>NC_140585.1:1301876945-1306876945 GCF_964204655.1 Triturus cristatus
TGTCTGTGTGGAACTCTGAGCGGGTGCATGAGTGTGGCTGTGAATGGATGTGTCAGTGTCTAAGTGCATCTGTGACTGGGTGCTTGAGTGTCTGAGTGTGTCTGTGATTGGGTGCATCTCTGTCTCAGTGGGTGCATGAGTCTGTGAGTGAGTCTGTGAATAGGTACGTCAGTGTCTGAGTGACTTTGTGAGTGGCTGCATGGGTGTTTGAGTGGGTGCATAAGTGTCTGAATGGGTATGTGAGTGGAGGCATGTGTATCTGAGTGGGTGCATGATTCTCTGAGTAGGTATGTGAGTAGGTGCAAGACTGTCTGAGTTGGTCTGTGAGTAGGTGCATGAGTGTTTGAGTGGGTTTTCTGAGTGGGTGGTGAGTGAGTGCATGACTGAGTGGGTCTGTGAATGGGTGCATGGTTGTCTCAGTGGATCTGTGAGTGGGTGTGTCAGTATCTGAGTGGGTCTGTGATTGGGTGCATGAGTATTTGAGTTGCTCTTTGAGTGGCTGCATGAGTGTTTAAGTTGGTCTGTGAGTGGGTCCATCCATGTCTGAATGGCTCTGTGACTGGGTGCATCAATTGAGCGGGTCTTCTAGTGGGTGTGTCAGCGTCTGAGTGAGTCTGTGCCTGGGTGCATAAGTGTATGTGATGGGGTATGACTGTCTGACTGAGTCTGTGAGTGTGTGAATAATATCTAACTGGGTCTTTAAGTGGGTGCATGAATGTCTGCATGCATCTCTTAGTGGGTGCATGAGTCTGTGACTGGATCTGTGAGTGGATGTGTGAGTGTCTGAATGAATCTGTGAGTTGTTTGTAGGACTCTCTGAGTGAATCTTTGAGTGGGTGCTCGAGTATCAGAGTAGGTCTGGTACTGAGTGTGTTAGTGTCTGACTGGGTCTGTGAGTGGGTGAGTGTTTGAGTGGGTGTGTCAGCCTCTGAGTGTGTTTGTGACAGGGTGCATGAGTGTCTGAGCAAGTCTGTGAGTGGGTGCATCAGTGTCTGAGTGAGTCTGTGAATGAGTGCATTAGTGTCCTAATAGATATGTGAGTAGGTGTGTGAGTGTCTGAGTGGGTCTGTGAGTAGGTATATGAGTGTCTAAGTGGGTTTGTGAGTGGGTGCATCACTCCATCACACACTAATACATGCACTCATAGACCAATCAGAAGCTCATGCACCCACTCACAGACCAACTCAGAGACTCACACACCCACTCACAGACCTACTCAGATGCTCACACACCTACTCACAGACCCTCTCAGAAACTCATGCACCTACTCACAGAACCACTCAGGCACTAATGTACCCACTCACAGGCACACTGAGACACTCTCAGACACACTCAGAAACCCACTCAGACACCCTTACACATATTCATAGACCTGCTCAGGTACTTGTGCACCTGCTCACAGACCCACTGAGAGACGTATGCACTCATTTATAGATACTTATGGAAACTCCTGCGTGCACTCAAAGATCTATTCAGAGACTCATGCATAGACTCACAGACTCTGTTAGATAATCATGCACCCACTCCCAGAACCAGTCAGATACTCATACACCCACTGACAAACTCACTGAGACATACACACTTACCCATAGATCCAGTCAGACAGTCACACACCCACTGACAGAACTACTCAGGCACCCACTGTAGTGAAAGAGGCACTCTTGTGGTTTGGCACGCTATGCTGATCTTTGACTACCATCATTTTAATTGACTTTAGTGTGTTTTGTTATTTTAACTTAGCCTGGATATATGAGACGGTCCTACATATGCATGCTTCTCTCCTCTCTTGTAAAATTATTGTCTTTCAGTGGGAGCTGTCCCGGAGTAGAATAGTCTTGTAAGTCACTCCACACTCCTTCCACATTTCCCTTAAGTAACCAGACATAAAGTTGGCACCTCTGTCTGATACACCTCCTTAGGATATTCCACTCTTGAGAAAACTCCCAACAGGGCCCTTGCCACCACAGGTGCTGTAGTGGTCCTAAGGTGAATAGCTTCTGGGTACCTGGTAGCATGATCCACTACCACCAGGATAAATCTGTGCCCAGATGCTGTTTGGGGATCCATGGGACCAACAATGTCAATCCCTACCCTTTCAAAGGGCACTCCCACCACAGGTAGTGGTATCAGTGGTGCCTCTGTAGTGCCACCTGCCTTGCCACTGGCTTGGCAGGTTACACAGGAGCGACAAAACTCCTTTGTGTCTTCAGACATGTAGGGCCAGTGAAAGTGAGGGACAAGTCTGTCACAAGTCTTGTTCTGGCCAAGGTGACTTGCTAAAGGAATATCATGGGCTAGGGTCAATAGGAAGCCCCTGAACTTCAGAGGTATCACCAACCTTCTGGTGGCACCAGGCTTGGGGCCTCTACACTCTGAGTACAGGAGTCCATCATCCCAATACACCTTATGGGCACCACTAGCACTCCCAGCAGCCTCAGAAGCAGCTTGCTGTCTGAGGGGTTCAAGAGAGGGGCAGCTCTGCTGCTCCTGGCTCAGATCTGCCCTGGAAGGGCCCCCTGTCCCCAAGAACTCAACCCGAACAGGCTCAAGCTCCTCTGGGACAGTTCCTTCTTCAGGACTGTGATCATCTATCTCAAGAGACTGATCCTCCTTCTAAGTTTGGGGGGAAGGCTCTGCCTTAACCCTTCTGCTCCTCCTCTTGGATGGTACTTGGTCCATTATTCCAGAATCCAAGGCCTGTTCAGTTTCAGACATTTTGGCCTGTCACCTCGTCATAATACGGGGATTACCAACAGCGTTCTAATGATTCACGGTCAAGCTGTATGCTCTGACCACTTTCCCCTTTTTTAGCCAACTGACTAACGAGCCTTCATGCCTATGTAGTGAATTAAGAATGCCTCTGTTTACACAGAACAACAGAATTTAGATATAATAGAGACCACTTACTTGATCTTCAATACAGTTACCTCCAACTTTCATGTATGAATTGTCTCTCTGTTTAGTCCTATTATTATAGGAGCCAAGCGTTATACATATCCCACCGGGTACTGTTGATGCCTGGGGATTGTACTGAATAGGGTGAGCACCTAACACTGTTTCTGCTGCATCATGGGTATTCCATAGGGTCTTAGAGTCACACTAGCTCACTGTGGAGACCCACCACCTGTTTTTAATGAAATTGTTTTAAAGTCCTCCAACGTAATTACGTTCACTCCACGTGTGTTATAGATTAGAAGTCAGAGTCACTGCTAGACCGTGCCTATGTTTGTGATGTACCACTTCAACCTGAACGATATCTATACTTTTTTGTCTCCCACAACAGGTAGATCCAGGTACATTAACCAATAGACACTACTACCGTGAGTAGAAAATATACCACGCAGTTTAGATGTAGATAGTTATCTTTTTAGGTCCTGAAGAATCGAAAGGATACTCATCCAGTAGCGAGAAACATGTTGACCCACACTTTGTAAAACAAGGAATCACACTACACAAGACATTACACTCAGGCTAGTGCCTTGTTTTTTGCTTTTACTTAGGGTAGGAGACCCCCAGAATAAATACTTGTTTACTTTTGGCACTCCCAACCCTATTTTAACTCACTTCACTTCATTTACACGATTCTGACCCACACCCACACTTCACCATACGGCATTTGGATAAAAAGATCTCCGATAAAGAGCCCCTACTATAGGGAGCCCATTGGGTATTGCACCGCCGACCCGACGAGGAGCAGCCCAGATGATGAAGCATGACACCTGCAAGGGTGTGTGAGGGCATTACTATCCAATTTATGGATTCCCAACACTGGCCCCATTTCTTGGGGCACCTGGAATTCATGTCTTTCCTGACTCTGCACTCTCTGACTTGAGAGGAACGGCATAACCTACCTTTTGAAAAACTGGTCACAGCAAACACATCTGCAGGGATGCCCAGCATTTCTGCAGGAGTCCTGAGCTCTACTTCTGTCCAAGCTGAAATCTCTAGATCATTGCCAAGCAAGCATTCGACTGATAGGTCTGCACTCACCACAACCTTCTTAAGGCCAGTTACCCCTCCCCAGGAGAAGTTAACAACTGCCAGAGAATGGTCTGTTCTGACATTGCTAGAATTGGTCACTTGGTACATTTCACCAAGTATAATCTGCCCAGGATCCACAAGATCTTTTGTCACCATAGTGACACTGGCTCCTGTGTCCCTGAATGCCAAAGCCTGAACTCCTTTGATTAAAGGCTGTTGCCTGTACTTGCCCAAGTTACTGGGACTCACAGAGGGGGTCATATCCATGCCCCCATCACAGACAAGAACAGCCTGAGTGGTTTCTCTGACTAGGCCAGAGCCCAACTCAGTACCTAGGGTCAACCCTACTATACCCTTGGCTTGTGTATTCCCACCACCAATTGTAACTGCACTAGGGGGAGCAAGTGCCTTAGTGGCATTGGTGGGGGCTGGAGTATTCTCTTTGGATTTGGTGCAATCACTGGTCCAGTGTGTCTTTTGCTTCTAGACTTTGCACCATGGTTGCTTTTGGCCTTTCCCTTTGCTAAACTGTGAATCCCCACCTGAAGAAGATTTTTGGGGCCCTTGTGAAGACTTCTGGTCTTTACCCTTGTCCCCACCCTTGTCAGAGTTCTTAAAATCTTGCTTCTTTGGGTCACCACCTTGGTTTTGTACCCTCTGCCTCACCCTGGTTCTGACCCATTTGTATGCCTTCTTTTGCAATTCTTGGGGAGAGGTCAGATCAGAGTCTACCGGGCACTGGTGCAACAGCTGATTTTGACAGTTATTAGGAATCTGCTCCCTCATTATCAGATTGTACAATCCTATGAAGTCACACACTTTACTGCCCAATAACCAACCTTCCAGAGCCTTAGCAGCACAGTCAACAAAGTCCACCCAGTCTTGATTTTGTGCTTTTTGGGTGTCCCTGAACCTTAACCTGTATTGTTCAGTGGTTAGGCCAAACCCATCTATCAGTGAACTTTTCAAGACCTGGTAATCATCAGCATCCTCTTCTCTTACAGTGAGGAGCTTATCTCTACCTTTGTCTGCAAAGGAGAGCCAAAGGATTGCTAGCCACTGCCCTTGGGGGACCCTCTGTACTTTAAAAGCCCAATCAGAAGCCTTGGCAACAGCAAGTCATGTGAAAATAGAAAAAGGACGTCGGTACAGACCAGTAAGGTCTGGGGGACTCACCCAGTGAGGGTAAGTTGGGGCAAGTCTGGAGCAACCAGGAAAGCCCAATCAGAAGAGGAGTTGCCTTCATGGGGACCCACTAGCCAACGGTCTAGCTATCGCAAAAAATGCGCATGCGCGGGCGTCCGCACATGCGCATTTGTGAAAAGAAGTTGTGAACGAGGAAGAGGGAGCCCCGGAGACGCCGCGCTGCAGGTAAGTCATTCTATTTCATTTTTTTATCATACTTTATATTATTTTAAAAGGAGGGTGGGAGGGAGGCGGGTGGCGGGCGGCAGGCAGCTCTGCTTCGCCCTGGCGTGTGCGTAGCGCTGCCTGCTACGCCTACTTCGAAAACTGCGAAGCAGGCAGCGCTACGTACACTCCGTGGGCGAAGCGGAGTACTACGCCTGGGGTTAGTATATATTTAAAATATATGTATTTAAGATAAAACACACTCCTCTAGTCTCTTTATGAGGCTGAAGTTCGAAGTACTTAAGTTACAAGTCAGTATTCAACAGTAAAAGCAAAAATACACGTTTGGGCCCTAGGGGCGTACCAAACCATATACCAATAAAGTGGTATAAGAACCACGACTGAGCTAGACACAAGGCCTAGAGCCTGTAGAAGTGCTTGGACCACAAGGAATCACGCAAGGTAGTGACACAGGGGACCCACGGGGGACGCGTGCAGTGTGAGAAGACAGCCGTGAATCGCCGTCAACTTCTATGGGGAAAGTCGCGGTTGGAAATTAAGAGTTTAAGGACACTTAGAGGATGACTACGAGCGAACCCTTTTGGACTTAAAGGTGTCTAGGGCCAACACCCATGGGAGCACTGGAGTACTCGAGTTACCTCACCCAGGGAAGCCGGGTGCATAGGTGTCTTTTGGTGTTGGGTTGCGTCGCTGTTTTCAATGGAAGCTGGCAAAGAAGTGCTGCTGCCGTGAAAAGGAGACGTGTCCAGAGAGATCAAGGATGGAAGGAACCTTAAAGCAGAGGGGACAGAGTCTGGGTCACTTACCAGTGACCAGGGGCACGATAGTCCAATGCCCACAGATGTCGGGTGCTTCATGTGAGTTGACGGGTGTCTTGATTCTTCATCCACGAGGTCCAGGAGGTGTTGATGACAACCAGGAGCTTGATTCGTGCTGTCCCACAAAGTTTGTCGAGTGCAGCGGTGTCGGCGAACAGATTGGACCCAACAAGCCTTGGCAACAGCAAGTCATGTGAAAATAGAAAAAGGACATCGGTACAGACCAGCAAGGTCTGGGGGACTCACCCAGTGAGGGTAAGTTGGGGCATGTCTGGAGCAACCAGGAAAGCCCAATCAAAAGAGGAGTTGCCTTCGTGGGGACCCACTAGCCAACGGTCTAGCAATCGCAAAGGAGCCTCGAGCGGTCGCACTTGAAACTGGCCGACAGGTCACTCATGGAGTGGAGGCCAGAGATCTTCTGTGCAGGAAGTGCTCAAGGATGGGGCTACTTGGAGCCCAAAGCACAACTTTGATGAAGACCAGGAAGATGATGGATCAGCAAAAGATCACTATGTCCAGGGGTCACGGTTCCATGTCACCCACGATAGCCACAGGCCTCACCTTTGCTGTGGACTCAGGGTAGCCTTGGGGAAGTCTGAAAATCCACCTCTGGTGATGCAGAGACTTCGGCATCCGGCGGGAGCTTCAGAGTTGCAGACCAGACAGTTGCTTCTTTGGTGCCTGCCAAGCAGGGGAGTCACTCCTTGACCCCAAGGGAAATTTCTTCAGGCTTCTAGTTGAAATAGAATGTCGAAGGTCCAGGATATATGTTGCAGAGTTTCGTCCAGGGTAATCTAAAATCTCAAGGACTGGGTTCCCATACTTATACTAAGTTTGGGGGTTGGACATACTCTAGGGACCCACCTATGGGAGGGTTTGGAAAGAGGGGTGGTTACACCCATTTCCTTTGTCCAGTTTTGCACCAGAGCAGGGGCAGGTAGCCCCTGCAACCGGTTTGAACTGGACTATGCACAAGGACACCAAGTGACTTCAAAGCACCAGAGATTGCTCCCGCCCAGCCCCAATACACATCTGCCTGTCTGGGGACAGGCAACCTATTGTCCAGGCCTCCCCTGCCGGAGTTCGGTCAGCAGCAGGAAGCCAGATCCGTGTCTGTGGCATCCATTTTGTGATGCCAGGGCTGTAGAAAGTCTTTACCGGGTAGACCAGTGTGAACATGTCTCTCCCTCTAGAAGGCTGGAATGCTACCCCCACTGCCAGAACTGGTGGGGGGTAGTATTTCAAAGCGTTTGACACCAAACACGACATGTTTCCGTGCAGTCAGTCCAAAGTTATCATTTACCGCGAGGTTATAATGCACTTAAGAGTATATGGTCAGGCTGCACCACAAACAGCATCAGAGGAGGTTCTCCGAATGCTGCAGAGGGGTTCTGCTCATGCAGGGGCACCCTCTCAGATAAAAACCAAGCGCTCTGCCTTCAGAAATGTCAAGGCCTGCCATAGGAGTGACTTATAGGTTTTATATGCGTGTGCAATGGTAGTGATATAGGTAGCCTATACCACAGTAAGGGGTACATGCACCACCTTACCTAGGCTGCAGAAGCAGACCTGTGGTGTCATTTTGGAGTGCTTCCCAGGGGTGGCATAATACATGCTTCAGCCCGTGGTCGGCCTCTGAGGTACCTATGTCCTAGGTACATAGTGTACCATATACTAGGGGCTTATAAGGCACTCCAGAATCCAATTAGGAATGTACCTAATGTACATGGAAACAATTTTAGAGAGGAAGCAGCTAGTCTGGGGTCCTGATTAGCAGGGCCACAGCCAGACAAAGGTCGAAAAACAGTGAAACACCAGCAAAACGTAGGGGTACCCATGTGAAGCAGATCCTACACAGCTACTGTGCATGACAGAACATTTAATTCCCTTGCAGATGAAAAGGCTAAAATCTTGGAGACAGAGGTGGTGACACATGATTGCATGACTAAATACGAGCACCTAAGAGATAAGGACCATACAAACAGGTATGCAGAAAATGAAGGGATCCAGATCCCCCTAGATCTACTCAGAAATGTGATTCTTTTGTGTCAGAATGCACAAGCCAGACCAGTCTCACAGAAAGTGAAGGGCGAGTTGAAGAAAGTTACCAGAGCAGACAGAGCAGCTGGATAGCATTGGGCTTCTGCCAATTGATAAAGGGAGCATGTATCCTGCAGTGAGTGGATAAATAGTCAGGAAGGAGACTGCCCCAGCCCTTCTTACTGTGCAGGGAAAAAGAGAGTTTCACTTCAATACAAAGAATTCAGATGCTAAAGCGTGGGTAGAATTCTCAGACAATTCCCCAGAGCCAGCAGTGAACCGTGCAGACAGGAATGATAATATTGTGCCTTTAGACTTAAAACAGACAGGAAAATGTGCGCTTTTTAAAAATGTTTTTGCCAGAAGAGTGATGCTTGTTTCTATTCCAGGTCATCATACTGCGACGTGTTGGTGTGCCTGATGTCTCTGCCCATGTATGTGAGCCCCGTATGGATGGGACCCCTTCCCTCCTCCTCACCAATCCTGGAGTGATCACCGAACAGTGCAAGCAGACATCCCGTGGCCAAACGAACCAGACAGTCGTATCATCCCAAGACCGATTAACTGTTTTGTAAACATGAAGTTAAAACAAAATGCGAGAAGGCTGTGTGTCTTTCACACAGAAGAACTGTTTGTTTAAAAGAAAAAGAATGACAAAAATGTTCTGCATCTGGAGAAAAATGTTTTCTGGGTTAAAGAGTTGCTTTTATTTTTTGGCACAAAATATATAGGTTTGGCTGCTTCAACAGTAGAATTTTGAGTATTAGCCATTTGAGACATTGGGAACATATGCTTGATTCTATTTGCATCATTTATTTTGTGTATCCATCAAACATTTGTTCTTGCTGACTGTCCAAATATGCATGAGCTATTTTTCCATGCTTGGAAATGATTATTACATGCTTTTATGATTTCATAGTTTTATATTTGTGCTTTCAGTTAAGAAATGCAGTGCTTCAATAAAAGTTGTGTTTTTCAGTTAGACATGCTTTGATGTGATTATCACATGCGATTATGATTTCAGTGTTTTTCAAACATAGTTGTGCCTTTAGTTAAGAAGTCTAGCTTATGATATATGTAGGTGATGATAGTCAAGGGTCATGGGGTGGAATGTAGTGAAAGAGGCACTCTTGTGGTTTGGCACCCTATGATGACCTTTGACTACCATCATTTTAATTGACTTTAGTGTGTTATTTTATCCTAGCCTGGATATATGAGATGGTCCTGCATATGCATGCTTCTCTCCTCTCTTGTAATCTTGTTGTCTTTCAGTGGGAGCTGTCACGGAGTAGAATAGTCTTGCCAAGAATAGAAGGTGTGGAATGTACTCTTTGATTTCAAATTGCAGTGTTGTGGGCAGTGATGCACACATGTCCTCGGTGTTGTACATTGAGAGATAAAGTATGTGATGCTATAGGACATTGAGAGATTACGTATGTGATGCTATAAGCAGTTGTGCAGAAATGTTCATTGTGTTGTATATTGGTGAGAATTATGAAAGTCTTACTATTGACTTTGACATGGCCTCATGTCATCTTGTTTTCTGGCTTTGCCTTGCTTCAGCTTTTCTGCGTGCACAACAGTGCTTGCAAGTTGTTTGGGTTATGAGAATTATGAAGTGTTTACTATCGACTTTGACATGGCCTCATGTCATCCTTTTTTCCTGGCTTTGCCTTGCTGCAGTTTTTCTGCGTGCACAGCAGTGCTTGCAAGTTGTTTGGGTTATTCACATTCAAGGTCTTTCTGTTTTTCTGAGTGATTGCTTTTGGTTAATGTACTCTGGAAGGTCTTCTGGGAGCTTCGTCAAGACAGAGGCTGGAAGATGTGAGAATGTACAACTCTGTCTCGGAGTCAAAATACGGGAGCTTGGCCAGCCTTCGTCTCAGCCTTGACGCAGACTGGTACAGCCAGCTTGGTTTTTTCTAATGAGAAGGGGGCGAGGTTTTCTAGAAGCTTCGCCTCACGTTCAGTAATGGTATTTAAGCTGGGAACCTTCAATGGCCAGGTGGATGCTCGCCACAGAATAGACATATTGCTGTGGAGGTGACGGAATTTGAGACCTGATTGAACTCCTTCCTGGGCTGGTAAAGGGCTCCCCCAGCTTGAGTTGGCAAGGATGTTGCTTAATCGATCGGTGAGGTGTTCCTAAACCATTTTGTATATATTTTCTACTCTTTGCTACTTGTATATACTGCATTTTATTCTAAATTGTACATTTTAGTCGCTTGACATTTGGGAATCTTCATTTACTGATATATTTGGCCTAGTGCTCTAAAATGTTGCATTAATATACTTGTGTGTGTTATTTTAAATGCACCTGGAGTTGTTTTCTTGCCTCACCTAAAGGGGGTGCTGCGTCTTTTCCTTGTCTTTAGGGAGTGCTGCTCAAAGTGTATTGTTTAAAGGTGCAGTGGTATATTGCCTCCAAAGTAAGAGTGCAGGGTTTGGGTGTGACTTATTGGTGAGAAGTCACATTCAGTACACCCACTTACAGAAAAACTCAGTGAGACACTCATGCACCAACTCACAGATCCAGTGAGAGACTCATGTGCCTACTCAAAGACCCACTCAGACACTCATACGTCTACTCACAGACCCACTCAAGTTACGGTCAGACAATCACAGCATTTCTGTTGGCACATGTATTTGCGAATCATCGCAACATATTTGTGAATTAATCGCTGTTAGACTTGGATTTTTCAGCTGGTTTACCACCAGACGCTTTGCTTTTTGACCTTCTCTTTGTTGGTTTGAGGACTCTGGGCACTTTATCACTGCTATTCAGTGTTAAACTGCATATACCCTCCATATAATGTTTGTTTATGAATTAGTGATTCCATGATTGGCTTAGTTGATTTACTACTACTAAGTCCCTAGTATCAATATTAGGGCCCTGACCCCAGAAATTTAGATTACTGCTGGACTAAGGAAGAAGAGCAGGAAGAGCTGTGAGGAGAAACTAACACTTTGCTGTGTGCTTTGATGGGTTGTCATGCAGTTGTTACATCTGTCTTGGGCAGGGAAAAGACTGGACTGTGCTTTCTCCATCCTAAGCATCTCCAAGGACTTGATGTAGAGCTTGCCCCTAGGTGAATTATTATGGGAAATGCACTATTTTTGACCCCCCCTTTTTCTTGGCCCTTACTTGATGGATCACTCCGAAACTCTACATGCACAAGAAGAATTATTGACACATTTTTGGGGAACATTTCTTGAAGATTCATAGACCAACAGAGAAGTTATAGGCAAGTCGAAAAATGCTTTTCCTGTTGGAAATATACATAGTTATGTATAGATAGCAGAGAATACATGATCCATCCCCAGATCTCATGCTGAGATCTGATTGGCTGCCAACAGGTCAAACCAATAAGTTTTGGCATATCATCCTGTGACTCGAAGGAAAAAACATTTTTTAAAAAAGAAAAGGGGGCAGGGTAGAAACACCATGACCTCCTAGGCATTTTAGTTGGGTGCCACAGGGACCACGCAGGGCCATGCATTTAAAAAAAATCTTTTTTTAATGAAGCGCTTCATTTCTAAGTGGCCCCCGGGTGGACCAGGTCCCGGGGGCATACTTAGTTATAGGAGGGTTGCATGAGCTTCTTCTCCTGGGGCTTACTAATTCCCTGGGGACCATCACCTCCCCAGGAACCCCTCACAGCCTTGGAGGCCACCACCTCCACAGGGCTTTAATTTTCAATAATGTGGGGAGCACTCAGATCTGCACCAGCCACGGGGTCTGCCACCTCAACAGGGATTTAAAAAAAATAAATCGGGGGTGCGCAGCTCATCAGAGCCCCAGATGACAACCTGGGGACAACTAATTCTCCCGGGGCTAAATCAAACACTGGAGGGGGACATACATGGCCCTGGTGGACTCCACCAAGAAGGCTGGCTCCTGCTATGTCCCAGGGTCCCAAACGAAGTGTTTGGGTGTCCTGGGTGGGACCAGGGCACTCAGATTAGAGGGATGTGGTACCTGGGGCCAAATCGCCGGGGGGGGGGGGGTCCTCTCCCATTATTTAATTATTTTTTTTTAAACTGCCCGGCCCCGGGGGAATGGGGTCCCTGGGGCCAAAATTGGCCTAGGAGGTAGGCTGCTTGGCCCCCTCCCTTTAATTTGTATATTTTTTTTAAGTACAAAAAGGTGGCCCCAGGGGATTATGTCAAGGGGGGCTATGTGTCCCCATCCCCAAATGCATAAAAAAAGACCAGCAAGTCATTGGAGGCCCTGCCCTGTTTCTTCACCACTCTGCAAACATGCCTCCTGGTGCACTTCTGGTTGAGGGGGGAAGTCCACTTGGCTCCAGAGGGTCCTTGGGGCCAACAAGCCCTCCTGTTACCTCCAGTAGGTCCCACAAAGCACAATTTTGAGAGGATCTCAGAGGCCGCACCCCCTTTCTCCACAACTTTGCAAATGCACCTCCTGGCACATTGCTGATTGGGGGTAAAGTCCCCTTGGCTCTAAACTGTTGTTGGGGTCCAAAACACCCTCTTATTACCTGCAGTAAGTCCTACACAGCTCGATTGCTGAGAGCTGGTTGGAGGCCCTGCCCCCTTTCTTCACCACTCTGCAAATGCACGTTCTGTCACAATGCTGGTTGGAGAATGAAGTCCTTTTGGATGCTGAGGGTCCTTGGGGGCCAAGAAACCCTCCTGTTACCTCCAACAAGTACGGCATAGCGAGATTTCTGAAAGCTGGTCAGAGGCCCCATCTCCTTTCGGCACCACTCTGCAAATGAGAATACTAGTTAAAAAAAAATAGACATTCACTTAAAATACCAAAGTTTACAGGGACGTTATAGTTAGGAATTAAAATTTGAAAAACTTTACAAGTTTACTGAAAAAAATAAAAGTTACAAGAAAGTTATAGTTAGGCTGACATTGAACTCGGAGGACAAAACCAGAGAAATTCACTAGTTATAGTTAGCTGTGCTAATTAAAACTCACTCCCCTGCAATGCACTGCTTATGACCTTATATTTTAAATCACTTATGGCATGGTCAGTGTTGGACTAGGCCCTTTTTGCATGGTCATCCCTGAACTTTTTGCCTTTCTCCTAGTCTTTTGTCTGACCTGGTGTTGGAGGTTTTAGGACGCTGGGCACTTTAACACTGCTGTCCAGTGTAAAGTGTGTGTGCTCTCTGTGGTAAACATGGTAAGATTGGTCTACACCTGTTTGGCATATTTAATTTACCTGTCAGTCCCTTGTAAAGTGGTATCTCAGATACCTAGGGCAAGTAAATGAAATACTACTGTTGAGCTTGCAGCGCTGATTGCGCCACTCACCAAAGTAGCCTTTTAAACCTGTCTCAGGCTTCTGCTATTGCAGGGCCTGTGCACGCAGTTTACTACCGCTGTGATTTAGCACATAAAGTGTATGCCACGTCTGTGACCCCCATTTTTCTACCTATCAGTCACCCCTAAGTTAGGCCCTAGCTAGCCCTATGTACAGGGTGCATTGTAGGTAAAAGGTAGGACATGTACCTTAATGGTGTGACATGTCCTGATAGTGACAAACAGCCATTTTGGTTTCTCACTGCTGTGAGGCTACCCTCTCATATGAATGCATTGGGGATTCCCTGATAAATGTTTCAGTGGTAATTCCCGATCTGAGAGGAGCAGCGTGGTCAAGTTTGGTATGTTTGGAATAGTAATAATAAATGCTGCATAAAGGTGTTCGCAGATTTATTATCACTATTTTAGAAATGCCACTTTTAGAAGCTATAAACTTACTTTTAGAAGTTGGAATTTCTGTGTGCTATGTGTTTTTGTGCCTGATGTGTACTGATTGTCTGGCTCTGGAGGGACAAAGGCTGGTTAGGTTTGTGGCTCCAGAGGGGCTGGGTGAGTCAGCCCTAGGCTGAATGGGCAGATCTGCATTTGTAATAGTGGGAGGAGTAATCCCTGACCCTGAATAGGTCTGTGCCTGCCTTGTACAAAGCTGGCTCTGCCCCCCTGTGGTGTGTCTGGGGCCAGGACCTACTCTAACAATGAGGGTGTTTCTGACCTGTAAAGGAAGGTTGGAGTGCCCCCCAGAACTGGTTTGGACCTGGTGTTGGCCTGTGCCAGGGAGAGCGAACAAAGACATATGGGGTATAAGTACTGGGGCTGTGACCACATGAAGTGTGCTTGGGCGCTTACTTGTACCTGTTTTGGGGCGAAGGACTGCTGGGCGTCAGGAAAAACCACTGTGAGACCTAGCTGCTGCTTCCTGGGGGTCCCTACGTGCTGGCCTGCATGTGCCCAGCTATGCCCTGGTAGCCTTGGACTTAGCGCCTCGTGAGCGCTACATCTTTATTGCCAGAGCCCAAAGAGTGGACTTCAAATTTTCCTGGTGCCAGGGGCGCATTCCCTTCGCCAAGGAGAAGAACATTTGTGTGGCTCTACCCCCCGCTGGACGTGTAGGGAGCCCTGTGCCTGGAAGCTCCTGGCCCTCAGAGGTGCTGGAAAGCTGATCAGCCAAGAGGATTGGACCCTTGCACGGCGCAGCGCATGATCGGGGCTGTTCCAATGAGGTTCTGAGCCCAAGACGGGAGCTCCAACGTCACCGGAGAGAGGGGCGGCAGGAGCAGCAGAGACTTCGCACTGTGGAGCAGCCGGAAGTCAGGCGGAGATTCCCTGGTTGTAGGCGGGCCTGATAAAGGAAGCAGACAGCGGGAAGTCAGCCAGGTCTGGGCCTGGTTGGAGGCGGGGCTCCCGCGGCAGCGGTATGAGCCCGGCGTGTGGTCCCTAACATCGGCAGAGTCTGGTAGGAGTCCTTCGGTATCCATTTGGAGCCTTTGCGGGAGAGGGCCAGCCTGAGGTATCTTCCATTCGAGAGGCCGTGGAAGGCTCCGGACGTGCTGCGCCACATCAGGGAAGACCGGAAGAGTCCTGAGAATGCAACCGGTTGGGGCCTATGTGTGGCACCGGAGGAGCCCCGGTGTTGGTGCCCGCCTTGTGCTTATTTCCCTTTCCCGAGAGAAGCCCCGGTGAGTGGGGCTGGAGAGGCAGCACCGCTGGTACCGGCAGGTTCTAGTGCAAATTCTGTGACAGAGGAGCCCCGGGAAGGAGGGGCTCCCAAGGCACTGTTGGTGTCGATCTTGAGGAGTACAGCTGCACTCTCAGATCATTGGCAGCTGCAACAGGGTGTCATTCTGTTTTAGAGTCCCAGTGAGAGGGGCTTGAGTGGCACTGTGGTGCCGGGTTTCACAGCTGCACCATGAGGTTGCGGGCAGCTGCACTGACAGGGGCATTTCTTTTTGGCAACAGTGGAACAAGGGTGAGTTTCACCCTCGCCCCATTTAGTGCCCTGACTTTTGTGGACATAGGGCATTATGGGGAAGTCCCAGATGGGCCCCCAGAGGAAGGCCCATTGGCCTGTGAGCTCCTGAGGTGCTGATCGGGCACGAGGCCCTAATGTGGTGCATATTGTGTTTATGCCTAATGTTATTTTGCATAATGTGTCTATGCTAAGTGCTACTGAGGTGCACTGCTAATGTAGGATATATGCATAGGATAGTTTACATCTAATGTGTTTTATGCATAACGCTAATACCAGTACTTACTGGTTGGTTTATTTTCACCACTTATAATTCTAATGGTGATGACAGTGGCCCAATTGGACCTGTCCTGTATATAATCTCCTGTAAAGTACTACCTAGTGCCAGTTGGCACAGTGTATATTTGTGAATATGATCTAATGTGTTTATGAGTAACACAAAGGCTATTTTTTTATATAACCTTGTGTGGAGTTTCTTTTGTGGTGTGCCTAGTGTGTCGCTGCTGTGTTTGTGTGTTGCACAAATGTTTTACACATTGCCTCTGGGATAAGCCTGACTGTTTATGCCAAGCTACCAAGGGGGTGAGCAAGTGTTATCTTCAGCGTGTAGCTCCCTTGCCCTGACTAGAGTGGTATGTTCTGCCTGGTTTAGACGCATGCCCTAGCTAACCAGAAATCCCATCTCTAACAGTCTGTGACATCAATGATAACATCTCAAATGTTATCACTGATGACTTCACTGAGAACATCATCCACAGAATGTCTGAGGCATCCACCCATACCCCCATTTAACCTTTCATACACCCGCTGCAATTTCCACACTACCATTCTCGAAACCATTAACACTGGAGCAGGCGGAATCTGCATAGTCGCGCTACCAAAGCTCTGTGAAATGGTAAAAAGTCTCCGCGAGCACGTAGAAATTCCACGAACATGAGGAATTGCTCGTTCGCGATGCTTTTTTTACTGTTTGCGATCGCTGTTTGCGTGCTCGGGGGGAAATATCTCGTGAACACGCATTTTGAGAAAGCAAACAAGCAAAACATTTGCGGAACGCAGAATTATGGGCAATTCCGCGTTCTTCGTGGAACGCGAAATTACCCAAATTCCGCAAATTCCATCAGCTTAATGGAATTTACCGCCCAGGCCTAATTAACACACCTATCCCAGTACTAACATACCCACTCACTGATCCCTAGGTCTACACTGACATCCACTCTGTCACCCATACAGCCACAAGTACACCAACTCACTCACTAATACAGCCACTGATATATCCACTCATACAGCCATACATCCACTCACACACTGTCAGTCACTCATAGAGCTACACACTAGGGGTGGGCGGAATTTGCGTAATCGCGTTACGCAAATCTCCGCGAAACGCTAAAAAATCTCCGCGAACATGCGGAAATTCCGCGAACACGCGTAATTGCTTGTTCGCGATGCTTTTTTCCTGTTTACAGTTGCTGTTTGCGTGCTCGGGGAAAAATATCTCGCGAACACGCATTTTGAAAACGCGAACAAGAAAAAATTTCGCAAAGTCGCGGAAAGCAGAATTTTGGGCAATTTCGCGTTCTCCGCGGAACGCGAAATTACAGAAATTCCGCAAATTCCGCAAATTCCGCGAGCGGAACGTAATTTACCGCCCAGGCCTACTACACACACACCTACTCACTAACCTATAGTGTCAGAGAGCCATTTATTCACCTATAAAGTTATAAAAACACTCACTTATTCATACAGATACTAATATATAATCCCTCACCCCTACAGAACCCCACACACACACTCACTAACCCATACAGCCCCTATCACAATCCCTCAATCAAACATACCGTCACTGACATATTCCAACACTCACCTATACTGCCTTTCACATATCCATGTCATGTATACAACCCTTCTCTTATATGTACTAACCCATACACACACTGACTCATGCACTCACTCATCCATGCAGGCAGTCACACACCCTCTCACCCACCCACACAGACACTCGTACCCCCATACATGTACTCTGACAACCAATCAATCAATCATCCATACACCCCCACATGTACCCACTCTCCAACCCATACAGCCACTTCAACACCAACTGACAGACTGATACAGACATTCAGACAACCTAATCAGTGACCCATACATTCACTGAGACAACTAATCACTCACTTATACAGTCAGTAATGCACCCACTAAATCATCCATCCAGGCACTCATACATGAACATTTCTTGTTTGTCCCTCTAAAGAGGGTCATCTTGCTGATTGTACATTGCACAAGTTTGGCCACTGTTTTTGATTCCCCTGATGGGATTGCTAAAAAAATCCCATGCCACACTGGTTTTTTTTTGTGGAGTTTCCCCTTCTTACAAATCTTCTGTCTCTACCTCTTCCACATCCTGGTGTAGCTGTTATTCCTGTTGACCCCCATCTCCTTGCTGTGTTGCCATTTCTGATAGAAAAAAGGCCAAAAAGTTTGCACAGCAAAATTAATCAACCTGTTCAGAATGAAGTTCTATGAAAAAAGATTCATGAAGGAGGAGTGGGTGTGTACTTCCTATTGATTTTGCTAAAAAGTATATTATCCAATGACATTCCTTGCTTTCTAGGTCATGTGATATTTGCGGTGACTGAAATAATCGTCGTTACCGCGGCTAAGCGGAAATGCAAAATACAAGTTGAAAGTTGAAAGTTTTTTAAAAAAATGGAAAGAAAAGTACCACTTTCAATACAATAATAGTATACAGCTACACAAAACCTTTTTTACTATACCTCTACATATATGTTTCCGAGATGTTGAAAAACACGCACAATTTACGATTACCAACTTACGCTATCTTCACGGAAACGGGAAACAGTGTTTGAAGGCAATTATTCTGGAAACTCACTAGAAAAATTTGAGTTTGAAAAGTACACTAATAATGCTCTACTGTTAAATATACTGTAGAATATGTCTATATATTTGTTTTACACCTTGTATAAACCACGGCTCTTCGCGACTACTGACATCATCACAGTGACTTTGGTAGATGTGACTAACATTTATTTTTGTAATTTTGCTTTCTTTAAAATTGATCATAGAAAGAAAAGCTAAAGCAATATGCAACTAAATATTTAGAGTTAAACTTTATTTAAAACATTTCTTTAAGTGTATTTTCCACTATGTAAAATACATTCACGGATTACAGAATCTCCAGCTGTAAATTTAACAATAATGTGCCGACCTACAAAATTGTTCAAAATAAAAACAGTTATTAATGTATTTTCTGAAAGCACATATGAAGCCAAAACATGTGTGGTGTAATATATAAATAGAATACACAATATCCAATTATAGAAATAAAGTATTAAAATGGACCTTACTATTAAGAAATAGAATTTTTACAAAACCTTAGAAATTGAAAGAACCAAAGAATACAGGAACGTAATAGTTAACAATTAGCATGTTAAAAAACTTAGAAATGTACTGAAAAAAACATAGGTTACAGGGGCTTATAATTAGGAAATAGAATGTAAAAAAACTTTAGAAATTCACTGAAAAACCAAATGTTACAGGGATGTTATAGTTAGGAAATAGAATTTCTAAAGAAATTCATTGATATGTCCATGTTATACCATCTAAATCCTATCATAAAAAACCTCTCAACGGGTGAACAAGCAGAGGGAAGCTGAAGGACCGTCTACGTCAGTGGTAGCAGAATCAGTTCCTGGTTAGAAACTCCCTTCTGTGGTGCAGACTACTGCAACAGCTATGGCTCCAGAGTTGTCAAAAATGGCCACATACTGCATGGACTGTAGTGATGTCATAAGTGCTTTTGAGCAGTGTCTATAGCTATTCACAATTCTGCAAAACAGCATACATGCTAATTTTTCCCCTTTTATATGTTTTGCACATTATTCAGTGCACACTTTTTCAATTACTGCAGTTGCCATTTTTGTTATTATAAAAAAATCAAAAAATGTAAACTTTAGAAAAGCCTTAAAAAAACAAAAACAAAAAAAGGTTCCTGTTGTAACAGCGTTTTACAGTTAAAACAAGATAAACGATGTATATATGTTGGAATGAGTGTATCACTGGTGTGTGGTTAATTAAATAATTGCACAACTGGTGCATGGATGTTACAATGAGTGCAGCAGTGGTGCCCGAGTGAATGCATTAGTGCATAAGCAGTGCCTGAGTGATTGGAGGAGTGCAAACGTAGTGATGTATGATTGCATGTGTGCACGGGTAGTGCCCGGGTGAATGGATGAGTGCATATATAGAGCCTGAGTGAATGGAAGAGTGCAACAGTTGTGCCTGAGTGAATGTATTAGTACTTGGATGATGGCTGGGTGAATGAAGAAACACATGGATAGTGCCTGGGTGATTGGATGAGTGCATTGTTGAATAGATGAGTGTATGGGTAGTGGCTGCATGAATGGATGAGAAGAACATAGTGCCTGGGTGAGTGGATGTGGGCATGGGCAGTGCCTTGGTGAACAGATGAGAGCATGGGTAGTGTCAAAGTAAATGCATGAGTGCAGGAGTGCATGAATGAATGCAAGGGTAGTGCCGGGGTAATTGGAAGAGTACCTGGGTAGTGCCTGAGTGAATGGATGAGCCCATGCATAGTACCTAGCTTAACAGATAAGTGCAACGATAGTGCCTGGTTGATTGTATCTGTCAATGGGTGGTGACTGGGTGAATAGATGAGTGCATGGGGATTGGCAGTGTGATTTGATATGTGCATGATTAGTGCCTGGGTGAACAGAGGAGTGCATGGATAATGCCATGGTGAATTAATGAGTGCATGGGTAATGCCTGGATCATTTGATAATTGTATAGGTAGTGTCTGAGTGAATGGATGACTGCATGCGTACTGCCTTAGTAAATGGAGGAGTGCAAGAGTAGTGACTGGGTGATTGGTTGAGTGTGTTGGTAGTGCCTGGGTGATTGCATGAGTGCATGGGTAGTACCTGGATTATTGGATGAGTGCAAGGATAGTGCCTGAGTGAATGTGTGAGTGCATGGATAGCGCCTGACTGATTGAAAGAAAGTATGAGTATGAGTAGTACCTGGTTGATTGGATGAGTGCATCATCCAATCTCCCTCGAATTAAAGATCCAAGCAGGAGAGGGTGTCTATCACCCAATCCATTTCCTTTGGAACAAGTGTGTCAAGTTGAATTGGGGCAAGATTGGTCCCCTAAAATTTGAGGGAGATATTGTCAAAGGCTATCCCCATTTAATTATGGGGTGTCTGAAGTTAGATTCACCCCAGAGGATGTTGTTCAGGAGTTTGGGTCATTATGTGCTGAGGTATCCATGAGGCTGACAAGGAGCCCCAAGCCTAGGGAACTCCTGGAGGCTCGATGGTTTAACCCTGATTGATCTAGGGCCCAAAAAGACTTAAAAAGGGTGCTCCATGTTATCCCCGTAACAGAGAGCATATCAAAGTGGCAAGGCATAAATTTAAAAAAATAATTGAGGGAAGGAAAGCAGAACAAAGAAGCTTAGCATGGGAAGATCTAGCAGGAGCCCTAAGAGATACAAAAATGTTTTGGGAAATCATAAATCGCCCATTATTTGTTGAAAAACCCAGACAGATGGAATCATTGAGATTGGGAGACGATTGACTTGCCCATTTTAATGGCATTTTTAATCCTCAAAACAAAAGGGTGGAGAAATACACAAGGGACTTGCCTGTAGACATAGTTACAGCTACAAAACTCAGTATGTCTATTAAAGTAAATGAGGTCGAGGAGGCTTTAGCCCTGGGGTCCTGCCTGAAAGGACCAGGTCCTGAAGGGGTCCCCCTTGACCTTTTTCAAAATAATCCAATCCTGTGGGAACCCTTGCTGATGAACCAATTTATGGCAGTAATTATTGGCCCAATGCCCATGACCTGGAAGGAGGCAATAGTGGTCCCTGTTTTCAAAAAGGATAATAGAAGTGACCGGCCTGTTATAGGCCAATATGGCTCATTGATACCATGGCCAAGGTATTGGGTAGAGTTCTCCTCGTCCGGATGAAGACCTGGGCAACAATGACAGGAGCGATATCCAATATGCAATATGGTTTCAGGAAGGGGATCATATGACTGAACAATGCCTAAACCTGTCCTTCATTATTAACAAATATGTGAAGGCCAGGAAGGGCTTGATCCACCTGGCCTTCATGGATTTGTCTAGTGCCTTTGACACTGTTAACAGAGAGAAACTATGGGTTATGCTGGAAAGTTTGGGGGTGGAACAAGCTCTGGTGCCACTTATCCGTAGACTACACTTTAACACCTCAGTTTCTATAAGATATGACACTCAAGAGCATCCGGCAAGAGCGCATCCTAGCCCCCTTTTTAATTTACACTAATGGCTTGGAGGCTTCCCTATTGAATAGAAATTTGGATTTTCCCAAGATTGGTAGCAAATCTGTCCCCTTGTTATCTTATGCTAATGACACAGTGCTAATGGCCATGACAGGGAATGGCCTTCAGAATTCCCTGGACACTTTTATTGATTTTATGTCATCACTTGATCTTAAAGTTAATTTTATTACATCATACATCATGGTCTGCGGCCCAAAGAGCACAAAGACTAAGATCTTTGTAGCACGGGACAAGAGAATAGAAAAGATTGAGAATTGGATGTACTTGGGCAATTTATTTAACAATAAATTAAGCTGGGACCAACTTGTGACAGCAAGAGCTCACTATACAACTAGGGCGGTGGATGGGCTTTTTTGTTTTGCCTGCAAATTAGGCCATAGGCCTGTGAGGGAAATTCTTACTCTTTATCAAGCGAAATTCCTTTTGATTGCAACATATGGCGCAGGAGTGTGGGGGCATCACAACACATGCCTGTTACAAGTAGTGTAAAATAAATTCACTAAAAGGCTTATGATGATGCCTAATAGTGCCCCTAACCGCCTATGTTATTATGAATTGGTTCTAGAACAGTTGGAAGACCGTATAGCTGGTGCCCCTCTACTATTATGGGTGAAAATTTGGCTTCCTGAAGAACTAATGTTCTCACGAGAAATAATAAAAGACTGTCAAAACTTGGCCAATTCTCTGAAAATACCATGATTTCACTTCTTGAAAGACAAATATCATGAAATTGGACTGGGGCATTTTTATGATAGCCCTGAAAGTATTCCATTGAATGCCAAAGTGACCATCAAAGAGGCATTGCATTCAAGGAGAAACACGTGTTATCTTCATCAAGATGAAATCGGCTCAATGCATTTGTCCCCTGCCCCACTGCAATATTATCTAACATTTACGACCAACTCGCAGATTAGATTTTACCTGACTAAATCACGGTTAGGTATTGTGCATTTTTTGCTGGAGTTTCCACGCCAGTGTGATTGGGTGAATGGTCTCTCTCTTTGTCCATGTGACAACCGTACAAGTCAAAGCACTTTGCACTTTATTCTATTTTGTACTTTATATAAAAGGGCAAGCACAAAATTTATAATTACATTGTTAAAGAAAATCTACCCTTGTGCATATGTTGAGGGTTTTAAATGTTTGCAATCATTGGTCACCTCCGACATTTGTAGTGCAATAGCCAGATACATAAAACTATCTTTGGCCATTAGGAAAATATATGAATTAGAATACATTGAGTTGTCCCAGTGAAACTGTTGTATGTAAAGAGTCATATGACCCTGGTCTTTTAGGATTTATTTTTCATATATTGTCTAGATGGCTTACATATACAGTGATAATATCTTTGCAAATTTGAATTGGTGTTATGAAATGTCGTGATTCACATACCTTACAAGGGAGGACTCCTAGTTAGGCAAGGGGCCGAGAGGAACTCAATAAGGGAGTACACCCTCCCGTGGGTAAATACTAAGGGCCATATGTAGGAAACCTAATACCGGTCGGTAACGGCCGATTTTCGGTAAATATCCCGTTACCGACTGGTATTTAGGCTTTTGCTATGTAGGGGGATCATTTCAGGATTCGGTAATTTACCGAATCGGTAAAATTACCGATTCAGTAATTTTACAGATTCGGTAAATACCGAATCCTGAAATGAGATGTAGGGGGAGTGTGTCGTTGGTGTGGGGATTCATTATTTACCACCAACTAAAAGTTGGTGGTAAATGACGAATACCTGTAAAAAGGCATTTTTTTGCTATTTGAAGTGTGCAATGTGGCAGACATACATGCCCTTAGGGCATGTATGTGCGCCACATGTGCACACATGGACGAATCAGGGGTGCAACAGGGTGTCAATGTGACACCCTGCCACCCATGATGATGCCTCCCCCATTACCGATTCGGTATTTACCGATTCGGTAATGGCAACTGGCTTCCCATTCATTCCTATGGGCCTGGAGGCCCACAGGAATGAATGGGAAGCCAGTTGCCATTACCGAATCGGTAAATACCGATTCTAAAATACCGACAGACATCGAATCGGTATTTATTTACCTACATTACATTTACCGATTCATAAATACCGAATCGGTAAAATTCGGTATTTAAGAATCGGTAAATGTAATTTACCTACATATGGCCCTAAGTCACTATAAGTACTCCCGTGGTTGACCAGTCAGCAAACAATATCTGTAGCTAACTAAAATGAAACAGAATGATGGTATGCCCTATCTGAAGTGTCTAACATCACCTAAGTGTGGGGAAGGAAGCAAGTCCTTTTGTTATTATATTCCCTCACACACCCTAGTGGTGTCATGCTTCATCATCGGGACACCCCGACGCCTAAAAGTCAGGGTGGGCTCAACCAATATTTCAAGGAGCACTTATTGAAATGATAGCTGCTCCTTATTATAAATCAATCGATTTGTTGAAAAATTCACTCCATCTGTGAAAGACAGGAAAAAAGACAAACAACATATAAAGCGCGTCAAATCCTGTTTTGCTTTAAAACACAACAAGCAAATGTGTATACCTCTGTTTTTCTCACATCATCATACGTCAAACACAAAATAGAATGTGCGCGTGATTAGGGCATAACCCATCGTATATGTGACACACATTATTGTAGCGTGTGAATACATGGGTGGCGGTGATTTACCGCATACTATTTTCATATATTCTTCTGTGCGTGATTTTTAGACCTCAGTCTTGCCAGTCGGACTTACAACATGTAGACACGAATTTAAAACAAATCCATCCCTCACTCATTCTCATTATAGTAGATACGCATCTACATTCAAACATTTTACACACAGTATAGCTTACCCCAATTAGGAAGAGGATAAACCCCATGTGGGACCTCTATAAGTAGGGTAGCCCTGTAGTCACACTCTGTGGATCCACAAAGTACAAAAATTCAAATTGGTACATCCACAGCCACGCAATCAGTGTTTTATAAATAGCGTTTGCATCAAGGATGTTGAGCCCCAAAAGGTTGTGGACGGAATATGAAAGAGAAGGCAAAAAGGAAAAGTAGGCAAAAACTCAGTCGTTATTTATCTGTGTTCCAAAAGCATACCTCCTCTACTCATGCCACACATTCGAATTACTCATGCCTCCAAGGGTCCTGCCCCGTAGAGACACCTATTCGGTAGTGGTTCCCACAGCTTGGAATCATTCCTGTGTTCGGGGCCATGGTTTTTAACTTGTTTGCGAGCCTCGGTAGACGATCCCGTCTGTTTCCGGAAGTCAGTGGCCATGCCCCCACGCGGAAGTGCGTACTGCGAGTGTGCCGCTCGTGGATATCTGGGAGTTGTAGTTTTGAAGTTTAAGTATTCCCCTGGTTTCATGGGAATAGACTCCCTAATGTTATTCGTTTTTCTGCTGATACTCATTAAAATGAAAATACCTATATATATATATACATCTCCACAATTCATGCTCAGGGCATATGTGTATTGTTAATAACAACATAATATATACTCCTGATAAATGGTTATAATACCGTGGCCACCTAAAAATAGGAAAAGGAGTACGCTCATATCCCAGGGTCATTATAGTTGATGTGGATGGATTTCTCTGTACCACCTGCTGAGTTTTTAACAAGATAATTACACTATTTACCCAGATGCTTATTATTGATTATGAGGTCTGTATACGGACTATCATTGCTAGTATCCTCACAATGATCTAATGCATGGGTCACTGTAGAGATTACTTGTTTTTATTTAATTGATTCCATGGAATGTGGTCGTTCAGACCGGTCATATGAGTTTTTAATCTATAGACCCATCTCTGTTCTCGTTCTAAGGGGTTTTTTGAAACGTTGCCATCTCCTCTGACTTTTTCAATCACGGACCACCACAGGTCACTGTCTGAGTGTTTTTTTCCACATAATGTGCAGTAAGCCTGGTTGCTGATATGGACCTTCTGATTGTGCTCCTATGTTCGTTTATACGTACTTTAATTTTTCTCCCTGTCATCCCTATGTACATCAACTGGCACGGGCATTTAATTACATAAATAACTTTGTCTGAGTTACAATTAGTGTGGGACCTCTGTTCCCATTTATGGTGCATACCCAGATCTATTTCCTTAGTGTGTTCTGTAAATGCACATGCCACACAGGAACCACAGGATAGTAACCCATAACCTGTGGTTGATTCCAAAGAGTACTTTGGTATGGGGTTTTCATTTTTTGTAGATCTGTGTCAATCAGGGCATCTCTTAAACTTCTGTTCCTTGTAAAGGGAAACATGGGTTTCTCAAAGCTCAAATTGTTTGATGTTAGCATCGGCCATTTCTTGTTTATGATTTTTTTTAATTCATTAGATGATACATTGAAAGTTGTTACGCAGATAAGGGTATTAAGTTCTGCTTTTTGATGGGGTTCAAGTAAATCTTCCCGCGGAGTATTTCGGGATCGTTTTTGCGCTTTCTCTATGATTCTTTTAGGATAGGATCTTTCTTCCAATTTCTTTGTCAAGACTTTTGCCTCAGCTTTATATTCAGTTATGTCTGCACAGTTTCTACGTATGCGTAGGAACTGACCCATGGGTAGATTCTCTCTCAATGCACGTGGGTGGGCGCTGTTAAAATGTAGCAAGCTATTTTTATCTGTGGGCTTTGTGTACAGGGAACTGACGATGCCCTCATCCTTCGCACTGATAGTGACATCTAGAAATGATACGTGGTCTTGATTATGGGTCATCGTGAATTTGAGATGTGAATTCAGATTATTGAGCCATGTGTGAAACCGTCCCAGTGTAGTCACGTCTCCTTCCCATATGACAAGAATGTCGTCTATATAACGCCACCATTTCTTAATGTTATTTGAAAATGGATTAGGGGTCCATATACATTCGTCTTCAAACTGTCCCATATACAAACACGCTATGCTTGGCGCGAATGTGCTGCCCATCGAAGTTCCGTGGACATGTAAATACAGCTGATCATCAAATCTGAAGAAATTCTCTTTCAGCGCCAAGCGTAATAAGGTTATGACCCAAATCACCGGGGCATCCCAGGCCCAGTCTTCCTTATTTAAAATGGTTTCAATCGTCTGAATGCTTTCCTCTTGTGGGATGCTCGTATAAAGAGCTTCTACATCTAGACACACTAGTATGTTGTTCTCAGGGTTGTATGTCACATCTTGGAGAGTGTTAAGGAGATGTTTAGTGTCCTGTATATAAGATTTAATACGTGTGACTAGTGGTCGGAGAAACCAGTCAGTGTATTTAGAAAGGGGTTCTAAAAGAGACCCAATGCCAGACACAATAGGTCTTCCAGGAGGGGGAAGTTTACCCTTGTGTATTTTAGGTATGGTATAAAAGACCGGTGTTCTAGGGTCTTCACAGTTAAGAAACGCATGTTCTTTTTTATTTATCCATTCTTCTTTAAGTGCTTCAGTGGTTATGGAACTTATGGTCTTTTTGAGATGCATAGTGGGGTCTCTGGTGAGGGGTTGATAAAATTTAGTATCAGCCAGGAGGTTTAAACATGTTGTGCGGTAGGCCGTGGTACTCTGTATCACCGTTGCCCCACCCTTGTCTGCTGGTTTGATTGTAATGTCAGTTCTTGAACTGAGATTCTTCACAGCTTCTCTTTCCTTTCTATTCAAGTTGTTATATGTGTCTCGTTTGATGGGTAATTCTTCAACTCCTTTTGTAACACTCTCCTCAAAGGCCAATACTTCGGGTGGCATCATAGATGTCGGTGTGAAGAAATTGGATTTTAATCTTAGCGGCGTATGCGTGTGATCTTCACTGGGTTTTTCTTTATCCATGAAGAACGTTTTAACTCGAATCTTTCGGAAGAACTCGCTTAGTTCGCATCTCATCTGGAACTTGTCCAGAGGGGTAGTGGGAACAAAACCAAGTCCTTTGTTAAGAACATCTGTTTCCTCTTTTGTCAGTGGGGTATACGTAAGGTTTACCACTAGTCCCGTTGGTTGCTTGTCCCTGCATTGGGACCCTTCGATGTACTCCGTGTGTTCATTGGTGTATTGCTGTCTTTCCACTGGACTTGTTTGTTTGTGTTGTTTCTCCTGCCGCGTCTCCCTCTCCTTCCGCCATGTCTTAAAAAACGATTCTGATTAAAATTTGGCTGGATGAAAGGTCCTGACTGAAACAGTTGTTGTCCTTGAAATGAAGGTGGAGGTCCATGAAAGGGCATCGGTCCAAAGGGTCCTGGCCAAGGATACATCTGTGGGTGTTGGTAGCCCTGGTTGAAGTTTCCTCTTCTTGGTCTTCTCGACTTTCCTCTCCAACTCTTGTCTGACCCGTCACTGGACCAGCTGTCTTGTTCCGATTCGGAGTGGCTGGTATCACCTTGGTAAGATGATCCGGAGTCTGTCTTCTCCTGGTTCACATAATCTTCCCTAATATAGGGGTATACCTTTTCGAGCGCAAATTTTTTCAAATCCTTCTGTAGTTTATTGACCTTACTTTGCATTAGAAAGTCTTTGTGTTCGTTAATTTCTTTGTTCACTTCTTCTAGTTTTTTCCGGTACAGAGTGATTTTTATTTCTGTCATCAATGCGTCCTCGCTTGTTTTTATTTTGACTAGGATTGCTTCTGATAACCGTTTCGCGGTATTGATGTTTAATATAAGCCAATCGCGGGTACACCGCCACGCGATCAGGGACCACTCCTTTTTAAACAGTTGGTCATCAAGAAAGATTCTCGGGGCATTGGTTACCAGAAGTCCCCTTGGTGCTGCATTTCCCCTCAAATATTCAGTGAGGATTGCTCCATGTAAGAGGATCTTTATTTGTGCTCATTCGAGTTCTTTAAGTTTGTCCCTATTCTGGGCTTGATTTAGACTTTGATTTATATTCATATCAGGTAGTAGAGACGGTCCTGCCAAAATTAAGGCTGCCATGTCATCAGAGTACCCTAATCCCAGGGTCTCAGATATGGAAAGTTGGTCTGTCACATCCATATTCCACGAGTTCTTTTGAAAAAATGAGACAGATGGGAGGAGGAGGGGAGGGGGAGGGTGGTGTTTGAGGAATGAGTGGGGTAAATTCGTAGTTCTCAGTGAACAAGTGAAGTAGTCCGACTTTAGATTATTGGTGCACTTCTATAAGATATCAAACCTGTAGGAATTGCCTCAGGGTCTACTTATGTGCTACCTGTGTATTTGGGGGATGCCCCACAGCTGTGCGCTGCTCAAAACATGATTCACATACCTTACAAGGGAGGACTCCTAGTGAGGCAAGGGGCCGAGAGGAACTCAATAAGGGAGTACACCCTCCCGTGGGTAAACACTAAGTCACTATAAGTACTCCCGTGGTTGACCAGTCAGCAAACAATATCTGTAGCTAACTAAAATGAAACAGAATGATGGTATGCCATATCTGAAGTGTCTAAAAACAAAAACAAAAATTAGAGGGTTTCCAGGGATATTATGGTCTTAGGACCCTATTGCCAACATGTTTCTGTCCTGATTGCCCCATTAAGGGTGCACAGACTTTCTTCAGGGCGTGTACCCCCTGGTGGATTAAGAGAGTACAAGGGATGTTCCCTATACTATTAAGCAGTAAGGGTAGATAGCTGCTCCTTATTATAAATCAATCGATTTGTTGAAAAATTCACTCTATCTGTGAAAGACAGGAGAAAAGACAAACAACATATATAGCGCTTCAAATCCTGTTTTGCATTAAAACACAACAAGCAAATGTGTATACCTCTGTTTTTCTCACATCATCCTACGTGAAACACAAAATAGAATGTGCGCGTGATTAGGGCATAACCCATCGTATATGTGACACACATTATTGTAGCGTGTGAATACATGGGTGGCGGTGATTTACCGCATACTATTTTCATATATTCTTCTGTGCTTGATTTTTAGACCTCAGTCTTGCCAGTCGGACTTACAACATGTAGACACGAATTTAAAACAAATCCATCCCTCACACATTCTCATTATAGTAGATACGCATCTACATTCAAACATTTTACACACAGTATAGCTTACCCCAATTAGGGAATGAATGCTGAATTTTATGAATTGCTCTCATTTGAAGGCTATGGTTTTTAATTAACCCAGAAACTATGGCGGTCTACTTCGTTGCTGTAAAACCCATTAGAAATGCACTTTATACTATGTATTGACAATTTCATGGATCCCTTATGTGATTTTTTAATGTACTGAATGTTTTTCTTATTTGTATTCTTTTATGGCTGCTTAAGCCGAATAAAGATTTATTAATGATGAGTGCATCAGTATTACCTGGGTTATTGGATGAGTGCATGCGTAATGACTGGATAAGTGAATTAGTGCATAGGTAATACTTCAGTGAATGAATGAGTGTACGGGTAGTGCCAGAGCAATTGGATGATTCCATGCATAGTGCCTAAGTGATTGGGAGAGTGCATGGATAGCGCCTGAGTGAATGGATGAGTGCATGAGTACTGCTTGTTTGATTGGATGAGTGAATGGATATCGCAACATGGGATCCAGTCCTGGTTTTCCAGTCATCCGAGCCGTTGAGCGTTCGAGCGCTGAGTACCAGCAGTGAAGGAGACAGCAAGGAGCAGTGAGGGCACCGAGAATGGCAAAAAATCAGCCAAGTAATATCGGGCGTTTTTTCCTTCCAGCCGCTTATCAAACGCTTACCAAGCACCGGTCGGAGCCGTCAGACCGCCAGCCAGCCAGCCAGCCCAGCGGATAGAGACGGCGTTTTACACCCGTTACATCAGGCGTCTACATCCAGCCGTGGCTTGCGAGCTGGGCCAGACTGTGAGTCAGGCTGTGGTCACATCTGCGGAGCCCATTCGGTATTGACCGGAAAGGGCTTGACATGGTCCTTGAATACTGACTGCTGTGGTGAAAGCAAGCAGACTGGCCAGCTGCTCGTGATTCATTTGTGAGTCCCTTTTTTTCTCCTTTGCTCTCTCTTTTGTATGCCATATACGTCTGAACGTCTGCACTGTACCTGCAGCCCATATAATCATACAACTAAACTTAAAACCGCAAGCCCTGTAGCCCTGCATCACCTCGAATCATCAGTTGGCTGGCACACTAAGACTTTTCAGTGTATTTGTGTACCTGCCATTTACCGGTTCTGCTGAGAGGTATACAGCTCTGCTTGCTGTGGATATTTATGAACCTACTTTACCTGTGCCCTGGTTGTGCTTCTTTTCGAGCTCCTGGACCCATGCTGCTGTCTGCAGTTATCGTTGTCCCCCTGCCGCAGTTATAATCCTCGCGGCTGCCGTGTGCAGCGGGACTACAGTCCCCAGGATCCTTAGCGGGGGAAACCCGCCAACGTCAGCAGCTTAGCGCACAGAGGCGCATAAAATAACAGTCAGTCCACGCGACGCGGGATCGCGCGCGGGTTGGCGCCGGGCTGACCCCGGGCGAAGGGCGGGCCCTCTGTGGCCCTCAGTGGCTGAAGTAGGCAGGGCTGGGCTCATTTATTTACATTTAATGTATAATTTTAAATTCATGTTGTATTTAGTGTTACATGTTTATTATATTGTATATACACGGCGTGAACATCCTCCCAACGATTAGGTATTCTGCGTAACGCACCTCCAAATTTTTAATTATTTATTGTTTAAATTACTATTAATCCCACTCATTCGGGGTTACGGTTTGTTTCCTGTTCCTCACGTACAAGGATGTCGGCAAAAAAGCTACGCTCGGGGAGATTATTAGGGGGAAGGGCTTGCACGTTGTCAAGATCCAACCCCCTTAGTAACAAGCCCGCCAGTAATCTGGTATTAAAGGGTCAATGCCAGTTGCCACAACTATGGGAGAAGAAGGTCCCTTATGTGGGGAATAAAGATTATGCGGATTCTTTGGTTACTGAAAAATCTTGCCCAGTGCCCCCTGATACGTCTGGTGACAATAAGGGTGTTTTTCTTAATTCTGAGTTTGGGCAACAAAATAATGGGTCTGCTATTCATAAAGGGTTATTACCCATTGATCCTATGGGAGGTTTACAACTAAAGGTGGACAGTAAGGAAGAATCTCAGCTGTCTAGTATTGACCTGGAGCTTTGTGGTCGATACTTAGCCGATGGTTCTTTGAAATTACCTGAAGCCTTTAAGTCCCCGATTGGTGCTACTCCCTCTGGTCTTCTGCTCTATAGTAGTACCCCTTCCTTAAAATCGCCAGATATTTTTTCTCAGTATAATATTTCCAAGAGCCCACTCCTTAATTTATCTGGCATTGGTCATATGGGACTTCCTGGTTATCATAAAGTGGAAAAACCAATTTCTGAATCCTTGATTGCATTGGAACATTTGTTGGCTTCCATCTTACAGTTATTGAGTAAATTTGTGGGAAGCTCTGACTGTATTCTGGAATCAGTTACTCAGATATTAAATGTTTTATTGTTAAAACTTCCGGAAAAGGTTCCTGATTTAGTCTCTAAAGTAGGTCTGCAAGAGCATGAGTTAGGTGGCGATCACTTAACTGTAAATGCAAATTCAGCTCAAAATAATCTCGTGGCTACCCCTAAAAATAAGCCCTCTTTAGCTTCCAAATTACCCCTATCTAATTGTGTAAAGATTTTCGACCCTGAAATTGAAGAAGAAAGTGTAGAGGTCGTCATTTCAAAAGCTGAAAAAGAGCTATTTTCTATTTTTGTGCCTGAAATGAAGGGGATAGGGGTGGTTGAAAAAGGAAAAACTAGAAAACAAAGAAAGAACATAGGAAAAAAGAGGAAACCAATCCGTAAATATAGGAAGAAAAGGCAGAGACAAATAATGTTTGAGGATTCTCAGGTTTCAGATACCAAGGCCCATATTTCTGGAGAATCTGTGGGTAGGGAGGTGGCCACTCATTCTCATGACATTTTGAAGCCTTCAGTATCTGGCATAGAAATCTCCCCTGATTGTCCAGTCTCTCCTGGGAATGGCACCCCATTGGATGTAGGAGGGTTGGCAATTCCTCCCTTAGTGGTAGAGTTGCCCGGGTTGGTCCCTTCGTTGCCTACATCTCTTAAACCTTCCGCCCCTGCTTTCCTTGCCCCGGGTGGTGGTGCGGTATGGCCTTATTATCTGCCTACAAAAATATCAGAAATCTTTGTAGACACATTGACTGTGGACTTTTTATCGTTATTTGATTCAGATTTACTTTTGAATAGAGCATGGCTACTTAAGTATTTTAAGGATATAGAGAGCCTAAAATTAATTCAATCTAACGATATTGATCTAGTCACTATATCAGGAACAGTCGCCGCACCCTCTATTAGGGTAAAGTTTTATTCTAAACTTATAGTTAATCTTATTTTGCAACAGGCCGAGAGTTTTCAGTGTAGGGGAATTGACGTATTACCTGTTTTGTCCTTTGAGAGAAATAGTTTTCCTTATAATAGACTCTCTCAGCAGGGCATTGTCCAAGATAGTCTCCCTCCCTTAACTGATGATTTAAAGATTTCGGTCTCGAAAAATATACGTCTGGTAACGCAAGTAAAGCCTGCTCCGTTAATCCAGAATATTTCCCCAATAGAAGATAATCTACTGTGGAACTGGTTGCCTGGTGTTTTGGCTACTAAATCGTTAGACAATCCTAAGCTCTTTCGACACCTTTAGCAATAATTTAAAAGTTATCTCTTGGAATGCTGCCGGGATAAACAATAGTCCCGAGAAATTACAATACTTATTTTCTTTGAAAGCTAGCATTATTTGCATCCAAGAGACTTGGTGTGTCAGCAGTTTGTGCGGAGGGAGAGATTATTTTGTTGTTGAGGCAATGGCCTCGCCTTCAAAGAAAGGGCACGCAAAAGGGGGAATTGCGTGCCTTTTGTCGAATAGATTAAAATGGAATTTTACCCATTATGTCGACCCAAGTAACCTTTTCCAGGCGGTGACCCTTCGCCCTTCTATTAGTAGGGGAAACAACAATTCTTTGGTAATAATAAATGTATATATTCCCCCGGATGAATGATTTAATCCTTTATTGAAGCAAGTTTTTTTATATATCAAACAGATTAAAGAGGTAGAACCGCCTCCCCATGTGTTGTTAGTAGGCGACTTTAATTGTAAAGTTTCTAACTCTAGTTTAGAGTTATTTAGCAACAAATGCAAAGAAGAAGCATGTTATATTCCGCAGATTCTCTTCCCCAATAATATTAAAACTAATAAGAGAGGGAAATTGTTGCTGGAAGAACTTTCTGCAGCTGAGGGGCTAATATTGAACGGTAGACTCCCTTCTGATGTCCCTGCAAAATACACTCATAGAACCTCTCAAAGCCAGTCAATTCTGGACTATGTAATCACTGACTATGATATGTTTTCTTTAGTGAAAGATTTGGTGGTTTCACCGACATCTTTTAGTGACCATAATGTGATTACTATAAACATTTCTCTATTTTTTCCAAATTCCGATTCATGGTCTCTTAATAGTGATATAGTTAATTTTCATAAGGACTCTGGAAGATGTTTTTGGAATTTTAAAGCTAAGAAGGGCCTGGAGTGTATTTTAGGCGAAACTGTTTTAGAATTGAATGACTGGCAGGGTTTTGAATTGATTTATTTTGAGAATTTTATGAAGAAGGTTATTCGTGCTGCTAAAAGATCCACCTCTTCAGTAAAAAGGATCCATGTTCCTAGTTCAATTATCCGTTTAAATAAGGAAATAAATAGATTAGTGCGGGAGCAATTCCTGTGCAGTTCCATTGAAATAAAAAACAAAATATATCTGTTAAAAAGAAGGAGAAGCAGAATTAGGAAGAAACTTAAAAAAGAAAAAGAGGACTCTCTTTGGATAAGATTACGGGAGGCTGTCGCTCATGGCAAAGTCAGACAATTTTGGTCCCTTATAAGTGAGCGTTGTGGAGTCAGAGTTAGTCCTCTCCCTATTCCTATTGCTGAATCGTCATGGATCTCCTTCATTTCCAATCTATATGCTGGGAACGGCGCAGTGTTGGGAAGTGAGCTGCCATTTAGAGCCATTCGAGACGTTGAGTTTTCCATTGAAGCACCTTCAGAGAAAACCATTGAAATGGCTATTAAAGATATGCGTTCCTCTGGAGCAATGGGGCCTGACGAACTTCCCATCTCGATATTGAAGTTAGACCCTGTTTAATGGAGCAAGATACTTTTTCCTTTATTTAGAGCGTTTTTCCGTAGTAGAACGGTGCCTTCTTCTTGGAAAGGGAGCATTTTGGTTCCTTTATTCAAGAAAGGCGATAGGGATAAACCAATGAACTATCGCAAAATAGCCCTTCTTGATGCTATCGGAAAAGTTTTCTCCAAATGTCTCCTATCACTAATTACTGACTGGGTTGAGGTGAATCAGATATTACCCCTCGAACAAAGTGGTTTCCGTAAGGGGCATGGTACTTTGGATAACCTTACAGCCCTGCAGGTTATTTTGGATAAATACGTAAGAGTTCGGGGAGGAGGAGTGTATGCGGCTTTTATTGATTTCTCCACAGCATTCGACAAAGTAGATCGTCTTTTGCTGTGGAGAAAGTTAGCAGTTTTGGGTATGCCCCCACTTCTATTAGACCTAGTTCGATCCTTACATACAGACACTTGGTGTCGAGTGCTACAGGGTGGAGAAAGGGGCTTATCACGGGCTATACCATCTATTAATGGATTAAAACAGGGCTGTCTTCTGGCACCATTACTGTTCTCCCTGTATATTGCTGAGCTTCCAGCTTCACTTGCATCTTGTGTTGGCATAGCCCCGGTAGTGGGGGGCTCTTCTATTTCCTGCCTTTTATATGCAGACGATATTCATATCCTAGATTTAACTCCTAAAGGTTTAGCTAATCGTCTGCAGGCTTTACATCATTTTGCAGAGACCCACTTCATGAGGATAAATGCCACAAAAAGTAAAATTATGTGCATTACAGGGAGAAAAAAATCTAAATCTGAGAATTTTGGCTGGTCAGTCGGTGGTCAGAAATTGGAGGTGGTTAAAACATATACCTTTTTAGGAAAAATAATTTCTTCAAACCTGAGTGAGAAACCTCATATCGATAATAATTCTCGTAAAGCCCTGTCCCAAGGTAAAAGTTTGAGTGCTCTTTATTCCGCCACAGGGAGAAGACACTTTGCATGTTTACTTGAGGTTTATAGGGCAAAAATTCCATCAACTCTCCTGTATGGAATAGAAGTGGTCGATTTAAAGCATTGGGGTTTTCTACAGACGGTCGAAGGAAAATTATTAAGGTCTATAACCTCTCTTAATTCTGCTTGTTCTGTAGCTTCCTGTAGACTTGAGTTCGGTCTTCGTAGCAGTTGGGTGCAGGGCCTATCTGCCTTAATGCGATGGGTCGCCAGCCTCGCTAGAGGTGAAATGGGGACTCTGAGAGCCCTTCTCAAGGGGGAATTGTTGGGAAGTTTTAAAGAGTTCTCCCAAATTGTTAAAAACTTCAGAAAGGCTGAGGCTCTTCTGGAATTAGATGAGAGCACTATTTTTATTATTTCTCCCTCCCAGCTAAAATCTCTTCTGAAACAGGCTTCCTGGACTCTTTGTTTTATGTTGGACAAAAAGTCCATGGTAGCTAAGAAGGGAGGTGTTCTTCTGACTAATACATATCTAAGGAAGTTTGTCCAACCTTATGTCATCTGGAATTTACCTCATGGTATTCAGAGATTTTGGTTCCTCTTGAGGCAGGACCTATTGCCACTTAATACTCTTTTGGCAAAATGGTATGGGTCCTCTCCTTTATGTAACTTATGTAATATGTCTGTACAGGATCGTAATCATGTATTGTTTATATGCCCAGTATTGCGTCCACTTCGCTTAAAGTGGTTAAGATCAATATGTTTGCAATTGGGTATTTTGGATATGAACTCATTTCTGCAGGCTTTATATACTCCTCCAAATGAAATGTTTTGCTTCAATATTTTTAACTTTTTTAAAGGTTTTTTAGCTATTTATTGATGAAATATGGAGGTTTGTGTCGTAATCTGTCTTTTTCAGCGGAGAGCGTCGTAATTGTTATTTTTCTTTGGGAATATGTATCTATATTTGTGTACTTTGTATTTTGTTTATGTGGCCCTCTTCGGAGTGCCAAAACATAATAAATAAAATTGAAAGGATAGTGCCCCAGTGAATGGATGCACACATGTGTAGCGCCTCAGGAAATTGATGAGTGCAAGGGTAGTGGCTGGTTGATTGTACATGTGCATGGGTAGTGCCTAGATGAATGGATGAGTGCAAAGGGAGTGCCTGGTTGATTGCATATATGTATGGTTAGTACGTGGGTAATTAGATTAGTGCATGGGTAGTGCATGAGTATATAGATCAGTGCAAGGGTAGAACCTGAGTAAATGAATGAGTGGAAGTGTAACACCTGCGTGATTGGATGAGTGCAAGTTAATGCCTGGGCAATTGCATGAGTGCAAGGGTAGTGCCTGGTTGGTTGGGTGAGTGCATGGATAGTGCCTAGGTGATAGGGAGAGTGCATAGATAGTGCCTGAGTGATTATACCAATGAGTGTATGAGCACTGCTTGGATGATTGGATGGGTGCATTGGCATGGCTCAGCGAATGCATAAGCACATGCGTAGTGACTAAGTGAATGGAGGAGTGCATGGGTAGTGCTTGGGTAATTGGATATGTGCTTTGGTAGTGCATGGGTGAATGGATATGTGTTTGGTTAGTACCTGGGTGAATAGATGAATGCATGGGTAGTGTGTGAGTGATTGGATGAGTGCATAGTAGTGCCTGGGGAATTGCATGAGTCCAAGGGTAGTGCCTGGGTGATTGGGTGAGTACATGGATACTACCTGGGTGATTGGGTGAATGAATGCATAGTGTCTGAGTGATTGGGTGAGTGCAGGGATAGTGCCTGGGTGATTGGATGATTGCATGGATAGTACCTCAGTGAATGATTGAGTGTATGGATAATGCTTGAGTGAATAGGCGAGTGCATAGGTAGTACCTGAGTGTATGGATGAGTGCACAGAAGTGCCTGTGTAATTACATGAGTGCAAGGGTAGTTCCTCTGTGATTGTGTGAGTGAATGGTTAGTGCCTGGGTGATTGGGTGAACGAATGCATAGTGTCTGCGTGATTGGATGAGTACCTGAATAGTGCCTGCATGAGTGGATGAGTGCATAGGTAGTGCCTCAGTGAATGGATAAGTGCATGGGTACTGTCTGGGTGAATAGATGAGTGCATGGATAGTGCTTAGGTGAACGGAAGAGTAGATGGGTAGTGCCTGGTTGATTGGATAAGTGTATGGTAGTGCATGCATGAATGGACAGGCTCATAGGTGATGTCTGAGTAAGTGGATGAGTGTATAGGTACTGCATGAGTGGGGGTATGAGTGCAAGGGTAGTGCCTGGGTGATTGGATGAGTGCATGGGTAGTGCTTGAGTGAATGGATGAATGCACGCATAGTGTGTGAGTGAATGGATGAATTCAAGGGTAGTACCTGGGTGAATGTGTGAGTACATGGTTAGGGCCTGTGTGAGTAGTGCCTGGTTAATTGGAAAAGTGCATCAGTACTGCCTGGGTGAGTGGATGAGTGCATAGGAAATGCCTCAGAGAATGAATGATTTCAAGGGTAGTGCCTGTGTGATTGGATGAGGGCATGGATAGTACCTAGGTGAATGGATGAGTACAAGCATAGTGCCTGGTTGATTGTGTGAGTGCATGGAAGTACCTGTGTGATTGCAAGAATGTATGAATAGTGGCTGGGTGATTGGATGAGTGCATTGGTAGTGCATGAGTGGATGGATCAGTGCAAGGGCAGTGCCTGAGTAAATGAATGAATGCAAAAGTAACAGGGGAGTGGTTAGATGAGTGCAAGGATAAAGGATTGGTGAATGAATGAGTGTATGGGTAGTGCCTGGGTGACTGGATGAGTGTATGGGCAGTGGCTAAGTAAATTGAGGAGTGCATGGGTAGTGGCTAAGTGAATGGGTGAGTGCATGGATAATGTCTGAGTGAATAATTGAGTGTATGAGTAGTGCCTGGGTGATTGGATAAGTGCATGGATAGGGCCTGGGTGAGTAGTGCCTGGTTGATTGGATAAGTGCATCAGTATTGCCTGGGTGAGTGCATAGAAAATGCCTCAGAGAATGAATGAGTTCAAGGGTAGTGCCTGGGTGGTTGGATGAGTGCATGGATAGTGCTTAGGTGAATGGATGAGTGCAAACATAGTGCCTGGTTGATTGTGTGAGTGCATGGATAGTGCCTGGGTGATTGCAAGAATGTACGAATAGTGGCTGGGTGATTGGATCAGTGCATGTGTACTGCCTGGGTGATTGGATATGTGTGTTTGGTACGTGGGTTAATGGATGAGTGCATTGGTAGTGGATGGATCAGTGCATGGGTAATGGCTAAGTGAATTGAGGACTGCATGGGCAGTGCCTAAGTGAATGGATGAGTCTGAGTGATAATGTCTGAGTGAATGAATGAGTCTACGGGTAGTGCCAGGATGATTGGATGAGTGCATGGGTAGTGCCTGTTTGATTGGATGAGTACATGAGTAGTGCCTGCGTGAGTGGATGAGTGCATGGGTAGTGTCTCAGTGAATAGATAAGTGCATGTGTACTGTCTGGGTGAAAATATGAGTGCATGGATAGTGCCTAGGTGAATAGTTGAGTAAAAGGGTAGTGTATAGGTGATTGGATGTGTGTATGGGTAGTGCCTGGGTAAATGGACTAGTGCATGGGTAGTATCTGAGTAAATTGATGAGTGCATAGGTACTGCATGAGTGAACAGATGAGTGCAAGGGTAGTGCCTGAGTGATTGAATGAGTGCATGGGTAGTGCCTGAATGAATGGATGGATGCATGTGTAGTATGTGAGTGAATGGATCAGTGCAAGGCAAGTGCCTGGGTGAATGTATGAGTGCATGGATAGTGTCTGGGTACCTGGGTGAATAGTGCCTGATTGATTGGATGAGTGCATCAGTACTGCCAAGGTGATTGGATGAGTGCATGGAAAATGCCTTAGTGAATGAATGAATTCAAGGGTAGTGCCTAGGCGATTGGATGAGTGTAAACATAGTGACTGGGTGTTTGGATGAGTGCATGGATAGTGGCTGGGTGGATAAATGAGTAGAAGTGTAGTGCCTGGGTGATTCAATATGTGCATGATTAGTATCTGGGTGAATAGATGAGTGCCTGGGCAGTGCACGAGTGAACTGATCAGTGCAAGGGTAGTACCTGAGTAAATGAATGAGGGAAGGGTAATGCCTGAGTAATAGGAAGAGTGCAAGGTAGTGCCTCTGTAATTTCATGAGTACAAGAGTAATGCCTGAGTGATTGGGTGAGTGCATAGATAGTGCTTGTGTGATTGGGTGAATGAATGCATAGTACCGGCAAGATTGGGTGAGTACATGGATAGTGCCTGGGTGATTGGATGAGTGCATGGGTAGTTTCTCAGTGAAAGGAGGAGTGCAAGTGTAGTGAATGGATGAGCGCAAGTGTAGTGCCTCAGTGAATGCATGTGTGCAAGGGTAGAGCCTGGGTGAATGGATGAGTACATCTGACCTGGCTGAGTGAATGAAATAGTGCATGGGTAATGCCTCAGTGCAGTGAATGGATGAGTGCAAGGGTAGTGCCTGATGGAATGGATAAGTACATGGATAATGGCTGGGTGAATAAATCAGTACATTGGTATTGCCTGGGTGAATAGATGAGTGCATGGGTACTGCCTGAGTGATTGGATGAGTGCATGGATGGTGTTGGGGTGAATAGATGAGTCCATGGGTAGTGTATGAGTGAATGAAAAAGTGAAAGGGTATTTCCTACCTCATTGGGTGAGTGTATGGGTATTACCTGAGTGAATGGATGAGTGCAAGGATAGTGCCTGAGTGATTGGAAGTGTGCATAGGTAGTGCCTAGTTGAAGAGATGAGTGTATTGATAATGCCTGAGTGAACAGATGAGTGCATAGATAGTGCCTAAGTGAATGGATGTGTGTAAGGGTAGTACCTGGGTAATTGTGTGAGTGCTTGGATAGTGCCTGGGTGATTGGAAGAATGTATGAGTAGTGCTTGGGTGATTGATGAGTGCATGGGTACTGCCTGGGTGACTGAATGTGTGCATGAGTAGAGCCTGGGTGAGTGGATGGGTGCATGGGCAGGACCTCAGTGAATGGATGAGTGCAAGGGTAATGTCTGGGTGGTTAGATGAGTGCATTGATAGTACGTAGGTGGTTGTGAGAGTGCATAGATAGTGTCTGAGTGAATGGGTGAGTGCATGGGTACTGCTTGGGTAATTGGATTAGTGCATGGGTAGTGCATGGTTGATTGTATGAATGCATGAGTAGTGCATAAGTGACTGGGTGATTGCAAGGGTAGAGCTAGAATGAATGGATGAGTACATCTGACCAGGCTGAGTGAATGAAATAGTGCATGGGTAATTAGTCAGTGAATGGATGAGTGCAAGGGTAGTGCCTGATGGAATGGATAAGTACATGGATAATGGCTGGGTGAATAAATGAGTGCATTTGTAGTGCCTGGGTGAATAGATGAGTGCTTGAGTACTGCCTGAGTGATTGGATGAATGCATGGATGGTGTTGGGGTGACTAGATGGGTGCATGGGTAGTGTCTGAATGAATGGATAAGTGAAAGGGTATTTCCTGCCTCATTGGATGTGTGTATGGGTAGTACCTGAGTGAATGGATGAGTGCAAGGATGGTGCCTGAGTGATTGGAAGTGTGCATGGGTAGTGCCTAGTTGAATAGATGAGTGTATTGATAAGGCCTGAGTGAACGGATGAGTGCATAGATAGTGTCTAGGTGAATGGAGGAGTGCAAGGGTAGTACCTGGGTGATTGTGAGAGTGCTTGGATAGTGCCTGGTTGATTGGAAGAATAAATGTATGAGTAGTGCCTGGGTAATTGATGAGTGCATGGGTACTGCCTGGGTGACTGGATGAGTGCATGAGTAGTGCCTGGGTGAGTGGATGGGTGCATGGGCAGGACCTCAGTGAATGGATGAGTACAAGGGTAGTGCCTGGGTGGTTAGATGAGTGCATGGATAGTATATAGGTGATTGTGAGTGTGCATAGATAGTGCCTGAGTGAATGGATGAGTGCATGGGTACTGCTTGGGTAATTGGATTAGTGCATGAGTAGTGCATAAGTGATCGGATGATTGCAAGGGTAAAGCCTGGGTCACTGGATGAGTGCAAGGGTAGTGGCTTGGTGATTTTGTGAGTACACGATAGGGTCTGGGTGATTGGGTGAATGCATGGATAGTGCCTGGGTGATTGGATGAGTGCATGGGTACTACCTGGTTCATTGGATGAGTCTATGAGTAGTGCCTGGGTAAGTGGATGAGTACATGGGTAGTGCCTCAGTGAATGGATGAGTGCATACACAGTGTCTAGGTGTTTGCATAGTACATGAGATGTACCTGAGTGATTGGATGACTGCTTAGGTAGTGGCTTGGTGATTGGACAAGTGCAACTGTTGTGCCTGGGAGATGGGATGAGTACATGAGTAGTAACTCAATGAATCCATCACTAGATTATTGATTTGACAGAGGTAATATATCTCGACCTCCAACCACTGTGAAAAAATAAACAGACAAAAATTGATTAGAATTTCATTTAGAACTTTACACAACCAATCAACATACAATATTTTTTGAGCAAAACTTTAATTCAACATAGACAAATGTTTTACTCTTGTTTAGCGGTTTTCAGCTTTCATACTTGTTCACTTTCAACAGTGCTTTGTATGAAGACTCATCATGAAAAAGTGGGAGAAAACAATCAATTGATGGTAAAAAACAAAACAAATGTGCACAGTAGATCTTCACAACTATGTCATAATGTTCACTGCACCCACCTACAGGTTTTTTAATGCTGACTTGCTGATAGGTTACTAACTTAATGAAAGCAACTACATTGCAAAACTGTTTCCAATATCATTATATCTCGTATATAATTTCCAGCAATTATAAAGAAGTCTTCATTTATGCATATCCTTTTGTAAACATCATCCCTCTTAGGCCAAATGATGTCTACAATTTTCTTAGTCAATGTATGCAAAAGATAACTGATAGTGTGACGTAAAAGTTGCTGTACCAGAAAAAAAGGAGACTTTTTTTGTGGTGAAGTGACTTTTCACATGCAAATTAAGGCTACTGGTACTATGGTACCTCCATTTACTTCTTATCTGTAGTAACACAATATAGTCCTCAAATGCTATAAATTCCTTTCCTGCAGTTGAAAAGAGTCCTTCATTTCTTACAGCCTGCTGTAGAAAATGTCACCAGTGGGCCGAATAATGTCTCGGTAACACATAATCCATATATATGTCAACACAATACCACATTTTCTTATCCTAGATTCTCCTTAGAAATTCGGATCTAGAAATAGCAGAAATTTGTTTGATAACATTTTAGACAGTTTTGATTTGAATTTCACTTGTATGTCATTGCACTCTGTCCATCCTGTTTGGCACTGTAAAATATACTGTGTAGTGTCCAGAGGTTATATTAACTCCTTCATGAAATATGACTGCTATAGTTGTGACAGTTTTTTTTTTAGATGGAAATGTGTGCAGCTTTAAAGTTTGTAAGTTCAGTTCCTAACTTAGTACCATCCACTCTGCATCGCTGTAGAATGACTATGATATATTTTCTATACCTTTTTAGAAACAACGCTGACCTAAGTTCTGATCTGCAGTTTGGACAAGCCATGTTTTGATGGGCGTTTGTAGTGAAATCTTCAAACGGCACAGCTTTACAATCTTGAAGTGTCAAGTAGAGGAATCGCTCTTAATTGATTTCAGTGTTGGATGTAAATTCGCAATCTTCACAATATTTACAGTTATGGCTCCAATTATAAGTTAAACCACATAATTCATTGATATTTACATTTCCTTCATCAAATAGTCCTAGCATTCCTATTAGAAATTCTTGAGCATCTTGCTGGATATTTTGAGAGAACACTACTAATCCAGTTTAGTCATCGGTGAGATTTCGTTATTCCAGTAGTAAAATGTATAATACTTCTTTCACTTCTTAATTCTTCAAGGAAACTTCACAGTTGTAAAGACATTCTTTTATCTACCTTTTCTTTAATAGTTTGTAAAATGAGGCAAATTATATGGTCTTTTTAACACTACATTTCATAACAATTCACTCCAGATTTATTATCAACGCGATAGCCTTGTATTTCCTCATTTGCTCTAGTTTTCTTTTCTTTCCTCCTTGTTGATTTTCTTTTTTTTTCTTATTTCTGTTCAACTCTGTTTTGATATTTTCCACTTTGGATCCAGTATTGCTTTTTGAATCCCAGGATACAGCCCTAAATGAGGAGCATATTGAGCTCTTAACCGATTATACTCCGTTACACAGCTCACATCAGCACTTACTTTCTTCTCATCAACATCAGTCAGACATAAACCAGACAATGCTCTAATTCACGACAAAGCAACATATGACATTCCTTCTTTGAATACACTACTATCAATATTAACAAGACATGTATCTACACTTAAATCTTTTGATTTGTGAATAGTTACTGCATACGCTAAATACACTGGGAAGTGCTTTTGCTGGACATACAAGTCTTTCACAAGTAGGAAACGTACAACGCATCCACTAATCTGCTTCACTTCAGCAATATCATCAGATTTTATTGCTAAGTATTCTACATCATTTCTGTTTGGATAATCAACAAATTTCATAACTTTACCCATTGCACCATTCACTAGCCCTTTTCCAACATTTAAATTACGATTTAAGATTACACAACAATTTTTACATATCCATACCTGTTTTTCTTCTCCTGCAGTTTTCGACAATGCTCTCATACAAAGCAACCATGAAATGGTAACCTCTTCAACTTTGCACTCTGTGATCATGAGAAAGCCAGCAAATGAAATAATGTCTTTCATTTTAGACTACACTATCTCTACTTGTGAATGGTTAGTATCTATTAACCCTTCCAACCCCTTTCGAAAACAGATTCTTATCTATTTGTGTTTGCGATGATTGCAGAGAAATCACAAAAAAATGGAAGTTCAAACCTATATCTAGCTTCATTAAAAAAAAATGAATACTACACAACAGTTTATTACAAAGCCCTGAGTTGGAAAGAAAAGATTGCCATTACTTAAATTGTGTCATCACTCCTCAACTTTAAAAAAAAGTTCCATCTCTATAACACCCATCCCCGAATACACTCTTAGCTCAGTGAACCTAAAAATCCAGTGGAACCAGTAGATCACAAGTTCACAGCACATTCTAGAAGGAACATGGTACTTTCAAATGAGATATAGCTGGTGTGGTGTACTTTTTTAAACAACAGCCAAAAATAAGAGCCATCCAACTATATATATATATATATATATATATATATATATATATATATATATATATATATATATTATCTACTGGCGGTCGCCAGTAGATAGTTATAGTTGGGACCGTGCTTCCATAGGAAATCCGCAACATTCTATTTGGAATAACTTTGGCGCCGGTTGACGAATCCTCGCGAAATTTTCAAAATAGGTGGGGCGCTCCGTTCCGCTCCTACCCTGAAAGTCTCGGGGGGATTCGTCAAGCGGGGGCTGAGAAAAAAGGGGGGTCCCAAAACGCGTTTTCCCCATGCAATTTTCCATAGGGACCTTTAGTCCAAGGTACAGCCCGAACGGCTGAACAGAATTACTTGAAATTTGGCAGAGAGGTAGTCCTCAGCTCAGGGATGTGCCTTTTGCATATATGGAGTCAATCTGTTCAGTAGTTCCTGAGAAAATCAAAAGTAAAATCATATATATATGTGGGTGGAGCCTAACCACACATCTCCTCCTGAGATCTGATTGGCTGTCAGCACTTCATCCAAGAAGTGTTGGCAGCCATCTTGGGACCAATATACATGATAGCACCTCATTAAAAAGCATTGCAGTTAATAGAAGGTTTTAAGACTTTAGTTACATTTTAAATCATTTGTTGATGGTACCATACTCATTTTAGGAATTGTGGTATGTTCTAAGGTGATTTCACCATGTGAAAAAGCCTTCTGCTGGGATATCATGATTGAGAGAAAAATATTTTCTCATGCTTTTCCCACAGAGGTTTGGAAGGTGATCTATAAGATAAACTGAGAGCTTATTTTCTGTAAATTCACATTATCTTTCTCAGTCATGTGAGAATGAAGTCTGACATTCTCAGTAAAACATGTACATCCAACAAGGGCAGAGACTGTCAGTTGATTCCTTTGTGTTCTACTGCAGCTTCCCAGAGTGTTCCAAAGAACAACTAGAGCGCTAACAGTCCTACTTATGATAAACGTATGGCACACCTGAAGCCATCTTGCTTGGATTAAAGTGGTAACTCTTAAAACATTTAATTTAAAAAGGAACAAAATGAGGGGGTTCATTTTTCCATAAAAAGTATGATTAGTGCTGCAGAAAGAAAAATTAGGGCCCATTTTGAGTGACTTCTCAAATCCTCTTCTATTTCATTAAAAAATTCTGACATGCAGACTGAAACATGCACTTTCAATACCAGCAGCAGTTTTCCCTGGTGAGCAGTAGCTTTACTACAGTGATCTAATGAGCAAAAAGAGTGCTAACATTCTGAATTTATGGCAAATGTGTGACACATCTGAATGCCTTCTTGATGGAATCAAAGTAAAAAACTGAAAGTATTTCCTACTGAGGAGACTGCAGTAAATGAGGAAATTAGGAAACTTCATAATAAATAAGTCTCCCAAGATGGCCACCAGAGACAAAAGAGCCCAAATGTAGCCCAAATATCACCCAGATGTAGCCCAAGTATAGCCTAATGACAGAATGTCCCAGAGTGTTCTTAAAAACAACTAGAGCGCTTACTGTCTTCATTATGACAAAAGTATGGCACACCTGAAGCCATCTTGATTGGAATAAACTGGTAACACTTAAAACATTTAATTTAAAAAGGAACACAATGAGGGGGTTCATTTTGCCATAGAAATTATGATTAATGCTGAAGAAAGAAAATTAGGGCACATTTTGAGTGACTTCTCAAATCCTCTTCTATTTCATTAAAAAATTCTGACATACAGACTGAAACATGCACTTTTAATACCAGGAGCAGACTTCCATGGTGAACAGTAGTTTTACTACAGTGATCTAATGAGCAACTAGAGTGCTAACATTCAGAATTTATGGCAAATGTGTGACATATCTGAATACCTTCATGATGGAATCAAAGTAAAAAACTGAAAGCATTTCCTACTGAGGAGACTGCAGTACATGAGGAAATTAGGAAACTTCATAACAAATAAATTTCCCAAGATGGCCACCGGAGACAAAAGAGCCCAAATGTCGCCCAAAATCACCCAGATGTAGCCCAAATATAGCCCAATGACAGAAGTGTGCAAAACACTTATTATTTTGTGTTTTTGCAGTGTTATATAGTGCAGACTTGTCAGGTATTGGAGTGCTTTACATGAGCATTGGTTACATCACACAAGAACAAATTCATTTTGGTTGTAGACATGGGGAGACTAAGTGATTTGACCAGAATCACAGAATGTCGAGCTGAAGCAGAAACTCCAACCTGGTTCCCCAGTTGCAAAGTCTGCAGTTCTGGAAGTAACACCACATCCTCTCCCCTAAGTGCAACATTTAATCAAGTGGTCAACTGGATAAAAAAACATAAAGATAACAAATAATTTAAAAGTGCTTTGTCGCTATTTGAAAACTCAGAAAATATGTCCTTATTTTAGTCTTTTAGAGCACTAACCATAATTTTGATGCCAATAAGACCCTCTCATATATGTAATTTCTAAAGGAAATGCTCTAGGTATTACAGTTTTGATTACATCAAGATGACGTCAGGCGTTCCACACTTTTGTAATAAATATAGAATGTTAGCAATCTAGTTGTTCATTAGGATACTGTAGAGAGGCAGAGGCCAGGGGCACGGACTCTGAAAATTGAAGACAGGTAGGAGGGTGCAAAGGCAACAATTTAACCACACTGAGCAGGCAGGAAGGGCCGTGGCAGCACAACAGACTATGGAGGGCGGTGGTAAGGGGGGCAGGGGCAACAAACCAACAATACAGGACTTGCAATAGAGGCTGTGTCAATGTAATAGACCATTGTGGGCAGAAGGAAGAGGCAATGGTAGTACAACCATACATGCCAACAGACCCGAATCAGCCAGGAAACGTCCAATGTTTTTAAGCTCAAATGGGCTTTATTTGATCTGTCTCCTGTCTACTATCTCCTCTTTTTCAATGTAACTCAAAGGAGAAAATCAATACCCCAGTTTTTTTTCAAAATCTCCCTCTTACCAAGTTCAAAATGTTCGCAAGTATGGTACATTGGATCATGGAAGGAAATGGGGTAGGGACATGGACCTGGATAACAGAGGACAGGAGGAACATGGAGAGGTGCACCAAACTGACCCTGCAGGGCAGGCATCAGTGTTTGCAGCAGCACAATACACCACACAGGGCATGCGGGACGGGAGTGCAGCACAACAATCCATAGAAAGCAAGAGGGAGGGGACAGGACCATGCACATGGACAACAGAGAACAGAGGGGCAGGAGGCAATGGTAGCTAGCTGACCATAATGGACAGACAGGAGAGAAAGCTGCAGCATAACAGACCATAAAGGGCAGGAGGGACGGATCAGGGGCATTACAATGGAACAGACAAGCCAAGAGGGAGGGAGTAGGGGTCTGCACATGTAAACAGAGGGCTGGGGGCAAGGGGGCAGGGCAGGCGCAGCAAGATAGCCATGGAGGTCAGGCAGGATGGGCACTAGAAGCAAGACACGCCATGAAGAGCAACAGTGAGACTGTGATGGCATACACACAGACCATGGAGGGAAGGTGGGAGGGGGTCAGGGGCAGCTAACTGACCACACAGGGAAGGTGGGAGGGGCCATGGCAGCACAGAAGACCATGCATGGCAAGTGGGAGGGTTAGTGGCAGCACAATGGCTATGATGGGCAAGAAGGAGGGTGCAGGGGCATGCACAAAGGACGATGGAGGATAAAAGGGAGGGTCAGGACCTGTGCACAGACAAGAAAGTTCAGGGGAAGGGGCCTCACAACAGACCGCACGGGGCAGGCAGGAGGAGCAGTTGCAGCACAACAGACCAGGGAGGGCAGAAGGGTGTGGCAGTACAATGGACCATGTAGGACAGGAGGAAGAGGATAGGGGCACGGCATGTGGACAGGCAGGGTGGAGGTGGCAGGGACAGGTTACAGTCATCTGACAATGCTAGGCAGGTGGGAGGGGAGTGGCAGCTCAACAGAACACTCAGAGTAGATAGGAGTGGCAGGTCCATGGAACATGGTGGGCAAAAAGGATGGAGCAGGGACATGCACAAAGACATCGGAGGGCAGGGGGAAGGAGAATAGGGGCAGCAAGCTAAGCACAGAGTTTAAGCAGGAGGTCAATGATGGGGCATAGAATTGGGCAATGGAGGGCAAGAGGAGTGGATTGGTACATCATACTAATTTGAGGGCAGTGGCAGCACATCAGACCATGCATGGCAGGAGGGAGGAGGCTAGTCCATGGATTCACACAACAGAGGATAGGGAGGAGGGGGATGGGGCAGCAAGCTAACTGTTCAGAGAAGGCGGGTATTAGGAACTTTATTGTTTTTAAAATGTGTGTCTGTGCGAACTACTTAAAATATGAACAAGTATGCAGCATAATCTCACTTTTATTCAGGAAGAAGAGGACGTTTGTGGCTGTGACTCCGGGCTCACTTGGCAGAAACACCCCCTGACCCTCCACCCCCTATCGCAAAATGTAATGCCCGTGAAAATGGTAGGTGAACACAGTGTTATATAGAACATAGTACTGAGAGCACGATTAAAAATGAAAACTAGATATAGTGTATTGTATAAACTATGCCACAAAAAGTGTGTTATAAGATGAACCGGGCGTGAAATATAATATGCAATACATTGTGCGCAATGACAGATTCATTGGAGAGCGCGAGATAGCACAGGCACTAGCGCGTGCTATGCGATATGCGCCTTGGAGTGTAATATGCACAGGGCAGTGTTGTGTAACCTAACTAGTCTCTAAAGTTGCAATATAAAATATGTGCTGGGGAGTGTAACGTTGCATATGCACTGTGACAAAGATATGGATCCCAGATTGTAATATGTGTGGCATAGCACTGTGCGTTATAACATAGGCATCGAGGAAGGCACGTTAGATGGGGCAATATAACCCGTGCGAAGACAAGTGTGGCATGACATATTCACGGGGTGGTGTTACAGTGCACATGGGCTAGAGAGTGTTATAGCATATGCACTAGCTAGTGGAATACAACACAGAGGTGTGTGGCACTCAGCAGGCAATGGTGGGTGTAACACAGCATTGGGCTCTGCCAGGAGCGCGCTGTGACTCTCAAGTGATGTTCGTCCCCTTTCCAGAGAGTAAAATAAAAACACACATCCGGCAGTGGATGTGTGTTTTATTAACCGTGAGGGGGGTTTCTTGCATAGTTTTGGTCAAATTTTTGTCGAATCCCCTTTGAATGGCTTGGTGTGCATGTGTATTAAATGTGCCCGTCAATAGCTACCCATGTTTGTATAAATAAACGACAAGGGTGTCTACTGGGATTAGGCACGGTAGGGCATCAGACATGTCAGAGCTTCACTAGTGGTGTAAATACATTCCACGTGGATTCATTGTATGCATAGTCGCTTTTTAATGAATATAACGCAAATCGTCATGGTGATAGGTACGTACGGTTTGTCCAGCATGTCCTAGGTGTGTCTATAAATATATATTTTTTTAAAATAATAAAAAACAGTGGCCGGCCCTGGGGATTGGGGTCAAAAAAATATAATTAGGAGACAGGCCCTGGGGGATGGGGTCATCAGGGCCAATAAATTAGAATAAGAAGGGGAACCACACAGCCCCCCTTCTTAAAAAATTAAAATAAATAAAAGACTGGCATCGTGCCGGAGGCCACGCCCCCTCCTTGCAGCACTCTGCAAACGCGCCCCCTGGCGAGTTGTAAGTTGGGGAATTAATTCCTCTTCAATACTGAGGGTCCCTGAGGGCCAACTAGCCCAACAGGCATTTCCAGTATGCGCCAGGGAGCTGCGCTGCAGACAGGTGTTCTGAGGCCAAGCCACTTTTTACACCTCTCTGCAACGCAGCTCTGTGGCGCTTACTGGAGGTACCTAGTGGTCAAGTTTGACCCTAGGGACCCTTAGGATTCAAGGGGATTTAATCTCTCAACTTAGAACAACCACAGGGCGCGTTTACACAGTGGTGAAGGGAGGGGACGGGGCCTGAGGTGACGTGTGCAAACAAGCACTATGGCACGTTTTAAATTGGGGATATAATTTCCCTTCAATACTGAGGGCCCCGGGGGGCTAACTAGCCCACCAAGTGCTTCCAGTAAGCGCCACTGAGCTGCATTGCAGAGAGGTGGTCCAGGCCGTGCCACTTTTTACACCTCTCTGCAACACAGCTCTGTGGCACTTACTGGAGGTACCTAGTGGGCTAGTTGGACCCTAGGGACCCTCAGGATTCAAATGAACTTAATCTCCCAACTAAAAACGGACACAGGGCGTGTTTACACAGTGGTGAAGGGAGGGGACGGGCCTGAGTTAACGTGTGCAAAAACGCCCTGTGGCCTGTTTTAAGAGGTAGTTTTAATCCCCCTGCCCTATTATATACTAGGGGCTTACAGAGGAGGTCATGCTAATCACTGGGGGACCCCAACGCATAATGTTCCCTAGTGTATGTAGGTGTTTTCACTGTATTCTAAGTGTCTTTTAACATAGCACTGGCTCTAGGACTGGTTAGTCAGACTCAGTTACCACCAGTATCCGTCTGAAAAAGTTGAGGGTACAGGATGATTTTGCAACAAGGCTTCTTTCTGCTCTTCTTTTTGTTCTTTCTGCACGTTATCCTTCTTCCTGCACTTTTCTTCGTCTTTGAGGACTTCTGTTGCTTCTTTCTGCACTTCTTTTTTTTTTTTCTGTGCATTTTTTCTTCTTTCTTCACATGTCCTATCTCTGTAGGCATAGTTAGAAATTAGCATTTAAAAAACCTTTGAAATTCACAGAAAAAAACATAGGTTTCAGGCACGTTATAGTTAGGAATTAGCATTTAAAAAACCTCAGAAATTCACTGAAAAAACCATAGGTTTCAGGGGTGTTTTTTTATAGTTAGCTGGACTTTTCACTTGTACAAAACTATTGAAATTCCCCCGTTATAGTTACTTCAGCTAACTATAACTCACGCGCCCGCAATGCACTGCTGATGACGTCACATATTACATCACTCATGACATGGTCAGTGACATCACTCATGACATCACTGATGACATCTCAAATGACATCACTGATGACATCACTGATGACATCATCCTTGTGATAGAGTGGCAGACCTCCTCTCACCCTAATATAACCTTTGATAGACACTTTCAAAAATAGAGACTAACATTTTCAAAACAATGGACATACCAATACCAGTTACAACAACCTCTTCAGTAATTCTAAGATCCACATACACATCCACTCATTCACCAACAGTCCTATACAGTCACTCATGCATGTACTCACTCATCATATGTACTCATACACCTATACATCCTGTTACACAATGCCACTCATCCATAGAGTTACTCACACACATAGTCACTCATGCTAATAAAGAATCAAACATACATTTACTTGCATATACAGTTATACACACACCACCACACTTACTTCTACGGAAACTTACACATACTTAGTCTTTTAAACAATCACTTATAGAAACACATACTTATTCATACAGGAACTCTTTCAATCTCTCACTCTCACATATACTCACTTATATACACCAATAGTCACATATACTAGTTTAAAACATATGTAGTTACTCATAAAGACACTATTGAGACCGTCATTCACTCACTAACACACCCTTACACACACTCATCCACCCATACAGTCCTGCACACATGCTGTCTTCAACACATACAAACAGTGAGTCACTCATTCATGCACCTATGCACTACGTAATACCCCCCACCGAACCATGCAGACACTCAGACTGATACTCAAAAAAACAACTAATAACCTATATAGACACCCATGTAGCTACTCACCAACCCATGCAGCCACTTATACACAAAGTGAGAGACTGATACAGATATTTACATATTGAAACATTACTCACTAAGCCATGTATTCACTATGATACACTTAATCAGTCAGTTACACAATCAATTTTTCAAAAACAAATCATCCATTTAGACACTTATATACCCATTTATTCTTCCATCAACCTTGAGATATACATATATAAAACATATTTAATTTTCAGAAAAACACACATTCACTGGATGATGTCATCAGTGATGTCATTTGAGATGTCATCAGTGATGTCATGAGTGATGTCACTGACCATGTCATGAGTGATGTAATATGTGACGTCATCAGCAGTGCATTGCGGGCGCGTGAGTTATAGTTAGCTGAACTAAGTGAATTTCTGAGGTTTTTTAAATGCTAATTCCTAACTATAACGTGCCTGAAACCTGTGTTTTTTTCTGTGAATATATATATATATAAATGCTAATTTCTAACTATGCCTACAGAGAGAGGACATGTGAAGAAAGAAGAAAAAACGCACTGAAAGAAAAAAAAGAAATGCAGAAAGAAGCAACAGAAGTCCTCAAAGACAAAGAAAATTGCAGGAAGAAGTATATAATAGGGCAGGGGATTAAAACTACCTCTTAAAACGCGCCACAGGGCGTGTTTGCACACGTCACCTCAGGCCCTGTCCCCTCACTTCCCCACTGTGTAAACACGCCCTGTGGCCATTTTGAGTTGGGAGATTAAGTCCCCTTGAATCATGAGGGTCCCTAGGGTCCAACTAGCTCACTAGGTACCTCCAGTAAGCGCCACAGAGCTGTGTTGCAGAGAGGTGTAAAAAGTGGCACAGCCTGGACCACCTCTCTGCAACGCAGCTCAGTGGCGCTTACTGAAAGCACCTGGTGGGCTAGTTGGCCCCCACGGTCCCTCAGGATTGAAAGGGAATTATTTCCCCAACTTAAAACGCACCATAGGGCGTGTTTGCACACGTCACCTCAGGCCCCGCCCCCTCCCTTCACCACTGTGTAAACGCGCCCTGTGGCCGTTTTTTAAGTTGGGAGATTAAGTCCCCTTGAATCCTAAGGGTCCCTAGGGTCAAACTAGCCCACTAGGTACCTCCAGTAAGCGCCACAGAGCTGCGTTGCATAGAGGTGTAATAAGGGGCTTGGCCTCAGAACACCTGTCTGCAACGCAGCTCCCTGGCGCATACTGGAGATACCTGTTGGGCTAGTTGGCCCTCAGAACCCTCAGTATTGAAGGGGAATTCATTCCCCAACTTACAACTGGCCAGGGTTCGCGTTTGCAGAGTGCTGCAAGGAGGGGGCGTGGCCTCCAGCACGATGCCAGTCTTTTATTTATTTCATTTTTTAAGAAGGAGGGCTGTGTGGCCCCCCTTCTTTTTCTAATTTACTGGCCCTGGGGACCCCATCCCCCAGGGCCTGCACCCTAATTTTTTTTGTTGAAAAAAATAAATTTGGCCCTCCCAAGGCCTTAATCGGCCCCGAGGACCCCAACCCCCGGGTTATGGCCTTTTTAAAAAAAAATCTTTAGGAGGGGGCTGCGTTGCCCCCCTCCTCAGGCCACTTATGGCCCCGGGGACCCCATCCCCCGGGGCCGGCCTTTGTTTTTTATTATTTTAAAAAAATATATATTTATAGAAACACTTAGGACATGCTGGACAAACCGTACGTACCTATCACCATGACGATTTGCGTGATATTCTTTAAAAGGCGACTATGCATAGAATGAATCCACATGGAATGTATTTACACCACTAGTGAAGCTCTGACGTGTCTGACGCCTTACCGTGTCTAATCCCGGCGCCCTCGCCGGTGGGTACTCTCCAAGTAGACACCCTTGTCGTTTATTTATACAAGCATGTGTAGCTATTGAGGGGCACATTTAATATACACGCACACCAAGCCATTCAAAGGGGATTCGACAAACATTTGACCAAACTATGCAAGAAACCACCCTCACGGTTAATAAAATACACATCCACCGCCGGATGTGTAATACTTTTTATTTTACTCTCTGGAAAGGAGACGGAACTTTACTTGAGAGTCATAGCGTGCTCCTGGCTGAGCCCAATTGTTTGTTACACCCACCAGTGCCCGCCGAGTGCCTCACACCTCTGTCTTGTATTCCACCAGCTAGTGCGTATGCTATGACACTCTCTAGCCCATGTGCACTGTAACACCACCCCGTGAATATGTCATGCCACACTTGCCTTCGCACGGGTTATATTGCCCCATCTAACGTATCTTCCTCGATGCCTATGTTAGAACGCACAGCGCTATGTCATACATATTACAATCTGAGATCCATATCTTTGTCACAGTGCATATGCAACGTTACACTCCCCAGCACATATTTTATATTACAACTTTAGAGACTAGTTAGGTTACACAACACTGCCCTGTGCATTTTACACTCCAAGGCGCATATCGCATAGCACGCGCTAGTGCCTGTGCTATCTCGCGCTCTCCAATGAATCTGTCACTGCGCACAATGTATTGCATTATTATATTTCACGCCCCGGTTCATCTTATATCACACTTTTTGGTGCATAGTTTATACCATATACTATATCTAGTTTTCACTTTCAATCGTGCTCTCAGGACTATGTTCTATATAACACTGCGTTCACCTACCCTTTTCACGGGCATTACATTTTGCGATGGGGAGTGGAGGGTCAGGGGGTGTTTCTGCCAAGTGAGCCCTGAGTCACAGTCACAAACGTCCTCTTCTTCCTGAATAAAAGTGAGATTATGCTGCATACTTGTTCATATTTTAAGTAGTTCGCACAGACACACATTTTAAAAACAATAAAGTTCCTAATACCCACCTTCTCTGAACAGTCAGCTTGCTGCCCCATCCGCCTCTTCCCTATCCTCTGTTGTCTGAATCCATGGACTAGCCTCCTCCCTCCTGCCATGCATGGTCTGATGTGCTGCCACTGCCCTCCATTTAGCATGCTGTACCAGCCCACTCCTCCTGCCCTCCATTGCCCAATTCTATGGCACATCATTGACCTCCTGCTTAGCCTCTGTGCTTAGCTTGCTGCCCCTATTCTCCTTTCCCCTGCCCTCCGATGTCTTTGTGCATGCCCCTGCTCCATCCTTTTTGCCCACCATGTTCCATGGACCTGCCACTCCTATCTACTCTGAGTGTTCTGTTGAGCTGCCACTCCCCTCCAACCTGCCTACTATTGTCAGATGACTGTAACCTGTCCCTGCCACCTTCACCCTGACTGTCCACATGCCGTGCCCCTATCCCCTTCCTCCTGTCCTCCATGGTCCATTTTACTGCCACACCATTCTGCCCTCCCTGGTCTGTTGTGCTGCAACTGCTCCTCCTGCCTGCCCCGCGCGGTCTGTTGTGAGGCCCCTTCCCCTGAACTCTCTTGTCTGTGCCCAGGTCCTGACCCTCCCTTCTATCCTCCATGGTCCTTTGTGCATGCCCTTGCACCCTCCTTCTTGCCCATCATAGCCATTGTGCTGCCACTAACCCTCCCGCTTGCCATGCATGGTCTTCTGTGTTGCCATTGCCCCTCCCACCTTCCCTGTGTGGTCAGCTAGCTGACCCTAACCCCCTCCCACCTTCCCTCCATGGTCTGTGTGTGTGCCATCATAGTCTCATTGTTGCTCTCCATGGTGTGTTTTGTTTCTAGTGCCCATCCTGCCTGACCTCCATGGTCATCTTGCTACTCCTGCCCTGCCCCCTAGCCCCCAGCCCTCTGTTTCCATGTGCAGACCCCTATTCCCTCCCTCCTGACGTGTCTGTTCCATTGTAATGCCCCTGATCCGTCCCTCCTGCCCTTTATGGTATGTTATGTTGCAGCTTTCTCTCCTGTCTGTCCATTATGGTCAGCTAGCTACCATTGCCTCTTTCCCCTCTGTTCTCTGTTGTCCATGTGCATGGTCCTGTCCCCTCCCTATTGCTTTCTATGGATTGTTGTGCTGCACTCCGTCCCACATGTGCTGTGTGGTGCATTGTGCTGCTGCAAACCCTGATGCCTGCCCTGTAGGGTCAGTTTGGTGCACTTCTCCGTGTCCCTCCTGTCCTCTGTTATCCGAGTCCATGTCCCTACCCCAATTCCTCCTGCCTACCATGATCCAATGGACCATACTTGCGAACATTTTGAACTTGGTAAGAGGGAGATTTTGAAAAAAACTGGGGTATTGATTTTCCCCTTTGAGTTACATTGAAAAAGAGGAGATTGTAGACAGGAGACAGATCAAATAAAGCCCATTTGAGCTTAAAAACATTGGACGTTTCCTGGCTGAAACGGGTCTGTTGGCATGTATGGTTGTACTACCACTGCCTCTTCCTTCTGCCCACAATGGTCTATTATATTGCCACAGCCTCTCTTGCCAGTCCTGTATTGTTGGTTTGTTGCCCCTGCCCCCCTTTCTGCTGCCCTCCATAGTCTGTTGTGCTGCCACTGCCCTTCCTGCCTGCCCTTTGTGGTCAAATTGTTGCCTCTGCACTCTCCTACCTGCCGTCAATTTTCAGAGTCCGTGCCCCTGGCCTCTGCCTCTCAACAGTATCCCAATGAACAACTAGATTGCTAACATTCTATATTTATTACAAAAGTGTGGAACGCCTGACGTCATATTGATGTAATCAAAACTGTAATACCTAGAGTATTTCCTTTAGAAATTACATATATGAGAGGGTCTCATTTGCATCAAAATTATGGTTAGTGCTCTAAAAAACTAAAATGAGGACATATTTTCTGAGTTTTCAAATAGCGACAAAGAACTTTTAAATTATTAGTAATCTTAATGTTTTTTTATCCAGTTGACCACTTGATTAAATGTTGCACCTAGGGGAGAGGATGTGGTGTTACTTCCAGAGTTGCAGACTTTGCAACTGGGGAACCAGGTTGGAGTTTCTGCTTCAGCTCAACATTCTGTGATTCTGGTCAAATCACTTAATCTCCCCATGTCTACAACCAAAATGAAATTGATCTTGTGTGATGTAACCAATGCTCATGTAAAGCACTCCAATACCTGACGAGTCTGCACTATATAAAACTGCAAATACACACAAAATAAGTGTTTTGCACACTTCTGTCATTGGGCTACATGTGGGCTACGTCTGGGTGATATATTTGCTGCATTTGGGCTCTTTTGTCTCTGGTGGCCATCTTGGGAGATTTATTTGTTATGAAGTTTCCTAATTTCCTCATTTACTGCAGTCTCCTCAGTAGGAAATGCTTTCAGTTTTTTACTTTGATTCCATCCAGAAGGTATTCAGACATGTCACACATTTGCCATAAATTCTGAATGTTAGCACTCTAGTTGCTCATTAGATCACTGTAGTAAAACTACTGTTCACCATGGAAGTCTGCTCCTGGTATTAAAAGTGCATGTTTCAGTCTGCATGTCAGAATTTTTTAATGAAATAGAAGAGGATTTGAGAAGTCACTCAAAATGTGCCCTAATTTTCTTTCTTCAGCATTAATCATAATTTCTATGGCAAAATGAACCCCCTCATTGTGTTCCTTTTTAAATTAAATGTTTTAAGTGTTACAACTTTATTCCAATCAAGATGGCTTCAGGTGTGCCATACTTTTGTCATAAGTAAGACAGTAAGCGCTCTAGTTGTTCTTAAGAACACTCTGGGACATTCTGTCATTGGGCTATACTTGGGCTACATCTGGGTGATATTTGGGCTACATTTGGGCTCTTTTGTCTCTGGTGGCCATCTTGGGAGATTTATTTGTTATGAAGTTTCCTAATTTCCTCATTTACTGCAGTCTCCTCAGTGGGAATACTTTCAGTTTTTTATTTTGCTTCCATCAAGAAGGCATTCAGATGTGTCACACATTTGCCATAAATTCTGAATGTTAGCACTCTAGTTGCTCATTAGATCACTGTAGTAAAACTACTGCTCACCAGGGAAGTCTGCTGCTGGTATTCAAAGTGCATGTTTCAGTCTGCATGTCAGAATTTGTTTATGAAATAGAAGAGGATTTGAGAAGTCAAAATGTGCCCTAATTTTTCTTTCTGCAGCACTAATCATAATTTCTATGGCAAAATGAACCCCCTCATTTTGTTCCTTTGTAAATTAAATGTTTTAAGTGTTACCACTTTATTCCAATCAAGATGGCTTCAGGTCTGCCATACTTTTGTCATAAGTAGGACTGTTAGCGCTCTAGTTGTTCTTTAGAACACTCTGGGAAGCTGCAGTAGAACACAAAGGAATCAACTGACAGTCTCTGCCCTTGTTGGATGTACATGTTTTACTGAGAATTTCCGACTTCATTCTCACATGACTGAGAAAGATAATGTGAATGTACAAAAAATATGCTCTCAGTTTAGCTTATAGATCACCTTCCAAACCTCTGTGGGAAAAGCATGAGAAAATAGTTTTCTCTCAAACATGATATCACAGCAGAAGGCTTTTTCACATGGTAAAATCACCTTAGAACACACCACAATTCCTAAAATGAGTATGGTACCATCAACAAATGATTTATAATGTAACTAAAGTCTTAAAACCTTCTATTAACTGCAATGCTTTTTAATGAGGTGCTATCATGTATATTGGTCCCAAGATGGCTGCCAACACTTCTTGGATGAAGTGCTGACAGCCAATCAGATCTCACGATGAGATGTGTGGTTAGGCTCTGCCCAGATAAATATGTGATTTTACTTTTGATTTTCTCAGGAACTACTGAACGGATTTACACCATTTAAGCAAAAGGCACGAGTCTGAACTGAGGACTACCTCTTTGCCAAATTTGGTGTAATTCCGTTCAGCACTTCGGGCTGAAGCTGCGTCAACAGGTCCTATTGGAAAATGCATGGGGAAAACGTGTTTTGGCACCCCCCTTTTTTCTCGGCCCCCGCTTGACAAATCACCGTGAAATTTTCAGGATAGGAGTGGACCGGAGCTGGCCAAAAGTTTGGAAACTTTTGCGAAGATTCATCAATCGACGCCAACGTTATTCCAAATAGTCAGATATTACATCACTGATGACATATGTGTCTTTCTGAAAAAAAAATATTTGTAATATATGTATAGCTAAAAATTAATGGAAGAAGACATGGGTAAATAAGTGTCTAAATACAGTGATGTAATATCTGACATCATCAGCAGAGGATTGCGGTCGCGTGAGTTGGAGTTGCCTGCACTAACTATAACGGGGGAATTTCAATGGTTTTTCACGAGTGAAATGTCCAGCTAACTATAACATGTGTGAAACCTATGGTTTTTTAAGTGAATATATATATATATATATATATATATATATATATATATATATATATACATTATCTACTGGCGGTCGCCAGTAGATAGTTATAGTTAGGACCATGTTTCCATAGGAAATCTCAAAATTCTATTTTGAATAACTTTGGCGCCGGTTGACGAATCCTCGCAAATTTTTCAAAACTAATGGGGCGCTACGCTCCGCTCCTACCCTGAAAGTCTCGGGGTGATTCGTCAAGTGGGGGCTGAGAAAAAAGGGGGGTCCCAAAACGCGTTTTCCCCATGCATTTTTCCTTAGGACCTTTAGACACAGCTACAGCCCGAACGGCTGAACAGAATTACTTGTAATTTGGCAGAGAGGTAGTCCGCAGGTCAAGGAAGTGCCTTTTGTAGGTCTGGTGTAAATCTGTTCAGTAGTTCCTGAGAAAATAGCATTTAAATCAATATATATATCTGTAAGCGCGCTCCGTGCGCTTACCGTGCGCCTACGGTAAGCTTACCGTACGCGTACGGTGCCGTGCGCGAGCGCGATTCTGATTGGTTGTTAGATCAAAGTAAACATTCGAATCGGTCGAAACCAGGAAGTATCGGCTGCCATTTTCTGTCTGTCGCACTGAAAAAAAAAAGGTTGATAACATGAAAAGGGGACAACGAAGAGAGTTGCAGACCCCCTAGCGTTCGTCAGGGGGTTCACGAAGGACCAAAAAGTATGAAAAATAAATTTAATAATTTAAAAAAAAAAATCGCGGGGTGCGCGTACGGTAAGCTTACCGTACGCGTACGGTAAAAAAAAAAAAAAAAAATTAACAATCACATTTAATATATAAATCTAAGGACCCCCAAGGGAGAAAAAATATTTTGAAAAAAATGGCGCGAAGCGCACCGTGCGCGCAAAAATTAAAAATAAATACATAACTTAGCATTTAAAAAAACGTACAAATTCACTGAAAAAACCATAGGTTTCACACACGTTATAGTTAGGAATTATCATTTACAAAACCTTGCAAATTCACTTAAAAAACCATAGGTTTCACACATGTTATAGTTAGCTGTACATTTCACTCGTAAAAAACCAATGAAATTCCACGTTATAGTTAGATCAGGTAACTATAACTTGCGCGACCGCAATCCACAATGTGTAATTTCAGATGTCATCATTGATGTCATGAGTGATGTCACTGACCATGTCATGAGTGATGTACTATGTGACGTCATCAGCAGTTTATTGTGGGCGCGCAAGTTATAGTTACCTGATCTAACTATAACGTGGAATTTCATTGGTTTTTTACGAGTGAAATGTACAGCTAACTATAACATGTGTGAAACCTATGGTTTTTTAAGTGAATATATACATATATATATATATATATATATATATAATCTACTGGCGGTCGCCAGTAGATAGTTATAGTTAGGACCGTGTTTCCATAGGAAATCTGCAACATTCTATTTGGAATAACTTTGGCGCCGGTTGACGAATCCTCGCGAAATTTTCAAAATAGGTGCTCCGCTCCGCTCCGCTCCTACCCTGAAAGTCTCGGGGGGATTCGTCAAGCGGGGGCTGAGAAAAAAGGGGGGTCCCAAAATGCGTTTTCCCCATGCAATTTTCCATAGGGATCTTTAGTCCAAGGAACAGCCCGGACGGCTGAACAGAATTACTTGAAATTTGGCAAAGAGGTAGTCCTCAGGTCAGGCATGTGCCTTTTGCATATATGGTGTCAATCTGTTCAGTAGTTCCTGAGAAAATCAAAAGTAAAATCACATACATATCTGGGCGGAGCCTAACTACACATCTCATCGTGACATCTGATTGGCTGTCAGTACTTCATCCAAGAAGTGTTGGCAGCCATCTTGGGACCAATATACATGATAGCACCTCAGTAAAAAGCATTGCAGTTAATAGAAGGTTTTACAACTTTAGTTACATTATAAATCATTTGTTGATGGTACCATACTCATTTTAGGAATTGTGGTGTGTTCTAAGGTGATTTCACCATGTGAAAAAGCCTTCTGCTGTGATATCACGAACCATGTTTGAGAGAAAACTATTTTCTCATACTTTTCCCACAGAGGTTTGGAAGGAGATCTATAAGCTAAACTGAGAGCATATTTTCTGTAAATTCACATTATCTTTCTCAGTCATGTAAGAATGAAGTCTGACATTCTCAGTAAAACATGTACATCCAACAAGGGCAGAGACTGTCAGTTGATTCCTTTGTGTTCTACTGCAGCTTCCCAGAGTGCTCTAAAGAACAACTAGAGCGCTAACAGTCTTACAGTCTTGACAAAAGTATGGCACACCTGAAGCCATCTTGATTGAAATAAAGTTGTAACACTTAAGGCATTTAATTTACAATGGAACAAAATGAGGGGGTTCATTTTGCCATATAAATTATGATTAGTGCTGCAGAAAGAAAAACTAGGGCACATTTTGACTTCTGAAATCCTCTTTTATTTCATAAAAACATTCTGACATGCAGACTGAAACATGCACTTTGAATACCAGCAGCAGACTTGCCCGGTGAGCAGTAGCTTTACTACAGTGATCTAATGAGCAACTAGACTGCTAACATTCAGAATTTATGGAAAATGTGTGACACATCTGAATGCCTTCTTGATGGAATCAAAGTAAAAAACTGAAAGTATTTCCTACTGAGGAGACTGCAGTGAATGAGGAAATTAGGAAACTTCATAACAAATAAATTTCCCAAGATGGCCACCGGAGACAAAAGAGCCCAAATGTCGCCCAAAATCACCCAGATGTAGCCCAAATATAGCCCAATGACAGAAGTGTGCAAAACACTTATTATTTTGTGTTTTTGCAGTGTTATATAGTGCAGACTTGTCAGGTATTGGAGTGCTTTACATGAGCATTGGTTACATCACACAAGAACAAATTCATTTTGGTTGTAGACATGGGGAGACTAAGTGATTTGACCAGAATCACAGAATGTCGAGCTGAAGCAGAAACTCCAACCTGGTTCCCCAGTTGCAAAGTCTGCAGTTCTGGAAGTAACACCACATCCTCTCCCCTAAGTGCAACATTTAATCAAGTGGTCAACTGGATAAAAAAACATAAAGATAACAAATAATTTAAAAGTGCTTTGTCGCAATTTGAAAACTCAGAAAATATGTCCTTATTTTAGTCTTTTAGAGCACTAACCATAATTTTGATGCCAATAAGACCCTCTCATATATGTAATTTCTAAAGGAAATGCTCTAGGTATTACAGTTTTGATTACATCAAGATGACGTCAGGCGTTCCACACTTTTGTAATAAATATAGAATGTTAGCAATCTAGTTGTTCATTAGGATACTGTAGAGAGGCAGAGGCCAGGGGCACGGACTCTGAAAATTGAAGACAGGTAGGAGGGTGCAAAGGCAACAATTTAACCACACTGAGCAGGCAGGAAGGGCCGTGGCAGCACAACAGACTATGGAGGGCGGTGGTAAGGGGGGCAGGGGCAACAAACCAACAATACAGGACTTGCAATAGAGGCTGTGTCAATGTAATAGACCATTGTGGGCAGAAGGAAGAGGCAATGGTAGTACAACCATACATGCCAACAGACCCGAATCAGCCAGGAAACGTCCAATGTTTTTAAGCTCAAATGGGCTTTATTTGATCTGTCTCCTGTCTACTATCTCCTCTTTTTCAATGTAACTCAAAGGAGAAAATCAATACCCCAGTTTTTTTTCAAAATCTCCCTCTTACCAAGTTCAAAATGTTCGCAAGTATGGTACATTGGATCATGGAAGGAAATGGGGTAGGGACATGGACCTGGATAACAGAGGACAGGAGGAACATGGAGCGGTGCACCAAACTGACCCTGCAGGGCAGGCATCAGTGTTTGCAGCAGCACAATACACCACACAGGGCATGCGGGACGGGAGTGCAGCACAACAATCCATAGAAAGCAAGAGGGAGGGGACAGGACCATGCACATGGACAACAGAGAACAGAGGGGCAGGAGGCAATGGTAGCTAGCTGACCATAATGGACAGACAGGAGAGAAAGCTGCAGCATAACAGACCATAAAGGGCAGGAGGGACGGATCAGGGGCATTACAATGGAACAGACAAGCCAAGAGGGAGGGAGTAGGGGTCTGCACATGTAAACAGAGGGCTGGGGGCAAGGGGGCAGGGCAGGCGCAGCAAGATAGCCATGGAGGTCAGGCAGGATGGGCACTAGAAGCAAGACACGCCATGAAGAGCAACAGTGAGACTGTGATGGCATACACACAGACCATGGAGGGAAGGTGGGAGGGGGTCAGGGGCAGCTAACTGACCACACAGGGAAGGTGGGAGGGGCCATGGCAGCACAGAAGACCATGCATGGCAAGTGGGAGGGTTAGTGGCAGCACAATGGCTATGATGGGCAAGAAGGAGGGTGCAGGGGCATGCACAAAGGACGATGGAGGATAAAAGGGAGGGTCAGGACCTGTGCACAGACAAGAAAGTTCAGGGGAAGGGGCCTCACAACAGACCGCACGGGGCAGGCAGGAGGAGCAGTTGCAGCACAACAGACCAGGGAGGGCAGAAGGGTGTGGCAGTACAATGGACCATGTAGGACAGGAGGAAGAGGATAGGGGCACGGCATGTGGACAGGCAGGGTGGAGGTGGCAGGGACAGGTTACAGTCATCTGACAATGCTAGGCAGGTGGGAGGGGAGTGGCAGCTCAACAGAACACTCAGAGTAGATAGGAGTGGCAGGTCCATGGAACATGGTGGGCAAAAAGGATGGAGCAGGGACATGCACAAAGACATCGGAGGGCAGGGGGAAGGAGAATAGGGGCAGCAAGCTAAGCACAGAGTTTAAGCAGGAGGTCAATGATGGGGCATAGAATTGGGCAATGGAGGGCAGGAGGAGTGGATTGGTACATCATACTAATTTGAGGACAGTGGCAGCACATCAGACCATGCATGGCAGGAGGGAGGAGGCTAGTCCATGGATTCACACAACAGAGGATAGGGAGGAGGGGGATGGGGCAGCAAGCTAACTGTTCAGAGAAGGCGGGTATTAGGAACTTTATTGTTTTTAAAATGTGTGTCTGTGCGAACTACTTAAAATATGAACAAGTATGCAGCATAATCTCACTTTTATTCAGGAAGAAGAGGACGTTTGTGGCTGTGACTCCGGGCTCACTTGGCAGAAACACCCCCTGACCCTCCACCCCCTATCGCAAAATGTAATGCCCGTGAAAATGGTAGGTGAACACAGTGTTATATAGAACATAGTACTGAGAGCACGATTAAAAATGAAAACTAGATATAGTGTATTGTATAAACTATGCACCAAAAAGTGTGTTAGAAGATGAACCGGGCGTGAAATATAATATGCAATACATTGTGCGCAATGACAGATTCATTGGAGAGCGCGAGATAGCACAGGCACTAGCGCGTGCTATGCGATATGCGCCTTGGAGTGTAATATGCACAGGGCAGTGTTGTGTAACCTAACTAGTCTCTAAAGTTGCAATATAAAATATGTGCTGGGGAGTGTAACGTTGCATATGCACTGTGACAAAGATATGGATCCCAGATTGTAATATGTGTGGCATAGCACTGTGCGTTATAACATAGGCATCGAGGAAGGCACGTTAGATGGGGCAATATAACCCGTGCGAAGACAAGTGTGGCATGACATATTCACGGGGTGGTGTTACAGTGCACATGGGCTAGAGAGTGTCATAGCATATGCACTAGCTAGTGGAATACAACACAGAGGTGTGTGGCACTCAGCAGGCAATGGTGGGTGTAACACAGCATTGGGCTCTGCCAGGAGCGCGCTGTGACTCTCAAGTGATGTTCGTCCCCTTTCCAGAGAGTAAAATAAAAACACACATCCGGCAGTGGATGTGTGTTTTATTAACCGTGAGGGGGGTTTCTTGCATAGTTTTGGTCAAATTTTTGTCGAATCCCCTTTGAATGGCTTGGTGTGCATGTGTATTAAATGTGCCCGTCAATAGCTACCCATGTTTGTATAAATAAACGACAAGGGTGTCTACTGGGATTAGGCACGGTAGGGCATCAGACATGTCAGAGCTTCACTAGTGGTGTAAATACATTCCACGTGGATTCATTGTATGCATAGTTGCCTTTTAATGAATATCACGCAAATCGTCATGGTGATAGGTACGTACGGTTTGTCCAGCATGTCCTAGGTGTGTCTATAAATATATATTTTTTTAAAATAATAAAAAACAGTGGCCGGCCCTGGGGATTGGGGTCAAAAAAATATAATTAGGAGACAGGCCCTGGGGGATGGGGTCATCAGGGCCAATACATTAGAATAAGAAGGGGAACCACACAGCCCCCCTTCTTAAAAAATTAAAATAAATAAAAGACTGGCATCGTGCCGGAGGCCACGCCCCCTCCTTGCAGCACTCTGCAAACGCGCCCCCTGGCGAGTTGTAAGTTGGGGAATTAATTCCTCTTCAATACTGAGGGTCCCTGAGGGCCAACTAGCCCAACAGGCATTTCCAGTATGCGCCAGGGAGCTGCGCTGCAGACAGGTGTTCTGAGGCCAAGCCACTTTTTACACCTCTCTGCAACGCAGCTCTGTGGCGCTTACTGGAGGTACCTAGTGGTCAAGTTTGACCCTAGGGACCCTTAGGATTCAAGGGGATTTAATCTCTCAACTTAGAACAACCACAGGGCGCGTTTACACAGTGGTGAAGGGAGGGGACGGGGCCTGAGGTGACGTGTGCAAACACGCACTATGGCACGTTTTAAATTGGGGATATAATTTCCCTTCAATACTGAGGGCCCCGGGGGGCCAACTAGCCCACCAAGTGCTTCCAGTAAGCGCCACTGAGCTGCATTGCAGAGAGGTGGTCCAGGCCGTGCCACTTTTTACACCTCTCTGCAACACAGCTCTGTGGCACTTACTGGAGGTACCTAGTGGGCTAGTTGGACCCTAGGGACCCTCAGGATTCAAATGAACTTAATCTCCCAACTAAAAACGGACACAGGGCGTGTTTACACAGTGGTGAAGGGAGGGGACGGGCCTGAGTTAACGTGTGCAAAAACGCCCTGTGGCCTGTTTTAAGAGGTAGTTTTAATCCCCCTGCCCTATTATATACTAGGGGCTTACAGAGGAGGTCATGCTAATCACTGGGGGACCCCAACGCATAATGTTCCCTAGTGTATGTAGGTGTTTTCACTGTATTCTAAGTGTCTTTTAACATAGCACTGGCTCTAGGACTGGTTAGTCAGACTCAGTTACCACCAGTATCCGTCTGAAAAAGTTGAGGGTACAGGATGATTTTGCAACAAGGCTTCTTTCTGCTCTTCTTTTTGTTCTTTCTGCACGTTATCCTTCTTCCTGCACTTTTCTTCGTCTTTGAGGACTTCTGTTGCTTCTTTCTGCACTTCTTTTTTTTTTTTCTGTGCATTTTTTCTTCTTTCTTCACATGTCCTATCTCTGTAGGCATAGTTAGAAATTAGCATTTAAAAAACCTTTGAAATTCACAGAAAAAAACATAGGTTTCAGGCACGTTATAGTTAGGAATTAGCATTTAAAAAACCTCAGAAATTCACTGAAAAAACCATAGGTTTCAGGGGTGTTTTTTTATAGTTAGCTGGACTTTTCACTTGTACAAAACTATTGAAATTCCCCCGTTATAGTTACTTCAGCTAACTATAACTCACGCGCCCGCAATGCACTGCTGATGACGTCACATATTACATCACTCATGACATGGTCAGTGACATCACTCATGACATCACTGATGACATCTCAAATGACATCACTGATGACATCACTGATGACATCATCCTTGTGATAGAGTGGCAGACCTCCTCTCACCCTAATATAACCTTTGATAGACACTTTCAAAAATAGAGACTAACATTTTCAAAACAATGGACATACCAATACCAGTTACAACAACCTCTTCAGTAATTCTAAGATCCACATACACATCCACTCATTCACCAACAGTCCTATACAGTCACTCATGCATGTACTCACTCATCATATGTACTCATACACCTATACATCCTGTTACACAATGCCACTCATCCATAGAGTTACTCACACACATAGTCACTCATGCTAATAAAGAATCAAACATACATTTACTTGCATATACAGTTATACACACACCACCACACTTACTTCTACGGAAACTTACACATACTTAGTCTTTTAAACAATCACTTATAGAAACACATACTTATTCATACAGGAACTCTTTCAATCTCTCACTCTCACATATACTCACTTATATACACCAATAGTCACATATACTAGTTTAAAACATATGTAGTTACTCATAAAGACACTATTGAGACCGTCATTCACTCACTAACACACCCTTACACACACTCATCCACCCATACAGTCCTGCACACATGCTGTCTTCAACACATACAAACAGTGAGTCACTCATTCATGCACCTATGCACTACGTAATACCCCCCACCGAACCATGCAGACACTCAGACTGATACTCAAAAAAACAACTAATAACCTATATAGACACCCATGTAGCTACTCACCAACCGATGCAGCCACTTATACACAAAGTGAGAGACTGATACAGATATTTACATATTGAAACATTACTCACTAAGCCATGTATTCACTATGATACACTTAATCAGTCAGTTACACAATCAATTTTTCAAAAACAAATCATCCATTTAGACACTTATATACCCATTTATTCTTCCATCAACCTTGAGATATACATATATAAAACATATTTAATTTTCAGAAAAACACACATTCACTGGATGATGTCATCAGTGATGTCATTTGAGATGTCATCAGTGATGTCATGAGTGATGTCACTGACCATGTCATGAGTGATGTAATATGTGACGTCATCAGCAGTGCATTGCGGGCGCGTGAGTTATAGTTAGCTGAACTAAGTGAATTTCTGAGGTTTTTTAAATGCTAATTCCTAACTATAACGTGCCTGAAACCTGTGTTTTTTTCTGTGAATATATATATATATAAATGCTATTTTCTAACTATGCCTACAGAGAGAGGACATGTGAAGAAAGAAGAAAAAACGCACTGAAAGAAAAAAAAGAAATGCAGAAAGAAGCAACAGAAGTCCTCAAAGACAAAGAAAATTGCAGGAAGAAGTATATAATAGGGCAGGGGATTAAAACTACCTCTTAAAACGCGCCACAGGGCGTGTTTGCACACGTCACCTCAGGCCCTGTCCCCTCACTTCCCCACTGTGTAAACACGCCCTGTGGCCATTTTGAGTTGGGAGATTAAGTCCCCTTGAATCATGAGGGTCCCTAGGGTCCAACTAGCTCACTAGGTACCTCCAGTAAGCGCCACAGAGCTGTGTTGCAGAGAGGTGTAAAAAGTGGCACAGCCTGGACCACCTCTCTGCAACGCAGCTCAGTGGCGCTTACTGAAAGCACCTGGTGGGCTAGTTGGCCCCCACGGTCCCTCAGGATTGAAAGGGAATTATTTCCCCAACTTAAAACGCACCATAGGGCGTGTTTGCACACGTCACCTCAGGCCCCGCCCCCTCCCTTCACCACTGTGTAAACGCGCCCTGTGGCCGTTTTTTAAGTTGGGAGATTAAGTCCCCTTGAATCCTAAGGGTCCCTAGGGTCAAACTAGCCCACTAGGTACCTCCAGTAAGCGCCACAGAGCTGCGTTGCATAGAGGTGTAATAAGGGGCTTGGCCTCAGAACACCTGTCTGCAACGCAGCTCCCTGGCGCATACTGGAGATACCTGTTGGGCTAGTTGGCCCTCAGAACCCTCAGTATTGAAGGGGAATTAATTCCCCAACTTACAACTGGCCAGGGTTCGCGTTTGCAGAGTGCTGCAAGGAGGGGGCGTGGCCTCCAGCACGATGCCAGTCTTTTATTTATTTCATTTTTTAAGAAGGAGGGCTGTGTGGCCCCCCTTCTTTTTCTAATTTACTGGCCCTGGGGACCCCATCCCCCAGGGCCTGCACCCTAATTTTTTTTGTTGAAAAAAATAAATTTGGCCCTCCCAAGGCCTTAATCGGCCCCGAGGACCCCAACCCCCGGGTTATGGCCTTTTTAAAAAAAAATCTTTAGGAGGGGGCTGCGTTGCCCCCCTCCTCAGGCCACTTATGGCCCCGGGGACCCCATCCCCCGAGGCCGGCCTTTGTTTTTTATTATTTTAAAAAAATATATATTTATAGAAACACTTAGGACATGCTGGACAAACCGTACGTACCTATCACCATGACGATTTGCGTGATATTCTTTAAAAGGCGACTATGCATAGAATGAATCCACATGGAATGTATTTACACCACTAGTGAAGCTCTGACGTGTCTGACGCCTTACCGTGTCTAATCCCGGCGCCCTCGCCGGTGGGTACTCTCCAAGTAGACACCCTTGTCGTTTATTTATACAAGCATGTGTAGCTATTGAGGGGCACATTTAATATACACGCACACCAAGCCATTCAAAGGGGATTCGACAAACATTTGACCAAACTATGCAAGAAACCACCCTCACGGTTAATAAAATACACATCCACCGCCGGATGTGTAATACTTTTTATTTTACTCTCTGGAAAGGAGACGGAACTTTACTTGAGAGTCATAGCGTGCTCCTGGCTGAGCCCAATTGTTTGTTACACCCACCAGTGCCCGCCGAGTGCCTCACACCTCTGTCTTGTATTCCACCAGCTAGTGCGTATGCTATGACACTCTCTAGCCCATGTGCACTGTAACACCACCCCGTGAATATGTCATGCCACACTTGCCTTCGCACGGGTTATATTGCCCCATCTAACGTATCTTCCTCGATGCCTATGTTAGAACGCACAGCGCTATGTCATACATATTACAATCTGAGATCCATATCTTTGTCACAGTGCATATGCAACGTTACACTCCCCAGCACATATTTTATATTACAACTTTAGAGACTAGTTAGGTTACACAACACTGCCCTGTGCATTTTACACTCCAAGGCGCATATCGCATAGCACGCGCTAGTGCCTGTGCTATCTCGCACTCTCCAATGAATCTGTCATTGCGCACAATGTATTGCATTATTATATTTCACGCCCCGGTTCATCTTATATCACACTTTTTGGTGCATAGTTTATACCATATACTATATCTAGTTTTCACTTTCAATCGTGCTCTCAGGACTATGTTCTATATAACACTGCGTTCACCTACCCTTTTCACGGGCATTACATTTTGCGATGGGGAGTGGAGGGTCAGGGGGTGTTTCTGCCAAGTGAGCCCTGAGTCACAGTCACAAACGTCCTCTTCTTCCTGAATAAAAGTGAGATTATGCTGCATACTTGTTCATATTTTAAGTAGTTCGCACAGACACACATTTTAAAAACAATAAAGTTCCTAATACCCACCTTCTCTGAACAGTCAGCTTGCTGCCCCATCCGCCTCTTCCCTATCCTCTGTTGTTTGAATCCATGGACTAGCCTCCTCCCTCCTGCCATGCATGGTCTGATGTGCTGCCACTGCCCTCCATTTAGCATGCTGTACCAGCCCACTCCTCCTGCCCTCCATTGCCCAATTCTATGGCACATCATTGACCTCCTGCTTAGCCTCTGTGCTTAGCTTGCTGCCCCTATTCTCCTTTCCCCTGCCCTCCGATGTCTTTGTGCATGCCCCTGCTCCATCCTTTTTGCCCACCATGTTCCATGGACCTGCCACTCCTATCTACTCTGAGTGTTCTGTTGAGCTGCCACTCCCCTCCAACCTGCCTACTATTGTCAGATGACTGTAACCTGTCCCTGCCACCTTCACCCTGACTGTCCACATACCGTGCCCCTATCCCCTTCCTCCTGTCCTCCATGGTCCATTTTACTGCCACACCATTCTGCCCTCCCTGGTCTGTTGTGCTGCAACTGCTCCTCCTGCCTGCCCCGCGCGGTCTGTTGTGAGGCCCCTTCCCCTGAACTCTCTTGTCTGTGCCCAGGTCCTGACCCTCCCTTCTATCCTCCATGGTCCTTTGTGCATGCCCTTGCACCCTCCTTCTTGCCCATCATAGCCATTGTGCTGCCACTAACCCTCCCGCTTGCCATGCATGGTCTTCTGTGTTGCCATTGCCCCTCCCACCTTCCCTGTGTGGTCAGCTAGCTGACCCTAACCCCCTCCCACCTTCCCTCCATGGTCTGTGTGTGTGCCATCATAGTCTCATTGTTGCTCTCCATGGTGTGTTTTGTTTCTAGTGCCCATCCTGCCTGACCTCCATGGTCATCTTGCTACTCCTGCCCTGCCCCCTAGCCCCCAGCCCTCTGTTTCCATGTGCAGACCCCTATTCCCTCCCTCCTGACGTGTCTGTTCCATTGTAATGCCCCTGATCCGTCCCTCCTGCCCTTTATGGTATGTTATGTTGCAGCTTTCTCTCCTGTCTGTCCATTATGGTCAGCTAGCTACCATTGCCTCTTTCCCCTCTGTTCTCTGTTGTCCATGTGCATGGTCCTGTCCCCTCCCTATTGCTTTCTATGGATTGTTGTGCTGCACTCCGTCCCACATGTGCTGTGTGGTGCATTGTGCTGCTGCAAACCCTGATGCCTGCCCTGTAGGGTCAGTTTGGTGCACTTCTCCGTGTCCCTCCTGTCCTCTGTTATCCGAGTCCATGTCCCTACCCCAATTCCTCCTGCCTACCATGATCCAATGGACCATACTTGCGAACATTTTGAACTTGGTAAGAGGGAGATTTTGAAAAAAACTGGGGTATTGATTTTCCCCTTTGAGTTACATTGAAAAAGAGGAGATTGTAGACAGGAGACAGATCAAATAAAGCCCATTTGAGCTTAAAAACATTGGACGTTTCCTGGCTGAAACGGGTCTGTTGGCATGTATGGTTGTACTACCACTGCCTCTTCCTTCTGCCCACAATGGTCTATTATATTGCCACAGCCTCTCTTGCCAGTCCTGTATTGTTGGTTTGTTGCCCCTGCCCCCCTTTCTGCTGCCCTCCATAGTCTGTTGTGCTGACACTGCCCTTCCTGCCTGCCCTTTGTGGTCAAATTGATGCCTCTGCACTCTCCTACCTGCCGTCAATTTTCAGAGTCCGTGCCCCTGGCCTCTGCCTCTCAACAGTATCCCAATGAACAACTAGATTGCTAACATTCTATATTTATTACAAAAGTGTGGAACGCCTGACGTCATATTGATGTAATCAAAACTGTAATACCTAGAGTATTTCCTTTAGAAATTACATATATGAGAGGGTCTCATTTGCATCAAAATTATGGTTAGTGCTCTAAAAAACTAAAATGAGGACATATTTTCTGAGTTTTCAAATAGCGACAAAGAACTTTTAAATTATTAGTAATCTTAATGTTTTTTTATCCAGTTGACCACTTGATTAAATGTTGCACCTAGGGGAGAGGATGTGGTGTTACTTCCAGAGCTGCAGACTTTGCAACTGGGGAACCAGGTTGGAGTTTCTGCTTCAGCTCAACATTCTGTGATTCTGGTCAAATCACTTAATCTCCCCATGTCTACAACCAAAATGAAATTGATCTTGTGTGATGTAACCAATGCTCATGTAAAGCACTCCAATACCTGACGAGTCTGCACTATATAAAACTGCAAATACACACAAAATAAGTGTTTTGCACACTTCTGTCATTGGGCTACATGTGGGCTACGTCTGGGTGATATATTTGCTGCATTTGGGCTCTTTTGTCTCTGGTGGCCATCTTGGGAGATTTATTTGTTATGAAGTTTCCTAATTTCCTCATTTACTGCAGTCTCCTCAGTAGGAAATGCTTTCAGTTTTTTACTTTGATTCCATCCAGAAGGTATTCAGACATGTCACACATTTGCCATAAATTCTGAATGTTAGCACTCTAGTTGCTCATTAGATCACTGTAGTAAAACTACTGTTCACCATGGAAGTCTGCTCCTGGTATTAAAAGTGCATGTTTCAGTCTGCATGTCAGAATTTTTTAATGAAATAGAAGAGGATTTGAGAAGTCACTCAAAATGTGCCCTAATTTTCTTTCTTCAGCATTAATCATAATTTCTATGGCAAAATGAACCCCCTCATTGTGTTCCTTTTTAAATTAAATGTTTTAAGTGTTACAAGTTTATTCCAATCAAGATGGCTTCAGGTGTGCCATACTTTTGTCATAAGTAAGACAGTAAGCGCTCTAGTTGTTCTTAAGAACACTCTGGGACATTCTGTCATTGGGCTATACTTGGGCTACATCTGGGTGATATTTGGGCTACATTTGGGCTCTTTTGTCTCTGGTGGCCATCTTGGGAGATTTATTTGTTATGAAGTTTCCTAATTTCCTCATTTACTGCAGTCTCCTCAGTGGGAATACTTTCAGTTTTTTATTTTGGTTCCATCAAGAAGGCATTCAGATGTGTCACACATTTGCCATAAATTCTGAATGTTAGCACTCTAGTTGCTCATTAGATCACTGTAGTAAAACTACTGCTCACCAGGGAAGTCTGCTGCTGGTATTCAAAGTGCATGTTTCAGTCTGCATGTCAGAATTTGTTTATGAAATAGAAGAGGATTTGAGAAGTCAAAATGTGCCCTAATTTTTCTTTCTGCAGCACTAATCATAATTTCTATGGCAAAATGAACCCCCTCATTTTGTTCCTTTGTAAATTAAATGTTTTAAGTGTTACCACTTTATTCCAATCAAGATGGCTTCAGGTCTGCCATACTTTTGTCATAAGTAGGACTGTTAGCGCTCTAGTTGTTCTTTAGAACACTCTGGGAAGCTGCAGTAGAACACAAAGGAATCAACTGACAGTCTCTGCCCTTGTTGGATGTACATGTTTTACTGAGAATTTCCGACTTCATTCTCACATGACTGAGAAAGATAATGTGAATGTACAAAAAATATGCTCTCAGTTTAGCTTATAGATCACCTTCCAAACCTCTGTGGGAAAAGCATGAGAAAATAGTTTTCTCTCAAACATGATATCACAGCAGAAGGCTTTTTCACATGGTAAAATCACCTTAGAACACACCACAATTCCTAAAATGAGTATGGTACCATCAACAAATGATTTATAATGTAACTAAAGTCTTAAAACCTTCTATTAACTGCAATGCTTTTTAATGAGGTGCTATCATGTATATTGGTCCCAAGATGGCTGCCAACACTTCTTGGATGAAGTGCTGACAGCCAATCAGATCTCACGATGAGATGTGTGGTTAGGCTCTGCCCAGATAAATATGTGATTTTACTTTTGATTTTCTCAGGAACTACTGAACGGATTTACACCATTTAAGCAAAAGGCACGAGTCTGAACTGAGGACTACCTCTTTGCCAAATTTGGTGTAATTCCGTTCAGCACTTCGGGCTGAAGCTGGGTCAACAGGTCCTATTGGAAAATGCATGGGGAAAACGTGTTTTGGCACCCCCCTTTTTTCTCGGCCCCCGCTTGACAAATCACCGTGAAATTTTCAGGATAGGAGTGGACCGGAGCTGGCCAAAAGTTTGGAAACTTTTGCGAAGATTCATCAATCGACGCCAACGTTATTCCAAATAGTCAGATATTACATCACTGATGACATATGTGTCTTTCTGAAAAAAAAATATTTGTAATATATGTATAGCTAAAAATTAATGGAAGAAGACATGGGTAAATAAGTGTCTAAATACAGTGATGTAATATCTGACATCATCAGCAGAGGATTGCGGTCGCGTGAGTTGGAGTTGCCTGCACTAACTATAACGGGGGAATTTCAATGGTTTTTCACGAGTGAAATGTCCAGCTAACTATAACATGTGTGAAACCTATGGTTTTTTAAGTGAATATATATATATATATATATATATATATATATATATATATATATATATATATATATATATACATTATCTACTGGCGGTCGCCAGTAGATAGTTATAGTTAGGACCATGTTTCCATAGGAAATCTCAAAATTCTATTTTGAATAACTTTGGCGCCGGTTGACGAATCCTCGCAAATTTTTCAAAACTAATGGGGCGCTACGCTCCGCTCCTACCCTGAAAGTCTCGGGGTGATTCGTCAAGCGGGGGCTGAGAAAAAAGGGGGGTCCCAAAACGCGTTTTCCCCATGCATTTTTCCATAGGACCTTTAGACACAGCTACAGCCCGAACGGCTGAACAGAATTACTTGTAATTTGGCAGAGAGGTAGTCCGCAGGTCAAGGAAGTGCCTTTTGTAGGTCTGGTGTAAATCTGTTCAGTAGTTCCTGAGAAAATAGCATTTAAATCAATATATATATCTGTAAGCGCGCTCCGTGCGCTTACCGTGCGCCTACGGTAAGCTTACCGTACGCGTACGGTGCCGTGCGCGAGCGCGATTCTGATTGGTTGTTAGATCAAAGTAAACATTCGAATCGGTCGAAACCAGGAAGTATCGGCCGCCATTTTCTGTCTGTCGCACTGAAAAAAAAAAGGTTGATAACATGAAAAGGGGACAACGAAGAGAGTTGCAGACCCCCTAGCGTTCGTCAGGGGGTTCACGAAGGACCAAAAAGTATGAAAAATAAATTTAATAATTTTAAAAAAAAAATCGCGGGGTGCGCGTACGGTAAGCTTACCGTACGCGTACGGTAAAAAAAAAAAAATAAATTAACAATCACATTTAATATATAAATCTAAGGACCCCCAAGGGAGAAAAAATATTTTGAAAAAAATGGCGCGAAGCGCACCGTGCGCGCAAAAATTAAAAATAAATACATAACTTAGCATTTAAAAAACCGTACAAATTCACTGAAAAAACCATAGGTTTCACACACGTTATAGTTAGGAATTATCATTTACAAAACCTTGAAAATTCACTTAAAAAACCATAGGTTTCACACATGTTATAGTTAGCTGTACATTTCACTCGTAAAAAACCAATGAAATTCCACGTTATAGTTAGATCAGGTAACTATAACTTGCGCGACCGCAATCCACAATGTGTAATTTCAGATGTCATCATTGATGTCATGAGTGATGTCACTGACCATGTCATGAGTGATGTACTATGTGACGTCATCAGCAGTTTATTGTGGGCGCGCAAGTTATAGTTACCTGATCTAACTATAACGTGGAATTTCATTGGTTTTTTACGAGTGAAATGTACAGCTAACTATAACATGTGTGAAACCTATGGTTTTTTAAGTGAATATATACATATATATATATATATATATATATATATAATCTACTGGCGGTCGCCAGTAGATAGTTATAGTTAGGACCGTGTTTCCATAGGAAATCTGCAACATTCTATTTGGAATAACTTTGGCGCCGGTTGACGAATCCTCGCGAAATTTTCAAAATAGGTGCTCCGCTCCGCTCCGCTCCTACCCTGAAAGTCTCGGGGGGATTCGTCAAGCGGGGGCTGAGAAAAAAGGGGGGTCCCAAAACGCGTTTTCCCCATGCAATTTTCCATAGGGACCTTTAGTCCAAGGAACAGCCCGGACGGCTGAACAGAATTACTTGAAATTTGGCAAAGAGGTAGTCCTCAGGTCAGGCATGTGCCTTTTGCATATATGGTGTCAATCTGTTCAGTAGTTCCTGAGAAAATCAAAAGTAAAATCACATACATATCTGGGCGGAGCCTAACTACACATCTCATCGTGACATCGGATTGGCTGTCAGTACTTCATCCAAGAAGTGTTGGCAGCCATCTTGGGACCAATATACATGATAGCACCTCAGTAAAAAGCATTGCAGTTAATAGAAGGTTTTACAACTTTAGTTACATTATAAATCATTTGTTGATGGTACCATACTCATTTTAGGAATTGTGGTGTGTTCTAAGGTGATTTCACCATGTGAAAAAGCCTTCTGCTGTGATATCACGAACCATGTTTGAGAGAAAACTATTTTCTCATACTTTTCCCACAGAGGTTTGGAAGGAGATCTATAAGCTAAACTGAGAGCATATTTTCTGTAAATTCACATTATCTTTCTCAGTCATGTAAGAATGAAGTCTGACATTCTCAGTAAAACATGTACATCCAACAAGGGCAGAGACTGTCAGTTGATTCCTTTGTGTTCTACTGCAGCTTCCCAGAGTGCTCTAAAGAACAACTAGAGCGCTAACAGTCTTACAGTCTTGACAAAAGTATGGCACACCTGAAGCCATCTTGATTGAAATAAAGTTGTAACACTTAAGGCATTTAATTTACAATGGAACAAAATGAGGGGGTTCATTTTGCCATATAAATTATGATTAGTGCTGCAGAAAGAAAAACTAGGGCACATTTTGACTTCTGAAATCCTCTTTTATTTCATAAAAACATTCTGACATGCAGACTAAAACATGCACTTTGAATACCAGCAGCAGACTTGCCCGGTGAGCATTAGCTTTACTACAGTGATCTAATGAGCAACTAGACTGCTAACATTCAGAATTTATGGAAAATGTGTGACACATCTGAATGCCTTCTTGATGGAATCAAAGTAAAAAACTGAAAGTATTTCCTACTGAGGAGACTGCAGTGAATGAGGAAATTAGGAAACTTCATAACAAATAAATCTCCCAAGATGGCCACCACAGACAAAAGAGCCCAAATGTAGCCCAAATATCACCCAGATGTAGCCCAAGTATAGCCCAATGACAGAATGTCCCAGAGTGTTCTTTAGAACAACTAGAGCGCTTACTGTCTTACTTATGACACAAGTATGGCACACCTGAAGCCATCTTGATTGGAATAAACTGGTAACACTTAAAACATTTAATTTAAAAAGGAACACAATGAGGGGGTTCATTTTGCCATAGAAATTATGATTAGTGCTGAAGAAAGAAAACTTAGGGCACATTTTGTGTGACTTCTCAAATCCTCTTCTATTTATTAAAAAATTCTGATATGCAGACTGAAACATGCACTTTTAATACCAGCAGCAGACTTCCGTGGTGAGTAGTAGCTTTACTACAGTTATCTAATGAGCAACTAGAGTGCTAACATTCAGAATTTATGGCAAATGTGTGACATATCTGAATACCTTCTTGATGGAATCAAAGTAAAAACTGAAAGCATTTCCTACTGAGAAGACTGCAGTAAATGAGGAAATTAGGAAACTTCATAACAAATAAATCTCCCAAGATGACCACGAGACACAAAAGAGCCCAAATGCAGCACAAATATCACCCAAATGTAGCCCACATGTAGCCCAATGACAGAAGTGTGCAAAACACTTATTTTTTGTGTATTTGCAGTTTTATATAGTGCAGACTTGTCAGGTATTGGAGTGCTTTACATGAACATTGGTTACATCACACAAGATCAAATTCATTTTGGTTGTAGACATGGGGAGATTAAGTGATTCGACCAGAATCACAGAATGTTGAGCTGAAGCAGAAACTCCAACCTGGTTCCCCAGTTGCAAAGTCTGCAGCTCTGGAAGTAACACCACATCCTCTTCCCTTGGATGCAACATTTAATCAAGGGGTTAACTGGATAAAAAAAACTAAGATTACAAATAATTTAAAAGTTCTTTGTCGCTATTTGAAAACTCAGAAAATATGTCCTCATTTTAGTTTTTTAGAGCACTAACCATAATTTTGATGCAAATAAGACCCTCTCATATATGTAAGTTCTAAAGGAAATGCTCTAGGCATTACAGTATTGATTACATCAAGATGACATCAGGCACACTTTTGAAATAAATATAGAATGTTATTAATCTAGTTGTTCATTGGGATACTGTTGAGAGGCAGAGGCCAGGGGCACGGACTCTGAAAATTGAAGGCAGGTAGGAGAGGGCAGAGGCAACAATTTGACCACACTAGGCAGGCAGGAAGGGCAGTGGCAGCACAACAGACTATGGAGGGCAGCAGAAAGGGGGGCAGGGGCAACAAACCAACAATACAGGACTGGCAAGAGAGGCTGTGGCAATATAATAGATCATTGTGGGCAGAAGGAAGAGGCAGTGGTCATACAACCATACATGCCAACAGACCCGTTTCAGCCAGGAAACGTCCAATATTTTTAAGCTCAAATGGGCTTTACTTGATCTGTTTCCTGTCTACAATCTTCTCTTTTTCAATGTAACTCAAAGGGGAAAATCAATATCCCAGTTTTATTTCAAAATCTCCCTCTTACCAAGTTCAAAATGTTTGCAAGTATGGTACATTGGATCATGGTAGGCAGGAGGAATTGGGGTAGGGACATGGACTCGGATAACAGAGGACAGGAGGGACATTGAGAGGTGCACCAAACTGACCCTACAGGGCAGGCATCAGGGTTTGCAGCAGCACAATACACTACACAGGGCATGTGGGACGGGAGTGCAGCACAACAATCCATAGAAAGCAATAGGGAGGGGACAGGACCATGCACATGGACAACAGACAACAGAGGGGAAAGAGGCAATGGTAGCTAGCTGACCATAATGGACAGACAGGAGAGAAAGCTGCAGCATAACAGACCATAAAGGGCAGGAGGGACGGATCAGGGGCATTACAATGGAACCGACAAGCTAGGAGGGAGGGAATAGGGTTCTGCACATGGAAACAGAGGGCTGAGGGCAAGGGGGCAGGGCAGGAGCAGCAAGATGACCATGGAGGTCAGGCAGGATGGGCACTAGAAACAAGACACACCATGGAGAGCAACAGTGAGACTATGATGCATACACACAGACCATGGAGGGAAGGTGGGAGGGGGTCAGGAGCAGCTAACTGACCACACAGGGAAGGTGGGAGGGGCCATGGCAGCACAGAAGACCATGCATGGCAAGCGGGAGGGTTAGTGGCAGCACAATGGCTATGATGGGCAAGAAGGAGGGTGCAGGGGCATGCACAAAGGACCATGGAGGATAGAAGGGAGGGTCAGGACCTGGGCACAGACAAGAGAGTTCAGGGGAAGGGGCCTCACAACAGACCCCGCGGGGCAGGCAGGAGGAGCAGTTGCAGCACAACAGACCAGGGAGGGCAGAAGGGTGTGGCAGTAAAATGGCCCATGGAGGACAGGAGGAAGGGGATAGGGGCATAGCATGTGGACAGGCAGGGTGGAGGTGGCAGGGACAGGTTACAGTCACCTGACAATGCTAGGCAAGTGGTAGGGGAGTGGCAGCTCAACAGAACACTCAGAGTAGATAGGAGTGGCAGGTCCATGGAACATGGTGGTCAAAAAGGATGGAACAGGGGCATGCAAAAAGAAATCGGAGGGCAGGGGGAAGGAGAATAGGGGCAGCAAGCACAGCATAGAGGCTAAGCAGGAGGTCAATGATGGGCCATAGAATTGGGCAATGGAGGGCAGGATGAGTGGACTGGTACATCTTGCTAAATGCAGGGCAGTGGCAGCACATCAGACCATGCATGGCAGGAGGGAGGAGGCTAGTCCATGGATTCAGACAACAGAGGATAGGGAGGAGGTGGATGGGGCAGCAAGCTAACTGTTCATAGAAGGTGGGTTTTAGGAACTTTATTGTTTTTAAAATGTGTGTCTGTGCGAACTACTTAAAATATGAACAAGTATGCAGCATAATCTCACTTTTATTCAGGAAGAAGAGGACGTTTGGGACTGTGACTCCGGGATCACTTGGCAGAAACATCCCCTGACCCTCCACCCCCATCGCAAAATGTAATGCCCGTGAAAAGGGTAGGTGGACGCAGTGTTATATAGAACATAGTCCTGAGAGCACGATTGAAAATGAAAACTAGATATAGTATATGGTATAAACTATGCACCAAAAAGTGTGATATAAGATGAACCGGTGCGTGAAATATAATATGCAATACATTGTGCGCAATGACAGATTAATTGGAGAGCGCGAGATAGCACAGGCACTAGCGCTTGCTATGTTATATGCGCCTTGGAGTGTAATATGCACAGGGCAGTGTTGTGTAACCTAAGTAGTCTCTAAAGTTGTAATATAAAATATGTGCTGGGAAGTGTAACATTGCATATGCACTGTGACAAAGATATGGATCCCAGATTGTAATATGTATGGCATAGCGCTGTGCTTTATAACATAGGCATCGAGGAAGGCATGTTAGATGGGGCAATATAACCCGTGCGTAGGCAAGTGTGGCATGACATATTCACGGGGTGGTGTTACAGTGCACATGGGCTAGAGAGTGTCATAGCATATGCACTAGCTGGTGGAATACAACACAGAGGTGTGTGGCACTCGGCTGGCACTGGTGGGTGTAACACAGCATTGGGCTCAGCCAGGAGCACGCTGTGACTCTCAAGTGAGGTTTGTCTCCTTTCCAGAGAGTAAAATAAAAAGTATTACACATCCGGCGGTGGATGTGTGTTTTATTAACCGTGAGGGGGTTTCTTGCATAGTTTGGTCGAATTTTTGTCGAATCCCCTTTGAATGGCTTGGTGTGCATGTGTATTTAATGTGCCCGTCAATAGCTACCCATGTTTGTATAAATAAACAACAAGGGTGTCTATTTGGAGAGTACCCACCAGCGGGGGCGCCGGGATTTGGCACGGTAGGGTGTCAGACATGTCAGAGCTTCACTAGCGGTGTGAATACATGCTACGTGGATTCATTGTATGCATAGTCGCCTTTTAATGAATATCACGCAAATCGTCATGGTGATAGGTACATACGGTTTGTCCAGCATGTCCAAGGTGTTTCTATAAATATATTTATTTAAAAAAAAATAAAAAACAAAGGCCGGACCCGGGGGATGGGGTCCCCGGGGCCATAAGTGGCCTGAGGAGGGGGGCAACACAGCCCTTCTCCTAAAGAATAAAAAAATAAATAAAAGGCCATGACCTGGGGGTTGGGGTCCCCGGGGCCGATTAAGGCCTTGGTATGGCCAAATTAATTTTTTTCAACAAAAAAAATTAGGGTGCAGGCCCTGGGGGATGGGGTCCCCAGGGCTAATAAATTAGAAAAAGAAAGGGGGCCACACAGCCCTCCTTCTTAAAAATAAAAAAATAAAAGACCGGCATCGCGCCGGAGGCCACGCCTCCTCCTTGCAGCACTCGGCAAACGCGCCCCCTGGCCAGTTGTAAGTTGAGGAATTAATTCCCCTTCAATACTGAGGGTCCCTGAGGGCCAACTAGCCCAACAGGTATCTCCAGTATGCGCCAGGGAGCTGCGTTGCAGACAGGTGTTCTGAAGCCACGCCCCTTTTTACACCTCCATGCAACGCAGCTCTGTGGCGCTTACTGGAGGTACCTAGTGGGCTAGTTTGACCCTAGGGACCCTTAGGATTCAAGGGAACTTAATCTCTCAACTCAGAACGCCCACAGGCCCTGTGGCGCGTTTCTAAGTTGGGGAAATAATTCCCTTTCAATCCTGAGGGACCCTGGGGTCCAACTAGCCCACCAGGTGCTTCCAGTAAGCACCACTGCTCTGCGTTGCAGAGAGGTGGTGCAGGCCGTGCCACTTTTTACACCTCTCTGCAACGCAGCTCTGTGGCGCTTACTGGAGGTACCTAGTGGTCTAGTTGGACCCTAGAGACCCTCAGGATTCAAGGGGACTTAATCTCCCAACTTAAAACAGCTACAGGGCGTGTTTACACAGTGGGGAAGGGAGGGGACGGGGCATGAGGTGACGTGTTCAAACACGCCCTGTGGTGCATTTTAAGAGGTAGATTTAATCCCCTGCCCTATTATATACTAGGGTCTTACAGAGGAGGTCATGCTAATCACAGGGGGACCCCAACACATAGTGTGCCCTAGTGTATGTAGGTGTTTTCACTGTATTCTGAGTGTCTTTTAACATAGCACTGGCTCTAGGACTGGTTAGTCAGACTCAGTTACCACCAGTATCCGTCTGAAAAAGTTGAGGGTACAGGATGATTTTGCAACAAGGCTTGTTTCTGCTATTCTGTTTGTTCTTTCTGCACGTTATACTTCTTCCTGCACTTTTCTTCGTCTTTGAGGACTTCTGTTGCTTCTTTCTGCATTTCTTTTTTTTCTTTCTGTGCGTTTTTCCTTCTTTCTTCACATGTCCAATCTCTGTAGGCATAGCTAGAAATTAGCATTGAAAAAACCTTTGAAATTCACTGAAAAAAACATAGGTTTCAGGCACGTTATAGCTAGGAATTAGCATTTAAAAAACCTTAGAAATTCTCTGAAAAAACCATAGGTTTCAGGGGCATTATAGTTAGCTGGACATTTCACTCGTACAAAACCATAGAAATTCCCCCGTTATAGTTAGTTCAGTTAACTATAACTCGCGCGCTCGCAATGCACTGCTGATGACGTCACATATTACATCACTCATGACATAGTCAGTGATATCACTCATGACATCACTGATGACATCATCCTTGTGATAGAGTGGCAGACCTCCTCTCCCCCTAATATAACCTTTGATACACACATTCAAAAATAGAAATTAAAATTTTCAAAACAATGGACATACCAATATCAGTTACAACAATCTATTCAGTAATTGTAAGATCCACATCCAAACCCACTCATTCACCAACAGTCCTATACAGTCACTCATACATGTACTCACTCATCATATGTACTCATACACCTATACATCCTGTTACACAACGCCACTCATCCATAAAGTTACTCACACACATAGTCACTCATGCTAATAAAGAATCAAACATCCGTTTACCTGCATATACAGTTATACACACACCACCACACTTACTTCTACAGAAACTTACACATACTTAGTCTTTTTAACAATCACTTATAGAAACACATACTTATTCATACAGGAACTCTTTCAATCTCTCACTCTCACATATACTCACTTATATACACCAATAGTCACATATACTAGTTTAAAACATATGTAGTTACTCATAGAGACACTATTGAGACAGTCATTCACTCACTAACACACCCATGCACACACTCATCCACCCATACAGTCCTGCACACATGCTGTCTTCAACACATACAAACAGTGAGTCACTCATTCATGCACCTATGCACTACGTAATACCCCCCACCGAACCATACAGACATCAGACACTTATACTGATACTCAAAAAACCAACTAATAACCTATATAGACACTCATGTAGCTACTCACCAACCCATGCAGCCACTTATACACAAAGTGAGAAACTGATACAGATATTTACATATTTAAACATTACTCACTAAGCCATGTATTCACTAAGATACACTTAATCAGTCAGTTATACAATCAATTTTTCAAAAACGAATCATCCATTTAGACACTTATATACCCATTTATTCTTCCATCGACCTTGAGATATACATATATAAAATATATGTAATTTTCAGAAAAACACACATTCACTGGATGATGTCATCAGTGATGTCATCAGTGATGTCATTTGAGATGTCATCAGTGATGTCATGAGTGATGTCACTGACCATGTCATGAGTGATGTAATATGTGACGTCATCAGCAGTGCATTGCGGGCGCGCGAGTTATAGTTAGCTGAACTAACTATAACGGGGGAATTTCTATGGTTTTGTACGAGTGAAAAGTCCAGCTAACTATAACGCCCCTGAAACCTATGGTTTTTTCAGTGAATATATATATATATATATATATATATATATATATATTACCTACTGGCGGTCGCCAGTAGGTAGTTATAGTTAGGACCACGTTTCCATAGGAAATCCGCAACATTCTATTTTGAATAACTTTGGCGCCGGTCGACGAATCCTCGCGAATTTTTCAAAATAGGTGGGGCGCTACGCTCCGCTCCTACCCTGTAAGTCTCGGGGGGATTCGTCAAGCGGGGGCTGAGATAAAAGGGGGGTCCCAAAACGCGTTTTTCCCATGCATTTTACCATAGGACCTTTAGACACAGCTACAGCCCGAACGGCTGAACAGAATTACTTGAAATTTGGCAGAGAGGTAGCCATAAGGTCAAGGAAGTGCCTTTTGCAGGTCTGGTGTAAATCTGTTCAGTATTTCCGGAGAAAATAGCATTTAAATGCATATATATATCCATATGCGCGCAGGGTGCGCGCACCGTGCGAGCACCCTAACGTGCGCGAGCGTAATTCTGATTGGTGGTTACATGTTAGTCAACATTCGAATCGGTCGAAATCAGGAAGTGTCGGCCGCCATTTTGTTTGTTTTCAGTGCGAGAGTGAAAAAGGAAGGTGGCGAACGTGAAAAGGGGGCAGGGTAGAGAGTTCCTGACCCCCTAGCCTTTGTGAGGGGGTCCCTGAAGGACCCCGAAGGCAAAAAACATTTTTTTTTTTTTTTAAATCGCGGGGGTGCGCGCACAGTGCGCGCACCCTGATGAACACACAAACATTTTTTTTTTTTTACAAAAAAAAAATAATAATTCGCAGGGTGAAACCCCCCCCCCAAAAAATATTAATTTTTAATATGTAGTTTATTGTAAAATAAATATATAAAAAAAAAATACATAAATAAATTAGCATTTAAAAAACCGTACAAATTCACTGAAAAAAACATAGGTTTCACACACGTTATAGTTAGGAATTAGCATTTAAAAAACCTTGCTAATTCACTGAAAAAACCATAGGTTTCACACATGTTATAGTTAGCTGGACATTTTACTGATAAAAAACCAATGAAATTCCCCCGTTATAGTTACTGTAGGCAACTATAACTCACGCGACCGTAATCCTCTGCTGATGACATATGTGTCTTTATGAAAAAAAAATATTTGTAATATATGTATAGCTAAAATTTAATGGAAGAAGACATGGGCAAATAAGTGTCTAAATACAGTATTAGCATCAGCAGAGGATTGCGGTCGCGTGAGTTATAGTTGCCTACAGTAACTATAACGGGGGAATTTCATTGGTTTTTTATCAGTAAAATGTCCAGCTAACTATAACATGTGTGAAACCTATGGTTTTTTCAGTGAATATATATATATATATATATATATATATATATATATATTCACTGAAAAAACCATAGATTTTAGGGGCGTTATAGTTAGCTGGACATTTCCCTCGTACAACACCATTGAAATTCCCCCATTATAGTTAGTTCAGGTAACTATAATTCGCGCCCCCGCAATGCACTGCTGATGATGTCACATATTACATCACTGATGACATGGTCAGTGACATCACTGATGACATCTCAAATGACATCACTGATGACATCACTGATTACATCATCCAGTGGCTGTGTATTTCTGTAGAGTTTAATTTTGTTTTATATATATGCCAAGCTGTATTGAGGAATGAGTGGGTGTATACGTGTCTGTATTGAGGATTTAGTAGGTGCGTGACTGACTGTATAAGTGAGTGATTAAACGTATGAATGTCTGTATGCGTCTGTCTGTTGGTGTGTAAGCGGCTGCATTGGTTTCTGAATAGCTACATGAGTGTCTATATAAGTTATTGATTGGTTGTCTGAGTATCTGTATGGGTGCCTGAGTGTTTGTGTGGGTGGGGCGTGTGTGACTCTGTGCATAGATGTGTGAGTGGTGATTCACTGGGTGCATGGTTTTAAGACTAGGTCTGTGATGGACTGTATGGATGGGTGAGTATGTGTATGGTTGTGTTAGTGAGTGAATATATATTTCATTAGTACATGTGTGATTTAGTACATATGTGAACGGCAGTATATATTGGTGTTGGAGTACAGAAATGACTATAAGTGAGAGTGTGTGATCGTGTGAGTGGCTGTATGGATGAGTGTGTGCTTGTATTATTGATTCTATAAGAGCATAAGAATGTGCTAGTATTTGTATGTGTAATTGAGCTAGTGTGTGTATAACTGTATAGGTGAGTAAATGGCAGTGTGATTAATTATTTGCATGACTGAGTATGTGTGTGAGTACCTCTAGGGATGAGTAGCGGTGTGTGAGTGTCTATATAGGTGTATGAGTGCATATGATCGTCCTGTACTGAGAGACCATAAGTATGAGTGACTGTACGGGTGAGTGAGTGGATGGGTGTGTCGACTTAAGACTCTGTGATGATGTATGGACTTATTGGTGTTGGAGTTTCTATGGTTTTGAGAGTGGCAGTATGTAATTTAGAGTGGGTGTATCAAAGGTTATATTAGGTTGTGAGAAGATGCATCAAATGATCACATGGATGACGTCATCAGTGATGTCATCAGTGATGTCATCAGCGATGTCATCAGTGATTTCATCAGTGATTTCACTGACCATGTCATGAGTGATGTAATATGTGACGTCATCAGCAGTGCATTGCGGGGCACAAGTTATAGTTAGCTGAACTAACTATCACCGGGGAATTTCAATGGTTTTGTACGAGGGAAATGTCCAGCTAACTATATTGCCCTTGAAACCTTTGTTTTTTCAGTGAATTTCTAAGGTTGTTTAAATGCTAATTCCTAACTATAACGTGCCTGAAACCTATGGTTTTTTCAGTGAATTTCAAAGGTTTTTTAAATGCTAATTCCTAACTTTAACATACCTGAAACCTATGGTTTTGTAAGTGAATTTCAAAGGTTTTTTTAAATGCTAATTCCTATCTATAACTTTTCTCTAACCTATGATTTTTAATGATTTCATAGGATTTCTAAATCTTTATTTTTCAGTGTATCAATTCCTATTTAAAAAAATATTTGTAATTTTTGTACAAGTATTTTGTATAATATTTTTAAAATATTTTTTAAACTATATTTTTTATACTTTGTTAATATTTCTTATATTTAAATATTTTTTGGATTCACGCACCCAATGCGCACCTTTCTCAATCCCTGCGTGGAACATAGTCGCCATTTTACGATTGCAGTGTAGGATCCGCGTACGGTGTGCGTTGGGTACGTATTTTCGTGCGCGATTGCTATGCGACTGGTACGCTACTCCAAGCTCATACGCGACACGTACGAAGTACGTTACGCGATGCTCGTGTGCTTACGTGAAATGTCATGTGTGTGGTTGACACGGTGGGTGCCCAAATCCAACACGTGCACACCAGGGGATGCGCTACTCCTAATTTTGTCATCAGTGATGTCACTGACCATGTCATGAGTGATGTAATATGTGACGTCATCAGCAGTGAATTGCGGGTGCACGAGTTATATTTAGCTGAACTAACTATAACGGGGGAATTTCAATGGTTTTGTACGAGTGAAATGTCCAGCTAACTATAACATGTGTGAAACCTATGGTTTTTTCAGTGAATATATATATATATATATATATACGGTTTTTGTTTCTTTAGTTTTGGGGGTTCTTTGTGATGACATTGCGATCACTGCAGACATATCGCAAAGACGGAAAACAATAGCAGACATTCAAGACCACCAACACATCCAAAAATAATATGTACAAATAATCTTTTTTAAACAGTACCCTACACATATTACTATATTCATACTTCTTTCAAAGGATGTTTAAACTCATATTCTTGTACTAAGTTTCTTTAGAAACCTTCTTTCAGACCTATTTCCCGCTTTTGCAGTTATTCGAAATGTCATGGTGATGTTGTTAACCGCGATGACAGCGCCTTTTCCCTAAAGTCTAAAACACATATATTCACAAATACTACAGTATTTTACACACTAGGGGTTTCTTACAGTATTTTATAAAGTCATGTTTTTGCAGAGAGGTTCTATAAAAACCATCTGTAAAACCTATTTCATTTTTTCATGGTGACTCCAGAGACGGCAATGATGTCAGTAATTGCGATCCCTGCGGACACTTCGCAAAAATGGAAACAAAACCAGACATTTAATGGCCACCAACACACCCAAAAATAATATGTGAAGAAATCCATTCTGAACAATGCCTTACACATATTACTTTATACATACCACTTTCAATGCAAGTTTAAATTCATATTGTTGTACTAAGTTTCTTTAAAAACCATCTGTCAGACCTATTTTCTGTTTTTGCCATTATTTGGGGCGTTGCGATGACGTCATTAACTGTGACACTCGCGCCTTTTCCATAAAGTGAAAACACATATATGCAAACACATTACAGTATTATAGACACTAGGATTTTCTTACTGTACACTTCAAACTCATGGTTTTCTACTGTATATCTAGAACAACCATCTCTAAAACCTATTTACCATTTTCGCAGTTAGGCCGGAGATCGTGATGACTTTGGTAATCGCAATCCCCTCAGTTACGTTGCAAAATCAGAAAGCATAAGCAGGAATTCAATAGCCACCACCACATTAAAAAAATATAGCTATATAAATAATTTTAACCATCACCGTACAACACTCACTATATAAATAACTCTATAAAAACATTTATCAATATCTCTATAACAATGTGTAATAATGATTCAAAGACTCTGTTATGTGATGCATGCCAGTGATCAAGGGCTAATGGCTTGAAATGCGTTTGGCAATTGCATTGAAAGTTGGAGGCTGAGTGCTGGCTGCCGCTGCCGCAGGTGTGTGTGTGGATTCCCCACCAGGAGTGACCTCTCTATTGGGGACACCCTTCTCTTTTTGTGTACAGCGGTTGGCCCGCTGCATAGATGTCCAGCCGCTTCAAACAGCGGATTCTTTGTGCTGGCAACCGCGAGTAGTTACAGAAGTGGAGGGGGCCTGACCTGCGGAGTACATTGGCGAGCAGGCAGTATTTTTTCCTGGACTTTTACCCACTCGGTAAAAGATTTTAAATACACATCCCATTTGGGATTTATTTTGATGGAGGCAGCAAGATCCACCTGGGTTAAAGATGGAACTACGGTCAGCACAGGTATACGAACTACTATGACCACAATGCCTTTCCTGGTGATGCCCATAGGGGCGGGGATGTGTTCATTGAATAAAGGTGTTTCTAAAAGATATATGCTGCTTCTGTTATGTGATGCAAGCCAGTGATCAAGGGCTAATGGCTGGAAACGCGTTTGGCAATTGCATTGAAAGTTGGAGGCTGAGTGCTGGCTGCCGCTGCTGCAGGTGCGTGTGCGGATTCCCCACCAGGAGTGACATCTCTATTGGGGACACCCTTGGTTTTTTGTGTATAGCGGATGGTCCGGCCGCAGAGATGTCCCGCCGCTTCAAACAGCAGATTCTTTGTGCATGCCACACGATCACCTTCTCACAAGGAAACCCAAGGACACAGCGGGGTACTTGTTGGAAGCCTTTAATCACCAAACCAAACAGCATGATGCATTTTGGCAATTACGCCTTCCTCAGATGCTGAAACGTTTGTGGGTGTCACTTCCTCCATCCTTTGTAATTGCCAGGGCACCCCCATTGGTGGGAGTTCAGCTGATCCTGCCGCCTGGGAATGCTGCAGTGTAATAAACAACTACAGCTCCCAGCATGCACTATTTCTAATCCGTCCGGCAGCTGGATCCGATATTGCTCGCATGAGTGCCGAGATTTGCCTCGCAAAGCGTGGGGCCGTGTAGCAGCTGGTGGCCCCATTGTTCAAGTGTTTACAGCTCCCTCCGGTCCCCAACGTCCAAAGCCCCAAGAAAAAGGAACAAAGCCGGGCTGTGAAGCAGGAGTGAATCAACCTGCCTCCCGGTAAAGTTACAGGCTGCCATTGACAGCGGCCACTTGCATTGGGCCGTTCCTGAGGCGGTCCTTGAAACTATCAATATATATATATCCCAAAAGTGACCTTCCCTCTGCGGTCACGGATCGAGGCGCACACTGGCGAAGTAAATTAAAACATTTTATATCAACAATCAACCTAAAGAGAGGACAACAGAATCCATTACGTTCATCAAAATAGAAAACGGAAAGCAATACATTTGCCTATGTCAAATTGGCAGCCATTTTGGAAGGTTCAAATTAATTCATTCTCCTTCTCTTCCTACTGTCAGACAATACTGATATTACAAATTCATATGGCAGTTGTGTCTTTAAAATCAATTATGTACAATCCCTATTCGAGCATATATTTATCTTGCCCATTGTCATAACAATATATCAACAATTTTTAAAATATGCCCTGAATGGGCTTTTGGCAAGACTACTCTTACTTGGGCTGTTAGCCCATTTACATCTCACAATGACCTCCCAATACTCTCCACAACTATTCTTCCCTGAATGGGCAATCACTCTGGGTTTATTTTTGGGGTCTGTCCCTTACTCCTCAGGGGTTGTACTCGTGTTAGCTTGCCATTTGCTCATATCTATTTTGCCTGCCTGTACATTCCAAACTTGTTATGTCAGAAGGACCCAGAAGCAATCTGGGGTTCTATCTTCTCAGGGGAAGATCATTTTGTAATTCATTCTTCTTCTAGTGTTCCTTAAAACTTTTAATCAACGTGAACCCATAGCTCCTCTTCGTTATTCAGGCCACGTGGGGCCTTGATCTGCAGCTCAACAATATAGCGCAATTACAACTTCCTAAGCTTTCTAATTCTGTCTCTTCCCCTCTCACTCTTGGGGACCTGATCCAGGCAAAAAAACTTCAACAGATTTGCATTAGAGTTGTGATTTTCCTCAACATGCCGCGCTACTGGGTACGTTGCATCATGATTTTTTATCACACGTAAGTGCTCGAGAATCCTTTTCTTTGTTGGGTGGATAGTGCTCCCAATGTAATTCTTATTACACGGACATATTAGACAATGCACCGTGTAATCAGAATTACAATTCATTAGTTTTCTGATCTTTAGCTTAGTTGTTCTTCCCGGTACTCTAAACTCTTTTACTTTTTGGCTGTTTCTGAATGCTTTGCAGCTCATACAGGGATAAAACCCTGTTATCTGGTCCTTCTTTTTGGGTCCCTTCGTGAAATGGCTCCTTACTAACTGATCTTTTGGTGCTGGGCCTCTTCTATATGTAATAAGGGGACTGTGTGGGATTATTGGTCCGATAATGTTGTCAGCTTTTAAAACCCTTCAATTTTTTCTGAAAATCTGAATTATTTCAGTGGAACCGGTCGTGTACTCTGTTATCATTCTGATCGTTCCTTTGGATTCTAATGCAGAGCCTTGTCCCTCCCCCGTTCCTAGCAGGAGATCTTTCCTTTCTACATTTTTTATTTTCATAGTTGCATTCAACAGTCTCCTTTCTATATCCTCGATTCTCAAACCTGTGCAATGCATCCTTGCTTTCTTTTTGAACCTCCTCATCTAGTGAACAGTTTCACTTTAACCTCAATAGTTCTCCATAGGGAACACCATTTATAACACATCTTGGATGAAAACTATCTGCGTGCAATGTGCTGTTCCCAGCTGTGGGTTTTCTATAAAGAGTTGCTTCAATCCTATTGTCCTTTATATATACCTTTAGATCCAAATAGGGCCCATTTGTCCTGCTCATACACTCTGTGAATTTCACATTTAAATTGTTGTTGTTTAATGCTGTCACATATTCCATTGCCTCTTCTACTGACCCTCTCCATACGATAAAGAGGTCATCAATATACCAAGACCATAGAATGACTTTCTCATGCCAAACTTTTTTGTCTCCTGCCCAGGCCACGTGCTTCTCCCACGAGCCTATGAATATGTTCGCATAGCTGGGGGCGAAGCACGTGCCCATCGCAGTTCCCCACACCAGCTGTATCTCATTTGAAAGTACCATGTTCCTTCTAGAATGTGCTGTGAACTTGTGACCTACTGGTTCCACTGATTACATCATCCAGTGAATGTGTGTTTCTGTAAAGTGTAAATATATTTTATATATATATTGTGGTAGAGTAGGACCTGCTTCTTATAGTATCCCACACTTTTTCTGATGTATCACTGTTTTCGACTTAGACTGACTGGGATCCTGCTATCCAGGACGCCAGTCTAGCTGCTTCTCCTCTAATTTGATTGCATGTATTTTAGGTACACTCCAAATTGGAAACTGGTGTACCCTTATCTCTAGTATATAGTACACCATGTACCCAGGGCATAGGTACCCCGGAGGCCTCCCAGGGGCCGTAGCATGTATTATGCCACCCCTGAGAGACCATTCAAACTGACACAACAGATCTGCTACTGCAGCCTGTGTAAGGTGGTGCATGCACCCTTTATTTAGATACAGGTTCACTATATCTATTCTAAATCACTGAAATATATCAGTCACCCCTATGGCAGGCCTCATCAATCCTGCATGCAGGGTGCTGGGTTTTATGTGAGAGGGTGCTCCTGCATGAGCAGAGACCCTCTGCAGCCTTCAGAACCTATTTTCTGGGGTTGTTTGTGATGCAGCCAACCATATATATTTAAGTGCATTATAACCTCACTGTAAATGCAAACTTTAAAACGGCTGCTTAGAAACATGTTGTGTTTGGGGTCAAACACCTTGGAATCACACCTCCCCACCAGTAACTGGTGGGGTAAGTATGATTCCACCCTTCTGGAGGGACTTATGTGAAACACCGGTACACCCGGTACCAGCTTTCTCGACCTGGGCTTCACAAAATGAATGCTATCTCACAAAGAGGTCACTAACAGAGTAATTATAACCATGAATGGTACCACTCCAATGTATAGTACTCACAACAGGTAACCTAATGGAAAATACACTAATGTGTGAATCACAATGCGCAAAAAAACCTAAAAAAATACGAAGATGAGCATATGCTTTTTAAAGACAAGAACCCTCACTCACCACTTGGGTGACATGCTTCATCATTGGGCTCTATCTTACACACAGTGCCCGCAAAGTGCACTGTGTGGGCTACAACTCTCCCTCTGGAGAGGAGCGTGAGGTGTTTTTTCACTCCAATGTTTAAGGTGAATGACGGGCAGAGTGCAAAAATAAAGTCAAAAGTGCATTAAAACCATCTCATAAAGGGAAAAAGAACTTTAATAGCTATCCCCAATGGATGGAGTTAAAACCAGTGTGACGATAGGAGTAAGTATGTTTCCTATCTAACTAGGTCAATATGTTTCTGCCCAGGTGACCAAAAGTTCAAGGCATTCATCAGGACCATTGTCTTGTCACTCTGCTAGAATTGTGAAAAACAAAAACCATACTTATTTAGTATATGAATGTTGTCGAGACCGACTGCAGTCTGGTCTTCTTGCTGTAATACATAAAAGTAATTTTTAGTAATTCACATATTCATGTAAAAGACAACTATTACCCATGTGAATGTGAAAATAGTGCCTATAAAAACCACCAATGTGAAAACACATGAGTAAATCATTATCCTCACCAATAGCAGATAGAAAATCTGCCTCAACCTTATGCAGGTCCTTTATCTGTATGCGGGTACCTGCAGGTCAAATTAAATCACATTAAAGGCCAATATAGGGACAATTCTTAAAAAACAACATACTTATGGTGTGCAACCTCATAAGCTAATGTATTGTCACTATCAATGTCACCACATCGCATCTTACGTATCTAAAAAGGATCTAGAAGAATATCTAGAAAAACATAAGGATCTAAAAAAATGCATATAGTCCCATCGCATCCCTCATTCTTAAAAGACCAAAGGGGCTAACTTGCACACGCGCACCTTGTGACCACGTAGTGTGTAAGCCCTAAAATGAACACTAATCCTGTAGTCACAGCATCATCCTTTTTTAAACGATACATTTTCACCAACAGCTCGAGCATTATGTGAGGTAACCCTGGGAACGGCAAAACGCAACCCCGTTTTCCGCTCGATCAACAAGACATGAAGACACGGCATATACGTGCTCCCGCTATCCGTTAGTCTCACACTCACCGAATATCCCGGCGTAGCTCTTTCATGATAAAGGCCAAAATGGGGGAAAACATACTGTTTCAACCTCCGCTTATAAGCATTAACGATGCGTGATTCAACCCGGAAGTGGATCATACTACTTCCGGTTCACGGATCGTGTTTTCGGCAGAATATGTAAATTCTCAGATATTATCAGATTATTTCAAAGCATTCTCCACAAATAATCCTAATACTCATATCGATTATGTACCCAGTATTTATCTGCCTGAAAAAATAGCCGATCCCTGTACTTCAATGTGATGACTCGTGTTCATACAAGTCTGGTGCATTATGGGATATGTAGTGATCATATCTCCCTTATACAAATGGTGTTTAAAGAGGGATGTAAAAGGAAACAAAAAACACCCCTATATATCATAAATCATTTTCCGCATGTCAAAAAAAAAAAAGTAGATCGCACTCCGTCAATCAACCATAGAGTATATGTGTCTACAGTATATTCCACGGTATATCCTCATTTAAACCAAGGATATGGCTCCTCATGCGGAACACCCATCTCTGTTCCCTGTGTAGGAGTACTCTGTCCAAAGGCCTCATATTGATATCATATTTTGGTTTATCAATGATGACCCATGTAAAATCATCCTCAGTATGTGTTTTTTTTCAAGGAAGTGTATTGTAATACTGGTATTCATTTCCTTACAACGAAATGCACTTCAATGCCCCACCATCCTATGTTTAACTTTTCTGGTGGTCATACCAATATATACCAGTGAACACGGACATGTGATCATGTAAATGACCCCACTCGTGTTACAATTGGTATGTGAATTCAGTATCCATGGGGTGTTAAGACCTAGATCTAATTGTGTAACTTATTTCATAAAAGGGCATACTGAACATGATCCACATGGAAAATGCCCTACCACTGGTACAGCACCCCATAGTGTAGTTTGTCTAGTCTCCTGTCGACCAATTCTCGGTCTAGTATGTACTAGTAAATCTCGGAGATTATTACTTCGTTTAAAGGCAAACAAAGGTCTTTCTAATGACATTGTCCCAGTATTTAAAATGTGCCAAGTTTTATTGATGGCCGTTTTAACTTTATCGGACAAGTTGCTAAAAGTGGTAACACAGACCATCCTTTTGTTCTCAGGTTTTTCGTATGACTCTAAGAGAGCCTCTCGATGGTTATGGCGTGCTCTTTTTTCAGCCCCATATACCAATTTCTTAGCGTAGTTCCTGGCCAGCAGTTCTTCACTAAGATTTTTTGCATGTACTCTGTACCTGACACTTCACTGCAATTCCTACGTAACCTAAGGAACTGTCCTATTGGGAGGTTATTCAATAGAGCTCGTGGATGAAAACTATAATAGCTCAATAAAGAATTCCTTGCCATAGGCTTCTGATGCAATTCAGTTTGAATCTTCCCATCCTTAGGGTATAATCGCAAGTCTAGGTATGATACAGTACTGTTGCTGGATTCACCAGTAAATCTTAAATTCGGGTCTTGATTGTTAAGCCATTGGGAGAATAGATCTAGAGAGTCCTGGTCACTTTCCAGATGACCAGGATATCATCTATATAATGTCTCCACAATTTCATGCGTTGTACAAAGGGATTGCCCATCTCAAAGATAACCTTGGTTTCAAAACCATACATATAAAAGATTAGCCGTACTGGGAGCACACGTACTGCCCATAGAAGTGCCAGTTGTTTGCCAGTAAAGATTACCCTCATAGCTGAAAAAATTCTCATTAAGTGCCAACTTGGCACACTTCATAACAAAAATGTTTGGAGTCTGATCTTCACGCGAATAACTCTGCAAAAGTTGTTCCATGATTTCCAGGGTATCATCCTGCGGAATGTTCGTATATAATGACTCCACGTCATATGTGACCATCAAGTCTGTAGAGGGATCAAAAGACACTGTGTCTAGCAGCGAGAGAACATGTTTGGTATCCTGTAAGTAGGACGGCATCATAGCTACTATAGGGCGGAGAAAATAATCTACGAACTTGGATAATGGCTCAAGGATTGAACCAATGACGGACACTATAGGCCTCCCTGGTGGTGGTCTTTGTGCCTTATGTATTTTAGGGAGGATATAGAATGCCGGTATTTTAGGATGTTTCTGAATTAAAAATTCAGCTTCACTTTTAGTGATCCAATTGAGTTCTCTCCCTTCCTCTACTAATACTCCAATCTGTGTTTGTAATCTTGGAGTAGGGTCTTGTGTGACACGAGTATAACATTTTGGGTCATTTAATTGTCTCAAACATTCATTACGATAAACTATAGTATCCATAATGATGGTCACCCCTCGCTTATCGGCTGGTTTTATTGCAATGTTTGTATCATTACCCAATTCTTGAATACATTTCCTTTCTACATTAGAAATATTGCAAAATGTGTTCTTAGGAAAAGGCTAACTGGATTCATATTCTTTCAGAACTGCCTTCTCAAAAGTATTAACTTCTGAGGGTACTTGTTGTAGTGAAGGCAAAAAGGTGGATCTATTCCTCAGACCAGTACTATGTACCACATTATCCTCATCTTTTTCCATATCGGAAAAGAAAAAGTGTAGTCTCACTTTCCGAAAAAATTCTGCTAACTCTTTGTGGATCATAAAATCATCTCCTAACTTGGTCAGAACGAAACCAAGTCCTTTGGACATTACCCTATGTTCTAAATCCGTAAGAACTTTAGAGCTGAGATTTACCACTAAGCAATCTGGTCGCTTGTGGATGCTGTCATGCTCCAAGTCACTCTCTGTTTTATGTAGGGGTCCCAGCTCACTTGTTGTCGACCACCCATCCCTCGGCCTCTGTTGTTGCCTCTTTGTCGTCCTCTTCTCCCTCTGGCCTGTCCAAAAAAAGGGGGGTACATAGGACCTCCAAATGCAGGACCAGAGTTGAAAGGGGGTGGCGGTGGATACTGCTAGGGTTGTGGTGGCCACCATGGAGTTTGTTGTGGATATGTGTGCATGTTACCTCTTCCTCGTCTTACAAAATTTGTGGATGTATATTCTGGGTCTGAGTCATTCGAGTCACTCCATTCGTCAGAATTAGAAGTCCATTCGTCTGTGTCCCTACACCATCCTTGTAAGCCTCTTTTGCCTTTTTTCTTGTTAACATTGATTTGGTAATCATCAGAAGTGTAAGGATAAACCTTCTCCAGCGTGAATCTATCTAGATCCTTCTTCAATTTATTAGCCTTAAATTTGACCAAATCGTCCTTGATCTCACTGAGATTTTTTGAAAATTCTTCCAATCTCTTCTTATAGATGGGAAGTGAAATGCTTGATTTTAATTGGCTTTCCAATGTTTGTATCTCTATCGCTAAGAGATCGGCCGTTTCTTTAGTTGTATTAATAATTGATACTAGCCAATCCCTAGTACAACGCCATGCAGTCTTAGACCAATTCGTCACAAATATTTTATTATCTAAAAAGAGTCTCGGAGCATTAGTCACTATCAATCCTGGGGGTACTATATTTCCTCTCAAATATTCTGTTAATATGGCGGCGTGCAAAATAGTTCTGACATGCTGTTTCTTGACATTACTGAGTTTAGTCCATTCTTCTGTATTGGACAACGTCTGCGAAATATGTGGGTCCAAGATACACGGTGTTTGTAGTATTGCCTGGACCATATCATCATCAAAAGCTAACCCAGTATTTTCTGTCATCTTGAATTATTAAAAGTCCCAAAAACCGACCAATTTAATGTGTAACTATATAAACTGTATAAAGACCCACAGCCGACAGCTGTGCTATATGTTATCTCACAAAGAGGTCACTAACAGAGTAATTATAACCATGAACGGTACCACTCCAATGTATAGTACTCACAACAGGTAACCTAATGGAAAATACACTAATGTGTGAATCACAATGTGCAAAAAAACACTCAAAAAGTACGAAGATGAGCATATGCTTTTTAAAGATGAGAACCCTCACTCACCACTTGGGTGACATGCTTCATTATTGGGTTCCCTCTTACACACAGTGCCCGCAAGATGCACTGTGTGGGCTACAACTCTCCCTCTGGAGAGGAGCGTGAGGTGTTTTTTCACTCCAATGGGCAGTACGTGTGCTCCCAGTATGGCTAATCTTTATATTTATGGTTTTGAAACCAAGGTTATCTTTGAGATGGGCAATCACTTTGTACAACGCATGAAATTTTGGAGACGTTATATAGATGATATCCTGGTCATCTGGGAAGGTGACCAGGACTCTCTAGATCTATTCTCCCAATGGCTTAACAATCAAGACCCGAATTTAAGATTTACTGGTGAATCCAGAAACAGTACCTTATCATACCTAGACTTGCGATTATACCCTAAGGATGGGAAGATTCAAACTGAATTGTATCAGAAGCCTATGGCAAGGAATTCTTTATTGAGCTATTACAGTGTTCATCCACGTGCACTATTGAATAACCTCCCAATAGGACACTTCCTTATGTTACGTAGGAATTGCAGTGAAGTGTCAGGTACAGAGTACATGCAAAAAATCTTAGTGAAGAACTGCTGGCCAGGAACTACCCTAAGAAATTGGTATATGGGGCTGAAAAGAGAGCACGCAATAACCATCGAGAGGCTCTCTTAGAGTCATACGAAAAACCTGAGAACAAAAGGATGGTCTGTGTGACCACTTTTAGAAACTTGTTAAAAGGGTCATCAATAAAACTTGGCACATTTTAAATATTGGGACACTGTCATTAGAAAGACCTTTGTTTGCCTTTAAACAAAGTAATAATCTCCGAGATTTACTAGTACATACTAGGCCGAGAATCGGTCGACAGGAGACTAGACAAACTACATTATGGGGTGCTGTACCAGTGGTAGGGCATTTTCCATGTGTATCATGTTCAGTATGCCCTTTTACAAAAAAAGTTACACAATTAGATCTAGGTCTTAACACCCCATGGATACTGAATTCACATACAAATTGTAACACGAGTGGGGTCATTTACATGATCACATGTCCGTGTTCACTGGTATATATTGGTATGACCACCAGAAAAGTTAAACATAGGATGGTGGAGCATCGAAGTGCATTTTGTTGTAAGAAAATGAATACCCATATGACAAGACACTTCCTAGAAAAAACACATACTGAGGATGATTTTACATGGGTCATCATAGATAAACCAAAATATGATGTCAATATGGGGCCTCTGGACAGAGTACTCATACACAGGGAACAGAGATGGGTGTTCCGCATGAGGAGCCATATACTTCGTTTAAATGAGGATATACCGTGGAATATACTGTAGACATATATACTCTATGGTTGATGGACGGTGTGCGATCTAGTTTCGTTTTTTTGGCATGCAAAAAATGATTTATGATATATAGGGGTGTTTTTTGTTTCCTTTTACATCCCTCTTTAAATACCATTTGTATAAGGGAGATATGATCACTACATATCCCATAATGCACCAGACTTGTATGAACACGAGTCATCACATTGAAGTACAGGGATCGGCTATTTTTTCAGGCAGATAAATACTGGGTACATAATCGATATGAGTATTAGGATTATTTGTGGAGAATGCTTTGAAATAATCTGATAATATCTGAGGAATTACATATTTTGCCGAAAACACGATCCGTGAACCGGAAGTAGTATGATCCACTTCCGGGTTGAATCACGCATCATTAATGCTTATAAGCGGAGGTTGAAACAGTATGGGGCATATCAACAAGGGCTTTCTCTCTGCTTTTTTGGCTTTAAAAGCCAAAAAAGGAGAGATAAAACTAGCGCCCTATCAACAACAGGGTGCTAACATGCAAATTTGCATGTTAGCACCCTTTTACTCTACGCTTCCCCTTGCATCTCTAATGAGATGCAAAGGGGGCGTTCCAGAGTAAAATAATAGGAGAAATGTCGCTAAGCGACATCTCTCCTATTATCAAGAATGTCGCTAACCCTGTTAGAGACAAAAAAAGCAGCGCTAACCACGGTTAACGCTGCTTTTTTACGTCTGGTATATTTCTGACTTAGCCATGATATCCTATGGAAGGAGGATATCATGGCTAAGTTTGTCTGTCCCTATCAACAAGGTAACGTGAGATTATTGCTGGGTTTCCAGCGATAATCTCACGTTAGCCTGTTAGCGTGAGGATTTTTATCGCTAATAGCACGTTATCTCAGCAATAAAAATTCACGCTAGCCGGCGATAATTATTCTAGCGCTAGGTGCGCTTAGAGATAATTATTGCCGGTTGTTGTTGATATGCCCCCATGTTTTCCCCCTTTTTGGCCTTTATCATGAAGGAGCTATGCCGGGATTTTTGGTGAGTGTGAGACTAATGGATAGCGGGAGCACGTATATGCCGTGTCTTCATGTCTTGTTGATCGAGTGGAAAACGGGGGGGTGTTTAGCCGTTCCCAGGGTTACCTCACATAATGCTCGAGCTGTTGGTGAAAATGTATCGTTTAAAAAAGGATGACGCTGTGACTACAGGATTAGTTAGTGTTCATCTTAGGGCTTAGACACTACGTGGTCACAAGGTGCGCGTGTGCAAGTTAGCCCCTTTGGTCCCTTAAGAATGAGGGATGCGATGGGACTATATGCATTTTTTTAGATCCTTAAGTTTTTGTAGACATTCTTCTAGATCCTTTTTAGATCTGAAAGATGCGATGTGGTGACATTGATAGTGACAATACATTAGCTTATGAGGTTGCACACAATAAGTATTTTGTTTTTTAAGAATTGTCCCTATATTTTCCTTTAATGTGATTTAATTTGACCTGCAGGTACCCGCATACAGATAGAAAATCTGCCTCAACCTAATGCAGGTCCTTTATCTTCTATTGGTGAGAATAATGATTTACTCATGTATTTTCACATTGGTGGTGTTTATAGGCACTATTTTCACATTCACGTGATTAATAGTTGTCTTTTACATGAATATGTGAATTACTAAAAAGTACTTTTATGTGTTACAGCAAGAAGACAAGACTGCAGTCGGTCTCGACAACATTCATATACTAAATAGGTATGGTTTTTGTTTTTCACAATTCTAGCAGAGTGACAAGACGATGGTCCTGATGAATGCCTTGAACTTTTGGTCACCTGGGCAGAATCATGTTGACCTAGTTAGATAGGAAACATCCTTACTCCTATTGTCACACTGTTTTTAACTCCATCCATTGGGGATAGCTATTAAAGTTATTTTTCCCTTTATGAGATGGTTTTAATGCACTTTTGACTTTATTTTTACACTCTGCCCCTCATTCATCTTAAACATTGGAGTGAAAAAACACCACACGCTCCTCTCCAGAGGGAGAGTTGAAGCCCATCCAGTGCACCTTGCGGGCACTGTGTGTAATAGGGAACCCAATGATGAAGCATGTCACCCAAGTGGTGAGTGATGGTTCTCGTGTTTAAAAAGCATATGCTCATCTTCATACTTTTTGAGTGTTCTTTTGCACATTGTGATTCACACATTAGTGTATTTTCCATTAGGTTACCTGTTGTGAGTACTACACTACAAAATGGATGCTGCCAGCCACAGATACTAGTCTGCCCTCCTGCTGCTGAGCTGAGCTTGAGCTGGGGAAGGCTTGACAATAGGTTTCCTGTCACAGGGAGGTGTGACTACCTCCCAGACAGGATTTAGTGTATTGGGGCTGGGTGGGTGCACTCTGAAAGTGTTTGAAAGTCTGCACTGGGGGCACATTTGGTGTCCCTGTGCATACTCCAGTTCAAACCAGTTGCAGGAGACATTTGCTCCTGCTCTGGCACAAAACTGGACAAAGGACATGGGTGTAGCCACCCCTCTGTCCTGATCCTCCCATAGGTGGGTCCCCAGATTTTGTCCAACCCCTTCCTTGGGCATAAAGTAGGAACCCTGACTACAGGACTTTAGATTTTACCTGGACTAAACTCTGCTACAGAAACCAAGTACTTCGACGATCTACACTTCGCTGGACAACAGAAGAATCTCCCTTGGAGTAAAGGAGTTATTCCCCTGCAGCAGCAGGCACCTTAACACATATGACCGGTTTGCATCTCCCGAGCTCCTGAGGACTCCAAAGAGTTCTGCAACACAGGAGGTGGGTTCCCGAGCATCCATGAGGTTGATCTGACCTCTCAGCAATTCTGAGACCAGTATCCCTCATGGGGACTGTGCAACCTGAACCCCTGTGCACCGTGTACTTTTTTGCAGCATATGCTTTTTGATGATCCCTGAGGCTGTGCTTAGAGCTACGTGTAGTCCTGACCCCAAGCAGTATTTCTACTGAAGATTTCCGGCCTACACTCCAATGACTCCATGAGTGTTCCATGGGCTGGTAATTCGTGATTCGTGATTCAGCTCGAGGTCCGTTCACGATCCCTGGTCCGTTGGCCTGTGGGTCCCTGTGAAGGTAACTTTGACTTTCCATGGGCTTTCCTGGTTGCTTCAGACATGCCCAAGTGGGTTGCAGTTGTCAAGGCTTTTTGGTGTTCGATCTGGACACTGGCCCCCCAGCACCCAACATCCTTCGTGGGACAGCTCACCTCCGGAATTTGGTCATCGTCGACGTCTCCTGGTCCCCGTGGCTGCAGAGTCAAGCATCCAATCGTCTCACCTGAAGCACTCGACATCTGTGGGCATTCGTCTACTGAGCCCCTGGTCACCCTGAAGTGACCCGGACTCTGTCCCCTCTGCTTTCAGGTTCTTCTAACCTCAGATCCAGGCTTGGATTCCACCGGACACTTTTCATCATCCCGGCCGCAGCACTTTCTCGCATCACGCCATTGAAAACAACGAGGGTTTCCGACACCACTTGACCCCTATGCACCCGACTCTTCTGGGATAGGTAACACGGGTACCTCAGTACTCAGAAGGGTGCTGCCATTAGAACCTTCTATGTTCCAAAGGGTTTGCTTGAAGTCTTCTCTGAAGAGTCCTTAAACTGTAATTTTCCAACCGCAACTTTCCCATAGAGTTGTACGGAGCTCGGGTCTGTGTTCTCACACTGCACCCGTCCTCTGTGGGTCCCCTGTGTCACTACTTTGGGTGGTTCCTTGGGGTCCCAGAGATTCTACGTGCTCTAGGCACTGTGTCTAGTGAAGTCGTGCTATACCAATTTCTTAGTATATGGTTCGGTCTCCCCCTGGAGCCTGCTGTGTATTGTGCTATTTACTATTGTTCTTTTGATTTAATATTGTGTGCTTTGTGCTCTAATCTCATAAAGAGGTTAGTAGAGAGTGTTTAGTAATAAATCCATATATTTTATATATGTTTTGTGTGGTTCTCCTTTCATTTGGTCATTCAGGAGGTTCTGATCTGGTAAACCAAGCTGCTTTACATTCCTTTGAGACTTAGCCTGAAGGCTGCTCTCCACAGCTACCACTAGGATAGCTTTCTATAAAGGTTGTCTTAAACCTGATCATCAATAAGGGTTGTTTGGACTGCTACAAGGTGCCCACTTTAATTAGTGGACAGCATATACCAGGCCAACTTCTCACATACATGGTCAGTGTCATCACTGATGACATCACTGATGACATCTCAAATGACATCACTGATGACATCACTGATGCCATCATCCAGTGAATGTGTGTATCTGTAAAGTTTAAATAAGTTTTATATATATTCACTGAAAAAACCATAGGTTTCATGCACGTTATAGTTAGGAATTGGCATTCAAAAAACCTTTGAAATTCACTGAAAAAACCAAAGGTTTCAGGGGCGTTATAGTTAGGAATTTGCATTTAAAAAACCTTAGAAATTCACTGAAAAAACCATAGGTTTCAGGGGTGTTATAGTTAGCTGGACATTTCCCTCATACAAAACCATTGAAATTCCCCTGTTATAGTTAGTTCAGCTAACTATAACTCGCGCCCCCGCAATGCACTGCTGATGACGTCACATATTACATCACTCATGACATGGTCAGTGACATTACTGATGACATCACTGATGACATCTCAAATGACATCACTGATGACATCACTGATGACATCATCCAGTGACTGTGTATTTCTGTAAATTTGAAATATGTTTTATATATTTATAGTGAAAGGCCTGTGAAAGAATGAGTGGCTGTAAAAGCGTGTGAATGGATGATTTTCTAAGTGCATAACTGACTCTATAAGTGAGTCATTAAATGTATCTTACTGCAGACTAGTGACTAAACTGTGTGAATGTCTGTATGTTTCTGTCTGTTGGTGTATAAGTGGCTGCATGGTTTTGTGATTAGCTATATGAGTGTCTATATGGGTTATCGATTGGTTGTCTGAGTATCTGTATGGGTGCCTGAGTGTTTGTGTGGGTAGGCTGTGTGTGACTCTGTGCATAGATGTGTGAGTGGGTGATTCTAAGGGTGCATGGTTTTAAGAGTGCATCTGTGATGAACTGTATGGTTGAGTGAGTGTATGTATGGGTGTGTTAGGGATTGAATGTATTTATCAGTGGTACATTTGTGACTAACTACATATGTGAAAGGCAGTATATATGCGTGTAAGAGTATATAAGTGGGTATATGTGAGAGTGTGTGATTGTGAGAGTGGCTGTATGGATGAGTGTGTGCTTGTATCAATGATTGTATAAGAGCGTAAGAATGAGGTACTATTTTTATGAGTAAGTGAACTTGAGTGTATATAACTGCATAGGTGAGTAAATGGGAGTGTGATTAATTATTTGCATGACTGACTAGGTGTGACAGTACCTCTATGGATGATTGGTGGTGTGTGAGTGTCTATGTAGGTGTATAAATGCATATGATAGTCTTGTACGGAGTGACTGTAAGTATGAGTGACTGTACATGTGAATGAGTGGAGGTGTATGTAGACCTAAGAGTTAATAAGTGGGTATGTAGTTATTGGTATTGGAGTATCTATGGTTTTGAGAATGGACGTCTGAAATTTTGAGTTTGTGTATCAACGGTTAAATTAGGGTGTGAGAAGATGCAGTAATTTATCACATGGATAATACCATCAGTGATGTCATCAGTGATGTCATTTGAGATGTCATCAGTGATGTCATCAGTGATGTCACTGACCATGTCATGAGTGATGTAATATGTGACGTCATCAGCAGTGCATTGAGGGGGCCCGAGTTATAGTTAGCTGAACTAACTATAACAGGGGAATTTCAATGGTTTTGTACGAGGGAAATGTCCAGCTAACTATAACACCCCTGAAACCTATAGTTTTTTCAGTGAATTTCTAAGGTTTTTTAAATGCCAATTCCTAACTATAACGCCCCTGAAACCTATGGTTTTTTCAGTGAATTTCTAAGGTTTTTTAAATGCCAATTCCTAATTATAACGCCCCTGAAACCTTTGTTTTTTTCAGTGAATTTCAAAGGTTTTTTAAATGCCAATTCCTAACTATAACGTGCATGAAACCTATGGTTTTTTCAGTGAATTTCAAAGGTTTTTTAAATGCTAATTTCTATCTATAACTTATCTCTGAAGATATCATGAAAAGCATTCTTTTTTAAAAGTAGGGTGCACATTAGTTTTGTGGAAAAGCATCTTTGTGATTGGTTAAGAAAAAGCAGTTTCAACGTGGAGTACATATCATAGGATTAAAATTTGCTCAGCTCAACCACACCTGCTACTTGCATTTAGAAGGCACTGTTCGAACTTAAAACAATCGTAAAATTTTAACCTGCACGTGTCATTAAATGTTCAAGAAAATGTTACAAAAAAATATTGTAAAGTTTTAAAAAATTGATGAACTTTTAACCTGCACGTGTTGTAGAATGTTCTAGAAAGTGTGTTGATAGAATACGTTGCACTTCTGACTTCTATGTGTTGTTGAATATTAAAAAAACGGTTCATATGGAAAATTAAAAAGAAACCAATAGAGAAGTTTTGAAACCTAAAAGAATCAAGGAACTATTCTAATTTATTGTTTACATGTATTTATGTGTGCAGCAACAAAATTATAGACACAACAGCACCAGGAAGAGGAAGAAGCAGGGAGTGGGGGGATGAGGGGAGATGGGCAGAATGGCACACATGCACAATTAAGTACAGCACAAGTATAGACAAATAATGGCCAAAATGAAACACACCAACAAGGAGCACAAGTCACACAACCCGCCAACATCACACCACTGAACGAGCATAGAAGTGAAAACAATGCTGCATTCATACAGGATGTGCACAAAGGCCAGTCGTTGGTGTTGTGGGATGTCTGTGACCGTGGTCATCATGGATGAGATGCCCAGAATGTGGCACATGGTCGAGTTCACTGTGTGTTATGTTGCCAAATGGCTGCTCCTCCCTCCCACGAGCCCCCACACTTGTGCACGGTGAGCTGTTGTATCTCGTGCACTCGTACGGCACGCCATTGTAATGCCTATTTGCGCATGTCCTGCTACATTCCAACAACAACATCACAGTGCCGTTTGGAGGTGGTACATGCCACTTTACAACATCGACTGCTGCGGCTCTTGTAACAGGTCACACCAGAACACAGAGACACACTTACCGCACTTCCTGTACATGGACATGTCCGTGACACCCTGTTCCCCTTGCCGGATAGGCACACCCCTCCACTGACCTGTGAACCCCAGACCAGCACACACCAGTTGTTCATGCAGGAGGATGCGTACGTAGCTACACATCCAGGCTCACTGCCAACGCTGAGGTGACAGCACACTGTGATGTTGCAGGGCTCGTGCCTATCATGCTAAGACAATGACCACAGGGACACACTTACTAAGATATGGGTTTGGGGGTCATTGGCGGTCCTGGAGTTGTTGAGATGAGTCTTCTGGCCCTCATGGGTATCCCTGTGTCATGCTCATTGACTTTATGGCACCTGTGGGTGTTCTGGTGTGGCTCTTGGCTGTGTTCCCTTTCATGGTGCAGGTAGTTGTCCTGCTTAACACCAGCAGAAAGCAGGTGTAATATCCCTGGTGCTAACGTGTCTTATCGCCGGAATTTGTTTCGCATTGCAATTAGTGTGAAAGTTGTGATGTGATTTTTTTCATATGCAGAACAATATACGAACTGAGCAGTGTATCTCGTCAAGATCCAGCACCTGACGCACTATTCCCAATCAATATAAATACAATGAGATTTCTTAATAGATTTCGTGTGTACACTGTAAGTGCAGCCAATACCTCAGTGCAATAGAATACAGGATTTTAGTATTTAGAATAAATCGCAAAGGTGCACCTCATGTCTTTTTGCACGAGAACGGCTAATCTCCATTTCATTATCAGCACTTTAACGGAAGTAAAGTTGAGATAAATCTAACACACTATTCAGAAGTTGGTGCAAACTACAGATATCACTAGTATTCCAGCGATAAGTGCCCCAAAATGTAACACCATGGTGGACTCCATCAAATAACAGTAATAAGAACAAGAAAGAGTCACACAGCAGTTAAGAGAACAACCAAAAACATTATGAATTTTTTTTTCACTTTATTTGTTATAATAATAAATATATAAACGATAAACTATTTTCAAACTTTATATTTTTATTAGAATAAATATAAAAAATAAACTAATAAACAAAATGTAACAACAATAATACAAAACAACAAAGCAGAACACTCCTGTGGGAACCACGGATGTCGACGACAGACCTGGAAAATCAAAAAGAGTGTTAAAAAAACAACAACATGGTATTCTTAACAAAATACCACAAGAAACAAATCACAGATATATAAAATGTATACAGCTAACAAAATTTTATAAGTTTAACTTACAAAAACTGTAAATGTTGCCGCTTTAAAATATTTACCGAATTTGAGGAATTTTTTTTGCAGAAGGCACCACGCCCACAACGTTTTTCATCAGTGGTGAAGACATTTTTAATTTTTTCCAAGGGGCAAACAAAGACCAATGCCACCTTCTTCTTTCGCAAGATTTGCCAAAGAGTTCTGTTACGAGGGGATCCTAACAAAAAATACTCGTGCGGCACAGCAAGTATGATGAAACACCTAAGGACCCTTCATCCAAACAATCTTGCACGAGAAGAGTGCAAACAGATGAGAAACACTCCTGTTCTGTATCTGTAAAAAACAATCACAAATAAATGTATATTAATAACTTTCAAATGTATACTATTCTATTACTGTTCAAACACATTTTATATAAAAACTGACTAAGAAACTATAGCCCTGAACCACAAGTGTGACGATCGTTAAAACACCACATGCATAGTGCATACTACTTTGAAGCAGTTCATGCCCTAAAGCCTACCTCACTAAAAGACTACATGCTAACTGACTAAATGATTACAGTACTATAAGGAGACACACTGGGTGAGTGACAGGGTGTTTGCTAGAAGAGTACGAATAATAACTAGAGAATTGAAGGTGTGAAAGACAACTGTGTAGGTGATTAGAGGCCTGCATCAATACTGCATAGCCATTAAAGCAGTCCATGTGCTAAGGCCTAGCTCAGTGTATGACTACTTAGGCACTGACTGAATGATTAGAATACTGCAAAGATAGTATCTTGGTGAATTTATAAGTGTTTGGGTTTTAGCACAGTGAATGGATTAGTACATGGTGCTGAATGGGTCACTAGAGGACTGCAAAGGGAGTGACAGGGTATTTCCTGGAAGTGTATGGATACTGACTAGGGAATTGAAGGTGAGAAAGACAATTGTGTAGGTCGTTAGAGGACTGCATGCATAGTGGATAAGGGTTTGAAGCAGTCCATATACTAAGGCCTGGGTCACTGGATGAGTACTTGGGTACTGACTGAATGATTAGAGTACTGCAAGGAGAGTGCCTGGGTGAATTTATTAGGGTTGGTGCAGTGAATGGATTAGTACATGATGCTGAATGGGTCACTAGAGGAGTGCAAATGGAGTGACAGGGTGTTTGCTGGAAGTGAATGGATACTGACTGGGGAATTGAAGGTGTGAAAGACAAGTGTGTAGGTGCTTAGAGGACTGCATGCATAGTGGATAGGGGTTTGAAGAAATCCATATGCTAAGACCTGGCTCTGTACATGAATACTTAGGCAGTGACTGAATCATTAGAGTACTGGAAAGAGAGTGTCTTGGTGAATTTATAAGTGTTTGGGTTTTGGCACAGTGAATGGATTAGTACATGCTGTTGAATGAGTCTCTAGAGGACTGCAAAGGAAGTGACAGGATATTTCCTGGAAGTGTATGGATACTGACTAGGGAATTGAAGGTGTAAAAGACAAGTGTATAGTATGTTAGAACACTACATGCATACTGCATAGACATTTGAAGCAGTCTATTTGGTACTTAGAAACTGACTAAATAATCAGACTACTTCTAAAACTTTTAAATTTTCAGTTCTGCCACAGTGAACAGAATAGTACGTGGTACTGCACCTTAGTGTCAAACCCTGACTCATTTTATCAATGCATAAGCAAAGACTAGCTTCTAATGCTACTAAACCTTGACAACATGAGAGGTTTTAAATTAGTTATCTGTCAGCAAATACACGATCTTACCAAATGCCTCTCTCACAGTGGTTCTCAAATGCACACAGACTCACAGTGTGATTCTAGACAAGCACCACTATTCCTAGGAGTTTACCAAAACTCATTCACTACAGTGGAAGTGGTAAGCGAACTGCACACAATCTTCATTTTTCAGGACTGCACTTTTATGTCAAAGCCTGACTCATATAATCAAAGCATAAGCAAAGACTGGCTTCTAATGATACTAAAACTTCACAACGGTTTTAAAACAGGTATATGTCAGCAAATACACGATGTTACCAAATGCTTCTCTATCAATCCTTACCCAAATGCACACAGACTCACAGTGTGATTTTAGACAAGCACCACTATCCTAGGAGTTTACCAAAACTCATTCACTACTCTGGAAGAGTTAATGGTACTGCACACAATCTACATATTTAAGTACACCACATCAGTGTCAAAGCATGACTCATTTAATCAACGCATAAGCAAAGACTGGATTCTAATCCTACTAAAACTTCACAACATGACACGTTTTAAAACAGTTATCTATCAGCAAATACATGATGTTACCAAAAGCTTCTCTCACAGTGATCCCAAATACACACTAACTCACAGTGTGATTCTAGACAAGCACCACTATCCCTATGAGTTTACCAAAACTCATTCACTACAGTGCAAGTGGTAAGGGAACTGCACACAATCTACATATTTCACAACTGCAATTTACTGTCAATGCCTGACTCATATAATGAAAGCATAAGCCATAACTGTCTTCTAATGCTACTAAAACTTGACAACATAACATGTTTTACAACACTTATCTGTCAGCAAATATACGATGTTACCAAACACTTATCTCACAGTGGTTCCCAAATGCACACAGACTCACAGTGTGATTCTAGACAAACAACACTATCCCTAGGAGTTTACCAAAACTCATTCACTACAGTGGAAGTGGTAAAGGAACTGCATACAATCTACATATTTCACAACTACACTTTAATGTCAACGCCTGACTAATTTGATCAACACATAAGCAAACACTGGATTCTAATGGTACTAAAACTTGACAACATGACAGGTTTAAAAACAGTTTTCTCTCAGCAAATACACGATGTTACCAAACACTTCTCTCACAGTGGTTCCTAAATGCACACAGACTCACAGTGTTATTCTAGACAAGCACCACTATCCCTAGGAGTTTACCAAAACTCATTCACTACACTGGAAGTGATAAGGGAACTGCACACAATCTACATATTTCACGACTGCACTTTAGTGTCAATGCCTGACTCATTTAATCAACACATAAGCAAAGATTGGCTTCTAATGCAACTAAAACTTGACAACATGACCGGTTTTAAAAGAGCTCTCTGTCAGAAAATACAAGATGTTACCCAATCCTTCTCTCACAGTGGTTCCCGAATGCACTCACAGTGTGATTCTAGACAAGCACCACTATCCCTTGCACTATACCAAAACACATTTCTTCATCTACATTTTACTGCAGAAACATAACTCATTTCACAAATTCATAAACAATGACTGTTTTCTAATTCTAGCAAAATATAAAAACTGCATAGTTCTCTGTCTACAAACACATGAAAAAAACAAATCCTTATCACAAAATGGTTTCCACATGCACACACACTGTCGATAAGATTGTAGAGAAAATAAAGTACTCCCTACACTTTAGCAGGAAAAATACATTAGTCTGATTAAAATCAAAATAGTCTACATACATCCCCTCACAATTAAATAACTCATCTTTCAAGTTGTTTTGTAGATTAAGAATACATCAAATCACAATCCTTTGCACATAAATAAGCCTGGGCAAAGCACTACGCTACGCTCGCGTAGTTTGCGAAGTGCGCGCTACTTCGCACTACGCGAACTGCACGTAGCACAGTGCGAACACGCGTAGCGTAGTGTTGCGTAGTGCTGGGGTCATTTTTTGCTTGCTCGCGGTCCTCAACGTCAAGTTGGCGACCGCGAGCAAGCAAAATGACATCCCGGCGAGACTTTTTCCTTGTTCGCGATCAGCAACATCAAGTTGGCGATCGCGAGCATGGAAAATAAACCTCCCGGCGAGATTCCCAACACGAGGAGGTCAGGTTTCTCATTGCGAGTGGTCGCGTATGCTCGCGACCGCTCGCGATGAGAAACTACCAGTTCGCGTTGCGAAAGCTGCCGCTCGATTAAAAATCTACTCGAGCAGCAGAAAATTACAGCTCGCACTGTGCAAGATACCATTTTCAATGATTGCACAGTGCCGGTTGCTTGTCCGCACTGTGCAATCATTGAAAACGACATCTGGCACAGTGCGAACAAGGTACTACGCAGTTCGCGAAGTGCTTCGCGCAGCTCGCGTAGTGCGAACTGCACTTTGCGTAGCTTCGCGAAGTGCTACTTCGCGAACTACGCCCAGGGATACACATAAACTCAAAAGCAAAGACACATTTCTATTGGTTAAACATTTCAACCCTTTCCAACTGAAATACATTTCCACCCTTCCCTCAATCTGCCTTCTGCCTGTTACCATAGAAACAGCTCATGGAACACTGCACTGAGCTCACAGGTCACATGTTCAGCACACAATGTTCCTACACAAGGCAGGAAGTGTGCTTGACTTTTCAACATATCACCTTATCATATATAATGTTCCTTACAATCTGTTTTTGTTAACCAATAACAATCATACCTTTAAAAAACAAAAATATACTCCCTACCTTTCAATGTAGAAAGTTGTTATACAACCAATGATTTCTTGTCGTTTTTCAAAAAACGTTGCCGTGGATCCGCGCACCCACCGCGAGAGAATCCGTGCATCCAACACGATAGGATGCGCGCACCGTGCGCGCATTTCGCCGCTTTTTTTTTTTTAAAAAGGGGGGCCACAGGGAGTCCTTCTGGGACCCCCTAAGCAGATCTAGAGGGTTAGAGTATTTCCACTCTGCCCCCTTTATATCTTTTACACACTTATTCCCCTTCCATCTTCAGCCTCGCTTCTACCGAGGCAGAAAATGGCCACCAACAGTTCCTGGTTTCGAATGCAGAGAGATGCTCGACAGCCAATTAGCATTCAGCGTGCGATCGTGAGGGTGCGCGCTCGGTTCGGGGAGGGTGCGCTTAAGGTGTGGGTACGGTCCGCGGATCCTCCGCTGCCATAGATATCACTAACTTTTTTACCCTAATTTTCTCAGGAACTACTGAACAGATTCACACCATATATGCAAATGGCACGAGTCTGAACGGAGGACTACCTCTTTGCCAAATTTGGTGTCATTCCGTTCAGCGGTTCGGGCTGTAGCTGCGACAACAGATCCTATGGGAAATTGCATGCGGAAAACACGTTTTGGGACCCCCCCTTTTTTCTTGCCCCCCCCGCTTCACGGATCACCGCAAAACTTTCAGGGTCGGAGCGGAGCTGGACAAAAGTTTGGAGAATTTTGCAAAGATTCGTCAATCGGCGCCAAAGATATTCCCAATAGAATGTTGCGGAATTCCTATGGAAAATAGGTCCTAACTATAACTATCTACTGGCGACCGCCAGTAGATAATATATATATATATATATATACACACACATATATATATATATATATATATATATATATATATATATATATATATATATATATATATATATATATATATATATATATATATATATATATATAAAAAGGTGTATTGAAGAATGAGTGGGAGTATAAGTGTTCGAATGGATGATTTAGTAGGTGCGTGACTGATTGTATAAGTGTCTTATTAAGCTTATCTTACTGAATGCACGGGTTAGTGAGTAATCAGTGTCTGTATCAGTCTGTCAGTTGGTGTATAAGTGGCTGCATGGATTGATGAGTAGCTACATGACTGTCTGTATGGGTTATTGATTGGTTGTCTGAGTATCTGTATGGGTGCCTTAGTGTCTGTGTGAGTGGGTGGGGATGGGTGGGTGACTCTGTACATAGATGTGTGAGTGGGTGATTCACTGGGTGTATGGGTTCAAGAGTATATCTGTGAAGGGCTGTATGGGTGGGTGAATGTGTGTATGGGTGTGTTGGTGAGTGAATGGATGTCTCAGTTGTATACGTGTGAGCAACTACATATGTGAAAGGCAGTATATGTGAGTGTTGTAGTATACAAATGACTATACGTGAGAGTGAGTGATTGTGAGAGTGGCTGTATGGATGAGTGTATGCTTGTATCAGTGATTGTATAAGAGAGTAAGTATGTGTTAGTATTTGTATAAATAAGTGAGGTGGTCTGTGTATAACTGTATAGGTAACTAAATGGGTGTGATTGATGCTTTGCATGACTGAGTAGGTGTGTGAGTAAGTCTATGGATGAGTGGCAGTGTGTGAGTGTATGTATAGATGTATGAGTGCATATGATAGTGCTGTATTGATGAGTGACTGCATGTATGAGTTACTGTATGGGTGAATGAGTGGATGTGTGTGTGTGTGTGTAGACCTAGGAATCACTGAGCAGGTATGTACCAACTGCTATTGGTCTGTCTATGGTTTCGATATTGGTAGTCTATATTTTAGACTGGGTGTATAAAGGGTTTTATTAGGGTGTGAGGAGGTGCTTCAGATTATCACATGGATGATGTCATCAGTGATGTCATCAGTGAAGTCATCAGTGATGTCACTGACCATATCATGAGTGATGTAATATGTGACGTCATCAGCAGTGCATTGCGGGGTTGCGAGTTATAGTTAGCTCTACTAACTATAACAGCCAAATTTCTCTGGTTTTTTATGAGTGAAATGTCCAACTAACTATAAGTCCCTGAAACCTGTGTTTTTTTCAGTGAATTTCTAAGGTTTTTTAAATGCTAATTTCTAACTATAATGTCCCTGAAACCTATGTTTTTTTCAGTGAATTTCAAAGGTTTTTCAAATGCTAATTTCTAACTATAACGCTCCTGAAACCTATGTTTTTTTATTGAATTTCTAAGGTTTTTTAAATGCTAATTTCTAACTATAACGTCCCTATGTAGTCCCCTTGAATACTGAGGGTCCATGGGGGCCAAGTAGCCCACCAGGTACCTCCAGCAAGCGCCACAGAGCTCTATTGCAGAGGTATTCTGAGGTCACGCCTCTTTTTACACCACGCTGCAAACGCGGCTGCTTGGAGGATGGAGTCCACTTGTGTCCTGAGGTCCTCAGGACACAAGAGGACCTCATCGTCCCACCAGCAGTGCACCAGAACCCACGTTTGCAGAGTGATGTAAAAAGGGGCATGGCATAGTCTGACTTTCTCTGTCACTGAGGTTGATAGGTTGTATGTGTGTTGAAGTGCATGAGAGAGAGAGGTTGTGTGTGCTTGCATATCCGCAGACTTTGTCATTGCGGGGGCAGGATGGCATGAAGAGGCTGCCGGCATGCTGATCTCAGTCGGGCAGGGGCTGAGGATCCCAAAGGAATTTGGTTCTCCGTCACTCGATTGGCGTGTGAACTTATCTCGCTGTCAATCAGGGGGCCCAGGAAGGGCTGGGCACCTTTCCATGGTGAGGAACTTGCACTCTAACTGGGACGTGTCCCGGGAGAGTGCTTTATTTCTGAGCGTAGCACCACCGTTTACCCCTCATTTGCCCTCCAGAAACTCTCCAACAGCACCTCTCTGCTTTGTAGCACTCAGTGGCAGTCCCTGCCTATCATAGGAACATACCTACAACACAGACTCAACCTTTCACCTTTCATAGTCGATAAAATGAGTACCGTTGAGCATGGTGGCTAAATTTAGCCAAGTGCCTAGAGAAGGGGTCTTCAAACTGGGGGTGGCGGGCTCAAGTGATGGGGGGGTACCAGGCTCTGGACAAAAGAAGCATTATGCTGATAACAGTGCTTTGTTTTCAGCAGGAAAAAATTAGTGGCAGTAAGCAGGGCTGTAGTTAAACATCACTTACATCTTTTGTCGTTCATATATTGGCTGAGAGAAGGTGTCAAAAGGGAAGGGACTCCAAATATTTTTAAATATTCTTTACCCCCACACCAACCCCACCACCCCCCACCCTTAGCTGCCCTCATTTCTAATAGTCACACTGTGGATATTTTTACATGTTTGTAAGACCTACCTGACCAGATTAATATGTTTGGCAATCATGTATTTGATTGCATTATTTTAAAATGTATCAGAACTTAACTACAATGTTTAAATATGTCGAGACACGTTTAAACATTGCCAGTGTAATAGAATCATTGTGAAAAAATTTTAGGGTGGCGGTGCTTTTTTTCACTTTGGGGGGCGCGGCATTAAAAAGTTTGAAGCTAGAGGGTGCCCGCTATAATAACATGATTACCCATGCTCTCGTATGCATTGCGTTCCAAACGATGGGGCAGAGCTGACATGATGTACATTTGACCACTAAATACACCTGCCGCCATTGTTCGTGTAGGTGTCACGTGCACAGGAGTGCAATGTCCTCTCCTACAGGGGGTGCACGCACCACCACAGCAGGTAATCTGTGTGCTTTGATGCTTTGTGCACACTACAAGGTGCCCAAGTACCTCTGCCCAGTAACAATGAATCAATGAACTAGTCACAAATTAATCAAAGCTGAGAAAGTGATATACACAGGAATAGACAATGTGGTGATGGAAAAATAACAAAAATCCCTCGAGGAGCCGCCGCTGCTTAGGAGCATCGGCAGTTGTTTCTCGTGCCATGAAGGCGCTCAAAAATCAGATAACAGTCATTCTGCTGCTTTATCATCATTTCCAGCACCTGCATTTGTAATCAATATCGATTTGGGGATTTTATTTTAGACAAAACAACAACAGGCTGCAAGGTATTTGTAATATTAAGTAATCCAAATTATTGAGGAGACCATTGTAGAAAGAAGTAAGTTTAATCCAGAGAATGAAAAGTCCCATCCATCAATCAGCAGGAGTTAGGGGCAACTGACTCATCATAAACATCTAAGATTCCATCTCCATGGTGCTAATCAAAGGAAAACACAACCATGCATAGAGCATGCACTGAGAAACATAAGAAACATAAGAATAAATGAGTATACTAAATCGTGTACTATATTACACACCTTCCTTCCATAAAACACAGCTTATTTATCCATTACAAAGTTTTTGAATCTCGTGGGTTTAGTTTTGATTCTTGTACTTCTCTCCCTTTGGAGGGTAGAGGGGAAACTAGAGGCATCACAGGAGGGTTTCACCACCGAACCTTTTTTTTAAAGAGAAGTATTTTTGATGACAACAACCCTATTGAGATTCCAAATATGGGAATTTTCAGTCTTAATTGCATTAGTTAACACTTTGATGACCTTATGAGGTTTCAGAAATAACCCAGATGCCTTTCGCCCCAGAGGAGCCTTGATCATCACAAGATCACCAACACTTACCACCGTGGTTTTAACAGCTTTCCTTACATCATACCTTTTTTTGCGTGCCACCACTTTTCCTTTTTCTTTATGCTTCCAAAGATCATCTGAAGATACATTTTCTCTCTGAGACTCTACATCATTTACCCAGAAAGGTGCCACAAAGGTGTTGGGATCTCTCCCTTTAAGAAGATCAAAAGGAGTACGTCCAGTTGTTGCATGAGGGAAGAACCTATAGACTTCAACCTTCGTTTCTGCTTATTTTTTCCAATCAAGCCCATTTTTATTTTGACATGGAAATGGTCTCTTTAAGCACACGAACAAAGCGTTCCAACATACCATTTGTTTCCGGATGATATAGTGAACAGCGTTTGTGCTTGATGGAGCATCGTTATAAAAACTCTTCCATTTCACCTGACACAAATTGTACACCATTGTCAGTCAATAAAAATCCAGGAAGACCTTCCCGTGCAAAGATTTCCTTAGAAAAGAAATAACATGCTTAGAATCAATGCATTTTGTAAATTTGATCTCTGGCCACCTTGAGTACATGTCGATAAGGACAAACACATATGTCTCAGAACCATCACCAGTAACTGGACCCAATATGTCTAAAGCCAATTCTTACCAAGGACCTTTAGGATGCTCTCTGATGACCATAGGCTGGACCCTAGGTTTGAGACATTTTTCACTTAGGGTACAAGGTATGCATTCCCTAATTGATCGCTCAACTTGAAGATCAATGCCTGGCCACCAATAATTAAGTCTCAGTCTTCTTTAGTTTTGGACATACCCTGGCGACCTTGGTGAGCCAGTTCTATCAACTCCCCACAGAATACCAAAGGGGGAATTAGTTTAGAACCCCTGAAGATGAGTCCAACAACTTCAGATAATTCATTTCTAACATTCCAATATTTGTCTAAGTTACCATCAGTTTTTTTACTCCACCCTTTTTTGATTAAGGAACTCAGTTCATAAAGAACCTCATCAGTCTTTTATTCCTCTCTCCACCTATCTTCTTTTATGCCATCATGTTCAATGCTACACACCCATTCATTCACCTCATTATCCTTGGCATTCACATCATCCTCATTAGAGTGTACAAGTCTCAAGAGGATATCTGCAATACAGTTTCGCGCACCGGGTAAATACTCAACATGAACATTATAAGCTTGGAGAGCCACAACCCATTTAGATATTCTGCTAGAAATAGCATCTATACCCTTTTTGTTAAATAATTCACATAAAGGTTTGTGATCTGTTCTTACAATACATTTTGTGCCCCACAGTATATTTTGTAATTTTTGTGTGGCCCAATGTACTGCCAGCGCCTCTCTTTCAATCACAGAGTATCTAAGCTCTGCGCCTTTCAGACTCCTAGAGAGAAATAAAATCACATTATCTTCATCACCTTTTTCTTGTTGTAAAACCGCTCCGAGACCCTTCATACTTGCATCTGTGATTAACACTTAGTTCAAAGAAGGATCAAAACTCCTAAGTTTTGGAGTCTTTTTTAAATGAGCTTTTAAGTTGTTAAATTCTTCTTCACATTGTAAAGACCATTTAAAATCAGCTCCTTTACATAATAACTTGCGCATGTTGACACCTTTCTCAGCAAATCCCTGTACAAACTTACTGTAGTATGCAGTCATACCAAGGAATTTCATTAACTCTTCCTTATTAGTTGGAGGAGCTAAGGGGCATATGTCTCAAGCCCTCTTCCCGTTCGCAAACGGGCCGATTCTCAGAATCGGCCCGTTTGCGAACGGGAAAAGGCCTTTTGAGATGTATCATCCCAAAAGGGCATCGCAAATTAGAGAATTGCAAATTTGCGATTCTCTATTTTGCGATTGCATTTAAGGAATTGCAAATTGCGATTCCTTAAATGCAATGTAACAAGCACCCAAGTTGTGCGATTTCTCCTTAAGAAATCGCAAATTACCACCAACTTCAAGTTGGTGGTAAGTTGCGAATTCTTTGAAAGATGCACTTTTTGGTATCTTTCAAAGTGCCATGTGGCGCACATACATGCCCTTAGGGCATGTATGTGCGCCACATGCGCACACATGCTCATTTCAGGGGTGCATCAGGGTGTCCTTATGACACCCTTGCACCCTTGAAATTATTCTCAATTTGCGATTCTATAATTGCGAATCGCTAATTGAGAATGTCTTCTCATTCATTCCTATGGGCCTCCTGGCCCATAGGAATGAATGGGAAGGTATTCCTTAATTGCGATTAGCAATTTGCTAATCGCAATTAAGGAATGCTAAGAAATCGCAAAATATTTGCGAATTTTTTATTACATCCCGTTTTGCAATTCTCAAATAGCGATTCCCTAAAAATCGCTATTTGAGAACTGCAAAAACGGAACTTGATACATATGCCCCCAAGTTCTGTATGGCTTCAATCAAATCATGTTTCGGTTCTATGCCTTTCTCTGAAATGGTATGCCCAAGGTAGTTTATGGAAGATTTTCTAAACCTGCATTTGTCCACTCTGACAGTGAGGTTGTGTTGGCTAAACCTCTCCAACACTTGCCTTACCCTTAAATCATGTTCTTTGTCATCTCTTCCAAAAATTTAAAACATCATCCTGATAAATTTTTACTCCAGCTTGACCTTGCAAAACCTTTTCTGATGCCCTTTGGAAAACTGATGCCCCCGATATCAAACCAAAAGGTAACCTCACAAATCTGAAAGTTCCAAATGGAGTGATAAAGGCGGTGTAATCTTTTGAACCATCGTCCAATTTAATCTGATGATATGCAGATGTTAGGTCTACAGTAGAAAATAGTTTTGCATCCTTCAACAACATGAGCATGTCAGAAATTTTTAGAAGTGGGTACCTGTCAACAATAACTTGTTTATTCAGAGCTCTCAAATCTATGCATAAACGCAAACTTCCATCCGATTTGCGTGCTGCGACTACTGGCGCCAACCATTGGGCCCCTTCAACTTCTTCAATAATGCCATCTGACTTCAACTTATCTAACTGTTTTTCCATTTGTTCCCTCACTGAAAAAGGTACGCTGCGAACTTTGATAGAGACTGGCACTGCTCCTGAAACTAGTTTGATTTTGTATGTATAATGTCGAAGACTGCCCAGTTCACCGCTGAACACCCTGGGAAAGGATTTATTGAGGTTGGAGGTGTAGCTATCGTCACCACGATTGGTGTCAATTATATTCACTTTGAAATTTTCTTTTTTAACAAGATGGGGGGATTACTATTTGGATCCAACATAACACCAAGATCTTCCTGGTGAAACCAACTCAAAATGCTATCGCCTTTGTGAGAGACATAAACCTTACCAGAAGTGAACCTACCTTTGTATTCTATCAAACCTTCAAAATAACCAACAAGTTTGATAGGTTCACCACCATAAGCCAGTGGTTTAATGTCCGCTCTAACAATTTTAACCTTGTCGCTTAAACAAAGGGAATAAAATTGTTTAGAAATAATAGTAATTTTGGCTCCAGAATTAAATAACATGCGGGTTCCTTTTCCTTCAACCATCACCTCATCAAATGGGCCCTTCTTTCTAGTGCTAGAAACCTGTGAGACAATCTGCCCACAATCAAAATCTGAATCTGAATAATCTTCTATGCAACTACTTTGAGAAACCAAGTTTACTTTTGCCTTGGTTTTCTTTGTTCAACAAGCAGAAGTATAATGACCAATTTATTTACAATTTCTGCACGTACTTTTCAGTGCAGGACACTTCTGGTCATTAGCCAAATGACCAAGATTCCCACACCGAAAACACTTGGGTTGAAAACTATTTTTATGAAAAGACCGAGAGCTACTAGGTTCAGAATTGGATTTAACACTTTTTTCTTATCATTTCCTTTAGTAGAAACCTTTACTTCATGAATTACCTCACTGTTATTCTCACGTTTTGTGATGATCTCCACACATTTCTGGGAATGTTCTATTTGTTTGTCAATGGTGATTACCTCATCTAGAGAAGGTTCATCTTTTTGCCAAATATCATCTCTTACCTTTTGTATATTACAACCTAGCAGGAATTGGTCCCTAATTCTCTCCTCAATTAGAGCACCAAACTTACATGATGATCCTAATTTTCTCAATGCAGTGATATAGTTCTCCACTGTTTCTCCATCATTTTGATTTCTTCTACCAAAATGATATATTTCTAGAATCGTGCTTACCTTGGGTAAGTAATGTTTGTCTAACTTGGAGATATATATTTCATATTTGTTCATACTAGAATCGTCAATGTCTGGAAGATGGTCAAAAACCTCCTGACCTTCAGATCCTAGGCAATGTAACAGTAATGCAGTCCTCCTTTCTGCACTTAAGTTAGTACGACATACTTTTGCATACCTTTCGAACACCTTCTTCCACTTTTGCCATTTGATGGGTTGATCACCCGGTGGTGACAAAAAGAAAGGAGGTGTGGCAACATTTTACATAATGAAAGTAGATAATAAAAAAAATTGGCTTAACTGTGGAAGCAAAAGTTACAATATAAGCACAGTGAATGTGATACTGTAAACTGTAAAAATAAAATCAGTTATTAACAATATACTAAAACACTTATCACTCTGAAGTAGATATTGTAAGCTAGAATAACAACCTAAATATGGCTAGAGGATGGAAAATGTTCAGCAGAAGACATTATCTTTTCCCTTTACGCTCGTTAAGATCTAGTTTCTGTTAACACACTTCTTTTTGATATGAAAACAGCAGTAATAATAAAGAATGAGGAAGAAAAAAAAAACACCCAAGTGTAAACACAGGAAGTCCACAGTGCTGTCAGATAAATACTAAATGTAAATCTGTATAACCGCTAGGCCAGATGTCATGGAGCGCTTAGTGAATGTAAAGTCTGTAACTGAAGAGAAATTCTCCAAACGCAAGCAACGCGCAAAATTGCCTCTAGAAACTAGAGCGTTGACCAGGAAGTACCTGAAAGCAACAGGTGACAAAATAAAATCCAAGATGGCTGCCACATTACGCACTTAGCGTGCAACGTAAAGTGACGACGTTCGTCATCCCGAGTAGACTTACAAACGTTGCTGAGGTGCAGGAATCAAGGAATGCAGGAGTTCCAACTTGAGGCGCCGATCGCAAGCAGAAGAGAGTTCTAAGTTGCAGTGCTGATCACAAGCAAGGCTTGACAGTAGCAGCGCCGATCACGAGCAAGCCTTGATAGTTGACAAATGTTATTTTATGAAGGTGAGATCCTCCTCTCTCTTTTTTTTTAAGTCAAGACAAGGTAATGAACAACTTTGAGAATTTAAAAGCCAGTCACAGCGCTAATAGAGCTCAGAGTTGTTCCATAGCGCAGTATATTCAAACGCTGTGTATTGAAATGAAACAGAAAATTACCAAAAAAAGTTTCTAAAGCACAGTACACACCAACGAAAGCACTTGCACTCCAGATGAATTTCCACGGCGTTGATTTAAGTAGATGAAATACATGTAGAGCGCTTGCATCTAAAATGAATTTCCACCACAGCGCTAATGTATGTAGATGAAGTACATGTGGATGGAATTTTACAGCACTAAAACACAAAGTTGAATCAGGTCAAATCTCCAAACGTGATGTTCCCACAACAAGTCTTCAAAGCATTGCAGAATCACAAAAAATGAAGTAAATTGACTCTTCCAAAGCGCTGCATCCAAGATGAATTTTAAAGGCGCTGCAGACACCTATATAGGTCAACTCCTCAAATGTACAAATAATTGCACGTGAAGATTAATTCCCAAAATCACTGGAGAATAGCCTACTCCCAATGATGTACTACTCTTCCCTGGGCAGTGTAAGAAAGCTTACCAAGTCAGAGTACTAAGAGAGCCAAACTGTAAAGAGCCCAAATCGAAGCCTCCCAACCCTTCCAAAATGAATAAAAAGAAAAGGTGAGGCATGTGGCGAATGCTCAGTTCCCAAAAGTAATTTTCAAAAACATGTGATAAGTAGTTTATAGAAAGGTTGAATTCAAGTTGAGAAGTATGAATAGGTGGTACTGGTTTAAAAGTGATGTTGGAACTAATCTTCCTTCTTCTGGAAATGCAGGGTTGGTTTCAGCAACTCGTCGCCAGTGTAATATTAAGTAATCCAAATTATTGAGGAGACCATTGTACAAAGAAGTAAGTTTAATCCAGGAAATGAAAAGTCCCATCCATCAACCAGCAGGAGTCAGGTGCAACTGACTCATCACAAACATCTAAGATTCAATCTCCATGGTGCTAATCAAAGGAAAACACAACCATGCATAGAGCATGCACTGAGAAACATAAGAAACTTAAGAATAAATAAGTATGCTAAATTGTGCACTATATTACAGTATTCTTTTACTTTTCGTTTGGGGATATTCATTGAAGCCGACCTTGGTTTCGGCTACTGTGGGTCACGTGAATCGGCCCACGTCTACAAGCTATCTATCTATATATCCATTTATTCTCTTTCTATAATACTCTCCCTCCTTCCCTGCTGGTCTATCACCCCCACGCTGCCTCTTTCTTGGGGCCCTGCCTCCTCCACCCCCTTGGTGTCCTGGGTGGGCTGGAGGGGGGGCAGGTGCAGAACGAGTTATGTTTATTATGTCAGGTGTTCTTTATGCTTCTGTCTCAATGTTCCACATTATTGTCAAGTACCAGAAACGGGCAGCATTCGTGACACTGTGGTCGTATTCTAGACGCATAGGGCTTTGGTCACCTATAAATGGAACTATAATGTCCAGGCATTGATGGGGGTCCTTGCAGTGAATTGCGCAAACCAGGGATTTAAGTGGAATGAAAAAACTGGGGTGATGGAGGTGTGGGAGGGGGTCTCTCAAGGGGACGAAGCCGATGTAATTAAGGGCGTGGCTTAAAAACACAAAATCTAAAAATCTGTGCTTAGCATAGTGTGCAACACGACTAATATTTTGCATTTTCTGTCCTTGGTTACAGATATGTAATGCAAAAAGTAGCATCATGCCTACAACAAGCCACGACTATTGGCTGTGCCAGTGGTTGTTAGTTGCATATGATAAATAAGCAACAACTACAGCTTCGTTGTATGTAGCATTGAAAATGCTTCAGTTCTGAAATTGTGAGCATGTGAAAGAACTAATACGAGTCTCTTTGAAGTTACATCAGAGGCAGTGAAGGGTGGCACTGCTACAGAGTTGCAATTTTAATTTCTCCCTGAGGATTAGGGCAAAAAATGGAAAGCCCAATATGGACCCGTCTCGGCAGGTCCCGGCCTACTTAAAGCCCTGGCCCAAATATTAAAATCAGAGCTATTCTCCGCTCAAAGAGTGATAAAATGCAGATGTCACAAACATATAATAGGCTTTTGACCTGTACCTCGGAATGCTTTACATGTTCACCCCGTGCCATGCGTGGTCTAATGGAGGGGGTTTAGGATGTAAATTTGAACAGTTGTAGTTTACCTTCTACAAGAGAGGGGTTGACAGGCCTAATTTATTGAAGACACAGAAGTTTTGACAAACATTTGTTTACGGTGCTGGAGAGGGCCTCGCTCTGTGCTTGACTGTGGTGTCATCATCCTGCCTTTCTTGTTAAATATAATGTTCTGTCATGGTGTTATTTGTATAGCGCTGACACCACTGTAATGGCGTCGGATCCCTTTGGATATGGTAAACCCACAATTCGAACAGAGGATCCATCATTTGCCAGCTGAGGGGATGTTTCCTTCCTTTCGTGTTCTTAGATCAGTGGCCACGTATGGAATGCGCATTTCCTTGAAGTCCACTTGGCCAATCAATCGTGGCCATTTATAGAGCGCTGAAATTATATAAAGATATCTAAGCGCCACTGCTGTCAGCGGTATGAATCAACTCAGCGCAGGAAGGTTTTCGAAGCCCCCTCCCCCTATACAGAAAAGATAGAATAATATATACTCCCATTTGACCCCTTCCCGCTCTGTTTAGTATTTGCGATGGAGCGCTGATAACACCAGCCCTGAAGGTGCTCCGGGGGTACGTGTGAAAGCAAGCCCCCCCCCTGCATTTCGGCAGTGCCCCCTGTCGTGTCGCCATGCCTGGCGCGACGTCGCGACAAGGTCAGGCCGGGTTGTGGGCGGAAGGGGAGGAGCCACGGGGAGAAGAGGTAGTTGCGAGACGTACGAGGAAGAATAAAGACGTGTCCTCAATGCGCCCGTGTCTGTGTCTCCTTCCTGGGCGCGGGACACAAAAGTGGCGACGAGGGTGGGAGGACCCCCCCCTCGTTCATCCAACAACTCCGGAGAGGCGTACTGCTGCTGCAGCCACGAGCATGAGTGCTGAATAAATTGAATAACGCGCAAGGCGGGGGGCCACACGTGCATGCAGCCTGAAGTGCCGGGGGCCCAACGATCAGGACACCGCCACTGCCCCAAGGAGGGACAACTCACAAGCAGAGGTAAGCTCTGCCACAGACTCCTTTGAGAGAAGTGAAGCATGCCTGCATGAGTCCCTTTCGGTGGCCATCTTGAAGTCAGGCAAGACCCATTGATTAAGCCTAATCCTGATGCGGTGGCCATTTTAAAGTCAGGCAACTCACCGAAAAGACCTCTGAAACCTAAAAAAAAGTGAAAGCAAGCGGCTGCGGACGCCACCGAAGCCTCGTAGAACTACATTTGCGCCCCCACCATGTCAGACCCTGACTCCTCGCAGCAAGCAGTGCCCGGCTGGCCCACAATTCCCCACCGCCTGGACTGATGCCCATGTGATTATTGTACCTGCGCCCCCCTGAGCCACTACCATTGACGTCTGGTTGCAGCATGGGCCCTGCGTGGAAGAGCTGGCTCGAGGACTTCGAGGACTTCATGAAGGGGTCACAAGTAGGGGTGGGCAGAATTTGCGAAATTCACTTTCGCAAATTATCGCGAAAATGTTATAAATCTCCGCAAACACGCGGAAATATCGCGAAGATGCGGAAGTTTTTTTCCCGCCCGTTCGCAGTATTTTCTGCGTGGTCGCGGCTCGCCAACTTACCCATGCGGTTTATCGCGGGCGCGGCCATCTAGTTTTCACTTGTCTCGCGGTGCATGATCGCGAGAAGAAAGACGTGATCGCGCGACGCATGATGTTACTGCGGGTGCGAACTGTCGCGAGACAGCGCAAATGGCTACCAACAATCCAACATCTCGTGGAGAACGCGACCGGATCGGGAAAACTTGTCGGCGGACGCGGGGATTCAGGTAAGGCGATCGCGCGCACGCGAGAATGTATTATTTTACAGCGCGAGCAAGAAACAAATTATCGCTAAGCTGCGGAATGTGGAAATTTTGACATTTTCACGCTTTCCGCGGAACGCGAAAATGCCAAATTATTGCAATTTCCACGAACGGAACGAAATTTTGTCCCAGGCCTAGTCACAAGTCTGTGACCTCGACCAACAGCTCATAGCCCTATGCAATCTCGTAGGTAAAGACATCGGACAAATCATCAAAGACCTGCCGTCGACCAGCGCTGCATCACATGACAATGTAAGAGACGGGCTGAATAAGAAGTTCCTCCCCAAACGGAATCTAGACTATGAGCGCTACACTTTCAATCTCGCGTCTCAGGAGCGAGACGAACCCATGGGCGACTTCATCTCCCGCCTGAAGTGTCTAGCCAGCTATTGTGAGTTCGACAACTTCAACACAAATGACGCACTACGTCTAAGCATTATTGACGGATGTCAATCTGACTTCCTACGTCGCCGACTCCTGAAGAAACACTACACTCTAGATGAAATAGAGGAACTCACGCGCATCAATGATCAAGCCGAAGAACACGCAAAGAAAATGGAGGCCAGTAAATGTGAAAAAAAAGAACAAGCACTTCGTGTACACTCTCACGCAGAACCAAGACGACACTCAGACCGACACTCATCGGGAGGATTTGCAAGACAGCCTCGCGTGAAGTCACCCCGCCGAGGGACACAGAACAGTCACTCCCGTAGACAACCTCCACAATGCTACCGGTGCGGCCAAGATTACCCTCACACGGGTCAATGCCCAGCCATTGGACAACAATGCCATCGATGCGGGAAAGATAACCATTTTTAAGCCGCCTGTCAAGCTCGTCGCACGGAACCGAGACAGACCAGGCAGACTCCAGGATCCCGTCACCATGCAAGGGCTGTACAAGGCCGAAGAGACCACTCAACGAGCTCGTCCACATCCAGTACCCAGTCACATAACTCCTACCGAACTCGGCGCTCAACATCCAGAGAGTCGTCCTCCATCACTCCGATATCACAAGACAGCGACGAATATGTATGTATGGTGGCAGACCCAGATAGACTGAAGAAATACCCGCGACTCCACATTCGAATAGGAAATCACTTGGCCAAGTTTGTTTTGGACACAGGTGCATCACTCAATTACATCTGCGCCACTGAATACCAGAGCATGAGCCCCAAGCCGAAACTGGAACCAGCCGCAGTGCGTGTGTACACGTGGATGTCCAGAGAACCACTGCCGTGTTTAGGACAGGAAAATCCAAGCATATATTCACGTGATCGAAGGCCCTGAAGCAGCAGACTGCCTCCTCAGTTTACCAACGGCGGAACGCCTGCAGCTGGTCGAGATCCTATTCAAAGTAGACGACTCACCAGACATCGTCAACAAGTTCCCGAAACTATTCCACGGTCTAGGGAAGCTTGCCCATTTCAAAGTCAAACTACACATAAATGAGCAAGTAACACCAGTGGCACAGCATCACCGTAAAGTGCCTTTTCACCTACAGCAAGCGGTGGATGAAGAACTACAAGACCTTTTAAAAGCAGACATCCTTGAGAGATCAACCGGACCCACTCCGTGGGTGTCTCTGGTTGTGGTCGTACCCAAGAGGGGCCAGGGCAACAAAGTACGCCTGTGCGTTGACATGCGAGTCCCAAACACAGCCATTGAACGGGAGTGACACCCAGGACCTCATATCAGTGACATGATCACACGCCTGAACGGAGCAACAGTTTTCTCGAAATTAGACCTCAACAAAGACTACCATCAACTTGAACTACACGAGCGGTCACGTTACATCATGATTTTCAAAACACACCAAGAACTCTTCCGGTATAAACGCCTCAATTTTGGAATCTCCTCTGCTGCGGAGATCTTCCAGAAGGCTGTCAGACGAGTAATACAAGACATTCCAAACGCCTTCAACTACAGCGACGACATTCTAGTGTTCGGAGAGACACAGAAAGATCATGACAAAGCGCTGGACCGGGTCTGTCATGCCCTACTCACCGCCAACCTCACACTTAACCAAGAAAAATGTGAATTTCACAAGTCAACTCTCAAGTTCTACGGCCATATTTTCTCGAAGGAGGGCTTGAGACCAGACCCTGACAAGGTGTCAGCGCTCTCGGACACTTCACAACCTCACGATGTCAGTGACGTTCGTTCGTTCCTGGGGATGGCCAGCTACTGCGCCCGATACATCAGGGACTATGCCACAATTAGTTATCCCCACATAGAACTCACTCGACAAGGGCAAAGCTTCCAATGGTCAGCTGCGTGTGACCGAGCGTTCCACAAAATCAAGGCAGCTGTGAGTTCAGCCATCAACCTTGCCTATTTCAATCCCAAACGAAAGACTGAAATCACGGTAGATGCCAGCCCCGTAGGGCTAGGGGCAATTCTAGCGCAATATGATGATGACGCAGACTAATGGCACATCATCGCGTATGCCAGACGCAGCCTCACTGACACCAAAACAGCCTACTCCCAACCGTAAAAGGAAAGTCTGGCAGTTGTGTGGGCATGTGAGCATTTCCACCTTTTTGTGTATGGTAAACATTTCACACTCATTACCGACCACCAAGCACTGATCACCATCTTTGGGAACCCCAAAGCGAAAATGCCGCCGCGAATCGAACGGTGGGGCCTCCGTCTGCAAGACTATACATACACCATCATCCACAAACCGGGGAAGGCGGAGAATCCGGCGCACTACATATCACGGCACCCCCAGACTCTGACACAGGTGCGCCACTCTGTGGCTGAAGAATATCTCCATTTCGTCATTGACCGAGCCTGCCCACCAGCTGTCCCACTTGAAGCCATCATTGAGGCATTGGCAAATGACGCCACAATACAAAACGTGATGCATCGTGTTCGCACTGACTCGTGCCGACATCTAGAGGACCCGAAGTTCAGTGACACCATCAATATGCAGGAACTTGCGGCATTCAAGCACGTCAAAGATGAACTTTCCATCAGTGACATGGGCCTGCTATTAAGAGGTCAGAGAATTGTCATCCCTACCCGGCTGCGACAGGGAACTGTAAACCTGGCACACGAAGGACATCGAGGGGTAGTAGCCACGAAGAAAGCGCTGCAAGAGCGTGTCTGGTTCCCCTCCCTCGATCAGATGGTAGAGTCCACGCTCCGAGATTGCCCACATTGTCAACTAGTAGGGCGTGAAGAACCACATGCCCCCCTGCAAATGTCGGACCTCTCAGATAGCGTCTGGCACCATGTAGCCGTCGATTTCTTTGGCCCATTGAAGTCCGGAAAATACATCATTGTTATCATGGACGAATATTCCCGCTTCCCCATTGCTCACCAGATTTCCTCTACCAAAGCGACCACTGTCATACCTGCAATTGATGAATCCTTTGCCGCATGGGGCATCCCCATGGTGGTGAAAACTGATAACGGTCCACCATTCAATGGACAAGAATTCGCATATTTCGCGAGACATCTCAATTTCAAACACCGGAAAATCACTCCCCTGTGGCCTCAGGCAAATGGAATGGTGGAGCGATTCATGGCCACCATTAAAAAGACAATACAACAAGCTGAGCTAACTCACCGGGATATCCAGCCAGCACTGAACGAAGTACTCCGAGCATACAGGACCACTCCACACAGCACCACTAACCAATGTCCTGCTACCCTGATGCTCGGGCAGACCCCTCGTACCCGGATACCAACCGCAGACGCTTTTATACAATCCAGAATCACGACTTCAGACCACGAAACCCTGGTCGAACTGGATCGAAACAAGAAGGCAAAGATGATGGAATACACTGATCACCGCAGACACGCCAAAACATCTGACATCCAAGAAGGAGACTGGGTACTAGTGAGACAAGAAAGAAAGTCCAAAGCAGACAGCCGTTACCACCATCACCCACTACAAGTAACACGAAGGAAAGGGACTATGGTCACGGCTGAGTCAGGAAACAAGAGAATGACCAGAAACGTGTCACATTTCAAAAGATGCAACCCAACAGCCTACACCTGGGCTCGGAGACCTGAATGGGACACGGACATGTCAAGTCAAGAAGAAAGCAGTCATGAAGAACCCCTACGAACCTTGGAGACACGTGACCAGAGAAGTGAACATCCTCACAGTCAATCACGACCCAGCCGACCACGACGGGACATTCGGAAACCTACCCGACTCATTGAAGAACTATAACAGAGATTCTGAATTTCTAAAATACAAAAGGGGAGATTTTGTGTCGTCATGCCTTGCGCGACGTCGCGACAAGGTCAGGCCGGGTTGTGGGCGGAAGGAGAGGAGCCGCGGGGAGAAGCGGTAGTTGCGAGATGTACGAGGAAGAATAAAGACGTGTCCTCAATGCGCCCGTGTCTGTGTCTCCTTCCTGGGCGCGGGACACAAAACCCCCCACCATCCTCATCCTCTACAGGGCCGCCAACGCAGGGCCACAGAGACCCCTAATGAGACCGCCAGGACCCAGAGCAGTGCAGTGCGCCAGGCCTGTGCTGCTGGCAGCAGTGAAGGAATGGAATGCGTAAGCAGGTGGCCGCGGGAGAGACACTGTTGGGGGGCAGCCATGCGTGTAACCGAGTATATTTAACAGCACTGTTCTCACAGGCACCCCTGAAAGTGCGCGCAGGGCGGGTTAATCAGGTGCTAAAAAGACTCCCTTTGCCTTCTCTATTTTTACTCTCAAAGCACCACATGCCTCTAGATGCTTCCAGGCGATAGCAGTGGCGGTGCGTCCATTGGGGGCGTTGCCCCACTAAGCTGGAACAGCCCCACGCCCCAATGGATGCACCGCCACAGCAGCTTCTGTCACTGTGGTTGAATAAAAAAAATTCGCAGCCGAGCATCGTCGCAGTCTGTGCCTGGGTCAGTGTGGGGGCGGGGCTGGGCTGCTGCTGATGTCACGTGGATAGCGGTGCGCAGCAGTCCAGCAGACAGTACAGTGGTGGGCAATGCGCATGTCATGTTTTGGGCTCTATTCTGGGATCCTGGCCCGAACATGCGCAGATGTGTGTGTGTGGCACTTGAAACTTTTGACTACTACACGACGTGACTGGGACCCGAGGGTGCTTCTCCTAACGCAGGCCCCCGGGTCTCATTATGGGCAGGGACTAACCCTGCTCTTAAGCCAATCCTGGCGCTGCTGGCACAGTGGCGCTGGTAATACAGCGCCAGGATTGGCTGAGTTTAATCACCGCGGTCCTGCAGCAGTTGGAGTGAGTCATGGTGCGCCGTGCGTATGGTATGGCCAATCACACTGCGGCAATGTGAAGCCATGCAGTAGTGATTGGCCATTCCAGTCTCTACGCTGTTCGGCGCAACACGTCACCGCGCCAGTGCCTGTTGTTGCCTGCCACACGAGACGGAGACGACACGACCACGAGGTGCGAGGTGAGGACTGAGAGTCACGGTCACCATCAGAGACAGACAGAGTCAGACGACGAGCAGAGACGAGACACACACAGTCAGTGCCGGAACCAGCAGCGAGTCAGTCAGTTTTTGACTCTAGTATGTATCACGACGACTATGATTGTGGAGGCTTAAGTCTTTGTATTTTTTATGTAATGTGTTGTTCGTGTAGCCCTTTCGACTGAGGCCCAGTCCCTGACCTGACCCTTTACATAAGAACCCCTCCTCACTTGCACTTACCACCAGGCCATGAGGCCAGCACTATTCACGTCACGCCTTGTTGTGCGGAGTTGCGGACAGCCCCGAGCACCTTTGCCGCTTTGCGCAGTTACTATATTGCGCAGTAACATCTTTTACACGAAGGCATTCATGTGGGAATTGTGTGCCTTCTTATTAATTGAAAAACAAGGATTGTAAATGAAATTTTTGAAAATGGAAGGCTGAACCCAGATGTTTCCTCACTTCACTCATGGTCAGCGCTGGACAGCGGTCAAATTGCATCCAAATGCCCCGCTAAATTGATATTTTTGTGTGCAGGTTTTTTCTTCCTCATATTGAAAAGTTGATGTATGGAGCGCGCGGGAGTGTGCCAAAGCTCCATGGCGCTGAAAAGGGTATTTATTTGTCAACCAGTTTTTCCTTCCTCTGGGTCGGGGGGGCTGGGAGCGACTGAGTATGTGTGTCTCAGTCTGAGACACATCAGTGCTGAAACCAATCTTGGCATTTCCGAGGGAGCCCCTATAATCACGGGTTGCAACTTGTCATGATTCTATAGTATTACAAATGGAAAGAAATTGGCAGGGGAGGTGTATGCAGTGATCTTAAAAAATATATAGATACCACAGGCGATAAATGCATTATTTGAAAATCATGGAAACTCGCCCGTTAAGAAATGCACGTACTTTGCCGGAAACTTGACAGCTCTTGTGCCAAGCAGCTATAAATAAGTCAGAAGGGTCTTTTTTAGTCGGCGAATTTGTTTCGTAAACGTATAACTTTTAATCAGTTTTTTTTAATTGCCACGAGGGAGTGGGTCCCTCCCCCCTTAAAATAGTCTGGTCCCGGTCCGTCTAGTGCTGGTGCCCCGAGAGGGGTATTTTATTTCTCGTGATGTGGACGTACATGCTCACTGCGGCCTCGTGGTCTGTTTGACGTATGCTGCCCACAGCTCAGCTTCCAATTAGAACATGATGTGCACAAGGCCGCGGTTCACACACAGGCGAGGCCAAGCCACGAGCTACTGAGACGACTTTAAAAACTGCAAATATATATGAACTTTCCTTCGCTTTGCCGCGTTCAAAGAGTAATTAAAATAACAGCATCCTACATGTTATTGTTATTATTTTAAATATGAATTGCCTCTTGCGTTTGGCTATGTGTGTCACACAATGCATGTGTGATGGAAATCCTTAGTTTCTGGCATGTAAGGGGGTGCGTTGCAGCACATTTCATGATTTCACAGTAGAGATAAAAAAGGATGTAGAAAGGAATGGTGAAGGGGGGGGCAAAAGAAGAGACAGGGGAGAGAAAAGAGCGTATGAAGTGCAAAGGTGAGAGACTACAAGACAGAGAGGGGTGAGATGGGGTAGGACAAGGTCAATAAGATGAAGAGGAAGAGGAAGGAAGAAAGCAATTACGAGGGAGTAGAATGAGGAGCACGCGAGAGGAAGAGAGAAGAGAGGCGAAGAAAGGGAAATATTGCTATACATGTAATGTAAATGCAGAGATGAGAGGAAGTGTGAACGAGTGGTCTATTTATTTTATTTCTTGCCCCTTTCCTTCCTCACAGTGAGGAAGGAAAGGGGCAAGGAATAAAATAAATAGAGAAGGAGGGGAGACAAGAAAATGGAAATACAATGGAACGGAGGGAATTTCTCAACAATTTAATTTCAAGCCTATGGTTCAAGTAATTGAAAAGTTTGCTGCTCTTAAAGACAGACGTGCTGAGTTTAGATACAAAAAGTAAACATATGTATGTTCAATGCTGCTAGTTTCCGACCACCTGTTTAGTTGTTTGTTAAATAAAAAACACCTGTGAGGTACTCAGAAATGCATTATATCTCAAAGTCTGTTATGAAGCTCTGTGGTTATACTGAATAAGCAGCTACCTATGTTTTATGACATGATCTCTTTATTACTGTAATAACTGCACTTTCTTCATTGCTTTATTAACCTTTCTGCTTTCTCAAATTTGCTTGAAAATGCACCATTTTTCCACTCTTTTTTCAAAATTTTCTCGGGGGGAGAACCCCCCCTAACCCCCCTTAGGTTGTTCGGGCTCGCTCGATATGCACGCTCGCTATGCTGAAGTATGCCAAACATTTTACGCCCCACCACTTTCAAATGTCACCGTCCACCACTGGGCGATAGGATATACATTTGTAAATGTTAATAATACAATGTCATCACATTTCCCTCCAAGGAAGTGCACATGGCAACGTTTAAACGTGCCTGGGGCGAACGTAGCTCTATTTGACGCCAGAAAAAATCCGCCAAATTTTGAGGGTAATTTATCATTGAGCTGGCGGCTCCTGTTTCCAGATCGCACGTGTCTAAAAGGGGCATATTCAGAATTGAGTGTTTTGCAAAACTCTTTATAAGAATGTTTTGGGACGCCCCTCATGCGCTATGTGTCTGTGGCTCCTCGGCCCAATCGGGGATCATTTTACATTTCAATTTATATATATTTACAGTTTGACTTTTTTGTCGAATATATTTCTTGCTACTTGGAACTAGCTTAGAGAAACAGAATTCACTTTATAGAGGACATTTTTATTGCAGCAGAAGCATTTCAAACACGGGGCAGTACAATAAACTTCAGTTTACGAAAACCATAGAGTAGGAGGGAAGGGCGGGCAGGTTTCTGGGACAGTACAAGCTAGCAGTCAGCTGATTGTCATTCACATGGCACCAACAACTTACAATTTTAGGGACAGGGAAGTCAAGTAATTTTCCAATATTGTTTCACACGATCTTTGGTTAAGACTCCAATTCAAGAATCAAACCCCACCCTCACTGGGTGACCTAGTATTAGGATGGAGTTTCTAGGCACTTTTTGTTTGTTAATTTACGATGCAGTATACAGAATTACTGCCTGGATATTCGTGTCACCCGATTGTGACGATTTAACAGAAAAAGAATGCTTTGTATTGAAAGAGTTTTTCATTTAAAGTGCATTTCGGACCAGGACCCAGAGGCTGATAAAAGCACGCCTTCTACAGGCCTAGGGCAGGGAACCCATGACAGGTATATATGGTGAACCGATTTAGAACTTTTAATTTCTGAACTGGCCAGCATGTTCAAGGTTTATTTATCTCGCCATCATTTGCAAATAAGTTTTAATTTCTAAAACACTGTGTTCTAAAAGTGCAATCATTATTTCTAGTGCTGGCTCAGAATTTTTTTTTCACGAAAAGTTGAATACCAACCAGGGGAGTTTCACAAACATTCAAGTTAAACTCTAGTAGCTGTTACTTTGCTCTCTGTTTTTGCACTAACTCGGCCCAGAAATGTAAAAACTAAAATGTATTTTCCAGTCACATTCTGTTTTTGAAATCATAACCTCCTCCAAAATTAGCCCTTTGGGGCACACAGAGTGCTCTACATCTCTAAGGAAATCTCCCTTACATCTTTATGGTGTCATACTTTTATACCTAGCTGGCCTCTGCGTCTTTTTAAATATTGTGGGGCACCTGGTTGCTGTCGGAAATTATACTGATGGGGAAAACTGACCAGCACCATCCTTCAAAGCAGACGTTTTAATCAGGTTATGAAATGACACAATGTCGTGGTAAAATAAAACATGTATGTTTAGAACTAACACTCAATTGAGAATGGTGGTTTTGTTTTTTGTGAATCTATGTGTGTGGGTTTGACAGTTGTTTGTGATCTGTCCCCCACTGTGTTGTTTTTATGTATGTGATCGTGTTTCACGTGCATACTGATTACGCTGAATTGCACCCCAATCTTCCTCCTCGCAATTAGCGCCAAGGTTCTTTTATTTACCCACGAAACCGTGATGGAGGAAAAAAAAAATTTCATAACACGATGACAATATCATACCTGAAAGTACCACAGACTCCGACTTTAGGTTTGTCAATTTATTATAAGGCCAAGAATGATAAAGATGTACACACATCGTAAGACCATCATATAGAGGTACAGGAAAATCAATACAGAGCCGATCCTATGAATATGAGTGGTTCGGCACAATTGAAATAAAATAGTGAATTCCAAGAGTAAGAAACAGCTTAAAAAAAGAAACGGAGACCAATTCTCTTTTCATGAGAAAATAAATCAAATCTGTCCCTACACTATGCTAAAAGGGCTCCCATCTAATGCATTTCTATCAGATCCCAAAGGTGTCAACACGTGTTGACTTCCTAAGAAGTACTCACGTCAAATGGGTTAGGGTGCCTCAGGCTAGGAGCGAGGTTTAAGATGCTCCTTTCTCTCCGAAGGCTAGCTGAAGTCTGGGGTCTCTGTCCCTGCACATCATATAAAATAGAATTAGATTCTCAGTTACATCCTGGTAAATTTTTCCATTGCAACTTTTTCTAAATGGGGATGTTCACGCCTTTTTAATGAAAAAGGCTTTGTGAGGTAGAGTGGCCTTGGTTCCCATACCAGTCAGATACAAAAGATATCCTCCCTTCTCGCTTCCTCCTGTCTTCAAAGCATTCCTTGTATCTTCTCCCATCTGAAAATAACGAGTTGGCATTCCGATACCTGCAGCAGGGTGAGAACGTTGCTATTTCTCGAAAACAACATGCATTTCATTATTTATTTCTCGAGAAGCCAAGGAGATGCAAAACAAGTACAGTCTTGGGCCTGGGGAATCAGGCAATTTAAACACAAACAACTACATTATATGATTATAAATGGTCCTGCTTTGGTATATGCAGGCATGTTGATACATACAAGGACATTGTATAACACAGCACTACAGTGAATGTATAAATGATTTCCACTAAATACATATTCATGATTATAAAACACTGCACTCAATATGCTTAATTGTGGGTACATGGTAGCTATGACTATAATGCACCAATACAAAATAGAGTGCTGAAAGGGCTCTATCAGTTCCCCCCTCTTATGACTAGTGTCATAACACCATATTACATTATTTCAGAAGTTCCTCCTTGTAGAAGAGACCGATCTAAACAGAAGATGTAGCTTGCTGTCCGTGTCTAAATCTTTCTAATCCCTTAAGATGTTGGTAATGACTGTCCTGCAGTATTTCCATTTGCTGTTCTCGATTCTTTAAGATATTTTCTTGATGTCTGGCTCTTTGCCATCTGCATGCTTTGATGATTCCTAACAATATAATTATGCAAATGACAGTTATGATTATGGGTTTCAAGATATAACCCATAATTCCCTGTCCCAAACTGCCAAACCAACTGCCAATTTGTCCGAAACACTTGCCAATTTGATCCCAGAGTCCCTCAGCAGCCAAATTACTCAATTCTTGGTGGATATCTGAAATATTAGCAATATATTTCCTTATATCCCGACTATTGTCTGGAATATTAGTGCAGCACTGTTGGACTCTCAAAAGTTTACAGACTCATCCAGATTTTGCTAGTAGGACGTCTAAAGCAAGACAAATTTGAAGAACCATGGCCCTAATCGAGACCATCTCCCCATCCACTAATAACAGAATTTGTGCTGTATTCACGGAGAGTTTATCCACTATCGTTGCCAGCTTTCGAATTTTTATATCATTCAAAACCACACCCAAACTAGGTATCATGGTTCCAAACACATCACCAATGATTTCTCCAGCACTAACACCACGTTTTCCCCTGTGAGAGCCTTTTCCTTCCAAGGGCCACAAATCATCTACATGAGATATCTTGGTAAATACGATGGCTAAATAACATGTCCCGTACGAATTCTTGGGCAGTTTCACATAAGCATTCTTACCACACACAAAATACACATTAGGCACTATAGTCAATTTATCCAATAGTGCTTTTCTGATGGACTCTTCGATCAGAAAAATGTGTTCACAATCACTTTCACCCACAAATATCTTGTCGTAATATGTGGACGGATGTCTAATGCACAATTTGCCTTTTTGCTGAAAGTCTAAAGCTATAGGTCCTAAACTCCCCTTTGCCTTGTGATCTAATTCTTCTTTGGTCCATGGCAATACCTTATGCTTCGGATCTGGACGAAACAAAGTTTGCCTATGTCGATCTTCTATCTGATCTACGAATTTCTTTTCAATGTCAGTTAACATACAGGTCAAATTATGTCTATGTGCATAGGACATATCTAAAGTGATAGTAGGCACAAAGTACTTAGACATGCGCTCTACTTCCTTGTAATAATCATATTTGTTCATGTATTTTAGGACTGGCATTTCAGAGAGTACCACATCATAATTCGAGAAATAATATTCAAAATGAGCTTTGCTGTAAAACATACTTAATAATATGCTACATGTAATGCCATAAGTCACAGGCAAATGATGGTATAGTATGCCTTCCACTACTGAAGCAGGTAATTGCATGCATACATAACAGTCTTTCGCTTCCATCGTGTCAACATACTCATATAACAAACGTGCATATGCATACGACTAGTTTCCTTGATCATTTCCTTATCTTTCATAGATAGACTATCTTCTATATCAACATTTGAACCAGATGGGGTATGGGTAGGTTGTTCCCCATTCTTTTCATGATTGGAAGACCCACTCAAAGATGTGACAATCACCACGATTATGACAATCAGCACTATTGCTATTAGAGTTCCGATAATACATTTTTGTTTTTGATTAGATGTTTCCGATGCCATGTTTTCACTATCGTATTTGATACTGCAAAGAAAACCATCAAAGTCTTTGTTTTCTTGTCTGTACTTTAGTTGCGAATTGCAATGTCTTTATTGATTACTTCATTCGATTATTGCCGAATTTAATCCATCAATACTAAGCCTATTGTAGAGGAGTAGTCAGCCCTAATCCTGAATTATTCTCTCTATTGAAAGGACCCTAAATTTAAATCTTCTTTCACTGGGAGCTAGGTTATCTTCTTTCTAAGGCCTAATGAGTTTCTTTGATCAGATTACAGATCAAGCTTCATCCCTAATGAGGTTAGAGCCAAGTATTTGTAGAACCATTTGCAGAATTTCAGCACAAATTTCTCCCAATTCCAAGGCAGTAAGCTGTCGACCAAAAGAAGGGAAAACAACTTGATTAAGGATCAAGAATCGCAGTCCACTCAACCTGGGTGGATTCGGAACTTGCAGTGTCAGGGTTCCAAAAGCTTCAACTCCTGGGACTAGCAACTGAATATCAATCAAGAGGGTGTCCCCTCCGTAGCTCACTGTTCCAGTTCCCAATCTCCCGGAATTCCTCGGTCTCTGCATCTGCAACCACGTATGTCCACTCAGGAGACGCAAATTTCTGAGACGGTGTTCTTTTTCTTCTTGAGCGTATTAGATCATCCGGATTATCTTCCTGTTCAATTTGTTCAGATTCAGACGTTTCAGGAATTAGAGCAAGGTTTTTCTCAGATGCGAGTCTAATGTTCAGTCTTTCTTTTCTAGCTGACCACTTCTCTGATCTGGCACTTGCTCTCGGTTCTTCCTCTTTGTCTGCTCCTTCTGCGCCAGGCTGTTCACTCGGGTCTGGTTCACAGGATACTTCGACATTGTCGTTGATTTCAGGCTCTGTATTCTGCTCCTCCGCAGGCAGTTCTCTTTCTTCCTGCTCTGGTTCTCTTTGTAAGTCTTCATATTCTGTAGTTCCTCGGGCAACTTGGGGACTGGATGTTTCCTCTACAGGGTCCGGAACCTTGCGGGTATGTGATGCATGTATCCAATGTGGCAGTCCTCCACACTTCATCGCTGTATTCGTGACCAATATCACCTGATATGGTCCTCGCCAGCGGGCATGCAGACAGCTCTTCCGCACGTGCTTGTGTACAAGAACCCAATCTCCGGGATTCAGATCATGCAGAAGGTCTCTCGAGGTGGATGCATTTGCAGCCTCGACCTGGTGGGACACAGAATTAACCACATCTGCTAGTCCTCTACAATAGTCCAACACCATATCATCAGTGATATTTATCAAGGCATTCGCTGGTATCATAGGCAATCTCATAGCTCTCCCTGTCAGTATCTCATGCGGCGATAGCCCTGTTCTTCTATCGGAAGTGCTATGCAAACTCATTAACACCAGTGGCAAGGCATCTGGCCACTTCAATGCAGTCAATGAACACACCTTAGCCACTCTCATTTTGATTGTCCCATTCACCTGTTCCACTATACCAGAGGCTTCCGGTCTATAGCTGCAATGCAATTTCTGGTCTATGTTTAAAGCAGCACACAACAGTTTCATGAGTTCACTATGGAAATGAGTTCCTCCATCTGTTTCAACTGAGGTCGGAAATCTGTATCTCGGTATAAGTTCTCGCAACAGCAGCTTTGCCACAATGAGACTATCACATCGTCGAGTTGGATATGCCTCAACCCAACGTGAAAAGATACACACCACAACCAAAACATATCTCAGCCTATTGAATCTTGGCATCTCAATAAAATCCAATTGTATTCTGCTAAAGGACCTCCTGATCTCCCAATGTGACTCATTGTAACCACAGTTCATTTTCCTGCATTCATTTGCTGACATGTAACACATCTATGACACACTTCTTCAGCAATCACACGAAAGCGCAGATTAAACCACGACTGCATGAACACTCGCACCATGGCATCTCGTCCCAGACGAACTGCTCCGTGAATCTGCCTTGCGATTGGGCTCAACAAACAATTAGGCAGTATTGCTCTATTATCAGTTGCCACCCAAATGCCATAATCTCTCCTTGTACAACCCGCTCTGACCCATGAAGCAGCTTCCTCCTCTGAGACTTCATCTTGTAACCGTTTCACCTCATCCCATGTATCCGCTACAGCTAACATCATGCTGAGCTCGGTCTCTTCTGTGCTTGCTCCTGTATATTGCCCATTAAACACACGTGCATGTATAGCACAAAAACGAGCTACTTCATCTGCATAATTATTGCCCTTTGTGACAAAGTTTTCTCCCTTTCCGTGAGCAGAGCATTTTACAACTGCTATGGCCCCCTTTGAGACCACACCTGTCCAAAATCATGAACTACACCAAACCCGTATGGGCTGTCTGTATAGGTCGTCACTCGGACTCCATGTGAAATAGTACAAGCATGTGTCAATGCAATGATTTCTGCTACCTGAGCAGAGAATACTCTATTCAAACAGGCAGCTTCTACTACTCCGGTGATGGTACATACAGCAAATGCTGCTCTTAGGTACCCTTCATTGTCTCTTAGACATGAACCATCAACAAAAAGGATCAAATCAGAGTTAGGTAATGGTTCATCGACAATGTCAGGTCTGGGTTTGGTAGTTAGTTTAGTGACATCCAGACAATCATGTTCTTCACAATTGTCATCTCCATCGTCTTGGGGGACAGGTAAAAAGGTTGTGGGGTTCAGGGTAGTGCAACGTAACTTTTTCAGATGCTAAAATAACTTGCTCATACTTAGTTAACCTGTTGTTCATGAGATGTTGCATTTTTGTGCGGGTCATCAACAATTCCACAGAATGGGGCAAATAGACAATTAACGGATGACCCATCACGATGCTCTCGCATCATTCAATGCTGACACCAGTTGCAGGAACGGATTTCAGACATCCAGGCAACGCAGAAGCTACTGGGTCTAATGTAGCTGAAAAATAGGCCACTGGTCTACGGGCACCCCCATGTGTCTGCACTAGGACCGCTAATGCACATCCCTCCTTCTCACAGCAGAAGAGCAAAAACGCTTTATTATAATCTGACATTCCAAGAGCTGGGGCACGACATAGGCTTTCTCGAAACTCATGGAAGGCTCTCAAGCACTCTTCATCTCATAGTACCGGATCACTGATGTCTTTTCATGTCAATCTTAACAGAGGCTTTGCTTGTAAGGAGAAGCTTGGGATCCACTGTCGACAATAGCCGCCCATACCCAAAAACATGCAGACTTCTTTTTGCGTTTTCCGAGTTCCCATTTTCAAGATCGCCTCTATGCGATCTGGTGACACTCTTCGCTTTCCTTTCTCAATGTGATGTACTAAGTACTGAAATTCAGGTAGACAGTATTGTAATTTGTTTGGAGACACCTTGTGTCTATTCTCTGCCAAATGGTTTAACAAAGCCACTGTATCGATCCTGCATGCATCCTCATTTTCTGAGGCGACCAAAAGGTCGTCTATATGTTGAACCAGGACTGATTTCTGGGGCATCACCAGTCCTTCGAGATTCTTTTTCAGGCACTGGCTAAAGATGGAGGGGCTTTCTGTATATATCAAACAACAAAAGAGTGTATCCTGGAACTAAAATGAACTAACAAAAAAGTACTCACTGTGTTTTAAAGGAACCCTCACTCACCAACCTAGTTGGTGACATGCTTCATCATTGGGTTCCCACTAGAGTGGCCGAGTGCCTCTCTGGTGTGCTACGACGCCTGAATTACAGCGGAGCTGGGTTTAGTGGAGACAGTGCAAGTTGCGAATAGTGTAGAAAGTGAGGTTAAAATGGTGTCGCAATTTTATCCAAAAATAATTTTAATGGTGGAAAACTGGACACAGTAAAAAGGTGTGTCGGATGTGTAAAGCTGGTTTTATTATACCATTTACATCCTGATATATGTGAAAGTAGTCAACATGTTTCTACTTTTAAAAGTATTAGGCAAAGCATTCGTCAGGACCTAAGAGGACTACCATGGCGGTGTGCGCTCGCTAAGGCGCACCCTAACCTGTGGAGTCTAGGACCGCTTAAACTCACAGTTCTTAAGTGGCCTTCAGGACTTCTGAAAGCTTTAGATCTCTGTTGGAACAAAGAAAGAGAGACAGACAAACATAGTAATTCACAACAAATATATCGATAATAGGGCATGCTCCATTTGACAATGTGTACTCGATGGCTCTCATGCATGCCATATGTAGTGCTCTCAATTGACAGTGGTGTGATTTTGCTAGCAAGCAAACAGTGACTGGCAGTGTCACTGTCTGATTTCTATTCATTCAAAGAAATCAAAAGTACAATACACTCTTACAGTCTAAGAGGCAGGAAAGAACTTAGAATTTGGGTCAACTGACCTTTTGCAAAATATGCCGTTTGGGGGTTCACAACCCGATACTTTTCTGGTTGGAAATTAGAAAAATCGATTAGAAAGGTGCAGTCAACAAAGCTCAGAAGGTGATTGATTACTGAGTAAAGGAGGCGGAGGCAGGCTTAGTGCATATAGAAAGGAAAACGTAGGGCTTTTCATACGGAGTCAAGTGGTGACAGCGGGTTAGGGGAGCAAAAACGTTTGAGCTTACGTGAAGTAAGAATAAACCTCACAACATGAGTCCTTATGGGGGGCGGGACTTGTAGTCAAACTCTAAGTAAATAAAAGAAGGCTGTTAGAAGACAGTTAACCACAACAGCCATTCGAATAGATTGTATCGTGGGCCACAAAGAAAACTTACTTCATCAAAGCCCGTCGCCCGCTGGACACCTGCATGTACCCTCCTGAGGACTCGAAAGACAACGGGTCCCACAACACGGAGGTGTAATATAGGAAGTGCCCAGCTTGTGCGGAGGTGTGGTCACGCAGGCGCGATGACGTTGGTACGTAAGTCCGCTCATTAATGGGAAAGACTAGAGCACTAAAGCTTCTACCAATGTGTATTCCAACAATACGCCGAAGTCTCTGCGTAAAAGACTGTTTAAGTTGCGGTGGCATTTTAAAGAAAAAATCACAGTATTTGGAGAGTCGTTCCAAGAGAGAACCAATGCCAGAAACAATTGGGCGACCCGGAGGTGGGGGTCCTGTTTTTATGGGTTTTGGGCAGAGTATAAAAGTATGGAATAGTGCCCTCACCCTTAGTGAGGAAATCTGCCTCGTGTTTGCTTATATACCCATTGGCTTCTGCTTCTTAAACCAAATTGACAATGGTCGCTCTCAATTCTGGTGAGGAGTCGGCTGGTAAAGGGGTGTAGTTTTTCCGATCGGGATTTAATGATAATATCCCCTGGGGCTCTGTACTTAGACGCTAAATTTATTACTCAGTTCAGTTTCCTTGCCTCTTATCACTAGCGTGATCAAACAGTTTTGGCCTTCTAATATATAGGATTTACTCAGGCCATTTTTAACCATGATTCTGGCTGATATCCTCACTACAGTCCTATTGCACCACAATCCAGCAGACTGGGTTTACCACCTAAACCACCGTCACCCTTCTAAATCTCATATGCTAATAGATGAGCCAAAAATTATCAAAGTCTGAAGAAACACACTTTTTTTTTAAACTGCATGGGCCAACCACCTCTTGAACAAACAGGGTAGCTATGCTTTCTATTCAGCTCCGATTCGGATCGAAGTAGTGAACGTCAGGCACGGATGACTCCCAGCACTTTCATGACTTAACAAGTTTCTTCCGATAGAAATGTACGGGTTTGGAGACTGAGCACCCCACGGTCTCTTTCCATACATTTCTCTATACATGTAACAATGATTCCTTCCAGCATCCCATTTCCTAATATGCGTATGTGATTTTTAACTTTAAAATGCCACCGCAACTTAAACAGTCTTTTACGCAGAGACTTCAGCGTATTGTTGGCATATTGGTAGAAGCTTTAGCGCTCTAGTCTTTCCCATTCATGAGAGGACGTACATACCAACGTCATCGCGCCTGCGTGACCACACCTCCGCACAAGCTGGGCACTTCCTATATTACACCTCCGTGTTGTGGGACCCGTTGTCTTTCGAGTCCTCAGGAGGGTACAGGCAGGTGTCCAGCGGGCGGCAGGCTTTGATGAAATACGTTTTTTTTGTGGCCCACTATGCAATCTATTCGAATGGCTGTTGTGGTTAACTGTCTTCTAACAGCCTTCTTTAATTTACTTGGGGGCATATCAACAAGGGCTTTGGGGCATATCAACAAGGGAGTTATCTCTGCTTTTTTGGCTTTAAACGCCAAAAAAGCAGAGATAAAACTAGCGCCCTATCAACAACAGGGTGCTAACACGCAAATTTGCATGTTAGCACCCTTTTACTCTACGCTTCCCCTTGCATCTCTAATGAGATGCAAAGGGGGCGTTCCAGAGCAAAATAATAGGAGAAATGTCGCTAAGCGACATTTCTCCTATTATCAAGAATGTCGCTAACCCTGTTAGAGACAAAAAAAGCAGCGCTAACCGCGGTTAACGCTGCTTTTTTACGTCTGCTAATTTTCAGACTTAGCCATGATATCCTATGGAAGGAGGATATCATGGCTAAGTTTGCCTGTCCCTATCAACAAGGTAATGTGTGATTAACGCTGGGTTTCCAGCGATAATCACACGTTAGCCTGTTAGCGTGTAGATTTTTATCGCTATTGAGATAAGCGTTGCTAATAGCACGCTATCTCAGCGATAAAAATTCACGCTAGCCGGCGATAATTATCCTCACGCTAAGAGCGCTGAGCGATAATTATCGCCGGTTGTTGTTGATATGCCCCTTTATCTCTGCTTTTTTGGCTTTAAAAGCCAAAAAAGCAGAGATAAAACTAGCGCCCTATCAACAACAGGGTGCTAACACGCAAATTTGCATGTTAGCACCCTTTTACTCTACGCTTCCCCTTGCATCTCTAATGAGATGCAAAGGGGGCGTTCCAGAGTAAAATAATAGGAGAAATGTCGCTAAGCGACATTTCTCCTATTATCAAGAATGTCGCTAACCCTGTTAGAGACAAAAAAAGCAGCGCTAACCGCGGTTAACGCTGCTTTTTTATGTCTGCTAATTTTCAGACTTAGCCATGATATCCTATGAAAGGAGGATATCATGGCTAAGTTTGCCTGTCCCTATCAACAAGGTAACGTGTGATTATCGCTGGGTTTCCAGCGATAATCTCACGTTAACCTGTTAGCGTGTAGATTTTTATCGCTATTGAGATAAGCGTTGCTAATAGCACGCTATCTCAGCGATAAAAATTCACGCTATCCGGCGATAATTATCCTCACGCTAAGAGCGCTGAGTGATAATTATCGCCGGTTGTTGTTGATATGCCCCATAGAGTTTGACTACAAGTCCCGCCCCCCACCAGGACTCATGTCGTGAGGTTTATTCTTACTTCACGTAAGCTCAAAAGTTTTTGCTCCCCTTCCCCACTGTCACCATTTGACTCCGTACGAAAAGCCCTACGTTTTCCTTTCTATATGCACTAATGCTGCCCCCGCCTCCTTTACTCAGTAATCAATCACCTTCTGAGCTTTGTTGACGGCACCTTTCTAATCGATTTTTCTTATTTCTAACCATAAAATTATCGGGTTGTGAACCCCCAAACGGCATATTTTGCAAAAGGTCCGTTGACCCAAATTCTAAGGTCTTTCCTGCCTCTTAAACTGTAAGAGTGTATTGTACCTTTGATTTCTTTGAATGAATAGAAATCAGACAGTGACACTGCCAGTCACTGTTTGCTTGCTAGCAAAATCACACCACTGTCAATTGAGAGCACTACATATGGCATGCATGAGAGCCATCGAGTACACATTGTCAAATGGAGCATGCCCTATTATCGATATATTTGTTGTGAATTACTGTGTTTGTCTGTCTCTCTTTCTTTGTTCCAACAGAGATCTAAAGCTTTCAGAAGTCCTGAAGGCCACTTAAGAACCGTGAGTTTAAGCGGTCCTAGACTCCACAGATTAGGGTGCGCCTTAGCGAGCGCACACCGCCGTGTTAGTCCTCTTAGGTACTGACGAATGCTTTGCCTAATACTTTTAGAAGCAGAAACATGTTGACCACTTTAACATAAACCAGGATGTAACTGGTCTAATAAAACCAGCTTTAACACATCCGACACACCTTTTTACTGTGTCCAGTTTTCCACCATTAAAATTATTTTTGGATAAAATTGCGACACCATTTTAACCTCACTTTCTACACTATTCACAACTTGCTCTGTCTCCACTAAATCCAGCTGCGCTGTAATTCAGGCATCGTAGCACACCGGAGAGGTACTCGGCCTCTCTGGATGGAATCCAATGATGAAGCATGTCACCAACTAGGTTGGTGAGTGAGGGTTCTTTTAAAACACAGTGAGTACTTTTTTGTTAGTTCATTTTAGTTCCAGGACACACTCTTTTGTTGTTTGATCCATATAGTCCAGGGGGATTAAGAGTGGCTCCAGTAGCTTCCCTACCTCTCTTGTTGTTGAGTTATATTTGGGCTTTCTGTATACCCTTGTGGGATTCTACACCATGTTAAGACACGGTCGACCATCCGAAATGTAAATAAATACTGGCTATCCTCGTGCAACGGTATAGAAAAGAATGCCTGACACAAATCTATGACGGTAAACCATTCCGCTTCACATGGTATTTGAAAGAGAATCACAGCTGGATTCGGTACCACAGGACAACAGGGAATCACAATTTCATTAATCCTGTGCAAATCTTGTACTATCCTGTACTTGCCACTAGGCTTTCGTAGTCCCATAATCGGTGAATTACAGGGACTTCCTCGTATCTCTTTTGGAATGCCTTGGGCAATAATTGACTCAATGACAGGAGTTATTCCAGCCACTGTTTTTGCAGACAATATATATTGTGGTGTTCTTGGAAATTCAGCATTCGGTCGCACCTGTATCTTCACAGGTTCCACACCTCGGATTAACCCTATCTCTTCACCAGTGAAATCCCACACTTGTGGGTCAACTGAATCTCTCAAATCATGTGGCAATTCGGCCTTGGTAAGAACCACAAATAGTTCTGCACGCATGCTCATGTTAGCCATTTTGAAATCCGTATCGTCATCATAGGTTTGCAACTCCACACCTCTCGGAGTGCATGAGATGTTACAATTTAATTTGCACAAAAAATCACGGCCCAAGAGACAGACCGGACTTGCATTGCATACCACAAACTGGTGCTTATCCTTGAACAGCCCTATTCTAACATGTAATGCATTTGTCAGTGGGTTGGTCATTCTCTGATTGCTGACACCTACTACTTGTATCGATTGACCTGAAAGAGATAGATTGAGGACTACATCTGTTCTTACTTTGAAACGCGCAGCTCCAATATCCAATAAAAAGGTAACAGGATATTCATTTACATCTGCATCTACGAACAACCCACTCTGATCTACTTCCAATATTGTATTGAGAGGGCATTCTTCCTGCACCCCCCTCCGGCACTCTAGAGGGCCTTGAGATTGATCATATCTATCTCGTATTTCAAAATACGGCATTTGTTGATATGTCTGATTGTACGTGGATATTCTGGGAGGCTGTGGCACCTGTACTTGTGGTTCGCAACCTCCGTACATGGACATAGGTCTAGTCACTGTCAGTAGAGACTCGCTCATGTGTCCCTCTCCCTCATATGGAATCTGATTAGCAGGATTCAAGCGACACTCGCGCTTCCAGTGTCCCGTCTTGTGACAGTAATGGCAGGCAGTCACCTATTTCTGTTGTGCCACCCACTCACTTGTACTCATGTCTGTACCTTTTCCTCATCCCTGACCTGGTTGGGTTGCCATTGCCTGACCCATACCTCGTCCGCTTCCTCTGCCTCGACCTATACCGCCTCCAACCCCCTGCATGTAGTCTGCACTTCTCATCTGAGCCAACATTACCTTGACTTTCAATTTCTTTTGTGCTGATTCTACTTGATCGCTACAATATTTAGCATACCGCAGTATTTCGTCCACCGACTTATTCTGCCAACACATCAGGTGGTGCTGTATCATCAGACTAATATCGGATCTCAAACCCAACACAAACGTAGAGACAAACTGTCCCATACCCTTTGGATCAATAGTGTCCAATCCACTATGCTGTTTGAAAGCCAATAACAATCGTTCAAAATAATCATGCACTGATTCCTTAGGCTCTTGAGTAGTACGATCGATTTTAAGCCAATCAACAATCTGCGGTGCTACTTTAGACTGCAACCATGTAATTACTTGGTCATATTTCCTCATTACATCAGGTGAAGGACCATGCGTTACAGAGTCTCTAGGTGGTTCTGCTGTTGGTAATATCCTTGGCTACAAACAACAATTCATTCGGGTCATATGTCTCAATTCCTTCCAGAGGCAAATTCCCTTCTACCACTTCATCTATTTCCACCTTCAATTGAACTACATCCAACATTGGCGCTTTTATTTCACTCTGCAACTCTTTCGGATTTATTTCCCTTTCTACATCTTCTCTGTCACAACTTTGTGTTCTCCGTGGTACGGCTCCTTCTACCCTCTTTGCTGCTGAACGATCTTCTCTATCCCAGTTCCTACTCCTCCAGTGATTACCAGCCCACAGACCTTGCGGCCCACACAGTATCCTGGAAGGCTCTACTGTCGTTTTTTCCTCTCTTGGCAACATTGACTCTCTCACTGGTTGTGCCCATATTCGGAGGGCTGATCTAGAATTTGCCAAGGTTCCTGTTGGTCTCCTTTCTGACCCACTATCCAATTGATATGGATCTGCAGTAGCAGGTAATGGAGTTCTATAAGCCACTGCTACCTGTCCTAAGCCTGCTCCCGTTTGTGTAAGGCTTCCCCCAGATATTGTCTCTTCCCTGTCACCAGTGTATTGCGGACTGTCATTCTGTCTCCCATCAGGAGTATATTTAGGGACTACTGGTCCAATGATAAATGGCACTGACAAGGCATCTGGTAACTGCGTATTACTTGCAGACTGGGCTACTTTGTCATTTGGTTATCTCATTCTCCCTGACCCTCCAGGGATCCGTACCATGGCTATTTGTCTCTTGACTCCATTGGGCAGTTCTTCAAATCCCACATGCCCTGCTCCTCCTGTCTCCTCTAGTGGTTGTGACCTCTCTGTCTCTGTCTTGGAGTCACAAGGTGAAGGTCATTCTGCTAAGAGCCTGTCCAGGAAACTATTGTCTGTATCACTGTCCTCCTCTTTCTTACTTTTTCCTGCTAACATTCGAAAGAGATACAAACGCTCTCCTTCTATCGTGTCTACTCTCCATCGTTTCAGTTGTGCATCCCATCTGTCATCTTGATATGCCTTCATTGCTCTCCTCATTCGTCCCTGTGATGTCTCTCGTTTCTTTGCTAATGCTGCTCTCATCCAAGCGTCTAATGCCTCAAATTGTGTGGGTCGAGGTGGAGGTTTAAGGACAGCCAACACCCCCCTCAGTTGGTACAACACATCCATACAAAATTACCCATAACGAGGGAAAGCCAATTCCCCTTCCTTCTCTGTGATTTTATGCCAATTCTGAAGCCAAACAATTGTATACAAACCCACATTTATTGCCATATAATGTGCAGGGGCATCCAGTGGAGCTTCCTCTCCAACCCTAGTCACCACCCCTCTGTCACCTCTGCACAAAACTCTCAACACACGAAAACAACGCATCGTGACAATCAAGCAATTTGCAACCTACAATCCAATAGTCGACTACAAACGCAAAGCAACCAATCCCAGCGCAGCGTTACACCAACCGACCAATCTCAGTGCGGCGCACCCTGACGTTACTATTCACTCCTTGCAGCGGCTCACCCGCCTTTACAATTTCGCTTCATACACTCTCTCACACATTCACTTCCACAAGTAACTGTATAACCCAAAGTTATTAACCAAGTAACCGGTCCTACCACAGTCATAATAACTTACAGTTACAATAACAAGTAATTGTCTGTCCACTAAAAGATCGATAGAACACTCACACAAGAACACACAACTGTTATGACCTCTGACCTTCGTTGGTCACTTACTCATTGCGATCCACCCCCGGTACCTGAGGTGTCTCACAACAAGCGATTCCCGCACTCACACAAAGTTCCCTGACAGAAGTGAGCAGTCTACAGCGCTTCACGACTCCCACAATTTCTCAGACAATTACATTACAATACTATCCCGGGATCATGGACATCTCTTGAGCCCGTTCACCAAATTCTCTGATCCGCACGTGTTTGAACCAGTACTAATAACCACAATCACTCAACATGCATCCCACCTCCGCAAGACATCATGCACATAAAACACATCACAATCTAACACTTTTAACACAATCTTTCACACACACGCCGCCTCTCTTCGTTCCGCCACACCGTCAACGTCTCCCTGTTTCTGCCACTCTGCACCGATGTTCAGTCTGCCGCATCCAAACCTCAATTCCTCCTACTCTGCCCTATATTTCTCCTCTCCCTTCACTATTCAGGGGCAAACCATCCTCTGCTACCATTTGATTACGCTGAATTGCACCCCAATCTTCCTCCTTGCATTTAGCGCCCAGGATCTTTTATTTATCCACGAAACAGTGATGAAGGGAAAAAAAACACATTTCATAACACAATGATAATATCATACCTGAAAGTACCACAGACTCCGACTTTAGGTTTGTCAATTTATTATAAGGCCAAGAATAATAAGATGCACTCACATCGTAAGACCATCATATAGAGGTACAGGAAAATCAATAAAGAGTCATCCTACGAATACGAGTGATTCGGCACAATAGGAATAATATAGTGAACTCCAAGAGTAAGATACAGCTTAAAATAGAAACAGAGTCCAATTCTCTTTTCATGAGAAAATACATCAAATCTGTCCCTACACTATGCTAAAAGGGTTCCCATCTAATGCCTTTCTATCAGATCCCAAAGGTGTCAGCACATGTTGACTTCCTAAGAAGTACTCACGTCAAATGGGTTAGGGTGCTCAAGGCTAGGAGCGAGGTCTAAGATGCTCCTTTCTCTCCGAAGGCTAGCTGAAGTCTGGGGTCTCTATCCCTGCACATCATATAATATAGAATTTGATTCTCAGTTACATCCTGGTAACATTTTCCATTGCAATTTTTTCTAAATGGGGAGGCTCACGCCTTTTTAATTAAAAAGGATTTGTGAGGTACAGTGGCCTTGGTTCCCGTACCAGTCAGATACAAAAGATATCCTCCCTTCTCGCTTCCTCCTGTCTTCAAAGCATTCCTTATATCGTCTCCCATCTGAAAATAACGAGTTGGCATTCCAATACCTGCAGTAGGGTGAGAACATTGCTATTTCTCGAAAACAACATGCATTTCATTATTTATTTCTCGAGAAGCCAAGGAGATACAAAACAAGTACAGTCTTGGGCCTAGGGTATCGGGCAATTTAAACACAAAGGATTACATTATATGATTATAATTGGTCCTGCTTTTAAATACGCAGGCATGATGATACATACATGATCATTTAATAACACAGCACTACAGTGAATGTATAAATGATTTCCACTAAATACATATTCATGATTATAAAACACTCCACTCGACATGCTTAATTGTGGGTACATGGTAACTATGACTATAATGCACCCATACAAAATAGAGTGCTAAAAGCGCTCTATCAATACGTTGCAGTATTATAAGAACGAGGACATATAGTATAGAGGCTAATAGTCACTCATTCGAAACAGGGGACCAGTCGTTTAATCCTGGCTCCTCGCTTAAACAACATTGTGTAATCCAGTGAAAATCCCTTAAACTCTCTGGGCCCCAATACTCTCATCTACCGAAATTAGGGACCCCGATTGGCCCCTTTTAACAACCCCATGTTGCTATATAGTGTTTCAGAGCCATTTTTGCTCTTCTTAGTTACAACAATCAACAACTGTGGACCAGTGCATTTCTGCCTGTAGTCAGGTCCAGTTTAAAGTAACATGCCACTAGGCAGCACATGGAATTTAGCACCCCCTATGTTCCGGATCGCCTGCTGGAGAAAGATACCACACTTTTCTCGAGGGTGCACAGATGCGGACAACTTCTTTTAAGGGTGGTTTGAAAAAACACGCACTGTGTCCCAGGCCCGGTTCTAGAGGGTGGGCTGGGTGGGCCTGGCCAACCCAAACATGAGCCTGGCCCACCCAAACATAACCCTTCGCCCTCGCAGTGAATCTGCCACCGATGTACAACAACAATTAAAATAAAATTCAGATAACTGATGATTTATGATCCTGCTGTAGAGCAACCTTTCTGTTGGTAGTTTTCAAATGCTGATAAACTGAATTTTATGGGAATAGCTCAGTGGGTTACTGCCTTTGTCACAGATATCCTTGTGTTACTTGCAGTTCAGAAGTTACTATCCTAATATAGGACAGTGACCCATGAACTGTCACCCAAGAGCTGCATTCAAACTTCACTTTTTTGTGTTGCGATATAGTTAGAACTTCTCCAGTCTTTCATTATTCTAATGTTGCTAAAAAGAGTTGTACATTTTTATCAGCAAAGCCAACCCCCCAACCACAGGAGTACTCTTTAAATCCTGAGTTTCTGCTTCTCCAGACCAAACCCTCGTAAAAAATATTGCCTACTAGCATGGATGATATGTGATATCTACACCTTCTAATCCTCATTGGCTTATGTGACATTCCCCATAGACTGATTTATTGTCTCTGTATAATGTGTGTTGTTATGTAAAGTACTGTGACATGCTACACTGATATGAGTAGCGCTATACAACAAATAAAATGGATATGAGAGAGGGGCAACGGAGAGATGAGGTGCACTGGTGGAGGGTGGCAGTGAGGGAGTCAGAGGAGGAGGTCACGGGGTGGGGGAACTACAGAGAGATGAGGGGCACTAGTGGAGGGTGGCAGTGAGGAAATCCGAGGAGGAGATCACGGGGACGGGGGAGCTACGGAGAGATGAGGGGCACTAGTGGAGGGTGGTAGTGAGGGAATCCGATGAGGGGTCATGGGGTGGGGGGAACTACAGAGAGATGAGGGGCACTGGTGCAAGATGGCAGTGAGGGAATCTGAGGAGGAGGCCATGAGGGGGAGGGGCTATGGAGAGATGAAGGGCAATGTTGGAGGGTGGTAGTTCCGATATCTACAGAGAAAGAGGTCATTGGTGGGGCACCAAAAAAGACTTCCACACCAGCACTAAAGCCGGTCCTGTCATGGCCTTTCTGTTTTCTTTTATTTAATTAACAATCAGGTGATTAGGACAACTGTGGAGCATACTTTAAAGTGTGTGCTAATTGCATTCACTGTTATATTCAATGTTTTAGGTTTTGAGGGTGATTTTACTGTTGTTTTCTACTGGGAATAATGAAAGTGGAACTGAATGGTGGCTGCTATTGGGCTGGTGCCGAAGGTCAGCTGTGAGATAAGGTGCAATGGAGAGGGGTGGTAGAAAAGTGGATAATCAAGCCTGTAAGGTAGCGCACTGCAGAATCAGGTGTCAGGTGGAGGTAGAAATTTAGAGACTTCCTGCCTGAAGGCTCGCACAGAGGGAGCCCGCCAGAGTAGAGTCACTTGCCTGATACTCCCACCTAAGAAACCTCCTCTTCCCATCAAAGGGACATTACATGGAAAAAAACACTTTTGGAGAGTGATAACATTTAGAAAGAGACTTGGAAAAGAGTGTGTTTTACTGGGGGGCCTAAGCAGGCCTGGCTAGATATATAAGCGATAAATCGGGCCAGCAGTGGCCCACCCGAATGCACCCTTGGCCCACCCAAATAAAAATTCCTGGGCCTGCTGTGTCCTAGCATTTGACTGCAGGGCTGTGAAGCTCGTGTTTCCAGGACCACTTTTGGAGGGTTTGAGACAGCATGGCGCCTGGAATAGGCCTGTGTTTCTGCGCTCAGCAGATGCTCGCTGAGGTAAAGGTTTCAGATGGCAGGTAGAGGGTGCCAAGGCCCCCGCTCTGGGGCATGTTAGGCCAGCAGGTGTAGAGCACGGGTCCGGTGCTAATGAAATTACATCAATTTACCGCAGTGGCGAGAATACCGCGGATCAAGATGACAAATTACATTGAATTACCGCAATGACCAGAATACCGCGGAACAAGATGACGAATTACATCGATTTATCGCATTGGCGAGAACACCGTAGATCAAGATGATGATTTATATCGATTTACCACAGTGACCAGAATACAGCAGATCAAGATCACAAATTACATCGGTTTCCCGGCATAGCGGAAGAGGAAGACGTGCCTGGCACACACCTTGGCAGGGCCTGCCTGGGCATTAACGCCGCATGACATTATTCTGCACCAACCAGTGCCAGTAAAAGTCTGTCCTTTCTACCCGTGTCCCCTTCCGGCATTTATTGGGGGCACTTCTCGGGTTAGGGTGACAGTGAAGCTGTAGATTTATACCGCCTGAAAGTAGGGCGGCACAGATGACTGCAGCATCGTTAACAAACAAAGTTAGGCCGGGCAAGTGAGGCTTGAAATTGGGGAAGGGGTGGAGAACAAAGGGTGCAGCTATTTGGAGAGCCCCCTCCCGCCACATTCTGTCCTGGCTGAGAGCACTTTCTGCAGGGGAAGCCCCTCCAGCTCCTGTATGGTGCTTGATAATAAATTACAAACCCTTATCCCCCACCATCCATCACCACCAAGTGAGCGAGAAAGGTGGATGTGAAAAGTTTTTTTTGCCTTTTTTGTACATGCATCATTCTTTTTTTTGGGGGGGGGTCTTGAAATCTACCCTCATTGACGTTGCACGAGCTTAACAGGCTCGTCAAATTTTTATTAGAGAGGATGTTACTGAATCCCATAAAAGTTTGTAACTGTTCTTAATTTAGTCTCACAGGGTGGTAGAAAAGATGTTGGCTTGTGTCCTATCAGACAAAGTGCATCCGTGTGTTTCTTTTAACTTTTCCATAGCCTGGAGGGTCGAATGAGGAAACTGTGGATTGCCGCAAAGCAGGGTTTCCACATGTGGAGAACAGCGGTTGTCATAATTTCAGAACATACGTCTTCGTCATAAATGACCTTTTCTTAAAATGTATATTTGGGGAAGAGTGTCTTTTCCAGCAAGTGGCGTTCGTTTAGTTCTTCTTAAAATGCTAATTATTCCGTATAAAACGGTATGAAAGAAGATATTAAAAGCGTTCAATATATTATCGGGAACAAACTAAGACATGCTCGGGTTCACTTAATAAATGCAATACCATCAAATGTTTTAAAACACAGCATTTTACAGCCTTATTGTAAAAGTGGAAAAGGCAACGTGAGGTTACCTGTGCTGAGGCCAATTTTAAGTCAAAAGTAAACTTCCAAACAAGGGGCTTGGCTGGCAAACACAGCTTAGGTGAATCTGCCCTCTGGTTCGAAGTGCTGAGTACCCAAAGGGGTGGCCGATGGCTGCACAGCCACAAAACATCTTTTTTAAAATGTATTTTAAGACCTTGACTCTTTAAAAGACCCCGTATGAATTTAAAAGCAGCCCAGGGTCTAGCGGTTCGGCTACAACAACTGTGGCAAGGAGCCTTTAAGACGGCCGGTGGTAGAAGGACATGGCGGAGATAACTGCGGTAATTTGTGCACCTGTCCAGGCTGCGGACCTCTTCATAAAGAGCTGCGGTATTCGGTGCGGGTGTCACAACACTGGTGTAAAGAGCACCACAATCTGGTACTCCGATATAACGAGCATCCAATTCAGTGGTGGAGCCACAACACCGCATTACAAAGCGCATCTTGTCTGGGAGAAGGCTTTCTTTAAAACAAAGCCCCGGGGCAGTGGGGGTCCCCATCTCTGCATGGGGCCCCTGCTAATTAATTAGGCATTGCCCCAGGACCTGGTCCACTCGGGTGCTTAAGCATCACAAAGCACAGGAGCCCGCGCTTCATTTTATTTTCACTTTATCGGCTGGATTCGCGCACCCAGCGAAAATTCAGCCGATTAAAAAAAAATGCTTTCTTTGGCCCTGGAGGTCCTTGCGGGATCCCCTGAGCAGGCCTAGCGTTTCATGTTTTTTAACCTTTATTTTACTGTTTTCTTGTGACTCGGTAGAGCTGTCAACACTTCCTGGTTTGGAGTGTTGGCAGCCAATCAGAGTGAAGCTCGTGCCCGGGAGGGTTTGCGAACCCTCTGCGGTGCTCAGATATCGATATTTTTCTTTATCTAATTTCTCAGGAACTACTGAACGGATTCTTTCTGAACCAAGACCTACCTTTCTGCCAAAGTTGATGTAATTCTGTTCAGCAGTTCAGGCTGTAGCTTTGTCTAAAGTTTCCTAAGGAAATTAACATGGGTAAAATGTGTTTGGGACCCCCATTTTTTCTCAGCCCCTGCTTGACGACTCTCCCCGAAACTTTCAAGACAGGAGCTGACCAGAGTACCACACCAGTTTTGAAAATTTCACAAAGATTTGTCAAACGGCACCAAAGATGATGGCAAAAGAAAAAATGCTTTCGAATAGAAACAAGGTCATAACTATAACTACCTACTGGCGACTGCCAGTAGGTAATACATATATATATATATATACATATGTCATCATGAGTGATGTAATATGTGACGTCATCAGCAGTGCATTGAGGGAGCGCAAGTTATAGTTAGCTGAACTAACTATAACGGGGGAATTTCAATGGTTTTGTACGAGTGAAAAGTCCAGCCGACTATAACGCACCTGAAACCTATGGTTTCTTCAGTGAATTTCTAACGTTTTTTAAATGCTAATTCCGAACTATAACGTGCCTGAAACCTATGGTTTTTTTCAGTGAATTTCAAAGGTTTTTTTAATGCCAATTTCTAACTATGCCTACAGAGATAGGACATGTGAAGAAAGAAGAAAAAACGCACAGAATGAAAAAAAAGAAATGCAGAAAGAAGCAACAGAAGTCCTCAAAGACGAAGAGAAGTACAGGAAGAAGGATAACATGCAGAAAGAACAAACAGAAGAGCAGAAAGAAGCCTTGTTGCAAAATCATCCTGTACCCTCAACTTTTTCAGACAGATTCTGGTGGTAACTGAGTCTGACTAAACAGTCCTACCTAGAGCCAGTGCTATGTTAAAAGACACTCAGAATACAGTGAAAACACCTACATACACTAGGGAACACTATGCGTTGGGGTCGCTCTGTGATTAGCATGACCTCCTCCGTAAGCCCCTAGTATATAATAGGGCAGGGGATTAAAACTACCGATTAAAACGCGCCACAGGGCGTGTTTGCACACGTTAACTCAGGCCCCGTCCCCTCCCTTCACCACTGTGTAAACACACCCTGTGGCCGTTTTTAGTTGGGAGATTAAGCTCATTTGAATTCTGAGGGTCCCTAGGGTCCAACTAGCCCACTAGGTACCTCCAGTAAGCGCCACAGAGCTGCATTGCAGAGAAGTGTAAAAAGTGGCACGGCCTGGACCACCTCTCTTCAACGCAGCTCAGTGGCGATTACTGGAAGCACCTGGTGGGCTAGTTAGCCCCCAGGGGCCCTCAGGATTGAAGGGGAATTATTTCCCCAACTTAAAACGCGCCATAGGGTGTTTATGCACACGTCACCTCAGGCCCCGTGCCCTCCCTTCCCCACTGTGTAAACACGCCCTGTGGCCGTTTTAAGTTGGGAGATTAGGTCCCCTTGAATCCTGAAGTCTCTAGGGGCAAAATAGCCCACTAGGTACGTCCAGTAAGCACCATTGCAGAGAGGTGTAAAAAGGGGCACGGCCTGCACCACCTCTCTGCAACGCAGAGCAGTGGTGCTTACTGGAAGCACCTGGTGGGCTAGTTGGCCCCCAGGGTCCCCCAGGATTGAAAGGGAATTATTTCCCCAACTTAAAACGCGGCACAGGGCGTGTTTGCACACGCCACCTCAGGCCCCGTCCTCTCCCTTCACCACTGTGTAAACGCGCCCTGTGGCCATTCTAAGTTGAGAGATTAAGTCTCCTTGAATCCTAAGGGTCCCTAGGGTCAAACTAGCTCACTAGGTACCTCCAGTAAGCGCCACAGAGCTGCGTTGCATAGAGGTGTAAAAAGGGTCGTGGCCTCAGAACACCTGTCTGCAACGCAGCTCCCTGGTGCATACTGGAGATACCTGTTGGGCTAGTTAGCCCTCAGGGACCCTCAGTATTGAAGGGGAATTAATTCCCCAAGTTACAACTGGCCAGGGGGCCCGTTTGCAGAGTGCTGCAAGGAGGGGGCGTGGCCTCCGGCGCGATGCCTGTCTTTTATTTATTTTATTTTTTTAAGAAGGAGGGCTGTGTGGCCCCCTTCTTTTTCTAATTTATTGGCCCTGGTGACCCCATCCCCCAGGGGTCTGCACCCTAATTGTTTTTGTTGAAAAAAATACATTTGGAAGGGGGCTGTGTGGCCCCCCTCCCAAGGCCTTAATCGGCCCCGGGGACCCCAACCCCCGGGTCGTGGGCTTTTTTTTTTTTATTCTTTAGGAGGGGGGCTGCGTTGCCCCCCTACTCAGGCCACTTATGGCCCCAGGGACCCCATCCCCCATGGCCGGCCTTTGATTTTTAATATTTAATACAAATATATATTTATATAAACACCTAGGACATGCTGGATATACCGTATGTACCTATCACCATGACGATTTGCGTGATATTCATTAAAAGGCGACTATGCATACAATGAATCCACGTGGAATGTATTTACACCGCTAGTGAAGCTCTGACGTGTCTGATGCCCTACCGTGCCTAATCCCGGGGCCCCCGCTGGTGGGTACTCTCCAAGTAGACACCCTTGTTTATTTATACAAACATGGGTAGCTATTGACAGGCACATTTAATACACACGCACACCAAGCCATTCAAAGGGGATTCGACAGAAATTCAACCAAACTATGCATAAAACCCCCTCACGGTTAATAGAACACACATCCACCGCCGGATGTGTAATAATTTTTATTTTACTCTCTGGAAAGGAGACAAACCTCATTTGAGAGTCACAGCATGCTCCTGGCTGAGCCCAATGCTGTGTTACACCCACCAGTGCCCGCAGAGTGCTACACAACTCTGTGTTGTATTCCACCAGCTAGTGCATATGCTTTGACACTCTCTAGCCCATGTGCACTGTAACACCACCCCGTGAATATGTAATGCCTCATTTGCCTTTGCACGGGTTATATTGCCCCATCTAACGTGCCCTCCTCGATGCCTATGTTATAACGCACAGCGCTATGCCATACATATTACAATCTGGGATCCATATCTTTGTCATAGTGCATATGCAACGTTACACTCCCCAGCACATATTTTATATTACAACTTTAGAGACTAGTTAGGTTACACAACACTGCCCTGTGCATATTACACTCCAAGGCGCATATCGCATAGCACGCGCTGGTGCCTGTGCTATCTTGCGCTCTCCAATGAATCTGTCATTGCGCACGATGTATTGCATATTAGATTTCATGCCCCGGTTCATCTTATATCACTCTTTTTGGTGCATAGTTTATACCACACACTAAATCTTTCATTTCCAATCGTGCTCTCAGGACTATGTTCTATATAACACTGCGTCCACCTACCCTTTTCACGGGCATTACATTTTGCGATGGGGGTGGAGGGTCAGGGGGTGTTTCTGCCAAGTGAGCCCGGAGTCACAGTCACAAACGTCCTCTTCTTCCTGAATAAAAGTGAGATTATGCTGCATACTTGTTCATATTTTAAGTAGTTCGCACAGACACACATTTTAAAAAACAATAAAGTTCCTAATACCCACCTTCTCTGAACAGTTAGCTTGCTGCCCCTATTCTCCTTCCCCCTGCCCTCCGATGTCTTTGTGCATGCCCCTGCTCCATCCTTTTTTCCCACCATGTTCCATGGACCTGCCACTCCTATCTACTCTGAGTGTTCTGTTGAGCTGTCACTCCCCTCCCACCTGCCTAGCATTGTCATATGACTGTGACCTGTCTCTGCCACCTCCACCCTGCCTGTCCACATGCCATGCCCCTATCCCCTTCCTCCTGTCCTCCAAGGTCCATTTTACTGCCACACCCTTCTGCCCTACCTGGTCTGTTGTGCTGTAACTGCTCTTCCTGCCTGCCCCACGCAGTCTGTTGTGAGGCCCCTTCACCTGAACTCTCTTGTCTGTGCCCAGGTCCTGACCCTCCCTTCTATCCTCCATGGTCCTTTGTGCATGCCCCTGCACCCTCCTTCTTGCCCATCATAGCCATTGTGCTGCCACTAACCCTCCGCTTGCCATGCATGGTCTTCTGTGCTGCCATGGCCACTGTTACCTTTCCTGTGTAGTCAGCTAGCAGCCCATGACCCCCTCCCACCTTCCCTCCATGGTCTGTGTGTATGCCATCATAGTCTCACTGTTGCTCTCCATGGTGTGTCTTGTTTCTAGTGCCCATCCTGCCTGACCTCCATGGTCATCTTGTTGCTCCTGCCCTGCCCCCTTGCCCCCAGCCCTTTGTTTCTATGTGCAGACCCCTATTCCCTCCCTCCTGGCTTGTCTGTTCCATAGTAATGCCCCTGATCCGTCCCTCCTGCCCTTTATGGTCTGTTTTGCTGCAGCTTTCTCTCCTGTCTGTCCATTATGGTCAGCCAGCTACCATTGCCTCTTTCCCCACTGTTCTCTGTTGTCCATGTGCATGGTCCTGTCCCCTCCCTATTGCTTTCTATGGATTGTTGTGCTGTACTCCCGTCCCGCATGCCCTGTGTGGTGCATTGTGCTGCTGCAAACCCTGATTGAGAGGCAGAGGCCAGGGGCACGGACTCTGAAAATTGAAGGCAGGTAGGAGAGTGCAGATGCAACAATTTGACCACACTGGGCAGGCAGGAAGGGTAGTGGCAGCACAACAGACTATGGAGGGCAGTGGAAAGGGGGGCAGGGGCAACAAACCAACAATACAGGACTGGCAAGAGAGGCTGTGGCAATATAATAGACCATTGTGGGCAGAAGGAAGAGGCAGTGGTAGTACAACCATACATGCCAGCAGAACCGTTTCAGCCAGTAAACGTCCAATGTTTTTAAGCTCAAATAGGCATTATTTGATCTGTCTCCTGTCTGCAATCTCCTCTTTTTCAATGTAACTCAAAGGGGAAAATCAATACCCCAGTTTCTTTCTCCAAAATCTCCCTCTTACCAAGTTCAAAATGTTCGCAAGTATGGTACATTGGATCATGGTAGGCAGGAGGAATTGGGGTAGGGACATGGACTCAGATAACAGAGGACAGGAGGGACATGGAGAGGTGCACCAAACTGACCCTACAGGGCAGGCATCAGGGTTTGCAGCAGCACAATACACCACACAGCGCATGCAGGATGGGAGTGCAGCACAACAATCCATAGAAAGCAATTGGGAGGGGACAAGACCATGCACATGGACAACAGAGTACAGAGGGGAAAGAGGCAATGGTAGCTAGCTGACCATAATGGACAGACAGGAGTGAAAGTTGCAGCATAGCAGACCGTAAAGGGCAGGAGGGACAGATCAGGGGCATTACAATGGAACAGACAAGCCAGGAGGGAGGGAATAGGGGTCTGCACATGGAAAAAGAGGGCTGGGGGCAAAGGGGCAGGGCAGGAGCAGCAAGACGACCATGGAGGTCAGGCAGGATGGACACTAGAAACAAGACACACCATGGAGAGCAACAATGAGACTATGATGGCATACACACAGACCATGGAGGGAAGGTGGGAGGGGGTCAGGGGCAGCTAGCTGACCACACAGGGAAGGTGGGAGGGGCCATGGCAGCACAGAAGACCATGCATGGCAAGCGGGAGGGTTAGTGGCAGCAGAATGGCTATGATGGGCAAGAAGGAGGGTGCAGGGGCATGCACAAAGGACCATGGAGGATAGAAGGGAGGGTCAGGACCTGGGCACAGACAAGAGAGTTCAGGGGAAGGGGCCTCACAACAGACCGCGAGGGGCAGGCAGGATGAGCAGTTGCAGCACATAGACCAGGGAGGGCAGAAGGGTGTGGCAGTAAAATGGACCATGGAGGACAGGAGGAAGGGGATAGGGGCATGGCATGTGGACAGGCAGTGTGGAGGTGGCAGGGACAGGTTACAGTCATCTGACAATGCTAGGCAGGTGGGAGGGGAGTGGCAGCTCAACAGAACACTCAGAGTAGATAGGAGTGGCAGGTCCATGGAACATGGGGGGCAAAAAGGATGGAGCAGGGGCATGCACAGAGACATCGGAGGGCAGGGGGAAGGAGAATAGGGGCAGCAAGCTAAGCAGAGAGGCTAAGCAGGAGGTCAATGATGGGCCATAGAATTGGGCAATGGAGGGCAGGAGGAGTGGACTGGTACATCATGCTAAATGGAGGGCAGTGGCAGCACATCAGACCATGCATGGCAGGAGGGAGGAGGCTAGTCCATGGATTCAGACAACAGAGGATAGGGAGGTGGTGGATGGGGCAGCAGGCTAACTGTTCAGAGAAGGTGGGTATTAGGAACGTTATTGTTTTTAAAATGTGTGTCTGTGCGAACTACTTAAAATATAAACAAGTATGCAGCATAATCTCACTTTTATTCAGGAAGAAGAGGACGTTTGTGACTGTGACTCTGGATTCACTTGGCAGAAACACCCCCTGACCCTCCACCCCCCATCGCAAAATGTAATGCCCATGAAAAGGGTAGGTGGACGCAGTGTTATATAGAACATAGTCCTGAGAGCACGATTGAAAATGAAAACCAGACATAGTATATGGTATAAACTATGCACCAAAAAGTGTGATATAAGATGAACCGGGGCGTGAAATATAATATGCAATACATTGTGCGCAATGACAGATTCATTGGAGAGCGCGAGATAGCACATGCACTAGCGCGTGCTATGCGATATGCACCTTGGAGTGTAATATGCACAGGGTAGTATTGTGTAACCTAACTAGTCTCTAAAATTGTAATATAAAATATGTGCTGGGGAGTGTAACGTTGCATATGCACTGTGACAAAGATATGGATCCCAGATTGTAATATGTATGGCATAGCACTGTGCGTTATAACATAGGCATCGAGGAAGGCACGTTCGATGGGGCAATATAACCGGTGCGGAGGCAAGTGTGGCATGACATATTCACGGGGTGGTGTTACTGTGCACATGGGCTAGAGAGTGTCATAGAATACGCACTAGCTGGTGGAATACAACACAGAGGTGTGAGGCACTCGGTAGGCACTGGTGGGTGTAACACAGCATTGGGCTCAGCCAGGAGCACCTGTGACTCTCAAGTGAGGTTTGTCTCCTTTCCAGAGAGTAAAATAAAAAGTATTACACATCCGGCGGTGGATGTGTGTTTTATTAACCGTGAGGGTGTTTTCTTGCATAGTTTGGTCGAATTTTTGTCGAATCCGCTTTGAATGGCTTGGTGTGCGTGTATATTAAATGTGCCCGTCAATAGCTACCCATGTTTGTATAAATAAACGACAAGGGTGTCTACTTGGAGAGTAGGCCTGGGCCAAAATTCCGTTCCGTTCGCGGAAATTGCGATAATTTGTCAAAATTTCCGCATTCCGCAGCTTAGCGATAATTTGTTTCTTGCTCGCGCTGTAAAAAAATACATTCTTGCGTGCGCGCGATCGCCATACCTGAATCCCCGCGTTCGCTGACAAGTTTTCCCGACCCGGTTGCGTTCTCTACGAGATATTGTATTGTTGGTAGCCATTTTGCGCTGTCTCGCAACAGTTTGCGCTCGCATTGTCGCGCGATGACGTCATTTGTTGCGCGAACACGTCATTCTTCTCGCGATCATGCACCGCGCGAGTATGAGAAGATTGAGATCTCGAACACGTCATTCTACACCGCGAGCGAGAGGGTGAGGACGCGGACACGTCTAATCGAACGCGAACAGGAGAAAGAGACCCCGAACACGTCATATCCAACGCGACAGGGACGAAGAGAACGCGATCATGTCATTTTCGACACGCCGGCGGAAGTATTGTGAAGCTCGAGAACTCGAACATGTAAAATTCTCAATTTGGAGAGGAATATCAGCTCTAGCAGCATGAAACCTTCTGTAAATGCTGATTTTGGATGAAAACAACTCCTCACATTGACATTTGGCTGTCATTTTTTGTGCAAGGAGTCCTTTTTTAAAAAGGTGGGGAGAGGAAGGAAGAGACACAGAATCTCCAACTTCCTGTTCCTGTCCAGCAGGCTCCTCCCAGTGCTTTGTCCATCTCCTGCTCATTCTGCCTTTGGATTTGGAGCTGGAAAGATCACTCTTTTTGTCTGCTGCATCATTGCAATTGGATTTGAGGATTTCTGGAATAGGATATTTTACAAGTAAGTGGTTGTTGTGTCTGTTTGATTGTGGGCATTGCAGTTGTTGTAACTACAATTTATTTTTGATAACTATCATCATTCCTTTTTTTTTTTTTAAATGTTGTGGGTAGTAGTAGTAGGACCGAGCTAGCCATGGGCATGGCCTCATGGGTGTGTGCATGATGAAGCAACTGTTCCTTTTGGTGTTTTTTGAATGTATTTCATTTTCAAGCATCATTTAGGGCATGAATGGCATTGGATTGAGTTGGGGAAGTGTGTTTTTTTGGGGTGGCCTTTCTGATGTTGTTGGGCCTGGCCATGTGGCTGGTGGCCACTTTGAAGCCTAGGCCTGCAAGCTTGCCTGCCCTTGTCTGCCAACAGGCCTGCTTTCATCCACTAGGATCAGAGCAGGTAGCCACAGCTTTATTAATCAAGTGTTTTCTGTGTGGTCTGTTGAATTTAGTCTTCATTTAGGGCATGGATGGCATTGGATTGAGTTGGGGAAGTGTGCTTTTTGGGGGTGGCCTTTCTGATGTTGTTGGGCCTGGCCATGTGGCTGGTGGCCATTTTGAAGCCTAGGCCTGCAAGCTTGCCTGGCCTTGTCTGCCAACAGGCCTGCTTTCATCCACTAGGATCAGAGCAGGTAGCCACAGCTTTACTAATCAAGTGTTTTCTGTGTGGTCTGTTGAATTTAGACTTCATTTAGGGCATGGATGGCATTGGATTGAGTTGGGGAAGCGTGCTTTTTGGGGGTGGCCTTTCTGATGTTGTTGGGCCTGGCCATGTGGCTGGTGGCCATTTTGAAGCCTAGGCCTGCAAGCTTGCCTGGCCTTGTCTGCCAACAGGCCTGCTTTCATCCACTAGGATCAGAGCAGGTAGCCACAGCTTTATTAATCAAGTGTTTTCTGTGTGGTCTGTTGAATTTAGACTTCGTTTATGGCATGGATGGCATTGGATTGAGTTGGGGAAGTGTGCTTTTTGGGGGTGGCCTTTCTGATGTTGTTGGGCCTGGCCATGTGGCTGGTGGCCATTTTGAAGCCTAGGCCTGCAAGCTTGCCTGGCCTTGTCTGCCAACAGGCCTGCTTTCATCCACTAGGATCAGAGCAGGTAGCCACAGCTTTATTAATCAAGTGTTTTCTGTGTGGTCTATTGAAGTTAGACTTCATTTAGGGCATGGATGGCATTGGTAACTACAATTTATTTTTGATAACTATCATCATTCCTTTTTTTTTTTTAAATGTTGTGGGTAGTAGTAGTAGGACCGAGCTAGCCATGGGCATGGCCTCATGGGTGTGTGCATGATGAAGCAACTGTTCCTTTTGGTGTTTTTTGAATGTATTTCATTTTCAAGCATCATTTAGGGCATGAATGGCATTGGATTGAGTTGGGGAAGTGTGTTTTTTTGGGGTGGCCTTTCTGATGTTGTTGGGCCTGGCCATGTGGCTGGTGGCCACTTTGAAGCCTAGGCCTGCAAGCTTGCCTGCCCTTGTCTGCCAACAGGCCTGCTTTCATCCACTAGGATCAGAGCAGGTAGCCACAGCTTTATTAATCAAGTGTTTTCTGTGTGGTCTGTTGAAGTTAGTCTTCATTTAGGGCATGGATGGCATTGGATTGAGTTGGGGAAGTGTGCTTTTTGGGGGTGGCCTTTCTGATGTTGTTGGGCCTGGCCATGTGGCTGGTGGCCATTTTGAAGCCTAGGCCTGCAAGCTTGCCTGGCCTTGTCTGCCAACAGGCCTGCTTTCATCCACTAGGATCAGAGCAGGTAGCCACAGCTTTACTAATCAAGTGTTTTCTGTGTGGTCTGTTGAATTTAGACTTCATTTAGGGCATGGATGGCATTGGATTGAGTTGGGGAAGCGTGCTTTTTGGGGGTGGCCTTTCTGATGTTGTTGGGCCTGGCCATGTGGCTGGTGGCCATTTTGAAGCCTAGGCCTGCAAGCTTGCCTGGCCTTGTCTGCCAACAGGCCTGCTTTCATCCACTAGGATCAGAGCAGGTAGCCACAGCTTTATTAATCAAGTGTTTTCTGTGTGGTCTGTTGAATTTAGTCTTCATTTAGGGCATGGATGGCATTGGATTGAGTTGGGGAAGTGTGCTTTTTGGGGGTGGCCTTTCTGATGTTGTTGGGCCTGGCCATGTGGCTGGTGGCCATTTTGAAGCCTAGGCCTGCAAGCTTGCCTGGCCTTGTCTGCCAACAGGCCTGCTTTCATCCACTAGGATCAGAGCAGGTAGCCACATCTTTATTAATCTAGTGTTTTCTGTGTGGTCTGTTGAATTTAGACTTCATTTAGGGCATGGATGGCATTGGATTGAGTTGGGGAAGTGTGCTTTTTGGGGGTGGCCTTTCTGATGTTGTTGGGCCTGGCCATGTGGCTGGTGGCCATTTTGAAGCCTAGGCCTGCAAGCTTGCCTGGCCTTGTCTGCCAACAGGCCTGCTTTCATCCACTAGGATCAGAGTAGGTAGCCACAGGTTTATTAATCAAGTGTTTTCTGTGTGGTCTGTTGAATTTAGACTTCATTTAGGGCATGGATGGCATTGTATTGAGTTGGGGAAGTGTGCTTTTTGGGGGTGGCCTTTCTGATGTTGTTGGGCCTGGCCATGTGGCTGGTGGCCATTTTGAAGCCTACGCCTGCAAGCTTGCCTGGCCTTGTCTGCCAACAGGCCTGCTTTCATCCACTAGGATCAGAGCAGGTAGCCACAGCTTTATTAATCAAGTGTTTTCTGTGTGGTCTGTTGAATTTAGACTTCGTTTATGGCATGGATGGCATTGGATTGAGTTGGGGAAGTGTGCTTTTTGGGGGTGGCCTTTCTGATGTTGTTGGGCCTGGCCATGTGGCTGGTGGCCATTTTGAAGCCTAGGCCTGCAAGCCTGCCTGGCCTTGTCTGCCAACAGGCCTGCTTTCATCCACTAGGATCAGAGCAGGTAGCCACAGCTTTATTAATCAAGTGTTTTCTGTGTGGTCTATTGAAGTTAGACTTCATTTAGGGCATGGATGGCATTGGATTGAGTTGGGGAAGTGTGCTTTTTGGGGGTGGCCTTTCTGATGTTGTTGGGCCTGGCCATGTGGCTGGTGGCCATTTTGAAGCCTAGGCCTGCAAGCTTGCCTGGCCTTGTCTGCCAACAGGCCTGGTTTCATCCACTAGGATCAGAGCAGGTAGCCACAGCTTTATTAATCAAGTGTTTTCTGTGTCGTCTGGTGAATTTAGACTTCATTTAGGGCATGGATGGCATTGGATTGAGTTGGGGAAGAGTGCTTTTTGGGGGTGGCCTTTCTGATGTTGTTGGGCCTGGCCATGTGGCTGGTGGCCATTTTGAAGCCTAGGCCTGCAAGCTTGCCTGGACTTGTCTGCCAACAGGCCTGCTTTCATCCACTAGGATCAGAGCAGGTAGCCACAGCTTTATTAATCTAGTTTTTTCTGTGTGGTCTGTTGAATTTAGACTTCATTTAGGGCATGGATGGCATTGGATTGAGTTGGGGAAGTGTGCTTTTTGGGGGTGGCCTTTCTGATGTTGTTGGGCCTGGCCATGTGGCTGGTGGCCATTTTGAAGCCTAGGCCTGCAAGCTTGCCTGGCCTTGTCTGCCAACAGGCCTGCTTTCATCCACTAAGATCAGAGCAGGTAGCCACAGCTTTATTAATCAAGTGTTTTCTGTGTGGTCTGTTGAATTTAGACTTCATTTAGGGCATGGATGGCATTGGATTGAGTTGGGGAATTGTGCTTTTTGGGGGTGGCCTTTCTGATGTTGTTGGGCCTGGCCATGTGGCTGGTGGCCATTTTGAAGCCTACGCCTGCAAGCTTGCCTGCCCTTGTCTGCCAACAGGCCTGCTTTCATCCACTAGGATCGGAGCAAGTAGCCACAGCTTTATTAATCAATTGTTTTCTGTGTGGTCTGTTGAATTTAGACTTCATTTAGGGCATGGATGGCATTGGATTGAGTTGGGGAAGTGTGCTTTTTGGGGTGGCCTTTCTGATGTTGTTGGGCCTGGCCATGTGGCTGGTGGCCATTTTGAAGCCTAGGCCTGCAAGCTTGTCTGGCCTTGTCTGCCAACAGGCCTGCTTTCATCCACTAGGATCAGAGCAGGTAGCCACAGCTTTATTAATCTAGTGTTTTCTGTGTGGTCTGTTGAATTAATTTTAGACTTCATTTAGGGCATGGATGGCATTGGATTGAGTTGGGGAAGTGTGCTTTTTGGGGTTGGCCTGTCTGATGTTGGTTGTCTTAAAGACATGCTTTTGTTGTATGTGTCTGATCACTGGTGTGTTGGTGTGCAATGCATGCACCCTGCAGACCTTTTTGGGGCCTGTGAATGTTCGTATTTACATTTTGTTGCATTAAAAAGGCAGAGCAGTGTGCTTTAGCATGCATCCTTTACCTGGCTTTTATAAGCCTTTTGTCAGCTCAGGGTGTTTCCCAGGCCCCCGGCTTGTTTGTGATTCGTGAGTGTCCATGTGGGTGGTGGCCTTTTTTTGTGTTTGGACTGGGAGTTATTAGTGTCCTGCTTTTGCCATAGGCCTGCATGATTTTCCTATTGGCTATTTGGCTTACTGCTTCCATCCATCCACCCCCTTTGCCAGCAGCAGCTCCATGGATGCTGAGATGCTCAAATAATGTATTGGCAAATAGGGTCCACCCCACTTCCATTACATTTTTATTTTGGTGGTTATTATTATTAACATTCCTATCCTTCCTGAGAGTGTAGTGTGTGGCTGTACACAGTAGTATAACATAGCCCTAGTTAAAAAAAAAAGTCATAAATGGCTAGACTATCTTTTGTTTGCACTAGTACAGTACTAAGTAACTGAACCACAACAACAAATGCAACATTTCACTGATGTTCTTCTCCTGGCTTATTTGCTTTTAGGTGCACAAAAGACAGAGTAGGAGGTGTCATCAGCATCACCCGGCTACCCGTTGTACTGCCAGCCAGACAGAAGTCCTGCTGCGCATCATGTCCACGTGTGACCAGAACTTGTTGTGCATCTGCATCCTGCCTGACTTCTGAAGAAGATGACCCCAAAGAAAGGTACCAGGTCCAGTACCAATAAAGTTGCCGGTGAGAAGAAGGAACAGAAAAAGGAAGTGCCATTAACCACGACTGGTGGTGTGCCGGCCAATGTTTTTTTTGGCACCCAAAAAGTTACGCCTGCAGCAGCGTTGTCCGGGAACCAAGCTGGGAGCAGCACAGTGGTCCAACCCCATCAACCTAGGCCCAAGGGCTTTAGTGTCTCAGAGGTAGCCAGTCTACTAACGAGCAGCGATGTTGAAGAAATGTCATTACCGCAAAGTAGTGCACAATCAAGTTCAACGCAGGCGCAATCTTAGCAGATCAGTGTGCAGCCGCAACAAGAACAGCAGCAGTCGCCGCAACAAGAACAGCAGCAGCAGCCGCCGCAACAAGAACAGCAGCAGCAGCCGCCGCAACAAGAACAGCAGCAGCAGCCGCCGCAACAAGAACAGCAGCAGCCGCCGCAACAGCCAACCATAGTAGTTGTTGCTCCTGACGTAGGGGCATTTCAGGAAATCGAGTTTCCTGCAGACAAAGTGGAGCAAAGTGAAACCACTGTTTCAGAAGATCTATTGTCTTCCAGACCACCAGCAAGGAAAAGGAGGCTTAGTCCATCATCTTCTTCTTCAAGCCCCGCTTCTGATGATCGTGATGCCACTTGGCTACCACCAGTCTGAGAGTGATATACGCCACAAGACAATGCTTCTGAAAAGGAAGGTCCCAGAAAAACTTAGAGTTATGGAGGTAGATGTAGAAGAGGGGGGTGATGATGTTGATGAAGACGAGCCAGTCATCACGCACATTACTCCCGCCCCAAAGGGATTGGAGACCAACATTCTCACCCTATCCAGAAAGGCTGCTACTGAGCGGGATGTAGCACGGATATCACCAACACAGGTTACACCACCACTACCTCCAGCTGCCATATTTTCCAAGGCCCGGCAGGGACCTACATCCAGCTCAAGCATCGCAGTAGGTAGTGGTAGTAAAAGTCACAGTCTAGGTGCACAGGGTCACATTTCAAGCACCCCCTCCAGTTCATCTGGTGTTGAAAGTGGAACATCCAGCAGTGCCAGAAAGTTCTCCTCCCCAGTTTGGGACTTCTTTGCTGTTAGCACCAAGGAGGAGAACGTTGCTATCTGCTCAATTTGTCGTCAAGGTGTCCGGCGTGGTAAGCTTGGTACAAACTATGGTACCGGATGACAAGCAAGCCATCTAAGAATACACCACACTATCTTGTGGGAGCATCACCTACTTAAGTTAAAAGAAAGTAGAAAAACTCACCCCATTGAAGTTGGTCAGGATGAATCAGGGAGCGATATTATTGTGGTGGCAGGTGAAGAAGAGGGAGGCATTTCTAGCCCTGTCCCCAGTAGTGCAGTGGTAATGCCCACATCCTCCACAGTAACATCAGAGTGGCACCGCAGTAAGAGCCATACTCAGAGTCAGGGTGAGACACCACGGCGACCGATTACCTCAATGGACAATCTGTGTCGTTGAGCCTTAGTGGGTTAATGAAAACAGCACCACAAAGGAAAGTAATCCAGCCTACCATTGAGAGCATGTTTAGGTTGGAGGGGCAGTTCCAACGCAACCACCCAACGGCACGATTGTACAATCCGAAGCTTGCTAAAATGTTAGCGCTGAACCTTATTCCTTTTTCATTTGTGGAAGGGGTGGGTTTTCTTGAATTTGTGTCTGCCATCTGCCCTAAATGGAAGGTTCCCAGCCGGTCCTATTTTGCAAGATTTGCTGTTCCGGCACAACATCATGATGTGCTGGAATTGGTTGGACAAGCTTTGCAGCAGAGTGCTGTGCACAATATCCACCTGACAACAAACATGTGGACCAGTTGCCAAGCCACAGATTACATGTGGATCACTGCACACTGGATCTCTTTTGTGGGGGTTAGAGATAAGCTATCTGCACGGGGTGTTGTTGACACAGCTGCGATTTTTGAAGGTACTCTGAAACATGCAACTGTAGCCATGTTCGCCATGGAGAAATCTCATACCGCTGAAAACATTTTACACGAGTTTCGCACCAAGGTTTTGGAATGGCTGCGGCCCAGAGGGCTTGGTATTGGTTTTGTTGCCACAGACAATGGCAGTAATGTACTTAAGGCCATGGAACTTGGTTCCTATTTCAGGGTTCCGTGTTTGGCGCACTGCATAAACATTATAGTTCAAGACTTTCTTAAAAAAAAAAACACAGTCAGCAATTTACTGGCCATCTGCCGAAGAATATGCACTCATTTCAGCCATTCTTTTAAAGCTCGGAAGCAGCTGAGGATCCTCCAACGTAAACAAAGGACGCCAGTAAAGGCACTCATCCAGGGGGTGGCAACACGTTGGAACTTAACGTATTACATGCTTGATCGTCTGTACAAACAGTACAGGTCACTCCATGAATATAACTATGGACATCGAAGCCTTGTATACGAGTATACCCCAACAACGAACACTGGAAGTCGTAGAGAACATCATTCTACGCAGGCAATGGGATTTCATCACCCCCCAACACTTTGTTATGGAATGCGCTGAACTGGCCCTCACAGAATTTTTTTTTCAGTATGAACAGACCATCTACCATCAAATAACAGGTACTTCGATGGGGAGCACTTTTGCCCCTAGTATAGCCTGTCTGTACGTCCAACAATTTGAGGATGACTTTATTAACAATCCGGTGAACCCGTTTCTTAGTCATCTCAAGATTTGGAAACGGTATATAGACGATGTACTGATTGTGTGGAATGGAACAGAGGAAGATGCAACCGCTTTCGTACATTGGGTGAACTCTCAAGACATACACCTCAAGTTCACACATTCCATCCACAAGGACCACGCTATCTTTCTGGACTTGGACATCACACTTACTGGTAGAGGGTTTTCAACCAAGGTCCATAATAAACCTACAGATAAGAATAGCTTGCTTTTATATGAAAGTTACCACCCAAAAGCCCTCAGACAGAACCTTCCGGTGGGTCAGTTTCTACGGATAAGAAGACATTGTTCTGAGAAAGAGACCTACAAAGAACAAGCGAAACATCTCGAGAACAAACTCATCGCACGTAACTACCCTAGAAAGATGGTGAAGAGGGCCAATAAAAGAGAAAGCAATAACCCCAGAGAAGCCCTATTGGAAGATACCGAGCAAGTAAAAACGAATAGACAAGTATGTGTCACTACATTCACACCAGCATCGAACTCTATTAAAAAAATCATCAGAAAGAGATGGCATATTCTGAACAGCGCAGGGAAACAATGGGAAGCCCCCATTTTTGCATTTAAACGCAACAGACACCTAAGGGACGAACTGGTACATGCCCAGATGACCACAATGGAGGACACTGAACAACCTAGACTCTGGGACCAACCACGTGTAGTGGGTCATTTCGCCTGTGGTATGTGCAACTCATGTAACCTCACCAAGAACACCAAAGAGGTAGACATAGGCACTGGAAAACCCTGGAAACTCAAAACATTCAGTAACTGCAACACAGAGAATGTTGTATATCTTCTAACTTGTCCCTGCATGCTCCAATATGTAGGCATGACGACTAGGAAGATAAGAACTCGTATCAACGAACATCGAAGCACGATCAGGTGCAAAAAAACCAATACTAAATTGACTCGCCATTTCTCCGAAGCAAACCACAAAGACACAGACCTCAGTTGGACTATACTTGAGGTCATGAGAAAAGAGAAGTCTGACCTCACAAAAAACCTTCATTTTAGAGAGCAACGATGGGTCTACCGCCTCCGTACCCATGAGAAGGGTCTCAATGATGATATCCCCTGGCTACAGCTGACACGATAGATGGATCGATGAACTTGGAATACACCATCCCTCAACCACGATATATACGTGTTTTCACACAGACTCACGTTATATCATGGTCTGGGCCCATACACCATACTATAGTCCCTCCACACCTAATACGTTAGGATCTCGTATTGTGTACCTGGTTTGAGCATCAATATATGTGGGACACACACACTCTAACTTAACTTAATGATGACTGATCGTTTATTCCGAAACTATTGATATGCCATTCAAAGGGTTTTTCACCACAGCGCTTTGTGGTTGTTGAATGTGTCTCTTAGTATGGGAGTGTTCCTTTGATGCCATAGAATGCTCATTGTACAGGGGATCGTTCCGGTTTTTGATCATACAAGCATCCAGGGACTGAAGGGATTTGCCTTCCTCTAATAACTCTCCATAACTTGTATGCATCGCTCATTCATATGGTGTAGAGTCTCCATTTCACTCGCTCCAGCATGAGACCAACACAATCTCTGTCTCTTTACTAACAAACCACACACCCAGCACAGAGCTACCTCAACTCAGAGCCCATCATCCGGATGATCGCGCCACTACCGCACGAGCACTAACTACACGTGCGTTTCCTTGCCAATGACATAGCCACGGTTCCATCGTATTCGTTATTCAACCACACCCCCCGCCATAGTCCTACCAATTAGAGCGGGTTTAAGAATCTCGTACACCGTTCATCCAATAACAGTAACCCTTCCCCAGCGCACTATTGTTTGCACAAGCCTCACGGTACCACCCATTGGCTATCATAACTCAGCCCTCTCTTAACGAAAAAAGCTTGTTTCTTCGAGACTTCTCGCGCCTTTAACCGACATCTTTGCTCCAGGCAGTAGCAGCCCGGGACACCGGGAATCGCTCACGTGCTGTCAATTCTCACAAGTTGTTCCATCTACCTCAATTAAGCACCCGGAAGTAACCTTTAAATACTCCGCCCGCTCCCTGCCATTTTCGCGTTCGGGAGGACCGGGAGCGGACGTATAGGTTTCGGGATGCAGTGACCACAAGTTACAGTAAGAGTGTGTTTGAAGTGAATAGCGATGGAGTGTGTAAGTTAATATGAGTATGTGAAAAGATGTAACAATGTTCACTAACCTTATGAGACTGGTTAAGATAACGATGTAGCTCGTTTTGTGTTATTCTTTTCCAACAAAACGCTTTTACCAAGGAACTGTTCTTTCATGTTTTCTCTTACAGAGGAAACACAACTGTGGTTTCTCCCCCGTCCCTTCCCCCATGGGACAAGTTGTCCAAATTACTAGGGTAAGCCTGGTAGCAGCATCGCCTGCCACCATATTTCCGCACTAGTGTACACAAATAGAGTGCCACCAAGTCACGTACACACTTCTGTCACGCACGACAACCAATGCATGCATTGTTTTTTCCCTTTTTTTCCCTTACAGGTACAAATGACCCAGCGAGTTACATTATTGTTTTCCATAATCTCTATTTCAGGCTTCACTATTGGAAGCAGTTCTAAGACGGTGAAGTGTGACTTTTGCCACACTCCCGCAGTGGTTACACATTACCAAATTTGGTAAGAACAGAGCCCTTTATTCTTCTTTTCTAGGTCCTGATGAATGCCACGGACCCTTCGGGGCCATCCAGGCAGAAACATGTCGACCATCCACTAGACCATTCACTAGACGGTTGGGAACAATAACCGTCCCAATCACCGTCACACTTGTTTTTAATATCATATAGTTTTCATTTCACATTAAAGAATTGCTACTGATTACTATAATGATTTTTAACCTCACTCACATAGTCATGGGCCCCCACTCAATCACTTAGAAGTGCATCCTTGTCATCAAGTGTATGCCCGCCCTCCATCAAACGAAGGTTTTGGAGGGCGAGGACTGGTCAATGATGAAGCATGACACCAGGTGGTGTGTGAGACCAGTCCGTATCTTTTTGTGAAATGCCCACACTTACGACGTTCTTGTAACTCGTTTGGGTTATCACACTAGGAGCAGCTCTTTTGTGATGAACACTCCATGAATATGTCTGGAACAGAAGCGGGGATGCTAGTGTTAAAGGCATGAACCTTGAGATGGATCAATGGACCCTAATTAAATGCCTGACTGAGATGCTGTCTCCTTTTGAGGTCTTCACACGTGAAGTCAGCAAGGAGGACTGTACAATGGGCCAAGCTATCCCATTATTGCAAATGCTAGAGCATGAGCTGAATAATGTGTCTGAATCATACAAAGGTGTAGAGGACAGAAGGCAAGCCAATGACTTGGTGGAGAGCTTATCCCGGCGCTTAGCTAAAAATGAAAGGATACAAAATAAAATTTTGTCACAAGAACATTACATTTGTGCCACAATTCTGGATCCACGTGCAGAATTAGCACTGAAGACATTCTTTGCTTTTTCCGACATTGATGTTGCCCGCTACAAAAGTTGTATAGCTGAAGCAGCCAGGAAGTTGGAAAACGAACGGCAGCTAATTAAAAGCCCGCAAGATCAACCCACAAGAAGTACTGAAGCAGGCCATGCAGGATCAAGTGCAACTTCGTCGGCTGAGGGCAGTGCGTTTGGATCACAACACTCACCATCACTATCAACCACAGAAACAATAACTGGATCATTAGGCTGAGTAGAATCATCATCATTACAGGATTGGTATCTAAAGTTAGGCTTTAATAAGCACAGTGCTGATGCACAGAAAAAATAGCACGAAAGCTTACCAGCAGCAACCCTGAACATTGAGCGGATGGTCCAGGCCTATCTGAATGGCCCAACAGAGGTATACATTGATCAAAACCCATTGCAGTATTGGTATAGGAAAAGGTCTGAATGGCCACAGCTCAGCAGGCTGGCGATAAGCTATCTGGCTTGCCCTGTTGCAAGTGTCTCTTCTGAACGTGTTTTCAGTGCTGCTGGTTCCATTGTAACATTGAGAAGGACCAGTCTATCGCCAAAAAATGTGGAGAGGTTCACAATGATCAAAATGAATCAGCACTTCATACCACCAAATTACACAATACATGAAGGAATGGAGGAAGATGAGGACAGCGGCTCAGGTGACGGAAGTATTGTGTCAGATGATTACCTACTACTGGCTGAACCCCCAGAGTTTGAGGACCAGCTATACTTCCCTGACAATTAGGCTCGCACTTACTGTCTTCCTCCCTTTTCTCCCCCTTTGTTTATGTGTCTGTCGTTCCGGTTATAAACTTGTGAATCACAACAAATCCATTACCACCGTCTTCTACTCTTCTAATTTAATATAGAAGTTTCAGGTGTCTGCTATTTGACAGTACAGTCCTCCGAATCCAGCTCCTCCGCTCCATCATACTGAATCTCCTGCTTAGTTCCATTTCCCTCATGAATGATGATTGGATGATGGTAACAACAAATTCAAACTTTCCTAGTCCTTCCAAAAGAAGTGGAGCATGAATCAGATGACTACTATAGTTTCAGAGCCGAGAGAGACTGGCCATTAACTGAAAATAAGATGGAACGGGTAATGATTGATGCCATGCATTGGACGCAGAGTCGCAGACTGAATGATTTAGATTCTGTTGTGTTTGTTGTGCATGAATTTATGTAATTGTGCACTGCCACTAATCAACTTTCTACAGAACACACTAAACTTAACGCAAGGTAAATTCAATTGTCCCCTTATTGCAAATATTACATTTGTACTTCTCCTACAGCTAGGTGATACATTGCTTCTAATTCAATACAGGAAGGGGACTCACTCAATCTGCGCAATGAGTATGATTGACACAACAGACCCGTCCATCATGATGATGGTGAAATAGACGGCCCGTTAACTTAAGATGAGAAGGAACAGGTAAGGACAATTAATGGCATGCATTGGACACCTGACTCTGAGCGATTGGTCTTTGTGTTTTCGTTGTTTGTTTGTTGTGCACAAAGTAAAGTCAAAGTGTACTAGTAATCTATCTTTCTGTACACAATAAAGAATGACTCAAGTAAGTAATATTTATATTTCTACTCTTGTTGTGTCATAAAAAGTTTACTTATACTGCAGGCCGATCTTCACAGTCAGTCAGTAAAAGTATCAGAGATGATGATGAAGTCAGGAGGACGTTTCATGAGTGGCATAAAACGGAAAAGCATAAAGGTAAACACGTGAACAACAACCACAGCAGACACAAATGTCTGTGTAGAAGTGGAATAGAGTGTAGCGGTGGGATGACTGCAGTGCATTGATTTTACTAACTGAAACTGTAAAATGCTATGTTTGGAATGGATAATGTGCTGTGCGTTTGTCCAACTCTTTGAGAGAAAAAAAAAGGACTCAAAGTGTTAAGGTAGGATGTGCTACTGCTAAGCACTGTGGGCCTGCTCTCTCCTGTTACTGTTGAAGGTCAATGCTGGAAACAGACTAGAGTAGTAGAGATGATGCATACATGCCACCTCGGAAAGTGTTCTTGTTGCACTACACCATAACTTGTGCATTTGTTTTAACTTTCTTTCTCAATATCCCCTTTGGTTTTCCATCTACAATTACAGGCCGGGCCTTGCCCTAAACTTTGTAAAACATTACAATGCATAATTACCTTACCAATAAATCACCTTTTTTTTTCCAGCCGGGCAGTGGCGAGTGGCGAGGCGACACACCCAAGATTTATGGACGAGAGGAGCAAGAGGAATGCCGAGATGCAAATCCAGTCCACATTTTTGACCAGGCTAACACAGTAACAGTATCCACTTTTATCTTCTTTTAAATAATTTGATTAATATTTTGTATACAATCTTTACAACAGTGGGTTCTTGGAGTTGTTATTATCATCATTAGGTTTGCTCTGTGTTTACGATTCTTCCCTACCAATATTTAAAATTTCTATTTGCTATCTGTAAAAGTATTAGGGCCGGAACAGAACAAGAACTAGAAGTGTATGTAATCCAGGTCTCTCATCATCATGCATGCATTGCCTTTTTCTCCCTTAACATATGGATATGGTAGTCTTCAATGATTGTCGTTTGTTTGTCTATGTATGCATACTGTTTTTCTATGTCAAACCTTTCTCAAAAACCCCCTTCCCATCCATTCAACAAACCCTAACCCTCTTCCCCCAGGCTGTGTGAATTATTGCCGAGGTGTAACTAAATTAAATGTACACCAATACTTAATCACACACTTGCTGGGGCGGATGTGGTGAAAGCAACACTACTTCAATTTCAAAGCAGAGCGATGATCTTCTTCTGCTTGCCCACCCATGAGTAGGATATTTCAGAGGTTATTTTATTTAACAAAGGAACATATACCTCAGCATGAATTGCTGGCATTGATTGGATTTGTTTGTTGTCATTCCTCATATACAGCACTAACTGTTAGGCTGTAGGCCTAGTCAAGTGACTCGACACAACTATAGTTTGTAACTCTGTTTAGTAGGCTATCCCGACCACCATTATGTTTTTTTGTCAAATATTTCAGCATATTATTGTTGCTCGGTAAGTTCTGTACTGTACTTCATTCTACTACTCCTCTAACAGTCTCTCAAAAGCGATTGACTGTCTCCTTTTCTTTTTTTGCAAATGCTGCCGCCCTGCCAGTGTCTACTACTACTACTATGCTACCACCACCACCACCCCAATCATGGCATGTATGAAAAAGGAAACCATCTTCAACATGCAGCCAGTGCTGTGCCACAGTTGGACATAAACATCAAGCACCGGTAAGAGAGAAGTTTGGGGGAGGCAGAATTAATAATGGACATGTTGTCAATGATTTCATTTTCACACACCAGTACAAAGAATGCATAGACTAGAGGAGAGACTGAAAGTACTAGAAGGACAAGTCAATGAGTGAGGTGTGTCGCATGTATCTGTTTGTGTCTTATACAGGCAGCCAATTATTTAAATCAAACACAGGCTATGGGCGGCCATGCACCAGCAAGGAAACAGTGTGATGTAAAACAGTTACCCCACCTACAAAACATTAACAACATTGCATGTAACATAGAAAAATATATTTAATTTACCCTAACAAAAATAAACTAAACCCACAAAAGCTGACCCACCCCCCTCCCTAACCCCAACCAATGTCCATAGGAGAAAAAAGTCCGTAACGCCCAAACAAGTTCCCACCCACCCACCCAAACAAGAATTAAAAAAGGGGCAGAACAGGATGACAGGGACTAAGTGGTGGGGCGGGACTCAAGGAAGACACGCATCTGGCGCATCTGGCCCTCTAAAGAGGCGACGCGGCGTCTAAGGGCGCGACAGTTGCAGCCACAGTGGGGGGGCACCGGAGATGGCACTACGGTGGCAGCGGGCAGCCGCCAGACGGTGGCACCGTACCGCTGGAGGGCGGTGGCTGGGGCCCGGGGCACTGGAGGAGGCTTCAACAATTGCTGCCGCAGTCTCCTCTTCCTCCTCGACTAAGACCACCAGCCGCCGGTATTCCCGCTGGATGGCCTCCAGCTTCCGGCGGCGTGTCTTGGCCGCCAACTCCTTTCTATTTTGTTTCGGAGTAGCTGTGTATCAAAAAGAAAAAAACAAGACAATTGTAATATATACTCTTAGAAAAACAGTAAGACAAGTTAATTATTTATACACATAGTAGCATGGTAGAGTAGCACTATAAAGCACAGTAGTACATAACATTTTAAATCTCGCCCGTCCTTCTTCCTTCCACCTGTCTTTCACTTTTTAGTTGAACAGTGCACCAGGTGCTCTTCTCCATAAAACTTTCAAAGCGGAGTTGAAATCAGATAGATGAGGCCATTGGTTACTCAATACTCCCGCTTCTATGCCAATTAAAGGGAATTCTAGTCTTCTAGTTCACTCTTCAAATGTCACCAACAACTCATACTTACTTACGACATCGGATAGCGGGTGTACTTTGTCCGCCCGCCATCCTCACGCTAAAAAGGGTGGGGGTCCCGTGGGGACAATTAATTAGGATGATTCGCCCGGCACAGTGGCGGGCGCATCCTATTTTTTTTACATTCTGGTTGGCGTTGCCGAAAGCAATGCTAAAAATACATGTTGTGCTGCTTTTCCAAGCACAACATGACGGGCCCCGCACAGAGCCTGTCACGCTTTGCTTTGAAAGGCGGGGGGGTACCATAGCATAGGTACGTAACCTCCAGGGGGGCCCCCAAGCATACTCTGCAATGTCTGCATGCCTTTCCGTGGCGGACGGCAATGCCGCCACGCAAAGGCATACCAAAATGCAGATTATATGGCTGGCAGTGTGTTCAGAGAGACACCACCGCCATATTGAACCCTTTTCTATCTGGTCGACATGTGGGGGGTCTGAATTTTGTCTACAGGGATGGCGGGAGGTTTGCCCCTGCGGTGTCGGCAGTGAATTCCAGCCGGCCCGGCGGGGGCAATACACCCACCATCCTAATGGGGCCCTAAGTCACAACTGTACAGTATACATATACATACAGTACACCCTTGCAGTGAGTGTACTGTCAAGTTCAACAATAGTTAAGGATTATGAATCTAACTTACCACCGCCTGGCACTGGTGCTGCCACTCCCCCTACTGCTCCGTTGCTATCTGCAGCAACTGCCGCATCCTCGCCCTCCGCGTCGCCTTCGCTGGCCCCGGCAATGGTGGTCGGTAGTGCGCCTAGAAAACATTACACATTTATTAGGCGTCATATACACCTCCCCCCCTATTGATCAGTAGCAAGGTTGAAAAATGAGTTAATACTAACATACATCACTAGTACAAATCAGGTAGCAGTAGAGTAGACACTAATAGTTATATATGATAATTGTAGCCTTTGCTTAATTAGCCCTAGCCATGCTACCATTTTACCTTTGTGTCTTTTATTTTTGCACATGTGACGTTACCTTGCAGCTTCTTGTATAAGACACCTTTGATCCCACATGACCTGCCTCACACTGCTACTGTCTAGTCTACGCGCTGCGTACAAGCGGTCAACAAAAACACTAACAAGCCACTTTTTTAGGAAGTACTGGTGTACTACTGTTACTGGTAGTCCATATTGCTTATCCATAAATGCTACACTTTTTGGCACGGCTGAGAAATGCTTGCAAGTTGCAATATACTAACGCACACCATTTCATTTTTCGCATTACAGACGGAAGATTCCCTTCTACGAACCAGAGCTTCTGAATGATGCAACAACTACCAGTACTAGGTTCTTCTAAGGTGAGGGGTCCCTTCACTCACATATTCATTTATAAATTTATATAAACTAAATTCCTAGGGGATGGTGGTGCTGCCTTCCACCACTGTTCAGTTATCATGATTTAATCCCCAACTGTATAAGTGTAACCATGTATATTGTTTTAATGTTATTGATTTTCCGGTTGGTCCTACATTTTATAATAAAACAGTGTACCGAGCTTCTCAATTTGAAATAAACATTTTGAACTTACATAGACTTGGTGGTATTTGGTGTGGACTAACTTACACGAGTGAGCAAATTAAAGTAAGGGTGTGCATGTGCATTGCTTCCACGACTGAGAGGTTGGGAGTGTTATGTTCTGGGTTGTCTACTTGTTGTACAGTGGAATTGTGGTGGGTGCGGAATTTCTGATTGAGGTGTGCGAGGAAGGTCCAACCTACCATCACCAACATCCTATTTTCTGGTGCAAATGTCTGTGTATGTGCAAGGTCCCTACAACAGTAGTATGTCCTATAGGCTATCATATCAAAATAGTATTAAATCTGGTAGGGCTGTTGTTGCTGTGAATTTTCAAAGCCTCAAGATTAACAAAGACTCAAGATCAATAAGAGTAAAAGTAGTACAAGACGACAACCCAAAGGATTGGACTCAATGGCTCGAGCTACTGGTGAATATGAGTTTTATATTACAACCTTTCACATAAAGAGTGGCACTGGCCAACCGGGCAAGACTAGCTACTACAGTACAGACAGACTGATAGTATGTAGTAGTAGTAGTACTGAGAGTCATCATAGCGGAGGCAGGGATAACATTTTTGAAACCGTACAGATCGAAGGATAATTGGTGTAAAAAAAAATAGCATTTGGAAACAAACAATAGTTGGTGAAAAATATGGGGCAGTAAAAGTTATGGAATAAGAAATATTATTAAAAACAAGAAGACTTACTGGGGCCAGCAGAGGAGCCCTCAGCGGTGTCCTCCTGGTGGTGTTCTGACTGTCCCGCTGACTGCCCACTCCCTGTCTGTCTGCCCCTGAGTGCTGATGAACAGGAAAGATATAAGAAAGAGACAAACATTGATGGATGGTGTCAAACAAATACAATATTTTTCAACAACGGTCAAAAAACACTTATGTAAACAACAATTTCAATAACTAAATTGACCGATCTCATCTGGTCAACAAGTAATATCGGGGGATTCGCAGTTCGACTACTTAAGTTACTATTTATCAACAGTAATCCAGTCTTCCATTCTGATTCCAGAATACTAAGTTACAACTAAGCCTAAGTACAACGTACCACCCAACCTAGCCCACCTATTCCAGGCATGCCAATTGTACATTAAGTATGCATTTGCACTGTATTCCTCAACAATGCATATGGTCAAATCATGGAGGACACATGACTACATTTTTTGTATACACCAAATTTTGGTTTGATTGATGCTGATCTGCTAGTGCTAACTGCTACCACCACTCATTGAACAAACTAGAAAAGGTTCTAATAAAGACTGCCGTACTAGCAGCACGTCACGTAACTGAGTGAGGGGGCATCACGCATACCACTAACAAATTAGAAGCTCATAAAAAGTACCTAAACCTAAGTATCAATCCGCCCCTATCTATTAGTGACAGGACAAAGTAAGGAGTGGACCAGAGTCACTGTAGCATTACGTAACTTAATTTCTCTAAAATAAACTCGTAAAGAATCACACTAAGCAAGCGCAAACGCAAAGCTGCAAACAAGTAAGATTAGTAGTAGCACTGAAGAGCACCTGTGTCATAATCACAGAAGACTTTTAAACGTTATTAACCTGGATTGTATTGTAAGTAGCAGCATTGTAGCTGGTTGGAAGGAAAAAAAGATATTCGCAATATATAACACAGAGCATAAGAACAGACACAAAGTTGTAATAATTAAATAGGTACTCACCAAGCTCCGGGACCTCCACTCATAGCAGGTCCAGCAGGTCCTGCTCACGGTCCAGGATGTCGGACCACAGGTGCGTCAGCTGCGCCTGGGTGCGCCGGACGCCAGGGAAGCGCGACACTGCCCGGCGCACCTTCCCCCACCGCTGCCGACGCTCCCGGAGTCCGTACCCTGACCCAGGCCTGCCACTTGCTGCCAGGGTTGAGGGGAGGTGGCGCTGCACAAAGAAAATGAGTGCAGCCAACTCCACCTCCCAAAATAAGGCCCGTGCCTGCACCCCTTGTGGGCGCCGCCTTCCGCAAAGGAAGGCGGTCGCGGCTCTGGCTGCGATGGCGAACAGCCCTACCCTTAGATATGGTTCTGGGGACGGGGCGGAAAAGAAAAGGTAAAAAAAAATAAAGGAGTAAAGGAAATAAATAGCAGGCAATAGAAAGAGAGAAAAAGTAGCTAAAAAACAAAAAAAAACGTAGACAAAAACCAAAAATATAGAAGCAGGAAAATAGTTAGAGAAATAATAAGTAAGAAAGATCCAAAAAAAGTGGCTATAAACAAAGGATTGTAAAGATTTTTGGAGGATTCAAAATCAGGCCCCAGAACCATGCAATAGAGTGAAAAACAAGATGGCCGCGCCCATTGCGACCACGTGCGCAAGTTTGCGCGATATTTTCTCCCCGAGCAAGCAAAAAGCAACGCGATCAAGTAAAAGCGGTCGCGAACAGGAAATATCGACCGTGAACAGGCGCGAACATCCATTGCGCGATCCGGAACAGGAAGTAAGCATCGCGAGAGGGCGGGACAAGTGAAAACAAGATGGGGATCACGCAAAAAATACCGCGAACAGGCAGGAAAAAAACTTCCGCATCTTCACGATATTTCCGGCGTGTTTGCGGAGATTTTTAACATTTTTGCGATAGTTAATATCGCAAATTCCGCCCACCCCTATTGGAGAGTACCCACCGGCGGGGGCGCCGGGATTAGGCACGGTGGGGCGTCAGACACGTCAGAGCTTCACTAGCGGTGTAAATACATTCCATATGGATTCATTCTATGCATAGTCGCCTTTTAATGAATATCACGCACATCGTCATGGTGATAGGTACATACGGTTTGTCCAGCATGTCCTAGGTTTTTCTATAAATATATTTATAAAAAAAATATTAAAAAACAAAGGCCGGCCCCGGGGGATGGGATCCCTGGGGCCATAAGTGGCCTGAGGAGGGGGGCAACGCAGCCCCCTCCTAAAGAATAAAAAAAAAAGAGCCATGACACGGGGGTTGGGGTCCCCGGGGCCGATTAAGGCCTTGGGAGGGCCAAATTAATTTTTTTCAACAAAAAAAATTAGGGTGCAGGCCCTGGGGGATGGGGTCCCCAGGGCCAGTAAATTAGAAAAAGAAGGGGGGCCACACAGCCCTCCTTCTTAAAAAAATAAAATAAATAAAACACCGGCATCGTGCCGGAGGCCACGCCCCCTCCGTGCAGCACTCTGCAAATGAGCCCCCTCGCCAGTTGTAAGTTGGGGAATTGATTCCTCTTCAATACTGAGGGTCCTTGAGGGCCAACTAGCCCAACAGGTATCTCCAGTATGCGCCAGGGAGCTGCGTTGCAGACAGGTGTTCTGAGGCCACCCCCCTTTTTACACCTCTATGCAACGCAGCTCTGTGGCGCTTACTGGAGGTACCTAGTGGGCTAGTTTGACCCTAGGGACCCTTAGGATTCAAGGGGACTTAATCTCTCAACTTAGAACGGCCACAGAGTGCGTTTACACAGTGGTGAAAGGAGGGAACGGGGCCTGAGGTGACGTGTGCAAACACGCCCTGTGGCACGTTTTAAGTTGGGGAAATAATTCCCTTTCAATCCTGAGGGACCCTGGGGGTCAACTAGCCCACCAGGTGCTTCCAGTAAGCGCCACTGCTCTGCGTTGCAGAGAGGTGGTGCAGGCCATGCCCCTTTTTACACCTCTCTGCAATGGCGCTTACTGGATGTACCTAGTGGGCTACTTGGCCCCTAGGGATCCTCAGGATTCAAGGGGACTTAATCTCCCAACTTAAAAAACGGCCACAGGGCGTGTTTACACAGTGGGGAAGGGAGGGGACGGGACCTGAGGTGACGTGTGCAAACACACCCTATGGCGCGTTTTAAGTTGGGGAAATAATTCCCCTTCAATCCTGAGGGCGCCTGGGGGCTAACTAGCCAACCAGCTGCTTCCAGTAAGCGCCACTGAGCTACGTTGCAGAGAGGTGGTCCAGGCCATACCACTTTTTACACCTCTCTGCAACGCAGCTCTGTGGCGCTTACTGGAGGTACCTAGTGGTCTAGTTGGACCCTAGGGGCCCCCAGGATTCAAGGAGACTTAATCTCCCAACTTAAAACGGCCACAGGGCGTGTTTACACAGTGGGGAAGTGAGGGGACAGGGCCTGAGGTGACATGTGCAAACACGCCCTGTGGCGCGTTTTAAGAGGTAGTTTTAATCCCCTGCCCTATTATATACTAGGGGCTTACAGAGGAGGTAATGCTGATCACAGGGGGACCCCAACGCATAGTGTTCCCTAGTGTATGTAGGTGTTTTCACTGTATTCTGAGTGTCTTTTAACATGGCACTGGCTCTAGGACTGGTTAGTCAGACTCAGTTACCACCAGTATCCGTATGAAAAAGTTGAGGGTGCAGGATGATTTTGCAACAAGGATTCTTTCTGCTCTTCTGTTTGTTCTTTCTGCACGTTATCCTTCTTCCTGCACTTTTCTTCGTCTTTGAGGACTTCTGTTGCTTCTTTCTGCATTTCTTTTTTTTATTTCTGTGCGTTTTTTCTTCTTTATTCACATGTCCTATCTCTGTAGGCATAGTTAGAAATTAGCATTTAAAAAACCTTTGAAATTCACTGAAAAAAAACATATGTTTCAGGCATGTTATAGTTAGGAATTCGCATTTAAAAAACCTTAGAAATTCACTGAAAAAAACATAGGTTTCAGGGGCGTTATAGTTAGCTGGACTTTTCACTCGTACAAAACCATTGAAATTCCCCCGTTATAGTTAGTTCAGCTAACTATAACTCGCGCGCCCGCAATGCACTGCTGATGACGTCACATATTACATCACTCATGACATGGTCAGTGACATCACTCATGACATCACTGATGATATCTCAAATGACATCACTGATGACATCACTGATGACATCATCAAGTGAATGTGTGTTTTTCTGAAAATACATATGTTTTATATATGTATATCTCAAGGATCGATGGAAGATTAAATGGGTATATAAGTGTCTAAATGGATGATTTCTTTTTTGAAAAATTGATTGTATAACTGACTGATTAAGTGTATCTTAGTGAATACATGGCTTAGTGAGTAATGTTTAAATATGTAAATATCTGTATCAGCCTCTCACTTTTTCTATAAGTGGCTGCATGGGTTGGTGAGTAGCTACATGAGTGTCTATATAGGTTATTAGTTGGTTTTTTGAGTATCAGTATGAGTGTCTGAGTGTCTGTATGGTTCGGTGGGGGGTATTATGTAGTGCATAGGTACATGAATGAGTGACTCACTGTTTGTATATGTTGAAGACAGCATGTGTGCAGGACTGTATGGGTGGATGAGTGTGTGCATGGGTGTGTTAGTGAGTGAATGACTGTCTCAATAGTGTCTTTATGAGTAACTACATATGTTTGAAACTAGTATATGTGACTATTGGTGTATATAAGTGAGTATATGTGAGAGTGAGAGATTGGAAGAGTTCCTCTATGAATAAGTATGTGTTTCTATAAGTGATTGTTTAAAAGACTAAGTATGTGTAAGTTTCTGTAGAAGTAAGTGTGGTGGTGTGTGTATAACTGTATATGCAAGTAAATTGATGTTTGATTCTTTATTAGCATGAGTGACTATGTGTGTGAGTAACTCTATGGATGAGTGGCGTTGTGTAACAGGATGTAGAGGTGTATGAGTACATATGATGAGTGAGTACATGTATGAGTGACTGTATAGGACTGTTGGTGAATGAGTGGATGTGGATGTGGATCTTAGAATTACTGAATAGGTTGTTGTAACTGATATTGGTATGTCCATTGTTTTGAAAATTTTTGTTTCTATTTTTGAATGTGTGTATCAAAGGTTATATTAGGGGGAGAGGAGGTCTGCCACTCTATCACAAGGATGATGTCATCAGTGATGTAATTTAAGATGTCATCAGTGATGTCATGAGTGATGTCACTGACCATGTCATGAGTGATGTAATATGTGACGTCATCAGCAGTGCATTGCGTGCGCGCGATTTATAGTTAGCTGAACTAACTATAACGGGGAATTTCAATGGTTTTGTACGAGTGAAAAGTCCAGCTAACTATAACGCCCCTGAAACCTATGGTTTTTTCAGTGAATATATATATATATATATATCGTCCGGAGTTTTATTCGCGTGGGTCCCAGAGGGGTTCCGGTAACCCATACATCAGCGCAACTTTCTCTGTTTTAGGAAAAGAAATCCAGGACACCCAGAGATGCTTCAGTGATTTATTCCAGCAAGATAATGCCTCACCAACGCGTTGTGCTTTTCAGCTTTATCACGGTATGGTATCAGTCTCCATATTGCCCTATTTACACATGCGTTCATTGATACAAAGTAAGGACCACATTCAATGTGTGGGTGAAAACACTTCAAAAATGCCTATTTTTTCAAGCTCCATTTTTAAACGTCCTGCAGGCAATGATACCACAGTATATATGCGGTAAAATCAAAATGTTGTATTCAAACATACATTACATCACTTTTAAGCCAAATAAAATATTTTTAAGCCATGTAAAAATGTTTTGTATGACATCCAACATGATACAAAATGTATTACATATTTCAAATAATTTCCAAATACTCATTATGTATACATGCCACTTATCGATAGCAGTTGATATGATAATTGTGAATACACAAGATAGCAGTATACTTTTTATCGCATCTCGTCCTAGTGAGCAAAAAATGTGGATCTTTCAATCCAGAAAGCTAACTTTATTAACGATCCCGCCCTGTTTGACCAGTGGGTTAAAGCATGCGTGTTACTAAGTGCAGCCCAAGTGGGCCTGAGCAATAAATCTTACTCGCTTATGCGTTAGTTAACCTCCATTCTGCTATCATATCAATCCTCCTCAACGATGCTAAAATTTCCTGCCATGACGCATGATCTTCCTAGTTATGTAAAACAGACAAAAAGAAAAAACATATTTTTTAGCTAGATCTATCATCTTTAAAATAATTTCAGAAATATTTAATTTGTTAAGATCCATTTAATTCAGTTCTATACAAATTAAAACCTGATTTCTCTCAGACAGTCGGTTTCAAACTACGGTTAATTACAGATGTACTGACATCTCTTCTCTAGAATTTAAACTTACTGGGGTTAATGTTTCAAAGTCAATAATTAATCTTGACTCCATTCTTCTTAACTGGTGTTCTCTGTCGCCACCTCACTCTTGTTGTGTAATCGCATTTAAAACCACATAGGATAGCAATTTTTCATTTTGGTTATGCATCGTATAAAAATGGCATGCCACAGGATATTGCCCGTCATTCCGTCTGAATGCACGTAGGTGTTCTAGTACCCTTTTCTTGGCTCGATGGACAGTGCTGCCTATGTAAAATTTGCCACAAGGGCATATTGGACAATAGACGCTATAGTCAGTTTCACATGTAAAATTCCCTTTAATTACAAATTCTCTCTGGGTATTAGGGATTTTCTGTTTCATATATTCTGTTCTGTTGTCACATGCTTTGCAATGTTTGCAACATTTAAATCTGTTGCCTATATGCCTCGAGTCACTAGAATCCAAAGTAGATACCTCATTATTACTACGTTCATCTTTTAGCAATCTACTCCATCTAAATGTGATCTGTGGTGTTTCATGCACATATTCTTGCAAAATAGAATCCGTTCTTAGAATGTGCCAATTGCGATTGAACATTTATCTGATCTAATATGCATTGGCAGAGAAAGTGGTTATAAATCTCACCTGATCTGCCTGGTCTGCTGCTAAAGGTTTAAAGCGCAGTAATTCAGGCCTCAATAGTGCATAGGCTTTTACTATAGCTTGCTTGATTGTTTTCTTACTATAGCCTCTTTAGACAAATCTTTCACTCATTACTTGTTTCTCTGCATTGTACTCTTGCTGTGTGCTGCAATTATGCTTAGCCCTAATCAGCTCCCCATAGGGAATACTCTGAATTAAGCTAGAAGGGTGAGCACTATTGGCATTGAGAAAGCTATTCCCTCTGGTTTTCTTTCTGTGTAACTGATTAACCAGTGTATTTCCTTGTACCTCACTTTCTACATCTAGGAATACACTGTGCTTATTACTAATGTGTGAGGTGAACTGCAGATTGATATTATTATTATTAAGAGAATTGACAAATAGATTGGCAGACAATTAATCTCCTTTCCAGATTAAAAAGATATCATCGATAAATCTCACCCATGTGACAATATTATCATCATGTATCTCCCAGCTTTGGGACACCTGCTCCTCCCACCAGCCCATGAATACATTTGTATAGCTGGGGGCGAAGCAGGTGCCCATTGCTGTACTCTGTATCTGCTTATAGATACTCTGGTCAAAAAGAAAATTGCTGTTGGTTAAACAATATTTACCATTTCCAAAAACATTTCTCTGTGTAGAAGCAGAGAAATAGGCCTGGCTCTGAGGAAGTGTTTTATGGCCTGGATCTCCAGGTCATGTCGAATGCAAGTATAGAGACTGGTTACATCCAGTGTAACCAGTAGGTAATTTTCCTCCCATACTATACCATCAATAATTGTTAAAAAATGTGTGGTTTCCTTTAGATATGCTGATAAGGCACAGACAAAGGGTTGCAGATAGTAGTCAATAAATTTGGATGTCATTTCTAACTGTGAACCCTTTGAAGAAACTATAGGCCTTCTAGGTGGCTGTTCTCGGTCTTTATGCAATTTGCGGAGCAAGTACATAATGGGCAATCGTGGATGTTTGCAGTACAAGCTGCAAAACTCCTCCCACTGTAGCAAACCTTGATCTCTCCAAATTATTAGCATTTCCTTGTACCGGGAATAAGATGATAAAACCTCTGATTTGTTACTCAATACATAACACAAGGGATCACTCAATTGTCGCATTCCTTCATTCAAATAATCAACCTTTCTCCAAATCACCACATTGCCCTCTTTATCAGACCATCTGATAACAATTGAGCGGTCATTCTTCAAATTTTCAATTGCCTTAAGCTGATCTTTGTTTAAATTACTTCTTGCCCTGCCTTCCATTTTATATCTAATTTTTTCAAATCCAAAATGACACTCCCCGCATCACAATGTACATTTGGTGTAAATGTGGATTTCAGTTTGACGTTACTTGAACCAGATACATCCACCGTTAAATTCATTATGTCCAAATTAATGAGTGGGTCTCATGATGTGCTATGTTCTCATCTAGTTGTGCCATAGTGTGTAATATTTCAATATCAGAAATGCACAATGTGCCTGCCACTTGGACAGGCCTTGAACCCCTTCTAGATGGACTTGCATGTGAAACCATTTTTTCAATTTAAGTTTTCTTAAAAAACAGAAAAGGTCAATTCTAGTCTGTACATAGTCCAAATGCCTGGCGGGACAGAAAGATAAGTCTAGTGAGAGTAATTGAATGTCTATAGGTGATAACTTATGTTCTGATAAGTTCACCACCGTCATTTTGCTCCCCTCTTGGCTCATGTTGATAATGCCACTGGCTTGCTGGATTCTCCTCTTTTTTTTCCTTGACCTTGCTTCTTTGTTCCTCAGGTTCCTCCTGACCCTCTTGTTCTTCCTCATGTCCCACGTCCTCTGCCACAACGAAAATCCTGCTCTCCTTGTACTTGATTTTGCTTGGCCTTTGTTAGCATTTAAAATTGTTTGAGGAGGTTGTTCTTGCCCATGTTACTTATTGGGGCATTCTGTGCCAATGTTTCTGCTGATATGTCAGATGCATTGCTATTATAAACATCACTCTCTTCAGTAATTTCACCCCTTGTTCTATGATTAACCTCACTTGTCTTTTGCACTCCACTTTCATTGAACAAGTAGTCATATTTTCTATGAAATGTTATAGTCCTCCCAGACTGGTTATCCTTAAAGTCTCTAATGAACTTCCTCTGTTTTTTACTTGTAATTTCTTCTTCCAATTTTACCAGTTTCGCTTGTATCTTAACATTGTACTCTTTCAGTGCCTAAGTAGAGATTAATTTTAATTTTAATAATTACCCATTCGTTTTTTTCAATTTCAGCAAAGATCAATGTGCGGTCTTTTAGAGCATACCGAATTAGATTCTGCATCATCACTGTGGAACATTTTTTGGAGTTCTCAGACCACTCCTCCAACATCTCTGGGTCTGGGTTCTCATAGGTTGGGACAGTGTAAATATGAAGTCCCCTAGGAACCCGGCCAACGTTTTGCAGAGATTCTGCCTCCCACCATTTGGCTAGTACTTTTCTGCAAAGTTTTTCCAATTTGTCGTACAGCATTTGTATTTGCACCTTGTTGTTAATATATACATGTTCCTGACTGGAAGATCCTCCCCCAGTCTGTCCATCTGCCGATTGGGTGAAAAATAACTTGTTTGTAGCTTTCTTTCTTTTAGCTTCTACCAAAGAGGTCATTATGATTTTGCTTACCTGCTCGAAATGATCATTCAATAGCACTTCCCTGTGTTGGATGATGAGCTCATTGGCTCCAAGTCAGCCTGCTCCACTCCGCGTGTTACTGCTGGCTTTGGATCCAGACTCCCGTCGAGCCTGCACGTATTCCACTGGTTCAAGTTACCTTCGCAACTTTTACCACCGGCTCATATTGCATGCTCAAAATACCACCATGGATCCGTTTACCCTCTTTTTCAGAGTAAACACAGCCTTTTTACATATTCCAGCAGGTTTAATCCCACCTTTCAGTAATCTTCAATGGCCGGGATCGGCACGTGATCGGCATGTCAAGGAAAATACTCGCTGGTAGCTCCGGTCTTGAAAATTGATTCACCATCACAAAACCGGAAGTTAATAAAGTTAGCTTTGTGGATTGAAAGATCCTAATTTTTTTCCCACTAGGGCGAGGTGGAATAAAAACTATACTGCTATCTTGTGTATTCACAATTACCATATCAACTGCTATCAGTAAGTGGCATGTATACATAATGAGGATTTGGAAATTATTTGAAATGTGTATTACATTTTGTATCATGTTGGTTATGATACAAAACATTTTTAATTGGCTAAAATTCTTTTATTTGGCTTAAAAGTGATGAAATGTAATGTATTTTTGAATACAACATTTTGATTCTTTGACGTGTATACTGTGGTATCATTGGCTGCAGGACGTTTAAAAATGGCGCTTGAAAAAATTGGCGTTTTTGAAGTGTTTTCACTCACACATTGAATGTGGTCCTTCCTTTGTATCAATGAACGCATATGTAATTAGGGGAATATGGAGACTGATACCATACCGTGATGAAGCTGCAAAGCGAAACGCGTTGGTATGGCATTATCTTGCTGGAATAAATCATTGAAAAATCTCTGGGTGTCCTGGATTTCTTTTCCTGAAACTGAGAAATTTGTGCTGATATGTATGTACATATATATATATTCACTGAAAAAACCATAGGTTTCAGGGGTGTTATAGTTAGCTGGACTTTTCACTCGTACAAAATCATTGAAATTCCCCTGTTATAGTTAGTTCAGCTAACTATAACTCGCGCGCACGCAATGCACTGCTGATGACGTCACATATTACATCACTCATGACATGGTCAGTGACATCACTCATGAAATCACTGATGACATCTCAAATGACATCACTGATGACATCACTGATGACATCATCCAGTGAATGGGTGTTTTTCTGAAAATTACATATGTTTTATATATGTATATCTCAAAGTCGATGGAAGAATAAATGGGTATATAAGTGTCTAAATGGATGATTTGTTTTTGAAAAATTGATTGTATAACTGACTGATTAAGTGTATCTTAGTGAATACATGGCTCAGTGAGTAATGTTTAAATATGTAAATATCTGTATCAGTCTCTCACTTTGTGTATAAGTGGCTGCATGGGTTGGTGAGTAGCTACATGAGTGTCTATATAGGTTATTAGTTGGTTTTTTGAGTATCAGTATAAGTGTTTGAGTGTCTGTATGGTTCGGTGGGGGGTATTACGTAGTGCATAGGTGCATGAAAGAGTGACTCACTGTATGTGTTGAAGACAGCATGTGTGCAGGACTGTATGGGTGGGTGAGTGTGTGCATGGGTGTGTTAGTGAGTGAATGGCTGTCTCAATAGTGTCTTTATGAGTAACTACATATGTTTTAAACTAGTATATGTGACTATTGGTGTATATAAGTGAGTATATGTGAGAGTGAGAGATTGAAATAGTTCCTGTATGAATAAGTATGTGTTTCTATAAGTGATTATTTAAAAGACTAAGTATGTGTAAGTTTCTGTAGAAGTAAGTGTGGTGGTGTGTATATAACTGTATATGCAAGTAAATGGATGTTTGATTCTTTATTAGCATGAGTGACTATGTGTGTGAGTAACTCTATGGATGAATGGCGTTGTGTAACAGGATGTATAGGTGAATGAGTACATATGATGAGTGAGTACATGTATGAGTGACTGTATAGGACTGTTGGTGAATGAGTGGATGTGTATGTGGATCTTAGAATTACTGAATAGGTTGTTGATAGTGATATTGGTGTGTCCATTGTTTTGAAAATTTTACTTTCTATTTTTGAATGTGTGTATCAAAGGTTATATTAGGGGGAGAGGAGGTCTGCCACTCTATCACAAGGATGATGTCATCAGTGATGTCATTTGAGATGTCATCAGTGATGTCATGAGTGATGTCACCGACCATGTCATGAGTGATGTAATATGTGACGTCATCAGCAGTGCATTGCGGGAGCGCGAGTTATAGTTAACTGAACTAACTATAACGGGGGAATTTCAATGGTTTTGTACGAGTGAAAAGTCCAGCTAACTATAACGCCCCTGAAACCTATGGTTTTTTCAGTGAATTTCTAAGGTTTTTTAAATGCTAATTCCTAACTATAACGTGCCTGAAACCTATGGTTTTTTCAGTGAATTTCAAAGGTTTTTTAAATGCTAATTTCTAACTATGCCTACAGAGATAGGACATGTGAAGAAAGAAGAAAAAACGCACTGAAAGAAAAAAAAGAAATGCCGAAAGAAGAAACAGAAGTCCTCAAAGACGAAGAAAAGTGCAGGATGAAGGATAACGTGCAGAAATAACAACCAGAAGAGCAGAAAGAAGCCTTGTTGCAAAATCATCCTGTACCCTCAACTTTTTCAGACGGATACTGGTGGTAACTGAGTCTGACTAACCAGTCCTAGAGCCAGTGCTATGTTAAAAGACACTCAGAATACAGTGAAAACGCCTACATACACTAGGGAACACTAGGCGTTGGGGCCCCCCCTGTGATCAGCATGACCTCCTCTGTAAGCCCCTAGTATATAATAAGGCCGGGGATTAAAACTACCTCTTAAAACGCACCACAGGGCGTGTTTGCACACGTCACCTCAGGCCCCGTCCCCTCACTTCCCCACTGTGTAAACACGCCGTGTGGCCGTTTTAAGTTGGGAGATTAAGTCCCCTTGAATCCTGAGGGTCCCTAGGGTCCAACTAGACCACTAGGTACCTCCAGTAAGCGCCACAGAGCTGCGTTGCAGAGAGATGTAAAGAGGGGTATGGCCTAGACCACCTCTCTGCAACGCAGCGCAGTGGCGCTTACTGGAAGCACCTGGTGGGCTAGTTGGCCCCCAGGATCCCTCAGGATTGAAGGGGAATTATTTCCCCAACTTAAAACGCGCCACAGGGCTTGTTTGCACACGTTAACTCAGGCCCCGTCCCCTCCCTTCACCACTGTGTAAACACGCCCTGTGGCCGTTTTTAGTTGGGAGATTAAGTTCATTTGAATCCTGAGGGTCCCTAGGGTCCAACTGGCCCACTAGGAACCTCCAGTAAGTGCCACAGAGCTGCGTTGCAGAGAGGTGTAAAAAGTGGCATGGCCACCTCTCTGCAACGCAGCTCAGTGGCGCTTACTGGAAGCACCTGGTGGGCTAGTTACCCCCCAGGGGCCCTCAGGATTGAAGGGGAATTATTTCCCCAACTTAAAACGCGCCATAGGGCGTGTTTCCACACGTCACCCCAGGCCCCGTCCCCTCCCTTCGCCACTGTGTAAACACGCCCTGTGGCCGTTTTTTAAGTTGGGAGATTAAGTCCCCTTGAATCTTGAGGATCCCTAGGGGCAAAATAGCCCACTAGGTACGTCCAGTAAGCGCCATTGTAGAGAGGTGTAAAAAGGGGCATGGCCTGCACCCCCTCTCTGCAACACAGAGCAGTGGCGCTTACTGGAAGCACCTGGTGGGCTAGTTGGCCCCCAGGGTCCCTCAGGATTGAAAGGGAATTATTGCCCCAACTTAAAACGCGCCACAGGGCGTGTTTGCACACGTCACCTCAGGCCCCGTCCCCTCTCTTCACCACTGTGTAAATGCGCCCTGTCGCCATTCTAAGTTGAGGGATTAAGTCCCCTTGAATCCTAAGGGTCCCTAGGGTCAAACTAGCCCACTAGGTACCTCCAGTAAGCGCCGCAGAGCTGCGTTGCATAGAGGTGTAAAAAGGGGCATGGCCTCAGAACACCTGTCTGCAACGCAGCTCCCTGGCGCATACTGGAGATACCTGTTGGGCTAGTTGGCCCTCAGGGACCCTCAGTATTGAAGGGGAATAAATTCCCCAACTTACAACTGGCCAGGGGGCGCGTTTGCAGAGTGCTGCAAGGAGGGGGCGTAGCCTCCAGTGCGATGCCGGTGTTTTATTTATTTTTTTAAGAAGGAGGGCTGTGTGGCCCCCCTTTTTCTAATTTACTGGCCCTGGGGACCCCATCCCCCAGGGCCTGCACCCTAATTTTTTTTGTTGAAAAAAATAAATTTGGCCCTCCCAAGGCCTTAATTGGCCCCGGGAACCCCCAACCCCCGGGTCATGGCCTTGTTTTTTTTTTTATTCTTTAGGAGGGGGCTGCGTTGCCCCCCTCCTCAGGCCACTTATGGCCCCGGGGACCCCATCCCCCGAGGCCGGCCTTTGTTTTTTATTATTTATAAAAATATATATTTATAGAAAAACCTAGGACATGCTGGACAAACCGTATGTACCTATCACCATGACGATTTGCGTGATATTCATTAAAATGCTACTATGCATAGAATGAATCCACATGGAATGTATTTACACCGCTAGTGAAGCTCTGACATGTCTGACGCCCTACTGTGCCTAACCCCGGCACCCCTGCCGGTGGGTACTCTCCAAGTAGACACCCTTGTCGTTTATTTATACAAACATGGGTAGCTATTGACGGGCACATTTAATATTCACGCACACCAAGCCATTCAAAGGGGATTCGACAAAAATTCGACCAAACTATGCAAGAAACCCCCCTCACGGGTTAATAAAACACACATCCACCGCCGGATGTGTGATACTTTTTATTTTACTCTCTGGAAAGGAGACGAACCTCACTTGAGAGTCACAGCGTGCTCCTGGCTGAGCCCAATGCTCTGTTACACCCACCAGTGCCCACCGAGTGCCTCACACCTCTGTGTTGTATTCCACGAGCTAGTGCGTATGCTATGACACTCTCTAGCCCATGTGCACTGTAACACCACCCCGTGAATATGTCATGCCACACTTGCCTTCGCATGGGTTATATTGCCCCATCTAACGTGCCTTCCTCGATGCCTATGTTATAACGCACAGCGCTATGCCATACATATTACAATCTGGGATCCATATCTTTGTCACAGTGCATATGCAACGTTACACTCCCCAGCACATATTTTATATTACAACTTTAGAGACTAGTTAGGTTACACAACACTGCCCTGTTCATATTACACTCCAAGGCGCATATCGCATAGCACGCTGTTATATCCTGGCTTTGTATTTATGCATGTGATCTCCCACTCAGCCAGTGGAATGTTCAGTTTATGAGGTATCACAGAATGTTGGGAGCCAGCGAGTCAGTTGGGAAGGGTTGAGCAAGAGACAAGCTGCTCCTGGTGGGGTTTACCTTGGGCCTACTATTGGTCTTGGTACTGGTCCTGACTACTGGTTATGTATTGATCTGGATTACTTGGAACTAACTACCAATAAACATCCTAAGATACTCCAAACGTCTGGACTCAGTCACTACAATTTTTGGCGACGATTTCCTAAAGAACCTGCATCTTCAACCTTGTCAAGCTTCATCAACCACTTCAACAGTTTTCAACAGCATTTCAATCTGGCACCTGTCTCAACTCACTCGTGACCCCACCAGTGACCCTCCATCGGTCGCCCTCAACACAACGTGCCAGTTCAAGATTGTAAACAGCTCCAGCTCTGTTCTTCTAACGCATGCAGCACCTCAAAAAGCTAATCTGTTTCAACTGCAGCCCAAGCGTGTTCTTTCTTTGTCTGCTGTGTCTCTACAAGCAAGGTAATCAACTACTGCCTTTACTTGAAGCATCTCAAGCTCCTGCCTCTACTGGTCTGTCTTTCAACGCAAGCTGGTCTGTCTGTTTCAACTGCAGCCCAACAACGTCTCTACAAGTAACAGCAAGCGTGTGAAAAGCTCTGTTCTTTTAAAGCATCCAGCACAGAAGTGACTCTGTTCAACTGCTGCCCAACACTTCCTACAAACAAGCAAACTGTATGCGTGAACTGTATGCGTTTTTCAAGCTACCCTGCAAGCTCTATCTACAGCATTTCAAAACAATTTTTCATTCAATTTGCCTACAGTTGTTATTCAAGTGTGCATCCTTATCTTTTCTTAGAGCCTCGATTACAGCACCTAGACGTAGTCGGCCTGATCACCCGGCTATTTGTCTCTGTGTGTTTTGGATTTCAAGGGGACATTGCACTTTCATTTATCGACTGCGTTTGTCGAAGGGCAGTTTCACACTGAGGATCTGGCCATGCTATTCTTAACGTGAGTACTGTTACATCTTTGATTAAGCTTATTCGCATATGTCAGGGCAAAAACTATTTGTTTTTGTGAGTCCGTTTTTTTTTAAATATATTTTTAAGCCCTGAGATGGATCTTCGCTACTCTACAGTTTAACGCGAGCGCATCCTTCAAATTTAAAATATACACGCGCGTTCCTTACCTACGAGTGTCGCGTGCTGGCAGTGAGTCTTCATTTCCTCTGCTCTTTGTGACGCTTGTCGGAGTTCTGCTGCTGATTCACGTCTAAGTGCGCCAGCGTGCCCTGAGCCACCCGGGATTGCGTGAAAAATCGTGCCGCCATCTTTGAATTGGCGTGAACATCCGATCCACCTTCAATGCATCTCGATCTTCATTTCTTTGTGGGACATTGCCAACCATGTTTTTTTTTATTTTTGAACTTTATTGTACATGTCACTAGAGTTGAACGCTGGCTCACGGACAACCATCTCGTACTTCCTGTCAACTTTGAAAGACGTCCTCCGATGTATCAGTCCTCCCGTTCAATTCACCACACATTTGACACCGGCTTATGTTTTGTAGTCCGGAGTTATCCCCTCGTGGTCAGAGAACTCTCGCATTAAGGTTGGGGACACTTTTTTTTCAGCTAAGACTAATACCTTACGTTGGAAAAGCTTTTAATTGTCATTCTGTCTCGAGGCCTGCAACCGTAAGTACTTTCAACGAGTCTTGAGGTAGTGTTGGTACTATGCGGTCGAAAGTGACTGTTCCAAGAAACTATTCCGTGGTGGAAAGGTTGAAGGTTGGAGGATGTTCCACAAGTCCACGAGTTATGAGTCGTCTGGCACATGATCGTCGTTTCATGGTTTCTTTGCAAACCTGTGTTACTCTTCACTCCGGTGACAGGCACGCCTTGTTTAAGACTGCCTGTTTGTTTTCATGTGCACAATATCTAGTTTCTTCATGCCTTTATGTTTATATCGTTTACCATATCTGTACTTGTGCTGCTCTATGGTTACGTTTTGTTTCAGATGTTATTGCATGGTGGCATTTGTCTCAATTTTGTTCATGGACCGTAGGTAGTCCATAATCGGTCTATAATGCACTGTTTGCATGCTTTTTGTCTGCCAACTCTAGTTCCGCAATGGGTTTTAGTCCCATTTGCTAGCAATGGGTTTAAGTCCCATCTGCTCACGGTTTGCATAATTCTCATGTGTAGTTTGCTGTTTTTTTTTCGTAAGTTTTATGCATAAGTCTCAATCCTATTCTGTACCGTGCACAACGTGTCTGCCTCTACATGAGGTGTTTTTAAATGGGTTACATTCCCGTTTAGTGCACAACAATTGACCTCCACTCGAGGTGACTAGTATGGGTTACAGTCCCATCACTGCAGTGTGCGATATTTAACCTCTACATGAGGTATGTTGTTTTTCTCAACAGTGCACAACATTTTTAGTTTTACCTGTTAGTTCACAACAGTGCACAATATATTTTTAGGTGGTGTGTTTATTGGGTTTTATGCTCATCTGTTTAGTGCACAGTCTGCACCTATACACCACCTGTTTTGTTTGTTATTTTACCCTCACTGGGTATCTGGTCTGAATACCATCTGTTGTTTTTCTCGAAGTTAATGTGCTATGTTTACAAATTTTCAATTGGTATTCAACATCTATATTCTTGTTTTGAAATTGTTATTTAATGGGAAGTGTGAGTGATTCATTTGTTTATCTTCTCACTTTTTCCTGTTATACCCCAGTTTTCCTTGTGATTTCTTTTACTGATGTCTTTTGTGGATTCTGGTTTCTTTCGTTCTGTGTTTTTCTCTGTTTTTCTTTAATGGGGTACATTTTTTTCGTTGACTGGAAGTTTTCTTCTCCTTCTATCTGTTAGGGTCTGATATTGATTGTCTCATTTTATACATGCCTGGCCAGCAAGTGTATCTTGGGGTAGTCATTGATGTTTTCTCTTATTGTTTCTGTGTTTGTACTAGAAGGGAGGATGGTCTTCTCGCTTTTGTCATTTTCTTCTGTTTTTTCGTTGATGTACTGTGTTTCCGACTTACTCTTTGTCTTTCTTTTTTTTACTTTATCTTTTCACTTGAAGCAATATATTTGTTTTATATGGAAGAAAAGGGGATATGTTATATCCTGGCTTTGTATTTATGCATGTGATCTCCCACTCAGCCAGTGGAATGTTCAGTTTATGAGGTATCACAGAATGTTGGGAGCCAGCGAGTCAGTTGGGAAGGGTTGAGCAAGAGACAAGCTGCTCCTGGTGGGGTTTACCTTGGGCCTACTATTGGTCTTGGTACTGGTCCTGACTACTGGTTATGTATTGATCTGGATTACTTGGAACTAACTACCAATAAACATCCTAAGATACTCCAAACGTCTGGACTCAGTCACTACACACGCGCTAGTGCCTGTGCTATGTCGCGCTCTCCAATGAATCTGTCATTGCGCATAATGTATTGCATATTATATTTCACGCCCCGGTTCATCTTATATCACACTTTTTGGTGCATAGTTTATACCATATACTATATCTAGTTTTCATTTTCAATCATGCTCTAAGGACTATGTTCTATATAACACTGCGTCCACCTACCCTCTTCACGGGCATTACATTTTGCGATGGGGGGTGGAGGGTCAGGGGGTGTTTCTGCCAAGTGAGCCCGGAGTCACAGTCACAAACGTCCTCTTCTTCCTGAATAAAAGTGAGATTATGCTGCATACTTGTTCATATTTTAAGTAGTTCGCACAGACACACATTTTAAAAACAATAAAGCTCCTAATACCCACCTTCTCTGAACAGTTAGCCTGCTGCCCCATCCACCTCCTCCCTGTCCTCTGTTGTCTGAATCCATGGACTAGCCTCCTCCCTCCTGCCATGTATGGTCTGATGTGCTGCCACTGCCCTCCATTTAGCATGATGTACCAGTCCACTCATCCTGCCCTCCATTGCCCAATTCTATGGCCCATCATTGACCTCCTGCTTAGCCTCTGTGCTTAGCTTGCTGCCCCTATTCTCCTTTCCCCTGCTCTCCGATGTCTTTGTGCATGCCCCTGCTCCATCCTTTTTGCCCACCATGTTTCTTGGACCTGCCACTCCTATCTACTCAGAGTGTTCTGTTGAGCTGCCACTCCCCTCCCACCTGCCTAGCATTGTCAGATGACTGTAAACTGTCCCTGCCACCTCCACACTGCCTGTCCACAAGCCATGCCCCTATCTCCTTCCTCCTGTCCTCCATGGTCCATTTTACTGCCACACCCTTCTGCCCTCCCTGGTCTATGTGCTGCAACTGCTCCTCCTGCCTGCCCCGCGCAGTCTGTTGTGAGGCCCCTTCCCCTGAACTCTCTTGTCTGTGCCCAGGTCCTGCCCCTCCCTTCTATCCTCCATGGTACTTTGTGCATGCCCCTGCACCCTCCTTCTTGCCCATCATAGCCATTGTGCTGCCACTAATCCTCCTGCTTGCCATGCATGGTCTTCTGTGCTGCCATGGCCCCTCCCACCTTCCCTGTGTGGTCAGCTAGCTGCCCCTGACCCCCTCCCACCTTCCCTCCATGGTCTGTGTGTATGCCATCATAGTCTCATTGTTGCTCTCCAGAGTGTGTCTTGTTTCTAGTGCCCATCCTGCCTGACCTCCATGGTCATCTTGCTGCTCCTGCCCTGCCCCCTTGTCCCCAGCCCTCTGTTTCCATGTGCAGACCCCTATTTCCTCCTTCCTGGCTTGTCTGTTCCATTGTAATGCCCCTGATCCATCCCTCCTGCCCTTTATGGTCTATTATGCTGCAGCTTTCTCTCCTGTCTGTCCATTATGGTCAGCTAGCTAACATTGCCTCTTTCCCCTCTGTTCTCTGTTGTCCATGTGCATGTGCATGGTCCTGTCCCCTCCCTATTGCTTTCTATAGATTGTTGTGCTGCACTCCCGTCCTGCATGCGCTGTGTGGTGTATTGTGCTGCTGCACACCCTGATGCCTGCCCTGTGGGGTCAGTTTGGTGCACCTCTCCATCTCCCTCCTGTCCTCTGTTATCCTAGTCCATGTCCCTACCCCAATTCCTCCTGCCTACCATGATCCAATGTACCATACTTGCGAACATTTTGAACTTGGTAAGAGGGAGATTTTGAAAAAAAACTGGGGTATTGATTTTCCCCTTTGAGTTACATTGAAAAAGAGGAGATTGTAGATAGGAGACAGATCAAATAAAGCCCATTTGAGCTTAAAAACATTGGACGTTTCCTGGCTGAAACTGGTCTGTTGGCATGTATGGTTGTACTACCACTGCCTCTTCTTTCTGCCCACAATGGTCTATTATATTGCCACAGCCTCTCTTGCCAGTCCTGTGTTGTTGGTTTGTTGCCCCTGCCCCCCTTTCCACTGCCCTCCATTGTCTGTTGTGCTGCCACTGCCCTTCCTGCCTGCCCAGTGTGGTCAAATTGTTGCATCTGCACTCTCCTATTTGCCTTCAATTTTCAGAGTCCGTGCCCCTGGCATCTGCCTCTCAACAGTATCCCAATGAACAACTAGATTGCTAACATTCTATATTTATTACAAAAGTGTGGAACGCCTGACGTCATCTTGATGTAATCAAAACTGTAATACCTAGAGTATTTCCTTTAGAAATGACATATATTAGAGGGTCTTATTTGCATCAAAATTATGACTAGTGCTCTAAAAACTAAAATGAGGACATATTTTCTGAGTTTTCAAATAGCGACAAAGAACTTTTAAATTATTTGTAATCTTTATGTTTTTTTATCCAGTTGACCACTTGATTAAATGTTGCACCTAGGGGAGAGGATGTGGTGTTACTTCCAGAGCTGCAGACTTTGCAACTGGGGAACCAGATTGGAGTTTCTGCTTCAGCTCAACATTCTGTGATTCTGGTCAAATCACTTAATCTCCCCATGTCTACAACCAAAATGAATTTGATCTTGTGTAATGTAACCAATGCTCATGTAAAGCACTCCGATACCTGACAAGTCTGCACTATATAAAACTGCAAATACACAAAAAATAAGTGTTTTGCACACTTCTGTCATTGGGCTATACTTCCCCAAATGACCAGGCGCCTCCCACTGTACTGCAGCAGGTTGCCCCAGAAGTAGCTCCTGTCATTGCTACAATGATTAACTCTTCTTTTGTAGCAGGTAAAGTCCCCGCACTATGGAAGGAAGCTATGGTGAAAGCCCTGTTAAAAAAACCAGGATCGGACCCGGAATTAATGGCCAACTATCGCCCTATTTCCCTGCTCCCGGGAATAGCTAAAATTGCAGAGAAACATGTTAACACTACCCTTTCCTCCTATCTGGAAGAACATAACTACCTGCATCGGACACAGACCGGTTTTAGATCTCATCAAGGGACAGAAACCACCCTGGTTGCGGTAGTGAAAGAAACAAGGAAAATCATGGACTCCGGAGGATCAGCTGCATTGATTCTCCTTGACCTCAGTGCGGCCTTCGATACCGTTAATCATCAAACCTTGATTTTAAGGTGTCTTGAAATGGGGGTGACTGGCTCAGCACTGAGTTGGTTAGCCTCCTTTCTGGAAGGTCGCACTTTTCAGGTTTTTGAGGAGAACGTGTCCTCTAGGAAGGTTCCTCTGAAGAGTGGAGTGCCCCAGGGCTCCTCTCTTAGCCCCACTCTTTTTAATGTTTATATGAGTCCTTTAGCTAAAATTGTGGAGGAATTTGGCATACAAATAGTGATGTATGCCGATGACACTCAGCTGATTGTCTCTCTCAAAAATCTCGGACAGCCACAATGCAATCTCTCTAGATGCCTCGAAGAAATATCAGCTTGGATGAAACAGTCCTGCCTCCAACTGAATGGAGCAAAAACAGAGCTCATGCTGCTGGGAAAGCCTCTGCCCCCAGACCTGTTTTTGGCCTGGCCCAGCTGCATGGGATCTCCACCCACTCCAAAAAACCACATCAAGAGTCTAGGAGTGTGGTTGGATGAAAAATTAGATATGAAGACACAGGCCAACAAGGTTGCTGGGTGCTGCTTCGGGATCATGAAAACAGCTAGGAAGATTCTTCCTCTTCTCCCATTCCACGCAAAAAAACTACTCCTTCAAGCATTGGTTTTGTCACGTCTGGACTACGCGAATGCCTTATATCTAGGAGCTCCCCTATCCACAATAAGCATTCTGCAAAAGGTCCAGAACTGTGCAGGAAGAATTCTCCTACAAATCCCGCGGAGAGAATCAGCTAAAGGAGCAATCAGACAATTGCACTGGCTTCCGATTGCAGAAAGAATCCAATTCAAGGCCCTATGTATTACGCATAGGGTCCTGAACAAGAATGGCCCTCCAATCTTTCAAAAGATAGTTTCCCCATACCATCCCAACAGACACCTCCGCTCTGGTAGTAAACACCTGGCTATGGTTCCGAGAATTCTCAGGTCCAGATGCGGAGGTCTTTCTTTCTCTTACGTCGCATCGAGGACTTGGAATATCCTCCCACACTCCATTCGAATGGAGGAAAAATATCTACCCTTTCGTAGACTCTTGAAGACGCACCTTTTTCCCATCGCATAAGCAGTCAGCATTTCTGTTTACCTGGTTCTCAGCGCTGGGAGGCCCTAGGGTAGCCATGCGCTCTACAAATGCCTCTTTCATTTCATTTCATTCATTTCATTTCATTTCATATTTGGGCTACATCTGGGTGATATTTGGGCTACATTTGGGCTCTTTTATCTCTGGTGGCCATCTTGGGAGATTTATTTGTTATGAAGTTTCCTAATTTCCTCATTTACTGCAGTCTCCTCAGTGGGAATACTTTCAGTTTTTTATTTTGGTTTCATCAAGAAGACATTCAGATGTGTCACACATTTGCCATAAATTTTGAATGTTAGCACTCTAGTTGCTAATTAGATCACTGTAGTAAAACTACTGCTCACCAGGGAAGCCTGCTGCTGGTATTCAAAGTGCATGTTTCAGTCTGCATGTCAGAATTTTTTTATGAAATAGAAGAGGATTTGAGAAGTCAAAATGAGCCCTAAATTTTCTTTCTGCAGAACTAATCATAATTTCTATGGCAAAATGAACACCCTCATTTTGTTCCTTTGTAAATTAAATGTTTTAAGTGTTACCACTTTATTCCAATCAAGATGGCTTCAGGTGTGCCATACTTTTGTCATAAGTAAGACTGTTAGCGCTCTAGTTGTTTGTTAGAACACTCTGGGACATTCTGTCATTGGGCTATACTTGGGCTACATCTGGGTGATATTTGGGCAACATATGGGCTCTTTTGTCTCTGGTGGCCATTTTGGGAGACTTATTTGTTATGATGTTTCCTAATTTCCTCATTTACTACAGTCTCCTCAGTAGGAAATACTTTCAGTTTTTTACTTTGATTCCATCAAGAAGGCATTCAGATGTGTCACACATTTGCCATAAATTCAGAATGTTAGCACTCTAGTTGCTTATTAGATCACTGTAGTAAAGCTACTGCTCACCAGGGAAGTCTGCTGCTGGTATTGAAAGTGTACGTTTCAGTCTGCATGTCAGAATTTTTTAATGAAATAGAAGAGGATTTGAGAAGTCACTCAAAATGTGCCCTAATTTTTCTTTCTGCAGCACTAATTATACTTTCTATGGCAAAATTAACCCCCTCATTTTGTTCCTTTTTAAATGAAATGTTTTAAGAGTTACCACTTTATTCCAACCAAGATGGCTTCAGGTGTGCCATATGTTTGTCATAAGTAGGACTGTTAGCGCTCTAGTTGTTCTTTAGAACACTCTGGGAAGCTGCAGTAGAACACAAAGGAATCAACTGACAGTCTCTGCCCTTGTTGGATGTACATGTTTCACTGAGAATGTCAGACTTCATTCTCACATGACTGAGAAAGATAATGTGAATTTACAGAAAATATGCTCTCAGTTTAGCTTATAGATCACCTTCCAAACCTCTGTGGGAAAAGCATGAGAAAATAGTTTTCTCTCAAACATGATTCATGATATCAAAGCAGAAGGCTTTTCCACATGGTAAAATCACCTTACAACACACCACAATTCCTAAAATGGGTATGGTACCATCAACAAATGATTTATAATGTAACTAAAGTCTTAAAACCTTCTATTAACTGCAATGCTTTGTAATGAAGTGCTATCATGTATATTGGTCCCAAGATGGCTGCCAACACTTCTTGGATGAAGTGCTGACAGCCAATCAGATCTCACGATGAGATGTGTGGTTAGGCTCCGCCCAGATATATATGTGATTTTACATTTGATTTTCTCAGGAACTACTGAACAAATTGACACCATATATGCAAAAGGCACATGCCTGACCTGAGGACTACCTCTTTGCCAAATTTCAAGTAATTCTGTTCAGCCGTTCGGGCTGTACCTTCGACTAAAGGTCCTATGGGAAAATGCATGGGGAAAACCTGTTTTGGGACCCCCCTTTTTTCTCAGCCCCCGCTTGCCGAATCACCCCGAGACTTTCAGGGTAGGAGCTGAGCGGAGCGCCCCATTAGTTTTGAAAATTTCACGAAGATAAGTCAACCGGCGGCAAAGTTATTCAAAATAGAATTTTCAGATTTCCTATGGGAACTCGGTCCTAACTACAACTATCTACTAGCGACCGCCAGTAGATAATATATATATATATATATATATATATATATATATATATATATATATATATATATATATATATATTTATTAAATCCCAATCCTGGTGGTAGCAAAACAGTCAGGCACAGACTCCGTGAAGTAATGGCAAAAAAGTAGAGTTTAATCCAAGCAAAAAGCAAGACGCGTTTCGACGGCAAGCCGCCTTGTTCACTACGTTTAAAACACACTGTTGTGACACATAAGTACGTTTCTGTGCAGTTGTCAAGGCAACCTCAACTATGTCATCATAGACATAGACAACCATAACATTGAATATCGGCATGACATGGCAGAAACATAAAATAGCTTGACAATAATGCTGAAATAAAATACAAAAGAAAAATAGGGGATACAAGCAGAGGATGTATATATTAATGGCATACATATATCTATAATGGAAGGAAAATAAAGATAGCGGGAAGGAGTAACAAATAACTGCTCATATGTTTCAACGTCCTGGTAACAGATGTAGACATAGAAGAAACAAAGGAGTGCCTAAGGGAGCAAAGAGAGTTTGGCGCTGTCTATGGGTTTAATCGTGGGGTCGGTGTAAATAATAAATAAAGAAGACTACTAAGAGAATTATATGAATAACCCGAAAAGAGAGACGGACTCTGAAGGATGGTTCCCCACCTAGGTCTCTGTAGTTCAAGTGAACGAAGGGCTCAGAGACAGCCACGGGGTGGGAGAGACAAGTTATGCGAAAACATGTGTAAACATAACGTGACAGAGTGAGTCTGTAAGTATAACTGAACTAATTAGCGGGAAGGTAGAAGATAGAGAAGTACCGATATATATCCAAACACCTCCTCCCAAGGAAAGAGTAGAGGCCACAGGGGGGACAGTCAGAAAACACTTTAATCCCCTGTGTATGCTCACCAACACCGCAATTTGTAGAAACTGCAGGACCCAGAATGCATCAGGTAGGTGCTGCAGGGGGGATATACTGTCCGTAGTGGAATGGCGGTAGTTGCAGGACAATCAACGGTGTGACAACATGCCTATGTCCTGTTTGAGTTATTCCGCTGTGTCTCTGTAAGTCCCCAAGCACCGCTGCAGCCCCGCGTTCCAGGTCATCTTACTGGCAGGGGCAGGAGTGTGGAATACATCCCGCCCTACATCTTACTGCCATCCAAATGCTCCTGGAGGTAGAGGTGAGCCTCGGACTTCCCGATACCTCGGGTCCCACACAGATTCCGCCGTAGCAGCTGCCAGTAAGGTCCGTAGCCAACTTGCGCAGCGGGGGCCTCCAAATCACGTTGCTGGCAACCGTGAAAATATCCAAACACCTCCTCCCAAGGAAAGAGTAGAGGCCACACGGAGGACAGTCAGAAAACACTTTAATCGGATAAATTTGGCATAATGCATTTCGGCCACCATTGGCCTTCATCGGATGCCTTTAATGTTCAGGCGGCTTTGAAACTCCAAATTTAAATGTCCTGCCGCTTCCCCATAGGTGGGGATCTGCTCCGCCCCCTTTCCCCTGTGTATGCTCACTAACACCGCAATTTGTAGAAACTGAAGGACCCAGAATGCATCAGGTAGGTGCTGCAGGGGGGATATACTGTCCGTAGTGGAATGGCGGTAGTTGCAGGACAATCAACGGTGTGACAACATGCCTATGTCCTGTTTGAGTTATTCCGCGGTGTCTCTGTAAGTCCCCAAGCACCGCTGCAGCCCCGCGTTCAAGGTCATCTTACAGGCAGGGGCAGGAGTATATACATATATATATATATTAGTTATAGTTAGGACCTATTATCCATTGGAAAATCGCAACAGTCTATTCCTAATAACTTTTGCGCCGATTGACGAATCTTCGTGAAATTTTCTAAACTCAGGGGGCGCTCCGGACCGCTACCATCTTAAAAGTTTCGGGGTGATTCGTCAAGCGGGGGCTGAGAACACGGCTACAGCCCGAACTGCTGAACGTTATTACACCAAATTTGTCAAAAAGGTAGCCCTTGGTTCAGAAAGATGCCTTTTTGTTAAATGGTGTGAATCCGTTAAGTAGTTGCTGAGAAAATTAAAAAAGTTTCGATATCTATGGCCTCAGAGGATCCGCGCACCCTCCCGATCACAAGCTGCATGCTAATTGGCTGTCAACACTCTAAACCAGGAAGTGTTGGCAGGCATCTAGTGCCTCGATAGAACCGAGGCACAAGAAAACAGAAAAAGTAATGTGCAAAACAAGAAAAGGGGGCAGGGTAGAAACACCCTGACCCCCTAGGCCTGCTCAGGGGATCTCACAAGGACCCCCAGGGCCCGAAAAAACATTTCTTTTTTTTTTTTAAATCGGCGAGATTCACGCACCCAGGGTGAATTTCGGCTGAAATTTTTAAAAGAACGAAGCCTCCCACGCTTCATTATTCTTCAGCCCCTGGGTGGGCCACGTCCCGGGGCAGAGAAAAAAAAAGTATAGGGGGCCCCAATCCCCTCCACACTGCCAGGGGGACTGCCACCTCCCCGGGGCTTTGCTCAAATATTTGCGGGGGGCACACAGCCCCCCCCGCAGACCCGGGGACCGCCACCCCCGGGGCTTTAATTTTTAACGTGGGGGGGCATCCAAGCCCCGGGGGCTGCCACCCCCGGGGCTTTAATTAATAAATTGCATAGCGGGGGCACACCCTGGGGATTTTTTTTAAAATAAATATTCCTGTGTGTGGGAGGCTTGAGCCCCCCACACGCCCTGGGGACCGCCACCTTCCCGGGGCACTAAGTATTTAAATTTGGGATCTTGCGTTGTAGAGAGGTGTTCTGTGGCCACGCCCCTTTTGACACCTCTCTGCAACGCAGCTCTGTGGCACTTAATGGAGGTACCTGGTGCGCTATTTGCACCCCAGGGTCCCTCAGAATTCAAGGGGACTTAATCCCCCAACTTAAAATGCACCACGGGGCACGTTTGCACAGTGGTGAAAGGAGGAGACAGGGCCTGAGGTGACATGTGTGTGAACACGCCCTGTGGCGCGTTTTAAGTTGGGGAAATAATTCCCCTTCAATCCTGAGGGCCCCTTGGGCGCCAACTAGCCCACCAGGTGCTTCCAGTAAGTGCCACTGCGTTGCAGAGAGGTGGTCCAGGCCATGCCCCTTTTTACACCACTCTTCAACGCAGCTCTGCGGCGCTTACTGGAGGTACCTAGTGGGCTAGTTGGACCCTAGGGACCCTAGGATTCAAGGGGACTTAATCTCCCAACTTAAAACGGCCACAGGGCGTGTTTACACAGTGGTGAATGGATGGGACGGGGCCTGAGGTGAAGTGTGCAAACACGCCCTGTGGTGCGTTTTAAGTTGGGGAAATAATTCCCCTTCAATCCTGAGGGCCCCTTGGGGGCCAACTAGCCCACCAGGTGGTTCCAGTAAGTGGCGCTGCATTGCAGAGAGGTGGTCCGAGGCCATGCCCCATTTTACACCTCTCTGCAATGCAACTCTGTGGAACTTAGTGGACATGCCTGGTGGGTTAGTTGGCCCCCAGGGACCCTCAGGATTCAAGGGGACTTTATCCCCCAACTTAAAACGCCCACAGGGTGTGTTTGCACACATATCACCTCAGGCCCCCACTCCCACTCCCTTCACCAGTGTGCAAACGCACCCCGTGGCGTGTATTAAGAGGTAGTTTTGATCCCCCTGTCCTATTATGTACTAGGGGCTTACAGAGGAGGTCATGCTAATCACAGGGGTACCCCAGCGCATAGTGTTCCCTAGTGTCTTTTAGCATATCACTGGCTCTAGGACTGGTTAGTCAGAGTCAGTTAACACCAGTACCCGTCTGAAAAAGTTGTGGGCACAGGATGATTTTGTAACAAGGCCTCTTTCTGCTCCTCTGTTGGTTCTTTCTGCACATGTCTTGCTTCTTCCTGCACTTTTCTTCGTCTTTGTGTATTGCTTTTGCTTCTTTTTGTGCGTTTTCTTCTTTCTTCACATGTCCTCCCTCTGTAGGCATAGTTAAAAACTAGCATTTAAAAAACCGTTGAAATTCACTTAAAAAAATAGGTTTCATGTACGTTATAGTTAGGACTTAGCTTTTAAAAAACCTTTGAAATTCACTGAAAAAAACATAGGTTTCAGGCACGTTATAGTTAGAAATTAGCATTTAAAAAACCTTAGAAATTCACTGAAAAAACCATAGGTTTCAGGGGCGTTATAGTTAGTTGGACATTTCACTCACACAAAACCAGTGAAATGACCCCGTTATAGTTAGTTCAGCTAACTATAACTCGCGCACCCGCAATGCACTGCTGATGATGTCATATATTACATCACTCATGACATGGTCAGTGACATCACTCATTACATTACTGATGACATCTCAAATGACATCACTGATGACATCACTGACAAGCACGCAGTGGCCTTTGTTGAATGCAAGAAAACTTACCGAATGCGTAACAATGGCCTCTAAAGAAAGAACCGCAATGGAGCGCACACCGCTAGCCCCTCCTCCGGGTCGCCCCAAGGGAAGCTGGTACATGAAGTTCCCGAGTGGTTCACCCCAGTGGGTGCAAGTAAGTACTTGTTTGATCTCTAGACCCGATATATGTCCCGGGTTTTAAAATATCGCCCGAGACATGGCTCGGGTTTCGGGATAACTTCCCTCCTCAGTAGAGAAAATGGTTAGGGGTGGAAGAGAGGGCCGCCAAGCAACCGTCAAAGGCCTCAGTGCCCGCACAGGCACGCAGGTGCGTCGTCCAGGAGCTCGTCAGCTCAAAGCTCGAGGGAGCCATTTTTATAAACAACCGCAATGGAGCGCACACCGCTAGCCCCTCCTCCGGGTCGCCCCAAGGGAAGCTGGTACATGAAGTTCCCGAGTGGTTCACCCCAGTGGGTGCAAGTAAGTACTTGTTTGATCTCTAGACCCGATACATGTCCCGGGTTTTAAAATATCGCCCGAGACATGGCTCGGGTTTCGGGATAACTTCCCTCCTCAGTAGAGAAAATAGTTAGGGGTGGAAGAGAGGGCCGCCAAGCAACCGTCAAAGGCCTCAGTGCCCGCACAGGCACGCAGGTGCATCGTCCAGGAGCTCGTCAGCTCAAAGCTCGAGGGAGCCATTTTTATAAACAACCGCAATGGAGCGCACACCGCTAGCCCCTCCTCCGGGTCGCCCCAAGGGAAGCTGGTACATGAAGTTCCCGAGTGGTTCACCCCAGTGGGTGCAAGTAAGTACTTGTTTGATCTCTAGACCCGATACATGTCCCGGGTTTTAAAATATCGCCCGAGACATGGCTCGGGTTTCGGGATAACTTCCCTCCTCAGTAGAGAAAATAGTTAGGGGTGGAAGAGAGGGCCGCCAAGCAACCGTCAAAGGCCTCAGTGCCCGCACAGGCACGCAGGTGCGTCGTCCAGGAGCTCGTCAGCTCAAAGCTCGAGGGAGCCATTTTTATAAACAACCGCAATGGAGCGCACACCGCTAGCCCCTCCTCCGGGTCGCCCCAAGGGAAGCTGGTACATGAAGTTCCCGAGTGGTTCACCCCAGTGGGTGCAAGTAAGTACTTGTTTGATCTCTAGACCCGATACATGTCCCGGGTTTTAAAATATCGCCCGAGACATGGCTCGGGTTTCGGGATAACTTCCCTCCTCAGTAGAGAAAATAGTTAGGGGTGGAAGAGAGGGCCGCCAAGCAACCGTCAAAGGCCTCAGTGCCCGCACAGGCACGCAGGTGCGTCGTCCAGGAGCTCGTCAGCTCAAAGCTCGAGGGAGCCATTTTTATAAACAACCGCAATGGAGCGCACACCGCTAGCCCCTCCTCCGGGTCGCCCCAAGGGAAGCTGGTACATGAAGTTCCCGAGTGGTTCACCCCAGTGGGTGCAAGTAAGTACTTGTTTGATCTCTAGACCCGATACATGTCCCGGGTTTTAAAATATCGCCCGAGACATGGCTCGGGTTTCGGGATAACTTCCCTCCTCAGTAGAGAAAATAGTTAGGGGTGGAAGAGAGGGCCGCCAAGCAACCGTCAAAGGCCTCAGTGCCCGCACAGGCACGCAGGTGCGTCGTCCAGGAGCTCGTCAGCTCAAAGCTCGAGGGAGCCATTTTTATAAACAACCGCAATGGAGCGCACACCGCTAGCCCCTCCTCCGGGTCGCCCCAAGGGAAGCTGGTACATGAAGTTCCCGAGTGGTTCACCCCAGTGGGTGCAAGTAAGTACTTGTTTGATCTCTAGACCCGATACATGTCCCGGGTTTTAAAATATCGCCCGAGACATGGCTCGGGTTTCGGGATAACTTCCCTCCTCAGTAGAGAAAATAGTTAGGGGTGGAAGAGAGGGCCGCCAAGCAACCGTCAAAGGCCTCAGTGCCCGCACAGGCACGCAGGTGCGTCGTCCAGGAGCTCGTCAGCTCAAAGCTCGAGGGAGCCATTTTTATAAACAACCGCAATGGAGCGCACACCGCTAGCCCCTCCTCCGGGTCGCCCCAAGGGAAGCTGGTACATGAAGTTCCCGAGTGGTTCACCCCAGTGGGTGCAAGTAAGTACTTGTTTGATCTCTGGACCCGATACATGTCCCGGGTTTTAAAATATCGCCCGAGACATGGCTCGGGTTTCGGGATAACTTCCCTCCTCAGTAGAGAAAATAGTTAGGGGTGGAAGAGAGGGCCGCCAAGCAACCGTCAAAGGCCTCAGTGCCCGCACAGGCACGCAGGTGCGTCGTCCAGGAGCTCGTCAGCTCAAAGCTCGAGGGAGCCATTTTTATAAACAACCGCAATGGAGCGCACACCGCTAGCCCCTCCTCCGGGTCGCCCCAAGGGAAGCTGGTACATGAAGTTCCCGAGTGGTTCACCCCAGTGGGTGCAAGTAAGTACTTGTTTGATCTCTAGACCCGATACATGTCCCGGGTTTTAAAATATCGCCCGAGACATGGCTCGGGTTTCGGGATAACTTCCCTCCTCAGTAGAGAAAATAGTTAGGGGTGGAAGAGAGGGCCGCCAAGCAACCGTCAAAGGCCTCAGTGCCCGCACAGGCACGCAGGTGCGTCGTCCAGGAGCTCGTCAGCTCAAAGCTCGAGGGAGCCATTTTTATAAACAACCGCAATGGAGCGCACACCGCTAGCCCCTCCTCCGGGTCGCCCCAAGGGAAGCTGGTACATGAAGTTCCCGAGTGGTTCACCCCAGTGGGTGCAAGTAAGTACTTGTTTGATCTCTAGACCCGATACATGTCCCGGGTTTTAAAATATCGCCCGAGACATGGCTCGGGTTTCGGGATAACTTCCCTCCTCAGTAGAGAAAATAGTTAGGGGTGGAAGAGAGGGCCGCCAAGCAACCGTCAAAGGCCTCAGTGCCCGCACAGGCACGCAGGTGCGTCGTCCAGGAGCTCGTCAGCTCAAAGCTCGAGGGAGCCATTTTTATAAACAACCGCAATGGAGCGCACACCGCTAGCCCCTCCTCCGGGTCGCCCCAAGGGAAGCTGGTACATGAAGTTCCCGAGTGGTTCACCCCAGTGGGTGCAAGTAAGTACTTGTTTGATCTCTAGACCCGATACATGTCCCGGGTTTTAAAATATCGCCCGAGACATGGCTCGGGTTTCGGGATAACTTCCCTCCTCAGTAGAGAAAATAGTTAGGGGTGGAAGAGAGGGCCGCCAAGCAACCGTCAAAGGCCTCAGTGCCCGCACAGGCACGCAGGTGCGTCGTCCAGGAGCTCGTCAGCTCAAAGCTCGAGGGAGCCATTTTTATAAACAACCGCAATGGAGCGCACACCGCTAGCCCCTCCTCCGGGTCGCCCCAAGGGAAGCTGGTACATGAAGTTCCCGAGTGGTTCACCCCAGTGGGTGCAAGTAAGTACTTGTTTGATCTCTAGACCCGATACATGTCCCGGGTTTTAAAATATCGCCCGAGACATGGCTCGGGTTTCGGGATAACTTCCCTCCTCAGTAGAGAAAATAGTTAGGGGTGGAAGAGAGGGCCGCCAAGCAACCGTCAAAGGCCTCAGTGCCCGCACAGGCACGCAGGTGCGTCGTCCAGGAGCTCGTCAGCTCAAAGCTCGAGGGAGCCATTTTTATAAACAACCGCAATGGAGCGCACACCGCTAGCCCCTCCTCCGGGTCGCCCCAAGGGAAGCTGGTACATGAAGTTCCCGAGTGGTTCACCCCAGTGGGTGCAAGTAAGTACTTGTTTGATCTCTAGACCCGATACATGTCCCGGGTTTTAAAATATCGCCCGAGACATGGCTCGGGTTTCGGGATAACTTCCCTCCTCAGTAGAGAAAATAGTTAGGGGTGGAAGAGAGGGCCGCCAAGCAACCGTCAAAGGCCTCAGTGCCCGCACAGGCACGCAGGTGCGTCGTCCAGGAGCTCGTCAGCTCAAAGCTCGAGGGAGCCATTTTTATAAACAACCGCAATGGAGCGCACACCGCTAGCCCCTCCTCCGGGTCGCCCCAAGGGAAGCTGGTACATGAAGTTGCCGAGTGGTTCACCCCAGTGGGTGCAAGTAAGTACTTGTTTGATCTCTAGACCCGATACATGTCCCGGGTTTTAAAATATCGCCCGAGACATGGCTCCGGGTCGCCCCAGCTTCCCTTGGGGCGACCCGGAGGAGGGGCTAGCGGAGTGCGGTCCATTGCGATTGTTTCTAAAAATGGCTCCCTCGAGCTTTGAGCTGACGAGCTCCTGGACGACGCACCTGCGTGCCTGTGCGGGCACTGAGGCCTTTGACGGTTGCTTGGCGGCCCTCTCTTCCACCCCTAACTATTTTCTCTACTGATGAGGGAAGTTATCCCGAAACCCGAGCCATGTCTCGGGTGATATTTTAAAACCTGGGACATGTATCGGGTCTAGAGATCATCAGTTCAACAAGTACTTACTTGCACCCACTGGGGTGAACCACTCAAGAACTCCATCAGAGATCATCAGTTCAACAAGTACTTACTTGCACCCACTGGGGTGAACCACTCAAGAACTTCATGTACCAGCTTCCCTTGGGGCGACCCGGAGGAGGGGCTAGCGGAGTGCGGTCCATTGCGATTGTTTCTAAAAATGGCTCCCTCGAGCTTTGAGCTGACGAGCTCCTGGACGACGCACCTGCGTGCCTGTGCGGGCACTGAGGCCTTTGACGGTTGCTTGGCAGCCCTCTCTTCCACCCCTAACTATTTTCTCTACTGATGAGGGAAGTTATCCCGAAACCCGAGCCATGTCTCGGGTGATATTTTAAAACCTGGGACATGTATCGGGTCTAGAGATCATCAGTTCAACAAGTACTTACTTGCACCCACTGGGGTGAACCACTCAAGAACTCCATCAGAGATCATCAGTTCAACAAGTACTTACTTGCACCCACTGGGGTGAACCACTCAAGAACTTCATGTACCAGCTTCCCTTGGGGCGACCCGGAGGAGGGGCTAGCGGAGTGCGGTCCATTGCGATTGCCTCTAAAGAAAGAGACTGAGATTCGTCAGGCCAGGGGTGAAAAAAACGGGATCGGAAGCTGCCTGTTTCAAATTATCAAAAGATGCTCTTTTACCTGCAGCTGGTGTGCGTCCTCAAGTTTTTGGGCAACTTTGGGTACATATATATATATATATATATATATATATCCATCAAACATCCTTCGAGCATCGGAGCCTCCAACCCTTCAGGGCGGCCTCTTTAAACAACGGGCACGAAGAAGCCCATCAATTCACTGCCGTGACACAAAACACAGAGGCCCATTTCCGGAGTCAGCTCATTTTAATCAAGGTAAAAACAGCACCATATGCTTCCTTTCACCCTACGCGTTTCAGCGTTATGCCTTGATCACGGGAGGAAACAATTGGCCAAGTGCATACGTGCATGTATTTAAAAGTCCTGGGTCACATGACTTATGCGCAATACATCTCCCATAGTGCATTTCAAAGTTCAAATTAGTGCAGGTATTATGAAAGTTCTCGTTATGTTTGCATAAATCATATTTGTACTTTCTTACTTTGAATTGCATTCATGTTAATAAAATCCAAATGGAACACAGTCATGAAAGTTCTTACTTTCAGCTTAATGCATATTTATTCCGGTTCCCTTGAAAAATGTTTTTCCTCCGGAACGATTGGTGCAGAAAGTCATTCTCACCAAATCCCTTCCAGGCTGCTGCTATTTTCGCTATATTAGCATCTCCTTGAAGGCAAGTCAGCAGCGAGTGGGTCATGCTCCTGTATTTAATCCATCAAACATCCTTCGAGCATCGGAGCCTCCAACCCTTCAGGGCGGCCTCTTTAAACAACGGGCACGAAGAAGCCCATCAATTCACTGCCGTGACACAAAACACATATATATATATATATATATATATATATATATATCCAGAGCACTCCTACGCCACCGCTTTGGAAAGCGCCCGCAAGTTCACAGAAAGGAGCACGGACCACAGTTTGATGCTCGTGATGATAGTTTATTGCATTCGAGGTAAGCCAGCCATGACGCGTTTCGACTCCGTGGAGCCTTGATCACATGACACGCCAGGAAGTCACCTGATCATTTAAATACAAGTTTTCACCACTTTTTTTTCTTTTTTTTCTCTTACAGCTTCCGTTTAAAGTTAAAGTGACAGTGCTAGTAGTGCAAGTTTAACCATTTACGTTCTGGGCTTGTTGGAACACATCTCGGTAGAATACCGTGATCTCAAAGAAACCGTACATATACAGCCGTACATGTGTGCAAAAATAGCAATAAATAATATTAATCATAAACACATATTTATAAATGCATATAGTACATAAATACATAAATAAATAAATATGTATAAATAGCATCAATCACACATAGCAATTTTAAAAGACCAAATATAGGTTTCGTTTAAAATATTAGAGATGTTTGAAAAGAGGATAAAAAGTGGATAAAACTGTGTATATGTTAATCTCAACTTCTGTTTAAAAATCCTTCTGTTCTCGCAGCACAATTACGGTTTAAATACCATATCTGTGTTCCTATTATCTCTATATGTGTGAGTTTGTCAATATTAGATGGTATTTATGTGTTCTAATTCAATGAGATCAGTGATTGGCCCCTAGGTTAAAACACGTTTTTGTGAATGAGTGAAAAATATGGAAAAAAAGGAAAAAGAATATGGTGTGAAACAATAAGTGCAAGGGTGGGTGCAGTTCATCTTATTTGCAGCAGAAAGGCCTTTCTGCCAACAAGGTCAATAAAATACACCCAAATGTAACCGAAAAATAAGCGTATTTTAAAAGCTGGATAAGTATTTTGGATATCCTGCATTTTGTTGGGACTTCTTACGATGGTGAGGCCGCAAGTATTCTCGTGTCCTGAATTAGGTAAATCATCTGTGTTAGGACCAAGAGCGACTAGGTTGAGGTACATCAGGAAGTGTCTGATATCAACCACTGATAAGTTGTGTTACAGAGATATATCAAAGGAGGTAGAGTCAAATGGTTTGAGGGTACTGCAGTTTGTTTAGCATGTGTGTTAATCAATGTTATAGATAGGTGTACATGTCTTCGTTTGCATTCAGGCCATTAGGGCTCTTGGAGTCTAGTTCTAAAATGTAACGGGTCTCTAATTGTCTAAGTTTCTTTTCTCTGTTACCGCCTCGTTTGTTTAATGGCACACTGTCAATTATAAAATATTTAAGAAGTTTGGGGTTGGAGTGATGGTGTTCAGCAAAATGGCGAGCCACCGGGTATGTGGGATCTTTGTTAGTTATGGCTCGGATGTGTTGTAATATCCTTTTGTGTCCCTGCAGCTTGGTGCTTCCCACGTACCTCAGCTTGCAGGGGCACTCAAGGACGTAAACAACACATTCAGTTTTGCAGTAGAGGGCTTTGTTAATGGTGTGTTCATAATCACTAAATGCAGTTTTGTATGTAAGTGTGTTGACCCCACATTGGCAGGCTTTACAACTACTGCATTTAAAAAAGCCCTTTCGCTGATTGAGCCAACTGACTTTGGATTTGGTCGTAGGGTTGTTCTGTACCAATTGGTCGCGCATGTTAGGTGCCCTTCTGTTCGTAATGGACAGTTTAGCAGGAACAGTGGGACCTAAAATGGGGTCATTTCTGATCAAAGGCCAACTGCTCTGTACAATTTTATTAATTTCAGAGTTTTGTCTACTATATCTTAAGATCATCCGAAATTCATCATTTTTGGAGCCAGGTGTAAGGTTAGGGGTGGAAATAGGTGGTTCATTACCGTTAATTTTGAGAAGAGCTGTTCTATCAATCTTTGCACATTTGGTAATAGCTGCATCTATGCATTTTTTGGAGTAGCCACGTTCGAGGAACCTTAGGCGGCTATTGTGTTGTGCTTTTAATAGTTCCTCTTTTGTGCTACAGATTCTCTTTAACCGAATCATTTCACCATAGGGAATGCTATGAACCAAATGTTTGGGATGTTGGCTGTTGGCGTGAAGGACTGAGTTTACCGCCGTGGGTTTGCGATGGATTTTTGTTTCAATATTGCAGTTTTGTATATAAATTTCAACATCTAAAAAAGTTACTTTCGAAGCACTGATGTCATAAGTGAAATTTAAATTAATATTGTTTGTGTTTAGCTTTTCAACAAAAGATTTTGCTTCCAACTCAGTTCCGTCCCAAATTAAAAATAGATCGTCAATATAACGCCACCAACATTTGACATTGTTGTTAAGGATGTCCGAAAAGTTTCTGTATAGAACATGCTCTTCCCACCACCCCATGTGGAGGCAGGCGTAGCTGGGTGAAAAGCTCGCGCCCATCGCCACACCTCGTAGTTGCTGGTAGACACTGTTCTGAAATAAAAATAAATTGTTGTGTAAACAAAAGTCAATCATGTCTATAAGCATCTTGCTGTGGTCTTTGTAGATGAGTGCTCTTTTATCTAGATAATGCTGAACTGCTTTCAAACCATCCAAGTGATTGATGCTTGTATAAAGCGCTGTGATATCCATTGTGATTAGAAGGTATCCTTCCTTCCACTTGAAATTGTAGATCTTGGTTAGAAAATCCGTGGTGTCTCTAAGGTATGAAGGAAGTGCCTGTACATATTCTTGCAAAAAATAGTCGATGTATTGAGACGTGTTTTCTGTTAGGCTATTCTTTGCTGAAATAATAGGGCGCCCTGGAGGTTTAATTGAGTTTTTGTGTAATTTGGGTATGAAGTAAATTTCAGGGGTGGTAGGAGTATTGTTTCGTAGAAAACCATATTCATCTTTATTGATGAGCCCCATGCTTCTCCACGCCATCAATTTGCTGTAGTAGCTCTCATTGTTCGCCTTGAGTTTTAAGGGATCGCTTCTGCGATAACATGTGGTGTCTGAGAGTTGACTCAGCGCTTCAGAGTTGTAATCTTCCTTGGACCAGATTACTAGATTTCCGCCCTTGTCGGCATTCCTTATCACAATGTCTTGATTGTTAGACAACTTTTTCATGAGTTGATTATATTTGATGTTGTGTTTACGCTTTTTGGTGTTGAGGATCTCATGATTTGTTTTGTTGATCTTTACATTCAGATTTTTTAAACCCAAGATTACTTGCTCGTGGTATACATCTATGGCATCCCTTGGCATGATGGGTACATAGACCGAGCGTGGTTTGAACTTGGATGAGCTACTTGATTTCTCAGCTTCTACAGGGTTTGTAGTGGTTGCTTCTTCATGGGTGCCAGTGCTTGAGGCCAACGATTGCATATCTTTGAGTAGTGGCATGTCCTCATTTGTTAGACCATAGATTTGGGAGAATTCACTACGGCAAGGCGATGTTGATGTGGTGGTTACTGGGTTAGTTCCTTTCAACAGATGGTATTTTCTAAGTTTTAATTTGCGGATAGTTTTGTATACATCAATTCGGGTCGCCGCATAATTGAAAGAGCTTTCTGGGCAATAAGAGAGCCCCAGTGATAGTAATTGTAGTTCAGCGGTGTTAAGGGCCAATGATGTAAGGTTTGTCACAGTGATATTCTGCGTATATATATACACGGCTCCCAAACCCACTTGAACTGCTGAACTCCTAGGGCGGGTGCATCGTGTAGGAGAGTGGGTTCTCCCTATGACATCAAAGCTTCCATCCAAAAGGATACGATGCACTCACGGGGTTTAAACCAATATTTATTAAAAGCAGTCGTCTCAGACATGTTTCGGCGTGATGCCTTTCTCAATGATTGAACTGCTAAAATATGTCATCCGGTGTTCAACTGGCTTATGAGTCGTGTCATCACTTCCCATTGGTGGGCTCACAGCCAATAGGAGGGCTGCAGTTCTTGTGGCTGCGATTTCGCAGCTGCGTCGTGTCCTGGTATCCACATTGTGGCGGCATCCGTATTATGCCGGCAATCGATTCGTCCAAGATGGATAATGACGTTGGTCCTAGATGGGCCAATTCCGGTAACAATGCGAAGGCCATAGACACCACGCTGATTAAATCCTTTAGGCAGTCCCTCATAGCCCCTCATTGCGGGCCATAGTTCTAAGGGTACCAGATGAACCCCATGTCAGCTGCTGGATGTAATAGGTAAGTTTCCTGCAGGCGTCTCTCAAATGGATCGACGTCCTCGGGCTTGTATAGCTCGCTCCCTTCATGGTCGGCAGGGCCATCACCTCAGCGGCGGTTCGAGCAGTATATTAGATACACGGCTCCCAAACACACTTGAACTGCTGAACTCCTAGGGTGGGTGCATCGTGTAGGAGAGTGGGTTCTCCCTATGACATCAAAGCTTCCATCCAAAAGGATACGATGCACTCACGGGGTTTAAACCAATATTTATTAAAAGCAGTCGTCTCAGACATGTTTCAGCGTGATGCCTTTCTCAATGATTGAACTGCTAAAATATGTCATCCGGTGTTCAACTGGCTTATGAGTCGTGTCATCACTTCCCATTGGTGGGCTCACAGCCAATAGGAGGGCTGCAGTTCTTGTGGCTGCGATTTCGCAGCTGCGTCGTGTCCTGGTATCCGCATTGTGGCGGCATCCGTATTATGCCGGCAATCGATTCGTCCAAGATGGATAATGACGTTGGTCCTAGATGGGCCAATTCCGGTAACAATGCGAAGGCCATAGACACCACGCTGATTAAATCCTTTAGGCAGTCCCTCATAGCCCCTCATTGCGGGCCATAGTTCTAAGGGTACCAGATGAACCCCTCGTCAGCTGCTGGATGTAATAGGTAAATTTCCTGCAGGCTTCTCTCAAATGGATCGACGTCCTCAGGCTTGTATAGCTCGCTCCCTTCATGGTCGGCAGGGCCATCACCTCAGCGGCGGTTCGAGCAGTATATTAGATACACGGCTCCCAAACCCACTTGAACTGCTGAACTCCTAGGGCGGGTGCATCGTGTAGGAGAGAGGGTTCTCCCTATGACATCAAAGCTTCCATCCAAAAGGATACGATGCACTCACGGGGTTTAAACCAATATTTATTAAAAGCAGTCGTCTCAGACATGTTTCGGCGTGATGCCTTTCTCAATGATTGAACTGCTAAAATATGTCATCCGGTGTTCAACTGGCTTATGAGTCGTGTCATCACTTCCCATTGGTGGGCTCACAGCCAATAGGAGGAGCAGGTGGTCCACAACATCGAACTTTTCAAGAACCATGCCGTCCTCTGGTTACGCTACATAGATGATATCTTTTGTGTGTGGAGTGGCACTGAGGCACAAGCCATTGAATTTGTAGAGACCCTTAATACCAACGAAATGAATCTCCAATTCACACACCAAATTAGCAAAGATACCATGGAATTCTTGGATCTTAAACTTGAGACAAAAAATAACACCATAGAAAGTTCCTTATTCAGAAAATCTACGGCTGGCAACAGTCTACTCCATGCTGACAGTTGCCATCCACACAACCTTATACAAAGCATACCTTTTGGGGAGCTATTGCGGGCACGCAGAAATTGCAGCACTATCAGTAAATTTGAAAATGAAAAATCTATCATGCAAGAGCGTTTCTTAGCACGTGGCTACAGTGCTAAAACAGTGAAAAAGGCGATTAATAAAGTAGAAGCTCTTAATCGTCAGGAACTTCTGTTTCCTACGGAAACTGATCCAACCATCAAGCCCAAGGAAACTGTAAGGTTTATCACCACCTACAGCACCCATGCATGGGAGGTCAGGAGGAGCCTAAAAAAGTTTTGGGGAGTGCCCAAAACTGATAAGGACTTGAAGGATTGTATAGGAGATTATCCATCTCTCACCTTTCGTAAACCTAAATCATTAAGAGACCAATTATGCAACAACATGATCCCCAATCCTAGAAAAGAGAATGCAGTCAAAGGGTTTTTTACATGCAACCAATGCAAGGCCTGTAAATATAGTAGCAGTATTAAATCAGTGAAATTCAACAATAATGAGGCCCCATGGGTTATACAAAAACATTTAAATTGCAATACGGAATTTGTGGTGTATATTCTCAAGTGTCCATGTTCTAAATACTATATAGGGAGCACCATCCATCCAGGAAAGAAAAGAGTGTTAGAGCATTTGAGGGCTATCAATAAAAATGACAAAACATATCCAGTAGCCCGGCATTTTCAAGAGAATCACAACAGCAATGCCAATCTTATCAAATTTGCTGCCATTGATTGTGTTTTTCCTAATACAAGAGGTGGCAACAGATTGCTAGAACTCAGAAAATTGGAATCCAAATTCATTATTAGATTCAACACCATGGTGCCCCATGGGTTGAATATGGATGAAGAGTTATCAGTACATTTATATTAAAATGCATGTTTGGTTCAATATGTCCATGCATACCTGCTGTTGTCTCTGCTTGCTGTTTTTTAGAAATTTTGTGTGACCTCTTTAGTAACTTTTGTTACAATATGAAGATTTTAATAGACATTCTGTCTTTTTTAAGGTAACAGATGCTTGGGGAAGTAGATGAATTGGCTACCCTTTGAACAGTTTGCCCACATGGGCAGCACTCCAGCAAAATTCTTTTATTATGATTTGGCCCACTGGGGCGCCATTGAACTGTGCTAACTAGCGTGAACGAGTCCTCTCATGACCCTCATGTTCTTTAAATGTATTTGACAGATTCTACGATATTGATGTAGACAGCGCGTAGCCCGAGTGCCGAGTGCCGATATTTGTATATGCATGGGCTTTCCTTCAGAAATTGAATGGTTCACATCAAACAGTGACGGTCATGTTTGATAAAGTTTTTTGCTTTTGAAGTTTAGGAATTAGCAGTAGTATTCACTTATTGAATCTACTGGTTATCAGCAATAACTTGTAAACCATGATTCAATGGTTCTATATAAATGTATGCCCACTGGGGCGTTTATAATAAATGTAGCAGGATTTCAGTCTGATTAATTAGGCTGTTTGTAGTATTTTATTCAAACCATTCACCAAGCCAGCCCAGCACAAGTAGCACTCTTTCGGGGCGGTATGAGAGAATACTCCCGTAGCACTGTGGGCTAATACACTACTGCTTCACTTTTGAACATGAGGGGTTCAAATCCCAGGACGGCCGACATTAATTTATTTATGCGGTATTTTATTTTTACCGTCTTTATGTCGACCAGAATTAAGCACTTTTCATCCCATCTTGGAGTTAACAAACGGAGTAATCATTTGAAAGATGATCTTTAACTGTTACAAGTTAATGTGTGCTACTCGAACGCGCTATTCGAACGCGCTATTCGTAAACTATGAATTTCTTAACATGTAAAAACATTGTTCATGATATGCTAGTCATTTACCTTCCCTCTACACAAAAAACCTTAAATAACTTTAAAAACTGGAAATACTCATATGATTTATAATATGAAAAAGTATTTTGTTTATGTTGATTGTATCACGTGACATGTTGATTTACTTTATTAACAAAGATGAAATGCACAAAGTTTGCCCGTGACGAAGGAGTGTTCCACTCCGAAACGCGTAGGACGTTTGTGTCTGCAATAAATCTGCACTGAAATAGAGGCCACGGCTCCTGTGTGATTCCTTTGATCTACTTGGGAAGGATTGCGCCGGATTGTACGTGTGAGAATTTTGGGGGTGGCTACCCCAGCCGTGAGCCCGCCGAACCAGAGGCTTGGGAACAGCTACAAACTTTGTGTTCATATATATATATATATATATATATATATATATATATATATATATATATATATATATATACACACATGACAATGAATGGTTCCTACTAAAGTAAAGGATCCCGTTGCAATTTTAATATTTTACTAAGTCTGCCAAGGCGCTATCGTGAACATGTTTCAGTGCTTGCAGGCACCTTGATCACGACGCTGAACATGTTTCTCAGTGCATTTTTTATACTTTGTTCCTCAATAACCAAATAATAATAAACGTAATAGAAGGACTAACTCTGTTTTTCCATCTAAAACGGCCACCATCTTATAGTGGCTTTTACCGCTTCAAATATACCATTATTGAAATGTATTTTAGTTTTAAAATCATGAGGGTCATATATCTTTACATGAGAATAAAAAATGAATGATAAATATTCCCTAATAGACCTCATCACCTGGAACGTGATGTGTATAAGTACAACACAACACCTTCTTGTGTGGTTTGGCAAGTGATAATACATGTATAAATGTCCTAGTACCACCATTAATAGTATCTGGTTGAAAACATATTCCAGTAATTTTTATGGTCATGCCTACATTATATAATTCATGTTCATATCATTCTGCCCTAGTAGGCTTAGTCACTTCATGTAAGGTACAAGTAACCCTCTCACACATCATGACTCAAAAAATCTGAGAGACCAAACCAGTACAGTTTATCGCAGCTCTCTCTTCAAAATAGACACTGTATATAACCACTATCTGGAAGTACCATATTGCTTTTCTAGCTGTGAGTCCTCCTGTAGACAATCAAAAAATACAAAATATCATTAAACATTCCTTCTCAGGACTAATTAATAAAGTTAAAAAAACATGATCTCTGAACTGGCAATCAGAAACTACGAACTTTCAATAATCAAACGTGAACAAAGAGCTCATCATCAACATTCAGTCCTAGTGGCTCCTTACAGTAAATTTCTCAAATGTACTTTGACTCTAGTCTTCTGGGCTCTTTCTCTCTGTCACCCTCTCTATTTTGGGGCACGCTATCAATTACACTATATTTAAAAAGAGTGTGATCTCCTTTATGCTCTTCGTAACAATGTTGTGCCACCAGGTAGCTGCTGTCATTATTTTTAATTGCTCTTAAATGTTGTAGAATTAGTCTGTGTTTGAACAGCGCATTGTGCTGCGCTGTAAATGCAGCACCACCGGTGATTTGGATGCCAGAGGCAAACTCACGGAACCCGGCAACCCAGTGTGTAGGGGGTGCAGAATGAGGCAAGAGAAGTGCAGAAAAAAAGAAAAAGAGGTGTAGAAAGAAGCAAGAGGGGTGCAGAAAGAGGCAAAAGAGGAGCAGATAGAGGAAAGAGAGATGCAAAAAGAGGTACGATGGATGCAGAAAGAAGCAAGAGAGGAGCAGATAAAAGCAAGAGAGGAATATAAACAATCAAGAAAAGTGCAGAAAGAGGCAAGACAGTTGAAGAAACTGGCAAAAGAGGTGCAGAAATAAGCAAGAGCAGTGCAGAAAAACTAAGAGAGGTGCAGAAGGAGGTAAGAGGGGTGCAGGAAGAGGCAAGAGGGGTGCAGACATTTGCAAGAGAGGTGTATAAAGAAGCAAGAAAGGTGCAGAAAGAACCAACGGAGGTACAGCAACAGGCAAGAGGGGCACAGAAAGAGGCAAGAGAGGTGAAGAAAGAATCAACAGAGGTACAGTAGGAGACAAGAAAACTACAGAAAGAGGCAAGAGAGTTGCAGAAAAAAGCAAGAGATGCAGAAAGAAGCAACAGAGGTGCAGAAAGAGGTAAAAGGGGTACAGAAAAAGGCAAGAGAAGTGCAGAAATAAGCAACAGAGGTGCAGAAGGAGGCAAGAGAAGGGCAGAGAGAGGCAAGAGAGTTGCAGTAACAGGCAAAAGACTTGCAGAAAGAGGGAACAGAGGCACAGACAGAGGCAAGAGAGGTGCAAAAAGAAATAACAGAGGTGCAGAAAGAGACACGAGGGGTGTAGAAATGTGCAAGAGAGTAGCAGACAGAAGCAAGAGCAGTGCACAGAAAAACAAAAGAGGTGGAGAAAGAGGCAAGAGGGGTACAGAAAGAGGCAAGAGAGAAACAGAAAGAAGCAAGAGCGGTACGCAAAGAGGCACAAGAGGTGCAGAGATTTGCAAGTGAGGTGGAGAAAGAAGCCGAGAAGTGCAAGTGCAGAAAGAAGCAACAGAGGTGCAGCAAGAGGCAAGAGGGGTACAGAAAGAGACAAAAGAGGTGCAGAAATAAGCAACAGGGGTGCAGAAAGAGGCAAGAGAAGGTCAGAAAGAAACAAGAAAGATACAGAAAAAGCAAGAGAAGTGCAGAAAGAAGCAACAGAGGTGAAGAAAAAGGCAAAAAGGGTGCAGGAAGAGGCAAGAGAAGTGCAAAAAGAGCTACAGAAAGTGCCAAATGATGTGCAGAAATAAGGGAGGTGCAGAAAGGGGAAGAGATGGACAGAAATAGGCAAATGAAGAGCAGAAAAAGGAAGAAAGGTGCAGAAAGAAGCAAGAGAAATATAGAAAGAGGCACAGAAACAAGCAAGAATGGTTTGCACACCATTAGTATCAATTTAACACCCACATTTAGCAATAATTAAGAGGTGACCATTCTAGGTGTGCAAAAGGCCTTCCACCACGCTATGACAATTGTCGATGCATTTTTGGTAACGTTTGAGCCGTTTGAGCTAGAAACAAGTTTTTATTTGTTCAAATCTGCAGATTATGCAGCAGATGATGGATTATGTGGCAAATGCGGAAAATGCATAATAGTGCGAAAGTTGGTGTAGCCAAACCGTTGCATAATTCCAGTGGCCCTGCTCATACCTCTGACTCGTTCCAGAAGTGCTCCTCAGTGGTTCCTTCATTTTTTTGTCTCATTAAGTTTGTAGTTTAGATTCTATGGAAACGAGGAAGACTAAACCTGAGGTCACCACTCCACAACACAGAGTACCACACCACATAGTTACTCTCCATAACACATAATCCATACTTTCTATCTACATAATTTCACTGCACAACATACCACATAATTTCACTACACACAACATACATCCACTCCACTCCAAAAAACATTTGTAAAAACTTTTACATTTACAACACCAATAGCTCTAACTCTCGCAAATGCGAGACCTATTACATTGCAAATGCTTCTTTAACTAGTAGTCGCATTTGCAGAGTGTTGGAGAAAGGGGGCTGGGCCTCCGACCAGTGGCCAGGAATTTTGCTGTGTAGGACTTACAGGAGACACCAGGAGGGTTTATTGGCCCCCAAAGTCCCTCAGGAGTAAAGGGGACTTCATCCCCCAACACGTATTGTGCCAGGTGGCGTTTTTCCAAAGTGGTGAAGAAAGGGGAGGCATGGCCTCCGAAGACCTCTTAGCAATCCTACTGTGTGGGACTTACTGAAGGTAACAGGAGGGGTAGTTGGCCCCCAAGGAAAACCTTGGGGGCCAACCACACCTCCTATTAACTCCAGTAAGTCCCACACAGCAGCATTGGTAAGTTCTCACAGCAGGCCACGCCCCTTTGCCCACCAGTCTGCAAACGAGCTCCCTGGTGCGCTCTTGGATGGGGATTGAAGTCCCCTTGCCTCCTGAGGGTCCTTCGGGGACAACGACCCCACCTGATATCTCTAGTAAGCCCCAGATAGTGGGATTGCTGAGAGGTGGACACAGGCCATGCCCCCTTTCTCCACCACTCTGCAAACACACTTTCAGGCACGCTCTTGCTTGGGGAGGAAGTCCCCTTACCTCCTGAGGGTCCCTGGAGGTCAACTACCCGTCCTGTTATCTCTAGTAAGTCCCACACTGCAGGATTGCTGAGAGTGGTCCGAGGCCATGCCCACATTTTACACCACACTGCACGCACCCTCTGCACACTTGTGCTCGAGGATTAAGTCCACTTTAGTCCTGAGATCCTCAGGACACAAGAAGACCTCATCACCCCACCACCAGTGTACCAAGAGGTGCATTTGCAGAGTGGTGAAAAAGGGGCATGGCCTCGGACCACCTCCCAGAAATCTCACTGTGTGGGGCTAACTGGAGGTACCTGGTGGGCTTGTTGGCCACCAGGGACCCTCAGGAGGCAAGGAGACTGAAAAAATAAAAAATTAGAAGAGGGCTGCACGGCCCCCCTCACGAGGCCGGTTTTGGCCCAGGGGACCCCATACCCTGGGGCTTTGTCTCGTATTTGCATATAGTGTGCCCCAAGGAAGGTGGTGGTCCCCGGGGCAGCGCGGGGGTGTCGAGCATCCACACTGAGTTTTTTTTAGAGTAGCCTTGGTGAGGTGGCGGTCCTTGGGGCTTAGGGTACCCACAAGCCCCCCTGCCCTATATAAATTGAAGTCCCGGGGAGTGGTGGTCACCAGGGCAGCATGAGGGGAGGAGCCCCCATGCATTTATTTTTGATGAAGCCCAGGGAAGGTGGTGGTCCCTGGAGCTGCAGGGACGCCCCTGCTACATAAATCTGGATTGGCCCCAGGACCTGGCCTACCCAGGGTTTACATTTTCAGCTGGATTCGAGAATCCAGGGCGTATCCCACAAAAGGTGTTTCTACCTTGCCCCCTTTTCTTTTTTTATCATTTTCTTCCCTTTTCCCTTGTGACCCAGTTTTATCGAGTCACAAGATGGCTGTCAAAGCTTCTTGGTTTGGAGTGTTGGCAGCCAATCAAAATGAAGGTCGTGATCGGGAGGGTTGGTGAACCCTCCGCAGTCACCAGATTTTTTCTATTTTTGAATTTCTCAGGAACTACTGAACGGATTTACACCATTTAAAGCAAAATGTTCACTCTGGACAAAGAGCTACCTCTGCAAAATTTGGTGTAATTCCGTTCAGCAGTTCGGGCTGTAGCCGCAACAAAAGTTTCCTGTGGAAATTAACATGGAGAAAACGTGCTTTGGGACCCCCTTTTTTCTCACTCCCCTCTTGACGAATCACCCTGAAACTTTCCAAGACAGGAGCTGACCGGAGCAGGTAATTAGTTTTGAAAATTTCGCGAATATTCGCAAACTGGCGCCAAAGATATTGGACAAGTGAAAGAAGATGGCAGCGCCAATTGGCAACCGCATTGGAAAGATATTTCCCCCCAAGCACGCAAACAGCGTTCGCGAACAGGAAAAACGCATGGCGAACGGGCGGAACAAGCAATTCCGCATCTTTGCGGAACTCTGTGTGCTCACAGAGATTTTTCACTGTTTCGCAGAGATTTTTTACCATTTCGCAGATCTTTGCGTAGCGCGACTACGCAAATTTTGCCCACCCCTAATAGGTAGCTAGATAGTTTATACACTTCAGCTCCTTCCCTTAAATTTTCGAGGTAATCCATCAAGGCCAGAAAATAGATGGTACTGAAATACTTTTCCCCATCCAATTTCCCTAGGGAAAAAGTAGACAGCAATACAATGAAAACAGATCAACATAATTACACCAAATTTGGCAAAAAGCTCAGAAATCATGTATTTTGTGATTAGGTGTAAATTGGTTTGGTTTCTGAGAGCTTGACTCACACCAAAATTAATACAAATCCCCATTCAACCTATTTTCCTATCTGTATAGTACCTGCCTCATATACTTGTGCTCAGTGATATCCCCTTAAGCCACACGTGTGCTCTATAAAACACAAAATTTCAAGAATAATAATTAATACATTGATAAATGAAGACAAAGGTTTGCCTCTATTTCACCTATTCAAGTAAAAAAGAGGGCAAGGGGGAGGTTGGGTGGAGTCTTGCAGGTTTGTGTTACCAGTGCAAAATTGAGTGGTTTAAATTGATCCTCTGTTTTTCCAAGTTAAACAAATGCTAGTGAATGTAAACAAAAATGCACACAGTTTGATATTTGGTCACCTTAAGATACTTTGACACAATTAGTGGGATTCAAACCCTTATCTAGGGGGAGCCTATGTCACCTGAGACACAATACCTTGCCACTAAGCTATAGCTCCCGGGTGGCTAAAGGAATACAGGAGACAATATCAGCAACATGCAGGTCTTTGTGTCACTTCCTGTGGCTTCCATTGCACATGAAATAGGATAGCCATATTATAGGGAGGATTTGATATGTTTTCAACATGGAAGCCTGTTTGGTCACATGGGTAGGTTCCTGACTTTCAGACAGAAAATCAGAGCTCAAATTCCCTGGTTGACATCACGTCATTGATGGCAGCAAAGCAGAGGTAAGTTAAAGTTTGGTCTGGCTGGCGAATCAGTAAGTATTGATTGTGTATGTATATATATTTATCAATGATATTTAATGGTTTGCCATGTCCTGGATGAAATAATTTGTAGGTTGCTTAAAAAAAAGTTGAGCTTTTGACATGAAAGCCTTTTGCAAAAGCATAGTTTAAAGTCTTATTTCTAAACTGGGCTTTTAGAATATAAACATGAAAATGTCCTGGAATTCAAGTTTCAAGTTGTGGATGTAGCTCATATTTTGCAAACTATCATTTATATTCTCTCCAGCTGCCCTCGCTATGTTCTACTGGCATTAGATCCAGCACTTTAAATGAGGAGGTACTGCAAGGAAATGGGTACCAGAGCCTCTTTAATTTGAAAGGCAGATAACCAGCACTTTTTCATAGGGTACAAAGGGCATCCAGGACCTATAATTTAAATGTCAGTAGTGGACTGCAACACATGTTGTGCTACTAGTAAAGTGGCATGCAAAACATTACTGCAGACCTGCCATTAGTAGCCATGTGTGCAGGAATAAACTGCAAATTCCACCTGTCAAATAACCCATTTTGATAGACCTGAACCGTCCTTTGAAATATTAATGTCATCCCTAAATAAGCCTTCAGTGTTGATAATGCAGGGTGAATGGTATTTGAAAGTATGACATGTAAAGGTTTAATTGAAAATGTCCTTACAGTGAAATCATGCTTGAAAAACTGTTTTCACTATAGCAGCATTAGCTGTTCCAAAGGAAAGCATTATCAGTTAATAATAACATTAAATAATGTTATCTCTGCATAGGAACCAGATACAAAGATCATTTGTGGACTTTTTAAAATATTTATTACAAATCCAATTCATTGGTAAAGTAGGATTTGTGCTAAATATTTTACAAAAGGTATTTTTTTAAAGTTACTTTCTGCCTGCCTAAAGCTTCTAGAAGCCCACGTGAATGACCTGCCAATTGTCATCCAGGAGCTGAATTGCTCCTTGATGAGATGTGAACTTACTCCCAGAACTGAGACAAAGGGTTTGGGTGTGATGTATATAGTCACCGTGGTACCTTTTTCCCAAAATTCACATGGCCCCCACCTGGCATGGGGGGGGTCTGTGAGCCACAGTTAAGGAAGTGTCCCTATTTGGATCACAACACTGCACATCACGATGGCCCTCTTCCTACCGCACTGCACCAAGGTAATGGACATTAACCTTCACCATGGACCCTACCCAGTATACAGGGGTCGTGAACAATGCACATGGGTAGGAGGCCTGATCAGTACAGCATTCCAGATGTGGACCAGAATCTTACACACTGCTCCAGGGATCAACTCAACTGGATCCCACTGGATCTTACTCGCAACAGGCCCTTTCCTTCTCTTTACAGGGTACTCTGGTCAGGCAAAAGCTGGGGTTCCAGGCTCCAGGAAGAGTGATCTTGATACCCTGAGTGGTGTTTTTTCACTCAGCAAGGGCTCTAAGTCCCTGGTCCTGGTCCAAACAGGTAGAAGTGATGCTGAGCTTCTCTGTGCTGATGTCCAGCTTCAGTTTGACAGATTGTGAGTCTCATGCTCCTCTTTTTATAATTCTTTTCCTGACATAAATGTGATTTTTTGTGTCTCTACTTTTGAAGTTTGTGATCTGGGGATTGTCCACTTTGAAGTGCCAATTGTTCTGTCCTGCTCTGCCTCCAGAGAGCAATCTATCACAGCAGGACTATCTCCAAAACCGATAGCCCCAAACACATGCCATGCAGACGACTAAAGGATCCAATCTGGATGTCAACCTGAGTCTTATGAGTATCAAAGGGTTACAAACGATTACCCCAGCCCTATTCTTTAAGATCCCCTCATCAGCCCCATCTCTTTCATGAGATGTGCCCAGGCCCTTTTCGCCAGTGCCTTGTCATTACAATCAAAGAGCCTCTCTTGAAGTGTACTGAAGAGCATGGCTCATCCTTTCTCAAGTGTGTTTGGGCTGTCCATCTTTTAGAAATGCAGTAATCCACAAGTCTATTTTGGGGCTCCTCTACATCCACAGCTGGGTCTCTCAAAATAGAACCCAGATATCTCCATCTGTTGTGCCTTTCACAAGCACACATACGATCCAGTGCAAACACACAACCATGTATGCTGATCCCCATGCACTGTACCACTCACCAGCACACGTACATCATAGCGCTCACACACATTCATGCATGCCGAGTCTCCTGTATTGCACCACTTTACAGGCACATGTAAACCCCAGCTTGCACACACATTCATGTGCATTGACTTGGCTCTTTATATAATCCAATGCCGGCCAAGATAGAGTTATGCACACAGCAGTGGCACCTTATAGTTGGCCAGGAGGCACCTCTCCATCGACACAGGTAAGAAGGCATGCTTGCTCCATCGATTACTATTTCTTTTAAAAAAGCACAGTATGCTGCCTCCACAATGCCTGGGCAGCATAACTCTTGATGAAGGCAGTAGCCTTCCACCACTCAAGGGCACCACTTTGGCCACACCCCCAGCATTTCAAAAGACCGTACTCCATGTATTAGGCCTCATCAGAGTGCATATGCATGATCCATGTGCGCACATGACCAATTAATCATTACCAAGGATCCAGATATCATCGCAGTTGGGGCACTCAGAGTGGGATACACACCAATTATTATGCAAGGGACTATTCCATCCCAACCCCCACTTTTCTGGAATAGCCAAGCTGATCAGCTTCAACTGGATGTGCCCTGGGCCCTGCTGGTGGCTCCTGCTGGATTGAATCTTGACCTGCAAGTACTATTCCTGAGGTACTGGAATCACTGGCAGTGTACTCTCTTGCCTAACCATCAAAGTTGGTATTTGGAATCTTTTTGCTTACATTTTGTCATGAGAACAACCTCCTACTCGAATCCGCCAAGAGCTAATCGCCGGTGGATCTGACTTCACTGTAGTCCCCACTATGTTGTCCGCTTGAAGCTAAGAACTGTTGACAATGAAGCCGCTTCAACTTCACCCGGTAGCTTCCTTGACACTGCTGCCACTGATGACTCAATCGACACCGAAGACCGACAACGTGCAGGAACCTGAACCCCCCCTCTTTTGTTGACTAGTGCATCGGGACCTCAGGCTTCTGCAACTCATTGCCGCTGAGTCCTGCTTAGGCTCTCAACTGCCACTGTTGATTCTGACAGACCCATCAATGTCTAGAACTGTTTCTAAGAAAAGACGGTAACTCTTTGACAGGAATTAACCCAGTCACTGTATCTGACAGTCAATCGGCAATGGTCCACCTTAACTTTTACTTTTCTCCAGTCTAACAAGACCACTTGCCCACGGTTGGTGCTTTGTGTGTTTTAGTGCCATTTTTATCAAAGACTTTAACAATTCAAATCTCCGGTTCCACTTCTTGGATTTTTGCCTCATTTTGTTCATTAACATATTCTCTAACTTTATAAACTGGAACGGGATTTTTATTGTGTTATGTTTTTGACATTCTAGCAGTTTGTGTATTCATGATAGCTTTAGACATATTCTTAAGGTAAGTCTGTCTACTTTGTGTCATAGCTATAAGGGATTGAGCTAAGGTTTAAATTACTGAAAGCTTAACTGGACCTACCAAGATTCGTGGCAATATTACTTGTGGTGGGCTACCTTATACCCCAACAAATAATCCACGTTCTCACATAAAGTACCTGCACTTTATATTTCAATTTCAAGGATTGATTAGGATGTTTCAAACAGAAAAAAAGGACTTACCTTCTCCAGTGAACAGGTATGAGTATGATCCTCAATGCCTCAGTGCAAGAACCTCTGAACTACAAACCAATTAGGGTGCAATCTTTTGTAGATATGTTTTCAGCAATGGTTTAAAACAACTTAACTCCGAATATCATATTAAGCTGTAGTAACCCAGTTATAGCGGCAGCAGGTATAATCAATAAATTTTGCATTTGTGATTTTTTTTATTTTTCAGTTACAATTGCCAGTTAAAATGACACGTAAACATTTAAAAGCCTGCACCCTGTTTAGTTTAACACCTCCTGGTCACCAAGTGAGATTTACGTGGTGTCTACTATTTTGTTTGGGTGTTTATGGTAAGCTTATTCTTGTCGCAATATAACCTTGGCATATTTAACTGGCACCGTAGTCTAATTAAGGTTCAGTCTAACATTACAAAACCAGCAATATATGAAAGCACATTAATATGCAGTCCACCTACTTTTGGTGTGAAACCCTAAGGAAATCAGACAAGTAGTAATTAATAACGAGCCGAGGATGCTGCCTTATTTTTAGTTCTTTAAGATGTCAGTCTTGTTAGAGAACTGACCTCTTTCCTCTATCTGATTCTTTGCCTAAGTGTTTGATTGACATTTTTTAAAGAGGCCCAGCAGTCATTTTAAGATGCTCAAGTCTTGTAATTTCTACATAAACAGATGCAATTCTCCACATTAAAAGCAGCAGCAGAGCAGTTCATGAAACATGCATCTATGTTGCCGTCTAAAGTAGACTTTGTCTTATATAAATAAATTATCAGATTTGGGGGCGCATGCTCAATCCAGTCTAAGCACTACCTGAGCTGCAGACATCAACTTGATATCTTCTGTAACTTCTTCCACATCCTCCAAAATGTACTTGTCTAAATAGTTTGCCATAGGCATCTAAATGAGAAGTAAGTCGATAGGAACCTGGGTATCACCTATAATCTTTTTTTAAATATTGATCCTATGGCTTGTCTTAGCCTGCCTAATACAATTATTTAACTGCCATTGGTTGGTGTTAAGCTAATTGAATGATAGGTGCCTGTTTATCCCAAGCATTCTGGGGCATATCAGCAACAATCGGCGATAATTATAGCTAAGCGCACTTAGCGCTAGGATAATTATCCCCGGCTAGCGTGGATTTTTATTGCTGAGATAGCGTGCTATTAGCAATGCTTATCTCAAAAGCGATAAAAATCCTCACGCTAACTGCTTAACGTGAGATTATCGCTGGAAACCCAGCGATAATCTCACGCAATGTGGCGTTAGCTTGTTGATAGGGCCCCACAAGCTTAGCCATGATATCCACCTTCCATAGGATATCATGGCTAAGTCAGTCCTGAAGCAGGCATAAGGAAAGTAGCGATAACAGGGGTTATCGCTACTTTTCTTGCCGCTATGCTTCATAGCGTGGGGCTGGATGATAGGAGAAATGTTGCTTAGCGACATTTCTCCTGTCATGTCAGGTCAGGTCAGGAACGCCCACTTTGCATTTCATTAGAGATGCAAAGCTGGGCGATAGGAGGGGCATATTATCAAGCCAGGCGATAAAATTATCGCCGCTTTAGCTGCAGAAAACTGCCGCTAAAACTGCGATAATGGGCTTGATAATATGCTCTAAGGAATTCCAATTGAAGCCCAGGTTAGATGTCCTTCACATCTAACATGGGTTTCAATTGGAATTCCATAGAGCATATTATCAAGCCCATTATCGCCGTTTTAGCGGCAGTTTTCTGCCGCTAAAACGGCGATAATTTTATCGCCTGGCTTGATAATATGCCCCCAAATTCCTACGCCAACGCAAGTTTTCACGCGTTAGCGTGAGCTTGCTAATTAGGCGATAAAATTATCGCCGCTTTTCGGCCGAAAACGGCCGCAAAAGCGGCGATAATTCTATTGCGTCGCCTTCCTGATATGCCCCTCTGTTTGAATAACATATAGCGTGTCTGTGTATTTCCTCCATTGACTGACCTTTACATATCAAGACTTGTTGTCTCACCTCTCTTGTTGCCAAAAGAACTGTATGTCAAAGTATTAAGAAAAGAATATTGCAGGTAGGTAGATGAAGGTAAGTGCACACAAGCATAAATTTCCTCTTTTTAACTCCAAATCTACATACCTTGAATATGTATCGCCATGGTACATGTAAGAAATTAAGTATAGTCAGCCTATATTTAGCTATATACTACACGTGTTGATATGCTAGTCTTTGATATTTTGGACAAAATATTTCGCCCCATATTTTTATTTCTTCAATATCTGGTGCTAACCCACCACAAGATTCCAACACCCTTGAAAGTCCTTTATTTAGCCATCCGCCAGCTCATTTGCCTTGCCAGCATACTGTCAGTGTGCACATTCACGAGCTAGATCAGTCTGTCCAGATGAATCTGTTGAGCTTTTGTATAATTCTGGGAACATGTGCAGTAGCTTTAAAATACCCAAATTAAATTATGAATAAGTCTACCAAGAACGGTGGTGCAATGCTGTCATTTTGCGTCATCAGATATTTACCACTTTTTTGACATTCTAGAAGCTTTAGTAATATGGGGGCATATCAACAAGCAGGCGATAAAAAAGTTATCGCCGCTTTAGCGGCCGTTTTCGGCCGAAAAGCGGCGATAATTTTATCGCTATATTAGCAAGGTCACGCTAACGCGTGAAACCTTGCTTTAGCGTGGGGATTTCTAATGAGATGCAAAGTGGGCGTTCCTGACCTGACATGATAGGAGAAATGTCGCTAAGCGACATTTCTCCTATCATCAAGCCCCACGCTATGAAGCATAGCGCCAGGAAAAGTAGCGATAACACCTGTTATCGCTACTTTCCTAACACCTGCTTCAAGACTGACTTAGCCATGATATCCTATGGAAGGTGGATATCATGGCTAAGTTTGTGAGTCCCTATCAACTAACTAACGTGAGAATATTGCTGGGTTTCCAGCAATAATCTCACGTTAGCCAGTTAGCGCTCTGATTTTTATCGCTGATGAGATAAGCGTTGCTAATAGCACGCTATCTCAGCGATAAAAATCGGCGCTAGCCGGTGATAATTATCCGAGCGCTAAGTGCGCTCAGCGATAATTATCACCAGTTGTTGTTGATATGCCCCTTGGTTGTATTTTGGGGGTTTGTTTGAACCACAAGCCATCATTCCAGTCTAAAGCCATTTCAAATCAAAAGTACTTGCGAGCAAGTCTAAGGAATCCCGAGGAGGAATTGCTTTTGCTATATCAGTTACGTTTACCAAAATTAAGGGGCTTTTGACAAAGTCAAATAGATTCCAACAATGTGATATGGATAGAGCACGACACTGGGAGAGCACAACGAGGAAAGATGCATGTGCTCAGCTCACCTTAAAGAATAACCTCAGGGAAGCCTGATTTCCTATGAGAAAACAAACATTGGCAAAGAAATTAGGCCTGGTTTTTAAATTAGGGTGCTTGTGGTGGACATTTGAGATGCCAGTGCCTACATTTAAGTGCAAGCATGATTTTTTTATCTCTTGAAGTCTGGGCTCAGGAGTTTGCTGCTGCTGCAGGAACTGACATGCAAAAGAAGTTGCTGCTGTGGACCACAGCATCAAAGTCACATGCACCCTGCCCCTGCATGCCTATCGGTGGCAGCTGGTGACATTTGAAGGTGGTGAGGCGTAAAATTCTTTTTGTACTGCACTGTGACGAGCGAGCGTAACGAGTGAGCCCGAACAACCTACGGGGGTTTGGGGGTGGTTTACCTCCCGAGAAAAGTTCAAAAAAAGAGTGGCAAAATGGTGCATTTTCAAGCAAATTTGAGGAAGCAGGAAGGTTAATAAAGCAATACGATTGAATTATTTATCAATTAAGAAATTGCCACTTTTTTATGAGCTATAGAGGACAATATTTGCGTATGCTGATGTAAATGTGCACAGCTGTTTACATAGTTGTGTCTGGGATTCCAAACTCAGGCGACCCGGAGAAGAAAAGGCGGGAAGATTGGTGGCAGCCAGCATGTCTCAACACATGCAGCGATTGTACGCGGCTGCCAATTAGTTCATATTCCCACATGCTCGGTGACAGACACTGAAAACAGTTCTTTAGCTAACACAGACTAATGCAGTACGTGGAATTAAATTGTCATTTACCTTTAAAACATTTGCGAGCATTGCTGGAAAGAGAAGGGTGGAGACAACTTTAAACATGTTTTTTGGAAGGTTTAATTTTGTTGTTCATTTCACTGTTATAAGTTCTACGGTGTAAGCCGTGAAAAGACATGATACATAAAAGTAGAGGACATAAATGGAAAGGGCATAAGAAGAGGTATGTGCATGTAGGTTGCCAGAAGATGGTAGAGGTCAGTGCTTAATTTGACCCTGTGGTTTTAGGTGGGGTCCACCGGCACACACTTTAGGTGACTGGCACTTTTTTTCCACATCAGACTTTGACCCGGAGCAAGAGAGCGAAAAACACATAAGTGGAAAAAAGGAGGAAGGAGGGGTGATCCCTGTTACAAGAGAGAGGAGGATGGATGTACAGAAAGGAGGTAAAAGATGAGGACAGCAAGCATACCAGAAGGATGTGAAATGGTTGTATGAGTTGAAAGAGGGATTCCCTCAATTCTCACAGAATACTTTTTAACCAAATAGTCATCAGAACCAGTATTCCTTTTTCAAACCACCTGAAAGTGAACACGAAATAAGGCATAACATGCAGAAGTGGTATGTGTTGCCCCAAATCTTGTATGTTTTCCCCCATTTTTCAGGCCTCTTCTGCTCGCCTTCAAACATTGGGAGTTTATGCGTCCTTTTCCACTGTGAGAGACAATATAAATAAAACTGAGATCTGCTGCTTTGCAGTGTTTCCCGATTATGGCCAGCTGTGGCATAGCTTGCGCTTTTGACTCGAGCTTAGCCATCATTGGTGCTGAAGGTGCAGTAGCACCGGGGTTCAGGAATGTGAGGGGTCTACTGAATCTCAATTACACCTAGTTTTTTACTAGCTGACCCGGGGGCCTGGACTACTGCCCTGGTGAGCTTCAGAGCCCTGGGCACCCTTGCCCTCGGCACCTATGCTAATGTCTTCGTGTGGTGTCAGCACACTGTTCCAGCCATAGCCTGTCATGGTTCAAACTACGAGTGATGCACTGAGGTGGGGGTTGAGAAAACAAGCAGCTTGCAGTGGCCTCCCTGTTAAATGGCAGTGCGGTCTCCGGCTGGGGTCAGCGACAGACTCGAACACTGACTGCTTCTATATGCCTCTGAGTGGCTGCTTTGCCTGAAATGACCGGCCAAGAGCCCCAGACTGACCCCCTGCAATCACTTATACTGCAAAGCAGATGCCCCGTGTATCTAACTAAAAGGTCAAACACACAAACCGAGAGCCATTAGGCGCACTGAAAAGCTTTTAGTGGCTGCTTCCAGGAGACACTGATAAGTCTGCTGTGTTGCTAAGAGACATAGGCAATAAAACGTATCCGGGTCAGAAGCAGCTGATTATAACAGTTTGAGAAATGCAGATGATGAACTTGTGGCGGCGGCAACCATACAAGCAGTCAGAACTGACTGCTATTGAGGTGCAGTGCTGGCCTACAGAATTTGGGGGATGCTGGACAAAGAAGGGTACAGTACACAAATGCAGCACACGGATTTGGGGACATGGTCGAGCGAGGGCACGTCCCACTCATCAATACATGTGAGCAACTGTCTGGCTTTCAGCGGCAGTGTTTGTTTAAACCTGGAAATGCCACATTGGCCAAGACAGGCCATGAGACCAAAAGACGAGGTGGGTGCGTGAGTTTTAATGGGGCGTTGGTTAAACCCCAGAGGTTGCGTAGAAGGAATGGATTGGCACCAAGAGTTAAAAAATCAAGTTTCTGTTAGTGTGCTAGGTGAAGTTGTAGTTCTTGTCAGAAATAAATCCCAGAATGGAAATTAATAAGGGCAGCTAATTTTATAATGATACCCATGTCCATGCACGCATCACGCTTTGATTCACAAAGGATGTCACCCGTCTTCCCTCATAAAAAAACGTTGTCCTCAAGCCGGTGCATCTAGCAGCACTCGATGGTGGGTGGGGTGGCTTGTGCTCAAAGTCTAACCATAAATTAATGCAGCGTTTTAAATAGCACTAAAGCCAGTTGCAGCCGGCATGACAGGCGGGGCGTAGTCGCGTGGGTTTGCGAGGGGGAGGGCGGTGGGAGCAGGATGGTAATTCAAATTTTAAAAAACGTACCTACCCCCGAGTCACGTATCGCCACCTCAGCTCCTGCTGCTTCTAACCGGGTCCCGCGTTGGGAAGCAGGCTTCCACCCTCCCCTCTCCAAGCCAATCACAACACTGCAATGGAAGCCTTGTGATTGGTGCGGACGGTGCCAGCCAGGCGCCTGAAGGGAGGCCATTTTCTCTATGTAGGCTGCAGCCAACATAGAGAAAAAGGGGGAGTGAGCATGACTAGTTTGGTCGGCCCCAGGGGGGCGACCAAACTGTTAGGGCCCACAACAGTGGGCAAGCCACTCCCCCCCTGCACTCGAGCAAGACCGCCCGCCCCCAACCAGGCACTTCTGCTTTCTCGCAGTGCGAGAAGCAGAAACATAAAATGGTAGTTTTACCATTTTATGTTTCTGCTTCAAGCAACGCAAGAAAGGAGTGTGCTGATGGCCCCACGCCCCAATCGAGGTGCTGCCACTGATAGCAATATGGTACATTGGGGGAGGGTACAGTCACAGAACATTCGCAATGGTGCTGGCATGCTATGCTGTAGTCTGTGTCCCAAAGGATGTAGGCCCTCATTTATGGATTTATGGGGATTTGCCATAGGGCAGAGCAGCAAGTCAGCTTGCTGCACTGCCCTACACCAAAGTGAAAGGGTACAAATGCACTGTATTTACGCAACATGGTGCATTCCAGTCCTTTCCCCTTGCGCTTGAGCCATTTTGTAAGCCTAGCGCCAATGCAGTCACCCTTGTACCATGGTGCAAGGGTGCCAGTGTTGTTGGCAGGATTGTCTTTGTGAATTTTATTTTTGAATTAATTTTATTTCTATTGCACAGCTACTTAAAACCATTTGCAATGTAGCTTACATGCATAAAAGTTAGTTAAAACAGAAATTCAATTGTTAAGAGCCATACAAAAAAGAGATCACTTGAGGCTTATCTAATTTCAATACTAAAAAGTAATATACTATTTACCTTTAAAAGGAGAAATGTTACTTTTACAACATTATGACAAAAATTAATATACCTTATTAGAGTGTACATTTAGATCAGTCAGCAACAATACTAATTTCTAGAGGCTGATTTTCTGTCGGACAAAGGTCCTTCAGTGTTGCCCGGACCATCTTCTTCAATAAATCTAAGGGGCAGCTCATCCATATATCTCCCAAATCTAGCCAAGTCTGACGGTAGGGTGCAAGGAAATAAAATCAAAGCTGCTTCTGTCACTGTTCGAACCCCATTGCGTAACCATATTGGCTATAAAAGCTTCTGACTGGCTGTAGCATGCCGGGACAACAACAAATCAAATGTAGCATAGATTCTGTTTTAAAGTTGCAAATTCTACATTTGCTTTTAAGTTCAAGGGACTTCCACCCCGGATTTAATTATTTGATTGGAAGGGGCACTAGTCTGGCCCACTGAATGTTTTTAGGGCCTTCCTCCCCAATGCTTGACTGAGGTAAGGCTGGGTTTTATGCTCTACATATGTTGTGATCAGCCCAGGTTGCCCTTCTTCCATTTCATAGTCTGCTAAGTCATTTTTACGTGATATCTGATAGCATTGTTTGTTAATTGCATTTTTAATGGCCAGATAGTTTATGTCTATTTGATCCCAATTTTGTATTTCCAAATTCGGTGTTTCCGCTGCTTACTGCTTATAACGTTACCATGGGTTGGTTGTCTCCTCGTGGATCGGTTTCAGCATGCTCTTTAAGCTTCCTGCATTCCCAAACATTCTTTATTTTGTTGCATCAGACCAAACTCTAAGCTGATCAGGCTGTTACAAGTGTATTCTGGCAACTTGAAAATGCGTTTGTACGCCTGGCATTGTGCTTTTTCTAGCATAGTGTCCATTTTACCTGGGAATGCCTGCTGTGCATTCCCGCAGTTGCCCTGATTTTGGCTTGTAGTTCTTTTCTGATTGGGACTGTCGTTGGACTTTGCATTTTCTCGCGTAATTTGCACAGGGCAAAGATTGTCGATTGTACTTTAGAGTTAATTTTAGCAAATGTAGAGTCGCTTTACCCGATTCACTTAGCCAACACTGAAGGTAATTATAAGATTTGGCAGCCGAGATCATCTCTTTGCCCACGTGCCACTTAAGCAATGCTTTTTTGGACAATGACCGAAAATCACTACTTTAGTTTTTTGAGAATTTATTGTTAATTCATTTCTCTCGTAATTGTGAAGGGCGTTTAGACCCCTTTGTAGTCCAATTTTCGTGTGGTCCATCACCAGTAAATCGTCTGCGTATTGTCATATTTGAAATTTGTTGGCTCCAATTTTGAGGATTGGAGCATCTTTCCCAGATCTGCAGTTTATAAATTAAACAGTGTAGGGGCAAGTACGCATCCCTGATTTAATCCAAGGTTTGTGAAGCACTTATTTGTTGTGGTGTTATCAGCTAGTTTTACTTTAATCTAAGTATTACTATACAGCGAAATGATGGCATTAAGGAGACCTACTGGAATTTGCCAGTTGCGCAATTTAGTCCAAAGCTGATATCCGGGCACCCCATCAATGGCTGCTGAATAGTCTACAAAGCAAGCAAAGACTGTTTTTTTGTTTTTGACATTTGCTTGCTGGCTTAGTACAACATGGCCACGTTGTTTTCAATTGTAGGGCAGCCTTTGAGAAATCCTGTTTGAAAGGGAGGGAGAATTTAATTCTCCTTCATCCATCTGTTTAATTCTATCAATAGGGTACTTGCGTAGGCTTTCCCTTCAATATGCAAAAAGGCAATTAATCTATAATTTTTTGGCTCTCTATTGTCTCCTCTCTTGAATATTGGTTGTAAAAATGACCCGTGCTATGAATCAGGCCCCTTGGCTTGTAGGCGGCATTCGATAAATAGCTTGGGTAAAATGTTTCCGCAATATGCCAGGTCTTTTCTAAACATTGCTCCTGGAAGACTGTTAGGCCCGGGTGCCCAGTCTTTTCTTATCTTTTTTATTACTTTTTCAACAGCAGGGCAGTCTTGTTCTTTGCCAACGGATCCCATTATGTCCTCCACTTCTATGTTTGTGCTCACCATGGGGCATTCCGCTGTGCTTCCAGAATCGATGCAACCTTCCTTTTCAATGTAAATTGTGGATACGTGTCTCAGCCATGCATCTGCATGTACGGAATTACACCTGTCCACTTTACCGTTTTCCAAGTGGTCTATATATTGCCAAAGCTGTCGCTGTTTATAGGGCTTTGTCAGCTCATGGATTGTTCTATAATCCTACTTTAACTTGTATTGTTTGAGAGTCCATAACCGATGTTTGCGCTGATTATGTAAATCTTTGCAATTATCCCTTGTTCTTTGGGTCCCAGCAATCCTATGAACTCTTTTTGCCCTCTTTAGGTTGCGTGTTATAACACTTAGTTTTGTATTGTCATATCGAGTTTGCAGTGTGGTTTTTATTTTTGATTGGAAACTGGCTTTATTGTAGTTGATGGGAGAACTTTTCAAGGCAGAGGTCCACGCCATCCAGTTATCCATACTGGTCTTGATTACAGGATGATTACCCTCTTGTTTATCTTTCCATACGTTTAATAAGGTGGCCTGGTGCTCGTTCCATTTTAACCTTCTGACTAATGGGTATTCCTCAGTCCCTGTTGAATGAGATACTGCAGCAACTTGTTCCCGTTGCTTAATAGTGATATTCAATTCAACTTGGAGAATTGTGTGATTGCTGGTTTCGTGTGCTTTTATTTCAAGGTGAGCTATTTTCTGATTAAGTTGGTTGCACAGAAAGATATAGGGGTATATTCACAAGAATGTGTGAGGACTACCGCAAGAGTAGCGTAACGCAACTTTCAATATCACAGCCTATCGTGGGAAAATAACCCGTGACAAGGTGGGATTCACAAGGCGGTACCATGCGATTGTCACCAGATAACGCGCAAAATGTCCGCGTCAAAATCAACGCCACGCCGCAGTAATGCGATACGCGAACGCAAAAAAAATGCGATGAGGCCAACCGTGGTACAAAAAGTAGCGAAAAACAGCCACAGGCCTGCAAGTCCCACGCGTCTGGCAAATCAATGCACTATAAAAACCACAGATAATACACACCAAAAACTATCCAAAGAGCGTAACAACATGGATTGTAGGAAGGTGGAATCTGACTATATGGTTGCCCCAAACTTTTTGCCTGGTATTTGAATGGTTTTTGATTAGTGTGGCTGGGATCCTGCTAACCAGGACCCCAGCCTATCTGCTTCCTCCCTAAAACTGATGTGAGTACCCTAGGTACCTTCCAATTGGATACTGAGGACACCCTATCAGCCCCTTGTAGATGGTACCCTAGGTACCCAGGGCATGGGTCCCTCAGAGGCCTACCAGGGGTTGCAGCACTTATTGTGCCACCCCTGGGACAGCCATACCAAATGACACCACCAGACCACTACTGTAGTCTGGGTAAGGTGGTGCTTGCACTCCTTACAGGGATATAGGTATCCTGTATCCCACTTAATACAACACATATATCCTCATAGGTCACCCCTAAAGCAAGGCCTTGCTAATCCTACAAGGCAGGGTGCTGAGATATGTGTGAGGGGGGACCCCTACCTGAGTAGGGCCCCTCTGCAACCTTCGTAAAATCATTGCTAGGTTGTTTGTAGTGTAGCCATAACATATACTCTTAACCGCATTATAAGTATATCGTGATAGCGTGATAACTTGAGAATGGCTACACAGAACCATATCGTGTTTGATGTCAAACATGTAGGAATCATACCCCCAATCCAGCCATGGGACTGAGGGCATGATTCCCTCCTGCTAGAGGGGCGATATGGGAAAAGCGGCAGAATTTAGACACCAATTTAAAAGTGCACACGTAGTACAAAATGGATGCTACCCGCCACCCACACAACTCTGGCTGCCTGTTGCTGGGCAGAACTCCAGCCACAGCAGCTGGACAACAGGGATCCTGTTGCAGGGAGGTGTTCCCACCTCCCCAGACAGACTATGTGGATTCGAACTGGGTGGTTTCACAAGGGGCCAGCAACCCTAAATGCCCTAGGCATTGTCTATAGAATTGTCGTGGTTCTTATACCACTTTTTTGATATATGGTTTGGTCCCCCCCTGGAGCCCTGTGATTCCAGTGCTATTTATTGTAACTATCAATGCTTGTGTGAATTGTATCTTCACCTCTAGCCTCATAAAGAGACTAGTGGGGTTATTGCTAGAATAAATACATATATTTTATATATATATACCTGTGTGGACTACTCTTTGATTTGGTTATTCAAGAGGTTATCTATGGTAAAACAATAAGCTTAACACTCCTTCAAAACTTAGCCTGAAGGCTGCTCTCCACAGCTACCACTAGGATAGCTTTCTTTAAAAGGTTGTCTTTAACCTATCACCATAAGAGTCGAATTGGACTGGTACAAGGTGTCCCCTATAACTAGAGGACAGCATATGCCAGGCCAACTTCTCACATTGGTGTGCAGCGGTTGGATTCAAGCTTGCCATTGTTTTACCAGATAACAAATTGAATTATTTCTAAAGTGAAAGTCACTTGGTACTAAAGGTACATATAAATTTAAGCTTAGAATACAATAAGTTCTACTGAACTTAGGAGTTGTGTGTAGAGGGCTTAGCACACCTTGACTACAACTCAAGAAAGGGTTCAGTAGGCCACACCTAGTGTAGGTAGATACACCAGTACCACTACACTAGAAATGTCTTTAGGTTCTGGAGCCCATAAGGCCCTGGAAGGACCCTCAAGGGTCCCAGTCAACAAGTATGACAACCTCTCTTTTGCAGAGCTTAGGGAGATGTGCAGTACTAGGCAACTAAAGACAAACAAGGGTGCCAACACTCAACGTCTCAGGGAAATCCTGCTCATAGCAGACTTCAAGCAGACTCTTGTGTCTGAAGGGGTAGACAGGTTGGGTGGGCATCCTGCTGAAGAGGACACCCTAGTGGTGGACTCTGATGAGGACCAGGAAGAGGAAGTTGAACTTGACCTGGATGAATCAGACCATTCACAACATGGAGGTGATGGCCCAAGAGGCACTCCCTCCATCCCTAATGGGAGAGTGGTGGATCCAAACAGAAGGAACAGATCCCCCTCAGAGGGGACTAACCATTCTGAGAGATCCAAAAGGACCTCTGCCTCTTCTCAGAGAAGAGAATCCTCCAAGGGGAGGAAATGCAGACTGATCCAGTTTGAGCAAGCCAAGCTTCAGCTCAGGAGAGAACAGTTAGCATTAGACAGGGAGTCCCTGGAGCTTCAGAAAGCTTCAAGAAAATGGGGTCTAGAGACCCCTGGTGGCAGTAATAATACCCCTAGAGTTAGAGAGAAGCTCCTGACAATAGGAACCTGCATAGGATTGTGCCCCCCTATCAGTCAGGGGATGATATCCATAAATGGATCACTGCACTTGAAAGGGCCTGTAAAGTTCAAAGGGTCCCAGTAGATCAGTGGGCAGTAATCTTATGGCTCTCATTTGCAGACAAAGGAAGAGACAAGCTCCTCTCTGTCAGAGAAGAGGATGCAGATGATTATTATATCTTGAGCGATGCTTTAATAGATTGGTTTGGCCTAACCCTTGATCAATACAGGTTAAAGTTTAGAGATACCCAAAAAGCACAGAATCAAGATTGGGTAGACTTTTAGGATTGTGCTACCAAGGCTCTGGAAGGTTGGTTAAATGGCAGTAAAGTAAATAATTATCAAGGATTGTACAATCTCATCATGAGGGAGCAGATTCTTAATAATTGTCAAAACCAACTCTTACACCAGTACCTGGTGGACTCTGATCTGACCTCTCCCCAATAATTGGGTAAGAAGGCAGACAAATGGGTCAGAACCAGGATCAGGCCCAAGAACCCAGGTGGTGACCAGAAGAAAGATTCCACAAAGCCCAAAGAGAAAGGTGGGGATAATAAAACAGAAAAATCCCCTGAAGAGCCCTAAAAATCCAGTTCTGGGGGTGGGTCCCAAAATCCTTCCTCTTCCAATAAGAAACCATATTGCCATGTGTGTAAGCAACCTGACCACTGGAAAACTGACTCCAGTTGTCCAAAGAATGGCAATAACGAAAATGCTCCTCCCATTGCAGCTCCAACGCCTCCTGTTACTACTAGTAGTAATCCCCCAGGTGGTGGGAGTACACCCAAAAACTTAGTTGGGCTTTCTTGGGGAACCCAGGTGGACTCTGGCCTAACCAGGTCCCCTACACAAGCAACTCTAGTCTGTGATGGTGGCATGGGGTTTGCCAACTTTACCATGAGTCCCAATATCTTGGGCAGGTACAGACAAGAGCCCATGATCAATGGTCAGAAGGCTGTGGCCTACAGGGACACAGGGGCTAGTGTCACCATGGTGACAAAGAGACTAGTGCCCCTAGAACAGCTTTTACCTGAGTTTAGCTACTAGGTGACCAATATTGATGGAATTAGGACAGATCATCCCATGGCAGTGGTAAATCTCAGCTGGGGAGGGGTCACTGGCCCAAACAGAGTGGCAGTGTCCCCAACCTTACCTGTAGATTGTCTACTGGGGAATGACCTGGAAATCTCATCCTGGGCTGAGGTAGACCACAATGCCCATTTTAGAGTGTTAGGCATCCCTGAGAGAGTGGATGGAACCCTGAGGGCCTCACCTCCACCCCAGGAATAATTAAAGGGAGTGAAGCCTGAAACTATGGATCACTCCACCCAGACAGAGAGCATAGGGGGTGAGGAACATTCCTCCCCCCACCAGACTAAAGGTAAGGGTCAGCTTCCTAAGGGAACTGATCATGCCCTTTGTGAAGTAACTGCCCCAGAAGTGGTCAGGCCTGTCCTGGCTACAGCTCTGATGGCAGGGGATCCTCCCAAGGTGGTACCCAGTCTGGAGCAGGTATCCTGCCCCTCTCTACCCTGCCTCAGTCAGCCCAGGGCTGCAGAGGTCAGGGAGGTCAGTGGACCCCTAGTGGTCCCCTGTCCAGAGGAACCCCCTCATCAGCAGATTAGGGACACTCAGCAGAATAGTCCTAGCCAGGTGACCATTTCTCCACAAACTGAGGGATCCCCCTTACCCCTAGGTACAGGTACCCCCCAGATGGACTTTGTTGGGCACAGGGAAACCTTGAGCATAGTTGCCCCAAACCTTCCAGTGCCCTCCACTATTCCAACCAGAGGGACCCAACCCCCAGCTGTAGGCAGCCAGAGGTTGACCCTTAGGCCCAGATATGACACAGTCTTGGACGGAAAGGCTTCCATGGTGACCAGTGACCTGAGGAGGTTTAGACCACCACAAATAGGGCCTCACTTCCAGACTTACACACCCCACCAGCCTGCTTCTGTACCAAAACCCAATACAGGTAATTTCCCTAGACTTTGGAGAAACTCTAAAACCCCTTGGGGTAGGATTTCCCAAGTGGACCATGAGACAGGGAGCAACCGTGCTAGTGCAGGGTCTTCCTTATATGGCAACTCAGGAAATAAAGGCTTATCTGTGCAAGGTTAGCCTTATCTCCTTTCGTTTGGGGGGGGGGGGTATGTAGGAAGGTGGAATATGACTACATGGTTGCCCCCAACTTTTTGCCTGGTATTTGAATGGTTTTTGACTAGTCTAGCTGGGATCCTGCTATCCAGGACCCCAGCCTATCTGCTTCCTCCCTAAAACTGATGTGAGTACCCTAGGTACCTTCCAATTGGATACTGAGGACACCCTATCAGCCCCTTGTAGATGGTACCCTAGGTACCCAGGGCATGGGTCCCTCAAAGGCCTACCAGGGGCTGCAGCACTTATTGTGCCACCCCTGGGACAGCCATACCAAATGACACCACCAGACCACTACTGTAGTCTGGGTAAGGCGGTGCTTGCACTCCTTACAGGGATATAGGTATCCTGTATCCCACTTAATACAACACATATATCCTCATAGGTCATCCCTAAAGCAGGCCTTGCTAATCCTACAAGGCAGGGTGCTGATATATGTGTGAGGGGGGACCCCTACCTGAGTAGGGCCCCTCAGCAACCTTCGTAAAATCATTGCTGGGTTTTTTGTAGTGTAGCCATACCATATACTCTTAACCGCATTATAAGTATATTGCAATAGCGTGATAACTTGAGAATGGCTACACAGAACCATATCGTGTTTGGTGTCAAGCATGTAGGAATCATACCCCCAATCCAGCCATGGGACTGAGGGCATGATTCCCCCCTGCTAGAGGGGCGATATGGGAAAAGCAGCAAAATTTAGACACCAATTTAAAAGTGCCCACGTAGTACAAAGTGGATGCTACCCGCCACCCACACGACTCTGACTGCCTGTTGCTGGGCAGAAATCCAGCCATGGCAGCTGGACAACAGGGATCCTGTTGCAGGGAGGTGTTCCCACCTCCCCAGACAGACTATGTGGATTGGAACTGGGTGGGTGCACCATAGGATGCCTTTCAGAGTTGCATGTAGGCTTCCCCAGTGCCTACATTCTGCATACACCGCCTGGAACCGGTTCAGGGGCATCCTGTCCCCTGCCCAGGTGGGAAACACACAAAGGGGAGAGGGTGTAGCCACCCTTTTCCCGCCTGAACTCTCATTGGTGGGCTCTGATCTGGACACTCCCCTAATCTTTGGATAAAGGTAAATACTGGGTCCCCAGAGCCTCAGATTATTCTTGAACTTCACAGACTTGAACTTCGACTTGCTGCCGCACAGCTACCTGAACAAATCTCCCTTGGGGTAAAGGAGTTACCCCCCTGCTTGGCAGGCACCTGAAACACTGCAAGGGACCCAGTTGGAACCTTGCTGCTCCTACGGACATCGACAGCCCTTTCCTACCTTGAGGTGGGTTTCCAAGCATCCCAGAGGCCAGTGAGTGTGCACAGTGAAGCTCAGCACCGTGGACCCCGTGGGTGCCGAGATCCCTAATACCCCAGGACACCAGCCACCTCTTGCACAGCCCCCGACCCCGACGAGTGGGGAAGTTGTGCTTTGGCCCATTATTGAGCCAACCTCTCAGCATCATCTGTGCCAAAGATTGATGACCTAGCCTGCTCCAGCGACCCATGTGCGCATCTTTACGCACGCCAAACTGCTGCCTCTTGCGGTCCCTTGTCTCTCGACTTGTGGGCCCTAGCAGAGGTCAATCTTCGATTCCTAGAGTTCCCCTGGTTGCTTTAGGCCTGCTCTACAGTCTCCTTGCTGGAGACCTCGCTCAGACCTCGTGGGTCTGCATCAGTAGCAGTTTTGTGTTTCTTGCGTGGTTTGCGGTTGCCAAGGCTTAGTGGATCCAATCTGGACACTAACACTGCAGCGACCCTCACCCTTTGTGGGATAGTTGCCCTCCAGAAGCTGGCCTTCCTTGACGCCTCCTGGACCCCGTGGCTGACAATCCAAGCTACACCTCTTCCACCTGGAAGCACCCGACATTGAAGGGCTCCTTCTCTTGAGCCCCCTGGTCACTGTGCCGTGCCCCAGACTCTGTCCCCTCTGCTTTCAGGTCCTTCTCTACAAGATCTACACTTTCATTCTTCACAACAAAGACGACGTTTCTGGCTAGCAGCAGGTCTTCACGTTTTGCCATTGAAAATCAGCCGGCGACCTGACATCGAAAACGACCTATGCACCCGGCTTCCCTGGGGCAGGTAACAGTGGTACCTCGGTACTCTCGTGGGTGTGGTCCCTTCAAAAGCTTAACTCTAAAGTATTGAACTTGAACTCCTGCTAGAAGTGTTTTTAAACTTGTAAAATTCAACCGCGACATTCTCCATAGGCTTTAATCGAGATCCCGACAGTAGCTTTAGCCACTACACGCATCTCCCCTTCCTCACTACCTTAGGTGGTTTCACAAGGGGCCAGCGATCCTAAATGCCATAGGCATTGTCTGTACAATTGTCGTGGTTCTTATACCACTTTTTTGATATATGGTTTGGTCCCCCCCTGGGTCCCTGTGATTCCAGTGCTATTTATTGTAACTATCAATGCTTGTTTGAATTGTATCTTCACCTCTAGCCTCATAAAGAGACTAGTGGGGTTATTCCTAGAATAAATACATATATTTTATATATATACCTGTGTGGACTACTCTTTCATTTGGTTATTCAAGAGGTTATCTATGGTAAAACAATAAGCTTAACACTCCTTCAAGACTTAGCCTGAAGGCTGCTCTCCACAGCTACCACTAGGATAGCTTTCTTTAAAAGGTTGTCTTTAACCTATCACCATAAGAGTCGAATTGGACTGGTACAATGTGTCCCCTATAACTAGAGGACAGCATATGCCAGGCCATCTTCTCATATGGATGCACCCTGACACAGAGCAGGGGCCAACCCCACAACCCCCACAGACTACCAGCAAGTAACAACGGGGCCGGGGAAGGCCAAGGAGAAGAGGGAGTGGAAGACGGGGTGCAGACCGCAGGACAACATGACCAGCGTCACGGAGGGGACAGAACACTACCAGCAACTGACCCACTAGCAGACCACCTGGATTGCAGGCGAAGTGCTGAGGAGGCCAATCCAGGAGGCCAATAAGCGCCGGCATTATATGACTACCTAAACCTAGCACAAACCCGCTGCCAACAGGAAGCCAGCAACGGCGGCAGGAGGTGGCACAGGATGAACTGGAGGAAACCCAGGCCACAGTCTTCAGTGTGGAGACTGTGCAAGGAGCAGGGAGTACAGACACAGCTCGATAGGACCTGACACAACATCAACAGGGCCTGGGAGGATGGGGGGAGTGGGCACAATGGCACACATGCATCTCCCCTACACATTGCAAAGGGTCACACCACACCTTCAGCAGAGCACAGAAGACAACACTTCTGTGATGCTGGAGAGGACCACCACACCTTCGACACCGACGCCCTACAACAGCCCATGGATATCCACACACAACCCACCACCAGGACCCGGGCAGCCAAGCCACTCAGAGGATAACACAGAGCCAGAAACAGAACACACAGTAGGAAGCACCCGCAAGCAGAGCTGTCTCACAACACCTCACCCACCCACACATGGCACCCCAATGCCATGTCTCAGCATGCTAAAAGGAGGTGGCCTAACAGGAGTGGATGGGGGCTGAACACTTTGAATGCTAACCAGAAAACATACATAGGTGTCTATCACCCTCAGGGACCACCCACACCCCACAAAGGAGACCCATACTGCCATAGAGACACATGCAGTTGCACATTCACAGTACAGAACCACGCCCATGGGTGAGCAAATAGCAGTCACACAGCCATGTTGGCTCTGCGTATGACGGCCCTGGACACTCCCTTACTATTTGCGTGGGTGACGACATAGCCACATGTCCAAGCTCCAAACCGCTGATTGCGGTGACATGTCTGCATCCGATGTACACAGCACAATGTAATGTCCTAGAGCCCAGGGACCTCATGCATTCAACAAGACCACAGGGACACATGTAAACGTAATGTAGAACTGGCTACGGGCACGTGCGCCCGGCCCCTTTATTGGCAGGGCCACATGTACAGTGACGCCTGTGCTGGATGTGTGTGGGGTGAGTGTAAGCCAGCCCGCACAGAATGCTTGGTGCTGGCAACAACTTGAACATTGGACACCAGTGCAATGGAAAAAGCAAACACATGCATAACATAGTCAATTGCACAGCAACATGGAGGAAGCCGGAGTAAGGACAGTGATCACCCAAAATTCAGTCAGGAGATTCCCTGAGTTGCAGTGCACTGAGGTAGGGTGAAGTACTGGGTATTTTAAGACCAGCGGTGCAGGGGAACACACCCTATGACTTCGGGGTTCTTCCTGTTTCAGACCTACAGAAACACAAAGTCTTCTGGGTGAAGTCAAAGATCAGTTTATTGGCTGCAGACCAATTACAGGCGTCCTAGAAGTACAACAGCGTGTATGTTCTCAGGAGACTGCTGAAAATCACAGAAACGGGCTTCTTCTTAAATACAGAATATCCTGCCTCAGGCATACATTCCTTAGTTTTATGGCATGGTCATATAAAGTATACATTACAAACGAAAAAGCAGAATCATGATGACCATCCCACATTCCAGTTAAGCCAGCCCGCAATTATTTACACAGCAAGGCTCAGATCCCACATCAGATATCGATAGGCCCCAATAAACATGAGCATCTCCTGTTTTGGGAAACAAGCCATAAAGCAGGAGCAGTCAGGTGCGAAAGAGATTAGCTGGAGGCTCGTGTAGGATGAAAGGACTTTATGGTGTGTCAAGCCCTGATGCTAATCACAGGTGGCCAGAGGACGGGGAACTCGTGAGACCAGTTTGACCCGGGGCAGCGGAGCCAAGCTGCCCAGGTCACAGAAAAGTCAAGGAAAGGCACATGTGCTCTAAAAGGCCCGTATTCACTTCATGCTATATAGCCTATGTGAGGGCAACCAGAAGATGGCCACCGATACAAAATGGAACCCACGTAGTGATGTATAATAACGTATACACAGTGCATTCATAGCTAAAACGTTACACAAAGCACTTGTACATACTGCATTAACCATTCGCGGTTCACTATTACCGGGATTGACAGGGGTAGGGCCTTGCCTCCTACGCTGTCCCAAATTCTAAAGTACGACAGACCCTCCTTTTGCCCTTACATAGGCAATAACTATACTCACTTCAATCCGAGTCTAGGTCAATATTCACGAAGTCATGGAGATGTTGCTGTAGCATCATCCTATTACTTAGCTCGTCCCTCGATACAGGTTTCCTTACACATAATGTAGCACAGAGGCCACATATTGCAGGAGCACACTGTATGCACAGACAGAACAGGAAAAGGATGGCTAAGACCATTCCAATAACCATCAGAACTCTCCAACCCCAGGCAGATATCAGTTCCCAGAACCACCCCACCAGTGACCAATCTCCTTTATCCACGTGTATGGACTCAGATATTTTATGCAGTTTGGAGATGGCTTGATAAACTGTTGGAGCGTTGTCTGGTATGAAAATGCAACAACTGGATTGGATAACCTTACATACCCCACCACGATCTGCAAGTATGACGTCTAGAACCATGCGGTTCTGCAAAGTCATGAGGCCATCCGCTTGGAGCGCAGCTGTCAAATTACCAAGGGCACCAGCCGTAACATTAACAGTGGATTCAACCACACGAGTCAGCTGTCTCAGGTTCCTACTATTAACCATAGGTCCCCAAAACGGCAGGAAACCCAAAAAGAAATCTCCCGCTTCCTGACCGGTCATATCCTCCTTACTAATCACGCCTCTCACAACTCTGGTCTTGTGATAGTCAGAGGCGGCAGTAAATGTTGGTGGTAGCAGATTTGCAATATAACATGTGCCCGAGAAGTCAGGGGGAAACCATGTATATGCTCGGTCATTGCAGATAAAATATGTACCCTTGGCAGCCAAAAACGCAGGGGAAAACTGTGACGGAAAAGTGTACATTTCAGTACAGTCACTTCTTCCCAGTTGAGCCCTAGGATTCTGACCATTACCTTGCAAACAGAACCGACCTATGTGGGGTACGACCCAGATTGGGGATGAGATTTTTCGCTGTCTTTCACCTAGACTAATACTATACCCTGTCGCGTTCCACCCTACATAAGCTCTCAACTCTTCTTTGGGAATGGATGAGTATGCATCGATATCTCTGCTTTTATCGGCAACTCCTTTCATTAGAGCTTTGTTATTGGTGCTAGGTCTGATGGAACGCGGTTGTCGCGGGGAGTACGCATCTAGTGCATAGAGAAACATGGTCTGGAATGCCCATGACGATCCATTGTAACTATACGGCAGCACTAGATAGGGAATACCCTTGTTAATGGTATGTGGCATTAAACCACACACCCAACAATTGGTCGTATTCATGACTAGTTGGTGCTGGTGCAGGAGCTGAATAAACGAGTTATTCACAAACTCTGATCGTCTGGCTTGTTCATGTTCAGGTAGAGGGTGAAAAGAGTGTGAGGAGATAGTAGGAGGAGGTATAGGCTGTAGAGTGGGTGCAATGGGCTCTTGAGAGGAGAAGAATACAAATCCTACAGTAAACACTACCATACTACATAATACAAACAGGCATAAAAACACAAAACGTTTGCTTTTCATTATTTTACATATTCTTGCTTTAAAGTTCATTTCCTCAGTGAGTCTCTCCATCTTAAAAAACTCCATCCTCTAATCGTGCTGCTCGCGGCGGGTCAGTTTCTTCTGCTAAGGAGTACGCCTGTCAGTCCAGGGAACGCCCTAGACCAACCAGAACCGTCGACCTAACGTCTTCCGCCTGTACCCCAAAGTCTTGGCACCGCGACCCTGCGGCTGAACCCGGATGGTGGTTCAAAAAACAAAAATCAAGAAAGTCCTTCAGATGGGAGAGCTCTGGTTTATCAAAAAATAGAAAGGTAAAAGGAAAAGAATATGTATTTGTCCATAGGCCTTGGTCTTAGATCGTAACGAGAACGGCCAGGTACTGTTTGATCTTGGAACAAAAGTTCAGGCTCTGTAGTGTCCAATCGAATTGACGGTGGCACAGCTTCCTGCAAAATATCGTCACTTTCCTGCGCTGAAGTTGTGCCTTTTATGCGTGCATCACTGAACGGCACAAAACGAGGTACAGTGTCTGTTTCAGAGTCCGCGACCAGAGTACCCTCCTGGACCCACTGGTCATACGGCAGAGGCAAAGGGATCCTTTTGATGTGGGCGCCGTGGATCCAGTTTTTCTTACCCTTCACTCGAACAGCTGATCTTGTAGACAGTAGTACGAGGTGAGGGCCAATCCAGCGGGGCTCATCGTTGGTTTTCCGCTGGAAGTTTTTTACAAGGATCCACGTGCCAGGTTCAATAGGGTGTCCAGGAGCTTCAGAAGCCGGGGGGAGAGTATCATGCACCTGTTGGTGTAAAACACACAGTTTAGCTGTCAATTCGTGCAAGTAATCAAACAGTACTGGATGCTCGATTTCACTGAATTTCGTCGGCCTTGGCACACCCCATTCATTGGCCGGGCGGCCAAAAACGACCTCGTAGGGACTAAGTCCCACTCGTGAGTGTACGGTCATTCTGGTGGACAGGAGTGCTAGAGGCAGAGCGTCAGGCCATTTGAGACCTGAGCTCGCTTGGATTTTGGCCAGTTTGAGTTTTAGTGCGCCATTGTAGCGCTCTACTAATCCAGCTGATTGGGGGTGATTTGCAGCGTGAAACTTCTGCCTTATACCTAGTCCCTCACACACATTCTTCATCACTTGGCCTACAAACTCACTCCCATTATCACTCCACACCATTCTTGGCATTACAAACCTAGGGAAAAATTCCTTCACAAGGGCTTTGGCTGTGGACAGAGCAGTGTTATCCTTTAGAGGATAGGCCTCTATCCATTTTGAGAAAGCGCAAACAACCACTAATACGTATTTCAGGTTGTTGCACCTTTCCATGTGGATAAAATCCAACTGCAAAACTTCAAATGGATATGATGGAGGCGCAAAATGACCAGCTGGAGTAGGGGTTCCCCTACCAGGGTTGTACTTCAAGCATACCATACAATTCTTGACCACATTCTCTGCACACTTAGGAATTCCAGTATTCTGCCATACTGGAGCCAACAACTTACAGATTCCTTTCGTACTGATGTGTGCCATTCCATGTGCCATAGTAACCACTGGAAGCACATATGCATCAGGTAACAACCATCGCCTATGTTCTGACAAATCAATCCAACAACCATTCTCATCCAACTTACCCATACTTTCTCTCCACTTGCTCAACTCTTTCTCTGTGGCTTCAGCTTGAAGGGACTTTACACTCTCTATTGTGTTTTCACACATTCCAACATCACCAACCCATCTGGCAGGGCCTGCAACATACATTCGAGTCTTCACATCTTTTGCTGTCTCTTTCGCGACTTCATCAGCAAACGCATTACCACGACCAACATCATCAGTGATTTTCCTGTGCGCACTGCATTTCATAATCGCAACTTGCAACGGTAGGGTCAGCGACTCAAGGAGATCATTCACCAACTTGCCATTCTGAATCTTAGCTCCATGCGAAGTCAGGAACCCACGTTCCTTCCATAATCACCCAAAACTATGAGCCACGCCAAAGGCGTATTGGCTATCCGTTATGTTCACTTTCATTCCTTCAGACAACACGCATGCTCTCGTAAGGGCCATCAATTCTGCTGCTTGAGCCGAATTTTGTGGCACACGTGCAGTTTCCACGATCGTATGCAAAGTCATGATAACATATGCAGCAGTCGTATCACCATTCGGAAGCTTGAAGCACGAACCATCCACCCATAAAGTACCGTCACACTCAGTCAGGGGAGTATCTTTAAGGTCTACTCTCCCTTTCGTCTCTTCTTCTGTTCTGAACAGACAATCATGTTGCTCAATCTCATCTAGGTCTGCTGGAATTGGTAATAGTGTAGCTGGATTCAACGTGTTGCATCTCTTTATGTGTATGTGATTTGCTAACAGTGTCAGCTCATAACCAGATAATCGCGCACTAGTTAAGTGCTGTGTCTTGGTCCTGTTTAACAATGTGTCCACAGCATGTGGAACCATAACAATCAATGTGTTATCCATCACTAGGCCAGCAGACTGTCGAATAGACATAGCTGCGGCGGCTGTGGCTCTTAGACAACTTGGCAATGCCCTCGCTACCGGGTCCAAGGTTGAGGAAAAATACGCGCATGTCTGTCGCCAAAAGGCTGTGTTAACACTGATAATGCACAACCATCTTTCTCGTGAACATACAATGTAAAAGGCTTGCTGTAGTCAGGGGTACCCAACACAGGAGCTGAACACAATGCATTACGCAATTCCAAAAAACTTTTCTGACATTCTTCAGACCATGGGATAGGATTCGGTGTGTCTTTGCATGTTAATGCTAACAAAGGTTTTGCTAACAAGGAAAAATTAGGAATCCAATGCCTACAGTATGAAGTAATGCCCAAGAAAGCACACACTTCTCTCTGTGTTCTTGGCACACTCAACTGTGCAATGGCTTGAATTCTTTCTGGGGTCAGTCTCCTTCCCTCCTTCGATAAGAGATGACCTAAGTAGGTCACTTCTTGTCGACAATATTGCAGCTTTGAGAGAGACACTTTGTGATGAAAGGCAGACAAATGACGCAACAATGACAAGGTAGCTTCTTTGCAAATCTTTTCAGTATCCGCGGCGATTAGTAAATCGTCAACATACTGAATGAGGATAGCGCCACTAGGTAAAACCAGTGCATCAAGCTGCACTTTTAAAGCCTGACTGTATATTGATGGACTTTCACAGTAGCCCTGGGGAGCGCGTTTAAAGCGGAAGCTGCGACCTCCTAAACTAAAGCCAAAAATGTCTCTGCTCTCCTCTGCAATTGGGATGCTAAAGAAAGCATTCTTTAGATCGATCACTGAGAACCATGCAGCGGAGGCTGGAATCATGGTTAACAAGGCAGTTATATCAGGGACAACTGGAAACTGTGGCACAACAATCTTATTAACCTCTCTAAGATCAATCACAAATCTGTAAACAGGTGGCTGTGAAGGGTCCGTTCGTTTCAAGACAGGTAAAACAGGACTATTGCAAACGTTGCCTCTTGTCTCTTCAATTACACCCTTTTGAATCAAATCACTAACAACTGCTAACAATGCTCTCTGACCTTCATTGGAGATCTTGTACTGGGCAATACGTGGCAATCTGATGTTGGCTTTTAAAGTGACCACATATGGCGGTATTTCCAGGAGACCCACATCATTGGGACCAGTGGCCCAGAGGGCATCCGGAAGGGATGACAATTCAGGTGGCATTGCATTTTTAGACAAATACATTGGGGAAATCACTTTCTTACCTAATGTAAGTTGTACTCCTGAGGGAGAACAATTTAGCATCGCATGTAATCTTTTTAGCAAATCTAATCCTAGCAGATTTTCACCACAACCTGTTGTTAGAATGAGGGGTGCTTTTAACTCACAAGGTCCAACAGAAAGTGACATAGGACTAGAAATCGGGTTCCTAACTGGGGCGCCAGAAAAACGTACTGAAACATTCATTTCGCCAGACAAAGGCGCGCCAGGGAGTTTTGAATGCATGATTGAACTCTTTTCAGCACCAGTATCCAGCAGAAAGGGCTCCGTTGTATTTGCTGTAGTTACTTTAACATAAGGTCCGCTCTGATCCACTGGCACTGAAACAACTCCCTCTCTCTGTCTACGGCGGTCCTAGTAATCATCATCTTCTACATTGTCGTCTTCTGCATAATAATCATTATTGTAGTACTGAGCTGTATTGCCAGTCGCATTGGCTTGCTGATCAAAGCTATTTATGGTATTTTGAGGCGGAAGAGGACGCGCGTTCTGGAGAACATTTCCACTCCCTCTGCCTCTAGGAGCTTGCTGACCACCTCTACCTCTTGCGCCATACGCATTACTGTTACGCTGCATTAACTTAGGGCAACTATATTTAAAATGACCTTCCTCTTTGCAATATGAACATTGGTTGAGACCTATAGGGATTCGTGGTTGATAATACCCATTCATTTGCTGACTATTTTGAAACTGTTGGGGTTGCTGATAGATACCTTGTGTTTGCCTATAATTACTCTGTCCTCCACGTGGCGGATAAGCCTGCTGCAAAAGGACCTTTGTCTTTAGTTCTTTCGTTTTCTTATCTGTTCTATCTTTTTCGTCTTTGTCTCTATTCTCATAATACTGTGCAGTAGCCAGTATTTGCGCTGAAGAGGAAACAGCCCAAGAACTTTCTGAGTCTTTTAATTTCTTACACAACTCGGGGAGTAGATTCTGCACAAATTTATCAACAAATAACCGTTGGCCACCTTCAGTGCTCATGTCTTGACCACTGTGGTCGATAAACGTTTCTTCAAACCTGGTGAAAAAATCAGACACTGTCTCATCTATCTTCTGCTTACATGCGGATAGTTTATCCCAATTTACGCGCATCGCAGGCATTATAGTTTTCATGTAGGTAATAATTCTACCAGGGAGCGCTGCTATGAGGGGCTCAGGTTTTGCACCACCAACTTGTCTAGCGTCTGCAGCAACGATATTAGCCCATGTATCACCCAAATCTGCAGCGTGATCTACATTACGAATGGATCCCCATAAAGGCTGTGGAACCACATTCCCAAACAACATATCTATGTCAGCCAAATTCATTACGCAAGATTCTGCAGTTTGTGACAACTCCTTATAATAACCGGTAGGGTTTTTACGGGGATCAGGTAATGTCTGCTTAAGTGCTAACACCTCAGATCGCTTCCATGGGACATGTACCCAAACACGTTGAAAATGTGCTGGAGCAGCAGCAATACCATGAGCGGCATCAGCCGCAACGGCTTCCTTCCATACCGGAGGGACTTCTCTCATGGGGTATTGTCGCGCTTTTCCCTTTCTCCCCACAGGGAAATCTGGTTCAAACAACGACTGTTGACAATCATCATTCCTCAAGGCTAATAAGATCGCAACTGCTCTATTGACGTCGGGGCCCACAATCATACCTTTTCCAAAATCGAATCTCACTCGGCATAACTCCTGCGGGTTTGGGTTTGCACCATTATCCTCCAATTCCTCACAGAGGAATTTACACATTTTATCAAAGACATACCTCTGTTTCGGGGCATCCCATTGGTGAAAAACGTTAACAACTGATTCCACATCATAGAGTGAAGGGAAACCAATCCACCTACGCGCTAGATGATCTAACACCTCTTTCTCATCGGTACCAGGCAGCTGACTGCGCAATTGCTTACGCTGTAAGCCAGGAGTCGCACTAGATGACCCAAAGAAAGGCGACATTAGACTAGTAACTACATTAGCTAGTCGTTGTCGTGCTGAAGGAGAAGTTGAGGCGAAAACAGGGGGATAGACAGAGGGAAGAAAAACAGGTTCAGATACAGGTACCGGAGTAGTGCAAGAAGGAGCGCCAGAGGAGACCGCTGGCGTGCTAGGCAAAGTCGCAAGAAGCGCAGGGGCAACAGGTAGCAAAACTGGCGGCCCTTGAGAGGGCTGCACTGCAGGGATAGGAGCCAGCTGAGGAGGAGCTGGCGGCTGCGGGAAGACTTGCGGCATATTTACTGGAGGTTGCGCATTTACAAGCTGTGGTGGTGCGGTGGCATTTTGCGCATACGGGGGTGGCGAACTTAGCAAATGGGACATTAGGGAATCTTTTTCTTTCTCTTTTGTCTCATCTTGCACAAGGGGTGACAAAACAGGGTAACATTTATCAATCCCTAGTTTGCGCTGTCTATGTAATTGCTCATTCCTTTGTTCCTCCTCATTATCTTTAAATTGCACAGCTGCATGCATCACTGACATACCTCTCTCTCTCTTATCTCTTTTCGCTAGCTTAATTTCCTTCTGTTTGGCTTCCTTTCGCCATAGGCGGAAAGAATCAAACATCGCCGGCCGGGCTTTCTTTTTAAACAATTTTACTTCCAAATTATCTAAGATATCTGTATCAAAACTACCATTTTGGGGCCATTTTAAAACACCGTCCTTTCTGGTGTATCGGATCCATACTTCATTATATGCAATGGGGCCCACGCCATGTTTTACATAAAGCTCATAAGTTGGAGTTCCAATTGGAGGAACCGGACATGAATCCTCTAACTGGAAATCACTTCTACAACTCAAACAAAACCAATTACCAAATACACTAGCCCCAGGCATCTTCGCTCACTAGTCTAGTTTCAAACGTCAAAGGATTATCGAATACGATAGTCTCGTGAATACACGAGTCCTCTGGCTTTGGGACTTGCAAGCACCAAATCAAAATGATCCCGAAGGATACCAAATTCAAACTAGGAGACGCTCCACTTATACTTAACTGAATATTGATGATCGATGGCGTCACCAGAAGACTCTCTCGATTGTTTCGCTCTACCAAAATCGTCAAGGGTCCAAAACAGGGCGATTGATCAGGGCAGCAGTCCTTCGTAGCCGTCGGGACGCGGAGAACCTCGCAGAAAAGACCTTCGGACCACGTCGACATGCAGGGGTCGATGAAGTGGCGGCCTTCCTCCAGAATTTCCACACGAAGCTCCTCACGAACCTCTGGCTTGGACCGGTACCGCTGAAATCGCGCCGAGTTGGTCGCCAACTGAAGTACTGGGTATTTTAAGCCCAGCGGTGCAGGGGAACACACCCTATGACTTCGGGGTTCTTCCTGTTTCAGACCTACAGAAACACAGAGTCTTCTGGGTGAAGTCAAAGATCAGTTTATTGGCTGCAGACCAATTACAGGCGTCCTAGAAGTACAACAGCGTGTATGTTCTCAGGAGACTGCTGAAAATCACAGAAACGGGCTTCTTCTTAAATACAGAATATCCTGCCTCAGGCATACATTCCTTAGTTTTATGGCATGGTCATATAAAGTATACATTACAAACGAAAAAGCAGAATCATGATGACCATCCCACATTCCAGTTAAGCCAGCCCGCAATTATTTACACAGCAAGGCTCAGATCCCACATCAGATATCGATAGGCCCCAATAAACATGAGCATCTCCTGTTTTGGGAAACAAGCCATAAAGCAGGAGCAGTCAGGTGCGAAAGAGATTAGCTGGAGGCTCGTGTAGGATGAAAGGACTTTATGGTGTGTCAAGCCCTGATGCTAATCACAGGTGGCCAGAGGACGGGGAACTCGTGAGACCAGTTTGACCCGGGGCAGCGGAGCCAAGCTGCCCAGGTCACAGAAAAGTCAAGGAAAGGCACATGTGCTCTAAAAGGCCCGGATTCGCTTCATGCTATATAGCCTATGTGAGGGCAACCATAAGATGGCCACCGATACAAAATGGAACCCACGTAGTGATGTATAATAACGTATACACAGTGCATTCATAGCTAAAACGTTACACAAAGCACTTGTACATACCGCATTAACCATTCGCGGTTCACTATTACCGGGATTGACAGGGGTAGGGCCTTGCCTCCTACGCGTTTCCAAATTCTAAAGTATGACAAGGGGCACTAGAGAGGAGTGCGCTCTTGTGAAGGAAATGCTAGGTTTGTGACCCTTTGTGTTAGTCCTGATGCAGATGCAGTGGGGTGTGTTACACCTGCATCAACTTCCTCATCAACGTCCCAGGTCTCCCACACTGTCTGAGATGACAGTTGCTTGCGCAGTCCACAGCGCAATATCCAGTAATGGTTCCGGGTGTGTGGTTCGACTGTCACCTCCAGTCTGCATTCCTGCCTTGGGGATGTTGCCTCCTGCCCTCCCATTGTCTGTGCCATCTCAAGTCCACACACTTGACACATCTTCCTCATCATAGTCCCAGCCCTTCCCAACTGCATGAGGTGACATTGCAGTGCAACATCTCCACAGCACAAATGTCAATCAGTAACGGACAATGGCTTGTGGTGCACTGAGTCACTGGCACCTGGAGTGATGAGCAGGGTATCAGGCCGATGACGGCATCCATGACAGGTTTTAGCAAATCCGTAAGTTTGTCAGGACCACCATGTCGGCTGTGGCAGATGGCTGTTGGAGGTGGTCCTTGCGGTGGTGGCGGGTGCCTCCTGCGGTGATACCACGTCCGGGCCAGTCCCGACTCGATTTGGTGTGTGAGCCCTGCTGGGACGCTCTTGGGCCCAGAGGCTGCATACAGTGCAGGGCCACACAGAAATGGTGTTGTTGACCCCAAGGCCAATGCTTCAGGGGCCATCCAATATCTCAGAAGAAAGGGTCCCAGACCTGCCAGGACAGAGTTAATGGCCCCGAATGCACAGTGGCCGTCAAAGGCACCCAGCCACGGGACGGTGACTTGCGGTGCAGTCAGATGGGCTATGCGACCTCAGCGGGTCACCATCAATGTCCGAGGTGTATGTTGCGGAGGGTATTGTGGGACAGTGGAAGGTGTCCTCCAGGGCATGACGCCGAAAGGTTTGATTTTATCCGGAAGCAGCAAATGGAGGAGTGGAAGGTGACAGCCTCGTTGCCACCACCAATTCGGCATTAGCTACATGGGGATGAAAACTGCCCCCTGGTTCATAGACTCAGACGCCAACAAAGTTCGACCAGAGAGTATCCATGATTGTCGGGGAACAGACTTATTGGCACCGGGGCTGAGAGGGGATGCAGTCTCCGATGATGCCGGAACGCTGATATGAACTCAGACAATGCAAAATGAAGAGTCTGTGACCTACTGGACCGCAAGTGTAGGCCGGAGGCAGCGGTCAGCATGGGCCATTCACCGAGTGTTGCCAGCATAGGTTGGATGGCTCCACCAGCCTGCGTAGTTCAGGTTCAGTGGCACCACGTGTTCACTCACCTCCGTAACTGTGACCAGTCTTTTGTCTGGACTGAGCTGCATCTTCCTCTTACTCCTCTCCATGCGACCACTGGTGTGGACTCTGTCATTTGTGATTTTCACCAAGATGCTGGATGTGGGCCCTACTGGTCCGCAGGGTAATCCTGGTGCCTCATCCACGTGTCGCAGGCTGGCGTTGAACAGGGTTAGTTGCAACATGTGTCGCAGGCTGGCGTTGAACTGGATTAGTTGCAACATGTGTCGCAGGCTGGCGTTGAACATGGTTAGCGGCACCACGTGTCACAGGCTGGCGTGGAACAGGGTTAGTGGCACCATGTGTCGCAAATAGCCCATATGGAACTATGTTTCACTGATCAAGGTGGGTCTGGTGCTGTGGCGGCTGGCCCGGATTTGGGGTCACTGCCATTCATGAATCTGGTCACATTTTTGCACGTCACCAACTGGGCCGAAGAGTAGTCCGAAGGTGGCAGTAGAGTACGTCAACGAGAAAGGACTAAAGCAGGCCTGTGTCGTAGAGGCCGTGATGGACTGAGGAGGCTGCCAAGGTCGCAGCCCTTGGACTTGGAGCTTGCTCTGGCACGTAGCGGGCACTCCTTGACACACACCGGTGTCGGCAGGTGATCAGTGTGGCCTGGATGCGCAGGGGCGGACCTGACGGGTTCATGGGTCAGCGTACTGGGGTCCGGCAGGCACACAGCATCACAGGCAAATCTGCTCACGAGGACGGCGTCGGCCTCGTGGTTGGGTGAGAGGTGCCGCCCTGGCAGAGACTTTGTGCTTACCAGAAGAGGACCATGCCCAGGACTATGTGCTTTTTATTCACACCCCTACGCTGGTGTGGCGTACGCCGGGCCATCTCACTCTGGTCACGCTTGGGGGGGTGCGTAACAGGCAACATTTCCGGAAGGTCCCCCATTGGCTGGGGTGAAATGATTGCGTCCACTGTCCACTAAACTCCATACACCAGAGGTGTGTGTCGCCATGGATATGGTTGTGTTCTGCATACTGCGGTCTGTCCAGCACATCTCCACCACTGTTGGCATTATGTACTTTCCCAATCATGGTTCTACTGCATCCTTCACACATGCCTGGTTGCCACCTCTTCCCACATTGGGATGTTGTGTGGCTGAGGTGCTATGCCGTTGATGGTTCATGTTCACGGCTTGGCCAGGTAACCATTGTGAGTTGTTCTGTCGGGTGTGTGGTCATGTTGTTGTGCATGTTGGTTTAGATTTTGTGACATGTGCATTGCCAGAGTTGTGAGTTGCATGGTTGTGGAGTTGAGGTAAGTAGGGTGTCCATTTGAAACTTGCCATGGGGCTGTGCATTTCCATTGTTGCCATCCTGGGTAGGCTGTTGCTGATGGACTGTCGGAGGGTGAAGGAATCGTGCACAGTGGCTGGGTATTTGGATGAGACATTGTTGGAGGTTCCACGGTGTTCTGTTGTTGCCTGCACATTGTTGTGAGACGTATGCTGCCTGTTGTTGTGATTGTATGCTGTGTCACCAGGGGGCACAGGTGGGACATGTGTGCTGTGGATTTCCCCCAACACATGCGTGCATCCTGCTATGGCGTATGGTCCTTGCTTGGTCTCCAGCGGATCCTGCACATTGTGTTGGACGTATGGGACTGGGGTACCAGGGTGATGGTGATGTCCAGGACAGGTGTGGGGGGACTTGGATGTGGCTGGCTGTCAGACTCCTCCAACTCTGGCGGATGTTGTTTGGGGGGTGCCAGGGGCCAACAGGTGCAGCCGTACGTAAGTTTATTGCATGATTTAAAAGGAAACTTTTGCAAAGTGAAAAAGATAAAATTATGACACTTATTAAATTGATAAACATATAACACTTATTAAGTTTGATAAAATAGAACCCCGGTTCCAGTTGGATAAAACACCCGGCCCCCCACATGTCCGAGCTGTCTTGTAGGTGCGCTGCGCCGCAAATTCTTATGAAGACGATCCCTTCATGGCAATTGTGGTCGTGACCAAGGTTGTGTTTTAAGTCCCAAAATTGTCGAGCCTATACGTCCGTCCCTTTTTAGTATCGGTTTTGCTTTGGTGTTTCCGACAGTTACGTATGTCTGGGTGCCCGCAAGGCAAGGTTTCCTACTATTGTAGTGGTCCATGGATCTGTGCCTCTAGCTGAGGTAGCGATCGACGTCTCCCCTCCCCTAGTTTTTTTGCTGCACAGTCTATAAACCTCACCAGTGCACAGTTTAAGTATGTATTCCGTGGGTCAAAGCAAGCCAATACTGCAGATCTGCACGATGTGACTTTCTTGTTGTTCAAGGCCCTCCGTAGGAGGGTCCTTCTTTCTTTCAGGAGACTTGGACACAGGCCAGAACATGAATTATGTCTTCCTTATGGTTGCCACAAAATCGACATGGTTCCAGGGCTTGTTCTCTTTTCCATTTGGGAAGATGGCAGGACAGGTTGATCACCCCCAATCTTAGTTTTAAGAAACAGAGTTTAGTATGTGCGATGAAAGGACAGGTTAAGTAACTCTGAGGTGTCAGCTGATCATATGATATGTGGGTCATCCAGCCATGGCTTCTTCTTGCAAGACTCGCCTTGTCTTCCATAGAGGGGAGCTTTTTTGCTCTTGTTTTTGCTAGCCTTTTGAACTCGTTTTGGCTAGCGTGTAGGTCCCATACTTCGCTCAGGCCTAGGGTTTTTAGCCCGCTTGACAAATAGCCATGCCCTGCTAGCCATCGTTTTGTATTCAGAGTCGACCATAGGTGTTCCGCTAGGCTGCCCTCTTTTGATGTCCTCAGCTTGTGGTAGCACATTAGAAAATTCATCATTCTGCCCAGCGATTGTTTGCACATACCCAGTTCCAGCCTGATTTGTGCCGGTGACATGAAAGATGGTAGCTGGAAGAGTGTTCTAAAGATTTTTGCTATGATTTTGTCTAATTGGTCACTATCCAGTTCTTTTAGCACCTCGCTTCCGTATGTGAAGGTTGGAATGACTTTTGCCTGTGACACCTGAAGTGTTGGAGCAAATGTTGGGCCAAGTAATTTCTTATGGATAGAACCGAGAGCAAATGCCTGCACTGTTCCTTTCTTTTTTTGCTCTCCCAGATGGCTTTTATATCTTCCGTTGTTGTTAAAGAAGACTCCTAAGTACTTGTGGCATTTGGATTCTATGATACTTTCCGAATTTAAGACCCATGCCAACTTCTTTGGCCTTCCCGGGCGAACCGCCAAGATTTTAGTTTTCTTGTTATTTATCTGGAGCTCGTTCTTATTTGAGTAAGCGGCAGTTGCATCCATAAGCTTTTGTAAACCTATCTTTGTGCTACTTAGGAGGACCACGTCGTCGGCGTATAATAGGTTTGACAGCTGTAGGCTGCCTAATTTGGGAGCATGAGAGTTGACTGTGTTTAGGGCTTCCGGGAGATCTAATAAAAATAAATTAAAAAGTGTAGGGGCCAAGACACGGCCTTGTTTGAGTCCTTTGGTTGTCAAAATTGGTTGTGACAGTCTGGAACCGTCGCCAATCTTTATCCTGACCCATGTGAACTGGTGCAGTAACTGTAGGGCTCTTAGTAAACCGTTTGGGATGTTCAGTGCGGAGAGCTTCTACCATAGCTTGGCCCCGTTAACCTTGTTGAACGCCGATCTATAGTCTATAAATCCCATGTAAAACGGTTTGGTGCTAGTCTCCGCCTGATCTATCAGACACAAGAGAGTCATAAGGTTAACCGCAGTGCCAGTTTCGCTTGGGAAACCTGTTTGGTTTGGAGGGATTATTGAATGTTCCTCGGCCCATTCTCACAATGAGTTCAGCAAAATCCCTGCAAAGTACTTTGCTTCATTATCGATGAGAGCGACTAACCGATAGTTTCCTGGGGATTATTTGTCCCCTCCTTTGAAGATTGGAACAAGAACTGATCCTTGCCAAGAGGGTGGAATGGTATTCTTTGCTAAGATGACAGTGAAAAGTGGGGCTAGCTTAGAGGCCCAGAAGGTCGGATCCTCCTTAAACAAGGCCGGAGGAATACCTCCTGGTCCTGTGGCTCCATCATTCCGACTCTTTTTTATAAGCCTTTCAATTTGGTCCTCCAGGACTGTACTATGCTCAGTGCTGTTATCCTGATTTTGTCTCTCTATTTCCTTTTTAATTATTGGGCTTTTATGGAAAAGCTCTTCCGTTGTTGGCCCTTTGTAAAAGCGGTCAGAGCATTGCTGCTCTTTGTGCCGATGACCTGATTTGGGGTGTGGTCTTGTCGGTCGTTAAAATGACTGTGCAGAAAGAAATACCATTCGGACTCCTGTATGTTTGACGAGGCAACTTTTGGGACACGACCCCAAAGGCTATTTATGGTGCACCAGAAACTCGCGAAGTAGTTTGTCCTTATATCTTGATATAATTTGGCCCAAAAGGAATTCCAGTAAGCCCTTCGATGTTCTCTTTTTGCTTTCCTTAGATGGTAGCGAACTTCTCTCAATTTGGTTATAATTGATGTATCCATTGGCTTTATTTTTAATTCCCTCCATAGCCGGTTCATGCTTCTTTTCGCCGTTCGTATCACCGGATCCCAAGAGGTCGACTGTTGGGACCCCGTAGCTTTTGCATATGTTATTGGCTTTGCGTGTCTGGCTGTCAGCTTGTTTGCGAAGCTTGTCTAGTTTGCAATTTGATCTACAGTTGTCCTGCCGGTGTTCTCTATCATATGTTTTGCTTCCATTGATACGTGCTGTAGGTTATTGACCGAGCACTTGATGCGTTTTAAATTTATCGTAAAGCTTTCAAAAGCCAGTGCCCCTGCCTCAGCATGTTGCACCAATCTGGTGCTAAGAAAAATTTCTTGAGGATCACTTTCTGGTTGGTTGCCAAACCCAAAAGCGGTTACTTGATTCAAAAGAGAAAGGTTGACGAAGGTGTAGTCAATTAAAGATGCGCCAGTATTCGATAAGAATGAGAGGCCAGGTTGCTTGTCAGGAAAGAAGCACCCGTTTAGGGCTCTGAGGCCAAGATGTTCTAGGTTTCCTTGTAGGGTACGGCCTTTCTGGTCCTCCTTGCGCCATCCGGGACGATCCTGCGGTGGTATAGCCCAAACACTTTCCTGTGATTTAGTTACCTAATTTTTTTGTAGGTCCGACATTAGCCACATGTTAAAGTCTCCAGATAGTATGATGTCTGCGTTCGAGAGTCCTGATCTCATTCTTAGCACTGTCGCTAACAACTCGTCTGAGAGGGTTTGCCTGGACACAGAATTTGGACGAATGTACACATTCAATAGGATTATGGTCCTTGGCTGGCCTTGATGGGTGCCGAAAGAGATTCCCACAGACTGGAGAGAATGGGAAGGGCTTGCGAGGTCCATTGAGGTAATTGCATTGTTTGTTGATATGTAGATAGCTAGCCCTCCGCTGCCTCGTCCTGACGATTTCACTTTAATAGCTGGGGTGTGGTGAGTTTTGAAACCTTCCAAGTGCTGCGGCTCCACGAGCCATGTCTCTTGTAACAGTATGATCTCAAATGACTGTAAATAAGAGATCATGGCTTCATCTCCCAGTTTATTTGATAGCCCATTGATGTTCCAAGAACAGATCTTTAGTGGGCAGGCTTCTTGTGCCTTTTGACTATTGTTTTGTCAGCGTAGCAGGTGGGTTGAGTTTAATGAACCTGCCAATCATGACCATGTACAGGCCTGTTTCAGTCCTCTGTTTAATGTGTGCTGGCCATTACTTGCTTTTGATTCTTCAGAGTCGGGGTGGGAGTTTTATACCGGGCACTCCACAGAACCGAGTAGACATTCCTCTGTCCTGCTCGCGGGCGCTCAATGGCTCGGGTTTTCTGCAGAACATGAGGGTATCCTGGTTCCCTGCCGGGGAGTAAGGTAATGCCCCACTGGTTGAAGGTTTGAGAGTGACTTAAGATTTTGTTCATTGCCTCTTTCGAGCGCCAGGTGACCTTCGTGGCTTCATTTCTTTGCCCCTGACCTGGTGCTATGAATTCTATTGAGGTGATGTCTTGTGAAGTTACAACGTTAGACAGGCCAATGGCTTCTATCAATTTCATGATGTTCCCACAATTTAGTATGTCACAGCTGCCTTTGGACTTGTACTCTGGATAGAAAAGCGTGAATGTTGTAACTCCATGAGAAGGGGCCTTATCAGCCCCGGATAATGACTCAGGTCTAAGCATACAGTGGGTTAAGACAGGTCCTGTCGAAAGTCCAAGGGTTTCCTCCTTCATTGCTTTGTGCACCGGTGTGAGAATCGACCTGTTCAATACTCTAGGGCTCTTTTGGGTTGCATCACATCCGATTTGCGCTTTGCCTCTTTTGTCCTGCGCCGATATAGAAAAATTGCCCTGATGATCATTGTGCGGGCTACTGACTTGGGCCTGATTGAGTGGTTTAATGCTGCTAGGCAGCTTTATAAGCCTGGTACACCTTTGGCCTGCTTCCCTTTGCAAGGACGTGGTGTCCGGGAATGCCAATTGGGTGTTGGTAGTTGGCTCAGTTTTTCCCCTTTTTCTTAAGTGCAGCAGCTTGGTGTGGGGTGGGATGTTGGTTGTCCACTATATTGGTACCGTAGGCCTATTAGGCGATGGTGGTCAGGATGCATAAGATGGTTGTCCCGTTCAGCCTGTAGTGGATGGTGACATTATCAAATGTTGGGTCTGTGAGGCTGGTGCATTTTCTGGGGGTCCGCTATCTTTGTCTGTGCTGCCTCTTCGGTTGTCCGGGAGCGGGTGTCCGGGGTGTGGGGTGGTGTCCTGGGATGGTGTCAGTGGGTGTTGCGGCCCTCTTGGGTGTCCTGGCCGCATGATGAGTGGCTCCTTGACATCGGTTGCACTTCCGATGTGGCCCAGGGCTGGTCTGCCTTTTGTGGTGCTGGCTGCCGTCCAATTTAACACTAGGTCAGAGCAGGTGCAGATTTCCTGGTGCTAACTCGCCTTATCGCCTGTTTTGTGTTTTTCTCACCGATCTGTCTGGTCGTTGAGAATGTTGAGGTGTGGTCACGGCTTTTGGCATGGGGACGCCCACTCTGCATCTCATTAGCGATAGTTGTGCGGGTCCTCTTGCGGCTGCTATCGTGGGTAAACTGGTGCTGTGAGCTGTTAGCACCAGCTTGTGAATGGAGAGGTAAATTTATCACGACTTTGGCTGCGATAAAGTGCCGTTAATTCGGCGATAGCTCCTTGTGAATATGGCCCATAGTCATTTGTCAAGCAATTCTTAAATGAGGCCATTCCTAAACGCTTTGGGTCTGAACTTTTCAATATTTCCTCGGTGGACTTTAGGTCATAATTTGTAAGAAGGTATTAAAAATTCTTTCAGAGCTGGTTAAATACGTCCTGTTGCTTGTGTTCATTCCCAGATGGTGCAGATTGAAATCACCCACAAGCACTTTAGCTGGTAGCAAATGAGTGCATAGAATTTCCTGTATTGAGGTAATAATGGTTTTTGTGGCCTTCAATTTTGACGGACCATGCACATTTAAATATACATGTATTACCAGGATTGAAGCGCTGCCTTCTCTTCCCCTTTTCCCTCAACTACAACTACCTGTAAAATATCTGACTTTGTTTTTATCTTCCTTACTGTCAACTGTTTTAAGTGTTTTACGTAAATCGAGATTCCGCCCGATGGTCTGCCATACCAGTTGCGGGTAATTGCTAATTTATGGAAACCAGCATAGCCTTCCAGATGTACTTGCTCTGTGGCCCAGGTTTCTTGTAGGCATAAAATTTCTCCTTCCTGCAGTATGTTTTTAGCTGTTGCTTGTTTGAGAGTTTTATGTATTCCTGCCACGTTCCAGGAAACAATTTTATGATTGCAATTTCAATTTTGGTAAGGGCAAGAAATGCTAGACTTTTCCAATACTAAAGGATTTATGATAGGCTGCTCTTGTTGGATCGACGAAACGTCAGAAATGCCCACTTGAACATCAGGACTAATGAGTACAATGCTGTGTCTCTCTACTTATCCTGCTGAGTTGATCCTTCCATTGGATTTTATGTAGTGCGTTCTCTTTTACTGTCCTGTTTGTGATCGTGTTCTCCTGCGTTCTTACTGATATAGTGACATTTTTGTAGTTCTCATCAGGTTGTATTTTCGGTGTACCTCTCAATATGCCATGTGAGTGTTCTTTTGCTTTCATTATGTGTTTAGTTGCATTTGCTGATTCAAATAAAATGAATGGATACTTTTCTTGCTCTGGCTCCATTACTGCAATTCCCCAGTTTTTAAAGATTTCTTTCTAACATATGGTGATTTATCCAGGTCACTATAGTATCTTCATGGGGGATATCTTCGTCCCTTGGTTCAAATTGAACACTAACCATATCTTCACGTTATATATGAGACAATGATGGCATGTATTGAAGGAGCCTAATAGATTCCCCCTATTTAATGTATTGTGCCTACCCTTTGATTTGTATTGTGGTTGAAAAAGGGTTTTACATGTATTACAAGTGTAGGCAGAGTTTAATGTCCTGCTAATCACAGGTTGTAAGTGTATTGCTCCTTCACCTTGCATCTCTCTGTATGGGTTGGATATATTACTGGTTGCAGGCTGTTGGTTTTTTATTCCTTCACCAAGTGTCTCTTTAGAAAGACTACAATCGGTTTTGTCCAAACAGGTTTCAATTGTAGCTTGTAAGTCTTACTTTGCTGCCTCTCCATTTACAATGTACTCTAATTCTCGAGTAGCTAATGAGGTTAATTAAGCTGTAATGTTTACTGTAGCAGGACCTTCTCCTAGGGGTTTATTTTGTTTTTGGGTCCTAGAAAATATCGGGTATGGTTTTTTAATCAATGACCTCTCTTGATTTTGAGCCGATTCTTTTACTGGCTCTGTCGAGACGTACGTTGACTGCTCCCAACTTCTAATTTGTGTAGCCTTTTGGCACTTCAGTTTTTTTTTTTTCTTCATACGTAGTGACAGGTTTGCTTGCATAGTGCTGTTTGAATATTCCTGCTTACCTTCCTTATCGGCTTTTGGCTATTTACTGTCAATTGATTAATAATTACTAGATATGTATTTATGGGGCCTTTTCCGTAGTAATTTGCTTGGCTGTAGCAAGTATTTTGTTACCACCTACATTAGTTACTTTTATTTTTAGGTCCTCAATTAGTGTAGACAGGACTTCTGGGATTGACGCTAGTTTGTCAATTGTTGGGCCATAGGCGCAGTCTGTGTTTAATGTAGTTGCATACGCATGGGCCTGCGTTATTAATGTATTCAGATTAGCCAGTTTTTGATCAATCCCTGATATTGTTTTTGCCATAATGTTGAGCAAGTCTACTTGGACATCCATCTTGTTTGATTGATAATTCAGTGCCTCTAATGTGAGTTGTGATGTTTTAAAGAAGATATCCCATATTGTTCCTGAGTCGGTTATTACTGCGGAGTGATTGATCTAAAGGTTTTGACAAGGATTGTCCTTTACCGGGCTATTGCTGGAAATTTCACTCTCTACTGTTGAGTGAATTTGTATGTTGTCTTTTCCTGTTAAAGGACCTGTGTTCCGATGTGTATGCCACCATATGCTGGGATTCCGCACCTTGAGGGCTTGAATTTTTTCCTCCCCCTAGTAAATCCCTTGTTATATTATATTGTGTTCTAGGCGACTGTGCTGAAGGAATCAGTGTTTGTGTTGTGTATGCTGATACCTGATCAATTTGATTTTTTTCCACATATTGAATGTGCTTTGAAGGTTGCTCATTGATTTTTACTTGTACCTCGATTGGTTGGTGAGCCCCAATACTCAAAAATTGTTCTCAGGGTTTTTGCAGCATTTGCTTAGATGGTGCCTCAGATGGATATTTGTCCTGTTGTGAGGAATGGTCTCCTGTTGTCAAAAGTTCCAGATCCGTAATGGACCCCCATAATTGATCCATGTGTTCTCTAAATTCTTATTCCAGCTGAGACCCAGTTAGATTTATGGGCCCTGTATGGTCTCTTTTATTGGTGTTAATTTGACCATTCCTTGGGTTTGTTTTCCCTATTGGTGTAATCGATGTAATAGGTGCAGGTAGTTGATCCGGTCCCTCTTGGTGGGATAACATTGCACCCACTGGATCCTTTAGGAAATCAAATTTACTTGGTATGTTAATAGATTTTACAAACATTCTATACACTGGTGAGATTAAAGACTGGGCCACCCCCTCTGTTTTTACTTTGTTGTTGTTTGCAGTCAAACCTTGAGGTTTTTTCTTCCTTTTTGATGGAGGAAAGGGCCCTCTCTCTCGTCCTAACCTCAAAATTCGCCTTTTCTAAATATATATTTCTTTTGTTTTTCCTTAGTAGGCTTTTGATAAAAGTCCCCTTTTTTTTGAGCCACAAAAGTTCACCGACGAGGGTTGTGGCTGCTGACTGCCCCCAGTCTCAGTATTTGCCGCAGACACCCTGGAGCAATAAATTCAATAGTCCCAGCCTACTCCGATATACCAGTCCAGTTGTTTATCAAGTTGCCAAATTACCAAGTTGCCTGTTTATCTGCCTCCACTTCAGGCTGCCTGAAAGTGGAGCACACAGGAGCACACCTACCAAACACCGATCGGCTCATTATACTCGCAGTAAGACCAGCTGGTTTCCCTTCTGCCTTCTGCCCCCTAGGACCGCATGGCACCGTAACTATCAACTTCCCTATTCCCCGTCGCAGACCGGGGGAGGCAGGCTTGCAGGCGAGGCTCCTCTCGCGGAAACGTGACAAACACGGACCAACACGGCTGCACAACAAGCCCCCTGGCCAGTCCCTCGGCGGTGGGGACACAATTTTGCTCACCTGAGCTCACAAGGCTCACAAGGGTTTGATGTAGCGCTTAAAAGTTTGAAAATTGTAGGGGTGCATTATACTCACTGTTAGTCGGCACCCGCATATAATCAAATGTGTATCCAGGTATCTTGTGTGCAGTGTATTACGAATTGTATAACCTATATCGATTTTAATAGAAGTGCTAGCTATGTACAAGCCCATTGTAAACGTATTGGAGAAATGTATAGAGTTTAGTTTATGTGAAATGTAATGTGGTGTTAGAAATGTGCACCCTAGACTTCGTGTCTGTAGGTTGTTTAGCTTGACTACACATGAAAGAAAGACGTAAATGTCAATACTGTGATTGAAACCTGCTTGTGTAACCGAAGTAGTGGCCAGAATTCGCATATATCGTTGAGGCGAAAGGCCTGGTATTTTCTTATGTTAGCCAAGGGCAATAGGCCAAAAAGGATTTATTCCAGTAGAGGTTTTAGGCTGTAGTAAATTGCAACTTAAAAGATGTGAAGAATGTCTGCTTTGCATGATCTCACCCCAGGTGCAAGGACAGTTGCTCGTTAGTAGAGAAGCTCTTTGTTCACAAATTGACTTATGTAGTAAAAGCCAGACATGGGAGTGTATTGGAATGTGCCAATCGTAACTCCTAGTGCGGATGGCGTCTGGGACTCAAGGCCAAGCGATGGACGATGGAACTGGACAGCGCTCTGTGGAAATTTACTGAAAGACGACCCCGGAGAAGAGGAGGCGCAAAGGGCGTGTTCTGGGATTTGGGGTTCTGTATTAGGGACAGCGCCCCGAGGGTGGAGGCAGATCAGAGCAGCCCTGAGCAGAGGAAGGCTAGGCGAAGAGATAGAGGGGGCAACTTAGACCAGCTCTCTAAGTGAAGTCTTCTTATGAAGTTTCACTCTGACACCTTTTATTCGATGAGGGTCTCAAGGGATTGCTAAGTAGGGATGTCATCTAGTGCAGAGTAGGGACAGAGATGGTATGGTTCAGTGTCCCTAGTATCGACATTTGCTTGGTGGTGTTCTACCTCATGCTTTTAGAGATTGTACTTTTAGTTATTTTTAGCCGTATGCGGATTCTCCGTAGAGTAGCTTTTGTGTTAGTGCCTATGTACTTGTTGTGCCTCGTATTGAGGACTTTGTATCTGCAAATCTTCATGCTGATAATAAAAACCAGAGAGCCAAGAGATTAAGTCTCGAGTCCTTGATTATGGCAAATTGCGGACAGTAATTGATAATTGTGTGTTTTTCCCTCCACGCTATTGGGCAAGTAAAAAGGTCCATCTGACCAGAGTGGGTTCCAGTAGATAATTGCGAGATACTCAAATGGGCCGGAGCAGTTGGTAGCAAACGAGGATGGTTTCTTTCTGATAGCGAGGGAAGATTAGATAAGGATAAGTGACCCTTGAGGCCCAAGAGACGATAAGTGATGCTGAATCATCAGATGGCGAGCAGCAGACGGCAGCAGATGAGCATCGACGGCGAGTAGCAGCACGGCGGAAAGCAGCAGTTCCAGGAGTGAGTAAGAAAAGGAGATGTTGTAGATTGCGGTGTTGATTTGTTGTGTGATGTCTTGCGGAGTTGTTGTGTATGTCGTGTGATTGTGAGATCAGGCTGTGAGCGCGCGCAGCCCGGGAATTGTGGTGTAGAAGACACCTGAGATAGATTTTGTTGACCACCCAAAGGAGATCGTGAGGTACCATCGATCACCTGGACCGAGATAGGGGGAGCGAATGCGTGTGTGTATGGCAACTTAACGCTGGTCGTGGGTTGTGGTGTGCAGATCGGAGTGTTAGTAACCTATCAGAGGCGATCTGTCTGGCCGGACGGGGACAGACGGGCGCCAATCGAGGTCAACAAGGTCGAGAGACTGTGGACGAACAGTCAGAGGCTGTGGACGGACAGCCAGAGAAGTAACTTAATCGGTTATTTCAGTGTATGAATGGGACGTGAGTAAGCGTGAAACAAGTTTGGAGAAGGGAACTGCTGCGAACGAAGGAAGGTGACGTCAGAGGGTGTCGCGCTGTGATAGGCCGGTTGGGGTGAGTCGCGCTGTTATTGGAGGATTCGGGAACAAGAAGTAAATAGAGCGCGAGATCGAATTTGCTCATTATGAAGTGCCTTAGGGCTTTGCGAGAGTTGTGTAGAGGCGATAAGCATGTGGTTGTTCGTGGGGGAGAAGAAGCCCCTCCCGAGGATACCCCGGCACATTATATGGCACAGAATGTGGGGTTACATACTATAGTTTGGATTGAGAATTGGCACAAGGTGACACAAGGTGAAGGGGAACTAGCTTTCCCGAGGTATGGCTCATTTAGACTAGCAGTGCTGTACCAACTGAAGACGGTGATGGGGTCCTTAAAACCCTTGCCAAGACCAGCACAGTTCGAAGCATTACATGCGTGGATTAGAGCAGCGCATGATAAGGAAAAGGGAAGAAGTCAGGAGAGGATGAGGAAGTCGATTAGGGCATTTCAGGATGCCAAGTGGGACGCAGCGGAGAAAAGATGGAGAGTGCAGACAATTGAGGAAGCGAAACTGTATCCCGCGCTAATGGAGGAGACTGGGATAAGGCATGGGAAAGCACAGAAAGAGGAAGATAGTGATTCTGATGATGGGGTATTGCAAAGATTGCTAGACGAGAGACCACCCCCTTATAATCCAGATGAAGAGGATGATAGGTGGGGTGAGAGGGGAGACTCTAGGAGGGTAACAATGCAGCCTGAGACCCGGGTGGAGGGGTTGGTTTCGTTTGAAACCGCGAGTTCACAGGGTCAGTCTGAGGCTAGTGGGAGGATTGAAAGAGAGATGAGGTTACCGGATGCCTTGAGGGTACCGGTCACCATTGGACCGATTGTGTCGATATACAGTCCGGAATCAGAGGAAAGAGAGAGGTCAGAACGAGTGGCAGAAAGAACGAGGAGAGAAAGCGGGGAAAGTGAGTTGGAAGGGGCAACGGCCCGACCTCCAAGCCCTGTACAATGGAGTACACCATTAGCAGCGGTGTCAGACACATCTAGGGGCGAAGAGGACGAGAGACCGGTGAGGCCGAGGACTCTGATGGAGTCAAGATCAGATTCAGGGTCATGGGTACCGCCAAAGAAGCAAATGAGCTGGAATATGGGCCGAGCGGGGACAACCCCAGTTGCCTTTACGAGCCATTCTGCTCCTATAGAACTACCAGAAGAAAGGAGAGAGCAGGAGCCGGAATGCGAGTATGATGAGGGACGTGGAGCAAGTTGTCAGGTGTTGAAAGGGGCCTTGAAGGCAGGAATGATAGATGTAGTAAGACTTAAAGCAGAGGCGGATGAAATAATATATGGGAATCTACCTCTTGAGAGAGTGGTGGCATATACTCCGGATGAATTGCTTTTTGTAGCAAAAGATGTGACTCGGAAAGCACGAGCGGCACTTGAGAAACTGGCGGGTTTGGCTAGAGAATATGGGGTGGATCTATCCAAGACTAGAGCATTGCAAGGGAGCCATAGGATGCATTGTACCGAGCGGGAATTGGAAGAGAAAAGAGTTGTTGGTCTAAGGTCACATACTAAGGAACTGATTGTAGCCATGAGAATATGGCTGATGCTTGACAAATGGCAAGAGAAATGGGCTAGGAAAAAGAATTCTAGAGGAGCGAAAGGAGGGAGCTCTGAAGGAGATTTGCAGGAGGTAAAGATCCTTCCCTTGAGAGAGGTGGCGAATGGAGGATATGTGCATGTGCCATGGAGCAGGGGGGATTTGGCATCATTTACGAATGATTTTCCCAGGCTCAGGGAGAAGCCTGCAGAGTGGTACAAGCAAGTTGAGCGTTTCGTTAAGATCTCGAAGGTGTTGTGGATAGATCTGAACACCTTATTCGATATCGTGGTTCCGGGAGATCTGTGGAACGCATGTAAAATTGCTGTTGATTGGCCGGACTATGAGCCTGATAGGAACATAGTTACAAATGGTCCGTCGCCCGTGGTAATGAGGCTGTACGATAAGGTAATTACCTGGTTGAAATCGAAGGTTTCACCCCAAGACATCGATTGGGTGAAGATAGACAGGACAGTGCAGGAGCCAAAGGAGACAGTACATGAATTTTATGAGAGACTTTTGAAGGCTTTTAAGCAGTACAGTGGTTTAGATGAGCTGGAAACGAAGGACATGGGACAGTTTGTGTCTAAGTTCGTGCTGGGTTTGAAGCCCGAGGTCAGTCTTATGATACAGCAGCATTTGATCTGTTGGCAGAATAAGCCTGTAGATGAGATCTTGCGGTATGCTAGGTACTGCACGGATGAGATTGAGTCCAAGCACAAGAAGATGAAGGATAACTTATTGCTCATTCAGATGCAAGCTGCTCAGGGACCGCTGAATGGGGGTCCGGTGGGGCGGAGACAGGGAAACTATCAGACAGGGAATCAGAACGCGCAGGGTCAGGGAAGGCCGAGGCCCGTTGACCCTAGGACAGGCATAGATGTAGCAATCTTGAAGAAGACGACTGCTTGTCACCAGTGTCATCAGGTGGGACACTGGAGGCGCGAGTGTCCCTTGAACCCCTATAATCAGCCGCAGATGGAGGGAGGAATGGGTCAGGTCCCTGGGGCGGAACAGGTACAGACGGTGACTGTACCGAGAACGATGCAAGGGGGGACCGGCGTCTCGCAGATGCAGGTTCCCCAGCCACCCCGGATGCAGAACATACAGCAGGGAGCTCGGACTTATTTGCAGATGCCCATGTTCGAAGTGGGAGAGGAGAGGGATGCAGACTTGCTGGCGCAGCTAAGTTTAGGTCAGGATGATGATTGCATACTTAGGGCTATTCTAGAGGTAGATCAGAGAGGACCCTTTGTGGAAGCAGAACTCGATGGACACCCTACTACCTTTTTGGTAGATACGGGGGCTACCAGGTCAACTATAAGATCAGCAGTAGTTCCGGGGGTAGCCCTTTCGGGGGAATGCATACAAGTGGTTGGAGTGGCGAACAAGAGACTAGTGAGCCCCTTAACGGAACCAATTCCAGTCAGGATAGGAAACTTTAGGGATCGTCACCAGTTCGTGGTGTGCGACTCTAGTCCTGTTTGTTTGTTGGGAAGAGACTTATTGTGTAAACTAAATTGCACAATTTACTGTACCCCGAAGGGAGTAGAGGTACAGACAAGAGATGATGACGCGACCTTTAAGGTTGCAAATCAGCGGGTGTGCGTGGAAATGTACCCGGCTTTGACAGTGGAGGAGCTTCCACAGGATTTGAGGGAGTCTGTATCGACCGATGTGTGGGATCTAAGCGGAGAGGAGATCGGCTTGGTCAGGGGAGTGGAACCAGTGAAGATACAGGTTAAGCCAAACGCGGAATTCCCAAGAACACCCCAGTATAAACTGTCGCCTGAAACGATTGCTGGGATCAAACCTGTGATTGAGTCTATGATTAGGCAGGGAATACTGGTGGAGATCATGGGTAGTCCATGTAATTCACCCATTATGGGACTGCAGAAACCTAGTGGGAAGTTCAGGATAGTGCAAGACCTGCGGAAAATAAACGACATAGTTGTTCCATGTTGTCCAGTGGTACCGAATCCATCTGTGATACTGTTCCAGATCCCATGCGAAGCTGGATGGTTCACAGTGATTGACTTGTGTCAGGCATTCTTTTCGATTCCCCTACATGAAGAGAGTAGATTTCTTTTTGCATTTAGGCTAGAGAATCGGATATTAACATGGTGTCGTATCCCACAGGGGTATACGGAGAGCCCGTCAATTTTTAATCAGCTCTTAAAGAAGAATCTTGAAAGTCTTGTGTTGCCGAAAAACTCTGTTTTGGTGCAATACATTGACGACCTGCTTGTCGCGTCAGAGACAGAAGACGCTTGCAGGATCGATACCATTGCGTTGTTGAATTTCCTGGGAGAGAATGGTCACAAGGTGTCTCCAACCAAGCTGCAATACTGTTTACCTGAGGTACAGTATTTGGGGCACAGAATTGAGAAGGGTAAAAGGAAAGTGTCTCCAGATCGCATTGATGCGATTCTGAGAATGCCAGTTCCCTCGACGCAGAGGGAAGTTAGAATGTTTTTGGGAATGGTGGGCTATTGCCGCCAGTGGATCCCAAACTTTTCCTTTGAAGCGAAGCCTTTACAGCGGCTGACGCGAAAGGATGTAAGTGATCCGGTACCATGGGACGACGACTGTTTGAAATCATTTCTGAGGCTGAGAGAAGCCTTATGTAGCGCTCCTGCGTTGGGAATGCCGGATTACAACAAGGCATTTGCATTATTCTGCTGCGAAAGAGAAGGTTGCGCATTAGCAGTGTTAACCCAGAATCATGGAGGTGTCCGTAGACCAGTTGCATATTTCTCAGCTACTTTAGATCCAGTAGCTTCTGCGTTGCCCGGATGTCTCAGATCCGTTGCGGCAACAGGTGTCAGCATCGAGAGATGTGAGAGCATTGTGATGGGTCATCCTCTTACTGTACATGTGCCACACTCTGTTGAATTGTTGATGACTAGGACTAAAACACAGCACCTCACGAATAATAGGCTGACTCGTTATGAGCAAGTTATCCTTGCAGCTGATAATGTGACATTGAAGAGGTGTGCTGTTTTAAATCCTGCTACATTGTTACCTGTTCAAATTATAGATGATAAGGAAGATTGTGAGGACCATGATTGTCTCGACGTTACGGAACTATGCACCAAACCGAGACCTGACATTGTCGATGAACCGCTCCCAGTGTCAGATGAGATTTTCTTTGTAGACGGTTCATGTTTAAGAGACAGTGTCGGTCGACTGAGAGCAGCGTTTGCTGTATGCACCATTACGGGTGTGGTTGAAGCTGCTTGTTTAGAAGGAGTACACTCCGCACAGGTGGCTGAGCTTATTGCTTTGACTCGTGCCTGTTTGGCAGCCGACAAGATCCGTGTAACTATTTACACGGACAGCCAGTATGGGTTTGGTGTGGTTCATGACTTCGGACAGCTATGGTCCCAGAGAGGGTTTATGACGTCTTCAGGTTCTCCTATAAGAAATGGTGATCATGTGCGGAAATTGTTAAAAGCATTGCAAGGTCCTGATGAAATTGCTGTTGTTAAATGTGCTGCACACACAAAGGGGAACGATTTTGTTTCGTTGGGAAATAACTATGCTGATGAAGTAGCCCGATTTTGTGCAGAACAGGGATGCAACTTCACTGAGACCCACGTTGAGGAAACTGGGGAGGAGGTGGTGTACGGTCAGATGTTAGCAATGGCCGACTCATGGGAGGAACTGAAACAGCTTCAGGAAGGGGTCTCGGATCAGGAACGTGACAGTTGGATACGAGCTGGATGTGAGAAGGGAGATGTGGATATATGGGTTTCGAATGATGGACGAGCAGTGTTGCCGGAAAGTTTGTTGAATCCCATGGCGAGGTTGATACATGGTGCTGTACATCTGGGTAGGGATGCCATGATGAGAGTGTTTCGTCAGACTTGGTACAACCCGAAGTTTCGTGCAGTGGCTGAAACTGTGTGCCAGAGGTGTATCACTTGTCAACAGATGAATGTAGGGAAAAGAACTGCTGTGACGTTGAGCCACATAGGGAGGTCAGGGGGACCTTTCAATAGGATGCAGTTGGATTTTGTCGAAATGCCGAAGTGTAATGGGTTGAGGTACATATTAGTGATAGTATGTGTCTTTTCCAGGTGGGTGGAGGCATACCCTACACGCAGATGTGACACACTCACAGTAGCGAAACTATTATTGAGAGAACTCATTCCAAGGTACGGGTTCCCGACGTCCTTTGAATCGGACAGAGGAACTCATTTCCACAGCGAAGTTATGAAGTTGCTTTGTGCTGCTTTGAATATAGACCAGAAGTTACACTGTAGCTATAGACCGGAAGCTTCAGGGATAGTGGAGCAGGTGAATGGAACTCTGAAGGCTCGGATGGCGAAAGTGTGTTCATCTACGTCTCTGAAATGGCCTGACGCATTACCTTTGGTCCTTATGAGCCTCCGAAGTGTGCCTGATAGAAGGACTGGGTTGTCACCCCATGAAATTCTCATGGGAAGAGCGATGCGTTTGCCTGCAATACCTGCTACTGCTCTGATAAATATCACTGATGATATGATCCTGGACTATTGTAAAGGCCTTGCTGACGTGGTCCGTTCTGTGTCTCAGCAGGTGCAGACAGCAACGGTTCCAGCTGCGAGTGACCGGTGCCACGACTTGGACCCAGGCGATTGGGTCCTAGTCCGAAAGCACGTGAGGAAGAGTTGTTTGGATGCTAGGTGGCGCGGCCCTTTCCAAGTGATCCTTGTCACGAACACAGCTGTCAAGTGTGGAGGTTTACCGAACTGGGTGCATGCTTCTCATACCCGTAGAGTTCCAGCACCCTTGGAAGATACAGCCCCTCTCGAGAACAAGGATCCCAGTGAGCCGACAGAGCCTCCTGAGAGGGCCAGTCAAGCTGTAAGGGTTGCTGAAGCGGCTGATGGTGCACTGAATCGAGTTGAGGAAGAACGTGAAAGAAGTACTGACCCAGAAACCGGCGAAATAGCAAGAGGTGCAGTGGGTAGTACAGAATCGAGTTCGGGCGAAGAAGAGGAAGTCAGTGCACAGGGTATCGGGGAGAAGACCGGAGGTGCCACCGAAGCAGAAAGGGTTTGGCCCGCAAGACAGAACCGGGTAAACCTGAGGTTGGCTCCGGACACCGACCTTGCACCAGTTTCGGAAGAACCAGAAGAAGAATCAGGGGATGAGGAGAATCCTCAAGGTGTGAGAAGATCAAAGAGAACAAGAGTGCCAAGTCGGAAGTACGCTTCACCCGAGTGGGCATATCAAGTGACTGATGCCAGGGTTACCGAGCACGGGAAGGTTGAGGTCGATGACATTGGTCAACAGTGTCCCGCTCCAGAGGGTGGAAGTGTTGCTGAAGGTTCCGGGATTGGAGATCGAAGGAATTTTGACGATTCATATTCCGAGTCCGCCATTCCTGAGTGTCATTCGAGGTATGATCTTGGACAATTTGGAGTTCCCGACGTTCACGACTGTGCCAGATCCACAAGAACTGATCATTCTTAAGCTCGAAATATTGCAGGGAGTCTTGGAGCTGTTGGGACCAGCGCTTATGTTAGATTGATTTGAGAAGGTTGCAAGCAGAGAAGAAGATAACCTAGATCCGAGCGGAAGAAGAACAAATTTAGGGATTTTTCCGTTATAGAACGAAGAAAGTTAGGGAGGTTTGCCTAAAGTTCACGAAAGAGACACTGATGAGAAAGAGACATACCCTTTCAGAGACTGTATTGGACACTGAGTACATTCCGAAGATGGCAGATCCTGCAAACCCACATCGTAGGGCTAAATTGATAATAGGCACGTTGGTAGGAGTTGTGATAGTCACCATATTTGCGGTAGTGATAAGTTCATACATGGTGGCTCACAGGCAAGAGGGGAAGGTTCAGGGAGCACCCACACCTATTACCCCAGGGCAGAGTGGTGTCAGTATTAGAGAACAGGAAATATCGAAGATGAGGGATGATCGCAGACTACACATGGATTTATCGAAGGGTGATTTTAAGCTTAATGCGTATGCAAGGTTGCTGTATGAGTATGTTGATGCGATGGATGTGAAGGATTGCTATGTGTGTATGCAGTTGCCTGCTTCAGTGGATGAGGGTATCAAGTATCATCATCTCCCATTGACTTATGGGATTTCTTGTAGTTTATTACTCAGTTTATTTTATGACAGGAGACAGTTCGAGTATTTCTTTTCAAATTTTGATACGGTACTTCCTGAAGTTCCAGCAATCAAGCATTTGAACAAATATGATTCTAATAAGAAAGAGGACAGACTCCTGAAGTATTTTAGACCGACTATGAAGTTGGATACGGCGCATGCTCACAGGAATAACCTGACATGTGCGTTATCTGAGATAGAGAAGAAATTCATAGACCAGGTAGAGGACAGATACAGACGGTTGACCCAGACACGACACACCGGAGATAGCCCAGTAGATTGGACAGACGAGGAGAGGGCTCACAGATCCAAGGGAAGTTATGGACCAATAGCGTTAGATGAGGTACAGAGAGGGAATTTGTGTATTGGGCGGCCTCAATCCGATACGGATAAGGTCGCAGTAGGACATAGCACTTGTTCTCAGACCTTCACAGTGGAAGCTTCTGCTAAGAATTTTATGGTAGGTCCAGTAGAGGTAATTCGACAGTATATTATGTATGTGGGAAGAATGCTTATGTCAGGCTACCTGCGAATTGGTATGGCATATGCTATTTGGCCATTATATTCCCGAAGATCTATCACACCGAGGACTTAGAGTTGTTAGAGACGAAGCGACAGTCCAGGAAACGTAGGGCTACGAACGCTGGTGCAGTGATTGGGGACATATACGGAGCAATGATACCTAGTATGGGTGTGGTGTTGAATGATGTGAAGATCAGGAGGTTGGCGACTGTGGTTGATGAGTTGTCTATGAACACGGCGAGATCTTTGTTGTTGGTGGCTGGAGAGATGTTGTCGATACGGAATATGGTTATGCAGAATCGCCTTGCTTTAGATGTGTTATTAGCCAAAGAGGGCGGAGTCTGCAAATTATTGAAGGTTCAGGAATGCTGCACATATATTCCAGACAACACGAAGGAGATAGGGAAGTACATAGATAACATCACGACTATTCACAAGGAGATTATGGATTTGACGGAGGAGAATGTGTGGGAGAAGATTGGATTAGGCTTTGGAAGAGTGGGAACCTGGTTTGCGAATTTGGGAAGAGGATTTCTGGGATCAGTGTTGAAGCCAATTATCATTGCTGTGGTTTGCGTGATTTGTTTGTGGGGATGCGTGAAGGCATGGAAGTGGTATCAAGGAGGCAAGGTTGAGAGGGCTCTTAAGGCAAACGAGAAAAGGATGGCGAAGCTCCAGGAGCAGCAATATGAGAGTCTTAAGAAACTAGAGGGAGTTCGACATGGCAAAGTTATGACTAGCGCGGTTTAAATCAGTTCTAAAGAAGAGAAATGTAATGGTGTGATGACGGATGTCATCAAAGGGGGGAACTGATGTAGCGCTTAAAAGTTTGAAAATTGTAGGGGTGCATTATACTCACTGTTAGTCGGCACCCGCATATAATCAAATGTGTATCCAGGTATCTTGTGTGCAGTGTATTACGAATTGTATAACCTATATCGATTTTAATAGAAGTGCTAGCTATGTACAAGCCCATTGTAAACGTATTGGAGAAATGTATAGAGTTTAGTTTATGTGAAATGTAATGTGGTGTTAGAAATGTGCACCCTAGACTTCGTGTCTGTAGGTTGTTTAGCTTGACTACACATGAAAGAAAGACGTAAATGTCAATACTGTGATTGAAACCTGCTTGTGTAACCGAAGTAGTGGCCAGAATTCGCATATATCGTTGAGGCGAAAGGCCTGGTATTTTCTTATGTTAGCCAAGGGCAATAGGCCAAAAAGGATTTATTCCAGTAGAGGTTTTAGGCTGTAGTAAATTGCAACTTAAAAGATGTGAAGAATGTCTGCTTTGCATGATCTCACCCCAGGTGCAAGGACAGTTGCTCGTTAGTAGAGAAGCTCTTTGTTCACAAATTGACTTATGTAGTAAAAGCCAGACATGGGAGTGTATTGGAATGTGCCAATCGTAACTCCTAGTGCGGATGGCGTCTGGGACTCAAGGCCAAGCGATGGACGATGGAACTGGACAGCGCTCTGTGGAAATTTACTGAAAGACGACCCCGGAGAAGAGGAGGCGCAAAGGGCGTGTTCTGGGATTTGGGGTTCTGTATTAGGGACAGCGCCCCGAGGGTGGAGGCAGATCAGAGCAGCCCTGAGCAGAGGAAGGCTAGGCGAAGAGATAGAGGGGGCAACTTAGACCAGCTCTCTAAGTGAAGTCTTCTTATGAAGTTTCACTCTGACACCTTTTATTCGATGAGGGTCTCAAGGGATTGCTAAGTAGGGATGTCATCTAGTGCAGAGTAGGGACAGAGATGGTATGGTTCAGTGTCCCTAGTATCGACATTTGCTTGGTGGTGTTCTACCTCATGCTTTTAGAGATTGTACTTTTAGTTATTTTTAGCCGTATGCGGATTCTCCGTAGAGTAGCTTTTGTGTTAGTGCCTATGTACTTGTTGTGCCTCGTATTGAGGACTTTGTATCTGCAAATCTTCATGCTGATAATAAAAACCAGAGAGCCAAGAGATTAAGTCTCGAGTCCTTGATTATGGCAAATTGCGGACAGTAATTGATAATTGTGTGTTTTTCCCTCCACGCTATTGGGCAAGTAAAAAGGTCCATCTGACCAGAGTGGGTTCCAGTAGATAATTGCGAGATATTCAAATGGGCCGGAGCAGGTTCATGAGTGTTCGCCAGTTCCATCACCTGCAACTTTGGATTTCCTGGGGCTTGGTAAATTCAAATTCAACAAAACCAGGAAGCAGGAGGCACGGGAACTCCTGTCCACACTCCCGGCCACCCAGCGCCTTGCTCCGGTCAGCTCGATCGCGGGCTCACTTCCGTGCTTGCATACCTGCTTCAGAACGAACCTGCTGCAACTCCAATGCCAAAAGGGACACACCGGCCACCCTTGTTGGCGAATAGATTCACTCACATCTACACAGATTTCAAACTTTCAAGTCCCTTGATTTAGCTGCCAACTCTAACAAACTTCAACTTCTTTGTCTTTGTGTAGGAAGGGCACCCCTGCACAGAAACACGTTTAATAGGCGTTGTCCTCTTTCTATGTGTGCTGCAGAATGCCACACAAATAAAAAGGGGATAAAATGAAGAGAAATAAAGTATTTTCTTCTCGTTATGCCTCACCTCAAGAGGCGTAATCTTTTGGTGCTTCCACAGGTTTGCATGCTCTTGTAAATCTGGGGAAGTGCCAAATCCATGGGTATTGCATGAGAAAACCCACCACAATGCCCAAGGAATGCCTCCCAAGTGCATAGTAAGACAACACAGCGATTTTCACTGCCTTGCCTTACTCCATATGTATGAGGCCATTCAAAGCCTCGCATAGTGGCTTTGATTGGCCTTATAGATATGAGTTTGTAATTTGCACCGCTGGACCGTCACAAAAAGTGATGCTCTGGCAGCGCGAGAGGATCGTAAATATACCCCATAGTCTATAAATTCATTAAAGAATGCATCTTTTTTGTGCCAATCATCACCATGGGTGAATCTTTCTCAATTCGAAAATGAGTATATGCAGTGACACATTGTCCTAAATAGATGTCAACTAGGGTCTAGGCAAACATGAATCTGTGCATTACTCTTGACAATTGGTCTTTCACTGGAGTAATTTCAAATGTCCTTATGGCGACACTGATTGACTAGCTATCTCTACTGCAAGACTTGATGTGGGAACTGTGAAACTGGATCTGTGTTCCAATCACAAGTACTATTTGAAAGAAACTCGTTGTTCTTAAATGTTTTGTGCACAAATATTAGTAGTAGCATGCCACATGCAAAATCATTTTCTGCACATTTTCCACGTTTACACTGATTCTAGTAAATGTAGGCTGGTATTTTAAAAGGGTGCTTTCAAACTGTGGACATTTATGTTTTGGGCGACAAGCTGGAGCCACATTGAAAACATGTAATGCTTATTTTTCTCGTTTCTCCTGTAGAGGGGAATGCGTTCTTCTTTGAGATGGTGGTGGAATGTCTTAATGGAATAGAAACCTTTTAGCTGCACCTGCGAGCTGAGCAGTCTGAATGTTTTATGTACTAAATCTAAAGATCACAGTTGGAACCTGCTTGCATATTTTAATGAGATTGAAACTGTGTCTTTTCTTGCTTTACTTGATTGGTTGACTGTTTTGAAGGTTTATGTGCTACAGATAATGGTAGAATTATGTCGTTTTAAGAATGTGTTTGAAGTTTTTGGACTGAGATCCCCTTTTAGCTTCTTTTAGGATGGATGCCTTCCCAGCTCCCTTTAGATTCAGACGTTTTTTCGCTTGCTTTTAGTGCAGTTTCATTTTACCCTGCTTTACAGCGTATTCCTTTTAGCTGTTTGGTGATGCGGATCCCATTTAATTTCCTTTAGAACAGATGTTTTTCCCGTTCCCGAAGGGGGTCAACTGATTCATGGGTAGATGCCAGTCAGTCAGTCAAAGGCTTTATTTCGATAAAAAACATATCATAAAAGCATAACAGTTAAAAATAGAATAAGTTAATTTCATTAAAAAAGAAGAAACCTATTTTTACAATAAAGTGCAAAACAGATCATAAATAGTTATTTAAGAGTGAATTAAACAATTTCCTTAAGCCTTTTACTTCTGATGCACCATGCCCAAGATAAGAATTTTGCAAGGGCACAAACGTATAATGGGCGAGCGTCTGACATTAAAATGCGGAGTGCCACAATATAGTGTCTAGTTCCCAAGGAGCGGCACAGTTGCTTAAGCCATCTTTTCCTTGGGAGGGCGTACTCATGGCATTCAAATAAAAAGTGAGCCACAGACTCACGTCTGGATGTGCAAAAAGGACAAAGATCGGAGGTCTGAGGCAAGGAATTCCATCGTGATGTAAAGCTATAGAGTAGGAGGGTCCCAGTCCTAAACTTAAAATACAAAGCTCTGTCAAAAGGGCTCTCGATAATGTCGAGATATAGTTCCCGGATTGGGTGATCCTTAAAATTCAGGAAGTCCTCAGTAAGTCTCCCCAATGATGTGTTCGAGATCCGTTGGGACGCAATCCAGTTCCAATATAAGAGCTTAAGCGTGGCTTTCGGAGGGGAAGATCTATTTTCCCATGATGCATTTAGCCCCAGATTATACAAAAGGGCCTTCATGTCACGCAACCATTTTATCCTATGCCATCCTGGGAGTGACATGATTTCCGAGAGACCTTTGGCATATTTGGCTAGTTCCGGGACCCGCCACAAACGAGCCCATAGCAATAAAGGGCGAAATTTCGCCAGATCACCGATGGGGCGACAACCAAGATCGAGCATTAATGGAATCGTGGGGGTGCCTTGGGGTAGTGACATAATGACCCTGAAGAACTTCCTCTCTGCTCTTGATAAGTCGCCAGTATCACAGAAGCCCCAGAGCTCGGCACCATAAAGGGCAGAGCTAACTCCTCTTGCTGCATAAATATCAATAACGGGGGCTATCGGTCTTATAGCACAGGAGCGCTGCTCCTTCACAAGAGCCCCTGTAACTCTTTTATGAGATAACAGCATCTTGCATAAATGGGGGCCCCACTGCATATTATGGGATAAACGAATCCCTAAATAATCAAACACATCCACCCTCCCCAAAGGTTCATCATTCAATTTTGGGGGGCGTATAGATTTTTTAGGGGGATTTAACACAAGATACTTTGTTTTATCTCTATTAATTACCAGACCCCGCTCTGTACAGAAGAGCTGGAAATTATTTAAGAGTTTTTGGAGGCCCATTGGGGTTTTGGAGAGCAAGAGTGTATCATCCGCGAAGAGGAGGGTCGGGATGCGTTCCCCCGCCAGGGATGGTTCATCTGAGGGGACTTTCAATAGATGCTCAACCACACCGTTGATATATAATGAGAAAAGTGTGGGAGCTAGAACACATCACTGGCGTACCCCTCTCTCTACCGGAATTCTGTTGGTTTTCTCACCATTCCTCCCCCACCTAACCTGGGCAAAAGTGTTTACATGCAGCCTTACCAATAACAGGAGCAAGTAGTTGGGCACCCCCATGGCAGCAAGGACTTTCCAAAGAGCCTCCCTAGGTACTAGGTCAAAGGCAGTCTTCAAGTCAATAAAGGCAAGGTAAAGACTGCCTTTGCCCAAGACCACCACCTTCCAATACACAAGCAACAATCTAAACGCTTGCTCGATTGTGCCGGTGCCTGCTCTGAAGCCAGCCTGGTAGTCGGAGAGGATGCCGTTTTCGTCGATCCATTGTAATAATCTGACCAACAACACCTTCCCGACCACCTTTTGTGTTATATCTAGCAGGCTTATGGGTCTGTAATTTGATGGGTCGTCCCTGGCCCCCTTTTTAAAGATGGGGACGACCTCCGCCCCTTTCCAGGATGCCGGGATTGGCGCTCCCCCACTAATGGCATTAAGCAGGCAGTTAATAAATTTACCCCATTTCGGGATGTCTGCTCGCAACAGGTCCCCGGGTAAGCCGTCTGGGCCAGCTGCTTTTTGGGGCCTGATGGTAGTAATTGCATACTCCACTTCTTTGATCGAGAAGATGGAGTCTGCCACCCTGTTGTTAACTGGCAGAGCTATACATAGTGTTCCAGTTGCTAGAGCATCACTCCTTGTTAGCAAATCCGGAGTTGCTGGTGCCACCTCCCTTATATGTTTTTCATTAGAAATGTCCATGTAGAGAGCATTAGAGGTAGCACCTGGTTGACTTGCATATAATTTAGAGAAGTGGTTGACCCAAACTTGGCTAGTGATATTGCATGTAATAAAGTCAGTATCGGGTCTATTTTTGGCTCTAATCATGTCCCAAAAACGCCTTGCGTCTTTCCCCAAGCTTGCCTCTTTTAGAGAGCGCCAATATTCGATTTCCCACTCCATTTTAGCACTAGCCAGGGTTTTCTTATAATTTAGCCTAGCTCCCTGAATATCTCCTTGTGTTTTGCTTTTGACGGCCTTAATCAAAAGCGATTTGGCGTGCCTACAAGCAGGTGTGTACCAATCATGCTTTCCCTTTGGGAGCCCCATTGCCGCATTTTTGCCCACTTGATTCATTTTTAGGAATACATTCCCAATAGACTTAATGGTCTCCTCAAAAATAGGGGTAACACGACCAGGATTTAGCTCACCCTTGTCTGTCTTATCCAGTTCCAATTCCAACTGTGCATCTGTGAGTACAGTATTGATTATATTTAATTTAGCTTCATCCTTCGCAACCATGTTCCATTTTAGGCGTTTCCCACACGAAGATACAGAGATTTTGTGGGCTGGGTTAAGGGATTTTGCGGTCTTTTCGTAAGGCCATGGGTTCCTGAGGGACAATGAAAGCGAATTATGATCGCTTTCAACTGTAGGCAGGACTACCATGTCCTGAACAAAGCTCCAGAGAATGGAATCTAGCATGATGTAATCGATCCTAGAGGTGTGGTTGACTCTATTAAACGTGGCCGCACCCAAAGGATCAGAACGCGTGCGACCATTAGCTGCTCTTAGCCCGAATTCCAGCGTTAGGGCATTGAGCTGAATAGCAGTTTTGGACCATTTTTTAATCGGAGGGATGGTTAAAGTCGGGATACCCCATCTATCATCATCCTCACTTGGGTCATAGATGTCGTCCTGTATAAGGGGCTCATAGGTGCAGTTGAAATCACCCGCAACCAAAACTTGGGATCCAGCTAAATTTTCATTCAGTGCCATTTCGAGGATAGATACTGTCGGGGATGGAGAGCCATATTTGGTACCCCTGGCGTATACATTATATAAGTCAAGGATGGGTCCTCTATGGGGGCCTCTCAAAGAGATTTTTAAAATATCTGGAGAATTAACTAGCTTTGACTCAATCTGAAGATTTAAGGCAATGCTTACCCAGGTGAGTAGGCCTCCCGAGGGACGACCTGACCCATTTCTTGGAGGTACTGCAGGAACGTAGTGGGTAATATAGCCTACCCGATACACGGGTTCCATGCTCCAAGTCTCTTGGAATAGGCAAATCGTATGTGCCTCTACTAGGGTATTCCACTCAGGCAGTTGAAGTTTCCTGTGGATGCCAGCTACATTCCAGCTTAGGATCTTAATAGTATCGCCATGTTTAATGCGAATGTTTTTATTTGGAATACTGGGGCATTCAGGTTGCGGCAGAAAAGCATCATGGCTCACAGGCTCGATGCAGGGCACAAATGGTGCCTTCCCAGACCCTAGTGCAAGGGTAGAGCGTAGGCAGTGGGAGGGGGTCTGCAGATCTTTTTGAGGAATAGGGTCAAGGGAGGATGTAGGCTGGATAGGGGATAAACAGTTTATGGGTAGAAAGCAGTCTACGAATTGGACTGGGTTGGGGCTAGTGCATTCGTTGTCCTCAGGGACAGATCCAGAACCCAATAATGGTCAATCTACTTCTTCCAAGCAGCTGAATCTGTTAGCAAGTGGTATGCCACTCCAGCCTTCAGAAAGAGCTGTATCTCTACCCTCATAGCCTAGCCAAGCCTCCCTCTCCCTTCTGTTATTCCAAGATCTTGCTTCAGACATGCCCCTATCGGGAGTGTCGTCACAACAATTTATAGGAGGATAAAAGGAAGAGAGTCTCCTCACCTTTATTCCGTCAATTTTGGGCCATGTATTACGACGGCAGATATAATCAGCCGTTCGAGAATTATCAAAATTGACAATAATGCAATCTCCCTGAATCTTTTTCTTCTCACTGCCTATCCAGGGAACCCTACGCACCATAAGGATCCTGCTACTACAAGAGTGAGGGAGTGGTCTATTAGCATTGAGCCAATGCTGTACCTTGTTTTTTAAGGACCACGTTGGTTCTTCTTTGTGAGGCCTTAACTCAGGAACACCAGTCATGATCACGACATACGGGTCACTTTCTGGAGGTAAGTGTATAGGATGACCATTCTTCCGTTTGGGGATGGCACCCTCCCTTGCCCCCCTTGGGTGATTTGGACTGGGCCCCTCCTGCCTTGAGCTTAAAAACAGGTTAGGTGTCCTCTCAAGATCTTTACTTGAGTGCATATCTGAGAGGGCTAAGGAAGCTGACAGATCAACCGTATTAGGTACACCGTGAGTTTCGACCTGGACTTCAATGAGAGGCCTAATGGTGCTTGAGCTTATAGGTGTCTTAGCTAAAGCCATAGGGCCTAACGAGGAGCGTCTTGCTAGTGCTAGATCTTGTGAAACTCTTCGCTCCAAGAGTGATATACCTTGATTAATGGCTTCATTTGCCCTAGTTATGAATTGGTCAATCGGGCCAGATGTACGTGCTACCCCCTGAGCATTTTTGCTCCTAGAACCCCTCGTCATCCTTTCAGACATGTACTAATATGTGGGGCCCACACACAGTTTAAGTTGAGCAGTTGACAATTTGCCAGAGGAATTTCGGGCTGTAAATGACTAGGTAGAATAACTACAATACCACATCAGGATGTAAATGTCAATGGGGTGGCCCAGTCCAGTCTTACCCGGTCTTTAACGGGCTTAAACGGGCCCGCCCTTGGCCCGGGCTTCGCCCGGGCGCGGCCCGCGCGCGGTTCCCGCGAGGCGGTCGCCTAGCAGATCTTTTATGCGCCTCCAGGCGCGAGATTGTTGGAGGCGGCTTCCTCTTCCGCCGCACAGGATGCTGGGGAATGAAGTCCCCCTCCTAACGGCGGCCGCTTTGGAATGGCGGCGGCAGGAGGGAGACGAGCAGCGAACACAGGCCCCCAGAGGAGAGCGCCACGGGGAGATGCAGGTGAGTTTCCAAATCAGAAGTCGCCCACTCGGCCAGTCGCCAGCAGGTCTTTTATGCGCCTCCAGGCGCGAGATTGTTGGAGGCGGCTTCCTCTTCCGCCGCACAGGATGCTGGGGAATGAAGTCCCCCTCCTAACGGCGGCCGCTTTGGAATGGCGGCGGCAGGAGGGAGACGAGCAGCGAACACAGGCCCCCAGAGGAGAGCGCCACGGGGAGATGCAGGTGAGTTTCCAAATCAGAAGTCGCCTTCCCTCCCCCTCCCTACTAGACATAGCTTCATTTGATTTATATTTTTTGCCTCGGGGATGGCTTTAGAGAGGTGTATCCGGAGCAGCCACGTCTGACACAGACCTTGTGGAGGGAGGGGCCAAATTTAGGAATAACTGATAGGAATTAAAACATCTGCTACAGAGTTCCCTTTGTGTTCGGGAGTTTTCAGGCAACAATACAAATGGCACAATAACTCTGGTGATTAATGTTCCTGCTGGAGAGAGATCAGAGTTTTGTACAGTGGCAGTTTTGACTCATCATAAAGTAGTGCAGAGTGTTAAGATGCCTGCTGCAAAAAAAGTGTACGATGCAGATCAAAGAACCTAGGGCCATATGTATCAACACATTTCCCCATAGACACAGAATGGGCAAAACCCTTTGATACATCTGGCCCCTAGTATTTTATGTGGATAGCTCAGGGGGTTACTGCTTTTGCCACAGAGATTCTTTCATTGCTTGCACTTTACAAGTTACAATCCTAATGTAGCACAGTGACCACTCAGCTGTCAAACAGCTGCATGCAAAGGGCATGGGATAGGTTAAAATGTTATGTTTTTCTCCAGTGTTTCATGATCCTATTGTTGCTAAAAAAGTGATCATTTCTGTACAAATACCTTCTTATTAGTATACCCGCACTACGGTACAATTTAACTCCTGAGCTTGTGCTTCTATAAACCAAACATTTTTTTAATATACTGCCTACTAGTATGGATGTGATTACTACTCCTTTTAATTTTCATGGTCTTATGTAACATTTTCTATAGACTGATTTACACACGTATGATTAATTTTCTCTGTTAATGTGTGTGTGATATAAAGTGCCTGACACCCTACTCTATGAGCAGTGCTATAAAACAAATAAATGCATCTGAAAGAGAGGCTAAGGAGAGATATGGGGCACTGTTTGAGGGTAGTAGTAATGAGGGTATCCATGGAAAAGGATGTCATTAAGAGGTTGCCAAATTTTTGTTTTTTCTCGCACTGGGTACCACAAGCAAGCCCTGTCGTGCCCATCAGAGGCATTCCAAGCTGACACTTTCCACCTGACTTCTCCCCAATCGCTACAACTTTTTCCCAGCTGAGATGAACAGGGCTTTTACTTCAACTGAAATGAGTCTGCCTTGATTCATTTTTTGCTTTTATGATTTTGAATGCCTTTGAATTATAATAATTAATGCATGTATGTATTGGATAATGACTTACATCTAATATTATGATTGGAATATGTAACTTTGCCAATTTCTCTCCAAAATTAAAGGTTCCTCGGAGTGCAACCTGAAACTAAATTTGCACCAGAAATGTGCATGGTGCAAAGTGCTGCATCATGTTCACGGCACAACTAACAGAAACTGGATTGACCTCCCGGTTTACCAAGCTTTTTGTGTTTCATCTCCTACTTTTGACTGGTGACTTACAACACATTAGACAGTCACAACGAAAAACTATGGGAGACAATTTATACTCTCAAACAAATGGCAACAATAAGGATATCGCAAAATGAAACTTTTAGAATTCCATGGGGCATATTATCAAGCGGCTGCGATAATTATCACTGGCTGCGCTTAGCGCAAATATTCTTATAGCCGGCTATCGCTGGAATTTATCGCCATGCTAGCGCTGTATTAACAACGCATAGCGCAATGGCGATAAATATTCCAACGATAGCAGGAGAAATGGGCCAACATCGCTGAAAAACCAGCGATGTTGCATGAAAAACAGCAATAACCTTGCTGATACGCCCCTGTGGTCATATCACCATAATCCAGCCCCCATGTAATGTATACATAAGTCATGATTTTTGCACACGTTAGAAAGCAGCGTTAATGCAGAGTTAGCGCGAATATGATTATCGCTTCGCCGGACGGGGCCTCGTTGAAAATATCGCGATGTCCTATTAGCGATATTATTCCATGATGTTTTGTAAGGCATGCCTCCTTTGCATCTCATTAATGATACGATATGAGGCGTGCCGTAAACGGGCGCTAAGTCATTGAAACACGCGCTAGCGTGTCCTTGTAAATAATGCGATAAAATTATGGCTGCTTTTTGCCCGAAAGCGGACGCTAAAGCGCCGAAAATTGTATCGCCAGCCCTTGATAATATGCCCCCATATTTGATTCTTGCAAGAAATACAAATCTGACCCTACCATAGTATAAACCATAAAAAGCTAACTGTCCCTCCTAAAAAACAAATAGACATCGCTATAAATTGTAAGTCAACTTGAACTTGCAACATCTTTCAGAACCAACTCATACTATATTCTAAGCCAAACAACAAAGTTGACTGCAGCACAGCTGCAAATGTTGTTTTATTTTCCAAAGTAGTGATGCCAGAGGAGAAAAAAAAAAACTATTCTGGACTTTAAAATGCAGGTCAATGTACGGTATTTTACAAATACCTCGCTAATTAATTTGTGAGATAACAAGATGCTGGAGCAAACGCCTGGTTACCTTATTGACAGTTTGTTCTTAGTAATTAACTGAAACTGGAATGTGAGATAATGCCGAGGAGCTGACAGAGTGGGTTTTTACTGTGCTATTCAAAGTAAGGTCGTACAACCCCTATGAAAGAAAGCTTTATCAAATGTCAAATACTAATGCTAATTGCATTTTCTGTCCATTCAATAGCATATTCTTGTAAATAAAGTGCCACATTTATAGCGAAATTCCTCACTTGTTGGTCAACCTTGCTTGCTAACAATACCTGTGTTTTTTTTCACTTGATTAAATTGAATCAAACAGCGACTCTTCAAGGTCAGCCCGACAGCCAATTAGAAATAAAATGCTCCAGAAAACACTCTAAAACCAACTTAGAATTTATCACTGACAACCTGAAACAATAATACATTACCAGAAGCACATGTATGTTATATAATGGATTTTTGTAAGTGCCTCGATCAACAGCTTAGAGACGTCTTAGCACTGGGAGTACAAGAAAATTAACTATATGGCAACAGAGATCAGCAGATGACTCGAATACATTAGATGCCAGAACAGGTTCGGGGATTCAGAGGCAATAAGGGGTTGCTGAGTTCCATATGTGAAAACTGGAGATTTTATGTCCCCCAACATTTTTAGTAGGGTTAGGGCCCGGTGCAAATCCTAATGGATTATTCAAGTTATCCTATAAGCCATATAAAAGGGTGCATTATATCCTCTGGCACTTGTAATATGGCGAAAGGGATATCAGTCACGTTTGGGATGGGAAATCCAATCCACTAAGGTCTAAATAAGGCCTTTAATCCAAAGAGCAATGCAATAGCAGCGATTATGAATCTCCAACCAGTGCTTCATCTTTTAAAAGGAAAAAGTACTTTAATCACAGCACCCTGTACTGGGCCTGCTCACAATTGAAATTGAAGCGTAATGTTAGCAATTGGGTTTCTGGTTGACTGCGATTTGAGCCTCTGTCAAGCAGTAACCACAATCCTAGTCAGGGTAAGGCATCAGCAATCCCCAAATAAACCTCTGCTAACCCTCTGGTTGTTTGGCACAGAGCAGTCAGACTTAACTTGAAGGCAATGTGTAAAGTATTTGTTCAACACTTCAAACAATAAAAACATCACAGAAAAAGATCCTACGCCAGATTTAGAAATATAAAATATATTTTAATAAATAAAACAAGAACAAAACAACAAAAGTCCAATCAGGGAAACCGGAGTATTGAATTTCAAAGTTTTAGGGTAAAAGAGTGGCAAAAAGCACAAAGCACCAACAAGAGATATCTCGTTGTGCCAGACTGGTACAAAGTCACAAGTTCAGAATGACTGTGATGGAGAGCGGGCTGGCTACAGGGACCAAGTTAGGTCTGCTGAACAAAATACCTTAAATCCTGGTTGTGGAGTGTTGCGTGGATCCGAGGGAAAGAAAAGTCATGCAGTCTGCACTTACATCTCTGTGTGACTGACAGCCTGTCTCCAGTACATGTCTGGAGTGGGTGTTAGACCTATCACCCTTAGGGTAGTCTTCCCCCAGACCTTTCGCCTATACCTCCCGTTTCTGCTGATTCTTTTTGTTGGCCTTAGAACTCTGAGCACTTCACCACTGCTAACCAGTGCTACAATACATGTGCTTCTCCCCTAAACATGATGACATTAGTGTATTCCTGGTTGGTATATCTGATGTACTGGTACGTCCCTTGTAAAGTGGTATATCATATACCCAGGGCCTGTACTTTAAATACTACTAATGGGACTGCAGCAGTAATTGTGCCACCCACATAAGTATCCTTTCCAACCTGTCTCAGGTCTGCCACTGCAGTGCCTGTGAGTGCAGTTTACTGCCACTCTGACTTGGCATTTAAAACAACTTGCCAAGCCTTAAACTTCCCTTTTATTACATATACGTCACCCCTAAGGTAGGCGTCTTATTAACCCCATAAGGGCAGGATTACATGCAAGTAAAAGGTAGGACATGTGTGTTTAACCTTTACATGTCCTGGTAGTGACAAACCCCCCAAATTCATTTTTCACTACTATGAGGCCTACTCAGTGCTTGATTTGTAAAAAATTAATGCCAGTGCCCTTCTCGGAAGGCCACTGCACCCTGCGCTACGCAATGCACCAGTGCTACCATTGACAGTACCAACATAACACCTAACCATCACATCCCTACTAGTGTGACAATTCAGACTACACAAAGCTATAATAATGTCATGAGGGACTGGTATTCCTCATTTTCAATGCCATGTGACTTAATAAGCACAGCTGTTGCACTCTTGTCAGACAGCACCACAATGTGGTGGACTGTCACTAGAGACAGGGCTAACAATTAAATGCTGGTGCTGAGCACCAGAAACCACCGCCCCAAATTAAGAACTTTGCCTACCGCTCTCACAGGTTGGCTTTGGGAATTCTTTAATACATTTTTAAAATGTTATTCATGATCAGAGAGGAGCAGCTTTGTCATGTTTCATATCTTTGGAATAGTAACAATGACTCCTCCTTGCTGGTGAAGTTGGATTTAACATTACTGTTTTAGAAATGCCATTTTTATAGAAAGTGGACATTTCTCTGCACGTACTGCTCTGTGTGCCTGACTGCCTATCTAAAATGCATGTCTGTCACCCAGACATCTACACTTTGTGCACTCCCTCTAGACAGCCACAACTCAGGAAGAATGGGTGTGTCTGAGTAACCATCTACATACATCTGCATTCTAAAGGCCTTTCCTAGGCAGTATGGAAGAGAGGGGCTAACCCTTCACTTGAATAGGCTGTGAGCTGTCCCCACACATAGGACTGATTACCCCCCACAGGTAGCCTGGTAGGCAGGTCTGGGTTGAAAGGGATACTTGTGCACTTCAGAGAGATGCTTTGAAGTCCCCCCCACATCAAAGGCACTTTTGGGTATAAGTACTGGGTCCCTGACCCCCTTAATCAGGACACTACTGGATTTGTATCGGACACTGCTGTACTCCTTAAAGGACTCAACTGTACTGCCGATCTATAAGGCCTGCGCTTCTGTTTGTTGCTCTTCTGTCTGCTGCTCTCTGACTCTACTGAAGGAGAGCTGGACTCTGCCTTCACTCCAAGTGATCTCTAAGAGCATAGCCTCCTGTTGCTTGAGCTCGGGGATATCAAATTCACTACCCCTGCTCCTGTGCCTGGCTCACTGAAATTGGCCCAGATACTAGAAACACAGATTTTGACACATCTCCTGTCTGCTTGTAGAAGAACTGGGGCAACCCAGTTGCAGAAGTAAAATCAGCACATTGCATTGTAACCAGTGCTTTGCCTCCAAAGAGTGACACATCAGACAGCGTATCTCCACCGATACAGCTTGGTGAGATTGACGCATCCCCTCGACTGTGTGGCAGAATCTGGCACATTGCTAGACATCTTTCGACTCAGGCATCAATCTTCTGAAATGATGCATCACCTTCACTGCATGGAGAAGATAGACGCATCCTGCACCTGCGGGCTTTAACATCGACACATTTCGCTGTTTGCTCCCAGGTAGCGTATTTTGTTCACTAGGGCTTGTGTGGGTCTTGTAACCAGTTGGCGCTCCATCATAGTCAGCTCAAATTTTGACTTTGCCCCTATCCAGCGTGACCTAAATTAACCTTTTAAGCGCTACTTACTTCTAAGCCCTTTACTGCATTTATTCCTTTAAAATTCAATATCTCACCTTCAATACATTGGATTTTTGTCATTTTTAGAAACCTGTGAGTAGTCTTTTTGTGGTATATTCATTGTGTTACTGTGTTTGTTTTTGTGTTGCACAAATACTTTACATATTGCATCTTTAGATAAGCCTGACTGCTGTGTGCCAAGCTATCGGAGGGTGAGCATAAACTGTCTTTTAGTGTATAACTACCTGTCCCCGACTAGGATTGTGGCTTGCGCTTGGGCAGAGTGCATATCGTTCGTTAGAACGGTTAACCCAGACTTTCCGCTCTTCTAGATGCTGTGTTTGTAGGTCTGAAAGCACACTGGAATCTGCTGACCAGGCCCCAGTGCCATTGCCTTTTTCCTTAAACTGTAACTGTTGAACCGGTGTACCCAATTGGCAAGCACATATCACTCCTAGTAATTCCTAGTAAATAGCACCAGTGGTACCCAGGGCAAGGTTGATAAGAGGGGTTCCCAAGGCTCCAGCAGGGATTGTAACCCTCTGGCTGTTTTGGCTATGAGGACCGCGTCGTCCACGTACAGCAAAACCGGCAGGTCATGCTGTCCCACCTGGGGGTAATCTACCTTGGTCTCCAACAAGACCTGCTCTAATGTATTAATATATACATTAAACAAGAAGGGAGCCAAGATACGCCCTGGGCACACTCCTCTTTTAATTGGAAACTGGTGAGATACTTTAAGATCTTGTGAGTAATGAACCTCAGCCTTGGTATCGTTGTGGAGATTATCAAGTAAATGAACAATATCAGCGTCCACCCCCATGGACAGCATGGTCTGCCATAGCTTAGTTCTATTCACGCGATCAAACGCATTACTTTGTTCTTCAGTTGGAAGAAATCTTCCTTAGCCTCTGGTGAGAGGGTTTGCATGTTCCCCAAGACAGCAACAAATGGCATTGATTCTGGAGGGAGATGAAGGTTAACTAAAGTCTGGATGGAACTCCTCTCTCCTCCATTTGACATTGCACCCTTATTCGAATTCCTAGGGTGCAAATGATCCTGCGAGTAATCTTGGGTTGGAGCCCTGCACATCGACTCTATACATAGCACCATCTGGTTTTGTGCAGGGGACGATGACAATGGCAGAGGATTCAGAAGGCAGAGAGTAGTTTTCCCCGGTACAACCCTGGAAGGTACCAATTGCTGCTCCCAGTCGGTTATTTGTGGGTCCACTGGGGTAGGCCCAACATTTGTGATGTAGCCCACCGATGACCTTGGTCCCGTAGTGACTGCCTCCCACTAGGTAAAAAACATTGTTTGAGTTCCGAAAGTTCAGAGAGTCCCCTCTCTAGGGAAGAGAGACATCATAAGAGGGGATCAAGTTTTGTGTTCAAGATAGTCCTTACAGATCCCTGTAATAGCTCCGAAGCAGCCATCATATTTCCCTTAGTGAGTACTTGCTCTGTTGGTGCCTTATGGTGATTTCCCTGATACCATGGTCTTTTCACCTTTCCTCCAATCATTGGGCCCTTTCTTTTCAGCCCTGAGCCTGTTCTGGCGCCTGTTACTCCTCTCGTCCTCCATTGAAGAATTATCATATCAGCAGCTGACTGCTTAACAACGCTGCTATTAGCTGACTTCTGGGCAGGGGGTGAATTTGCCCCCCTTGTGTTAGAGACCAATATGGTGGGCGAGAGAGGTGTAGATTGACCAACTACCCAGCTACCTGTACCTCCTGATTCTCATGCAGGAGATACGTTAGGTAAAACTATGGCTTCATGAGTCATCTTCTCTGTTGGCGGATTTATAAGGAGGTGGCTAATCGGGGAGCGGGAAAGGCACCCTGTAACCATCTCTATCTCCTTGTCAAGGACTACAGCTGCCATTAAAAGAAAGGAGTCCATGGTAATTGTGGTGCTGGTTGTCGCCTTCTCAGGTAACAGCACCGCCTTACGTTTCCCCATGATGGTCCGAAGGATGAACACAGCCTGCTCTGCACTCTCCTACTGAGGCCTGCTAAAACAGTGGCCGTAACAAAAACCACTGCTACAGAATCGTAGAGGGGGATGTAAGAATAATTAGACTGGGCCAATATAAACAATTAGGTGCGACTGGAGTTACAAACATCTAGTCATGGTGAAAAAAGAGTACTAGGGATGTAACACAATGTAACAACGTCCTTCCCTACCTTTGCACCAGGACGTCGTGCTGGCTGGATACAAGTCCCCCACTTCGTCTTGCCTTGCTGCAATGTCATACTTCACTGGTACAGCTGGTTTCCAGCAACCCAATTACTCAAGTTGGATATATCTACACGTATGAATGGAGGAACCAAGGGGGGTGGCCCAGCCTCCTCTGGGTGTGACGGGTGCGAATGGGCCTGTCCTTGGCTCGGGCTTCGTATGGGCAGGTCCCCGTGCCGCAGGAGACAACCAGCGTTTTTCACCACGTGCGGTGCAGGCATGCTGCCTGGCTCCTCCATCGCTCCTCAGTAGTTCTGGGACACCGAGTCCCTCAAGGACAATCCCGGGTGTCAGCATGGCAAGTGGCAGAAAAAGCATCCCGTGCCGTGTGAGGCGTGGGCATGCTGAATGGCTCCTCCCTCGCTCCTCGTTCTTAGGGAACACCAAGTCCCTCAAGCACAATCCCGGGTGCCAGCAGGGTAGGTGGCAGAAAAAGCATGCAGCGAAGTGGGAGACAACCAGTGCTTTTCGGCGCGGGCGACCCGGGCATGCTGCCTGGCTCCTCCCTCGCTCCTCAGTAATTCTGGGACACCGAGTCCCTCAAGCACAATCCTGGGTGGCAGCAGGGCAAGTGGCAGAAAAAAGTGTTGGTAGAATCCTCTACTGCGTGGCCTGATAGCCATGTATTCAAATCCTGTGAGTTTGTATGATCCTATGTTCTACACCTTTACCACGGTCATGATAGAAACTAGCATACCAATTAGGTCATCAATGGTGAAGAAGGAAGGTAATGAACGGGATGCCCAAACTTTCCTCTGCTGCCCTCACTGGCTAACACAAGACCCTGTCTGCCTTGCGGCTTCCTGCCGCCACTGACACAGTTACCACTGTGCGCCAGGAGGCACTAGAAAATCAGCGAAGTGTTCCTGCAGTGCGGGACACCTGTACTTTCCTTTGTTGCCCTTGCTGGGGACCACACAACCCAGTCTGCCTTCCTGCTGCCACCGCCACCATCATCCCTGCTAACCAGGAGGTGATTGAAAAGTAGTAAAGTGTTCCCACAGTGCGGGACGCCTGTGGTTTCCTTTGATGTCCTCGCTGGGTACCACAAGACATGTCTGCCTTGTGGCTTCATGCTGCCAACGATACCATCATCCCTGCATGCCTGGAAGTGCTTGAAAAGCACCGAAGGGTTCCAGCAGTGCGGGATGCCTGTACTTTCCTTTGCTGCCCTCACAGGGGACCACAAGACCCGGGGTACCTTGTGTCTTCCTGCTGCCACCGACATCATCATCCCTGCGCACCAGGAGGTACTTAAAAAGTGGTGAAGGGTTCCCGCAGCACTGGATGCACGCGGGCATGCCCGGGCGAAGCCCGAGTCAAGGGCGGGCCTGTACATGCCTCTCAGAGCCCCTTGGAGGCTGGGCCCCTCTCTAACACTTGGAAATTTGGGAGGCTCCTCTTCATAGGGTGAGTGTTCTTTACTCCCCCTTACATCATCATTGGTGTTGGCCTGCCCTTGCTTTTGAATTTGGCCGATTCCAGGCACAAGACCAACATGTACTCTTCTCTTGACCCCAGGATGGTACTGGGTTCAGTCTCCTACTCTTTGTTGCCCCTCCACCCATTCCTACTAGATGCTATATCTTAGGCTGAGTGATCAGCGTTTGACATTTTGTTGTAGCTGGACACTGTATGTCATCACCTCCTCCCCACTGACAGTGGCTTAGAGAGAAATTGAGACTCTGACATTGACGCTTGCACCTATGTCTTCATTGTGTTTTTGGACAGTTTCTAATTATAGCTATTTGATTTTATTGTGAGGCTTTGTAGGTCCTGCAACAAACTGCTGACTGGCTCACTGTCTCTCTAGCATATTAAGGCCTGATTAACGTACAATTTGTTTCTATATGAGAGGGTCTATTAGCCAGCCACTATATAGAATCCATACGATTGCATATTAAGCAAGAGAAATTTAAGACACCCACGACAATAGTCATACTTACAACCAATCTCCAAGTCTCAAAACTACAAGCTGCGGAGTGCTACCATTTCTTTATCCTTTTAAGCTCCCCTCGTACTAACCTACTAATTTCCATATTCAGAAAAAGGCACATTGGTATTGTGCTTACTAATTGCGCAGTTTATGGCAATAGCAGCACTCCGATATCTGTAGGTACACATTGAACACTGGTGTAACATCTTTCTTACCCGCAATATTGTAAATGTCATCATTCCCGTAATTGCCAACACACTGGTCATTGACATGGTTAAAAGAAAATTGTCTACTTGTAAGGGAGGGGCTGGGTCCGACGGGTCCCGTCCCAAGCCGAGGAGAAGCAAGCTGGCCCACAAGACTGCACCTAACAACTGCGTCCTTGATCGAATTGATGATCTAATAGTGGAATGCCAGGGCATTTTAACCTCCAACAACTGCATGGCCTTAACTGAAAATTCACTTCTCTCTGTTGATCCACCCAATTCCCCCTGCCCTATTTCCCATCCCATAAAGCATATTCCCACAATTTTCACGAAGCATAACACGCGGAGCAAAAATCTCTGCTCCCACGCACTGCTGCCATTACACCTTCCACTGATAGTACTGGTAACTTGGAGGCAGGTACATCTCTACCGCCTATCGTAGCTGAAGCAAAATCCCTAGTAGGCATTGATACTGACACTGATCCCACCTCTAACATTGTCCTATCAAATAGGTTTTTAACGCTTCAAGATCTGACCAGCTCTCGGCAGGGGGAAGTGAAGCAACAGGAGTTAGACCCTACCATATCACAGGCCGACACTGAGCTTCTAGAGAAAGATCCAAATGAGCGAAGGTTGGGGAGCCCTGATGTGGAGCCTACTTTGCCGTATGAGGATACAGCCAGGACAATTTTAGAACTGAAGGCAGAAGTAAGCTCTCTAAAATCACTAATCTTAGCACTCAATGACCAAGTCAAACTTTTGAAAAACAGAGGCTCTCTAGAAGAACACCCCGAGTGCACGCAGAGTCAAACACAGGAACCACCTCATTCTTTGACTAACATAGTCCCTTTAATGTCCATTCCCACCTTTCCCCCTCCAACCTTGATTGACATGAGCAGATCCAGAGTGACGCTAAGCGGCGACCATATGCAAAAAGGCTTTGGTTGCCATTTAAGCAATAGTAATGATCAGGTCCAAAGCTCTGCAAGGTCCATCTATTTGACAAATGTGCCCAAAATTCCTCCGCAGTCGAAGCATGAGGGTAAGGATTCCTTGACAAACAAAGCCATTCATTGGATTAACAAGGTTAGGGGTCGCATATCGGTCATTACGAAGGATATTCTATGGACAAAGAGGCTATCATACCACACCTCTTCAACTGACTCCATAGAACTACATCTTAGGAATGCGGACTTAGTTCACAACCTTATAGCCCTAGAAGCAAGATCAGGCTCACCCACTCAAACGGTCATTAGATTAAAATACAATCCCTTCCGTACCTCACAGTTGCCAGCAAATGATAGACAAGGCCTCCTCATGGATTCCGACTCTCTCGTAGCAATCAATGTTTACTGACAAGCCGAACTGGTCCAGCCTATCCCTCACTCCCCTCCACAAGCAAGGCTGCGCCTTTAGGAACCACATTGAGGCACCATGAAGGTCCTTTATTTTCAGCTCCAAAGCCTACTAATCCTAGGCCTCCTGACCCGCAACTGCTTTCTAGCATTACACGCAGTGAGGGGTCTCTAACTCAGTCAGATCATACAGTTGATCAAGAAATAGAACTCACATTGAATGAGATTCAACCTATCTTCTTAGCTCCAGGTGGAACACCCCCTAAATTGGGCAGAATGTAGCTGGAATGAGGATCAAGCTGGTGCTTCAACACTGCATCCAATATATAGACCAATTCAACATCTGTCTTTTGCAGGAAACATGGTCTCTTACTCCTGTCTTCATCCCTGGGTATGTTACTTAATGACGCACAGCAGTAGTCTGTAGATCAGGTCGTCCGGTCGGGGTGCTGTTGATTTAGATCAAAATCAACCTCCATTGCACCACCAGAGAACTTAAAACGTCAAGCCCTGTCATTCTATTCATCCACATTAGGTGTAGAAATGGCTTTAGATTAGATCTGTTCAATGTATATGCCCGGGGTTTCAGGGCAGGGTGTAGCTCTCCCACTGTCCATGAGCTGGAAATTGACTAGAAGAGAGGGACTCATAGTCGCCTGCTATAGTGGCTGGGGATTTTAACGTCACCTTTGAGCCCTTGGACTCTCAAGACATAACTGATAGTGAAAAGGTGGACGAGATGTGGCTTGTTCCCCCCTTACAACTACCACCTATTAAAAAAACTGTCACTTACAGCATTGCAGTTAAACGCACTAACTCTAAAGTCCAGGCTCAGGGCTACCAATGGCTGGACCTCATCCGACAAGATGGGGGCAAATACTTTCAATAGAACCTCCAATCTGAGCCGTATTTACTACGTCTTACTCAACCTCAGATTATGGCACAGGGTGCTGGGCAAGAAAGTAGGTTCGACCGTGGATAGCGACCACAATCCCCTCGAGCTCAACATGTCGCCCATGTGGGACAACAACTATGATTACACACATACCAGACTCACAACTAAGGAGGTGTTCCCAACCAACAATAACAGGAGACCTAAGTGGGCACGGGTAGCCACCGGCACTACAAAATGGGATGTCATGAAGGGAAAATTGCTAAAGAGCACAAATGAGCTGCTTAGCCTACATGAGCAGCATGACAAGCTCTCCAAGATCACGTCAAGCCATACACACTTTTTCGATGAGTTAGCATCATTCTTCAATGTACCCTCTAGGCCTCAGTGCAATCCCAAACTGGCCAGAATACAGTCCTCATGGTTTAACTACAGCCATTACAGCAAATAAATCATATAGATTTAAAATAAGTGAGGAGCTCCTACAAGAAACCGCAGGCCAAAGCAAAAAAGGAGTGGGAGGAGAATAGATGGCTCCAGATTAAGGATGCTTGCCAAAACAGGGACTCTCGACAATTCTGGCTTCTGGTGACCAGCGGAGACACTGATAGACTTATGCCTCCTACCAATATCATCGCAATTTCTACTACGCACGATCATTTTTCTGTAGTATACACTGGTCCAGGAGCCTCGGCCACTGAAGGCCTGTTCACCATTTCTAACATATCCCAGAACCCTGAATCTTTTACTTAAGAGGAAATCTTAAAAACTATAAACTCTATGGTTAGGAACAAGGCTTCGGGCCTGATGGCATCTCCGGTGATGTTTTTCTTTATGATACAGTCAACTGGTCCAAGTACATCTGGGCACTTGCAAATGGCATTGAGACTGGGGCTGCAATACCACCCTCATGGAAGGAAGCCATGGTTATTCCGATATTTAAAAAGGGCGACCGTTCACAACCATCTAACTACAGGCCAATCAGTCTGCTCAATAGTGCACAAATGGTCTTCTCCTGAGCCCTTCTTACAAAGATCTCGGATTGGATGGAGGAGGCCAACATTCTATCCCCCTTCCAAGCAGGACTTAGGAAGAGAGTCAGCACCATCGACCAGGTCTTTCGATTTTCTCTACTGGCCTGGAAAACAGTCACCTTAGCAAGAGGTAGCCTCTACTTAGCATTTATCGGCTTGAAGTCGGCCTTCGATCTTATCTCCAGACATAAATGATGGCAAGTGTTGCAAGAGCTGGTCCTTCCATCATCGCTCCTCGTGCTGGTCATTCGCCTCCATGAGGATAATTTTGTGAGCGCTTGCTGGGAAGATCAAGGGCAGCTAACAGACCCAATTAGAGTCGACAGAGGGGTTAGATAGGGCTGCATGCTGGCTCCTACCCTGTTTTCGCTTTTCATCAATGGGGTGGTAAATTACCTAGCAGAAGTCCCAGCTGACATCCCCTCTTTGGGTAGCACCAAAGTGACTACTCTATTATATGCAGACAACACGCTGCTGGTCTCAAAGACCCCCAGTGGTCGCCAACTGTTGTTAGACCACTTCAATACTTTCTGTGGGCTGAGAGGCCAGGAGGTCAATACGTCAAAAAACGAAACATTAATTGATGAACCCCCACAAATCCTTTAAAGGAAAACTTGGAGGGATTCCTCTTGAGAGAATAAGAACTGTTGATTACTTGGGTGTTACTCTCTCCGATGAATTGTCTGGAAGCACCACATAACTAAGCAGATTCTCCAGCGGAAGCAGACCACTGGGGCTCTGTTGAAGGAGCACAAACTCTCTCAGTCTAGACCACCAATAGCAGCACTACTGCAGATTTATGACCACAAAGTAGTGGGCTCTGCCCTGTATGGGTCTGAACTCTGGGGGTCCGAAAACTTGGAGTGTCTATTTACCACCAAGAAAAAATTCCTGAGATCGCTCTATTCTCTTCCCCAAAGCACTCCCCTTAAGATTTATTATGGGCAGACCATCCATTGTTGACAAAGCACGACTTCGCTCCTTGCTCTTTTGGATACGTCTGAAACTGTCCCCAGAGCTTTCACACTATGCTGCTGCAGTTGATGATGGTTGTAAACTTGATTGCGTTAACATAATTGGGTGGTTTACTGAAGTCAAATCCCTACTTACAGCAATAGGTCTAGGAAATTCATGGAATGTTAAAGACCCCTGCTTGCTACCAAGTAAGGGGCTGGTCAAGTCGCAATACTGGAACTGGGTCATCCAGTCTAATGTTTCAGACCCACTAGACGGCTGCCTCACATCAGAATTCTTGGATTTCAAAATCCAAAGGGGGCGGGAGCAATATACAGAGGTCATTACGATCCCTCAGAATAGAAAGCTCTATATCCAATTTAGATTTCGATCTCTTCCTTTTGATTCCTTTATATCTGCGTGGCATCAACATACATCTGTGCAGCTGCATTGCCCCGGCTGCCCCAGTTCCGTTGAGTCTATCGCACACATCTTCTTGGCTTGCTCGCTGTACAATACCCTGAGGCACAAATGGTTGCCACCCGTTTGCAGGTTGTTGGGAACACAATGCAAGCAACAAGCCAAGATCTGACTCAAGACCACTAATTGCGTGTTCAGTAGTCAAGTTCCTTGGCAAAATGGGCTAATTAGAAGGCGCACACTAAAGATGTGAATTGTTTCCCTGTGTTTTCCACCCCATCTTCCCAAACCACCTAACGGGAACAAGGCAGTATCACTAGGCATTTGCAACATAGCGCAGAGTCCCACCTTTTTTTATGTGATTTTTAGTGGGAGTTTAAATGCACTATTTTGGGGCTTTCCCCATGTTAATTGAACTTTTTATTGTTATCAGTCTTTTTTAATTGGATATACCTTGATTGTTATACCTTTTTTTGACAACTTATTGTAATTGTATGTAGCGAATGTTTCTCATGTACTCAAACTTGAAGTTCTGGACTCCAAGCACTTGAACTTTTTTCGGTCATAAAAAATTCATTGCCATATGCCATTGTCTTCAATCTTGCAACTATGCACTGTTCGCACTTGCACTTTTATGGTCGGAACGACCGAATAAAGTTTGAATAGTTAACTGGAAGGTAATGACTAAAACTTGAACAAATACGTTGTGCACACCCCTGGTTCAAAACTGCTGATCAAGGGGATAGTAGTATTGAAAAATGAGAGAAACATTCCGCAAGGAACCATCAGGTCCAGATGCCTTTCTTTTTACCTGAAGGAATTTCAGTAATAATCTCTTCCATAGTCAAATCCTGTTCCAAAAGGTACAATTTAAAGTCTTGGGTGGAGAACTAGAAATAGAAGAGAATTAAGTGGATGAATCAGAATTGTCAGGAGTAACTTTTAGTGTATACAGGACCTAATACAACTCTGGGTAACAATGCACAATGTCAGAAGGAACAACTTCAGCATTACCTTTATCATTTATTCATTTCTCTCCCTATTTGTCTTTAAGTAGTTAGCTAGTAAATTTAACAATTTCATGATGAATGCTAAAACATATTGCTTTAATTTTTATAAGTACAGACACTAGCATTACCAAAATGATTTAGTCTTACGTGTATAATATTCATGTTCCAAATATTTAATGTTTTTAAAAAATTTCTTTAGATGGCAATTCTTTAGTTCTTTTTGTCTTTGAGACAAAATTAGTTGTGATATCTCTAGTGTTTGCCTTATAATCCTCTTCAGCATTAGAAAAAGAGGTTTCTGGAATTTGTTTTTACAAAAATCTTCTACAAAAACAGAAAATAATGAAGTTAAATAATCATCTGTAGGAAGGAATTAATTCAATCTCTGCTTATTTCTACAAGTATGAGGAAGCAAATCAAAACCTGTTATCACCAACACATGATCAGAAATAAGAATAAATTCAATTTCAGAAAGTACTAGATTCATTGTCAAATTCTTAAGAAAATATAATTTATTTTATAGTTGGTGTATATACTAGTTTATATATTCTAAACATTGGGGCACTGCCATACTGTGCCCAGTGCACGTGTTCTGACCCCTAAAACATGTAGAGTTAGCTAACCCCTGGTTGTCATAATTCACTTACCTATAAGTACCTACTATATGATACTCTGTGTACCCAGGGCCTGTAAAGTGAATGTCATTAGTGTACTGCAGTACTTCTTATGCCACTAGTAAAGTGGCAAGTGAAAACAAGACACTAGGCCTGCAGCTGCAGCCTAGCTGTGCAGTTTAAAACTGCAAATTCGACCTTGCAAAGTAAACTCTATGTCAGGCTTAAATCTTCCTTTTTAATACTTATAAGTCACCACTAAGCAGCCCCTAAATTCCCATGGGACAGGATGCATGGTGTTTAAAAAGTGGGAAATACCTACTTAAGTTTTGAGTGTCCAAGCAGTGAAACATCTCCAAAGTAGTTTTTGACTGTGGTAAGGGTAGCTCTCCCACAGAAAAGCACTGAGTTACATTATGACATCCTAAAATGCATAACTTTATTTTGGGAATAGCGATAACCATAACCCAAGGTGTCAAATTAAGAGAAACTTTAAATCTAATCAAATGCCACTTCAAAGAAAGTTGGTATTGTCCTGCCTGAAGCCTATAATAGCCTTTTCAGAGATAATTAGTAACTGTCTCCTGGCAGACTGCTAGGACGTTTGAATTGCTCCCAGGAAAGGGAACAAAAGAGCCTTGGCTCGGCGGTGGTGTGACCTCCACCTGACAGAATGGCTTTGGGGATGTAACCAGCAAATGCACAAGCTTCAATAGGGGCATTCACTGTCAGTCAGATGTAATTTACACCTAGGCCTGCCCCTGCCACTGTCCAGTGGCAAGAGTGACACCAATCCCAGTGTGTGTTGGGTGGTGGGGGCGGTTACAGAATTGGTTTCTTGGGAAAGTTCTTTACTTCTCTAGGGCACACCTCAGGGATGTGCCTAGAACTGTGCAAGATAATAAAAAATCTGAAATATTAGTTTTAGGTAAAGGTGGACACAGTGGGATATTTTTCAGTAAAACACACAGTAGGTGTTGCAAAAGTGCATAGAAGCACCCCTGGGATGTTTTAAATTATTCGGTAGGTAAGTAAGTAACAATTTATTGTTTGGTTAATAAAAACCTTTACAATTTCCATTTGATAAAAACCAAAAAACAGTAAGTAGCAGCAGGATTCATGATGAAAAATTGAAAGAACATATCCTAAAACATTCATTTATTTTGTAAAAATAGTTAGTGAAGCAATCAGTAATTATTGACAGATGCCATGAATTGGCAAAGTCTTTAAACATTCTTTGCGCAGACGACTTTCCAAGAGATTTACCATACTGTCGCTCACGGTGCCTAAAAAAGAGACAATAAAGGGGATAAGGGTCACAGAGACTAGAAAAAGTCAATATTTGGGTATCTGTTAAGGGATAACAATAGTGTTCGGTTGGATTAAAACCAGCAGCAGTGATGTTATACAGATGAGTGTTCAAACATTCGGTTGGGTTAAAAACAGCAGCAGTGATGTGATACTGATGAGTGTTGTGCTCCGGCATCTGTCTTCTGGATGGAGGTTGAAGTGGATAAGTAATATTCACTGGAAGGTGGGACTATAGAAGTCTTTTGATCGTGGTGATAAGGATTGCTGGTCACTTGATGCAAGAGCTTTTTCCCCTGCCGCTTCCATAAACCGTACAAAGTGCCACAATAACTGCAGGTCGCAACCTCTGAGGCATGCCTTCACTGCTTGTCTGCAGGTTCTTATCCCCCTGCCAAGGAAGATGGACTTTAGTAGCTGCCGCAGTTCAACTTGTAGTACTCTGCAGATGCACAATAAGTGTAATAATCCCTCAGCAGCTTCCCCGCATAAGCGGCATGTAGTCTGAGCGGGAGATCGTTTTCAGGGGGGGAAGATGCAGCAGGGATGGTAGAATGCTCACTCGATAATGAAGGTATTTTTCTTTCTTTCTCCTGTTGAATTCCATGCATAGATAAGGTTGTGGAGAAGGCTTAATGTAGTTATGCACAACAAACTATCCATGGGACCTTTCTGTGAGTGCCGCCTTGTCTTCTACTAGGGAGAGTCTCTTCACATACTTGTTTACTAGTTGTTTGAAACATTGATGGGTCACTGAAGCCACCCAGAGGGCCTCAAGGCAAAAACAGTCTATTGATGCTATCAGGTAGCTCATATCTGGGGATTCCTTCTTTAAGTGGATTTCATTCAATAGATGGGAGTTCAGTTTTCCTGCTTCGGCCTTTATATTCTTATGGCAGCACCTGACATAGGCTCCTTCGCGGGCAATTTCTTGGCTCTGCAGGCTGAATTGCAGCCTTATTTGGGCTGGCAAGGCGTACTTGGGTAGATTAAGAATCATCCTAGTCGCTCTTGAAACAGTTCTGTCTAAAATGACCACGTCACGCCCCCTCAGGCACTCGCTCCCATAAGTTATAGCTGGAATGAGCTTTGCTTGCTAGACTAGTAGCAGTGGGATAAGGCTTGGGCCGGCAGTTTTGTGTTTAATGGTTTTTAAAGCTGCTGCAATTGTGTTGCCTCTCCTGTTGATGGCTTCTTTTTGTTTATTAAATGTGCCTTTGTTGTCTATTATCACTCCCAAGTACTTGTATTCTTCAACTACTTCTATTGTTGTATTAGCCAATTGCCAGTGATGATTAGATGTTTACTTTTTTGGATATAATTGCATTACCTTTGTTTTACCATAGTTGATGGTTAGACTGTTGGGTGCTGAGTATCTACTGGTTGTGTCTAGTAGGTGTTGAAGACCGATGGGAGTTCAGCTAATCAGTACAAGGTCATCTGCATACAGCAGGTTGGAAAGAGGGAGTCCCCCTTCCTTGGAGCATGTGAATTACAAATGTCCAGTTCTGTCAATAGGTCAGCCATATGCAATTTGAAGAGCATCGGGCCAGCACACACCCCTGTTTAAGCCCCATGGTTGTAGGAATTTTTCTGGACAGGAAGTTTCCTTCTCCTAGCCTTATTTGGACCCACGTCTTGGTGTGTATAAGTATTAACTGATTTAAAAGAGCAGATGGTATTTTATTTTCCTTCAGTTTACGCTAAAGTTTGTTCCTGTGAATTTTATTGAAGGCTGATAAATAGTCGATAAAGGCTATTTTGATGATTTGGTGCCATCTGCTAGTAGGGACAGGGCAAGTATATTCGTTGTTGTTTCCATGCCTTTTCAAAAACCTGTTTGATTGATGGGGATAATTGATTTTTCTTTTGCCCAGGTGGTGAGGTTATCCAGAAGGAGACCAGCATAGTATTTGGCCTCGATGTCAATTAAAGCAACACACCTGTAGCTATTTGCTATGATCTTATCCCCAAGACGCCCAATTGTCTACTGAGCCCAGCTGATTAGATCCATCTGCATTTGTCCTGGACCCTGCTGGTGGCTTCTGGGAGACTGAGTCCTAACTCCCACCTGGTGTTCAAGAGGTTCTAGAACCGTGGATGGTGTTAGAATTTACTCTTTACCATCAAAAACTGCAAGACTACAAACTTAGAAACCTTTCCGAAACTTCTGAAGGTTATCATCAGACTGCCACTGAGCTGCAGCCACTGACGTTGAACTGTCAGTTGGACTCAACTTGCTGGTTTGCTCAGCTTAAAGGATCCTGACTTTCAGAATTTTTTTAAAGTCCAAACGTAGAGGACTTCACCTAGACCAATGCTGAGCAGCACCCCACCCGCACCTTCCTGGGCCCAGAATTCAGACTTCGCCTGCTTGGAGTTTTCCCACCATTGACGTCAAGAGACTTCATCTTAATGCCTAAGCCAAGGCTCCTAAAGAGATCCTGCACTTCACCCAGCCACCATTGACGAGTACCTCTTCAGATCCAGCTGTCTCTTTGACCTGCTGATGACTTTGTCAACGAGAGTTTTCTCAAGAAAAGATATTGAAGGAGAAGTGTGGCTCAATGGTTAGAGCGGCAGACCCTGATGCAGAGGTCTGGCCCGGGACCAGAGTTCAATTCCCCGCCTCAGTGGGTCTTGGGCTCAAAATTCCACGGACCTGATCATTCTTGCCTCGGTGCCTATTCCAATCATGGAGTGCAACTCTGGGCAATAGCTTGCTTAATCTCCACAATGGCCCCCACAACGCTAAAGGATGCCTGGCCTCCACCTTGGGGGTTCCCAGGAGTGGATGCCTCACAGGGAAAGCCAGGATGGGTTCCACAGCGGTATTCGTACAAGCGCCTTGAGACCCTTGCGGGTGAGTAGTGCGCTATACAAGTATCAGTTTACATTACATTTACATTTACATTGAGAATCTATTTTTGAGCCAGTTTGCCTCGCTCTTGCAACCCAAACCTTGCATGTGATTTATGAAGCCGGGCAAGGTCAATTTGTATGGCCCTGAGTGGCTCTATAAATCTGGAGTAAGGTAATTCTGCAGAAATCACAGTGTTGCCTTACTGTGCCCTTGGAAGGCATTCAATGGGCACTGCATGGATGATCCCACGCAACTACCATGTTTTTTATGCATTCCCATATTTACCAGAACTGGTACTCCTGGGAATGCACCAAAAAGATATGCTTACTCAAGTCAGGCGTGATGAGGTGAATATCTTTATTTTTCTTTGTTACTTTCCCTTTCTGTGTGTGCTGTATTCTGCAATGCTTTAGGATTTATCATTTGTTTTGGGAATATGCTGTAAACTATTTTTGTGATTTTATTGCATGCATACATTAGGAACTTTCCATCAATCATTTATGAATGTAATGTATTTAATCATTTGGCAATGTCACTTTTTTCTTCTATTTTCTTCCTTTTAGGTTATGTGCATGTTTCTGTTCTTCGCATGATTTTTGGGAAAGGGGATATGTTGTGACTTAACTGTTGCTATTCCTTTTCCTTAGCTACATCTTCCCTACTGCTCAGCCAAGATGAGTGCTGGATTGCTTGGTGATGGATGAAATGCTGAATGCTTGGTGATGTCATAGAATGCATGGGTGCCTGGTGATGTGTCACTTGGAGTATGTAGGCTGGGCAGCAAGGAGGCTGCTCCTGGTGGGGCTATCAGTTATCTACATGCTATCTATTATCATCTACCTGCTTACCTGGAACTTACTTTGTAACTAAACTTAAATACACCAACTATAGAATATACACCTTGGCTAATGGACTTTGTATTACAGCATATCATAGCCTGGCTGGAAAAACCTGTGACAGACTGGCAAATTCCACACTACCATATAATATGTAGCACGATAGACTATTTGAGCAGTGCCCTGAAATAGCTGATAACACCCTTCTATAACTGACAGCAGAACACATTTCGAGAAACCTTCATAAAGCCCACCCAGAGTCCTCAGTAATGGTTTCAGATGCTTTGGCCAAATTTCATACTGATATGAACACATAGTAAAAAGTGAGTGCCATTCTATTTGCTTGGGTGTGCGCAACCCGGGCTCCTGCGAAGTCCCAACTATGGCAGCTGCCTTCCTGCTTTTGCTTCCCCTTCCCAGGCTCACAAGCGATTCCGCACCTGCAAGAGCCACACTTCTCTGGGAATGTGGCTGACATGTATGTCCAATCGTCAGCTTCTATCTTCATCGATGGCAGGGGTCTCTAACACCAGCAGGCTCCTCAAAGATGTCTGCATCAAGGGTGAAAGCAGGGTGGCATCCAATACCGAGCTTGCAAATGTTTGGCCTCTCCTCCTTGTAGGCAGTCCTCATGTCTTTGCAACAAAGCACCCAAGCTCCTTTCTCTTCGACACTGAAGACGCCCTCCTCTTCCTCTCTGGCCCGCTTTAATCCGTATTTTCCCAGCTTCACACGAAGGTCACACACTCCTGCTCAGCAGAAAAGGCATATTTATAGGAGCCAAGTCTGGTAAACATGGTGTTCCACTTCATAAGGTCCACAGGTTGGGTACTTCTGGCCCGGAGGGGAGGACAGCAAGGCATAACCCCAGTAAATCATCGACCTCCTGACATAGCCCTTCCACGCTGCTGTGAAATTATTTGACAATAATATCTCCAGCCTGAGTTATTGCGATACCGTGAATATGGAACAATGGGCCTATCAAAATAAAACATTCTACCAAAAGTAGTCTTTGAACCCATACTGATAAAAACTGGCAAGTGAATTTGACACAAAATAAATAGTTTTAGTGTAAACATATCCAGGACAGTAATGAGAGTACCCTATAAAATTAGTCTGCAGGTGCTCTAAGTGATAGGCATCTGAATGTCCGCAAATGCTTAGCCCCATAATGATCTGATGATTGTATGTCAGCTTGAAATGTATTAATCAGAGCAGCAAAGGGACTTCTCTTGTTATGTTAGATTATGTTATGTTGATTTGTATAACGTGCTAATCACCCGAAAAGGTATCCAGGTGATACAGCGGAAAGCTGGGCAAAAGTTTTACTTTACTCCCATCACTTATATTACATCACAACTATTTCCTCTCTAGGCCCATAACATATCACAAAACTGTCATTGGTCCTCCAATGGATCTTTTATGTGAGCTTACAGGGACTTGGATATTTGGAGAAAGTGAGGCAATTCCTTATGAGAATCCGGATAAGAAAATACCAAATGCAGTGCTATCAAAAACAACCAATTCTCTTGATACCATTTATAACACGACAAGAAGTTCACACCAAGAAGGACTCAAATACGATAAAGTTTGCTCATGTAAACAATTTATCTAAGACTCAATTTGAATGGTTAGGAACATAAACCACATTATATAATCAGATGTAATAAGAATCATTTAGTACAATTAGTCACATAATGCCATACAGTCTCAACAAAAAAACATTTGCTGGTTACCTGGGAAAAAAATTAGAGCGAAACATAGGAAAAATCAAGTTTTAGCATTTAGGTTATAAAAATCAAATATGTAGAAATTGAAGAGCAATGATTCACAGGAAAGAGTCCATAAACTCTTCAGCCGAAGAGCTTTCCTGCACACCTTACCAGCCGGCAAAGGTGTGAGTCAGTTCGGAAAGTTGCGTTCAAATGGGTTTGGCATAGAAAGGGAAAATCAGTGTTTAGTCTGACAGCATGCCAGGCAGGGAAAGTGAAAATGACTACCAGCCCATGACTCCTCCTCCTGGGGGCAATTATACTTCGAAACGTTCTGAGTTTAAGCCCACAAAGTATCTTTTGAATCACTCCATATGGTTTCCAATGGTTGTCCACGGTGGGCTGCTTATGGTGTGATCAATACCTCACTAAGAAATCCGGAAGCATTGAGAAATCAGTTTGCAAAATCATTAGATTCAATAATTTTATATTTCCACCCTTTACTCGGAAATAAGAAAATTCACTTTATTGTCTGACCATTCACAGATGTTCTCTCTGGGTTAGCAATTGTATTGATACATTTGTGTCAAAAGTGTTGCTGAATCAAAAGAGAGTCCTTTGTTTGCGAGCACAAGAAAGAAACTTCATAGTAAGTTCTCACAACATCTAAAATGGCTACTCCAGCTAGATTCTGCTTTTCAAATGAGGAAAGAGAAGCATCTGAGGCCTACATGAAAACCTGAATTATTACCAAGTTATGACTATTATAAAACACATATTATTATGAATATTTCAATGTTCTTAATTAATTCACTCATTATTCTTCCCTTAAAAGTTACATGTCAGTATTAGGTACTACTATAAAAATGTTTAGCATTTTATTCATTTTCAATCGAATGTAATATACGTGTCACTTATGATATACACATTTGTGTCACACAATACTAAAGGTAAAACTGCAAATCTTCATATTATCAAGCATCTTTGAACTAAGCAATTTCAATTGTTTCAAGTGTTTCATTATGTAAGCATTAATTTTCCTTGTCACATTTTAAAAGCCAACATCAACACATTTTTATGTTAACTATGTTTACTTTTCTCAAACACATGATCACATGCATAAACATTTCTCTCTCTCTTTACTTACGTTTTCATATTTCCATGTTTCAAAACATTTCTGCGTGCTTTTACAATGCAGTAAGAAACCTCATCTTTTTCATATCAGTCATTTTACACATTTTCATCAAAAATTATTGTCATAAATCTCTTTTAATGGTGAGAATTTATAGAAGCAACCATCATTAAACTTTTATGCTCCATCACAGGCGTTTGGGCAAGGTTTGTAGGCGTGTGGTTTCAAGATGCTTTATATGAAGAGCCAAGGCTTCAGCTTCTTGCAGAACTCAATAAGTGATAAGGAGAGTCTGATGGGTTGAGGGTCCTTCCATATCTTGGGCGTGATGTAGGTGAATGAACTACCTCCAGTTTTGTTTTTGTGGATGTGGGGTGTGTGTGCAAGTGAAAGTGAGGCAGAGCCTGGGTGGCTGGTGGGTTGGTGAAAGTGTATGCAGCTGATATTCTGGTCCTGTGTTGTGTAGGGCTTTGCATCTGTGCGTGAGAAGTTTGAATTGGCTACACTTGTGAATTGTGACCCAGGGAAGCTTCCTGAGATGTGGTGTGATGTGGGTTCTGCATGCAAAGTCCAGCATAAGTCTTCTAACTGCATTCTGGATGGATCTGGGGCTTTTCTAACACCCTGACTCTGCAGTCAAAGAGGACAGGATTTTGCAAAGTATCTTAGGTGTACCTCCGGCTTGTGCTACATACATTGCCCATCAGGAGTTTGGGTTGGTAAACATTGAGGACCACGTTAAACTGCCCCCTTGGTATTATGGTACAATATATGGACTAATTTGTATGCTGGTTTTAATAGGAAAGTGATCTCTGACTGTCTAGCCTGTGATAGAGGCTTAGGCATACCTTGGTTAATTTATGTTAAGCAGGAATTGATCATATTGGGGAGACCAGAACTTTTTTCTTCTCCTTCTGTTATTACTAAGGCTGATACTTCCTGGGTGAAGAAATCCTTTCTTGCCTGGAAAATGCAGATGAGAGAGGCAGAGGAATTAGTTAAAACCACTGTCAGGGAGTATGGGCCTTTACACTCTACCCCTATTATGGAGCCATACCTGTCCTGGGTGGATTCCACCTGGACAGAGTTCTTTTAACCAGATTTAGACTGCATTTCTATCATAAGGTGGCATCTAAGTTTTCTTTGGGCCAGTTTGTCCTCTACAAGGTGTTATTCTGTCCTTGTGATGAGTCGTCGCCCCAGAGTCTGCTCTGTTTTCTTTTCATTAATAAATATTATTTGGTACCTTCCAAGAGGTTTTTAATACACCTAATCAGAGCCTGTGGTATTAGAAGATATGTAAAGGCCTTGTGTGATCTGCAAGGGTTAAATTCCCCTACATTGTGTGCCCCATTTGCTCCTTTCTAAAGGATGCTATCACTGGGAGAAAGCAGATGCTTTTTTTAAGAGTTTGATCCCGCTAGTATAATTTTTTTTTATGACAGTGAGGCTCAGTGCCCAATGGCATGTTTTCCTTTTTGTGTGTTTGAGAGGGGGGGGGGGGTGGGGTAGGGCTTGATGGTGTTTTGATCGGTAACATATTTTTTATCTGTTATTACAAGATACGTTTTATTAAGGTGATTATGATATGTGCTTTTTAATCATAAGGTATTTTATCTCTGTATTTTGCTTTTATGGCTGGGTTTCACTGCTTAAATAAAGTTTATCTAAGAGTCTCACAACTGCATCCTGGAGTCTGTGTAGGAGCTGTTTAGAGATTCCCGCATAAAAAGTGTTGCCATAATCCAGCCTGCTGGTGATGAGTGCTTGTGTATCGGTCTGATCTGAGGTAACCAGTTGAAGATGTTCAGCAGTGTGTGAAGGATGCTGAAGCAGGAGGTGAACACTGTTAATTTGAGCTGTCAAATCAAAATGATAGATTGACTGCATTTGAGCTGCATTGGCTAAGACTAAAGAGCCTACTTGGGAATGACAGTTCTGCTTACTATAACCTTTCTTCTTTGGTAACCAAAAACTATTTCTGGTTAAAAGTTATTTAGCATAAGCAAATAAGTCTCCTGGAGCATTTTTTTTTACATATGGCGGTATTTATACTGATGTTCAGTTCATGATTGTAATTCTCTACCATGAGGTATAATGTATCAAACAGACTCTGTGTGTCAAGTTTCACAAACATTTGCCTCCTGTACACCCTACGGTATGATTACTTGTAGAGGACCCATACTGTACCGAAGAAGAACACAAAGATCTTATATGGGGGTGGACAGAACAATACACTCCATTCTCTGTTGGATTTTAATTGAAATTGATTATTTACTAATATCACTGGAATTAGCACTAGATGTTATATTTTGAACTATGAAAGCTTCTCCCCTGGTAGAACTTATTTGCTTGGTTTTCTTTGAGATACATTAATTGAAACTGATTATTAACTGATATCACTGGAATTAGGACCAGATGTTCTATTTTAAACTATGAAATCTTCTCTCCTGGTAGAATATATTTGCTTGGTTTTCTTTGAGATAAATCCGCTTTGGTCTTACTTGATTTATGTAACAGAATATAAATTGCATGCAAAGCTGCTACTCTTATGTCATGTATAAGGAGCACTATCAATTGCAGCATGTTAAAACTCTTTGAATGACTGTTGTGAAGTTTTTGAAAATAACGTGGATAAATATATGTGCTAATGTTTGATACATTTATCAAAACATTTTGTGGTATTATTGAATGAGCAACAGTAAATAAATATTATAAAGATTATTTTCTAATATAGTGTCTTCTACTTTGCGAAAAGAGATAGTATTTTAGCTTCTCTCTGCTTGACAAGTGCCCATTTCACCGTTGTATGCCTAATTGTTTCCTCTATGGAACCTATACTTGTACATACACTTGTCAGCAACAAAACACACACACTGACTGTCAACTAATAACTCATATTTGCACTAGCAGTTCCAGTACGTCCACCAATAGAACAAACTGCATTAGCACCTCCACCCACTTTGTGACCACCAGATCAAGCAGCAGCACCAATATCAATGCCCTCGTCCTTGTTTTCAGACCAACTATATTTCTATCAATTGTACAGGTTTACAGTTATTCAAGCTGCATGTACTTTTTGTACAGTAAGAAGAACTTGTTGGGCATACACCGTTGTTGAGACCATCTTTTTTTTACAGGATTGAAAGGTGTCAGACTTCATTTCACCCTTTCTTTACTTGGAGGGCCAGGGACAGAGTTCTGATTTTGCATGTGTAACAGGCCTGCATTAGTCAAGAGAGGAGGTAACAGAGTCATTGTCTATGTCACTGATGGAAGAAGAGAAAGACATAGGCCAAGAAAAAGGTAAATCTGGAAGATAGATTCTCACCAGCTTGAGCATCTGGTACCACCAATGATGCTAATTTTGCCATGGCTACTCCCCCAACATAACTGTGCTCTCATTCCATTGAGTAGGGGAAACCCTTCAACAAGATAATGGATGTTCAAAATAGCATACAAACTGAAAGCCAACCTAAAATAATACCTTCCCCCACCCTTAAGAATACCAGCAGCTATCATAAATGTCTACATAAGATCAAGCAGACAACCCACACAAGCCTCACCACCTTCAATCTGTCAATGGTCAGGTGGATTGTTGCAAAGCTCTACTGAATGGAGCCCCCTCCACTGGGAATATTCACACAGTCAAGAGGCCTACAGATTGGCGAAAACTGTTATGTACATAAAATGTCTAACATAACAGAAGCTAAGCTCTTGAACCTGTTCACCGTCACCTCATCTGCTGAACATGTACAAGAAGGCTGATTTTGCCAATGGATTCTCCTGATGGGCTATGTACAATGTTGACTGTGGCAACACTACCACCAACAAAGTGAAAAAGCATATAGTAAGAGGTAATATCACTGTAGCAAAGAGCTGCTACTCCTGAATGTACAACCACAAGACCAATTTCCAACGATTGGCATGCAGTGGTACCTCCACAATTCTAACTGTGCAACATCAACTACCACTGAGCTACATCCCATCACTCTGTGACCCACCACCAGTCATGGGAAAGTACCAGGTAGACGCCATAGAGTATGTGTACCAATGGATTGTTTTGGTGTGTGTGAAAGCTTAAGTCATGCCTGCATCCTGCTGATATACTTCTATGAAATATAGTGTTAAGAATCACATATGCAACCCAGAATTTATAAATAATTTCTTGGTTCTCACTTTCACCCATATTATTTTAATATCTATGTATTACTACTAGTCTGTTCTATCGAATGCCACAGATGCAGTGTAGCAATTTATAAATATGACACTTAGCAGAGTTAAACACACCTTATTGAGGAAGAAGACATTCTCCCCCATGAGCCTAGCTCAGAGCTGCTCAGTTGTTAAAATTGTTATGTCATTTTAATTTTGTTTCATTTAATTTTTCATGGTTACTTACTTTCACTAGCAAAGTGTTATTTTTCAAAGTTTATAATGGTTGACTCAATATTTTATTTCTTAGGACTTTACATTTTGTAGCTGTATTTAACTGCACCTCATATCATCTTAGCCTATCTGACTTTAATAAATCCACTGATATCCCTAGTTTTGGAGATTGATCTGTCTTTTGTTCTGGCTAGGTTCCTAGCCAATAATTTACAAAAGACTCTTACAGTCATCTTGGTGAATGAAGCTAAAAAACCAGTCAGAACTCAAGAGTACTATTAATTACACCACAGCAGCTTACTGGTGTCTCCATGAACTTTGACTGCCAAGAAGAGCCTTAAGAGTAAGACTCCATTTGACCATAGCTGAGTACTGTGCATCCATACTGACACACTACTCATCTGATCTATGAGTGAACTTAGGACAGAGGGCTGCCTCTCTGGTCAACATCACCCTGGCATGAAATTTTCCTCTGTGTCGTAAGAGTCGAGTGATCCTCTTGCCATGGTCCAAAGACTGTAAACAGCTTGTGTCTTTGTAGTGCTTAATTTGGAAAAAAACTTAAATTCTAGGATTAGAATGTTTACTTAGCAGGCTAGCAGCCTACTGCTGGTACTGCCAAATGCCAGGTTTGTCGAATGCTAAGGCAGCCGTGGCCCATGCAGGTAACAGCGCTGGGGCAGTGGGGCCAGGTGGGGGGGGGGGGGGATTTTGACGGACGAAGACAAGAGAAAATTAAATAAATAATGAATTTTGCTTTTCATCCTCCATCGAAGTCCCCCCCACCCAGCCCCACGGCCCCACCACTCTCACCTGTGCTGGCCGCAGCTGTTCATATCTTCTCATACCTTTTTATCCACCCTACATTCTTGTCTGTGTATTAGTCTCCCAGATTATTTGCCAGTGCTTTTCTTTCTTTTTCTTCCTTTTTCATTCTCAATTCTCTCTTTTCCTCTGGGTCTAAAACTCATGACAAAATATAGCCTCAGTCCCCAAAAATGAGTGCCAAGGTCCCCCACTACCTGCAAAGTCTGCACAAATAAAGCACTGCTTTGTTGTCTACTCTGAACCGGCTGTTGCAGACTCCAAGCTATACAACAGTAACTATTTGATGTTTGATTGGCTGGTATTTTTAAGTGCAGGTGGGACTGATTCATAGGTTCATCAATGTCAGGCACCCCTTGGAGCTGTGAATGGTAGAGTCGCTCGTGCGCACCAAATTAGGGAGGTCTTCATCGCATACCATGTTCCAACACTAAACCAGGGTGTACGTAGGAGATTACTCTAGGTGGGCCGCACCTCTCTGCATCACAGGCCAGGGGATGTTTAGCTAGCTGGACGCTGTGGAGGGTGAGGCTCCTGAGCTGCACCAAACCTGTGTGTCAGGAGTGTTGCTATTTCACGCCTAAGGGGGCACTGTTACATCACCTGCATCAGGAGGTTCCCCAGCGGACTTGGCGGCGACTGATGTACCCAAGCTTGTGAAATCCGACTTGCCTGAGGCTTCTGCTAGCTGAGTCATAGATTTGGAGAGAAAACAGCACATTGAGCTCCGCTGTCAATGTCCAGGTGAGGAGAAGGTGGGACGCGCTGCAGAGGAGGCCCGGGGTTCAAGTTGGGCCCAGGAGTTTTGCCTGTGGGTGACGCACACCATGCCCTGGTCAATCCCTGCACTGTGGCTGACCTATATCACTGAGGGGACAGCACAACACTGGTGGGGGACTCCACTAACTGGCTCAAGTCACTGCGATAGGCCATTGGTGGCAGTGAGTGCCATGGGCACCGGGGCCGGTTCAGGCCCAAACCCTTGGGTATGCCGCTTGATCTGCTGTTAATCACTAGGGGACTGGGGAACACAGAATAAGGTCACCACTGTTAGATCAGAAGATGCAACCAGATGGTGCTGCCTTTCCGTGCCCCCAGTTAGTTAGCTTTTGGGTGTATGGGGGACTATCCCTTAGTGGACTTAGTGGCCGTCTGGCTGCTGCTGCTGTACCCATCTGCTGCTGCTAGTTCCCCTGACCCGGTGGTCAGGTGATTGAATCCCTCCTCTACCCGCAGGCTCCTGTCTACGCCTCATCCATGGTGGTCCAGTGGTACAGTGTCACTGCTCTGCAGCTTAACTGCCTTCCTATCGCTCTATTCTGCTGTTCCTGTCCATCTTTCTGCTCTTCTGTGCTGCTTTTCTACCTTTTTAATCTTTATTTTGTTTGGCCTTGTTTTTCCTGTTCTTTTTTTAGTTCCTTTTTCCCAGTCCTGTCCCTCATTGCCGCTGCGATTCCTCACGTCCCTGCCCCTCCAGTGTCTTTTCCTGCATTTCCCGCCTCCCAGCTGTCCAACCCCCAGAACACTACTTAATGGCAGTTGCTGTGCGGCCATGCACAGCGGGTGTGCCACTAAGGCACCGAAGGCAAGCCAAAGGTTAGCCCGTCTGCATCAGTCTGCCCGTACCGTGCCCAGCACCAGGGTTCCTGCCACTCGGACACTCCACTACCACAACATTAGCACCCTTCTCGCCCTCCACTCTAGCCGCCATGCCGCCTGCCATCTAGCATCACCGAAGAATACCCTTGCACCCTGTGCATGCTGAAACTGCAAACACACCTTCTGCCACTTCTCCTAAGTGGGAAGGGTATGCCCAGACGTGGGTTCCGTGCTCACTACAACACTGGATTCAAGCTGGCCTGGCTGATGAAGGGTGATGCCTTGAAAGCGGTCCCAGGATGCTTGTTTCCGGTACAGGGAAGATCTGGCTTGGCAGTTCGGGCTGGACTGTTCCCACAAGGAACAGGGTTAAGACTGATTTGCATATGGCTATGTCCAAATTGGGGTGGTGTGGTGAGCAAAAGAATGATGGATTTAACCCAGATCCTCGTGACAGGGGGTGACTGTTTGCATTGTCCAGCATTTCGTCCATCAATTGTTTCTTTTGCAACTTTCTAAAAGTGGCCTTTTCAAAACTGTATTAAAAAATACGACTTTACATTTAAAGAGGATTTATTATTAAATTTTCATAGACACCAAACATGACCTCACCACCAGCTTCCAATTGGGAATTATAGAGTATTACATGTAAAATGTTATCCTATGGGAGGGGAAGGCCACACAGGGTGAAAAATTAATTTAGAAGTTTTTCACTTCCAGGACATTTAAAACTTAACAGTATATTCCCAACCAACTAATTACACAGCACCCTGCCATATGAGCTACCCAGAGGACTACCTTACGGGTGACTTATATTAAAAAAATGGGACTTTAAGGCTTGACAAAAGGGTTTAAATGCCAAGTGGAGATGGCAGTTTAAAACTGCATTCAGGTAGCAATAGTTAGCCTGGGACATGTTTTACAGTGGTACTTAAGGTGATGGCACAATAGGTCCATTGGTAGCATTTAATGTATAGGCCCTGGGAATATGGTATAGCACTTTACAAGGGACTTATAAATAAATGATATATGCCAATTAGAAATAAGCCAATTCAACCATGTTTTAGGGATGGGAGCACAAATATTTTTTAGTAGTTTTTAGCACTTGTTAGTAGTAGTATTGTGAAAGGCCTTTTGGCCATTTTGCTAATTGAAGACATGGCCTTATATGACCTTTCCTTGACATTGCCGTACTGGTTCATTAAGATCCGTGAGACAGTAATGAGTGCAAAAACACACCTGGGGATGGAGTGCATTTTTGCACCTGATTTATCCTTGCAAAATACTGGGGAATAATATATGCAATCAACTCTTTGTGTGCTAATGTAGCATGTTTTACATTTAGTGCAGACAATTGCCTTTAGTTGAAAGCTGGTGCTTGGTTGTTGTGCTAAAATAGGAACCAATATTGAACCTTCTCATAATGGGTTTGTGGCCATTATCGACACTAGAGCATAGTTTGAATTGCCCACTTAGGATATATGATCCACCAGCTTACATATTTATGTGAGTGATTTAAGAAAGAGGAGATAATGAGAACAGAAAATTACAGGGTATACACAAGAACATAGTCGGTCAGGTTTGAATAGTGATACAGTGGTTGATAAGTCCAAAGAGAAGAGCCTTGAATGCGCACTAATCTACCCCAAAATAGATATACTTCAGTTGGCAGAAAATATTGAACATCTGGTTGATCAACCTTGAATTCATAGCTTGTAGTTAGTTGCATATTTTATTTCATGGTGGCCATGTCTGTATGCAAATGCCACTGTATGGTATTTGATGTGGGTGTGCTACACAGGTATTTTGAGGGGTTTATCATTATATTGTTTTGTTATTGCTGGGACACCCATGTGTATTTTGCATGGACTGTCATCCCTGTGTTTGCTTGGTTGATGCAGGCATGGTTTAGCCCTAATGGGATATGTTTCATGAAGTCAACCTTCTTAATTCCTGTATTGCCCTCAATCGGTTCATCACATGAACTTGCGCAATAGAAAATATATATTTTCCTTAACAATGTGGTCACTAGACAGAATCATGGCACAACCACAAACTGGGACTCTGCAGAGCATGCAAACACTGAGGGACTCGTTTTAGACTGCACTTATAGACACTGGATGCAAAGCTTGGGTGCAACTGAAAGTAATATAACTTAAAGGAGGATGGCACATGCAACTCTCAAAAGCAGGAACGGATTTCTCCACACAGCCTGGCGCATGACACAAAATCCGAAGGAAAGGATCCTCGCCTAAATGAGAGATAGGCTCAATATAAAAATGCAGTTCATGAAAGCTACACAAAGTCCCTTCCTTCCTGAAGAATACAGCATGATAAACTCAAGACGGTCGAATCTTGCTGACTTAAGAGGCAACAAACACCATTAAGAAACATTCAAACCTGTAGAAGCAAATCATCTCCTAAAGCAAATGCATTCATTCTGAAACCTTCTACCTTATGCCCTCATTGGCTATGTAAATAAAGATGACCTTTCAGAGTCCAAGTTGACCCAGCGTCGGCCATTTGCTTACCTTCATATCAATCTGGACGCTATTCAATTTAAAACTGTGTTCCTTGCAATTGTTTTTTACATCTTTTGTAAATGTTCATGTTCAATTGTCTGAGCACATTTTTGTCAGCAGTATGAATAATTTATATGCACCTTTTCACTTTTGCAGCAGTGCATTTTAGATTCTATTAGAATGTATGAATGAGATGAATACATTTCTCTTTGAACACAAGAATTATGTTGGGTTTATTTTCAATAGGAAAGTGGTGTGTTACCAAAGTAAGGCATTGTCAAATGTCAAATGATAGTGGGAGGTTTAATGCATTACTTTAGTTTACACCACTTTAATGCTTAAAGAGACAACGCTGGCTTCATAAAAGATACGACCCTTCAGGGTTCTTAACCTAATATTGCAGACTTCGCATTGTGACACTATTCTGAATTTTTAGCTTGAATGCCTGGAGCTAAAAGTTGGGTAATAGCAACATTGTGCACGACTGAAGCTCTGCTTGTGTCTTGGTTCAAGTGCACGTTCCTGTAATAGGCTTTAGAAAGATTTCCATTGAGAATATATATTTTCCTCTATGCATTGCATTAGAAATATTTTCTTATTTCATGTGCAGTATAATTGGGGCTATAAAGCACAGCCTGATCCCGAGAATAGGCCAGCATTCACATGCATGTCCTTTTAGATGCAAGGAGCTCCAGCAATTAACCCAGTTATTGTTTGCTGTTATTGTATGACTACTTTCCATCATTGCAACCATAGGCAATCCCTCACCTTTCATTTATATAGATAGTACATTCTGGATTCTAGTCAAGGACCAAGTCAGTTACTATAATGTAAGAAATACTATGATCTGTGAAGGGGAAAATTATACTTTAATTTGCAGTCACTATGGTTTGATTAATCTGATTCTCTTAGAGGTGCTGTTGGGTGAATGATATTATAATGTACTTCAAAACTCAGGCCAACATCATCAAAATAGCATTCTGTTGCTAATTGTTAGCGATGCAGCACAGGTTAAAGAGAACTCTTTTTAATCTCTACACTGGATGGCCCATTTAATATTGGATATTGACATTGAGAGTAGCCTGGATCCCCCTGTGAAATGTATCAATGAACTCTTTTAGTGCTAACTAACATCCTGCTGCTCAAGCACTGCTAATTACAACTTTGTGGACTGTTCGGCAGGCTCCAAAATAGAGGAGGAGCTTCCCAACTAAGAAGATCTCAGCACAGTTTTAATCCTGACTTTCAAGACACTTACTCAGTACTACCTGCTGATCACCCACAACTTCATATAACGCCCCTGCCTGGGCCTTAAAGAATAATGTGCAAATTGATTCAGAGGAAGCAGACTGCAAGCAACTGTCTTTTTTACACTGTCTGGAAAGTAGTCTGTATATCTTTCAAAGATTGGACTGTTGTTATTCCATGTCATTACACTTCCCATACATAAATCTGTTGAAGAGAGACCCTAAACCAACTTCAAAAGTGGTAATTTAATCCTTTACCATTCTGATCAATATTCGTGGCGTAAAGTGCTTACAAAGGCACCTTTTGCAAGTCCAAGCCTCAACTGTCTCACGTGCCTTCCCTGCCATTCGAATGTGAAGAGCACCAGATATTTTACATTTTACCTCTCTCTCGCCTGCCATGATAGCTATGCCCCTGACTACTTCAAAGACCTGAGGACAGATTCGTACTGCCCAATTTTTGACAATTCTGGTGGCTGTTATTAATCATCATATTAGACCCTGACAGTGCTTAATTTGTAAAAGAGTGAGTGCTGGTGCTCAAAGCTGTGCTCAGAAGCCACTTGCCCGTGCAATTAAATGTTGGCAAACTGTATACCAAGCGTGCATAGTTTTATACCCACCTCATGGTCTCTAATTCTCTACTAGAGACTCCCTGCCACTTTGGGATGTATGACGTTACAACGCATGCTATTACAACGCATACCTTTACAACGCATTTTTTACAACGCAACATCCACTACAACGCATTCCATTACAACGCAGGACACTACAACGCATTTTTTAAAACTACCTTTACAACGCATTCCATTACAACGCATACTACCTTTACAACGCATACCATTACAACGCATAATATTACATTGCATTTAAGGTAAGTATTGGATAGTATAGGGGTAAAAATTACTATTCTAACTCCAGGGGGTGCAACAGTAGGGCAAGTGTTGGATAGTATAGGGGTAAAAATTACTATTCTAACTCCAGGGGGTGCAACAGTAGGGTAAGTGTTGGATAGTATAGGGGTAAAAATTACTATTCTAACTCCAGGGGGTGCAACAGTAGGGCAAGTGTTGGATAGTATAGGGGTAAAAATTACTATTCTTACTCCAGGGGGTGCAACAGTAGGGTAAGTGTTGGATAGTATAGGGGTAAAAATTACTATTCTAACTCCAGGGGGTGCAACAGTAGGGCAAGTGTTGGATAGTATAGGGGTAAAAATTACTATTCTAACTCCAGGGGGTGCAACAGTAGGGCAAGTGTTGGATAGTATAGGGGTAAAAATTACTATTCTAACTCCAGGGGGTGCAACAGTAGGGCAAGTGTTGGATAGTATAGGGGTAAAAATTACTATTCTAACTCCAGGGGGTGCAACAGTAGGGCAAGTGTTGGATAGTATAGGGGTAAAAATTACTATTCTAACTCCAGGGGGTGCAACAGTAGGGCAAGTGTTTGATAGTATAGGGGTAAAAATTACTATTCTAACTCCAGGGGGTGCAACAGTAGGGCAAGTGTTGGATAGTATAGGGGTGAAATTTACTATTCTAACTCCAGGGGGTGCAACAGTAGGGTAAGTGTTGGATAGTGTAGGGGTTTTAATGTAATATTATGCGTTGTAATGGTATGCGTTGTAAAGGTAGTATGCGTTGTAATGGAATGCGTTGTAAAGGTAGTTTTTAAAAATGCGTTGTAGTGTCCTGCGTTGTAATGGAATGCGTTGTAGTGGATGTTGCGTTGTAAAAAATGCGTTGTAAGTGTAGTGCGTTGTAAAAGTTGCGTTGTAAAGGTTGTATACCGCCACTTTATATCATTTTTGAAGGTTCCTGTTTTCCCCCTTTGTGACGGATTTTCGGTCTATCTCTGTCTCTGTCATTCCGCTTTGTGGGTTTTTTTCTGTCTTGCTATCAGTAAATGTCTGATGCCGGAAAATAATGACCAGTCCCCAAAAATGGGAACTGGGGAAGGGGCACCGGCAACCACCTGCTCAAATTAAACACTACACACTGCCTTCAATGGAATCAAATGCAAAAAAAACAATTGATGGACAGAATGCAGAACAATGTCATACATTCATCACAGTACAGAGATCTGGGCTTAAATCCATCATTGTTTTTCACCCCATGCCTTTCCAGTTCGAAACCGGCCATGTGCACTTCAGTCTTGACCCTGGGCCCAATGGGAACAGTCCAGCCGGAACTGCCAAGCCAGATCCTCCCTGGACCGGAAACAAGCAACCTAGGACCGGTTGTGGGGTTTCACCTCTCGCCAGCCAGGATGAAACTAGTCCTAGGATGCTTGTTTCCAGTCAGGGAAGGACCTGGCCTGGCCGTTCGGGCTGGACTGTTCCCATTGGGCGCAGGGTCAAGACTGATTTGCATATTGCTGGGTTCAAAATGAGATGGGGAGCAAAGAACTATGGATTTAGGCCCAGGTCTCTGTACTGGGGTGAATGTATTACATTGTTCTGCATCCTGTCCATCAATTGTTCTTTTTGCGTTTGTCACCCCGAGTGTGACAGGCATGCCTGATGACTGATTTGCATATGGCCAGGTCTAAACTGGTGTGGCATGGTGAGCAAAAGAATGATGGCTTTAACCCAGATTCCTTGACTGGGGGTGAATGTTTTGATTTCTTCTGCATTCCATCCATGTTATACCTGCTGCTCAGAAAGTGTGACTGCGGTGGTGGAATGATGGTGAGTGAGGTGGCTGTGGAATGTTGGTGAGTGAGAGAGTCAGTTGGAGGTTAAGCTGAGCATCAGTAAGGCTGCTCCCAGTGGGGCTCTACATGATAACATCTATCTTATATAAACCAACTTAATATCTACATGGAACAGGTGTCATTTATTTACAACATATTTTGGCGAGGATTTTACCAAGAAGAACCTGCGTGTGCCACCTGAAGGGAAACTATGAAGCCTAAAGTAACTTAAAAACTGAAGAAGTAAAGCTTCAAGAAGCTCCTCTTGTACCCAAGTTTGGCGTGTACAGTTAGCTGGCAGCTCTAAGCCCCACCAGTGACCAGGAGACCGGTCGGCCCCAACCCGGGGGTGTCAGCTCCTGCTGGACCTTCCCTCTTCCTGGCTGCTGTAACATTGTAAGAGGTGTCTGTTTCAAATTACCTTGGGAAAGTGTCTCCATCAGTATGAGTTCCCCGTGAAGAAACAAGAAGAGCGTTTGGGGTGCTGCCACTTGAAGAGGTGTCCATCAATTGTGTGTCTTTTGCTTCCTTGTCCTAGGTGCGCCAGGTTATCCAGATGTGGGTCTCAGGCTCACTGTGCCACTGGATTCAAGCTATCCTGGCTGATGAGGGGTGAAACCCCAAAACCAGTCCTAGGATACTTGTTTCTGGTCCAGAGAAGACCTGGCTTGGCAGCTCGGGCTGGACTGTTCCCCTGAGGCACAGGGTAAAGACTGATTTGCATTTGGTCAGGTCTAAACCCCCATGAAGCAACAAGAAGAGCGCTTGTGGTGCTGCCACTTGAAGAGGTGTCCATCAATTGTATGTCTTTTGCTTCCTTGCCCTAGGTGCGCCGGGTACGGCCAGACGTGGGTCCTGGGATCACTGTGCCACTGGATTAAAGCTATCCTGGCTGATGAGGTGTGAAACCCATCCTTGGATGCTTGTTTGGGATCCAGGGAGGACCTTGCTTGGCAGTTCGGGCTGGACTGTTCCCTTGAGGCACAGGGTAAAGACTGATTTGCATATGGTCAAGTCTAAACTGAATTGTCATAGTGAGAAAAAGAATGATGGATTTAACCCAGATTTCTTGACTGGGGGTGAATTTTTTGACTTGTTCTGTATTCTGTCCATCAATTTTTTGTCCTTTGCTTGATTGGAATAAAAGCTGAGTGTTAGTGAAATTTCTATGATTTTACTTAAGAACATTTTTAACGTTTATTTTAAATGTTGACAAATTTTGTAAGGCAGTGAAGTTTCTATGATTTTACTCAAGAACATTTTTAACGTTTATTTTAAATGTTGACAAATTTTGTAAGACTGAATGGTTGTAAACATACTAGAGGAAAAGAGTACAACTTTAGTAGCCTTCATTGGAAAAATATCGGTGCATACACCCACCTTTAGAATGAGGATATACTTGCAAAAACGTTTTGTAAAAATGGGGCATATTTACAAGGAAATGTTGGAGCGAGGAGCTGCGCCAAATTTGCCACCGGCGCTCTCTGACATTTCCAAAACGCAGGGATGTGCCATATTTACAACAATACAGGGCACCCCTGTTTTCACTAGCGCTGGTGCTAAAATTAGCTGCCTAGGGCAAGGGTGCCTGCGTTGTAGGGAATTATTGTTTATGTAAAGGAAAGTGTCCCTACCGCACATACACAAACAATAATGCTGATTAGTTACTGCTATGTGCACTGCATTCTGCAGCACACATGGAAGTAGCATATTGTCATCATTTGAAGATTGTTTATGTGCACGCAGGGACTCCTTCCTGCACATAACCAATCAATATGCAGGTCTGTAGGTGTTGGGGTGGAGTCATTGAAGATGAAGGGGATCCAGTTATGGGCATCTTCCCGGTGACAGCAATGCCTAAACTGGTGGGTGAGTGCATAAAGGTTGATGGTAAAGGTGTTCAGATTGATGACACTGATGGGCATGGAGAGGCCTGTGGAGAGGATGCGACTAAATAGGACAAGCACAAGAAATGGTTAGCAAACATAGGTTTAGCAATGTCCCACCTCTCTGACAAGACTAAGATATGATATGAAAACATGAGTACATTGATGTTTTGAAACTGCTACACAGGGAGATAAGTGCGAAGAAGGGTCTAAAAAGGTGTAGTGGGAGTTGACTAGGAGGCCCAGGATCCCTTTCAACATGGAGAATTGGATGTCCGCATTTCTGATTTATGGAAGTATTTATTGTGAGCGACATACCGACAGGGCGATTGCTTTGTTCAAATACATGGGCATTATTCCAAAGGCCCCAATGCACTTTGGGGATTATGCGTGGCTTAGCTATAATGAGGAATTTAGGGCAAAAGTGAGCCTTAATCCTGATAAGCCCTGGGGAGAGGTGGATTCTGAATTGGGGATGCAGTGGATGCCATTCACTCAATCCACGGCCTCTAAGCATACTGAGAGCAGCCTGCCTTTTACTTATCAGTCTTTGCAGCCCAGCACCACTCTGCAGGGAGTAGGTTATGCTCCGTAGCCAACTGGACCTAGCATTGGGGCATGTTGGAATTTCAAAAAGGGTTTTTGCCCCCCCGACACCCATGGAAAGTCAAACATGAATGCTCCGAGTGCGGGTGGCAGCACCCCCTCACTCAGTGCTTCACACCGGCAAGCCCAGAGGGATAATGGAAAACTTCGAGAGAGGGTAGAACAGGGTCAGTCTGGGCTTAAGGGCCCCTATGCCAATTAAGGTAGAGGCCATGGTACCTTGACTCTCTGTGCTCCTGGACATAGCGGCAGCATTGCGTTTGGAATTAGGTTTCACAGAGGGATTTTGGGTTGAGTACCAAGGGCCCTAGGGTTCGCATATGGTCAGACAGCATGAAGTCGGTCAAAGAACTGAGGTGGTAGCGGCAAAATTGGGAAAAGAGGTAGCTGAAGGTAGGGTAGCAGGCCCATACTTTGATTGACCCTTGACAGATCTGATCATCTCTCCACTGGGTGTGGTGCTTAAGAAGGGGGTGGGCAATTAGGGATGATCCACCACTTATCTTGGCTGGAGGGTGCTTCTGTAAATTACTTCATAGCAGAGGACGATACCAGGGTGTTGTATGCCATGGTTGATGATGCCGTTCACCTAGTGAGGCCGAACTAGCAAATGTGACATCAAATCTGCCTTTTCGGCTGCTGCCAATACCCCCCTGCTGATTTTTCTTTGCTCTGCATCCAATTTGGGGGTGCCATCTATGTGGACAAGGTCTTGCCTATGAGTTGTTAAATTTTGTGTGTATTGTTTCAGACCTGTAGTACATTCTTGCTATGGATCTTCACCAAAGATAGGAGGTGCTTCACTGTATTAATGACTTTGTGTTTATCAGCAAGAAAGATTCTAGCAATTGCAGTAGGGCACTTCAGCATTTTCAGTCCTTGGGTCGGGCTTTCGGGGTGCCTTTGGCTCCCGAGAAGACAGAGGGTCCTAGTGAGGTCTTGATGTTCCTGGGCATTTAGTTGGACTCTGTACTGTGGGTGGCAAGTCTGCCACAGGTAAAAGTGCTGGAGATCCAGGGTTTACTGGCAGAAGTAATGGGGGGGTGACTGGGCTAAGGATGGTGTAGAAGTTGCTCGGTTTTCTGAATGGTGAGAGCAACTTGGTCTTTTTGCAGGCGTCTAGGCATGGCTATGTCTGGTGCGGTGTTGTCACATCAGAGTGTGCAATTTCTTTGGCTGTCATGGATGACCTTTGCATATGGTGGACATTCTTGGATGACTTCAATGGTGTGTCTTTAAGTTTTTTGGTTGAGAACACAGTGTGGCAGGTTCAAATCTTTCCAGATGCAGTGGGTGCTCAAGGATTTGCTCTGGTCTGGGACGGGAGGTGGTGTGCGGAGAAATGGTCTGCACACTGGTTGACTAAGGGGCACATCATCGCTTTCCTTGAGTTTTCCCCATTGTTGTTGGCATTGTCAGTGAGGGGCATTGAACTAGCGAACAGGACGACATGGTCTATGTGCACAACATAAGGTGGTTGACTTGGTGAACAAGCAGAGAGCGAGGTACTTGAGGGTGTTGAGACTGTTGCGGAGATTCAAGCTGGTTTGCTTGCTTCTGAGTATTGTGTTCAGGGCTAAGCATGTTCCAGGTGGCAGCAAAGTTACAGCAGACTCCTTATCTTGTTCACAGTGGCAACGTTTCTGCAGGTTGGTGCGAGGAGCTGAGGAGGTCAAGACACCATTGCCGGGTGACATCTGGGCCTGGGGGGAGTGAACGGAATTGGTCTATGTTACATGCTGTATTATTAGGTGCATGTGTCTTTAAGTAGGTTCCGTGTCGCATGCCACTGCATGCGACATGTTATCTTTCAGAAGAGTTCTACATTCTAGGAAGAGATCTAGGTTGGGGGAGATTAACTGTTTAGTGGATTTGATTTGATGACCTGTAGCTGTTGGACGGATTTTGAATGTGCTGCCAATAAACCATTTTATTTGAAGATATCACATATTGAAGGACTTTCATTTTAACATTTTGGCGACGACGGGAAACCACTGAGCAGCACAGAGTAATTCAGTGGTTGGACCTTTGTTTTTTTTTATTGGAGATTTACAGCGTTTTGAGAATTCTGGCACATTGGCCATTCCAGCGGATTTTTTTTTTTAAAGTTACATCAATTTTATGATCTACGGAGGTTGGATGCATCTACATGTTTTGTTTGGAAGAAAGACAACGGGGAGAGTGTGACACTTACGCTGTGAGAAAGACAACGGGAGAAGTGTGACCTACGTTGTTTGCCACCACTTCCAAATTTGGATATCTACACTTCTTGTTGTTCAAGTGTCAAATACTTATGCTGGTGTGAGCCTTTTGTGAAGAAAATATGCTTCTTGTACTTTCAGCGCTTGTCATTTAGTTGGAACTGCACAATTAGCCTGAGAGAGTGAAGACATCGAGCTTACGGTACACTTCGTCCGTTACCTTTGAACTCTTTTTTTGCCGATATGCAATATTTTAACATATATTGGTGAATTTCGCTCGCACAGTTGGGAAATTTTTTTTTCATCGTTATTTTCTTTCAAAAGGTAAAAGAATCTTACTTGGTCATAGCGTGTTCATCAAGCATTCCATCTCCGTCATGATTGTCACGCACGCAGTAAAGTATGCGCGTTCGTGATGTCACACGCTGAAGTCAATGTTGCCAAGCAACGCCCACAACAACCAACGCGTTGACGCACGAAGAAGTAAAAGATCAGTTTAAGTCCGGAACTTGATCTTGAAGCAACGCGCGTGTGGGGGAAGTAAGTACTTTATTGTTCAGTGGCTCGAGTGAAGTGTTCTTTTGTGTTTTCAAAGGCATACGAACTGTTTTTTTTTTAAAAAAGCGCCTCAAGCCATTTTGTTACTAGCACATGTGTTAATTCAGGTGTACATTCTCTATTACCAGTGTTTACATAAAAATAAGGAAGTAACTAGTAAATTAAAATGCAATTCGACCCGCCTGCGAAATTTCTACAAGTTAAAGGGGATCCACCCATGCCTTGGCCAAGGTGGAAAGAAGAGTTTTTAAACTACATGAAAGCCATTGACGGTGAAAGGATGGGTTCAGAAAGGAAGAAAAGCATTCTGTTACATTGTCTGGGCTCAGAAGGGCAGGTTATTTTTAGGTCACTTCCTCAAGTCAACATTCCTAATGCAAGCGGTGATTCAATGAATGTCTACACAGAAGCTTTGGCACGATTAGAAAAAAGATTCAAACCAACCATTAGCATAGCATTAAACCGATTTAAATTTTACACCAGGAAACAGAAAGAAGATGAGTCATTTGATGATTTCCTAACTTCGTTAAGGTCATTGAGCATGCATTGTAATTTCGGAAACATGTCAGATGAAATGATACGTGACCAAATAATAGTTCATGTCAAGTGTAAAAAAACTCAAGACAAGTTATGGGTAATGGGTGATCCAAATTTGAATGAAACTATTGCTACAGCTAAAGCGCAAGAACAATCAGATCTATGGATGGACACCATCAAAAAATGCTCTGATAAAAAAACAACAGAAGAGGAGATTTGTGCAGTCCGTTACAAAGCTACAAAACAGAACGCAACACAGAATTGGGGAAAGCAGAATTTTAATAAAGCCAAGCAGTTTGTTCCAAGACAGTTTGAAGGAGTTGTTAACCAGGGAATGTGTTTCAGATGTGGAAACAAAAATCATTTTGCTTCATATCCAGGTTGTCCAGCATTGAAGAGAGAGTGTAATATTTGCAATAGGATTGGACACTTTAGCAATATGTGTAGAGACAGACGTGGACAATTTCAAAAGCAGGGTCCTGTTTCAACTATTTCAGAAGAAGATAACACCTGTATTAATACTGTTCAAGAACATGGTTTTGTTGTATCTATAGTGGGTGATGTTCCAAGGCACATAAGTCCTCCTAAATGTACGTTTCAAGTTTGCGATGTAGATATTTTGCTTATGGTAGATTCTGGTTCCCCTTGGACCATCATATCTCATGAGTATTACATGTCATTATTGGTAAATGTTTTACCGTTAGACACTTTAGAAGAACCAGACATTGTTGCAGAGAGTTTTTGTGGTACAAGAATTGACATGATGGTTTTTTTTTCTATTTGCTTACATTACAAACATAGAATGGCAAATGTCAAACTATATGTTTCTAAAAAAGGGGTGAATGTGTTGGGATGGTTAGATCAATGGAAATTTGGCATCATACTCAATGCGAGATCTATGGAACCAGTTTCCTTATGTGAGGATCATCTCATGAATTCTGTATCTGCAATTGAGGAGAGTAAAGTAGAGGAAACAAATGAGGTCATTAAGGATCAGGCAAGCAAACTCATTGGCAGTTTTGGGAAAGTCTTTATAGATAAGTTAGGTAGGCTCAAGGATTTCTCACACAGAATTGTACTTAAGAGTAACCATATTCCTGTTGTACAAAAAATTAGGAATGTACCCATTAACATCAGGGATGAACTCAAGGAAATGTTAGATGAGTTACTTAGAGAGGGCATAATTGAACCTATAGAGTCATCCGAGTGGGTTTCTCCCATAGTTTTGGTGCGGAAACCTGATAAAAAATTGAGGGTGTGTGTGGACTTGAGAGCGCTAAATGCTAATATCATTGTGGATTGCCATCCTTTACCAAACATTAATGAGCTAGTATCTTTGTTGCATGGTGCTAAAATATTCTCTACCCTCGATCTCAGATCAGCATATCACCAGATCGAACTCTCTGAAGATTCGAGGAAGTACACTGCGTTCATCACTCCACAAGGTTTGTTTCAATACACTCGCATGCCCTTTGGTTTGGCGTCTGCAGCTTCCGTATTTCAGAGGATCATGTTTCAGATTTTCAGGGACATTGATGCTTATGTCAAGTGTTTCCAAGACGATATATTGGTTTTTTCAAAGAGTACACAGGAGCATCAATCTCATTTGCATGAAGTATGCAAAAGACTGGAACAAAATGGTTTGACTCTCAAAGCACACAAATGCAAGTTATTCAAAGAGTCTGTAGAGTATTTGGGACATACGCTTTCAGGGGATGGTGTAGTGCCCAAAAAATCTAATGTTGAGGCTATATCTAAAGCTCCATTCCCAGAGAATAGAGATCAATTACTCTCCTTCGCAGGAATGTGTGAGTATTACAGTAAGTTTGTGGTTAATTTTGCCACCAAGATGGAACCTTTGAGGAGACTTTTGAGGCAAGGAGTAAAATATGAGTGGGGGGAGTCTGCACAACGATCGTTTGAAGAGATTAAACATGATATTGTCAATGCACCCACTCTCAAACCCTTTCGTATCAAGTCTGAGTGTATCATCACAGTGGATGCAAGTCTTTACGGCTTAGGGGCAGTGTTGTCTCAGAGAAAGAGCAAGGAGGAATGGAACGTGGCATTTGCGTCTAGGACTCTTAATGAATGTGAGCGTAAATATTCTGTTATTGAGAGGGAGTTGTTGGCTGGTGTTTGGGCTATTGAACATTTTAGGTTATATGTATGGGGTTCTAAGTTTGTTTTGAGAACGGATCACAAGCCACTAGTAAACATTTTATCGGTTGGTGGAGGGAGAAATTCCACTGCCAGAATTGCCAGGCTCATGTCAAAGTTGCAGGAGTATAATTTTAGTACGGAGTATGTTCCGGGTAAGAAGAATGTGACTGCGGACTGTTTGTCACGCTTACCGTGCAAACAGAGTGAAATTAATTCTGTATGTGAGTTGGATGTGGTAATGACTATTGATGATGTACTTCAAGGAGATTTTCAAGACATTTCTGAAATACGTTGGAAAGATTGTGAGCAGAAGGATGCTAAATGGTCATTGCTTAAGGATTACATCAAACATGGGTGGCCAAGGAAAGATAGAATTAGTTCTGAGTTTTTACCATTTTTTAGGGTTATGGAAGAACTAGAACTTGATGGTGACTTTATTTTTAAATCAGGGAAGTGTATTCCACCTGAAGGAATGTATGAGGTGATTTTGAAAATTGCTCATAAGACACACCCGGGCATTTCATCTATGAAGCGTTTAATTAGATTGTTTTTCTGGTGGCCAGGTATTGACAGATTTATTGATAAGACAGTCAGGGAATGTCCTGAATGTGTATCTAGTGAAAGGTCACTCAAGGTTTATACCCCACCTCTCAAGGTTGTAAAATGGCCGTCTGTACCATGGAAGAAAATAGCTTTTGATATTTCAGGTCCGTTTCACATTCTTCCAGAAAGTGCACGTTATGCTTTGGTGATAGTTGATTATCACTCAAAGTGGCCTGAAGTGAAATTTGTTCCGAAGGCTACCACTAGTGCTGTCATTGGATTTTTCAAAGATGTGTTTGCCAGAGAGGGGTGTCCTTCATGTTTAATTACTGACAATGGAGTTCAGTTAACTTCAGGAGAAATGGATGAATTTTTAAAAAAATGTAACATCACGCATAGATTTACTTCCTTATATGAACCACATGAGAATGGGCAAGTAGAACGTTTTAATAGAGTGTTGAAGGGATTTGTCACGGAAGCGATTAAGTTTGGTTCAGATTGGGTTAGTGCTTTGAGAGAACGTTTGTGGACGTATAGGATTACACCGCATTCCACAACTGAGGTTAGTCCTTTTAAACTGTTTAAAGGAAGAGATCCAGCGTCATTTGTGCTACCTTGGTGGTTAAAAGAAAAATCTCATTACTTTGACTCTGATAAGGAGAATTTGGAAATGGTTGCTAGACGTGTGGAAGCTAAACAGATTGTGACTAAAAGGCGGTATGATGAGAAATGGAAAGTAAGGCCTCATGAATTTCGTGAAGGAGACTGGGTGAGGATATTGAAGCAGGGTTTAGTTTGCAAGGGTGAAAATAAGTTTGGTGATCCCATTCAAGTTAAAAAAGTTTTTGAGAACAGTGTTATGACACAGGATGGTAAGATCTGGAATGTGGGTAAGTTGGCGAAATGTGTTAAATCTTTTGTTTCAAAGGATTTATCATTCTACAAAAGTAATAATCTCAACAAGGATGATTCTGTGGCCCACAGAGTCAAAGACTGTAAACGAGAAATTAGATTACCCAGAAGATATGCAAATTTTGTGTGATTGTTTTTGTTTGTGTTTTATCATTATGTCTCATCATTATTCTTTCATGCTTTTGTTAAAAAAGGGAGATATGTTACATGCTGTATTATTAGGTGCATGTGTCTTTAAGTAGGTTCCGTGTCGCATGCCACTGCATGCGACATGTTATCTTTCAGAAGAGTTCTACATTCTAGGAAGAGATCTAGGTTGGGGGAGATTAACTGTTTAGTGGATTTGATTTGATGACCTGTAGCTGTTGGACGGATTTTGAATGTGCTGCCAATAAACCATTTTATTTGAAGATATCACATATTGAAGGACTTTCATTTTAACAGTCTGGTCAAGAGGTTGTTGGCCAAGTACACCAGGAGGAGCTACCTGCTCCCATGGAACGAGTTTTGGAAGTTTGCGGGATGGTCACCTGAGGAAATGATGCAATATCATCAAGAAATTGAAGGGGTAGTGTTGCATTTTTGTTTTGTATTAACAAATGTTTATCACCCACAACCTTTAAAGGCAAGTTGGCGGGAATTTTGTTCTATGGCTAAATGTACTGTGGTTTTGACCCTGTAGGAGATGAGATACTGGGCCATGTTCTGAAGAGATGGGGCAGAGGGAGGGGTGCAGGGACGGTAGCATTTTGGGAGACAATTACATTTGAGTTATTGCGGAATTTGTTTGTGATTTTACCATTTTCATGTTCTGATTACTTTAAACTCCCTGTGTCTCAACTATGCATGATCTGGAGGTTTTTTGGACCTCTGGAGTGTCGAAGGTTTTGGGGTCCACTCGAGTTGTAAGGGTGTTGCATGAGGAAGTACATCTGGATCAGGGGTGAATGGGTATTTAGCTGCGTTGATAAGATCAGACCGGCAGGGATAAGTGGACTGTGTGAAGGGGTTAGTCTCGAGGTTTGTCATGTGTGGGAATGGTGCAGGTTCCAGTCAGCAGGGGGGATTTTTTCATAAGGATGGCAGCAAGATTACTTCTTTCCAGTTGTTAGCAGTGCAGCAGATGGCATTGAGTAGGCTGGGTACGATCAGGCCGGCTTTGGCACACATTCCTTTCGGATTGAGGCAGCGACAGAGGCTACATGTTTGGGGTGGTCTGTCGTACAGATTCCGCAGATTAGCAGGTTGAGGTTGCGGTGCTGTGAGCATTATGTGCGAAAGTGATTGAGTTTCTAAGTGGGTTTTGGGATTTGAGACAGTTTGCCAGAGCAAATTACCTTTTTTCTACTGAGGGGTACGTGACTGATCCAGGGACCAAGACAAGGACCTGGATTGTGGGACATTCCTTTGTGCACTGTGTAGGAAAGTTGGATTTGCTTCTTATGGTTATCCCCATTTTTTGCTAAATGTGATACTGTTTTTGACTAGTCTGACTGGGATCCTGCTAATCAGAACCCCAGTCTATCTGCTTTCTCCCTAAACTGTTATGTTATGTTATGTACTTTGGTACACTCCAGATTGGATACTGGGGTACCCTTGACAGTCCCTAGTATATGGTACCTTTGTACCGAGGGCATAGGTACCCCAGAGGCCTCCGATGGGCTGAAGCATGTATTATGCCACCCATGAGAGGCCATGCAAAATGGAGCCTATGTAAGTTGGTGCATGCACCACTTACTTAAGATATAGATTTACTATATCTAAGGGTCACTGCACTTATAATCTATGTCACGGGGGTGTGTCCAAGATGACGACATGCTCACAAACTAGCCAGCACCTTGCTACTGCCCGACAAGCCCTTGGTTGGCCATCGTGATCCCGGCGGACGAAGGGAGAGACCACTTGCCTGCCGAGCGCAGAGGCCAGCGGGGGAGTTCTGATGCTGCCGCTTGCTGAGGAGCTGCTGGGGGCTGGCAGACAGACCCCCCCCCGGTGCCGATACCTGCTCACAGCCTAGCCCAAGGGACCATCGCCCGGGACCCAAAGTACGTCGCCTGCATCCGGCTCCCCCCCGCCGCTGTACAGATACCCCCGGGAGTTGGCCTGGTCTACAGTGCGGCCTGGAAGAAGGAGACGAGCCAGAACCCACTGTCCTTTGGGGCGCCAACAGCAGCAACCCCATGCCCCCAAAGATACGCACTGAAACGGCCCTGAGGCCGGCGGCACAGCCAATCTCGCCGGTGCAACATTATGTAGGGGGAGAGCTGAGCGACGGTGGACGATCGCGCTGTTCCCCCCTGCTGGTGAGTGAAACCTTCTTGGAGCATCTGTTGAGAGGCGGGGATCAACGCCTGCGGGCCGACGCATGCAGAGGAGGTAGGGATGCCTGCCGGTCCAGTGGGGTCTCGAGTGGAGCTGCACCTGTTCCTGTGCCTGTCCGTCGGTGGCCCTGATTGCGTCGACCCCTGACTCGCTCCCTCCCGCGGTGGTTGGGCTCTTAATGAGTGAGGACCCAGATACGAGAGTGGCCCAGTGGGCAGGACCCTGACACCAGCAGCAGCACACGGCGGCACCAAAGAGACAGCTGTAAGGGAGAACCCAGGCCCGGGGAGCTTCACAGGTGGGGTTTGAGGCCTCCGGCTCTGAGAGCACGGCTGAGGGGACTGCTGCGCGAGATTGCTGTTGTTGCGGGGGGTGTGCAGCGGAGGTTTACGGTGAGCGAACTCCCATCCGCTGGCCTCCCCTATCCCTGTGGTGCAGCGCTGTGGATTGCTCTGGACCATCTGTGTAGCCTGACAGCACGATCACCCTAACCTGCGCAAATCACCCTGCAACAGATTGGTGGCTCCTGCTGAGGCCAGTGAATCCTCGAGTTGCAAATCTAATCTACTGGCGGCCCACACATCGCCACACGCCAAACAGTACTACAAGCAGTGCCTGCGTGTTCCCTTGCAGATGCAGTGAACGGTCCGGTCCATGCCAGCGGAACCCCTGATCTCTTCATGCTTTGGGCCTTGATCGCCCGTCTCCGGTCCCTGCACCCCCACGCCCCAAGCCTCATCACAGCCATAGGTGTACCTTGGTGGCGGGGGCTCACCGGATGGGGGCTGCCAACCTACAGACCCCTATGGCGACTGCGCAGCCTAAGAAAGATCGCTCTGTGAAGGACATGCTGCAAGCCAACACCGCGAGCCAGGGGTCAGAGATGACAGCGGGAGAAACGGACGGAGCAGATGCACCAGCCACGAAGGCCTTCATGGATTCGCTCTTCTCAGCACTCAAAGACGACCTACAAGAACTTAAAGACCAACTGGCGGTGGATCTCCGCGAGGTCTGCCGCGATGTCTCGGAAATAGGGGACTGGGTTGCGATGTTGGAGGAGCACAAGAACGGGTGCGACAGAGAAATGGAGATGATGCAACAGGAAATTCTCATTCTCAAAGAGCAGTACATTGAGCTCCAGGGACAGGAGGAGGACTTAGAGAACTGCTCGCACCGCAACAACATACTCATCCGGGGGGTGGGGCAGGGGGCGGAGGAGGGAGATATTGGAGAATTTGTTCAAGCCCTTTTTAGACACATTCTAGGCCCGGAGCACACGACTGCGGTCTAGATCGACAGGGTACATCGGGTGGGCCCACGCCGCTAAAATGCTGCGCCACCACCGGATATTCTAGCCTGTGTTCAAAACTTCCAACTAATAGAGCTTATCCTTCGTAAACCCAGAGACACTCATCCACTACAGTTCCGCGGCTTTACCCCGCTGCTCTATCCGGACCTATCTGCAGTCACTCTTCTTAAATGAAGGGAAGGTCTGCCCATTACTCAACACCTGAGGGAAAAAGGGATCCCCTATGCGTGGGGTCATCCCTTCTGCATCATTTTCAAATTCGAAGGAAAGCTACGTCAGTTGAGATCACTGCAAGAGGCTGCCCACCTCCTGGGCCTTCCTCCTCCGGCCAGCCTCATCAACACACCGCAACAACCACCTGTAACAACAGACCTGGCCGCTGGCAGGTTGTGGGCAGGTCCTCCCTACTGCCCCTTGGTCCAGACGCAGCGGTGCGAGCGAAAGAAAGGGAAAACGTTCTGTCCTCACTGTCTGGCAGCCCTGCAAACTCGTCCCCCGCATAACACTCTTGCCTTGATCAAATATGGGATTCTCAACTCGGTTGGGCAGGAGGGCCGTTGCCTCCTTGATTTCACGGACATGAAACATCACTATACCCCCGAACTGTGCCACCTCGATGGACATGTGTCAATTCTGCACTATTGCGGTCACTCCCCTTATGGTACTAAAGCAGACCGGCCAAGGATCGGTCCTACATTGCTTTTGCAATTCTTGTAGTCTTGTTCATTGGGATTTTTTTTCATTCTTGGGATAGGGTGGGCTCTCTCCTCAGTGAGTCCTTTTTTCAGTTCCTCGCACTACAGCTTTGCGCAATTGACCGCCTTCCTCTATCAAGTCCTCTCTGGCCTCTTCCTCCCACAGGGCTGCATGTGCTCCCACAGTAACTTATCCGGCCCCTTCCTTCCCATCTGGATCTTAAAATAGTTAGTCTGAACGCCCGGGGTCTTAATAATCCCGTTAAGCTGAAGGCGGTCCTTTCATTACTTGAAAACTCGGGGGAGAGATTTGTCTCATCCAAGAAACCCACCTGCTCCATGCTGACACCCACCGTATGCACCATAATCACTTTCCCTATCAGTTCTGGTCCTCTGCAAACAGTAAACGGGGAGGGGTGACAATTCTAGTGGACAAACATTTCAGGGCTTCACTAGTAGGGTCTGTTTCAGAGATTAAGGGGCGTCTTTTAGCTTTGCGATTCTTCTTGGGTACCTCTTCCTGTACTGTTGCGTCCATCTATTCTCCTAATGACCGCCCAGATAAGTTCTTATTAGATGCATGTGCTGAGGTGTTGTGTTCCGCTGATCCTGTGGTGGTAGTATGGGTTGACCTCACCCTAGTGATGGATGGGGGGTTGGACCGTTCTGGTTCCCACACAGGGGAAGTGGGCACTCTGTCAGCGAAGGGAGGAGACCTGCTGCACGAAGTAGGGATAAAGGATGCCTGGCGCTGCTTCACCCAGACAAGAAGGATTTTTCAAATTACTCGGCTGCACATATGACATATGCCCGTCTTGACCATTTTCTCATCACTATTGAAGCACAGGCCCTATCTGACCACGCACCCATTACCCTGTCCCTTCGCTTCCCCTCCGAGCGATCTGCTTGCACCTCGCACTGGTGACTGCGAGACTCACTGCTTCGGTCCCCAGATGTAGTGACTGACATTAGGCGGTGTCTTAATGCCTTCTGAGCCTTCTATCAATCCCTTTACGTGGCAAATCCCTCTCTGCTGCCTGACCCTACTGAATACCTGAGAGAAGCCGCGAAGACCCCCCTGTCCGATGGTAAGGCCAAAGCCCTGGAAGCGCCTATCCGCATCGATGAAGTGATATCTATGATCGCCCGGCTGAAGCTACAGAAGGCCCCTGGGCCTGACGGCTTCAGAGCACTTTTCTACAAAACCTACTGTGCTGAACTAGCCCCATTGCTCACTCGACTGTTTACCTCCTTCGCGGATACCGGGTTCCTCACACCCTCCATGATACAGGCCTCTATCTCGGTTATCTTCAACCCGGGTAAGGACCCAGAACTCTCTAGTTCATACCGGCCAATCTCCCTAATAAACGTAGATGTGAAGCTGTTCTCAAGCATTTTGGCACATAGGCTGAACCCCCGAATGCCAGGTCTGGTTGATCCGTATCAATCCAGTTTCATCCCAGTATGGCAATGTGGAGACAACACCAAACATATTTGTCATCTCATCGATAAGGTGCAGTGGCCCAAAAAGGAAGCCCTTCTACTAGCGATTGACGCGGAGAAGGCTTTTGACGGTGTGCACTGGCTGTACCTCTTCGCTACTCTCGAGCGATTTGGGCTGGGGCCCTGGTTCCGACATTGGATTGCGAGCATCTACAGCGTCCCACAAGCGGCGGGCTGAGTCAATGGTTTGCTCTCTGATAACTTTGAGGTATGGCGGGGAACATAACAGGGATGTCCCCTTTACCCCCTGCTATTCGCCCTATATATGGAGCCCTTGGCTCGGCGACTTCGGAACAATCCCTTGACAAGAGGCATCCCATTTGGGCTGGATTGTCACCTCATCAGCTTATATGCGGATGACGTCATTTTTTCGGTTGCACACCCCCTGACCTCCCTGTCAGCTATTGTGGACGACCTTCAGACATTCAGTCAATTTTCTGGCTTTAAAATCAATATGCAGAAATCTCAAGTGCTCAATCTCACCAAGAGCCAGCCGACAGTGGATGCTCTCCAGAATCGCTTTGCCTTTGACTGGGTGTAGGAGGGAACCATGTACCTCGGGTTGGTCCTCCACAAAAGCCTTGCGAAAACAGCAGAGGTGAACTTCTCTACACTAATATCACGGATCCGCATAGACATACACCTATGGCGACGCATACCCCTGACGTGGTTTGGGAGACTGTCCGTGGTCAAAATGAATGTACTGCCGCGTGCCTTATACTTGCTCCAAACATTGCCACTAGAGCCCTCGCCACATGCCCTGCGCCAAATACAATCGATGATCGAGGGCTTTGTCTGGGGCCCGATCTCACCACGATTACAGAGAGCCCAGCTTCAACAACCTAAGAAGGATGGGAGCCTAGCCTTTCCTAACATCACCCGATACTTCCATGCTTCACTACTACGTTATCTGGTAGAGTGGAATCCTCCCATGACAGAGAAATACTGGGTTTTCAAGGACCAGACAGTAGTGTGCCATCACATCTGGCGAGACGCCTGACTGCCAAAACCGGCACGCGCCTGGGCACTCCATTCCTCACCAGTCACGCGCCCCACAATGCTCGCATGGGACAGGGTCTCTCAAAGGGCCAAATTAACTACATTCCCCACTCCCTTGACCCCGTTTTTCTTGAACCCGGCCTTCCCACCTGGGTTGGACAACAAGCTCGCAGCGTTTTGGGTGGGAGGGGGTTGTAAGGGCCTCGGGCACTTATTTAATCTTCAGGGCCATATCCCCTTTTAGGAACTACGATTGGACAATAATCTCCCTGCCACCGATTTTTATTTGCACTCCCAGATGATACACTGAATTTCTGGGACAGAGACGCGCCCCCTGACTTTACGGCAGATGTGGCCTTTTGAGAAGTGGATACTTAGCAAAAAAGACGACAAAAGTATTATCTCTGAAATATACTCCTTCGTTACCACAGCTACCCCAAGGGCGCTCACTGCATGGCAGACACGCTGGGAGGCGAAATTAGGGCACACAATGTCTGACAAGGAGTGGGAGGATGTTTTCTAACAGTCACACCACACTACGAATTCCTCAGGCCATGCTGAAACAGCTTTCAAGATTATGTCATATTGGTATTACACCCCCAATCAACTATCCAAATGGCAATCCCAATGTGATGGCCTCTGCTGGCTGGGCTGCGGAAGCCCCGGGACACTTCTCCACCTACTCTGGCATTGCCCAAAGCTTACCCGCCACTGGGAAAAGATACTGGATGACATTGATTTGGCCTTCAACACCTCCATTCCCCGGCTCCATGCTTACACTCTCTTATGCTTACCCAATGCGATAACCTTTCCCCAGCGCTCTACTAGAGGGAGGCAAATGGCGCTCGCATTGAACGCTGCACACAGGGTAATATTGGCACGGTGGAAATCGGACAAGGTACCGTATTACACACAGTGGTTACACCAACTCTGGAGTTTTCTAGGGATGGAGAAGCTTTCGATGGCAGCTGCAGGGAAGAGTAAGGATTCTGCCAAAACCTGGGCCCCTTTCATAGCCATCCTCTCCACTGAATTCCGAGAACTGACCTGCCAACAATACCTCCGCATCATAAACTTAATTCCGGATGACATCGCAGTTGCTCCATAAGATTGCATATCACTGGATCTCTATTTCTTCCTCATGAAGGGGGTCTGCAAAATACCCAGGGCACACAGGCTGTCAGGTGTCCTTTCCTTGTTTTGCTCACTGAGGAGAAGGGGAGGGGGAATGGGGTTACGTCAGTTTTCTATACTGTTTTCACATTATCCTCCTCGTTTCGTTCAGTGTTTAAAATGGAATACTACTCAATTCAAGTCAAGTCACGTCAACAAACCTTTATTCGGTTACAGAAATAACCATAAAAGCACTTAAAAATCATTTTTAAATTAATTAAAACATATATACGTTTACAAAACAATAGACCGAGTACATAATCATTAATGCCATTTCTCATTTGTTCACATCACTACTCAAAGCCTACCGATTGCAGTTGGTCGACATACTATCACCTTTGACCTCCAGACTTTCTAATTGGCAAGATTACCCACTCACTGCACAACCAATCTGCAACTATTCCCCCTTTCAGACGCGGCCGGCCCTGTTGGGTTGTAGGCGACTTGCTGTGTTTAACTCTGTGGGACCCTACTTTTATCATTGCTATGCAAGTATGAACAGATCACAGCTAGCCGGCCCGCTGGGTTGTAGGTGACTTAACTCTGTTTCTCTGCTTTGTATTCTGCCAATAAAAACAGATTTAATACTGAAACCTATGTCACCCCTCTAGCAGCTCTTTGCAATCCTGAGGGCAGGGTGCTTGGTTCTAAGTGAGAGGGTGCCACTGCATGAGCAGGACACCCCTGCAACCTACAGAGTCCATTCTCCCAGGTTGTCAGTGAGGCAGCCATTTACGATATATAGAGTGGCATTATGTGACTGCATGATGACCAACTCTAAAGCAGATGAAACTAACCCTATTGTGTTTGGTGTCAAACATGTTGGAATCATACCCCCACACCTGTGTGGGAGGTTTGATTCCACCCCTCAGTCATGAGCTTCATTGGGTCCCTGGTGTTCCCAGTACCACCTTCTAGGTCCTGGCAGCACAGAATGGTTGTTGCCGACCAGAGACACATTTCTGCCCTCCTGCTGCTGAACCACATTTGAGCAGGGAAAGGCAGAACAATAGGTATCTTGTCACAGGGAGGTGTGACCAACTCCCAGACAGGATATTGTGTATTAGGGCTGGGTGGGTGTGCTTGCCAGCGATCAAAAGTCTGCATGAGGGGTGCATTTGGTGTCCCTGTGCATATTCCAGTTCAAATCAGTCCTTGGAGCTGTAGGCTCTTGCTCTGGAAACGAAACTGGACAAAGGACAGGGGAGTAACCTCCCCATTGTCCAGACCCTCCCCTGGGAGGGTCCCCTGAATATATCCAACCCTCTTCCGTGGGTACTTGAGGGGTTACCTGGCTGTTGGACCCTAGATTTGACGTGGACAAGATTCTAAACAAGAAACCACTGAACTTTGACCGTCTGGACACTCTGGACTTTGCTGGACTTCGTTTGGGCACGACTTTGTCTCCTTATCAGTCTGAAGCATCATCTGTGCCAGTGCACCATACAGGATCTGTGCAGGACCTGTGGAGCATCAAGGACAAACACAGATATCTCTCTTGAAGTGAAGGAGTCACCCCCTGAATTCGCAGACACAGCAACATTGCTGTTTGGTCTGCTGACCCTGAGCTACAACAGAGGATGAAGACTTCAGCAATACAGAAGGTGGGTTTCTATGTCCTGTCATCTCGGAGCTGCCTTCTCACCAGCTTTGAGGTCATAATCCCTCGTGGAAGCTGCAATACCCAAACCCCTGTGCACAGCATACATTTGCAAATGCATATGCTTGTTGGCATTTCCCGAACAAGTGCATTGGCCTTCTGGTAGCTCCAACCTCTGGTACCACTTCCTACCAAGAGATCCGGCCTCCTCACACCGAGTGCTCTGTGGGCTGCTGTTTGGTGAAATCTCTCAAGGTCCTATTGCAACTCCTGTGCCTCTGACCTGTAGGTCCATTTGAGGGTCAACTTAGTTTTTCTTTGGCTCCCCTGGTTGCTCCAGGCCTGCCCGGACTCCCCTTTCTGTGGTGAGTCTCCTGGACCTTGCTGGTCCAAACCTTATCCATCCTTGACCTTCAGCGTGGGTTGCCATTGCCAAGACTTGCTGGTGCTCCAGCCGGAAAACGACCCCTCAGTACTTGACATCCTTTGTGGGACAGCTCAGATCCGGCTGCTGGTTGTGCTCGACATCTCCTGCTGCATGTAGCTGCAGAGTCAAGAACTCCATCAAAGCACCTGAATCACCCGACATCAGTGGGCATTCGTCTACTGAGGCCCTGGTCACTCCTGAGTGACCCAGACTCTGTCCCCTCTCCTTTCATGTACTCTTTTACAAGATTCCAAATTTGGATTCCAACTGACACATTTCTTGCTACCAGCAGCAGCTCTTCTTTGAAGTCCTCCATTGGGTTTGACGGTGGTTTCCAACACCACTTCAGACCAATGCACCCGGCTTTGAAGGGATAGCTAACTCATGTACCTCAGTATCCATGGGTGGGGTGGCTCTCCAACCTCATAACTTCCACGGGGTTTCTTAAAAGTCCACTGATAAGGGTCTTTAATCTCTAAAACTTCATTCATAACTTTCCAGTAGAATTGTAGGGAGCACGCGGCCATGTTCCCACACTGCACCTGTCCTCAGTAGGGTCCCTACTTACTCACCTTGAGTGGTTCCTTTTGGTCCCAGCAATTCTGCGTCCTCTCAACACTGTCTTGACTCGAGTCGTGGTTCTCATACCACTATTTTAGAATATGGTTTGGTCCCCCGGGGGCCCACTGTGTATTAATGCTATTTACTGTCATTTCTGTGCTCAAGTATTGTGTGCATTGTGATTTTCTCCGTGTAGGAGATACGCTGTCATACTAGAGAGTGTTATATTAATAAACACATATTTTTATAACTCCTGTGTGGTTCTCCTTTCATTTAACCAATACTATAAAAGGTTGCATTCTGGTAAAACAAGCTGCTTAACATTCCTTCAATATTAAGCCTCAAAGGCTGCTCTCCACAGCTACCACGTGGATTGCTTTCTAAGGTTAAATTTGACCTAAATCACCATGAGTGTCGATTGGACTTGTGCAATGTGCCCACTTTAATTAGGATTGTGGGACATTCCTTTGTGCACTGTGTAGGAAAGTTGGATTTGCTTCTTATGGTTATCCCCATTTTTTGCTAAATGTGATACTGTTTTTGACTAGTCTGACTGGGATCCTGCTAATCAGAACCCCAGTCTATCTGCTTTCTCCCTAAACTGTTATGTTATGTACTTTGGTACACTCCAGATTGGATACTGGGGTACCCTTGACAGTCCCTAGTATATGGTACCTATGTACCGAGGGCATAGGTACCCCAGAGGCCTCCCATGGGCTGAAGCATGTATTATGCCACCCATGAGAGGCCATGCAAAATGGAGCCTATGTAAGTTGGTGCATGCACCACTTACTTAAGATATAGATTTACTATATCTAAGGGTCACTGCACTTAAAATCTATGTCACGGGTTGTGTCCAAGATGACGACATGCTCACAGACTAGCCAGCACCTTGCTACTGCCCGACAAGCTCTTGGTCGGGCATCGTGATCCCGGCGGACGCAGGGAGAGACCGCTTGCCTGCCGAGCGCGGAGGCCGGCGGGGGAGTTCTGATGCTGCCGCTTGCTGAGGAGTTGCCGGGGGCTGGCAGACAGACCCCCCCGGCGCCGAGACCTGCTCACAGCCTAGCCCAAGGGACCATCGCCCGGGACCCAAGGTACGTCGCCCGCGTCCGGCTCCCCCCCGCCGCTGTACAGATACCCCCGGGCGTGGGCCTGGTCTACACTGCGGCATGGAAGAAGGAGACGAGCCAGCACCCACTGTCCTTTGGGGCGCCAGCAGCAGCAACCCCATGCCCCCAAAGATACTCACTGAAACGGCTCTGAGGCCGGCGGCACAGCGGAGCTCGCCAGTGCAGCAGCATGTAGGGGGCAAGCTGAGCGGCGGTGGACGATCGCGCCGCTCCTCCATGCTGGTGAGTGAGACCTTCTTGGAGCATCTGCTGAGAGGCAGGGATCAACGTCTGCAAGCCGACGCATGCAGAGGAGGTAGGGACGCCTGCCGGTCCAGTGGGGTCTCGAGTGGAGCTTCACCTGTTTCTGCGCCTGTCCCTCGGTGGCCCTGATTGCGTCGCCTCCTGACTCGCTCCCTCCTGCGGTGGGTGGGCTCCTAATGAGTGAGGACCCAGATACGAGAGTGGCCTAGTGGGCAGGACCCTCACACCAGCAGCAGCGCACGGCGGCACCAAAGAGACAGCTGTAAGGGAGAACCCCAGGCCCGGGGAGCTTCACAGGTGGGGTTTGAGGCCTCTGGCTCTGAGGGCGTGGCGAAGGGGACCGCCACGCGAAATTGTTGTTGTCGCGGGGGGTGTGCAGTGGAGGTTTACGGTGAGCGCACTCCCATACGCTGGCGTCCCCTATCCCTGTGGTGCAGCGCTGTGGATTGCTCTGGACCATCTGTGTAGCCTGACAGCACAATCACCCTAACCTGCACAGACGACCCTGCAACAGAGTGGTGGCTCCTGCTGAGGCCAGTGAATCCTCGAGTTGCAAATCTAATCGAACGGCGGCCCACACATCGCCACACGCCAAACAGTACTACAAGCAGTGCCTGTGGGTTCCCTTACAGACGCAGTGAACGGTCCGGTCCACGCCAGCAGAACCCCTGATCTCTTCGTGTTTTGGGCCTTGATCACCCGCCTCTGGTCCCTGCACCCCCAAGCCTCTTCACAGCCATAGGTGTACCTTGGTGGCGGGGGCCCACCGGACGGGGGCTGCCAACCTACAGACCCCCATGGCGACTGCGCGGCCTAAGAAAGATCGCTCTGTGAAGGACATGCTGCAAGCCAAGACCGCGAGCCAGGGGTCAGAGATGACGATGGGAGCACATTCTAGGCCCGGAGCACACGACTGCGGTCAAGATCGACTGGGTACATCGGGTGGGCCCAACCCGCTAAAATGCTGCGCCTGTGTTCATAACTTCCAACTAAAAGAGTTTATCCTTCGTAAAGCCAGAGACACACATCCACTACAGTTCTGGGGCTTCACCCCGCTGCTCTTTCAGGACCTATCTGCAGTCACTCTTCTTAAACGAAGGGAATTTCTTCCCATTACTCAGCACCTGAGGGAAAAAGGGATCCCCTATGTGTGGGGTCATCCCTTCTGCATCATTTTCAAATTCGAAGGAAATCTAAGTCAGTTGAGATCACTGCAAGGGGCTGCCCACCTCCTGGGCTTTCCTCCTCCGGCCCGCTTCGTCAACACACCGCAACAACCACCTGTAACAACAGACCTGGCTCCACTGGCAGGTTGTGGGCATGTCCTCCCTACTGCCCCTTTGTCCAGACGCAGCGGCGCGAGCGAAAGAAAGGGAAAACGTTCTGGCCTCACTGACTGGCAGTCCTGGAAACTCGTCCCCCGCCTGACACTCTTGCCTAGATCAAATATGTGATTCTCAACTCGGTTGGGCAGGAGGGCCGTTGCCTCCTTGATTTCACGGACATGAAACATCACTATACCCCCAAACTGTGCCACCTTGACGGACATGTGTCAATTCCGCACTATTGCGGTCACTCCCCTTATGGTACTAATGCAAACCGGCCAAGAATCGGTCCTACATTGCTTTTGCAATTCTTGTTGTCTTGTTCTTTGGGTGTTTTTTCTTTCTTGGGATAGGGTGGGCTCTCTCCTCAGTGAGTCCTTTTTTGAGTTCCTCGCACTACAGCTTTGCAAAATTGACCACCTTCCTCTATCAAGCCCTCTCTGGCCTCTTCCTCCAACAGGGCTGCATGTGCTCCCACAGTAACTTATTCGGCCCCTTCCTTCCTATCTGGATCTTAAAATAGTTAGTCTGAACGCAGAGGCGTATCTAGAGCATGTGGCGACCGGGGCTATCTCTCAGATTGCCGCCCCTGGGGAGGGGGGGTTGCTGTGGAAAAAGGACGGCGAGCACTTGAAAGAGAGACATATAGTATCGCCGCTAATAGTTACCTCGATCATGCAAGTTACATGCACATACATGACACGATCCAAGACTACACAGTTGAATACACCGGAGACTCGCAGTGACTGGCAGTACAAAAGAGAACACACAGACTGCATGATCTATCTGGGGACTCAGAAAAACATGCACATACATGACACTGTTCAGGGATCCATCATCTACAGCTGACATCAAATGACCATTCATCATGGTCCCCCCATTAAAGCAGTGCGCTTTGTGATCTGCATGGTACATGTTCTTTGCAGCAGGCACATTAACCCTCTGTGCTACCTTTCCAGGAGTCAACCCTTCCGCTAGACAAAACTCCGATCTCTCTCTAGGAAGAATATTAATCACCAAAGTTATCATGACATTTTTATTGTTTCTGAAAATTGCTGGAGGCCAGGAAGTAGGCAGCAAGTTTTTTTCAAACCATAATATACTTGCAAACACTACGCACCCACCCGAAACAGGTACCCAGTGCGGTCACACCATTCGCATCGTCCTACCCTGCTCAAGGTTCATGTGACCTCAGTGACAGAGTCACAGCGACTGGATCACTGTTGCTCTAGGGTGTGCTGCTTCGTAAGCCTGCCCGCAAGACTGGGGATGAACTTCAGTATGGATTGTGGTGGACAGGCCTTCAAGGTTAACCCACAATGACACCACTAGGGTACACCTGCTTGTGCTAAGACATCAAGCCTTCTAAAGTCCAGTGGGGCCTTCTAAGGTCTAGCATGGGAATGTGCTCCCTCAGTAGAGTGGTCTTGTGGACTGGTCATGAAGGCTGAACCTGGTTCCCCAGTTCCAAATTCGATAGTTCTGGCCATCGGGCCACATCCTCTCCCCCAATGAACACCATACTTCCCCACTGAGAGAAACTCGCACTGCCTTGAGGTATAACCTAAGTGTGATAAATCATGCTACAAAAAGAGGGGGGGACCGGGAGCGTAATTGGAAATAGGTCCAGTACCCGTGCTCCCTCAGAATCACGTATATGTATTAAGAGGGTAACTGTTCCTAAAGACACGACTAAGGAGATTGTGTGTGCTCTCAAGATGTAGACAGGTCGGGTAGAGTGTGGGGAATTTCTCCTTTTGAATATAGTGCCCTCACACACCCTTTCGAGTGTCCTGCTTCATCATAGGGCATTGCTCCTCGTGGGGGTGGCGCTGCGGTCCCCCACGGGCCCCGCAAGAGGGCTCTTTGTCGGAGATCTTTTGTTTGGAGACGCCGCAGTTGTGCATGGGGGTGTGTGGGCCTATCTAAAGGGAGGTGGGTGGTGCGTTACAAATTGCTGGATAGAGTACAAGACCTTTATTCACAACTCTACCTAGTAAAAATTAAAAATAGTGATCCTGGAGCTCCTCTTGGAAAAGAAATAGAGAGGGCAGATGTGAAGATAACTGCTGCTCTCAGGATAGTGAGTGAAAGTCCTAATAATAAATGGTCAACATGTTTCGCGCTTCAGGGTGGGTCCTTAAGGGATCCCAATGCGCTTCGTCAGGACCAAACTATAAAGTGGGTGAAACAATTGTGAATATACGAAACAGGTTTCAAATAAGGTGCTGTGTTGTAAACCTGTGGTACCTTAATAATAGGGAAATACAGCGTCCTCGCGCTGGTAGGTACTCCTTCTTATTTGGATAACCTTTACCCAACCTGGTAGGGTAGAAATACAAAAAAGACACACACATGGATAGAGGAGAGGGAAAACAATAAAAATAAAACATAGCATCTGGTAATCATTAAACATAGTCTGTTGCGATTACAATGTAACCCAGCACAAGGAGTATAATTTCAAACCATGCTTCTAATGATTACATGCAGGTACAAACGACTTGTGTTAGAAAAATATCCAACATCGTTCAGTATACCGCTATAGTGGGGTGCGAGTAATGTTTGGTCAAATTGCAATACTCAAGTGCCACCAAAAAGTTATCTGACAACCTGTGTAAAGAGACTGTCAACGGTCATAACGTGATAATGGAACACTATTACTTGTGAAAATCTTACAAAAAACGAAACTACATGATAAAGCCTACCCTCAAAGTATAGGGAACGGGCTCCATCAGCAACTCGGAGTAGGCAGAAAGAGAGACTGGTGAAGGGAAACAGAAAGGTATACCATGGATGTTGGTTTCTGGTAAAATGTCGAAAGACTCAGAGCGCATGAGCTCACCTCTTCGTTATAAGTGGATACTCACGGGTACTCTTTAGCCAAGGATGTGGTAACCTACCCCTCCTCCGTACAGCGCTGGAATGGATGAGGGACGATGTGAGAACGTGCTTGTTAAGTATGTTCCTTCATTAGTGCTGAGTTCCGGGTTGGGGCGGTCCCGGGGCGCCGGACAATGACGTCATGACGTAGCGTCATGTGTAGTCATGGTGATTTTGGAAATCTTATGACGCTATTGGTAGACGTGTTAGCGTGATGCGATTTTTTTCTTTTGGAAATCGGGGGAGTTGCTTAGTGCCAGAAAATGACGTGGTGGCTCTGAACAATCCGTTGTTATGGTGACCGGGGGTGTGTACGATGCGGTCCGAAGTGTCAACGCATTCGTAAAGATACAGGCTTACATTCATCTAGAGACATCAATAAAGTTTTGAGACATGAAAAAATGTCGAGAAGAGTCTCATGAAAGAAAATGATGTCCCTGGGGGGAGTGTGTTATGAAGCCATGGTGGTAGGTCGGCGCCAGGGAATGGCGTGAATAAGTCGTGTTCATACAATGCTTTTGACCTTTATGTTTGTATCATAACGAGTAACTCATCATTTTTCTAGTTACTCCATGCATCAGAGTTTGTGTAATGTGGATGCGCAGGATGGAATTAGAGGGAGGTCTCGGGTAGGGATATGATATTACATTAGTCTAATTATTATCAGCATAGACAAATTCAATGTTAGAAATGGAATGTCATGTTAACTCAACCCAAGGAATTTCGTCATTCAAGCCCCTAGTATCACATCTCAATCTGTGGACCCATCGTTGTTCCTGTCTGAACAGAGTGCGTTTTGTCCAGTAAGGGTTGGAGACAATGATGGTCCATCTCAAACTGTTCGCTGTGTGTCCTTGTTCTGCGAAATGTGTCAATAATTTCGTGTTGGTTTTCCCTCGTCTTATGGTGCTTTTGTGCTCCCCCATACGAGTCTTGACTGCTCTTGTGGTCATACCCACGTATCTCATGTTGCATGGGCAGACTATAGTGTAGACACAGTTGGTCGTGTTACAATTCGTGTGTCTGGTTTGGCGCCAAGGTGTCGTGAGGCCCAAGTCGATTTCTTTTGAAATCGTGGTCTCTGCACATGTAGAACAGGAGCCGCACGGGTAATGGCCTACTACTGGTGGTAAAGAGCAAAGTGTGGATTGATGTGTAGTTTGTAGTCTTGGCCTAGTGTGTACCAGGTGGTCTCTTAAATTCTGCGTACGTCTAAATGCAAACAGAGGTGGTGGGCCAGGGTCGAATGAACCTGAATTCAATATTGGCCAATGTTTCTTGATCGCCTTCTGTACACTGTTTGAGCTGGGAGTGAATGTAGTAACACAAGTCATGGTGTCTAATCCAGATTTTTCTTTTATCTCGAGGAGAGATTCCCTGGGGCTGTTTCTGGCTCTCTTTTGAGCTTGACGAATAATGTTTTTCGGGTAATGTCGTTTAGCCAGATTGTTTCTGAGAAGATCAGACTGTATCTCAAATTCCTTGATAGTGTCACAATTCCTCGGAAGACGTAAGAATTGGCCAACTGGAAGGTTGTTTCTGAGTGCCCTAGGGTGGGGGCTGTCATAGATCAGGAGGTTGTTCCTGTCTGTCGGCTTCTTGTAATTAGTGGTGTGAAGGCAACCATTCTCCAATGAGATAAGGAGGTCCAAAAAGGGGATTTTGTGACGTGATCTTGTGCTTGTGAATTTTAAGTAAGGGTTGAGAGTGTTGACCCAATTGCAGAATTCCATGCATTGTTCTTCATTCCCTCGCCAAAATAAAATGACATCGTCTATGTAACGGCGCCATAGAAGAATGTGTTCCTTAAAGGGGTTGTTATCTCCTAGAATGTGTCGTTCTTCAAAATGGGCCATGTAAAGGCATGCCAGACTCGGCGCGAATGTGCTTCCCATGCTCGTGCCTTGTATTTGATGGAATAGTTGCGATTTAAAGGCAAAGAAATTTTCTTTTAGAGCAAGGGAAGCACAGTCGCAGATAAATGGAATGGGAGTTATGAAGGGCCAAGGTTTGATGTTCCGGAGGGTGTCCTCTAGTACTTCCAAAGTGGCGTCCTGCGGTATGTTCGTATAGAGGGCTTCCACGTCCATGGTCACTAGGAAGTCTATTTTGTCTGCATCTGGAAAGTGTTCAATGAGATTGAGAACCTCTGTGGTGTCCCTCAGATAGGTGGGAGTCTGACTCACTAAGGGCGTAGATAAAAATCGCAGAATTTGCTTAGTGGTTCGAGGACAGAGTTGATGCCAGAGACAATCGGACGACCGGGAGGGGGGGTCACCCCCTTGTGGATCTTGGGAAGTGTATAAAAATACGGGGTCCAAGGGTCTTCTGTCGTAAGAAAGTTGGCTTCCTGTTCTGAGATCCACCCTTCAGCGGATGCCTCACTGACCATGCTCTTAATCCGGGTCAAAAGGCGCTTGGTGGGATCTTCTGTGATCACTTCATAATATGTGGTGTTGACCAGTTGGCGGGTGCATTCTCTGTCATAAGTATCTTGATCTTGAATGACAATTGCACCTCCCTTGTCAGCTGGTTTAATTATAATATCCCGATCTTCGGTGATGGTTCGGAGGATGGTTCTTTCTTCTTTGGATAGATTGTCATAAGGTCGCTTCTGATTTAAAGCTCCTACTTCTTTGAGGACCGCTTGTTCGTAGGTAAGGACCTCATGAGGTGTCATAGCTGTTGTAGGGGTAAATTTTGAAGGTTTCTTCAGACCCGTCTCAGTGGGGGGGTTTTCCGGTTTTCCTTGAAAAAAAGCCTTCAGTCTGACTTTTCGGAACAACTGATGAAGTTCTTGATGTAACCTGAAGGGGTCTTCTTTGGGTGTGGGGACAAATCCCAACCCCTTTTCCAGTAGCGTGGTTTCTCTGTCTGTGAGTAGTCTAGATGAAAGGTTCACCACTAAGGTCTCTGGCCTCTCGTCTGGCTCCGTAGCGTCATTGGTTCCTGGTCTTGCCATTGTACCTTCTTGTAATTTCCTCTTCTTCTGCCTCTTCCTTTGCCCCTCCCTCTGTTGTGAAAAGGTGGGTTCTGGAATTGTTGGAAATGGGTCGGCAGAAGATCATGGTTTGGAGGTACGTGCCACATAGGTGGAGGTCCCATCCATTGTCCCGGGTAGCCAGGTGGTTGGAAAGATGGATGAGAGAATTACAAGAAGGTACAATGGCAGACAGAGAAACCACGCTACTGGAAAAGGGGTTGGGATTTGTCCCCACACCCAAAGAAGACCCCTTCAGGTTACATCAAGAACTTCATCAGTTCTTCCGAAAAGTCAGACTGAAGGCTTTTTTTCAAGGAAAACCGGAAAACCCCCCCACTGAGACGGGTCTGAAGAAACCTTCAAAATTTACCCCTACAACAGCTATGACACCTCATGAGGTCCTTACCTACGAACAAGTGGTCCTCAAAGAAGTAGGAGCTTTAAATCAGAAGCGACCTTATGACAATCTATCCAAAGAAGAAAGAACCATCCTCCGAACCATCACCGAAGATCGGGATATTATAATTAAACCAGCTGACAAGGGAGGTGCAATTGTCATTCAAGATCAAGATACTTATGACAGAGAATGCACCCGCCAACTGGTCAACACCACATATTATGAAGTGATCACAGAAGATCCCACCAAGCGCCTTTTGACCCGGATTAAGAGCATGGTCAGTGAGGCATCCGCTGAAGGGTGGATCTCACAACAGGAAGCCAACTTTCTTACGACAGAAGACCCTCGCACCCCGTATTTTTATACACTTCCCAAGATCCACAAGGGGGTGACCCCCCCTCCCGGTCGTCCGATTGTCTCTGGCATCAACTCTGTCCTCGAACCACTAAGCAAATTCTGCGATTTTTATCTACGCCCCTTAGTGAGTCAGACTCCCACCTATCTGAGGGACACCACAGAGGTTCTCAATCTCATTGAACTCTTTCCAGATGCATACAAAATAGACTTCCTAGTGACCATGGACGTGGAAGCCCTCTATACGAACATACCGCAGGACGCCACTTTGGAAGTACTAGAGGACACCCTCCGGAACATCAAACCTTGGCCCTTCATAACTCCCATTCCATTTATCTGCGACTGTGCTTCCCTTGCTCTAAAAGAAAATTTCTTTGCCTTTAAATCGCAACTATTCCATCAAATACAAGGCACGAGCATGGGAAGCACATTCGCGCCGAGTCTGGCATGCCTTTACATGGCCCATTTTGAAGAACGACACATTCTAGGAGATAACAACCCCTTTAAGGAACACATTCTTCTATGGCGCCGTTACATAGACGATGTCATTTTATTTTGGCGAGGGAATGAAGAACAATGCATGGAATTCTGCAATTGGGTCAACACTCTCAACCCTTACTTAAAATTCACAAGCACAAGATCACGTCACAAAATCCCCTTTTTGGACCTCCTTATCTCATTGGAGAATGGTTGCCTTCACACCACTAATTACAAGAAGCCGACAGACAGGAACAACCTCCTGATCTATGACAGCCACTACCCTAGGGCACTCAGAAACAACCTTCCAGTTGGCCAATTCTTACGTCTTCGGAGGAATTGTGACACTATCAAGGAATTTGAGATACAGTCTGATCTTCTCAGAAACAATCTGGCTAAACGACATTACCCGAAAAACATTATTCGTCAAGCTCAAAAGAGAGCCAGAAACAGCCCCAGGGAATCTCTCCTCGAGATAAAAGAAAAATCTGGATTAGACACCATGACTTGTGTTACTACATTCACTCCCAGCTCAAACAGTGTACAGAAGGCGATCAAGAAACATTGGCCAATATTGAATTCAGGTTCATTCGACCCTGGCCCACCACCTCTGTTTGCATTTAGACGTACGCAGAATTTAAGAGACCACCTGGTACACACTAGGCCAAGACTACAAACTACACATCAATCCACACTTTGGTCTTTACCACCAGTAGTAGGCCATTACCCGTGCGGCTCCTGTTCTACATGTGCAGAGACCACGATTTCAAAAGAAATCGACTTGGGCCTCACGACACCTTGGCGCCAAACCAGACACACGAATTGTAACACGACCAACTGTGTCTACACTATCGTCTGCCCATGCAACATGAGATATGTGGGTATGACCACAAGAGCAGTCAAGACTCGTATGGGGGAGCACAAAAGCACCATAAGACGAGGGAAAACCAACACGAAATTATTGACACATTTCGCAGAACAAGGACACACAGCGAACAGTTTGAGATGGACCATCATTGTCTCCAACCCTTACTGGACAAAACGCACTCTGTTCAGACAGGAACAACGATGGGTCCACAGATTGAGATGTGATACTAGGGGCTTGAATGACGAAATTCCTTGGGTTGAGTTAACATGACATTCCATTTCTAACATTGAATTTGTCTATGCTGATAATAATTAGACTAATGTAATATCATATCCCTACCCGAGACCTCCCTCTAATTCCATCCTGCGCATCAACATTACACAAACTCTGATGCATGGAGTAACTAGAAATATGATGAGTTACTCGTTATGATACGAACATAAAGGTCAAAAGCATTGTATGAACACAACTTATTCACGCCATTCCCTGGCGCCGACCTACCACCATGGCTTCATAACACACTCCCCCCAGGGACATCATTTTCTTTCATGAGACTCTTCTCGACATTTTTTCATGTCTCAAAACTTTATTGATGTCTCTAGATGAATGTAAGCCTGTATCTTTACGAATGCGTTGACACTTCGGACCGCATCGTACACACCCCCGGTCACCATAACAACGGATTGTTCAGAGCCACCACGTCATTTTCTGGCACTAAGCAACTCACCCGATTTCCAAAAGAAAAAAATCGCATCACGCTAAAACGTCTACCAATAGCGTCATAAGATTTCCAAAATCACCATGACTACACATGACACTACGTCATGACGTCATTGTCCGGCGCCCCGGGACCGCCCCAACCCGGAACTCAGCACTAATGAAGGAACATACTTAACAAGCACGTTCTCACATCGTCCCTCATCCATTCCAGCGCTGTACGGAGGAGGGGTAGGTTACCACATCCTTGGCGAAAGAGCACCCGTGAGTATCCACTTATAACGAAGAGGTGAGCTCATGCGCTCTGAGTCTTTCGACATTTTACCAGAAACCAACATCCATGGTATACCTTTCTGTTTCCCTTCACCAGTCTCTCTTTCTGCCTACTCCGCGTTGCTGATGGAGCCCGTTCCCTATACTTTGAGGGTAGGCTTTATCATGTAGTTTCGTTTTTTGTAAGATTTTCACGAGTAATAGTGTTCCATTATCACGTTATGACCGTTGACAGTCTCTTTACACAGGTTGTCAGATAACTTTTTGGTGGCACTTGAGTATTGCAATTTGACCAAACATTACTCGCACCCCACTATAGCGGTATTCTGCACGATGTTGGATATTTTTCTAACACAAGTCATTTGTACCTGCATGTAATCATTAGAAGCATGGTTTGAAGTTATACTCCTTGCGCTGGGTTACATTGTAATCGCAACAGACTATGTTTAATGATTACCAGATGCTATGTTTTATTTTTATTGTTTTCCCTCTCCTCTATCCATGTGTGTGTATTTTTTGTATTTCTACCCTACCAGGTTGGGTAAAGGTTATCCAAATAAGAAGGAGTACCTACCAGCGCGAGGACGCTGTATTTCCCTATTATTAAGGTACCACAGGTTTACAACACAGCACCTTATTTGAAACCTGTTTCGTATATTCACAATTGTTTCACCCACTTTATAGTTTGGTCCTGACGAAGCGCATTGGGATCCCTTAAGGACCCACCCTGAAGCGCGAAACATGTTGACCATTTATTATTAGGACTTTCACTCACTATCCTGAGAGCAGCAGTTATCTTCACATCTGCCCTCTCTATTTCTTTTCCAGGAGGAGCTCCAGGATCACTATTTTTAATTTTTACTAGGTGGAGTTGTGAATAAAGGTCTTGTACTCTATCCAGTAATTTTTAACACACCACCCACCTCCCTTTAGATAGGCCCACACACCCCCATGCACAACTGCGGCGTCTCCAAACAAAAGATCTCCGACAAAGAGCCCTCTTGCGGGGCCCGTGGGGGACTGCAGCGCCACCCCCACGAGGAGCAACGCCCTATGATGAAGCAGGACACTCGAAAGGGTGTGTGAGGGCACTATATATTTAAAAGGAGAAATTCCCCACACTCTACCCGACCTGTCTACATCTTGAGAGCACACACAATAACCTAAGTGTGCCCGCTATAAACACTTGTATGTGGCGCAATTCAAATTATGCACTTGATAAGAGTAATATGCTGCCTAAAAAAAAAAAGTAAAAGCAACCACTCATAGGGAATGCAAGACTAAGTAAAGCATGTGAAATGTAAGCAGAAATAACATGGTTACCTTAACGATCTCTCACTCACTATTCAGAAATCAGCGAGTGGTTTTACCTGAAAAGTTAAGGACATGACTAGAGGGCCCTGAAGGGAACCGTTTCAATGTCCATTGCTTATATTCTTACAAAACGTATGCAGTATGGTTTAAAAAGACCACATCCATAAACACAGAGCCATGGTACACATTGTGTTTTCCAATCCACCCATCAACCAGGTATTGCAGTACCTCCAGGAATGGTACACTTTCCCACCTGGGAACAACAATGCTGTTCAAAGAAAGACGAGAAAACAAAAGAGGCGCTTCACTGGCAAACTCTGTAAAGTGATGCTGATGTGTTTGGATGTGAATAAAACCAATCTGGCCACTTTGCGACCCCTCTGTCTTGCTTTATTTAGTTATGTATTTATTTTTCATATTTAAACCTTCTATTTCTCTCCCTCCCGCTGCACTTTGGAATAGAAAAATGTAAGAAAAAGGGCATTTCTCGCAATAGTGTTTTTCTTTTTTGGATCCATTTCACAGGGAAGCAACTAAATGACAGAAGGAAAGAGGTTGTGATCCGTTTCTTCAAGTCACGGTTTTCAGTAAGTGAGGAGCAAGACAGAAAGAGAGGGAATAATAGGAAGAGAGGGGGGGACAGCTGCCAGCACAAAAAAAGAAGAGGACATTGCCCGAGTGCTATTCCTTCTCTGCCCGTTCCCTAACGTCCACGAAAGAAAGCCGAGCCTTAGCTGAATGCCTTTGTCCTCCCCCAATATAGTGCAGCCTGGGGCAGACCGCCCCCCACCGCCCCACCCTAGCTACGCACCTGTCTGAACGCCCGGGGTCTTAATAATCCCGTTAAGCGGAAGGCGGTCCTTTCATTACTTGAAAACTCGGGGGAGAGATTTGTCTCATCCAAGAAAACCACCTGCTCCTTGCTGACACCCACCGTATGCGCCATAATCACTTTCCCTATCAGTTCTGGTCCTCTGCAAACAGTAAACGGGGAGGGGTGACTATCCAAGTGGCCAAACATTTCAGGGGTTCAGTAGTAGGGTCTGTTTTAGAGATTAAGGGGCGGCTTTTAGAGCTGCGATTCCGCTTGGGTACCTCTTCCTGTACTGTTGCGTCCATCTATTCTCCTAATGACCGCCCAGATAAGTTCTTATTAGATGCATGTGCTGAGGTGTTGTATTCCCCTGATCCTGTGGTGGTAGTAGGGGTTGACCTCAACCGAGTGATGGATGGGGGGGTTGGACCATTCTGGTACCCACACAGGGGGAGTGGGCTCTCTGTCAGCGAAGGAAGGAGACTGGCTGCGCGAAGTAGGGATTAAGGATGCCTTGCGCTGCTTCACCCAGACGAGAAGGATTTTTCGAAATACTCGGCTGCACATGAGACATATGCCCGTCTTGACCATTTTCTCATCACTATTGAAGCACGGGCCCTATCTGACCACGCACCCATTACCCTGTCCCTTCGCTTCCCCTCCAAGCGATCTGCTTGCACCTCGCACTGGTGACTGCGAGACTCACTGCTTCGGTCCCCAGATGTAGTGACTGACATTAGGCGGTGTCTTACCGACTATATGGCATCCAACGATGGGGGCTCTACACCACTCTCCTCGGTATGGGAGGTGCTTAAACTAGCAGCCCGAGGAGCTCTTATTTGCTAAGGCCGCCTACGAGAATAAGGTCAGGCGGACGAAGCGCGCAGAGCTCGAAGCCACTGTTAAAGAATTGGAGACCATTCATAAACGCACTGGTGCTCCCCGAATATGGCGGCAGCTGGAAAAAGAGCGCCTCCAGCTCGTTGTCTTGATCTCGACCGGGCAGAACATGCAGTGGTCCACCTAACACCCAAATATTTTGTCGGCTCCAACAAGGGGGGCTGCATGTTGGCACAAGGCCTGCGTGGCCAGCAGGAAGCACACTCTGTTAAAACGCTCGGAGATGAGAATGGTCAGTTAATAACTGGCGATGCCAGAATAATGTCGGCCTTCTGATCCTTCTATCAATCCCTTTACGCTGCAGATCCGTCTCTGCTGCCTGACCCTACTGAATACCTAAGAGAAGCCGCGGAGACCCCCCTGCCCGATGGTGAGGCCAAAGCCCTGGAAGCGCTTATCCGCATCAATGAAGTGATATCTATGATCGCCCGGCTGAAGCTACAGAAGGCCCCTGGGCCTAATGGCTTCAGCGCACTTTTCTACAAAACCTACTGCGCTGAACTAGACCCATTGCTCACTCGACTGTTTAATTCCTTCGCGGATACCGGGTCCCTCACACCCTCCATGATACAGGCCTCTATCTCGGTTATCCTCAAACCGGGTAAGGACCCAGAACTCTGTAGTTCATACCGGCCGACCTCCCTAATAAACATAGATGTGAAGCTGTTCTCAAGCATTTTGGCACATAGGCTGAACCCCAGAATGCCAGGTCTGGTTGATCCGGATCAATCCAGTTTCATCCCAGTACGGCAATGTGGAGACAACACCAAACGTATTTGTCATGTCATCGATAAGGTGCAGTGGCCCAAAGAGGAAGCCCTTCTACTAGCGATTGACACGGAGAAGGCTTTTGACCGTGTGCACTGGCTGTACCTCTTCGCTACTCTCAAGCGATTTGGGTTGGGGCCCTGGGTCTGACATTGGATTGCGAGCATCTACAGCGCCCCACAAGCGGCGGTCCGAGTCAACGGTTTGCTCTCTGATAACTTTGAGGTAGGGAGGGGAACATAACAGGGAGGTCCCCTTTCCCCCCTGCTATTGACCCTATATATGGAGCCCTTGGTTCGGCGACTACGGGACAATCCCTTGACAAGAGGCATCCCATTTGGGCTGGATCGTCACCTCATCAGCTTATATGCGGATGACGTCATTTTTTCGGTTGCACACCCCCTGACCTCCCTGTCAGCTATTGTGGATGACCTTCAGACATTGAGTCAGTTTTTTGGCTTTAAAATCAATATGCAGAAATCTCAAGTGCTCAATCTCACCACGAGCCAGCCGACAGTGGATGCTCTCCAGAATCGCTTTGCCTTTGACTGGGTGTTGGAGGGAATCACATACCTCGGGTTGGTCCTCCACAAAAGCCTTGCGAAAACAGCAGAGGTGAACTTCTCTACACTAATATCACGGATCCGCACAGACATACATCGATGGCGACGCATACCCCTGGTTTGGGAGATTGTCCGCGGTCAAAATGAATGTACTGCTGCGTGCCTTATATTTGCTCCAAACATTGCCACTAGAGCCCCCGCCACATGCCCTGCGCCAAATACAATCGGCGATCGAGGGCTTTGTCTGGGGCCCGATCTCACCACAATTACAGAGAGCCCAGCTTCAACGGCCTAAGAAGGACGGGAGCCTAGCCTTTCCTAACATCACCCCAATACTTCCATGCTTCACTCCTACGTTATCTGGTAGAGTGGAACCTTCCCATGACAGAGAAATACTGGGTTTTCAAGGACCAGACAGTAGTGTGCCATCACATCTGGCAAGACGCCTGACAGCCGAAACCGGCATGCGCCTGGGCACTCTATTCCTCACCAGTCAGGTGCCCCACAATGCTCGAATGGGGCAGGGTCTCTCAAAGGGCCAAATTAACTACATTCCCCTCTCCCTTGACCCCGCTTTTCTCGAACCCCGCCTTCCCACCTGGGTTGGACAACAAGCTCGCAGCGTGTTGGGTGTAAGGGGGTTGTAAACTCCTAGGGCACTTATTTGATCTTCAAGGCCATATCCCCTTTAAGGAACTACGATTGGACAATAATCTCCCTGCCACCGATTTTTATTTGCACTCCCAGATGATACACTGGATTTCTGGGGCAGAGACGCGCCCCCTGACTTTCTGGAGGATGTGGCCGTTTGAGAAGTGGATAATTAGCAAAAGAGACGACGAAAGTCTTATCTCTGAAATATACTCCTTCGTTACCAAGGCCACCCCAAGGGCGCTCACTGCAGGGCAGAAACGTTGGGAGGCGGAATTAGGGCACACATTGTCTGACAAGGACTGGTAGGATGTTTTCTTTCAGTCACACCACACTACGAATTCCTCAGGCCATGCTGAAAAAGCTTTAAAGATTATGTCATATTGGTATTACACCCCCAATCGACTATCCAAATTGCAATCCCAATGTGACGGCCTCTGCTGGCTGGGCTGCTGAAGCCCCGGGACACTTCTCCACCTACTCTGGCATTGCCCAAGGCTTACCCGCTACTGGGAAAAGATACTGGATGACATTGATTTGGCCTTCAACACCTCCAATCCCCGGCTCCCTGCTTACACTCTCTTATGCTTACCCAATGTGATAACCTTTCCCCAGCGCTCTACTAGAGGGAGGCAAATGGCGCTCGCATTGAACGCTGCGCACAGGGTAATATTGGCACGGTGGAAATCGGACAAGGTACCGTATTACACACAGTGGTTACACCAACTCTGGAGTTTTCTAGGGATGAAGAAGCTTTAGATGGCAGCTGCGGGGAAGTGTAAGGATCATGCCAAAACCTGGGCCCCTTTCATAGCCATCCTCTCCACTGAATTCCGAGAACTGACCTGCCAACAATACCTCCGCATTTGAAAGTTAATTCCAGAGGACATCGCAGTCGCCCCATAAGATTGCATATCAGTGGATCTCTATTTCTTCCTGATGAAGGGGGTCTGCAAAATACCCAGGGCACACAGGCTGTCAGGTGTCCTTTCCTTGTTTTGGTCACTGAGAAGAAGGGGAGGGGAAATGGGGTTACATCAGTTTTCTATATTGTTTTCACATTATCCTCCTTGTTTCGTTCAGTGTTTAAAACGGAATACTACTCAATTCAAGTCAAGTCAACAACACTTTATTCGGTTACAGCAATAACCATAAAAGCACATAAAAAACTTTTTAACATTTATTAAAACATATATAAGTTTACAAAACAATGGACCGAGTACATAATCCTTAATGTCATTTCTCATTTGTTCACATCACTACTCAGAGCCTACCGATTGCAGTTGGTCAACATACTATCACCTTTGACCTCCAGACTTTCTAACTGGCAAGATTACCCGCTTACTGCACAACCAATCTGTAACTATTCCCCCTTTCAGTCGCGGCCGGCCCTGTTGGGTTGTAGGCGACTTGCTGTGTTTAACTTTGTGGGACCCTACTTTTATCATTGCTATGCAAGTATGAACAGATCACAGCTAGCCGGCCCGCTGGGTTGTAGGTGACTTAACTCTGTTTCTCTGCTTTGTATTCTGCCAATAAAAACAGATTTAATACTGAAACCTATGTCACAGATCTAGCAGCCCTCTGCAATCCTGAGGGCAGGGTGCTTGGTTCTAAGTGAGACTGTGCTACTGCATGAGCAGGACACCCCTACAGCCAACAGAGTCCATTCTCCCAGGTTGTCAGTGAGGCAGCCATTTACGATATATAGAGTGGCATTATGTGACTTTGTGATGACCAACTCTAATGCGGATGAAACTAACCATATTGTGTTTGGTGTCAAACATGTTGGAATCATACCCCCACACCGGTGTGGGAGGTTTGAATGGTTGTTGCCGACCAGAGACACATTTCTGCCCTCCTGCTGCTGAGCCACGTTTGAGCAGGGAAAGGCAGAACAATAGGTATCTTGTCACAGGGAGGTGTGATCACCTCCCAGACAAGATTTAGTGTATTAGGGCTGGGTGGGTGTGCTTACCAGTGATCAATAGTCTGCATGAGGAGTGCGTTTGCTGTCCCTGTGCATATTCCAGTTCAAATCTGTCCTGGGAGCCGTTGGCTCCTGCTCTGGAAACGAAACTGGACATAGGACAGGGGAGTAACCTCCCGATTGTCCAGACCCTCCCCTGGGAGTGTCCCCTGTATATGTCCAACCCTCTTTCGTGGGTACTTAAGGGGTTACCTGGCTGTTGGACCCTAGATTTGACGTGGACAAGTTTCTAAGCAAGAAACCACTGAACTTTGATCGTTTGGACACTCTGGACTATGCTGGACTTCGTTTGGGCACAACTTTGTCTCCTTATCAGTCTGAAGCATCATCTGTGCCAGTGCACCATACAGGATCTGTGCAGGACCTGTGGAGCATCAAGGACAAACAAAGATATCTTTCTTGGAGTGAAGGAATCACCCCCTGCATTCGCAGACACCGCAACACTGCTGTCTGGTCTGCTGACCCTGAGCTACAACAGAGAACGAAGACTTCAGCAATACAGGAGGTGGGTTTCTATGTCCTGTGGGATGCTGTTTGGTGAAATCTCTCAAGGTCCTATTGCAACTCCTGTGCCTCTGACCTGTAGGTCCATTTGAGGGTCAACTTAGTTTTTCTTTGGCTCCCCTGGTTGCTCCAGACCTGCCCGGACTCCCCTTGCTGTGGTGAGTCTCCTGGACCTTGCTGGTCCAAACCTTATCCATCCTTGACCTTCAGCGTGGGTTGCCATTGCCAAGGCTTGCCGGTGCTTCAGCCGGAAAACGACCCCTCAGTACTTGACATCCTTTGTGGGACAGCTCAGATCCGGCTCCTGGTTGTCCTCGACATCTCCTGCTGCATGTAGCTGCAGAGTCAAGAACTCCATCAAAGCACCTGAAGCACCCGACATCAGTGGGCATTCGTCTACTGAGGCCCTGGTCACTCCTGAGTGACCGAGACTCTGTCCCCTCTCCTTTCATGTACTCTTTTACAAGATTTCACATTTAGATTTCAACGGACACTTTTCTTCATTCCAGCAGCAGCTCTTCTTTGAAGTCCTCCATTGGGTTTGACGGTGGTTTCCAACACCACTTCAGACCAATGCACCCGGCTTTGAAGGGATAGCTAATTAATGTACCTCAGTAGCCACGGGTGGGGTGGCTATCCAACCTCCTAACTTCCACGGGGTTTCTTCAAAGTCCACTGAGAAGGGTCTTTAATCTCTAACACTTCATTCATAACTTTCCGGTAGAATTGTAGGGAGCACGCGGCCATGTTCCCACACTGCACCTGTCCTCAGTAGGGTCCCTACTTACTCACCTTGGGTGGTTCCTTTTGGTCCCAGCAATTCTACGTCCTCTCAACACTGTCGTGACTCGAGTCGTGGTTCTCATACCACTATTTTAGTATATGGTTTGGTCCCTCCGGGGCCCACTGTGTATTAATACTATTTACTGTCATTTCTGTGCTCAAGTATTGTGTGCATTGTGATTTTCTCTGTGTAGGAGATACGCTGTCATACTAGAGAGTGTTATATTAATAAATACATATTTTTATAACTCCTGTGTGGTTCTCCTTTCATTTAACCAATGCTATAAAAGGTTGCATTCTGGTAAAACAAGCTACTTAACATTCCTTCAATACTATGCCTCAAAGGCTGCTCCCCACAGCTACCATGTGGATAGCTTTCTAAGGTTAACTTTGACCTCTTAAATCACCATAAGGGTTGTTTGGACTGGTGCAATATGCCCACTTTAATTAGTGGACAGTATATACTAGGCCAACTTCTCACATTGGTGTGCAGTGGTTGGGTTTCAAGCATGCATTGTTTTACCAGATCAATCATTGTACTGATTAACTGAAAAACCACTAGTACTAGGTTCATCTAATATTAGCTTAAAATAAGTAAATTCTACTGAACCTTAGGGTTGGGTAAGTCAAGGGTTTAGCACACCCTTTCTCCAACCTGAGAGAGTTTACTTCCCACTAGGTTAGGTAGGTGCAACACCTCACCATACTTAGTATGTCTGCTAAAGGAGATGCCAGTGGCTCTCTGCCTTCTAGATACAGTGAGCTTGCATTCCAAGAATTGAAAGCCCTGTGTGTCTCTAGAAAGCTGAAGACAGGGAGAAGTGCCAACACTCAACGCCTGGTAGAGGAGTTACTGTTAGATGACCTAAGGAAGACACCTGGGTCAGATGAACAGGACAGAGTCAGTGGGACAGGGAGTGAAGACAGGTCAGGAGGTGACACCAATTATGAACTGGAATCTAACCCTGACCAAGGAGAAGCTGATGGTTCTCACCTGGATAACTCAGATCTTCAAAAGGAGAGTGGAGGAGGCCACGAGGACCCTTTCTTTACTCCTCCTGGAAGAGTGCAGAGTTTACCAAGGAGATTTAGATCTCCCTTTGCAGAGTCTAATCACTCAGGACAGTCAGTAGGGACCTCTGTATCAAGCAAGAGGAACCACCCTTATGATAGGGAATACCAAGTTCTTGAACTTGAGAAAACTAGGCTTAGGCTCAGACAAGAGCAATTGTCCCTTGATAAAGACAACCTAGAAGTCCTGAGAGCTGGACAAAAGTTGGAACTAGAGTCCCGTGGTGACAGCAACAGTGTCCCTAGAGTTAAGGAACATGCCTTTGATTATAGGAACCTGATAAAGATTGTCCCTCCCTACCATGTAGGGAATGATATCCACAAATGGATAACTGCTTTAGAGAGTGCCTGCGAAGTTCAGAGGGTCCCTCAAGAGCAGTGGGCAGCTATCTTGTGGCTCTCCTTTCCTCACAAAGGTAGAGCTAAGCTCCTCACTTTCAGAGAAGAGGATGCTGGCAACTACTCAATCTTGAAGAGTGCTCTCATTGATGGGTTTGGTTTAACCACTGAACAGTATTGGATTAAGTTCAGAGACACCCAGAAGACACAGACTTAGTAGACTTTTTCGATAAAGCCATTAAGGCTCTGGAAGGCTGGTTGCTTGACAGCAAAGTGAATGATTTCAATGGATTGTACACTTTGATTATGAGGGAGACGATACTTTAAAATTGGCAAAATCATTTGTTGCATCAATACCTGGTTGACTCTGATCTGACTTCTCCCCAAGAATTGGGAAAGAAGGCAGATAAGTGGGTCAGAACCAGGGTGAAGCAGAAACACCAGAACAATGGTGGTGACCAAAAGAAAGAAGATCCTAAAACTCCAGATAAGGGTGGGGACAAGGGTAAAGATCAAAAACAGTCTTCATTAGGACCCCAAAAACCTGCATCTAGGGGGGATACACAATACAACAAAGGAAAAGGCAAAAAGAAACCTTGGTGTTATCTCTGTAAACACAAGACACATTGGACAAGAGATGCGGATCATCCAAAAGCCAAGGAAAATCCTCCTACCACCACTGCCCCTAAGGCAATTGCACCACTAGCACAAGCACAAGTGGTGGTACAGGAAGCAAGGGATTAGTAGGGTGAAACTTGGGCTCAGAGATGGGTTCTGGCCTAGTCAGAACTCCAGCTCAGGCTTTACTGGTCTGTGATGGTGGCATGGATATTGCCACCCTATTTGTAAGTCCCAGTAATCTGGACAAATACAGACAACAGCCTTTAATCAATGGTAAGGAGGCCATGGCATACATGGACACAGGTGCAAGTGTCACTATGGTGACAAAAGATCTTGTGGCCCCTGACCAAATCATACTTGGAGAAATGTACCAATTGACCAATGCAAACACTGTCAGGACTGACCATTCCTTGACTGTTGTTAATTTCATCCGGGGAGGGGTAACTGGCCCTAAGAAAGTTGTGATTAGCTCAGACCTACCAGTAGAATGTTTGTTGGGCAATGATTTGGAGACTTCAGCCTGGGCTGAATGGAACTTAGGACTCATGCAGCAATGCTGGGCATCCCTGCAGAATTGTTTGCTGTAACCAGGTCACAGGCCAAATTGACAAACACTGAACAGTCCCTGGATCCTGGAACAATGGACCAAGGGCCTTCCAATAAAAGGAGCAGGAGGGATAAGGCTGTGGTAGAAGTTAGACTCTCATAAATGAAGATCCAAATTCTCGCAGTTGAAGAGTGAGAGTTTTATTGAAGTAGGTACAAACAGTGAGACCCCATCCAGCAGCTAGTCAGGAGTAACTGCCTTCCAAGTTCAAGCAGTGCCAGGCAACCCTCACAAGATTCCATGTTCTGGAATCTGTGGTTTACAAAGGAGATCCAGAACATCACAGCTGTGTCTTTCCCCCAGACTCAGAGTGAGGATCAGTCTCTTGAGGGAGATGATCTCAGTCCCTGTGAAGGAACTGTCTCAGATGAACTTGAACCTGATCAAGTTGAGTTCATGGGGACAGGGGGCCCTTCCAGGGCAGACTTGAGTATGGAGCAGCAAACCTGCCCCTCTCTTGAACCCCTCAGACATCAAACTGCTGCTGAGGCTGCCGGGAGTATCAGTGAATCCCCACAGGATCAATTGGGATGAGGGACTCCTTTATTCAGAGGGTATAGACTCCACGCCTGGTGCCACCAGGAGGTTTGTCATACCTCTGAAGTTTAGGGGCTTCCTACTCACCTTGGCACATGATATTCCCTTAGTAGGACAACTAGGCCAAAGTAAGACTTGGGACAGGCTCGTCCCTTACTTTCACTGGCCTCACATGTCTAAGGACACAAAGGAGATTTGTTGCTCCTGTACCACCTGTCAATCAGTGGTGAGTCAGGTGGTACCACAAAGGCCCCCCCCTCATACTACTACCTGTGGTGGGGGTTCCCTTTTAGACGGTTGGGATTGATACCATTGGTCCCATGAATGCTCCAACAGCATCTGGACACAGTTATAGTCTAGTGGTGGTGGACCATGCCATGAGGTATCCAGAAGCAATACCCCTTAAAATCACCATAGCCCCTGTGGTGGCCAGGGCCCTCCTGGGAATCTTTTCCAAAGTGGGTTTCCCTAAGGACGTTTTAACTGACAGATGTACCAACTTCATGTCAAGTTTGATCACTGAAATTATGGAAGGAGTATGGAGTGAACTACAAGTTCACCATACCCTATCAGCCACAATGCAATGGGTTAGCTGAAAGGTTCAACAAAACCCTCAAGGGCATGATCATGGGCCTCCCAGAAAAGCTTAGGCGAAAATGGGATGTCCTGTTACCCTGCCTTCTCCTTGCCTACAGAGAGGTCCCACAGAAAGAGGTTGGCTACAGCCCTTTTGAACTTCTGTTCGGGCATCCAGTTAGGGGTCCCCTGTGATCAGTGAAGGAGGGATGGGAGTTACCTCTCAAACCTCCTAAACAAGACATTGTGGACTGTGTACCTGGTTTACGCTCCAGGATGGCTGAGTACATGAAGAAGGCCAGCAAAAACCTTGAGGCAAGTCAAGAATTACAGAAAGCTTCACATGACCAAAAGGCTGTTCTGACTGTTTATTAGACAGGGCAGAAGGTATGGGTATTGGAGCCTGTGGCCCCAGCAGCTCTCCAAGAGAAATGGAGTGGACCCCATACCATAATTGAGCAGAAAGGTGAGGTCACCTACTTGGTGCACCTTGGCTGACATGGGCTTGCTAATGGAAACTGATAAGGGACAGGAAGAATAGAGCGGCCCTCTCCCTGATCTCCTCTCTCAGAACCCTGATGATGGGTCAGTGGATAATGTAGCATTGGCATGCAGCCTCACTGACCAACAGCAGATTGATTTCAGGAAGGTCCTCAATCAATACAGATACATGTTCTCTCTGACTCCTAGTCAGACAACCTGGTGTACCCATGAAGTGGACACAGGTGAGAGTCTACCTGATAAAAATAAGATTTACAGGCAACCTGACCATGTCAGAGATTGCATCAGGACTAAGGTCCAAAAGATGCTAGAATTGGGAGTTATTCAGCCCTCAGATAGCGCTTGGGCTCGTCCAGTGGTCTTGGTACCAAAATCTCACACCCAAGGTGGTAAGAGAGAGATGAGGTTTTGTGTTGACTATAGGGGACTCAATGCAGTCACTAGGACTGATGCTCATCCAATTGCAAGGGCAGATGAGCATATTGATACTTTGGCCTCAGCCAAATTCTTGAGCACATTTGACCTCACTGCTGGCTATTGGCAAATCAGACTAGCTGAGGATGCCAAACCAAAAACCGCATTCTCAACCCTTAATGGGCATTATCAATTTATTGTAATGCCCTTTGGTTTGAAGAATGCACCTGTCACATTCCAAAGGCTGGTGAATGAAGTCCTTACATGCCTAGAAGCATATAGTGCAGCACATCTTGATGATATAGCTGTGTTTAGCTCCACCTGGGAGGATCACCTGGTCCACCTGAAGAGTGTTTGGAGGCTCTGCAGAAAGCAGGCCTCACTATCAAGGCTACTAAGTGCCAGATAGGGCAGAGCAAGGTTGTGTACCTGGGCCACCTTGTGGGTGGAGGCCAGGTTCAAACATTGCAGAGCAAAATCCAGACCATCATGGACTGGGTTGCTCCAACTAACCAGACTCAGGTCAGACCTTTCTTGGGTCTGATTGGGTACTACAGAAGATTTGTAAAAGGATATGGGTCCATAGTGACTCCCTTGAATGATCTTACATCAAAAAGAATGCCCAAAAAGGTTCTGTAGACAGTTAGGTGTCAGATGACATTTGATGATCTCAAACAGGCCATGTGCAATGCTCCCATTCTGCAGTGTCCTGACTACTCCAAGGAATTTATTGTCCAAACAGATGCATCTGAGTTTGAGGTAGGGGGCTGTGCTGTCACAACTTAATGCAGAGGGACAGGATCAACCAGTAGCTTTTATCGGCAGAAGGTTGACCCCCAGAGAGAAACGTTGGTCAGTTATAGAGAGGGAAGCCTTTGTTGTGGTCTGGGGCTTGAAGAAGCTGAGGCCATACCTGTTTGGCATTTACTTCATTGTTCAGACAGACCATAGGCCCCTCCTATGGCTGAAACAGATGAAGGGTGACAATCCCAAACTTTTGAGGTGGTCCATTTCCCTACAGGGGATGGATTATACAGTGGAAAATAGACCTGGGAGTAACCATGCCAATGCAGATGGACTCTCCAGATATTTCCACTTAAAAAATGAAGACTCAACTGGGCAAGGTTAGTCTCATCTCCTTCTGTTTGCGGGGGGGTTGTGTAGGAAAGTAGGATCTGCTTCTTATGGTTACCCCCACTTTTTGCTAAATGTGATACTGTTTTTAACTAGTCTGACTGGGATCCTGCTAATCATGACGCCTGTCTATCTGCTTTCTCCCAAAACTGTTATGTTATGTACTTTGGTACACTCCAGATTGGATACTGGGGTTCCCTTGTCAGTCCCTAGTATATGACACCCATGCACCCAGGGCATAGGTACCCCCGAGGCCTCCCATAGGCTGAATCATGTATGATTCCACCCATGGGATGCCATGCAAAATGGAACCTACAGGTCTGTGTAAGTTTGTGCATGCACCACTTACTTAAGATATAGGTTTACTGTATCTAAGGATCACTGTCCTGAAAACCTATAAGTCACCCCTCTAGCAGGCCTTTACAATCCTGAGGGCAGTGTGCTTGGTTCTAAGTGAGAGGGTCCCACTGCATGAGCATGATACCCCTGCAGCCTCCGCAGTCCATTCTCCCAGGTTGTCAGTGAGGCAGCCATTTACGACATATAGAGTGGAATTATGCGACCGCGTGATGACCAATTCTAAAATGGCTGAAACTAACCCTATTGTGTTTGGTATCAAACACGTTTAAATCATACTCCCACACCGGTAACTGGTGTGGGAGGTATGATTCCAACCCTCAGAAGTGAGCTTCATTGGGTCCCTGGTGTTCCTGGTACCAGCCTTCTACTCCACAAAATGGTTGCTGCCGACCAGAGACACATTTCTGCCATCCTGCTGCAGAGCCAAGCTCGAGCAGGGGAAGGCAGAACAATAGGCATCCTGTCACAGGGATGTGTGACCATCTCCCAAACAGGATTTAGTGTATTAGGGCTGGGTGGGTGTGATTGCCAGAGGCAGAAAGAATGCATGATAGACACATTTGGTGTCCCTGTGCATAGTCCAGTTCAAACCAGTCGTGGGAGCTGTTGGATACTGCTCTGGCGCAAAACTGAACAAAATACAGGGGAATAACCTTCCCATTGTCCAGACCCTCCCCTGAATCTGTCCAACACTACTGACCTTTGACCTGCTGGACACTCTGGACTTCGCTGGACTTCGTTTGGGCCCGACTTCGTCTCCCTCTCAGTCTGAAGCATCGATTGTGCCCATGCACCATACAGGATCCATGCAGGACCTGTGGAGCATCAAGGACAACCGAAGATATCTTCCTTGGAGTGACAGAGTCACTGCTGTCCAGTCTGCTCACCCTGAGCTCCTGCGGACTCCGAAGGCTTCAGCAATATTGTAGGTGGGTTTCTAAATCCCTAATGGTCCAAGCTGCCCTCTCATCAAGTTTGAGGTCAGAATCCCTCGTGGGGGCTGCAACACCCGAATCCCTGTGCACCACGTACATTTGAAAGTGCATATGCTTGTTGGTGTTTCCCAAACAAGTGCATTGGGCTCCGAGTAGCCCCAACCTCTGGCACCATTTCCTACCGAGAACTCCAGCCTCCTCACACAGAGTGCTCCATGGGTTGCTGTTTGGTGAAATCGCTTGAGGTTCTCTCGCAACTCCTGTGCCTCTGGCCGGTGGGTCTATTTGAGGGTCAACTTTGCTTTTCTTGGGCTTCCCTAGTCCCCCCGGGTATGCCCTGACTCCCCTTGCTGTGGTTTGTCTTCTGGACCTTGCTGGTCTGAACCATATACATCCTTGACCTTCTGCATGGGTTGCCGTTGCCAAGGCTTGATTGTGCTCCAGCCAGACACCGACCCCTCAGTACTCGACATACTTGGTGGGCTAGCTCGTATTTGGCTCCTGGTTGTCCTCAACATCTCCTGAACCCCATAGCTGCAGAGTCAATAACTCCATCAAAGCACCAGACCTCAGTGGGCATTCGTCTACCGAGCCCCTGGTCACTCCTGAGTGACCCAGACTCTGTCCCCTCAACTTTCAGGTACTCTTCGACAAGAATCGACCTTTGGATTCCAATTGATACTTTTCTTCCTTCCAGCAGCAGCTCTTCTTCGAAGTCCTCCATTGGGTTTGCGGCGGTTTCCGACGCCACTTCAGATCTATGCACCCAGCTTCCCATGGATAGGTAACTCGGGTACCTCGGTATCCACTGGTGGGGTCGCTCTCCAACCTCCTAACTTCCACTGAGTTTCTTCGAAGTTCACTGGGAAGGGTCCTTAAGCTCTAAAACTTCAACCACGACATTTCCATAGAACAGTACGGACATGAGGATGTGTTCCCACACTGCACCTGTCCTCTGTGGGGTCCCTACTTACTCACCTTGGGTGGTTCCTTGAGGTCCCAGCAATTCTAAGTCCTCTCACTATTTTGGTATATAGTTTGATCCCCCCTGGGGCCAACTGTGTATTAGTGCTATTTACTGTAATTTCTGTGTTTAAGTAGTGTGTGCTTTGTGATTATCTCTGTGTAGGAGATACTGTGCCATACTAGAGAGTGTTATATTAATAAATATATATTTTTATAACTACTTTCATTTAACCAATACTATATGTTTGCATTCTGGTAAAACAAGCAGCTTAACATTCCTTCAAGACTAAGCCTGAAGGCTGCTCTCCACAGCTACCACTTGGATAGCTTTCTAAGGTTATCTTTGACCTCTTAAATCACCATAAGGGTTGTTTGGACTGGTGCAAGGTGCCCACATTAATTAGTGGACAGCATATACCAGGCCAACTTCTCACAGACTGGATGGCAAAATATGCGGACCAGCAAGTGCATGGATGAAATCTGGGACTACAGAGCAGCAGTCATGATGTGCTATGGTGGGGAAAGGAGGGGATGCATTGGGGTGGTTTGCTGCCATGGTTAATGAAGCCGGTTCCGCAGAGGGGTTGTCCGGATATGCTACAGATTCATCTAGGTGAGAAATACCTGGTTGAGTTATTGGGTGTAATGCATCTTCCACATATGCAGCGGAACTTGGAGGCAATCAAAAGGAATTTCTTGGGGACCGGTTTGGTTAGGAGTGAGTTTGTGCCGTGCAGAGTCTGGAGGGAGGCCTTGAAGTATGCTGCGATTGACAAAGCAAAGAGGAAGCTTTACAGTGCAATGAGGGTTTTCTTCATGATGAGGGACATTAAGGTAATAGCTCATGGGGGCATTAAAGCAGAGAAGCAGTGTTTTTCCAGGATGATGAGGTTCACCTTTCAGAATTGGGAAATGCGTTTTACATGATGGAGTTGAGAGATGTGGTGAGCAAATTGTGGTACAAAAAGATCTGGTGTAGGAGAACATATCGCTGAAGTGCGAAAGGTGGGGGCAGGAGAACACCTTACAGGGTTTTCATGGTTGGCGATATTTTGAGGGTGGTGAGTCACATGGAAGAATCCACCCCTGGGGGTGGGTGAGGGAGCACAGGTGACTGAAGACAGATGTGACAATCAGGGCAAAGATCTTCATTGGAGGATGTTTGGTAGGGCAAGTGAGCAAGAGACTGGGTATATGGAACAAGAACAGTCAGTGAAAGGGGGAAAATTAATAAAGGCTTAAGGGTTTTGGGATGAAAGTGGTTGAGGTGTGAATGGTACAGAGAGAAATGGGACTGACATTTATGTCATATTTATGAAGTATGAGGTTATTGTTAATGTGAATAAAGTTGAATAACTGTTGCAATCCTGTCCTAATAAATGGCCTTTTGCCCTATGGCATATGGTTATTGCATGATGATGGCCTTTGGGGGAAGCGACAGTCCTAGACTAGTCTTCCACAGGATGCTTTGAGCATGACAGGCAGGACAGGGTGGGATAAGTTCATTTAAGGGGAAGGGACGGGTAATTAGGGAGCTACAAATGTGTCTTGAGGGACGTATCCATTCTCTTCCTGACGCTTAGCTCCACCGGGGCGGATTAGTATAGGCAGAACCATCCACCTTCCCTACATGTTACGGGTCTATTGTGGTGACGTATTTTATACAGCATTTTTGCCAATTTAGAGCAGGTTGCAGAGCGCAGGCGATATTTTGGGTTTGGTGAGTCACATGCAGGCATATCCACCCCTTGGGGTGGAGGAAGGAGCACAGGTGACTGGAGACAGTGAATGGGATGAGCCAATCAGGGCAAAGATCTTCATTGGAGGATATTTGGTAGGGCAAGTGAGGTAGTGACTGGGTATATGGAATGAGGTCAGTGAGTGAAAGGGGGAAGAATGAACCAAGGCATTAGGGTTTTGGGATGGAAAGTGAGGTGAGGTGGGAATGGTGTGAGGAGGAATGGGACCGTCATATTTATGTCGTATTTATGAAGTTTGAGGTTATTGTTCTTGTGAATAAAGTTGAATAACTGTTGCAACCTTTTCCTAATAAATGGCCTTTTACACTAATTAAGATGTGCAATTTGGTTATTGTACGATGCCATGCCAGTAGGATTTTTCAAAAACGAGTCCGTATCATCACATATATTGCAAGAAAAAAATTATAATTTTGTAAATCACAGTGATATAAAAATGGCTTTGCTTTTTCAGCCTCTATAAATCAGTAGTGAGTCATTTCCTGCTCAGATCCTGGCACGTTTGCTAACATGGATAGCGGCAAGAATCATAGTTTGAGGGTCTATGAAGATCCTGCACAGCTACAAAAGAAATGCTTTGCAAAGTTTCAGCACCGCCAGATCAAAATGCTCTTCCGGTGCACGCCAGCGGGGGGTCAGCATTAACTTCTGAAGGTGCTATCTACATTTGCAGTCTCCGGAAGCATGCTCCTGACGCTTAGTTCTCACTGTACTTTTTTTTTTTTATTCAGAGTGTATCACTTCTCGGAATTCTTTAATTGGAAAAGATAAATAATGAGGAATGCCTTGTCTGTGCCATGCTGCCACAGCAAATGAAAAAACTCTTCTCAGCTGTAGTCTAATAGCCTGGCGGATTCTCATTGAATCCTTTAACAGAGACCATAGTGACCCACGGTGACCTAGACTTAATTGGCATTCCCTACACTGCTAACACTTTCTTATCTGCCAGGGCTGCCCCCTCCCCTTAGATAATGAACACGAGGCTGCAATGCTGTCCTTATTAATTACAATCCATCAGTTTTATCTGTGTTCACAGGTAGGCGACTTTTAATCACTTTTAATCTGGAGGTGGAGGCGAGCTGGAGTTTGCAGCTGCAGCCTGGACTTCTTAACACGAATTGCGCACTCAAATCATGCCTCGGTAATATATTGCTCCATTGATGGCGGGGAAATTCCGCTCAACGAGCTTTTCAGTTGTTTCCAAGGGGATTGAGGTAAGGTTTAGACTGGGGTGATGGTCGGTGGCTTCGTACCACTCATGTACGGCCAGAGGATTAAAATATTGCTTGGGTTTCGATTTACTCATTTTAAAAATTCAGATTATGCTTATAACCCTGTGTGGTCACAAGAAGCTTCCTGGCATACTACTGTAAATCTTTTGCTAATTCCGCTTTTGCAACTACAAGTGTACAGAAATATATTTTTGAATTAAATAAAAATCTGGAAATGTAATACATTTGTTTCTCCATTTAGAATATATTTTCATAGTGGTGAAACTCCTTTCCCCAATACCCCCCACTAATGATGGACGTGTCCTTTCCCGCTCAAAAATGGAAAGAGATTTGGTCTCACCATTGTAGTAAATATCCAAAATGTTCCAGGTTGAAAGAGGTCAGAGAGAAGTTTGCGAATACCCACGAACATGCCAGTCAGAAGCTTTTATAGAGCGTATGTCACAATCCTCATGTGGGGTTCCTCTCTGGTTTTGTGGTAGCATGAGCACCTCGTTTAAAATAAGCAATGACCAAGCCAATAGGTCTTGTCATTGACAACTATTTGCTTTGTCAATGCCTTTTGGAGATGCTGTACATCATCGTCAAAACCATATTTTGTAGAGGTTGTGCGGTATGGCCAAAAGAAAAAAATGTAAACCATGATGACGCAGCTGCTCCATTTTGTAGATGCGCACATGCGTGATGACTATTCCCCACAACTTTTAGTTTACCTACCTGAAATTGATCAGTAAATTAAAACAAAATTACACCAAAAATCAAATTGAAAAAGCTTGAAAGTGCTTTTTTTATGGTGGAGGGGAATTTGCTCTGTTGCCTGCCACATAAAATGAAATATTTTTCTTAAAAAAGGAATGCAGTGGTGGGGGAGCATGCGCAAGTGAATAAAACAAAAATAAAGCTGGATAGGGAGAGCTGAGGAAAAGCAGCATATTTGACAGAGAGCAACACAGAGCATGGGAAAGGGAATAAGCACACAAGGGCAAGAGCTGGAAAAACATGCAGTCTAATGGAGTGCTAAACCAAAAAGAAACAAGCATTGGCATAGCCAATAGGTCTCGCCTTTGGGACCTTGTAAGGGTTTAGCCATGCAACAGTTGTTGTTGCACAAAAGAACTTGTGCTGCATAAATAAATACTTATAAGGTCCCAAAAGCGAGACCTATTGGCTATGCCAATGCTTGTTCTTTGTAAAGAAATAGAAACAAGCATCTATTTCTTTAATTTTGCTATAATCGCGGCACCGGCGCTTTATTTTTAACATTAAAAGTAAAGCGCCGTAGCCGCGATTATACCAAAGGTAAAGAAATAGAAACAAGCATCTATTTCTTTACTTTTGCTATAATCGCGGCACCGGCGCTTTATTTTTAACACTAAAAGTAAAGCGCCGGTGCCCGATTATAGCAAAAGCGCCTTCATGAAGTACAGTACCCGTGACGGAGACATATGGCGGCTGAGCGCGTTCACGCGCACATGCACGCAGGCTTTAGGCCAGCGGCTGCAGCACTTTGAAAATCCCCCTTACAAAAATTCGAGCAACAGCGCATGCGCTGTTCTAGGCTCGACCTAAAATGGCGCTCAGACTTCCCAAACACATTATATCTCTTTTTCAGTTCTTAAATCTTCAGTCTTAAAGTACAATATTTCCAATGCCATAATACATGTGCAACTTAAAATACGATTATGTGCGGCTGTTTCTTAATTAAAACGTTGCACACACAGGCTCTGCAGTGTAAACACGGGTTAACTCAAAATCGAAGGCAACTTTTAGAACGTACTCATTAAATGAGGCACACCTTATCACTGCAAGACCTGCACATTCTAAGGTACTTTCTAGAATGCGATACTGTACCCATTTTATAATTTCTTTTTCTTTCGAATGTGTGTGGGACAATGCTATTAGGCAGTGCACTGTCTAAAGCACGTTCATTTAGTATTCTCCGAGTTAGTGCATGAGTTGCACAGCGCAGCTCTGAATGAAACCATTGTTTCGAATCCAATGTATGCGTTTTTCCGCTTTTGCACTAGTTCTGAGAAATTCCGAGTAAATGTATGCGCTGAGTGCAACACGTTCAAGAAGGACCTCTGGTTTGCAGTGGGCACTCCCATTAAGAGTACCCAACAATGCAAAACTGTGCCTCTGTGCCCCAGTTGTTAAAAACACCTCTACTGGGTGGTGGGCGGTGGTTTATTTTACATTAGAGGCAGCGGTGTAAGGGGCCCTACACTTCAGGAGGGTCCCATTCAGTCACAGAACTATGAATATATATCTGTGAAATATGGGAGTTTCGTGGGTTCATAAACATATTCTTCGGCGGGAGGGGCATTCTTTTGAGTCCGGACACTGGTCGAAAGTCCCTTTTATGGCTGCAGATGAACGAACGAACGGTCGAGCAATTCAAAATGCATTACTTGTCTTTTAAGAGTTTCCAGTAAAAATGGAAACAAAGAGATTGGCATTTAAGCGACAGTAAGAGCCTTATTCCTCCGTTGCCCCAAGAGTAATGTTGCAGTAGGGCCGTTGTATGACGGAGACATATGGCGGCTGCGCGCGTTCACGCGCACATGCACGCAGGCTTTAGGCCAGCGGCTGCAGCACTTTGAATATCCCCCTAACAAAAATTCGAGCAACAGCGCATGCGCTGTTCTAGGCTCGACCTAAAAAACTAGCTCCTAAAAGTGAGCATTTGAAGGCTACAACTTAGTCAATCAAAAGGATTGTATAGAGGCTATGCTCTAAGGGAAGGACAAACACAAGAAGACGAAGCCAAGCCATTGAATAAGAAGCAAGTAAAAATGGTGGAAGCCCCATTGAGGGAGAAAACACCGTCCTTGTTGGGGTGAACATAAAATCAACAATAGAACCCATGCTCAACACTCTGCTAGCCTGGCACAAAAAAGCCAGGCTTAAATTAGAGGCAATGTGTAAAGTAATTATGCAGCACACAAAGAGTATTAAAGCGACAGCAAAACACAAGAAAAATATGTACGGAAGTGGGTTTCTGTTGCAGTAACCCCCCCCCCCCCCCCTCTGGTAACTGCTACATTTTTCCTTGGTGTGCCCTGGGCTTCTGCCAATCAGGTGCCCAGGGCCTGTGTTCCTTCCCTAAAAACTACCTAACAACCAAAACCCAATTGGCATCTCTGGTCACATGTCAGGCCCTGGTAAATGTACCCTGGACCTTGTGACCAGAGAAGGCCCCAAAGGGCAGCAGCACTTATTGTGCCACCCTTAGAGGCCCTGTACCCTGACACGCACACACTGCCTTTGAAGGCTGAGTGTCTTGGTGCAGAAAAAACAAAGAGTCGACATGGCACACATCCCTGTGTGCCATGCCCACAACACACACTGCCCGGGCATACCTCAGTCACCCCTCTAGCTGAGTGCCCTATGCCAGTGGTGTGGGCACAGGTGCATGAGCCCTGTGCCCCTACAGTACCCAGGTCCTTTCCTGGGCACTGTAAGTGCAGTGCTGCCATTGAGAGTAGATGGTGCTGGGAGGCCGTCAACACGAACTCCACAGCACCATGATGGCTACACTGAGGACTGAGAAGTTTGGTATCAAACTTCTCAGCACAGTAAACCCACACTGATGCCAGTGTGGGATTTACTGTAAGATGCACAACAGAGGGCAACTTAGAGTTGCCCCCTGAACCTAACCTACAATCCACGTCTTGTCTGAGGGGCTGCCTAGGCTGCCACACAGTAGACATGTTGCTGGACCCCTGGGTAGAGAGCCATCCGCTCTCCTGGGCCTGCAGCAATGCACATCCTGGGCGAGGTGGTAGGTCTCCTCCCCCAGGATGGGCAGGGGAACCTTCAAAGGCATGCCGCCTTTGTGAGCTTCTCCAGGCCACTTGCTGTACTCAGCAACTGGCCCCCACTGGTTCTGACCCCCTCTCTGGCGGCAAGATCAGCGGGAAAAGCTAAGTTAGAAAAGGGGGTGTGACAGCCTCTGCCAACCCCACCCCTCAGGTGGGGGAGGCGAGGTGAAGCACATCTCCGGGCTTTCACCATCTTGAAGATGGGGAGTCCTGCCCAATCAGGATTAGGCTACTGCCCCCCACCAGCAGGAAAGTGGCAGGATAGGGGGTGTACCCACCCCAAGGAAGGGACCCATTGGTCCCTGCCCTTTACCTACCTGTAACGCCCCTAAATTTAGTATTTAGGGGCACCCTGAACCTTCCTTCCTCAGATCCATATTCTGAAACAAGCAAGAAGAACAAGAAACAAGAAGACCTGCCGTGCAGCTGCTAACAAGAGGAAGACAAAAACTGATATGGCCCCAGCCCTACCGGCCTGTCGACCCTCGAACCTGCTCCAGCGAAACCCCGGCATCTCCAGAGGTCAGCAACCTCAAAAACCCCGGAGGACCTGACTGCCTTGTTACTCTAACTAACTGGGACTCCCACAAGCAGTGGTACTGCTCAAAGCAAGTAACAAGCCCCTGGCATCAGCCAGGAACCGCGACTCCTTCACACTCTGCACCCGCCAAGCCTGGCCTGTGCCGGAGTGAGCAAAGACCACCAGGACATCCCCCTGGCAACTGTGACCCCGAATCCAGCACCCAAGGACCCACCTCAACGCTCCTGACGACGCCTGCAGCCTCAGAACCAGGGACCCCTGCAATCACGCCCAGCAGCGTGTAAGATTTCCCGACGCACCCCTGCACCCGCTGCCCTGCGGCGCCCTGTGCCCAACTCTTGGGTGCCTACCTATCCTCCAACGATCCAACTTACCTCTCGAAGTGGTGGTCGCACCTGAAGAATCTTCGTCCCCGAGCTTGCAGCCTTTGTTCGTCACTGAGCTTCTCCATTGAAATCCATTGAGCGTCCGACGGCTCAAAAGCACCCTGCACCCAGCCGCCCGAGTTCCCCTGGCAGTGCAACCTCTACTCTAATCTACTTCCCCACTTGCCCTGAGTAAGTGACCAGGAGCCCAGCTCCCACAGCCACGTGGCCTGCTTGCCAGCAGCCACCAACCAAGGGCCCCCTGCCTCCCGTAGGATAACATTGGGCCTAGCTCTCGCTGTCCCTGTGCCTCTGAGGGTGTAACAACTGTACCTACATGACCCTGGGAGACCCCTGAGTCTATGCCCAGAACCTTAACTCTGTCAGTCGAGTACTTACCCAAAAGCCGATAACTCACTTTTCTTCCATAGGGTCACATTGACTGGTTTCACTTGGAAATTCTTCTAAGTGTCGAGTTCTACAACTTTAAAATATTCATCTAAAATCAGCCGAATAACGAAAACAAATTTACTCACCTGCTATCAGGAGAGATCCCAGTGCTGGATCTTGGTGCTCAGCACTGACCCTGCAAAGTAATTACAACCATACTTACCGCTAACTTGATTTTCCTCCATAGGATAACATTGCCTGGTTTTTGCCAGAAATTCTTGTGTGTCGATTTTGCAAACGTACAAATATTCGTTAAAAATCGCCTTTATAACAAAAATGTATGCTTTCACCTGTTTACAAGAGATGCACCAGTGCTGGATCCAGGATCCAAAAGTTAGAGTTAGAAAAAATAACGATAACCCTACTTACCTGCTATGTGAATTTCCTCCCATAGGATAACATGGTGATTCTATGTGAAAAAGTTTCTGTCAACTTTTAAAATACAATAATATTCCTTAAAAATCACAACTGTAACCAAAACGTTTTTACTCAACTGTTTACAGGAGATGTCCCAGGACTGAATCTAGGATCCAGTCCTGTGGTAAGAAAAGTAATCAATTGCATTTAACTGGAAATTCCCAATGAGCTCAATGTACAATTGTGTTTGAAATTGTGTTACCCATTGCAACCACTGTATGTATTACATTCAAAAGTCTATTGCCTATTGAAAGTATCCATCTAAAGCATCTCATTCTGAGAAAGTATATTTTGATACCTAATGTTGGTTCTAAAATAAAGCAACTATATATTTTTATACAAAACCATTGGCCTAGAGTTCAGTTCTTGAGTGTGTGAGACAATTTTCTGACTGAGTGTGTACAACACATGCTTTACACTGTCCTCTGATACTGCCTTACTGCTCGACCAAGCTACCACTTTAGAGAGGAAGGTTATATCTAACTTTAGCCTCTGCCAAACCTCTGGGGACTGTGGACTCTGTGCACGCTGTACCTATTTGGGAACAGTATATACAGAGCCACTTTCTTACAAAATGCCAAACCAATTAAAAAACACTGAGCAAAATCAAATGAATAAATTGACTCCAGAACTAATTAAATCCAGTCAGTAGAACCAGAGTTATGATGTTTTAAAGTTTTTAGTAAAATATCGTGCCTAAAAGATTTAAGCACCACAACCGCGGGTATCTGTTCACATAAACTTGGTCAAAGTTAAAAATTTAGGATGAATGCAATACAGCTTGGGTCATATAAAAAGACTGGATTAGGTTTTGTTAGAAATGCGGGTGTCTAGTTGGCAATGCTTTGCACATTTTTCCAAGTAGGGACCCTTCTTCATAGTCAGGGTAAGGGGGATACATTTCCAAAAAAACGCCTGCTCACCCCCTTGATAGCTTTGCAGGAGCAGACAGGCTTATCTCAGGGGCAGTGTGTAAAGCATTTGTGCATGTATACAGTAAAACTGTAAAAACACTACATATAAACACCACACCAGTTTAGAAAAATAAGTAAAACTTTATCTAAGCTAAACAAGACCAAAAATTGCATAAAGAATCCAACATACAATATTGTAAAACTAGCTACTTTGGAAAATAACCTTTAAATTGCAGAAATAGCTAAAGAACACAGATCCTCCGAGACAGTAGCTCTGTCCAGGGCTACTGTGATGCTGAAATCGACAGAGTCTAACAATTCCAGCCGACTGCGTCACTGCGGGGTCAGGTAAAGGAAAGACAGACTTGAAAATAAGTACCTTTCTCATTGCGTCCGACGCGATGGTACGAGCCGGTCGGAGCAACCGTTGTGGTTGCGTTGCAAAAATGGACGTGGTGCAGGGTGCGGTGCCCTCACGATGCGGTGCAGGCAGTGGCTCGGTGATGATCATCCAGACGGCGATGGTGAGGCCAAGGCTTATGGTACAGAGTTTGGCGGTGCTCGATGTGGTTCCTTGCAGGGTGCAGTGCAGTCGACGGAGCCAGTCAAATTTCAGGTCGAGCAGTGATAGTGTCGGTGACGTCCAGGCAGGGTGAAGCGAAGTGGTTCAGAATGTGGTGTCCCCAGGACGTGGTGCGAGCAACAGCTCAGTGGCGATTGTCAAGACAGCGTCAGTGACATCAAGGATGTGGTGGGAAGTGTGGAGATGCCTTCTGCGTGGCCTTCAGGACACAGGATCCTGAGATGGACTCGGTGACAGAATTGGTCGCCCTTTTCCTCTGTGGTGACTTAAACCAGCGGTTCCAGAGACGGCACCAGAAGGATGGTGAGGTCTTTGTTGTTCCTGACACCTCTTGAACAGGGGGCAGGCTCCACTTCCAAGCCCTTGGATATACTTTCTCAAGCAGGATACACACACAGTTTCTCTCCTTGGCAGAAACAGCTACTGCAGGCCGACCCCAGACAGCAACAGCAAATGGGCAGTACTCCTCCTCCAGTTTCTTCCAGCTCTTCTCCTTGGCAGAGGTTCCTCTTGAAGTCTAAAGGTGATCTAAAGTTCAGGGGTCTAGGTCCCACCATTTATAGTACAAAATCCTTTGTTCTCTGGGGGCAGAGAGTGTCTGTGCTAAGCCAAAACCGGTGTTGTCCTCTCTGGTTTAGCTGCCCTGCAGGGGGTGGAGACAGCATTATCCAAGGCAGACCAGATTCAGGTGTGAAAGAAATCTCCTCCCCCCCACTCTAAATGCAGCCCAGGTATATTCAGCCCAGCCCTGACTCACCCTGGAAAGGCAGTACACACCTCACCCTGCAAAGTGTCTGTCTGGACAGAATGCACATCTCCAGCCTCTGCCACTCCAATAACACACAGTCAATACACAGTACCCTGCCCACAGGGGTACCTTGGGCCTACTTTAGGGGTGACTTACATGTAAGAAAAGGGAAGGTTAGGGCCTGGCAAGTGGGTGCATTTGCCAAGTTGACATTGCAGTACTAGACTGCACACAGACACTGTAGTGGCAGGTCTGTGTTACCTCTGAAAGGCTGCTTGTCAGGGTGGCACAATCAGTGCAGCAAGCTCACTAGCAGCATTTGGTTTACAGGCAATGGGCACACACAGTGCACTCTACTAAGGACTTAATTGTAAACCAAATATGCCAATTATGGAATCACAAATCCATAACAATTAACAGAGGGAGCACTTGCATGTTGGCACTGAACAGCGGTGGCAAAGTGCCCCCAAGCATTTAGACCAGCAAAAGGAGAGTCCAACACACAGCAAAACACAGGAGGGAAAAAATAAAAAATACAGGGGAAACCCACGCCAATGAAGCCAGGTCTAACACGTATCCCCTCCAGCTGAAATGTGGGAAGAACTACCCACCCACCTGGGACCTCTCTTCACTAAGGTGGAAAAATCTGGTCAAACCATCAGCATTGGCGTGTACTATACCTGGACGGTGTTGCACTGTAAAGTCCATCCCCTGAAGGGAAATGGACTATCTCAACAACTTTGGGTTCTCACCACTCATCTACATCAACCATCTGAGGAGCCTCTGGTCGATCTCAAAACAGAAGTGAGTTCCAAACAAGTAGAGCCTCCGCTTCTTCAGTGCCCAGACCACAGCAAAAGCCTCAGGCTCAATTGCACTCCACCTCTGTTCCCGGAGAAGTAACCTCCTGCTAATAAAGGCTACGGGTTGGTCTAGGCCCTCCTCATTGAGTTGTGAGAGCACAGCTCTCACACCATGCTCTGAAGCATCTGTCTGCACCATGAATTCCTGAAAGAAGTTGGGCGCCTTGAGCATGGGTGCCGTGCACATGGCAGATCTCAGGGCATCAAAAGCTTTCTGACAGGCGTCAGTCAAGTGCACCTTCCTTTGCTGCTTCCAGGAAGTCAGCTCAGTCAAAGGGGCAACAATGGTGCCATATCCCTAGACAAACCTCCTGTAATACCCGGTGAGGCCTAAAAAGGCCCTCACCTCTGTCTGGGTCTTGGGGGGTCCCAAGCCAGAATTGTATCATTCTTTGGCCATAGGGCACCACCTGCCTGCTCCCTACTTGGTGTCCCAAGTACACCACCGATCCCTGCCCGATCTGCCACTTGCTGGCCTTGATCATGAGGCCTTCCCTCCGCAGAGCCTTCAACACTTCCCAGAGGTGACGCATGTGTTCCTCCTAAGTGGCACTGAACACTGCGATGTCATCCAGGTAGGCAGCACTGAAATCATCCAGCCCAGCCAACACCTGATTGACCAACCTCTCAAAGGTGGCAGGGGCATTCTTCAACGCAAAGGGCATCACCAAGAACTGCTAGTGCCCCTCTGGTGTTGAAAGTGCAGACCTCTCCTTTGCCCCATTAGTTAAGGCAATCTGCCTGTACCTAGACTTTAAGTCAAACGTACTGAGCAGCTCCCAACCAATCTATAAGCTCATCAGCTCTGAGGATGGGGTGAGCGTCAGTCCTGGTGACTGAAGTGCGCCCTCGGTAGTCCCCACAGAACCAGAGTTCTGGCGTGGAACCGGGTGCGGCAACCTTTGAGACCAAGACCACTGGGCTGGACCAAGGGCTTTTGTAGGGCTCAATTACCCCTAGAGCCAACATCTTGGAGAGTTTCTCATTGATGCTAGCTTTGACCCTGTCAGTCAACCTGTACATTTTGTGTAGTTTCTTTTTCTTCTTTTTTAGTCCTCATCACGCAAAGTTTAAAAAAGAGAATAAATTTAGCAAGAATAAATTACCACGTTTAGAGTGCCTTTTCTTCCCCTTTGTTCTTCCCATGGCCTTTCCCCAACACAATAGAATCATCTCCATTTCCTGCCTGAGGGTATCACCAGTGGCCATCAGGCGTCTCATACGCAACTTGCCATCTCCTTTTTTAAGGAAGTCGAAACCTGTACCGCCATCTCCCATGTCTTGACTGTTGCTACGCTTAATCATTGGCCTTCATCAGGTCAATAGCACACATATTTATTTGTAGCATTTTATCGGACCAATACTGTTCCCAGCTGTTCAAAAATTTTAATCTTTTACTAGATGTACCAGCTCTAGCCAGCAAATTTAGTCTAAGCACAGAATTTAGCCGTTCTTCCACTGTAGGTGACACAGGGTTAACACATTTAATACATATCGCACGCCCAGTGACTAACATTAGTAAAAAGAGTAAATTTGTTTGTTTTTTACTAAAACTGGGACTTCCACTATCATCTAGCTCCACCTCAAACAATACCAATTGGGCGCTTACCTGTATTTCTTGACGGAATACCTCTGAGAGTGTCTTACCCACTTTTTCCCAACAGCTCTGAAGTCAGGGGCACAGCCAGAACATGCAAATGGCATCTGCTTGTTCTTCATCACATTTATGGCATCACTTCACCCCTCCTTTTTTCCAATTTTGATAGCTTCTTGGGTGTCCAGTAAGCTCTATGCAAACTAAATAGATAGTTCTTTTTGAGAGGTGCAGATTTAATAACCTCCACAGATCCAGCCGTAGATACTTGCCATAATAAGGATACATCCAGTGACGGCAGTGCTTTTCCCCAGGTCTCAATGGGTAGGGTAAATTCCTCTCGCCCTTCATAGGCACCCAATACCAAAATGCTACCTCTTTCTTCCCAAATTCCCCTTGGAGTTTCGACTCTAGTTCTGGATTTCCTGACCTGTCTTTTCCCAGGGATATAGCCCAACTTATAAGTTGGTTTTGTTTAAACTTAGATAGACCCCTGTTAGACAGTAATGACAGTTGATCCCAGTCAATGACTGTGGCCCCAGAAATAACTGTCCCCATTCAGCTACTCTGCCTTCACTTAGCGGTAATGATAACGCATCTTTTAGACATTCCGGCGTTCCAGGCAAGTCCCAGATTGGGGCATGTTGAGAATAATAGGGGATCTTCCACAAACCCCTAATCTGAACCCACAATCTAATAGCCGCTCCCAGCATTTTTATTTTGATTTTCTTGAAAAATTTCCTGTGGCCGAATTTGTACAAAAAATGACTTCCTTCCGGACCTATCATTGCTTGCATGTAACATGGATATGAGCTGTAGTCCTTAAATAATACTCTAAAAAAATTTAAATGAAAAGCCCTATAGTATTGGAACAGATGCGGGCTAGCTGTTCCTCCATGCTTTTGTTTTCTCCTTTTCTTCTTCCATGAGATTCTTGCCCCTCTTGAGGCCCAGATAAAGCTGCTGATATCACTCTGCATTTTACAGACCCAGCCTTTTTCAAACTCAAGTGGTATCGAATTGAAGACATACGTAAATCTAGGTAAGATCAACATCTTTACCAAATTAGAACGACACAGAAATGACAACGGGAGCCTCTTCCAAGCATTGAGAAGTTTTTTGGACTCTGTTTGAATTTTATTAAAATTAATTTGAGCTATCCTCTTAACCTCTTCCACAATCTAAATCCCTAGATATCTTATTTGATGTTTTACCAAGGGGTTATTACTCTGAATATTCCAGCACATGATCTCAGTTTTTTGTTGGCTTCTCTGGTAGCCTGATAGGTTGCCAAACTGCTTCAGTGTTTCTATTATTCTTGGTAGGGAACTGTTCAGATCATCTGTGAGTATCAATAAATCGTCCGCATAAAGAGCGACTTTTTTCACCTAGTTCCCATACCTGAAAAGGGGATATGTGTAAATTTTCTCTCAAGGCACTAGCTAGGGGCTCTATATAAAAATTAAACAACAGGGGAGAAAGAGGGCACCCCTGCCTGGTTCCTCTTTCTATATGTATCTTGTCTGTAAGGGTCCCATTAACTAATACACATGAGGTTGGAGATCTATATAGAACTCTTACTGCTCTTAAAAAATTGCTACCCAGCTTATAAGCCTCCAAGGTATTGTGTAAAAAATTCCAACTGACTCTATCAAATGCCTTGGCGGCATCGAAGGTGATTATCGATAAAGGGAGTTTCTCCTCTACTGCCAGGTCTACCCTATTAATTCATGTGTAAGTTCCTGAACCTGCCTACCACTTATGAATCCTTTCTGGTCCTGATGAATTAGACAACCTGCCCACTTCCCCAGTCTTTTCACTAATATTTGGGTGAAAATCTTTTAGTCACTATTTAACATTGAAATGGGTCTATAAGACTCACACCTTAGGATCCCTCCCGGGCTTTAATATTATACAGATAGTTGATTCACTCCAAGAATTAGGAGGCTCCTGTCCCCTTACAAATATGTCGTTAAATAAGCTAGTAAGCTCAGGCACAAGTTCCTTCTTCAAAGCCTTGTATATCTCATTAGGTAGAGCATCAGGCCCAGCCGCATTTGCATTTTACAGACCTTTAACCACCTCACTTACTTCTAATTCAGTGACTTCCGCATTTAATTCTTCTCTATGCTCTTCTGACAGAGTTTGCTTTACCCAGGAGTTGAGATAGTCCTTAATTTGATATTCACTATCCTGTGTTTCCTCTTTATATAATTCTCTAAAAAACCCGTAAAAAGCTTTCTTGATTTCTGCCTCTTCTACAGTGGGTTGAACTTTGTCCTCCTCTTGAATGCACAAAATATTATTGCGATTTAACCCCTTGCGTGCTCATGACGGAACCACGCCGTCATGAGCCACGGGCGGCGTGTGCTCATGATGGCGTGGTTCCGTCATGCTGCGGCCGCTCCTCCCACGCAGCACTGATTCCCCGCCTGTGCGGGCGAAATAGAGAGTGGGCGGAGTCGTGACGGAACCACTCCGTCATGAGCACAGCTCGCCTGTGACTCATGATGGTGTGGTTCCGTCACGAGCAAGGCGGCGGCGCGCTCACCCCGCACCCCCCCAGCACTGCGGCGGAATTCGCGCCGCAGCGAAGGGGTTAAGTCAGTCTTAGCTTTCCAAGCTAAAAGCTTGCCACACCCCTCACCGTATTGATAGTGAGCAAGTTTACTTGCCTCCCATTTTTTTTAACTCGAGCATCTAAAATATTAACGAGTTCCCTTTTCTTGGTAGCTAATTCCCCTGTAAGTACTTCCACTTTGACCGCTAAAAGTTCCTGCTTAATACTCCTCTCCAGTCTCTGTATTTCTCCCTCTATGCTCTCTATTTACTATTTATTCCATTTATTTCGGTAAGCCGCTAAACTAATCAGCTTCCCCCTAAGTACCGCCTTATATGCATCCCACCTAACCTGGCAGGAAGTCCCCTATGAATTTAACTGGAAATAGGATATAGTTCCCTCTTTCAAATACTCTATTATCTTAGCATCTAAAAGCAAAGTCTTATCTAAGGTCCACCTGGTCTGAAACTGCTGACTTTGGAATTCAAACACCAACAATACTGCCGAGTGATCAGAGAGATGTTCTGGAAGATGTCTAACCTTTTTCACTTCACCCCCTAGTGATTTATCAATTAAAAAATAATTGATTCTGGAAGAATGACCCAATATTTTGTTCTTGAATGTGAACAAGTGGGATGTTATACCTTTTCCTCTCCATATATCAATTAGACCTAGGTCATCCTGATATAACTTTAGCCAACTCCTCATTTTTGGTAAAGTAGGGAATTTTTTAGGAAGACTCCTATCTTGTTTGGGATCAATTAGTATGTTAAAATAACCCCCCCAGGATAATGCGGCCATGAACATCCAAAAGATATGCATAGAGGGCCTGTAAAGCTGAGGGATCATCTACATTGGGTCCGTAATACCCTGCTATAGCCAGTGGTCTCTCGTTCATACGTATATTGACTACGGCCCATCTCCCCTTTATATCAGTCTTGGAAGATTCAATGATAGCTTTTGCTGACCTTTTAAAAATAATAATTATCCCATTAACGCAGCATGCTTGATCAGTGCAAATATAAGAATCCACCCATCGCTGGGTTTTCATAATGATCCCCCACTCTGCTTTTAGAAGATGGGTCTCTTGGATAGTTAAAATGTCGCATTTTATGTTCCTGAGATACTCTAAAATCCTTTGCCTTCTAGCTCTGACCCGCAAAACATTCACATTCCAGGTGAGAATATTAACTCCCATGTTCTATGGTGTTGAATTCACTTATACGTATGTCTTTCGTGAATCGGACCAAATATTTTAGTTTCCCCCCCCCCCCAAATGCTCCCACACCCAGAGTGTACCTTGCTATACATGACCCGTGCCCGCCCAGAGAGAACCCTCCCTTTATCCATTGGCAGGTCAATCATGCCGCTTTGAGATCCCTACTCTATGGGCATCTTTACACTTTTGGTGCCTTTATCTTACATGTCAGTGATTCTACCTCTTTTGCTTCCCTCAAATAAAAACATCTGGTTGTCCCACATAATCCTCAATGATGCCGGGAATTTCATCTGTACTGTGGCTCCCAGAGTCTTTAACTCCTGTGTTAGACTTTGGGGTCTCTAGTTGGCACAGGTATGCACTTGTGACAAATAGGGACCCTCTCCTCTAGTCAGGGTAAGGGGGTACACTCCTAAAATAACCCCTGCTCACCCCCTTGGTAGCTTGGCATGAGCAGACAGGCTTATCTCAGAGGCAGTGTGTAAAGCATTTGTGAACACATACAGTAACCAAGTGACAACACTACAAATGGACACCACACAGGTTTTATATAAAAAATAAGTATTCTTTATATAGATTTACCACAAGACCATTAAACGACAAAAACACACAATACTGTTACTTTAGATGGTAGGATTTTGCTTAGTTCTCTTAAGTTCTTAAATACGACACTTTAAGTCAATGTACCTTTTTGATGCGACACGCAGGGCAACGAAAGTGTTGCAACGATGTTGATGCGATGAAGTTTTTGGTGCAAAGAAATAAAGACGTGAAGATCTTGCAGATGCGTTACGCTTCTCTGATGTTGCGAGAAGACTCGACTCGATGCTTCAGCTGCAGCGGCGATACCCTTTACGCGATGCGACGACAGCGCCCTTGGCAGCGACACTCTTCTCCGACGTTGCGAGACGCTTCCGCTCGATGCAATGCTGCAGCGGTGACACCCCTTTACGCGATGCGACGACAGCAGCTCCGACGGCGGCACGCTTCTCCGTGTATGCGAGGCGCTTTTCTTGATGCGGTGCAATGCGACAACTACGATGGCTGCGATGGGGACACGCTTCTTCGGCGTTGCGAGACACTTCCTGAATGATGCGAGACACTTCCGCTTGATGCGATGCTGCAGCAGCGACACACTTTACGAGATGCGATGAGTCGCGCTTCCAGCTCCTTGCGACACGCAGTCCCTCAGAAGGCCCAACAACAGCAGCAGGCACTTCCAAATAACTCTGGGGAGCTGGGGGGTGAAGTCTGTTGTTCCTGAGACTTCAGCAGGAGGCAAGCTCTTTTCCAAGCCCTTGGAGATCCTTCACAAGTTTAGCAAAAGTACACACAAAGATCCTTTCTCCTCTCTTTGGCAGTAAGGCAACCACTGCAGGCCAATCCCCCAGTTTCAGGGATAGTTTTCTTCTCAGCTTCTTCTGGTTCCTCCCTCAGCAGAGGTTCTTCTTGTTTTCCCAAAGTGATCTAAGTTCTTGGGATCAGGGTCCCAATATTTATACCCAGAAATCCTTTGTCCTCTGAAGGTAGAGGGGCCTTTGCCCAGTCCAAACCAGTTCCTGAGCACTCTGTTTACCAGACTTCTCCTTTCCTTTCACAGTGCAGGGCCGAAACGTTAGACGCCCCACAGGAGGTGGAGTCAGCATTGTGGAAGGCAGGCACAGCCCTAGTCAGGTCCCAGGTGCAACTCCTCCCACCCATCTAGATGCAGATCTCTCTATTCACCACTGGGACACCTCACCCTGTCTCCTGGAATTCCCCAGCCCTGTCACTCAAATCCCAGACAAAGGAATGCACACAGCCTAGCAGAGTCAGGTTTGAATGGTTAGACAAGAAAATGCCTACTTTCTAAAAGTGGCATTTTCAAATACCGAATGTTAAAACCAACTTCACTAAAAGATGTATTTTATCATCCTGAGTTCAGGCCTACTAAATTCGAATTTCTACCATGTTCTCTGAGTCAGTTAGGATTATAAGATGTAATAACCAAACTGCCCATTCTGGCCTATGGAGAACAGGTAGCCTTGCAATAGTGAAAAACGAAAATGGCTGTAATTCACTATTAGAACATGGCACACACACCAGGGTATGTCCTACCTTAACCTTACAATGCACCCTGCCCTTGGGCCTACCATAGGGGGGTCTGATATGGTGAAAAGGGAAGGTTTAGGGACTGGCAAGTGGGTGCACTTGCCAGTCAGCATAACAGTACCAGACTGCATGCAGGCTCTGCAATGGCAGACCTTAGACACACTTTTACAGGCTTGTGAGAAGTTGGCCTGGCATATGCTGTCCACTAGTTATAGGGGACACATTGCACCAGTCCAATTCGACTCTTAAGGTGATAGGTTAAAAGACAACCTTTAAAGAAAGCTATCCTAGTGGTAGCTGTGGAGAGCAGCCTTCGGGCTAAGTCTTGAAGGAGTGTTAAGCTTATTGTTTTACCATGGATAACCTTTTGAATGACCAAATGAAAGAGTAGTCCACACATGTATATAGTCAAAATATATGTATTTATTCTAAGAACAAATCCCACTAGTCTCTCGTGAGGCTGGAGGTAAAGATCCAATTCAATAAAGCATTTAAACAACAATAAATAGCACTGGAATCACAGGGCCCCAGTGGGGGACCAAACCATATATTAAAAAAGTGGTATAAGAACCACTACAGTTCTGCAGACAGTGCCTAGGGCACTTAGGGTCGCTGGCCCCTTACGAAACCACCCAAGGTAGTGAGGAAGGGGACCCACGGGAGACGGGTGCAGTGTTTAACCTACAGTCGGGATCCCTATTAAACCCTATGGGAAATGTCGCGGTTGGAAATTACAAGAATCTGGACACTTCTAGCAGGAGTTCAAGTTCAGGAGCTTAGAGTTAAGCTTTTGGAGGGCCCACACCCACGACAGTACCGAGGTACCACTGTTACCTGCCCCAGGGAAGCCGGGTGCATAGGTCGTTTTCGATGTCGGGTCGCGATCTCGTTTTCAATGGAAAAAGGTGAAGAACTGCTGCTGGTGTGAAGCATCGTCGATGTCGTGCAGATTGAAGATGTAGATCTTGAAGGAAAAGACCTGAAAGCAGAGGGGACAGAGTCTGGGTCACTAGCCAGTGACCAGGGAGCTCAGGAGAAAGAGCCCTTCAATGTTGGGTGTTTTCAGGTTGAAGATGGGTAGCTTGGATCAGCAGCCATGAGGTCCAGGAGGCTTCAAGGAAGGCCAGCTTCTGGAGGGCAACTGTCCCATGACGCATGAAGGCCGCTGCGGTGTTAGTGTCCGGATTGGATCCACTAAGCCTTGGCAACTGCAACCCACACAAGGATCACGAAACAGCTACGGTGCAGACCCACGAGATCTGAGCGTGGTCTCCAGTGAGGAGACTGTAGAGCAGGCCTGGAGCAACCAGGGGAGCCCTTTAAAGTAAAGATTGACCTCCGCTAGGGCCCACCAGTCGAGAGACAAGGGACTGCAGGAGGCGGCAATTTGGAGTGCGTAAAGATGAGCCCACTGGTCGCCGGAGCAGGCTGGAACGTCGTCCTTTGGCACAAGTAATGCTGAGAGGTTGGCTCAATGATGGGCCAAAGCACAATTTCCCCACTGGTCGGGGTCATGTGCTGTGCAAGAGGTGGCTGGTGTCCTGGGCTAATGGGGATCTCAGCACCCACGGGGTCCACGGTGCTGAGCTTTGCTGTGCACACTCACTGGCCTCAGGGATGCTTGGAAACCCATGTCAGGGTAGGCAGAAGTCCTCGATGTCCGTAGGAGCAGCGGAGTTCCAACCGGGTCACTTGCAGTGTTTCAGGTGCCTGCCAAGCAGGGGGGTAACTCCTTTACCCCAAGGGAGCTTTCTTCATTCAGCTGTGCGGCAGCTCGTCGAAGGTTCAAGTCTTTGAAGTCCAAGATTAATCTGAGGCTCTGGGGACCCTGCACCCACCTTTATCCAGAGATTAGGGGAGTGTCTGAATCAGAGCCCACCAATGAGAGTTCAGGCAGGAAAGAGTGGCTACACCCTCTCCCCTTTGTGTGTTTTCCCACCTGGGCAGGGGACAGGATACCCCTGAACCGGTTTGCAGATGTAGGCACTGGAAAAGCCTACGTGCAAGTTTGAAAGACATCCTATGGTGCACCCACCCAGTTCCAATCCACATTGTCTGGGGAGGTGGGAACACCTCCCTGCAACAAGATCCCTATTGTCCAGCTGCCGTGGCTGGAGTTCTGCCCAGCAACAGGCAGCCAGAGTTGTGTGGGTGGTGGGTAGCATCCATTTTGTACTACGTGTGCACTTTTAAATTGGTGTCTAAAATCTTCCGCATTTACCATATCACCCCTCTAGCAGGGGAGAATCATGCCCTCACTCCCATGGCTGGATTGGGGGTATGATTGACACCAAACATGACATGGTTCTGTGCAGCCACTCTCAACTTATCACGCTATCGCGATTACTTATAATGCGGTTAAGAGTATATTTATTTTATTTATTTATATTCTTGTATAGTGCAGGAACTCAACCCCCGAGAGGGTATCTCCGCGCTTATGATTACCAGAGAGCCAAGATCTTATATTAATCAGAGAGATAGAGGGGGAGGAACCTAACAGGCGACAAATAGGAACGTTTTCAAAGACTTTTTAAATGATTCCAAATTAGTAATATTTTTGAGGGCAGGCGACAGTGAGTTCCAAATGATAGGACCTTTGTAGGACAGGGCACGCCCTCCCTGCCTGGCTTTTTTTATCCTTGGAACCTGAAGTTGTTGCTGACTGCTAGAGCGCAGGGTACGGCTGGGTGTGTAAGATTTGAATAGTTCTTTTAAATATTTAGGTCCATAGCCAAACAGTATGGTATGGCTGCACTACAAACAACCCAGCAATAGTTTTTACGAAGGTTGCAGAGGGGCTCTAATCAGGTAGGGGTTCCCCCTCACACATATCTCAGCACCCTGCCTTGTAGGATTAGCAAGGTCTGCCTTAGGGGTGACCTATGAGGATATATGTGTTGTATTTAAGTGGGATACAGGATACCTATATCCCTGTAAGGGGTGCAAGCACCACCTCAACCAGACTACTGTAGTGGTCTGGTGGTGTCAGTTTGTATGGCTGTCCCAGGGGTGGCACAATAAGTGCTGCAGCCCCTGGTAGGCCTCTGAGGGACACATGCACTGGGTACCTAGGGTACCATCTACAAGGGGCTAATAGGGTGTCCTCAGTATCCAATTGGTATGTACCTAGGGTACTCACATCAGTTTAGAGAGGAAGCAGATAGGCTGGGGTCCTGGATAGCAGGGCCACAGCCTGGCTAGAGTCAGAAAACAGTCAAAACATCAGCAAAAAGTTGGGGGCAACTATGCAGTTGATGCCACTCTCCTACATAACCCCCCCCCCCCAACGCAGGGACATTAAACTAACCTTGACCAGTTGGACCACCTGAGTAGTTTGGGGTTTTCACCCTTCATCTGTTTTAGCCATAGGGGGGGCTTGTGGTCGGTTTGAACAATGAAGTGATTGCCAAACAAGTATGGCCTCAGCTTCTTCAAGGCCCAGACCACAACAAAGGCATCCCTCTCTATGGCTGACCAACGTTTCTCTCTGGGGGTCAACCTTCTGCTAATAAAAGCTACTGGTTGATCCTAGCCCTCTTGATTCAGTTGTGATAATACAGCACCTACCCCCACATCAGATGCATCAGTTTGAACTATGAATTATTTGGAGTAGTTGGGGCTTTGGAGCACTGGAGCAGAGCACATGGCCTGTTTTAGGTCATCAAAAGCTTTCTGAAAGCTGACAGTCCACTGAACCTTTTTGGGCATCCTCTTAGTGGTTAAGTCATTTAAGGGGGTCACAATGGATCCATATCCCTTTACAAATCTTCTGTTGTAACCAGTCAGGCCTAAGAAAGCTCGGACCTGAGTCTGGGTGGTTGGAGCAACCCAGTCCATGATGGTCTGGATCTTGCTCTGTAGTGGTTGAACCTGGCCTCCACCTACAAGGTGGCCCAGGTACATAACCTGACTCTGCCCTATCTGGCACTTGGTAGCCTTGATAGTGAGTCCTGCCTTTTGCAGGGCTTCCAAAACTTTCCTTAGGTGGATCAGGTGATCCTCCCAGGTGGAGCTGAAGACAGCAATATCATCTAGATATGCTGCACTAGAGTCATCCAGGCCTGTGAGGACTTGGTTCACCAACCTTTGAAAAGTGGCAGGGGCATTTTTAAAACCAAAGGGCATTACAATAAATTGATAGTGCCCACCAGGGGTTGAACATGCTGTTTTGGCTTTTGCAGATTCAGCTAACCTTATCTGCCAGTAGCCAGCTGTTAGATCAAATGTGCTCAGATATTTGGATGAGGCCAACTTATCTATGTGCTCATCTGCTCTGGGAATGGGATGTGCATCAGTCCTAGTGACTGCATTGAGTCCTCTGTAGTCTACACAGAACCTCATCTCTTTCTTGCCAGCCTGGGTGTGAGGTTTGGGTACCAGGTTTACTGGGCTAGCCCAAGGGCTATCTGAGGGCTCAATAACTCCCAATTCCAACATCTTTTGGACTTCTGTCCTTATGCAGTCCCTGACATGGTCAGGTTGCCTGTAGATCTTATTCTTCACAGGCAGACTGTCCTCAGTGTCCACTTCATGAGTGCACCAGGTGGTCTGACTTGGAGTCAGTGAAAACATATGTCTGAATGACTGGAGAACTTGTCTGCAGTCAGACTGTTGCTGGGCAGTGAGGCTGCCTGCCAAGGCTACACCATCTACTGACCCATCATCAGGGTTGTGAGAGAGCAGGTCTGGGAGAGGGTCACTCTCCTCCTCCTGTCCCTCATCAGTTGCCATGAGCAAGCCCATGTCAGCCCTGTCCACATATCGTTTCAGTCTGTTTACATGAAGTACCCTGTGGGGACTTCTGGGAGTGCCAAGGTCCACCAAGTAGGTGACCTCTCCCTTCTGTTCCAATATGGTATGGGGTCCACTCCATTTGTATTGGAGGGCAGCTGGGGCCACTGGCCCCAACACCCATACCTTCTGTCCTGGCCGGTACACCACCAGTACAGCCTTTTGGTCATGCCAGGCTTTTTGCAATTCCTGACTTTCCTCAAGGTTTTTTGTCGCCTTCTTCATGTACTCAGCCATCCGGGAGCGGAGACCAAGTACATAGTCCACAATATCCTGTTTAGGGGGTTTGGGAGGTAACTCCCATCCCTCTTTCACTAGACAGAGTGGCCCTCTGACAGGGTGACCAAACAAAAGTTCAAAAGGGCTGTAACCAACCCCCTTCTGTGGCACCTCCCTGTATGCAAAGAGAAGGCAGGGCAGAAGAACATCCCATTTTCACCTGAGCTTTTCTGGGAGTTCTTTGATCATACCTTTTAGGGTCTTGTTAAATCTTTCAACAAGCACATTGCATTGAGGATGATAAGGGGTGGTGAACCTGTAGTTAACACCACACTCCTTCCACAACTCCACTGTGGACACACCCCCATAGCGGAAGCGGAAGTGGAAAGTGGGAGTGGAAAGTGGCAAGAGCAGCGAGTGCAGCGAACAGTGAGAGCAGCGAGAGCAGCGAAAAACGACAGCGACGGGCTGAAGGACTAGAGCACTAGAGCCGACCCCACCGATCGATATAGGGCCGTGGCCAGGCCGAAGCTTGGGGGGTCCAGGGTTAATCGCCCATTTCAGCAAAACCCCCCCGTTCGAGCCCGACCGGTGTGGAGCCGCGCCGTGTTACCAATCACTGCGCCACAAGCAGAGCCGTTAGCAGAGCAGAGGAGAGGAGAGGAGAAGGCGCCGCCAGCGGAGGGGAAGGCGCCGCCCACGGAGGCTCATTAGGCGGTGCTTACCAACCAGGACAGCAGGCAAACCTCCATTATCCAAACCGGTGAGAGCCTTCAGCTGCTGTTGTTGTTAAAAATTGTATGCGGTAATAGTAATAGGAATAACAGGAATAACAGGTAAACTGTAAGAAAGCCCTTCGGGCCATTGTCCCTGTTTCACCGCACTCCCTGGATTTTTAACTCGCAGCTTACAACCGGGAAAACATGAGGTCCGGCAGGACAAGAAAAGACTTACCTAGCACTAAACCAGCACAAAAAGCAAAGAAACCAACAAAAAGGAAAAAAATGCTAGACAACGGAAACCACGAATGTAGCTCCGAGGTTTTTGTTAACGACGAATTGGACATCCAGAAAGCAAAAAATGCCAAGCTTGAGACAGTCAGATACCCTACATTACATCTAAACCCAAGCGAAATAACAACCTCACCGGATGACCAGATAGCCAACTGGAATCCAGGTCGATGCCCTTCCAAAACGTATTCAAAGCGGATTACGTCATCACTAAATGAAATGTCAAAACCGAATACAACAACTACTCAAACAACCATCCATATGGCAGGCTCATGCCTAATCCCAGGAAACAAGAGCCTAATAAATATAGAGGGTTCTTCCATACAAAAGAACTCGTACTCCTTTCAACCTAAGATCTTTACCAAGTTTGCGTTTCTGAAAGACCCAGCATCCATAATATTTTCTAAGACAAGTGACATTAAAGGCCTGCAAACACCCCTACACCCAAGTAACTTCAAATTTAATTCTACTCCTGATGCTGAAATAAAACCAAACCTTAAGCAAACAGTGGCACAAATTCATTCAACGGACTCACAAAAAAACAATTTAATACTACAGGTGCCTTGCCTGTAGCCTTGCGAGTTGCGTGGGGCCATTACCTGTTTGTTTGCTGCTGAGTCCCTGCATTGTTTGAGGACCTGTGGGGTCGTGTCTTACCGGTCTCCCCCACCGCCGCAGCCCCGTTACACCTGGGGGCGCGGCCGCTGTGAGAGGAGACTACATCCTCCAGAATCCTTGGCGGCCGGACGCCGCATATGGTCATCTCGCGCCCGGTGGCGCTTAAAACTGAGCGGGAACTCCGGCTGAGTGGGAACCTTGCCTGTAGCCTTGCGAATTGCGTGGGGCCATTACCTGTTTGTTTGCTGCTGAGTATCTGCATTGTTTGAGGACCTGTGGGGTCGTGTCTTGCCGGTCTCCCCCGCCACTGCAGCCCCGTTACACCTGGGGGCGCGGCTGCTGTGAGAGGAGACTACATCCCCCAGAAGCCATAGCGGCCGGACGCCGCATATCGTCATCTCGCGCCCGGTGGCGCTTAAAACTGAGCGGGAACTCCGGCTGAGTGGGAGCCTTGCCTGTAGCCTTGCGAGTTGCGTGGGGCCATTACCTGTTTGTTTGCTGCTGAGTCCCTGCATTGTTTGAGGACCTGTGGGGTCGTGTCTTGCCGGTCTCCCCCGCTGCCGCAGCACCGTTACACCTGGGGGCGCGGCCGCTGTGAGAGGAGACTGCATCCCCCAGAAGCCTTAGCGGCCGGATGCCGCATATCATCATCTCGCGCCCGGTGGCGCTTAAAACTGAGTGGGAACTCCGGCTGAGTGGGAGCCTTGCCTGTAGCCTTGCGAGTTGCGTGGGGCCATTACCTGTTTGTTTGCTGCTGAGTCCCTGCATTGTTTGAGGACCTGTGGGGTCGTCTCTTGCCGGTCTCCCCCGCCGCCGCAGCCCCGTTACACCTGGGGGCGCGGCCGCTGTGAGAGGAGACTACATCCCCCAGAAGCCTTAGCGGCCGGACGCCGCATATCGTCATCTCGCGCCCGGTGGCGCCTAAAACTGAGCGGGAACTCCCGCCTCGCGGGACGCGCGTGGGCGGCGCCGGGAGAAGCCCGGGACAAGGGCGGGCCGTCCGGGGCCAGACGAGGCCGGGCTGGGCCATACCTCTTGGTTACCTCCCTCGTGACTCAAAGTAAGACTCTTGATCTGTGATTCGGACTGACATTCGATTTGACATTTGCTATTGTATTCCTATATTATTGATCCTCTGCTAGCTGCGCGGCCACAATGTCTGACATTTCGTCTACACGTTTAAGTAAAGGCAAGAAGTCATTGGTGGGAGGAAACCTTAGAGGGACACTAGATCACTTCCTGACTAAGGCTGCCTTGAAATTAGATCATGAGATTGCTGTTACCGAACGCCGTATGTCCTCAGATCTACACCCTAACAAACGCTCATCCCTGGGTTCTATTCAAACAGCGCTCTCTCCACCTATACAACGCACTGAAAATAATCTTATCAGCGACCTGGGCTTCCCTCTACTCTTACAAGACCGGTCGCCAACTATAGAATCTTCTAGGGGGTCTGATATTATCATTGCAAACTCAGATCCTTCTTTAGAATCTATTTTGGAGGAGTCCTTACCAATTTTGCCATCTAAATCTAAACCTAGAAACAAGGAAAAATGTAACCCACACAAAATATCAGGGCTAGGGGTCACATCAAAGAGAAAGCGGGGTGGAGAGGGGACCAAAGGCAGCCGTGCTAAAACACCGAGACTACACATAAGCCCTTTACAGGCTAAAAACTAGGCCTGGGCGAAAATTTCGTTTTGTTCGCGGAAATTGCGATAATTTGACATTTTCGCGTTCCGCGGAGAGCGCGAAAATGTCAAAAATTCCGGTTTCCGCAGCTTGGCGATAATTTGTTTCTTGCTCGCGCTGTAAAATAATACATTCTCGCGAGCGCGCGATCGCCTCTCCTGAATCTCTGCGTTCGCCGACAAGTTTTCTTGATCCGTTCGCGTTCTTCATGAGATGTTGTATTGTTTTTAGCCATTTGCGCTGTCTCGCGACAGTTCGCGCCGGCAGTGACGTCATGCGTCACGTGATCACGTCTTTCTTCTCGCGATCATGCACCGCGAGACAACTCAAAACAAGATGGCCGCGCCCGCAAGCAACCACATGGGTAAGTTGGCGACCTGCAACCATGCAGAAAATCTCGCGAACATGCCGGAAAAAAACTTCCGCATCTTCGCGATATTTCCGCTTGTTTGCGATAATTTTAAACATTTTCGCGATAATTTGCGAAAGTTAATTTCGCAAATTCCGCCCACCCCTACTAAAAACATCCAAGCACCCCCCATGTCTGATCTGACCCAGGGACTAGTAGAGAAAATAGAACACCTAGTAAAATCCCTACTATTGCCTCTTTTCGAGAGAGTTAAGAAACTGAGTGAACAACTGGACTCCTTAGCGGAAGTATCCTCAACAAATAGTAAATTATTGAAGGAACTGGCTACTATTCAACCTCATATCACTTGTGGTCAGAAACTCTCTAATTCTACTACCACTGGGGATATCCTACCGCCACTTACAAAAAGCATATTGATCCCGGTTAACACCGTCAGTGCGCCTACTACAACAGGGGCGGTGAGACCATCAGCACACCTGAATACACAAGGAAGTAAAAGCGCAACCACCACTAGGGTACCTCTCCCGGACAGGAATACGAAAGGAATGGGTCAGCATATAGACTTGCCACCCGAGGCGGCTCCATACGTTATAGTACTTACAGGAGTCCCAGAGTTGACAGTTGGGAAGACGGAGGGGTTTAAAGAACTTAAAAATAAAGCAATTTATTGGTTAAGGAAAAATAGACCTTTGCCCCCTAACATAAATGGCGAAATTCTATTTGTGAGAAGACTAGCTTGGGTAGGGCATAGACCCAAAGATATAGAGGGGGATATTCTAATCATTAACTTCAAGGACCGAAGGGTAGTTACCCATATAATAGATTGGTACCTGGAGAGAGGAGGGGCAGGAATATCAACCCGTGATCTGAGCTACTTTTACCCTCAATCTCTCTTGATGCCCCGCAACAATAGACCAATTTGTGAGACTCTTAAGAACTCTAGACATTCCCCCACAGCCCAACCCTTCAGGTTACCTAGCCATTGGGTAGGCCCTCATCCATTACCACCACATGTAGATAGGCCCTTCCCCTACCAACATCATAGTATACAAAATGCAGTTCAGTATCCACAATGGTCCATCCCTCTAGCTAACCACTTTGAGGCACTAACAGATTTAGATGATCTGGACTGACAGATGAAGAATAATCTGGAGGCCCACTTTTATGCAACTACTTTTGTGGCCCCCAACGATCACTCTAGAAATGTATGCCTAGGCAGGGATGCCTATAAAAACTGGGACAAGGGAACTAAAACCCAAGAGGCAGTAAACGACCAGGGTCAGAACGATCTAGATAAAATATACCTGGACTCTATGTCTCAACCTGATCGTCAAACAAAGTTAACTCCTCCTCCCACTATAGCGGTCATACCTAGAGATAGTATTGACGACTCCTCCCCTAGGAGGGTAAATGCTACCCAAAACATCCTATCGTGGAATGTCGCAGGTCTTACAAATAAAGTGATCTATCAACCGTGGCTAGATATAGTCACCAATTATAGTATTATCTGTCTCCAGGAAACGTGGGCTGTAGATGAACTGCACATACCTGGATATCAGACTTTTCATACACCCGCACTAGTAAGCCCACAGGGGAGAAATAAAGGGGCCCTGTGTATATATGTTTCTATTACAGAGGAAATAAAAATACTCAGATACATGACTACTGAGTATTATCAGATGTTATCAATTAGCTGGGGTCATGTAAAGATTTTGACCCTAATACATTTTTATAATAATGTGCCAATAAACAGTTTAGAAAGCGTAATTGACAAACTTATGCATAGTGCTAATACTATTAAGGACCAGAAAGAAGGTGAGATGGCTTTGATTTGGCTGGGTGATTTTAACTGTACTGTCTGTCCTAACGGTTCTAAGGGTATTTGTGGCCTCGGTGAACATAAGGATGATAATCCCACCCATTTCACCCACTCAAACCCAGGAAATATGTTTAATAATATGATCTTTCATCTTAATTTGTCCTATATTAACGAGTTATGTACTCCAAATATTCAGTTTCAGCCAACTTTTCACGGGCGGGGGTGCAACTCAACAATTGATTTTACTCTTTTATCCACAACTCACACAGGGTTAGTATCAACATGGGAAACACTTGATGCTGTTTTTAGCGATCATTATCCAATTTCCTTTAACTTAAAAATTAAAGGGTGCAAGCAGACCTCAGTGGATAAATTTATATACCAATCCACCATTAACCTAGCTACTAAAAATGGTTATTCTATAAAATGGGACAGGGTAGACCCTGTAGGATTACTATATAATTTAGCAGTAACAACTCAAGACAACATGTTTATCTGTCTGTCAGAAACTGAGGAGTCACCAAAAATTATGGGCTCGTTCTTAAAAATACAATCAGAACTGAAAAAGCTTCTAACCAGGGAGTATCGACCAAATTCCAATAGCACCCATGGTTGGTTTGATAACAGCTGTACAAAAGCACTCACAGCTTTAAAAAGGGCACTGCATGCATCAACAAAATGCCCTGTGGAGATTCGCCAAGCTAGAAAGCTGTATCAGTCGGCTGTTAAAATGAGGAAACTATCCCTGAGGAAAGAGGCTTGGTTGGCCCTCTATGAAGCCTCAAAATCTAAGGATAATACCGCTTTCTGGAAAGCGGTAAATGCTCCTTATTTACAGAATAAACAGACAGACATTATAGACATAGCCATCAACGGGGAAACCTGGGTCAACCATTTTAAACACTTGTATGACAAAGTTAATCATTCTGACCCTGTTAATCCCACGACTGATGAGACGGGTACCCAACATATTACAAACTCATTGAATACATTCCCGCTAGGTATTATTTTTACTTGTAAGGAGGTCATTAAGGCAATCAAAGAAAGCCCTTCAGGTAAAGCACCGGGCCCGGACAGAGTCCCAATAGACGTCTATAAAGCTGAGATTGATCTTTGGGCTCCTATGTTAACAAATGTTTTAAACCACTCAAACCAACATGGGTTTTTATCGTCCTGGTCTGAAGCTACAGTTGTTCCAATTTTTAAAAGAGGAGACAGAAATGACCCCACCTGTTACCGGCCAATATCATTATTAGATGCATTAGTGAAGGTAGCTGGCCGGATAATTCTAAATAGGATACAACTCTGGGCAGAAGAGAATAACGCAGTCTCAAATTTACAGTATGGATTTAGATTGGGTAAAGGTACTATAGAGCAGGGATTAAATTTGGCCTTAGTTTTATCCAAGTACACTCAGGCCAAAAAGGGAAACCTCTTTGTTACCTTTGTGGACCTGAGTTCCGCTTTCGATTGTGTGGACCACGAGAAACTATGGTCCACATTATCTGAAATGGGTATAGATTTTAATATTCTCCAGTTCATAAAAGCACTGTATAGGGATGCAGGTGCCAGGGTACGCTATGGCAATATGGGCGAGTGCTCTGACAAGTTTCCCATTAAGAGAGGGGTGCGACAGGGGTGCATTTTAGCACCCCTTCTCTTCTCCCTATATATAAATTCCATCGGTCAACACCTAAGGGAGTCACAGTACGATTACCCAACTATCCTGGGAACATCAGCACCACTATTCCTTTATGCTGATGATGCCGCTATCATGTCTCGAACTAGGATTGGCCTACAGAGGGCCGTCCTGAAATTTGCTAACTACATGAGAGACAGAGGGTTAAAAGTCAATACTACAAAAACATACACCATGGCATGTGGTCCCGGGACAAAGAAAGCACCCTGTCCAATCTTCCTTGATGGCAGGAGGATCGAGACCACGGACCGATTTTCCTACCTCGGAATACATTTTGATAGGAAGGGGAACTGGCATGCAGCATTAAATGCCAGACATCTAGCTTTTACCAGGGCAATAGGCGCTCTGAAAAATTTTGCGGCCAAACTAGGGGGCAGACCTGTGAAGGAACTGATTTCAATTTATAAAGCAAAATGTATCCCTACTGCCACTTATGGGTCCGGCCTTTGGGGTATTGAAAACCCACAACTGATACAAAAAACTGAAAATCAGTTCCTTCGCTATTTATTAGGGGTCCCCAAATCATCAGCTACCTATATTGTACATATTGAGTTGGGTCTATTATACATTTCCGATGTCATAAAAATCGCGCCTACATTATTGTGGCACAAAATATGGGTTACCCCTGAGACTTCATTAAACAGAGATTTAATCATTGACTGTCTTAAACTTGATGGAATAAGTAATATCAAATGGCTCACCTATGTAAAGAACATGCTAACTGAGCTCGGACACCCAGAGTATTTTGTGAGGCCATCAAGTATGGAAATGGTGTCCAGAAAGTCCCTAAGAAAGCTGGCCCTCAACCATCTAACTAATATTAGGTGGAATCTGGAAAAAACTAAAATTGCAGTCATTGGATATCAGCAAATCACTGTTCATGAAGGGCTTCAAGGGTACCTTTCGATTCAGTCAAGCTGTTATGCTCGAATGTTATTGACCCGTTTTAGACTAGGCACTTTTTTTCGCCTGACCACCTTCCCAGATTGTAATAATTGGTCAAACGAAATTTTAGTATGCCCATGTGATGACATTTCTGCTCAATCAAATATTCATTGTGTTTTATTTTGTAAATTTTATCATGTGCCAAGGGGGGCTTTTCTGAAACCAATTTTAAAGGCATGGGGTATTCGTACGTGTAGATCAGCTATAACCAGGTTATTACAGCTAGAAAATGAATCTGTTATTTATGCTGTATCTAGCTTCCTAAAACTGGTTATCAGGTTTCGGAACTCAATGCAATCACTATGAGTATCAGCCCTATATTTTAGATTCTGCTGTTTCTCGAGGAATACTTGCTTCTTCTTAAATGAACTTTTATGAATTGCACATGACAGATATATTAATAATATTTCCAACTCAGGCTACTGTTTTAACTGTATTTAATGTTTATTGCACCTTTTAATGTATGCTTTTATGATTTTGTTCTGAAAATCGAATAAAGCTTTTTGAAATTGAAATTGAAAATACTATAAATAGAACTCGAACAAAACGGATCAGATAATAGGCACCTACATAAAGCACTGTCTATAAAAGAATGCGACCCAAAAAACTTTGACATCTTAGAAAGGACAAAAGACTCAAACTCGGGACTAGTTAATGCAACAGAAGCATGCGCTCCTCCCAAAAACGTGGAAGCGGGGGCCCTCGTCACTAAAATCAAAAGAAACCATACACAAATACAATCTCATTGTTCTTCATTGCAATTTAAAGACGAAAAACAAGTCTTGCTATCAACACTAAAGCAAGAACCCCTAATAAAGACAGTAACAAGTAGTCCCTACGAGTGCCCAGTAAAATCAAAAGATCCTCATTTTTTGGAGTCAACATCCACACGCATTCCACCATTGCAACTGTCAAATGCAGTTATAAGTATCAATCAGGCAAGTGTACTGAACTCAGAGTATCGAATTAACCAAACATCGGAACAATTTCCCCTGCCACTTGCTAGCGCTTCCCCCTCAGACTGCCTAACAACCAAAGAATACAAAGCTCAAATAACTGATGATTCTCACCCTTTAGGGATCAGCCAACCGCAATCTTCTAACAGCCAATCGCAACGTCCGGTAGCTCAAGTATGCGAAGTACGATTAACTGGAAATGACTCAACTTTATGGCAAAGACAAGCGCAAATCAAGAGAGACTGGCTCCAAAAGGAAACAACAATCTCAGAGAAAGAGGAATGCGAAAGAGACGTAAAATCCTCACGAGGCCTAATCTGGCGACTGCCTATAACTCGGACTGTGACATGTCTTTTCTAGCCTCCCAAGAATGGGAGGACCTAGTAGCCTCATATAACAACAAGTCCCAAAATAATAAAACCAGCACAAAGGCAAAAGCCAGCGACAAATGTAAACAGACCAAAGAAGTTCTCTGGGAAACTATTCTTAGTACCATGCAATACTCAACAGAAGCATTAAAATACCAGTCGCATAAAATGGACCTACAACTGTCAGTACTTCAAACTCTGGCTGAATTTACATCCGCTATTGACACAAAGTTGGCTGACCTAAATGAGTTCATTAGAAGAGGACAGGAAGCAGCTCTCAATGACAAACTCCTCCGGCAAGACTGTACCTGTGCCCCAATTATAGACAAACTTTCCATGTTACCGTCACTTCTTAGCGACATATTGTCTATAGCTGTTATTACATCCCAAACAAGAGAAAGTCCAGTCTTACCTATAAAGGAGAAAACAAAAACAGCATCACAACATCCGGAGAATTTACCTCTAATCGAGAGTTTACCTCCGACTAAGAAGAATGAAATAGGTGAGTACAGGGTGCTGCAACCCCTTGAAGTCTTCCCCTTAGGGAAAGCACCAACAGACCAATTGTCACCAAGCAAGGAAACTACAGGAAAAAACATTGGTCGCAGAAATAAAAGGAAGGGGAGAAAAAAGAAAAACACGGCCCATGCCCAACCTTTACTTACCTGGCTGTCACAAGATCATGCAGTAACGAAATCAAAAATAACAAACAACCGAAATTCATCTATGTTGCACCCGGTTGAAAACACCACAAGAAATTCCACTTCAATTGAAAAAACGCCGCAAATTGATTTGCAAACTTGTTTTTAAAAAAAATCACCCAGGGGTAAGCATAACAGACAGCGATAAGACCAACGTACGCTCCATATTGGAAACACCCTTAATGCCCACAACCCAGGAGTCTCATGATAACAAAGTATCTTCAACAATGCAAATAAAGACCCAAATATCAAAAAAGGTAAATGAGAGCTTGCAAGCCCAAGAGTCGACGCCAAGAATACAAAGTTATGAATCATCAAAAACCCAAAATGTATCTCCATCTGGAAGCCTAGAAGATAAAGGTTGGTACCCCCAAATCAAATCCCTAAAAGAAAATGAAAGTAGACCGGGTAACCTCGTACAAGACAGTCTTAGTGCATTCCAGGCCAGACGCGTGGCCACCCCAAGTAGACATCAAATTGACGATCTCACTGAAGTAGAGGCCTCTGACACGATCATCTTCGCCCCCAGATACAAGTCGCGAGGTCGGATAGATACTCTAAACAGGGGGAACATACTACGCCTTTTACAAGCCATCCCATCCTTAACAACGATTCACAGTTCCGACCTACTGTTTGTTGAATTTTTACCAAATTACAACTTAACAAACTCGGAAGCTTCCAAAACAACTTGGAAAACATCGGAGATAGCATCCAGAATCAGCAAAGAAATTATAATATTTCAAAACTGGGGGGTAGCATTAACAACAGTCCCCAAACCACAATACCCAACTCCATTTTTAATTTCAGACAGCCCACGCCGTACAACAACGTCAATCCTAAGGGGCGCAAGAAGTTGTACTCCAATAGTCAACCAGCTCGCCTCAAAGGAATTTTCGGCCATGAATGGAAGGCAAGGCTTACAATGGATCATTCTGCCAAAACATTCAAATTGACAAAAGACACCGTCTACATTGCTCCATTATAAGGGCCCTCATGAAATTAAAATAAGTTCCAGGAACATTAACGGTCTAAATTCCAAGCAAAGCGACCCGGAATTTCTGAATTATCTCAAAATGTTTGATATTATTTTACTTCAGGAGACCTGGGAGGATACACCCTTTGACCTCCCGGGATACATTTCATGTTTCAAACCTGCAATAAAAAATACCAGATTTGGACGTCGCTCGGGTGGCCTACTCCTCTTCTCTTCTATAATTGAAATTCGGCGAGATGCATCCGTTAACAATGCAAATCACTTCCCCAAGTTGTATACAAGCTTCAGCAATCAAAATGTCCCTTGACTAGAAAGTTCAAAAGGTAATACTGATAAATGTTTACCTCCATCCGAAAAACAAAGTACAATCATTGAAGGAAGTGGTCAAAGAAGTATCAAGAATAATGGAAGAGGAAAATACTGATAAAATCATCCTGGCAGGAGACTTTAACATGCACCTCTTAGGGACAACACAGGAAGATGACCTTTGCCTTGACCTGACAGACATTTGGGGTGTCCCAAACCAAGGCCTCCCATTGGCAAACAAATCTACAAAGAGCTCAATACTCTTTTTGTCAGAACTCGAGCACTTAAATCTGAGGGCAATTAACGGCCGCTTCAAAGAAGACAACCCTCCAGCACCAGCGTTTCATTCATTTAAAGCATCAACGACTATCGATTTCACTTTCACTACATTAACTATGTTCTACAAAATTGTATCATTTTGAATAGGTAACAGTACTCTCAGTGACCCTATGCCGCAAAAGATGGTACTTCATTCTACAGCAATATTACATCAGGAGGCTGAAACATCTATTGTCTCAGTGGGAACAATAAACCTTCACCGCATTAGGTGCAATTCAACAAACATAGAAAATGTAACAGTACAGGCTAAAGACGCGCTGAAGGAAGCACAAGAGAACATAGTTCACCCATTGGAAATATGGGAGACCTTCATCGTCTCTCTTGGAAAAAGATTTCCTGTAAATAATAGTTCAAAAAAGTACATAAATGTTCCTCCAAATTTGAAAAATATTAGTCCCGAATCGAAGAAATTGAAAAGAACAATAAACTACACATTAAGACAATTACAGAGACGACCTGGTAACCAAAACCTGCGACAGTCGTTACGTCAAACTAAAGCCCTCCTAAAAAAGAGAAGATGGCTAAGAAGTTCAAAAAAGAACAATGATTTCTGGGCCAAATTGATTTATGACGCCAAACAAAAAAACAGGGTTACATTTTGGCAATCAATAAAAAAACTGCAGCAACCGCAGCATTGCGGAATTAATTCCAACATTTCCGAAGAGGCCTGGGCAAACTTTCTCTTCAATCATTTCAATAATAATGAAGAATTAATAAGCCACCCTAAACATCAAACTCCTGGGAGTAGCAGCAAGGTTAAAAATCAATCAGCCCTCCTCAGCCAGTACCCATCTGATAACCATAAAAGAATAGTTCCAGACCAAAGCAAAGAGCATTCTACAGAATCCATAGCAGAACTGCCCACAAACGGAGAGTATACGGCCCAAATTACCAAATTGATAATGAATCAAATAGCAAAGGGCCGACTATCAGGAGCCCCGGGCCCTAACGGCATTCCACCAATACTGTTTAAAAGTGACCCGGACTTCTGGAACAAGGCACTGGAGCCTATCTTCTAATATGCAGTTACAAACTTCACAATCCCAGGCTCATGGAGAGGCTCAATTATAAGCCAAATTTACAAGCAAGGGGCAAGGGCAGAACCAAAAAATTATCGTTTAATAACCCTGATTGATACAGAGGCTAAATATTTTGCAGGGCTGCTCTTAAAAGAAATATCCACCTGGGCTGCAGAAAACAAGGTAATACCCTTGTCCCAAACTGGCTTCCGGAGAAGGCAAGGAACTATAACGAACATAATGACACTGTCCCTGCTCATGGACGCTGCTAAACAGGGAAAATACCCACTTTTTCTATGTTTTATAGACTTTACATCAGCTTTCGACCATGTCGACCGTACCAAACTATGGCAAAAACTCGACAGTTGGGGAATTCCTTCTAATCTACTTTCCCAATTAAGGAATCTGCACACTAATACATGGGTTAGGATAAAGCTTACAAACGGTGGTAAAATATCGAGAAAGATTCCCACCTCAAATGGACTCAAATAAGGATGCGTTTTAGCGCCTATGCTATTCAACCTATTTCTCGCAGACTTACCAGAGATACTGAGCAGTAGCGCAGGCCACGCACCAAAACTAGGGAACGTTCCCCTATCTTGCCTGTTATATGCGGACGACCTGGTTTTAATAAGTAGGACCCCCGTTGGCCTACAACATCTACTAAATGCCACTTTAAAATTCTCGCAAGAAAACGCACTAAAAATAAATTATAACAAAACTAAAACCATGGCGGTCAATTACCACAAGAGAAAACATCTTAGTTGGTTCCTAGAAGGACATCGCCTGGATCAAGGTGCTAGTTACAAATACTTAGGGGTCATACTGGATCAAAATAACTCAGCAAAACCACAACTAGAAGCCGTGCGGAGAAAGGGGGTAACAACATATTTAACAATCAAACCCCTTAAGAAGCTCTTACCGGATCTATCATTTGACCCCTTGCTTAGGATCATGCAAGCAAAATTCCAGCCAACTATATACTATGGGAGTGAAGCGCTGAAGGAAAAAAACGCCGTAACTCTTGACAAAATAATATCTAAAGCATACCGCGCAATTTTCAATCTCCCTAGAATGGCCTCCCCCGCTCAAATTCGATTAGAATTCGGACTTCAAAAACAGTCCTTAGAACGCATGGGAGCTTATGTGAAATGCCTGCACAAAATTAAATACGACGACAAGGGAACCCTGAACGAGCTACTCTGGACAGAACTTTCCTCCCAAGAAATACTCCGGCAAACGCATACCATCGGGAAGCGATTAAACAGCTGGGGTTAACAGAATTGTGGGAAATCCAGGGTAACCATCACATTTTTTAAAAAACAGTCACAAAGGTAAGTCGTACCCTATCCGCACTAGTGGATAAAAAAACTCTAGCGAATAGATCACAGGGCTGGATGGTCTTACACACTTATAATACATTAACACCTCAGCCCTACCTGAAAGTGGGCTTAAAAACTATTATTAAGGAAAAATTCCTCAGACTAAGACTGGGGGCAGGCCCCTTCAACCAATTCTTGCCTCCCTGGGAGAGAAAGGATGAAAACGACCAATGCCGGCTATGTAGTAGCGGTACAGAAGATGCAATCCATATTATATGCATTCGCAAAAAGTTAAAGTATATCAGGAGTACCCTACTAAAACCCGCCTTCAAACAATATGGTGTCAGATCATGCAGACAAGCATTGATGTTGTGCTTTAACCCCGACCGGGTACAGTTAAACTGTAGGTTAATTAAATTCCTTGACATTACCGCAAAGAGACTAAAAAAAAAATGGATTGAGTCGCTGAAAGACTAAGTTCTATATGAAATTTAGATCAAAACACCTTCAGCTACAGTTATAATAACAACAACAGCTAACTTTTGCAAAATTGTGTTAAAAATCTTATTTATTTATTATTTTTATTTAAAATATTTATAGAGCGCGACTGTCACCTGGCAGGTATCCTGGCGCTGTTGGCTACTCCTGGGGTTCTTTCTTAAACGGGGGTTGAACTATGGCAGGGGATTTAAAGGGGAGGAGGAAAGAGCCATGTTTTAATTCGTTTCCTGAAGGGAAGGAGATGAGGGATTTGGCGAATATCGACAGGCAGACTGTTCCAGAGCTTGGCTGCAGCTACTCTGAACGATCTTCCCCCAGTCCTGGCCTTCTTACATCTGGGCACTTTCACAAGGCAGGCGGTTGTAGACCTAAGTGTTCTGGTGGGAATGTACCACGAGAACAGACGTTGAAGAGGTCTGGGTCCGGCACCGTGTAGTGCCTTAAAGACCAGGCAAAGGGCTTTAAAAGCAATGTGTTGCTTCAACGGCAGCCAATGCAGCTCGGCCAATGCTGCGGTGGCTGAGGATCTCCTGGTCCAGCCAAGAGCCAGTTTGGCTGCTGCCGACTGGACTCGTTGGAGTCTGTCCAGTAGTGTCGCAGGGGATTCAAATAGCAGGGCATTACAATAGTCTAGGCGACTAAGAATAGTGCACCTGACTATCAATGCTCGGGCAGAAGGTGGTAATAGAGGCAGGACTTTGCGCAATGAGCGCATAAGGCCTGAGCAGGTAGCGACTGTTCTTGAGACCTGCGTTTCCATGCTTAGTTGGTGGTTTAGCATGACGCCCAGGTTGCGAACACTGGTGACCGGTGGCGGGTTGTTAGAGTTTTCTGGGGGCCAAAACTCGGCAGGCAGAGGGCGGGGTATGCGGCTCGTAGGGCAGAACAGAACCTCGGTTTTCGAGGAATTAAACTGGAGGGAGTTTCTGTGCAGCCAGCTTGCGGTGTCTCTTAGACAGTTATGGAAAGCTTCTAAGGAGATGGAGTCTTCGCCCTCCCAGGAGAAGAGGAGCTGAGTGTCGTCCGCATAGTTTACTGTGGTCATATTGTGTGATTTAATTAGAGTGACCAGAGGTTTCAAGTAAACATTAAATAAAATCGGGCTGATAGAGGAGCCCTGGGGAACACCGTGAGGGACAGGGGAGAAGGCCGATTGGAAAGGGGGAAGGGATACAGCCTGTTTTCTGTCACTGAGGTAAGAGTGGAACCAGATCAGGGCCGTGCCGTCGATCCCTGCCTCTCTCAACCGCTCGAGCAGGATCCCATGGTTGACAGTATCGAATGCGGCAGACAGGTCTAATAAAATCAAGGCCACGGCTTGGCCCCTGTCTGCACGCATTCGAAGCTCCTCCATGGCAGTGAGCACAGCGGTTTCAGTGCCATGGGCTGGGCGAAAACCAAATTGGAATTCGTCCAGAATGTGGTGCTGCTCGAGGTGGGTTGAGAGGCAGTTGCTGACCCAACGTTCAAGCACCTTCACCGGGAATGGCAGAAGTGATATGGGGCGGAAATTGGACAGGCATTCTGGATTCAGCGTAGGTTTCTTTAGTAGCGGGGTGATGAGCGCTTGCTTCCAGGGAGTGGGGACGAAGCCACAGCTGAGGGATTGATTACAGATCATCCGGAGAGTATGAAATAGTTCGTGCCCACATGCTTTCCAAATTTTTGGAGGCAAAGGGTCAAGGGGAGATCCTGAGGTGATGCCTTGTGCCACTTTATCAAATTCTGTTTGAGAGATAAGGGGGAAAGCCCGGAGCCTGTTCATGGGAGGGCAGGCTGACTTCGGAGAGTCAGAATTGATAGGACTGACTTCGGGAAGGGTAGGATGGATATCTGACGGGGGCGTGGCTAGATTGTTGATGATAGTCTCAATTTTGTCGGTGAAAAACTGAGCAAGGCTATCACAAAGGGTCTGAGATGGGGGAATAGGGTTTTTGGCGCAATCAGGATGTGAAATATTGTCCAGGATCTGAAATATGCTTTTAGGACTATTGGCCGCATTAGCTATAGTGGAGCAGTAGTAATTCGCTTTACTCTCTGCGATGGCGGATTTATAGTCACGGAGTGCCTTTTTCCAGAGGGCTTTATTGTTATTGCAGTATCCGTGTCTCCACTGTCTCTCAGCCTGTTTACAGGCTGATTTGAGGGTTTTCAGGGAGTCGTTGTACCAGGGAGCAGGTGCTCTACCTTTGGGTTTGCAGAGTTTTAGGGGGGCGGCCGAGTCCGCAATGGAGTTGATTTTTGCGCTAAGGGATCTATAGTTGTATTCCACTGAGTTGGAAGAGGAGAAACTATCCTCCACCTCGAAGACTTTGGCGGAGATGCTGAGTTTTTCTAAAGCTTTCCAGTTGCGGTAAGAAAATTGTGGTGACGAGTGGGTCTTGGGCTTTCTTATTGTGGCGTTGTTGATGTAAAGTTTAATGAGCGAGTGGTCTGTCCAGCTCATAGGCAGAATGTCGCCTACTTGAGTTAGACCCGAACTCGAAAAGATGAGGTCAAGGCGGTTGCCAGCGGAATGGGTGGGGTCCTTTATTAGTTGGTGAAGCCCCACACTGTCACAAGACAGCAGAAGATTGTCTAAACCTGCGTCTAGGCTGCCATTTGGCCAGAGATTGAAGTCTCCTAAAATAATAAGTTTATTGTGGGAGGTTGCCAAATTTGTGATAATCGTGAGGAGCGCTTGCTGTTGCGAGAGGGAGAAGGCCCCAGGTGGTCGGTAGCAGATGATTACCGTGAAGGTGACTCCTAGGTGGCAATTTCGTGTCAGACCGAAAAGCTCGATTCCGGGTACTGGATCTATATCAATGGTGTTCATTTGCCACGAGGCTCGGAAGATGGCACCGCCACCGCCACCGCGGCCTTTGGGTCTAGGGAGATGAAGAATGTTAAAATTTAGAGGGCAAGCAGAGGCTAAATCGGTCTCACAGTTGGCATGTGTCCAAGTCTCAGTTAGAAAAAGTACATCAAGATGATGTGAGTCTATAAGGAGATTAATTTCAGTGGCATGCCTCGGTAAAGACCTGACGTTCAAGAGGCCTCCTACAATTAGGCCCTTGTGGGTAAAGTCAGTTAAGGGGGAAGCAATCTCTTCAAAGGTGAGCTTACCTTCGTGTGCATACCCTTGGAGATTAAGCAGTGCATCCCGGGAATAGCAGGGGGAAAGCGGGCTGTGTTGGGCAGGGTTTGTGGCGCTAGGCGCGTCCTCGTCGCGGACGAGCGCAGACGAGCTTGCCTTAAGCTAGACTTCGGCGCGCAATCGGCGTGCCCGCTGCGCTCGTCCGCTGCGCTTCCGATATTGACACATGATTTATAGTAACAGCAGGTGGCGTAGGAGGGGTCGTGGCCAGCAATAGATGGGCGTGGCTATCGTCTCCCTTCGGCGGTCAATGGCGCCAAGAAACGAGTAGATTCTGCTTCCCAACAGCTAGTAATCAGCTGTTCTGGGAATCAGGAGAGTGTGCAAATCGGCAAGTTTTTCTTAAAAACAAATACACAATCACAGGTTTAAAATCGATAGAACACCTCCCGGCTTTTCGCCTCAGGAGTTAGCAGCAATGGAGCAGCGCGTAGGTCAGCGCGTCCTATTTATCACTGCGGAGGGGGCGTGGCCAGCAATAGATGGGCGTGGCTATCGTCTCCCTTCGGCGGTCAATGGCGCCAAGAAACGAGTAGATTCTGCTTCCCAGCAGCTAGTAATCAGCTGTTCTGGGAATCAGGAGAGTGTGCAAATCGGCAAGTTTTTCTTAAAAACAAATACACAATCACAGGTTTAAAATCGATAGAACACCTCCCGGCTTTTCGCCTCAGGAGTTAGCAGCAATGGAGCAGCGCGTAGGTCAGCGCGTCCTATTTATCACTGCGGAGGGGGCGTGGCCAGCAATAGATGGGCGTGGCTATCGTCTCCCTTCGGCGGTCAATGGCGCCAAGAAACGAGTAGATTCTGCTTCCCAACAGCTAGTAATCAGCTGTTCTGGGAATCAGGAGAGTGTGCAAATCGGCAAGTTTTTCTTAAAAACAAATACACAATCACAGGTTTAAAATCGATAGAACACCTCCCGGCTTTTCGCCTCAGGAGTTAGCAGCAAATTGATTGTGACAAATAAGTTTTAATTGTACATAGTGATTTTATCATGGAATGAGTGGAATTTTATTCTTGTATATGCAAAGGTTTTAATTAATCATGCATAATAATAAATAAAACCAAACCATAAACCCAACCACTCCTTCCACATTGCCTTGAGGTAACTACTCATAAAGTTGGTGCCTCTGTCAGACAATACCTCCTTAGGGAACCCTACCCTGGAAAAGATTACCAGGAGGGCTCTTGCCACCACAGGTGCTGTGATGGTTCTAAGGGGAATAGCTTTTGGGTACCTGGTGGCATGATCCACTACCACCAGTATAAACCTGTGCCCAGATGCTGTTGGTGGGTCAAGGGGATCAATAATGTCAATCCGTACCCGTTCAAAGGGAACCCACATCACAGGTAGTGGTATCAGGGAAGCCTTTGTGGAGTTACCTGCCTTGCCACTGGCCTGGCAGGTAATGCAAGAGCTACATAAACTCTTACAGTCCTCACTCATTTGAGGCCAATGAAAGTGAGGGACAATTCTGTCCCAAGTCTTATTTTGGCCTAGGTGTCCTGCTAAGGGAATATCATGGGCTAGTGAGAGCAGGAAACCCCATAACTTCTGAGGTATGACCAACCTCCTGGCTGCACCAGGCTTGGGCTCTCGACCATCAGAGTAAAGGAGTCCATCATCCCAATATATCTTATGGGTTCCACCAGCATTCCCAGCAGCCTCAGCAGCAGCCTGCTGTCTGAGGGGTTCAAGAGTGGGGCAACTCTGCTGCTCCAGGCTCAAGTCTGCCCTAGAAGGTCCCCCTGTCCCCAAGAACTCAACCTGATCAGGTTCAAGTTCATCTGAGACAGTTCCTTCTTCAGGTGTCAGATCCTCTTCTGCTACAATAGTCTCCTCAGACTGACCCTGGGGGGAAGGCACTGCCTTACCCCTGCTACTCCTCCTCTTGGAAGGTCCTTGGTCCATTTCTCCAGGATCCAAGGCCTGTTCAGTTTCTGTCAGCTTAGCTTTTGACCTTGTCAGGGCAAACACTTCTGCAGGGATACCCAGCATTGCTGCATGGGTAGTCAGCTCCACCTCAGCCCATGCTGAGGTCTCCAAATCATTTCCTAGCAAACCTTCTACTGGTAGGTCTGCACTCACCACAACCTTCTTTAGGCCAGTTACCCCTCCCCAAGAGAAGGTAACAACTGCCAGAGCATGGTTAGTACTGACATTGCTCGCATTGGTTACTTGGTAAGTTTCCCCAAGTATGATTTGGCTAGGATTCACAAGGTCCTTAGGCACCATGGTGATACTAGCCCCTGTGTCCCTGTATGCTAGAGACTCCCTTCCATTTATCCTAGGCTGTTGCTTGTACTTGCCCAGACCACTGGGACTCACAAATAGGGACAGGTGCCCATCACAAACCAGCACAGACTGAGTAGGTGTTCTGACTAGGCCAGAGCCCTCTCCAGATCCCAGGGTCAACCCTACTATACCCTTGTTCTGTGTATCACCACCTATAGCTGGACTAGGGGGAACAGGTGCCTTAGGGGCAGGTGTAGTGGTACTGAGAGTCTTTGGCCTTGTTACAGTCTGAAGTCCAATGGGTGTTCTGCTTACAGTTTTTACACCATGGCTTCCTTGGCTGTTTAGCTTTGTTAGATTGGGAATTTTCAGATGCTGCTTTTTGGGGGCCTGTTGAAGACACAGCTGCACTCTCACAGCACAGGGACGAAGCAGCACAGAAACCCTAGAACCATGGAGTGAAAGGCAGGCATTGCGCCCCCTAGTGGCATACAGGAGCCACACACACATGGACTGTGTGGTCTGAAAGCTGTTGAACCTGAAAGTTGATTGTTTCGAAAATTACTACATCATCACTGCTTTAAATGGAGATCTAAAAGTGACGGAGTGATGGAGGGAAGCGGAGGGAGAAAGAAGCCGAGCAAAGGCGATTTCGGCTAAGCTGCGGCTTCAGGGCATTAAAGTGCAACTCTGGGGTGGATCATCGAACGAGCTTTGGCTGCAGGTGAGGAGGGGAAGGCAGCTGAAGGAGGACGGCGTGGTCCGTAAGGCAGCACAATATCCGACGGATTGAAGCTTATTAAAATCTTCTCTCTGACTTGCTAAGCTAATAAATATCTGCAATATTAGCTGGCCTTTGCCGGTAACCTGCTGCTTCCAGGTACTCCCTTAACCTGCTCTGTTTTTCGGACCTTATTGTTCTTAAAAATCAGGGGCTGCTCCTGTAAAAAACATATTGCGAGCACATAAACTTTTGGCAAAGAGTTGAGATTCAGCAGAGGTTTTGGCTTTAGCTGGGTTAGTTTGCCAGAATTTCGAGGATTGATGTGGCATTGTGGGCAATTGAGTTATTTGGCAGCCACCAGCGCACCTGTGGTTCTCGTACCAGCACCAGCGCCTGCGCCTGCTTACTCCTGCTGACGGGGCAGATCTGCGACTCTTCCCGCTTCTCTCCCGCCGCCGCACTTCCTGCCACCTGTGCGGCCGCAGTGCGGAGGGGAGCCAGGGTTGTGGGGACTACGAGTCCCATCTGGAAGCCGCCTACGGCAAAGGCAAAGGAGTGCCAGGAGGGGCATAAATCCTACCTGACTGCCCGCGCGGGAGCAAGCCGGGCTAAGCCCGGGCAAAGGGCGGGCCAGAAGAGGCCAGAAGAGGCTGGGCTGGGCCATGGACCCTGTACTCTGACCTTTTGGACCTGTTTTACTCACTAAAGTGTGAGTTTTAATTTGTTTGTCACTAGAAGTTAGTAGCTTGTCCTTTATTCGCTGGTAACTTGTATCGTGCTGAGGATTACTGTCAAGCTTGGCAAAATGGCTAAGGTTTTGCTGACCAAATAATAACAACAATAGGGTGAATTGGATCGGACCATCTAGTAAGTTAACAAATGCTGACAGTATTATTGTTAACTTCAGGCATCCTCAACATGTTGCCACGGTTTTACTAAGAGCAGCATCAATGGTTCATACTCCTAATAGCATTTGCATACGCCCTCTGGGGTACTTTTACTCCCACCTGATTAAAAATCCACCGACCCCTGGGCCTCTTAGATCATGTATATCTTTACAGCCATTGACCCCCAATGGAGCTTATTTGTACAATGTTGGTAGCCAAAGTGGGAATGGTATCAATATTGCAACACATAATAGATTTGATGCTCTCTCGGGATTAGAGTCATGTGACTGACATGAGGTATCTGCTGGGCAGGTAACTCGAAGATCAGAGGACCTGGGATGTATGGAGAGTACCTTGGCAGTAACAAACTCAAATAACGTAATCTCCTGGAATATTGCGGGTTTAGGCATAAAAATGGTGGACTGCAACTGGATTGGGTACATTAATAAGTACCAAATTATCTGTTTGCAAGAAACCTGGTCAACTGACTGCAATCATTTTCTGGAAGGGTATAAGGCTTATTATGTCCCTGCAGTAGCGTCCACTAGGGGCAGACCCAAAGTGGGAATGGTTGTGTTTATTTCTATAGCACTTTGCTGTAAGGTGCGGAGAATCACAACAAACCATACTGGTATTATTGGGTTAATTTTAACAGGGGATAACTGTAGGGCTGGCCTGGTCAATTTCTATAAAGCTATTAATTTAAGTACTGTTTCCAGTCAGACAGTAACACTGAACACCTTCATTAGTAACTCTATGAAGGATTGCATTCACAACCTCATGGTGAAGGGGGATTTTAATGTGCATCCCTGTGGAGATCCCCTTTTTAAAATGATTACAGAACTTAATTGCTCACGTTGTGAGGATTTCCATTTTGAGCATACAACTGAGGGGGAACATTTAAATGACATGCTTAATGAGTTGGACCTAACAACTACGATGGCTTTGATGGCTCCTACCAAGTGCTTTGATACCCCGACATTTAAGGGGAATGGGAGGGGAACCTTTATAGACTTTGTTCTGTTAACATCAGTAATGCAGTATTTTGTGGGATCCTTCTCCATTGAAGCTAATGAATTCAGTGACCATAACCCTCTCACTGTTTTCATGAGGGGTACACTGATAGCTAAAGAAAGAGAAGACTCCTCTATTGGTAGGGTGAATACCACAGACGGCAGACGCCGGTTGAGATGGTCCACGGTTACCCCCGATCTGCTTTATAATTAAATTAAAGTTACATGTGCAGATGAAATCACGGTTTGTACACAAGAGGGTGCACTCCCAAATACTGTCTTAAATGCTTTCCAATGTCTAGCGGATAAGGTGTCTCAGCTATTATCAGCACCTGTAAAGAAGTCGGATCTTAAAGGACCTCGGTGGTTTAATCACGACTCCTCAAAAGCCGCCAGAAATCTAAGAGCAGCACTGGCGTCAAAACCTAGGATTAAAGCTGATGTTCAGTTGTGTCAAAAGACCTATAAAAATATTATTGCTAGACATAAGGAATCCCTTAGGGAAGAGGCGTGGTCAGAGATTCTAGATCCTGCCACCCTTCGGAGTAGTACTAGATTTTGGGCCTTGGTGAGGAAACCGTTCCTGGCCCAGGAGCCGGGAGACGGCCTAGAAAGCCATATATCCAAGGAGGATTGGGAAGCGCATTTTAAGAAGTTATATTGTTGTACAGTGGATGCAATTACGACTTCTGCCTGTATTGATACTGGTGAACAAATTGTTTTTAACAGAGGTGAAGTTTTTGAGGGCATTTTGGGGCTGTCAGGTGGGAAAGCCCCTGGGCCTGATGGGATTCCCCCTGGCTTATTTAAGTCTGAACCTAATTTTTGGGCACCCATCTTAGAGTCTGTCTTCAATGCTGCTGTGAAAGAAGGATGTCCACAATCGTGGGGTGTTTCTACAATTGTCCCGGTTTTTAAGAAGGGGGACAATGGTAGCCCACACTGTTACCAACCCATTTCACTGATAGACTCTATGGTCAAGATTGTAGGAAGAATTGTACTGCAAAAACTTATAGATTGGGTTGAGGAAAAGAATTTTATGTCCCCCTCGCAGTATGGTTTTTGTAAAGGCCGCTCGACAATAACCCAATGCCTCAACCTCTTTCTGATATTAAGCAAATACACCGTAATACAAAAAGACACCATCCATCTCACCTTTATGGACTTGTCCTCTGCTTTCGACTGTGTAAACAGGGGAAAGCTGTGGCAGTCCATGAGGTTGAAGGGGGTAGATAGCGGTTTGGTTGATTTTCTGGTTGATTTACATTGTAAAACCAGAGCCAACGTGAGATACTCCCAAGATCTGAGAGTAACAAATAACTTTAGCATTGGAAAGGGTGTCCGGCAGGGCTGTATTCTGGCCCCCTTTCTTTTTAACTTTTATATTAATGAGTTAGATGGTGTGTTACAGGATGTTTGTGCTGACTGCCCAAGAGTAGGCAGGCGTGGAATTCCAATACTTCTTTATGCAGATGATGCGGTTTTAATTTCAAGAACAGAGAAGGGGCTTCAATCCTTGTTAAATGTTTTTAATTTGTTTATGACGGACAGAGACCTTCTGGTAAATAATACAAAATCGTTTGTTCTACAAGTTGGTCAGCAACCAAAAAGGTCCTTCTCATTTAAGATTGGTGAAGAAGTAATTCCCTTATCTAAAACTTTCTCCTATCTAGGAGTTCTTTTTGACACAAAATTAAATTGGGAACCTCATCTTGTAAAAAAGAAAGGAGAAATGGTGAGGGTTAATGCATCTATTTTCAACCTTGCTGCCAAACTGGGGAAAAAACCCATTTGCGCCATGCTGAAATTGTAGAATGCTAAGTCTGTGGCAACTGCATCTTATGGCAGCGAAATTTGGGGGTATGTTGGCGGGGAGCAATTACAGATCGTGGAAAATTCATTCATGAAGCGCCTACTGTGTGTCCCCATTGGTACGTCTAACCTTGTTGTACATGAGGAGTTGGGGACGCAATATTTATGTGATCTGCTTTCTCTACGTCCCCTGACCTGCTGGCTCAAATTATGGCTAAATGAGGACATACCCCTAACACCTTTAATTGTGAAGGACTTTATGGGCCTGGACAAGGCAATGTGTTCCCCTTGGCTAAACTATTTAAAGTCAAACTTTGCAAAACTTGGACGATCTGAACTTTTTGCCAATCCATGCCTAATTTCAAAGGGAGATCTGGAGTTCGTTAAACAGGCCTTCTTGATGGACAGGAGGACCCTGAGAGAAGAAGTGGAGCTTCAGAAACATAGTGTGAGGAAGTTTGTTATGCTAAAGACTACTGAGGCTCTTGAACCATACTTGGCAGGTTCACTGACCACACGTGAAAAATTCTTACTGACCAGATTCAGGTTTAATCTGTTCCTTCACCTGCCTATTAGACCTAAGACTGATATTTTTAATAAATCAGCAGCGCCTTGCGGCTGCAACGGAAAGTCTCCGCAGGATATGCTGCATTTTATTTTTTGATGTAAATTTTATGAATTTCCACGCAAGCGATACTTAGTAACTCTTTTAAAAAAACTTGGTTTTAAACAAATCAGGCCGGCACTTTTATATTTGCAGCTTTTGCACAGTGACAGTATCCTCCAAATCAAGGAGTTTTTAAAATTATCTGTCAGACTGAGAAACTGTCTGGACCAGTAATGTTTAAATCGTGAAACTCTGTCCTTTTTATGTGCCTATACCATCAATGTATTTCCTCCTTTGCACTGGCACTTGGTGAAATGTATGTTTTTTTCTTTTGTGACAAAGTATTGTATATTGCATACGCACTTTTATGGTTTGTAAAAGAACCAAAATAAAGTATTTTATGATGATGACTGCTGGTCTTTTCCCTTTTCCCCACCCTTTTCAGAGTGTTTGGCATCTTCCTTTTTAGTTGCACCCCCCAAGGGCTGGACCTTTTGCTTGATCCTGGTTTTGACCCATTTGTCTGCCTTCGTTCCCAATTATTGGTGAGAGGTCAGATCTGAGTCCACCAGGTGCTGATGCAATAGTTGATTCTGACAGTTATTAAGAATCTGCTCCCTCATGATGAGATTGTAAAATCCTTGAAAATCATTTACTTTACTGCCATTTAACCAACCTTCCAGAGCCTTGGTAGCAAAATCTACAAAGTCTACCCAATCTTGGTTTTGTGCTTTCTGGGTATCTCTGAACTTTAACCTGTATTGATCAGTGGTTAGACCAAACCATCTATCAAAGCACTTTTCAATATATAATAATCATCTGCATCCTCTTCCCTAACAGAGAGGAGCTTGTCTCTTCCTTTATCAGCAAAGGAGAGCCATAAGATTGCTGCCGACTGATCTACTGGGACCCTTTGAACGTTACAGGCCCTTTCAAGTGCAGTGATCCATTTATGGATGTCATCCCCTGTCTGATAGGGGGGCACAATCTTATGCAGGTTCCTATGGTCAGGAGCTTTCTCTCTAACTCTAGGGGTATTATTACTACCACCAGGGGTCTCTAGACCCCACTTTCTTGAAGCTTTCTGAAGCTCCAGGGACTCCCTGTCTAATGCTATCAGTTCTCTCCTGAGTTGAAGCTTAGCTTGCTCAAACTGGATCAGTCTGCATTTCCTCTCTTGGGAGGAGTCTCTTCTCTGAGAAGAGGCAGAGGTCCTTTTGGACCTCTCAGAATGGGCAGACTCCTCTGAGGGGGATCTGTTCCTTCTTCTATTTGGATCCACCACTCTCCCATTAGGGATGGAGGGGTACCCCTTGGGCCTCCACCTCCATGTGTAGAGTGGTCTGTTTCTTCCAGGTCAAGTTCATTATCCTCTTCCTGGTCCTCATCAGGGTCCACCACCTGGGTGTCCTCTTCTGTGGGATGCCCACCCAACCTGTCTACCCCATCAGACACTAGAGTCTGCTTGAAGTCTGCAATGAGCAGAATTTCTCTGAGACGTTGTGTGTTGGCACCTTTGGTTGTCTTCAAATGTCTAGCAGTGCACATCTCCCTAAGCTCAGCAAAAGTGAGATTGTCATACCTGTCGACTGGGACCCTTGAAAGTCCTTCCAGGGCCTTATGGGCTCCTCTTCCTGAAGACATTTCTAGTGTAGTGGATTGTTGCATCTGCCTACACTAGGTGTGGCCTACTGAACCCTTTCTTGAGTTGTAGTCAAGGTGTGCTAAGGCCTCTACACACAACTCCTAAGTTCAGTAGAACTTATTGTATTCTAAGCTGAATTTATATGTACCTTTAGTACCAAAGTGGCTTTCACTTTAGAAATTCAATTTGTTATCTGGTAAAACAATGGCCAGCTTGAATCCAACCGCTGCACACCAATGTGAGAAGTTGGCCTGGCATATGCTGTCCACTAGTTATACGGGACACCTTGCACCAGTCCAATTTGACTCTTAAGGTGATAGGTTAAAAGACAACCTTTAAAGAAAGCTATCCTAGTGGCAGCTGTGGAGAGCAGCCTTAAGGCTAAGTCTTGAAGGAGTGTTAAGCTTATTGTTTTACCATGGATAACCTCTTGATTGACCAAATGAAAGAGTAGTCCACACAGGTATATAGTCAAAATATATGTATTTATTCTAAGAACAAATCCCACTAGTCTCTTGTGAGGCTGGAGGTAAAGATACAATTCAATAAAGCATTTAAACAACAATAAATAGCACTGGAATCACAGGGGCCCAGGGGGGGACCAAACCATATATTAAAAAAGTGGTATAAGAACCACGACAGTTCTGCAGACAGTGCCTAGGGCACTTAGGGTCACTGGCCCCTTACGAAACCACCCAAGGTAGTGAGGAAGGGGACCTACGGGAGACGGGTGCAGTGTTTACACTACAGTCGGGATCTCCATTAAACCCTATGGGAAATGTCACGGTTGGAAATTACAAGAATCTGGACACTTCTAGCAGGAGTTCAAGTTCAGGAGCTTAGAGTTAAGCTTTTGGAGGGCCCACACCCACGACAGTACCGAGGTTCCACTGTTACCTGCCCCAGGGAAGCCGGGTGCATAGGTCGTTTTCGATGTCGGGTCGCGATCTCGTTTTCAATGGAAAAAGGTGAAGAACTGCTGCTGGTGTGAAACATCGTCGATGTCGTGCAGATTGAAGTTGTAGATCTTGAAGGAAAGGACCTGAAAACAGAGGGGACAGAGACTGGGTCACTAGCCAGTGACCAGGGAGCTCAGGAGAAAGAACCCTTCAATGTCGGGTGTTTTCAGGTTGAAGATGGGTAGCTTTGATCAGCAGCCACAGAGTTCAGGAGGCGTCAAGGAAGGCCAGCTTCTGGAGGGCAACTGTCCCACGAAGGATGAAGGCCGCTGCGGTGTTAGTGTCCGGATTGGATCCACTAAGCCTTGGTAACCGCAACCCATACAAGGATCACGAAACAGCTACGGTGCAGACCCACGAGGTCTGAGCAAGGTCTCCAGCAAGGAGACTGTAGAGCAGACCTGGAGCAACTAGGGGAGCCCTTTAAAGTAAAGTTTGACCTCTGCTAGGGCCCACCAGTCGAGAGACAAGGGACCGTGGGAGGCATCAATTTGGAGTGCATAAAGATGAGCCCACAGGTCGCCGGAGCAGGCTGGAGCGTCGTCCTTTGGCACAAGTAATGCTGAGAGGTTGGCTCAATGATGGGCCAAAGCACAACTTCCCCACTGGTTGGGGTCATGTGCTGTGCAAGAGGTGGCTGGTGTCCTGGGGTATTGGAGATTTTGGCACCCACGGGATCCACGGTGCTGAGCTTTGCTGTGCACACTCACTGGCCTCTGGGATGCTTGGAAACCCACCTCAGGGTAGGCAGAAGTCTTCAATGTCCATAGGAGCAGCAGAGTTCCAACCAGGTCACTTGCAGTGTTTCAAGTGCCTGCCAAGCAGGGGGGTAACTCCTTTACCCCAAGGGAGATTTCTTCATTCAGCTGTACGGCAGCTCGTCGAAGGTTCAAGTCTTTGAAGTCCAAGATTAATCTGAGGCTCTGGGGACCCTGCACCCACCTTTATCCAGAGATTGGTAGAGTGTCTGAATCAGAGCCCACCAATGAGAGTTCAGGCGGGAAAGGGTGGCTACACCCTCTCCCCTTTGTGTGTTTTCCCGCCTGGGCAGGGGCCAGGATGCCCCTGAACCGGTTTGAGGTGGTGTATGCAGAAGTAGGCACTGGAGAAGCCCACGTGCAAGTTTGAAAGACATCCTATGGTTCACCCACCCAGTTCCAATCCACATAGTCTGTCTGGGGAGGTGGGAACACCGCCCTGCAACAAGATCCCTATTGTCCAGCTGCCGTGGCTGGAGTTCTGCCCAGCAACAGGCAGCCAGAGTCGTGTGGGTGGCAGGTAGCATCCATTTTGTACTACGTGTGCACTTTTAAATTGGTGTCTAAAATCTGCCGCTTTTACCATATCACCCCTCTAGCAGGGGGGAATCATGCCCTCACTCCCATGGCTGGATTGGGGGTATGATTCCACAATGTTTGACACCAAACATGACATGGTTCTGTGCAGCCACTCTCAAGTTATCACGCTTTTGCGATTACTTATAATGCGGTTAAGAGTATATGGTATGGCTGCACTACAAACAACCCAGCAATAGTTTTTACGAAGGTTGCAGAGGGGCCCTATTCAGGTAGGGGTTCCCCCTCACACATATATCAGCACCCTGCCTTGTAGGATTATCAAAGCCTGCCTTAGGGGTGACTTATGAGGATATATGTGTTGTATTTAAGTGGGATACAGGATACCTATATCCCTGTAAGGGGTGCAAGCACCACCTTACCCAGACTACAGTATTGGTCTGGTGGTGTCAGTTTGTATGGCTGTCCCAGGGGTGGCACAATAAGTGATGCAGCACCTGGTAGGCCTCTGAGGGACCCATGCCCTGGGTACCTAGGGTACCATCTACAAGGGGCTAATAGGGTGTCCTCAGTATCCAATTGGTATGTACCTAGGGTACTCACATCAATTTAGAGAGGAAGCAGATAGGCTGGGGTCCTGGATAGCAAGGCCACAGCCTGGCTAGAGTCAGAAAACAGTCAAAACATCAGCAAAAAGTTGGGGGCAACTATGCAGTCGATGCCACTCTCCTACAAGGCTGCTTTTGTGGGTGGCACAACCAGTGCTGCAAACCAACCAGCAGTATTTGGATTACAAGCCCTGGGCACTCCTGGGGCACTGTACTAGGGTCTGACAAGTAAACCAAACCAACCAATCATGGAATCACAAATCATACTTCAATTTACAATAGGGAGTACTTGCACTGTGGCACTGGACAGCAGTGGCACAGTACCCTGAGCAACTAACGCCAGCAAAAACATATGAGGCACAGCGAAAAATGGGAGAGAGACTCACGCCAATGTGCCAGGTCTAACATCCTGCATATATTGACCAAGCTTCCATTGTCGGTCCAGCGTCGCCTTTGATATATCTGACCTTATCCGAAAGTACCAGTCATTCTTTTTATGAGACCCTGCTCTTATTGCCTCTTTCAGAATTCTCTCTCTTCTAGTGCATAGGTCTTGAAGTTAACTAATATCTTACTGGGATTTACCCTATTTTTACTTTTCCCGAATGGGTCTATAGGAACCCTTTGTATGTGCTGATGAAGATCCTTGGTTTCAATCCAAGAGTTCTTTGAAGAGGTTTATCACAATATTTTTATGTCTTGTCCCTCTTGATCCTCCGGAATATTAAAAAGTCTCAAATTATTTCGTCTGGATTGATTTTCCAGAGACTCAATCTTACTTCTTAGTTCTTTCTCACTTGTCAGCAGGACCCTCATATCCTTTTTGTTAGCTGTGACCCTCTTCTCCATCTGTTCCACAGAGGCCTCCACTATATTGACCCTTTCCACAATTGAATTCACATTAGTTTCTAGTGCCTCGCAGACCCCCTGAATTTTGAGCTGATTTCTTTCAGATGTGGCAAAACTCGACCTCATCTCTGAGATCAATATTTTCATTAAATTGTCCGCATTTTTAACTGCATATGTCGGTTTAAAACCTGTCGGTTTAGAACCCATTTCTGATAGATCTCCATCCCTCCATTATCCCCCAAATTTCCAGGATAAATATGAGCAACATTGCCTGCATCCTTGTCTGATTCGAGGCCTACTAGACCCTCAAAACAATTTTAGAGTTTTGTTTATCCTCAATTAATACTGCCTTTTGTATATTCGGGTCTTTTGACTCTTTTGGAAGAGACTTCTTAACTTTAAAGTATGTGCGAAGTGAGGGAGTGATTTTAACTTTTTTAGTCACAGCCTTGGCCCGTTCTGACACAATAGTGGTCTCCAGGATTTGTGGGGGCGACACCGACTTAAAATGATCGTTATCACGCTGAGGATATTCTGCTGTTATTGTGAGATTATCTGGCAAGTTTCTGCTTCTCAAACAATACCTTATGCCTCTTTTAGGCGACGTCTCCTGCACCAGCTCAGTGGGGTTAGAGTTGGGATTGCCACTGCTTTTCTCCTTTTTCTGACCCTTGCTCTTCTGAAACGGGGTTTGAGCATTCTTATTGACCTCACTTACCCTGTTTGATTGTGTTGTACCTCGAGGAATTCGTTTTCGTCCCCTCTTGGACGAGGAAACTGCTCCAGTTGTCTTAACGGAACCAGCTGGGTTCGCTGCGCTGCTCTCCCTTTCGTTGGTGTTCCTGTTGCTGGGGCTGAGTGCAACCTTCGCTCGGAAGGAAACTCTCGCAGCTGCCTTCCTGTTCTCTCCAAGGGCAGAATCCTCCTTAGCCCATTTTGAACTTGGATTCAGGCTCTGGTTTCCTCGCAGTGCCACCCTACCAGCAGGGGGGCCGGGAGGCGGAGTCCGAACGCCGTCTCGCAGACCACTCAGCACCGCCGAGAGAAGCACGAGAGGCGGAGGCTCTTTGACCAGGACAGGGGGGGTAATGGACATGCTATGAACCACAGCAACCTCCAGAAGCCATCAGAAGAAAGCCGAGTGTAAGGTAACAGGCGAACTTTCAGACGCGCTCAAAATCTGCCCAAATAAGATTGGTAGCTCCTGACCGGCGTTCCTATCCGGCCGCCACGTTCTCCGCCACCCTCTATTCCAATCGTAAATTTTGTATTTTTCAGGAGGTCTGTCCCCAGTGTCCACATCATGGACATACCACTGATTGACACCAGGGGTCAGGGAGAACAGAGCAGCAAACTGTCCCAACAGTTGGCAGCAGTCACTTTGCTGTCAGGAATCAGGGTGGGGGAGAGGTTTACACCGTCTACTGACCCATCGTGCTCCTAAGCACACAGGAGGTCAGGGAGAGGCTCAGTCTCCTCTCTCATTCAATCATGTCGCCAGGAGCATGCCCAGTTTGGACCTCTTCAAGTGGAGCTTAAGGCGGTTCACATGTAGGACCTGCAAATGTTTCCTGGGAGACTGCAAGTCCACCAGATAGGTGACATTACTCCTGCGCTTCACAACCTCAAAGGGTCAGGTCCACTTATCTTGGAGCACACAAGGCTCGACTGGGGCCATGACCCACACTTTATGGCCAGGTCGAAACTCGATCAGAGTGGCATTCTGATCATACCACCGTTTCATCTCCTCCTGGCCTGAAGCGCCTAGTCTTGTTCCCGAAGGCCAGCATGTAGCTATATACATCCTGGGGAGGTTTACTGGGAGCTTTCTCCCAGCCTTCCTTGACCAGACTCAGAGGTCCTCTTACAGGATGCCCATACAGAAGCTCAAAGGAACTGAACCCTAAAGACTTTTGCGGTACCTCCCTGTAAGCATACAACAGGCATGATGAGAGGACATCCCACTTATACCTCATGGGTTCGCCAAGACCCATAATCATGCCCTTCAGGGTCCAGTTGAATCTCTCAACCACCCCATTTCCTTGGGGGTGGTAAGTAGTGGTGAATTTGTATGTAAACCGCTCTCCTGCCAAAGGGACTTCATATGCCTAGATATGAAAGTTGGTCTACCAGTCAGACATCATCTCTCTGGTTAGACCCACATGGAAAAGATCCCCATCAATGCCCAACCCACCATGGGGGCTGTCACAGTCCAGAAAAAGGTAGGGTGTGGGGTACCAGGTGGCATGGTACTCCAAGACCAGAATAAACCTGTTGCCCATGGCTGTCATGGGGTCCAGAGGCCCTACAATGTCAATGCCAACCATTTTAAAGGGATTGCTGATGACAGGGAAAGGTTGGAGAGGAGCCTTGCACCTCCTCCCACTCTTACCACTTGCCTGGCAAATCTGGAAAGTCCTACAACGGGTCTCAGAATCTTTGCCCATTCTGGGCCACTAAAAGTGGGTGTTCAGCCTTTCAAAGGTCTTGTCTTGCCCCAAATGCCCTGCTAAAGGGATATCATAAACCAGATCCAGTAGGAAGACTCTGAAGTGTTGGAGTACCACCATCACGCAGGTTGACCCATGCTCAGCAACCTTAGGCTCACTATACAGGAGGCCATTCTCCCAGTAGATTCAATGTGATCCAGACTGATCACCTGCTGCCTGGTTTTCGTCCTGCTGCCAAAAAACAACAATTGAGGGGCATTCCTGCTGCTCCTTGCATATCCTTCCTGGAGGGGCAACCTTCCTGCTGCCAATGGGTCAGTTCAGGCAGGCCACCCAGTTTGGCCACTTGCTCCCCTGTAGGTTTCAGGGCATCCCCCTCAAGGTCCGCCTCCTCCTGGACCATGGGAACTTCAGGGGCCAGTTTCCCATGTCCCCTGCTCCTCTCTTTCTGGCATAAACAGTGGTTCCTGTGGACTAATATAATTAATAGTGATATTAATATGCGGAATCACAATTAAGGAAAGGGTTAAGTCGCTATCCAAAGGAGAAGAAACCATATACAACTCAATATTTGGTAATAACAATAGTTATTTATGTATATAACAATGCAATTTTACAAAAAACAGTGCGAGGTGTTCCCAGTGAGCATGGAACCTACAAAAATAATGACATATTTGTGGCATATACACTTGGTTTCCAACATTGAGTAAAGTTGACCATCAAAAGTAAAAAGTAATGAAGACAGTGTCCTTATAAAATAATAGAAGTTGGTAAATGGTTTTCTTTAATTTTGTCAATGGCGTTTCGACCACTAAAGCAGTGAGGGGTCTCTTCAGGACCTAATGATGTAGGGACATGATGCTTGCAAACAAACAAGGTCCGTAATTTAATCAAGAAAAACTGGGATCTGATAAAAAATATTGATTCTACATTCCCCCATGTTTGGCAAGAATGTAAAAGATCACTTGATAAGCTCATCTACTGAGAGTACTGTGCGTAAGACCGGAACCTTAGAATCAGCCTGGGGTTTACCAGAATTGAAAGGAGATTTTAAATTTGGTAACTGTGTTTCCTTTGCTGACACATTTGATACAAATACATTTGAGCATGCAAATGTGAAACAGACACTTGCATTTTTCTCAAACTGCAACATGCATAATGTGGTGTATTGTATATGGTGTCCGTGTAACTTACTGTACATTGGACAGACACTGCAACCAATCAAAGACACTGCAACCAATCAAAGCACGAATCGGACAACATCGCAGTCGCATCAGATGCTCTGTACCAAATGCCCCACTGGTAACTCATTTTGCTGAAAAAAACCATACAGCAGATGACATAAAATGGCAGATCATTGAAAACGCAATTGCTCCAGAAAGAGGTGGTGATCTTGCAAAGACTAGAATGCCGGTGGATAGAAAGGACTAACTCCATAGTCCATGGACTGAATTTGGCTGAAGAATGGCAGGGTTTTGTGGCCTCATTAGTGAACTGAAAGGCTAATGCCAATCCTCAATTCATGTAATTGTGCATTAGAATTGTTTTTACACTGTCTCCCGTAATATTGTCACAAGAATATATACGGATTGATACATGTGTTCTTATCCTTAACAAGGTCATACTACACATTATGTACTGATTCTTAAATGATGCCCCCTTTTTTTCGAATAATGTCTCAAAATATTCATGTGAATTTGTTTTACATTGTTTTCTGTAATATTGTCATAAGAATACATATGAATTGCTACATGTGTCAAAAGCATCAATATGGTCACAATTATTATTATTTTGTTTTATAAAAAAAAGACGCTATTCTCACACAATGTCTATTCCAGAATGCCTATTCTTCTCATATTTAAATATGTTTTAGGTTGGGCCCTTGCTCTTGTTCTAATGAAATTTCCCATGTACTTGTTGCGCATGTTACCTGCATCAATTGTGGTGCTCCTAGACAAAATTGGCCATGCTTTATCTCTCCTGATCATAAACGTGCATCAAAGTGTGTAATTCAGTTAGCTAGATTAATAGTTCACCATCTAGTCTACTTCTTCCACACACTTACTCTTCCACCCGTTCTTCTATTACATTCCGTCTGTTTTCCCTTTCATTTCCTCACCAGATTACAAAAAACTGGATTATACCGTCAGGCGGCTATCAACAGTGATGCCTTCCATGACGTCCGGTTTTGGCGGGATATTTCACAACAGTATTTAACCGTGAAGCGAGTCCCGGCCACTTGTTATCGAACAAGTGTAGATGGACTCGGGCGGTTCTACATTACCTCGTTGCGGCTGCACGCGCTCATGGTCTCTTGCAACAAACCACATTGAAGGGAAGAGCCCTTCTCCCCTTCATAGTTAGAGGGCCTTTGTAGTCAGGACGCTGGCTTTTAATAGTATTACTTAAATACTTCTCCCATTATTTCAGATACACAGATTGTCATGAACGCATTGTTTAATAATTGGATAGTTACACCCCGCTGGTCGGGGTGGTTACATTTACACCGAAACCTTGGTTGCTTCGCTCCTGGTAAGGATCGCTCCTTCTCTATGCACCAAGTGTGTCTACATTATGCTACTCCGCATAATTAATACTCCTCAATCCCTTACAGAGACCACACAGATCACACAGATTGTCGTGTTTCCCTTGTAACTCTACTTTCTCCATAGCCAGTCTTGCGACTTTGTGCAATTGTCCTCGCTGTCAGCTTCCTTCCCCTCACTGGGGTAAGTTCACCTTCTACAGAAGCACCCTTCCTTAGTAATACATGCAATTATAACGATGTTGTAAATTATGCTGGTTCATTTTCACTCTCATTTTCCTTCTCATTTCCTTCCTTCACATGTGCAGTGCCCTGCTGGGTCGCATGTGAGTAACCTTTTGACACTTTCACTTCCCTGTGGTGCACTGTAATCACGCTGACAGATAATTCTTTGTCTCAGGTACGGCCCCTGAGTGTTCTAATACAGCAAGGTTGTTGTTCTGGCCCTCACACTGATGGTATCCAATTCTTTCTTAAATTATAGAAGTCACTACATCATTAGGTCCTGAAGAGACCCCTCACTGCTTTAGGTGTAGAAATGCCATTGACAAAATTAAATCGAATCATTGACCAGCTCCTATTATTTTAGAAGGACGCTGTCTTCATTACTTATTACTTTTGATGGTCGACTTTGCTAAATGTTGGAAACCAAGTGTATATGTCACAAATATGTCACTATTTTTGTAGGTTCCATGCTCACTGGGGACACCTCGCACTGATTTTTGTAAAATTTCATTGTTATATACATAAATAACTATTGAGTTGTATATGGTTTCTTCTCCTTTGGATATCTACTTAACCCTTTCCTTCATTGCGATTGCGCATATTAGTATCACTATTAATGATATTAGTCCACAGGAACCACTGATTCTGTTTATATAACATTTACAATGGTTCCTTGTGAGTAGGGTCTCCCTCATTTCTTGTACTCAACTTTTAGAGTGGTGGCTGAACCGCAAGGGAATTATTCTGTTTCAGGATTTCCTATACACCCTATGTCAATATAGGGTTCTATCTTTTGCTCTTGGATTACGATGTCCGAACGAGAAACTCCAGTATACACTGTCTAAGATATCGCGAACATTATAAGTATTCCATCTTTGTTCTACACCCAACCAATTAAATATGTGAGTCCTGAACAACAACTATTGGGAAAATTGGAAAGGCAAAGAAAAAACATGTTAGAACAGAACAATGCTAACTGAGTATCTTAAGCCAGGCATTATCTCTTAGGAACTGCAAGTTAGGAACGTTGCTGGAATTTTCTGGGAAGATCCGAAATTCAAAGGAAATTTCAGCCATATTTCTACCACTAGTTCACGCCACTGGATGGTGGTGGGTGTGGAAACTGCCGTATAGCACACAAAAGCTGAATTAAAGGAAATAGTAGAACTAGAAAAAGAACTTCTAGGAGGGGACAGAATAGTAGAGGCTAAGGCACTCCTATACAAGTTAAGCAAAACCATTGGTGAGTTCAATACATTTGAGCTAAAGAAAAAGGCAGACAAGGACACCAAGGAGATAAAAAACTTTACTAAAGAAAAGGCCTATCCTTATTTAAGAGAAGATTACTACACTACAATAGGCACACAGAATAGACAGAACATGTGGGGTAGATTCAAAAGGAATCACCACATCACTTTTTCAGATTCATCGGGGGGATCTGATGATTCAGACGCACAACCCGGACCAAGCCGCTCAGATAACCACCCAGGTCAGCCATTTTTAGAGAGAGGTGACAAGGCCAAAGGCAAGACGTGATACTGCTGCAGATGGGCGCATATAAATTCTCCCTGCTTCCACGGACAGAGTAAACCTACAGTCACACGCACAAACACACATCATACGCTAGGGCCCTTCACACTAAATTCACACTATTACTCTATCCACACTGAATATAGGAGAGAAAACCTAAACCAATCTGCATCTAAACGAGGTCAATGCGACCATAATGATATTGTGCTGAGTCATGATTTTAAACATAGGAAATACATTTGAAACTCAATAAATGACAAGAAATGAACACCCAACACTGTAATTCAAACAAATGCTTATTTATCTAAATTAATTCAAGATGGAAATCAATCATTAGCAAAATCATTATTCTCATAGTTACCTATTCTAGCTAAAAGGGTCAGGACAGGTCTCTCGGTAAAGTCTCTCAAGCTGCTGTCCTCAGCATAGGTTCAGGAAGAAGTCCAAAACGCGATGAACCACAAGGAACGCAATAAGCGCAATGGAACCAAAGAACACAGACCCTCTCTAGTCTAACATATTTATAGGGAAAATAACAAATAAAAAGTAACAAACAAATGTTGAATATCCGTTGAGCCGCTGAGCAAAGCGAACAGGAAAGGATGTCACTCAGTTACATTTAGGAAACCTCCGCTCAGGAAAAATCACAAAAATAAAAAGACGGAAGAAGGAAACTCGAGTTTACAAATGTATCTTTCGTAAATGTTCTTCCTTGATATCTTAGCAGAGCACCCAGAATGATTTTCTCATATTTAGTCAGCCGACTATGTGATATGTATTATCCATTATTATTATTATATTATTATGTATTATTATGTATGCTCAGCGGCTCAACGGATATTCAACATTTGTTTGTTACTTTTTATTTGTTATTTTCCCTATAAATATGTTAGACTAGAGAGGGTCTGTGTTCTTTGGTTCCATTGCGCTTATTGCGTTCCTTGTGGTTCATCGCGTTTTGGACTTCTTCCTGAACCTATGCTGAGGACAGCAGCTCGAGAGACTTTACCGAGAGACCTGTCCTGACCCTTTTAGCTAGAATAGGTAACTATGAGAATAATGATTTTGCTAATGATTGATTTCCATCTTGAATTAATTTAGATAAATAAGCATTTGTTTGAATTACAGTGTTGGGTGTTCATTTCTTGTCATTTAAAACTCTGCTCCAGCAATACCAGTGCCCAGGATAATGCCAGACGAGGAGGAATCATTACCAATGGGGTCCTCAGCCGTATTAGACCAGTTAGCATAGAGAACCGATGTTATACCAATCGTTAATCTGTCACAATACATACTATCTTCAGCTGAAGTGTCCTTAGTAGTTAAGGGTTTGTCGTATGTGATTACTGAATGCACCAGTTACTTTAATTTTAAAACTGAGCTCTTTCAATTTTTGCGAAAGATACGATTACGACTGTTCTTTAGAGACAGAGAACTTAAACAGCAAGATTCAGTCACATGTCTGAAATCACCTTCCAATTTCTACCTTTCAAATTCAATGATGCCACCTGAGTTAATAATCTTTGAGATACTAGTACTTGGAGGACTTGATAACCTAAAAACCAGCACATGATTTATACCTCACAATATTACCCTACAGGAACGACAAACATTGGTGGCACTAAAAAGTGACAAAGCGATCATTTTAAAACCTGCGGACAAAGGTGATGGCATCATGATCCAAGATCGGAAAAATTATGATGTGGAAATCCGCAAACAGATCAACGAGGAGAAGCACTATAAAAAACTATGCACAAACACATTGTCAGACATTAAAAAGGAAATTTTGAAAGTCATCAAGAAGGAAAAGAACAGGGCTGTATTAGTAAAAAGGAATTTGAGTTCTTCAATGCTGAAAACCCAAGAACTCCTGTTCTGTATACACTCCCTAAGATCCACAAGAGCACCACTAATCCCCCGGGACACCCTAATCCATCTGGGTGTGGTTCAGCTCTAGAACCACTTGGAAGGTACATTGATTTTTTTCATCAAAGATTTTGTTCCTACGCAAGAAACATATGTGAGGGACAGCATGTTCATGATTAATTTTGTAGATGGCATGCCCTATAACATTGAAACAAACTGGCTGGCAACCCTAGATATCTCATCATTGTACACCAACATAGCCCAAGAGGAAACTATCTTGATAATAGAGAAACTGCTACAGACCAAAACAAGGCCAATTCAAGTGCCCACATCCTTCAATTCAATGACTTTGTCTCTGAAGGTACTTATTACCAACAATGTTCTGAGACCAGCATGGCAGCTGTTTTCGCACCTAACTTAGCAAACATCTATATGGATTGCGTTGAAGAGACTTATGCCTTAAACACCACAAACAGGTACCCCTCCAATATTAAATGTTGGAAGCGGTAGATTGACAATATTTTTCTGATCTGGTCTGGCAGCGAGACAGAGTTCCTTGAGTTTGTTGTATACCTCAACAACATCCAGAAACATCTTACCTTCACGTCCACAATACATAAGTCTGCTATAGCCTTCATAGACCTAAGCATAAAACATGAAAAAGGCACCCCTTACACTAGTCTGCATAGGAAACCAACTGAGAGGAACACACTCAGCATACAAAAGTCACCATCCATGACCGCTACGAGATGGTCTACCTTTTGGACAATTTCTGCCGTTGTGCAGACATTTTTCACATACGGAGGACTATATGAATGAGGCCCAGATATTGAAATCCAAACTTCTTGCCAGGGGTTATCCTAACAGACTAATAAGAAAGTCACTCAAACAAACTTGGTTTTTCCCTAGAGAGGAGCTGTTAATCACAAAAGAGAATACTCCTATTGACAGACTCATCTGTGTGACCACTTTTGACTTGCACACAAACAATGTCCGTAATTTAATCACGAAAAACTGGGATCTGATAAAAAAATATTGATTCTACATTAGAATACCCCATGTTTGCTTTTAAACTGGGCAAGAATGTAAAAGATCACTTGACACGCTCCTCCACTCAGAGCAGTACTGTGCTTTAGACCGGAACCTTAGAATCAGCCTGGGGTTTACCAGAATTGAAAGTACATTTTAAATGTGGTAACTGTGTTTCCTGTGCCTTCACATTTTATACAAATACATTTGAGCATGCAAATGTGAAACAGAAACTTGAATTTTTCTCAAACTGCAACACGCATAATGTGGTGTATTGTATATGGTGTCTGTGTAACTTACCGTACATTGGACAGACACTGCAACCAATCAAAGCACGAATCGGACAACATTGCAATCGTATCAGATGCTCTGTACCAAATGCCCCACTATTAACCGATTTTGCTGAAAAAAATCAGACAGCAGATGACATAAAATGGCAGATCATCGACAAAGCAATAGTTCTAGAAAGAGGTGGTGATCTGACGCAAATTCTACAAAGACTAGCATACCAATGAATAGAAAGGAATAACTCCATTGTCCATGGACTGAATTCGGCTGAAGAATGGCTGGGTTTTGTGGCCACATTAGTGAGCTGAAAGGCTAATGCCAATCCCCGATTCATGTAATTGTGCATCAGCATTGTTTTTACACTGTCTATTGTAATATTGTCACAAGAATATGTATGGATTGATACATGTGTCCTTATCCTTAATAAGGTCATCTTCCACATTACGTACTGATTGTTATATGATGCCACCTATTTTTCGAATAATGTTCTCAACTTATTCATGTGAATCTGTTTTACATTGTTTTCTTTAATATTGTCAACAGCATAATAAGGAATTGCAACATGTGTCATAAGCTTCATTAATGTCACAATTTATTATTATTGTTTTTATTAAAAAATAATAAAAAAAAAAAGACTCTATTCTCACGCAATGCCTATTCCAGAATGCCTATTGTACTCATAGTTAAATATTTTTTATGTTGGGCCCTTGCTCTTGTTCTAATGAAATGTCCCATTTACTTGTTGCGCGTGTTGCCTGTATCAATTGTCTCACTTCTAGACCTTATTGGCCATGCTTCATCTCTTCTGACCATAATCTTGCACCAAAGTGTGTAATTTACTTAGCTAGATTAATAGTTCACCATCATGTCCATTCTGAGGAACTCCACTAACCTTCTTGTTTTTAGGAAACAACTTAAAACATGGCTCTTTAACTCATAAAGTCTCCTTCAGCCTCACATCTCCTTGGTCTATCCATACTCTCAAAGAATTATGCTACCAGCGCCAGGACACCTCCGGGTAACCGTGCGCTTTACAAATTGGATTAACATAACATAACTTCTTTCTACACATTCTCTTCCACCCTTTCTTCTACGTTGCGTCTGTTCTCCCTTTCCTTTCCTCACCAGAAGCTATCAATAGTGATGCCTGCCGTGACGTCCGGTTTTGGCTGGATATTTCACAACAGTATTTAACCGCAAAGCGAGTCCCAGCCCCTTGTTATCGAACAAGTGAAGAAGGACTCGGGCGATACATTAACGAGTAGCGGCTGCACACGCTCATGGTTTCTTGCAACAAACCACATTGAAGGTAAGAGCCCTTCTCCCCCTCGGAGTTAGAAAGCCTTAGTAGTCAGGACGCTGGTATTTAACAGTATAATCTTAATACTTCTACCATTATTTCAGATAAACAGATCGTCGTGTACGCATTGTTTAATAATTGGGTGGTTACACCCTGCTGGTGGGAGTGGTTACATTTACACTGAAACCTTGGATATTTTGCTCCTGGTAAGGTTTGCTCCTTCTCTATGCACCCATTTTTTCTTCATCGCGCTACTCTGCATAATTAATACTCCTCAATCCCTTACAGAGACCCACATGGATCCCACCGATTGTCGTGTTTCCATTGTGACTCTACTTTCTCCAAATCCAGTCTTTCAACTCTGAGCAATTGACCTCGCTGTCAGCTTCCTTCCCCTCACTGGGGTAAGTTCAGCTTCGATGGAAGCACCCTTCCTTAGTGATACATGCTCTTATAACGAAGTTATAAATTATGTTCGTTCATTTTCCCTCATTTCCTTCCTTCACATGTGCAGTGCCCGGCTGGATCCCATGTAAGTAACCTTCCGAAACTTTCACTTCCCTGTGGTGCACTGTAATCACGCTGACAGATAATTCTTCATCTGAGATAAAGGCCGCCCCCAAGTGTTCAAATACAGTAACGCTGTTGTTTTAGCCCTCACACTGATGGTATCCATTTCTTTCTTAAATTATAGATGTCCCTACATAATTAGGTCCTGAAGAGACCGATCACTGCTTTAGGGATCGAAACACCGTCGACAAGATTAAAGCAAACCATTCACCAGCTCCCATTATTGCATAAGGACGCTGTCTTCATTACTTATTACTTTTGATAGTTGACTTTACTAAATATTGGAAACCAAGTTTATATGTCACAAATATGTCACTATTTCTGTAGGTTCCATGCTCAATGAGGACACCTTGCACTGTGTTTTGTAAAATTGCATTGTTATATACATAAATAACTATTGTTATTACCAAATATTGAGTTGTATATGGTTCCTTCTCCTTTGCATATCGACTTAACCCTTTCCTTCATTGAGATTCCGCATATTAGTATCTCTATTAATTATATTAGTCCACACGTACCACTGTTACTGTTTATATAATACTTACCTTGGTTCCTTGTGAGTAGGGTCTCCATTGTTTCTTGTACTCCTCTCTTTCTGGAATGGCACCTAGACCATTCTTCCATGCTCCATGTCCTCTTGATTTCCTTTACTGGCTACCATAGACTGAGTGGTCACACACACCCACTCAGGCAGACCCAACAACTCCAAGTGAGACTTACGCTCCACCTTCTCCCAAGGGGAAGTCTCCAGATCGCTGCCCGGCAGACAGTCAGCAGGCATGGCTGGCCTCACAAATACATTCAAGGTACCTGAGACCCCCCACTCAAAGGGAACCTGCGCTACTTTGCAGAGGCTCCTTGATTTGTCAGCTGCAACTAACGGGTAGAGTGCATTAGGGACCACCTGCTCTTCAGACACCAGCCGACAACTGACTGCTGTCACACTGGCTCTAGTGTCCCTCATAGTCTGAACCCTATGACGATTTATGGTCACCCACTGCCCGTATTTCTTAGTGTTAGCTGGCAGGTGGGTCCTTGGAACCGTCTCATTATCTTCTAGTGAGACCAGGGTCAATTCTGCTGGCTCCCACCCCCCCTCGGGACTCCAACTCCTCCCCCAAGGCCACACTAGTCAAAACACTGGACAGTGCACCTTTGGGTGCAGGGGTGGTCTTTTTAGGACACTTAGGTTCCCCTATGAAGTGGCCCACCTGACCACAAGCATAACATGCACTGGGGCCCTTCTGGGCAGGCTTACCTGTAGGAACCTATGGCTTCTTCTCACTGGGGGGCTGGGAACATTTCCCATGTTTCCCTTAGGAATTGCTTTGGGGCCCTTTTTGGACCTCCTTTTGTTTACCCTTGTCCCCCCACTCTTCTGCTGGGGACCCTGCCCACATCTGGTGGAGTCTCCCACATGACCTTTGTGGACCCTGGTACTGACCCAGCGGTCCACCTACACAGCAAGCTTCCTGGGGTCAGTCAGCTTACTGTCAATCAAATGCTGGTTTAGCTCTGGAAAACTACTAGACAAGTTCTCCCTTGCAACCGAATCATAGAGCCCCTGCAAATCATTCACCTGGGTACCTTTCACCCAACCATTCAGTGCTCGGCAAAAATAGGAAACATACTCCGACCAAGTGCTTGACTCAAGCGTCTTACAGTTCCTACATTTCTGCCTGTACAGTTCTGGGGTCAAACCATACCTCCTGATCAAGGCTTCCTTCATTTGGGAAGAAGAAACCTGCTCCTTGCTTGGTAAGGCTAACAAAGTTTCCCTCCCATCTGTCACGAAGCGGCTCCACAACCCTTCTCCCCAGTCTCTCTCAGGGATTCTGTGGGACATCACTGCTACTTCATATACATTAAACCACTGACCAATGTCCTCACTCTTTACACAATCCTTAAGCACTTCCTTGGGGATGTATACCTTCCTTTCTCCAGGCACTTGCAACAAGCTGCCACAATTGGAACTGGACTCTGCACTCTTGGCCTTTATGTCCAGCTCCTTCAACCATATTAAATGCTCTTAGAGCATCCTATTTTCTTCAGATCCATTTTATCCCCCTTTACTAGCCTGAGCTTTGTAAGCTCCAGCTCATGCATTCTATCCCTTCTGCTGTCCTCCAACTCTTCTGGAGACAGACCTTTTAAAAACACAATGCTTCCATCTCTTGAAGATACCCTCCCCCGTCATATTCAATAGCCCCTCCTGCTTCCCATCAAAATGTTCTGCCTCCACCAGAGGATCCTCATCCTGCCCACTGGTATTTTTGGATTCCAACCAGGTCCTCAGCACCTTTTGGTACTCCTCCTTTCTGGTGAGGCCTCTCACAGAGATTTTACATTTCTTGCAGATGGGTTTTAGTTGAGACACAGTGTAGGATTCCACCCTACCCATTTCAAATGCAATGGCAATAGATGCAATAGATGCTGGCTTGGTCATGATGTGAAAATTCACAGTTTTCATGTTGCAGAAATTCCAAAAAGAAATGTCACCAATAGTATGTGGTTGCGTAATGGTCTGCACTTTACTAGTAGTGTACACCAATCACTGTATGCAAGGCACAAATGCAAGTCTGGATCCTCACCACTGACCACAAATGTTAGAAATGGGGGTCTCTAGTTGGCAATGGTTTGCACCTTTGTCCAAGTAGGGTCCCTTCTTCCTAGTCAGGGTAAGGGGGGTAGACTTCCAAAATAACCCCTTCTCACTCCCAAGGTAGCTTGGCATGAGCAGACAGGCTTATCTCAGAGGCAGTGTGTATAGCAGTTTTGCATGCATACAGTAACACAGTGAAAACACTAAAAATGGACACCCCACCAGTTTAGAAAAATAAGTAAAACTTTATCTAAACCAAACAAGACCAAAACGGCATAAAGAATCCAACATACAATATTGTAAAAATAGTTACTTCACCAGATAACCTTTAAATTACAGAAATAGCTGAAGAATGCAGTTCCTCTGAGTCATTAGTTCTGTCCGGGGCTGCCGTGATGCTGAAAACAACAGAGTCTTACAATTCCCACTGACCGCGTCAGTCCGTGGTCAGCTAAAGTGAAGACAGACTCAAAAACAGTACCTTTCTCGTTGTGGCCAACACAATGGTACGAGCCGGTTGGGGTAACCGTTGTGGTTGCATTGCAAAAATGGAAGCGGTGCCCTCACGTTGTGGTGCAGGCACCGGCTCAGTGATGATTATCTAGATGCCATCGGTGAGGTCAAGGCTTACGGGGCAGGGTGAGGCAGTGCTCAATGCAGGTGCTGGCAAGGTGTGGTGCAGGCGACAGAGCCGGTCAATGTTCCGGTTGAGCAACGACGTTGTCGGTGCTGCACGGGCAGGATGAAGCGAGGCAGTGGGGAATGCGTTGCCCCAGAGACGCAATGCGGGCAACAGCTCAGTAACAATCTTCACGGCATCGGTGAGACCAAGGCGGTGCCTTCTGCTGGGCCTTCAGGACACAGGATCCTGCAACTGACTCAATTACAGAATCAGTTGCCCTTTTCCTCTGCGGTGAGTGAAATCCGCGTTTCAGGAGACAGCGCCCAGTAAGATGGTGAGGACTTTGCAGTTCCTAAGACCTCTTGAACAGGGGGCAAGCTCCACTTCCAAGCCCCTGGAGATACTTTCTCAAGCAGGGTACACACACAGTTCCTCTCCTTTACAGAAACAGCTACTGCAGGCCAACCCCAGTCATCACACAGCAAAGGTGCAGTACTCCTCCTCCCCCAGTTTCTTCCAGCTCTTCTCCTTGGTCGAAGTTCCTCTTGAAGTCCAAAAGTGATCTAAACTTCAGGGGTCTGGGTCCCACCATTTATAGTACAAAATCCTTTGTTCTCTTGAGGCAGAAAGTGTCTGTGCTCAGCCAAAACCGTTTCTGTCATCTCTGGTGTAGCTGCCTGGCAGGAGGTGGAGACAGCATTGTCCAAGGCAGACCAGGCCCATTCAGGTGTGAAATAAATCTCCTCCCCCTACTCTAAATGCAGCCCAGGTCTATACATCCCAGCCCTGACTCACCCTGGAAAGGCAGGACACATCTCACGCCCCAAGTGGCTGTCTGAGCAGAATGCACATCCCCAGCTCCTGCCACTTCGAAACCAGACAGTCAATACACAAACCTTTAGAGGCACACAGGATGGCTAAGCAAGAAAATACCCACTTTCTAAAATATACAATATAAAAATCATCTTTACTAAAAGATGCATTGTGATATTGTGAGTTCAGGCATACTAAACTCCATCTTTCCCCAATGGGAAGTTATGGTTATAAGATGATATGAATAAACTCCTGTTCTATCCTATGGGAAAGATGGTCTTTCAATTGTGAAAAATGAAATTAGCAGTATTTCACTATCAGGACATGCCACGCACATTACGATATGTTCTACATTTCACATACACCTCACCCTGCCCACAGGGGTGCCTTGGCCCTCCTTTAGGGGTGACTTACATGTAAGAAAAGGGAAGTTTAGGACCTGGCTAGTGGGTTCCTTTGCCAAGTCGACATGGCAGTACTAGGCTGCACACAGACACTGCAGTGGCAAGTCTGAATTACCTTTGGAAGGCTGCTTGTGTGGGTGGCACAATCAATGCTGCGAGCCAACTAGCAGCATTTGGTTTGCAGGCCATGGGCACACGCTGTGCACTGTACTAGGAATTTAATAGTAACCAAATATGCCAATTATGGAATCACTAATCCAAAACAATAATTTACAGAGGGAGCACTTGCACTTTGGCAGTGAACAGCAGTGGTAAAGTGCCCAAAGCATCTAGAGCAGCAAAACAAAGTCCAACACACTGCAAAATGCAGGAGGCACAAGGCAAACAATACAGGGGAAACCCACGCCAAAAATGCAAGGTCTAACATGTTTGGTCTCAGTGTACCATCAGACTTACAAAGATTCTTTAAGATTTTCCTGCAGAAGGTAGCGTTTTCAGCGGTGCAAGGCAGCAGGCTGTGTCTGAGGAATTTTCTTCATAGTGAGGGAACCGCTGGAAGAGATTGCATTGAAGATCTTCATTTTTGGACTTAGATGATTTTTTGGAAGTTGAAGTCCACTGGGACGTGGCTGCAGGTTGTAGCCGAATAGGCCTCCGCAAGGCTAAATACCTTCATCAAGAAGTCCCACTGATAGGGATTTGCTGCTGCAGAGAAGAACATAGCTGGAGTTGCAGCAAAGCCAATCCCACTTGTGAGGCACCTTCATCGGATTGACATGCAGGCAGGCACCGGGTGTCAAAGCAGTTTTTGCTGAAAAACTTTCTATGTCCCAGGTTCTGGAGAAAAACCACCAACGCCGCTAACAGGGGTCCAGGACCTGGTGGGAGCACAATTTTGGGAGATAGGACTCACTGCAGTGCAGGGTTGAAGGTCTTAGTAGCTTGCTATGTTTCAAACTAGCCCTTTGAGTCACTCTGGTGGTCCTAGACTCATAGAGCAGGTCCACTCTTCCTTAATTAAGCAGATGGGCAGCCGAATAGTGCTTCCAGTAGCAGGGAAATCCTTCCAGCAACACACAGCAGTCCCTCTGAGTCTTCCATAAGTCCATAAGTGATCTCAAGATGTGTTCTAGGGGTCCCGCATTAATATCTGGTGCCAATATTTTTTTGTGTTGGTGGGACACTGTCCTACCCCCACATCTGGCACTTGAAAGTTCTTCCCTTCCTCTGTCAAGGTTCCAAGAAGTCTGGTGTGACAAAAGACTGGTGCCATCGCCTCGTATGTGCTGGAGGCAAGCCCCTTTAAAGTGTAGGTCGGGCAGGGAATGGCTCCACCCCAAGCATCCTCTCCACATCTGATCACCTTTGTGTCATTGTCTGGGAGGAATACACAAAGCCCAACAGCAAAGCCATTCAAAGTCATGTGACCCAGAAAATACTGGCAAAGGCGCAAATGGTTAGGACAACAAAATGCTAAGTTTTTAAAAGTGAACATTTGCAGAATTGTGACTTAAGAACCAACTTTACCATTTAAGAGGATTTTAAATTGCAATTAATTTGCATACAAACAGCATATTCTATCTGCTCCCAATCCAAAGTTAACACTTATTAAATGTAATAAGGTAACTCAATGTTAGTCTGTGAGAGAGAGTGGCAATAAATTAGTGGAAAATGAATTTAGGAGATGTTTGCTACCAGGAAAAGTAAAACCTAAACCCACATGTCCTACTTTTTAATTACAATTCACCATGCCCTATGAGCATTTATGGCCTATGTTAGGGACGATATGTGTACTAAAAAGGAATGTTTAGGCATGGCAAAATGTTTATTTTGCCAGGCTGAAAGAGCAGTTTAAAACTGCACTACAGGCTGCATTGGCAGGAATAAGAGAAGTTTTAAAGTACTACTTTAGTAGGAGGCACAATGAGTGATGCAGGCCCAATAGTACCATTCATTTTACACGCCTTGGGTACATGTAGTAACATACTAAGGACTTATCAGAAAATTAAATGCACCAATTTAAGGCCAGGTAAATTTTACCATGTTTTAGGGAGAGAGCACAAGCACTTTTCATCATTGGTTAGCACTGGTAAAGTGCACAGATTTCTGAAGTCAATGAAAACTAATGCAGCAAAGCAGGAGGGGCGAAAGCAAAAAGGTTGGGGGGGTAACCCTGCAAAGAGGCAAGGTCCAACACAGACTAATGCCTATATAAATATATTTGGGAATGACATCTCAGAGCACTGAAAAGAGTGAGGCCTATAGCAAACAGTCTAAGCAGCTCCAGCCTTCTATCAGATCTGCCCACAAATGTTTAAGACCGTCAGCTTCCCACTGTGAGTCGTAGATTAACTCACATGGAATTATTTGTGTTTAAAAATACAAAACCAACTTTGCAGAACAACAAAAGTACTTTTGCACTCATGAATATGGCCATTTGAGCATGTAATTTGACTTACAAGCACGCATATATGTGAAAATGTGGTCTATTGTAGTTGGGTATTAACAATCTCAGTACAGCAAACAGACTGTGGACTAGCACTTTCTTTTGCCATTATTAAGTAGCTCCTAAGGTACCACCTGATGAAAGGTGCCAGGGTTCCACTGGAAGCATGTGATAGAGCGCTTTCAGCACTCTATTTTGAATGGGTGCATTATAGTCATGGTTGTCATGCACCTACGCACATTTATATCGTTTGCAGTGTTTTATGATTATGAACATGTATCCAGTAGACTCATGTAGACATCCAATGTAGTGCAAGGTTATAATATGATAATGTATGTATCGCCATGCCTGCATATACAAAAAGCAGGACGGTTTATAACCATATAAGGTAACCGTTTCTTGTTTAAGTTGCCCGACTTCCTAGGCCCAAGACTGTTCTTGTTTTTGCACCTCCTTGGCTTCTCGAGAAATAAATAATGAAATGCATGTTGTTTTCAAGAAATAGCAGTGTTCTCATCCTACTGCAGGTATCGGAATGCCAACTCGTTCTTTTCAGATTGGAGAAGATATAAGGAATGCTTTGAAGACAGTTAGAAGCGAGTAGGGAGTATGTCTTCCGTGTCTGGCTGGTCTGGGAACCAAGGCCACTTGTTGAACAAAGGAATACTAATTAAAAGAGCGTGAACCTCCCCAAGTAGAAAAAGTTGCAATGGAAAATTTTACCAGAATGACGCAAAGGATCGAATTCTATATTGTATGACATGCAGGGACAGAGACCCCAGACTTCTGCTAGCTTTCGGAGAGAAAGGAGCATCTTAGAACTCGCTCCTAGCCTTAAGCATTTTAACCTATTTGATGGGAGTACTTCTCAGGAAGTCAACACTTGCTGACACCTTTGGGAATAGATGGAAGGGTATTAGATAGCATCTCCTATTAGTAAAGTGTAGGGACAGATTTGTTTTATTCCTAATGAGAAAAGATTTTGACTCTGTTTCTATTCTGAGTTGTATCCTGATCCTTGAATTCACCATTGTATTCTTGTTATGCCCAATTACTTATATTCGTAGAATCGGCTCTATATTGATTTTTCTATATCTATACATGTTAATCTTACGATGTGTATGCATCTTATTATTCATGGCCTTAAAATAAATTGACAAACTTAAAGACGGAGTCTGTGATATTTTCAGCTATGATATTGCTATCTTGTTATGAAGTGTTTTCCCCTCTACTACTTTTAGTAGGTAAATAAAAGATCCTGAGCGCTAATTGTAGGAGGAAGACAAGGGTGCAATTTAGCGTAATCACATGCAATGGTATCACTGGCCAGGATAGGAGCAGATTCTCACTGCAGAAGTGCGGCGACAAGTAATCCTTGCACCAGACCTGTATTTCAAGTAAGTATAGTGGAGATAGAGGAGAATGGGGTCGAATGGCATTTTCCGCAAATATGTTGGGCAAAACATGATGAATATTGAAATACATCCTCCCAAAATGGTCATCTAGATATACTAAGTTTTAACAAGCATCAGAAACACATTAGACCTCCTGGTGCACCAAAGCTGTGTGGTTGCCGTTTAAAAACCGTCTGTTCCCAACTGAAATCGTGGACAGAAAACTGCCGCGAAAACAGCGATAATGGGATGGTTAATATGCTCTATGGAATTCCCAATTGCAGCCCATGTTAGATGTCCTTCACATCTAACATGGGCTTCAATTGGAATTCCATAGAGCATATTATCAAGCCCATTATCGCCGTTTTAGCGCCAGTTTTCTGCCGCTAAAGCGGAGATAATTTTATCTCCTGTCTTGATAATATGCCCCAGTGAAAGTACCGTGCTAGAATTGTGGCTTGAGAATAACGCTCCTCAAAGTCTTGTGCCACAGAACATACCATCAGAATGTGTGCTTAGAATTTGATCAAAATATCCTGTTCATTGGGTCATAAACAATCACAGTGTGTGAATATATTCAACCTAGAGGCACAGAAATTCAAACTGACCCTTATTCTAGTGGGGTGCTTTGCATACAGGTGTTCTACCTAGTGCATGCACATTTGAAAGTTCTGTTGAAAACGTGATTTGAAAACTCTACAAGATTGTGGCATCTGCTTCAAGGAGCAGCCTGTTTCTTTTGAATGTACGTTATTTAGTGGCTTCTAAAATATGCAGATGCAACCCCTGGCTTACCTCTTGCTACCTCTGGCACTGCCCTTGCCACTCCTGTCCTGAGAAGTAGCAGGCTAGCACCAGGAATACAATAAATATGTGTACCCCCCTAAATCAGCTGCTGTGTACATCACACTGACATGTGCTGACTCTGAAGTTAACAACTTTAGTTTCTCTTTCATGCTGAGCTTTTGGTGTGGGTTTAAAGCAGGGAGAATAAAAATAGTGCAGTTAGAGTCATTAGAGAAAGAAGGAGAAAATAAATGACAGGAGAAGAGAAAGAAGCACATAGCCCCAGGGCTAGAACCAGATAGAAGATATCATTTCTTAGAGGTGGTGGAAATAAACAGCCCTCCAGATTTTCACAAGGCTGGTGGTGTTCTTATGACCAGTGCTTAATTTGTGAAAAAAAGAGTGCCGGTGCCTGAAGCTCTGCTCAGAAGCCAGCACAATTAAGCAACAGCACGCCATATACTAAAGCTGCTAGTCTTTAATCCACTACAAGACACTCCCTGCATCTTTTTCTCGCTCTTGCAGGTTCCTGCTTTTCCCCTTTGTGACGGTTTTGCTGTCTTTCTCTTCCTCCGTCTTTCCGATCTGTGTGTTGTTCCCTGTCTTGCACTCTACAAATATCTTGAGTGGTGAAATAAGTGCTGGTCTCCAAAAATAACTTCTGTGGCCCCCACCAGCATCCACCTGCTCAAATTAAGCACTGCTTTTGGCATAGAAAGATAGCAGAATATGGGTGATGACAGATGTGGAGGGGTGACCAGAAATTGTGCAGAAAAGTGTACGCATTTGTTCACAAGTGTTAAGAAAGTGGGCCACTGAAACAGGCCCCCACACTGACCATCATTATAAATGACAACCACAGCTGTGCCTTCATCAGCAACCTTTGATTATTAAAGTTTGATGGAAGAGGACATAGATTGTGGTTTGGACAGTTATGTTGGATATGCCATGTACACAGCTGTAGAAATAGAAACCCTGCCTTTGTGATAAACTGAGGGAAATGGGTGTGAATTAATTTTAACTATGAGTGCACTGGAAGGGTATCAGTATATATTCACACTGTTTAGAAGCACATTAATGGGTATTTTAAGTTTATCAGTTGCGAACCCGAATTACCCCAGCCTGCACGAATAAGTGAATACATCTAAATCATATTTTTTTCTGGCTTTTTATTGTAATTGAGGTCTACAAAGGCTGCAACGCAGAGCTCCAGGTAGAATTACTCTGCCATGGGGTTGACGGATTTGGGTGAGGAGCAGGGGTAATTTGAGAGCAAAAGGCAGAGAGTGCCAAACTCTTTTCCATATATAGTGCACTTTTTGAGCCAGAAACAGTCAGTGTCTCCATCCATGTAATCAGCCAATGTCAATTGCACAAGAGAATAAGTGTTGGGCTCATTGTTTTGCTCAGACCCCGGGTAAAAAGTCCAATTAGTGTTTGAGGGTGCCGAATACCAAGACTGTGTATTCTTGGTTCCACCTCATTCCTTTTTCAGCAACTAACCACTCGTGACTTCTTCATTTCAAACTTTTAGGTTCATTTTCAACCCTGCTTTCTTTCTTTGCCTTAGCGTTTCCCTTTTTCACTCTCCTTACTTCTCTTCCCAATTCATGTTTTTTCTCTCTATTGCTCTGGCTCAAGGTCTGATGAGGAAAAATTTGTGCTGGTTTCCAAAAATTAGTGCTGTGGCCCTTAACTACAACTACCAGCTCAAAATAAGCACTGGCACGGGGATAACATCTCTTCAATTAATGACATGAAGCAATGATTCAAGCTCAGCCACATGAGCACAATGTGATTTCATGCAAAATGTGATTAGAGGCAATCAGATCAGAATGGTCACAAGATACAAAGACACACAAATAAACCACCCATCCTGTACCTACGGTATCAAGATACAAGCCCTAAACATAGCTGCCAATCATCTCTTGCAAGGCTTTCCCTCTGCTTCACAAGAGTAGGGCTGTTTGATATTGTTGATATGGAAATGATTTTTATAAAAATGGAACTTGAGGTATTAAGGTTTTCTGAAAATGTGTGCCCCTGCCTAGGCCCCAGCGTGAGGGTTTGCACTGCCTCTATGTGTTAGAAACATGGCTGCTGCTGCTGCCTATGTTGTAGATGACTGGTGTGTGGGCATTTGAATCAGTGACCAGGCACGTAGAACTGTGACTGGTCCTTTGAGGCATTTGGGACTATGGCTAGGCATTTGCAGCAGTGCCTAAGTACTTCACATTATAAAGGGGTAATTGGGTTGTTTGTATGCCTTAGGCTTGATCCCGGACACTTTGGACTGTGCCTAGGCATTTATTGATGTAATTGTGGACTTGAGATTGTCATAAAGCATATGGTTAATGTATCTGGCATATCATAATTATACTCAACTTGGTAAGGGATTGTTTTGTCCCTGGAAATTCATGAAAGAGCTTCTGGCATATTGTGGCAACACTCTAATAAATATATGAGTGTAAATTAAAATAGGCATTCCTCTAATTTAGTAAGGTTGTGCTCCTATATTAATCTTGCACTTTTGCGTTTTTAATCGAACAGTTTCTGTATGTATGTATGCATCAATAAGATATTTATATAGGGCAAGCATTGCCAAAAGACAGTGGTGCACTGTACATGGTCAAAGACAAACATAAAGTCAATCAGTAATAGGAGAAGATGCTGGGTTTGTGGACGGTTAATGGATTGTGATGTAGTGTTCTTTACAGAGGTGAGTCTTCAACTGTTTCCTAAATTGGTCCTGCGATGGGGCATTCCTGGATTTGGGGATATTGTTCCAGATCCTGGGTGCATACATGGAAATGGCTTGCTGTCTTGTTTTGTCTTTACCTTTCCTAGACTGCAGTTTGGTTGCAAAAATCACCAGAGATGGTGACCTCTTTCTCAAGATAAGCAGGGGTGATGGTCGCGACAGCTTTGTAAATCATGCTGCTGGTTTTGAAGATGGAGCTAATGGAGCTCCATCAGGATGGGGATGATGGGATCATATGTCCTCAGGCCCTAAATGAGATGCGCTGTGCCGTACAATATGCCGCTGTGAGTACCAGGAAGGCCATGAGTAGGGAATTATCACTATTTGGACGCAAAAGTACTAAAGCTTAACCCCTTCCATGCTCATGACGGAACGGTTCCGTCATGAGCATCGGTTGAGCTGTGCTCATGACGGAACCGTTCCGTCATGGCCCCGCCCGCGCTCGAACCCTTCAGCACCGCGGGGGAATCCGCGCAGCGCTGAAGGGGTTAAACAGCAGTTCTGAAGTCACTTTCTGGAATAAACTGTTTGATGTTCTTTACAAGAGAGCTGGTTCAAGCCCATCTTTTTTTTTTGGCAGTGTGTTTCTCAAACGTGAGGTTGGTATCCAGGGTGAATCCATCCATGGTGAATCCATGTGTCTTGGCATTAGGAGACAGCTGAGATTTGAAACAATCAAGGTTCATGTCATTGTGTCAGGTTTGGCCTGTGTTTTGTTTTTCTTGGCAAATAACAGGAATTTTGTCTTGGTTGAGTTGAGTATCAAATAGGCACCGGACATCCACGTCTGGATTACGTACAAGCTTTGTTTGAGGGGTTGGATGTCTGAAGTAGAGGAGACTGTCATTATTTCCTGTAATTTTAAAAGATTCAAAGGTCACAATATCCTTACTGTGTTGTCATTGAGGTTAAAGTTTGTTTACTTTGATACCATCAGGGTTAAAAGACCCTTGGGCTTATTTACTAGCATATTGCGCTGCCAGTGTGTCCCTTTTTTGTGATGCACCGGTGGCGCAATGGGCATGCCCATATTTACAAGGCCACGTAAAGTCACCCTGTGTGACTTTTCATAGCCTTAAATATGGGCCCCTTTCATGCGTTACTCTGTGTGAAATGGGAATTTAATGGGTGTTGCTGTGGGTGTCCCCACGCAGCATCCATGGAAGCTGATGCAGTCCCAGATTTACAACATTTTGCAAAACTGGGAATGCGTCAGAATCCTACGCCTCCCCTGGGGAGGCCTAGGATTAGCGCAACGAGGAGAAACACTAATATTTCTCCTCATTTTTTCCGCTTTCTATTCATGCTGCATTCTGTTGCACACATAGAGAGAGGACAATGCCAATAATTCTTGTTTTTGTTCAGGAAGGTGTTCCTTCCTGAACAAAAACAATCATCCCCGCTGCACACACATCCTTGTAAAATGATGGAAGGGTGCCTGCACCGGCGCATGGTGTTAGAATAGAAAAATTCATGTTTGCGCATTGTTCTATGTATGTTAGCATTTGCACGTGCTATTTTCTATGTCAGCGCCATTTTGAGTTAGAATCAAAACGTATTCTTCGCTAAAGCCAATAAAAGGCCTGTGTTGAGTTATGTTTCTCCAAGGATAAGTTTTGCTTCACTAATGAATACACTGTTCTTATTAGTGAATACATTTCCGTCTCGATAGAGGCCTTCTCCCACTTGTCTAGTGGCAGGCATGAGCAGAGCGACCTTGAGTAGTAGATAGTGTGTGCCTGGCCTCAGAATCAAAACGTATCCTCGGTACTTCATTGTTCAGCTGCATCTGCTTGGAAAATTCCATTGTGGGAGTGCCTTTAGTGGTTCTGAAATGTACATAATGTATCTTTATGCTTGCTGATGTCAGTCCTTCAGCAGCACTCCTAAGTGACTGGGCAGACTGGGCTCCACTAGGAGTGTACCTGAATAAACAGATATTGGTTTGTATTCTCTACTGTCTGACCGACTCTTCATTCGGTATGGAAGGCTGAAAGGTGGTCATGAGTGACCCGGGTGGCTCTAATCGGGCCATTCCTTCAGTTGGCGCCCGAACAGGGACTACTTCGGGTGAGTGACCCATCCCCTTCCGTGGACGGTGAGAGGTCCGGGCCATCGTCGGGTCGGACTGATGGTTCAGAGATCCCTGTATGAGGAGCATTGATTGCTCGTAGCTGCCCCTTCTGTCTTGATGGACGGTGCATCGCCCACCGGGTATACCGACTGGAGTCCTAAAAGGCGAAACCCTTGGATCTGACCGTTTGGTCTGAAGAGTCGGCAGTGGAGAATTAGTTTGCTTGACTTGCATATATCAGGTGAGTTTGTTTTGGTTCTTTGTGGATATGGTATCATTTTGGTTTGAATTTGGTACAGTTTGAGGACCGTCTTTGGAATAAAAGCATTTGCATTTGCTTTGCCAGGCATAAATAGTGAACTTGTTTTCTTTTGAGAATGCCTGGCATCACTAAACTCAGTTGTTCAAGAGAAGAAGTACGTTCATCAGAAGGGAACAGTTCCTATCTAGAGGCCAAGGTAATGAGTATCATTGGCTTCCTGCAATATTAATGGTCTCTGGGGAGATCTGAATTTCAGATCTTAATGCCCTCACACACCTGTTAGGGTGTCATGCTTCATCATTGGGCACTCCTCGTCAGACCGGCGCTGCAATGTCCAATGGGCCTGGTGGCATCTTTATCGGCGATCTTCTGATCTGAGAACGCCGTTTGTGAATGAGGTGTGTGGGTTTGAGGAATACAATGTCTCCTAATATATGTGAAAAAGTGATTTAAAATAGGCCCTGTCCCCGTTGATTCTTTGAATAAGGAATCGGGGCTGGGACTAGGTAAAACCAGTGAGGCTACTGTAATGAGTCAAGGTATTGAGGTAGCCTATTTTTGACTGGGGTCAACATGTTTTGTGTCTTTTATGCTCCAAGATAGAGCGACACTTCTTCAGGACCGGGGGAAAATAACTATATGTAGTGACCTCTGATGGTCAATCAAGGGATGGGATCTACCCCTCTTAAATTCAAGTCCCTAATTCAGGGTTCTTGTAGGGACACTCCACCTAGCAAGATATAGGCAAAAAACAAAAGGGCAAGGGGAAAGGGAGTACCATCAGCGACTGGTGGAGGTAAGAATATCCAGCATAATCAAAATGGGTATAGTGCCCATACTATAACCGGAAGATAGCTTGTCTTCTCTAACAACAATTTGTGAAGGATAAAATTAGAGTTAAAAGTGTACATGAACTATCGCGTGGATCACCCTCACGATCCCTTCCGTTATCGTCTACTAAGGCAGATATGCACTATCATGCATGGTACCCCCCACATCCTCACTGCTCCTGGAGTTATATTCCTAATTGTTGTTGTGTTTTTTATTTCTGCTTGCCCATTCTCATTTAGTGAACCCGTTCAAGTGGTCGGGTCGTCTTTCCTTATCTATGAGGCCTCCTGCCCCCCTTTCTTGAGGTAAGAACTGACTGTGATTCTTCACCGACCCACCCTCGTGTTGGCATGGTATTGGATTCACCACATATGTCCTAGAGGACTGTTTTATATAAATGTTTTATAACCATTTTTCTCTCCACGTGTTAGATCATGTACACTTTTAACTCTAACTTTGTCCTTCACGAATTGTTGTTAGAGAAGACAAGCTATCTTCCGGTTATAGCATGGGCAGTATACCCATTCTGATCATGCTGGATAGTCTTACCTCCACCAGTCGCTGATGGTACTCCCTTTCCCCTTGCCCTTTTCTTTTTTGTCTCTATCTTTCTAGGTGGAGCATCCCTACAAGAACCCTGAATTAGGGACTTGAATTTAAAATGGGTAGATCCCATCCCTTGATTGACCATCAGAGGTCACTACATATAGTTATCTACCCCCGGTCCTGAAGAAGTGTCGCTCTATCTTGGAGCATAAAAGACACAAAACATGTTGACCCCAGTCAACTATATGCTACCTCAATACCTTGACTCATTACAGTAGCCTCACTGGTTTTACCTAGTCCCAGCCCCGACTCCTTGTTAAAAGAATCAACGGGGCCAGGGCCTATTTTAAATCACCTTTTCACATTTATTAGGAGACATTGTATTACTCAAACCCACACACCTCATTCACAAACGGCGTTCTCAGATCAGAAGATCTCCGATAAAGATGCCACCAGGCCCGTTGGACATTGCAGCACCGGTCCGACGAGGAGCGCCCAATGATGACGCATGACACCCTAACAGGTGTGTGAGGGCATTAAGATCTGAAATTCAGATCTCCCCAGAGTCCATTAATATTGCAGGAAGCCAATGATACTCATTACCTTGGCCTCTAGAGAGGAACTGTTCCTTTCTGATGAACGTATAAACTCCTAGGAGCACAGGAACAGGACCTCTTAAAATAACTAGCTCTCTCGTCCCCCCTTTGATTATACACAAGAGAAGAAGTAGACAGTCTATGTTTGATTCCCTTAGGACATGGCAGAATGCAGCTAGACAGAGACAATTGAAGACGGAGAAAGATGCACGGAAAAGGAGGATGCAGACATTGACTTAAAAAGCTGTAGCATATGATAGAGAAAAACAGAAGAAGGGAGTTGAATGTGAAGATAGGAGATTTAAATTGCATGTCGATAAATCGTATATGACCCAGGAGGAAACGGATACTTTTGTGGAGGAATTTTTAGACACTTCGACCCCCGCCCCCATATGCCCCACAGAGAATATATCCAGTTGTTCCTTCGCTACTACAGCAGTCTGCTACAACCGCTTCAACTGTCCCTGTGTCTACTGCCGTTGTTTCAACAGCTTTGGCTACGACACCCCCTGCTCCCTCTTTGTCTTCTCCATAATTTTAGACATCCTAGAAAATGTTAAAGGAATGGAAAGTGGGAACTGGAGTTGGTCTCTTTTTGGCAGCTGGGATTGAATCCTTGAAAATGGGATTTATTTCATTGTGATCTTGTTCTCTTGCTGTGTCCTTGTTCAATGCCTTCCCTTCTGTTGTTCTTATTGCACCACTCTTCTAACTCCTAGGAGGAAAATATTGATTCATGACATCAATGCTGCAATTATGGTTCAAAAGGAGATCGATGACCTCATGCAGATAGATGAGGGCATTTTCAAGACTTCTTCCCTCCTTATGGTCTCTCTTCCTGATGTTGACAACATGAAGTGCTCCTAAGAAGTTTACCTATGACTTTCTGTTTTATTGATTTATATGCTCTTTACTATTACTAGGAAATGTTTAGCTCATGCTAAAAGGAGGGTCTGTTAGAATAGAAAAATTCATGTTTGCGCATTGTTCTATGTATGGTAGCATTTGCGGCGCCATTTTCTATGTTGGTGCCATTTTGAGTTAGAATCCAAACTTATTCTTCGCTATTTCTGAGAAAAGGCCTCTGTTGATTTGTGTTTCTCCAAGGCTAAGTTTTGCTTCTCTAATTAATACACTGTTCTTTTGAGTGTACCAGAATAAACAGATATTGGTTTGTATTCTCTACTATCTGACCGACTCTTCATTTGGCATGGAAAGCGGAGAGGTGGTCGTGAGTGACCCGGGTGTGCATTTAGCACAGGACACTGCAGTAAGGCTGAGGGTTATCAGTAACTTGTTTTTAGTTTTAAAAACAGCTGCATGTTTCCTGGCAAGGTTTATGTATAAGGCACAGTGTTGGAAATAGCCCTTTCTACAGGGTCTCCCCAAAACATTTTACCTTCCACCTCTGCTTTTTGCTGAGTTAGTTTTTGTTAACTTTAGGACTCTGGGCACTTTACCACTTCTAACCAGTGATGAAGTGCATATTTTCTGTGCTTAAAACATGGTAACTTTGGCTTATCCACAATCATCATATTTCATTTACTTATTAGTCCCTAGGAAAGTTCACTACATGTGCTCTGGGCCTGGAAACTAATTTTATTATTGGGTCTGCAGCACTAATTATGCTACCCACTTAAGTAGCCCTTTAAATATGTATCAGGCCTGTCACTTCAGTGCCTGTGTGTGCATGTTTATACTGCCATGTCGACCTGGCAAGTTAGCCCTCTTGCCAGGCCCAAACCTGTGTTTTTGATACATATAAGTCACCCGTAAGGTAGGCCCTGCACAGCTCAAGGGCAGGGTGCAATGGATTTAAAAAGTAGGACATGTACTTTTAGGTTTTACATGTCCTAGTAGTGAAAAACTTTTAGTTTAGATTTTCACTGCAGCAAGGCCTATCTCTCCTATAGGACAACACTGGGATTACCTTAAAACATTTTATAAATGTAATTTCCATTTGGGAAAAGATTGGACCCCTACGTAGGGTGTCTCCAGAATCACAATTTAAAATCAGAAATTATGGTGAAGTTGGATTTTAAAATGTGATTCTGAGAAGCTACTTGTAGAAAGTTATGAAAAAGAAGGGGATGGGCCCATTTAAAGCACCCATACTAGTCCTCTAATAGTATCTAACAAAACTGTACAGTGTATGGGTGCTATAATATAATTTAAAACTTCAAAAAACAGAAGCACTATATTGGATATGGTGGTCTTAGTGATTAAATTCACCTTCGTTAATTATTTTGCTTCTTTGAAAAAAAGTCATGGACATTTCAAGCATGTCGTACATGAAAGAACACCAGTTCAAGACATATATAAAAAATACACATTCGCAACAATAAATACAAAATGGAAAACGTGAATACAAAAACATAACAATTGATAGGCAGACCTATCCTTCATTTGTGATTGAAAAAAATGGCGGTCAACTCATTTGAGCAATAGTCAAAATGTGAATTCTGCCATTGCAAGCTAGTTGGAAGCAAATGAAACAACAGGCTAATTGTCATGTTTGTTGGCTGCTTGTAGTCTACACAACTTAATGTCTTATCCAACTAGCTGGGTCAACGCGTTTCAAAACCCTTGGAATCTTTTTGGGTTCTCCTCAAGACCAGGACTAGGTCACACACTCCAAACAAAAATTATGACAAAAAACAATATTTTCATTATTTGTACAAAATTATTCCTTCTACCCTACTAGACTTATTCTGAGGCGTGTTCTACCCTTACCATCCATGATCAATACTGGAACACGCTTGGATTTCCAGTGTTAAAGCTTTTTTCTTTTTTGCTTACGATTATTAGATACTTAGTGAAATCAGTTCTAAAAGAGAGAGAAGAATGGGGAACATTTATACGATTTGTGAGTAATATAAATACGGGATTTGAAAAGGTACACTCTAGAGAGACAGCAGCATTGTTTGATATTATATTAAGGAACTCAACTTCTACGCGCAAAGTAGTGTTGCCTGCAACCAAGGTTTAAGCAGCGCAAGGAAAGAAATCATTGAGAAGGAACCGGGCATATTTAATCACAGTCAATTAGTGAGGTTCTAAAGATCATTACTATGTTAGCAAACATTTTGTAGAAATGAGCACATACAAAATGCAACTTTCAGCTAAATGCGCTTTCATTAAATAAATGGTGGAGAGTTCAAAGCAGGACTTGCCTCGAGTCCTGGAGAAGCTTGTCATCATTTGTGTGTTTTTAATCTTTGATGCAACGTTGTTGCCAGCCTAAGGTAATTGACACAGAAACCGTGCTGTTAGTTTCTGTGCGGTCGAGGATAAAAATTTGTTATGAAAGTGCGTGTTAGATTGCATTCGTTTCACTTGCCTTTTGAACGAAGCTCGGTTGTTCACTCTTTCTTCACCGGCAGCAGATTTCAAATGATGCAGAACTCGATGTCTGCGCCTAACAGGAATTACTTGTAGAATAACATCAATGGATGATTGAGTACAGCAACATGCATGCTCGCCACCTTCTTCCAGACATCCACGACAGCTTCAACACCCAGACAGCCCCAACAGACAGCAACACAACACACCCTCCGCACACCATCGCCCACGACCCCCTGCTAGCTTGGGCCAGCGTGAGCGTCGATGACACCATCAAGACCATGAGCACAATCCACTCCGGCTCTCCGTCAGACCCATCCCCGCACCACGTCTTCAACAAAGCAAGTAGCTCAATTGCACCCCACCTGCGCAACGTCATCAATCTCTCCCTCGAGACCACGACCTTCCCAGAGAGCTGGAATCGCGCCAAGATAAACGCCCTACTCAAAAACCTAAAGCAGACCCAAGAGACCTCAAGAACTTCCGGCCCATCTCTCTGCTCCCCTTCCCGGCCAAGGTCATATAGAAAATCGTCAACAGACAGCTAACCCAATACCTCGAAGAAAACAGAATCCTGGACCCTTCCCAATCAGGGTTCCGCAGCAACCACAGCACCGAGACTGACCTCATCGCTGCCACCGACGACATCAGGACCCTGCTGGACAACGGTGAGACCACAGCACTCATCCTCCTAGACCTCTCCGCTGCCTTCAACACTGTCTGCCACCGCACACTACACACACACCTCCACTCCGCAGGGATCCGCGACAAGGCTGTGGAATGGACCACCTCCTTCCTCTCCGGCAGAACCCAGAGCGTCCGCCTACCCCCATTCCGTTCCAAAGCCTCCGAGATCATCTGCGGCGTACCCCAGGGATCCTCTCTCAGCCCGACACTGTTCAACAATTACATGGCCCCGCTCGCACACGTCGCCCGACAGCACGACCTCAACATAATCTCCTACGCCGACGACACTCAACTGATCCTCTCCCTCACCGAGGACCCCATCACCGCCAAAGCCAACCTCCACGAAGGAATGAAGGCCGTCGCTGACTGGATGATGATCAGCCGTCTGAAGCTGAACTCGGACAAGACGGAGGTCCTCATCCTCGGCTCCAACCCTTCAGCCTGGGACGACTCCTGGTGGCCGACGGCACTGGGGGCAGACCCGACACCCACCGACCACGCACGCAACCTGGGAATCATCCTCGACTCAATGCTCTCAATGACCAAGCAAGTCAACACCAACTCCTCCTCCTGCTTCAACACCCTCCGCATGCTCCGCAAGATGTACAGATGGATCCCAACAGATACAAGAAGGACAGTACCCCAGGCCCTCGTCAGCAGCAGACCCAACTACGGAAACGCCCTCTACGCGGGAGCCCCGACCAAGCTCATTAAACGACTACAACGCATCCAAAATGCCTCGGCACGACTGATCCTCGACGTACCACGACACGGCCACATCACCCCCCACTTGAGAAACCTGCACTAGCTCCCCGTCAACAAGAGGATATCCTTCAAGCTCCTCATCCACGCACACAAAGCACTCCACAAGACCGGCCCAGCCTACCTCAACAGACGGCTCTCCTTCTACATCCCCAACCGCCAACTACGCTCCGCCGACCTCCGCTCCCCACCGTCCCGCGCATCCGAAGAACAACCACCGGCGGGAGATCCTTCTCCCACCTCGCCGCCAAGACATGGAACACCCTCCCACCGAGCCCGCTAATCTTCAGGAGGATACTCAAGACCTGGCTGTTCGATCAGTAACGGCCCCCCCCAGGGCCTTGAGACCCTCGCGGGTATGTAGTGCGCTTTGCAAATGATTGATTGATTGATTGGTAGTTTCTTGTAACAAAGAGTTGCTATTGGGCGCAGTTTGGAATTTGTGTGAAACATATTATGATGAAGCGTAACAGAACTGGCTTATAGTCTATTTATTTCAGTCATTTCATTCAGCCCTCGGGAGGCTGTGTTGAACTTCATTATTAGATATGCCTCTCTTCTGAGCAGAGCTATTTCTGGGTCTCCACCTCTCGGGTTGGGTTTAATTATGCTGAGTACTGTCCATTGAAATTCCTTTTCATTATGTTTGAGCTCTTGGAAATGCGAAACTAACGGTGCATTTTGCACCTTATTCTTCAGCCTAGAGCGATGTTGAGCAATATGTCGGTGAACTTCTTGTGTCGTTTCTTCTGATATAAATGAGAGAACAGGGGCCAATGATTGCATAAACAACGTTTTTAGTTCTGCAGTTAGAAAATTTTTTGTCTAGCCATTTATCTCGGCCATTTACGAATACTGTGCCTTCAATTGACGAGCTGCAAGCTTGACAAATTCCACAAATGTGCTCAGACGATTTATCTATACACTGCAGATAGCACACACTTTGCACAGCAGCCTGTACTGTTGTGCATCATCTCTTAAAGCATTAACAAAGCCAAATAGCTCTCTGAAAACTCTTTGGATTTGTTAATGTTTTTTTTGTGGCAAACTGGAGTGCCAGGGAGAGAAAGCACGTGGTGGACAGCTGTAGGGGCACGTAGGATAGGACAGGCAAGCAAAATAAGGTAGGTGATGGAGTGACTTGGTGAAAGGTGGGGAACAAAGGCAGGAGGGCACAAAGAAAACAGACAGCAGGATGGAGGCAAGTAACACAGTGGGGGTGGGGTATGAAGCTTTGGGCAAGAGCACAGATGGCAGGAGGGAGTTAGGAAAGCATGGACTGCAGGAGGAGAGCAGACAGACCGCAGACACATGCACTCTTAGAAAGTGTATGTGTAAAAGTAAAATAGAAGTACCTCTGGATGCGCACAGCCAGAGGAAGGACACTGAAGCCGCTGACCAATAAGAAGCATGGAAACAAGAGTGACCTGCAGGCCAACCTATAAGAATTTGAGCCGTTTACAGGTCCTACAGAATGCCGCTGCTAGGCTAGTACTTAGACTACCCAGAAGAGCCGCTTCTTCGATGGCCCTTCGGTCCTTGCACTGGCTCCCGATCAGAAGTAGGGTTGATTTCAAAGCACTCTGCATGTGCCATCGGATCATCAACGGGAGGTCTCCTCTCCCTTTGAAAGGACTGCTGACGCCTTATGAACCACCCCGCTACCTCAGATCTTCTGGCTCAGGACGCCTTGTTGTCCCCAAGGTATCAAGAGCACGGATGGGCGGAAGATCCTTCAGGTACCTTGCAGCTGTCAGATGGAACACTTTACCCTTAATACTGCGTCTTGAACCTTCTGAACTTATCTTTAGAACTAAGCTCAAAACTGCACTATTTGAACAGTAAGTATGCACATCTGTAGGTTCCAGTTAGCAGTCGCTCCTTAGCGCGGGGACACGCCGCTGTGCGTCACCAAGCGCTTTACAAAACTCCCTAAATAGAAATAGAAATAGAAATAAGTGATGGTAAGTAAGGGACAAGCTCTAATCCCCTTTTGGTTTTTTTTGTTTGTTTGTTTACAAAAGGTTTCACAAGGACAGCGCATGCGCTGCAAGCACTGTTCAAACACAACCTAAAAATTGTGTTTTCAGGTTGTTTTTTTTACAAACATATTGCCTATTTTTTCGTGTTGCTAATGACATTGATAAATATGTGCTGTATATTAAAACAACAAATGTATGAGTTGTTGTAGTACTGATGTATCCACATTATATTATGCACCATGGCTCCATGTTCAAGGTATTGAAAACCAAAACATGAAACAATGTTAAGTAAAGGTCTGATCAATTGTCATAGATATCCTGTATAAATGAGGTTTGATTAACAATAAGTGTATCGTATAAATGAGGTTTGATTAACAATAAGTGTATCACTAATTCTTATTGTACCACACAGCAATGACTACCACTTAAAACATTTTATGGAATTGCACTGAAAGCCCACTTTTGCCATAGTCACCATCTGCATTTTAAAAGCCATCAAGCCAGCAACAAATTAAAAATAGAAATAGTCCAGGTGCGGAGCCTTATGACCCATGTCCTGTGCAAAGGATACACATCATGCTCATTAATAAAGAAGAAATTAAAATATTGCTAACACAGCACCTACCCACATTATCAGGTTTCAAACACTCCTCCACACATATTCTTGAATTCCTAATAACCCCATGCTGGCACAGCATGGAATACATCAAGGACTCTGCATAATAAAGACAGGTCGCTGTGCCCTGAGTGCCCAACTTAACTGTTGTTTGGATCCCTAATGATGATTTTTGTCAAAGATGAACACTTATCATGTGTGAACACCATGACATAGGCCTGTCTCATGGCTTGCAGCCTTGATTAACTAGGAGGGGTGCTCGAAGCACTACACTCATAGTGGTGGAAGGCAACCTCAGCATGATCGTGATGGTGGCAGCACACCATGTAGTGATCAGTAGTAGTGAAGAGGACCTTTTTACCCTGTATCACTGGAGTGAGACTATAGGCTCACTCACCTTTTTAAAAGTACCACTGTTGCATGCTTACCTCACCCTTGGCCTACATCTGAGAGATGTGGAGTGCTGTGCAGCCCAGGAGTAGTCACTCTGTGTTGGATAAATGTGTGTCTGGGAAGGGTACAGAACAAGGAGGAGCAGTAATTTGCAATACATCTGTGGTTACCACATGTGCTGAGTGTGTTTATGCCTGAGAGAAATACAATACATGAGAAATGTATAGTGCTTGCAATGGTGCATGGTATGGAGGACCCTGGGTTCCATTTTGGGAAGCCCAGGCCTTCCTGCTGAAGACATTAGGAGTAGAGGAGTCCGGTCACTCCTGTGAACTATATTGTGGACAAAAAGTTTCAGAGGCATGCCTGCTGTGACAGACCTCCTTCAGGAAGGAACATGAAAAGAAGTCCCCACTTCAAAAGGAGCAGAACCCCAACATAAAACTTCAAATACCGAGACTGTGAATTACATTTGGTTTCTGGAAAAAGACTATTAGAATGGAAGGTTGAGTCCCCAAACATTGGTCATCTGAAAAGCAGCCACATGGGTTGTGTGAGAAGTGGAAGCTCTGCAAGACTTCTGCCTGTGACCTATACTGGGGTCAAAAGCCTGCTAGTCATCCTGCTGGGTAATGGGACATCGCCCAGCACACCAAGATCACCTGCCCTGGAGCACCATCGTCTGCTTGCATGCCAAGACCAGTGTGCCCAGTGAGGGAGAGAAGAGAGTTGGAGTGTGTGAGGTTCAGTTAGGAGCCAGGGCATGAGGATTCCCTGAGCGAGGTGTGTGGCTGTGCACTGGTCAGTCCATTGCACATGTGCAGTATCGGCTCTGTGAACCTAAAATTCAAGGAGAGGGCTGCGCTGTTTTGAGTCGTATCGGAAGCTCTAGGTGGGAAGCATCAAGCTGCGCCACTGTGCCACGGTGTTCCCGTATGCCAGAGGGGGTCACATGTTAACTGAGTTTGGCCAGGTGCTCAGAATCTGTTACTGTGAAAATCAATAACCCAATATGTCAGGAGGGGCCACTTGAGTGAGTGTGATCTCCTAAGAAGACTCTGCACCCCGATCATGATTCCGTATACCTGGAGAGTTGGCCAGTACTGCTTTGCTCTAGAGTCTTAGCTGCTGCCCCGGACACAAGGAGAAGTACTGTAACCAGGGGTTTGTGCATGCATACCATGATCTACACTTGACTAAGCCCCAGAGGATAATTGAGATACCGCTGAAGACGTCACACTCTCGTTGGAGCTCCGATCGGGAGCTGGAGGAACACAGCAGCGCCTCCACCCCTTCTTTGCAGGGGGAGAGCAACTTTTTTTTGTGACCACTAAGTGAGAGCAGATCAGATCACTGGAATCTGACCACCAGCACTGTTCTGCAGGAAGAGCCCGCGGTGCTGGGTGCTGCTGTGCCCATTGCGAGTGGCTCGACTTGGGCACTTGATGCACCGCTCAACACAGCCATACCACCGAAGAGGGTAAGACTGAAACTGGGCATCTGGAGCCCGAAGGGCTTGCTACTAATGGTGCTGCAGCATCATATACACTTTTAACTAAGGGCATAATTTCGATCATGGTGAATGGGTTACTTTGTCACAAAGGTGACAGATATCCCATCCGCTGAAATATTAATCCCATAGCATATAATGGGATTTATATTTCAGCGGATTGAATATCTGTCACTGTTCTCATGGAGTAACCCATCTGCCAAGATCTAATTCAGGCCCTAAGTTCCCAAAAGATCAGAATGGAGAACTCTTGAGTACAGTTTAATAGTTTGCATTCCCTGATGTGGCCACTAGTGAGTGGAGAATAACCCTGAATATGTTAAACGAAGGGGGTGGGGCAGGGAGTTACCTGACCACTACTAGAGCCCGACCGCAAGGGAGATTATCTATTGCATTTGAATGCTGCATCGCTTTTCCTGTGTAGAGCTGGAAATAAAATACAACTTTTTCTTATAAAAGCAAGTATTTGGCTGGACATTGTTTTATTATTTGCACTGAATGCATTTTGAGTTATGAGTTGTCATCACAAAAAATCCAGAAGTTGAAAAAAGGCATCACAATCTTCACATCAAGGTAACAAGACAGAATATTGACCATGAAGAAACAGTGCTTATGGTGGAACTGCACATGTTCAGTATTCATCCCCATAGGTATGAACAAAATTAAACCCAATTAATTGTGCCGAGTTCTGTGCCACAGAAAGCTCCAAAATGCTTTTTCTCAGCACAGGGACATTTGATGCTACAATTCTGCAACAGTTTTCCAACTGCCTTGACCAGTGCTTAATTTGTGAAAGAAAGAGTGCTGGTGCCCAAAGCTCTACTAAGAAGCTGGTGGCCAGTGCAATTAAATGCTGGCTCACTGAATACTAAGACTGCTAGTCTTTAATTCAATACCGGCCACCCCGCCCCTTTGTCTCTTTCTTGCAGGTTTGTGCTTCCATCTGTTATGACAGTTTTGCCATTTTTCTCTTCCTCTGTCTTTCCCATCTGTGCATTGTTTCCTCTCTTGCACTCTGTAAATATCCACAGCAGAAAATAAGTGCTGGTCCCCAAAAATGAATGTTGGTGTCTTCCAACAGCATCCACCTGCACAAATTAAGCACTGGCCATGACACAAATACAAGGAGCATGAGCAAATACCAACTATATATCTGAATAAAGCATTCTCCTCACCTAGGTATTAGCATGCAAACAGTCCCATGATCTTCAGTAAGTGCAAAGCACAGTAAGTAGACTGAGCCAAAATGATTCCAGTTCTGATGGCAAAAAGAGCCCTTCACAATCTTCAGGACTTTCTATGCAACTCATGCCCAGCTGTGACATTCTATGTTGCATGATGAGGATCTCCAACATGAGCATTTATCAGCCTCTAAGCTGAGTGTCGTTGATTTTAGTGATTTTAATATTGGTCAATGGTGGCTTTAATTTGATTTCTTTTTAATGAGGATACTGTGCGATAGCGAGACTCAGTACGAGGCGTTCTGCTGTTGTTTAATACATGTGAAAGGAAAGACCATAATGGAGAGCAGCTTGTAGTCTCTCTTTATGCTTTACATCTTATGGTCGTCAATGGGGGCTCCTCCTCAGACGTCTTCTCCAGAGGAGGAGTGCCTCAATATCCTAGTGATAGTATTGCCTGACATAAATCGGATCTCCTAAATATCATCTACAAAAATATAAATCCATTGGATCATACACAGAAGGAATAGCGAGGAACAAAAAGAAAAATAGATTCTCAATAAATTTATTGGCCAAGTACAAATCGGCCAACACATGTTTCATGATGAAAATTGCTAACTTAGGGCCTATTTAACAGTTCTAGTATTCCAGCAAATCACTCAATTTGTATTTTCAAAGAAGGTTTCCCTAATAGCACAGTGTTGTACTCAAGTTTCAAATTAAAAGCGATTATTTTCTAACGTATTCTGCTGTTCCACAATCAGTGTAGCATCCTGGCTAGACTACTGGAACTGGAACAATTCTTTCTGTGTATGGAATTTTATTACTGTGTTCCTGTGGAGACAGGCAGGCACATCCTGAGGGAGCATTTGTTGCCGATCTACGTGAATCTGCCCAAGCATATCATAAGTGATGTCACTGACCATGTCATGAGTGATGTAATATGTGAGGTTAGAACAGTCCATTAAGGGGGATAATGTGCAGTTAACTCAGGTAACTATAACTGCTGAATATCACTGGTTTTGTATGTGTGAAATCTGAGCCTAACTATAATGTCCCTGTAACATTTGTTTTTTTCAGTGAAATTCTAAGGTTTTTTCAAATTCTGTTTACCAGCTATAACGACCCTTTAATATTTTCTTTTTAAAGTAAATTCTATTTCCCAACTACACTGTCCCTGTAACCTTTGGTTTTGTAAGTGAATTTCTATGATTTTATTAACTAGTAGTGGCATTTGCAGAGTGGTGGAGTAAAAGCGCGGGGCATCCAACCAGATGGAGGTAACAGGGGGGCTTCTGGGCCTCAGTATCCTAGGGGACTTCATCCCCCAAACAGTAGGGTGCCAAGAGGTACATTTGACGAGTGGTGGATAAAGGGGACGTGGCCTCTGAAGACCTCTCAGCAATCCCAGTGTGGAACTTACTGGAGGTAACAGGAGGGCATGTTGGCCCCCAAGGGCCCACAGGAGCCAAAAGGAGTTCATCCCCCAACCAGCAATGCACCAGGAGGCGTGTTTGCAGAGTGGTGGTATCGTTTAGTTCCCATATAACTTATACAGGATCTGCGGGTTTGTCTACCATAAACTGTGGGATTAGTTGCAGGCTGATTCAGCGCACCGCCACCAGGTATGTTAGCCTATCTGTATCAGCTATCTCACAATGCCACTATAATCTCCTCTTACCAAGGAGAGAACAGATTCTGGCAACCTCAGAACATGACAACCCTCATCCCTCAGAATCGTGGAAACAATATACTACCTTTTGCTCAGTCACTCGTGCGCACTTAGTTTGTCTCAGAGAGATACACAGAGCAAACAGGCTGGGAGTTTTCAATAAGAATTTATTGAACAGTTGTTATTCTAGAGAAGAATAGATGAGCTGCAACAACCATTAGACAGTAGCAGAGATATATGATTAGAAGTACTACAAAAGTAAAGGGATGGTAAAGTTCTACCATCTTGCAGTAATCATGAATATATATAAGTACGTAAAAAACATGATAAAAAGAGTGTACTCCTACGATACGAGGATATAGTCAACCCCTTTACCTGAGAATCAGAGAATATGGGACCCATCCTGGTCTCTAGTTGAACACCCCGCAAGGGATGTTAGACCACTGCGAGCTGGAGCATCTGCATGCAGGAACCTCAGCGTCTCTGGTTAGTGTGTCAGCCGGGAAGTCTCGGTCTCCTCTGTCCTTCTAAGCAAGATGTGATGTATATATACCCATAGGTCTCCCCAGGGGTCCTACCTTGCTGTGTTACTGTGTCGACCTAAAGGATGACGACGGGCCTGAACATTATACAGAGATATTATACAGGAAATGTTAGTCCTGCTGTTAGTCCTGCTGTGCTTCCGAGAAGCCTCATGCATAATGTATGAGATTTGAACGAGGGAAAAACCCGCGTTCTGAATGCAGTGTTGTATCTAGGTAAAAGGTCAGTCCCTAAGAACCGTTATGTATGTAATGTAGGGAAGAATATAGGAGAAAGGTTGCAATGTTACCTGCGCCTATATAGCGTACCTATATGGAATATAACACCCACTCCTCTTCTGACTGGACGACATATGTAACTTATTACCATACTACTAGCCTAAATCGATATTGGTACACACAAAGTTTATAAAAACATTTGTTTTTGCTAGAATGTTTAAAACTTCAAAAAAAAATCCCAAAAACTTAAACGTTAAAAAAAAGTTTGCAAGCCATAGCTTTGAAGTGTCCGTAGTTATAGTCCGAACCACTATGAGCATTAGAAAGCCATGTATGCCCTAATAAATGAAAGGAATGCCAATTTTGTTTATGAGTTCCAAAATTGAGCTTGTTTAAAAATGGCGAATTTCTTCCAGCACACGACGAGGCAGATGAGTCAAATGTTAATGTGTCCTGGCTGGTAGTTGCAACATTTTCGTTGCTTTCTTCCACAGTAGACGGCCCCTGTAGCACCTCGCAGAGTATGTCAATTGAGCACAGATGATGCTCCACACTGTCCATAGCCAGTGCTGGGGCAGCCTGTGTGCCGTCCAAAGCCTGCGTGTCAGAGGATGACCCGGTGTCCATACCAACAGGTGCTATTACTACCGGTGGGGGCTCAAGGAATAGGCCAAAAAGAAAGAGGGGGGACAAGGAGTCTGTTAAGGTCCAGTGTCCGTGCTCCACAAGTGAACGTCAAATTGCAAGGGACACTGTTCCGAGATAGGGGTGCAAAGTTTCACCCACTCATCAAAAGAAAAGACTGAGAGTAGAATAGATAGTGAGAGGGAGAAGAAATAGGGAGAGGCAGAGGTACATCCCCAGTATCAAGGATCCGATCCCGAAGGGGAGGGCCAAGTCTTGCCTCTTAGTAGCCCTCACACACCCCAAGGGATGTCAAGCTTCATTATCGGGCCTGTGCTCCTCGTCAGGCTGGTGCTGCAATGCCTTACGGGTCCCCGAAAGGTCACTTTTGCGGAGATCTAATTCGAGAAAAGCTGTCAGATGAGTGCGGGTGTGTGGGGTGGATCCGGGCATGGAAGTGTTGAAGTACGTGCAGTGAAAGATACTAAGTATTAAAACTGCCTAGAAGTATCCACAGGATTTTTTTTTAATAAAGTGGTACCCCTGGTAGACCAAAAAAACCCGAAGGTTAGTGAGTTACTATAAGGCTTAATGTGCCCGAGTAACTAGTAAAAGGTCGACATGTTTCACGCCTAGTATGTCTTAGTGATCAGTGGCGTTTCTTCAGGACCTAACAGTTGAGATTGTAGATATAGTGCATGAAAAAATGGGGTTCCGAATTGAGGATGGTAACCCGCATGAGTGAGAGGTATATCTGGGCAATCCACAAAACTGTGTTCCCTACAGTGTGGTAAATATCTAGACTATAGATATGCCCAAAACAAAGGAGTACCAAGGGGGGAATAAAAAACAAAAGAAGGAGAAAGAAAGTTTCTGTGTCAAACGTGCCATGGTATAGGTGCTTGGTAATACGTAGCACGATGTACACAGTAGCAGATAAAAGACACAGCACACCAACATATATTAAACATAATGACACAGACTAGTTGTAACTTAGTCTTATCTTGTCAAAGTCATCAGCAACCTCCCCGTGGAAAGCAACGGGGATCCATCTAAAGCACAATGCCAGAAAGTATGGCCACTGTGCTCGAGGCCCTCCCGCTTGTCCCCCAAGGCCGGTCTCCGTGGCTGAGGTCAGGAATAGGAAGAGGTCTCTCTCAAGTTTCACAAGTATGATGTGTGGTGCAGGCTACACTCGGGAAGATCGGAGGTTGAGTCCCCACTGTCGGTGTGCCAAGCATCCACCACTCAAGCACTCATACATCACTTTACTCATGGTTGCCGTACATGTCAATGAGAAACAAACACTATCTAGACCACACTTGTGGTAGCACATTTAATATTGTAGAGCCCGGCTTACCCTCACATCTAGGGTGAGATTCTCCAAAGGCTAGTATGCGCTGGATGCCCGCACCTTATTGGCTAAAGACGAGAGAGTGAGCCCAAAAAACAAAAATAACAGTCAAATACGGGATAAAGAAACACAATGATAACACCAATCACACTCTGTTGGTTTGTTTCCTCCACCACCGTAACGGTGGTTCCTACTCACGGTTGCGTTGGGTGCCGGCTCGTTAGCACCGACCCTCTACCAGCGACTGCCTGCAATGAGTTTGTGCGGCAGACGTGTAGTATTCATTGGGGCCGATTCACAGAACTAACTTAAGACAAAATCCTAAACTTACTACTTTTGGTATTCACAGAAGTTAGGATTTTGTCTTAAGTTTGTCTTAAGTTCAAAAGAATTTTATTAAACAAATAAAGGTGTCAATACAACAGAAAACCTAAAGCATAACAGCAACATGAGCGGTGAAATAAAACAAGGCTATGGAAATAAACATGAGAGTAAGAGATAACAAATGATTGAGGCTAAATAACAGAAAGCAATATTGTATAAATATGCAGTAAAATGAAACATAAGAAATGCAAAGGAACAAAAAGGTCAATCAAGGAGGTTTAGAGACTTCTTGCTGAGAGGGGAGCAAATGAAACGAAGGAGACGAGCGTTTAGCACAATTATCAAGGTATAAGGTTACAGGAAGCCAAAGATCATGTCGCTTTTTGGCCAGATTAAGGGGGTGGATAAAGACAGTATCTAGCCTATGATTATGACACACATTGTACCACCATGCTCTAAAAGATACATTAGCAAAATGTTTCCAATTAACCGTAATTTGCTGAAATGCAACAGCTAGCAGTAAATCAACAATTTGCACATTAAAATCAATATCAACCCAACAAGGGGAGAGACTTCCTAAAAAAATATTAGCAAAGGAGCAAGGAAATACAGTGTGAAATATGGCATTGATTTGGGTCCAGACTTCCTTCCAAAAATTGTGCGTAGCAGTACAGGAAAAAAGCATGTGAAAAAGAGTAGCCTTAGAGGTCGAGAAAGACCAGCAAAGGTCGGGAATTAGAGGAAACCTCTTATTTAACATGTGGGGTGAGAAAAGGAGTCTGTTGTAGATAAAAAAGAGGGTTTGTGTGAGGGAAGCAGCCCTGGACGACTTGCGAAGCTTGGTCCACAGTTTATCCCACAGGGAAGTGGGTCAAGAGATGCCAAAATCAGATTCCCATTGTTCCTCTACTTTAGATTTTGGCCGGGGTGCAGGAGTCGCGCGAAGTGAGTGATAGATTGAGGAGGCTGTGGGCTGGGTTTGTAGCATAGAGTGGAGGTACGAAGAAGGACTGGGAAGGTCAGGATGAGTGGGGGAGTTAGAGATCTGGGTATATGTGGACATAATTGCATTCTTAAGTATAATATACTTACGGGTGAAGGAGTAAGGGAGATCAAACTTTTGGCTAAGGACGGAGAAAGGTAGGAAATCGGAACCAGAAAAGAGATGGGACACCCAAATCAAACCCTTTTGTCTCCAAGATTTCCAATAAAAGGGTTTGTGATTAATGAGGATACTGTTATTATTCCAAATGGTGGTATTGAGAAAGTCAGCTACAGAAGAAGGGGGACTAGGGGAAGTGGAAAGGAGAAGCTTGGTGGTGAACTTATGTATGGGAGTGGACATAACCTGGTGCTTACGAGAAAACGAGAGATATTCAGCGAAGGTAAAGGGGGACAAAGAAAGACGTTCAAGAACAAGCCATAAGGGGGAAGATTCAGCAGGATCCTGCAACCAAAGGGAGGCTTGTCGCAAAAGGAATGCTTTGTGATAAGTGGGAAAATATGGAAAGTTGACCCCGCCCTCTGATTTAGGAAGACGTAATCTGCATAAGGACATACGCGGTTTTTTGCCGGACCAGAGGAAAGAAGAGAAAATAGTATTGATTTTCTTGAAAAACTTAGCTGGGATAGGTACTGGAATATTGGATATAGTGTATAGAACTATTGGGGAGAGCATCATTTTAATCGTGTCGAGGCGACCCCACCAGGAAAGGTAAAGTGGATGCCATCTGGAAGTAAGGTCGGATAATTTCTGGGTACATTTAGTAAGGCACAGCGAGATAGTATCGGGGAGAGAGGGGGCAATGTATAAACCAAGGTATTTAATATGTGAGGGACTCCAAGTAAAATTGGACGCCTCAAAATCAGGTTTAAAGGTAAATTTAGTAAATGGTAAGATTTCACATTTGTCATTATTCAACTTGTATCCAGAGATTTGGGAATACTCACGAACTTCATTAAGAAATGTGGGAACTGAAATGGCAGGGTTGGACATAAAGAGTAGGATATCATATGCATAAGCACCAAGTTTAATGTTTGTATGGGAGAATTGGAAACCATGCAGATTAGGATTTTGGCGAAGCTTTGAAAGAAAGGGTTCTAATGCCAGATTGAAAAGGAAGGGGGAGAGGGGACAGCCCTGACGAACTCCTCTACCCAAGCTGAAAAAAGAAGAGACTAGACCATTGGCACAGACCGCCGCTCTGGGACTGGAATATAGAAAAGGAACAAAAGAAATAAAATTAGGACCAAAACCAAACCATCGGAGGGCGGAGAAAAGGAAAGTCCACTCTACTCTGTCAAACGCTTTCTCTGCGTCCAAAGCAATTGCCGCTAGCGAATCTTGGAACCTTGAGGATTTGGATAAGACATTGAACAAAAGTCTAGTATTGTCTGTAATAAAACGACCCTTAACAAATCCAGATTGTTCTGGGCCCAACAGTTCAGGAAGAAAAGGATCTAGTCTTAAAGCAAGAGATTTAGCGTATAATTTATAATCAATGTTAACCAAGGAGATTGGCCTATAGTTCTTGCAATGTTGGGTGTCTTTCCCTTCTTTAGGTATGATACAAATATGGGCGTCTGAGAAAGTACCAGAGGAAGTGCCACTAAGTATAAAAGAATCAATAAGAGAATGCAATCTAGGTAATAGCAATTTAGAGAAGTGCAGATAAAATTCAACTGTAAATCCGTCCGGACCTGGAGCTTTATCCTTCTTAAGTGATTGAAGAGCAATGTGTAATTCAGAGCTAGAGATGGGCAATTCAAGAATGGATAGATCAACAGGGAAATTAAGAGGTGCCTTAATACTGGAAAAAAAGGTAGTGAGGGATTGGGCGGATGGGTGAGTTTCAGAAGAGTAAAGCGTGGAATAAAAACGGGAAAATTCCTCTAAAATATCAACATCTGTATGCTTTAAAACCGAATTAACATCAAAAACAGACTCAATAATCAATTTGTGTTGCTTAACTTTTAAATAATTGGCTAAAACCTTACCCGCTTTGTTCTTTCCCCCATAACATTTTGAGCTAGATTTCAATAAATATAGTGAGGCATCATCAGTGGATTGTTTGTTAAATTGCATCTTAGCTTCATAAGAGTTGTCAAACTTTCCTGCGATTGAGAAGTATAGAAAGAATGCTCCAAATTCTTAATCCTGAGGAGGAGATCATTCGCAGTTTTGCGAGCGAACTTATGCTTTTTGGACACAAAATCAATGATAAAACCTCTGGCTGAAGCCTTATAAGCGTCCCAAATAACATGCTTGGGCAGAGTGGGCGTATCATTAATGGCAAAAAATTCTGTGGTGAATTCAACAAAGGAAGTGGTGAACTTGGGATCCAAAAGTAGGGTGTTATTAAAGTGCCATCGTTTTGGCCCAGTAGACTTAAGTAGGACATCTATGTTAACCAGCACAGGGGCATGATCGGAGAACAGGATGGGACCAATATCTGCGTGAGTGAGGGATTGAGAGATATGATGGGAGAGGAAAATGTAATCAATACGGGACTGTGAGTGGTGGGATGGGGAGTAGAAGGTAAACTCTTTAGTAGTGGGGTTACAAAGACGCCAGGCATCAATGAGTTTGTGCTGGGATATTGCTTGAACAAACAGTTTGTGAGACTTATTAGGGACATAAGATGCTTTAGAATGTCTGTCTAAGAAGGGGTCAAGGGGCAAGTTGCAGTCTCCCGCCATAATGAAATTATCATCAACGTATTCAGAAATACGAGAAGCCATTGTGCGCCAAAAGGCAGGGTCACCGCCAGTAGGTGCGTAAATGTTGAGAAGGGAAATGGGGATACCCTTCGAGGAAAGTTTGACGTACAACCATCTACCTTCAGGATCTGATTCAGAGATCAAGAGCGAGTGGGAGAGAGATTTACGGATTAACACAACCACACCATTTCTTTTACCATCACCAGGAGCAGAAAACACATCTCCTACCCAGCCCCTTTTAAGCTTAGCAGCTTCAATGTCAGACAAATGAGTTTCTTGCAAAAAGGCAATGTCGACATTTAACTTGGCTAAATGTGAGAGAATTTTTTGTCTCTTAATAGGAGAATGAAGACCTTTAACGTTCCAGGAAACAATACGTACTGCCATTAAGGAATATTAAAGAAGTAATACAAAGAAAAATCATAACATCGAGAAAAAGCCTCATGAAAAATAGTAACGTGAGGAAAAGAAGAAAAGAAATAGGAATAGAGAAGGGATGAAGTACACAGAAGAAGGAAGAAAAAAGGAGGATTGAGAGATGTCATGAAGAACGAAAAAAGCCAAAGTGATGCTAAGATCAATGAAAAGATAAAGTGAAGTCCAGAGAAATCGGTAAGTAAGGTCAAGTGAGAGAGAAAAAAGAAAAAACAGAGCAAGATCAATGAACCAACAAAATAAGAGAGAAGAAGATCAAAAGAAGAAGAACATATAAATGAGTCAAAGGAGATATGAAATAGCAGGGTGAGAAGATTTTGAAAACGAAGGGAATATGACCAAGGGAGCCAATAAGCGATAAGGAAAAAGAAGAAGAGAGAAAGGAAAGAAGAAAAAGAGCGTGAAAAAGGTACCGACACCAATAAACCTGAAAGTGTGAAGAAAGGAATCAAAATGAGGAAAAACAAAACAGGAACGGACATGTCAGAAAAAGAATGAAGAATACTCACAAGGGACAGGGACAAACAAGGACGCACATGGATGCGGGGGGAGGGAGGTAGGGCCAACTGGAGAAGGCAGGACACTCGTGATCAGGGAGACATCCAACCAGAGAAACAGGACCGAACGCAAAACAATGATCTGTGGGGGAAGAAAGGTAACAAGATTAGATATCGGCAGATGACAAGGGCAAAAGGCAAACAAGGAATAGGACAAACCAAGGAATCATAACATCAATAATAAATACTACAATGGAGAACATGCACTCATCAAGAGAACAAACGTGTTTAAGAACAGTGAAATTAGAAAATAAAACAACAACTATAAGAAACTGGAGCTTCCTTATAAGACTTCAGCAAAGAGTCACGTTGGAGGAGAAGAAGAAGGACCAGAAAGCTACATATCAGCTTGACCACAGGAATTCAGGAAACTCCGAAGTCGCGTAGGCTCCTCATATGTCGTAGTCTTATTATTATAGGTGACTTTGAATAAGCAAGGATGGAAAAGGCCATATCTAGCGCCGATGGAACGTAGGTCAGGTCTCATGTCCTAGAAGGCCTTACGATGGTTTGCAGTGGCTCTGGCGTAATCCTGCGCAAAGAACAAAGTGGAGCCTGACCAAGTGATACGAGAAGAGGCTCTGGCCGCAAAAAGAACTTTCAGCAGATCTGTGTATTCCAAAAAATACATTATTACACCTCTGGGCTTCACTGACGTGGAAGGAGAGGAGGGAGCTCGTCCAAGCCTGTGGGCTCGCTGGATATTGAGAGGGGTATCCTCAGGTAAGTGCAAAAGCTTGGGGAGAAAAGACTTGAAGAAAGTAATGGGATCACTTCCCTCGCAGCCCTCCACCAGGCCATAAAGACGGAGATTGTTGCGTCTATTTCGATTTTCCAAGTCCTCCACTTGTTTCTGAAGAGAGGAGATCTGCACATGCATATGGGTGACTTTAGCTGCAGAATCCTGAAGAAAAGAGACGTCACGCTCCACCGACGACATTCTTTCATCCATCAGGGTCCAATTGTCAGTGAGAACCTGCAACTTAGCGTTGGTTTCCTCCATGAAAGGTCGCAAGGCCCGAATCTCTTCAAGAAGTAACTCCATCGAAATGGTCGAAGAAGACTTGAGAGGCGAAGGTGGGTCCTTTTTTAAGCGCTTAGGCGTCATTTTTGCTGAAGACTGTGAGGAGGGTTCCATGATGGGCGACGTCTCGGTGGTAGGAGGAGACTTAGAGGCTTCTAAATGAGACAATTCCGTGAAGAGCTTAGAGTTTTTGATATAATTGCGCTTCTGGAACTTGGTGGAACCTTCAGCCATAAATGCGTCTGCGAAGTGTGGTTACACACTGCCAAACCGGAGACAGAATCAGGTATTTTACATGATCCGAAGCACATGGAAATTAAAAAAGGAGCAAGCAGGAAAATTCGATGGGAAAAGATGTCAATCCAAAGAAGCAATAATATCAAAAAACCAGAAGACGCAAGTTGAAAACTCAAAATGGCCGCTAGATGTGAGGAGAGCAAAAAATTAAGTCCGAGAGGCAATTTTGCCAAATAACAAATAAAATAGTCACCCAACAGTATAAAATCGCGACATCTGAGTTGCTAGAGGTGCTGAAGGCATTGCAAGTTTAGTGCAGCAACCAGGGATGCAACACGCGATAAACGCGCTACTGAAGGGAGGACGGGCACATCAAACAAAATGGCGGTTGCGGCCGATATAAAGCCGCGACCGGGAGTAAAACGGGAACTGAACTCGAAGCAGGTCTGCCGCGGCGTTGAAGAAGGACTCAGGACACTCCGGAGACCTTCCGATATGAGAGGCTTCCTTCCATTGTCCGTTTAGTGAGTGTGAACCGTCTGTAAACACTGGTGCGGACGGAGCCCTTACGCCGGCGCCGCCATTCTCTCAGGCGCCTAGCCACGCCCCCGTCTTAAGTTTGTCTTAAGACAAACTTAAGACAATCTTAAGACAAACTTAAGACAAAATCCTAACTTAAGTCTGTCTTAAGTCTGTCTTAAGTCTGTCTTAAGTTTGTCTTAAGTCTGTCTTAAGTTTGTCTTAAGTCTGTCTTAAGTCTGTCTTAAGTCTGTCTTAAGTTTGTCTTAAGACAAATTTAAGACAAAATCCTAACTTCTGTGAATACCAAAAGTAGTAAGATTAGGATTTTGTCTTAAGTTAGTTCTGTGAATCGGGCCCATAGTGTTCGGGTTGATTGTTTAAGGCGTTTCCTGCTGGTGTACGTGTTATGCATAGTCATGGCCAGATCTTAGTGCGCATGCCCCGGTGGTAGTGCCTGAGAATGAAAGCGCATGCTTCTGAAGTGTGGTTTGCTTACTGGTGCGCATGCGCATAGAATGGCACATTTGTCATAGAGACTAAGACTCTCCGGGGCAAGAAATAAGGGCGGCCTGAACGCCAGGGGCCAGCAGCCCTTATAATAGGTGTTGCATTACAGGTGGCAGCAAAATAAAATAAAAAAGGAAAAATCTGCATACAGCCCTGACATGATTCCCACCCTGATTGGTAATATGTCATTAACAACACATTAACTAGCTAGGGACCTATGTGATCCCCGGCGTTGGTATATTACCAAGGGGGTTCTGAAGGTAGAGGGAAGCAGATGGAGAGATAGGATATAGTTGCATGGCGTAGAGGGCCAGTACCCATGGTCATGTAGGTGGTAGATACCAGTGTGTGTGCCAGGCCTGCTCAGACTCAAGAAATGCTCTGGACAAACTAGGGAAAAACTCAGAAACGACCATGGATAAATGTGGTAACAATAAGGTACACATGGGCACAGCATATGGGGTGTATGATTGTGTTATGTGGAAGGTTACAGTTCCACCCAGGGTATTTCATCGTTTAGCCCCTTGACATTGGTGCGTAAGCGAAAGACCCAACGTTGTTCCTGTTGTAGAAGGGCATGCATGCTCCATGTGGGTCTCAATTCTAGAACTGTCCATGCAATCTAGTCACAGTTGTGGCCAACCTCTAGATAGTGGTTAGTCATCTTGGTGGCTGACCTTCCCCTCTGGATGGTACTCTTGTGTTCGCTTATCCGTACCTTAATGGGGTGTGATGTCATTCCGACATACCTGAGACCACAGGGGCATGTAATCAGGTATACACAATTCCTGGTGTTACATTTAGAGTGTGTGCATTGTTCCCAGACAAAGTCATCTAGAGTCAGTGTTTTCAACTCGACAGTGGTGGAGCAGGTGTTACAATTTCCACATGGATAGTGCCCTGAGACTGGCGGTAGGTTCCAAAGTGTGGCAGTCTGTTGGTTCTTCTTCTTGACCAGTGGTCGTGTGTTGACCAAGGTGTCACGTAGGTTGGATGTACGTTTGAACGCGAAGCGTGGTTTCTCCAGGTCCAATTAATCAGTGTTCAGGGTCCTTCAGTTTCGTCTAATGATGGTATTAAGTCTGTTTGACAGGGGTGTAAAAGTTGTGACACATGTGATGGTCTTGCTTGATTCCTTCTCTTTTGTTTCGAGGAGGGCCTGTCAGCTATTATTCCTTGCCCGTTTTCTTGCCCTCTCTACTACCCTTCTCGGGTAGTGTCTGTCCTGAAGGTTCTTTTCAAGGCGGTTGGCCTCAGTGTCAAAATCCTGGATAGTGGTACAGTTACGCCGTATCTGTAGAAACTGACCATAGGGAAGGTTCTCACGTAAGGCCTTGGGGTGGTGACTCTTGAAGCTTAACAGGCTGTTGCAGTTGGTGGCTTTCCTGTAGATCGTTTTCTTCAGTTTGCCTTCATCAAGGATGATCTTGAGGTCCAGGAATGGGATAGTTGTTTCACTAATCATACCAGTAAACCGAAGATGTGGATTGGGTTCATTGATCCATTCCAAGAATGAGTTGCAGACGGTCCTGGATCCTTTCCACAGTATCAGGGTATCATCTATGTACCTCTTCCATGTAATGAGGTTATCTTTGTAAGGGTTGTCGTCAGAGAATATGTTTGTGGCCTCGAAAGAAGCCATATACAGGCCCACCAGGCTTGGCGCGAATGTGCTGCCCATGCTGGTCCCTTGTATTTGATGGAAGATTGATGTTTTGTACATAAAGAAATTCTGTTTCAACGCAATGGTGATCATGTCACTGATGAATTCCGCTGGGGTGTTGGATTGTAGGTCTGACTCCTGAAGTAGGAGTCCCACTATCTCAATGGTGGCATCCTGGGGGATATTCGTGTACAATGCTTCCACATCCAGGGTTAGTAGTAGGTCGATAGGTTCTGTGTTCTCCTCATTGATCTCCTCTATTAAGTTAAGCACATCCTGTGTGTCCTTGAGGTACGCCAGGCTTGCCTGGATCAATGGACGAAGGAAATGGTCACTGAATTGACTCAGGGGCTCCAGGAGTGAATTTATCCGGGATACTATGGGTCGTCCTGGTGGTGGGGTAACCCCTTTGTGGATTTTGGGAAGGACGTAAAAGTACGGCATCCTGGGATCCTCATTCACCAGGAAAGCCGCCTGTTGAGGGGAAATCCAACCCTCTGTGCTGGCCTCATTCACCATAATGTGAATCTGCTTGGATAGTCGGCCCGTAGGGTCGTCCTTGTCCAGTTTTCGATCGTACTTCATATTGTCAAGTTGTCTGTCACATTCGGCCTCATAGTCATGGATGTCTAGGAGAACTGTGGCACCCCCTTTGACTGCCGGTTTTATAATGATGGTTTCGTCCTCCTTCAGTGAATCCATTGCCAGACGGATTTTGCTTGGTAGGTTGTTGAAGGTTGTTCCCTGGTCCACACGGTTGGCCTTCTTCAGTACTGCCTTCTCAAATGTAATGACCTCACTGGGGACCATCGTGGCAGTTGATGTGAACTTGGACGGGGGTCTGAGTCCTGAGTCATGTTGTTCTGGTATGGCTCTTCCTTGAACAAATACTTTCAACCGTATCTTTCTAAACAGTTGGTGGAGTTCCTGGTTCATCCTGAAATTATCCTCCTTAGGCATGGGAAAGCCCAGTCGTAGTTCCAGGGCAGAGGTCTCGTCTTCACTCAATACTTTTTTTGAAAGGTTGACGATTAGGGTCTTGGATGTGTCATGCTCCTGGTTTGTCTCTGTTGTTGTCCAGCGTCCTGCCAATGTACTTGCTTCTGACCTCTTTTTTTTCCTCTGCCTCGCCCCCGCCTCTGTTCTGAAAAGGAGGTGGTGGGTTGTGAAAAAAGGGTTGTGGGAAGCCAGGTTGTGGGTAGCCTGGTTGTGGTCCTTGGAAAGCTGGGTACCACATGGGTCCCTTGGGGGAATAGGGTGGATGATGGAATCCATACATAGGGGGTGGTATTGGAGGGGGGAGTAGACCGGGTTGAATCTGGTTCCTACCCCAGCTTCTGTCACTCGAATTACTGTAGGCAGATTGCCCCAAATTGTTTGAAGTCGATGATCCATCATCAGATAGGGCATATGTGTTTGTAGCCTGGAAATCATCTTTGATGTATGGATAGACCCTCTCCCTGTCAAATTTGTTCACATCCTTCTGGAGTTTTGATATCTTCACCAACACACCTAACATGACCACCTCCAACATGGGGGATAATCTAGGTCTCGCCTATGGCGAAGATATTGTCTCAGAAATCTTAAAACCCCCATCACTACTCGACACAGACGGCAACATGGCAGACGCAAGTCTACAGGGAGATTGGAACTCGCTGGCTTCCCTTAAGAAATTACAAGTTAAGGTAGTATTACATGGCCAGGTGATGACGGAAGACCTCAGAGCCAATGCCGCGCCCAATGGACTAATTGTTCGCATTGCACCACGCATCTTTCTAGATGACCCGGTGTTCAGGAGAGAATGGAACCAGATCGCGTGGAAGTGTACCCGTGACTGGCTCATCCTGATCATCAGTACAGCCAAACGCCTCTCGGAGGCACTGATAATCAACATTAAGATTGCCGAGGATAGGCTGAAGGCAGGGATTAATATATCAACATTTAAATCCCGTCTGGCAGAGATCAACACCGAGATGACCGGGCACCGTGAGTACCTCCTCCAACAGAAGATATCGAAACTCCAGAAGGATGTGAAAAAAAGTGACCCTTCGGGGACCCGTAGGGCATTGCAACGCCGGCACGATGAGGAGCACAGGCCCGATGATGAATCATGACATCCCTTGGGGTGTGTGAGGGCTACTAAGAAGCAAGACTTGGCCCTACCCTTCGGGATCGGATCCTTGATACTGGAGATGTACCTCTGTCTCTCTCTATTTTCTCTCCCTCTCACTATCTATTCTACTCTCAGTCTTTTCTTTTAATGAGTGGGTGACACTTTGCACCCCTATCTCGGAACAGTGTCCCTTGTGATTTGGGGCTCAAGAAATGCCACCATCAACATCGAAATAAGCTGAGGACACTGCAGAACATGGGCCATTATCGGCTCCAGTAAGTCATTCACTTCTGGTTGCGCACATGATGGGAGTGTCAAACAAAGGTCTAATATGCATTCTTTTCCACATAACAGGCATCGGAAGACAGGTAATTTGCAGTCCTTTCAGACTGGTTGAAATGACAAGAACCAAGATGCACTTAGTTCTCTTAGGCGAGGCATGCCTAGATGTTGTACCATGCAGTCACGGTATTTACACTCCAGGAGTGCTTTTAACATCTCCTTGGTGACTGGGATGTCCATTGCGTAGCAGATGGAAAACAATCAGGATACCTGTTACTAGAAAAAGGATGATCTAAAGTCCTCCATGAATGCTTCCGAATACGGAGTGTATGAAGTTTGGTATAACTCCAAGTACCGTCTGAAAGATGCCCAGAAGTCCAGAACCTATGTTCTTAAAAAGGTGGACTATGCCTGTCGTATCAGACATGTTAAAGATAAGATTGACCATTTCTTTGAAATGGAAAGGGCAGTTTGTATGGATAAGCGCCTGTATCTTTGCCGAAGACCTTGTGATCTGGAGATCAAAAGTCTCTCGAGCAGAAGTTATGGGCACAGACTTCTGTAAAAGCATGACTTTCATTCAGCTTAGAGTATCAAACCGTATTAAGGAATCATTCAGTGAAGGCCATAACGGCACCTCCTTGACTGTATGTGTTTGTGGAAGCAATACTTGCATACAACAAGTAACCCTGGAGTTCATGGTTACCAGATATGCGATGCCCAGGAGCATTCTTTAGCATCCTTGACTGTTCAGCATCAAGTAACTCCCATTTGAAAGTAGCCTGAATGCTGGAGTAAACCCTGCAGCTGGGGCATCCCTCAGATGGTAGGAGTAATTCGCACCAGAACCATTACAAGCCTTTTGCAGCATTAATCCTGGCATATGCGTGATCCACTTAAAGTGTTCTAACAGTTTGTAATGCTTAGAAACACTTTTCGATCCCCACTCCAGCATTGAAATCTGTATGGTAATACCCATGATTCCTTAATGTATTCCTTACCCATTTCTTCATATCTGCCTGCCTGCTTTTGTTCAAGTAAATAGTGAAACTGAAAATTTGTGACCGATAGAGTTATGTGACTATGTATTAGCCATTCTGTGGACGATAATTCTGCCACTGTAAATGCTAATCTATCCAGTTTTTTGATACGCAGCATTGTATATTTTGCTCCCCTTCGTGCTATTTCTATCTGTTTATCTGTTAGATTGTATTCAGAGAACAGAGACGTACTGTTAATATAACGCCAAGGCACATAGCCTGTATGCAAAGATTGCAGCGTCCAGCTTAACAACATAATCCAACGTAATTGAGATTGCCCATGTTGTAATATGGCCAAATCTTGTTCTAGTATGTCTATCGCAGAAGATACAATGTTGCCTAAGGAATATATCCTGGAGGTCAATATAGGTAACCCATTGTTTACCACTGCTGGATATTTTTTTAGAGTTATACGGTCTATTTCATATATTCTCTCTGCGGCCTCTTGTTGGGATATTTTCCATATTTTATTGTAGACAGCATAAATGAATCGTTTCTGACCTGTGTACCTGAGACCTAGTAAAAAATACCTGTGATCCCCATCCTGTGACAGTAAGGATAAGTGTTGTTTCACCTTTGTGAGTGTTGAGGGTTTTAGCCAATCAAGGCACAACTTCCCAACACTGTAGGATGTCACTACCTCATGATTTTCTCTCTGGACATAACGTGGATTTGGTCTATGGATAGCGAACCTTTCGGTTTTACCCATGAAACTCCCCTGACAACTTTTGGTGTCTGTGGGCCAAATCAACCATTTCTTCCAATCGGAGTCTGATCTGTTGTATTGTATAATGTCATTCAACGTAATTCCTTTCTGTGATGTTATGTTACCCTCGGTGTGTGATGAAATGGCAGCCGGGGTGTGTTCAAGCCTTTGTTCTTGGCTAGTCCAAGGCAAGATGTCTGTTGCACTGTCTCATTCAAAAACAAGATCTGTTGAGGGATAAGGCATGCTGTAAACAAAGCTTCCATTCCCTGAACTTGCCATTCTCTAGTACCCCAGACTGATTTCAAGTCTATGGTGTCTTTCCATAAGTTGAAACCTTGTTCAGACAACTGGACGATAAAGGAAGCAGAGTAATTCTGTTTGGTGTAAACTTTTGTGTAAATGCTTTTGAACTGCCTTTCGGCAGTATTAGACAATGTTCCCACTGTTGGTATGTGACCACATTTCTAGGATTAGCAGATTTATGCAGAAAATGATGACCATGGTGTTGATAACAATATATTGTTTCGAAATCTGATGTGCTTTCCAATGTTTCACTATTAGAAAATGCAGCAGATTTTTCCAAATCAGACAGCATGTTATTTACAGCTTCAAAATCCCAATCATCGGCAAATGTACTTGAGGTAATGATATCACTCAAAGATATTTTAAATAAATGAGGAATTCTTAAACGTTTGTCGGACCAAATATTTATCGAAATCAACCTTGTCCCAAACTATACCATGAGGTATAGGAAGTACTGTAATGTTCACTGATGACAAGTCTCTTTGTTATCAATGAGATAATTTTGTGGTTTTAAAATTAAATTCACCTTTGGAGCTTTGTCGAAGGTATTTTCCATTAACAAGCATGCTAAAACAATTACTGAGCCTAACCAGAAAAGAAAGAAAAGTATCCTGATAATTACCCATAGTTCTACCCACGGTGTTACCAGGTAAGTCTTTTTAAGAAAGCTCAGAAAGTCTTTAACTTGCTACTTGCATGATATTTGGGCTGGCATTGTTTCAGGTTCACTTGGATCCAAAGAAAACATATCAAAGTTTATGAAGTAGCCAGAAGCAGTTCGATCAATTGTTGGTATTGCATCAGGATTTGTGGAAATCGTAGTCTGTTCTTGTTGAGGCATGTTGATGTAGAAACCTTTATTTGGTCGAATTGAAATTTGTCTTTCATTTTGATTCTGAATTTGAACTTCAGGTTCAAGGGGAACGAGTTTCATAGCATTATTGCATAGTCCATTATTCTGTGCAGGAGACTCTTCAAACGTGATGAATCTTTGCATTTGAACTTCTTGAATTGTAGCAAGAGGAGGGCGTCTGCTACTTTGGAGTCCACGTGGTCTACTACTCAGTATCGGCCACTTAGTGTGGTTTGATTAGGTCGATTGAGACAAATCTCTTCTCCTTTTTTCCGGCAAGAGGCGGTAGAAGTACAGTTCTCGTTCCTTCAACTGCTAGGACGTATACAGGCTTTCTGTATGATGGCCCAAATTCTTTCTTGTCCCCTATTTTCTCTCTGACCAGATCCTCCACTTTTGAGATCCGGACAGGTCTTGCTGTGACTGATTTGACTTCCCCAGTGGCGGTCTGCTTCATATGGACATTACTTTGTCGTACCTGGATTCATTTAGATCCTGTAAAACAGCCAAACGATCATGGTTATCAAAAGGCTTTTCATCTGCCACTGCACCTTCACAATCAAAATCAGGTACCCACATTCTTGTCCCAAATAGGACTGCATATGGAGTGACCCCCCCTAGAGAACTTCTTGGCATGTTATTCAATGCTTGCTGTACTCCATACAGATGTTTTACCCAACTCTCACCCATGCCTAATACTCTAACTGATAAAGACTGCTTTAAGTCTCAGTTTTTCCTCCACGGCCAAATTTCCCTCGGGATGATACGGTGAGGAGTTCTGCAATGCTGCACCCAATCCTCGCACGGCCTCTTTGTAAGACCGAGAGGTGAACGCAGGGTCCTGGTCAAAATATAATGTGCCAATTGCGTATGTCCCTATAAAGACTTGCAAATCTTTTATAACAGTTTGAGCATCAGCCGAGAGTTGGGGCCACACCCATAGGAATCTTGAGCAGGAATCCACTACAACCATGATATACCTGTAAGCCCCATCTCTTTGTAAGGGGCCGCAGTGGTCCAAGTAAACACACGCTCGTGGTTTGTCAGATATTAATAAAGGTGTCTGTGCGGGACTTGTTACAGTGGAACCTTTCATCTGCTGGCAGAAGTCGCATTTCAAGACATTGGGGTCCATTACGATGTAGGGCGGTGTGACCACCGCGGCACTGGCGGTGCGGAAAAATGCCTTTTTCCGCCAGCCAGCAGCAGACATCATGCCCGCCATATTAGTATGGTCAAACATAGGCCATTTCCCGACCGCCGCGGTGCAACGCGCACCGCCATCTAAGTGTGCCCGCAACCGCAGCGGTGGGAGCCAATGGAGACCCTCCGCCGTGCGGAATGACGTCTGCCCCGCTCCACAAATTAGGATGACTCAAGCAAGCAGACGCACCGCAGCGGAGACACCGCCCAACCAGAGACAGTGGAAGCTCACCAGCTAAGCGTGAAACCAGAGTCCCGGTCACGACCGCCATGGACCCCGCTCTACACGTCTTTCCGGTGCTGTACCTACTACTTCACCAGGAACTCATGGACCGCCGCAGACTCTGCTGCAGGTGCACAACAACACAACACACAACACAAGGCCTGACACAGGGTCCAAATCCACATCAGACACCCTAGGGGGGACAGGGACACATCAGCAAGGGCACCCACTCATCACCCACCTGCCACAAAGTCACCCCGCTGGATCCTGGACACACAGCTACCGCCACCATGCAGCAATGTACCGGTCCCGTCACCACAGCGGCGAACACAAGCAAATACATGCGCACAATGCAGAAGGCAGGGCCAGTGCCAGGCATGGGCAGGGCACAAAGACCACAGGGCCACACCCACTCCCACCACACACTAGCACACCCCATGAATGCACATGCCATGTGCCCCTCCTGTGCACCCCATGCACAACAACAAGCCAGGGCAATACACACCCTGCACCACACAACAAACAATCATGGAGACACACAATGCAAGAGGGGCTGCACAGGAACACACAACACACAGCACAGTAGCTCAGGGCCAGGGAAACACACACAACACCACACTCAGGGAAATATCAATGAGGACAAGCAACAAATTAACACACACGAGGAATCGACATCCAAATGGACACACAGCCTGCACAGTCACACATACATATCACAGACTGACACACATACACACCCCACATGCCAACAGCAATGGAGCACAACAAATAGGGAAACAAAAGTGGGCTGCACACAAATGGAAGGCCATGGAGACACACACCAATCATGTGTACACCACATCAACACAAGGAACAGAGCGCAACAGCCTCACACCATCAAAGCACATATGGCTGACACAGTCAGTGAACTCAAACCACATACAGCTCAGTGCAACAACACCCAATAGATGCACAAGTCTGGGACACAAAGGGGGAAACAACTTGACCACAGGACTGGGCAGCACACACAGTTGAACTGCATAGGAGCAACCATGACTGACAAACAGCACCAGAACATCACACATGACCCATTGGGGAAATGCCCTGAGTGACACATTGACCCGGGACAAAGAACTGCACCACAAAGCACAGTGGCACAAATGAAGTCATGGGGAGGCACACACACCTACAAACCAAGGGGACAGCTTACACCAAAGTGACGTATACTGCATGTCAGTAGGGGACATGGCAGGAGTGTACCATTCACAAATAGAGGGAGTGCAGACACACAATGGATAGGCAGCTGAAGCACAGCTAGGGGATGGCATGACAACACACACAACATGCCACACTGGAGGCAAGAAGATACCATCTGACAGCAAGGCATGAGAAAACACAACCACAATGGCAGTGTGGAGAAGCAGGTCTGCACAGACCCCACAAACAGCCACCAGACACATGGATGTGCAACAGCACACAACACTGACTTGCCAGTAACACCCTCTGCATACTCACAAATGACAAAAACAACAAGTAGGACTCAGACAGAACTGCAAGGACACACCAACACACTGCACAGTGCACAACATACAACTCACACATGGGAATACAACCACATCCACAGGGATGAACAATCAAAACAACAGGCACACAACTCCTGGGTGACACATGTGTGTAGTTGACATTGCAGAGGCATGCACACATCAACACTCCCCACAAACTCACCCCCTTCACACAACAAACTACCTGGCCATCTAAGAGCACAAATCGAGAGTAAGCCATGGGACTAGGATGACTGGCCATCACAAGATGACCACACACATAAACTACTGGGCACACATATAGGGAGAACACACACATGATGACCCTGGACAGCCTGCCTGCAATACTGTGTGCAGAAACCCACTCTGTGCTGGCAGTGCCCACCAACCTGACATGTGCACAATATAGCCAACATGAACTAATCAAGTAAATGACTACTGCTAACCATTCGAAATTGACACCATTGCCACCACAAGTATCTGGGTCAAGAAGAACTGAAGACCCTGTCACCCCTGAAAAAAACAGAGAGTAAGTGAGCCCAAACATTGACTATGTTGAAGTGCCACACAGACCCTGTGGCACAGTAAACCATTTACACACATCATAAGAACTTTATTCAGTAAGGACACTGACAAAATAGACAACTGGAGCAACTGTGTTTATTCACATATTGCACAGATAGGCACCATGAGAAGAGTAAGGCACAAAATTCAGAGCATGTCCATGAGAAGCTGCACAGGCAAGGGCAAAACAGCAGTGAACAACAAGGCCAGTGGCCAGGGCAGAGTGCAGAGTGAGTCCATGAGAAGCTGCACAGGCAGGGGGCACACAGCAGTGAACGACAAGGCCAGTGGGCATGACAAACTGCAGACGGAGTCCATGAGAAGCTGCACAGGGAATGTGTGCGACTGTACCTTTCCATGGTCAGCAACACAGTCAGGGGGCAACAATGTGCAGTACATGCCCACCTTTGTGAGACACAGGTGCGTGAGGGTGATTACCACTCAGACTTGGCTGTCAGGCGGACAGGGAGCTGGCTGTGTCTCTGGGACTGTCGGGGCACTTGACGGGGAGAGAGCGGAACAGCTGAGGTAGAGCTATCAGTGGCTTGGCAAGCTGGAGGGCTGCTTGGACCAGGTGGTGTAGTGGCATGTGGAGGTGGAGTCATGCAGACAGGAGTCACGGTGTGGCTGGGAGTTTGTGGAGGGGTGCCCTTCCACTTCTTGGGGATCCTAAATGGCTTGACTGACTGTGGATCAATGGGAAGTGGTGTGGGCACAACAGGCACACTCACCACCACTGCTGCAGCTGGTGCTGGCAGCCCCTCTGGTGATGTGCTGGACCCAGCGGAATGCTTTGCCTTGCTTAGCCTCTGCCCCCCTTCCCCTCTGTGCTAGGTGTTACCCCTACAGTGCCCTCTGGCCCCTCCTTCACTGGGCTTGGAATGGGAGTCGAGGTGGTTGGTGATACTGCCTTGGAGCCCTTCCTAGGTGTACCCTTGCCATGCACCACCTCCTTGGTGGGCAGAGACACTGTACGATTATCTTTGTGCAATGCTTTAGGGGCAGGAGAGTCCTTGGATGGGATGCCATTGAGGCATGTGTGCCTGAGGTCTGCTGCTTTGCTAATTGTCCACTGGTGTTGCCTGACGGGCTTTTCTCCCTGCGCTCTGGGGTGCCTTTGGTCGTCTGTGGGGATGGTGTCTGCACCCGGGACGGCTTGGGATGATGCTGCTGTGTGCTCCGTGTGCTGTATCGTGACTTTGATGTATGTGGACCGTTGTCACTATCGTCAGACGTGGCCACTGCCCGGGGGGTGGACAAAGGGACTGGAGCTGGACTGTGAGTATGCGCCTGTTGCAGGGCAGACGTCACTGTTGATGACAAAGCCTGGACTGTCCGGTGCAGCCCACCCACGTCGGAATGTATGCCCTCCATGAAAGCAACCACCTGGGCCAATTTCTTGTCGTGGCCACTGAAGGCATTGAGGAGAGCTGTCTGGCCTAAACACAGCTGGCGCAAAAGCTCCACAGACTCAGCACTGATGGCAGCAGAGGGGACAGGGGCAGGCCCAGCAGTGCCAGGGGTGAAGGACACTCTTCCCCTCTTACTGAGGCAGACACGGGCAGCACCAGAGGAAGTGGCTGGGAGGGTGGGCAATGGCCGCTGTGTGGTGGAAGTCGATGCAGAGTCCCCGTTCCCTGTGCCCTCCAACATGGATGCATCCCCGCTGGCATCGGATGATGTGGTGCTTTGCGTCTTAGGCTCGGACTCCTCCAGCAGACTCCTGTCCCCCTCTGAGACGCTGGTGACATCTGTGTCACTGGGCTCCTGGGCAGCTGTGGTGCTAGTTTCACCCCCACTGGTGTCCGTCTCCTGTCCCTCTGTAACCACAGGTGATGCTGCATGGGAGAGAGAGATGTAGGGTCAGGTCAGTGGCAGCAACAGACCAAACATATGCAAGCAATGCATGACAAAAGTTGACCAAATCTACATGTTGCACACCACCCTATGCAATCACATCGTGCCAGCTCACTACATAGACCCAAGCAGTGCGTGGGTACAGGATACTCAGGCATGAGTGAGCCATGTGATGACCACACTGCACAACACCCTGCTTGTGGCACTGTTCAATCAGACACACAACTAGTTCTGAGCACACCTAGGGACATGATGGGGGCACACTACTTGTTGCCAATGACAGAACTGGATGGAACAGGAGGGGACAACACAGACCCAGACTACAACATGACAGTCCACAATGGATATTAGCAATGCCACCCACCATGTCGTACCTTGGGGACAATATAATGCTGCACATTGCTGTAAGATGTGTAGGCCTCCCCAATATGGGTGCATGCAATGGACGCATTGATGTACGCACAGTCAGATTGGGCACACTGCCGTTCCCTCCCATGGGATTCCCAAGACTACACCAATGCAGAATAAACCAGAAGAGCACAACTCCGAATGTAATGTGAAGGCACAGCATCCAAATCACTTTTGTAAGTACAGGTAGGGCAAATGCATGCCACAAGCACCCAGGCCAGCAGTCACTTACTTGCCACAGCATCACACTACCAACATCACATAGGCCTTCGCTGGCACACGCTCTGTACACATGCAGCTACTCCTAGCCAAAGTCAGACTCCCCAAATGCTCACCCCTGGCTTGCTGCTGATACTCCTTCAAACGTGCATCGAGGTCAGGCTGTGTCACCGCCAATATGCGCCCCATTAGTGGTGTCATACTACGCCGTGCCAGACGCCCAGTGCGCGGAAGCAGCCCTAAGGTCATCTCTTGTGGCAGTGGGTGCGCCGTCGGTTTGAGACCCCCAGGGCTCGCACCTTCGCTGCAATGGCCCTCCACGCAGCCTTACGCTGGTGTACCTTGAGCTGCAGGCATGGTAGACAAGAGGGAGAAATGATCAGGGACACAGTGTCATGTACTGACATCTATCAGTATAGCAGCAAGATACAAAATAATCACATATCCAACAATAGGTCAATCAAAGACCACATGGGACCCCTGCATGGGAAAAGCTGATGTTAAAGCATGCAGGTGTGAGGGGAACACAGTCCCTGCACATCTCACACACATGCAGGATGCCAGCACTGAAACACCCATATAGCCTGCCCACATCTCCAGTTCATTGTTGGCTTGAGCAACACATACATCACATGTCAACCTGTGTTTGGGGGTGGACTCACTGTGTCCAAGACTGCACAGCCATCAATGTCCCTGTCCTGTGAATATTTGAATGTGTCATGGTGGTCACATGGAGGGACATGATATCACAAATACAAAATGCCATTCACAAGGCCAGTTGTGTGCAAACCACAGTGCTGAGATGGACCATAGCTGGAGTGCTATGTGAAAAGACTGATGTCATACTCTGTAAGTTAAGTGAGTTGTCCTTGTCTTTGTAGGTGGGGACTGTGCAGGCCAGCTGGGCTCACACTGAGATGGACTACAGGGGCACACACTGCCATCAGGCCAAGCAATCACTGTCCTGACTACAGAATGAAAAACCTTCTGTGTCACTGTATGGCTGACAACACAACACAGGTCACTCATGCATACATGTGCAGGGAGGGAAAGCTGTGGCATTGGGTACACACACCCTCCCACTGGAGACATCATGTCAGGCAGTGCATGACACTACCCCACACTCCCAGGCACATACTGCATCAGTCCAACTACATGTGTGGCCCCTCTGCCCTACCCCACCACTGTTGAAGACTTACCACGACATTTGGGGCACCATATAGCCTTGGGTACTGTGTGAGCACCTCGTCCACAAGGACCTCCAGCTCCTCGCTCATGAAGGGACTGGATCTTCTCTGTCCTTGCCATCACTGTGGACGTGAGACAACAGCAGGGGATTTTGGTGGTGAGGGGTCTCAGGCAGCAGTCCCTGGAGGAAGCAGCAGGTGAGGGGTCTCAGGCAGCAGTCCCTGGACGCAGCAGCAGGTGAGGGGTCTCAGGCAGCAGTCCCTGGAGGCAGCAATAGGTGAGGGGTCTCAGGCAGCAGGATCTGTGAGCAGTGGCAATGTGAGGCTCACTCCCATATATATACCCAAGACTGTACATCCTGCAATAAAGACGGAGCGGACAAGCCAACATGTGTGTGAGGATATTTTATTTACAATGATAAGATGCTAGAGGGGGTGTACATTTCCATTGGGGGGTGGGGTGGGGCAGTGAGTTGACAGTTGTGGTAGATGAGATAGTCGAGTAGTCACCACATTGCTGTGTTGACCCAGTCCAACAGACAGGTGCCATTCACAAGACAGTGTGGGGAAGGACAGTCCAAAAAGTAAAAGCAGTGGTGGAGAGGGTTGCCATCATGGCTGGCTCAGTGACTGGCGTCTGGCAGGTGCTTGGCCTCCAGATACTCCCAGGGTCTTCTTAGGACAGCCCCTTCGTCGTGTGGCTGGGGGGGGCCCTGCTGCAGGGCCAGTGGGGTCCAAGGACCTACCACTCTCTGTGGGTGCAGGGGAGGATAGTGATCTGTCATCGTGCGGCCCACCAAAGGGAGGTGGAGGTCTTGTCTGTGGTGCATGCCTGTCCCTTAGTACCGCCACTTGCTGGCCCAAGAGGTCCACGATTTGTCCCATGCGGGTGTCGATGGACCTCATCAGCATGATGAGCTCATGCAACAGATGGTCTGACCGGCGCGTTTGTCCCTGGGCCTGTTAGTATGCACCGAGGACTCTGGTGATGTGTTCCAGGGAGTGGGTCCTAGCCTCCTGGTGTCCCTGGGTGATCCTGCCCCTCCCACCTGCCCTGCTGCCACGGACCTGTTGCATCACCACTGTGGGCACCCGCATTCTCTCCCTGCCCTCCTCCGTTGGTGGTGTGTGCTGGTCCTCCTCTGGGACTGGGAGGGTGTTTTAGGCAGCACTGGTGGTGGTGGAGGTGGTGGTGGTGGCGGTGACAGCAGGGGTCTGCTGTGGAGTTGTTGTTGCTGCAGATGTGGTGGGGGGACGATGGGGTTCTGGGACCTGTTGCTCCCTGGCACACCAGATGGGCCGGCCTCAAGCTCATCGCTCATGGAATCCTGGGAGTCAACATCCAAGTGTCCTTGTACCGGGGGTGGAGACTGGCTCTGCAGGTTGCTGGTGTTGTCCTCTGCAGTGAGTTCTTGGTCACCTGTGGGTCAGATGTGAAATGGTCATTGCAGTGCACCCACAAGCTTTGTGTTAGCTGTGTGTCATTCACTTTTTGCACACTGCACAATTGACATATCATCACATTGTTGACTATGTGCAGTACTGTGCTTCCTGACATGATGCAGTGGTACAGTATTACTTGTCCATGGTGTGAGGCGTCAAGGCATACCATGCGACCCGTGCACAATTGAGGTTTATAGGGACTTGTTGCCATCTATGGCCTGGCACATCATGTGTTTAATTGAGAACTCATTGTTTATTTGTCTGACCTGACAGACGTCACATCTGGCCATGGACTGGCCGTTGTCATCTCCTGCATCCCCTTGTCCTGTCATGTGCATATCTTGATTTCTACCACCACACATGCAGTCTTATTTTTGGAATGATCCTTGTTGCTCTGGCCCCATGGCGATGCACCTGTCAATAGGCATGATTGTGCCCTGACTTTCTTCTAGTTGTGCATTGGTGTGTCACACTTTGGTAGATGTGACAGTTTTCTTAGCTTACCTGTGTGCACACTGTGCTTGGCAATATGGTAGGTATGCCTTCTTTGTGCAATGAGAGGGCTGGTGTTGTCATTAACCCTGGGTGTAGTTCGCGAAGTAGCACTACGCGAAGCTGCGCAAAGTGCACTTCGCACTCGCAAGCTACGCGTAGCACTTCGCGAACTGCGTAGTACCCTGTTCGCACTGTGCAAGATGCCGTTTTTAATGATTGCACAGTGCGGGCAAGCCTCCGGCACTGTGCAATCATTGAAAACGGCATCTTGCACAGTGCAAGCTGTAGTTTTCTGCCGCTCGAGTAGATTTTTACTCGAGCGGCAGCTTTCTCAACGCGGACTGGTAGTTTCTCATCGCGAGCGGTCGCGAGCATACGCAACCACTCGCAATGAGAAACCTGACCTCCTCCTGTTGGGAATATCGCCGGGATGTTTATTTTCCACGCTCTCGATCGGCAGCTTGATGTTGCTGATCGCAAACAAGGAAAAAGTCTCGCCGGGATGTCATTTTGCTTGCTCGCGGTCGCCAACTTGATGTTGAGGACAGCGAGCAAGCAAAAAATGACCGCTGCACTACGCAACGCTACGCATGTTTGCACTGTGCTACGTGCAATTCGCGTAGTGCGAAGTAGAGCAAACTTCGCAAACTACGCGAGCGTAGCGTAGTGCTTTGCCCAGGCTTAGTTGTCATAGGGCACCATTAGATTATTTTAAAATGGGTGGATGCACGTACTGGCTACCTACCTGTAAGTTTGTTTGGTGTACTGCAATGGCTTCCAAATGCTCCTGGGTGGGGGAGGGCTCCATCCTGCTCAGGTGTGGGAAAGGGGGCATGGTGGGAGTAGTGGTACAGGCTCCCCACCCCCAGACACCCTCCCAGGGAAGATGGCTACCGACCTGTAAGTTTGATGAGGGTGATGTAATGGCAGACACATGCTTCTGGGTGGGGTGGTGGGAGTGATCCATCTTGCTAGGCTGTGGGACAGGGGGCATGGTGGGAGTAGTGGTGCAGGCCCCCCACCCACAAACACCCTCACTGTGAAGATGGCTACCTACCTGTAAGTTTGACGAGGGTGATGTAATGGCTTCCAAATGCTAGGGGGAGGACACCAATCTGCTCAGGTGTGGGTATTGTAATGGCTGACACATGCTTCTGGGTGGGGTGGGGGAGTGATCTATCTTGCTAGGCTGTGGGACAGGGGCATAGTGGGAGTAGTGGTGCAGGCCCCCCACCCCCAGACACCCTCATTGTGAAGATGGCTACCTACCTGTAAGTTTAATGAGGGTGATGTAATGGCTGACACATGTTTCTGGGTGGGGTAGTGGGAGGGTTCCATCTTGCTAGGCTGTGGGACAGGGGGCATGGTGGGAGTAGTGGTACAGGCCCCCCACCCCCAGACACCCTCCCAGGGAAGATGGCTACCTACCTGTAAGTTTGTTTGGTGTACTGCAATGGCTTCCAACTGCTCCTGGGTGGGGTGGGGGAGGGCTCCATCCTGCTGAGGTGTGGGAGAGGGGGCATGGTGGGAGTAGTGGTACAGGCCTCCCACCCCCAAACACCCTCCCAGGGAAGATGGCTACCTACCTGTAAGTTTGATGAGGGTGATGTAATGGCAGACACATGCTTCTGGGTGGGGTGGTGGGAGTGATCCATCTTGCTAGGCTGTGGGACGGGGGCATGGTGGGAGTAGTGGTGCAGGCCCCCCACCCCCAGACACCCTCCCAGGGAAGATGGCTACCTACCTGTAAGTTTGATGTGGGTGATGTAATGGCAGACACACGCTTCTGGGTGGGGTGGTGGGAGTGATCCATCTTGCTAGGCTGTGGGACGGGGGTATGGTAGGAGTAGTGGTACAGACCTCCCACCCCCAGACACCCTCCCAGGGAAGATGGCTACCTACCTGTAAGTTTGTTTGGTGTACTGTGCTGGCTTCCAACTGCTTCTGAGTGGGGGAGTGCTCAATCCTGCTCAGGTGTGGGACAGGGGGCATGGTGGGAGTAGTGGTACAGACCTCCCACCCACAAACACCCTCACTGTAAAGATGGCTACCTACCTGTAAGTTTGATGAGGGTGATGTAATGGCTTCCAAATGCTGGGGAGGAGGACTCCATCCTGCTCAGGTGTGGGTAATGTAATGGCTGACACATGCTTCTGGGTGGGGTGGGGGAGGGCTACATCCTGCTCAGGTGTGGGAGAGGGGGCATGGTGGGAGTAGTTGTACAGGCTTCCCACCCCCAGACACCCTCCCAGGGAAGATGGCTACCTACCTGTAAGTTTGATGAGGGTGATGTAATGGCAGACACATGCTTCTGGGTGGGGTGGTGGGAGTGATCCATCTTGCTAGGCTGTGGGACAGGGGGCATGGTGGGAGTAGTGGTGCAGGCCCCAGACACCCTCCCTGGGAAGATGGCTACCTACCCGTGAGTTTGATGTGGGTTGTGTAATAGCTGACACATGCTTCTGGGTGGGGTGGGGGAGGGCTCCATCCTGCTGAGGGGTAAGGGAATATGGCTACCTACCTGTAAGTTTGTTTGGTGTACTGCAATGGCCTCCAACTGCTCCTGGGTGGGGTGGGGAGCTCCATCCTGCTGAGGTGTGGGAGAGGGTGCATGGTGGGAGTAGTGGTACAGGCCTCCCATCCCCAAACACCCTCCCAGGGAACATGGCTACCTACCTGTAAGTTTGTTTGGTGTACTGCAATGGCTTCCAACTGCTCCTGGGTGGGGTGGTGGAGGGCTCCATCCTGCTGAGGTGTGGGACAGGGGGCCTGGTGGTGGTAGTGGTACAGGCCTCCCACCCCCAGACACCCTCCCAGGGAAGATGGCTACCTACCTGTGAGTTTGATATGGGTTGTGTAATGGCTGACACATGCTTCTGGGTGGGGTGAGGTGAGAGATCCATCTTGTTGATGCTGTGTGCCAGGGGGCCTGGTGGAAGTTGTAGTGCTGCCTGCCTGTACACATGCCCCCATGGTTATGTTGTTAGCTATGTTTGGGGTGAATGGGAGTGGGTGAATGTTGGATCTGTGAGCCATGTTTTGTGAGTGTGTGGTGCAGATGGATGGGATGTGTCCTAGGTAGTGTAGCTCTGTAGTTGTGCAAGCAAGTACATGGCAGAGTGGCGGTAGTCATTTGTTTGCACTTACCAGCCTCCACTCCCCCGGCTACTCCTGTGAGACTCTCTGGATGTAGTATGGCAAGCGCCTTCTCCTCCCATTGTGTGAACGGTTTTTGTGGAATGGGAGGGCCTCCGACAGTCCTCTGAGTCAGCTCACGGTTCTTGCTTCTCCTCTCCTTGACCACCCTCTTCAGATCATGCCAACGCTTCATGATATTTTTTGATCTTGGGGTGGTACCTACTGCATTGACCCTTTGGACTATCCTTGCCCACATTTGTGTCCTTGTGGGTAATGGTGTCTGTTGGACCAGGCTACCAAAAAGCTGTGGTTCCACTCTGACTATCTCATCTACCATGACCTTCAACTCACTCTCAGTGAATTTGGGCATTTTCTGTGTGGCCATGGTGTGTGGTGTGCAAAGTGATTGTGGGTGCATGAGTGTGAGTGGTGGTTGTGGTTGTGCTGTGTGCTGTGCAGGGGGTTAGTTATGCTGGTGTGGAGGTAGTGGTGGTGCTGTGTGTGGTGTGGATAGTGATGTTGTCTCCTGTCAGCTGGGGTGTCCCTTCTCTCCTGGAGTTTTGCAAGGGATTGTGGTCAGGGAAGGGGCTGGTTCTATACTCAGCTATGTGGGTGTGTCCAATTGGGGTGTTGCTGACAGGTGTGTTGTCCTGGGATTTGTATTTTTCTTTTTTCCATGTGGTTGTGTCATTGGGGTGTGTTTTTTGTATTTGGGGGACATGGCTAGTTTTCTGTGTGCACTTTTTGGACTTCTTGTTGGGTTTTGGCTTCGTCCGCCATATTTTTGAGGGTTTGTCTGCCGTGGTGGCTGTGCTTCAGCTCTTCCACTGGCTCTTCCATTCATCCCATTGTGCAACCGCAGCAGTCGGAGACAGCGGTACGTACCGCGGGACCGTCGGGGATATCCTAATTTCCGGGGCGGTGTCTCTGCTGTACTTGCGGCGGGTTGTTGTTTTTCTGCCGCGATTCTGACCGCCGCAGATGGATTTTGGCCATCTCCACCCACTATGGGCGTTTTTTCTTGGCCTCGTTCCGCCGCGTTCTGATTTTTTGGGCGGTTAATCCTAATTTGGCCACCGGTTTTCCCACGGTGCCGACGGGCAGTTGTTTTCCGCTTCCATGGCAGTCGGGGTGTTTTTCTTCCCGCCATCCTAATGAGCCTCATAGTCTTTAGTCTGCTTTGTTAGCCCAGGCCACTAATAGCGTTGTTTCAATAAAGAAACAGTCGCTATAACTCCTGTATGCACAGAATATATCTTCGTGTGCTGCTTGAATTAAACCTAACCTACGATCCATGTTTGGAATTACTCTATCCTCCACTCCAGGAATCTGAGCAATTGGAATGTTATTACCATCTAACTTGTAGGAGTACCTGAGTGGAAACCTTTTTGGCACTGCTTTGCGTGAAGCAATGACAGCCACCATCATCTCACCATCTATTTTCGTTTTAGAACGAGTGATTGCAGCTACAGAAGCCATGAGTACAGCCCCCTTTATGGCTTCATCAGCCAATGAATTCCCTTCAACGTGAACGCCATCACTCTGATGACTCAGTTTATGTATCACATAATCTCTCTGTAGTTCTATTTTCAACTCCACTACCTGTTCCCATAGCATTTTGTGCTTAATTGTGCCACCGTTTGCATCTTTGAACCCGTTTTGAATCCAGTGCTGCAAATATTCATTATATGACTGTACACAGCAATATGAATGACACATAATTAGTGTGGGGAATTCTCGATCCGTATTCACCTGTGCCAGTATCAAGGCTTTTAACTCTGCCAGCTGTGCCGTGCAGTCTCCTAAAAATTGCGTTTTTGTGCAACTTGGGTGGAACTTTCCATCCCACATGCAACCTTTACCGATTGAGCATGCCGCGCTATATTGTTGGTTACTTCCTATGGCCAGTTGAGCTGATCCGTAGTGTAAATTATATAGTCATACTGATCTAGAGGCATTATTTTGTTTGGTAAAGGATATTCTTGTTCGTATTACAGAAATTCTTGTGTCTTTAAATTTGGGTCATACCTGCATTCTACATCAGTTGCAATGAGAGAATTAACCCATTGTATCCATCTAGGAAGTAAGGCTTTAGCGTTAGGAACACTTGTTTTTGTCGCAGCATCTTATGCTGGAACTAGAGTCACTACTATTATTTGTTTCCCCTGAGTCACTGCTCTTTCTCTCACTACTTGGAATAAGTAAAGGCTTGCCTACAAGAGATTTTATTTGTAAATTAATTTCAGAGATATTGTCTCAAAAGTAATTGTTGCTGTTCAGCCCTAATTACTGGTTAACTGATGATAAAAAATCAAGCATTGCAAGAGTAACTTTACTAAGCAGACATCTGTCATAAAATCATAATATGTAACACATGGGGCAGACTTTACTTCAAACAAAACATATATTTAATATATGAACAATAGAGAACCAGAAAAAGTGAAAATGGAATCAACTAAACATAGTTCTTGAGGTAACATAAATTTGCCTACAACAAAACTATGTATACATCTATTCTGTGGATTGGTAAAGGAAACGATCTGACACAACAGAAAACAGTTCCTTCAAATCAATCAATGAACCAAGAAATAGATGTTGCAGTCGACATTTCGGTCTGTGTTGGCAATAAGACCATCAGACCTTCTTCAGGACATAGGGTTGATTATGAAATCAAACGGTATCCCTGCATATACAATGTCAATAAATATTTAAACATTGTCAAAGAAACTAATCAGTATTTTAAAAGGAGTGAAAGACACACCTGTGTGGAAAAGTAATAGGTGAAGCAAAACTTTAAAAGCCTGAAAAGTCGCATCCAAGCCCGAAATTGTGGGTAGGAAGAAGACCCAAATCACCATATAAGAGGAAAGACATTTATTGTTATTGCAGAGCAGTTCCTCTTATCAAAATAAATCAAAATGATGTTGCATACTTATGTGATTTCTTTTTAAAGAGCCAAAGAAATTGAACTTGTACACCATTCAGTTAAAAAAATATCTGATGAAAAATATGCATCCATCTATAGTTAACCCCTTCGACGCTCATGACGGAACGGTTCCGTCATGCACGTCGGTTGGGCTGTGCTTATGACGGAACCGTTCCGTCATGGCCCCGCCCGCGCTCAGAACCTTCAGCGTGGCGCGGAAATCCGCGCCGGCCTGAAGGGGTTAAAATGGTGTTGTAATGTACCCAGCATGTTTAAATTACTTAGGTACATGTAACAATAAGAAGAACATTATCACTAGGTTCTTTGGGTTCAATAACGAAAATAGTGCTATCTAGATGTTGTCTCTCTGTTAAGAGCCATAGCTGAATGCTCTTGTCTCAAAGGCATGCTGTAATAAACATGACATTTCTAACTTGATGTCTAAAACAGCAAACTATTTTCTTCTGTTTTATTCAGTTCTGTTGTTAAGACATAAAAGTGTCGAAAGATATTTATTATCAGAGACGAAATATACTATCTAAAAAATAACAATCCTTGTAATGTAATTTCTCTCACTACAGCAGTCGGTACTGCTGTCAGAATGTTTTATGAAGATGCAAAGTGCATCTCAGCATTTGTGTACAAATGTGATTTGTATGCACTTGGTACTGCTTCACCTTCATTATATGTTAGATAGGTGTACCCAGATTGTCCCGCAACTATACGGATCACCAGGTTGTGTACGTTTATGCTTGTCTGTAAATGTTTGGAAGATATCATAACAGCTTGTAAGGAACGAAGGATATCTGTGTGTTCCTGTGTCATTGTCTTACTCAAAAATCAGGTTTTATTAAATCGTAGAAAGGTTTTACTCTTTCTGCATAATCCAAAACATATGTAATACAATTTAGGAATCCCAGGATTGATTGTAAAAAACATTATGATTTTGGAGGTTGGGGCAGTGCTCATTAAAAAAAAAAAAATGGCTGCCAGGCTTTTCCCTTCACTTAAAAGCTCATATCCTTAAAACAGGACACTGAGGTAGGCAATTTTTGATTTTTTAAAGTTGAATTTGTAGCCCTCAGATGCAAATCCCAGACTATGGTACTCACTCTGTTCAAGTGCTCCTCTAGGTCATAGTCTGTCAGATAAATATAATCCACAGAGGACAATGCCTCTTCATCCAAATTTTGAAGTAACTCAGTTTCTCTGGCCGAAAACAACCCCAGGCTGTTCTTATACCTTTTAGGGAGTCAACAAAATTGACGCTAGGACCGCAGCGCTGAGAATGCAGTTAGATACCTGCTTTCAGGCGCTATATTTTGGCAGAAAAATCAATTTGAGATATCAAGTGTCGTTTTATATTTTTTCTGCACAATATTATTCATTAAAGCGGTACTGTGTGCATTTTGAACTGCAAATGTCTTACTGCAAGTGTTCAAATTTCTGTAATCTAAAACTGAACAATATGAATTTTCAGGTTTCATGACCTGAAACAAAGAATTATTCATCAATGAGGTGCAATTTTCGATCACCTCTTGGTAAAGCTTTTTGCTTTGCTGGATACTGCCTTTGTGCAGTTGGAGCATTTTTTAAAGGAATTATGTGGTGGGTTGAATCCTCATCCCATCCAACATGGTTTTTGTACAATGCAGGGGTTTGGGCTACTGCCCACTCTGCGCATATGTGTGCTTTACATGCCTGAGAATAGGGTCTGAGAATGCCGGTAGACTTGCTGTTTCCCCATTAGGGCAATCCATGATGAAGACTGGTGGCCAATCTTGTTCAGCTAACAAAACGTCATAGCCAAACAACAGGTTCTCCCAAAAGAGACCTCTAACTGTCCTACATTTGTCTAGCTCCATTTGGAGTGTTATTTCATATAACTTATGTGGGACACTTACCCTAGTATCGGGTGGTTCTACCGTGATATATTCATTCAAGTCCGCTGTCACCAGAAATTCCATCAGGTTCTGGCGAGCTATTCTGCCGCACTGTCTAGCATCGTCAGAGCCCATTCCCCGTTCAGTACTCGAGTCCTCAGAATTCTGGGCATTTCTGATCTTTAGAACTGCAACCTTGAGCGTGCAGCTTGTCTCTGGACTCTGTACGCTCTTCTTGTCTGTCTGACCGTTCTTCCCACTCTGAGTTTTTCGATGAACCCTGAAAGGAACTAGGGGAACGTGTATCAGTATCATGATACCTGTCAGGTTTCCTAATATTATCCCTATTCCTAAGGTTATACCTCTTTTAGGAGGGCTCATGTGGAGTAGATCTACCTCTGGATTGAGATCTGTTTCCTTTAAAGTGTTATTGTTTTTTTATTGTCCCACTTCTTCTTTGTTGAAGCAGGTATCTGCTTGGAAGTGTCCTTTTCAGGACTGCCCATCAGTTGTGGTTTTAAAGCTTTTCCACCCAAACTGTCTCTGCCTAATTCTACATATGCAGTTTTAATTATTTTTGGTAGTTAGTGTTCCTGTTCTAAAGGACTGAACTCCCTTAGGCTTTGGCGGATAGCCACTAAAGCTGCTTCCCCTTTAATATTAGCTAATATTTTGGCTGATACCTGGGCATAGTTACCTAGTAACTTCATCCCTAAGTTCAGAGCAGGCTCTGCTCCGTACTCATTTTGTATTTGTCTCAATGCGTCTGGTACTACTGCCAATGACGGGATACCATGAGTTCTGGTAAAAATGGCAGCAAGATCTGTATGCCAAGTGGTACAATCCTCTATTTGTGATGTTATCCCCATGGGCAAGCAGATTGTTAGCATTCTGTGTTTCTCATTTGGGGTAGTATTCGGAAATACTGCCTCCAGCTGTGTTATTTTCCGAGATATCCAGAATGGCATTTGTTCACATTTTGTGGGCATTTTACCCATCACCGCATGTAATGTTTGTGGGGTGATTTTAGTTGCTGTACTCTGAGTTTGAGTTCCATTTATTGCAACCATTGCTGGTTGGACCGTAAGTGTCCACATGACGAATTGGGTCAAGTTTCTGTAGATTTTTATCAATTCTTTGTGTTGTGTGAGTAAGTCTCCCTGTGACATTTTTTCAATGTCAGGACGTGGTGTGTAAGCCCCTAATATTGGCCTTGTTGCCCCTTCTCTTCCAAGCGGGCCAAGTTTCACTCTTCTGATGTGGGGTAGGGCGCCTTTAAACCACTATAAGCGTTCCTAATACGTGAGCAGAACCTCAATGTCCTCAAATGGACAATATTCCGCTGGTGCATCTCCTTCTGTGTAGGAGTGAAATGTTTCTGTTCTTGCATTTGCTGCTGTGAATGTAAACCACAAATAAAATACTTCTGTTCTGTATGATTAGTGTGCCTCAATCACAAAAGCTGCTATGCCACCCCTGGCCGTTACACCATGCGCAAGCAGTTTCAGAGTGACTATATTTCTAAAATTGTCTGCAATCGGAATTTCATCTACATTTTCTTCTTCATCTGAGAGGTGCAAACTATGCACAACTCCTCCCGCGTTATCCACGTCTTCAGTCATTTTTTTTTGTTTAAAGGAAGAAGTTTTTTAAGGAAACTCAGATAAGGTGTTTTTGCACAATTTTAGGAACACTGTGTCCTTCAAGCTTGATTAACCAACAGCCAATAGATAGGATTTTTTTGCCTACTTATCTGTGGCAGAGTTTGTGCCCACCCACTCCAGACGTCTCTGGTGTTTTTGAGAGTAGGGTTCTCTGAGAATAGCATGACTGAACTACAGAGATACACAGAATAAACAGGTTCGGATTTTCAATAACAATTTATTGAACAGTTGTTATTCTAGTGTAGAATACATGAGCTGCAACAACCATTAGACAGTAGCAGAGATATATGATTTGAAGTACTACGAAAGTAAAGGGATGGTAAAGTTCTACCATCTTGCAGTAATCATGAATATATACAAGTACATAAAACGCATGATAAAAAGTGCTTACTCCTACGATGCCTCCGTAACTACATGTACCTAAATGTACCTAGCATCTGTGTAGGTGTTATGCCAAGAATCCCTCTAGGACCTAGTCAACCCCATTACCTGAGAATGAGAGAATATGGGACCCCGTCCTGGTCTCGAGTTGGACACCCTGTGAGTGATGTTAGATCACTGCGTGCTGGAGCGTCTGCATGCAAGAACCTCAGCGTCTCTGGTCAGTGTGTCTGACGGGAAGTCTCGGTCTTCTCTGTCGTTCTAAGCAAGATGTGATGTATATATACGTATAAGTCTCCCCAGGGGTCCTACTTTGCTGTGCTACTGTGTCGACCTAAAGGATGACGTCAGGCCTGAACTTTATACAGATATATTATACAGGAGATGTTAGTCCTGCTGACAGTCCTGCTATGTTTCCCAGAAGTCTCATGCATAATGTATGCGATTTGAACTAGAGGGAAACCCGCGTCCTGAATGCAGTGTCGTATCTAGGTAAAAGGTCAGTCCCTAAGTACCGTTATGTACGTAATGTAGAGAAGAATATAGGTAAAAGGTTGCAATGTTATCTGCGCCTATATAGGGTACCAATATGGAATATAACAGAGGAGAAAGGGAGCATGGCCTCCAAAGTCCTCTTAGCAATTGCCCTCGGTGGGAATTACTGGAGATAACAGGAGGAATTCTTGGTGCCCAAGGACCAACAGCATCCTAGTGGACTTCATCCACCAACCATCAGTGCATCATGAGGTGTATTTGCAGAGTGGTGGAGAAAAGGGACATGTCATCCAAAGTACTCTCAGGAATCATGCTGTTTGGGACTTACAGGAGGAAACAGGAGGGCGTGATGGCCCCCAAGGACCCTCTGCAGCCAAGGGGACTTCATTCCCCAACCAGTTGTGTGCCAAGAGGTGTGTTTGCAGAGTGGTGGTAAAAGGGGGCGAGCTTCTGGCGACTTGCTGGTCCCGCTTTATTATTTCTTTATTTTTGTATTATCTATTTCTGCCCCAGGGATTCATCTCCCCACGCTGGGCTTTTTTGTGAAAGGGGGGAGTGGGCAGTGCACCCCACCTTCTCTGGGCTGATTTCGGCCCCAGGGGCCCCATCTGCCTGGGCCAGGCCTGCAGCAAAAGGTAGGGAGGGGGCAGTGCAGCCCCCTTTCAGGCCAATTTCGGCCTTGGGGACCTCATCCCCTGAGGCCCGCCCTCGAACATGGGTACCCTGGTCCCCTCCTTTTTCGCTATATGCAGCTACCGGTTATCCGGATAAAGTTGAGAGTGACTTACCTTTTGGGGGCAGTGGCTTTTCTTTTTTGCTTGAGGACTTGAAGGTGGTTTGTTTTGCAATTCTTCTTTTGACCTTCATTTCCTGATTATGGGTGAATGGTGGGCGTACTGCAGTCGAAGGTGAATGAGGACCCAAAAAAATCCCTATGGTAAAAAGTGTTTTAAGATACCCCTTCTTGTTCCCTGCTTGACAGATCACCCTGGAAACTTTAAACACAACCGCTGAACTGACTAAAGTATACATTTTGAAAATTTCATAAAAAATCGTCAAATGGCGTCAAAGTTAATGGCAAAACAATAAATGATCTTCCTATGGTAACTAGGTCCTAACTATAATTACCTACTGGATATATACTGGATATATTGTATATATTGCACTCACCCTGCAATTAACTCAGTCTCGTGGTTCTCTAGAAACTCCACTGTCATGTACTGCAGAAAGTTTCAGCACTGAACACACTATGAGAAATATGTCCTACTGTTGGTTGTTTTGCTTTTAAATCACACTCACACGGATCACACGTTATCACACATACTTGAGGCAACTGTTAGCTTCATTCCACATTCCACATTAGGTGAGCATCAGATATTTGCACTCTCACATCACTTTCACGCCCAGCGCACCTTCCCTCACTCCCTCATTATGTCATGCGATGGATCTAGGACCTTAATGTAACTTTCATTCAGCTAGATCACCCCCTATCTTCTGCAATGGCTACCAATGCTGACTCACTCTCTTTATCACCGCGCCACTTGCACCACAGCCTTTTCAGTGGAATGCGTGAGTTTGCGCTCACAACCCTTCTTCTCTGCCAAACCTCTGATAATGTCATAGCTAGACTAACTTTCCAGACAGGCCCATCACTACCCACATGAGTAGATCCACTCCCTTCCGGACGCTTTTCCTCACTGATTTTTGCCATATCCTTCCTGGTTAGTTCACCACGTGATACAATAGGATTTCCAGTCCGTCTTTGCAGGCAGGTATCATCAGAGTCCATGCCACTGGGATATGCCTATTCTATATCTGTGCTCCAGGGGGCATCAACACACCACCTTGGGTCTTCTCCGTACACATCCAAGACATTTTTAACACAAAAACACTTCCGTGCCTTAAAATTCTAATTGTCTATAACTGCGCTACACTAGCATTATATGTATTGTTCATAGGTGCCTCCATGTAATGTTATGTTATATTATACGATTTTGAAGTTGGGGCATTAACACAAACCAGCAGTCTTTCAATTATGTCTGTCACTGCTCTGCTTTGCGGTCGCCCATGATGTCATCCTACATGTATGACTTGCTGATATTGCAGCACTTATGTCAGCCTCGTCACCATTGCCTTACTTTCCATGAAAATGAAAAAGTTACTCACTAGTCTTAGACATGCATACACCGCAGCGCATTATGTGAGCAAGACCACAGGCTTGCGGTTGAAACGTGCCTTCTTGCCATGCTTGTGAAATAATTTGATTTTACTTTTTATATGTATATATATATATATATATATATATATATATATATATATATATATATATATATATATATATATATATATATATATATTCACTGAAAAAACCATAGGTTTCAGGGGTGTTATAGTTAGCTGGACTTTTCACTTGTACAAAACCATTGAAATTCCCCCGTTATAGTTAGTTCAGCTAACTATAACTCGCGCGCCCGCAATGCACTGCTGATGACGTCACATATTACATCACTCATGACATGGTCAGTGACATCACTCATGACATCACTGATGACATCTCAAATGACATCACTGATGACATCACTGATGACATCATCCAGTGAATGTGTGTTATTCTGAAAATTAAATATGTTTTATATATGTATATCTCAAGGTCGATGGAAGAATAAATGGGTATATAAGTGTCTAAATGGATGATTTGTTTTTGAAAAATTGATTGTGTAACTGACTAAGTGTATCATAGTGAATACATGGCTTAGTGAGTAATGTTTAAATATGTAAATATCTGTATCAGTCTCTCACTTTGTGTATAAGTGGCTGCATGGGTTGGTGAGTAGCTACATGGGTGTCTATATAGGTTATTAGTTGTTTTTTTGAGTATCAGTCTGAGTGTCTGCATGGTTCGGTGGGGGTATTACGTAGTGCATAGGTGCATGAATGAGTGACTCACTGTTTGTATGTGTTGAACACAGTATGTGTGCAGGACTGTATGGGTGGATGAGTGTGTGTATGGGTGTGTTAGTGAGTGAATGACTGTCTCAATAGTGTCTTTATGATTAACTACATATGTTTTAAACTAGTATATGTGACTATTGGTGTATATATGTGAGTATATGTGAGAGTGAGAGATTGAAAGATTTCCTGTATGAATAAGTATGTGTTTCTATAAGTGATTGTTTAAAAGACTAAGTATGTGTAAGTTTCCGTAGAAGTAAGTGTGGTGGTGTGTGTATAACTGTATATGCAAGTAAATGTATGTTTGATTCTTTATTAGCATGAGTGACTATGTGTGTGAGTAACTATGGATGAGTGGCATTGTGTAACAGGATGTATAGGTGTATGAGTACATATGATGAGTGAGTACATGTATGAGTGACTGTATTGGACTGTTGGTGAATGAGTGGATGTGTATGTGGATCTTAGAATTACTGAAGAGGTTGTTGTAACTGGTATTGGTATGTCCATTGTTTTGAAAATTTTAGTCTCTATTTTTGAATGTGTGTATCAAAGGTTATATTAGGGTGAGAGGAGGTCTGCCACTCTATCACAAGGATGATGTCATCAGTGATGTCATCAGTGATGTCATTTGAGATGTCATCAGTGATGTCATGAGTGATGTCACTGACCATGTCATGAGTGATGTAATATGTGACGTCATCAGCAGTGCATTGCGGGCGCGCGAGTTATAGTTAGCTGAACTAACTATAACGGGGGAATTTCAATGGTTTTGTACAAGTGAAAAGTCCAGCTAACTATAACACCCCTGAAACCTATGGTTTTTTCAGTGAATTTCTGAGGTTTTTTAAATGCTAATTCCTAACTATAACGTGCCTGAAACCTATGGTTTTTTCTGTTAATTTCAAAGGTTTTTTAAATGCTAATTTCTAACTATGCCTACAGAGATAGGACATGTGAAGAAAGAAGAAAAAATGCACAGAAAGAAACAAAAGAAGTGCAGAAAGAAGCAACAGAAGTCCTCAAATACGAAGATAAGTGCAGGAAGAAGGATAACGTGCAGAAAGAACAAAAAGAAGAGCAGAAAGAAGCCTTGTTGCAAAATCATCCTGTACCCTCAACTTTTTCAGACGGATACTGGTGGTAACTGAGTCTGACTAACCAGTCCTAGAGCCAGTGCTATGTTAAAAGACACTTAGAATACAGTGAAAACACCTACATACACTAGGGAACATTATGCGTTGGGGTCCCCCTGTGATTAGCCTTACCTCCTCTATAAGCCCCTAGTATATAATAGGGCATGGGGATTAAAACTACCTCTTAAAACAGGCCACAGGGCGTTTTTGCACACGTTAACTCAGGCCCCGTCCCCTCCTTTCACCATTGTGTAAACACGCCCTGTGTCCGTTTTTAGTTGGGAGATTAAGTTCATTTGAGTCCTGAGGGTCCCTAGGGTCCAACTAGCCCACTAGATACCTCCAGTAAGTGCCACAGAGCTGCGTTGCCGAGAGGTGTAAAAAGTGGCACGGCCTGGACCACCTCTCTGCAATGCAGCTCAGTGGCGCTTACTGGAAGCACTTGGTGGGCTAGTTAGCCCCCAGGGGCCCTCAGTATTGAAGGGAAATTATATCCCCAATTTAAAACGTGCCATGGTGCGTGTTTGCACACGTCACCTCAGGCCCCGTCCCCTCCCTTCACCACTGTGTAAACGCGCCCTGTGGCTGTTCTAAGTTGAGAGATTAAGTCCCCTTGAATCCTAAGGGTCCCTAGGGTCACACTAGACCACTAGGTACCTCCAGTAAGCGCCACAGAGCTGCGTTGCAGAGAGGTGTAAAAAGGGGCTTGGCCTCAGAACACCTGTCTGCAGCGCAGCTCCCTGGCGCATACTGGAGATGCCTGTTGGGGGCGCGTTTGCAGAGTGCTGCATGGAGGGGGCATGGTCCCCGGCACGATGCCAGTCTTTTATTTATTTTAATTTTTTAAGAAGGGGGGCTGTGTGGTTCCCATTCTTATTCTAATTTATTGGCCCTGATGACCCCATCCCCCAGGGCCTGTCTCCTAATTATATTTTTTTGACCCCAATCCCCAGGGCCGGCCACTGTTTTTTATTATTTTTAAAAAATATATATTTATAGACACACCTAGGACATGCTGGACAAACCGTACGTACCTATCACCATGACGATTTGCGTGATATTCATTAAAAGGCGACTATGCATGCAATGAATCCACGTGGAATGTATTTACACCACTAGTGAAGCTCTGACATGTCTGATGCCCTACCGTGCCTAATCCCGGTAGACACCCTTGTCGTTTATTTATACAAACATGGGTAGCTATTGACCGGCACATTTAATACACATGCACACCAAGCCATTCAAAGGGGATTCGACAAAAATTCGACCAAAACTATTCAGGAAACCCCCCTCACGGTTAATAAAACACACATCCACTGCCGGATGTGTAATACTTTTTATTTTACTCTCTGGAAAGGGGACGAACATCACTTGAGAGTCACAGCGCGCTCCTGACAGAGCCCAATGCTGTGTTACACCCACCATTGCCTGCCGAGTGCCACACACCTCTGTGATGTATTCCACTAGCTAGTGCATATGCTATGACACTCTCTAGCCCATGTGCACTGTAACACCACCCCGTGAATATGTCATGCCACACTTGTCTTCGCACGGGTTATGTTGCCCCATCTAACGTGCCTTCCTCGATGCCTATGTTATAACGCACAGTGCTATGCCATACATATTACAATCTGGGATCCATATCTTTGTCACAGTGCATATGCAACGTTACACTCCCCAGCACATATTTTATATTACAACTTTATCCAAGTCCATGTCCCTATCCCATTTCCTTCCATGATCCAATGTACCATTCTTGCGAACATTTTGAACTTGGTAAGAGGGAGATTTTGAAAAAAAACTGGGGTATTGATTTTCCCCTTTGAGTTACATTGAAAAAGAGGATATTGTAGACAGGAGACAGATCAAATAAAGCCCATTTGAGCTTAAAAACATTGGACGTTTCCTGGCTGAATCGGGTCTGTTGGCATGTATGGTTGTACTACCATTGCCTCTTCCTTCTGCCCACAATGGTCTATTACATTGCCACAGCCTTGAAGGAGGGTAGATTTTGTATCACAGGGGGCCCCTGGCCCGTTCTGTCCACACCTGAAGTATGAGACCCTTGTCCTTGCCCTGCCAGCCGCATTTGTAGGCCGTATTAAATTGACCAGCGGGTCCTGTGTTGCTATATAATTATCCTGAGACATCCTTACCACTCAGCCAGCATAAAACCCCTGTGTAGGCCCTTCTGTTCAATATGTAGGCCTCTTTGTTAAATTGACCATAGCTCTGCAATTTTAGTGTATAGCAGTCTGAAGGCAGGTCTGCGAGGCCTTCTGCCCCAAACTAGTAGCCCCCACCCTACCCGAGTGCTCCGTGCTCGGTATCAAAGTTCAACATCCCCCTGAAGCTGTCGACATACAGTAGGCTGCATCCTGGACTGGTACTTGCTTCCTGGGCAGGTTTCCCGCTTTTAAGGAAGTGGCAACCGCAGAGCGTCAAGTTAGGAGAACTGAGGAGATTTTATACATGAATATATTGAATTCCTGTACAATACCCATTATTTTCTGCTTGCTCTATGGAACTTACGATAAGCGATTGGCCTGAGAGACTGACCTTTTCACCCAGTCCATTGTCAGCATTAAGTGGGTAAATGACGAAATGTCTGGTAAAATCTGCAGACGAAGCTTTTCGGTAGCATACGTAGGTAGATGTAGCGTGCAAAGGAGCCCACAAAATGATATAAAAAGGGAGCACCCACAGATATCGACGGACAACCTCGCCGTCTGTATGTAGGTTAACAGGCTGTGCAGGTTTTCCCCAAGAACTGGGAGCTCTTGTCTTCCTTTGCTTAAAATGTCTTGCTCGGCTTTACTTGAAGTATCTTATTCTATTTTACCTATATGAAATGTCATGTTATGTTTAACCATTGTTCCCTTTACTTTTGCATTTAAAAGATGTTGTATTGTAATTGCAGGAATGCTTGCTCTAAGAGTAAATGTGAGTGTCCCTAGGTAACATTTTCCTTGGTGTAACTTGTTTCTCATGATGCATTTATAGATGTGTTTTCTCTCTCTCTCTGTCAGTCCATTAATTGAGATACAGAGAATATCATGACAGCTGTATGATTATCTGGATTCTGTATTTTGTACTTTAGGTCTCTATTCTGCGGTTTCTTTGAAGTTGCATCTTCTCATTAAACTGCCATTGTATTCTGCCTCCAATTCCATGTCTCATATGTCTGTTTTCTTCATTTTTGGAGCAAGCGTTCCTAGGCACCCCGGCTAAAATTAAGGTGCCCCTTTTGTCCCTGACTCACTCTCCTGCTCAGTTCTGTGGTGGCTCCCGGGGCTCTGGGGACCGCCCCTAGCTTCCTTGACCCGTAATAGATCTTCCCTCCAACAGCCTCTCTTGCAAGTCCTGTATTGTTGGTTTGTTGCCCCTGCCCCCCTTTCCACTGCCCTCCATAGTCTGTTGTGCTTCCACGGCCCTTCCTGCCTGCTCAGTGTGGTTAAATTGTTGCCTTTGCACCCTCCTACCTGCCTTCAATTTTCAGAGTCCGTGCCCCTGGCCTCTGCCTCTCAACAGTATCCTAATGAACAACTAGATTGCTAACATTCTATATTTATTACAAAAGTGTGGAGCGCCTGACATCATCTTGATGTAATCAAAACTGTAATACCTAGAGCATTCCTTTAGAAATTACATATATGAGAGGGTCTTATTGGCATCAAAATTATGGTTAGTGCTCTAAAAGACTAAAATAAGGACATATTTTCTGAGTTTTCAAATAGCGACAAAGCACTTTTAAATTATTTGTTATCTTTATGTTTTTTTATCTAGTTGACAACTTGATTAAATGTTGCACTTAGGGGAGAGGATGTGGTGTTACTTCCAGAACTGCAGACTTTGCAACTGGGGAACCAGGTTGAAGTTTCTGCTTCAGCTCGACATTCTGTGATTCTGGTCAAATCACTTAGTCTCCCCATGTCTACAACCAAAATGAATTTGTTCTTGTGTGATGTAACCAATGCTCATGTAAAGCACTCCAATACCTGACAAGTCTGCACTATATAACACTGCAAAAACACAAAATAATAAGTGTTTTGCACACTTCTGTCATTGGGCTATATTTGGGCTATATCTGGGTGATTTTGGGCTACATTTGGGCTCTTTTGTCTCCGGTGGCCATCTTGGGAGATTTATTTGTTATGAAGTTTCCTAATTTCCTCATGTACTGCAGTCTCCTCAGTCGGAAATGCTTTCAGTTTTTTACTTTGATTCCATCATGAAGGTATTCAGATATGTCACACATTTGCCATGAATTCTGAATGTTAGCACTCTAGTTGCTCATTAGATCACTGTAGTAAAACTACTGCTCACCATGGAAGTCTGCTCCTGGTATTAAAAGTGCATGTTTCAGTCTGCATGTCAGAATTTTTTAATGAAATAGAAGAGGATTTGAGAAGTCACTCAAAATGTGCCCTCATTTTCTTTCTTCAGCATTAATCATAATTTCTATGGCAAAATGAACCCCCTCATTGTGTTCCTTTTTAAATTAAATGTTTTAAGTGTTACCAGTTTATTCCAATCAAGATGGCTTCAGGTGTGCCATACTTTTGTCATAATGAAGACAGTAAGTGCTCTAGTTGTTTTTAAGAACATTCTTGGACATTCTGTCATTGGGCTATACTTGGGCTACATCTGGGTGATATTTGGGCTACATTTGGGCTCTTTTGTCTCTGGTGGCCATCTTGGGAGACTTATTTGTTATGACGTTTCCTAATTTCCTCATTTACTGCAGTCTCCTCAGTAGGAAATACTTTCAGTTTTTTACTTTGATTCCATCAAGAAGGCATTCAAATGTGTCACACATTTGCCATAAAATCAGAATGTTAGCACTCTTTTTGCTCATTAGATCACTGTAGTAAAGCTACTGCTCACCAGGGAAAACTGCTGCTGGTATTGAAAGTGCATGTTTCAGTCTGCATGCCAGGATTTGAGAAGTCACTCAAAATGTGCCCTAATTTTTCTTTATGCAGCACTAATCATACTTTTTATGGAAAAATGAACCACCTCATTTTGTTCCTTTTTAAATTAAATGTTTTAAGAGTTACCACTTTAATCCAAGCAAGATGGCTTCAGGTGTGCCATACATTTATCATAAGTAGGACGGTTAGCGCTCTAGTAGTTCTTTGGAACACTCTGGAAAGCTGCAGTAGAACACAAAGGAATCAACTGACAGTCTCTGCCCTTGTTGGATGTACATGTTTTACTGAGAATGTCAGACTTCATTCTCACATGACTGAGAAAGATAATGTGAATTTACAGAAAATAAGCTCTCAGTTTAGCTTATAGATCACCTTCCAAACCTCTGTGGTAAAAGCGTGAGAAAATATTTTTCTCTCAATCATGATATCCCAGCAGAAGGCTTTTTCACATGGTGAAATCACCTTAGAACATACCACAATTCCTAAAATGAGTATGGTACCATCAACAAATGATTTATAATGTAACTAAAGTCTTAAAATCTTCTATTAACTGCAATGCTTTTTAATGAGGTGCTATCATGTATATTGGTCCCAAGATGGCTGCCAACACTTCTTGGATGAAGTGCTGACAGCCAATCAGATCTCAGGATGAGATGTGTGGTTAGGCTCCGCCCACATATATATATTGATTTAAATCCTATTTTCTCAGGAACTACTGAACAGATTTACACCAGACCTACAAAAGGCACTTCCTTGACCTGAGGACTACCTCTCTGCCAAATTTCAAGTAACTCTGTTCAGCCGTTCGGGCTGTAGCTGTGTCTAAAGGTCCTATGGAAAAATGCATGGGAAAAACGCGTTTTGGGACCCCCCTTTTTTCTCAGCCCCCGCTTGACGAATCCCCCCGAGACTTTCAGGGTAGGAGCGGAGCGTAGCGCCCCACCTATTTTGAAAATTTCGCGAGGATTCATCGACCGGCGCCAAAGTTATTCCAAATAGAATGTTGCGGATTTCCTATGGAAACAGGGTCCTAACTATAACTATCTACTGGCGACCGCCAGTAGATAATATATATATATATATATATATATATATATATATATATATATATATATTATATATATATATGTATATATTTATATATTCATACATACATACATACATACATACATACATATATGTATCTTACCTACTGGCGGTCGCCAGTAGGTAGTTATAGTTAGGACCTATTTTCCATAGGAAATCCGCAACATTCTATTCCCAATAACTTTGGTGCCGGTTGACGAATCTTCAGGAAATTTTCAAAAGTTTTGGCCAGCTCCGGTCCGCTCCTATCCTGAAAGTCTCGGGGTGATTTATCAAGCGGGGGCTGAGAAAAAAAGGGGGTCCCAAAACGTGTTTTCCCTATGCAATTTTCCATAGGAACGTTTAGCCGCAGCTACAGCCCGAACTGCTGAACGGAATTACACCAAATGTGGCAAAAGGGTAGCCCTTGGTTCAGAGTCATGCCTTTTGGTTAAATGGCGTAAATCCGTTAAGTAGTTCCTGAGAAAATCAAAAGTAAAATCATATATATATCTGGGCGGAGCCTAACCACACATATCATCGTGAGATCTGATTGGCTGTCAGCACTTCATCCAAGAAGTGTTGGCAGCCATCTTGGGACCAATATACATGATAGCACCTCATTAAAAAGCATTGCAGTTAATAGAAGGTTTTTAGACTTTAGTTACATTATAAATCATTTGTTGATGGTACCATACTCATTTTAGGAATTGTGGTGTGTTCGAAGGTGATTTTACCATGTGAAAAGGCCTTCTGCTGGGATATCATTAATCATGTTTGAGAGAAATCTATTTTCTCATGCTTTCCCACAGAGGTTTGGAAGGTGATCTATAAGCTAAACTGAGAGCACATTTTCTGTAAATTCACATTATCTTTCTCAGTCATGTGAGAATGAAGTCTGACATTCTCAGTAAAACATGTACATCCAACAAGGGCAGAAACTGTCAGTTGATTCCTTTGTGTTCTGCTGCAGCTTCCCAGAGTGTTCTAAAGAACAACTAGAGCACTAACAGTCCTACTTATGACAAACGTATAGCACACCTGAAGCCATCTTGATTGGAATAAAGTGGTAACTCTTAAAACATTTAATTTAAAAAGGAACAAAATGAGGGGGTTCATTTTGCCATAGAAAGTATGATTAGTGCCGCAGAAAGAAAAATTAGGGCACATTTTGAGTGACTTCTCAAATCCTTTTCTATTTCATTAAAAAATTCTTACATGCAGACTGCAACATGCACTTTCAATACCAGCAGCAGACTTCCCTGGTGAGCAATAGCTTTTCTACAGTGATATAATGAGCAACTAGAGTGCTAACATTCTGAATTTATGGCAAATGTGTGACACATCTGAATGCCTTCTTGATGGAATCAAAGTAAAAAACTGAAAGTATTTCCTACTGAGGAGACTGTAGTAAATGGGGAAATTAGGAAACTCCATAACAAGTAAATCCCCCAAGATGGCCACCAGAGACAAAAGACCCCAAATGTAGCCCACATATCACCCAGATGTAGCCCAAGTATAGCCCAATGACAGAATGTCCCAGAGTGTTCTTAAGAACAACTAGAGTGCTTACTGTCTTACTTATGACAAAAGTATGGCACACCTGAAGCCATCTTGATTGGAATAAACTGGTAACACTTAAAACATTTAATTTAAAAAGGAACTCAATGAGGGGGTTCATTTTGCCATAGAAATTATGATTAGTACTGAAGAAAGAAAAATTAGGGCACATTTTGAGTGACTTCTCAAATCCTCTTCTATTTCATTAAAAAATTCTGACATGCAGACTGAAAAATGCAGCTTTTAATACCAGCAGCAGACTTCCGTTGTGAGCAGTAGCTTTACTACAGTGATCCAATGAGCAACTAGAGTTCTAACATTCAGAATTTATGGCAAATGTGTGACATATCTGAATACATTCTTGATGGAATCAAAGTAAAAAACTGAAAGCATTTCCTACTGAGGAGACGGCAGTAAATGTGGAAATGAGGAAACTTCATAACAAATAAATCTCCCAAGATGGCCACCAGAGACAAAAGAGTCCAAATGCAGCACAAATATCACCCAGATGTAGCCCACATGTAGCCCAATGACAGAAGTGTTCAAAACACTTTTTATTTTTTGTGTTTTTGCAGTTTTATATAGTGCAGACTTGTCAGGTATTGGAGTGCTTTACATGAGCATTGGTTACATCACACAAGAACAAATTCATTTTGGTTGTAGACATGGGGAGATTAAGTGATTTGACCAGAATCACAGAATGTCGAGCTGAAGCAGAAACTCCAGCCTGGTTCCCCAGTTGCAAAGTCTGCAGCTCTGTAAGTAACACCACATCCTCTCCCCTAAGTGCAACATTTAATCAAGTGGTCAACTGGATAAAAAAACATAAAGATAACAAATAATTTAAAAGTGCTTTGTCGCTATTTGAAAACTCAGAAAATATGTCCTCATTTTAGTTTTTTAGAGCACTAACCATAATTTTGATGCAAATAAGACCCTCTCATATATGTATTTTCTAAAGGAAATGCTCTAGGTATTATAGTTTTGATTACATCAAGATGACGTTCCACACTTTTGTAATAAATATAGAATGTTAGCAATCTAGTTGTTCATTAGGATACTGTTGAGAGGCAGAGGCCAGGGGCACGGACTCTGAAAATTGAAGGCAGGTAGGAGGGTGCAGAGGCAACAATTTGACCATACTCGGCTGGCAGGAAGGGCAGTGGTAGCACAACTGTCTATGGAGGGCAGTGGAAAGGGGGGCAGGGGCAACAAACCAACAATACAGGACTGGCAAGAGAGGCTGTGGCAAAATAATAGACCATTGTGGGCAGAAGGAAGAGGCAGTGGTAGTACAACCATACATGCCAACAGACCCGATTTAGCCAGGGAACGTCCAATATTTTTAAGCTCAAATGGGCTTTATTTGATCTGTCTCCTGTCTACAATCTCCTCTTTTTCAATGTAACTCAAAAGGGAAAACCAACACCCCAGTTTTTTTTCAAAATCTCCCTCTTACCAAGTTCAAAATGTTTGCAAGTATGGAACATTGGATCATGGAAGGCAGGAGGAATTGGGGTAGGGACATGGACTTGGATAACTGAGGACAGGAGGGACATGGAGAGGTGCACCAAACTGACCCTACAGGGCAGGCATCAGGGTTTGCAGCAGCACAATACACCACACAGGGCATGCGGGACGGGAGTGCAGCACAACAATCCATAGAAAGCAATAGGGAGGGGACAGGACCATGCACATGGACAACAGAGAACAGAGGGGAAAGAGGCAATGGTAGCTAGCTGACCATAATAAACAGACAGGAGAGAAAGCTGCAGCATAACAGACCATAAAGGGAAGGAGGGATGAATCAGGGGCATTACAGTGGAACAGACAAGCCAGGAGGGAGGAAATAGGGGTTTGCACATGGAAACAGAGGGCTGGGGGCAAGGGGGCAGGGCAGGAGCAGCAAGATGCCCATGGAGGTCAGGCAGGGTGGGCACTAGAAGCAAGACACACCATGGAGAGCAACAGTGAGACTATGATGGCATACACACAGACCATGGAGGGAAGGTGGGAGGGGGTCAGGGGCAGCTAGCTGACCACACAGGGAAGGTGGGAGGGGCTGTGGCAGCACAGAAGACCATGCATGGCAAGTGGGAGGGTTAGTTGCAGCACAATGGCTGTGATGGGCAAGAAGGAGGGTGCAGGGGCATGCACAAAGGACCATGGAGGATAGAAGGGAGGGTCAGGACCTGGGCACAGACAAGAGGGTTCAGGGGAAGGGGCCTCACAATAGACCACGCGGGGCATGCAGGAGGAGTAGTTGCAGCACAACAGACCAGGGAGGGCAGAAGGGTGTGGTAGTAAAATGGACCATGGAGGACAGGAGGAAGGGGATAGGGGATAGGGACATGGAATGTGAACAGGCAGGGTGGAGGTGGCAGGGACAGGTTACAGTCATCTGACAATGCTAGGCAGGTGGGAGGGGTGTGGCAGCTCAACAGAACACTCAGAGTAGATAGGAGTGGCAGGTCCATGGTGGGCAAAAAGGATGGAGCAGGGGCATGCACAAAGACATCGGAGGGCAAAAGGAAGGAGAATAGGGGCAGCAAGCTAAGCACAGAGGCTAAGCAGGAGGTCAATGATGGGGCATAGAATTGGGCAATGGAGGGCAGGAGTAGTGGACTGGTACATCATGCTAAATGGAGGGCAGTGGCAGCACATCAGACCATGCATGGCAGGAGGGAGGAGGCCAGTCCATGGATTCAGACAACAGAGGATAGGGAGAAGGTGGATGGGGCAGCAAGCTAACTGTTCAGAGAAGGTGGGAAGGCCAGGGGCAGAACAGCCGCCACTCAGGGCTGTAATAAGGGAGCAGGGACATGGACTTGGACAATGGATGGCTAGGAGGAGGGATGGCAGCAGCAGCAAGCTTGGGTGGGGGCAGCACAATGCCAGGCCCTGCTTCCAACCCCCCACCATCCATTGTGATATGCATCTTAATTAACGTTAAAAAAACCTAGAAATTTGCTGAAAAAACAAAGATTACAGGGACAGTATAGTTAGACTCAGATTTCACTCATACACAACCAGTGAAATTCAGCTGTTATAGTTACCTGGGCTAACTGTAACTTACACCCCCGAAATGTACTGCTAATGACCTCAGACATTACATCATTCATGACATGGTCAGTTACATCACTCATGACATCACTCATGACATCTCTAACAAGCTTTGAATGGAATGTAACTATAATCACTAGAACTTTATTTAGGGATAGTGTGTGCATATTAACACCACTTTTTTTCCTGTTCTTTCGTGTAAGAACCATTGTAATATGCAACGTGCCCAGATTAATATGGCCGATCGCCTTTCACTTTAAAGTAATGTGTAGTCCATTGTTTATGTTGATGTTTGCAATTCTAAGTATGTTTATTATGAATAAGTCATGTTGACGAACCTACAGGTATGACGGTCACGGGGCAAGATATGCTGAAATGACATTGTGTGCATATTAAAACTTGTTTTCTTTTCTTTATTGTATAAATTCCTGAATTTTCACATCGTGACCAGGCCAATATGGCCGTCAGCTTTTTGGATTAAAGTAATGCACTGCTGCTGACGTCACATATTACATCACTCATGACATGGTCAGTGACATCACTCATGACATCACTCATGACATCTCAAATGACATCACTCATGACATCATCTATGTGATCATCTGATGCACCTCCTCACACCCTAAAATACAGACTACCATTCTCGAAACCATAGACACACCAATACTAGTACAGCTACAATATTCTGTGCACTATGCATGCAGACCTCTAATCAGCTACATAGCTTTGATACAGTCTTTTAAATACTCAGTTAGTACCTATGCAGTCTAGGAATCCTTCTGTCTGTCCCATGCACTTCTCCTTTCAACCACCCAGCACTATCTACGTATCCTATCACTCTGCCAATACCTAAGCACTAATAAATTTAGCATGCACTCTCGTTGCAGCACTGAAATTACTCCAGTTATTAGTCATGTACTTAAGGAATGGCCTAGCCACTAACGCAAGTGCAGGTACAATATTTTGTACACTATGCATGCAGACCTCTAACCAGCGACATACTATTGATACGCTCTTCTAAATACCCAGTAAGTACCTATGCAGTCTAGGAATCCATCTGTCTGTCCCATGCACTTCTCCATTCACCCATCCAGCACTATCTACGTATCCTATCACTCCACCAATACCTAAGCACTTATAAATTCAGCACGCACTTTCTTAGCAACACTGAAATTACTACAGTTATTAGTCGTATACTTAAGCTTAAGGAATAGCGTAGTCAAAAACACAAGTGCAGGTACAATATTTTGTACACTATGCATGCACACCTCTAACCAGCTACAAACTATTGATACGCTCTTCTAAATACCCAGTTAGTACCTATGCAGTGTAGGAATCCTCCTGTCTGTCCCATGCATTTCTCAAATCACCCATACAGCACTATCTACTTATCCTATTACTCCACCAATACCTAAGCACTTATAAATTCACTATACACTCTGTTTGTAATACTGTAATTATTCTAGTTACTAGTCATGAACTTATGGAATGGCCTAGCTGCTAACACAAGTACATCTATAATATTTTGTGCACTATCCATTCAGACCTCTAACTAGCTACATACTATTGATACACTCTTCTAAATACCCAGTTAGTACTCATGCAGTGTAGGAATCGTCCAGTCTGTCCCATGCACTTCTTTAATCACTTATCTATCACTATCTACATATCCTATCACTCCACCAATACGTAAGCACTTATAAATTAAGCGTTCACTCTGTTTGCAGCCCTGTCATCATTCCAGTTACTAGTGGTTTTCTTATAAAATGACCTAGGCACCAACACAAGTACACACAAAATATTCTGTGCATAATCCCTACAAATCTCTAAGCAGATACATACTATTGGTCTACTCCATTAAATACTGAAGTGGTACCCATGCAGCGTAGGATACCTCCTGTCAGTCTCATGCAATTCTTCAATCACCCATCCAGCACTATGTTTTTATTGTATCAGTCTGCCAATACCTAAGCACTTATGGGGCAGATTTACAAGCACCCTGCGCCACCAGTACGTCACTTTTTGTAAGGTAGTGATGGCGCCAGGCACTCCTTCATATTTACAATTAGAGGAAAAGCCACCCTGCGTGGTTTTTCCTCTCCTTGTAAATACGGCCCTTTCATACACAGAACTTTGAGTTGAAGGGGCGTCCCATAGGTGTTGCTGTGGGTGTTCCCACGCAACACCCATGGAACAAGACACATCTCAAGATTTATGAGAAATCGTAAATCTGGAGATGTGTGTGAATGCTGCGCCATCCTAGAGTTGGTGTAGCAAGGCGCAAATTGTTTTTATTTCTCCTCATTTTTTCCACTTTCAATGCATGCTGCATTCCACAGCATACATTGAAAGAGGAACATGCCTTTACTGATTGTTTTTGTGCAGGAAGGTGTCCCTTCCTGCACAAAAACAATCTCCACACGACACAGACATCCTTTCACCATGGTGCAAGGGTGCCTGTGTCACTGCATGGCTGCAGTGTGTGCAGCAGTGCAGAGGGAAGCACAGAGTTGCAACATATTCATGTACATATGTCAAATCCCTGTGCTTCGGAAGTGCCACAGTGCAGTGCAGCTAAAGAACTTGCAGGGTCACGCTGCAGTACTTCCTCATAAATCTTCACCTATAAATTCACCATACACTACTAATGCATTATTTCAGTCAATTATGCTGTATACATATATTCAACCAAAACTTTCACACATTGCCTTGCAATTATAGTTATTTCTTTAACCAGATAAGGTAGTTCTGATAAGAATTTTTTTTTAAACAATTTTGTATTTTTTTCAAAAAATGAACAAAAAAAACCGAATAAAACAGGAAACATTTGGAATTACTTATCATTCCAAAAACAAAAAAACAAAACAATGAACAATGATGGTTGCGTTGCGCAGCACAAACTGCATCCACCGACTGCTCACCGAAGCATATAAGTTTCTTACACTTCACGCAGTGTTGCTCGAGAAAGGCGAATTCTGGCCTAATGTCCATTGCAGGTGTTCCTGAGGACGCTCCAGATGTACTTGCCACAGCAGGTGAGGGGTTCAAAGCAGCTCGCCTCATTTCCTCCCGAGCAAGATTGAGAGGATGTGTGGTCCAGAGATGCTTGTACATAGAAGCAGTGCCACAAGAGTATTTTTTTTTACTGCCTTTTGACAGGACTCAGTCACATATTTTGCACATCACCTTTCTCGCATTTACTTTCTTCTCTCCAGGTGGAAAAGTGAAGAATTTCCACACAACAGATTCCGGCCTCTGTGGACGTGGTGCCTCCTGTAAGATTTCTTCTTCAGAAGATACTTCCTCCTGCTGTTGCTGCTGTCCAGATGCCATTTTATTTGATATTTTTTGAAAACCACCAATATTTCAGTTTTTTTTTTTAATGTTTTTTTGCAATTTTCAGAAAAATATATAATGTTATTTAATGAATAAAATATTTATAAATAAACAGTTAAAAACTGTAGAAAATCAGTTAAAAAAATAGATATAACTACTATTACACTTAAAAATTAGCATTTAAAAAACCTTTGAAATTCACTGAAAAAACCATAGGTTTCAGAGACGTTATAGTTAGAAAATAGCATTTAAAAAACCTTAGAAATTCATAGAAAAAACCATGGGTTTCAGGGATGTCATCAGTGATGTCATCAGTTTATGTCACTGACCATGTCATAAATGATGTAATATGTGACATTATCAGCAGTGCATTGCAGGCACGTGAGTTATAGTTAGCAGAACTATAACTGAGGAATTTCTATGGTTTTGTACGAGTGAAATGTCCAGCTAACTATAACACCCCTGAAACCTATGTTTTTTTCTGTGAATATATGTCGATATATATAGATTTTTTTTTCATTTTGGGACGAATAGGGGTATCGCAAATAGGAACAAGCAACATAAAAATGAAGTCACGGACCATTCCATAGACTGCATTTGATGCAATTGATACGTTCCATAACATAGTCATCAATGACCTCAAGAAACTACAAGCCAAAGGACCAAATCTCATGGAAGAAAATATTTCAAAAAAACAGTGGAAAGCAATAATGGATTTGAAAAACGACGACGAGTTGGTAATAAAACCTTTAGATAAAGGTGGGAATGTGGTATTAATTAAAAAGAACATGTATCAGAAGAAGGCATGGAGACAATTATCAGTAAGAGAATGCTACACAGTAGTAACATGAATGGTGTATGAAACAAGTATCCAAGAGTTCCATGGAATACTAAATAAATGGAAAATGAAAGACATACTGTGGGATACGGATTACAAATGTATCTATTGTGAGCTACCAGAACTGCCCATGTTTTATCACCTTCCAAAGGTACACAAGGGCACATAAAACCCACCCGGATGACCAATCATATCATCTGTGAACAGTCTATTGGAAAATGCCTCAATTTATATCGATTGCTTTTTAAATCCCCTGACTTGAGCTCCTATGTTAAAGATACGAAGGACTTCCTGTCCATTATTGCGAACATAGAGTGGGAGACAGACATTTTACTAATAACGCTAGATGTGACTAGTTTATATACTAGCATCAAGCATGAGAAGGGACTAGAAGCAGTCAACTTCTTTTTACAAAAGCGAAATGCTAAATACTATGAACACAATCTGATGTTGTTAGAACGTATATCTTTTTGTCTTAGGAATAACATCTTCCTTTTCTCAGGAGAATTGTACCATCAAGAACAGGGGACTGTGATGGGCATGTGCTTTGCCCCCACGTACGTGAATTTATTCGTGGGCTGGTGGGTGAAGCACGTGGGCTGGGCAGGACAAAATGAGCATTGGATGGACAAGGTTGTGTTGTGCGCTCGTTACATAGATGACCTCTTCATTATTTGGAAGGGGTCACGGGAAGATGCAAAACATTATGTTTCAGCCCTCAATCACAACGATTGCAATCTGAAATTTACTGAATGCATTAGTAAAACAGAGGTACCATACCTAGATCTATTGGTTTATATCTAAGACAACACCTTACAAACCACATTATACAGGAAGCCAACGGCTGGGAACAGTATGTTACATGCAGGCAGCTTGCATCACAAGAGTGTAATTAGTGGGGTTCCATATGGAGAACTCTTAAGGCTTAAACTAAACTGTTCTACGGAAAGAGAATTTGTCAAATCGAAAATTGATGTTTTCAGAAGGTTTAGAGCCCGAGGATACTCAGATGGAATATTGAAAGGGGCAGAAAAGAAAGCAGAAATCCTAGAAAGGAAGAATCTGTTATTGATAAGAACTGAAGTGCAGAAACAGCAACAGGATGAGAGAGGGGCCATCAGGATGATGACAGAATACACTACTCAATCCCCTGAGGTTTTCCAAACCTTTCAAAGAAATTGTAAGATTTTGAAAGCTGACAATATAGTGGGCCCCACTATCTCTGAAAAAACCCATATGACTTATAGGAGGGGCTCCTCCTTGAAGGATTATTTAGTAAGGAGACCTTTTTCAAAAACACCAAAGAAGAAAGACATGATAACGGGCTTCTATCCCTGTAGAAATTGCAAAGCCTGCAAAAAGAGTGAGAAGGTAAAAGTATAGGAAGAGTAACGAAGAGAAAAATCAATAGATTTATGAACTGTAATACAGAATGTACAGTTTACTGCCTGACTCTGAAATGTCTGAAATGTACAGTAATGAATTATTAGTAACAAAGATTTGAGTATAATCCAATGGGGTTTGCCCATTCAGGGCGCGATTTTAAAACTCAGGAAGGCTTGATTGAAAACTTGCTTGATTAGAAAGTAATACCATGCTTCTCTTAATATGTACATGGTACGAAGATATGGAATTAAAAACGTAGATTAACTGTCACAGGTGTGCCTATACAAGGCTTAATGATAATGTGATTGACAGTGTTAATATATATCCATAAGGAATTCTGAATTATTAATGAATTTGCCCATGCAAAGATGTCTGCCGTAGTTAAACAATGAAGTTCCCTATGTCTCAAAACAACCCCTTTTTTATGTCTATTAAGAGCCAAGACGCGCCGCTTTCCTTTCTCTATGTTTACCTTTGGAGTTTAAAAATTGTGATTTTCGTTTGCTTCACTGACATTGACAAAGGTGTGTAGCCGAAATGCGTCTGTCGGGTGTTTTGTCGAGTGGTGAATAAATACTGAATAACTATCTGCCAGTGTGCGCCTCATACATAACCGGCATGCTGAGCCTTCTGTGAACATTCACCTGAAACTGCCTAAGAAGAAGAGGCTACATGCCTCAAAACGTGTCGGCACCTTAGTTCAATACCGGAATGAAGTTGTTGTTTTGCCGTATTGAATAAACCGCGAGGTTCAAATCGGCTGGGAGTGTGTCCTGGAAAGCTTCGGGTGATTGGGGAACTATATATATATTTATATATATCCACCCAAAAAGCAGTCACGTATGCTCCAGCCTGCTAAACGTGAGGAGCGTACTGCGAGGTAGCGTACCTCACGTATCCAACCATAAACTGCACAACCTCCAGTAAAGTATTCTGGATCGATAATTACAGAGCCAACACTCAAATTCCAATTCCAGCGTATGTTTTATTCACACAAGGCAACAACAAACAAAACAATGCAAAGTATTTTTTCTATGTTAATGAAATGTAAACGCACATTCTGCCTTTAAATAAGGCAGGAAGTAATATATATATCTAACCCGTGACCAAGGAGGGTTTGAACTCCGAAACGCGTTGGGTTGTGTTTGTTGTTGCCGTGTGTGAATAAAACATACACTAGACTTGGAATTTGAGTGTTGGCTCTGTAATTATCGATCCAGGATACTTTTACTGATGGTTGTTGCAGCTTTTGGTTGGATATGTATATATGTATATATATAAGTATTTATATATATATATATATATATATATATATTATCTACTGGCGGTCGCCAGTAGTTAGGACTGTGTTTCCATAGGAAATCCGCAACATTCTATTTGGAATAACTTTGGCGCCGATTGACGAATCCTCACGAATTTCTAAAAATAGGTGGGGCGCTCCGCTCCGCTCCTTCCCTGAAAGTCTCGGGGGGATTCGTCAAGCGGGGGCTGAGAAAAAGGGGGGGGGGCCCAAAACGCGTTTTCCCCATGCATTTTTCCATAGGACCTTTAGTCCGAGCTACAGCCCGAACGGCTGAACAGAATTACTTGAAATTTGGCAGAGAGGTAGCCCTCAGGTCAGGGATGTGCCTTTTGAAGGTCTCGTGTAAATCTGTTCAGTATTTCCTGAGAAAATAGCATTTAAATCAATATATATATCTATAGGCGCGCTCCGAGCGCGTACCGTAAGCTTACAGTACGCGCACGCCACCGTGCACGAGCGCCATTCTGATTGGTTGTTAGATCTTAGTAAACATTCGATTCGGTCGAAACCAGGAAGTGTCGGCCGCCATTTTGTCTCTCGCAGTCTGGGTGGGTGAAAAACAAAGGTGGAGAACGTGAAAAGGGGGCAGGGTGGACAGTTCCTGACCCCCTAGCCTTTGTCAGGGGGTCCCAGAAGGACCCCCAAGGGCAAAAATTATTTGTAAGTTTTTTTTTCGAAAAATCACCGAATGCGCGTAGCGTACGCGCAAGGCGTAAACGGAAAAATTCCGCAAACTTCGCGTAACGATTCCGCGACTACGCGTACCGTGCGCGCAAGGCAAAAAAAAAAAAAAAAAATACATAACTTAGCATTTAAAAAACCGTACAAATTCACTGAAAAAAACATAGGTTTCACACACGTTATAGTTAGGAATTAGCATTTAAAAAACCTTGCAAATTCACTTAACAAACCATAGGTTTCACACATGTTATAGTTAGCTGGACATTTCCCTCGTAAAAAACCAATGAAATTCCCCCGTTATATTTAGCGCAGGCAACTATAACTCACGCGACCGCAATCCTCTGCTGATGACGTCAGATATTACATCACTGATGACATATGTGTCTTTCTGAAAAAAAAATATTTGTAATATATGTATAGCTAAAGATTAATGGAAGAAGACATGGGTAAATAGGTGTCTAAATACAGTGATGTAATATCTGACGTCATCAGCAGAGGATTGCGGTCCCGTGAGTTATAGTTGCCTGCGCTAACTATAACGGGGCAATTTCATTGTTTTTTTACGAGGGAAATGTCCAGCTAACTATAACATGTGTGAAACCTATGGTTTTTTAAGTGAATATATACATACATATATATATATATATATATATATATATATATATTACCTACTGGCGGTCGCCAGTAGGTAGTTATAGTTAGGACCACGTTTCCATAGGAAAACCTCAACATTCTATTTTGAATAACTTTGGCGCCGGTCGACGAATCCTCGCGAATTTCTCAAAATAGGTGGGGCGCTACGCTCCGCTCCTACCCTGAAAGTCTCGGGGGGATTCGTCAAGCGGGGGCTGAGATAAAAGGGGGGTCCCAAAACGCGTTTTTCCCATGCATTTTTCCATAGGACCTTTAGAACGAGCTACAGCCCGAACGGCTGAACAGAATTACTAGAAATTTGGCAGAGAGGTAGTCCCTAGGTCAAGGAAGTGCCTTTTGTAGGTTTGGTGTAAATCTGTTCAGTAGATTCTGAGAAAATAGCCTTTAAATCAATATATATATCTGAGCCCGCTTACGGTACGCTTACCGTACGCTTACGGTAAGCGTACGGTGGCGTGCGCGAGCGCGATTCTGATTGGCTCTTAGATCTTAGTAAACATTCGAATCGGCAGAAACCAGGAAGCGGCGTCCGCCATTTTGTCTACCGCACTGAGTGTTATGTATCAAACATGATGGCCAAAAACATGTTACGGGGATGTTTTGACAACTCCCTCTCACATAGTCATGTTGAGGGAGTCCCCAAACATCCCCCAAGAGCAAAAACGGCATTATTTTTTTTTCGGCAATTTCGCGGGGTACGCTTACCGTACGCTTACCGTAAGCGTACGGTAAAAAAATAAAAATAAAAAAAACACTATCCACACTTTCTCCACCCCTTGTGCAAATGGTGGCCGAAGGCCACCATTTGTGCATGGCTTATCAGAGCACAGAAATTTCCCAAAAAATTTCAACAGATTACCTATCACAAGGAAGTGCATAATATGTCCTCCATGTGCGCACGAGTGCGCACGAGTGTGTGTAAGAGTATATAACTGGGTATATGTGAGAGGGTGTGATTGTGAGAGTGGCTGTATGGATGAGTGTGTGCTTGTATCAGTAATTGTATAAGAGCGTAGGAATGTGGTAGTATTTTTATGAGTACGTGAACTTGTGTGTGTATAACTGAATAGGTGAGTAAATTGGAGTGTGATTAATTATTTGCATGATTGACTAGGTGTGTGAGTATGTCTATGGATGATTGGCGGTGTCTGAGTGTCTATATAGGTGTATAAATGCATATGATAGTCCTGTACTGAGGGACTGTAAGTATGAGTGTCTCTACAGTGAGTGGAGGTGTGTGTAGACCTAAGAGTCAATGAGTGTGTATGTAGTTATTGGTATTGGAGTATCTATGGTTTTGAGAATGGCCGTCTGAAATTTTGAGTCGGTGTATCAAAGGTTATATTAGGGTGTGAGAAGATGCACTAATTTATTACATGGATGATGTCATCAGTGATGTCATCAGTGATGTCATTTGAGATGTCATCAGTGATGTCATGAGTGATGTCACTGACCATGTCATGAGTGATGTAATATGTGACGTCATCAGCAGTGCATTGTGGGGGCGCACAAGTTATAGTTAGCTGAACTAACTATAACGGGGGAATTTCTAGGGTTTTGTACGAGGGAAATGTCCAGCTAACTATTACACCCCTGAAACCTATGGTTTTTTCAAAGAATTTCTAAGGTTTTTTAAATGCCAATTCCTAACTATAACGTGCATGAAACCTATGGTTTTTCAGTGAATTTCAAAGGTTTTTTAAATGCTAATTCCTATCTATAATTTATCTCTAAAGCTATGATGTTTAATGATTTTCATTGAATTTCTAAATTTTTCAATTTCAGTGTCAATTCCTTTAAATATGTTTTTTTAAAATACTTTTTAATCACCTTTTTTTAACTTATTTTTTCAATTAATTCTTTTAAAAATTAAAAAATATTTTGTTTTTATTGGGTTTTAAAAAAAAAAAATGTTAATGTTTTAAAATATAGTTTTATAGTTTTTAAAATATTTTTTTTAAACTATATCTTGAAAACGTAATTTTTTATTTTTTTTCCTTCATTTTTTTGGGATCCGCGCACCCAACACGCTAGGAACCACGCACCCTGCGCACATTTCGCCGTTTAAAAAAAAATTGTTAAAGTTTTAAAATATAGTTTTATATTTTTTAAAATATTTTGTAAACTATATTTTCAAAACTTTTTTTTTCCATTTTTTTGGGATCCACGCACCCAACGAGTTAGGAACCGCGCACCCTGCGTGCATTTTGCCATTTAAAAAAAAAAAAGGGGGCCCCAGGAGGTCCTTCTTGGACCCCCTAAGCAACACTAGAGAGTCAGAGTTTCTCTACCCTGCCCCCTTTACATCTTTGACACACTTATTTACCTGACTTAATCAGCCTCGCTTCTACCGAGTCACAAAATGGCTGCCAACAGTTCCTGGTTTCGAATGTAGACAGACACTTGACAGCCAATTAGCATTCAGTGCGTGATCGGGAGGGTGCGTGCTCGGTTTGGAGAGGGTGCACTTAGGGTGCGCTTAGTGTGCGTGTATCCTCTGAGGCCATAGATATATCTATCTTTTTTACTCTAATTTTCCCAGGAACTACTGAACGGATTTACACCATTTATGCAAAAGGCACGAGTCTGAACTGAGGACTACCTCTTTGCCAAATGTGGTGTAATTCCGGTCAGCAGTTTGGGCTGTAGCTGCTTCAACAGGTCCTATGCGAAAATGGCATGGGGAAAATATGTTTTGGGACCCCCCTTTTTTCTCAGCCCCCGCTTGACGAATCACCACAAAACTTTCAGAATGGGAGCGGACCGGAGCTGGCCAAAAGTTTGGAAAATTTCATGAAAATTCGTCAACCGGCGCCAGACTTATTGGGAGTAGAATGTTGCGGATTTCTTATGGAAAATAGGTCCTAACTATAACTACCTACTGGCGACCGCAGTAGGTAATATATATATATAGTTGTAGTTACGGCCTTGTTTCAATTCAAAAAGTGTTTTTTCTTTTGCCAATATCTTTAACGCCGTTTGACGAATCTTTGCAAAATTTTCAAAACTAATGGTACGCTCAGATCAGCTACAGTCTTCAAAGTGTCGGGGTGATTCGTCAAGCAGGGGCCAAGAAAAATGGGTGTTCCAAAACACGTTTTCTCCATGTTAATTTCCATCAGAAACTGTTGACGCAGCTACAGCACGAACTGCTGAATGGAATTACACCAAATTTGGCCGAAAAATAGCTCTTGATCCAGAGTACACTCCTTTTGTTAAATGGTGTAAATCCGTCCAGTAGTTAAATATTTACAGATATCTATATATGGATGCGAAGGATCCGCAAACCCTCCCTATCTCAAGCTTTTTAATGTGATTGGCTGCAAGCACTTCAAACCAGGAAGTATTGGCAGCCACCTTGTGAATCAGTTGAACTGAGTCACAAGAAAAAAGGTGTAAGAACTAGAAAAGGGGGAAGGGTAGAAACAACCTGACCCCCTACGCCTGCTCAGGGGGTCCCATAGGGACACCAAGGGTCAAAAAAGGCATTTAAAAAAATAAAATTAGCGAGATTCACGTAGGGTACACAAATCCTGTTGAAATGTTTGTAAAAAAACAACGTGCAGTCTCCCGTGCCTCGATTTCTTTAAGCCCCTGGGTGTGCCAGGTCCTGTGGGCAATGCTTAGTTATGATGCGAACCACCACCTCCATGGGGGTATTGTAATGATATGTAGGGGGCACCTGGCCCCCGTAGCCCCGGGAACCGCCACCTCCTAGGGCTTTTAAAAAAAACTGCATGGGTGGCTCCTGCCCCCAACACTGTGCCGCACCGGGGACTGCCACCTCCCTGGGGGTATATGCTTTAAATGCAGGGGGGCCAAATTGCCTCCTGCAGCCCTGGGGACACCACCTCCTTGGGGCGCTAAATATTTAAATGTTGGGGTCTGTTATGGACCTCTGGTCCCAGCGAACACTACCTTCCTGGGGCTTCATACATGTTGGAGGGGGGCCTGGAGCCCTCCATGGCCCCGGGGACCGCCACCCACCAGGGCCAGCTCCAGCAATGTCCTGGGGTGCCCACCCTTGGGAGATTGCAGTTTGCTATGGCATAGCGGGAACACTGCTCCTGTCATGCCGTAGCAATTTTTTGCTTTGCTTCATGGAAGCAATAGCTGGAAAACAGCTCTTGCTTCCATGAGGCAAAGCAGATTTGCTTTTGGGCAAAGGAAGCTGCATGTTGGCAGCTTCCTTTGCCCAAAAGCAATGCTGTCTCCCGCAGGAGGTGGGGAGCTGGCAGGGACCGCGGGCGCATTGGGGCTCCACCTGTGGTCCCCAACCAGAGACCAAGCCCGGGGGGTGGGGTCTCAGGGGCCCAAAAGTTCCCGGGTAAGAGGTCCACACAGGCCCCCCACCCATTTGGAAAAATTAATTAATAAAATAAAGCATTGGCCAAGCCACGGGGGATGAGGTCCTGGAGCCAAAAATGGGCCGGGAGGGGGAACAAGTGGCTCCCTCTCTACAATTTTTTTTTAAATTGCTGGGCCCCGGGGATGGGGTCCCCAGAACCAAAATCAGGCAAGGGTAATGGGGGGGCAATGATTATTATTTTTTTCTCTCTCATGATAGGAGTTGTGACCCTATCGCAGATCTCACCTCAGGCCCCAGTGTAATGTTGTGGTTGATTCACAGATACACCTTAAATAAATAATTAAATAATATATCATTCAGAAGGTAGTGTTGCATTTGTGAACTTTTTTATAGAGCTGGTGAGATTGAAGTTAATAATCACATTGAATTTGTTAGAGCTAGAAATATAACAAACATTTTTTTTTTAAATTAAATTTAAATTAAACTTGGAAAGCCTATTGTGTTGTAGCACATTGAATTTGTGCTTTTGTTTTGCGAATTCGCAACAGAATCGCGAATCTGCAAAATGTTTTCAAAGTGTATGCGTGGGTTATAGGGTGGCTCTAAAGAGAGCTGTTGTTTTCATTATGATTTTGTTGGAGCTATAAGTAAGTGGTGATGCACAGCTTCAAGTTGTTGAGAAACACTCTGTTTCCTTCATCTGTAAAATGAACTACGTCACTTCTGCAGATGTCATGCATATCAAAACGTAGATTGTTGTTATGGATGGAGTCCATGCTATTGTCTCTGAGGTAAGCAGAAATAGCTTTTTTGACATTCTTCCTAGCCTTCTCAATCTGTGGACAGAATTGATTTGATCAGTTCCATTTCTTTCTTTGGCATAAAACAAAGACAGTTTGAGGGAAAACAACGTTAATTGTGCAAAGGTATTCTTCACTAGGATGTCCAGCCCTACCCTAATCAATGTAACTAGATCATTGCCACCACAGTGCACTATCATGAGGTCAGGAGTTTGGAGATGCAAAAAGGTTTTAAACAAAGGCATCAATTGGTGCCACTTTAATCCTCTCTCTGCAAACTATTTAATTTCCACATTTTGCATACCTAGGTCTTTGTCAATACCTCTGTGTTCAGCATACCCTTTGCCCAGGAAACATAGCTGTGACCTACAATCCATACGGTAAGCATTTTGAAGGTATGTCTGGAAGGAATCAAAAGACGTCTCTAGCTGAGTAAGTCATTTGGTGGAATGAGAGGTATGTAAAAATGATGGATATGGTGCTGTTTTAGATAAAGCAGATAACTGATTGGTTGGTCATAAACATTGTGTACTTTAAAAATAAGAGGGCGTGTTACTTTCCTGAAGAAGCATGTTTCTGATTGGTTATTGAATATTGTTTGAAAAATACAGTAGATAGGATAAGTTAATATTTTGCAAAAGTCAACCACACCTGCTATTTGCGTTTGTAAGCTACTGTGCTGAATTTGAGAAAATATGGTGAACTTGCGACCCTCCGGTACAGGTGAATGTTGTAGAAAGTGTTACTATGGAAACTAGGATTAAACAGAATGGGGGAAGGGTTGAAATGTAACTGTGGTTTTAAAATAAGAAATGCTACTTATATATAAGTGATATGCTACTAAAGTAAGTTTTCCCAAATCAGTTGTATTTTTAGAAGTAGTGTTTTGTTAAAAAGTAATACTAATATTATTGGAAATAGGATTGTGAACTCCAGTAAAGTACAGATCTAGTTTGGGCACTTTTAGAACACACTAATAAAGGGTTAATATGTCTAACCAATAGAAATGTATATCAGAATTTAAAATAATGAAGGAAGCATTTTGATTTGTTACTTACTTTTAGTTTTGTGCAGAAAGGAGAGGGAAAGTTTGCCATTACTGGTTTTACCTTGGTGCATTACATTTATTGTGTGAAAAAGAAAATCTTTTATGAGTTTCTGATATTTAATATTCTGCAATACTATTTGAGAGGTGAGTTACAGATTTTTAAGGTGGGTGATGTATTGTGTAGTAGTGTTTCAGTCTTTGTAGTGATATTTTTATCTTTGAAAGTCATTAGTTTTAAAGTTTGCCAATTATTAGAAAAGTGTGATGTTTGAAATATATTACGAAATGTACGAAAACGTATTGTAGTTTGTTTTATTGTACTGTAATGAAGATTGAAATAGGTTGTGTATAGTAATATGTATGCTTCTTGACTCTCTAATGAAATACACTTGAAGTACGCCGTATAAATTGCGGTGTCTGTTTCAAATGGGAAAAGCAGCCTGTCAAGTTTAAAAGTCTGTGTGGTCTTGTGACTGAGGTATGCCTCTACTTGTACAGGTATTCTCACACGTGTTATGCATCTGAAGATGGCAGACGTGTGAAACACAGGTATACAACTATTTGTATGTTTTTTTATGTATGATGCTAGTAGCAAAAGGCACAGACACATGCATGCATGCTTTCAGGAACATGGTAAAACTTACAACAGTAACATGGGAAGGATTGCTGTTTTAAGTTTGGAAGGTCTAACAATCTGAGCAGTCTGAAAAACATGAAGGTACAGCTGAAAAGTGGGCTTTAACACATGTTGGCAGAGGTTTTAGTGATTAGGGTGCTTTGTATGAGTCTCTTGAAAGGTACACTTGCAGTAGCAAAAGGCACATGCATGAATGTTTTTAAGGAACATTGTGAGACTTACAACAGAAACATGGGAAGATTGCTATTTTAAATTTGGTAGGTCTAACATTCTGAGTAGTTGGTGAAAAATGAAGATGCAGTAGAAAAGTGAGGTTTCAGACATGTTGGCAGAGGGATTAGGGTACTTTGTATGACTCTCTGGAAAGGTACGCTTGAAGTAGGAAGTATACATTTAGGTGTCTACTTGAAATGGGAAGTGTAGTCTGCCAAGTTTAAAGGTCTGTGTTCTTATGACTGAGGCATGTGTCTACTTCTACATGTATTCTCACACGGGTTATGCATTTAAAGATGTAGACGTCTGAAACACAGGTATACAACTATTTGTATATTTCTTTTATGTATGATATTACTAACAAAAGGCATAGACATATGCATGCATGCTTTTAGGAATATGGTGAGACTTAGAACAGTGACATGGGAAGGATTGGTGCTTTCAATTTCTGGAGTTCTCTTGGTTCTTTCTGTACTTGTCTTGCCTCTTTCTGTACCTCTGTTACTTTCTTGTACAGTTCTATTGGCTCTTTCTGCATTTCTGTTGCTTCTTTCTGCACTTCTCTTGCCTCTTTCTGCACCATGCTTTCCTCTTTCTCTACCTCTGTTGCCTGTGTGTGCACCTCTCCTGCATCTTTCTGCACCCCTCTTGTCTCTTTGTGGAACTCTTTTCTCTCTTTCTTCATCCTCCCTTACCTCTTTCCGTACCTCTCTTGCCTCTTTCTGCATCTCTGTTGGTTGTTCCTACACTTCTCTTACTTCTTTCTGCACTTCTCTTGCTTCTTTCTGCACCCCTCTTGCCTCTTTCTGTACCCCTCGTCCCTCTTTCTACGCCCCTTTCCCCTCTTTCTGCAACTCGGTTGCCAGTTTATAGACTTCTCTTGCCTCTTTCTGCATTTCTGTTGCTTCTTTTTGCACTTTTCTTGCCTCTTTCTGCACCTCTCTTGCTTATTTGTGCATCTCTGTTGCTTCTTTCTTCAGTCTTCTTTCCTCTTTCTTCTCCCTTGTTCCCTCTTTTTGCACTTCTGATGCCTCTTTCTGTACCTCTCTTGCTTCATTCTGCATCTCCCTAGCCTCTTTCTGCACATTTCTTCTTCTTTCTGCAGTTCTCTTTCCTCTTTCTGCACATCTCTTGCTTATTTTTGAACATCAGTTGCTTCTTTATACACTTGTCTTGCTTTTTTCTGCACCTCTCAAGCTTCTTTCTGCACCTCTCTTGCCTTTTTCTGCATACATTTTGTCTGTTTTGCACTTCTCTTGCCTGTTTCTGCATCTCCCTTGCCTCTTTGTGTATTTCTCTTGCATGTTTGTGCACCTCTGCTGCGTCTTTGTGCACCCATATTGTCTCTTTCGGCACCTCTGTTGATTCTTTCTGAACTTCTCACATTTTTCTGTAGCTGTGTTGCTTCTTAGTGCATTTCTTTTGGCTCTTTCTGGACCTTTCTTCTTTCTCTCCCTTTCTTTCTCTTTCAGCACCTTTCTTCCTCTTTCTGCAGTTCTTTTGCTTGTTTCTGCACTTTTTTTTCTCCATTTTTTATAAAGTGAATAGCAATGTAATTGTAGGTAATTGCTTAGTGGGTATTATGAATATTTACATGTAATTAATTTAAAATTGTTAATTGATGTAACAAACTATTGAAACTCTTTGTTTTTTAGAAATGTATTTTATTTGAAACACAAATTGACGATGGAAAGAAAACATGAAAAGAGAAGAGAACAAAGAAAACAGTACTATTTAAAAAAAGTAAAAAAGAGTGCATTAGAAAAAGAGCAAAATGTTACTCAGGATAAAATCTCTTCTGGTAAGAGCACTAAACAGTTTCTTAAAACAGTTTTAGAGAGATTAAAGAAAGTCAATAATAATGAGTGGAACTAGAAAGGTTTTAAAACAACACAAAAGGAAAAGAAGATTTGTAATGCTAAATAAACATTAGTTTTTGGAAAGACTACTCATATTATAAGAAGGCAAAAACTATTTAAAGAGATACGTATAAGAATGCTTAGAAGTAGAGTAATTCAAAATGTATTAAAAGATTAGTAGCGTAGTAGAAGAAGCAACACATTGAAATGAAAAATATTTATATTAATATTGAAGAGAATGTGAACATTGGATAAAACAATGGTGTTTATGAAAGAGAAAAGCAGTTAATAGAAGAAACTTTTGTAAAACATTTACTGTTGAATGCAAGCACACTTCCAGTGCTGAGCCTTTCTTTAATGAAGAAAGCTATTTTCAAGATTGCACATTAGTACATACAGTGGATACTAGTGGTCGATGCTATGAGATGAAAGATGGTTGTCCCATTCCAAAAGAAAAATGGATGTTATGATTGTGGAAGAAGTATTAGCTGAAGTAGTTCAAGGGAGGCGTACACATGCTCCTATACATAAGGGGGATTGTAGCAGTATTTGCAGTATTGAACAGGAATATATTGACATTTTGCGCATTTGTTTATGAAAATATGCAAAAAAAAGTGTTAAACAGAAGATTAGGATGTTACAAGGACTAGATCCATGTAAATTAAGAAAATATACTCACTTGCAGGGTGATTCTCTGGCTTGTCTTTCAAGAAAAGTGTGCCAAAGTACTTTTCATCATTTAAGAATGTTAGAGGTACACCATTCTGAAATGAGTAAGACTCCACTATTTAAAAACTCCTGCATTATATTTAAGTATAATGAACACTGCTATTTTGCACAGTTCAGTATCAGATGTACAAAAAGTTTGTGATGATGTACAGTTTCGTTTTTTTGTTAACAAGAGGAGTGTAAAGAAAACTGAGTTTGATTTGTGTAGGTGTTGAAGAACATGGGAAAGAGATTAGCATTGATGAGTTTGCAGAAGAAATTAAAAAGTTTAAAACAGTTTGTCTGAACAACCAAACTATGTTTGTATTTGTTGTTGATGTACTCACTATAGAATTCAAACTAGGAATGTTGATTTATATTTTAAAAAAGTGAAAAGGAAAACAATTATAAGTGGCAGCAATTCAGTGCTTATTTGTTGGTAGTGACCCTCTAGAGTAATTGGCTACTGATCAAGTTATTTGTAAATACTGGCAAGAGTTTGTAGATGTTACTAAACTTTACATGACTACATTGTACCAGGTATAGAATAATATTTTTTATAAGAATGTAAATGTTGATGAAGAAGTAATACGTAAGTCCAGGAGTGAAGAGATTTATGAACATTATACTATACATCCACTACATTCGAAAGAAATGATAGGAAACAGTATTGAATTGTTTAAAATGCAGGAAACAAAGGGAACTCCCATGAGTGTATGGGAAAAAAGTTTAGAAGCTCGTTGTTTTCCACAGCTTTTCCCCACTGGAGAAGGTGGACGATTGGATAAGCGAGTTGTAAGGATTCCAGCTTCAGAATACCGCTCAACAAGATTGCACTCTGAAGATTCAAGATTTTGACAGGGCACTCCATGTATGTTTCATCTTCTGTTTGAAAGTGATGTGTATGCACTTTCATATGCAGTGAACCACATATTAAAAACAGGAGCTCATCTTCAACATGTTTCTGCAAAAGAATTCATGGACAAAGTTTAACAAAGAGATGAAAATTTAGAGTCTCAGTTAATTAATTTGATGGCGTGTCAACGTGGTACCAATGAATATTGGTTTCATCGTCATGGTGACCTTAAATGTATGTTAAGAAACTTAGGTACACCTACATGGTTTGTAACAGCTGTGCTGAATAAGAGTGGGACGATTTACTTGATTTTCTAAGCGAAGCAAATTCAAATGTTAAAAACATTGAATTGAAGACACCTGGAGAACTCTGTTCCATGGATCCTGTAAAAGTCTGCAGGTATTTTAACCATAGTTTTCAAAGTATGATGTCATTCATCTGCAATAAAACGATTCCTCCTCTTGGAGAAGTAACTGATTTCTTTTGGTGAAAATAGTACCAAGCCAGAAGTGCGCCTCATATACACATGCTGTTATGGATAAAGAATGCACCAAAATTTGGAGCTGATACTGATGAAACTGTTTTGTCTTTCATCGAACAGTAAGTTACATGTGCCATTCCAAGAGATGGAGTAGGAAAGAGATTGAGAGAACAAGTTTTACGGTTTCAAAGTCATCCATGTGGGAAATACTGTCGGCAAAAATGCAAGTGTAAAGGGAAATTTGATACAAAATGTTGTTTTGGATTCCCACGTCCTATAATTTCTATAGGAAGAGAAAATATTTTTTTGTCAACAGTAAGGCATACAATAACTCAGAAATCTCTGAAGAATACATACAACTTAAAAAGAACAAAACCTTCAAAGTACATTAATGACTACAATCCAGTTATTTTGAAATTGTGGAATGCAAACATGGATATTCAATATTCTGCAGATCAATCAATTGCTGTTGCTCGCTATGTTATATCATATGTAGCGAAATCTGAAAAGACAAAGATTAAAGAAATGTGGGAAGAAATTTCATCAGAAAAAAGTCTTAGCGAGAAATTGTACAGCTTTAGCTTGTAAATGCTTTCCCATCAGGAGATTGGATCCTATGAATGCTCTGATCGCTTGAACTCTGCCAGTTTATATTTAAAGTCATGAGGAATAATTTGGGTAAGTCTTACCTCCATACAAAACAGAGTATTGAAATCTTTACAAGAAATTGAATACTTAGCACAGAATGAACCAGAAAGTACAGATATTGATAAAACTAATATATTGGATACATACTAACCCTAAAGGAGTCCACATCTCAAAAACCTATGTCTGTATGAAATGCTGAAACATTAGATATGCAGTAATTGGATGTAATGGATGTTTGGTAAAACATGCCAAAGGGAATCTTATTAACCATCAAAAAACTCAGTTGTGAAAATCCAGATAAGAGGGAATTTTTATATTTAGTACTTCTGCAACTGTTCAAGCCTTGGCATAGTGAAACAGAATTACTTGGAGATTTCGACTGCTATGAAGATTCTTTTATTGCAACTAAAGATAGCATTAAGTGCACAATTTTCCCAACTTATCTACAAATGTTAAATGATGAGATTGAACAAGAAAGTACTATTGTAGCTGAAATAGCTAGAGAAAGTTCACAAGGCAGTCAAAGTTCTAGTCCACTGAGTCAAGATCCACTGGGACAAACAATTACCGAAGATGAAGCAGCAATAGCCATTAATGAGGTAGAAACTGCAATACAACAAGCACAACAGGATATTATTCAGTTGGAAAAGTTAGAAGAACAACTAGAAGTCGATTACAATGGCAGAAGGACCGCCACCACCAGTCATGCAGTGGTGGTTCTTCCATACGCCGACCGTGAGTTTCCCCCTGCAAAATTAGGATGGCGGGGGAAATCTCACCGCGACCGTGGCGGTCGCAAAGACCGTCCGCCACGGAACCACCACAGGCAATCCTTAGAATTGCCTGGCGGAGTGGTTTTCACCAGTAAAATGGCGGCGTCCGCCAAATTACGATGATGGTTGGAGACAGCCTTTCCACGGTGGTAGAACCACCTTGGAAAGGCTGGTGGGGATTGGGTTTGGGGGCCTGTTGCGGGCCCCCCTTGTGTTGGGGGAGGCAAGGGTGCACTTGGGGGGTACCCAATGTACTGCCCTACATTTCACAGCACTACATGGTAGGCACCATGGGGTGTCTGCCACATAGTGGTGTGAAATACACAACATGGCAATTTTGCATCGCATGTTAAAATGTAGGATCCGACCGCCACGGTGGCGGTTGCATCCTGATTCGGTGTGCGGCACCACCGCATGCATGGCAGAGGGTCCTGGTTTACACCAGGATGGCAGACGGACTCCAGTCCGTCCGCCATCCTAATGAGCCCCTAAATATTGAACAAAGAGAAATATATCTACAAGTCAAACAACAGATGCAGCATGGTTTGCTGCACGAAAAAAAAGAATGCAAATGTTCATCATTTAAACCTATTCTATTGTACATGAGTGGTCAAGCTGGAATAGGAAAAAGTCTCTTAATTTATGTTTTGACCAGTTATCTACACAAAACTACAGAATCACATTTATCTTGTGTTTTAACAGCTCCAACTGGATTATCTGCACACAGCATAAAAGGGATTACTTTACATCGATTACTTATGCTACCTGTTGAACATGATAATAAATTGGAATATCAGAAGCTTTCTGAAGAAGCTTGTTATGAAGTCTCAAGAGTCCTGAAGAAAATTTACTTTGAATCATTGATGAGGTGAGCATGGTGTCAAGCTTAATGCTTGCCTTTGTACATTTAAGGATGCAACAGATTTTAAAAATAGATTACGATGTTCTGTTTGGAGGAAAACATTTAAATGTATTTGAAGACCTACTACAACTTACTCCTGTAAAAGGACATCCTGTTTTTAAAACACTTGTCCATGAAGACACAAGGAAATCTTTGGGAAGTATTGGAAATGTGGACATTTAGTTACATTTTGAATATAAAGACCATGTTAAGAATATGCGACAAAGAAGTGATGAAGATTATGGAACTATTCTTCAAGATATAGGAATTGGTGTCTTGACGGAACATGGTAAACAAGCTTTGGAAAGTCGGCTACTAAGGAACTTGTTTAGAACTGGAAACACAGCAACTGCAGTAATGTACAATATACTTGGAGAAAACAAGTCTATAGTTTGCCTAATGCCTACGCTGCAAGAGTGTTCTACATTCAATCAACAACTTCTGAAACTGGAAAAACAACAAATTGTGGAAATTGAAGCTATTGATAAAATCAAACGCCAGGGCGTGACTATTCTTCTTATAGAGAAACTAGAGGCTAAATTGCATTCTTTGGAAAAATCTGTATCTAAAACTACAGGTGTACAAAAGACTTTACAGATATGTAAAAACTGCTGGGTAATTTTGCGGCGTAATTTGAATGTAGAAGAAGGTTTAGTAAATGGAGCAATGGGAAAAGTTGTTAATTTTGTACATTTTCGGAATAGAGATGGAATAGAATTTTTGATTATAAAATTTGATCAGATTAAGGAGTTATGACAGATTGGGCGTTGGGTTGTACTTTTTTTTCTTGTAAAAGATTTGCATGTTTGCAGACAACGGTTTCCTCTGTCTTTAGCATATGCAGTAACTCTTCATAAATCTCAAGGTATAAGTATAGACAGAGCTTTTGTAAACAGTGGAAGTACCGTGTTCAAAGAGGGAATGGCATACGTTGCATTGTCATGGGTAAGAACATTGTCTGGTTTGTATTTGATAGATTTTAATAAGGAAAAGGTTAGTGCTGATGCAAATTGTGTAAGAGAGCGCAATTGTTTAAGAAGACTTTTTCCTCCGGATTTATGTGAATATCCCAAATATGAGAAACGTATAGTATGGCCAATACAAAAATATGTCAAAGATGCAACTAGGTTCAAAAAAGGAAAGCAAATGAAGAAAAAGTTGAAAGTATAAAGAAAAAAAAATAGAAAGTGTTGATGATATTGTAGAATACCAGTTAGAAAACAGTTCAGTTATCAACTGTTATGCTTATGTTATTCTGAATGTTGTGTTTTATTTACCACATCAACAATACAAACAGGGAAGAAAGGGTCTTAGGGAACTTTTTGAGACCGAGCGTGGATATATACCCCAAATCAAATGAATACAAACAACAACAATATCCACGGGTCTAAAACTTTGCCTGGCTTATTAGAACGCGACCATAAGAGGAGCGACCAGAATATGTGTCTGGGCATTCCTATTAGTAGGACGGATTCCCATCATTCACCAAGGTGACATGCTTCATCATTTGGGTCTCCTCCTGGCACCACGCTAGTGACGCCAAGGGCTACAACCCTTCAACTATGAAGAGGTGCTCGCGGATGTTTTCAAATTAATGGATCCACTAGATGTGAAGAGGTGTTATTTAGGGAGTGATGGACGTAATGCATGTGAGTGAGAAAGTGAAAGTGATGTCTAAAATGACCACTAGGAGAAAAGTTTTATTGAATATCTCCTAATATCCAGATTTAAAACAGTGCAGTGACAGTTTTAACATAATAACTGTCTGTGTCAAAAAGAAGGTCTACATGTTTCAGCCTAACGGACTAGATGAATCCATGGCTTTCTTCAGGACCAAAAACTAAATAAATTGCTACAGCGAATAACATGCCTAAATAAGTGAAAAAATAATAAATAATGACACAGTTGGAACAATCACAACCATGTAACCTGTATTAGTAGGTTTTCCATGTCCTCATCTGTATCAAAGATACTGTGAGTATCCGTGTACTGTGAGGAAGACACCTCACCTCACCTGGCAACGGCTCAGGATAATGAGGCCCCGCTCTATCCATCGGTACCCCGAGCGTTCTATTAAGTCAGGCAAAGTTTTAGACCCATGGATATTGTTGTTGTTTATGTTCATTTACCACATCTTCATCATGAAATCATGGAAAATCGGAAAAAAGATTCTGTTCTTTACTACATCATGTATTTCACCGGTTGATAAATGACAGAAGTAAATTTTTTTTTACAAATTTGCCTAGACCAATAAAAGTGCTTTAATTGCAAGTTAATTACTCCTCATTATACAGGACAGGTGTGTATTGAACTCCCTATCCAAGGACGTCTCCGATGCATACATAGAAAAGATATGCACTAATAGAATTACCAGGCACTACCCATCCACTCATTGAATGAAACAGATACTATGAATGCACTCATGCAATCACACAGGGACTACCTGTACACTCATCAATTACTATCTATGCACTCATAGATTCAGCCAGACAGTGCTGTTGCAGTCAGCTATTCATCTAGCCACTAGCCATACACTCATCCATTTACTTATGTACTGCCCATGCACTCTGCCAATCAGCCAGGCAGTACCCCTGCACTCATGCAATCACCAAGGCACTACCCATGCACTCATGCAATCACTCAGGTGCTATTCTTGCACTCAACAATTCATGCAGGCATTATCATGTACTCATCCATTCTCTCAGGCACTACCCATGCACTCATCCAATGACCAGGCACTACCCTTGCACTCATCCTTTCACTCATGAACTACTCATACACTCGTCCAAACACGCATGCGCTACCCCTGCACTCATGCAATCACTCAGACACTACCCGTGCAGTCATGCAATCACTTAGGCACTATTCTTGCAATCATCCATTTTCTCAGGCACTACCCATGCATTCATGCAGTGACCCAGGCATTACTCTTGCACTCTTCCTTTCACTCAGGCACTACCCTTGCACTGATATAAGCATCCAAGGATTACTGTTACACTGATGAAGTCACTCAGACACTAACCATGCACTCATCCATTCTCTCAGGTATGGCCCATGCACTCATCCAGTGACCCAGGCATTACTCTTGCACTCATCCTTTCACTCAGGCACTACCCATGCACTGATCTAAGCACCCAGGCACTACTGTTCCACTCATCCTTTTACTCAGGCACTACCCATACACTGTTTTAAGCACCCAGGCACTACCCTTGCATTGATGAAGCCACTCAGGTACTACACATGCACTCATCCAATTACACAGGCAGTATCCCTGCACTCATGTAATCACCCAGGCTCAACCCATGCACGCATGCAAATACTCAGGCCCTATTCCTGTACTCAACCATTCACTCAGGCACTACCCATGCACTCATGCAATCACTCAGGCACTGTTCTTGTATTCAACCATTCACTCAGGCAGTACCTATGCTCTCATCAATTCTCTCAGGCACAACTCATATACTAATGGAATAGCCCAGGTATTATCCTTGCACTTATCCTTTCAGTCAAGCACTACCCATACACTCGTCCAATCACCCATGCGCTACCCCTGCACTCATGCAATCACTCAGACACTACCCGTGCACTCATGCAATCACTTAGGCACTATTCTTGCACTCATCCATTTTCTCAGGCACTACCCATGCATTCATGCAGTGACCCAGGCATTACTCTTGCACTCTTCCTTTCACTCAGGCACTACCCTTGCACTGATATAAGCATCCAAGGATTACCGTTCCACTGATGAAGTCACTCAGACACTAACCATGCACTCATCCATTCTCTCAGGTATGGCCCATGCACTCATCCAGTGACCCAGGCATTACTCTTGCACTCATCCTTTCACTCAGGCACTACCCATGCACTGATCTAAGCACCCAAGCACTACTGTTCCACTCATCCTTTCGCTCAGGCACTACCCATACACTGATTTAAGCACCCAGGTACTACCCTTGCATTGATGAAGCCACTCAGGTACTACCCATGCACTCATCCAATTAAACAGGCAGTATCCCTGCACTCATGTAATCACCCAGGCTCAACCCATGCACACATGCAAATACTCAGGCCCTATTCTTGTACTCAACCATTCACTCAGGCACTACCCATGCACTCATGCAATCACTCAGGCACTATTCTTGTATTCAACCATTCACTCAGGCAGTACCTATGCTCTCATCAATTCTCTCAGGCACAACTCATATACTAATAGAATAGCCCAGGTATTATCCTTGCACTTATCCTTTCAGTCAAGCACTACCCATTCACTCATCCAATCACCCAGGCAGTACCTCTGCACTCATGCAATCATTCAGGCACCACTCTTCTGCTCAACCATTCAGTCAGGCACTACCCATGCACTCATCCATTCTCTCGGGAACTACCCATGCACTCATGCAATGACTCATACACTACTCTTGCACTGAACCATTCACACAGGCATTACCCATGCACTCATCCACTCTCACATGCACACATCCAATGACTCAGGCACTACCCTTGCAATGATCCTTTCACTCATGCGTTACTCATGCACTCATCTAAGCAATCAGGCATTACCCTTGCAGTCATTAAGTCACTCAGGTACAGTACATGCAGTCATCCAATCACCCAGGCCTTACCCCTGCACTCAAGCGGTCACCCAGGCAATTCCCATGCACTCATACAATCACTCAGGCACCATTCTTGTACTCAACCATTCAATCAGGCAGTACCCATGCTCTCATCCATTCTCTCAGGCACAAATCATATACTAATGGAATAGCCCAGGTATTATCCTTGCGCTTATCCTTTTAGTCAAGCACTACCCATTCACTCATCCAATCACCCAGGCAGTACCTCTGCACTCATGCAATCACTCAGGCACTACTCTTCTGCTCAACCATTCAGTCAGGCACTACCCATACACTCATCCATTCTCTCGGGCACTACCCATGCACTGATCTAAAGACCCAGACAGTACCTTTGCACTGATCCTTTCACTCTTGCACCACCCATGCACTTATCTAAGCATCCAGGCATTACCCTTTCACTCATGACATCACTCAGTTACTACACATGCAGTCATCCAATCACCCAGGCAGTACTCTTGCACTCATGCAATCACCCAGGCCCTACCCATGCACTCATGTAATCACTCAGGCATTACTCTTGCACTCAACCATTCACTCAGGCAATATCCATGTACTCATCTTTTCTCTTAGGTACTACCCATGCACTCATCCAATGACCCAGGCAAAACACTTGCACTCATTCTTTCATGCAGCCACTACCCAGGCAGTACACCTGCACTCATGCAATCACTTAGGCACTGCCCATGCACTCATGCCATCACTCAGGCACTATTCTTGTACTGAACCATATACTCAGGCACTACCCATGCACTCATACATTCTCTCCGGCTCAACCCATTCTTTAATTAAATAACCCAGGTATAAACTTTGCACTTATCCTTTCAGTCATGCACTACCCATGCATTCATCTAAGCATCCAGGTATTACCCTTGCACTCATGAGGTCACTCAGGTACTACACATGCAGTCATCCAATCACCCAGGCAGTACCCTTCACTCATGCAATCACCCAGGCCCTACCCATGCACTCATGTAATCACCCAGGCACTACTCTTGCACTCAACCATTCACTCAGGCACTACCCTTGTACTCATCTTTTCTCTTAGGCACTACCCATGCACTCATCCAGTGAACCAGGCATTACCCTTGCACTCATCCTTTCACGCAGTCACTACCCATGCACTCAGACAATCACCCAGGCACTATTCATGCATGTGTGCACTCACTCAGGCACAATTCTTATACTCACCCATTCACTCAGGCACTACCCATGCACTCATTCATTCCCTCAGGCACAACCTATGTACTAATGCAATAATCCAGGTATTACCCAATACCCTTGCACTTATCCTTTCAGTCAAGCACTACCCATGCACTCATCCTATCACCCAGGCAGTACCTCTGCACTCATGCATTTACTCAGGCACTACTCTTGCACTCATCCATTTACTGAGGCACTACTCTTGCGCTCAAGCATTCACTCAGACACTACCCATGTACTCATCTTTTCTCTTAGGCACTACCCATGCACTCATCCAATGACCCAGGCAAAAACCTTGCACTCATTCTTTCATGCAGGCACCACCCTTACACTGATCCTTTCACTCGCGCACTACTCATGCACTCATCTAAGCATCCAGGCATTACCCTTGCACTTATCCTTTCAGTCAAGCACTACCCATGCACTTATCTTATCACCCAGGCAGTACCTCTGCACTCATGCATTCACTCAGGCACTACTCTTGCACTCATATATTTACTGAGGCACTACTCTTGTGCTCAAGCATTTACTCAGACACTACCCATGTACTCATCTTTTCTCTTAAGCACGACCCATGCACTCATCCAATGACCCAGGCAATAACCTTGCACTCATTCTTTCATGCAGGCACCACCCAGGCAGTACACCTGCACTCATGCAATCACCCATGCACTTGTGCCATCACTCGGGCACTATTCTTGTACTCATACATTCTCTCAGGCTCAACCCATGCTCTAATGCAATAACCCAGGGATTACCCTTGCACTTATCCTTTCAGTCAAGCACTACCCATGCACTCATCCAATCACCCAGGCAGTACCCATGCACCTATGCAATCACATATACTCATCTTTTCTCTTCGGCACTACCCTTGCACTGATCCTTTCACTCATGTACTACCCATACACGCAACTAAGCATCCAGGCATTACCCATGCACTCATTCAATCACCCAGGCAGTATACCTGCACTCATGCAATAACCCAGGCACTACCCATGCACTCATGCCATCACTCAGACACTATTCTTGTTCTCAACCATGCACACAGGCACTACCCATGCACTCATTCATTCTCTCAGGCACAGGCCATGCTCTAATGCAATAATCAAGGCATTACACTTGCATTTATCCTTTCATCCAAGCACTACCCATGCACTCATCCTATTACACAGGCAGTACCTCTGCACTCCTGCATTCACTCAGGCAGTACTCTTGCACTCATCCTTTCACTCAGGCAGTACCCATGTACTCATCCAATCATCCAGGCAGTACCTCTGCACTCATGCAATCACCCAGGCACTACACTCATCCATTCACTCAGCCACTACTCATGCATGCATCAAATCATCCAAGCACTACTATTTCACTCAATCATTCACTCACATATTATGCATGCGCTCATCCATTCTCTGAGACACTACTTATGCACAATTCCTATATTCACCACACACACATTTATGCAAGCAATCACTATCACTACATATATGTTTTCTGATTTTAACCAGTATAGGTGGTCCCGCGAGAATGTTTTTTGTATTTCCTGAATTTTTTATTTTTTTGGGGGGTTTTGGTTTTTTGAACTAAAAAATTACATTTTACCAGTCCAACTATGCTATTTCATAAGAACAAAGAAACACAGGGTAGAAACCTCCCCCTTAAAAATTAGCACATATGTGCTTTCAAAAGGTTAACAATTGCTTCAATGGACAGCTCTCCAATGCAAAGAGTGGTTAAATATTTGTGACAGAGAATTTCGGCATCTGCAAATTCAGGGACAATCTGGTTTTGTGGAGTGGTGGGTACAAAACCTGCTGAGGTAGATGGTTGACTACCATCATCAGCTGCAGCTTGGTCCCTCTTCTTTCGTTCCATCATCTCTTGTGCAAGACGAGTTGGATGTATTGTTTCTAGATGTTTCTTCATCGAAGAAGTGCCTCACAAATATTTTTGGGGGATCCTCTGGAGAGGACTTTGTGGTAGATGCTGCAGGTCACCTTTCGAGTGATAACTTTCTTCTCTCCCTCCGGCACAGTGAAAAACACCCACACGATGCTTTCTTTGCACTTTTTGACTGGCTCTTCCACCTCTTCTATCTCCTCCTGCTGCTCCTCTTCAGGAAAATATGATGCAATTATTGAATGGAAAAAATGTTGGAACACCAAAGAAAATAAAGAATTTCCAGAGCCTACAAAAAAATACTCTAGCAAGGAGACACACCCAAAATGAAAGAACTAGAACAGGTGTTGGGTCCACCCTCTAAGAGAATGAAAAGTTTTTTTAACCAATAAAAAGCTTTCTTTCCATGTCACATGGATTCGCGTATGGGACGCAAACTCATTGCGTATACATCGTGAACCTGTAAAATTTATTAAATTTAATACAAATGTATAAATTGCTATTAGCATATTGTGTTTGAATTTATTTTAATAGAAATTCTTTAAGTAAAATAGATATTTAAAACTTACAACATTGATATTTCATACTTTTCAAAATCACGCCGGAGTCACAACCCCGACGCGATCCCGGCAATATGTGCCGGCAGGGTTCGCGACTCCTACGCGACTGGTGCACAATGGTGCCGCGTACATAAATATGTGTTTTAGACATCCTAAAAATATTTTACAACTACACTAATACTCATTTTTGGAATTGAATAATAAACCTCTTTGTTTAAAAACTATATTATTTCAGTGTAAGTATGTATTTTAGACTTACATTTGTGTAACAGATTTGCGTCCTCAAAAATCTGTTAAAAACTTTTCAAAACAAATTTATAACTTCTGTATTACTATTTTTTTGCACTTATTAATGAACCTCTTCGTGAAAAAAATATATTAATTTGTTCTAAATATGTATTTTAGACTGATATTCGTATAACGGATCTGCGCACCCACTGCATAGGTTCGCGATTGGTGTGCGACCCTTTTTTCTAAGCAAAAAAATAAAATGTAAAGAAGATATTTAACATAATGAGAGAACAAAACATCATTTACACTAATAAAAGCAATCATACAAAATTTAATTTAGCAAAATCTGTAAAAAAATACCCTGAAATATTATATACAAATTTTCTTTTTCTATTCATAATTCTGCAATATATTATCACACGGTTCCAAATTAGGAACAATGGAACAATAGTACAATTTCGTAAAAATTTTAATTATTCAAATAAATAACACTAAAAATATTTAATCAACTATGTTATATATAGTATTAAAAAGTGATTACAATTATTTTAAACATCTGTAAAAATACATAGAAAATTATACAAATAAAGGAAAAAAATTGTTACAAACCTCTTTTAATAAATGAAATTGTTTAAATACCCTTAGAAATTCACCGTAAAAACTGAGGTTTCAGGGACGTTACAGTTAGGAATTAGTGTTTAAAAAAACCTTAGAAATTCACTGAATGAACCAGAGGTTTCAGGGACGTTATAGTTAGGAATTAGTATTTAAAAAACCTTAGAACTTCACTGAAAAAAACACAGGTTTCAGGGATGTTATAGTTAGAAATTAGTATTTAAAAACATTAGAAATTTACTGAAAAAACAGAGGTTTCAGGGACGTTATAGTGAGGAATTAGTATTTACAAAACCTTAGACATGTACTGAAAAAAAACACAGGTTTCAGGGATGTTATAGTTAGGCTGACATTTCACTCATACAAAACCAGAGATATTAAGCTGTTATAGTCAGTTGAGCTAACTATAACAAGAACCCCCACAATGCACGGCTGATGACATCACAATTACATCACTCATGACATGGTCAGTCACATCACTGATGACATTACTGATGACATCTCAAATGACATCACTGATGATATCATCCACTTAATCTCTGATGCACATCCTCACACCCTAATATAAACTTTTATACCCCTTCTCTGAAATACAGACTACCATTCTCGACACCATAAACACAGCAATACCAGTTAGTACATACCCACTGACTGATTCATAGGTCTATACACACATCCACTCACTCACCCACTCAGTCATTCATACAGGCAGGGACTCATCAATACAGCCACTGATATATGCACTCATACACCCATACAGACACTCACACACTGCAACTCACCCATAGAGTTACTCACACGCCTAGTCAGTCACCCAAAGAGCTAATCATACTGCATTTACTCACCTATACAGTTATACACACACCTCCTCACCTATTTATACAGATACTAACACATACTTACTCTCTTATACAATGACTGACACAAGCACACACTCATCCTTACAGTCACTCTCACAATCCCTCACTCTCACATACAGTCACTGATATACTCCCACACTCACATATTCTGCATTTCACATATGTACTTACTGACACATATACCACTGAGACATCCATCCATTCACGAACACAGCCATACGCACACTCATTCAGTCAAACAAACCATTGCAGACTCACTCATGAACCCATACACCCACTGACTCACCCGCTCACACATCCATGCAGGAGGCCACTTACCCCCCACCCACACAGACACTGAGGCACCCATACAGGTACTCAGACAACCAATTATTAACCCATAGAGACACTCATGTAGCTACTCACCAACCAATGCAGCCGAGATGGGTCAGCTAGAAAATACCAATTCATTTGCAACCTGAAAAAAACATGGAATCTTAATATCTCCAGAATAAACAGGTTCACATTCATCTCTGGGTTTTGTATATGCAAAATAATATTATCTGCATACATTGGCATCAACTCCTTATCAATAGACCCCCAATGGGGTGGAGTGCAGGCATGCTAGAGTTTCCATGGCAATAGGAAAGATTAGTCGGGACAGAGGGCACCCCTGGCCTGTGTGTAATATTTCAGAGATTGCTTTATTTACTATAAAGCATGCTGCGTGAAGTGTTTACAGCAGGCTGATCAGAATAACAACTTACTAGCCGAAACTACTAAGACAGAGTAACTGAAGAAGACAAGGACTTTCTAAAGAATCAAATACCTTATAGAGACCTAATAGGGTGGCTACTGCAGCCCTCTCGGGGTCAGGATGATGCACAATGGGCATCAGACTGCGCAGGTTATGTATTGTCGATCTTTGGAGGATAAATACTAAGGCAGAGGAGTCTTCACCCAGTTTTGTTGCAAAAGCTCCTTATGATCTATAGAAATCATCCTGAGCTACTAATATCATTAGTGTTGGAATGGTGGCCACATCAGATGAGACACCTTAGCTCTCCCCTTATGTAAAATTACCTGCAGTGATCACCTCAGTGTATCATGCAGGATTGCCAGCAGTAATCTAAAAAAAAAGGATTTGTCATTTTGCAATGCCTTTACATGGGAAATACATAACAGCTGTAGCGTAAATGCTCCTGCCACCAAGGTAATGGTATAGTAATAAACCTGCCGCACGCCACATGATTTGTCACTCAACAATCAACTTTAAATAGGCTTTGGAAATTTGTACATTAGTTTAGCAGTTCTAAAAATGCACACATTTTTGTCTAGAATATACACCTTTCAATTTTGGTTCACATATAATTTACTGAAGAAAAGGCCTCTAATTTAGTATGCTGGACTATGCACAGGAGAGCTGCTTAAATGTAACTGCAGAGCCACCAGTAGCTCTCAAGCTACTCATTGGAGAAGCCTGATATGGCGTAACCAGATGTGCTATTAATGACAGAAATCTATTTGCAGTGATTTGGGCTAAAATTTGATTGTACACATAAAAGAGGGACTGTGGCCAGTATGAAAAACAATGTTGCGGGTCCTTCCTTGGTTTTGTAAGTACCCTGATCATTGGTAAAGTGGGTGGCAGCTGACTACTAGCAACGGTCGCATTGCATTGGTTTTAAACACATGGAGCCAGGAGATGAGAGTATTCCTTTTACAATTCTACCCAGAGTCTGTCCCTTCTTAAGACCGCACTGCTCACCAGGCTGCATACAGCTGCAATTACCTCTTCAACCTTCAGGAGACTATTTAACAACTTCTGTATTTCACCATCAATCCAAGTCACCATTATATTATTTAAGTATTTAGTATTGTGTTGTGCAGGGCAGGAGGATCAGGTTGTATTTAGAAGTTTGCAATACTGAAAGTAGGGCCTGTGAAAACAACGTACTTGGCTTATCACATCCCCACACGTTCTGGCCTGTCCCCAGATATAATGCTTCCTGATCTAGTAAGCCCTGATCCTTCCCACAGTCATAGGTCATTTTCAAATTTCCTTAGGTCTTTTACTAAGTTGTTCAAGTGCTCTCAGAGTAGTTTTAAAATACCAACTTCCTTCGCTGTACACATACGGGAGGTGTGTTTAGATGTAGGGCACGAAGGCCTCTCATAGGACACCAAATCTCTGGAACCAATCCAGTGTTTTAAAACAGTTGACTATATATGACTTACTTTCAGAATTAAATACAAGGTCTAACAATTGCTTCTATTTCTACTGCCAGGTCTTTAGCAGTTAGGTAGGAAAACAAGTGTTCAGAGTTAACACCACTGGAAAGTGATTGGAGATTGTTTTAAGTAATATTGTGATATTTTGAACCATGGGCATTGCAGCTTATAATATAATATTATGTATCAAAGAATAGAATGTGTATTCTGTCTCTGGGGGAGGAAGGACTGTCCAGGCATCTGAATTAACTGTTTCATTGCTTGGGTTGCTTTCAGTTGTGGCCTAACTACTCATGTGGATCTATCAGGGGGTCCATAATGACACTAAAATTGCCTCCACAGATGGCTATTCTTGTAATGGGCCTACATGTGTGCATGGTTGCATCAAAGAACTCTGGCGAATCTACATTTACCCATATACATTAATAAATGTAATAGATCCCATGTTACTGATCCATTCACAATGACAAATATGCCCTATGTGTCACATAAGCTGCAATGTAGTAGCAGAAGAAGTAGTAGTAGTAGATATTTATTTAGCGCGTATTTCACCCTTAGGTCTCATGGCGCTTTGCCAACACAGGAAATTAGAGGGAGAAACAGAGTTTAAAATAACCATGTTTTAAGATCTTTCTGAACTTTTTTATGGTTTGTTTCCTGGAGAAGTCGTAGTGGCAGTGAGTTCCATAGTTCTGGTGCAGTTTTAGAAAAGGACCTGTCCCCGTTTTTTACAGTACGGACCTTGGGGATCCTCAACAAGTATTTGTTTGATGAGCGGAGGGAGCGCCCTGACTGATATTTAACCAATTTCTTAGCTAGATAGATCGGACCCTGGCTGTTCAAGGTTTTGTGAGTCAGGCAGCATATTTTAAAGGAGACCCTACTCCTTATTGGTAACCAATGGAGGGTTTTAAGGCTCGGGCTGATGGGGACCGGGAAGGCAAATTCAGGACCAATCTAGCCCCCATGTTTTGAAGTACTTGTAGTTTCGACAGGAGTCTTTCATTTATGGATGCAACAGCGCATTGCCATAATCCAATCGGTTGACGATTAGGCCCTGTACAAGGGTCAACCTAGAGCAAAGGGGAATCCATTTAAAGATTTTCTTTAAGGAGCACATTATTCCGTAACTGGTATGAACCAAGGAGTTTACATGGTCTGTCATGGAGAGTTTATTGTGCATGATAACTCCCAGATTACGAACTGTTATTTTGGGCGAAGGGCATGGTCCCAGTGAGGGGGGCCACCAGGCCGTGGTCCATGCGTGTTGTGCGTCTCCAAAATGTTGTCTGAAATTAAGTGATCCCTGACTCCGTGAGATGATGCCTCTAGCTTATGTTGAATAGGAAGAGAATTATATGTTTACCTGAAGAGGCTGCAAAGGTATAGGAGTCTCTCTACTATTAGAACATTGGAATATTAGGAGCTTCATTGAAAGCAATTGAGTGCTGCAAACTTCTAATGGCCAGTAGAAGCCCAAAGCTCCAAAATTCCAATGGTAGTTCACAGCAGTTGCTGTGAACCAAAGGCATCAGGGAGATGAGACGGGCCTTTGTTATACAAATGAGAACATTGTGCCCACTAGGGGCGGCATGATCTAATAGCCTTAGAGGCCTCCGTAGGGGGCTCTATCGGCCATTAAAGGCCTGATCCCCTTGTTAAATGGCATTGCCGAGCTGACTGGAGCTGGCCTTTAAAGGCCGGTAGAGCCCGCTACCGCAGGCTCTAGGGCTATAATAAAGCGACAGCAGGCCCAATGACATTTAAATAGGCTATTACTTGGCATGCCTTTCGAGATGGTTGCATAGACCCCTTATGTGCTGTGTGAGGATTTTTATTGAACGTATAGTGAATGACATTTTGCTTAAGAAAAGCCCAAACCGGGGGCTATCTTATTTTGGCACCAATAACTCATTTGATTGCATAGGAATAGCTATATATGTCTTTAGAATGGGTATAGTGTAAACATACAGGAATTCAAGTTTGTGCTCAATAAAGCAGGGAAAGGTTGGCCGAGAGGTGCTTCATGGTGGAGGCCTTGAACGATGGGCTGGCTAGTGCTTCTTTTGGAAATTCAGGTCTTTACAGCGCCAGCCACTGTATGTATTACTCAGGTTTTTGTGGAACATGTTTCTCTTGAATTCCGTTCTATGGACACTTCTCCAGACCAGTAACTTTTCGTTTCCAACCACGAACTACTGCGAGTTTGAAGACTTTTTATATGAAATGTTGCTATTGATATGAACGCGGATATTCCTTCCAGACGGAACTCCTGACGCTGTTGGACATTCATCTGAAATTACTTTTATTTTCATAAGATGCACTGCTTGCCAGGAGCTACAGCTGTCAATCATTCGCACACATATCAAAGCTTGGCTGGAGTCTTTTTAAACTAAGTTTGAAGCTCAGCTTCTTGCTTTTCCTCACACCCAATACCATATTAATTTAAGCACCAAAGACGTATTTCGCTTACTTTATTGAACTTAGGGATAGTGGGAGCTGCTCAAACTTGTCAGTACTGAGTTCCGTGTTTCAAGTCTTCAGCTAGCAGGCATGCTGATATGATCACAAAGATTCATTCTTGAAATGTGTTTTTAAATTGTAGCTGAAATATTGCTAAGAAATCCGACAGCGGGTACAGTGGCTCACCTAACATTTGCCATGTGGTACAGGCCTTTTTCCGATATTATAAATCTCGGAAGAAATTCATGTAATAAAAAAGCAGTATTTGCGTATTGTTGTGAACAAAGTGGATAATTTCATGGTGTTCTGGAAATCTAACTTCTTCAGACAAACGTTCTCAGTATCAACGGATCCTTTGCAAATTGTTGAATTATGGAGTAGCACAGTGTCTTATACTTTTTGGGAAATGTATTTTCCGTTTTATTTTTGAAGAGTAGTTGTTTGTTTTCGTCTGCCAGGGATTATTTTCCTAAAGTCCCTTATTAACTGCCAGGCAATGGGCAAGCCTTAATAATCGGGAAGTTGTGTATCGTGCTATTGTATCCCCGGCGTGCCAACCTCATGGATTAAAAAAAGATGGGGGCATAATATCAAAATTATCGCCGCTTTAGCGGCAGGAAACTGCCGCTAAAGCGGCGATATTGGGTTTGATAATATGCCCTTGACAATTCCAATAGAAGCCCAGCTTTACACCAGCACATGGACTTCAATTGGAATTCTCAAGGGCATATTATCAAGCCCCTTATCGCCGCTTTAGATGCAGTTTCCTGTCGCTAAAGCGGCGATACATTTAACGCCGTTCTTAATAATATTCCCCTAGGAGACTACCAGTATCGCCACCAAGAGGAATCCACAGCAGAATAGGGAAAGACTTTGCCTGTACTGCAACAAACTGATGCCTCAGAGAACGTTTTGCTCTTTTGACAAGGGTCAATGGACAATGAGTTTAGACGGTTTCTGCTGGACTTTCCAATTATTTGTAGTGTGAGCACTACTTAGACGTTTAGAAGATAATGCATTTACCTTAATGGATGAAGGTTTACTCCTGGTGAAGAACCGTAATGGTTCGAAACGGATGGAGGAGAGTTTACTATTCAAGAAATTGCCGATTGGGTTGCAAAAACAACAGTTGATGGACAGAATGCAGAACAATGTCATACATTCACCCCAGTACAGAGATCTGGACCAATATCCATCGTTTTTTGGCTCACCATACCATTCCAGTTTGAACCCAGCCATATCCAAATCAGTCTTGACACTGTGGCGCCGATTACGATCCTGTAAAAACCGGGTACGAACCGTCGGACGGAGCATATTCTCCGTCCGACGCGTACCCGGTCGTCAAAATTTACAAACATGGAATTACGATTCGCACGGAAACACCATTTCCGTACGAATCGTAAAAAACCCCGACCGAACAAAATAAACCTACAAATGCGATCCGGGAAAGCGCCGACCTGACGTCGGGACGCTCGCAGCCTGCCATTCACGAACCAGGAATTACGATTCGCACCGACGTCATCCCGCTTGGTGAATATTTTCCGGCAGCCAAAAACTGCCGGGAAATCAGGACGACGCGAACAAGGACTACCAGTACGCGACGGACAGTCAGGACGACGCGAACAAGGAGGACCAGTACGCGACAGGACGACGCGAACAAGGAGTACCAGTACGCGACGGACAGACAGGACGACGCGAACAAGGAGGACCAGTACGCGACAGGACGACGCGAACAAGGAGGAGCAGTACGCGACGGACAGACATGGACCCGAACCTACGAGTCATCCCGGCCCTCATAGCAGTCGACCTCCTCTACAGGTTCGGACGCAGACGCCGCAGAAGGTCAGAACAACTAAGGGAGGGGGGAAAGTGGGGTGGGGTGGGGGTGGCAGGACCAGGGTAGGCCACAAACCCCCCACCAAAGTCACACAGCACACATGCCCTGGACATACCTGACTCCCATGCCCTGGTCACTACGAGGGGGTGGGGGCGTGTCCAGATAAGCCAGCGACCGCCACAACGGAAGTCCGTCACGACACGAACAGGCAACACAACCAGACAGGTACGTCTCGTACCCACGCCTGAAGAGCGTGGGTACGAGTCGAACCACGCCCACACCCATGTCACCCCAACAATGGCGGGACGGCTCGTACCCACGTGGCAAAGGCCTGGGTACGGCCCGCACAAGCATCACATAGCGTGGGGACGGATATGTACGCACCCTACCCCCACCCCGTATGCATGGAGCGTACCCCCACACCAACAGTGTAAGTACGACTCGTACCCCCACCCGCGTACGTATGGAGCGTAGCCCCACCCCAACAGTGTAAGTACGACCCGTACCCACCCGCGTACGTATGGAGCGTACCCCCACCCCAACAGTGTAAGTACGACTCGTACCCCCACCCGCGTACGTATGGAGCGTAGCCCCACCCCAACAGTGTAAGTACGACCCGTACCCACCCGCGTACGTATGGAGCGTACCCCCACCCCAACAGTGTAAGTACGACTCGTACCCCCACCCGCGTACGTATGGAGCGTACCCCCACCCCAACAGTGTAAGTACGACCCGTACCCACCCACGTACGTATGGAGCGTACCCCCACCCCAACAGTGTAAGTACGACTCGCGCCCCCACCCGCGTACGTATGGAGCGTAGCCCCACCCCAACAGTGTAAGTACGACCCGTACCCACCCGCGTACGTATGGAGCGTACCCCCACCCCAACAGTGTAAGTACGACTCGTACCCCCACCCGCATACGTATGGAGCATAGCCCCACCCCAACAGTGTAAGTACAACCCGTACCCACCCGCGTACGTATGGAGCGTACCCCCACCCCAACAGTGTAAGTAAGACACGTACCCTCACCTCGAATGCATGGAGCGTAGCCCCACCCCAACAGTGTAAGTACGATACGTACCCCCACCTCGAATGCATGGAGCGTACCCACATCCGTGTATGTCATGAGCGTACATATTGTGAAATTGGAGAGGTGGGTGCAGAGTCCTCCCAGCAGTGCCCTGAGACAGGAGGGGTGTGTGCAGAGTCCTCCCAGCAGTGCCCAGACACAGGAGGGGTGGGTGCCCATCACTCCCAGCAGTGCCCAGAATCAGGAGGTGTGTGTGCAGAGTCCTCCCAGCAGTGCCCTGAGACAGGAGGGGTGTGTGCAGAGTCCTCCCAGCAGTGCCCAGACACAGGAGGGGTGGGTGCCTATCACTCCCAGCAGTGCCCTGAGACAGGAGGGGTGGGTGCCTATCACTCCCAGCAGTGTCCTGAGACAGGAGGGGTGTGTGCAGAGTCCTCCCAGCAGTGCCCAGACACAGGAGGGGTGGGTGCCTATCACTCCCAGCAGTGCCCTGAGACAGGAGGGGTGGGGGCCCATCACTCCCAGCAGTGCCCATGGAACGCAAAGGGTGGAGTAGTCACAGATACCATGCCCACAAATGTCAGTCAGGTGCACAAAGACCCTGCAGTACATGTACCACATGTGTTCGAGGCTGGGAGTATACGCATGCATAGCGCAGAAAAGAAAACATGTACACATGAAGTAATGTCAATAGGCCACATACACAAGTACAATGACTACCAAGGATGCCACGAATGATGCAGGTGGAGACATCGCTCAGCATGCATGTGCAAAGGTGAAGGACTACGTCACACACCCAGCTAATGGACACACAGCTCTGTGCCAAAGTCAGGGGACACCCTGCAGGGAAGAAGTCAGGGTACACAGAGGAAGGAATACACCTTGGGACAATTGCAACATGCAGCAACTGCTTACATGAATGGACAAAGGTAGCTAACACCGTGTGATGGCACACAGATCCCAGGGTCCCCCCTATGAGCAGCACACTACTACATTTCCCACACACCCAACACCTGACCAACACCCACAACCATGTAGCAGCCCCACCAACAGCAATGCCAGCAATGCAGGAGTGTTCCAAGGGCAAAAATAAATAGCTTTATTCAGCATGAGAAAAAAACTAGTATGACGTGAGTCCAATGTCAACAAAGGCCATAGGGCAGTCCAGGAGTCCCAGCTGGATGGGGGACACAGTGGGATGTGTGTCCCCTAGCTTGCCTGCACATTTACAATCCGTTGTCTTCCACAGGGGTGAGGGCATCATGTGGGGGGGAAGAAACAGGCACCGCAGGGACAGGAGGGTGAAGGGTAGGCGTCGTGGGTGCAGGGATGGAGGACTCCACCACAGGGGGTGGGGCAGGGCCAAAGGCGGAGGCCAGGATCTCGCTGCACACCTTAGCAAGGTCCTCCAGGGACTCCCCTGCACCCGAAGGAACCACAGGCCCCAAGGAGGGGGGGGTCAGAGGGATGGGTCGCAGCGCCACTGGGGGAGGGTGTGGACAGGGGGGGGACTCAACCACCCTGACCGGGGACCTCCTTGACCACTTGCGGGGTGGTGTCACTGTGGGGCTCAGGGACAGAGCGGCCATGAAGGAGTCTTTGGGGGAGATGTGGCCAGGAGAGCTGAGGGGAGGGGATTTGGAGGGAGTGGATTGGGTGGAACGCGGACTCCCACTCTGGCTGCGTGTCACACGTTTGCCCCCCGACCCAGTGGGTGTGCCTACTGCACCCTGTGTGTGCGTGTCAGGAGGTGTGCGGCGGACCTTCCCTGCTGGTGTGGTGCCTGTGTCTGTTGTGGTGGGTGCATGCTTACGTCTGGGTGTATGTGGGACAGGCATGGGAGTGGGAAGTGTGGAAGGAGCAGGGGTAGGGGGTGGGACATAGCGCTGCAGGAGACCCACTGCTGCAGTCAGTGTGGAGTCTATGGACCTCAGCAAGTTGCGTTGGTCAGCCTGCGATGAATGAATGCCCTCCAAGTATGCCTCCATGTTGTTGAGGAGCTGGCTGTGGCCATGGAGGACATTAAGGATCGCAGTCTGACCAATCTGCAACTGCCGCTGGATGTCCACAGACTCAGCATTGGCGGCAGCAGTGGAGACAGGGGCAGGGGGTGCGGTGCCTGGCAGGAAGGAGACATGTGGTGACCGGGCACGTTGGGAATGGACACGAGCAAGTGGGAGGCGGCTGATGCCAATGGAGGGGGCGGTGCCAGATGTAGGGCTGCTGTCAGATGGTGGTGCAGCCACCGCCCACTCGGAGTGATCATCCTCGGACCCGTCAGCTTCATAGTCTGTTGTGCCAGTCGACAGGTCCCCGGGGTCACTCTCCACCGCCTCTGTCCCACTCGAAGTGCCAGCCCGGATGTCACCGCTGGCACTGGTGCTCGGTCCCTCCGCGCCGTCTGTGTCCATGTCTCCCTCCGTGTCCCCCGATGATGCTGTGGGCAGGGTGAAGAGACAGAAAGTTATCATACACCTGTATACATATGTCACATGAGTCAAATCTACGTAGGTTACAGTGCATAGCCTGAAACAAAGGAAGAGTTACATCTACATAACAAGGTACATATGTAGGGCATGCAAGACACAGTTTTTTGACCCACCATGCCATTGAAAATCCATGGAGAGCATGACACAATAGCAAATGAGATGATATGGAATTTTGACTGAGGAGCATGGCCCTGGGGACAATCCAGCACTGCATCTGCACCACACAGCGTGGCAGGAAATTGGGATGAGCAGGGACCAAATCCAGGAACTAGAGGCACATGCAGCATAGGTAATACTGAGAACATGCCCACCCTGACTGGCACACTGCACCTTGAGTGTATGTCCAGGCAAACATCACACACTGGCGAGTCCTAGCAAGGAGATATCAGGTCTTGACATGTCGGACATGCCCGCACCACCCACCCCCTACATGAGACAAATCAATGGAGACACAGGAAGCACGTACATCTCTTAGTCAGGGTGAAATACACATGGGATGCTAAACTTCTATATTGCACACAAACTACCCAAGGTGCAGCAGTGCAAATTATCATGTACAAATGGGCAGCATCAGATGATTGCAACAAGACACAAAGGCAATGGCCACCGTGAGTATGTAATAGGAAAATCAGGTCAGGCTGTACAGTGGACACTTGTAATACATCTCACGTCAATATCCATGTTTGCAGGGGACAATGGCACAGAGCACAACCTATGCTGTAGACACAGAGATTGTCGACATTCTCGGATTACACACATGATACCTAGGAAAAAATGACCATGGGGACAGTAGTGGCCAAACAACTCCATGCTCCTGAATGGGAATGACTGCGACACACGCTAACATCCCTGCACTATGCCTAACACACAATCATGCACATCATGTCACAGGCCACCACATGGGACATGCCTGCTGGAAGGCCTGGCACTCGAGAGATTAACTCCCATGTCTGGACTCAGCATTAGTGCCAACTGACATGGAACCCACAAGTCCAGAACTGGACAGGGCACAGGCAAGGTCACACAACCTGTTACACACCACCCCCACACATGATGCTGCAGGCATTGTACACTTGGAAAGGTGTCAGGCCACATAACCTTGTGATGGAGTGACTACACACAGACCAGGGAACACATTGCAAGGAGGGGAAGGGAGGCAGAAGAACACTGCAATACTGTGGGGAACATGATCTGCACAGCACCATAAACCCTGGAAGTGTATCTATGGAACAGTGCACTTACAAATGCTGGTGAAACACAACAAACACACACAAGTACCTACCCCCTTCCGGCTGCTGCATCTCCTGTAGATGCCTGTCCAAGTCAGGAAAGACCACCGCCAGCACACGTTTCTGGATGTGGGAGAGACGGCGGCGCCCGCGGTTCTTGTGGCTCTCAGGTGAGTCCCCCAGCAGGACCCGTGCGATCCTCCGCGTCCAGCACCGGATATCCTGCCAGCGTTTCCTCACCTGGGACAGGTGCCGCCTCCGACCATCCGCACTCCTCACGGCGCTGACGGCGTCCAGCCATATCTGCTCCTTGGCAGAGGCGTCTACCTGTGAGGATGAACAAGTGACACTACATCAATACACCTTGCACATGTCACGGGGACACAGATTAGAACACATTTGCTGTTTACAACAAGGCATAGTGTGCATCCAACGCATTGCAACTTTGTCATAGGGACATGATCCTGTGGGGGAAGGCCAAAATCAGTACGTGCCATTGAAAGGACACAGGTGGAATGAGGGCAACTACACAATCAATGATCCAGGCTCACACTGTGCATCACACCCACCCCTCCTGTCTCAGGGCACTGCTGGGAGTGATAGGCCCCCACTCCTCCTGTCTCAGGGCACTGCTGGGAGTGATAGGCACCCACCCCTCCTGTCTCAGGGCACTGCTGGGAGTGATAGGCCCCCACCCCTCCTGTCTCAGGGCACTGCTGGGAGTGATAGGCACCCACCCCTCCTGTCTCAGGGCACTGCTGGGAGTGATAGGCCCCCACCCCTCCTGTCTCAGGGCACTGCTGGGAGTGATAGGCCCCCACCCCTCCTGTCTCAGGGCACTGCTGGGAGTGATAGGCCCCCACCCCTCCTGTCTCAGGGCACTGCTGGGAGACATCAGGCATTCCCCCCCTTGGGACCCCCCCTACAGTCCATAGCATGTGTGTCACACCTGGACACAATGGCAGAAGTCACAGTCACAACAAAGGGACACAGTCTGTGGCAGTGGACACTGCACTCACCTGATAACCTGGTCGCCCATACAGCATGGGGTACCGTGGGAGGATCACATCCACCAAAGCCATGTTCTCCTCCAGGGTGAATGGCTGTGACCTCTCCACAGCCCTTGACATGGTTCCAGGGAATCAGTAGCAGCAGCTGGGTCGTGGAATACAGAGATGTGCAGGCAAGTGCTCCCTCATGGGACCTGGCTGCCTTATATCTGCCTTGCTGGCCCATCTCATGCACAGGGGTACAGAGTGATTGGTCACTCACATTTGCATCCTATGTTTCCTCCAATCCCTTCAAACCTAGGAGTCTGTGGGTTCTCTATCGGTTTCATTCTCCTGCATGATGTCAGCCCCACAAACACATTGCAACAAAGTAGAAGAATACCAACTGACTTCTGCTGTGCACCTTCCAGAACAATTTCGAAATTTGAACTTGGTCTCCATGACAACCAGCATGCATGTAGGCCTTAATACTTGTCCCTCATGTGTCCCCAATGTAATTTGGAGCGTCACACACAGGTACGGTGCGTTTCGGGGCCCTAGGGCACCCCAAATGCATTGCAACGGCCCGTACACGCGTGCCTACGTTCACTATCACTATGGGTGTCCTGGTGTATGCGTACTCGTAGTGGTACGGGCCGGACACACGCATGTACGCTCACTATCACTAAGAGTACGCATACGCCAGGACACCCATAGTGATAGTGAGCGTACATGCGTGCGTATGGACCTACCACTATGGGTGTTCTTGCGTATACGTACTCGTAGTGGTACGGGCCGTACACACGCATGTACGCTCACTATCACTACGAGTACGCATACGACAGGACACCCATAGTGATAGTGAGCGTACATGCGTGCGTACGGACCTACCACTATGGGTGTTCTTGCGTATGCGTACTCGTAGTGGTACGGGCCGTACACACGCATGTACGCTCACTATCACTACGAGTACGCATACGCGGGGAGACCCATAGTGATAGTGAGCGTACATGCGTGTGTACGGCCCGTACCACTACGAGTACGCATACGCCAGGACACCCATAGTGATAGTGAGCGTACATGCGTGCGTACGGACCTACCACTATGGGTGTTCTTGCGTATGCGTACTCGTAGTGGTACGGGCCGTACACACGCATGTACGCTCACTATCACTACGAGTACGCATACGCGGGGAGACCCATAGTGATAGTGAGCGTACATGCGTGTGTACGGCCCATACCACTACGAGTACGCATACGCCAGGACACCCATAGTGATAGTGAGCGTACATGCGTGCGTACGGACCTACCACTATGGGTGTTCTTGCGTATGTGTACTCGTAGTGGTACGGGCCGTAAACACGCATGTATGCTCACTATCACTACGAGTACGCATACGCCAGGACACCCATAGTGATATTGAGCGTACATGCGTGCGTACGGACCCACCACTATGGGTGTTCTTGCGTATGCGTACTCGTAGTGGTACGGGTCGTACACACGCATGTACGCTCACTATCACTATGGGTGTCCTGGCGTATGCGTACTCGTAGTGGTACGGACCGTACAAATGCCTGTACGCTCACCATCACGATGGGTACACATACGGCAGCACTCCCATAGTGATATGGGAACGTACACAGGCCCTCTTAGCTGCAGTACGGCGGTTTTCACACATCACAGTGGTGATAGGCGGCACACAGGTAGGAATAGGGCGGACATACTTGTCCATGGATGGACATACTTGTCCAGTAATGGACATCAAGGCATCGTCTGTGCATTACTACATGTGTGGGGCACAGGTGTGACAGGCTGTGATGTGGAACATTACTCCTGAGGGGAGAAGGCACCAGATGTATGATGAGATGTGTACAGGTGTACTGTGTGACGGTGCAATGTGTGCCAGGCATGCCCTTGACTCCTTTGACATGTGTGCATGTCGTACTGCACACTTGGGATGAGCGTCACTGGCATGCCACGGACACCAACACACGGAAGTGTCCCCTGATGCCCGGTACAGGGGTTACCACACCTGCCTTGACACTACCCACGGTGCACAATGTGACCATGTCATGTATGTGTGGGGGCTTCCCATCAGGTTGATGTTGGAGCACCCTCAAAAGCTGCAGCTGTTGCAGCAACTAAGGGTGGGCGTAGTTCGCAAAGTAGCACTTCGCGAAGCTACGCAAAGTAAAGTTCGCACTACGCGAGCTACGCGTAGCACTTCGCGAACTGCGAAGTAACATGTTTGCACTGTGCAAGATGTTGTTTTCAATGATTGCACAGTGCGGACAAGCAACCGGCAATGTGCAATCATTGAAAATGGCATCTTGCACAGTGCGAGCTGTAGTTTTCTGCTGCTTGAGTAGATTTTTACTCGAGCTGCAGCTTTCTCAACGCGAACTGGTAGTTTCTCATCGCGAGCGGTCGCGAGCATACGCGACCCCTCGCAATGAGAAACCTGACCTTCTCGCGTTGGGAATCTCGCCGGGAGGTTTATTTTCCATGCTCGCGATCGCGAACAAGGAAAAAGTCTCGCCAGGATGTCATTTTGCTTGCTCGCGGTCGCCAACTTGACGTTGAGGACCGCGAGCAAGCAAAAAATTACCGCAGCACTACGCAACACTACGCTACGCGTGTTCGCACTGTGCTACGTGCAGTTCGCGTAGTGCGTAGTAGCGCGAACTTCGCAAACTATGCGAGTTCCGCACACCATGCCACATGTGGTATGGGATGTGAGGTGCACATGTATGCATGGGACACGGAGTAGCGTGACAAGGACATGTCTGCATCCTCACAATGAGTGTGTGGTGAGTCATGACATGTGCACCTTCATGGCAAGGTGTGTGGGCTGTCCTAGTGTACTGTCATGTGACCTGTGGCTCTAGTGTTCCGCTACCAGTCTCTGCAATCGGCATCCTACTTCTGCAGATGTGTGGGTGTATGTCACTCCTGTCTTGCGTCTGGCTGTTCACTTGCACTGGGACACAGCTATTCCCATGCCATGTGGAGGTTCAGAATCTCCGTGTGTAGCTGGGTCTTGGTAGGAGTGTCACCTGGCAGCCATACGTGTCCTGGGCATGTAGCACATACCTGACTCCCTATGTAGCATATGTGTATTGACAGATTAACATGTGCCCAGTACATATGAATTGTTGTCGTCGTGCACTCACTCTTCCTTGTCACTTCCCAATTACTGCAGAGCGCCGCCTCTTGCCCGACCAATTCCGGACTTGGCTGCCATGCGGGAGAATGACTGCATCCGTTCCTACCGCTTCACCCAACCGTTGATTCTGGAGTTGACGGCGAGACTGGCACCACACCTGCAACCGCAGCACAGGTATCCTACGGCACTGACACCCCAGCTGAAGGTAATGGCTGCCCTACATTTTCTTGCCACGGGTACCTTTCAAAATACCATAGCTCATGTTGGTGGCATGTCCCAGAGCATGTTCTGCCATGTGCTGCATGATTTCTTAGAGGCCATGTTGATTCACCTGGATGACTTCATCAAGTTCCCAACCCCTGAACAGTTGACTGCGGTCAAGCGTGGATTCTATGCCCTGGGAGGGATGCCCCATGTCATTGGGTCCATAGATGGGACACATGTAGCTTTGGTACCACCACACGCACGGGAGGTAGCGTACCGCAATCGGAAGCACTACCACTCCATCAATGCCCTTGTGGTGTGTCAGTCCAACATGTTGATTTCACATGTCTGTGCTCGTTTTCCAGGATCAGCACACGATGCCTACATCATGAGGTGTAGCAGGATGCCTGAAATGATGATGCAGCTGCGCAACGAAAGAGCATGTGTTGTTGGTGGGTACAGTCTGTCTGTCCTGTATTTTGCATAGCCCACCAGCACGACCGCTTCACCAGTTCTAACGATGTCCATGTGCTTCCCATGTAGGGGACGCTGGCTATCCCAACATGCCTTGGCTGCTCACACCTCTCCGCAACCCCATCACGCCGGCCCAGCTCCGCTACAACACCGGCCATGGCCGGACAAGGCGAGTGATAGAGAGGACGTTTGGCCTGCTGAAGAGCCGCTTTCGGTGCCTCCACAAGACCGGCAGCACCCTCCCATATGCCCCTGCGAAGGTCTGCAAAATCTTCATGGTCTGCTGTATGCTGCACAACATGACAGTTGAGAAAGCTGTGCCACTCATCCTGGATCAACATGACGAGGACCATCCACCCGTGGAGGACGAAGGGCTTGGCAATGGGGCTAGTGATGTGGAGGATGTGGAGCCGCAGGAGGACATCCGGACTCGGCTCATACGCGACTTCTTTGCTTAGTGGTGAGTACCAGTGTCTGAGTGTGCACGCATTGGTCCCCGTGTGGCATGTGTTGTGATGTGTGTGTCCACCTGCATGTATGGCACGTGAGTCAGAGGTGTGTGTGGGTGTGTCACTGGAGTGATGGTGGCAGTGATGGTTGTATTTCCCCAGTCATAATTGTGACCTAGCATGTTGTCATCCAGACATGTGTCGAGTAAATGCACATGCAAGTGGCTGTGCTTTTTGTGGTTGACTTCTTGTGTGTCTCTCTTCCCCAGGTACTTGCGCATGCCGTCTGCTGGTTGCATTGTTGTGGCACTGCTATTCCTCATGGACACGTCATCGTGGGCTGACTCAGCGTTACAGGCACGGACACGTTTGGAAGTCTCCATAGAGTAAGGGATGCATCAGGGGTGTATTGGGTGTGGCAGTTGTTCACAATGTATGCACACTGCCCCTGTCGATGTTTGGTTCATCTGCAGCCATGTAGCAGCACCATGGGACACGACATGCAGCTGTGTACACCTGAATAGATGGTCTGACTGGTTGACAGTCATCAGTGATGGGATAGTGGATTGTGATGATGGCATCAATGTGTGTGACACTGCCCTTGGACACATACGGTTAGCATTGGCTTGACATGGTGTGGGACTTACACATCAGCGGATCTATGGTGTATGGCAGGCTCTCCGTGAGCAGCTGTGGGTGTTTAGCTGTTAGCCGACGCTTGTGTGCCAGTTCCATGGCGAACACACATTTGTGCTGCAGAAGGGGGGTGCCAGTGTTGGACCCACATGTTACTCCACAAGATGTGTTCATGTGTACTTCAAGTTGCCTCTGCAATCCCGAAAACATGACTAATAAAGGTGTCCCTATGCCTCCAAGGTGCCTCTTCTCACTCAATGCTGGTGTGTTGCCACGGTGCATCCAGCATGTCTGGCATGGTATTCCCTGATTGTGGCTATGTGTCAATGTGTCGAGTAGCAAGATGCAAGCTGTGTGTGTGGGCTGAGACTGTGTAGTGGGCATGATGTCCATGACTGTGTGGGTATTGTGACATGTGCCATCCCCATGCATCCAACGTTGGCCAGGCCCCCATTCTCTGCATCCACCGGACTCAAGCTTGCAGGACATGGTTCTGCCACCTGTCTACACATACCTGGGTGCCCCCCAGGACACTGGACATGATCCCTGACCTCTGCGCATGACTGTTGCTGTACTCAATGTGTCTGTCAGCACGGTTGTGCGGCCACCCCCTCAGCTGGTTGGGTCCATCACGGGTGTGTATGGTGCTCCATGTCTGTCTTGCCTAATACACTGTGACCCGTGTGTCCTGTGCCAGACTCAGGCCCCAGGGTGTGGATGGTTGAAGTCAAAAGAGAACTCAGGCATGTTTAGACTTTACAACACACATGTAAGGTAATAATGCAACCAGCAGGCATCTTCTCTTCATGGTGTGATATATTTTTTTTTTTTGGGGGGGGGGGGGGGGATGAAGTGAGGGGCTTTCCGGGAGTTTGGAATCCAAAGTTCAGTAGGGGAGTTGGTGTCCTTGCCATTGGAAATCCTCATTGTCCATGCCACAGTCTTTGTCAACATTGGTCAGACAGTGACCAGCAGGGCCATGTGGCAGAGAATGTCTCTTGATGCTGTGATGCTGTTGCTCCAGTGGGCCAGGTGCCAGGCCAGGTGTCCTGGGAGATGGTGATGTTGCGCCGACCCTCACGGTCCTTTCCGTGGATGACCCGGCCTCCTGCGGGGACCCTCAGAAGCAGGCCGTGACGATGTTTGGGATGCTCCGTCGGATGTCTCCTCCTCCTCCTGATCCCTCCCTGTGGGTGGTGATGTTCTCTGCCTTCTGGCACAGGGAGGGTCGGCCATGTTGTCGTCCATCCGACGGAGTGTATCGTGAATCCCCTGGAACACCGTCACATGCTCAGCCTGTCTGTCCTCCATCCTCCGTTGGTGTTGCAGTAGACAGGCATGTTGCTGGGCCTGCTGGGTCTTGATCCCCTCGAGGACAGACACAACCTGGGCCAGGCCCGTGGTGTCCTGCCGGTATGTGTCCAGGATGTTACGGACATGGGAAAATACCGGTTCCCCAGCCAACTGGTCAGGCTCGCGCCTCCGCCGTCCTCCACTCCCACCACCCCTGCCCACTTGCACCTGGCCTGCCCTTGTGGGTACATCGGGTCTCCGGGACCCCTGAGGTGTGGCATTGGCGTTGTCGCCTGCCTCCTCCTGGGTGCCTGGGACACCGTGTCCCTCCTGGCCAACCTGACTGCATTGTGGTGGTGGGGCAGGGATCCTGGGTGTCTCCTGGGATGTGGCAGGAGTGGGGGTGGTGGTTGGCACAGTTGTACCTGACGCAGGTGCTGCAGGTGGTTGGACACCAGAGGGGCCAGGTCGGTCGGGGTCGTCCACAGAGTGGTGAGAGTCGTCGCTGCGGGTGGGATCGGGCTCCCGCAGATCCGGGTCCTGTGAGTCTTCCCCCCCAGTGTTGGGGGGTGAACCACGACGTTGACCTGTGTGTGAGAGAGACAATGTTAAATTTGGTCCATGCAACATCCATGTTTCATCAGTTTCAAAGTTGGCACTTTTCCTCTTGGAATTAGGATCTGTCTTGCATTCCACTCACAGTGCACTTGTGCATGGGTGTGTCCCTTGGGCACCACTTTGGCCCCTTTAACTATGTGTGGCACAGTCTCACTTGCTGCGTCAAGTGTGACTGCAGTCAGCAGTGGAGTGGGCAGGTGTGGCGAGCCATGCATTGGCGCCTTCCGTGTAGCACTGTACATGTGCACATGGAGTGGATCCACACACTTATATAATGCAGGTAGCTGTCGTTGTGCTCGTGAACAGGTTGTGACATGGCCCTGTGTTTTGCCATGGAGAAGAGGGGGGGTTCTGGCACTGGCCACCCTTGGCTACATGCACGCAGTCTACCTGCTGACGAGCAGACATTCCCACACGCCACACGGCTGTTTGCTCTCCCTGTGTCTCGCTCCCTCTCTGTCCCCCTCTCCCTCCCTCTCTTTCCCCCTCTCCCTCCCTCTCTGTCCCCCTCTCCCTCCCTCTCTGTCCCCCTCTCCCTCCCTCCGTGAGTCAGCCTCCTCCCTCTGTCCGTGTCCCTGTGTCTCCCTCCCTCTCTGTCCCCCTCTCCCTCCCTCTCTGTCCCCCTCTCCCTCCCTCCGTGTGTCAGCCTCCTCCCTCCTCCCTCTGTCCGTGTCCCTGTGTCTCCCACCCTCTCTGTCCCCCTCTCCCTCCCTCTCTGTCCCCCTCTCCCTCCCTCCGTGTGTCAGCCTCCTCCCTCTGTCCGTGTCCCTGTGTCTCCCTCCCTCTCTGTCCCCCTCTCCCTCCCTCTCTGTCCCCCTCTCCCTCCCTCTCTGTCCCCCTCTCCCTCCCTCTCTGTCCCCCTCTCCCTCCCTCTGTGTGTCACCCTCTGTCACCTCAGCCCAGCTTCCTGGGCACACACTGTTAGCAGATCTTTGAATGGCCCTTGGCTTGTTGAAGTGAGTTTGTTTCTGATCTCCAGGCACCCATTGGGTGTAGTGTCTGTGTGTGCGCTGCTGCTGTGGTGGTGTGTGCTGCCACTCTTTCACAATGTTGGCTGTTCATTAGCTGCTGTCATGTGCAAAACAGTGCCTTCACCCCCATGTGTTGATGCAAGGCGTCCGCCATTTGCTGGCGAGTATTTCCTGTGTGGGGACACAGTGTTTGTCTGGCTGTGACCTAGGCCATATGGGCAGAGGGCATTGTTGTCTGCTTCTGAGTTGCACTATGTGATTTTTTGGGGCCCACCCTCCCGCCATCCGGGTTACCGTGTCATGTGTTGGTGTCTTCTGTGGCCTGTGACTTGACATTGTCCAGCTGGGTGCATGGGGCATGGTGGCAGCAGTGGCATGTTCGTGTTCATGGAGTGTGGTTCAGTCATGCGATAGGTTGGGGTGGTTGCGTGCCTGTTAGTGATTTTGGTTGTGGATGACGTTCCCCCCATGTGAGGTGCGTTGTTTGTGTACTCACCCAGGTCTCGGAGTCCTTCTAATCCGTCCACTGCCTCCACCGGCAGTATGGCCATCACCCTCTCCTCCCAGGGCTGGTAGTGTACGGGTCTGCGGGATGGCCCTCCTCCAGTGGCGTCGGCCTGGTTGTGTTCCTCCTGCATCTTGGCTCGGACCCTCCTCCGCAGATCGTACCACCTGGATTGGCATTCCTGCCTGGTCCTTCTGGTGTCCCCAACAGCATTCACAGCATCGATGATGGTCTGCCACATGGCTGTTTTAGCTGCCATGCTGGTGTTTCTGACCAATGTTCCAAAGAGCTGTGGCTCGACTCTGAGGATTTCATCCACAAGTACCTCCAACTCTCGGTTACTGAACTTTGGATTCTTGGTAGTGGGCATAGTGAGGGGTGTGGGTGTGGATGGTGGGGGGTGTGTGTGGATGGTGGGGGGGTGTGTGGATGGTTGTGGGTGTGTGGGTGTGATGAGGGGGTGTTTGTGAAGGTGGTTGTGTGAAGGTGTGCAAGTGTAAGGTGTGGTGAAGCTTGTAGTATGGTGCTGTAGGTTGTCTGTGGTGTCTGGCAGCAGTGAGTCTGTTGCAAAGGCTCATGGTTTGTGTGTGTGGGCCCTTTTTATTGGTCCATTGGTGGGTGTGGCTGTGTTTGAAGTTTGGGTGGGTGTGTTATAAGGAGTGGTGGTGTTTAGGGCCTCTGTTTGTTTTTGGCAGTTGCAGGTCAGTGAATGTGTGTTTTTTAGTGTTTGTTGGCCATGTTTAGTGGCTTTGTGCCATTCGAATAGTGTATTCTTGTGTTGTTTTGTTTTGTCCTGGTTGTGTCCGTGCATTTTGAGCGTGTCTACGGTGTGTACATGGGCCATTTGGTTGTACGGTGCTGTCCTTGTGTGTGGCTTGGTACGACTCGTACATGCGGTTGTGATGTTGGGGCATGGGGTGCGCTCCGTACTTAGGAGGTTGTGGTGGGGGTGCGACTGGAACGTACTGGGGTGTACATAGATGGTGGTATGACTCGTACAGGGGTGGGGGTAGGACTCGAACGTACTGGGGTGTACATAGATGGTGGTACGACTCGGACAGGGGTGGGGGTACGACTCGAACGTACTGGGGTGTACATGGACGGTGGTACGACACGTACAGGGGTGGGGGGTGTACATAGATGGTGGTACGACTCGTACAGGGGTGGGGGTACGACTCGAACGTACTGGGGTGTACATGGACGGTGGTACGACACGTACAGGGGTGGGGGGTGTACATAGACGGTGGTACGACTCGGACAGGGGTGGGGGTACGACTCGAACGTACAGGGGTGTACATGGACGGTGGTACGACTCGTACAGGGGTGGGGGTACGACTCGAACGTACTGGGGTGTACATAGACGGTGGTACGACTCGTACAGGGGTGGGGGTACGACTCGAACGTACTGGGGTGTATATAGACGGTGGTACGACTCGGACAGGGGTGGGGGTACGACTCGAACGTACTGGGGTGTACATGGACGGTGGTACGACACGTACAGGGGTGGGGGGTGTACATAGACGGTGGTACGACTCGTACAGGGGTGGGGGTAGGACTCGAACGTACTGGGGTGTACATAGACGGTGGTACGACTCGTACAGGGGTGGGGGGTGTACATGGCCGGTGGTACGACACGTACAGGGGTGGGGGGTGTACATAGACGGTGGTACGACTCGTTCAGGGGTGGGGGTACGACTCGAACGTACTGGGGTGTACATAGACGGGTGGGGGTGTACATACACGGGGGGTACGTGTCGGACGTACGGGGGCTGGGGGCAATGTTGGGCTCGTATGCGGGCACATGTCTCCATGGTTGCTTTGGGAGTTTGGTGCGGACGGTGTTTTTTCCATACGGTTGTAACCTCGGACGCACGGGATGGATCATGATTCCTCGGTCGGACTTCACCTTTCACATTTGTACGGTAAATCGTACGAGGACGTGTCGGACACATTTTCCGACCCGAGGACGTGTGGGGAATGATTCCCAATGCGGTTCGTATGGACTTTTTACCATGCGAATCGTGATTGCCAGTTCGTACGGCACTTGTACGATTCGTACGGTAAAAAGACCGGATACGAGTCGCACGGGGAAATTTTTTACCGGATCGTAATCGGCACCTGTGCCTCATGGAAAGAGTCCAGCCTGAACTGCCAAGCCAGGTCCTCCATGAACTGGAAACAAGCATCCTAGGACCGGTTTCGGGGTTTCACCCCTCTTCAGCCAGGATAGCCGGATTCCAGTGGCATGGAGAGCACGGGACCCACATCTGGGCATACCCTTCAGACTCGGGATGACAAATGCAAAAACAACAGTTGATGGACAGAATGCCGAACAATGTCGTACATTCACCCCAGTACAGAGATCTGGGCCTAAATCCATCGTAGCCTGGCTGATGACAGCTGATTAGCCAGAAACCGGTCCCAGGATGCTTGTTTCCGGTCCAGGGAAGACATGGCTTGGCGGTTCGGGCTGGACTGTTCCCATGAGGAACAGGGTCAGACTGATTTACATATGACCATGTCTGAACTGGGGTGGCGGAATGAGCTAAAGAATGATGATGGATTAAACCCAGATCAGTTGACTGGGGGTGAGTGCTTGCAATGTTCAACCCTCCGTCCATCATCTCCTTTGGTTTTGCTTTGATTGCCCTAAGTTGGCACGATATGCCCAGACGTGGGTCCCTTGCTCATTTTGCCACTGGATTCAAGCTAGCCTGGCTGATGATGGCTGATTAGCCAGAAACCAGTCCCAGGATGCTTGTTTCCGGTCCAGGGAAGACATGGCTTGGCAGTTTGGGCTGGACTGTTCCCATAAGGAACAGGGTCAGACTGATTTGCATATGGCCATGTCTGAACTGGGGTGGCGGAGTGAGCTAAAGAATGATGATGGATTAAACCCAGATCGGTTGACTGGGGGTGAGTGCTTGCAATGTTCAACACTCCATCCATCATCTCCTTTGAATGGGTTGCTACATATTAACTCTTGGAAATGTAGCTTGCAGGAAGATTGAATAAGTGAGTTTTTGAAAAATTAATTCATCATGCAATACAACTTGAAATAACAAAATATCTGTAAACACGTTTACCTTATTAACGCTGTGGCTCTCGGGACAGTCTGCTATTGAGCCTATTGATGTTGCATCATTAATGCATCTCGCCAGCCACTTTTTTCCTGACAAACCATTTAACTCTTGGATGCAGATACATTGGGCAAACAAAAAATATGTAACCAATTGACTATGTGGAAAGGACACAAACTGGGCAGGACTGAGATGAGGTAAAAACCTGTCGCCAGGGAGCTATGAAAGAGTTCATGGGAACAGAACCAAATCTAAATTGCTTGTAGAGAGTCCTGTCCTGAGGAATCGTGATAACCTCCAAATATTGTTCAAATGAACTGGACAGTTTGAATTCCATAAACTCAGTGGTTAGGCGGCCCCAGGACAGATAAGTTACAGAAGTCTGAGCCACCCAGTTCCACTATTGCTTTTTCTTTAACCAGGTCTTTAATAGGGAGCAATATTGGTCCTTGGCATCCCAGAATCCCTCTAATCTTATTGCAGTGAGCAAGGATTTCACTTTACAGATACAGCCAATCTTCTTAAAGTAGTCAAGTGCACTCACTTCAGAAAGGGCAGCAGCATACGGAAGCAACTCAGGGAGGGACCTTAACCACATCGATGCGAGTGACGGAGCGGTTCCGTCATGCGCGTCGGTTGCGCTGTGCGTATGACGGAACCGCTCCGTCATGGCCCCGCCCACATAATAGAACCTTCAGCACAGCGCGGTAATCCGCGCCGCGCTGAAGGGGTTAAGCTCAACCAGAACAATAGAGGGCATAACATGTCCTTGTCAGTGATGGAAGCTCTACTCAAATCCAACCTTAGGGGCTGGAGAGGGGTGCTCTGTTGGAGTGAAACCAGGGCCCTCAAGAATTTATTCTCAGAGATCAAGAAGCCATTCAACTTTTCAAATCCCTACAATTCCACACCTAAAGTGCCGAGCCTACAACCTTGGAGTCATATATGTGGAGTGGAGATGCTACTTGTTTACTGTAAGAGGTCCTATGTTCATTGATCAAGACCCCATTTATCTGTCTATGGTGGAGAATCCGCTTCAATACATGGGGCTTCCATGACATATTATCAGAGAGAGAGTGATCCGCAGATAGTTAAAGGTACTTACCCTCTTCAAAGGAACCCCTCCTAGTGTTAGCTTGCCTTTATACGATCTATGGAGGTTCAGCGTTAAAAGTTTTGTCTTCGAGGTGTTACCCTCTAAATCTAGAGAGTCACAAATAACCTTAAAATGATATAGCAGCAGCTGGAGCCCTCTAGGAGTTTTGAAGCCCAACAGCGTGTTGTCAGGAAACAACAATGTTACAACTTTAGCCCCCCCCCAGGGTGGGTGCATAAGAGGGGACGGCTGAGATGTACTGGACAACTCCATTTACAAACAGCAAGAAGCGTGTTGGTGCCAATGGTAAACACCCAAAATATCGATTCCAAAATATCGACTGCCCAGAAAATCGAAGTTAAAATATAAGGTGGACAGAATATCGACTCTACAAAATATAGATAGGTCAGAATATCGAAATTGGGGTACAAAATATCGATTACCAAAATATAGACCTTAAAAATATCGTATACCATCATATCGAATTTTAAAATATAGATTACCATAATATCGAATTTATTTTTGTGTTATGGATGGTTGTATATGTGTTAAAATGATGTATTATTGTAATAATGTATGTTTAATTTATTTAAACAAATGAATGTTATTTATTTTAATTATTGCGTAATTTAATTCCGTAGCGGGTTGTGGGTTTATAGGGGAATAGGGTGGGAAGTAATTTAATTATGGTTAATTAAATGTTAATTATATTTATATGTTTTGATAATTAATTAATTGATAATTAATTATTAATTGGTAATTTATTTTTATTAATTGGTAATTAATTTATATTAATTGATTAATTGATAATTATGTTAATTGTATTTGTTATTAATAGGAGCGGGTTGGGGGTTTGTAGGGGAATTGGGTGGGAAGTAAATTAATTGTAATAAAGTAAATAATTAATTTTTTATTTATGTGTATTGATAATTCATTGATAATTAATTAATAATTGGTAATAAATTTGTATTAATGAGTAAATAATTTGTATGAATTGCTAAATAATTTTTTTTATTTGCAAAAATATTTTTATTAATTGATTAATTGATAATAATGTGAATTGTATTTTTTATTATTGGGAGTGGGTTGTGGGTTTGTAGGGGAATTGGCTGGGAAGTAAATTAATTGTAATAAAGTAAATATTAATTTTTTTATTTATGTGTATTGATAATTGATAATTAATTTGTAATTGGTAATTAATTATTATTAATTGGTATTACATTTTTATCAATTGATAATTAATATTTTTAAATGGTAATTAATTGTTATTAATTGGTAATTATTTTTAATTAACTTTTTATCAGTATTGATAATTAATGTCATCTTATATTTAATTTAAATCATTACTTTCCCTACTTTTGCACTCTCTGGAGTGGGAATAGTAATTTTTACCTCTACGCTATCCAACGCTTTCCCTACTGTTGCACTGTTTGGAGTTGGAATAGTAATTTTTACCCCTACGCTATCCAACGTTTTCCCTACTGTTGCACTCACTGGAGTGGGAATAGTAATTTTTACCTCTACGCTATCCAACGCTTTCCCTACTGTTGCATTCTCTGGAGTGGGAATAGTAATTTTTACCCCTACGCTATCCAACGTTTTCCCTACTGTTGCACTCACTGGAGTGGGAATAGTAATTTTTACCTCTACGCTATCCAACGCTTTCCCTACTGTTGCACTCTCTGGAGTGGGAATAGTAATTTTTACCCCTACGCTATCCAACGTTTTCCCTACTGTTGCACTCACTGGAGTGGGAATAGTAATTTTTACCCCTACGCTATCCAACGATTTCCCTACTGTTGCACTCTCTGGAGTGGGAATAGTAATTTTTACCCCTACGCTATCCAACGTTTTCCCTACTGTTGCACTCACTGGAGTGGGAATAGTAATTTTTACCTCTACGCTATCCAACGCTTTCCCTACTGTTGCACTCTCTGGAGTGGGAATAGTAATTTTTACCCCTACGCTATCCAACGTTTTCCCTACTGTTGCACTCACTGGAGTGGGAATAGTAATTTTTACCCCTACGCTATCCAACGCTTTCCCTACTGTTGCACTCACTGGAGTGGGAATAGTAATTTTTACGCTCTCAGTATCCAACAAAATCTCAACTTTTTTAAATTACTTATATTATGTTTACATTTTAAGCTATTTTATATTATATTATGTATGTTTTATTTAATTGTTTTTAATATTTAATTAATTTTATAATATTTTTAATACATTTAAAAAATTCGATATTTTGGCTAACTATATTTTGACAGTCTATATTTTGGAATCGATATTTTAGTACTTACCTGTTTGTAGATAGGGAGTCGATATTCTGTCCCTCGATATTTTAGTGTCGATTTTTTGTATAGTCGATATTTTGTCCCTCGATATTTAGTCACTGAACCGGTGCCAATACACAGCCCTGCCGAACCCCCTTGTTGACTTTAATCGGGTCAGTGAGCTGACCTTGGTTGCCCTTGCAGAGTTTGCCTCCTGGAGGCGAAAGACAAGCGCTAAGACCTCTATGGGGAGACCCATCTTTTTTAAAACACACCAGAGCATGTTTCTTGGGACAAGATCAAAAAGCAGACCTTAGATCGATGAATGCAACGTAGAGGCTTCCCTGGCCAATGACCACCATCTTCCAGGTCAGTAAAAGGAATCAGAATACTTGAACGATAGTGCTCGTTCTTTGTCTGAACCCAGCTTGAAAAGGGTACAGGACATTGTGGTCACTAATCCAGGCCTGTATCTTCAGACAGATTACACAAGCAAACACCTTTTTGACACAGTAAATAAGACTAATGATCCTGTAGTTGGAGGGTGAAGATCTGTCACCCTTCTTGATCACCTCTGCTCCCTTCCAGGAAGATGGTATTTGGGCTCCCGCTGCAATCCCATTGGCTGATGCCAAGATGTAAGTTATCCAGGTGTCACAGTCGTTCACAAAGACGTCACCCAGGATGCCATCAGCTCCAAGGGTTTTGTATCCTACGATGGACTTAATGCTAGACCTGATTTCGTCTTTGGAAAAGAAATAAATGGCAGTGGAGTGAGCAAGGTCAAGGGTATATAATCTTCGGTGTCTTAGTTGCAAGGCCCAGAGAATAGTAATACAAAATGATCAAACCAATCTGCAATGGAAATATTGTTAGTCGGTGGCGGGGGCCTGCTTGCATCCCCTCTGTTTATTAGAAGCCAGAGGTGCTGTGAATCTTTTCTGGCACAGACCTCCCTGATTAGCATCCATCTGTTCTTGTCCCATTCCATCTTTGCTGTAGCCTGAGCTGACTTGTAAGACCGCCTCACTTCTCTCAGTTCGGCCACGTTGTTTGCCCAAATGGCGTGGTCTAATTGGCATCTGAGGCTTCTGCACTCCTGCCTAAACCAGGCAAACTGTAACCTAATTTTCTTACCGGGATCCTGTGGGCACAGTGGTACTCTACCGTATGTAGCCAACTGCTTGAAAAGATGATTATGGCAAGCTGGAATCTCTTCTAGCCCACCTGGAAGTTGAGCTAACTTATGTTGCTCTCCAGTGCTTTCCCAACAGATTATGCTTAATTGCTTTGAGTTTGTATACATCCAGGGCTACCTTGGGCCATTTAAGTCATCTGTTGTCATTTGAAGGAAGTAACTCCCTTGTCATTAGAGTGAAATTTGGGGGACTCAAGGGGTTGTCCCGGGAGATTACCATGTAGCGTTCCAGAGGATTGTGGCCACTGTCTGTGGTAGAGCCCACAGCCATATCGACCACTCTAGGCAACAATCTTAGATCCACCAAAAAATACTCAATGCGGCTAATGTTGGTAGTATTATTGCAAGCGTTGGCCCCCATTTTGTCTGACTTTGTGCAGCATTTGCTGCCCTTAGGCCAAACTCCAGGGTAAGGACATTAAGCTGGAGTGTCGCTTGGGACCAATTTTTGATAGTGGTTAGGTCAAGATGGGGAACAAGCCACATCTCTTCTTCCTCCCTTGTCCCACATATGTCAATCTGCTCTAGGGGTTCAAAAGTTACATTGAAGTCACCAGCTACAATCAGAAATGGCTGTGTGGGGGGGGTGTGACTTGGTGCCCAAGGGGTATGGCGGCGTTCGGGCGAGGCTCCCGACGCGGCACTTAAAGTACGTCGGAGGAGTCCGGGACCATTATGTGACATTCGGCGATCTCGCAGCTTTGACAGAAGGGCTGGAATTGTAAGTTTACTCTGGCTCGCAGCGCCGCAATTTCTCGGCCGCCATTTTGATTTCATTTTCGGCTCACGAAGCTCACAGGTCACGGAGCTTTTACGAACTGGCTGCCGTTTTCTTCAATTGGATCCTAATTCTCCCTCAGCACTCTGAATTTGTATTAAGAAAGAAAGACTGACCTCATTATGTTGCCTAAGGAAATTTGGTCAGCTTTATACCCACCTCTCTGCAGATATCTGCTGCGGAGAATTCTTATGTCAGCCATTTTGTGCTTCCCACTTTTACACCGGCTGGTGAAGTTTATGTTATTTTTTCATGGTTTTCTGGACTCTTTTACTCAGGCATTCAAGGGCATGTGCACCTGTGTATATTAATCACCCCTTATGCGACCATTTTAACACAGTGCATTAAGTCAAGGAGCTGAGTATTTGCAGAAACTTTCTTTCTCACTTTTTCACTTTTCCTCCTCACTACTCATTTCACGTTTGCCTATGTAGAGCACATGTGATACACTCCCATATGGTTTACATCCAGGTGCCTGCACGTCTCCTATCCATAGGGTGATTTCATGCTTTTCATGATAAAATACACCTGTGTTATTGCCTAATGCAAATGTCTTTTGTAACTTATGGGCAGACTCAAAGGAACTCTTTCTGTGCATTCCAAACCAAAACATGTTTTTGTAAAGAATTCTAAACTTTTTTCTGAATTTGATGGACTCTAATCCTGCGTCCTCAGGGGGGTACTTACCAAATGCCTGAAAAAAGATCCTCCTTCGCCACCTAGAGCAGTATCTCCGGTTTCCATGGAGCTGTTGCTAGATGAAATAAGAGCACTCCGGCCCTTTGTGGAGGAAACCAATTCCAAGATACAGATTCTTACCGATCAATGGTCTCAACTTGACACAAGGCTAGCAACAGTAGAAAACAGCATGTCATTTATGAGCTGCAATAAAGTCATCGAGAGGTCCGTACCCCATACTCCTACATTTACAAAGAAAGTTGCAAAAAAATGTCTTTTCTGGTGCTCAAACACTACCAGCAAATGTTAGTTTGGCACCAGTCTACGTGTTCACAAATGCTCCCAAAACCACCTGTTCCAGTCCAGTGAAAAAAGTTATTTTGCAACTTGACCCTGAGTTCTTCTTCAGACCCACCCACTCCCTTTACTTAAATCCGTCTTTACTTTACAGATACAGTGAGTAGTCTCACAGATGCAGTCAGGCAAAATGTACAGCTGGAACTGGTCCAGGGGGTTTATCTTATGGGACCACTGCTCCTCCAGTCTCCATGTCTACCTGTAATATGTACCGTCAGAAGAGAAGTAAGCTTTACTGTCAGGCCCTGACCACCTCAGTGCTTGGAGATCAGTGAGACTAATATCCCATGCCCTGAAAGTAGCCTTCATTCCAAGTCAAGTAGGACAGAGCTGCAGACACAATTTCATCAGTCCTCCGTCAGGCAGAGTAAGTCATCTAGGAATAAGCTGGAATGTTTACTTGTATTCTATGCGTCCACTGAACTCCCGTTCTGATAGTCAGCTAAGAAGGGGAGATGAAATGAGGATAAGACTAGTCTATGATTAGCAAAGATCGCTCAGTGACTTAAACAAAAAACGTTTCCTCAGCAAAGTGATTCAGTTGCTGTTAATAGAATACGCTTTCTTTCAAAAGCTATCCCAGATCCCCCTTCCCATCATAAAAGCAGCAGCCTGGTGCCAGCTCCCTCTGGCCACTCGCAGGGCTAGCTGAGTTATTTCTAAGAAGGATCACAGAAAAGCTGTACCTTGTGGCTCCTCTTCATGCTTTCACTCATGCTGTGCTTGACTACACCGTACTGAGAATTTTACCAGTGACAAAGGAACCTTGATGCTGGGGTTGGAATTCACAGGCACATATTACCTGACACTGTTAGAGCAAGTTTGCAAGCCTTCTTGAATCCTATATTTGGCCTGGCTGTTGAAGCCAGGAAGCTGTCTTATTCTGTCCTATGAGAGATTAACAGTGAAATATAATTATTATTTGTTAGTTATAGTCGGCAAGACAAGGATGTTTGTGGACGTTTGATAAACACTGAGGGCCTCACTTACAAGATGTTGCCGTATGGCAGCGCCGCACGACTTCCTGCTGCGCTGCCCTATGGCAAAAGAAAGGGGCAGGAATGTGCCGTATTTATCAGATACAGCTGATTCCTGTCCTCATTACCTGTGCTGACGCTCAATTGGGTGCGATGTGCCAATGAAGGTACCCTTGCAGCATTCTACAAATGTGTTTGCGTTTTGGGAATACCTTCCTGTACAAAAACAGTCAATGGGGAAATATCCTCCTTCTACGTGTGCTGCTCAATGCAGCACACATACAAACAAGAAAAAACAATGAGAATTAACATGACTTCTTATTGTTGCACCGCCCATATGCCTCCCCTGGAGAGGGGTAGGCTTTTGAGGCATTCCAGGTTTGCAGAACATTGTAAATCTGGGACTGTGACAAATGCCATGGGTGTTATGTGGGAATACCCACCGTAACACCAATGGCAGGCTTCCTCATTGGGGTGTGAGGCAGCGCAGCGACTTGTGCTGTGTTGTATCTGGTACTGATCTGTATTAAAACTCATGTGTTGTCTTCTATAAGGGAATGTAGAATGGCTTATTGTTCCAGCTTGCGATGTCAGGTTATGTTTTCTAAGGTGTCAGTTGCTGCTGGACCTGGAGCTTATAAGATCATTGGATGGGGTGCTCCCTAGTAAATACAGCTGTGCTGCCTCTCACCATATATACAGGGCCATGAAAAACCATGCAGTATGGCTTTACGTGTCCTTGTCGATATTGCACTGCAATGTGCATCACCGGAGCGTCATTAAACATGATATTCCGGTGGTGCAGGGGTGTTTCAATAGAGGCCCTGAGGCTAAGGTTGAGGCAGATTATATTTGACAATTTAAGACATGAATAACTACCCAAGGCACTCAAAATCGAATACTCCCAGTGCTTTTTTTGTACTGAAAAACCTATGACCTGCACAGATGAAGTTTGTATTATCATGTTCCTATCAAAGGTTGGTCAATAAGGGTATTTGTATCCATGTTGAACATTCATAAAGGGCTTTTTCAAACACAGGCTTTTAACCACATTATATTTTCAAATGCACACAGAAAAACCTTTCTTTCATTCCTGCTGATCCAGAACTGAACTTATCTTTTGGAACATGCAGATGGGGCTTGGCAATAGCAATCAGCTACTCCATAGCTTAAATACCAGAAATCCTGAGGAAAAAGGCAAATAGTAATAATGGGGTGAATATAGGAAAAAGATGGATTTCCCTACAAATTACCCTACTTGTTTTGGAGTGACAAAACATTTGCAATCTGAAAGATTTTTTCTTAATTATTGAGGGCAGTCAATAGTTACTTGGCACTATCCATGCAGAGCCCTAGGGCCAAATGTATGGGGTTTTGGAGTACGGAAGTGCAGGAAGTTATCTTGCTGTGCTGCCCTACATCAATGAGAAAGGGCAGGAATGCACTGTATTTATCTGATATGGTGCATTTCTGTCCTTTCTCCCTGCACTGGCCCACTTCGGCAGGCTAGTGCCAACGCAGGAACTCTTGCACCACAGTGTAAGCATGCCTGTGTTGTCGGCAGGATTGTTTTTGTACAGGAATCCTGAGAGGACTTTTCCTGCAGCACACGTGACAAGAGGAAAAAATTAGGAGAATTAAAGTTATTTCTCCTTGTTGTGCCTCCCCTGGGGAGCTGTAAGGTTTTGACACATCCCCATGTTAGGAACACCCACTGTAATGCTCATGGAAAGCCGCCCTAGCACAGATTAAGGCAACACATTGATTTGCCCTACCTTGCCTTACTCAATTTCTGTGAGGCCATTCAAAGCAATGCAAAGTGGCTTTGGCTGAACTCATATATATGATTTATAGACGGCGCTGCTAAAGAGTCAAAAAAAGAGATGCTACAGTGGCTCATGGGGCTCATGATTATGCCTCCTATTGTTTACCACTGATGTATCAGTGCCTTAGGTTCAACTGCTCTCTAGATAGATGCCCCAGCCACTCTATTTGTAGACATAACTGTCCATGGGTAGATAGGTTGAGCAATTAGTGCTTAACCCAGGGGCCGGTATCGAGTTTTTGAAACATCAATACAGCATAAACCAAATAAGAAAGCTCAAGGCAGTAATTCACCAGTCCGACCTCTACCAGTTGCCAGTAGGTAGTTATAGTTAGTATCTAGTTTCCATAGATGAAGCGTTTTCTGTTTTGTATGACAAATCTTCATGAAATTTTCAAAACTAGTTTGCCGCCCACTTTAGCTGTTGTCCTATAAGTTTGGGGTGATTTTTCAGATGGGGGTTGAGAATAGGGGGTCATTCATTCATTCATTCAAAATCTTTATTCGATCTGATTAAAAATAGACCATAAAAGGACACAAAATCTAATACAGATCCATGATATGTCAATAACGTGAGTACAAGTGTACAATAATTTAAAAATAGATTAAAGAAAGTTCACATTAGTGTAAATTAAGTCACCAGTATCATCATACATCCAAATTAAAAAGGAACATAAGCACTATTTTCCATGTCACAGCTGGCGAGATTAAACTGAACTAGTGCAAGAGAGGAGAACAAACCTCAAATAGGGTCAGGCATGTACTCAAATCCTATCCAATCCAAAAGAGCATTATACAATTTCAATTATAAAAACAGAAAGGTAAAATAAACTACATATTCATTAAACGTTTCTTGTTAAAAGCATGAGTCACCTATCATAAATCCACAGATGGTTTATATGCTTTGTCCCAGTAAAAAGCGAGAGCAAGAGAAATGTTCTTTCTAGCGTAAAAGCCGGACCAAAGAAAAGATGACATACCATAACAAATCTCCATAATAGGCAATGATTACAAATAAAAATATGCAGGGCAACATTGTGTAAAATTAAGCAGTCTTATAATTGGTAAAATACAGTGATTCCTCAACTGACAATACAATTTACAGAAAAGCACAATCGCAGGGGCAGATACTTAGGTTTGTAGACCAAGCATTCTTTTTTTGAAAATAGATTAAGCAATGGAAAATGTATAATTTTTAGCAGGTCAGGACAAGCATACGTCTAAGATTTAATACAACTTTAAGATAGGGCTGCATGTCGAAAGTAGTTAAAATAAGTTGTTTTTTTAAAACACAAGGCTTTAGAATTTCCATAATCAATCTGAGATTTTCCAAATGCCTTTGTTTTTCAGAGTGCTTCTACTAATGAATTCTAATGTTTCAGGCTTCTGAAACTAATCAGGGTGCCCAATATTCCAGCCATGGCATGCACGAATATAAACTTGACTTAAGGCAGTCCCTGATTATAGCACTATTTAAGCCAGTATGTTCTGAAGTCCAGACTTTGTGCCAGAATAGAATGGGCTGCAACATTATTAGGTCTGTAAGAAATGGAGCACCCAACTCAGAGTGGCATACATGTACTGAAGCACTTTTAGGGTTAGCAAGGAGATACCTAAAAAACTAATTGTCTACCATTTGCAAGGCCTTACATTGTTTGTACCCCTACACACCCACCCCATAAAGTGCTACCTAAGGCATTTAGCTTTATAGATCATCATCACCTGGGATGGATTAGAGCCCAGTTATCTTGCAAAGTTTCTAAGAGCTATAAAAGCTTTGTTAAATTGTATCTTCCTGCTAGTGATGGCCAGATTCCATGAACCATCTTTATCATATAAAATCCTCAAATAAGAAAAGCGATCTTGGTGCCATTTATTTTTATATCTCAGCAAGTGGTGATTTTCTTCCCACGTTTCAGGCTAAATGTTTTTGTTTGATTAACTAACAGACAAAGATGCTACATATATTCAGCAAACTTTGAGAGCAAGGTCTGTAGATCCGGTGGTGTTTGAGCCATGATAAAGGCGTCTTCAGCATTGAGGAGGGCCGGGGCAGGGTGGCTTCCTACTTGTGGGAGATCTTTATAAGATGCAGTGAGTGCAACACCCACACTGTTTATAATGTATGAAAACAGAAAAGAGAGCTAGGACAGAGCCCTGCCTTCTCTACTCTAAAAGGTTCCATACATTCTCCCTATTGTGTCATATCTAACCCTGGCTTTGAATCCCGAGGACAAATCGCACAGGTAGCTGATAATCAGTGCCTCCATCCCCAAAGCTTTAATTTTTAATTATAATTTTGCGTGGATAACAGAATCAAAGGCCAAAGACAGAGCGAGGAAAGCTAAGTAGACTCCTTGATATTAAGATAATGTCCAATTAGCATACTTAAAATGAGGCTCTGCTCTATTGTCCTAATCCCAGAGCAGAAACCATATTGTAGGTCTGACAGAATATCGTACGTTTCTGCCCAGTCTTGTAGTCTGTTCAAAATTATGCGAACTGCTATCTTCACTACAGAATTAAGCAGGGAAATCGGCCTATAACAGGCTGGGCTTTGATGAGTTCCATTTTTATAGATTGGGACAATAGTTGATTCTCCTCATGTTGTTAAAAAACTGTTTTACAGCATGCCCTCAATACTAAGGTCAAAAGGGGCCCCTGTAATGTGATTTTGGCCTTTTACAAACCCACTGGTATTGCATCTGGTCCAGGTGCTTTACCAACTTTACATGCATTTGTTATATTATTAACTTCCTCCAGGCTAAAAGGTAATGGTGATAGTTTGGGTGGAGTCTTTAATTTCATTAAGACTACGTCCGCACTGCAGTGCCGATACAGCAGTAGGAAGGAAATAAATGCTAGCAAAGTGCTTTATCCAATCTTCCTCCTATATAGCCAACATAATCCTAGGGACTTCATGTCCTCTCAGTGGTGAAGAGTTAATTACCCTTCAAAAGGCTCCTTTATCATTTCTAATGCTCGCTTCATGTATAGATTCTTAGGCCGTCTCCCTTAACTGTAATTTCCTTTACTTTACTGCCTGTTTATAATCAGTTCTGCATATCTGAACCTCGGATATGCGCCTGGGGGATTTGTGTAATTCCTCCTTTAACCATTTACGGGCCTTAGTACATGATGTATCAAACCAACCTTTCCCCTTATCTCTTACTTTTTCTCTAACAACAAAAAGGCTCTGGTTTATCCCCTTTAGTAATTGACGAAAAAGCCTTGATATTAACATTAGATGTAGTTGATTTATCTAGACAAGTCTCAAAGGCTTCCCGTTTGTTGTTTATTAATTGTTTGTTGTTGATTGTTAAAAGTCTCAAAACACATTTGAAGCCCTTCATAGCCTGAACCGCTAAATGGAATTACACCAAATTTGGCAGAAAGCTAGCTGTTGGTACAGAAAGAGTACTTTTTCTAATTTGGTGTAAATCCATTCAGCAATTTTGAAGTTATTCAAGAAAAAACAAATATAGATATCTAGGGACGCCAACGATCCGCGGATCCTATAGATCGATCTGATTGGATGCCAGCCCTTCACCCAGGAAGTGTTGGCAGCCATATTAGTACTCAGACTTATCAGAGTCTCAAGAAAAAAGGTGAAAAAAAGAGAAGGGAGCAGGGTAGGAATACCTGAACCCCTCAGCCTGGTGGTGGGGTCCCATGGGATCCCTGCTTGTGGCCAAAAATTTTTCCAATTTTGCCACAAAATCATGGTGGACCTGTGAATCTGTCACAAACAGAAAAAAGAAAAATGAGCACGGTCCCCCAGACTTGTTTTCATTTGCCCTCAGGTGGGCCTGGTATGAGGGGTTATTTTTTATTACAATGGGGTAGGGGGGCATGTGGCCTCCCTCATTGGGCTACTCTCAGCTCGGGGACCACCATCTTCCTGGAGCACTGCCGAATCCCGGCCCATTATCAGTCTTGGGGACAATCACCTCCCTGGGGCACAGCAAATGTGGGCTTCCAGGGGAGATTAGGTGATTTGCCTATGTTTATGATGTCTTTGTGAAAAGTAAATGGTGTTGATGTAAAGCACTCCAATACCTTTGTGTGATCTTGGCCCTATATAAAACAGCACAAAAAAGTAACTGGTGCCAATGTAAAGTGTTCTAATAACTTTGGGTGGTGTTGGCACTATATAAAACTACACAAAAAAATGTAAAAAGGAGAGTCAGTGAAGAGGGGATCTGTGCAACAGAGTTCAGCGGGGCAAGCAGCTATGGGCGGGATGTGGGCGGGAGACAACCAGCAAATGTGGGCTGCCATGGGGAGGCTGAGTGATTTGCCCTTAATCACAAAATGTGGAACTTCGGCCGAGGCTATGAAAATGATATGGCATCCTCTTGGAAGGGTATGTGGTGTTAGGGCTGTAGCTTGTGACTATAGAGCTGGGAAAGTGCGTTCGAGTTACGATGTCAGCTTATCGTCCTTAATTCTGTGGAAATCACTTAGGGCCCAATTATAAATTTGTTGGTCTTACTGCCAAACTGCTGTAGCCCAAAACATGCCGCTGAGTCGGCAGTGTACCGCCCGCCCTATCACGATGCATGGAGGTTGAGCGGCAGACTGCCACAATGCAGTGCTCTCTGCAAGCAATGCAACAAACTGTGATACTGACAATTAGTACAGTAATGCTGTCAGGGTGGCGTTTTGCCATCAAGCAAGTTACGAAAATTCATTAGTACTGGCGGGCCCATTGTGGCGGTTCCCGACGGCAGGAAACCATCACGGTTTGCCCCATCAAAGCAACTAAAATTTGGCCATTGGATTGCAACAAATACAACATACCTGTTAATCATTGGCCAATTGGAGACACCTGCATAGCACACTATAAAACACCCTTTTTCAGACCATGATCTTTTGTCACTCCACAGCTCCAGTGCTTTTGTGAGGCAAATCTGGGACAGAGAAGGAAGGCTATTTTGTTTCCATCACTTGTCACTCTCCACACACTTTTCCTTCACTTTTACTTTTTCTCCTGGGTGTAATTATTTGTTATACTATTAGCTCCTTCATTTTTTGATAATGCTCAGACCCAAAAATACAAGGTTTTCTGAACAAGAGTTGTCAGTCATGGTGGATGAATTCATTAGAGTAGAGCCCTATCTGATTGGAGCCCAACTCCAAAATACTAATATCACTCAGAGAAGGAAATGTGGGCCAGAAAAATCTACAAAGTGAATGCTGTAGCTTCAATACCATTGCCACAGGTGGGAAATTAGGAAGAGATGGAACAAACTGAGATTGAAGGTGCATAACCTGGCATCCAAGTAACACCTGGAGGCCCAGAGAACTGATGGTGGTCCTCCCAGCATGCCCATACATTTCTCCCCCAGGAGGCAAAAGTCTTGGACGTCCTGAACATTGAAGGCTTGCATGAAATACCTGGAGGAGCAGAGTCTGGTAAGTGATACTTTACAAACTCACATGAAGCCTAAATATTCTGTTTGTTCACAGACTAGCTCGTAACAATGTGATTTCCACATACTTCCCTAGCATCCAATCAGCAAAGTATCAGCATCAGAGATGTGAACATATCTATGTGAATGTTCAGTGTCTCATATAGGTTTTGTTGCATCAATCTTCATGCCATGGCACATGATGGAATGATGTCTGTAATTGTTGTATAAAATATAATATCTCCTGATACATCTTATCTGCCCCAATGTAAAGGTATGGCCCATACCAACAGCATTATGTCAACAGGCACGTCACACTAACCAGATAGATAGTGCAGCCAAGTTGGCTCGGAAATAACTACAACTAAAATGATGCCCTGCTTCAAGATTAAAGTGTGCTTTTGCAGATTATCACTAACCCTGGGCGTAGTTTGTGTAGTAGCGATACGTGTAGCTACGCGAAGTGCACTTCGTACTACCCGAGCTAAGCGTAGCTACACGAGCTGCGTAGTGCGGTATGGAAAATGCTGTTCGCACTGATTGCACAATGCCGGATGCTTGTCCAGTGCTTGCACAGTGCAAGCCGTCGTTTTCTGCCGCTCGAGTAGATTTGTACTCTAGCAGCAGTTTTCTCAACGCAGACTGGTAGTTTCTCATCGCGAGCGGTCGCGAGCATATGCGACCACTCGCAATGAGAAACCTGACCTTCCCTCATTGAGAATCTCGCCGGGAGGTTTATTTTCCACGCTCGTGATCGGCAACTTGATGCTGCTGATCGCGAACGAGGAAAAAGTCTCGCCTGGATGTTATTTTGCTCGCTCGCGGTCGCCAACTTGACGTTGAGGACCGCAAGCAAGCAAATAATTATCGCTACGCGTTTTTGCACTGTGCTACGTGCAATTCTCATAGCGCGTAGTTGCGCAAACTACGCAAGCGTAGTGTAGTCCTACGCCCAGGGTTAATTATCACCTATCTCACAAATAATAACTGACCTTGAATTCTCAAGGACGGAGCAATATACATTCAATGCTCTCCTCAGAGACAGGTTACTATACTGTTCTGAAAGTTGCCATTGTCTCATAAACTGAAACAATTGATGGCATGAGTGACACCAAAACTAGTGTGCTTGCCCAACATAGAAAGCCATAAACCCATATCAATATATTTTAAATGACAGGTAACCCTTTGACTCTGCATTGCTCACATGATCACTAATGCCAAAGACACAATCAAGTTGTGTCATCTACTGTTTTGTACCCAGCTGGACCTTGGATTGGTAACATTCACATGGCACATCTCCACTGTTTTGGATTGAATGGTTTATAGATGTCATGTATGCTTTCTAATCTGACTGGCTACAACTCAGGACATGGTTTGAGCTGCGTATCAGAAGTACATGTGATTGGAATGTGAAAATGTCTGATTAATGTGAGTTACTACTGAACTCAATCAACACTCTACCTATTAATTTTCTGCTTCAAGATTTCACTGACTGTGTCACAAGATTTGGCGGTAGATATCACACTTCCAACAATAGCAATGTTCTCCATTTCCCAACAGGTCTATCAGCCAGAGTAAGTGGACACAGCTCTGCCACCGAAGAAACCCACACTGCATCCCAGGAGCAAGCCAACAGTGATGAGGACAATCCTGGACATCTTGATGTGTCCAACAGTGCTGGTCCATCTGGGGAAACTGATGTAGCTGTCAATGTGTTGCATCAAAGAAGAGAGGATACTCCTAGTATACCACTGAACATTGGTTTTGACATACCACCAGATATTTCCACTGTGTAGTGGACTGACTTGGTGGCAAGAAAATGCAGTGCTGCCATTAGTTGCTCTATTGGTGTGATACAATTTGAATTTTTATTGCGAGGCAGAAGATCAGGATCCAACTGATGACATAAATCACAGATTGGCTGCTGAAGGTCCTTGGGGGCCAACAACCCCTCCTGTTACCTCCAGTAAGTCCCACACAGCAGGATTGCTGAGAGCTCATCCGAAGCCCCGCCCCTATCGCCACAACTTTACAAATACACTTCCTGGCACATTACTGGTTGGAGGATGAAGTTCCCTTGAATGCTGAATGTCCTTGGGGCCGACAACCCCTGCTGTTACCTCCGGAATGCTGAGAGTTCATCTGAGGCCCGCCCTCTTTCTCCACTAATTAGAAAAAAGGATTAAAAAAACTTTAGACATTGACTGTAAAAACCAAACGTTAAAGGGATATTAGAATTAAAAATATACATTAAAAAAACTTAGAAATTCTCTGAAAAAAAACAAAGGTTACAGGGATGTATAGTTAAGAAATAGATCCTAACTATAAAAACCCTTGAGCCCATGTTGGTTTCTCTGTGTATGGATGGTAATGTCACTGTGTACTAGCATGTCTCTGATGTTACTACTAAGTGATGCATGGTCGATCAGAAATACTGTTGCCTATCAGAAAAAAATTATTTCTAGGAAGTGGGATATCCTTAAGTGTGACAATGTGATAGGCAACAGTATTTCTGATCGACCATGCATCACTTACAGGAGAGGTAGTAACATCAGAGACATGCTAGTACATAGTGACATTACCATCCATACACAGAGAAACCAACATGGGCTCAAGGGTTTTTTCCCGTGTGGCCACTGCAAAGCATGCAATAACAGTATTTCTCGCAAACATGTCAAATACAATGGCATAAAAAAAGATTTGATACAATTTCTGACATGCAGCACCACCTATGTCATCTATGCCATTGAGTGTCCATGCAAACTGTGGTACATTGGCAGTACCACCTGCAGGGCCAAAAAGTGCATTTTAGAACACTGCAGGGCTATTACCAACTTTGACCCCAAGTATCCTGTAGCAAGACACTTCAGGGAAAGACATTTCTCTAATATTAGAGTAATTAGCTACTTTATTCTGGAACAGATTGACAAACATCCGAGAGGGGGCAATAGAGCCCTTATGCTACGACAAAAAGAATCAAGATACATTATAGACTTTCAAACCAAGGCCCCAGGGGGATTGAATCAAGAAGAAGAATTGTCCATACACCTGAAAGAATAATTTGTACAGGGGGCGCTTTTCCCTCTCCACTCATCTGTTGTCATATCATGCTATTGACTGTATCAAGTTGTCTTCATTGTTGGAATCATTTCTGATTATGCTCGCATTATTATTTTCACTCTCCTGTTTTCTTCCTATGTGCGATTTGCCATTTATCTATTCACCATAGTTTCTTATTGATCCTATTCATTTGAATAGGCAGTATTTAATTATTCACAGGATCAGTTGATTCTGCTCTTAATCACTGTTTTTATCTCTCTTGTTCCACAGGAGAAAAGGAAGGGACCCACTCACCAGTACTCACCTGCACGGGTCACCTACCCCTTTTTTTCTTCTTCATGGACAAAAGAGCACTTCGGCACATCTTTCTTATGGTGGTAACATGTCTTGGGCATCTCTGTTGACATGACTTGAGCAATTTTGTTTTCATTTGTATTGTGAATAGCCTTTAGGCACTGGCCTATGCGAGAGAGTTTACTGTCATTAACTGATTGCAATGTCGCTGCCACACGCACAATAGACTGTCAATATTACAAGCGAGATGACAGTGGTATGCCACTATGGCACTCAATATCAAAGGAATTAGCTATGAATGTTTTAGTAATAGGTTTTTCCGTCTGCTATTTATGCAAAAGGCAAGCGCAATATTACTGTGTAGAGATTCTGACTTGATAGCAACATCTGGCACATGCCTACACTCCCAATAGCGCACTACTTGGCTATTCCAGGTTCTCGCACATGTGCGATTGCCAAGAGGGAAGTAGATCGACACTACCTCATTAACACAGACAGACTGCAGCACTCACATGAGCGGACATATCTATATTACACCACAAACATTGCCTTTTGAAATATAGATTTCACCACTTGTTACATCCCATGCAACAACGGTTTTAGCAGCACGACTCGTCACCTAGGCAACAATTGACGCTTTGTAACTTTATTGAGACCCCAGTTGCAGCCAGAACATGTATGCCACTTGGTTTGCCTTGTCTTTAGTCTTTTCTTCAACTATGATACAGTTTGTTGTCAGAATATTATATATTTCAGCAATTTTGACAGACTGTACCAGGAGCGCGCTGAACGTATACAGCACATGTCAGCTTCAACATCGTTGTCTGCTAAGATGGGTGTATCAGAGATGTCAATTGTCATTCTCAAAATGTGGTGCTCACATGTATATTTGCGATATTTATGATATAACTTAGAACATTACAATATGTTTGACCCAGCGTGCGCGCACGTCCTATTTCTATGGTCATGACATTTTGCCTTTTTATGGTTTGCACATTGGTTGTTACATTCACGTGATCAAGCTTCTTTGGAGGTGAAACGCGTTGTGAATAAACGGAGATAACATCTATCTGTACAGAGTCCCACGTTTCCTGAGAGCGTGTTTATCGTTGTATACAAGTAGGATTGCTACAGCCGACTTGCTTCGCCGGAGCACACGCCACCCCCCACGGGACCGCAGGAGTTCAGAAGAAGCGTGGATGAAATTATATATATATATATATATATATATATATATATATATATATATATATTGTATATCTATATATATATTATTTGCATATAGCTATTGTAAAATATTACTTAATCAGTATTTTTAATGTATATTATTTTTTATGTTTTTTAAATGTAACGATTCATATCTACATATATCCAATAACATAAATATTTGAAAAACAAACCGTTGTAATTACAATTAAAAAAAACTAAATAAAAATTAAGAATTTACAAAAAATAAAAAAATATTAAAAACATGAATAATTATAAATATTACAATTAAAAAGAACCAAAAACATATTAATACAAATATAAACAATATAAAGTAAACTACAACATTTTAAAATTAATATATATACTATTTCCACTACATTTTATAAATATTAGATAAAGTGTTGAACTCAGGAGAGATAAGATTCAGTAGTGCCTCTACAGGCAAAGCAACAGTAGGGAAAGTGTTGGACGTCGGAGGGGTAGAATTTACTATTCCCACTCCAGAGAATGCAACAGTAGGAAAAGTGTTGGGTTGTGGGGGGGGGTAAAATGTACTACACCCACTCTAATCAATGCAACAGTGATTTGTTTCAGCAATTGCTCATGGAACATTTGCAGAATGTTAAACATTTGAGAAAAGCCTGTCTATAGGGACATCATTATGTGTAAGTTCTGTGGTTAGAGTCTTTGGAAATTTCGTAGGTTTTAGCACCCCATCAAGATCTTTTTCTACATATGCATGATCCATAGCATTTACACAGCTTCTGATCAAGTAGAATGCTCTTTTAAGGTGTCCACGCACAGAAGATGATGTCGTTGGAAGGTCACTTAGTGGAACGGATCTCTTGAGCTCACTGTACCGAAGATTGTCAAATGTGTGACAGAACGCGTTTTCCACACACGTACAAGTTATTATTGTACACATTTAAAGTCACATTCTTCTTCTGTCTCAGGAAATCCTTTTGAAAACTTCACAGGTTCAGCAATTAAAGCCCCAAGCTTTGTTCCAATTTTGGTCATAGTGTCATCACCCATAAGAATATGTGCCTTGATAAGAACACTGAGCAGCTCTGAGTCAAGGTTCTTGTCCAGAATGTAAAGCAGGATTAAGTGTCTTTTCTCGTCGGTCCATATCGTATCATTAACTCAGACAATCCTTGACTTATGAACTATGCAATTAATTTAAGCAGCACAATAATTACATCTGTGCCATTTGACAGTACAATGACTTGATTGGAATCATTTCGAACAGCCCTCTTAACATGTGGCACAACACGAAGGTCATCTTCCTCCAATTTGCTGCTAAGTTCTTGATCAATATGGCCCGTAGCTTTTGAATATATCCCTGAAAGGCACCAACTCCTTATTGACAAGCATTCCACTTGCAATAACTGGAAATTCAGCATTCACTGAAGCATCAGTAATGTTTTGGTGAGTTAACATCTTCAAACTCATCTTTATCGATGTTGATGACCAGAATTTATCAAATTGCACAGGTATAGCTGTTGCATTTTTCATGTATGCAAGGTCAATTGTTCCACTTGTAGACATTCGTCTGATTCTCCGACATTCTTTGACGGATAGTACGATAACTGTCAAACACAATGAGAAATTCCTCAAAGAGGCACACTGACTTTGATATCTGTAGAACAGTCTGAACATCTACTCCAAAGTTATGCATGGAAGAAATCTTGACCATTCACATTTGTGACATATTTTCCACAACAATAACAGATTTCAATGAGGACACCTTTTCGAAATGAAATTCTTCAGGTGAAAGTTTTTTTAGAGCTCTTGTACGAGTTTGTGCTTCACTGGTTTGGTTGCAGCATCTCCATCAAATAATACATTTGTTGGAAGAAGATCATGTGACAGAATGTCCTTGATAAAGTCACCCCTTTCTTTTTTTGCATCCATCTCTCTATGTGTTTGTGAAAGTTGTTTTTTTGTAACCTGTTGTGTAGTGGTTGGTTGGCTGAAACTCTTACTATGGCGATTAAAGCATGGAAGTGTAGCTTTAATGATTATGTCAAAAAGCTTTTTCTCTTTCAATACAAAACTCTCCTGCTTCATTTCTGCGTATTGTTTTGATCCATGTTCCAGGGCATCTAGTAGATGTGTCTTGATGTTGTTAGCCACATATTGTTTGGTCACAAACTTGTGTAGTGGAACAGGCTCAGTCATTTCAAAGGGGTTTCCTTGAGGCTGCATGAAATAAGGAAGGCTATCAAAATGTTTATTAAAACGCTTACCTCTCTTTCCCACAAGCTTGTTGTGAGGAACAGTTTCACGATGGTCCTTTAATTTTGAATTTGTCATCTCTTTGAAAACACTTTTACCTGGCTGACCAACAATTCCCTAGGAGCTTTTCTATGATCTCTAGATTGTCTGTTCCATTTTAAAATCTGAAGTCATAGCATTGGACCTTCCCCGTCTTTCACCACAAAATGTCTTTGAATTAATATTCTGTAGAGGTATGATTTGTCCACCTCTAGCTTATTCACTCTTTCCAAGTATCAGGACCCATATCTTAGGTAGTTTCTGCAATCAAATTTGCGAAACATAGTAATAAGTGACTCCACAGTCTTCACGTGCAGCACCCAATCACCTTCCTGATCAGCATGTACCAAGTTTTTCACTAGAGCTATCATTTGTAAAACATTTCCCCAGTACTTTAAAAGTTTTCTTCACATACTTTGACAAACTCTACGAACTTGGTTTTCAGGTTTTCTGATTTTGCAATGAGTGTGTTCAACATTGCATGACTTTGCATTATGTCTTATGAATGAAGTGCGCTGAGTACCAAGTTCACTTCTGAGATAAGATGTGCAAAATCTAATTTGTCATTCTTGTTCCAGAAAGAATTCTAATGCATTGTTTCTACAGCCTCAGATATGATGAGCATACCTTGTAACAAATTGATATTATGAGTTCCACTCAATACTGACTGCACAGTTTGGCTTCCAAAGATTTTAACCTCAATAAGTGCATCGTCTATGCGGCATCCACTGAGATTACTTCCTGCACACTGCAAAACAAATTTTGTCATGTGGAAAATGCCCATCATTGGATAAAGATCATCGAATTCAACTGGACTGCTCATAAAAATGTCAACTACAATATGGAAAACACTTTCATCGCAGACAATTGTCAGGATAGGCTTGTCTTCAAGCTGAACATGCTCATTTTGGAAATTGTTTAGAGCTGTGTATACTGTTGTGTAGTTTGTAGCTGGAGATGGTTTTACTGGAAAAAACACAGCCTTTATGTGTAGCAGTGTTTTCATTTTTACCATGATGTAATTCATAAAACATGATTCACAAATGACAGTACATTTGCGCAGCATAACCCTGTCGATTAATTGGATTATATTCCCCTTTTTTGCCTAGATCTTCAAAGCTATCATCAATGTTGTTGGCTTCTGCTCCAAACACAAGAACTTTAGTTTGTAACAGCTTTGCTTTGCTGATATTAAACAATGATGGAAACAATGTTAAGACAACATCAGTCATTCTTGATGACTCCCTTAATATGTGCAGCACTGCGGCATCACAAAACTTTAAATCTTAATCTTTCAGGATGTTTCTTAAAATGGTTCCTGCTGATTTTTCTGCATCCTGTCATCTTATTTTGGCAGCAAGAACTTCAGGAGTCAAATCACCATAAGTGGCTCATTATTTTTGTTAGACTGACAAAAACGAACTCTGTCATTTTACATTCTCACCAGAAAAACCTTAATTTCATTACCATGGATCAATACAGTTTCATCAATGTTGACCATTATTTCTCCGAACTCGCTGAGTGTGAACCCGTAGCCAGCACTCAAAAGCGACTTTAAAACGTACTTTGTTTTTTCAAAGAGTGCAAATTTAACTGAAAGCTGGGTGTTAAGTTGCTGCTGGGAGCTCATTGTACATTCATATTTTCGAATGTATGCATGCATGCAGTTTGTGGGAGCACACAAATCTACTGCAAATACATTCACCTCGCTGTTTAGATCAGCTACTCAGCTGAAAACTTCATCTTGGAAGAAACATAAAACACATTGAAGATCCTCTACTTTCTGATCCATTGTTGAAGGTGGACGAGGGGTAGCCATCGATCTTTTAAGTAGATGGTCGTGGATTTAGTTGTCGTCATTTTCTCAGAAGACACAGATTCTTGTTGTGTTTCACTAGTTTCTAATATTTTTGGGCGCTTTGTTTCCAGGCTGTTTTCCATTGTATACAACTTGTATCACTTGTTGTGCCAATTAAAAAATATTTGATCCTCTTCTTCCATCAGTTTCAATCTTTTGTGAACTTCACCTTGCTGTATTTCTGCAGCATCTCAAACTCTCACTTGTCCAGCCACAGTTGATGTTAGCTTTTCTTTCAGATCAGTTTGCCATATGACACATTTGTTTGTTGAAGGAGATTTTGTAGTTAGCAATGCTCTGTCAGGACGTAAAGATCCTCTGCTACCACTTGCTTTACTCATGTTTACGAATTTGACTCAACAGACCACCTGAAACAAAACCAATATTAAAATAAATTGCCAATATGATGGCTAAAACACATCATTATAGAGCCATCTTTTTTAAAAATGGCAGAAGGGTTGCTCCCAAGAGTTATTTTCTGTCTCTGTAAGACTACTTGACCCCCAAAACCTATATTTTGACACCAATACTAAATACATAGGTCTCATGGTTCCTGAAATAGTACATAAAATCTGCAACACATATGGCATTTTTTTAAAAGTTGTCCAAAAATATTTGGCCCGGTTCAGTAATGTTTACCCAAGCTAAATTATTTCTTTTCCAGATTGTTCGTATAAAGAGCAAATAAAACGGTGCCAAGTACCCAGCCCTGTCTGACTCCTTTCTCTATTTTGAAAGGTCTATTACACTCCACCTTGATCCAATAACGAACTGTTACACCTGTTTAGAGTTGTCTTAGGAAATCAGTTATCGATTTCTCTACCACCATAGCCTCCATGATGGACCACAATTTGCTATGTGATACACTGTCAAATGTGGCAGACAGGTCCATGAATGCATGTAAAGATAGACTGTCTTTGCAATTGTATATTTTGGTAATATTATGGTCAAGTCCAAGCATGGATCGAGGGTGCCCCTCCCTTTCCTAAAGCCATACTGAGCTTCGGCCAAAAGATTATTTTCCTCTACCCAGTTCTCAAGCCTATTTAGTAGAACCCGGCCCATAAGTTTTGCTGTACTATTTATCAATGATATGAAGCAATAATCAGACCGATTGGACGGTTCACCCTTTTTATTCCATGAAGGGAACAGCCCCTTTTTTGCTATTGAATTGAAAACAATTGTCAAAATGGGAGACCATAGTTCTATATTCGCAATAAAAACATCCACCGGGATCCCATCTGGTTCTGCAGCTTTCTTGCGGGGAGACTGAGAAAGAGCGAGCTCAATTTCTTCTAAATTAAAAGACATACAAGTAATCTTCTTAGAGGGGCAAATAACCTCATTTGGAGCGAGATGTTCGCTCTTTTGGAATATAGCTTGGAAATGGGTTACCCACTTTCCTCACTTGTGTGCACATCAAGGGTTGGTCCCTCCTTGTCCGACCATAAAGGGGAATTAATCACGGTCCAAAAAGCTTTGCTATCACTATGGAGTGGAGCTCGCTTTGGATTATACCATGCCTCAGCCTTTAATTGCTTCAGCCTATTTACTCTGGCCATTTTATAATTTCTCCTTAGGTTTCGAATCAGGTCTTTTTCTCTTGGTTGGCTTTTTGGGGCTTTATGTGGGTTTGCTGAAGCTTCTGAGCAGGTTTTATCAAACCAGCGATATTCAGGGACCGTGTAGGTAGGCCATGGATAGGTTAATTGTAGTTTTTGATTTACAAGAATCTTTTTAAATGCTTCAACCACCTCTAAGTCTTCGGTCTTGGAATCTAAGCAAAGCAGGACATCATTATATTTAGAAGTTATGATCTTAGAGATTAGAGTGACCTCATCAAATTTATCCCACCTTAATGTGTTCCCATTTTTCCTTGCAAGAATGGGTTTGGGTACAGATTTCCGATCCTTTTTACCATCATCCGCCATTCCATTTCGCATGCGAGTATTCTGTGGTCGCTGAATCCTGTCATTTTAACTTTGACCTTCATGAAACTATTTGTAAACTTAACACAAGCAATTACATAGTCAACCTTAGACCTGTGATCTAATCTTTGGAAAGTAGGAGCAAGTTGTAGTGTGGGGACCATGTGGTTGATGTCTATGAGTTGCTCACCCCTAGGTTCTAGTTCCCAAGTTATCAATATAGAAATTAGGGAGTTTCCATTGGATAGTGCATAAAATGGTGTATTTGGTCTCCGTTTTTGTCTACTATCCCGCAAAATCTTGGTTCGTCTCTTGGACACCTTCTTACATTCAGGTGGCTAAGAATTAGGTTTTCAATAACTCTATCTAGGCATTCTATCGCTGATGTGGGATTCTCAAAGTTATTATTGTAATAGTATATTTGCAATAAAGCGAAGTTGTTACACCCTTTTATTATTAAAATATGAAAATAAGGAGACTTATTCTAAAATGTCAGGATTTTAAATGTGGTTGTATTTGCTAGCATAGTAAGAATACCCCCCTTAGCTCTACCCCCTTTTGATGGAAGAGCTGGGGTATAAAAGAAACGGAAGCCATTTAAAGAATCGGTTCCACTTCCCAAGTTTCCTGGGCACATATATTCTGAAAGTTTGTTAATTGATTTAGCCACTCCTTGTTATTCTTTTTGGTTTTGTAACCTGCAATAATCCATGATAAGAAGGAGTAGCTTAGCTCAGTTCTCTCTGTTACAGCTATCTCTGTCCCCTTATAATATGTATCCCTTAATACCGCCCTAGAGCCCACAGCCTCTGAAACCTTTCTAATTACCTTGCTTATTACTCCGATGTCCGCACTCCCTATATTCTTTCCATGACACCCTGTAAAGCTAGTTGAGGTGGAAATTGCAGCGGGGCTCGCAAGTCAATAGCAGGAGCCCAGGTTTTCTAATGGAGAAATCAATTTGTAGTAGCGATTGTTATGTGACCTCTTGAGATATGAAGATTTCTAGAAGTAGCTGGATCCATGCCTGTCCTATATAGCTGTGATTTCAGGTTAAAAACTGGCCTATACAAGTATCCAGGGTGCACAGGATATATCTGAGACCCTGGTGATAGCGATATATGGGAAGTTTTCCTAATAAATCTTCCACAATCTTATCGCTGTACAAATTAAGGACAATACAATCTCAATCGTAGTTCCTATGTGATTGGCTTACCCATGGTGTTCTCCTAGCCATAATTAAATGGTCTTGGATATAATGCCCCATCCTAACATGCTTGGTTATCCAGTGCCTCGCTTTGTTCGTGAGTTGGCAGTGGGTTCTTCTTGTGCCAAATTTAGGACTGGGGCATTGACCAATATTAGGACTAAAAGACAGGCAGCTAGTGGAAGATGTAGTGCCTGATGAATATCTTCCCCCATGCTCAAGGATAGGGGAGGGCAATTTGTCCCTGATTGGGGGGGGGTCCTTACTCTCTTTTGGCAGGTCTGGCATCTGTCTCTTCCGCTGTACTTTGAGTGATAGAAAAATTTGCCTCTGGTGTAGCATGAGCCCCTAAACAGATATTTCTACCATCTAAAACCCCAGCCAATGCGTTTATGCCCTCTACTATGGGTGATGCTTCTAGGGTAGGGTGACTCTTGCTAATATTTGGCCCTTGTTTTTTCTGATTACTTATAATAGGATCAGATACAATTGCTGGTATATTTGAGGTTACATTCTGTAGTAAGTGTATTTGTTTTGTATTTGCCTCTAAATTTCTCAAGACAAGTAAGCCATTATCCATTATATCTTGGATCTTGAACTCAATAGAGTCTAACCGATGCCTTATGGGTTGTAAAATTAAAGTTCATTTTTCCAATAAGGTATCTAGATTAGTTGGGGACTGTGCAGTTTCTTGGGTTTCTAACTGAGGTGTTGGAGTGGTCTGAAAATATGACGTTTTCCTGGGTCTCTTAGATTTCTTGAGTAGGGATTCTTTAGGATAGCCACTTTTCCTTTTACCAATTGTATCGTGGTGTGGGAGTGTTAAATCACTGCCTAAGAGGTGAACAGGGGGAACTGAGTCCCCATGGGATACACAAGTACCTTCCCCGACTCCCTTACAGCCTTGATTCCATTGAGGTATGCTATCAATAGTGTCACTCAATATAGTTGCATTAATCAATGTTCAATTACCACCAAGGGATAGCCTTCTTTCAGCTAGTGCAATCACCTTGGAAATGGCAGTAGTAGCTTTAGCCAAAAAAGAGTCAAGAGCTGTCATAGTTACCCTGTCGGAGTCCATTGTGTTAACCTTCATCTTCCCCATTTAGAAGGCTTCCCAGTAGCTAAAAGCCCTTAAGAGCCAGAGGTTAGAGGGGGCCAGCCTCCTACGGGCTCTGACAGGCATGGACGGGCCCGTCCTTAGCCCAGGCTTTGCCCGGGCACAGCCCGGACACGGGCCACAATTTCTCTGATAAACGCCTCCAGGCGGGAAGTGGCTTTGAGGGAGACCAGGTTTTCTGGGAGTCCGAGTTCTCTCCTGGCCGGGTATCCATTGAGGTAGCAAAGTTCAACTGGCGTCAGGTAAGACAAACAAACACCCCCTTTATTTACCAATTAAGCCTTTACCCATCCCAATTCCTACTTGTGCAACCTCTCAGGATTCATGAAAATAGCAATTTCCCAAAGAATTTTTACATTACACCAATACAGATTTCGTTACCTGTCTATGGATTGGGCTTATTACACCAATGTTCCACAAGTTTTCCACGAAGTGGGCACACTCACAATCAACAGAAACATATTCATAGTAGAACATTGCTGTGGTAAAGAACAATTTGCAGAGTTATACAACATTTTGTAAAATTCCCAATTAATCCTCTAATTCTGGCACTTTACAATCTATAGTTCATTTTGTGGTGGTGTGGAATGTAACTACTGTATGCAACTGTAAGATATGCAACATCTTCTATTTGCAACTAATGTGAAATTGTAATATATTTTTAACTGGAAGCACCACATCTCTTCTTTATCAAGCAGTTTCAAAGAGTATTACACAAAAAGGGAGCACTGCAGTGCTACTTAAGACAGTCTCAGACAATTTTGGGCTGACTGGTGTCTTAAACAGTCAACTAGCTGAGCAGTAATATTTTACCACCTAAGACAGTGGTAAAAAGTTGTCTGTCACAGGAACTTTCAAGGCATACTCTGCTTTTGACAGGAAACACATCGTCATTTGGTGACATATGGAAAGTGAAAAAAAAGAACATAACTGCATAGCATAACAGCGCAATAAAACATGACACACCAGAACATTTAAAAAACAACCACAGTAAAAAAACAAGATCACATTGCAATAATGCAGCAGAAAAATACATCTTCAGAAACAGCACACATCACCACCACAACAAAGTGCAATACAAAAAAATAAACAGATCAATTCTTGTCACACATGACCACCTCCAGCGACCTTCTTTCATAATACATTGTTAAAGTTTGTTCGCCCACACATTGTCCTATCATACTGTCAATGACTAGATCAAAAATACTCTGTGATCTGACCCTAAAGCCTCGGAATTGTGGTCTGACTCCCAAAGCCTCTTTTAATATTCTTATGCATGGTAGGTCTGTATGCCGGTATGGAACTGTCTGCAAAAAGCCTTATTGAATTTAGTCTGGAATGATAAAGTTCAATACACATGGGGAACTGATGCATACAACCTAGAGGCCAATGTTGATCTATGCTGGCAAGAAAACACTTTGCACAAGATACTACTGCAACAAATATCAATAGATGCTTTGCATTGCTTCAGTGCCAGATGGATCTCAGTGTGATACGAAAAAAGGTTGAATAGTAAGAAACTTATCAGATTAACAAAGAAAAAAAGTGTCACATCCTCAGTGCTTTTTAATTGCAACTAACCATATGTTTTAGTAAGGTTGTGTTATTTTTCACATAAACTGCTGGAAATTACCTTTTGATGTTGATATGAACTCAAGACAGCTAACGAAGAACACAACACACTGCCGAAATTGGATAAACTTTTAACAGAGGAGTATATTAAGTCATGTATTACATGGACTAGACATTCTGGTGGATTTAATTTGTTATTTGAATAAAAGATATGTATCATCTGAATGAGCATTGATTAAAAAAACATATCTACTGTACTGGTTAAAAATAAAAAGCACATTGGGGCAGATTTACAAGAACTGGCGCATCTCTGCATATTTGCAGCGATGTGCCAGCTCATTTGCGTGACGAAAAAATAGCCTTGCGCCACCATGGATCCGCCGCATTTAAAATGCGGCGCAAGGACAGACAGATGGGTAATGCATGTTTTGTGGGAAAGGCAACGCATTGCTGGAGTCATGTCGTAAGCCCGACGCAACTCCAGCAATGGTCAGAATTGCCTATTCCGACCATGCTGCGTCACTCCTTACACATGCTTCAAGCAGGCGCAAGGTATTAATGCAGTGGCGTTGGAAAAGTCACTCAGTGATGAAATCAACCTTGTAGATTTCACTGAGTCACTTTTACGAGGCTTCCTTGCTATGGAACGCCCACCCTGCCTACATTATACCAGACGCAGGTATAATGTAGTGCAGGCCTTTAAGCGTTTTCCACACACGTACAAGTTATTATTGTACACATTTAAAGTCACATTCTTCTTCTGTCTCAGGAAATCCTTTTGAAAACTTCACAGGTTCAGCAATTAAAGCTCAAAAGCTTTGTTCCAATTTTGGTCATAGTGTCATCACCCACAAGAATATGTGCCTTAATAAGAACACTGGGCAGCTCTGAGTCAAGGTTCTTTTCCAGAATGTAAAGGAGGATTAAGTGTCTTTTCTCGTCGGTCCATAAAATATCATTAACTCAGACAATCCTTAACTTATGAACTATGCAATAAATCTAAGCAGCACAATAATTACATCTGTGCCATTTGACAGTACAATGACTCGATTGGAATCATTTCGAACAGCCCTCTTAACATGTGGCACAACACGAAGGTCATCTTCCTCCAATTTGCTGCTAAGTTCTTGATCAATATGGCCCGTAGCTTTTGAATATACCCCTGCAAGGCACCAACTCCTTATTGACAAGCATTCCACTTGCTATAATTGGAAATTCAGTGTTCACTGAAGCATCAGTAATGTTTTGGTGAGTTAACATCTTCAAGCTCATCTTTATCGATGTTGATGACCAGAATTTATCAAATTGCACAGGTATAGATGTTGCATTTTTTATGTATGCAAGGTCAATTGTTCCACTTGTAGACATTCGTCTGATTCTCCGACATTCTTTGACGGATAGTAAGATAACTGTCAAACCCAATGAGAAGTTCTTCAAAGGGGCACACTGACTTTGATATCTGTAGAACAGTCTGAACATCTACTCTAAAGTTATGCATGGAAGAAATCTTGACCATTCACATTTGTGACATATAGTCAACAACAATAGCAGATAGCAGATTTCAATGAGGACACCTTTTCGCATTGAAATTCTTCAGGTGAAAGTTTTTTTAGAGCTCTTCTACGAGTTTGTGCTTCACTGGTTTGGTTGCAGCATCTCCATCAAATAATACATTTGTTGGAAGAAGATCATGTGACAGAATGTCCTTGATAAAGTCTCCCCTTTTTTTTTTTTGCATCCATCTCTCTATGTGTTTGTGAAAGTTGTTTTTTTGTAACCTGTTGTGTAGTGGTCGGTTGGCTGAAACTCTCACTATGTGAATTAAAGCATGGAAGTGTAGCTTTAATGATTATGTCAAAGAGCTTTTTCTCTTTCAATACAAAACTCTCCTGCTTCATTTCTGCGTATTGTTTCATGTTCCAGGACATCTAGTAGATGTGTCTTTATGTTGTTAGCCACATATTGTTTGGTCACAAACTTGTGTAGTTGAACAGGCTCAGTCATTTCAAATGGGTTTCCTTAAGGCTGCATGAAATAAGGAAGGCTATCAAAATGGTTATTAACCCCTTCGGCGCTCATGACGGAACGGTTCTGTCATGAGCGTCGGTTGAGCTGTGCTCATGACGGAACCGTTCCGTCATGACCACGCCCGCGCAAGAAACGGTCAGCGCTGAGCGGGAATCGGCGCCGCATCGAAGGGGTTAAAACGCTTCCCTCTCTTTCCCACAAGCTTGTTGTGAGGAACAGTTTCACGATGGTCCTTTAATTTTGAATTTGTCATCTCTTTGAAAACACTTTTACCTGGCTGATCAACAATTCCCTTGGAGCTTTTCTATGATCTCTAGATTGTCTGTTCCATTTTAAAATCTAGAGTCATAGCATTGGACCTTCCCCGTCTTTCACCACAAAATGTCTTTAAATTAATTTTCTGTAGAGGTATGATTTGTCCACCTCTAGCTTCTTCACTCTTTCCAAGTATCAGGACCCATATCTTAGGTAGTTTCTGCAATCAAATTTGCGAAACATAGTAATAAGTGACTCCACAGTCTTCACGTGCAGCACACAATCACCTTCCCGATCAGCATGTACCAAGTTTTTCACTAGAGCTATCATTTGTAAAACATTTCCCCAGTACTTTAAAAGTTTTCTTCACATACTTTGACAAACTCTACGAACTTGGTTTTCAGGTTTTCTGATTTTGCAATGAGTGTGTTCAACATTGCATGACTTTGCATTATGTCTAATGAATGAAGTGCGCTGAGTACCGTGTGCACTTCTGAGATAAGATGTGCAAAATCTATTTTTTCATTCTTGTTCCAGAAAGAATTCTAATGCATTGTTTCTACAGCCTCAGATATGATGAGCATACCTTGTAACAAATTGATATTATGAGTTCCAGTCAATACTGACTGGACAGTTTTGCTTCCAAAGATTTTAACCTCAATAAGTGAATCGTCTATGCGGCATCCACTGAGATTACTTCCTGCACACTGCAAAACAAATTTTGTCATGTGGAAAATGCCCATCATTGGATAAAGATCATCTAATTCTACTGGACTGCTCATAAAAATGTCAGCTACAATACGGAAAAAACTTTCATCACAGACAATTGTCAGGATAGGCTGGTCTTCAAGCTGAACATGCTCATTTTGGAAATTGTTTAGAGCTGTGTATACTGTTGTGTAGTTTGTAGCTGGAGATGGTTTTACTGGCAAAACCCCAACCTTTATGTGTAGCAGTGTTTTCTTTTTTACCATGATGTAATTCATAAAACATGATTCACAAATGACAGTACATTTGCGCAGCATAACCCTGTCGATTAATTAGATTATATTCCCTTTTTATGCCTAGATCTTCAAAGCTATCATCAATGTTGTTGGCTTCTGCTCCAAACTCAAGAACTTTAGTTTGTAACAGCTTTGCTTTGCTGATATTAAACAATGATGGAAACAATGTTAAGACAACATCAGTCATTCTTGATGACTCCCTTAATATGTGCAGCACTGCGGCATCACAAAACTTTAAATCTTAATCTTTCAGGATGTTTCTTAAAATGGTTCCTGCTGATTTTTCTACATCCTGTCATCTTATTTTGGCAGCAAGAACTTCAGGAGTCAAATCACCATAAGTGGCTCATTATTTTTGTTAGACTGACAAAAACGAACTCTGTCATTTTACATTCTCACCAGAAAAACCTTAATTTCCTTACCATGGATCAATACAGTTTCATCAATGTTGACCATTATTTCTCCGAACTCGCTGAGTGTGAACCCGTAGCCAGCCCTCAAAAGTGACTTTAAAACTTACTTTGTTTTTTCAAAGAGTGCAAATTTAACTGAAAGCTGGGTGTTAAGTTGCTGCTGGGAGCTCATTGTACATTCATATTTTCGAATGTATGCATGCATGCAGTTTGTGGGAGCACACAAATATACTGCAAATACATTCACTTCGCTGTTTAGATCAGCTACTCAGCTGAAAACTTCATCTTGGAAGAAACATAAAACACATTGAAGATCCTCTACTTTCTGATCCGTTGTTGAAGGTGGACGAGGGGTAGCCATCGATCTTTTAAGTAGATGGTCATGGATTTAGTTGTCGTCATTTTCTCAGAAGACTCAGATTCTTGTTGTGATTCACTAGTTTCTAATATGTTTGGGCGCTTTGTTTCCGGGCTGTTTTCCATTGTATACAACTTGTATCACTTGTTGTGCCAATTAAAAAATATTTGATCCTCTTCACCCATCAGTTTCAATCTTTTGTGAACTTCACCTTGCTGTATTTCTGCAGCATCTCAAACTCTCACTTGTCCAGCCACAGTTGATGTTAGCTTTTCTTTCTGATCAGTTTGCCATATGACACATTTGTTTGTTGAAGGAGATTTCGTAGTTAGCAATGCTCTGTCAGGAGGTAAAGATCCTCTGCTACCACTTGCTTTACTCATGTCTACGAATTTGAATCAACAGAACACCTGAAACAAAACCAATATTAAAATAAATTGCCAATATGATGGCTAAAACACATCATTATAGAGCCATCTTTTTAAAAATGGCATAAGGGTTGCTCCAAAGAGTTATTTTCTGTCTCTGTAAGACTACTTGACCCCCAAAACCTATATTTTGACACCAATACTAAATACATAGGTCTCATGGTTCCTGAAATAGTACATCAAATCTGTAACATATACGCCATTTTTTTTAAAGTTGTCCAAAAATATTTGACCCGGTTCAGTAATGTTTACCCAAGCTCAATTATTTCTTTTTCAGATTGTTCGTATAAAGAGCAAATAAAACGGTGCCAAGTACACAGCACTGTCTGACTCCTTTCTCTATTTTGTAAGGTCTATTACACTCCACCTTGATCCCATAACGAACTGTTACACCTGTTTAGAGTTGTCTTAGGAAATCAGTTATCGATTTCTCTACCACCATAGCCTCCATGATGGACCACAATTTGCTATGTGATACACTGTCAAATGTGGCAGACAGGTCCATGAATGCATGTAAAGATAGCCTGTCTTTGCAATTGTATATTTTGGTAATATTATGGTCAAGTCCAAGCATGGATCGAGGGTGCCCCTCCCTTTCCTAAAGCCATACTGAACTTCGGCCAAAAGATTATTTTCCTCTACCCAGTTCTCAAGCCTATTTAGTAGAACCCGGCCCATAAGTTTTGCTGTACTATTTATCAATGATATGAAGCAATAATTAGACCGATTGGACGTTTCACCCTTTTTATAGACTGGTAATATTAGTGTGTGCTTCCATGAAGGGAACAGCCCCTTTTTCGCTATTGAATTGAAAACAATTGTCAAAATGGGAGACCATAGTTCTATATTCACAAGAAAAACATCCACCGGGATCCCATCTGGTTCTAAAGCTTTCTTGCGGGGAGACTGAGAAAGAGCGAGCTCAATTTCTTCTAAATTAAAGGACATACAAGTTATCTTCTTAGAGGGGCAAATAACCTCATTTGGAGCGAGATGTTCGCTCTTTTGGAATATAGCTTGGAAATGGGTTACCCACTTTCCTCACTTGTGTGCACATCAAGGGTTGTCCCTCCTTGTCCGACCATAAAGGGGAATTAATCACGGTCCAAAAAGCTTTGCTATCACAATGGAGTGGAGCTCGCTTTGGATTATACCATGCCTCAGCCTTTAATTGCTTCAGCCTATGTACTCTGGCCATTTTATAATTTCTCCTTAGGTTTCGAATCAGGTCTTTTTCTCTCGGTTGGCTTTTTGGGGCTTTATGTGGGTTTGCTGAAGCTTCTGAGCAGGTTTTATCAAACCAGCGATATTCAGGGACCGTGTAGGTAGGCCATGGATAGGTTAATTGTAGTTTTTGATTTACAAGAATCTTTTTAAATGCTTCAACCACCTCTAAGTCTTCGGTCTTGGAATCTAAGCAAAGCAGGACATCATTATATTTAGAAGTTATGGTCTTAGCGATTAGAGTGACCTCATCAACTTTATCCCACCTTAATGTGTTCCCATTTTTCCTTGCAAGAATGGGTTTGGGTACAGATTTCCGATCCTTTTTACCATCATCCTCCATTCCATTTCGCATGCGAGCATTCTGTGGTCGCTGAATCCTGTCATTTTAACTTTGACCTTCATGAAACTATTTGTAAACTTATCACAAGCAATTACATAGTCAACCTTAGACCTGTGATCTAATCTTTGGAAAGTAGGAGCAAGTTGTAGTGTGGGGACCATGTGGTTGATGTCTAAGAGTTGCTCACCCCTAGGTTCTAGTTCCCAAGTTATCAATATAGAAATTAGGGAATTTCCATTGGATAGTGCATAAAATGGTGTATTTGGTCTCCGTTTTTGTCTACTATCCCGCAAAATCTTGGTTCGTCTCTTGGACACTTTCTTACATTCAGGTGGCTAAGAATCAGGTTTTCAATAACTCTATCTAGGCATTCTATCGCTGATGTGGGATTCTCAAAGTTATTATTGTAATATTATATTTGCAATAAAGCCAAGTTGTTACACCCTTTTATTATTAAAATATGAAAATAAGGAGACTTATTCCAAAATGTCAGGATTTTAAATGTGGTTGTATTTGCTAGCATAGTAAGAATACCCCCCTTAGCTCTACCCCCTTTTGATGGAAGAGCTGGGGTATAAAAGGAACGGAAGCCATTTAAAGAATCGGTTCCACTTCCCAAGTTTCCTGGGCACATATATTCTGAAAGTTTGTTAATTCATTTAGCCACTCCTTGTTATTCTTTTTGGTTTTGTAACCTGCAATATTCCATGATAAGAAGGAGTAGCTTAGCTCAGTTCTCTCTGTTACAGCTATCTCTGTCCCCTTATAATATGTATCCCTAATACCGCCCTAGAGCCCACAGCCTCTGAAACCTTTCTAATTACCTTGCTTATTACTCCGATGTCCGCACTCCCTATAATCTTTCCGTGACACCCTGTAAAGCTAGTTGGGGTGGGAATTGCAGCGGGGCTCGCAAGTCAATAGCAGGAGCCCAGGTTTTCTAATGGGAGAAATCAATTTGTAGTAGCGATTGTTACGTTTTCTCTTGAGATATGAAGATTTCTAGAAGTAGCTGGATCCATGCCTGTCTTATATAGCTGTGATTTCAGGTTAGAAACTGGCCTATACAAGTATCCAGGGTGCACAAGATATATCTGAGACTCTGGTGATAGCGATATATGGGAAGTTTTCCTAATAAATTTTACACAATCATATCGCTGTACAAATTAAGGACAATACAATCCCAATCGTAGTTCCTATGTGATTGGCCTACCCATGGTGTTCTCCTAGCCATAATTAAATGGTCTTGGATATAATGCCCCATCCTAACATGCTTGGTTATCCAGTGCCTCGCTTTGTTCGTGAGTTGGCAGTGGGTTCTTCTTGTGCCAAATTTAGGACTGGGGCATTGACCAATATTAGGACTAAAAGACAGGCAGCTAGTGGAAGATGTAGTGCCTGATGAATATCTTCCCCCATGCTCAAGGATAGGGGAGGGCAATTTGTCCCTGATTGGGGGGGGTGGTTCTTACTCTCTTTTGGCAGGTCTGGCATCTGTCTCTTCCGCTGTTCTTTGAGTGATAGAAAAATTTGCCTCTGGTGTAGCATGAGCCCCTAAACAGCTATTTCTACCATCTAAAACCCCAGCCAATGCGTTTATGCCCTCTACTATGGGTGATGCTTCTAGGGTAGGGTGACTCTTGGTAATATTTGGCCCTTGTTTTTTCTGATTACTTATAATAGGATCAGATACAATTGCTGGTATATTTGAGGTTACATTCTGTAGTAAGTGTATTTGTTTTGTATTTGCCTCTAAATTTCTCAAGACAAGTAAGCCATTATCCATTATATCTTGGATCTTGAACTCAATAGAGTCTAACCGATGCCTTATGGGTTGTAAAATTAAAGTTCATTTTTCCAATAAGGTATCTAGATTAGTTGGGGACTGTGCAGTTGCTTGGGTTTCTAACTGAGGTGTTGGAGTGGTCTGAAAATATGACGTTTTCCTGGGTCTCTTAGATTTCTTGAGTAGGGATTCTTTAGGCTAGCCACTTTTCCTTTTACCAATTGTATCGTGGTGTGGGAGTGTTAAATCACTGCCTAACAGGTGAACAGGGGGAACTGAGTCCCCATGGGATACACAAGTACCTTCCCCGACTCCCTTACAGCCTTGATTCCATTGAGGTGTGCTATCAATAGTGTCACTCAATTTATTTGCATTAATCAAAGTTCAATTACCGCCAAGGGATAGCCTTCTTTCAGTTAGTGCAATCTCCTTGGAAATGGCAGTAGTAGCTTTAGCCAAAAAAGAGTCAAGAGCTGTCATAGTTACCCTGTCGGAGTCCATTGTGTTAACCTTCATCTTCCCCATTTAGAAGGCTTCCCAGTAGCTGAAAGCCCTTAAGAGCCAGAGGTTAGAGGGGGCGAGCCTCCTACGGGCTCTGACAGGCCTGGACGGGCCCGTCCTTGGCCCAGGCTGTGCCCGGGCTCAGCCCGGGCACGGGCCACAATTTCTCTGATAAACGCCTCCAGGCGGGAAGTGGCTTTGAGGGAAACCAGGTTTTCTGGGAGTCCGAGTTCTCTCCTGGCCGGGTATCCATTGAGGTAGCAAAGTTCAACTGGCGTCAGGTAAGACAAACAAGCACCCCCTTTATTTACCAATTAAGCCTTTACCCATCCCAATTCCTACTTGTGCAACCGGTCAGGATTCATGAAAATAGCAATTTTCCAAAGAAATGTTTACATTACACCCATACAGATTTCGTTACCTGTCTATGGATTGGGCTTATTACACAAATGTTCCACAAGATTTCCACGAAGTGGGCACACTCACAATCAACAGAAACATATTCATAGTAGAACATTGCTGTGGTAAAGAACAATTTTCAGAGTTATACAACATTTTGTAAAATTCCCAATTAATCCTCTAATTCTGGCACTTTACAATCTATAGTTCATTTCGTGGTGGTGTGGAATGTAACTACTGTATGCAACTGTAAGATATGCAACATCTTCGATTTGCAACTAATGTGAAATTGAAATATATTTTTAACTGGAAGCACCATATCTCCTCTTTATCGGGCAGTTTCAAAGAGTATTACACAGAAAGGGAGCACTGCAGTGCTACTTAAGACAGTCAACTAGCTGAACTGTAATATTTTACCACCTAAGACAGTGGTAAAAAGTTGTCTGTCACAGGAACTTTCAAGGCATGCTCTGCTTTTGACAGGAAACACACCGTCATTTGGTGACATATGGAAAGTGAAAAAAAGAACATAACTGCATAGCATAACAGCGCAATAAAACATAACACACCAGAACATTTAAAAAACAACCACAGTAAAAAAACAAGATCACATTGCAATAATGCAGCAGAAAAATACATCTTCAGAAACAGCACACATCACCACCACAACAAAGTGCAATACAAAAAAATAAACAGATCAATTCTTGTCACACATGACCACCTCCAGCGACCTTCTTTCATAATACATTGGTAAAGGTTGTTCGCCCAAACACTGTCCTATCATACTGTCGATGACTAGATCAAACATACTCTGTCATCTGGCCCTAAAGCCTCGGAATTGTGGTCTGAGTCCCAAAGCCTCTTTTAATATTCTTATGCATGGTAGGTCTGTATGCCGGTATGGAACTATCTGCAAAAAGCCTTATTGAATTTAGTCTGGAATGATAAAGTTCAATACACATGGGGAACTGATGCATACAACCTAGAGACCAATGTTGATCTATGCTGGCAAGAAAACACTTTGCACAAGATACTACTGCAACAAATATCAATAGATGCTTTGCATTGCTTCAGTGCCAGATGGATCTCAGTGTGATACGAAAAAAGGTTGAATAGTAAGAAACTTATCAGATTAACAAAGAAAAAAAGTGTCACATCCTCAGTGCTTTTTAATTGCAACTAACCATATGTTTTAGTAAGGTTGTGTTATTTTTCACATAAACTGCTGGAAATTACCTTTTGATGTTGATATGAACTCAAGACAGCTAATGAAGAACACAACACACTGCCGAAATTGGATAAACTTTTAACAGAGGAGTATATTAAGTCACGTATTACATGGACTATACATTCTGGTAGATTACATTTGTTATTTGAATAAAAGATATGTATCATCTGAATGAGCATTGATTAAAACATATCTACTGTACTGGTTAAAAATAAAAAGCACATTGGGGCAGATTTACAAGAACTGGCGCATTTCTGCATATTTGCAGCGATGCGCCAGCTCATTTGCGTGATGGAAAAATAGCCTTGCGCCACCATGGATCCACCGCATTTACAATGCGGTGCAAGGACAGACAGATGCGTAATGCATTTATTGTGGGAAAGGCAACGCATTGCTGGAGTCGTGTCGTAAACACGACGCAACTCTAGCAATGGTCAGAATTGCCTATTCCGACCATGCTGCGTCACTCCTTACACCTGCTTCAAGCAGGCGCAATGTTTTCATGCAGTGGCATTGGAAAAGTCACTCAGTGATAAAATCAACCTTGTAGATTTTACGTAGTCACTTTTACGAGGCATCCTTGCTATGGAACGCCCACCATGCCTACATTATACCTGACGCAGGTATAATGTAGTGCAGGCCTTTACAACGTGACACATCTCCAGAGATGAGTCACGTTGTAAATATGTTGCATCGTGGCGCATTGTTTACGATGCCGCTACGTCACAGAAGTTATACCACGGTGGTGTAAAGTTGACGTAAGGGGCTTGTAAATCTGCCCCATTATATATTTAATATTGCTTATCTATCCCTCACTTCTTCATCGTGTTATATTATCTGCAAGCCCTCTAATGCTCTCCCCAGACCCTAATGTTTACTCATTATCAGTGCCCGTATACATGGTATTCATTCAACTAATGTCCAGGATCTGTTGTGAGCTCTCTCTCTTTCTCCTTCTGCAGCTCACTATCTGTTACTCCTTCACAGTATCCCTTTCTCTCTCTTTGAATCTCACGTAATCTCTGTCTTTTGCTCTCTCTATTTTTCTGTCATTCTAATCTCCCACTCTCGCCCTCTATGTCTCTCTCCACCTTCAAATCTCTCTAGTCTCACTAACTGGCTGTTTGACTCTCACCCCCTTGCTTTCTCCTCCCATTCTCCCTCTCCTTTCTCTTTTTAAATCTCACTTTTTCTCAGGGTATTTCTCTCTTTCTCTCTCCATCTCTCTATCATTGCCTCACATCCCATCTTCCCCTTCTCTGCACCCTTATTTTTTTTCTTTCTTTGTCTCTTACTCTTTCCAAGTCTCTATCTCTGCCTTGTTCGCTTTTTGTATAATAATCTCTCCTTTACAAATGGATGTCTTTCTCCTTTCTGGTCTCTCTCTCTCTCTCTCTCTCTCTCTCTATCATTTTCCCTTTGTATCTCAATATTTCTTTTTCTGTCGGTCTCTCTTAATCTCCTAATGTATTCTTCTCTTTTGTTTCTCTCCGTAATACTTATCTGTTTCTAATTTTGCAGGTATACTTACTGTTTCTGCTCTCTACCTCTGTTCTCTTTAGTCCTACTTTACTCCCTCCCCCTTTCTCTGTCTCGTTACTCTAATCTGTGACTTCCACTCTCCCTTACGATACGCTTCAATCACTCTCTCTCTCTTCTCCATTCTGTCCATATTCACCTTTCCGTCGCCTAATTCTCCGTCACGGATCCCCTTTCCTGATTTAATTTTAGCCTCTGACTTCTTCTCGAGCTCATTGAACCCGCCCCTTATATCTAGATGTATAAATGTCTTGCTGTCCTTTGGCCTCTCTCGTCCCCTATTTCACCATGTCCCTATTTTTTCCTTCCCTCTAGTTCCCACTCTACCCCCTTCCTCCCTTTCTCGATTTTCTATATCTCTTTGTTTCCCAAATTTTCAGACACTATTTAGTTTCGCACGTTGTTCCATCTTTCTTTCCAAGCTGTCCTGGCCTCCTCTCTCTCTCCTAGCCCCTCTGTATTCAGACCTCTGTCCCTTCTCGCCCCATCGCTATTTTTCTCTCGCTCCCAACTTGCCTTTCTCTGAGCCTCCCTTCTGAATATCTTCTGAGGGAATCACATATGAAAGATTTTCACGCAAGTGGAAAGGTGGGAATTCTACGCCACAGAAACTGCGCAGTTTCAAGCGTGGCACCGAGGGCTCTGCTGCGTTGATAGGCTGCCCTATCATGTTTCCAAAGCCCTGTTGATGGAGCCTTCCAAGCCAACGCATGTCTCACACTGATCAATATGATATTGATGCTCACTGCTCCTGGGCACCAGGCTTCAGAATGTCTTTGGGGTTTTAGTAAGGGAATGGTTAGGTAGGAGAAGCTTTCAGTTGTAATACACTTTATCGGATTTCTCGATTGCAGGCCATATGAACACTAATAAAGTACATTTTAAAGAAACATACTTTAACGAGTAAAAACCTCAGTTTTACAAATACGCACAAAGTATTTCTCAAAGTGTACAAGAGCAAAAACAAAATATGACAGCAATGTCTGTGGATATGATGCAGTTAATGTTAAACCATAAACAAACGGAATATAGCTGCTTGATCAACCACTTCCTCCAAGAGGCTCATCAAGATAAACTTACATTGGATAGGGGTGTAGCTACAACAGGTGTAGCAGGTGCAGTGGCACCGGGTCATATGGGCCTATTGAACCCTGCTGATTGCTGTATTTTCTTAACCTAACATTAGCCAAATGGGCCATTTTACTTGGTTGCTGGCACCAGTTCCCATGGCTTCCTTGCTACTCTACTGCAACTGCATATCCCCTTTGGCATCTCCCCTTCCACCCGTGACAGCTGGGATTATTGCACAACAGACATGACATTACTGCATGGAACAGTGCTTCCACTACTTTTGTTATTACAATAACACGCCCTCCATATTTTAGACCTGCAATTAGCAGTGAGTGGATTCATAATTTCATTATTAGTAGGAAACATTTTGGGAATTTCATTCATCACGAAGAAGTAGACATTTCTCTGAATTTGCCAGAGGCTGACGAAGATAAATTTGGCCAATCTTTGCAGCAGAATGTCCCCTGACCTCAGGTCACAGAGAAGTCATGACCTTAAACTGGGAATGCTTCCTGGAAGATTTGTTGTTCTAATTCTATAAAATAATCAGACAGTGAGCTTAGGTTCCACCCAGAGGAGTACTATTTTCTACCTCATGCTATTGGCTATTTCATGTATCAGTGCAGAAAATGCTTCAACTGCAATTAATGAAGGGCACGTTTATATCATAATAGTACAATCATTCCACTGTGTCTCACATTCAATTAACTACCTTCTGTATGCATTCTATCCAGAAAGCAAGCTTTGTCGGCTACTCTTTTTTGCAGCACTGGCAAAGCCAATAGGGAAGGCGTTAATGCAAGCCATGCGTGCATAACATACGTTATGCAAGCCATGCATGCAAACAGTATTTGTGAATGCCTGCTTTTTAGTGTGTTGGTACTTGAAGGCCAAGCCTATTGGCTTTACCATTGCTTTTTGTTATAAGAACCATAGTGAAAATCCCACGGATTACTGGTGCAAATGACATTTTCCTGGATTTTGGAAACATTTTTCCTTGAGGCATGAGTCTGTCCCGGCTCAAGTAAAAACATTGATTTCAAACCCAGTCCTTGTGCAATTTGAGCACAAGCAATTCACATCAGCTGCAAGGGACCAGAGCCAGGGACGTCATGCAGGTCTCAGCAAGTGAGGGAGGGAAGCACATTTCGGGTGATGGGGGCTTTCATCTTAAAGCCCACGCTTATCTGTCAGATATGTGAGTCTCTGGCGCCCCTCATGACATCCTGCAGGAAGCCACATTATTTTACGTTATGCCACTGACCAATGCAGAATTTAAGGCCTTGGCATTCATAGGATGAAGTGGATGACAGTAAGTGATATTTACCAAAAGCTGGGGGGAGTGTTGGTCTGGTAGTGCCAGAATTGCAATACATGTGGCCAAGGGCCTCCTTGGACTGAATGTAGATTTTGTTTGTGTTGTCAACAATTGCACTGGGCATTTCGATCTATAAACTCTTGACTCACCTTCATCAAGGCTCAGGAATGTGTGGAGAGAGCTGAGGTTCATTGACTTCATCAGTGTAGATGGAGGAAATTTGACGCAATAAATTGCTGGAGGGCAGGGTGGGAACCCTGAAGAGCATTTGTATGTCAATATATGCCCACCCAGAACGAGGGAGTCAGGATGCCCTCAGGGGCATGTGAGAACTTCTAAAAATATATATTCACCTCACCAATATTACAGCGCTTTCTGCTGCCCTGCTACTTCTGCCTCTCTTGTCTGTATAGCTTATCTTTGGATGCAGTAAACACTTCACCACATCTAAAGATATTGTTCATACTGGAGCGAGTTCCTTCTCCACAGTCAACTCTGTGGCCAAAGTGAAGCCTTTTTTTTTTTACATGTTCCTACTTTTCATTTGAAACGAAACGAAGTTTATACTTATCTGCTTTTTAATGTTTTATACTTTTGCATCGTTTTTCATGATCTTGATCGAAATAAACTTGAGCTGATGATGAAATCTTTTAATATCCATACACCCAGTGAACAGACAAGAGACACGAAAGAAGGATTGGACATTGCAGTGCTGCAGCAAGTTAACTAGAATTCTTTAAATAAAGGGCGAAAAGGTCCAGACATGCTTTGTTATTCCACTGTGCATTTCCTCATAGGCTACAGCCCTTGTGTCGTATGGTTCATACTTTGTCAATAAAACTTTGCAATTGTTAGACAGAATAAACAACAAAACTGTGCAACACAGATTCTGGGCATGCCATCAGGATATGTTGGCCTGAGTCCTGGCTAGCTCACAGTGCACCATCTGCACCCCTAACCTAGCAAAGTAACAGATGGTAGATGCAACCCCAGAACATTGCAACCCTAACACCTCAAGGAAATCGAGGAAATAGATCTAGAACCCTTTCATTTGGTAACTCATGCACACCCAAAGAGATCCACAAGAAATACACAACATGGCGTTTCAATATTTATTGAAGCAATATGATTCTTGTGTAACATAAGTGTGCTGCAATTATTAATAGAAGGAAACAGAACAGTGTAATCAGCATTTCAAGAATGGTAAAGAAAATAAACAGTTAAAACCAAGTCTGAATTACAAAATGTGCTCTGCTCGAAACTACCAGATAGTTTAAATGCTCAGAGAAGTAGATGAAACATCGCGTTCCCAGCAACTGCAGACGATGATCTCGGTGGCACCCATTGCACCAGCTGCACAGAGCAAACATGTTAAAATCCAAACAGCCACCGAAGGAGGAACGGCCAGCAATGAATACGAGGAGGATGAGCCAGGATCCAAATCACCAGGAGCTGTAGCATCCCAAGTAGACTCATAAAAATATCAGTTTGGAAGCAACAACAATCTTGAAGGGCAACGGTACAAGTGGGTCTTCAGGGGTCCCACCAGTAGTTCTATGTCCATAGATTGAACCAGTTGCATTCCCAAGTATAAGTACAGGTTGCACTTGAAAGTGCACAGTAGACAGAGGAATATGGGCTGCACATAGTGTGGCCAGGTAGGCCGAAATGACAAGAACCAGTCAATCAATAATGTCTTTATTCGATCCAAAAAGTAAGATCATAAAAACACAAATAAAAACAGGATAAAACAGTACTAAATTCCAATTCATCTTACCTAAAAAATGAATAGCAGCTATTTCCTTTTAGATATTATATGATTATTTTTAAGTAATCCTTCAAGGGACATGATCCGAGAAAGAAAAAGGGGCCACAATGTGTTATGCAAATTGACCGCATGATTAAACCAGTACTATGTACAGCCCACCCCTTCCTCTTTTTAATACAAGCCGATAAAATCTTGGCTACCGGGAAGCAGACTAGGGGGTCGTACAACGTTTTTAAAAAATATAGTGCAACCCAACATTGTTTGAAATTTTGGAGCCTTAAACTCGGGACAATATAGTCATTCCTTTCTTTCTCATAGAGCCCACAAAACAATAATAAGTGTAGCTCAGTTTGTGAGGAAAGGTTATCACAAGGGCACAAAATCAAAACTGAGTGGTTATACGTTTTTTCTGGGCAACCTAGCATCAGCAGTAAGATGTTCATGTGAAATCTTAATAATATGAATTTGTGTTGTGCACTGGTGACATTTGCTAAATAGAAATACCCTCCCTCTATCAGCGGCAGACTCAGGCGATAGATAAGGACTGCCTGTTTGTCCCGGTTTCTTTTCCATCCGATTGTATTCTACCCTCCATAAAAACATACTAATTAACTTTTGTTTTGAGACATTTCTACATGCTAATGGATCCTGAATAAATCAGGGAGTACAATATCATTCAGCACTGACTCAACATAGCTAAGCCACCTAATCCTTCTGTGTTTTTCCAATTTTAAGAAATTTCTTATTAAACTTTGTGTCAGGGTCACTGTAGCCAGATTGAATGCCACAAAAGATCAGGGCTAACCGAATTGAGCCTGAGATGTAGGGCAAGCCCAGTTCTATGTGTAAGTTAGGAGTGGGGTGGGTGCACATTGCCTCACACTCCAGCACTCAGTTTGCCTCGATGCATCATAATAAACGCGGTGCATGATAACACTTTCTTTGGTGTCAGGTTTAATTAGTTTTTCATTCTTGTTGGTGCAGCCAATGCTGTGTATCTCTAGACACGTGTTTCAGGATAATTGTCCTTCTTCAGTAGAGAGCACAACTTTTTTTGGGGGTGCTGGAGATGCTGCCCAACGTCTTCTCAGGTCTCAGTGCCACTCGCTGGACGCAGGCGCATCCACCAGAGCTCGTCAGCTCCTTAGGTCAAGGGAGTCTTTTCAAATAGGAGGGGGGTGGGCGCACACTGCCTCACACTTCAGCACTCAGTTTGCCCCGATACATCATAATGAATGCAGTGCATGATGACACTTTCTTCGGTGTCAGGCTTTCGTTTTTCATCCTTGCTGGTGCAGCCAGTGCTGTGTATCTCTAGACACGTGTTTCAGGATAATTGTCCTTCTTCAGTAAAGAGCAAAACTTTTTTGGGGGGTGCTGCACCAACTTTGGTGGAATATTCCAGGAAATATTCAAGTAAGCAAGTAACATGAACTGCACTTACCATAAAGCTAAGGGGCGAACTGTGCTGGGAGGTGAAGCAGTGTACTCCCACCCCTTCTGTTTGAAAAGGCTCCCTTTAGCCATTGAGCTGACAAGATTGTGGAGATGCCCCTGTGTGCCTGTGCGAGGTACAGAGACCTGAAAGGATTGTGACAGCCTGCTCCGCAACCCCAGATTAAATTTGTTTTTATTTCTACTGATGACAGATGATATCCAGAAACACGTGTCAAGAGATTTACAGCACTAACCTGCACCAACTTTGGTGGAATACTCCAGGAAATATTCAAGTAAGCATGTAACATGAACTGCATTTACCATAATGCTAAGGGGCGAACTGTGCTGGGAGGTGAAGCAGTGTGCTCCCACCCCTTCCTGTTTGAAAAGGCTCCCTTGAGCCATTGAGCTCACAAGCTTGTGGAGATGCACCTGTGCGCCTGTGAGAGGTACAGAGAGCTGAAAGGATTGCGGGAGCCTGCTCAGAAACCCCAGATTAATTTTGATTTTATTTCTATTGATGACGGATGATATCCAGAGACACGTGTCTAGAGATTTACAGCACTAACCTGCACCAACTTTTGTGGAATACTCCAGGAAATATTCAAGTAAGCATGCAACATGAATTGCATTTACCATAATGCTAAGGGGTGAACTGTGCTGGGAGGTGAAGCAGTGTGCTCCCACCCCTTCCTGTTTGAAAAGGCTCCCTTGAGCCATTGAGCTCACGAGCTTTTGGAGATGCACCTGTGCGCCTGTGTGAGGTACAGAGACCTGAATGGATTGTGGCAGCCTGCTCAGCATCCCCAGATTAAATTTGTTTTTATTTGTACTGATGACAGATGATATCTAGAAACACGTGTCAAGAGATTTACAGCACTAACCTGCACCAACTTTGGTGGAATAATCCAGGAAATATTCAAGTAAGCATTTAACATGAACTGCATTTACCATAATGCTAAGGGGCGAACTGTGCTGGGAGGTGAAGCAGTGTGCTCCCACCCCTTCCTGTTTAAAAAGGCTCCTTTGAGGCATTGAGCTGACGAGCTTGTGGAGATGCACCGGTGCGCCTGTGAGAGGTACAGAGACCTGAAAGGATTTTGACAGCCTGCTCAGCAACCCCAGATTAAATTTGTTTTTATTTCTACTGATGACAGATGATATCCATAAACAAGTGTCAAGAGATTTACAGCACTAACCTGCCCCAAATTTAGTGGAATACTCCAGGAAATATTCAAGTAAGCATGTAACATGAACTGCATTTACCATAATGCTAAGGGGAAAACTGTGCTGGGAGGTGAAGCAGTGTGCTCCCACCCCTTCTTTTATGTGTAAGATATAGGTAGAGGAAGAGGGGGAAGGCCCACTAGAGACTTAAAAAAGATATTTTCAATAGTTTAGAGAGAGTCTTACAATGCCATACCCTGCACACCTGACCCCTACGTTGTTGCGGCCTTAGTCTGGGCCTGATGTATATTCTTGATCGGGAGTAGTGGTCTGGTGCACAGCTTTTTGGAAAAAGATTTTATTGCCGAAAGACTTCTCTCTCATTCCCAACATACTTCCCTCCACCAATTCTGACTACATTAGATTTTTGTCAAAGAGAACCCCCAGGTAGGGGAAGCTATCATCCACCTTGAGTCTTCCGGAATCTGCATGGAGGTAAGGGGTTTTATCTCTTATTCCAGCCCCTGCTATAATAGCGAACGATTTAGTTTGATTAACTTTCAGTTCTATTATGTATATGTTTTTATGAGGTTGTAATTCTCCATCCTGCATTCTACTCTTTACTGCTGCGTAGGCAGCTGAGTATTCGTGTTTTTACCCAAATGCAAGCTGTAGGAAAGTGCCTCTTTTTTAATGGTTAGTCCCTACTTTTTGCCTGATGTGATTTCGAGCTGTAAGTGCACCGGGCCCCTGCTAACCAGGTTCCCAGTGCTAGATCTCTTTCCCAAAATACTGTACTATGATTGGCACAATTTCAGCTACCAATATAAGTCCCTAGTAAGTGATACCCCTGGTACCTAGGACATGGGCACTGAAGAGGGTCCTCTGGGGCTGCAGTACTGGTTGTGCTACCCCAGGGCCCCTGTATCAAGGCTTTGCACTCTGTCATTGCAGGCTGCATGTCTTGCTGCACGGAAGTCTGAAGAGTCAACATGGCACACAACCCCCTGTGCCATGTATCCCATGCACTGCATAAGATATAGATAAGTCACCCCTAATGCAGGCCCTAGGGCAGGGTGCATTATATCCTATGTGTGGGCATATCATCATGATTTTGTAAATCAACAGTGCAGCCATAAAGAGTACATGGGCTGGATACCTGCCAACACGGGTTTCCTAGATCCATGATGGTTTCACTGATTTCTAAGATGTTTGCTACCAAACATCCTGTCTTAATGAATCCTCACTGATGCCAGTGTTCAATGTATTAATAAATCCACAGAGGAGACCCTTTTAGAGGGTCCCCTGAAACTTAACCAAACACTAGTAGGGTCTCCAGCCTGTTTTCACCAGCCTGCCACCACACATGTTTCTGACCTCATGGGGTGAGCACCAGCGCTCTCAGAGAACAGAAGCAATACCTGCTCTGGGTGGCAGGACTTCACACAATGGGATTCCCGGGCAGGAAGCTTCAGAGGCAATGCCGCCTTTGAAATCCAACACAGGAACCTCAAGACAGAGGGGGAGGCCATGCCCCCTTTCCTTCTCAGGAAAAGAACCACTTAAAGTTTCTAAATCCAACCCCAACATGTAGTTTAGGGAAGCCTCATCGGCATGGAGCGTGATGCCGGCATTCGAGCAGCAGAGGGCAGGTAATGAGCTGCTATCTTGAACAGGTCAATGGACACTTCTTCATATTGCACTCCACGCCTATGAGGCTTCCCTAAACTACATGTTGGGGTTGGATTTAGAAACTTTAAGTGGTTGTTTCCCTGTGGGTGCAGTGTCGCCCTGACCACACCTGAATATAGGTACTACAGGGTGTACTGAGTGTCGCAGTCTCAGACCCCCTGCTCTTCACTCTTTACACATCGCACGATCCTGAAGAAATGCCATAGGATCCACTTGGGACCTCTAGAGGTGTGAAACATGTCGACCTAAATTTATTTACTTTTCACCACCACTACCACCTAGATTAAGCAGAAGGAAAATACTCACTCCTCTGACTACTAAATCAAGAGGACTTCTCTTGTCACCAATTGTTTAACCATACCACATGGACCCCTGAATAAAATTTTCTTAGGGTGCCAGTGCAGTATTTTTAATTCACTCACATCACTCCCCACGCACCCGCACTCACCAATGCGGCATTTCTCCAAAAGATCTCCAATAAAGAGCCCTCTCGTGGGGACCATGGGGGACTGCAGTGCCACCACCCATGGGGATCAATGCGCGATGATGAAACATGACACCTGCTTGGGTGTGTGAGGGCACTTCTTCAAGAAGGAGGAACTCCCCCCTCTGAGACTACCTCATCCCAAAAATATTTTTAAAAAGTGACTTTCACTAATCCTTCCAGCAACCAAATTGGCCTGCTTTTCTTTCTTTTAGGAACAGTTACCCTCCAGTGATTGTAACGTTAGCTTTGGGAGCTCAGGTACTGAACATCTCTCTTTCCATTTGCTCCCAGTCCCACCCTTCTTGTGTTTTTGATCCTTTTAAGGCCATCTATAGCCTAGATGAGGAGCCAGAGTCATCAAAAGACTCTAGGACTGCTCATCACATTTTTTTGACATATCAGAGGTTAGAGCAGCTATCTCCCAGCTGCCTTTAAACAAAGCATCAGGACCTGATTGGGTAATAGGGTATCTTTTTAAATTGTGCATAGATTTATGGGCCCCATTGTTAACATAGCACCTAAACTCAGGAGCCGCTGGACATCTCCCACAAACCAGGTCCCGATCAATAATAGTCCCTGTCTTTAAAAAGGGAGAAAGGTCAATTCCTGCTTGCTTCAGGCCCATTCTTCTTATGGACTCAGAGGGGAAAATTAGTTGCCCAATTTTATTAAATCACCTTGCAGACTGGAGAGGAGAGAGGCTTTTTATTCGACCTTCCGTATGGGTTCCTTTCTGGCCGGGGCACTATAGAGCAAACTTTGAATCTCTATTTATTGACCTCTGAATGCACTAAGGCAGAGAAGGGGCAGTCCATCTTGCCTTCATGGACCTTAGCTCTGCCTTTGACTGAGTTAATCGATCAAAGCTTTGTTCCATGATAGAGCAGATGGATGTTGTCCCAGTTTTAATAATTATTTTGCGGGATTTACAAAAAGATCTTTCAGCTAGCATCAGGTTTGGCCCTAACGGTAAGTGCACTGAGAACTTTAAATTGTGGCATGGGGTTCGGCAAGGTTTATATTTTAGCTCCTTTTTTATTTCTTTTTTGTATCAACCAAATAGACCAAGCTCTAGCAGCTCTGTGTGCTGACGTTCCTAAAGTAGGAGGTCGTTCTATACCTGCCTTGCTCTATGTGGACGATACAGTTTTAATTGCTCGTACAGCTAAAGGTTTACAAGAACTCCTTAAACTCTTTATTAGTTTTATGAGTAGCCTTGACCTGACAACAAACTTCTGAAAGTCACATGTTATGAAGAGTGGCACACCAAACATGAAAACCAAGAAAAATGCGTAGTAGTTGGCCAACATATTAGTCAGGTAGATCAGTTCAGCTCCCTGGGGGTCCAACTTGACTCTGAGTTTTATTGGCACTCACTTATAACTGAGAATGTTTTGTCTTTTAATAGAGCAACATTCAGCACTGGAGATTTTTCCGGCAGGCTTGAGGCGCACTCATATTCAATCTATCCAGGACCAAATGTATCCCACAAGTGAGTTATGGGAGTGGAATGTGAGGATATGACTGGGTTACTCCACTTCAAGTTGCCGAAAAGAACATTTTAAGGGGCCTATTGGCCACAAAGTGTACCTTAAGAAATTGTTCATGAAGGACTAGGTGAAGATTTTATCCTAGACCAGCTTAGGGGCCTATTACGATGGCGGGAGGACAAAGTCCACCCGCCACCGTAACGGTGAACGGGACCGTCCGCCAGAGGTGCGGCAGTCCCGCTGTGTCCATCAGGATGCCACCGTGCAGCCAGCAGCACCACCGCAATGTTAAATTGCTGGATGCCTCCGCCATGGTGGTGGTCGCATTGTAATGTGGAGTGTGTGACCGCCGCATGACAGATGGGAGGTCCCAATCCCCACCTCGAGTCCGCCTGCCATCGAAATGACCCCCATAGTTTTCTAAAATATCATTTTTTAAATGTACATGAATTTAAATAATGAACATTAATTAAATTAAATAATAATACTAATATAATCAGAATTAAATGTATTTAATATTTTTTTGAAAAATATAACAATTATTGTTAGTTAAAAAATGAAAAAAATCATATCTATTAATATATATAATTTTATTTACATATATCTAATTAACAAATATTACTACATTCATATTTTTAATTTGTATTAATTTTTAATACTTTATTCAATGTAATAATATAAAAATAATATATACATATATCCAGTAGCATAAATATTTAAAGAACAAACCCTTTTAATTTCAAATAAATAACTTAAATAAAATAATATTTTGCATTAACTAACAATAAATAAAATATTAGAAACATTAAAAATGATAAATATTATTACTTTAAAAACCCAAAAACATATTCATAAAAATTTTAACAATATAAAGTAAACTACAACTTTTTAAATTAATACCTATGCTATTCTCACGCAACTTATAAATAGTACACAAAGGTCCCAAATTGGATGTCGGTCAGAGACTTTCCGACCGACATCCAAGGTTTCAAATCCGAGCTTGGTCGGTTCCGAAACCACAGGGATGTCGGTCAGAGGGAGGTCTGACCTACATCAGAATTAGGACCAAAGTGTCAAACTCAGAAGGTGTAAAATTTACAAGTCCCACTACAGTCAAAGCAACAGTAGGGAAAGTGTTACATTGCATAGGGTATTATTTACTATTCCCACTGCAATCAATGTAACATTTCCAAACGATTCAATATAACAGTAGGGCTAGTGTTGGGTGTTAGAGTGGTATAATTTACTGTTCCCACTTCAGTCAGTAAAACATTAAGGGAAGTGTTGGATTGCTGAGGGGTAAAATTTTCTATTCCCACTCCAATGAGTGCAACAGTAAAGAAAGTGTTAGAATAAGGAGGGGTAAAATGTACTATTCCCACTCCATTCAGTGCAACAGTAAGTAAAGTGTTGGATGTCTGAGGGGTAAAATGTTCTATGCCCTCTCCAGTCAGTGCATCAGTAGAAAAAATGTTGGATTGAGGTGGGGTAACATTTACTATTGCTACTTCAGTCGATGCGGCACTAGAAACAGACTATTTCACTTCAAGTAGAATAAATAATTTCAAAACTATAGGAAATACCAAAACATAAATATAAAAATCTATATATTTTTTAAATAACAAATTACATATTTATTACGATGTTTAATTCATATCATAAAATAATACAAACATTATTTTGATCCAAATATCAAAATCTATTGTCAAAATAATAACTACCATTAGATACAAACTTACTTACAATTTAAAAGCAAAACACAATTAACACATAAAATAATAATTACAAATTAAAACAGTCACTCTTTTTAATGTTGTTTTCACTTACATAACTTTCTACCCTATTTCTCTATAAATTATTCTCAACAGACCTAAAATGTATATTTAAATTTATATACACGTTTTACATATTGACATATCTATTAAAATATGAATACTAATTAACTACTAATAAAACATATACCTGTAATTACTTTCCCACCCTAAATATATGTACAAAACAAACAACCCATAGCTAGTATATAGATTAAAATAAACAATAATTAAAGAATATACATAATAATCAATTAAACGATTAATATTACTAATTATCTAAGAATACATTAATTACATTTCATTAACTTCCCATCCAATACCCCCACAAATAAAACTCACGCTTATAACCAAAATAGTATTTTAATTACACCTGTACATAATTGATAATCATTTAAACAATTATTTAAAATCAACAATAATTATTCATCATTAAAATTTCCCACACATCCTTTACCATACAAAAACCTTAAAACACCCCCCACAATGTGAATTTATTACATAATTTACATAACTAATTATCATTTAAATAATTATATGGAATACAAAATGATTAATAATTAATTGTAACTAATTTACTGCTAACCCTTTACCCATACATTCCCACAACCCTCAGGCTAAGTTAAACTGTAAAAGATTAATAAAATTAATTATCAATTAAATAATTTTGAATAATTAAAAATTAATTACTAATACATTATGATTAATTTAGTTCCCACCTTATACCCCTACAAAACCCAGAACCACACTTCAAACCTAAAAAATATTATTTTGACTATTTACATAAATAATTATCATTGAAATGATTAATAATAATTAAAACATAATTATAAATTAATAATAATTAAATTTCTTTCCACTGTATACCCCTACAATACCCACAACTCAAACATAAAACCTAAAAACAAAAAATAATATTGATACAATTAACATAAATATTTATCAATTAAATAATTCATATTTATTTAAAAATATTTATTAATTAATTATTGTTACTTTACTTCCCACACTATACCCTTACAAACCCCAGAGACCACACCTAAAACATAACTAAACAAATATAAATTATATAGTTAACATAAATAATTATCAATTAAAACATTTATATTAATGCAAAAATTGTATTAATTATTTTAAATAAATTTATTTCCCAACCTATTCCCCTATAAACCCCGCAACCCATTACAGTACTAAAAATAACTAAAAACTATTATATTAAATTTAAAAACTACAATTATTTACAAACCATAATAAAAAAGTAACAATATTTAATATTGCAACACATATACAATCACCATATATATTACAATACACAAACATAATTAAAATTCAATATTAATAACAACAATATTTTTAACATCGATATTACTTACCTTTAAATTGATATTCTTGCCCAAGATATTCTTGCTCACAATATTCATGTGTCGCTATATTTCCAACCTGATATCTATGTCAGTCGATATTATTGACTCAATATTTTGCCTGAACAGCATAAGTGAATACATCAGTGTGTGCATTGGTGTGTTAGGGTATGTATTAGTGAGATCTAGAAAGTATCAGTGCGTGTATGGGTGACTGTAAGTAAATGCATTAGTGTGTCCATGGGTGTGTCTTTATCATTGGCTCATAGGATCAACTTTTAACTAGAAAGCATACTCCTCTATCACCTATCTACAGCCTAGCTCAGTGCTCTATTTTCTTTCATAAAATGTTAGTTTAAGGATAATCAAGCATCCTTTCTAATGGCAACTTGAGCTAACAGTAAAACTAAACACTAAGGGTCTGATTACGATGCCGTAATGATCGCCACCGCCATGCCGGCGACTGTCATGCCATCGTAATGTGAATTTTCCTCCTCCATATTACGGTGGCGGTGGGTATCACGGTGGACGGAAAGTCCGTCTGCCGCATTCCGCCGGTTGGCAATCGTTACGATTGTCGACTGGGCGGAGCTGGGGCTCATTTATGGTGGCGGTGTCTAACAAGCACCGCCATCCATATTATGATGGTGGGATTTCAAGGCCTTTTCATGGTGGCGATGCTGCCATGGAAAGGCTGGTGGGGATTTACTTTGGGGGACCGTTGCGGGCCCCTGGGATGTGGGGGGTAGGGGGTGCACCTGGGGGGTACCATCATGTCCATGCACAAGGTGGCAGGCACCACGGGTGCCTGCCACGTTGTGCATGGAAATGCACATAATGGCATTTTACCAATGCGGCGGGTGCTGCAGCCAGCATCACCTGCGGCAATATTAAAATGCCAGATGTGACCGCTGCGGTGGCGGTCATCATGATCAGGGTTGCAGGACCGCCGCATGGCAGGCTGGCGGTCCCGCTCACCCTAGGATGGCGGGCGGACCCAGGTCCGCCCTCCATCCTTATAGGCCCCCCTAACACTCTTTAGTAGTAGGTCTCAACTATCTTTAAATTAATACTTCTGTAGATGGATGAGTAGGTTGATTCAGTCCTTCGCTGCAATTCTGCCTCAGTATATCAGGCCCCTTATGAGTGTACCACCAGATATTGAAGTAAATATAAAGAGAACAGGGATATGTAACTATGTGTACTGCTAGCTGGAATAGTTCTAGAAACATAACTGCTGTCTGGGTGTGTGCATCAATGTATAAGCAACCCTTTCACATTCTACTGCAAGTCTCATTAACTCTATCCTTTTGTTAATAGGAACATCACTAGCAGTATGGGTATATAAATGAGAATAACAGTCTGCAAGTGCACATGTAACTAACTAAAACTTTAAAGGACATGTGTAATCTTGAACCACAAAGGGACTTGCACTATGGCCCATTCACACACCGATACACAAAGCGACTAACATAAACTTTGCACAAAGTATAATAATGTAACTTTTGTAGTACTTTAGTATATATGTTTAACACACAAAAACATTTAGAAAGCACTCACAATCCCTGAATGGTATCATCAGTAATGTAATTTGAGATGTTATCCATTTACCATTTAATTAACTTTATATCGGCCTCAGGGGCCATAAAAGTGCAGACAATAAAACAGCTAATATACACTTGTAATTTAAAAGAGGGGCAACTGCCAAACATCTTCTTGCACAATAATCATCCCACAAATGAGAGGAAAAAACACACAATACATGAGAGTACAGCGGGGATGTGAAATGATACATAATACTATCATATACCTGTTAAAAACAGAGTAAAAGCAGCCATCCTAAGATGAAGTGCAGTCTAAAATTTTTACAAGGATAAAAATATAGGACTACGATGCAGAACCCAGAGCTCAACCTACACGAGTTCATACATTTATTCTTCCCCATGTGATCTACTTTAAGTAGGCCCGCTGAGTGTGCCACATACAGTTTAAAAATCGTGATACAGCAAAGACAATTGGTGGGTGAGTGTCGTACTTTAAAACTCTGTAAGCCTCTATGCAGAGCACGAAGCCTAAATTCTTACATAGTTGGAATAACCAACGCTTGGGCGGCAGCCAATAAACAGGACAGAGGAGCAGGACATGTAGTTCAGACTCCTCCTTATATTTACATGCAGGACATTCACCCGTTTGGTCTCTCACCCATTTACTAGTATGCGCTAATAATGGAAGGGTCCCCAATCTAAATTGCGCATTTAATTTCCTGGCCAATGGGGGTTGAATAAAATCCCAAAATTTTTCCTTGCTGTTTACATCTTTTACCAGTAGAAATGCTGCTGTTAAATGACCAATAGAGGCACTTTCTCGAATAGACATTAGATTGGCTGTTCTATAGCAGTTAACTAGCTCCAACCTAGAGATCGTGACACATGGGTGCCAATTACGATCCGGTAAAAAATTTCCCCGTACGACTCGCATCGGGTCTTTTTACCGTACGAATGGTACAAGTGCCGTACAAACTGCCAAGTACGATTCGCATGAGAAAAAGACAATACGAATCGCATTGGGATTCATTCCCCACACGTACTCGGGTCGGAAAAAGTGTCCGACACGTCCTCGGACGAATCACCGTACAAATGTGAAAAGTGAAGTCCGACCGCGGAATCACGATCCATCCCGTGCGTCAGAAGTTACAACCGTATGGAAAAAACACCGTCCACACCGAACACCCATAGCAACCATGGAGACATGTGCCCGCATACGCGCCGACCCCCCCAGCCCCCGTACGTATGCGCCCACCCCCCCCAGCCCCCGTACGTATGCGCCAACCCCCCCAGCCCCCATACGTACCCGTCGACCCCCCCAGCCCCCGTACGTACGTGTCGAACCCCCCGTGTATGTACACCCGTGTACGTGTCCTACCCCCCCGTGTATGTACACCCATGTACGTGTCATACCCCCATGTATGTACACCCCTGTACATGTCGTAGCCCCCCGTGTATGTACACCCCTGTACGTGTCGTACCCCCACCCGTGTATGTACACCCCTGTACGTGTCGTACCCCCTGTGTATGTACACCCCTGTACGTGTCGTACCCCTCCGTGTATGTACACCCCTGTACGTGTCGTACCCCCCGTGTATGTACACCCCTGTACGTGTCATAGCCCCCCGTGTATGTACACCCCTGTACGTGTCGTACCCCCACCCGTGTATGTACACCCGTGTACGTGTCGTACCTCCTGTGTATGTACACCCCTGTACGTGTCGTATCCCCTCCGTGTATGTACACCCCTGTACGTGTCGTACCCCCCGTGTATGTACACCCGTGTACGTGTCGTACCCCCGTGTATGTACACCCCTGTACGTGTCGTACCCCCTGTGTATGTACACCCCTGTATGTGTCGTAGCCCCCCGTGTATGTACACCCCTGTACGTGTCGTACCCCCCGTGTATGTACACCCGTGTACGTGTCGTACCCCCGTGTATGTACACCCCTGTAAGTGTCGTACCCCTGTGTATGTACACCCCTGTACGTATAGTACCCTTCCGTGTATGTACACCCCTGTACGTGTCGTACCCCTCCGTGTATGTACACCCCTGTACGTGTCGTACCCCCATGTATGTACACCCGTGTACATTAGAGTCATACCCCCACCCGTGTATGTACACCCGTGTACGTGTCGTACCCCCATGTATGTACACCCCTGTACGTGTCATACCCCCGTGTATGTACACCCCTGTACGTGTCGTAGCCCCCGTGTATGTACACCCCTGTACGTGTCGTACCCCTCCGTGTATGTACACCCCTGTACGTGTCGTACCCCCCATGTATGTACACCCGTGTACATTAGAGTCGTACCCCCACCCGTGTATGTACACCCGTGTACGTGTCGTACCCCCGTGTATGTACACCCCTGTACGTGTCGTACCCCCGTGTATGTACACCCCTGTACGTGTCGTAGCCCCCGTGTATGTACACCCCTGTACGTGTCGTACCCCCGTGTATGTACACCCGTGTACGTGTCGTACCCCCGTGTATGTACACCCCTGTACGTGTCGTACCCCCGTGTATGTACACCCGTGTACATTAGAGTCGTACCCCCACCCGTGTATGTACACCCGTGTACGTGTCGTACCCCCATGTATGTACACCCCTGTACGTGTCGTACCCCCGTGTATGTACACCCCTGTACGTGTCGTAGCCCCCGTGTATGTACACCCCTGTACGTGTCGTACCCCTCCGTGTATGTACACCCCTGTACGTGTCGTACCCCCCGTGTATGTACACACGTGTACATTAGAGTCGTACCCCCACCCGTGTATGTACACCCGTGTACGTGTCGTACCCCCCGTGTATGTACACCCCTGTACGTGTCGTATCCCCTCCGTGTATGTACACCCCTGTACGTGTCGTACCCCCATGTATGTACACCCGTGTACGTGTCATACCCCCGTGTATGTACACCCCTGTACGTGTCCTACCCCCCGTGTATGTACACCCATGTACATTAGAGTCGTACCCCCACCCGTGTATGTACACCCGTGTACGTCAGAGTCGTACCCCCACCACAACATCCTAAGTACGGAGCGCACCCCAGGCCCCAACATCACAACCGCATGTACGAGTCGTACCAAGCCACACACAAGGACAGCACTGTACAACAAAATGGCCCATGTACACCCCGTACACACGCTAAAAATGCACATACACAACCAGGCCAAACCAAAACAACACAAGAATACACCATTCGAATGGCACAAAGCCACTAAACGTGTCCAACAACCACTAAAACAACACATTCACTGACCTGCAACTGCCAAAAACAAACAGAGGCCCAAAACACCACCACTCCTTATAACACACCCACCCAAACTTCAAACACAGCCACACCCACCAATGGACCAATAAAAAGGGCCCACACACACAAACCATGAGCCTTTGCCACAGACTCTCTGCTGCCAGAGCCCACAGGCAACCTACAGCACCATACTAGAAGCTTTACCACACCTTACACTTGCACACCTTCACACAACCACCTTCACAAACACCCCCTCATCACATTCACACACACACCTGCACAACCACACCCACACACCCACAACCATCCACACACACACCCCCCACCATCCACACCCACACCCCTCACCATGCCCACTAACAAGAATCCAAAGTTCAGTAACCGAGAGTTGGAGGTCCTTGTCGATGAAATCCTCAGAGTCGAGCCACACCTCTTTGGAACATTGGTCAGACAGACCAGCATTTCAGAAAAAACAGCCATGCGGCAGACCATCGTCGATGCTGTGAATGCTGTTGCGGACACCAGAAGGAACAAGCAGGAATGCCAAGCCAGGTAGTACGATCTGCGGAGGAGGGTCCGAGCCAAGATGACGGATGAACACAACCAGGCCAACGTCACTGGAGGAGGGCCGTCCCGCAGACCCGTACACTACCATCCCTGGGAGGAGAGGGTGATGGCCATACTGCCGGTGGAGGCAGTCGGAGGATTAGGAGGACTCCGAGACCCGGGTGAGTACACAAACAACGCACCTCACATGAGGGGAACGTCATCCACAACCAAACTCACAAACAGGCACGCAACCACCCCAAGCTATCGCATGACTCAACCACACTCCATGAACACGCACATGCCAGTGGCGCCACCATGCCCCATGCACCCAGCTGGACAATGTCAAGTCACAGGCCACAGAAGACACCAACACATGACACGATAAGCCGGATGGCGGGAGGGTGGGCCCCAAAAATCACAAAGTGCAACTCAGAAGCAGACAACAATGCCCTCTGCCCATATGGCCTAGGTCACAGCCAGACAAACAGTGTGTCCCCACACAGGAAAGACTCGCCAGCAAATGGTGGACGCCTTGCATTAACACATGGGGGTGAAGGCACTGTTTTGCACATGACAGCAGCTAATGAACAGCCAACACTGTGAAAGAGTGGCAGCACACACCACCACAGCAGCAGCGCAGACACACACACTACACCCAATGGATGCCTGGAGATCAGAAACAAATTCACAGCAACAATCCAAGGGCCATTCAAAGAACTGCTAACAGTGTGTGCCCAGGAAGCTGGGCTGAGGTGACAGAGGGTGACACACAGAGGGAGGGAGAGGGGGACAGAGAGGGAGGGAGACACAGGGAGACGGACAGAGGGAGGAGGCTGACACACAGAGGGAGGGAGAGGGGGACAGAGAGGGAGGGAGAGGGGGACAGAGAGGGAGGGAGACACAGGGAGACGGACAGAGGGAGGAGGCTGACACACAGAGGGAGGGAGAGGGGGACAGAGAGGGAGGGAGAGGGGGACAGAGAGGGAGGGAGACACAGGGAGACGGACAGAGGGAGGAGGCTGACACACAGAGGGAGGGAGAGGGGGACAGAGAGGGAGGGAGAGGGGGACAGAGAGGGAGGGAGACACAGGGAGAGCAAATCAGCCTTGTGGTGTGTGGGAATGTCTGCTCGTCAGCAGGTGGACTGCGTGCATGTAGACAAGGGTGGCCAGTGCCAGCACCCTCCCTCTCCTCCATGGCAAAACACAGGGCCATGTCACAACCTGTGCACGAGCACAACGACAGCTACCTGCATCATTGAAGTGTGTGGAACAACTTCATGTGCCCACGTACAGTGTAACACGGAAGGCGCCAATGCACGGCTCGCCACACCTGCCCACTCCACTGCTGACTGCAGTCACACTTGACGCAGCAAGTAAGACTGTGCGACACATAGTTAAAGTCGCCAAAGCTGTGCCCAAGGGACACACCCATGCACAAGTGCACTGTGAGTGGAATGCAAGACAGATCCAAATTCCCAGAGGAAATGTTCCAACTTTGAAACTAATGAAACATGGATGTTGCATGGAACAAAATTAACATTGTCTCTCTCACACACAGGTCAACCTCGTGGTTCACCCCCCAACACTGGGGGGGAAGACTCACAGGACCCGGCTCTGCGGGAGGCCGATCCCACCGGCAGTGACGACTCTCACCACTCTGTGGATGACCCCGACCAACCTGGCCCCTCTGGTGTCCAACGACCTGCAGCACCTGCGTCAGGTACAACGGGGCCAACCACCACCCCCACTCCTGCCACAACCCAGGAGACACCCAGGATTGCTGCCCCACCACCACAAAGCAGCCAGGCTGGCCAGGAGGGACACGGTGTCCCGGGCACCCAGGAGGAGGCAGGCGACAACGCCAATGCCACCCCTCAGGGGTCCCGGAGACCCGATGTGCCCACAAGGGCAGGCCAGGTGCAAGTGGGCAGGGGTGGTGGGAGTGGAGGACGGCGGAGGCGCCAGCCTGACCAGTTGGCTGGGGAACCAGTATTTTCCCATGTCCGAAACATCCTGGACACATACCGGCAGGACACCACGGGCATGGCCCAGGTTGTGTCCACCCTCAACGATATGAAGGGGACCCTCGATGAGATCAAGACCCAGCAGGCCCAGCAACATGCGGAGCAACATGCCTGTCTACTGCAACACCAACGGAGGATGGAGGACAGACAGGCTGAGCTCGTGACGGTGTTCACGGGAATTCACAGTACACTCCGTCTGATGGCCGACAACATGGGCAACCCTCCCTGTGCCAGAAGGCGTAGAACATCACCACCCACAGGGAGGGATCAGGAGGAGGAGGAGGAAACATCCAATGGAGCATCCCAAACATCGTCACGGCCTGCTTCTGAGGGTCCCCGCAGGAGGGCGGGTCGTCCACGGAAAAGACCGTGAGGGTCGGCGCTACAGCACCATCTCCCAGGACACCTGGCCTGGCACCTGGCCCACTGGAGCAACAGCAGCACAGCATCAAAAGACATTCTCTGCCACATGGCCTTGCTGGTCATTGTCTAACCAATGTTGACAAAGACTGTGGCATGGACTCTGAGGATTTCCAATGGCAAGGACACCAACTCCCCTACTGAACTTTGAATTCCAAACACCCGGAAAGCCCCTCATGTCATACCCCCCCCCACTAAAATAAAAAGTCACACCATGAAGAGAAGATGCCTGATGGGCCCAACCAGCTGAGGGGGTGGCCGAACAACCGTGACGACAGACATATTGAGTACAGCAACAGTCATGCGCAGAGGTCAGGGATCATGTCCAGTGTCCTGGGGGGCACCCAGGTATGTGTAGACAGGTGGCAGAACCATGTCCTGCAAGCTTGAGTCCGGTGGATGCAGATAATGGGGGCCTGGCCAACGTTGGATGCATGGGGATGGCACATGTCACAATACCCACACAGTCATGGACATCATGCACAATACACAGTCTCATCCCACACAAACAGCTTGCATCTTGCTACTCGACACATAGACACATAGCCACTAACAGGGAAAACCATGCCAGACATGCCGGATGCACCGTGGCAACACACCAGCATTGACTGAGAAGAGGCACCTTGGAGGCATAGGGACACCTTTATTAGTCATGTATTCGGGAATGCAGAGGCAACTCGGAGTACACATACACAGGTCATGTGGAGTAACATGTGGGTCCAACACTGGCACCCCCCTTCTGCAGCACAAATGCGTGATAGCCATGGAACTGGCACACAAGTGTCGGCTAACAGCTAAACACCCCCTGCTGCTCACGGAGAGGCTGCCATACACCATTGATCCGCTGATGTGGAAGTCCCACACCATGTCAAGCCAATGCAAACCGTATGTGTCCGAGGGCAGTGTTACACACATTGATGCCATCATCACAATCCACTATCCCATCACAGAAGACTGTCAACTAGTCTGACCATCTATTCAGGTGTACCCAGCTGCATGTCATGTGTACCATGGTGATGCAACATGTCTGCAGAGGAACCAAACATCGACAGGGGCAGTGTGCATACATCGTGAACAACTGCCACACCCAATACACCCCTGATGCATCCCTTACCCTAAGGAGACTTCCAAACGTGTCTGTGCCTGTAACGCTGAGTCAGCACACGATGACGTGTCCATGAGGAATAGCAGTGCCACAACAATGCAAGCAGCAGACAGCATGCGCAAGTACCTGGGGAAGAGAGACACACACGAAGTCAGCCACAAAAAACACAGCCACTTGCATGTGCATTTACTCAACACATGTATGGATGACAACATGCTAGGTCACAATTATGACTGGGGAAATACAACCATCACTGGCACCATCACTCCAGTGACACACCCACACACACCTCTGACTCACGTGCCATACATGCATGTGGAGACACACATCACAACACATGCCACACGGGGACCAATGCGTGCACACTCAGACACTGGTACTCACCACTAAGCAAAGAAGTCGCGTATGAGCCGAGTCCGGATGTCCTCTTGCGGCTCCACATCCTCCACATCACTAGCCCCATTGCCAAGACCTTCGTCCTCCACGGGTGGATGGTCCTCGTCATCTTGATCCAGGATGAGTGGCACAGCTTTCTCAACTGCCATGTTGTGCAGCATGCAGCAGACCATGAAGATTTTGCAGACCTTCGCCGGGGCATATGGGAGGGCGCCGCCGGTCTTGTGTAGGCACCTGAATCGGCTCTTCAGGAGGCCAAACGTCCTCTCTATCACTCGCCTTGTCGGCCATGGGCGGTGTTGTAGCAGGGCTGGGCCGGCGTGATGGGGTTGCGGAGAGGTGTGATCAGCCATGGCATGTTGGGATAGCCAGCGTCCCCTACATGGAAAGCACATGGACATAAGCAGGACAGGAGAAGCGGTCGTGCTGAAAGTCTACGCAAAATACAGGACAGACAGACTGTACCCACCAACAACACATGCTCGTTCGTTGCGCAGCTGCGTCATCATTTCAGGCACCCTGCTACGCCTCATGATGTAGGCATCGTGTGCTGATCCTGGAAAACGAGCACAGACATGTGAAATCACCATGTTGGACAGACACACCACAAGGGCATTGATGGAGTGGTAGTGCTTGCGATTCCGGTACGCTACCTCCTGTGCCTGTGGTGGTACCAAAGCAACATGTGTCCCATCTATGGACCCAATGACATGGGGCATCCCTCCCAGGGCATAGAATCCACGCTTGACCCCAGTCAACATTTCAGGGGTAGGAAAATGGATGAAGTCATCCAGGTGAATCAACATGGCCTCTAAGAACTCATGCAGCACACGGCAGAACATGCTCTGGGACATGCCACCAACATGAGCTATGGTATTTTGAAAGGTACCCGTGGCTATAAAATGTAGGGCTGCCATTACCTTCAGCTTGGGTGTCAGTGCCGTAGGATACCTGTGCAGCGGTTGCAGGCGTGGTGCCAGTCTCGCCGTCAAATCCAGAATCAACCGTTGGGGCAAGCGGTAGCACCGGATACAGTCATTCTCCCGCATGGCAGCCAAGTCCGGAATTGCTCTGGGAAGAGGCGGCGCTCTGCAGTAATTTGGAAGTGACAAGGAAGAGTGAGTGCACCACAACAACAATTATTTTGTACTGAGCACATGTTAATCTGTCTATACACATATGCTACATACGGAGTCAGGTATGTGCCACATGCCCTGGACACGTATGGCTGCCAGGTGACACTCCTACCAAGACCCAGCTACACACGGAGATTGTGAATCTCCACATGCCATGGCATGGGATTAGCTGTGTCCCAGTGCAAGTGAACAGCCAGACTCAACACAGGAGTGACATACATCCACACATAAGCAGAAGTAGGATGTCGATTGCAGAGACTGGTAGCGGAACACTAGAGCCACAGGTCACATGACATTACACTAGGACAGCCCACACACCTTGCCATGAAGGTGTACATGTCATGACTCACCACACATTCATAGGTAGGATGCAGACATGTCCTTGTTACGCTACTCCGTGTCCCATGCATACATACGCACCTCACATCCGATACCACATGTGGCATGGTGTGCGGAACAGTGTGCAATGTCAATCTACACACAGACACATGTTGGTTGCTGCAACAGCTGCAGCTTTTGAGGGTGCTCCAACATCAACCTAATGGGAACCCCCCACACATACATGACATAGTCACATCGTGCACCGTGGGTAGTGACATGTCAGGTGTGGTAACCCCTGTACCGGGCATCAGGGGACACTTCCGTGTGTTGGTGTCCGTGCCATGCCAGTGACACTCATCCCAAGTGTGCAGTACGACATGCACACATGTCAAAGGAGTCAAGGGCATACCTGGCACACATTGCACCGTCACACATTACATCTGTACACATCTCATCATACATCTGGTGCCTTCTCGACTCAGGAGTAATGTGCCACATCACAGCCTGTCACACCTGTGCCCCACACATGTAGTACTGCCCACACAATGCCTTGATGTCCATCCATGGACAAGTATGTCAGCCCTATTCCTTCCTGTGTGCTGCCTGTCACCACTGTGATGTGTGAAAACCACCGTACTGCTGCTAAGAGGGCCTGTGTACGTTCCCATATCACTATGGGAGTGCTGCCGTATGTGTACCCATAGTGATGGTGAGCGTACAGGCATGTGTACGGTCAGTAAGTACGCATACGCAAGAACACCCATAGTGGTACGGACCGTACACACGCCTGTACGTTCACTATCACTACAAGTACGCATACGCGAGAACACCCATAGTGGTACGGACCGTACACACGCCTGTACGTTCACTATCACCATGGATGTCCTCGCGTATGCGTACTCGCAGTGGTACGGCCCGTACACACGCCTGTACGTTCACTATCACTACGAGTACGCATACGCGAGAACACCCATAGTGGTACGGACCGTACACACGCCTGTACGTTCACTATCACCATGGGTGTCCTCGCGTATGCGTACTCGCAGTGGTACGGCCCGTACACACGCCTGTACATTCACTATCACTACGAGTACGCATACGCAAGAACACCCATAGTGGTACGGACCGTACACACGCCTGTACGTTCACTATCACAATGGGTGTTCTCGCGTATGCGTACTCGTAGTGATAGTGAACGTACAGGCGTATGTACGGGCCGTACCAGTACGAGTACTCATACGTGAGGACACCCATAGTGAGAGTGAACGTACGCACGCGTGTACGGGCCGTTGCTATGCATTTGGGGTGCCCTAGGGGCCCGGAACGCTCCGTACCTGTGGGTGAAGCTCAATTTTACATAGGGGACACATGAGGGACAAGTATTAAGGCCTACATGCATGCTGGTTGTCATGGAGACCAAGTTTTAAGTTTGAATTTGTTCTGGAAGGTGCACAGCAGAAGTCAGTTGGAATGAATCTACTTTGTTGCAATGTGTTTGTGGGGTTGACATCATGCTGAAGAAAAAAACACAATAAGAACCCACTGACTGTGCTAGGTTTGAAGGGATTGGAGGAAACATAGGATGCAAAGGTGAGTGACCAATCACTCTGTACTCCTGTGCATGAAACAGGCCAGCAAGGCAGATATAAGGCAGCCAGGTCCCATGAGGGAGCACTTGCCTGCACATATTTCGATTCTACCACACTGCTGCTGCTCCTGATTCCCTGGAACCATGTCAAGGTCTGTGGAGAGGTCACAGCCATTCACCCTGGAGGAGAACAAGGCATTGCTGGATGTGATCCTCCCACAGTAATCCCTGCTGTATGGGCGACCAGGGTATCAGGTGAGTGCAGAGCTACTAGCACAGACTGTGTCCCTTTTTTTGTTACTGTGACTTTTGCCATTGTGTCCAGGTGTGACACACATGCTATGTACTGTAAGGGGGGTCCCAGGGGGGGGAATGCCTGATGTCTCCCAGCAGTGCCCAGAGACAGGAGGGGTGGGTGCCTATCACTCCCAGCAGTGCCCAGAGTCAGGAGGGGTGTGTGCAGAGTCCTCCCAGCAGTGCCCAGAGTCAGGAGGGGTGTGTGCAGAGTCCTCCCAGCAGTGCCCAGAGACAGGAGGGGTGTGTGCAGAGTCCTCCCAGCAGTGCCCAGAGTCAGGAGGGGTGTGTGCAGAGTCCTCCCAGCAGTGCCCAGAGACAGGAGGGGTGGGTGCAGAGTCCTCCCAGCAGTGCCCAGAGACAGGAGGGGTGGGTGCCTATCACTCCCGGCAGTGCCCAGAGTCAGGAGTGGTGGGTGCAGAGTCCTCCCAGCAGTGCCCAGAGACAGGAGGGGTGGGTGCCTATCACTCCCAGCAGTGCCCAGAGTCAGGAGGGGTGTGTGCAGAGTCCTCCCAGCAGTGCCCAGAGTCAGGAGGGGTGTGTGCAGAGTCCTCCCAGCAGTGCCCAGAGACAGGAGGGGTGTGTGCAGAGTCCTCCCAGCAGTGCCCAGAGTCAGGAGGGGTGTGTGCAGAGTCCTCCCAGCAGTGCCCAGAGACAGGAGGGATGGGTGCAGAGTCCTCCCAGCAGTGCCCAGAGACAGGAGGGGTGGGTGCCTATCACTCCCAGCAGTGCCCAGAGTCAGGAGGGGTGGGTGTAGAGTCCTCCCAGCAGTGCCCAGAGACAGGAGGGGTGGGTGCCTATCACTCCCAGCAGTGCCCAGAGTCAGGAGGGGAGTGTGCAGAGTCCTCCCAGCAGTGCCCAGAGACAGGAGGGGTGGGTGCCTATCACTCCCAGCAGTGCCCAGAGTCAGGAGGGGTGGGTGCAGAGTCCTCCCAGCAGTGCCCAGAGACAGGAGGGGTGGGTGCCTATCACTCCCAGCAGTGCCCAGAGTCAGGAGGGGTGTGTGCAGAGTCCTCCCAGCAGTGCCCAGAGTCAGGAGGGGTGTGTGCAGAGTCCTCCCAGCAGTGCCCAGAGTCAGGAGGGGTGTGTGCAGAGTCCTCCCAGCAGTGCCCAGAGACAGGAGGGGTGGGTGCAGAGTCCTCCCAGCAGTGCCCAGAGACAGGAGGGGTGGGTGCCTATCACTCCCAGCAGTGCCCAGAGTCAGGAGGGGTGGGTGCAGAGTCCTCCCAGCAGTGCCCAGAGACAGGAGGGGTGGGTGCCTATCACTCCCAGCAGTGCCCAGAGTCAGGAGGGGTGTGTGCAGAGTCCTCCCAGCAGTGCCCAGAGACAGGAGGGGTGTGTGCAGAGTCCTCCCAGCAGTGCCCAGAGTCAGGAGGGGTGTGTGCAGAGTCCTCCCAGCAGTGCCCAGAGACAGGAGGGGTGGGTGCAGAGTCCTCCCAGCAGTGCCCAGAGACAGGAGGGGTGGGTGCCTATCACTCCCAGCAGTGCCCAGAGTCAGGAGGGGTGGGTGCAGAGTCCTCCCAGCAGTGCCCAGAGACAGGAGGGGTGGGTGCCTATCACTCCCAGCAGTGCCCAGACACAGGAGGGGTGGGTGCAGAGTCCCCCAGCAGTGCCCAGAGACAGGAGGGGTGGGTGTGATGCACAGTGTGAGCCTTGATGATTGATTGTGTCTTTGCCCTCATTCCACCTGTGTACTTTCACTGGCACGTACTGCTTTTGCCCTTCCCCAGAGGAGTATGTCCCTATGGCAAAGGTGCAATGCGTTGGCTGCATGACATGCCTTGTTGAACCAGCTAATTTGTTCTCATATGTGTCTCTGTGACATGTTGCAGGTGTATTGATGTAGTGTCACTTGTTCATCCTCACAGGTAGGCGTCTCTGCAAGGAGCAGACCTGGCTGACCGCCGTCAGTGCCGTGAGGAGTGCGGATGGTCACAAGCGGCGCCTGTCCCAGGTGAGGAAACGCTGGCAGGATATCCGGTGCTGGACGCGGAGGATCGCACGGGTCCTGCTGGGGGACTCACCTGAGAGCCATAAGAACCGCGGGCGCCGCCGTCTCTCCCACATCCACAAGCGTGTGCTGGCGGTGGTATTTCCAGACTTGGACAGGCGCTTACAGGAGATGCAGCAGCAGGAAGGGGGTAGGTACATGTGTGTTTGTTGTGTTTCACCAGCATTTGTAAGTGCACTGTTCCATGGATGCACTGCCAGGGTTTAATGGTGCTGTGCAGATCCAGTTACCCACAGTATTGCAGTGCTCTCCTGCCTCCCTTCCCCTCCTTGCAATGTGCTCCCTGGTCTGTGTGAAGTCACTCCGTCACAAGGTTATGTAGCCTGGCACCTTCTCCACGTGTACAATGCCTGCAGCATCATGTGTGGGGGTGGTGTGTTACAGGTTTTGGGACCTTGCCTGTGCCCTGTCCAGTTCTGGTCTTGTGGGTTCCATGTCAGTTGGCACTAATGCTGAGTCCAAACATGGGAGTTAGTCTCTCAAGTGTGAGGCCTTACAGCACACAGGTCCTATGTGGTGGCCTGTGACATGATGTGCATGAGTGTGCGGTACGCATAGTGCGGGTATGGTAGCGTGTGTTGCAGTCATTCCCATTCAGGAGCATGGAGTTGTGTGGCCACTTCTGTCCCCAGGGGCATATTTTCCTAGGTATCATGTGTGTAATCCGAATATGTTGAAAATCTCTGTGTCTACAGCATAGGTTGTGCTCTGTGCCATTGTCCCGTGGCCAAATGTATATTGACGTGAAATGTATTACAAGTGTCCACTGTACAGACTGCCCTCATTTTCCTTGTTCATACTCACGGTGGACATTGCCTGCGTGTCTTCGTTACAATCATCTGATGATGCCCATTTGTACATGATTATTTGGACAGGCGCACCTTGGGTATTTTGTGTGCAAGCTTGATTTGTTGCATCCCATGTGTATTTCACCCAGACTAAGGGATGTAAGTGCTTCCTGTGTCTCCAAATAATAGTCTCATGTAGGGGGTGGGTGGTGCATGCATGGCCTTCATGTCACAACCTGATATCTCCTTGCTAGGACTGGCCAGTGTGTGATGTTTGTCTGGACATGCACTCAAGGTGCAGTGGGCCAGTCATGGTGGGCATGTTTTCAGTATAACCTATGCTGCATGTGCCTCTTGTTCCTGGATATGGTCCCTGCTCATCCCTATTTTCTGCCATGCTGTGTGGTGCAGATGCAGTGCTGGATTGTCCCCAGGGCCTTGCTTCTCAGTCAAAATTCCATTCCATCTCATTTGCTATTGTGTCATGCTCTCCATAGTTTTTCGGTGGCATGGTGGGTCAAACAACTGTGTCTTGCATGCCCTACATATGTACCTTGTTTTGTAGTTGTAACTCTTCTTTTGTTTCAGGCTATGCACTGTGACTTATGTAGATTGGACTCATGTGACATATGTATACAGGTGTATGATTAATTTCTGTCTCTTCACCCTGCCCACAGCATCGTCGGGGGACACGGAGGGAGACATGGGCACAGACGGAGCAGAGGGACCGAGCACCAGTGCCAGCGGTGACATCGGGGCTGGCACATCAAGTGGGACTGAGGCGGAGGAGAGTGAAGCCGGGGACCTGTCGACTGGCACAACAGAGTATGAAGCTGACGGGTCCGAGGATGATCTCTCCGAGTGGGCGGCGGCTGCACCAGCAGCTGACAGCGGCACTATATCTCGCCCCGCCCCCTCCATTGCCATCAGCCGCCTCCCACTTGCTCGTGTCCCTTCCCAACGTGCCCGGTCACCACATGTCTCCTTCCTGCCAGGCACCGCACCCCCTGCCCCTGTCTCCACTGCTGCCGCCAATGCCGAGTCTGTGGACATCCAGCGGCAGTTGCAGGTTGGTCAGGCTGCGATCCTTAATGTCCTCCATGGCCACAGCCAAGTGCTGCACAACATGGAGGCATACTTGGAGGGCATTCATTCATCGCAGGCTGACCAACGCAGCTTGCTGAGGTCGATAGACTGGACACTGACTGCAGCAGTGGGTCTCCTGCAGCGCTACGTCCCACCCCCTACCCCTGCCCCCTCCACACTTCCCACTCCCATGCCTGTCCCACATACACCCAGACGTCAGCATGCACCCACCACAACACACACAGGCACCACACCAGCAGGGAATGTCCACCGCACACCTCCTGACACGCACACACAGGGTGAAGTAGGCACACCCACTGGGTCGGGGGTCAAACGTGTGACACGCAGCCAGAGTGGGAGTCCGCATTCCACCCAATCCACTCCCTCCAAATCCCCTCCCCTCAGCTCTCCTGGCCACATCTTCCCCAAAGACTCCTTCATGGCCGCTCTGTTCCTGAGCCCCACAGTGACGCCACCACGCAAGCGGTCAAGGAAGTCCTCGGTCAGGGTGGTTGATTCCCCCCCCTGTCTACACCCTCCCCCAGTGGCGCTGCGACCCATCCCTCTGACTCCCCCCCCCTCCTTGGGGCCTGTGGTTCCTTCGGGTGCTGGGGATTCCCTGGAGGACCTTGCTAAGGTGTGCAGTGAGCTCCTGGCCTCCACCTTTGGCCCTGCCCCACCCCCTGTGGTGGAGTCCTCCATCCCTGCACCCACGACGTCTATCCTTCACCCTCCTGTCCCTGCGGTGCCTGTTTCTTCCCCCCCACATGATGCCCTCACCCCTGTTGAAGACGACGGAATGTAACTGTGCAGGCAAGCTAGGGGACACGCATCCCACTGTGTCCCCCATCCAGCTGTGACTTCTGGACTGCCCTATGGGCTTTGAAAATATTGAACTTTCTACGAACATACAATTTTTGATCATGCTGATTAAAGCCATTTTTGTTTCCTTTGAACACTACTGCTTTTCTGATATTGCTGTTGGTGGGCTGCTACATGATTTTGGGTGGTGATCATGTGTTGGTTGTGTGGGAAATGTAGTAGTGTGCTGGTCATAGGGGGGACCCTGGGATCTGTGTGCCATCACACGGTGTTAGCTAGGTTTCTGTGTTCATGTAAGCAGTTGCTGCATGGTGAAATTGTACAAAGGTGTATTCCTTCCTCTGTGTACCCTGACATCTTCCCTGCAGGGTGTTCCCAATATTTAGCGCAGAGCTGTGTGTACATTAGCTGGGTGTGTGACGGACTCCTTCTACTTTGCACATGCATGCTGAGCGATGTCTCCACCTGCATCATTCGTGGCATTCTTGGTAGTCATTGTACTTGTGTATGTGGACTATTGACATGACTTCATGTGTACATGTTTTCTTTTCTGCGCTATGCATGCGTATACTCCCAGCCTCGCACACATGTGGTACATGTACTGCAGGGTCTTTGTACACCTGACTGAAATTTGTGGGCATGGTATCTGTGGCTACTCCACCCTTTGCGTTTCATGGGCACTGCTGTGAGTGTTAGGCACCCACCCCTCCTGTCTCTGGGCACTGCTGGGAGGACTCTGCACCCACCCCTCCTGTCTCTGGGCACTGCTGGGAGGACTCTGCACACACCCCTCCTGCCTCTGGGCACTGCTGGGAGGACTCTGCACACACCCCTCCTGACTCTGGGCACTGATGGGAGTGATAGGCACCCACCCCTCCTGACTCTGGGCACTGCTGGGAGGACTCTGCACCCACCCCTCCTGTCTCTGGGCACTGCTGGGAGGACTCTGCACACACCCCTCCTGACTCTGGGCACTGCTGGGAGTGATAGGCACCCACCCCTCCTGTCTCTGGGCACTGCTGGGAGGACTCTGCACACACCCCTCCTGCGTATGGGCACTGCTGGGAGGACTCTGCAACCACCCCTCCTGCGTCTGGGCACTGCTGGGAGGACTCTGCACCCACCCCTCCTGCGTCTGGGCACTGCTGGGAGGACTCTGCACCCACCCCTCCTGTCTCTGGGCACAGCTGGGAGTGTTAGGCACCCACCCCTCCTGTCTCTGGGCACTGCTGGGAGGACTCTGCACACACCCCTCCTGTGTCTGGGCACTGCTGGGAGGACTCTGCACCCACCCCTCCTGTCTCTGGGCACTGCTGGGAGGACTCTGCACACACCCCTCCTGTCTCTGGGCACTGCTGGGAGTGATAGGCACCCACCCCTCCTGACTCTGGGCACTGCTGGGATGACTCTGCACACACCCCTCCTGCCTCTGGGCACTGCTGGGAGGACTCTGCACACACCCCTCCTGACTCTGGGCACTGCTGGGAGTGATAGGCACCCACCCCTCCTGTCTCTGGGCACTGCTGGGAGTGATAGGCACCCACCCCTCCTGCCGCTGGGCACTGCTGGGAGGACTCTGCACACACCCCTCCTGCCTCTGGGCACTGCTGGGAGGACTCTGCACACACCCCTCCTGACTCTGGGCACTGCTGGGAGGACTCTGCACACACCCCTCCTGACTCTGGGCACTGCTGGGAGTGATAGGCACACACCCCTCCTATTTAACAATATGTACGCTTAGTTCATACACGTGTGTGGGTTCGCTCCATGGGGGTACGGGTCGTACTTACACTGTTGGGGTGGGAGGTACGCTCCATATGTACGCGGGTGAGGGTACGGGTCGTACTTACACTGTTGGCGTGGGGGTATGCTCCATACGTCCGCGGGTGAGGGTACGGGTCGTACTTACACTGTTGGGGTGGGGGTACGCTCCATACGTACGCGGGTGAGGGTACGGGTCGTACTTACACTGTTGGGGTGGAGGTACGCTCCATACGTACGCGGGTGGGGGTACGGGTCGTACTTACACTGTTGGGGTGGGGGGTACGCTCCATACGTCCGCGGGTGAGGGTACGGGTCGTACTTACACTGTTGAGGTGGAGGTACGCTCCATAGGTACGCGGGTGGGGGTACGGGTCGTACTTACACTGTTGGGGTGGGGGTACGGTCCGTACATACACGGTTGGGGTGGGGGGTACGCTCCATACGTACGCGGGTGGGGGTACGGGTTGTACTTACACTGTTGGGGTGGGGGTACGCTCCATACGTCCGTGGGTGAGGGTACGGGTCGTACTTACACTGTTGGGGTGGGGGTACGCTCCATACGTACGCGGGTGGGGGTACGGGTCATACTTACACTGTTGGGGTGGGGGGTACGCTCCATACGTACGCGGGTGAGGGTACGGGTCGTACTTACACTGTTGGGGTGGGACGTATACGTCCGCGGGTGAGGGTACGGGTCGTACTTACACTGTTGGGGTGGGGGTACGCTCCATACGTACGCGGGTGAGGGTACGGGTCGTACTTACACTGTTGGGGTGGGGGTACACTCCATACGTACGCGGGTGGGGGTACGGGTCGTACTTACACTGTTGGGGTGGGGGGTACGCTCCATACGTACGTGGGGGAGGGTACGGGTCGTACTTACACTGTTGGCATGGGGGGTACGCTCCATGCATACGCGGGTGAGGGTATGGGTCGTACTTACAATGTTGGGGTGGGGGTACGCTCCATACATACGCGGGTGAGGGTACGGGTCGTACTTACAGTGTTGGGGTTGGGGGTACGCTCCATGCATACGGTGGTGGGGGTACGGTCCGTACATATCCGTACCCACGCTATGTGATGCTTGTGCGACCCGTACCCAGGCCTTTGCCACGTGGGTACAGCTGTCCCGCCATTGTTGGGGTGACATAGGTGTGGGCGTGGTACGACTCGTACCCACGCTCTTAAGGCGTGGGTACGGGACGTACCTGTATAGTTGTGTTGCCGGTTCGCGTCGTCAGGCACTTCCTTTGTGGCGGACGCTGGCTTTGCTGGACACGCCCCCACCCCCTCGTGGTGACCAGGGCATGGGGGTCAGGTATGTCCAGGGCATGTGTGCTGTGTGACATTGGTGGTGGTTTTGTGGCCTGCCCCTGGTCCTGCCCCCCCCTTTCCCCCCCCTTAGTTGTTCTGACCTTCTGCGGCATCTGCGTCGGAACCTGTAGAGGAGGTCGACTGCTATGAGGGCCGGGATGACACGTAGGTTCGGGTCCATGTCCGTCCGTCACGTACAGGTACTCCTTGTTCGCGTCGTCCTGATTTCCCGGCAGTTTTTGGCAGCCGGAAAATATTCACCGTGAGGGATGACGTCGGTGCGAAGCGTAATTCCTGGTTTGTGAATGGCAGTCTGCGTGCGTCCCGACGTCACGTCGGCGCTTTCCCGGATCGCATTTGTATGTTTATTTTCGTCGGTCGGGGTTTTGTACGATTCGTACGGAAATGGTGTTTCCGTGCGAATCGTAATTCCATGTTTGTACATTTTGACGACCGGGTACGCGTCGGACGGAGAATTTGCTCCGTCCGACGGTTCGTACCCGGTTTTTACAGGATCGTGATCGGCACCATGATGTCTCAGGTGTTCTCCCGAGGTCCGTCATGCCTAACTTGAAGGCAAGATCCCTTATGTGACACAGCTATGCAATTTTCTTGCTGGTACAAATGGATAAGAGCTCGGTTAGCTCGGCCCTGTAGACAGATAGCTCTAGGGTCACCAACATCCTCCACCAGAAGGTTAGAGGTCTCAGGGTGATTTCTTCATCAAGAGGCCTCATACCCAGGTCAATGCGAAAGGTTGTAAGGGGGGGTGCTACGGGGTAGAACTATAAACTGATGCATGAAGTTATTCTTCACCTTCATCAGATTAGTAGTAGGACAATGCCCCCACAACTCCATCCTGTATAGTGAGGCACCCCTTGCTTGAGGTTCTGTAAAATTTAATTATACCGCCCACTGTCTGGATTAGCCTGAGCCTTGCTTTGTCCAACTGTGAACCCCATTCAAAGTGCTCTGACAGGGTAACTCCCAGATAATCAAATATCTTGACTCTTTCCAAAGGAATGCCGTGTAAAGAAGGGTTTGGACGGGTCGTGTGAGTAGGGTTGAAGACCATATATTTTGTTTTTGCTGGGTTGATCTCCAGCCCTCGTAGCTTGCAGAAATTTGCGAAACCATCTAGAATGCGCTGGATACCCATTGGTGATTTTGAAAGTGACAGGGTATCGTCTGCAAACATCAGCGCTGGGATCTTCCCAGAAGCTAGCTTGGGGGCATCATTGTCGTCAATTTTTTTAAGATGGTCAATAAGACCGTTAATAAAAAGGCAAAATAAAGTAGGGGCTAAAACACATCCCGGGCGTACCCTCTTTTGGACAGGAAAACGGGAAGTAAGTTCCCCATATTTTCCACATCGTACTTGTACAATATTCTCCAAGTGGAGCCTCTCAATGACATTTAAATGGTAGGGAGGGATCTCGAGGTCATTCAGCACTTTCCAGAGTTTCTCCCTGGGTACGAGATCTAAAGCCGACTTCAGAACAACACATATTGAATAGAGGCTGGCACACTCTATGGTCACCGTTTTCCAGAAAAGTAGTTGTAGTCTGAATATCTGGTCTGCTGTTGACATGGTTGATCTGAAGCCGGCCTGGTAGGGGCTTAGTATTTGTTCTTCTTCCAGCCAACCCTGAAGATGGTCCAGAAGTATCCGCCAAAGAGTTTTTGGGAAATATCAATTAAACTCGTCGGCCTGTAGTTAGAGGGTGAGGGGGTACAACCTTTTTTGAAAATGGGAACAATCTCAGCTGCGCGCCAAGTATCGGGGGGATCCATACCCTTCAGTATGGCGTTAAATAAGGCACACAAGTATGGGACCCAAATTATGGGGCAATTCCAATCCTGGAAAAAGGCTGTACGAATCGTTGTACTGAGCGTTTTCTCCGTACGACTCGTACCCGGTAAACTTTCCTTACAACCTAGGAAGTACGATTCGTACAGAAAGCCTCTTTCCGTACGAATCGTACAAAAGACCGTACGGGTAAAAAAAAACAACGATTCTGATCCGGAACAGCCTGTACGCGACGTCCGGACTTATTTAAGCAGCGGTTTCCGGCCACGCAAGTACGATTCGTCCCTACGTCACCCCATACGGACCTTTTCTTACGGGAGCCAAAAACAGCCGTAAAAGCAGAGTCCTACAAACGGAGCCCCGGTACGCGATGTACACGCCATGAACCCCAGTGTACGTGCCATCCCGGTCCTCTTAGCCTACCAACTGGTGCACCGAAACCGACGCACACGCCGCAGAAGGTGAGAACAACACCCAGGGGCCAGGGGGGGGTGAGGGGCAGGAAACATACCCCATACCCAAAGCCAAACCTATAATATGGAGCCCATACATTACCACCAGGGTCTGGAAGTGGACGTGTACGGTGCGTTGCACACGTACCCGTACGGCACCAGTACAATAGTGATAGGGGCGCACACACGCAATGAATGCGGGGGTACGGTGCATTGCACACGTACCCATACGGCACCAGTACAATAGTGATACGGGGCATACACACGCAATGGATGCGGGGGTACGGTGCGTTGCACACATACAGGTACGGCACCAGTACGATAGTGATACGGGTCATACACACGCAATGGATGCGGGGGTATGGTGCGTTTCACACTACAGGTACGGCACCAGTACGATAGTGATACGGGGCGTACACACACAATGAATGCGGGGGTACGGTGCGTTTCACACGTACAGGTACGGCACCAGTACGATAGTGATATGGGGCATACACACACAATGAATGCGGGGGTACAGTGCATTTCACACGTACAGGTACGGCACCACTACGATAGTGATACGGGGCGTACACACACAATGAATGCGGGGGTACGGTGCGTTTTACACATAAAGGTACGGCACCAGTACATTTGGGATACGAAGCGTACAAACACCACGAATGTGGGGTTACAGTCTGGCCCTGCATGTTACCCTCATATTGGTGTGTGTGTAGGTCCAGGCGAGTAGTGTACTGCTCCAAGGGGGTGGGTGGGTGGGTGCAGAGGATTCCCAGCAGTGGCCAGCCATATGGGGGTGGCTGCAGATCAATACCAGCAGTGTCCAGAGTCCAGACATGTAGGGGTGGCTGTAGAGGACACCCAGCAGTGGTCAGCCATATAGGGGTGGCTGTAGATGAATACCCGCAGTCTCCAGCCATATGGGGTGGCTGCAGATCAATACCAGCAGTGTCCAGACATGTAGGGGTGGCTGTAGAGGACTCCCAGCAGTGGTCAGCCATATATGGGTGGCTGTAGATGAATACCCGCAGTCTCCAGCCATATGGGGGTGGCTGCAGATGAATACCAGCAGTGGACAAAACATATAGGGGTGGGTGCAGATGAATACCAGCAGTGTCCAGACATATGGGGGTGGGTGCAGAGGACTCCCAGCAGTGGACAGAGACATGGGGGTGGGTGCATATGACTACCAGCAGTGGCCTGCAATATGAGGAGTAGGTGCAGAGGACTCCCAGCAGTGGACAGAGACATGGGGGTGGGTGCAGAGGAATCCCAGCAGTGGATAGATACATGGGGGTGGGTGCAGAGGACTCCCAGCAGTGGACAGAGACATGGGGGTGGGTGCATATGACTACCAGCAGTGGCCTGCAATATGAGGGGTGGGTGCAGAGGACTCCCAGCAGGAGAGTAACTGCTGCCGTCAGGGAAGAGTCCATGGACAGCAGAATCCTGCGTTGGTCAGACATCGTTGCTGACATGCCCTCCATGAACGACACCATCTATGTGAGCAGTTTAGTGTGGCCATGGAGGACATTCAGCACCGATGCCTGCCCAACCTGCAACTGCCGCAGTATGTCCACAGACTCTTCACTGAGGGCAGCAGGGGTGACAGGGCCAGGGGGTGCGGTGCCTGGGCCAAAGGAGACTTGGTGGGCCTCTGCACGGACAGAAGGGACGGGAGCAACTGGGAGGGCAGAGATGGTAACAGAGGAGGCGGGGACAGATGTGGGGCTGCTGCCAGGTGCTGTAGCAGCCTCCGCCTCCTCGAGGAAGTCAGCGTCGGACCCGTCGGCAACGTAGGTGGTATCGCCTCCAGACAGGTCCTCGGACTGACTCCCCTCACCCTCCGTGCCACTGGCTCCCTCGGACTCGACAGCAATGGTGGCACTGTTGCTGGGTCCCTCCTCCAGGTCCGTGCAGGTGTCTCCATCTGTTTCGGATGATTATGCTGTGGGCAAGGAGAAGAAACCGAAATGCATCAGTCACCTGTATACATCTGACACATGAGCACAAAAACAATAGGTCACAGTGCATATCAGGCAATGCATCATGAGTAACAGCTAGATTACTCCGCACATATGTAAGCCCTGTACTGCCCAGTTGGTAGACCCACTGTGCCACTTGGACACAAGGAAAGAAAGAACACACCAGGTCACAACTTGAATGAGATATACACTGAGAAGCTAGGGTCTGTAAACAGGTGAGCACAGCAATACAATGAAGTCATGCCACCTCTTGTTTACCCTAAAAGAAACAGTAGTGGTGCACCCAAGGTAAACTAACACACCTCAATACTCAAGGTGGCACCACACTCAGAGACCTGTAAGTACTTTGGAACACAAAATGAAAAAATGTTGGTACCTTGGGACTCACACTACTTTACACAATCGACATGTATTGAATGTGGCAATTCGCCATTTCGTGAAAAGAACACTCATGTGCCTGCATGAAAAATGTCTCCCTAGGAAGTGCACACAAAACTACATTTACACTGCCATTGAAGAAGCTGGCACCTTTTTCAAAGAAGCCACTGTTAGAAATAAATGGTGTTGCAGAAAGTACATATACATGGGCCCACGGAGGTCTTGATGTCTTGACACTCGTTAGTTTGTATCACCAACAACAAAGGAGTTTCACAAAATCAAGACCACTGTGGGAACATGTATATGGAGACTCTGCAACACCATTTAATTCTAACAGTGGCTTCTTTGAAAAGGTGCCAGCGTGTTCCATGAAAGTGGAAATGTCGTTTGGTGTGCACTTCCTTGGGAGACATCTTTCATGCAGGCACATTAGTGTTCTTAACACAAATCATCAAATTACCCCATTTAAAACATGAAGAACTGTTGACAAGTGCAGTGAGTGCCAAGTTATAAAAATTTTTTGACTAACAACTTGAATTATGTCAGTTGTCACATGGCCATCCGTTACCTGATGACACAGTTGGCTACACATATGACCTACTGCCTGTCATGTGGAGTGGCACACATGTCCAAACCCAGGACAATGCATAAGCTAATGGGCCTGCAAAAGGGTTGTAAAAAAGCATAGCTATACTGTGGAGACACCCTCATGGCAAGCCAGAATGTACACACAGATGTCAGCACACAAAGACCAAACTGCATTGCATCTGAACCACACACAGGTGCCAAAAATGTATGAGCAGGAATCATGTGTTTAAAAAACTGACACAGGCTGCAAAGCACGAACATTAAGCACTGGCCACCATCACAGGTGCACTGCACGGTGATTCTTTGTACAGCCAATTCTCACACACAGGTCAGACCTGGCAATGAAAAATCTGGGGTGCCCATGTAGGCCTCTCCCGCACAACCCCCCATACCTGAGTCAATGTGATTGATACAGATCAAGAAGTGACACCTCTTAATCAGGGTTACAAAAACTGTGCAGCAACAATTGCTACATTGACACAACATCACCTTGTGGGGCTGGCAATACATATTTGTGACAAACAACCATCAACAGATTGTTGTGAGTAGCCACACAGGCACTGCCCGGTGTGAGTATGCACACGCAAAATGGTGTATCCCTGTCCAGTGGACACATGTAGCACACATTTGAAAAATACAAACTAGGCCAGGAAACAATGCCACAGAGGCAGACCTATGCTGAACCCACAGAGAATGTGCACAGTGTTGGATGACACACATGATTAGGAGGCCAGGGTGTCTAAGGGGACTGTAGTGGGCACACTGATCCGTGTTCCTGGAATGAGCAACCGTCATGGCACTATGCATACCTCCCACTCATGCACATCATGTCTGAGGCCACAACATTGGTCATGCATGGTGCAAGGGTGTTCAGTTGAAACCTCACACTCCTATGTTGAGACTCATCATCAGTGCCAACAAATATGGACCCACAACATAGTAAACAGGTCATGGCACAGGCAAGGTACCAACACAAGTCACAGACCACCCTCCCACATGATGCGGAAAGCAATGTGCACTTAGATATTCTGGCACCCTAGATGACCATGTGCAAATGTGATTACACACAGACCAGGGGACACATGTCAAGGAGGGAAAGGGATGAAAAAGAGAACCAGATGACATTGGGGAACAGAAAATGCACTACACATATAAACTCTGGGAGTGTATCCAGGCTACAGAGCACTTCCAAAAGCTGGAGACACATAACACAATAAACAGCAATGTACCTACCCCCTCCTTGCTGCAGTCTCTCCTGGAGCTGCCTATCGAGGTCAGGGAAGACCACCGCCAGGACATGGGTCATGTGGGGGGTCAGGCGTCGGCGCCCGCCGTGGGGGCAAGGAGTGTCGAACCCCAGCTGGACCCGGGCGATCCGCCGGGTCCAGCACCGGATATCCTGCCACCTTTTTCGGACCTGTGGTAGGCGCCGACTATGATCCCCTGCCGATCTCACAGCCCTGACGATGTCCCGCCAGATCTCAATCTTCTCGTAGGCAGTTACCTGTCAGGATGACAAAGTGAGACAACATCACTACACCTGCTCCATGTCCCAGAGACACACATTTGAACATCTTTGAAATGTTGAACGGGGCATAGGATGCTGACAGGAATTGCATCATTCTCAATGAGAAATTGGCCTGTGTGCAAGCCCCAATGCACTACATGGCATTGAAAGTCAACAGGTGACATAAGGGGTGCGACACACTCACTGATCATGGCACACACTGTGCAGCACATGCAACAGCAGGCTGATGGACAGCACGTGCCAAGCAGTCACATGTCCCACTCCACTGACGCACCCTTAGCAGACTAGACAGACACACCCAGGCACAGATCACTCGCCTGTCATTGACAACAGCGGATACAACCCTCACTCTGCACATGTGCCACTTGCCTGTGGGGTGTCACAGGTGTCGTGCTAGCTCTGCAAGTCAGACACACAGCACGGCTTACTTGTCACATCAGCTGGGTAGAGCTGTTGCCTAGCCGCGGCCCGTGGAGGGAGTTCCGTGGGGCGGAAAGGCGGGGCGGGGGAGGGGAAGGGGGGGGATTTCTAAAAACCGGAATATGGATAATTGCAGGTAAGTAAACAATTAAATAAATAAAACGAATTTCGTTGCGGGCCCTGCATCGCAAAATGCGATGCAGCGCGCGCTACGAAATTCGTTTTATTTATTTAGGGGCATATGCATCAACCAAACGAATACCGATTCCTTAATAGCGAAAAATAAGGAATCGCCATTAAGGAATCGGTAATTGGCATGCATCAACAGATTCGGTGAAATTTAGCGATTCCTTAAAAATCGCTAAATTTACCGATTCCTTAATAGCGGGGCACGCAAACGGCCTCACTAGCAAATAGCGAGTTCGGTAATACCGAATTGGCTAATAGCGAGTTCGGTAATACCGAGTTAGCTATTACCGAATCGGTAATAGCGAAATCGCAAATTGCCGCGTCGCTCCGGGAACGTGCAGATGACATCACCAACCAGGAAATACTGCTGCCCCACCCACATAGCCTCGACAGAGGAGCAGACAGGAGCTGGGAAGAAGGACAGGCTGTGCAGAGTGAGGCCACACTGATTCTGCAAATCACATCAGACATCCATCATGTCGCAGGAAGTGCCATCCAGCGCAGAATCTGCACGCAAGCGCAAGAAGAAGTTTTCGGACAGGGAGCTGGAGTACCTCATCGAGGGAGTGTCCAGCAAACACGACCGCCTCTTTGGCAAGCTGTCCCTCAAGGTGCCTGAGACAGAGAAGCGGCGCATCTGGCAGCGCATCCGTGAGAGGGTCAATGCGGTTGGCGTCACTACCCGCAGCATCGACGACCTTAAAAAACGGTGGTATGACCTGCGGAAGCGCGCCAAAGAGAGGATTGCTGAGAGGCTCCGGGAGGCAAGAAGGACTGGAGGCGGCACATCTACTGCACCATCCAACACAGCCCTGGAGGACCTTGTGGAAGGGACGATAGAGCGGGAAGCCGTCGTGGGGGTGACCCAGATGGACACGTCCGGCGCAGCCACAAGTGCCCAAGGTAAGATGCATGCCTGTGCCACACCCAGCATAGCGTAAATCCATACCCATGCCCCCAGCCCAATCTCACTGTGTCTGCAGCTCTGGCACAGACAGCTCCACACATGACACTACTGCATCTTGGGAGTTGTAGTCTAGTCAGCCCAGTGTGCATGTACAGGCGTAAATCCTATGAGCATACACCACATAATTTGTACATGGCTGGAGACTGTTCATTTGTTGGACCACAGAGGGACATTAATGGGTACAACACTATGTAGGTGTAATCATCCCACTAATCATGCACTGTTTCACACACAGATGCATCACCTGGGGACTCTGACGACAGCGACCAGCTGATCATTTCGGAGACACCCGTGGAGTCAGACCAGGAGACAGTGCAGGATGCGCACGCATCGCCAACACCTGCCACCCCACCAGCACCACCTCCACCAGCGCCACAATCAACGGCACCAGCACCAGTGCCACAAGCTAAGGCACCAGCACCTGCGCCACTAGCCAAGGCACCAGTAACAGCGCCACAAGCAACGGCACCAGCAAAACAGCCTGCAGCTAGTACAGCCACAATACCGCAGAGGCACAGGCACCAAGTTGCGCCCTTGCAGGAGATGGTAACAACCCCCCGCAATTGGCACCCAGGCAGCGCACATCCACACCACCTGCTGCACCACCTGGAGGCTCAAGACACGCACGGCGTCACAGGGCCCGTCGCAGTTCCGTCTCCTCAGCAGACCAGGATGTCCCAACAACCTCTGCAATCGAGGAGAGGATGCTGCGTACACAGAGCCTGCAGGGACGACATGTGGCTAGCATTAGCTGCAATATCGTGCGCCTTGCGAGGGAGATGCGCGCCATGACTGCAGCAGTCACCGACATGGGCTCCGCGGTCAGGGACATGGGCACGGCGATCAGGGACCAGACCACTGCGGTTGCTGATGGCAATGCTCAGCTCAGGGAGGAGGTACGTGAGCTCACCCGTGCCATCAGGGAGGGCCATGAGTCCCAGAGGAGGAGTAACCGGCAGCTAATGTTGCGTTCCGCCGCCGCTACCAAGGCCATACAACGGCACAGCAACAGCTCCGCTGTCTTGGCACGCCGCACAGTCTCCCTGCAGGTGGACCTTGGGCACTTCTGCGGGGATGTGGCTAAGTCACTGGGACACATCACCACTGCTGTGGAACAACTTCAGAGCAGCACATGCAGTGCTGCAGCATTGGGAGGGGATGACACAAGTGAGGCTGCCTCCAGTGTCAGCAGCGTGTCACTGGCAGAGGCCAGCACCAGGCGCCGCAGTTCGCGTGCCTCCACGGGGACAGGCCGTGGTGAGGCATTGGATGCACCTGAGCGGAGGCTTGGTGTACGTGGCAAGCGCCACTAGACAGTTGGACATGCTGCAGGACCATGGTGGGGCAACCATGGCCATCCAATTATTGTGTTTGCACAGGCCTGACTTTAAGGCACCTTTTATTTACATGTATGCAATCGGAGCATGATTTACAATGCTAGTTCTGTTGCACAATCCTCAGTGCTACTGTGCATTAAACAGTTGCACCCAAAACCAACTTGTAATGTCTCATTTTACCCAGGGTCAAAAATGATTTTGCATTATGTATGTCCGCCTCCTATGGCCCTGTGCTGTGTTTGGGATGTGTGCCTGTCGTCGTTGGGCGGGTGGTTGGTCAGCCTGGTGGTCGTCATCCCTGTCCACCTCCATGGGTATCCCCCTTCTGGTGGCAATGTTGTGCAGCATTGCACATACAGCAATTATCCGACAGCATGTTTCTGGTTGGTATAGCATGGCGCCGCCAGTCTTGTGGAGGATACGGAAGCGGCTCTTGAGAATCCCAAAAGTCCGCTCTATCACATTTCTCGTGCTGATGTGTGCAGCGTTGTAGCGATGTTCCTGCGGGGTTGCTGGATTTAGGTATGGGGTGAGTATGTATTCCCGCAGGGCGTAAGCACTGTCACCTAGAAGATAGAAGCATAGACTTAGCATTGGTGATGTACATACATGTGTGGTGTTGGTGTGGGGAAGCGTATTTCCACGTACCTAGCAGGAGTCCCTCTCCAAATTCTCCATTGATTAGTCGCCTGTGCATTCCACTGTTGCGGAAGATGTATGAGTCGTGTGTGCTCCCTGGGAATTGTGCCACTAGGTCCGTTATGATGTTGTTGGCATCGCACACAACCTGCACGTTGATCGAGTGGTATGACTTGCGGTTCCGGAATAGGTACTCATTTGCTGACGGAGGACATATGGGGATATGCGTGCAGTCGATGCATCCAATCACATGTGGAAATTGTGCCACCTGGTAGAAAGCCTGTTTGGTGCGGTCCAACTGCTGTGGGGTTGTGGGGAAGCTGATGTGTGTGTGGAGCATTGTCAGCATGGCATCTAGGAATTTCTTGAAGAAGCGTGACAGTGCGCTTTGCGAAACACCTCCGGCCACCGCAATTACCCCCTGGAAACTCCCTGAGGCCAGTAGGTGCAGGCTGCATAGGACCTGAACGTGCGCAGGGATAGCATTTGTCCGGTGTGTCTGGTGCTGCAGTAATGGTTCCAGGTCTGCAATCAGGCGCATGATCATAGCGCGATTGAGGCGATACTTCTGGTACACCTCATCCTCATTCTGGCCGAGCAAGGTTATGCGCAGTCTGAAAACTCGCTCCTGGACCCTTCTCCTGCGCTGTCCTGCTGCATTGATCCGCATCCTCCTTGCCAGCACGTAGAGGGCAGCCATTTTGTGGGAGCCAACAGGGTCTCCTGGGCCACATTTAAGGGTTTAGTGATTGGCTCAATCATTTGCACATGTTGGAAGAATTTAGCCTCATCTTTTTTTTTTTTTTGTAACTTTACCTCCAGGTTTTGATTCCCCTTATTTAGCTCTTGCAAAATAGCGATTTTTGGGATTTTCGTTATTAGCGAGTTTTGTTGCATTGGGGTGCGATTCGTTATTTGCTATTGGCACTTTCCGGGAGCTAATAGTGATTTCGGTAATTGCTAATTCGGTATATAGCGATTCGGTAAATTAGCATTTTGGGTATTAGCGATTCGGTATGTTCGAGGTTATTTATTTTGCGATTCGTTATTTGCTCGGGTTTTGGGTTGATGCATTGGGATTGGGTATTTTTCACGCAATACCGGGAGCTATTAACGAATCGGTATTTTACCGACTGGATTTTGGCTTGATGCATAAGGGTGTTAATTGTTTACTTACCTGCAATTATCCATATTCCGGTTTTTAGAACCCCCCACCCTGCCCCTCCCCCGCCCCACCTTTCCGCCCCACGGAACTCCCTCCACGGGCCGCGGCTGCTGTTGCCTCCTCCATGCAGCTGTGGTGCAACACTTCACATAGACACTCACCCACATGACAAGGAACATTCACACACATCAATGTCCATGAGGTCATACACATCATTTGGACACTCTCACCACAGGTCCACTCAACTCATACACATCTGTGGGTACAGTCACCTGTCACACCGGGGGACCACTGAATCACCGCAGGACAATAGGAAAAAAAGCCACCAAGGATTTGCCAGGCTGAATGTGTCAGGCACTATGCAGTGAATGTCACAGTAAACACAATGCAAGTGAGGAGTGCACACAGGAACTACATCAGGCTCTGCATGAGAGACATAAGCATGCCCCCCCCCGGGACCCACTCTGAACAACATTGCATGTCTGTCACACCTGGACACAATGCCAGAAGTAACAGTCACACAACTGGTGCACAGTCAAAGGTAGTGTTTTACACTGCTTATGGCAACATTACAACAGTGATACGATTCTAACCGACACCATGGGTACGATGCGTACACACGCAATGAATGCAGGTGTACGCTTCGTTTCACATAGCATGTCTGTCCCACCTGGACACAATATTGACAGTCACACAACAGGTGCATAGGCAAAGGTAGTGGAGTCAGCACTCACCTGCTCCCCTGGTCTCCCATATAGCTTTGGGTACTGTGGGAGGAGGCAGTCCAGCAACGCCTCATTCTCCTCTAGGGTGAATGGCTGGGCCCTCTCCAGAGTACGCGACATGGTCCAGAGGAAGCAGAGACAGCAGCAGTGTGGTCGACTCGAAAGTTTTGCAGGCAAGTGCCCTCTCATGGGTTCTGGCTGCCTTATATCTGTCTTGCTGAGGGGCATTCATTTAGAGGAGTACATAGTGATTGGTCAGACTCATTCGCATCGTACGTTTACTCCAATCCCTTTAAACATACACCAATGACAGGCATTCACATCGTTCTAATTTTGAGCATCATGTCAAGTCAACAACCACTTTGCAACATTGTTTTTTTTTTCCCAACTGACTGTTCCAGGACACCTGTTGGACACATTGCAACTGAAAACGCTGTATCCATGACAACCAGCATGCATTTTGGGCCTAAAACTTGTCCCCTATGTAATTTTGGAATCCACACACATGTACGGTGCATTTCACATGTACCCGTACGTCACCAGTACAATAGTGATACGATGCATACACACGCAATGAATGGTACGGTGCATTTCACACATACCCCTACGGCACCAGTACAATAGTGATACGATGCGTACCCATGCAATGAATGGTACGGTGCGTTTCACACGTACCCCTACGGCACCAGTACAATAGTGATACGCGTACACATGCAATGAATGGTACGGTGCATTTCATACGTACCCCTATGGCACCAGTACAACAGTCTGTGGAGAGGTGTGGCTCACTGGTTAGAGGCGGCCGACCCGTAAGCAGAGAATCGGCCAGGGACCAGGGTTCAATTCCCGACGCGGCAGGGTGGTGGACCAGGGTCAAAATGGACTCGATAATTCTCGCCTCGGTACCTACTCTAACCAGGAACACACTCGGCAACTCTGGGCATTAAGCTTGCCTCATCTCTACAACGGCCCCCCACAGACGCCAGGGATGCCTGGTTTCACCTTGGAGATACCCAGAAAGGGACCATCTCACAGGGAAAACCAGGACGGGTTCCCCAGCGGTCTTCAGCGCCAGGATACTCCATGGAGTCACAGTGCGCTTTACAAGTACACCCACATTTACATTTACATTTACATATGATGCGTACACACGCAATGAATGGTACGGTGCGTTTCACACATACCCCTACGGAACCAGTACAATAGTGATACGATGCGTACACACGCAATGAATGGTACAGTGCATTTCACACATACCCCTACGGCACCAGTACAATAGTGACACGATGCGTACACACGCAATGTATGGTACGGTGCGTTTCACACGTACAGGTATGGCACCAGTACAATAGTCATATGATGCGTACACAAGCAATGAATGCGGGGCTACGGTGCGTTTCACCCGCTTACAATGGTGATACAAGGCGTACACACACCAGGAATGGAGGGCTACGAGTCGCACAAGGATGTCCATCAAGCACTTGTCATTGCATACTTTCATGTGCAGGCCCTAGGTGTGGCAGCCAGTGATATTGCACAGGTCATCTCATCTAGTTGCACAATTGATGTGTGATGACCTGTGAACACATGTCATGTGTGATGGGCCACTATGTGGCACACATCACCTTGACACTTGCCACATGTGTGTCTGTAGTCCAACTGTGTCATGCACAGCAGCAGTGGGATGGCACAGTCATCAACACCCGCACCTGTCTCCTGATGCCAGAGACAGGGACACTCTATCAACTGACATGTCACGATCAGCGTGCCCCTATGTGACTATGTCAGGTGTGTGTCATGTGTTCCCATGAGCTTGCTGTTAGTGTTCCCTCAACTGCATCTGCTGTTGGTGCATCCAACATGGGTCTGTGTGGAGATGGGCATTGCACACATCTACGCACACCATGCCACATGTGGATTCCCACGGCTGCAGGGTCTGTGTGCATCGAACATCATATTTTCCCAGGCATATATGTCTGCGTCGTCTCAATGGCTGTGTTTTTTTGTTGTCACGTGTACCCCTTCATCGCAATGTGTTTGATATGTACATTTGACATTCCATGTGACCTGTGCGTGTGCCTTGCAGTCAGCTGTCTGGATGAGATGACATCCTTCCAATGCAGGTATGTTGATGTGTGTCACTCTGGTGATATCTCTGGCTGTTCACTCAGACTGGCCCCCAGCTCATTTCATGGCATGTCATGTAGACTTGACAATCAACAGGTGTATCTGGCTTTTCGTAGGAGTGCCAGCAAGCTGGCATATGTGTCCTGGATGTATTGCACACACCAGACTCCATAGTTACCTGATGTTTAGTAGCAGGTTAGCATGTGCTATGTTCATTGACATTGATGTTGGCAGACTCTCAATCTTCATTATTCCAAACAATGTCCTGCAGGGCACCGCCTGTCCCAAGACCAATGCCAGACTTGGCTGCCATGAGGGAACGTGCCTGCATCTGACGTTACAGATTCACTCAACAGTTGATTGAGGACTTGACTAACAAGCTGGCACCACACCTCCAACTGCGACACAGGTATCCTACTGCGCGGACCCCCAAGATGAAGGTGATGGCAGCCCTACATTTTTTTGCCACAGGTACGTTTCAATTGACCATAGCTGATGTTGGTGGGATGTCACAGACAATGTTCAGCCGTGTCCTGCGTGATGTTTTGGCAGCCATGTTGGAGCACCTTGATGAATTCATCAAATTTCCTAGTCCTGAGGAGTTGACAGATGTCAAGGGTGATTTATATGCCATGGGAAGGATGCCCCATGTCATTGGGTCCTTTGATGGGACACATGTGGCTTTGGTACCACCACTGGCACAGGAGCAAGCCTATCGCAACCGAAAACATTACCACTCAATAAATGCCCTTGTGGTGTGTCTTGCTAACATGCTGATTTCCCATGTCTGTGCACGTTTTCCAGGATCAGCACACGATGCCTACATCATGAGGCGTAGCAGGGTGCCACAAATGATGCTGTGGCTGCACAACGAACGAGCATGTCTTGTTGGTGGGTATACTCTGTTTGTCCTGTGTGTTGCGGTATCTTTGGCTCTTACGGCATCTCCTGACCCACTTATTTACATGATGTTTCCATGTAGGGGACTGCGGATATCCCAACATGCCATGGCTACTGACACCTCTCCGCAACCCAAGAACAGCTGCAGATCACCGGAACAACAATGCACACGGGCAGACCAGGTGAGTGATTGAGAGGACGTTTGGCTTCCTGAAGAGCCGATTCCGGTGCCTTGACAAGACAGGCGGGTCCCTCCCATATGCACCGGAGAAGGTCTGCAAAAACTTCATCGCCTGCTGCATGCTGCACAACATGGCAGTTGAGAAGGCAGTGCCACTCATCCTGGATCCGGATGAGCAGGAACATCCACCCATGGAAGATCAAGGGCTTGGTCATGAGGCAAGTGATGAGGAGGAGGATGAGGATGATATTCGGAGTCAGCTCATACGCAACTTCTTCTCATAATGGTGAGTCACTGGGTATGAGTGTGCAAGCTTGTAGCATTGAGTGGCATGTGTTGCAATGCGTGTGTCAAGCTGACTGCATGCAAAGTGACTTTGATGTGTGTTCTGATGTGTCACTCGAGTGATGATGTCATGCCACACAGTTTTGCGGAGAGACTTTCTTTGAAATTTGCATGTGTCCAACATTGTTCATGTTTCGTAAATGCCCATGTGTGCGGCGAGAAATGTTTTAGGGTGACTACTTGTGTGTCTGTCATTCCCAGGTTTTTGCGCCTGTTGTCTGCTCATGTCATCTCTGTCCTCCTGCTATTCCTCATGAGGATTGCAACGTGTGATGAATCAGCGTTCCATGCACGGACATATGGAAATGTCAGTTTGGGTAAGGATTGCAGCAAGGCTTTTTGGTGGTGGTTTTGGTTGGGAATGTGTGGGGACTGCTTCTGTGCATGTTGTGGTACTGTGCATACATGTCTTCTCACCATGGAGCATATAACATGTAGCATCACTCCCATTGTCAGGTCCCCAACCAAGAGGTCACATGTCAAGAAAGGAATGATGGTGGCTGTGTTGTCAAGACTGTGCAAACAGCATTTGGTGCGAGGTCGAATGCAACATGGCGGCAGAGCGTTCCATAATCCGAAACGGGTTAGCGCTCTAGTTGATCGGGCAGAATTGCGTGATACCGGTGAGGTGCGCGGAGAGCTGCGCACTTCACCTGAACCGTGAGAGGAGTAGGAGGTACCTTCAACGCGTCGCGTTTAGTCAGGGAAAAGAAGATACGCGTCGCGAGAATTCTGAGGAGAATTAGAGATTGGAAGCAGCCAACAACCCCAAGTAAGACTGTTCCATATTTTCTACCACAGAAAACGTTCCGAACTTCGCAGCAGCGGAAGTTTAACTGAAGCACCGGTTCATGTGAATGAAATTACAGCGTTCAAAAGACAACACAAGTTCTGACGTAGCATAGTTTTTTGGGTTCGAGTTGAGTTAGCTCAAGTCAAAGAATATAACAGGTTTTCAGGTACACTGAGTAGTTCCGAGTGAGTTCCGATTCCTGTCAATAAGAAAACATAGGGAGTGGATACTCTTGAGGGCAGAATACAAATGACACAGAAAAGTAAGAACAAAACTACAGAGAAGCAACAGTAGTTAGAACAACCAATAAGAGGTGAAGAAGAATAAGAAAATAAACCAAGGCTTCCGTTCTCTGTCCAGTAAGTGAGTTTAGAGAAAAAGGGGCTAGAGAGAGATCAGGAAGGGAGAAGGAAATATAATAACACCAGATTTTTATCTTACAGCGAAAAAACATAAGAACAGAAGAACGAGTAGCATAGAAGAGAAGCAAAGGCACACAGCAATCAGGGTGGGTACAATAGAGAATAAGGAAAGACACAGGAAGGAAGAAAAGGGAAGTAGAAAGTGATTTACATGTAATTGTTTATTACAGCTCACGAACAACAGCAAGAGCCTGAGAAAAGATAGACTACATAAGAAGAAGCAGAAAGGAAGACCACCAGTGTGTGCATTCTCTTCTCTGTCCAATTCCCCTTTCCCCCTTGGGGCTCTTCTGGCTACGCATTTAGAAATTGTGGAGGCCGGGGAGTTCAGAGGAGGAATTGGGAGCTTGCGTCATCCTGCTCCTGTGTCAACCACCAGCGAGAGAAGAGCTGGTTCTGACAGAGTGAAGTGCCCACGAGGTATTGGCACCTGAGCAGAATGGCGGAAGGTTTGGATTTGAAGAAGCTAGGAAACATTTTGGATGAGATACAAAGAGAACTAATTACCGTTAGAGAAGAAAACAGGGAACTCAAAAAGGACACCACAGAATTGGCGCAAAGAATAGGGAGTTTGGTTGCGGGAGATGAGTATAAGATATCTTCCCCAGTTTTGGGTTCATTTGAGGAAGCAACTCCGTCCCAGTCAAGGGGTAACACACAAGTAATACATTCTTTATCCCCGGTGATTCCCTTAGCACCTCCAGAACGCTTTAGTGGAGACCCCCAGAAGGCCCAAGTCTTTTTAACTCAATGTTCCTTGCACTTTATGTGCAGACCAGCCTTGTTTCCTGATGCTCAGTCTCGAGTGGCATTTATCCTTTCCTACTTAAGTGGGGATGCCGCAGCTTGGTCAATGCCTTTGGTCACCAGAAACGACCCTGTGCTATTCAATTTAGAAGACTTCAAGAAAGAGTTCATGCGAATTTTTGACCGTCGGAAGGTGTCTCAAGCTACCGACAATGAACTTTTAGAGATCCGACAAGGAAACAGAGAGTTAGTTGCATACTTGGCCCAATTCAACAAGTTGGTGTTAGAAACGGAATGGCCAGAGAACAAACGAGCCGCAGTATTTTATCGGGGGCTAAAGGATGAGTTAAAGGATGCCTTAGCACAAGTTCCCAATCGTCCCACAGACATCTCTGCTTTGGTGGATCTAGTGTTGGAGATCGATTTTCGCCAGAGCGAGAGAAGAGGCGAGAAGAAACGAGATTATCGACCCAGTGTACCGCGTTTTGATAGAGCCAGATATGAACCTCACAAGGAGCTAGATACCAATCGCGGAACCGAGCCTATGCAAATAGGAACTATCCGTGGACCTCTTACAAAGGAGGAGAAGGAGAAGAGGCGGAATAATAAGTTGTGTCTCTATTGTGGAGGAAGTGGGCATTTTGTTCGAGATTGCCCCAAGAAGCCCAAGACGCAGTCGGCGGAAAACGCCACGCGCCACCAGTAGCTGGAGTTGGACTGGTGGTTGCAGAAACAAAGTCAGCTCCAATGAATCATGCTTTGGCAAATACGTTACAAGCAGACACTCCTCATTTGGTGATATCTGTCACTCTGAGCTATCGAGAACAAAAGAGAAATCAAATAGCTGTGATGATAGACTCGGGAGCGACAGGTAATTTCTGCGATTTACAATTCGCAAGGAGAATTGGATTACTAGCAATCCGAAAGGAGAAGAGTGAGCCCGTCAGAGCAGTGGACGGTACTAATCTGTCATCAGGCCCCATTGTGAGTCACACAGAGCCAGTGCATCTAGAAACCACAGAAGGTCATCATGAAATATTACAATTCAATCTAATAGACGCTCCGCAATTTCAATTGATCTTAGGGTTACCATGGCTCACGGAGCATAACCCCACCATAGATTGGGCCGCAAGAACAATGACCTTGAACTCGGATTACTGCAAGGAAAATTGTTTCAAAGACTGCAAAATTGAAATAAAAGAATCACCTGCTTATCATTTAAGTGTAAACGAAAATTCAGTTTGTTTGATAGACACGGTAACCTTGCCAAAGAAATATGGAGAATATCAGGATGTCTTTAATGAAGCTGAAGCAAAGAAATTACCTCCTCACAGGGAGTATGATTGTAAAATAGACTTGGAACCAGGAGTGAACTTACCCTGCAGTAGAATCTATGCTTTGACCGAACAAGAGGATAAACATTTAAAGAAGTATCTGGCGGAATACTTAGAGAATGGGTTCATCCGACCTTCGCAGTCTCCAGTATCCTCCCCTTTGTTTTTCATTCCAAAGAAAAATGGAGAATTACGCACGTGCATAGACTACAGGGCAATAAATCGAATAACAATCAAGAATCGTTACCCTTTACCTCTGATTTCCACTCTTCTGGACCAGGTGAAAGAAGCTAAAATCTATACCAAGCTTGATCTGCGAGGGGCTTATCACCTGGTTCGAATCAGAGAAGGCGATGAGTGGAAGACGGCGTTTAGAACGAAGCAAGGTCTATTCGAATACCAGGTGATGCCATATGGGCTATGCAACGCGCCAGCTGCATTTCAACATTTTATCAATGATGTATTGAAGGATTGCATAGACCAAATAGCAATTGTGTATATTGACGACATATTGATTTACTCGACAGAAGTAGAGACACATGAAGAACATGTCAAGAAGGTACTACAAAGACTTCGTGAGAATGGGTTATTTGTCAAATTGGACAAATGTGCATTTGATGTAACCACAGTCGAGTTCTTGGGATTTGTACTTGCTCCAGGAGGAATCACCATGGATGAACATAAGATAAAGGCTGTGACTGAGTGGAAATCCCCTACCTCAGTTAAAGAAATCCAAAGTTTCATAGGATTTGCCAACTTCTATAGAAGGTTTATTCAGTCTTTCTCAAAAAAGTTAATCCCAATCACACGTTTATTGAAGAAAGGAGTTCCTTTCCAGTGGGATGCGGAAGCAGAGGCAGCATTTGAGCAATTAAAGAAGGATTTCACCACAGCGCCTATTTTGTTGCATCCAGATCCTGCAGAACCATTCTTTGTTGAAACGGATGCGTCAAATCTGGCCTTGGGAGGAGTGTTATCGCAGAGACACAAAACTACAGGTCAGCTCCATCCAGTGGCCTTCCGCTCTCGAAAATTAACACCTCCAGAAATTAATTATACAATCACTGAAAAAGAATTACTGGCCATAAAGGATGCTTTCAAGGAGTGGAGGCATTATTTGATGGGAGCTCGACATGTAGTAACAGTGTATACTGATCATCGAAATTTGAAGTTCCTAAAATCAGCCCGAACTTTAACTCCCAGACAGCTACGCTGGTCCTTGTATTTCTCTGAATATGATTTTGTAATCACCTTTCGACCTGGAGCCCAGAATGGAAAAGCGGATGCCCTATCTAGATTAGAGACGGAAGGAGTCACGGAAAAGGTTCTGGATCAGGCAATAATTCCAGCGGAAAAGGTGATCAATGCCGTCTTGCAAGAAACCGTAGAAAATCAAGAGAAAGAAGATCCTTTGAGTTGCGAAGAGATGAGGAGTTGGTTAAAAGAAGATTCCAAAAGAGAAATTCGAAAAGGACTACCCTATCACCATGGAGCATTATACTTGCCCACTCCAGAGATGCAGTTAAAGGCTTTAAAAGAATGTCATGATAGCATCTTATCAGGACACAAGGGAATTAACAAGACTAAAGAATTGGTACGCAGACGATTCTGGTGGCCAAACATGATCAAGGATATACATCAGTATGTGGCGACTTGTGAGACTTGTGCAAGAGGAAAATCAGAAAGGAAACGTCCACAAGGCCTGTTACAGCCCTTGCCCACCCCTCCGTTTCCCTGGCACACTGTGACCTTAGATCTCATAGTAGATTTACCCTCTAGTCATGGTTATGATTCCATTCTAGTGTGTGTGGACGCCTTTACAAAGATGGCGCATTTTGTGCCCTTGAAGGGGGTACCTTCTGCCCAGGAGTTAGCAGATGCTTTCAGTCAGCATGTAGTTCGTGCACATGGTATACCTAAGGTTTTGGTGTCAGATAGGGGCTCTCAGTTTCTGTCACATTTTTGGAAGGCATTCACCAAGCGTTTAAACATAGAGAATCGATACTCCACTAGCTTCCACCCAGAGTCAGATGGGCAAACAGAACGCACAAATCAGGAACTGGAGCAATATCTGAGATTGTGTCTTTTAGAACAGGAGGGAGATTGGCCTGATTATTTATGGGCAGCAGAATTTGCACATAATAACACTACAAATGCATCAACTGGATACACTCCATTCTTTCTGAATACAGGTAGACATCCACAACATTCCTTAAACTTCCAAGAAGTGGGTGTTCCAGCAGTATCCAATTGGGTAGAACAACTGACACAAGCCCATAGTAGAGCTATCAAGAATCTGACAGTAGCGAAGGCAAAATATAAACACTACGCAGACAAAAAGAGAAGAAAAGAACCAGAATTGTTGGTAGGAGACAAGGTTTGGTTAAGTACAAAAAATATTAGATTAAAAGGGGTTAGGAAGTTCCAACCACGATACATTGGACCTTATCCAATTGCAAAAAAGCTTAGCACCTTAAATTATCAGCTAAAATTACCTAAGAGGTTGCGGATACACCCAGTTTTTCATGTTTCTTTATTAAAGAAGGCAGAACCAGAAGTTAGATTGAGTAAGACCCCAAAGCCAATTCAGACTGAGAAAGGAAGCGAGTTTGAAGTTCAACAAATTTTAGATTCCAAACTACAGAATGGAAAGTTGTATTACTTATTAGATTGGAAGGGTTACGGTCCGGAGGAAAGATCCTGGGAGCCAGAGTCTGAAGTGAATGCTCCACGACTAGTAGCAGAATTCCACAGAAGATTTCCAAGCAAGGTCCGGAAGGAAGGAAGATCTTTGAGGGAGGGTACTGTCAGGTCCCCAACCAAGAGGTCACATGTCAAGAAAGGAATGATGGTGGCTGTGTTGTCAAGACTGTGCAAACAGCATTTGGTGCGAGGTCGAATGCAACATGGCGGCAGAGCGTTCCATAATCCGAAACGGGTTAGCGCTCTAGTTGATCGGGCAGAATTGCGTGATACCGGTGAGGTGCGCGGAGAGCTGCGCACTTCACCTGAACCGTGAGAGGAGTAGGAGGTACCTTCAACGCGTCGCGTTTAGTCAGGGAAAAGAAGATACGCGTCGCGAGAATTCTGAGGAGAATTAGAGATTGGAAGCAGCCAACAACCCCAAGTAAGACTGTTCCATATTTTCTACCACAGAAAACGTTCCGAACTTCGCAGCAGCGGAAGTTTAACTGAAGCACCGGTTCATGTGAATGAAATTACAGCGTTCAAAAGACAACACAAGTTCTGATGTAGCATAGTTTTTTGGGTTCGAGTTGAGTTAGCTCAAGTCAAAGAATATAACAGGTTTTCAGGTACACTGAGTAGTTCCGAGTGAGTTCCGATTCCTGTCAATAAGAAAACATAGGGAGTGGATACTCTTGAGGGCAGAATACAAATGACACAGAAAAGTAAGAACAAAACTACAGAGAAGCAACAGTAGTTAGAACAACCAATAAGAGGTGAAGAAGAATAAGAAAATAAACCAAGGCTTCCGTTCTCTGTCCAGTAAGTGAGTTTAGAGAAAAAGGGGCTAGAGAGAGATCAGGAAGGGAGAAGGAAATATAATAACACCAGATTTTTATCTTACAGCGAAAAAACATAAGAACAGAAGAACGAGTAGCATAGAAGAGAAGCAAAGGCACACAGCAATCAGGGTGGGTACAATAGAGAATAAGGAAAGACACAGGAAGGAAGAAAAGGGAAGTAGAAAGTGATTTACATGTAATTGTTTATTACAGCTCACGAACAACAGCAAGAGCCTGAGAAAAGATAGACTACATAAGAAGAAGCAGAAAGGAAGACCACCAGTGTGTGCATTCTCTTCTCTGTCCAATTCCCCTTTCCCCCTTGGGGCTCTTCTGGCTACGCATTTAGAAATTGTGGAGGCCGGGGAGTTCAGAGGAGGAATTGGGAGCTTGCGTCATCCTGCTCCTGTGTCAACCACCAGCGAGAGAAGAGCTGGTTCTGACACCCATGCCATGATAGTCACCCTTCTTGACAGTCATCTGTAATGGAGTGTGGAGTCTGATGAAGGCATCAATGTGTGTAAACATTGCCTCTGAAACATTGCGGATGCTACGGGTGGACATAGTGTGGGACATCACAACAACAGGCTCTATGGGGAATTGCAGCCTCTCCATGTGCAGCAGGATGTGTTTGGCTCATCCACTTAACTTGTGTGCCAGTTCATTGTGATTTACAACATCCGTGTTGTGAAGGGGGGGTCCAGCGTATGTCCCACATGTTATGTCAACTGACCTGTGAGTCTGTTCATATGGATGCATTTCCCTTTGTGTGAGTTTGTGTAATAAAGGTGTTCACCACAATCCAAAGTGCCTCATCTCTGTCACTGCAGATCTCTTGCCAGTTTGCATGCGTCATCTATGGCATAATTGTCAAAGATTGAGCATATGAGTGTATGTGTACTTCGGCAACATGCATGCAGTTCTTCATGGCTAATAATCTCTATTGTGCATGAAGTACCTGGTTGTGTATGTATTTGTGTAGGTTGCTCCCCACAATGGGACGTCAATGCCTGCTGACGGAGTGTCTCCTGTGCGCAGCTCCGCATTTTGTTGCCTGATCCTGTGTCCGTCATTTTTGGTGATTGTTCATACATTTTCTCTGAGTGACCCATGAGTAACCTGACACTCCTTCCTTTACATACACCTGTTGCACTGTGCCTTTCTGACCTCCTTGTCTTTGTGTGCTACTTTTTGCCTAGTTTCTCACCCCTTCCGCCTGCTGCTGCCTCACCTTTGGCACCGCCCCACCGAGTGCCCTGATTCTGCAACCCACACGCCACAAAAATGCTCCTCACTTCCCCCCTCCACCCATTATTAATGCAGCCAGCAGCTTGTCTGTGCCACTGTTGCGCCAACGCCGTGCCAAAGGGAGGACCGTCTGTGCCTGAAACGTGCACAGTGCACGACCCTCTGGTCCTTGCATGACCCACGTCACACAACAGGCTCATGCTGCAGCCACCCTCCAATCAAACGCCTGCTATCAGGCAACCCCTAAGCGCACACAAGACACCTTCGCATGCTGAGTGTGCAACTCCAACTGCCTACACAGCGCTGCCCCACCTACCAGACCCTGTCAGAACAACCAGGTCATGTGCCTCCGACTCCAGACCCGCTCCATCCACCAGCACGCCATTGGACTCTGTTACGTCCTCAACACAACAGCCCCACTCATCACCTTCATGACAGTAACCTAGATAAAAGCATCCTCAGCACACAACTTCTTCTTTGCCATCTCAGACGGATACAAGATCACCCACAGGGACGGCACCAACAATCCCGGAGGATGAATTGCAATTTATTCACAAGTACACCCTCAGAGTCACAAATCTGGTTTCGCACCAACCGCCTGGCAACCCTCAGAGTAACACTCATCTACAGATCTCCAGGCCTACATCCACAATTCCGCTAAGCCATCAACACGTACATCTGCACGCACGCCCTCACCTCCACAGGCTTCACGTGGCGGGGGGCCAGTAACTTCTTGCTGGAGGAGAACCACACCACCATCCATCATTGTTCCATCAACATTTGCATCCACGTCTCCGACAAGCAACACACTGCCCCACACCCCACTACCGATCCCCCAAAGATGCTTGATGTAAGTCACCACAGACAAGCTGTGTGGGACACTCGAACCAACACCACCGCCACACCCTGCAACCTCACACACTGGATCAGCAACTGATCCGACAATCTTGCCACATTGATAGACTTTCCTGTGAAGCACAACAACAGTTAAGCCACCTGGGACAAGGCAGACCTACTGGACTCATACAGATCTAGCCGGACTCTTGTGCAAACCTTGCAACACAAAGAACCATCAGTTACCTTACAGCCCTGGAAAACGCCACACACAGCCATCACCATATAATCAGCAAGGACTAGTGGAGATCCTTCAGATAGGGCCGAGGCACCAAAACACACGACATCAAGGATCTCATCAGCATTGTGAGTGAACTGACAGCAGATCTCCATCCAAAAGACACCCCACCCTTGCAATGCAGATCAAATCCCTTGCAACTTTCTAACACTGCAAGCTCATGGACATACACGACAGACTTGGCACACAGAGGCAGACAGCACTATTATCAGCGGGACAAACCCCCCTCAGGTTCTGGACTCCCATCAGCAGCAAATACACCACCTGGCTCATGTGCACCATCCACTCTGGCTCTCCATCAGGCCCATTCCCACACAACACCTCAACCACATCATTCGCCATCCTTGAAGCCCACGTCCAGCGCGTCATGAATGTCTCCTTTGAGTTTGCCACATCCCATGGGAGCTGGAGGCATGCAGAGACCCAGGCCCTTCTTAAACAAGGGACGGCAGTACCGCAGGATCTCCTGGAACATCACCCTGCTTCCCTACTCAGCAAATGTCATCAGGAAGACACACAACGAGCAACTGACAAACTCCCTCCACGCAAACAGCTCCAGGCAACCGGCACCAGACCATCTTCCACAGTAATCACACCACTGCAACTGTCATCATTGCCACCACCAACAACAACTTTGCCATGCTCAACAGTGGTGAGACCACCCCCCTTGACCTCTCAACGGCTTTCTACACCATGTGCTACCACACTGTCAGCTCACACATCTCCCACACTGGTATTGAAGTACTGGGAATTTTAAGCCCAGCGGTGCAGGGGAACACACCCTATGACTTCGGGTTCTTCCTGTTTCAGACCTACAGAAACACAGAGTCTTCTGGGTGAAGTCAAAGATCAGTTTATTGGCTGCAGACCAATTACAGGCATCCTAGAAGTACAACAGCGTATATGTTCTCAGGAGACTGCTTAAAATTACAGAAACGGGCTTCTCCTTAAATACAAAATATCCTGCTTCAGGCATACATTCCTTGTTTTATGATATGGCCATATAAATGTATACATTACAAACGAAAAGGCAGAGTCATGATGACCATCCCACATTCCAGTTAAGCCAGCCCACAATTATTTACTCAGCGAGGCTCAGATCCCACATCAGATATCAACAGGCCCCAATAAACACGAGCATCTCCTGTTTAGAAAACAAGCCATAAAGCAGGAACAGTCAGGTGTGAAAGAGATTAGCTGGAGGCTCGTGTGGGATGAAAAGGCTTTATGGTGTGTCAAGCCCTGATGCTAATCACAGGAGGCCGTAGGACGGGGAGCTCGTGGGACTGGACTGACCTGGGGCAGCGGAGCCAAGCTGCCCAGGTCACAGAGAAGTCAAAGGAAGGCACATGTGCTCTAAAAGGCCCGTATTTGCTTCATAATATGTAGCCTATGTGAGGGCAACCATAAGATGGCCACCGCTCTAAGATGGAACCCACGAAGTCAATGTATAATAACGTATACTCAGTGCATTCATAGCTAGAACGTTATACAAAGCACTTGTACATACCGCATTGACCATTCGCGGCTCGCTAATACCAGAATAGACAGGGGTAGGGCCCTGCCTCCTACGCGGTCCCAAATTTCAAAGTACGACAGTATCCAGAGGAGGGCCCAGGATTAAATCAACAAGTAGCTCACCAGCAAGGCCCAGGGAGTCGGCCTCCACCCTTCAGCATGTAGTACACTGGGGTCATCTGGCCCATGCCCTAGGGCTCATCTCTCAGCGTGACGATCTTCAATGTCTCCATGACCCCCCCCTCTCTACTATCACATGCGCACACGACCTCATCATCATCTCCTATGCCATTGACACCCAGCTGCTCCTCACCCTCACCAAAGACCCAGCCATTGCCAGATCCAAGAAGGCATGAGATCTGTTGACGAATGGCTGAACATCAGCCACCTGAGGCTGGACTTGGACAGGACGGAGGTCATCATCTGAGGATTGTCCCCTTACGGCTGGGTCAACTCCTTGTGTCCCACAAGCCTGGGCACTGCACCAGCACCCAGTGGCCACGCACGCAAGCTGGTGTTCATCATGGACTCATCACTCACAATTACCATGCAACTCAACACCATCTGTACCTCATGCTACAACACCCTCCGCATGCTGCAACTGATCCACAGATAGATCCACTCCAAGGCAAGACAGACCGTCCCCCAGGTCCACGACATCATCCGGGTCAACTACAGCACCGACCTCTACGGAGGAAAAACAGCAAAACTGCAGGAGAACTTGTTCACATCCAGGGTGCATCCGCACACCTCATCTTCAACATCCCCCGCCCCAGCCACATCACCGTCCACCTGAGATAGCTACAATGGCTCACTGTCTGCTGCAGGATCACCTTCAGACTCCTCAACCACACTCAGGAGGCAATCCACACCCCCAGACACAAAACCGACCTTGGACGTCTGTCATCCAACATCCCGTTGGCCAAACTCCGTGCAGCCAACCTTGCCCTGGCCACCATTCATCACATCCACAGAACAACTGCATGCAGGAGATAGTTCTCCCACCTCGGCAAACAGACCGGGGACTCCCTCCCCGGGCACCTCCACATGACCCATGACCAATACGCCTTCATGATACTCTTCCAAATTGGTCTGTCCGAGCAGTACTGCAAGCCCCCCCTCAGCAGCTTGAGGCCATCACGGGTGAGTATTGGGCTCCATGTCTGTATTTGATGATACATTGTGACCCATGTGTGTCCTCAACCGGACTCAGATCCCAGTGTATGGATGGTTGGAGTTAGTTCCACACTCAGGCATACTTTGACATATCCCCACACGTATGTTGTGGACTCATGCTAAATGACTGCAACATAAAATTTCAATTATTCTTTTTTGTATTATCGGTCTGGGGCGTGAATTGTGCAAAGAAAAAGGTGCAATACAGAGACCATAGAATCCAAAGTTCACAGGGGGAGATGGGATCCTTGGCATTTGAAGTCAGCAGAGTCCAGACCACAGTGTTTGGCATCATTGGTCAGACTGTGACCAGCAAGCCCATGTGGCAGATGATGTCAGTCAATTAGGTGATGCTGTCGCACATGAAGGCCAGGTGCTAGGCCAGGTGACCTGGGAGATGTGGATGGGCCACTGCCTCTCACGGTCTTTTCCGTGGACGAGCCACCTTCCTCGGGGGACCCTCAGATGCAGGCCTTGACGATGCTGGGGACGCTCCGTCGGACGAATCCTCCTCCTCCTCCCTCCCTGTGGCTGGTGGTGGTCTTCGCCTGGTGGCACAGGGAGGGTTGCCCATGTTGTCGGTGATCCGATGAAGTGATTGGCTTATGTCCCTTTGCACCGCCAGGAGCTCAACCAGTCTTGCCTCCATCCGTCCTTGGTGTTCTTGTTGACTGGCGTGTTGCTCGGCCTGCTGGTTCTTCATCTCTGTGATGGTCCCCTTTATCTCTGTGAGGGTCCCCACTACCTGGCTGAACTCCCTGGTGTCACGCCGGTATGCGTCCATGATGTTGTCTATGTGTGACATACCGGTCCCTTCAGCTGGCTGGTCAGGTTCTCACCTCCGCCTGCCTACACTCCCACCACCCCTGCCCACATGAGCATGGTCTGCCGTTGTGGGCACATCAGGTCTACGGGACCCCTGAGGGATGGCAGGGGTGGTGTTGTCTGCCTCCTCCTGGGTGCCCAGCGCACCTTGTCCCTCCTGGTCAGACTGGCTCAGTTGTTCACTGCGGGCACGGCTCCTCGGTGTCTCCTGGGATGTGGCAGGAATGGGGGTAGTGGTTTGGGGGTAGTGGTTGGCACAGATGTTCCTGAACCAGCTGCTGCAGGGGCTTGGACACCAGAGGGTCCAGGTCGGTCGGGGTCATCCGGGGAGTGTTGAGAGGCGTCGCTGCCGGTGGGATCAGGTTCCGAGCTTGGGACTGTGATTCTTCACCCCCATTGTTGGGGGGAGATTCATCACGTTGCCCTGTGTGTGAGAGACAGACAATGTTAATGCTGTTTCATGCAACATCCATGTTTCATACACATTCATGTTGCCACTGTTCCTCCAGGTAGTTGTATGTGCTTAGCATTCTCCTCAATGTTCACTTGTGGATGGGTATGTTGCGGGGGACAGATTGATATGTTCTCCTCAGTCTTTGACATGTAGATTTTTGGCTTGGATGCTTCTTCTGCTATGTATTGGTCTTGTAGTGTTGTGACAGTGGGTATATCCATTGCCTGTCCCGGGGGTATCTGCTTGTGTAAGGGGTGTGTGTGACAGGGCCTGCTGGTGGGTGTAGTTTGATTTGACACTGGGGCTCCCAGGTGATGTAGCTGTCTCCCCATGGAGAATGCTGCCATGACAGTGAGTGTGAGTTCCTGTCCTAGATATCTGACCTTGTTGTCTTGGTGTTTGTGTTTGCACTGGTCCCAGGAGGGCCTTGTGCTGCCTACACCAGGGCCAAGTGTCAGCTATCTTGTCAGTACTTTCCCAATCCCTGTGCATTGCGCATAGTGCATGGGTATGTACCTGGGCCATATGGGATGAGGGCAATTGTGGCTGATTTGGAGTTCAACAATGTGTTTTGTGACACCCACCCTCCCAGCATACCGGACATCCATTCTTGGGTTAGTGCTTCGTGTAGCTTGGGACATAGCATGGCCTTGCTTTCTCAATGGGGCATACACATGTTAGTGGCATTTGCGTTGTTTTTGACTGTGGTTCTGGCCGGTGAGGGCTTGGGGGTAGTTGCGTGCATTTTGTGTAGGTGGGGTGTGGATGCCATTACCCCCATGTTACATAAGTTGTTTGTGTACTCACCAGGCTCTGGAAGTCGTTGAATTCCATGTACTCCCACCGGCGGAAGCAGGGCCATCACCTTCTCCTCCCAGGGATGAAAATGTACTGGTCTGTGGGGCCCACCACCTCCAGTGATGTTGATCTGGGCGTAGTCGTCATTCATTTTTCGCTTGACTGACCTCCACAGATCGTACCACCTGGCTTGGCATTCAGTCCTGGTCCTTCTGATGGGTGCAACAGCATTCACCCTATCGACAAGCCTCTGCCACAGGCGTGATTTTTTGCCTATGCTGGTCTGTCTGACCAATGTTCCAAACAGCTGTGGCTCGACTCTGATGACTTCATTGACAAGGATCTCCAGCTCCTCCCTTGTGAACTTTGGATTCTTGTCTGTGGGCATGGTGTGGGGTGAGGGTGTGGATGGTTGTGGGTGTGTGGGTCTGGATGTGAAGGTGTGGGTTGGAATGTGAAGAGGGGGTATGTGTGAAGGAGGTTGTGTGAAGGTGTATATGTTGAGTAGGATGGGTGCAGTTGTTGGTGTGTGCTCTCTAGCTGCAGTGAGTCTGTTGCAAAGGCTCATGGTTTGTGTGTGTGGGCCCTTTTTATTGGTCCATTTGTGGGTGGGCCTCAGTTTGAATTTTTGGTGGGTGTGTTATAAGGGATGGTTGTGAGTTTGCCCCTCTGTTTGCCTTATTGGATGTGGCCAGGTCAGTCATTTCCATGTTTTGTGCACTGTAGATGTTTTTTGTGGTGTTGTGCGAGTCAAATAGACCCTCCTTGTGCTGTTTTACAGTGTCCGTGGTTCAGTACGACTCGTTTCGTTGTATTTGCTTCTGTTTTTGTTCCCAGGGGTGCGAGTCGTACAGGGGTACGAGTTGTACAGGCATACACCCCCATGCGTTGTGTATGTATGGTGCATACCACACCATTGCGTATGTACGGTGCTACACCAACATTGCGTATGTACGGTGCTACACCCACATTGTGTATTTAGGGTGCTACACCAACATTGCGCATGTACGGTGCTACACCAACATTGCATATGTACAGTGCTACACCAACATTGCGTATGTACGGTGGTACACCAACATTGCGTATGTACGGTGCGTACACCAACATTGCGTATGTACGGTGCTACACCCACATTGTGTATGTACGGTGCTACGCGTACCCCAACATTGTGTATGTACAATGTTACCCCAACATTGTGTATGTATGGTGCGTACATACGTGATGTTGTTGTAAGGTGCGTACATATGCATGGGGGGTGCCTGTACGACTCGTACCCCTGTACGACTCGCACCCCGGGAACAACTTTTCCCGGGATACGAGTCGTACAAAGTTCGCTTCGTAGCAGGTAAAGTCATTCCCCGTGTACGGGACGTTTTCTGTATGATTCGTAAATCGGAAAGCCGGTCCGGATCGTACTTGTATGGACGGACTGTATTTTTACGATTCGTACGGAAGTGTCCAGGTCCGTCACGTACAACTTTTCCCCATCAGGCCGATCCGTATGTATTTTTCCCGTACGAATCGTACTTCACGGGTCGGACGGGACTTGTACGATTCGTAAGGAAAAAATTACGGATACGAGTCGTACGGAAAAAAAAAATACAGGATCGGAATCGACCCCTATGTGTTCTTCACGAAAGAGGTCCCCCGTTAGTTTGTCTAAGCCTTGGGCTTTATTACTATGAAGCTTGTTAATGGTGTTTCCCAATTCGATCATGGTAATCTCCATTTACCCCACCTGGTGGAACTCCGGTACCATGCTGGAACTAACTATATTAACAGGACCACCATCCCTAGAGGAGTACAGTGACCAAAAGTGAGTCTCCCAGGCTTCAGACGCTACATTGGGCTCGGTGGCCGGTCTCCCTTCCCTATCACCCGAGCTCACTATTGCCTAAAAGGTTTTCAGATCTTTGTCATTCAGGGCAATCCTGAGCATTTCCCACCTCTCTTGTTCCCATTTTTTTTTCCTGCTGGGTAGACCATTTGTGCCTAACCCTAGCAAGTTTAATTTGCGGCCTATCCTTGGCCTTGACCGCATCCAGAAGGTCCCGCTTGGCCTTGCGACACTTGTCATTGAATAAGGGGCATTTATGTAGACTATTTTCTCTAGCGAGCACCACCGGGAAAAATACATCAGCCAGTTTTGAGATAAGCTCTGTGTGTATTTTCCCTACCTTGTCTAGATCCATGGTGGGACCCTCCACCTGTGCTGCCTCCCACATTTCAGTCATAAATGGAGTTGCTAGCTGATAAACTTTAGCCAGCTTAGAGGGGCACTGTTGTATGTGACCCCATCTAACATTTCTTCTATTGTTTGTCACTATTAATGCACTATGCAGATTTAGGGGGACAGGGGAGGATTTGGAAATGCCAAGGTCCCATGGTTTTAAGGTCAAGATCAGGGCATTATGGTCGCTATCCTGCCTTTGCGTGATGTAAAAGTCTAGAACTTTTTCCCAAAGTCTTGTTTCCACCATTATATAATCAATGAGGGAAGCTTGGCCTACTCTGTTGAATGTGGTCTGCCCTGGCTGGTCGGATTTAGTCCAACCATTGCATGCCCTTAGCGATAAAGCTAGGGTGAGTGAGTTTACCTGCATAGCCAGTGGGGACCACACTTTGATGGGAGGAGATCAGGAATAGACCAATAAAGATCTTCTTCCATTGGGACAGAGTGAGTTGGATCAGTGAGGGGTTCAAAGTGACAGTTAAAATCCCCCCCTACAATCAACCGTATCCCTGGATCCAAGGTGGGAATTAAATGCCCCATATGGGCAATAGTGGCAGATTCTTGGCTATTGTTAACAGGGCGGGAATGCACGCTAATTAGGGCGATTTTCGTCTTTGTGGGAAAGAAGAGCAGGACACACTGGATGTCGTTTGTGGGTGTTGCCATCTGCTCCGTTCTGCAGACAAGGTGGGTGCCTACCCAGATGGATAAACCGCCAGAGGGTCTCCCCCTCCCCCCGTGGTTGCTGGGTTGTTGAATGAGGCAAAACCCACCCGCTGAAGGTCTTCCCTCACCCAGGTCTCTTGAAAAAAACAGATGTCGTGTTTATCGACAAAATCACCCCATTCGGGGCAAGGCAGTTTATTTTTTAGACCTGCCACATTCCATGAAAGTATCCTCATCCCATTGACATGCCCACTTTCCCCACTCACAACCGCAGAGGCTACAGCACCGTGTGATAAAAAGGCGCTTGGGTCGACCACACAACACTCGTCTAATTCCCTCCTCAGTACACTTTTCCTGCTTATATCACCCAGTAAGGCAGGGGATAGGACATACATCAGGAACCCCGCATGATTTAGTTCTACCTCCTTCCTGAATGATCCGCTGGGGGTGGGTTAAACTACTACCCACAGTGGTTTGTTTCGGGCCACACCCAGCTGTACCCGTGGGGTCGTTTCCTACCATTTGTGAGTACCCAACCTTAGATGGTCCCGTCCTCAGTCAATCTACCTCCTCCAGAGCATCATATATGTTGTTAAACGGAATGCTAAATGGGGAAGCCTTTTGTGAACAACCCATCTACCCTAATGTAGGGGCCCTGGGCCAACTACTGGAATTAAGGGAGGTGCACAGCTTCTTGGGAATGTTTGTTGTTGTAAATAAAAAAAGTTCAGGGGGCGCAGACTCATAACTGTTGGGGTATTATGGCAGTTAGAGGGGTTTTGAATAAGTTGGTCCCAATGTTAGGGTTTTTAAAATTGATAACTACACACTCACCCGGGTCGCTTTTTCTGCGATTTCCCGCCCATCCTACTCTTCGAACTATAATAATCTCCCATGCTCTGGCACAGTCAAAATACTTATATCTTGCAAGCCAGAACAGGCATTTGTTTCTCAGCTCGAGTTGAGTTTCCTTGATGTTGGGTTTGAGGGGCGGGACACCTGTCAAAATGGCTACATATGGGGAGCAAGCAGAAGGGAGATTTATGTTCGGCAGAGTTGAACTTTGACAAGCATTCCTCCCCTGTATTCTTGTACTGGATGTCTGCACGCTTTTCTTTTGGTGTCTAGGGCTTGGGGGCTAGGTACTTCTCGATGTGTTAGTCGCGGTGACCTGTTTTTAGCTCTATTCTCAAGGCCAACGCTCCTATGTCTCTGATGCCTGTGGACACTCTGGTTCCCTATCTCATGGCTAGTCAAGGGACCCTTGTGTGCATGCCCCTCCAACCCAAGCGGAGGTATTTAACCCACGCTGTCCTCCTGGCAACCTGCGTCAATCCCTTTTGTGGGCTTGCAGGTGGGGTGGTTAAGTAGGTTGGTTGATCTAGCTTCCCCTGCTGCCAGTACTTTCTCCAAATTATCTAGACGACTAACAAGGGGCGCCAGTTCTTCTTTAATGGTGGCCCTCAAGTTGTTCTGCAAATCTACCATTAGATTCAGGGCCCATGGCGGATAGGTCTTGTCTATACTGGCTGGTAACAGTCTGCCCGCACTATGTTCTCGCTCATCACCCCCCCTATGCTAACTATGTTACCCTCGCAAAGTTTCTTTTTTTTAGGTCCAACCTCAGAAATTTGTTTGCGCTTTCCATTCTTAGGGATACTCGTAGTATTTTTACTCTTGCACAATGCTTTCTTGTGAGTTACTACCACAGGAGATGGTGGAGGGTGAACATCTAGCTGGGTTTGAGGCGTGTTTGGCTGCGTAATGACATTAAATAGGGGAATAAACAAATCGGGGTGAATGATAACTGCCTTTCCGTTAGCTCAATTTCAGAGTCCACCAGCCCTATTGCCCTCTGCAACATTTTGTCTATTGATGTTGAGGGGAGTGAGGGGGTACTTGCCATTTTGGCTCGAGCTGGGCCTCCCCTCCTCCCCATTTGGTTGCCTAGTGACACTTTAGCTCCCTGTCTCACTCTACACTAGATTGCAGCATCACTCGTCTATCGTATAGCACCTAAGGTCCGCTAATAACTGGGAGGGAAGCCAAGAGTTATGAGCTAAGATGCGATACTAGCCACCTCGTGATCACCCCCACTATAATACAACCTACCCGTTTTGTGATTGATAAAGAGTATCTCTATAGTCTGCAAGTCCTTAGAACTCCACAGGTCGCAGAGCGGGGGCTGTCTATGGTGATAGTGTCTCGGTGATAAGAGCTGGGTGCTGTAACGGTGAAGAGGGGCAGATAGGATGTTAAAAGTCTTACCCGCTGGTGCTTCTAGAATGTCGATCACAATAGCCAGGGGGTAGCCCTGCCCTGATTCTTCCTGGCGATGACGGGCGCAGGACGGGCCCACCCTTAGCCCGTGCTTCGCCCAGGTGTGGCCCGCACCGCGGGGAGAGGCAGCGCATTATGCACAATGGTCTACTGTCGCCTCCCCCTAGATGTTAGGTGCCTCTGGGGTGGAAATGTGATGTTGTCCGTGTGCCATGGGACTCCAGTCCCACCAGGGTTCGAGGGTAATGCAGGCAATGTCCCTTGTCAGCTGCAAACAGGTTGGACTCCCGCACCGCTGGGGGAGAGGCAGTGCTTTATGCGCAAGGGTCTACTGGCGCCTCCCCCTGACTATCGGCACCTGAGAAGGCAGCAAGGCACGCTGGGACAGGTAGTCCCCTGCCTACATGTTAGGTGCCTCTGGGGTGGAAATGTGATGTTGTCCATGTGCCCTAGGACTCCAGTCCCACCAGGGCTCGAGGGTAATGCAGGTCTCCGGGTCAGCTGCAAGCAGGTTGGACTCACTGTTATCAGTGATGTCACTTACCATGTCATCAGCGATGTAATATGTGAGGTGATATGGAGAGCTTCATGGGGGCGTAAGTTACAGTTAACTCCTGAATTACACTGCTTTTGCATGAGTGAAATCTGAGCCTAACTATAAAGTTTCTGTGACATTTGGTTTTTTCAGTGAATTCTGAAAGTGTTTTTTAATTTCTATTTTCAATCTATAACGTCCCTGTAACTTTTGTTTTTTTCATTGAATTTCTACGTTTTTTAAAAATCTATTTCTTGACTATAACGTCCCTGTAACCCTTGTGTTTTTAACTGAATTTGTAATGCTTTTTGAATTTTAATGAACTAAGAACACTAACCTTTGACACTAAGCGACTCATTACGATGTCGGACAGACTTACAACCTCCCAACACTGTAGCGGTCTAGAACCGCCTGACCTTGGGTCAGCGTTCCAACCTCAGTATTAGGATGCGGAACATCCATTTTATACGGCAGCTCATGCATCGGGTGGAAAAGGCTCTCAGCACAAGCTGTCATTCTAAAATGGATGTTTATAAACATCCCAGCACCGTGTGACAGGCACAAGAATGTTTAGGGGGGCATCATAGGTTCCTCGCCATGCCCAATAGCAGAGGCCGCTTGGTGAGTGGGTGCCCTTCTATGGGCCACCAAAGTCACTTTCCAACGGCCTTTTCATGTCAAAAAGGCCAACATGGAACGGCTGTCGGAAAATGATATCATAATCCTGATGACAGAGCTGAGGTTGGCTCAGTAGTCATTAAGGGATCATGAGAATTTCCGATGCTCTGACAGGTGTTGGAACAGCAGTGGATGGTCCCTTTGCCCGATGCCTCCATCTGCCGCATTGTAATGTGGCAGGCAGGCTGCAGAGGCAGATTAGGGTGGACCGCAACTGACAGTCGGTCTGATGCGGTCTGTCCAACATCATAATCAGGCCCTAAGTGTGTGAGTGAGTGCATGAGTGTTTCAGCAGGTATATGAGTGTCTGAGTAGGTTTGTAAGTGGGAGTGAGAGAGTATGAGAGGGGCTGTTAATGGGTATATGAGTGCTTGAATGGGTCTGTGAGTGGGTGTGTTAGTCTCTGATAAGAGTCGGTGGAGTTTTGCCACTCAATGCTCTGCTTGAAACACAGAGTATGGCAAAAACTCCATCAACTGCTACCAGTGTGCTCACCCCTAGACTTCATCCCCAACCAGTAGTGTACCAGGAGGCCCCTTTCAAGAGTGGTTGAGAAAAGAGGGGGGCCTCAGACGAGGTCTGAGCAATCCTGCTGTGAAAGACTTACTTGTGACAACAATCAGGGTTCATGGTCCACAAAAACCCTCAGCAGCCAAGGGGACTTCACCCTCCAACTGGTAGTGTGCCAGGAGGCCCCTTTGCAGAAAGATTGTGAATGGGTGAGAGGTCTCCAACTACGCCCAAGCAATCCCGCTGTGGAGGACTTACTTGCGGTAACTATAGGGGTTCTTTGCCCCCAACAACTCTCAGCAGCCAAGTGGACTTCATCCCCCAACCAGTAGCCCGCAAGCAGGTCCCTTTGCAGTGGGGCTGAAAAAAGGGGGCATACCCTCCCATTGCTGATCATTATTGCCTCTTGCTGCTGTTTTTTTACCTCTACTTTGCTTTTTTCTGCTCATCTCTCACCTTTATTTTGCCTTCTATTGCTCATTTCTAAATTGTATTCTCCCTCTTTCTGCTCTCTTCTCACCTTTATTTTGCATATTTCTGCTCACTGATGACCTTTATTTTGCCTTGTTCTGCTCATTTCTCAAATCTTTTGCCTTTCTGCTTGTTGATGACCTCTATTGTGTCTCTTTCTGCTTGTTGCTGACCTTTACTCTGCTTCTTTCTGCTCGTTTCTGACCTTTATGCTTCCTGTTTTAGCTACTTTCTGACCTTTATTCCGCCTCTTTTCGATTCGTTGCTCACATTTAACTTACTCTCTCTGATCGTGGCTGGCCTTTATTCTGCCTCTTTCTGCACATTCCTGACCTTGATTCTGTCTTTTTTCTGCTCTTTCTCACCTTTATTTTGCGTCTTTCTGATTGTTTCTTACTGTTATCTTGCACCATGATGCTGGTTTCTGACCTCTATTTCACCTCCTTCTGCTCAGTTCTCACCTTTATTTTGCCTCCTATTGCTCGTTTCTGACCTTTATTTGCCCTCTTTTTGCACTCTTCTCACCTTTATTTTACCTATTTCTGCTGGTTGCTGACCATTATTTTGCCCCTTTCTGCTCGTTTCTCACCTTTTGTGTCTGTTTCTGCTGGTTGCTGACCTCTATTGTGCCTCTTTCTGCATGTTGCTCACCTTTTATTTTGCCTCTTTCTGCTCATTTCTCACCTTTATTTTGCCTCTTTCTGCTTGTTGCTGACCTTTATTTTGCCTCTTGCTGCTCATTTCTCACCTTTATTTTGCCTCCCTCTTCTCTTAGTCACCATTATTTTGCCTCTTTCTGCTCGTTGTTGACCTTTATTTTTCCTCTGTGCTGCTCATTTCCCACCTTTATTCTGCCTCTTTCTGCTAGTTTCTGACCTCTATTTTACCTCTTTCTACTCTTCCCCAGGACGTCAGGGGGAGCCTTAAAGCCCACGCAGTCCCAGCCAGCTCCCTGCCTTCTGCAGGAGCCGGCATTGTTGCTCCACGGAGGGAGCTTCTGGAAAGTCAGCTCCCTCATTGCAGGAGCAATCTGTTTCATCTCTTTCCCTGCCCGCATGTCTGAGGTCAGGGAAAGAGATGAAATCTCCACTTCCAGAGGGCGGGAGCACTTTGACAACTCCCGCCCGCTGGAAGCAGTGTGTTTGCTGTCAAAGCTATTACCAAGCTAAAGCAAACAGGTTTGTCCTAGGGGTGGGCACCCCAGGAAATAGCAGAAGCGGGCCCTGGGAGATGGTGGACCCCAAGGCCATGTACAGCTCCAGGAGAGGGGTTATGCAGCCTCCCTCCTTTGTAGTTTACAGGCCAGCCCATGGAGGTGGTGGTCCCGGGGTCTGTATATGGCCCGGGAGGGGGATGCGCGGCCCTCTTCCCACTTTTTAAATGGTATTTTTGCCCTGGGAGGTGGCGGTCCCCAGGGCCCGGGGATCGGCACGGCCCCCCATTATTAAATTTTATGTAAGCCTGCATGCCACCAGGACCTAGCCCACCTGGGGATATAATGTCAACAGGCACGGGGGCCAGTGCTTGATCTTTTTACATTTTTTGTTGCTGTGAATTTGCGAATTTCATGAATTCTAAGCAATTTAAAAAAAATGCGTTTATGCTGTGATGGGTTTTTAGGGGAACCCCAGACCAAGGTTTTGGGATCAGGGTATTCCTACCCTGACCTCTTTTCTTTTTTTAAGTTTTTGTTTGGGACTCGGCTGTAGCTGAGTCCCAAGATGGCTGCCAACATGTCCTGGTTGGCGTGTTGGCAGCCAATCACAGCTCTGCAGTTCGCTGCACGAGCTCCTCTTTTTTGAGCAATAAATCGTGAAGGACACATGGCCACAGATATCACTATCTTTATTTTCTTAACTTACTCAACAAATACTGAGCAGATTTACACTAAACAACTGGAAAAGTGATCTGCATAACCAAATCTTCCATTCTGCCAAATTTGGTGCAGTTCTGCCCAGTACTTTGGGCTGCAGGTTCTACTAAAGGCCCTATGGGAATTAACATGGAAAACACCCCCCCTCTTTTCTTTTTCTTGGCCTCCACTTCACAGATCACCCCAAAACTTTCCATGCAAAACTAAATTCACTGGGGCATGTTTTGGGGAAAATTTCATTAAGATTCTTCAAATGACGCCAAAGATATAGGCAAGTCAAAAAAAGCTTTTCGAATGGAAACATGTTCCTAACTATAACTACCTTCTGGCAACCTCTAGTAAGGTAATATATATATATATATATAAATATGTATCGCAAGTTGCATTTTCTTCCCTTCTCTTCCATATTTAAATGATGGTAAAGGAGCGAAAGCCCCCAACAATTTGCACCACTGTGCCATCCCAACCATTGTTTTTTTAATTTTTACTTTTTCCAAGCCTTTTTGGTATTGGACAATATTTTAAAATAACCATGGTCCTGAAGAACCTCCAACATTACAGATACCTGCCCCACATGTCACCCTTTTGTATACCATGAGAGGAGGGCCTATATATTGGTTTCACCATCCTGTAGTATCAAGCTCTGGCTTGTGGCAGTAGTCTAGTTTTAGTGAGCAGTATCTACACCAGTTGAGCAGTCTGTAGAAAATCAATGTACAAAAATTGAAAGTTTGAAGGTCTGACTCGTGTTATAGATCAAAAGACTAATTTAAATGTTTTCTTAGCATATTGAGAATTTCCAAATGAAGAAAGAGATACATGATTTTGATCCTTGTAGAATTGTCTAAATTCCTGTGTGCTTCTACAAACGTCAGTTTATCTATATTTACTATAGGTCAGTGGAATGAGTGTGTTTGTGGTGTGTGTGAGAGCTGTGTAGGTGAGATTGAATTGTAAGAATGAATGAAGGTTGATAGAAGAAAAAAAGATTTGTATTTATTTTAATGTATTATTGTATAGTTTTAGAAGTGGTCACGATATATGTGTATGAGCTGCTGACACTGAATTCAAATAAACAGTAAAATAATCTGATAAAGGTATGTGACAGCCTATGGTCCAAATTTTTGGCAGGCTTTCCTTTTTAGGTTTATTTAGATTAAAAAGGGACCCCCAGGAGACCCTTTGGGCCTTGTACTATTGATTTGAAGATATGACGGATCGCTGGCTCAAACCCCTCTCAGTCTCAAAAAAGGAAATATTAGAAAGAAATTATTTGGAACAGTATCTTGCCTCTCTTCACCTCCTTTATAGAAATGGGGATGTCAACATGCATAGTTGACCATGGATAGAGCAGTAGAGATAGTAAGTGCCTTTAATCATGCCCAGTAGCTCCATAGGAGCATGGGGAAACCAACTGTAGGAACGCTAGTGCTGGTTCTATGAAACCACATCGTCCTGCATTGGCCAAGAAGCCAGAGATAGTGACCTTGCTACCTGGTCCTGTTTCCAGACCACCACTCCTTGGACCACCATTGTGGTGGTTTTGGCCACTTTGCCCATCACTGTCCATAGAAAGAAGAGCCTATGGAGGTCGGTTTGGTCAGGTCACTCTTCTGCACACTACCCGAGTCTAGACCTCTCTATCACTGTCTGATGACTGTGAATGGCGAGCGTGTCATCACCCTAGTAGATACAGGGTGTCTTCAGAGCACTATGCGGCCACTTCCAGGAGGTGTGACAAACACTACAGGAAGCATGAACATCCAATGTCTTCAGGGAGATAAAAAAGTATCCCATGACAGAGCTCAAACTTTAACATCAACATCATTGTTCCTTTACGAGTTGGACTCATACCCAAACTGCCAGAACCTTTGATTGTAGGAAATGACTATCCAAATCTGGAAACTTTGGTTCAAGAGAACTGAAAGGAAGGGGATGCATGGTGGGGAATGGCATCTTTTTCACAGGCTGAGTATACTGAGTGACCCCCGCCAAAATGCCAAAAGAGTAGGAGACAGAGAAGGGAAGAAAAGAAAGCACCTCAGAAAGTACTACCAATAGGTACAGACAACTTTAATTGAGACAACAATCGGAATTTCTGGGCCACCCGCTAGAAGCCCAACATTCTGGGAAGCCTGGAAAGCTACTTCAGAGAATGAAACCCCCGAACAAGTAGGTCCCCAGTTCTTACTGAGGAAGGGTTTATTGTATAGAAAGGGAGGGAGATCCCAACCCCAACAGCCCATTAATACCTGCTCCCTTTAGAGAGAAAGTCCGGTTCAAAGCATATTGCCATTTATTGGGGGGACATTTCAGCACAGAAAAAAATTTGAAATCCATTCTGGATAGGTTTTCCTGGCCTGAGATGTACCAACAGGTGAAAAGATATTGTAGGGTTTGTCCTGTGCGTCAAAGAAACAGCAGTTGCCACTCCAGTAAGGTCCGACCACTATCCATGCCAGTGATAGAAGACCCATTCACCAGAGTAGGTATGGACATTATAGGACCCCTTCTACCTTCTCACAACACAGTGATTGCCGATAGGTCCTGGTGGACTATGCCACCCAATATCCAGAGGCTGTGGTATTGCAACAACACACATAGCAAAGGCAATGATTAGCATTGTCGTGGGTGGGGTTCCCGAAAAAGATCGTAACTGACCAGGGGACCCCCTTTGTATCCAGACTCATGCGGCAGGTATGCCAACAATCAGCATTAGACGAATTTCCATCACGGCCTATCACCCACAAACGGATGGCCTTATTGAAAGATATATTGCCACATTAAAATGTACTCTAAAAAGTTACTGGATCTTGAAACCAGAAAATGGTTGCACTATTTGCCATTAGATACAAGGTTCAGAAAAGCACTGGGTTTTCACGTTTTGAGCTTTTTTCTGGCCGACTGCCACATTTCCTTCTAGATATGCCCAAAGAAGAGTGGGAGCAAGAAAAGGATGGGACTAAGCACCTATGGAACCAGTCTTAAAACACACTTGGGACAAATTAGGAGTATAGTCAGAATGAAAATGGAGCACTCCCAACAATCACAGAAAATCCAGTATGATACAAAAGCAAGTGAAAGATTCTTAAACTTAGAAGATGCCGCCCTGTTACTGATGCTCACCTCAGACCATAAACCACTGGGACAGTGTCAAATCCCCTATATGGTTACAGACAAGATGACCCATGTCACCTATTTTATTGAGATGGATTTCAATAAAAAAACAACTCAAATCCATCATATAAATGTTCTAAAAAAATGAGAAGTCCCTGTGCCTGTCATGGTAGGGACATCCAGGGAGGAAACCCCTTTATACTTTCAGGCCCAATTCACTAAGTCATCTGAGACTAAAGTCTAACTTTACAACTTTCGGTATTCACAAATGGCATTAACGAGTAGTTTCTTTAGGTCCTCACTCGGAGCACAATCTCCGCACACAGAGCGGAATCTCCACAGTCAGGGTAGAATCTTCGCAGTCAGGGCGGATGAACTTTGTTTTCAAATCCAAACCCCTGTGCTCCAGCTACAACTGTTCAGCCCAATAGCCAATCCCAGCCCTGCAGCAAACATAAAAGCAGAGGTGCCACAAATAAACCCTTTCAGACCTTTCAACATGTCGCTGAATGTCTTTGTTGCTCTGCCCATTGCCATGCGACAGGAAGATTTGAGGAGGAGGAGAGTAGAGAAGATTTTTAGACAAAGATAAACCTAATTGGGATGTCCAGCTAAGATGTCAGTGCCAGATACTGTTTCCCCCCAGATGTCATCTTGAAGATGGTCTCTGAGTAGGAGCAGGAACTTGACTGTGACCAGTCACTCAAACTCCATCCCAGCATATGCCAAGATCCTTGCATCTCTCCATTTCTTAGCTACGGGGTAATTACAAAGGGTCTACGAATGACCTTGTGGACATCTCTCAGGCAAGCCAGTCCCAATGCTTGCATCAGGTACTGAGCTGCATCAAAAGGAGAGCCCAACTCCACATACAAGTCCCCCATACATCGGACAGGAGGCAAAGGGTATCTAGGGATTTCTACCTCATTTCCCGCTTCCCACCTGTGCTGGGTGCAATTGATTGTAACCATGTGGCCGTTCAGCCACCTCACTACATTGCACACATCTTCTGCAACAGACACCAATGGCATTCTATTAATGTGCAGGGTGTTGGTGATGCCAGTGGTAGATTAATTGATGTGAATGCAGTGTTCCAAGGCAGTACCCATGACAGCATTGCATTCCGCAGGTCACCTCTTGCTCGGGCAGATGGCAGCAGTAGATTTTGGCAACATGTGGTTACTCGGTAAGTACCAAACTCAACACAAGTCTGATATGTATAAATGTCATGCATAAATGCGATGTCACATAAACATCTATTTTACAACTCAAATCTTCATGCCACGTACACAGCCTCAAAAAAACACTGCATGTACCATAGTGTTAGAAATAGGGATCCTTAGTTTGCAAGGGCTTGCATCTTTGTCCAAGTAGGAACCCTTCTTCCTAATCACGATAAGGGTGTTACAATCCTAAACTAACCCCAGCTCACCCCCTTGGTAGATTGGCACGAGCAGTCAGGCTTATCTTAGAGGCAGTGTGTAAAGCATTTGCATGTAACCAACAGTAACACAGTGAAAGCACCACAAAAGAACACCACATCAGTTTAGAAAAAGATCCACTATTTTTATATACTTAAGACAAGACCAAAAACAATAAAAATCAACAATACAGTACTTAGCGCTGAGACCAGGGCTCCGGTGCGAAGTGATGCGGTGCTCGTCGCAGTGCTGGCAGGTCACGGTGTGAGCAGCGGCATTGTCGTTGCTGAAGCGCTGTCATCGGCTGACGAACTGTAGTCAATGGTGCTGGCGTCGGTAGGCCAAGGCTGTGGTGCGGGATGAGTACAGTGCATTGTGTAGCTTACGAACGGTGCCCTCGAACCACAGTGCAAGCAGTGGCGTTGATGTCTGCGTGGAGCAGCGTCCTTGGGGATACCAAGGTGGTGGTGTGAAGTGAGGCGGTGCGGTGCCCACAGGTCACCGTGCAAGCAGCGGCTCGGTGGCGGCGTCAGGTGGTGTCTTCAGGACTGAGTCGGCAGTGGCGTCATAGACAGCGTTGGGTTGCTTTTTCTTCTGTTGCAGCACAAAACTCACAGTCCCCATTGCTGAGGGCAGAAGAACTTGAAGTCTTTGCTGTTCCTGAAACTTCTTGAACAAGGGGCAAGCTTTACCTCAAGACCTTGGAGAAAGTCACAAAAAGTAATTGCAGAAAGTTCAGTCCATTTCTTTCACTGCCCTAGACAGGAGCAGCCGCTGCAGGCCAACACAGCAAAGCACATACAGTGGTAGTCCCTCTTCACAGCTTCTCCAGCTCTTCTTCTTGGCAGTCTTCTTGGTTCCAAAAGAGTTCTAAAGTTTAGGGCTTTGGGCCCCACTTTGTATCACCCAAAATCATTTGTTCTCTGGGGACAGAGAGTGTCTGTGCCCAGCCAGAGCCAGTTCTGTCCTCTCTTGTGCAGCTTCCTGGCAGGAGGTGGAGACAGCAGTGTCAGAGGACGACCAGGCCCATGTAGGTGAAAGGAAATCTCCTCCCCCTACTCTAAATGCAGCCCTGGTCTATTCAGCCCATCTCTGAGGTACTCAGTAAGCATACGGACCATCAGTTGTAACCTGATACATTTTTTCGTAGATTTCTCAAGTTGCTCAAATATGGTGTTTTCAGAGGTGCCTATATTCTCAGTGGTGTCAGTGAACAATGACGGGCCCTCTTAATGTAGTCATCCGAATACAGAGGTGCATGTTGGGCCATGCTACCGGGGAGCTGGAAAGGAGAGGGGGTGGTGGACGGGTGGTACGTGAGAGGGGGGGGAAAGGATTAGGAGGGGAAGGAAGGGGAGTGGGAGACCTTACTCAGTCCTAAAACCAAAGCAAATGATGAAAAAATAGTGTGTGTCACCACATTTTCACCTGTATCCAATACAGAGAGGAAAGTCATCTTGAAACATTGGCCCACTCTTAATGTTGGCTACCTCAAGCTGGAACGCCCCTTCTTTGCTTTAAAAAAAAGCAAAAGTGTTAAAGTCTTGGCTTCTCTCCCAGATAACAAACTGGTAGCCACCATTAGGACACTTTGGAATCTCCCTCCTCTAGTTGGTCATTTTAAATGCGCCGCATGCAGTGTTTGTAGTCTCACCACAGACACTAAAAAATGTGTGCATGGTAATATTGACATCACCCTCTGTCACTTTTCCAATTGTAACACCTCCAATGTTATATATGCTATTATGTGTCCCTGTAACTTGATCTATGTGGGGCAGACTACACAAAAGGTCCGTATCCGGATCTGCCAGCACAGAAGCAGGATCCGCTGCAAAACTGCCAATGCCCCACTTGTCGAACATTTTTCTGCTTTGAACCACACTGAAAACGACTTAAGGTGGCAAGTTATCAGCGTGATCCAACAACCTGCGAGAAATAGTAACATTGCCGCTATTTTGAACGAAGAAGAACTCAAGTGGATAATTCGGACTGACAGCCTGCACACAGGGCTGAACCGCCTTGAGGATTGGTTGAACCTGCTTTAACTTTCCTATGCGCATACTTTCCCATGCGGATACCTGTTTAACCTGTTTAACCTGTCATGCCCTATGGTCTTCATGCAACCAAGTTCTGTTGTTCCAATATTCTCTCCCCTTTCTCATTCTTCTTTTCCCCCCTTCCTTTTTTCCCCTCTCCCCTTCCCACCTTCTCCTCCGTTTCTTTACTTGATTACTCTCTTGTCTATATATTTTTTAATTAACTCATTTTTACCTTTTACCTTTCTTGCCCACTTCTTTCACCTCTCCTCCGCTCCTCCTTTATTCCCCTTTATCCTCTCTTTATTTTCCTCCCCTCCTCCCTACCTTTTTTATCTAGTTTTGCCTTCCCCAATTGGGTTTTTATTTGTTCCTCTGTTAATTTTTCCTTATCTTTTTTTCCTCCGCTTCCTCCCCCCTGTGCAGCCTGCAGACGCTTTGATTTTGGCTCCCCTCCCCTTTCCCAATCCATCATGGCCGGACCCACACTCGTCACCTCTTCTATCTTCACGGGCCCCGTCATATAGACCCACCCTCCGCTTGCCTTCACCTCCACTCTCCTTTGAGAGACCGCACCATGTGACCTGCCTAACCTTGGTCCCGGAAGTCCCGAGCTCATTGCAGGCTCCGACTCTTTCCCCGCCGAACTTGGCTCTCCAGCTCTCGGCTAACAAGGCATTAATTATTACCCGTTTACCGCTCCGGACCTCTTCGCTGCTCACAGCGGCATCCGGCGCTTATTTCACCCAGGTAAGCTTCACCACGATCTTCCCCTTCCAGCGATCCTTCGTCCCACAGCTGCTACGGTACTACCTCCCTTCTTCCCCTTATTTTTCAACACCCATGAGTTTGTCTCCTTCGCCGTCCTGCGTCTCCTACTCGGATCGCCATCCTTGCCATTCGCACAGGCGTTACGGCACCCGTAGGTGTGGATCACGGACGCTCCTCCTCCGCCTCAAATCGTTCATTTCCCCAGCACCTGAGGCTCCTCGGCCACTCATTCCTTCTACCTGTGGCTACTTAGTAAGTCCTACTCTGCACCAGTTGGGACCCTCTAGCACTCTGTTACTTGGCCTTTGCTCTGCACTCCGTTCTTATTTTCACTATTATCACTCCTTCACTCTGTCCCCTCGGATTCCTGATTTTACCCATACTTCCTCTCCCACCTTTCCAGCTCCTCACCTCTGGCATCCGCCACACACGGGCCCCCCCTTCCTACTACCCTCCCTTTCACCTCCGCCACCACCATTTTTTAACTCCTCTTAAAACTCGCTAGACCCCCCCCTCACCCACCCTGGTTTTTTCAATCGGTACTCACCCCTTTACTCTCTATACATATTCTGATCCCGCGTTATTCTTTCATTTCATCCTATACTTACTGTTTACCTAATTTGTCCAACCTTTTTTCCCTTTTCCTCCCTTCCCTTCCCACCCTTTATTTCCCCCTCCTACCTAGGCTAACTTCCCAGGCATCCTACCTCTGTCTTGTCCTGAAGAAATCCCACCATCTGTTTGGGGATCGAAACATCATCGGCCTACGTCTCTAAACTCAAAATTTTATTGTACATTTGTTTTCTCAGTATGAGATGTTGATTTGACTTTCCGTAATTGCATTGTTTACTTAAAAGTCACTTTTTTAAGTCACCAGCTTGTGTTAAGGAAATCGGCTGGTTTCCTTTTAAACCTTCTCACGGCTAGCTCACTCATTTTTGTTCTTTATTATAGTTCTTAAATCGACATAAAAACCTTCTTTCATCACATGCATTGTTCATTCTTTTGAATTCCAATTCTTATTGTAGTAATTGTGATATTTTTCTTGACTTTTCTTGAATGGGACCATTGATCCTTGTAAATATAGGCCCACTAGTAGCATTTGATTTACAGACCCTGGGCACACGCAGTGCACTGTACTAGGGACTGACTAGTAAATCAAATATGCCAATCATGGAAACACCAATCCATAATAGAAATTTCAAAGAGAACATATGCACTTTAGCACCGAATAGCAGTGGTAAAGTGGCCAGAGTCCTAAAACCAACAATAGCAGGTCAGGAAAAAATAGGAGGAAGAAGCAAAATGTTTGGGGATAACCTTGCAAAAAGGGACATTTCCAACATATAGTATATATCATGCACTGTACAGATGCAAGAGGAACATGTAAACAAGTTCCCTAATTTCCCTCCTCAGGTGATGCTGGATATTCACTAGCCCTGCAACTCCACACACAATACAGACGTGCAGCCACTGTATCTCAGTGTAGGTTCAATTGGGCACCCATACTTACTCAAGCCATCATAGAGTGCACCTTTGGTGTCGAGAAGTCGCGGATCAGATATCTTGACCGTACATGGGGGGTGCTGCTGTGCTCCCTTAAAGTTGTGTTTAAGTTCATAGTAGCCTGTTGTGTCTTGCACAACATAACTTTAAGTCACGGCTTACACATACCTCTGGACCCTCAGATAGGGCTGAATCTGGGCAACTGGGCCTGTGCCCAGAACCGAGGGCAGGGTATGCGACTCCATGACCAGCTGGTTGACACTTTTTTCATCAGAGCAACCTGTTGTGCTACAGGCTACATGTAGTTTGCAGTCTGTTGTCAATGTTGATAGTTGGATATTTAACACTCTTTCCATAAATTCAATCCTAAGACCACTTTGCAAGCCACACTCAATGTCTTTAAACAACAGCTGTTGACAAGAGTAAAAAACCTGTCCATGCAAAAAGCAAGGTGCGCATGTCAGCAATTAGTGTTGAAAATGTCTCTAAGGACTCCATTGCCTCAGGTGATGAAATGTCTGTGCATGTGTGAGACCTCCCTGTACCATTTGACAATGGGGGCCTGATTCACAAAGATACTCTGCTCTCTGTGTGGAGGTGCAGCAGTTGAGGCGCAGTCTACATACTCAGGATCTAATTGCTAGGATCTGTGTTCTCATTGAAGTGATCCTGACCCTAGTGTGGAGAGTACACAACAACTGGGGTACCTCCCCCATGAGGGCAGATGCCCCTTGTGAATCAGGCACCTTGTATGTGTGTATGCTGCAACTAATGTGGTAGAGTGGCCAGATGTCTGTCATATCTAAAGCATGGTTAAAGTAGACCTTTGTGATGACATGAATAGTCCATGCTCATAGCTGTCATGTTTGGCACCTCTCTCTGAAGTGCCACTCCTGGCTTGGTGGAAAAACTCGTGGAAACTGGTACTTGTCTTCCTGTATCACTATGGAATGTAAAAGACTACAACTCACAAAAGTAATCGTGAACATCTTTTCTGGATCTGCAAGAAATTATAAAGTGCAGAGCTGGGGAGGCCTTTGATGTTTTCCCAGTGGGCCTACTATGATGGTGAGGGGATCTGACTCCTCATCCTCTGTGTGAAAGGACTGATAGTCTTCATCCTCCTCCAAATACTCCGACTCCTCCTGTACTTCCTCCTCTTTTGCATTACTGGCAGCTGAAATGGCTGCTTGTAAGGGAAGGGGGCTTTCCCCCTCAATTGCATGTCGGCTGCCACTGGACTGACTCCCGGGGATCCGCACAGGCGCTCCACATGTAGCTTCATTTTGTTAGGAGAGCGCCGCTTTTCCACCTAATGATGTAGGTTTTATGCCTTCTTTATATAGCGGGAAGCACTAGATCTCCTCAACTGCTATTTTCCCTACAATTTTCAGCTTTTTACACTGCGAGCCGTTTTCCTTCATGACAGCCGCCATTTTAGTTTCTGCAGCATCGCGGTCGTCAATTCTCCTTAAATTTGCCTAATTTTTACCGTTTATAGCAGCGTTTATACTTGCTAGTTTAAGATGAGCAAGTGATGTTTCCTTTCTCTATTTGCCTTTTGAAGGATATTGTAGCAGTCTAAGGGAGATGCTGTGACACTTCTATTAAGTGGCCGCCATTTTGGGACGTTTCAATACCTGACCCATTCCATCTTGCTGCAAGTGCTTGATGATCATCTTTTACAATGGCTTCAGCGACTTCCCCTGTTATTCATCATTTATCCTGCTATAATCTCTGTATTTTGAAGGAATTGGTGTGATCTTTTTTGTCAAAGACTGTCCTGTGGTGAACCTCCTCATCTGGCGCAGCCTCTTAGCATGATATAACTTGTCTTATTTGCCACTATCACTTGATTCCTGCCTTTTGGGTGCTCCACAGCATCACCATTTTAATAGTGGTACCAAAGACGGTGCTCATTTTCAATTCCTTTCACCTATACATCAGTGCAGCCTCCATCTTTCAAGTCCTTTTTTGCGTCTGAGCTTTCTTTTTGTCTGCACACAACTGATTTTTATAAGGGCTTAGGTACTAAGAGAGTGGCTCCTGTGATTTATTGCCAGAACTGAATCTCTTATTTCCTCACAAGTTACTCATCTATGGGGAGACTACGAAATCTTAAACTGATCACCCCCTCTAAATCTAATGTGCAATAGACTCTGACACACCTTTCAAAGACATGGATGACGCCTCTCTTCAGAAACCTGATCCCTCGACAGGCACCATTCCAAAATCTCATCTTACAAGCAAAGTACCTGCGATTTCTATCAAGCATCCGAAAAAAGACCCTCCCTCTCCAGTGAACTCTTCTTCTGCATCCATGGATATCATCCTTGAGGAAATTCGCGCCCTAAAACCCTTCATAGAAGATACGAAAAAAACTTCACAACTCCTGGACGATAGATGGTCATCATTAGAGTCACATATGCTTGTTGTGGAACAAAAGATGGACTCTCTTCAGGTCTCCTGTTCCTGAATTTCAATGCTGGAGTCTGAAATACCTCTTCTTAAGAAACAGTCCGAGGATTTGGAAAACCGAAATTGCAGAAACAATCTCTGAATTTATGGCCTTCCAAAGAATATTGAAGGTTCCAACCGAACAGTTTTCTTTCAAACCTTCTTACCTAGGCTCTTAGAATTTCTCTCTACTCCTTCTCTTAACATTCAAAGAGCTCACAGACTAGGTCCCAAGATCTCTACCTAACCTCATGGAGTCATCATGTTTTTCCTGCAATATACCGACCTCCTACAAGTCCTGTCTGTTGTCAAGTGAAAAAAAACAAGTTTTTGCAGGAGGTCATCGTCTCTTTTTCTCTCAAGATGTGGCTAAAGTTACTGCTGATCGTCGTAAAAAATTCCTCGATCTTAGACCTCAACTGCATTTTCTAAATGCCAGATTTGGACTACTTCATCCCTGCATCTTTAAGGTCACCTATAAGGACAAGACTACCACTTTTGATGAACCAGTTGTATTACAGGAATTCCTTCATCAACATGGAGCTGTGGCTATGGACACTTCCAAATCTACTTAATTTGTTTCTATGTTTCTATGTTTCTGTTTTGCTTGATTGTTTCCTGTTTAAGTAATCCCTTGATTGTTGCATTGCTTGTCCTTTCGCAATGTTCATGTTAAGATGTTTTATCTCTCTTCTCTGTTTTTTATCTCCTTCCATCTCTTCAAATGTATTTTCTTATCTTTATTGCTTTTCCTCCTTTTCACTTGCTTTCCTTCTTTCTTATACAGGTAAAGTTCTTTAACGTCAATTTGCTTCCCCTGTAGTCTCTCCTATATGTTGATGTCTTACCCCTGGTTCTTCTGGAGTCCGTTGGAGTTCCCGTGAAGTCGTCGTCGTATCCTGGTGTTGCCGTTCCTTAGCTTCATCTTGTGTTGTAGGTATGTCTTCCAGTCATCCATTGTATGACAGTTATTGTCTCTATGTTAAATTCTATGACTTGTACTGGTTCTTCCTTTCTCTCAGATTTTTAGTATCTTTACTCTTTCTGTTGTGCCCTTTTTTTTTCTCCCCTAATCACAATTCCATTTCACTTCGTTCTTTCTGGTTTTTATTCTATTCTTTTCTTTTTCCCCTCTTTCCTGTTCCAACAATTCTCTTCTCATTATTATGTGTATACCTTTATTCCTTCACTTTTTCTGAATTTTAAGATTGACAATGGCATTGTATGCTTAATGAATGCTTATATTACTTCCTTCCAGTTAAATGCAGAGTTACGGCATGGAATATTAATGGATTAGGTAATCCCATTAAAAGACAACGAGTGTTGTCCCATTTAGCTGCGTTAAAAACTGACATTGCTCTACTCCAAGAATATCATTTGTCTGATTCTGAAGCTTCTAAGTTAAAGAGATGTTGGGTAGGCAATGTTTTTTCTTCTCCGGCTTTAGGTAAGAAAAATGGTGTTTTGATTCTCTGTCATAAAAAAAATCATGTTTCAGTTGTTAATCAAGAATCTGACTCTGATGGTCGTTGGATTATTGTTAAATTACTTATAGATAAAATACTGTTAGTTATCTTTAATGTTCATGGCCCAGTTTCCGTTGATAACACATTTTGGACATAGATCTCTGATAAATTACTTTTGTTTGATGATGACTATATTGTTTTTGGTGGTGACTGTAATCAAATCCATGACCCCATTTTGGATAGACACTCTCCAGTTAAATTTGTAAATACAAAAATGCATTCACAATTCACCTCCACCATATGCCGTAATTCTCTAGTCGATATTTGGAGACTTTGTCACCCAGACCTTAGAGAATACAGTTACTTTTCACCCCCACATCAATCACAATCCCGTATTGACTATCTCTTTTTAAATAAATCCTTAGCTCAGCATGTCCTCCACTCTGAGATAGGTTCTATTTTAATATCAGATCATACCCCGGTTTTTGTTGATTTTGATTTGCCATATGCTGGTAGATGGCGTTTTAATAATTCATTACTTGTGGTTCCTAATTTCTCTAGCCAATGCAGCTCTTTTGCTTCCGAATTTTTTGCTATTAATACAACTCCGGAGTCCACCCCTATAATGATTTGGGATTCCTTTAAGGCAGATGAGAGAGGTTTCATAATACATTTTGTTTTTCAAAAGAAAAAAGGTTTTGAAAAACAAACAACTCAATTGCTCACTAAAATTAAAAGACTAGCATACGCTTATTATCACCCTAACACTGAATCTTCTTTAAAAGATTTTATTGATGCTAAGCTTACTTTTATTAAATTATCCATGGAAGCTGCTTCCTCCTATCTTTTGAAAAGTAGTTCTCGCTATTATGGATATCAAAATAAAATGGGGAAGTTATTGGCTAGTTACTTAAAAACAAGGCAAGTTAGAACTAGAATAGACTCTTTGCAAAGCTCTACTGGGACTGCACTTTTTAAAGATGACAATATTTTAAATGCATTTGTCTCCTTTTATAATCCTGAGACTCAGCCACTTCAATCTGATCTATCCTCTTATTTTCAATCTATTAATTCTCCTCCTTCTCAACATATTGATTTTGATTCGTTGGAAACTGATATCACTTTAGCAGAAATTTCCCACGCTGTTTCTGTATTGCGACGAGGTACAGCCCTCTGGATCTTATGGATTTACTGTTGAGTTCCTTGAACACTTTTCTAAGCTTCTTCTTCCAAATCTTCTTCTTTTATTTAACTTCTTTATTACAAATGGTTCTTCCCAGGGCACTTTTCAGGAAGCTATGATTTGTTTTATCCCTAAAGACAATAAGGACCCCTCCTTGTGTAAAAACTATCGTCCCATTTCTTTAGTTAATACGGACTACAAGATCTTTGCAAAACTTTTGGCATTACCCATTGACCCTATGGTACCTGAGTTATTGGACCAGAACAATCCGGCTTTGTAAAGGATCGGCTATCCTCTGATAATTCTAGAGTCTTTTTTAACATCCTTATCAAGGCCTCTTCCCTAGACTACCTTCTTGCTGCTATAGCTCTAAATGCTGAAAAAGCTTTTGACAGGATTCGTTGGGATTTTATGTTTCGTGCTTTAAAGTGGATAGGTTTTCCTCCCAAAATTTCTTTATTATATTCCGGCCCTAGACCTTCTATTTTCGCTAATGGTAAATCCTCAGATTATTTTTCTCTCTCTAGAGTGGTACGACAGGGATGTCCCCTGTCACCTTTATTGTTTATAGTAGCATTGGAACGCTTTTTAACTAAAATTAGACAGGATCACTGCTTTCCAACTAGGCCACAACAAGGTAAAATGTCTGTTTACATGGACGATATCCTTTTATACTGTTCTAAATCAGATACTTCTCTTCCTCCTTTTCTCCACCAGGTTAATATTTTTTCATGGTTATCAGGATACCGCCTTAACTGGGATAAATGTGAAGTTTTACCCCTTCGTGTTTTATGCCTTAAGCACTATTTTCTTCAAACAGGATTTTCCTGGCAACCCTCAAAGTTAAAATACCTAGGTCTGTGGTTTTCCTCGAATATTTCGGAGACTTTAAAATTAAATTTTGACCACATTATCAAAACACTAAATGACTCCATTACTAGATGGCAACCTTTTTTTCTCTCTTGGTGGGGAAGATTGGATTTGATTAAGATGATGCTCACCCCTTTCATTCTATACACTCTCTCTAGGATTCTGGTGCACATTCCCTGATATTATTTCAAGAAAATTGATTCGCTCCTACTAAAGTTTCTCTGGAAGGGTAAACCCAGTCAAATAGCCCTGTCCTCTCTAAAAAAAGACAAACTTAATGAGGGCCTTAAATTCCCTCACTTTAAATTCTATCCCTATGCCTTTTCCCTAAAACAAGCCTCCTGTTGGATATCCTCAGGTCTCTCTACACACCCCCCCGGTATGGTTATCTATAGAAAAATCTCTCACCTCCCCTTTTGACCTTCAGGAGACTCTTGCCTTCACTACTAATATCTCTGCTTTACGCTCTTCCGTTATTTCTCATACTCGTAAACTTCTAGCTCCTCTTCTACCATCTTTTTATCCTTCCATTACCTCGCTATCTCAACAACCCATTTTGGCACAATAAATTATTACGTATCAAAAATCGACCTATTTACTGGAAATCCTGGAGATCCAAGGGTTTGATATGGATATCTCAACTCTTGATTAATAATTAACCCTTATCTTTTATTGATCTCCAATCTAAATTTTCTCTTCCTAACACTGTTAAAACACAATATAATCTTTTACTTCCTTCTCTTAATCAATATCTCCTTTCACTCCCACCTATCTCCAATCTTCCTGCAACATGTTCTACAATATTTCCCTTATTGGATACCTCCCCCTCTGCGTCTTCTATTTACAAGTGTTTATTATTACCTTCAGAATGGCACAATTCGAAGACTGAGTTGGCATGGGAAAGGGATTTAGTGCAGTGCTGGCCTGCCTCCATGTCGGATAAATTGTGGCTAAAGATCCACAAAACTTCAAGAGCTGCTAATACTACCCAAACCCTTTATTTTGTTTATCAATGCCTACTATATTCCCCTCCAACATTAGCTTCTTTCTCCTCTAATACTCCATCTGCCTGCTGGTCTTGTCTCTGTTTAAATGCTGATTTAAAACACATGCTATGTGATTGCCCTATAGCTATAAATTCTGGCAATTAGTTTGGTCCCAAATTAATAAGATTTTTAGAGCTAATATTCCCTTTTTTTTACCCAATATTTTCTCAGGTTCACTGTCACCTCATTGGATTCAATCACCATCAAACTTTAAGTTGTTAGATTTATTATTAGCTATAGCCTTACATTTAATAACTTCAGACTGGAAACATGCGGCTAAAGTTACTTTTAAAGCCTGGTGGAACGCCGTATGTTTTCATCATAGACTTGATACCAACTATGTCACCCCTATCTCTCTAGCAATTAAAAGGGACTTGTTATGACTTCCACTTACCACAAACCTATCCTAGTCCGCTTCTTCAAATTTTTCTACTGTCACTGTTGTAAATACATCAGATGATGTCCGGAAACCGCCGTAATTACATCTTGTTGTCTTTTTCTTAAAGAATTAAGTTGTTACAGTGTTATGCTTACAAAATTATATTATAATATTTTATTATTGAATATTTGATTTGTATACAATGTTTAATCTCATATTTCGTTTTTCCTCAATCTTTGTAGTGTAATAATAACCCCCTTACTTTCTCCCCCTTTTCCCCTCTTATACTTATAACGTTTGTTGTAACCATTGTATTTCCTGTCCCTTTATATAATCTCGATGTTAATTATAATCTATTTTACTTATGATACTGTTGTTCTTTTTCCTCTGGTTCTCAATAAACTCAAACTTTAAAAAAAATAGTCATCCCACAGGAGAACCACCCGACATAGGGGAACCAGGTGCCTTGATGGAATTCTAGAGACCTGGAGCGAGAATTGGTGAATGCCGCCAGAGGACGCTGATGAGCCGAAGCAACTCAGGAGAGCGTCGATGTAGCAGGTGAGTAATGAGAGGGAAGGTGTGGGATTGTTGAGGGGTGCAGTGAAGGCATTTTTATGTGCTGCACATTCGGTTTTTTAACGCGTCAGTGGCACAAATCCTGTGATTTTCCTTAAACTACTGCAGGAACTTTCATTAACAGGCACTAATTGATAGGTCCACTTCAGACAGTGTTGATATATATATATATATATATTCACTTAAAAAACCATAGGTTTCACACATGTTATAGTTTGTTATAGTTAGGTGGATATTTCACTCGTAAAAAACCAATGAAATTCCCCCGTTATAGTTAGTTCAGATAACTATAACTCGCGCGCCCGCAATCCACTGCTCATGACGTTACATATTACATCACTCATGACATGGTCAGTGGCATCACTCATGACATCACTGATGACATCATCCTTGTGATAGAGTGGCGGTCGCGCGAGTTATAGTTATCTGAACTAACTATAACGGGGGAATTTCATTGGTTTTTTACGAGTGAAATATCCACCTAATTTTTTTTTTTTAAAAAGAATTTTACATTTTTTTTTTTTTTGGGGGGGGGGTTTCACCCCCGCGATTTAAAAAAAATAAAAAAAACATTTTCTGCCTTCGGGGTCCTTCAGGGACCCCCTGACAAAGGCTGGGGGGTCAGGAACTCTCTACCCTGCCCCCTTTTCATGTTAGCCACCTTCCTTTTTCACTCTCGCACTGAAAACAAACAAAATGGCGGCCGACACTTCCTGATTTCGACCGATTCGAACGTTGACTAACATGTAACCACCAATCAGAATTACGCTCGCGCACGTTAGGGTGCTCGCACGGTGCGCGCACCCTGCGCGCGTATAGATATTGATATGCTTTTAAATGCTATTTTCTCAGGAAATACTGAACAGATTTACACCAGACCTGCAAAAGGCACTTCCCTGACCTTATGGCTACCTCTCTGCCAAATTTCAAGTAATTCTGTTCAGCCGTTCGGGCTGTAGCTGTGTCTAAAGGTCCTATGGAAAAATGCATGGGGAAAACGCGTTTTGGGACCCCCCTTTTTTCTTGGCCCCCGCTTGACGAATCACCCCGAGACTTTCAGGGTAGGAGCTGAACGGAGCGCCCCATTAGTTTTGAAAATTCCGCGAAGATTCGTCAACCGGCGCCAAAGTTATTCAATAAAGAATTTTGAGATTTCCTATGGAAACACGGTCCTAACTATAACTATCTACTGGCGACCGCCAGTAGATAATATATATATACATATATATATTCACTGAAAAAACCATGGGTTTCACACACGTTATAGTTAGGAATTAGCATTTAAAAAACCTTAGAAATTCAGTGAAAAAACCATAGGTTTCACACATGTTATAGTTAGCTGGACATTTTACTCGTAAAAAACCAATGAAATTGCCCCGTTATAGTTAGTTCAGCTAACTATAACTTGCGCGCCCGCAATGCACTGCTGATGACGTCACATATTACATCACTCATGACATGGTCACTGACATCACTCATGACATCACTGATGACATCTCAAATGACATCACTGATGACATCATCCTTGTGATAGAGTGGCAGACCTCCTCTTCCCCTAATATAACCTTTGATACACACATTCAAAAATAGAGACTAAAATTTTCAAAACAATGGACATACCAATACCAGTTACAAGAACCTCTTAAGTAATTCTAAGAACCACATACACATCCACTCATTCACCAACAGTCCTATACAGTCACTCATACATGCACTCACTCATCATATGTACTCATACACCTATACATCCTGTTACACAATGCCACTCATCCATAGAGTTACTCACACATACTCACTCATGCTAATAAAGAAACAAACATACATTTATTAGCTTATACAGTTATACACACACCACCACACTTACTTCTACGGAAACTTACACATACTTAGTCTTATAAACAATCACTTATAGAAACACATACTTATTCATACAGGAACTCTTTCAATCTCTCACTCTCACATATACTCACTTATATACACCAATAGTCACATATACTAGTTTAATAGATATGTAGTTACTCATAAAGACACTATTGAGACAGTCATTCACTCACTAACACACCCATACACACACTCATCCACCCATACAGTCCTGCACACATGCTGTGTTCAACACACACAAAGAGTGAATCACTCATTCATGCACCTATGCACTACATAATACCCCCCACCGAACCATACAGACACTCAGACTGATACTCAAAAAAACAACTAATAACCTATATAGACACCCATGAAGCTACTCACCAACCCATGCAACCACTTATACACAAAGTGAGAGACTGATACAGATATTTTCATATTTAAACATTACTCAGTAAGCCATGTATTCACTATGATACACTTAATCAGTCAGTTACACAATAAATTTTTCAAAAACAAAGCATCCATTTAGACACTTATATACCCATTTATTCTTCCATTGACCTTGAGATATACATATATAAAACATATTTAATTTTCAGAAAAACATACATTCACTGGATGATGTCATCAGTGATGTCATCAGTGATGTCATTTGAGATGTCATCAGTGATGTCATGAGTGATGTCAGTGACCATGTCATGAGTGATGTAATATGTGACGTCATCAGCAGTGCATTGCGGGCGCGCGAGTTATAGTTAGCTGAACTAACTATAACGGGGCAATTTCATTGGTTTTTTACGAGTAAAATGTCCAGCTAACTATAACATGTGTGAAACCTATGGTTTTTTCACTGAATTTCTAAGGTTTTTTAAATGCTAATTCCTAACTATAACGTGTGTGAAACCCATGGTTTTTTCAGTGAATTTCTAAGGTTTTTTAAATGCTAATTCCTAACTATAACGTGTTTGAAACCCATGGTTTTTTCAGTGAATTTGCAAGGTTTTTTAAATGCTAATTTTTTTTTTATTCTTCAATTTTTTCTAACATATTTTTAATTTAATTTTCTTACCTTTTATAAAGACTATGCTTAAATTTTTAAAATTCTTTAATATGTTTTTTTTAATATATTTTTTAAAATAAACATGTAAAATTTATTTCCAGTTTTTTTTTTTTTTTAATTTTTTTTAGTACACGTACCGTAAGCTCACGGTAAGCGTACGGTTTACGCAACGTCCGTAATCTTTCTACGCTGCTTGCGTATAGTTACGCACTTTGCGTAGCCGCGCGTACTGCGCGTGGGACGCGTGCGCGCTTACGCCACGCGCGCACGTTACGCGGAAGTGTCGGGGAGTGACTGTTATGCGCATGCGCGCAAGCGCGTGTCTTTTTTACGCGCATGCGCACTTTTGCCGTAAGCGTACCGTAAGCGTACCGTAAGCGTACGGTTGGTCATGTGATCATGAAACACAACTTTTGATTGGTTGAAACTACTTTCAGTTCTAGAACTCTCCTACACCACACCCATTCCCCTCATTTCTGCTTGTGATCCCTTAGGAGAAGGAGCTGGTTTGTCTTTGGGATACGATGGCAGAACAGCAGAGCCCTTCTGAGAGTGAGGCTAGCACCAGCAGCACTGTCTTGAGGCAGAGAGCGAGGAAACAAAAGCCTTCTTATGTTTGGGATTATTTTACTTTTCCTGAAGGCCAGCAAAAGGTGAATGCACCCTTAGTTACTTGCAGGCTGTGTAAGCGTGTACTTTCTAGAGGTAATCCTGACAGGAAGTATTCCTTTGGGAATCACACCATGAAGAGACACCTCCTGGATGTACACGGAAGGACACATGGTCATCTTTTTTGAGGTAACTCTTCAGAAAGACGAGCCAGTACATCCACAGCAGCTCAGCCTGGACCATCATCTGCAGGGCTGACTCCTTCTTCTGCAGGTCAGGTGAGCCCTTCATCTGTGGGGGGAGAATCTCCTTTTGCTGGCCCTCTGGAAATTAACCCTCGGTTTGCGAGGGTTGAAGTACGGTGCGCCCATTGTCATGATCTAATTACTTATAGGGAGACCAGTGTTTCCCTGGTGAACAGTAAAATAGATCAGCACACTTGTCGTACCGTCTAATATTCCCAATCTTTCTTTCCTCTGTCCCTGCATGAACACAACGGTTCTTTTAAGAGCCAACCTTATCTTTCATCTTTTTTTTACATATGTTTTTAAAAACTTTTTTTTATTTTTTTTTACCGTACGCGTACGGTGCGCGTACTTTTTTTTTTAAAAAAAAAACACTAAAAATCATTTATGACATTACATTGACCTTGAGAGACTACAATTATTATTATTGACTTACCATACTCACTGAAAAAATATTTATTCATTTCTTTTTTTAAAAAATAGTTTTAAAAATGTTTGTAGTTTTCGTAAATTTTCTATATCTATCTGGAAAAAAAGTAAAAAGTATTAATATTTTTTAAACTTTTTATAATACAGTACACATATTTACATTTTTTCCCAAAAAATATTTTTGCCTTATTTTTGCTGCAGACTGACACATTATGAAACCACTTTTTTTGATTTATTTAAATGCACATGTCCAAGCTGTTTTTTCAGACCACCACCATGTGTATTCTCGGTGACTGCCTACACTCCAGCAAGGGCAACCAGCCTTAGTGATGCTGAATGTATTTGCATTACAGACTTAAACCTGAAAACCCCACTCGCTTGTAAATACTGTGCATGACTATACATGGCAAGCACATGGGTGTGTGCTAAGACTCTGCTTCTTCCCCCAAAAATTCGCTCCCCCTTTCCATCTAATGCAACTGTGAAATCACCAGAGCAAGACGCAATAAATCTCTGCCTATAATTCCTCTATGCACACAGAGTCATGTTTTCACATTAGTCCCAAAACGAAATTTCTTTGCCATTTTGAAAGCACACTTACTGCTCTTTTTTTTTCCGGGCCAAGTGAAAATCACTTTTTACAATTGGAAATCACTTTTACAGACTGACACATTATGAAACCACTTTTTTTGATTTATTTAAATGCACATGTCCAAGCTGTTTTTTCAGACCACCACCATGTGTATTCTCGGTGACTGCCTACACTCCAGCAAGGGCAACCAGCCTTAGTGATGCTGAATGTATTTGCATTACAGACTTAAACCTGAAAACCCCACTCGCTTGTAAATACTGTGCATGACTATACATGGCAAGCACATGGGTGTGTGCTAAGACTCTGCTTCTTCCCCCAAAAATTCGCTCCCCCTTTCCATCTAATGCAACTGTGAAATCACCAGAGCAAGACGCAATAAATCTCTGCCTATAATTCCTCTATGCACACAGAGTCATGTTTTCACATTAGTCCCAAAACGAAATTTCTTTGCCATTTTGAAAGCACACTTACTGCTCTTTTTTTTTCCGGGCCAAGTGAAAATCACTTTTTACAATTGGAAATCACTTTTACAGACTGACACATTATGAAACCACTTTTTTTGATTTATTTAAATGCACATGTCCAAGCTGTTTTTTCAGACCACCACCATGTGTATTCTCGGTGACTGCCTACACTCCAGCAAGGGCAACCAGCCTTAGTGATGCTGAATGTATTTGCATTACAGACTTAAACCTGAAAACCCCACTCGCTTGTAAATACTGTGCATGACTATACATGGCAAGCACATGGGTGTGTGCTAAGACTCTGCTTCTTCCCCCAAAAATTCGCTCCCCCTTTCCATCTAATGCAACTGTGAAATCACCAGAGCAAGACGCAATAAATCTCTGCCTATAATTCCTCTATGCACACAGAGTCATGTTTTCACATTAGTCCCAAAACGAAATTTCTTTGCCAATTTGAAAGCACACTTACTGCTCTTTTTTTTTTCGGGGCAAGTGAAAATCACTTTTACAGACTGACACATTATGAAACCTTTTTTTTTAATTTATTTAAATGCACATGTCCAAACTGTTTTTTCAGACCACCACCATGTGTATTCTCGGTGACTGCCTACACTCCAGCAAGGGCAACCAGCCTTAGTGATGCTGAATGTATTTGCATTACAGACTGAAACCTGAAAACCCCACTCGCTTGTAAATACTGTGCATGACTATACATGGCAAGCACATGGGTGTGTGCTAAGACTCTGCTTCTTCCCCCAAAAATTCGCTCCCCCTTTCCATCTAATGCAACTGTGAAATCACCAGAGCAAGACGCAATAAATCTCTGCCTATAATTCCTCTATGCACACAGAGTCATGTTTTCACATTAGTCACAAAACGAAATTTCTTTGCCAATTTGAAAGCACACTTACTGCTCTTTTTTTTTTCGGGGCAAGTGAAAATCACTTTTTACAATTGGAAATCACTTTTACAGACTGACACATTATGAAACCTTTTTTTTTTATTTATTTCAATGCACATGTCCAAGCTGTTTTTTCAGACCACCACCATGTGTATTCTCGGTGACTGCCTACACTCCAGCAAGGGCAACCAGCCTTAGTGATGCTGAATGTATTTGCATTACAGACTGAAACCTGAAAACCCCACTCGCTTGTAAATACTGTGCATGACTATACATGGCAAGCACATGGGTGTGTGCTAAGACTCTGCTTTTTCCCCCAAAAATTCGCTCCCCCTTTCCATCTAATGCAACTGTGAAATCACCAGAGCAAGACGCAATAAATCTCTGCCTATAATTCACACTTACTGCTCTTTTTTTTTTCGGGGCAAGTGTAAATCACTTTTACAGACTGACACATTATGAAACCACCATGTGTAACTACAACAAAAACAATTCCCATTTCTATTATTCATTTCTTAAGTTACCACATACATCCCCTCTCAAACTGTAAACTCACCTTTAAAATTAGTTAGTTGTGAAAGAAATGTGACACTCAAACAGCAGATTATCAGAGCCAGGATCTCTGTTGTGTTCACCTCTCTCCTCTCAGCAGAACCAGATAATGGCAAACTTTCCCTCTTTTTTTCCACACATATACTTGTAAGTTTCAAATCTCAGTGCTTCCCCCTTTTTTTCAAATGTAATCACACATTTCTATTGGTTGAAAACCAACCCTTTTCCAAAAGTACCCTTCCCCCAACTTGACTTCTGCCTAGTACCCTTCCCCCAACTTGACTTCTGCCTGCTACCATAGCAACAGCTCATGGAACACTGCTGTGTGCAGTTAGGTCAGAAGTTTGCCAAACAATGTTTCAATTCCACAGAGCAAGAGTGCTTGACTTTTCAAACCTTACAGCAAATCCATAGTACTGTTCTTTGGTTACACATTTTTTTGTACCAATACAAAACATGCTTCTATTAATTTACACATACAGCCTAGTTTTTTTTCTAGAATGGTATGAAACAGCCAATCAGTTCTTTTTGTTTTGAAAAAAATATGTATGCCTCCATTTCCAAACTGTCTTTCTTTTCATATTGCCATTCTACTGAAAGACACCTCCTGAGTGCATCCAGTTCTCCTTTGAAGATGTTCACAGTGTGGATTGTAGGGCACAGCTATGTCTTCTGGAGTGAAAAGTTTGCAGAGAAAACAGGTATGGTGAGAGACCTTGCTTTGCCAAATGTAGACATTAAATGGATTGGTCAGAGAGGGTTAAAGTGGCACCAATTGATGCCATTGGTGAAATCCTTCATTCAAATCCAACACCCTGACCTCATAATAGTGCACTGTGGTGGCAATGACCTAGGCACTTTGACTGGGGTAGGTCTGGAAATGCTTATGAAGGACACCTTTGCACAACTGTTTACACTTTTCCCTAAAACTGCCTTTGTGTTTTCCAACATATGCCAAAGGCAAAAATGGAACTGGTCCAATCATTTCTGTCCGCAGATTGACAAAGCAAGAAAGCACGTCAACAAATCTGTTTCTGCTTTCCTCCGTGACTATGGTATGGGTGCCATTTACCACAACAACTTGCGTTATGACATGCAAGACATTTATAGAGGAGATGGTGTGCACTTCAATGATGAAGGGAACAGAGTCTTCCTCTTGAACCTTAGACTCTGCATCGGTACTTACTTGTAGGTACCACTAAAAAAATGACTTCATAAACACAACAGCTCTTTTTAGAGCTCCCTAATATCTAAACTCTTAATTCTGCATTTCATTTATTTATTTTTATTTTTTTTAACCGTACGCTTACCGTAAGCTTACCGTACGCGAACCCCGTGATTTTTTTTAAAATCAATAAATGTTTTTTTTGTACTTTTCTGTCCTTCTTTGACCCCCTTACAAATGTTAGGGGGTCTGTAACTCTCCTCATTGCCCCCTTTCCTTGTTTTCACTGTTTTTTTTCTGAGTGAAACACAGAAAATGGCGGCCGCCGCTTCCTGGTTTCGGCCGATTCGAATGTTTACTAAGATCTAAGAGCCAATCAGAATCGCGCTCGCGCACGCCACCGTACGCTTACGGTAAGCGTACGGTAAGCGTACCGTAAGCGGGCTCAGATATATATATTGATTTAAAGGCTATTTTCTCAGAATCTACTGAACAGATTTACACCAAACCTACAAAAGGCACTTCCTTGACCTAGGGACTACCTCTCTGCCAAATTTTGAGTAATTCTGTTCAGCCGTTCGGGCTGTAGCTCGTTCTAAAGGTCCTATGGAAAAATGCATGGGAAAAACGCGTTTTGGGACCCCCCTTTTATCTCAGCCCCCGCTTGACGGATCCCCCCGAGACTTTCAGGGTAGGAGCGGAGCGTAGCGCCCCACCTATTTTGAGAAATTCGCGAGGATTCGTCGACCGGCGGCAAAGTTATTCAAAATAGAATGCTGAGGTTTTCCTATGGAAACGTGGTCCTAACTATAACTACCTACTGGCGACCGCCAGTAGGTAATATACATATATATATATATATATATATATATATATATATATATATATATATATATATATATATATATATCAGTCTTAGAAACATAGTAGAAAAGTATACAATAGCCAAAGCAAGACCAAATTGTCTTACAATATTAGTCTTCAGTAGGAAAGAACATATACAGATAGAGACCCGTCGGATTTCTATTCAATATCTGAAGGTCTGGAAGACCCTAGGTGGTCAAAAGACTCGAACTTGAACTCAGAAGTCAACACTGGTTTTGTCACTAGTGCAACTGAAAGTGATCATGACCCAACTCAGGGAGAGTCTAGGGGAAGCAGGAGAACTGTGCTGCGGAAGAAAAGGAGTCATCACGGAGCTTCAGGGTTAGCCTGGGATTATTCCCCAGCAACAGTTCCAAACTCACAGGATCATACCTCCATACCTCATCCTGAGCTGTCCGTCACTGACCCGCAAAGCACTACATTATCTTCTGTGATGGATACAGTACTGCAGGCTATTGCCTCCCATCGGGAACAGACTTCCAGGGATGGTCGTAGGGCACAATTAGCCCTTCATAAGGTACAGGGTGTAGTCCGAAAACTTTCAAAAACAGTTGCAGCTTCCAATATGAGACTGACGGAGATCGAAGATCGAATAGTGACGAATGAAGCCGAAGCCACGGTGACTCAGGAGAAAGTGGAAGCTCACGAAGCCGAGTTGAAAGGCGTTAGGTGGAAGTTGGAGGAAATGGAAAATCGCCTTCGTCGCAACAATCTCCGCGTACTCGGAATTCCGGAAAAAATCGAGGGCGATGATATACGCTCCTTCATAATTCAGCTGTTCAAGGACACACTCCCCGAGCTTGCATCCTGGAATTGGGACTTGGAAGTTCAACGCGCTCACAGAATCCCATTTACTTTAAAGACCTCATCACAAGGGGGATACCCTCGTGCAGTTTTGGTTTTTTTTGGAAATTTTCTACTCCGTCAGGCTATTGCTGAGAAAGCAAGACCTGAAGCTCGGCGCAGCAGAGGCGCTATCTCTTACTTTGTGAGGCCTGATTTCTGCCACACCACTGTGGAGAGGAGATGGCGTCTCCGCCAATTGATCAAACCTTTCCAGGAAAACAAAGCTCAGGTGTATCAACAATCCTGCTAAGCTTTAAGTCATCTATAATGGTCAGGCTAAATTTTTCTCCTCAGAAGTTAAAGCCAAGGAGTTTCTAGATAGCCTGTCCTGAAGCTTTTTTTTTTTCTTTTTTTGCTAGTAATTGAATAATTATATATTAGTAAATGCTGACTTTAGGAGTGAGGAATGGGTTAGGATGCTTTTCTTTTTCTCTTCCTTATCCTTTATGCTCTTCTGCTTCTTTGCCCATTGGAGTACGATATTTGGTATGCGTCTTGCTAGGGGATCAGTCCAGGACTCTGTAAGCTTTAGAACTATAAGGATTTGTAGTAGCTTGAATACAGCTATAATATACTCACTATATTCAGATATATTTTTCTTTCTGGTTTTTTTTTTTTTTCCTCTCCCTTTTGTTCTTCTTTCAAAATATCAAAAAAGGGGGGGAAAAAAACCACTATGTTTGCACCTACTCGGCCTTACTGGTTTTCACCTTTTATGTTTATTTTTATTGGTACTGGTTAGGGAATATCTCTCCATCATCACAGACTCCTCCGGAGTCTAAATGCCCTGGTTGTTGGTGTCCGGGGAGGGGAGGGAGGGAAAAGCATAAAAATTAGCAATTTCGTGCAAATAAGTTAATGTCAAGTTTTTTGTATATGGAATATATAATATATTGTAGTAATAAGAGGGAACCAGGTTATGAACTGTGTTTTGCTTTTTATATAGTTTTCTGTTTTTTGACGTTCAGGTTGGGGAATTTTCCTTGTTTTCTTAGATGGGGAGAGTAAAACTTTGTAGCTGGAATATCGCGGGTCTTAATGACAGAAATAAAAGGGCACAATTATTTCAACTTTTACGGCAGGACCCTGTTGATATCCTATGCTTACAGGAGACGCACATTGCAGATTGTGATAAAGAATTGCTAAATATTCCAGGGTATAATGTTATTATAGCCACCTCACAAACATCTAAAATACGAGGGGTTGCTATTCTTGTAAAGTCTATAATTGGCGATCCTAGTCGTACATTGGCCGATAAACATGGCAGATGGGCTATAGCTCAACTGAAATCCGGTCTTGTAATCTGCGCAACTTATAGTTCAAATCAGGATGATAACCCACTTTTTAGAGATCTAGAGCTAGAACTGGCCTCTTGGCCTGGCCCTCTTATTCTATGCGGAGATTTTAACATTGCCGTAGGGAGGTGTTTTGATATCCAATCATCCGCAAACTATAAAGGACGTAAGCCTAGGGTATACAGGGCCTTATGCCAATTGAAGGATAGCCATCATTTACTGGATGTCTGGGGATTAAGGAAGAAAAATGATGATGGATTTACTTATTTCTCATATCCCCACAACAAGTATGTCCGAATTGATTATATTATGTCATCACTAGAGGACTCGCTCTTGCTCGATATAATTAAATCTCCAAAAACGATTTCAGACCACAACGCACTTACCCTTATTTTTGATTTGCCAAGCTGTGAGAAGTCGAAAGTGCAATGGTCCTTTGATAGAAAGCTACTCGTTAACCACCAATATATAGCCCATATAACATCATGGGCCCAGGGATTTTTCGATTGCAATCAGTTTAGTGCTTCTAGACTGATTGTATGGGACTGTTTTAAAGCAGCATTAAGGGGGGAGACTATTGCGTTTGTGGCTAAGCGCAAAAAGGTAGAGGATAACATTAATATGAACCTAATGCGCGAATTGTCTAATCTCGAGACTTATCATGCTGCCCAGATACAACAGGGAGTTCCAACCCTCGATACTCTTCAAAAAATACTTGTATTAAAAGCCGAAATTAACAGCACTTTAACCCGAAAAGCTGTAGAAATATATGAAGCCAATAAAAGTAAATTATATGAATCTGGAGAGAATGTAGGCAGATATCTAGCCCTTCGAACACGACAAAAACAATCTCAAAATAAGATCAAGCGGATTGAGTATGAGGGCCAGGAATATTCCTCCTCACATGATATCGTGGAGGTATTCCGAAAATACTATCAAAAGTTATATCACAGCGATAATTCATATCCTGATGGCGCCATAAAAACTTTTCTTAATAACTGGTTATCGGACCAAGATCTTAATCCCTCGGTTGACGAATTAGTCAAAGAAGATCTCGAAAGAGAAATTTAAATTTCGGAGCTGGAGATTGCACTCTCTGATCTTGCAAACGGCAAAGCAGCAGACCCGGACAAAATTCCGCTCGATCTGTATAAGGTGTTAGGTAAACAAATACTCCCCTATTTATTGGACCTGTTTCTGGGGGTTCAGTATCATTCATTCCCACCCGAATCCTGGAAACATACCAATATAGCCATTTTTGTGAAAAAAGGTAAACCCCCGCATCTCCCATCTTCTTACAGGCCCATATCTCTAATAAACTCCGACTCAAAACTTTATGCCAAGATCCTAGCTAATCGGTTGAGTGGGATCGTCGAGCGTCTTGTCTCCCCATGGCAGCATGGCTTTATCCCTGGTAGGGATACTACGGATCACACACGGAGAGCCATCACCCTATTTGACATCATGGGCAGCACGGGGGGGGAGATGTCGATGATCGTGTTTCATGGAGCTTTCTGTGGAGCGTCCTGGAATCAAATAACTTCGGGAATAAGTTTATTAGAGCTATAAAGACCTTATATATAGATCCTAAGGCAAAAGTCTCCATTTGTGGTGTTGAGTCGGAGTTTATTGAGATACAGAGGGGTACGAGGCAGGGTTGTCCCTGCTCTCCGATATTATTTGCTCTCTATATTAACCCCCTAATTGTAAAATTGCTTTCTTCACCCGGTATTCGGCCTGTTGATATTGGTGTGTTTTCAACGAAAGTCTTGGCGTATGCCGATGACGTGGCCGTTTTAACAACAAATCCTGCTGACGCAGTTCAGGAAATCGAACTAATTACCCAGGCCTTTGGCACCTTTTCAGGTTATTCCCTTAATAGGGATAAAACAATGGTTCTCTGTACAAATAATACGGTTTTTGATAGCCCCCTTAAAGTGAAGCAAGCCACCTACTTAGGTGTCTGCCTCTCTTCGGATGTGAGGGAAATTGACCATCTTAATTATACTCCCCTGATTAACAAAATAAAGACTGACCTCAGGAGAGTAGATAATTTACATCTTTCTATAATTGGCAGGGCTAATTATTTAAAAATGAATATCTTTCCAAGGATACTCTACTTGTTTCGAGCAATTCCGATCTTGCCTGGAGGTATTTTTATTAAGATCATTGACTCCTCCATGTCCAAGTTCATGTGGAGCTTCGGAAAGATCAGAAGAGCCCTACCTTTTTTAACTCTACCCCAGGAGAGGGGTGGGCTAGGTATCCCCAGCTTAACATTATACTTATGGGCAACACTTCTTCAACATATGGGCCCATTACTTAGTCATAAATCAACCACCTCGCTTATTATGGAACCCTTTATCCCTTCCATTTATGAGCTGAGTCTTGGGACTTAATGCCAAGGCCTATTTTTAAGGCAGGTTGAACCATTATATTATAAAAAAATTAAGTTAAAGATAGTCACAGATGCTTGGAAGGTATGGAAATCTGTATCCAAACATTTAGTAATTCCAGAATTCACAAAATATACCCCCTTATGGCGTAGCTCTATTATTTCTATTAGTCTTAATGACTCTACCGCCCGCAGGTGGGAATCCTTAGGTATTAATACAGTGGGCGACTTTCTCGGCCAGGATATTACTTCGTCATTTGGATGGCTGCAGCAGAAATTTACTATTCCAACCACTGATTTTCTGAAATACCTTCAGGTGTTTACAAGCATTCGTAACTGTATCCCTAGAATTAAATTGGATAATATCAATCTGTTTTCTATTATTGGAAAACGCTCTACTAGAATCGGCACTCTTTATCAATTGTTGATCAAAAACATTCCAGATGACATAGAGCGGGTTGAGCAGGCTTGGGCCACAAGGTTAACTAATCCAAATGTTGATATTGATCTATGCTTGGCCCTCTCATCTGAACTTTTTATTGCATCGAATCTTAAAGCCCAATACTACAGAGTTCTCTATAACCTTTATTTCACGCCTGCAAAGTTATTTTCCTGGGGCTTACGGGCTGATGATAGCTGTCCGAGATGTAGCCAACCCCAAGCGAACTTAATCCATATGTTCGCGGATTGCCCCAAATTAGGTTTATTAAAGGCTACGATTATGGGATTCTGGGCTCAGGTATTTGGTCACGATATCCAAGACTCAGTAACTCTTTATTTAATGGGACATGATGACTCTCTTGGTCATAGTATTGAAGAACAAAGGATACTTTTTTTGGGCACTGCTATTTTTCGTATTATTTTAGCTGCGCGGTGGAAGGACCCTGAATTACCCACTTTTCAGATGTGGCTTAGCCGTCTCTTGGCAACCTATAAACAGGAACTTTTAATATATAGCTCCAGAGGTAAAAAAACTAGGCTTCTTGGGGCTCTGATTTGGGCTCCTATCTCCAAATGGTATTTAAATCATAGGTTTAATGACATATCTCCCTCGAACTGAATGATGTATTCTCTTCTTGTTTTCTTTTCTTTTTTTTTTTGTATAACTAATCTAATCTAAGTGTCCCTGCTGGGTTTTATATCTATGTAAACCGTTTGTATGATTTTCTATATCAGATTTACTATTGTTTTTTATATTTTATGATATACTAGGTCGTATGAATTTTGCTCAATAAAAATAAATTAAAAAAAAAAAAAGGAAAGAACATATAATGATCTCAGTAGCCATGAAACAGAAATTAAGGAAAAGAGTTTGATGACTTGAAGAATAGTTTTGATCCTTCTCCCCATACATGGAAAAGATTTGCAACATCTACTAAACCCTACACTTACCTAGGGAAAGGGGAAACCCTATTGAATTAGGGAAACAATAAAAGTGTCAGCATCAGAACTTCTGTAGAAGATCTATAGGTAAAGAGTCGTGTATAGCATGAAGCCACGCAATCAGAGATGACAGGTGAGGTCTGTACCCCTCCAAGTCTAAAGGAAATCTGACTAAACCCAAGGTGGGTTCACTAAGCAAAATACTTAAAGAACATTTGTGAAAACAGGACCACATACACATCAAAATATGCTTTCCCGTTCCCAGAAAAAAAATTTGCACCTTGAACTCTACTCCGATATTCTAGGCTCGCTCCCAATGCATCCTTCGTTCCTCCCGTTGTCTGATAGTACCTACTGGTTACACTCCCTTTGTTCTTCATTAAAATCTTACTTTGCCAGTTCCTTCTCTCCTCACTGTCTCTGAACTACAATATGATTGTTACTAATTAGCAAATGAATTTGGTCTGCACCTGCAGAGGAGAAAACCATGCAGGAAAATAACTTGCCTGTTAATGGTAATAGCTCGACTGTAAGCTTAAGGCCCCAAATCTTGCCACATTAATATTTCTCTTTGAAACATATTAGTTCTACAAACTACATATAATCCAATGCATGACATCTTTAATAATGAACCAAGCTATATTGTGCTGTACTCTTATATGGGGCACAATAACTAATACATATAATTTCAAGCAAAAGCGACAACTAGTCACAACTTATATAGAAAGCATTAAAAACACAAATGATTTATTCTCACTATTCCATGGCGAATGCATTGCATTAAATGCATTTTATTGCACCACCTTACAACTCAAACTATAGAAGAAGAATATTAGCAATCCAGATGTTTTCAGAAAAGAAAAACGTTAATATGCACACACGTGTCAAAATACACAAAAGATGCAATCCCTTTATCTTTGGTGCACCGTATCTCATTAGTATTATTGCGTCCCAGAAGTACATACAGGAAGTGCAAAAAAAATGTACAAATATATATATTAAAACGTAAAAGGATGGAGCCAAACTACGTACCTCCACCATGGACTAAAATAGAAAATCTGTCAGCCCTAGAAGGGAAAGGACAGCTGTGTTTTTATTAAGTCACTTTGTGTGGAGCATGTGCTGATTACAATACAACATGGAGCTGACACTAGTGCTCCGATGGCACTCCTGCAGACATAATAATTGTCCATAAAAGGGTGACCCATAACAAACAAGATCACCCTTTGTGTGGGTGTCGGTGCACACTTGAGTTTCTGGTCAAGACACTCCCCCCCAACCCCACCCCCCAGTTTTTCATTTTTTTTTATATGTTGATTCAAGCGTTTTTCAAGGCCTGGTGATCTCATGCTTCTTTGTGTAACATTGGCTTCCTTGAGTCACTTTTAGCTGAAGAGGCTAGGGATTTGTTGGTGGCTGCTTTCAAAGTAGTGCAGCATTTTACCTCAACTCTGTTTTTTTTGTGTTGAAGAATGCAATCGCCTTGTGCATACTTCATTGCTGTCGCAGGAACGTTTTCAGCTTGCTTTCTGTTCATTAAAAAATAGTTATTTTCAAATTTGATGGTTCCTCGCAGTAATAAATTCAATACTCGAATAGCAAATCCGATATAAGAATAATGTTTTTCCAGCAGTGTTGTACTTTGCTTCCTCAGGCAGCAAAGAAAGCAAACAAATGCATAAAGGAGAAAGTCATTGTGCTCACAAATGTCATGGAATAAAACCTTACTGCTCCAGGCCCTGGGATATATGTCCCTGCAGCATCCAGAGAATAATAACTCCTCCAACACAATGTTTTATTCTGAGGGGTGTGTTGTGTTCACATTGTGATATATGACCGTGGGCCGCCTCTCGTCAAGCTGTCAGGGGTGCGCGTTATTTGCATCGCTGCTGTGTCAATCGGACAGCCTGTGATAAAAGAGGCAGCAGGGAGCATTAATGGGATTGTGAACTGCAGAGAAAAGGAACTACAAAATGATCAGAAGGCTCTTCTCTCGTGTGGTGTTATTCAATGGCCACTGATTCACTCTGACGCTCTAATGAATAGCAGGCGCGCGCTGCCTTAAACTGCCGCCATTGATTTTCTGAATGACCTCTTCAAAGGTCAGCATGACTCAAAGGTATGTACAATGTGGAAAATGGCCGGGGTTGGGCTGGAAAGCCTCCTCGTTTGACCCACATTGTTAGCGTTCTTCAATTCTTTCTTGTCAGTGCTGCCAGAATAATTGCACGGCTCCATCCATGGAAATGCCTCTTGACAATCCATTCATTTCTCTCGGACTGATTCATTCCACAGCACGCCTTCATAATATCAATGGGCGATTGGATTCTCGGCAACAATCAGCTGGAGTGTCTGCCAGCGTGTTTGCTTGTCAGGAAATGTTGTTTTCTCTGTAGTCGCTTTTGATCTGTCATGTTGTGGCATTTGCTACCTGGAAGGGGTATTGGGAAATGTTTTGATTAGAGAAGACTTATGTTTGTGAGACCAGGAATTTCTGTTCAAGAGTCCTTGCCAATCTCATTACTTTCAGTGGGCCATTTTACAGACACAGGTAACAAGCAAGGAAATACAATGCAGAAGTGTGGATCCGCGAAGAAGGCACGCGCAATTACGAGTTGGCGTGCTCCGTGAAGATCACTCAAGGATTCGCGGACAGAAAGACATGAACTAAAATAAATAAATAAATGATGGGTTTGTGTCCGAAATTGGGAAGGTGCGCTTCTTTGACATGGGTGTTGGGGATCAATGTAGGGGTCTGTTCAAGTGTTGCACAGTCTGTCATGAGTAATTATGTACTGAACCTTTGTTCTGTTCATAGGTAGGCACTGGCTTTCTGCTGGAATAGGGATTTAAAGACTGAGGGCGTAGATTTACAAGTTTTGTCACGCAGGGCAGAAATGCGCTCTATTTAAGACAATACAGCGCATTCCTGCATTTTCCCCTGCACTGGCGCCCTTTTGGCAGCCTAACACAAACGCAAGAACCCTTGCAACATGGTGTAAGGGTACCTGCGTTGCATGCAGGATTGTTTTTTTGCAGGAAAGGACAACTTTCTGCACAAAAACAATCCTGAGAGGCATATTTCTACTTCTATGTGTGCTGCAGAACATGAAGAGAAATAAAGATATTTCTCCCCGCTATGCCATTCCTGGGAAAGCGTAACTTTGTGGAGCATTCCCAGGTCTACCAGCTCTGGTAAATCTGGGAATGCATCAGAAACCATGGGAGTTACATGGGCACAACTGCACAAGGCCCATGGAATGCCTTTCCAGGATAGTGCCTCAAACTTCTCATCAACCCACTGGGGGAATACTGTGTGACATTTTAAAAAACAGCAGCACCCACTTGGTCATTATTTTTAATGGGAACACTGCAATAACCAGAATGCCTTGCTCATTGGAGCAGTAAGACATGCCCACTGCGGTGAGGAATAAATAAAGCTGAATGGTGCTCCACATTTTGCTGCTGTGTTTTATTAGTGCAAAGCTCGTGATAAATGACGAAAGTTTGAAATGCGTTGGGCCGCTGAAGCATTGATTGAAAGCAAGAGGCTGTGATGTGCGGCTCTCACTTACCTTAGAGAGCAACCCTGAGGGAGGGCGTCCTCACAAGTGGCAAACTTTGTTGGATTGATTTAAGCGGCCTTTTGCTGGGTCGCGAGGACGAACCACAGTTGAAAGCGGATCCTCGGTGCTCTGAGGTCAGACCACCGGCAACGGGACCAAAGGGCTCAAGAGTGAGTGAGTTTTTATTGGCAACACGCAGAGCCTCAAACTTCTCATCAACCCACTGGGGGAATACTGTGTGACATTTTGAAAGACAGCAGCGCCCACTTGGTCATTATTTTTAATGGGAACACTGCAATAACCAGAATACCTTGCTCATTGGAGCAGTAAGACACGCCCACTGCGGCGAGGAATAAATAAAGCTGAATGGTGCTCCACTTTTTGCTGCTGTGTTTTATTAGTGCAAGGCTCGTGATAAAGGACGACAGTTTGAAATGCGTTGGGCCGCTGAAGCATTGATTGAAAGCAAGAGGCTGTGATGTGTGGCTTTCACTTACCTTAGAGAGCAACCCTGAGGGATGATGTATTTTGTTGGATTGATATATATATGTTTACAATAAAGGCTACAAAATTCATCCCACTCAAGTAAACCTGAATCATGCCAATTGACCAACATTTCATTGTATTTGGTATACGAGGCTAACACTTCTGAATGATTGCTGGTGATATAACAGATGTTATAACTTACAACTTGAAGATAACATCTGTTATATTACCAGCAATCATTCAGAAGTGTTAGCCTCGTATACCAAATACAATGAAATGTTGGTCAATTGGCATGATTCAGGTTTACTTGAGTGGGATGAATTTTGTAGCCTTTATTGTAAACATCCCAAACTTCCGGTATTGTATTTGCTCCCCAAGTTGCATAAAAATTCGAAGAAACCTCCAGGGAGACCCATAGTGTCCTCTATGGGCTCTCAACTTGAAGTAACATCCAAGTTCATTGATCACTATCTACGACCCTTTTTAAGTGCTTTGCCAGCATACCTCAAGGATACTACACATTTTTTGACATTGATTGATGGGGTGGTGTGGGAAGATGACTTTTTACTGGTAACCTTAGACGTTACCAGTCTGTATACAAGCATACCACACAACCTGGGGATCCAGGCCATCAGACATTTTTTAAGAGCCAGACCGATTTCATTACTAGCCCATACGGAAATGTTATTGGAAATGACGAGGTACTGTTTAACAAACAATTACTTCCTATTTAACAATAACATCTATAAACAAACCCAAGGTACTGCAATGGGCACCTGCTTCGCCCCCAGCTATGCCAATCTGTACATGGGCTGGTGGGAGGAGCAGGTGTCCCAAGATTGGGAAGCTCAGGAAGACAAGATCGTCATATGGGCAAGATTCATAGACGATATATTTTTAATTTGGAAAGGTGATGAGGAGGCAGCTGCAATCTTCATTGACTCCCTCAATAACAACGAGAAGAACCTACAATTCACCTCCCAAATTAGTGATTCTATGATTGTATTTCTGGATGTGGAGGTACTAGTTTCCAATAATTCACTGGTCACAAAGTTGCACAGAAAACAGACAGCTGGGAATAGTCTACTCAATGCCCAGAGCGCTCATCCATCCAGCCTGATTCAAAGCATTCCTTATGGGGAGCTAATCAGAGCTAAGCGCAATTGTAGCACCACTGAAGAATATGATAAAGAGAAAATCATAATGAGCACGAGATTCAAACAACGTGGGTACAGCGATAAGATCATTAAACAAGCGATTACAAAGGCAGATTCATTAACTAGATCTAATCTCTTACACTCGAAACCTGTGTCATCGGAATCTAAGGAATCGGTCAGATTTATCACCACCTTTTCTAAAAATGCATTTCAAATCAGGCAACTTTTTGATAGAAATTGGCATATTTTGAAAAGTGACTTGACTTTAAGTGAATATTTGAATGACACCCCTCAGATAACTTTTCGTAGAAGTCAATCCTTGAAAGACGACTTGTGTAAAAATATGATAAATGCCACAGAAACTGGCCTACAGTCAAGATCCAGTGGTTTTGTAACATGCAAACGTTGTAAGGCGTGTGCCCACAGTTCAGATTGTAAAAAACTCATGTTATCAGGTAACAAAAGGTATTTTGAAATCAGAGGAGATTTCAATTGCAAAACGGATTATTGTGTTTACTGTTTGATTTGCCCATGTGGCAAATTATACATAGGCAGCTCAATACATCCAGCCAAGAAAAGAGTCCTAGAGCATTTACGCGCTATTAAAAAACATGATACTCAGTACCCTGTAGCCCGTCATTTCTTTAACATACATGGGCAAAATGAAAAACTTCTATCCTATGTTGTTATAGATGCGATTGCACGGCAGGAAAGAGGAGGGGACAGACAGCGCCAGTTAAGATGCCTTGAATCAAGATACATAATCGATTTCGACACCATGATGCCCGAAGGACTCAATTCAAGTGAAGAAATGGCTGTTCACTTATGATATTTGGAACTGTTGTAAGAATCAAGTGCTGACTGGTTTTCTGTTAATTTAGATGTTATCCAGCTGGAAGCATACATATTTTGTAATGTGTTTTTTTGATATATTCAGTACTATTTTAGTATAGGGGATTTTAGCCTTTGCAGTTGAATTAATGTTTGCTAAGGCGGATGTTTCCATTTCCCGCAATTAAGGACGTTGACAAAATGGCAAGGAACATTGTCATTGGGGTCATTTAGGAGATTGTTAACAGCAAGTGATAATTGACAATTGTGAGCATGGTAAATAAGCATAATGTCACTTTGGCCCACTTGGGCGAGACACAAAAGTAAGTGGTACCAAAGCAATCTGGTCCTACGCTAACACTATGACTGAGCGTAATGTAAATTCATTGTGGTTCATAGTTCACAATGTCGTTAATATGTTATTGATCATTGTTAAAGGACATCTTATCATTTTTTTGTAGTGCTATGATTTAATGCACTAATGTGAATGTATTATCATGCTAACACACAATGTTGAGACAGGGTGTGATTGTGACCGGATTTAAATGGGCATTATTTACGAATGATGTCATGCTGCTTGATCATGTATATAATTTCAGTATGTGATAATATTCAAATTTGGCGTCAATTTCCACAATGCTTTAGTGTAACAGCACCATAAATTGGATTGTATCTGTCTTCAGGATTATGAATGGGTGCTACCCAAACCCACTGGGGTCCGTATTGCACAATATCAATAATGCTTTATTGACAATCAGTCACTGACATTTGACTCATCTTATTCAAATGCACCATGACAAGTATATTAGTGTGCCAATATACAATGTTGCGCGAAGATTTGAATGCAACCAGGTGTTATTATTAACATTTATGACTTGTTGCTTTGTTGTTCCATCTCTCATTTTGCACATGAATTTATCATTATACAACAACATGCCAAGATGGCGCCCATACTCAGTATGACAAAATAACGTTGTATTGATCTAGTCCCACCTCTATGTCAGTTTTTGAGGTATTATGTAAATACGGGAAAATGAGACATCCGCCATACCGTGAGAAAGCTATCAAGCGAAACGCGTTGGTGAGGCGTTATTCTGCCCAGTAAATCCTTTTCAACAGAATCCTGAGTGTCCTGGTATTTCTTTTGAAAGTGCAAAAGTGTGCGTGTATGATATATATATATATATATATATATATATATATATATATATATATATATATATATATATATATATATATATATATATATATTATCTACTGGCGGTCGCCAGTAGATAGTTATAGTTAGGATCGTGTTTTCATAGGAAATCTGAAAATTCTATTTTGAATAACTTTGGCGCCGGTTGACGAATCCTCGCAAATTTTTCAAAATAGGTGGGGCGCTCCGCTCTGCTCCTACCCTGAAAGTCTCGGGTTGATTAGTCAAGCGGGGGCCGAGAAAAAAGGGGGGTCCCAAAACGCGTTTTCCCCATGCATTTTTCCATAGGGACCTTTAGTCCAAGGTGCAGCCGAACGGCTGAACAGAATTACTTGACATTTGGCAGAGAGGTAGTCCTCAGGTCAGGGATGCGCCTTTTGAATATCTGGAGTCAATCTGTTCAGTAGTTCCAGAGAAAATTTCAGTTAAAAGTACATATATATCTATAAGCGCGCACCGTGTGCGCACGGTGCGCGCACGGTGACGTGCGCCAGCGCAATTCTGATTGGTTGTTAGATGTCAGTAAACATTCGAATCGGTCGAAATCAGGAAGTGTCGGCCGCCATTTTGTCTTTCGCAGTCTGAGGCAGTGAAAAAGAAAGGTGGAGAACGTGAAAAGGGGGCAGGGTGGACAGTTCCTGACCCCCTAGCCTTTGTCAGGGGGTCACTGAAGGACCCCCAAGGGTGAAAAAAAACCTTTATTTTTTTGACGAAAAAGCGCGGGGTGCGCGCACCGTGAAAAACCTTAAAAAAAAAAAATATTAATAAATACATAACTTAGCATTTAAAAAACCGTACAAATTCACTTAAAAAACCATAGGTTTCACACACGTTATAGTTAGGAATTAGCATTTAAAAAACCTTGCAAATTCACTTAAAAAACCATAGGTTTCACACATGTTATAGTTAGCTGGACATTTCCCTCGTAAAAAACCAATAAAATTCCCCTGTTATAGTTAGTGCAGGCAACTATAACTCACGCGACCGCAATCCTCTGCTGATGACGTCAGACATTACATCACTGTATTTAGACACCTATTTACCCATGTCTTCTTCCATTAATCTTTAGCTATACATATATTACAAATATTTATTTTTCAGAAAGACACATATGTAATCAGTGATGTAATATCTGACGTCATCAGCAGAGGATTGCGGTCGCGTGAGTTATAGTTGCCTGCATTAACTATAACGGGGGAATTTCATTGTTTTTTTTACGAGGGAAATGTCCAGCTAACTATAACATGTGTGAAACCTATGGTTTTTTAAGTGAATATATATATATATACATACATATATATATTCACTTAAAAAACCATAGGTTTCAGGTACGTTATATTTAGAAATTAGCATTGTAAAAAACCTTAGAAATTCACTGAAAAAAACATAGGTTTCAGGGATGTTTCGAGTTAGTTGGACATTTCACTCGTACAAAACCATAGAAATTCCCTCATTATAGTTAGTTCAGCTAACAATAACTCGCGCCCCCACAATGCACTGCTGATGACGCCACATATTACATCATTCATGACATGGTCAGTGACATCACTGATGACATCACTGATGACATCTCAAATGTCATCACTGATGAGATCACTGATGACATCATCCAGTGACTGTGTGTTTCTTTAAAGTTTAAATTTGTTTTTTATATATGCCAAGCTGTATTGAAGAATGAGTGGGTGTATAAGTATCTGTATGGAGGATTTAGTAGGTACGTGACTGACTGTATAAGTGAGTGATTAAATGTGACTTTCTGAATGCATGGGTTAGTGACTAAACTGTGTGATAGTCTGTATCAGTCTGTTTGTTGTTGTGTAAGCTGATGCATGGGTTGGTGAGTAGCTGCATGAGTGTCTATATGGGTTATTGATTGCTTGCCTGAGTATTTGTATGGCTGCCTGAGTGTGTGTGTGGGTGGGTGGGAGGTGTGTGACTCTGGGTGGGTGAGTGTGTGTATGGGTTTGTTGGTGAGTGAATGGATGTCTCAGTGGTACATGTGAAAGTAAGTACATATGTAAAAGGCAGTATATGTGAGTGATGGTGTATATCAATAACTATATGTGAGAGTCATTAGGTGTGAGAGTGGCTGCATGGATGAGTGTGTATTTCTATCAGTGATTCTAAAAGAGAGTAATTATGTGTTAGTATCTGTATGAATAAGTGAGGTGGTGTCTGTATGACTGTATAGGTGAGTTAATGGAAGTATGATTGATTCTATGCATGACTGACTAGGTGTGTGAGTAACTCTGGATATGTGGCAGTATGTGAGTGTCTGTATAGGTGTATGAGTGCATATGATAGTGTTGTATTGATGTGTGACTGCATGTATGAGTGACTGTATGGGTGAATGAGTGGATGTGTGTGTGGACCTAGGAGTCAGTGCATATTTAGTAACTGGTATTGATGTGTCTATTTTTTCAAAAATGGTAGTCTATATTTTAGAGTGGGTGTATCAAAGGTTATATTCAGGTGTGAGGAGGTGCATCAGATTTTCATGTGGATGATGTCATCCATGATGTCATCAGGGATGTCATTTGAGATGTCATCAGTGATGTCACTGACCATGTCATGAATGATGTAATATGTGACGTCATCCGCAGTGCATTGCAGGGGCTCAAGTTATAGTTAGCTGAACTAACTATAACGGGGGAATTTCTATGGTTGTGTACGAGTGAAATGTCCAACTAACTATAACGTCCCTGAAACCTATGTTTTTTTCAGTGAATTTCAATGTTTTTTTAAATGCTAATTTCCAACTATGCCTACAAAGTTAGGACATGTGAAGAAAGAGGAGGAAAAGCGCATAAAGAAGCACGACAAATACAGAAAGAGGCAACAGAAGTCCAGAAAAATGAAGAAAAGTGCAGGAAAAAGCAAGAGATATGCAGAAAGAACCAACAGAAGAGCAGAAAGTCCACCTGTGCCCCCAACTTTTTAATGACGGGTACTGGTGGTAACTGACTCTGACTAACCAGGACCGGAGCCAGTGCTAAGCTAAAAGATACTTAAAATACAGTAAAAACGCCAACATACACTAGGGAACACTATGCTTTGTGGTATCCCTGTGATTAGCATAACCTCCTCTGTTTTTGCCATGTGTTAGTGCCTGAGTCATTGCATGAGTACATGGGTACTGAGTGGATGATTAGAGTACTGCAAGGAGAGTGCATGGTGAATTTATAAGTGATTGGGTTTTGGCGGAGTGATTGGATAAGTACATGGTGCTGGCTGGGTGATTGGAGGAGTGTATGGGTAGTGACAATGAGATGGCTGAACTGCATCAGTAGTGCTTAGGGGATTGTAGCAGTGCATGTGTTAGTGCCTGTGTCATTGCATGAGTACATGGGTAGTGACTGGATGATTAGAGTGCTGCAAGGACAGTGCATGGTGAATTTGTAAGTGCTTGGGTTTTGGCGGAGTGGTTGGATAAGTACATGATGCTGGATGGCTGATTTGAGGAGTGCATGGGTAGCAACAGAGGGATTTCTGGAGTGCATGGGTACATCCTGGGTAATTTGAGGAGTGAATCAGTACTGTGTAGGTGGTTAGAGATCTGCATGGGTAGTGCACAGGGGATTGTAGCAGTGCATGTGTTAGTGCCTGTGTCATTAAATGAGTACATCGTTACTGACTGGAAGATTACAGTACTGGAAGATTACAGTACTGCAAGGAGAGTGCATGGTGAATTTATAAGTGCTTGGGTTTTGGTGGAGTGATTGGATAAGTACATGGTGCTGGCTGGGTGATTGGATGAGTGCATGGGTAGTGACAGGGCAATGTCTGGACTGCATGTGTACTGCTCAGGGTATTGTAGCAGTGCATGAGTTAGTGCATGGGTCATTGCATGAGTGCATGGGTAGTGACTTGATGATTAGAGTACTGCAAGGTGAGTTCATGGTGAATTTATAAGTGCTAGGGTTTTGGTGGAGGGATTGCATAAGTACACACATGTCACATCAGGCCCACCCCCTCCCTTCACCACTGTGCAAATGTGCCCCCTGGTGAGTTTTAAGTTGGGTGATTAATTCCCCTTGAATCCTGAGGGTCCATGGCTGCCAACAAGCCCACCAGGTACCTCCAGTAAGAGCCACAGAGCTGAGTTGCGGAGAGGCGGTCCGAGGCCACGCACCTTTTTACACCTCTCTGAAACACAAATCTGTGGCGCTTACTGGATGTACCTAGTGGGCTAGTTGGCCCCCAGGGACCCTCAGGATTCAAGGGGACTTAATCCCCCAACTTAAAACGTGCCACAGGGTGTGTTTGCACATTTGTCATATCAGGCCCTCCCCCTCCATGCACCACTGTGCAAACGTGCCCCGTGGCACATTGTAAATTGGGGAATTAAATCCCCTTGAGTCCTGAGGGTCCCTGGGGTCCAACTATCCCACCAGCTACCTCCAGTAAGTGCTACCGAGCTGCATTGCAGAATGGTGTAAAAAGGGGCATGGCCTCTGAACACCTCTCTGCAACGCAGCTCCCTAGCGCATACTGGAGGTACCTGGTGGACTAGTTGGCCCCCAGGGACCCTCAGGATTGGAGGGAACTTAATCCCTCAATTTACAATGTGCCAGGGGGTGCGTTTGCACACTTGCTATGTCAGGCCCCTCCCCCTCCCTGCACCACTGTGCAAACGCGCCCCCTGGTGAATTGTAAATTGGGGGATTAAAGCCCCTTGAGTCCTGAGGGTCCCTGAGGGCCAACTAGCCCACCAGGTACCTCCAGCAAGTGCCACAGAGCTGCGTTGCAGAGAGGTGTAAAAAGGGGCATGGCCTCTGAACCCCTCTCTGCAACGCAGCTCCCTGGGGCATACTGGAGGTACCTGGTGGACTAGTTGGCCCCCAGGGACCCTCAGGAATGAAGGGGACATAATCCCCCAATTTACAATGTGCCAGGGGGTGCTTTTGCACACTTGCTATGTCAGGCCCTGCCCCCTCCCTGCACCACTGTTCAAACGCACCCCCTGGTGCATTGTAAATTAGGTGATTAATTCCTGTTATGTCCTGTGGGTCCCTGAGGGCCAACTAGCCCACCAGGTACCTCCAGTAAGTGCCACAAGAGCTGCGTTGCAGAGAGATGTAAAAAGGGGCATGGCCTCTGAACACCTCTCTGCAACGCAGCTCCCTGGTGCATATTGGAGGTACCTGGTGGACTAGTTGGCCCCCAGGGACCCTCAGCATTAAAGGGGACTTAATCCCACAATTTACAATGTGCCAGGGGGTGCGATTGCACACTTGCTATGTCAGGCCTCGCCCCCTCCCTGCACCACTGTGCAAATGCGCCCCCTGGCACATTGTAAATTGGGGCATTAAATCCCCTTGCGTCCTGAGGGTCCCTGAGGGCCAACTAGCCCACCAGGTACCTCGGGAAGTGCCACAGAGCTGTGTTGCAGAGATGTGTAAAAAGGGGCATGGATTGGACAAAGAGGATTAAAGTGGCACCAATTGATGCCTTTAGATAAAACCTTTTTACATCTCCAACTCCTTGACCTCATGATTGTGCACTGTGGTGGCAATGCCCTAGGCACATTGACTGGGGTAGGTCTGGAAATGCTAATGAAGGACACCTTTGTAGAATTGATGTTGCTTTCCCCCCAAACTGCCTTTGTATACTCTAACATATGCCAAAGACAGAAATGGAACTGGTCCAATAAATTTTGTCCTCAGATTGAGAAAGCTAGAAAAAATGTCAATAAAGCCGTTTCTGCTTATCTCAGAGACCATAGAATGGGATCCATATACTACAACAAGCTGTGTTTCAATATGGATGGCATCAACAGGAGTGATGGTATACATTTCACAGATAAGGGAAACAGAGTCCTTCTCAACAACCTACGGCTCTGCATCGGCACTTACATGTAGCTACAAAAATCCCCCAATAAACACAAGGGCTCTTTTTTTTTAAATGGTTGACTTTCGCTAATTTACATTCGCCTCGGAAACCCCATCCCCGAGGCATGTCCACTTCTTATCCGTTGGGGACCGTGGGGGAGCCCCAAAGCCCCCACAGACCCCGCGGGAGCCGGCATTGCTTTTCCACATGGGGAGCTGCTGACATGCAGCTTCCCGTGTGGAAAAGCAATCTGGTTTGGATTTTGGAAGCCAGAGCAGGCTTCCCTGCTCTAGCTTCCAAAATCCAAACCAGTGTTTGATATGACAGGGTGCGAGCCGCACAGCTCCTGCTCTGTCATAGCAAACAGCAGTGTCCCGGGGTGGGCACCCCGGGAAACTGCCGGAGCCTGCCCTGGGGGTGGTGGTCCCCAGGGCCATCACGGGTTCTGGGAGGGGGGCCACGTGGCCCCCCTCCCTTCAAGTGGGAGCAGAGAAAAAAGGGGGGGTCCCAAAATGTGTTTTCCCCATGCAATTTCCCTTAGGAAACTTTAGACATGGCTACAGGCCGAACTGCTGAACGGAATTACACCAAATTCGGCAAAAAGGTAGATCTTGTTCAGAAAGAACTCTTTTTGTCAAATGGTGTAAATCCTTTTAGTAGTTCCTGAGAAAATCAAAAGTAAAAACACATATATATATATGGCCGCGCAGGATCTGCGCACCCTCCCGATCACAAGCTTTATGCTAATTGGCTGTCAACACTCCAAACCAGGATGTGCTGGCAGCCATCTTGTGCCTCGGTAGAACCGAGGCACAAGAAATCAGTGAAACAAGTGCACAAAACACAAAAAGGGGGCAGGGTAGAAACACCCTGACCCCCTAGGCATGCATATGGGGTCCCACAAGGACCCCCAGGGCCCCAATTATTTTTTTTTTTTAATTCGGCAAAATCCACGCAGGGTGCGCGGATCCCGCGCTTTGTTAATAATTAGCCCCCGGGTGGGCCAAATCCCGGGGGCAATGTTTGATTTGTGGGACCGTCACCCCCCCGGGGCTTTTTGAAAATTATGTGCAGGGGGCTCACAGCCCCCCCAGCCCTGGGGACCACCACCCCCGGGGCTTAAAAAAAACATGGGTGGGAGGCTCAAAGGCCCCCCCGCAGCCCCGAGGACCGCCACCCCCGGGGCTTGTGTTTGCTTTTTAATTTTGTTTTTTTTAAACCTGTGTGGTTGGCTCTAGCCCCCCACATGCCCCAGGGACCGCCTCCTCCCCGGGGCTCTGAATATTAAAATAGGGGGGTCCGTGACAGACCCCCCAGCCCCGGGGACCTGCGTTGCAGAGTGTTGTAAAAAGGGGCTTGGTCTCTGATCACCTCTCTGCAACGCATCACTCTGGTGCATACTGGAGGTACCTGATGGGCTAGTTGGCCCCTAGGGACCCTCAGGATTGAGGAGGAATTAATTCTCCAACTTAAAATGCGCCACAGGGCGTGTTTGCAGACATGTCACCTCAGGCCACGCCCCCTTCCTTCACCATTGTGCAAACATGCCGTCTGGCGAGTTGTAAATTGCGGAATTATTCTCTTTCAATACTGAGGGTCCCTAAGGGGCAACTAGCCGAACAGGTATCTCCAGTATGCGCCAGGGAGCTGCGTTGCAGACAGGTGATCAGAGGTCACGCCCCTTTTTACCTTAGTATTCAAGGGGACATAATCTCTCAACTTAGAACGGCCACAGGGCGCGTTTACACAGTTTGTGAAGGGAGTGGATGGGGCCTGAGGTGACGTGTGCAAACACGCCCTGTGGCGCATTTTAAGTTGGGGAAATAATTCCCCTTCAATCCTGAGGGACCCTTGGGGCCAACTAGCCCACCAGGTGCTTCCAGTAAGCACCACTGCGCTGAGCTGCATTGCAGAGAGGTGGTGCAGGCCGTGCCCCTTTTTACACTTCTCTGCAAAGGCGCTTACTGGACATACCTAGTGGGCTAATTTGCCCCTAGGGACCCTCAGGATTCAAGGGGACTTAATCTCCCAATTTAAAACGGCCACAGGGTGTGTTTACACAGTGGGGAATAGAGGGGACAGGGCCTGAGGTGACGTGTGCAAACACGCCCTATGGTGCGTTTTAAGTTGGAGAAATACTTCCCCTTCAATCCTGAGGGACCCTGGGGGCCAACTAGCCCACCAGGTGCTTCCAGTAACCACCACTGTGCTGCGTTGCAGAGAGGTGGTCTAGCCCATGCCTCTTTTTACATCTCTCTGCAACGCAGCTCTGTGGCGCTTACTGGAGGTACCTAGTGGGCTAGTTGGACCCAGGGAACGTCAGGATTCAAGGGAACTTAATCTCCCAACTTAAAATGACCACAGGGCATGTGTACACAGTGGGGAAGGGAGGGGACGGGCCTGAGGTGACGTGTGCAAACACGCCCTGTGGTGAGTTTTAAGAGGTAGTTTTAATACCCCTGCCCTATTATATACTAGGGTCTTACAGAGGAGTTCATGCTAATCACAGGGGGACCCCAACGCATAGTGTTCCCTAGTGTATGTAGGTGTTTTCACTGTATTCTAAGTGTCTTTTAACATAGCACTGGCTCTAGGACTGGTTAGTCAGACTCAGTTAGCACCAGTATCCGTCTGAACAAGTTAAGGGTACAGGATGATTTTGCAACAAGACTTCTTTCTGTTCTTCTTCTTTTTGTTCTTTCTGCACGTTTTCCTCCTTCCTGCACTTTTCTTCATCTTTGAGGACTTCTGTTGCTTCTTCCTGCATTTCTTTTTTTTTCTTTCTGTGCGTTTTTTCTTCTTTCTTCACATGTCCTATCTCTGTAGGCATAGTTAGAAATTAGCATTTAAAAAACCTTTGAAATTCACTGAAAAAACCATAGGTTTCAGGCACATTATAGTTAGGAATTAGCATTTAAAAAACCTTAGAAATTCACTGAAAAAAACATAGGTTTCAGGGGCGTTATAGTTAGCTGGACGTTTCACTCGTACAAAACCATTGAAATTCCCCCGTTATGGTTAGTTCAGCTAACTATAACTCGAGCGCCCGCAATGCACTGCTGATGACATCACATATTACATCACTCATGACATGGTCAGTGATATCACTCATGACATCACTCATGACATCTCAAATGACATCATGGATGACATCATCCTTGTGATAGAGTGGCAGACCTCCTCTCACCCTAATATAACCTTTGATACACACATACAAAAATAGAAACTAAAATTTTCAAAACAATGGACATGCCAATACCAGTTACAACAATCTATTCAGTAATTCTAAGATCTACATACACATCCACTCATTCACCAACAGTCCTATGCAGTCACTCATACATGTACTCACTCATCATATGTACTCATACACCTATACATCCTGTTACACACCGCCACTCATCCATAGAGTTACTCACACACATAGTCACTCATGCTAATAAAGAATCAAACATCCATTTACTTGCATATACAGTTATACACACACCACCACACTTACTTCTACAGAAACTTACATGTTGGACTTGGCCCTTTTTGCAGGGTCATCCCTAAATGTTTTGCCTTCCTCCTGTATTTATTTTTGACCTGTTGTTGGCTGTTTTATGACTCTGGGCACTTTACCACTGCTGATCAGTGCTACAGTGCAGATACTCCCCCTATTGTAAAATGAATGTATTGATTAGTGATTCCATGATTGACTGATTTGGTTTACTTGTCAGACCCTAGTATAGTGCACTGAGTGTGCCTAGGGCTTGCAAATCAAAATGCTGCTGGTGGGCTTGCAGCACTGGTTGTGCCACCCACAGAAGCAGCCTGTAAATGTTTGTCTAAGGCCTGCCATTGCAGAGCCTGCGTGCAGTCTGGTACTGTCATGCTGACTGGGCAAGTGCACCCACTTGCCAGAACCTAAACCTTCCCTTTTCTTCATATCAAACACCCCTATGGTAGGCCCAAGGGCAGGGTGCTTTGTAAGTATAAGGTAGGACATGCCCTGGTGTGTGTGGCATGTCCTAATAGTGAATTACAGCCATTTTCGTTTTTCACTATTGCAAGGCTACCTGTTCTCCATAGGCCAGAATGGGCTGCTAGATTATTACATGTTTATAATCCTAACTGACTCAGGGAACACGGTAGAAATTCGAAATTAGTATGCCTGAAATCAGAATTATAAAATACATCTTTTAATGAAGGTGGTTTTAACATTCTGTGTTTGAAAATACCACTTTTAGAAAGTAGGTATTTTCTTGTCTAACCATTCAAACCTGCCTCTGCTAGGCTGTGTATTCCTTGTCTGGAGTTTGAGTGACAGGAGCTGGGGAATTCCAGGGGGCTGGGAAATTCCCGGAGACAGGGTGAGTCCGCCCAGTGGTGAATAGAGAGATCTGCATCTTGATGGGAGATCTGCATCTGGAGGGAGGAGTTGCACCTGGGACCTGAATAGGACAGTGTCTGGCCCCCACAGTGCTGGCTCCATCCCCTGTGGTGCGTCTGATGTCTCTGCCCTGCACTGTGAATGAAGAGAAGGAATCCTGTCAACAAAGTGCTCCAGGGCTGTACTTGCCTTCCACAATGTTTCTCCACCTCCTGTGGGGCGTCTGATGTTTCTGCCCTGCACTGTGAAAGGAAAGGAGAAGTCTGGTAAACAGAGTGCTCAGGAACTGGTTTGGACTGGGCAAAGGCCCCTCTCCCCTCAGAGAACAAAGGATTTTGGGGTATAAGTAGTGGGACCCTGATCCCAAGAATTTAGATCACTTTTGGAACAAGAAGAAACCTTGACTGAGGAGCGGAACCTGAAGAAGCTGAGGAGAGACTATTCCTAAGCTGAAGTGCTGCTTGGGGGATTGGCCTGCAGTGGTTTGCCTGACTGCCAAAGGAAGGTGAAGAGACTTTGTGTGCTTATTTTAACTTGTAAGGATCTCCAAGGGCTTGGAACAGAGCTTGCCTCCTGCTGAAGTCTCAGGGACAACAGACTTCAACCCCCAGCTCCCCAGAGTTCTTTGGAAGTGCCTGCTGCTGTTTTGGGCCCTCTGAGGGACTGCTTGTTGCAAGGAGCTGGAAGCGCGACTCAACGAAGCCGAAGCGTATCGCCGTCGCTGCTCTATGTTTCGAGAAAAGCGTCTCGAAACATAGAGGAAGCGTGTCACTGCTGCCTGCCGTTGCACTTCTGAACAAGGATGTCGCCGCTGGAGTTGTCGCACTGCACCTCATCGAGAGAAGGTTCTCACAATGAGGAAGAAGCGTGTCGCCGTCGCTGTTGCTGCCGTCGCACTTCTGAACAAGGGTGTCGCCGCTGGAACTGTTGCATTGCACCGCATCGAGGAAAGCGCCTCGCATCCCAAGAGAAGCGCGCCGCCGTCGGAGCTGCTGCTGTCGCATTTCTGAACAAGGATGTCGCCGCTGTAGTTGTCGCAATTGTGTAGAAGCTTCATGCAAACTGGGAGAAGAGTGTCGCAGCTGAAGCTGTTGCCGTCGCAATTCTGAACAAGGGTGTCGCCGCTGCAGTCCACGCATCGAACCGAGAACTTCTCACATCCCCGGAGAAGCATGCCACATCTGGAAGCGCTTCACGTCTTTATTTCTTTGCACCAGAACTTTGCCGCATTTCCATCGCTTACTTGTCGTGGAAGCGCAACGCATCGTAAGGTACATTGACGCAAAGTGTCGCATCTTAAGAACTGAACTGAACTAAGCTAAAAACTACCATTTTAAAGTAATAGTGTTGTGTATTTTTGTTGTTTATGGTCTTGTGGTAAATCTATATAAAGTATACTTATTTTTTATATAAAACCTGTGTGGTGTCCATTTGTAGTGTTGTCACTGGATTACTGTATGTGGTCACATATGCTTTACACACTGCCTCTGAGATAAGCCTGTCTGCTCGTGCCAAGCTACCAAGGGGGTGTGCAGAGGTTATTTTAGGAGTGTACCCCCTTACCCTGACTAGAGGCAAGGGTCCCTATTCATCACAAGTACCTACCTGTGCCAACTAGAGACCCCAAATCTAACATTGGTGGTCAGCGGTGAGGATTCTGGACTTGCATTTGTGACTTATGTACAGTGATTGGTGAACACTACTTAGTGAGTGAAGACCATAACGCAACCACATGCTTTTTGGTAGATTTCTTTTTCGGATTTTCTATTTTTGTCAAGAACTGCCAAGTAACCACCATGAGTAAAGCAGCATCCATAGCATCTGTTGATTTGTATTGGGAGGACAGAGAGAGATGTAGAATGCATGAAATGGAGCTGGCCAAGCTCAAGTGGAATGGAGAACTGGAGTTGGAGAGTAGGAAATTGGCCCTAAAAGAAAAGAAAATGCAAATGGAGCATGACTTGATAATGAGGAAGTTTCATATGGAGCTCGAGAGGCTTGAGGCCATGAGTGTCTCAGCCCAGCAACAACAAATGTGTGTAGCTCAGAGAGTGAGCTTTGCTGAGTTGGATGTGGAATCCAGCTCAGATGGTGGCAGCAATATTCAGTTATCTAGTGCTGGGAGAGTAGTACACACACCCAGAGACATGGAACCTGACTTGAAGGAGGGGGTTAACATACACCAGGAGGTTCAAGGACTTGAGGTAGCTCCAGTAGTGCGCAGTGTCCCTGAGGGAAATAGGGTAACTGGCGAAGGGGTTCCTGGTCCTAGTGGTGGGAAGGACACTCTACTGACTCTAGATGAGAGGTGCAGGGAGAGGGGTTCCCCCAAAGTTGAAGTCCTGGTATGTGAGTGTGAAGACCGCCCAGAAGAGTGTGGGTTGTGTGACAGAGACAGTCAGATTCTGTCTTGCCAGTCTCAGGAGAGTGGTGTGGAGTATGTGTGTGAGGCACTGGATGGTGAAGTGACGGATAGTTTGGTTAACCCTGCTAGGGGGCTGTGTGATCCAATTGTGGGAGAGCATATTGTAAGTCCCTGTTTTCCAGAGCTAAGCCAACACCTGTTGGAGAGTGAGATCTCTGACCCCAGGGAGCTCACATTGGAGGCAGACCTTTTGGTGGATTCCAGAGGGTCTGAAGAGGCATTGGGGAGTGATCCCAAGATGAGTGGTTCAGGTATCTTCAAACCCAGTATGGTGGAAGTGGCTCAGAGTAGCCCAGCTAGGTCCTGTAGCAGTGAGAGGGGTATAGGGCCTCACGTTCTGTCTTTAAGGAGAAGGAGTGAGAATGGGTTATGTCCCGGTAGTGACCAACCTCAGTCTCAGAGCCTGGATGGTTCTTTAAGGGAACACCAGGTGGGGCGCCTAGTCTGTCCTGAGGGGTTGCCCGTTGTGCGGGATCCCATAGTGTCTGGTGAACGGGGAGTGTCTGTAAGCAGGCCTCCCTCAGTGCTGGTGTCTGGCAGTACCGCTCCAGTTGGGAGAGTGCAGAAGTCCAGAGTGAGGGGTGAGAGGGGAAAATATATGGGCCTTCATGCTCTGACACCATAACACTTACACATAACATTCAGTGCTGTGCATGATTGTACCCTGAATTTCTTCAACATGTGACTTGGTGAGTCAAACTTTGTTTTCAGTGACTTTTACGTATGCTTAGCTGTCTGCACACTGGAAGTGGCTATTGGATCTATGCTAAGTTGGGTGACATGTGAGGGCTGGTGTGGTCATATGGCTCCATGCAGTTTGAGAGGAATGGCAGGGTGTATGTACTGTCTACCTACCTGTTCTGTGACACAGTTGAGGGGAATTGCTGCCACATGGTTCTGGGTGTGGGGGGTGTACCATCCTGCTGAGCTGTGGGACAAGGGAGCCTGGAGAGAGTTGTAGTGCTGGCTTCCCACCCACAAACAGCCCTCCTTGTTAGGATGGCTGCCTCCCCATGAAGTAGAGCAGAGGAAGGGAATAAGCTACATATGGCTCTTGGATGGGGGTGTGTTCCATCCTTCTCAGGGGTGGGACAAGAGAGCATAAGATGGCTACCTACCCATAAGTTTGAATAGAGCAATGAAATGTCTGTCACATGGTTGTGGGTGTGGGGAGTGTTCCATCCTGCTGAGCTGTGGGACCAGGAGGCCTGGTGGGAGTTGTAGTGCTGGCTTTCCACCCACAAACACCCCTTCCTGTTAGGATGGCTGCCTCCCTGTGAAGTGGAACAGAAGAAGGGAATAAGCTACACATGGCTCTTGGATGAGGGAGTGTTCCATCCTGCTCAGGGGTGGGACAAGAGAGCATAAGATTGCTACCTACCTGTAAGTTTGAAGAGAGCAATGCAATGTCTGTCACATGGTTGTGGGTGTGGAGATTGTTCCATCCTGCTCAGCTGTGGGACCAGAGGGCCTGGTGGGAGCTGTAGTGCTGGCTTCCCACCCACAAACACCCCTCCCTGTTAAGATTGCTACCTACCTGTTAGGTTGTTGTGTGTCGATTTAGATACCGTATATAGGTTTCCCAATGTATGTCCTTCTATAGGCACAATTCGCATTGCCAATATTCAGGCATAGAAATCCTACCCTTATTTAGGCATTATCCATGCTAACAAATACAGGCATGGCCACCTACACCCGTTCATCTTGGTCACAAGTTCTTGGAAAAGCAGACTCTTAAGCCTTTAGGACTTCCCCTTGCTTGGATATTGATTTCTCCAAGAACTCATTTATTATGCATGAACATCTATTCCTTAGGGGTTCATTCATGACGTTCTTCTGCCCAACTTTTATGTCAATACTGGCATTCCTGAACACCTTCAAGGTATAAATATCCCTTCACTTACCATGGCAAACCACTCTTCGGCTGCCTACTTGCACGACGCGGCTCGCCACGGCAAGTTCGGAAGGAGGTCAAGTCCCCGCCTGACGCACTGACCAGACGCTGTCATCCTCCTCGCAGAGAATCCAGCTCCAGTGTTTCTGACTCCCTTTGCGGGGTGTTAGAGATCGAGACTCGGAAAGAGATTCCAACCTCACTCATTCTAAGGTATGGAGCGGACTAGAACCTAGAGGGACTTTTGGCAAATCTTGACAACTATAGCTAAACTAGACTATAGACAAACAGCACCTACTTCTTACCTAGTACTTGTTAGACCTGGCACCTTGGCGTGAGTCTCCCTTCCACTTTTTTGTCGCTGTGCCTCATGTGTTTTGCTGGTGTTAGCTGCTCAGAGCACTGTGCTCTGCCAACCAGTGCCACAGTGCAAGTGCTCCCTATTTAAAATGTATATGTTGGTTGGATTCCATGATTGGTTTATTTGGTTTACTGTCAGACCCCAGTAGAGTGCACCAGGAGTGCCCAGGGCTTGTAAATACAAATGCTGCTGGTGGGCTTGCAGCACTGGTTGTGCCACCCACAGAAGCGGCCTAGTAAAATGTGTCTAAGGTCTGCCATTGCAGAGCCTGCGTGCAGTCCGGTACTGTCATGCTGACTGGGCAATTGCACCCACTTCCCAGTCCCTAAACCTTCCCTTAACTTCATATTAGTCACCCCTATGGTAGGCCCAAGGGCAGGGTGCATTGTAAGCATAAGGCAGGACAAGCCCTGATGTGTGTGGCATGTCCTAATAGTAAATTACAGCCCTTTTCGTTTTTCACTATTGCAAGGCTACCTGTTCCCATAGGCCAGAATGGGCTGTTAGAATTGTTACATCCTATGATCCTAACAGACCCAGGTAACATGGTAGAAAATCGAGTTTAGTATGCCTGAACTCAGAATAATAAAATACATCTTTTAGTAAAGTTTATTTTAATATTCTGTGTTTGCCAATAGCACTTTTAGAAAGTTGGTATTTGCTTGCCTAACCATTTCAGCCCGCCTCTGCTATGATGTGTATCTGCCTGTCTGGTTTGTGTGACAGGGCTGGGGAAACCCAGAGGGGCAGGGCTAGGTAGCCTGGTGGTGAATAGAGAGATTGACATCCAGATGGGTGGGAGGAGTGCACCTGGACTCTGAATAGAGCTGTGCTCTGCCACCACATGCTGGTTCCACCCCCTGTGGAGCAGCTGATGTCTCTGCCCTGCACCCTGAATAGAAAGTCAGAGTCATGTCAACAAAGTGCTCAGGAACTGGTTTGGACTGGGCAAAGGTCCCTCTACCCCAGAGGAACAAAGGAAGTAGGGGTATAAGTATTGGGACCCTGCTCCCAAGAAATTAGATCCTGCTTGACAAGAAGAACCTCTGCCTGAGGAGAAGGAACCGGGAAAGCTGTAAGGAGGAGTACTGTCCCTGACCTGGGGGATTGGCCTGCAGTGGTTGCCTTGCTGCTGAAAGGAGAGGAGAAAGACTACAAAGACTTTATTTCAACTTGTGCTTCAAAAGATCTCCAAGGGCTTGGAATAGAGCTTGCCTCCTGCTGAAGTCTCAGGAACAACAGACTTCACCCCCCAGCTCCCCAAAGTTCTTTGGAAGTGCCTGCTGCTGTTGTTGGGCCTTCTGGGGGACTGCTTGGCACAAGGAGCTGGAAGCGCGACTCAAGAAGGAGAAGTGTGCCGCCGTCGGAACTGCTGTCGTCGCATCACGCAAAGGGTGTCGCCGCTGCAGCATCGCATCGAGCGGAAGCGTCTCGCATCATCCAAGAAGTGTCTCGCAACGCCGAAGAAGCGTGTCACCATCGCAGCCATCGTAGCTGACGCATCGCACTGCTTCCAGAGAAGAGTCTCGCATCGAAGAAGAAGCGTGTCGCCATCGCAGCCATTATAGCTGTCGCATTGCACTGCATCAAGAAAAGCGCCTCGCATCCACGGAGAAGCGTGCCGCCGTCAGAGCTGCTGTCGTCGCATCGCGTATAGGGGTGTCACCGCTGCAACATCGCATCGAGCGGAAGCGTCTCGCAAACGTCGTGGAAGAGTGCTGCTGCTAAGGCTGCTGTCATCGCATCGCGTAAAGATTGACGCCGCTGTAGCTGACGCATCGAGTCGAGTCTTCTCGCAACATTGGAGAAGCGTAACGCATCTGGAAGATCTTCACGTCTTTATTTCTTTGCACCAGAGACTTCATCGCATCAGCATCATTGCAACACTTTTTATTGCCCTGCGTGTCACATCTAAGGTACATTGACTTAAAGTGTCGCATTTAAGAACTTAAGAGAACTAAGCAAACTTCTACCATCTAAAGTAACCGTATTGTGTATTTTTGTCGTTTAATGGTCTTGTAGTAACTCTATATAAAGAATCCTTATTTTTAATATAAAACCTGTGTGGTGTCCATTTGTAGTGTTGTCACTTGGTTACTGTATGTGTTCACAAATGCTTAACCTATAACGCTCTGAGATAAGCCTTGTCTGCTCGCGCCAAGCTACCTAGAGGGTGAGCAGGGGTTATTTTAGGAGTGTAACCCCTTACCCTGACTAGAGGAAAGGTTCCCTGCTTGTCACAAGTACCTACCTGTGCCAACCAGAGAACCCGGATTCTAACAGTACTACACTTAGGTTAGGTACACTGGGGTAGAACTAGCTAGAAGCATCAGATGAGTATTAACATTTTAGCCTGTGTTATTTATGTATGTATTTTTATGAATATCTGTCTATTGCAGTATTATTTTATCTTACTGCTAACGCTGCACGTATTATACTTCGCATTCTGTCTTACGATTGTAGCAGTTCATATCTCTTGCACGAGAAATAAGACTGTTCAATAAACCCTTTTTATTGAAACGCCCGTCTATCTATTTCTGTGTAACTCTGTAGAAACGAAGCATGCACGATTGACTGTGTGAAACTGTTATCTATTGTTTCCACGATTCTGAGATTGTTCCGATTCTAAGGGAAACAAAGATGTCATGTTTATGCGGTTGTTAGAAACTAATCCCTTCTTATTTATTCGAGAAGTTTCTAGTGACCTCTGAGTTAGCTGGCACACACAAGTAATTAAGTTTAATGTACTCGATAAAGACATACTGGCCTCAGTCCTATGTCAAAACTATAGTGTATATTATTCAAATGCGCAGAGCCTATCAGGGATATAGGAACTACACTACAAGGTGAAGGTGAGCAATGGAATTGCTGCCACTTGGTTCTGGGTGGGGGAAGTGCTCCATCTTCCTCAGCTGTGGGGCAAGGGTCCCTGGTGGGAGTTGTATTGCTGGCTGCCTGTACACATGCCCCCATGGAAATATTGCTAGCTACCTTTGGGGTGATTCAGAGGGAGTAAATGTTAGATCTGTGAGACATGTGTTAAGAAGAGTGTGGTTCACATGAGTGCTATTGGGCCTTGGAGGTGTAGCTTTCTAGTTGTGCAAGACAGTACATAGCAGTGTAAGGGTAGACATTTGTTGGTACTTAACAGCCTCCACTCCCCTGGGTATTCCTTTGAGACTCTCTAGATGCCGTATGGCAAGCACATTCTCCTCCCATTCGGTGAATGTTTGTGGTGGAATGGGAGGGCTACCACCATTCCTCTGAGCCAGGTCATGGTTCTTGTTGGCACGCTCATTCACCCTGGTCTTGAGGTCATTACACCTCTTCCTGATCTCCATCTGGGTGCGCGGGGTGGTCCCTACTGCATTGACCTTGTGGACTATCCGTGCCCACATTAGATTTTTTGTGGCTTATGTGTCTGTTGGACCAGGCTTCCAAACATATGTGGTTCTACTCTGATTACCTCATCTACCATCACTGACAACTCGTTGTCAGTGAATTTGGGCATTTTCTTCTGTGACATGGTGTGTGATGTGCAAATGTGTGAAAAGTGCAGTTGTGAAGGTGGTGGTGGTGATGTGTGTGGTGTGTGTGTGGTTGTGAGGGTGTGATGTGTGCAGGTTTGCCTCTCCTTTGTGCTGTGGAGTTGGGCCCTTCAGTTGTGGAGTTGTGCAAATGACTTTGGTCAGGGAAGGGGCTGGTTTTATACTCAGCTATGTGGGTGGGTCAAATTGGAGTATTCATGTCAGGTGCGTTGTGTGGGTTGACATAGGATTTGTATTTTTTAGTTGCCATGGGGATATTTCATTGGTATGTATTAGGTTATTTTTGAGTCTGAGCCAGATTAATGGCGACACTTGGTAGCCTTGTTGTGTGGTTGCTTTCGACCGCCATTACTCTTCCGGAGCAACCGCGGTGGTTGGAACACAACAGCACTTCCACCGGATCTCCCATTCATCAATTGTTGCAATCGCGGCAGTCGGAAACAACTGATCGTTCCGCTTTTACCGCAATCGTATCCTAATTTCATGGGCGGTCAATTCGCCGGCCTTGCGGCGGTTGTCGGTCTTTCTGCATCAAACCGACCGCTACGGATGGATTTTCACCTGCCCTGGATGCTCCAGGCAGACTTTCGTGGAATCCATCCGTCACGGTCGGATTTATCTGTGGCAGTTCATCCTAATCTGACCGGCGGTTTTCCCGCGGTACATGCGGATGGTTAATTTCTGCTACCACGGCGGTTGGAATGCTTTTCCGACCGCCATCCTAATCGACCCCATAGTTGTTAAAATTATTGATTTTTTAATTAATGTTAAGTATTTTAGTATATGTTTTAAATGTTTGTGATGTATGTTTTTCTGTATAAGAATTGTTTGTATTTTTAATATATGTGTTAAACGTTTAGTAGTTATAAAAAAAAATATTTGAATTTTGCATTTTAGGTTCTGTAGTGGATTGTGGATTTATTGGGGAATAGGGTGGGAAGTAATTTAATTATATTAATTTCATTGATTATTTTTTATTTATAATTATTTGTTTAATTGAGATGTTATAATGCTAAATGTGTAAAGTTATTTAGTATTAATTAATAAATAATTTCTTGTTAACACTAATTATTTATTTTGTAATTAATTATGGTAATTGTGTAATAAATTTTAGGTGTGTGTTTTGCTGTTTATAGGTGTAAAGGGTGCAAAGTAATGTATTTATAATAAATTAATAGTTGGTTGTTAATTAATGATAGTTAATTAATTGGTACTTAATTATGGTAACTGTGTAATTAATTTTAGGGGTGTGTTTTGGTGTTTATAGGGGTAAAGGGTGTTAAGTAGTTTATTTATTTTTTATTAATAATTATTTGTTAATTGATATTAATTACATTAATAAAAAATGTATTAGGGCAAGTGTGTAACTAATTTTAGATGTGTGTTGTGGTGTATACAGGGGTAATGGATGGGAATTAATTTGTGTTTAATTAAATAATTCATGCCTGCTTAGGCAAACTGGGTTAAAGATGCTTGAAACGAATAATATGTCATTCGTTAGTACTCACAAAGCTACTCCTATTGTATATGAGGTGGAACTGGTCTTGGAGTCAACGGTGAGGATAGCCTCATGGAATGTATCAGGACTGGCCAAACTCTTGCCTGAAGTGCTATGGGGAGAATTTATAGACAACTACGATGTATGTCTATTTCAGGAAACTTGGTGCGTTGCACCATTTCACAGAAGTGGGTATAAATCCTTTTGTGTTGATACAATTAGAAGCTCAAAGAGGAGACCCTTGTGGGGATTGGACATATGGGTCAAGACCTCTCTTCGATGTACCATTGGCTCTATACCTTGTGACTCTAGGGATGTATTGGCCCTTAGGCTCTTGTTCCTCTCTGGTCCATCTATAAAATTAATAAACCTTTATAACAAGGTAGTGGGAGGGAATAATAAAACTTTGACTATTTCCCAACTAGAGCAACCACTCCTGACCCCGAGGACAAGAGACTTAATATTGATGGCAGGAGATTTTAATACAACTTTTGAACCAATAGCGGCAGCCCCTGACGACTTAACCACTGATTTGGATAATCATTGGGGTATACCCGACCTAGATTTGCCCAAAGTTAGATGGACACCCAAAGCAGGGCAGCTTTTGGCATTAACCTTAGAGTATGACTTAAGAGCCATGAATGGCAGGTGTGCCTCAGATCGGCAGGGGAAAACCACCTTTAATAGACCAGGTCACTGTAGCAGAATTGACTACTTCCTAGCCAAAGTCGAGCTATGGCCTGCAATCTTGGACATGGAGGTGATTGATCGCTTTGAGAGTGACCATAATGTTCTCAGTCTATCACTGAGTATTAAGAAAACTCCCCATCTTGGGAATAGGGGTCACAGTGATATTGGTGAGCTTGAACCCACAAACAACTTGAGAACCATTAGATGGGATTGGGTAGGTAAAAACCCTGCGATATTAACTACTATTAAGGGAATTGTTAAAGCCAAATGTGAGGAGTTGTCTACAGTCTCCACCAACATGAGAAATGAAAAAATGCCATATATACACAATAAGCTAGGGGAGATGTCATTGGCAAAGAAAGGAAGAAGAAGAACAGCTGCCGTAAAACTGTGTCCTGGTATCACAATGCCTGTAGAGTGGCAAAAGGTGAGCTTGTAAATGCTATAAGATCTAAATCACAGGTCCAGATAATGAAATCCAGGGTACACCACAGGGCGATAATTAATAATGCAAAATGGGAGAGGGATGAATCAATATGGACAGATCTGCATGATGCCCTGGTAAAGAGGGATTTTAGGGATTTCTGGAAAAATGTGACTATCGCGTCTAGGGGTAAGAAAACTATACTGGATTCTTGTATCCAACTTGAGGAGTGGGTTGCACATTTTAGCCACCTATACACAAACAATTCTAGGTTGTCCTATGATAGAGACACTGTAGTTGTTAGTGAGGCCCACTCCAGGTCTAATGATCTACAATTCACATTTAGTGAGACAGAAATAGCAATTCGTTCTTGCACTTCTGGTCGTGCCGCTGGACCCGACAGGATACCCAATGATTTATATAAAGAAGATCCTAAAATTTGGGGACCATATATAAACCTACTCTCTAATAGCATTCTCTCAGGCATGGAAATACCTTCCTCCTGGAAGTTGGCTGAGATCGTTACAATTTTTAAGAAGGGGGATCAAGCTCTACCGGTGAATTATAGGCCCATCAGCCTCATTGATTCATTACAAAAAATCTTTTGCAAACAGGTCCTTGTTCATCTTCAAGAGTGGATTAGTGAGGGTGATATTAATTCAGGGAGGCAGGATGTTTTTAGGGAACGAGTGAGTACTCTAGATCAAATATTCAGTTTCCTGTGCATTTTTTGGAGGGAGGTCACTATTCGCAAAGGCAAACTTTACTTTGCCTTTGTGGATTTACATGCCGCTTTTGATATGGTACCGAGAGCAAAACGGTGGGAAGTCCTAGAGAAAAAGGAAATGCCAGCACCACTCATTAATATTCTAATAAGACTCCACGCTGACACTCTGGCACAAGTGAGGTGGGGTGAAAACGGGGCTTTAACTGAAGTGATACACATTGACAAAGGACTTAGGCAGGGGTGTGTATTAGCACCTACCCTGTTCACCCTGTTTATCAACGATGTCATTGGTTTTTTGAGCAGGGATGGTTGTGATGCACCGAGGATAGGGGGAAACGGGCCCCATCTCTTCTTTTTGCAGATGACACTCTGCTTATATCTAAGTCACCAGAAGGGCTCCAGCAGCTGCTAGATGATTTTCAGGAATTTTGCTCGGGAAGGGCACTGGAGCTAAATAGTTCCAAAACAACATGCATGCTGTTCTCATTTAACTCAATGACTACATGTAAGAAACAACTTTATGTGGGTGGTGAGCCACTAGAACTAGTGACAGATTTGGATTATCTGGGCATTAAATTTACCCAGAATATGAGTTGGGCCCCACAGCTGAATAAAGCGCAGTTAACTCTGAGCCACCAAACGGCAAGTATACTGAAAATCTATAAGAGAACTAGCTCTAGAAAGCTTGCTCCAGCATTGGAAATGTACAATACTAAAGCCCTAGGTGTGACTTTATATGGTGCTGAACTTTGGGGTTGTTCTATTGGTAATAACTTCTCAGTTACTGAGCAGAAATTTCTAAGATCCCTTGTTAATCTTCCATTGTCTACTCCGTTGATCCCTCTCTATTTAGATCTTGGTCAGAAAAGAGATTTTGCATAAAATTAGATTGCGGTCACTTATGTTTTGGCATCGATTATGGACCACTACAGCTCTCACCCCTTATAGGGTTGGTCTTCGTGAGCTGATGATAGCATCTTGTGTGGTTAAGATACCCTGGATACTACCGGTTAAGAATTTGCTAGTTAAGCTAGGATTGGTTGCTTATTGGCGAGAGCCAGAAACTCTCTGTCAGATTAATAAGCATAGTCTTAAAAAAGTGTATTGGAGATTTATTGAAACAGATCTGATAATGAAGTGTAATGGATCACTTTCAAATGATTTTATGAATTTTAAACAGGCCCTGTTATTTGAGCCTACACTGGATGAAATCATAACCCCATTAGCAAGGAAATTATACCTACAGTTTAGGTACGGCTGCCTACCCCTAAATCACTTTTAACGTAACTGGTGTAAAACAGGAGAGAGCGTCAAAGACTACTGTCCTTGTTGCCTAGGGGTTTCCGAGTCAACTGAACATGTTTTATTTTTTTGTCCTTTGTACTCCTGAGCACGTTTGAAATGGATTGCCCCCCTTTGCAGAAATCTGGGAGTTAGGAGATATGAGGAGGCGTGCAGAATATTGAAAAAAACACAACACGTTTGCAGTAGCGGCCCGTGGGGGGAGTGCTCCTGGGGGCTGACGTGGGCCTGGGGAGGGGCAGGGTGGGGAGTAGTAAACTGCAGAATACGGCAGCACAGAGGTAAGTACACAAACAAATAAATAAAACAAATTCCGTTGCACGTGCTGCATTGCATTTGGCGATGCCGCGCGCGCAACAAAATTCGTTTTATTTATTTGTGCTTATATTGACTATGTTGAAGTGGCACACAGACCATGAGGCACAGTAAACTATTTACACAGGAGCAACTGTCCTTATTCACATATTGCACAGAAAGGTACCATGAGAAGACAAGAGCAAGGCACAAGATGCAGAGCATGTCCATGAGAAGCAGCACAGGCAGGGGGCAAACAGCAGTGAACGACAAGGCTTGTGGGCAGGACAAAGGGCAGAGTGAGTGCATGAGAAGCTCAACAGGCAGGGGGCACACAGCAGTGAATGACAAGGCCAGTGGGAAGGACAAAGTGCAGAGTGAGTCCATGAGAAGCTGCACAGGCAGGGGAACACAGAAGTGAACGTCAAGGGCTGTGGGCAGGACAACGTGCAGAGTGAGTCCATGAGAAGCTGCACAGGCAGGGGGCACACAGCAGTGAACGACAAGGCCAGTGGGCAGGACAAAGTGTAGAGTGAGTCCATGAGAAGCTGCACAGGCAAGGGCAAAACAGCAAGGCCAGTGGCCAATACAGGGGCAGAGTATGTCCATGAGAAGCTGCACAGGGAATAGTTAAACACAGCAAAGAGCAACAAGGCCAATGGCCAGTTCAGGGTGCAGAGTATGTCCATGAGAAGCTGCAAAGGGAATGTGTGTGACTGTACCTTTCAACGGTCAGCAACACAGTCAGGGGGCAACAATGTGCAGTACAGGCCCACCTGTGTGAGAGACAGGTGTGTGAGGGTGACTCCGACACAGACTTGGCTTTCAGGCGGACTGGGAGCTTGCTCTGTCTCGGGGACTGTCGGGGCACTTGACTGGGGAGAGAGCGGAACAGCTGAGGTAGAGCTATCAGTGGCTTGGCAAGCCGGAGGGCTGCTTGGACCAGGTGGTGTAGTGGCACGTGGAGGTGGAGTCATGCAGATGGGAGACACGGTGTAGCTGGGAGATTGTGGAGGGGTGCCCTTCCACTTCTTGGGGATCCTAAATGGCTGGACTGACTGTGGATCAATGGGAAGTGGTGTGGGCACAACAGGCACACTCATCACCACAGCTGCAGCAGGTGCAGGTGCTGGCAGCCCCTCTGGTAATGTGCTGGACCCAGCAGAACGCTTTGCCTGGCTTCGCCTCTGCCCCCCCTTCCCCTGTTTACTAGGTGTTAACCCTACAGTGCCCTCCGGCCCCTGCTTCACTGGGCTTGGAATGGGAGTTGAGGTGGTTGGTGATTCTGCATTGGAGCCCTTCCTAGGAGTACCCTTGGCATGCACCACCTCTTTGGTGGGCACAGACACTGTATGCTTCTCTTTGCGTGATGCTTTAGGGGCAGGAGAGTCCTTGGATGGGGATGCCACTGAGGCTTGTGTGCCCGAGGTCTGCTGCTTTGCTTTTTGTCCACTGGTGTCGCCTGATGGGCTTTTCTCCCTGCACTCTGGGGTGGCTTTGGTCTTCTGTGGAGATGGTGCATGCGCCCGGGACCGCTTGGGGTGCTGCCGCTGTGTGCTTCGTTTACTGTATCGTGACTTTGACATATGTGGACCGTGGTCACTATCGTCAGATGTGGGCACTGCCAGGGGGGTGGACAAAGGGACCGGAGCTGAACTGTGAGTATGTGCCTGATGCAGGGCAGAAATCACTGTTGATTACAAAGCCTGGACTGTCCGGAGCAGCCCACCCACGTCTGAATGTATGCCCTCCAGGAAAGCAACCAATTGGACCAATTTCTTGTTGTGGTCAATGAAGGCATTGAGGAGAGCTGTTTGGCCTACACACAGCTGGAGCAAAAAGTTTACGGACTCAGCACTGATGGCAGCAGGGGGACAGGGGCAGCAGTGCCAGGGGTGAAGGACACTCTTCCCCTGGTACTGAGGCAGACATGGGCAGCACCAGAGGAAGTGGCTGGGAGGGTGGGCACTGGCTGCTGTGTGGTGGAAGTCGATGCAGAGTCCCCGTTCCCTGTGCCCTCCAACATGGTTACATCCCCACTGGCATCGGATGATGTGGTGCTTTCCGTCTCAGGCTGGGATTCCTCCAGCAGACTCCTGTCCCCCTCGGAGGCGCTGGTGACATCTGTGTCACTGGGCTCCTGGGCAGCTGTTGTGCTAGTTTCACCTCCACTGGTGTTCGTCTCCTGTCCCTCCGTAACCACAGGTGATGCTGCATGAGAGAGAGAGATGTAGGGTCAGGTCAGTGGCAGCAACAGAACAAACATGTGCAAGTAATGCATCACAAAAGAAGACCAAATCTACATGTTGCACACCACCCTGTGCAATCACATCGTGCCAACTCACTATATTGACTCAAGCAGTGCGTGGAAACTGGAAACTCAGGAATGAGTGAGCCAAGTGATGACCACACAGCACAACACCCTGCTTGCGGTTCTGTTCAAACAGACACACAACTAGCTCTGAGCACACCTAGGGACATGATGGGGGCACAGTACTTGTTGCCAATGACAGATCTGGATGGAACAGGAGGGGACATCACAGACCCAGACTGCAACATGACAGTCCACAATGGACATTAGCCCATGCCACCCATGTCGACCCTTGGGGACAATAGAATGGTGCACATTGCCGTCAGATGTGAAGGCCTCTTCAATCTGGGTGCATGCAATGGACGCATTGATGTACGCATAGTCAGATCGGGCACACTGACGTTCTCTCCCATTGGATTCCCAAGACTACCCCAATGCAGAAGAAACCTGAAGAGCACAACTCAGAATGTAATGTGAAGGCACAGCATCCAAATCACCTTTGTAACTATAGGTAGGGCAAATGCATGCCATTGGCACCCAGGCCAGCAGCCAGTTACATGCCACAGCATCACACTACCAACATCACATAGGCCAGCGCTGGCACAGACTCTGTGCACATGCAGCCACTCCCAGCCAAAGTCAGTCTTCAGAAATGCTCACCCCTGGCTTGCTGCGGATGCTCCTTCAAATGTGCATCCAGCTCAGGCTTTGTCACGGCCCCATTAGTGGTGTCATGCTGCGCCGTCCCAAACACCCAGTGCGAGGAAGCAGCCCCAAAGTCATCTCCGCCACATTCTTTGCCAGCCGGCTAATGTCGTCCCATCTCTTGTGACAGTGGGTGCGCCGTTGGTTTGATACCCCCAGAGCTCGCACTTTTGCTGCAATGGCCCTCCACACGGCCTTGAGCTGCAGGCATGGGATACAAGAGGGGGAAATGATCAGTGACACAGTGTCATGTACCAACATCTATCTGTATAGCAGCAAGATACAAAATCATCACATATCCAACGATATGTCAATCAGAGATTATAGTACAGCTCTCATGGGACACCTGTATGGGAAAAGCTGATGTTAAAGCATGAAGGTGTGAGGGGGAACACAGACCCTGCACATCTCACGCACATGCAGGATGCCAGCACTGAAACACCCATGTAGCCTGCCCACATCTACAGTCCATTGTTGGCTTGTGCAACACATACATCACACGTCAACCTGTGTTTGGGGGTGGACTCACTGTGTCCAAGACTGCGCAGCCATCAATGTCCCTGTCCTGTGAATAGATGAATGTGTCATGGTGGTCACATTGAGGGACATGATCTCACAAATACTAAATGCCATTCACAAGGGCAGTTGTGTGCAAAATACAGTGCTAAGATAGCCCATAGCTGTAGTGCAATGTGAAAAGACTGATGTCATACTCTGTAAGTTAAGTGAGGTGTCCTTGTCTTTGGAGGCGGGGAAAGTGCAGGCCAGCTGGGCTCACATGGAGATGGACTACAGGGGCACACACAGCCATCCAGCCAAGCAATCACTGTCCTGACTACAGCATGAACAACCTCCAGTGTCACTGTATGGCTGACAACACAACACAGGTCACTCATACATACATGTGCAGGAAGGGAAAGCTATTGCAATGGGTACACACACCCTCCCACTGGAGACAGCATGTCAGGCAGTGCATGACACAACGCCACACTCCCAGGCACATACTGCATCAGTTCAACTACATCTGTGGCCCCCTTGCCCTACCTCACCATTATCGAAGACTTACCACGACATTTGGGGCACCATATAGCCTTGGGTACTGTGTGAGCACCTCGTCCACCAGGACCTTCAGCTCCTCGCTCGTGAAGGGACTGGCACGGATATTCTCTGTCCTTGCCATTACTGTGGACATGAGACAACAGCAGCGGAATTGGGTGGTGAGAGGTCTTTGGCAGCAGTCCCTGGAGGCAGCAGCAGGTGAGGGGTCTCTGGGAGCAGTCACTGGAGGCAGCAGCAGGTGAGAAGTCTCAGGCAGCAGTCCCTGGAGGCAGCAGCAGGTGAGGGGTCTCAGGCAGCAGTCCCTGGAGGCAGCAGCAGGTGAGGGGTCTCAGGCAGCAGGCTCTGAGAGCAGTGGAAATGTGAGGATCACTCCCACACATAAAGAGCCCCTGGGGTTGTTTCAAATGTGCCAAGCTGCAGCAATTGGTGGTCCAGGTCTGCCTCTTTCAAATGCATCCAATGTCCGCCTCAGCGGTGGCGGAGCACGCCTACCGTGTTCTTCAAAATTGCATCATGCCACCGCTATCGAGCTTCGCATTGGCACTAGGGCAAGCTGCATGGCGGTGACACACCGCAGGGGCCCGGTATGCGGTACCGCGATTTTAGCAGCAGAGCATGCCAACCGCCATTTCCACATGTCTCCATGCCTATGACTACCGCACTTGTGTGAATGGAGGTGCTGGTGACACACCGCTAGGGCCAGGCGGTAGCTACCGCGACATGGATGGTGGTGCATTACAACTGCAATTTACCAATGTCTACATGCCTATCACTACCGCACTTGTGTGAAAGGGGGGTGCTGGTGACACACCGGTGGGGCCAGGCGGTAGCTACCGCTATATGGGTGCCATGCATTGACACAAGGCTCTGCCATTCATGCGGCGGATCATGCCCACCGCCATTTCCACATATCTCCATGCCTATCAGTACCGTTCTTGTGTGAATGGGGTGCTGGTGACACATCGCTGGAGCCAGGCGGTAGCTACTGCGATATGGGTGCCATGCATTGACACGAGGCTCCACCATTAATGCGGTGGAGCATGCCCACCACCATTTCCACCTGTGTCCATGCCTATCAGTACCGCACTTGTGTGAATGGGGGTGCTGGTTACACACCACCGGGGCCATGCGATAGCTACCGAGATATGGGTGGCAGAGCATGCCAACCGCCATCTCTCCATGTCTAAATGCCTAGGACTACCGCACTTGTGTGAATGGGGGTGCTGGTGACACACCGCCAGAGCCAGGCGGTAGCTACCGCGATTTGGGTGCCATACAATCACAATGACCATGTGTCAAACATCAACAGGGCACAGTGCCAACATGGTCAATGGAACATCATCGTGCACACCATGCCAATGTTCCATTTACTCCACTGATGGCTACACATGCCATGTTTGTGTGTGTGTTTTGTAGATTGGCCTGTACCCACTCACATGTCACTTATGGATTTGATGTTGGTGTAGGCAGGACAGTGTTGTTCTGGACTCTACAATTTGTACACATGTCAATGTGTTGAGGTGCAGTGACAATCACAGCGATGCTCGTCTCAATGAATGATGAACTATGTTGCATTGCCTCGCTTGTCTGCTCATGCACACATTCGTCATTCCAGCGCCGGCTATGGTTATTGTGTGGTGGATGTGTGCCAGGTTTGTAATGACGCATTGAGATGTGACAGGCACAGTAGCTAGGTATAAGACAGTGGTTTTGATTAGTTACACATATGCTGGATGCTATACTCCCAGGCGTGCCCATTTGATATGTGGCCGTATCCCTATGTGCATTCACGTTGACCAAGGTGGTGTTTGAGGTACTTGTCTTGTGTACGTTGACAGGTGTGACCTTTTTGTACATGAAGGTGTCCCTACATGTGAGCTGGTCTGTTAGTCAAGATTGATGTCAGTCATTGTTGTCGTTGTGTCATCCAGAACGTGATGTGCTGTGTACATTTCATGATGTGTTGCTTTGACATGTGTTCACTATCATCCCCAATAGGAGGAGGCCAAATTTGATTCGTCACTTGATGGTGCTGGAGGACATGGAGGATGTTGCGATCATACGGAAATGCCGCCTGGACAGAGACACCCTGAAAACCCTTTGTGATCTGTTGGAGTTCCACCTGCAGCCTCACAGGACATATCCAACAGCTTTCACCCCTACTTATAAGGTGATGGCGGCCCTGCACATTTTTGCCACTGGATCGTTCCAAGAGACAGTGGCCAGCGCTGGTGGGATGTCACAACCGATGTTCAGCATGGTGCTGTGTGATGTACTGGCCGCCATGATGCATACAAGGACAGATACATCCATTTACCCAGGGGTGCTGAATTGCCAGCTGTGAAGGGAGACTTCTATCCCCTTGGACACATCCCCAATGTTGTTGGTGCCATTGATTGTACTCGTCGGGCTTGTGCCACCACAGGCAAGTGAGCACATGTACCGCAATCGCAAGCATTACCACTCCATCAATGTGCAGGTGGTGTGCCTGGCAGATATGCCCATCTCCCACGTGTGTGCCAAATTCCCAGGCTCGGACCATGACTCCTACATCCTGCGGAACACAATTGTGCCCCAGCTGATGGCTAATCTGCTTCCCGAGTGTGCATGGATTGTGGGTGAGTATGCCTAATCGTGTAGCACGCTGGGTGTGTGACCTGCTGCCCTCAGCCTCTGCGAGATTGCAATGTCTAGTTGTGTTTTTCATATCTAGGTGACTCTGCATATCCCAACCATCCCTGGTTGCTTAGCCCACTGCGTAATCCCAGGAGCCCGGCTGAAGTCCGCTACAATGAGGCCCATGGGAGGTCACGTCATGTGGTGGAGCGTACTTTTGGTCTGCTCAAGTCACGTTTCCGCTGCCTGGACAAGACCGGAGGTGCACTGGCATACTCACCCAGGAAGGTGTGTCAGATTGTAGTGGCATGCTGCATGCTCCACAACCTAGCCATTCGCAAGGAGATTCCCCTGCTCCTGGATGATGGTGAGGACCCAAGGGCCCAGCCTGCAAACCAAGCCGTGTCCAGTGATGAGGACAGTGGAGAGGAGGAAGGTGTTGACCTGCATGAACAGCTCATCACCCGCTACTTCACTTGAAGGTAGGTGTCAATGTGCAACATACCCATTGTCTGCTGATATTGCTGTTGTCATAAAGGGGCATGTGAGAATTGTAGCAGCAGCCAGTTGTAGACTCAGCGGTGTTTGGCAATGTTTCTGGGACAGGTCATTTGGGAACATCTACAGGACGTGTATGTTCACACTTGTTGGCCATTGTGACATGTGCATGTTGGGTTGTCCTGATGGTAGGGGTTGTGTGATGTCTGTGATGCCACACCCAGACCAGTGAAAGTAGTTATGCTGTGTTTCCCTAGGTGCCTTCGACTTCTCCTTGCCTACATACAGCCCACACTCCTGGTACATTGTGATCATGTTGAAAACTGTACATCCTGCAATAAAGACGAGCAGACACAACAACATGTGTGTAAGGATATTTTATTTGCAATGGTGAGATGCGAGGGGGTGTACATTTCCATTGGGGGTGGGGTGGAGCAGTGAGTTGACAGTTGTGGTAGATGAGATAATAGAGTTCAACAGACAGATGCCATTCACAAGGCAGTGGAGGGAAGGACAGTCCAAAACGTCAATGCAGTGGTGGAGAGAGTTGCCATCATGGCTGGCACCATGACTGGCATGTGGCAGGTGCTTTGCTTCCAGATACTCCCAGGGTCTTCTTGGGACAGCCCCTTCATTGTTTGGCAGGGTGGGCCCTGCTGCAGGGCCAGTGGGGTCTGAGGACTCACCCCTCTCTGTGGGCACAGGGGAGGATGGTGAACTGTCATCGTGCGGCCCACCAGAGGGAGGTGGAGGTGTTGTCTGTGGCGCATGCCTGTCCCTCAGTACCGCCACTTGCTGGCCCAAGAGGTCTACGATTTGCCCTGCTGCCACGGACCTATTGCCTCACCACTGTGGGCACCCACATCCTCTCCCTGCCCTCCTCCATCAGTGGTGTGTGCTGGTCATCCTCTATGACAGGGAGGGTTTTTCAGGCAGCACTGGTGGTGATGGTGGTGGCGGTGGCCGCACAGGCCGTGACAGCAGGGGTCTGCTGTGGAGTTGTTGTTGGCACAGATGTGGTGGGGGGGATGATGTGGTTCTGGGACCTGTTGCTCCCTGGCACACCAGATGGGCCGGCTTCGAGCTCATCGTCCATGGAATCCTGGGAGTCAACATCCGAGAGTCCATGTACCGGGGAGGGAGACTGGCTCTGCAGGTTGCTGGTGTTGTCCTCTGCAGTGAGTTCTTGGTCACCTGTGGGTCAGATGGGAAATGGTAATTGTAGTGCACCCGACAAGCTTTGTGTTAGGTGTGTGTCATTCACTTTTTGTACACTGCACAATTGACTGATCATCACATTGTTTACTATCTGCACTACTGTGCTAACTGACATGATGCAGTGGTACAGGCATTACTTATCCATGGTATGAGTTGTCAAGGCATACCATGCGACCCATGCACATTTGAGGATCACAGGGACTTGTTGCCATCTATGGCCTGGTGCAACATGTGTTTAATTGAGAACTCATTGTTTATTTGTCTGACCTGGCAGACGTCACATCTGGTCATGGACAGGCCATTGTCATCTCCTGCATTCCTTTGTCCTGTCATGTGTATATCTTGATTTGTACCACCACATATGCTTTCATATTTTTTGAATGATCCTTGTTGCACTTGCCCCATGGCGATGCACATGTAAATAGGTGATGTGCATGATTGTGCCATGACTTTCTTCTATTTGTGCATTGGTGTGTCACACTTTGGTAGCTGTGACAGTTTCCTTAGCTTACCAGTGTGAACACTGTCCTTGGCAATGGGGTAGGTGTGCCTCTTTGTGCAATGAGAGGGCTGGTGTTGTCATATGGCACCATTTAATTTGTGACGAATGGGTGGGTGCACGTCCTGGCTACTTAAATGTGATGTGCCCACATTTGGGTTTGTTATGTCACATGTGTGTGTGCGTGGTGGCGGCATAACTCCTGCTCAGTAGGGTCACGGTCCAGAATCATATGTCTACCTACCTGTAAGTTTGTTTGGTGTACTGCAATGGCTTCCAACTGCTTCTGGGTGGGGGAGTGCTCCATCCTGCTCAGGTGTGGGACAGAGGGAATGCTGGGAGTAGTAGTGCAGGACTCCCACCCCAGACACCCTAATTGTGAAGATGGCTACCTACCTGTAAGTTTGTTTGGTGTACTGCAATGGCTTCCAACTGCTTCTGGGTGGGGGAGTGCTCCATCCTGCTCAGGTGTGGGACAGAGGGCATGTTGGGAGTAGCAGTGCAGGACTCCCACCCCCAGACACCCTAATTGTGAAGATGACTACCTACCTGTAAGTTTGTTTGGTGTACTGCAATGGCTTCCAACTGCTTCTGGGTGGGGTGGAGGGAGGGATCCATCTTGGCTGTGGGACAGGGAGCCTGGTGGGAGTAGTGGTGCAGGCCTCCCACCCCCAGATACCCTCCCAGGGAAGATGGCTACCTACCTGTTAGTTTGATGAGGGTGATCTAATGGCTTCCAAATGCTTCTGGGTGGGGTGGGTGGAGGGCTCCATCCTGCTGGGGGGGCAGGGTGCATGGTGGGAGTAGTGGTACAGACCTCCCACCCCAGACACCCTCCCAGGGAAGATGGCTACCTACCTGTTAGTTTGTTTAATGTACTGCAATGGCTTCCAACAGCTTGTGGGTGGGGGAGTGCTCCATCCTGCTCAGGTGTGGGACAGAGGGAATGTTGGGAGTAGTAGTGCAGGCCTCCCACCCCCAGACACCCTCCCAGGGAAGATGGCTACCTACGTTTAAGTTTGATGTGGGTTGTGTAATGGCTGACACATGCTTCTGGGTGGGGTGGGGGGAGGGATCCATCTTGCTAGGCTTTGGGACAGGGGGCATGGTGGGAGTAGGGGTACAGGCCTCCCAACCCCAGACACCCTCCCAGGGAAGATGGCTACCTACCTGTTAGTTTGATGAGGGTGATGTAATGGCTTCCAACTGCTTCTGGGTGGGGTGGGTGGAGGGCTCCATCCTGCTGGGGGGGGGAGGGTGCATGGAGGGAGTAGTGGTGCAGGCCTCTCACCCCCAGACACCCTCCCAGGGAAGATGGCTACCTTACTGTAAGTTTGATGAAGGTAATTTAATGGCTTCCAACTGCTTCTGGGTGGGGTGGGTGGAGGGCTCCATCCTGCTGAGGGGGGGGCAGGGTGCATGGTGGGAGTAGTGGTACAGACCTCCCACCCCCAGACACCCTCCTAGGGAAGATGGCTACCTACCTGTTAGTTTGATGAGGGTGATGCAATGGCTTCCAACTGCTCCTGGATGGGGTGGGGGAGGGCTACATCCTACTGAGGTGGGGAGCAGGGGCATGGTGGTAGTGGTAGTGCAGGCCTCCCAATCCTAAACACCCTCATTGTGAAGATGGCTACCTACCTGTACATTTGTTTGATGTACTGCAATGGCTTCCAACTGCTTTTGGGTGGGGGGGTGGGATCCATCTTGCTAGGCTGTGGGGCAGGGGGCATGGTGGGAGTAGTGGTGCAGGCCTCCCACCCCCAGACACCCTCCCAGGGAAGATGGCTACCCACCTGTTAGTTTGATGAGGGTGATGTAATGGCTTCGAACTGCTTCTGGGTGGGGTGGGTGGAGGGCTCCATCCTGCTGAGGAGAGCAGGGTGCATGGTGGGAGTAGTGGTAGAGAACTCCTACCCCCAGACACCCTTCTAGGGAAGATGGCTACCTATCTGTTAGTTTGATGAGGGTGATGTAATGGCTTCGAACTGCTTCTGGGTGGAGGGGTTCCATCCTGCTGAGGGGGGGCAGGGTGCATGGTGGGAGTAGTGGTACAGACCTTGCACCCCCAGACACCCTCCAGGGAAGATGGTTACCTACCTGTTAGTTTGTTTGGTGTACTGCAATGGCTTCCAACTGCTTCTGAGTGGGGGAGTACTCCATCCTGCTCAGGTGTGGGATAGAGGGAATGTTGGGAGTAGTAGTGCAGGCCTCCCACCCCAGACACCCTCCCAGGGAAGATGGCTACCTACCTTTAAGTTTGATGTGGGTTGTGTAATGGCTGACACATGCTTCTGGGTGGGGTGGGGGAGGGATCCATCTTGCTAGGCTGTGGGACAGGGGGCATGGTGGGAGCAGTGGTGCAGGCCTCCCACCCCCAGACACCCTACCAGGGAAGATGTCTACCTATCTGTTAGTTTGATGAGGGTGATGTAATGGCTTCCAACTGCTTCTGGGTGGGGTGGGTGGAGGGCTCCATCCTGCTGGGGGGGCAGGGTACATGGTGGGAGTAGTGGTACAGCCCTCCCACCCCCCGGACACCTTCCCAGGGAAGATGGCTACCTACCTGTTAGTTTGATGTGGGTGAAGTAATGGGTTCCAACTGCTTATGGGTGGGGGGAGGGCTCCATCCTGCTGAGTGGGGGCAGGGTGCATGGTGGGAGTAGTGGTACAGTCTTCCCACCTCCAGACACCCCCCCAGGGAAGATGGCTACCTACCTGTTTGTTTGTTTGGTGTACTGAAATGGCTTACAACTGCTTCTGGGTGCTGGAGTGCTCCATCCTGCTCAGGTTTGAGACAGAGGGAATGTTGGGAGTAGTAGTGCAGGCCTCCCACCCCTAGACACCCTCCCAGGGAAGATGGCTACCTACCTGTAAGTTTGATGTGGGTTGTGTAATGGCTGACACATGCTTCTGGGTGGGGTGGGGGGAGGGATCCATCTTGCTGATGCTGTGGGACAAGGGGGCCTGGTGGGAGTTGTAGTGCTGTCTGCTTGTACACATGCCCCCATGGTAATGTTGGTAGCTACGTTTGGGGTGAATGAGACTGGGTGAATGTTGGATCTGTGAGACATGTTTTTGTGAGTGTGTGGTGTGGATGAATGGAATTTGTCCTAGGTGGTGTAGCTTTGTAGTTGTGCGGGACTGTACATAGCAGAGTGGTGGTAGACATTTGTTTGTACTTACCAGCCTCCAGTCCCCCGGCTACTCCTGTGAGACTCTCTGCATGCTGTATGGCAAGCACCTTCTCTTCCCATGGTGTGAATGGTTTTTGTGGAATGGGAGGGCCACCGCCAGTCCTCTGAGCCAGCTTACGGTTCTTGCTCCTCCTTTCCTTGACCACCCTCTTCAGATCATGCCACCGCTTCATGATCTCCTTTTTTGATCTTGGGGTGGTCCCTACTGCATTGACCCTTTGGACTATCCTTGCCCACATTTGTGCCCTTGTGGCTAATGGTGTCTGTTGGACCAGGGTACCAAAAAGCTGTGGTTCCACTCTGACTATCTCATCTACCATGACTGTCAACTCACCCTCAGTGAATTTGGGCATTTTCTGTGAGGCCATGGTGTGTGGTGTGCAAAGTGGTTGTGGGTGTAGGAGTGTGAGTGGTGGTTGTGGTTGTGATGTGTATGGTGTGTGTTGTGCAGGGGGTTAGTTGTGCAGGTGTGGAGGTGGTGGTGGTGCTGTGTGTGGTGTGGCTAGTGTTGTTGTGTCCTTTGCCTCACCTATCAGCTGGGGTATGTGTCCTTTCTCTCATGGAGTATTGCAGAGGATTGTGGTCAGGGAAGGTGTTGGTTTTATACTCAGCTATGTGGGTGTGTCCAATTGATTTGTATTTTTCTTTTTGCCATGTGGTTGTGTCATTGGGGTATGTTTTGTGTATTTGGGGGCCATGGCTAGTTTTGTGTGTGCACTTTTTGGCCTTCTTGTGGGTTTTTTGCTTCGTCCGCCATATTTTTTACGAATCGTCCACCGCGGTGCCTGTGTTTCAGCTCTTCCACTGGCTCTCCCATTCATCCCATTGTGCAACCGCAGCAGTTGGAGACAGCGGTATGTACCGCTGGACCATCTGGGAATATCCTAAATTCCGGTGCGGTGTCTCTGCTATACTTGCGGTGGGTTGGTGTTTTTCCGCTGCGAATCTGACCGCTGCTTACGGATTTTGGCCATCTCCGCCCGCTACGAGTAGTTTTTCTTGGCCTCGTTCCGCCGTGGTCGGTGTTTTTTGGCGGTTGATTCTAATTTTGCCGCTGGTTTTCCCACGGTGCCGGCGGGCGGTTGTTTTCCGCTTCCATGGCGGTCGGAGTGCTTTTCCGCCTGCCATCCTAATAGACCCCTAAGTACTCCCCTGTCAGTTTTTAGGATCTTGGACTTAGGGTGTAGCAATTACTATGGCACCATAAAGTTTCTATCGGGGTTCTGGTTCATCGTACAAGCACATAGAACTTTAATATGTATTTTGCTCAACTTAAATTGCTGTTCTGTAAATAGGCTGTGAAGGTCTTTAAATTATTCTATGTTTTGTTTTTAATAAGAGTCTAGTTTTAATCATGTTCCATTCTCTCCTCAATACACTTTGATGAAGGTTTGAAATTGTAAATACCTAGTCATTTTATTTACTGCTATTGTTATAGTTAATTCCCTTTTTTTGCACATACACTGATGCACTTTGAATGATTCATTTTATTGTGATTGTATATTGATTGTAAATGGTTATTCATACTGAGATGTTTTACTTGTACTGTGTGTCTATAAGTGTGTAATTATATGGTGTACTTTTATGATCCACAGTGATCGAAAATAAAGTCCTTTTGATTGATTGATATAGTTGTTAATTAATGTTAATTATTTGATATTTATTTTGGGTAATTGTTTATTTTATGTGTGTTGTTTTTACTTTTAAAGGGGTAAAGGGTGGGTATAATATACATTTTGATTACTTTAGAATTAGTTGTTAATAGTAATAGTTTTTAGTTTAAAAATAAGTTTGATTTTTTTTAATTATTTTATAGTTTAATTTAGGTGTCTATTGTTGACATTATAGTGTTAAAGTGTGTGTAGTTGATTAATGTTTATCATTAATATTATTTTTTTAATTGATTATAAATTCTGTTAATTATGGAAGTACAAATAATTAAAAATGTTGAAGTGTGTTGTTATTGGTGTGGTGTTATAGGGTAGGAAATAAAATAAATATATTTATGTATTAATTAATGTTTTTGTTTGTAAATATTTTCTAATTTAAAAGAAGTTTAAAAAATGTATTTATTATTTTATTTTATATACTATTTGTAGCTATTTGTTATATGTAAATAATATGTTTTCTTTTTATATATTTAATATATGTGTTTTTTTATATTATTTATTTATATTTTATTTTTATTTTTAACTTATACATCTTTTTAACCGGTGGAGTGTGAATAGTAATTTTTGCCTCTCGGCTATCCAACACTTTCTGTGCTGTTGCACTCACTGGAGTAAATAGAGTAATTTGTACCCCTCTGCTATCAAACACTTTCCGTACTGTTGCACTCACTGGAGTGGAAATAGTAAATTTTACATCTCCGCTATCCAACACTTTCCCTAGTGTTGCACTCACTGGCGTGGGAATAGTACATTTTACATCTCCGCTATCCAACACTTTCCCTACTGTTGCACCCACCGGAGTGTGAATAGTAAATGTTACCCCTCCGCTATCCACCACTTTCCCTACTGTTGCACTCATTGTGGTTGAAATAGTAATTTTTACCCCTCCGCTATTCAACACTTTCCCTAGTGTTGCACTCACTTGGGTGGGAATAGTAAATTTTACCCCTCCACTATCCAACACTTATCCTACTGTTGTTAGTCAGTGGGGTGGGAATAGTAATTTTTAGCCCTCCACTATCCAACACTTTCCCTACTGTTGGACTCTTTGGAGTGGGAATAGTTATGTTTACCCCTCCACTATCCAACACTTTCCCTACTATTGCACTCTTTGGAGTGGGAATAGTAATTTTTGCCGCTCCGCTATCTAACACTTTCCCTACTGTTGCTCTTACTGGAGTGGGAATAGTAATTTTTGCCCCTCCGCTATCCAACACTTTCCCTATTGTTGCACTCACTGGAGTTGAAATAGTAAAATTGATTACTCCGCTATCCAACACTTTCCCTATTGTTGCAGTGACTGTATTGTGAAATGTAAGTTTAAATATTTTTTGATAGTTTAATGTTTCAAATTATTTTATTTTTAGTTTTTTATATTTTGAATCGTTGATATAAATGTGTATTTTTATACCATTTTAAACTTTTAACGTAAATTAAAAATAATATTTATTAATTGTTTTATAGTAAATATATATGTACAAATAATTATGTTTGTGTGTTTATCTTTTTTTATTATGTTTATTTGTTATATTTTATTAAAATGTATATTACATTTATTTTATTTTGTAAAAATTAAATTTAATATTAAATATATATTATTGTATTGTTTAATTTATATAAAAGTTGATATTTTATACATCTATATTTTTTACATCGATATTGTTTAGTCAATATTTTTGTACTTACCTATTTAAGTGTAGAGTCGATATTTTTGTTGTCTATATTTTTTAATAAATATTTTTTACATCAATATTTACTAAATCGATGTTGTTTCAGTGAACCTCATGTGAGCAACCTACTTTTAATTCCTATAAAAGTCAACCCGAAGTACTTCCTCTGCTAGTGGGTTCAAGACCCATTTAAAATTATTCACTTTTTTCCCAAAACTATTACCTTTGTTTTCTCCAGATTAATTTTCAAGGAATTCTGTTTACTATATGGATCAAGGGAGTTCAATTTCCTATGCAAACCAATAAGGGTTTTAGTCTAACAAAAGCAAATCTTCTGCATACAGCAGGAATTGGATATGCCATTCCCGAACTTTTAGAGAAAATGATTTTGATAATTCGAAGGCAGCTGGTAAATCTGCCAGACATATACTAAAAAGCAATGGAGACCAGATACACCACTGATATAGCCCATTCCGAATTGGATTCTTTTGTGATAATCTTCAAGTATTGTCAAGTTCCACCTGCGTCCATTTATCAGTATGTAATGCCGGGATCAAACTAAGGAGTTCAGATGGTATCTTCCTGGAGATTAGTTTTTCCAAAAGCATAACCTGTCTACTGTACTGAAAGCCATACAGGGATCAATAGAAAGGCAGCATAACTTCTGATTACGTTCCAAGGATTTTTGAAAAATAACTCTGAGAGCAAAGCAGTGATCTGTGGTAGAGTGACCCTCCCGGAACCTTCCCTGCTCAATGGGGATAATCTTATTTAGTTGTGCCTATTTGTCCATGTGTGAAAATAAGATTTTTGAGAACACCTTCTCAGAAATATCCAGGAGGCTAATCAATCTATAATGTGACGGGTGCAACCAATTGCCTTTTTTTAGTATTAGCTTCACTGTGGACCCTCTTCATGATGGGGGATATTGTCCTGTTATGACTATCCAGCAAAACATATGGGAGAAGATCCTAGCCCAACAATTGCTGTTTGTCTTAGTTAAGACCGTTGGGATATTTTCTGGTCCAGCTGCTCTTGTTAACTTAATAAGTTAATTTACCCACCTTACCTCTTTTACAGAGAACAACTTGGGCTCCATATTCACAAAAGGCCCACCTGGGAACTGATCAGCATGGACAATGGGCCATATAAACTCTCCAAGTACATAGCCCAGTTGTCCTCTTCAATTATACAGGTAAGTGCCCCCTCATAAGGATTGCAGGTTTCTTATACTTTCTGCCAGAACTCTCTCTGATCTCCTAAATGTATTATCTCCAGCGTTCCATTACACTGGCTTTAACAGACAGCATTTTTTCTCTTTAAGGAGCTGCCTGTACTGAGATTTTAATCTATCCACTTCCTGTATAGTAAAACGTTCTGGTGTCAGTGTAGATTGTTTAGATAACTTTTTTCCCAAAACCTTTCATTTCCTGACAGGCAGAATCAAACCAACCTTTGCCATTACCTGTCCGCACCCCACCCTTTATAATATTCACACAATACAATCCAGCACATTTTTCTAAAATCACATTAAACCACACAATTCTAGTTACTTTTCCCAGAAAGAAAACATCATACTTTTCTGAGATTTAATACGATGCAGGACGCTGGAGATGCACTGGATCAAGATGGGTTGTAAGTCTCTGCGGGAAGCTTATCACTGAGGGTAGAACCATTGTGACTTTGTCTGGTTCTTGAAAACATATGACAGCCAGGCTAGCCCAATGATCACTACCCTGATAGGTCCCAGTAAAGTTCATACTACCAGGCTAAGATAAATACATAAAAAATAAGACCCTCTAGGCAGCAATGTCTGAACATTGCAGCAGATGGAATGTCATTTAGGCAAATGTCCATTTAAACATATCAACCCATTATTCACCAGCCTTTGACCTAGCACCTTAGCCTTCTAAGTCGTGCTCATAGGGAAAGAGGCTGATGGAGTATTAGAACATTCCAATACCTCTTGTAGCCAGTTGCTAGGAAGAAAAGGAAAACCAGACAATCCCCTGTTCCCGACAAATCTAAGATTCAGGAGTCAACTGTCTGTTTTAGTAGTTCTTGGAATCCTGCCAGCCCAAGTCCTCTGCTGGTGGACTCGTCCACCACTATCAATGCTGTTATGAGTGATGAGGGGCCTAACCTCTATTGGGAGAGCAATTTGTGACATACCAAACTACTGTGACTTCTGCGATTGTTCCACTTGTGAATAGTTTATGTTCCTTAAAAGGCGAGATTTGGAAATTGTCGTCCAAAATGAACCTTCTTCTGCAACCTTTGGGGCTCATCCAACAGCAAGTTTTAGCATCCTCCAACAAACGTGACCATCCTACTACCTCCAACACCAATATTGGGCAGAAACATCTATCCCCTTGGAGATTGCTGTACCAACTAAATATATGTCAAATAAAGTATCAGGGACCGGGCCAAGGTCTGCTCCTAGCAATGATACAGTTGGCCTTTAGGAGAAATGGTCAGATGGGTCAACCAATGTCATTAGTCCACCAGGTCATCCACATTCTTTGCGCACACTGCCACATTTCGATTTGCCACCTGAATGCTGCCTGTATGTGGTGGTCCTGGTAGGAGTACCATCTTGTCCTTCCACCGGTTAGAAAATATACTTGAAACTTAAGAACAAAGTGTTTCATTGGCTCTCACAGAATTCGGCCTTACCATCTTGGAATATAATGACATTTTACTAGTCAGAAGAGTAGGGTGGGATGGCCATTCTGATAACTGCAAGGAAGGCGATTGTGTTGTTATCAACTGCAGATATCTCACCATGGCATGTCGCCTGATTAGAACCAGCCGTGGATCTGGCACCACAGGCACATCTGATAGCATAGTCCTCCTGGGCTTTTTCGGCAGACCTTTAGCTCCATGCCCTTTTAGGCCACCTTCAGTGAGAAGCCCACAAATGAACACACTTGGGCGCCGATCACGATCCTGTAAAAACCGGGTACGAACCGTCGGACGGAGCATATTCTCCGTCCGACGCGTACCCGGTCGTCAAAATGTACAAACATGGAATTACGATTCGCACGGGAACACCATTTCCGTACGAATCGTAAAAAAGCCCGACCGAACAAAATAAACCTACAAATGCGATCCGGGAAAGCGCCGACCTGACGTCGGGACGCTCGCAGCCTGCCACTCACGAACCAGGAATTACGATTCACACCGACGTCATCCCGCACTGTGAATATTTTCCGGCAGCCAAAAACTGCCAGGAAATCAGGACGACGCGAACAAGGACTACCAGTACGCGACAGGACGACGCGAACAAGGAGTACCAGTACGCGACGGACAGACAGGACGACGCGAACAAGGAGGACCAGTACGCGACAGGACGACGCGAACAAGGAGGACCAGTACGCGACGGACAGACATGGACCCAAACCTACGAGTCATCCCGGCCCTCATAGCAGTCGACCTCCTCCACAGGTTCGGACGCAGACGCCGCAGAAGGTCAGAACAACTAAGGGAGGGGGGAAAGTGGGGTGGGGGGGTGGCAGGACCAGGGCAGGCCACAAACCCCCCACCAAAGTCACACAGCACACATGCCCTGGACATACCTGACTCCCAGGCCCTGGTCACTACGAGGGGGTGGGGGCGTGTCCAGATAAGCCAGCGACCGCCACAACGGAAGTCCGTCACGACGCGAACAGGCAACACAACCAGACAGGTACGTCCCGTACCCACGCCTGAAGAGCGTGGGTACGAGTCGAACCACGCCCACACCCACGTCACCCCAACAATGGCGGGACGGCTCGTACCCACGTGGCAAAGGCCTGGGTACGGCCCGCACAAGCATCACATAGCGTGGGGACGGATATGTACGGACCCTACCCCCACCCCGTATGCATGGAGCGTACCCCCCACCCCAACAGTGTAAGTACGACACATACCCACACCCGCGTACGTATGGAGCGTACCCCCACCCCAACAGCGTAAGTACGACCTGTACCCACACCCGTGTACGTATGGAGCGTACCCCCACCCCAACAGTGTAAGTACGACCCGTACCCACACCCGCGTACGTATGGAGCGTACCCCCACCCCAACAGTGTAAGTATGACTCGTACCCCCACCCGCGTACGTATGGAGCGTACCCCCACCCCAACAGTGTAAGTACGACTCATACCCCCACCCGCGTACGTATGGAGCGTACCCCCACCCCAACAGTGTAAGTATGACCCGTACCCACACCCGCGTACGTATGGAGCGTACCCCCACCCCAACAGTGTAAGTACGACTCGTACCCCCACCCGCGTACGTATGGAGCGTACCCCCACCCCAACAGTGTAAGTATGACTCGTACCCCCACCCGCATACGTATGGAGCGTACCCCCACCCCAACAGTGTAAGTATGACTCGTACCCCCACCCGCGTACGCATGGAGCGTACCCCCACCCCAACAGTGTAAGTACGACTCGTACCCCCACCCGCGTACGTATGGAGCGTACCCCCACCCCAACAGTGTAAGTACGACTCGTACCCCCACCCGCGTACATATGGAGCGTGCCCCCACCCCAACAGTGTAAGTACGACTCGTACCCCCACCCGCGTACGTATGGAGCGTAGCCCCACCCCAACAGTGTAAGTACGACCCGTACCCACACCCGCATACGTATGGAGCGTACCCCCCCCCAACAGTGTAAGTACGACTCATACCCTCACCTCGAATGCATGGAGCGTACCCCCACCCCAACAGTGTAAGTACGACACGTACCCCCACCTCGAATGCATGGAGCGTACCCACATCCGTGAATGTCATGAGCGTACATATTGTGAAATTGGAGAGGTGGGTGCAGAGTCCTCCCAGCAGTGCCCTGTGACAGGAGGGGTGTGTGCAGAGTCCTCCCAGCAGTGCCCTGTGACAGGAGGGGTGTGTGCAGAGTCCTCCCAGCAGTGCCCTGAGACAGGAGGGGTGTGTGCAGAGTCCTCCCAGCAGTGGCCTGAGACAGGAGGGGTGGGGGCCTATCACTCCCAGCAGTGCCCTGAGACAGGAGGGGTGGGGGCCTATCACTCCCAGCAGTGCCCTGAGACAGGAGGGGTGTGTGCAGAGTCCTCCCAGCAGTGCCCAGACACAGGAGGGGTGTGTGCAGAGTCCTCCCAGCAGTGCCCAGACACAGGAGGGGTGGGTGCAGAGTCCTCCCAGCAGTGCCCAGACACAGGAGGGGTGGGTGCAGAGTCCTCCCAGCAGTGCCCAGACACAGGAGTGGTGTGTGCAGAGTCCTCCCAGCAGTGCCCAGACACAGGAGGGGTGTGTGCAGAGTCCTCCCAGCAGTGCCCTGTGACAGGAGGGGTGTGTGCAGAGTCCTCCCAGCAGTGGCCTGAGACAGGAGGGGTGTGTGCAGAGTCCTCCCAGCAGTGCCCAGACACAGGAGGGGTGTGTGCAGAGTCCTCCCAGCAGTGCCCTGAGACAGGATGGGTGTGTGCAGAGTCCTCCCAGCAGTGGCCTGAGACAGGAGGGGTGTGTGCAGAGTCCTCCCAGCAGTGCCCAGACACAGGAGGGGTGTGTGCAGAGTCCACCCAGCAGTGCCCTGAGACAGGAGGGGTGGGGGCCTATCACTCCCAGCAGTGCCCTGAGACAGGAGGGGTGGGGGCCTATCACTCCCAGCAGTGCCCTGAGACAGGAGGGGTGGGGGCCTATCACTCCCAGCAGTGCCCTGAGACAGGAGGGGTGGGGGCCCATCACTCCCAGCAGTGCCCATGGAACGCAAAGGGTGGAGTAGTCACAGATACCATGCCCACAATTGTCAGTCAGGTGCACAAAGACCCTGCAGTACATGTACCACATGTGTTCGAGGCTGGGAGTATACGCATGCATAGCACAGAAAAGAAAACATGTACACATGAAGTCATGTCATTAGGCCACATACACAAGTACAATGACTACCAAGGATGCCACGAATGACGCAGGTGGAGACATCGCTCAGCATGCATGTGCAAAGGTGAAGGACTACGTCACACACCCAGCTAATGGACACACAGCTCTGTGCCAAAGTCAGGGGACACCCTGCAGGGAAGAAGTCAGGGTACACAGAGGAAGGAATACACCTTGGTACAATTGCAACATGCAGCAACTGCTGACATGAATGGAGAAAGGTAGCTAACACCGTGTGATGGCACACAGATCCCAGGGTCCCCCCTATGAGCAGCACACTACTACATTTCCCACACACCCAACACATGACCAACACCCACATTCATGTAGCAGCCCCACCAACAGCAAGGCCAGCTATGCAGGAGTGTTCCAAGGGCAAAAATAAATTGCTTTATTCAGCATGAGAAAAAAACTAGTATGACGTGAGTCCAATTTTAACAAAGGCCATAGGGCAGTCCAGGAGTCCCAGCTGGATGGGGGACACAGTGGGATGCGTGTCCCCTAGCTTGCCTGCACAGTTACAATCCGTTGTCTTCCACAGGGGTCAGGGCATCAAGTGGGGGGGGATGAACAGGCACCGCAGGGACAGGAGTGCGAAGGGTAGGCGACGTGGGTGCAGGGATGGAGGACTCCACTACAGGGGGTGGGGCAGGACCAAAGGTGGATTCTAGGAGCACGCTGCACACCTCGGCAAGGTCCTCCAGGGACTCCCCTGCACCCGAAGGAACCACAGGCCCCAAGAAGGATGGGGGGTCAGAGGGATGGGTCGCTGCGCCACTGTGGGAGGGTGTGGACAGGGGGGGAATCAAGCACCCTGACCGGGGACCTCCTTGACCGCTTGCGGGGTGGTGTCACTGTGGGGCTCAGGGACAGAGCGGCCATGAAGGAGTCTTTGGGGGAGATGTGGGCAGGAGAGCTGAGGGGAGGGGATTTGGAGGGAGTGGATTGGGTGGAATGCGGACTCCCACTCTGGCTGCGTGTCACACGTTTGCCCCCCGACCCAGTGGGTGTGCCTACTGCACCCTGTGTGTGCGTGTCAGGAGGTGTGCGGCGGACCTTCCCTGCTGGTGTGGTGCCTGTGTCTGTTGTGGTGGGTGCATGCTTACGTCTGGGTGTATGTTGGACAGGCATGGGAGTGGGAAGTGTGGAAGGAGCAGGGGTAGGGGGTGGGACGTAGCGCTGCAGGAGACCCACTGCTGCAGTCAGTGTGGAGTCTATGGACCTCAGCAAGTTGCATTGGTCAGCCTGCGATGAATGAATGCTCTCCAAGTATGCCTCCATGTTGTTGAGGACCTGGCTGTGGCCATGGAGGACATTAAGGATCGCAGTCTGACCAATCTGCAACTGCCGCTGGATGTCCACAGACTCAGCATTGGCGGCAGCAGTGGAGACAGGGGCAGGGGGTGCGGTGCCTGGCAGGAAGGAGACATGTAGTGACCGGGCACGTTGGGAAGGGACACGAGCACGTGGGAGGTGGCTGATGGCAATGGAGGGGGCGGTGCCAGATGTAGGGCTGCTGTCAGATGGTGGTGCAGCCACCGCCCACTCGGAGTGATCATCCTCGGACCCGTCCGCTTCATAGTCTGTTGTGCCAGTCGACAGGTCCCCGGGGTCACTCTCCACTGCCTCTGTCCCACTCAAAGTGCCAGCCCCGATGTCACCGCTGGCACTGGTGCTCGGTCCCTCCGCGCCGTCTGTGTCCATATCTCCCACCGTGTCCCCCGACGATGCTGTGGGCAGGGTGAACAGACAGAAAGTAATCATACACCTGTATACATATGTCACATGAGTACAATCTACGTAGGTTACAGTGCATAGCCTGAAACAAAGGATGAGTTACAACTACAAAACAAGGTACATACGTAGGCCCTGCAAGACACAGTTGTGTGACCCACCATGCCATGGAAAAACTATGGAGAGCATGACACAATAGCAAATGAGATGACATGGCAATCTGACTGAGGAGCAAGGCCCTGGGGACAATACAGCACTGCATCTGCACCACACAGCGTGGCAGGAAATTGGGATGAGCAGGGACCAAATCCAGGAACTAGAGGCACATGCAGCATAGGTAATACTGAGAACATGCCCACCCTGACTGGCACGCTGCACCTTGAGTGTATGTCCAGACAAACATCACACACTGGCCAGTCCGAGCAAGGAGATGACAGGTCTTGACATGTAGGCCATGGCCGCCCCACCCACCCCCTACATGAGACACATCTGTGGAGACACAGGAAGCACTTACATCTCTTAGTCTGGGTGAAAAACACATGGGATGCAATAATTCAAGATTGCACACCAAATACCCAAGGTGCGCCTGTCCAAAGAATCATGTACAAATGGGCATCATCAGATGATTGCTACTAGACACACAGGCAATGGCCACCGTGAGTATGTACTTGGAAAATCATGTCAGGCTGGACAGTGGACACTTGTAATACATCTCACGTCAATAAACATGGTGCCAGGGGACAATGGCACAGAGCACAACCTATGCTGTAGACACAGAGATTGTCGGCATTCTCGGATTACACACATGATACCTAGGAAAAGATGCCCCTGGGGACAGTAGTGGCCACACAACTCCATGCTCCTGAATGGAAATGACTGCAACACACGCTAACATCCCAGCACTATGCGTAACGCACACTCATGCACATCATGTGACAGGCCACCACATGGGACATGCCTGCTGGAAGGCCTCGCACTCAAGAGATTAAGTCCCATGTCTGAAATCAGCATTAGTGCCAACTGACATGGAACCCACAAGTCCAGAACTGGACAGGGCACAGGCAAGGTCACTAAACCTCTTACACACCACCCCCACACATGATGCTGCAGGCATTGTACACTTGGAGAAGGTGTCAGGCTACATAACTTTGTGACGGAGTGACTACACAGAGACCAGGGAACACATTGCAAGGTGGGGAAGGGAGGCAGGAGAGGCCTGCAACACTGTGGGTAACAGGATCGTCACAGCACCATAAACCCTGGAAGTGTATCCATGGAACAGTGCACTTACAAATGCTGGTGAAACACAACAAACACACACATGTACCTACCCCCTTCCGGCTGCTGCATGTCCTGTAGACGCCTGTCCAAGTCAGGAAAGACCACCGCCAGCACACGTTTCTGGATGTGGGAGAGATGGCGGCGCCCGCGGTTCTTGTGGCTCTCAGGTGAGTCCCCCAGCAGGAGCCGTGCGATCCTCCGCGTCCAGCACCGGATATCCTGCCAGCGTTTCCTCACCTGGGACAGGTGCCACCTCCAACCATCCGCACTCCTCACGGCGCAAACGGCGTCCAGCCATATCTGCTGCTTGGCAGAGGCGTCTACCTGTGAGGATGAACAAGTGACACTACATCAATACACCTTGCACATGTCACAGAGACACAGATTAGAACACATTTGCTGTTTACAACAAGGCATAGTGCGCATCCAATGCATTGCAACTTTGTCATAGGGACATGATCCTCTGGGGGAAGGCCAAAAGCAGTACGTGCCATTGAAAGGACACAGGTGGAATGAGGGCAACTACACAATCAATGAGCCAGGCTCACACTGTGCATCACACCCACCCCTCCTGTCTCAGGGCACTGCTGGGAGTGATAGGCCCCCACCCCTCCTGTCTCAGGGCACTGCTGGGAGTGATAGGCCCCCACCCCTCCTGTCTCAGGGCACTGCTGGGAGGACTCTGCACCCACCCCTCCTGTCCCTGGGCACTGCTGGGAGTGATAGGCCCCCACCCCTCCTGTCTCAGGGCACTGCTGGGAGGACTCTGCACCCACCCCTCCTGTCTCAGGGCACTGCTGGGAGTGATAGGCCCCCACCCCTCCTGTCTCAGGGCACTGCTGGGAGGACTCTGCACCCACCCCTCCTGTCTCAGGGCACTGCTGGGAGTGATAGGCCCCCACCCCTCCTGTCTCAGGGCACTGCTGGGAGGACTCTGCACACTCCCCTCCTGTCTCAGGGCACTGCTGGGAGTGATAGGCCCCCACCCCTCCTGTCTCAGGGCACTGCTGGGAGTGATAGGCCCCCACCCCTCCTGTCTCAGGGCACTGCTGGAAGTGATAGGCCCCCACCCCTCCTGTCTCAGGGCACTGCTGGGAGGACTCTGCACCCACCCCTCCTGTCTCAGGGCACTGCTGGGAGTGATAGGCCCCCACCCCTCCTGTCTCAGGGCACTGCTGGGAGACATCAGGCATTCCCCCCCCCTGGGACCCCCCCTACAGTACAAAGCATGTGTGTCACACCTGGACACAATGGCAGAATTCACAGTCACTAAAAAGGGACACAGTCTGTGCCAGTGGACACTGAACTCACCTGATAACCTGGTCGCCCATACAGCATGGGGTACCGTGGGAGGATCACATCCACCAAAGCCATGTTCTCCTCCAGGGTGAATGGCTGTGACCTCTCCACAGCCCTTGACATGGTTCCAGGGAATCAGTAGCAGCAGCTGGGTCGTGGAATACAAAGATGTGCAGGCAAGTGCTCCCTCATGGGACCTGGCTGCCTTATATCTGCCTTGCTGGCCCATCTCATGCACAGGAGTACAGAGTGATTGGTCACTCACATTTGCATCCTATGTTTCCTCCAATCCCTTCAAACCTAGCAGTCTGTTTGTTCTCTATCGGTTTCATTCTCCTGCATGATGTCAGCCCCACAAACACATTGCAACAAAGTAGATTCATTCCAACTGACTACTGCTGTGCACCTTCCAGAACACATTCACATTTTGAACTTGGTCTCCATGACAACCAGCATGCATGTAGGCCTTAATACTTGTCCCTCATGTGTCCCCTATGTAATTTGGAGCTCCACACACAGGTACGGTGCGTTCTGGGGCCCTAGGGCACCCCAAATGCATTGCAACGAACCGTACACGCGTGCCTACGTTCACTATCACTATGGGTGTCCTCGCGTATGCGTACTCGTAGTGGTACAGGCCGTACACACGCCTGTACGCTCCCTATCACTATGGGTGTCCTCGCGTATGCGTACTCGTAGTGGTACGGGCCGTACACACGCCTGTACGCTCCCTATCACTACGTGTACGCATACGCGAGGACACCCATAGTGATGGGGAGCGTACAGGCGTGTGTACGGCCCGTACCACTATGGGTGTTCTTGCGTATGCCTACTCGTAGTGGTATGGGCCGTACAAACGCCTGTACGCTCCCTATCACTACGTGTACGCATACGCGAGGACACCCATAGTGATAGGGAGCGTACAGGCGTGTGTACGGCCCGTACCACTACGAGTACGCATACGCGAGGACACCCATAGTGATAGGGAGCGTACAGGCATGTGTACGGCCCGTACCACTACGAGTACGCATACGCGAGGACACCCATAGTGATAGGGAGCGTACAGGCGTGTGTACGGCCCGTACCACTACGAGTACGCATACGCGAGGACACCCATAGTGATAGGGGCGTACAGGCGTGTGTACGGCCCGTACCACTACGAGTACGCATACGCGAGGACACCCATAGTGATAGGGAGCGTACAGGCGTGTGTACGGCCCGTACCACTATGGGTGTTCTTGCGTATGCCTACTCGTAGTGGTACGGGCCGTACACATGCCTGTACGCTCGCCATCACGATGGGTACACATACGGCAGCACTCCCATAGTGATATGGGAACGTACACAGGCCCTCTTCGCAGCAGTACAGCGGTTTTCACACATCACAGTGGTGACAGGCGGCACAGAGGTAGGGATAGGGCGGACATACTTGTCCATGGATGGACATACTTGTCCATGGATGGACATACTTGTCCATGAATGGACATACTTGTCCATTAATTGACATCAAGGCATCGTCTGTGCATTACTACATGTGTGGGGCACAGGTGTGACGGCCTGTGATGTGGAACATTACTCCTGAGTCGAGAAGGCACCAGATGTATGATGAGATGTCTACAGATGTACTGTGTGATGGTGCAATGTGTGCCAGGCATGCCCTTTACTCCTTTGACATGTGTGCATGTCGTACTGCACACTTGGGGTGAGCGTCACTGGCATGGTACGGACACCAACACACGGAAGTGTCCCCTGATGCCCGGTACAGGGGTTATCACACCTGACTTGTCACTACCCACGGTGCACAATGTGACTATGTCATGTATGTGTGGGGGCTTCCCATCAGGTTGATGTTGGAGCACCCTCAAAAGCTGCAGCCGTTGCAGCAACCAACATGTCTGTGTGTAGATTGTCATTTCACACTGTTCCGCACACCATGCCACATGTGGTATCGGATGTGAGGTGCACATGTATGCATGGGACACGGAGTAGCGTGACAAGGACATGTCTGCATCCTCACAATGAATGTGTGGTGAGTCATGACATGTGCACCTTCATGGCAAGGTGTGTGGGCTGTCCTAGTGTAATGTCATGTGACCTGTGGCTCTAGTGTTCCGCTACCAGTCTCTGCAATCGGCATCCTACTTCTGCTGATGTGTGGGCGTATGTCACTCCTGTCTTGCGTCTGGCTGTTCACTTGCACTGGGACACAGCTATTCCCATGGCGTGGCATGGGGAGGTTCTCAATCTCCGTGTGTAGCTGGGTCTTGGTAGGAGTGTCACCTTGCATCCATTCGTGTCCTGGGCATGTAGCACATACCTGACTCCCTATGTAGCATATGTGTATTGACAGATTAACATGTGCTCAGTACATATGAATTGTTGTCGTAGTGCACTCACTCTTCCTTGTCACTTCCAAATTACTGCAGAGCGCCGCCTCTTGCCCGACCAATTCTGGACTTGGCTGCCATGCAGGAGAATGACAGCATCCGGCTCTACCGCTTCACCCAACCGTTGATTCTGGAGTTGACGGCGAGACTGGCACCACACCTGCAACCGCAGCACAGGTATCCTACGGCACTAACACCCCAGCTGAAGGTAATGGCTGCCCTACATTTTCTTGCCACGGGTACCTTAAAAAATAACATAGCTCATGTTGGTGGCATGTTCTGCCGTGTGCTGCATGATTTCTTAGAGGCCATGTTGATTCACCTGAATGACTTCATCAAGTTCCCAACCCCTGAACAGTTGATTGCGGTCAAGCGTGGATTCAATGCCCTGGGAGGGATGCCCCATGTCATTGGGTCCATAGATGGGACACATGTAGCTTTGGTACCACCACACGCACGGGAGGTGGCGTACCGCAATCGGAAGCACTACCACTCCATCAATGCCCTTGTGGTGTGTCAGTCCAACATGGTAATTTCACATGTCTGTGCTCGTTTTCCAGGATCAGCACACGATGCCTACATCATGAGGCGTAGCAGGATGCCTGAAATGATGATGCAGCTGCGCAACGAAAGAGCATGTGTTGTTGGTGGGTACAGTCTGTCTGTCTTGTAATTTGCATAGCCTACCAGCACGACCGCTTCACCAGTTCTAACAATGTCCATGTGCTTCCCATGTAGGGGACGCTGGCTATCCCAACATGCCATGGCTGCTCACACCTCTCCGCAACCCCATCACGCCGGCCCAGCTCCGCTACAACACCGCCCATGGCCGGACAAGGCGAGTGATAGAGAGGACGTTTGGCCTGCTGAAGAGCCGATTTAGGTGCCTACACAAGAGCGGCGGCGCGCTCCCATATGCCCCTGCGAAGGTCTGCAAAATCTTCATGGTCTGCTGCATGCTGCACAACATGGCAGTTGAGAGAGCTGTGCCACTCATCCTGGATCAACATGACGAGGACCATCCACCCGTGGAGGACGTAGGGCTTGGCAATGGGGCTAGTGATGTGGAGGATGTGGAGCCGCAAGAGGACATCCGGACTCGGCTCATACGCGACTTCTTTGCTTAGTGGTGAGTACCAGTGTCTGAGTGTGCACGCATTGGTCCCCGTGTGGCATGTGTTGTGATGTGTGTCTCCACCTGCATGTATGGCACGTGAGTCAGAGGTGTGTGTGGGTGTGTCACTGGAGTGATGGTGGCAGTGATGGTTGTATTTCCCCAGTCATAATTGTGACCTAGCATTATGTCATCCATACATGTGTCGAGTAAATGCACATGCAAGTGGCTGTGCTTTTTGTGGCTGACTTCTTGTGTGTCTCTCTTCCCCAGGTACTTGCGCATGCCGTCTGCTGCTTGCATTGTTGTGGCACTGCTATTCCTCATGGACACGTCATCGTGGGCTGACTCAGCGTTACAGGCACGGACACGTTTGGAAGTCTCCATAGGGTAAGGGATGCATCTGGGGTGTATTGGGTGTGGCAGTTGTTCACGATGTATGCACACTGCCCCTGTCGATGTTTGGTTCCTCTGCAGCCATGTAGCATACCCATGGGACACGACATGCAGCTGTGTACACCTGACTAGATGGTCTGCCTGGTTGACAGTCATCAGTGATGGGATAGTGGATTGTGATGATGGCATCAATGTGTGTGACACTGCCCTCGGACACATACGGTTAGCATTGGCTTGACATGGTGTGGGACTTCCACATCAGCGGATCAATGGTGTATGGCAGTCTCTCCGTGAGCAGCTGTGGGTGTTTAGCTGTTAGCCGACAATTGTGTGCCAGTTCCATGGCTAACACGCATTTGTGCTGCAGAAGGGGGGTTCCAGTGTTGGACCCACATGTTACTCCACAAGATGTGTTAATGTGTACTTCAAGTTGCCTCTGCAATCCCGAAAACATGACTAATAAAGGTGTCCCTATGCCTCCAAGGTGCCTCTTCTCCGTCAATGCTGGTGTGTTGCCACGGTGCATCCAGCATGTCTGGCATGGTTTTCCCTGATAGTGGCTATGTGTCGATGTGTCGAGTAGCAAGATGCAAGCTGTGTGTGTGGGCTGAGACTGTGTATTGGGCATGATGTCCATGACTGTGGGTATTGTGACATGTGCTATCCCCATGCATCCAACGTTGGCCAGGCCCCCATTCTCTGCATCCACCGGACTCAAGCTTGCAGGACATGGTTCTGCCACCTGTCTACACATACCTGGGTGCCCCCCAGGACCCTGGACATGATCCCTGACCTCTGCGCATGACTGTTGCTGTACTCAATGTGTCTGTCAGCACGGTTGTGCGGCCACCCCCTCAGCTGGTTGGGCCCATCACGGGTGTGTATGGTGCGCCATGTCTGTCTTGCCTAATACACAGTGACCCGTGTGTCCTCTGCCAGACTCAGGCCCCAGGGTGTGGATGGTTAGAGTCAAAAGAGAGCTCAGGCATGTTTAGACTTTACAACACACATGTAAGGTAATAATGCAACCAGCAGGCATCTTCTCTTCATGGTGTGAATTTTTATTGGGGGGGGGGGGATAAAGTGAGGGGCTTTCCGGGAGTTTGGAATCCAAAGTTCAGTAGGGGAGTTGGTGTCCTTGCCAATGTAAATCCTCATAGTCCATGCCACAGTCTTTGTCAACATTGGTCAGACAGTGACCAGCAGGGCCATGTGGCAGAGAATGTCTCTTGATGCTGTGATGCTGTTGCTCCAGTGGGCCAGGTGCCAGGCCAGGTGTCCTGGGAGATGGTGATGTAGCGCCGACCCTCACGGTCCTTTCTGTGGACGACCCGGCCTCCTGCGGGGACCCTCAGCAGCAGGCCGTGACGATGTTTGGGATGCTCCGTCGGATGTCTCCTCCTCCTCCTGATCCCTCCCTGTGGGTGGTGATGTTCTACGCCATCGGGCACAGGGAGGGTTGCCCATGTTGTCGGCCATCCGACGGAGTGTATCGTGAATCCCCTGGAACACCGTCACTTGCTCAGCCTGTCTGTCCTCCATCCTCCGTTGGTGTTGCAGTAGACAGGCATGTTGCTCCGCATGTTGCTGGGCCTGCTGGGTCTTTATGTCATCGAGGGTCCCCTTGATCTCATTGAGGGTGGACACAACCTGGGCCATGCCCGTGGTGTCCTGCCGGTATGTGTCCATGATGTTACGGACATGGGCAAATACCGGTTCCCCAGCCAACTGGTCAGGCTTGCGCCTCCGCCGTCCTCCACTCCCACCACCCCTGCCCACTTGCACCTGGCCTGCCCTTGTGGGTACATCGGGTCTCCGGGACCCCTGAGGGGTGGCATTGGCGTTGTCGCCTGCCTCCTCCTGGGTGCCCGGGACACCGTGTCCCTCCTGGCCGGCCTGGCTGCATTGTGGTGGTGGGGCAGGGATCCTGGGTGTCTCCTGGGATGTGGCAGGAGTGGGGGTGGTGGTTGGCACAGTTGTACCTGACGCAGGTGCTGCAGGTGGTTGAACACCAGATGGGCCAGGTCGGTCGGGGTCGTCCACAGAGTGGTGAGAGTCGTCGCTGCCGGTGGGATCGGGCTCCCGCAGATCCGGGTCCTGTGAGTTTTCCCCCCCAGTGTTGGGGGGTGAACCACGACGTTGACCTGTGTGTGAGAGAGACAATCTTAATTTTGGTCCATGCAACATCCAAGTTTCATCAGTTTCACAGTTGGCACTTTTCCTCTTGGAATTAGGATCTGTCTTGCATTCCACTCACAGTGCACTTGTGCATGGGTGTGTCCCTTGGACACCACTTTGGCCCCTTTAAATATGTGTGGCACAGTCTTACTTGCTGTGTAAAGTGTGACTGCAGTCAGCAGTGGAGTGGGCAGGTGTGGCGAGCCATGCATTGGCGCCTTCCGTGTAGCACTGTACATGTGCACATGGAGTGGATCCACACACTTATATAATGCAGGTAGCTGTCGTTGTGCTTGTGAACAGGTTGTGACATGGGCCTGTGTTTTGCCATGGGGAAGAGGGGGGGTTCTGGCACTGGCCACCCTTGGCTACATGCACGCAGTCTACCTGCTGACGAGCAGACATTCCCACACACCACACGGCTGATTTGCACTCCCTGTGTCTCCCTCCCTCTCTGTCCCACTCTCCCTCCCTCCGTGTGTCAGCCTCCTCCCTCTGTCCGTGTCCCTGTGTCTCCCTCCCTCTCTGTCCCCCTCTCCCTCCCTCCATGTGTCAGCCTCCTCCCTCTGTCCGTGTCCCTGTGTCTCCCTCCCTCTCTGTCCCCCTCTCCCTCCCTCCGTGTGTCAGCCTCCTCCCTCTGTCCGTGTCCCTGTGTCTCCCTCCCTCTCTGTCCCCCTCTCCCTCCCTCCGTGTGTCAGCCTCCTCCTTCTGTCCGTGTCCCTGTGTCTCCCTCCCTCTCTGTCCCCCTCTCCCTCCCTCCGTGTGTCAGCCTCCTCCCTCTGTCCGTGTCCCTGTGTCTCCCTCCCTCTCTGTCCCCCTCTCCCTCCCTCCGTGTGTCAGCCTCCTCCCTCTGTCCGTGTCCCTGTGTCTCCCTCCCTCTCTGTCCCCCTCTCCCTCCCTCCGTGTGTCAGCCTCCTCCCTCTGTCCGTGTCCCTGTGTCTCCCTCCCTCTCTGTCCCCCTCTCCCTCCCTCCGTGTGTCAGCCTCCTCCCTCTGTCCGTGTCCCTGTGTCTCCCTCCTTCTCTGTCCCCCTCTCCCTCCCTCAGTGTGTCAGCCTCCTCCCTCTGTCCGTGTCCCTGTGTCTCCCTCCCTCTCTGTCCCCCTCTCCCTCCCTCTGTGTGTCACCCTCTGTCACCTCAGCCCAGCTTCCTGTGCACACACTGTTAGCAGATCTTTGAATGGCCCTTGGCTTGTTGATGTGAGTTTGTTTCTGATCTCCAGGCACCCATTGGGTGTAGTGTGTGTCTCTGCGCTGCTGCTGTGGTGGTGTGTGCTGCCACTCTTTCACAATGTTGGCTGTTCATTAGCTGCTGTCATGTGCAAAACAGTGCCTTCACCCCCATGTGTTGATGCAAGGCGTCCGCCATTTGCTGGCGAGTATTTCCTGTGTGGAGACACAGTGTTTGTCTGGCTGTGACCTAGGCCATATGGGCAGAGGGCATTGTTGTATGCTTCTGAGTTGCACTATGTGATATTTTTGGGGCCCACCCTCCCGCTATCCGGGTTACCGTGTCATGTGTTGTTGTCTTCTGTGGCCTGTGACTTGACATTGTCCAGCTGGGTGCATGGGGCATGGTGGCGGTAGTGGCATGTGCGTGTTCATGGAGTGTGGTTGAGTCATGCGATAGCTTGGGGTGGTTGCGTGCCTGTTAGTGATTTTGGTTGTGGATGACGTTCCCCCCATGTGAGGTGCGTTGTTTGTGTACTCACCCGGGTCTCGGAGTCCTTCTAATCCCTCCACTGCCTCCACCGGCAGTATGGCCATCACCCTCTCCTCCCAGGGCTGGTAGTGTACGGGTCTGCGGGAGGGCCCTCCTCCAGTGGCGTTGGCCTGGTTGTGTTCCTCCTGCATCTTGGCTCGGACCCTCCTCCGCAGATTGTACCACCTGGATTGGCATTCCTGCCTGGTCCTTCTGGTGTCCGCAACAGCATTCACAGCATCGACGATGGTCTGCCACATGGCTGTTTTTGCTGCCATGCTGGTCTGTCTGACCAATGTTCCAAAGAGCTGTGGCTCGACTCTGAGGATTTCATCAACAAGAACCTCCAACTCTCGGTTACTGAACTTTGGATTCTTGTTAGTGGGCATGGTGAGGGGTGTGGGTGTGGATGGTGGTGGGGGGGTGTGGATGGTTGTGGGTGTGTGGGTGTGGTTGTGCAGGTGTGTGTGTGTGTGAATGTGATGAGGGTGTGTTTGTGAAGGTGGTTGTGTGAAGGTGTGCAAGTGTAAGGTGTGGTGAAGCTTGTAGTATGGTTCTGTGGTGTCTGGCAGCAGTGAGTCTGTTGCAAAGGCTCATGGTTTGTGTGTGTGGGCCCTTTTTATTGGTCCATGGGTGGGTGTGGCTGTGTTTGAAGTTTGGGTGGGTGTGTTATAAGGAGTAGTGGTGTTTTGGGCCTCTGTTTGTTTTTGGCAGTTGCAGGTCAGTGAAGGTGTTTTTGTAGTGTTTGTTGGCCATGTTTAGTGGCTTTGTGCCATTCGTATAGTGTATTCTTGTGTTGTTTAGTTTTGTTCTGGTTGTGTACGTGCGTTTTGAGCGTGTATACGGTGTGTACATGGGCCATTTGGTTGTACGGTGCTGTCCTTGTGTGTGGCTTGGTACGACTCGTACATGCGGTTGTGATGTTGGGGCCTGGGGTGCGCTCCGTACTGAGGAGGTTGTGTTGGAGGTGCGACGGGAACGTACTGGGGTGTACATTGACGGTGGTACGACACGTACAGGGGTGGGGGGGTGTACATAGACGGTGGTACGACACGTACAGGGGTGGGGGGTGTACATAGACGGTGGTACGACTCATACAGGGGTGGGGGTACGACTCGAACGTACTGGGTGTACATAGACGGTGGTACGACACGTACAGGGGTGGGGGTTCGACTCGAACGTACTGGGGTGTACATAGACGGTGGTACGACACGTACAGGATTGGGGGTTCGACTCGAACATACTGGGGTGTACATAGACGGTGGTACGACACATACAGGGGTGGGGGTTCGACTCGAACGTACTGGGGTGTACGTAGACGGTGGTACGACACGTACAGGGGTGGGGGTTCGACTCGAACGTACTGGGGTGTACATAGACGGTGGTACGACTCGTACAGGGGTGGGGGTACGACTCGAACGTACTGGGGTGTACATAGATGGTGGTACGACATGTACAGGGGTGGGGGGGTGTACATAGACGGTGGTACGACACGTACAGGGGTGGGGGGTGTACATAGACGGTGCTACGACACGTACAGGGGTGGGGGTACGACTCGAACGTACTGGGGTGTACATTGACGGTGGTACGACACGTACAGGGGTGGGGGGGTGTACATAGACGGTGGTACGACACGTACAGGGGTGGGGGGTGTACATAGACGATGGTACGACTCGTACAGGGGTGGGGGTACGACTCGAACGTACTGGGGTGTACATAGACGGTGGTACGACACGTACAGGGGTGGGGGGGTGTACATAGACGGTGGTACGACACGTACAGGGGTGGGGGGTGTACATAGACGGTGGTACGACACGTACAGGGGTGGGGGTACGACTCGAACGTACTGGGGTGTACATTGACGGTGGTACGACACGTACAGGGGTGGGGGGTGTACATAGACGGTGGTACGACACGTACAGGGGTGGGGGGTGTACATAGACGGTGGTACGACTCGTACAGGGGTGGGGGTACGACTCGAACGTACTGGGGTGTACATAGGCGGTGGTACGACACGTACAGGGGTGGGGGTTCGACTGGAACGTACTGGGGTGTACATAGACGGTGGTACGACTCGTACAGGGGTGGGGGTACGACACGAACGTACTGGGGTGTACATAGACAGTGGTACGACACGTACAGGGGTGGGGGTTCGACTCGAACGTACTGGGGTGTACATAGACGGTGGTACGACTCGTACAGGGGTGGGGGTACGACTCGAACGTACTGGGGTGTACATAGACGGTGGTACGACACGTACAGGGGTGGGGGGTGTACATAGACGGTGGTACGACACGTACAGGGGTGGGGGTTCGACTCGAACGTACTGGGGTGTACATAGACGGTGGTACGACTCGTACAGGGGTGGGGGTACGACTCGAACGTACTGGGGTGTACATAGACGGTGGTACGACACGTACAGGGGTGGGGGGGTGTACATAGACGGTGGTACGACACGTACAGGGGTGGGGGGTGTACATAGACGGTGGTACGACACGTACAGGGGTGGGGGTACGACTCGAACGCACTGGGGTGTACATTGACGGTGGTACGACACGTACAGGGGTGGGGGGGTGTACATAGACGGTGGTACGACACGTACAGGGGTGGGGGGTGTACATAGACGGTGGTACGACTCGTACAGGGGTGGGGGTACGACTCGAACGTACTGGGGTGTACATTGACGGTGGTACGACACGTACAGGGGTGGGGGGGTGTACATAGACGGTGGTACGACACGTACAGGGGTGGGGGTGTACATAGACGGTGGTACGACTCGTACAGGGGTGGGGGTACGACTCGAACGTACTGGGGTGTACATAGACGGTGGTACGACACGTACAGGGGTGGGGGTTCGACTCGAACATACTGGGGTGTACATAGACGGTGGTACGACACGTACAGGGGTGGGGGTTCGACTCGAACGTACTGGGGTGTACATAGACGGTGGTACGACTCGTACAGGGGTGGGGGTACGACTCGAACATACTGGGGTGTACATAGACGGTGGTACGACACGTACAGGGGTGGGGGGTGTACATAGACGGTGGTACGACACGTACAGGGGTGGGGGTACGACTCGAACGTACAGGGGTGTACATACACGGGTGGGGGTGTACATACATGGGGGTATGTGTCGGACGTACGGGGGCTGGGGGGAGTGTTGGGCGCATATGCCGGCACATGTCTCCATGGTTGCTATGGGAGTTCGGTGCGGACGGTGTTTTTTCCATACGGTTGTGGCCTCGGACGCACGGGATGGATCGTGATTCCTTGGTCGGACTTCACCTTTTACATTTGTACGGTAAATCGTACGAGGACGTGTCGGACACATTTTCCGACCTGAGGACGTGTGGGGAAATATTCCCAATGCGGTTTGTATGGACTTTTTACCATGCGAATCGTGATTGCCAGTTCGTACGGCACTTGTACGATTCGTACGGTAAAAAGACCGGATACGAGTCGCACGGGGAATTTTTTTACCGGATCGTAATTGGCACCTTGGTGTTTCTACTTTCCCTACGCTCAAAAGATTCCTGCCACTATCAGATCTGGACTCTAATAATTGACTTTCTGACTTTCCCAAAATTTGGTCCAGGAAAGTGTGAACAGGACAACGAGTGCCATAGGAGCAAGAAATTGTTCAAAATACTTATTGCCCACTGCCACTTCTTTGCATCCAGGTACAGACGCCTATAGATGTTCCTCTGCCATTTTGACTTATGTTTCTGCAGTTGATGGACAGCATCGCTTCTGTTGTTTCAGCCCCTAGAATTTCTTCCAGCATCATGTCCTTGTCTAATGCTGATCCCCTTTTTAAAATTGTCTCTTGGAATCTTGCTGGCATTAAGTCTAAATTGGTTTGCATAGATTGGGGCAATTTTGTGGACTGTTTTGATATATGAATATTCCAGGAACCCTATGCTGTCACTCTACATTTTCGGTCCCAACTTGCTAACTTTGCTCGACTTGCCTTCTTTTGTGGTAAAGGTAGGCAATCAGGGGGCCTTGCAACTGGATTACAACTACCTTGGCCTGTACTACCAAAGCAGCTGATTTAGGCTTTCCAGATCTATTGTGTTTTAGTCTGCAATTCTCTGCTGGGGTTTCATTATGTTTGTGTTATGTCTATTGTAGACAGAAAGGCACTAACTCCAATTTAGCTGTCATTTATATATTTACCGCTTACCTACCATCTATACCCACTAATTTACACAGAATTGTAGCTGGTGATTTTAGTTGCAACTTTGAACCTCTTTGCATTACCACTGGAAATTCAAGGGGGAAGAGGTTTGGGTATGGGCTGTCCACTGGCTTTCTTTCGCCCAGTAAATCAATACTTTCACACTCAATAAAGGCTTAAGAGCCTGCATTGGGAGAACACTATCTGGTATTGAAGGGAAGGATACATTCAATTAGCAAAGTGGGCCTATTCCCATTGATTATATACTGTTGAATATCAGGTTATGGCCAGGAGTGGTAAATATGGAGGTAGTGCCATGGCACAGTAGTGACCATAACACCCTGGATCTATCCTTGAGCCCGCTGGGGTCCTGCGTTTGTTCCCATGACTATGAACTTCTGGATAGGTGACTTCTTCCTACCAGTAACCATTGTAGGCTCAAATGGAGTGCTATTGCTTCTTCCTCTGTTATCCTGAGCTGTCTGAGACACTTGCCACTACTCTGGAAGCAGTACTGACATCAGGAGGGAATGCTCTTACAGCTGCATCTTGGGAGGCTTACAATACTATTTAGAACTCCTTGTTTTGCACCTTGAGGGAGCTTTTACAGGTGGAGTCCAAGTCTCTCCCTAAATGGGCTAAAGTGGCCAAATGGTATATGAAGGGCTGAAGGTTAGCAAGGTGTTTCTCAATGGTTGCCATTAAAAATGAGGACAGATTTTTAATCAAGGAAGCCAGGGCCTTGTATACGGCCACAATAGTCTAGGCTTAATGAGAGTTCAAACTGGCCAAATGGGAATCTCTACTTCAGGCAGTTAAATCTAAAGATCACCACTCTTTCTAGCAGATCATAGCTGACAGTGGCCTAGTTTCTGATGCATCCTTAACTTGGAACATAACAGCAGTTGTGCGGGTTGACCACTTTACAGGTCTATACACCTGTGGTCACTAGCTAAATATGTTGGGCAATTTGCCCACCTCAGGAGTAGCTGCAATTGCACCTGGTGTGGAACCTAGTACCAGCTATGCCATATCATGATGGTGGCTCAACAGCAATTATTTAATACGTTTGAGAAGGGTTGTCTAACTAGTGACAGCTGCCTTATCCCTTTGATTGAAGAAGCCAATGCAATTGATTGAATTGCCTGAGGGAAGGCACCAGGGTTGGGCAAAGTTCCAGGGGACTTGGTTAAAGCGGAGAAAGAAATTTGGAGCACTTGCTTCTCCCTGTATTTTAATTGTATTATGGATAAGCTACTGATGCCCCATACGTGGGTGGGGGCTGAGATTATTCCTATCTATAGAAAGGGTCCAAGGTCTTTTCCATCCAACTATCAGCCTATTAGCCTTATTGATAGCTCACGGAAACTCTTTAGCCAGATTCTGTTGACTAGATTACAAGCTTGGTTGGAGGGTGTAGGCTTGCTCATACCCCTGCAAGCGCGATTCAGACCTGGGACAAGCACACAAGTGCTCCAACTCCAACAAATTCATTCGAAATACGGCACTTTGGGAGGTGGTCGCATATATGTTATTTTTGCTGATCTTCAATCAGCATTTGATCTTGTTCCAAGGGAGGCCCTTTGGAAAGTTATGATTGACCTGGGTGTACTGAAATATCTCGTAGAGGTCATTTGTAGGTTACATATGAACAATTATGCACAGGAAAGATGTGGACCCCTTGGGGAGCTGACCGGAGAAGTCCCTGTTACACCGGGTGTCAGGCCAGGGTGCGTCTTTGTTCCAACCTTGTTCTTGTAATATATCAACAATTTGGTGGCACAGTTGGAGATATGTAAACATGATGCATCCAAGCTTGGCCAATAGGAGGGTCCAGCCCTCTATTTGCAAACAACACCTTATTGGTCTTGAAATCTCCAATGTGCATCCAAAATCTGTTGTCTTATGCAGGCAGCAAGGGCTGGAGAGCAATCTTGATAAGAGAAAATATTTGGCCCTGAATCCCGGACGCTCAACCCGATCTCATGCAGTCCTCATTGGCGTTCCCCTAAAGCGAGTACATACATTTGATTATTAGGGTATACTCTCAGTGAACACTTTCGCTGGTCCACCTAAATGCAGAAGTGCAAGCTCAGACTAAAGCTTTTACCCAGGAGGTCTTTTAAGGGCCCTTTGGGGCTCCTCCTTTAGCCTGATTACACTGGCCTTGCACATTTACATCTTACAAGCTCTAGTGTGGTGTATTTTTGGTGGTGAACTCTGTGGGCACAGAAATCCTTGCGATATGGAGCTGGTGGAGAATCATTCCTTATGCCTACTTACTAACTTATCTGCCAGTACTCCACTCATTCCGCTTTGGTTAGATCTGGCCCTTTGATCTATTGTACTTAGAATCAGACTCAGACCCCTCTTGTACTGGAGGATGATTTGGTCCTCCACAGATTTATTATCTTACCATATGGGCCTGTCTGAAATTCTAAGGCTCTCAGGGGCAGCTGAGATTCCTTGGTTGGGGTTTATTAAACACAGCCTTACAGAGACTGGTTGTGAGAACCTTTGAGAGAATCCCGAGTCTGCCTGTACTGTACCAAAGACTGTCCTTGAAGAGATTTACTGGAGTTATGTGGATGGCCGGCTCTATGTGCCATGGAAGGTAGGCGCTTTCACCTCTGCCATTCTTGAGTTTAAAGATATGATGTAGCGGAAAACGCTTTTTAGTTGTAAGGGTGCATTAAAATCACACATATGGAGTCCACCATGAAGTGTTAGGATCTTGAAATGTAATAACATGAAACCTGATGTGTATAGGCCATTGAGTAGTAACATGAAGAATTAATATCGAAACTGAATGTAACTAGCAGAAAATATTACCATGAAGAAATTGTGTTGTACAACTGACAATCGTTCATTTATTAAATGTGTTTATTAATCATGTGCTTTTACATGTAGGAGAATGTATAATTGAGTGTGCCTTATTTCCTATGTGATTTCATAAAGCTCATATGCCATTTCCTTATGTTAGCTGAATTTGTAGGCCGGAAATGCAATTTCCCTGGAAGCTCTCGTTTTAGGATTAACCGTCTGAATTTTATGTGTGCTCTGGGATTTGTTCATTCTCACGGATTGTGTTGCAGGTGAAAGAAGCGCTCTTGTTAGCAAACATAATGTCTTTGTTTTACTAGTCAGGCAAGGAGGGAAAAAGTTCCATCGTTTGGTCTGAATCGATTAGAGAAGTCCGTTGTCCTTCGCCCAGGAGAAGGCTTGGGAAGCAAGACCAGAAATGGTGAGAAGGAGAACATCACACTCTCATGGAAAATTACCTTCAGGATGATATCCAGAGTAGATGGCGTGACCCTGAAATATTGGGACATTAAAAGTAGGGAGAGTGCCCATTTCTTCTTTTGCCTTCAAAGAGAGAGCATATTAGAATGAACTCTGGCTCAATAGCTTTATGCTATTGGACCCATCAATGGTGGAGAGACTTCCTAGGAAGGCTCCACATGCTGACACCTTTTATTCCTTTTCCTGAGAATGCTTAAATAGGGATGTCATCTTAGCGCTAGTGTAAGGATAGTTTATTGCTATATTTCCATCAACCCTCGATGTAGGAAAATATGGACTTGTGCTCTTTAATCCTCTGCATCCTATTTCTTGAGTTAGTTGTTTTGTTTATGCTACACCACCTCAACTTTATTTGCAGATTTGGCTTTGTGCTGAGTCCAATATATTTTTACACTCTCATTTTGAGGTGTCTTTATGTCCAGTTATTTTTGACTTTGTGATAAAGTAAACAATCTTATGTTGTTGTCTGTGGTTACTGTGATCCCGAGAAATTCCTGTTGAATTGATTGGCATTAATAATGACTTTCTGCCCTCTATGCTTACATGATGCTAAAAAGAACCATTGGATTGTGATTGTAGAGTAGGTCCAGAACTTATGGGCCTGGCCCTTTCAGTTGGTAGCAGAGTAGGATAGTTTGCACATAGCGAGGGGAAAATCCAGAACTAATCTAGAAAAGAGGAGACCTAGAACCATAGAGTCCCAAAATAGAGCACAATGACCAAAAATGAAGAGCTACGGAATTCGGCAGAGACTGATGGAGTTTGATGGTGCAGCGAGATCAGCGGCGAACGGAGAAGTGAATATCAATAGGGTGTAAGACGCGTGATAGATTGTGGGGTAATTCAATTGTATGATGTTTGGTGGAGTTGGTGTGAGAGTCGAGTGTATGTATTTTCGGGCCAGACGTTGTCCATGGATTGAGATTTGAGTTTCAGTTCCTGAAGCGGCCTAAAATCCCGGGATATATTAAATGGTGTAGAAGACACTGAGATTTATTGTGATTGTCTGACCGAAGAATTAAGGAGGTGTCGTGAGACGTCATGAACAATTCCACCTAAGACAGGGAACTTTTTGTGCATGGGTGGTACGGGAATCGTTTAGTGAACCTTGTGCACAGAGGTGAAGTATACTGATTCAGGTGACTAGCAGAAGTCGAGGGTCACCATGTGTGAATGTTGTTGGATGACTGAATTCTATTGATCCTTTTAGATGGTAAACAATTACGGAGTTTAGGATGATTATGTGAGTGAATGTTTATGGAGAACTTGTAAAGGTGGGTGAGCCGCTGCGAGGAGTGAAGGTGGCTTCAGAGTGTGCCGCACTGCGATAGCTTGGTTGGTGTAACGCCGCACAAGGATCGGTTGGTGGTCACCGGTAAGTTGTAGTTGGAAAATATTGTTCTGTGGTCAAAATTTGAACTTTCAATTCAGTCATGCATTATTTTAGTGTGTTGTGGAATCTTTTCGGTGGTGATTATGGGGTTGTTGCTTGAGTGGGTGAAGAAGCGCCACCCAAGGATACTCCAGCATATGGCAACAAAAGTAGGACTCCATATTATACATTGGCTTCACAATTGGCACAAAATCACAGAAAAGGAGGGTAAATTGTCATTTCCATGATTTGTCTCATTTTGGTTGAAGGTACTGCACCAGAGGAGTGATGCTTGCGCTTCGACCTTTGCCTAGACCAACACAGTTTGAGGTGTTAGGCATATGGATACGGGCAGCTCATGCAAAGAAAAGGGAGATATATCAAGGGAAGATGAGGAAAGCTTAGAGGGCATGTCAGGAATGGCAATGGGATGCACAGCTTAAGAGATGGAGGTTGGATACTACTGAAGGAGAAAGGCTGAATTCAATGCTGGTAGGAGAGGGAGACTCTCAGAATCGGAATATAAGGGAAAATGGAAATGATGGGAGTGATACTGACAACAGCTTGTTGGATGGGTTATCTGCACCTTACAATCCGCACTTAAAGGAGTAAAGGCGATAGTTGATGAATACAGAGATTGTGGAAAATGTGTCAGCACCTCAAACGGGTCATAGTACAGTTTAGAATAAAACAGAGTTAGCGCTGCCTCACGGTTACAGGAAGCTCTTACAGTACTGGTCACCATTGGTCCTGTTGAACTGGTGTATGACCCGAGCTCAGTGGGTAACCTTAGTCAGCGACAGTCTGTTCCAGTGAAGAAATCAGATTGGGAAGGTCAGGGAACACAAATGGAAATCGCCCATCTCTAGTGCCTGTGGAATATAGTACCCCCTTACCAGCCACTGCCGATCCATCAGGTATATGCATTGGTTCTAGTACTATAGGATCCATACCCATGGCAAGCACTTGTTCAGACTTGAGGATGTGGGAAACACCGGTAAGAGGGCCAGTTGGTGCAATGTCAGAAGCAAGTTCAAGTCATGGATCTGCTGGAAATGAACATGTCCCAGATGTTACAGACTTAGAGACATGGGAGCCGATTACGATCCTGTAAAAACCGGGTACGAACCGTCGGACGGAGCATATTCTCCGTCCAACGCGTACCCGGTCGGAACAATATACAAACATGGAAGTACGATTCGCACGGAAATACTATTTCCGTACGATTCGTACAAAACACCGACCGACGAATATATATATACAAATGTGATCCGGGAAAGCGCCGACGTGACGTCGGACGCACGCAGCCTGCCTTTCACGAACCAGGAAGTACGATTCGCACCGCCGTCATCCCGCACGGAGAATATTTTCCGGCAGCCAAAAACTGCCGGGAAATCAGGACGACGCGAACAAGGAGTACCTGCACGCGACGGACAGACATGGACCCAAACCTACGTGTCATCCCGGCCCTCATAGCAGCCGACCTCCTCTACAGGTTCCGACGCAGACGCCGCAGAAGGTCAGAACAACAAAGGGAGGAGGGAAAGGGGGGGCGGGGGCAGGAGCAGGGGCAGGCCACAAAACCCCCACCCATGTCACACAGCGCACATGCCCTGGACATACCTGACCCCCAGGCCCTGGTCACTACGAGGGGGTGGGGGCGTGTCCAGCAAAGCCAGCGTCCGCCACAACGGAAGTGGTTGACGATGCGAACCGGTAACACAACAATACAGGTACGTCCCGTACCCACGCCTTAAGAGCATGGGTACGAGTCGCACCACGCCCACACCTACATCACCCCAACAATGGCGGGACGGCTCGTATCCACGTGGCAAAGGCCTGGGTACGGGCCGCACAAGCATTCCACAGCGTGGGTACAGATATGTACGGACTGTACCCCCACCCGCGTATGCATGGAGCGTACCCCCACCCCAACAGTGTACGTACGGACCGTACCGCCACCCGCGTATGCATGGAGCGTACCCCCACCCCAACAGTGTACGTACGGACCGTACCCCCACCCCCGTATGCATGGAGCGTACCCCCACCCCAACAGTGTAAGTACGGACCGCAACACCACTCGCGTATACATGGAGCGTACCCCCCACCCCAACAGTGTACGTACGGACCGTACCCCCACCCCCGTATGCATGGAGCGTACCCCCACCCCAACAGTGTACGTACGGACCGTACCCCCACCCCCGTATGCATGGAGCGTACCCCCCACCCCAACAGTGTACGTACGGACCGTACCCCCACCCCCGTATGCATGGAGCGTACCCCCCCACCCCAACAGTGTACGTACGGACCGTACCCCCACCCCCGTATGCATGGAGCGTACCCCCACCCCAACAGTGTAAGTACAGACCGTAACACCACCCCTGTATGCATGGAGCGTACCCCCACCCCAACAGTGTAAGTACGGACCGCAACACCACCCGCGTATGCATGAAGCGTACCCCCCACCCCAACAGTGTACGTACGGACCGTACCCCCACCCCCGTATGCATGGAGCGTACCCCCACCCCAGCAGTGTACGTACAGACCGTACCCCCACCCCCGTATGCATGGAGCGTACCCCCACCCCAACAGTGCACGTACGGACCGTACCCCCACCCGCGTATGCATGGAGCGAACCCACACCTGTGTATGTTCTAAGCGTACATATCCTGATATAGGAGGGTTGGGTGCAGAGTCCTCCCAGCAGTGCCAAGACACAGGAGGGGTGTGTGCAGAGTCCCCCCAGCAGTGCCCAGACACAGGAGGGGTGTATGCAGAGTCCTCCCAGGAGTGCCCAGACACAGGAGGGGTGGGTGCCTAACACTCACAGCAGTGCCCAGACACAGGAGGGGTGGGTGCAGAGTCCTCCCAGCAGTGCCCAGACGCAGGAGGGGTGGGTGCAGAGTCCCCCCAGCAGTGCCCAGACACAGGAGGGGTGGGTGCATAACACTCACAGCAGTGCCCCTGCAAAGAAAAGGGTGGAGTACCCACAGATCCAATGCCCACAAATGTCAGTCAGGTGCACAAAGATCCTGCAGTACATGTACCACATGTGTGCGAGGCTGGGAGTATACACATGCATCGCGCCGAAAAGAAAACATGTCCACATGAAGTCATGTCAACAGTCTACATACACAAGTACAGTGACCACCAAGGACGCCACGAATGATGCAGGTGGAGACATCGCTCAGCATGCATGGCCAAAGTCTAACGAGTCCGTCACACACCCAGCCAATGTAGACACAGCACCACATATTGGAATGACCCTGCAGGGAAGATGTCAGGTTACACAGAGGAAGGAACACACCTTGGGACGATGTCACCATGCAGTAACTGCTTACATGAACAAAGTTATGTAGCCAACAGCTTGTGATGGCACACAGATACCAGGGTCCACCCTATGACCAGCACAAGACGACAATTCCCACACACCCAACACATTATCACCACCCAAAATAATGGAGCAGGTCCACCTACAGCAATACCAGATAGACAGTAGTGTACTAAGGAAAAAGAAATTGCTTTATTCAGCATCCAAAAATCTGTTTGTGTCGTACTTTAGAATTTGGGACCGCGTAGGAGATAGGGCCCTACCCCTGTCTATCTCGGTGGTAGTGAACCGCGAATGGTTAATGCGGTATGTACGAGTGCTTTCTGTAACGTTTTAGCTATGAATGCACTGTGTGTACGCTATCTCACATCACTGCGTGGGTTCCATTTTGTAACGGTGGGCGGTGGCCATCTTATGGTTGCCCTCACATAGGCTATATAGTATGAAGATAAGACGGGTCTTTTAGAGCACATGTGCCTTTCATTGACTCCTCTGTGACCTGGGCAGCTTGGCTCCGCTGACCCGGGTCAAACTGGTCTCACGAGTTCCTCGTCCTCTGGCCACCTGTGATTAGCATCAAGGCTTGACACACCATAAAGTCTTTTCATCCTACACAAGCCTCCAGCTAATCTCTTTCACACCTGGCTGTTCCTGCTTTATGACTTATTTCCCAAAACAGGAGATGCTCATGTTTATTGGGGCCTATCGATATCTGATGTGGGATCTGAGCTTTACTGTGTAAATAATTGCGGGCTGGCTTAACTGGAATGTGGGATGGTCATCATGACTCTGCCTTTTCGTTTTGTAATGTATACGTGTAATGACCATGCCATAAACCCAAGAATGTATGCCTGAGGCAGGAAAATCTGTATTTAAGAAGAAGCTTGTTTCTGTGATTTTTAGCAGGCTCCTGAGAACATACACGCTGTTGTACTTCTAGGACACCTGTAATTGGTCTGCAGCCAATAAACTGATCTTTGACTTCACCCAGAAGACTCTGTGTTTCTGTAGGTCTGAAACAGGAAGAACCCCGAAGTCATAGGGTGTGTTCCCCTGCACCGCTGGGCTTAAAATACCCAGTACTTCAGTTGGCGCCCAACTCGGCGCGATTTCAGCGGTACCGGTCCAAGCCAGAGGTTCGTGAGGAGCTTCGTGTGGAAATTCTGGAGGAAGGCCGCCACTTCATCGACCCCTGCATGTCGACGTGGTCCGAAAGTCTTTTCTGCGAGGTTCTCCGCGTCCCGACGGCTACGAAGGACTGCTGCCCTGATTAATCGCCCTGTTTTGGACCCTTGACGATATTTGGTAGAGTGAAACAATCGAGAGAGTCTTCTGGTGACGCCATCGATCATCAATATTCAGTTAAGTATAAGTGGAGCGTCTCCCAGTTTGAATTTGGTATCCCTCGGGATCATTTTGATTTGGTGCTTGCAAGTCCCAAAGCCAGAGGACTCGTGTATTCACGAGACTATCGTATTCGATAATCCTTTGACGTTTGAAACTAGACTAGTGAGCGAAGATGCCTGGTTCTAGTGTATTTTGTAGATTGTTTTGTTTGGGTTGTGGAAGGGATTTCCAGTTAGAGGATTCATGTCCGGTTCCTCCAATTGGAACTCCAACTTATGAGCTTTATGTAAAACATGGTGTGGGCCCCATTGCCTATAATGAGATATGGATCCGATACACCAGAAAGGACGGTGTTTTAAAATGGCCCCAAAATGGTAGTTTCGATACAGATATCTTAGATAATTTGGAAGTTAAATTGTTTAAAAAGAAAGCCCGGCCGGCGATATTTGATTCTTTCCGCCTATGGTGAAAGGAAGCCAAACAGAAGGAAATAAAGCTAGCGAAAAGAGATAAGAGAGAGAGAGGTATGTCAGTGATGCAAGCAGCTGTGCAATTTAAAGATAATGAGGAGGAACAAATGAAGGAACAGTTACATAGACAGCGCAAACTAGGGATTGATAAATGTTACCCTGTTTTGTCACCCCTTGTGCAAGATGAGACAAAAGAGAAAGAGAAAGATTCCCTAATGTCCCATTTGTTAAGTTCGCCATCCCCATATGCGCAAAATGCCACCGCACCTCCACAGCTTGTAAATGCGCAGCCTCCAGTAAATATGCCGCAAGCCTTCCCGCAGCTGCCAGCTCCTCCTCAGCTGGCTCCTATCCCTGCAGTGCAGCCCTCTCAAGGGCCGCCAGTTTTGCCACCTGTTACCAGCGGTTTACCCTGGCGCTCGTTCTTACACTACCCCGGTACCTGTATCTGAATCTGTTTTTCTTCCCTCTGTCTATCCCCCTGTTTTCGCCTCAACTTCTCCTTCAGCGCGACAACGACTGGCTAATGTAGTTACTAGTTTAATGTCCCCTCTGTTTGGGTCATCTAGTGCGACTCCTGGCTTACAGCGTAAGCAATTGCGTAGTCAGCTGCCTGGTCCCGAAGAGAAAGAGGTGTTAGATCATCTGGCGCGTAGGTGGATTGGTTTCCCTTCATGCTATGATGTGGAATCGGTTGTTAATGTTTTTCATCAATGGGATGCCCCAAAACAGAGGTATGTTTTTGATAAAATGTGTGAATTCCTCTGTGAGGAATTGGAGGATAAGGGTGCAAACCCAAACCCACAGGAATTGTGTCGAGTGCGATTTGATTTCGGAACAGGTGTAATTGTGGGCCCCAATGTAGATAAAGCAGTTGCGACTTTACTGTCCCTCAGAAATGGCGATTGTCAGCAATCATTGTTTGACCAGGATTTCCCTGTAGGGAAGGAAGTAAAAGCGCGCCAATATCCGATGCGCGAGGTTCCTCCAGTTTGGAGACCTGGTGATCCAGCTGCTAACCCACCTGTTCAGCCATATTTTCAGCGTGTTTGGGTACATGTCCCATGGAAGCGATCTGAGGTGTTAGCACTTAAGCAGACATTGCCTGATCCCCGTAAAAACCCTGCAGGATATTATAAGGAGTTGTCACAAACTGCAGAATCATGTGTAATGAATCTAGCCGATATAGATATGCTGTTTGGGAATGTGGTTCCACAGCCTTTATGGGGATCCATTCGTAATGTAGATCACGCTGCAGAATTGGGTGACACATGGGCTAATATCGTTGCTGCAGACGCTAGACAAGTTGGTGGTGCAAAACCTGAGCCTTTGGTAGCAGAGCTCCCTGGTAGAATTATTACCTACATGAAGACCATAATGCCTGCGATGCGCGTAAATTGGGACAAACTGTCCGCATGTAAGCAGAAGAAAGATGAAACAGTGTCAGATTTCTTCACCAGGTTCGAAGAAACGTTTATCGACCACAGTGGTCAAGACATGAGTACTGAAGGTGGCCAACGCTTATTCGTTGATAAGTTTGTGCAGAATCTACTCCCCGAGTTGTGTAAGAAATTAAAAGACTCAGAAAGTTCTTGGGCTGTTTCCTCTTCAGCGCAAATACTGGCTACTGCACAGTATTATGAGAATCGAGACAAAGATGAGAAGGATAGAACAGATAAGAAAACGAAAGAACTAAAGACAAAGGTCCTCTTGCAGCAGGCCTACCCGCCACGTGGAGGACAGAATAATTATAGGCAAACACAAGGTGTCTATCACCAGCCCCAACAGTTTCAGAATAGTCAGCAAATGAATGGGTATTATCAACCACGAATCCCTGTAGGTCCCAACCAATGTTCATATTGCAAAGAGGAAGGTCATTTTAAATATAGTTGCCCTAAATTGATGCAGCGTAACAGTAATGCGTATGGCGCAAGAGGTAGAGGTGGTCAACAAGCTCCTAGAGGTAGAGGGCGTGGAAATGTTCTCCAGAACGCGCGTCCTCTTCCGCCTCAAAATACCATGAATAGCTTTGATCAGCAAGCCAACGCGACTGGTAATACAGCTCAGTACTACAATAATGATTATTATGTAGAAGATGACAATGCAGAAGATGATGATTACTAGGACAGCCGTAGACAGAGAGAGGGAGTTGTTTCAGTGCCAGTGGATCAGAGCGGACCTTATGTTAAAGTAACTACAGCAAATGTAACGGAGCCCTTTCTGTTGGATACTGGTGCTGCGAAGAGTTCAATCATGCATTCAAAACTCCCTGGCGCGCCTTTGTCTGGCGAAATGAATGTCTCAGTAGGCTTTTCTGGCGCCCCAGTTAGGAACCCGATTTCTAGTCCTATGTCACTTTCTGTTGGACCTTGCGAGCTAGAAGCACCCCTCATCCTAACAACAGGTTGTGGTGAAAATTTGCTAGGCTTGGATTTGCTAAAAAGATTGCATGCCACGCTGTATTGTTCTCCTTCAGGAGTACAACTTACATTAGGCAAGAAAGTGATTTCCCCAATGTATTTGTCTAAAAATGCAATGCCACCTGAATTGTCATCCCTTCCGGACGCCCTTTGGGCTACTGGTCCCAATGATGTGGGTCTTTTGGAAATACCGCCATATGTGGTCACTTTAAAAGCCAATGTCAGATTGACACGTATTCCCCAGTATAAGATCTCCAATGAGGGTCAGAAAGCGTTGCTAGAAATTGTCAGTGATTTGATCAAGAAGGGTGTGATTGAAGAGACAAGAGGCAACGTTTGCAATAGTCCTGTTTTACCTGTCTTAAAACGAACGGACCCTTCACAGCCACCTGTTTACAGATTTGTGATTGATCTTAGAGAGGTTAATAAGATTGTTGTACCGCAGTTTCCAGTTGTCCCTGATATAACTGCCTTGTTAACCATGATTCCAGCCTCCGCTGCATGGTTCTCAGTGATCGATCTAAAGAATGCTTTCTTTAGCATCCCAATTGCAGAGGAGAGCAGAGACATTTTTGGCTTTAGTTTAGGAGGTCGAAGCTTCCGCTTTAAACGCGCTCCCCAGGGCTACTGTGAGAGTCCATCAATATACAGTCAGGCTTTAAAAGCGCAGCTTGATGCACTTGTTTTACCCAATGGCGCTATCCTTATTCAGTACGTCGACGATTTACTGATCGCCGCGGATACTGAAAAGATTTGCAAAAACGCTACCTTGTCATTGTTGCGTCATTTGTCTGCCTTCCATCACAAAGTGTCTCTCTCAAAGCTGCAATATTGTCGACAAGAGGTGACCTACTTAGGTCATCTCTTATCGAAGGGGGGAAGGAAACTGACCTCAGAACGAATTCAAGCCATTGCACAGTTGAGTGTGCCAAGAACACAAAGAGAAGTGCGTGCTTTCTTGGGCATTACTTCATACTGTAGGCATTGGATTCCTAATTTTTCTTTGTTGGCAAAACCTTTGTTAGCATTGACATGCAAAGACACACCGAATCCTATCCCATGGTCTGAAGAGAGTCAGGAAAGTTTTTTGGAATTGCGTAACGCATTGTGTTCAGCTCCTGTGTTGGGTACCCCTGACTACAGCAAGCCTTTTACATTGTATGTTCATGAAAAAGATGGTTGTGCATTATCAGTGTTAACACAGCCTTTATAGTATTAGTCTAGGTGAAAGACAGAGGAAAATCTCATCCCCAATCTGGGTCGTACCCCACATAGGTCGGTTCTGTTTGCAAGGTAATGGTCAGAATCCTAGGGCTCAACTGGGAAGAAGTGACTGTACTGAAACGTACACTTTTCCGTCGCAGTTTTCCCCTGCGTTCTTGGCGTTCTTGGCTGCCAAGGGTACATATTTTATCTGCGATGACCGAGCATATACATGGTTGCCCCCTGATTTCTCGGGCACATGTTATATTGCAAATCTGCTACCGCCAACATTTACTGCCGCCTCTAACTATCACAAGACCAGAGTTGTAAGAGGCGTGATTAGTAAGGAAGATACTGCCGGTCAGGAAGCGGGAGATTTCTTTTTGGGCTTCCTGCCATTTTGGGGACCTATGGTTAATAGTAGGAACCTGAGACAGCTGACTCGTGTGGTTGAGTCCACTGTTAATGTTACGGCTGGTGCCCTTGGTAATTTGACAGCTGAGCTTCAAGCGGCTCGCCTCATGACTTTGCAGAACCGCATGGTTTTAGACGTCATACTTGCAGACCGTGGTGGGGTATGTAAGGTTATCCAATCCAGTTGTTGCATTTTCATACCAGACAACGCTCCAACAGTCTATCAAGCTATCTCCAAACTGCATAAAATATCTGAGTCCATACACGTGGATAAAGGAGATTGGTCACTGGTGGGGTGGTTCTGGGAACTGATATCTGCATGGGGTTGGAAAGTTCTGATGGTCATTGGAATGATCTTAGCCATCCTTTTCCTGTTCTGTCTGTGCATACAGTGTGCTCCTGCGATATGTGGCCTCTGTGCTACATTATGTGTAGGGAAACCTGTATCGAGGGACAAGCTAAGTAATAGGATGATGCTACAGCAACATCTCCATGACTTCGTGAATATTGACCTAGACTCGGATTGAAATGAGTATAGTTATTGCCTATGTAAGGGCAAAAGGAGGGTCTGTCGTACTTTAGAATTTGGGACCGCGTAGGAGATAGGGCCGTACCCCTGTCTATCTCGGTGGTAGTGAACCGCGAATGGTTAATGCGGTATGTACGAGTGCTTTCTGTAACGTTTTAGCTATGAATGCACTGTGTGTACGCTATCTCACATCACTGCGTGGGTTCCATTTTGTAACGGTGGCCATCTTATGGTTGCCCTTACATAGGCTATATAGTATGAAGATAAGACGGGTCTTTTAGAGCACATGTGCCTTTCATTGACTCCTCTGTGACCTGGGCAGCTTGGCTCCGCTGACCCGGGTCAAACTGGTCTCACGAGTTCCTCGTCCTCTGGCCACCTGTGATTAGCATCAGGGCTTGACACACCATAAAGTCTTTTCATCCTACACAAGCCTCCAGCTAATCTCTTTCAGACCTGGCTGTTCCTGCTTTATGACTTTTTTCCCAAAACAGGAGATGCTCATGTTTATTGGGGCCTATCGATATCTGATGTGGGATCTGAGCTTTACTGTGTAAATAATTGCGGGCTGGCTTAACTGGAATGTGGGATGGTCATCATGACTCTGCCTTTTCGTTTTGTAATGTATACGTGTAATGACCATGCCATAAACCCAAGAATGTATGCCTGAGGCAGGAAAATCTGTATTTAAGAAGAATCTCGTTTCTGTGATTTTTAGCAGTCTCCTGAGAACATACACGCTGTTGTACTTCTAGGACGCCTGTAATTGGTCTGCAGCCAATAAACTGATCTTTGACTTCACCCAGAAGACTCTGTGTTTCTGTAGGTCTGAAACAGGAAGAACCCCGAAGTCATAGGGTGTGTTCCCCTGCACCGCTGGGCTTAAAATACCCAGTACTTCATTTGTCCCTTGAAAGTTCAAACTGTACAATGCCCATAGGGCAATCCAAAGTTCAAATCCAGGTGGGGGACACAGTGGGACGCGTGTCCCCTAGCTTGCCTGCACAGTCAGACTCCTTTCTCTTTCAGAGGGGGGGGGCATCATGTGGGGGGGAAGGACCAGGCACCGCAGGGACATGAGGGCGAAGGGTAGGTGTCGTGGGTGCAGGGACGGAGGACTCCACCACAGGGGGTGGGGCAGCGCCAAAGGCGGAGGTCAGGATGGCTCTGCACACCTTAGCAAATTCCTCCAGCGACTCCCCTGCACCCGAAGGAACCACAGGCCCCAAGGAGGGGGGGGTCGGAGGGATGGGTCGCAGCGCCACTGGGGGAGGGTGTGGACAGGGGGGGGACTCAACTCCCCTGCCGGTGTCCTGCCTCCACCGCTTGCGGGGTGGTGCCACACTGGGGCTGATGGACAGACTGGGCAGGACTGACCCTGTATCCGACTTTTGGCCAGGAGAGCTGAGGGGAGGGGATTTGGAGGGAGTGGATTTTGTGGAATGCGGACTCCCACTCTGGCTGCGTGTCTTACGTTTGCCCCCGACCCAGTGGGTGTGCCTACTTCACCCTGTGTGTGCATGCCAGGAGGTGTGCGTTTGACCTTCCCTGCTGGTGTGGTGCCTGTGTCTGTTGTGGTGGGTGCATGCTGACGTCTGGGTGTATGTGGGACAGGCATGGGAGTGGGAAGTGTGGATGGGTCAGGGGTAGGGGGTTGGACGAAGCGCTGCAGGAGACCCACTGCTGCAGTCAGTATCGAGTCAATGGACCTCAGCAAGTTGCGCTGGTCAGCCTGCGATGAGAAAATGCCCTCCAAGTATGCCTCCATGTTGTTCAGCACTTGGCATGGAGGACATTAAGCATCGCAGCCTGACCAGCCTGCAACTGCCGCTGGATGTCCACAGACTCGGCATTGGCGGCAGCAGTGGAGACAGGGGCAGGGGGTGTGGTGCCTGGAAGGAAGGAGACATGTGGTGACTGGGCACGCTGGGAAGGGACACAAGCAAGTGGGAGGCGGCTGATGGCAATGGAGGGGGCGGGGAGAGATGTTGTGCCACTGTCAGCTGGTGGTGCAGCCTCCGCCCACTCGGAGAGCTCAGCCTCGGACCCGTCAGCTTCATATTCTGTGGTGGCAGTGGACAGGTCCTCCGCCTCACTCCCCTCCGCCTCAGTTCCACTCGATGTGCCAGCCAAGATGTCACCGCTGGCACTGGTGCACGGTCCCTCCGCTCGGTCTGTGCTGATGTCTCCCTCCGTGTCCCCCGACGATGCTGTGGGCAAGGTGAAGAGACAGGAATTAATCATACACCTGTATACATATGTCACATGAGTCCAATCTACATAGGTTACAGTGCATAGCCTGAAAAGAAAGATGAGTAACATCTACAAAACAAGGTAAATATGTAGGCCCTGCAACACACAGTTGGTTGACCCACCATGCCACTGAAAAACTATGGAGAGCATGACACAATAGCAAATGACATGAAATGGATTTTGACAGAGGAGCCAGGCTCTGGGGACAATCCAGCACTGCATCTGCACCACACAGCATTGCCGAAAATAGGGATGAGCAGGGACCATATCCATGAACTTTAGGCACATGCTGCATAGGTAATACTGAAAACATGCCCACCATGACTGGCTCACTGCACCTTGAGTGTATATCCAGACAAACATCTCACACTGGCCAGACCTAGCAAGGAGATATCAGCTTTTGACATGTAGGCTTTGCCCGCACCACCCACCCCCTACATGACACAATTTGTTGAGACACAGGAAGCACTTACATCTCTTAGTCTGGGTGAAATACACATGGGCTGGAAAAATGCAAGATTGGACACAAAATACCCAAGGTGCGCCTGTCCAAATAATCATGTACAAATGGGCATCATCAGATGATTGTAACAAGACACACAGGCACTGGCCACCGTGAGTATGAACAAGGAAAATCAGGTCAGGCTGTACAGTGGACACTTGTACTACATTTTACGTCAATATACATGGTGCCAGGGGACAATGGCACAGAGCACAACCTATGCTGTAGACACTGAGAGTGTCCACATTTTGTGATGACACACATGACACCTAGAAAAATATGCCCCAGGGGACAGTAGTGGCCACACAACTCCATGGTCCTGAATGGGAATGACTGCAACACACGCCACCATCCCTGCACTATGCGTATCGCACACTCATGCACTTCATGTAACAGGCCACAACATAGGACATGCGTGCTGTAAGGCATGACACTTGAGAGACTAACTCCCATGTCTGGACTCAGCATCAGTGCCAACTGACATGGAACCCACAAGTACTGAACTGGACAGGGCACAGGCAAGGTCCCAAAACCTGTTACACACCACCCCCACACATGATGCTACAGACATTGTTCACGTGGATAAACTGCCAGCCTAGATAACCTTGTGAAGGAGTGACTACACACAGACCAGGGAACACATTGCAAGGAGGGGAAGGGAGGCAGGAGAGCACCGCTATACTGTGGGTAACAGGATCTGCACAGCACCTTTAAACCCTGGCAGTGTATCCATGCAACTGCGCACTTACAAATGCTGGTGACACACAACAAACACACATGTACCTACCCCCTTCCTGCTGCTGCTTCTCCTGTAAGCGCCTGTCCAAGTCTGGAAAGACCACCGCCAGCACACGCTTGTGGATGTGGGTCAGACGGCGGCGCCCGCGGTTCTTATGGGTCTCAGGTGAGTCCCCCAGCAGGACCCGTGCGATCCTCCGCGTCCAGCACCGGATATCCTGCCAGCGTTTTCTCACCTGGGCCAGGCGCCGCTTGCGACCATCCGTCCTCCTCACGGCACTGACGGCGTTCATCCAGATCTGCTTCTTGGCAGAGGCGCCTACCTGTGAGGATGAACAAGTGACACTACATCAATACACCTGGCACATGTCACAGACACATATTAGAACAAATTTGCTGGTTACAACAAGGCATAGTATGCATCCAACGCATTGCACCTTTGTCATAGGGACATTATCCTCTGGGGAAGGGCAAAAGCAGTACGTGCCATTGAAAGTACACAGGTGGAATGAGGGCAACGACACTATCAATGATCCAGGCTCACACTGTGCATCACAAGCTACACCAGGATTATGTGCAGCACCTCAAAGCAGTCACATGCCACAGGCCAATGACGCTACCTCAGCAGAGTACACAGAAACGCACAGGACATTCACCTGCCATTGCCAAATGCAGCTACAAACCTCACTCTGCACATGTGCCACTAGACGGGGGGGCTCACAGGTGTGGGGCTGGCTCTGCACGTCAGACACACAGCACTGCTCCCTGCTCACATCAGATGGGCAGGGTATATCCATCCCTCATGCAGCTTGGGTGCTACACTCCACATATGCACCCACCCACATGACAGGGGACTTACACACACACCGATGTCCAGGGTACGAACACATCATGTGGACACTCTCAGCACAGGTACACAGAACTAACACACATCTGTGGGTACAGTCACCAGTCACACTGGGCTGACCACATAATCACATGAGGACTGTAGAGGCTACATTCCCAGGAGGATAAGACAGGCAGAATGTGGCATGCACCATGCAGTGATTGTCACAGTAAACACAATGCAAGTGAGGACGGCAGACATGCACCACAGCATGCTCTGGCTGGGAGACATCAGGCATTCCCCCCCTGGGACCCCCCCTACAGTACATTGCATGTGTGTCACACCTGGACACAATGCCAGAAGTCACAGTCACAAAAAAGGGACACAGTCTGTGCTAGTGGACTCTGCACTCACCTGATACCCTGGTCGCCCATACAGCAGGGGGTACTGTGGGAGGATCACATCCAGCAATGCCAGGTTCTCCTCCAGGGTGAAAGGCAGGGCCCTCTCCACAGACCTTGACATGGTTCCAGGGAATCACGAGCAGCAGCTGGGTCGTAGAATCCAAAGATGTGCAGGCAAGTGCTCTCTCATGGGACCTGGCTGCCTTATATCTGCCTTGCTGGCCTGTTTCATGCACAGGAGTACAGAGTGATTGGTCACTCACATTTGCATCCTATGTTTCCTCCAATCCCTTCAAACCTAGCACAGTCACTGGGTTTTTATTGTTTTTTTACTTGAGCATGATGTCAACTCCACAACCACATTGCAACAAAGTAGATTCATTCAAACTGACTTTTGCTGTGCATCTGCAGAAAAAAATTCATACTTTAAACTTGGTCTCCATGACAACCAGCATGCATGTAGGCCTTTATACTTGTCCCTCATGTGTCCCCTATGTAATTTGGAGATTCACACACAGGTACGGTGCGTTCCGGGGCCCTAGGGCACCCCAAATGCATCGCAACGGCCCGTACAGGCGTGTGTACGGTCCGTATCACTATGGGTACGCATACGCGAGCACACCCATAGTGATAGTGAGCGTACGCGCGTGTGTCGGTCCGTATCACTATGGGTGTACTCGCGTATGCGTACCCATAGTGATACGGACCGTACACGCGCGCGTACGCTCACTATCACTATGGGTGTACTCGCGTATGCGTACCCATAGTGATACGGACCGTACATGCACGCATACGCTCACTATCACTATGGGTGTACTCGCATATGCGTACCCATAGTGATACGGACCGTGCACGCGCGCGTACGCTCACTATCACTATGGGTGTACTCGCGTATGCGTACCCGTAGGCCTACGGCAGCACTCCCATAGTGATAGGGAACGTACACAGGCCCTCAGAGCGAATGTACGGTGCCTATCACACATCACATTGGTGACAGGCAGCACACAGGAAGGAATAGAGCTGACATACTTGTCCATGGATGGACATCAAGGCATTGTCTGGCCAGTACTACATGTGTGGGGCACAGGTGTGAAAGGCTGTGATGTGGCACATTACTCCTGAGTTGAGAAGGCAATAGATGTATGATGAGATGTGTGCAGATGTATTGTGTGACGGTGCAATATGTGCCAGGCATGCCCTTAACTCCTTTGACATGTGTGCATGTCGTACTGCACACTTGGGATGAGCGTCACTGGCATGGCACAGTCAACAACACACGCAAGTGTCCCCTGATGCCCGCTACAGGTGTTACCACACCAGACATGTGACTACCCACGGTGCACGATGTGTCCATGTCATGTATGTGTGGTGTGTTCCCATTAGCTTGATGTTGGTGTTCCCTCAAAAGCATCTGCTGTTGCAGCAACCAACATGTGTCTGTGTGTAGATGGCCATGGCACACTATTACGCACACCAGGCCGCATGTGGCATCGGATGTGAGGTGTGTATGTATGCATGGGACACGGAGTAGCGTAACAAGGACCTGTCTGCATCCTCTCAATGTATGTGTGGTGAGTCATGACATGTACACCTTAATGGCAAGGTGTGTGGGCTGTCCTAGTGTAATGTCATGTGACCTGTGGCTCTAGTGTGCCGCTACCTGTCTCTGCAATCGACATCCTACTTCTGCTGATGTGTTGATGTATGTCACTCCTGTGTTGCGTCTGGCTGTTCACTTACACTGGGACACAGCTAGTCCCATGCCATGGGATGTGGAGGTTCACAATCTCCGTGTGTAGCTGGGTCTTGGTAGGAGTGTCACCTGGCAGCCATACGTGTCCAGGGCATGTAGCACATACTTGACTCCCTATGTTGCATATGTGTATTGACAGATTAACATGTGCTCAGTACACATAAATTGTTGTTGTAGTGCACTCACTCTTTCTTGTCACTTCCAAATTACTGCAGAGCGCCGCCTCTTCCCCGACCAATTCCGGACTTGGCTGACATGCGGGAGAATGACTGTATACGCTGCTACCGCTTCCCACAACCGTTGATTGAGGAGTTGACGGCAAGGCTGGCACCACACCTGCAACCGCTGCACAGGTATCCTACGGCACTGACACCCAAGCTGAAGGTAATGGCAGCCCTACATTTTCTTGCCACGGGTACCTTTCAATATACCATAGCTCATGTTGGTGGCATGTCCCAGAGCATGTTCAGCCGTGTGCTGCATGATTTCTTAGAGGCCATGTTGCTTCACCTGGATGAGTTCATCCATTTCCCAACTCCTGAACAGTTGACTGGGGTCAAGCGTGGATTCTATGCCCTGGGAGGGATGCCCCATGTCATTGGGTCCATAGATGGAACACATGTGGCTTTGGTACCACCACAGGCACAGGAGGTAGCGTAGAGGAATCGCAAACACTACCACTCCATCAATGCCCTTGTGGTGTGTCTGTCCAACATGGTGATTTAATCCAATCACAAGAGAACTCCACTGGATGTGTGGAGGGGGGAACTAGAGGCATGGGGTTCTAGGAGCAGCAGCCTCCAATATTAAATATTCATCACAAAAGAGCTGCTCCTAGTGTGATAACCCAAACGAGTTACAAGAACGTCGTAAGTGTGGGCATCTCACAAAAAGATACGGACTGGTCTCACACACCACCTGGTGTCATGCTTCATCATTGACCAGTCCTCGCCCTCCAAAACCTTCGTTTGATGGAGGGCGGGCATACACTTGACGACAAGGATGCACTTCTAAGTGATGGAGTGGGGGCCCGTGACTATGTGAGTGAAGTTAAAAATCATTATAGTAATCAGTAGCAATTCTTTAATGTGAAATGAAAACTATATGATATTAAAATACAAGTGCGACGGTGATTGGGACGGTTATTGTTCCCAACTGTCTAGTGAATGGTCTAGTGGATGGTCGACATGTTTCTGCCTGGATGGCCCCGAAGGGTCCGTGGCATTCATCAGGACCTAAATAAGAAGTATAAAGGGCTCCGTTCTTACCAAATATGGTAATGTGTATCCACTGCGGGAGTGTGGCATAGGTCACACTTCACCGTTTTAGAGCTGCTTCCAATAGTGAAGCCTGAAATAGAGATTATGGAAAACAATGTAACTCGCTGGGTCATTTGTACCTGTAAAGGAAAAAAAGGGGGGAGAGAAAACAATGCATGCATTGGGTGTCGTGCGTGACACAAGTGTGTTCGTGACTTGGTGGCACTCTATTTGTGTACACTAGTGCGGAAATGTGGTGGCAGACGATGCTGCCACCAGGCTTACCCTAATAGTTTGGACAACTTGCCCCATGGGGGAAGGGGCGGAGGAGAAAACCACAGTTGTGTTTCCTCTGTAAGAGAAAACATGACAGAACAGTTCCTTAGTAAAAGCGTTTAGTTGAAAAAGAAAAACACAAAACGAACTATGTCGTTATCTTAGCCAATCTCATAAGATGAGTCAGCATTGTTCCACCTTTTCACATACCCATACTATCTTGCACACTCCATCATCATTCACTTCAGACACACTCTTACTGTAACTCGTGATCAATGCGTCCCGCAACCTATACGTCCGCTCCCGGTCCTCCCGAATGTGAAAATGTCAGGGAGCAGGTGGAGTATATAAAGGTTACTTCCGGGTGCTTAATTGAGGAGGACGGAACAATTAGCGTGAATTGACAGCACGTGAATGATTCCCGGTGTCCCCGGCTACTGCTGCCTGGAGCAAAGATGTCGGTTAGAGGCGTGTGAAAGTCTCGAAGAGACGAGCTTAATTCGTTGAGAGGAGGCTGGGTTTTAATAGCCAATGGTTGGTGCCGAGAGACCTGTGCAAACGATAGTGCGCTGAACAATGGGGAGTGAGGAGGGTTACTGTCATTGGATGGACCGTCTACGAGATTCTAAAACCCGCTATGATAGGTAGAACTACGGCGGGGGGTGTGGTCGATTATCGAATACGATGGAGCCGTGGCTATGTCGTTGGCATGGAAACGCACATGTAGTAAGTGCTCGTGCGGTGGTGGCGCGATCCTCCGGATGTTGGACTCGGAGTGGAGGTAACTCTGTGCTGGGTGTGTGGTATATTAATAAAGACAACGATTGTGAGGGTCTCATGCTGGACACGTGAGATGGAGATTCTACACCATGTGGTTGAGCGATGCATACAATTTATGAAGGGTCATAAGTGGAAGGCAAAACTCTTGGGTCCCTTGATGCTTGTACGATCAAAAACAGGAGCGATCTCCTGTGCAATGAACTTCTATGGTATTAGAGGAACGCTCCCATACATTCAACAGTCACGAAGCGCTGTGATGAATAAAACCTTTTAAATGGCATCTCAATAGTTTCAGAATAGACGGTCAGTCATCATTAAGTTGTGTGCGTTCCACACATATTGATGCTCAAATCAGGTACACCAAACGAGATCCTAACGTATTAGGTATGGGAGGAGGGACTAAAGTGTGGTGTATGAGCCCAGACCATGATGTAGCATGAGTTTGTATGAAAACACGTATACATCGTTGTAGAACGATGGTGTATTCTAAGTTCATTGATCCTTCTATCGTGTCAGCTGTAGCCAGGGGATATCATCATTGAGACCCTTCTCATGGGTGCGGAGGCGGTAAACCCATCGTTGCTCTCTAAAATGAAGGTTTGTTGTAAGGTCAGACTTCTCTTTTCTCATGACCTCAAGTATAGTCCAACTGAGGACTGTTTCTTTGTGGTTTGCTTTGGAGAAATGGCGAGTCAACTTAGTATTGGTCTTTTTGCACCTGATAGTGCTTCGATGCTCGTTGATACGAGTTCTTATCTTCCTAGTCGTCATACCTACATATTGGAGCATGCAGGGACAAGTTAGGAGATAGACAGCATTCTCCGTGTTACAGTTACTGAATGTTTTGAGTTTCCAGGGTTTTCCAGTGCCTATGTCTACCTCTTTGGTGTTCTTAGTGAGGTTACATGAGTTGCACGTACCACAGGCAAAATGACCCACTACACGTGGTTGGTCCCAGAGTCTAGGTTGTTCAGTGTCCTCCATTGTGGTCATCTGGGCATGTACCAGTTCGCCCCTTCGGTTTCTGTTGCGTTTAAATGCAAAAAGGGGTGCTTCCCATTGTTTCCCTGCACTGTTCAGTATATGCCATCTTTTTCTGATGATTTTCTGAATAGAGTTTGATGCTGGTGTGAATGTAGTGACACATACTTGTCTATTCATTTTTACTTGCTCGGTGTCTTCCAATAGGGCTTCTCTGGGGTTATTGCTTGCTCTTTTATTGGCCCTCTTTACCATCTTTCTAGGGTAGTTACGTGCGATGAGTTTGTTCTCGAGATGTTTCGCTTGTTCTTTATAAGTTTCTTTTTCAGAACAATTTCTTCTTATCCGCAGAAACTGGCCTACCGGAAGGTTCTGTCTGAGGGCTTTTGGGTGGTAACTTTCATATAAAAGTAAGCTATTCTTATCTGTAGGTTTATTATGGACCTTGGTTGAAAACCCTCTACCAGTGAGTGTGATGTCCAAGTCCAGAAAGATAGCGTGGTCCTTGTGGATGGAATGTGTAAACTTGAGGTGTCTGTCTTGAGAGTTTACCCAATGTACGAAAGCGGTTGCATCTTCTTCTGTTCCATTCCACACAATCAGTACATCGTCTATATACCGTTTCCAAAATCTTGAGATGACTTAGAAACGGGTTCACCGGATTGTTAATAAAGTCATCCTCAAATTGTTGGACGTACAGACAGGCCATACTAGGGGCAAAGGTGCTCCCCATCGAAGTTCCTGTTATTTGATGGTAGATAGTTTGTTCATACTGAAAAAAGTTTTCTGTGAGGGCCAGTTCGGCGCATTCCATGACAAAGTGTTGGGGGGGTGATGAAATCCCATTGCCTGCATAGAATGATGTTTTCTACGACTTCCAGTGTTCTTTGTTGAGGTATACTCGTGTACAGGGCTTCGATGTCCATAGTTATAAGCCAATCACTAACGGGATCTATCTCCAGATCTCTTAGGAGGCAGAGGACATCTTTAGTGTCCCTTAGGTAGGACGCGGCCTCCTTCACAATTGGCCGCAGGAACCAATCACAAAATTGTGATAGGGGTTCCAGCACAGACCCAATCCCTGATACGATAGGTCTCCCTGGGGGGGGGCATCCAGTTCTTGTGGATTTTTGGGAGGATGTAGAATCTTGGCATCCTAGGTTCTGTATTGGTCAAGAAATCAGCTTCTTGTCTCGTAACCCAATCGTTACTGAGTGCTTCTTCCACTATGTTCTTTATTTTGATCATGATATGTTTAGTGGGATCTGTTTGGTGTATGGCATAGCTGTTGGTATCCGCTAGTAGTCGTAGGCACTCCTCCTGGTACATTGAGTGATCCAAGATGACAGTGCGCCCCCTTTATCCGCCGGTTTTATAACAATGTTATGGTTATTTTTGAGTCTTTGTAGGGCCATACGTTCTCTCCCCGTCAGATTATTAAACCCTTTGGTGTTCTGGAAATCTATGCTCTCAATGTCTCTGAGTACAGCGTGTTCGAATGCTAGTACTTCACACGAGATATTCTGCATAGGAGGTTGGAAGGTTGATTTTTTACGTAGCCCTGTCGACTTCCTTCCGTCTTCACTGGTTTCTGTTGTGTCGCCAAAGTCCATCCTTGAGAAAGGGCTGGGCTTTGTTCCCACACCAAGAAATGACCCCTTTAGCCTAAATATGGAATTGGCCCAATTCTTTCGCAAACTTAAACTCCGCGACTTCTTTGGCGACACAACAGAAACCAGTGAAGACGGCAGGAAATCGACAGCGCGGGCGGTGCCGGGAGAAGCCCGGGACAAGGGCGGGGCCGTCTGCGGCCGTCCGAGGCCGGAGGAGGCTGGGCTGGGCCATCCTTTTTGGCTCGCTTGTTCAAGCTGGTCATCGTTCCTCTGCCACTGAAAGACTTCCGAGAACGTTAAGATAAGTCTGGGAGGGGTGTGTAGATTCAATACTGTCAGTTGTGTGAAGCACCACAGCTGGGGGCACAACACTTTGTCTTGTTTTGTCATACCTCACTGCAGCCATTGCCTGTGTGTCACCAGCGTAGGGCAATCTCTCACTGTAGTGGGCAAGCTAACACTCTGTGGACTTCCTCTTCCGGGTCAGCCTCAACCGTCATTTTGAGAACATGGGGAAAACCAGAAAAACACCAATTAGACCTGGGACGGGAGTTAAGGGCACACTAGATGCATTCATTACACGTGCGGAATCCCTGTTGACACATGAGATACAGTTGACTGAGCGTAGATTGTCCCTTGATGCCTTACTGGCACATAAACGCTCTTCGTTGGGGACAATAGCGGAATGTGTCACACCTGGAGTGAGCACATCGGCAGGTCAGGGTCCTTCCTTGCTGAGTAAAACCCAGGGCTCTACATTAGCACAAGTTTACACAAATAGGCAAAGCGACGGGGATGACGAGCTACCGCTAGTGGTGGGCCCCGCGGTAGAAATGGAGGTTAGCGGACCTGGGGGTGTTCAGGTGGATGCCCAAGAACAGAATGCGATTACTCCCGGGGGTGAGAGGGATCTTAACGCTTTAGTGGAGAAAGAAAGGGTAGTAGTTACCCGATCAAAAAAAGCCTTAATAGCGCCAGACCCCCCCCCAGAAAGTGCCACTATTGAGAGTTTGAAGTCCTCAACCAGGCCACAAAAAAAGGGGACAAGCAAAAATAAAAATGATACAAATGCAAAAAAAGGTGGTTCCAGAATAGACCCTATAATAGTCGAGGATGAAAGCAATAGGCCAGCTTGTTCACAATGTCATTCCAGCTCCCCTGTAAACAGAATGGATTGGTCGCAGGAGATATTGAAAACACTCGAATCCAAGTTGGAAGCCCTTTTCCTTAAACACTTGGCCCCCTTGGTGGAAGACATAAAGAAAATCGAGGAAAAGGTCAATAGGCTGTTGGAGATGGATAAATGCGTTCTCCCAGTCCCCCAACAAATTACGATACCGGATGGGCAAGAGATTGTATTTCACCCGGGACGAGCAGGGTCAAAGCAGAGGGCTGATCGCAACATGAGCGATGATAGTGACACACACCCTGTTCAGACTCCTGTGAGTCTCCAACAAGAGGCTAGTACAAAAGCCCAGATAACAGCCACCGGTTCTCATAATGCCCAGGTGCTGAGCTCCCCGGGCCTCCAGACGCTAGATTTGCCCCCGGCATGTTGCCCCTACACAATAGTTCTAGCAGGGGTTCCGGCCCAAAATGGGGAAAGAGAAGAATCTACAGTTTCCTTGATAAATAAGGTCAGTCACTGGTTGCATAATAACGCGAAGGAATCTAAGCAGTGGAGAACGCATATTCTCATGGCAAGGAGGGTAGCTTGGATTGGTCCCTCAAAAAAGAAGTTTGCTGGAGATTGCGTCATTGTCAATTTTAGGCACCGAGAGCTGGTAAAAGACCTGTTGGGTTATAGTTATGTGGCTTTTGACAGTGGGACGACTATTAAAATGCTCCCTCTAAATTTTTTCTACAGGGACCAGGAAAAAGTACCGCGACAGGGGCCACGAAGTAGAGTGGAAGCCCCACTATCAAGATCATATAGACTGGGGTCAGTCTCTAATAGGTTCAACCTATTGTCTGATGCGGCAGTGATGGATGAACTAGATTGACAGACTCAAGTAGAAATACCGGAAAATCCATCACCTTCAGACAATATTATGCCTGGGGAGAATGTTGGCTCTTTAGGAAATAGCCTTTTACCCGAAATCCCCCAAAATGAGGTTGTAACAACTCAATTAGCGACTAGTTCTGCAGTAGATCAGAGTAGTTCAGCAGAAGTGGGATCCCAAATTCAATATTCCCAAGTAAGGAACGTGACCACCCCGGGGAACGGGGAACTTAGGGTAGTATCGTGGAACATTGCTGGAATCTCTCCCAAATTAAGAAGCAAGGAATGGTTGGAGTACAGCAAAAAGTTTCACATTATTTGTTTACAAGAAACATGGGAATTGGATAGTAATGCCCCCCATCTAGATGGGTACAAAATGTTTTTTGTGCCCGCCCAAAAATCTATGATGGGAAGAGCGAAAGGGGGACTAATAACGTATGTATCTCTGACGCTACAAGGGACATGGGAAGGCATGGGCTGGAACTCTGAATATATTCAGGGTCTTAGTTATAGTAAAAAGGGGACTAAATTTGTTTTGATAAATTTTTATAATGCGGGCCAATCAATGCAGAGGTTGGCTGACCTGAAGGATAGACTGGCCGACTTGCTTTCTAGGGGAAAGCATCCCCCAAATATAATTTTGGTGGGCGATTTTAATTGTCACCCATGCCCATATCTGAAATGGGTCGGGGGAACATGGAATTCTTGTCCTTCCACTAGTGATTGGCACCTTGAACACACGCAGGAAGGCAGTGAATTAAGCAAGATTCTGGGGATATACAATCTCGTCCCTACAATGGACCTGATTAAGCCCAGGTTCCCGAACATCATAAATCCCACGTTTAAAGGCAGGGGAAAAGAAACTATTATTGATTTTATTTTTATTTCTCATGGGTTTAAAAGTAGGATCATAGATTTTAACATAGAAATCAGTATTTTTAGTGATCATAACCCACTGGTGTTATCATTGATGGACGCTGACGATTCCGTGCAGTTAATGCCTCGGACGTTAAGGGGAAATTTGGATGCAACTGATCAGGGCAGGCGGCTACGTTGGTCTAATACTGATGGGGAAGTATTCTATAAAAAACTTCTCGCAAACCCAGAAAGCGGGATATGGTTGTGCCTAAACCAAGAAATTAGAGGCCAAGATCTGATAAACGCATTTGAAAGCATGGCAAGGGATATTGACAGACTATTGAGGACCAAATCACAAGCACCGCCCAATCTCACACCGAAATGGTTTGACAAAGCATGCTCCAGAGCCCAAAAAGAACTAAAACGGGCACTTAAAAAGGTACCGAAGGACAGGAGTATGATAGTGGAATGTAGGGCCCACTACAAAATGGCCATAAAAAAGAGGAAAAAATCTATCCACTATGAAGCTTGGGCGAATTTAAGGGAGGCAGCCGAAATGAGAGATATGTCACGGTTTTGGAGGGTGATTAACGATCCTAGTTTTCAGCCCCCAAACAGTGTGAAGGTCTCCTGCAATATCATGCCAGAAGCGTGGGTCTCCCACTTCAAAAAATTGTATAACCAGGGCAGCACCATGACTCATTACATCTCTGATGCAGGCGTGTTGCCAAGTTCATGGGTCCAGTTCTCAGTGGACGAAATTAAAGTTGGAATTCAAGCCCTGACAAAGAATAAGGCCCCGGGCCCAGATGGGATTCCTCCTGATCTATTCTTATCCTAGGTTGACCTGTGGGCTCCCTTACTCACTAGAGTTTTTAATACAGCAGTGGAAAGGGGCATGCCCAGGTCTTGGTCAACTGCCACTATCGTTCCCCTCTTTAAAAAGGGCAATAAAAGCGATCCTCAATGTTACCGCCCGATTTCACTAATTGATGTCTCAGCAAAGGTTTTAGGGAAGGTAATTCTAAACCGTCTGATGGACTGGGCTGAGGAAAACAAGATTATTACAGATACCCAGTACGGTTTTAGAACGGGTCGCTCTACTTCAGATCAATGTCTCAACCTTTATAACCTGGTGGCCAAGTATACTCTTGCGGATGATGGGACAGTTTATCTCGCTTTCATGGACCTAACGGCAGCTTTTGATCGGGTCAACCGGGAAAAACTATGGGAGATTTTAGAGTTGCTTGGGGTGGACCCTAGTCTGATTTTCATTTTAAAAACTCTACACAGGGACACAACTGCTCAGATCAGATACAGCAACGAGGGGAACTTAACTGAACATTTCGCTTGCACTGGGGGGGTGAGACAGGGTTGTATTCTAGCGCCCTTTTTATTCACGATATATATAAATGGCTTGGATAAAGCCCTAGGAGAATTGGGGGTGGACTGCCCTAGAGTAGCCAACAGAAGTATACCTGTTCTGCTATATGCGGATGATGCAGTACTCCTCGCATGAACAGGGAGGGGTCTGCAGGCCCTCATTGACGGCTTTTGCGGGTTTATGGCACACCTAGACTTATCTCCCAATCTAACAAAATCCTATATCATGGAAGCTGGAAAAAGACCAATGAGGAATTTCAGTTTCAAAATTGGGGGTCATAAGCTTGAGAAGGTTGAAGTTTTTAATTATCTAGGAATCATTTTTGACAAACACTTAAAATTCACGCCACTAGTTACAGAAAAGTGTAAACAGCACACAAATATAATGGGTTCAATTATGTCACGCGCCACGAGGTTAGGCCACTGGTCCCCGAACGAAGTATTGAATTTATACAATTCAATCTGTTGTTCTAAGATCATGTATGGGAGCGAGGTCTGGGGTACTAGAAACACCGCCACGATTCAACAGGAGGAAAATAAGTTTCTTAGAAGGATCTTGCAAGTACCACAAAGCATCCCGGCCTATATCATACATGAAGAGTTAGGGCTCCCTTACATCTCTGATAGAATAAGCCTTAAACCAATAATGTGTTGGATTAAAATTTGGACTAATCCTGATGCTAGCTTCAGCAGAGATATAATTACAGATTGTATTAGAAGGGAAAAAAGTCACAAGATTCCATGGCTCAAATTCGTGAAGGATAAGTTGAAGTGGCTGGGCTATGTAAGATTTTTTGATGAACCCACCTCTATGACGTCCCAATCAAAAACACTCATAAAAGCGGAATACTTGAGGCAGGTAGCTTGCCATAGAGAAGATAGTGAATTATTGAAAGGCTCAGTGCGTGCATATATACTTACGAAATCCGTTGCTGGCATAGAACCTTATTTGGCGCAAATCTATAACAAAAATGACAGATTTTTAATGACCAGATTTAGACTGGACCTTTTACACCACATTTTAGCTGTTCCCGCGGGATTCACAAAAGATATTGGTTCAAAGGGTCCCTGTGGCTGCGATCTGGGATCTCCACAGGATACTCTTCACTTTGTATTCTTTTGTCCCCTATACAAATTCCCGCGGGATGTCTTTTTAAAACCCATCCTAAAAGCGAATAAATTCACCCACGTCAGGGTAGCTCTGTTATATTTAAAACTTTCTGCGGAACCTCTTACACTGTTTTGTACTGTGAACTTTTTAAGACTTGCTGCAAAATTGAGGAAATCGAGATGTGAGACATAAGTTATTCCGTTGTCAGTGTATAGGAGGTGGTGTCTCGCCTCATGTTATTTGATCCGCACTATGCAGAAAACAGTAATAATACCCAAAGAAGTATGTAAATGACGTACTGGATGATTCATCGCATCAGGGATGTTATATGGTATTTTTAATGTTAAAATTTTTTTATAACATGTGTTTTAAGCTTCTATGATCGTATATTTTATTCTGGACGATGGTTTTTTCTTCTTTGCACTATATAGTTCTTGTACCCTGCACTTTAATGATTAATAATGGATGAACTTATAGCCAGCCAGTCGTTTTGTATAAACTAGTCATCGAGACTATGAACAGGACATTCAGAATCGACCAATTTCTGTATTATTTCCACTGTGTTAATGAATTTTAATATGCGAAGTTGTATGTAATATTATGCTGTAACATGTGTAATTATTTTGTTCTTTTCTTGGATGTTTTTATATCCGAATAAAGATATTTTGATGATGATGATGACTCGCCATTTCTCCGAAGCAAACCAGAAAAGAAACAGACCTCAGTTGGACTATACTTGAGGTCATGAGAAAAGAGAAGTCTGACCTTACAACAAACCTTCATTTTAGAGAGCAACGATGGGTTTACCACCTCCGCACCCATGAGAAGGGTCTCAATGATGATATCCCCTGGCTACAGCTGACACGATAGAAGGATCAATGAACTTAGAATACACCATCGTTCTACAACGATGTATACGTGTTTTCATACAAACTCATGCTACATCATGGTCTGGGCTCATACACCACACTTTAGTCCCTCCTCCCATACCTAATACGTTAGGATCTCATTTGGTGTACCTAATTTGAGCATCAATATGTGTGGAACGCACACACTCTGGCTTAACTTAATGATGACTGACCGTCTATTCTGAAACTATTGAGATGCCATTTAAAAGGTTTTATTCATCACAGCGCTTCGTGACTGTTGAATGTATGGGAGCGTTCCTCTAATACCATAGAAGTTCATTGCACAGGAGATCGCTCCTGTTTTTGATCGTACAAGCATCCAGGGACCCAAGAGTTTTGCCTTCCACTTATGACCCTTCATAAATTGTATGCATCGCTCAACCACATGGTGTAGAATCTCCATCTCACGTGTCCAGCATGAGACCCTCACAATCGTTGTCTTTACTAATATACCACACACCCAGCACAGAGTTACCTCCACTCCGAGTCCAACATCCGGAGGATCGCGCCACCACCGCACGAGCACTTACTACATGTGCGTTTCCATGCCAACGACATAGCCACGGCTCCATCGTATTCGATAATCGACCACACCCCCGCCGTAGTTCTACCTATCAGAGCGGGTTTTAGAATCTCGTAGACGGTCCATCCAATGACAGTAACCCTCCTCACTCCCCATTGTTCAGCGCACTATCGTTTGCACAGGTCTCTCGGCACCAACCATTGGCTATTAAAACCCAGCCTCCTCTCAACGAATTAAGCTCGTCTCTTCGAGACTTTCACACGCCTCTAACCGACATCTTTGCTCCAGGCAGCAGTAGCCGGGGACACCGGGAATCATTCACGTGCTGTCAATTCACGCTAATTGTTCCGTCCTCCTCAATTAAGCACCCGGAAGTAACCTTTATATACTCCGCCTGCTCCCTGACATTTTCACATTCGGGAGGACCGGGAGCGGACGTATGGGTTGCGGGACGCATTGATCACGAGTTACAGTAAGAGTGTGCCTGAAGTGAATGATGATGGAGTGTGCAAGATAGTATGGGTATGTGAAAAGGTGGAACAATGCTGACTCATCTTATGAGATTGGCTAAGATAACGACATAGTTCGTTTTGTGTTTTTCTTTTTCAACTAAACGCTTTTACTAAGGAACTGTTCTGTCATGTTTTCTCTTACAGAGGAAACACAACTGTGGTTTTCTCCTCCGCCCCTTCCCCCATGGGGCAAGTTGTCCAAACTATTAGGGTAAGCCTGGTGGCAGCATCGCCTGCCACCACATTTCCGCACTAGTGTACACAAATAGAGTGCCACCAAGTCACGAACACACTTGTGTCACGCACGACACCCAATGCATGCATTGTTTTCTCTCCCCCCTTTTTTTCCTTTACAGGTACAAATGACCCAGCGAGTTACATTGTTTTCCATAATCTCTATTTCAGGCTTCACTATTGGAAGCAGCTCTAAGACGGTGAAGTGTGACCTATGCCACACTCCCGCAGTGGTTACACATTACCATATTTGGTAAGAACGGAGCCCTTTATTCTTCTTAGTTAGGTCCTGATGAATGCCACGGACCCTTCGGGGCCATCCAGGCAGAAACATGTCGACCATCCACTAGACCATTCACTAGACGGTTGGGAACAATAACCGTCCCAATCACCGTCGCACTTGTATTTTAATATCATATAGTTTTCATTTCACATTAAAGAATTGCTACTGATTACTATAATGATTTTTAACTTCACTCACATAGTCACGGGCCCCCACTCCATCACTTAGAAGTGCATCCTTGTCGTCAAGTGTATGCCCGCCCTCCATCAAACGAAGGTTTTGGAGGGCGAGGACTGGTCAATGATGAAGCATGACACCAGGTGGTGTGTGAGACCAGTCCGTATCTTTTTGTGAGATGCCCACACTTACGACGTTCTTACAACATGGTGATTTCACATGTCTGTGCTCGTTTTCCAGGATCAGCACACGATGCCTACATCATGAGGCATAGCAGGGTGCCTGAAATGATGACGCAGCTGCGCAACGAACGAGCATGTGTTGTTGGTGGGTACACTCTGTCTGTCCTGTATTTTGCGTAGACTTCCAGCACGACCGCTTCTCCTGTCCTACTGATGTCCATGTGGTTTCCATGTAGGGGACGCTGGCTATCCCAACATGCCATGGCTGATCACACCTCTCCGCAACCCCAGCATGCCGGCCCAGCTCCGCTACAACACCGCCCATGGTCGGACAAGGCGAGTGATAGAGAGGACATTTGGCCTCCTGAAGAGCCGATTCAGGTGCCTCCACAAGACCGGCGGCGCCCTCCCATATGCCCCAGCGAAGGTCTGCAAAATCTTCATGGTCTGCTGCATGCTGCACAACATGGCAGTTGAGAAAGCTGTGCCACTCATCCTGGATCAAGATGATCAGGACCATCCACCCGTGGAGGACGAAGGGCTTGGCAATGGGGCTAGTGATGTGGAGGATGTGGTTCCGCAAGAGGACATCCGGAGTCGGCTCATACGCGACTTCTTTGCTTAGTGGTGAGTACCAGTGTCTGAGTGTGCACGCATTGGTCCCCGTGTGGCATGTGTTGCGATGTGTGTGTCCATCTGCATGTATGCCTGTGAGTCAGAGGTGTGTGTGGATGTGTCACTCGAGTGATGGTGCCAGTGATGAGTGTATTTCCCCAGTCATAATTGTGACCTAGCATGTTGTCATCCTTACATGTGTCGAGTACATGCACATGCAAGTGGCTGTGCTTTTTGTGGCTGACTTCTTGTGTGTCTCTCATCCCCAGGTACTTGCGCATGCCGTCTGCTGGTTGCATTGTTGTGGCACTGCTATTCCTCATGGACACGTCATCGTGTGCTGACTCAGCGTTACACGCACGGACAAGTTTGGAAGTCTCCTTAGGGTAAGGGATGCATCAGGGGTGTATTGGGTGTGGCAGTTGTTTACGATGTGTGCACACTGCCCCTGTCGATGTTTGGTTCCTCTGCAGACATGGCGCATCACCATAGGACACATTACATGTAGCTGGATACACCTGAATAGATGGTCAGACTTGTTGACAGTCATCTGTGATGGGATAGTGGATTGTGATGATGGCATCAATGTGTGTAACACTGCCCTCGGACACATACGGTTTGCATTGGCTTGACATGGTGTGGGACTTCCACATCAGAGGATCAATGGTGTATGGCAGCCTCTCCGTGAGCAGCAGGGGTTGTTTAGCTGTTACCCGACACTTGTGTGCCAGTTCCATGGCTATCACGCATTTGTGCTGCAGAAGGGGGGTTCCAGTGTTGGACCCACATGTTACTCCACATGACCTGTGTATGTGTACTCCGATTTGCCTCTGCATTCCGGAATACATGACTAATAAAGGTGTCCCTATGCCTCCAAGGTGCCTCTTCTCAGTCAATGCTTGTGTGTTGCCACGGTGCATACGGCATGTCTGGCATGGTTTTCAGTGATAGTGGCTATGTGTCTATGTGTAGAGTAGCAAGATGCAAGCTGTTTGTGTGGGATTAGACTCTGTATTGTGCATGATGTCCATGACTGTGTGGGTATTGTGACATGTGCCATCCCCATGCATCCAACGTTGGCCAGGCCACCATTCTATGCATCCACCTGACTCAAGCTTGCAGGACATGGTTCTGCCACCTGTCTACACATACCTGGGTGCCCCCCAGGACACTCCACATGATCCCTGACCTCTGCGCATGACTGTTGCTGTATTCAATATGTCTGTCGACACGGTTGTGCGGCCACCCCCTCAGCTTGTTGGGCCCATCACAGGTGTGTATGGTGCTCCATGTCTGTCTTGCCTAATACATTGTGACCCATGTGTGTCCTGTGCCAGACTCAGGTCCCAGGGTATGGATGGTTGAAGTCATATGAGAACTCAGGCATGGTTAGACTTTACAAGACACATGTACGGTAATAATGCAAAATGTAGGCATCATCTCTTTATCGTGTAACTTTTTATTTGTGTTGGGGTACGTGTTGGGGGGGGGTATGACAAGAGGGGCTTTCCGGGTGTGTGGAATCCAAAGTTCACTGGGGGAGTTGGTGTCCTTGCCATTGGAAATCATCAGAGTCCATGCCACAGTCTTTGTCAACATTGGTCAGACAGTGACTAGCAAGTCCATGTGGCAGAGAATGTCTTTTGCTGATGTGCTGCTGTTGGGCCAGTGGGCCAGGAGCCAGGCCAGGTGTCCTGGGAGAAGGTGCTGTTGCGCCGACACTCACGGTCTTTTCCGTGGACGACCCGCCCTCCTGCGGGAACCCTCAGAAGCAGGCCGTGACGATGTTTGGGATGCTCCATCGGATGTCTCCTCCTCCTCCTGATCCCTCCCTGTGGGTGGTGATGTTCTTGGCCTGGTGGCACAGGGAGGGTTGCCCATGTTGTCGGCTATCCGACGGAGTGTACGGTGAATTCCCATGAACACCGTCACGAGCTCAGCCTGTCTGTCCTCCATCCGCCCTTGGTGTCGCAGTTGACAGGCATGTTGCTCCGCATGTTGCTGGGCCTGCTGGGTCTTGATCTCCTCGAGGGTCCCCTTCATCTCGTTGAGGGTGGACACAACCTGGCTCATGCCGGTGGTGTCCTGCCGGTATGTGTCCAGGATGTTTCTCACATGGGAATATACTGGTTCCGCAGCCAACTGGTCAGGCTCGCGCCTCCGCCGTCCTCCACTCCCACCACCCCTGCCCACTTGCACCTGGCCAGCCCTTGTCGGCGCATCGGGTCTCCAGGACCCCTGAGGGGTGGAATTAGCGTTGTCGCCTGCCTCCTCCTGGGTGCCGGTACACCGTGTACCTCCTGGTCAGCCTGGCTGCGTTGTGGTGGTGGGGCAGGGATCCTGGGTGTCTCCTGGGATGTGGCAGGAGTGGGGGTGGTGGTTGGCCCAGTTGTACCTGATGCAGGTGCTGCAGGTGGTTGGACACCAGAGGGGCCAGGTTGGTCGGGGTCGTCCACAGAGTGGTGAGAGTCGACGCTGCCGGTGGGATCGTCATCCCGCAGAGCCGGGTCCTGTGAGTCTTCCCCCCCAGTGTTGGGGGGTGATCCACGACGTTGACCTGTGTGTGAGAGAGACAATGTTATTTTTGTGCAATGCAACATCCATGTTTCATTCGTTTCAAAGTTGGCACATTTCCTCTGGGTATTTGGATATGTCTTGCATTCCACTCACAGTGCACTTGTGCATGGGTAAGTCCCTTGGCCACAGCTTTTGAGATTTTACCTATGTGTGACACAGTCTTACTTGCTGCGTCAATTGTGACTGCAGTCAGCAGTGGAGTGAGCAGGTGTGGCGAGCCATGCATTGGCGCCTTCCGTGTTGCACTGTACGTGGGCACATGGAGTTGTTCCACACACTTATATAATGCAGGTAGCTGGCGTTGTGCTCGTGCACAGGTTGAGACATGGCCCAGTGTTTTGCCATGGTGAAGAGAGGGGGATTCAGGCACTGGCCACCCTTGTCTAAATGCACGCAGTCCACCTGCTGACGAACAGACATTCCCACACCACCCAAGGCTGAATTGGCCTCCCTGTGTCTCCCTTTCTCACTCCCTCTCTGTCCCCCTCTCCCTCCATCCCTGTGTCAGCCTCCTCCCTCTGTCCGTCTCCCTGTGTCTCCCTCCCTCTCTCTCCCCCTCTCCCTCCCTCTGTGTGTCACCCTCTGTCACCTCAGCCCAGCTTCCTAGGCACACACTTTTTGCAGATCTTTGAATGGCCCTTGGCTTGTTGATGTGAGTTTGTTTCTGATCTCCAGGCACCCATTGGGTGTAGTGTCTGTGTCTGCGCTGCTGCTGTGGTGGTGTGTGCTGCCACTCTTTCACAGTGTTGGCTGTTCATTAGCTGCTGTCATGTGCAAAAAGTGCCTTCACCCCCATGTCTTAATGCAAGGCGTCCGCCATTTGCTGGCAAGTCTTTCCTGTGTGGGGACACACTGTTTGTCTGGCTGTGACCTAGGCCATATGGGCAGAGGGCATTGTTGCCTGCTTCTGAGTTGCACTATGTGATTTTTGAGGCCCACACTCCCGCCATCCGGGTTACCGTGTCTTGTGTTGGTGTTTTCTGTGGCCTGTGACTTGGCATTGTCCAGCTGGGTTGCATGGGGCATGGTGGCACTAGTGTCATGTGCGTGTTTATGGAGTGTGGTTGAGTCATGCGATAGCTTGGGATGGTTGCGTGCATGATTGTGAGTTTGGTTGTGGATGACATTCCCCCCATGTGAGGTGAGTTGTTTGTGTACTCACCCGGCTCTCGGAGTCCTTCTACTCCGTCCACTGCCACCACCGGCAGTATGGCCATCACCCTCTCCTCCCAGGGATGGTATTGTACGCGTCTGCGGGGCGGCCCTCCTCCAGTGATGTTGGCCTGGTTGTGGTCGTCGGTCATTTTGGCTCGGACCCTCCTCCGCAGATCGTACCACCTGGCTTGGCATTCATGCCTGGTCCTTCTGGTGGACACAACAGCATTCACAGCATCGACAATCGTCTGCCACATGGCTGTTTTTTCGGAAATGCTGGTCTGTCTGACCAATGTTCCAAAGAGGTGTGGCTCGACTCTGAGGATTTCATCGACAAGGACCTCCAACTCTTGGCTAGTGAACTTTGGATTCTTGTTAGTGGGCATGGTGAGGGGTGTCGGTGTGGATGGTTGTGGGGGGTGTGGGTGTGGATGGTTGTGGGTGTGGTTGTGCAGGTGTGTGTGTGAATGTGATGAGGGGGTGTTTGTGAAGGTGGTTGTTTGAAGGTGAGCAAGTGTAAGGTGTAGTAAAGGTTCAAGTATGGTGCTGTGGGTTGTCTGTGGGGTCTGGCAGCAGTGAGTCTGTTGCAAAGGCTCATGGTTTGTGTCTGTGGGCCCTTTTTATTGGTCCATTGGTGGGTGTGGCTGTGTTTGAACTTTGGGTGGGTGTGTTATAAGGAGTGGTTGTGTTTTGGGCCTCTGTTTGGGAGTTTGGCAGTTGCAGGTCAGTGAATGTGTTGTATTTGTGCTTGTTGGACATGTTTTGTGGCTTTGTGCGATTCGAATAGAGTATTCTTGTGTTGTTTTGCTTTGTCCTGGTTGTGTACATGTGTTTTTAGCGTGTGTACGGTGTGTACATCGGCCATTTTGTTGTACAGTGCTGTCCTTGTCTCTGGCTTGGTACGACTCGTACATGCGTGATGTTGGGTGAAGGTGCTGGTGTTGGGGCCTGGGGTGCGCTCCGTACTTAGACTGTTGGGGTCGGGGTACGCTCAATACATACGCGGGTGGGGGTATGGGCCGTACATACACGGTTGGGGTGGGGGTATGCTCCATACATACGCGGGTGAGGGTACGATCCGTACATACACGGTTGGGGTGGGGGTACGCTCCATACATATGCGGGTGGGGCTACGGGCCGTACATACACGGTTGGGGTGGGGGTACGCTCCATGCATACGGGGGTGGTGTTACGGTCTGTACGTACACTGTTGGGGTGGGGGTAAGCTCCATACATACGCGGGTGAGGGTACGGGCCGTACATACATGGTTGGGGTGGGGGTACGCTCCATACATATGCGGGTGAGGGTACGGTCCGTACATACATGGTTGGGGTGGGGGTACGCTCCATGCATACGGGCGTGGTGGTACGGGCCATACGTACCCTGTTGGGGTGGGGGTATGCTCCATACATACGCGGGTGAGGGTACGGGCCGTACATACACGTTGGGGTACGCTCCATGCATACGGGGGTGGTGTTACGGTCCGTACGTACACTGATGGGGTGGGGGTACGCTCCATGCATACGGGGGTGGTGTTATGGTCCGTACGTACACTGTTGGGGTGGGGGTATGCTCCATACATACGCGGGTGAGGGTACGGTCCGTACATACACGGTTGGGGTGGGGGTACGCTCCATGCATACGGGGGTGGTGGTACGGGCCGTAGGTACACTGTTGGGGTGGGGGTACGCTCCATACATACGCGGGTGAGGGTACGGGCCGTACATACACGGTTGGGGTGGGAGTACGCTCCATGCATACGGGGGTGGTGTTACGGTCCATACGTACACTGATGGGGGTACGCTCCATGCATACGGGGGTGGTGTTATGGTCCATACGTACACTGTTGGGGTGGGGGTACGCTCCATACATACGCGGGTGGGGGTACGGGCCATACGTACAGGGGTGTACATACACGGGTGGGGGTACGTCTCGTACATACACGGGTGTACATACACGGATGGGGGTTCGACTCGTACGTACACAGGTGTACATACACGGAGGGCTGGGGGGGTGGTTGGGCACGTACATACGGGGGCTGGGGGGAGTGTTGGGCGCGTATGCGGGCACATGTCTCCATGGTTGCTATGGGAGTTCGGTGCGGACGGTGCTTTTCCCATCCGGTTGTAACATCGGACGCACGGGATGGATCGTACTTCCGCGGTCGGACTTCACTTTTCACATTTGTACGGTAATTCGTCCGGAGACATGTCGGGCACATTTTCCGACCCGAGGACGTGTGGGGAAATCTTCCCAATGCGATTCGTATGGACTTTTTCCCATGCGAATCGTACTTGGCAGTTTGTACGGCACTTGTACGATTCGTACGGTAAAAAGACCGGATACGAGTCGTACGGGGAATTTTTTACAGGATCGTAATCGGCACCAAAGTTGAGGGATCACAATGACAGCAAGGAACCTCAGAACAGTACACTAAGTCAGGGAACCATCAAGGCTTTAGTAAAGGTGAAACTATTGGATGTGCTGAGTTTGCAGGCTGAGCTAGAGGAGATCACCAGTAGGAATCTACCTTTGGCGAGAATAGAGAACTATGAGCCAGATGACATGTTATTTCTAGCAAAGGATGTCACCCGCCAAGCGACATGAGAGCATGAGAAGTTGTCAGAACTAGCTCAGAGGTATGATATATACCTGTCTCGAACAAAAATGCTACAAGGAAATCATAGGCTTAATTTCAGTGACCAGGAGTTGGAGGAAAAGAAAGTGAATGGACTGAAAATACACATCTGAGAGTTGGTTATAGTAACACGGTCTTGGAGAATGTTGGATAAGTGGGAAGAAAGGTGGTCTAAAAAGAAGAGTACAAGAAAAGTAACAGGGGAAACATCATCTCCAGGAGGGGGAACACTGGGTGTTGAGGCATGTTCACTACGAGAGGTGCCTATCAGAGGGTATGTGCATGTTCCATGGAGTAGAGGTGATCAAGCTGCAAATGATTCCTCCAGGTTGAGAGAGAAACCTACTGAATGGTACAAGCAAGTCGATCGCTTGGTCAAAATCTCTAAAGTGTTGTGGATTTACTTAAATATTCTGTTTGAAATTGTGGTTCTTAGTGATCTATGGTCTGCATGTATAATCATTATTGTGTGGCCTGCTACTCAGCCAGAGAGGGATCATGCAACTCATGCTCCTTTGCCCTTGGTTATGAAAAAGTATGATGAGGTGATCAAATGGTTGCAGTCCAAAATAGCCCTTCAAGACATCAATTGGGTTAAGATAGATCAAACGACCCAGTATCCAAAAGAGTCAGTGCATGCCTATTATGAGAGGCTCTTGCAAGCTCTTGCAAGCCTACAGTAAGTAGGACACACTCAACCCTGAAGACATGGGCCAAATTGTCTCACAATTTGTGACAGGATTGAGGTAAAAAATCAGACTATTGATCCAGCAACATCTGATCTACTGGCAAAATAAATCTGTGGACGAAATTCTGAGGTATGCCAGATATTGCAATGATGAGGTGGATTTCAAACAGAAGACGATAAAGGAGAATTAATTCTGGCTCAAACTCGAAACACACAGAAGGAAGAGCAGGTGCAGGCAGCTGGAGGGACAGTAGTTCTTAATCAAGGGAATGTCCAAGGAGGTGTCCAGAGTACGTCAGGTCCAGCAGGACAGGGGAGAGGAAGAGGAGTCCCCATAGATCTCAAAACAGGGATAGATTTTACTACCCCACTCCCCCTCCAGCATCATGGCAGAGAAAGATAGCAGGGACAAGATGGCAAAGAGGAGCCACCTTCCTTGTGGAATGCGGCTCCCAGAAGGGGTGCAGGACTGAGCCTTGTTTTCTGAGATGGAGGTGGCAGAACTGTTTTTTTTTTGTTCAGCGCCACCTCCCCTCCACCCTGGCAGCAGGTGGCCTGGATCTGGGTACAGGCTCTGAGAGTGCTAGCAGCGGTAGGCAAGGGTGCGCAAGCCAGTGTATCGCTGCTCCTGGGCCCGGCGCACCCACAACCAGTTGATGTACCTGTGGTCCGACATCCTGGACCGAGAGCAGGACTTGCTGGACCAGCTAGGTGTTGAGTTCGCAGGCTTGGTGAGTAGTTGATAATTAATATTATTGATATTACTTGTGTGTTCTATGTTATTGCTAATATTTTTTTCACAAATAGCAAGCATGCTGCTCACAAGCAGGTAAGTTACGTTTATGAATCTTCTATTATGTTGCAATTATTCCAGACAGGTGCTCATGCTCAATGCTACCTAATCGTACTTTTGTTTGCAATTTTGCGCTCGCTTGGGCAGATTATATAAGAACTTAAGTTAGGTAATGCAGACTAGAGAGACTCCTTACCTTTGTCTTGTCAGTAAGATAGTGGTAGTTAGTTAGTTACTTAGTAGTATTAGAAATAACTTAGCTGCCTGCGTAAAGTTCATATAGTGACTAGCAAGTAGCAACCAACCAATTTGGTGTATGCAATATGCATGCATCCATCTATGCATAAGACTAAATGCAGACTTATTGGCCCATCAATTCAGTTGAGATGATGGCGATCTGCGAATGAGATCGGAACTTAGAAGCAAATTTCATTTTTTTGCAATTAATTCCAAAAGTCTTTGGAATATGCAGGTTAGGTAGGTGTAGGATTCAGGAATCAGATTGTTGGTATGAAAGGTCAATGTTATTACAATTGCCGTTTCCTGGCCAAAAATCTTTTTGGAACGAGTTAATATTTAACAACAATCATTTTTTTTGTCTCTTTAATTATGTCTTACATGATCCTCAGCATCCAGGGACAACAGTGAGACACAGACGAGGTCGTCCGAGGCTGGTGCAGGAGCTGGAGGTGCCTCTCAGCAGGAATACTCGTTATATAATGGCTCTGCGGCCCACAGTCAGTCCTCCTGTTGTTAATACTATATATATATATAATTTTCTAACCTTCACCGCTCCTTATTTTGAACTATTATTTCTGTTTCCTAATTTTCTTTTATCCAAAATCCTCTTCTCATTTTTACTAACTTAGGGGGTCATTACGATGGCAGTCGGACGTTGCGGTAGTGGGACATGCTGCCTACGAGGCGGCCTACTCACCAACTGCATTACGACGTGACCGTCACCGTGGTGGCGGTCGCAGGCCCTATTTTTTGCATTGCGGCAGGGATGCAGTCAGCAGCTCCCACCGCAATGCAAAAAAAGAGGCACTTTCATATCCCTGCACTACGTGGCCGGCACCATGCGGTGCCTGCCACATGGTGCAGGGATGTGTAGGGGGTGCATGCCCCTGTCCCAGCCCCAGGGATTTTGGGGGGCCCGCTACGGGCCCCCAAATCAATTTGTGAGAGCTGTTTTGTGGCAAGTTGACCGCCGCAAAACGACCGGCAGAAAGGGATATTATAATCTCTATGGCAGTGCTTTGCTGGCACCACTGCAATGCCTGCCTTCCAGGGAGGTCCAACCGGCGGTCGGAGAAAGACTGCCTGTCGGGACCTTGGCAGTTGGTCTTTCCGACTGCCACCTGTCCGTTCGCCATAGTTATCTGGCGGGCGGAAAATATCATTCCGATGGCGGAGGGCCTGCCATTGTAATGAGGCCCTTAGTTATTTTATATTTCTAGAGTTGTATTTAAATTTTTACCTTAAACTGCCCAGGTCTGTACTATTCTGTCTGTAGCATGCTTTCTTCTGGTTTTTTAGTTGGCTTTCCCTCTCCCCTTATATATTTTGTGGATCGCCTAGTGGTGGTACTGTAAGACTCAGAGAAACCATTGGTTCTTACTACTACTAGTACTGCTGCTCTGCCCAGCAGATTGCATGCTCAAGAATGGTATTCTATGCATGTTTGTTGAGATGAGATCGAAAATGAGAAGGCTTTCTTTTACTTTCTCGTGCACAATTAGTAAAACGACAGAGTAGCCATGGTCACGTTGGAAACCCCAAAGGTGTGTCTTCTTCTCACCTAGGCCTAGTATTTTATATATTAGCAGCAGTTGATGGTGAACTGATTACCGTGCACCATGACTAGAAGGGAGTATTGAGGACGCCACAATTACATTTTCCAACCAAGAAGACCTCAGGTCTCATTGAACACCCAGTTGCCCACTCTTCTTTCTTTCCAAAAACTTAGATTCACCAATAGCTTTAGTCATTCAGTCCAGTCCTTTACAGGCTGTTTTCTTGAGAAGCAGCTCAAAAATTGCTACCAACAAAATGCCCAACTGGATATCATATTATTTTTGATAGGACATTCTGCACTCTGTAGTTTGTACCAGAATGTAATGTAATGTAAACGTGATTTGTAAAGAGCGAACTCATGCCCCAGGGCGTCTAGGCGCATTCAGAGGCAGGTATGGGAGCAGATCAGTTGAAAAAAGATGCTACTTGCTTGACCTTTGTGTCTGCTACTCTTGCGAGAAAAGCCACATCTTTAAAGCCTTTCTAAAGGCAAGTAGGGAGGGAGCAGCTTTTAGTGTCAATGGTAAGCTGTTCCAGAACACTGCAGTGGTCCTGAAAAAGCTCTTGCCACCCCAAGTGGCGCTCTTAAATGAGAGGACCGTCAGGTCCATGGCAGAGCCAGAGCAAAGAGTCCTTCCTGGAGTATGCCAACTGAGATTCTCCTTGAAGCGTAAAGGTCCCTAGCCATGCAATGCTTTATAGGCCAGGCATAAGGCTTTGAACCTGCAGCGTTGTCTAACGGGTAGCCAGTGGAGTTTCCTAATGGCTCCTCTTGCAGATTCATATTTTGTAATTTTGAAGAGGAAGCGGGCGGCTGCATTTTGCAGAGTCGGCAGCCTTTTCATGGGACATATTGAAAGGTTAAGGTAAAGGCTATTACAATAGTGAATCCTTGAAAGTATCAGGGCAATTATCACAGTTTTTAAGAGTTCTGGGGGTAGAAAGTTTCGATCTTTTTTACCAGCCTCAGAGAGCCAAAGGAGGCAACTGTAATTCTGTTCACACGATCTTTAAGCTTCAGTACGTTATCTAGCACGAAGCCGAGATTTTTTACTTTGTTAGAATTGTAGTGATGTATGTATTTTCAATCTTGCTACGGAAAAAAGAAACAGGGCGAGGCATATATGCAATGCCATATCAAAATGTGGGTGGGGCCTACTGGGTAGAGGGTGGGATGTGGGAGTTGGGGAAATTCAATTGGGGTTTTATGGACCTTTGGACAATTTGGATTTTGGACTCTCATTGGACAATGGTTGGGGTTAGGGAGGGGGAGGGTCAGGTGTTGTGGGCTTTTCTAGTTTTATATTTGTTAGGGGAATACACTTAGTTTTACAATACATATGATGTAAATCTTTTTTTCTGGGGGTTTACTCTTTTACTTTCCACTGTTTCCTTTCCAGCAGGGCCCCAGCCAATTTTTGGAAAACTGCTGACATCGTGAAACACACCAAAAGATAGATGTGGTACCCTCACCTGTCCCACTACTCTCTCCTCCTAGTCTATGCAGTCTGCAACTATATATTAACCCCTATGGACTCTGAACGGGTGTGGGTGTGATTAATTTTCCACAGTATATAGATTATTGCATCTTCAATGAATCCCCCATACTTCTTATTTTACCTGTGATTGATTAGGGAAAGCATTGACTACATGGGGATGGTTTGGTTTCCCAAGGTGCCATGGTGATGTCACCTGAGGGAGACTAGAAAACGACTGATAGAATTACAGTACACAAGAAGAAGATTGCCAAACGAGAAACCATGATAAGCAATGCTAAAGTAAAATAAAACACAATGGTGGGCTAGCCTAGTACACGTTACAAACTGAAGTCGACTCGAGAATTGAAGTGGACAAGTATAACCTTTAGTGCTGGAAGGATGATGATGCTGGCAATTAATTATGATGGATTATGTTCCTCTGGAAAAAATGGAATGTCGAATACTGTGCATGGGTGGGCATTCAAATAGATGCCAGTGTGGGCTATATACTTAGAGCAGAAGAAGATCCTCAACCTGCCTTGAGTTGGTGTTGCTTTCACCACATCCGCCCCAGCAAGTCTGTAATCAATTGGTTATTTAGTCTCAATAAATCACACAGCCCAGGGAATGAGGGTTAGGAGTTCAATGAATTTAATGGGAAGGTGATTTGAGGGAAGGGTTTTACAAAGGTAAACACTACACATGGACAACACATTCATCTTGCTAGCCGACCATCAAAAATCTGTTATGGGACGAAAAGAAAATGCATGCATGATGAGGAGTAATACTAGACTAGTACAGGGCCGTATATTAATTATCCAATTGTCTGTTTGTCTGCCCCCAGAGAGACCCAAATTACATACATTATGTTCTGTTGTATCCAGCATTGAAAGATAGCAAATACAATTAAAATATCCGTAGGAGTCAAATAAGCAAACATAAACAACACACACAGTCATAACCAATGAAGACAAACAAATGATACTTATTTGCCAAACTGGGAGTTGCATCTCTGCATTCTTCTTTGACTGTCCGTCCATCAATCCTGGGTGCCTGGCGGATGTGGTTTGTAAGACAATTGTGAGTATTTTTTCCACTATACCACAGGGTAAAGGGCCTGTAGATGGAAAAACAAAAAGGATCTTAAAAAATCAAGGAGAAACGTTAAACTGCATAAGGAGTGCAAAAAGAAAACTTTCAGAGGCAGCATGGCTAAATCATGTCTGTTTCTGGCGGTTACCTCCAACAACAGGCCCCCAACCTCCACATAGCTTCAAATTTGAGCTAGACAGCATTGAGCACACACGCACACACACACACACACAGCAGCATAGCATTTTCCAAATGAAGTGAAAAGTCTATGCACCACAGTCAGTCACACCACACTCGTCATCACCACCACTACTACACAGACATGTAGGTCTAGTATGGTGTTGTTGTTTACCTTTAGGCCACTTCAAAGTCATCATCATTCAAATTGGTTGGTTTCAGTGAATTTGAAAACTTCTATCTTCTTCTTGTGGCATTTCACCCCCAGGCCCTGAGTCATCCCATAAATCATCTCTGATCCTCCTGACTCTGACTCCCAACAGTGTCTCAAGTGAGTCCAGACTCGTCCCGGCTCAAAATGCAATGGATCGGCCTGTAGTAGTACAATTTTGTTATTAAAGAACAATAGGGGAAAGATTGACTTGAGGTACTTTTTTGTGTGTAAAATAGTAGACATCATTCACAACAAAGAACAATCACTCAGCGTGCAATGCATGCCATCATTTACCTGTTCTTCCACGGCAGTTCCTCTAGGCTAGGAAAGGATAGATAGATAGTCAGGGCCCAGGGTTAGAGGCAGGCACACATTTGTTTCTATTCTCCATCCAATGACTGGCTTGAGGGAAATGGCTTTAGGGCGAGTCAAGAGCTGGGACTTACTTATTCACTGACTGCACACAGTTGCAACTCCAATCCAGCAATAAACAAGTAAGACGGTGGAGATGGATTTGTGAACAAGACAGACACACACAAATAGTAAATAGTTTTGGCCGTCAAAGAAAGAAGGAAACTAAAAAGCCTAGTTTTCAGGGAAATAGAGCTCGTCCTCAAACTCTGGTGGTTTGCCCAGAAGTAGGTCACCTAACATACTACTTCCATGACCTGAGTCGCCGTCATCATCTTACTGCTGTGCTACTTCAGGTATGGTGTAATCCGGTGGTATTAAGTGATGATTAAGTTTGATCATGGTTAACTCTCTACATTTTGGGGTGAGAGACTGGTCCTTCTCACTGACAGAATGGCACCAACAGCATTGAAAACATGCTCGGCAGAGACACTTGCTATGGGGCAAAGAGGATAGTTTATCGCCAGCCTGCTGAGCACTGGCCATCGGCGCCTTTTCCCATACCAATACAGCAATGGGTTTTGATCAAAGTAGACCTCTCTTGGGTCATCCAGATAGGCCTGGACCATTCACTCAATGATCATGGGTGCTCCTCTTTGCTTGGCATCTTTTGCCTTTGCCTCAGCACTGGATTAAAGCCCTGCCAGCATAAACTATTCATTGCTGATTTTGGGGCTGATGCTCCTGTTCTTGTTGTTGTTGATGTTGTTCTTGCTGTTGTTGGTGGTTTTGGCTGCTGTGTGCCAACAAGACTGCCCTCAGGCTCTGAAGTTGAATTTGAAGGCTGCCCTGTAGTACTGGTTGTGCCCTGGATGAGCAGGCCTCTAATTCTCGGCAATTCTTTTTCTAGCTGACTGGCTTACACAGCTATCCAAGTTTTGTAGTTGGTAACATCCAGATCTGAAAAAGCAATGAAAGTGTCCAGTTAGCTTGTTACCGTGGATCAAGAATTGTGGCACAAATGTAAAGGTTGGATGAAACAATTCCTCTTTGTACCCTTGTATTTTCAGAGAAGCAAAGGATTAAGCTTTCCACCAACTCATATGCTTTTTTTTTTATTTCTTTCACACCTGTGTACATTGCTGATACCTCCTTTAGCTGTTCCTGTAGCATGTGCAACAATGGGATAGCTTGGCTCCTTGTTGACTTCACGTGTGAAGACCTTGAAAGGAAGCAGCATCTCTGTCAGGCATTTAAGTAGGCCCCATTGGTTGATCCCAATGATCATGCCTTTCACAGTTGCATCCCCCATTTGCATTATATATTAATTGATTGGTCTGTACTGGTCAAAAAGATGTTGAAGCATGTAATAAGTTGAGTTCCAACGTGTTGGCACCTCCTGGATGAGTGCTTTATCTGGCATTCTATTAGCACATTGAATGATACTCAGCTGCTTCCGGGCTTCAAATGAATTGCTGAAATGAGTGCAGATTTTTCTGCAGGTGGTCAGTAGGTTGCTGACTTGGTCTCCTTTTTCAGAAAGTCTTGAACAATGATGTTAATACAGTGCGCCAAACACAGGACCCTAAAATAGCCACCATCGGCCATGACCTTAACTGTATTATTGCCATTGTTCTTCGCAACAAAACCAATGTGAAGCTCTCTTAGTCACAGCCATTCAAAGACCTTAGTGTTAAAGTCTTCCAAAATGTTTGCAGCAGTATGGGATTTCTCCATGGCGAACATGGCTAATGTAGCATGCTTCCGAGCGCGATTAAAAATATCAGCATTGTCATCCCCAGCAGATGGCTTTTCTCTAATCCCCACAAAAGATATCCAGTGTGCAGTGATGCACATGAAGTAAGTGGCTTGGCCACTGCTACACATGTCTGTCGTCAGGTGGATAGTGTGAACAGCAGTCTGCTTCAAAGCTTGTCCAAGTAATTCCTGCACATTGTAATGTAGTGTTGGAACAGCAACTCCGGTGAAATAGGACTGGCTGGGAACCTTCCATTTCAGGCCGCAAATTTAAAGAATCCCACCCCTTCCACAAAATAAAAAGGGAGGAGGTCCAGCGCTAACATTTTAGCCAGCTTCGTGTTGTACAAACGTGCCAATGGGTGGTTGCGTTTGTACTGCCCCTCCGGCCTAAACATGCAGAGAATAGTAGCCTGGAGTTGTTTTTCTTCTCTGGTGCCACTGATGCAGCTGACTTTATGATACCGGATATTGTTAGGCCCACTGTGCGTCTTTTCATCGCGGTACTCTCTTGACTTGGACCCCTTGATGTCGCGACCTGACTCTTGTGCCATTGCGATGTTGCTGATGATGATGTAGGCTATACCACTGTACTGCTGAGAACAGGGATGCTTTGTATAACAAAGAAAATGTCTCCCTCTTCATCTTCCACCGTGATTGGATCTTCATCACCTCCACCAATAACACTTGCAGTTTTTTTGCTGCTAAGGTGCCCCTCCCACTGGATCAAGTTGTGTTTTCTCAGATTGATTGTTTGGTCTCTGGTGACATAGTTTGTACCACGCTTACCCTGACTAACACCTACTCTACAAATGGAGCATATAGCAATGTTCACATCCTTCTGGCTTACCGAAAAGAGGTCCCAAACTGGGGAGGTCAACTTTCTGACACTGCTAGTGCCACTTGCAATGACGGATGAACTGGTAGGTGAGTGTGACATTTGACTCTTTGCATTACCTACTTCTACTGAGGTGGTTGTGGTGGATGTAGGTCACTGCCAGTGCTTTGTAAATATGGCAGCTGGCGGTGGTGTTGGTGGTATCTGTGTTGGTGGTATCCGTGCCACATCCCTCACAGCAATTTAGGATGGGGTAATGTTAGTCTCTACTGAGCAGGACTAATGTCCATGATGATTGGCTCATCGTCAACCTCCAATTCTACATCTGCCTCCATAACTCTAATGCTTTCCGGAACCTTCCTTTTCCCTAGCCTTGTCTTGTGGGCATGGTATATCTCACTCTCAGACTGAGGCGCAATCCAAGTGGTGTCTAGATCATCAGAAAGGGGATTGGAGAAGAAGTTGATGGACTAACCCTCCTTTTCCTTGCTGGGTATCTGGAAGACAATGGATCTTCTGAAAGAGTGGCATGCTCTTCTTCCTCAGCAGGAAGTTCTATCCCCTGAACTGCCCCTAGTTCGGGAGGCGCTACTACTATTGATGGTGTAAGCAGCTGTTGTTGCCCACTTATCTGAGTTTCCTGCATTGATTGAGTACTACTTTGCAATAGCGATAAGTCAATTTCAGCGTCACTGCTCGTCGGTGTTGTCGTGATTAGAATGGCTGCCTCTGCGACAGACATGGACTTTGGCCTAGGTTGGTTGGGTGGGTCTGCTGATGCGGGGGTGCTGATCCCAGCTTGCTCCCCGGACACCGCTGCGGAAGGCGCAATTTTTGGTTTCCCCAAAAAGGTCTTGGGCGACATACCAGTTGTGGTAAGTAGCAGTGCCTTCTTCTTCTCACTGGCAACTTTGACTTTCTTGGTACTGGTACTTTTCTTTGAGGCCATCTTGAAACTGTCAGTTAACACCAAGTGGCACATATCTTAGATTCACAAGTTGAAGAGATGTATTTGGTCACATATCACATGACGTCGTGTGGAGTCCTTCTGTCTGGCAGTAAAATGGGTGATGTTGTCTCCTCCTCTTGTGCACCTAAAAGCAAAGCAAGAAGAACATCAGTGAAACGTGACATTGTTGTAGTTCAATAATTACTAGAACAAACAAATACAATATATATAATTTAGTGTTTGGTCACACTTCTTAGTGTTACCTCAGTTATTAAAAAAATAACAATAGAGTGCAACCACTTGTGAGCCTTTGACAACAACAAGGGCTTTCATGGTGTACTGTACAGTGCAGTACACTCAGGAAGGATAGGAACGAAGAACAACAACAACAAAAATACTATTTGTAACAAATTTGCATTGAACATCACGTGGGATGCAGAACTCAGGGAGCTGTAGCTGAAAAATTACAATGGAATGAAACAATACCTAGACAATAAATACTGTTGTGCATGTCATATAGCAGACATGGGGTTAATATTAATGGTTCATTGATGCCAAATCATGTTACTTTGAAACTGAAGAAAAAAAATTGAAAAAAATAGATAAATACTATGAAAAATTAAAAAAAAAAAAAAAAAATTAAACATTACAATGACAAAAAAATGTACATTAATAAATAATTAGATATGAGAAAAAATTATCCTCAAGCACTTAATTATTAATTTATTAATCTGCTTTAGCTCATTGATCAACCATCCATGCAAGCATATGGCAAAGGTGCACACTGGCTGATAGCACAAAATGGCTGCGAGCCACACAGCCAGGCCACAATAAGAAGCAATAAGCCAAGGGGAACAAAAGAAAGACATGCAGGCCTATGGCAAAATCACACTGACTGCCTTCACAAAATGGCCACCAGCTACATGGCCAGGCCACAACAAGAAGCATTAAGCCTTCAAAGGGAAGACAATTCAGGTCTATGGCAAAACACACTAGCTGCATTCACAAAATGACCGCCAGCCACATGGCCAGGCCACCACAAGAAGCAATAAGCCTACAAAGGGAAGACAATGCAGGCCTATGGCAAAAGCACACTGTCTAACTTCACAAAATGCCCACCAGCCACATGGCCAAGCCACCACAACAAGAAGCAATAGACCAAGAGGAACAAAGAGTATATACGCAGGCCTATGGCAAAAGCACACTGACTGCCTTCACAAATTGGCCTAGAGCCACATGGCCACAACAACAAGCAGAAGGCCTGGAAAACAATGAACACAAGCAGGCCCATGGACACAGACTTCACAAAATGGCCCCTGGCCACTAGGGAAGCCAAGGTAAATGATGGGGTCTACTAATACATACACACTCACACACTGGCCGACAAAGGAGGCATGGTAAACAACACATCTTTAATGCAAAAAAGCCAAAAACAAAAATCGACAGGGCTTTAAAGGATTTGCAAGTTACAACCACACACATCCAACAAAGGCATTAACACACATGAAAGAAAATTTAAATACCACAAAAAAGGGGCCTACTTTTCATACACACTCACATACTGGCCAGACAAAGGAGGCATGCTAAACAACACATCTTTAATGCAACAATGCCAACAATGAATGTCCACAGGGCTAAAAGGTTTTGCAAGCTACAACCACACATATCCAACAAATACATGATCACACATGAAAAAGTGAAATACTACAAAAAACAAATTTTGTATTTCAATTCAATACCATCCATGCCCTAAATGATGTTTTAGTTCAACAGACACCAAAGAAATAGTTGCTTCATGCATCCATGAGTAGCTCTAGACCTTTTGACTGAGAAAGACCTATTGGCAGACTACTGGGCTACATAGTGAATTAAATGCATTTTGCAAATTGATTTAAAAACATCAAGAAAATGTAGTGTGCAACACGTTTCCTTTATAAAAGAAGAAAAATTGCTGACAAAGAAACAACTAGGCCCCTACTGAAACGACAGGCCACCCACCACAATACATTTTTTAAAAATCGATGAAAAGGACAGATAAATCTAAGTGCAGGGTACCAATCAAACAAACAACACCAGTTTTCCAACTTACTTTTGAAATCTCAAATTCAAAGTCCACAAATCCTATGATATATTATGCAGCAGGCACAGAGAGTGATCCCTCCAGCTCAAAATCCAAATGAAAAGTGATCAGGAGATGGACAAAGCAGTTGGAGTAGCCTGCAGGACAGGAACAGGAAGTTAGAGGCTCTAGGGCACTTCCTTCCTCTTGAAAAAAAAGTAAAGCAATTAAAACGACTCCTTGCACAAAATAGTACAGCCAAATGTCAATTTGCGGAGATGTTTTGCTCCAAATCTTCATTTCAAGAAGGTTTTGATGCTGGTCAGGGAAAGATTTTCTCCAGATTGCAGTAGAGGTATATCCTGTGTGTTCTGGATCACGTTTGTCACAAAACCCCCACTGGAAGTCCGCTGGCACGCTTGAATGACGTGTTGGTGACCACAAACATTTGCAGGACCATGCGGCCACTCCCGCATGTGCGCAAACGCATTTCGGGCACTTCAACACAAAACAAAATCTGCTCTTTTGCGGAGTGTGTAGTTTTTGGGCAACTCCACGTTCTACGCAGAACGCAGACTTGCAAAAACTCCGCAAACTCCACGAGTGGAGAGGAGCTTTTTGCCTAGTGTTAATCAGAACCAGTTAGTGCAAGTGCCACACAACCTCCGAGGATCTCACAGGGGAATCAAACATGCCATCAGATGCCCTTTGTGGAAGCGCTCGATGAATTTGATCAGGACATGGCCTTATGACTATGCCTGAGTGGGGAGTAAGACTGTACTCTTGGAGCAGTGTTAGAGGTAGAAAAGAGTGGACTATATGTAGAAGCTGACATAGATAGTCATCCCATTACATTCTTGATTGATACTGGTGATACCTGTTTTACTGTGAGATCTGCAGTAGTCCTAAATCTACCCCTCTCTGGAAAATCAATCCAAGTTGTAGGAGTTGCCAACAAAAGAATGACAAACCCTTTGACAATAGAGGTTGCGGTGAAAATCTGAACTGTTCAAGATCACCATGAGTTTGTGGTGTGTGATTTGAGTCCAGTCTGTTGTTAGGGCGTCTCCTCCTGTGCAAATTGAATTGTACCATCTATTGTGTACTGAAAAAAATTGAGTTGCAGACTAATGACGAAGACATCGTTCTCATATTGGTAAATCAGAATCATTGTGTAGTCATGTTTCCTTTATTGACAGTTGAGGACATGCCACTGGACTTGAGAGACGCCATCCCTCCAGTGGTATGAGACTTCACAGAGAGGAAATCGGACTGCTTCAAGGAGTCAAGCCAGTCCATATATAGATCAAGACTAATTCAGAATTTCTGATAACACCTCAGTCCACCCTGACCCCAGAAACTGCGGCACGCATTACACCTAAAATTGAGCCCATGATCGTCCAGGGCATGCTGAAAAAGATCATAGGAAGTCCATGCAATTTGCTCATCATGGGATTGGAGAAACTGAGCGGAAAGTATTGTATAGTTCAGGACCTTAGGAAGGTGAATAATATTGTACATCCATGTTGTCCTGTTGTACTGAATACATCTGTGATCCTATTCCAGATTCCTTTTGAAGCTGTCTGGTTCACAGTGAGTGACCTTTTTCAAGCATATTTCTCCATTCCAATGCATTAGGAAAGCCAATTTTCATTTGCTTTCCGCCTACAAAATAGTATCTTAACATGGTATCAAAACACTTAAGGATATACTGAAAGCCCATCTATCTTCATTCAGATCTCAGAAAAACCTTAAGAGTTTGGTTTTGCCCAATACTCAGAGTTAGTTATGAACCTTGATGATCTCTTCATTTCATCTGAAACACAGCAGGCTTGCAGGGAAGATATTACTGCCTTACTGAACCACCTGGCTGACAATGGGCATAAGGTTTCTCCAAGCAAACTTTAGTACTGTCTGATTGAAGTTCAGTACTTGGGATATTGAATTAAGAGTGGCAAGAGGAAGGTCTCACCAGAACGAGTGGAGGCGATCATGAAAATAAATCCACCTACTACCCAGAAAAAGGTCAGGATGTTCTTACGAATGGTTGGCTACTGCCAACAATGGATTTTGAATTTCTCCTTGATGGCAAAGCCTTGGCAGATGCTGACCCACAAAGATGTGAGTTTTCCGGTACCTTAGAATAACAACTGCTTTTTTTAAGAGAGTGCCTCTGTCACGCTAAAGCTTTAGGATTGCCTGATTACAACAAATCATTTTAGTGGTTCTGCCATAAAAAGGAAGGCTGTGCTCTTTCTGTACTCAACCAAACACATGGTGGTGCTCGTAGACCAGTGGCCTATTTCTCAGCTTAATTAGATCCTGTAGCATCAGCGTTGCCCAGAACTCTCAAGTCTATTACTACAATAGAAGGCAGTATTGAATGGTGTGAAAGCATTGCGATGGGTCATCCACCTACTGTATATGCACCTCACTCAGTTGAACTCTTCATGATAAGAACCAAAACATAGCATTTGGCAAATAGCAGATTGACAAGATATGAACAGGGGCTGCTTGCAGAAGAAAATGTAACTCTAAATGCTGTTCTGTGTTAAATCCTGCTACCTTCTTCCCTGTTCTAAATGCTGATGGGGAAGATTGTTAGGACCATGAATGAATGTTACTGAGCTTTACACCAAGCCGAGACCTGACATTGTTGATGAACCATTGTCTGATCCCTACCAAGTCCTTCTTATTGATGGTTCATTCCTAAGGGACAATGGAGGTAATCTGAGAGCAGCATTTGCTGTTTTTACCATCTCTGAAGTTGTGGAGGCTGCTTGTCTACAGGGAGTACACTCCTCACAAGTGGCCAAAATTGTTGCCTTGACCCGTGCATGCCTTGTCTATGAGCTGATCTGAGTCACCATCTATACCAATAGCCAGTTAGGTTTCGGTGTGGTTCATGACTTTGGACAGTTATGGTCACAGAGAGGGTTCCTCATGCCATCAGGACCTCGCATTAGGAACGGGGAATATGTAGGACAACTCTTGGAAGCATTGCAGTTATCAAAGGAAGTGGTAGTCATTTCAGTTCCGTTCAATATACTTTATTCGGGTTGTGGAACAACCATAAGATCAATTATAAAATAAAGAGCATTCTTTAAAAACCAATTTACAGGGAAAATACCTTTCCTTCCATTAATTGATTTTAGAATGTATGACGCAACATAAAAATATATTCCAGGGTCATTCAGTGCAACAAGCAAATTTATAGCAGCATGATACAATCTCACATTATAGTTTATAAAAAGGGGTTTCTGATAAAAAAACGCTTAAAATACAGATAAAACATAAAAATATAGGGCTCCCCTGCAGCACCTGAAGGACAAAGCTGCTTCCTTCCACAGATCAAAGCATCACTATCCAACATTACAGGACTGGTGCTTAGTGAACATTAAGGGTAAAGTTGACATCCAAAGATGAGCCCAGGTCACGAGGTGCAAATACCCCCCTCACCCTGCCACACTAACATTGGCAGGGTAGTAGAACTCAATAGTAGGGGAGGACCCACACCATCAGCCCTGTAGAGCCAATAACACATGTTCTTATGCCCCTGCCACTACTGTCCACTCTAATGCATATTTCAGGCTCCATGCCAAACTAGGGTTAAGGGCATTCAGGCGCGCAACGCCCACTGGGCTTTACGGGCTTCAGCCCCCCGCATCAGCTTCTAAAGCCCGGGCTAAGATGACAGTATGACACACTTTCCTGATATGTACAAAAAAAAATGAAAGCATGTAAACCCTTCTGTCCCAGTTTAATTTCTATTAAGGCAGCGCATCGGGTGACATTGGATGCTTTAGTTTTCAGCAGCCCTCTCTGCCCCCACCTCTTGTTTTCTTTGAGACAGCTGCCAGTCACTGAGGTGACACCCTTGCCTGAAGGCAGGGATTACACCTAAGCACTTTTGATGTGCTGTGCAGCACGGAGTGGGAGTGGGAAGATGTGCACAGGAGAAAGAAAGGGAAGGTCAGTGCAGGGGACGCTTTTCCTTCGTGAAGGAATTCCAGCTGGTGTCATAGCCCAGGGTTTACTGTCAGTGCTGTGTATGGAATACACATCCACGGTGGTGCCCACCAGATAGATGGTCACCAGAACCATGGATCTGTCTCTTTTTGCACCCAATGGCAGTGGCAAAGAAGCAGAGGAGGCCCATGCAATGAGAACCCAAGAGACATTTGACCCTGATCTACCTACACAGCAAAACCTTTGCAAGGGGCTGGATGCTAGGACGACAGTGCTGCTGATCAGCCCGACTCCAGAAAATACTATCAGAAGAGTTGGCAGAAAGTTTCCAAGAGCCTGTCTTCCTTCTCTGTAAGGGCCGGGGCACCTTTTTCCGGGAGTGGACGGTTGTGACACACAGCGCCAAGAGTAGTGTTGTGTGAGCTTCGGTTCCATGACTGACCTCTCAAGTGAGGCAATGACTGACCTGGGCATTTTTGACACAGCTTTTTGAGGAGCACCTCAACCGAATTTTTCTCAGGAGCCATTGTTACTTGTATCCAGTCTGTACTTGGAGCATTTTTAGATTTGGTGCTCCTCATTTTGATGTTGGGAGGATAATAGGATTAGTGGCTGTGCCAGGAGTCAAGCTTGTGATGCGAAGGCTCCACATGAGATCGATGTAGCACGCGCTCAACCTGCAGAGCTGCAGAAGGTGAGGGGACTACATGGATGGTGGATAAGGTAGGTGAGGACTAAGGGTGGAATGGCAAATCTGGGATTAAGGGCCTTCCCTGAAAATCCTGTGTCTTCTAGAGGTCAGGGTATGAAACGGGGGTAGTAACTATGCCCGGGAAGCTTAGAATGCACAAAATAAGCTATTCCTTTGGATCAAGTACTCGTCCAGCTCTCTGCATAATAGGGACCTTGAGCTCAGACTGAGGTTATTTACCTTCTGGTTGCCAATGGGCAAATGTAGTGTTGGCATGTAGTGTTTAGCGTATACACAGTGCAACACCTGACTATCTTTGCAGTCCACTTTGTGCGATCTGCTATGGCCACGGATGGTGGTGAGAGCTGGCAGGCACTTTACAGAGTTCCTAGGAGACTACTAGATAAGAGCAGGAAAAGGTCAAAGTTCAATCCCTGGGTTGAACAGGCAGCAGCAAGCAGGGTTGAGTGCACAAACCCATCCGTTGAATTAGTTTTCACTTGTTTTAAAGCAAAGCAGCAGCTGCTTTGAGAGGAACATTGGCCCCAGACAGAGAACTGTGGCTTGAAGAAAGGTGGTGCGTTTTGTTTAGGGCATATGGGCCTCACATGGTAATTGGTCATTTTAAGAAAAGTGGTACATGAACGTCAAGGGTCCTGGGCCATATTGGGCCTGGTGTCAGGATTGAGATTCAGTATGGATGGACTGCATCATTGCCATCAAATTCACTCTGTCTCCTATGATGTTGACCATTAGCAGCTGTTAAGGTGAGGGCTTTCACTGACCCTTGGGGTGGAAAAGGGATAAGGGAGAGAGAAAATGGAGACGCCAAGGTTGCAGACAACCCCCCCCCAAAAAAAACAAATATCCCAGCCACAAGGACACGCTAATGAGATGCTGTGGTTCATCTATCAGAGGTACGGTCTGGAGCAGGATAGAGAAATTTTGAGTACATACAAAGTATGGCCATGCAAGTAAGAAATTTGAGCCAAATATATCTACATATACACAGAGAGATTTCTTGCTAACATACAGAACAAGAGTGTGACCAGTCCACCAGCTGCCTAAATCCAGCCAAGGAACCCAGGAGAAGAATGGCAGGATACTCTGCTGAGGTGAAAGACACTCTCAGCCCCATGGAAAAAAATGAAGTAGCTGCAAGCTCCAGATTCAGGGGCTTTGGGACAAAGATGGATGACTAACCACAGAACCAACCCCATAAAGTAAAAAAAAAACTGTAGTCACACAAACATGTGATAGAGCTTCAAGAAGTAAAGGTAACTCAGCAACTGCTGTTGCAGGTGAGAATACTCAGGGGACTGTGCCTCTTATTCTATCTCTGCTCCTCGCTTCAAGGATGTGCTACCTTAACCAGTGCTCTACATAATCTGTGCCACAAGTGTTTCCTTCTACTGCTTTGGGACCCCAACCTATAATGTCAACCAGTGCATCCTTTAGCCATAGCCTGTTCGGAATTCTACTTCAGCAGGGCATATTAGTCCTACCAATTCTGGTGCTTGCCATCAATAATTGAGATGTGTTAATGCAGAGGGCAGGTAGACAGTCCTCACACAGTCATTGTGTTCCAAGAGAGACACACGATGCAGGGTGTTTTGTCTTGTATTTGTAGAGCCATAGGACTCAGTGCTTAGTGGTGTGATGGATGAGGAAGTGTGCGAGATAGAAGAGTATTTCTATAAAAATGTTAATGCTGGCAGCTCTCATTAGCCCTTCAGGTCCCTTCCTTGTGCTGGTGGTTTATTTTCTGTGATCTGGATTCTGGCTCCTGCCTATGATGCGGAAAGCAGTAGATCGTCCACTCTGATCTTATGGAATCTGCAAGCGGTAGACGGATTAGTACATGTCATACCCTGGCAACTTCTTATCTAGTACTACAGACCTGCGCATTACATCATATTCTAAATGGAAATTTAGTTCCGGTATGCCTTTCTAAAAATAATTGTTGTACGATTATAGATTCAAGTTGCTTGCCCAGGTAGTGATGAATATTACAGCCCTTAATAGATGCAGACACCACTCAGCTAGCAGGCGCTCTTTGGTTTCAATAAGTTTCAGATTATTGATTTGAGGTCAGATGACCACACCTTTTTAAGCATTTCCAAAGTATGTTGATTGTCTCTTCGACTGTGAGATTTTCCCGCAGGTAATTCAGTATATCCAGCTGTACGTCTAGCTGGCGGTGTGTAGATTGGGGGTATTTTGAAAACTCTATCTTGGTTACACAGACATTACTAGGGCTGGACTTTAACATGAGAGCTCAGTGCTTGGGCATTTAAAGGCTCCATGGGTGAGCCTCTATCCTGACTTGAAACATGCAATCATATTGTGGTACTACGAAGTTTAGAGGGTATTTACGTTGCTTGCCGATTTGCACCACTCACTAATATCGCAATTATGATAGCACAATATTCACACTAGGTGAACGCACTTTTCAGTGAACTCTGTAACCTGCAGGTCAGTCAGGTAGGTGTGTGTGTTATACAGAGTTTTGCAACGTCTGGCAGGGGCAGTGGGTGGTGCAAGCTGCAGTGGCCTCCTGACGAGGGCCCTGGCACATATTATTTTACTAATTAAACTCTTGCATGAAAATCAAACAGTTAGAACAATCTTTATGCTAGCTCAGCCATTCAATGTTTAATAAAAAAGTGTGTTTGGTGGGATCTTTTTTGAATTGTGTGATGGGACTAAGAAGCATTCTGGACATTTCTTGTACTTTCTACCCAAGATCCAAAAACAGGGAGTTGTTGCATGTACAGAGCATGATTGCCACAGCCATCAGTGATCAGGCCTTGAGTCACGAAAACAGTCTAATCTTCTATCAAATGCACATTTAATGGATTGTTCTCTCCCATTTGCCCAGAACCCTTGATAAAACGAATACTCTTCTGCCTCGAAATAAGGTTCACATAATTCACCTGCTGAAAATTGCACTGGTAAATAGCATAAGATCAGACCTAAAAAAGAGGTGGAGTACTTTACAATGCAATTTGGAATAGCAGTAGCACCAATTGAGTACATTTTTATATATGTGGATAATTTTAAAAAAAGCATGTGATAGATTTACAATGGAAGTGAGATTTGCTATTAGTAGTCCTTGGTCTAGAATATAATGAAGTGAGGCACACAAAGTATATTTTCCTTTCAGTTGAGTGTTTCACAAATTGAAAAAAGGGGGTGTCAAAGTTAGGTGACTAGCAGGTGTTTTAGAGACAGGTCAGCTCTCAGGTTGTTTTTCAAGGACAAAGTTGGTGCCAATCTGTTCTAGGTAATAGGGTTAAATTATTTGCTTCATTACAACAACATGTGTGTTCTTTGTGGATCTTTCAGGATAATTTGTGCTGATTAGTCAAGTAGAGGTTAATTAAAAAAAAGACATCCATTTTAATTCTCATCGGAAAAGTTGATGGATCTAGGGGGAAAAAAAGCTGAAGAGATTACACCATACTTAGCAAGAAAGAACTTGACCCGAGGTGCCATTGCTGGGTTTGGTGTAAAGTTTTCAAAACATTAGCATTAGAAAAGTATTTTTTATGGGCTTGAAATTGAGTCCTCATGTCAATCAGTCAGAGATATCTCTGTCAGTTAATTGTAGCTGACCAGTGAACCCAGGTTCATGGGCTTATAGCTCACCCAAATTAAAAAAAATAATAGATACGATTGGACTATGGTACCTATTCTCCCATCCTCCATTTGCTGACCACAAGCCTAATGTTGGATCCACCGGCCTTGAAGCTTTGATTGGCTAGTAGCAAGTTATATAAAAATGTTGTGGCCGCTTTTCTAGGACATGGGGAATTGTAAAAGGATGCCATATTAATACAGGTTCACTAATCTTTTGGCTCTCCCCTCCCCTCCCCCACCTCCATACTTCGATCTCCTAAGCAACCCATCTAAATTCTTTCCTCACCTATCTCGCCTTTGACTCTTCCCAAAAGTAATTTTACTACTACGATATCCCTTATACATTTCTAGAGATTATTTCTTCTTCCATCTCTCCTTATACTCATCCCAAACCTCATCTTACTGTTATGTTCTCAAAAATTAACACTTCCTAGACTCTATCCTCATCTATCCCCCATTATCCTTTTCAATCTAGCAAACTGACTCAGATGTGCATCACTCAAATTAACTCAATTTTCACTTTACTAATCCACCACTAATCCTTTTTGGGTTTCGGTGTAGCATCCTACCTGCCAAAAAGCGCTTCAACACCTCATCAGGGGTAGCAAATGCTATATAAATCTTTCATTTTCCATCCCTCCACTATCCTCATAAATTCAAATAACAGACTAACATGTCCACCGCTGATCCTTATTTGGTTCCGGACTTGTGTGCAGTCATCCTCTCAGGTTTCAATTTACTCTGGCATGCTTTCACCCTACTATCCAACTATCCATCCTTTTTGATTTCCATTCACTTTGCCAGCCTTACACCCACCCATTTAGCTATCATCTCAGATATATACATACTCTACCATCCTTTCACCAACGCATCCATCCTCTCAGATTTCCATTAACTCTGCTATCCTTTCACCCTTGGATCCATCCATTCTGATTTCCTTTTACACTGCCATTAGTTTACCCACTTAAGTGGGATTTACCTAAAGCTTTTTATGGTTTTGTAAATCCAAAGTAATGTGAGGCAGCGCATAGAGCTGCCTTGAGTTAACTTGCATTGGGAAGTCGTTCCATGGGTGGAGCTAGGAAATTCCCACACATCCGTCCATGGATTTTGACACAATCCCACAGTTACTTTAGTCAGTAAACCGGGGATTGGTTTCAAATGGTGCACCTCCTAGACCCAGGAGTAACTAGGATAATTATCTTTATTTATCCTTGTTGCTTCCTTTTACCATGTAAGCTGCATTAAGATATTCCTTCCTTCACAAACAGAACCCTGCTCATAACACAGGCACCGTTGTACCATGATGTCTACATTGGCAATATGCAGCACCAGTTGAGGGAGACAGCGGAAATGTGACCTATTTTTTTTAATATGGTACATTTCTGCTCTCTCCATTTTATGCAACACAGCACACCATGTTCCCATGCTAAGTTATGGTCCATGAAAGTTTAGTAAATCTGGGCCTAAGTATTTTTGAGGCCTGTTCCTTTAGTTGGTCGTAGGCAAATATATATTGAATACATAGAGGGCCGAAGTCTCTCCGTCAAACATTGGAAACTGTAATTTTCCAATTATTTACCCAGATGGTTTTGCACAATTGTTTGAGGCTGATTTGCATTGGACCTTTTCATATTATAAGACATTCCAGCCATTTCCTTGAAGTTTAGACATTTGGTAAGTGCGTGATATCATAATTGTACAGAAAATCAGTGTATTTTTATCTTGCTTAGAGTTTAGGGTAATTCCGAGAGGTACTGGATGTTTAACTTGTATTTCTTCGCTTTTTATGTTGATTATTGCCAACAATTACAGTATTGTATTTTTTCCCTTCCGTGGTTTTGTAATAATGAAATAATTGACCTGAGGAACTTTGTATATTTTACTAGACATTGCTATCCACACACAGCAGGATGCTGAACACCAGAGGCTTTGGACCACAAAAGGATAAGCGGCGAAAGATAGAGGATTTTTTTCACTCATCGGCTAGCCACACAAGACCCTTTGACAGCATGTTCTGAGTTAGATGAAGAACCTGCCCCGTCAGCTTCCGGCTATACTCCAGTTATGCTACCAACTTTTGCACTCTTCCTGGACACCAGAGACATCATACAAGCTTCCTGTAGTTCAGCAGCGAATTCAAACACAACATGAATGGTTGAAATCTATCGCCCATGGCTTTCCTACAGTGCTAAACTTGAGGGAGCCTTATGCAAGATGTGCGTACTGCTGGCCTGTAAAGAAGTTGGAAGAGGTTCTCATTAAGCGGTGGGGAAATTAGCACTTCAGCGTTTGACAAAATGGAAAAATGCACAAAGCAATTTTCGTTCCCATGCTTCCTACATGTATCACAAAAGAGAGTATGACAGCAGCAGCTAACTTCTCATCTGTTTTCGATGGGAAGTCTGTTGCTGTTACAACTATGATTGAGAGCAACTGGAAGAAACCTATTTTGGAAAACATAAAATGAATTGTGCCAATAGTAGAATCAGTACTCCATTGTGCCAAATAATATATAGCTCTTTCGAGGACACAGAGACAGTGGACAACCTATTACATCAATGGAATCTGCAGAGAATGATGGCAATGTCCATGCTGCTCTGCTCCTACGGCTTTAAGCTGGTGATGAAGTTCTGGCATGGCATCTGGCAACATGTCCCTCCAATGCAACTTACACAAGTTGGAAGATTCAGAATGATATTCTCTGTGCTTGCAACATTCTAATGAGAAATAGAGTGGTGGAATGTGCAAACAATGCAAGATTTGTGGCCATTTTAGCATATGGAACAATGACAGTGCCACTATCGAGCAACTTGTTCTAGTAATTTGTTTTATGGAGGTTACATCTGTGTATGAAGAATTCCATGGCTTCGAAGAGCTTCAGGATGGAACAGGCATTGGAAGTGGAAAGAAAATTCTCACTTCTTTAGAAACATATGGCCTGAATGTTGATCGCATGCATGGGCAAACATACGATGGTTGTGCTGCAATGAAAAGTTATGTTAAAGGTGCACAGACAATATTTTCAGAGCGTGTGCCAAAGGGATTTTATATACACTGTGGAAGTAATTTACTGAACCTTGTGATTGGACATTCATGTGATTTACGTAAAATCCGTAATTGTATTTCAACACATAAAAAAGTGTCTTATTTTGTTAAAGACTTTGCAAAAAGGATGGTTGCCTTAAAGGCGAAATTTGCTACTTTGCCATCTACAAAAAAGAAACTGTTTCATGGTTTATGTGAGATACAGTGGGTTCAAAGAAATGCATCTCTTGTTACTTTTGTTGATATGTACCCAGCTGTAGTTGACTCTTTGCTTGAGATGTCAGACTGTCAAAATACAACTCCTCTTCCAAGGCTGAGAGATTTCTCACAGCTGTTCAGTCCCATACCTTCATTGTTGCTTTACACATCTTGGCACAATTTTCTGGGCTACTGCTTCCTTTTTCAGCTGCACTCCAAAATCATAATACAGATATGTTGGAGTGCAGAGGACTGATTGAAAAAGTCAAACAGGTGATTCACGGAAACAGAGGCAAATCTGAGGAAGCATTTAATGACATTTTTGTGAAAGCCTAAACCACAGCAAGGGAACCTCTGATCATGCCACACCTTACTGACAAATAGACACAACAGGCCAATTACAGGAGTAGTGATACTGAGGCTTACTATAGTATTTCAATATTTTTACAATTTATAGACAATTTATTGTATGAATTGTCAGCCAGATTCAGCCATCATGTGAAAAAGGCATGCACAATGTAGTATCTGGTACCAAGGTTTGTCAACCAGGAGTCTTTTAAAAACTGCTCTCGACATATATGAGGACAATTTACCTGGTATACGTGAGGATCTCAAAAATGAATATGACATATGGGTAATGACATAGCTGATTGTACCTATTAAAGTAAAGCCAGGGAATATAATGGATACCTTAAGTCATGCTCATATTGACTTCTATCCCAACATATACTGCCTGCTAAAATTATTTGCCACTTTGATAGTAACAATGCATCCCCAGAAAGGTACTTCAGTTGTCTTCTCAGACTGAAAACCTATCTTCGGTTAACAATGGGGCAAGAACGACTCTCTGGACTTGCAATAATAAACATTTCACAAGCACATTGTCCTCCTATAGAAGCAATTGTTGACGAACTGGCGAAAAAGGGCTGTCGGCTTGAATGGAATTGTGAAAATGGGTTCTATTGTGTATCTAAAGTGCTTTGTAGGAAAATATATTGAAGTGGACGTTTAATTCAGTTTTCAGTACACTCTGTCCCATTTTCACAGGACAATAGCGTATAATGCATCAAATTAACAAAAATGTGTGCTCTAATTGTTGTCCAGTTTAGAATGCAGAATTCACTACTTCATTTTCACAGCTTGGCCGGAGCATTACCAGATCCTGATTGTCTGCCATTTTAGCGCTGCCCCCATTGATTAACTTTATTGTCTGCCATTTTAGCCCTGCCCCCATTGATTAATGTTAGCCATGCCCCGTCATTTGCCAAGTTAACCCCCCCCAGAAGTTAAGACATAGTTGCGCCCCTGATGGCTTCCCTTGAACCAAACACCAAGCGTCTACAACTGGGGTCCAGTCACTCTATTCAGTAGCTCACTAACACACTGGTTATTGGTTCAATGGTACTGGAGGCTACAGGGTAATAGCAGTGCCCAGCAGCTTTATGGTACCCCAAGGTCCATAGACCGTAGACCGTAGCCCGTAGCTAAAGCATCCGTTGCTTACTTGTAGAATCCACCACTGCAACTTGCAGAATCTGACTCTCGCTTCCCCGCGTGCAGCATACATAGCATGCAGCAACTCACACAGAAGTCGGAAGGCGGGCACAATCAGTGCTTCTAACATTCCGGCGTAGCCATACGGGGCAGAAGCATAATCTGGGGGAAAGGTTTCACCTTTCAAAGATGTGTGTGTGTGTGCTGTAAGTTAGGAGTAAAGTACAACATCAGAATTTGTGTAGTGATGAATGTTGTACATCAGCAGAGATTTGAGGGATGCGTTTCAGGATATTCGAGCTTTACAACTGAAATACTATCGGTGAGACAGATCTGCACTCAGTTGCAATTGCAGATTTATGTGAATTTTTATAGTACTTGAATATAACATGGTCTGCTTCGGATCAGGAATGTGGTGCATCAGTTGTTCTTATTGGGTTGCAGACGCAGTTAAAGAACAGCAGTGGTTACTCCGGGTGAAGGGAGAAGAGCATTTAATGAAGTGCTTGTGGGCACTGAAAACAGATGTGTGGAGGAGCGTGTCACCTGCAAACCAGTGTTGAGGCTCACTGGCAAAACAAGTACAGTAATAGGTGGCATAGAAGATAAGGCATGGAGGATATTACAGTATTGAAATTTGAGGTGGTGGGGTGGAGGTCAAGACTGGGTTACAGTGTTATATTACATTTGAGTATCAGTGTAATAGGGGTGATGCATGTGGCATAAGGTGCATTGAATGAGCTGTATTTGTGATCCATTGTTTGAATACTAAAAGGGATGGTGGGTCCGTCCTGTGCAACTCTGGCACAGTGCTTGAATAGTAAGAGAGATGGGCTGCAAGCTCACATTGGGATACATTCTTTGGGTGAGCTCTTCATAAGGTAAGGTGTTTGGGTTGTGGCAAGGGGTAGCAAATTAACTTTGCATAGGGAAAGCTACAAGTGTAACCCAGTATTTGAACAGTAGTGAGGGGCAGCAGGTCAGGATTTGAGTACTTCCTTCGACAGAGCTCTGAGTGGGGTCCAGTAGTTAGCCAACAGGGGGTGTTTCTCACACTGACTGTGTCCAACATTGACCACCTCCAATTCCCATTTGGATGAGGAGTGAGGACGAGGGATTGGGTCACTACTAATTAATTTTGAACCTCTTCCCTTCGTTTTGAGCAGGCTTTGAGAAGGAGCTGCATAGCTCTGGGCTGCATTAGTCCCTTCAGTTAGTCGCTCGCTGTGACATTTGTGGCACTGCAGAAATTCCTGGGGTTAATGGAAAAATATTTTTTAATAGCACTTTTTGATCTCCTGGATGTAAAGATAAGAGAGTGCTTTGTGCAAACTGGAGCTCCTGGGGCTGAATTGCGAAACAGTTTTGACTGGCGCTTTTCATGTCCTGGGAGTAAGTTAAGGCAGTGATTTGTCCACACACATTTGCCAATGTATTATGAAAACAGGTTTCTGGAGGTGGTAATGTGTGAGAAGAATATTTGTACATTTTTATATGGTATTTTGCTGTGGTGGTGATGTGTTCTGTTTTTTTGTGCCTCTGTGTTCTTACGCTGCGTCTCGCAATGTGATGTTGTGTTGTAATGTGGCTGTGTGTTAGATTATGTTTTGTTGTGTCCTGTGACATTGTTTTGTGTTATTTTCTCGTGTTTACTTATGTTATGATTGTGGTTTATTATATGGTGCTGTTGTGTGACCTCATCATGTAGTACACACGTGAAACCATCTTGGGTCCAGTCAGGCTGGATTGCAAATATAATGTAAGGCATTTAAGCTCCCCAAACAATGGAATAAGAAAGTCACGAAACATGAAAGGAATCTGACACCATTCTAAAAAGCTAGATTATATGTCTATGAATGTCAAGACGCCAAAACGGGCAAAACCCACAAGAGGGTTCCAGAGATATAGATTTTTAAGTAAAACTTAAATATCAGATTTTTACTTAAAATAGCAAACAATGGTAACTGTAAAGTTTAGAAACATTTTACAACTTTTAAAGAGTTATGTTTGGCTACTGGGACATGGACTGGGTGACCAATTACAACAGGGGGGAGGTCAAGGGGGGGAATAATGACTATTAGGACCGTTATCTGGTCGCTAAAGAAGTCTCAAGTCCACTTCCACACTTTATGTCTTATTCGCCACAGACTTCAATGGAGGGGCCTGATGCTGGAGACAGTGGATGCTGAGGTTGCTGAAGAATGCTGCAGGTGCTGTTGAGTCAATGAGAGTCTTTCTGGGGTTACTCCTTGGTCCACGATTCAGATGGGGTGATTTTGGCCACAGGGGTCAATGTCCCCCTAAGCCCTCTTTGGTCCAGCAGAAGTTCAGTTATGACTAGACTTCTGGTCTCCAATCACAGCAGGTCCAGCGGCTCCCTTCAGTGAGGCCTAGGGTCTGTCTTGGGTGACCAATCTGCACTCTGACAACTCTCCTGGGTCCAACAGACTTAGGTGCAATTTCTTGTTGTTAGGGAGTGGTCTTCTTGACTGCACATTGGCAGTCAGAGGTGATTCGATGAACATGGCTGCTGACTGGCCAGGATAGGCTACTTCAGCTTTTATAGGCCTGCTGCTGGAACAGGGAGTCTGCAGGCAAACGTCTGGGGTTCACCTTCTACATCTGAAACTCTAGAGTGAGTTTTCCATGATCCAGTCACCACAGGTACAGTCCTCTCTTTGCTAGCCCAAGGAGCAGCAGGTGCAGTCCAGTGGTTGGTGCAGACTCACTTGCTAGGTCCAGGGATTAGCAGGGCAGCTCTGTCAGTTCTCTTTCCAGTCAAAATGAGATCTGAGGTCTGGGTGCCATATTTATGCCCCAAAAGTTTACTTGGGGTAGTTGATTTTCCTTAGAAGGGACATCGATTAAATATGACCTGGGCACTAAGTCATGTGGAATGCTATGATAAATTTGGTGCCTTGAAGTATCCAAATTGGTGGTTCCATTTCAACCCTGTACGTGCCAATGGGGGTCACCCGCCTTTCCACAGTAAAATAACAGTTTGGGACTTTTACTGTTAGAACAAATGAAAGTACAAAATCTTGCTTAATCTTACATAGTTTCCTCACCTAGGGCTCAATAGGCCTCCCAAATGAGAGACTTACAGATGTCATTAAGAGAAGTGTGGGCTCTGCCATGGGTTTAAATGGCAAAGTAGAATTGCCAGTAGAAACCGTCTATCCAGTCTGCAGTGGCAGGCTGAAAACCATGTACTTTGTCACACTAAGGGTGGCACAATTGGTGCTGCAGTCCTAGGTAGATATTTTAACTTACAGGACCTAGGTACCATATACTTGTGACTTATAAGTAAGTTAACTTATTACAATTGGAAGTAGCCAATTCAAGATACCTTTTGTAAATGGTTAGAACACTGGCACTGAGGTCTGGTTAGCAGGCCTGAGGGCACTCGCTAAGTCGCAAAACCAGAAGCAACAGTCCAAAACGTTGAGGGTGATCATGCAAAAAGAGGAATTTCCTCACACTTAAGATATTTCCAGCCAAATGCAGCACATGACTTTAACATCCTCCTGAGAAGCAACCATTTACTACTGTCTAACAGGGTAAAATACTGCTGCTCCTGCGAAGACCTAAAGCAAACATCATGACTTAAAGCAACACTTCAGTTGCTCAATGTGAGAAAGTAGATTATTAGTTGAAGTGGATGGTAGTCCTCTTCAAAAATTAATGACACTATTCCTTACTAGGTCTAGTTAGATGTCAATAATTTAAACCTGGGTTCAAACCTTTGGAGCTGAAGCGCAGAGCAGACAGGCTTCACTTAGGAGAAATGTGTAAAGCATTCATCAGTACCAAAACAATTAAAATGTATAAAACACAGCACAATAAAAATCAAGCTTTTAATTAGTAAATTGACACACAAACTACAAAAACCAGATCTAGGGAACAGGTGAGAGGATTTTTCAAAAGTTTTAGAGTTTTCTAGTGACCAAAAAGCATAATATGCCAACCAGGGGTATCTTGTTGCCCTAGACTGGGTCAAATTCTAAAGCTAAGGCTGACCGTGATGAAGAGTGGTTCCGATACAGGGGCCAGGTTTGGTTCAGTGGAAAGTTTAACCTTCTAACTTAGGGGTGTATTCACAAGAACGTGTGATAACTACCGCAAGAGTAGCCTAACGCAACTCTCAACATTGCAGCCTATCGCGGGAACATTTCGCCGTGCCAACCAAGTATTCACAACGCCGCAGTAGCATGTGATAGTCACCAGATAACGAATCAAATGTCAGCATAAAAATCAACGCCACGCCGCAAAAATGCGAAACACGAATGCAAAAAATCATGCGATGAGGCCAATCGCGGTACTAAAAGTAGCGAAAACCTGCCACAGGCTTGTAAATCCCATGCGTCTGGTGGGAGAATGCACCATATAAACCACAGAAACAACACGCCAGAAAAAAGCCAAAGCACGTAGCAACATGGAGGCACCCTGACCCAGCGGAGAGGCCAACACAAACCCCACAACTCCCACAGACCACCAGCAAGGAACAACGGGGACGGCCGAGGAGAAGAGGGAGAGGAAGACAGGGTGCAGTCCGCAGCAAAACCAGATCAGCGTCACGGAGGTGACAGAACACTACCAGCAACTGACCCATAAGTCGACCACCTGGAATGCAGTCGGACTGCCAAGGAGGCCAATCGAGGAGGCCAAAAGGCGCTGGAATGATGTGACAACCTAAACCAGGCACAAACCCGCTGCCAACAGGAAGGCTGCAACGGCGACAGGAGGTTGCAGTCCTGCGCCACAGGAGGAGCTGGAGGAAACCGGGGCCACAGTCATCAGTGTGGAGACGGTGCAAGGAGTAGGGAGTACGGACACAGCTCGCGAGGACCTGGCACAACATCAACAGGGTGAGTAACGACCAGGGACTGGGGGGACGGGGGGAGATGGGCACAATGGCACACATGCACAATGAGGTGTAGCACACTGCACACCCACAACTACCATGGATCCTTTCTCTCATCCCCTTGGCACACTGCAGCACACACACATAGCAAGAACAGCACACCCACATTGACGACAACATGGTACAATGCGCAATGCCGACACTGCAGAACAGAGGACACAACTGGCTCCACACATGCACAGAAACATGCCTACTAGATCTGACAGAGCAGGAAACCATCAAATGGAAATGTACGCATACAACGTCACAGTCGTCATGTAGTCCAAATGTACACTGTCCCACAGCAGCAGTCAGCACCTCCCAAACAGTCACAATGTACATTGTCATACAGTCTGCATGCAACCCAGAACAATGCGTCAACACAATGTCAACATGCATCTCCCATTCACATTGCAGAGGGGCACACAACACCTCCAGCAGAGCACAGAAGCCAACACATCTGTGATGCTGGAGAGGACCACCACACCTTCGACACCGATGCCCTACAACAGGCCATGGACATCCCCACGCAACCCACCACCAGGACACAGGGAACCAAGCTACTTAGAGGAGATCACAGAGCCTGCAACCGACCATACAGCAGGAAGCATCCGTAAGCACAGCTGGCTCACAACACTTCACACATGGCACCCCAATGGTAGGTGTCAGCACACCAAAAGGAGGTGGACCAACAGGTGTGGGTGGGGTTCGTACCCATGGAAGGTGAACTAGATCACATACGTTGGTGTCAATTACCCTTCAGGGACCACCTACACCCCACAAAGGAGACCCACATTGCCATAGGGACACATGCAGATGCACATTCACAGTACACAGCCACGACCAGGGGCACGCACATATCAGTCACACACACACATTAGCCCTGCATACGACGGCCCAGGTCACTCCCCTTACTAATTGAACGAGTGACGACAAAGCTACATGTCCAAGCTCAAACTCGATGCTTGCGGTGACATGCCTGCATCCGCTGTACATAACACAAGGTAATGTTGCAGGGCCCTGGGCCCCCATGCATAGAACAAGACCACAGGAACACACGCAGACATGATGTTGAACCGGCTACGGGCATGTGCGCCCGGCCCCTTTATTGGCAGGGCCACATGTACAGTGATGCCTGTGCTGGATGTGTGTGGGGTGGGTGCAAGCCAGCCCTCAGGGAGTTGTTGGTGCTGGCATCAAATACAACAGTTAACACAATGAATACGGAAACAGACAACACCAGCATCACAGAGACAACTACAGAGCATCATGGAGGTAGCCTGAGCAAGTCCAGAGGGCACACAATGAGCAAACAGAAGTGACCCTGAGTTGCAGCGCACTGAGGTCTGGGCACTACAGCTGAGCGCGCCCATGTGAAGAAAAAGTCTTGGATTGTGTTCCTTCGAGATATTACTGATGCAGATACAGTGGGGTGTGTTACACCTGCATCATCTTCCTCATTAACGTCCCAGGACTCCCACACTGCTTGTGGTGACATCGCAGCGCAACCTCTCCACAGCACAAAACTCAATCCGTAATGGATGATGGCTTGCGGTGCACTGAGTCAGTGGCACCTGGAGTGCTGAGCAGGTTATCAGTCTGATGATGGCATCCACGACAGGTGTGAGCAACACCTTAAGTCTGTCAGGACCACCGTTTCGACTCTGGCAGATGGCGGTTGGAGGTGGTCCTGCCGGTGGTGGAGTGTGCCTCCTGCGGTGATGCAACGGCTGGGCCGGTCAGGACTCGATTTGGTGTGTGGGCCCTGGTGGACCACAGTTGAGGCTTGAGGCTGCAGACAGCACAATGCCACAGACACATGGTGTTGATGACCCTAGGGCCATCGCCTCAGAGGCCATCCAATATCTCAGAAGGAGGGGTCCCGGACCTGACCAGCATGGAGTTGGTGGCCCCGGATGCACAGCGGCCAGCACAGCACAGGCACCCTGCCACGGAACGGTGACTTCCGGTGCAATAAGGTAGGTCCACGCACAGTGAGCAGGTCCTCATTGATGTCTAAGGTGAATGTGACGAAGTCTTGTGGTGGACAGAGGAAGGTGTCCTCCAGGGCATGATGCGGAAGGTCTGATGTTATCCGGAAGCAGCAAATGGTGGAGTGGAAAGCGACAGCCTCGCTTTCACCACCAATTTGGTATCAGCTACATGAGGATGAGAACTAGCCCCTAGTTCATAGACTCAGACACCACAAATGTACGACCAGAGAGTGTCCATGAATGTCAGGGAACAGACTTAGTGGCACCGGTGCTGAGAGGGGATGCAGTCTGCGATGATGCCGGTACACTCATATGAACTCCGCCATCGCTAAGTCAAGACCGTGACCTACTGGACCACATTGTAGGCCGGAGGCAGCGGTCAGCAGTGGCCCACATCCACCTGTTGTTAGGTCGTGATGCACAGAGTTAGTAACACCAGGGCAGTTATCGGTAGTGTTCGATCACCTCCGTAACGATGATCCTATGTGCACTTACGCCTTGCCTTGCATGCGATGATGCGATGATATGTTTCTGCCTTTGAATAATCAATGTTCAGTTCCAATTCTGTGACCTACTCTTGCGCAGCATTGGCCAAGGGCAGTAGTCCGCGTAGGCCCACAGACCTGTGTGGTTGTAATGCTATACACAGACTTGGTGGCACCACATCGAAGGGAGTATAGTGACATGAACTCTGCCTTAAATATTGTTCACTGCCATGGTGGAATCAAGACTCAGTTCCAAATGTGTGACCTACTTGACCGTAGAGTAGGCCAGAGGCAGCAGTAGAGTACGTCAACGAGAAAGGTCTAAAGCGGGCCTGTGTCATGGAGGCCGTGATGGTCTGAGATGCTGCCAAGGTCGGCGGCCTTGGGCTTGGAGCTTGCGCAGGCACGTGGTGGGCCCTCCTTGATACACGCCGGTGTCGGCAGGTGATCATTGTGGCCTGGCTGCGCAGGGGCAGGCCTGATGGGTTCGGGGTCCAGCGGGCTGGTGTACGGCAGGTGCGCAGGATCCCAGGCAACTCCGTTCACGAGGACAGTGTCTGCCTCGTGGCATGGTGAGAAGCGCCGCCCTGGCAGAGACGTTAGGCTTTCCGGAAGAGGACCACGCCCAGGGCTACATGCTTTTTATTCACACCCCTACGCTGGCCTGGCGTACGCCGGGCCATCACACTCGGCTCACGCTTACAGGGGGACTAACAGGCAACATTTCCGTGAACTCCCCCACTGGCCAGGGTGACATGGTTGCATCCACTGTCCACTACACTCCATACACCAGAGGTGTATGTCGCCATGGATATGGGTGTGTTCGGCATACTGCGGTCTGTCCAGCACATCTCTGCCACTTTTGGCATTGTGTGCTTTCCCAGTCAAGGTTCTCCTTCATCCGTCACACATGCCTGTTTGCCACCTCTCCCCACATTCAGCTAGTGTGTCAATGAGGTGCCATGCCATTGAGGACTCATGTTCATGGCTTGCCCAGGTTACCATTGTGAGATGTTCTGTTGTGTCTGGTGGGTGGGCATGTTGTTTGGCATGTTTGTTTTGATTTTGTGACGTGTGCATTGCCAGAGTTGTGAGTTGGATGGTTGTGGAGTTGAGGTGAGTGGGGTGTTCATTTGGAACTTGCCAAGGGGCTGTGCATTTCCCTTGGTGCCATCCTGGGGATGCTGGTTGCTGCTGGACTGTCGGAGGATGTAGGGATCGTGCACAGTGGCTGGGTATTTGGAGGCAAGATTGGTGGAGGTTCCATGGTGTTCGGTTGTTGCCTGCACATTGATGTGAGACGTGTGCTTTCTGTTGTGGTGATTGTGTGCTGTGTCGGCAGGGGGCACAGGTATGACGTGTGCTGTGGATTGCCCCCGACACGTGCATGCATCCAGCTATGGTGTATGGGCCTTGCTTGGTGTCCAGTGGATCCTGCACATTGTGTTGGACTTATAGGAACTGGGGTAACAGGCTGATGGTGATGTCCAGGTCAGGTGTGAGGCACTTGGATGTGGCTGGCTGTGTGTCTCCTCTGACTGCGGCGGCTGTTGGTTGGGGGTACCAGGGGCCAACAGGTGCAGCACAGCCAGCAGCTTTGTGAGGGGTGGGATGCTGGTTGTCCGCTGTGTTAGTGCCATCAGCCTGTTGGGCGTTGTTGGTCAGGATGCGTACGATGGTTGTCCTTTTGAGCCTGTGGTGGGCAATGACATTGTCAGGTGTTGGGTCTGTGTGGCTGGTGCGTTTCCTGGGGGTCCGCTGTCTTTGTCTTCGCTGCCTGTGTGGTGGTCCGGGGGGGTGTTCTGAATGGGTGTTAGGGTCCTGGGATGGTGGCGGTGGGTGTTGTAGCCCTCTTGGGTGTCCGGCCCACATGACCTGTGGCTCCATGGCATCTGTTGCCCTTCCGATGTGGCTGAGGACTGTGCTCCCTTTTGTGGTGCAGGCTGTGGTCCGACTTTGCACTATGTCAGAGCAGGTGCTATTTTCCTGCTGCTAACGCTCCTTATTGCCTGTTTTGTGTTCTTATCGCAGTTCTGGCTGGTCGTTGTGAATGTTGTGGAGTGGTGTTGTTGCGGCATTGGGCACGGGAACACCTACTTTGCATCTCATTAGCGATAGTTGCGAGGGTCTTCTGTGGCGATGTTTTTTGCGGCTGCTATCGTGGGTAAGCTGGTGCTGTGGGCTGTTAGCACCGATTTGTTAATGAGGAGGTAAATTTATCACGACTTTGGCTGCGCTAAAGTGCCGTTAAATCGGAGATAGATCCTTGTGAATATCCCCCTTAGTCTTTGGAATGTAAATGTAAATCCAGTATTGGTAAAGCGCGAACAGCTACCCGAAGGCATCCGGGCGCTGGGGGCCGTCGGGAAGATTAAGCAAGCTATTGCCCAGAGTCACATGGTGCTGGGCTGACCTGCCGCCGGTGCCAGGGATCGAACCGTGAGCCCCAGATCCCAGCATCAGTCGCCCTGGCCTCGGCGTCACTCCTCTTCCCTTGGGAAGTGGAAGATAGTCAACAGGGCAGGGCAATAGGCAGTAACTGAGATGGGTTCCATGACAGCAGATAACCGTCCAACGAAGTCCCAGCAAAGCCATTAACTTTTGGCGAGAAAGCTCCGAGAGGGAGACATTTGAATTTCCTGCTCAAGGAAGGTCTTTGCTGGCTGGATACTTTTGGTGCCTTCACCCAGTGGGGATTTCTACCTTTTGTCTTAGAATTGTTTTAGGAGTCAGGATCCTTTCAGTGGGGCAAACCAGCAAGCTGAGTGTGACTGGTAGTGTGATTTCAGTAGCTGCAGCTCGGCGGCAATCTGGTGGTAGCCACTGGTTCTTTTGGCAAAAATACCTGAAAAAGTTTCTAAATCCCAGCTTTTAGGATTAGTCCGGAGTTCCTTGGTTAAAGTGAATGCCAGTCCAGCCGTTTGGGCACCTCTCTACAGGTTACAGTAGGTGCAGTCCTCTTTCTAAAGTCCTAAAAGGGCTCAGCAGATGCAGTCCTTCTGTCTTTTTTGTTCCCAGCAGTGTTACCAAGGAGGTATCGAAGGGTGCCAATTTTATGCCTGGCACTTGCTTGTTGTTGGGAAAAATTCTCTGTCCAATAGGTTAATTGTTCCCAGGGGCAACCCTACCCACTTTGACATGAATTCGTAGGAGTTTGTCTCTTAACAATCCTACAGTGCCCTGCTCTGCCAAAATCCAGCATGCCAGAATCTTTCTGCCCCGGTTCAGTGCTCTGGGTACACCTTTGAAGTGTGGCTAGGAAAAAGAAAAACTTCCCCAATAAACTAGTTCTGGAACTTGTTCCTCTTCTCATTTGTATTGGTGCCACTCTGGCTACTTGGCCAATATGAGGGGCAGGCCTAGGTGAGATACAGCTGCTTGTGACAAGGGCTGTCCCCAGCCCATTCTGTCAGGAGGGGATCACACCTTCTTCCAGCCAAGGCTTTTTTTTACTTTTTCTGGGACTCATTCACACCTCCCAGCAGGCTGCCAGGTGACCGTAGGGGAATACCTCTGAAAAGGCTACTAGAGGCTTCAGGGATGAAAATGCCAACTTTCTAAAAGTGCTTTTTCAAAATAGTAATTGACAATACGACTTGGCCAACTAGATAGAATTTTAAATTCTTATTATTTTGGGTCCCTTAACCATGGTTCTTGCTATTACAGAACTGAAGTTATACATTATGAGGTGTTATAACGTAACCCGGTGCTTTCGTATGGGGGAACCAGTCTTGCCACAGTGAAAAATTACTTTGGAGATTTTTTCATGACCAGGAGATATAAAAACCTAAGAATAGAGGTCCTATTTGTTACATACCATGCACTTTGCCACATGGGAATTTAGGGCCTACCTTAGGAGTGACCAGTAATAAAAATTAAGGTTTAGGCCTGGCAAAAGGATTCATTTGACAGGTCGAATTGGACATTTTAAACTGCACATCCAAGCTGCATGGGCAAGTCTACAGACATGCTTTTACTTTTTCACTTTAGTGGTGGCATAAAAGGTGCTGCAATCCACTAGTTACATTTAACTGACAAGCAGCAGGTACACAGAGTACCACTTACTAGGGACTTACAGGTAAGTTAAATATGCCATTTAGAGTTTAGCAATTGTACATATTTTAGGGGTCAGAGCACACACACTGGGGTCTGGTTAGCAGGGCCCCAGTGCAACAGAGTCAAAAACCAGCAGCCTCAGTTCAGAATTTGAGGCAGTAGGTATCATGCAAAATGCAGTATTTCCTTACATTCACGTATGTGTTAGGAGCCCTGGAGTCGTTTCAATATGTGAATGTATTTGCTGCAACCTCATTGGTAGTGTATCACTTTAGGCAGTTCCCCCTTTACATGCAAGTCAGCCCTATATGGATGTTTTAAATATGAACACTAGCAATTAGATCTTGCTGATATACTATACTGCTGGAGCTTTCTTACATTTTTGAGGTCCAATGCGAATGGGACCGACAGAAGCATTTCACTGCCCAACACTGGATGCTCCGCGGTGAGATTGGCACCCAGACTAGGACAACATCATTCGGGGACCCCCAAGCAAAGAGGTTGCCTCCCCGTTGGTTGAACATGCTCTGGCTTTTCATGATTATCAGCTGGTATGAGGGTTTCACAGATCCTCAACAGTGCTCATTTCCCAGGCTGAGGGACATACTGTGTTGGCAGAGCTGCTCAACATTTGTGAGGTCTACCACTGCTGGGACCCACATAAGAAGTGCCCCATCACAACATTGCAAGTTTCACTGTGAGACAGACAGGCAGATTGAGATATCACCGACTCTCTCCAGCACCAAGACTCTATGGCTAAACATGCACAGCCTTGTCAGAAACAGGTATTAGGAGATGCATCAAAATTGGTGGTGCTCCCTGACTGGGCTCTACCATACTATCCCCAGAAGTATTCCTGTGCTTTACACTCCACAACCTGACTGCAATTATTTCACTCATGCTCCCCCAGGCTCTGAACATGCTACAAGAGATGGCTAGACACACTTAGGCTTTTTAGAGTTCATGACCCTGCATCAGGGGCAGCACCCTGATGCCAATTCACCCGACTTTGTGAAGTGCCCTACTGCCAGAGCTGCCTAGTACATTCAAGGTCTACTGCTGACAGGACCCATGCAAGGATTCCACCACTGCAGCATCACATGGTTCACTGTGAGTTCAGCACTCAGACACAAACTACATAACCTCTACATTACCTCTGGTTCCAACGGCCCGAAAGCCAACACCCAATGTTCAAACATGCTCAGGCAAGTTAGTCACAATTCTCCACCTGCAGCTGGGGCAGTGCCTTCAATCCTGGATTAGCGCATGCTATTTGCCACCTTCTACTTCCACGCGATGACAGACATGAAACAAAAGGCTGCATCTAAGGTCATTGCCTCATTAGCCACTTTTTTGTGTAAGTGGCCTCCAGTACTAGATAAAAATCTCTCCTCCACTTTCCAACATTTTATTTTCTGCCATCTCCATTCACAGGATACTGTCCTTTGGGACAAAAGTAATGCATTTTCAATGTGCACACAAGCTGCATTACTCCTCCCATCTTGCATCACAACTGTGGCTAGGACTCATGGGAGGCTGTGCCATTCAGGATAAGTCTCTGCACGCACCGAATACTCAGAATGACTACCGCAGAATGCTGGACCTAGCTTATGGCTGGGTGTTCCAGCAGTATGCGTTGTCCTAATAATTCTGTTAACCAGTTCACATGGAGGCATATTCCACAATCAGATACATTGGCCAGCACAAGTATCAGTGGAGGGGCAACATCCAATATAGTGAAATTGTTTTCAAACTTGATCCTCACCACAAGTTCTGTCAATACCATTGCTCTGATGAAAGAGCAGTCAAGCTAACAATCTGCTCCTTGAGTGTGGTTTGTTCAGAGGACACTATTTGAAGTTCTCAATCCCAAATGAAGTCTAAGGGCCTGATTTAGATCTCGGCAGACAGGTTGCTCTGCCACAACGGTGACGGATATCTCGTCTGCCGAAATATAAAACCCACAGGATATAATGGTATTTATATTTCGGCGAACGGGATATGTGTCACCATTGTGATGAAGCAACTCATTCACTGAGGTCTAAATCAGGCCCTAAGTCTTTCCTCTGATCCTACTTCCTGTATCATTTGTAAAGGAGGCAACCACGAAGGGGAAGATGCATAGTAACTCCATTGTTCCTTATATTTCTTCACTTGAATGAAAAGCTGTATTCGCTAAGGCATTTACATACCATAAAAGCGTTTACATAGAAGAAAAAGCATTTACATTTATACATTTAACATCGATTAAAAAGTGGTAAATGGTTTTTTACCTAGCTGAATAGCAATTATGTGCAAATTGGCAAAGAAAAATATTCATATGGTTTTCATGACCATTTAACAATGACTAAAATGGTAAAAAGTGCTAAAAACTGTAAAGACGAAACGAAAACAAACCCTCCAATAGCAGATTTAAGATGCGTAGGAGGGTAATCCCAGTTCATCGTAGGGTATGTTTAAGTGAATCGTGGGTGCCGTCTTATTGAATGTTTATAAAGGGGGCAAATTTCCGTTTATAGATTTGTTCTGTGTCGCACACAGAATTTTAAAAACTTTGCAATATTTTTTGCCAATATTTCTGTTTCTAGCATTTGGAGAACCATGAGGGCTGGCCGACATTGATTTAGGCCCAGCTGTTTCAAAAAAGGAATCAGGTATAATTTTCTTGGTTCGGTATAATATTTACAAACATAATTACGTGAGAGGTCGATTGGGCAGAAAGGTCATCGCAGGGACATAGAGTCAGTTGGGGTGTCCAGTCATTTATCGCTGGGAAGGCGATTAGTCGATGAAATGTGTTCAGTCGCAGTCTCGTCAATAAAAAATTCTCATAGTTACTTAAGCTGGAAATCAGGTAAGGCTCTATTTGGTCTGTACTCTGGATAGGGAGAAAGAGCTGTACTGAATTTTTGTTTGATTCGAGGACCAGACTTAGGTCTGCTAGATGGCTTATGCACATGTCTCGTAATCTCTTTCTAGGGATTAGGTTTATTTTAAGAGGGTTGGAGAAGAAGTGATCAAGTCCTAGGTCAAATACGAAGTTTTTAACATAAGATAGCCAGGTAATGTGTGACCAATACTCCAGTTTCATGCAATCAGAGATGAGTGCCTGCGTGAATTTAAGTTCCGGTGTGGAGCAGGCGCGATGCCATAAAAGAATTGGCTGCATTCGTATCACGTCTGTGATATGTGGGAGGCCCAATTCACTATGGATATTGAAAGTCGGAGTGGACGACGGGACTGCCAACAGGAATTTCAAGAAGGAGTTCTCTATCTTTTGAATTGAATCGACTCGTACATTGCCCCAAATCCCAGCCCCATAAATTGCCGTACTAAGGCATTTTGAGTTATAAATATCAAGCATTTCTTTAGAGGCTCTTTTGCCCAATCTCCGAGCAAACGCTCTCAGAGCCGTTGTTGCTTTTAGGAATTGTAGTTTTCTATTTTCTGTTGCACTTTTCCAAGTGCCTTTGTTATCTATTACAACTCCCAAATAAGGGTAAGTGGTAGTATATTCTATTTTGGTGTCATTTAGATAGATGTTTTTCATTTTTCGGGATTGTTTACCTGATGCCATTATAAAGGTCTTTTTGGCGTTGATGTTTAAATCCAAATGGTTCATGAAGTTTTTATATCTGTCCAGAGCCCGTTGTAGCTCCAGGGGGGTACGGGCGACTATGACTGCGTCGTCCGCATAGAGAAGGGCGGGGATCGGGCGTGATTGAACATATGGTTGGTCCTGGCTACCCTTTAACAGGGCTTCTTCTAAGCCATTGGTGTAAAGATTGAAAAGAAAGGGAGCCAGGACGCAACCTTGCCTGACTCCCCGCTCGATTCCAAACGATGACATTAACTGCCCCCCTAAGCCATATCTTACTCTAGTGGTCATATTGGAGTAAATTTCCCTAATGTAATTGACCAGGTTAGTGTCAATTCCCATTTATGTCATTATGGTCCAAAGCTTGTTGTGGGCTACACAGTCGAAAGCTGCGGATAGGTCGACGTATGCCATGCATAGGCTGCCACCCTTTACAAGGACATACTTCCCTCTCAGAAGTGTGAGGTTCAAGACCTGTTCTATAGTGCCTCTTCCTTCCCTGAAGCCGAACTGTAGGTCAGATAAAATGTTGTTTGCCTCTGTCCAATTTTGTAGGCGTGCTAAAAGGATTCTGCCTACTGTTTTGCCTAAAGAATCCAGTAGGGATATGGGTCGGTAGCACGCAGGGCTATTCCTGTTTCCCTTTTTAAAAATGGGAACTAGGATCGAGTCTGACCAGGAAGTTGGTAATCCTACCTGTCCCAGTGCCTCTAAAACGTTAAGTAGCAGGGGAGCCCAGAGATCGATGTTCGATTTGTAAAGATCCATAGGAACGGCGTCCGGTCCCGGGGCCTTTCCTGATCTGCTTACGTTCAGGGCCATCTTCACCTCAGTGAGGTTGAAGTCCATGGCTAATGGGTTGGTTTGGTCCATAGGGGGGCTGTAAGTCTGTTGACTTTTCCCTGCTGGGATAGAATTTTTTTTTTAGAAATGGGTGACCCACTCTTGTTCAGAGATGGTTGTTTCAAGTGTGCCACTATCTTTTGGTCCCGCCAGAAAGGACGAATTAACAATCTCCCAGAAGGTGACCGAATCTTTGTTGTAACAACTATCGTGTAAGGCAGTCCAGTGTGCCTCTTTTAGTTCTTTTTTCCTGGATGCGATTACTTTATTATATGTTTTCCTGGCTTCTGAGACCTCGGCGGTATTTCTTGGGGATTTTTTAAAAGTTTTTTTCAGGGTTTTGTAAGCTCTGGAGCATGCTGGGTTAAACCATCGAAACTTAGGTTTGTCCTTTAAGATGTTTTGCCCTTTGGGGGGCACTGTCAAAGCGTTCTTTACTTCCAAAATTATTTTCTCGTAGTTGGCCACAATCTCACCGGGAGATGACGTCTCCGTTAGGCAGACTACAAAGGCTGAGCGGGCAGCGTTGATTATGGTTTCTAAAATGGTGGTAGGATCCGTGTTTGACCATTTGAGTGCGTAACCATTTGAACGGGGCATTGAGATGTTATCATCATGATATATTGTTTGAGCCTTTTCTTGTGGGGAGGAAGTTTGAATGGTGATGATCAATGGGAAATGGTCGCTGAATACGCAGTCGTGAGTAGTGACAGCGGTAATCAAATTTGGGGAAATATTTCCTGCCAAGATAAAATCAATACAAGAAGATAGTCCTCTACCGTTAAAGGTTGGAGCAAAGGCGGTTGAGGGCACAGTAAGTTCGTTTGCGAAGGCTAATTGAAGGAGGGTCATGGTCTCAATCAGAAAAGACCCCTTATGAGAATGCGAAAAATGGGAGATGTTATTATTTAGGTGGTCAATATAGCCACAATTACCATTTAAGCTGCTCTTGCATAGTGTCAGGTTAAAATCCCCTCCCCAAATTATTATTGGTTCTTTCCCTTTACTAAGAATAATTTGTTTTTGTAGAAAGTCACAAATTTCTTTTATGACCTCCATAAAACTGGGGTCTGTAAGGTTGTTATAGATGTTGACTATTAGGATTGGTGGCATGCTACTTACGGTTACACGTATTATCTGATATTGTAACTCGTTTTTGAGAGGGTGAGCTTCCAGAGTTGGAATTAGGCTTGAGACATAAGTGGCTAATTCACCCTTTGCTCTGCCTGATGTTGAAGGTGATGCTGGGCTAAAGAAAGTCTTAAAACCGTTTATATGAGTGGGGGTGATTGACCATGTCTCCTGGAAAGCGATAATTTCACTTTCTTTAATGAAGTTTAACCATTCTTCATTGTAGGTCTTTAGTCGAAGGCCCGATATATTCCAGAATGTTATGTTAAAGTCTGAGTTCTTTGGGGGAATTTTCTTACGACTGGTGGGAGTACTTGGGATGTTTAAATTAACCGCGAGAGGGTCCACGAATGGACTAGTGTCGCCTTCCCTGCAAGATCTGTCTATCAAGGGGGATATGTTTCCGAGCGCGCTGGTAAATTTAGAGTTAGGAAATTTCCCTAATTGGTCTGTGAGCGCCAGGGGGGTGAGAAAATAAAGGGCCGTGTTCTTGGCGTTGTCATAGTTGAAGTAAGGGTGTCCGTTTGGTGTAGAAAGAGTCAGGGTAACGCTTAAGGGAGCGGGATTATCGGGAGGTGTTGATTGTCAGTCCACCTCCTCTAATGTGGCAAGTTGTTCAAATCTATTTTGTGTGAAAATACACCCGTTCCTTCTATGGTCAGTTGTTTGCTCATTAAGATAGAAAAAATCGAGTGACACTAAGTTGATGTTCGTGGTTCCATGTGTTATTCCCCTGTTGATCCTGAGGAGGGAACGCACTAGACCTGGGGATTTAAAATTTATGACTATGCAGTCTCCAGAGCGTTTTTTGTGGGAGTCCCCGATCCAACCCACTCTTCTGACCACCAGAATCTGGTTTATGTGGTTTGGGTGAAAATAGGTGTTTTTGGTGAGCCAATTAGTGACCTTATTCCTAAGTGAAACCCATGTTTCTGTTGAGTCTTTTTGTAGGGGCGGAACGCCTGTTAGGACTAGGACATATGGCCGAGCGGCCGGTGGTAGATTTAAACGATCTTTATTTGGAGTTGGAGAGGTTATGGGAACATCCATTTTGTTGTGGTTTGAACTTACAGGGGCTCTTGCAGATGGTTCTACTGTTACGTTTGGTCTAGTCGCCCCCTTTATACCCTGGTTATTTAACGATGTAGTTGTAGAAGTGGTAATAAGGGTGTTTGCGGTGGGATTTTTAGAGTGTTCTATTATGGAAGGTATATTCTGTTCCTCTTGAGGGATGGATTGACTGTTTACAGACTGTATACTGGGGGAATTTGGTCGTATTATGCCATCGAGTAACTTTTTTTGAGTTGGACGAATTTGTCTTTAAAGACAGCAGAGAGTATGGAAATCATTTCGCCCAGTTTCTCTTCTATGTCTTGGGTTACTGCTAATTGAATGGCCTTTACGCTATTTTGAGCTGTCAACTCGATCTTTTCGTTCAGGGTGTCTAGTTGGATGGAGGGAGCTTGGTTGTTATCCTCAGTCTGTGTTCCTATGTCGCAAGTGACTGAGTGTATTGGAATCTTCCCCGCTTTGAGAAGTTGGCCTTTTCTGTGTACCCCCCTTCCAATGTTCGATTTAGTTTTGGCTTTCCCTCGAGTTAGGGGTCCTTTCGCTTGTGGAGGGGTGGGTTTTTGCGGTGTTCCTTTACACCCCGGTGAATTTGGAGGGGAGTGGGCCAAGGGGTCGATGACAGGTATCAGAATGGGTGGTTTAGTCAGTGGAGGTGGATTTGAGACATCGGAAATTGTGATTAATCTTGTGGAAGGTTCTAGTGAAAGCCTCCTTTCGGTAGTTTGTATTTCCTGGTTAATTAAGCATTCTGCTCTTAATAAATAGGCATCTAATGTACCCGCTGTGCTTTTACGTGTTTCCATTTTTGAGGCGTGAGATTAAGTGCAAAACAGAATAAGCGGATTACACAGTATGACTCGATTTATGTTGGCAGGGAATATGTCTTTTCCAAATGTTGGTCTCAGCCAGTCCGTGTGTGGCGGTGAAGTAGCAGTGGGCTTGGTCCCAGGAGTATAACGTACCTCTTTTTCGCAAGATCTGGGTAGCACAGCAACGGGGGGTAGCCCGACCCGGCCTCCTCTGGCCCCGGACGGCCACAGACGGCCCGCCCTCTGCCCGGGCTCAGCCCGGCGCCGCCCGCGCGCCTCCCGCGACGCAGAGGTAGCCGCTGGTTATCAAGCGCCTCCGGGCGCGCTGTTACCCGGAAGTAAGCCGGGCTGCAAAGGATCACAGGAGCTGTAGTCTCCCCCAACTGCGGCCTGCGATGTTGTTGGGCGGCGGGGGAGACACACAGCGTTGGCGCCCCGTCCACTGTCCGCTGTCCGCTGCTTCAGTGCCCAGGTGAGTTCTTTTAGCTGTTGACTGGTGTGAGACAAAGAGTCAATGAGACGCCCCCCGCTCCACCGAGGGAGCCGCTGGTTATCAAGCACCTCTGGGCGCGCTGTTACCTGGAAGTAAGCCGGGCTGCAAAGGATCACGGGAGCTGTAGTCTCCCCCAACTGCGGCCTGCGATGTTGTTGGGCGGCGGGGGAGACACACAGCGTTGGCGCCCCGTCCACTGTCCGCCGTCCGCTGCTTCAGTGCCCAGGTGAGTTCTTTTAGCTGTTGACTGATGTGAGACAAAGAGTCAATGAGACGCCCCCCGCTCCACCGAGGGAGCCGCTGGTTATCAAGCGCCTCCGGGCGCGCTGTTACCCGGAAGTAAGCCGGGCTGCAAAGGATCACGGGAGCTGTAGTCTCCCCCAACTGCGGCCTGCGATGTTGTTGGGCGGCGGGGGAGACACACAGCGTTGGCGCCCCGTCCACTGTCCGCTGTCCGCTGCTTCAGTGCCCAGGTGAGTTCTTTTAGCTGTTGACTGGTGTGAGACAAAGAGTCAATGAGACGCCCCCCGCTCCACCGAGGGAGGCGCTGGTTATCAAGCACCTCCGGGCGCGCTGTTACCCGGAAGTAAGCCGGGCTGCAAAGGATCACGGGAGCTGTAGTCTCCCCCAACTGCGGCCTGCGATGTTGTTGGGCGGCGGGGGAGACATACAGCGTTGGCGCCCCGTCCACTGTCCGCTGTCCGCTGCTTCAGTGCCCAGGTGAGTTATTTTAGCTGTTGACTGGTGTGAGACAAAGAGTCAATGAGACGCCCCCCGCTCCACCGAGGGAGCCGCTGGTTATTTCTTCACTTTTATTGTTCCATTGTTGGTTATATTAGTTCAAAATTATTACTTCTTATATTTGGAATTCCTTTTGGAACTTTCACAAGAAATTATCCCTGGCTCTTCAGTATTCCTCTCTTCAGGTAGATTTTGGTAGTTGCCTTTCCTTCTGCAATACAAGACTTCAATTTTCAATCAAGAATTAATCAATTGCCAATGCGGCTCTTGACACATTTCACTTGTTTTGTGCAAGGTGACACTGTGGCTCATGGTAGAAGTTGCAATTTTCTTCGGGCAATCTTGAAGGATGGTAACAGACCTTCACTACGTACAGCTGTTTACACATTGTGCAACGATCAGCCTTTGAGATAGTACACCAGTGTACCCCCTTCCCAAAGACATCAGCTGCCCACTTGTACTGGACAGTTTCTAATTATGCAATTAACTTAATGTGTAATCAGCAGTACATCATTAAGTCTAGGTCTCTAATTTTCTGTCATCAGCAGATATTTACATGTTTTGCCTCACAGAGACATGGCTTTACTCGGAAGTAAAGTCCATTCTTTCTGATCACACACCTGTGTGCTACTTGCTACACCATTTTGAAATAGCTAAGAGTAAAGGTGGTGGGTGAAAATTATCTTTAAAGAATTCATGGGGCATATTATCAAGAAACGGCGTTAAAATTATCGCTGCTTTAGCGGCAGAAAACTGCCGCTAAAGCGGCGATAATGGGCTTGATAGTATGCCCTTGAGAATTCCCATAGAAGCCCATGTTCTGGTGTCAACATGGGCTTCTATTGCAATTCTCTGCGGCATATTATCAAGCCCATTATCGCCGCTTTAGCAGCAGTTTTCTGCCGCTAAAGCGGCGATAATTTTAACGCCGTGCTTGATAATATGCCCCCATGTCTCTCCATTCAGTACCTGCCTTTGCAGCCTGTACATGCTGGAGAACAATTGCCTCCCTATAGTTTTCCAATAACTAGTACAATCACGCTGCTTTGCCACTGGGCTACAGGCCATAGCAACCATCCTATCAATACTTTCCTCAGTTTAACTGCATCGCCTTCTGTGCACTACAACTTTCTTATGCCGCATTCGTTGCCCCACGGGACATTTACTTGCTATTATAATTGCCCAAAAGATAGTAGTCAATTTGCATCGCGTCCAATAATCTTTCTATATTCTTTCCTAGGCAAAGCGAGATTCCCAATTAAATAACTCTCTTTTCAGAAGCTAAATTGAGCTTGAACTTTGATCTTGGACCATTTCCTAAAATCTAATTTGACTAACATGTTTAATTCCATGATTTGTAAGCTCTTTTGAAGCAACAATGTTGAGTCTTTCATAAGCACTAAAAAATTATGTATGGATCATAGGCCCACTACGACCACAATCTTATAAAGCTACCCGTTTCAGTACCGACTGGCTAGTAGTCAAAAGACTAGAAGATTGGAATCAAAATACATACAAAAGAACAGAAGACCCATTTTTAAAGCAGACTGTCTAAAAAAATATGAGAAACTACAAAACTGTAATAAGTCACACAAGAAAGTCTAGAGGTCTTTCCTTGTATCCCTCATTCAACCTTTGCACTATTCCTAAAATTCCCTTTCAGTTTTAGGCCAATGGCAGCCAAGTTTATGTCCGGTTTTCTCAAAGTCCTCAATCCTTCCTGATGTGTCCCATCTGTTATATGAGGTGAAATGTTGGATGAATGACAATTATCTCAAATAAAAGCAGTCTAAAACTAATCTTACAGTTTTAGCACTGAGAAAGTTTCATTTACATCAAATATTTGGATTAACATGACATTTTTGCATAGTTATAGCAATACTATTTGTAGAGATAATGTATATTTATTCACAGTTCGAGTTTATTACAGATACTGTCAGCCTGAACTTCAGAATGAGTTGTTGGTTTCCAACTTTGCTTTGTGACACATGCACACTTTTACTCTAGGCAAGCTGCAGTTCCATTATTGTTGCATGCAATGTTCTTTTTTCTTACGTTCCCATGTGAAGAAATTTTTTCTTTTCTTTGTAGTTTTCTGGAATGTTGTTTAAGTGAATAGCCTATTCAAGAGAAAACGTCAGTGTGCAGACTAGTTCAGGTGTCTTATCTTCATCGCTTAAGGTTGAAGGCCGCAGAGAGAAGCTTGCATTGTGAGAAACCTAAGGAATCTATTTAGTATTTAATTGTATAATTTTGCTTTAACCTCATTGGACATTACTTCTGAGGACTGCATGTAGTTTTATAAAATGTTCGGTGCTTCATTTCAGAAAGAAAGAGTGCCAGTGCTCAAAGCTCTTCTCAGAAGACATTGACTGATGTAATTAAACGTTGTTGCACAAAATACTATGGGGCAGATTTATGAGGCCCTTGCGCCTCATTTACGCGGCCGTTGCGTCACATTTGTGACGCAGCGGCGGCGCAAATCCTGCGCCATGCTGCGGGGTATTTACAACGTGACGCATCTGGGAGATGCGTCACGTTGTAAAGCCCTGCGCCAGCAGTAGGCGTACCTGTGCAGGGGGGGCGTTCTGTTGCAGGAACGCCTCCTAAAAGTGGCTGAGTGAAATCTACAAGATTTCACTCAGTCACTTTTGAGCCCATGCTGCGTCACAACCCTGCGCCTGCTTGAAGCAGGCGTAAGGATTGATGCAGCATTGTGAAGATAGGTCCCCCCAAAGCATTGCTGGAGCTGCATCGCGCTTGCGACGCAACTCCAGCAATGCGCCACTTTTACGGCACAGATGCATCAGACATCTGTGCCGTTTTTGCCCCATGGTGCGCCGCATTGTAAATGCGGCGCATCCATGGTGGCGGAGCTGTGGCGCACAATAACTGGCGCATCCCTGCTGATATGCAGGGATGCGCCAGTTATTATAAATCTGCCCCCAAGGTTGGTAGTCTTTAATCCACTACCAGACACCCCATGTCCCCTTTTCTCCCTCTTGAAGGTTCCTGCTTTCTCCCTTTGTCACAGTTTTGCCGTCTTTCTCTTCCTCAGTCTTTCCTATCTGTGTGTTTATCCTCTCTTGCACTCAGTCAATATCTGTAGTGGGGAAATAAGTGCTGTTTCCCAAATATAAGTACCGGTGGCTCCTCTGGAAACAACTGACTCAACTTAAGCACTGAAAATGTTAGAGTTTTTGTCATGGAGAGTACAGCAGCACGGGAGTGTTTAGCGTGCTTGCTCAGAGAGAGGATTGACTTACCTTTGTCTTTCTCTTGAGGCAACACCAGGCTGGTTCGTCCTCTGCTTCGTAAGATTTGATCAAATTTGATTGTCTATTATTGGATCATATGTATCCTGATTTGAAATTGCTGCTGCCCTGATTTTTGCCTTCTGTAAACTATTACCTTTTAATAATCCTTAATGGCTTGATACTAAAATGTGTTCTGTCCTTTTTGTGGAGCCTAATGTGCTTGACATAATATTGAATGTATTGATTTGTTGACGAGGCTCAGGTGTAGAACATCAAAGTCCTTAGGGAATTAACACCACTCAAGGTCCAGCCACAGAAGCACTTTATGGCTCTCTACTTTTATTTGCATAAAGGAAGGAGCTTGCACCACCATGGCAGGACTGCTCTACTGTGCCTCAAGACACCTGACGTTTTTGTGCTCAAACTTACCCCAGCAAGAAAGTTGATGAATATAAGATTTTGTTTTGACTCTGATGCCTCACTTAAACTACAGGTTCTATCAGTTATGAAAAGCTGCTTCTTTAACATAACTCTGTTCAATTCCTCAGTGCCTCTGCTTTCCCTATCAAATTGAACTTTTGTGGTAGATGCTGCTGTAAATGCTCAGCTTGACAAATTCTGTTCTATTCTATTCTTTTCCAATTAGTTCTGGCCTCCCTGAAAACCTCTTGGACTGTCTTCAACGAGCTTAGAATACAGCAGTCTGAGCTATACTTCGACTGAAAAGATGCTACCATATCCCATCAAGCACTGCAATGGCTCCCAGTCAAATACAGCATTGCATTTTAAATTCTGTGTGGGCTTATTTATGAGCCCTTGCGTCACTTTTGTGCTGCCGGTGCGTCACTTTTTGTGAAGCACCAGCGGCGTAAAAGATTTGCCTTGTTGCACCATATTTACAAAGTGACGCATCTAGGTAGATGCGCTACTTTGTAAATCCCTACCCCACATTATACCTGTGCCAGGTATAATGTATGCAGGGGGGCGTTCCGACGCAAGAAGGGGTCGTAGAAGTGACGCAGTGAAATCCTTACGATTTCACTGCGCCACTTCTAGGACACAAATGCGTCAATATTTTATGCCTGCCTCATGGCAGGCGTAAGACTGACGCAGGCACATTTCACATGGGACTTGCCCATGTGTAATGACCCATTGCTGGAGTTGCGTCACTTTTGTGACACACTCCAGCAATGCGTCATTTTTGCGCCTACAGATACGTCACAAATACTGACGTATCTGTAACTCCTTGCGACATGATGCGTCATACTGTAAATATGACGCATCATTGGTGTCGCAAGGAGGGCGCAATGAAAAGTGACGCATCGCTGTTTTCTTCAGCGGAGGCCCGTATAGGGCGTGTTTCCGGGGCGGTGACGGGGGGCAGATAAGGGGCAGGGTGGGGGGTTGCAAAATGCGGCATACGGCCGATTGCAGGTAAGTTACGAAAAAAATAAATAAAAATAATTTCGTTGCGCGCGCAGCATCGCCAAATGTGATGGAGCGCGCGCAACAAAATTTGTTTTCTTTATTTTTTTCGTAACTTACCTGCAATCGGCCGTATGCCTCATTTTGCAACCCCCCACCCTGCCCCTCCTCTGCCCCACGTCACCGCCCCGGTAACACGCCCTATACGGGCCGTCGCTGTTTCAGGACTGTATTCCAGCTATTGGGCAAAGGTTTATCATACATTCGAGTTGGAAAGGAACTTGCTGGAAGTTCTTGCCCCACGTGTGGGGCAGATGGGGAAACTCTGGGGCATGTGTTTTTCTGTTGCCCCACATATCTCTTACCCAGGAAAAAATAGCTTACCTCAATATGCAGGGGACTGGGCACTGCATCACACAAAGATGCTCTTCGAATACTGCACGTGCATGCATGTGATGAGGTGTGGGACAAGAGTTCTGTACAGTGTGGGTCATATGAGATGTGTAGAGTGTTTTTGTATTGTGTGTGGATTTAAGTGTGTGTTTGTGTTACACTGTGTTTTCGGAAATCATCAGTGGTGCACCACAAAGTGGTGGCTTTCCTCCATTTTATCTCTGTGGACATGTCACTCCCCAAATAGATTCCATATGAAAGTCCTTATATTTTAACTGGGACACTTTAAGGAATCCAGATGAGTATCCACCCATAAAAGATACTGACCAAGCCGAGCAACTGGCAACTTCACAAACTACTATCGATCACATGCCTACCAATTCTGGCAAAGGTAATTGAGAGGTCAGTCACCAAACGGCTCAGTGAGCAGCTCAGTCCTCGGATCAACATACCAGCAGCCTACCCCTGTTTGAGATCTGCCCTGGGACTCTTGGAACAGATGTTTCTCATGACATTTGTGGCCACCCATTAGCCCTGCGCTGTGAGCTGGAGAGACATGGGGCGAGACCCTGCTTATGATGTTTGTCTGTATCTCTTAGAATGTGCATGTCTTTGTCCATTTGGACGCTGGCCTTACCCTTCCAGCCAAGAAGGCATGTTCTGGAATTGACCGGAAAGAGTGATAGATTGTGTCTCTGAAATAAATATTAATTGGTTCTGACTTCCTGTGCCCACTAAACTGGATAGGATCTTGCTCAGTAGAATAGGTCTCTCTTATTTTTTTATCTTCATTATTTGTAGAGTACTGATTAAAGGATAATGGGACATTCTTCCCGTGGGAAAAAGTGGAACTCTTTCGCCTTCAAAAAAAGGCACCTTAGCATGAAACCAAGACTATATCGGAGTGTGCCATTCCAAAACCTGAAGAACATCCGCTTCAGATGATGGTTAAGGGAATGCACGTGAATCAAACGATTGCTCCGGTTAGTGAGCTTACACTGCCCTTTGATCTCCTAAAAATGTAGAAGCTCAAATTCCCTCAGGTTTAAATCATGGAAGGAACGCAAGGGCTTTTCTTTTTCACCTTTAGTCCTGCAGCATCCGTCTGTACAAAGCTGCTGCGCCTGGGCAGCTTTGCTACTCCACCAGACAAAAGAAGAACAATTAGGTTACTGCATGGCACGTGACTATCTGAAGAGACTCACGGGTGCTCTGGAACTCCACTCCAGTGTGTCAGCTCTTTCCAGAAAACCTCAGATCTTCATTTAGAGTTGGCAGAGTGGGAGGAACCTGATGAATTGGCGTGGCTTCAGCCCAGCCAAGCTTGGGGCTTGCCCCTCTCATTTAGAGGTGCGTGAGGAGCAAGGTTTCTGGCAAGAGAGCCTCATCTGGCTCCACAACGGGCGCCTTTGACCAAGGCCTATCTGCCACAGCGCCATCGATTAATGTAGATCCAAAGGTCTGCCTCATTTAGGGTAGGCCTTCGGACATACATTTTTCTTGTTTAGAATTGCCAGGAAATGCCTGCCAGTCCCTAAAAGTAAGTAAGTAAGTATTTTATAAAGCGCACAATCACAAGAGTATCTAGGTGCTGGCGGAGCACTAAAAGAAAAAATATATAAATAACCAGCCCCCATCCTGGTGGAAAATTTCAAGTTCATCATAACCATTTGTTTTATGAGAAAAGATTGTGCTCCAGGGGTTTATTTCAGAACAGTAAAAAAGTTTGCAGACTGGGGCAAAATAACGTCTTTGGAAATGCCACACCAACATGCGCAGAAGGCAAATAGATTCCCACTAGCAGCAGCATGTGGAGGACAAGACACTGCCAGAGCAGTGGAGGCCTTGGCCTCTGTTGACCTGATGTGCCAGAAGGCAGTCCACTAGCATCTAAATGACCTTCTTAGTTCTTGGCATAGCAGGCTAAGGGAACTAACAAGCAGCATGTGATTATCATGTGTGAGGACCACAACAGTGCTGTTGGAACTGCTCCAGTAATCCTTGGTGTTAATACGAGTACAATTCAGCGTGAAGCAATATAAACCTCATTAATCTGAGTATGCAAGTGACGGGGCAGGTGTATGTCAGGTTTAAGCAATAGGGAGAGTGGCTGGTTCACTTTTTCCAGAGCAAACTGATGGGTGCAGAGACAGAGGTGCCGATTCCGATCCTGGAAAAACCAGGTACGAACCATCGGTCGGAGCGTTTTCTCCGTCCGACTCGTACCCGGGAAAAAAACCCTACAAACTTGCAAGTACGATTCGTACGGAAACACCATTTCCGTACGAGTCGGAAAAAACACCGACCGACAGTATAATACATACAAATGTGATCCGGGACACCGCGGACGTGACGTCCGGACGGAGTTAGGCATGTTTTTACGTACCAGCAAGTAAGATTCGTACCGACAGCAGTCCGGACGGCAATATTTTTACGGCACCCAAAAAGTGCCGGAAAAGCTAAGTACGCCGCGACGGTATGCGCCGTCCCCCCCCCAGCCCCGTATGTACGCGCCGTCCCCCCCAGCCCCCGTATGTACGCGCCGAACGGCCCCCAGGCCGCGGATGGACGCGCCATACCCCCAGCCCCCCCGCGGATGGACGCGCCATACCCCCAGCCCCCCTGCGGATGGACGCGCCGTACCCCCACCCCACCGGTGTATGTACGGAGCGTACCCCCACCCGTGTATGTACGGAGCGGACCCCCAGCGCGTAGCGCTGGGGTCCACACCGTACATACACAGGTGGGGGTACGCTCCGTACATACACGGGTGGGGGTACGCTCCGTACATACACGGGTGGGGGTACGCTCCGTACATACACGGGTGGGGGTACGCTCTGTACATACACGGGTGGGGGTACGCTCCATACATACACGGGTGGGGGTACGCACCGTACATACACGGGTGGGGATACGCGCCGTACATACACGGGTGGGGTGGGGGTACGGCACATCCATCTGCAGGGGGGGCTTGGGGTACGGCACGTCCATCCGTGGCCTGGGGGGCTGGGGGTACGGCGCGTCCATCCGCGGCCTGGGGGGTTGTTCGGCGCGTACATACGGGGGCTAGGGGGGGATGGCGTGTGCATACGGGGGCTGGGGGGGACGGCACGTATGCAGGCACATGTCTCCATGGTTGCTATAGAAGTTCGCTCCGTACGGTGTTTTTTCCATACGGTTGTACAATCAGACACACGGGATGGATCGTACTTGCACGCTCGGACTTCAGTTTTACGATTCGTACGGAAAATCGTCCGGGGACGTGTCGGACACTTTTCCCGACCCGAGGACGTGTCGGGGAATTTACCCAATGCGATTCGTGTGTATTTTTTCCCATTCGAATCGTACTTGCCAGTTTGTACGGTACTTGTACGATTCGTACGGAAATAAATCCGGATACGATTCGTGCAGGGAACATTTTTCCAGGATCGGAATCGGCACCAGAATCTAGAGTAAAAAATATCGAATTGCACAAATTTCGTGTCAAAAATATCTCGGGTCAGAAATATCGACAGACAAATTCTCGTGGTCACGTAATATCAATGTAAAAAATATCGAAGTGTTTAATATTGTTTGCAAAAATATAGCTGTTTAAAATTTCGATTTTTTTATTAATGTTATGTATTTTATTATATATTGTATATGTGTGTGATGTATGATTTTTGTATAATAATTGTTTGTATTTTTATTATATGTGTTAAAAGTTTTAATAGTTATGAATTTTCTTTTTTGCGTTTTTAGTTCCGTTTGCTGTTTGTGGGTTTATGAGGGAATAAGGTGGGAAGTAATTTAATTATACAAAATGTATTGATTATTTTTAATAGTTATTATTTTTTTATGTGAAATTTGCGTTTTTAGTTCCGTAGCGGGTAGGGAGTTTATACAGGTATAAGGTGGGAAGTAACTAAATTATATTACGTTTATTGAATAATTTTTATTTATTAATATTTGTTTAATTGAGATGTTATAGTGTTAAATGTGTAAATTAATTTATTATTAATTAGTTAATAGTTACTTGATAATTCATTTTAATTAATTAATTAGTAATTAATTATGGTAATTGTGTAATTAATTTTAGGTGTGTGTTGTGCTGTTTATAGGTGTAAATGCTAGGAAGGGTGGGAAGTAATTTATTTGTTATTGATGAATTAATAATTATTTGCTAATTAATATCAATTAATTAATTAGAAATTATTAATGGTAATTGTGTAATTAATTTTAGGTGTGTGTTGTGGATATTATATTGTTAAAGAATGTGTACTCTATGAATTTTTTTTTGGTTTTTTATTAATATTTTTTAAATGTCATTATTAATTATGTACATTATGGAAATAAATACAACATTTTGAAGTCTTTTTTTATTGGTGCTGTGTTATAGGGTAGGAAAGAAAATAAATACATTCATGTTTTGAATAATTTGTTTGTTTGTTATTTTTTGCTTCTTTTAAATAAATATTGTTTATAAATGTATTTATTAATTTATTTTATATAATACTTGTACCTTTTTGTTATATGTAATTAATATTATAATATGTGTTCTTTTCATTCATATGTTTAATATATTTAGTCATATATTTTCAAAATATTTTTATTTTTATTTTTAAGATTATTTAACTTTTTTTCAATTGTTTAAATGTTATTATTAATTTGTGTTTCTTTGCTATCCAACACTTTACATACAGTTGCACTCACTGATGTGGGAATAGTAATTTTTACCCCTCGGCTAACCAAGACACTTTCCCTACTGTTGCACCCATTGGAGTGTGAATAATAATTTTTACCCCTCTGCTATCCAGCACTTTCCCTACTGTTGAACTCATTGGAGTGGGAATAGTAATGTTTACCCCTCTGCTATCCAGCACTTTCCCTGCTGTTGCACTCATTTGAGTGGAAATAGTAATTTTTACCCGTCCGCTATCCAGCACTTTCCTTACTGTTGCAGTCACTGGAGTGGGAATAGTAATTTTTACCCCTCCGCTATCCAATTCTTTCCCTACTTTAGCACTCACTGGAGTGGGAATAGTAATGTTTACCCCTCCGCTATCCAATACTTTCCCTACTGTTGCAATCACTGGAGTGGGAATAGTAATTTTTGCCCCTCCGATATCCAACACTTTCCCTACTGTTGCACTCTTTGGAGATCGAATAGTAATGTTCACCCCTCCGCTATCCAACATTTTCCCTACTGTTGCACTTAATGGAGTTGGAATAGTAAATTGAATTCTTCCGCAATACAACATTTACCATTTACCCTACTTTTGCACTCACTGGAGTGGGAGTAGTAAATTTTACCCCTCCGCTGTCCAACACTTTCCCTACTGTTGCAATCTTTGGAGAGGGAATAGTAATTTTAAACCCTCCACTATCCAACATTTTCCCTACTGTTGCACTCACTGGAGTTGGAATAGCAAATTAAATTATTCCTCTATCCAACATTTTCTCTACGGTTGTATTAATTGTATTGTGAAAAGTATGTTTTCTTTTTAATAGTTAAATGTTCTAATTAATTTAAAAAAAAATATATTTTAAAATATTGATATATGTGTATATTTTATTTTTATATAATTTAAAAGTTTAAAAACTTAAATGAAGCTAACAGTTAATACATTTTATAATTAGTTAAAATGTATATTACATTTAATTTTCGTTGTTAAAGATAATATTAATATTTTATATATTTAATATATGTTACTTTATTTAATTCATATTTTTAAATCGATATTTTTTACTTCTATAATTTTAACTTTGATATTTTTTATTCAATATTTTTGTACTTACATGTTTAAGTGTAGGGAGTCGATATTTTTGCATAATATATATTTTTTTCGATATGTTTACTTGAGGAAAGATAGCGCAGCGGAGCATTGTTGTGTAATTTTATTGGATGTTAAGTACAATGTATCATTTTGTTTTTTATCTTCTGCACAGCATAACCATGTACCTGTTGCTCTTGACACCACCAGACATGGACAACAGACTCCAACAACAAAGTCACAGTAATCTTTCAACTCTCATCTTTCCGTCATTCTGCTTTCTCCATCTGCATTCTCCCACAAACTGTTTCTTTCATGGAAGACAAACTTGGGTGCTAGGTTAGTGTCTGGGTCATGCCATTAAGACAAACACTAAACTATTCTATGAGAGTGCTTATGGACATTTGGGAAGATTTTCTTGATCAGATGCCTGGGAGTTTTCTGGCATGGACTAGTTCTTGGCATGTCCGACTTGGGAGGAATATGGCTCTTGGATGAAAGTCTTTGCCCCACACAGACAGTTGTGTGTCATTGGGACCTTTCTTCCTGTTACCTCATCAGTACCCGAGAGAGACTAATCCTCAGGCTAACACAAGAACCATGACGATCCATTATTTAATACAGAGAAACATGCCTTTTAATAACACCGTTGAAAAGTTTCTAAGAAAAAGGCCTGGGCGAAATTTTTGATACATAGCATAATCAAATGCATTTTCAGTACTTTCATGCTACGCTTAATACGAGAAATTAAAAAATTATGCTGTTATGCTATCTCAGAATTATGCACCATATGTAGCAAAAATTTAGCAAAAAGTGCATAGGAACATCACATACACCTAGAGCTCGGGTAGCTGCTGTTTGTGTTTTTGTATGTTTTTTCAGTGCTTAATGTGTCCCCATGTCCAAAATGGATGGGAAGATGATTTTCACTTTAAAATCTAGTGCCAAATGGCAATTTAGCATTTTTTGTAATTACACATACCTTTACATGTTTTCCCCAAAATTACATGCAGTTACACAAAGTAAGTGGATTTCGCACAGCTAAGAACCCTTCAGTGGAACAGTCTTCAGACCCTGTTCTTTAGAGACCCTTGTTAGCTTTGATAGGAGTTCGGTATGCTGCCGAGGTTTCGTACATGGTTTGTTGGTGTGGTGGGTGTACCCAGTACAGCGGGCCACCAGGAATCATCCCTAGCGGAGGGGTTGCGTCCCAGGATCAATCAACACTTTGGTCTTGTCTGAGTTGAGTTTGAGGCAGCTATCTCCCTTCCAGGTGGTGACGGCCTTCATCCCATTGTGGAAGTTTTCTCTGGCGGCTGTGGGTTCGATGATAAGGGAGTGGACTAGCTGGGTGTCGTAGGCATAGGCTGTGAGTGGGGCCATGTAGACGTTAAAGAGGACTCAGGGATGAGCCATGGGGCACTCCACAGCTGATCTCTGTGGGTTCTTATAGGAACCGTGGTAGTCTGACTCGCTGTGATTGACCAGTAAGGAAGTGGCAGATTCAGGCCAGGGCTTTGTATTGGATGCCAGCATCAGGGAGTCTTGTGCTTAGGGTGCAGTAGGGGACGCTTTCAAAGGTGGGTGAGAGGTCCAGGAGGATGAGGGCTGCTTTTTCACCCCCGTGGAGGAGGTAGCGGATGTCATCGGTGGGGTGAGGAGGGCAGTTTCCGTGCTGTGGTTTCTGTGGAATCCAGATTGGGAGATGTCCAGGATGTGGTTGGCTTCGATTAAGTCGGAGAGTTGGGAATTGATGGCCTTTTCAAAGACCTTGGCTGCGAAGGGGAGCAGGGGGATGGATTTGAAGTTCTTAAGATCTGTTGGGTCGGCAGAGGGCTTCTACAGCAGGGGTTTGATTTCGGATTGTTTCTAGACATCGGGGAAGGTGGCGGTCTCAATGGAACTGTTCATGGTGTGGCTTACCTTGGGGTGATGGAGGTGGTGGCTCTGTGGAAGATGTGGTGCGGCCAGGGATTTGAGGGGCCTCTGGAGTGGATGCTCTTTATGGTCTTGAGTGTGTCATATGTGGTGAGCCGGGTCCAGTTGAGAAGGATCTGTTGGGTGGCAGCGAGGTTGGGTGTGGTGGCAGCAGGCAGGGTGGGAGGATCTTGGGTGTCGAAGGTGTTGTAGATCTGCTTAATCTTTTGGTGGGAAAAGGTGCAGAGTTTGTTGGAGAGGTCTTGGGAGGGTGGGACATCTGTGGTTTCGCTGTTGGGTTTGGAAAAACTCCTTGACAATGGTGAAGAGTTGTTTGCTGTTGTGTGCATTGGTGTTGATTCTGTCTTGGAGGGCCATTTTCTTTGCAGTTTTGAGTAGGAGGCGGTCTTCAGTGACGGCAGATTTAAAGGCTGCATAGGCTTCCGGGGTATTGTTGTTCCTCCATTTCTTCTCAAGCCATCTACAGGTGCGTCTGGATTCCTGAAGGGACGGAGTGAACCAGCTGGGTTTCTTGGAATGTTACTTGCCGGGGGCTTCCTTGAGTGGCACCAGAGTGTCGGAACAGTTGGTGATCCATGGGTGGAGGCTAAGGTGGTGGAATCTGTGGATGTCGGTGGTGGGGTTGTGCTGAGGGAGGCGGTGAGATGTTCCTTAGTGACCTTGTTCCAGCTTCTGCAGGGGAGGTGGTTGGCGCAGTGGTGTACAGTGGGTTTGGTAAAGGTGAAATGGGTGCAGAATTGGTCGGCCCAGAGGAGTTCGGAGGTGTGGCGTAAGATGATGTTTTGCTGGCAGAGAAATTGGGGTTGAGAGTGTGTCCTGCTGAGTGGTCTGGAAAGGTGAGAAGCTGCTTGAGTTCTATGCTAGTGAGGTTCTCCAGAAGGGATGCAGTGTACTGGTCATTGAGGTTGTCCAGATGAAAATTGAGGTCAGCGAGTAGGATGTAGTAAGTGGATGCGAGGGCCTGAAGTGTGATGAAGTTGATGATGGAGTTTGTGAAGGGTGGGTGAGGGCCAGGAGGTCTGTAGACAAGGGTGCCTCAGATGGTGGTGTTGGGTTTGGTCTGGACTTGGAAGTGGAGGTGTTCGATGCTTGTCGTTGGGTCATCTGAGTGGGTGAACAGGTGGAAGGTGTTTTTGTGGACGATGACGATGCCTCCTGTATGGTTGGTGCAATCCTTTTGGGTGTACTTGTATCCATCGGGGATGGCAGTGGTGATGTCTGGGGCTGAGCTGTGGTTCATCCAGGTTTCCATGAGGTAGGTAATGTCAGGAGAAACGGAGGCGTGTGTGTTTGTGGAGGAGGCGAGTATTGAGGAGGGTGCAGCAGAAATGGTCGAAAACGCTGTGGGTCGACTGAGTGGTGGGAGGAGGAGCTGGAGTGCAGAGGTGGGTGAGGTAATGGTGCATTGGTGACAGGAGAAGGGTGTCGTGAGGTATCATGAGGTGGCAGGCAGTGTAGCATCCAGGGTAAAGGGCTTGAAGGGTAAAGGCGTCATAGAGCTGGCCAGACTGTGCCACAGGGTCCATGGTGCTGAGCATGGATGGGCTTGCCTTTGGCGCACCAGCTGCGTAGCCGCAGAGCGGCTGCCATTAAATAGTGTGCCGGGTGGGCTGGGCGGCTGGGAAGCGGGAAACACGGGGAGCGGTAAAGTGGCACAGGAAGGGGCTGGGGTCGCAGAAGATCACAGGGGCAAAAAGGAGGGAAAAGGCCCGGAAGTGGGAAAGTGGCAAAAAGGTGTAAAAGGGAAAGAAATTGCAAAAAAGGTGAAAGAGGTGAAGAAAGACAGAAAAAGATTCAGAGAAAGGCAGAAGAGAGAGACAGAGGGCAGCGCAGCAGCAGAGCAGTGATGCTTTTCCACTAGACCACCAGGGAGGAGGTGAAGGCGGGAGCCTGCCGATTGAGGAGTGCCTCGAACCACTGGCCTGAGGGTCAGCAGCAGGGAGCTCGGGGACGGCAACTACCAGGCAGAGCTGTACAGGGAAGGAAGCAGTCCACTGATAAGATCAGTGGGTTGCGCCTTCACTGCGTAGCTGCCACCATTATTTAGTGTGCGGGGGCTGAACAGCTGGGAGGTGGGAAATGCGGCAGTGGAGGGAGGCAAAGTGACAAAATGGTGGAAAAGTAAAAAAGAGCGAAAGAGATGAAAGAGGTGAAAAAGGACAGAAAAAGATTCAGAGAAAGGCAGAAGAGAGAGAAAGAGGGCAGTGTAGCAGCAGAGACACTCTACCACTAGACGACCAGGGATGAGGCACAGGTGGGAGCCTGCACGTAGAGGAGGGCTTCGAACCACTGACCAGAGGGTTAGATGGTCAGCAGCAGGGAGCTCGGGTGCATAAGCTACCAGGTGGAGCTGTGCAGGGAAGGGACAAGTCCACTGATAAGAGTCTACAGTAGTAAACTTGGTTTAATAAGTGAAAACAAGGAAAAGGGAAATTCATGTTCATATTGAGGGAAGCAAAAGTACTTTCAGGTCTGCTGCTCAAACTAAATTTGGTTGGTGCTCACTGGTTTGCCTGGCAGGCTTATTTGAGGATATTAGATTTCTATAAACGGAAACAGGGATCTTTTTTCATCTTGTCAAACAGGCTGTTTTATGAGTTAGATTACTGGTTTACAGAGGGACCCTAGAGACATATGGAAGAAGTTGGTATCATTTTTTATAGGTGTAATATACTTGTGTGACATATGCACAGTCACAAACTGAGACAGTCTATGGAGGGATGGTTTTAATGTGCTTTTTGAGCAAAACTAGTACCTTCTCATTCCACTTGCTAGAACTAAAATTAGAAATGATTTAGGCAAACTAGTCATTTTCTACTTTGAAGTGGTGTGCTAGGACAACTGATAAGATATGGTGCAAGAAGAACATGTTAACAATGCTTTTAGTATATGTGCTTTAAAAACCCTTTACTCGTTCTTTCATCACCAGCAACCAATAGCAACCAGCATTCCAAAATGTTCCTTTCTTTGTTAATGTCTGCTTTAGTTTTGAGTCTGATTGTGACATCATTCACCACAAGGTTTTTTAAGACTGGTGGATAAGCCTAGTCCAATGACGGTGCTGATGAATTCATTAAAAACCTAGGTGCATATTTATGATAGGTTTGCCTTATGCTTGCACCACGCAATGTGGTACATGCATGATGCAAGCCGCTAAGACATATTTTTGAATCCATACGAAACCACTTTGCATTGCTTTGAATGGTTACAAAAATCTGGAGTAATGCAACGCAGTCAAATCGCTGCATTGCATTACTCTGTGCAAGGGAGGCATTCTATGGGCTTTGCATGGGTGGTCCCAGGCAGTGCCTGTGGTCTGTGACACATTTCCACATTTATCAAACCTGGTAAACCTGTGAATGCATCAAAAAGGTATACCTCCCAGAAGAGGGGTAAAGAGGAGAAATATCGTTATTTATCTTTGTTAGTTCCTCTTTCTATGTTTGCTGCTTTCCACAGCACATATAGGTAGAGGAATATGCCACCAATTATTGTTTTTGAGCAGGAAGGAGCCCCTTCACAAAATCATTCCTGCATGCAACGCAGGCACCCTGCACCATGGTGCAAAGGTACCTGTGTTAGCTGTAGGCAGCCCATTGTGCGCCAGCACAGGGGGAAAGGACAGAAATGTGCTGTATGCCTTAAATATGGTACATTCCTTCCCTTTCTCAGTGATACAGTGCAGCGTAGCAAACACTTTCCAAAAATATGGCACCTAGGAAGTAGATATGGTACTCCTCAACAACAGACGTTGTTGGGGTATACTTTTTTCTAATGAAATTTCAAAGCACAACAGTACATGCAAATTTAAAGGATTTTCTTAAATACAATATCCAAAGAATACATCATTAAATAATATTTTCTATAGAACTAATTACCACAGCAGTTATAAGTAAAGGCATGCCTGACCTTATTCATTGTACACAAATAGAAAACAATTTTGAGCACATTACAAGACCATCTGCACCTCCAAACTTACAGTCTGTTCTTACCTTCATGATGGGAGTCATTAGGAAAATGAAATCGGTAATCATAGGTCTTTCACATAGTGGTGGCATGGCAGCCCTGCTGTCACTTTGGCTTTTTCCCAAATACAGGCATTCAAAGAAGTGGTCTTTTGTTAAAGATGGTAAATGCCCACCCGCATACCTTGAGCAATTTTAGGCCCACCTCTCTCCTTCTACATCTTGGTAAGATCTTAGAATCCCTGGTGAACCGTCAGATCATCAGGTATGTGGAACAGAACAAGATTCTGCATTCCACCCATTTGAGCTTCCACGCAGGTTTCAGCACAGAACTAGGGGTGGGCGGAATTTGCGAAATCCACTTTCGCATATTATCGCGAAAATGTTTAAAATTATCGCAAACAAGCGGAAATATCGCGAAGATGCAGAATTTTATTTCCCGCATGTTCGTGAGATTTTCTGCACGCTTGCGGGTCGCCAACTTACCCATGTGGTTGCTCGCGGGCGCGGCCATCTTGTTTTGAGTTGTCTCGCGGTGTATGATTGCGAGAAGAAAGACGTGATCGCGCGACGCATGACGTCACTGCGGGTGCGAACTGTCGCGAGACAGCGCAAATGGCTAAAAACAATCCAACATCTCATGGAGAACGCGACCGGGTCAAGAAATCTTGTCGGCGAACGCAGGGATTCAGGTAAGGCGATCGCGCGCGCACGAGAATGTATTATTTTACAGCGCAAGCAAGAAACAAATTATCGCCAAGCTGTGGAAAGCGGAAATTTTGACATTTTCGCACTCTCCGCGGAACGCGAAAATGTCAAATTATCGCAAATTCCGTGAACGGAACAACATTTTTGCCCAGGCCTACACAGAACTAGCCCTGCTCGAAGTCAACGAATATATCAGAGGCAACCTTGAATTGGGGCAGAAAGCGGTGGTCATCTTATTTGATCTCTCCAACACTTTTGGCACTGTGCTGCACAAGATCCTTTTACAAAGGTTGGAGCAGGTGGGAATTACAAGATGAGCTTTGAAATGGCTCTGCTCCTATCTATCTGACAGGCAATCGGAGGTATTCCACTCTTCCTTCACCTCCCAGTTTAGATCCATTAGTTGTGGTGTTCCTCAGGGTTCATCATTAAGCCCAACCCCTTTTAACATCTATCTGGCCCCTTTAGTCTCAATTGCACAAAGTTTGGGTATGAACATCGTCTTATACACTGATGATAGACACAACTTATGCTAGCCTTTCATCAGCCCAATGAAACTTTAATTGGGGATCTTCATGGCTGTATTGCGTCCATTTCTCAATGGATGCATAACAGTTGTCTACAATTCCATTTCGACAAATTGGAACCTTTGATATTTGGATCTTCCTCCCCTTTTGACACAGTGCAACTCTAGCCTTTTGATAAAGGGCCTGCTCCCACTCCTTCTACAGTGGGCAGGAATCTGGGGATTTTGATGGATACAGTTCTTTCCTGCAAACCCCACGCCAAGGCCACTACTGATACTTGCTTTGGTCTGCTGAAATCCTTACGGAAGGTTCTAAAGTATCTTTCCTTAGATACTCACCAGGGAATTGTACACGTGCTAATCACCTCGAGGTTGGATTATGCCAATGTACTTTATCTAGGTGATCCCCAGAATCTGCTGTCTCGACTTCAGAGTGTACAAAATGCTGCAGCCATGATAATTTTGAATACCTAATACGTCATTCTATCAGAAATGGGCTAAGGAGATCTCTATTGAAAACCAATTGAATCTAGGATCAAATTTAAAACTCTTATGGTCTCACACAGAGCAATCCACCTGAAGGGTGCCAGCTATATCCAAGACAAGAGCAAACACTATTCTACTTTAAGGGCACTCTCTCCTACTAATTACAACTTATTATGCATTCCTCAAATTCTCAAATCCAGATCTGGGGATAGGTCTTTCTCTTTTTTGTCTCCCAGTTTCTGCAATACTCTGCCACTCTTCATTTGCTCCATTTCACAAGGAAACCCTGTTCAAGGCACATGAAGACAGTGCTGTTTGGTGAGCTGTAATTTCGACCCTCCCTGACGTACGCAAGCGCCAGAACACTTCTTTAGAAGTAGCAGTTGCTCTCTACAAATGTCTTTCATTCATTCATGGAATTGGGGTGAAACGAAGATAAGTGGATTGGGAGAGTCACACAAGAATTGCCCAGCCTGAGGGTATAGGATTAAGTTCTGGGTTGGAAATAGACAATAATGCCCTGCCAAGCTCACATAATTCCAAAGAATCATGAATGAAGAATGTGTACACTTTTACATACATCAAAGTACTTTTGGGTGAGTCCTCTTCATCCATTTGTCTGTTCATCTGTCATTCAAATCTTGCTTTCACCCACCAACGCATATAACATGTGACCATGGGACAGCCCACTTCAACGTAGCCCCCTTGCACTGTGATAGACAGTTTTGTGCTTGCTCACAAATGCATATACACCACAAATGAAGTGCATGCAAGTGCCAGAACTGGAATACTCTTCCAAAGCTGTTTTCTTTCCATCCTTTAACCTTTATTTAAAGTCACCCTTTTGGCCTTAGCTATGTTTTCACGTTACCAGTAATTCAATGCCAATAACAACTTTTCTTTGAGCTGCTAAGAATTATTTTCCTGTGATGTGCATTAAAACTAAAAATGGTTTCTCTATCTGTTCTAGGTACAACTGTCTGCTAGGGAGCACCTGCGTGTTCTATTAAATTAAATGCGAAGGTTAATTAGTATAATTGTTTTAAATTTAGAAATGTAGTTGGAAAAATGTTACCACCATAAGTAGCCCTTGCTTATTGTTTTGTGGTGCATGTATCTATCTATCTATCTATCTATCTATCTATCTATCTATCTATCTATCTATCTATCTATCTATCTATCTATCTATCTATCTATCTATCTATCTATCTATCTATCTATCTATCTATCTATCTATCTATCTATCTATCTATCTATCTATCTATCTATCTATCTATCTATCTATCTATCTATCTATCTATAGGACAGAGGGCAGACATCTGCAGAGCATTCACCTCCATTGTCAACCCCTTTGCCTGTCGAGTGTCGTTAGGGTTGGAGAGGCTGAGACTGCATTGGGCACAGGCTGCCCAAGAGGTGAGAACTGCAAGACGCCATGGGAGGTCGGACGTAGATAGTGGCCCGGTATATCTGAGTCAGAGGTGGCGTGCGACTGGGTCCTGGGCCCGGGAGATGAGGGCAAAGTATGGCTGATGTGGCGCTTGGAGCAAATTCCGCTCGGTGCTGGCCTCCTTGTGGTTGACGCCGCTGTGGGGAGAGTGCCTGGCACTGCTGGAGTCCTATCGTGAGGCCTAACTGGGCCATGCTTGGTGGGGGTGTGGGGCCGTGTCTGTTGCTGGGGCACCCTGCAGAGTGGAGCTGATGTGGGGAGCCACCAACTACTAATCTGTGGCTTAATAGGCAATAACTGAGGATGGCGAGCAAGATCCCTCAAGGTCATTCCTACTTACCATGCTCCCGGCTCTCTAGGGAGGCCAGTTGTTATATGAGAAGACCCTTAACTGTTGTATTTAATGTGCAGCATGTTGGAGGCCCATAGGAATCAGTGTGGGCAATCTATCCTGCTGTTTGCCCTTCACGGGCTGCGACTGAACCTGCCCTTCCTTACCAGCCTGCCCTGGAGTGGTGGTTCTCGTCTGAAGGGTTGAGATAGCCAGCTTTCTAGGATTGTCTTTCCTGAGTGTTGTCCTGTTCCCATGCTGGGACAAAGCATGGGGCACACTTGGCTGCAGACACAAAGTGCCTGATGGGCCAGGGCTCTGGTACTTGTCCGCAGGGGGAAGATTAATCTCTGGAGCTGTATTGTCCATGCCCCCTCTAGCCCAATAAGAATGGTTCTGGTCTGGACCTCGCACTGCGGCAGATGCTATTGTGTGAAAACCGATGAATAAGTTGGGGGACACACAACCGCTCTTCTTCCCCCCTAGGACCCATGGTAAATAGAGATGGCTCTGATGATTCAATTCACTCACACTTCAATGCAGGCACTACATCAGCGCTTCAACAAGATATTGGGGCAGTGTCTGTGGGACTGGCCTTCTACAAATGGAACACCACAAACTAGTGGACCAGTTTACAGAATTGGAACAGTCAGTCAGTGAAATCATACTTACCCAGCAGGTCATACCCAGCAAAGTGGACCATCTTTCCGCCAGAGCATGCATCCTTGAAAGGCATGCAGAGCATGCAGAAGGACGTAATTGCCACAATAACAGTTGCATTGTGGAGCTACCTGAGGGAGTGGAGGGAACAGATATGGTGTCTTATCAGCGAACTAGCTTTGACCTGAGGTCGTGCCCGATTGCTTTACGAAGTTCTTGGCCTGGAAAGGGCACATTGGGAGCTGGCCTGTCCACTGGCACCCCGGTCGACCCCCTCGCACTACAAAGACCAAGACATTTTCCTTCAGAGAGCCCAAGCCAATGGTACTTTCACAATAGATTTCAGTAAGGTGCTGATATTCCCTGATTTTACTGCCAAAGTTCAAGCACAGCGTGCATTATTCGTGTAATACAAGCAAGCCCTCCGTATTCATTGATGTTTCCTGCAAAACTACGGATCAATCTAGATGGAAGTACCCATATTGGCGACACACCGGACACAGTGTGGTCCTGGCTGGAGGCCTATAAAGCTGGAGTGCTGTTTCCAAAGTCTAGAGCCCAACCCGACTCTGCTGGAAAGAAACCTAGGAAGTGTTTCTGAAGGACATCCTGAAAGACTTTGTGGAAGTAGCCCTCCTCTTCTCAGACAGAGTGAGCAGCGGTGTTTCTCACTATAACGGAGGTAGCAAGAACAAAGAAGACAGCGGCAGTCATAGACACGTCTTCTGCTCATAAGTCATTGGTCTCTAACATTGGAGGTTCAACAGCAAGTAAGATAGACCTCACGGTTTTGACCCCTCAATCCGTCGATGAGTTAATATTAAGGGTTCATATGACCTCTGGTTTGCCTCACACTCACAACTGGGGATGTAGGGTTGCACTGTGTTACTCGGACACGCTGGCTGGTTCTGCTGCTGGCACTGATGTACGGATTAGAGGCCGCTGTTGGGCCGTATATTGTAATCCTGGAGCGGGGACATGCTGGTGGCCCGTGGCCTCCAGAGGACAGTAACTCATTAATATGTAGAAAACTGGGCTTGTGTGGAACTTAAGAACTCTGTCCTACTTTTTCCCCCTCAACCAGATTGCCCCAATGTTACTTCGTTACAGGTTTTGAAGGACAGCCGATGCTGGACTTCCTTGGGTTATAGAAATTTGGAGTTGGGGGGCTTGTATATGTGTCCTGGGGGTTGAGAACTTCTTTGGTGCTGCTGGGGTCGTGATTGGGGAGGGTCGGAGATTGTTGTCTGGGGGTTCTGCTGTACTTTTCCTAATGGGATAATGTAACCTTTGTGTCTTGGAATATTAGGAGAATGGGCTCTGCCGCCAAGTGCAACAATATTCGTCACATTGTTATGCCGCAGGAGACTCACCTCAGGGCAGACTTGACTAAACATCTGCGAGGAAGGTGGCAAGGACATCTTTATGCAATTTCTTACTCTGCTTTTTCCAGCGGAGTGTTACTGTGGATGTGGGCTGAGACCCCTTTTGAAGGTGGTGAGACAGAATATCAAGTTAAACATTTACACTGAACATAATATTGAGTGAAAAATATCATGGAATGGAAATATCGAGTGCAAGAATATTATCGTTGTCAAGAATATCGATTTTAAGGTAAGTAATATCGATTTTTAAAATATAGAAGTCCTTAATATTTGAAAAAAAATAGGGTCTAATTACGATGTCGGTCGGAAACTCTTCAGAATCTGTTCTGACCAAACCATTTTACGATGGTCCTGAACACTGTTCGGAAAGTCTCCCATTGATGGTTCCAAACACCGTTCGGAAAGTCTCCCAATGACTTAAATGGGACAACACATGCTCCCATTTAAAAAAGGAGTTGTTGCATAAAACCTTGCACCCTGTGGCGGGCCCCCCCCGGGCCCTAACGGGAAGCCTCAGTGTGTAGGGGGTGTGCTACGACCCCCAAAGTCAGATTTCAACAGCCTTTTCATGTCAGACAGGCCAAGTCAGAAGGGCTGACTGAATCCGACATCGTGATACGTCGGTCGGAAACACGGTCCAAACGAGCTGTACGATTTAGCTTTGAAGGACACAGAGTCTCCGATTGCCAGTCGGACCTGATTTGCACTGATCAAACGGTTACCCTCCGTCATAATCAGTCGGTCAGAAATGTTTCCGAGTCGGTCGGAAACATGGGTTCCAAAATGGTTTAGGAGATTCCAAATGGTGTCCGGAGCCATTCCAACCGACATTGTAATTAGGCCCATAGTTGTTTAAAATATCATTTTTGAATTATTGTTATGTTTTTAGTGTATATTTTAAATGTATATGACAATTTCGGGATTTAATTATTGTTTATTTTTCTTACTATATTAGTAAAATTTTAAGTAGTTATGAAATTTTATTTAATTAAATGTTGTGTTTTTTAGTTCTGTTGTGGGTTTATAGGGGTTTGGGTGCGAAAGTCATTTATTTATATTAAATTAATGATTATTTTTCAATTAATATTATTTATTTAATTGATATTGAATTTTGTTAATTGTGGTATTCATTTTTGTATGTAATTGTTTTATGTTATTGTTTTATGTAATTGCGGGTTGTGGCATTTATAGGGGTATAGGGTGGAAAGTAATTTAGTTTTACCTGATTAATAATTTGTTGTAAATTTATATTAAGTACTAAATTGATAATTAATTACATTAATATTTTATTTTTTATTTGCAGGTTGTGGAGCTATAGGAGTAAAGGGTGGGAAGTAATTTATTAATAATTAATTGTTAATTAATATTAATTAATTAATTGATATTTAATTATGTTAATTGTGTAATTAATTTTTTTTGGTGTGGGTACTAGGGTTTATAGGGGTAAAGGGTGGGAAGTATGACGGGAGTGGGAGTATTACATTTTTCCGTTTCAAAATCCAACACTTTCCCTACTGTTGCACTGACTGGAGTGGGAATAGTAAATTTTACCCCTATGCAATCCAAAAATTCCAGTTCAGTTGCACTGACTGGAGTGGGAATATTGCATTTTTTGTTTATTGTTTTGTTAATTGTACTTTTAATGGTAAATTGTAGTATTTTCCAATGTTATATTTTAATAAATTTTATATTTATTGTAGTTACAGTAGTAAACCTTCTTTATGTGTGAAGTAAAATATTTTTGCTACTTTGTGTTGTGTTTGCCGGGAGTACTTATTTTTATATTTATTTAGTATAAAAATGTTATTTTGTTTAAAGTAGTGGGACTTTTACTGGTATTTATTTTAATTTTTAATAATTTATATATGTTGCTGTAATTTATATAATTTTGTTTTTGATTTATTATTATAATAATAATATTTTAAAATGTCAATATTCTTCGTAAGATTTTCGTAATTCAATAGTAAAAATATGTGTTATTTACTTTTTTAAATAAAATTGGTTTCCTTTTTTAATATTTTATGTTTTTGGTATATTTAAATATGTATACATATATTTTGATAATTTTATATTATTTACGATTTTTTAAATTATATTATTCTTTAAAATATTAGTATATTTAAGTATTCTATACATGTTCATATATATATGTGTTTACATTTAAAAAAGTAAGTTTATTTGTTATATTTGTTAAAATATACATTTAAATATATTTTATTTTTATAAATTAAAGTTAGTATTTATCATCTGTTTATTTTAATATTTTAAATTATATATACTTAAAAATGTAATACAACTATATTTTTGTAACCTATATATTTTTTTCTGATATTTTTGCACCTACCTTTTTAAGTACAGGCAGTCGATATTTTTGTATCCTATATTTTTCCCTCGATATTTATTACATCTATCTTTTTGAGGTCGATATTCTGTCAGTGAACCTCTTATGAGCACACGCACTCTATTGTAGAAGACAAAGGTTGTTACGTCCTGTTTAAGGGTAGACTGCTGGGCAAGGAGATCACTCTGGGAAGTATCCATTCACCAAATTTGGACCAGTTACAGCTCCTTCGGCCACTGCCTATCCCATTGTCCTTCCTGCGGATAGATTACCTTAACCTTGGAGGGGACTTTAACTGTGTAGCAGATCATTTGGACAGGTAGACTCCTCCTTTGCTTGGGGCAGCAGCATATAAGATCGCCGAAGGCTTCCAGATCTTGTTGGGGCACTGGCACTTAACTGAAAGCTGGACGATTCATGACGAGAATGACCAAGATTATTCATACTATTCTTACCTTTCTAGGTTACACACTAGACTTAATATGTTTATTTGTTCATCCAAACTTAGGGGTCCATTAGGATAGCGGTGTTGGGACCGGCCGCCAGTGGTGCGGCGGTCCCGCACCACCAATTAGGATGCGACTGCCACTGTGGCGGTCGCATCCCGCATATACAACATTGTGGCGGGCGGTGCTGTGAGCAGCACCCGCTACAATGCAGTAAATGCATGTTGTGCATTGGCATGCACAACGTGTCTGCCAATGCCAAGTGCCTCCCCCATCCCTCCACCCCCCTGGGGGCCTGCAACGGGCCCCCAAAGTAAACACAGCATGCCTTTCCATGGCGGAGTCTAAGCCATGGAAAGGCATTAAACCTCCATCATCATGATATGGCACAGCCACCATATTGCAGGCCTTTTCCGATTGCCTACCGGCGGAAAAGTGGCGGACGGTCTTTCCGTCCGCTGCAGTACCCCCCGCCATGCTAATGTGGCGGGGGGTAAAAGGCCGTCCGGCAGGGAGTTTTGGCAGGCGGATCGCCATCGCCGGTCGGGCGGTGGCGATCCGCCAGCCATGGTAATGGGCCCCTTAGTCAGTACATGGTCCACACTGAGGGCATCATTAGGATGGCGGGTGGACTTTGCCCGCCCGCCATACTGACGGAAAACAGGACCGCCCGTCATATGTGCGGCAGTCCCGTGGGGATATTAGGATGCGCCTGCCACACTGGCGGGTGCATCACGCAGTTTTAACATTCCAACGGGCGGTGCTTTCAGCCACACCTGCCGCAATGCCAAAAGTGCATGTTGTGCATATGCATGCACAACGTGGCAGGCACCGTGCGGTGCCTGCCATGCTGTGCATGCACATGTTCCCCCCACCTCCAACATCCTGGGGGCCTGCAACATTCCCCCAACTTGAAAATCCGCATGCCTTTCTGTGGCGGCATTGAAGGCTGCCTCCGCCTGCATCCTGATATGGATGGCGGGGTCTAGAAAACACCACCACCATATTAAACCCTTTTCCGCCCGGTCGTGCGGAAAAGCGGCGGACGGTCTTTCTGTCCATGCCTCCCTTCCCATCCACCGCGGTTCCCCTGCCATACTAATATGGCGGGGGGAAATGGGTGGCGGGCGGGGAAGGATGTAGGTGGCGATCTGCCCTACATCCTAATGGGCCCCTGAGTATTTAAGATGCACATTATAAGATCATAGTCCACGACTGTTGACGTTTTACCCTATAGCAGATTGCTCAGTAATACCTACCTGGCGCCTTAACCCATTAATGTTGAAAGATGCTGGCTGTAGGGACTCGCTGCCGACAGCTATTTTTGATTACTTTCAGTTTAACTGGGTCTCGGCCACTAATGCGCTTGTTGAATGGGATACATTGAAGGTGGAGTTGCGAGGTCATTGTATGGGGCAGTCTATTGCGGTTCAGAAGGAACTGAACGAGGAGCTCACTTCCCTGGAGCATCGCTTACATGAGTTAGGAAACCTATTGGGCACAGACAATGACATTCAGGCACAGCACACAGAAATCAAGGGTCAATACTATGCTTCAAGCACAATGAATATAAAGATTATCTTGCTCGAGTTCACAATGGAGAGGGTAGACTGGATAGACTTTGACCTGGCTGGTCAAGGGGGGGACCCATTACCCAGATCCTTTCGAGCGAGACCAAGCCACTTTATTCTCCCCGGGCTGTTAATGCGGCCTTCCGAGAGTATTATGAGACACTTTATTGGCATCCGGAGGTTGCTCTGTCAGAGACCTTACCTGAGTACTTGGACCCACTGCCCTTTTGTACAGTGACTGTGCAAGAGATTTGTTCTGACATCAAAGATATGGCCACTGGCTAAACCCCTGGCCGAGATGGGCTGGCGGCAGGATTCTACACCTCATTTGCCTCCACTCTGGCCCCTAGATTGGAGTCCATGTATTCTGAGTCACTACACTGGGGTACACTACCTGAGTCAACTAGAGACACATTTGTGATCACCCTTCCAAAGCCGAAGACTGTGGGTTCGCGCATGTCAGAGTTTCGCCCATTGTCCATGTTGAGCATGGATTTCAAGATTCTTAGCAGAGTTCTGGCCTTACGGTTGCTACCTCACATGCCGAACGTCATCCATAGTGACCAAAATGTTTCATACCGAATAAATCCACCGGTTATACTAATATCCATTAAAATCAGTACGTTTGTTCTTGCCCAAATGCCCTTATCATGTGCATGGACCTTGAAAAAGCTTTTGACTCAGTGAGGTGGGACTTTCTCCATGCAGTCATGCTCAAGAAGTGGTTCGGGGAAGGCTGGCTAAAATGGGTTCATCTTCTATACACTAACCCCATGGTGAGGGTCAAGACAGGGTTTGTGGTTTGGGGTAGGGAGCATACTATATCATTATATGGTGACGATTTGGGGAGTTGGGAACGCACTGACTCTGCTGAACAAATTCTCTGCCCTTTTTCGAACTCCAGGTTAATAGAACAAAACACATTTGATCCCCATGATGGCAGGTGCAGTACAGCCGTCTGGTCTGCCCTCGGGGTTGACTTGGTCACCGGTGCCAATCAGACACTTGGCTATTCAGGTGTTTCATACCTTTGGCGATCTCAAGGGGGATAATCTGGGGACTGCGATTTGCTCCCTCAAGTCTTGTGTGCTTTTCTGGTGTTCTTTAAAATTACCAGTTATGACTTGGGTCTCTTTATCCAAGATGATTATGTTACCAAGATTTCTGTATTTCTTTGTAAATCTCCCCGTCAAGATAGAACACTCCTGGTTTAATCATTTGGATACCTTGCTACGATACTTGATATGGGATGGTGGCTGCAAAAAGGTCTCCGGAGACCCCCCCCCCCCCAGCTGCAGGGGACCTAGCTGCCCTTGATTTTGAATTTTGAATTATACAATTTGGCATCCCAGCTTCAGTGGATAACCCAGTGGTTAGATGGAGAACATCTCGAAGAACTGGGACCCATAGGGTTGGCTGGGAACCAGGGGACTCTATTGGCTAGGCTCCTTGACCCAAAGGTGGTGATACCAAGACCTGGAGTGTTATTGCAAATTGCACTATAAATCTGGCGGCGATCCTTGCGGAGGACAGCTCGGTCTGCTTCATACGCTCTGGCTCTACCGTTGGTGGGTCTGCCACACATGAACCCCACTCCTTGCTTTGACGAGACACAAGTTATCTGACTGGACGTCAACAAACTGATCATGGTGGGTGACTGTAACCAATTGGGAGCACAAATCTCATTGGACGACTTGATGACACAATGTGAGCTACCCCCGGCAAATTCCTGACATAGCTTACTCTAGTATTGACGTTTGGGGACTAGTGGTGGGATAGCCTACAAGAGCTACAAGAGACCCATGCTGTTGTTCAGGCTGTGAAGACACTGGGCACCGCGCGCTATCTGGTAAAGTGGTTCTACCGGGCGCAGTTAGAAAAAGCCATGGTGTCTTTGACGAAGATAAGGGGGAGATGGAAGGCACTCCATGGGGGGACCTCCTAGAATCTGATTGGGGTGCAGGTTTGGCTTGTCCCTAGCACATTTTCAGACACACAAGGCTAAAATACATCTAGTTTAATTATATACACGACAGACTTAACCCTTACATAGATTACAGGTCATATATGGGGTAGAGCCGAGGGCTTGCACCATGTACAGAGCACTGGGGATGAATTTTGGACATATGACACGGAGCTGTCTAGGTTTCTGCCCATTCTGGGACACTGTCCTCACTGCACTCAATAGAGTATTTAACCGTACAATTTTGTGCACAGCAGAGGTGTACCTTTTAGGGTGGTTCCCCAGACCAAACGCACATAGAGTTGGCACCAGGTTTGTAGACCTGGTTTTGATGTTGGCCAGGAGACAGATAGCAATGTGACGGCGCTCTGGGGAGGGCCCAACAGTTGCGATGAGGGAAAAGGATATCACCATGTGGGCCAGGGTAGAGGAACGGGCTCTAATCAGGGACAATAAACGAGGGATCAGACAATACCAACTGGCGGGTCTTTGGACAGGAGTTCTGGAGGCCTGGGACGACCGGATGGATGACCTTATGGAAGGCGATGGAGACCAGACCGCAAAGGGTTGTGGAGCTGAAGGCAACCCTCAAAACCGCTTGGGAGGATAGTAGATACTTTTGAGTAGAGGGAGATGACACTGTAGGCCTCGGGCTCGCATGGTAAACTCCCCTTCTGCTTGGGACGCAGAGACCCAGAGTGGAAAGTGCGAATTGCTCCAATTGGGGGTAGGCCCGTTCCCTGGTGAATAACTTTGAAATTAGATCAAACTTACTGGTGGATGAGTTGTCTTGTGCTCCCTCCGGTATAAATTATTAGATCATATGACCTAGATCCCACAGAGATGGGAGCCCACTGTGGGGTATTGCATACTCAATTAAGGTCCAGGCCTTCACAACTATTCTAGTTTGTTTTGATTGTGATACGGCATTACTATGGTAGGTCCTACAACTCCCATTGGAGAGTCCATTCAGAGAGCATTCCATGATAGTGGGCACGAGAATGGACAGGGGCACTACCTAATCAAGTTCATTTACATGAACGTAGGTTAAGTATTGGCTACGTGATACTGCATAAAACCAACAATGTACTATGTGCCACAATTTGAATACAATTTGATTCTACTTTACGATTTCTGTTAGCAAACGTGTTGTATTCAGACTGTACTAATTATGGGTTTTTTCTGCATCGACACGGCTGTTTCATGAATGGTGAATTCCTGCACTTAACTGTATTATGTCCAGGACTGATCCTACGCACATGTATGTATTATTTTCAAATACCAATAAAAATATGTTTAAAAAAATATTGCCCCCTTCCTGTGTGTGCTATGCACAGTATTATTTCTTCAAAATCAGGCACCAGACTCCTTTCTGTGCCTGTACCGAAAGGAATCGTGATAGAGCTAATGAATACCGGAATCTATTATTGTGAAACGGTCCATGTTTATTAAATCTTCTTCTGCTGGTTAATTAGCTCCATAGTCCTGCAAAACATTATTACATGATTAATGGTTGAACCCCTATCACACAACCCCCAGCAGCTATGTGGGTTAATTGATTGAAAGGGAGAATGTTTGAAAGACAGTATTATTTATTCCGTCAATGACCTTGCATATGGTTCTGGAAGCCTTGTTTTTTATGATTATAATGGCTTGTCGGTATGATGAAAATGTTAGTTGCCTTAAGAACTGGTTTGCTTTGTCTCATGAATTGAATTGCTTCGAGACGAAATGTAGGGAATGGATTCGGTCATTTAATTTAACCGTGTATTTCACAGGAGTTGTTGAATTTTAAGGCGAACTAATTGCTCCATTAATATTGTTTTTTTATGAATATTATAATAAGCCTGCACATCCATTAAAAATAATAAAAATGACAAACTCTGTGAACAATATGCTTGTATATGTGCAAATGAAACAATTACAGCAGTGTCAGTGTATTATTTGCACGTTTTGTGGTCTTTGGTAGATATGGGAACTTAACTCATGGGGATATTTTGTACTGAAGGTCAGAAAGGAAGAAATAGGAGGGCAGAGTTACTAAAGTTAGTTGGAATACAGCACAACCAATCATATTGCTGTTTCTCGTTTACCTCTAGATATGTGGAGATGTAGACAGAAAAGGGCTACTATGTTGGCACTAGACAGGGCTGGGAGGACTTCAATGCATTCCATGTGAGCATAATTGGTTGCTTTTACATGAAATTTATGTCTTCCCTTTTGCTATGGACTTGGTCTTTTAGCAAATAATATAATTTGTTTGTATTTTATTTTATTTCCTTGAATTATGAACGATGGTTTACCTTATGCTGCTATTTCTTGTTCTTGCTTGGATTTTTTATCAATACTATTTATTGATATGCCTTTAAACAGTAGCGGCCAGCATGACTCGTGGGAGGTGGGGGCGGACGCCAGGGAGGAGGTGCCGTGGGTGCGAGGTAGCTTTAGAAAAACTTTTTTTACAAACTGACCTTACCGCCGTTCCCACCGCGTCTCTGCTCCTTGCTCCTACTATCTCCTCATGACGTGGGACAGGAAGCCAGGAACAACAGCAAGGCTCCTCTGACCAATCACAACGCTGCAATGCAGTATTGTGATTGGTAGGCACCCAGGCTCCCCTGACCAATCACAATGCTGCAATGAAGTGTTGTGATTGGTTTTGAAAGTCCTGGTGGGACTCTACACCCGGGGATGGGAGCCTGGGATTGTTCTCCATGTAGGCTGTAACGCAGCCTGCATGAAAAAGGGTTAAAGTGTGAATGACTGGTTTGAGCGGCCCGAGGGTGCCGACCAAACTGTCACTGCACACTTTTAGTGGTAGGCAAATCACTCATCATTTAGCTAACAGTTATTATCATTTTATGTTTCCTTTCCTCACACTGCTCATAGCAGTGAGCGACGCTCCTCCGCCAAAGCGGAGGAGCCGCCCCTGCCGTTAAATGATTTTATTATATCGCTGTATCATATTTTATGTGCTTTTATGCAAGTTGCAAAAATAAAGGATTGCTTGCTTGCTTTTTTCTACAGTTAGTGTGGGGGCTTGTGAGATGCATCACAATTTTCCTCTACAATGATGGACTTCTATAAGTGACAGTAAATAGTCACTTTCTTTTCAATCATGTTGCCTCTGTGCAAACTTTCAAAAATCTACCCCATATAATTGCATTTAGTAGTCTTGTATTTCAGTGACTCTTAACCTTTTGATTCTGTGGACCCTCACTAAATCACTGTTGGGAGCCAGAGAACCTGCCTCTTTTAGTTGACACATATCAGTACTTCAACTGAGGCTGTCAATAGTCCACACTATATTCTGTTTGCTGTACTCGTGCCACTCCGACAAATGAGGATACAAATACCACCATAGTTTTATCCTCCAGTGTAAAATCCTTTCACATTTATAGAGTGTTTTAGGTTTTGATTTTGTTTATTTATGTATATAAACTTTAGAAATTGACTAAGAATGTATTTTCTAAACAGTCGTGGACCACCTGAGTATGCATTATAGAATCGCAGGTTAAGAACAGCTGGTGAATAGTAAAGTCCACCACCAATAAACACAGCAGAATCATTTGGATATTCCCTGAGTCACTTAAGTCAGTCCATCTGTCATGCAAAAGTTGCTGTGTGAATTCCAGAGGCAATGACTAATTAACTTGGGTAAGATTTATTTACTTACATTTGTGTATTTTAATTTGTTTAGTGTGAAACCAGCCTCCAAGACAAAGAATACTGTACCATATGCACAATCGAGATATCGGAAAACAATGATATAAAGTTTAGTAATTTCACTGTAGTAACATTGTACCTACATGTGTAGGTTGTCTGTTTTTAGGGTCATTGTCCCTGGTGGTGGAGTGCAGGAGTGGAACAGTTGAATAGTTGAGGTCAGGCAAAGGTCCTGATTATGAGTTTGGCATTGTGGGAGCGGGCCACCATGCCACCGCTCCGCCCCCCTCCTACATCGCCAAACCTCACCACTGCCAGCTCACCAGATTATGAGTTATTTCATGGTCCGGCGGGTGGGCGGCATGGTGGTCCTGCGGTGGTGCAGTACAAAGTCTTATATGTAAGCCTTAGAACCGCACTGCTGCAGGACCACCAATTCACGTTCCTGCATGGGATGGACTGCGCAGTCCACGCCGTGTGAGAAAAGGGGTTCATGTACACAGGGGGGCAGAACATGTGCCCCCCTGCATGCACTACTGTGCACAGGGGCAGGAGTGGGTCCTCTATGGCTCCCTTTGTTTCCTCACCACCAGCAGTTTCATGGTGTGAGAATCACTATGAGACTGCTGGCAGTGACAAAAATCGTAATATGCTTGTCGGTGCTGCAGCTGGTGCGGTGGTCCCACACCACCACCATACCTCCACTGTGACTTTGGAAGTCCCATGGACTGTCAGACTCATAATTAGACCCTAAGTTAGCGTCTTAAGCTGATTTTCAAGAGTTGAGTAGTGAAGTAAGCCAGCACGGTCAGTGGCCAGTGCATCATGGCCTTTTCCCTTTCAAGACTAGTTTGAGTAGCGGGGACCTGAGATTACCTCTGACTGTGGAGCCTGTCTTCCTAGGCTCCAGACTATCTGGAAAAGACCCAAAGCAATGGGACTAAGCAGTTGCATGGCCAGGCTCTAGGTGTTATCAAGCCACTGGAGGGCTGATAGCCAGAGGAAGCACATTTTAAGAAGTTCATGTTCATGAGGAATATGAAGGTGCAGAAGACAAATAAGAGTTGCTGGTTTTGAATCAACAGTTCCTTGTGAGTAGTAGATGACCACATTTATTAAGCACTAGGACCTTCCAATTCTGTGGTTTTGAGCCCAGTTGGAACCTGGAATTTCAAAGTGATTTCTACCGAATGACATTGCCCTTCATACTTTATCATATATATCATACTTTCCAGCTAGCGATCCTTGATAGAGTCCAAAACATAATTGTATCTGAGAGGGAACTGGGAGGAACATCCCGTCTACTTGCAAGATTACTTGTGCTTCACTATTTACTGATTCACTAGTTAGGTGTATGATCATTCTTGAAATCTTTCCCTCCATCAGCGATGGTTCAGGTACCTCTGCCCAGGATGATGAAGAAGTGCAACATTTTAGTACCAGTAATTGAGTTAATACAGTATAGTATGAATGTACTTTATAGTGTTCATTCTTCTGAGGTTTCCAGTGACCAGTGGCTGCTTCTATTATAATATGTCATGCTGCATCTGGGGATGTAAATAAACTCTCTTTGCATAGATCACAGCTAGCCTATTAGTGTGTTTGTTCAGGAAGTGTATGACGAATGGGTTTCTGTGTGCACAACCATTACAGAGGCTCTTTTTTTATTAAACATTCTGATAACTCACATGCTAGAAAGTGTACCTGCTTCTGGATAGTTTAGCTTCAACTATATTCACACATAGTGAGTGCCAACGGGCAGTAGCGCAGCAAGTGTCCTGTGGTGCCTTGTACAAGCAATTCAAATGGACCGCATTACTTCTGGAAGTCTAGGAAATACAGCAATAAACAAGGTTCAATTGGCTCCTAAGGCTTCTCGGCCCTATTTCTACTACGCTTGTTGCATCATTGGTGGCTATGCCTCTGACACCTGGGGTGGGGGGGAGTTATTATGTACAACAGTGTTGAAACCAGGACACTTTAGGAAATATTTGAAATAGTGTTCCATAGAGGAATTCTGCATGCCGTTACTCATACACGAGAACAAGGAGATACAATTAAACTCTTACAAGTTGGTAGTTTTTGAAGACATCATGGTGAGTGTTTTTCAGGAGAGGTTCCTGTTAATGAGAAAAAGTTGATGAGTGGTTCAGTAGGGGGCTGTGTAAGGGAAATTGATTTGTTTACGGTTCACAGGGACTTACATTACAGCACTATAACTTATTTGTTATGAATCTCCTGTCCCCTTTTGTCATGTGGTCCAGCTCAGTCGGTAGGATGCCAAGGATAAACTCTGCCATGTTTGGCCTTTGGCAGTATCCTCTGATCCCTCAAAAATGACTGAGCTTCTCTTTCCAAAATATTCATCAAGGTTTTGACAGGGCCACCAGATATGTGTGGCATCTCCTTCTTGACCACATCCAATCCAACACATGTCCTCCGCAAAGCTATACATCTGCTTTAATCAGGCTGCTGTTACATGCCAATGCATTAGGATCTATTTCCTATTTTGCACACTCTTGATTAATGTTGGGCTGTCAGACCATGGTTTCACCCAGTGGGAAGGAGTTATAGGGACCCCCAGGGACTGGGCCCATTTCTTCATGTATGGCCATTCTGTATTTGGCTCCACCTCTGACACTACACCATAAATAGTGGAAATACGCCCTTTTGGGGGTCTTATATATTATAATGAACTTCTCCCAGATTGTTAAGGATGTAGTGACTCATACTTTATTCATGGGAAAACGACCACAGTTTCTCAATTGAAAATAGGGCATACAGTCTTTTTGTGGAAATTACAGTCTGGCTTACATTGTTACTGATACGTTTTTCTTAATATTCCCCCATGAAAATCATAATGTAGCAATCTGTACTGAGCATCCGCCCTTTTAGCAAAGGCACTCCATACCATGCCGGGAGAGAAGTCTAAGTTACCAAACAGTGGCGTGAATGAGAAGGGAATCGTGGTCAAAGGTTGATTCCACATAAGCAAGTCGAATGTCCATAGGTATTCTAATTATGTCCAAGCAGTAACAAACCGGGGGATCTTGCAAATTTAGGAAACCAGGCAATTGCCGAGAGAGCTCTACCTAACACCGCCACACCCACATGGATTCTGTAATGTTCAGTCTCAATAACTGACCACTCAAATAGGATTTTGAGCTGAGCTCCTGGTAGTATTTTTTGTTTTTGTTTAATTATTAGGGAAACCCAACCCCGACTGCTCAGAGGCTCTCAGCCCTTTCATGGGTACTCTTGCCCACTTTTCTGCCCAAATGAATTGGTTGATAGCCTGCTGCGAGTTGTGGATATCCTTCTCGAGGAGTTTGACAGTAAGGGCCTAAAACAAATAAAGTAGCCCAGGGAGTACATTTTGTTAAATTACCGCCACTCTGTCCAACCAGGATGCACAGAGGTTCTTCAATTTGCATAGATTAGTTTTGATAGTGCCAAGTAAGGGGGTACATTGTTATTCATATAGCTCGCCATATTGTGGTGATAAATATGCTTAGATATTTCAGTTTTTTTGCTGGCAGCCCAACAGAAAGAATCTATAGCAGAAAGTGTCTGTTTGATTCCAGGGTCCAATCTTATTCCGACTGACTTGTCATAGTTTACATTGAAACCCAAGAATCTGTTGTAGGTCTCCAAGATTTCCACAATTTTAGGAATTGATGGAAGTGGGTCAGTCACCCTTAGAAGTATACTGTTCGCAAATAGATGAATTTTATACTGTCACCCCTGCAAAATGCGATGCCTATGACTTTTGGCCTGTAGGTGAAAAGTTGTAAAACGTTCATGCAAGAAAATGAATAGGAAGGGGGAATGCGGGCATCCCTGGTGTGTTTTTCATATGGTGTAATCTTTCATGGTCTCTCCCCATTAACCAATACCCATGCCATATGATGTGTGTAGCTAGAGGCCAACCAAGATCGCATCCGCAGGCCCAGGCCTATTGCTTCAAGTGTTTTGGAGAGGAATTCCCAGTCAACCCTATGGAATGCTTTCTCAGCATCAAGTGACAGGATTAGCATAGGGATTCCTCTATGAATGGCTTTTTCTATTAGATGAAGTATCCTCCTAATGTTGTCTTCTGCCTTCCTCTGGGGAATTAAACCTGACTGATCTGGATCCAGGAGGAATGGCATGTGAGGTGATAGTCTATTGGCCAGGACTTTTGTGAACTGTTTGACATCAGTATTCAAAAGTGCTATCAGAAGATATGCTTCACATTTATCAGGTTGCTTCCGCAGGTGTGTGTATAAGTAAAATATTTGCCTTTGACATCAATGAGGATAAAATGTGGGATCATAAAAATTAGTTAAATAGTGGAAGTAGATTTGCGATCAGTACAGGTTTAAAATGCTTATAGAAGTGTTTCGTTAACCCATTGGGTGTAATTCCCAAATAGCTTTGAGGACCTCCTCTTCAGTAATAAGTTATTCAATTCTGACCCACACCAATGTCCCCTTCTTGGTGAATTGTGGATATCAGCCTTTGGATTATTTGAGCCCTTAACCGTAAAACAAGGAGTGATCCCATCCTATTGGCCTACTCATAAAATTCTTGTTGCAAGCACAATCCTCTCTTTCAGGGAGATAGCCTCCTGTAGATCTTTCAGGGAACCTGTGCGTCATTGGCACTCTGATGTTTCCTTTAGATCAGTCTCTAGGGAGGCTTTATTTACCATTGCAGGACTCTTTCTGCTATACATCGCCCTCGAAAAACTGCAGAAAAGTGTTTCACATCGAGTTTGGAGACATCTCATTAGGGTAATTCGTTGTGACTCTACTTTTCAGGAGAAACATTTCAAATCTCCAGATTGGGTGTCTCCTAATATAGCTGAGGTGCCCTACATCAGGTTAATAAAAGTGTGATATAGGTATGGGAGATAAATGTGAATTCCATGTCATCAGGGTGCTTATTATTGTGCCACAGGTCTACCAAAGACTACATGTCAATGACATTGTGATAAGTAAGCATTGATCTTGTAGAGGTTTATCTAGTAGGGCATCAGGAGTCAGACTGAGTCTCCCACCCAAATCAAGCTAGACAGGCCCCAATCCCCTATCAAGGTCAATAAGAGGGGCAGAAATTATTCCTATTCCTTGTTAGGAGTATATATATTAAGAATGTCGCAGCAGAGGCCCTCATGCTTACCTGCTAAATAAACATAACAACCTTATCTTGATTGTCCCTAATCCCTCTGGTTGGCTCAGAATGGAAGTCTTTATTAAGCCTAACCATTACTTTCTCCTTCTTAGCCTCAGTGGATGCAAAATATTCTGTGGAGTAGAGGTTGTGTTTCATCAAGGGGGTGTTAAGTGTGTTTCTTTTAGACACAAGATTTCTGGGTGGACTTCACTCACCTCTATCTAAATCCTATGATGCTTAAGTAGGGAGTACAACCTATTTATATTCCATGAAACAACTTTGACAATTTTCCTACTGAATGACCAAATGGAGTATGAACTTGCCTTACTATCTGGGAACCTTTACATATGAGGTAGCACCTACTGAAGCACAATCACAGCTTAATAAACCATTGATCATTCACAATTTGCAACCGCCCCTAACCTTCCAATGCCCTCCCCCTTCATCCATCACCAATTACCTGGCTCAGAAATTCCCTTCGAAGGGAGTAGGGAACAGATAAACACCTAACACGAGATTGAGTCACATCTGCTTCTGGCCTCCCCAGAGCTGTAGGTGAGTCTCTACAACAGTTGGCAAGTTTTAGTGTGTTTGTCAGTGTTAGGTTTGAAATTCCCCTTCCCGTTGTGCTCTTACACATGCTATGTTAGGTTAGCAATATGTGGCTAAATAGACGCCATTTGTATTCACATTATGCAATCCCACTGAGTTATCCTCGTAACATGTAAGCTTTAGTGAGCTTGTGTGACTCCATTTTGTATTTCGCAATCACTAGAAGACTGCTTGGGCTGTACTCGTATTAGGCCTTATTTTCCAATTTGCTTGCCTCACTAGCACACTGTATTTTGTTATTATTTTTCTTTTCTGTTCAAGGCTGTAACCCAACTTGCTAATGAACTGATGTTCTTTCTTTGCATTCCAATCTCAATGTGTAGCTCTGCTCCCACATTAGGAGATGCTGAGACTTGTCACAGTGGCCTTGGGCTACTGATAGTGCACCCATCTTGTTAGCTCATCTCTCTGTACCTCCTTTGTTCATGCCCGGCTCAAGTTGGTAACTTTCCATTAGAGGCGTGGCCGAAGTCTACAGAAGTGTTTATTATGTATTAGCATACCCTGGGGTGTCCGTCCCCTCTGCAGACATCTCTACTGTCTGACCGACTCCTCATTTTGGGGAAGGCATAGCAGGTGGTTGTAGAAGACCCGTCCTTCAGTGAGCACCCAAACAGAGACCCCGCAAAGTGATCTCCTCACCCATAATCGGGTTGTAGGGGTCGGGTGGTGTCCGGTCAGTTGGTTGGATCGGGCCCCAGATATACAAGACCGAGCTTGGTTCTTGCAGCTGTCCCACCCTTCCGATTGGACGGATCCTCAGCTAGTGGTCACCGGCTGGTGTCCTGAGAAGGCGAAACCTTGGAGCTGACCATTTGGTCTGAAGAGTCGGCAGTGGAGAATAACTTGACTCAACCTGATTGCACCAGGTGAGTGACTTGGTTCTTGGGAAAATGGCGCCATTCTTTGTCGGCATGAGCCTTTGGCCTGTGTCTTGCTGCAGTCTCCCGTCTGTCTTGTTTGCAGTTTTTGAACTGCCTTGCTTGAATGACAGGAGTCGATGGGCTGTGTCTTGGTACAGTTTTAATACCGTCTCGAGTGTTTGCGAGCAGTCTGACGGACCAGTCGGTAATTAGGCTTGCGTTCTGAAAAAGGTTGGGGGCTGTTTATGAACAATCTGCCAGGCCAACTGGCAATTGGCATACATTCGAAAAGGTCTGGGGCTAAAGCCTGTCCTCTTGAACTTGGTACGGTCTTTAGACTTTCGTCCTGAATGTGATACAGCCTCTGGGCTGACATATGATTCGTTTGCGTGTCTGGGTGCAGAAGGGTCTGTGGACCAACGTCGATGATGGTGCTGGTGAAATGCTTGGTTGAGTGAGCAGCGACTGTGCTCTTCGGACAGTTGGTTCGAGTTTTAAGTGATTCTATTTTTTCCCTTATTGCAGTTGTTGGTGTTGTTGTCCATTAGGGACAGTGTGTGTATCGTATATTAAGATGCCTTGTTTAAGTAAGTTAGGATGTTTCGGATGTCTATGTTGTTCTACCAATGCTCAGATGGAAGAGAGCCAGCCCACACCTCCGGAAGGTAGCCCAAATTTTGTCATATATGTAAAGCATGGTATTGGCTCTATTATGTTTAGCATATTGAGGAATAAATATACGAGGGACAATGCTGAGCTGCAATGGGCACTTACTGGGTCGTTTGATGAACAAAAAATTAATTTTCTGCAGGACAAATTGTTTGCTAAGAGGAGTAAGCAGTCCATGTTTGATTATTTGAGAGTGTGGCAGAAAGAAGCAAAGCAGAGACACATGCGAGCAGAGAAAGAGGCCTGAAGGAAGCAGACACAAACTATTACGCAAAAGGCAGTAGCCTATGAAAGAGAAAAGATGGAGAAAGGCATAGAATGTGCAGATAGGAAATTTCGACTTCAGACTGACAAATGTTATGTCACTAGGGAGGAGGATGAGCTAGTTTTGGAACTCTTGGATTCTCGCCCTCCACCACACTATGCTCCACAGCGGAAAACCCCACTGCATATTATAAGGAATTGGCAAAGGCGCCTCTTCCACAGTGATGACGCTAGCTGACATACAGTTATTTTGTGGCTTGTCGGTACCGGTGGTTATATGGAGACAGGTCCACATGCAGGACCATGGGGTGGAGCTGGGAGGCACATGGGACGAGATCAGAGCATGGGATAAGCAGCGCAAGCCCGCTAAGAAGCCCAAAGCAAAGCTATTGGCTTTACCGGGGTGTATTATCGCCTTCATGCACTCCCTTATCCCACCGAAAAGAGTGGATTGGTATTAGTTGACTGCGTGCCATCAGAAGAAAGATGAGAGTGTGTCGGATTTCTTTACCAGATTTGAGGGGGTGTTTCTAGATTTTAGTGGTCAGGATTTGTCACAAGAGGGTGGTGTCCGTTTGTTCGTGAACAGATTCATCACTAATTTGCTCCCTGAGGTTGCAACTAGGCTCGGTCATATTGAGAATGTTGCAGTATTATGAGCATAGAGAGAATGAGGATAAGGAAAAGGTAGAGAAGAAGTCTAAAGATTTGAAGACGAGCGTGTTGATGCAGCAAGTTGCAAGAGGAGGGGGAAGAGGACGTTGTTTGGGTTCAGGTCCACGGCCACCTCGATGTAACAGAGGTGGTGCTTCAGGTACAACTGTGGGACCCAACCAATGTGTGTACTGTAAGGAAGAGGGACATTGGTGAAACGAGTGCCTGGAATTGTTGCAGAGAGGTGGGGCTCTGAGAGGTCGGGGTTTCGGAGGACGAGGACATGGAGGAGGAGGCCCGAGGGGGGGTGCAGTCAGAGGACATGTCTTTCAATAGATAGAGTGGGAAGTATTTTGGTGACCCTCGGACAAGATAATACTATCATGATGATTATTATATGGACGAAGTGACGGGGGTTGTCTCACAGTTAGGACATCCAGGGGCAGGGCAAGGGACCAGTTCCGGTGCCTGTAGATCAGCGTGGACCTTATGTTACTGCAGATTTACCAGGTACTACTGAAATGTTTTTAGTTGATACAGGGGCTATGACTTGCTCTGTTTCCCGCACAATGGTCCCGGGGGCAGCTCTCTCTGGACAAAATAATGTTTCGGTGGGTTTCTTAGGTGTACCGGTTGTTAGCTCCAATTCCAAGCCTCTCGCTTTGACTATTGGCCCATTCACGGTTGACTCACCATTTCTACTGACACCACACTGTTGTGAGAACTTACTAGGACTGGATATGTTAAAAAGGTTGCATGCGACAATTTATTGTTCCCCGATGGTGTTTACATGACTCTTGGCGCGCAATTGGCCCGTGCTAAGCAATGCTTCACAAAAGATGCCCCCCTTCCTCCCAAATTTTGAGATGTGACCCACACGTTATGGGCTACAGGACATACTAATGTGGGGTTGTTTCAGATCCCGCCAGTCTCTATACAGATTAAGGATAATGCCAGATTGCCCCAAATTCCCCAATACAAGATATCCTAGGCAAGAGAAAGGGCTTTGTTGCAAATAATACAGGAGTTGATTAAGTCTGGTGTGTTTGAAGAGACAGCAGCGAATAGCCCTATTCTCCCTATCCTAAAAAGGCACCCTTGGACTCTTCTGATGTCCACCCTGATGTTTATTGTTTCGTCATTGACCTTAGAGAGGTTAAAAAAAATGGTGGTTCCCCAGTATCCTGTGGTCCCTGACTTTACCACGATCCTGACCATGATTCCCACGTCAGACAAATTCTTTTCAGTGATAGATTTGAAAAATGCTTTCTTTAGCATTCCAATCCATCCAGATAGTAGATATCTGTTTGGATTTGCAATAGCCGATAGGAGCTTTAGATTCTGTCGTGCTCGACAAGGCTATACAGAAAGCCCAAGTATTTATAGTCAGTCTTTGAAAACACAATCGGATTCTTTGGAACTTCTCCCTGGTGATGTGTTGCTGCAATACGTTGATATTCTCCTTTTTTGCCTCGGACACTGAAAAAGGATGTAAAGAAGCCACAGTTCAGTTACTACTGCATTTGGCACACCATGGACACAAGGTGTCCCTATCTAAATTCCAATATTGTGGACAGGAGGTCACCTACTTAGGTCACCTACTGTCGAAGGAGGGTCGCAAACTAACACCTGAGCGCATAGTTGGTATTACTAATAGACCTGTTCCTAAGACACAACACGAGGTACACGTGTTCCGATAGGATAACTTCGTATTTTTGGCACTGGATTCCGAACTTCACCTTACTAACAAGACCCCTTATTCACCTCACCACGAAGGATGTGCATGAACCCCTACCTTTGACACCTGCAAGCCAGCAAGCTTTTGAACAGTTACAGACTGTGCTTTGTTCTGCTCCTGTGCTTGGTACTCCTAAATACCAGAAGCCTTTTGTGCTCTATGTACAGGAGGCGGACGGTTGCGCGCTTTCTTTTCTAACACAGGTTTTCGTTGGTAAGCAGAGACCCTGTGCTTACTTCTCTGCTATCCTTGATAATGTTGCCAGAGCGCTCCCAAGCTGCCTGAGAGCTGACCCGGCGGTATCTATCAGACAATCGGCAGGGCTCGTCCTTGATACTGACCTCACAGTTATGGTACCTCATCCTGTGGACACGATTTTGAACAAGACAAAGATGCAGCACCTCACCAGTGCGCGTCTTACTAGATATGAGCTAACATTGTTTGCTCCACACATTACCATCAAAAGATGCGCTACCTTGATCCCAGCCACGTTACTACCCCTCCCTTTAGAAGACAAATGACAATAATGTCCATTATTGTTTATTTCGGACCGAGAAGGAAATGAAGGGACGGGTAGACCTGACTGATGTTCCCTTATCTGACTCCCAAGGGGAACTATAAGTCAATGGCTCTTGCTTCAAATTGCCGGATGGCACTACTATTGCAGCCTATGCAATCACCACGTTAAACACTGGAGTGGAGACATCTCGTATTCCATACCAGTCGGCCCAAGCTGCAGAGTTAGTTGCCCTCCTAAGGGCCTGTTAATTGAGTAAGGGACTGGCTGTTAATGTCTACACTGACAGCCAGTGTGGGTTCAGGGTGGCCCATAATTTTGGGCGCCTCTGGGCAGAGAGAGGGTTCCTGACCTCGTATGGGCAGAGAATGCAACATGGTCCACTAATACTTAGATTGTTATCAGCATTGACACTTCCTGATAAGCTGGCTATAATAAAATGCAGTGTCCATAAAGCTATCAAAAATAATGTTGGGAGGGGTAATGTGTTTGCAGATCAAACAGCTAAGGAGAAAGCCAAATCAAAGATGAACAAGATGTTTGTGGCAGGTCCTGCTACATGGGTTTCAGACAATGGGATGTTCGAGGATACAGTGGAAATTGTAAAGGAAATACAGAGAGAGGCGACTGTAGATGAACTGGAAATGTGGGAGGAGAGAACAGCACGTTTGGATGAGGATGGGTGTTGAACTGACTTCTCAGGAAAGCAGAGATGGTTGATGCCTAATGCTTTTGTTCTCCCTGTAGTCACCATGGCCCATGGCCCGGCGCACATTAGTGCCAAAGGAATATGCAAGCTACTAGACCCAGTATGGCAGAATGATAATATCCCTATGTAGGAGAGCAGGATCTGCTTCTTATAGTTACCCCCACTTTTTGCTGAAGTTTCACTGTTTTCCGACTTTAGTCTGGCTTGGGCCATGCTAACCAGGACCCCAGCCTAGCTGCTTCCTCTCTAAATTGATTACCAGTACTTTAGTTACACTCCAGATTGGATTCTGGGGTACCCTTATAAGTCCCTAGTATATGGTATACTATATACCCAGGGCATAGGTACCCCCGAGGCCTACCAGGGGCTGCAGCATGTATTGTGCCACCCCTGGGAAACCTTCCAAAATAACACCACAGGTCTGCTACTGCAGCCTGGGTAAAGTGGTGTATGCACCCCTTACTGAGATATAGGTTACATATATCTCTCTATATCACTGCACATGTAAACCTATCAGTCACCCCTATTGCAGGCCTTAACAATCCTTAAAGAAGGGTGCTGTGTTTCATGTGAGAGGGTGCCCCTGCATGAGCAGAGCCCATCTGCAGCTTTCAGAACCTTTATTCCGGGGTTGTTTGTGATGCAGCCAAACCATATACTCTTAAGTGCATTATAACCTCACAGTAAATGCTAACTTTGGGCTGGCTGCATGGAAACATGTTGTGTTTGGTGTCAAACACCTTGGAATCATACCCCCACACTAGTAACTGGTGTGGAAGTATGATCCCACCCTTCTAGAGGGAGAACCATGACAGCACCGGTATACCCGGGACCAGCTTAACAGACCCTGGCATCACAAAATGGATGCTGCCAGCCACAGACACGAGTCTACCCTCCTGCTGCTGGATCAAACTCTGGCAGGCGATGCCTGGACAATAGGTTTCCTGTCACAGGGAGGTGTGACGACCTCCCAGACCGGCTTTAGTGTATTGGGACTGGATGGGTGCACTCCAAGAGTGCTTTGAAGTCTGCACTGGGGGCACAATTGGTGTCCCTGTGCATAGTCCAGCTCAAAACGGTTGCAGGGTCTACCAGCCCCTGCTCTGGCATGAAACTGGACAAAGGAAATGGGTATAGCCACCCCTCTTTCCTGACCCTCCCATAGGTGGGTCCCTAGAGTTTGTCCCACCACTTCCTTGGGAATAAGATAGGAACCCCTGGCAATAGGACTTTAGATTTACCTTGACGAAATTCTGATGCATAATCCTGGAACTTCAATGATCTACAAGGCGCTAGATGACTGAAGAATCTCCCTTGGAGTAAAGGAGTTACTCCCCTGAAAGGCAGGCACCTAAGACGCATATGACTGGTTTGCATCTTCGAAGCTCCCGCTGGACTCCGAAGAATTTGCAACACAGGAGGTGAGTTCCCAGACTTCCCAGAGGCCTACCCGAGCTCCCAGCAAAGCTGAGACCCGTAGCCCTCGTGGGGACCGTGGAACCAGAACCCCTAGAAACCATGCACATTTGCAAGTGAATATGCTTCTCGTCAATCCTTGAGGCTGTGCTTTAGGCTACTTGTAGTCCACACCCCGAGCAGTGTCTCTACTGAAGATTACTGGCCTACACTCACAGAGTTTCCCGTGGCCTGGGATTGTGTGATTCCTCTTGAGGTCCCTTTGCGATTCCTGGTCTGTCGACTGGTGGGTCCTTGTGAAGGCAACTCTAACTTTAATTGGGTTTCCCTGGTTGCTCCAGGCGTGCCCTGACTCTCCATTGCTTGGGGAGTTCCCAGGACCTTCCTGGTTCACACCGAAGCATCTTTTCTCTTCCTGCATGGGTTGCTGTTGCAAGGGCTTGTTGGGTTCAACCCAAGCACCGACACCGCAGCACTCAACATCCTTTGTAGGACAGCTCGAATCCAGCTCCTGGTCATCATTGACACCTCCTGGTCCTCGTGGCTGTGGAGTCAAGCTTCATCTCTTCGCACCTGAAACACCCGACATCGGTGGGTATTCATCTATTGAGGCCCCTGGTCACTGGCAAGTGACCCAGACTCTGTCCCCTCTGCATTCAGGTTATTCTGATTTTCGATCCGGTCTTGGATCACACTGGACACTTTTCTTCTTCCTGGCAGCAGCACTTTGCAGTAGATCACCATTGAAATCAACAACGATTTCTGACACCATTTGACACCTATACACCCGGCTTCCCTGGGTGAGGTAACTAGAGTACTCCGGTGTTCCCTTGGGTTTTGGCCCTAGAAACCCCTAAGTCTAAAGGGGTTTGCTCAAAGTCCTCTCCTAAGTGTCCTTAACTTCTAAAATTCCAACCGCGACTTTCCCATAGAATAGTACAGGGCTCGCGCCTGTGTTCTCACACTGCATGCGTTCCACGTGGGTCTCTTGTGTCACCACCTTGGGTGGTTCCTTGGGGTCCCAGCGATTCTAGGCACTGTGTCTAGTCAAATTTTTGTTCTTATACCACTTTCTTAATATTTGGTTTGGTCTCCCCCTGGGGCGCATTGTATATTGTGCTATTTACTGTCGTTTTAGAACTGTATTATTGTGTATCTTGCACTTGAATCTCATAAAGATATTAGTAGTGAGTGTTTAGAAATAAATACATATATTTTATACATACCTTGTGTGGTTCTCCTTTCATTTAGTGATTCAAGAGGTTATAATCTGGTAAACCAAGCTGCTTTACACTCCTTCAAGACTTAGCCTGAAGGCTGCTCTCCATAGCTACCACTAGGATAGCTTTCAATAAAGGTTGTCTTTAAACCTATTCATCAATAAGGGTTGTTTGGACTGGTACAAGGTGCCCACTATAACTATTGGACAGCATATGGCAGGCCAAATTCTCACACCCTAAGGTTGCCACACACTTGGTGAAACACTGTACTATCTGTCTAAAACACAATCCTGGGAGGGGCACCCCTACACCTGCTGATAATTTTGCATCGCCTTCCTTCCATTTCAAGGTTCTCCAGATGGATTTTATCAAAATGGAACGAGTAAATAATTTGAAATATGTACTAGTGGTAGTTTGTGGATTCAGTAAATGGACTGAGGCTTATCCCACTAAGGAGAATGCGGCCATGGCATCGGCGAAGGCACTTTTAAAAGAGTACTTCCCACGCTACCGATTGCCGCGCATGATCTGGAGTGACAATAGGAGCCATTAAATTCCAAAGTCATTGATTTGGTGTGCAAGGGCTTGAAAATTATGGAGAAATTACATGCAGCAAACCACCCCCAATCAGCAGGCCTTGTTGAGAAGTACAATGGTACTGTCAAGTTAAAGCTAGCGAAAATTCATGAAATTATAGGATTGCAATGGCCAGATGCGTTGCCCTTAGTACTGTGATCTACGAGAGTATTGGCGCATTCTAGGACAGGGTTTCACCATACGAAGTTGTCTTCGGGCATCCTGCTAATGCCTGGGGCGTCCCAAGACCCAAACATTTCTCCAAAATAGAGTACCCTCTTCTGATAGACTACCTGTATCAATTGTCTAAAGACCTTTGTTTTATTCACCAACAGATACACACCACTCTGCAACCAGAACCAGAGGGGCCCAGGCATCGTCTACAGCCCGGGGACTATGTGATGGTTCGACATTTCCAACGCAAAAACTGTATGGAGCTGAGGTGGAAAATACTTACCTAGCTGTCAAACTAGACAGACGGAAGCACTGGGTCCATGCGTCACACGTGAAGAAGGTGCCTCTGCCGCCTCCATATGATGCCTGGGTTCGGGACGGGATCGCTGACCAGGAAGGTGAGCTGGTGCCTCGTTTTGTCCCTTGCTCTGACGCCTGGCTGAGAGGGGCGCAAACAGACGAGGAGAGTGACAATGCCTTATTCGAGGCAATTCCCCGAGATAAGGGCCGCCTCGAATGCTCCACCTCTTGGTGTACAAACACCTGAGGCCCAATTGAATTTGAATTTTTGCCTCTGTTTGTGGATGAAGAAGTGCCTGGGCATACCAGGTACAATCTGCGGCCCCGACGGAAGGACAGTGCACCAGCAGGGCAATCCAGGAGTTAAGGAAGGACTTGAGCTTAGGGTGTAGGTGCTGAGCCTCTGATGCCTACTTTAGACTAGAGTGAAGAGCACTGCCCTGGATACTGGACAGGATCATTGAGGGTATTTGCCTGGGAGGGAGGTTGCCCTATCCTGAAAGAAGAAGGATTTGTTTCTCAGTAAGGGCTGCAATTGTTTTTCAGCAAGGGCTGCGATCGTGCAGCTCCTCCATGGGGGTGCTTGATGAACAATAGGAGCCTGCCTGTGAGGCTCATAACGGACACAGGAAAGAACCTCTGGTTGGTTGTGTCTGTATTTTCTATGTACCCGTTTGGTCGTGGAATCATGAGAGAGGAGCAGCCTCTAGTGGCTTCTCTGATGCAGCAGAATGGGCCTAGATCGTCTAGCTGGTCTACTGGAAGTAGGGTAGTGGTGGTAGCGTTCATTCTCCTGGTGATGATAACATTATTTGGAGTATTCTGGTATTTAGAGGAACAGCACCCTGTGCATACTTTGATAGGGACTACCCCCGCACCAGCTGAACACTTGTTTATTACTTTGGCCTGCATAAAGAAAGACATAGACAAACTTACACTCAGAATGCATTCATCCAAATGCTCTGTCAAGTACATAGCACTACTAATGCCACGAAGTGTTGGGTGTGTGGACTGCTCCCTTCAGTTATGCATAAAAATGACCTACTGATATTGTTGCCCTTGTCCTCTTTAGGTAGCTGTGAAGCTTGGTTTTAACTACTATCTATGGTCTATATGCATTACTATGCTAATGCGATTAAAATGACACAGACTGGCTAAAAGGCAATTTTAGATTATATAGTGGTACATCAAGGGTATAAACCTGGGGAAGATAGAAAAAAGGGTACCATACACCCTGACGCCTGTATGAATGTTTTCACAGTCCACGAAAATGTCACATGGTTACAAAATGAAGTACTAGACTTCCAAGGATTCAATGTCAATGAATATTTTAAAAGTTTCCAAGAGCGCAATATCGCTGAAGATAAAGCTATGTCCGTTCCTGTGACAAATGCAACAGCTAGTTTCTGTGTTCAAGGGTCAGGGAATGTTACCGTAGGACAGAGTCATTGTAGTTATACCTATCAATTGAATATCACTAGTTGTCCACCCTTGCTGACACCTCCGAATGTATATTTCATCATTGTGGAACAAGCTTATACTTGGCTTCCTAGGGGGTGGTCTGGCCGGTGTCATCTCTCCTTCCTCCTGCCTCCCGTTTACCTTGCACCGTCCAGTTACCACAAAGATCATAGGTCGCATTGTAGGGATCTTCCCATGCACCGATTTAAAAGAGTTGTTAATAAAGATGATATTGATCAAACAGATACCTCCCTTCAGCAATTCACGGATATAATGAAGGGTTTTAAGCCACTCTGGGGTCCCATGTTTAATAGCCGCGACATACGTCACCTGCCAGAGTAGTTGAGGGAGTCATTAACACTACTGCTGGTATACTGACTAATATTACAGTCGAGCTCCAAGCTACGAGACTCGTTTTGCTTCAAATCGGGTGGTTTTAGATGTCATTCTTGCTGACAAGGGTGGAGCATGCCGCGTCATTTGCAGCAGTTGCTGCGTTTATATACTCAACAGTCCCCCGACTGTATATTCTGCAATACAGAAATTACACGGACTTGCCTCAGAGATCCATCAAGACAATGCTTCATGGTCCCTTACTGGGTGACTCTGGGGCCTGTTGATTTCATGGGGCTGGAAGATATTTCTGGTCCTGATAGCTATTGCAGGGGTCATCTTTGCCTGTTGTTTGTACATCAATTGCCTCCTAGCCTGTTGTAAGTATTGTGTGAGTAAACTCACCCCCAGCATTACTGTGCCGAAACAGGATAATAAGTACTCCTCCATGATGATGCAAGCAATTCAGTCAAGTATGCTGATAGACGAGGGAATATTCGAGTATTAAATGATGTTTTGAATTGTAAAGACCCTGTTGGATAGCAATAAAGCTTTTAGCCACATATGCTAAAAGGAGGGTCTGTCAGGTGTGAAATTTCCCTTCCCGTTGTGCACTTACACATGCTATGTTAAGTTTGCAATATGTGGCTAAATAGACGCCATTTATATTCATATTATGCAACCCACTGAGTTATCCTTGCAACATGTAAGCTTTAGTTAGCTTGTGTGACTCCATTTTGTATGTCGCAATCACTTGAAGACTGCTTGGGTTGTGCTCGTATTAGGCCTTATTTTCCAATTTGCTTGCCTCAGCAGCACACTGTATTTCATTATTGTTTTTCTTTTCTGTTCAAGGCTGTAACCCAACTTGCTAATGAACTGATGTTCTTTTTTTGCATTCCAATCTCAATGTGTAGCTCTGCTCACACGTTAGGGGACGCTGAGACTCGGCACAGTGGCATTGTGCTACTGATAGTGCCCCCATCTGGCAGGTGTTAGCTCATCGCTCTGTACCTCCTTTGTTCATGCCTGTCTCAAGCCGGTAACTTTCCATTAGAGGCATGGCCGAAGTCTCCAGAAGGGTTTATTATGTATTAGCATACCCTGGGGTGTCAGTCCCCTCGGCAGACATCTTAGGGTGAAGGCCTGACTGGGCTCCTCCTGCTGAATATATACTGAATAATGTAAATTCATATTCTCTACTGTCTGACCGACTCTTCCTTTTGGCGAAGGCATAGCAGGTGGTTGTCGATGACCGTGTGGCCCTAGAGGGCCCCGTCCTTCATCAGGAAGACCTTCCATGGTGTAGTCCAGAACTAATAGAAACAGCAAGCCGATTGTCCCTGTGGGGCCGCCTTAATTCTGATTCATCCTGTGTGGTGGTTTGCGTTTCTTCCATTTTTCTAATTAGTTCCCATTTCAGGGTATCCTCCTCTTTTGCCGATGATTGTGGGTGGTCCATGGATGGTACAAAAAGTTCCTAATCTTCTTCCAGTGTGTGTACAACTTGTTGTTTTCAAGTCCATCAGGAACCGGGGTGCAAATGGGAATGTCTATCATTATCTAATTTGTTGTTTGCACATTTCAGACATCACTGTGGCTAATGCACCCCTCTCATTCAAGGTAGCCTGGGAGAATTCTTGGTACAAGGCTATGTTTTTGTCATGGTTAGTAAGCGGATCTAATTCCCTGCCATGCCACATTATTCTGTCTTTCACCGGTGAAGAACCCAATTTTGTGTTAATGTCTCTCACTCTCGCCCACAGGATTGGTTTAGGGGCTCCCACTCTATGTGCCTCGACCATCAATACATTGAACGATGGGCTTTCTGTGAGGACATATCTGAAAAGATTGCTGCGGAACTGGACCACGTCATCGGACTCAGGGGCATGTTAACAAGACAGGCGATAAAATTATCGCCGCTTTAGCGGCAGAAAACTGCCGCTAAAACGGCGATAATGGGCTTGATAATATGCTCTATGGAATTCCAATTGAAGCCCATGTTAGATGTGAAGGACATCTAACCTGAGCTTCAATTGGAATTCCATAGAGCATATTATCAAGCCCATTATCGCCGTTTTAGCGGCAGTTTTCTTCCGGCTAAAGCGGCGATCATTTTATCGCCTGTCTTGATAATATGCCCCTTAGTTTTTAAAACATTGCAGATACATATGTTGTCACAACATGACCTATTCTCTGGGTCAGAGCATTTCTCCTATAGCAATTTAACTTCATCTTCCACTTTAGTGCCAGAGTCCTGCAGCTTCTCTCTACTCATAGCAATTATGTCGTCCTCGTTAGTGACCACTTGTTCCCTCCCCCAGGGTTTGAAGTTCCTTTGCTACTTTGGAGAAGGCTGCAGCTAAATCGGATTTCAGAGTCTTATGCTTGGTCATCATGTTTGAAATGTTATTGATGAATGTCACTTAGACACGCCTGAAATTCTTCCTTTGTAATTGGAGCCCCACCTTCACCTTTCTTTGAGGTCATGGTTTCTCTCACCTGGTTAATCAATGATTCCATGGGGGCTGCAGATATAGGGGCCTTTGATGTCATAGATGCAGCCATCCCCCAGCACTCGCCTGGTCGCTTTTGTTGTTTCAAGGGCTTGCTCATGTGTGCCTTTGAGGCTGGCTTTAGGAAGGCACCCTGTAGAGCACCTGGAGTCTGGAGGAGCCGAGATGCATGTCAACAGTCCCATAAGAAATGAGGGCCACCATGAGTTAGTTCCAGGCAGTAGTTAGCAGGGCTATACTCCAAATGAGCTGAAGAGGGTGTAGATACAGCCACCAGGACACTAGTCCATGAGCCGATCAAAACCTCCTCTATAGCTCACACGGTTGCTCCTCAGGGCATCGGGAGAACCACCATCTGCTTCAGGGCCAGGTGCCTATAGAAGAGGAGACTGTCGGACTCCCCAACTCCTCACCTCTATCCACTCCCAACGACCCTTCTCTCTGAAGGTGGAAATCTTCACTCAAGGGACAGCTTGCTCTCATGTGATAGAGGAGTACACAGACCAAAGATGGCAGTCTACGCACTCACCGACACCGGGGTACTCCCAGTCACGGCCGCCACCTCCACTGTGTCCACAGTAGCCTGCATCCCCATAGAGAAAGACAGCATTACTCCGTCACCGTTCCCTGAAGGGGCTTCGGCAGCCTGGAGTGCCTCTGAAATCAACAATAGATGGGATCGGTCTACAGTGCTCTAGCTCACTGTACTTATTCTTGCAAATTCTGTGTCAGATTTTGTATCACGCTGTGTCTGTTATTCAGCAATGCACCTAGATGTTCTAAGCCATTCACCTACTACACCCTTTTGCATGCTTAATGATTGGGTGTGAAGTGTCTTCTCCTAGAAGTCAATTAATAAGATGCAGGAGTGCAAAAGGCGACCTGCTGCTCTTTTGCTGTTTTTGTAAGGAAAACAGCAGAGCAAGTATCTTAGGAACTTTCGCCATACAGATACTGCTGGCACGTATATTTGATCAATTATTTATATACAACAGCCTTTGCACACTTTCATTGAAACAGAAGCAAGACGATAAGACCAAACATGTGAGAGTGGACTTACTTATCTCCTGGTGCCACTCACACAACATCCAGCCATCTCATCCAGAACAGGTGATTTTAAACAAAAATATGTATGTCTATATGCATGAATGTATTTATTCATTTAGGGTTTTTATGGAGAGCTACAAACTAGCTAGGTCATGGCAAACTGCAGAAATAGATAAACTATGACAATCAAATGGGAGAGTGTTAGTAGCATTTTTACAAGAGGATGTTGGAGCGTGGAGCTGTGCCAAATTTGGCAGCGCCGTGCTCCGACATTTTGAAAATGCAGGGATGCGCCATATTCACAAGAATATGGTGCACCCCTGTGTTTCCCCAAGTGCTGGTACAAAAAAAGCTGCCTAGTGCCAGTGCAGGCATCCTGCAACCATGTTGCAAGGGTGCCTGTGCAACAGGGACGATTGTTTATGTTCAGGAAGGGACACATAAACAATCAATAATGGTGATTTCTTTATTTCTGTGTGTGCTGAATGCAGCACACATGGAAAGAGCACAAAACGAGGAGGAATTTATAATTTCTCCAGGTATCTCCACTCTAATGCCTGGTATTCAAAAGGCATTACTTTTTGCCTTGCAGATCTGGCTGCAGCGTAAAAAAGCAATGAGTGTTGAGGTGGAATGCCCACTGCAACACCTATGGCATGGCCCTTTGTCACAGAGGACTGTAGCGGAAAGGGGCATATTTACGAAGTGGCTTTGAGCCAAGCTAAGTAGCTTAGCACCACCTTGTAAATATGGAAAATGGCGCTATGCCACCAGACTGTCAAATAAAGTGACACTGCGGTAGCCGTAGGGGCTTGTAAATACGCCTCTTAGTGTCCAGCCAGAACCCTTCTGATATGACTTTCTTTTGACACTCCCATTGAGATGTAAGAGTTGATATGTGGACTTATGCCCACATTTTGAAAGACGACTGACATTAAACTGCAGCACCAAATTAAACAGTGCTGTAGTTTGAGCTTGTGAAATATCAGTAGGCAGGGCTGGGAGGGGTGCTGATATGGGGGGGGGGGGGCACCCCTAAAAAAATCATAGAAAAAGGGTTTCACCTGCAAAGAAAATAATGGTGTCAATAGTGACTTCGTGTTCATCCCACATTGAAAAGTCTGCAAATCGTCAGACTTCGATGAATGCCATGAAGTGAGGGTGACATACTTGTGTTCTGAATCACGTTTTATGGCTGTTCCAAACGTTTGAACCCTGGATCCCCAAGAATCTTTCTCCACATCTTTGTGCCTTGAAGGGATGTTGCAAGATTAGAGAAATGGAGGAGGAACATAGGTTTCTGGCTGGAGCGTCACAACATTCCAACATTTGAATGTAGTCACACCCTTTTATCACTATGCCTTGTGAATAGCTCACACTGCTTTGTGATTGAACATGAGCTCAACCAGGATCCTTCAAGGCTGCTTGATATGGTTATGATTGTTAAGTGCAGACACATTCTGCCTACCAGGTTTTGCACTCTTCGTAGTTTTACAATGAGTTTTGGGGAAGCATTGATTATCTCCATAACAGTAGTCCAGAGGGGGCATGGGTAGCAGATGTGTGAGCAGAATACAGTGGCCAGTTTGGAAGAGTGGAAGGATTTGCTTTAGGAGTGAAATTTGGAAATTACTTTGCTTGACTGATGCAAACATTTGTGGGGTAAAGATGCATTCCACGTTGAAAATGATGCTCAGGTTTCTGACCTGTTGGCATGATGTATGACAGGAAGACTAGATTGGACAGTATGAGGAAAAGAGGGACATGTGAGCCCTCCTGTCCTCTTGGGCTGCTCAACTACAGGCAACTTTCATTCATGCAAAAGTAGACTTGGTCTAGGTTGTCTATAATGCAAGACAGTTTCTCTATTGCTTTCTCTAAACAAATCCGCATCTGGTTATTATCCGTGAACATCTGGATTTTAACCTGTTGCTGATCTAGTACTTGAGCCACATCAAGTTTGCAACTATTATAAAGAAGCTGTGTGAGAGGGGACTCTCATGAAACTGATGGAAGGATGAGATAGAATACCATATTTGTATAGATGCTGATACAGGACAAAATAATGAATTGGGCTTGAAATCAACAATGTGCAAATGTTTTTCTGAAGCTCATCTCTGCTCTTGGGGGGGGGGGGGTCATTGGGGCTCACTGACCAATAATGCAGTTGTGCTATCACCAGACAAGCTGGGCTGAATTATAGGCTTTGGGGCCGTCCCTCTGCTGGCTTAGATTTGCCTCACTTCAGATCTTCACATTACCTTTATCAGCGTTTCCAAAGGTAAAACGTGCTTCGAATGCTGTGTTTTGCAGGACACCTTCTGCAGTGAAGCTGTAACATGCAATTTACTTTCTAAATACATGCTGCCTACTCACAGGCACCTCTGCACTACTAAAGGCCACTTAAGGGAAATCCACCTTTACAACTAGAGGTTTCTCATTAAACAGCTGTGGGGAATTTACAAGGGAGGGACAGATAAAGGGTTTGAAGTAGATCAGGAGAATGTGGTATATGAAGCATAAATGGTGCAGGGGAAAAGGAAGCAGTGATTAGAAAGCGAGACACAAGAAAGAGAATTTATTGAAATGTCTAGGGAGAGCTGCTCAGAAAAAAAATAAACGGACAATGGCAATGTTTATGCTCCAACACTGCTGAAGAATCTAAAGGCCCAAAGAAGAAGAAGAAAGGAGAAGGCCTTAGGAATTGAGAAACAGGTAGAAGGGTAGTTAGAGCGGCTATTCAACCTACATGTTATGTTACTCTTACACAGTATGGGGCAGATCTATATCGGAGATGCGCCACTTTTACGCCGCCGTTGCGTCACTTTTGTGACGCAGCGGCGGTGTAAACCCTGCGCCACGTTGCGCCATATTTACATCGTGACGCATCTATGGAGATGCGTCACGATGTAAAGCCCTGCGCCACGTAAAACCTGCGTCAGGTTTCACGTGGGCGTGTCGACAGAGGGGGGGGCGTTCCGTCGCAGGAACGCCCCTGAAAAGTGACTCAGTCAAATCTATAAGATTTGACTGAGTCACTTTCCCAACGCTGATGCGCCAAAACCCTGCGCCTGCTTGAAGCAGGCGTAAGGCTTGACGCACCATGTTAGGGATAGGGTAGGTTGGAACAGTGCTGGAGTTGCGTCGCGCTTGCGACGCAACTGAAGCACTGCGCCAACCTTACGCCATCGGATGCGTCACGCATCTGTTTATTCCTGCGCCATGATGCGCCGCATTGTAAATGCGGCGCATCATGTGTGGCGCAAGGGTAAACTTGCGTGACGCATCATTCCTGGCGCATCCTTGCTGATTTGCAGGGATGCGCCAGGCAACATAAATCTGCCCCTATGTTTGTAAATGCTTCTTTATTGTAAGTATTCTTCACACGAAGGCCAGCACGTCTGCTTCGGATGATAGGTGGTGACAACTGTCATCCTTAGCATTCTTTGCTACCTCATACATAAATGACATGATAACACTGCATGACTAATTGCATTCTATTCTAAGCATAGACATACCACTACAGTGGAGACAACAGTGGGAGGAGTAGAAAATTGCAGAATGCCCGAGGATCTGCGCAAATGCCCCAGTTTTTTTCGATTCAGGAAACTCCTGATGACTGAATTATTCCGGGACTGATTTGTGCCTGACCTGTACTTTGTCCTCACTGCAGCGCGGAGATACCCCTTTGGGGGTGGTTCCGGTGCTTTATAAATTCCCTTCCAATTACAATTACAATGATGAGGGTACGTAATCGGGGGTTAAGTGTGATAGGGTAAGACAGCACATGTCCAGCAGGGGCAGGGCCACACTAGAAAGATAAGAAAAGGAGATGGCAGAGCAGTAGAAAGGATAATAATGTGAACGACAGAGAAAGGGGAAGCAGTGAATGGCATAGGATGAGTTAGAAAACTGGATAAAAATAATTGGTGGGATAGAAATTCTGAAAAAGATCATTAGTGATTTCAACATCACATGGAAGCAGAAATACAGTTATCAGTTTGTCCTCAGGAGAACATAGATGGATAGAGAGGATGTGTACAGAGAACTGATGAAGGGGTGCTTAAAGTGCACTATTTTAATATGTATCCATGGTTGCATAGAGTAGGATCATAGAAGTAGAAACTCTGGGCCTCATTTATGAAAAGTGACGCATCACTGCGTGAAAACAGTGATGCGCCACTTTTCACTGCGCCCTCCCTGCGACTCCAGTGATGCGTCATATTTACAGTATGACGCATCATGTCGCAAGGAGTCACAGATACGTCAGTATTTCTGACGTATCTGTAGGCGCAAAAGTGACGCATCGCTGGAGTGTGTCACAAAAGTGATGCAACTCCAGCAATGTGTCCTTTCACATGGGGCAAGCCCCATGTGAAAGGGCCTGCGTCAGTCTTACGCCTGCTGTGAGGCAGGCGCAAGAAATTGACGCATTTGCACACTAGAAGTGGCGCAGTGAAATCTCGTAGATTTCACTGCGTCACTTCTACGACCCTTTGTTGCGTCAAAACGCCCCCCTTGCATACATTATACCTGGCGCAGGTATAATGTGGCGCAGGGGTTTACAAAGTGACGCATCTACCTAGATGCGTCACTTTGTAAATATGGCGCAACATGGCGCATGTTTTATGCCACTGGTGCGTCACAAAAAGTGACGCACCGGCGGCGCAAAAGTGACGCAGGGGCTCATAAATGAGCCCCTCAATTTTCAGATGAGTGGATCTGAAGAGTAAAGCAAGATGGCAGGTGTAGAGGATTGCCATAGAATACAAAACTTAGTTTTACAGTCATGGCACACACTCCCGTACCCTGCTTAATGAGAGAAATCATTTGATTTGTAGATTGTATAAGCCGGAGGAGGATGTAAGGAAGATGCAACATGATATATAGCATTCTTTCTTATGGTATACATTATGTTGCCAACATGTTTATGCCCACTAACACAAGCCTAAACGGTCTGGGGCATTTTTTTTTTACTTTATTTTCCAATATGTCGTACATACAAATGTTACAAATAAGACACCACGTCCATCATAACATAAACAAACTCTGTGCAAGCTCTATATGTCCATTACGACAGTACATCTTCAGGAATAAATTGGCACAGCTAGTGTAATGACATATCATGACAATAGATATCTACCCAGACGGCTCCACCTCCAGTCCTCCCCCAGTTCGTGTCCCAGATGTTCAGGATTCCCATCTTTCCTTTTACCATCAGTGGTGGCTCACAGCAGCAGAACACCTCCATTGTCTCCTTTCACTCCGGCAGTGCTAATTTATATATAATCACCCCACCCCCCTAAGGCACAATACCATTGTCTAATTGCGAATTTGAGGCCTGTTTGGTTGCTTTCACATATCTTCGAAATGGGCCCCATATATCCTTGGGGCGGGACGTAGGGGGTGTGATACAAGCATAGTTCTCCGCATTAACATTGCAATAGGCTAGACTGCGCAGCCAATCCTGAACTTTGGGTCCTGTTTTCCTGCCCCAGTTTATAACAATCTCCCTTTTTGCCAGCAGGAGCCCCAGTGATGCAAAACGTCTAATCCGCTTGGGGATGTTCACTGTGTACCCAAGTAGCGCAATCTCCGGAATTGGCTCGAGCGGCAAGCCGACCATCTTCCCAAGTGTAGTGTGAAAGTCTACCCAGTAACTCTGCAGACAGGGGCAAGTCCATGCCATGTGTATGCAGTTGGTGTGGGGTGCAGCACATTTTAGACATGTATGAGGCCTGGAGGCATCTATCCTGTGTGATTTGGCAGGCATAAAATAGGCACGGCGTAGAAATTTAAAATGTAGCAGCTTGTGTCTGCTGTTGAGCGAGATATCTTTGGTTGCCACGCAGCATTTGGACCATTGTTCGTCCATTATTGGACTGCCCAAATCTGCCTCCCAGTCGCGCCAGAGCTTATCGTCACTCACCGGTCTCATGTCAGCACTTGCTTTGTACATTTTAGAAATGAGACGTACACCATCGGGGTTCTCTATGACTTGTGTTAGTGGGGGAAACAAGTCTGGCTCAATTGGGAATGTGGGGAGTGTCTCACGCAAGGCCAACCTCATTCGGGTCATGACAAAACGAGTCATAAAACCGCTACCAATGTACCGCACATCATTGTCCAGTGAAAACACATGCCCCTCCGGATATAAAACCCCTATTTTGGATACGTCTAACGAAGCCAGTGTGTGTTGGGCAGTGGCAGGGCAGATGAGTATAGGGTTACAGCGCCGGTAAGCTTCCCCAAACTCCCCTATGACCAACTGGTGATGGACACCGTTTGTATGTCATGTGGGTCGCGAGGGAAGCCCCTAGGATCCGCCTCCTGCCGCAGAAACGGGATTCTTGCATCTGGGTGGAACCATGCGTGTGCATAGTGCCATTGCGCTACTAAGTAATATAATTGTAGGTCTGGTACACCAAAACCCCCCTGCCCATGTGGTAGCGTGAGGATCGACCAGCGAATACGTGGCTGCTGTCCCCTCCAAACCAGGCATATGAGGTTTGATCTTAATAATTCGAAAGAAGCCATCGGTGAGAGGTATGGGGATGTTATTGAAGAGATATAGGAATTTGGGAAGTACGACCATCTTTAGGATTGCAACCCGTCCCGCTAGTGATAATGGTAACCTCAGCCAGCGTTCCACCTGTGTTTCCAAAGTGTGCACTGCCTGCCCATAGTTTAAGCATATAATTTGTGTGTTGTCCAAGTGGATGTGTATCCCGAGATATTTTACCAAATCGGAACACCACTCAAGAGGATGCTCGCATTCCCACGGAGTAGTGCTCGTGGTCAATGGAAAAATTATGGACTTGTGCCAATTTATGCCCAGCCCGGAGAATCTGCCGAATCGGAGGATTTCTCTAATGAGGGGCGCTAAGTTGGTCTGGATGTATAGGATTGTATCGTCTGCATACAGGGAGACGAGAAGGGGGCTGGTTTGAAACTGTGACGTTATTGGAAATGCCTAATCAACGGGTCCATTGCTAATATGAACAGAAGTGCTGATAAGGGACAGCCCTGCCTCGTCTCACGGGAAAGAACAAATGGTCGGGAAAGCGTGCCGCTCAGACACAGCCTTGCCGTGGGTTTACCATAGAGTAATTTCGCAGTAGCAATAAATCCCATCGGCATACCCATACGTCTCATTACTTCAAATATAAATGGCCATTCCAGAGAATCAAAGGCTTTCTCCGCATCTAATAATATCGCGGCCGCGGGGGTGTCAGGGTTCATTCTGTGAAGGACCACGAACAGTGTCCGAAGGTTCAAGGAGGTGGACCGGTGAGGTACAAAGCAAGATTGCACCGGGGAGATAATATACTCTATTAATTGAGACAACCGGTTTGTGAGAATTTTGGCTAATATTTTGTAATCTAAATTTAATAGGGCGAGTGGGCGATATGATCCACTGAGCATAGGATCCTTGGGGAGGAGCATGATGACGGCCTTGCGTAGGGTAGGAGAGAGTTCTTGTTTCTCCAACGCTTCCGCATATACCACAATTAGCTGTGGGGCAAGAAGGTCCATATATTCTTTATAAAAATCCCCCGTGAAGCCATCAAGCCCCGGGGCTGTGGAGCCTCTGATCATGTCGATGGCAAGTGAGATGTCAGCCACCGAGAAGGGCACCGCTAAGAAGTCCTGCATGTACCTTTCCAGGTAGACCAGTGCAATATCAGACAAATAGTCGTTTTGGTCTGCGCTATCAGATCCCACCCTTGAAGTGTACAGTGTGGTGTAATAATCCAGAAACTCGTCATGGATATCGGAGGTATTGTTAAGTGTGTGCCCAGCTGTGTCACAAAGTTCAGTGATGTATTATTTGCTGTATGGCAGTCTCAGCATTTGTGCTAACACTCTCCCAGGTCTCTCCCCCTCCCCATAGCGCCTGGCCGTGTGGTATTTTCCCAGGTACAGAATCTCCCGGTCCGCTGTATCTCCGTATTCTGTCAGAAGGGCCAATCGTTTAGCCTGATCTACAGAGTCTGGGGTACCCACGGAATTGGTGTCAAGTGCAGAGATGTCGTGTTCAATGCGTGTCATCTTGCTGCGAAAATCTCTGAGTACCCCCGCATGTTTAGAGATACAAACACCCCTAATGATCGCCTTGAAGCTCTACCATAGCATTGCCCAGGAGATTACAGAACCTGTGTTGATCTCGAAATAGTCTTCGATGGCCTCTCTCACTTCAGCTTTAAAGAGCTTGTCATGCAGGGCTTGACCAGGGAAGCGCCACTGGCGCTCGTATCCCTCAGGTCATGGGAGTTTCAAGTGTAATACTATCAGAGAGTGGTCAGAGTATGTCCTAGGGAGCGTCGTCAGTGAAGCAAACCAGTCTGTGCAGGCTGGGGTGAGCAACCAATAATCTATCCTTGTTCAAGTATTATGTTGGCATGAGTAGTGAGTGTATTCGGTCTGGGTGGGGTTTCATTTCCGCCATGTATCTATAAGTGTGTGCTGCTCACAGAGTTCGTCGCGCCCGTGGTTTTATGTCGGGTGCCCGTGAAGTGCTGTCAAGTCTGGGGTCAAATAGTAAGTTAAGGCCCCCCCCAATAATATCTTGTGTGGCTCTAGTTTGGACAATTGGGTATTCAGCGTGTGGATGAACTCAGGGGAGTCAGTGTTCGGGGCATAGATGTTTACCAGGGAGACCCTGTGGCCACCGAGGGAGCCAGTGAAAATAATGTATCTGCCCTCTAGGTCGCAGATCACACCACTGAGACTAAAGGGGACTCTTTTGTGTATTAAAACGGTGGTGCCCCTAGCATAACTGCTGTAGCTGCCAAAAAGCATGCGCGCGCCCCAGCTGGCACCGAATTGCGCTGTATCAGTGGGTGGGGGATGTGTCTCTTGCAAATAGGCTATGTCCCCCTTATGTCGAAGCAGATAGTGAATCACCTGTCGTCTTTCGTGGTAATCGTTAAGACCTCTGGCATTCCACAAGATCAAGGAGAGGGCTGAGGGGCCGTCAACATTACCAAGACGTGTGATCACAAATGGGTGTACTATCTAACTGGACTGACCTGCGATGCATGTCTAATATTGCTAGCGGTAGTGGACAGTGGTGCAAACTACAAAAATTGAATCGTGCTTTCCAAACAACCCCCCCTCCCCCCACCAAGCCACCTTTCAAACCCAAGGTGGCAAGCCCTTTGCAAATAAGCAAAAAAGAAGTACAAATCTACTTCAAATATGACTGATGTGGCCCAAACATAGTACCCCAGTGTGAAGAAGAACAAACTCAACGGATACACCATGGGTGGGGTGGCAACGCCGGGTTGTGTACCGGCCAAATGACATAATAATATAACATGAATAACATTTTCCAAATTGAATACACTAGTATGAGGAAAATAAGCAAATGTGTCAACCAGTTCCAGAGCTGGAAAAGAGTTCTGCGCTAGCTTCTGAGCCGCTGTTTGGTAGGGAGGGAAGGCTCGCACCCCTGGACGACGGGTTGTTTCGTTGTTTATATGTCCAACAAAATTCTTGAGCTTCAGCTGAAGTGTCAAATATGCAGGCCCAGCCCCTTACATCTATTCAAAGTCTTGCTGGGTATAGCATGCCATATTTAAGGCCTAGGTTGCGCAATGTGGCCTTCACTCCATTGAATTTACAATGGGCTTCCTGCACCATTAATGTAAAGTCTGGGTGGAAGGACAGTTTTGACCCCTGCCACTCTAAGTCTCCACGTTCTCTAGCCAGCCTCAGCATCGTATCCAGGTCTCTGAAGTTCATGAGGTGAGCTATTATGGGCCTGGGAGGAAGACCAGGATTAGGTCTGGGGCCCAGCAACCTATGAGCCCTTTGCACTACGAATCCTGTGGTGAATGACTCCTTGCCAAAGAGGTCGTTAAGTAGGTTTTCCACGAAAAGGTCCATGCATCCGGTGGCTGTCGTCTCGGGAACTCCCAGAATGCGAACATTGTTGCGGCGGCTGCGGGCCTCCAAATCTTCATTTTTAATGGCGACTTCCTTGATTATGCGTTCTACTCGCTCCAGTCTTTTGAGGGACTGCGCAGCCCCGTCCTCAATGTTGGAGATGCGAGCCTACGCTACATCCAGCCTTCTATCATGGACCTGAATTTTAGACCCCAGTCCGCAATCTTTTTGTCTAAAAGGTCAAAGCGAGAGTCTAGGGCCTTAAATCCTGCTCTCCTTTCTTACAGCATAGCAATGGAGGCCATCTCAGTGGTCTTGGAGTGTTCCAGGACTTGTGTGTTGTCAGCTACCTTCTCAAAGGGGAGGGTTCGCTGTTTGAGGTCTTTGCCTCCCATGCTGCCCTTGGGGCTCCAGGAACCAAAGTAGCGCAAAGGACTGTGTGCAAGGTGATGACTTGGAGATGGAAGCCAGTCGCAGTGCCCAATACGTGTTGCTGAGCTCTAGGACTTCATTTGCTCTATTTGTGCATGTGTAGATCGGCTAGCGTGCCACAAAATGGCGACCGGATTGTCCACTAAGTAAACGGTGCTTCCGTTCCCTCACTGGTTCTGCTGGTGATGCCAGCTGATGCTTGTGTGGGCCAGGGATCAGCAGGTGGGGGGTGAGGCAGCACCCCCCACCAATGCTACTAGTCAGTCAGTCAGTCAAAGCACTTTATTCGATTACTTAAAATCATAAAAGCAGAGTACAAACACAAACACAAAAAAGTCGCAACAGTTTGCGATCCTGGCTATACAATTTATAAAAAAGTTCAGTTAAACATGTTCGTTAAAACAGGAGCAGAACTAAATCACTCTATATATAAAAACAAGTTCATGTGAAGGTCATTGAATACAAATCTAGGAACCAACAATCGTATGTGCAAATCAGCATTAAATAATATCTTGTAAAAAGGGAACCTCAATCAGGGACATCGAGGGGGGGCAATTTTTTGTTCTTTAACCTCATAGCTGCCACCAAAAAACTAGCAATGTGGAAAATATCGCGAGTGCAACTCAGCATCTGTAGGTAAATTAGGGCAGGTCTGACTTGAATAAACCCTTCTCTCTTAATAAGGGTAGCAAATATTTTTTCCTTATGTCAGAATAAAAACTACAAAACATGATAAAATGTAAGGTGTCCTGAGTTGAGAAATTATCACACCTGCAGGGCATGCTGTGTTCTGGTTTTGCCCACACAGGATAACCTCCCAAGGAAAAATGGATTAGGTTAAATCTGAACCTAATCAATAAAAATCTATGAATAGGTTTAGTTACAAGTTGCAAATATGGTTCCAGGGAGGGCGAGGTGACTAAGGCGTAATGCAGTCTCACTGCTGTTTTTTTTAGCTCCATCTCCTCCCTGGTCAGCCTTGCCCCTTCCAAAAAATTAGACCTAATCCACGGGACGCCTTTCTCACAGATGTTCTCTGGGGATGTGAAAAGCTCTGGGCGTCCTAGGTCAACAAAGGACTTTCTCACGTACTCTACCCAGGGAATCCTCTTGACATTATACATGGCAACAATGTCTGTTAGTATGACATGATTCAACCTAATTTCCTTGTTTAGCCATGTTTTCGCCCAACAAACCAGGGGGGCCAACCTCAGCTTATCAGTGACATATTCAATCCCTACCTCTGTATGAATGGAAAAATTGGGAGTGGATTGAGGGACCGACAGAAGGGATCGCAAGAACCTATTTTCTACTCTTTGCATCTGAACTTGGGCTACGTAGCCCCACAGCGGGGCACCATAGAGGGCGATGGCCATGCATTTTGCATTATATACCTTTAGCAGGGCATCCATTGGCCTCGCCCCTAGCCTTTTTGAAAAGCCCATAAGGGCATTAGTGGACCTTGCCATGGTAATACTTTTTAGCTTTATTTGGGGTGCCCAGGAACCTTTGTTATCAAAAAGGACGCCTAAGTATGGAAAAGTGCGAACCCTTGACACCTCCACCCCCTTGCAGTAGAAGGTTTTAGTCTTGGGTCTGCAACTGTTTTTGCCCATAACCATGACATGGGATTTAGTTGTATTCACCTTCAGATCCAACTGATCCATAAGGGAGGCAAAGGAGTCCAACAACCTTTGCAATCCCACCCCTGTGCGGGCCAGTAGAACTGCGTCGTCCGCCTATAGGAGCACCGGGATTGATAGATCTCCTACACGTGGAACGTCTGCCTTAGTGGTGCCCAAAAAGCCTTCCAGAGCATTAATGTAGATAGTAAAAAGGAGGGGGGCCAGAACACAACCTTGCCTAACCCCCCTTCCTGATCTGAATTGGCGTGTGCATCTGCCCTCTTGGTTTACCCCGATGGAGGCGAAAAGCTTGTCATGTAGAGCAGCTAAGAAGTTAATTAATGGGGGATCGATGCCGATGTCATCTAAAATCCTCCATAGCTTGGCCCTGTTCACCAAATCAAAGGCCGAGGATAGGTCCATAAACGCCATGAATAGGGACCCATCCTTGGCCACCGTATATTTGCTTATTAATAGATGAAAATTTAAGCATTGGTCCATGGTGCCTCTTTTTTCTCGGAAGCCATATTGTAGGTTGGACAGCACCCCTAGTCTCTCCACATTTTCCCTGAGTTTATATAGAAGGACTCTGCCCAAGATTTTAGCGGCAGAGTCTAGCAGGGAAATAGGCCTGTAACAAGCGGGATCCCTACGCTGGCCTTTCTTGAAGATCGGGACTATAATCGAGGTAGACCAGGAAGCTGGGAATGCATTGGAGGCAGAAGCATTAAAAACATTAGTTAAAATTTTAGCCCAGAAAGCGGGGGCATTTAGGTATAAATCTGCCGGAACCCCATCAGGGCCCGGCGCCTTGTTCTTTAGTGTTTCTCTAATTGCTCTCTCAACCTCCCCCAGATTAAAGTTTAACGGGGACATGGGATAATTTACTACCGGAAGACCCTGGTTGCTCATTCCACCAGCTCCATAGATCTCCTCAAAATGATGAAGCCAAGCATCGTCTTGAATGACACAATCCTTGTTGGAGTTCTCTAGGCCAGAAAAAAAAGGGTCATTAATGGTGGCCCAAAACTTGCCACTGTCCCGCAGGACATCTAATGACAGTAGCTTATCCCAGGCCTCCCTTTTGATGAAATCCTTACGCTCTTGAATAGCTAATTTGTAGGCCTTACGTAAATTAGCTATACTCGCCCTATCTTTAGGGCTCTTCTTTAGTTCTTGGAGTAATGCCCGGTGTGCCTTGGAGCAACTACTGTCAAACCACCTAGGGTCGGAGTTGCCACTATAATTTTTCGTGTTAGTGAGGTCCACTGCGATCTGGGAGCAAATGTCCTCAAAAGCACTTATAATTTCTTTATCTGCTCGCTCACTATTCAAACAGATAGACAGCTGTCTTTCTACCTTAGAAGTTAGGGTTTCCAAAAAGGTGTCAAGCACCACTCGCTTCCACTTTATTCTCCTACCTTGATCTTTTGTAGCTAGGGAAACCCCCACTCCATGTGTGCAACTCTCGGTGATGGATATGGCCCCCAAGTTCAGCTCAAGGAGTACTGGATTATGGTCACTAAAGATCGAGGGAACTGCTCCGTATGTCCTGACCAAGTGCAAAAGGCCCATTGAAATGAAGAGATAGTCTATCACAGTTCCTGAGCTTGGTCCCTTAAAAGTGGGGATCCTGACCACCCCTTCTGTATGGTCAGATTCGAAGACGTTGCAATTGGCTAAAAGTTCTTCAAGTGCCTCCCCCTGCCTTGTGTGCTCAAAGTAGGGTATCGCAGCTCCAGGTGGTCCTTCAAACGCACCCTCATAGCAACCCTCCTCACAAGGGTGAATATTAAAATCGCCCATTAAGATAAGCTCATAGGCTGTGCTTTGTTTAATACTGTATTCAGAAATAAAAGATCCCAGGGCAGCTATGTGTGAATTTAAATTTTCCTTCTCCCTGAGATTATAGAAATTAATCAGAAGGACATTTCTAAAATTGGGTATGACCCATTCTACTAATAAAAAGTTGCAGGAACCAGAATCCAGCTGCCTAAGAGAGCCCACAAGATTTACGGAAAACAGGAAAATGAACCCACCCTTTGGTCTACCCACTATACCCGCCGTGGCTGGGACCAGGAAACTAGTGTAACCATCTAAGTGAAAACTTAATGAGGTGTCCCATGTTTCTTGTACAGCTACAATGTCGTGATTTTTTATGAAGTCAATCCAAATGGGATCAGACCTCTTTTGTCTGATGCCAGCGATGTTCCAACTAATAATTTTGCAGCCAGCCAGACCAACTCCTGTGGTGGGGTAAACTTCTTGGGGGCTGACTATGGCCGTCCGTCAATCGTTGGAATCTAGATTTGATAGGGGACTGAAGCGATTACCTAGCGGTAGAAGTGGTGCCTGTGCCTACTTTGTGTGTAGTTGGGGGGGTATGCTGCCTGTGCCATCCAAGATTTGGGCCCCTTTTGTCTCATGTCGTGGGTCATTTTGTTGTACTGGATGGGAGCCACAAGGTAGCAGGGCCTTTTGACGGGCAAAGTTGTTAATGGGGGGGCTAAAAGTACCCTGGGGGAGTAATGAGGAGGGGTAAAAAAACTCCAAAGAGACTGGACGCATCCCCTCCTGTGCAGGTTTTGATCCATCCCAAAACATTTTGTGTGCCATATTGGGATTATTAAAATTAATTACAATACAATCCCCCTTAATTGTCTTTGGCCGGTGCCCTAACCACCCCACCCTTCTGGCCATGATTATGCTTGTGGCGATATCTTTCCCTCCACTACAATAGTTCGCGGACCAGGAGCTAACCTTCCTCATCAGTGCTCCAGTTGATTCAGACTCCCCAGCCCAAAGTTGTGGGACTCCTACAAGAATTGCCACCAGGGGCGCCGCCTCTGGGGGTAGGTCGAGTCTAGCAGGGCAGTCAGAGGCCAAATTAACCAAGCCATGGGGTTGACGAGCTGAAAAACTGCTCGAACTACTTTGCCCTTTACCATGGGAACCCCCCTGTAAGTTGGGCCTAACTGCATGGTGAGAAGCAGCGTCCGTGCCTTGGTCTGAGGTATATGTACTGGTACGACTTAACAGGGGTTTGGACTTATGTGCTTCAGCAATATCCCCTGGTTTGCTAGCTACAGTCACGCCCAATATGTTCTGTGCCCTAAACTCTCTCATAAAATCATCGATTCGGGCACATTTTTTTAAGAGTCCAGCAACGCAAGTGTTCAGGGTGTCCACAATGTCTTTAGCCAAGTCTGTGAGGATTGGCTCCAGTCGTGAGATGACCAGTGACTCTATCACGTCCCCCAAGGTATCGAAAGGTACGGCAGTACCGGGCGTTAGCGATACTTGGGCTTTGGTCTTCTTGGATTTTTTCTTAGGACCCTTTGATGATCCCCGTATGTTCATGACAGTGGGATCCTGGCTGATGTTACTCGCTATCAAGGGCGCAAGCAAATCACTGGTAACAGGGGCCTTAGCCACAAACACCACTGGCTCCAAGGGGACGCTGGGCCCCTTATTGGTCGGGGATTCAAGCGGATTACAGGGTGAGGGGGTTGGTTGTAGGCCAAGTTCCAACTCCGCATTTGCTATTTCCTTCGTCAGAACCCCCACAGCAGACGACAGGTACGATATAATGGACTCCGACTTCCTGGGGACTTTGGCGTCTTTTCCCCCCTCCGCGGGATTACCCTGCTTGCGCTTACCCATTTGGCGATGTTAGATGGGTGGCCCAGCCCGGCCTCCCTCGGCCCCTGACAGCCACAGACGGCCCGCCCTTTGCCCGGGCTTAGCCTGGCGGCAACCCGCACGCGACCCGCGATGCGGGAGCGAGTGCTTGTTAATAACGCCCTCAGTGAGCAAAGGGCGGGATCGCCTGTCCGGCACTGCCCCTCAGGCTTGTGGAAATATGGATTTTTCTGGTCAGTTATGTCCCCTATCTTGGACCCCAACGGTTCTATGTGCATGTCACAAGTACATGTATGTTCCCTCCAGTTCCAGTTATGAAGACGCAAATACATGTGCGTCCACCGTCAACATGTCCTCTGTCAGATCCGCCATGAATAGGCCGGATATTCCATTCCTAAATATGAAAGGCCACCGGCTTTATATGGTTCACTTATGCCATTTTACAGTCCAGGCAAGTAGGCCCTGATTCTGTCATCAAACTCTTCTTGCCTTCTGCCTCTGAAAGCTCCAGTCTGAGCCTGCATCTGTGACCATGAACTTTGTCTCATTCTCTGCGCGGCTCACGAAGCCTGACATCAGCCTATTCTCTGCCAAGAACTGTATTTCACCTTCGAATTATCTGCTTCCCCCTCAGCCGATGCATTCCTGCCTAGTAGTTTAAGTAAACATTCTCCCAGTTACCGAGCAAAAGGCCCGGCTTCTCTGTCCTCATGCAAGTAATTCATAGTCCTGTTACCATGGAATATTCCTACCCCCTCGCATTCAGTGTAGACACTTAGACGCTTGTACACGCACGCACAGTCAGTATTAGAATAGATTCTGTCCGAGAGTCCTTCTTTTGTGGATAACATAGTTCTTTAAACATAGGATGTTAGATATGATTTGGGATTAGGTTGACTTGACCCCCCAGACTTTTTGTCTCCACATGTAGAGCTAAATGTCAAGTCCCCTTCACCCCCTAGTTACACGTCAATTACACGTCATGCTGCTGCGCGCGCATCTATGCCAAGTATTATCTTATAGATCCACCTATATGTGACATCATAACCAATTATGTTCCTTTTTACTCCTTATTACACCCATTTTCGGTTACGCAGATAAATCGTCATTTTCCTTATCAATTGTTACGCCTACTGCATTCGCTTCATTGTAATGTATGATCTATAAAAGTCATTTCATGTCAATAATGTATGTACTTCACTTCCTGAACCCCCGTGGTGATGGAACTTGGAGCAACCGATTATAATCGATCACTGGAATAAAGCCCATTCCGAACCTCTAATACCACGGATTCTGCCTCTCATTTTACTGAGCTATTTTATTATGTTTCTGTATCAAATTAAGTCCAGGTAAAGGAATTTTATTTACCACAGGCTCCTGGGGCTTGTAGGCAGGGTTGCAGTGGTAGGTCCGTCCCCCGGCAAAGGTGCGCTGCGTCTCCCGCGAAGCGGGAGACGCAAGGTGCTTTGAAGGAACGCCCGGTGAGCAAGGGCAGGATCGCCTGTCCGGCACTGCCCCTCAGGCTCCTGGGGCTTGTAGGCAGGGTTGCAGTGGTAGGTCCATCCCCCGGGCAAAGGTGCGCTGCGTCTCCCGCGAAGCGGGAGACGCGAGGTGCTTTGAAGAAACGCCTGGTGAGCAAGGGCGGGATCGCCTGTCCGGCACTGCCCCTCAGGCTGCTGGGGCTTGTAGGCAAGGTTGCAGTGGTAGGTCCGTCCTCCGGCAAAGGTGCACTGCGTCTCCCGCGAAGCAGGAGACGCGAGGTGCTTTGAAGGAACGCCCGGTGAGCAAGGGCGGGATCGCCTGTCCGGCACTGCCCCTCAGGCTCCTGGGGCTTGTAGGCAGGGTTGCAGTGGTAGGTCCGTCCCCCGGCAAAGGTGCGCTGCGTCTCCCGTGAAGCGAGAGACGCGAGGTGCTTTGAAGGAACGCCCGGTGAGCAAGGGCGGGATCGCCTGTCCGGCACTGCCCCTCAGGCTCCTGGGGCTTGTAGGCAGGGTTGCAGTGGTAGGTCCGTCCCCCGGCAAAGGTGCGCAGCATCTCCCCAATGCTACTAACTGGTGCCCCAAATTGTTGATTATGGATTATGATGCGGCCCGCATTAGAATGGCCCTGGCGCAGTGTGTGCGTGCCTGCCACCTCCAAGTGCAGCGCTCAGGGTGCAAACTCAGTGCGTCTGATACTGTTGTGTTGCTGCTGGGCTCAGAACAGGTCCAGTCTGGTTGTGAAGTTGTGTGGGCCGCGCTCCGTCGTAGGCGCTAGTGTCATGAAGGTCAAGCATCAGGACATCTCCATTTGCCGTGTTGCTAGTCCCCCCCTCCGATTAGAACACCGCTTCAATGGTTCTCGCCTCCCCAGGCACTGCGGCAAGCAGGTCCTAACCCCGCGATCAATGTGTGCTTCAGCTTGGGGGCGCGATGTCAGGAGCGCGGTCAGGTGGATCCAGACTGCAGCTGGGTGAGGTGAGGGAGGGGACAGAATCTCTGCTGAGGTGCGGTCACCCGTGACTCACCAAATCAGAGCCGGGCCGCCTCCTCCGCATCAGCGAGCCCTCAGGCCTCCCGCTCCAACACTAAATGTAATTTTTCGGCCGCACAGCTGCCGGCTCACCCCCGGACCCACTCTGTGGGCTGCTTCGGCACAATCCAGGATGTTTTCATTCGGGCTTCGGCTCCGCTCTCTCTATGTGCTTTCCACCGGTCAGCACTGCGATTTTCATGTAGTTTGCTGTACGCTTCTGTGGGGGAAATGCTAATCTGCCGGTACTCCCTCCGGAGCTTCGCTACGAAGCGGCCATTTTGGCCGTCGGCTTGGCCACGCCCCCGGTCTGGGGCTTTCTTCAGGGCACTGATCCCTATGTGCAGTACATAGATACGATTCCAAATTTAGAATTGATTAGGTAATAATGCAGTGGATTTCTATTTAAGGTCCTACCATTGCCTGTGGTTGAGTAATTTGTCCTTGCCACCTACAATATAGAAGGTACAAGAAGATACAGGGTACACCAATTACTCAAAATTCTTAGTCGTGCTTATACACACTAGAATTTAATTCGGCTCAGGACATCTAAGGTCTTGGTGAAGCCTGTGATCTCTACAGTCGAAAAACAAATGTGAATGTAACTACATTAAAATATAAAAAGGCAGAGTCCTTCGTGATCAATAGTGCTACGGCCACTAGCCTGAGTGTCACTACTATATTTCAGTATCACTAGTTAGAAATGCATACGTCCCTTACCCTAAAGTATGGGTGTTAGCATCATGAAGGTCACAGAGAGGGTGGGATCCTTATTAGTCAGAAAGAAAAACGTCAAAAGACACACCTAGTGAACACTTGCTACCCAGAAGGAAGACAGTCAAAAGTTCACAACACTGTGCCCGAGATTCCTGTCTATTGTTTGAGGAATCCTTCAGTCTCATATATTCGGTTCGCAATAATAAATCAAAATAATGATATGTTATGACAACCGTCCACCAGATTGACAACATATTGCACTAGACAAATAAGATCTGATTGTATACTTCATGCTCTGGTGATCAATACATACATTGTTCATAATTTTGGTTGGATTACTGCACTATGTGAGAGACCCCGGCTAAGCCGTAGCTCACGGTACCCCCAACAGTTGTTTTTGCAGATGAAGGTTGTTACACAAATGGAAAGAAAACCCAAAAGAAATGTGTCCGAAATCATATTCATTCACACTTAGTCTCATGCACTTAGTCTCATGTACTTGGTATCCACTGGCATCAATAAGTGCTGCTCGAGTGGGGAGCCGGCAGAGTAAGAAAGGGGTGGGTTTTTTGTGTGTGGCCCAACAAGGAGGCAAGGAGGGGTGCCAGGGTGGGACTGGGCACCCCCAAAGAAGAAGAAAAACACAAGGAGTACTATGCAGTTCTCCCATGCACAGCAGGAGAGCTGCTAATAAAATATTCACTGCTTCTCCCACCGGAGCACCCCATAATGCCTTAGTAGAGGCTCACTGCAAATTGTTATTGCTTTGTGGTGAAAGGAAGTGAGTGGGCTGCAGGAGTGCAGCAGCTCCCCCCTCAAAGTTTTTTTAAAGAGACCCTACATTTGCCTGGTCATTATGAGCCCTCTGGCTTTTAACATTTTTCTAAATCACTTTCAAGGCTGGAGCTTTGGTGCTACAGCTGTGAGGGAATCATCATCTAGGATCTGTTTCTATTGCTGCATTTGCTGTGGCTGGAAAGTATTTATAAAAGACACAGATCAATGTTGTGTTCAGTTTAAAACAATTTATTAATATAATACTGTTGGCAATAATCTTTATCATATTGAAATGCATTGACGGGAATGGTTGAATTTACAACTGTTTATTGATGACAGTGAAATGATGGCAGTCTTAACTAGCAGATTATCTGTCCTTCAGTGTGATGACCCTTGACAAAGCTAATAGGCCTGATTTGTTTAAAGTGATACCCGATATATTGTGACGTGCAATCTGGAATGGAGGGGCACTGTAATTGTGGGGGTCATGACCCATTAGGCATCCAATGTGATTTCATAATAACTTCTGAGGTATTTTCAATCTACCTTATGTGTATATTTGTAAAATCATGCATAGTATTTAGTAATATGTTTGTAATAATGTACTTTTCATTTTTCAAAGAAAAAACACTGACTGGACAATCATTTAATGAGTGTTATAATTGTGGGCCAGTGAATGGTGATTACTAGCAAAGACCACCAAACCTGAGTAGGTCTTATACTGCTCTCTTTTGCTACCCAGAGAGAGCCAAGCTCTACAATGGGGCGCTTGGTCCTCAGTAAAGGAAAATTGTGTACATATTACTTACAGAGTTCTCACACCCTGTAAAATTAATAGCCCAACTTCCTACACTAGAAAACAAGTAATCCCAGAGATGGCGTAGCTACTTACACAAGCTCTGGCCTGTACATCAAGTGTTCCCACACAAAAACTGAAAAAACGTTGCTTATCACTGTCAAAATAGAACAGCGGGGGAGAGTGTCCCTTCTCTGTAATTATGGTCAACATTCATATTCATCTGACACTCATGGAGAAGTAAAAAGTAGTGACCCTTATCAGTCCTTTTATAACTGACTTAAAACAAGCCCACAGTGGGTCTCATATTGTTAACTGGGAATATCAATATGGATTGGTTTAGAAATCGATAAAATGACGAACAAGTGTCGAAACACAACCTTGTATGGAACATAAAGTTACATGAAGCGATGAGACATAATTGGAGAAAAGGTTTCCATGGAAAAATCAATTCGGACATAGAATAATTAATAGAGGAACCATAGAGGATCAACTGCTCACCTGAATGCAAAGTACAGACACCTCAGAGTCAATCATTGAAAACACAATTGTTAGCCTCACTCTCTGGTCTAACAAAAGGTGATTTCAAACGATCTCTCATTCTGAAGGTGATCATTTTCCACAGGTAATAAATTATTCTTTAGGGTACCGCTCCTGCCAGCGTAATATTGTCCCTTAGCTGTGGTCTAAAATGAAAACCACAAGAGACTAAAGTGGAACAATCAATCGATTCAGGTGATCAAGCAAAAAAGCAGAGTTCTGGCAACCTCTTTAGTAATAGATGGAATAATTTCATTAAATGGCTGGGTACGGTTCACAAAGGAGCTTCTGAACAAATTCCCCAATAAGTCCCTAAAGATCACCAATCCGACCCATCATAAGCCTTGACTAACTAAGGCAGCACGCTCAAGTAAAAGTGTGGTTAATCAGGCACTGAACAGTGAGCAACCAGTATATAACCTAAGATCGGTAACAAGGAACTGAAAATAAAACCTTTGGTATGCAAAGACACAGCACAAAGATGTTTTTTAGGCCTCACTCCTTCAAGCAAATAATGCCAAAATGTCAAGCCAATTCTGGAAGATGGTGTTATATCCCATATAGGTACCTTAATATAGGCTCATGTAACATCGTAACCCTTTACCTATATTCTTCCCTACATTACATACATAACGTTTCTTAGGGACTGACATTTTACCTAGATATGACACTGCATTCAGATCGCGGGATTTTCCCTGGTGAAACCCTCATACATTATGCATCAGGATTCTTGGAAGCACAGCAGGACTAACATCTCTAGTATAATATCTATGTACAAAGTTCATTCTCAACTTCATCCGAAGTCCGACAAAGTAATACAGCGAGGTAGAACCCCCAGAGAGACCTATGTGTATATATACATCACACCTTGCTAAGATAGCAGAAGACCAGGACTTCCCGGCCGACACACTGACGTGAGACGCTGAGTTTCCTGCATGCAGACACTCCAGCTCGCAGTGGTCCAACATGCCTTGTGGGGGGTCCAACCCGAGACCGAGACGAGGTCCCACAGTCTCTCAATTCAGGTAATGGGGTTGACTTTATCCTCGAGGGATTCTTGGCTTAACACCTACACGCATGCTAGGTACACTTAGGTACATCTAGTTAGGAAAGCATCATAGGAGTACGCATCCTTTTATTATCATGTAATTTATATACTTGTATGTATTCATGATTATTGCAAGATGGGAGAGCTTTACCATCCGTTTACTTTCATAGTGGTTCTGAAATCTATATATATCTGCTACTGTCTAACCATTGTCGCAGCTCATCTATTTTACACCAAAATAACAACTATTCAATAAATACTTATTGAAAACACCCAGCCTGTTTATTCTGTTTATCTCTCTAAGACAGACTAAGTTAGCACGAGTGACTGAGTGAAAAGTAGTATATTGTTTCCATGGTCCTGAGGGATCAGGGTTGTCATGTTCGATGGTTGCTAAGAATGAATTCTATCCTTGGTAAGAGGAGATTTTAGTGGCACTGCGAGCTAGCTGGTACAAAAGACCCACATACCCGGTGGGGGTGTTCAGAATCAGTCTGACACCAATCCTACAGTGTATGCTGTCCAAACGTGCAGATCCTGTATAGGTTTTAAAGGAACTACACAACATGGCGCCCAACGTTGGATAGGAACTTATTTTCAAGTAGAATCTGAGTAGTTCAGTCGTGCTAGTCTCAAGAGACCCCGACTCACAATCCCCTGGAGACTTCTGGAGTGGGTGGACACTAACTCCACCACAGCTGAGTAGGAGAAATTCTATGTATTGGCTGTTGGTTAATCAAGTTTGAAGGGCACATTGTTCCTAAAATTGTGCAAAACACTTTATATTAGTTCCCTTGAAAAGCTCTTCCTTCTTTTTAAAAACAATGACTGGGGAAGGGGATAGAGTTTTGCAAGAACTGAATCTCTCAGCAGATGCGGAAGATGCAGGTGCAGTTCACATTGCACAAAATGTTAGAAATACCATCACCATAAAACTAGGTGCACATGGTCTAACATCGAGGGGTGGACCAGTAGATTTCGTGATTGAGGCACACAAATCATATAAAACAGAGGTATTCTATTCATGGGTTACATTCCCAGTTGCAAATGCAAGAACAAAAACATTTCACTTCTACACAGAAAGTGGAATACCGGACGAATATTGTCCCTATGGCGACAATAAAGTTCCACTAACTTACCAGGAACATTTATACTGGTTTAAAGGCACCCTTCCCATACAAGAAATAAAGTAAGACTTGGTCTGCTCGGAAGAGAAGGAGAGACATGGCCAGTATTAGCACCCTACACACCACATCCTGACATTGAAACCATGCCAGAAGTAGGCTTACTTACACTTCACAAAGAATTGAGAAAACTTTACAACAACATGACATAGTTTGTCATGAGAACACTTACAGTCCAGCCAGCTTCAGCTACAACAAACACAGATACCGTTCAAAATACAGCAACAAAAAATCACACCACAAACCTTACACGCAGTGATGGGTGAAATGCCTGGAAAATGTGAACAAATGCCACATGGGTAGCTCAGAAAATAACACAGCTAGAAGCAGTATTCCCAAATACCAGCCCTTATGAAAAACGCAGAATGCTAACTATCTGCTTGCCCATGGGGATAACACCACAGATATAGGATTGTACCTCTTCGGGTACAGTTTTCGCTGCCATATATACCAGGACACATGGAATCCCGTCATTAGCAGTAATACCAGATGTATTAAGGAAAATACAAAATCAGTACGGAGCAGAACCTGTTCTGAATTTAGGGATTAAATTACTAGGTAATTTTGCCCAGGTATCAGCTATATTATTAGCAAATGTTAAAAGGGAGGGTTCTGATGATGCTAGACTGAGCAGCAGAAGTAACAATAGCTCGCCAGAACCTGATGGAATTTCTGGAGACAGTGGACTTGAATGATTATATCACGGTGAAAACACCTGATACTAAGGTAAGCGTCCCGCATAGGTTATATGAAATAACACTCCAAATGGAGGAGGACAAGCCCAGGAAAGTTACAGGTCTCTCTTGGGAGAATTTGATGTTTGGATATGATATTCTATTAGCTGAACAAGATTGGCTGCCAGCTTTTGTCATGGACTGCCCTAGGGGAGTAACAGTAATCTTACCAGCCTTTTCCGACCCTGTTCCCAAATATCTAAAATACACATATGTAGCGGAGTGGGCGGTAGCCCTAGCACAAGCATTATATAAAAACCATTTAGATGGGATGAACATTCAACCCACCACATAATTCCATTAAAAAATACTCCACAGAGGCAGTATCCAATAAAGCAAGAAGCTAAAAAACAGGTCAGGGAGATCTTAAGTCAACTTGAATACCAAGGGGTGATTGAAACTTGCACCTCTCAAATGAATAATCCTTTGTGTTTCCCGTAATGAAACCTGACAACTCATATTGCCTAGTTTTGAATCACAGACATTTAAATACTTGCACAAAGACATTTGCAGTACAAAGTGCACACAGTGCTGCACTAACGAATAACATTGTGTGGAAAAAATACAAAACGACACTAGATATCTCAAATGGATTTTTTTGCCAAAGTATAGCACCTGAAAGCATACCAAACAACACACAACAGCAGCAGGGGGATGAACCAGCAGGGACTGGGGGACCGGGGGAGATGGGCACAATGGCACACATGCACAACTAAGCACAGCATAACTGCAGACAAACCATGCCCAAGAGTAACAACGCCAACCAGGAGCACAAGTCACACAACCTGGCAATGCCACACCACTGAACAAGCGCAGAAGCGAAGACAACACTGCCTGAAAGGTAGAAAGGTGAGAGAAATCAGAGCTGAAAGGACATCTCACACACAATGCAGCACACGCACATAGGAAGCAGAGCACCTCAACATCGAACACAATGTGGTACAAACACCAAATTGTGCACAACCAAACACAGGACACAAGTGCACTCGCCTGTGGCCGGTAAACAGCCATACTCATCTGCCGGAGCATGAAACAGGAACATGATAATGCACAAGTACAAACACACAGTCCTGACGGGGTAGCAATGAACAAATGGCAGGGAGCCATAGAGTCCGTGACACATACATTGGCATACAAATCAAGACACAACACAGTTGGAGACAAGTGAAAGTGTGGAAACTTTATCATCAAGTGCGAGTCAGTACGGCCAAGAGAAGTGCCTCAATATGCAGACAAATGCAGCAGCATGTCTGAATGAGGAATGTAGGAAAGTGCCCATGCCCACCTCGAGAGAGTCCCTCACCAACACAAGTCAGTGCCAACCCGCGTTGGTTGTCCGCGGGTCCTGGCCAATGCAGCCACTGTCACCTCGGGATATGTGACCATATCCACAACATGCAACCATGTGTCGGGGCAAATGCGATGGCTCACATCCAGTTGTGGCTGCAGATACCTTGTCACTCGTCCATGAACGCGAGTGCCGCTGCGTAGGCCAACATCTCCAATGAGCAATCGTTGTCCACCACATCTGACATGTCGATGTAAGCCATCAGCTGACCCAGACAGATGTGCGGACTCCAACCATTGGACACAATGTGCAGCAAAGCCCAATCGTGTAGTGGCTCAATGTGCTCACTGCACACGACGACTCGTGCAATCTCCCAGGTCCAGTTTCCAGCCTGCATGCCAAACAGCCATGCATGCCATAACCGGTCATCCTGGTGACATTCTGGTCGCGGGCCAACAGGGGACGCTGTTCTGCTTGGGTTTTCGGATCAGATAGAACCCGCTCAGCAGAGCCTCTCTAACCCAGCCAGAACGTTACCCCCTCCCTAGGGCCTATTCACAATAAGTAACCACATGTATATACCACCTAAGGACAGGGAATTCCTACTCATATATATATACCAAGACCTCTTATAATCGGCGGCCTCGCGATCCCATACGGATCCAGACCTCTCTGCCCATACGACAGTATCACAAGTGGCGGCCTCGCGATCCCATACGGATCCAGGACTTCCTACCCAGACGGCAGCCTCAGACACAAGTGGCGGCCTCGCGATCCCATACGGATCCAGGACTTCCTACCCAGACGGCAGCCTCAGCCTCGCGATCCCATACGGATCCAGGACTTCCTACCCAGACGGCAGCCTCAGACACAAGTGGCGGCCTCGCGATCCCATACGGATCCAGGACTTCCTACCCAGACGGCAGCCTCAGCCTCGCGATCCCATACGGATCCAGGACTTCCTACCCAGACGGCAGCCTCAGCACAATCGGCGGCCTCGCGATCCCATACGGATCCAGACTTCTCTACCCAGACGGCAGTATCAGCACAATCGGCGGCCTCGCGATCCCATACGGATCCAGACCTCTCTACCCAGACGGCAGTATCAGCACAAGTTCATCCTATGATCACCATAACATACAGGAAGGGAATCAGTCTCACTATTCATCAGATCACACAAGGATTGCTAGTTCGAACACAGCCTGTTCTCTGGTTCGAGGGGCTCCTCTCTCCCTTATTCAGTTACCACTTACCTGATCAGGGTTAACATCTGTTCATGTCAAGTCACAGCTGACTAGAAGAATAGGCTACCCTCTTATACAAGAACACGCAGCACATGTTGGTTCGCTACAAACTGGGTACTTTATTACTCATTACATACGCAACCACATAACATTACAATATAACACATAACCTGCAAAGAAAAGTGAAAGATTAGGTTGTACACTCTAATAAGAAAGGGGTCGACATCACCTTAGTAGTGTGTAGCCTGCACTCAATGGTCATCTAGGTTCCCTTCTCGTCTGTGCCTCGGCTCGCCTGGAAGTCACACCTCCGCAGTCACGGATCTGTTCCCTTCACCCTTCTCCGAGTCACTGGGACCTCTTCCTCATCGGCTACTCTCTCCTCTCTGGCTATTCTGCTAGAAGAGTATCTGTCTCTCGGTTTTTCTCCGCCTTCAAGTTTGTCATCTGTCTTCCCTGGAATAAGTAGTAGCTTTACTGCTAACGGCTAGATGCCGCCTACGGACTGAAGCAAGTGGCAAGTATCTGCCTCGGACTTTCACTAATATAGAGGTGCATTTCCTCATGGAAAATTCCGGCCCGTAACCTGCCGCCCACCAAATTCTTGTACCTCCCCGTACTAAGGACACGTTCCCAGCCGGCCGGCCTGATGTAGTGTCTTCGGCATGAAGAAAAATACAATCCTTCGATAAGGGCCGGCCTGAACCGGTTCTCTCCAAGCGAATAACACCTCATAACTAAAACATTACATTTGACCTAGAAGCATCCCAAGCTGCCGGAGCAGAAAGAAAGATGGAGTCTCTCCCGTTTGAGGCCTACCAGGCCTGAATTCAGCACGGCTCCATGAAATACCCTCACTACAGGACAGGTTATCCCTAATACTAACGAATCTATCCCCTAGGCTATGTGTGCAAGCCCTGATCTATGGGGAAGAGCACAGGATCATGTCGAAGTGCCTAGTAAATAGGCTCCATTCACTACTCTAACCCTTAGACTTGGATGGTAAGAGACTGAAGTCACATTAATCACCCTTCAACACAAGAAGGCCGGGAAAATCGAGCAGTACAGACGCACACACACGTTGTAATCCGGGTCAGCTACCGTTACGTTGGTGAGCCAGACAGCCATGGACCACTCGAATATGCACTAGCGACAATCCAACACAGGCTGCACGCAGGTGACGTGCGCAAGGCGGAAGCTCAGCCAGTAAATGATCCGCAGCAATGCCAACGGCAGTGCCCCCGGTACATGCAGCAGACGTGCACGGTACAGCTCCACGTGACTGGAGTCGAGCATGTGTCCGGGATGGTCTGCCATTGCGTCAGTGGCTCTGCTTGAAGCAACACTGGCTTGTCCCGAGACAGTCCTATGGATGAAATGGCACAGCTCGGTGCTATGAGCAGTGCCTGTGTGCAACAGGTGCAGGAATTGGGTGGGGTGGGAGTACGTGTGAAGGGCATTTCACGCATTCCAACTACAAACAAGGACTACTGCGTGTGGGATGTGTACACATTGGTCTCACGTCGCGCAGTGCGCAGTGTGGGAGTCGCAAGCAAATGCTATTGTATCTATCAGGGGGTACTGGGCACATGCAAGTTCCTGCTCGGAGCTGCAGATATGCTACTGCCTGATCGTACAAACAAAGGACCTTTCAACCCTACAGTAACTTCACCAGCTGCATGCATACAGGAGACGAACAGAGGCCGGTTGTGGGTGTAGTGGGACGTCTGCGACCCTGGGAATCATGGATGATATGCCCAGCACAATGCACATGAGCGGACTCACTGTGTGTCACATTGCCACACAGCTGCTCCTCCCTGCCAAGGGCACCCACACTTGTGACACCATTCTAATGTCTGTCCATGCATGTCCAGCACCATGCCAACAACACCGCAACGCTGGCCTTCGAAGGTGTGCAACCACTTGGGTGTAGGCCAATGTTCCGGACAGGGCAGACACAGGTGTTCAGCCCATGGCTGATTCGGATCGCGCTGTGAATGATTCATGTAACAGACTCATGCATCCACAAGACTGATACACATCACACCTGGCATGCATGTGCCAAGACCCAGAGCATTCTTGCGCTCCTAAATGTCCCCGTACCTTCGGGCCCGCCGTCCTGGTACATGCTACATTGCAACATTGTGTACTGTGGCCCTGGTGGCGACAACACCCCAAAACAGAGAAACACTTACCGCACTTCCTGCACTGAGCCAGGTCCAGACCATGCCCTGCCCCCCCTGCCGAACCAGCACATGCAGCCTGTGCATGCAGGTGGGCAGGTGCGGGACTACATGTCCAGGGTCACTGCCAACGCTGAGGTGACATGGCAACGTCCGCAGAAGATAGCACACTATGATGTTGCAGGGCCCGTGCCCATCATGCTGAAACAATGAACACACAGACATACTTTCTCAGATCATATGAATGGCTATGGGCACATGCGCACTGCCACATTTATTATCAGGCACACTTACCAAGTGACACCTGTGTTGGATGTGTGTGGGTGTGTGTGCTCCAGCACGGAGTGCAAAATCCCTCCCTACCGTCACGGACCAAAAGGTCTCACATACGCACACTATCCATACATTCGCTGGTGGGGCCCATAACACCAACACACACTCACCATCAGTCCATGCAAGAGGCGATTATCCTTCCAAGCGCTGGATAACGAGGGAGGAAAGATACCACTTTTACCCTAATGAGCAACAAATCTACACAGCCTTCTTATACTCTTTAGGCCCTAGACTTCACCTTTGGTATTCCCCTCATAAATGGGACGGATATGTTAGTTGTAGGTTTAAGTGAATTTCTAACACTCTAATTAACCTTTTCATTAACACATTTCAATGAATAAACAACCCAACTCATTTCTGTAAATTTTCAAATCCAAATTTATATTAATATTGCAAATTAAATCATTCATTTGATCAAGTTGCCATTCATATTTACCTATTCTGGCTAAAGTCGTCCTCTATGTCAAATCTTGCAGTCTCGCAAATCTGCGCCCATCAATTTTAGCAGGTTCAGTTCATCAGGTGTTCGGGCAATAATTCAGTCCGTCAAAGATTCAGGCTAACAGCTGTTCTGCAGTGTCACCGTCCTCTCCGTCAGCATATCATCAGGAAATCGAAGGAGAGACTCTCGACCTCTCTATTCTATGGGTTCTTATAATTAATTCAATAACAAAATGTAACAAAATTGAATTTTAAACTGTTCTGATTGGCTGATCAGGGGTCATCCTCTAAGTTCCCATAAGGTTTAGTCCATGGTGTCAGCATACTTGCTGGTTCCGGTTCTTTAATAAAGTCTTTTGTCTGTAGCGTTGGCACTATTCCCAGTGGCCTTGATAAGTACAGCGTGCCTGGGGTCAGGACAGGGTTACAACAAACAAATGATGGACGGAATGCTGACAATGCAGACATTCTCCCCCAGTCAAGAGATCTGGGTTAAATCCATCGTTCTTTTGCCCACTACGCCACCCCAGTTCAGACATGGCCATATGCAAATCAGTCTTGACCCTGTGCCTCATGGGAACAGTCCAGCCCGAACTACCAAGCCATGTCTTCCCTGGACCGGAATCAAGCATCCTAGGACCGGTTTCTGGCTATCAGCCGTCATCAGCCAGGATAGCTTGACTCCAGTGGCGTAGTGAGCACGGGTCCCACGTCTGGGAATACCCATCCCACTTAGGGCGAAAAGCGTTACAACAAACAAATGATGGACGGAATGCTGACAATGCAGACATTCTCCCCCAGTCAAGAGATCTGGGTTAAATCCATCGTTCTTTTGCCCACTACGCCACCCCAGTTCAGACATGGCCATATGCAAATCAGTCTTGACCCTGTGCCTCATGGGAACAGTCCAGCCCGAACTGCCAAGCCATGTCTTCCCTGGACCGGAATCAAGCATCCTAGGACCGGTTTCTGGCTATCAGCCGTCATCAGCCAGGATAGCTTGACTCCAGTGGCGTAGTGAGCACGGGTCCCACGTCTGGGAATACCCATCCCACTTAGGGCGAAAAGCGTTACAACAAACAAATGATGGACGGAATGCTGACAATGCAGACATTCTCCCCCAGTCAAGAGATCTGGGTTAAATCCATCGTTCTTTTGCCCACTACGCCACCCCAGTTCAGACATGGCCATATGCAAATCAGTCTTGACCCTGTGCCTCATGGGAACAGTCCAGCCCGAACTGCCAAGCCATGTCTTCCCTGGACCGGAATCAAGCATCCTAGGACCGGTTTCTGGCTATCAGCCGTCATCATCCAGGATAGCTTGACTCCAGTGGCGTAGTGAGCACGGGTCCCACGTCTGGGAATACCCATCCCACTTAGGGCGAAAAGCGTTACAACAAACAAATGATGGACGGAATGCTGACAATGCAGACATTCTCCCCCAGTCAAGAGATCTGGGTTAAATCCATCGTTCTTTTGCCCACTACGCCACCCCAGTTCAGACATGGCCATATGCAAATCAGTCTTGACCCTGTGCCTCATGGGAACAGTCCAGCCCGAACTGCCAAGCCATGTCTTCCCTGGACCGGAATCAAGCATCCTAGGACCGGTTTCTGGCTATCAGCCGTCATCAGCCAGGATAGCTTGACTCCAGTGGCGTAGTGAGCACGGGTCCCACGTCTGGGAATACCCATCCCACTTAGGGCGAAAAGCGTTACAACAAACAAATGATGGACGGAATGCTGACAATGCAGACATTCTCCCCCAGTCAAGAGATCTGGGTTAAATCCATTGTTCTTTTGCCCACTACGCCACCCCAGTTCAGACATGGCCATATGCAAATCACTCTTGACCCTGTGCCTCATGGGAACAGTCCAGCCCGAACTGCCAAGCCATGTCTTCCCTGGACCGGAATCAAGCATCCTAGGACCGGTTTCTGGCTATCAGCCGTCATCAGCCAGGATAGCTTGACTCCAGTGGCGTAGTGAGCACGGGTCCCACGTCTGGGAATACCCATCCCACTTAGGGCGAAAAGCGTTACAACAAACAAATGATGGACGGAATGCTGACAATGCAGACATTCTCCCCCAGTCAAGAGATCTGGGTTAAATCCATCGTTCTTTTGCCCACTACGCCACCCCAGTTCAGACATGGCCATATGCAAATCAGTCTTGACCCTGTGCCTCATGGGAACAGTCCAGCCCGAACTGCCAAGCCATGTCTTCCCTGGACCGGAATCAAGCATCCTAGGACCGGTTTCTGGCTATCAGCCGTCATCAGCCAGGATAGCTTGACTCCAGTGGCGTAGTGAGCACGGGTCCCACGTCTGGGAATACCCATCCCACTTAGGGCGAAAAGCGTTACAACAAACAAATGATGGACGGAATGCTGACAATGCAGACATTCTCCCCCAGTCAAGAGATCTGGGTTAAATCCATCGTTCTTTTGCCCACTACGCCACCCCAGTTCAGACATGGCCATATGCAAATCAGTCTTGACCCTGTGCCTCATGGGAACAGTCCAGCCCGAACTGCCAAGCCATGTCTTCCCTGGACCGGAATCAAGCATCCTAGGACCGGTTTCTGGCTATCAGCCGTCATCATCCAGGATAGCTTGACTCCAGTGGCGTAGTGAGCACGGGTCCCACGTCTGGGAATACCCATCCCACTTAGGGCGAAAAGCGTTACAACAAACAAATGATGGACGGAATGCTGACAATGCAGACATTCTCCCCCAGTCAAGAGATCTGGGTTAAATCCATCGTTCTTTTGCCCACTACGCCACCCCAGTTCAGACATGGCCATATGCAAATCAGTATTGACCCTGTGCCTCATGGGAACAGTCCAGCCCGAACTGCCAAGCCATGTCTTCCCTGGACCGGAATCAAGCATCCTAGGACCGGTTTCTGGCTATCAGCCGTCATCAGCCAGGATAGCTTGACTCCAGTGGCGTAGTGAGCACGGGTCCCACGTCTGGGAATACCCATCCCACTTAGGGCGAAAAGCGTTACAACAAACAAATGATGGACGGAATGCTGACAATGCAGACATTCTCCCCCAGTCAAGAGATCTGGGTTAAATCCATCGTTCTTTTGCCCACCACGCCACCCCAGTTCAGACATGGCCATATGCAAATCAGTCTTGACCATGTGCCTCATGGGAACAGTCCAGCCCGAACTGCCAAGCCATGTCTTCCCTGGACCGGAATCAAGCATCCTAGGACCGGTTTCTGGCTATCAGCCGTCATCAGCCAGGATAGCTTGACTCCAGTGGCGTAGTGAGCACGGGTCCCACGTCTGGGAATACCCATCCCACTTAGGGCGAAAAGCGTTACAACAAACAAATGATGGACGGAATGCTGACAATGCAGACATTCTCCCCCAGTCAAGAGATCTGGGTTAAATCCATCGTTCTTTTGCCCACTACGCCACCCCAGTTCAGACATGGCCATATGCAAATCAGTCTTGACCCTGTGCCTCATGGGAACAGTCCAGCCCGAACTGCCAAGCCATGTCTTCCCTGGACCGGAATCAAGCATCCTAGGACCGGTTTCTGGCTATCAGCCGTCATCAGCCAGGATAGCTTGACTCCAGTGGCGTAGTGAGCACGGGTCCCACGTCTGGGAATACCCATCCCACTTAGGGCGAAAAGCGTTACAACAAACAAATGATGGACGGAATGCTGACAATGCAGACATTCTCCCCCAGTCAAGAGATCTGGGTTAAATCCATCGTTCTTTTGCCCACTACGCCACCCCAGTTCAGACATGGCCATATGCAAATCAGTCTTGACCCTGTGCCTCATGGGAACAGTCCAGCCCGAACTGCCAAACCATGTCTTCCCTGGACCGGAATCATGCATCCCAGGACCGGTTTCTGGCTATCAGCCGTCATCAGCCAGGATAGCTTGACTCCAGTGGCGTAGTGAGCACGGGTCCCACGTCTGGGAATACCCATCCCACTTAGGGCGAAAAGCGTTACAACAAACAAATGATGGACGGAATGCTGACAATGCAGACATTCTCCCCCAGTCAAGAGATCTGGGTTAAATCCATCGTTCTTTTGCCCACTACGCCATCCCAGTTCAGACATGGCCATATGCAAATCAGTCTTGACCCTGTGCCTCATGGGAACAGTCCAGCCCGAACTGCCAAGCCATGTCTTCCCTGGACCGGAATCAAGCATCCTAGGACCGGTTTCTGGCTATCAGCCGTCATCAGCCAGGATAGCTTGACTCCAGTGGCGTAGTGAGCACGGGTCCCACGTCTGGGAATACCCATCCCCTTTAGGGCGAAAAGCGTTACAACAAACAAATGATGGACGGAATGCTGACAATGCAGACATTCTCCCCCAGTCAAGAGATCTGGGTTAAATCCATCGTTCTTTTGCCCACTACGCCACCCCAGTTCAGACATGGCCATATGGAAATCAGTCTTGACCCTGTGCCTCATGGGAACAGTCCAGCCCGAACTGCCAAGCCATGTCTTCCCTGGACCGGAATCAAGCATCCTAGGACCGGTTTCTGGCTATCAGCCGTCATCAGCCAGGATAGCTTGACTCCAGTGGCGTAGTGAGCACGGGTCCCACGTCTGGGAATACCCATCCCACTTAGGGCGAAAAGCGTTACAACAAACAAATGATGGACGGAATGCTGACAATGCAGACATTCTCCCCCAGTCAAGAGATCTGGGTTAAATCCATCGTTCTTTTGCCCACTACGCCACCCCAGTTCAGACATGGCCATATGCAAATCAGTCTTGACCCTGTGCCTCATGGGAACAGTCCAGCCCGAACTGCCAAGCCATGTCTTCCCTGGACCGGAATCAAGCATCCTAGGACCGGTTTCTGGCTATCAGCCGTCATCAGCCAGGATAGCTTGACTCCAGTGGCGTAGTGAGCACGGGTCCCACGTCTGGGAATACCCATCCCACTTAGGGCGAAAAGCGTTACAACAAACAAATGATGGACGGAATGCTGACAATGCAGACATTCTCCCCCAGTCAAGAGATCTGGGTTAAATCCATCGTTCTTTTGCCCACTACGCCACCCCAGTTCAGACATGGCCATATGCAAATCAGTCTTGACCCTGTGCCTCATGGGAACAGTCCAGCCCGAACTGCCAAGCCATGTCTTCCCTGGACCGGAATCAAGCATCCTAGGACCGGTTTCTGGCTATCAGCCGTCATCAGCCAGGATAGCTTGACTCCAGTGGCGTAGTGAGCACGGGTCCCACGTCTGGGAATACCCATCCCACTTAGGGCGAAAAGCGTTACAACAAACAAATGATGGACGGAATGCTGACAATGCAGACATTCTCCCCCAGTCAAGAGATCTGGGTTAAATCCATCGTTCTTTTGCCCACTACGCCACCCCAGTTCAGACATGGCCATATGCAAATCAGTCTTGACCCTGTGCCTCATGGGAACAGTCCAGCCCGAACTGCCAAGCCATGTCTTCCCTGGACTGGAATCAAGCATCCTAGGACCGTTTTCTGGCTATCAGCCGTCATCAGCCAGGATAGCTTGACTCCAGTGGCGTAGTGAGCACGGGTCCCACCTCTGGGAATACCCATCCCACTTAGGGCGAAAAGCGTTACAACAAACAAATGATGGACGGAATGCTGACAATGCAGACATTCTCCCCCAGTCAAGAGATCTGGGTTAAATCCATCGTTCTTTTGCCCACTACGCCACCCCAGTTCAGACATGGCCATATGCAAATCAGTCTTGACCCTGTGCCTCATGGGAACAGTCCAGCCCGAACTGCCAAGCCATGTCTTCCCTGGACCGGAATCAAGCATCCTAGGACCGGTTTCTGGCTATCAGCCGTCATCAGCCAGGATAGCTTGACTCCAGTGGCGTAGTGAGCACGGGTCCCACGTCTGGGAATACCCATCCCACTTAGGGCGAAAAGCGTTACAACAAACAAATGATGGACGGAATGCTGACAATGCAGACATTCTCCCCCAGTCAAGAGATCTGGGTTAAATCCATCGTTCTTTTGCCCACTACGCCACCCCAATCAGGCTATCCTGGCTGATGAGGGCTGAAAGCCCGAAACCGGTCCTAGGATGCTTGTTTCCAGTCCAGGGAGGACCTGGCTTGGCAGTTCGGGCACAGGGTCAAGACTGATTTGCATATGGCTGGGTTCAAACTGGAATGGCATGGTGAGCAAAAAAACGATGGATTTAGGCTCAGATCTCTGTACTGGGGTGAATGTATGACATTGTTCTGCATTCTGTCCATCAATTGTTATTTTTGCATTTGTCACCCCGAGTGGGAAGGGTATGCTCAGACGTGAGTCCCTTGCTCTCCATGCCACTGGAATCAGGCTATCCTGGCTGATGAGGGCTGAAAGCCCGAAACTGGTCCTAGGATGCTTGTTTCCAGTCCAGGGAGGACCTGGCTTGGCAGTTCGGGCTGGACTGTTCCCATGGGGCACAGGGTCAAGACTGATTTGCATATGGCTGGGTTCAAACTGGAATGGCATGGTGAGCAAAAAAACGATGGATTTAGGCTCAGATCTCTGTACTGGGGTGAATGTATGACATTGTTCTGCATTCTGTCCATCAATTGTTATTTTTGCATTTGTCACCCCGAGTGGGAAGGGTATGCTCAGACGTGAGTCCCTTGCTCTCCATGCCACTGGAATCAGGCTATCCTGGCTGATGAGGGCTGAAAGCCCGAAACCGGTCCTAGGATGCTTGTTTCCAGTCCAGGGAGGACCTGGCTTGGCAGTTCGGGCTGGACTGTTCCCATGGGGCACAGGGTCAAGACTGATTTGCATATGGCTGGGTTCAAACTGGAATGGCATGGTGAGCAAAAAAACGATGGATTTAGGCTCAGATCTCTGTACTGGGGTGAATGTATGACATTGTTCTGCATTCTGTCCATCAATTGTTATTTTTGCATGGGGTCAGGACAGGGCCATTGTTGCTGATCTTAGCGCAGGCGCACTTCACCCAAGCCTGGTTCAGCGTTGGCAGTCGGGTAAGGCACCAAAAGCAGCCATCATTCGATAGGCCAGAATAGTCAACTTAAGCAAAGAAAAACAAAAACGTAATTAATACATTGAAATGACTAATTAAAGGTTATTCCCTCGCTAATACCCATATGTGTGTGTATTTATCTAGCCAAAAGCAACACTCAATGCGGTTTATACTTACTAAATAAAGCACGAATCACAATTACATCACCAAAGCGACATATATCATGCACTGTTCTATTTATCTATCATTAATATGCATGCGATTTTTAATTCACGTCATTAATTAGGCCATGCAAATGCAAATCCCACGTGTATTTCAGTCATTAATAAGGTTGATTAGTTATTTCCACATCACTTCAAACCATTAGTATGATTATAATTAATTATTTAATCTAATTAATAAAACTACATGCAAATTGGGGTTGGTATACAAAATTTTGCATAACCCGCTCCAGCATGTGCACACCAGTAGGCAAAGGCTGCCTGGTGCAGTCAGAAATCAACAACAGTGTACATCGTAAAGGACACAACCATTCAACCATAAAGGCCCCATGATTTGTGCTACACAGAGTTAGTCGCCCCGGATGCACAGCAATCTGAACGGGCCGCTGACTTGCGGTGCGCTGGGGCAGGGTTACGGGTGCAAAGCAGGTTAACAGGATGACAAGGGGCCTTGTCGCAGAGTGTCTCGATGGACAGTGGAAGGTGTACCCCCAGGGCAGGATGCAGAGTGCAGGCCCACGCTGATACAGTCACTATGGTGGAGATGAATGGAACAGACACATGTTGGACACCAAGTCCGGTCCAGCCAGAGGAAGATGCAGAAAACCATAAGGCCATGATGCCACCAAGTTCCAACCAGATGGTGCCCATGACTCATTGCGCACAGAGTTAGTGGCACCAGTGCTGTTAGGGGATGCCACCTGCGATGAGGCGTGTCCAATGGTGTGGATTCCTCCACATCTTACCCAAAACACAGTTCCACATGTGTGACGTACTGGACCGCAGTGTAGTCCTGAGGCTGCGTCCAGCATGGGCCATTCTCCGAGTGTTGCCGGTATAGGTTGGATGGCCCCACCGGCCTGCGTAGTTCAGGTTCAGTGGCACCATGGGACGCAGACTTGCGATGAACAGAGTTGATGGCACCAGGTCAGTTGTTGATAGTGTTCGGTCACCTCCGTGACTGTGACCCGGCTTTCGTCCAGACTGAGCCGCATCTTCCTCTTACTCCTCTCCGTGCGACTACTGGTGTGGACTCTGCCATTTGTGATTCGCAACTAGGTGCTGGATGTGGGACCTACTGGTCTGCAGAGTAGTCCTGGTCCCTCATCCACGTGTCGCCAGCTGGCGTTGAACAAGGTTAGTGACACCACATGTCGCAAGACGCCCATATGGAACTATGCCTCACTGATCGGGGGGGGGGGGGTCTGGTGCTGTGGCTGCTGCCCCGGCTTTGGGGTCACTTCCATTCAGGACTCAGGCCACAGTTTCACATATGGAACCTAAATGGCTGAAGAGGACGCCGGTGTAGTATGTGAATGAGGAAGTAGTAATGTGGGCCAGCGTCGGGGGACCGGAGATGGTCTGTATAGGCTCTAGAGGTGCTTGGAGCTTGCACTGGAACGTGGTGGGCCATCCTTGACACACGCTGGTGTCGACAGGTGATCAGTGTGGCCTGGCTGCTCAGGGACGGGCCTGATGGGTTCGGGGTCCAGTGGGCCTGGGCACGGCAGGCACATGGGATCGCAGGCAACTCTGCTCACGATGACGGCGTCAGCCTCGTGACGTGGTGAGAGGCGCTACGCTGGCAGAGACGTTGGGCTTTCCGGAAGAGGACCACGCCCAGGGCTACATGCTTTTTATTCACACCCCCATGCTGGCCTGGGGTATGTCGGGCCATCCCACTCCGCTCACGCTTATGGGGGGGATGTAACATGCAACATTTCCACGAGCTCCCCCACTGGCCGGGGTGACATGGTTGCATCCACTGTCCACTACACTCCATACACCAGAGGTGTATGTTGCCATGGATATGGGTGTGTTCTGCATACTGTGGTCTGTCCTGCACATCTCCCCACTCTTGGCATTGTGTACTTTCCCAGTCATGGTTCTCCTGCCTCCTTCCCACATGCCTGGTTGCCACCACTCTCCACATTCGGCTAGTGTGTGGCTGAGGTGCCATGTCGTTGATGGCTCATGTTCATGGCATGCTCAGGTTGCCATTGTGAGTTGTTCTGTCATGTCTGGTGGGTCGGCATGTTGTTTTGCATGTTGCTTTTGATTTTGTGACGTGTGCATTGCCAGAGTTGTGAGCTGCATGGTTGTGGAGTTGAGGTGAGTAGGGTGTTCATTTGGAACTTGCCAAGGGGCTGTGCATTTCCCTTGGTGCTATCCTGGGAATTCTGGTTGCTGATGGACTGTTGGAGGATGGAGGAATTGTACACACTGGCTGGGTATTTCAAGGCGAGATTGGTGGAGGTTCCACGGTGTTCGGTTGTTGCCTGCACATTGATGTGAGACGTGTGCTTTCTGTTACGGTAATTGTGTGCTGTGTCGGCAGGGGGCACAGGTATTACATGTGTGATGTGGATTGCCCCCAACACGTGCTTGCATCCAGCTATGGCGTATGGTCCTTGATTGGTTTCCAGTGGATCCTGCACATTGTGTTGGACGTATAGGGACTGGGGTACCAGGCTGATGGTGATGTCCAGGACAGGTGTGAGGGACTTGGATGTGGCTGGCTGTGTGACTCCTCTGACTCTGGTGGGTGTTGGTTGGGGGGTACCAGGAGCCAACAGGTGCAGCACAGCCAGCAGCTTTGTGTGGGGTGGAATGTTGGTTGTCTGCTGTGTTAGTGCCGTTGGCCAGTTGGGCCTTGTTGGTCAGGATGCGTACGATGGTTGTCCTTTTGGGCCTGTAGTGGGCAATGACATTGTCAGGTGTTGGGTCTGTGTGGCTAGTGCATTTCTTGGGGGGTCCACTGTCTTTTTCTGCGCTGCCTCTATGGTAGTCCGGGGGGATGTTCCAGGTGGGGCATGGGGTCCTGGGGTGGTGGCAGTGAGTTTTGTGGCACGCTTGGGTGTTCGGGCCGCATGACCAGTGGCTCCATGGCATCTGTTGCCCTTCCGATGTGACTGTGGGCTGTGCTCCCTTTTGTGGTGCATGCTGTGGCCCTACTTTGCACCAGGTCAGAGCAGGTGTTATTTTCCTGCTGCTAACGCGCCTTATCGCCTGTTTTGTGTTCTTATCGCAGTTCTGGCTGGTTGTTGTGAATGTTGTGGAGTGGTGTTGTCGCGGCTTTGGGAACGGGAACGCCTGCTCTGCATCTCATTAGCGATAGTTGCGGGGGTCTTCTGTGGCAATGTTTTTTGCGGCTGCAATCGCAGGTAAACTGATGCTGTGGGCTGTTAACACCAGCTTGTGAATGGGACGATAAATTTATCGTAACTTTGGCTGCGATAAAGTGCCGTTAACTCGGCGATAGCTCCTTGTGAATATCCCCCTGTGTCTTGAAATGCGACATCTGTCAGCAGATTAAAGGCTCCACCATAACACGTCCAGTGCAGACACCATTGCTAATATCAGACAATCCACTTGCGTGTGTTTATTTGGACCACTGCAGCCCCTTACAGATGGGGTTTACAGGTATATCATGGTTGCAGTGGAATCCTGCTCCAGATTTCTATGGGTGTGGCCCAAGCGCTCGGCTGATGCTTGAAATGTTATAAAAGATTTGTGAGTTTTTATAGGGACATACACAATTGGCACATTGCATTCCGACTGTTTCCCCATGTTTAGCTCTAGGCCTTACAAGAAAGCCATGGGAGGTTTGGGTGTAGCATTGCGGTCCTCCTCTCTGTACCATCCTGAGGGAAATTTGGCAGTGGAAAGGAAAAACCGGGACTTAAAGCAGTCTTTAACAGCTAGAGTATTAGGCTCGGGTGAGAATTGGGTAAAACATTTGTATGGAGTTCAACAAGCAGAGAAGTTCTCTAAGGGGTGTCACTCCTTAAGAGGTCCTATTCGGGATGAGAATGTGGATACCTGATCTTGATTGTGAAGGCACAGTGGCGGATGAAAAACTATGTTGTCGATACTGAATAGTAGGCCTCATGGACTACTGAATACCTGACGCCCTCCTCTCACTACCAAACAATAAGTCCAAACAGAAAGACTCATCACGTTTGAAGAGTGATCTGTACGGAATGATGGACTATGCAATAATGCCATGGAACTCGTTCCTCTCGAAACTGAAGTTCATAATCATAATCAAAATCAAAATAATAGACAAATTTCAATTCAACCAAACACAGATATCTACGTCAACATGCCTCAACAAAAGCAAGCAACAGTTTTCACAGGACCTGCGGAAATACCGAACATTGATCGATCAACATCTGGCAACTTCATAGACTTTGATACGTTTTCTTTGGATCCAAGTGAACCTGAAATGATGTCGGCCCAAAAAACCCACAACCAGCAAATTAAAGACTTTCTGAACTTTCCTTAAAAAAACTTACCTGGTATCACCTTGGAAAGAACTCTGGATAATCACCGGGATACTTTTCTTTCTTTTCTGGATAGGCTTAGTAAGTGTTTTAGCATGCTTTTAAATGGAACTTACATTCGAAAAGGCTCTGCAGCTCAAAAAGTGAATCTGATTCTGAAACCTCACCTATCATCACATCGAGAACAAAGAGATTTCTCATCAGTGTACTTTACAGCAGTTCTTATGCCCGAAGATACTCTTATGGGTAGACTGTCCGGTCTTAGGTTTAAACCTATGATAACTGATAAAATCCCACTGGAGGGGAAGTAGCCCTCACCAGTGTAAACATATAAACCCCGAAAAAAACCATGCACAACCACAAACTAAATGCCATTCAAAGAAAGGAAAAGGAGAGTGAGTCATTTTTATTTCTTCCTGAAGGGGCCAATACAATGTAACTCTTTTATATAAGGTAGCAGTAAGAAAGACTGGGCTAACATTATACTGCTTGAGTTTTGTTGTTTAGGGATGTCACTAAAATATTGTTTCTTCTTCCTTTTTCAGTTTTGTGGTCTTTGGTCTAAATATACAGCGGTTAGAAGCATGTTTTAGGTGTTATTTATTTATTTTATAAACTGTATAGCATCAGGAAATATCAAAATCATATTTGATTTTTTGGCTACGTTTTAGTCTTTCACTGATAGGAAAAATGTAGGTTTCATAAGAATCTTTCCTATATGTACCATAACATTTACCAACAGAGAAGGGGTAAAATCCCTTGATACACTAGCCTCCTTTTCTAGTGAGTCAGTATTTATAGTAGGTGAATTTCCAAATACCCCAGGCTTTAAATATTCAATGCAAGGTATAGTGACAGGTAAGTGTGAAAAGAGTGCAGTCATAAAGCATCTGGTATACTGGTGAAAAAATGACACCAAACTTTTGGAAAACATGGTATGCAGTGTCACTTTGAATGCTGCTGCAAAAAGTTCTTTCAAGTTCCACAGAGATATGAGTGACATTGTTCGTATTTGCAGTGATTCAGCTACGTATATACAAAAGTTGTGTTTTAACCAGTCAAAATCGATACCTGAGCAAAAGTGCTTCCCTTTAAGAGATCCTTGCCGCTTGTTAGATGGTATGCTGAAAGAATTTTTACAATCTTCAGAGTTAATGAAGAACGCTATTGTCTTTTAATTCCATTGCGGTGCACAGTTTTGTTCTGCACAGAAACTAAAGCGCAAATATTTCTCATTTTGTGCATTGTGTGACATCAAAGAAAGAGTCATCACAACTGTGTCACTTAGCTGGTGGTTCTCAGACCTAAAGGCCATGAATGGTATATTATCCATATTGCAACCATTTACAGAACGTTTGCTGAGTGAGGAACCAAAGGCAAGGAATGTGAAGATCTTTGATCACATATTGATAGTGATTTTAAAAAAAGTACACTCTACTGCATTCTTAGATTTTTACAGGAAAGCATGACTGCTGTAGTGGACATAATAAAAAAACCTAGAGTCTGAGTACCAACACCAGCAAAAAATATATGTTGACAAACACCACACAGAATTATTCTGCATCCATTATTGGCCAGTTGTCTGAACAAGGTTTCGACTTATGTAAAGACACTATCAGGCACATGCATCAAAAGAAAAACCGGTCGCAAACGTGCAGATTCTCAGAATCTGCCCCTTTGCGACCGGTGTTTTTGCATTTGGGATGCATCATCCCAAATGCAAAAATCGCAATTTAAGTAATCTCTAAATTGTGATTACTTAAATTGCGATTGCATTTAAGGAATCCCAAATTGAGATTCCTTAAATGCAATGCATTAAAGTAAAAAAAATAGCAATTTCGCTAATAGGGTGCGCAAATTACCATGAAATTGAACTTCATGGTAATTTGCAAAACCTTTGGAAAAAGCACTTTTGTGCATTTTTCAAAGTTCCATGTTGCGCACACACATGCCCTTAAGGCATGTGTGTGCTCAACATATGTGCACAGGTCAATTCCAGGGGTGCAACAGGGTGTCCTTTTGACACCCTTGCACCCTGAAATTGCATGCGCAATTTGCGAGTACCTATTGGTACTCGCAAATTGCGCATTGGGCAATGGGCCTGAATGGGAAGCTATTCCTTATTTGCGACTCGCAATTTGCGAGTCGCAAATAAGGAATGTGTAGGAATCGCTATTATTATAGCGATTCCTACATGCATAGGATTTAGCAAATCCTTAATTGTGAATCCTTAATATTTGCAATTAAGGACTCACAAAATACTAGCTTGATGCATTTGCCAGTATAGACTTAAAATTTGTCTGGGGTACTAGAGATTGGCAGGTCAAGGGAACATAGGCACTATTTAGAGCATGCCTCATTCCTCAACAAATCATGTTTTGAATGATACCGTGCAAAATGGAATAGTCAAAAACAAAGACTTGAATACACCTCGGACGCCCATACAATCCCACACCGAGGGCAACATTACATCACTAGAAGGGATTATGTTAGATGAAATCATGCAACACAATAGATCAGACCCCGATTGAAAAGGATGGTTGATTTGGCCCACAAACACCAATAGATGTCAGGAAAGATTCATGGATAAAACCAAAGGGTTTAATATCTACAGGCCAGATCCACGCTATGTTCAGAGAACATCCAGGGGTAGTGACATCATACAGTGTAGGGAAGTTATGCCTCGATTGGCTAAAAACCTCAACACTGTCACAAGTGAAACAACACTTATCCTTACTTACAAAGGATGTGGATCTACAGGACTTTTTATTGGGTCCTAAAAAGCCACGCCAGAAAAGTTTGTATTATGCTGTCTATAATTAAATCTGGAAAATATCCCAACAAGAGGCCGCTGAGAGATTACGTGAAATAGATCGTATAAACCAAGAGAAAGCTCTAGCCGTGGTTGACAATGGTTTAATAACTAACCTCCAGGATATATTCAGTAGGCAACATTGTATCTTCTGCAATAGATATATTAGAACAGGATTTGTCCATATTACAACACGGGCAATCACAATTGCGTTCTATTATGTTGTTAAACTAGATGCTGCAATCTTTGCGCGCATGCTATGGCGTTTCATCAACAGTTTTCTTTATACAATCTAACAAAAAATTAATCCATGGCCACATAACTATACCTGTCACTACTTTTCAGTTTCAGTATTGCCTTGAACAAAAGCAGGCAGACAGATATGAGGAAATGGGTAGGGAATTCATCAAAAAATCTTGGAAATTGCCGTACCGATTTCGATGTCAGAGTGGGGATAGAGAAGAGTTTTTAAGCGGTACAAATTGTGAGAACACTTTAAGTGGATCATTCATATGTCAATATATACTGCTGTATGGGACCTGTAATGGTTCAGTAGCAAACTTATCCTGTCACTTGAAGGGTTCCCCAGCAGCCGTGATCACTCCAGTGTTCAGGCTACTTTTGAATGGGAACTACTTGATTCTGAATGATCGAGGTTGCTGTGGAATGCTTCCAGATACCAAAAACAATGGTCCTAGACCAATTATTGATACATCAGAGCAATATGCTTCACTTAGTTAAATAATTTTCTAATTATGAGCTCGAAAACAGAAATCTTTTAAGAAACGGAGCTCACAATATTCAATATACAATTCAATCTAACAAAGAACAACATCCAAAACATTGTAAGTTACTATACATACATTTATTATTTTACCAATTTGAAATATTGATAAGGCAGTACGAGGTTGCTCCAGAGGGAACGTGCATCAAACGAAAGTGATTAAAGGGTGAGTGAGTTAGACAAGGAATGGTAAATACATAGTAATAAGGACATTCAATTGAGTTAAACAGTGGGAATCGGTTATAATTCACCGTCCATAATCCAAAAACCTGATCACATTTATCAATTACAAAATTATATTGTTATGCTTCAAATAAGCGACCCAGTGAGTGGTCTAGCACGGAGAACTGTTATGTGTCCCAGGTGGTAAAGGGAGGGCGTCGACGTTTCGACCCGTCTTGATGGCCTTAGGGGATTTTAAGCCTTGGCCGTGCGGGTCTTCATCAGGACCAAAGGGGGCAACCTGACTGGATGGTGGTATTAATCAAACACCTAGAACATTAAGACAAGGAGATATAAGGATGTTATCCTAATTAAAACAATGATTAAAAACAGAAGATCAGTCTCATGGATCATGTACCTGATCGGATTCAGAAAGAATTAATTCAAAGGAGATGTCCCGACTTCCAATAGATGGAGGACTGATTGTCACGGGTAAAGGATTTCGTGATATTCAATTCAAGCTGTTTAGAGAGAACAATAATGAATTAAAATCAAGGTATGCGCGAAACAACCTACGAGTAATTAACTAAAGTCAGGGGATCACCTTGGAGGAGTCGTATCGCCGGGTACAACATGAAAGGGTGACCAACGACGCGTGGGGGTTGTTTGGTCTTAATAATGGAACTGAGTTCGTGGCGTATAGTTCAATCCGGGCTCTGAGTTAAAAAGCAGATTTACAATAAGGGAATGAATGGAATGACATGATTCAGTAGGAATATAGTAAGAGCGGAGTATCTTACCGCGTCAGGCGCTAATGTATGAGTTCGCCTGTCGGTGATCCGTCTTCGTTGGATCGACCACTAATTAGATAGATTCGCTGAGACGCGTGATTCAGTCAGGGCTATAACCGGAAAGGACATAGTGAAATTAGAATGAAGCTCGGAGAACGGATCAGAGTGTGCGCTTTGGGACTGAAGGCGGAGGTTATCTTACCAAGAGAGCCACAATATATGTGCTTAGTTGAGGGCCATCCGTCTCCGTTGAGTCTCCAGCTCTGTGTGAGCTCAACCGCGTGTACGTGCGATTACCGGGGCAACCGTCTACGTATTAATGACGGTTCCCGGAGCATGGGCAGAGTTGAAAGACTATCGTGAACTGCAGAGGTCCCGAGGGGCCTAAATTATGTTACGTTATCAGATTCAATCATGATGTCAAATTGTTTGGGACAATCACGGTTAACAATGGATTACAAGGTTAACATACTTAATCAGGACAATACAGCCAATATAACATATTGGACACAAAGGGGTACATACCACAGTCAAGGACAAACAATTACATCTATTAGAAGACAAATTAATTTGACAAAACCATGTTGCCATATAAATCGACACAATGCACAAACATAAATATACATTAATGAACAGTTCATATAGAAAATCACATTCATTTGACAGGAACACTTGGGAGTCCATAGAAGCAGTTCTATCTATAGAACAATGCTCAATCCAAGTGTGAGAAGACTAAGATCTGAGCCAATATATAGTACCTATTCAAATAGGACTGAGCGGCCGGTCTAATTAAGGGCATTGGCATAGACAATCTAACTAAGGCCTACTACAATGTGAGTGGGGGCTGCAAGGAGAGGGCCAGTGTGAGAGATTGGCTTTATCTACAACTCATGATGGAAACTTGTTTGTTAATTTCCTCAAGTTCGTTCAGACCTCTCGTGACAGTGTCTAAAGAATGGATCCATCTACACTCTCGCCTATTTAGAATATCAGTAGAGTCACCTCCTCTAGGGTTAGGTTTTACCTTTTCCAGAACCCACCACCTCAGGCTATCTGCATTGTGTTCAAAACTGGTGAAATGTTCCACCAAAGGGGCCCCGGGTGTCCTGCAACGAATACGACTGCAGTGTTGCACTTCACTTTCTGGATAGTTTGACCCACATATAAAAATTCACATGGGCAGGCGATCACATATATAACCCCAGATGTATTGCAGTTGCTGTGTTCCTTTAGTGTGTAAGTATGATTATTGTGTGTGAATTCATTGATAGTTCTAGTCAGAGCACACACTTTACATGAGCCACATTTGTGGTGTCCCATGATGGGGGTACCCCATAGGGTGGTCTGTCCTGACGTCTGACTGGTAGGTAGTAGGGATTTGATCAAATAATCCCTAATGTTCTTACCTTTTCTAAAAGCGTGTAGTGGAGTTGGTATATTACCTAGTTCGTCAGCCACTAAGTGCCAGTGCTGGTTAATGGCCTTCTTGATGCTATTACTCTTAGTGTTGAACGTGGTCACACATACCAACCGTTCCTCGTTGTTCTTTTCTTTTGATTTGGGGGTTAACAGGAATTCCCTGTGATTATGCCAGGCACGTTTACGTGCTTTCTTCAGAAGCCTGATCGGGTAACCTCGATCTATCAGTCTAGCCAATAAACCTGCTGATTCATCAAAAAAATCTTCTTTTTTCAAACAGTTCCTCCGAATCCGCAGAAACTGTCCGAAGGGTAAGTTATCCCTTAGGTTCCGGGGATGGTGGCTTGAGTAACGTAATAGTGTGTTCCTTTCGCTACTCTTCCTAAACAGTGTAGTATATAATTTGCCCGATTCAGAGTCTGATTTAATCGTGATGTCAAGGAAGTCAATGCTTTCTCTACTGTAGTTCATAGTGAATTGTATGTCTGTTGAGCATGTGTTTACCCAAAGATGGAATTTTTTTGGATCCTCTTCTTCACCTCGCCAGACAAACACAACATCGTCGATATATCGGCGCCACAGTTCTATGCACTCACTATATGGATTCAATTGACTGAGGACATATTGGTGTTCAAATTCACTCATGTAAATAATGGCCAGGTTTGGGGCAAAGCTGGCCCCCATCGCCACGCCTTTCGTTTGTACGAAAAATTGACCCAAAAAGGAGAAATAATTTTGAGTCATTGCAATTTTAAGTAAAGCCACAATGAATTCCGTGGGAACTGGATGTGGTGCAGGTCTGGCATTCAGTACTGATTCAATACATTGAAGGGCTGCCAGTTGTGGAATGTTTGTATAAAGGGCAGTTATGTCCATAGTCACTAGTAGGTGAATATTAGGATCATAGGGACATTCATCCATCAGTTGTATGGTTTGCATGGTATCCCTTAAGTAAGTGGAAGTATTTTCCGCAATGGGTTTTAAAAACACATCGATGTACTTACATAATGGTTCTAAAACTGAGCCGCAGCCAGACACAATTGGCCTCCCTGGAGGATTTTGCATCCGTTTATGTATTTTAGGGAGGGTATAGATTGAGGGTAGTCTAGGATGTTTATTATTCAAGTAATCATGTTCCAACTTACTTACATATCCATTTTCTAGAGCAATTCTAGTGAGGCTACTTATAGCCTTACTTATATCTTGCGTGGGGTCTTTACGTAATTTAACATAGTTCCCATCTACAGTCAACTGGGAGACAATCTCTCTCTTGTAATCCTCTGTGTTCTGTATAACAATGGCGCCACCCTTATCAGCGGGTTTAATCACAATATTGGGATTGCTTTTTAGTGTATCCAGGGCTGCGCGCTCTTGTTTACCTATGTTGTATTGGACGTGCTGTCTACTAGATAGTATGTTGTCCACATCTTTCATTACAACTTGTTCGTACGCCAGGAGTCTATGTGGCATGAGGTATACCGGCGGGTTAAACTTGGACGGTGGTCGTAGTCCACTGGCCGAGAAAGTAGGGTTGCTAGGTGTTTTTAGGAAGTGATATTTTAGACGCAACTTCCGAAAGAATTGATGCAATTCAACTTTCAAGTTAAAATTGTTAAGCATGTTGGTCGGGACAAAGGACAAACACTTTTCAAGGATTCCTTGTTCATTAGGTGTCAGTATGTAGTCCGACAAGTTGATAACAGGGTTATCCAGTTTATGGATTACCATCTGTAATGCTGTCGTCGTGTTTGGATCTCGCCATGTGTTTCCTGTTGGAAATGTGCCTGTCTCCTTGTTTGGCCTCTCCCTTGATTCCATGTCTGTGTTCTGTTCCCCCTGGGTCTCCCCCAGGGGCGTCCCCGGCCTCGTTGACCCCACCATGGTTCCTCTAGTAAAAAAGGGGGCAGTTGGGTTTGCTGGTTTAAACCTGTCGTGGGGGTTCCTCCACTTGGTCCTGGGCGTTCAGTGTCACTTTCTGAGCTGCTGCCCAAGGAGGAGCCAGAGAAGGTGGTGTACCTTCTGAAGCCACTCCTACCTCTACTCGAGAAGGTACCCTGTTGTTCCCTTATATAGTAGCCTTCCTGTAAATATGGGTAGGTGATCTTTTTATCATAGAATTTCATATCCCTGGCCACTTTGTCTAGTTTGGTTGCCTGTGTGTACGTGTCAAATTCCTGAATGGTACGCTCTAGTCTCTCTAACACTTCTTTAGCATTAACTAAAGGCCTATCCTCAATAATTTCTTTTTTTAAGTCAGTAATTTCCTTAGTTAGGCGTTGTACCTCTTCTACTGCTGTTTCAATGCCAAGCACCATCCAGTGCCTTGAGCAGTTGTTTGACACGAAACTGAAATTCTCTTTAAATTTGGGATTGTCAAGGAAGATTGCTGGTTCGTTTCTTACTTGTAGTCCCACAGGGATTACATTAGATTGGAGATATTTAGCCAGCGTATGCCCATGTAGTCTTGTCCTAATAAGTTTCTTCTCCAGACGTTCCAATTTAGACACCTTTTCATTAAGTGTTAAATCTATACTTGTAGTGGCGACACCTAAAAAGGTGCTGCCTCCTTGTAGTTGTAGTAGTTTATCAATATAATCTTCACTATATGATAATGTCTCCCTATCTTAGATAATTATCTGGAAGATGGACCTAGTTGGATCGTTTCAAGAATGTGAGCAAAACAGTTTTAAACAAATTAAACAACAAACATGTAACAATTAAACAATTAAACCCTCGCAGGACTTGCCTGCACAAAGGTAGCCATTACAAAAATGGGGTGACCCATGGTTGAAGGACCTGGGTGTAATCTTGATACCAAAAACAATGGTCCTAGACCAATTATTGATACATCAGAGCAATATGCTTCACTTAGTTAAATAATTTTCTAATTATGAGCTCGAAAACAGAAATCTTTTAAGGAACGGAGCTACAATATTCAATATACAATTCAATCTAACAAAGAACAACATCCAAAACATTTTGAGTTACTATACATACGTTTATTATTTTACCAATTTGAAATATTGATAAGGCAGTACGAGGTTGCTCCAGAGGGAACGTGCATCAAACGAAAGTGATTAAAGGGTGAGTGAGTTAGACAAGGAATGGTAAATACATATTAATAAGGACATTCAATTGAGTTAAACAGTGGGGATCGGTTATAATTCACCGTCCAAAATCCAAAAACCCTCCCTTTACCACCTGGGACACATAACAGTTCTCCGTGCTAGACCACTCACTGGGTCGCTTATTTGAAGCATAACAATATAATTTTGTAATTGATAAATGTGACCAGGTTTTTGGATTTTGGACGGTGAATTATAACCGATCCCCACTGTTTAACTCAATTGAATGTCCTTATTACTATGTATTTACCATTCCTTGTCTAACTCACTCACCCTTTAATCACTTTCGTTTGATGCACGTTCCCTCTGGAGCAACCTCATTTTTGTAATGGCTACCTTTGTGCAGGCAAGTCCTGCGAGGATTTAATTGTTTAATTGTTACATGTTTGTTGTTTAATTTGTTTAAAACTGTTTTGCTCACATTATTAAAACGATCCAACTAGGTCCATCTTCCAGATAATTATCTAAGTTCCAACACGAGTATTTGTACTATGTCGGATAGGGAGACATTATCATATAGTGAATATTATATTGATAAACTACTACAACTACAAGGAGGCAGCACCTTTTTAGGTGTCGCCACTACAAGTATAGATTTAACACTTAATGAAAAGGTGTCTAAATTGGAACGTCTGGAGAAGAAACTTAGGACAAGACTACATGGGCATATGCTGGCTAAATATCTCCAATCTAATGTAATCCCTGTGGGACTACAAGTAAGAAACAAACCAGCAATCTTCCTTGACAATCCCAAATTTAAAGAGAATTTCAGTTTCGTGTCAAACAACTGCTCAAGGCACTGGATGGTGCTTGGCATTGAAACAGCAGTAGAAGAGGTAAAACGCCTAACTAAGGAAATTACTGACTTAAAAAAAGAAATTATTGAGGATAGGGCTTTAGTTAATGCTAAAGAAGCGTTAGAGAGACTAGAGCGTATCATTCAGGAATTTGACACGTACACACAGGCAACCAAACTAGACAAAGTGGCCAGGGATATCAAATTCTATGATAAAAGGATCACCTACCCATATTTACAGGAAGGCTACTATATAAGGGAACAACAGGGTACCTTCTCGAGTAGAGGTAGGAGTGGCTTCAGAAGGTGCACCACCTTCTCTGGCTCCTCCTTGGGCAGCAGCTCAGGGAGTGACACTGAACGCCCAGGACCAAGTGGAGGAACCCCCACGACAGGTTTAAACCAGCAAACCCAACAGCCCCCTTTTTTACTAGAGGAACCATGGTGGGGTCAACGAGGCTGGGGACGCCCCTGGGGGAGACCCAGGGGGAACAGAACACAGACATGGAATCAAGGGAGAGGCCAAACAAGGAGACAGGCACATTTCCAACAGGAAACACATGGTGAGATCCAAACTCGACGACAGCATTACAGATGGCAATCCATAAACTGGATAACCCTGTTATCAACTTGTCAGACTACATACTGACACCTAATGAACAAGGAATCCTTGAAAAGGGTTTGTCCTTTGTCCCGACCAACATGCCTAACAATTTAAACTTGAAAGTTGAATTGCATCAATTCTTTCGGAAGTTGCGTCTAAAATATCACTTCCTAAAAACACCTAGCAACCCTACTTTCTCGGCCAGTGGACTACGACCACCGTCCAAGTTTAACCCCCCGGTATACCTCATGCCACTTAGACTCCTGGCGTACGAACAAGTTGTAATGAAAGATGTGGACAACATACTATCTAGTAGACAGTACGTCCAATACAACATAAGTAAACAAGAGCGCGCAGCCCTGGATACACTAAAAAGCAATCCCAATATTGTGATTAAACCCGCTGATAAGGGTGGCGCCATTGTTATACAGAACACAGAGGATTACAAGAGAGAGATTGTCTCCCAGTTGACTGTAGATGGGAACTATGTTAAATTACGTAAAGACCCCACGCAAGATATAAGTAAGGCTATAAGTAGCCTCACTAGAATTGCTCTAGAAAATGGATATGTAAGTAAGTTGGAACATGATTACTTGAATAATAAACATCCTAGACTACCCACAATCTATACCCTCCCTAAAATACATAAACGGATGCAAAATCCTCCAGGGAGGCCAATTGTGTCTGGCTGCGGCTCAGTTTTAGAACCATTATGTAAGTACATCGATGTGTTTTTAAAACCCATTGCGGAAAATACTTCCACTTACTTAAGGGATACCATGCAAACCATACAACTGATGGATGAATATCCCTATGATCCTAATATTCACCTACTAGTGACTATGGACATAACTGCCCTTTATACAAACATTCCACAACTGGCAGCCCTTCAATGTATTGAATCAGTACTCAATGCTAGACCTGCACCACTTCCAGTTCCCACGGAATTCATTGTGGCTTTACTTAAAATTGCAATGACTCAAAATTATTTCACCTTTTTGGGTCAATTTTTCGTACAAACGAAAGGCGTGGCGATGGGGGCCAGCTTTGCCCCAAACCTGGCCATTATTTACATGAGTGAATTTGAGCACCAATATGTCCTCAGTCAATTGAATCCATATAGTGAGTGCATAGAACTGTGGCGCCGATATATCGACGATGTTGTGTTTGTCTGGCGAGGTGAAGAAGATGTTCTCAGAAAATTCCATCTTTGGTTAAACACATGCTCAACAGACATACAATTCACTATGAACTACAGTAGAGAAAGCATTGACTTCCTTGACATCACGATTAAATCAGACTCTGAATCGGGCAAATTATATACTACACTGTTTAGGAAGAGTAGCGAAAGGAACACACTATTACGTTACTCAAGCCACCATCCCCGGAACCTAAGGGATAACTTACCCTTCGGACAGTTTCTGCGGATTCGGAGGAACTGTTTGAAAAAAGAAGATTTTTTTGATGAATCAGCAGGTTTATTGGCTAGACTGATAGATCGAGGTTACCCGATCAGGCTTCTGAAGAAAGCACGTAAACGTGCCTGGCATAATCACAGGGAATTCCTGTTAACCCCCAAATCAAAAGAAAAGAACAACGAGGAACGGTTGGTATGTGTGACCACGTTCAACACTAAGAGTAATAGCATCAAGAAGGCAATTAACCAGCACTGGCACTTAGTGGCTGACGAACTAGGTAATATACCAACTCCACTACACGCTTTTAGAAAAGGTAAGAACATTAGGGATTATTTGATCAAATCCCTACTACCTACCAGTCAGACGTCAGGACAAACCACCCTATGGGGTACCCCCATCATGGGACACCACAAATGTGGCTCGTGCAAAGCGTGTGCTCTGACTAGAACTATCAATGAATTCACACACAATAATCATATTTACACACTAAAGGAACACAGCAACTGCAATAAATCTGGGGTGATTTATGTGATCGCCTGCCCATGTGAATTTTTATATGTGGGTCAAACTATCCAGAAAGTGAAGTGCCGGATACTGCAACACTGCAGTCGTATTCGTTGCCGGACACCCGGGGCCCCTTTGGTGGAACATTTCCCCAGTTTTGAACACAATGCAGATAGCCTGAGGTGGTGGGTTCTGGAAAAGGTAAAACCTAACCCTAGAGGAGGTGACTTTACTGATATTCTAAATAGGCGAGAGTGTATATGGATCCATTCTTTAGACACTGTCACGAGAGGTCTGAACGAACTTTAGGAAATTAACAAACAAGTTTCCATCATGATTTGTAGATAAAGCCAATCTCTCACACTGGCCCTCTCCTTGCAGCCCCCACTCACATTGTAGTAGGCCTTAGTTAGATTGTCTATGCCAAGGCCCTTAATTAGACCGGCCGCTCAGTCCTATTTGAATAGGTACTATATATTGGCTCAGATCTTAGTCTTCTCACACTTGGATTGAGCATTGTTCTATAGATAGAACTGCTTCCATGGACTCCGAAGGGTTCCTGTCAAATGTGATTTTCTATATGAACTGTTCATTAATGTATATTTATGTTTGTGCATTGTGTCGATTTATATGGCAACATGGTTTTGTCAAATTAATTTGTCTTCTAATAGATGTAATTGTTTGTCCTTGACTGTGGTATATACCCCTTTGTGTCCTTTATTAAGTATGTTATATTGGCTGTATTGTCCTGATTAAGTATGTTAACCTTGTAATCCATTGTTAACCGTTATTGTCCCAAACAATTTGACATCATGATTGAATCTGATAACGTAACATAATTTAGGCCCCTCGGGACCTCTGCAGTTCACGATAGTCTTTCAACTCTGCCCATGCTCCGGGAACCGTCATTAATACGTAGACGGTTGCCCCGGTAATCGCACGTACACGCGGTTGAGCTCACACAGAGCTGGAGACTCAACGGAGACGGATGGCCCTCAACTAAGCACATATATTGTGGCTCTCTTGGTAAGATAACCTCCGCCTTCAGTCCCAAAGCGCACACTCTGATCCGTTCTCCGAGCTTCATTCTAATTTCACTATGTCCTTTCCGGTTATAGCCCTGACTGAATCACGCGTCTCGGCGAATCTATCTAATTAGTGGTCGATCCAACGAAGACGGATCACCGACAGGCAAACTCATACATTAGCGCCTGACGCGGTAAGATACTCCGCTCTTACTATATTCCTTCTGAATCATGTCATTCCATTCATTCCCTTATTGTAAATCTGATTTGTAACTCACAGCCCGGATTGAACTATACGCCACAAACTCAGTTCCATTATTAAGATTAAACAACCCCCACGCGTCGTTGGTCACCCTTTCATGTTGTACCCGGCGATACGACTCCTCCAAGGTGATCCCCTGACTTTAGTTAATTACTCGTAGGTTGTTTCGCGCATACCTTGATTTTAATTCATTATTGTTCTCTCTAAGCAGCTTGAATTGAATATCACGAAATCCTTTACCCGTGACAATCAGTCCTCCATCTATTGGAAGTCAGGACATCTCCTTTGAATTAATTCTTTCTGAATCCGATCAGGTACATGATCCATGAGACTGATCTTCTGTTTTTAATCATTGTTTTAATTAGGACAACATCCTTATACCTCCTTGTCTTAATGTTCTAGGTGTTTGATTAATACCACCATCCAGTCAGGTTGCCCCCTTTGGTCCTGATGAAGACCCGCACGGCCAAGGCTTAAAATCCCCAAAGGCCATCAAGACGGGTCGAAACATGGACGCCCTCCCTTTACCACCTGGGACACATAACAGTTCTCCGTGCTAGACCACTCACTGGGTCGCTTATTTGAAGCATAACAATATAATTTTGTAATTGATAATGTGACCAGGTTTTTGGATTTATTTTTGGACCGTGAATTATAACCGATCCCCACTGTTTAACTCAATTGAATGTCCTTATTACTATGTATTTACCATTCCTTGTCTAACTCACTCACCCTTTAATCACTTTCGTTTGATGCACGTTCCCTCTGGAGCAACCTCGTACTGCCTTATCAATATTTCAAATTGGTAAAATAATAAACGTATGTATAGTAACTTACAATGTTTTGGATGTTGTTCTTTGTTAGATTGAATTGTATATTGAATATTGTGAGCTCCGTTCCTTAAAAGATTTCTGTTTTCGAGCTCATAATTAGAAAATTATTTAACTAAGTGAAGCATATTGCTCTGATGTATCAATAATTGGTCTAGGACCATTGTTTTTGGTATCAAGATTACACCCAGGTCCTTCAACCATGGGTCACCCCATTTTTGTAATGGTGGAATGCTTCCAGGCATCGCATATCTGGTAACCGTGAGCTCCAGGGTTACTTCCTGTATGCAAGTATTGTTTCCACCAACACATAGAGTCAGAGAGGCGCCGTTATGGCCTCCACTAAATGTTTCCTCATTACGGTTTGATACTTTGAGTAGAATGAAATACATGCTTCTACAGAAGACCGTGTCCTTAACCTCCACTGAAGAGATTTTTACTCTCCAGATCGCAAGGTCTTCAGCCGAGATACAGGTACTCATACGTAAGAACTGCCCCTTACATTTAGCAGAGATGGTAAATCGCATCTTTAACATGTTTGATACGACGGGGATCGTCCGCCTATTTAAGAACATAGGTTAAGGACTGTTAAGCACCTTTCAGTGGGTTCTTGGAGTTATACCAAACTTTATACACTCCGTATTCTGAAGCATTTTTGGAGGACTTCTGCTAATCCTGTTTCTAATAACAGGTATCCTGATGATCATTTTTTTACTAGTCACCAAGGAGATGGAAAAAGCACTCCAGGAGCGTAAATACCGTGATCCCATGGTACAACATCTGGGCACACCTCGGTTGAGAGAACTAAGTGCATCTTGGTTCTTGTCATCTAGACCAGTCTGGATGGACTGCATCTTACCTGTCCTCCAATGCCTGTTTTGCGGAGAAGAATTGTTGGAAGGCGGACCCCGGGGGAGTCGGAGAGACCACCCAGGGGGGCCCCCACACTGTACGAAGTAGCCGAGTGTTGCTGAGAAGCCTCCTAGGAGAGGTCCTTCTCCTATACCGTACCAGCACAGTAACACCACCACACAGGACTCGAGGCTGTTTATCATGATGAGCAATTCTTTATCAGCATTTAGGAGGTTACGGTTATCGATATATACAAGGGGGGGATCGAGGGATCCGCAAGAGTCTCAAAGTCTTTGGTAGGGACGGGGTAGCTGGACAGTCTTTGGTAGTAGCGGGGTACGAGGGTACCTTAGGCCCAGTTCTTGTTCCTCAAGCTGGAGGGACTCCGTGTCCCGGAGTGGTCGAGCCGCGACGGCGTCAGCAGGGCTCTGGTGATCAGTTCGTGGAGCTTGAGCCGCGACTAGGTCAGCAGGGCTCTTCAGGTGGTTCAGTTCAGCTCGAGCCGCGACGACTTCAGCAGGGCTCTGGGGGAGGCTTCAGCGAGGTTGGGCCGCGACGGCGTCAGCAGGGCCCCGATGTTCCGTGAGGTTCCTTGTCTCAATAAGGTGGAGCCGCGACGCAGTCAGCTGGGCTCGTGGTACAGGGTCAAGCAAGAGTTCTTCTCCGTAGGGTCAGCCGCGATTCCATCAGCAGGGCTCTTGACTCCGGGATACAACTGCCGTTCCCTTGCGGGGTTGCCCCAGATATAGGTCTGGAGCTCTTTGATGTCCGGACCCTCGCGCCTGGGGGGTGGCGGAGAGGCCGGGCTGGGAGAGGCCAGACACCCAGCGGGGGAGGCGCCAGGCCCGGGGAGGCCGGAGGACGATCGCACCTAGGTGTGGGGGGACGGTGGGGGTCCCATCGAAACTCTCCTCCTCCGGGAGAGGTGAAGTGGCCACGTGGTGCCCCCTGGCCAGATCTTGGTGCCTCGATGTCGGGGCTTCGCTGGGGCCGCGGCCGGGGGGAGCCGGGTTGCGTGGGCTGGTGCGTGGAGCAAGCATGTGGGGAACCCCGAAGAGATGAGGGGTTCCTGTGCGGCCTGGAAAAGGGGGCCGCTGAGGCGGGTGTAGGCAAAGGGATACAATCCAAGGGGGGACCTCGAAGGGAGGAGAGGTCCCTGGTGGCCTGAAAGGGCGGCCCGTGTAGGCCGGTGCATGGGGACGAGCACAAACCAAGAGGGTTAAGACCACGCCACGAGGCCGGGTCCAACAGGCGTCCCCCCCAGCCGAGGGCAGGGAGAGTCACCCATTTCCTTGGGGGTTCTCCTCGTCGAGGCGGAAGAAGCGGGACAGGCCGTCGGCATTGGCGTGGTCACTGCCAGGCCGGTGTTCAACAGAGAAGTCCATCCCTTGCAGCGAGATGGACCATCGCAGCAGCTTGGGGTTCTCGCCCCTCATTTGCCTTAACCACCGCAAGGGCCGGTGGTCGGTCTGGACCCAGAAGTGGGTGCCGAAGAGATAGGGCCGGAGCTTTTTGAGGGCCCACACTACAGCGAAGGCTTCCCGCTCGATGGTGCTCCACCGCTGCTCCCGGGGCAGCAGCCGTCGGCTGATGAAGGCCACGGGTCTGTCGAGTCCCTCCGAATCTACCTGGGACAGGACGGCCCTAATTCCATATTCGGAGGCGTCCGTCTGCACCACGAACTCCTTGCTGTAGTCCGGGGCCTGTAGCACGGGGGCCGTGCACATTGCCGTTTTGAGGGCCTCGAAGGCCGCCTGGCAGCGGGGGGTCCAGTGTACCTTCTTGGGCTGCTTTTTTGACGTGAGCTCTGTGAGGGGGCCGACAATGCTCCCATAGTCTCTGATGAATCGCCGATAGTACCTGGTGAGGCCCAGGAAGGCCTGGACAGCTGTCTGGGTGGTGGGGGGTTCCCACGCCTGGATGGCATCAACTTTCGTTTGGAGGGGAGCCACCTGTCCGCTCCCTACTTGATGGCCCAGATAGGTCACCAATCCTTGGCCTATCTGGCATTTACTGGCCTTGATCGTGAGCCCGGCCCTTTGGAGGGCGGTCAGGACTGCTTTGAGGAGTCCCAGGTGCTCAGCCCAGTGGCTGCTGTATACGGCAATGTCATCCAAATAAGCCGCGCTGAAGGCCTCTAGCCCGGCCATCACCTTGTTCACTAGTCTCTGGAAGGTGGCCGGGGCGTTCTTCATGCCGAAGGGCATCACCCGAAAGTGGTAGTGCCCGTCAGGGGTGGAGAAAGCGGATCTTTCTTGGGCACTGGGGGTGAGCTGGATCTGCCAGTACCCGGCGGTGAGGTCAAAAGTGCTCAGTTAGCGGGCTGCCCCTAAGCGGTCGATGAGCTTGTCGGCCCGGGGAAGAGGATGGGCATCGGTCTTGGTAACGGTGTTCAGGGCCCGGTAGTCCACACAAAATCGTAGCTCCGGGGGGGTGCCTGGTGCGGCGGCTTTGGGCACCAGGACGACGGGACTGGCCCACGGGCTGTCGGAGGGCTCGATGACCCCGAGGGCCAGCATCTTCGCCACCTCAGCCTAGATGCAGGCCCGCACCCGGTCGGGTACTCTGTAGGCTCTGTGTCGCACGGGGGGACAGTCCCCAGTGTCGACGTCGTGGACACACCATGGAGTCACCCCCGGAGTGAGGGAGAAGAGGGCCGCAAAGGGCTGCAACAGTTGCCGACAGTCGTGGTTCTGTTCCGGGGTCAGGGAGGGGGCGAGTTGGACGCCTTCGATGGTCCCGTCGTGGTCGCTGGTCCGCAGGGGGTCGGGTAGGGGCTCGGAGTCGCCTTCGCCCCCGTCGTCGGTCGCTAGCAGTAGGCTTAGTTCAGTCCGGGCAAAGTGGGGTTTGAGCCGGTTAGCGTGCAGAACCCGGAGGGGGTTCCGGGGAGATTCCATGTCGATCAGGTAGGTGACAGGGCTCTTCTTTTCCACCACCTTGAAGGGCCCGGTCCATTTGTCCTGGAGGGCGCAGGGGTCAACCGGTGACATGACCCAGACCTGCTGGCCCGGCTCAAACTCGATGGTAGAGGCGTTTTGATCGTACCATCTTTTCAAGTCCTCTTGGCTGGCCTCAAGGTTGGCTTCGGCCAGGGCTCGGAACCTCCGTGTCTGGTTGCGGAGGGTCAGGAGGTACCTGTAGACATCGGGAGGGGCATCTCGGGGCTTCGTCTCCCAGCCTTCCTTGACCAGGCTGAGGGGTCCTCGGACGGGATGCCCGTACAACAATTCGAAAGGGCTGAACCCCAGGGACTTCTGCGGGACCTCCCCATAGGCAAACAGGAGGCACGGCAGCAGGACATCCCATCTCCTCCGTAGGGGCTCTTCCAGGCCCTTGATCATGCCTTTTAAGGTTCTGTTGAACCGCTCGACCAGTCCGTTCCCCTGAGGGTGGTGTGGGGTGGTGAACTTGTACGTGACCCCGCACTGCTGCCACAGGGACCGCATGTATTTAGAGATGAAGTTCGTACCTCGGTCGCTCACCACTTCTCGGGGGAACCCCACTCTCGAGAAGATCCCCATTAAGGCCCGGCCCACTACAAGGGCCGTCACAGTTCGAAGCGGGATGGCCTCAGGGTACCTGGTTGCGTGGTCTACGAGGACCAGGATGAAGCGGTGACCCAGGGCGGTCTAGGGGTCCAGGGGCCCTACGATGTCTATTCCGACCCGTTCGAAGGGGGTGTTGACTGCTGGGAAGGGCTGGAGAGGGGCTTTGACCCGTCCCCCCGTCTTGCCGCTCGCTTGGCAGGTCTGGCAGGACCGGCAGTGGTTGTCCACATCCCTCCGCATCCGGGGCCAGTAGAAGTGGGTCACCAGGCGGCTGTAGGTTTTGTCCTGCCCTAGGTGCCCAGCGAGGGGCACATCATGTGCCAGGTTAAGGAGGAACTCCCGAAACCGGAGGGGGACCACCAGCACTCGACTGGCCCCTAGTTCGGCAATCTTCTGCTCGCTGTACAGTAGTCCTTCAGCCCAATAGACCCAGTGGGTTCCAGTCTGGTCACCATTGGCCTGCGAGGCCGCTTGTTGCCGGACTCCTTCAAGGGAGGGGCAGGTCTTCTGTTCCTGCACGAACTGTTCTCTGGTGGGGCCCCCGTCGTGGCGCCATTGGGCAAGTTCCGGGAGTGTGCCGAGAGAGGCGATCTCGTCCGGGGGGGGCACCGTGGATCTGGCATCGGGGTCCGCTTCTTCCTCGCTGGAGGCAGGCGGTGGCACGGGCCCCTCGGGCTCGACGGTGTCGGCGGCCATGGACGAACGGGGAGCCTGGGCGGCCATGGACCGGGTGGTGGCGCAGGCCCATTCGGGTAGTCCTAGCATTTGGAGATGCTCTCGCCGCTCCACTTGAACCCAGGGGGAACTCTGGAGGTCGTTCCCCAGGAGGCAGTCCACCGGGACATGCTCTCGCTGTTGTCGGCCGTCCGGACGGGGCATAGCACATTTGGCAGGATCTGTTCGGGGGCCACCAGGTGGCAGCGGACAGCGGTGACACTGGCTCCGGTGTCACGGAGGGCTTCGGCCCGTCGTCCATTGATAGTGACCCACTGTTGGTACTTCTGGGTGTTGCTCGGGATGGGGGTTCGGGGCACCATTTCTCGGCTGCCCAGGCAGACCAGGGACATAGCCGCCGGCTCCCACTCAGTGGCCCCCCCGCTGAGGGGTTCTTCCTCTTCCTCCCCTTCTCCCAGGGCGGCAGCCACTAGTTGTCGGGGCGGGGGCCCGCTGGTCCCACTTCGTCGGTTCATGGGGCAGGCAGGGTCGCTGGCATAGTGTCCTGTTTGTTGGCAGCCGTAGCAGGTTATTGTGGGCCGGGGTCCGGCTTTGGCTGGCGCCGTCCCTCTTCGGGCTAGGCTCGGGGAGGTGTGTTGCTGAGGCGGCCCTCGCGGCGGACTCCGGGGCGGCCCGGCTGGGATGTCCCGACTCCTGTTCGACCCTCCTCCCCCGCCGCGCTGGCGGGGGGTCCGGTGGGGTTTCGCTGGTACTCCCCCATCGAGCTCCGGGGGACTCGGGTGTTGACCCATCGATCGGCCTCGGCGGCAAGCTTCCGCGGCTCGGTCAGCTTGCTGTCGAGGAGGTGTTGTCTTAGCTCCACGAAGCAGTTGTTGGAGAGGTGCTCCCAAATAATGAGGTCGACCAGCTGCCCGTAGGTGGCGACCTTGCTCCCCTTGATCCACCCTTCTAGGGCCCTGCTGAAAAAGTCAACATACTCTACCCACGTGGTACCGGGGATTTTCTTGCAGTCTCTGAACCGCTGGCGGTACATTTCCGCGGTTAGTCCATAGCGGGTGAGCAGGGCCTCCTTCATATGGTCGTACGAGGTCATCACTTCTTCCGGGAGCTGGAGTAGGGTGTCTCGGCCCTCGCTAAGGAACCGACCCCATAGGCCGGCACCCCAATCCTTCCGGGGTACCCGATGGGAGATCATGGCCACCTCGTACGCCTTAAACCACTGCTGGATGTCGTCGTTTTTATAGTACTCTTTGACGACATCTTTGGGAATATGGACCTTGGCCTCGGTGGGCGGCAGAGCGTCTCTATTGCTGGGGGTGCCGGTCTCCCCCTTCTGGGCCTTGAGCTCGAGTTCTTTGAGGCCCCGCTCGTGTTCGAGGGTCAGCCTTTTCTCCTCCAGCTCTCGATGCCGCTTCTTCTCCTCTATCTCCTCTTGTAGCCGTAGCTGTTCTATGGCCAATTTCTTTTCGGCCAGCAAGAGTTCGCCGTCCAGCCGAAGTCGTGCGAGCTCTAGCTCATGGGTACGGACCTTCTCCCGCTCTCGTATTTCTTCCGCGGAGAGGCCAGTTTCCAGGCTGTTTCTCCCCCCGTTCGCGGGGGTCGGGGCTGGTGGCGAGGCTGCATTCAGGGGAAGGGGACCTTCGCTCTGGGAAGGACCCGCCTCGGACTCTATCCAGGTTCTCAGGGCTTCCTGCATCTCTTCCTTGGTACCTAGGCCGGTGGTCGAAATGCCCTTATCCTTGCAGAACTGTTTTAACTCTTTGTGTGTGTACTCTTCCAATCGTTCTGGTTGGAACTCCATGGCCTGTGTTCGTCTGGATGGATAGCGAGTGGGTTACTTGCTTGTACGCTCTGCGTTCGGCTCGGATCCCATCGCTGGCCACCAAATGTTGGAAGGTGGACCCCGGGGGAGTCGGAGAGACCACCCAGGGGGGCCCCCAGACTGTACGAAGTAGCCGCGCGTTGCTGAGAAGCCTCCTAGGAGAGGTCCTTCTCCTATACCGTACCAGCACAGTAACACCACCATACAGGACTCGAGGCTGTTTATCACGATGAGCAATTCTTTATCAGCATTTAGGAGGTTACGGTTATCGATATATACAAGGGGGGGATCGAGGGATCCGCAAGAGTCTCAAAGTCTTTGGTAGGGACGGGGTAGCGGGACAGTCTTTGGTAGTAGCGGGGTACGAGGGTACCTTAGGCCCAGTTCTTGTTCCTCAAGCTGGAGGGACTCCGTGTCCCGGAGTGGTCGAGCCGCGACGGCGTCAGCAGGGCTCTGGTGATCAGTTCGTGGAGCTTGAGTCGCGACTAGGTCAGCAGGGCTCTTCAGGTGGTTCAGTTCAGCTCGAGCCGCGACGACATCAGCAGGGCTCCGGGGGAGGCTTCAGCGAGGTTGGGCCGCGACGGCGTCAGCAGGGCCCCGATGTTCCGTGAGGTTCCTTGTCTCAATAAGGTGGAGCCGCGATGCAGTCAGCTGGGCTCGTGGTACAGGGTCAAGCAAGAGTTCTTCTCCGTAGGGTCAGCCGCGATTCCATCAGCAGGGCTCTTGACTCCGGGATACAACTGCCGTTCCCTTGCGGGGTTGCCCCAGATATAGGTCTAGAGCTCTTTGATGTCCGGACCCTCGCACCTGGGGGGGCGGAGAGGCCGGACTGGGAGAGGCCAGACACCCAGCGGGGGAGGCGCCAGGCCCGGGGAGGCCGGAGGACAATCGCACCTAGGTGTGGGGGGACGGTGGGGGTCCCATCGAAACTCTCCTCCTCCGGGAGAGGTGAAGTGGCCACGTGGTGCCCCCTGGCCAAATCTTGGTGCCTCGATGTCGGGGCTTCGCTGGGGCCGCGGCCGGGGGGAGCCGGGTTGCATGGGCTGGTGTGTGGAGCAAGCATGGGGGGAACCCCGAAGAGATGAGGGGTTCCTGTGCAGCCTGGAAAAGGGGGCCGCTGAGGCGGGTGTAGGCAAAGGGATACAATCCAAGGGGGGACCTCGAAGGGAGGAGAGGTCCCTGGTGGCCTGAAAGGGCGGCCCGTGTAGGCCGGTGCGGGGGGACAAGCACAAACCAAGAGGGTTAAGACCACGCCACGAGGCCGGGTCCAACAAGAATGCATGTTGGATCTCTGTCTGACACTTCCATCATGTGCGCAATCGGACGCTGATGCTTTACTGGACCCAATAATGGCCCATGTTCTGTAGTGTCTCCAGCATATTCCAATGTTGATGGCGGCATTCCTAGAGCCTCCACAGGTAGTCATGGCTCCTGTTGGATTATATATCGGCTCCTCCACTGACACCCAGTCCTTGGACGGTGCACAGGCTGTCCCAGCATCGGCTGCAGGCAGTACAGAAGATCATCCGTGCTCAATTGACATATTCTGCAAGGTGTTCTAGGGATCGTCGTCTGCGAAGGCAAGCAACAGTAATGCTGCATCTACCAGCCTGGACACATAAACAATTGGCTCATTGTGTGCTGGAAGAATTTTTTTATCAAACTAAAATTGGAACTAAAAAAAAACTGACACTTTTTATGAACTTGCATGGCCTTCAGACACTTGTAGTATTTCAAAGTATACATATGTACATATTAGAGCTATGGCTTGAGTGGCAATTATCCTTTTTTCATTTTTTTAAAGATTTTTTTGAAAATTTTTAAACATTTTAATATCATGGTTATTTGCGTACCAGTGCCTAGTCTGCCTAGTAGTATGTTAGAATTTGTATTGTATTATGTCGTCCAGTTGGGTGAGGAGTGGGTGTTATATTCCATATAGGTACACTAATATAGGCTTAGGTAACATCGAAACCCTTCACCTATCTTAGTATATTTGTATATTTATTTGTAAAGCGCAACATTGATCCGGAAGGATATCACAGCACTGTGCTAAGACTCCGGTAGATGACTGAGCGGTTAATGAATTTGGTCAGTATTAGGTTTTAGAGAACAGGTGGGTCTTAAGTTTTTTCCTGAAGACAATATAGCCCTCAGTAAGGCGGAGGTCTTGTGGTAGTTAATTCCAATGCATTGCTACCAAGTATGAAAAGCTACGACCCCCTGCCCTTGCTTTCTTAATGGGTTTTGTTCTGGCTTGAGCTAGAGACCGCGATCTTAGGCACCTGGTAGGTACATAAAATTCAACTTTATTCTGTAGGATAAGAGGCCCTTGTTGGTGCAGAGCCTTGTGTGTGTAGTTGAGCAGCTTAAATTTCGATCTTTGGCACATTGGCAGCCAATGAAGTAGTTTCAGGCACTCAGACACTGAGCTGAGTCTGTCTTTGTTACATACCAGTTTGGCGGCGGCATTTTGCACCACTTGTAGGCATGTGAAGAGGTAGTATGCCATGCCCACGAACAATGCATTACCATACTCTAATCTACTGGTAAGTAATGCTTGCGTGACAGTTCTCCTACAATCTTGCGAGATCCAAGGAAATAGCCTTTTTAAGAGCTTCAGCATCGCCAAGCTTCTTCCACATAGAACCTGCACATGGTCCTGCATGGATAGGGTATTGTCCATAAGGACCCCCAGATTCTTTGGGCATTGCATTGGAGCTGGGGCATCATCCATTGTCTGGGGCCACCAAGTGGTATTCCAGACAAGTTTAGCTCCTCCAAAAAGTAGAATTTCAGATTTCCCTACATTTACTTTAAGATAGTGTTCTGCCATCCAGGTTGCCATCTCCGAGAGGCAGTTATTCAGTTTTAATCTTGTGTTCTTGTGCCGTTCTTCAATCTTTATCAGCAGTTGGGTATCATCTGCATGGGAGCAAATACCAAAGCCCCACTTCTCGCTGATTTTTGCCAAAGATGACAAATAGACATTAAAGAGTGTGGGGCTCAGGGATGCCCCCTGTGGAACACCATAGCTGATGGGTTTTGGTTTAGATGAAAACTCCCCCATTTGTACGCTCTGTGTTCTGTTGTTTAAGAAAGAGCTCAGCCATTGAAGGTCTTTAGCATGAATTCCTTTTCCATGAAGAATCTCCAGTAGACGATTATTGTGAGACAGTGTCAAATGCCGCCGATAGGTCTAATAAAATCAGAGCGGTGGCTTTCCCTTGGTCAACCAAGGATCTTATGTTGTCTGACACAGCTAGGAGAGTTGCTTCCGTACTATTAGTGGCCCTGAAGCCAGTTTGGAAGGGGTCCAGTAGGTCATTTGACTCAAGATAGTTCAACAGCTGTCTATTAACCAGTTTTTCCATGACTTTGGAAAGGTACGGGAGTTGGGAAATAGGTCGGTAGTTTGCGGGATTGCGCACATCTGTTCCTGCTTTCTTCAGATGGGGGGTCACTGTGGCCTGTTTCCATGTTTCTGGGAATACTGCGGTATCCAGCAAGTTGTGAAATAGCTAGGTGATGTATGGGCAGATTATGGCTATGATCCGAGAAAAAACAAAATGAGGACAGGGATCAAGGGGAAACCCCGACTTAACTTCCCCCATTGTTTTAGCAATGTCTTCCTCTGTAAATGGGGAGAAGCTGCCCATGCAAGCAGATGCATCGGGGAGAGGGGTTGAAGTTTCACAGTTGATTGCTAACAGTGGGGTGTTGGTTTTAAATGTGGAGTATATTGTACTAATTTTGTCTGAGAAAAACTCACTGATTTCTTCACAGCATTCCTCTGAAGGTGGCAAGGTTTGGGATAGGCTCACTGGGTTGCCTAGCTCCCTTACTATTTTGTACAACTCCTTAGTTGAGTTACAATTCTTATTAATTTGTCTGGCAAAATAGGTCTTCTTAGCTTTCTTAATGGCATTATTGTAATTCCTCAACTCTGTCTTGTGTGTCTGTCTATCTGTTTGTGATTTAGATAGTCTCCAGTGATGCTCTGTTGTTTTGCACTGTTTTTTTTAGTGCCTTGAGTTCATGTGTATACCACTTTTCTGGTTGACACTTGTTTGACTCCTTTAATGGCAGCTTAGGTGCATGCGAATCTAAGTTGTTGGTGATTTCTTTTTCGAGATTCGTTGTTTCCCTATTGGCCTGGAGGATACTTAAGGCCTCTGGATTCCTGGGGCGAAAATGGGACCGAAAGGTATCTGCGGTAACCAGCCTCCATGCTCTACTTATCCCTTGTGAGAGCCTCAATGGCTTAGTTGAGTTTACTGGGAGCTTATGCACAATAGATATAAGTGAGTGGTCTGTCCAGGAGAGGGGATTAATCTCCTGTATGAAAATTGAATCGAAATTTGAGAATAGTAAATCCAGAGTATGCCCTGCAATGTGCATGAGCCCTGTGACCCACTGCTTTAGTTGAAGAATCTGCACGTCATTCTCCAGGTGCAAGACTGAAGAGTTCTTGGCTTTCTCAAAGTGAATATTGAAAACCCCTATGACTAAGTAATGTTTATATTGCAGGCAGGGGGGAAATAATTGAGTTAGTAAATGGGCGCTAAGTGCAGATTGGTGCACAGGGGGTTGTAAATTATGGCTCCACCACGTAATACGTGGCCCTCTCTGGCCACCTGAAATGATAGTACCTCGTGCTTCCCTACTCGTACCACTGCAACATGAAGGCCGGTGAGGTGATCTTTGAAAAGAATAGCCAGTCCCACTCCTTTCCGTCCCTGCCTATCTTGTTTTAAAATGTTGTAGTCTGTAGGTAGGGCGGTAGCAATATCAGGGGAATTGCTTTCATCCAACCATGTTTCCGTTATAAAAACCAAATCATGGCGCATTTTGTTTATTGTCTCCCAGATATCAAGAGAGTGTTTGGGTACAGAGCGAGCATTAAAATAGATGCAGCTAAGTTTGTACAGATTGTCCTCCTCTCTGGATGGCCGCTCTGATTGTATTAGACTGCACCATTTGCAATTTAGGCATGAAAAAAGGGCCTTCCGTATGCCCAGGGTGAGCTTTGATACAGTACGTTTTATCGCCTGAATCCTGACCTGAGAGTGCTAGGAGTGTGTCTCTTGAGTAGAATTGAGTAGGAGCTGTAGCAGAAAAGGTAAGGCTAACATCTCCTGTATAATATCTATGTACAAAGTTCATTCTCAACGTCATCCGAAAGTCCGACAAAGTAATACAGCGAGGTAGAACCCCCGGGGAGACCTATGGGTATATATACATCACATCTTGCTAAGATGACAGAAGGAGACCAGGACTTCCCGGCTGACACACTGACACGAGATGCTGAGTTTCCTGCATGCAGACACTCCAGCTCGCAGTGGTCCAAGACGGGGTCCCACAGTCTCTCAATTCAGGTAATGGTGTTGACTTTATCCTAGAGGGACTCTTGGCTTAAGACCCACAGACATGCTAGGTACACTTAGATACATCTAGTTAGGGAAGCATCGTAGGAGTACGCATCCTTTTATTATCATGTATTTTATTGCTTCTGATCCTATGTATTTGCTACTGTCTAACGGTTGTCGCAGCTCATCTATTTTACACCAGAATAACAACTGTTCAATGAATACGCCCAGCTTGTTTATTCTGTGTATCTCTCTAAGACAGACTAAGTAAGCACGAGTGACTGAGCGAAAAGTAGTATATTGTTTCCACGGTCCTGAGGAATCAGGGTTGTCATATTCGATGTCTGCCAAGAACTATTATCTCCTTGGTAAGAGGAGAATTTAGTGGCACTGTGAGCTAGCTGGTACAAAAGGCCAACAAACCCGGTGGGGGTGTTCAGAATCAGTCTGACAACAATCCTGTAGTGTATGCTGCCCGAACGCGTAGATCCTGTATAGGATTTATAGGAACTACACAACAATGGTAAATCTGATTGAAAGAGGGCCCTTGGCCACTAATAATGCAAATATTGCAGAGTCAGCGTGGTCTGAACAACCATTAGCCTTATACTGGGAACATCCATTTAATGAGGCAGGCATGAGTCATCTGAAAACCATCACCTCCACCTCTTTCTTGCATCTTCAATTGAAAAACTCATCAGGTAAGCAAATTAATTTGAGGAAAACCAGCAAGACAAAATCAACAAAGCCTTTGATATACCAACCAGGGCAAATCACTCACGTAATCTCTCATTGTCACAAAGATGGTGACCAGGTTGGAATGGCTTACTACAAGCTCTACTCCAAGTTAACCTAGTCTTCAAGGCACTGCTCCCACAGCCATCCTGTTAGCACTATCATTAAGTATTTATACTCCCCTGGTGGCTAGCACCTCTTTGCACATTTGCTTCGTGGATTTTAAATCTGCATTCAAGAGTAATGAGGGAAAGATTATGGGAGAAATGTCCTGGGGCCGTCCTGAAAGCCTGTTTAAAGCAATTCAACTTTTATGTCACAACACCTGGATGAAAATGAAGATTGCTGATGGCTATAGGGTCTTCTATAAAATTCTAAATCCTATGGGGCTAAAACAGGGGTGTTTCCCAGCCCCACTGTTGTTTAGTTTATTAATCTCTGATATTTCCAACGAGTTGGCGCTTGTGAAGTCACATCCCCCAAAGCTTTGTGGGAAACTGCTTTTCAACATGATGTATGCAGACAACATGATTCTTTTCAGCAAGACTCAAGAAGGTAAAGAGTGTCTGATTGACAAGTTAGATGACTAACCAGCCCCCAACAAACTGGAAGTGAATATAAATAAAGCAAAAACAAAGTTAATTAACAGCAAAGTCAATCAGAAAGGAGCATGGTTCGTAAACAAGATTCATATTGAAGAGACAAGAGAATACAAATACTTTGGTCGACTGCAAAGGATCATTTTACACACATCAGCAGTACACTCACCCAAAGTCCCACACCTTATTATCAGCCTTTATTACTCTTCAGAAATGTCTTAAGGGCCCATTGCTGGATCCAATAGTGAATGTCATCAATGCTAAACTGCTACCATACATATACTATGGCTGTGATGACTTGCAAGGAAGACAAGCACCTATATTAGACAAGATTGTTACAAAAATATATAAACTACTATTTCTGCTGCCAAGATCCACTTCCCTAGCTCAAATCCGATTGGAGCTTGGCGTAGTTAATCAAGTTATCACAAGGTAAAGGGCCATTTCATCTTTTGCCATAAAATGAGATAAACAAAAGTCAAGTTGTTAATTCTTCTGCTATGACCTGTACTGGTATGCTGACGCTCTTGCTCGCTAGTTAATGGAAAGAGCCCTAACCAGCTAGGGCACAAGAATTTTGGAATGCACAAACGCTTACACAGCACTGCGCGGCCAACCATATGTTTAGTCAGAATATTCGAATCACATACAAAACAAGTTTATGCTATATCAGCTAGGCCTCTGCTGCCCTGTCCAAACCTTAAGAGCATACAAGGAAAGGGATGAGATACTATGCAGTCTATGCAATAAAGCGGATCACTCACTAATCCACTCAATTTGCATCAGCCCGGGCATCTTGATGGAAGGATGGACTCTTTTAAAGCAACAGTTCAATTAAAGGTGTATAGGAACATGCTGGCAAGCTGTTCTTTGAGCATTACATCTGAATGATTCTGTATTCCAAACAAGGCTAGGGGAATTTCTTATGTCGTAAGAAAAGAAACAAATGTCATAAACATTTGAGTGTGGACCAAGGCCGGCTTTAGCACTGTGGCGGCCGGTGTGACAATCAGTTTTGGCTCCTCCTCAGATTCCCTGACTACCACTGGGTAAAAGTGACCCTGATCTCTCCATATCCCTCTCTCATATACATATGATTCAATGTAAGGCACTGGCAAAGGCTCCACTTACTAACAAGAATGTGTATCTACCCAAATGTAAGCTTTTTCGCAACATTAGGAATGGACAATGAAAGACTAAGGAAAAAACATAAAGTTGTAACTATTTTATGTTTGTATCTGTCCCTGTTCTATATTGGAGATGCACTTATTCATTTTTGCAATTTTATATAGCGCGGGCTTGGCCCGAAGGCATCAGAACACTTTACAACAAACAGGATACAAGGGTTACAGCGCTTTACAATAATAGTAATTAAACTCATACTTTTAGATCAGTAGATGTGTGCAGGAGTTATCACAAGAAACAGTTAAACCATCAATTTCAATGGTGTACTTTGGTAACACAAGGATTCCTGTGACAAAAGCAGTAATCCACTCAGCTCTTCATACAAGCGGGCCGGACTAGCCGTAGCGGGTAGCGGGCATCGGGCGATTGCCTGGGAGGTTGGAGGGGTGGGAACTGCTTTTGGAGTGGTGGGGGGCTGTTTTGTTACTGGGAGCTGCAATAACGGCCCCAGTAACAAAAGCATCAGTACTGGGGGCTGGTTTTGTTAAGCAGCAGTGCTTGACACTTGCGACTCACCCACCGGGGGGATTGGGGGCCGGTCTGACAAAATTGCCAGGGCTGCTTTGGGTTCCCAGTCCGGCCCAGCATACAAAATAAAGATTTGAGATCTCCAGGTTATGTGCTCTTTGCAGCAGCAACTTTATGCCACTAGACAAAACTCTTAGCTCTCTTTCTAACAGAAACATTAATCACAAGAGTTATCTTACCATTTGATTTGCTGGTTGAAAGCCGGATGCACAAGGAACTCTGCAGAAGATGTTTTGAAAGAATAAGTTAATGCTAAGCACAGCGCCCCCCACCTAAGGTCAGCGCCCACCCCAGGTTAGCACCCAGTGTGGCTGCAATTGTTGCACTGCCCCAAAGCCAGCCCTACTGTGAGCCACAGCTCCTAGCCTTTGAGTCGTGAGTTCAACTAGTGAGTCATTTTAAGATAATAAACACTTTTAATGTTGTGTGAATGTATTGCCTTTTAAATTCTTCCTACCATGTACTGCTGCATTTTAATTTATTTCTCCAGTTAAAATATGCAATGTTCAGGAGAGTAGGTTCATGGGGTGTGTGGGGTGTTAAACACCTCCAATAAATGTATTTTCAGAGGAATAGTTTGATACAAGTACTTTAAGTTGGGTAGAGTGAGGTGTCTGTCAGGTTTCACCTTTGATTTTGAAAATACGCTGAAAAAACTCACACTGGCTCTCTCTCATCTCTGTTTTGAAAGCCGTAACAATTTTTATTTTACAAAATTTTGTATTTCTCTTCTCTAGTACTCCTATTAATCCTTATTCCACTCCCTTTCCACTGCCTCTTAAGCCCCTCTCATGCACCCTGCTTGTCATATAATATATTCTAACATTGCATGCTAGCGTGATAATCGGGAAATCTGATGCTCACCCCCCACAATCTTACTGACCAAGCTATGCCCCTGGCAATGTTGTAAGTAACTCAGCATGACTAAGAAACATTTGGACGTTTGTACCAAGCCCAGACATCACAGCTTTTTGAATTCTACCTCCCATTTAATGCTGCATTTTATTTAACATCCGCAGTTAAATTATGCAATGTTGTAAGTAACTATGCATGATTAGTACCAAGCCCAGGCATACCGGGAAAACTGAAGACCTGATGGATTGGTCTGTACAGGTCAAAAAATGGATATAAATCAACATTTTCCTTACATTTCTGTAACAGAAAGTTTTGTCAATGCCAACTACCAATAAGAAGCATGTGTGAGTCATCCTATCATAAAGTACTGGAACAGGATCACTTTGTGACCATATGAAGCCAATACATGTCAATAAGGTCACAACATAGTCACAAGTTTAAAGTGTTCCGGTTGAGGACTGTAGACCCACCTAGACATGTGGGGTGCTGTTTCTTTTGGCACAAGTGTGAGTAGATTGAATTGTTGCTTGAGTTTGAAATACCTTAAAAAAGAGACAAGAGGCATTTGGCAAAACAGGAACAGTTTGTTTGATTAAATATAGCGTCCGGGAGAACAGTTACAAAAGCAAGGCCTGAGGACTGTGTTGATTTACATTCAGTTGGCATCCTTCTTAAATACAGTTTTCATCAGGTGGTTCAGTTCTCTAGTGATCTATATTTGGTGAGGAATGTGGGTTGCTGTCTTAGACTCATAAATTAATGGTCAAATGGTTACCGCAGGTGGGTCTCAACCTTGTGTGGACAAAACGTGGCCACTGGGTACGTGTCCAGATGTCCGGCACAGGAACAAGGTGATCACTGCATGTGCTGTATTCTGATTGGCTATGTTTTCCTAACTTATGTGGCATCTGACTTTATGGTATTTTAGGAGCGCTCCTACCCCCTGCGGCCAGGTGTGCTTTATTGGGGCCAGTCTCCCTTGAACATTATAATGTTGCTGCGCCTTTCTTTGGGATTGATCTAGATTATCCTGTTTGTGCGTTTATCTGCTAGCTATGCAGCATTCTACCTGTGACCTATAAATCAGTAACCTCAGGCCTTGGTCTCAGAGCTTGCCTGACTATATACTTGCGAAGCAGGATTGAAGTGCAGTTCATGACGATCGATTTCCTTTATAGGGACGTGACTTTGTTTTCCTAAATAAATGAATTGTTTTTCCTAGTCACACTATTATTTTCAATATTAACAGGGTGGTGAAACGTTTGCCATTATCCTGAAATTCTGGGGCCGTGTTACACATGACTGGGCCGGCACTAATTGTCGATGTGGGCCAGAGTATGTTTGTGTGCCTTTGCATCTAGGCGCTAATACAATATGCACACCGACACAAACACGCAAAAACACAGCACTCTAGTCTGCGCCAACATCACGGCCCATAACAAACCGATCCACTGTAATGCGATCAGGTGCATACTACACATTGACAACTAGCTCTGGTGCAGTCATGCGTAATACGGCCTGTTAGACCTGGCACCATTGGCGTGGGTCTCCCTTCCATTTTTTTGCTGTTGCCTCATGTGTTTTTGCTGGTTATAGATGCTTTGGACACTGTACCACTGCTGTGCAGTGCCACAGTGCAAGTGCTCCCTATGGTAAATTGATGTATGGATTAGTGACTCCATGACTGGCTTGATTGGTTTACTTGTCAAACCCTAGTACAGGGCACTGCGTGTGACCAGGGCTTGTAACCAATGCTGTTGGTGGGCTTGCAGCACTGATTGTTCCACCCACCGGAGCAGCTTGTAAAGTGTGTCTCAGGTCTGCCATTGCAGAGCATGTGTGCAGTCTGGTACTGCCATGCTGACTGGGCAAGTGCACCCACTTGCCAGCCCATAAACCTTCCCTTTTATACATATTAGTCACCCCTATGGTATGCCCAAGGGCAAGGTGCATTGTAGGTAAAATGTAGGACATGCCCTGATGTGTGTGGCATGTCATAATAGTGAATTACAGCCATTTTCGTTTTTCACTATTGCAAGGCTACCTGTTCTCTATAGGCCAGAATGGGCAGTTTGAATATTACATTTTATAATCCTAACTGACTCAAGGAACATGGTAGAAATTCGAGTTTAGTATGCCTGAACTCAGAATGATAAAATGCATCTTTTAGGGAAGTTGGTTTTAACATTCTGTGTTTGAAAATGCCACTTTCAGAAAGTAGGCATTTTCTTGTCTAACCATCCAAACCTGCCTCTGCAAGGCTGTGTATTCCTTATCTGGAGTTTGAGTGACCGGGGCTGGGGGATTCCAGGAGACAGGGTGAGTCAGCACAAGGCTGAATAGAGAGATCTGCATCTAGATGGGTGGGAGGGGTTGCAACGGGGACCTGAATGGGCAGAGCCTTCCCTCCACAATGCTGGCTCCACCTCCTGTGGTGTGTCTGATGTCCCTGCCCTGCACTGTGAAAGGAAAGTAGGAGACATGTCAACAAAGTGCTCCAGGACTGACCAGAACTGGTTTGAACTAGGCAAAAGCCTCTCTGCCTTCAGAGAACAAAGGGAAAGGAAGTATAAATATTGGGGCCCAAGAACTTTAGATCACTTCTGGGAATCAAGACGAACCTTTGCTGAGGAGAAGAACCAGGAAGCTGAAGGAGACTACCCCTGTGCTGTGTGTTTGGGGGTTGGCCTGCAGTGGTTGCTTCATTACTAAAGAGAGTAGAAAAGGACTGAGGGTGCTTTCTATCAACTTGAAGAAGAATCTCCATGGACTTGAACTAGAGCTTGCCTCCTGACTGAAGTCTCGTGGATACAAGACTTCACCAACCAGCTCCCCACTGAATTCCCTTTCTGGGAATTGAAGTGCCTGCTGTTGTGCTGGGCTTTCTGAGAGACGGCATGTCGCTGGGGGCTCGAAGCGCGACGCAACAACGAGAAGCGTGTCGTCACCGCAGCCGCTGTCATCGCATTGCCGAGGAAGCGAGCTGCCGCTGCCGCTGTCATCATCACATCGACGAAGCACGGCGCATCGCCAGAGAAGCGGGACGCTGCCACAGAGGTCATCATCGCAACACTGGAGAAGCGCGTCGCAGGGCCTGTCGTGGCTCCAAAGATCATCGAGTCACCGCACGGCCATCGGGTGTGCACGCATCACACCAACGTTGTGGCATCGCAACCAAGACATCATTTTGTCTCATCGCACCGGAGAAGAGTATCACATCGAGGTGCCAGCGTGTCACATTGCACCGGAGAGCAGTAAGAAACCGACGCATCAACTCCCCACATAGTAAGGAAGCAAGCATCAACTCCCTTGCGCAGCAGTAAGGTACTAACGCATCCACTCCCCAGCGTGTAAGGAACCGACGCATCACCTTCCCTGCAACCCTTTTATTTTCTTTGCGCTACGCATCTAAGGTATATTGAGAGTAAAGTATCGCATTTACAACTTGAGAGAACTGAGCTATTTTATAATATTTGTGAGACTATTTTTGAGTACAGTATTGTGGATTTTTGTCGTTTGGTCCTGTGTTAAGACTATATAAAAATAGTTCTTTTTATAATACAACCTGTGTAGTGTCCATTTGTAGTGTTGTCACTGTGTTACTGTATGTGTTCACAAATGCTTTATACACTGCCTCTGAGGTAAGCCTGCCTGCTCGTGCCAAGCTACCAAGGGGGCAGCAGGGGTTATTTTAGGAGTGTAGCCCCTTACCCTGGCTAGACGCAAGGGCCCCTGTTTGTCACAGGTACCTACCTATGCCAACTAGAGACCGCCAAATCTAACACGGCCCCTGGAGTTTTCTGTCAAAGAAAATTAAAGGAAATTATCATATTATTTTTTACCCATACTTTGATATTTGCTGGTGGATGGGTAATGAAACCTTTTGGGATTCGTACAAGCCACATAACTGTGGATTCTCCTTTTTCTACTTTTCAGAAATGTCTGAGTTTCATGTGCACCGGTGGATGATGGCTGATCACAGGCCTAAACACTGCAGACGTCCACCCTCAAGTCTTTCCTCACCAAAATCATGCATTGGGGACTAGTGTGTGGATTCCTTCTTAGACCCATGGACAACTGCATGTTTCCGATAACCGTCATTCAAGTGACATAAGGGAATACAGATTTGTGTCAAGCAGTGGCAGGGAGAAGCTCCTGTGTGCCATTTTTTGGGAAGAATACAGAAAATCTGACTAATGTCATGTTCAGCGCTTAGTTCCAGCCAGCAAATGAAAGTGCAGGCAGTGTTGCCCCACCATATTATGGGAACATGCTGAAAATGCATGGTTTTGAAAGATTTTCATACAGCACACGTGTGACACACAAGTGCAAAATACAAGTAGCCTAAACAAACATTGCGATTTAAATTGCTTTAGAAATTTTTAAGATGCACTGCACCTAGTTTATCACCTTTGGCAACCCGAACCCATGGAAAAACCTTTCATGTGTAGGGCCACCATGCTCATGAGATCTAGTGGAACGATATGGAGGAGGGGCTGGGGGGAAACCGTGATAGGTATGCATTCTTACAGGAGGGAGACTGGAGGGTATTAGGATCTTTTTTTAAAACGTTCCTCAAAAACCTAACAAATCTAATGCTCAGTGCAATCTCTGGCCACCCATTTATGGTGAGGGAGGCCTGCCACCCAGTGAAAGAAGCATTGAGATTTGTAGATGTTAAAAATGTATGGTTGCCATATGTTTCCATCCAATAGGACCAACAGGTAGCCTAAACCGGCCTGTCCCTTTTAATTGCTTTCAAATTTTCTAAGTACACCAACCCAAATGTATTGCTTGTAGGCGCCCTGAAACAAAAGAAAAGCAATACATGTCTAGTACCCTGATGCTCAGGTGACAGAGGAATAAAGTTTAAGGTGAAGTCTTGGCAGCAACATGTTCCTTGATGATGTGAAAAGGAGGGAATTGTCATGTTTTGAAAAAAGTTGCCAGAAATGTGAGATGAATCATATTCAGCATTATGTACCAGTCAGCTCACAAGGGCAAGCCAAATCTGCCTTACACCAACAGTCTCCTGAAGTCATTCAGAATTAGAAAATATATAGTTTTACATTTCTTATAGTACTGAGTTTGATATTTGTCATTAAGTGAACAGTGCAACATAAACTGTGGTTCTGCCTTCATTTTGTCATCTGAGCTAATATTACATAATTGATTTTGCATTGGCCTGCTCTAGAAAAATCCATACATATTTTTGTATTTCTGGACTTATGATATTAAAGGTAACATTTCCTTTGTTCTGGGATTTATGTTTTTCCATCTGAGAAATGCAACCAAGTATTGAGCAAATTCTTGAAAAAATAAAAACATCTCCATATTTCTTTCCTCATATTTCAAGCTGCAATGAGATGCTGATATGGGGTTTGCACCAATACAGAACACTGAATGTTCCCAAAAATATAAGTTTGTATGGGTGTGCAAAGAGAACAAAGTAGTACATGTTTTAAAAAATCCGAAAGCTGATGGGGGGAAGGGTTAAGAATGATATTTCAGTTAAACAGACCAGTCTTGGAGCAAATTTGACCACATGTCAGTGTTGTGTCTCCCTCCAAATTATCACAGAAAAATATGTAAAGCAGAAACATCAGGCAATTTATACTTCTTTTATGGACATTTCATATGCATTCTCCAGGGTGATTGAGTTGCATTATGGTGGAAACATCAATTGTGAGAAAGTATGACTCCACTCTTACAGGGAACTTAAGTAAATGCTTGAATAAATATACAACTCATTAGTGACTACATACTTTCTTTGCAAATAGATGCATGCAATGTTCTGAAACAAGGCAACGTCCCTGCTCCACCTTTTTCTTCTTGTACTTAGCTAATTTACCAGAAGGCTCCTATTACATGTAGAGTGCACTACGCTGGTCTGCCCCACCTTGCCACTCTAACTGGTTGCACTGTGAAAGGACTGTTTAAAAGTGGGGGAGAGATCAATCTGCAGGAGACCGTACCTGCCTGTAGCGAGGTGTCTGGTTTATCTTTTGGATTGAAACCTCCTTCACCTCCTTCCAAGTTTGAGTATACTGATAATGTTCTACCTCTATTGGCAAATTCTGAGGGCCTCTTTTCTTTGGCATTCTAAGCTGTGATACAGTGTAGATGAGTGGCAACATGTTGCTCATTTCCCTTTCCCCCGATGATTGCGCCAGATCGCTCTGTATTATACAAGGGGCTGCAAAAGCATCTGTGGGTCATGCCATAATACCAGAGTGCCCTTCAGAAAGTGTGTCGACTCTATAGCGTTTTTACTGTAATACAGTGCCTGACGTGTTCTTTCTGTTCTAAATTGGAAGTAAAGTAACTACCAGTCTTGTTCCATACAACTACCGTTTTTTTCATTGACACCTGGTCAGGTTTCTGTAGAAGCTGACTGCTTTGATAATCCTCCAAATAGGCTGTTAACTAAAATCAGAAAAAGCAAAATTTTGAGATTGGCTAAAAATTATCATACAAGTCCTACATCTTGATAGGTATATTGACAGGAAAATGTTATATTGTTTTTGGGATGCATTTTAAACTTTCAATAGTAAAGGAGGGATCGTATACCAATCTTCTATTACAACCTCATTGAGGGAAGGGCTTTTATGGTTTTTCTGAAACTTAAGCAAAGATGACACCGTTTTAATTGAGACTAATCATCCCCAACAAGAGAAGCATCAAAGCAACTGATATGGAATTTAATGCATCTAATTTATGTAAAATTTAATTCATAATACTTTTGATTGTTTTTGCAATATATGTCATAAATCAAATGCCTTGAGTAGCTTATTTTATTTGAATTTCAAGTAAGTTCAAATGAGTTAGACTTTTGTTTTACAGTAGTTGTTTAATGGAAGCATTTATGACTTATCATAGTTAATCTTAGAAACTGGAAAGAACACAACTTTTATAGAGAAGGCGGGTAAGGAATTTTCCTCAATTAGTTAATTATGAATGATTTTTGTCAGCATGAACAGAAAATGTCGGTTGATCTTCTCCATACCTAAAACTGGTATTATCGGGACTTTGAGGAATTCAGATTTGGAAACGTTCTAAACCTAAAATAAAGAAAAGTGTGAAAAGCGGAAATCCTTATCTTACACCTTGAAGAAGTGGAAAGAAACTTGGGGAAATACTACTCTAAAAAAATAGATGCTTTAGATGTACTAAATAATAGGGATATTAGTCCTTTAATATATAAAACAATTAACTTCCAACCCATTCCAGCAAAAGTCATTTCATCATCTAATTTTATAGTAGTTAAGGGTGTTCCTAATTTAGACAATTTCTTCAAAACATTAAAAACGATCTCGCGTTCAGAGGACATTCTGCTCTTTATTAAAGCAGATTGCTCACACCAAATATGACCAGATAGTAGGAGATCTAATCATAACACTAGAGTCTTTGCAAAACATATATAACCAACATTCACTAAACAAATAAGCCTGTCTTTTCTTTTCTTTTTACAAAGTTTCATGTTCTGATTTTCTGAAAAAAATGAGTGCCTTTTGAAAAGATCCTTGGGCATTTTTAAAGAAAGGAAAAACAAGAAAGATTTCCAAAAGTTTAGGTTCTAAACCCTAAAAAGTAATAGGAAAATTGATACAAAATGTTGTCCAAAGAAGTATCTTTTTTCCTAGAAGAAAAAATATCTTCATTTATTGTTGAACTTTTTTGGATTGAGTCCAAGTTATTGTAAGCATTTATAAAAATCAACAAATTCATTGAGTCTATCCATCTTTGTTTAATACGGATTCAATTTTAGTCTATTCCTTTCTAATGTTAAAAGAGTTTGCTAACAATCTATTTATTTTTGTTACTATAGTGTATTTTGCTACTCTTTAGTAAAAAAGGAAGATTCATTAAACTATGAAATGTTATTTAAATTCATTTTAGTTTTAACTTATTTATCTAATGATTCTTTAATACCGAAAATATAAAAAAGGGCAAGTTTCTGTTTGTTTTAAAAAAACATATATTTTTATTGAGCAGAAGTATAACAGAGAAAGTAAAAAATTCACAATCAATATAGCTGTTAATACCTTATAAAATTAAATACTTCTTCTTAACTTTTGCCTGGAATTGATCATTTCCCACAACTACGTCCTATACAGGCACAAACCCAGTGCCAATATAAAATGCAGATTATAAAGTGCAGTGCAGAACAGCTTTGAGATGATTAAACTATTATGTACAGCTTTCTAAAGGTGTGTATCCAAAATACAAAAGCTTAAGAGCCGTGCATTGCAGCTTTTACATAATTAAGCCATTAATTTCATCATTGCAGATAAAATCCATTAAATAACATTTTTGAGTCCTCTCTTTCTTAATAATCCATATCTTTTTTGTTTCTTTCCCAAGGCAGTAAACTTTATATGGAAAGCAAATGTTGACCATCCCGCCTCAGTTTAGAGTGCTATACATTTTACTTTCTACTTTATCCATTTATTTTCAAACTGCTGAGAATTTTTTAATAGCCCCTACCCTTTTTGCATAAGCTTCCTCAAAAGTTTTGGTATGTAACATTATTTAGGCCAATTTAAGTAGGCTGGAACCTTAGTTGTCCTCCAATTCTGAAGGATCAAGAACAGTGCCATTAAAGAGGAAATAACTATCAATGCTTTCTCCCCTTTGGAGATTGGAACATTTGAGCTCTGCCTTACAATCCTAACAATGCTATTTCCACCTCCAGTTTTAATTTTCTCTGTAAGCCCTCATGGTGGGAAGTTTCTGCTTGTTGTTATACATAAAATATATTTGGAACCACCTCCTGTAGGACAAAGGTTTGAAAGGAATTAATGAAAAAGCGGATTTGCCAACAGACAGTTATTTAATCTCAAACGACCCCGTGTTTTCTGAAAAGTTTCAAATCTAAATCTGGAATAATTATGGCATGATAAAAATTTAAGATAGCACCAATCTCTGAATTTTGAGACAAATGAATACTCGGGTGTTATGTGTAGGAGATTAAAAAAAACTTTGATTCAATATTCACTGAAGTTTTATATAAAAAGAAAAAGACACAAATATAATGTCCAATTTTAGATTAGGGATACAAAATGATGGATTTAATTTCCCAAATTTTCACTTGTATTACAATTGTTTTGGTCTTAGACAAGTGGCATGTTGATTGTTATATCATTTTGATTCCTGACATTCTTTACAAATTTCTGCAAAATCTGTTAAGGAACCATTTACGTTTTTAAAAATGTATTTCCCTTTCCACAAGTGAGTTCTTTAATACATACTTTGGTATTATTGATGTATTATATGAAATAAAAACATTCTCTCCTTTTGAACATTTCAGTTAAATGTAATCAACAAAATGTTTGGATTCTATTTAACTCTAACTTCTAATCTTTTACATCATAGCAGAAATGAAATATTTATTTGTGGACTCTCTTCTGACTTCTGCATATTTAAACGTTTGAATTATGATCTTGATGTTAGAAGTCAAAAACTAAAATACTCTAGAAACAATATCTTAATGAGCCTTTGTCTTTTGAGATGTGGAATAAGATTTCATTGAAAGTGCATAAGCCTTCCATTGGAGCTAATACTGATCAAACCTTGTTTTTGATTTATAATATATCTATATTGACTCCGGTTTAATGACTTGAGTTGTTGGTTTTGTAATTGGATATATAGTTATTTAAAATAGGATGTTTTACATGCCCACATATTTATAATGTTTGGAAATAGGTTTGGAATTGAACTTATGTGCTTTTCCAAGCAAATATTCCTCCTTATTTTAATACTCTGTTCTTGGGTATTCTAGCCGAAGATTAAAATATTTATTCCATTGACAATAAATTAATTGATTTTGGTTTAAGTCATGGTGTTTATTGCAACCATCGATTAGGCCGAGCATATGTAATACCTAAGGCACTTACTAAGGAAAGAGAAGCATTATGAACGCCCATTAACTGTTTATTTTTAAAAAATCATGTTTTGTTTTCACACATAAGCATTTATTCTGAGGATGAAGTATCTAGTCCCCAAACGTAATGATTTATCCTTACTGGCTCTGTTTTTTTCTGCTAATACCATTCTTTCATCTAGAACCTCTATTGGCCCACCTTTTGTCTAAATTCCAAGAAATTATGCAAGAAATTAACACACAGAAAACTAGGTACATGGTGATTAACCCTCAGGTCTTTTAGGGGTCATATTTCGGTGGGGTCAATGTCTTGGACAGGACAGAAAGATTCGATCACCTGGGAATTAAGGTTGATAGCTGACTATCCTGGGCTACTCAAATAGAGAAGGGCAAAACAATATTACAGTTAAGGGCGGCAGCCTTGCTAAAGCTACAGCATGCAGCAATCTATCAATCTGTTTCCTCAGCTCTGGAGGTTTACAAAGCAGGGGTAAAATCTGCTGCTCTCTATGGATCAGAGATCTGAGGTAATAGGTTGTTACACTGGGTTTGGCTAATTAGGAATAGGGTAGCGTTGGAACTCTAGATTACTACCGAACAGCACAATGAATGGTTTGATCATTTTGCTTGTTGCCGACCTGTTTTCATGATTTGGATTTATAAATTTACAAGGTAGATGGGTTTCTTCCTTTTTTATGGCGCTCTGATAATATTTATAGTATTTTCCTTTTATTATGTATGTATATATTGTTTTTATTCTTTAATTTATAACTACATATTTTGCACTACGTATCCTGCGCTTTGCAATGTATTTATTTTACTATATTGTATGTTTTTATTGGGGTATACCCAGTGGCGGCTCCTCGAGTGCGGTGGGGCGGGCGGGGGAGGGGCAGGGTGGGGGTAGTAAACTCCAGCATACGTCCGAACGGAGTAATGTAAAGAAATAAATAAACAAAACAAATTACATTGCCCGCGCTGCAACGCCATTTGCACTGCAGCGCGCACAAAGTAATTTGTTTTATTCATTATATTTCCTTACATTACTCCGTTCGGCCGTGAGCCGGAGTTTAGTACCCCCCACCCTGCCCTCGCCCGCCCCGCCTCACCACCCCGCAGCACTCCCTCCAGGGGCCGCCACTGGGTATACTCCTGAATTAAATGAAATATTTAACACTGGATGAGGATCACCAGTTATCATAACATAATAAGGTGGTCAGTTATGCACAATTGTGGGCATCTGAACTCTAGCAGAGAACAATAACTATGTCCTTAGTAAGAATTTGAGTCATAATCCCTTCTGAAGCGCACTGGCAACATAAGGTTGAATAGGTCTGCGCAATTGTGCAAAAATGCTGCAAACAAATATCAATCCAAAAAGCAAAAATACAGTACACAAACAGAAAAATGTTATTTCTGTAAGTACAAAATGGCAGAGGAATAACAGATTGTACTATTCACGCATATGACAAAACATTGGAGGCCATGTTGTACTCGCCTTTTCGTAGCATCAGACCATGGAAATAAAATGTACTTTTGTATGGTGCAGCTGCGGCTCAACAAAAATGATCAAATTGTATAGAAAGAGGCATTCAGCAAAAAACGTTTCCCAATCAAAGGGCTTCTTAAAGCGGAAACCTTGAAAACAAGAGTTGAATCGACACAAAGGCCGCACATTGTCTACCTAGGAACACCGTCTTTGAGTGAATAGAACAGAAGTCCTGTATACACACAGAAAAACAAATGATTTTTCTACCTAATAAGTGCTACTTTACTTATCAGTTGGAAGTAAATGTTTAGAGCAGGAGCATGGGAAGGACGTGAAAAGGCAGAACGTGAGCAACTATTTCTTGTGGCACTTGTATTTTGGTGCTCTTTATTTAAAATATAGCGCTTAAAGCTTGTTTTGCATTTCACATATTTTATTATGTTTTGTTAAATTTCTGTGAATCTTTGCATACCTAAGCAACAGCAAATGACTGATATTTCGCACAGGCCTACAATACTTTTTGACCCGGGTTGTGTGCAGCACAGGTCCTGGATAATGATGTGGTCTGCATTGGTAGGATCTGAGCGCAAGGATAGGCAGCGCGTGCCAATTGGCACCAATCCCCATTGCTCCAATCGGCTCCTCGAGGCAGCAAAAAACATGTCCGCAGCTGCAAAGTGTTGACGAAGCTATCCTCCCTTTTTATTCAAGCAAAATGTCTTTTTAACCTCTTCAGTGCCCATGACGAGATTGTCTCGTCATGGAGCACGGTTGCGCTGTGCCCATGACGAGACTATCTCGTCATGAACCCCACCCACTAGTGCAACGCCCGGCACAGGAGGGGGAAAGGGCGTGGCACTGAAGGGGTTAAACCTCGCGAGCTTTGGGAATAGCCACTATGGCGCAGTTTTTTGGGATAAAAGTTCTAAAGTTGTAAAAGGAAGATTCACAACTTTGCACAAAATTAGGGGCATATTATCAAGACAGGCGATAAAATTATCGCCGCTTTAGCGGCAGTTTTCTGCCGCTATAACGGCGATAACGGGCTTCATAATATGCTCTATGGAATTCCAATTGAAGCCCATGTTAAATGTGAAGGACATTTATTTTAATATGCCCCTTAGTCTGTAGCATCAAACACTAAGCGTTATGAAGAAGTAAGGCAGGTGTCTCTGACTAGTAGCAGGCCGAACAATTGTAATCACCTCTTAGCCAGGATTAACTTTCACCTCAGAAAAGGGAAGCAGGAGGAAAGGTCAGAGTAATCACAGCTGCCAAGTGGCCCTTGCTGTGTGGGGCAGCTGCAGTCAGTAAAGGCCATTTAGAGAACATACTTTACAGGCAGGGATTTATCAGCTCATAGTTACAATATTAAATAAAAAATTTTATGGCCTAAAATGTAAACTGATTTTTGCTAAATGGCAGGACTGGCTGTGGAGGAACTTGGCAGCTATGAATGCATTTAAAAAATCACCATTGCTCAATGAAGCATGCTATCTAGCCAATGTTTAATCAGTCTGTCATTGAAAGATTAATTGCAATAAATCTTTTAACAGTGCACCACTTCAGAGCATCTCCCCACAGTATATACATTTGGCCATACAGGAGCCCCAACAAACTAGGGCCGCATTCACAAGCTGATTGGTGACATGTGGAATATATCAACAGCATATGTTTATCAGAAATTACTGAATTAAAAAAGAAAAAAATTCTCATGATGCTTCATTTATTCTATTTTGTTTTCCATGATTGTAATTACCAATCCAATTCATTTGTTCTTTGCTGTTGTAATACATTCTATTGTACTGTTTTGACCCTAACATTGTGAAATATGCATCGACACCTTTATTTTTTGTATTTTCCTTTTTATCAATAAAGTTACCTTTTTGAACTGAAAAAAAAAGAAATTACTGAATTTCCAAAACCCTATTCGCAGATATATACATCCTCGTATCCAGACACCCGCTGGCATGATTGCCTCCTCAACCGTAAAAATACTAGTACTATCCATATATACATATGGGTGTGTACAGGGGAATGGCCCAAAAAATAGGCGACGTCTCCTCAAAAGTGAGTGTGGCAAGGGATGAATAAAGAATAGGCACAGAGAAGAGTGCAATGCATAACCCACTGATACATCTACAAAAGTGTAAGTTAGAATGCACCAAGGCAAATTATCAAAATTAAACAAACACCTCTACTCAAGTATTTCCACAAGCTAAACAGGCTGAGTATTGCACCTAAAGCAATGAAGTAAGTCACAGACAATACATGCCAACACATGTGCCACTCATAGTAACTAAAATGAAATAACATAAAGCCAGTGCAAGGCATAACGCCAATAATAATCAAAGAAAGGAAGATGAAGGGAAATAAAAGGCGTGTTTATAACAGTCTATGAACAGCCAGAGTAGCCATAACAACATCCCGACATGAAGGCCAATATTCTGCTATAATAATAGAGACGGTAATTCAAAAAAAGACATGTACTCTCAATTATAGCACAAACGTAGCTAGTCATATGAATAAATACAACAGAAATGTCAGACCAAAACACATAAGAATACTGAAAAATACAATCAAAGAAACCAAAGGCTGAAGAAAATGCTTATTTAAAAGACTTAAAAACACTGACCAATGCAAGGGTGTCCAAAAAGTGCATCTGCACTACACCCTTCCACTGGTGGCATTAATCGGCTCACCAACCAACCAAACACAGGTCAACACCACAAGTAAGATACAACAGCCGCAACATCTTTCCCACAATGATGATATCAGAGTTTGCTGCATTGCCCGTGATACTCAGGAACAATTAATTGAGGAGGAGAGAGGGGATACACAGAAAGATGATCACTCTCTTTGTCTAAGGAAGAGCTACTTCCCTACAGAAGGGACGCCGGGCATTTGTCTAGAGAAGGAGCTGGAGTTAACTTTACCAGCAGTATCCTCTCTTGTCATCAGGGGTGGATTGGCACTGCGGGCACTCGGACATGGGCTGAAGGGCCGGTGTCTCAGTGCACTCTGTGGGCCGTTTTTGTCTTCCCCTTTCCCTGTCCGCAGAGAGCACTGACAGGGAGAGGAAAGCAGCTTCGCTGGGCGGCCGTTCAGCGATGATCATCTGTGGCATCTCCTTGACTCCCTGCCCTGCCAAGCAATCATGCTGATGGTGGGATGGGGAGGGGTGATTGTGTGCCAGAATCAGCATCCCTGGGGGCCAGGTGTTGCTCAGGCCTTTGAGGCATTTTCACCTCGGCCCCCCTGGGGCCCACGCGTCCTAGAAACAGAGTTTGCATTAACACCTCGCCCACAGCCCTTCTCATTCAGGGCATGGTGGGGAGGAAGAATGGGTCTCGCTGTGGGGGCCAGGTGATGTTGGGAACTTTGCCCCACTCCCATGGATGGCCCAGCAGCTGTGTTTTTTGCTTTATCCCCTTTCCTGCATGCAATTGCCCTGAGGCACTGAAGGGTTGGGGAGGGCTGAGTAATTTACAAATATTTGGGGCCTCTCTGTTTTTCAGGTGCTCCTGCGCTGGAGGGCTGGGGGATAATTTTGTAATAGAAAGGGACCTCACTGCTTTTCAGGTGTTCCTGCACTGGAGGGATGGGGAATAATATTTTTTTTCATTTCAAAAGAATTTTATTATTTTAAAAGCGCAAATATGACACATAAGATATAAACCAAAGTGATACAATTGATATCAGACAATAAGATAATAAATACATTAGTATACAATTAATTGGTAGGAGAGCAATTCATTGTCATTCATTAATCTGCAGACATCAGATAAATAAATACTTAAGGAGGGAAGACCCAAAATGGTGTCTGGCAAAGATATATATCAAAAGTATCACCTACAGATGGCAAATTAGGGAGAAGAGGGAAGAGAAGAAAGGAAGAAAGAAAAGACGGAAAGAATAGGAAAGAGAAGAGGAAAGAAAAAGAGAGACAAAGAGAAGGAAAGGAAGAGGAGAGGATTTCCAGAGGAATCACCCAACACACAAGACAACACTAACCAGACAAATCAAAGGGATATTGTTCCACCACCCCTTCAGAGGCCATCTTCATGTATGAATCTAGGGCTACCCATACACCAGAGGAAATAGAAGGAGAAAGATGAGCATGATCCACTGACGTATGAGCACTTCGTAGAAAGGAAACCCAGGCCCACCAAGTATGGTAAGAGACAGACGAAAAGGATTTCCACTCCATGAGAATTACTTTGACTGCAATAGTTAACAAGAGGTCCAACAACTGGAGCTCCATGGGATCTAAAGGCAGAGGGACTGGGGCCGCCAACGGACCCAAAAGAATTAATGGAAGAGACAGTTGGAATTTGATGCTAAAGATGAGCATAAGGTGTTTGTGAACTAAATCCCAAAAGGGTTGGAGAAGGGAACAATCAAGGAACATATGTTGAAAATCGCCTGGTAGAAGCCCACAACTCCAGCATAAATCGTCTTCTTTGAGATTGAGTGAATACAGACGACTGGGAGTCCAATGAAGAAGATTAATAGAGAAAAACTTAGACTGCGTTAGAGAAGGGGCAATTTTGTTACGAAGAGAAAATTTACCAATATCTTGCCAGGTATCAGAAGAGATATGAGCAGTGACAGTATGATCAAAATGATGTAACCATTTTTGCTGTGTGACAGTATGGGAAGGGAGTGTAGAGGACGATAAAAATTTATAAATCCGAGACGCAACATGACCAGTCCTGATCCAAAGCTGAAAGAGCGTAATCAGCGGGGAAGAAGGATGAAGGTGTACTTTAGCAAGTGCAACCTTAATCTTAAGAAAAGTATAAAAATCTAAATTAGATAAAGAAAAATGTTGAGCAAGGGATGAGAAAGGGGAAGGATCATTGTTGGAATCATAGAGATGTTTAACAAGTGAGACACCTTTCCCAGCCCAGTAAGACATCAACTCAGGGTCAATATTAATTTTGATTTTAGAATTGCGCCAAATAGATGACCATCTAGTTTTATGTATTGGAACTGCTACCCTCTTATCAACCTTACGAACCGCAGCAATAGTGTCTAAAATAATAGAGCGAGAAAATGGAATAGAAAGGGTGTTTGTGGTCAAAAAAGATGCAGTCGGAAGAGGGGAGGCCAGTTCCTGTTCTATTGTCAACCAAGCTGGAGCATGAATAGATGGGGAAGAAAACCAAAGGGCACCCTGGGACGCCAGAAAAGCAGTTTGATATTTCCCCCAATCAGGAAAATTACAGCCCCCCATATCATAAGATTTCCGTAAAAATTTATAAGCAATCCTAGCCCTTCTATCATTCCATAAAAATTTAGAAGTAAGCAGATCAAGTTCATGGAAGAAGGAATCAGAAAGCCTTACTGGAAGCATAGAGGAAACAAAATTAATAATAGGAGTGATCATCATTTTTAGAGTTTGCATACGGCCCCACCAAGAAATATGCTTCGGAGACCAATTTTCTAAAAGACGTCTCACCTTGAGAATAGCTTGGGATTCATTATAAGAAGCCGTAGCATATAGGGTGGAACAAAAGTAGATACCCAGATACTTTAAGTGTTGGGATTGCCATTTAAAGCCCGCCGAGCCCATATGAGAGGAGAAGCAGTAAGCATTTAAAGGAAACATCTCTGTCTTATCTTTGTTCAGAGTGTATCCTGAAACTTTTGAAAAAAGAGCAATCGTATCCGAAATAGCAGGGATGGCCAGAGCAATATCATCAGAAAAAATGAGAACATCATCTGCATATGCCGCAGTTTTTATCTGATGAGACCCAAAAGAGAACCCTTTAATATCTGGATGCGAGTCAATCATTCTGAGGAGAGGATCAATGGACAACAAAAATAGGAGGGGGGACAAAGGGCATCCTTGTCTAGTGCCCTGACAAAGGTTAAAAAAGGAAGACGTAGCACCATTCACCCGTATATTAGCTCTAGGTCGGGAGTAAAGAGACATAACCATACGAATAAAGGAGTCACCAAGATTGTGTGCACGTAGGACCGCTCGTAGAAAAGGCCAAGAGACCTTATCAAAGGCCTTTTCAGCGTCAAGGGCCAAGGCTGCCGCCGGAAGATTAGATCGTTTAGCGGCGCCAAGAATATGACAAAAAGTACGAATATTATCCCGTGCAAGACGCCCCTTTACGAAACCTGTTTGGGAGGGATGAACCAAATGAGGAATAAAGGACTCTAATCGTTTAGCTAAAATTTTAGCAAAGATCTTGGCTTCCATGTTAAGGAGGGATATGGGACGAAAATTTTTGGGATCTGCGTGATCCTTCCCGTCTTTGGGGATAACTACAATAGTAGCATCCGCCGCAGAACCAGACACAGAGCCATCCTTAATAAACGCATCAAAAACGGATTGGAGTTTCGGGACAATCACGGGAATAAAGGTTTTATAAAACGCAATAGGATATCCATCGGGACCAGGAGCTTTACCAGACCGAGTAGCTTTAATCGCGGAAATGATTTCATCAGCAGTAATCGGCAGTTTAATGATTGATTATCTTCCTCCGAAACAACTTTCAAAGGAACCGACTTCAAGAACTCCTGACATTGTTCAAAAGAAGCTTGAGCCGACGGGGTATACAAATTGTTATAAAAATCGCGGAACACCTCAAGGATTTCTGCAGTTTGAAATTTTTTCCTACCAAGCTGGTCAGTAATAGAAGGAATTTGGAAAGTGTTTCAAGAAGATTCCTGGAACTTTAAAGTGGCAGCAAGAATCTTGCCCGCACGATTTCTTAACAGCAGTCTCTTAGATTTCTGAGCCTGCAGGCCAATATGAGCTCTCTTAGTGACTATAGAATTGTATGAATATTTTAGATTTTTAATAGATTGGAGGCAGGTCTTGTTCTGAGAATGGCGGAAAAGGGATTCCTGACGTTTGATCTCATCTGCTAAGTCCGTGAGTTCCTTTTTAATGGCTGCGTTTCTCTTCGACATACATTTAATGACCTGACCACGAAAAGTACATTTAAAAGAGTCCCAGAGAACAACAGGGGAGCTGACTGACCCAACATTCTCAATAAAAAAAGTCTCAATGTCATTGGAAAACTCTCGCACCAAGGACTCATCATGTAAAATTTCTGTGTTGAGTCTCCACGAGCGAGCTCGTGCCCTAGGGACAAAGGAGGTAAGAGTAAATGTGACTGCGGCGTGGTCAGAAACTAAAATAGGATGAATAAGCGGAGAAGAAGAAAATTGAACCAGAGAAGAATGAACCAAAAGATAGTCAATGCGTGAAAAGGACGAATGAGGGGAAGAAAAAAAGGAAAAGTCACTACCAGTGGGATTATGAAGACGCCATACATCCTGAAGATGGGTAAGAGAGCACATATTAATCATTTGTTTGTGTGCTTTAGGGGGACGAAAGTTAAAGGCAGAATTCCTATCCAAGATAGGGTCCATTGGCAAGTTAAAGTCACCACCTACAATAAGATTACCAGAGTGAGGAGTATCCTCGAGCTTTTTGGTAATCGCATTCCAAAAGGCCGGGTCATCCTTATTGGGGGCATAAATATTCATGACAAATAAGTCAGCATTACCATCGGACAACTTAGATAATAACCAACGCCCCTCCGTATCCTGTTCAGAGGAAACGATAGATAAGCCAGAGTGTCTAGAAACTAAGGTAATTACTCCATTCCTTTTACCACAAGCATCTGAACAAGCAACATCAAAGACCCACTCTTTCTTCAGAAACAACGCCTCCTTGGCAGAGAGCTTTGTCTCCTGAAAAAGGACGAGATCCGAAGAAAGAGATTTACAGTAATCCAAAATCTTTGACCTTTTGACTGGATGATTTAACCCTTTAACATTAAGGGAAAGTATATTTAGTCCAGACATAGAACCAATATCAGGAAAAAAAGATATGCCATATGTGGCAAATGAAGCGCAACAACCAGGAGGGCTAACCAGCAGACATCAACAACCAGCACAACACAGGGTGAGACCAAAGAGGAAATCCGAAGAGAAGAAAGGAAAGAAGAGGAAAAAGAAAGCAGGAGAGTACAGAGAAAGAGAGAGAGAAGAGCCAATCCGGCAGGTCTGAAAAAGACCAAATTCATACAAGGGGGGACATGGAAAAAAGAGCGAGGGGCCAACAGGAGACATAACAACAACAGCATAAAAAGCCCCAAAGCAGTGCATAACCGGTTATACAATTAAAAGGAAGGCACTATCTAAAAGCTAAGAACCGGAGATAAGTATCACTTATTAGAAGACAAAGCGAAATGAGAAACTGTAAAGGCAACACATTTGACCAAATTAATGTATAGATAACAACTAAAATAAATCATAGAGAACGGTAGGAGCAGAAAAGAGAGAAAAAGAAAGCACGATCAGGCATTAAGAGCTGGTGAAAAGAGAACTAAGAGAGAACAATAGTATTAGGTAGAACCAGACCAAAGCGGACTCCAACAAAAGAAAAAGGACCATAATGAAGAGAAAAGAAGAAATACACTCTAAAGTATACTATATGATATAATATGGGAAAAATACGTGAAATATAATAAAAAACGGTATATAGCATCTTATCAATATAGCAATCAGTGAATCCCTATGGCAGTTAAATAAGAGGCCTAATACTAAATATAAATATGTAAAGTCTATATACAAACTCACAGATGACTTGGCATGAATAAATAAGGCCATATACACGCAAACTGGTAGAATAAATATGCTTGGCTAAATAAGTAAACATGTAGATAAGAGAGGCATAAATCTATCAAGAACAAAGCATCTCTAAAACAAACTAACCTACTCGAAAAAAACAGTTAATGACACAATGTAATCAAATCACGCAATGAGAAAGTCAATAAAGTAGGTATCTATATGAAACAATATGGGAAAAATAAGTGAAACATAATAAAAAACGGTAGGTAGCATCTTATCATATAACAGACAGAGAAACCCTTATGACAGCTAGATAAGAGACCTAATACTATATATAAATATGAAAAATCTATATACAAACTTAAAGATAACTGGCCATGAATAAATAAAGCCATATACACACAAACTGGCAAGATAAATATGCATGCCTAAGAAAGTGAACATGTAGGTAAGAGGGGCATATGTCTGCCAAGTACAAAGCATCTATAAAAAACTAACCTACTCGAAAAAAACAAATAGTAACACAATGTAAGCAAATCACTCAATGAAAAAAACAATAAAGTAGGTATAACAAGCAACTATATGAACGACCAATACTGACTCTAAGTATAGCCATAAATAAACACTTAATAAACATATATGAAAAAAACACCTAGACAAACCAAACAACAACCAATGAGAAAGCAAAGGAACAAGCAATGACCTACTCCATAAAGTACGAAGTAACAGAAAACAAACATGAAGCAAAAGGAACGACCACAACAGAACAAGATAAACCAAAATTTACCACAAAAATCGACGCACATACCGAAGACACACCCCTGGAAGGAAAAGGACCGTGACCTAATACGTCGAAAGACAAACTGGGGAGGCAATGAATAACAGGACGCTACGCGGACAAAAGTGAAGTCACGCCAACAAGAGAAGTCACCACAAAAAATTGAAAGGTTTATACACTGAAACTAACAACACTAAAGACCAAAACACCATAACAATACTAAGGGAGCACCAATAGACGACAAAAATACGTCAAGACCAATGGACATAGAGACCACTGCGCAGATCTAAAAGCAGCTAGGCCTAATAGATCTGACAAAGACTAAAGACAATGCATTATGTATAGCCACCTCAGGGGCCAGAAGAACCAGGAGCATGTGAAGCCCCCGTTTGAAGATCCATCTGTAGCTCCATTTGATTATCCAGAAACGAGGCTAAATCCGCAGGTTCGTCAAAAATTCTGACACGACCCTTGAAAGTAATGCGGAATTTTGAGGGACCAGCAAAGGAGAAGGGAATATTCATTTCAGACAAACGCTTCCGGAGATTAAGAAAGCCTTTCCTCCTCATCACCGTGTCTCTGGCAAAGTCTTGAGAAATTGAAATACGATGGCCATTCCAAGAGACAGCTCTAACCTTCCGCATATGCGCCAAAATCTGCTCAGTATGTTGATGACGCAGCGGCTTAAAAATTATCGCTCTTGGTTGCGTAGCAGACTTGGGGCGAAAGGAGGGGACACGGTGTGCCCGTTCCAGTTCAAAATCTTTGTGGAAAGAAATTTGTAGTGTTGACGGAATCCATTGATAAAGAAACTCAATCATGGAAGATGCATCTTTCTCAACATCTTCAGGAAGACCAAAAATACGCAGATTGGATCTACGATTACGATCCTCTTGTTCAGTGAGGTCTCTCCTCAAAGCTGCCATAGAACGCTCTATCTGCGTGAGAGATCTAGAGTGCTTTTGCATGGTATCCTCTGCGCCACTAATCCGTGCTTCTGTACCTGAGACACGAAGGGAAAGGGCCTTGAAATCATTCCTGATGGCTAACACCTCCACTTGCAGTAAATCTGTATTGGTCTTAGTAGACTGCGCAATCTCATAAACCTCATTAAGGCGCGCCAGAATGGACTCAAGAGTCGAATTAGTGTCTTTAGGAGCAGACTCAGGTGTTGGGGATACCTGTTTGGACCTCTTAAGAGATGCTTTAGATTCCTTAACGTCTTTGGAATTCGGTGAAGGGGCCATATTTTCAGCCATAGGGCAGACCACCTCAGCAGAAACAAAATACACCTCCTCAGATAGAGTGAGACAAGGAATGCCAGGGGTTGTAAAACCCTCAATGTGTGATAGGAAAAATGGGCAGGAAGGAATCATGCACTTGCATCAGAAAGAGCCGGGCATAAAATATCGCAGGCGATCCCAGTCAGAAAGAACACCTCACGAAAAGAACTACAGGCGCCAGTAGTCAAGCACCGACTCCGAAAACCACCAGGATCAAGCCAAGAGCCAAAAAAGCCTCACATAAGGAAGTGGCAGTGCGTTTGACGACGAGGAAAAAACCAGAAACCTCAAAAAGTTCACACAGTGGGTCTCTCAGCAATAGGCGATAGAAAAAAAGAACAAAATAAGCTCAAGAAAAGTGAAATAACGTCACCAGCTCCTGAATGCCTCCATTCCTGACAGGATAGACCAGTAGCGTCGTCTTGTAGAAGCGAGAGAAAAACTCCCTCACAGCAGAAACAAAATGGCGGCCGCTCGTGAAAGCCTGAAGCGTCACTTAAAAATGCCGATAAATGAACTCTGGCCGCTCTTCACCACCAGAGACCTCCCTCGTAGCATGCACGGCAGTTTCCCATGTAAGATAACATCTTCTGCGCAGAGCGGGGCAATATTCAGCGTCAGCAATGCCTCCGTCGGCCCTCTCTCTTTACGGAGCTCAAGCGCGATCCGCCATCTCGCAGCGGCGCGCAAGCCACGCCCCCCGATGGGGAATAATATTTTAAGAGAAAAGGGCCTCTCTATTTTTCAGGTGCTCCTGCACTGGAGGGCTGGGGAATAATGTTGTAATAGAAAGGGGCCTCACTGCTTTTCAGGTGCTCCTGCGCTGGAGAGCTGGGGAATACATTTTTAAGAGAAAGGGGGCTCACTGTTTTTCAGGTACTCCTGTGCTGGAGGACTGGGGAATAATTTTGTAATAGAAAGGGGCCTTGCTGTTGCTCAGCTTGTAGGACATTGTCACATTGGCCCTGTGCCCTTCCCAAGAGCAATATCCTCCCACTTACATTCCTTGTGTCTTTCATGAAATGGCACCCGCGAATGTGGGCCACGCCCGTGAATGTGGGCACGCCCACGAATGTGGGCCAAGCCCGTGAATGTTGCCACGCCCCGCGAATGTGGGCCACTTTTTTCATCAGTGCCCAGGCCAAATTGTGATCCCAATCCGACCCTGCTTGTCATCCCTGCCCATGGCAACATACTGGCTGTGATCCATTTAATTTCCGACGACCAATGACCCCTTGGCTGGACTCTCACAGGCAAGCCGCTGGTATTGCTTGTACCAGGTTTTGGGATGCATCACTAGGCAAGTGCCGGAGTACATCACCATGCCACAGTCACTGCAGGGCAATTAACAAGTAGCACATCCAGTCTAACCAATTGCCCATTTCCCATAAGTTGTTGGAGCCATCAACTTTACATTTGAGAATATAAATGGCTATAAAGAAGGAGGGTTGTTCATGCGTCATTGACAGCCATAGTGGGAAGAGCCATCATTGATGGAGCTTTGTGTTGGCAACAGGGCACGAGTCCGGGGTAATCGTGGGTGCACGGCATCCACCCACTCTTTTCACAGGGTGGACGGCGTCCCCCCTGCTTGGGCCCCACATAAATATGTTGAACTTATCCCAGTGTAATTTTGAAACACCGGGACACGTTCATCAGCTCCTGCGCATTGTCTGCTTTCGGCAGCAATTTGCAGGCAGGTAGGGGGATTTTTTCCCCACCTCCAGCTGGGCCAAAGATAAAGGCAGAAATATAGGGGCATCAGACCTCTTTTGCTCGAGTGCGGGACTGGAGGCGTCCTGGAACATCACAAATGCAAATGCACGGCGAGGAATCAAAAGCACACATATTGTTATCTCTTCACAGGTACTTAAGAGATGCATGCATTTTACTTTGTTGTATATAAGTGCATGCACTTTAAGAATGTCAGATGGGTTGGTCTGACTCAGTATTCACACAAATAACAATTTAAATATCATTTTTTATATCTTTTATAGCCCTACTCATCCCAATGCAGAGTGTTAGAGCACTTTACATAACATACACATTATCCATTCCAAATAAGTCATGTAAGTGTGTTAAATTAATGTACAAGATGTGTTTCATGAGACAGGGTTACAAGGGGTAGTGTCAAATACCCTTCATAGCTCACTGTGGTCTACTGGAAGGATTACTATTTATTAACTGCAACTAACAAAAGGATCTCTGTGTTCATAGCAGTAATCCACTTACCTATCTACATAAAATAAAAATCTGTAATCTGCATGTTACATGATATGCTTTGCAGGAGACAACTTTTTTTAAAAAAAACATGTTTTATTACATTTGCAGTTGGCATATGTTATAACATACACATATCAGAGCATCACTTTCAGTGAGGTCACTTCCTGTGATGCCACGTGGAATATCACGCGTCGTGACATCATGTTCTTTGATAGCACTCATCATGTTGCCACTTGCATACTACCTGACTTGGTCAGCCACCCCACTTCTTTTTTTAAGACTTGTGCCCTGGTTGGCAATCATCATGGGCAGTCGTTGGCAGTGCTAAGTGTGGGTCTCACGTTGCCGTTGTCGCGCACTCTCACTGCCACTGCCAGCATGAAGAAGAGGTTCTGCTGGAGCTTCACCAAGGCGGTCGTCACGGGCAGTCAGTTGTCGACCATCATTAACAAATCAGCACCGTAAGAATATGCAAGCTGCCTGAGATACCAGGGGACCCTTCACACATCTATGCTGCCTTTCCTGATGCAACACAAGACGTGTCAGTGACTTCACCCCAACTCAATACCTTGGATAACAGAGATCTGTGGGTGTTTGTCGAGTATAGCATTAACACATAGAACATCCATATTCATTTGTGGCACCAAGATAAATGGCCTACCTCACTACACTCTTCCCAATATAAACCCTGATGTAATTAGCAAATGCTTGCAAGAATGTAAAGATCAGAAATGTAAATGAAAGCAGTCCAGTCATGACCGCGGATGGAAATGTAGTTCTTTCAATTTCTAAAATTATTGGGAAGGCTTGCTGGAACCTCTCAAATATCTCATAGCGACTCACTGAATTATGCACTCTTTAGTTTTGCAGTGTGTGGTACAATAAGATGTATTCATTTATGATAATTTCCAATAAATTGACAATGCAAAAAATGAGAGGTATTTTATAGGTATTGTGACCTTTTAGGGCCTCTTAAAGTGCACTTTGTTCTCATAATTCAGTTTTTTTAATCAAATTTCTTGTAACAATATTTCGATTGGGTGTGTTTTTTAATCCAAATGAAAGTATTTGCTGATGACTAATACAGTTTTCATAACTTTTCGTAACTGATTATGCCCCTGGGCCCCCTACCCATCTTTTCTCCCCTTAAGTCCTGTTACTCCTGCCACAGATGTCTCAATGACATGGGCAGGGGATGCCACAGTTTTCCCACAAAGTAGTGTACAAGATCATCCTTGCGTGGTGCACTACAGCCCAGATCAGTTCCCGAAACTAGCCCAGACGCCAGGATCTGTGTGTATGTATTTAACTTATAATCTCCTACTTCACATTAGACACACTCCTTGATGATATATTGCAGAGGATGGACAGTGTTGAGTCAATGTTGAAAAAACAAACATACCTCTGTGCACACGTAACATACTGAGAGAGCAGTAAATGCTCCACCATGATGCCGATTCCTGTCATTGGTATGTGAAGGCCATTCATGGCAGCACAAGGTGAAAATGATCAGCCTAACAGCTGTGCATATTTTTTTAAAGTGATGTGAGGATTATGTAATAGTACCTCCGTAACTCATTTGAGCAAAGTGAAATATTATGCCTGCCATGAGTACATGTACGTCTACTACAGAAAACATTCCAAACAAAGCTTATTTGTTTATATGACGTGTGAGTTAGAAAGCGTGCTCATAATCCGCAGTTACTTTGCAATCTGTGAATTACTGCTCTGCCCTCCAAATTCCTTTTTGTCATCTGTGTCTGTTTCTTTTCAGATTCTTAGCACCCTGGATAGCAACCTCACTCTCAAGGAATGCGTTGTCAAAAAACAAAGGGGCAGATTTATGTTCCCTGGCGCATCCCTGCAAATCAGCATGAATGCGCCAGGGAAGATGCGTCACGCAAGTGTGCCCTTGCGCCAAGCAGATGCGTGATGTATCTGCCGGCGTAAGGTTGGCGCAGTGCTGAAGTTGCGTCGCAAGCGCGACGCAACTCCAGCACTGTTCCAACCTACCCTATCCCTAACATGGTACGTCAAGCCTTACGCTTGCTTCAAGCAGGCGCAGGGTTTTGACGGATCAGCGTTGGGAAAGTGACTCAGTGAAATCTTATAGATTTCACTGACTCACTTTTCAAGGGCGTTCCTGCGACGGAACGCCACCCGCTGTGTCGCAACGCAGGGCTTTACACCGTGACGCATCTCCATAGATGCGTCACGATGTAAATCAGGCGCAACGTGGCGCAGGGTTTACGCCGCTGCTGCGTCACAAAAGTGACGCAACGGCGGCGTAAAAGGGGTGCAAGTCCCACATAAATCTGCCCCAAAGTCTGTCTGGTACCTGCTTCCTCATTTAAAGAAAGTTAATCTTTTTCTTTCAGAAGCGACTTTAGAACTGCTGTTCAAGCTTTTGCACTCTTGCATCTGGGTGATGGTAACACCCTGCTCCATGGATTCCCAGACTCTATACTAGACTTCCATAGGACCAATGCTGTGTTAAAACATGGGCAGGCTAGGCAGTTGCTCGGGGGCCTCACAAGCATAGAGACCTTAGGCAGACCAGAATTTCACACTCATTTTCTGTTAAACATTTTTATTCCTATGAGTGGTTGTGTAGGCAGGGCCCAGTGCACTTCTTTATCAGGGGCTTATAATGCTGTTAAGACGGCCCTGCTTATAACATCCTAAATGCTGCAGCACATCTCATCCAGGTCTTGAAGAAATATGACCACATAGCATCCATCCTGATGGACTCCATTGCCTCCTCTTGCCAGACCACAACATCTTCAAAACCAGCTGCATCATTTACAAAGCTATCACTACCAGCAGCTCTGCTTATCTTGCAAATAGGCTCACCATCTCTGGTGGGTCTTAGTACACCCTCACCCGGGACGCCATCAGACTGGAGTGTAAAAAAGATAAAAAAACAATAGGACTTTTACCTCTGTGCTTTGAAGATATGGAACAAAACCCCCATATCTATGAGGACCACCATCACCGGCTTTAGCACTGATGGTGCCTGGTGTAACAACATTTGTTCTGGCTCCTAATGATCTCCTTCTCCGTGGATTCCCTCACTACCACCCTTTAACAGTGCCCTTCAAGCCTCCATAACCACTTTATCTCACTTACCTAACTTTTTGTTTTATAGCACCACTCACACCAGTGTAGGGTGTCAGAGCACTTTACATCACACACATTACACAGAGACAATAAATCATATGTGTGTAAATCAGTCTATGGGAAATGTTACATAACGCAGAGGACTACAAGGTGTAGAAGTCACTTGTCATCCAACTTGAAGGCAGTATAGTTTAAGAGTGCTTGCTCTGGAGAAGTACAAACTCAGAAACAAGGAATGTGCCACAGTGGTTGCGGGTTGTCTTTTCTAATAAGAATCGATTTCTACCCAGTTAATCCTTTTTTTGCGACATTAGAAAAATAAAAGACTGGGAGAACATCATAGTACTCTAACCTATACCTTGAAGTTTGCATGCAGCTCTTTGAGGAGAGTTACTAACTTTTACGCCTGGCATCCTTGGCATAGTTTTCCCCTGTCTTTTCGCTGTGTGCTGGAGTTTGTTTTTGCTGGTCTAGATGCTTTGGGCACTTTGCCACTGCTGATCAGTGCCAAAGTGCCAGTGCTTCCTCTGTAATTGGTGAATACGGATTGGTGTTTCCATGACTGGCTTGTTTGACTTACTACTAAGTCCCTAGTAGAGTGCAATGTGTGTGTCCAGGGCCTGTAAGTCAAATGCTGCTATGGAGCCTGCAGGACTAAGTGTGCCACCCACCCAAGCAGCCGTTCGAAGGGGTCTCAGACCTCCCACTGCAGTGCACCCACTTGCCAGGCCCTAACCTTTCCTTTTCTTACATCTGAGTCACCCCTAAGATAGGTCCAAGGTACCTGTGTGGGCAGGGTGCAGTGTATGGGAAAGGTAGGACATGTTCTGATGTGTGCTACATGTCCTGATAGTGAAATACAGTGTATTTTGTGTTTCACTATGGAAGGCTATCTGTCCCATAGGATAGAATGGGAGTTTATTTATAACATCTTATAAGTATAACATCCCAATGGGACAAGGTAGAAATATGGAGTTTAGTATGACTGAACTCAGAATATAAAAATGCATCTTTTAGTAAAAAGTATTTTTATATTGTTTGTTTGAAAATACCACTTTTAGAAAGTGGGTATTTTCTTGCATAGCCATCCTGTGTGCCTCTGCTGGGTTATGGATTGACTGTCTGGCTTTGTAAAGAGTGTCCTACCTTTCCTGGATGAGTCAGGGCTGGGCTGAATAGACCTGGGCTACATTTAGAGTAGGGGAGGAGATTTCCTTGAACCTGAATGGGCCTGGTCTGCCTACACAATGCTGTCTCCACCTCCTGTGAGGAAGCTAGACCAGAGAGGACAGAAATGGTTTTGACTGAGCACAGATCCTCTTTGCCATAAGAGAACAAAGAGAAACTGAGTATAAATATTAAGGCCGAGACTCCGTAACTTTAGAATACTTATGGACTCAAGAGGAACCTCTGCCAAGGAGAAGAGCTGGGAAAACTGAAGGAGAAGTACTGCCCTTTTGCTGTGTGCTGCCTGGGATTGGCCTGAAGTGGCTGTTTCTGCCAAGGAGAGGAACTATGTGTGAATGCTGCTTGAACAATATTTCCAAGGGCTTGAAGTAGAGCTTGCCTCCTGTTCTGAAGTCTCAGGGACACGTAAACTTCACCATCAGCTCCCCTGAACTTCCTTGCTAGGAGTTCTGACCTGCCAGGAGGTGCCTGTTCCTGTGCTGGGCCTCTGGAGGTGGTTCCTGCTGCTGGGAGCTGGAAAAGACATGCAACTAAAGGAACCAACGCACCAACTCCCCTGGAGCAAGGAACCAACTTATGACCCTCCCTGTGCAGAAAGAACCAACGCATCACCATCAATGAGGCTGTTTTTGTTTATGATTTTGAAGCATCCAAGGTTCTTTTGTGTGGAAATAGTCTCATCTATAGTTTGTTATGGACAGAACTGTTTTTGCCTTTTAAAAGTAATATCTTGATAACTGTATGTCGTGTTTTTGTCGTTGTGGTCTTGTTTGGTTTAGATAAAGATTACTTATTTTTTCTAAACTGGTGTGGTGTCCATTGGTAGTGTTTTCACTGTATTACTATATGTGTGTACAAATAATTTACACACTGCCTCTGAGATAAGCCTGTGTGCTTGTGACAAGCTACCAAGGGGGTGAGCAGGGGTTATTTTAGAAGTATACCCCCCTTACCCAGGCTAGGAAGAAGGGTTCCTACTTAAACAAAGGTGCAAGCCATTGCCAGGAACCCAATTTCTAACAATACTTCACAGTCCTACACTGGGATTCTACTCTATAAAATGCAAGTATCAAAAATATATCCGTGACAAAAGTAGTAACCAACTGAACTATTTACATTATATGCACTTCTGTGATCTGCAAGGTAGGTATTGCAGCAGGCATATTAACCCTCTCTGCTACTTTGAGCCAAACATTCCACTAGATCAGCTCTCTTATCTCTCTCCAGCAGCTCCATTATTCACCAGAGTTATCTTGACATTTTTATTATTGCCTGAAAATTGCTGTTATATTAAAAATAGAAAAAGGGGCAACCCAGTAACCTACGGTCCTGGGCTGGGCTTGGCGGTTTGATGCACACACAGGGTAATCAAACTGCTAAAAAGTCATTCGTTTGAGTACTTTAACCCCTTCAGTGCCCATGACGAGCTGGACTCGTCATGGGCCGCGGTGGCGCTGTGCCCATGACGAGTCCAGCTCGTCATAGACCCCGCCCGCTAATTCAACGGCCGGCACAGGGCGGGGAAAGGGGCGGGCACAGAAGGGGTTAAGGCCATAAAAGAGTCATAGCAGTACAGTCATTGATAATACAATCTAAAATAGATCAAACCGTATATAAAAGTATTCTCAATAAAAATAGTCATCAATTTAAAATAAAACAATTTAAACCAATAAGCTCTCTTTTTAAAATTAAAATGTAAAAGTCAGTTCACCATGGTTGCCTCTACAACTTGCGATGCTCAACCGGTTCTTAGCAATACCGTATATGAACCTTGCAACCTCCTCCAACAGAAATGTAACTCTGCTCACCAGACTTGAAAGCGCGACAAACCTGTTACCTGTATCCAACCATATGACCGTGAGTGGCGCTTTGTGTTTTTTAGACATTAAAATTGCATAACTCCGGTTCTACTGATCGGATTTTTGATTTTCTGGTATCATTTTATTTATTATAATTTATTCTAGTGTTCTAAATTATGTTGAGATTTTTATTGTGTTATTTTTTCACTTTTTTACTGTTTGTGTGCAGCATTAATACCAACTTGCCTCTAAGTTAAGCCTAACTACTTTTGTGCCACATCATTAGAGGGTAACGCACATGATATTTAGTAACTTTTGTGCTTCACTCTGAAAAGGATTGTAGTTGTTACCTGAATGGTGCTTCCAACCCCCTCAACCAATGACCCAATTTCTAGCAGCATATTTCTGAAATAATTGTATGGGTTTTGACATTCGTTTTTAAGGTTTGATTTTAAGAATTAAAATAAACTAAAATAGATGATAATGAAAGTGATTAATGGAAAGTGGCAGCTACCCTGACTATTTCCCAGCAAAGCATGAACTATATGGCATTAATTTATTGAAACTCTGATGCCTAAAGTGTGACTGCCCCATCCTGAATTCTGCTCAGTTAGTCCCGCATCGTACACATGAACCGCACATCTATTCAAATGCATTTATAAAATAAAAATAATATGTTTCAAATTCTGTATGATGCCATCCCACCCCTGATACATGTTTAATAAAGATTTGCCACCCTAGCACATCCGGCTTTAAGACTGTAAACCATACATTTGCAGAGCCCTAAGGTCCATAAGAGTTCTCAGATTGCCAGTCGCTATGCATGCATTGTAAACTCATGTGAGTTGGAATGAGTTGAGATGCCTTCCTTTTTGTGACTCTCACGGTTATGCACAGCTTCTCTGTGACCACTAAAGCAGTCAAACAGCATGGAATGGTTACCAACCTCCAAAGACAGGCAGTTACCATTCACAAAAGGTACACTGTCAAAGTGAGTGATGGCCGGGAGCATCAGTGCAAAAGTCAGCACTTGCAAGGACCACTGCATGACCTCCCCAAAGGAGTAATGTGCATCATGCAGCCCCTGCAGTGCGCGGGGCAGTCTTCTATACATAAAGGGGGGCCCCCTCAGCTGGTCAGCGCAATCGTTTGGGTATGGCCAAGGCCACGCTTCCCGTTGCTTGCAGGGGAGCCCCCAAAGGTTTATTTATGCCACTGGTGCTCCCCAAGGGAGTAATGTACATGCTGCAGCCCCTGTGGTGCGCCGGAGGGGGGTGCACTCTTCTATATATAAAGGGGACCCCTCAGCTTGCAGCTCTAGTGTATGGGTATCACCAGGTGTACCCACACCTTGCAGGGGAGACCCCTAAGCTTACTTCATGCCACTGGCGCTCTCCAATGCCTTATGCATAGTATGCCACTTTCATTGTGATGTGACCTCATGTCAGCCAATTACAAAGCCCAATACCAAGGTCAAACTGCTGGCCCATGAAAGCCTCTGTTCTAATGTTTGCTATTGTGAACAATGAGGCGCAGAGCCAATTCCTACACGCAATATTCATCAGGCCAGCTCACACCCCACTGAGCACAGTCCCTTTTACACAATGAAGGATTAATTAATCCTTAACAGTGGCACGCAAAGCACTGAGCTACAGACAGCATATTTAAAAATCTGGCTTTGTAAAATTCTGATTCAACTGGCTAAATCGATTTTATTTTTATTTGCGAGCAAAATAGGCACATTCTTTGTATCAGGTGAATTTACTTCTAGCCACAGACACATTATGCTGCCCCCCAGATCTCCTGTAAGGAAAACTCACAACATGCAGCACACAACACGCAGCACACCACACACAACTAGCAGCACACCACACGCAACATAGGATGCAAAAAAGGACGTTGGGTCAGTTACCATGAGCCAGTGTCTGGTTTGGACGAGCTTTCTTTAGGTATTGCCTTGCTGTGACTGCCATATTTAAGACCAGCCCACAGCATTTCTTAGATGTTTACATTTTCCACTGTTTCAATTTACAATGGTGTCAATAATTAATGAAAAACAACTCCTTCTCTGCGAAACTCAGAAAAAAATGACAAATAAGGGGCATATTATCAAGCCAGGCGATAAAATTATCGCCGCTTTAGCGGCAGAAAACTGCCGCTAAAACGGCGATAATGGGCTTGATAATATGCTCTATGGAATTCCAATTGAAGCCTATGTTAGACGTCCTTAAGCGGCGATAATTTTATTGCCTGGCTTGATAATATGCCCCTTAGTACTTTGTACCCCACTGCACCTCACCATCGACGTGACTGTCTTGATACCCATCTCAAGTCGTCACAGTCATTCCTCTTTGCTCTTTCTCTCCTCCCTGGTCCATGGTGTCACCACTGGTGTCAAGGAGGACCCTGTGTGGTCCCCTTGCTTGCTAGTGGAATGCTTCATGTATTTTCAACAGGATCAATGCTTCCTGTATCAGATGATGCTCATGTGTATTGTCCCAATACCATCTCACCTCACCAGTCCTTGATTTGGTGGATGAGCTCTCCGAGGTATACATTGAGGCCCCACCATCTTGGTTATGGTATAGGAAGTCATATAAACGAATTTGTATCTCTAGAGAATTTGATAAAGGCGGAGCTATCACAGAGAAAGCTCTGGCACCCAAGGAGGTTCTCTTAAATTGATGTTTTGACAAGAGAAGCTTGTTTGAAGAGCGAAGGGTCCGAGATCGATTATACTTCACAACATTTTTGCTTAAATGCAAAGCAATTTTCATAGATGGATTCAGAAGTTGCTTATAGTAACCGAAAGAAACCGAGATGCCGAATTTGCAGTCAGCGCCGTGAACATAGCGTAGTAGTCTTCCTTTGGGAACACCCAGAGCCAAGCCAGCAGTTTGGGTCTGGAGAATTTGTAGCGATGCAGTAAGGAATTATTCATACCTGGATAGAGTTACAGTATAGACCCTGGGGAACCATCTTGGATTTGTGGTGTATACAATGCATTTGAAAGGAACAAGATGAAACAACAGAAAGAGCCGGAGGTGCTATTTGAAGATCTAAGTTGATTTCGATCCTTACACTCTCATCCTGGAAGGGCTGGTAGACGGGCTAAGCTGCCTTTACATGGCATTGCTTTGCTGCAGCTTACTCGGGCAGCTAAAGCTGGGAAGCATGAATGAGGAACAGCGTGCAGGGTTGGAGAGTGACAGAGCTCATCAGCCGCAAGACAAGTGCTAGCATCGCTGGAAACAGTCATTCGTTCACCTGTTTGCTGATTCTTCTCACGCACTCACCCATCCACACCTTCATACACAAACTCGCCAATGAATAATTAGAATAATTTATAAGACAGCCCTATTGGCTTTGCCAATGCCTGTTCACAGTTTAATGAAGTAGGTATATGATTTAGTCCCACAATGCATGTTGATACAGTTTGAAATGCCTTTTTTTGTGTTGGAAGGGATGAATGTGAACCTTTGTTTTTAATTGTCTTTCTTGCACACATTTGCATTCGAGGTATTTTTTACCTATGATGTGCGAGAAACAGCAGAATTCTGCCTGGTGCAGTGCGCTATGGGCATCTCTCCAGCAGCTTCACGTCACTCATTCGGGCTCGCCCTAAAGTACCTATCCCTGAGTAGGAGTGTCTGCTGTGTACTTGTCACATTAGCTCCTGTACACATCCCTTCTTTTTTAGGTCTCGCTGAGCCCAGCGCATGCGCTGGTTCGGAGAGACATTTTGTATGTGGGATTTTGAAAGTGCTGCTGGCTGGCCTAGCACTTGCGTTCACGCGATCGTGCACGCGCGCAGCCGGTCGCCAGCAGCATTTTGAAAACTGTGCTTTAGCGCGTCATCGCGATCACTTTCGCTTTCAGAGCGATCGCGATGACTTTCACTTTTACGGCCGCACGGCTTTAGTTTTACTGCTGCACGGCCAATGCTTGTTTTAAATGTAATTCTTGAAATACCACTTCAAGACCATGGGTCAAAGGATGGTACACCTATTCCCACTGTACTATAGTGGTACAGGTGGCAATAAAACCATTTACACTACCAAAACGATTAATAGAGTAATACCGGAGGAAATGACATTTAACCGGCACCTGCGCACATCCTGTTTTCCCAGCACATGCGCACGTTATCATTATTAAAACAGTATTTCTAATGCTGGTCCGTTATACAATTAATCATTAGTTCAGACGTGGCCATGCAACACACATGCTTGTAACTTTTATAACTTTACTTGGAGGACTACATTTATTTTTTGTATATTTTCATGGAGCGTGCCACATTTTAAACATAAACCAGAATGAGCAAGACCAGGAAAATAGAAGGGTTCAATTCTACCATCCACGGTAACACTTTCTAGGTTTTTCAGTAAAGTCCGAGTCAAACCATGAATAATGGAGAACACTCGTTCTATAGAATGGGTGGAACGACTATAGAACACAGTCTCCTACACCTCTGCATTGCTGGAATAACATGCAGCACAATGTAAGGCGAGGCCAGGCTGAACCAGGAAAGGAGATGGAGACTTTCAAGGCCGACCAGATAAGCAACGGCTACATCACGCCTCAGAGATGCCACTTCACTGCATGTTATCAGGACCCATTGTTCTTGGGTGAGTGGGCCAAACCGATTCAGTGCAAGCAAACCAAGATTACTTCTGACTCGCACAATGCATTGCCTTCTCACATAAACCTTAGAATTTTAAACGTAGCGTCCTAAAACATGGAGCAGCACTGAAGCTCCCTACATCTAACAGCAGAGAGGGATCTCGGGGGTTGGTCCGAGGGTGGGGTTTAGCTTACTGCATTGTTCAGATGGTGGTACGACCCTTTCTCTCTTTAATTACATCAGGTTACCAAAAGGTCAGTTGATTAAATCGAACAAGCATTGGCATAGCCAATAGGTCTCTCCTTTGGGACCTTATAAGTGTTTAGCCATGCAACACTTGATGTTGTTACACCAAGGATATTCTGCCAGATAACTAAACACTTATAACGTCCCAAAGGCGAGACCTATTGGCTATGCCAATGCTTGTTTTGCTTTCTAATGGATAGTTGATCCGAGTACCTAAGTGTTAGAGAATGAGTGCTCAAATGTTGTCATGATTCCCTGGGGATACTATCCTGTCAACTGAGGTTGTGGAAAATTACCTTACACCTTTTTGTGCTGCCTCATTTTCATAATTGACTGTGGGATTAAAGGAAATCTCCACCCTTTTTATGTCTGAGTTCAGAGCATATGTGTGTGTGTGAATGAAGGGGTTTATTAGGCACAGGGACTTTTACACACTTTTACACAGGCAGAACCACCTGCTCCCTCTTCCTTGTCTATCTCAACCTTGCTTTCGCCTCTTCCTCATTTCTGCTCACCCCTATACCCTGAACATGGCCATTGTGGCAAGACTGGAAGGAATAAATGTACATGCATCCCACCTGGCACTTTTTTATTAAATGTCCCACCCCTTCATTAGTAAGGGGGTGATTTAGAAGTTGGCGAGCAGAGTAATTACCATGACAGTGGTTCCTGGAAATGCATTGTAAGTTTGACAGATGGCTCCGTCGACATGTCGGAGCCGTACATCAAACTTACAACTTTTTTATGTTAAAAAAGAAATTTACAAAGTAGGATTTTCTTTTTGAAAATAAAAAAGCAATGCTTTCCTCACCATGGGAGATGCTCCCATGGTGTGGGGGTCATATTAAAGTTTTCCCTGCCCCTTACTGCCAGGTTTTTCATGGCGGTGATAGGTAGTGAAATTGACCATGTGTCTGCCCAATGTAAATACGGCGGGCAGACATATGTCCAAACCTCTGGCAACCCTACTCCGGCAGGCTGTTGGAGGTTTGAATATGGCAGCAGAGACAGACTAGTCTCACTTGTCTATACACTGAAGGTCCACACCGCTCTCTAAAGGAGGAGGCTGGACCTTCAGGTTGGTGGGATAGGTACTCTATCGCCCATGTGACGGAGTAACCTTTCCGCCAACTGCTACATCAGGCCCCAAGTATTGTAACAGGCCAGATGGGAACGTCGACCAGCTAGAAATCAAATGAGACTTCTTAGGACATTTTCCTCCTTTTTCATGCCTAGTTCCTTGATTGAAGGAGTAGGTTAATTAAGTATTGGATTATTATGGGAGTTACAAATACAAATTTTAATTTCCCTATGAATATTCAAAACGAAGGTAAGACATACAAAAGAAGCAGACTTTTCAAAAGGAGTTCGGAGTCCTGTTAAGGGCTGCAGAAGATTTCAGGGTATCCTTGCTAGAAGTCTGAGAAAAAGACAAAAAAGGTTCTTAATGCACTGGATAGACTATTTAGGCCTGCTTGTGGCGACTCTGGATGCTTGTTAGCTAGCACTCACCTATTGAAAAAAACAGCATTTCAATGAAAAGGGTGGGTGTTAACCACTGCCAATATCTCACTATGGATCAGTGAATCAGGGTACAGGGAAATGATTACAAATTTCCTTTGTTCACACACGAGAGTACCACAGACCCTTACACATTTACAAACAATGATAAAGACCTCAAGGGGATTGTTGGTATTTTATCTCATAGTGTCATGGGTACTTCTTACTTGAAAATGAACGAATGTCCTCACTCACTATGCCCTGGTGTCATGTTTCTTCAAAGAGCACTATTTGCGTCAGACACAAATCTGAAGCTATCTTTTTAGGCTCCTTCAGTCGGGTCCTACCTTAAATGTCGATCCATTCCTTATGTTTATTCGGCAATTTGGACCATGTGTTTCATTTTGTGTTGTGGGAAGTAGTTTTTATTTGCTTCACCTCTATCCACAAGATTAAAAACCCTGTAGGTTACTTTATAATCCCACCTGTTGGTTTAACTATACTGCCTAGAAAAGGGACCTTATAGGCGATTTGTTCAGAACTAATGGCCCTATTCATCTGCCCTCAACCAAAAATGTGTGTGTGTATGTGAGACTATTTGTAAGGTATTATACATTTCACTTTGATACAATTATCAGGTGTGATGTTTCTTAGTTGCAAGAATCACCCGAAATAAAAAAGTACTGACGAAACAATGAGTCGCAATCTATTTCATTTTTCTTCTTTCAATATGATTTGTCAGATGCCGTGTACAAAAGTATTTCACATTTACACAAAAACTGCAGAAAAGGTTGCTATAAAAACGAAAAATAAGTCTGTCAGTCAATTCGCATTGAAAGCAGCCCAGTGCATTAAAACATCTTTTTCGGTCACATACAACACTTTTGTTTTGTATGTGACACTATTTGACACTCTTATTCCACTTAAAAGAGGCTGCCAGTGATGTTGTCTTGATATACTTTTGTAACACAAGTAAATAAATTCAACTTTACTAGCAGTCTCTTTTAAGTAGAATAAGAGTGTCAAATACCAAAAGTTGGGTCACTCCTCCTCCCACGCATGTTTGGTGACCCTGTCATCAGAGGAGTTCCTTAGTACACAGTGAGCTTTTGTAAAGGTTACAGTAACACCATTGTATTACCCATCCCAGCAGTGGGCCAATGATCAGGGACAGGAAATGAACAGTGATTTTTGTCACACTGGTGTAAGAAGTAAGGATATTAGTACCTCTCCTGTAGCCGTAATTGATCGGGGTTCTTCTAGCAAGGCAAGGGGGGCAGTGGCCATCGCGTAGGGGGGAAAGTGGAGAGGCTTTTATTTCCATGGCAGCACCTGGGGTGAAAAAAGAATCTGCATAGAGAAGCCTGAACCCAAGGGCAGGGCTGGCGCAGCACTCTGGAGGCATTGTGGGGCTTATTTACAAGCCCCTTGAGCCACCAGTACCTCACTTTTTAGGGGAACAGCCATTACCACGCGGTTTTTACCACGCGCAGCCATTACATCGCATGCGTTACAACGCATGCCATGTTACAACGCAATGCCATTACAACGCAAGTCTTTACATCGACTTGAGCTAGATGGCGTGCTAACATTACAAATAGTGTAGTTTACTATCCCAACACCTTCCCTACTGTTAAGTGGACTGGAGTTGGAATAGTAAATTACACTTTTCTAATGTTAGCACGCCATCTAGCGCAAGTCGATGTAAAGACTTGCGTTGTAATGGCATAGCGTTGTAACATCGCATGCGTGGTAATGCATGCAATGTAACTGCACGCGTTGTAATGACACGCGTTGTAATGTCATACATCCCACTTTTTCCCATATTAAAAGTGACACACCGGCGTAAATAAGCCCCAGCCTTTTTGGATGTGTAAATGCCCATACATTTTAAACCAGCAGCTGCCTCAGGATAAAATTCGCTTCTTAAAGAGAGTTTGAGGCAAAGTGTTAGATGTTTTTTCTGAGAGAACATTTGCATATGCTTCCTGATGGAGTGACATGTCCTTTACCTGGGAGTCTCTTAGTGACTAGAAGCTTCCACTGGCCGCAGGCGCCCCCTGAAGGAACAAAATCAGGGGCAGTATCATGAGACTGCACTGACTCAGCACAGAGTCGAACTCCTGTTGTTTTGCATTTGTGGTATCTAAAGTTAACATACCAAAAATATCTCTGAATTACTGCTTAACATTCAGACAGCACAATTCAGAAATAGCGAAGAAGGACTGCCTCGATCTCCCTCTCTTGTGCTGTCTAATGTTCACATGCATTTATACTCTATAAAACAAGTTGAAATTGGACGCTAAATCATTAACTTGGTATCCATGGCTTTTTACACAAGAACGCCAAAATAGAGCAAACTGAAACTAATATGGACAATTGGTTGCCTCAATCAAAATACTGGTATGCTCTTACTTAAAGAGAGCATAGGTGCAAAAATAGCTACAGTCTTGCATATTGCTTTGACTTTGAAAAAAAGTTATTACATTTTGAAAAGCTCAAACCTTCAAAATACAATTAAAATTTCTATATCTGAGCATTGTTTGTTAGTTAAATAAAATATTTCATATTTTTTGTATCTGTTTGTTGAATGCTTGTTCCTCTATTTTTGTGTATAGAAATGAGGCCCAAGGGGGGCGTGGCCTGCGCCCGTAGAAGATGGCGGGCATTCCGTAGCTCTCCCCGGTGCGAGGGAATACGACGGACCTGTCACGGCGTTGGAACGCCTACACGGACATTCAGATACGTGTCCTGCTTAGCGGAATCGGTGCTGCCCACAATGGAGTGTTTGTTAAGCGGTGGCGACTTTATGTAAGTGCCGCTTTTCCAGCTCACTCGTCGGAGCGGTTCCGTCACAGAAACGGCCGCCATTTCATGCTGCGCATTGTGAGGATTCCTGACACGCATTACATTCGCGTCCTTTCAGTATATTGCATGCAGGCTCTTTTGGCTGAATGGAATTCCCTACGTTGCTACAGTGAAGCGCTTCACTCCTTGTCTGTTTTGCTTCTCTTCAAGTATGTTGTGCCTACAATAATGAAGATATTCTCCTCATGAAGCCTGCTCTCTCCGATATTCTGTAATGTTTTGTGCAGTCCCCAGGACATAATAGCTAAACTCCCTTTCTTGCTCATAAATGAAGGCTGCCATCTAGTGGCCATCTGCCTCAAGTACTTGATAATAATTTAGTAACAAGAGTTTGTCATGGCTCCTGTGGATTGTATTTGTTTTTAATTTATTTATTATTATTTTTTTTTTTTTTTGCTCCTTTAATGGGGAGGGCTCGCTTTTTTGCCAATGTGAGGACACACAACAGACTGTTCTACTTTTTATGTTGAGCCTATGTAAAAGGAGTTAATTTTAAGGAGCATAATACATCCGCACTATTTAATTCATTATTCCTTATTTTAAATACCACACCTCATCTCTACATCTTAGCCTTATATTCAATGGTGTCTACTCCTCTGTATAGGCTCTAATATTTTGAAGCAATCAACCTCACAATCTCACTGCAAGCTTTAGTCTGCTTATCGCCCCTATATGGTTTGAATTTTATTCACTGGAACACTGTAGTAGGGGAGAAGGAACAGCAACAAAAATCCTGATATCTTCAACAACAGATATGATTAAACCAAGGGGAGTGGCTGCGTCAGAGTGGGGCATCCTGTAAGAGCATGACGAACCTGCTTTTATGGGCTTCTAGATTTGTGACTAACCACAGGATCTCTCCGCTGGCGTGTTGTACAACTTCGGGGAACTTCGCTTGCCACTTCCCAGGACAGTAAGCGTCGACTCTGCATGAGTCTTCATGGGGAAACTCCGAAATTTAAAGCTGGCTGCTTCTTCTTCTCAATTACCTGTGGACTCAGATTCAGATTCTCCCCCTCGAGACATGGTGGACGCCACGACTCCTAAAACAGATCCAATACGGGGAGCCATTCCCAAAGCGCACAACAAAGAAAAGCTGACGTCCTCGCTGGCTGCCTCTAAACGCTTGAAGAGGGACCCGCCTTCCCCAGGGAGTAACTCCCCATCCGCTTCCATGGATCTCATTTTAGAAGAGCTCCGTGCGTTCAAACCCTTTATGGAAGCTACCACAAAGAACATGCAGGCCATGCAGGAAAAATGGACATCTTTGGAGTCGCGTGTTCAGTCTTTAGAATCCTACACAGACTCTTTGAAATCCTCTTGCTCCCACATTACGTTAATGGAGACGGAGATACTTCTACTCAAACGCCAGACGGAGGATTTGGAAAACAGAAACCGTAGGAACAACCTACGCCTTTATGGTCTTCCTGAACTTACAGAGGGTTCAAACCCTACCGTCTTCTTCCAATCCTTTCTGGCCAAGATCTTAGATGCTCCGACCTTATCCTCCGTTAATATTCAAAGAGCTCACCGCCTTGGTCCGAAGGTCGCTAGTAACCCTAGGGGCGTTATTATGTTATTCCTACAATTCACTGACCTTTTACAGGTCCTCTCAGCTGCCAAGCTCAAGAAGCAAATTATGTGGGAAGGTCATCGCCTCTACATCTCACAAGACGTCTCCAAGGCCACTGCTGATCGAAGGAAAAAGTTTTTGGACATGCGACCTCAGTTACGGGCCCTGAATGCCAGATATGGACTACTACATCATTGTCTCTTCAAGGTCACATATAAGGACAGAACAACCACTTATGAAGATCCGGCGGCCTTGCAGGCATTTCTCCAACGGCACACCCCGGATGTTATGGATGTATCCAGACCTGGTTGACAAGTCCTGCTTTTCTTTATTGAAACTCGTTATGTTATGATCCTGTTGTGTTTCCACTTGCGCTTATGTTGTAAATCTCTGAATATCTTTTCTTCCTTCAGCCGTTTCACTCCTATTTGTCCCCCTTGTAATGCAGTATAGTCTAACTGTAGTTTGTTGTTTCCTACTACACTGTGACGCGTCTTACCCTTCATTTGTATATTTCTTTTGTTTCTACAGACACTTCATCCCCCTCTCCTAGCCTGACGTGCTTTGTTGTTTTCTATACGCTGCGTTTTTGGAGCTATGGTATCTGAGGTCTGTTTATCTGCTCTAGCTGTTTGTCGTCGCTATCTCCCGGCGCCATCGCCCCATCCTCGTTTTTGAGTTTTCGTTTCGTAAGTATGTTTTTCAGTCGTTCGTTTCGAATGTGTACTGTCTTTTTGTTGGTTTTTGTCTCTGTTCTTCTTTTTACAACTGATTCCTTACCTTTTCCTCTTTCCTCTCTTTTCTCGCTTTCCCTTTCTTTCCCTTTCCCCTCCGTGTTCCTTCCTTTCTTCGAACTCAGTATCATTCTCATAATGTTTCTTTCTCTCTTTCCCTTTCCCCTTTTTCCGTTTTGCTTTTTCTCCTTTTTTCCTCTCTTCCTCATCACCTTGTTTAAATTCTCTCAGTTTTTCCAAGTTATTTTTTATGCAATAACAAGTATGTTGCTGTTAGCTGTTTCTCTTTGCTGTTCCATTCCGTGTTACATCATGGAACGTTAAAGGTTTAAACAACCCCATCAAAAGGCAAAGGGTTTTGTCTCATTTAGCAAGACTTAAATCTGATGTTGCCCTCCTTCAAGAGACTCACCTCTCTGAATCGGAAGCCTTGAAACTCAAACGTTGTTGAGTGGGTCATGTTTTCTGCTCCCCCACAATCTCCAAGAAAAATGGTGTTGTGATTTTATTACATAAAAAGTAAAATGTTTCCTCAATCTCTCACGAATGTGATGTTGATGGTAGATGGGTTATTGTTACACTGCTTATGGATAATATTCCTATTAGTTTTTTTAATGTGTATGCCCCAACTGGAATTGACAGAACATTTTGGCCCTCTATCTCAACTAAGCTGTTCTCTCTCTCTGGAGATTATATACTTCTCGGGGGAGATTGTAATCAAGTGGTTGATCCCTTTCTTGATCGTCACTCTAATGTTAAATTTGTTCCCTCTAGGATGCACTCTCAATTTGTTAACACCTTTCAAAATAACGCCCTGGTGGACATCTGGAGATTGTGTAATCCGGATCTTAGAGAATACAGTTTTTACTCCCCTCCACATCACTCACAATCCCGCATTGACCATATTTTCCTTAAACTTGACCTACTTCCTTTTTCTCCCCACTCTGGCAGATGGCGTTTCAACAATGCTTTGCTTTTGGAACCTACTTTTTGTTCTGAATTTACAGCCTTTGCCACTGAATTCTTCCTTCTCAATCATACCCCTGACTCTTCCTTTGTTACCATTTGGGATTCCTTTAAAGCAGCTTCTAGGGGTTTTATTATCAATTTTGTAGCCCGACGAAAGAAACTTCGAGAAGCCAAGTCCGAGCTCATTTTAGCTAATATTAAGATTTTGGAGCTTGATTACCATGCTTCTAAATCTGAGACTTCTCTTAAAAAACTTATCGATGCGAAAATCTCCTTCAATAGGTTTACAACTGATGCTGCCTCTAACCTTTTATTAAAATGTAATTCCAGATATTACGGAGGTAAAAACAAAATGGGGAAACTTCTGGCCAATTACTTGAAGGTAAGGAAAGAGCGTTCCAAGATTGAATCTATCAGGACTTTCGCTGGGAACTCTTGCTTTAAGGACAAAGACATTCTTTCTGAGTTTGTTAAATTCTATGACAATTTATACACCCCGAGCATATCCCGGAAACTACGGATATTCTTTCATATTTTCATTCACTTCCCTCCCCCCCGGCCTCTCATGTTGATTTCACGGCTTTAGAACGGGACATTACGCTTTCCGAAATTTCCCATGCCGCTTCTAAATTACGACACGGTAAATTCCAGGTCCTGATGGGTTCACTATTGAATTTTACAACCACTTCGCCTCTCTACTCATCCCTAAACTATTACTTTTATTCCAATCCTTCCTTGCAGCGGGTTCTTGCAGCGGCACCTTCCAACAGGCCTTAATCTGTCTAATCCCCAAGGAGGATAAGGACCACTCGTTATGCAAAAATTATAGGCCAATTTCTCTGGTCAATACAGATTACAAAATTCTGGCAAAACTCCTAGCTTTACGCATGGACCCCCTTTTACCCGATCTCATTGGCCCTGAACAATCGGGCATTGTCAGGGGCCGTCTCTCATCTGACAACTCCCGTGTTTTTCTTAATATTCTTAGTAAAGCTTCCTCTTTGTCACTTCCCTTCGCGGCTATTTCTTTAGATGCAGAGAAGGCCTTTGACAGGATTGGATGGGACTATATGTTTCAGGCCTTGCGTTGGATTGGCTTTTCTTCCAAATTCATTTCTTTTATCTCTTTACTCTATTCTAACCCCCAGGCCTCCATTTTTGTCAACGGATTGACTTTGGACTACTTCTCTTTACATAGAGGAGTACGACAAGGTTGTCCTCTTTCCCCCCTACTTTTTGTTTTAGCCCTGGAACCCTTTCTTACCAAAATTCGTCTAGACAACAGTATTTCTGGTTTTAAATTCGGTTCACGTCAGGTTAAACTCTCGGTCTATGCTGACGATATTCTTTTTTACTGCTTTAATCCTGTTTCCTCTATTCCTTCCTTCCTCCAGCAGGTGTCTTCCTTCTCTGCGGTCTCTGGCTATCGCCTCACTGCTGATAAATGCGAGATTCTACCTTTAAATCCTATCTGTCAAAAATATCTTTTTTCCCAAACGGGTTTCTTATGGCAGCCTTCTAAGATCAAATATTTGGGTGTTTGGTTCGCCCCTCTCTTGTCTGATACGGTCAAACTTAACTTTGATTATGTCTCCAAGAAAATGGATACGGCTATCCAACGTTGGAACCCGCTCTTTCTGTCCTGGTGGGGTCGGCTCAATTCTTTAAAAATGATGTTATCACCCCTTCTTCTATATACCATTTCCATGCTTCCAATACAAATTCCAGTTTCCTTCTTTAAACGGATTGATTCCTTGTTGCTGAAATTCGTATGGAATGGCAAGCGCTCCCGGATAGCTCTGGCTTCATTGCGCAAGGATAAGGCCCAGTCTGGTGTGCGCTTTCCGGATTTCATAGAGTATCATCAAGCTTTTTCTTTGAAACAATCGATCCGTTGGCTCTCTTCTGACTTTCTGCATTATCCGCCTGTCTGGTTAAGTATAGAATCTTCCTTTCTTTCCCCCTTTACCTTCCGCGAGTTCTTATCCTTCTCGTCTCCTCTGGTTCGCTTTCGTACTCCTATTATCTCTCATTCTTGCGCTCTCCTTTTCCCTTACATAACATCATCTTATTCGTCCCTCCTTTCTCTCCACGAACAACCGATATGGCACAACTCCCTATTCAAAATACGTAATCGCACTATATTCTGGAAGACATGGTACTCTAAAGGATTGTGTTGGATCTCTCAACTAATTTCCCAAGACACTCCTCTCTCATTTCAGGAACTTAAATCCTCTTTCTCACTGCTCTCCTCTGCCCGATCGCAATATGATGCCCTTCTCCCAGTCTTGACCTTATATCTTCGTTCCTTGGCTCCATCCACCACTATTCCTTCGGATCGCAAAGCTACTTCCTCATTATTGGAGTTGTCTCCCTCAGCTTCAGCTATTTATAATTCTTTTCGATACTCTATGGACAGACTAAAATCTAAAATCGAAATTGCATGGGAACTGGATCTTTCTCAGGATTGGCCAATTCCTCTTTGGGACAAAATATGGGCTAAACTTCATAAATCCTCTAGAGCTGCCAATACTACCCAAACCCTATATTTTATTTATACCAGAACCTTACATACCCCACACGCTTTGGCCCGTTTTTCACCTGACACCTCCTCTACTTGTTGGTCCTGTTCCTGTCCCGATGCTGATCTCAAACATTTGTTATTTGAATGCCCCTCCACCTCCACGTTCTGGCATCTAGTTTGGGCGCAAATACAAAAGATATTCCAATTTCAGATTCCCTTTTCCCCTTCGCAAGTTTTTCTTGGCTCCCTATCACCAAGACTCCCACAATCACCTCCCCATTATTTACTACTTGACCTTCTAATTGCTGTGGCTTTTCATACCATTACTTCTAATTGGAAGCAGGCTGCAAATATCTCCTACCATATTTGGTGGAATGCTGTTTGCTTCCACCATCGCCTAGACACTAATTATGTCTCTCCCGTCTCCCTGGCTGTTAAGCGTTACCTGATTTGGCTCCCTTTGGTATCCTACCTCTCCTCCTCTGCTCCAGTACACGCTTCTCCAAATCCTGCAACAGTTGAGGTGCGTAAATCACCATGATTGTATTGTTTCTTAAATGCCTTTTTGCTATGATATTACATTCTACTTTATCATATGGTATTTTTCATTCCTATGCATAGGTTTTTGTTTTTGTAAACTTCATGCTTGTTATTTTTACCTTTATTGAGAGCTTCTATTGAACTGTTTATTCCTTGTATGCTCACCATGATGATTATACCTCCTTCCCTCCCCTTCCCCCCTTTTTTCTTTCTTTAATAAACTCAAACTTAAAAAAAAAGAAATGAGGCCCAAATCATACAGGTTGATTAGTCTCAGGTCCTCGGCTTCCAGTCCTGATTCTGAGGGGCTGCACATAAGTCAAAAGGTTAAGAAGATGTGGCTTAAGGACTAGGGCGGTCGATCTCAAAACTGGGGAGCTCGGATCGAGTCTCGGCAGGGACGCTCAATATCCTGTGATTCTGGGCAAATCACTTATTCTCCGCGTGCCTAACAAAAAAAAAAATGAATGCGTCCTTGTGTAGCACAACTGGTGCTCATGTAAAGAGCTCTGATACCTGATACTTTAGGGTCAAGTTTGGCTATATAGAACTCAGGGGGAAAAAAGAACCACTGGTGTAAATGATGTTTAAAGCCCTCTCACCACTAGGAGTAATTTTCAAAAAGTAGCAACCTGCCTACCTCAACTTAATTAATAAGGCAGACATTGAATCGGGGCTACCTGAGAGAACAATGGGACACTGGGATTGAGGCATGCATGTTACAACATAAATCTTGAACGAGTCATGAATTTGATTATCTGGGCATACGCATGCCAGCCTGATAGTTGAAATGGTAGCATCACATTGAAAAAACAGGGTACTGACAAAACATGGAACCGGGTCTATTCTCAGTTTTCTTGGTTCCAAAATAATGTCCCCTCCAGCTGAAATGTATAAAGCATAGGCACAAAAGGCTGGCTTGTATGGAGCCTTGTACCGCAGCCAAACTATGGGGCTGTGTGAATGTGAACATGTTAGAGGGATCCACAGAAATGTCTTTAAATTAGTATTCAAATTAGAGGGAAGCACTTCAAATGTGTCCATAGTGTTGAGCTTAACTGTTAGGATGGTAGGAGCGCTTGCTACATTTAGGCCTCCTGCCCTTTGCTGTAGGATTTGCCTCCAAGAGGCCCTGCGGCTCGGGCTGAAATTCTTTAACTCAAGGTAGCCACTTTATCTAGGCTGTCTTATGTCAGATAAGCACTGAATGAGATAGGGAAGTCTCATTATTGGTACAAATTTAAATGAATTACATTGATTTGTATAACATGTGAAAGAGACTGTATTAGACAGTTTTGGCCTCAAAAGGAGTACAGAACCCTGTAGACCATCTCTTCACTGAATTTTTTCTTGATCATAAGTCTGTACCAAACTTTAAGCCTTATAATGATGAATTACGACCAGTGCACGCAGAGATAATGGTAATACAATTTAGATTTGGAAGCTTGCTCTTACCCTTTAGTGAAATGGTTAAACAGCACAAATCATAAAAAAACTGTTGCATTTGTAACAACTCAGAGGAGAATCAATTGAACTTTTTCTATTTTATCCCGTATGCAGAATAATAGTAGGAAACAATGGATTTGACCTGTTTTTAGGAATCTTGGGGTTAGAGTTCATGTATTAGCTTTTAGAATAGCACATACTTGTGTGATACCGTCAAATACCTTTGCCATAACATAATTTTTAATGCAGGCATGGAGGAAAAATAAATATTTGTAACTTGTGCAATAATACTTTAACTTGTTTCTCGCTGTTTTCCACTTTTTTTTTGTAAAACTCTGTTTAAATATCTTTTTGTAAGCGGATTATTTTGTTTCATTTTACCTTTGAGATAGCCGTTATGTTTTACTGTGAATTTATATTGATTTTAATGCTCTTCTTTTCTACCTTTTTATGACAATGTTTGTGGGCCAATAGCCCTAACCAACAAAAACCTGGTACACTAGACCCCCAACCGCGCAATTGCAACATGGCTGCATTTTTACTCCTGTTCTTACAGGGACTTGGGTCAGAATGTCTCAAGAACTGGCGCATTGTGAATACAGCATCAGGGAGCATATTCAGTGGTCCATGGCACCACTCCCTGGGCATCACTAGATCAGCCACTTGTATGGAGAGAGGACATGCTGTCTAATTTTGGTAGACTGCAAAGACCACCGTAAAATATTTTGACCTTCTCTTGCAAATCACAAGAGGGAAGGGAGGGAGGTCCCACGGCCGCCTCTTTCCCTTTAAAATATTGCAATGTGCAATGCTCACTTCAAATCACAATGAACATTTGTGCATTGACAATTCTGAATTTACGTTCACAAATTCAGTTAGTGTGACTTTGTGAATTTAAAGTCATTTGAAGTTCAGGTCAGAGATGTCTTTGGTGTAAGCCAGGAACTGGCATGAAGTCGCTTAGCTTGGACTTTGGATTGGACCACTCAGTGGGAAAATATGTGTGGATCTTGTGGTTAGTAGATAGTTTGCTCAATGGCCAGTTATTCATGGGATCAACGGCTATAGCCGATAGGTCTGAAAAGTCCTAGTTTACATTGGGATAAAAGTTCTTGCACAGCTTGCAGGGCCAAGAAAGCTGTGCAACACTATCCCTGTAGGACTTTTTATCAACTCCTTCTGCCCATCCCCACATCAGAATTCAAAGTCTAGGAGTTGATTGAAGGAGCTTTATGTTTTTGTGAAGTATGCCTGCAGAGTGCCTATCCCTGTTGGCTAGGAAGTGCAATCAGTATGACCAGCCCCAGTCAATGGGACACTCTTTCAAAGACTTGGGTCAAGAAGAAAACCCCATGCCCTTCCTGGGCTGGAAATGTGAGAATATGGGTTTCTACAAGTTTAGAGATGGAGATGCTTGGGCCAGTGGTGATGCACACACGCCACCTTAGCTGTCTTGGAATGTTTCTAAGGCCTTGAACTAATAGCAACATACCACAAAGAAATTTGAATTGTAAAATCCCAGGTTATTTCACTTGTCATAGTCTGATGTCTGAACATGACTCCTGCAGCATTATCAACTGTTTCTCACTTTGGTATACTTTGACCTACTTACAGTGTTTCTAAAATGAACTGTACATTCATAAGGGGCTCCAAACTGCCATTATCACTGCAAACAATTCCCCACTCACAGTTTGGTGTTAGATACATGCTTTGTTTTGTTTAAGACCAGGATACATGTTTGCCATATTTTGGTGTGGGGGCATACTTGGGTGCCAACATCTCAGATTCCAGTCGCTATCCCCATCCCAGTATTCAGCAATTATGTGAATTTGTCCCTGAATTTGGAAATAACTACACGGACCAAGAAAATATCAGCGGGAAGAGGTTGGGGGGTTCAGGTCAGACTAGGGTAGGGCATGGTGGCAGAGGCATTTTGTGCGTCATCAATGGTGCTGAAAGTGTGGCATGAGGGCTGCCGATCAGGTGCTACTGCCAACAGCTGCCTGTCTGGAGAGACCTGCCAACTTGGAATGACTCAGGGTGGAATCATCTTTCAAAGATAATGCTCTCTGTAGACTACTGCCAGTTACAATTAGGGCCACAGTGCTGGGGATGAATTCCCCAGTCGCACTGCTAGTGCATTCCTGCTTTATGCAGGCGTGGCACAGAGTCCCGCTTGCAAAGGTAAAGTACACATTCTGTTTCCTTTTTTGCAGCATATGTGTCTTAGATGCCCAATAATTAAGAATTTGGTTATTTTCATGCAAGAAATGTTCCATCTTCAGTTACTGAGTAGCTCGTATGTATTTATATTCATCATGTAATGATGTGTGCTACCTTCATTTATTCTGAGCGTATGCTTCTAGTATATAGATTCATTTGAAGAATAATAGCTTTAACATGAATATGAACACGGATTTTTATACTTTACTTCCCACCTTACATCATGAATCACAAGGTTGATGTTTTCCAAAATAAATTATACGAATGATATAAAATGATTGTCCGCATCCCTCTCAACAAGAGAGCAAAGAACATTGGATCCCAGAAAAAGAAAAGTAAAAAGCAGAGCTGTTCTATGCATGACTGTGCCAAGGTCATGATCTCATAACAGCATAGCCACAGAGAAACAAGTCTGCATTGGCTCAGAGACAGGCAGAGCACTCGAAAATGTGTGATCCTCAAATATGTAAATGCTACAACAACATCTAAATACTGAACCCTCTTAGATCGAAAGACTTTTGATGCTAATATGTTTAGGAACTAGGATTACACATGTACGGATCCTGCTCGCTTTTACAGTTTTCACATTGTGTGTATTCATGCTCACTCCTGTTTGCCTGAGATCTGCAATACTACTTTTATTTTTATTCTGCACAAAAATTGGTTTTAAAGTAAGCTTTAAAAATAACCGGGTGGATTTTATTTGTGTGCTCACATGGGGCAAAATGGTACCTGTAACTCTTAACAATACATCAAAATGCCTGACGGTCTTTGTCAGCTTTTTGTTAAACACCTGCACATATTCTCTACAAGTAAGATGAGAGATATTTGTGAACCAAAACTTGTCTCTTCTCCCATCTCAAGCTGATAATTTGGCTTGCAAGAAGGGTATCAAACCAAGTAGTGATTGAGAGAAATCCCTAATAACATTACAGCTCAAAGGCTTTCCTCACACTCTCTTCCTGTGGGTTGTATGATAGAAACACGCATGCGAATATATCGCATGCCTTAACAACGCAGTCTTTACCAAGACCAAGTCTTTGCCATGCATGCCCTGAGCCCTAAAACCCTTCCCTTAGCCCTAAAAACAATCCCGCCCTAAAAACACCTAGCCTCCTGCCCTACTGCCCTGAAACTGGCACCCTGCCCTAAAACCTTCCCTGACCACAGTCCTAAAAACACCCCAGGCCCAAACCCTGAGCCCTAAAACCAGCCTCTATAATAAATAACTAACACAATCACCCCGCCCTGAGCCCTAAACCCGGCTCCCAGCCATACTCACCAAGCCGCATCTCGATACTTCCTGTTCCTTCCATTGTCAGGAATTCACTGGAGAAAGTGCTTCCAAGTCTCCAACACCTCCCACCCCCCACTGATCTGCTCTGAATCTAGAGCGTCGAAGTGTGGTAACTCTTGCGTGGTAACTGAATGTGTGGTTCCATCCACATTGTAAACGCCGTTTCTCCTTTTTGTGCATCACATTCCTCAACAAGTTAAAACAAGCATTTGCAATGCAATAGGTCTTGCATTTACACGAGTTTGAGCTATTGACATTGCAAATAAGAATGCCTTTTATTTTTGTTTTTAAAACATAAATAAAAGGCATTGTCATTTACAATGCCAATAGCTTATACTCACGTAAATGCGACACCTATTGCATTGCAAATGCTTGTTGGAGACGTGCCCGCTTTATAAAAGTCGTCAAATAAATAAATATATTGGATTCGCACGTGCACAGAGGCCTGCGGTACAAAGCCACCAGCAGCGCTTTAAATGGCCTCAAAAAGCCTCAGCTGATGAACGTATTAAACAGAAGGGGTCACCCAAGGTGGGGGGCTGGGTGAGTCTAACTGATGGAAGAGAGACCCCCTTGGAGAAGGAGCCAGGAAGTACCTTGTCCTGTGCGTGGGATGCCCGCAGGGGGTGGGGTAGGGAGTGGGGGCAGTTGTAGAGGGGTTTCTGGGTGGCGGGTACCTTCCCACCACTCCATCAGGTGGGGTGTCTGTTTAGGGGGGGGGCGGGGTTCACCTTATCTCCCATCCCTGTGTTGTGGGATGGGGCGAGGCCCCTGAGCCCCCACCCCTGCTGGTTGATTTGTTATTTCTCGTTGGTGGAGCGGGAGAAGGTGCGTGAGGGCAGATCTGGGTGGGGCAGGGTGGGCATTGCTGGTGAGCACCGAGAGGCGGGGCCCTGTGTGTGTGTGTGTGGAGGGGGGGCGCTCATAAGCAGGGGGTCTGTGCCAGTTAGTGCCGTGTGCGTTCAGCAAGTGCTACAAAGTGCATGTGAGAAACTGTTCTGTGATATGTAGAACTAAGCGGGCGAGCCAACAAGTTAACATGAAGAGCCGAGCCAATGGTCTGCTCGGCTCTTCGAGCCCGTGCACGAGCCGAGCACTTCAAAAGTCAATTAAGTACGACTGCTCACCCATACGTGTCTCAAGGTTTCAATAGGTTTTCGTACAGCTGGTATTCTGAACGTACATATGTGAAAGTGCTTTCACACAGGGTAATGAAGAAAAACGAATTTTGGTGAAGTAAAATATGTCCTTAAGATCACACAATTTAAGTGGGGAAGCTACAATGGATCCAGTTTTTCTGGTTTTACTTTATACAAATCAGCCACTACAAGTGCGAAGATTAGTGACAAACTGTCTGTTATCTCACTTATCACAACCCGTGTGGTTTATCCGACTGGTGTGCCCATGTCATGGGGCCTTGACCCTCTCATCAAACCAGTGACTTTGTGTTTCGGGTGCGGTGTGAGTATCAGTGCCCCACATCTCCAGTGCTCGAGTCCTCTGTTTGCTGGGTCTCTGGATGACATCAGAATTGTGTGGTAGGTGGCACCCCCTCAGCCTTATGTACCAGAGAAAGGTAGGATCTTTTGCAATAGTTATGCATAATGATGCGTGGGTTCGTGCCTATCATAATAAAAGTCAATCTACAAACAGGTGCCAAAGGTACACGAGCGAGTGTGCGTACAAACAGTAGGAAAATCCGATTTTTGATAAAATAAATTTAAAGTCGAAATGCGAGCAGGCTACTTGAAACTTGTGAATTTAGACTGCTCAAGGTTCACTGGAAATACAAAGGAGTATGAAGTATACGTGCCAACTCGACTCACTTTTTTGGTATGATCTGATCTCTCCGCCTGATGTGAGGATTTTACAACCATCGTAGCCAATTAAAAATAACCGCGTAACTCCAGGTGAAGGGGGGAATAAAAAGTGAGAAATCGCCACACAGGCCGCACCCCGAGAAATGCTTTCTTTATTGAGGGGGATATTTGAGTTTGAAAGCATGACGTGAGGGCAAGTTAACTAACATGCCACAAAGTTTTACTTCTCATCTCACAATGTGCACAGTTTATAAATGTGCATACTTTACGAATGTGCATAAGAGATCAGCGTAATTAAGAAGTAATACATTTTAATTGGGTAAACACAAAGCTACAACATAGCAACAAATAAATGTGGTAAAGAAACCATAAATGCAACTGTCTACTTCAGAAATGCTCTAGTCCCAGAAATCATAAATGTACCCTCTTCTCTGTGAAATGTATGCCTGCAAGGCAAATAAACCATCGATGCACCACGACTTCTCCCAAAAACCTCCATTGCAAAGGTAAGCAACCCACCAACATCCTTACTTTACTTGAAAATCTCCACTCCCGGGGTAAGCAAACCAATAACGCAACCAGCTTCTCTAGAAAGGTCTATTCACAGGGCAAGTAAACCCTCAGTACACATTGCTTCTCTGCAAAGTACTTGCTTACTAAACAAACAAACGATGTGTTTGCCCTCTTTCTCCTGCCTCACAGGGCAATCAAAGTACACCGCTTCTATGGAAGATTGTTTTTAAGTAGTGTAATGTTTTCTTTAAGGTTCTTCGATGCAATATGCCAGGTGAGCTCCATAAAAAATACTGCATGTATCCTTGTAAGAAATATTAAAAACTCACTGTTACAATATCCAATTGATTTTCCAACACTCTCAAAAAGTATATGAAAGATTATACATGTGTCTTTTCCCCAGGGCTCAAACATTTTCAAACTCGAAAAGGCAAGAAACATAGAAAATATACAAAAAAAAGACAAAAACTCGCTCTCTTAAGTACAAATAGGTCAGGCGACCCCACTCAAATCCAATGATACAAGTTTTGAAGCTCTATGTTTAGAGGCCGGCTATTGAATGGGCACACTATAGGTTGTTTCTCGTCCATTGAACAACTGAAATAATTGTGCAGCCCACTTTGGTTTGGCCTTGGAGTGCGTATTCAGTCATCTTCTTTCGTCAACACGGCATGCACCCATAATCATAATTTGCTCTCTGTAGATTCGGCTGCTCAGCAGTAGCATCCTGGGTATCATTTATAGCGTAAATTCATGGGTCCATGACATTACATTCTTACATGCACGTGGCTGTGTCTTCAGAAAAAATATCAATCCGCAAACCATTTAATTAGCAGAGATTATGCTATACAAGAATCCGGTAAAATAACATACAGTGTTGACCATGAAGTAGGCACTGTGCGTTGAAGCAGTGCTGAGGCTTGACGCCCTGATACTGTATTTAGTTATGAACAGTGATATTTTGGATACAGAGCCCTGTCAATGTACACAACTCTACTGTAAAGCTGTGGCAGGTAGAGTTGTTCTTTGTTCCGGTCTACACAGTAAATTATTGTGGTATAAAATACCACATACGTACTCATAACTGTACGGTGAACACTTTTCGTTATGGGTTAGACCTGCTCCTGACCTTCGTGCTGTGCAGTAAATCAGTGCCCAGCATAACTAAGTGTATTCATGCTTCGTGTACAGCGAACCAGTATTAGTGATACAGCGCTGCACTTGATCGCAGAGTCTTGCAGTTAAATAAGTGCCATTTATTCAGAGTTGTAAAGTGCAGCAGTATCAGGTAAAGTGCTTCCCATGTATTCCGTGTAGATTGCTACGGCGATGTAGATGCGCTTGATACTGAACACTGAAACAATGTTGATTTTATAAAGTGATATCTATGTTCTCTCTGTTGTACAGCACAAAACTAGCAGTGTATACAGTGCTGTAAAGTAGTGTTGAAAACTAAAACGGCGATATGATTAAGCATTCACTAAAGACATGACTTCTCTCTAGTTAAAACATGTTTCCTGTCTTATATTGACTAATGTCCGGACTCCATTTTGTATTGTCATGTCTCCACGTGCTTTGCACAAGAAGAGTCCTATATTTTCGTTAGTTGCTCTTGTAATCTGCCCAGTAACAGTCTATAAATAGCTCCTTTGTCCGTCTGGCGCATGCCCAGACTTGACCACATCTGTTATCAGTTAGTCCTTGCTTGACCATGTTTTCGCGGGCTCAGGAAATTGTTAACTCCGCCCACATATTGATTCTGTATCGAAAATGTCCATAAAAGGTAATTAATTTTGCTCCATGTTGTATCCACCCACTTATGAGCCCCTCTGTTGTGTATAAAAGGGGACCGTGTATGCAAGTTCTTTGTGCTACTCTTTGCAATACTGAGGAAGTGTTGTGTAGGTTGTAGGACCACCCTTAAGGGTTAATAAACTTTGTCTTTGTACTTGCAGCTTCCGTGCCAACTTCCTTCTAGCTTTTGTTACAGGAGAGCGAACCCTAGTATTCTGCGGGCCTGGCTGGGGCTTGTATACATCAATTGGCGCCCGTCACGTGGGGCTCATCGGCGACTCGGATGCTCGAAGGACTGGTTGTGACGAAGGTGAGGAATTTGGCCGGGGATGTGATCACTGCCAGCGGCGTTTTTTTAGTCCTGGCATCCCAAGGTTTTCTTCCTTCCCTTCCGAACTGACCTTCTGGGTGGCGCCGGTCCTCGACTGAGACCTCTTCTGTCGGTCCGCCGCGACAGCCGTTTGGGCGAATTTTGGAACTTGGCAGTTGGAATCTGGACACTCTTGATTGGTAAGAACCGTTGTACAGTACTTGCTCCGAGTTTTGAAGCCTGGGTTGGCTACTTGAGTTTGATTTGTGATGACCGGTCATATCTTGTATTGATTATTGTGAGAATATATGCGTTGCAACACATATAGGCAGGTAATGTGGAGATATTTCTCCGGAGATGTTTAAATCTGAACGGCGCAAAGTTTAAGTGCCATTTTTTATAATACTGCATATTTTGCATTATTTTTGAGCATGCCTGCTTTTAGCGCACTCCGTAAGTGGTGCTGCTGCTTTGGAAACCGGTTAAACCTCGAGGAATCTGCTCCAGCCCCCCCAGAGGGGACTCCTAATAGGGATATGTATATGAAGCATGGTCTTTCCTCTATAATGTACAGCACAGTGTGGAGGAAATACACCAAAAAGGATCCTGAGTTACGATGGCCTTTGTATGGATCGTTTGATATGCGTAAGATTGAGTATGTGGAACAGTGTATGTGTAAACGGCGTGCTCGACAAGACATGTTTGAATGTGTACGGTTATGGGTGAAGGAAGTGCGTGAGTGAGAGAAACGTGAGAAAGCGCTGTTTGATAAAGAGCAACGGAAAAATGATCATGTGAGAGCACAGGAAGCGAAGCGCCGGGAGGAAAGAGAACTGGCGGAGAGACAAGAGAAAGAGCGTAGGTTGCAAGTCTCGGGTCAATATGCTGTCCGCCAGCCACTTTATCCTGTCCTTACTAATCTTGAAGATGATTTTTATTTATTAGATCACTCTCCGCCCCCTTATGTTGGCGCGTCCGCCCCGAGATCACAGGATTCTGGATCGGTTTCGGATAAGGTAGACACGCGGTCCATGTTATCAGTTGAGCGTATGGGTGAGCTTCGGAAAATTTCTTTGCGTGTGCTTAAAGGCAAGCTACCCCTTGCTGAATTGTTGGAATCTTTGGAAAGTTGGCAGGATAGAGAGAAGCTGTATTTTGCTGCAACTCTTTCTGATGAAGTGATTGCTGCCTTTCGGAAATATTCAGATGTTTTTGAGCCTGATGATGTAGTAGCAGATTCTAAAGCATTACGTAACGGTGTATTTCTCCCTCTGAGGTACCCGATGCGGTCCGACGGCTGTTTGCATTGCGGGACGCGGTGAGTGAACTTAAAGAGAGAGCGCGCCTACAGGCAGCGGAGAAGGAGCAATCGGATTCACATATCGGCGGCGGCCAACCATCTACTTCCCATTCAGATAAGAGCGAACTAGTGCATGCTAAACCGATGCGAGAGGCGGCACCTTTGTATGTTCCTCCTAAAGGAGCAGGAAACAGTTCAGATATATCTTCCCCCGATGCTAGGGGATATTTTGTGTATAATTGGGTTTATACTCCCTGGCATAGGGCTGATGTTATGGCATTAAAGAATGCATTGCCTGACCCCCGCAAAAATCCAGCGGCCTTTTACGAAGAGGTCGAAGGGGCCTTGAATTCTTGCACTATGACTTTAGCGGATATAGATTTGTTCTTTGGGCTCATTTTACCACCGGATATGTGGAGATCTGTGCGGAAGGTGGATGATGTTACCGCTTTTAAGGCTAGGTGGTCTGAGATTGAGGATGAGGATAGGGAGAGAAAACCCGCGCAAAAACCACCACGAATTATTTTAGACCTTCCTGCCGCTATCTTGACTAAGTTGAAAACAATTATTCCCCCTAAAAAGATTGACTGGAATATGCTAGCCTCATGTAAACAGAAGGTTGATGAATCAGTTTCAGATTTCTTTACGCGCTTTGAGGAGACATTTCATGATTTCAGTGGTCAATCACTTACGGATGATACGGGTCGACATCTTTTTGTCGATAAATATGTGGCGAATTTATTACCGGGAATAGCAGCTCGATTGAAAGCGAGTGAAAGTTCTTGGTCCACCTCGTCTCCGGCATCCCTCCTGACTATGGCTCAGTATTATGAGCGCCAGGAACAAGAAGCGAAGGGGAATGAGGAGAAGAAATCGAAAGATTTGAAAACTAAGGTGATGTTAGCACAAGTGTATGGTCCGCCTCGTCGGGGTGTTGAAAGAGGTAGAGGAGGATTCTATGGTCCCCCTTCGGGTCGGTCAGATGTTAATAGAAATTAATGTGCGTATTGTAAACAGTCGGGTCATTGGGCCAGAGATTGTCCGGTATTATATGCATCTCGTCAGGGACGTGGTCAGGGACCACCGAGAGGCAGAGGGGGTTTTTCGAATTTTAGAGGGCACTCTAATGATCGTGCTCGATTTGACCCTAACGTGCAGCAATGAGATTGACCTAATGTATTTGATCGGCAACATCAGTATCAAATGTCTGGGAGCGACCGTTCTGGGTACCATGATTCGCAGCATGCGTAGGATTGCGTTGGATGGGGGTTGGAATCAGTTGAAGTGCCGGTTGATCAGAAGGGTCCTTATGTTTCAGCAAATGTTTTGGGTTCTACTGATCGGTTCCTAGTTGATACAGGAGCTACTCGTAGTGCGCTGTCCAAGCAATTGGTTCTGAGGGCTCCCCCATCTGGCTTAATGGTTACATCGGTAGGGTTTGATGGTACACTCTCTCGAAGCCCTCTTTCCCGACCCCTTGCATTCCATGTTGACCACTTTTCTGCACCCTGTCCGTTTTTGCTTGCCCCAAACACGCCTGACAACATTCTGGGATATGCTCAAGCACTTCAGAGCAATGATCCGCTGCTCCCCTACTGGAGTACGTGTGATCTTAAACGATAATCACCCCATGACAGAACGGATGTGTGTGGTTGCAGAGGATACTGCCTTAGCTTCTCTCCTTCGTACTTTGTGGGCTACTTCGGATACTGATGTGGGACAGATGGTGATTCCGCCTGTCCACATTAGTGTCCAGGAGGGTGCGATGTTACCACGCCTCCCTCAGTATCGTATTTCCCAGGAGGGGGATGAGGCACTCATACAGATTGTGCAGGATTTGATTAAGGTGGGAGTAGTGGAGGAAGTCCCCTACAATGTCTGCAACAGCCCTATTTTACCCATCTTGAAAAAAGATACCGATACCAGGGTTTATCGTTTTATCATTGACTTAAGGGAAGTGAATAAGATAGTGATACCTCAGTATCCAGTGGTTTCTGATATCACGACGTTACTCACTTTGGTCCCGCCAACGGCGACCACGTTTTCAGTTATTGATTTGAAAAATGCTTTCTTTTCGATTCCTATTCATCCTGATAGCCGATACCTTTTCGGTTTTACTTTGAATAATAGGTCTTATAGATTTTGTAGAGTCCCTCAGGGTTATACAGAAAGCCCTAGTATTTACAGTCAAGCATTGAAAAGGCAATTGGATTCCTTTGTTCTGCCTGAGGGTGTCGCCCTTATACAATATGTCGACGACATCTTGTTGGCGGCCGACACTCCTGAGCTGTGTGAGAAGTGTACGTTATCTTTGCTTTCCTTTTTGGCATCTCACAATCACAAAGTGTCGAGGAAGAAATTGCAATTTTGTAGACCAAAGGTGACTTATTTGGGTCACCTTTTGTCTAAGGAGGGGCGTGCACTCACACCAGATCGTATTCAAGCAATTTTGGACACGCCAGTACCTTCCACACAGAAGGATGTGTGTGCATTTTTGGGCCTTGCTTCTTTCTGTAGGCAATGGATATTGGGGTTTTCACACATAGCTAAACCGTTGTTAGCCCTTTTGACAAAAGACACACCGATTCCTCTTCCCTGGTCAAATGAGTGTGAAATTGCTTTTCAGCAATTACAACAAGCTCTTTGTTCAGCACCAGTGTTAGGTACCCCTGATTATACGAAGCCCTTTTCACTGTACGTACATGAGAAAGATGGATGTGCATTATCAGTTTTAGTGCAGATGCACGGCGACAAGCAGCGCCCTTGTGCATATTTTTTGGCTGTACTTGATCCTGTTGCCCGAGCATTGCCTGGTTGTTTTCGCTCGGTTGCGGCGACAGCTGTGTCAATACACCAAAGTGAGGGAATTGTGTTATCTCACAAACTGTTGGTATTAGTTCCCCATGCTGTTGATGCCCTGCTTAATCAGACAAAGACGCAGCATTTGACCAGTGCTCGTTTAACGGGATATGAGTTGACGCTTTTGGCTCCTCATATTACGTTAAAGAGATGTGCAACGTTAAATCCAGCCACATTGTTGCCGTTCCCGGAAACTCAGTCTGAAGCACGGAAAGCACATGATTGTATTCTTGTGACTGAGGAACAGACAAAGGGTCGTATTGATCTCCAGGATACGCCCTTTACAGATGTAGATGGAGAACTATGGGTGGACGGATCATGCCTGAAGCTACCAGATGGTACGACTTCAGCAGCGTATGCAATTACCACATTACAAACAATAGTGGAGACTGCACGCATACCGCAGAAATCAGCTCAAGCAGCGGAACTGATAGTATTAACACGAGCATGTGAGCTCAGTACAGGATTGTGTGTGAATGTTTATACAGATAGCCGCTATGCCTTCGGAGTAGCGCACGATTTCGGCCTACTCTGGAAGGAGAGAGGGTTTCTAATGTCACATGGAGCACAGATAATGTACGGGGAGTTAGTTCACAACCTTTTGACTGCATTAACATATCCAAAGAAGATTGCTATAGTTAAATGTAGTGCCCATAAGAAGGTGGTTGATAAAGTTGGAGAAGGGAATGCTTTAGCAGACCGGGTGGCACGAGAGACTGCGATGCAGCCTGGTGCTACTGCAATGTATGTTGTGAAGTCGCAGGCAGAAAGATGGCACGATGCTAGGAGAGAAGTGCTGGAAATACAGAGGACCGCTTCCGATAAGGAACGGGAGCAATGGTCCAATGATGGAGAATTAGATGATGAAGGGTGTTGGAGAAGTAAGCAGATGGATAAATGGAAGTTACCCACTGCCTTCGTACAACCTATGGTTCAGATGGCACATGGACTAGCGCATGTCGGAGCTTCCGCAATTGTCAAATTACTCACACGAGTTTGGGAGCATCCGGAGATCGCTAGTACGGCAAAGAGGGTAGTGCAGACCTGCATGATTTGCCTGAGGTACAACCCAGGAAAGGGTACACGAACTCCAGCAGGAGGATTTGCAACACCTACTGCACCCTTTGAGGTTTTGCAGATGAATTACATTCAGCTTGAGCGCTGTAACAATCTGAAGTATGTTCTAGTAGTGGTTTGTGCCTTCAGTAAATGGGTTGAGGCATACCCTACGAAAGACAATACTGCAATGACTACAGCCAAGATGCTATTGAAGGAGTTCTTCCCTCGATATGGTGTTTGTAGATTGTTGTGGAGTGATAACGGACCTCATTTTATAGCAGACGTTATCAAGTATGTCCTGAAAGGCCTAGGCATTACTCAGAAGTTCCATGCAGTGTTTCACCCTCAGTCTGCGGGATTGGTTGAGAAATATAACGGTACTCTGAAGCTTAAGATCGCTAAGATCCAAGCTTCGACTTCTTTGACTTGGCCAGACGCTTTACCACTGGCATTATTGTCAATTAGATCGATACCGCATTCTCGGACCGGTCTCACACCTTACGAGATCGTGTTCGGACGCCCAATGAATATTTGGGGTCCACCAAAACCGAAGTCAGTGTATGATGTACCTTGTGTAATGATGAATGATTATCTGGCACAGTTAACGGATAATTTGGTTTCTATTCATCAACAGGTTCGAGAAGCGCTCCCTGATCGGTCCACAGGTGAAGGTCATAACCTCCGACCTGGCGATCAGGTTATGATTAAGGTGTTCGAAAGGACGAACAGTCTGGAGCCGAGATGGGTTGGTCCTGAGCAAGTCCTGCTCGCAACGAGGACAGCTGTGTGAGTTTCCAATCAGAAGAACTGGATCCATTCTTTGCACTGTCGTAAAGTGCCGCCTGGATTGGTGGAGCCTGCTGTGTTGACCGACGATCGAGAAATCCTGACTGCAGAGAAAGGCCGTGCTGTGGAACCGGACGACACTGAGGAGCTCTTCCCGGACCAAGCGATTCCTGGAGGAAGAAGATATCACCTTAGACCGAGGAAGTGATTTTTTTTTGTATCCAAAGACGTTGTCAGAACGGCCCTTAGGTTAGTGAAACGGAGAGCCAATGAGGCAAGGGGGGGGATCAGCCCGGCATTAGTGTAGTGACACCCGTCTTGGCCCGCTGGTGAAGAAATCAACGGCTGCCTAAGGGGAAGAGTTCTGACAACCTTTTAGTTTCAGGAAGATATTGACTTCTTATTACAAGATGGAGAAGAAGAAGATTCTTTGTGCGACAAGCTTTATTATCATTGTGGCTATTGTTGGTATAACCACATGGTTTGTTGAGGATGTGACTCCTGCCCGTGAGTTGCTTGTTTTGACCACTCCAGTGCCTGAGAAGCACTACTTTTATACCCTTCCGTATCAAGAATTGAAGCATCGTCAGTCTTATTTGAATAACACTTTCATCCAGATGTTGCATCATACCCATGTTGCTACAAATGCTACGAACTGTTGGATATGTGGTATGATGCCAGCTCATCAGAAGAAAGGAGGAACGCTGTTCATACCTCTTCCTTTCTCTCATAATGGCTCTTGTAGAGCATGGTACACTTTGCTTTTTGCCACACGGAAACCTACAGTGGGACGATTACTTTTCAGACTTAATAGGGAATGTCATCAGGATAAAGAAGGCTATCCACAAGCGAATGGGACAATATGGGAGTGGGAAGAATATCAACCAGACAATGAATCGATCCCCTACATTTTCACGAATAACAGAGACACTGCTGGGAATTAACAATTTGTGATTCAAGTGGCACAAGCTCAAGCGGATCTGTGTGTTCAGAGTGTGGGTTATATTCCTGTTGGTGTTAGCGACTGTATTATTGTTTTGAACATCGACGGATTAAATAATAGTACTTTCTTAGCCTCCCATAATACATACTTTGTATGTGGGAATAAGGGTTATTATCGTTTACCAGCCGGGTGGTCCGGAGTATGTTATGTAGCATTCTTATTACCTCCTGTATTCTTAGCACCTGCATCCTATCATAAAGATTTGAAGTTGTTGAATAATGTGACTGTAAATAGGTATAAACGTACTCTATCCATTGATGATGTTGATCAAACTGATACTAGCTTACAGCAGTATATTGATTTTAACTTAGGATTGTTTTTCTTTGTTGGAGCTGCCCTAAATAGTAGGAAGGTTCGCAGATTAACAAGAGTTGTAGAGGCTGTGACGAATCAAACCGCTGCTGCTCTTGGGAATCTTACGGAAGAATTACAAATTACTAGAATCGTTGCATTACAAAATCGTATGGTATTAGATGTTATGTTAGCTGACAGAGGTGGAGCATGTAAAATTATCGGAAGTAGTTGCTGTGTGTTCATTCCTGACCATACACCATCAGTTTACAATGCTATTAATAAATTGCATAAAATCGCAGCTGAGATTCATACAGAAAATGGCACTTGGACCTTTTCTGGATGGTTTTGGGCATTGATTACTACATGGGGATGGAAGGTTTTAACTGGTCTCTGTATTATTGTAGCAACTCTGTTTTCCTGCTGCATCTGTGTTCAGTGTGGCCCTTTACTCTGTTCTCTATGTGTGTCATTCTGTATACCTGATAAGAAAGCTATTGCCAATGTCACCTATCAGAAACATTTAACCAAAGAGGTGGAAGAGATGATGAAAATTGACATATATAATGATTATCCTAATAAGCCGAATGTCTTCAGTAAATGCTGAAAGGGTCGTCTGTTGAAAACTAAAACGGCGATATGATTAAGCATTCACTAAAGACATGACTTCTCTCTAGTTAAAACATGTTTCCTGTCTTATGTTGACTAATGTCCGGACTCCATTTTGTATTGTCATGTCTCCACGTGCTTTGCACGAGAAGAGTCCTATCTTTTCGTTAGTTGCTCTTGTAATCTGCCCAGTAACAGTCTATAAATAGCTCCTTTGTCCGTCTGGCGCATGCCCAGACTTGACCACATCTGTTATCAGTTAGTCCTTGCTTGACCATGTTTTCGCGGGCTCAGGAAATTGTTAACTCCGCCCACATATTGATTCTGTATCGAAAATGTCCATAAAAGGTAACAAATTTTGCTCCATGTTGTATCCACCCACTTATGAACCCCTCTGTTGTGTATAAAAGGGGACCGTGTATGCAAGTTCTTTGTGCTACTCTATGCAATACTGAAGAAGTGTTGTGTAGGTTGTAGGACCACCCTTAAGGGTTAATAAACTTTGTCTTTGTACTTGCAGCTTCCGTGCCAACTTCCTTCTAGCTTTTGTTACAGGAGAGCGAACCCTAGTATTCTGCGGGCATAGCTGGGGCCTGTATACATCATTAGCATTATAATATATTCCGTTCACCACTAGCACCGTACTTGGCCCTGTACACTGGGCAGCATGGGATACAGATGGCTGGCTATCGTTGTGCTGGACAGAGAAGCATTATTGGCTACAAAGTGCAGTACAAGTAGTACACCAGAGTATATAAAGGCAGTAGAGTGCAGTAAAGCCTTGTTAATTATAAAGTGATTCCTGGGTACTGTACTTTGAACTAATGTTCTTGCGTCCTCGCCGCTGCATAGTTCAATGCGGTCCATACAACCAATACTGTGTAACTAAGCAGCGTTTTCTAGCTCTGTGCAACTATTCAGCTCTGCTGATTTATACAAGGCACAGTCCAGGTACTCACTCATGGCTGCTTCCATTCCGGCTCCTGGCCCACCCGCTTAAGTTCCAGGGCCCCTCCTGGGCCCCTGGCACCGCCCCTGACCAGAGGACCCAGCAGGACATCACCACGGCAGCCACCCTTAGTGTTCCGGATCTGGGCCCAGGACTTAACTACCCTGCACACTTCTGCGTCAGGAGCCACGCCCACCTCTAGAATGCAGTGGATACAACCACACCCACCTGCTTCTAAAGTCACACCTACTGGTCGAGTAATCACGCCCACCCCTGCTCAGACCCAACCATTCATACTTTGGAGACACGCCCATTTGTTTAAAGTCACGCCAATCACATTTAAGAACTACACTCATCCGGATAAAACAACGCCTACATCTTTATATTCGGTATACCTCCCCTTTTCATTGCCCACTTAAACCCCCTTCTATGAAAACACGCCCATCCCAGTCCGAACTCCTATGCAACGCCCACCCCTCAAATCCTGTTTGAGTCGCGCCAACCTTTTAGACGACTCCAAGATCAACCACCAATCGAAACCTGCAAGGCCACGCCCATATTTACATTTGCAAGGTTGTAACAGTAGGTCTCTCTGCCTATCCCTGTGCCTGATTCATTAAGATGGTATTTGGGTATTTTTTTGTCATAACGGCGCATTCAGAGCAGCAGTCGCTGGGATTGCACTGAGGCACTACATCGCAACCTTTTGAAGAAATTTTTACAATGTTTTGGGAATTTGTTAATTTTCACCAGCATATTCCAGGACTTTATCAAAATAGCTAATATGCCACATAGACCGTTTCTAGGTCTGGGGTTAGCTGTCCATGCTTCCCAAAAACCCTGTTTCTCAACTGGCGCAACCGTAGACCAGAAACTCGAGGCTAACTAGGGAGGGAGGGAGTGGAGGGGGGAGCGAGAAGGGCTGATTATCGTATCAGAGAGCTGTGCGTATCTCGAAGCTGCCTAATAATTCGCAAATGCAGCAGCCATCTTTTCAAGGACATGTTTTCAACGGATGCCCCGGGAAACTCAACCATGTTCTTTTTACGTGTCACTTTACTAGCGTACAAACAAATGTGTTGAATTTTAACCAGTTTTGATCATAATATAAAAGTTTCAACTATTGGAAGTTTTTACTTTATTTTTCACAGTTGTTACTTGTATGATTTAGAGCTCTCTAATTCCTCAGTGCCATGCGTGAGCAGCTCACCGTCTGCCTTAAAGCAACCACGGGCATGAAACACACTCCTCTCTCTTACCTTGGTACGTCAGGAGCGCCTCGAAGACTGGCGTTAACTGCAGCAGAAACTGCAATAGGAAGCACAGGTCCGCCTTCCCAGGCAACATCTTCCGGAGCTCCAGTCAGGAAAAGCGCTCGCCATGATGTTTCCGTTTGGCTTTTTCTGCCGTGGCCTGCTAAAAGGTTTCTTTTCTTTATGGGGCCATGTGTTTGGCCCCATAAAGATAAGAAACCTTTTGCAGCAGAAGGAAGGCAGGCGAGGCCGTCCAAATGGGACAGCTCAAAAAGCCAAGCGAAAATGTCACCAGCACCTCTTTCCCAATAGCTGGCTGCCGTTTACCATAAATGGTGACACCGGCCAATGGGAAAGAGGGGCGGGGCTTGATGCCCCTTACTAAAAAATCCCATAAACGTTAAATCTCGCCAGCGAGACTGGGCATGCGCGCAGCCTACGTAAGGCGAGACCTAAATTGTGTATATATATTATGGCATTACAAGGCAGAGTGCAGCCTATCAGAGAGTTGTTGATTGAGATTCATTCATTCATTTAACGTATGAACTACTCAGGATCTCAGCTCTCTTCGTTGCTTCTTTTCACATTAAGTACAACATAAAAATGTATTTAATGTGTATAAGTGAACAACAAAGGTACCTTTTAGAACCGCCAAGTGGGGGGTTGTATTTCATGAGATGCACGGCTTACAAATATAATGCAAGATTTAAGACGAATCGGTCCCAGAGCAATGGGAAATATGTTTTATAGTCATGGTTCTTGGTACTAGAGACATGCTAATTTGTATAAATTACCATGTAAAATGCTGCAATCATGGATAGCTGTTAAGCAATCATATGCCTAAAATTAATGGAAGTTGTTTATTAACCGCTGGTGATTACATGACGAAAATTAATGAATGTATTATTGCAACATTCTTAAGCATAAAATAAACCTTCCAGTTCATTTTTAGAAATCTGAGCAACTGTTATTATGCAAACAGACTATGTAGCTTTCCATTGTAACCCTGAAAACGTTGTCAGTCTCAAATCTAGATGTATAGAGGCAGATTTGTCATTCTTTCAAGCCCTGCCCTGCGTGAAAGGGCAGGAATTCTCTGTATTTACAATTATATGGCACATCATGTCCTTTCCTAGCTTTGCTACACTTTTGGCTACCCAGCGCCAACGCAGGCCACCTGCCTTCATTGTTTTTGTGGATGAAGGTACGTACACCTTCCTGCACAAAAACAATCTTCAGAGGTATGTTCCTCTTTCTCTAAGTGTGCTTCAGAAAATAATGAGGAAAAATAATGATATTTCTCCTCGTGGTGCCTCTGGCGGAAAGGAGTGCAATTGTGCTTCATTCTCAGGTCTACCAAAGTTAATAAATCTGGGAATGTATCAGAATTCATGGATGTATGTGTGGGAACACCCACGCTCCACCCATGGAATGCCTCCTTGCAGCAGAGAAACGCAAGTAACGATTTGCTTTGTCTTGCGTTCCTCTAGATTTATCAAGCCACTACGGCCCACACAAGGTGACCCTTGTGTGGCTTGACTAAGTTTTGCTTCGCACTTGCGTCCCCTTGCATGGTGCAAAGGTGACATAAAACCTTGCTAAATATGCATCTCAGTCATTAAAGAGACTTTAAATAGAGTGTGCATGTTATCCCTAAATAGAGCTGATTGTCAAAATGTTTGGTCACAAGCAGGTGTGACTTATTCCTGGAAACTCAGAATTAACTAATGAGTTAGTCATACACATTCATAGAAAAATCATTACTAATCAGGCCCTTTGTTGGCAAATTTATTTAAGTATATTATGCTGAATATTTAGTACCCCGCTTTGGAATACCCAAGTAAAGTAAAATTAATTTCTGCACTCCAAGCTAAATTGCATTTTGCCTTTGGAGTGCTCCAAGGCCTTTGAAAAAAATGGCTATTTTTGCATCTCTGCTAATTTGGCATCACTTAGGAGAGGTATGTTAAGGCTGCTACCCTAGTATGCTTCATAGAAGTGCCGTTTTGACCTAGAGTAAGAGCGAAAGAAATAGCAAAGGGAGAAAGAAAAAGAAAGATTCAAAAACAGAGACAAATGGAGACTGTCTGTCTGAAAAGAGCCTGCAATATTTGAATCAAGAGCACACTGTAGGGGAAGTGAAGAACGAAGCATCAGATTGAATTAAAATAAGGCAGGTTTGGTACTGTAACATTCAGCATACACAAGCTCCTAAAAACAACTATGGGCCCCAGCACCTTTTTCAAATTAAGAACTCAAAGACGTTGATTCACCAAAATGCCTGGGGTCATGGAAGTGACATCACATGTGTCTTGACTCCAATGAAATCACATGAAGTGAAGTCATGTCCTTTCACCCACTGTCACCCTTCCCATAGTTGTTGATGAACCACCTAACTTTTTTTTATTTCTCTGTCAGCTGTGTTTCTCATCTGTTGCTGACTTTTTCTTATTGCTCCTGTCATAACTGTGTCTTTCTCAATGTTCTCCTTATAATAGATTTCTTCTACTCTCTCACTTGAATTTCTCACCTATTCTCTCTGTTTTACCTTTATCCCACCTGTTAGACTTGGCACCATTGACGTGGGTCTCCCCCTTCCATTTTTTGCTGTTGCCTCATCTGCTTTTGCTGATCTAGATGCTTTGGGCACGTTGCCACTGCTGTTCAGTGCCAAAGTGCAAGTGCTCCCTTTTGTAAATTGTTGTTATGGATTAGTGACTCCATGATTGGTTATTTGATTTACTTGTCAGACCCTAGTACAGTGCACCATGTGTGCTCAGAGCCTGTAAATCAAATGCTGCTGGTGCGCTTGCAGCACTGATTGTGACACCCACAGAAGCAGCCTGTAAAATATGACTTAGGCCTGCCATTGCAGAGCCTGTGTGCAGTCTGGGACTGACATGTCGACTTGGCAAGTGCACACACTTGCCAGTCCCCAAACCTTCCCTTTTCTGCATGTTAGTCACCCCTAAGTTAGGCCCAAGGTACCCCTGTGGGCAGAACTGGTTTTGTCTGGGTACAGACAGTCTCTGCCTTCAGAGAACAAATTATTTGTGTGTAGAAAAGGGGGGACCCATACCCCAGAACTTTAGATCACTGCTGGGAAATCAAGAGGAACTTTTGCCATGAAGAAGAGCCGGAGAATCTCAGGAAGATTACTGCCCCTATAAGTCGAGCGTAAGGTTTAATTCCAAAATTATTGCATACCTTATATTACAATGGTCAGATGGCCTCCAAAGCAGGGGTATTGATGTCATTCCACTCTTTGAGATACCTCGACAATAGGTCTCTGTCAACTCACTCACATTCAGATAGTAGAGATTCTTTGCATGAAACAGAGGAATTAAAAATTTGTATTAAAAGAAATGGTAGACAAGTGAAACTTAAAGAATGCCCCCCTTTCCTTTAAATGGAATTCTAAAGAAGAGAGTCCAAAATGGAATTGGTTACCTGGTGTACTATCGAGCAGGTCTAACAGAAAACATCTACAACATCAACAACATCCTTCTAGCAATGATCTAAAAATAATATCCTGGAATTCTGCAGGAATAAAGAATAGTAGGCAGAAGTTACTATATTTAAGTGCGTTAGATACTAACGTGATTTGTCTTCAGGAGACCTGGTGCACAGAGGAACTGATATGTAGGGATTATTTCTTTTTTAGATTCTAAAGCAACCCCATCCAGGAGGGGACATGCAAAAGGAGGGGTGGCTTGTCTACTGTCAAATAAGATAAAATTGAATTATGATTACTATAAAGATTCTAGTAATCTTTTTCTGGCAGTAATGTTGTATATTCTTGATAGTAATGTAAAACGTCCACCTCTAATGCTGATAAATTCCTATATTCCACCAGATACCTTTCATGATGTTCTCTTAAAGGCATTGTTTTCCTTCATTAAAAAAAGTTAATGATGTAGAACTTCCCCCTCAGATAGTTCTGGTAGGAGATCTGAATTGTAAAATCTCTAACTCTACTTTGGATAGATTCCGAAATAAAGAAAAAGAAGAATCCATGCAAATTTCACAAGCTCTCTTTCCACAAAATATAGGAACTAATAAGAGAGGGAAAATGCTTGCTGATGAATTAATGAAGGTTGATGGCATTATAGTAAATGGAAGATTTCCATCGGACACACCGGCAACTTTTACTTGTAAAACCTATAGTGGAGAGACTATGTGGTAGTGGGAAGTTCCTCCTTTTTCTTATTAAAAGACCTAAAGGTCTCTAATTCTGTCTGTACTGACCATACATTACTAACTCTTTCTATACATTAAAATTGGTTTTCGCATCATCCGTGGGAATTAGATGTGAATCTGTTAGTTTTGCTAAGAAAACAGGAAGCTGTCATTGGGATAACAAAGCCATCTTAGGCCTTGATAGTATCTTAGAGATCACCTTAGAGAAATTGCATAGTTGGACTGTAACAGACATTGCAAGTTTTAACACATTCATGAATCAAGCGGTAGAAATTGCAAAGAAGATGAACCAAAGAAAAAGCATTAAAGTAGTCCCCAGACTCCTCCTGCCGTTAAATCTTGAAATAAATAAACTAGTTAGGGAACAGTACTTGAATTACTCCTCCGAAAGATATTACAGAATACTGCTGTTAAAAAGGAGGAGGACTCGGGTAAAGGTTAAGTTAAGAAAAGAGAGGGAAGAGAACCTTTGGATTAAACTGAGAGAAGCAGCCTTTAAAGGCCAGGTAAGTCTCTCATTGGGGAGGGATGTGGACCTAGATCTCGATCACTCCCTGTGGCCATTGAAGAACGTAAATGGGTTAGCTTTATTCAAGATCTATATGCAGATAATGCAATGACAATTAAGTACATCGCACCAAAGGAAGACCCCTCATCGTATGGATCGCCTTCTGAAAAAGAAATAGAAATGGCGATCAGGGGGATGCGTTCCTCAGCCGCAATGGGCCCCGATGAATTACCAATCACAGTTCTAAAACAAAATATTATACTGAGGAGTAAAATTCTTTGACCAGTGTTCAAGTATTGCTATGAAAACAAAATGGTTCCCCCCTCTTGGAAGGGGAGTATAATAGTCCCTCTGTTCAAGAAAGGAGATCGAGATGTTTCTCACAGCTATCGTCAAATTGCGCCTCTTGATGCAGTGGGTAAAGCTTTTGCTAAATGCCTCTTTACCCAAATTAATGACTGGGAGGATGCGGTTAAAGCTTTGCAGTTGAAGCAAACCGGGTTTAGAACAAAGCATGGAACAATTGATAACCTAACCGTGCTACAGGTAATAAATGAAAAATATGTTAAAGTCAGAGGATGAAGGGTGCATACAGCCTTTATAGATTTCTCCACAGCATTCGATGAAGTAGATCATCTCCTGCTGTAGAGAAAACTTTCAAATCTAGGTATGCCGGCCACCCGTTTGGAGTTAGTTTGTGTTCTCCATATGGATACTTGGTGCAAAGTCCTAATGGGAGGGGATAGAGGTCTCTCACAAACCATCCTTACTGCAAATGGCCTAAAACAAGGATGTTTATTGGCTTCCCTACTTTTCTCCCTATATATCTTTGATCTTCCTCACAATTTGGCCCAAAGTGAGGGTATTGCCCCGTTACTGGGGGGAAAACCTATTGTGTGTCTACTTTATGCAGACAACATAATAATATTGGATCTAACGCCTAGGGGATTAAATAGTTGTGTGCAGGCACTTTATAAATTTGCAGAGGCCCACTATTTAAAGATCAATATATCCAAAAGTAAAATCATGCACATGCACGAAAGAAAAAAGTTGCATTACGGGAATTTTGTATGGTCTGTAAAATCTTACACTTTCTTGGGAAAAATAGTGTATGGCAACCTAAGTGACAAACCCCATATAGAAACTAACATTCGTAAAGCTACTACGCAGGGGAAAAGCTCGAGCTCCCTTTACAAATCTACGGAAAAAAGAAATTTTGCACTTTTATTAGAGGTATTTCATGCAAAAATCCCTGCTTCGCTGTTGTATAGTATTAAATTGCTCGATATAGAGAAATGGGGTTTCTTAAATACAACAGAAGGCCAAATTTTAGGGACCCTAGCCTCAGTTAACTTTGCTTGCCCTGTGGCAGCACTCAGGTTAGAAGAATTTGGTTTAGGAAGAAGCTGGGTACAGGTTCTTGCGGGGATAGTGCGTTGGGTTGTAAGCCCGGTAAAGGGTGATCCTGGTACATTAAGATTTCTAATTCAGAAAGAAATATTAGAAAGTTTAAAAGAACAGTCATTAATTCTTAAAACATTTAGGACTGCGGTTGATTTGTTGCAATTGAATGAGCCTCTGCTCTTCACCCTATCGTCATATCAATTAAGGGACACTTTGAAACAGGCCACTTGGGAATTAAGTTTCACAAGGGATAGGGAAGCTCACATTTTAAAGAGGGGTATCCACTGGGCCTCAGACTCCTGTGTGATAAATAAAGCACAGGCCTATATTTCCTGGAACCTGACCCATGGAGTGCGCCGCTTTTGGCTATTATTGAGGCAGGGTATGCTCCCCTTAAATACCATACTGTTTAAATGGTATGGTTCTTCCCCGATCTGTAATTTGTGTAATAATACCATTCAGGATGTTAATCATGTGTTATTTATTTGCCCCGCTTTATTATTGTGTCGGTGTAAATGAATGAGACCAATTTGTTTATAGTTATCTATTCTCTCTGCCTCTGCACTAATTGATTCTATTTATGAGCCACCAAATTAAATGTTCTGTCTTAGGATTTTTAACTTTTTAAAGTGTTTTTTTAATTTGTATTAGCGCTCATTAGATGAAGGGAGCAATTGTTAACTTTGGTTTTTAACCTGTCGTTATATAGGGCATAAAGGATATTTTCATTATTTTCTATTGTATAAAATATTATAATGTTTTGTATTTGGAGATTTTTACTGTTGATTTCCGCTTAGGATTGTAAAAACTATGTTGGATAAAAATTCTTATATCTTGTTGGTCTTTCAGTTTATGTGGATCTCTTTGGAGTTCCAAGATCATAAATAAATAAACTTGACTTGGGAAACTTGACTATAAAAAGGGGGCACCCAGACCCCAGAACTTTAGATCACTGCTAGGAAATCAAGAGGAACCTTTGCCAAAGAGAAGCTGAGGAAGATTACTGCCATTGTGCTGTTTGCTGTTTGCTGTTTGGGGTTGGCCTGCACTGGCTCCTTGCTGCCAAGGAAAGGAGAAAAGGACTTTGCTGTTGCTTTGTCATCTTGAGGAAGATCTCCAAGGGCTTGAAACTGAGCTTGTCTCCTGTTCTGAAGTCTCATGGACACAAAGACTTCACCACCAGCTCCCCTGAATTTCCTTGCTGGGAATTCTAACTGGCAAAGAGGTGCCTGCTGTTGTTTAGGACCTCTAAAGACTGTTTGTCACTGGGAGCTGGAAGATCGACACAACGAGGAAGAAGCGTGTCGCATCCGCACCGATTGCCGATGCATCGCCGAGCCACGGGGAAGAAGCGTGCCGCATCTTCACTTGGTTCCGATACTTCGCCGAGCAACCAGGAAGAAGTGTGCCGCATCCACACCGGGTCCCGACGCATCGCCGAGAAAACTGTTGCAGCACCTGCCATGCAGCTGCAAAAGATCACGCATCGTCCCAGACTGTCGCATCGCATCAAGCCGCAATTTTGTCGCATCGCACCGGATCATCGCCACGCATTGAGGCGCCATCTTGTCACATCGTAACCGGAGCGCAGTAAGAAACAGATGCATCCCCTCCTCTCCGGTAAGGAACAGACGGATCACCTCCCCTGTGTTGCAGTAAGGAACTGACACATCCCCTCCCCCGAAGCAAGGAACGGACGCATCACCCTCCCTGAGACCCTGTTGTTTGTTTTGCGTGACGCATCTAAGGTACTTTGTGGGAAAAGTGTCGCATTTACAACCTGCATTGAACTGAACTATTTCTGCCATTGAAGAGCCTTTCTTTTTGATACTGTATTGTGGATTTTTGTTGTTTGGTCTTGTTTAGATAAAGATTACCTATTTTTCTAAACTGGTGTGGTGTCCATTTGTAGTGTTTTCACTGTGTTACTGTATGGGTTCACAAATGCTTTACCCACTGCCACTGAGATAAGCCTGTCTGCTCTTGCCAAGCTACCAAGGGAGTGAGCAGGGGTTATTTTAGGAATGCATCCCTCTTACCATGACTAGAAGCTAGGGTCCCTATTTGGACTAAGGTACCTACCTCTGCCAACTAGAGACCCCCATTTCTAACACCACCACTTCATCTCCCTTATATGTCTTTCTCACCTGCCGCCGTCCCAATTTCATCTACATATCCCTCCTCCTTTCTGCCTCCCCAGCATTTTTTTCAAACCTGTCTGCATGTGTCTCTTTCTAAACTGTATAACCTCAGTATCCTATTCAACTTTGTGACTTTATCACCAGCAGCGGCTCCTACGCTAAGGCAGGAGTCTTTGAGCAGTGGAAAAAGGAGATTTTTTTTAAATAACTCTACGTTATTATCATTTTAATTTTCCAGAAGATGGCAGTTTTACAGTGGGGGCGGGGCTAGGCTGTCGTCACGGGCAGCAATGGGAGGAGTGGTGGGCACTTAAGTGACAATGACGGTTTGACCGGCTCTCTTGGGCCGGCCAAACTGTCATTGGCACTTGGCAGGTTCTCCACCCAGACTGCATCACAGCCTGTGTGGAGAACGTGCCCAGGACCCCAGTCCCTCTCTGAGCGCCAAACCATGGCACTCAGACTGATCACAATGCTGCTGTAATTGGTCAAGTGAGCCTAAGAGCCTGTGAAGGAAGTGGCCCGATTAGGGTCACTCGGGTCACTCACAAACACCTCCCTGCCTTCTACGAAATGAAGAGTCGGTCAGACAATATAGAATACAAACCAGTAACAGTTTATTCAAAGCTCGCTAAGAGCAAAGCCCTGTCTGCCCAGTCGCTAAGAGTGCTGCAGAGAGAGTCTGAATCCTACAAGCATAACGATACATTATGTACATTTTCAGAATCATTTAAAACACGCCCACTATGGAATTTTCCAAAGAGACACAGCTGGACAGTAAATTACAAAGGAGTAAGAGTCAGTTCTGAGGCCGGGCAAACATTATCTCTCAGTCAAGGTTATTCCTGCCTGTGCCCACCACTAGACAAGTGGGAGAGGGCTTACATCTAGAGAAAAGTTATGCACTAATAAGAACAAGGCATTCCTTAGTGTGGCAGAACTCAGCTCCGGAGAAACATAACCAAAATAGCGCCGCGAATGCTAAACAATGTACGTGAAAACAATTCGAAATCATAATTTTTATTCAAACACCTGGGTGCTTCTGGAAGCCAGGAGCCGAGGGAGAACATAGGAAAGGAGGTGTTCCGAAGGTAGGTTGTGTTTTTTTTCTAACCCCCCTCTGCAGCTCCCTGCCCCGTACACTAGCAGCCGCCACTGTTTATCATCACTCTCTCAATAGTCTCTCTTCTTTCAGCTCTCATTTTCTCACCTGTCCACCACCCCACCTCTATGAGTTGCCTTTCTACCCTCTCTCTCACACCTGTTGCCCAAAGCCTCTGGATCAACATACTCTTTCTCCTTATTCTCTCATCTCTCGCACCTGTCCACCCGCTCTTTCTCAGCTGCCTCCATGTCTTGTCTACCTGTCTATTTCAGAACTGTATCTTTCCAACAAGTTCTTACTTACCTCCTTCTGCCTCTATCACCAGCTGTTTCTGTTCACTTTTGTCACACCTATATCACAGCTCATACTGTAATTGTCTGTCACTGGTCTTCCACTTTCGCTGACCTATGTTTTTTATCACTTAATGCTCTTATCTGTCTTAGTTTCTTTCACACCTTTATAGAGCTCACACACCTGTTGCCTCTCTCTGACGTCTCTTTAATATCTTTGTCTTCTTGCAGACCCCTTTTTTAGTTTCTCAATGTCTCACACTTCTTTCTGTAGTGTCCTCTTCCCTTAAATATTTTCCCCTCATTTTGCCTCAAAGCTGTTTACCTTTACTACTCATACCTCTGTATTCCTTCATTTCTCTGTCCACATGCTCAGGATTGAAGGAAACACAGCTTTTTACTGAGGTCCACACCACTTGCAGATTGAAATTTCTGTGTTGCAAGTTATCTTCTTACCTTAGAGGCCAGAGGTCGTAAGCACAGTGCTAGGGGTTGCAGGAGGCGAGCAAATGCTCACTCCTGCCAGGGCCGGCTGCACAGCTGCCGGCCCCCAGTGGGACAATCTTTTTTGGTACCCCTGGGTGACCTTCTTCTCCACAGTTTCCTTCTCTACCACCCTCCAAAAGTTCCCCTCATCTCTTCATAGCCCCTCTCTCACATGCATTTCATTTGTTATTATAGCACAACTCATACTAGTGTAGGGTGTTGGAGCACTGTCCATCACACACACATTTAAATAGCAACAAAGAGTCATACATGGTTAAACCAGTCTATAGGAAATGTTACATAAAACAATGAGGATTACAAGTTGTAGGAATCACATGTCATCCATATTGGTAGGCAATATATTTTAAGAGTGTTCGATCTGGAGAAGCACAAACTCAGAATTTAAAATGTACCACAGTGATTGTGGTTGACTTTATTAATAAGAATGCATTTCTGCCCAAACAAAACTTGTTTAGCAACATTAGGATAATGAAAGACTGGGGAAAACACATACCATTTGAACTTACCATATGCAGTTTGCATGCTGCTCTTTGATGACAGTTCATGGGTCACTGTGATATAATATGATTGTAACTTATGAACTGCAAGTAACAAAAGGATCCCTGGGATAAAGGTAGCAACTCACTGAGCTATCCACATAAAATAAAGGTCTGTGATCTGCATGGTGCATGTTGTTTGCTGCAGACATATTATCCACCCGTGCTACTTTATTGACAAGTCAAAATTTGCAACAAGATAAAACTCTGATCTCTCTCCAACAGGCAAATGAATCACCAGAGTTACCTTGACGTTATTGTTGCATGAAAAAGGGTAGGCACACAAGAAACTCTGGAGCTGGTACATTGAAACCCACAAGGTATTCATAAACACAGCACCCTCCAAACAACCCACCCCCACCAGAGGTCTTTGCCAGCTGCAGCAGCAGGGTTCACACCACCCTAAGGCTGGCCTTAGCAGCTCGAACCACTGACGACCCCTAAATGACAATCATACACACACTGTTATTTTTGTTTCTTCACATTTGTTGTTTATGGTATTTTTATTGTAGTAGTTTTAACTTTGAATTATGGGCCATATTTATGTATGTATTGTGTCGTTTTTCCACCATGCAACTTGGTGCATGCATGATGCAACCATTAAATGTGATTTATCAAGCCACGCAAGACCACCTTGCATTGACCTGAGTGACTTGATAAATTCAGAGCAACAAAATGCAACGCAAATCGCTGTTTTGCATTACTCTTCCTCAAGGAGGCAGTCCATGGGTAGTGTGTGGGTGTTTACACGCAAGACATAGGGATTCTGATGCATTCTCAGGGAATGAGCCAAAATGCTATGCCTCCCCATGGGAGGCATAACAAGGAGAGATATCATTCTGCAGCACACATATAAAGAGGAAATTGCCTCAGGGCATTGTTTTTGTGAGGGAGGGTTTCCTTCCTGCACAAACATAATCCTGCTTATAACGCAGGCCCCTTTCCACCATGGTGCAAGAGTGCTTGTGTTGATGCTAGGCAGCACATTGTGCGCTAGCTCTGGTAAAAGGCAGGTATGCGCCGTATTGTGTCAAATACAGTACATTTGTGTCCTTTCCCTGTCTCACGGCTCAGCAAGGTGACTTGCTGCACGTCATTACTTCTACATAGGTATTCCTAATAGATTTAGCTGACCTGTCAAAAAAGAGGCATTCATTATACAAGCATTTAAAAAGGGTAACATAAATACATCAAAACTGTCCCAATCACAGACTTGCAGATGCAATACAGCGGCAATATAATTGAACCAAACCACTCAATAGTACTCCCATGTAGGTTTGATGGAGGTTTGACGGTCAGCAGAGGGCGCTACTGCGCTTCAGAAGCCGAATAAACGGCAGCGGCGGCGAGCGAGCTGAGCTAATCGGAGCAGAGGCGAGGAGCCAGGACAAGGCAGGGGGGAAAGGAGAAGGAGGAAACACCTCGGCCATTACTCCCTTGCGACCAAGCCCCCGGGCCCCCGTAGGGCTGCTGCATTCAGTGCTGTGCCCGGCTTTGATTCACAGTGTCAGGGGACTCAGTACAGCAGGAGCCGTGGGCGCCATAGCTTCAATGACCATCGCATCGCAGGCAGGTGAGTCCACCGAGATCCCTGCCTGCAGCCGTCGCCCCGCTCTTCCCTCTCGCCTCCCGCCGAACTGTTAACTGAGTCTGGCACTCGGAGTCCGCCTTAGGCGTCCGCATTGCCTCGGGAGCGGCGTGGAGAGAGACGGCACACTAGAGAGTAGAGAGCTGCGGGTGGTACTTGCACCCACCTCGTCCATCCACTCGCACCTTGCCTCCACCTTTCCCTCCAAAAAAGCCCTCCACAAAAAGCCCCTGACCTACTGCTGCTGCTCGCTTCCTCTGCCCCCACCGGACCAGCTCCCACAGGACCAGTGAGCTAAGGGGGGTGGGGGAGTTGGACATAGTGCCTTTGAGAGCGCCGAGCAGAAGGAGAAGGAGAAGGGGAAGGAGAAGGGGAAGGGTGGTCAAGCAGTAGCTAACAGCAACAGCCAACAGTCAAACAGCAGCCAAACAAGGAAACAAGCCAAACAAGGAAAATAAACCACCTACAGCACTTTTGCAATCAGCAACAGAAAAAAATAAAAGAAAAAGGGAAAAAATATCAACAAAAATTTAACAAAACCTAACAACTAACAACTATCAACTAACGACCAAGGCACAACCAACCAAGGAAGGAAATTGGAGCGCAACTCGATCAAAACCATCACCAAAACCATTATTACTACTTCAACTTCAGCCTCAGCTTCAGCTTTACTCTCAGCTTAATCTTCAGCACAAAAAAAAAACAAAATTTTTTTTTAACATCCCATAACTCAAGTCAATCAAATAAAACCCTCCTGGTTAGAAAGTAACAGAAAGTAACAGTAACACAACCAATAAACAAAAAAGCTAGACAAAGGAATCTTTGACAAGACTCTAAATTCCCGCCAACCCACCAATAATCCTCTACATCAAAGGAACATAGGAATCCTGAGCCAGTTGGTGGCACACACAGAAGCCCCAAAAAACCCTAAAAGATCCTCAGGAATTGGCGTTAAATTAAGCATGCCATGAGGTCAGGTAAAATTAGGAAACCAATCGAAAACGACAACGAACCCGCCGAACGACGCAGGGCCAACAAGCGGAAACTTAACACCGACACAGACGCAGTCATTGTGCAGATAGAACAAGAAGATGCCGTGCTATTAGATCTAACGCCAGAGATTACAGAAAGAACAGCCTTTAACAATAGCAAAACGGAAAGAAAGAGCGCTGAACCCAAAATTTACTCCTTTGTCTCATTTCTGAAAGAGCCCGGCTCTTACCTAAGCTCCACAAACAGCAACCTGAGGGGACTGCCCTCGCCAATGGAACCACAAGGGGGCACGCAAAGCAACCAAAGCAACCACAGTGAAGGTATCGAAGAGAAGCATGGTACTACTGATTGAAAAACTTTATTCGGTAAGAGAATGACATACCATAAAAGTGTTTACACATAAAAATACATTGATATTTGTACACGTATCATTTTTACAAAATTAATTTGCTTGGTTTAAACAAGTGAAGATAAGTGCAAAGATGGCAAGAGCAAGTTAAAAAGGATAATGTAACATTAATTTAAAAATGGTCAAATAAATTAAGAGAATTGGGGCAATGTATGACAGTGCAAAAACAAACCCCCCCGGTGGCAGTTTTAAGATGCATAGGGGGGCTAATCCCAGTTCATCGTAGGGTATGTTTAAGTGGATTCGCAGAAAGCATCTGTCAGGGTGTTATTTAAACAGAGATCTCCATCTAAAGGTTAGCTCTATGTCGTACACAAAATTTTAAAAACATTGCCATATTTTTTGCCAGTGATTCTGTTTCTAGCAGTTGAAGGGCCATAAAAGCTGGGCGGCACTGATTTAAGCCCAAGTGTTTCAGAAAGGGAATCAGGTATAGCTTTCTTGGCTCAGCATAAAATTTGCAAAACATTATCGCGTGAATGGTAGTTTGGGGGGAAAGGTCATCACAGGGGCACGGCATCAATTGGGTACTCCAATCGTTTTGCCCAGGGAAAGTGATTAAACGATGGAATATGTTCAGTCGCATTCTGGTCAGTAAAAATTTCTCCTAGTTGTTCAGGTTGGAGTTCAAATATGGCTCGATTTGATCTGTTGTCTGTATTGAGGAGAACAGTTGGACAGAGTTTTTATTTAGTTTGAGAGCCAGGCGCAGATCAGTTAGATGGGTTAAACAAATGTCTCGCAGCCTTTTTCTGGGGATTGATGTGTTATTTTGGGGATTTAAGAAGAGATGCTCAAGTTCTAAGTCCGTTAAAAACTTTTTGACGTATGCTAGCCAAGTGATTGATGTTCCGTGGTCCAAGTTCCTGCAATCATTTATAAGTTCCTGGGTAAATTTTGGTTCTGGTGTCGTCCAGATACGATGCCATAGAAGGATAGGCTGCATACGAATCACGTCCGTTATGTATGGAAGGCCCAGTTCATTGTGAATGTTAAAAGTTGAGGTGGACGATGGGACTCCCAACAGGAATTTCATAAAGGAATTTTCTGTCTTTTGGAGTAAAGTGACGTGTGCATTTCCCCAAATTCCGGCCCCGTAGATAGCTGTGCTAAGGCATTTTGAGTTATAAATATCTAACATTTCCTTTGATGCTCTTTTGCCCAGCCTCCGAGCAAACACTTTCAGGGCCGTTGTTCCTTTTAAAAACTTCAAATTTCTGCTCTCTATTGCGCTTTTCCAGGTAGATTTATTGTCTATCACGACTCCTAGATAGGGATAGGTGGTGGTGTCCTCTATTTTGGTGTCGTGTAGATAGATGTTTTTCTTGTTACGTAGGTGTTTCCCTGATGCCATCACAAAGGTTTTTTTGGTGTTAATGTTTAGATCCAGTTGTTTCATAAAATCTGTATATCTGATCAGGGCCCGTTGTAGCTCTAGGGGGGTGCGGGCGAGTATGACTGCGTCGTCCGCGTATAGGAGTGTGGGGATTGGGCGTTGTTTAATATGTGGCTGGTCCTGGCTGCCTTTTAGCAAAGCTGCTTCTAGTCCATTAGTGTAAATGTTAAAAAGGAAGGGGGCCAGGACACAGCCTTGCCTTACTCCCCGTTCAATTGCAAATGATGATGTTAGCTGCCCCCCGATGCCATATCTTACTCTAGTGGTGGTATTCGAGTAGATTTCCCTTATATAGTTAACCAGATTGAGATCAATGCCCAGTTGTGTCATTACGGCCCAGAGCTTGGTGTGATCTACGCAGTCGAAGGCTGCGGATAGGTCAACGTATGCCATGTAAAGACTGCCACCCTTTACGTGGACATACTTCCCTCTCAAGAGTGTAAGATTGAGGAACTGCTCTATGGTGCCTCTGCCTTCCCTAAACCCGAACTTAAGGTCGGATAGGGTATTGTTCGATTTGGCCCAGTTTTGTAAACGTGCTAAGAGGATTCTACCTACTACTTTGCCGAAAGAATCCAATAATGAGATGGGTCTATAGCAGGTAGGGTTATTCCTATTATCCTTTTTAAATATGGGCACTAAGATCGAGTCAGACCAGGAGGTTGGTAGTCCTACGTAACCCAGTGCGTTTAAGACGTTTAGTAACAGGGGGGCCCAGAGGTCGGTGTTTGATTTGTATAGGTCCATAGGGACCGCATCAGGACCCGGGGCCTTTCCTGATCTGCTAGCATTCAGGGCTTGCTCAACCTCTGCAAGCTCAAAGTTCATATTTGGGGGGATGATTCGGGGTGTAGATGCGTAATGATTGTGTGATTGGAGCCCGTCCGGTTTTGAAAAGATTTTTGAAAAATGGGTGACCCACTCTTGTTCTGAGATGGTAGTCTCAAGTGTGCCGGTTGCTTTCGGTCCTGACAGAAAAGAAGAGTTTACAATCTCCCAGAATGTTACAGAGTCTTTATTTTGGCAGCTGCTATGTAGAGCAGTCCAGTGTTCTTCTTTAAGTTCTCTTTTCCTGGATGCTACTGCCTTGTTGTAATTTTGTCGACATGTTAAAATTTCGGAAACATTTCTTGGGGATTTTTTGAGGGCAATCTTGAGGATTTTATGGGCACTTGAGCATACTGAATTAAACCACCTGAACTTGGGTTTATCCGGAGGTGTTTTCTGTGCCCGGGATTGGACTGTCAGGGCATTCTTGACATGTAATGTTATTAGGTCGTAGTTAGCCACAATCTCTTCGGGGTTAGTTGTCTCAGTTAAACAAGCTTCAAAAGCAGGGCGGGCTGCATTAATTATAGTTTCAAGGATAGCAGTGGGATTGATTTTTGACCATTTCAATGCATAACCGTTTGAACGGGGCGTAGAGATGAGTTCTGCACGGAGTAGTGTTTCTGTTTTTTTTTTGGGGCAGTGGTTTGGATTGTGACTGTCAGTGGGAAGTGATCACTGAATGCACTGTCGTGGGTATGGACGTCAGTGATCAAGTTGGGGAGGGTATTCCCTACTAAGATGAAGTCGATGCAAGAGGATAGGCCTCTGCCGTGGAAAGTTGGGGCAAAAGGAGTTATAGGAGTGGTGAATTCATTTGCAAAGGCCAGTTGTAAATGGATCATGTTCTCATTCAAGACAGACCCATTTTGCGAGTGTGAAAAATGGGGAGTGTTGTTTTGTGTGTGATCCAGGTAGCCACAGTTACCGTTTAAAGCGTTCTTGCATAGTGCTGAGTTAAAGTCTCCCCCCAGATTATTATTGGTTCCCTACCTTTAACAGAGGTTAGTTGTTTTTGTAAGGAGACACAGATTTATTTTATAACCCCTGGGAATCTATCTTCCGGGAGATTATTGTAGAAATTAACAATTAAAATGGGAGGCATTCTACTTATAGTGATACGTATAATCTGGTATTGTGGTTCAACGTTAAGGGTATGGGACTCCAAGGTTGGTATTAAGTTTGTGACATATATTGTTAATCCACCCTTTGCTCTACCAGATGTAGAAGGGAGTGCTGGGCTGAAAAAAAGTCTTATAACCGTTTATGTGTAAAGGAATTATTGACCATGTCTCCTGGAGAGCGATAATTTCAGATCCTTTAATGAATTTTATCCATTCTTCGTTTTGGATCTTTGAGCGAAGGCCTGATATATTCCAAAAAGTTATTTTTAAGAGTGAGTTTGTTTTTTTGCATTTAGGGTTTGTCCTGCGAATGTTTTGATTATGTGCAATAGGATCCATAATGGTACTGGTGTCACCCTCCCTGTGAGATATAACTGTCAGGGGGGAAATAATTTCGGGAATGTTGATCTGTTCAGCGTTGGGTGTGATCCCTTGGTGTTTTGTAGGTGTTAAGTGGGTTGAGGAAGGGAAAATCTGTTGTTTCCTTAGGTGTAACTCGGATTGAAAAGTTGGTAGAAATAGAGAAGGGGCAGTAATCAGAGTTTCAGGGTTACTCATTGATGATAACTGTCAATCCACCTCTTCTAGTGTGTTGAGCTGTTCAAATCGATTTTGAGTAAGGATGCACCCATTCCCGTTGTAAGTATTTATTTGCTCGCTCTGATAGAAATAGTCAAGTGACACCATATCAATATGGTTGATTTCATATATTGTTGTCCTATTGGTTCTCAGTAGGGAGCGGACTAAACCTGGTGATCTGAAATTTACGACTATGCAGTCGCCAGGACTTTTTTTTATGGAGTCACCGATCCAGCCCACTCTCCTCACCATCAAGATCTGATTTGTGTGTCTTGGGTGGAAGTGGGTATTTTTAGCGATCCAGTGGGTGACCTTGTTCCTTAACGAGGCCCAAGATTCAGTGGAATCTTTTTGTAGAAAGGGGACGTTTGTCAGGACCAAAACATATGGCCGGGCAGCTGGTGGTAAGTGCAAATGATCGTTGTTAGGGATAGTAGTGTGGTCTGCCCTCTTGCTTTGGCTTGAAACTGCATTAGAACTCGGAGATGGATCAGGTTCAGTGTTTGATCTTAAAGTTCCCTTTGTCACATGAGTCTTCATCGGTCTGGTTGTCGAATGGAAAGTAGGAGTGTTTGCACTGGGATTGTTGGAGTGGTTAGTTGGAAGTAATGAGTTCCGATTTGGTTGTGGATTGAGGTGACTGGTTGCCAGCGATGTATTAGTCGAGTTTTGTTTGGTTATACCGTCAAGTAGCGTTTTAGTCAGTTGGACAAATTTATCCTCGAATACCGAGGAAAGTAAGGAGATCATTTCCCCAAGTTTTATTTCAATGTCCTGACTAACAGCTAACTGTAATGTCTTTGCACTACTTTCCACTGATAGCTTAATTTTCTCGCCAAGGGTAGATAGTTGGTCTTGAGGGGTTGGGTCGATTTCCTCTGTTTGTATGCCTATGTCACGGGTGGTTGGAGTTGATGTGGACTTTCCCCCTTTGCACGGCTGGCCTTTTTTGTGTGTCCCCATCCCAGTACTCGTTTGAGTTTTACCTTTCCCTCGTGTTAAGGGTCCCTTTGATTGTGATGCGTCGGCATTCAGCCGAAGTCTGGTTCGATCAGGTGAGGTTGGGGAGTGATTAAAAGAAGTATTACTGGGGGCGTGTTTTTTTTTAACTTTCTTTGCATTTTTGATCGGGATCTGTTCCGTTATTGAATTGTCAGTTGTGTATAGGGTGTCAGAAATATGCCTTGTAATATCGTTCAGCGTTTGTGATGTGTCTGTGGCACCAGAGGTCTGGGGGATGGAAATTTCATCAGAAGCGGGGACTATAGTGGAGATAGGTATGGAAGTCGTAGGGGGTGAAGGAGCGTTTACAATGTGTCCTAACGACGAACGTTTTTGAAAAAGGGGCTCCATAGATAAGCGGCGCTCAGTAATAGCTATCTCCTGCTCCAGGACAGAGGCAGCCCTGGTGATAAAATGGTCTAAAGTCCCCCTGACTGACCCCCCCACCGCTGGTTTCTTAGTGTGGCTTACGCGGTTGGTCATAATGACTTAGTGATGTACGAAGCCGAATAGGGCAGCTAGCTGATGTGGTAATAGCAAACAGAAAGTTATCACAAAAGTCAGTGAATTACGGACAGTAATGACTTAGCTGGCCTGCGTACAATCAATTAGGAACAGGATCACTCCCTAGGTTAACCGATCCAGAGTGGACCCCGCCCTTGCGAGAAGTGGGGATGGTGGACACAGGTTAGTGATCACAGGTCACGTGTTATCAGATAGCAGCGGGACTGTCACTTTCCGTCTCCTGAAAAAGCGCACAACTAGTGTCCACAGTAATAGGGTAATTTCTTTACATCGGTCTTCTTACTGACATTGGGCAAGTAGGAATTAGTGTCGTTTTACAGTACCTCCAGGCCAATGACAAGGGACGTGGCTCTGCTCTGCTTCTTCCTGCCTCTGACGGCCACAGACGGCCTGCCCTCTGCCCGGGCTCAGCCCGGCGACGCCAGCGCGCGTCCCGCGACGCGGGGGGAGCCTCGATTGAAGTAGCGCCTCCGGGCGCGCTTTCCGCCGGATGTGGGCGGATCACAGAATGGCTGCTGGGGGCTGTAGTCCTCCTCTACAGCGGCCTCGGTGCAACAAGAGGCGGCGAGGGAGACTACCAGCAACAGTACCAAGAGGTAAGAGGGACTCTGCCCCCAAGCCCAGGAGCCAGGTACAAACTGCTGCGTGGCGCTGTGTAGGCTGTGGTTCAAGGTACGGTCCCCCCGCTCCACCTGGGGAGCCTCGATTGAAGTAGCGCCTCCGGGCGCGCTTTCCGCCGGATGTGGGCGGATCACAGAATGGCTGCTGGGGGCTGTAGTCCTCCTCTACAGCGGCCTCGGTGCAACAAGAGGCGGCGAGGGAGACTACCAGCAACAGTACCAAGAGGTAAGAGGGACTCTGCCCCCAAGCCCAGGAGCCAGGTACAAACTGCTGCGTGGCGCTGTGTAGGCTGTGGTTCAAGCTACGGTCCCCATGGTACTAATATGTGGGTTTCTCACACACCTAAGGATAGTAGCGCACAATCTGAAAACCCAAATAACCACTATAGTAGTGGGGACAACACCACAATCACTGACGCTACCAACAAAAGGGGACTCCCCATGGAGCCAAACATCGTAATCCAGGTGACCGCACAGCTCCAAGATCCAGCAACAGGGAAAGCAAACAGCAGCGACGAGCTAAACTTCGTAAGAAAAATAGATCCACTAGGATCCACCGTGCTGAAAACTCTAACCGAGCCACACCCAGAGCCCCCTAATAAGACTGAGACAAAAAACAAAGCAGAACCCAACACAGGGAGTAGCAGCAGTACCATGAGGTCCGCACAGGCCACACTTCGGGATCAGCATTACAATCCGGGGATTCAGTCAGGCAGAGATTATAGGGACTTGGGGCGGGACAGAGAGACAGAATCAAAGCCGGAAGGCGAGGAAACTGAAGCAACCGAGGACATGGTAAAAATCTTAACCCCTGTCCCAGTCCACACGGGGCGGGTAAACAAGCCAGAGAAAACACGGGTAAGGGAGCTAATAGAAGCAACCGATCCTTCGGAAAAAAACAGAAGTACAGACACAAGCCTGGTCCTTATCCAACCTGCATCCTCCAACATGGAAGAGGACTTTCAGATAACAACAGAAGAATGGGAAAGGTGGTAGCATCATACTTACCACCTGCTACACAGCTTGATGCCAGTACTCCAGAGAGAAAGCTAGACCCCGAGAAGACTCCATCAACTGATAACTCCGAGAAGACTCCGCCAACTGATGACCTCCCAAAAAGCGCAGATGCACTATGGTCATCTTTGCTAAACACGCTCCAACTATCCATAAAGGCCATGCAGTACCATTCGGAAAAAATGGACATCCAACTATCCCTCCTGAACTTCTTGGCCATCCACGTAGCCAAAATTGATAACAAGCTGGCAGACATGAACTGCATGATCAAGAGGGTGCAAGCGGAAACAAAAATAGAGCAGCCGAGCTGTGCCTGCTATACAATAGTAGACAAACTTACTACCTTCCCCCAACTCCTGGGAGACATCCTAGCAGACCTAAAACAAAAAGCGGAAAATACAACTCACAGTAACCCAGGAATTGGGAAAGAGGGTCAAATCCAACAACTTAAATTCCCCAGAGAGCAATTAGTTACCACAAACACACAGAACCCATCAACCACACCAAATAGCCAAAAAGGACAATTCGAGCCAAACAGCCCAACTGGCCTAGAAGATAACAAACCGATCAATGACACCTATGCGGAGACCCTAGGGAAATCCTTAAGGCAGCCTCTTGCCAATCAAAGGAGTGAAGCCCTGCCACAAACAAACACACAACTTGAACATACGCAAGGGCATGAACCTGACACAGGGACGACTGCCCTCAATGATGCTACTGGAAAGGCAATCAAGGAAGAACACACGCAAGGGCATGTACCTGACACAACGACAACTGCCCTCAATGACGCTACAGGAAAGGCAAGTAAGGAAGAATCCAAGGCAGCAAACAAAAGACTACGAAAATAAAAAAGGAAAGGAAGAAATAAGATGGCCAACACACAAACTTTTCTCCACAGGGCAACTACTATCCCAGAAACTGCAGCAGCAGAAGCATCAGAAGAAGAAGCAGCAGAAGACACAGTAAATCCACCCACAACTATTACAATCCCATTGGCCAGGAAGGTGGAAGAGCCACCACAAATTAAAATCCTCACCCTCACAACCCCAAGGGAGGGACCAACGGCAGATAGAAGCAAAGGCCCGCCCCCAAAGGAAGACTCCAGAGCCAAGGCCAACATGACAAACTGGGAAGGGCAGGGGGAGGACCTAAACTCTGTCATAAGACACGATATCCCACATAGGGACAAGGGCATAAAAGATGACAATCAATGGGAGACCACCCAGGCGGAAACGGATAGCAGTATAATACTGTTCATTCCAGACTATAACTCAAGAAGGAGCGGAGACATCCTCAATCGAGGCAACATCTTACTCCTACTATCGACTATTAGCAGTCTGACTGACATCAGCTCTAAAGACCTAGCGGCGGTGGAATTTATCCACAGTTACCACTTGTCAAATTTGGAGGTCACAAAAACAACATGGTTAAGGAATGAAACCGCGAAAAGAATTATGGAATTCGAGTCAATTTTTCTATCTTGGGGGATACGCTTAAAAAGAATGGAAAAAAACGGTTACCCGGAACCACTATGCCAGGCACATAAAGAGAGACAAATTCATGAGCCACCAAACAAGCTACTATCAGAAAAAACTGAAAGCGTCCTAAAGGGGGCCAGAAGCCACTCAGTTTCCAGGATGACCCATCAATCAACTAGGCAAGAGCAACGCCTAACAGATCAAACCGACTGGAACTGGATAGCGAGGACAATAAACACAAGGGCCAAAAAGTCTTGACAAAATACTCAACAAAATCCAGTCATACAGCAACAACTAAGAACATGCTCTTGGAATATTAACGGCTTAGGAAACAAAAGAGAGGACCTTCAGCTATTTTCCTACCTTCAAACATTTGACATAATAGCCCTATGCTAGACCAACCACATCACATCCAAGGCTTCAACACATATCACCTCCCAGCGACAAGAATTACTAAATACGGCCATCCAAAGGGCGGTCTTACAATATACACTGCTTTAAAGACCTTCAACGAATCTAAGTACATAAACGTGAAACAGACAGGTAACAACTGCTCCCTCACAATAGAACTAGAAGTGAGGGGAAAAGATTCAAAACAAAATCTAAGGCTGATGAATGTATACCTACATCCCCGGGGAAAAAAAAACAGGAATGAACCTCCTGGTAGAAGAGATCTCAAAAACACTGACAGAGCCAGCGAACACAAGCCTCATAGTAACAGGGGACTTTAATATGTTTTTGGGAGGGCCTCAAACAAGGGACACATCCTTAGAAGAACTGTTCCTTGCATGGGATATCCCACAACAAGCAACAAGCAAATGGGGTAACCAAAACCGGTTGTCAATCTCAAGCACTTAGGATCTAGAACACCTTAATCTGGCAGCATTAAATGGCCGTTTCGCAAACGACAGCCCCCCGTCAGCCACTTTTCACAACTCAACAGTTAGCTCCTCCATAGATTTCACATTTGTATCCCTGCATCTCTTCGCGAAAATCACAGACTTCCGAATTGGCAGAATGTCAGCTAGCGACCACCAGCCCCAAGAATTTGGCCTTAACCTCCAGGGGGTGTTGCAAGCCAGACCGGCGATAAACTTGGGTTGTTCACTGCTGGTGGCACAGAAAAGAATCAAATGTAACACGTTAAACCTGGAAGGCTTTACAACTGATGCAAAAAGCCGGTGGGAAAAGAGCATCACAAACAACTCTGAGTACCTAAACGCCTGGGAACACTTCACGAGGAGCCTGGGACAGGCCCACACAAGGAAACCTAAGACTCGTTGTCAAAGCTACAAAAGTCAAGGAAAGAGAACTGACTCATGTGGCAACTGTGACAAGGCTTCAAATCAAAACACCAAGATAAAGCACTTGAAAAGTAATTTCAACAAACTGCTGCGTAAACTACACCGTGACGGACCGGATCCTACAATTCAATTGGAGATGCAAAACTTAAAACAGGAAAAAAAGAGAACAATCTGGCAGGACAAAAGGGAAGTAGAGGATGAACTGTGGGCAAGACTTCTACACGACGCTAAAGGAACCAACACAAGCGGAAGATTCTGGAAAACAGTTAACTCACTCCAGAACTCTAGGACTCCGACCATTGACTCTTACGTATCCGAGGAAGCCTGGGCCAACCATCTTCAGGGACATTTCAACATAGTGCCACAGCCCACAACTATTAGTCGACCGGACACGGCCAAAAAAAGTCCAACACGGACGTTACAATTGGGCAGCAACGCATTTGACCCTACGGAAAAACAAATAATAAGCAGGATCGCGATGGGGAAAGCAGAGGGGGCGCCAGGCCCTAATGGGATTCCCCCAATACTGTATAAACAAAACCCAGATTACTGGGCGGCAGCCCTAGCGCCACTCTTCAAACAGATAACAGACACTGCAACAATCCCAGCGTCATGGAAAGGGTCTATTATAGCAGCAATACACAAGAAGGGCAACGTAAAGGACCCAAAAAACTACAGACTAATAGCCCTAATCAACAACGAAGCCAAATATTACGCTGGTCTCCTATTAGAGGAGCTTCTGGAATGGACAGAAGAAAATGCAGTAATTCCTATTACCCAGACAGGATTCCGCAAACAAATGGGCACAACATCAAACATGCTAGCTCTCTCGCTCCTCATTGACGCCACAAAGGCAGCTAAACTCCCCCTGTACGTATGCTTCATTGACTTCACCTCAGCGTTTGACACTGTCAACAGAAACTTACAATGGTCAAAACCGGAAAAAAGGAACATCCCATCAGGCCTTCTCACACAGCTGATTCTACTTCACACGGACACATGGGTCCAAGTAAAGCTAGGGCCAGGAGATTTCCTTTCAAGAAAAATAACGACTACGAAAGGCTTAAAACAAGGCTGTGTCCTAGCTCCAACACTTTTCAACATCTTTATGTCCGTCCTGGCACAGCTGCTGGACGAAACTAACTCTCACGCCCCTAGCCTAGGCGGCCTTACTATTTCCAACCTAATGTATGCTGATGACATTGTCCTAATAAGCAGAACACCGATAGGGCTACAACATCTGATCAGCACCACGTTTAAGTACTCAACAGACAACAACCTTACCATCAACCTCTCAAAAACCAAAACAATGAGGATCAATGCAAAAAGATCATCAGCAGGTTTTCACTGCCATATGGGAGGGACTACACTGGAAACAGTAGAGGAGTACAGGTACCTGGGGGTAATTCTTGACAGAAAGGGCTCATTCAATCAGCAAAAGGAAGCAATAAAACGGAGGGGCATCAGCGTAGGGATTGCACTAAGGAACCTCAAAACCAAAGCAGTAGGCCGAAGCTTCACACCCCTGCTTCAAGTGCTACAGGCAAAGCTAACATCGGCCCTGACCTACGGAAGCGAATGCCTCCGAGGAAGGGATGCCAAGCGACTGAACAGCACAATAGCGAAGGCCATGAGAATAATCTTCAGTCTGCCCAATTACACCTCCCAGGCACAACTTAGGCTGGAATTCGGCCTGAGAAATCAAACTCTAGAGCGAATGGGTGCCTATGCCAAAAGATGGCACAAGATACAGAGAGGAGAATCCACAAGCCTAAATCACCACCTGTTAGAAATGAGGGGGCTCTGGTTAACGCAGGTGTGAACCCACAACAAGCAGGGACCCTTTACTTCTTGTCAGGGCGAAAGATGACTCCCCAGAATAACCCCTGCTCACCCTCTAGGTGCGTGGCGCGAGCAGTCTAGGCTAAGTCTCAGGCGTACACGGTTAAGCAAATGCAATTACACATACAGTAACCCCTTGCATGCACCACAAACGGACACCAATCAGGTAGTATATAAAAATAAGCTTTTATGTAGTTTCAGCAGATTCAAATACAAGGCCCAGTAACGTTAAACTGATGGGGCCACAATTCTTAGGAATACGGTAAAGTCCTCTTTGTTACGGAAAGTTCTTTAGGCGGGCACAAGGTAACTGTAGGCCTCAGCGCACTTCGTGCTGAGGCAGCGCCCAGGAAGCACGCGGCAGATGACAGGGAAATCAGAACGTTGCGGACCCTGGATCCGATGCGAGCTCGCGGTCGAGTTCGTAAGTACAGTACCTTGTTTCTTGACGCAAAGGCGGGTGCGGGATTTCAGCAGCTCTTCGACAGAAGAGCGAGGCGGCGTCCGGGGCTCCCACACTTCACGATGGGGGTCTGATCTTCAGGCTCACGACAAGAGCGGGGTGTTGCAGGTGGCGGGTGAACAAAGCGGGGCAGCCGGGCACGCAGATACGTCCGGGCCGTCCGAGGCTTGGAGATGCTCACAAACGCCGATTCCGGCGGGAGGGTGAAGGTGCACAGCGAGCCTCCGGCGAGCGAGGTGACAGGAGCAGCCCAGCACAGCGTAGGGGGAGTGGCTCCGATCGAGCGAGGCTCTTCCCAAGGCGGGGGCGGCTAAGCAGTCCTGGTCACGGCTCAGGGAGGGACTGAGGCACGAGGGTCACAGCTCCGGCGAGGGAAAGGACACCACAGTCCAGCGGCAGGCGAGTGAAGATCAGGTAGAGCCCAATGGTCCTGGGGCTCCGTTCAGGGGGCAAGCTCAGTTCCAAGCCCTTGGAGATCGTTTTGGAAAAGCACAAGTCTTGAAAGTAAAAATAAAGCAAAGTTTTCAGCAACAGTTTCTCTTCTCCCCTTTGGCAGCAAGGTTACCACTGCAGGCCAATCCCCCAGGACAGGGACAGTCTTCCTCCTACAGCTTTCCCGGTGCCTCCTCCTCAGGCAGAGATTCTTCTTGGTCAAAAGCGGATCTAGTTTCTTAGGAGCAGGGCTCCTACATTTATACAGCAAATCCTTTGTTCTCCCAGGCCAGGGGGGCCCTTGCCTAGTCCAGTCCGGTTTCTGAGCACTTTGTTTACGTGATGCAGGCTTCTTCTTTCAGAGTGCAGGGCAGAGTCATCAGACGCTACACAGGGGGCGGAGCCGGCATTGAGGTAGCAGAGCACTGTCCTATTCAGAGCCTAGGAGCACTCCTCCCACCCATCTACCTGTTGATCGTCCTATTCACCACCAGGCTACCTAGCCCTGCCCATCTGGGTTCCCCCAGCCCTGTCACTCACACCAGCCAGACATCAGATACACATCACGCAGAGGCGGCTGAAATGTTTAGGCAAGCAAAGGCCAACTTTCTAAAAGCGGCATTTGCAAACCCGGAATATTAAAATAAACCTTGCGAAAAGATGTACTTTATCATTCTGAGTTCAGGCATACTAAACTCGATGTTCTACCATGTTCCCTGGGTCGGTTAGGATCATAAGGTGTAACAATCCAAGCCGCCCATACTGGCCTATGAGAACAGGGTAGCCTTGCAGTAGAGAACAACAAGATGGCGGTAATTCACTACTAGGACATGCCACGCATCCAGGCTTGTCCTACCTTATGCTTGCAACGCACCCTGCCCGCGGGCCTACCAGAGGGGTGACTAACATGAAGTTAAAGGAAGGTTTTAGGGACCGGCAAGTGTGGGCACTTGCCAGTCGGCATGTCAGTACCAGACTGCACGCAGGTTCTGCGATGGCAGACCTTAGACGTATTTTACCGGCCGCTTCTGTGGGTGGCACAACCAGTGCTGCAAGCCCACCAGCGGTGTTTGCCTTTACATGCCCTGGCGCTCCTGGCGCACTTTACTGGGGTCTGATAGTAAATCAAACAATCCAATCATGGAATCCAACCAACATATACAATTTACAAGGGAGCACTCGCACCGCGACACTGGTTGGCAGTGGCACAGCGCGCTGAGCGGCCAACACCATAAAAACACATGAGGCACAGCGACAAAAAGAGGAAGGGAGACTCACGCCAAGGTGCCAGGTCTAACACGTGTCCCCTCCAGCTGAAAAGTGGGGAGAACTACCCTACCCCAGGGAGTTCCTCATCACTAAGGCGGAAAAATCTGGACAGACCGTCAGCATTGGCGTGATATGTACCAGGGCGATGTTCCACCGTGAAATCCATACCCTGTAGGGAAATGGACCACCTCAACAGCTTTGGATTCTCACCCCTCATATGCATCAACCATCTGAGGGGCCTGTGGTTCGTCTGAACCCGGAAGTGAGACCCAAACAGGTAGGGTCTTAGCTTCTTCAGCGCCCAGACCACAGCAAATGCCTCACGCTCAATAGCACTCCACCTCTGTTCCCGTGGAAGTAACCTCCTGCTAAGAAAGGCTACGGGTTGATCTAGGCCCTCCTCATTAATCTGTGAAAGAACAGCCCCCACACCATGCTCTGAAGCGTCTGTCTGAACGATAAACTCTTTGGAGAAGTTGGGAGCCAAGAGCACGGGCGCCGTGCACATAGCAGTTTTCAAGGCCTCAAAAGCTTTCTGACAGGTGTCAGTCCAGATCACCTTCCTGGGCTGCTTCTTTGAAGTCAGCGCTGTCAAGGGGGCAACCAGGTTGCCATACCCCTTGACAAACCTCCTGTAGTACCCGGTGAGACCTAGGAAGGCTCTCACCTCTGTCTGGGTTTTGGGCGCCTCCCAATTCAGGATGGTTTCTATCTTGGGCTGAAGGGGTGCCACCTGGCCACTCCCAACTTGGTGTCCCAAGTACACCACGGAACCCTGCCCGATCTGGCACTTACTCGCCTTGATCGTGAGGCCTGCCTTGCGCAGCGCCATCAACACTTCCCAGAGGTGTCGCAGGTGTTCTTCCCAAGTGGAGCTGAACACCGCGATGTCATCCAGGTAGGCTGCACTGAACGAATCCAGCCCAGCCAACACCTGGTTGACCAATCTCTGGAAGGTGGCAGGGGCATTCTTCATCCCGAAAGGCATAACCCGGAACTGGTAGTGCCCATCTGGGGTGGAAAATGCTGACCTCTCTTTGGCCCCCTCGGTCAAGGTGATCTGCCAATACCCAGACGTTAAATCGAACGTGCTGAGGTAGTTGGCAGCCCCTAGCCGATCGATGAGCTCATCAGCTCTGGGGATGGGGTGTGCGTCAGTCCTAGTGACTAAATTAAGTCCTCTGTAGTCCACACAGAACCGGAGTTCGGGTGTGGCTCCCGGCGCTGCAGCCTTTGGGACCAAGACCACGGGGCTGGCCCAAGGACTGCTAGAAGACTCAATTACCCCGAGTGCAAACATCTTGGAGACCTCCTCCTTGATACATGTCCTCACCCTGTCAGTCACCCTGTAGGCCTTGTGCCGTACAGGTGGACTATCCCCAGTGTCCACATCATGGACGCACCAATCAGTGACACCAGGGACCAGGGAAAACAGATCAGAAAATTGTCCCAGCAACTGGTGACAATCATTCTGTTGCTCAGGGGTCAGGGTGGAAGAGAGGATGACACCATCCACTGACCCATCCTGCTCCTTGGCTGACAGGAGGTCAGGAAGAGGTTCTGTCTCCTCTTCCATTCCAGCATCTGTTGCCAAGAGCATGCCCACTTGGGACCTCTCCAAGTGGGGCTTGAGGCGGTTGACATGTAGGACCCTTAAGGGGTTCCTAGGAGACTTCAGGTCCACCACGTAGGTAACAGGACTCTTGCGCTCCACCACCTCAAAGGGACCGGTCCACTTATCCTGGAGCGCACACGGCTCCACGGGGGCCAAGACCCATACCTTCTGTCCAGGCTGAAGCTCTACCAGAGTGGCATTCTGGTCGTACCACCGCTTCATCTCCTCCTGGCTGGCTTCCAGATTTGCCTCAGCAAGTTGCCTGAAACGCCTAGTCTGATTCCTGAAGGCCAGCATGTAGCTATATACATTCTGGGGAGGTTTCCTGGGAGATTGCTCCCAGCCTTCCTTGACCAGACTTAGAGGTCCTCTGACTGGGTGACCATACAGAAGCTCAAAGGGACAGAACCCCAGAGACTTCTGTGGCACCTCACGGTAAGCGAAGAGAAGGCATGGTAAGAGGACGTCCCACTTACGCCTCATGGGTCCTTCTAGGCCCATTATCATGCCTTTGAGGGTTCGGTTGAATCTCTCAACCAACCCGTTTCCTTGGGGGTGGTAAGGGGTGGTGAACTTGTAGGTAACACCACACTCTTGCCAAAGAGATTTCATGTACTTGGACATGAAATTGGTACCTCGGTCAGACACCACCTCTAGAGGGAATCCCACTCGGGAGAAAATTCCCATCAGTGCACGTCCCACCACGGGGGCCGTCACTGTCCTCAGAGGAATGGCTTCCGGGTACCGGGTGGCATGGTCCACCAGGACCAGGATAAACCTATTGCCCATCGCTGTCCTGGGGTCCAGTGGCCCTACAATGTCAATCCCCACTCGCTGGAACGGGGTACCGACCACAGGGAATGGCTGGAGTGGAGCCTTCTGCTTCCTTCCACTCTTTCCACTTGCCTGGCAAGTCTGGCATGTCCTGCAGTGAGTATCTGAACTCCTGCGCATTTGAGGCCAATAAAAGTGGGTGACAAGCCTTTCAAAGGTCTTATCCTGCCCCAAATGCCCTGCCAATGGCACATCGTGAGCCAGCCCCAGTAGGAAGGCTCTGAAGTCCTGGGGTACCACCAGCGCACGGGCTGACCCAGGCTCAGCAACCTTAGGCTCTGTATATAGGAGGTCGTTCTCCCAGTAAACGAAATGTGATCCTGACTGATCACCTGCGGCCTGGTCTGCAGCCTGCTGCCGCATACCTATGAGAGAAGGGCACTCCTTCTGTGCCTTGCAAAAGTCCTCCCTGGTGGGACCCCCTTCCTGCTGCCAATGGGTCAGCTCCGGCAGGTCTCCCAGTTCAGCTATCTGCTCCCCTGTAGGCTCCAGGGCATCCCCCTCAAGGTCTGCTTCCTCCTGGACCGTGGGAACTTCAGGGGCCGGCTTCCCGCGCCCCTTGCTCCTTCTCTCTGAGGCCGGTTCCTGGGCCTCCCTCTCAGGCTCCAGGACCTCTTGAGTACCTCTACTGGCTGCCATGGACCGTGTGGTGACACACGCCCAATCCGGCATACCCAACATCTCCAGGTGAGCACTCCGCTCCACCTTAGCCCAAGGTGAGCTCTCCAAATCGTTCCCTAACAAACAGTCTACAGGCATGGCGGGCCTCACAGCTACCTGAAGAGTACCAGAGACCCCCCCCTCACTCGAAGGGAACCTGAGCCACCTTGCAGTGCCTCTCTGTGTTGTCAGCGGCAACAACGGGATAGAATGCATTGGGGACCACCTGCTCCTGAGACACCAGGTGACACCTGACAGCTGTCACACTGGCTCCTGTATCTCTAAGAGCCTCCACCCTATGGCCATTTATGGTCACCCACTGCCTGTACTTCTTAGTGTTCTCAGGCAGCTGGGTTGGAGGGACCACTTCACGGTCTCCTAGCGAGACCAGGGACATCTCTGCGGGACCCCACCCACCTTGGACATCCCTCTCCTCCCCCAAGGCTACACTAGTTACCTGCCGGGGTGGAGCACCAGTGGGTGCTGGTTTACCAAACAAAGGACACTTTACATCGGAGGCAAAATGCCCCAAATTGTTACACCTGTAACATCTGACGGGCCCCTTCTGAACAGGAGGACCTGTCAGGGCCCCGGTCGGTTTCTGGGGTGGGGGAGGCTGAGAACCCTTCCCTTGGTTCCCTTGGGGACTATTTTGGGGCCCTTTTTGGAACTGCTTCTGTTTACCCCTGCCCCCCCCACTCTTCTGCTGGGGACCCTGCCCACCTTTGGCGGAATCTCCCACGGTACCCTTGTGGACCCTGGTACTGACCCAGCGGTCCGCCTCCTCAGCAAGCTTCCTTGGGTTAGTCAGCCTACTATCTATCAGGTGCTGGCGTAGCTCAGGAAAACAATTACTGGACAAGTGCTCCCATGCCATTAAATCAAGAAGCCCTTGATAATCATTTACCTTGCTACCCTTTACCCAACCATCCAGCGCTCTGCAAAAGAAAGTCACATACTCCACATATGTACTATTGTGAATCTTAGTGCAACCCCTGAACCTCTGTCTATATAACTCAGGGGTCAACCCATACCTAGCCATCAATGCTTCCTTCATATGGGCATAAGAATTATGAACATCAGCAGGTAAATCTAACAGTGTGTCCCGCCCTTCACTCAGGAACCGTCCCCACAACCCCGCTCCCCAATCTTTCTCAGGGACCCGGTGGGAAGACATGGCTACCTCGTAGGCTCTGAACCACTGCCCGATGTCGTCATTCTTGAAGAACTCCTTCACTACATCCTTGGGAATATAAACTCTTGGTTCCGCCGGTACTGGTGGTGTGCTGCCACCAGAGGGATTAAGCTCCAAGCTTTTTGCTTTCAGCTCCAGCTCCCTCAGCTTCATGTCATGCTCTAATTGTAGTTTCTTTTCTTCCATGGCTAATCTTTGTTTTTCCATATCCATCTGCCCATGAAGTTTTGCCATCTCTACTTCGTGTGCCCGGGTTGCTGCCCTGTCTGCCAACTCTTCTGGCGACAGGCCTCTGCCAAACTCATGGACACTTTCTGGTGGAACCATTTCCACCTGATTCTCTGGTGCCTTTGACTCATACCAGGCCCTCAGCGCCTTCACGAGTTGTTCCTTCTTTTTCAATCCAGTTTGGGCAATTCTGAACTTGGAGCAAAAACCTCTCAACTCGTCATTGGTATAATTCTGAAGTGCGCTTTCTTCCCAATCTATGTCCTCAAATCCAGAGATTATGGAAGCTGCCCTTCCAGCGGGGAGTGAACCAGGCATGGTTTTAACAACGGAGATTCTTGGCAAAACAAAAACAATTGCTAGTCCTGTGGCTGTGTTACTGGTCTGCTCTCACTACGTGGTGATCAGTGATTCACTATACGCAAACCACAAATGCAAATCTGTAAATCCCACCGCTGCCACCAATGTTAGAAATGAGGGGGCTCTGGTTGACGCAGGTGTGAACCCACAACAAGCAGGGACCCTTTACTTCTTGTCAGGGCGAAGGAGGACTCCCCAGAATAACCCCTGCTCACCCTCTAGGTGTGTGGCGCGAGCAGTCTAGGCTAAGTCTCAGGCGTACACGGTTAAGCAAATGCAATTACACATACAGTAACCCCTTGCATGCACCACAAACGGACACCAATCAGGTAGTATATAAAAATAAGCTTTTATGTAGTTTCAGCAGATTCAAATGCAAGGCCCAGTAACGTTAAACTGATGGGGCCACAATTCTTAGGAATACGGTAAAGTCCTCTTTGTTACGGAAAGTTCTTTAGGCGGGCACAAGGTAACTGTAGGCCTCAGCGCACTTCGTGCTGAGGCAGCGCCCAGGAAGCACGCGGCAGATGACAGGGAAATCAGAACGTTGCGGACCCTGGATTCGATGCGAGCTCGCGGTCGAGTTCGTAAGTACAGTACCTTGTTTCTTGACGCAAAGGCGGGTGCGGGATTTCAGCGGCTCTTCGACAGAAGAGCGAGGCGGCGTCCGGGGCTCCCACACTTCACGATGGGGGTCTGATCTTCAGGCTCACGACAAGAGCGGGGTGTTGCAGGTGGCGGGTGAACAAAGCGGGGCAGCCGGGCACGCAGATACGTCCGGGCCGTCCGAGGCTTGGAGATGCTCACAAATGCCGATTCCGGCGGGAGGGTGAAGGTGCACAGCGAGCCTCCGGCGAGCAAGGTGACAGGAGCAGCCCAGCACAGCGTAGGGGGAGCGGCTCCGATTGAGCGAGGCTCTTCCCAAGGCAGGGGCGACTAAGCAGTCCTGGTCACGGCTCAGGGAGGGACTGAGGCACGAGGGTCACAGCTCCAGCGAGGGAAAGGACACCACAGTCCAGCGGCAGGCGAGTGAAGATCAGGTAGAGCCCAATGGTCCTGGGGCTCCGTTCAGGGGGCAAGCTCAGTTCCAAGCCCTTAGAGATCATTTTGGAAAAGCACAAGTCTTGAAAGTAAAAATAAAGCAAAGTTTTCAGCAACAGTTTCTCTTCTCCCCTTTGGCAGCAAGGTCACCACTGCAGGCCAATCCCCCAGGACAAGGACAGTCTTCCTCCTACAGCTTTCCCGGTGCCTCCTCCTCAGGCAGAGATTCTTCTTGGTCAAAAGCGGATCTAGTTTCTTAGGAGCAGGGCTCCTACATTTATACAGCAAATCCTTCGTTCTCCCAGGCCAGGGGGGCCCTTGCCTAGTCCAGTCCGGTTTCTGAGCACTTTGTTTACGCGATGCAGGCTTCTTCTTTCAGAGTGCAGGGCAGAGTCATCAGACGCTCCACAGGGGGCGGAGCCGGCATTGAGGTAGCAGAGCACTGTCCTATTCAGAGCCTAGGAGCACTCCTCCCACCCATCTACCTGTTGATCGTCCTATTCACCACCAGGCTACCTAGCCCTGGCCATCTGGGTTCCCCCAGCCCTGTCACTCACACCAGCCAGACATCAGATACACATCACGCAGAGGCGGCTGAAATGTTTAGGCAAGCAAAGGCCAACTTTCTAAAAGCGGCATTTGCAAACCCGGAATATTAAAATAAACCTTGCGAAAAGATGTACTTTATCATTCCGAGTTCAGGCATACTAAACTCGATCTTCTACCATGTTCCCTGGGTCGGTTAGGATCATAAGGTGTAACAATCCAAGCCGCCCATACTGGCCTATGAGAACAGGGTAGCCTTGCAGTAGTGAACAACAAGATGGCGGTAATTCACTACTAGGACATGCCACGCATCCAGGCTTGTCCTACCTTATGCTTGCAACGCACCCTGCCCGCGGGCCTACCAGAGGGGTGACTAACATGAAGTTAAGGGAAGGTTTTAGGGACCGGCAAGTGTGGGCACTTGCCAGTCGGCATGTCAGTACCAGACTGCACGCAGGTTCTGCGATGGCAGACCTTAGACGTATTTTACCGGCCGCTTCTGTGGGTGGCTCAACCAGTGCTGCAAGCCCACCAGCGGTGTTTGCATTTACATGCCCTGGCGCTCCTGGCGCACTTTACTGGGGTCTGATAGTAAATCAAACAATCCAATCATGGAATCCAACCAACATATACAAATTACAAGGGAGCACTCGCACCGAGACACTGGTTGGCAGTGGCACAGCGCGCTGAGCGGCCAACACCATAAAAACACATGAGGCACAGCGACAAAAAGAGGAAGGGAGACTCACGCCAAGGTGCCAGGTCTAACACCACCTATGGAAAGAGATGGAAAGTAAGAGTAAGAATGCGGCTGCGCTATACCTCAACCACTCTTTAAATTCCCTGAGCCTACAAGTAGCCTGGATGAGCAGTGGATCTCACAACATTTTTAAACAATTAGTTAATAAATCAGTTAGATCCATGTCGTTAATCGAGGACAAAGCAAGCCTAGCAACCCGGGCCCATGGCTGGTCAGTTATCCAAAGCTATACAACCAGCCTCTGCCAAAGCTACTTAGGAGTCGGGTTTACTAGGCGCACAAAGGAGAAGTTCCTTCGTCTACGGCTGGGCCAACCTCCAGTTCAAAATCATCTCCCCCCATGGACAAGGCCCAAAGAAACAATCGACTGCTGAGTTTGTGGGAACTCAAATGAAGACATCCTGCATCTACTATGCACCTACAAAGGTATGGACGCAGAGCGCAGATCCCTTCTAGAAAAGCACTTCAACAGGCTGGGCATAAGAACACGCCGGCAGGCAGTAAAGGCTTGCTTGGACGGAACGAACATTCAATTAGCAAGCCACGTCGTCAAATTCCTGGTGAAAGCAGAAAAGAAACAAGAATGACAGAGGGCCAAAATAGGCCGACGCCAACTAACGAAGTGAAATCCAAAACTGAAAAGGAATCATCTCATTTGATATGGGTAATGGCCCGACACCCGAATGGTAAAATAGGACACATTAACACTTCAGGGGACTGTTATGATTCAACAGACCCAGCAATAAATACCATAGCTCGGCCTAACACCCAGGCGCAAAACAACAGACAGTCCTTCTTTTAAATTCTATGCTCAGTCCGAAATAAGCACACATTTCTGTATTCATTATAATTATTCTCTTTTTATCACTCGAAGCTAATTTCGTTATATATATATATTTGTCATTGTCTTTTTTAAACACCAATTATATTAAACTTATGGTTTTTATATGCTCACAATTGCAATGGTTTTAATTAACTGAGCAATAAAGACTTTACTTACTTATTCACTCAATAGCAACACTACATATTAGGTTGTTTAGCAAGCTTTATTTGTCAAGCAGTATTACACGAAAACAATCCCAAGTTCACAAAAATAAAGAATACATGAATAGTAGCTATCAACAGATTCCATCTCCTATGCCATCCTTGTTTTGGATTAGTCAATTTTTTCCTCTAAAAGTCTTACTCTGGCAATTGCAAAACATCAGGAATCTGCTCATTTGACTTGACATCGGTTAAACCGAACAAACAATATAATACAGTAGTTCTTTCCTTAAAATGGTGAAAGTGGCAAGGCAGTTGAGGGGTGAGTTTGTGAGGAACAGTACAATTAGGTCAGTGACTGATTGCAGTGTTTATTTGAAAGACTGCATGTGGGTGGCTGTGAATGAGTACCATCTGCTCTCTGTCCTGTGTGTGAAACTGTGCAAAAACGCATCAGTGTTCAGAAGACAATTTAATTTAAATTGATGCAGCATATAAGCTGAACATCCTTTACATGGCATAGAACCTGATTTTGACAACAAAAACTCTAGTGTGCGCTTTGCACATGTTTAGAAAAACAACATTGAAACTGAGAAAATTTGAAGTACCAGCACCACAAAAGTGTGCCTGGATAGTTAGCAATAACAAAATGATTTAAATAATTAATTTAATGAGTTTAATAACAAAGTCATTATGAAAGTTAATGATGACATGTATCATTTTATTGCAGTGCATAATAGCAAGTTAGAAAAATGGTCCAAACGATTTATGGAATGTGCTAAACGACTGCAAGTGTTTTACATTAATAGAATCTTATAATGGTAGAAACTATTTTATTTTATTGATTTTTATAAATAGTTTGTATGCAGGTACTTTAAAAAAGAATTGTGGTGGTAGGCCATAATTGAAGTTGAACATTTTTGTGTAATAATCACTGCCATCTCCAATACTTTAGGGGAGTGGGGGCGGGCGAGCAGGTCACAGATCTCCAGATAATTAAAAAGCTTCGCACAGTGCTGTTTACTCCCTCCACCCTTGCCCTATCTATTCAGTCTGTGCTGCCTTATGTTGAGCCTATCTTATTTGCCACAAGGTCCCTCACGTCTTCTAGTGTGCTGCCAGCACTGTGTTGTTTTTTAACAATTCAAGAGTAAGGCTTGTGTACACTGGAGCCAGGGTTCAAGACCACTCAAAGCGTTCGAGCAGCACACTTGACTGTGGGCCTCCTGAGCTTTGGTTTTGGTGCTGATTGCTCAGCTGTCCCACATGAATGATTTATAGGCCTAATCAACAGTGGACATAGCCGCACTCCACCTCCCCAGTCAGTGGACTTGGCTCAAGCAGCAACATGCCCATCTCCCCGATGCCTCCGTAGGGCAGCTGTACAGTTCTGTCTCTTGCCCAGCGCAGTGATGTTCACCTTGAGCTTCAGTGATGGTAATTGGGGGAAGGGGTGCAGTTGCACTTCTCTGATCTTAAAGTCTACAGCAGTCGCCTCAGTCGCAGCCTCGTTAGGCAGCCGCAGCCTCTTCCTCTCAGTCAAACGGACTATGCCACTCTACTCTACTCTATTCCACTCGATTCCACTCCACTCTACCACTCTATGCTGCCTGTACTTAAAGAAACTCTATGTCATACCACTCTATGAGACTTCACTCTATGATACTTCACTCTACGATACTCAACTGTATGCTGTTCCACTCTATGACATTCCACGACAGTCCAATTTATGAAACTCTATGACACTCCACTATATGGAGCTCTATGCTATTCCACTCTACGAGACTCCATTCCACTCTATGCCCCTCCATGACACTCCACTCTATGCTATTCCACTCTGTGGCATTTTAATATACTCCACTCTACGCTGTTCCACTCTACACTGCTCCACACTAAGCTACTGCAGTCTAAGACATTCCACTCTACACCACTCAATGCCACCCCACTCTATGTCACTGCACTCTATGCCACTCCACTCCATGCCACTCTAGTGTACGCCACAACACTCTATGCTGTTTCACTCAACCCCACTCAACTCTATTCCACACCACTCTACTTTATGCCACGAGATGCTATTCCACTGTACACCACTCTCCTCTATGCCACTTGACTCTGTGCCACTTCATTCTACATTACTCTACTGTGTGCCACGCCACTCTATGCAATGCCACTCCAGGCAACTCCACTATATGCCACTCCACTGTATGCCATTCCAGGCCACTACACTGTGTGCTCTTCCACTCTATGCCATGTTACTCTATACCACTCCACTCTACGTCCCTCCACACCTGTCCACTCTACCCCACTCCACTCTACGCCACTCCACTCCATGTCATGCCTCTATACTACATGAAGTTCCATTGTAAGCCACTCTACTGTACCTCATGGCACTCAACTCTATGCCATCCTACTGTACACAAGACAACTCCATTCCACTCCACTCCATGTCCCTCCCGTTTGTGCCACTCCTCTCCACTTCACTCATCTCCAGGGTTCTCCACTCCACTTCACTCCACTCTAGGCCACTCCATTCTATGCCACTCCATGCCACTACACTGTATGATAATCCTTTTAAAGGCATGCAGTTGTACACCACTCCACTCTATGTCACTCGACTCTACGCTATTCCACACAATCCCACTCGCCTCTATGCCACTTGACTCTTTGCCACTCAACTCTAAGCTATTCTACTCTGCACTACTCCATTCTACTTGATGCCACTCTAAGTCACTCCTCTCTATTCCACTCTTCTCAATGCCACTATAATGTATGCTATTCCAGTATACACCACTTCATGCCACACTTCTGTACACCACTCTACTCTATGTTATTTCACTCTAGTCCATTCCACTCAGCTCTACATCACGCTACAGTATTCCACTCTATACCACTCCACTCTATGCTGTTCCACTGTACACCATTCCACTCTACGACACTTGACTATGCACCACTCCACTCTACGCCACTCCTCTCTAGGGCAGCCCAATGTATGCTGTTTCTCTGTACTCCACTCAATGCAATGCTTTTGTACGTCACTCCAAACTACTCTATTCCCCTCGATGCCACTCCACTCTACGCCACTCCAATCCACTCCACGCTACAGCATTCTATGCTATTCCATTCTATGCTATTCCACTGTACATTACTCCACCCTACATCACTTGACTCTACCACACTCAACTCTATGCCACTCTACTGTATGCCACTATGCTGTACACCACACCACACCACTCTACACTATTCCACTCTACGGCACTCCACTACACTATACGCCACTTCACTCTACTCTACGTTATTCCACTCTATGCCACTCTATTCTCTGCCCCTCTACTCTAGGACACTATACCACATACCTCTGTACAACATGCCATTCTACTCTGCCACTCCAGGCCACTCCACTCTATGCTATTACACGCTACTCCACTCAACTCTAAGCTATTCCACTCTATGCCTCTCCACTCTACATCACTCCACTCTACGCCACTCCACACAATGCCACTTGGCTGCATGCCACTCCATGCCAATTGACGCTACACTACACCACTCGACTGAAAGCCACTCGACTGTACGCCACTCAAATCTATGTTATTCCACTTTATCCCACTCAACTCTGTCATGCAACTCAATGGCACTCTACGCTACTCCACTCTACGCTATTCCTCTCTACACTACTCAACTCACTCCAGGCCATGCCACTCCAGTGTACGATCTCCAATGTATGACACTTCACTCTATGCTATTCCACTTTACGTCACTTGACTGTATGCCACTCTGTGCCACTCCATTCTATGTTAGTCCACTTCACTCTATGCCATTCCACTCTACGTCACTCAACTCCACACTACACTACTCCACGCTACACTATTCAACTGTATGCCACTCTACGCTCTTCCACTGTACACCACTCCACTATACGCCATTGTACTCTATGCCTCTGCACTCTACAATACTGTACACCACTTCACTCTACTCAACAAGATTATATGCCAGTCTGCTGTATGCCGCTACACTGCACACCACTACACTCCATCCCACTTCACTGTGCACCACTTTACTCTACCCCTCTTCACTCTACCTCACTCTACTCTACCCCACTCTACTCTACCCCACTCTACTCCACATCTTTCTAGTCTTCGGCACTCTACTGTGTGCCACTCTACACGACTCTAAGCCACTGTATAAAAAGGAAAAATGATAATGTATTTACTTGGTGATATGTTACAAAAACATTTGAAAATAATGAAAAAAACATGGAAATTCAATGAAGAAACCCAAGGTTAATTCTTAGTATATATATAAATAGGAAAAATTATTGTATCCTTACTATAGAAAAGCAAATTAAACCACACAACTGTTAGATATTCAACATAGTGACACCTTAAATTTATAATTTATGAATTGTGCATCCCCATACACAGGGTCATAAACTCGCTAGCCATATTACATGAACTATAACACGTCCCTCCACCATGCACAGTGTTGTCTCATAAATGATGTCATTTGAGATGTCATAAGTGTTGTTATGAATGCTATGATTTCAGATAGTAAAGATGATTTAATAAGAAAAGGTATAAGCAGTGCATCGCAAAGGTAAAAGTTCTAGGTAATGTAGTTTGGCTAACGAGTTGACAACACAGTGTAGAGTGAGTGCACGTGGTATAGCAACTTGAAGGTGGTTTGTAAAATATAAAATGAAGGTATATGTATAACTTTAGAATTCCTAATGTTTATGTAGTTCAAGTTTAGCTTGTATAGAATGAATACATAAAGTTATAGTAAAAGGTGCAAAAATTATAAGTTGAAGTTATAACTTTAACTTTAGAATTTATAATGTCTGTGTAGTTAATTTGCTTTTGTATAAAAAGAATAAATTAAGTTTTCCTAACTGTATGCTTTGCCCTTTGTTTTTTCACATATATGCATATATATTTAGCACACACAAATATCATATTAGAAGAGGATACACATGCTTCACAGACACAAAGAACACATTAAATGGAACATCTTACACATCCAACACAACTCATACATGAAGCATAGGCACCAATAAAATGATCAGACTATCACCGAACTTTGGAAAATGAATAAGCAAGTATGAAAAGATACATAATGTCAGCAAAACCCTCCTGCCACCTGTTTCCAAATTCAACATCACTTGCATATGGCTGGTTCAGTGAATAACCAGAATACAGTTATTAAACCATATCACCACAAGCTGTCTTGGTCTGGTACGGAATCCATCAATACATGAGGAGGTGCACTGACCAGACAGCTACCGGCACTACCGGTCAATACCAATGTCAAATTGTGTACTTTGCAAATTGCTAAAATATACAACTCTTAAGTATACATCATTCTTAACAGCTTTTTATCGGAAGGTAATATTTCCCAAGACCGAATACAAACAGTGCTTGTGTGGTATCTGCCCGAATGATTGGTTCTAGGGATTATACATTGAAAATCAGATGGTCAAAAGTCCCTTGTGTAAATTGATCCTAGGGTGTAATCCCATTGACTCCCAAATTGATACTTCTGAGCCAAATTTGTTCCTTGACACTATTTTGGCTCTGTTTCTGTAAGTCAACTGGACAAGAAGGTCATAGACATTATCTGTTTCAGAAATGCTTTTAGAATATTCAACCAGTGCCCCCCAAGCTGCTGAAAGATGGAATGAGTTATTGTAAGAAACTGGATTATTTTTTAGGGAGAGTGACTACCCAACTCAAGGAACAATCACAACTTTTGTCAGGGTGAACCTTCAAAGTAGCTGAATTAAACTGCGCTCAATTCCCTAGGAACAATGGAACAGAGCAGATAGGGTTAATTTAGGGCAATGTAGAAAATATGTATGCAGTACCAGAACAGCAATACAGTCAAAATGTAAAACAATAAAAATCCTAAACCAAATTAGAAAAATAGAGTGAAATTTACTAGATGAAATGACATCTAGATGACAAAACTCCAATAGGGGGAACCGTAGATATGAATTTTTACATTTTTAGGAAGGAATAGTGGCAAGAAGCATAAAGTGCCAATGATAGTCAATGGTCTTGGAAGACTGGTCCCAAGGTGCACTTTAATGCTGACCACTCTGAGTGCAGGTTAGATGCACCAACAAGATTTATCCTTTGTGTTTTGTCTTTTAAGCCCCAAGCTACAAAAGGAGTGTACTTACAAAAGCCCTTTGGCCATTCGCGAGGCAATTATAGACTCAACAGGCCAACAGCAGTGTATATTTGCCACTGGCCAGGTAGGCATTTGCAGGAAAGTCCTCTGGTATCTTGTTGTATCCCTGTAGCTTGAACAGGAGGTCAGCCTTATCATCCTTTGAGTTTACTTCTTCCTCATGGGTACAAGAGAAAGCAGGTCCAGTCCTGCAGGGTGCTTCTCAAGTCACAGACAGCAAGTTCAGGCCTCTTCTGATCTTCTTTATGTCCAGGAGTATTCTGAAGTGGGTGCTTGTAGGTGTCACATTTATACCAGACACAAGCTAGTATGCTGGTAAGTAGAAATGACTCCTTGGCACACCTCAGCCAATGAGGTGCAATTTCCTGGAGCCAATCCTACCCACTTCATGCATTTTTTAGATGGTGAAAGTCTTCGGCCACACTCAACTTGGGCTGTGTGTATGGGGAGTAAACTCTGGTAACCCTAGTGTACTACCACATCTACCACCAAAGTCAACTTTAAAGCAGCCATTGTGCCCCTATCAAACACAAGGATAGAACTCTGATAGTGAAAACCAGGGTTTTCAAGCAAACCAGACAATGGATACCGACAAACTGTTTAGGCATCCTAATTCCCTTCCTTTCAAGTGCGCCTCCAGTGTTGTATGTAAATGTCCACTGACAGAATTTTGGTGGGACAAAGCTGATGCTTCAGCAGCTCAACAGTGGATACACAAGAATTATATTGCCACCCTGTTGCCCTACTTTTACATTGTGTCCCAAACTGTTATGTGTAAACTCAGCAGACTTATCAATCAGGATTTGACATTCAAGCATGATTTGAGACTTTAAAGTAAAAGAGAATGCTCACATCCCCTCACCCTGCAGATTCTGGGAAGTTCAGAGGAGTCATCTCTGCCAGTTCAGGTCAGTCTTTTGTTTGCTCCTGGGAGGAAGTTTGCACCTTTTTTACACCTATTAAAATGCTAATGCCTGGTCAGTATAAATGTGACAGCACATTCAATTTAGCCTCCAAGAACTTCAGGCAGAGAAAAGGTTTTAAAAGTTCCCTTTCTTTAATTTTTATTAAAACACCAATGTCGACATTGAATTCGATTTGAATAACCATTAAAAAAAGTTATTTATTTTTCTAGCCAGCCCATTCCCGAGATGCAGTATTAGGATTTGAATCTGCACTCTGCTTTTTCTACACAGGACATTTAGGCATGCCATAATGAAAAGTGTTCGGGTGCTAGTCACTGTAGGGACATGTTCACTTAAATTTCTACACACCTTACTATTAAATAGCAAGCATCCAGCCTTTTGAGTTATATAGCCTATATCGGGGTGACTTATTAATATTTAAAAGGGAAGTTTTGACCAGTCAAAAGGGTTTATTTTAACAAGTCGAATTACAATGCAGGCTACAATGGTTGGCCCAAAGCCATGTTTGACACTATTGGTGTAGAGGTAGGCATAATAGGTGCTGCAGTCCACTAGTAACATTTTACTTACAGGCCCTGGGTACATTTTGTACTACATTCTATGAACCTACAGGTGAGTTAAATATGCCAAATTATGAATATGCCAATTCTACCATGTTTAAAGTGGGAGTCCAGGCCCATTACTGCTAGTTTGCTGGGTTAAAGTGCACAGAGTCCAAGCACAAGCAAAAATATAGGTAAAAAATATATGCTGTCACCAGCATGACAGCAGCGTCGTGATTGGTCTGAGCGCTGTAGTTCAGTGCGCAGACAGGGACTGGGAGTCCTCAGACAGGGACTGGGAGTCCTCAGACAGGGACTGGGATCTTGTGCATGTTCTCCGCCCAAGCTATGCCATACAGCCTGGTGGGGAACATGCTAAGAGTGCATGACTGTTGGGCTGGCCCAAGATGGCTGGCCAAACCGTCACATGTACTTACAGAGTGCCCACCACTCCTCCCCCTGCTCTGGCCAGCCCTGCCCCACACCTGAGCCAGAACAGAACAATAAAATTATAACAACATTGCATAATTATCATTTTATTGTTCCTTTTTTAACTGCTCAGGGAGCACTGGGGCATCCCCATAATCCCCTTTATCAAGGTTGTGGCTGCTGACAGCTTACTATAGGTTTGGGGTGCAATAGCTGAGCCCAACAGTGATGCCAACTGCCTCTTGGTAAACTAAGTTCAGGGACCTCTAGTAATTGTGACCCCTTTATCTTTATGTTACTTTAAAAATGTCAACATTGCTGAAAATTATGTGGATTGATTTTGTGAAAATGATAGCAAAGAGTGCAACAAGTGGAAATGGAGAACACATTTGGTGCATTTGTCAGGTTAACCCTCAGAGTGCTACAGACATGTTTCTTTTTTAAACGTAAATATGAACTAAATGATGATAGATTTCCTCATAAAAACAAGCATTGGAAAGGCAATCAGTCTGGCTTTTGTTTGAGTTGGAGCTATTAGCATTGTAAATGGCAATGTATTTTACTTATATGTTATGGAGTGCATGTATGTGGTGTGTAGTGGAACTATGTGGGTTGGATTGGATTAGTTAGTTGTGTAATTGTGTGGCGTGGAATTGTGTTATGTAGAGTGGATTTGTGTAGTGACATCATGTGGCATGGTGTGTTGTGGAAATATATTGTAGCGAGGAAATGGGGTTAACTGCAGACATTGCTAAGTTAGCATAAGTAGTATATGCTTGGCTGCCATACTGCCGCTTTTGCACACAACACTACATGGCTCTGTTTTCGTGAAATACTTTGCTGGCGCTGCTTCACATGAGAACTGTCTACCTTTCACATATCCAGCGGGGCACCGCGCTCTCTGTCTGCACAGCCTGTTCAAGGTCGAATAACAATATATGCTGTTGATTCACTTTGGTCAGTCCCACGCACATAGACATAATATGAAGCATAGCGGCCCAACTGAAACTCGGGTGCTTTTAATATGGCATTATATGCATGAGAAGGCACCTGGAGAAAACCTTTCCAACATAGAAGAGCTGTGCTGATCCTGAGATGTAATTCACTGCATCTGATCTCCTAGGTATGGGGTCTCGCTGACAAAGCCCAGAGTAGAGGTCTTCTATAATTATTCTAAACTAGCTCATGAGCACGGGGAGGGTGGTAAAAGGAGCTGTTGTCCTGTTTCCACTGTCATTATAATATGATTTCCTCTTTTGTGCTTTATGGAATTGTAACAATGCTAATTATATATTGTTTTTATGCATTATGCTGCTCGTATTGGCTAGAGTACTGCACCTTAGAGCACGTTATTTAAAAATAAACATTTTAAACTATACAGTGTCTCTGATTATTCACGTTGTGGACAAGTATGAGTGTGATCGAAAGAGTGTTCTTGTTTCCCACTATTCCTGAGAGTTTACTAAGTCGCATGTTCTAGGTTGTCTAATCATTGGTAGCTTCGCTGTAGTACGAAGAACGAATGAGACACCAATGCTAGTCGGATTGGGGTTCTGAGCCCTTAGGTGGCTTTTTTGGTACACAACAATACACCGCGGTCCTGGTTTCCTGCGCATAGTTCTGTGCATGAGCTGAATCCCTGCAACAATATGGTTAGCAATTATGTGGCATTCAGTGTAGCCATTATGTGGAGTGGAATTGTGTGTTAGTGGCATTATGTGGAGTGGGATTGTGTGTTGTGGCGCAGTAAGTAGTACAGTTTAATTATGTGTTGTGCTGTTGAATATTGCGGCATGATGTGTAATTGTGTGGTGGGGATTGGATGTATGTGGTGTGTTGTGTAATTGTGTTGTTGAGTTGTATTATGTGGGTTGGTGTTAAATTATATGGTGTGGATTGGAAATTTGGTGACGTAAATGAATAAATAGGTAAGAGCTAAGCATCAGATCTGTGTGTTAAAAAAGGAAAGATTTGGAGTTATTGGCATTGTAAATGTAATTGTCCCTTACCTATGTGTTATGGATTGGAGTGGATGTATGTGGTGTGTACCAATTATGTGGGTTAGATTGGACTTGTTAGTTATGGTATTGTGTGTTGTGAAACAGTGTGATGTGGATTTGTGTAGTGAAATTATGTGGTATGGTGTACATTTCTATTATGTGGATATTAATTATGTGTTTTTGAGTGTATTAGAATTATGTGTAGTGGGACTGTGTATAATGGAGTGTACGTATGTGGAATGGTATTTTGTGTTGTGGAGTGTTATGTAGTGGTGTTTAAAGAAGACATTATGTATAATTGAATGACTATTAAAAAAATAATTAGCGAAAAATTTCTTTCAGTTTTTTTGTCCTTGCAATACTGGAAACCACTTCCTGCCCTTTGTAATGCTTGCTTGTTATAGCTTTTTTTGTTATGAATGGTGGGACATAGACAATAGGAGGGTAGAGATTGAGAAATAGTACCTTAAATACAACACGAGCAGCGGACAGACACTAGGAGAGAATCAGCGATGCCAGAGTCCGAGTACACACTGATGTGGTGCTGAGTAATGCTGAAGTGGTGATGTGCTGGTACATATGTGATGCTTAGGTGATGCTGAATGATACTCAGGCAGTGCTGTGTGATACTGAGGTAGTGGTGTGCTGTTGTGGAGTGTTACTGAAGTGGTGCTGAGTGATGCTGAGGTAGTACTGCGCTGATGCTGAGTTGGTGGTGAACTGATGAGGAGGTGATGCTGAGGTGATGATGAGGTGGTGCGGCTGAGGTGCTGGTTCATGCTAATGTGGTGGTGCTGCACTGGTGCTTAGGTGGTGCTGAGCCAGTTCTCAGGTGGTGCTGAGTGATGTTGAGTTGGTGCTGTGCTGAGGTGATGCTGCACTTATGTGGAAGTTGTGCTGCATTGGTGCTGATTTGCTGCCGTGGCGGGGCTGCCATGGTGCAGAGATGGTGCTGAGCTGGTGTTGGTGCACTGATGCAGAGATGGTGCTGTGCTAATGCTGAGGTGGTGCTGCGCTGGTGCTGAGCCATGCTGAGGTGGAGCTGAGTGATGCTGAGGTGGTGCTGCTGCACTGGTGCTCAGGTGGTGCTGAGCTGGTGCTCAGTTGGTGCTAAGTGATGCTGATGTTGTGTTGTGCTGGGGTGGTGGTGCACTGATGTGGATATGGTGCTGTGCTAATGCAGAGGTGGAGCTGCGCTAATGCTGAGTTGGTGGTGCACTGATGAGGAGGTTATTGCTGAGGTAGTGCTGAGTGATACTGAGGTAGTGCTGAGTGATACTGTATTATTCTGAAGTGGTGGTGCTGCGCTGGTGCTGAGGTGGTGCTGAGTGATGCTGAGCTGGTGCTGTACTGGTGGTGCTGTGTTAATGCAGAGGTGGAGCTGCGCTAATGCTGAGTTGGTGGTGCACTGATGAGGAGGTGGTGCTGTGCTGAGGTGGTGCTGAGTGATGCTGTGGTGGTGCTGAGTGATGCTGAGGTGGCGGTGCTGCTCTGGTTCTGAGGTGGTGCTGAGCTGGTGCTCAGGTGATGCAGAGTGATGTTGAGTTGGTGCTGTGCTGAGGTTGTGGTGTGCTGATGCTGAAGTGGTGCTTCCTTCGTGCTCAGTTGCTGCTGAGGTGGGGCTGCATTGGTGGTGGTGCACTAATGCTGAGATAGTACTGTGCTAAATATGAGATGGTGCAGTGCTGCTTTTAAGGTGGTGATGCACTGGTGCTGAGGTGGTGCTGTTCTGATACCGAGTTGGTGCTGCACTGATGGTGGTGCACTGATGAGGAGGTGGTGCTGTACTGATGCTGAGGTGATGCTGAGTTGATATTGAGGTAAGGCTGTATGCAGATTTCCTCACCACCACCAACCTTTAACAGTGCCCCTTAAGGCTCTATAATGACTAGTGTTCAGATGCATTTATTAGTTATAAAGCACCACACATGCCAGTGTAGGGTGTTCAGAGCACTTTGCATTATATACAAATTACACAAAGACAATCAATCATACATGTATAAATTAGCATAAATGTATTGTTACATAAGACAGAGGACTACAGGGTGTAGGAGTGACAACTCAGCATATTTCTTAGGCAGCATTGCCAAAGGGTGCTTGGGCCCCAGAAGCACAAACACAGAATTGAAAACAGAACACCATAGTTGGGGGTTCTCTTAAATAAAAATAATCAATTTCTACCCAGATGAACCCTTTTTGCAGCATTAATATCTGCTCTGATCTATACTTTGCATTACATGCAGTTCTTTGATGACAGTTATAACTTCACTGTTCTATGTTAGTATTCTAACTTATAAGCTGCAAGTAACAGAAAAGCAGTAGCCCGCTGACCTATTCACATTGCATTGTACACTTTTTTGCAGTTGGCATATTAACCCCCTGCGCTACCTTGTGATCACTCAAAACTTCTTCCACTAGACAACTCAATCTCTCCAACAAGAACATTAATCACCGGAGTTATCTTGACATATTTATTGTCTGGAAACTGCTGGAGACCAGGAATGTGCCAGCTAGTGCTTTTAAAAGTAAAATAAACTGGGATAAATGGCTCCTCTGAAGTCGGTATCTAGTGCGATACCGCCCTTGTGCCGGCCCTGCATTCTTATTCTGCATTTATTTAATGCAGTACATTCAAATGCACATTTTACGGGTACATTCTTCCAGAAGGAAACATTTTGGCCTCAGTGCTAATCCGGTGAGGAGAGATTTAGAACTCCTCAGCCAGCAGCCAATCACAGGTCCAAGAGTGGATGAAAGAACACAATCATTGTGCATATTAAAGTTACATTTGAAGCATTGATTTAATGGAACTGAAACAATGTGCTGTGTTTAAGTAGTGGTTAAACTTTTTTACATGATTCAAGCAGTAGGTAGAAGGCATGGCTGGCTGCTGCTATCTTTGGAGCTGGTATCAATGGGGGAAGGGAACACAGGAAGGACAAGACAAAGAGAGCCAGGGTAGTTTCAGGGGACCCGTTAAATAGGCAATCCATGCCAGTTATAGCCTTGTGGGGCCCAGAGCTGCTGTTGCAGTGTTTTTGTGCCTGTTTCTGGAGGAAATTAAAGGAGGCAGACTTACAACCACAATAGGTAATTGCTTGCATTCCAAACCAGCCTGGGAGATGCCTTCGGGAAGAATACAAAAGAATGCCAGCCTTATGGAAGGAAATGGGAGGGTGAATCCTGCAATAAAATGTAAGCAGCTATGTCTGAGCACCCACAGTGTAACATGAGGTTGAAAACATAATAAAATAGTCCCCCCACGAGCAGATCAACAGAACAAAGCATAATGATATTGTACTAAGTCCCTGCTCCTTGGAGGAAAAAGGAGGGACAAAAATGCAGGACTGGCCACTAGCAAGCAAGGTCTTTTAAAGGACATTAAAACACTCAAATGAGATGCAAGGAATGGGATTTGGCCCACAGATATATATGTATACTGAAGTATGCAAGAGGTCGTACGCTTACGCTCGACCAAACAACACAGTCAACATTTCACCTGCTTCTTCCTTCCTTTCACTCATTTGTTCTGCATGGGTGCAGGAAAAAGGATTATTCAAGGTTTATTTTCATGGAGAACGTTCCTGCCTGGTGTCGTAAATGCGTCAGCCAGAAATATGTTTTTGGGGTAAGCAAGGCAAGCCTCTGGTACCCAGCATCCTCTCCAGTAGGCAAAAAAATCTTCCACATTGATGTATGAGGATTTCTTCACTATTGGAATGCATGTGAGCAGACTGACCGTTGTCTACTGCAAAACAGCCAAGGCCTCTGAATATAAACTAGGTCATCACTCTATCAAAGTGAAGCTACTGTAAGACAGACCTTCTTTGATCCATCCGCTGTGCTTCCTGAATGTGCAGCTATAGACTGACTATTTCCTTAAGACTAGACAAAGACTGAGGCATTGATGAAGGATTACATAGCTGCCCTGATGGTGCTGGTGACGTATAGTCACTGAAAGGCTGGACCCCAGCTACCAAATACAGCTAAGTGAACACAATGTACAAAAACCCTTGGATGAATCACTCACACCCAGATACCAGGAAAAGACTGCTGAGGAGTCGTCTACAAATGCAGGTGAACTGAGTGGTAACATTTTCTGACAAGTGTATTCCTTTCTCATGCCAACATTTCGTTTACTGCATTTTTGTGGGATCCTCATCTTGTCTTTTCCCAGTATCCACTAGCAACTTTCATGCCTGCTATTGAGCACAGGCCCACCATTATCATCAGTGGCCATGCTGCTAGAAGGTTATTCTAGGCTGCAGTCTGCTGACTTACGACCCTGTATTGTTTTTTAAAGGCCCTGTGCCCCAGTTTATTTGCATTGTAACGAAATTTGCAAACCCGAAGAAGGTTCTGCGTGGTCCTTGTTTGGGCCCATTAACTCTAGGGGAGCACAAACAAAGTTCCTTAAATGTCAAATTACCTGTATGCCTCCTTCAGTAACAAGAACCTCCCCTTGGATTTGAAGCCTCAAACTGGTGTCACTAGCACTTATAACCTGATGAGAAGCCCAACTGAAACATCAGTATCTAATCCTAACCCTCACCCCCAACAAAAAAACACACACACACACGCACGCACACACACACACTTACTTCGGTAGCACTCATGCACACTCAGTCAGGCACAAAATGCAAAATGTATTGGACACTATACTAAATGTATTAATGCATCCTTGTATAGAATATAGCAATCATTTCTCATGAGGTACTACTGAGTAATGATGTACGTACACATTTCCGCAATGACGCATCAATACAGAGGCTTCTAAAAGAAAAAGTTACCATGGGTGATAAGGAAATAAACAAGACAAAAGTCTCCCGTTTATTGATTGTCAATATCAATGAACTGAAGATGTTCCCTTTATAATGCTACTTAAAGACCCCAATAAGAGAGACACCATATTTGGAAGTTATTGTACTCGGTCAACAAGTTAATAGAAGGATGCAAAGCAAATAAACAGATCTGACTTGTCTGCTACATGAAATACAAAGTATATAGATTTGAAGGCGCCCTGGAAGCTTGTTAGAGCTAATTAACTATTTATCCTTATTTTTATGTTATTTTTATACAAACAGCATCTTTATTAGTATTGATAATATAGTTATTGCCGTCCGTGTTATGCAATAATTGCAGCTTAGTATAATGTGCCACAATTTCCGGTGTTGTCTGAACTGCAGACATTGTTCTATTTATCTTACTTACCCCTCTTTTGCTGAAACCAAAAAGCCACCCTTCTCAAGGAAGATGTTCTGAAGCCACAAAACCGATTTTTTTTTAATCAATGACTTATGAACGTCTGATAACGCATACAAACAAGTAACCTATAGTTAGTAATGCGTGTTTGGATTTGGTAGGAACCCACTCACTAGACTAGATTTCTATTTTTTGCAAACATTCAATATTTTTTAAAGTTTTTTTTTCTTAAAGATTGTAACTAATAATAGAGAGTTATAAAACCAGGGTCTTGTACGTCAACTTACCTTGACACTGTGTAGTAAGTAGGCTGCCACTTGTTCTCAAATGTCAATCTGATGGTAGCCCCAGGGTTATTTTTATACATGTCTGGTACCAAGCCGTTAACTAACCTGTCTTTGTCACTGCAAGGGAGGTGCACGCAAGTGCATCAGTGAAAAAGTGACTGCAATCAATGAGAGATCAGACTTCGGATCAATATGCTGTATCCTTGAGGAGGAATCAGCTTACAGCAAATAATGGAAATACATTTACCAGGCGAGGAGCCGCGAGATGGGCTTGGAAGTCACTTTCAGCTTCATGCATGTATCAGCTGATCTCACGCCTCTTGTAGGTCATGCAAAGGAAACATATCTCAATAATAAGAGGAAGCCTCAGGAGCGGCTCCTCTGCTGAGGCTGAGGAGCGTTGCCCCACTGCCTTAAAGCACGGCAAAAAAGGTAAAATAAAAGTATAACAACGAGATGTTATTATCATTTTATTTTTCTGTGCTGGGGCAGTTTTGGGGGGCGGGGTTAGACTGCGCAGGGGGAAGGAATGGTGGCACCCTCCTAAGTGTGCATGAATGTTTGGATGGCCCTGTGGGGCCAGCCAAACATTAATGCGCACTTTGCTGTAATGTAGCCTTGGTGGAGTACATGCTTAGGCTTCCATTCCCCATCTGATCATCATACCACTGCGTTCAGACCAATCACAATGCCGCATTGCAGTGTTGTGATTGGCTTAGGGGAGCCTATCCTGCTTCCTCCTTCAACAGAAGCCAGGAAGAGGACGGAAGAGAGGTGGCAGCCGGCCAGCCGGCAGATCACTGTTTTTGTTTTATTTTCTCCTCCCTCCCCCCTCCCCCCCTCCCCACTCCACCCCACTACTGATTCACGGGAGCAGCAGCAACTAGCAACCCTTAGACCCATGGAAACCTGGGTATGCAACCATCATGAAAAACAGTGGTTCAATAGTTGGTATTATTTATCATCATACTGTAATTCATCTGCAATAGTTACTGTATAGCATCAATAAAGTCGCCATCACCTGATACCTGTGCGACAGAGCATCCTACATTGGTCTAAGTGGATTTTCGTATCCTGGGTGCTGCCATTCATTGGAGGGGCATTGAATAGCAAACAATTCCTCCGTCATGCAGTACTAACAGTTGCTGTCATTCATGAATTGTGCCACAAGTGATCTATACCCCTGAGTGATTACTTTTTGTTTTCGTTCTTCTCACTTGGTGTGTCATTTAAAAAAAACATTAGAATCCCAGTTTGGTTAGGATCAGCACTTACCCAAAATCTCCGAGTTCTGTTGAGAACCTATAATTCAAGGGGTTGAAAAGTCATTTATGGAATATCAACAAACAAGGTACAAAATGGCCTCATTTGTGTAACAGGCAGAGGCACGCTATGCCTATGGACTTGAATATATCAAGAGTTACTTGTTGTTGGAATACAAAGTTTGATTTTGTCACTGTTTCTATTCTACATATTGATGTTTAATGGTTTTGGTCACTTGGGACACATTGCACTTTAATAATTTTATGTTGATGTCAAGTTACATTTATAGACATGAATTTTCCCTGAAAGAAGTGTCTGTTGCATTATTGATGCTATACATTAATTGAAAACTGTAATTAATGCTGATGAATTGTATTATGATGAGAAATTATACCAATGCAAATCACTGTTTTTCATCATTTATATTAAAAGGAAACAAGCATAGGTCAGTAGCTTCATGAACATCTAAGTGAGGCTGACAAATACTTCTAAGAAGTTTGTGTTATCGTTAAGTACTGTGTGGCTCTATAGCCTTTGTGGTTCAGGATCATGTTCCTCAATAGTGCTGATGTAAAATCAATTACTACTCTGCTATTTACAATACTGCTTTCCCTTTACAAGCATTTAAGCTTTATTTTTGATAAATCTAAGTGGTTAATAATAATTATACATCCCTGTTCACGGATTTCTAAAGAATATGTGTTAGACTTGGTATCTTTGTCGTGGTTTTCCCAGACTTTTTGCCTCTACCTCCTGTATTTTTGTTGCTGTGCTGTATTACGTTTTTGTTGGCCTAGATGCTTTGGGCACTTTGCCACTGCCAGTAGCGGTCCGTGAAGGGAGTTCCGTGGGGCGGTGAGGCGGGGCGGGGGAGGGGCAGGGTGGGGAAATGTAAACACCGGAATATGGATGAACGGAGGAAAGTACACATTTAAATAAATAAAACTAATTTCGTTGCGCGCGCTGCACCGCATTTTGCGATGCAGCGCGCGCAAAGGAATTCGTTTTATTTATTTAAATGTGTACTTACCTCCGTTCATCCATATTCCGGTGTTTACATTTCCCTACCCTGCCCCTCCCCCGCCCCGCCTCACTGCCCCACGGAACTCCCTCCACGGACCGCTACTGGCCACTGCTGATCAGTGTCAAAGTGCAAGTGCTCCCTGTGTAAATTGTGTTTACAATTGGTTCTCCCTGATTGGCACATTTGATCTACTAGTAAGCCCCTAGTAAAGTGCACTAAGTGTGCCAGGGCCTGTAATTCAAATGCTACTAGTGGGCCTGCAGCACTGATTATGCCACACACATGAGTAGCCCTGAAATGGTATCTCAGACCCGCCACTGCAGTGTCTGTGCCCAGTTGTTTAACTGCCATGTTGGCTTGGCAAGTGCACCCACTTGCCAGGCCCTAATCTTCACTTTTTGTACATGTAAGGCACCCCTAATGTAGGCCCAAGGTACCCCCCTGTGCAGGGTGCAGTGCATGTGAAAGGTAGGACATGTACTGGTGTGTGTGACGTGTCCTGATAGTTAAATAATAACAATTTCGTTTTTCACTATTGAAAGGCTATCTTGCCCCATAGGATAGAGTGGGTAACACTGTGTAACATCTTACAAGTATAACTTCCCATTGGGACAAGATGGAGAAATAAAGTTTAGGCTCTCTGAACTCAGAATTTAGTAACACATCTTTTAGTAAATTACTTCTGGACTCAAGAGGAACCTTTGCCAGGAGGAGAGCTGAAGAGCTGTGAGGAGGAGTATGGCCCCTTCGCTGTGAGCTGTGTGGAGTTGCTCTGCAGTTGCTGTTTCTGCCAAGGAGAGGACAAAGACTGGAACTTTGCTTTGAAACTGCTTAAAGAAGATCTCCAAGGGCCTGTGTGAGCTGGTCTCCTGTTCTGAAGTCTCAGGGACACAAAGAGTTCACCCTCTCTCCCCTAAACTCTGCTGCTGAGAGTTCGACCTGCCAGGAGGTGCCTGTTCCAGTTGTGGCCCTCTGGGGATTGTTCCTGCTGTTGGGAGCTGGAAGAAGCCTGAAGAACTAAGAAAATCAATGCATCACTCTTTTTGCAGCTGTATTTCCGACGCAGCACCGATGTGCGAGGAGAATCTCCACACATCGCTGTGCTGCTGCAGAAACTGATGCAGCACCCGTCGCTGCTGCAAGAACCGATGCATTGAGGGATCACAGCTGAAGAAACCGAAGCAGCACCGCTTGATGCCACCACATTGATCACCGATGCTTCCTGGATTTCCATGCATCGTACCTGTGTGGCAAGTTTTTCTGATGCATCACCAGCAGACAAGAGCCGCCTTGGAGTCGGTGCATTACTTCCCCCTACAGACCAGATTAGGTGCATCACTTCTCCTGCGTGCAGAAGAACTGTTGCATCGCCTACCCATGGTCTCAGGAACTGACGCATGTCTTTGTTTTTTGAGGCTTCCCATCTCTGGGACTGTTTGGCCTTGTGAATTTTGACGCATGTACAGGTACTTTGTGAGAAATCACGCCTCCATAGTTTTCTATGGACCCTGTTGCTTGAAATGTTATTACATGTATGTTGGCTTTTTGTGGTTTTGGTCTTGTTGAGTTTAGATAAAGATTCTTTCTTTTTACTAAACTGGTGTGGTGTCCATTTGTGGTGTTATCACTGTGTGTTTTGAGTACAAATAATTTACACATTGACTTTGGGATAAGTCTGTCTGCTCGTGCCAAGCTACCAAGGGGGTGAGTAGGGGTTATCTAAAGCATGTATCCCCCTTACCCTGACTAGGCCCCTATTTCTAAAAATATGAAATTGCAGATGACTTTAAAAATGTTATATACATACATTATGATAAGGGAATTAGCGTGTACATTGCAGCAGTGGTTCCTCTATTGGCGTATGGGGGTGTTGACCCACTATTTATTTTACCCCCCAGCCCCTATAGTTCCCCCCTTAGCCCCTTTATGAAAAATGTCATACATTTTTCAGGCCATGCCACAGCATTTTTACCATCCACGTCCTGGGAATGGTTGCAGCAGGTGATTGGGTTACGAGGCGTGCAAAGGTAGGGCTTAGCACTGATGTCAGCTGAGCAGAGCACTAAAGTAGGAGCCACCACTCTGACACAAATATCCTACCACCCAGCATTCCCCCAGGTCTCCCGATAAAAATGGTACCTCACTCATGTGGGTGGGCCAAGTACCCGCAACAGAAAACATTTTGTGGAGACATCAAAATTACCTGTCGCAAAACGACCTGGCTTTGCAAGAGTGGGCAGCTGGGTGTTTGGCCCCGGGCTCAGTGGCCACAAGGGAAACCTACCAAACCCACACATTTCTGAAAACTAGACACCCTGATGAGTCCAGGGAGGTATGGGTTGTGTGGATCCCCCAAAGTTTTCCTACCATGAATCCTCTGCAAACCTCAAATTTAGCTGAAAAAATCTAATTTTTCTCATATTTCTGTGTTGGATCACCGGGCTGACACAAATTTACTCGTGTGGGTGGGCCAAGTATGCATAACAGGGAAGGGCCGAAAACATATTGTGGAGACATAAAAATTACAAATTACAAAATGACCTGGTTGTGCAATGTGGGGGGGGGGGGACCAGGGTTTTTGGAACCGGGCTCAGTGACCATCTACGGAAACCTACCAAACCCAAACATTTCTGAAAACTAGACACCCTGGGATGTATCCACAATATGTTTTGGTCCCTTGCCTGTCGCAGGTACATGGCCCACCCACACAAGTGAGATACCATTTTAATCAAGAGACCTGGGGGAATGCTGGGTGGTGGGAGCTTTGTGTCGGCCCAGTGATCCCACAACTTTCCCATACAGAAACGAGAGAAAAACTTGATTTTTTCAGCTAAATTGGAGGTTTGCATGGGATTCTGGGTAAGATGCATGAATTTGATTTGGTTTCCCTAGTTGCCAACTAAGCCCAAAAACTCAGATGAACCCCATGCAAATCCAGGTCTTTTTGAAATAGGAAATTTTGATGTCTCCACAATACGCTTTGGGCCCTTCCCTGCCGCAGGTATTTTGCCGCCCACACAAGTGAGGTACCATTTTTATCGGGAGACTTGGGGAGATGCTGGGTGATAAGAACTTTGTTGTTTCTTTGTGAAGTGTGAAAATTATGGCACACTAATACAAGGAAAATGTGACAGTCACATGTTGAGGTTTGCAGGACATTGTGGGTACGGTAACTTGTTGCGATCCATGAGACATCACAATGTACTCCCCTGGGTGTTTAGTTTATGATAATATCTAGAGTTGGTAGGTTTTTCTTAGATGGAATGTACACCGTGGCAGAGAAAAACAGAAAAGACAAATATTACTGCACAGCCATCTGGTTGTGGTTGAATGATGGTTTCAGTATATAACATTTTATTAACAAGTGATTTCATAAAAAATGAAATGCACTGTCAATAATTGAAAGGGCAAAAAACTGAACCAGTGACTCACATCTCATGAGCTGTAAAGCCGCGTCAAGGCCCCAACCGCTTTACAGGCCATTCACAAAACTTTCATACGTGATACACACAAGACCATTCACACCACCCGGCACGAAACCAACACATTACAAAATTCACAAAAAGGGACAAGGTACACCCTGCTTGAGAAAGACAAAAAAGACCAATATTGCTGCACAACCATTGATTCCTCAAGCATACACACGCAGTGGTTGGATTTGGCATGAGGGCGAGTGATGGTTCAGCATATGCAATTTTATTAACAACAGATTTCACAAAAATGAAATGCACTGTTAATAATTGAAAGGACAAGAAACTGAACCATTGACTCACAGCTAGTGAGCTGTAAAGCCACAACAAAAGGCACCAACCTCTTTACAGGCCATTCATAAACCTTTCATATGTGTGACACATACAAAACCATTCACGCCATCAGCCTTGGGCTGATCACATTACAACACTCACATCAGCAGGCAGTGCCATTCAATGACCCATCACTTTCACACGCCCACATGCCTGACACACCAACCACACTGGCTGACAGATTGTGTGGACTGGTATTTGGTTACCAGTGTGTGTAATGACCAGCAGCAAGTCCCTACTCACACACCGTCAGCCAAACGCCAGTCCACGCACACCGCCAGCCAAGCACCAGTCCACGCACACTGCCAGCAAAGCGCCAGTCCACACAAACTGCCAGCCAAGGGTCAGTCCATGCACACCACCAGACAAGCAGCAGTCCACGCACACCGCCAGACAAGCGCCAGTCTACCCACACACAGCCAGCCAAGTTCCAGTCCATTCACACCGCCAGGCAAGCACCAGTCCACCACACCGTCACGCAAGTGCCAGTCCACACACACCACCAGCCAAGTGCCAGCCCATGCACACCACCAGACAAGCACCAGTTCATGCACACTGCCAGCCAAGCACCAGCCTACACACACCACCATCACATTTAGGGTTTTTTATACAAAAAAGAAAACACAAACACATTGTAAGTAGATAAAAATCTACTAACACAAAATCTGAAACTAAATACAATGCAATAATGCCAACCTTGAAACTGAACAAAAAAGATAAAACAATACAGACCAGGCAGTTCACTTTATCACTCATGGATGATCCCAAAAATTATTTTGCATGTGGTACATTCTAAAACAAGCAGGCACACACAGCAAAGGGTTAGAACGACACTCGGGCAGTACATAAGAGTCTCCTTCTGCGTACGTCTTCACCAACAGACTCTACATCTCCTGCTGGGAAAGTCTTTTGTGGGTGTGGTAGAAATGTTATCAGGAAAGTCCTGATCTTTCAATCTAGCCACATCCTCCACCACTCCAACTCTAGGAACATTTGCCTGTTCCACTACAACAAGGCTGCCTTTTACACACTCCTAAATCTTAACAAAAGTCCTTGTTGAGTCAGGACAACAATCCTTAAATACAACAAAAGCATTAAAGGTTGCCAAGTGGAATAGATGGATAACCAACTCCTTATAACAAATGTAAGCCTTCCGAAAAGCAGTGTAAGGTTCCAACCTCTGATACACTCTATCAACACCACCCATGTGTCTTTTATAGTCTAAAATGCACACAGATTTGCACACTTTAGAAACCTGACCCCATACAGTGACAGGTGAAGTGCTTTAATCATGGATTGTAGTCAGCATGTACACATGTCTCCTGTCAGCAAACTTCACAGCTAAAAGTTCCTCACTACGTAACACACTGCGCTGTCCCTCCTGAAGCTTTTGACAAACAAGTCCTTTTGGGAAACCTTTATGGTTATAGTGGATTGTGCCACAAGCAACAGTGTAGAAGTTCTCTGCATATAAATGGTGACCTTTGTTAAAAAGTCCTCTACCAAGTTTCCACACAATTTTCTCACTCACTCTAAAAGTGGACAGACAACCAGGGGGGTCAATCCAAGAATCCCTACCGGTGTACACCCTGAAATATGAGACATATTCAGTCCTACTGTCACACAGCAAATACATCTTAATTCCATAGTGTGCCTTCTTGCTAGGAATGTACTATCTAAAAACCAAGCAGTCCTTGAACAAGACCAAAGACTCATCCACAGCTATATCTTTCCCTGGAACAAAGATTTCAGAAAATCGATCTACACAGTGATCAATGACAGGCCAAATCTTAAAAATACGGTCACAATCAGGGTGATCTTGTAGCAACGCTATACCATTATCGAAAAAATGCAGCATCCAAAGCAGAAGCAAGTATCAAGCACGACTCATGATTGCCGGAAATATAGCCGTTGCCATCAAGGGACTAGCAGACCAATATGAAGACATTGATGGCTTCTTTAGCAAACCCATGAAAAAATTAAACCCAAGAACTTCTTCAGCTCTACCAGATTTGTGGGTCCTATGCCTGGCATTGTTGCCCCTCAAATACTGTTCAGCATACAAATTAGTCTGCTCAACAATCTTTGCCAAAAATACATTGTCCATAAATAACTGTAAAAAATGTATAGGCAAAATGTTTTCAGTATTCACTCTACACCCTGGAACACCAGTAGAGTCTGGCAATGCCGGCTGAACCATGCCTGGGATAACCCATCACTTCCAATGAGATGCCTTGCAGCCCCAGGCGGCAACCCAGATGCCTCTTGCTGCACTATCAGCACATCAATGTTCTCCTCTAAGACAAGTACTTCCTCTGCACTAAGAGTGGCGTCATCATCCGATGATTCCTTGTGGACTGAAAACTCACTGCCAGAGTCTTCCTCTCCGTCCTCTGCCTCAGATGCAGAGTCAGTCTCTGAAAAATGGTCAGACGAAGACTCAAAAAGCATACCAACAATCTGCTGAGCAGTCAGCCTGCGGCTAACCATAATCCTTACAAAGAAAGGAGACTTCACAAACAAGTCAAAAACAGCCAACACGGTGCAAAATAAGTAACAAAATATATATACTCAAAACAATAAGACTCATTTGCCAAAGATAGCTACACTCACCAGCACCTACTCTACAGAAACTCAGCAAAAAGCAACAATATCCCACTAGAAAGAAAAAAACAAACTAATTACTCACAAGACAATAAAATACAAATTAAGCACAAATGAAAAAAGATTTTGACACTCAAAAAACAGAAGCCAAACATACTGCTCTTATTACACCATTTGCAAAAAGCACATTCATGCAGGGAAATGAAACTCATTTAGAGTAAATACTAGTACCAAAAGGCACATGCAACTACACAAACTGCAGAACCACCAGTAATGAAACCACAATCTGGAACATCAGTCTAAAGAGCAAAAGCCTTCATCTAGAATGAAAAGGGAAAAATAAAACATTACAATTGCAATTCACAAGAATTAAAACAATTAACATTATAACACGCTATGTCACTACCCAAATGGTCAATCTGCCAGATGGGCCTTCAAATAGGGTTGAGAAAAATGGGGGGTGATTTGCCCAAGGGATCTTGTGGGGTTTTCTGCCAAGCTGATCTGTCCCAAGGAAGGGCAGGAAACAGCAGACAGAAATGTGTCCCCTTGCAAAAGAAATAGATCCCTGGTGCCTAGTAGTGTTTTCTGCCCCCCTCTCGCCTGGTGGCAGAAAGGCCAAAAACACGGGCAGACCTGTCCCCAGGGGGGTACAGAAAACATAAATATAATTTAACCCCTTGGGAGCGACCCTTGGCCAAGGGGTCACTTCCATCTGCAATAAAAACAAATCCCTAGTGCCTACTGGGGTTTTCTGCCTCCCTTTGGGGCAGAAAGGCCAAAAAAGTGCTAATCTGCCCCCAGGGGAACATAAAAAACATGCAGTCAATTTCACCTCCCTGGAAGTGACCCATGGCCTATGGGTCACTTCCATTACACACAAAAAAATCCCAAGTGCCTAGTGGGGTTTTCTACCCCCCTGGGGGCAGAAAGGACAAAAAAACGCCGATCTGCCCCCAGGGGGCAGAAAAAGCATCCAATTAATTTCTTCCCCTTGGAAGCGACCCTTGCCCAAGGGGTCGCTTCCATACAACAAAAAACGAAATCACTGGTGCCTAATGAGGTTTTCTATCCCCCCACCCCTTGGGGGCAGAAAGGCCCAAAACATTGGTCGATACGACCCCAGGAGGAACAGAAAAAACAACCATGTAAAACTTTTACCCCTTGGAAGTGACCCTTGTCCAAGGGGGTCAGTTCCATAAACCAAAAACACAATCCCTGGTGGCTAGTGGGGTTTTCTGCCTCCCCCCCCCCGTGACAGAAAGGCCCAAAAAAGGACTGATCTGCCCCCGGGGGGCAGAAATAATATCCACTCACTAAGTGCCCCTTTGGAAGTGACCCTTGCCCAAGGGGTTGCTTCTATTGAAAAGAAGACATCCCTGGTGGGGGCATTTCTGCAGCACGATTGTGACAATGTGCGCGATCGTGCTGTAGAAATGCCCTGCAAAGAGACATCAGGGGAGATGAAAAACTCTTTCCTCTCCCCCGATGCCTCGGAGTGCACAATTCCCCCCCCCCCCCCGCCGGAGCAGGTAAACCTACCTCCTCCTATTGACGCCAGTGCATCTAGGGCTTCCTGATGATTTCGGCACATGCTGTGAATGCTGACGTCATGGGATTGCCACGGGGGTGGGGTCAGGGGTGGTAGCAGATGTTGATGGGCTGACCATGGGGGGAGTGCCAGCACTTCCCCCATGGTTGGGTGCCGTGACGGAACGGTTCCATCATGAGCACAGGCCCACCGTGGCTCTTGATGGAACTGTTCCGTCATGGGCACAGAAGGGGTTGAGTGCAACCTCCTAAACAGAACTTCCAAGTGAACCCTCTCGTTTCTTTTTTGGTTCTATTGTTCTCCTAAGGTCTATTAGTTTCACTTGCTGTCACTGATGTCTTAAATATTCTGTTGTTGCTGCAATTCTGTTTGTACCCTGTTATTACGTTCAGTAACTAAAGAATTTTAATTCTGTAAAATATGGAGCATTCTTAATGTTTCAATATTTCAAGTCTGCACTACCACAATTGCTTAATAACCATCATGCTTCATCAAAATTGCTTTAAAATGCGCAATGTTCCCACTTTCTTTCAAAATTATCGTGACACAACACTCATCAACTACTTTTACACCTCACCACTTTCAAATGTCATCAGCCGCCCCTGGTACATATTTCTCCTATTTCCAATTCTCTCCAAATATGTGCCATTACCGAAGCATCAACATTGAAGTGACAAATGATTTTGGTTGGGGCAATAGTCTTGATCCTATTTGCATTTAGAGAAGGTTTCAGCATCAAGTGTTGGAAACACAAATAAGAAGTTCTACAGGGAGTCAACTGTTTCAAAATCAAACATATTTTGAGACCTTAATTCTATTAATTACAGGATCGCTTTAAAATCAGCCTCAATATTAACACAGTTAGCAAGTGTGTGCAAATCAAGATCTACCAGAATGACTTTACAAGAACTGTTCTATATCATCAATATAAAATATTTATGTTCTGCTTAAATGCATTTCTGAAGGCGGATCTCAGCTTGTGCTGTAAATTGTATTAATGCTGCACTTGAGAGCCCAACATTAAAATACAGTAATTGTCTCTACTATCAGAGGATATCAGCATGGAGCATTTTTCGGTCGATTCTAACTTTGATAAGTTGCTGCCCGGCTTCTGCTATACCTCAGTACATTTTTTTCAATTATTGGGTCAATGTGTGTCCCTCATCCAATCAAGTAAGTGCAGCAATCTCCAACAGCATTTAAATTTCTGGTAGTTTATAAACTTGATCATCTATGGCTACAGTGCTTTGATGTCTCATTTTTATGCTCTGTGAGTGTATTCTAGTGGTGAGTGTAGGGAGGTGGATATTTTTTGCATGGCTTCCCCTTTTCCTCCTGCATTTGATGGCATATTTTGAATCTTGGTGCAGTGAGAATGCTAAACATGTGCTTTGACCTTCCCTAAAGCAGACCGGTGAATAGTTGTCTAACCGTAGCTTTTATTTTTAGCAATGGTACACATGCAAAAATTAAAACTGAGTAACTGGCATAAAAGTCAAATCCTGCATGTGGGTTAGTGTTTAACTATGTTCCAAAAGCTTGGCATCGGGCCTGAAAAGGAGCAAAGCACTGATGTAAGCCAAGCAGCAGCAAGTATATGTTAGAATAATCGTTTAATATATGACTTGAAACTTATGAGCTCTAGGTCGATAATGTGTGAAATGCCAAGTAACTTTCACACCTCTGCAGTAACAGTTCAAAAGCTAATTTTAGTGCACAAGTTAAACAACCCTTTTCTTTTTTCAAAGTTTGGCTCCAGGCATATAAAATGTCACATGAAACCAATTACCCCTAGGTCCATAATTTTTACAAGTGTGACATGCCTAGCATGTCACTGGCATGCCACTGCAGTAACATGAATAAAAAGTTCTACTTAGTGCACACATGCTAGAGTAGCATTTTACTTTTCAAAGTTTTGCTTCATGCTTAAAATCCGTAAGTGTTTAACTTGGCATAGGAAAGCTCTATAAATGTCATTTGGGTTCTTTAAAGTAGTTAAGAATGTAATTGCTTGGGGTTGTGGCCAAAAATAGAGTAGGAGGTAGGCTCTTCCAGCTCCCCCCCACCATGGCCCATTGAAGGAGAAGAGCACACCTCTTTGGAGCCCAAATACTTTAAAGAGCAGTCGAGTGCATCATCGCCAACACGCCAGCCAAACTCTAAGGACTAAGCTGTGAATATTGGGTCCTGACAACAGCCACTCTGTGAGTAGGAGAGTGCTTCCACCATCTTGGCAGCAGCGTGCTGCCTGAAAACACTGCAGCACCCATCAAGAACCCTAGGCACATGCCATGAACTGAGGTGCAGCCCCCAAGAGTGAGAATCAATGCCCACCGGCTGACCACCCAGTGAGGTTTGGCAAACCTGTATTTGATACTGCGTTGCCACAGGGACCACAGTCCAGATGACTCCCTTTCAGCAGACTGCTCCTCCCAAAGTAAGCTTGACCATTAGCAAATTCTGGAGAGAAACAGAAAAACATCCAGCAACGCCTTTACTGGAATCAATGTGGCACTCAGTTGTCCACCGGTCATGAGAGGGCACAACTGCTGACCTCACTACATCATCAAAATCTGGCTCCCATCTACATCTCAGCAGATCTACCTGTCAAAATACGACCCCCCTCAGCACAGATGACGGCTCACCACTTCTGTACTTGACCCTCAGCTCAAACCTTCATCAAAGCACCACATAGTCAGGGTAACATCCCTAAAGGAGGGCTTGGTAACCAACATGTTTAACCAAACTACAGCAGGTGATGGGGTACAAAGCTGGATGACAGTACCCTGGGGATCAGTGGAAGCACAGCAATTCCTATAACCTAGGAATACAGTGAATACTTCCTCACTGAAATCTGATTTGAAACTGGTTTGATCAAGGCAAACTTTAAAGCATTCCTCAAGAAGTCTGTAAAGATGTTAACAAACTGGAAAACCACACTGACTACCTCAAACGCTAAGCAGATGCACAAACAGAGAACCAAGAAATGCTATGGCATACATACAAACATTAGAAGAATTGCATGTTGACATGCAAACAAAGCAAGAAGATTTGGAGAATCGAAGCAGGCACAATAACATGCGCATCCAAGGTATTCCCAAGAGTGCTGAGGGTAATGACATCATCGTCTTCATCAAGGAACATCTTAAAGCGTGACACACAATTGCCCCCCACTTAGACTTAACTGTATCCACAGAGTACTCTCCAGCATAAACCAATCAGAAAAAGTACTAGATATCCACACAAGACTGCACTACTTCAAGCACAATGACGCTATCATGTTGCTCACCAGGGAGAAATCGGAAATTATTTTTTGGGGGGTCACCATCAAACCCTTCCAAGATTTATCCATGGTCACACTCAGGAAACGTAGAGCCTTCAGACTAGTTACAGTTTTTTTGAAAGAGCACAGTATTAAACATCAATGGGAACACCTCTTCATCCTCATGTTCGAACGGAATGGGAAACAAGAACATTTGCAGTGATGCATTTGTCCCAAGATTCAGAAAAGGAGGACTCATCTCAGGGGCGTGTGCCGAATTGCACTGAGCCATTCCCAGAAAGGAAAACCATATGTCTTTACATGACCAGTTTAAGTAGAACCTCCACAGACACAAAAGCCAATGTTATTTTTCACCTCCCCAAAATATGAATCAATAATCACTCCAATGAGCTCCCTTCCCATTGGACACTCAGCTTCCCAAGGAGACTTAAAGTCAGGATCATATTCACTCCTAATGGGGCCAGCAGACTGACTGAATGGTCGTAGTAATGGGCTGACAAACTGATCTACATAACACCAGCCGCTGCCTAACCCCTCCTTCCTTCTTTGACCTTTCCAGCCTGCCTTGGGCCCTTTTCGCATGTTAGCCCATCTTTCTTTTCCACAGTGGGGGGGGTTAATATCTTGTTGGAATCAGTGATAGAGCTAACTTTGATGATGAATAAGGTGTTCTGGTTTGGACAAGTTGTCCTGTTTTATGTTTATGCATTGTATACTTTACATGATTGCACCTTTCTTTTCAAACCTAACCTGACAGAGGAGAGGTGGGATATCCAGAGACCCATGGGAACCCTGTCTAAGATATTTATGCTACAAATAGTCACTCTAGCCATGTGCACATTGTTACGAAGTCACCCACCTGATTTCAGGTTGTTTCTTCGTCGACGCTGCTTGATCCCAACTCCCTCTAAGATCAATCAGACTGTAAGGATTAGTTACACCTGCCGTTCTGGTGATCTCCGGGGGAAAGGGGAATGAGAATGAGAAACAAGAAATACACTGAATTGCTGTCTTCAGACTTGGAGAAGATCCTGTGTAGTTATCTCTCAACCGAAGTGTCGTTGGGCCTCTGATTTGTTCTCAAGTACCTTGGTGAACATATCTGTAAATTCAATAACATTCATAAAACTTTTGTACTTTTATCATACCTTAGTTCTCTCAGGGTTTAACTCTACTCCTTATCTTGATCACCTCCCCGAGTTAGAGATGCCCACTGAATCACTTCTATAAATATGGTGTCACTGTTGATTATTTTCTGTGCAGTGCACCTTCATTGATACAAGGAATAGTTATCAACAATGTGATTTGCTTAATTTGCATTTACAACAGTAATTATTAATTTTTAAGATACATTATTAGTGTTGTTAGTATTTGTTGATTTAAGTCAAATCACTCCAAACCATGAACGTACCCTAGAGCTAGAGCGAATAGCCCCAAAGGATTCCGAACAACTAAATAAAAGAAAAGAAAATAATGCGAGAAAACAACAGGTACCTCTGACTGCAATACCTTGTCCAGGTTTTACAACTGACAGATTAATTGCTTGCGATTAAACTGTACATTACATTGTTATCGACCGATTTTCACAGGATCCTTTCATTCAAAAGTCTTTAAAGTCTTTTCTGTTCAGTCAACGAGTATTCACCAAATAAATAATGAGTCTTTTCAAGTCTTTTGTTCGCTGCCCTGTCACAGCTAAGTACCATTTATTTCTTGGTTTATCTACTTCTTGATTGATTGGATTTACCTGCTTTTTGATATTCTATTTCACATCTTATATCATTATTCATCTATATTGACGATTATAGGATGTATTATGTATTTTTACTATGTACTCAACATCCTTCCTTTCAGCTCTCTCCTGTCCAGTTTATGGCAGGATTACCTCCTCTAATCAACATTGCTCAAGCGATCGTAAGCTTATTCCCCTAGCGATCGCATGCATTCACGATTGTTTATTTATATTTGATAAGCGTCCCATTGACACCACTCATGAGGCAGGCATTTTTTTCACTAGAAAAGACGTTGTAAACCAAATAACTCTTACTAATAAGCGTTTGTCTTCTATGAGCGACAATCATTTCAAAGAATTATCGCTCAAACCATAACTTGTGCTTCCTCGATTCCTGCGTCTCCTAGCAACTTGCTGGGAGATGCAGGAACGTGCATAATGCTAGCCTCCGTTTGTCTTTAATGAAATCAAGATTCTCTCTGCATAATAATTGGAGAATCGTCATTTACTTTTAGGTTTTTTCAGAGATTCAAAATAAAATTCAAGCGTCTTACCGCAAAAGCTTATTTTAGTAAAATGAACTGGTTACCGCACTTCTGCAGGGTTGCCTAGTAACCTTCTTGTTTGTCTTTCTTTCAGGAAATCAAACGGAACTGAAGTTGTCCGGAAGGGTTTAAGAGTTGGACTGTCGGAGTCCGGAAGGAGCGTCAGGAAAGGAGGGGCGAAGAGGAAGAAACTCCGGCGATGCTGTGAAGGTTCCGAAGAAGCATCAGCTGGAGAGACGATGACGGGAGCTACGAGGGTCCGGAATCAGGTGAGTACTGGAGACTAATGAAGCAAAGCATTCTGTGCTTGGCGGGTGTGGTTTATATAGGCTAGCAACGTTTGACGTCCCACGTGAATGCGTGCAGCCTCGGTAGCACTGGAAGAGTCATGAGTCCGCGTGCAGGCTTGCAAAATTACAATAACACGTGTATGTGTGCAAGCTCAACAGCTTTCAACTGATCCACGATGAAGCTACTGTGCCAATCCTGAAGATTCTTATATAGATCGGGCACATTCGTGTATAAGGGCGGAATTTCATTAACTGTGACTGTGACATAGGACTATATTTATACCTGTCTTATGGATATTGTTGTTCGCGACCTGATGAAGTCTTAGGTTAATTCCTAAAGACAAAACCCGAGTTGGCTCTATGGCTATCAGTTGTTGGGATGAAGAACTGAAGCATATACTTTACAAGATTTGGGAATACAAAACACCAAAGAAGAACATTGGAGAAGACTAACGTGTGGATTTATGTTTCCTGGCACTACTATATGAATGTGGCTCAGGAAATTGACTTTTTTCTTTATACAATATGCGTGTGGTCTAGGTTTACACTCATTTAACAATGTAGGGTGGTCGTTGTTCAATCTCCTTGGAGCGCTCCCATATAAAAGATAATAGAATTGAGGATGTTTTGAAATACTGAGTTACATTATTGTGCGCAGTCTATACCCCACTACTGGTTCATCTTTTGTAGTTGTTATCTAATGTTTGTTTTTGAGGGAGTGACATTGTTTACTGAGGGAGGTGTGTGAGGTACCTAGTTTGTGTGCAGATGGGTGCAGAGTGAGAGAGAGATGAGAAAAGAGAAGAGAAAAGAGAGAAGGGAGAACAGGAGAGATCAGTGGAAGGTATAGTGGATTGAGTGTGTGGAGGCAAGCAGATGGGTAGGGGCTGGGAGGGGATGCAGAGGTGAGGTTAGGAGTAAATGGTAATGGTAATTAGTGCTGCTGTAGAGACATATTTGACATAAAGCTATCTATTTTGATGAACATTTTACAATTTTTCAATGGTGAAGTCTTAAGGTGTGTGTTTAGTGAGTTATAACACCTCTGTTAAATTGAACTCACTCCCACATGGAATGGGAGGAGAGTTTAGAGGAGTCATTCCATTCAGGGAGGATGACTTTGAGGCTGATTGTGGCCAAAATGCCCCATAGAGTTTGCTTGTCTTTGTTCACTGCATGTTTTATGTCAGGGGTGTGGGTAATGGCAGCAAGGGTAGGAGTCCAATTTATGTGAAGGATTTTTGATAAGCTACTGCTGATATCCAGTTATAAGTTCTTAGCGAAGGTACAATCCATTAGCATGCACATCAAGTCTCCTGCTTCCTTTTCACAACTCCAGCAGGTGTCAGAGGGCCAAAGACCTAGGTGCCGATCACGATCCGGCAAAACCCGGGTACGAACCGTCGGACGGAGCATAATCTCCGCCCGACGCGTATCCGGTCGTCAATTTTTACAAACAAGGAATTACGATTCGCACGGGTACACCATTGCCGTACGATTCGTAAAAAAGCCCGACCGAGCAAAAAACACCTACCAATGCGATCCGGGAAAGCGCCGACCTGACGTCGGGACGCTCGCAGCCAGCCATTCACGACCCAGGAATCACGATTCGCACCGACGTCACCCCGCACGGTGAATATTTTGCGGCAGCCAAAAACTGCCGGGAAATCAGGACGACGCGAACAAGGACCACCAGTACGCGACGGACAGACGACGCCGCGAACAAGGAGGACCAGTACGTGACGGACACACAGGACGACGCCACCAAGGAGGACCCGTACGCGACAGGACGACGCGATCAAGGAGGACCCGTACGCGACAGGACGACGCGAGCAAGGAGTACCAGTACGCGACGGACAGACATGGACCCGAACCTACGAGTCATCCCTGCCCTCATAGCAGTACACCTCCTCTACAGGTTACGACGCAGACGCCGCAGAAGGTCAGAATAACTAAGGGAGGGGGGAAAGTGGGGTGGGGTGGGGGTGGCACGACCAGGGCAGGCCACAAAACAACCACATAAGTTACACACCACACATGGCCTGGACATACCTGACTCCCATGCCCTGGTCACCACGAGGGGGTGGGGGCGTGTCCTGATAAGCCAGCGACCGCCACAACGGAAGTCCGTCACCACGCGAACCGGCAACACAACCAGACAGGTACGTCCCGTACCCATGCCTGAAGAGCGTGGGTACGAGTCGGACCACGCCCACACACGTCACCCCAACAATGGCGGGACGGATCGCACCCACGTGGCAAAGGCCTGGGTACGGGCCGCACAAACATCACATAGCGCGGGGACGGATATGTACGGACCCTACCCCCACCCCGTATGCAAGGAGCGTACCCCCCAGCCCAACAGTGCAAGTACGACCCGTACCCCCACCTGCGGACGTACGGAGCGTACCCCCACCCCAACAGTGTAAGTTCGACCCGTACCCTCACCCGCGTATGCATGGAGCGTACCCCCCATGCCAACAGTGTAAGTACGACTCGAACCCCCACCCACGAATGCAAGGAGCGTACCCCCCAGCCCAACAGTGTAAGTATGACCCGTACCCCCACCCGCAAATGCAAGGAGCGTAGCCCCCAGCCCAACAGTGTAAGTACGACCCGTACCCCCACCCGCGAATGCAAGGAGCGTACCCCCCAGCCCAACAGTGCAAGTACGACCCGTACCCCCACCCGCGGACGTACGGAGCGTACCCCCACCCCAACAGTGTAAGTTCGACCCGTACCCTCACCCGCGTATGCATGGAGCGTACCCCCCATGCCAACATTGTAAGTACGACTCGAACCCCCACCCACGAATGCAAGGAGCGTACCCCCCAGCCCAACAGTGTAAGTACGACCCGTACCCCCACCCGCAAATGCAAGGAGCGTACCCCCCAGCCCAACAGTGTAAGTACGACCCGTACCCCCACCCGCGAATGCAAGGAGCGTACCCCCCAGCCCAACAGTGTAAGTACGACCCGTACCCCCACCCGCGTATGCAAGGAGCGTACCCCCCATGCCAACAGTGTCAGTACGACCCGTACCCCCACCCGCGGATGTACGGAGCGTACCCCCACCCCAACAGTGTAAGTTCGACCCGTACCCTCACCCGCGTATGCATGGAGCGTACCCCCCATGCCAACAGTGTAAGTACGACTCGAACCCCCACCCACGAATGCAAGGAGCGTACCCCCCAGCCCAACAGTGTAAGTACGACCCATACCCCCACCCGCAAATGCAAGGAGCGTACCCCCCAGCCCAACAGTGTAAGTACGACCCGTACCCCCACCCGCGAATGCAAGGAGCGTACCCCCCATGCCAACAGTGTAAGTACGACCCGTACCCACACCCGCGGACGTACGGAGCGTACCCCCACCACACCAGTGTCAGTAGACTCGTACCCTCACCTCGAATGCATTGAGCGTACCCCCACCGTGTATGTGCCAAGCGCACATATCCAGAAATCTGAGGTGTGTGTGCAGAGTCCACCCAGCAGTGCCCTGAGACAGGAGGGGTGGGTGTGGAGTCCTCCCAGCAGTGCCCTGAGACAGGAGGGGTGGGTGCCTATCACTCCCAGCAGTGCCCTGAGACAGGAGGGGTGGGTGTGGAGTCCTCCCAGCAGTGCCCTGACACAGGAGGGGTGGGTGTGGAGTCCTCCCAGCAGTGCCCTGAGACAGGAGGGGTGGGTGCAGAGTCCTCCCAGCAGTGCCCTGAGACAGGAGGGGTGGGTGTGGAGTCCTCCCAGCAGTGCCCTGAGACAGGAGGGGTGTGTGCAGAGTCCTCCCAGCAGTGCCCTGAGACAGGAGGGGTGGGTGCCTATCACTCCCAGCAGTGCCCTGAGACAGGAGGGGTGGGTGTGGAGTCCTCCCAGCAGTGCCCTGACACAGGAGGGGTGGGTGTGGAGTCCTCCCAGCAGTGCCCTGAGACAGGAGGGGTGGGTGCAGAGTCCTCCCAGCAGTGCCCTGAGACAGGAGGGGTGGGTGCCTATCACTCCCAGCAGTGCCCTGAGACAGGAGGGGTGTGTGCAGAGTCCTCCCAGCAGTGCCCTGAGACAGGAGGGGTGGGTGCAGAGTCCTCCCAGCAGTGCCCTGAGACAGGAGGGGTGGGTGTGGAGTCCTCCCAGCAGTGCCCTGACACAGGAGGGGTGGGTGTGGAGTCCTCCCAGCAGTGCCCTGAGACAGGAGGGGTGGGTGCAGAGTCCTCCCAGCAGTGCCCTGAGACAGGAGGGGTGGGTGCCTATCACTCCCAGCAGTGCCCTGAGACAGGAGGGGTGTGTGCAGAGTCCTCCCAGCAGTGCCCTGACACAGGAGGGGTGGGTGCCCATCACTCCCAGCAGTGCCCTGAGACAGGAGGGGTGGGTGCAGAGTCCTCCCAGCAGTGCCCTGAGACAGGAGGGGTGGGTGCCTATCACTCCCAGCAGTGCCCTGAGACAGGAGGGGTGTGTGCAGAGTCCTCCCAGCAGTGCCCTGAGACAGGAGGGGTGTGTGCAGAGTCCTCCCAGCAGTGCCCTGAGACAGGAGGGGTTGGTGCAGAGTCCTCCCAGCAGTGCCCTGAGACAGGAGGGGTGGGTGTGGAGTCCTCCCAGCAGTGCCCTGACACAGGAGGGGTGGGTGTGGAGTCCTCCCAGCAGTGCCCTGAGACAGGAGGGGTGGGTGCAGAGTCCTCCCAGCAGTGCCCTGAGACAGGAGGGGTGGGTGCAGAGTCCTCCCAGCAGTGCCCTGAGACAGGAGGGGTGTGTGCAGAGTCCTCCCAGCAGTGCCCCGAGACAGGAGGGGTGGGTGCCCATCACTCCCAGCAGTGCCCTGAGACAGGAGGGGTGTAACACATGTGTGTGAGGCCAGAATTATCCACATGCATACTGGCTACAAGGGAACATGTCCCCATGAACTCATGTCAACAGACTCCACACACAAGTACAGTGATCACCAAGGATGCCACGATTGTTGCAGGTGGAGACATGGCCCTGCATGCATGGCCAAAGTAGAAGGGCTCCGTCACACACACAGCTCATGTAGACACAGCTCTGCGCTAAACATTGGGAACACCCTGCAGGGAAGAAAGCTGGGTACACAGAGGAAGGAATACACCCTGGGACAAGTGCACCATGCAGTAACTGCTTACATGAACAAAGAAAGTTAGCCAACACCTTGTGATGGCTAACTCGAGAAACTGAAGGACTCCGCAGGCACACGCCGGGAGCTTCTCTGTGCTATCTCTTTTTAAAAAAAAACCTGAAATCTATTGTTTTTACTTGTGTGTGCTACTCTCCCTAAGCCCTCCTGAAACAGCCGTGAAGCGCTGCATAGCGCCGGCTGCAACGACCGATACCACGCCATTCAGGCGAGTCCCTGGGCCACGCCCACATCACAGGCCACGCCCCCTCCGTCAGGCAGCCTATAAAAACGCGCCTTGGTGAGCGCCGCCTCGAGAAACTGAAGGACTCCGCAGGCACACGCCGGGAGCTTCTCTGTGCTATCTCTTTTTAAAAAAAAAACCTGAAATCTATTGTTTTTACTTGTGTGTGCTACTCTCCCTAAGCCCTCCTGAAACAGCCGTGAAGCGCTGCATAGCGCCGGCTGCAACGACCGATACCACGCCATTCAGGCGAGTCCCTGGGCCACGCCCACATCACAGGCCACGCCCCCTCCGTCAGGCAGCCTATAAAAACGCGCCTTGGTGAGCGCCGCCTCGAGAAACTGAAGGACTCCGCAGGCACACGCCGGGAGCTTCTCTGTGCTATCTCTTTTTAAAAAAAAAACTGAAATCTATTGTTTTTACTTGTGTGTGCTACTCTCCCTAAGCCCTCCTGAAACAGCCGTGAAGCGCTGCATAGCGCCGGCTGCAACGACCGATACCACGCCATTCAGGCGAGTCCCTGGGCCACGCCCACATCACAGGCCACGCCCCCTCCGTTGGCTACATCATGTGTTGCCACCGGAAGCGCAGCGGACGAGCGCAGCGGGAGCGCCGTTTGCGCGCCGAAGGCGCGCCTAAGGCAAGCCCGTCTGCGCCCGTCCGCGTCCCGGACGCGGCCAGCGCCAGCCCCCTTGCAGCTGCCCCCCTACCCTGTAACCGGCTGCGTGTTCCCTACTCTCGTGAGTATTTAATTGCACTGAACACTAAATCTTGCTCCTGTTCGAGTCAATGGGACCTGGCGGTTGCTGTTCAGTACACTTGTCAATCATGCTCATTCCGCTCTCAACCTACTCTACCAGCCTCCACACAGTGTGCTACTGACCCGTCTAGTCTCCGGGCCGGCTTGATCAATGCCAGATCTCTGGTAAAACATTCTAATGAAATATTCGAGCTACTAAGTGACAACGAGTTTGACCTTCTCTTTGTCACCGAAACATGGCTCAATGACACATGCAACCCAGTGATCGAACTTGCCATCCCACGTGGCTTTAAAATTATCAGACAAGACCGCCCCCTAGGCAGAGGAGGTGGCGTAGCAGCCATTTTTCGGGATAAATGGACCTTTTCTCTAGACCCTATGGGCCCATCCATTGATGCTGAGGTACTCCATTTTTCTCTCACTTTAGGGGCTCACTTTACCTTAGGTGGATCTCTGGTTTACCGACCACCTGGCCACGCAGGAAAATTTCTAGAGGCACTAGAGGACATGATAGTCCCACGCGCCCTGAAATACCCCACATATCTCCTTCTGGGGGACTTTAATATCCATGTGGACCAGCTTGATCTATCCGACACAGTTCGGCTAAACGATGCGTTTGCGATGGCCCAACTGAAACAGTGGATCAAGGCTCCCACTCACTCAGGGGGTCATGCCCTTGACTTAGTATGCACCAATTTTAATATAAATATGTCCGAACCTGAGAAATTAAACTGGTCTGATCACATGCTAATAAGATTCTCCTGGCCCTTGTCCCGCCCTGCTGAGACCAACCAATCTGTGGCTCATACACAGAAAATTAATTTAACTTCACTCTGTGACCATCTCGATACCTCTCGCCCCTCACTGCCTTCAGAAATTGAACCAGCAGTGAGCGTATTCAACTCATGGATTAAAGAAGGTGTTGCTCTCTCAACCAAATCAGGTCTCGTCTGTAGAGTTCGCTCCTCCCCTTCTAAACCCTGGTTCTCCAACACCCTCCGCGATCTTAAATCAGGCTGCAAAAAACTCGAAAGACGTTGGAGACAAGCATACCTCCCTGAGGCCAAGAAAGAACTTAGAACAGCTCAAAAGAAATACTATGCTGCAATTAAAGTGGCAAAAAGCTCATACTATGAAGGGCGTATTTCCAAGGCCAATAACAACAGCGCGGAAATCTTTGCTGTTGTTAAAAGCTTTGTCTCCCCTTGCGCCGCTCACCCTCTTCTAGCCTCATCGGCAAAATGGTGTGAAGAACTCTCTGTGTTTTTTGTGGAAAAAATCGATAAAATCCAAGATGATCTGCTCACTGTATGCAACAATTTCCCAGCCTCTATGACTACTCCCATTCCCACTATGCCCACTTCTACGGATCAGTTTGCCCTCTTCACTCCAGTGAATCCAACTGAGGTCGCGAAAATTCTGGCTACCCTAAAATCGGGTTCCCCAGCGGACCCCTGCCCAGCCAGAGTCCTTGCGGGCCTGGCCAACACAGTCGGCCAAGAGGTGACGCATATAGTGAACCTCTCCTTTTCCAGCGCCACAGTTCCAGCTTGCTGGAAACAGGCAAAACTGCTACCACTCCTTAAGAAAAATGGCCTAGATCCAAAAACTCCCGCTAACTTCCGACCCATCTCTTTACTGCCAGCTCTAACAAAGATATGCGAAAAAGTTGCATTCTCACAGCTGGACCGATTCGTAGAAGACTCTCAAGCTCTCCACCCTGCGCAATCAGGTTTTAGAGCTGCCTTCAGCACAGAGACGGCCCTGGTTGAGGTCTCTGAGGCTATCCGGGAGTGCCTAGACGGAGGTGGCAGAGCGGCGCTGATTTTATTGGACCTCTCTGCCGCCTTCGATACGGTCCCTCACTCCCTCCTACTGACCAGACTAGCAGACATTGGCATAACTGGCCCTGCCCTCGGTTGGCTGAGATCTTTCTTAGATGACAGGTCCCAGCAAGTGTGGATGCCACCTTTCTCTTCCTCTCCCAAAAAACTCTCAACTGGCGTACCACAGGGCTCCACCCTGAGCCCCCTGCTTTTTAATGTCTATATGACCCCCCTTATCTATCTTGCGGAACAGCTGGGGGCCAAAATTATGGCCTACGCCGATGATACCCAGCTCTTGTTTACATGGCCCAAAAACAACCTTGACACGACGAGAGTCCAATTTTGCCTATCATCGGTCTTCCGCTGGCTGGCCTTGGCTCAACTTAAGTGCAATGAGAGCAAATCTGAGATTCTACTGTACGGCTCCTTCCCAGATAATTTCTATGATTCTCTCTGGCCCACCGATTTTCCCAGCCCTAAATCCACAGGTGGACCTGCAAAAAACCTAGGAATCTGGTTCAGCAATAATCTCAGATTTGAAGATCACCTGAAAAAACTCACCGGAATCTGCTTTTCCACTCTTAAAACTCTACGCAGATTCCTTCCTTTGCTTCCGCGATCAGCTAAGGAGACGGTCATTCGCGCTCTGATATTATCCAGACTGGATTATGCGAATGCTCTCTACAGCGGACTCCCAGCCTATCTGATCCATCGCCTCCAAGTCATCCAAAATGCTGCGGTCCGGCTGCTGTTTAACATTCCCAGAAGATCTAGCGTTCGCCAACCACTCCGAGACCTTCACTGGCTTCCAGTGGCACAAAGGATCTTATTCAAGATTCTTGTGTTAGCATACCGAGCACTCCACCTAACAGGCCCAACCTATTTGAGAAAAAGATTCTCTCTCTATGCCCCCAATCGCCCTCTCAGATCAAGCAATCTCCATCAAATGACTGTACCAAAGTTCAAATATAGCAGGCTTGGCGGACAATCCATTTCTGTTAGAGCAGCGAGAGCTTGGAATACCCTGCCTCTGCAATTGAGAACAGCCCCTTCCATTATGGCTTTCAGGAAAGGCCTAAAAACCTACCTATTCAACACCAATGCCTAAAGGCTGCTCCTCCCTTGCATTTACTGCGATCTGTCCCCTTCTTTTTTCTCTTCGCGCCAGGATACTATACTATTTAGTAGCAGAGCGCGTTATAAAAGCCTCTATAATAATAATAATAATAATAATAATAATAATAATAATAATAATAATAATAATGGCACACAGATCACAGGGTCCCACCAATGAGCAGTACACTACTACATATCCCACACACCCAAACCCTTACACACCACCCAAAACCATGTAGCAGCCCCACCAACACCAATACCAGCATAGCAGTAGTGTGATAATGAAAACAAAATTAAGCTTTATTCAGCATGAGCACAATGTCCGTGGATCGCAGGCAGTTCAATCTTCACAAAGCCCATAGGGCAGTCAATGATTCTCAGCTGGATGGGGGACACAGTGGGATGCGTGTCCCCTACCTTGCCTGCACAGTCAAATGGCATCGTCTTCCACACTGGTGAGGGCATCAGGGGGGGGGGAAGCAACAGGCACCGCAGGGACATCAGGGCAAAGGGGCGGCGTTGTGGGTGCAGGGATGGAGGACTCCACCACAGGGGGTGGGTCAGTGCCAAAGGCGGAGGCCAGGATGGCACTACACACCTTTGCAAGGTCCTCCAGGGAGTCCCCTGCACCCGAAGGGACCTCAGGCCCCAAGGAGGGGGGGGGGTCAGAGGGATGGGTCGCAGCGCCACCGGGGGAGGGTGGAGACAGGGGGGGAGACTCAACCACCCTGACCGGGGACCTCCTTGACCGCTTGCGTGGTGGTGTAACTGTGGGGCTCAGGGACAGAGCGGCCATGAAGGAGTCCTTGGGGGAGATGTGGCCAGGAGAGCTGAGGGGAGGGGATTTGGAGGGAGTGGACTGGGTGGAATGCGGACTCCCACTATGGCTGCGTGTCACACGTTTGCCCCCCGACCCAGTGGGTGTGCCTACCTCACCCTGTGTGTGCGTGTCAGGAGGAGTGCGGTGGACCTTCCCTGCTGGTGTGGTGCCCGTGTCCGTTGATGTGGGTGCATGCCGACGTCTGGGTGTACGTGTGACAGGCATGGGAGTGGGAAGTGTGGATGGGGCAGGGGTAGGTGGGGGGAGGTCGCGCTGCAGGAGACCCACTGCTGCAGTCAGTGTGGAGTCGATGGACCTCAGCAAGTTGCGTTGGTCAGCCTGCGATGAATGAATGCCCTCCAAGAAAGCCTCGATGTTGGTGAGGGTTTTGCCGTGGGCATGGAGGACATTAAGGATCGCAGCCTGACCAACCTGCAGTTGCCGCTGGATGTCCACAGACTCTGCATTGGCGGCAGCAGTGGAGACAGGGGCAGGGGGTGCGGTGCCTGGCAGGAAGGAGACATGCTGTGACCGGGCACGCTGGGAAGGGACACGAGCAAGTGGGAGGCGGCTGGTGGAAACTGAGGGGGCGGTGCGAGGTGTTGTTCCGCTGTCAGCTGCTGGTGCAGCCTCCGCCCACTCGGAGACATCGTCCCCGGACCTGTCAGCTTCGTAGTCTGATGTGCCAGTCGACAGGTCCTCGGCCACACTCTCCTCCGCCTCTGTCCCACTCGATGTGCCAGACCCGATGTCACGGCTGGCACTGGTGCTCGGTCCCTCCGCCTGGTCTGTGTCCATGTCTCCCTCTGTGTCCCCCGACGATGCTGTGGGCAGGGTGGAGAGACAGAAATTAATCAGACACCTGTACACATCTGTCACATGAGTCCAATCTACATAGGTAACATTGCATGGCCTGAAAAGGAAGATCCCTAACATCTACTGAACAGGGTACCGATGTAGGGCATGAAACACACAGTTGGTTGAGCCACCATGCCACTGAAATACCATGGAGCATGAGACAATAGCTAAACACAGGAAAAGGAGTCTGACATAGCACCCAGGCCCTGGGGACAATCCAGCACTGCATCTGCACCACACAGCGTTGGCGAAAATACCGATGACCAGGGACCATATCCATGAACTTGAGACACATGCTGCATAGGTAATGCTGAAAACATGCACAACATGACTCGGTCACTGCACATTGCGTGTGTGTCCAGACACATCACACACTGCCCAGACCCAGCAAGTGGTAATCAGGATTTAACACATAGGCATTGCCCGCCCCAACAAGACCCTACACGAGGCAAATTGTTGAGACACAGGTGGCACCAACATCTCATAGTCTGGGTGATACACACAGGGGCAGGCAAAAAGCAAGATTGGACGCCAAACAGCCAAGGTGCGCCTGTACAAATAATGAGGTACCAGTGCCCATCCTCAGATGAGTATAACAAGACACACAGGCACTGGCAACTGTGAGTATGAAGAAGGACAATCAGGTCAAGCTGCACAGTGGACACCTGTACAAAATAGCACGTCTATATACATGGTGACAGGGGACAATGGCACAGAGCACAACTTACGCTGTAGACACTGACAGTGGCCACGTTTATGATGACACATACACCACTGAGGAAAAGGTGCCCCAGGGGACAGTAGTGGGCACGCAACTACATGCTACTGAATGGTAATGACTGCAACACACGTCACCATCCCTGCACTATGTGTATCGCACACTCATGCACATCATGTCACAGGCCACTACATGGGACATGCGCGCTGTAAGGCATGACACATGAGAGACCAACTCCCATGTCTGGAGTCAGCATCAGTGCCAACTGACATGGAACCCACATGCAGTGAACTTGACAGTGCACAGGCAAGGTCCCACAACCTGTTACACACCACCCCCACACATGATGCTACAGTCATTGTTCCCGTGGACAAAGCGCCAGCCTACATTACCCTGTGAAGGAGTGACTACACACAGACCAGGGAACACATTGCAAGGAGGGGAAGTGTGGCAGGGGCACAGCGCTATACTGGGGCAAACAGGATCTGCACAGCACCTTTAAACCCTGCCAGTGAATTCATGCTACTGTGCCCTTACAAATGCCGGTGACACACAACAAACACACATGTACCTACCCCCTTCCGGCTGCTGCATCGCCTGTAAGCGCCTCTCCAGGTCTGGAAAGACCACCGGCAGCACACGCCTGTGGAGGTGGCTCAGACGGCGGCGGCCGCGGTTCTTGTGGCTCTCAGGTGAGTCCCCCAGCAGGAGCCGTGCAATCCTCCGCGTCCAGCACCGGATATCCTGCCAGCGTTTCCTCACCTGGGGCAGGCTCCGCCTCCGACCATCCACACCCCTCACGGCACTGACGGCGGTCAGCCAGATCTGCTCCTTGGCAGTGGCGCCTACCTGTGAGGAGGAACAAGTGACACCACATCAATACACCAGCCACATGTCACAGAGAGACATATGGGTACAAATTAGCTGGTTACAACAAGGCATGTCATGCAGCCAACGCATTGCACCTTTGTCATAGGGACATCATCCCCTGGTGAGGGAAAAAGCACTACGTGCCACAGTGGGTACACAGGTGGAATGATGGCAATGTCACAATCAATGATCAAGGCTCACACTGTGCATCACACCCACCCCTCCTGTCTCAGGGCACTGCTGTGAGTGATAGGCCCCCACCCCTCCTGTCTCAGGGCACTGCTGTGAGTGATAGGCCCCCACCCCTCCTGTCTCAGGGCACTGCTGTGAGTGATAGTCCCCCACCCCTCCTGTCTCAGGGCACTGCTGGGAGACATCAGGCACCCCCCCCCCGGGACCCCCCCGACAGTACATGGCATGTGTGTTACACCTGGACGCAATGGCAGAAGTCACAGTCACCACATAGGGACAGTCTGTGGCAGTGGCCTATGCACTCACCTGATACCCTGGTCGCCCATACAGCATGGAGTACTGTGGGAGGATCACATCCAGCAGAGCCATGTTCTCCTCCAGGGTGAATGGCTGTGTCCTCTCCACAGCCCTTGACATGGTTCCAGGGAATCAGTAGCAGCAGCTGGGTCGACGAATGCAAAGATGTGCAGGCAAGTGCTCCCTCATGGGACCTGGCTGCCTTATATGTGCCCTTCTGCCCAGTCTCATGCACAGGAGTACAGAGAGATTGGTCACTCACATTTGCATCCTATGTTTCCACCAATCCCTTCAAACCTAGCAGTCTGTGGGTTCTCTATCGGTTTCATTCTCCTGCATGATGTCAGCCCCACAAACACATTGCAACAAAGTAGACAAATTCCAACTGACTTCTGCTGTGCACCTTCCAGAACAATTTCGAATTTTGAACTTGGTCTCCATGACAACCAGCATGCATGTAGGCCTTAATACTTGTCCCCTATGTAATTTGGAGCATCACACACAGGTACGGTGCGTGTGGGGGCCCTAGGGCTCCCCAAATGCATGACAACGGCCCGTACATGCATGCCTACGCTCTCCATCACTATGGGTCTGCACGCGTATGCGTACCCGTAGTGGTACGGACCGTACACTCGCATCTACGCTCTCTATCACTATGGGTCTGCACGCGTATGCGTACTCGTAGTGATAGTGAGCGTAGATGTGAGTGTACGGTCCGTACCACTACGGGTACGCATACGCGTGCAGACCCATAGTGATAGTGAGCGTAGATGTGAGTGTACGGTCCGTACCACTACGGGTACGCATACGCGTGCAGACCCATAGTGATAGTGAGCGTAGATGTGAGTGTACGGTCCGTACCACTACGGGTACGCATACGCGTGCAGACCCATAGTGACAGTGAGCGTAGATGTGAGTGTACGGTCCGTACCACTACGAGTACGCATACGCGTGCAGACCCATAGTGATAGAGAGCGTAGATGTGAGTGTACGGTCCGTACCACTACGGGTACGCATACGCGTGCAGACCCATAGTGATAGTGAGCGTAGATGTGAGTGTACGGTCCGTACCACTACGAGTACGCATACGCGTGCAGACCCATAGTGATAGGGCCGTACACACGCATCTACGCTCACTATCACTATGGGTCTGCACGCGTATGCGTACCCGTAGTGGTACGGACCGTACACTCACATCTACGCTCTCTATCACTATGGGTCTGCACGCGTATGCGTACTCGTAGTGGTACGGACCGTACACTCACATCTACGCTCACTATCACTATGGGTCTGCACGCGTATGCGTACCCGTAGTGGTACGGACCGTACACTCGCATCTACGCTCTCCATCACTATGGGTCTGCACGCGTATGCGTACCCGTAGTGGCACGGACCGTACACACGCATCTACGCTCACTATCACTATGGGTCTGCACGCGTATGCGTACCCGTAGTGGTACGGACCGTACACTCGCATCTACGCTCGCCATCACGATGGGTACACATACGGCAGCACTCCCACAGTGATTTGGGAACATGCACAGGCCCTCTCAGCAGCAGTACAGCGGATTTTACACATCACTGTGGTGATAGGCGACACACATGTAGGAATAGGGCGGACATACTTGTCCATGGATGGACATACTTGTCCAGGAATGGACATCAAGGCATCGTCTGTGCATTACCACATGTGTGGGGCACAGGTGTCACAGGCTGTGATGTGGAACATGCCTCCTGAGTGGAGAAGGCACCAGATGTATGATGAGATGTGTACATGTGTACTGTGTGAGGGTGCAATGTGTGCCAGGCATGCCCTTGACTCCTTTGACATGTGTGCATGTGGGACTGCGCACTTGGGGTGAGCGTCACTGGCATGGCACGGACACCAACACACGGAAGTGTCCCATGATGCCCGGTACAGGGGTCATGACACATGACTTGTCACTACCCACAGTGCACAATGTGACTATGCCATATATGTGTCCGGGATTTACATCAGGTTGATGTTGTAGCACCCTCAAAAGCTGCAGCCGTTGCAGCAACCAACATGTGGCTGTGTGTAGATTGTCATTGCACACTGTTCCCAACACCATGCCACATGTGTTATCGGATGTGAGGTGCACATGTATGCAAGGGACACGGAGTAGCGTGACAAGGCCATGTCAGCAAACTCACAAGGAATGTGTGGTGAGTCATGACATGTGCACCTTCATGGCAAGGTGTGTGGGCTGGACTAGTGTAATGTCATGTGACCTGTGGCTCAAGTGTTCCGCTGCCAGTCTCTGCAATCGGCATCACACTTCTGCTGATGTGTGGGTGTATGTCACTCCTGTCTTGCGTCGGGCAGTGCACTTGCACTGGGACACAGCTATTTCCATGGCGTGGCATGGGGAGGTTCTCAATCACCGTGTGTAGCTGGGTCTTGGAAGGAGTGTCACCTTGCATCCATACGTGTCCTGGGCATGTAGCACATGCCTGACTCCCTATGTGGCATGTGTGTATTGCCAGATTTACATGTGCTCAGTAGACATGAGTTGTTCTCGTAGTGCACTCACTCTTCCCTGTCACTTCCAAATTACTGCAGAGCGCCTCCTGTTGCCCGAAGAATTCCAGACTTGGCCACCATGCAGGAGAATGACAGGATCCGGCTCTACCGCTTCACCCAACCGTTGATTCTGGAGCTGACGGCGAGACTGGCACCACACCTGCAACCGCAGCACAGGTATCCTACGGCACTGACACCCCAGCTGAAGGTAATGGCTGCCCTACATTTCCTTGCCACGGGTACCTTCCAAAATACCATAGCTCATGTTGGTGGCATGTCCCAGAGCATGTTCAGCGGTGTGCTGCATGATTTCTTGGAGGCCATGTTGATTCACCTGGATGACTTCATCAAGTTCCCAACCCCTGAACAGATGACTGAGGTCAAGCGTGGTTTCTATGCCCTGGGAGGGATGCCCCATGTCATTGGGTCCATAGATGGGACACATGTAGGTTTGGTACCACCACACGCACGGGAGGTGGCGTACCGCAATCGGAAGCACTACCACTCCATCAATGCCCTTGTGGTGTGTCTGTCCAACATGGTGATTTCACATGTCTGTGCTCGTTTCCCAGGATCAGCACACGATGCCTACATCATGAGGCGTAGCGGGATGCCTGATATGATGATGCAGCTGCGCAACGAACGGGCATGTGTTGTTGGTGGGTACAGTCTGTCTGTCCTGTATTCTGTTTGGCCGAGCAGCACTACCGCTTCGCCAGTTCTAACGATATCCATGTGCTTTCCATTTAGGGGACGCTGGCTATCCCAACATGCCTTGGCTGCTGACACCTCTCCGCAACCCCATCACGCCGGCCCAGCTCCGCTACAACACCGCCCATGGCCGGACAAGGCGAGTGATAGAGAGGACGTTTGGCATGCTGAAGAGCCGATTCCGGTGCCTCCACAAGACCGGCGGCGCACTCCCATATGCCCCGGCAAAGGTTTGCAAGATCTTCATGGTCTGCTGCATGCTGCACAACATGGCAGTTGAAAGAGCTGTGCCACTCATCCTGAATCAACATGACGAGGACCATCCACCCGTGGAGGACGAAGGGCTTGGCAATGGGGCTAGTGATGTGGAGGATGTGGAGCCGCAAGAGGACATCCGGACTCGGCTCATACGCGACTTCTTTGCTTAGTGGTGAGTACCAGTGTCTGAGTGTGCACGCCTTGGTCCCCGTGTGGCATGTGTTGTGATGCGTGTCTCCACCTGCATGTATGGCACGTGAGTCAGAGGTGTGTGTGGGTGTGTCACTGGAGTGATGGTGGCAGTGATGGTAGTATTTCCCCACTCATAATTGTGACCTAGCATGTTGTCATCCATACATGTGTCGAGTCAATGCACATGCACGTGGCTGTGCTTTTTGTGGCTGACTTCTTGTGTGTCTCTCTTCCCCAGGTACCTGCGCATGCCGTCTTCTGGTTGCATTGTTGTGGCACTGCTATTCCTCATGGACATGGCATCGTGGGCTGACTCAGCGTTACAGGCACGGACACGTTTGGAAGTCTCCATGGGGTAAGGGATGCATCTGGGGTGTATTGGGTGTGGCAGTTGTTCACGATGTGTGCACACTGCCCCGGTCGGGGTTTGGTTCCTCTGCAGACATGTGGCATCCCCATGGGACACGACATGCAGCTGGGTACACCTGAATAGATGGCCTGCCTGGTTGTCAGTCATCAGTGATGGGATAGTGGATTGTGATGAAGGCATCAATGTGTGTGACACTGCCCTCGGACACATACGGTTAACATTGTCTTGACATGGCGTGGGACTTCCACATCAGCGGATGTATGGTGTATGGCAGTCTCTCCGTGAGCAGCTGTGGGTATTTAGCTGTTAGCCGACACTTGTGTGCCAGTTCCATGGCTATCACGCATTTGTGCTGCAGAAGGGGGGTGCCAGTGTTGGAGCCACATGTTACTCCACATGATGTGTTCATGTGTACTTCAAGTTGCCTCTGCAATCCCAAAAACATGACTATTAAAGGTGTCCCTATGCCTCCAAGGTGCCTCTTCTCAGTCAATGCTGGTGTGTTGGCACGGTGCATCCTGCATGTCTGGCATGGTATTCCCTGATTGTGGCTATGTGTCAATGTGTCGAGTGGCAAGATGCAAGCTGTGTGTGTGTGCTGAGACTGTGTATTGGGCATGATGTCCATGACTGTGTGGGTATTGTGACATGTGCCATCCCCATGCATCCAACGTTGTCCATGGCCCCATTCTCTGCATCCACCGGACTCAAGCTTGCAGGACATGGTTCTGCCACCTGTCTACACATACCTGGGTGCCCCCCAGGACACGGGCCAGGATCCCTGACCTCTGCGCATGACTGTTGCTGTACTCAATGTGTCTGTCAGCACGGTTGTTCGGCCACCCCCTCAGCTGGTTCTGACCATCACGGGTGTGTATGGTGCTCCATGTCTGTCTTGCCTAAAAAACTGTGACCCATGTGTCCTGTGCCAGACTCAGGCCCCAGGGTGTGGATGGTTGAAGTGAACAGATGACTCAGGCATGTTTAGACTGTACAAGACACATGTTAGGTAATAATGCTACCAGCAGGCATCTACTCTTAATAGTGTGATTTATTATTGGGGGGGGGGGGGGACAAAGTGAGGGGCTTTCCGGGATTAGGGAATCCAAAGTTCAGTAGGGGAGTTGGTGTCCTTGCCATTGGAAATCCTCAGAGTCCATGCCACAGTCTTTGTCAACATTGGTCAGCCAGTGACCAGCAGGGCCATGTGGCAGAGAATGTCTCTTGATGCTGTGATGCTGTTGCTCCAGTGGGCCAGGTGCCAGGCCAGGTGTCCTGGGAGATGGTGATGTAGCAGCCACCCTCACGGTCCTTTCCGTGGACGACCCGGCTTCCTGCGGGGAACCTCAGCAGCAGGCCGTGACGACGTCTGGGATGCTCCGTCGGATGTTTCCTCCTCCTCCTCATGATCCCTCCCTGTGGGTGGTGATGTTCTCCGCCTTCTGGCACAGGGAGGGTCGGCCATGGTGTCGGCCATCCGACGGAGTTCAGCGTGAATCCCCTGGGACGCCGTCACTTGCTCAGCCTGTCTGTCCTCCATCCTCCGTTGGTGTACCTGTAGACAGGCTATTAGCTCCGCATGTTGCTGGGCCTGCTGGACCTTGATCCCCTCGAGGACGGACACAACCTGGGCCATGCCCGTGGTGTCCTGCCGGTATGAGTCCAGGATGTTACGGACATGGGAAAATACCGGATCCCCAGCCAACTGGTCAGGCTCGCGCCTCCGCCGTCCTCCACTCCCACCACCCCTGCCCACTTGCATCTGGCCTGCACTTGTGGGCACATCGGGTCTCCGGGACCCCTGAGGGGTGGCATTGGCGTTGTCGCCTGCCTCCTCCTGGGTGCCCGGGACACCGTGTCCCTCCTGGCGAGCCTGGCTGCATTGTGGTGTTGGGGCAGGGATCCTGGGTGTCTCCTGGGATGTGGCAGGAGTGGGGGTGGTGGTTGGCACGGTTGTACCTGACGCAGGTGCTGCAGGTGGTTGGACACCAGAGGGGCCAGGTCGGTCGGGGTCGTCCGCAGAGTGGTGAGAGTGGTCGCTGCCGGTGGGATCGGTCTCCTGCAGATCCGGGTCCTGTGAGTGTTCCCCCCCAGTGTTGGGGGGTGCGGCACGACGTTGACCTGTGTGTGAGAGAGAAAATGTTAATTTGGATCCATGCAACATCCATGTTTCATCCGTTACAAAGTTGGCACATTTCCTCTTGGAATTAGGATCTGTCTTGCATTCCACTCACAGTGCACTTGTGCATGTGTGTGTCCCTTGGGCACCAATTTGGCCCCTTTAACTATGTGTGGCACAGTCTTACTTGCTGCGTCAAGTGTGACTGCAGTCAGCAGTGGAGTGTGCATGTGTGCCGAGCTATGCATTTGCGCCTTCCTTGTAGCACTGTACATGTGCACATGGAGTGGATCCACACACTTATATGATGCAGGTGGCTGTCCTTGTGCTCGTGTACAGGTTGTGACATGGCCCTGCGTTTTGCCATGATGAAGAGGGGGGGTTCTGGCACTGGCCACCCTTGTCTACATGCACGCAGTCCACCTGCTGACGAGCAGACATTCCCACACACCAAAGGACTGATTTGCTCTCCCTGTGTCTCCCTCCTTCTCTGTCCCCCCTCCCTCCCTCTGTGTCCCCCTCTCCCTCCCTCCGTGTGTCACCCTCTGTCACCTTGGCCCAGCTTCCTGGGCACACACTGTTAGCAGATCTTTGAGTGGCCCTTGGCCTGTTGATGTGAGTTTGTTTCTGATCTCCAGGCACCCATTTTGTCTGCTGTGTGTCTGTGCGCTGCTGCTGTGGTGGTGTGTGCTGCCACTCTTTCACACTGTTGGCTGTTCATTAGCTGCTGGCATGTGCAAAACAGTGCCTTCACCCCCATGTGTTGATGCAAGGCGTCCGCCATTTGCTGGCAAGTCATTCCTGTGTTGGGACACAGTGTTTGTCTGGCTGTGACCTAGGCCATATGGGCAGAGGGCATTGTTGTCTGCTTTGGAGTCGCACTATGTGATTCTTGGTGCCCAGCCTCCCGCCATCCGGGTTACCGTGTCATGTGTTGTTGTCTTCTGTGGCCTGTGACTTGACATTGTCCAGCTGGGTGCATGGGGCATGGTGGCAGCAGTGGCATGTGCCTGCTCATGGAGTGTGGTTGAGTAATGCGATGGCTTGTGGTGGTTGCGTGCCTGTTATTAATTTTGGTTGTGGTTGCAGTTCCCCCCATGTGAGGTGCGTTGTTTGTGTACTCACCCGGGTCTCGGAGTCCTTCTACTCCTTCAACTGCCTCCACCGGCAGTATGGCCATCACCCTCTCCTCCCAGGGATGGTACTGTACGGCTCTGCGGGAGGGCCCTCCTCCGGTGGCGTTGGCCTGGTCGTGTTCCTCCTGTCTCTTGGCTCTGACCCTCCTCCGCAGATCGTACCACCTGTTCTGGCAATCCTGCTTGGTCCTCCTGGTGTCCGCAACAGCATTCACAGCATCGACGATGGTCTGCCACATGGCTGTTTTGGCTGCCTGGCTGGTGCTTCTGACCAATGTTCCAAAGATCTGTGGCTCGACTCTGAGGATTTGATCAACAAGGACCTCCAACTCTCGGTGACTGAACTTTGGATTCTTGGTAGTGGGCATGGTGAGGGGTGTGGGTGGGGATGGTGTGGGTGTGGGGGGGGTGTGGATGTTGGGGGGGGGTGTGGATGGTTGTGTGTGTGTGAATGTGATGAGAGGGTGTTTGTGAGGGTGGTCGTGTGAAGGTGTGCAAGTGTAAGATGTGGTGTCGCTTGTAGTCTGGTTCTGTGGTGTCTGGCAGCAGTGGGTCTGTTGCAAAGGCTCATGGTTTGTGTGTGTGGGCCCTTTTCATTGGTCCATGGGTGGGTGTGGCAGTGTTTGAATTTTGGGTGGGTGTGTTATAAGGAGTGGTGGTGTATTGGGCCTCTGTTTGTTTTTGACAGTTGCAGGTCAGTGATTGTGTTATTTTAGTGGTTGTTGGCCATGTTTAGTGGCTGTGTGCCTTTCGAATGGTGTATTGTTGTGTTGTTTTGTTTTGTCCTTGTTGTGTACGTGCGTTTTGAGCGTGTGTACGGTGTGTACATGGGCCATTTGGTTGTACGATTATGTCCTTGTGTGTGGCTTTGTACGACTCGTACATGCGGTTGTGATGTTGGGGCATGGGGTGCGCTCCGTACTTAGGAGGTTGTGTTGGGGGTGCGCCAGGAACGTACTGGGGTGGGGGTACGACTGGAACGTACTGGGGTGTGGGTACGACTGGAACGTACTGGGGTGTGGGTAGACGGGGCTATGACACGTCCTGGGGTGGGGGTGTGGCTCGCACGTACTGGGGTGTAGGTACACGGGGGGTACGACACGTACTGGGGTGGGGGTACGACTGGAACATACTGGGGTGTGGGTAGACGGGGCTATGACACGTCCTGGGGTGGGGGTGTGGCTCGCACGTACTGGGGTGTAGGTACACGGGGGGTACGACACGTACAGGGGTGGGGGGGTGTCCATGGACGGTGGTACGACACGTACTGGGGTGGGGGGGTGTACATGGATGGTGGTACGACACGTACTGGGGTGGGGGGGTGTACATTGACGGTGGTACGACACGTACTGGGGTGGGGGTACGACTGGAACGTACTGGGGTGTGGGTAGACGGGGCTATGACACGTCCTGGGGTGGGGGTGTGGCTCGCACGTACTGGGGTGTAGGTACACGGGGGGTACGACACGTACTGGGGTGGGGGTACGACTGGAACGTACTGGGGTGTGGGAGGACGGGGCTATGACACGTCCTGGGGTGGGGGTGTGGCTCGCACGTACTGGGGTGAAGGTACACGGGGGGTACGACACGTACTGGGGTGGGGGTACGACTGGAACGTACTGGGGTGTGGGTAGACGGGGCTATGACACGTCCTGGGGTGGGGGTGTGGCTCGCACGTACTGGGGTGTAGGTACACGGGGGGTACGACACGTACAGGGGTGGGGGGGTGTCCATGGACGATGGTACGACACGTACTGGGGTGGGGGGGTGTACATTGACGGTGGTACGACACGTACTGGGGTGGGGGTACGACTGGAACGTACTGGGGTGTGGGTGGACGGGGCTATGACACGTCCTGGGGTGGGGGTGTGGCTCGCACGTACTGGGGTGTAGGTACACGGGGGGTACGACACGTACAGGGGTGGGGGGGTGTCCATGGACGGTGGTACGACACGTACTGGGGTGGGGGGGTGTACATGGACGGTGGTACGACACGTACTGGGGTGGGGGGGTGTACATTGACGGTGGTACGACACGTACTGGGGTGGGGGTACGACTGGAACGTACTGGGGTGTGGGTAGACGGGGCTATGACACGTCCTGGGGTGGGGGTGTGGCTCGCACGTACTGGGGTGTAGGTACACGGGGGGTACGACACGTACAGGGGTGGGGGGGTGTACATGGACGGTGGTACGACACGTACTGGGGTGGGGGGGTGTACATGGACGGTGGTATGACACGTACTGGGGTGGGGGGGTGTACATTGACGGTGGTACGACACGTACTGGGGTGGGGGTATGACTGGAACGTACTGGGGTGTGGGTAGACGGGGCTATGACACGTCCTGGGGTGGGGGTGTGGCTCGCACGTACTGGGGTGTAGGTACACGGGGGGTACGACACGTACTGGGGTGGGGGTACGACTGGAACGTACTGGGGTGTGGGTAGACGGGGCTATGACACGTCCTGGGGTGGGGGTGTGGCTCGCACGTACTGGGGTGTAGGTACACGGGGGGTACGACACGTACAGGGGTGGGGGGGTGTCCATGGACGATGGTACAACACGTACTGGGGTGGGGGGGTGTACATTGACGGTGGTACGACACGTCCTGGGGTGGGGGTTCGACTGGAACGTACTGGGGTGTACCTAGACGGGTGGGGGTATACATATACGGGGGGTACGTGTCAGACGTACGGGGGCTGGGGGGAGTGTTGGGCGCGTATGCGGGCACATGTCTCCATGGCTGCTGTAGGAGTTCGGTGCGGACGGTGTTTTTTCCATACGGTTGTAACCTCGGACGCACGGGATGGATCGTGATTCCTAGGTCGGACTTGGTTTTTCACGTTTGTAAGGTAAATCGTCCGAGGACGTGTCGGACACATTTTCCGACCCGGGGACGTGTGGGGAATGATTCCCAGTGCGGTTCGTATGGACTTTTTACCATGCGAATCGTGATTGCCAGTTCGTACGGCACTTGTACGATTCGTACGGTAAAAAGACCCGATACGGGTCGCACGGGGGAATTTTTTACCGGATCGTGATCGGCACCCTAGTTTACAAAGTTTGGCTGGAGTCCAGTGGGTCATATTGGTAACCCAGTATCAACGGTGCAAGTCATGGGGTTATATTGTCAGAAGTAGGGTTCTCCCAAATGGACAGCCAGTTTGGCATGTTTTCCTGGGTGTGGTTTGATTAGAAAATTAGGGTTTCTGATTTATTTTAGATTGGTTTGGTTAGCAAAGATTTTGAGTGAGAGAGTATAGTTTTGATGCTAGGTGTCTGCCTTTGGTGTATGGTTTTAGGTAGATCAGGAGGGCTTGGTGATTTATGTCTAGCTATAAGTGATTTGATTTTTAGTAAGTGGAAGAAGTCTAAACCATTGAGATTGAAATTATCTTTGAGTTGAGAGAAGGGTATGGGCTCTGAAGAAGTACTGAGATCTCCTTCCAAGAGTATGCCCTTTTGTTCCAATTCGTCTATAAGTAACGTTATTCCTTCTAATTTCAAGTTTTAGTTGTGCCATAGTGAAGCAAAGTCTGAATATCACATTTGTTGGTTAGTCTCTTGTTGATTTTTCATAGTGCCTGTACTGTGTGTGAAAGAATATTTGCAGAATTGTCTGTTTAAATTTAGTTACAAGGGATAGTGCTTTAATAAGTTCTTTTTCGATAGTGAGCCAAGAGGGGGAGGTATTACCTGTAGGCAGAATCCATCTATTTTCGCACGGCAGCAATCAGAAAGGTATATGGGGTACATACTAATTACAAAATTAATAAGGAGAGTGATCAGCATTTTTATGGATTATATTCTTCCCCAGTGATGAATCTGGCAGACCATTTGTCTAAGCTGTCTTTAATTTTGTCTATTATCTTTTTTTCATTAAGGTCCGTGGATCCTTTGAGGTTAGAGTGAACCGGACTCCCAAATATTTTATCCTATTAAGGGCCCATATGAGGCCATAATCACTGATCAGAGAGCTGTTACAGTGCACATTTCATTGAGTGGAAGTACTTCTGTTTTTTCTTTACTGAGACAATAGCCTGAGACGATTGTATGACATAATTTCGAAAGACAAAAATTCGACCTACAAAAATATCGCAACAAAAATATCGTGGTCAAGAATATCGACATCCTATCTACAACATGGTAAGTACAAAAATATCGATAATTTAATATCGATATCAAAAATATCGTAATTCAAAAATATCGTTTTTTTTTTAGTTTAAAAAAATATGTAAAATAAACCAAATAATACTTATAAATCAAAGAAACATAATTAAATATATTTTATAATATGTAAAATGTATAATAAATATAAATAATTAAATGAAACTTTAATGAAACATATATATATAATATATAATATATACACTTACTTAATAATTACTTTTAATAATAATTTCTGTAACATATAAATTATTAAATATTTATTTAAATTACCAATACATCTATACACATAAAACAATAACATTAATAAATATTAAATATTTACATATAGCAAATAATAATCAATAATTTTAATTTGAATAATTTTTATTATTAATTATATATTACAATAGCTAAAATATTACAAAACATATTTAATATCAGACACAATAAAACTACTAGTCCAACTTCAACAAAAACAACAGTAAGGAAAATGTTGGATAGCGTAGGGGTAAAAATAACTATTCCAACTCCCGAGAGTGCAACAGTAGGGAAAACATTGTATAGCGTAGGGGTAAAAATTACTATTCCAACTCCAAAGAGTGCAACAGTAGGGAAAGCGTTGGATAGCGTAGGGGTAAAAATTACTATTCCAACTCCAGAGAGTGCAATAGTAGGGAAAGTGTTGGATAGCGTAATGGTAAAAATTACTATTCCCACTCCAGAGAGTGCAATAGTAGGGAAAGTGTTGGATAGCGTAAGGGTAAAAATTACTATTCCCACTCCAGACAGAGCAACAGTAGGGAAAACGTTGGATAGCGTAGGGGTACAAATAAATATTCCAACTCCAAAGAGTGCAACAGTAGGGAAAACGTTGGATAGCGTAGGGGTAAAAATTACTATTCCAACTCCAGAGAGTGCAATAGTAGGGAAAGTGTTGGATAGCGTAAGGGTAAAATCTACTATTCCCACTCCAGAGAGTGCAATAGTAGGGAAAGTGTTGGATAGCGTAAGGGTAAAATTTAGTATTCCCACTCCAGAGTGTGCAACAGTATAGAAAACGTTGGATAGCGTAGTGGTAAAAATAACTATTCCAACTCCAAAGAGTGCAACAGTAGGGAAAACGTTGGATAGCATAGGGGTAAAAATTACTATTCCAACTCCAGAGAGTGCAATAGTAGGGAAAGTGTTGGATAGCGTAAGGGTAAAATTTACTATTCCCACTCCAGAGAATGCAATAGTAGGGAAAGTGTTGGATAGCGTAAGGGTAAAAATTACTATTCCAACTCCAGAGAGTGCAATAGTAGGGAAAGTGTTGGATAGCGTAGGGGTAAAAATTACTATTCCAACTCCAGAGAGTGCAACAGTAGGGAAAGCGCTGGATAGCGTAGGGGTAAAAATTACTATTCCAACTCCAAAGAGTGCAACAGTAGGGAAAGCGCTGGATAGCGTAGGGGTAAAAATTACTATTCCAACTCCAGAGAGTGCAACAGTAGGGAAAGCGCTGGATAGCGTAGGGGTAAAAATTACTATTCCCACTCCAGATAGTAAAACAGTTGGGAAAGCACTAGATAGCATAGTGATTCTATGAACATTATAACCAATTCAATAATTTGTTATAAAAAAATTGCATGTTAACAATGTTTTTAAAAAATAATTATTATTAAATACCAATTATGTAAAATAAATATTTAAATAAATAAATTTAAATTACATCCCACACTATTCCCCCTTTAACACACAACACACTACACATACAAAATACACAATATCAATTTATCTCTTATTTACAATTAATAATACATTCTTTATAATTAATATAGTTATTAATTCACTAATTAATACAGATTAACTACGAAATTACAAATATTCACCTATTAATTATTAATTAACAATACATTAATTAGCAATAACAACAAATAAAATACAATAATCAATTATTTATATTTACTATATTTAACTAACTAATAACAATTAATTAATAATAATTACAAATAAATAAAATATATCATTATTTATTTTATTTTAATTACATCCAACCCTATTCCCCTATAAACCCACAACCCACTACACATAAAAATTCACATAATTAATTTTAATTATCAATTAATCACTTAATAAAATTAAATCACCAATTAATTACTAATTAACAATTAATTAATTAACTTTAACAATAAATAAATATTATTAATAAACTAATTATAATTTATATAATTAACCAAATAATAAATTATTTTTAAAATTAATTCTTAATTAAAAATTATTTAATCTATTACTCAAATTAATTACCAATTATTAATTTATTACCAATTAATTAATCATAAATACCAATTAAACAATACATATTAATTCATTAATTATAATTACATTACTTCCCACCCTATTCCCTATATAAACCCACAACCCACTACACATAAAAATTCACATAATTAATTTAATTATCAATTAATCACTTAATAAACTTAAATCAACAATTAATTACTAATTAACAATTAATTAATTAACAATAACAATAAATATTTATTAATAATAAAGTAATTATAATGTATATAATTAACCAATTAATAAAATAATTTTACAATTAATAATTAATTACCAATTAATTAATCAATTAATTACCAATTATTAATTAATTACCAATTAATTAATCATAAATACCAATTAAACAATACATAATAATTCATTAATTATAATTAAATTACTTCCCACCCTATTCCCCTATAAACCCACAACCCGCTCTGATACTAAAACGCTAAATTAAATGTAAAATAATTATAAATCTCTAAACATTTATTTTTAAATGTATTAAAATACATTACAATAATCTTTAACATACAAATAAAATACATATTAAATGACATTACACTAAATAAATATCGATATTATTGACATCGAAATTTTTACTTACGATATTACTTACATCGATATTAAGTACTTCGATATTATTAACTTCGATATTACTTACCTTGGGATCGATATTCTGTCCATCGATATTCTTGACTTCGATATTCTGTACCTACGATATTAAAAACACGATATTATTGTAGGTCGAAATTTAAAACTCGATATTTTGGCTAAACACCGCCTGAGACTTCAGAGTACTCCTTGAAAGTGGACATTATGTGACGGAAAGCTGAATCAACTTGGGTGGTGAAGAGGAGTAAGTAGTCAGTGTATGAGGCCAGTTTCTGCTGGCCTGCAGAGAAGAGGGTGTCAGGATAAGGGTTTTTCTCTAATTAGTATGAGCATAGGTTCTAAAATAATAAGACCAAAAGGGGTGAGAGAGGGCACCCTTGTCTGGTGCTTTGTTAGGAGCTAAAAGTATTGGCTAATTTTCCGTGGTTATTTAGTCTGGTTTTAGGTTCTTTATATAAAGTGATAAAAGTGAGAATCATCCTAGATAAGGAGGGGCCTAAATGGAAGGAGGTGAGCATGACTTGGAAGAAGACCCATAATACCTTCACAAAGGCCTTCTCCACGTCCAATGCTATCATGCAGGTGAGATGATCAAGATTGTGGGCTTTTTCAATGGCATGACTAAAAACAATGATGTTATCAGTGCTGAGCCTTCCCCAAATTAAGCTGGATTGCAACGGGTATATTATTTGTTTAAGGGTGGGATCCAGCCTGTGTGCCAGACTTTTTGCACACATTTTGCAGTCAATATTTAGATGGGATATGGGGCACTAGTTTTTGGTGTTTGATGGGTCTTTCCCTTCTTTGGGAATAACTATTATAGTTACTTCAGCGGAGGAAACCTCAATGGCGCCTGTGGAGGGAGGAAAAGTGGGCAAATAGTTTTTCTAGGGGAGTAATTAGGGAGGTACTCCAGGTTTGGTGGAAGGAAGCTGCGAAGCCACCAAGGCCTGGAGCCTTTCTGGCTTTCATCTTTTTAATAGCATTTACGATTTCATGGCGGGAGATAAGATATTCTAGAGATTGTTTTGTCACTTCATCTAACTTTGCAATATTCATTTTGTTGAGGTATTCCAAGAACATCATAGGGTGTATTATTACTTTTGGAGTACAGGGTGAGAAAGAAGTGTTTGATAGTGTTCAGGATATATTTCCCATTTGTTGAGGGGATGCCTTGTTTGTTAGTTATAGCGGTTATTGTTTTCTAATGGTCCTGTTTTAGATAAGAAGTTAAAACTCTGCCGACTTTATTTTGTCCGCAGAAGTTGATGCCTTTATATCTTCGGACTATTAAGTAGGCTTTGTTGTTTAAGATTTTTTAATATTCTCATATTTTAATTTGGTAAGTGTGTTTAGCTGTGTTTTGTCTTTGGATGGCTTCAGGTCTTTTTCTAACGTTTTCATTCTGATTATTAGTTGGTCAAGGCCTTTATTATCTAGTTTGTTTTTCTTTGCCATAACCTAATCATGTGCCTCAGGGTAGTGCATTTCAGTGCATCCCAAATGATTTGGGGCTTAGGGCAGGAGGATCTGTCGAATTCTATGCATTTTTCAATTTAGTTTCTAATAATTCCTTTAAAAGTAGGGACCTCCATAAGAATGTCATTTATTCTCAATGTTTTGGTTCTTTTGTTGTGCAGGAAGTATCATATAGGAGGGAAATACAAGGATTGGTTTAATGGAAGGGGAAGATGTTGCTGGGTTGTGCATTTTGTCAACTAGGATATAATCTATTTGGGAAAAAAAATTGTTTGGGTGGGAGAAGAACAGGTTGTTTTTGCCTATGAGGTTGAATAGTCTCTAGATATCTTTTAGTTTAAATAAATTGCACATATTTAGTATCTGTTTGTGAGACTTGTTGGTATTGAGTTGGCGGCAGAATCTTCATCCAGGATGGCTTCCCATAGTAAGTTAAAATCCTCTCCTCTGTAATTTTGCATTGAGAAGGCAGCACTGATAGTTTTTTTGTTGAAGTTCTCCCAGAACACTGGGTTGTCGTTATTGGGGCATAAATGTTCATGACTATAATCTCAATTTTGTCTTTCTGTAACTTGGTGAAGAGACACCGGCCTTCGGGGTCTGCTTCTGAGGACGAGATATTAAGGCCAGAGGTTTTGGAGATGAAGTAAAATCTTACTTTCCAGATAAAGGCACTTGATAGACTGAATGAACAGGCCCCTTCTAAACCCACACAAAGGAAGCTAGACATCGTAAGGGGACAGCTAAAATCACATAGAACCAATCGTGCTGAATGCTCCCTACTCACCCCAGGTCAGTGCCTCTCTGATAAAGGGGATAAGGTAGGAGCCTTGCTAGCATGTCAAATCAGACTGCATAGGGGCAAATCATACATCCTGCAAGATGAAACACCCTCACGCCTATGGGTTACCAAGAAAAGGGAAAAGTGGGATACCTTCTGAAAATTCTACCAAACCCTTTAACATAGAGGGAATGACAATGCAGAGGACATACAGGACTATCTACACAAATACGACTGGACACATATTACGCTTTACCCTGAGGAATTACTTGAAACTCACATTGCTGAACTGAGGCAAGTGCTTAAATCGATGCCCGTAGGGACGTCTCCAGACCCCAATGGCTTCACCCTGGAGTTTTACAAATCTTCAACTTCCCCCACTACCTTGCAAGAACACTTGATCTGATTGTTCTATTCCTTTTCTTAGATGACAAGTCTTACCCCCACTATGTGCGAAATGGAGGGAGTTCTCATTCCCAAAGTGAGCAAAGACCCAACCAACAGCTCTCACCTAAATACCTATCCAGAGTTTTAAATGAAAATACTCGTGATGCCACTTGACCCTCTCCTTCCCAGTCTAGTTGACTCCAATCAGCTTAGATTGTTTCACAACTGTCATGGAGTAGATCACATCTCTTGGTCTTGGTTGAAACATCCAGAGACCAAGCATCTGAGTTCTGCTGTTATCTCCTGATGCTGAGAAAGTATTCAACTCTGGAACTCAGTTTTTTTAGAGAGGTGTTAAACAAAATCCAACTTGGTCCAGTTATGATTGATGGAATCATGGTGGCATACACCTTTTCCATGGTGGTTATCTGAATTCAAAGTCACTGTACAGACCTCATTAAACTTGACAGATGTACTAGGCATGGATGCCCCCTCTCTCCGCTGGGGAAGCCTCTGGCTGTGATGATTGGGCAAACACAGGAGCTTTTGTGCATCTAATTTGGGGATCAAATACATAAAGACTGCTTATTTGCCCATGAAGTCCTCCATACATTGACTAACCCCTCCAGGCCCCTCCATCTCGGATTAGTTTGAGCTAGTTTTCAGGAATACCAAAGACAAATTCCATGTCTTTAACTCAACGATGCCTCCATGCCACCACTCCAATCTTAAAAAATTAGTCTAGTCCCATTTTAATTGGCCACCATGTTTATTCAATATCTGGGTCTCAATTACAATGTATGCAAAAATAAGTCGAAGGGAGAGTTTAGAGACCTGCAGTGCAATTCTCCCAATCAGTAACCAATACACATATTCTGCACATGGTCTGCAAGCCGCAAATTTTTGACTGAGTATTTTGCAACGTGAGTCTCATTGGTATTGGCAAGTGTTTTTGTTTAGAACAAAAACCCTTACCCAGTATAAGGTGGCATGCTTCATCAGGTGAGTGATGTGGGCTACAACTTCCCTGTAGGTGGAAGGAGAACTTGAAAGGACATGAGGATTGAGGGATTCCTACATGTGCTAATAAGGGTGGGTAAGAGATGCAGAGTGTGAAATCAAGGATGAGAAGGATATAACTTCCTCCCTGTGGATGTGGTGTCCAATGTATCTATTGTGGTTGGTTTGTATCAATGGTATTACAATGAATATTACTCTTGCTACAGAACCTATGCCTAGATGGAGGGAGACTGCAGAACCCTGAGGGACCTTTTCCAAGGGGGAAGCATTATATATTTTTTGACCAAATGTATCAGGAATTTCAAACCTCTGAGAAATCCTGTCTCCAATACTACCAGTTTCTGCATCGGGTCTTATATCCACCAAAAACACTAGCTACCACAAGACCACTCACACAATTTGAGAAACTGAATTCTATATTTACAGTCCTAGAAGGTCTTATCTCCTGAACCCATCATGTTATGCAAGACATGAAGCCAACCGCCAACAATCAGTATGTGTCTCACTGGGAGGAGAATTTAAGAGGGGATCTACCAGATAAAATCTCAGAGAAAATATAGCAGGTAACCCTAAAACATTCAGAAGAATTCCCCAAGGTGAATCAGAGTACAAAGTAATGTGCCATTGGTACATGAACCCAGTGACTAAATCAGCTATATCCCTTAACGTTAGCTCAATTCAGGTGCTGGTTATGAGGGACAGGCACCTTCCTACATGTATGTGCGATTCAAGCTGACTCTGGTAGCATGATCATGGGACTAAAATCATTAGTTATAACGGGGATGATAGGCACTGACTGGACACTACATGACAGGAACAGATAAACAAAACAGCTTATTGCCCATTTCTGGAAAACAAGGTTTTCCCAGATAGCCCACTCTGGTTCCATAGGTTGTGGCAAACATTGATTATGTAACAGATGATGTATAAAATATTTCAATCTGAGAAGAAAGTTCTTGGCAACTGGAAGTCTCTACTATACATTATATGTCCTGGCTTCATCCCCAGAGGCTTAAAATGCTTTGAATGAGCTTGCAAACTGGGATGCAGGGTCTATGCCCAGCTACACTGACTCCCTCTCTTCTTTTTAACTTCATTTGCATTGCATAAAACATGATCGTATTCTCTTATTCCAACCTCTTAAGCCTAGCAAAACTCTCTTTGGAACTTGGCTTGTTCTACCGGAAAGCCCTGTACCCTTATTCTTATAACTCCCCTTTGGAAGCTTGTCACCCTCATCATAGACGGATCCGCAGCCTCTAATACCAGTGGTATCCAAGATTCTTGCTTATTCTTTCCCTTTCTCCTTTTATTTTTGTCATCTACTTGTTCATAGGGATGGGGAGGGGGATTGTTCTCTTGTTAAATTTACTCTGGTGTTATACAACTTTCTCTCAACTATATTCCACAAACCTGAGTAGACTCTATGAAGATACATGATTATGTGGAAAACTTGCTAAATGATTTAGTGCATAAATGTCATATCCACGTTTAAAAAAAATTCCAATAAAAAGCTTTGAAATAAAAATGAAATGGATTAGTGAGCTTGGATTTTTTAGTACAAATAGAACAAGTATGACTCTTAGAAAAGTTGTTTATTTCTACCTACCCTTGTAGCTCCCTAAATTGGTTCTGCCAGGTTACCACCTCCTGCAGTGATTGTAATTACATTTTATTCTGCCAAGAGCTGGCCAGGAAAAGATACAATTGAGTGTCTTCATGGTCTACTTAGTGATCACAGGGGCCTCCCTTATCCCCTGCCTTACTGTGAAATTTAGCAGGACAAAGTAAGATAATTACAGCACCCTAAACACCCAGAACATCACCCGCTGCATTTGTAAGGGGAGTGTGAAAAGAGGGCATTTTAGTAAAAACGTAACACACTCAAACAACAGAGAGAAATCACTGGCAGCTTCATGATTATGTAAAAGGAAAATATGATAGGCGCTTACTAATGTCAAGCTGGCAGCTTTCACTGAGGGATGCCAGTGGGACATGAACAATTTCATTAGGTTTTTTGGTGGTGCAGTGAGTGAGGAAACTAAAATTTTGGACGCACATATATATTGGCAGGATTAGGGTCCTCCGGGACCTGAGACCGCCTTTCACCATCTTAGAAAACATCCAGAGCAGTGTTTTAATGGGTGGATTTGGCCATAAATTAGGAAAATCATGAACTGTTGGGAAGGGCCTTACGTAAGCTCATTTAGGGTTCAGGGCTCTTCAGCAACCACCACCATCATGTATTGGGGCTCTCACTAGCTGGCAATCTGAACAGTACATTTGGATTAGCCAAGAAGAATAATCCTGTCTCACTATCCAGATGCCTCATGAAAAACTAATGAAGGATTTTGCTTCCAGTTGCTTTCAAAGTGTCAAGGAAGTTTACCTTCTGAATACGTATCAACATTAAATAAGTGCACCTTGGAAGAAGAATCAGCTGATAAATTGGGAGCTGGGAAATAGCTGGAATTCTTGCTAGACAGATGGTATGGGCCGGGTTCCTACTGCCATCAGTGTTTTTATACCGCAGATTCTGCCCCTGAAAGGTGGTAGCTTGAGAAGTGATCAAGAGGAATTATTCCATTTTCTGTGAAGCTGGGATTAAATGTTTGGCTTTGGTCACAAAGTAGAGTGGTAGAGAAGACTGTCTCCCCCTCAAAAACCTTACCTGTTTCCCACTGGAGAGTTCCTATCAGTGTTGTCTATCAAGATTGAAGAGCAGAACTTGGTTACCTGCTATGAAAGTATTAAAGTGTGATAACTGCTCTCAACGAGCATTGGAAAAACAGACGTTTTCTCCAGCAACTGATTAAAGACTATGGGGCATATCAGCAAGGCGAGGCGATATAGTTATCGCCGCTTTTGCAGCCATTTTCGGCCAAAAAGCGGCGATAATTTTATCGCCTAATTAGCAAGCTCACGCTAACGTGTGAAAACTTGCGTTAGCGTAGGAATTCCTAACGCCCAGCTTTGCATCTCTAATGAGATGCAAAGTGGGTGTTCCTGACCTGACATGACAGGAGAAATGTCGCTAAGCGACATTTCTCCTATCATCAAGCCCCACGCTATGGAGCATAGCAGCAAGAAAAGTAGCGATAACCCCTGTTATCGCTACTTTCCTTACTCCTACTTCAGGACTGACTTAGCAATGATATCCTATGGAAGTTGGTTATCATGGCTAAGATTGTGAGTCCCTATCATCAAGCTAACGCCACATTGCGTGAGATTATCGCTGGGTTTCCAGCGATAATCTCACGTTAGGCAGTTAGCATGAGGATTTGTATTGCTTTTCAGATAAGCGTTGCTAATGGCGCGCTTAGCGATAATTATCGCCGGTTGTTGCTGATATGCCCCTATGCTTCTACTGAAAGGCTTTCCATAAACACTGAACTTTTTTGAGACTGTCATTGCTCTGTTTGGGGGGGTGGGTAATTTGCTTTAGTGATAAAAAAAAATTACTGCTACCTTCTAGTGGCCCTTTTGAAAAGCACAGCATCCGAGGATTACATTAAGCTTTGAGATCGTTTTCTATAACTGTTATTTCCTTTTTATTTTTAAATGAAAACATAAATAAAAACACGTTATCTCATGTTTGCCATTTTCTGTTTTACTTAAATTGGTCAGGGAATTGCATCCATTTTATTGCTTGAATTTTAGGTCGGTTTTGTGCTATTAATCTGTTTACAGAATTCTTTGAGGTAAGCAGGCAATTGTCTTAAGCCTAGGAGTCCTCAATGAAACTTCCTTTTTGCTTACTGGTCACTGAGATGCTTAACTTTGTGCATGTCCACCTACTGTCCGCCCCCAGTTAAAAATCTAATTTCTAACGCTGCTTGTATAATGTATCCAAAGGGCAGTTTTTTCTGTGTAACATTGTACCTAATCTGATTGATTTCCACTTTATATGACTAGGATTCAGGCAACACCAAAATAATGCCAAGGAAGATATTTTGATTAAATCTGCCAAATGACTTGAAGTGAATAAAGCAAGCTTACATTATTCAGAGGCACTGGTAATACCCCAGGCTGCATGTAGTCTATATTTTTTTAACTAATTTGCCATTCTATACAAAGAATTAGTCGAAGACCTGTTCCAACAAGAAAAGTCCAGCCTAAACTGCAAGGCCTCTAGAAATGCCCACAAGCAACCTAAGTTTGTTACCTCACTGAAGGCGCTCCAATAGGCTGATATCATCCTGGGGTTGCCTGTTTTTCCATGGGTAGGTGGCCTTGCCTGGCTGTTTTAGCTGGACTTCTCCTATTGGATTAGAACTAATTCTGATGTGCATGAGGGTGGTTCTAGTCTGGAGTGGCACAATGGGCAAAAAAACCAATGAACAGAAATGCAACATAGAATAATTAATGGTTGAAGAAATTAATATCAGGCATTCTATTTCTTTTTGCTTTCTTCAGGGCGATGTACTACGTGCAACGAAAATGCCCAGAAATGGGTGCTGTGCCCACTGTCCCATAGGAATTAAGCTTTACCTCACGAAAATACTGAAACCTGTCTGAGGTTGCTTGTCTTCCATTTCAGAGAACACCTGATATGCCAGTTATGACTGGACTATCCTTTTTGGAGCAGAACTAATCCTGATATGTATGAATGTTATTCTCGTTTTCAGTGAATCAGTGGGCAAAAAATATGATGGGTTGGAATGTGGCCCTGCATAAATATTAGTGGTGGAGTTTAGTGCTAAAACTTACCATGTACGGGGCATATTATCAAGCCAGGCGATAAAATTATCGCCGCTTTAGCGGCAGAAAACTGCAGCTAAAAAGGCGATAATGGGCTTGATAATATGCTCTACGGAATTCCAATTGAAGCCCATGTTAGACGTTCTTCATATTTAACATGGGCTTCAATTGAAATTCCGTAGAGCATATTATCAAGCCCAATATCGCCGTTTTAGCGGCAGTTTTCTGCCGCTAAAGCGGCGATAATTTTATCGCCTGGCTTGATAATATGCCCCTACGTTCTTATTTTTCGGAGTAAAAACATGAACTGAGCAGGTTTATTAATTACTTATTTTTACCTACGGAGAATGTCCCGGGCTCATCTGGGTCCCAGTGAGGAGAATTTTTCATTACATGGAATCAATAACTGGAATATAATTTTGGTCTTGCATGTTGACAGTTACTTAATATCCAGCTAATAATATTATGTTGATCTTCATAACACTTGCTCATAAAATCAGGCTCTTGTTGAATTCCAAAATGTTGTTCCAAACCTAAACATTGAGGGGTTTATTTATGAGCCCCTTGCGCCTCCGGTGCATCACTTTTTGTGACGCATTGGCGGTGTAAAATATGCACCACACTGTGACATATTTACAAAGTGAAGCCTCGAAGCTGATGCGTCACTTTGTGAACCCATGCACTACGTTACAGATACGTCAGGTATAATGTATGCAGAGTGGGCGTTCCCCCGCAAAAATGGGTTGTAGAAGTGGTGCAGTGAAATCTATCAGATTTCCCTACATCACTTCTAGGACGCCACTGTATCAAATCCTTATGCCTGTCTCACAGCAGGTGTAAGACTGACGCAGGCCTTTTCACATGGGGATTGCTCTATATGAAAGGACACATTGCTGGAGTTGCCTCTGTTTTCAGACACACTTCAGCAATGCACCAATTGTGCGCATACAGATACGTTAGGAATAATGACGTATCTATAAATCTTGTCGAGATGTAGCGCCATACAATAAATACAGAGCATCCAAGACGTCGCTATGAAAAGTGTTGCATCGCTGGTTTCCCCTAGCGTTGCAACACTTTTCATAAAGGAGGCCCTGAATCTATAATTAGGTCTAATGAGTGAACATTTCTCTTTAGCTCAATTTGGAGACCGTGATATTTGTATTAAAAAGTGCTACACCCAACAGAGTGCTACATAGTCATGGTGATGTTTGCAACAAGCAAAACAACAAACATCACATCAAAATATTTTCAATCATGATACAGAGACAATCAGTTGATACATATAATTCTGTCTATTATTTTTTCATAAAATATTTGTTTCACATGAATTGAGTAGCTCTGTTTAAAAATAATTAAAAGACAAAGCGTAAGAGGCAGTTTGCAGGCTTCCACTTTGCAAACAGTTATTAATCCCCAGGTGGAACTGGATACCTGCTCAGGAACACCCAGAAACCAACATGAGGGACAATCCAAGCAAGGAAAAAGACACATGGGAGGGGAGAACAAACACAACAGTTCAGAAGAAAGCAATCAGAGGATGCAAAACCCTAAACCTCACACAAATACAGGTATATAACAATTAATAAATGAGGAGGACACAGAAATAGGTACAAACTTTTGAAGACAACAGAGAGTTCATAGAAATGTTAAAGTTGAGAGATCTTAAGTGACCGGAGTTAGTGCAAGTTATTTTGACTCTTCCTATGTTATTCTGGACTTGCAATCCTGCCTCACACGTGTTTACTTTCTTTGGTGCCTTAGTCGTGCCCTTCTCATTCACCTCATCAGCCATTGTCCTGTCGGCCTGATTCTCCAACCCTTCAGTTTTGTGCCATATCCTTTATGCACATTGTCGTGTAATAAGAATCTTACAATGTTTGGTTTAGGTAGGGTGGTTCCTAACAACTTGAAAAGATTACATATTGAAAGGAGCTTAAAGGAGGATCACAAGATCTTTTCCCATACACATAACAAAAGCCCAATAAATTATACAATGCATTTTGAAAGATAGTGCATGTATGTATGTGTTGGTATTTAAAAATCCGGACTTTGCTTGGTACAATCAGAGTGAATTTTAATGTTGTAGGTTGTTTGGAGACAATATAAGATCTTGTATATGAATGTTAGAGAGTGGTTTGTACCACATAAACTGGCACGGAAATGTGCTGTCTGAAATAACAAGACTCACATTTGAAAATGCAGGAATCGAGTAAGGAGTGACACTATTTATTTAAACAACCAAACAATAAGATGCCGATTCCGATCCTGTAAAACCCGGGTACGAATGGTCGTACGGAGCGTTTTCTCCGTACGACTCGTACCCGGGAATTCCACCTTACAAACCAACAAGTACGATTTGTACAGAAATACCATTTCCGTACGAATCGTAAAAAACACCGTACGGCTAAAAAATACATACAATTCTGATCCTGGACAGCGCGTACGCGATGTTCGCACGGAGTCAGGCAGCGTTTTACGGACCAGCAAGTACGATTCGTACCTACAGCACTCCGCACGGCTATATTTTTATGGGAGCCAAAAAGTGCCGGAAAAGCTAAGTACGCTGCGATGCACGACGAAAAGGGGGCCAGCTACGCGACGTACACGCCATCACCCACATCGTATGTGTCATCATGTACGGTGCGTTCCCCAACATTGCATATGTACGGACCGTACCCCCCACCCCCCGTTTGTATTGACCGTACCCCCCACCCCCCGTACGTCTGCACCGTACCCCAGACATACCCCCTCACTCCCCGTACGTCCGCACCGTACCCCTGGCATACTCCCCCACCCACGTATGTCCGCACCGTACCCCAGGCGTACCCCAATCCTCGCGTATGTATGGTCTGTACATACGCGAGTATTGGGGTATGCCTGGGGTATGGTGCGGACATACGCGGGTGGGGGGGTACGCCTGGGGTACGGTGCAGACGTACGGGGGTGGGGGGTACGGTCCGTACAAATGGGGGGTATGGTCCATACATACGGGGGGTGGGGGGTACGGTGCGGACATACGCGGGAGGGGTGGGAGGCGGGGTGGCCGTACGACTCGTAACCCGGGCACAAGTGTACTCGGGGTAGGGGTCGTACAAATTTTGCTCCGTACGGGGCCTTTTCCATGCGCTTGTGTTTTCGGACGGGCGGTACGGATCGTACTTGCGCGCTCGGACTTCAGTTTTACAATTTGTATGTAAAACTGTCCGGGGACGTCTCGTAGACTTTTCCCGAGGCGATTCGTATGTATTTTTCACGTACGAATCATACTTCGCAGTTTATACGGGACTTGTACGATTCGTACGTAAAAAAATACGGATGCGAGTCGTACGGTAATTTGTTCTAACGGATCGGAATCGGCACCTAAGTGTCAAAGACAAATCATTAATCTAAAACAACACCCTGAAATCAATCAAGTAACAAGTGTCAAAGACACATCGCAGATCATGCGCAAAAAAATGCAATCTAGTACAATTAAAATCAGGACAATGCAAAGAAAGCAAGAGAACGAGAGAAATTGACTATCAAAGAACAACAAAGCATTATAACCTTTATCAAAAATGATAAATAAATTAGTTAACTGGGAGCACGTCACCGTGGAAACCACTGTGTGAGGTGATCAACGAATGGGCCGGTAAGTGGCCCTTTTATACACTTTTAATGAGGAATCGTTGATCGCAAGAACTAACTTTGGCAGGTGCTTGACCGCAGAACATAACAAAGATCTGAACATTTTATCAAAAACAATTTGCGTCACTTCTCGGAAGCTTTAAGGCGGAATCTCCTTATATGGTACATAGTGCATAGAAAGGTTATTGTCACTTTAAGCCACATCGCTGTCTTAGTTTCTAAGGCAAGCAAAACATCAGGTGAGAAGCTCTGGAAAGTTACAGTCAGCCACCACCCCTACTCTTACCCAATCTAGTTCTTCTAGATGACAGATGCATCCTGTTATTGCTACATCTTCTTAATGTTCAGAAAGATGTGCACACAGAGAACAGGGGCAGAGAACAGTGGCCTTGTGACTTGTTTACCAGAAAAGCAGTGAACTCAGGTTCGCAGCCTTCACTGGAAAGATAACTCTAATCTTTTTAGATGGGCATAAGGCCTACTGTTTCAGTGAAGCTTAAGACAGTATGGACAATGTGGCACAACCTTACCTATTGACTGACAAGGACATTCAGGACTCTCATGCTTCAGATGTGGTAACAATAGCTGAGGGATTAATGGTAAAGCTGGGCCCTGCTTCATACATCATCTGAGGATTTCCAAATTTTGAATTACACAATGAAAATTTTGTAATGTAACATTGCATTTTGCATTTCACACATATGTACAGTTTAAAACCAAAGGAAGTGAGCCTATGTGCACATAATCAGACCATGTTCAGTCAACTGTCTAAGGTGGTATTCAACTAGAACTCCAGGGGCCAAAGATGGCTGCCTGGCCACAAGATCAAATCTCCTCAGTAAGATCACATTTCAGTAGGCAGATGTCCTTTTCACACAACTTTTATACAACACTAAAGTACAATATACACTTTCATTTTGATCACAAAAAAATGAGATAGAAGCAGTGCACATTATTCCTTCAAGCTAACCTTGCATCAAATCGTTTACCTAATCTCAGTCCCCACCATTGTTTTATGTATAGCATACTTTTAGTGTTATAGCCTGTGAAATATAAGAAAGCATCACAAAAGGTGAGCCAAAACAGGGTTTTAGTATTAAAATATAACCATTTCTAAATATAAGGAGAAGGTTTACTCATGTCTTCATGGTTCATTGTATGTCACTATGTGTAGCGTATAGGTTCCTTCCTTTCCCAAAGCAAAACACCTAAAATAACTATAAGGCAAATATACTTCATAACAAATGAAATCTCCAAGTGTCCTCTCTGTTTATCAGAGCAGTAATGTTTGACAATATTCCTGGAGGTACAAAACAGGAAAACATAATTTTGTTCAAGAATGTAAAGGAACATTTTGAAAAGCTATACGCGATCACCATGTGTGCGTCTACATAGTGGTCAATACATCGAAAATTAAGATATTTTTAAACTATTGCTATTCAGGTAACTAGTCACAATATCGAAAAACAAATATTGACTGGACAGAATATTGAGTTTTTAAAATAGAATGGACAGAATATCAAATTGCAAAAATATAGTGGTGCAGAATATCGAAATTCAGGTAAGAAAATCGATTTTCATAATATCAAAGTTAGTAATATCGACAGTCATAATATAGCTGTTAAAAATATCAATTGTTTTTTATAGTGTTTTTAAGTGTTAGTATATGTGTTAAAAGAATGTATTATTTTGTAATGTATGTTTGAAGTTTTTTACAGTAATGAATTTTATGTTATTTAATTTTTGCGTAATTTAATTCCGTTGTGGGTTTATAGGGGAATAAGGTGGGAAGTAATTTAATTATAGTAAATTAAATATCCATTTTTAGGACTTATTATTTTTAACTTAATTTTGCGTTTTAGTTCTGTAGCGGGTTGTGGGTTTATAGGGGAATAGGGTGGGAAGTAATTTAATTGTAATTAAGTAAATATTGAAATAATTTTTGTGTATTGATAATTAATTTACTGTTAATTTATTATTACTCTGTATTTATTACTTATAATTTTTTGGTATTGAAAATTAATTTGTTGTTAATGAATTATTAACAGGTAATTAATTTCTAATAAATAATATGTATTGGTGTTCATAATTAATTAATTATTAAATATTTTGTAATTGGTAATTACTTTTAATTTATTTTTTATTGGTATTGATAATTTATTTATTTTTATTTACTTATTAAATCATTACTTTCCCTACTGTTGCACTCACTGGAGTGGGAATAGTAATTTTTACCCCTACGCTATCCAACACTTTTCCTACTGTTGCACTCTCTGGAATGGGAATAGTCATTTTTACCCCTATGCTATCCAACACTTTCCCTACTGTTGCACTCACTGGAGTGGGAATAGTCATTTTTACCCCTACGCTATCCAACACTTTCTCTACTGTTGCACTCACTGGAGTGGGAATAGTAATTTTTACCCCTACACTATCCAACACTTTCCCTGCTGTTGCACTCTCTGGAGTGGGAATAGTATTTTTTACCCCTAAGCTATCCAACACTTTCCCTACTGTTGCACTCTCTGGAGTGGGAATAGTAATTCTTATCCCTACGCTATCCAACACTTTCCCTACTGTTGCACTCACTGGAGTGGGAATAGTAATTATTACCCTCCTGATATCCAACGCTTTCCCTACTGTTTCCCTCACTGGAGTGGGTATAGGAAATTTTACCCTCCTGCTATCCAACGCTTTCCCTACTGTTGCACTCACTGGAGTGGGAATAGTAATTTTTAGCCTCCTGATATACAACGGTTTCCTTACTGTTGCACTCACTGGAGTGGGAATAGTAATTTTTACCCTCTTGCTATCCAACGCTTTCCCTACTGTTTCACTCACTGGAGTGGGAATAGTTCATTTTACCCTCCTGCTATCCAACACTAAAAATATTGAATATTTTTAAATATTATTAAGTTAACATATATGGTGCCGATTCCGATCGGGTAAAAAAAATTCCCGTACCACTCGTATCTGTATATTTTTACATACGAATCGTAGCGAACTTTGTACCACTCGTATCCCGGGTAAACTTGTGCCCGGGATACGAGTCGTACAGCCCCCCCTCCCCCCGCGTATGTCCGCATGTATCTCCATATATCAGCACGGTACCCCTGTATGTCAGCACCGTACCCCCATGCCGCACCGTACCCCAGCCCCATACTTGTATGCACCGTACCCCAGCCCCGTACTTGTATGCACCGTACCCCAGCACCGTACCACAGCCCCGTACTTGGACGCACCGTACCCCAGCCCCGTACCTGTATGCAGCGTACCCCAGCACCGTACCCCAGCCGTACTTGGACGCACCATACCCCAGCACCGTACCCCAGCCCCGTACTGGGACGCACCGTACTCCAGCCCCATACTTGTAAGCACCGTTCCCCAGCCGTACTTGTACGCACTGTACCCCAGCACTGTACCCCAGCCCTGTACTTGGACGAACCGTACCCCAGCCCCGTACTTGTACGCACCGTACCCCAGCCCCGTACTTGTACGCACCGTACCCCAGCACTGTACCACAGACCCGTACTTGTACACACCGTACCCCAGCCCCGTACTTGTGTGCACCGTACCCCAGCACTGTACCCCTGCACCGTACTTGGACTCACCGTACCCCAGCACCATACTTGTACGCACCGTACCCCAGCACCGTCCCCCAGCATCGCGTATGTACGGACCTTACAACAACATTGCGTATGCGAGCACGGTACAACAACATCGCGTATGTACGCACCTTACATACGCGAAAACGACTCGTACTGAACCAGGACACTGTAAAACAGCACAAGGAGGGTCAATTCGACTGGCACAACACCACAAAACACGTCTACAGTAGAAAAAACATCAAAATGACTGACCTGGCACATCCAAACAGGCAAACAGAGGCCCAAACTCACAACCACCTCTTATAACACACCGACCAAAATTTCAAACTCAGGCACACCCACAAATGGACCAATAAAAAGGGCCCACCCACACAAACCATGAGCCTTTGCAACAGACTCACTGCAGCCAAAGAGCACACCCCAACAATTGCACCCATACACCTTAACATATACACCTTCACACAAACTCCTTCACACATACCCCATCTTCACATTCCCACACACACCTTCACATTCACACCCACACACCCACAACCATCCACACCCTCACCCCACACCATGCCCACAGACAAGAATCCAAAGTTCACAAGGGAGGAGCTGGACATCCTTGTCAACGAAGTCATCAGAGTCGAGCCACAGCTTTTTGGAACATTGGTCAGACAGACCAGCATAGCCGAAAAATCACACCTGTGACAGAGGATCGTCGATAGGGTGAATGCTGTTGCACCCATCAGAAGGACCAGGAATGAATGCCAAGCCAGGTGGTACGATCTGCGGAGGGCAGTCAAGCGGAAAATGAACGAGGACTACGCCCAGAGCAACATCACTGGAGGTGGGCTGCCCCGCAGACCGGTACACTACCATCCCTGGGAGGAGAAGGTGATGGCCCTGCTTCCACCGTTGGGAGTATACGGACTTCAAGGACTTCCAGAGCCTGGTGAGTACACAAACAACTCATGGAACATGGGGGAAATGGCATCCACACCCAAACTACACAAAATGCACGCAACTACCCCCAAGCCCTCACCGGACACAACCACACTCAAAAACAACGCTCATGCCACTAACATGTGTAGGTCCCATTCACAAAGCAAGGCCATGCCATGTCCCAGGCTACACCAAGCACTAACCCAAGACGGGATGTCCAGGATGCTGGGAGGGTGGGGTTCACAAAACGCATTGTTCAACTCTAAATCAGACACCATTGCCCTCAGCCCATATGGCCAAGGTACATACCCATGCACCATGCTCAATGCACAGGGACAGGCAAAGTACTGACAAGGTAGCTGACACTTGGCCCTGCTGTAGGCAGCACAAGGCCCTCCTGTGACCACTGCAAACTCAAACACCAACACAACAAGCTCAGATATCTTGGACAGGAACTCACACTCACTGTCATGGCAGCATGCTCCATGGGGGGACAGATACATCACCTGGGAGACCCACTGCCAATTCACACTACACCCACCAGCAGGCCCTGTCACACACACCCCTTACACAAGCACACACCCCCGGGGCAGGCAATGGATTTACCCACTCTCACAATGGACATGTGACACAACAAGATCAATCCATAGCCAAAGAAGCATCCAAGACAAAAATCTACATGTCAAACACTCAGGAGAACATATCAATCTATCCCCCGCAACATACCCATCCACAAGTGAACATCGAGGAGAATGCTAGGCACATACAACTACCTGGAGGAACTGTGTCAACTTGAATATGTATGAAACATGGATGTCGCATGAAACAGCATTAACATTGTCTCTCTCTCACACACAGGGCAACCTGATGGATCTCCCCAACAATGGGGGTGAAAAATCACAGTCCCAGGCTCGGGAGGAACATGAGCCCACCTGCAGTGACGCCTTTCAACACTCCGCGGATGACCCCAACCCACCTGGACCCTCTGGTGTCCACGCCCCTGCAGCACCTGCTTCAGGAACATCTGTGCCAACCACCACCCCCATTCCTGCCACATCCCAGGAGACACCCAGGAGCCCTGCCCACACTGAACAACTGAGCCAGTCTGACCTGGAGGGACAAGGTTCGCCGGGCACCCAGGAGGAGGCAGACAACCCCGCAACTGCCATCCCTCAGGGGTCCCGTAGACCTGATGTGCCCACAACAGCAGGCCAGGCTCGTGTGGGAGTGGAGGCAGGCGGAGGCGAGAACCTGACCAGCCAGCTGAAGGGACCGGTATGTCACACATACGCAACATCATGGATGCATACCGGCGTGACACCAGGGCCATCAGCCAGGTAGTGGAGACCCTCACAGAGATTAAGAACCAGCAGGCCGAGCCACACACCAGTCAACAAGAACACCAAGGACGGATGGAGGCAAGACTGGCTGAGCTCCTGGTGGTGCAAACGGACATAAGCCGTTCAACATGGGCAACCCTCCCTGTGCCACCAGGCGAAGACCATCACCAGCCACAGAGAGGGAGGAGGAGGAGGATTCGTCCGACGGAGCGTCCCAAGCATCGTCAAGGCCTGCATCTGGGGGTCCCGTGAGGAAGGTGGGTCTTCCACGGAAAAGACCGTGAGAGGCAGCGGCCCATCCACATCTGCCAGGTCACCTGGCCTGGCACCTGGCCTTCATGCGCAACAGCATCACCTCATTCTCTGACATTCTCTGCCACATGGACTTGCTGGTCCCAGTCTGACCAATGATGACAAACACTGTGTTCTGGACTCTGATGCCATCAAATGCCAAGGATCCCATCTCCCCCTGTGAACTTTTGATTCTAGGCACACTGTATAGCACCTATTTTTTCCCACAAAACACGCCCCCACTGAGAATAAAACAAAATTTCTTTAATTAGATGTTGCAGTCATTTTGCATGAGTCCACAACATACGTGTGGGGAAATGTCAAACTATGCCTGAGTGTTGAACTAACTCCAGCCATCCATACCCTGGGATCTGAGTCCGGTACAGGACACACATGGGTCACAATGTATCATCCATAGGGCATAGAAATCCCCCTTGACACCTGTCAACTCCTCAGGAGTAGGAAAATGGATGAATTCATCAAGGTGCTCCAACATGGCTGCCAAAACATCACGCAGGACACGGCTGAACATTGTCTGTGACATGCCACCAACATCAGCTATGGTGAATTGAAACGTACCTGTAGCAAAAAAATTTAGGGCTGACATCACCTTCATCTTGGGGGTCAGCGCAGTAGGATAACTGTGTCATGGTTGGAAGTGTGGTGCCAGCTTGTCGGTCAAGTCTTCAATCAACTGTTGAGTGAATCTGTAACGTCGGATGCAGGCACGTTCCCTCATGGCAGCCAAGTCTGGCATTGGTCGTGGGACAGGAGGTGCCCTGCAGAAAATTGTATTGAATAACAAAGATTGAGAGCCTACCAACATCAATGTCAATGAACAGAGCACATGCTAAACTGCTACTAAACATCAGCTAAATACAGAGTCTGGTCTGTGCAATACATCCAGGACACGTATGCCAGCTTGGTGATACTCCTATGAAAAGCAAGATACACCCGTTCATTGGCAAGTCTACATGACATGCCCTGAAACGAGCTGGGGGCCGGTCTGAGTGAACAGCCAGAGACATCACAGGAGTGGCATACTTCCACATAGCTGCATTTAAAGGATGTCATCTCATACAGACAGTTGACGGCAAGCTAGACGCACAGGTCACATGGAATGTCAAATGTACAGATCAAACACATTGCGATGAAGTGGTACACGTGAAAACAGAAAACACAGACATTGAGAAAATATGATGTCCGATGCATACAGACCCTGCTTACGTGGGAATCCACATGTAGCATGGTGTGCGTAGATGTGTGCCATGCCCATCTCCACTCAGACCGATGTTGGATGCAGCAACAGCAGATGTACTTGACGGAACACTAACAGCAAGCTCATGAGAACACATGACTCACACATGACATAGTCACATCGGGGCACGCTGATCGTGAAATGTCAGTTGTTAGTGTCCCTGTCCCTGTCATCAGGGGACAGTTGCGGGTGGTTGTGACTGTGCCATACCAGTGATGCTGTGCTTGACACGTTTATACTACAGGCACACATGTGCAAAGTGTGAAGGGGAAGTGTGCCACATAGTACCCCATCACACATGACATGTGTACACAGGTCATCACACATCAATTGTGCAACTATATGAGGAGACATGTGCAATATCACAGCCTGACACACCTAGGCCCTGCACATGAAAGTCTGCAATGACAATGACTTGATGTACAGCCTTGTGCGAGTCGGAGACCTCCATTCCTTTCGTGTGCGCCTCCTATCACCAGTGTAAGCATGTGAAACGCCCTGTACACATGCTCTGAAAGCGTGTGTACGGCCCGTATCACTATAGTAGTGGTGCCGTAGGAGTACGCATGGTACGGACCGTACACACGCTCTGAGAGCGTGTGTACGGTCCGTACCACGCGTACCCATACGGCCCCACTACAATAGTGATACGGACCGTACACACGCTATGGATGTGTGAGTACGGTGCGTATCACTATTGTAGTGGTGCCGTACGTGAACGGGTACGTGTGAATCGCACCGTACATGTTTTTTGGGTTAAAAAATTACATAGGGGACAAGTATTAGGCCCAAAATGCATGCTGGTTGTCATGGATACAGAGATTTCAGTTGCAATGTGGCCATCATGTGGGCATGAAAAGTCAGTTGGCCCAAAAATTACAATGTTGCAAAGTGGTGTTTGCCTTACTATGATGCTCAAAATTAGAAACATGCAAATTCGTGTCATTGGTGTATGTTAAAGGGATTGGAGGAAACGTAGGATGCAAATGAGTCTGACCAATCACTCTGTACTCCTGTAAATGAAAGCCCCCAGCAAGACAGATATAAGTTAGCCAGAACCCATGAGAGAGCACTTGCCTGCACAACTTTCCTGTCGACCACACTGCTGCTGTCTGTGCTTCCTCTGGCACCATGTCGCGGGCTGTGGAGAGGGCCCAGCCATTTACACTTGAGGAGAATGAGGCATTGCTGGATGTCCTCCTCCCACAGTACCCCAAGCCGTATGGGAGACCAGGGGAGCAGGTGAGTGCTGACTCCACTACCTTTGACTGTGCACCTTTTTTGTGACTGTCACTTCTGGCATTGTGTCCAGGTGTGACAGACATGCAATGTTGTTTAGAGTGGGTCCCGGGTGGGGGGGAAAGGCTTATGTCTCTCATGCAGAGCATGATGCAGTTCCTGTGTGCACTCCTCACTTGCATTGTGCTTACTGTAACATTCACTGCATAGTGCATGACACATTCAGCTTGGCAAATCCTTGGTGGCATTTTTTGGATATTGTCCTGAGGTGATTCATTGGTCCCCCCGGTGTGACAGGTGACTGTACCCACAGATGTGTATGAGTTGAGTGGACCTGTGGTGAGAGTGTCCAAGTGATGTGTACACCCTCCTGGACATTGATGTGTGTGAAGGTTCCTTGTCATGTGGGTGAGTGTCTATGTGAAGTGTTGCACCACAGCTGCATGGAGGAGGCAACAGCTCTACCCATCTCATGTGAGAAGTAAGCCGTGCTGTGTGTCTGACTTGCTGAGCTAGCCTGACACCTATGACACCCCACAGGCAAGTGGCACATGTGCAGATTGAGGTCTGTATCCGCTGTTGCCAATGGCAGGTGATTGATCTGTGCCTGTGTGTGTCTGTGTACTCTGCTGAGGTTGCGTCAGTGGCCTGGGGCATGTAACTGCTTTGAGGTGTCCATTAGCCTGGTGTTGCATGTGATGCACAGTGTGTGCCATGCTCAGGGAGTGTGTCGCACCCCTCCTGCCACCTGTGTACTTTCAATGCCATGTAGTGCATTGGGGCTTCCACAGAGGCCAATTTCTATATGAGAAAGATGCAATTCCTTGGCAGCATCCTATTCCCTGTTCAACATATCAAAGATGTTCAAATGTGTGTGTCTGTGACATGGAGCAGGTGTAGTGATGTTGTCTCACTTTGTCATCCTCACAGGTAACTGCCTACGAGAAGGGGGGGATCTGGAAGGAGATCGTCAGGGCCGTGAGATCGGCGGGGGATCGCAGGCGGCGCCTACCCCAAGTCCAAAAACGGTGGCAGGACATCCGGTGCTGGACCCGGCGGATCGCCCGGGTTCAGCTGGGCTCTCACCTCCACGCCCCCACGGCCTGACCCCCCACATGACGCGTGTCCTGGCGCTGGTCTTCCCTGAACTGGATAGACAGTTACAGGAGAGACAGCAGCAAGGAGGGGGTAGGTACATGTCTGTTTGTTGTGTTGTGTGTCACCAGCTTTTGGAAGTGCTCTGTAGCCTGGATACACTGCCAGGGTTTATATGTGCAGTGCATATTCTGTTCCCCAAAGTCAACCGGTGCTCTTATTCTTCCCTCCCCCTCCTTGACATGTGTCCCCTGGTCTGTGTCTAATCACAATTGCACATGGTCATCTAGGCTGCCAGTTAATCCAAGTGCACATTGCTTTCTGCATCATGTGGGAGGGTGGTCTGTGACATGTGTTGGTACCTTGCCTGTGCCCTGTCCTGTTCACTCTGTTGGGGGTCCATATTTGTTGGCACTGATGATGAGTCTCAACATAGGAGTGTGAGGTTTCAAATGAACACACTTGCAGCATGCATGACCAATGTTGTGGCCTCAGACATGATGTGCATGAGTGGGAGATATGCATAGTGCCAGGACGGTTGCTCATGTTACAGTCAGATCATTCCAGGAACAAGGAGCAGTGTGCCCACTACAGTCCCCTGAGACATCCTTGCCTCGTAATCATGTGTGTCATCCAACACTGTGCTCAGCATAGGTTGGCCTCTGTGGCATTGTTCCCTGGCCTCATTTGTATTTATCTAAAGTGTGCTACATGTGTCCACTGGACAGGGAGACCCCATTTGGCTTGTGCATACTCACACTGGGCAGTGCCTGTGCGTCTATTCACAACTATCTGTTGATGGTTTTTTGTCACAAATATGAGTTGCCAGCCTCACAAGGTGATGTGGAGTACATTTGGGAATTCTTGCTGCACATTTTTGTAAACCCTGATTAAGAGGTGTCACTTCTTGATCTGTCTCAATCACATTGTCTCAGGTATGGGGGGTTTGTGCGGGCGAGGCCTACATGGCCAAACCTTATGTCTCCTTGCCAGGTCTGACCTGTGTGTGATAATTGGCTGGACAGAAACTCAACTGTTTAAATACATGATTCCTGCTCATACATTAGTGGCACCAGTGTGTGGTCCAGATGCTACGTAGTTTGGTCTTTGTGTGCTGACATCTGTGTGGACATTCTTGCTTGCCCTGAGGGTGTCTTCTCAGTGCAGGTATGCCTTTTTACAACACAATTGCAGGCCCATTAGCTTATGCATTGTCCTGGGTTTGGACATGTGTGCCACTCCACATGACAGGCAGTGGGTAAGATGTGTTGCCAACTGTGTCATCAGGTAACGGATGGCCATGGGACAACTGACATAATTCAAGTTGTTAGTCAAAAAGTATTGTACCTTGGCACTCACAACACTTGTCAACAGGTCTTCATGTTTTAAATGCTTTAACTTGATGTTTTGTTGTTAATAACAATAATGTGCCTGCATGACAGATGTCTCCCAAGGAAGTGCACAACAAACCACCTTTACACTTTCAGGGAACATGCTGGCACACTTATAAAAGAAGGCACTGTTCTAATAAGACTGTTTTTCAGATTATACATATACATGTTCCCACAGTGTTGTGGAATTTGGGTAAGTCCTTGGTTGTTGGTGATAACAACTTACGAGTGTCAAGTCATCAAGACCTCCGTGTGCCCCTGTATATGTACTTTCTACAACACCATTTCTTTCTAACAGTGGCTTCTTTAAATAAGGCTCCCAGCTTCTTCAATGACTGGGTAAATGTAGTTTTGTGTGCACCTCCTTGGGAGACATCTTTTATACAGGCACATGTGTGTTCTGTTCACAAAATGGCACATTCCCACATTCTAAACATGTCGATTGTGTAAAGTATTGTGATTCCCAAGGGACCAAACTTTTTCGTTTCGTTTTGTGTTCCAAAGTACTTACAGGTCTCTGAGTGTGTCCTATTTTTCCTTGTGTCCAAGTGGCATGGTGGGTCTACCAACTAGGGAGTACAGGGCTTACATATGTGCGGAGTAATCTAGCTGTTACTCATGATGCATTGCCTGATATGCACTGTGACCTATTGGTTTTGTACTCATGTGTCAGATGTATACAGGTGACTGATGTTTTTCTGTATCTTCACCTTGCCCACAGCATCATCATTGGAAACCGAGGGAGACACCTGCACGGACCTGGAGGAGGGACCCAGCACCAGTGCCACCAGTGCTGGCGAGTCTGCGGGAGCCAGTGGCACGGAGGGCGAGGGGAGTCAGTCCGAGGACCTGTCTGGTGGCGAGCCCAACTACGACGCAGACGGGTCCGAGGCTGACCTCATCGAGGGGGCGGAGGCTGCTACAACACCTGGCAGCAGCCCAACATCTGTCCCCGCCTCCTCCATTCCCATCACCGCCCTCCCAGTTGCTTAGGTCCCTTCTGTCCGTGCAGAGCCCCACTATGTCTCCTTCGGGACAGGCACCGCACCCCCTGCCCCTGTCACCCTTGCTGCCCTCAGTGCAGAGTCTGTGGACATACAGCAGCAGTTGCAGGTTGGGCAGGCATCGGTGCTGAATGTCCTCCATGGCCACACCACACTGCTGACACAGATGGTGTCGTTCATGGAGGGCATGTCAACAACGATGTCTGACCAACGCAGGTTTCTGCGGTCCATGGACTCTTCCCTGACGGCAGCAGTGATTCTCCTGCAGCGCTTTGCCCCCCTACCCCAGCCCCATCCACACTTCCCTCTCCCATACCTGTCCCATGCACACCCAGACATTCCCAACCACGCACCCCACCAGACACAGGCAGCACACCACTAAGTAAGGGCAAGCGCACACCTCCTGGCACGCACACTCAGGGGGATGTAGGCACACCCACTGGGTCTGGGGCAAAAAGACATACACGCAGCCACAGTCTGAGTCCGCAGGCCTCACAACCCAGTCCCTCCAAAAGCACTCCCCTTGGCTCCCCTGCCAAACTGTCACCCAAAGAGGTCTACATGGCTGAGCTGGCCCTCAGCCCCACTGTGACACCACCCCGCAAGCGGGCGAGGAAGTCCCCGGGCAGGGGAGTTGAGTCCCCCCCATGTCCACCCCCTCCCCCAAGAGCGCTGCACCCCATCCCTCGGCCACCCCCCCTCCGTTGGCCCTGGGGTTTCTTCCAGTGCAGGGGTTCCTCTGGATGCCCTGGCAGCAGTGCGCAGCGCCAAGCTCACCTCCACCTTTGGCGCTGCCCCACCCCCTGTGGTGGAGACGTCCACCCCAGCACCCACCACACCTACCCTTCCCCCTCCTGTCCCTGCGGTGCCTGGTCCTTCCCCCACATGATGCCCCCCACCCGGTCAACGAACCTGAGGGTTCCACTGTGCAGGCAAGCTAGGGGAGACGCGTGCCCATGTGTCCCCCTCAAGGAGTTCTATTATGGACTGGCCATTGGCCTTTGTATATAGTGTGATTTCGTAATTTGTTTTTTATGCTGAATAAAGCATTTCATTTTTACTTTGAACACTATTGCATTTCAGGTATTGATGTTGGTGCTGAGGCTCCAGGAGTTGGTGTTGTGGTAATGTGTTATGGTTCTGAGAAATGTTCTAGTCTGATGGTCATGAGGTGGACCATGGTATCTGCGTGCCATCACAAGGTCTCTGCAAAGAATCATTGGTAGTGTGTGTTATTTTGGTTTTGAGACATTGTCCCAAGGAGTGTTCCTTCCTCTGTGGCACCTGACATCTTCCCTGCAAAGAGTTGCACAATTGTTGTGCTGACCTGTGTCTACATTTCCTTTGTTGGTAACGGATCCCTTCAACTATGGCCATGCCTGCTCAGCAATGTCTCCGGCTGCATCGTCTGTGCCATCCTCGCTAGTCACTGTACTTGTGTATTGAGTATGTTGAAATGCCTTCATGGAGAAATTCTCCCTTTTCAGCACTATGCATGTGTGTAATCCCAGCCTAGCACACATATGGTACTTGTTCTGCAGGGTATTTGGGCACCTGACTCACAATTGTGGGCATTGTATCTGTGGGAACTCCACCCTATTCCTTCCATGAGAGACAACATCTTGGTGGCTGGCCCAGCACCTGTACATTCCTATCAGTCCTGGGATGTGCATGACAGTGTGTGTTCCTTTTGGCTCTCTTAGTTTAGTAGGCAGTGACATGACTATACAGTCTTGTGGCATGATCTCAGTGTGTGTATTGTGCTGCATCCGCCAGGGGTGGGTATGCATGTGTTATTTGTCCTCACACCCACATGTGGTGTGTCATGCAGCGGGGGAAAGACATCCATCCTCTTGGGAGTGGGACACTGCTGTCAGTGATCATCATAGTCCAAAGTTAGGGATGCGTACATACACCCATGGAGTTGTGGTTATCTGATAATGATGTACACACCCCCATGTCTCTGTCCACTGCTGGGAGTCCTCTTCAGCCACCCCTCATATTGCAGGCCACTGCTGGTAGTCATATACACCCACCCCTCACATGTCTGCCACTGCTGGTAGTGATATGCACCCACCACCATGTCTCTGTCCACTGCTGGTATTCCTCTGCACCCACCCCTCACATGTCTCTGTCCACTGCTGGGAGTGATAGGCACCCACCCCATGTCTCTGTCCACTGCTGGTAGTGATATGCACCCACCCCTCACATGTCTGTGCACTGCTGGGAATCCTATGCAGCCACATGCCCACCCCCTTGGTGCAGTACACTGCTGTCCTGGACCTACACACACACCAATATAAAGGTAATATGCTGCACCAGGCCGTAAGCCAACATTTGTGGCGTGTGTATGCCTTGTATCCCAAATGTACTGGTGCCGTAGGGGTACGTGTGATACGGACCATACCCCGCATTCATAGGGTGTGTACGGTCCGTACCACGTGTACACCTACGACCCCAATCCAATAGTGATACGACCCACGTTATGAATGTGTGGGTACAGTCCATATCACTTTAGTATTGGTGCCGTAGGAGTACGCATGGTACGGCCCGTACACACGCTCTGAGAGCGTGTGTACGGTCCGTACCATGCGTACCCCTACGGCACCACTGCAATAGTGATACGGACATACACACGCTCGCAGAGCGTGTGTACGGGCCGAACCACGCGTACCCCTAGGGCACCACTACTATAGTGATACGGGCCGTACCCACGCTATGAATGTGTGGCTACGGTCCGTATCACTCTAGTAGTGATGCTGTAGGAGTACGCATGGTACGGCCCGTACACACGCTCTGAGAGCGTGTGTACGGTCCGTACCACGCGTACCCCTAAAGCACCACTACAATAGTTATACGGACCGTACACACGCTCTCAGAGCGTGTGTACGGGCCGTACCACGCGTACACCTATGGCACCACTACTATAGTGATACAGCCCGTACACACGATCTGAGAGCGTGTGTACGGTCCGTACCACGCTTACTCCTACGGCCCCACTGCAATAGTGATACGGACCGTACCCACGCTATGGATGTGTGAGTATGGTGCGTATCACTATAGTAGTGTTGCCGTAGGGGTATGCGTACACGTCCACTTCCGTTGTTGCGGGATGCAGGGATTGGTGGACACGCCCCCGAAGTGACCAGACCCTGGAGGTAATGTATGTCCTCAATACTGTAGGTTTTAATTTGGGTAGGGGGTATGTTTCCTGCCCCTCACCCCCCCTTGTCCCCTGGGTGTTGTTCTCACCTTCTGCGGCGTGTGCGTCAGGTTCGGTGCACCAGGTCGTAGGCTAAGAGGGCCGGGATTACACGTAGGATGGGGTCCATGGCTGTCCGTCACGTACAGGGGCTCAGTTTTCGCGTCGGACTCAGTTTTCCGGGATTTTTTGGCTGCCGTAAAACATAGCTGTGCGGAGTGACGTAGGGACGATTCGTACTTGCTGGTCCGTAAAACGCTGCCTGACTCCGTACGGACTTCGTGTACGCGCTGTCCAGGATCAGACTTGTAGGTATTTATTAGCCGTGCGGTGTTTTGTACGTTTCGTATGGAAATGGTATTTCTGTACGAATCGTACTTGCTGGATTGTACGGTGGATTTCCCGGTACGAGTCGTACAGAGAATACGCTCCGTACGACGAGTCGTACCCGGGTTTTACAGGATTGGAATCGGCACCATATATGTATTAAAAAAATAAAAATGCATGTTTATTTTTTTTTATTTACATTAATTATTTATTAATTGTAAGGTTAAGTATTTTTAAATATGTTTTACTTAATTATATTCATTATTTCATTATTTTACATTATTTTTAAGACATTTAAAAAATTCGATATTTTAACAAACTATATTATTTACAACGATATTTTGGATTCGATATTTTTGTACTTACCTGTTTGTAGATAGGAATTCGATATTCTGGTGTTCAATATTTTGTCAGCGATATTCTGGCAGCTCGATATTTTGATCGTCGATATTTTGTCAGTGATCCGCTATTCATGTTGTTTATTGTCTACATGAAGCCATTTTTGTAATAGTAGTAGCTAATGACTATTTTTTAACTGAACACTGTGCTCTGGAAAGTTTACGAATAGTAGGGCTAAGTGACACAAAAATAATCAGATGCTCTGAATTTTAATATATGTGTTTCTACTGTATCAAGTCATTCTTTAAACCAGGTGAAGACTCATTGAGAAATCAACTATGGGCTGATATGATTTGACAGTCTGTAATGTCTCACAACAACAATGCACACCGAATCCTTCCATTTCTGGAAATGGCATGTAGAAGAAAGGAAGTTGTAAAGGATAAAATCTCCTCCTCTTTTTAACAGAACGCTGAAATAACAGCTGTGAGCAAAGAATTTTGTATATGGTTGTTACAAAAAAGTACTTGTTAAATTGCATTCATCATCATAAAAACGATTTCGATCCCCGTGGATAATGAAACCACAAATTCAAAAAGAACACATTTAAAAAAAGAAAACTGATCAATGTCTTTACATGCCATACAAATTTAAAATCTGAAAGTGCAAACAGTATACTCTTGGATCGTTAATAATTCATACAATGCGTTGTGGAGATTCCCCTATTTCCCCTACCACAGACAAGAAGCCTGTGTAGATTTACAGTGACTGCACCTGTGTCACTAGACATACCACCCAAGTAAAAGGAGAGGTATACTATGTGTCCAAAATAATCTTTTAATATGTGCTTGTGTTCCCATGGTCCGCTATGCAGAAAATAGGGAAACTATTAGAATAAGGTACAAGTTCTTCAAATACCCATGCATGGGTCCTGCTTTTTAGATCTTTTTGGGACCAGGAAAGTGTACAAAATTGCAGTGAGATACTAGGCATAGTGCAAGTTTTTGTTCGGGCTCTTCATTCACATATAACAAAGTGCAAATACACAATAAAACAATATATAAGTTAAAAAACACTTTACAAAAATACAACCACAGAGATAAAGTGTATGGTAAACAATCAGCAAGGGAATAAAGCTGTTTGAAGTGCAGAGAAAAAGTCCCAACCATTTACTATCTTAGTAGTTCCTGAACACTGGCTTGGATACATTTGAACGCGAGATCCAGGCAGCCATGAGGTATCTTGCGACAGCAAATACCATCAACCTAGAGCTATCTGTCCTTAGCATCCAGGTGTCTCATAGTGCCCAAGTTCCTGCACAGGGGCAATAGCCATTTTTCCTCTTGAGAGCATAAGCAGGGCAGATGAATAGAATAAGGGATATGGTCTCAGGAGACCCTCTACATGCCGGGCACTCATCATCTATATGATGTGCATTGTCCCGTTTGGTACAGAATGCTCTAATGGGAGGAGACTGATACCTAAAGTGAGGGGCCGTAATTTCCTCAATTGTCTTTTCATACACAGGAAGCATTTTACAGTTGGTAAATTCTGTGGTTGAAGCACCTTTGCTGCTATCTATAATTTCTGCAGATACATCCTCCCAATAAGCCACTTTGATGTCCATTTTAAAATTGGAATTTGATTACTTCTGCCTTACACAAATCTTCTCGAACTCCAACTTCCTTAGTGCAGTTCTAACATACACTATCCATGGAATTTTATGATCACCACGCATGGCCAAGGGATCTCCTAAGGGCTCCCTGTATCCTCCTGAAGCGGGCGAGGTCTAGAGTCTACACCAATAGAACAAGTGTCTAGACCCAACTTTCCAAGAATGTTTTCTAAATGCCATAGGAAGGTGCAGTGGGGTTTGAATTGTGCTCTTTGTAAGAGTGAAAAGGGTCCTTATAAAGCTATTTTCGGCTGTTGTTAGGCTATTACAGTTAGCATTATTCCTGATCCTTTGCCTTTACATTATATATCTCAAGGGCTGGGGCAGCTCTCCTTGAATGAGCTTTATTAAAAATCTTTAGCAATCTTTTTTTTTTGTCCTCATTCACCCCAGGCATTGATGACTCTTACCTTTGCCAAAACCTCTATAACTGGGAAAGACCAGGGGCCCGCCACTGATAGTGATAGAGAGAAGAGGGAAAAGCGCAGGTCCAAAAAGGCACCATCCTCCTGTTGATATGTCTCTCTCAGACAAAGTCCGATTTCCTGGCAGGCTGCCTGAAATATATTATGGGAGGCCACAGCAGCCAAGTCAGAGAGTTCTATAGGCGTAATCATTGGACAGGGGATTCCTCTTGTTACCTTAAATACTATACACTAAGCCACACCCTGGCTCTGGTTACCCCCTACCCAATTATTTGACATTTCCCAAAATGTTTTCCTTTTTTTTGACCCATTACCCAACAAATCCATTCTAGACATATAGAACTTGGATTCTAGCCATTTTGTATGCTGCGGCGGTGCTTCACTTATCCAATTGCGACAGATCACCCTTCTAGCTAGCAATAATTAGTAAAACAACAAGTTTCTAGGTGCTCCTGTCACACCCTCCTTAACCCCAAAGATAAATTGTTCGAGGCTTACCTTAATATGTTTTCCCAGAATGCCTGTAAGTGTTAATTCAACAGAATGCCAGAAAGTTTGAATATGTATGCATTGGAAAAACCACACTTTACACAGGGCCCCGGCTTTCCTTTCCTCATTTTGGACAGCTTCTCTGGAGTTATATATGCCCTATGAAGTGAGAAGAAATGGTTCGTTTTCAAAAATGCAGGCTTGACAATAGAATAAAGTGTGCGCATCGATACTTGCCTGTTATGTTGTAAATTGCAGCTCGGCGGGCATCTGCCCCCTGATATCTTCTACCAAGGTGAATTCTCCGTCGATGTTATCCTGAAGAGCCCAATACCACAGGGATACTTCTTTCACACCTTGAGGTTTACTGCCAACATCTCCTCTAGTTCAGTAACAACACCCAAAGGTGCCTCCGCCCAGCTTTTAAATTGTATGTATTTAAATAAAGACATTTTATCCTTCATAAAATCCTTGATCTCACTCCATGGGATTGACTGTCCATCTTGCGTAATCTCACCCCACACCAGAACACCTGTCTCCCTCATTGACCACGCCAGTTTATCCTTAAGGCATTCAGGAGTTACTGGAGAATCCCATATACGTGCGTGGAATGAATAATAATCTACTCTAAGCCGCCTACGTATCAAGTACCACATCCTGGTAAAAGTTTGTAACACCTTGTAGCTTAACTTTCTTAAAAAATGTAGGGTCCCCGAACTTAAAGAGGAAACCACCATGCCCTCCTCTACTCTCCTTTGTCAATCATCAGAAGTTCTACAAAGCATTCTAGAGTTGGAAATTTGAAAAGCCCAGGCATATAGTTGGATATCTGGTAGTGACAGACCCCCTTTTTTTCTTCGTCTCCACAACTTTTTCCAAGATATCCGCACCCCTGTATATGTCCAAATGAAAGAATTTATAGCCTGTGGAATTTTTATCAATCGTTGATTTCTCAAAGTGGGATGGTATGGTGCTTAATAGATATGTGATTTTTGGCAGAATCACCATATTAACCAGGTTAACTCATCCAAAGATCGTGAGGGGAAGGTATAACCAATTCTTCAATAGTTGGACTATTTCCTTATAGATTTTTAATAGGTTAGTTTCTTGGATTTTTTTGATGTCTTTGTAATGAATATGCTTTTTGCTAAAATGACACAACCAAACCCTGCACTACCACTTTGGAGGCAAATATACCACTGCACCTTTAAATAATACACTTTGAGCAGCACTCTCTAAAGATAAGGAAAGGACACAGCACTCCCTTTAGGCGAGGAAAGAAAACAAATTCAGGTGCATTTAAAATAACACACACAAGTTTATTAATGCAATATTTTCGAAAGGCAGGCTGAATATATAAGTACTTGCAGACTCCTAAATATTAAGTGAACAATTAAATGAACAATTGAAATAAAATGCAGTATATACAAGTAGCAAAGAGTAGAAAATATATACAAAATGGTTAGGAACACCTCACCGATTGAATTTGCATCATCCTTGCCAACTCAAGCTGGTGAAGCCCTTCAACAGCCCAGGAAGGAGGTCAATCAGGACTCAAGTTGCTTCATCTCCACAGCAATACGTCTATTCTGTGGTGACCTTCCACTTGGCCCCCGAAGGCTCCCAGCTTTAATACCATTACTAAACTTAAGACGAAGATTCTAGAAAACCTCGCCCCCATCTCATGAGAAAGAACCGAGCTGGCTGTACCAGTCTGCATCAAGGCCAAGATGGAGGCTGGCCAAGTTCCCGTATTTTGACTACGAGGCAGAGTTGTATATTAAACAAGAGCAATCGCTCAGAAAAACAGAAAGACCTTGAATGTGAATAACCAAAACAACTTTCAAGCACTGCTGTGCACACAGAAAAACTGCAGCAAGGCAAAGCCAAGGAAAAAGGATGATATGAGGCCATGTCAAAGCCAATAGTAGGCACTTATTATTCTCACAACCCAAACAACTTGCAAGCACTGCTGTGCACGCAGAAGCAAGGCAAAGTCAGAAAACAAGATGACATGAGGCCATGTCAAAGCCAATAGTACTCTTCTACTTCGCGACAGCTCCCACTAAAAGACAGCAAGATTACAAGACAGAAGAGAAGCAGGCATATGCAGGACCATCCTACATTAAGGCTAGGATAAAATAACAACCCTAAAGTCAATTAAAATGGTGGTAGTCGAAGGTCATCATAGGGTGCCAAATCACAATCATTACAGTCTTCTACTATTTTAATCCCCAAGTATTTCATATCCTTTTTAATTAGAGGGTTATCTATCCTCTGATTCCAGACCATGATCTCAGTTTTAACTTATTTATCTAGTATCCTGAAATGTTGCCAAACCTTATAGCTAACTGAAGGGCAGGTGACAATGTGGCCTCAAGGTCAGAAGTAAGGATAACTAAGACATCTGTATATAGAGCAACTTTCTTCTCCCAAGACCCCCAACGGAAGGCGGGGATGTTTGTTGCCATTCTCAATTTCTAGGCAAAAGGCTCTATATACAGATTAAATAACAGGGGAGATAGAGGACACCCCTGTCTTGTGCCTCTTGTAATATTAAAGGGGCTGGTTAGATTGCCATTTACCAGGACTCTGGCCATGGTATTTTGGTATATTAATTGTACAGCCCTGCAGAATATATCCCCTAGTTCTAATCTCTTCAAGACCACAAACAGATAAGACCATCTGACCCTATCAAATGCCCAAGCGGCATCTATCATAATAACCACAAGGGGAACAGAATAGGCTGTTGCCACATCAATTGCTCCAATAAGCTTGTATGTTAGTTCATGGATGTTCCTCCCTCTAATAAATCCCTTCTGATCTTTGTGGATTATCCATCCTGCAACCTTGCTTAATCTCCCCACCAGTATAAAAGTGAAGATTTTATAATACGCATTCAAAAGGGACATAGGCCTGTATGATTTGCGGTTTGTGGGGTCCTTGCCGGGTTTTAGAATAAGGGAGATCGTCGCTTCATTCCAAGATTTTGGGAGTTGTGTTCCATTGTCCAAGATCTCTTTAATTACCACTGTCAAAAAGGGGATTAAGATTTCCGCCAGGGTCTTCTACAATTCCACAGGTATCCCATCGGGACCTGCGGCTTTACCACCTTTAGATGTTTTTATGACCTTCCTCACTAATTAAGACTCACGTTTTGAACCTGGTCCAATGGATTCACAGACTCTGCTAACCAAGCTACTACCTCCTCCTCTGAGACCTCTTCCTCTTCCGAGCAAAGGTCCCGGAAGTATTCATAGAAAGCATCTTCCACCTCGGAGCCTCTTGTTCACATTGTACTATGCTGGCCCAACTTAATACCATTAATATAATTTCTATTTTGGTCACACTTGATTTTCCAGGCTAGGAGCTTCCCTTCTCCCTCCCCTTACTCAAAGTGGGCTAACTTACTTGCTTCCCATCTTTTCTTGATCCTGTTTTGTAGGGTGTCTTCCACTTGATTTTTAGGAGATGTCATGGGAGCTGCTCTCCGCTGTCATAAAGCTCTAATAATAATATCTAACTCTATCTTTCTTATTTCTGCTTCCAAATTACTAATCTCTTGTCTATACTGCCTATTTCGATAAGTTAGAACATTTGTAATTTTCCCTCTGATGAAGGATTTCATCGCATCCCACACTATGCCATTTAAAGAATAACCACAATTAAACCAAAGAAATTCCCCTACATCTACCTTCAGGCCCTCCATGGTATCCGTCTCGGAGAAAATAGTGTTGCCCATAGTCCACCTTCTATCTTTATGCTGACTATTCTTTCTGAGTGTTAATAGAACTGCAGAGTGGTCAGATAGGTGTGGGGGAAGAAATTCAATGTCTAACACCTCCTGTTTCAAACTCAATCCTACCAGGAAATAATTGATCCTTGATCTATGCCCATATTTTTTATTGTGAAATGATACAACTAATCGAGTTCCTACGCTCTCTCTCTATATATCACTAAGAGCATGCTGCCGCATCATAGATCTCAGAAAAGTCTGAGATTTCGGGGTGGGTATAGCCCTAAAGCTACAGGATTTATCCACATTGGGATCCAAAATAATATTAAAATCTCCTGACAATATCAATGGGCCCGAGAAATCTAATACATTTGTAAAAACTGATTTTAAGGGTTCACAATTCTCTTAGTTCGGGCCATAGTATCCTACTAAAGTAAGTGGATGATCTTCTATTTTTAAATTCACTATAATGCATCTACCAGACTTGTCCATAAATGTACTCAGTAAACTCATACCAGCACCCTGTTTTTTAATGATAATTGCTACCCCTCTTATATTAGCTGTCTGTTTTGTGCTTTCTACCTGTTAAACTCATCTTTGTTTTTTAAACAACTGCATACATTCCGCTCTAACCAAGTGTGTTTCCTGTAAAATAAAAATTTGTGCCGGGGAATCTTTAAGGTATTGTAGAATCCGGTCCCTTCTACCCCTTGTACAGAGTCCGTTGACATTCCATGATAAAATCTGTATCATCTTCTACACTATCTTTCCCATGTGAAAGCTATCAAACTGCAACTCAACTGAAATCTGTTTATTTGAGGTGTTAGAGGAAATTTTTATGATTTTTCCCACATGCTCCCCACCCTGTGCATTTCACCCCCCCCCCCAGAGAACCCCTCCCTACTTCCTACTGGACCTAACATAGGCCCCGTTTTCTTCCTAGCCCCTGTTACAGCGCTCCACCACCCCTATTGACATGGATTTTAGCACCACCCCCTGCTCACCCACACCCTGCTTAACTATGTCTCAGAAGCATTCATTGCCTATATTGTACCTACATTATGTGTCATGCTCCCTGTGTTCCCCCTTCTTGATTACTTCAAGAAGCTCACCAGCTTTATTAACAGTATTCAGATAGTACATTTTGTTATTGTACATAACTCTGAGGGCGGCAAGGAACTTCAGCTGTGCAGAGGCACCCGATTTATGAAAATCCTCAAGCTGTTTTCCAAGTTCCCACTGTCTATCCAGGGTGATCCAGGCAAGGTCAGACCTTATTTCAAAGGAGAAATCCTTCCCCCTTTGTGTTTTCAATTTCAATGCACTCGATACAATTTTTTTTCTCCAGAGAGTAAAGCAAACATATCTTCCATCGAACCATCTAGCATTGGAAGTACCAGCATCTACGTCCTGTTCTATGCACTGATTGGCCTGCTCAGGTGGCCCTGCTAAGGGGGAAGCCCCCTGTTACTATCAGGCAGATTGTCATTATTACGGGCTACTGTTTTCTCTCTTTCATCACCTGCCACTCTTCCTGATGTACCTTCTGTTGCAGGCTCCGCTAACTATGCGGTTGCCCCCTGAGCTGACACCTCAAGATTCTTATTTCGAATGACGACTGGTGAAAGAACCTTAAAGAAAGTCCGTAGGGAAGGGGTCTTTCTGATTTTACTATTTAGAATATCTCTCCAGTTATTTTCTTCGCCCCTGCTTTCTTTCTGGAAGTTGTGTTTCCCTTTCTCCCTTGGTTCTGGGATCCGTGTACAAGTTTTGAAAAAAATGGAGGAGATGCGGTCCTTATCTAGAGGGGGGGGGGCTAGATTCTGGTTTCTCGGTAAAAGCACTAGCAAACCCTTCCACTAACCTACCACCTCGCTCTTGCTTCCCTACTTGCCCCCCAGTCTCCACCAAATCTGAGTTCACCTCCAAACTAACCTCCTTGCTGACAGCCTTACCGGCTTTCACCCCAATCTTCTTTCTTCCACCTTGTGTGCCTTTCCTGCCCCCTGCTGCAGCCGCTCCTGGGATCTCAGTTTCCTCCAAGTTTGCTTTCGCCTGGGATGCAGCGCTTGTACTGATGCTGCCCACACTATTCCTGTGGAGCCCCCGCGCCGCAGTCTTGTGGCTCTTCCGTAGCTCCAGGGCGGCGCGAGACCAGTGGCTTCCTCCGCTCGGACCAAGCTGCGAAAAAGAAACAAATCGTGCCCCCGTGGTCGAGTCCCAAGTCGACGGCACAATGAGGCACATCTAATTCAGTTACGGGGTAGGGGTGTTTTTTTTTTATGCATCTATGGTGGCGGTAGCGGAGTGCTTCACCGGGACCTAGCGACCGACTAGGTTAGCGGCCGCCATGTTCTCCCCCACCTCTGATCTTTAGCAATCTTGTTGTAAAATGTGAGAAAGAGAAATATGGGGTTTGTACTTGCTGAAGCCAGTTTAGGTTTGGTGTCAATCTTATCCCTGGGAAATCGAAATTAAAAACCTGTTCTATGGGTTCATTATTAGTGTACATCTTACATCTGTAAGTTTTGCAATTTGCAGGATTAAATATCATAACTTTAGTTTAGAGCCATTAAGCTCTAGCCTCCTCTCTTTGCAAAAACTATTAAAATAATTCAGGAGCTGTTGTTATCTTTTGAGTGATTTAGAAATCAGCACAGTGTCATCTGTGAGTAGTAGAGCAGACACTCTCTTGACTGCAACCTTTGGGTGAACCACAACCATCTCTGTCCAGCCTATTTACTATGTCATTCATATATAGTGAGATCAATGTGGGGGCCAAGACACAACCCTTCCTGACCTACGGCAAAATTCGGTCTTTGAGTTGCCACGGCTCACCCCACCTGACTCTTGCTTAGCTTTGTGCAGTTGGACATGTAGTGCAAATAAATTGGATAGGATGCCCATCTTATGTAAAATCAACCAACGCGTTGCACTAGGGACTGAATCGAAAAAGTCTACCCCTGTTGACTGCTACAGTCTTCTAAAAGAGACAGTTAAATTGAAAAGTTTGATGGACTGTGCAAATGTCTCTTCTGAACCCCATCTGAAATTAGCCAATTCATTGTTCTCCTCAATCCAGTGCAGAAGGAGCACTAGAACTTGCCTACAGAAAATCTTCTGTGAAGCCTCAATCAACTAGTCAATCGATAATTGCTTAGACCTCTATGTTGACCCTTTTTCTATACTGTGATGATCTCTGCAGTGAGCCAGGTAGTGGGAATCTACATACCCTTTAAAATAGTGTTCGAAAGATGATTTATATATGGGCCCTAAACTTCCAGGTATGAGCTAAAGAGCTTATTTGTAATTTAGTCGGGGTATGGTGCTTTTGGTAATGGACTAGACCTAATTGTCTCAGCCTTTCTCTGTGGTCAAATTCCAGGGTGTTTTGATTTTTGTGCCTGAATGCCAACAAGGGATTGATACCCACGCATGTTTTAGCCTCAGTGCAATAATACAGATAGCTAAAATTGTGTACCCAATCCAGAGGCCGCACAAAGTATTGTAATCCCTTTTTCCATCACTATCCCTGAGTGCCAGGGAGGTCCAAAACCCTGCATTGTCCTTAGTGCTCATAGAAAGTGACAGCTCATCCCAGAGACCATTTTCCTAAACCCTCTTGGCATTTGCCAATTCTCTTTTAACGTTTGCCCTGCACAACACAAGCTGAGGCCTATGTTTTGTTTTAGCTGCTACCAAGAGCCCCTTTTTGTCTACCCTGTGGGCCTTTGTGTACCAAGGAACTTCCTACTGAATCGTAGGTGCATGCCTATTATCCGGCGGCATGAGCTCTCTTATGTTATTAAAAAGCCCTTTGAGGGACTTTTCCATAATGAGGCCTCTGTCTTCCTTGAGCAGACTGACTAGCATCTCTACCTGCTACTTAACCTTGTTAAATAATAGCCCTGGACCTCTGGTGCTTTGCAAGTCATCCCCACCGAATGGCTTTCCCATTCTTTGAGATTGTGACATCTCTGACCTGTGTGCAAATTTGAATTTGTGGGGCATTAGCTGGGGTGCCTAACAGTGTGTATATTCTGTGAGGAAATCCTCTATAATGCCTATGGCTTTGGATTCCTCATTTCGACTTTCGACATAGTTGTACACATTGAATTGCATCAGGGAGGTAACACTATGAAAGTCCATCCTACCTGCCATCACATCCAGGGAAGTTACTGGTAGAACTCTTATTAAGAATAACTCATAGCGCAAACACATAGGGAGCTGTGTCTGCTAGTACAGGCCTTTTACCAATTTCATGGACTCTCTGGACCTACAAACACATTTTTTCAAGTCCCACATCATGTCTTGTGGCCCTAAGTGCAGGCTCCTATCAACCATGTCAATTGGCCCCAGGTCTCTGACCAGTACTAACACCTTCTCTTATCTGGGTATCTATTTCTTCTCCCAACGGTCATGGTCTTTTAAAATCTCTCATCTCACAACAAAATTATCATTGGCCAAAGGGTTCCTATACTTTCTTTCCCAACCCCTGAGTGGTAGATTTTAGACATATTATTAAACATGTATACATCTCAGTGCCATCCAATTGCTATGTATGGCACAGGGTTATTTCCAACTGCAAGGTAATCTAGCACAAGGAAAACAGATTTATAAGGAGACTGCTAGCACTTCCTATCTCTGCTGCTAATTACCTCAATCATAAACAACTGGGTCTGCGATATCTGGAAAAAATTGATCCATGTCCTGCTGGCCATGCTCGGGTTTTCAATATGGAAAAACCTTGAGTCCACCCTAAAAGAGACTGGACTATCTCTCCCTGGATAAAGGTTTGCAAATCCTCTAGATTAGTTATGTTAGGAACATTTATAATTGTATAGGGATGGAATATTTTATTTATGCTCCCCTGACCTGTGTTTCACTAAGCAAAAGGAGTGTGACAAAGTATTTTTAACTGCATGAGGAGCCCCAGTGGCTCAGGAGCCTCCAGACATGTCCAACCGTCATAAGATAATTGGACTTATGTGACACCGATAACATTATTAATTACTTATGGATTGCTCGCAACAGATGGGAACGCTCCCTTGTACTTCATTTTAGATCACGCTGTGTCATTTTAAAGAAGTTCTGTTACAGCGTAAGTCAGTGCAGACCTGCTGTCAGATTCTTATTGCTTTTACATAATGATGAAGTGTCTGTTAATGTGGGAGCATTTTTAAAGGCTGCCATACAGTCACGAATTTCAATGCACTGATGAGATATGTTGTTGCAATGTGGTACTGTATGAGGTATTCTATCCTCCTAGCTGAGGCATTTTACATATTGGTTAAGTCCTAATGTAAAAAGCTATGATGTATAATGTTTTTAGCATTTTATCATTTTCTGTTTGTGAATAACTTTTATGGCTGCCACAATGCTGCCGAATAAAGATTTATTTGAATTGATTTGAATTGCAATCCTGTCCTTACCCATATGGCCAACCCCAGAGAGTCTTCCCCTATGTGACTGAATTGCATGAATGCAGTATAAGGTATAACAGGGGTGATACTCCAGGTCTCCGGGAGTAAACATATGTAGTGCTTTACATACATTGCCTCCAGCCTGTGTTCCCCAGATGGGGCCCTATCTTAGCCACGGTCTAGGGAAGAATTTTCATCAGCTTCTATGGGCAATCCTGAGGTACTACCTGAATACAGGGATACTAAGCCTAGCCAATTTAACAGGGATTGGAAGAGGACTAGTTCCCCCACTGTCCACCATGGAGCTGATAGCTCTTGATATACTTGTATTAAGCCCTTCTTCAGTCCTCAAAGGACTTACCCTCAACCTGGAATTTGCTGCTGTACCTCCAGGCCCACTGAATTGGGTAACTGCAGGCTATTCCCAAGAAGCAGTTTTGCTCAGTCAATCAACATCCCCAAAAGTGCTACACCAGTGTGATCCCTGAGCTTTTATTCTTGGGTCATATTGGGTTTCTCGGTCAATCCTATATTTATTCTGGATGTTTGCAGTTGTGCCACATATTCTGCAAAGATCCATGCACAGAAGGCCATCAACCAAGCCCTATGCTTCAAAACCACTCTCGCCAGGTCACATAGAGTGCCCGGTGTCTCAATCCGCTCTACTCTCACATTATCGCTCCTTAACATTGTGCTGCACCTCTTTACATTTTAAAACCAATAATTGGTTAAAGCGTCCTGGTCTTTCATACACACCTTGATGACTTTGGGGACTTGGGACAAGAAACTCTGGTTTGAGAATGATGATCTAAGTGGGAAACAGCAATTACAATGTGCTCTGAACCATTCATGCCATTACAACTAGGCTTAACAGCGCATGCATCTTTACCACACATCCCTTTACCATGCTGCTTTTTATGATGACCTGCCTTTACAACGCATGACATTACCACGAAAAATGTAAGTATGAACTTGAATGTATTATATGTATACGTGCATGTGTAAATATCTATCCATCTATATATTCACTGAAAAAACAAAGGTTACAGGGACGTTATAGTTAGGCTGATATTTCACTCATACAAAACCAGAGGAATTCAGCAGTTCTAGTTAGCTGAGCTAACTAAAAATTGCCCCCCCACAATGCACTGCTTACGGCCTCCCGTATAACATCACTCATGACATGGTCAGTGATATCACTGATGACATCACTGATGAAACCATCTGCAGAATCTCTGACGTAGTGATGGAGCAAGGACTCGTATAAAAGAGACTAGCTCGGAAGCAATCCTCTCAAATAACTCGTAACCCTGTGTTAATCATGTTTGTAAAGACTAATATGCACCACATTCCATATAATTAGCTTAGAAGAAGCTTGCATATGTGTCTTACTAACAAGTAAACCGAATGAAACGTAAAATGGCTGCTAATGCGGGAATTTACACTGCGCATGCGTCAACTGCATCTACGAGGATGACAAACTAAAGCTTGGAGGGAATTTTCTGCATCTGCACACTTGCTTCTAATATGGCTGCTTGAAAGCTCACATGCTAAGCATCTGCCTCGCTGAAACTAAAACATGCTATTTACTAAATGCTAATGCAGGGAGATTTATTTTAAGTAAATGGGATTAGAGTAGAGATAGGTTGTATACAGTGAAATCATTTTATTTTGATTTTAAAATATTTATTTTGACCTCACTATTGGTTCGTATTTGGGCCTCAGAGTGAGGCTAAAGTCTATACATCACGTGACTACTGACGCAGGCGCAGTGACAGCCAGCCAGAAGCCATGAGGGTATGCTTGGGTCCCGTCCAAGGCCCCGTTCGCAACATGTCCTGGGAAATTGATGGACATCATGCTGGATGGACTAGACAACTGTTAAATTTATTCTATTTATTGATAAAGATGTGAAATGCGGGTAGGAAATAAAGCTTGGGAAAATAAATTAAGGGGCGGAACCACTGAATAACGAACTAGAAAATTGTTAAAACTTAGCATGGTGTGATGATCATCCCCCCTTTCCTGCCCAATCAGAATTAGGAGTTTCATAAATTTGAAACATTTAGGGGTGGTACATGCCATTAGAAAAGTATAATTGAGGTAGTTTAGTTAGTTAGTTGTAGATGCTGATGGTGATGCTGATGTGGCTGCTGCTGCTAGAGTTACTGAGATGATGAGAGACCGGGATGCTGTCCGAGCGCTGATCAAATACTGAAGAAGAATTGAATTGCAGAACTTAGAGCCCAATCTAATTAATTAGAAGAAGATCACGGAAGAATCGAGGAGGGAAATAAGGCAAAGAATTAGAAGAAGATCGCGGAAGAATCGAGGAGAAGATAGTGTCAGAGAGGGGTGCAACGCAGGCATCGGATCTAGAAGAGGTCATCTATCCTGTCCCTGAAACCTGTCCTGAAACCTTTTGTCACCTGAGCTGTCCCAGGGGACCCTTCCAGCTCCTTGGCCAAGGGGTTGGTTTCCACACCATCCTAGGTAACTATAATTCTGTGTATTATGTCATTGTACTGCTCTCTATTTTTTCCTCTTCATGTACTGTCATTACAATAATATTGTTTAGATGAATTACAAACATATTTGATATATTTATTTTCCTTCCTTGGAGAAAAAGGTGTACGAATTGTATTTTTGGTTTGGCTCACATGAATTTAACTAGATAAACATTTAAACTCTTCCCGAGTTTGTGGTTATTTAAAATATTCAATTTACGTCATTTCACCTTATACTAGCTTAACTAAAAGGTCCATTGACCAGAGGAAAGTACTTTTGATTTTAGAAAGATATTAAAGAAAATGTTAAGGTAAATTAAACTTGAAAGCATATCACACAAATTGACTCCAGTGGCACTTTACCAGCTTACGTGAATGTGTGTTCATGGGCCCAGGTGAGGTCAAATAATGTGAGTATCTCTAGCTGGTAACCCGCTGGATCAGTAGCGAGTCACACCCCATGTAACCTTTCATTCACCCACTCCAATTTTCACACTACCATTCTGAAAACCATTGATACACCCATACCAGTACTTTCATACCCACTCTCTGATTCATAGGTCTACACACACATCCACTCAGTCACCTATACAGCCACTTGTACACCAACTCACTCACTAATAAAGCCACTGATATCTCTTCTCATACAGCCACACAGCCACTCACACATTCCCAGTCCATCATAGAGCTACTCAAACACCTACTCACTCACCAAGAGTCATTCACACAACCACTTCCTCATCTATACAGTTATACACATACCAACTCACTTATTTATACAGATACTAACGCATACTTACTCACCCATACAGCCACTCTCACAATCACTCACACATACATACAGTCGCTTATATAATCTAATACTCACCTTTACTGCCTTTCACATACGCAGTTACTTACCCATATACCACTGACACATCCATTCACTCACCGACACAGACCTACGTATGCTTACTCACCCATACAGCCCCGCTCAGATGCACTCATGAACCCATACAGCTAGTGATTAACCCACTCGCTCATACATGCAGGGAGTCACACATACCCTCACCCACATACACAGACATTCATACACCCATACAGGTACTCAGACAACCAATCAATACACACCAACTGACAGACTGATACAGACATTCACACAAATTAGTCACTGACCCATACATTCATTGAGACAGGTAAAATCACTCACTTATACAGTCAGTCATGCACCCACTAAATCATTCATACAGGCATTCATTTATCAATACACCTTGGTGTATATATATATTTAACACCCATAAATGTTTCAGAAACACTCACATTCACCTGATGATGTCACCTTTGAGATGTCATCAATGATGTCACTGACCATGTCATGAGTGAAGTAATATGTGAGATCATAAGCAGTGCATTGCAGGGACGTGAGTTATAGTTAGCTCAGCTAACTATAACTGTTGAATTTCTCAGGTTTTATATGAGTAAATATCAGCCTAACAATAAAGTTCCTGTAACTATTGTTATTTCATTGAACATCTATGTTTTTTTATCCTATTTCCTAACTATAACAGACCTGTAACCTTTGTTGTTTCAGTGAATTTCCAAGGTTTTTTTAAATGCTAATTCCTAACTATAATTTACCTGTAAGCTGTGTTTATTTCAGTGAATGTTAATGTTTTTTTTTCAATAGAAATGGTCTTTGATGATGTGGAAAGAGGGCGGGCCTCTGACCAGCTCTCAGAAATCCCGCGGAGCAGGACTTATAGAAAGTACCAGGAGGGCTTCTTGGTATCCCTGGTCCTTAAGCATCAAAGACAACTTTATTCCCCAACCAGTAGTGTGACAGGAGATGTGTTTGCAAAGCGGTGCAGAAAAAGGGTGTGGCCTCGGAAGACACACTGACTGTGTGGAACTGGCTGAAGGTAACAAGAGGGATACTAGGCCCCCAAATACACTCAATAGCCAAGGGGACTTCATCCCCCAACTAGTACTATACCAGGAGGCGCGTTTGCAGAGTGATAGAGAAAGGACGTCCTTAATGACTGCACACCAAGTGCATGTATGATTCTATGAGTGCCATTGCCGAGGACAGACTGTGAATACCGGGTGTTTTTAACAAAGTGTAAAGCACATATGTAGACATATTTTACATAAGGTTTCAGTATAGTTATTTAATAAGATGCTAATTTAACTTTCCCCTTTGTATTCATTTGTTGAAATAACTAAATCAAAAATGCATTTTCCTTCTTCACAGGAACACGCAGGTCACAATGACATCAATAGTCATGAATACAAATGACAAAATGAAAAACAGATATATAGACAGATTTTATAAAAAGTTTGAGTCTAGCTGTTTAGTAACATATTGGTTTAACTTTATTTTAACAACACATTTATAAAAAAGAAAGATTTCAAAAATGAATTCAACATCTGAACTCACAAATAGAACATAACTACTAAACACTCATCAAACTACCCATTGTTACCAAAACTCATGGGGAACAAAAAACTACTGCAAAACTAGTGAAATGCACAATCTGGAAACATCATATGACCTGGAAAGCAAGGAATATCATTGGATAATATACTTTTAAGTACAACTAATAGGAAGTATACTCCCACTCCTCCTTCATGAATCTTCTTTTCCAGAAGTTTATGGTGAGCAGGTGGTAGATTTTAGCTGAAGACTTTTTTGAACTCATGTGGGATGATGTTCATGTTATATCATCCGAAAACTTATCATAGAAATCGTCTCCAACTGCTGATCAAGCAGAAGGAAGCTGGAGGACCATCTACATCAGTGGCAGCAGCAAAAAATTACTGGCCAGAAAGTCCCTTCAGATGCACAGACTACTACAACAGATATGGCTCCAGCGTTTTCAAGAATAGCCTCATATTGCATGTAGTATTGTTATAAGATGTTATAAGATGTGGTGAACAGTGTGTTACAGCTATTCACAATGCTGCCAAAAATCCTACATGGTAATTTTTTTCCCCAATATATATTTTTTTGTAAATTTCAGAAGACAAGTTCATAACGAGCAGCAAGAAGGCAACACAAACCTGAAGGGCCCTCAATAGCAACACAACAACACGGAAGCAGAGAGCCCATTAAAAAGTCCAATCTCAATTACAAGATTTGGCTCCACAGTTTTCCCCGATGGCATCATACTGCATGGATTGTGCAGTTCTAGTGAGTACTGGAGAGCAGTCCATAATGGCCCTTCGCAATGCCGCAAATAATAATAAATATTGATTTTTTAAATTTTCAGCCCTTCACAGATTTTCTACATTAGCAGCTATTTTATTATCTAACAAAATGAGTATCTAATATCTATGTGTTGTTCATTTTATTATCTTCTAATTTATTGTAACACTACTTTCATATAACTTGCCATATAGACAAATCAAATCATCCCTCTACAAATAAATAGACAGGTAACTTTTGCCAGTTATTTTATTTACTTTAAAATGTTTTTCAATATAAGTCAACAGTCTGTGTTTTAATCTTCTAGTAAGTGCATCGACAACACCTATAAACGTACTGTTTTTTTTAGACAATACTGTGTTAAATTTCGTAATCTCTTCTTTAAAACTATCAACTGTAATATATGTGTCTTGTTCTGCGGCTCCCGCTCTTAAAAACTCTTTATTTTCCCTAGAATCCTGCTCAAGACCAAAGAAAAGAAAATGCACAAATATAAAGAAGGAGTTGTCACATAATACAGCCAGCCTCCTATGGTTCACATTGTTGAGTGGTATAACTCATTTTCTGTTTTAAACTTTGCCTTGGAATGATACGTAGGAATTGTCTTCATATATCAATGGATTGCTGTCCAATACTAGTAACACTACTATAATTCTATTGGTATACAGTACCCTGACTACACTTTTCTTGTACCTCTTCTGCAATAACTTCTTCTACATTTCTAGGTACCATCACCTCTCTTGCTATTGGACGACCATTCTTCATAACATCGTCCTGTCTAATCAATAGCATGAACTAATCTGTTAGCCTGGAGATACATTTCTTCACTAAAGAATGGCTCTGTACAAGAAGTATATAGATATTCTCCACTAAAAACTGTACAACAGTTACAACTATTCACTAATCTTTTCTTCAGGTTTTCCCTCCTCATGCACAACACTATTTTGCCAATAGTCTTCATCCTATTTAGAATCAAAATGAAAAGCTTCCTCTTCAAAGCAAAGGCCATATCAACTTATCTCTCAACTCAACCTTCTGTTTCAGTGCATCTCCACTTCTTTAACACCTTTTTTTTTTTTAATGTATCACTAAATTTTCAAAGCTGTAACTATGCAATCATTATAACATTGATGCTGAACCTATGCAGCCATCTAAACACCCACTTACAACCTATCCAGTCATTCAAATACTGAGGCACACAAGTGCACAAGTGCAGTGATGAAACACTCAGGCTCTACTCATGCACTCATCTAATTACGTAGAGAATAACATTGTAGTAAACCTATCACTGATATTGTCTAAAGACTAAATATTCCTCATTAAAACTTGTAAATACATTGGTTTGTGGTTTACTACATCAATTCTTACTGGATGATTGAAAGAGTACATTGGTAGTGCCTAGTTGATTCCCTGAGGATACAAGTAGTGCCTAGATGATTCCCTGACTATGTCATAATTCCATGGGCCATTCCATATCTGAATACTTACTGCCTGTGTGTTTGCATGACTATACCACTATTATCTGGGTGTTTGGATGAGTGCATGAGTAGAGCCTGAATGATTAGACAAGCGCATGACAAATGCTTCAATAATTCAATACATGCATAGATACTGGTGGGATGATTAAATGAGTGTAATTCTATTGCGATGATTGCAAGAGTGCATACTTAATATATAGATGATTTATGCAGTGCAAGGATAGTGCATACATGATTGTTTAACCCCATGCATAGCACCTAGCTTATTGGATGAGTGGATGAATAGTGTTTTAGCGAATGGATGCAGACAATTTATTTTTTGTTTAGTGAACAGGTAGTGCCTGGCTGATTAGATAACTACATGGGTAGTGCCTGGAAATTCAAAAAGTGCATCAGTAGTGCCTGGCTAATTAGGTGGATGCAAGAGTAATGTCTTATACATGATACCATTGATCAAGCTTGAAAGATTGGATGAAAGTAAGTGTGATGCTGGGTGATTGTATTAGTGCAACACTATTGCTTCAGAAATTAAATGACTGCATAGGTACTGGATGGATGATGGGTTTACTAAAATGGTACTCTATAAGTAATTAGATGAGTGCAGGAGTAGAGCCTGAGCATTTCATCAGTGCATGTGCATGCCTCAGTATTTCAATGATGCATGGGTTGTAAATGGGTGTTTAGAAGGCTTCATAGGTTCTGCACACATGTTATAATGATTGCATAGTTACAGCCTTGTTAATTGCATAAGCCAATAGTTAGAACGTAGGTGATTAGATGAATGTATGGGTAGTGCCTGCATAGTTCTATGACAACATAATTTCTGCCTGCCTGATTGCAAGAGTACATGTGCAGCGTCTGGATAATTGAATTACTCCATGGAAAGTGAATCACTGATTTGATGACTGCCTGAGTACTGACCGGGTGATTGCATGAGTGCCTAAATACTGCCTGACTGACAGTGAAAGAACCTTCATTGCTGTTAGATACATAACAGTTGTCACTATATCTCTGACCCATTGGTTATCTCCTTCTCTCAGTATCAAACTACCTGTTTTACTATGTAAATACTTTTCTTCTGAGCTATGTGTCAATAAAATCTGGGTATCAAACTTGGTATATAATTGCATACATGGTCTCTAGAAAGACACATAAGTTTATTACTGACCATGCAGATGCATCAGTAAGTTTCTAAAATGGAAAACAACATTATGACATTTTTCAATTCACAAAATCTTTTGCGAATGGCATACCTTAATTATTTCTCAAATACTTATTTTGCTTTTAAAACATACATTCAAAATATCTCAGACAACAATTACACTCAAAATGAAGCTAGCACAAGAACTCTTGAGGAAATCTGCAATATTAATCCTTCTCAATTTTAAACAAACAATGTTTTAAAAAAACACTACCCTCACCATATACATGACATTTTCATCAGCCTTAACGAACATAGATCACCATGTAAACATGTGTGTTTTCTTAATAGATGTACACCTTCAAACCATCTTTCCAAAAATATATACCTCTCTGCATCTTTAAGTGAACTCAAAATTCCCACTGTGTATAAAGCTATCTGCAAGCACAAAACCCATATCTCACCACCTAAGCACATGCAAAGGGATGTATGTCGTTACAATGCACACTTTTACAACGCATGCACTTACAACGCATTTTTTACAACGCAAAATCCATTACAACGCATTCCATTACAACGCATGACACTACAACGCATTTTTAAAAACTACCTTTACAACGCATTCCATTACAACGCATACTACCTTTACAACGCATACCATTACAACGCATAATATTAAATTGCATTTAAGGTAAGTATTAGATAGTATAGGGGTAAAAATTACTTTTCTAACTCCAGGGGGTGCAACAGTAGGGTAAGTGTTGGATAGTATAGGGGTAAACATTACTATTCTAACTCCAGGGGTGCAACAGTAGGGTAAGTGTTGGATAGTATAGGGGTAAAAATTACTATTCTAACTCCAGGGGGTGCAACAGTAGGGTAAGTGTTGGATAGTATAGGGGTTAACATTACTATTCTAACTCCAGGGGGTGCAACAGTAGGGTAAGTGTTGGATAGTATAGGGGTAAAAATTACTATTCTAACTCCAGGGGGTGCAACAGTAGGGTAAGTGTTGGATAGTATAGGGGTAAAAATTACTATTCTAACTCCAGGGGGTGCAACAGTAGGGTAAGTGTTGGATAGTATAGGGGTAAAAATTACTATTCTAACTCCAGGGGGTGCAACAGTAGGGTAAGTGTTGGATAGTATAGGGGTAAAAATTACTATTCTAACTCCAGGGGGTGCAACAGTAGGGTAAGTGTTGGATAGTATAGGGGTAAAAATTACTATTCTAACTCCAGGGGGTGCAACAGTAGGGTAAGTGTTGGATAGTATAGGGGTAAAATTACTATTCTAACTCCAGGGGGTGCAACAGTAGGGTAAGTGTTGGATAGTGTAGTGTAATATTATGCGTTGTAATGGTATGCGTTGTAAAGGTAGTATGTGTTGTAATGGAATGCGTTGTAAAGGTAGTTTTTAAAAATGCGTTGTAGTGTCATGCGTTGTAATGGAATGCGTTGTAATGGATTTTGCGTTGTAAAAAATGCGTTGTAAGTGTAGTGCGTTGTAAAAGTTGCGTTGTAAAGGTTGTTCCCCCATGCAAAGGGGTCATATAAAATAAAAACCACATTGACAAATACTTCCCAATACATAACTAATGAATATTACTTCTTTCTAATTCATATACAGGCGGACAGCATGATTTTCTCATCTTTTATTTCTCACTACACTATTCCTGTTTAATAACGTCACTAAAAGTACTACAACTCTCAGAATGCAAATAACAGATGTATCTATTCTGCACAATATGTTTGGACTTTAAATCATTCTTTGTTCCTCATTGCAACTTTCCACAAGACTATACAGTTACTTTCCACTAAAATAAACAATGTAATAAAGAGGCACTAATTCATTTTTATATTACTTCCCAAAACCTTTACCACTAACCTCTTAAACATATACCCTCTAATAGATACAGTTCATCTCATATATTTTTTCACATCACTGTGATAATCCTTTTAGTCAAACACACATATACATCTTCATTTCTAATGTACATTTTAAAATGATGGCACAGTTATGTACACACCAGTGAATTGAGTTTGTAGATTATATTGTTGTTTTAGTTCTTTCTGGATAGCGTTGACACTATTAAGATTTGTAAAAACTAAGCACAATAATGGTACACCACTCTCATACAAAGCAACTCTAAAATGGCAACCTCTTCAAATTTCCACTCTATCATCATGAGAAAGGCAGCAAATGAAATCATGTCTTCATTTTAGACTACTGCATCTTCACTTGTGAACAGTTAGCATCTGTTAACCCTTTCTCTCTCTTTAAAAACGAGGGTCGTGTGTGCATGTTTTTGCAATGTTTTCACGATCGAGTTCAAACCTTTAGCTAGCTTCATTTTTCTGAAATTTAAATACTAAACAACAGCTTATTACATAGTCCTGAGTTGGCAATTAAAACTTGCCATTACTTACATTTTGTCACCACTCCTCAGCTTTTTAAAACATGTTCTGCCTCTTTAACAGCCTTCCCTCCAATACAGTCTTAGCTCAATGTACATAGCAACCCAGTGGAACCAGTAGGTCACACTTTCATAGCACATTCTAGAAGGAATATGCTGATTCCAAATAAGATACAGCAGGTGTGCTTCACTGCACAGACTCAAAAGCATATCCAGGTCTATATTTCATTTTTTTTTATTAACAACCAATAATAAGATTTATTGCTAAGGCATCCTACACACTCCCTAATTATTCACTTTCATGCTGACAGTATCCAATGAAATACATCCCCCCAAAAACTCAATTTTAACTGCTTTTCCTTTGGAAAACTACCTCCTTCTGCTCCAGCCTTCTCCTCACTACTATTGCTCCTTCACTTCAAAATGATTAAAGTATGGATTGTGGGACACAGCTATATCATTTGGGCTAAAGAGGCTACAAAAAAGAGAGGTATTGACAGGACTTAGGTTTGCCAAATGCGCAGAATACTTGGTTTGGTCAGAGTTGGTTAAAGTTTCATCAGTTTCTAGCTTTGGTTAAATCCATTGTCGATTCCCACGCTCCTCACCTCATGAGTGTGCACTGTGGTGGCAATGACCTAAGCACATTGACTGGGGTATGGCTGGAAATTAGGGGTGGGTGGAATTTGCGAAATTCACTTTTGCAAATTATTGCGAAAATGTAAAAAATCTCCGCAAACATGCGGAAATATCGCGAAGATGCGGAAGTTTTTTTCCCGCCCGTTCGCGGTATTTTTTGCATGGTCCCGGCTCGCCAACTTACCCATGCGGTTGCTCGCGGGCGCGGCCATCTTGTTTTCACTTGTCTAGCGGTGCATGATCGCGAGAAGAAAGAAGTGATCGCGCGACGAATGACGTTACTGCAGGCGCGAACTGTCGCGAGACAGTGCAAATGGCTACCAACAATCCAACATCTCGTGGAGAACGCGACCGGATCGGGAAAACTTGTCGGCGAACGTGGGGATTCAGGTAAGGCGATCGCGGGCACACGAGAATGTATTATTTTACAGCGCGAGCAAGCAAAAAAGTTCCGGTAAAATGCGGATTGCGGAAATTTTTACATTTTCGCGCTCTCCACGGAACGCGAAAATGTCAAATTATTGCAATTTCCGCGAGCGGAACGGAATTTTAGCCCAGGCCTACTGGAAATCCTAATGAAACATACCTTTGTAGAACTGAGGTAGCTTTTTCCCTCACACTGTCTTGGTGTATTCTGATATATGCCAAAGACAGAAACGGAAGTTGTCAACTCAATTCTGCCCACAGATTGACAAAGCCAGGAAACATGTTAATACAATTGTTTCTGCAAACCTCATAGACCATTGCATGGTAACAACAATCTGCATTTTGACATTCATAGAATGTATAGAGATGATTGAGTGCACTTTACAGATGGAGGCAACAGGGTGTTTCTAAGTAACCTGAAACTCTGCATCCGATCATATGTGTAGCTGTCATAGGCACACAACCAACACAAAGGCTTTTGTCAGAGCCAACCTTGTACCCGAAATATTGTGAATTTTTTTTCATTTTTTTTTTTTTAAGTCTTTGGGATCTTCGCAACAACATTGCGATTCCCGCAGACATGACGTGAAAACGAAAAACAAAAGCAGACATTCAATGACAACCAACACATCCAAAAGTGAATATGTAAAAAAATTCATTCTGAATAGTGCCCTACACATATTACTATATACATACTTCTTTCAAAGCATGTTCAAACTCATATTTTGTACTAAGTTTCTTTAAAAACGATCTTTCAGACCTATTTTCTGTTTTCGCAGTTATTTGGGATGTCACAATCATGATGTTAACCGCGACAATTGCACCTTTTCCATAAAGTGAAAACACATATATGCACACATATCACATTATTTTTCACACTATTTTTTTTATTACTGTACACTTCAAAATCATGTTTTTCTAGTGTATTTCAAGACCAACCAACTCTAAAACCTATTTTCCATTTTTCGCGCTGAGGCTGGAGATTGCGATGATGTCAATTCAATAGCCACCACCACATTTAAAAATTATACTACATAATTAATTCTAAGCATCACTGTAGATTATTCACTATACAAATAGCTCTATAAAAAAAATATCAAAATCTCAATCTCCCACAACAATGTCTATTAATGATTCACTGATATTTTTTGTTTATATTTTCACCAATATTTGCGATGACGTTGATAGTCATGATATCCCCACGATGATACATGGGTTACGACGCTGAAGGTTGCAGCTATTGCTTGCAATAAAAAAAATCAATTTTGGGCACATATCTTGTGTCACTAACACCCCCATTTACCCATTTGCAGACCATACAAATACTCACACAACCACTCACTCCTTAGAGTCTCTCACACACTCACTCACTCTCTCACACAACCACTCATACAAACTTCCCTTCACCTATATAGCTACTCATAGAACCAGTCACTCACCCACAAAACCTCTTAGAAAGCCATACACTTTCCCATTCAGCTACTCGCAACCAGACTTATTCACCTATACAGCCAATCACACACCCACTAACACACCCTCACAACCACTTATATACCCATTAACACATCCATAAAAACACTCACCCATAAAGTCATTCACAGAGACACTCACTCACCCATACAACTACTCACATACCAAATCACTTAACCAAACACTAACTCAGACAGACACTCACTCACCCATACAGCCGCATACACATCCAGTCACTCACTCATACAGCCATTCAGACACTCAATCACTCATAGAGTCACTCAAACATCCCACCCACTCACTCATACAGCCACTGTCACATCTACTCACTCACCAAATTGGTTACCCACACACCCACTCACTCTCCCACACAGCTACTCAGATACCTATTTATACACTCATACAGCCACTCAAACACCCATTCACACACCCATACAGCCACTCACACACTCACAAAATCACTCACATCCTCATTCATATGACCATACAAGCACTCAGATACCCACATGCACACCCATACAACCACTGACACACCTACAGCCCTGGTCAGAAATCCACTCACTCACCCATACAGTCACTTATGCATGCACTCACACACCCATACAACCCCTCACATGCCCAGTCCCACACTGATACAGACAGTCGCATACCCACTCAGATTACACATGTTAGAGATAGTATCAATCATTAGTAGTACAACTAGTATACTAATATTACTTTTGTAGTAGGTTAGTATGCATGTTCATCACACATAAACGCCTAAAAACACTTACACTCACTTGATGTTGTCATCAGTGATATCATCAGTGATGTCATTTGAGATTTCATCAGTGATGTAATCAGTGATGTCACTCACCATGTCATGAGTGACTTTATGTATGAGGTCATAAGCAGTGCATTGCAGGGGCATAAATTATAGTTCAGTTAACTATAACTGCTGAATTTTGCTGGGTTTGCCTGAGTGAAATCTAGGCCCCCATGGTCCCTGCTGGCTCCCTGACTCCTGTGTGAGCCGGCATTGCATTTACAGAGAGGGAGCTGCTAACATGTAGCTCCCTCTCTGGAAAATAATGTTGCTCTCCTTCTAGCAAGCAAGAGCATTTTTTTTACTCTCGCTTGCTAGAAACAGAGCATTTGCCATGTCTGGGTGATAAAGCTCCCACCAAGCTATAGCTAACAGCTATGTAGGCACTTTGGGTCACAGCAGGATCTGGCCCTGAGGGTGGCAGTCACCAGGGCCATATTTGGCTCCTGGAGAGTGGCCCCCTCCTTTCTTGTTTTAGTGCCTGCCTAAAAGAGATGATGTACCCCAAGACCAGCCCAGCAGCATTCATCCCCTTCCCATTTCAAAAAATGTATTTTGGCCCTGGGGTGGTGGTGGTCCCCAGGGCCCGGAGGGATCCGTGAGGGCCCCATTTGAAAATTAAACAACCCCTTAGGGGTGGTGTTCCCAACGGCAGAGGCATCCGTGAGGCCCCCCATTTTATTAGTATTTGCCCTGAGGAGGTGGTGGTCCCGGGGCCGGTGTTGGAGACTGTATGAGCCTCCCCCACACTAATTTAACAAATAGCCCCAGGAGGTGGGGGTCCCCAGGGATGTAGGGGGCTGTGCCGGTTCTCTGTATCATTTTACTATTGTTTGCCCGGGGGAGGTCGCCGGGGCATGGGAGAGCTGCATGTCCACCCCCGCATAAAAAAACACTTCCCCCAGGATTTGGTCCACCGGAGGGATTAAAATCTTTTTAATCCCTGGTGGGGCCCCTGAGGGGCCTCCCACCATATCTGGGGCATCAGGTTATTCCTATCCTGCCTTCTTTTCTTTATTTGTTTAAATATTTTGTTGGACTCAGCTTCAAGCCGAGTCCCAAGATGGCTGCCAACACTTCCTGGTTGAAGTGTTGGCAGCCAAACAAATTTCAGCATGTTTGCAGCTCCCTTTGCTGAAAAGCAATGCCAGCTCCAGCAGGAGACGGGGAGCCGGCAGGGACCGCGGGGCATTGGGGATCCCCCTGCGATCCCTAACGTGAGGCCCAGGGAAGGGAGGCCATGCTGCCCCACTCCTGTATATAAAAAAAACCCTAATAAAAGATACAAATTAGGGAAAGAGCCGGGGGATGAGGTCTTCGGGCCGAAATAGTCCTCGGGAGGGGGGCTGCGCGGCCCCCTTACTGTTTTAAAAAATATATATAAATAAAATGGTGTCCCCAGGGCTCACAAAATATTATGAGAAGGGGGGCCACACAGCCCACTTCTAACAAAAACACCAGAAGCCAGCATGTCACCAGAGGCACTGCCCCCTCCCTGCAACACTTTGCAAATGCGCCTACTGGCACATTTTGGGTTGGGCAATTAAGTCCCGTAGAATCTTAAGGTTCCTTAGGGGCCAACTAGCCCACCAGGTACCTCCAGTAAGCCCCACACAGTGAGATTGCTGAGAGGTAGTCCGAGGCCACACCCCTTTTTACACCATTCTGCAAACACACCTCTTGGTGTATTGCTGGTGGGGCAATGAGGTCCTCTTGTGTCCTGAGGACCTGAGGACTAAAATGGACTTCATCCCCCAAGCAGCAGTATGCCAGGAGGTGGATTTAAAGAGTGGTGACCTCTCTCAGCAATCCAGGTGTGTGGGGCTTACTAGAGATAACAGGAGGGCTAGCTGCCCCCCAGGGACCCTCATGAGGCAAGAGGACTTCACCCTCCAAACAAAAGCCCGCCAGGAGGCGTTTTTGCATAGTGGTGGAGAAAGGAGGTGTCACCTGTGTCCATGTCTCAGCAATCCCACTATCTGGAGCTTATTGGAGGTGTCAGGTAGGCTAGTGGGCCCCTAATGCACCCCAGCAGCAAAGGGGACTTTGATCACCATCCAAGAACACGCTAGGGAGCACGTTCGCAGACGGGTGGGTAAAGCGGGCATGGCCTGCTTTGAGAACTTACCAATGCTGCTGTGTGGGACTTACTGGAGTGTTGGACTTGGCCCTTCTGGCAAGTTTACCCCTAGAACTTTTTGCATTTATCCTAGCCTTTTTCCTATGTTGTACTAGTGGTTTTAGGCCTCTAGGCGCTCTTACACTGTGTCCCAGTGGAAAGTGCGTGCGCTCTGTGTATGTTTTAGTGAGACTGACCTGCCCCCCCATAGGAATGCATGGGGGATCTGAGTGACCGTGTTAAGTCCTGATGTGAGAGGAGTGCAGGGTCGAGTTTGGTATGTGCGAACTCGTGAGAGTGAATGCTGCGCAATGATGTGTGCGGCGTTACGGTGTCTAGTGTAGAAGTGCCACTTCTAGAAGCTGGCATGTCTGTGTAATAAATGTGCAGTGACTGTCTGTCTTGCGATTGGCTGGTGTGTCTGGCTCCAGGAGTCAGGATGGGTCTACCCCGGTGGTGAGTGGAGAGATCTGCATGTTGATGGCAGGGAGGAGTACACTTGGGACCTGAATAGGGCTGGGCTTTCGCTACACAATGCTGGCTCCACCCCCTGTGGTGCGTCTGATGTCCCTGGCCTGTCCTGTGAATAGGGAGAGGGGCTGAGCAAAACAAAGTGCTCAGGAACCAGTTGCATCTGGTTCGCCCCTTCCCTGCACCTTTGGAGACAAAGGATTCTGTGTATAAAAGAGAGGCTGTGACCCCATGAAAATATTCTTGTTCTTGGACTGGAATCTGCCAGGGGCGTGCTGTTCCTGGGGCTCAGGGGAAGGCTTGCCTCCCTGGGCCCTGCCTTGCCCCTGGATACCTAAAGGACCTATTGGGACTATGGGCTGATTTTCTTCATTTCTCCAGGACCTGTTCTCCCTTGGAGGAGGACTGCTGCATCCTTTTGTGCCCTGTGAGCACGATGCTTTAATTTGATTTCCCCCTGGAGAAAAGGAGCATGAGGGCTCCGCAGCGTGGCAAACTTTCCCGAGGGAATCCTGACGTAGGGATTCCCCCTGCTGAAGGGGACAGAGGCGGGAGCCCACCCCGCCTGGCCGCCTATTTGTATATTTTATTAGCAGGAGCCCACCCTGCTTTATATTCCAATTCAGAGGGAGCCTACCCCTCATTGCTGCATCTTTATTTTATTATTTGAATGCGAGAGCCCACCCCACATATTGCCGCTTATTTTGATTAGTGCGCGGGTGCCCACCCAGCGACTTCGCTTTATTTAGCGGGTGCCCACCCCACGTTGTGAGTATTTTTTACTGCGGGTGCCCAGCCCGCGTTGTGTGCCTTAGCGGGAGCCCACCCCGCAGTTTACTGCTGAGAAGCACAGCCGCGACCCGAGCCGCCCATTGAATTCCTTCAGGTCCGCTGCCCAGCGCGACCCGGAAGACAGGGACTCCGTGGGCGGGGCTTCCGGGAAGAGAAGCCCCGAGAGAGAACAGTCCAGCGCGAGGAGTAACGCTGGAAAGAGAGCCCCACGGAGGCGGTCTAAATGCGGAAGAGTCCCGGGTCCCAGGAGGGTGCCCGGGTGAAGAGGACAGGCGGCCCAGGCCGCCCACGGCAGCGCAGGGCTCCAAGGAGTACAGGGAAGCCCCGCAGGAGAAGTGCTGCCGCAACGGAGAGGAGTCCCCGCCAGGAGGAGCAGCCCGGTGAGTGTGAAAGGGCTGGGGAGCTCCGTAGAGACTACTGTTGGTGCCTGGTAAAGGCACGGTACCAGTGATGCTTTTAGAGCTGCCCCGGATGGCAGCGGGCCGCTTCAACGACGGGGAATAATTATCCTGAGAGCCTACGTGGCTCCCACAAAGGGGGCATAGTTGTTTACAGAACCCCGTGAGGCTCTAACGCATGGCATATTTGTTTTCCGAGCCCCGTGTGGCTCCACAGTGCTGGGGGACATGTTTGTTTATAGAGCTTACGTGGCTCCAACGTTTTGCCCCATTATTTTTAGGAGTCACGGATGGGGGGCTCCCACGGCACATGTAGTGCCAGTACTTGCTGGCAGCTGCAACGTTCTCGCATATCTGTTTGGAGGGCACAGTGGTGCCAGGCCTTATTACCTCACAGCTGCCCAGCAAGTAGTGGGCAGCTGCATCATTTAGGCCGCAGTGCTTTGGGGACATGTCTTTGGAAGTTAGGAGTTAGATGCACTCCTTGACCCCACATCTTCACAGCTGCGCAGCACTTAGTGCCAGCTGCAGCGTTTAGGCCCTGTTCTTGTCCCCAGCTGCCCAGCAAGTAGTGGGCAGCTCCTACGTTTAGGTTCTGGCGCAACCTGGACCCCAATGTGATTGAAGTACTATTATGGTTTAATGCTTATGGTGTTAGGAAATGTACTGTGTGTAGTATGATTTGCGCACCCTGTGTTAATGCTTATGGTGTTAGGAGATGTACTGTGTATAGTATGTTTTGCGCACCCTGGGTTAATGCTTAGGGTGTTATGAAATGTACTGTGTGTAGTATGTTTTGCGCACCCTGTGTTAATGCTTATGGTGTTAGGGAATGTACTGTGTGTAGAATGTTTTGCGCACCCTGTGTTTTATACCTCTAGATATGATTTCTGCATAGGAGGTTGTTTTACCTGTTTAGGTTTATGTTAGGGAGATTATACTTCCCTGTGTGATGTACGCCCCTAGTGTAATTATACTTAGGAGGCAGGGTCTAATGCGTTAGACTTGTGAGAAATTGCATAATGTGTTTATGCCCCTGTGATGTATACAGGATAGGTTTGATACCTGATTCTATTGTGATAATGCTGAGGTCATTATTGCGCCAGTAGTTACTGGTTGTGCTCTACAGTTATAATTTGTGTTACAGTTGGTATATGTTCTACATTTACAATTTGCGATTTGTGCTAATTCTGACAGTGGTCCATGTGGCCCTGTTTTGTGTAAATAGTTCCCTGTAAAATTCTGCCCAGTGCCAGTTGGCACCGTGTAAATTATGTGATTATCATCTAATGTGTTTATTATAATACAAAGGCTATTTTTTATATATAACCTTGTGTGGAGTTTCTTTTGTGGTGGGCCTAGGGTGTTGTTGCTGTGTGCGCACGCAAACGCTGTCCACATTGCCTCCGGGATAAGCCTGACTGCTCGTGCCAAGCTACCAAGGGGGTGAGCAGGGGTTATCTTTGGCGTGTAACTTCCCAGCCCTGACTTAGAGTGGTGGTCTCTGCCTGGCTTTGGCGCAAGCCTTGGCCAACCAGAGATCCAATTTCTAACATGGAGGTAATAGGAGGAGTAGTTGGCCCCCAAGGTTGTCATTGGGAGCCAATTAAGTCCCACACAGTTGTATTGCTAAGAGGTCTTTTGAGGCCATGCCCCACTTCCTCCACAACTCTGCAAACATACCTCCTGGCACACTATGGATTGGGGGATGAAGTCCACTTTACTCCTGAGGGACTTTGGGGACGAAGAAGCCCTTCTGGCACCTCCTGTAAGTCATTTTCAGTGGAATTCTTGAGCACTGGCCAGAGACCCAGCCCCCTTTCTGCAACACTCGACTACTATGTTTCAGTTATAAATTAGCATTTAAAAAACCTTAGAAATTTATTGAAAAACCATAGGTTTCAGGGACGTTATAGTTAGTAATTAGCATTTAAAACACCTTTGAAATTAACTGAAAAAAACATAGGTTTCAGGGACGTTATATTTAGAAATTAGTATTTAAAATCTTTAGAAATTCACTAAAAAAAAACACAGGTTTCAGGGATGTTATTGTTAGTTGGACATTTCACTTGTACAAAACCAGAGAAACTCAGCTGTTATACTTAGATTTAAGCAAACACTAAGATAAAAATGCAAATAGAACTAGGAATTTGCAACCTGCAGTATGAGTTATAATATAGCCAAATGGGTGCAAAGATGAAAAACATAAAATAGCTGGGATTCAGAGGCTAACTTTAGCAATTTATTTACAAATTTGAATGTATGAGGATATGATTCCAAAAAAACAATATAAATTGCATTTATGCATGGAATTGTTATCGATCAAATTTTAAATTGTAACATGAATGTGTATACATTTTTACTGTGAATGTTTCTTCTATGCCTATGATTACGTGCAAATCATCAACCTATCACCAAACACAGTGTCACTTTAAATATGTGAAAGTTGTAAAAAAACGTTACCATGTGATCAAGACTCGGATGAGTTGAAACGCGTAAAGGCGGAGGCATCTACGAAAATAAAAACATAAATTTTGCACTAAAGATTGAGGTCCGTGTCTGTGTGTGGCTATCAAGGCAGAAACGCTGCTGATTCGTCTATATTATGCAACTATCAACATGGAAAAACATTACTAATGTTATAGTTTTTGATTCAATGCATTTCAATTTCTTCTCGCCAGGACCTACAGATATAATTGTGCAGTATTTACTCCTGTAGGACTTCAGTGCTTATCTCATGGCTTTATTTTTAGGGTAATTTGAAATGGGGTGAGAGACCTCCAAGGCTGCTCAATGGTCAACGGCCCTCAAATCTGCTCACAGAGCCTAATTAACATCCCCACGTGGCATGGATCTCAATGCCAAGAGTGCAGCATTCTATGAGGTAGCTGTACTAAAGCCACTGATGGCTGTTGGGCGATTGCTATGTTTATTTTACCTGCTTAGCATTCATATTTTCTGTTTGGAAAATAAACTCCAAAAGCAAGAGTTTGTCTTAGAATAAGACAGAATTGCCATTTCTCACATGATAGCAGTGGGCAGTGAACTCTAGTGATGATTTAAAAACCCAAATAGCATGGGGTGACCTTCAGCTTGACCCAACAGCCCTTTAGTGGATGGGTTATCATGCCACGGGATTTCACTGTTGGAGCTAACTGAGAATATCTAGTTAGAAATCTAGACGTTCCTCCACTTCTAAATCGGACGTGAGAACAATTGGTTTTGTGGTGGCTAGCCTATACTCTTTCTTCAGATGTTCTGCACCAGCCAAACTCTAAATGTATCTGTCTACTTGTGCTTTCTGTGGAGGTTGCCCATTGAGTCCTTTCAATCCCAAGGTTCTTGGAGGGAGTGGGATTTGGGTATATGTGAAAGGTATCGATCAATGTTTAGCAATTTACAGTGAAGGGATTGGAAACATTTTAAAAATATTTTAAAATATCTATATTTTAAGCAGTAAAAGAGTGCTGTACAAGGAAGTGGTTTTTTTTTTGTAAAAGGGGTATTAAAAAAGATCAGCTGTTCTAAAATTGCCCAACTCTTGCTTTCTAATACAGACACAGAAGGACGCAATATGTTTCACCTGTATTATTAAACTGTTGAAATTGATAATAAAAATTTAATATTTTTGCAGGTTCTAACTGCTTGCAATTTGGGAGCGCAATGGGTATGAAGCCATTGGTAAACCATGAATGCAACACATTTATAAATACCACAAATTTCTGAAAATGGTCATTTGAAATAATTAATCAAGGTTTGATTAAACAACCAAACCATTGATTTCACAAAACAGTTGAAGAGAAATGTACTAAGGATTACATCTGTTACTTTTCATATTGAAGACCAATCTACAAAAGTGACATACTGTTGCATTTTGCAGTCTTCACCATGCACAATATATATATTTTGCAATTGCCTGGGCCACTAACAGAATGGCATCAATTATCAATCAATCAATCAATCAGGGGGATTATAAGCGCTCTAATCACCCGTGAGGGTCTCAAGGCACTGGGGGACGGGGGAAAGATGTCCGGTCAGCCGAAGAGCCAGGTCTTGAGGGCCTACTGAAGATGTGTAGAGTGTGGGCACACCTGATGTTGATCTGCAGCTCAGTCCACGTCTTAGTCGCGATGTAGGAGAAGGTTCTTTCACCCTTTCTTGCTCTGTGGATGCACAGTGATTCGGCGAGGGCGAGTTTGGCAGATCGGAGGTTCTTCTTAGGTAGATTCTGTCATTGAGATATTGGGGTCCGGTGATGTGGAGGCATTTGTAGGCGTGGGTGATTATCTTGAAAGTTAATCTTTCCTCAACGGGAAGCCAGTGGTGGTTATGCTGGTGCTGGGTGATGTGTTCTTGTCATGGGATGCCAAGGACGAGTCTGGCTGTGGTGTTCTGTATGGTCTGGAGTTTGCGGAGCAAATATTTGTTGATCCCGGCATAGAGGGCATTTCAGTAGTGTAGTCTGCTGGTAATGTGCGCATGGGTGACGGTCTTCGTTGATTCAGGGGGATCCATTTGAAGGTCTTTTGGAGGATGCGGAGGGTGTTGAAGCAGGTGGAAGCAGTGGCGTTGACTTGTCGGGTCATGGAGAGGGAGGAGTCAAGTACAATGCTGAGGTTTCAGGTGTGGTCCGTGGGGTAGGGGAGCTGCCGAGGGCGGTGGGCCACCAGGAATTGTCCCATGTGGAGGGAGAGGGTCTGAGGACAAGGACTTCTGTCTTTTCTGAGTTGAGCTTCAGGCTGCTGTTGCTCATCCAGGATGCAACATCTTTCATTCCTTCCTGGAAGTTGAATCTGGTGGTGATGGGGTCCTTGGTGAGGGAGAGGATGAGCTGGGTGTCTTTGGCGTAGGATACTATGCTGAGTCCGCGCTGTCTGACAGGAAGGGTGGGAGCCTGATTCTTTGGGTTCTGCTGGCGAGGAAGGAGCGGAGCGAGTCGTGGGCAGTTCAGTGGATGCCGGCTTTGTGGAGTCTGGCGGTGAGTATGAGGTGGGAGACGGTGTTGAATGCTTCAGAAAGGTCGAGTAGGATTAGGGCTGCAGTGTGTCCTTGGTCGAGGAGGGTGCACATGTCTGTGGTGGCGAGTAGAGCGGTTTCCACGCTGTGGTTGCTGCGGAATCTGGACTGGGAGGGGTCGAAGATGGGGATTTCTTAGATGAATTTCGTTAGTTGGATGTTGACGGTCTTCTCAGTGACTTTTGCCATGAAGGGGAGAAGGGAGATGGGTCGGTAGTTCCTGAGGTCCATGGGATCTGCTGATAGCTTCTTGAGTAGGGGTCTGACTTCTGCGCTTTTCTAGATGTCAGGAAAGATGTCAGTTTCGAAGGTGGCGTTGGTTGTGCGTTGTAGTTCTGGGGAGATGGCGACAGCGGCAAAAGCTCTGTGGAAGACGTGCGGGGGGCAGGGGTCTGTGGGGGCTCCTGAGTGAATGCCTTTCATGGTCGATGCTGTGTCTTCGGTGGTGACTGGAGTCCAGGGGGAGATGGTGGGCTGGCTTGCGTTGCTGGGGGTTGGAGTAGTCTCAGAGTCCAGTGTCTGGTCGTTGAATTTGTTGTAGAGGCCCTTGATATTCAGACGGAATTAGGAGCCGAGCTTGTTGCAGAGGTCCTGGGGTTGGGTGATATCCATGGTTACGCTGGGGGGTTTGGTGAATTCCTTGATGGTGCTGAAGAGTTCTTTGGAGTTGCTGGTGTTGGCGAGGATCTTGTTCTGGATTACGGTCCTTTTGGTGGATATGATGCATTGATGGTATACTGTCATGGCTTTCTTGTAGGCAGTCCGGTCTTCCGAGGATTTGCTGTTACTCCAGTTCTTCTCGAGGCGTCTGCAGGTGCGCATGCATTATTGGTAGTCGGCAATGAACCAGGTATCCTTCTTGGGGCGCTATCTGTCGGAATATATGATGTTGCAATGCATGCGTTTACAACACATGCCTTTAAAACGTAGTCAGTACAACGACCGCGTTGTTAACACACGTACCATTACAACGCAAGTCATTACAACAACTTGCTGTAGGGGGCACTGTTTGGAATAGTATAACTCACTATTCTAACTCTTGTCTGCAACAGTAGGGAAGGTGTTGGACTGCAAATACAACACCTAAAGCCCCCTACAGCAAGTCGTTGTAATGACTTGTATTGTAATGGTATGCGTGGTAACAACGCGGTCGTTGCACTCACTGCGTTGTAATGGTACCACATTGTACCGACAGCTTTGTAAACACTGTATCTGTGAGAAGTTGGCCTGGTATATGCTGGTCACTAGTTAAAGTGGCCACCTTGCACCAGTACAATTCGACTCTTATGGTAGATAGGTTTAAGACAACCTTTTAAAGAAAGCTATCCTAGTGGTAGCTGTGGAGAGCAGCCTTCAAGCTAAGTCTCGGAGGAATGTAAAGCAGCTTGTTTTACCTTATAATCTCTTGAATCACTAAATGAAAGGACACCACATAGGTATATATATAAAATATATATGTATTTATTACTAGACACACTCTACTAATCTCTTTATGAGATTAGAAGTCAAGGACATATGCACAAATCAACATTTCACAAGTTAAGCACTTATATGACTGGGGCCCTAGGGGCGTACCAGACTATATACTAAAAAAGAGGTATAAGAAGAACGACTTGAGAAGGGAGAAGGGCTAAGGTCTTCAGAAGTGCTGGGGCCTCACTAATCCAACCAAGGCAGGTAAGTAAAGGACCTACGGGAGACGCATGCAGTGTGAGAACACAGCCGCGGATCCCAATAGACTTTATTGGAGCAAGTCACGGTTGGAAATTTAAAGTTCTAGGCTACTTCGGGAGAGTCTACAAGCAAGTCACTTACAGGGTAAGTAGTTCTTGAGCCAACACACACAGGAGCACCTTAGTGCTGGAGTTACCTCACCCAGGGAAGTCGGGTGCATAGGTGTCTTTTGGTGTCGGGTCGTGGCGTCGTTTTCAATGGGAGCCAAAGAAGACTTGCTGCTTGTGAAGACAGAAGAAGTGTCCGGTGGAATCCAAGCCTGGATTCAGAAGAAAGAAGACCTGAAAGCAGAGGAGACAGTGTTCAAAGTCTCTTGCCAGTGACCCGGGCCCAGGAAGCTGGATGCCCACAGTAGTCAGGTGATTTCAGGTGATCACGGGTGTCTTGACTCTTCAGCCACACGGTCCAGGAGGTGTCGACGACAACCAGGAGCTGGATTCGGAGTGCCCCACAAAGTCTGCAGCTTACGGATGTGTCGGCAACCGGATTGGAGCCAACAAGCCTTGGCAACAGCAAGTCTCGTGGAAAGTGAAGAAAGTCAGCGGTGCAGACCAGCAAGGTCTGAGGAACTTACCCAGCAACGGTAAGTCAGGGCAGGCCTGGAGCAACCAGGGGAGCCCTTTGGTTCTGTAGCCTTCAGTGGACCCACAAGCCAGCCGGCAAGGGATCGCGAAGACGCCTTGGGAGGATTTACTCTACAGGAGCCCACGGTCACTCGGGCCGAGGTAGGCCTCTGATCTTCGGAGGAAATCCTGCTGGAGGCTTGGACCACACGTGGTCCAAAGCACAAGTTCATAGATTGTCGTGAAGGGGTTGCACTTGACAATAGTGCACAGTACCCAAGTATTGCTGTTCCTCGTCACTCATGGGGTCCACTTGCCTCTGCTTTGATGGGGACACACAATGGCTGTCGAGAAGTCAGGAAATCCACTTTTGGGGCTGCAGGGACTTCGGACTCCGGCGGGAGCGGGAAAGTTTGCGACCGTTGATGCAAAGTTTTGGTGCCTGCCAAGCAGGGGAGTCACTTCTTGACTCCAAGGGAGATTCTTCAGTCTTCCAAAGGTAGTGGAACATCGAAGGTCCAGGATTCTTCTTCAGAGCATCGTCCAGGTATATCTAGTTTGCAATGGCAAGGGTTCCCTAACTTATACTAAAAGAAAGGGAGGGACTAGCTCTATGACCCCACCTATGGGAGGGTTAGGGAGTGGGTGGGTACACCCACTTCCCTTTGTCCAGTTTTGTGCCACAGCATGGGCAGGTAGCCCCTGAACCGGTTTGAGCTGGCATACGCACAGAGGAGCCTACTGCAGGACTTCAAAGCACTCTAGGCGTGCACTCACCCAGCCCCAATACACTAAACCCTGTCTGGGAGGTGGTGACACCTCCCTGTGACAGGATGCCTATTGTTGGGCCTCCTCCACTGCGAGTTTCGGTCAGCAGCAGGAGGGCAGCCCAGTGTCTGTGCTGGTGGCATCCATTTTGTGATGCCAGGGCTCTTCAGGATTCAACCGTGTTTCCACAGTGGGTACATGTCTATCCTTCTAGAAGGGTGGGACAGAGAATAGACTCTGAAAGCTGCAGAAGGACCCTGCTCAGGCAGAGGCACACCCTCACATGGAAACCAAGCACTCTTCCCTCAGGATTGATAGGGCCTGCTTTAGGGGTGACTGATAGGTTTATATGTGTGTGTAAGGAGAGATATAAGGAACCTATATCTCAGTGAGGAGTGCTAACACTACCTCACCCAGGCTGCAGTAGTAGGCCAGAGGTGTCAGATTTAATCTGCTTCCCAGGGGTGGCATAATACATGCTTCAGCCCCTGGAAGGCCTGTGAAGTACCTATGCCCTTGGTACCTAAGGTACCATATACTAGGGGCTCATAAGGTACCACAGTATCCAATCACTAGTGCATCTAATATGCACTCCAAGCTGTTTAGAGAGAACAGAGAGGCTGGGGCCCTGATTAGCAGGGTCCCAGCCAGACTATAGCCAGAAACCAGTGTAAATATCAGAAAAAAGTGGGGGCAACATAAGTGCAGATCCTACTCTCCTATAGTTTCCCATCTGTTGGGGTTACGTAGGGGTGTGAGCTCGTATGCGCAGTTGGATATCCATCTGTGGGAGTTCTTTGGCTGCAATGTTGGAGTTGGTTGAGGTGGTGGGGGCCTCGTGGTTGAGGGCGGAGTTGAGCTGCTCCTTGGCGATCTTGCTCCAGGTTCTTCTTGGAGGGCGGGGTGCAGGTTTGGGTGCCATGGGTTTGTTGACGTGGAAGGGTACGCAGTGGTAGGCCGTCCATGTGTGTTGTTTGGAGTGGCTGAAGTGGATGTTGTTACCTCTTGCGAAGATGGGGTCGAGGTTGTGTCCTGCCTTGTGGGTGGGGGTGATGATGAGTTGTTTCAATCCAAAGTTGCAAAGTTGTACAGGAGGGTGAAGGGGTGGGGTCGTTGAAGTTGTCGAGGTGGAAGTTGAATTAACAATAAAAAATTAAAGGATCAGGAATCGAGGATTGAAGAAAGCAATGCATTTCTTTCATTGCTTCCAGGTGTTTTGAGTTTAGGGAAAGTTGATCCCCCCAGAGTTCTGAAATTCTCAAGCTGGTAGAAAACTGTGGGGGACTCTTTGCAAAAACATTCTACTGTATATCAACACAATTAAAATACAACAATTTCGAGATAAAACAAATGTTAATGGCAAATGTCCTACACAGTAGAGGCTCGTGGAGGGAATGCTGCGGAGCGGTGAGGCGGGGCGGGGGAGGAGCAGGTTGGGGGTAGTAAACTACGGAATAGGGCAGAACAGAGGTAAGTAAACAAATAAATAAATAAAAAGAATTTTGTTGCGTGAGCTGCATCGCATTTGGCAATGCAGCATGCGCAATGAAATTCGTTTTATTTGTTTACTTACCTCTGTTCGGCCGTATTCCGTAGTTTACTACCCCCACCCTGCTCCTCCCCCGCCCGGCTCACCGCCCTCCAGCACTCCCTCCACAAGCCGCTACTGGTCCTACAAGCTTAGATTTCCACACTGCTCAGAATTAAAATGGGTATCCGCACTTGTGGATCTGCCTATCATACAGATCAAACGGAGGCTGAAACTATGGCCATGCCAGGAGTCGTCAGAAGAAGAGAAATGGCAGAAAATCCCACAGGAGTTGGCTTCCGTTTTTTGAGGCTAGTTTTCTTACAGCCTAGTGAGCCATAAAATAGACAGACATTTCTGAAACCTATTGGCACAGAGGACCATAGAGAGGTGTGACTTGTGCATTTCCATCTCTTTTTGTTACCCAATGTTAGCGAACAATACAATTTGTGCATATGCGCCAGCAAACACAGGTATTTCCAGCCAACACATGTTTGGTAAGTTAGACTTGCGACTTACTCTCTGTTCCATGTCAAAAATGGGCAGAATGGCTTCAGTGCACCTCTTGGGCAATTTTAGTATTGTGTGATGCCCTTCCGGAAACTTAGCAAATGCATATTTTTTGCATCACTGTCACAGCAGCAATTACGTTATGGCAAACTTTGGCGTTAAACCTTTTAGCCGGAGGTAGGGTGAAAAACAAAGAGAAACATTTTGGTGTGGTGAGTTTCTAAGCCAACCATTGAGCTGTTTTTTTCTGGATCGGGAAAAAAAAACACAGGAGCAAAATAAGATCCAATTATAAGAGGTAAATTATTGTTGAGAAAGCTTCTGCTTTTTTGATGTCTTTCCCTTGCTATATTTTTCTAGGTAAGCTGCAATTCCAGAAAGGTTATATCTATAATAAAAAATGTGCACAGCCTTTCATTTGAGGAAAAGTACTAACCTGCCCTAAAAGGAAATGAAAGACATTTAGTGGACAAATTATACCTCAGTGTTTGAAGGGGTCATTGGTTGTTTTTGAACACCTTGCACAGCCTGCCTTCTAAACTGAAAACACTACACTTGATTCCCATTTCTTGGTTATAAAAATAATTATTATCAAGATAAAAAGAGCAAGCTTTGACAGAGCCACCAGGTCTGGATTTAGTGTACGATAGCATGCAACGAAAGATATTAACCCATGCATTTTGGATGCGCTCATTAAAGCCAGGCCTATTGGCTTTGCCAATGCTTCTAAACACGTGACGATATAGAATCCCCGTAAGTCTTATAGGGGCATATTAACAAGCTAGGCGTTAAACTTTTCGCCGCTTTAGCGGCAGAATACTGCCGCTAAAACGGCGATAATGGGCTTGATAATATGCTCTAAGGAATTCCAATTGAAGCCCATGTTAGGTGTCCTTCACATCTAACATGGGTTTCAATTGGAATTCCATAGAGCATATTATCAAGCCCATTATCGCCGTTTTAGCGGCAGTTTTCTGCCGCTAAAGCGGCGATAATTTTATCGCCTGGCTTGTTAATATGCCCCATATTTACGTATTTATTTGCAAACGACTTTGACTCTGTAAAAGGCCTGCTTTGAACAACAAACCTGTCACGTCTTTCTTCACGTAGCTGTTCGGTATTATAAGGACCGGTTTAAATGGACCTTTCTCATAGAACTACTATTATCTGCTATGTGGCAGAAACATTTCATGTGCCTGAATGAACTGAACACAGACTAGGATGTGCGTGCCTGATTATAAGCCATTGCAGATGAGAGCAGGAATGAACCACCTGCATAATAAAATGAACTGCCATTACCTCTGTGCATTCGCAGGCACTTGTATTTATCAACTTTGATTATTGAAGACCACATAAGGGATGGATGTAAGTTGTCACGCTTTATTTCTCCTAATTTGACAGGCACTTACGTATCAAGGGGCATATTTACAAGCAGGCGTTAAAAAATTATCGCCGCTTTTGCGTTTCGATAATTTTATCGCCTAATTAGCAAGGCCACGCTAACGCGTGAAACTTTGCTTTAGCGTGGGGATTCTTTACGCCCAGCTTTGCATCTCTAATGAGATGCAAAGTGGGTGTTCCTAACCTAACATGACAGGAGAAATGTCGCTAAGCGACATTTCTCCTATCATCAAGCCCCGCGCTATGAAGCATAGCGTCAGGAAAAGTAGCGATAACCCCTGTTATCGCTACTTTCCTTACGCCTGCTTCAGGACTGATTTAGCCATGATATCCTATGGAAGATGGATATCATAGCTAAGTTTGTGAGTCCCTATCAGCAAGCTAACGCCACACTGCGTGAGATCATCGCTGGGTTTCCAGCGATAATCTCAAGTTAGGCAATTAGCGTGAGGATTTGTATCGCTGAGGAGATAAGCGTTGCTAATAGCACGCTATCTCAGCGATAAAAACTCCACGTTACCCGGCGATAATTATCCTCACGCTAAGAGTGCTGAGCGATAATCATCGCCGGGTGTTGCTGATATGCCCCCAGGTCTGCAGGAGAAGACAATGGGTGCACTTGGGCCAGGAGTCAGTGCCGGCTTTAGGGCCATGCGACCGATGTTACTTCCTGAGGTGCCAAATTCAGGATGGTACACTCAACCACTAAACCATGGGTTCTGACTGCCTCTGGTTGAGCAGTTCGCACTGAAAAAAAGATGCTCAGAGCCACAGTTCATGTGAATTGAGCTTTTATGTTTTTTCTGGATTGCAACAATTTATAGCGTCCCAACGGGCGCAGGGCGGCAGGTCCTGAAGGGAGGCAACAAGGCCTGTGAATCACATGGCTCTGGTCGGCCTGCCTGTCCCAGGCTTTGCCACAAAGTAGTGTTAATTCACTTTCACCTCTTTTTATGGCTAAGCCCTTGAGCAGTCTTACATGGCAACTTAAGCTCTGGTCAGATCTCTAAAATATCAAGGGGCTTATTTATGAGCCCCTTGTGCTCTCAGTGCGGCACGTTGCGTGACGCAACAACGGCGCAACCTGCTGTGTTAAATTTACAAGCACATGTAAATCCACCCTGTGTGCCTTTACGTGTGCTTGTAAATATCACTTCAAAACAAAAAGAGAGTAAGGAAAAATAGAAAGGCTACTTGTCCCATTCCCTGGGTGGTCACTGAATAAACAAATTGGACAAGTCCTTGGTAGGTGTAAAGGTCATAGTTTGTGACCTGTACCTACGCAGGAGGAGCGTAAACAACTGTTTGTTGTTTAAAGAAACCCCTCACCCACCTACCTGGTAGGTGGCATGCTTCATCATCGGGGTCCAGCTGGATTACCGAGTGTAATCCAGCTGTGCTTCAACGCCTGAACTACAGCGGAGCGGGTTTTTTTGTGTGTAAAGTGTACGATGCTATGTGCAGTGAAATCATGTGCTAAAAATGTCTCTGGGAAATACCCTTGTGAAAGCTTTAATAAAAGGGTCCTAGGACATGAGTAAAACATGTAATCACAATATACTGGAGGTTTTTAAATTGAACCTCATATATCTCATTTATAAAAAAGGGGAGTGTAGGTCTACTAATTTAAGCCTTCAAAAAATGTTCAAGAGGCTTTCGTCAGGACCATGAGTGCGTGACCCAAAAGAGGGGGCACGTTAGTGTGAGTACCAACGCACGCCCTACAGTGCGTTGTGAGTGTTGTGGGATCTTGTTACTTACAAATCCAATGCAGCGAATACTTTAGTTCAGTAAGCTAGCTGCCTCATGGATCCGGTTTACAATGTTAAGCCCGATTTTAGACCATTTGTCTCCGGGCTGTTAAACCTGTCCACCTACGTTGTAGTCTGGATCCTGTTGTTGTGTACAATTTAAAACCTCCAGTATATCGTGATTACATGTTTTACTCATGTCCTAGGACCCTTTTATTAAAGCTTTCACAAGGGTATTTCCTAAAGACATTTTTAGCACATAATTTCAATACACATAGCACTGTACACTTTACACAGAAAAAAACCCGCTGCGCTGTAGTTCAGGCGTTGAAGCGCAGCTGGATTACACTCGGTAATCCAGCTGGACCCCGATGTTGAAGCATGCCACCTACCAGGTAGGTGGGTGAGGGGTTTCTTTAAACAACAAACAGTTGTTTACGCTCCTCCTGCATAGGTACAGGTCACGAACTACGACATTTACACCTACCAAGGACTTGTCCAATTTGTTTATTCTTGTAAATATCACCCCAGGGGGTGTGACCACTGATGCATTTCCAGAATTATAAGCAGTCGTAAACCTGGAAATGCATCAGAATGCTATGCCACCCCCAGGGCTGGCATAGCGAGGCTAAACAAGGAGAGATTTTTTCATTTCTCCTAGTTTTTTCCTCTCTCAATGCATGCTGTATTCTACAGCAAACATTAGAAGAGGAAATCACCTCAAATTATTGTTTTTGTGCAGGAAGGTGCCCCTTTCTGCATAAAAACAATATCCCCATGATGCAGGCATCCTTGAAGAGCCTGCGCCGGTGCTTGGCAGCAGTTAGTGAGCCAGCGCAGGTAAAAGGCACAGAGATGTGACATGTTGCTCTAAATATGTTGTATCCCTTTGCCTCGAAACTAACGCAGCGTGGCGCAGCAAATTAACTTGCAGCACAGAGCTGAATTCATTTCTCATAAATAGGCCCCCAAGGATTTTGTTTGCAGCTTGGAAGATGGCATTGTGTGGGCCCCCTTCAGCCGCGACGCATCCAAACTTGAGGGGGTGTCTACAAACTACATGAATGGAGCTCCCATGCTCCGGATCCAGTCAGGAGCTCTCAGGCGAGGGGCCCACAGATCTTCCACAGTGCCAGAGGGTGCCCCTTGGATCTCAGAGCCCCACCGCGCCTCGGGACCGCAGGTCTAATGTTAATCGCCTGGCCTTCAGTAGAGAGCAACATTGGTTAGAGCACACAGAGAGGTAGGAACTGTCTGGGATGAGGAAGAAATAAGGTGGAAGAGACTGTTGATGATAGAGGGCGCGCGCATAACATCGGAACCTAGGTGCAGGTGTTAAAGTGAGAAGAACAAGAGCGCATCATCTCCAATGCACACCTGTCACTCATCAGCGAGCTTGCAGTCAGAGGCGCTGCCCTCTCTGCACGCCGACCCTGGTGGGTCATGCTGCAGGAGGCAATAATGCTACACGTTCGTAGTGCCAAGTGCGGGAAAATCATCAGTGCTTTTGCATGCCTAATCGCCTCTCCATTGGCTGCATTTCGAAGCGCATTGGCTTGGAAAAGCAATGGCGACCGAGCAACAACCACCTGGAGTCAGCGCGCAGAGGGCAGTGCCACAGTCTGCACGATTTTGAAGCACACTGCTGAGTGACAAATGTACATTGGAAATTCCGTGCTCTTGTTTTTTACGTTTCATGTTGTGTAAAACACCCGGATCAGTACCGGGGATCCTTGTATCCGTGCCGCAAGGGCCCTTTCAGCTCCTCACAGCTGCAGAGGCACCTGTGAGAGGTCACCTCCAGTTTATGTCTCTTATCACATTCTGCGCATGGATGTGCTATGGTATCTATTCATTTTACACATCCGTGCTCATTTGCATAGTTTCTGCTGAAATGTTAGAGCACGCCAAACAACATGGCAGTTTCAGCTTGGCACGTTTGCTGCTTGAAATTAATCAACTATTTTCCTTGCAGGTGAAATCGGCGTTTTGTCTAGTCACAGATTAGAATCATTATAAAGTAGCAAAGAGGGTTAAGGCACCTGCTGAAAAGCACAACGGGCAACATACAGACAACACATTTACCTTTTATGTAGATAGCTCAATGGGTCACAGCTTTTATCACAGCGATCATTTTGTTATTTGCAGTTGATGAGTTATAATCCTTTTAACAGGCACACTGAGCTATTAACTGACATCAAAGAGGTGCATGAAAACTGCGAGGCATATGCTAAGGTTATTGTTTTGTTTCCTATTCTTTCCTTATTTGAAAGTAGCTTAAAAGGATTCATGAGGTAGTAATACATGCTTAGGGGCAGATTTATGTTCCCTGGCGCATGGATGCGCCAGGGAAGATACGTCACGCAAGTTTGCCCTTGCGCCACCGCAGATGCGCCGCATTTACAATGCGGTGCATCGTGGCGCAAGGACAAGCAGATGCGTGACGCATCTGCCGGCGTAAGGTTGGCGCAGTGCTGAAGTTGCGTCGCAAGCGCAACGCAACTCCAGCACTGTTCCTACCTACCCTATCTCTAACATGGTGCGTTAAGCCTTACGCCTGCTTCAAGCAGGCACAGGGTTTTGACGCATCAGCGTTGGGAAAGTGACTCAGTGAAATCTTATAGATTTCACTGAGTCACTTTTCAGGGGCGTTCCTGCGACGGAACGCCCCCCCCTGAGTAGAAACACCCACATGAAACCTGACGCAGGTTTCATGTGGCGCAGGGCTTTACACCGTGACGTATCTCCATAGATGCGTCACGATGTAAATGGGGCGCAACATGGCGCAGGGTTTACGCCGCCGCTGCGTCACAAAAGTAACGCAACGGCGGCGTAAAAGTGGCGCAAGTCTGATATAAATCTGCCCCTTAGTAGTTTAGACAATCCCAATCACTGTGTTACGTTTTAAATCCCGAGTTTGCGTTTCATGGACCAGGAACTCTTAACATGTACTGTCTACCAGTATGGATGGCATGCAACTCCTACACTTTGTAGTCCCTATTGTTTTATGTAACATTTATTCGACGTTGAGTCACACAACTGTATGATTCATTGTTCTGCATAATGTCTCTGTATGTGTGTGTGTGATGTAAAATGCTTTTACACCGCACATTGGGATGAACAGCGCTATACATTTTTTTTAAATAAATGTAAGAGGGGCTAGGGAGAGATGAGGACCACTGTAAGAGATCTGGGTATTAGCTAAGGGGGTTTGAGCACATCCTCAAATAATAATAAACTGCCCTTGTTATGGTGAACCACAAAAGTCACTGGGGAGCATATTATCAAGAAACGGCGTTACAAATATTGCCGCTTTAGCGGCAGAAAACTGCAGCTAAAGCGGCCATAATGGGCTTGATAATATGCCCTTGAGAATTCCCATAGAAGCCCATGTTCTGGTGTCAACATGGGCTTCTATTGGAATTCTCTGCGGCTTATTATCAAGCCCATTATCGCCGCTTTAGCGTCAGTTTTCTGCCGCTAAAGCGGCGATAATTTTAACGCTGTGCTTGATAATTTGCCCCTAAATTGGCCTGTGCTTAATTAACCCTCTTGCAGCTTGGCACAAAGCAGTCAGTCATAACTTAGAGGCACTGTGTAAAGTATTTAGGCAGCAGACAAACAGCAATACATTGAAAAAAGATTACAAGAAAAATCCCAAACCAATTTAGAAAAAAGAGTGAATTATAGCAAATAAAATGACACTAAAACGTCAAAAATCAGTAGAACCAGAGTTGTGATTTTTTTAAATATAAGGTTCAGAAATAGCCCGAAAAAGCATTAAGCTCCAGCCACGGTCATCTGGTTGCGCTTGACTGGGACAAGGTTAAGGTTTAAGGCTGACCATAATGAAGTGCAGGTTGGATTCAGGGACCAGGTTTGTCCCGGTGTTACCTTCGGGCTTAGTTTCTGGAATGGAAGTAAGAATTCCTCAGAGGGGCAAGGCAGCATTTAGGAATGGCTATTGCCACAGACTCAAAGTCGATGGTAACCATGTGCAATTTAAAAAAAAGCATCCAAAGATGTTTTTTTAAAAGTACAATAGAGTGCACACATGCTCCTTGGGTATAGGTTGGCTCTACTTGCGCACTATTTTTTGGGTGCAGTACATGGGGTCTTATGCTCATACCGATCCTTAATTTAAAGTTTCCAATATTGTGATTTCCTAATAGGAAATTCATATTTTGAAAGTGCAAAACCAGCCCATTGGTACGATGCAAGGGGATTTCCTAATTGCAATTTCCTAATAGCATTTCCTACTTTGTAGGTGTCGCTATTAGGAAATTGGTAATTTCATACATATCATTTTGCATTTCCTAAATAGCTATTCCTATAGAGTCACTATTGGGAAATGCAAAACTGCATTTTAGTACATCTGCCCTTCTATGTGGTAATTGTGTAACCCACTGTTTTCCTATGCAAGAGGCAGCCATGCCACAGTGAAAACTAATTTGGAGGTTTTTCACTGCCAGTACATGATAAACATTAAATGCATACATGTCCTAGCTTTTAAACACCATGTATCCTGCCCTATGGAAATGTAAGGTCTACCTTAGGAGTGACTCATATGCATTAAAAACAGAAGGTTTAGGCCTGGCAAAAACACTCTTTTGCCAAGTGGCAATGGCAGTTTAAAACTACATACCCAGGCTGGGTTAGCAGGACTAAGGTATGTTTTAAAGTGGTATTGTGGTGGCTGCCATATTGAGTGCTGCAGCCAACTTGTAGCATTGAGTTTATATGCCCCATGTACATGCACTACTATATATTAGGGACATATAAGTACATTAATAGTGCTAAGCAGGTTCAACAAAAAGAAAGCAAAAATCTGGGAGAATACAACTCGATAGATGCTCATCTCTAACAAGCACTGGTGAAGGGTGGAAGATAGCGGATCCGTGGAGATGGAAGTCATTTATTTGGGGGGGGGGGGGCAAAAGGATGGCTGCACAGGGTGTCACCAAAGCTAAAGCCAGACCTGCCAGGACTGCACATCAGCCCTTCCCATATCCTGATCCAGTCCCCACCTCCTTTAGCTCAGTGTCCAGAACTTTCCTGGCGTGGGAATCCTGGCAGAGTGAGGGGAGGTGGACCCAAATGCAGGGACAGACAGAGGGTGGAATTCACCAGACAGGGAAAAGAAGATGTGGAGATTGCTTCTGAAAAGAAGCGGGACACTATGGGCAGCAGGCACTAGAGCAAGATGGTGGGCAAGCGGAGTGAAATGAAGAAACTAGCCAACAGCAGGAATTGAAACAAGTATGTGCAATGCAATCGGTCTCGCCTTTGGGACTTTGTATGTATTTAGCTGTTCAGCACATTAGCCTAGGTGCTGAAACACCTACTGTTCTTTAACATGGAGGGAAAGTGAGCAACAAACTGCCGGACATGCCAGGTATGGCAACACATTGAGAGAAATATTGCCTTTTAGCGGAAAATGGTATAGTCTAAAGCTCTGTTTTTAATGTAAAAGCAGGGCCTTCGGTGGTCATATCACTCAAAAATACAAGATTTGAAGAAAATATTATTGTCTACGGGTGCTCGTGAAAGACAATATCTATGGACTGAAATCTAGAGAATGCTAAAGTGATTCCGTTTTTTTACTGACCTCTGCTGGTCATTTTCTATCAAGAAAGTTAAATAGAGGCAGTTGCCAGAAGAAAAAAAAATAAAGTCCCTCAGCAGAAAGCAATTCTGGTATTTTACTGACCTCTGCTGGTCGTTTTCTATCAAGACAGTTAAATAGAGCTAATATTGGCTTGCACCTGAATGGTATATTTAGCTTACTCACAAGTCCCTAGTAAGTGGTATACCATATAACCAGGGCTTGTAAACTAAATTCTACTGGTGGGCCCATAGCACCCTTTGTACCACTCACTTAAGTAGCTCCTTAAAACATGTCTCAGGCCTGCCATAGCAGCCTGCATGCAGTTGTAAATTGCCAACTCGACTTGGCAAGATAAAACCCTTACTAAGTCCAACTCGCCCTTTTAATTACACATAAGTCATCCTTAAATTAGCTCCTTTAACAGCCCATAGGTTAGGGTGCAGTGTATTAAAAATGCTGGATTTGCATTTTTGAGTTCTGCGTCCTGGTAGTGAAAACCTCATACATTTGTTTCTCACTGCAATGAGGCCTACCTCTCCTATTGGATATCATGGGGTTGTCTTATTTTTATTTAATAAGTGCTAACTTTTGTTTTGGAGCAGGTGGAAATGCCATGTTTGGTGTATAGCAAATTGTAATAAAAAAAACTCTTTAATGGTAAAATTAGATTTTAAGTCACAATTCTGAAAATGCCACTTTTAGAAAGTTATCAAAGAAAAGGTGCATTATTTTCAACACCAACTGCTGCACTGCTTAGATGAGGAAAACGCTCCTCGTGAGTAAACCATTTGTTTTCAATTAAACCAAAGTAATCCATAGTGCTCACATTTTATTTAACTTTAGTAATCCATGTTTTCCATACTTATGAAATCACTGTGGAGCCAGAAAAGTTGAACTTGAATGTTTTATTCTTCATTTTCAAATGTCGTTTGTTGCTCATCCAAGCTTTAACATAGACATGTGTAGTCAACATTCTTTTGAGCCGATACAATAAAAACACCCAATGCATTTCGAACTATTCTAAGTTCTTCGTCAGTGGTACTGTAAAAAATCAGAGAAAACTACTTAAACAACTGCTCAAAAACTAAAGACTTGAAACTGCAATCTTGTCCCCATATCCTCCCCTCCCTCACAACCCCCATTAACCTCCCACTTTCTTCATGAACCTAAACAATCTCATTCCAAAAACGGGTGAATCAAATGATCTGCAAAACCCTTACAATGTTCATACCAAATGCAAAAAACAGACAGTGTGCATTTACCTTAAGCGACCATAACCAGCGGGTTAACGTCTACTTTTCTCGCTTCTTATTCGAAAAAGAGATCAACTTCTCTCTCTCCCAGCATGGTTTTATTCGAAATCTATTTGCACATGTTTCCCCATCAATCCCTAATTAAGTCCAAACCCCGTGACCTAATTAAACTGCCTTACTCGAAAAAAAGAGCTCCTGCCTCCATGTCCCATAATACACTGACACAGTTGCCAAAATCAGTGAATCCACAAGCCTAAAAAAACTACGTGATGACAAGAACAAATAAACACCAAAGTACATGAAAATACATGCAATCATAACGTGTTACATAAATCAATACAATGTCGTGACTTAAAACAGAGTTCATGAGGTGTAGAGCAGCCCTTTAAATTCCAATGATGCTTCCTCTCCAATAAGATGTTGCACAGTTCAGGCTTCATGCCACTTTTAAATCATCCGCTCAAAATTCAACGATGTAATGTTGTCCCCACAGTGATGCTTATGTTTCACTCTATCTTTTTGTGCGATATTTGTTAAACCTCTGGGGTGCACCTCGCTTTCGGGACGAAAGAAGATTGCTGAGCAAAAGTAGTAATTGCGGGTGCACTCCTTCCCTTCCTGGGTAGTTGTTTTTTGCTTTAACTGCAAAATAAGTGCGTGCATTACAGTGCTGTGATCGTCCCTGCACAGCATATCAATGATATCAAAGTAAAGGTGCATTATTTTCAACACCAACTGCTGCACTGCTTAGATGAGGAAAACGCTCCTCGTGAGTAAACCATTTGTTTTCAATTAAACCAAAGTAATCCATAGTGCTCACATTTTATTTAACTTTAGTAATCCATGTTTTCCATACTTATGAAATCACTGTGGAGCCAGAAAAGTTGAACTTGAATGTTTTATTCTTCATTTTCAAATGTCGTTTGTTGCTCATCCAAGCTTTAACATAGACATGTGTAGTCAACATTCTTTTGAGCCGATACAATAAAAACACCCAATGCATTTCGAACTATTCTAAGTTCTTCGTCAGGGGTACTGTAAAAAATCAGAGAAAACTACTTAAACAACTGCTCAAAAACAAAGCAAACTAAAGACTTGAAACTGCAATCTTGCCCCCATATCCTCCCCTCCCTCACAACCCCATTAGCCTCCCACTTTCTTCATGAACCTAAACAATCTCGTCACAAAAACGGGTGAATCAAATGATCTTCAAAACACTTACAATGTTCATACCAACCGCAAAAAACAGACAGTGTGCATTTACCTTACTTTTAGAAAGTTGGCATTTTCTTGTCTCAACCATTGGTATCTGCAACCTATTTCCTGGGTCATATGAATAGCTGTATGTGGCAGTTGGGCTTTGCGTATTCTTCTCAGACAGCAACACAATAGAGAAACTGGGTGGTGGCAGGAAGGAGGGCTGTGCACTGCCCTACGTGAATTTCAAAGACACTGCCTCAGGTCCCATACAAAGAACTTCACACTACACTATTGTTCCTGCAGACAGATTGTGACCAAGGTAGGGAGGCAGGAGAGTTCGGATAATTCTGTTGGGAAATCTCCAGAAGATTCTCCCACTTTAAAGAGAGGATAAGGAATAAAAACTAGCCCTCAGATCCATTTTTCAGTCCACATTTGGAAGTGTGGAAGGACTCTCAGAAGGCTGCCCTACAGCCTGTGGCCTGCTATATACTTCAGAAGACTATTTTCATACCGTCCACGAGGACCGCCTTGCTACCAGACCTGTCCCCTCAGAGGACTGCCCTCCTAATTGCGACTTGCTTTCCTGCTTGAACCCAAGAGTTCTAGAATAATATCAAGGGCTGATTCGCTTGATCAGAGCCTGAGCCTCAGGGGCAGAAAAGGCCCCAACCATCTTGAACCTGTACCTGGATATGGACTGAGTGAGTCCTGACCCTGCAAGTGGTAGCCCTTCAATAATTCTGGACCCTCGGAAGTGGTGCTAAAGGTGCCTAATTAGCCCAAATCTAAAACTTGGGACTTTGGTAAATGTTCTTTCAAAACATGCACTGAGAACCCATAAGAGATCCGGCTCCACTTGCACCCCAATCCACACACAGTACATCACCTTTCGGTTTGATTTTACAGCGGCTCCACCTACTGCGTCTCCTCGCAGAAGGTGTAATGAACCTCATGGAACTCTCGTTGGCCACAGCCAGCAGCTTCGTCCTGCTGGAGATTTTCAACTTTGATAAAGAGACTCAATCTGAATGTAGAAATCTTTATTGAGACTTCAATTGGCAGCTCCCTGATGATGATGATGCTTTCTCGGACACCGTCAGCTGCTTTTCTCCACTGAACATTACCTTCTCAGATATTTTTGTTAAAACTTTCCTAAAAGTCCAAAGGTATGTGGAGACCCGGCTGAATCTGCTTCCTGTATCCGACCTGCGTGCCATCCTGATCAGCCATAACTTTTGTCTTTGCTCCATTCTCACATGACTAGGTGTCCTTCGTTTATGCTAAGATCTTTTAGATTCTATTTCCCACTTACATTTTAAAAATTCATAACTCCGGTCCTGCCGAATGGGTTTTTACTGTTTTGGAGTCAAATAAATTATTAAAATATACTCTATTTTATTCTAAATTGCTGTGGGGTTTTTCTAATGTTGGGTTTTCACCTTATTACTGTTTAAATGCTGCATAAAAATGTTACACTCTGTCTCGAAATTAAGCCTGGCTGCTTTTGTGCCATACTACCAAAGCGTTAAGCACAGATTTATTTAGTGACTTTTTGTGGTTCACCCTGACAAGGATTGTGACTGATGCTTGAGCAAGGTTTCACCCCCTTTATCCAATAACCCAATTTCTCATAAAAAGTCATTTAGATTTATTGTCCAGAATGACCAATATTGGTTTCTGGTTCTTCCATTCATACTCAAGTCTACTCCACATATTTTCTCAAAAGTATTACCACCCCTATTGGCAATCCTCCACAATGAGCATTAAGTTCACTCTTACCTAAATGACTGGTTAATGTGTGCAGCACAAGAGAGAAAACAGTAGAAGATATGCCTAGAGTGTGTAATCTGCTACAATAACACCATTTTCTTTTTATGCTGGACTGAAACAAGTTCAATTTAACACCAGTTTATGACCTACAATACTCTGAGGCAGGACTCAGGGTAGACTTAGGTCAAATTGTTCTTCCTGTAGAAAGAGTTTAAAAAAAATGAGGTCTGTTCTGTTGAAGTTCATAGCCAGTTTAAAGATGCTGGCATTTTTTATCCCCTCAGCTTTAATGAGCCATTGGCAGTGGCTCTTCCAATGGTTCACCGGGTCGATCCGCATCTGGAAATTCTGATTTATTACATTCTCAGCTTTTTTGGCGTCTTTTCAGAGAAATTTGGAGCACCTCATTCTGGTCCACCATTCTATTTGGACAGTACTGGACAGTGGTTGTTTAATTTTTGTCTACTAGAGGGAATACGTCTCTTCCTTCCTTCCCAAATACCTGTCACCACTGGTGCCACTAGCCAAACTGGGACGTCACATATAAAACACACTCAACTCACTGATTGTGGGCCAGAGCAAAGCTCTCAGTGCTTTTAACGTGAAAGAGTTAGCAGTAGTCTTCCATGCGTCCCAACTGATACAAACTCTTCTCCTGGTAAATGCATGTTGGTACAAACAGACAATAATTTCACAAAGGATTACATCAACTTTCTGAGTGTTACCATGCCCAGGGTCTAAATGAGCTGATCTCTGTAATACTGAGGTGTGCTGAATCACATATTCTTTGACTTATTACTAACCGTACCAAAGAGCTTGACTCTCAGCTATCACTTTGCTTCATCTCTAGACTTTTCTTTACCTCACCCAATTTCTCCTCTCTCTTATCAGGTATGACTATCTATCTTAGACTTCTTTTCCTCCCAGGACAATACACCACTTCTTCTAAAGATTTGCTCCAAGTTCCACAAACCAAATGCAAGGGCTGTGAATTCTTATCCTGCTATTGGCAAAGGGCCTTTTTGAATGCAATACCTCTGATTCATTTGATCAAATGAGTTCTCCTGCAAATAAAGTTACTGGAAGCATGGATTCTGTTGATAACTTCTTTTTGGACAAGACTGAGTTGGTTTCCTCTCTCTAAAGAGATTTTCATAAGGGTGGAATGGATTCTTCACCTAATTCCATTTCCTTAAAGAACCCCTCTTCTTTAATTTCACTCTGTATTGAAACTAAAGGTAACAACCCTGTTTTCAAAAGGCCATCAATGTCTAGGGTACTCTAGTGCTGTTGCTTCCGGTGTTCAGGATTCTAGAATAATTTCCACTTTCAAGGCATATGATCACAACTAGTCTTTATTTCAGGCTGGGAGCTCTCTTCATGGTGCCAGTTCTTTGGCTTGTGAAGGAGGTCTAATTGTACATTTTCTTCTGAAGCAGTCTGACAAAGATCTGGCAGGTTCTAATTTACTTTATGAGTGAAGTGGGCAGAAATGTGTTCTATGAAACCTGATGCCTTCCAAGAATTAGTCAACAGCTATGCTGGTCTCCAATCCCTTGGTTGCTTCTTGATGTCTCCAGTTAGTTCTCGGGACCTGGCATCTTCCTCCATGCGAGCCTCTGGGGGGAGATTCCAAAAACTCTTGGTTTCTCAAACTTTTTTTCCTCAGCCCTATCACTTCAGCCAAGCATCTGGGCACAATATGGGGCATATGTACAAGGAGTTAACACCACTTTAGCGGCACTTTTCCGATGGTTTTGCGGCGATATTTTTATTGCTGTATGTACAAGCTGTCGCTAACATCTGTTAGTGGCAGTTTTCAGGTGAAAACGTCCATTATAAAGATCGCCACTTCTGTTAGCGATAATGACATGCAAGGGAGTCGCTCCCATGCAAAAACAGCCACTAACCCCACTTAGCGATATTTGCAAGAGGATTCCTTAAGTCTGGAGGACCAAAATAACTGCCTCTAACTGCAGTTAGAGGCAGTTTTTTAAGACGAGAAAATAGCTGGTCTTAAAAATGGAGATAACCCTTGGGTCCTCAGTTCAGCAGGTTTTGTTGGTGGACCGTGCTGCAAGCAATGTTGCTGCGCTGCCCTGCGACAAAACTATAGGGCAGGACTGCACACCATCAATTAGATAGTGCGCATTCCTGGGCCTCACTCATGAAAAATGTTGCAGCGCTGTGACAAGACAACGTTGCAACACTTTTCACTACCCCCTTCTTGTGACACCACGGATGCGCTGTATTTACTGGACAGCGTTCCATGACGCAAGTAATGACAGATACGTCTTGTATCCTGAAGTCACCCATTGCTGCAGTCGCATCACAACCAAGACGCAACTCTAGCAATGCATGTGTCCAGCCTATCCCTGTGGCACTCTTATGCCTGCCATCATGCAGGAGTAAGGTATTGACGCAGTGCTGTTATTGAGGGGTGCCCAGGTGTCGGCGAAGTTGGAGCTCCATCGGTGGCAGTTGCACGCTGCGGTATCGTCGTCTGTAAGAGACATACTTCAGTGGCCTTGATCCAGCTACGAGGGGGGCGATGATGGCGGTTGTGTACGGTGGGCATGGGCATGGTGAAGCCATAGAGGACACACTGATTGTGGTTGTAGGGATTCTTCAGATCACTCACTTTCTATACGGAGCATGGGACTTTATCGCCGGTAGTTTCACGTTTGGATTATCTTTTCTCTCTCCATCCTTTTGGGGTCATAGTCCCAGACTCATAGTTCTCTTCTTTGTTATCACCTATCCACTCACAGACTTGTGAGATATGCAAATTGAGATGCTTTTTGATTTATGGAATTTCTCTCCATTCTATAATTTTAATTACTCACGAGAGTAACTACGTTTTGTGAAATCTTGATACAGTGTATTGGCCTTTTACATATGTTTTTCACTTGTACAGCCTTGAGAAAGTCGTGGGACTACTTTCCTTATACGACGAAACACGTGTTGGCTGTGGAGTTTTTTATGAAGGCTTCTTGAATAAAAAAGAAAAGAAGAAGACGTGACTCATGACTCTGCGATGCATTTGTTGCTTACTATGAGTGTTGTTGAAAAACATATACTTTAAAGTTTACATTTACGTGTGCTGGGGAATTAGAAAAAAATATGGTCAGAACAATGATTATAGAGATGACTCTGGTACAAGGCCAAATTGCACAACAATAGGACCCAGAGACGTCTAGGACTGGACCAAGGTTAAATGTCGTCGACGTTTCGACCCTAGCAACGCATAACTGATGTATCGCAACGGGTCTTCTTCAGGACAGGAGGACAGCCTAAAACGGATGAGACATAGTGTAAGGTGAGGTTCTAGAAGGGGTTCTACTGAGGAAATGGAATGGAGAGGGACACTACTCACTCCAAACACAAGGAAGGCGTCCCGCGTAGTGTGGACTGCCAAAATGATCTAAAGATAGGAGCAAGAGATGAATATATTTATCTTTCTAGAATTAGATCAATTGGGAAAAATGCGCACTTGTGACTAATATTATTTATATAGTCACACCTGCTGATGTCAGGAAAGACGCAGTGAGGCACAATCACGGACGAGGAGAGGGGGAGAGACCTCCCTTTCCAAAAGAAAGCCAATGCCTTAAAAAAGAGTGCAGATTTAAGCTCAGGGCATTCTATAGTCAAACATCTAGACTTATAATGGGAGAACAGCCACATGGGTAATAAAGTCTTACCTGTTACTTGCTTAAAAAGGCTGGCAATTACAGTTTGAGAAAATTCAAGGACGTTTCACTGTGGCTGTGTATATTCACGAATGGTAATCTTTATTAATTCAAACCAACAGGACCATTGCCTAAAAAAAAAGGGCTAGAGAGGGGCAAAATATAATTGGATCCTTCTACACGGAGCCATTACAATGGAAATTATGTGCCAGCCAAAGGGGGTGCAGTGGTCGTTCAGGATACTCATGACTATGTGACAGAAATCAACAACAGCTGCAGGTAACTGAGAGTTACCAACCTGTACAGAGAAACCCTACTACTGAGATTAAGCAATTGATTGAAGACCTGAACAAGCAGGGCCTTTCGCTGGGAATCCTGAGTCAATCTGAATATGACTTCGTTAATACAAAGATACGAGGATACCAACAATTTATACTTTACCAAAAGTACATGAACGTTTGAATAATCCACCGGGAAGACCCAAAGTTTCGGGTTGCGAATCGGTCTTGGCGTCTTTGAGCAAGTACATTGACAAATTCCTGCAACCATGGGTAGTCCAAATCAAATCGTATGTACGCGATTCCATGCACATCATCCAACTTTTAGAGGGACAACCATTCAATACCAACACCCAATTGTTAGTGACGCTGGACGTATTTTCCCTCTACACGAGTATACCCCAAGTGAAGGCATTGGAAGTAGTGAGAACTACGTTAGAGAAATGCACAAGACCCCATTGGGTTCCTACTGAATTTGCGATTGCTTTATTGAATATTGCGATGACCAGAACCAGCACTATTATCAGGGCAAAGGCGTAGCTATGGGGGCAGGATTTGCTCCGAGTCTAGCGAACATCTTCATGGACCAATACGAGGATGAACACCTTTAGGGCGATATCAATCCCTTCATAGACCAAATAGAAGTGTGGAAGAAATATATCGACAATGTGATCATTATATGGACCAGATGTGAGACCAGCCTGCTGGCTTTCAAAGACTGGCTCCATAGCAGATCCTTGGACATACAATTCACTATGTCACACAGAAACAAATCAATTTGTTTTCTTGATCTTACCTTTAAAACAGAAGATGGAGAATTGTATACTGATCTTTATAGAAAACCAATGGAACGGAACACACTCCTGAAATACGACTCACACCACCCACGGAGCCTGAGAGATAATCTTCCCTGTGGACAGTTTATTCGCCTGAGACGCAACTGTGCACGTAGAGATGATTTTTTCAAAGAGACGGAAACATTCACTAGCCATCTCCGTGAAAGAGGATACCCTTTGGGACTGCTTAAGAGGGCAAGGAAACGTGCCTGGTGTTGTCCTTGTGACCTTCTCCTTCAGGTGAAACAAAAAGCACCCATCCAAGACAACATTGTATGTGTCACTACATTTAACACACGTAGCCAGGAGCTTAAGAAGATAGTCAAAAAATACTGGGGCCTGGTATCAACCGAAATTGGTGTTACGCAAGATCCAATCTTTGCCTTTAGGAGAGGGAAAAATGTGAAAGACACAGTGGTAAAAGCTTATCTTGAACCATCTAAACCACCAGACATCAGGAGCCAACTGGGACTGCCCCTACTATTGGGACACGATAAATGTGGGCAGTGTAAAGCCTGCCCATTAACTATTGAAGGCTCCTTTTTTACACATGACGGAAGGACATATAACCTCCCCCTATTCACAAACTACAATATCTCCAATTTGATTTACGCGATTAAGTGCCCTTGTGATATCCTCTATATAGAGCAAACTACCCAAAAAGCGAAGGCTAGGATACTACAACACATGAGCAGGATTAAATGTAATGTACAAGGTGCACCACTTGTTGAACATTTCATCTCCATGAACCACAGCCCTGAGAGTCTGAGGTGGTAGGTGGTAGAGAAGATACGAGCACATCCTAGAGGGGGTTCAATTGTATCATCCCTTAGCTTAAAGGAATGTAAATGGATACATTGTCTGGACACGGTCAACAGGGGTCTGAACGAACTGGAAGAGACATCCAGACAAATCAGGTTACTGTAGGCAACTGTACCATTCTATGGTGTCTTCTATTCAGTTAAAATAGTCTGCATGAACCTTGGTTTGCTACTATATGAACCTTATCATTACTGACACCTTCCATGTGTCCTTGATCTGGGGTCTTCCCGCATAAGCCCTGGACACGTGTTGACACACAAACCTATGTAATGATTACATTCCAATTACTGGTTCAATCATGTGATTCCGTATTGTTTTAAAAATACCCTGTTGGCAACACGAATCTAATGTATGATTGATATGTTTTGAAAGTCATATGTAATTTCACTTTGCATTCATCTATGTATTGACATCTTGGTGCATGTCTTAAATTGTACAGTCTATCATGTGATCTTGAAAAAAATGGGTTTCTGTTATGAACCTCTTGCCAAGAAGTCCCATGACTACCTTCTGGGTCAATATATTTCATATGTCACATGCTGACATGCAATAAACCGGGCATATAAATCATTCTATAGGTACTCAAATGATGTCCCTTTGTTGTTAAGGATATCAATAAGAAAACCCGCTAACATGTCATTTCCATTTATTCACCGGGATACTTACAGACTGATCACGTCGACCTGTTCTTATGCAATAATTCTTTACTCCGTTATTTGAATTAACAATAGCAGCCGGAACACTCTCATTTTTGCTTCGTTAATTCTCGGGTTGTAGAATCAACAACGGCAGCCGGTATAGTACATACGGCCCCGCAGTAATCAGCTGTTTTGATTGGGTACACGACCGTCCGTCAGATACACAGGCTGCCAGCATTCAGCTTCTGCACGGCGTTGGGCGTTCTCGTGCACGCCAGCGCAAGGCTGCCTACATAGACACAGAGCAGACAGTCGGTTTCAAGACCGCTTAACAGATGCTCGTGTCCACAGTAAGCGCTCGCTCCCCTCACATTGCCTTGTGAAGCAAAGCTAGCCACTTTCAAAGCTTGAATTTTGGAATGATTATTGCTGCCACTTTTTACCTTCCAGGACTCATTGCCTGGATTTTGTTCAATTGTTTAGAACAAGGTATTCGACACATTTACAGCAAGCCACAGGTAAGATTTGTTTACCGATCTGGCTGGAACATAATTTACATTGTAATGGCTCCGTGTAGAAGGATCCAATTATATTTAGCCCCTCTCTCCCTTTTTTAATTTTATTTAGGCAATGGTCCTGTTGGTTTGAAATAATAAAGATTGCCATTTGTGAATATACACAGCCACAGTGAAACATCCTTGAATTTTCTCAAACTGTAATTGCCAGCCCTTTTAAGCAAGCCACAGGTAAGACTTTATTACCCATGTGGCTGTTCTCCCAATATAAGTCTAGAAGTTTGACTATAGAATGCCCTGAGCTTAAATTCACATTTATTTGTTTAGGGCATTGGCTTTCGTTTGGAAAGGGAGGTCTCTCCCCCTCTCCTCGTCCGTGATTGTGCCTCACTGTGTCTTTCCTGACATCAGCAGAGGAGACTATATAAATTATATTAGTCACAAGTGCGTAGTTTTCCCAATTGATTTAATTCTAGAAAGAGAAATATAATCATCCCTTGATCCTATCTTTAGATCATTTTGTCAGTCCACACTATGCAGGACACCTTCCTTGTGTTTGGGGTGAGTAGTTTCCCTCTCCATTCCATTTCTTCAGTAGAACCCCTTCTAGAACATCCCCTTACACTATGTCTCATCCATTTTAGGCTGTCCTCCTGTCCTGAAGAAGACCCGTCGTGACACTTCAGTTATGCGTTGCTAGGGTCGAAACGTTGACGACATTTAACCTTGGTCCAGTCCTAGACGTCTCTGGGTCCTATTGTTGAGCAATTTGGCCTTGTACCAGAGTCACCTCTATAATCATTGTTCTGCCCATTCCCAAATTGTGTATATTTGTACATAGATTCACAATTGTATATACGCACCTCGTCACTTGCACTGAGCACTTATGTCACTTTTAAATATTTGTCACTTTCGTATTATTATTCGCACAGCCTGAACATATGTATATTCATGTTAATTCAATAATAATAATAATTATTATTTTGCAAGTATTTTTAAGTCTCTAGTTCTCCTTGGGGTTCTGAGACTTGTCGTCACTTTATTGTGTGCACTATTCTTGTTTACTTACATTGCTATTGGACTCTTTAAGTAAGAGTAAGTTTCCATATGTTTATAGATTTGTTCTTTCCGAAAAAGTTTGATGAGTCTGATGTTGGTAAGCTACCCCAGGAGGGGATAGTGTTCTGGTCACTGGGGTTGTCCACGTGGAACTTTAGTTCGCCGAGTAGGATGTCGTTGGTGGATGGGAGAGCCTCGTGTGCAATGAAGTCAACAATGTTATCGGAGAATGGGTGTCCATGGCCCGGGGGGCCTGCAGATGAGGATGCTGCAGAGGATGGGGTTGGGGGTTGGTCCATTTCTGGAAGTTGAGGTGGTCCATGGTTGCATTAATGGGTTATTTTTAATTTTGTTTAGGGGTCAATCATGAAAATTGGGGAGTGCATGTGGGTCAAATATGAAGATACGAGTGTGCCAAATCTCTAATTTCCGAATCGCCGTGAGGGGAACGGCTGTTGCTATTACTTACCCACCAGCATTTGCCAGCATTTGCCTTCCGTGAGGGAAACGGCATTGAATCACCTCAACTTCGCTAGCCCGGAATCACTATCCCAGGGGGCTCAGCGCCTCCAGAGCGACGGACAACATCAGAGGGCGCAGGAAGCCCTCAAAAGCTGAGAGCGCCTCCCGCTGCGCCAAGGGCGGGCCCGTTTGAGCCCGTTCGAGACAGGTAGAGGCAGGGCTGGGCTATCCCTCATATTGTTGGTGTATTGCTTGAGGACACCTTTAGCACGTCTCGTCTGATTGCATTTGTTTAGGATTGTTAGTCATTCGATACATATTCACCCTATTTTTTGTTCCATATGTAGTGTTGTGTATCCAGGCTTGACCACCCACCCTATCCCTTATCATGAATCTGCGGGATGGAAGATCAACAAAACATCATGTGGGAGGGAGTGTCACGGGGACCTTGGATAACTTTATAGTAAGGGCAGCTTCCCTATTAGAACGGGAAATTACTTTAACCGAGCGGCGGTTGTCCCTGGATCCCCAAGGTAATAGAAGATCTTCCTTGGGTCCTTTAACAACTGTTAGAACTCCTGAAAGGGCACCTGCTTTAAACCCAGGAACAGCCTATTTTTCCTCAGGAGTTGGTGTATCTCCCGCATTGCACTCTCCTCGTTTTGAAGCGGGGGATGTGGTTATTGTTCCCAGCTCAAATGTAAGAGCATTATCACCTAGGAATCTTGAACTATCATCTGCCCAAATGCTGTCCTCGAGGTCTACGTCTCAAAAAAAGACTGTGCCATTAAGTTTATGTAAGGACACTGTCAATGTTAAAAGGAAACGCGGGGGGACGCAACATTCAGGAAAATTCGCAAAAATTTCTAGGTCTGCAAAAACTGTAGTTGGAACTACTCTGCCTCCTCCCTCTCCCTTGGTAGCTGATAGTCCTCATGTGACTATCAACGACCCCGAACCTCCCTTGTTGAGTACCATTCCATCAAGTATCAATGGAGAGCACCTTTTACTAAAACTAAGGGAAATGTTAACTCTTACGTTGAATCCGATCTTGGATAAATTGGTTCAGATTGAGCATAAACTTTTGCTTTGTGATCAATGCGCTAAGGTTAAGATAACATCTGGGGCTGTAAAATCAGTGGGTCTTCAAACTATCCCTGAGTCTCCTCTTGTCACTATTAATAGTTCTTCTGGTGGAATTGTTTTCCCAACCCTTCTGTTCCGTTACCTTTTGTTGCTTCTTCATTGCCGAGTAACCTGCTGGAGGGTTCGGGTTTGTGTTCCTTAGCTGGTTGTGTACAGGAGGGGGGTGCAGATCCGGTGGATTTGCCGGGGGAGTCGGCGCTGTTTGTACCTTGCTCTCCCCCAAAGCTTGTGGATGTTGTTCGAGGGGGCCAATGGGAGATCATGAGGTCAGGCAACCACAGATAAAGGGAAACATCGTTCAAGCATGTATGTCTCATAATCTGGGTCAAGCTAGGTTTGTCCGTGGATCTGTGCCGGGAGTTATTGAAGTGCCCCCAGTACAAGATGGACAAAGTGAAACGATGGATCAGTTAATGCTGAAGGTGATGCATTGGCTTAACACCCAAATGAAAAAAAGAGTAAGTACGGAGTGGGATATTAGCGAGCATCTTATTATGGCGAGGCGGTGCTCATGGTTGGGCCCGACTGCCAAAACTGAGAGTGGTGACTGTGTTGTGGCTAATTTTAATAATTCCGGAGTAGCCAGTATGATATTATACTATTTGAGTAACAACACAGGGGGCAGCAATTCATCTAAAATTACTGTTTGCCCCTTAAGCTCCTTTTATAACTTCCATAGTGAATTTATGTCAAGTTATAGAAGGCAGGGTGTTCACATAAGAGACAGAGGGGTGTTACAGGTAGGTCCCCTTCGGGTTCCAACCACAAACCTGTTTGCACCACTATCTGGGCTCGAAGATTGTGACTGACTTTCGCAGGAGGGTCGGGGAGTTGCAAAGTTAAAGCCGTTATCCATCATCCAGGGAGAATTTATTGAGATCACTGCTGCTGACTATGTCAACCCTAATGTTCTTCTAGTTGCTGAGAGAGCTGGTAACCATGGGTCATCTAGTTTATCTGATCCTAGCCCACTTAAATTACTTTCTTGGAATATAGCGGGTTTAGGTTCTAAAGTTGCCTCAGAGGATTGGTCTTCCTTCATAGAAGAGGCTGACATAATAATGTTTCAGGAAACCTGGGCAAGGGAAATGTATTTCAGGCCAGGCTTCCTGTCTTTTAGGAAACTAGCTACCTCAGCACCTAGTAACAAGGGTAGATCCTTGGGAGGTCTTTTAATTTAGGTACGACAACGGGCTGATATTGTAGTTAAGGAGGTGGAAATAGTAGATTTGGATATTTTGGCTCTTTCTATTTCCGTTGGATATGGTCTCAAGTGCACCCTAGTGAACGTTTACACCAGAGGTCAGGTGGGCGGAAGAATTTCACCCACAGTGGTTGCTCTTGATATCTTTTTGCAGTCTCAAAAAAATCCAATGAACATTATTATTGCTGGAGATTTTAATTGCACCTACGAACCCCTTGGTTTTGAAGATGGAAATCTCACGTGTGAGGAGGATTCAGTTTGGGGTATCCCGACCCTGTCATTAGATCCTGTTAAAAATTGGTCGGCAGTCGCACTTCAGCTAAAGGCACTTACAATGGAGTTTGGGCTCCGGGCAGTTAATGGTAGGTCTAAATTAGACCCTCAGGGTAAACCTACTTATAAAATGGGTACAAAGCATAGCAGGATAGATTATTTTATTTTAAATATTGAACTGTGGTCTACATTGATTGATATGGAGGTACGAGCTAGGACAGAGAGTGATCACGACCCACTTTTAGTCCAGTTGGAAGTTTCCACGGAAGAGAGAGTAGTAACTGAGAAAGTTGGTGTTCCGTCCTCTATTTTAGTCTCTAATAATAGTCGAAGAGTTAAGTGGGACCACATTGTAAATGATGAAGTAAAATGCTCTATGATGAGGCAAATTTTATCGGACACCCTTGCTGCTGCTACCCAGTTAAATCTAGACGATGTAGGAGTCAATGTTCAAGGGTTAACAGCACTCCATTTAGTAATGGTCAAGAAGCTGAGGTCTATCCTTTTTAAATCTGGCCCAAACCCCAATTGTGTCAATAAAAATAAAATATATAAGTCGGCTACGTGGTACAATGGGGACTGTAAGAGGGCTTTCAGGGCTTTATCTTGTGCAATTAAAGTGGGGCAAGTTCCAGAAATCAGGAGATGTCGTGTGACATATAAGCAAACCCAACATTTAGCGAAAAGGATGTTTGACGAGTCACGTTGGAGGGATTTGTTGTCATCATGTTGGGATAGGAATTGGAGTAAATTTTGGAACCTTCTCAAATGGGGAAGTGGCATTGATAACCCTAATCCGGTGAATCATGTATCCCCTGACGACTGAGTTATCTTTTTTGAGACCCAGTTTGCCTCCACTAATCTGATGATCCCGTTTTCCTCCTTGCCCTACCCAAGAGTGGGAGCATTATCATTTTCTTACGCAGAGGTGGAGCATGTAATAGAGGGTTTACCGGCCGGGAAAGCACCAGGCCCGGATGGGATCCCCTCCGATATTTTTAAAATTGATCGTGTAAATTGGGTTAAATATATCCAAATATTGATTAATGGTATTGCAGGAGGTGCCCCCATACCTGATTCATGGCGGCGGGCTGAAATCATCCCTATATATAAAAAGGGCGATCGGGCCCTGCCATCCAACTATAGGCCTATCAGCCTGATTGATACTACCCAGAAGCTGGTGGCCAAAATTGTACTTAATCGGGTAGCAGAGTGGATGGATGAAAATGATATACTATCAAATTATCAGGCGGGTTTCCGGAGCCATGTCAGCACTATTGACCAGGTATTCCGATTTATGATGCTGTATTGGAATACAGTAGTGCTGGGTGGCGGTATCCTATATGCAGCATTTGTGGACCTTAAATCCGCCTTTGATTTGATTCCACGGAACAAGCTTTGGAAATCTTTGGAGAGGGCTGGGATGCCATTAGAGATTGTATCATTTATTATCAGGCTTCATGAAAATAACTCTGCTTGTGTGAGATGGGGAGGGCAAGGGGAGACTACAAATAGTTTTAAAGTGGTTAAAGGTGTGCGGCAGGGGTGCGTCCTTGCCCCCACCTTATTCTCCCTCTTTATTAACAATGTCGTCCCCTATTTCACTGATTACCTCACGGATGCCCCCACACTTGCTGGGTCAAGAATACCGATTTTAATGTTTGCGGACGATACTCTTTTATTGTCCAAAACTAAAAATGGCCTCCAACGTGCTCTGGATCGCTTCCAACTTTTTTGTAGTGATAAGGAGTTGGAGGTTAATGTTGGGAACACAAAATTTATGGTCCTACATAAGAGGAAAAAAATTAAAATATCACTCAGAATGAATAATGCCCCTATCGAACAAACAGATTTTTTTACATATTTAGGGGTGACTCTGGGACGGAGACTTAATTGGAACCATCAGTTGGATATCTCGGTAATCAAACACAACCAATTAGCGGGAGCACTCCTAAAAGAACACAGATCCTCTTTAACAAAACCTATAGCTCCAGTAATGAAGATGTATCATGGGAAGGTTAGAGCGTCAATACTTTATGGTGCGGAACTTTGGGGATTTGAAAACCTACAACCCCCGGTACTTTCCCAAAATAAGTTTCTGCGATCCTTAACTGGTCTACCCCAATCTACACCCCTAAAACCACTGATGCAGGATCTGGGGAGTGTATCATTTGAAGAGATAGCAGGGTTTAGACCTGTGGCTTATTGGAGACGCTTGTGGACCACCCCAGAGTTAGCACCCTATGCTTTGGCTCTTAAACATCTTATAGGGGTGGATAAGTCCCGCCAAATCCCTTGGCTCTATAAAATCAAAGCTGTCCTTATGGCTATGAACCTAGGACAACTTTGGTTAGATCCAGAAGGGAATTCCTTCACGTCGAAGATAGAGCTAAAGAGACTGTATGTTGAGATGTCCCAATCTAAATCTTACGCTCAGATCCCTGGGGGCTCACTAACTGATCTCTTCATGGACCACAAGGTGGTTTACTTACTGGAACCCTATTGGGATACTATCTTTGGAACTGGAGACAGGAAGTTGTACCACCAATTTAGAGTTGGATGCTTACCTTTAAAATCATTTACTAAAAATTGGGGTCCTAATCTGGGTTCAAATATGGAGACTTCCTGTCACTGTTGCCCAGGGACTCCAGAGACCACTCCACATGTGCTATTTGTCTGCCCAGCGTATAGAGTACCCCGTATGAAGTGGATTAAGCCCCTGTGCAAACAGTTAGGTATATGTTCTGCGCAAACAGCTCTGCGCATTTTTAAGTGCGAGACAAAGGAGGTTATTGTAGTTGCCATGGCGAAGTTCTGGTCCTCGTGTTGGGTCATAAGAAGGAAATATTCGCAGACTTAAAATCTATCATTGGGTTGTATGTTTTCTGGATTATTGTTTTGTATTGATTCATTGTCATTATATTAGTCTTGGTATATTTAATATCTTTGTATGTAATTTATTGATGTGGGCTTTGTATACTGTTGATACTGTGTCTTTTATGATTTGTAATCGAATAAAGACTAATGAAATGAAATGAGTGTGCATTGAGAAGAGCTGCGGGGGGGACTGGACAGCTGGGAGGTAGGAAAAGCCGGAAAGAACACTGGATGGGGCGTGGACTCGGGGGGGTGTGTGTGAGCGGGTGTTGTAAATATTTAAATGAGAGAAATCTTACCTTGAGGCCGGGTCCCATGTCTTTGCTGCTCCTGCTCTCCTGAGTCTCCTTCCAGGAACAGGATGTAGGCAGCTAGGCTCCCTCCCCTACGCCAATCGCAACGCTGAAATGCGGTGTTGGGATTGGTCATTGGAGCCGGGACGAGGGGTTCAGCCAGGGGCTGGAGGTGTGGGCATGTTCTCCATGCAGGCTGCAATGCAGCCTGCAGTGCGACCAGGAGAGTGCGCATGACTGCTTTATGTGGCCTGCGTGGGCCGATCAAACAGTCACTGTGCACTTTAGTAGGCATGCCCCTGCCCTGCTCCATGAGTGGAGCAGCCCTACCCGCCCTCCTGCCCGCAAAGGAAACATGGCACGATAACATCAGGAAGTTATCATCATGTGATGATTGTTCCTCTTCTTGCACTGCTTGGAAGCAAAGGGGTGACGGTCTTCCGCCATAGTGAATGAGCCGGCCCTGGGGGTGCGTCATTTACTGGAACTAGGCCTGGGCAACTCGAATCCGGGCCTCCTCCACTCCGTGTCCCACCTTCTTCTTACCTGGACATTGACACAGTTGCTCAATCCGCTAAACTCACTCCAAATCTGTGACTCACGAAGCAGGAGCCTCAGCCAGGCGAGATTTCACAAGCATGAGTACAGCATGCGCCTCCAAGTCTGCTGGAGAACCTCCCGATGCAGTTGATGCAGCAGGGCCCCCTTAGGCGTGAACTTGCAGTGCTCCAGCAACACAAGTTTGATGCTGCTCAGGGGCTTCTCCCTCCACAGCGTCCGGCCAGAACAACCTCATCCAGCCTTTGCCACCGTTGGTAATCCTCTCTGTGCACCCTGGTGTAATGGTGGATCACAGTATGTGATGCAGACCTCCCTACATTGGTGCACAGGAGCACCTCTACCATTCACAGCTCAAAGGGGCGCAAGGCGGTCTTCTCACACAGGTCAGCAACGTGTCTCCATGCAACCAACCAGACTTCACCACCAGGTACGGGTGATCGCCGTGCCTCAATGTCTACCCCCACAGCTCATCAACTCCACAGCTCCTCTGCATCCCACTCCAGGCTCCATATGCAGGTCCATCGAGGCATCCAGGCTCCAGACGCAGGTTCAGCTATGCATCCAGGCTCCAGACACAGGTCCATAGAAGCATCCAGGCTCCAGACGCAGTTCCAGTGACACATCCAGGCTCCAGACCAAGGTCCACGGAGGTATCCAGGCTCCGGACACAGATCCAGCAAGGCATCCAGGCTCCAGACACAGGTCCAGCGAGGCAGCCAGGTTCCAGATGCAGTTCCGGCAACGCATCCAGGCTCCAGGGGCAGGTTCAGCAAGGCATCCTGGCTCTCATCCTGGTCATCCTTGATGTTGGGTGTCTTGAGGGGGTTGTTGATGTGTGATGCACTTGGCCCTGGCTGCTCCATTCTGCAATTAATTGTTTTTTTGCCTATTATCTATTGGAGGTCGACTGGTCCATTAGAGGAAAAAAAACCTCATGTTTGGCTGACTAACGTGTTTTTTGCCACTAATAGGCCTTTCGTTGGTTTTCGCACGATAACGCCGGGATGCCTATCTCCATCACGCTAATGTTAGCGGCAGTTTTCACCGCTGATCCCTGAAGTTATCCCCATGTAGTGATGTCTTGTACATACGTCGCTAACAAGGCAATGGTTTTCAGCGGTAAGAAAACTGCAGCTAACTAGCGTTAGTGGTAGTTTTCGCCAGTCCTTGTACATATGCCCCTATGTTCTTTATGCTTTATTACTCCTTCCTCCCTAAAGGTAATCACTCTTCCTTCATATTTATCTCTATAATTCGAAGGAAAAATAAGCCCTTTATACTGTGGACGTTCCAAGGCCTCGCACCTTCTGCTTCCGGGAGGGATTATATTTTCAGTGGTGAATCTTTTTTTTTGTCAGTTTTGGTTCAGCCACTGAAGGACTAAATTCGTCCACTCCTTTGCATGCTAAATTGATTAGATCTGTCATCACTAATGCTTACATCCTAATAACACTGTTCTTTCCGCCTTCCATTCAAGAAGAGGAACAGGAACTACTTTCAATGGCAAATGTACAGCAGCCAGTTGGGCTGTTCTATCCACTTTTATTCTCCATTACAGAAGCTTGTAGAAAATGATGATAATTTACATTTTAGGTCTAAGCAAATTTTTTAGACGTTCTTTCGGAGTGATTTATTAGTTGATTTCTGAAATATTAAAGAATTATTAAAGATTATTTGCAACTTTTTGATCTCGTGGTGTTTTATGTTAGTTTACATCCAGTCCTCAGCAACAGCTTGTTACAACCTCATATTTTAAAGGAAGGGTCGAGGAAGTGTCACTAGCAAGTATTGGCTCGAATACTTACTGGTAATCTCCATTCCTCCTCGGGCCTTCTTCCTTATCCCATTCCTGAAAATCCCTTCCCTCCCAGGAGTATATTGTGGCCTTCCACCCTTATTAAGGGTAGCTTCAGTTCGTCAGGATCTCCATGGAGTAGATTACCTATTGATGACTCCTCTAATAGGAAGTGACGGAAAACAAAAGAACAAAGAAACAACGGATTATGTTATGGGAGATGGCTGCTTGGGCATGAAGATTACTGCTCAGTCAGTAACCCTGCCATAAAGTTATCCTACATGAAAGAACGCTTAGCCCCTTTTTCGGCAAAGAGAAAAAATTCAGGATATTAAGAGGGAGTGAAGAACTAGAAAATACTAAATTCTGCAATCACGTGGCGAAGGCAATGAGGATAAAACAGGATGGAGCGGCAGTTCTCATCAGACACCTGATGCTGGGCCCACATCTGGTGCCTGAGGATCTCATTCAAGTAGCAATGTGGTGCAAAGCGCCTGGAGACCCTCACGGGTGAGTAGTTGCACTTTATAAGGAAACTGATTGATTAATTGACTGCTAGAAGTGCAAGGTGGGCATTGTCAGTCACTTTGTAGGCAAGTGCTGTGCGGTTATCTTTTTCACTCATGTCATTCTCCTGCCGCACAGGATATGGAGGTGGCACCTTCCCCTGTTTGATCTGTTGATGTGATAGATCCTTTGCAAAGAATAAAGATGGGCAGTGATGATGAATGTCTGGAGAGTTGCTGCACCTACACCTGTCAAACCTTCTTCCATAGACCAATAAGTACTTGGAATACAGGGGGACAATCTCAAAGCTTATCTTCTTATTGCCCGAGTTTAGGTCTGCTTCATGGAACGATTCAACTAAATAGGGTACCCTAAGACACCTTGGAGTGCTACATATTTCATTCAGTTGATCTGAAACAACCAACGCCATGTCAGGTGGGACAAGCAGTTAAAAATAACAGAATGCACACTAATTCATATAATATGTCTAACGGCAAAATGCCACATGCACCCCTACCAGGATTTATTTGTTGCAAACGTTTAAAGTTTTATCTGAATTACTCTATCTGACGAGTATGTGCACTGCATTGTAAGAGTAGAACGGATGGATTTAAAAAATCAAAGAATGCCCTATGGGATCTTGCAAGAATTATGTTTTTTTTTTGTGTTGTGTTTCTTTGTTTGGTCACTAGCTCTTAAAACCACACAAGTCGCTTCAGTTAATAGATATAGACCGCATGAGTAAAGACTTTTCTCGGGCCATTCGTGAGACTTGTGCCTTTATTTTTACCCCTTTGCCCCATGAGCTGTGCCGCACTGTGGTGACATAATCAGTATTTAAACCCTGCTCAGCTTCCTATCACGCCTATCACCCAAGAAGCAAACAGCACAGGGCTCCCTTGACATTTAATCCCTGAGGGAATCCGGGGCTTAATTTGTATCAGCTAATGGGTCCACACCTTTTTATAGGAACCCACCACCCGCACTACTGAATGCTGGGGTTGCTGAATACCAAGGCAGCACAGCCTTGATTCTACCTCACGCCTCTGTTTTAAACTTCTCTCTAATTCCAGTCTCTTTCTCCCACGCCACTCTTTCTGATTCTTTTCCACCTTGCTTTTCCGTTTGTCACTGTTGTCCTGTTGTCGGCCTTCTTCTTTCTCCCTTTTCACCTTACTCTCTCTTGCTTCGGGCCCAAGTCTGATGATGAACAATACGTCCTTGTTCCAAAATTGAGTGCTAGGCCCACCACCTACAGCATTCCGCACACGTTGGGGCATATTCACAAGGAACTATCGCTGAGTTAATGGCACTTTATCGCAGCCAAATTTGCGATACATTTATCGCCCCATTCACAAGCCGGTGTTAACAGCCCATAACACCAGTTTACCCGCAATAGCAGCCGCAAAAAACATCGCCACGGATGACCCCCGCAACTATCGCTAATGAGATGCAGAGTATGCATTCCTGTGCCAAAAGCCACGACAACACAACTCCACAAAATTCACAACGACCAGACAGAACTGCGATAAGAACACAAAAACGGCTATAAGGCGAGTTAGCAGCAAGAAAATAACACCTGTCCTGACCTGGTGCTAAGTTGGACTGCATCCTGCACCACAAAAGGGAGCACGGCCCACAGCCACATCAGAAGGGAAACAGATGCCATGGAGCCACTGGTCATGCGTCCCAGACACCCAAGAGGGCCACAACACCCACTGCCACCACCCCAGGACCCCAAACCCGACCCGGAACACACCCCCGGACCACCACAGAGGCAGCACAGAGAAAGACAGCGGACCCTAAGGAAACGCACCAGCCTCACAGACCCAACACCTGACAATGTCATTGCCCACTACAGGCCCAAAAGGACAACCATCCTATGCATCCTGACCAACAACACCCAATAGGCCGACGGCACAAACACAGCGGACAACCAACATCCCACCCCACACAAAGCTGCTGGCTGTGCTGCACCTGTTGGCCCCTGGTACCTCCCAATGAACACCCGCCACAGTCGGAGGAGTCACACAGCCAGCCACATCCAAGGCCCTCACACCTGACCTGGACAACACCATCAGCCTGTCACCCCAGACCCTATACTCAAACACGGTGAGCAGGGTCTGCTGGACACCGAGCAAGGACCATACGCCACAGCTGGATGCACTCTAGTGTCTGGGGAATCCACAGCACACATGTCATACCTGTGCCACCTGCTGACACAGCACATAATCACTGCAACAGAAAGCACAAGTCTCACAGCAATGTGCAGACAACAATCAAACACCGTGGAACCTCCACCAATCTCGTCTCCAATTACCCAGCCACTGTGCACAATTCCTCCAACCTCCAACAGTGCATCAGCAACCAGCATCCCCAGGATGGCACCAAGGGAATTGCACAGCCCCCTGGCAATTTCAAAAGTAACACCCCACTCACCTCAACTCCTCAACCATGCAACTCACAACTCTGGCAATGTACATGTCACAAAATCAAAACCAATATGCCAAACAACATTCCCACCCTCCAGACGACAGAACAACTCACAATGGTAACCTGGGCAAGCCATCAACGGCATGGCACCTCAGCCACACATTAGCCGAATCTGGGGATAGGTTGCAACCAGGCATTTGTGAAGGAGGCAGGAGAACCATGGTTGGGAAAGCACACAATTCCAAGAGTGGCGGAGATGTGCTGGACAGACCGCAGTATGCAGAAGACACCCATATCCATGGCGACACACACCACTGGTATATGGAGTGTGGTAGACAGTGGACGCAACAATGCCCCCCCAGCCAGTGGGGGAGTTCACGCAAATGTTGCCTGTTACATCCCCCCATAAGCGTGAGCGGAGTGGGATTGCCCGGCGTATGCCAGGCCAGCCTAGGGGTGTGAATAAAAAGCACATAGCCTTGGGTGTGGTCCACTTCCGGAACGCCCAAAGTGTCTGCCAGGGTGGCGGCTCTCACCACGCCACGAGGCCGACGCCATCCTCATGAGCGGAGTTGCCTGCAATCCTGTGTGCCTGCCGTACCCCGGCCTGCTGGACCCCGAACCTGTCAGTCCCACCCCTACGCAGCCAGGCCCCACTGATCACCTGCCGACACCAGCGTGTGTCAAGGAGTGTCCATCATGTGCTGGTGGAAGCTCCAAGCACCAGTTCCATGACTTCTGCAGCCTCCGCAGACCATCACTGGCCCCCAATGCTACACCGCTGTCCTCTTCAGCCCAGTAGGTCCCATTTGTGAAGCTGTGTCCTGATCCTGAATGGCAGTGACGCCAAAGCCTTGGCAGCGGCCACAGGACCAGACCCCCTTATCAGTGAGGCATAGTTCCAGATGGGCATCTTACGAGACGTGGTGCCACTAACCCTGTTTAACGTCAGCCGGTCACACTTGGTGCCACTAATCCTGTTCAATGCCAGCCGGCCACACGTGATGCCACTAACCCTGTTCAACGCCAGCTGGCCAAACGTAGTGCCATTAACCCTGTTCAATGCCAGCCGTCCACACGTGGATGAGGGACCAGGACTACCCTCCGGACCAGCAGGTCCCACATCCAGCACCTAGTCGCGATTCACGAATGGTAGAGTCCACACCAGTGGTTGCACGGAGACGAGTAAGAGGAAGATGCGGCTCAGTCTGGACGAAACCAGGGTCACAGTCACGGAGGTGACCAAACACTATCAACAACTGACCTGGTGCCATCAACCCTGTTTATCGCAAGTCCGCGTCACGTGGTGCCATCCAACCCATGATGGCGACCCTTGGTGAATGGCCCGTGCCGACCTCTACCTCAGGCCTACACTACGGTCCATTAGGTCACACATGTGGAACTGTGTTTTGGGTAAGATGTGGAGGAATCCACACAATTGGGCACACCTCATCGCAGGCTGCATCCCCTAACTGCACTGGTGCCACTAACTCTGTGCGCAATGATTCATGGGCACCATCTGTTTGGACCCTGTGGCATCAGAGCCCATGGCCTGGTGGTTTTCTGCATCTTCTTCTGACTGGACCGGACTTGGTGTCCGACATGTGTCTGTTTCATTCTCCACAATAGTGACTGTATCAGCGTGGGCCTGCCCTCTGCATCCTGCCCTGGGGGTACACCTTCCACTGTCCTTAGAGACACTCCATGACAAGGCCCCTTGTCATCCTGTGGAGCTGCTCTGCACCCGTGACCCTGCCCCAGTGCACCGCAAGTCAGCGGCCCATGGCGGCAGGCCTGTGCAGGATGTTGTGCATCCGGGCCACTAACTCTGTTCAGCACAAATCATGGGGCCTTTATGGTTGTATGGTTGTGTCCTTTACGATGTACACTCTTGTCGATTTCTGACTGCACCAGGCAGCCCTTGCCGGCTGCTGTGCTCACACCCCACACACATCCAACACAGGTGTCACTCGGTAAGTGTGCCTGCTAATAAATGTAGCCGTGCGCACGTGCACGTAGCCATTCATACCATCTGTGCAAGTGTGTCCGTGTGTTCATTGTGTCAGCTTGATGTGCAAGGGGCCCTGCAACATCACAATGTGCTGTCTTCTGCGGACGTTGCCATGACACCTTAGCATTGGCAGTGACCCTTGACATGTAGCCCCGCACTTGCCCCCGGCATGCACAGGCTGCGTGTGCTGGTTTGGCAGGGGGGGCACGGCGTTGTCCAGATGTGGCCTGGTGCAGGAAGTGCGGTAAGTGTGTCTCTGTATTGGGGTGTTGTTGCCACCAGGGCCACAGTACACGATGTTGCAATGTGTTTTGTAGCAAGAGGGCGGGCCCGCAGGTACGGGGACATGTAGGAGCGCTAGGACGCTCGGGTCTTGGCACATGTATGTCAGGTGTGATGTGTATCAGTCTTGTGGATGCATGAGTCTGTTGCCTGTCCTCATTAGCTGCACGGTCCCAGCCAGCCATGGGCTGGACGGACACCTGTGTCCGCCCTGTACGGACCATTGGCCTATATCAAGTGGACGCACACCATCAAAGGCCACCATCGTGGTGTTGTTGGCATGGCGCTGGATATGTGCGGACAGGCATTAGAATGGTGTCCCGTAGGAGTGCACGTGATACAACCATGCAGTGCACACAAGTGTGGGTGCCCATGGCAGGGCAGAGCAGCTGTGTGGCAACATGACACACAGTGAGTCTGCTCATGTGCATCGTGCTGGGCATATCATCCATGATTCCCAGGGTCGCAGACATCCCACCACACCCACAACCGGCTTCTGTACATCTCCTGTATGCATGCAACTGGCGAAGTTAACGTAGGGATGAAAGGTCCTTTGTCTGTACTATCAGGCGGTAGCACATCTACAGCTCCGAGCAGGAACTTGCATGTGCCCAGCACCCCCTAACAGGTACAATGGCATTTGCTTGCGAATCCCACACTACTCACTGCCCGGGCTGAGACCAACGGTAACACATTCCACACGCAGTGGTCCTTGGTCGTGGTTGGCATGCGCGATATGGCCTTCACACATACTCCCACCCCACCCAAGGCCTGCACCCGTTGCACACAGACACTGCTCCTTGCACCAAGCTGTGCCATTTCATCCTCTGGGCTGTCTCAGGGCAAGCCAGTGCCGCTTCAAGCAGAGCCCCTTATGCAGCGGCAGACCATCCCGGACACATGGTCTACTCCAGTCATTTGGAGCTGTACTGTGTAAGTCTGCTGCATGTACTGGGGGCACTGCCATTGGCAGTGCTGTGGATCAGTTACCGGCTGAGCTTCGGCCTTGCGCACATCACCTGCGTGCAGTCTGTGTTGCATTGTCGCTTGTGCATATTTGAGTGGTCCATGGATGTCTGCCTCTCCAACGTAACGGTAGCTGACCTGGATTTCGATGTCTGTGTACGCCCCCTGTTGGACCACGACCAGGAGTGTCACCAGGATGACCGCTTTTGGCATGCTTGTACATTCGGCATGCAGGCTGGAAACTGGACATGGGAGATTGCACGAATCGTTGTGTGCAGTGAGCACATTGAGCTACTACCCGATTGGGCTTTGGTGCACATTGGGTCCACTGGTTGGAGTCAGCACATCTGTCCTGGTCAGCTGATGGATTACATCGACGACATGTCAGATGTGGTGGCCAACGATCGCTCATTGGAGATGTTGGCCTACGCAGCTGCACTCGCGTTCATGGATGAGTGACAAGGTACCTGCTGCCACTACTGGATGTGAGCCATTGCACTTGTCACGACACATGGTTGATGTTTTGGATATGGTCACAAGTCCAGAGACGACAATGGACATGGCTATATTGGCCAGGACTCATGTTCCAGGCGCGGACAACCAACGCGGGTTGGCACTGACTTTTGTTGGTGAGGGACTCCCCCTAGATGGACATAGGTGCTTTCTTACGTTCCTCATTCAGACATTGGTCTGCATGTCATGGCACTTATCTTGGCCTTACTGACTCGCACTTGTTGATAAAGTTTCTGCATTTTCACTTGTCTCCAACTGTGTTGTGTCTTGATTTGCATGCCAATGTGTGTCATGGACTCTCTGGCTCCCTGCCATCCGTGCATTGCTACCCCATCAGGACTGTGTGTTTGTACATGTGCATGATCATGTCCCTGTTTCGTGCTTTGCCAGATGCGTATGGTCGTTTACCGGCCAAAGGCGGGTGCACTTGTGTCCTGTGTTTGGTTGTGCACAAGTTGGGTGTTGGGGTGCTCTGCTTCCTATGTGTGTGTGCTGCATTGTGTGTGAGATGTCCCTTCAGCTCTGATTTGGCTCACCCTTCTCCCTTTCAGGTGGTGTTGGCTTCACTTCTGTGCCTGTTCAGTGGTGTGACATTGCCGGGTTGTGTGACTTGTGCACCTGGTTGGTGTTGTTGCTTGTGGGCGTGGTTTGTCTGCTGTTGTGCTGTGCTTAGTTGTGCATGTGTGCCATTGTGCCCATCTCCCCCTTCCCCCAGTTCCTGCTGGTTCCTCTCCCTGTTGCTGTTGTGTCTGTTGTTTCTGGTCCTCGAGTCCTGCCACCATCTCCAGACTGATGTGGTGGACCCCATTTCCTCCATGTCATCCAGCTCCTGGTGTGGCGCTGGACTCCCACCTCCGGTGTGCAGTGCTGCCTTCTTGTTGTTAGCGTGTTTCTGCTTGTATGTGCCTTTCACATCATTGCTGGAGTTCTGGTTTTGAGCCATTGTCCTCCTCCGCTCTCAGTCTGCATTTGTCTTGTCCAAGTTGGCCTGCCATGTACAATGTTTTGTTTCCAATGGGTTTGGTGGGGTAGTCTGCTGGCTCGGGTTGTCTCCATTGTGGTTGGCTGTTGTTTTCTGTTTGGTCTGTCTTGCTTTTTTCAGGTTTTGGTTGTGCTTATTCCCACCTGCCATGTGTTTCACGGTCTTGGCGGTGCTTATCCCTGCTTTCCTCATCGTGGATGGGCTCATTGCAAGTTTTCTGGTGTTGTGGTTTGTGTTTTTATCTCAGTCAGGGTGGTTTTATCGTGGACATCGGCCGGGTTTTCGGCGGACTATCGCATTCTACCTCCGTGTTGTGAATTCCACAATGACACAGGGTTATTTTCCCGCGATGGGCTGCGATGTTGAGAGTTGCGTTAAGCTACTCTTGCGGTAGTTATCACACGTTCTTGTGAATATGCCCTGTTAGGTATTGCCAATGAGCAGCTTCTAGTCTTTGCTGGCCACGTGAGTTAGGACCCATACCCGAATTAGACCCTGCAACATACACTTTAAAGTACAATTTACAAGGTTAAAACAATAAAAGGATGTTTCACTTTCCAAAGCGAAGGTTATTTTCACATAACATTATAATGTTCCTCCCCATTATTTCAAAGCAACAAAACTTACTTCCCTAAAAAATGAGAATCCTGAAAGCTTTGTAAGAGTTAGGCAAACACGAGAGGCATAAAAAGACATGCATGCTCCAGGAACACTCAAACTATGCCCTCGCATTTTTGAGAACTCATTATCACATTACAACCTTAGAAAATAACAGAAAAAATACAGAAAGGCTTAAATTGAGTTAAGGATCCAGACTGCAGTGTGACTGGACTTTTGAAGCACCATCAATTTAGTTTCAAACACAGTAGTACTTTCCAAAATGGTCTGCAGGCAAGTCTCTAATGCAGCATCCAATGGAACTGAAGAGCCAGCACAGTTGCAACATATTTTACTACATAACAGCTACAAAGATAGGCTCATTATGGACAAGAGCAGAGCTCAAATGGCTCGCAGTGGCCATCCCGAATGTACGAGAGCATCCGCCTATTTATCATTAAACCTATCGATAGGCCTCAAAATCTGGCAAGCCTGTTCTTGCTGAATGGCCATTAATCTACCCATTTATCTGCCTAATTGCTCTATCTACCCATCAATCGTATTACATCTCCTATTTATGTCTATTTATCACATTATCTTTCTGTCTCTCCAACCAACAGTCCATCCTGTTTAAAGGCAACATCTTCTGATGATGTGGATGGCAAGCATGTATGCAAGGAGAATTGCTTTTGCCTATGCTGGCTGTAGGAAGAGACCATGTAAGACATTTTTTGAGAAATTAAATTATTGATTGAGGGGAGTGTGGGCCCCTCTCAAGCACCTGCTACAATCCTCGTCAGGGTGTACCACAAAAGTCACTAAATGAACCTGTTCTTAGCCATCTGGTCCTTAACTTAAAACCAGTCAGGCTTAATTTAGGGGCAAAGTGTAAAGTATTTATGGAGCACATAATCGGCAATAGAGTGAAAATGCAACTAGAAAATTCCACACCAGTTTAGAAAAATAAAGTAAACTTGAATACATTATTTGACACCACAACAACAAAACTACTATGAGTAGAACCAGAGATATGCAATTTCAAAACTTTAAAGTAAGTATAGCGCCTAAAAGTACAAAGCACTACTAGCAATAATCTGGTAATGTGAGACTGGGTAAAATCACACATCCAAGCTGACAGTGATGAAGTATGGGCCAGATACAGGGACCAGATTAGTCCTGCTGAAAAAGTTACCTTCTCAAAGTCTGCTGCTGAGAACCTAGTTAGTGGTGGAGAAGGCCGTGAAGATCAGGGGGAGTGTTGCAGATGGCCGTCGCTGTAGCACGACAAGCAGTCTGGATGCCATAGATAGTCCTCGCTTGAGCCCCACGTTGGCAGTCAATGCTGGCTGTCGATGCTATACAAAAAAAGTGAGATTTCACGTTGTTGGTAGTCGCTGTAGTGTGAAGAGTCTAGTTCACTGGAGCTTTGCTTTGGTGGTTGGCGTAGGCAGGAAGATCTTGCCACAAAGTGACCCATTCACAATGGCGAAGAGCCCAAAACTTCATGATTTCTCCTTTTCTTCCAGGAGGAGCTCAACCGATCCTGCACCAATGGTCTAGAACCCTTGGGGCACATTGGAGGATCAGGAACTCAATCCAGCAGAGGCCAGCAGGGCTCAGGCAGGTCCACTTGCAGGTCCAGGTAGGTCCAGTGCACAGGTCAGCTGCACAGTTGCAAAGAGTCTTCTAGAGCTTGATGTATCCCAGTTGCTGGGAAAAGGAGGCAAGCTAACTAGCCTCTGGAGTCACTCAGGTGGCATGGGTTAAAGGGAGGAGGTCCAGTCTTCCTTCTCAGACAGCAGGACAGGACTCAAACAGCAGGGCAGTCCTCATTCTGTAGTGTCCACAGGCCCAAGAGCAAACTGTAGAGTGAGCATGAGGGCCCCAGTTATATACCTGGTGGCAGCTTTGAAGTGGAAAATGCTTTAGGGTTTTTACCCCATAGAAGTGTCTTGAATTTCCAGACTCCCTGCCCTGGTACCAGGATGTCTGTGGCCAATAGGATAGTGTAAATGTCTTTGTGTGCACTGATACAGAGTCTTCGAAGTACAAGTGGGGCTGTGCATAGCTATCACATCCTGGTTTGATAACTCATCCTGCCAACACCCAGACCCTCTTTTGTGTGGTTGTCTAGGAGAAATACACAAAGGCCAACTACACATAGTCATATGACCCAGGAAACAGGTTGCAGGCACCAAATGGTTAGGAAAAGAAAATGCCAACTTCCTGACAGGCTTTTCAGAATTGTGTTCCAATTCCTTAAACGCCAAACAGGACATTTCTACCTGCTCCCAAACAAATGTTATCACTTATCAAATGTAATAAGGCAACCCAATATTTTCCTATGTAAGGGTAAACCCTTATTGTAGCTAGGTACTAATTTGAAAGTTTTTTCACTACCAGGACATGTAAAATCTAAAAGTACGTCTCCAACTTTTTTAATAAACTGCACTCTGCCCTATGGGCTGGCTAGGACCTCTCCTAGTGGTGATTTATATGCATTAAAAATAGTCTTTTAGGCTCTGCAAAAAGGTTTATTTTACCAAGTCAAATTGGTAATTTAAAATTGCATACAGGCTATAGTAGCAGACCTAAGCCATGCTTAATAAAGATACTTAAATGCTTCTTATCGGCATGGCGGTTCGGCGTCTGAGGGTGAAGCAGGGACGGTGATGCTCAGAGAGCCTTGACACTCTGAAACTCTACTGATTACACAAGATGAAAGGAGTTTTGGCTATAAGTTGTGAAGCCCTGAGTATGCCCAGTTTACTATCGCTGCTACCAGGTCTTATGGAGTTTGACCAGGCAGATTGATAAAGCAGCAAATGCGGAGGCAGCAGATGGGAGTGGCTGATGGTACAGACTGGCTAAGGAAAGTGTGAAGCTGTACAGATTTGGGTTGCGGTTCTGCTTGGAATAGCAGAACACCATGCTTTATCTTTTTAATTCCACAGAGAGCTGTCATGTGCTTCCGTAACTGACTAATGGCCATTAGTAGAGAAGTTGGCAAGATGATTAAGTGGAGTTGAAGGGAGATGGAGTGCAAACACTGCTTTGTTAGAGGTCAGCCTGTCTGCTTTTTCTGTTTCAAGGTATTGAGGGGACTCACCTGAGGAGCAGTTCGGCTTGATAGGACTCAGTTTCCCAGTGTCCAAAGGGCACCAGGAGGCGGTCCTTGATACACCTCACCAGTTTACCCTTGCTGGCACTATAAAGCACATTCTAGTCTCCCGCATTGCGGGACCTGTGCAGGCCAAGGGCGGGCCCATCCTGCACCTGTCAACGATAGGAAGAGGCAGGGAAGGGCCAACCCTCTTGGCTCATGGTCAGATTGAATTTGTTATTACTCTTCATCGCCTTCTGTTGCTTTGGCATTGCATTGTTCTATTGCTTGGCTTTTGGCCCTTTCATCTACACTTCTGTAAAAAACATCGTCTCTGGATATTGCTGATCTGGACCCTATTATTGTGCGAATACCCAATCGTGAAGATTTCACTCTATGAGTGTGACTGAAATTATTAGCCCTATTTAGAATCAAGTGGTCAAGCCTGGGAGCCTACTGTCTAGGCCCCCTTGTCTATAGTTGTTGCAAATGTTTGTAATTTACAGATTAAACATATTTTATTGGGGTACTAACTAGAAATCGCTTTGTTGTGAATCACTACTGAGGGAGGGCCAACTCTTCAAAGTAATTCTTCTTAGTGAGGCAGTGGGAGAAGTGTGTTACGGGAAAGCAGAAGGCATTAGATAAACCAGCTGGATTCGAAGGTGTATATAAGGCACCTAGGCACTCCGCTGAAAACTGCACCCTGAGCGAAATAGATGATCTAATAGAAGAGGTAGAAGGCCTGCTGGCCACCAAGGACCCGAGTGACTCAATCGTTAGCACAGGGAAAAGGAGGAATGGGCGAACCGAAGGAGCATTGGTTTATACTTTGGGAAAGCCCTAAGCGCCTGTAGAACAGGAGGGTAACGGGAAAACCAGTGGTATCCCATCCCCTCACCTGGAGCTGCCAGTGGTCATTAATGCCGTGCCACCAATCCAGGCACCCTCCAAAAGTCAAATGCACAGCGTGTCAACACCGGTGGTGAATGTTGACAACTCGAACAGATTTGAGGTTTTGGCAGATTTGAAAACAGAGCCAGGCCCTGGCCAGCTATGTCCTCATCCCTCACTGTTAAATGATAAGTACAAAGCAATGCCCCCAACTCAAATCCACCTATGAAGGAAAGAATGTGATATTCTAATGGGGATGTTGGAAAATTTGCCGAAGGTTCTTCTTGAGAAAATGGATAAATTGTTAGATACTGTCACCAGTTTAACCAAAGCTGCTTCTGCAATAAAAATAGAACCAGTTCAGATACCAACCAAGCAACAGGCCCTCGGTAGTATAGTGTATTGAAGAGATATGCCCAGTATTCATCCCAAGACCCCACACTTGCGGACACAAAATTTACCAGGTAACTTTAGGGTGACTAGGGAGGCATATGGTGATACTTGTAGGACTAATAAGAGTGCCCTATTAGATAAATGTACAGCTCCAGGCCATATGCATGATGTTCCACATAATGCCCCTCCACTGCAAGAACTCTGATTGACACTCCTCCTACCATTACTAAGCCTTTTGACAGCTATTTACTAAATGTGCTCAGGCGTTTGAAAGGTGGTCATGAATCCTCTTACTCAAGAATCAACAAAGTGACCCATTGGCTGAAATATGTGAGGGGCTGTAGATCGATAATTAGAGAAGATATCCTACATGCATCAGTGCGAGACAGAGTCAGCACTTTAGCCGATTAACTGATATCATTTGAACTAAAGTTTAGGCTGTAGACTAACTCACTAATACATATACAATATACTATCCCCCATAGTCGATCAGCATTCCCATTCCCTACAGTATGTGAAAGATCAGAGTGCCCCCATCCTCTGCCGTCCACAGTGGAGTCTTCTAATCTCTCACAGATAGACTGACATCAAACATCTCAAGGGGGCTGAACTCAGAGAATGGTAAATACAAGTAACCCAATTAAATCCAGCCACATTAACAAGCCTAAAACAGCAGTGAGCTCTAGTAGAAAGGGAATGATGAGTTTGGGCCATTTTATAGGCGCATCTGAAGAAGCCATTGGGCACCTTCCTGCAATAGGGTCAATTGGAGGACACAACGAGAAGAGGGATGCATCTCTTAGTTTTATTAATCTTGGAATATTACGGGTATTAGAGCCAAACTCTGATCTGACCTGATATTGTCCTCATACAGGAGACTTGGGCAGTGGACACAGTATATAGAAGCAGGTTTTGTACCTAATCCATGAATGCGATTCCATCTTGATCTGGTAGAGCGTTAGGGGGCTTGATAATTTGGCTCAGGTTGGATCTTTTTACAAGAACCAAACTGGTTCTATGTAACAGTAAGGTTATTTTAGATCTGAAAATAATAGTGAACATGCCACAGGGAGAGAGCCAATTTTTCATAGCAAACATATATATAAGATCAGTCCCTCCTAATTCGGTATCCCCAATAGTAGACCAGCTAATGAATATGCTGGCCCAATTCAATCAAGGCACCTTAAAAATAATTGAAAGGTGATTGCAACACTAGACTTTCTCGGGATGAACTGAATATGGCAAGACTTGTAGAGCTTGAGGACCCAGAAGCCTCAGAGAGAGTCAGGGATCAAGTAGCACTGAAACATATGGCTGTTTCCTAACAACTAGAAGAACTGGTTGTTAAATTTGGCCTGAGAATTGTTAACACCCGCTCTGCTTTCCCTCACACACAACTTTTTAATGAGGTGCTTCATCCAGCGGTATTGATTGACTACATTTTTTATCAATCAGGCTCTCAGGCCACTGTTAGTGGGTATGGTCATTATTCCAAGGCCGAACAGTGACCATCAGGTGCTATGTGCTAGGTTCAACATGGCTGTAGTTATGAGTGATAATCTGGCACTTATAACCTATTCCAGTTCACTTGTGATGGCAATAACAGGTGTAAAAGAAAATGCGCTGAAGTACCATCTAATGTGGTCTTCCAGAGGCAAATCCGTGAGGCCCCAATTCACATATTTTCGGCCTAAGATGCGGGCTATACTGATACATTGAGGGCTATACGGATTCCTGGAGGAATATAAATGTATTTGAAGTCTCCTCAATCTGCCAAAAAACGCCCCTTCGGTACTATTGAGGTTTGATTTAGCCGTTAATCCCATCCACTGGGTATCCTACCTTAAACCAATGCTATACTGGGTATGGTCTACTCTGGAACTAACCATTTATAGAGAGGCACTTAGGGATCTGATTAACTGTGATAAATCTGTCTGTACACCATGGTTGAAGCATATCAAAAAGCAGCTTGAACTGCTTAACCTAGGTAATTTGTGGGCTATCCCTGATGAAGTCACCAAAGGTGATAAGTCGCTCCTAAATAAAATATATTGGGAAAGGGATATGACCAGAATTTGGGTTGCACATATGGAGGGCTCACTAATAGGGCAATTTCTATTTTTTAAATGTTTGCCAAGTTTTGAGTCCTATATGAACATGATTTGTTCTGCAGAGGCAAAACAAGTGAACATCCAGTTAAGATTTGGTACCCTACCCCTAAGTTCCCGCACCTCGAGATTGAGTAATATGGAGTGTGATCTAGACATTGACCCTTTTGCCCATTGTTAAAGGAAACTGAGGCCCACTTTCTGCTATTTTCTCCCAGATACTCTATCTAACAAAAAAATGGATAGTTGCATGGTGTAGGTTGAAGGGTGTAAAACATCACTGGGAGGCATTGCGATTATTGAAAACTGACACAAATGGGCTATTAGTATTTGGGGTCTCATGGTTTCTATGGGGGGCTTGGTCAATACATATGATAAGTTTAACATTTGTGAACTTGTAATCATTATTGACGCTATGCTTTTATAAGTTATGCTTCTCACAACCTCAGTATTATTAGTTTAAATTGTTTTTATAAATTAATTTTAACCTTGTCGATTTTTGATCGTTTGTTATTTTATTTTTTTAACTATTTAATAGTAGACCAGGGTACTTATTATGGATGGACCTTATGAATGTGACAATTCTTTCTAGATAAGTGAGGCCGGGCTATCCAACATGGCGGATCACATTTCAGCTCAGTTGTAGGCTAATATGGAGGTTCAAGTTGATAGTGGAAATTGCCTTCCCTGAGGTGCTCTACAAGGCTCATCCCATTGATCATTATTCATCGCAATGTTTTATATTTGTTATCTTTTGGATGCTCTATTTATTATTTATTTTATTTTTTATTTTATTTTACAGAGTTTTATATAGCGCAAACTTGACCTGAATCGGGTATCGGAGCGCTTTACATGGCACCAGTTGCATTACATGAGGACACTTTTTTTTTGTTAGGCACGGGCAGATTAAGTGATTTGCCCAGAATCACAGGATGTATAGTACATTTTGCCGAGACTCGAACCCAGTTTCGAGGTCGACCGCCCTAGCCATTAGGTCAACTCCTCTCCCCATAATAATGTATATATTACAATTGAACCTTGATGGTCTCTTGGCGAAAACAAAGTATATTATAATTATTACTTAAATGGGTAGCACAATAAGTGCTGCAGACCCGCTAATAGCATTTAATTTACAGTCCCTGAATACATGTAGTAGTACTTCATTAGCGGCTTACAAGTGAAGTAAATGTGCCATTTGGGTGTAAGCCAATTTTGCAATGTTTTAGGGAATGTGTACACAAACTTTATCACTGGTTAGTAAAGGTAAGGTACGCAGAGACCAACAGCCTACAAACACAAACTCAGAAATACAGGAGGGAAGAAGGCAACACGTTTGGGGGTGACCCTGCAGTGAGGTTCAGGTCTGACAGATTTTGCTAATGTATTGTTGCACTGCTTTGGAAGGCTTAGTCAGTTTTGCTTTGAAGATAACACTCCTAGGAATTTGCTGATGGTCTAATAAAGTGACATGTTTAAACATAATTGGTAGATAGCAGTGGTTGGTAAATGTTGTATAGATCTGATGCTTATATATTTTACTTCCTGGGCTTAAGAATTTGATGTCCCTTCTGCCCAGTCACTCTCCAAGCTCTCAGCATTTGCCCTATGCCATATGCCTGAGATCTGGTCATGACAGTCAATTAAATCTGATAGTTATTAGCGCTCCATTAGAAGGTCAGTTCATGATTTCTGAGGAATCCATTTGAGGATTCCTAAAAATATTGAACAGCAAAGGTGGCAGGAGAACTCCTTGGTGAATATCGCAGGTGATTGCAAGCCAATCTAAAGCCCTCATTAGGCGTGCCCTTCCTTTTCTGATTACTGTGCAAACAACTGTTTGCACAGGAATCAGAGCTATGTGTTTTGTCGTAGTTACTACATGCCTATGTGAGAAATTAGACTACTAGTTGATGAGGGATGAAACTCTTCTCAAGCAACAACCATAATCCTCGTCAGGGACTCACTCCAGCAGAGACCAGGCAGGTCCTGTTGAGTCTGGGCAGCGCTGCTGATGCAGGACAATTCTCTGGAGCTTATGTCCCTTTTGCCCAGTACATAAGGCCAATCAGTTAGCCCTTGGAGTCACTCTAGTGGTTCTGGGTTAAAGGGGCAGGTCCAGACTTCCTTTCTTGGCAGCAGGGTCGTCCTTCTTGCAGTAGGGTAGTACTTGCAGTATCAGGACAGCAGAACAGTGCTTTTTCTGAGTCTTCTACATGTGCAGAAGGGATATAAAAAGTTGGTCTAAGGGTTCAATATGTATACCAGGTGCCAGGTCTGAAGTGGGAGAAACGTCTAGATTTCCCACCCACATCTAGTTCCCGAATCACTTTCCTTCCCCTGCCCTGGTCTCATGATGTCTGGAGTCACAAAAGGCTAGTGTGAAGTTCCTGGTGTTTGAGCTGAGGCAGCTCCTTTGAAGTGCAAGTGTGATAGGTGACAGCTCTGCCTTTCCCATCAGGTCAGGATGGCTCACCATGTCAAGATTTTGCCCCCTTTTGTGATACTATTTGGTACAAAGGCCAACTGGCAACTGCACCTAGGTATGACCCAGGATAGAGACTGCAAGTACCAAATGGTTAAGATTAGAAAATGTTAAAATTCTAAAAATTGATCATTCAGAATTGTGACTTGAAATCCAACTTTACCATTAAAGAAAATGTAAATTACAATTCATCAGGGTGTAAACATGGCATTCCTACCTGCTCCCAATCAAAAGTAATCACTTAATAAATGTAAAAAGGTAACACAATGTTATCCTATGGGAGAGGTAGTCCTTGCAGTACTGAAAAACGAATTCAGGTTTTTTTTATTATCAGGTCATGTAAAACCTAAAGGTACATGTGCAAATGTTTAAACACAATGCACCTAGGGCTATGGGCTGTTTAGAATCTACCCTAGTGGTTATATACGTATTAAAAGGAAGGTTTAGGCCTGGCAAAATGGGTAATTACCAAGCTGAAATGGCAGCTTAAAACTGCACACAAGCTGCAATGGAAGGCCTGAGACAAGTTTCAAAGGGCTACTTAAGTGGGTGACACAACCAGTGCTGCGGGCCCACTAGGTACATGCAGTACCAATTTACTAGGGACTTGTAAGTAAATTATATGTGCCATTTGAGTGAAAGCACTGTAGATGTTGTACTTGTATGTTGTAAGTGGCCCTACCCCCTACCCCATGTATCTGTATGCTAAATGTGTGCATCCCATAAAATTCACTTCTAGAGATGCCACTGCTTGTTTCCACCAGTTTAGGGTAGATCTTAGTACTTGATTTTGCTGCTGTATAGAAAGAATGAAGAATAGAATGCTTAAATGTGCTTAAATTAATCTCATTCATTGGTAAATATTTGTGCCACATTTAAGTCCATTGTTATTTTTCACACCATGCCTCATCAGTTTGGACCCAGCCATAAGCAAATCAATCTTGACCCTGCTCCAATGAGAACAGTCCTGTCTGAACTGCCAGTGCAGGTTCTCCCTGAACCAGAAAACAGGCACCCCAGGGCCAGTTTTGCCCTGATTATGGCTCATAAGCCAAGTATAGCTTGGTTTGAATGACAGAGTGCACACAGGAACAAAGTCTGGGCATACCCACTCCACTGAGGGAGAAACACTGAAGTATACAAAAACTGTTGGATAGAATGCTTGAATTAATCTCATCTATTGGTAATTATTTGAGGCCGCATCATATTCCACCATTATTGTACACACCATGACACCTCAGTTTGGGCCTAACCTGGCAGTACAGGCTGGAGAAGGAAACGGCCAGAGTAATTATCAGTGGCTGAGATTAATTCAAGCATTCCATCCATCACGATTTTATATCCTTTAGAATGATGGCAGATCAAGTAGAACAAAACAGTATACATGTTCAACTCTTTTCTTTTCATTTATAAGATTTAGTTTTCTAAGGAAGTCTCTATCTAACACTGATAAAAGTGAATTCTTTCATGCACATGATTTTTTCTATAAATCAATCTGAACATGACTAATTCAGAACCTTTTTTCTTTCTTGCTGACAGTTGTTTTAATAATGTGAAGAGTGACTGATGCCCATAAACCATGGTACAAGACAGGCATCTTTAAAAATGAAAGTCAGCTTCCTCTAAGGTCAACAGACCTTTTATAAGTGACAGCTCAAAATACTTTTTCTGTAAATGGGGTTGGTGTATTTGTTTTGTTCTTGCTGAGACAATGCCAGTGCATTATATTCAATGCAGCCACAAAGTGCCTTATAACAGTTCATTCTTATTAGGTGTCCGTGTGCAAAGTTCTTTCCTTTGACGGGCAGTTCTACGGCACAGAGAACAAGGCATCACTTGCCAGGGGCTACTAGATTGTTTCAACATGCAGCACAAGCTGGCCCCTTGAATAAGGGATAGGTGGCACAATGTTGCATTACCTAGGGATGTTAAAATATTTGCAACTGATCCGGTGCCTAATTAGTAAAATATAATAATATTATAAGTGCAAGGGCCCAACATTTTTCTTATGTCCCCATGTCCTGGCACTGCCACCAACTGGGATTGTCAAAATATCAAGGCTGCCTTGACTTGATTCCACCTTGTGCCTCTTTCTTTCACCACTTTCCACTACAAGTCTCTTTACTTCTCTCATAGATTACTTGTTAGCCCTTCTTCATCACTTTCCTATACTTACATCAAATCCCCCCTTCTGGAGGCATCAGGATAAACTGTAACTAATAGTTCCCATTTATGGTGGTTGTGTCGGTTGACTCAAATAATCTGGGGATGTCCTTCTATGCTATACTATTTAGGTAAAGTACACCATTCACACGGTTGACTATCAGGGTAGCAATGGCAAGTGGTCACAGCCTTCTCAGGGAGCTACTGTTGTGGCTCTGCTCAGAACTCTACAATCAACTTACAGACACAAATATTGTCCAGCCTAGTGATTACTTTTTAATTAAAATAATGTATTTTAATCTCATAGCAAAAGGTAATACCACACAGTTGAATACAGATTTCAGGTATAAGATTGTAATTACGCCTATTATCCTCAGTGATGTGTACATGCCATCCTGAGTCCTGCTTTAGGAGTGTGCTAATGTTTACTGTCACTGGTGTAAAGAATGGGTATTGGCAATAAGTAGGCACATATGCAGTTGACTCTGGATTATCTCATTGACTAGTTGCCTGAACCAGTTCAATGACTTTCATTGGTTTCAGTGGACCCGGATACAAATTTTGAGTTTATACTGCAGACTCCCCTGCACACTCAGCCTCTCATTCCGTTCACACATTTTCACCACTTTTACCTGCTTAGGGGAAATGCAGCTCTTGTGGCGCTGGCAAGAATGTTCTGCATACCTGCTCCTGCAGCTAGAATTTCATTGATGTAAGAGCCACTGCAGAGACCTATTTCAGAACACAAGCGGCTAGGTGGGATCAGTGCAACAGGCTTTCATAGTGGGCATTCGTCTTCAACAGTTATGGTCTGCCAGGCCATATTTAGTCAGGTGTTTCGTCATACCAGATCCAGCCTTCAGGCCATGTCTTCAGCAAGTGCCTCTCTCTGGCAGTTTCAGCCTCATAGATAATCAGGGTGTCTACATCGGAGCAAATGTAGGGTGGCAATTCTTCCTCTCTGATGTTTGGCATTGGCAGCATCAGTCTGTTGAGCACACACTTGGATACCATATAAGATGTTCATGCTTAGCTCTTGACTATCTTGATGCAGTTCACAATTGGAACTGTTCGGGAAACCGCTTACAACAAGGGTCACTCCTAGCTTTGCTTCCTCTCACAGTGAGCTTCCTCGAAGTGTTCTTCATGCCAGGATCATGCTGTGCTTCTATAAGACCTCTCTTAGCAGGCAGGTATGCTTCTAAGTGCTAGGAGAAACCCATCCTGGTCACACAGCAGTCCCTCTAGTACTCAGTGGAACATCCCTTCCTTGGTCTTGAAGGACTTGGAAATCGAACAGAGTGGAGTGGTTTGGGACCTAGCATGTGAGGAAAGCCGTTTGTTACATTGTGTGGTTGTGCAACCTCACCATGCAATAAACTTTCTACCTGTAAGTGCCCAGTCTGACTCGTTTGAAAAACCTTAGTTGAACCCTCGATAGCTGTGGCTATAACCAGTCAGGCTTTACCAATGAAACAAGTGCAAAGTACAAAAAAAGTTCAATACAAAAAAACAATGAGCCACAATAAAAATCTGACATCAATTTTGAAAAATAGACTGCATTTCAACAAGAAAAAGTCACTGGAGGGTTCCGGGGATATGAATTTTTAAAGTAATCAGTAGATCACAGCTTTTCACTGAGTGTTATAAATCACTTTAATGAACAGCGGTGGTGAACTTTTAAAACTTTTACAAAGGTGTTGACAACTACTCGGCACTCAAGGGGTGACCAACTCTGGCAGGGAGCTAGTCACAGGGACAAATAAGGTCAACTTGAACAGCTACCTTACAGCAAAAGCAGTATCTTGTCCAGTACCAGGCTCTCTGGGTGAACCACCATAGACTTTAATGGAATGGCCCTGATGCAAGAGATACGGGATGAGGAAGATGTTCAAGGATGCTGAGGAGGTGACAGGGGTCTTACTGGGGCCACCTCTTGGTCAAAGAGCATGGTCCTTCAGCCACAGTGGTCGATGTCCCTCAAAGTCCAGGTAAAAATGAGGCAAAAACTAGTTGCCACTGGTCTACTGGTCTCCAGTTACAGCGAAAAGCATTAGTTCACTTTTACTGGTGGTATCTTTCTTTGCTGAGTGACCAAACTGCACTCCAAAGACTCTTCCCGGTCCACCAGACTAAGGTCCAACTTTTGGGGGTTGTTACGCAGTCTCCCAGGCTGCACCTTGGTAGGCTTCTTCAACATTTGTGGCCCTGTATCTGTAACAGAAAGTCAGACAACTGACTCTTGGAGTCACTTCTGTCTGAGGTTCAGGGTTACTTTACCTTGAGTCAGGCACCACAGGCACAATCCTTTCTTTGCTAGCCCCAGAAGCTGCAGGTGCAGGCAGTGTTTGGTGCAGCCAGTCTTTGTTGGGTTTAGAGAACAGCAGGTCACTATTTTGATCCTCTCTGTGGTGCAGATGTGATCTCCAATCTGGGTGCCCAGAGTGCCAGTTGTATGCCCAGTTTGTGCCCTTGCAGGTTGCAGCAACTACTAGCCAATGGGCCACCAGGTCCCCTCCCAACTAGTGACAATTTCCTGTAAAGTGTGGCATCTAGCAAGCATAGAAGACAGCCGCCCACTCCCCACATGGTAGAACCCATCTTTTGTTATGTGGAATCCCTAGTCCATTCCAGATTTGCAGCTAGCTGGGAGGCTACACACCCATGGACAAACAGGTTTGGCAATGACTTATCCCTCTCTGTCCCTGATACCAACCTGTCTGAAGAATAAAAGTGCATCCCCTCTCATGTGTGTCCACCATTCACCCTTCAAAGGCAGCCTCCCCTGTGAAGCTTTCCTATTGGGTTCACACCCAGTTTGGTCTTCCTGCTAGGGAGAGGTCACACCTCTTTCAAAGGCAGGACCTTTGTGTTCCTTCCTTAGGGTCATTCACACCTCCCCCAAGGAGGGCAGACAGCTGTCTAATGGCCAACAACTGACTGCTAAATGCCTTTAATGGCTCAGGGAGGGTGGCTGTGCATCTCCTTTCACCTTTTTAAGTGATGCCAGCCCTAGGGATGGGCTCCCCAGGGCCTTTAGAGGCACGGGAGGGGGGTCTGCAGCACCCATCCCCCCTTACTTGAAAACTTCAGCCCTAGGGGTGGGCTTCCCAGGGCAGTTAATGGATCGGGTGGAAGGGGTCACATGGCTCCCCTACCATTATTGAATAAGTCCCCGGTGATCATAGTTAATGAATGGGACCCGGCCATCATTATCTTTCTTTTATTTTTCAATCCCATGGAAGTCCTGCAGGAACACTGCATTTTTTGACAATTTCCCAATCAGCCAATCAGAGCACTTACACCCATGGGAGTCTGATTCACTTGTGTGCGAGATGGCCCAAGGGAAATAGGGCCAATCAGAGCACATCATTTTAAATTAGTGCTCACCAAGAGTCTCTTCAGCCTCTGGCTGACCCAACCGTCCAGATATACAATTATTTTTTACCCTTCATTTCTCAAAAACTACTGGACAGAATTACAAAAAATCACAAAAAGCACAATCTGTGGACCAAAATCTATCTTCCCTACAAATTTGGTGTAATTACGTTCTGCAATTAAGCTCTGCATTTCTTAATGAAGTCTATGGAAAAATAATGGGGATTTTGCGTTTTGGGACCCCCTTTTTTTCTTTGCCCCCTCGATCGATCACCCCGAAACTTTCCATGCACAAACTAAAAAGAAGCACTTTAAAAAAATGTTTTGTGGAGCTTAGTCAAACGGTGACAAAGTTAATAGCAACAGAAAAAACACTTTCCCAATGAAACATCTGACTTAACTATAACTACCCATTGCAACCACCACTGGGTTATATATATATAATAGTTAAGTCTTTGCTAATAATTTTGGGGTCGTTTGGCACATCTTCACAAAACATTCCCAAAAAGGGCTTATTTTGCCTAGTTTCTTTATTGAAGTTTTGGGGTGATCCATCAAGCGGGGGCTGAGAAAAAAGGGTATGTCACAAGGCACAAAATTAATTAAAAAAACATGTGGCTCCTGCCGGTACCCACTATGGGTACAGGCTGGGGCCGTGGCAGCCCTGGGGCTCTGCCTGCCCCCCCCCACTAAATTTACAATGTTGGTGTCCCAGGTCAGCAATAGGACACCAACAACAATATTCTTTTTTAAGAAAGTGAATAATAAATAAGCATCATGAACCGCTCATTTATAATTCTCTGGCTCTTGAAAGTGCACTCCATAATGCACTGTAAGGGATAGGTACATTCCTTTTTAGGTTAGTGATGTCCCTTGAAGGGGCAGGGGCACCATCAAGCATTTTTATTAGTGCTGTGGGGGACTGCAGGAAGTGCAAAGCCCCTCCCAAAAACATTAAAAATCAGTAGGTTTCCTTGGTCATTGAATCCATGAACATCGTCATGGTCAGGTGACAGGAGAATTGGAAATGAATCGCTGAGGAGTCCTTGACCCGTTTGTGCTTGTTGCCTTGTGGAGCCCCGTTGGGCATTGCCTTGATTGGACCTGTGTGCTGGGAGCCCCGGGGGACATTGGAAGAAGACTGGGGAGCTGCTGTGCAGGAGGACGGGACTGCGAGGACCAGCAGGCTGTGCGTGTTCCATCGAGCACACCTGCCGCCTCTTCCCGTGACTCCGCCCCCTGCTGATCGCTGATAACTCGTGACTCCGCCCCCTGCTGATCGCTGATAACTCCTCGCGGCCCCCGCTTCGCAGGAGCCGCTCGCTGAGGAGTCCTTGACCCGTTTGTGCTTGTTGCCTTGTGGAGCCCCGTTGGGCATTGCCTTGATTGGACCTGTGTGCTGGGAGCCCCGGGGGACATTGGAAGAAGACTGGGGAGCTGCTGTGCAGGAGGACGGGACTGCGAGGACCAGCAGGCTGTGCGTGTTCCATCGAGCACACCTGCCGCCTCTTCCCGTGACTCCGCCCCCTGCTGATCGCTGATAACTCCTCGCGGCCCCCGCTTCGCGGGTGCCGCTCGCTGAGGAGTCCTTGACCCGTTTGTGCTTGTTGCCTTGTGGAGCCCCGTTGGGCATTGCCTTGATTGGACCTGTGTGCTGGGAGCCCCGGGGGACATTGGAAGAAGACTGGGGAGCTGCTGTGCAGGAGGACGGGACTGCGAGGACCAGCAGGCTGTGCGTGTTCCATCGAGCACACCTGCCGCCTCTTCCCGTGACTCCGCCCCCTGCTGATCGCTGATAACTCCTCGCGGCCCCCGCTTCGCGGGAGCCGCTCGCTGAGGAGTCCTTGACCCGTTTGTGCTTGTTGCCTTGTGGAGCCCCGTTGGGCATTGCCTTGATTGGACCTGTGTGCTGGGAGCCCCGGGGGACATTGGAAGAAGACTGGGGAGCTGCTGTGCAGGAGGACGGGACTGCGAGGACCAGCAGGCTGTGCGTGTTCCATCGAGCACACCTGCCGCCTCTTCCCGTGACTCCGCCCCCTGCTGATCGCTGATAACTCCTCGCGGCCCCCGCTTCGCGGGTGCCGCTCGCTGAGGAGTCCTTGACCCGTTTGTGCTTGTTGCCTTGTGGAGCCCCGTTGGGCATTGCCTTGATTGGACCTGTGTGCTGGGAGCCCCGGGGGACATTGGAAGAAGACTGGGGAGCTGCTGTGCAGGAGGACGGGACTGCGAGGACCAGCAGGCTGTGCGTGTTCCATCGAGCACACCTGCCGCCTCTTCCCGTGACTCCGCCCCCTGCTGATCGCTGATAACTGCTCGCAGCCCCCGCTTCGCGGGAGCCGCTCGCTGAGGAGTCCTTGACCCGTTTGTGCTTGTTGCCTTGTGGAGCCCCGTTGGGCATTGCCTTGATTGGACCTGTGTGCTGGGAGCCCCGGGGGACATTGGAAGAAGACTGGGGAGCTGCTGTGCCGGAGGACGGGACTGCGAGGACCAGCAGGCTGTGCGTGTTCCATCGAGCACACCTGCCGCCTCTTCCCGTGACTCCGCCCCCTGCTGATCGCTGATAACTCCTCGCGGCCCCCGCTTCGCGGGTGCCGCTCGCTGAGGAGTCCTTGACCCGTTTGTGCTTGTTGCCTTGTGGAGCCCCATTGGGCATTGCCTTGATTGGACCTGTGTGCTGGGAGCCCCGGGGGACATTGGAAGAAGACTGGGGAGCTGCTGTGCAGGAGGACGGGACTGCGAGGACCAGCAGGCTGTGCGTGTTCCATCGAGCACACCTGCCGCCTCTTCCCGTGACTCCGCCCCCTCTATTAACAGGCAGCATAAGACCTGAAGTCATTACGCGTCAGCGGGACGCGTGTGCGGGACATCACCCGGGACAAAGCCCGGACTAAGGGCGGACCCTCTAAGACCCTCATAGACCCACAGAGACTGGACTGGGCCAGAATCCCTGCCCGAGTACTGACCATCATAGGACTATTGTGTAAGTGTTTGGGGGGTACAGTATATTATCTATCATTATGTCTATTGAGATACTAACCCCGGAGTTACCTGACCCTGAGAAGCCGGTGAGTCTGGTAAATGGGAAATTAGACAAGTACTTTAAGAAAACCCTCTTGGATTCTCCAACCCCCCCCACCCTTGAGGAACTTCGGGCTGAACGACGGCGGTCGATTGAAAGCCTAAAGAATAGAACATTCCCGGTGTCACCAGTATTAATTAGCTCTACGGGGGATGGAACTCTTACTGAAAGAACCTGCACTCCCTCGCAGGATAGCATCCCTCTAATATTTAGAGAGGGAATACCTACGAGAGAATTAGAACCCTTAGGCACTACTAGTAATTTGTCAACCATTGTTACCACTCCCAGTACAACTAAATCTATCGTTATAACCAAAGCACAAATTACCCCTATCCCTAAACAAACAAAAGTAGTTAATAGAAGGGTAAAAAAAGTCACGCCAGTTAAAACCTACGGCCCTCCTCCGACAAAAAGGTGTAAAAATAAATCTGACCTCCCAAGGAGGAAAATTAATCATGCAGACTTTGGCATTAAAAAGGATGACAGTACTAGGGGAGGACGGGTTAAATTAACAGATAAAGGAAGAATAGTAATATCACCTACACATCCATGTGTAACCCCCCCTATTGATCCTGTCATCTCTACCGCCGACAGCCCCCCAACGGTGGTGACGCTACAGGAACCTGCAAATAGGGCCCTGATCGATAGCATAGAGTCTATAATGAGGATCTATTCTCTGGCTATCGTAGATAGACTTAGTAAATTAGAAGACAGACTTGGGAAGATAGAACATGAACTGGGAATCAAGATAGTGACTAATAAAGTGTTGCCTAACCTGCCTATACAAGCTCCAATTGTACCCTCTTCATCAGGTATCTCTACTATAACTACTATTCCCACTGCTGACCAGACTACCATTCAGCGTCAATTATCAAATAATATGAGTGGAAGTATATTAGGGAGTAAGTCTGTTGGACCTAATAGTAAACCTACATTATCCCTGGCTGTAACGACTAATGGACAGCGGAATAATCCTGGTCAAACCCTAGGGAATATAAATAGAGAAGGAGGAATTGAGCGGCCGGCTCGAGGTAATTATAACAAGGGCCCCCTTCCAGAACTCCCACCAGAAGCTGTGCCCTTGGTAGTAGTCCTTACTGGGGTACCAGAGCTGGAGAAGAACAAACGGGAGGGCTATGCCCAGTTAAAAAATAAAATATCGCATTGGTTAAGTCTACACAGACCTATTGCAAATAATATCAATGGAGAAATTATCCATGTCCGCCGCCTTCCTTGGCTGGGAGGAAGATCTAAAGACATTGAGGGAGACATAGTGGTCATTAATTTTAGAGATCCGAATGCCGTCCATTTTATACTTAACTGGCCGTCTGATCCCAGTAGTAAATCTATTACCCCCCGCCCCCTAACATATTTTTATCCTCGCTCAGTGGTGTTTCCACCTAATCATCAATCACAGCGAGCCCCCCCACCCCCGTTATTGAGGCAAATGCTCTCAAACCCATACCGTCCACCTGTCTACAATAACGGCCCTATATCTAACGATGAGCAACCACCTATAGCTGTAGATCTGTATGGGTGGAATACTATAGGCCCAAGGTATAACTCCCTAATACACAGGAGAATGGATCATCTCATACCTTTTACACCCCTAGATACCACCAACAGGTTTGACGTCCTTAGTGGCCTGGAAGACTGTGACTGATGCCATCGAGCCACAGGGGAGGGGGTGAAGGTATTCTGTGGAGACACAGGGGGTGACTCGGGTGTAGGTATGGGGGGAAAAGGCTCAACTGATAATAACCCACCCAATGGGTACAATGCTACTTGCAGCACTGGGGGTAATACATGTAATTCGGGACAGCTCTACTGTAACCCAGATACTCTTACCCCGGCCAATGGAAGTACAAGTCCGACCCTACTATCTGATGACCCCATGCCAGGGGAGGCAACCCATGTCCACACCTTACACCCACCATCCATTGAGGCTGTTAGTCCAATAGAAAGGGGATATAAGATGGCGAGTTGGAATATTGCTGGATGGAATAACAAGATAGATCGTCTAGGATGGTTAGATTTTATAACCCAATTTGATATCTTATGTCTCCAGGAGACTTGGGCGGCCGAAGATGTCTATTTGGATGGGTATGTTGCCTATAATTGCCATGCTCAGCCATCTAACATGGGGAGAGCCAGTGGTGGAATGGTGATATTGCTTTCTGTGAGGTTGCCGGTTCGAGTAAAAATCCACCGGACCGTCGGTCTGCACTCTCAGTTGCTGTGGTTACAAAACAGGAATGGGCGAAATGTGTTAGTTATTAATCACTACAACAATACCTTTAACCACTCCAAAACAGATATGGTTGATGAACTTGAAGTGGAGGTGGAAAGGTTATATGGGCGCAGTGATGTGTCTTTTGATATTTTGTGGGGCGGAGATTTCAACATTCACATGTGCCCATTTGTTGGCAAAAGGGTGTGTGGGTATGGGGATGAGGGGGGGGAAGACCAGATTCACTTTATACACTCGGTTTATGGGGAATCCCTAAACACTTTTATGCTTAAAATGGATTTATGCATTATGTTATCTGGCGTGGACAGTGAGGGTAATTCGGTGCCAACCTTTATTGGTAGGAATTGTGCCACGGTTATCGACTACCTCATTGTCTCTTCCAGTATTACAGCTTTGTGCTCCTTACCCGTAATACTAGATCCAGCCCTAAGCGATCATAATTGTCTAACAATGTACCTCTCCTTGTGGGGGGATAAAGTAAAGGCGGTACATGGTACAGTGACAGATATAGTCCCACATAGACCCAATGGCCCTAGAATTAAATGGAGTAGGCAAAATGAGGAACATTTACTATGTACCATTGTGTCTGCCTGTATAGATGAGGTGGAATGCTGTCTCGAACCCGAAAAGGATAATGCTGATATTCTAGCTAGTTTTGATATCATTAATAAAAACATTGCAGAAATCTTAACGGGAAAAAAACCAAAGGGCCCTAGGATTAACGGGGGATGGTTCAACAGGGAATGTACTAAATCCCTACAAAGACTCAAAGTGGCTCTTAAGGGTAAACCCAGAGATAAGGAAGCAGTTAAAACCCTCAGAAGGGAATACTTAATCCATCTGAGGGATAGGAAACAGGAACTAAGGGAAGAGGCTTGGAACAACCTGACTAAGGCAGTGGATCTTAAGGATACTAAGCTGTTCTGGTCCACTGTCAATAGTCCCTTCCTTCAAAATGAAGAAGTCCCGGTAATGTCTGCCCAGGTATCTGAGGAACAATGGGTGACTCATTTTACTAGTATTTTTAACCCTGAAGGACTAGCTGTAGGGGGGGATAGTGAAACCCTGGCTTTTATCCCCATACCTCTCAATATCACAGTCTCTGAGGTGGATGCTGCCATTCGGGTCAGTAAGGGGGGAAAGGCGCCGGGCCCTGATGGGGTACCCGTTGACCTTTACAAAGCCGAAATTTCCATATGGAGCCCATTGTTAACAAAGGTTTTTAATGCCGCTGCAATGATTGCGGCCCCACAGACTTGGGGGGAATCAATCATTATTCCGGTGTATAAAAAAGGGGAGAGGGGTGAGGCAAAAAACTACCGCCCGATTTCTCTTCTCACTGCTTCTCTAAAAATTATGAGCAGGGTATTACTGAGTCGCCTAGAGGAATGGGTAGAAGATAAAGGGATCCTCGCGGATTCCCAGTACGGATTCCGAAAGGGGTTGGGCACTATAGAACAGTGCATTAATCTAGACCTTATTATATGCAAATATACACGGGCCAAACAAGGCTCGTTGTTTCTTTGCTTTGCCGACTTGTCCAGTGCCTTTGACTTGGTTGACCATGGTCTTCTGTGGTCAACCTTGTTGGACATGGGAGCTCCACAGGATATCATCTATTTCTTGGCCCAACTTTACAGGAATCGGACAGCTAAGATACGATACGGGCAATCGGGGGAGTGTACACCCAGTGTTAAAATAGGTTCCGGAATTAGGCAGGGATGCGTCCTTGCACCTCTACTTTTCTCCCTTTTTATTAATGCAATCGAGTCGGAACTACGGTCCACCAGTGCAGATGCACCGACTGCTGGCGGCCTGTCCATCCCAATACTGCTTTATGCGGATGACGCGGTTCTGCTCTCACAAACCCCTCTAGGGTTGCAAAAACTTATGAATAAATTTGCAGATTTTATTAATGGGAGAAAATTAAAAATTAATAATTCAAAAACTTTTATAATGCCCTGTGGGAAGAAAATTAAAAACCTAAGGTCCTTCACAGTTATGGACCAAACTATAAAAGTGGTGGATAAATTCTGTTATCTGGGTATCACTTTTAATAGTGGGGGGATGTGGACACCTGAAATGATTAATGTGAGAGCCAAAATGGCCAAGTGTTCTTTTGGCATATTCAGGTTTGCATCCAAGCTAGGCTCAAGACGGATACCAGACATGTTGTACTTATATCGTCATAAATGTGTTGCTCTGGCCCTATATGGTTCAGGAGTGTGGGGCCATTGTAATAACAACATGCTCCAGGTTGAGGAAAACAAATTTGTCATCCTGTGCTTACCATCTTCTGCTTCAAACAAAGCTGATCCATCAGGAGGTTGGTCTAGAATTTCTATCTGACTTGATCAGATTAAGACCCCTGTTAGTATGGAGATCTATATGGGCCAAGGAACAGACTGGTTTTACAAGAAAGATTATTTTAGATTGTCTCTACATGGACAAATGTTCCCGCATCCCCTGGCTTAACTATATTACTCGAACATTTAATGATGTTTTTAATCTCACGGTGCGTGATAACCCTTCTTGTGTTTTAGATATTCCGAAGAGTGAGATTAAACATGAATTTCTGAGGAATAGCATGGTGAGGCGTAACGCAGCTTCTGCTCTGTTCTCCTCACATGTTTTTTATGACAGATACACTAAGGAAGAATTCGGGCTCTCCGGATACCTTAAAATGGTTACTATTCGATCCCACCAATATGTATTGACAAGACTACGGATGGGGATTGTTCATTTGCTTGTTGCGTACCCTGTAATGAAGACTTATACTACCGCCCCCTGTCCGTGTGATGGGACCACAAAGCAAAGTACAGAGCATTTTTTATTGTTATGTCCTCTTTATCTCCACCTTCGAAAAGTATATCTGAAACCGCTTTTTAAAAAATATAATGTATTCAATATTGTTTCGGCCATGGGGCTTTTATTTGGACTTAATTCACAGGACATCTGTTTTTTTACTGCTGTATATATTTTAAAATCGATACGTTTGAGGAAAAGCACTCTTTTTTCCGATATGTGATTAACTTAAAATCTGCTATATCCTCATGTTTTAATGCTTATGTACGTATGTACTTTTATGATTATTAATCAATGATCGAATAAAGTTTTTGAATTATAATTATGAATTATGAATCCATGACCCCAGGAGAACTTGCCATATTTTTCTTAAACACTCCTAGCTGGATATTTATGCTCTTCCAATGGAGTGCAATGTCCACTTGTGTTTTTTTTATAATTGATGTGAGTTGAAAAATATTTAAAGAGACATGTTGGTATTATTTTTGTTTTAAAAGTCTGAGTCATTCGTTTAATTTTTTTCATTCCACACAATCCAATCATAAAAACTATGCTAAAAGAAAGACTTTCAGACATGTTAGTTTTTAATTAAAACTGTATTAAACATTTTAATAATACGGACTGGTATTGAACATTGTATTGTGTGAATTACTAAAATAGACATTTGATTTAAAATATTGGTGATCTTTCAACAAACATGAATTTCTTTCCTTATATGTATTGATATGCTCACCCCTCAATAATGCTATTAGGCCCACTATTTATATTTTGGTGTTGTGACTCTGATAAAATTGGTAAGCCCACTTGTGTTCTGCTAAGATCTGTTAGACTAACAACATGCTGACATGCTAGAAGATTTTGTGCTGTGGGAGGTATGGAGCTTGTAGGGGATTGTGCTGTTCCACTCTGCAGGGGGTAGGATGGTTGCAGGTGGTTGGGTGGCCAGGCCCTGCAGCCATCTACCTGTGCGCAGTGTGGGGCTGGCTGCTGGGTGGGGGTTGGGTGCACTGCCCTGTTGCAGGCTATGCCCTGCGGCCAACCCCACACCGTGCATGGCTGAAAGTTGAGTGTGGCTTGGGGTAGGCTTTATGTAAGGTACTAAAATATTACTTTATGTTAAGCCCTAGAAATTCACAGAAAAAAGTAAAGGTTAAAATTATGTTATAGTGAGGAATTGTAAAGATATCTTACTTTACATTTATGTTAAAACAAAGAAATTCACTGGAAAAAACCCAAAGGTTAAAGTAACGTTATAGTCAGGAATTGTAAGTATTTTTTAGTTTACATTGTTGATAAAAAGAAACCTTATAAATTCACTGAAAAAGCAAAGGTTAAAGTAATGTTATAGTTGGATTAAACATTCAGTGACAGTAACATGTTAAACTAAAAACAAATACTGACATTCACCAGATAAAGTTATCACAAGCAATTATAACTCAAGCCCTAACGTAACTATAACTCGCACCCTCATCATGCTCTGCTAAATACCCCACTCATTACGTCACTCATGACATCTTCTATGACATCACTGATAACATCAGTGCAACATTTGAAATGACATAATTGCTGACAAGCCTGTGAATGGCATGGGAACGGGTTACAGTTACCTTAGGCAGAAATAAAGAGTGCCCCTGTATTAATAAATGCAAAGGAAGGAAAGCAGGGGTGAACAAATAATAAACCACACAGAAGTAACCTGTCTGATACAATAATTTAGCGGAATGTTTCACTATTGCTTAGGAGAAGGTCACAGCAGAAGCAGAGCCATGTGATTCAGATGATGTATAGCAAAAATATTTCAGCAATATCTTATTTATTTATGAAATCTTCAATGCTTAATATGGAAAAATTATCAAATCGATACCAACATGAAATATTTACATGGTGTCTGACAAAATACAACCTAAATTTTCATATATACAGTGAATTAACATTTTTGTTCTGAGAACCTCCAAGAAGATTTGCCCCCTTACAACCACTCACACTCATAGTTAATACTGCATACATATCATTAATGCCACGTACATCCCTCCTCCATCAGCATACTTCAGATATCAAGAAAAGCCAAATGCAAAACAAAAATAACGATTTCAAGTATAGAAAGATCCAGAGCAGAACTGCCTTTACTTAATGCTCTAGGAAAACTTTTCAAAATGAGTACATCTTAAATAATGCTGGTGTGTCCCCTGATCTTAGTAACTAATTACATTCTTGTACAGCCATATTGGTAATGTAGTCTAATAATACATTCAAATTAAATTGCATTGATCAAATATTCTGGTCCGCGCATTTCAGTTCTTAGGCTGATGCGCTTTTTGGTGAAGACCACAATCCTAGTTGCACCTTCCTCAGAGAGCACTTATTTTAAAAAGCAATACTGTAAAAAGAAGCGGCTAGTCCCAGATCTGGGTCCTAAATAAAAAACAAAAGAATCACATTTAATGGGTCATAGATAAATAAACTGCTATAATTACATGTTTCAAAAGGAGCGACATAGTAGAATGACTAAGGGCCATATGTAGGTAAAACGTGTTTTGCGATTCTCTAATTGCAATTTTTAGGGAATCGCAATTAGAGATTTGCAAAACGGAATGCAGGTAGGATTAGCAAAATATTTTGCGATTCCCACCTATTCCTTATTTGCGAATCCCAAATTGAGATTCGCAAATAAGGAATACCTTGCCATTCATTCCTATTGGCTAGAAGGCCCATAGGAATGAATAGGAAGACAGTCTCAATTTGCGATTCACAATTAGAGAATCGCAAATTGAGAATGCAATTTCAAGGTTGCAAGGGTGTCAATAGGACACCCTTTTGCACCCCTCAAATAAACATGTGTGCACATGTGGCGCACATACATGCGCTGAGGGCATGTATGTGCGCCACATGGCACTGTGAAAAATGCAAAAAAGTGAATTTTTCTAGGAAATCGCAAATTACCACCAACCTGAGGTTGGATGTAGCCCTATTGGTGTTCTGCTTATTAGGACAATGTCATCAGCATACATTTGGTTGGAAATAGGGAGGCTGCCTAGGCTAGGGGCATGAGAGTTAGTTTCATCCAGCAGCTGTGCCAAGTCGGACATAAAGATGTTGAAAAGTGTTGGAGCAAGGACGCAGCCTTGTTTTAAGCCTTTCGTGGTCATTATTTTTCTTGAGAGGAAGTCTCCTGGCCCTAGCTTGACTTGGACCCATGTGTCCGTGTGAAGTAGAATTAGCTGTGTGAGAAGGCCTGGTGGGATATTCCTTTTTTCCAGTTTTGACCATAGTAAATTTCTGTTGACGGTGTCAAACGCTGAAGTGAAGTCTATGAAGCATACATACAGGGGGAGATTAGCTGCCTTTGTGGCGTCAATGAGGAGCGAGAGAGCTAGCATGTTTGATGTTGTGCCCATTTGTTTGCGGAATCCTGTCTGGGTAATGGGAATTACTGCATTTTCTTCTGTCCAGTCCAGAAGCTCCTCTAATAGGAGACCAGCGTAATATTTGGCTTCGTTGTCGATTAGGGCTATTAGTCTGTAGTTTTTTGGGTCCTTTACGTTGCCCTTCTTGTGTATTGGTGCTATAATAGAGCCTTTCCATGACGCTGGGATTGTTGCAGTGTCGGTTATCTGTTTGAAGAGTGGCGCTAGGGCTGCTGCCCAGTAATACGGGTTTTGTTTATACAGTATTGGGGGAATCCCATTGGGGCCTGGCGCCCCCTCCTCTCTCCCCATCGCGATCCTGCTTATTATTTGTTTTTCCGTAGGGTCAAATGTGTTACTGCCCAATTGTGACGTCCGTCTTGGACTTTTTTTGGCCTTGTCCGGTCGACTGGTAGTTGTGGGCTGTGGCTCTATGTTGAAATGTGCCTGAAGATGGTTGGCCCAGGCTTCCTCGGATACATAAGAGTCAATGGTCGGAGTCCTAGAGTTCTGGAGTGAGTTGACTGTTTTCCAGAATCTTCCGCTTGTGTTGGTTCCTTTAGCATCATGTAGAAGTCTTGCCCACAGTTCATCCTCTACTTCCCTTTTGTCCTGCCAGATTGTTCTCTTTTTTTCCTGTTTTAAGTTTTGCATCTCCAATTGAATTGTAGGGTCCGTCGCGATGTAGTTTACGCATCAATTTGATGATATTACTTTTCAGGTGCTTTATCTTGATGTTTTGGTTTGAAGCCTTGTCGCAGTTGCCAGTTGAATCAGTTCTCTTTCCTTGACTTTTATAGCTTTGACGACGAGTCTTAGGTTTCCTTGTGTGAGCCTGTCCCAGGCTCCTCGTGAAGTGTTCCCAGGTGTTTAGGTACTCAGAGTTGTTTGTGATACACTTTTCCCACCGGCTTTTTGCATCAGTGGTAAGGCCTTCCAGGTTTATTTATTTATTTATGGGTTTGTACCGCGCTGGACTCGACTCCCAAAGGAGTATCTCCGCGCCTTAGGACGACCATAATGCAAAAGGAAAGGAAGGTCCAAGCAGTATATCTTATTAGTTTTGAAATAGGAAAGTTTTTAATTGTTTCCTAAAAGGGAGATGATCGTCACAGAGCCTCAAAGATATTGGGAGGCTATTCCATAGAGTTGGACCAGCAACTGATAGGGCTCTGTCTCCATGTCTTGCTTTTTTTACTCTGGGTACACATAACAGAGCCTGCTCACTGGATCTCAGAGAGCGCATGGGTACATAGGGGCAGAATTTGTTGGACAAATATACAGGGCCTCTCCCATGTAAGCATTTATGTATGACACAGCAGATTTTAAACTTCACCCTCTGTTTGATAGATAGCCAATGCAGCTTGTTAAGTAGAGGTTTGGAGGGAGTACGAGGGGGCCGATTTAGGACAAGGCGAGCAGCAGTGTTCTGGACTACCTGGAGTCTAGAAGTTACTCCTTCATTTGCTGCCAACAATAGTCCATTACAATAGTCCAACCTACTTAGTACTAAAGCCTGTATCAAAGTTTTTCTAGTAGAATCTGGCAGCAAAGGGAACACTTTCCGCAGCAAACCAATAATGTGGAAACACGAGCCCACCACTTGGTTGCCGTGATGTTTTAGGGAGAGCTCCTGGTCCAGTCGGACCCCTAGATTTTTCACTACCTGCCTAGGTTCAGGGACTGGGCCAAGGTCTTGAGGCCACCAGTCAGGAGTCCACAGGAGTTTGGCCTCCCCGAACAGCATCACTTCCGTCTTTGCAACATTGCATTGCAGGAAGTTAGATGCCATCCAGTGAGCCACTGCTTTCATCCCCTGGGCAAAGTCATTCCTAACTTCGGCAGTAAGGGTTTTAAAAGGAAAGAGGAGTTGGGTGTCATCCGCGTATGACACTGGGATGAAACCATGGGATCTCATGATGTCAGCTAGGGGGGCCACGTAGATGTTAAAAAGAGTAGGGCTCAGACAGGAGCCCTGTGGTACCCCCTTAGAGATCTCCCTCTCCTCTGACCGATATATCCCCAAAGTGACCCTTTGGGTGTGACCTGTTAGGAAACTCCTCAACCAGGCTAAAGCCTTGTCTTCCAAGCCGATGTTAACTAGCCTGGTGGCCATGATGTTATGTGACACTGTGTCAAACGCCGCGGACAGATCCAACAGAACCAGGATAACAGAATAACCTTTATCCTGGAACATGTGTAGATCGTCCGCGACTGACAACAAGGTGGTCTCAGTACTGTGTCTTGGCCTAAAACCTGACTGGGAGGAGTCTAGCCCACCTGTCATTTCGATATAATTTGACAGGTGTCGATTTACAAATTTCTCTATTATTTTACCCAAAAAGGGGAGAAGCGAAATAGGTCTTAGATTAGACAGTTCCGTCCAGGGGATTGCAGTGTTTTTCCTCAATGGTCTTACCAAAGCCCTTTTCCAATCTAAGGGAACCTTCCCTGTACTAAGAGAAATGTTGACCAGATTCTGAATTACTGTCCTAAAACATCTGCAAGCATAGGCATAATACGTGCAGGAATGGAGTCTAAGGGGCTGCCACTCTTAATTTGAGTAATCAATGAGACTACCTCTTCTAAGGAAATAGGGGGAAAATTTGTAAGGCACTGAGTAGGTTGTACTTGTCGTATGCTCTCCTGAGAGATATTGTTTCCTCCTGCAGCGATTGTATTTGAAACCATAATCCTGTCATAGATCCCATCTATCTTCTTCATAAAAAATAGAGAGATCTCATCACAGAGATCCTGGGACGTAACCTCTGCAGTCTCACAGGCCACTGGCTTGGTAAAGGTTTGTAAAATATTATACAAAACTCTAGAGTCTTTCCCCGCCGCTGTTAGTTGTGCTGCAATATGATTTTTACGGGCCGTTCTAATGGCCTTGTGATATATCTTGAGAGAAGTTCTATGCTGTTCTTTATCATCAAGTCTTTGGGACTGCCTCCATAACTTTTCCAATTTTCTGTTTTTTTGTTTCAAAGATCTTAAATCCTCAGAGAACCAGACTTCTTGCTTATTTGCCAGGCGCGGTTTATATACTTTCTGCGGGATAATGGCATTGATTACTACTCTGACCGTCTCCTCAAATCTATCAAGGCCAGTTACTACGTCCTCTGTGGAATTCTCAGACAGGGAGGTTTTATACTTCTCTCTAAAGGCTTCCATGGTGAGTTTATGCCAAGGTCTCCTCTTACTAGCTAAGGCGATCTGTGTTCATGGCATATACATGGAAGCAGTATGAAATTTTAAAATAAAATGATCTGTCCACTCTACCTGAGTAGGTGTCATGCATTTAATGGAGGATGAGTACGATAGAACTAAGTCCAAAGTGTGACCTGCCTCATGAGTGGGCCCATAGTTAATCTGTTTAAGTCCCAGAGAGTCTAGATCCATTAGAAGAGTTTTTGCCTCTGTACATGTCTCGGACTCACTATGTACGTTAAAATCCCCCACCAATAGGAAGTCCTGATTTTCTTGTACATATGGTGCTAAGGCCTCTATGAGTGCAACAGAGAAATTCCCACTTGGGCCAGGTGGACGATATACCAATGCTCCCTTCCTTTGTTCCCTGGGTATTGAATTAATTTTAAAAATTAATACTTCCATCTCGGGTGTACATAATTCATCGAGGATGATGATGTTCAGTTCCTCCTTATGAACAATCGCCACTCCCCCTCCTATTTTGTTAGGACGGTCTAGCCTGACTATTTTATATCCCAACGGGATACCCAATGTAACAGCTGGGACAGAGTGAGGCTTAAGCCATGTTTCTGTTAAGAAACAAAGATCGGGTTTCTCAGTAGATATGAGATCCCATACCTGAGTGGCATGCTTCGCTAATGAGCGAATATTACAGAGCAGGTTTTTACTCCGCAAGGGGCGACTATCAATTGTGTGAATCGTCGGGACAGTTTTTTGCACTTTAGAGTGCAAGCCACCTAGCTCATTCAATTGGTTACTTTCCTCCCGAAGGAGATGAAATTGTGTATGACATACCTGACAGGTAAATGGGCCTTCTAAAATGATTTCCCTAGCTGCATTACATATCCTCGGGAGGTGATTACGCATATCCATCAATACCTGAGAGGTATAAGTTCTCCGGTTGCCGGACGTGGTCTCTGTGGTGTGTAAGCGATTCTCCATAGCCCCCTGGCCCTGGCCCCGTCCAGTCGCGGACGGGCGCAGACGGGCTAGTCTTTGGCTCGTCTTAGGCGCAGGAATAGGTGCCATACTGCGCGCCAACGCTGCGCGCTAGAGGCGACGAGTGGCTAAATAGCCCTCGAGTAAATGGAAGCTAGAGCGCTAACCGCTCGCCTTCCTGTGTGGGCCTGTCACTGTCCCGCCCTCCGCACCCGTGATTGGCTAATGGGTCGGACGGGGCGAGTAAGCACTGTTTTAAACTTTAGAGCAGCGTCTAATCCCTTTGTGCGTGCGTGAATGTTTTTTAAAACAGCGTGATACTAAATATCTGACATCAGGAGGTCCCTACAACAGATTCAACCAATTACAATTACAAGGTAAAAAGATTTTTTTAAAACGTTTCCTCGTGTCAAATATACAAGATACACAGCAAACAGTTATTTCCTCTGCAGAGATGGCGCCAAGCGGGGTCGGGACTAGCTGCCACCTATGTCCTTACCGCAAAATTCGGAGCCTCCTCGCAGCCTAAATAGCCCTCGAGTAAATGGAAGCTAGAGCGCTAACCGCTCGCCTTCCTGTGTGGGCCTGTCACTGTCCCACCCTCCGCACCCGTGATTGGCTAATGGGTCGAACCGGGCGAGTAAGCACTGTTTTAAACTTTAGAGCAGCATCTAATCCCTTTGTGCGTGCGTGAATGTATTTTAAAACTGCGTGATACTAAATATCTGACATCAGGAGGTCCCTACAACAGATTCAACCAATTACAATTACAAGGTAAAAAGATTTTTTTTAAACGTTTCCTCGTGTCAAATATACAAGATACACAGCAAACAGTTATTTCCTCTGCAGAGATGGCGCCAAGCGGGGTCGGGACTAGCTGCCACCTATGTCATTACCGCAAAATTCGGAGCCTCCTCGCAGCCTAAATAGCCCTCGAGTAAATGGAAGCTAGAGCGCTAACCGCTCGCCTTCCTGTGTGGGCCTGTCACTGTCCCGCCCTCCGCACCCGTGATTGGCTAATGGGTCGGACCGGGCGAGTAAGCACTGTTTTAAACTTTAGAGCAGCATCTAATCCCTTTGTGCGTGCGTGAATGTATTTTAAAACAGCGTGATACTAAATATCTGACATCAGGAGGTCCCTACAACAGATTCAACCAATTACAATTACAAGGTAAAAAGATTTTTTAAAAACGTTTCCTTGTGTCAAATATACAAGATACACAGCAAACAGTTATTTCCTCTGCAGAGATGGCGCCAAGCGGGGTCGGGACTAGCTGCCACCTTTGTCCTTACCGCAAAATTCAAAGCCTCCTCGCAGCCTAACTAGCCCTCGAGTAAATGGAAGCTAGAGCGCTAACCGCTCGCCTTCCTGTGTGGGCCTGTCACTGTCCCACCCTCCGCACCCGTGATTGGCTAATGGGTCGTACCAGGCGAGTAAGCACTGTTTTAAACTTTAGAGCAGCATCTAATCCCTTTGTGCGTGAATGAATGTATTTTAAAACAGCGTGATACTAAATATCTGACATCAGGAGGTCCCTACAACAGATTCAACCAATTACAATTACAAGGTAAAAAGATATTTTTTAAAAACGTTTCCTCGTGTCAAATATACAAGATACACAGCAAACAGTTATTTCCTCTGCAGAGATGGCGCCAAGAGGGGTCGGGACTAGCTGCCACCTATGTCCTTACCGCAAAATTCGGAGCCTCCTCGCAGCCTAAATAGCCCTCGAGTAAATGGAAGCTAAAGCGCTAACCGCTCGCCTTCCTGTGTGGGCCTGTCACTGTCCCGCCCTCCGCACCCGTGATTGGCTAATGGGTCGGACGGGGCGAGTAAGCACTGTTTTAAACTTTAGAGCAGCATCTAATCCCTTTGTGCGTGCGTGAATGTATTTTAAAACAGCGTGATACTAAATATCTGACATCAGGAGGTCCCTACAACAGATTCAACCAATTACAATTACAAGGTAAAAAGATTTTTTAAAAACGTTTCCTTGTGTCAAATATACAAGATACACAGCAAACAGTTATTTCCTCTGCAGAGATGGCGCCAAGCGGGGTCGGGACTAGCTGCCACCTTTGTCCTTACCGCAAAATTCAAAGCCTCCTCGCAGCCTAACTAGCCCTCGAGTAAATGGAAGCTAGAGCGCTAACCGCTCGCCTTCCTGTGTGGGCCTGTCACTGTCCCACCCTCCGCACCCGTGATTGGCTAATGGGTCGGACCGGGCGAGTAAGCACTTTTTTAAACTTTAGAGCAGCATCTAATCCCTTTGTGCGTGCGTGAATGTATTTTAAAACAGCGTGATACTAAATATCTGACATCAGGAGGTCCCTACAACAGATCCAACCAATTACAATTACAAGGTAAAAAGATTTTTTTAAAACGTTTCCTCGTGTCAAATATACAAGATACACAGCAAACAGTTATTTCCTCTGCAGAGATGGCGCCAAGCGGGGTCGGGACTAGCTGCCACCTATGTCCTTACCGCAAAGTAGTTTGACGTGTTGCATTTGATTCTTTTCTGTGCCACCAGCAGTGAACAACCCAAGTTTATCGCCAGTCTGGCTTGCACCACCCCCTGGAGGTTAAGGCCAAATTCTTGGGGCTGGTGGTCGCTAGCTCACATTGTGCCAATTCGGAAGTCTGTGATTTTCGCAAAGAGATGCAGGGATACAAATGTGAAATCTATGGAGGAGCTGACTGTTGAGTTGTGAAAAGTAGCTGACGGGGGGTTGTCATTTGCAAAGCGTCTATTTAATGCTGTCAGATTAAGGTGTTCTAGATCCTTAGTGCTTGAGATTGCCAACCGGTTTTGGTTGCCCCATTTGCTTGTTGCTTGTTGTGGGATATCCCATGCAAGGAACAGTTCTTCTAGCGATGTGTCCCTTGTTTGAGGCCCTCCCAAAAACATATTGAAGTCCCCTGTTACTATGAGGCTTGTGTTCGCTGTCTCTGTCAGTGTTTTTGAGATCTCTTCTACCAGGAGGTTCATTCCTGTTTTTTTTCCCCGGGGATGTAGGTATACATTCATCAGCCTTAGATTTTGTTTTGAATCTATTCCCCTCACTTCTAGTTCTATTGTGAGGGTGCAGTTGTTACCTGTCTGTTTCGCGTTTATGTACTTAGATTCGTTGAAGGTCTTTATAGCAGTGTATATTGTAAGACCGCCCTTTGGATGGCCGTATTTAGTAATTCTAGTCGCTGGGAGGTGATATGTGTTGAAGCCTTGAATGTGATGTGGTTGTTCTAGCCAGGTCTCCTGTAGGGCTATTATGTTGAATGTTTGAAGGTAAGAAAATAGCTGAAGGTCGTCTCTTTTATTTCCTAAGCCATTAATGTTCCAAGAGCATGTTCTTAGTTGTTGCTGTATGGCTGGATTTTGTTGAGTATTTTGTCAAGACTTTTCGGCCCTTGTGTTTATTGTCCTCGCTATCCAGTTCCAGTCGGTTTGGTCAATTGGGCATTGCTCTTGCCTGTTTGATTGATGGGTCATCCTGGACACTGAGTGGCTTCTGGCTCCCTTTAGGACGCTTTCAGTTTTTTCTGATAGTAGCTTGCTTGTTGGCTCATGGATTTGTCTCTCTTTATGTGCCTGGCATAATGGTTCCGGGCAACCGTTTTTTTCCATTCTTTTTAAGCGTAACCCCAAAATTGACTCAAATTCCATAATTCTCTTCACGATTTCATTCCTTAACCATGTTGGTTTTGTGACCTCCAGATTTGACAAGTGGTAACTGTGGATAAATTCCACTGCCACTAGGTCTTTAGTGCTGATGTCAGTCAGACGGCTGATAGTTGATAGTAGGAGTAAGATGTTGCCTCGATTGAGGATGTCCCCGCTGCCTCTTGAGTTATAGTCTGGAATGAACAGTATTATGCTGCTATCGGTTTCCGCCTGGATGGTCTCCCGTTGATTGTCATCTTTTATGCCCTTATCCCTATGTGGGATATCGTGTCTTATAACAGGTTTGAGGTCCTCCCCCTGCCCTTCCCAGTTCGTCATGTTGGCCTTGGCTCTGGAGTCATCTTTTGGGGGCGGGCCTTTGCTTCTATCTGCCGTTGGTCCCCCCCTTGAAGTTGTGAGGGTGGGGTATTTAGTTTGTGGTGGCTCTTCCACCTTCCTGGCCGGTGGGGTTGTTATAGTTGTTGGCGGATTTACAATGTCTTCTGCTACTTCTTCTTCTGGTGCTTCTGCTGCTGCAGCTTCTGGGATAGTGGTTGCCCTGTGGAAAAAAGTGTGTATGTTGCCCGTCTTATTTCTTCCTTTCCTTTTTGGATTTCGTAGTCTTTTGTTTACTGCCTTGGATTCTTCCTTGCTTGCCTTTCCTGTAGCGTCGTTGAGGGCAATTGTCGCTGTGTCAGGTACATGCCCTTGCGTGTGTTCTTCCTTGATTGCCTTTCCAGTAGCTTCATTGAGGGCAGTTGTCACTGTGTCAGGTTCATGCCCTTGCGTGTGTTCAAGTTGTGTGTTTGTTTGTGGCAGGGCTTCACTCCTTTGGTTGGCAAGAGTCTGCCTTAGGGATTTCCCTAGGGTCTCCGCGTAGGTGTCATTGGTCGGTTTGTTAACTTCTAGGCCGGTTGGGCTGTTTGGCTCGAATTGTCTTTTTGGCTATTTGGTGTTGTTGATGGGTTCTGTGTGTTTGTGGTAACTAAGTGTTCTCTGGGGAGTATAATTTGACCCTCTTTTCCAATTCCTGGGTTACTGTGAGTTGTATTTTCCGTTTTTTGTTTTAGATCTGCTAGGATGTCTCCCAGGAGTTGAGGGAAGGTAGTAAGTTTGTATACTATTGTGTAGCATGCGCAGCTCGGCTGCTCTATTTTTGTTTCTGCTTGCACCCTCTTTATCATGCAGTTCATGTCTGCCAGCTTGTTATCAATTTTGGCTACTTGGATGGCCAAGAAGTTCAGGAGGGATAGTTGGATATCCATTTTTTCCGAATGGTACTGCATGGCCTTTATGGATAGTTGGGGCGTGTTTAGTAAAGATGACCATAGTGCATCTGCGCTTTCTGGGAGGTCATCGGTTGACGGAGTCTTCTCGGAGTCATCAGTTGATGGAGTCTTCTCGGGATCTTGCTTACTCTCTGGAGTACTGGCGTCGAGCTGTATAGCAGGTGGTAAGTATGATGCTACCAGCCTCTCCCATTCTTCTGTAGTTAGCTGAGCGTACTCTTCCATGTTGGAGGATGCAGGTTGAATAAGGGCCAGGCTTGTGTCAATACTTCTGTTTTTTTACGAAGGATCGGTTGCTTCTATTAGCTCCCTTGCCTGTGTTTTCTCTGGCTTGCTTGCCCACCCCGTATGGGCTAGGACAGGGGTTATGATTTTTGCCATGTCCTCGGTTGCTTCAGTTTCCTCACCTTCCGGCTTTGATTCTGTCTCTCTGTCCCACCCCAAGTCGTTATGATCTCTGCCTGACTGAATCCCCGGATTGTAGTGCTGATCCCGAAGTGTGGCCTGTGCAGACCTCATGGTACTGCTGCTACTCCCTGTGTTGAGTTCTGCTTTGTTTTTGATCTCAGTCTTATTAGGGGGCTCTGAGTGTGGCTTGGGTAGAGTTTTCAGCTCGGTGGATCCTAGTGGATCTATTTTTCTTACGAAGTTTAGCTCGTCACAGCTGTTCGCTTTCCCTGTTGCTGGATCTTGGAGCTGTGCGGTCACCTGGATTACGATGTTTGGCTCCAGGGGGAGTTCCCTTTTATTGGTGGCATCAGTGATTGTGGTGTGTAGTGGTATTTGGGTTTTCAGATTGTGTGCTACTATCCTTGGGTGTGTGAGAAGCCCACGTTTTAGTGCCATACTTCTCTTCGGTACCTTCGCAGTGATTGCTTTGCGTGCCCCCTTGTTGTTCCATTGGCGAGGGCAGTCCCCTCAGATTGCTGTTTGTGGAGCTTAGGTAAGAGCCGGGCTCTTTCAGAAATGAGAAAAAGGAGTAAATTTTGGGTTGAGCGCGCTTTCTTTCCGTTTTGCTGTTGTTAAAGGCTGTTCTTTCTGTAATTTCTGGCGTTAGATCTAGTAACACGGCATCTTCTTGTTCTATCGGCACAGTGACTGTGTCTGTGTCGGTGTGGAGTTTCCGCTTGTTGACCCTGCGTCGTTTGGCGGGTGCATTGTCGTTTTCGATTGGTTTCCTAATTTTACCTGACCTCATGGCGTGCTTAATTTAGCGCAAATTCCTGAGGGTCTTTTAGGGTTTTTTTGGGGCTTCTGTGTAAAGCACCAACTGGCTCAGGATTCCTATGTTCCTTTGATGTAGAGGATTATTGGTGGATTGGCGGAAATTTAGTGTCTTATCAAAGATTCCTTTGTCTGGCTTTTATTGTTTGTTGATTGTGTTGCTGTTACATTCTGTTACTTACTAACCAGAAGGGTTTTATTTGGTCAATGAATGCTTGAGTTATGGGATGTTTAGTTTTTTTTTGTGCTGAAGATAAAGCTGAGAGTAAAGCTGAAGCTGAGGCTGAAGTTGAAGTAGTAGTGATGGATTTGCTCGAGTTGCGCTCCAATTTCCTTCCTTGGTAGGTTGTGCCTTAGTCGTTAGTTGTTAGTTGTTAGGCTTTGTTGAATTTTTTGTTGACATTTTTTCCCTTTTTTATTTTTTTTATTTTTTCTGTTGCTGATTGCAAAAGTGCTGTGGGTGGTTTATTTTTCATGTGTGGCTGCTGTTTGGCTGTTGGCTGTTGGTTGCTGTTAGCTACTGCTAGACCACCCTTCCACCCTTCCCCTACTCCTGCTCAGTGCTCTCAAGGCACTGTGTCCAACCCCCCCTCAGCTCACTGGTCCGGTGGGAGCTGAGGAAGCGAGCAGCAGCAGTAAGTCAGGGGCTTTTGTGGAGGGCTTTTGTGGAGGGAAGGATGGAGGCAAGATGCTAGTGGACGGATGAGGTGGGTGCAAGTGCAAGTGCCACCCGCCGCTCTCTACTCTCTAGTGTGCCGTCTCTCTCCACTCCGCTCCCGAGGCACTGCGAGAGGTGCTGTGGGAGTCGGACGCCTGAGACGGATTCCGAGTGTCAGACTCAGTTAACAATTCAGCGGGAGGCGAAAGGCAAGAGCGGGGCCACGGCTGCAGGCAGGGATCTCAACGGACTCACCTGCCTGCGATGTGATGGTCGTTGAAGCTACGGCGCCCACGGCTCCTGCTGTACTGAGTCCCCTGACGCCGTGAATCAAAGCCGGACACAGCGCTGGATGCAGCAGCCCTACGGGGGCCCGGGGGCAAGACTTGGTCGCAAGGGAGGGATGGATGAGGTGTTTCCTCCTTCTCCTTACCCCCTGCCTTGTCCTGGCTCCTTGCCACTGCTCTGATCAGCTCAGCTCGCCGCCGCCACTCCGATCAGCTCAGCTCGCCGCCACCGTTCGTTCGGCTTCTGACGAACGGCTTCTGACGTGCAGTAGCGCCCTCTGCAGTCCATCCAGCAGTAATCCAGCAGTAATCACAGACTTCCTCCAGTTCATAGGGTCCATTTCTTTGTTAAGTATTGTTGCTACCTCTCTGGCAGTATCAATGATCAGGATCATCCAATCGTAAGAACAGCTATTTGAGATCAGAGCCCGCTTTTCTATGAAGTTTTTAATTTCCACAAAGAGGCCCGGGATGATCCTTACTCTAAGGTCAGTCAGGCCTTTGCTTGATGTCACCTAGGTAGGGTGTCATACTCTTATTCACAGATTGTCTTCTATTCCTTAGACATATAGATGCAAATTACTGTGTGTATTGAGATGTTGCAAAGAGAAGACCTGACTTAGTTGCTGTCACATCTTGCCATCTATTGAACGCTTGAAAAGTATTTAGGGGCATATTAACAAGGCGGCGATACAAAATTATCGCTACTTTTGCGGCCGTTTTCGTCCGAAAAGCAGCGATAATTTTATCGCCTAATTAGCAAGGTCACGCTAACACGTGAAACCTTGCATTAGCGCAAGTATTCTTAACGCCCAGCTTTGCATCTCTAATGAGATGCAAAGTGGGCGTTCCTGACCTGACATGACAGGGGAAATGTCGCTAAGCGTCATTTCTCATATCATCAAGCCCCACACTATGAAGCATAGCGGCTAGAAAAGTAGTGATAACCCCTGTTATCGCTACTTTCCTTACGCCTGCTTCAGGACTGACTTAGCCGTGATATCCTATGGAAGGTGGATATCATGGCTAAGTTTGTGGGGTCCTATCAACAAGCTACCGCCACATTGCGTGAGATTATCGCTGGGTTTCCAGCGATAATCTCACGTTAGGCAGTTAGTGCGAGGATTTTTATCGCTTTTGAGATAAGTGTTGCTAATAGCACACTATCTCAGCGATAAAAATCCACACTAGCCTGCGATAATTATCCTAGCGCTAAGTACGCTTAGCGATAATTATCGCCGGTTGTTGCTGATATGCCCCATGGTTTCCTGCGCTCCATTACTTTCTGAAGCTTGATATGAATATAAGGATGTAGTGGATTCCTTGGAGGTATGAAGCTACTCTTCCACTGCAGTGCACTTACCAGAGAGACTTGTTTTGCATTACCATGGGTCAGTAACCTCTCTATACACCTATTGTTGTCTTCCCAGTATATGGTTGCTACCATGCAGACCGATGTACCATTCGACTCTTGAGATTTTCCTTTATACCAAAATTCATTACTTTATTATTTAGAAATTGAGATGTGAGTATAGTGTTTTGGACCTACTTCATCTCACTTCCTCACTCCCCTACTCAGCCAGTCTTTGCCTATCACACAGTGATATTTCTTCTTTTAACTTTATTGTCTATCCTCAAGGGAGAAATTTGAACACTATACCATCTGTGCCTCTGGGTTATCACTGGAGGGAAGTATATAAACACTCCGGGTGTGTTCTGTATAATGCAGTCTCTTTTCACTACTTTTGGTGTGTCTAAACTGAGATTTAGTTATTCTTGTATGTCACCCCTTTTGAAACATGTAAATATAGCAGTTTATTTATCTATGAGACATTTTATGTGATTTTTTAGTTTTTTCTTTAGGACTCAACTCTGGGACCTGCCCGCTCATTTTCAGTTTGGATTTTTTACATATGGTTGTCTTGAGGATGGTGCAACTAGGATTGTGGTCTTCACCAAAACGCGTGTGGGCGCATACCCAGAACTAAAACTTGAGGAGCAGAATATTTGATTGATATAATCTCATTCAAATGTATTAATTAAAATACTCAAACCAATATGATTGTATAAGAATCTAATGTTTTACTAAGTATTAGGACACACAAAACCTCTATTTAAGATGTACTCATTTTGAAAAGTTTTCCCAGAGCTTTGAGTAGAGGCAATTCTACTCGGATACTTGCTATACTTAAATCGTAATTGTTTTTTGTATTTGGTTTTTAATGATATCTGAAGTATGCTGGTGGAGGAAAGATGTATGTGCATGGATGATATGTATGTAGTTTTGACTATGAGTATGAATGATTGTAGGGGAGGCGAATGTTCTTGGAGGTTCTGATAAATTGTTATATCAGGAAGGTTACATCTGTGTGGTTTATGGTACAGTTACCAGTATAGTTACAGTTACAGCTATAGTTACTTGAGATAACTATTACTGGTGACTTTCACATTTTTTTTTGTTTATATATCACTGAAAAATAAGGTTAAAGTGACAGGTATTAAAAAATGACAGAAATTCACTGAAAAAAGGTGAAAAGGGCATTCTAGTTAGGTGAAATTTACGCAAATAAAACCACTGAAGTTCACCAGTAATAGTTATCTCAAATCACTATAACTTGTGCCCTAAAGTAATTATAACTCGCGCCTTCACCATGCCCAATGTTGTCATCAATGATGTAATTTCAGATATTGCAGTGACGTTATTAATGATCCGGATCCCAAAAAAGGAGAGCTTGGACTGTATTTCTGCCAAGCATTAAGTGAGGTAACCTTTTGGCTTAAGAGAGGTAACTGAATGCTTTCGACCAGATGAGATGACGTATTCGTCGCTATTTGTATTTTTGGGCTATCAATCCTTGACTGTAATTATGAACATATTTTCTTGTCTGTACACAATTTATATGGTTTACATGCAAAGTGACCAAATTCATATCTGGTCTTGAAGAATGCCTTGGCACCCCAATGGGGGTTGATAGAGGGCAGAAACATGTTGACCTTGAGCATGGGTATGTTTGTTGTTAACCCCTAGTCCTCTTAGTTTTTTAATCCTGCCCCAGGACACTGCACAATACAGTTATTTGGTTCCCTGGTGAGAGTTTTAACTTTTTCACACAATAATTTCTTTACTCTGCACTCAGCCCCTCACTCACAAAGACTTCCAGTCCCTCTATATAAAACACCTCAGCTCCTCTTCCATTTTTGGAGAGTTGAAGCCCACATGAGTGACCTTGCGGCCCCAGTGTGAGGGGGGAACCCCATGATGAAGCATGTCACCTTAGGTTGAGTGAGGGTTCTCGTCCATAAGAAAGGATCTTCCCTATGCTCAACTGCACACTTAGTTCTCTACTTTGACACTAGTTACAGAATCCTTTCTGTTACACTCCTTTTGAGAATGTATTTTTTGTGAGTAATAATATGTTATTAATAATGTCATTGAACATGTGACAAATGATGTAATGTGGGAGGAAATTAGCAATGCATGGCAAGTGTGGAAGTTATACACTGGATGTACATTGATTTTGTAAGACCAGCTGCATAAAATGTTTGATGATCACCATTTAGCTCTTGGCAGTGGTGACTGTCTTCATTTGGTTTACGTTCTATTTGGCTAACTAGGGTCAAGCAATCTGATTTCCCTTCACATCTGTACTTATGAGGCAGTTCTATGGTGTTTTCCATGGCTCCTCTTTGACAATCTTTTTAATAATTGTTTAATATATTTAAAAAATAACACAAAACCATCATTTAACAGAGAGGCTACATTGTAACCATAAGTTTGCTTGCACTATCTAGTCCTAGAAAAACCCATGCCACCGGTATTTGAGTTATGTTCTACTATATAAGGAGTAGGAGAGAAGTATATTGGCATCTAAACAAGCAAACTTAATCTTGAGTAACTGACTTGTATCCAATGTTCTCTTCTAATCCCCCTGTGTAAAAAGGGTGGAGCGAATGAGAGGGAAGTTGCCTGTCATAAAATGCACCCTTCCAATCACAATTTAACCAACAAAAAGGCATTCATGATAGAATTGTAGGCATCGCAAGTTCAAATTATCAAGTTTTATGGGAAACCTAGCAAGTCACATGTATGTGTCCAGAAAGGACCAATTTCCCCACACTATTGAATAGTTTCCACTAAGGATACCTATAACTCTTATGAATGCCTTTATGTTAGTTTAACTTAATTATGTTCATTGGTGTCAAGTGGCCCAATGGTATATGTAAATTCTTCAACCAGATCTGACCTTTTAGAAAGCTACACTGTACATCTTGATACTTGAACCTATCCATTTTCTCATCATGAACATGGGCCCATAAGTCACATGTTACTAGACAAATGCTAATGGATAATTAGGAGGCACATAATTAAGTTATCTCCTATGAAATGAGGATGTTTAGCTGTATGAAGTACAGACGTTACCACATATTCATGTGGTAGAATGTATTTTGCATGTCATATTCTTAGTGTCATTGGAGTAGTAACTCATTGTGGCAACAGTCCATCTTTTGTATGATATAACCTCTCCCCCAGATTTTTGCTCTATCTGTTTTTGTTGGATGTAGAACTTGGTGCACTTTATTCCTACTAACTAGCAATGAAGTGCCTGTGCTCTCCCTATCAACTTGGTTGAATTACTGTCCTTCCAGTTGGAATATTTATCTTCCCTAGTATATGGTACAAAATGAGCACAAGGCCTTTAAGTAAAATTAAACTAGTGTGCTGAAGCATCTATTGTGCCATCTTCTACAGTGAGAGTGTAAACATAGCTTTAAGCCTACCATTGTAGCCTGACTGGAGCAGTGTAAAAACATTATTTCGACTGGTCATAATGAATATGACTCGTTACTATGAGAGTCATTACCTCGCATGCCTTCACAACGCAGTCGTTACCACGCAATGCCATTACTACCCAAGAGATTACATCGACTTGCAGTAGATGGCGTGCTAACATTAGGAATGTATAATTTACTATTCCAACTCCAGCCTATGCAACAGTAGGGAAGGTGTTGGAATAGTAAACTATACTATTCCTTATGTTAGTGCACCATCTATTGCAACTCGATGAAACGACCGCGTTGTAATGGCATCGCAGTCTAATGACCGCGATGTAAGCGTTGTTTCCCGTCATAATAAACCCTTTTGACAAGTCAAAACCTTCCTTTTGATTAATGTATTGTCACCCCTAAGTAATCCTTGTAAGCCACAATTCAGTGTCCATAGTGTTTAAAAGTTAATGTTAGCATGTCCTTATATGCTGTAGGAAAACTGGCCCATGGAGAAACACTGGGAATCAATATTAAATATGAAACCTGCTATCTCAAGGTAAGAACCAGCACAACAACTCTCTTTAATATTTAGAAAAAGTAAATGTATTGGTGATGCTGGTTTTCTGATAAATATTAAGGATAGGAATTCTTTAGAAAGTTACCTTTTCCCTGCCTAAAGCCTCTGGAGGCTAATGTGCCTTAAATGCCAAATACAGGCCTCTGAGTGAATGCCCTTATATGAGGCATGGGAACTGCTCCCAGAACAGACACAAAGGCCTGGGCGTCTGGTGGTATCTTTGTTCCTCTAGAAGGATGACTGTTTGGGCTGTGCACAGGATCTTAATTTACTTCAAACTGGCCTTCATTGTCATAGGCAGATGTCAGATGATACCTGGACAGACCCCTTCCTTTGTATCTCTCCCAAGACAGACAAACCCCAATCCCAGAAGGAGAGCAGCCACCACAGAACAGATTTAGAGTGCCCATTACCTTGGCCCCAACTCTCACTTGACACACAGGCTCTGCACAAGGCGAGAGGGGTTTCCCCATTTTTGATTTTAGGAGTGAGTGACACTGTGGTTTTTACAGTAGGGCAAACAGCTAATACAAAAGTGGGTAAGGTAACCCCTGGAAACCTTTAGTCCATTAGTTGTGGGGAGTCATCCCCACGAACAGATTAGTGCCAAATAAATCTGGCATCCCCTGGCACCCTCTTAAGAGCACTATCTGGACTTGAGAAGGAACACACGAGTTTGCCTGCTGTCTGTGACCTGAGAGAAATCCCCAAAGACTGGACCTGCTCCCTCTCTTAACCAGAGCAAAGAAGTGGGCTGCAAAGGTCATAAGGCTGACTGCCTGTTCAAGTGACTAGGACACAACAAGTTATAAGAAACCTTTTCTACAACTGCCCAGCTCTTTTGTTCTAACTGGACCTGCCCTGTATCCTGCTGTGAGGTACTACTGGCATGAACCCTGACACCCAAGTGCTGTTCATGATGTCCTGAAACCTACTGCTGTGTTTGGCTAGACTTCTACTAACACACCCAAAAACCTGGGGCTTAGAAATGTTTTCAACTTTAAGAACTCCGGAGGCCCAGGGCAGACCTGACAAGCCTAATCTGACCAAGGTGTGTTGATGCTGAATAAAAGATTATGGTTTCTCCTGCTCTAAGCTTCAATACTGAAGCAAATCCCATTCAGTAGAACTCCTGGAGACAGTATTGAGCCTTGTGAATCCATCTTCAGCTACAACCTGCTTGCTTGCCCCACTTAAGGATTCCAAGCTCCAAAAAGAGTGATTAAGTACAAACGTAGAAATCTTGATCGGGTGAAGAAGCCAAAAGTATTTTGTGGTGAGGGACCTTCCCTGGGCCAAAAATTCTTATTTCTCCTGTTTGGATCTTTCTTACCAAAAACCTATGGCTTCATCTGGCCCTCATCCAACAGCTATCTGTTATTTTGGATCCCTCTTCAGTTTAAGCTTGCTGACTTCCCCCGCTGAATATTTTGAGCTTCCATTTTCAAGATCAATTTCAAAGTTAAAATCTCCAACCAGGTCAAACCTGGTTAATGTATCTGACTCGTGGTCTGTCTCAAATTGCACCTCAGTTTACATCGACCAATTGACTGTGGTTGGCTCATAAAGCTTTTGGATGTTATTTTCAATTAAAACTTAAAAAGATTGTATCACTGGTTCCCCAATGGGAATCTTGTCTTTTTGGTGTCATTTTATTTTTAAAAATATATACTATGTTTCTTATTCACCTTGGAATTTTAAGTGTGCTGTGTTTTGACTTTAATTTTGTTTTTGTAGCACATTTAGTGACTTTGAGAGTCATCCTGACAAGAATTGTGGTTACTTAAGGTCGGTAGTAACTCCCCTTGACTAATGACCAAATGTCTTACAGCCACCCCCTTCAATAGGGGTCACAAGAACGACCAATTCAGTGCTATGCCAACATTGGAGAGTACCTCACCATTCATGTATTAGTAATAAAAGCATGCAACAGGAACATCTCGAATTTAGCTTGCAGGAGCCATGGGAAAAATCTCTGCAAAGCAACAATGGTTTAGAGAGGTAACATTTTTAAAGAGATCAATAAATCTGAAGGCGGGTGAAAGGTCTACTACGAAGAAGAGTTAGATAACGTGTCAGCAGTCGCGTCTCCGAAGCAGAACCAACAGTGTTAGATAACAATTCAAATCATATATTGTAATAATGCAAACATTAAATAGTGGTGTTCATTGCTACCGCAGTAATGGGTAAAACTGTTGAGGATTGTGCATATACTAAACGACCCACGGGATGAACAGAGTAAATCAAGGCCAGTCCCATTAGTATTTTAGAGAACAAAGAGTGTCCTCTCAAAGCTCTAGGACATCTATAGCTATTCAGAGTGACAAGCACATTTTTATGACAATGTCTGTGCATCACTTCTCCATATTTTGGCATTTGGAACGATAAAACACACACAAATACATTTTTTTTTAACTATTCTGTGTTACAGTTCTAAACATATGGGCAAACGGCACATATTGCAAATAGCACACTTTTGTCTCAGTAGTAAATTGTTACCACTCATTATTTTGTAAATTTGCTCAAGAGTGTCATTAGCAATTCATGATTTAGCAGATAAAACATTACTGAACAGCCCTGCATAATATTTTTTTTCACAAAATCATATGCATTTTTATGAACATACTTCTGTCGCACGGCTTGTAAACATTTTGAATGGATAAAGATGGTTCAAGCATTTCCAATACATTTTTGTTCACAAATTAATATTTTACGCTGGCCAGTGTATCGTATGCAGTATTGCCTTATGAGGTACAATCTCTAACAAAAATCTACTGGAGCATCGCAAAATCGGAGAAATAAAGTGTGTCAGTTTAGGGCAGCAACCTTAAGGTGAGCTGTGGCTGAGCTTCCAGGAAGCTTAAAATTATCTAGCTCCCATTACTATTACAGAACGACCGTTAAGAGAAGTAGCTCTACGTTGTTAGCTGGACACAAGCAGCATGGCCTTCATCAGGCGGCAAAAAATTGCATGCAGCGCATATACAGAAACACCATAACAAAGCCACCAAAGGAGCGCACAGCGTGGTGAAGTTGCGGGGAGCGGACTTCAGCCCGAATGGCAACCCCACAAACTGGAAGGGGCAGTCCCTATCGCAAAATGCAGAAACCTCTGATGCTCCATGCCATGGGAACATGAAGATATGTCATATAGTTCCTATAAACCTATATAATATCTGTGCGTTTAGACAACATGGACTGTGGCATTGGTGTCCCGACTGATTCCAGACACCCCCACTGGGTATGTTCGCCTGTATACCAGCTAATTCACAGTGCCACTGTACACTCCTCTTACCATGGAGAGAATAGTTCCTGGCAACTATCGAAAATGACAACCCTGTCCCATCAGGGTTCATGGAAACAGTACAGTACTTTTCGCTCAGTCACACATGCTCACTTTGCCTCAGAGAATAAACGGTGGGGATGTTTTCAAAAATAATTTATTGAACCAGCGCCATTCTAGTGTAAAATAGGTGTTCTGAAACAACCATAAGACACAGTTATAAATTATTATAAGCACCAATAGAGTAAATGGATGGTAGATTCCTACCATAGTGCTAAAACAATGAATACAGGCGGGTATATAAATACATGACAGTAATAAGACGTACTCCTACGATGCAACCCTAACTAGATGTACCTAAGTGTACCTAGCATGTATGTGGGTGTAAAGCCTAGAATCTCCCTAGGATGAAGCCAACCCCATTACCTGAAGTGAGAGACTGTGGAACCCTGTCTTGGTCTCGTGATGGACACCCCATAAGGGATGTCAGACCACTGCAAGCTGGAGTGTCTGCGTGCATCTCGCATCAGTGTGTCAGCATGGAAGTCTTTCTCCTCTGCCTGCCCCAGCAAAGATATGGTGTATATATACCTGAAAGGTACCCTCAGGGGTTCTACTTTGCTGTGTCATGTCGGCAAAGGATGATGGAAGGGATGACCCTTATACATTGTTATTATGCAGAAGATGGTAATCCTGCTGTAATTCTGAGAATCCTCATGCATAATAAATAATGCTAGTTTTCTCAGAAAACCCCACAACATTTATGCAGCACCTTAACTATCTATAAGGTTAATACCACAAACCGTTAGGTAGTACAATGGCAGGGAAATGAAGGTGAAAGTTTAGGTGACTACCCAGGCCTATATTGGGGTACATTACAAAAACACAACAGATAAGCCTCCTGGAGGTCTATGGAAGTCATAAAGTCCTGGACCCCTACCAAGGGAATAATTGACGGCAATGTCACCATCTTGAAGTGATTGGTCCTGACCCACCCATTCACTCACTTTTGATCTAGAACCAGCCTGAACCCCCTTGACACCTTTTGAACAAGAAACAGAATGGAATAGCAACTATTCCCTGCTCCTCCAGGGGAACAGGCATGATTGCCCCTTGTTCTGAAGAGCCTAACCCCCTTCCAGAAGAGCCTGCTCCTTCTTCGGATCCCTGGGGACAGGAGTATGGATGGTGCCCCAGCCGGGTTCCAAAGTGACAAAGTCTATATGGTAACCACTCCTGACAATGTTAAAAGCCCAATGATCTCTCACATCCTGACTCCGAGGCTACGGAAAATACAACAGCCTCCTGCCCATAGTCCTTGAGGCTGCCCTGTCATCATTGTCAGGACTTCCATTTGAAGGGATCAGACGTACGCTTGGTGCCTGCCAAGAAAGAGGACTTCTTGTGCTGGAACGTTCGCCGACGTTCCGAAAAGGGCTTGGAGGACTGCCAAGAGGAATGAAAGGAAGACGAGGAATAGGAAGGATTCCAAAAACGACGGTAGTAGGAAGACGATGAAGTCTTCCCTTTGTTGGGCAGCGCATGCTTACGATCCATTAAAAGCTTTGGTAATCATGCAGTCCTGCTGCTCACCAAACATAATTTTACCCTCAAACTGAATTTTCTGAGAAATCTGCCTTCCATTCACACATGCACAGATTCCACCTTGCCAGAACCATGGAACCAGAAGCCATGGCAGAAGATTTAAGGACATCTGAAGAAATGTAAGACGATAATTTCACCTGTTTCTCCATGTGCACCAGTAAGCCTGTGCAATCAGTCTCTTCTTGAATATCCGTGGCAAGTTTCTCAGAGCCCAATACCAAGGATTGAGCTGCATAAGTAGAGTATATACCTGCCTTTAAAGTCAAATTGCCAGCAGAGAAAGCCATCTTCAGAGCCCCATCAACTTTCTTGTCTGTAGCATCTGCCGGGGAACAATCCTCTGGATTGATCGCCATAAGACCAATCAGAGTAGCCAACATGGCATCCACCTCAACAGAGCGAGGAAGAGACTCCTGCCCCTCATCCAGAGAGTACAGCTTCTGCAAAAAGGGTTTAGCCGAACAGCGTTCCAGGTCACGCCATTCACCAGCTATCAAGTCTTTGATGCAACCATGAAATGGCATAACCAAAACAGGGGGTTTAACATTTTGGGGAAAATGCACTCTGTCCCCTCAGAAGAAGGAAACAGTGAAAATCTCAAGTCCTCCTGGACATGTTGAAGAGTATCCGGAACCTCCTCTCTATGTACAAATTTTCCTGTAGAGGTAGATGGGCGGCTACTTTCAGAAGCTGAGGAATCGCCAAAGGGTGAATCCACCAGACTCACCGCAGAACGCGAGGCCCTGCTCTTGGGCGGATCCCTGGACTCCAGAGCAACCTCAATCATAGCCTGCACCTTAGAAGCCCAGAGTAGGGCAGAAGAGTCCACCGGACCCCTGGACCTCCTTGGGCGAGCAGGAATGGGCTCATCATCATCAGAAGAGGAGGACAGCACATGCTTGCACTTGGATGCATGTTTCCCCACCATAATGACATCCAAAAAATCCAGCAGGGACACACCTAGGTATCGATAACACTTCCTTCACAAAAGACCAACCAGAACAGCAGACATAAAACTAGGAGGAAACCCAAGTCTCCAATAAAAATATTCCAGAATGTGTGAAAAACACAAACTTCCAATCATAAATTTACACAAAGCATATTTAAAATGAAAAATTAAGGCCTTTTCGAGGCCGTTACTGTGTCCAGGAAGCCTGAAAGTGACAGCCGAGGAGCCGTGTAGTCCCATCAGCTGCAGCTTCATTATCCGGCCTCCAACCCTGAAGTACAGCCTCAGCCATGCCGAGCCGGTGACTCTGCCATCTGGACTCAGCCCACTCTGCCGCCTGGAGCGCACTGCGACTCCAGACGTGGCGAGTAAAGGTGCCCTTATGATCAGGCCGGCCCCTGCATGCACAAACAACCCTGTATTCCTGGCAATTCTTGTGAAAAGCCAATGATATAATTGCTGCCAGAAGAAGAGAAGCAGAAATGACTGAAGTACTGCACACGGCTGGTGACTGGTAAGCGCACCTCGTCAGGTGAGGCAGGAAAAAACATGAGGTTGGAGAGGGGTGGGGGCTCTATATAAAAAAAAATTATATCACGTGGTATGGGTGTCCAGTGAGGCAGGGATGCCTCATATGTGTAATGAAGGAAAGTGAGGGAGGGACGAGGAGGTAATGCCGATGTCTTAGTGTTTGGAAAAAGTTATGCACTTTCTTCCCTCCGTTCCCAAAGTATTCAAGCATTTAGGAAAGTCTCCCTGGACAAAGATGAATGGCTGTAATTATGAAAAAACTCTTTATAATTCAGAGATGGATTCACAGACAAAGATCCAGTTGCAGCAAGTTTGCCAGTTTTCCTCAAGGTAAACACAGCTTTCACTATTACCAAGACCTGCTACTCTTTCCAGCCTTAAGCAAGAATTTCCAGCATGCAAGCATGCTCCACTAAACAGAAGAAAACAGACCACCTACCTTAGCCTTTGGGGTAGCCTACTAGCCCCGGGCCTTCAGGATGAGGCTGGAGCTATCTCTATCTGCTGTCCATTATCCGGCAGAAAGAATGTCTACCAGCAAACAGAACTGAGCCCTTGTGTCTGCTCTCTCCCTAAACAATCATTTACATGAGTTTTAAAAAGTGAGCTAAGCTGGTCTTGATGATAGCACTTATGCACAATAAAAATAAAGTTCTCATGTTTTGCCTGCTTATAATTTGCCACAGTATTACCGGGTTAATATTTCAGGAATGTTTCTTAGTATTTGAAGAAAAAACTGGTGTGCAGTTATTAAGTGTAAGAGAAACCAGGAGCTTTTTTAACCAGGTCCTGCACATGTACTCCTTAATCAGAAGTGTGAAGAAAAAACTGGTGTGCAGTTCCTAAGTATAAGTGGGTGTTCAGGTCTGTTAAGAAGTGCCCTCACACACCCCAGAGGATGTCATGATTCATCATTGGGCCTGCTCCTCGTCGGGCCAGCAGTGCAATGGCGGAGATTTTTTGTTGATGAAGCCGTTGGGTGCATTCGGGTGTGTGGGCTGGGTAGTACAGTGAGTGTGCAGTGTTGTTTAAAATAGGTCTAGGGCAGTCCTTTACGTCAATTTTATTCTTAGGGAGCACTAGCCTAACTAAAAGTCATGTGCTCAGCTTCAGCCTTTGGGTATATTTTGAGAAGTGCTTCTCTATTAGTGTTACGAGCTCTCTTCTGGGCAGTTTTTATTTTTCTTGCCGGGTATTCCCGTCTGGCTAAATGGTCGGTGAGCTCCGACGATTGTGTATTAAAGTCCTCCAGGGCAAAGGCTGAAGCTGAGCATTTGACCTGCGTTTCCTCATTCACACCTGAATCAAACATTATCAGATGGGTCCTGGTGAAACACTGGAGGATTCTCCAGATTGGTGACCTTGCGCCCAGCCCCCGGAAGTTTGCTTTCAAGAGAACTTCGAACCTAGAACATATGCTAGTCAGTACTAGACCCAAAAAGAAGGCGCCACCACAAAGCCTACTGTGGAACCTGTCATCTGTAGTCAGCCACTATCCCTGTGGACAATGCATAGTCTGTCTCCTCACCAGTGCAACCAAGACAGTTGCACTAACTGACAATTTGAAGTGGACACAAAATAAACATATCAACTGTAACACACGTAATTGCGTATATCTCATCACCTCTCTGTGCCAGCTCAAATATGTGGGGATGACAACACGCCCTGTAAAATCTAGGATCACTGAAGACAGGAGCAATATGAGGTGCAAAAAGACAAACACCAAAATGTGTGCCCACTTTACGGAAATGAACCATACCACCAATGACCTACACTGGACAATATTGGAATCCCACCCCCAAATGTGGAAAGAGGTTTTGTTCAGGAAGGAGCAATACTGGATTTTTAAACTCTTCTTACAAACCACAGGTTTAAAGGACAACATCCCCTGGGTGGAAGTGAAGTGATCAGGGTAATCAATTAACGCAAACTGATGATGGGATCTACCCCCTAACATGCTACCTCTACCAAGCACTATAAAGAGGTCATAACTTACAATAGGTTACTATTACACCTATGTCACATAGACCCAACACAGTACCCATGCTTGATCACTATGGAGGTTCACCCCATCCTCTAATTTATCAACAGTCAGTGGAGGCATTATGCATAGCCCTCCCTTTTAGCCCTGGCCCAGTACACCCTACCCAATGCCCCTTAATTGGGGGCAATATTTCACAAGAGGGGCTCTCTAATATGAATGACAACTGCGTGAGAGAGTTTATGTACCATCAACCGCTATTAAACCTAAACCACAAGCCACAGTGTAATCAGTGTTTTCCCTAGCAACGAGCATCTCCTTGAAAGTGCACAACATGAGCAATCACTATGCCCACCGTAAACTCCAATATAGTTTCAATAAAGTTTACCCCCAAGATGGCTGCCGCTTTTGACATCCTAGCGTCGCAACACTAACACGCCAGAATGTGCTATTTCAAATACTATGTCCCCTCAACCACACCACATGAGAACCAGAGCCAGGGTAGGAAAACGGCTAGTTGCAGAGCCGCCTTCTGTGAGTATGCCTATACTAAGAACACGGTGCCCAGCCTCGACTGATAGCTCTTGGTAAGATAAGAGCAACGACTTGGTAATGATTGTACACTTGGCATATACCATGTTTTTTCCACAGGTTTTGAGCAATGAGGTGCTCTGCCGTGACGCACCTGTCAACCCAGACCTACTAACCCAGGGGTGAGTGGGAAAGCCCGCAGTTCGATTTGGACAAAGCTTAGAACGCACTCACTTTACTTCCTCCTCCGACCACCATCACCAGCGTTTACGATGTCAACGACCACGCTAATAGCTGGGGGAGCATTTATGTATAGATGTGTGCACTTGCGTATGACTGGAACTACGGGTTACCCCGGTTTATTGCACATGGATAAGTTCACACATAGACGGCAACAATTCAGTTATTTTTAACCCACTATTTGTGTTGTGTTGTCAATGTCTGTCTCATCAATGTTGTTTCTAGTGACGCTACCTTCGCTCTGTGGCACCTGTGTGGCTCCTTAATAAATTTACAAATTGGAGCAGACATACACTGTGCAAAGGCACGGACCACAGAAGGATTGACCACTGATACCACGAGGGACCACCCAGTCATGTTGACATTAGATGTCCTCCACTGCACGCCGAGAGCGCCGAACCACACAGGATTTTCCCTGTATCCTTTAAAACTTAGAAACACGCCAAGGCAATTCACAAGGGATAGAAAGGAGCTACGCATTATGGACACCTCATGGTATAAGGTACCTTCATTTCCCACCCCCAACCCTTTCTCTCTTGATTAACAAGCCTTACTTTCACCACGGCTACACCCATACTGGGCTCACTTTACAAACTCAGTGCCGCGAGGATGTTGCATTGCTCCCTTAACACTGGTTTATTTCTATTGTTATATTTATTATCACTCTCTTTCAGGTCTCAGATCACTAGGCTAATTGGTCTTGGTGCTCAACAGCAAGGCTGGTTACTACTGCATCACCCCACTTCAAGAACCAGCATTGCGATAGTGCTAGAGTTTAGGCTAATTTCTCTAATCAAACCCGGTCCTGATGAATTGCCAGTTAGGGGCTTCCTTAGGCAAGAAACATATCGACCTTACGCACCACACAGGCCCTTTAGGACAACTGCATCCAGCTAGAGTTTCCTGCTTTTATTTAGGCTAGTGATCCCTAGGAATAAAATTGACGTAGGGGGCTGCCCTAAACCTATTTTAAACAGCACTGCACACTCACTGCACTTCCCAGTCCACACACCCACATGCACCCAATGGCTTCATCAACAAAAGCTCTCCACCAAAGAGCCCCTTTGCGGGTGTCCATCGGGCACTGCAGTGCTGGCCCGACAAGGAGCAGGCCCAATGATGAAGCATGACATCCTTTGGGGTATGTGAGGGCACTTCTTAACAGACCTGAACACTCTCACTTACACTTAGGAACTGCACACCAGTTTTTTCTTCACATTTACCATTAAGGAGTACGTGTGCAGGACCTGGTTAAAAAAGCTCTGGTTTCTCTTGTTTAGACACATGTTCCTTAGTATAAAAGCTTTTCAAAATACAGGGAACAGCAGTCAAAATACATGGAATCCCTTTTCCTACTTCTTATGTTTTTATTGATCTAAACAAACTCTACCCTGAGCCAGCCCTTTCCCACCTCAAGAGGATCAACGAAATCCTCACTCGTTCAAGAACCTACATTTTACACACATCATATTGCAAATTGTAATGCACAGGCTAGGAGGTCTCTTATACACTTACAAGACAAAGTGACACATGTAGTAGTCGCAGGTGAAAGATGCCTAGTTAGGGGGCTGCTTTTGCTGAACTCATTATACAATAAACCTCTGAAGCTGTACGACTAGCCACTCACTGAACTTAGTTAAAATGAATTAGGGCTTTTTCTAGCAAAACCTTAGCTAGGTAATTGTACATGTTCTACAAGGAGTAGAGATTATCTAAATCAAATGTTTTTATTGTTTTTTTGCACTTATTTACCTACAGACTGTGCACATGGTGCTTGTAGATTAAAAGCCCATATTATCTTTTAAATGTAGATGTATAAACATTTTACATTTCATACTTCAACACTAGTCATCCTTGCAAAATGTGTGGTCCACATAAAATCCGAAAGTTGATTGTAATTTTGTATCTAAACACAAACCTAACTAATGCATGCATGAGTCACTTGAGCAAGTCACATTTATTTTCTAAATTTGAGAGAAAACATCAGCAAGCTTACATTTGAGATTTTACACATGTGCAGCATGCATTAGTTGTGTGCCTATTAAAGTTGGCTTACCAATGTGTCAAATATGCCAATGTAAACTCAAAATCAGTTTTAATTTTCAAGCGAGTGCACATGCAGGTGGGAACTAGTTGTGAAACATTCAAAATAAAAAATATAACCACAAGGGCAACAGTTAAAAGATCAATTGCCTACAGTACTTAGGAAGAATCGTGTTGCCTCAATTTGTGTGTAATTAGTACAGTTGCAGCTATAGAGAGCATTATAAATGGTGAGATAATTGAGAGCTTGTGTTTTGCTTTGAGCTGTTATAAGTGTTGTGAGAATCCGTTTATGCTTCTCTTGTACTGATCTTCTCTTCATTGATTTTTTCTATCAAAGCTTTGTGAGTGGCTGCTGTACCTTCATTTATTACTCCATATTTATTTGCAGCATCTTATGCAGTTTATTTTTACATCTGTTAGAATGGATGTTTTAAGGCCTTTCTTATCCCTAAGTTGTGATCTGAGGGATACAGAGGAATTTAGCAATAACATTCCAAATATGTGATAGCACGGCAACCATCTTCAAAGACTTTTATTTTTAAAACATTGAGCTGTTGAATTTCAATGGCTGACAATTCAGAGTAGTATAACCATCACTAAATAAAAAGAGTGATTCTGGGAGACTCTGGAAATTTTGAATATATGTATCCAAGTACTGGACTGGACTTTGAGACCCCACGCAGAAGTGAAGAGATGCAGTCACTTAGAACCCCTTTAAGCACATTTTGATCCTGCATATATTTACTAGGAGCCCCTTATAGGTGTTTTAAAAAGCATGGGTCTAAATAACATTTTGCGACATTCATGTGGTGATAGTCCCTTTGCCTTATATCCAAGGCGGCGGTAGGCCACTTAACCTGGCTTAACGGCCCCTTGTAAATAAGGCCCCCTTTCATACTACTCTTAGCATGAAAGGGGTGGGTAATGAGTGTTGCTGCATTCCACCACAGCACCCATTGATTTTGATGCTGCCCCCTATTTACAAGGGTGGTGTAAATAGGAGGCAGCTCCAAAATTAAGACCAGGGAAAACCGTGTTTTATCATGGCAAAACGAGGAGAAATGGTTAATTTCTCCTTGTTTTTGCTAGTTCTGTGTTTGCTGCATTGTGCAGCACATGTAGAAACAGCAAACTGTCATGAATGATTGTGTATGTGCAGGGAGGTGTCCCTACCAGCGCATAAACAATCATTAAACAAATGGCGATTCACAACTTCTTTGTGTGCTGCACAACGCAGCACACATAGGAGTTCCAAATCGGCATTCTGGATTGTTTATGTGCAGGAAGGGACACGTTCTGGTACATAAACAATCATTCCCTCCAATGCAGACACCCTTGCACAATGGTGCAAGGGTGCCTGCGTTGTCACTAGGCAGCTAGATTTAGTGTCAGAGCTAGGGGAAACACAGGGGTGCGCCGCATTCTTGGAACACAGCTCATCTCTGCATTTTCAGAATTGTGAATCATCGCTTTAGCAAATATGCCCCCACGTGTTTAGAAGTGAAAAGAGACAGTAAAGAAGAACATATCACCAAAGTTATAACATTATATCTACCCAGAATCAAAAGATATACATTGACCAATTTTTCAACCATCTGTTTAAGTCCTCCCTAAATGGGTCAAAGTTCATGCAGCATATAATGTCAAAATTGGCAGACCCTTTCATGTACCAGTTTTCTACTTTAGTTAAAAGATACTCAATGTACTTATTTTCAAGGTGTATGGCTCAAATTTTCATCTCTATCATATTCAATTTGTATCTGTGGTCTTCCCAAAATTAGCAGGACCACTAATGACCTTTGCCTTATTCCTTATTGGTTGTCTCCTTCAATGTGCCCCTGACTTTAATGTTGCACTCATCATACAATTTCATATTCTGTATGTGTTACAGTGTTACATTTTCACATATTTCTGTTGCCCTTGTATGAAAGCCAACCCCACCTTAATATCAAGGGACAATTGTTTAAGTGAGTTCAACAGTTTTTTTTAAATTGGTGCTCTCTTGCAGTGTACAGTTGAGGTTAATAGGAATGATTATCCATGCGGGTGGGTCAATTTGGAGAACAAATATTCAGGCAGATAATAATAATAATGATCCATATTTGCAAAGCTTGAACATATCACCCCTTAAGGTTTCAAGGTGCTGGAGGCCATCGGAGAGATTAAGTGAGCTATTGCCCAGAGTAACATGATGCTGAGCTGCCACAAGTGCCGGAGAACGAACTGTGATCCCCACGCTCCGGAATCAGCTGCTCTGGCCGCTGCACCGCAGACAGATAAGTGTATTTACAAGCTGTAAGCGAAACATAACAGTGACAAAATAATCTCCTATTCTCAGGATATGACTTATTTACATATCAATGAGTGACAGATTTGTAGTATAATAAAGAGTAGAAATGAGGAAGATAAGCACATCACATATACAAATTTAATCAGTAGAAAAGTGTTTTTTCAGCTACCTTGAGAGAATAAAAGACTCTCCCACTGGTGGGGAGATACGTCTATATAAGGGCTCATGAAACCTGAAGGACTGCAATCTAGATGCATTCAGGGCGGTTTGTGCGTAGTAGAAGGCTTTGTCGTCATAACAATAATAATAATAATAATAAGTGGAGGTTCCAGAGCGCACGGCTACTTCGGGCAAGGTGTCTCGGTGCTCGGAGCGGACTAGGAGGGGGCTGAGCAAGTTCTTATGACTGATTGAAAATCCAGGGTTTTAATCCTTTCCTGAAGACTTGTTACAATTCCACCAGACGAAGGTGGGCTGGCATAGCGTTCCATTGTTTTGCTGTTTTTACCGCGATAGATCTGCTGCCTTGCATGACTCGTAGGTGGTTTCATCTCAGGTCCCGTTCCTGATGATATAGTTGCAGTCTCTGCCTATGAATGCCAACAAGAGATTGCTGGCAGTATATATGTTTTGTAAAAAGCAGGAAGAGAGACTCTTAAGGTGCACAATGCATCAACGTTATTAGCCAGCTTGATGGTGGTAGTGGGTCGTGAGAGTGTTTCTGGAAAAGTTGAAAAGTTGAAAAGGGTTGAAGTGAGGGAGTTGATGACCTTGCCCAAGGGATTGAACTGAAAGGGTTGGTCCACAGACCAATTTGTTGCTGAGTTACTGATACATGGTCAAGATATGCTTTATGACTATTCTGAAAGTTAAACCATACATCAAAAGGTTTGTCATAAATAAATTAATCTAGCTACATTTTAAGACTAGATGAGATTCTAAGACTTCTTGTGAAGGCAGAAGGTGTCAAACAGTTAGGTGTTCTGGGTTATTTAAGAGGTCCAAGTAAAGTAGTCAATATTGTAAATGCAAAGTTCATAATAAGTGACTGGAATACCAGCCAATGCTTGATTTAGGTAGACAATCAGGGATTCAAGACATGATGAAAAAGGGAGACCGATGAGAAAGAAAAAAAGGTGTGAGTCCTCTCCTTGAGTGATTTGTTTTAAAAGTTATTAAGCTCATGTATAGCTTCCTCCCTCAGGGCTATCTTTTCTGCAGGCTTTAGGCTAATATGTCTTGCTCATTGTCATCCTGAGACTGGGCCCTTTTCTCACCATGCAGTCAGCATGTTGCATGAGAGGGATGTGGCACAATCAACAAAGCGGCCATACGTGGTCCCGCAAACAGTGAAGCTGCTCACCACCAACAAGACGCTTATGCACGTTGAGGCCCCATGATGTAGGGCCACACTCCTTACGGAGAGTAGCACTTTTTGGGCCTCCGCACAAGGCAATCCAGTATCCAGGTACAATTCTTACTTCCACACTCCCACGGTACCAGTAGTTGGGATCCAGCAGACAATGTAGGCACTTAAGAGGGCACGACTCTTCAGGTGTCATAGGTAGATGGTATGGGTCCCTCGTGGGAGGTCTTTGATACCCCTGAGACTTCCACCAGAAAACAGGCGGCAAGCCAACAAGCCCCTGGAGAGCACACTTCAAGGAGCCGCACAACAGCAAGTCAGTGCGGACCAGCCACTATTCAGGAAGGGTGCATGGTCCCTTTCAATGGCATTCATTTTCGTTGTGCACAACATATTCCACTGGAAGTGTGTACTGTGCAGTTCCAGGCTCTCTGGTCCCATGTTCCCATAGGTGTATCTTTGCCCTGCTGAAGTTTGGCACCAGTAGTTATATTGTACTGTGCCTTAGGCCTGGGCGGAGTTCACAGAGTTCCACTGCAACAAACTCGCAAAGTGACAAAAAAACTCCACCGTGCTCCCCAAGTGGTGGAGTGAGTTAAGTCGCACTACTCATGTTTATTTTAAGGTGTTTGTCCTGAGCTATAAAATCAGTGTGAACAGCACCACGTGCAACGCAACACGCAGTAGTTTATTTCTGCCGCTCAATGCTCTACTCAAGCAGCAGCTTCCTCATTGTGAGAGACAGGATTCTCAATGCAAATGGTGTCAACCTGTTGCAACCTCCCGCGTACCAGGAGGTGGTCTAGCATTGGATTTTCCCCACTCACACTTGCCAACTTAACGTTGGCGAGCCACGAGAGAGGAAAAACTCCTCTACTCGCCACTATTTGGAGTTTTTGGGAGCGTTAAGCCTGCCATCTGTCTGGGTTCGGAGGGTAGGGGCATAATTGAAACTGGTTTCCTCTGCCTCTCAACTCCTTTTTTTGAAGACCATGATTTACGACCCCTTCCACTTGCTCTAGCATTCCTATGCAGCATAACCCTCTCCTCCTAAAAAGGCTCTTTCAACCCCAGGGGCTACTTATCACCTCATCAAAGCAGCCTGGCTAATCCACTTAACTCTGACCAATCAGGGCAGATCACTGGAAGGCTGAATTGTGGCTTACAGACAATAAAGTTGTGTAACTTCTTGTCTGTACATTTTAGGTCAAAACAATAGCATATTGTTGGATTTATCAATACCATTCTACTAAAAATACTGAATATCATAGTTGGTACTATGAAAGATAGTGTAATGCATGTGTGATTGGGTCTGGTTAATAGAAAAAAATAATTAGAGATGTGGATATGCTTTACAATATGTGCAGTAAATCACACCTGCTATAGTTCTTTTTGTAGCAACTATGACCCTTCTGGGATATGCTGTGAACTTGTGACTTACTGGTTCTAGTGGGTTTCTATGGTGAATCTGCAGAGGGTGTATTGGGGAAGGGTGTTAAAAATACAGCTATTAATTTTTTTAATTGGTGAGGGTTAGGCTAATTGTTTTATAAGGTAAGTAAGATTACCTAGTCAGGATTTTTCATAAAAGTGTAGTGTAGTGTTACAAATATAAAACTATAAAGGAATGTAGTGGGAGCCTGTTTGCCGTGAGCCAGCACCAAATTTTCCAGAGGACGCTGTGAGGGGAACGGCTTGGGCGAGAGAGCGGGGCTAATCCTACCAAGATCCATACCGGCGCCGCCGTGAGGGGAACGACCAGCGTTGCGGGACTACATCCCTCAGAAGTCTCTGCGCCAGGCGCTCGCCGTTGCTGTCATCAGGCAGCGCCTGGCCCCTACTTCAGTGCCGCTGGTGCCCCGCAGCGCGGGACGCGCGCGGGCAAAGCCCGGGCCAAGGGCGGGCCCGTCCGCACCCGTCAGAGTCCGAAGGAGGCCGGGTCAGGCCACCCCCCTAACGCCACACAATGGGTAAGCGCAAACAAGCAGCATCCCTAGAAGGGAGCGGGAAGAAAGCGAAAGTGCCCCGTAAATCTGACTGTATCATCTCATATTTGTCGTCCGCCGTTGGGGTGCTATCTAAGGAAATTGCCAACGCTGAATTGGAACTTGGACTGGTACCTCCTACTTTGCCTTGTGACCACAGTGAGGGTGTGGTCACTCCAAGTATCCCCTTGGAGCCCGTTGTAATAATTTCTAATCCCCCTATTACACATGAGCCTGCTTCCTCTACCCAGGGTGAGGTGGTTCAATCAGAGTCTCAGGCCTGTGTCACTTCGGGAGTTGTGAGAAATTGTAAGAGGAAGTGTACGAAACGGCCTAAACCTGTTCCGGCATTGACCTCGGAGGAGCATCTAGGGACCCCTATGGCGGTCATCCTAGAAAACCTAATTGCATCACGGGTGGAACCTTTACTGGTCGGCATCGCGAAAGACATTGTGGAGACACTTAATGCTTGTGTAGCAGATCTGCTTAAAAAATGTTCCAGCTTGGTAGCCTCCAATAAGGAGCTTAATCAACAGCAGGGGGGGACAGGGTGGGGTTAGATCATCAACCTAGGTTAGATCGTGGCATTGGTGTCTCTTTGGGGCCATTGTTTCAATCATGTCCCCCTAAGGTAGGCATTCCCCCTTGTAGAGAGTCGGTACTGGCTCCCCCCCTCCTACTCCACAATCGTTACAAACCTCACATTTAAATAGCCACACGGCGGGTGAGGTTGGTAATGTTGTTCCTCAGCCCGCAGTAAGGAGCTTGTTACAGGCTAAGGGCAGTCAGGTTATACTTGATCTTCCCCCGGAATCAGCTCCTCTGGTGGCCGTTTTTGTTGGGGTCCCCCCGCTCCAAACGGGCGCAATGGAATCTACGCATGATTTATTGAGGCTTACTAGATCATGGTGTTCAATTCGTAGCTGCGGTGGCCTGGACTTTTCTTCAAACATCATTATGGCTAGAAGGGTGGGGTGGGTGGGACGACGCTCAAAGCGATTGATGGGGGATTGTGTAATTGTTAACTTCAATAGACCAAATATTGCTGACAGTCTGTTTTGGGATGGGTCTGAGATCAGACAGGGGGAAACGAGAGCAGTCCCCCTTGGGTTCTTCTATCAACCGGCCTCTCTTCCCCTCCCTGGGTTACACAATCATCGGGTTTACCCAGCAACGCTAATTATATCCCGCCCCCACCCTTGAAGCCTCACTCCTTCACAAGAGGGCCTTACCTGGGAGGGGCTCAAAACTTTGGAGCTCCGCATATGCCGGTAGATTCCCAACCTCCTCAGAACGTCTTGCTCCCACAGCCTCCCATTTTGACATTGAATAATTACTACTCCCCACTGTCAGATTTGGCAACTAATGATTGACTGCCAGAGCCGGCTCAGACAGCTGTTCCCTGTTCTGATCATTCTGCTGGTAGGGTTAGTTGTAAATTACTTAGTTGGAATGTGGCTGGGATAAGCTCTAAAAAAGCGGACCCATCCTGGCTGGACTTTTTAGGCAAACATGACATTATTGCCATTCAGGAAACTTGGGACCCCTCTAACAATTTCTGTGTGGATGGCTACTCCAGCTTTGTCGTTCCGGCTGTTTCGGGGGGGCTGGTCGTCCCAAAGGGGGTCTACTGCTTCTTTCGTCACTGCATCTGTCGGGTACTTTTACCCGGCTGACCACCGAGTCTAATAATTTCCTTTGTGTCGAATGGCTGGTTTCCCACACTTTGAAATTTCTATTAATTAATTTTTATAATGCAAGAGAAGGCGCTGATCTCACACAATATGTGGCCGCCTTGCAATTTTTTATGTTGGAATATAGTCAGAAACAAAACACTGGTTTTGAGTTCGTCCTTATGGGCGATTTTAATATTCATCCTTGTGTCGACGAGTGCTACCTAAAGTGCCTTGAAGTCTATGAGGGGCCGGTAGGCGCCTTGGCTCCTCATTTTGAGCATACTAAGCAGGGGGAGGCCCTTGAGGTTCTCCTCGCCACAACCAACATTTTTGAGTCTAACCTCATAGAGGTTGGAGGTAGGGTCCCCACTTTTAAAGGCTCTTTTCTGGGCTCAGTAATCGACTACTTTTTCTTATCCACTGGGGTTTTAGCTAGGGTTCTTGCCCACTCAGTTATTCCATCTGTACATAGCGATCACAATCCGGTATTTTTAGAGGTGGCTCTGCCAAAGAGTCTGGGCGTAGGGCACCATCCCTGCCCAAGAGATCTTCCCCTGATTACGAAAGATCAGGGTCGCAGGGTAAAATGGGCCAAGGTGGTCCCTGCTTCCTTTTTAGAGGAGCTTTGTGCTAAGATGGATGGGCCGTGGACCACCTGTGCGAACAAACATTCGACTGCAGAGGAGGTGGTCAGGGGCTTTGAGGCCATTTGCGTACAGATTTCCCGGGATCTGACCTCCAACTATTCTTGCCGAAACAACAGTAATCCCCCCAGATGGTTTGATGGGAGTTGCTCCAGGGCTCATAGGATTTTGTTTGATGTATTAAAAAAGAGCCCTAGGGATCGGGGAGAAATCTCACACGCGAGAAGGGCCTATAAAGCGGCCATTGCCAAAAGGAAAAGGGCAATTAAATCGGAAGCCTGGAATAATCTCCTATCTATTGATGTCCTTCGGGACAGTGGTAAGTTCTGGGCCACAATAAATAACCCATTCTTCTCGGATGTTGAGGGCACCACCCAGGATTGTGTTATTCAGGACGAGCTCTGGTATGACCACTTCAGTAAAATCTATGGGGCTTGTGGTGCTAGCTCTAATAGTGGTCCTCTTCCTTTTGCATCTTGCTCCATGCCTTTCTTAGTTTTTGAGCAGGGGGATGTGGAAAAGGCGATCAAGGAGTCGGCCAGTAATAAGGCACCTGGCCCTGATGGTGTACCAGCAGACCTTTTCGCCTATTCTCCTAGTGTCTGGGCAGGGATCCTAGTTAATGTTTTTAATGCCGTCTCAAGCTATAGGTTTCCAGCCTCATGGGCAACTGCTCTTATTATACCCATTTTTAAAAAGGGCCAACGTGATGACCCCTCGTGCTACAGACCTATTTCCCTGCTAGACTCTGCGGTCAAGATCTTGGGCAGAGTCCTACTTGGTAAACTCAGGGATGCCCTAGCCAGCAGGGGCATTTTATCTAACTTGCAATATGGTTTTAGAGCAAAGAGGGGGACTTTGGACCAGTGTCTAAATCTCCAACTTTTAATCAGCAAATATACGGTGGCGAAGGACGGGTCCCTTTTTATGGCTTTTATGGACCTGTCCTCCGCCTTTGATTTAGTCAACCGGTCCAAGCTCTGGTGCATCATGATGGATTTGGGAATTGACCCGCCTTTAGTAAATTTTCTTGCAACTTTGCATCAGGATTTATCCGCATCCGTGAGGGTCACTCAGGATGGGAAATGCACGAAGCACTTTAGGTCGGAGAGAGGGGTGAGGCAGGGGTGTATCCTTGCCCCACTCTTCTTTACAATTCATATTAACGGCCTGGAGGGGTCTCTGGGGGTTCCGAGAGCAGATGCGCCGCGTGTGAGGGAACTGGTTGTTCCGGTTCTTCTCTGCGCGGACGACGCCGTTTTGTTGGCCCGCACTGCGGTGAGGCTCCAGAGATTGTTGGATGCCTTTGGAGCATTTATGGCTGCTCTGGATCTTAGAGTGAATATTAAAAAATCCCATTTTATGGTTGTGGGGAAACAGCGTAAAAAGCTTATGTCTAGATCCTTATTTTGCAATGGGGAAGAGATCTCCAGGGTCAAGGTCTTCTGCTATTTGGGAGTCCTCTTTGATGAGAATGGCTCCTGGGGCCCACAAATTAAACTTAAACGCAACTCTGTAGCCAGGTCTACCTCAGCTGTGATGAGTTTTGTTAAGAAGTTGGGGGCAAGGCCTATGGAGGCCTTGCTGAAAGTTTATACTGCAAAAAGCCTGGCCATCGCCACTTATGGCGCGGCTCTGTGGGGCTATGTTACTCAGGACATGATTCAAGTAGCAGAAAACAGATTCCTGCGTTCTTTGCTATCAGTTCCCCAATCAACCCCTGTTTTTTCTATCCATGCGGAGGTTGGTTTGGGCTATGTTTCTGATAAACTGAAGTTGGCCCCATTGTTATTTTGGGTGAAAACATGGTTAAACCAGGAAATCTCCCTTAATCACCAGATCTTGACTGATGTTTTAGCCCTAGATCATGCTAACAGAATCCCCTGGTTAGAGTATATTAGAGTGGCGTTCTCTAGCATGGGGCGCCCTGAGCTTTTTTCATCCCCATCTCTTATAGTTAAAGCAGACATTGCGTGGACCAGGCAGTCTTTTTTAGATAGGCTTACTATGGACCGCGAGGAGACGGAACTTCGAAAACCAAGTGTGAGAGCGCATTTTTTGCTTCTCTCGTCTCCTTCGCTGGAACCCTATCTAAGCATTGTTTCAAATCCTTTCCATAGATTTTTATTACTGCGTTTTAGGTTTAATCTGATTCACTATTCACTTGGCTCTTATTCACTGTGGGGCAAGACCGAATGCAGCGCACTATGCCACTGTGATGACTTTTCTTGCCAGGATACTCTGCATTTTATTATGTTTTGCGAGTTTTATTCTGCTAGCCGTAAAAAATATCTACTCCCAATTTTAAAGGAAGCTGGCTTTCTACAAGTTAGACCTGCCCTGCTGTTTCTTCAACAGCGGAGTAGTACTCGCATTATCTTTAGTGTGGCAAACTTCCTGGTGGCTGCTATGCTCTGCAAGGCGAAACAATCCCTTAGCTTGGGCAACACATGAGTAATTTTTTAATGATGACTTTTTAATTGTTTGTATGTTGTTTCATTATATGGATTTATTGTAATCGTATTTTGTATTGGTTATGTCATGGCATGTGCTTTTATGAATTTCTGTACTTTTATGATTTTAACTAATCGAATAAAGTGTTTTGACTGACTGACTGACTGTAGGTTTTACGTTGCCCTTTTTGTGTGAATTCCTCGCAATGATCGTGAATACGTTGTGAGTATTGACACAAAGGCATGCAGTTTGGGCTACCTCTATGAAGGAGTTAAAGGGATAAGGGACAGTAACCATTCAGAAATGCAGTTACAACAATGAAATATGAAAGGAATGTTTTTATTTGCTGACTTTTGCAGTATCAGGCAATTGCAAAGTTCAGAATGTTGCTGCCATTTATGGTTGGTTTGTATGAGAGTAATATGCCATTATTTTGCTACGTGTTTACGAACCCTGAAAATATTGCATCTATCTAATAAGAGAAAATAAATATTTGGACAATGATCTCAATATTCTGGTATGTTAAATACATTTCTTTGAAAGCACAAAACATTGATATATAATTGAAATTTTAGGTGATTCCATATATCTATTAATAGGTAACTACGTTATAGTTTGTCTCAGGTGCAGACTAGGTGTCTGTCAAGTTAGTTTAGAATGTGTTTCCATGGAGGTGTATATTGCACTTGTATTCCCTTACTCTATTATGTAAGTGGTAAAGGAAAAGAGCGTACAGTAATTTTATATGTAATAGTGTAGTATAAGATGTCAAAGTTGTATATGTGTATACATGATGTACAGATCATAACAAATGATTGTTACTCATATTTGAAAGTGGAAAGTATGTACTGTAGTTGTATTTGGATTATGAATCTCTCAAAGATAATAGCCATGTGTTATATGTTCTTTAGTGTATGTGTTGGATAATTACAGAGTATATTTGTATGTGCAAACATGGGGAGATATGTTCTTTAATTATATTCAGATTGGTATATGTAATATTACACTGCTAGGTATTGTTATGGCAAGTACTATATAAAGTATTGCTCCTTTGATGCATGTGACATACATGTTTGTAAATTATATAGGCTCTCTGTCACCCGCTCATGGATTAAGAGAAGGACTTATATATATTCACTAAGATACTCACAAAGTAGATACATGTGTATCAGAATCAAAGGCAGTTAGAGATATGTTTCAGATGCATAATACAGGTACTGAGGTATTCATTCAGCAAATATGATGATACTTTTAGAGCTTTCAAAACAGATAGATACTGGTAAATTTTTTAAAACATGCTATGGGACTGCTAGTTAGGCCATGGCGCAGGGTACTGTATGGCTAATATGTAAGATATGTCCTTTGAGTATTTGAGTGAGCTATATGTGCTTATAAAGGTTCTTGTTCTGAAGTGTACATGCACTGTGCCATTCACATTTTAATCTGACATACGTAAGTGGAAATATATACATTATGTGTTGGATGTGGTGTAATTGACCTGTGCCCCGGGTTGCTGAAAGACATTGGAAAGTGCACAAAAATATAACTACTTGGGCGTCTGGCTCACAGAATCAGGGCGGCCATCTGCTCAATTGCACAAAATCCAAACGAAAGGGAAATGCATTATTTATGCTCTTTGCAAACTACAAGCCACCTTGCACAGCCCAACCACGACGGCCATCCGGAGAGTTTTACGTGCAAAACTAATGCCCGCCCTAACCTACGCCCAACTAGCATTTCCCGGAAAACTATCGAAAGAACTGGAAAAAATACATTGTAGTGCCCACAAAAGGCTGTTCCATCTACCTGCGTGCACCCGCAACACATTAGTGCGCTTAGAATTCTCTTTGAACCACCAACTACTGGAAGAGCTGGCCTTTCTGTGTAAATACTATTTTCTCACAACAGCGGCCCAAGAGAAATCTATGAAGGCGGTTTTAAAACACATTTTCTGTGTACCTGGGAACCCATGGTCAACTGCACTCGCAGCTGGAGCAGACCAGCTTAAACTCGCCCTGGAGTCCTGGAACCCCAAGATCATTAAGTACTCCGCCATCAAGTGCACACTCAAAAAACAAGTTCGTATTCACTCTCGCGCCTTAGATCTGGATCAATTGGATAAAAAAGGCCTGCACGAAAGCCAAACCTTGCCACAAAAAGGGTTCAACTCTAAACCTCACCTTACGCAGGCCGTGGGCAGAGCAGCCCTACTCAGGATCTTAGCATCCAGATTACATCCTCTGCCACTTCAAGAAATACATAACACCAAACTGAGAACATTGATGAGCAAGGGCTGCCGGCTCTGCGATTACGAACACGAGTCACTGGCTCACCTCCTATTTTGCTGCCCCGCCTTGCGCACAGCCCGCAGTGTCTATCTACGGCCAATTTTATTACAACTGGGTACCCGCACAGCCAAGGAGGCGATTCATAAATTGTACACATTGAACACAGTAAAAGATATGGCCTCGTTTGGCAAATTCATGCAACAGACTCGAACCCTGCTGACGACTCCACCACTTGGAGCCTCAGTCAACTGCAAGCCTGCCTGATGCCCATGGACTTTTAACTATTGTCTTCTTTTATTAGCTGATATTTTCTGTTTTATGCTAAAGTTTTATGTTATGGTTTTAAGTAACCAGCAATAAATACTCATTCATTCATTCTTCATTCATTCATTCATTCATTCATTCATTCATTCATTAATTGACCTGTGCATGTAGGTTTACTGCAAGGGCTGTCTGATCACTTAAAATTGCTACCCAAGGTTCCTGTACCACATATAACTGAACAATGAGGTAGGCTGTAGCTAGGTCATAGCACAAGGAACTATGTGCTTGAAAAATAAAAGATGCACTCTGATGTTTCAGTGAGATGTATTCACTTCTAGAGACCTATGTGCCCAATTATATATCCAGCTTACACCCAGGCTTCAATCTGACATACCTAATTAGAAAAGCAGACAGACACCGAAAGAGTAAGGGGCATATGTACAAGGAGTCAACACCGCCTTAGCAGCACTTTTCCGATGGTTTTGTGGTGCTATTTACATCGCCCTATGTACAAGCTGTCGCTAACCTCTGTTAGCGGCAATTTTCCGGCAAAAACTTCCATAGAAAAGATTGACATGCAAGGGAGGCGTTCCTGTGCAAAAACGGCTGCTAACGCCACTTTGCAATATAAACAAGGGAATCCTTGAAGGTAGGAGGACCCAAAAAATTGCCTCTGACTGCAGTTAGAGGCAGTTTTTTAAGACCAGAAAATAGCCGGTCATAAAACCTGGGGCCTCATTTCAGCAGGTTTTGGTGCTGGACAGCGCTGCAAGCAATGTTGCTGCGCTGCCCTGCGACAAAACTACAGGGCAGGAATGCGCACCATCAATAAGATAATGCGCATTACTGGGCCTCAGTCCTGAAATGTGTTGCATCAATGCGACAAGACAGCGTTGCAATACTTTTCACTACGCCCTTCTTGTGACACCATGGATGCGCTGTATTCACTGAACAGGGCTCCATGGCACAAGTAATGACAGATACGTCTGGAATCCTGATGTATCTGTCTGCGCCAAAGTCACGCATTGCTGCAGTCGTGTCACAAGCATGACGCAACTCCAGCAATGCATGTGGCAAGCCTATCCCTGTGGCACTGTGTTACCCTTACCCCTGACAGGCGTGAGGTACTTACGCAGTGCCATCCTACAATTGTCGCAGTGAAATCTGAGGAATTTCACTGTGCCACTCCTATTAGGCTTTGTCATGTGGGAACCCACACCCGGTGTACATCATACGTGATGCAGGTATGATGTGGCACAGGGCTTCACAAGGTCACGCATATGCCTACATGCGTCACTTTGCAAATATGGTGCAACGTGGCACTAGTTTTGCCTGGTCCATTCTTGAGGGGTGCCAGAGTGTCGGCGCAGTTGTAGATCCATTGGTGGCGGTTGCGGGCAGCGGTGTCATCGTCTGTAAGCAATGGCAATGTGGTGGTGCTGAGGGAGTTGACGAGAAAATCTTCAGTGGCCTTGATCCACCCACGGGGGGGGGCGATGATGGCAGTGGTGTACGGTGGGCATGGTGAATATGTGATGTATACAATGATGGTCGGTCCAGGAGAGTCCTGTGGTGTGGCTGTAGTTGAAGTTCCCGCTGGCGGAGGAGACGTGCTTGACTTTGTGACCTGCAATGTGGCTTGCTGTGGTGACTAGGTGCTTGAGTCTGATGTTGGTGAGCTACCGAAGGAGGGGGTGGTGTTCTGGTCACTGGGGTTGTCCAGGTAGAACTTGAGTTCACTGAGTAGGAAATTGTTGGTGGATGGGAGAGCCTGGGGTGCAATGAGGTCTACAATGGTATCGGAGAATGTGGGTCCATGGCCTGGGGGGCCTGCAGATGAGAGTGCCACAAAGGATGGGGTTGGGGTTGGTTTGGATCTGGAAGGTGAGGTATTCCATGATCACCGTTGGGTCATTAGAGCGCATGGTCAGTCGGAGTGTGCTTCTGTAGGTGATGGCAATGCCTCCTTCTGGACGGTCGGGGTGGTCCTTGAGGGTGGTTTAGTATCCGTCAGTGATGACGATGGCAATGTCCGGTCGGAGCAGAGGTTGGTCCTGGCAGGCGATGTAGTGTCCCGGGTTGATCACAACGAGAGGGCTAGCATCGTAGAGGTGGGGTGTCTGAGAGGAAGGGTCCTTGGTGCTGAGCACGGTCTAGGGGCAGACAGACGCAACTCCAACAACGCATTGTGAGGTGAGTAATGAAGTATTTTGAAGATTTGGGTGGCTATGGGTTTCGGGTGTCGGAGATGAAATTTGGGGGTGTATTATAGTTAAAATTTGAAATTTGGGGTGTGTTTTGGGGTCAATAATATAATTTGGGGTGTGCATTAGGGTCACATATGATTTTTAGGGTGTGTTTTGGGGGCTCAAAGATTAATTTTAGGGTTCAGGGTTTGCTTTGGGGTTCAAGGGTTAGTTTTACGGTTGCACTCACTGAAGTGGGAATAGTAATATTTACATCTCCACTATCCAAGACCTTCCCTACTGTTGCAATGTGCCTAATATTAGTATGCATTGTAATGGAGTGCGATGTAATGGTATGCGTCGTAACTTCATATATACCTTTGGCACACCAGTGGTATGCCCGCTGCACATGGCCGCACAGCGGCCGTCATTGAGAAGTGCTATGGGGCGGACTGGATAGCTGGGAGGTGGGAAACGCCGGAAAGGACACTGTATGGGGCATGATGCGGGGGGTGTGTGAGCGGGTGTTGTAAATATTTAAATGAGAGAAATCTTACCTCATGGCCGGGTCCCTTTTCTTCGTTGCTCCTGCTCTCCTGAGTCTGCTTCCAGGAACAGGAAGTAGGCAGCCAGATCCCTCCCCTAAGCCAATCACAACGCTGCAATGCGTTGTTGGGATTGGTCGTTGGCACTGGAACAAGGCATTCAGCCAGGGGCTGGAGGGGTGGGCATGTTCTCCATGCAGGCTGTAATGCAGCCAGCATTGCGAACAGGACAGTGTGCATGATTGCTTTTGGCTGCCTGATTGGGATGCCCAAACAGTCATTGCGCTCTTGAATGGGCCTAGCACTCTGCCCCTGCCCTGCTCCGTGAGTCAAGCAGCCCTACCCACCCTCCCGCCCGCAAAGGAAACATAGCACGATTACATGAGGAAGCCATCATCATGTGATGAATTTTCCTCTTCTTGCACTGCTTGAAAGCTGTGGGGTGACGCTCTTCCGCCATAGTGGATGACCAGCCACTGGGGTTGCGTCATCTACAGGTGCTAGGCCTGGGCGACTCGACCCCCGGGATGCCTCCGCTACACGTCCCACCCTCTCCTTACCTGGACATTGACACCTTGGCGCATTCCGCTTCACTCTCTTCAAATCTGTGACTCAGCCAGCAGGAGCCTCAGCCAGGTGGGATTTCACAAACCTGGGTACAGCAGTCGCCGACAAGTCTGCTGGTGAACATCCAGATGTAGTTGATGCAGCAGGGCCCACTTAGGCGTGAAGTTGCAGTGCTCCCGCCACACAAGTTTGGCGCAGCTCAGGGGCCTCACCCTCCACAGCGTCCGGCCAGCCCAACATCATCTGGACTGTAATGCACATAGGCGATGCCCACCATTGGTAATCCCCTCCGTGCACCCCGTTGTAGTGGTGGATCATAGTATGCAATGCAGACCTCCCTACATTGGTGCGCAGGAGCTCCTCCATCATTCACAGCTCCAAGGGGCTCAAGACAGTCTTCTCACACAGGTCAGCGACGTGTTTCCGTGCGACCTGCCAGACTTCACCACCAGGTATGGGCGATCGCCGCACCTCAATGTCTACCGCCACGGCTCATTGACTCCACAGCTCCTCCTCATCCCATCCAGGTTCCAGACCCGGGTCCAGTGAGGCACCCAGGCTCCAGACGCAAGTTTGCCATGTAGAGAAATAATCCTTGGATAATGTGTCAGCTCTGCTATAGTTAAGCCTGTGTAAGTAGTTTTACAGCTATGCCAACATTCACATTTACAAGTCCTAGTGAAAGCATAAACTGCAGTTTTTCCATATATAACTCACCACAGAGATAGGCTGAAGCTGCACAATATATTGCAGGGTATTAAATGCTTAAAATGTTACACATATACTCTGAAGATTTAGTGAGCTACATGCAGTCCTAGAGACACATGTGCCTAATTATAGATCCACTCTGCTAGCGACACTTTAGTCTGATATACCTAAGTAGAAAAGTTGACAGGGACTTAAACAGCCATACAGAGCATGACAGAAGCATCTAAACATTCACTTACACAAACAGGCCCAATGGTTATGTATCTAGCGCTGATGGAGGTTGTTGCATACACATTTAAATAACCCAGAACTAGCCCTTGCATCATGTCTCTGTAGTTTTGATGGCTAGGACAACCTTTACATGTGAAAGTCCGAGGGAAGGCTTAAAGTGGTCTTTTACTATATATAGGTCACCACTGACATAGGTTGCAGTTAAGTCATAGCATACAGGGGTAAATGCTTAAAATTTAGCACATGTACTGAGAAGTTTAGTGAGGTTTATGAACTTCTGCAGATTTCTGTGTCCAATTATATTTCCTCCCTGCTACCCAGACTTCAATCTGAGATACGTAAGTAGAAGAACAGAGAGACACTAAAACACCCAGTGAGGTAATTCATGCAGCTCCTTACAGACACAATTAGAGAATCATACATGTTACAAAGAGAGGAAGTGTTTGAGCAATAGACTTATATACACATGCAATCAGGGACCCAAACAGCAACTGACACACGTATTCAAATATCTAGTAAAGAACAGACACTTTCAACTCTACCATGCAGAGTAGTAGGCCTTGCATCGTGTCGTAGGCCTGCTATATTTGAGCAAGTACATGCACTTTTCATACTGGGTCAATTTTCACATTGAAAAGTCCTACACAAGGTCTAAAGTACTCTTTTACCACATATAACTATCCAGTAAGATAAGCTGCAGGTAGGTCTTAAGGCACGTTGGTGTGTGCTTACAATTTATGAAATATACTGCAACGTTTAAGTGAGCTATATGCACTCCTAGAGGCCCACGTGCTCAATTATACATTCACTTTGTGTCCCAGACTTCAATCTGACAAACATAAATAAAAAATCAGACAAACACTAAAACACCCAGTGAGATAGTAATATAAGCACATGAGCATTCACTCACAGAGACAGGCAGAACTGATGAGTGGTAATGGAGGCAGTTGTACACACACAGTTAAATAGCCCAATAATCACTATTACACCCAGTAAGCAATCCATGTAACCTCTTACAGATACATGTAGAGAAGCATACTTGTCATAAAGAGAGGCAATATACCATGTAGAGAGGTAGCCCTTGTATCATGTCTTGGGCCTGGTAGACATGGGCCTGTGCATGTAGGTATATTGCTATGGCTGTCTTGTCACTTTAAACTCCTACACAAGGAGTTTAAACTTCTCTTGTAGCACATATAACTGAGCACTAAGATAGGCTGTAGCTAGATCATATTGCAATGAGCTATGTGCTCAAAAGGTAAAACATGTTCTGAGAAGTTTCTGTTAGCTGTATGGACTCCTAGAGATCCATGTACCGAATTATACATCCACTTTGCCATTCAGACTTTAAATTGACATACCTAAGTACTAAAGCAGCCATACACTAAAACACCCAGTGAGATAGTAATAGAAGCACCTAAACATTCACTCACAAAGAGAGGCACAACTCATATGTATGCAGCATTAATGGAGGCAGTTCCACACACATTTAAATACCATAATCCTCACTAATACATCCAGGAGGCAATCCATTTAGTCTCTTATAGAGACAGTTATAGAACCATTGAGGTCAGAATGTGAGGCAGCCGTTTACCAACAAACCTAATGATAAATGCAATAGAAGCCTCAGATGGGAACTGACATACTCCTTAAGATATCTTGTAAGGAAGTGACACTTTCTAATCTAACATGAGACAAGTAGCTCTATCATCATATCTTGGGCCTGCTATATTTGAACCTGTGCATTCAGTTATTTCTGGTAGGCTAACCATCACTTTTAATAATCATGGACAAGACATAAGCTGCTATTCTGCTAAGTATAAGGCAGCGGTAAGGTAGGTTAAGCTAGGCCATAGGGCAGGGTGCTATCTGCTTAAAAGTTAATGCATGTACTCTGAAAATTCACTGAGCTATATGCAGTTTACGGACCCGTGTATCAAATTATTCAGACAGTATGCCTCTGAGACTTCAATCTAGCTCACCTAAGTTGAAAAGCTGACAGACACTTAAAGAACCAGTGAGATAGTGACAGAAGCACCTAAACATTCATTCACACAAACAGGGGCAACTGATATGTATCCAGCACTAATGGAAGCAGTTCCACACACACTGAAAATCCCCTCAGCTCACTAACACAGCCAGGTGGCAATCTATGCAACCTTTTACAGACACATTTAGAAAACCATAGATGTCACAAAGAGAGGCAGGTATTTTCGAAAAAAGTTATATAGACATGCAATGACAGCCCCAGATGGAGACTGAGACACTCATTTAGATATCTGCTAAAGAACTGACACTTTCAAGTCTAACATGCAGAGAAGTATCCCTTGTATCATGTCACGGGACTGATGCACTTGAGGCTGTGCATGCAGTTTTACTGCTAGGTCTACCTTCACATTTAAAACTTTTAGAGAATTCTTAAATTATTGTTATTATATATGTACCTCACCACTGAGGAAGGTTGTAGCTAGGCCAAAGAGCAGCTTGGTATTTGCTTAACAGGTACCATAAGCACTCTGAAGGGTCAGTGAACTAAATGTGCTCATCATAACCAATGTTCTCAATTATATATCCACAATCTGACACACCTAAGTAGAAAAGCAGACCGGCACTAAAACATCCCCTGAAATAATGACAGAAGCACCTACATATTCACTCACATAGACAGGCACAACTAATATGTATCTCGTGCTAAAACAGGTAGTTGCACACACACGTATATATTCTAAAACACACTAACACGCCTAGGAAGTAATTCATGCAGCCCACTACAGACATATTTATTGAATTATAGAGGTCATAAAAAGAGGTAGTCATTTACCAACAAAGTTACATACTCATGGAATGTCACCTCCTGATAGGGACTCACAGTCATTCAGATATCTGCAAAAAATCTGACACATTAAAGTGTAACATGTAAAGCCCTTCTCCAGCTTTAAGCTACTCTTCTACCACATATGAATGTCCCCTGAGGTAGGCTGTAGTCAGTTAGTAGGGTATGCTCCTATAAGTTAATGTCTGTGTAAGTAGGTGTATGGGTAAGTGAGAGGGTGTTTGAGTAACTCGATGGGTGAGTGAGTGATTGAGTGGGTGAGTGAGCAACCTCTTACTCACGCATACCTATAACTGAGCATAAGGTATGTTGTGTGTATTTAACAGGGTGGGTGCTACATATCTAAAAGGTAACACATGTATTCTGAAGATTGCCTGAACTATATATCTCATGTGAACTAAAAGTTTAAATCATTAACATATTTGATGTGATACTGTGTAATTAAGTGATGAATGTACTTCTCTATTTTAATTTTCAGTCTTCAAAATCTAGTTATTTACAGAGAAATACCATGCCAACAAAAAGTCAGAGAAGAACGAAGCAGCAGAAAATAGAGCATCTCCTTAGACCTGAGAAACAAAATGGGCAAAATGCAGAAAAGACGGTCAAAGAGAAATGGCTTGCTGGTAAGAGGACCAAGAAAGTCCTTAAAATTGATTTTGCACAATTGGAAAAAGTGCAAAAAGAAGTAAAGAAAAAAAAACTATAACACAGAGTACCAAAGCACAAAAAGTCTCTGTTATAAAAAGTAACAAATTATTGAAAATAAAATGAGAGATTTTAAGTAGAAGGCACAGGCAGTTCAAGGAAATCAGAGGTAGAATGTTCTGTACTAGAGTAATTTGCAACTTGTTAGCATCTATGATGAAGTATAAAAGAAGATAACAAGCAATCCGACAAAAGGAATATATTGAAGGTGTAGTTGATAAGGCATTTCCCTGTAATGGAAAGTATTTATCTTGGTTTTAAACAGAACGTAGACAGTGGACAAAATGGCGTTGTATATGAGGAGACAGAGCCAAAAGAAAAGACTTGTTAATAAAGTAACTGTTGTAAAGTTTTTAGTGGTGATTGGATACATACTTCAAGTACTGTGCCTTTCTTTAACGAAGAAGGCTATTTGCAAGACAACACTTTAGTGCATGCAGTTGTAAAATCTGGATGATATTATGAGATGAAAAATGGTACTCCTATTCCAAAAGAAGTAATGATACCTAGAAATGTTGAGAGCGTGATTGCTGAAGAGGTGCAAGGAAGGGGTAGACAGGCCCCTGTGTACAAATGGAATTGTAGTAGTGTTAGCAGTATTCGACAACAATCAATTGATATATTGAGAAATTTCCTCTGTATGTTTGCTTCTAAAAATGTAAAACATAAAATGCGTACCTTGCATGGATTAGATCCATGCTAAGTAAAAAAAGCATACTAATTTACAAGGACACACACTAGCTTGTCTATCAAAACAGCTTTCATCATTTCAGAATGTTAGGTGTACACCACTCAGAAATTAGAACTTTTGTTAGAAGGCTTAACTATGCAAAAACTCCTACTGTATGAGTAAAAGATGGCGCTAAAGATATCAGCAGGATTGTGGAGGCAAGAAGATCCTTCAAGAAAACACTAAAGGCAAGGAAAACTTGTCTGAAAAATTTGGCGTGGGAAGAATTGTCAGACGCTAGTCTCTTAAAAAGTAGTTCCCAATTTTGGAAAGTAATTAACAGCCCACTTTTTAATGAAATGGAAAATATTATTAATGATTGTCTTATTGCCCCAGATAAATGGGTGTCTCATTTTAGTGGGCTTTATTCTGAGATTCCTGACCAGAATCCTGTAAATTTTGGGGATACTAATCTGTCATCGAAAATTAATTTTACTGAGGCTGAAGTTCAGGACGCCATTGAATCAATGGCAAAGGGTAAAGCACCCGGCCCCGATGGTGTCCCTGCAGATTTGTACAAGGCAGATTCAAATTACTGGGCGAAACTTCTAACCTTAGTTTTTAACGCGGTAGCAAAGGAGGGTGTCCCCCGTTCTTGGGGTAAGGCCGTGATAGTACCAATATTTAAAAAAGGTGCTAGAGAGGATCCGGCATGTTATCGGCCTATTTCTCTTCTCGATTCTGCGATGAAAATAATGGGTAAAGTTGTCCTAGCACGGTTAACATCATGGCTGGAGGACAACTCCATTATTTCGGACCTTCAGTATGGTTTCAGAAAGGGAAGGAGCACGGTAGGTCAATGCCTTAATTTGCATCTCATCATTGGGAAGTATACGATTGCGAAGCAGGGGGTCTTACACTTAGCATTCATGGACCTATCTACTGCTTTTGATTTGGTTAATCGTCAAAAACTATGGGCATCCCTGGCAGCTATGGGTCTTGACCCTGTGCTGATTTCCTTTTTAGCACTTATACATGAAGATACTACTGCGGCGGTCCGTTATAATAAGGACGGGAATCTAACTGATGCCTGGCAGGTGAAGCGTGGGGTAAGACAGGGGTGCATTCTTGCCCCCCTGCTTTTCTCACTTTATATTAATAACCTGGGGGAAGTTTTGTCCTCATCTTGTAAAGACATCCCAAGAGTAGGTACTAAGTTGATTCCCGCTTTGTTGTATGCGGATGACACGGTCTTATTGGCTAGAACTGCAAGAGGCCTTCAAGCCCTTTTAAATGGTTTTAACGATTTTATGGTCTCCTTGGACTTAGTAATTAATTTTAAAAAATCTCACTCAATGACAATAGGAGATGGAGCTGCTAAAAAGGTTAAATTCTTCTGCAATCAGCAGGAGCTAACAAAAGTCCAGACCTTTCCATATTTGGGGGTCACTTTTGATGACCGAGGATCATGGGTCGCGCAACGCGCACAGAAACAGAATATTCTCGCTAGGGCAACAGGAGCATTGTTGGGTTTTGCAAAACGGCTGGGATGCAAGCCCTTGCCCGCGATTTTGAAGATATATAACGCTAAGTGCGTGCCTATGGCCCTGTATGGTAGTGAGGTCTGGGGCTATGCGTCGGCAGTGGAGATTCAATTAATTGAGAATGCCTTTTTTCGGAAACTTTTGTCATTGCCTGTTTCTACTTCAATCTTTAATATCCATGAAGATTTGGGGGCTGAGTATCTAGTGGATCAGATTTCCGTTGCCCCATTAATGGGTTGGTTAAGGGTTTGGGCGCAGCATCCACCAACCCTAAACCAGCTCATTATACAAGATTGTCTGGTCCTTGACAAAGCCATGTGTATTCCTTGGCTAAGATATATCAAATCTAAGATGGAGACTCTTGGCTGCTTAGAATTATTTGAGAGACCATGGGCCTCATGTAGGTAGCCAAATACCGGTCGGTAACGGCCGATTTTCGGTAAATATGCCGTTACCGACCGGTATTCAGACAAGTGAGATGTAGGAGTCCAAAAACCACTTTTCGGTAAATATGAGGCGGTAAATACCGAATCATATTTACCGAATTCTAAAATACCGAATCAGATTTACCGAATACATAATTAACGATTCGGTAAACATGAAGTGGTAAATATGAAGTGGTAAAATTGAAAATGACATGTAGGAGCACTCGGTAATTAAGAAATCCAGGAAAATCGGTAAATAAGAGTCGGTAATTAACACGGATTGAAAGCAGGTGGTAACCATCAACAATGCATATAGGCAAACCCAAAATGCAACAGCGTGGACAACATGGCCGCCATGTACGTCATTGCAAGGCGCCTACGTCTACAGGCAGCAGGACTGAGGGTGTGGCGACGGGAGGAACAAATCTACAGACAGCGCATCACACTATTCCAGCTGACTGATGCAGAGATACATGAGAGGTACAGGCTACACCCCGAAACCATCATGGACTTAATCAGGGACCTTCACCCACTCCTGGACCAGCCAATAAGAAGGGCGCACGCCATACCCCCATATGTGCAGGTGCTCTGCAGCCTACATCTGTTGGCATCCGGCAGTTATCAGGTGGTGATAGCTGCGGTGGGTGGGGTATCCCAGAGTTGCCTGTCACGTTTCTTCAGGAAGTTCCTGGATGCCATGATGCAGAGAATGCACCACTACATAAGCTTCCCAAACACACAGGCTGCACTGCAGAAAACAAAAACAGACTTTTATCACATGGCACAGTTCCCCCATGTCATCGGCTGTATTGATGGTACACACATCCCAATCTGTCCACCAGCTGATACAGAGCACATCTACAGGAACAGGAAGTCCACCCACTCCATCAATGTGCAGGTGATCTGTGATGCAGGGAACATCATCACAGATATTGTTGCAAAGTTTCCTGGGAGCACCCACGACTCTTACATCTTCCAGAATAGTGGGATCTACACACGACTGAGTGCCGGAGAATTCGGAGAGGGATACCTGCTAGGTAAGTAACAGTGACGCCCCTTGAAACCTGCAAATCATAGTGTATAGAGGCATGTTACTGATGGTTCCCTTTTACTCATCCAGGCGACAGTGCATATGCATGCCGGTCATTCATCCTCACTCCCTACCTACACCCAGCAACCCAGAGTGAGAGACGATACAACGTGGCACATAAAACAACACGCAATGTGGTGGAGCGCACGTTTGGACTACTGAAGAGCAGGTTCCGCTGCCTGCACAAGAGCGGAGGCGCACGCCAGTACAAACCCATCACCTGCTGCAAGATAATTGCCACCTGTGCAATGCTGCACAACCTTGCCACGAAAAAAGGTACAGATGTGGAACTAACATATTTTGAGGACAACGAGGATGAGTCAGGCCAGCCAGAGGGCAACGCAGCTAGAGTGCCAACTGCAATCGATGGGAGAGAGAGACGGGCAGAGATCACATGCAACTATTTCTGAGTAAGTGAGGGGACACAGCGAGTTGTGAGAAGTCCTGACGTAGTTTTAATGTGGCACCACGCCATGAACACATGAACAGGCCAATCAGGCAATATACCATCTATACAAGGAGTATGTCCAGGGTTACGTCACCCAATGGGAAGTGGCTTAGCAGGGCTACATCAATGTTTGCGCATACGCGCTGCAGTGGTGGATTGCACGGCCTGTGCATCCTCACTAGAGCCAACCCCAAGCCGCCTGCTGCTCCTGCGTGCTTCTGGGACGGGGGGTGTGATGCTGCTGCTGGTGTCGATGCTCTCCGCAGCATCCCCTGCAGCAGTTGTCGACGCCTGACTAGTCAATAGCACCCCTAGTGCACTTGTCACCTGCACCATCCCCCGAGACAGGTCGCTGCAGCACTGTGTTAGGCCCTCCTGCATCGTCACAGAGCGCCGGCACAGTAGAGAAGTCGCAGTTGCCAGACGGTTGAGTGCCCTGCTGGTAGTGTCCCTTCTCTGGCGTTCCCGGCGCCGTGCTTCGATGTCAGCATCTAATTTGCTGCACAACTGCTGGATTGACTGGGACATGTCCCGAATGCCCGCAGCCATGCCGCTAATGTTACTGTCCATGTTGACTAATGTTGTCCTCATCACCCGCATGTGCCTCTGGACTGACATGACTGCCTTTGATTGCAGGCGCTGTTGCTTCAACATTTGGCCCTCGAGACCCAAGAAGACACCATGGCCGTCAGTGGGTGCTGGTGGACTCTGGACACGCGACCTGCGGCGCCCTCTTGCTCCCGTCTGTGCTGCCTGTGAGGTGTGGGGCACAGTGGCATGGCTCCCTTCCTGGGGCCCGGTGCGGTCTTCTGGGCCCATGCTGTCGTCTGACGAGGTGTCTAAGGCTCGTAGCCTGGCTGCTGGACGCCTCCTCATTCTCACACCTGCAAGCGGAGATGTGGCCGGTGATTCGAACATGAGTGGCGATGCTGGCTCTGGTTGTGGTGATGCTGGCTCTGGTTGTGGTGATGCTGGCTCTCGGTGAGGTGATGCTGGCTCTGGGTGCGGCGAGGCTGGCTGTGTTGGTGGTGCGGCTGCCAGTGGGCCTGCTCCCTGGTCTGAACTTGTGCTGGCTAGAGGTGATACTTGTGGCCGGTGTGCCGTCTCTCCTGCAGCATGCCCTGTCCTGCATGATGTCACATCTGTGGACAGAAATACAACATTGGCTCAGTGTCCCCGAAGGGCTGCATTGCAAGCGTCACAATAACACATTTCACATTCCAATATGTCCTCTGTCTCCTTGTGCCTCGAGTGCGTGACATGCCTTGTTGCCCTGTAACATTTACGGCATGGTTAGTGTTGCCCTGACTACATCTCCCGGAATGCATTGCCTGTCTGCACTGACACGTGTGGACTGCAGTGTGATTCTCGTTTCACAATGGGGGATGTGGGATAGGGGTAGGGGGGGCTACATTGCTGTGCTTTCATCTTACCTTGGTGTGTTGCGGCTCTGGCAGAGCTGTCGGCGTCCCCAAGACCCACGACGCTCTCCTGCTGGATTGTGGCCGCCACCAGCTCCTCCAGTTCGGTGAGGGCAGGTGCCCTGTTGGTTCCACCTCCGGTCTGGCTGGCCTCCTTCTGGATGTCGCCCATCTTCCTCTTGGTTACAATCCTCAGGTCATACCAGCGCTTTTTGAGGACCTCAATGTCCCTGTGGGTCACTCCCACAGCATTGACCTGCGCCTGGATGGCCAGCCATATGTTGCGCTTTTCCGCCTCAGGCACTTGCAGGGATTGCCTTCCAAACAGCTTCTGGTGCTGCTTCACCACCTCCTCCACCAGCACCTGGAGTTCCTTGGGGCTAAATTTCAGCTTCCTCCTCCTTTCCCCTCCGTCTTTCTGTGTTCTCTGGCTGGACATGCTGTTCGTTTACCCGCTCGCACATGCAACGGCTCCTTGCCTCTCCTCTGCACTCCAAGCCTCTCCAGGGTCGGCTAATTATGTACACCTGCCTGGGTGTGGCCACTTCGGCTAATTATGTACACCTGCCTGGGTGTGGGCACTTCCTGGTTGGGTGGGCTGTCGTTGCACAGGATTAGCTGTTTCGTCAAGTCATGTGATTTTATTTACCGAATCCGTACATTCCGATTCGGTATTTTCCGATTCGGTAAATTCCACCTCGGTATTTTCCGATTCGGTAAATACCACCTCGGTATTTTCCGATTCGGTAAATACCACCTCGGTATTTACCGATTCGGTGAATTCCGATTCGTGATTACCGAATGTTACCGAATCGGTAACAGTTCCCGAATTTTTACCTACATATAACTTACCGATTCTAATTTACCGATTCGGTACGGCTCGGTATTTAAGAACCGGTAAAATTTATTTACCTACATGAGGCCCCATGTGAGCTGTCTAAATTGGAAATAAAAGACGTAAAGTCGCAGTTCATGTGCAGGGCAAAGTTGCAGAGAGAAGGCGAGGAAGTGTGTAAACCGTCTGTTAGGAGATTTGTCATGTTAAGTATGGGCAATGAGATCCAGCCATACTTGACTTATATAAATAACCCTTTTCATCTATTTTTATTGATTAGGTTTAAACATGACATGTTACCTTGGCTCCTAGCACACCCGAAGGGCTTTTTTAAAGAGGGCACTTTGGGCCCCTGTCCCTGTGATAACGCCTCCGAACAAAATACGCTGCATATGATTTTTTACTGTAAATTTTACACTCTGTTACGTAAGAAATTTATTTGCCCCATTTTTAAGAACTATCACTTTGACCAAGTAAGGCCCGCCTTGGTATTTCTGCAAATGCTGGGCTCTCCTCTTGTTTGTTTTGGAGTTGCCAGCTATCTTTCAGGGGCAATTAGAAGTAGAAATCGAATGTAGTTTAATATATTTTAGCTCTATATTTTTTAGCATGTTTGACAGTCCGAGACCGGGCCTTTTTATCCCTTTCGCTTGAAATCATGAAATAGTTTTATACATTTTGGCCTGCCTTACTTTTTAATGTTCACATTCGCCTATTATTTGTTTAAACTTATTTTTATGTATATTTGTGCACTGTGTATTGTTTGAAATTCCTTTGTTAATTATTTTTACATGTAACTATTTGCAAATGAAATTTTGTGTATGCTTTGATGGTTTTAATTATTAACCGAATAAAGCTATTGTTGACTGACTGAGTAGGAGTAATGAATAGAGTTCATTTGCATGGTAGTGTAGTGGAAGTAAAAAAGGTTTGTGATGATGTTCAATTTCATTTCTTTGGAAAGGAATAGGGTTGTAGGGACGATGAAGAGTTGGTACCAACAGCAGTTATGGAGCTGAACAGAGTTATTAGTGTTGGTAATTTTGAAAAATAGGTTAGGAGCTTTAACACCGTTTCTTCAGAGCAACCAATCTGTGTTTGTATATGTTCTTGACACATTCACTACATAAGTCAAACTCATAATGTTGATTTGCACATTCAAACTGAAAAAGAGAATAATAATAAGTGGCAACAATTTGCTGGTTATTTGTAGAGGGACTATTTGACTTGTCCACTTGACAAGTTATATGTAAGTACTGCTATAATAAGTTTGGGGAAAACAAAATGGCTGCTAGAGTAGTACACAACTTGGAAATAGTACCTGTTCTAGTCGTACTTAAGGATTTGAATGTTTATGAATCCATATCAATACAGTCTATACATCCATTTCAAATTATAGTCGCATGAAGCCAAAGACACTGAAATTACCTGCAACTGAGCTCCAGAAAGGTCTCAAAGGTAGAGTTGTATACTAGCCATTAGATTTTAAGGGAAATAGTAACACTATAGGGGTACAGAGAAATTTAAAAGAGGGACTTGTAATTCTACAAAATAACATATATTATAATAATGTAGAAATTCTTGAAGATTTCACACATCTGGAGGACAGGACATCATCATCAACAGATCAGAAAGAAAAAGTGAATCGATAAAGAGTAGAAGAAATGTATGTACATTACAGCATCCATCGCCTAGACATTATTGGTGATGCTATTGATCTATATCAACTAAAAGAAGCAAAAGGAACTCCCTTAAGTGTATGGGAAACAAATTTAGAAAGTTGCTGTTTCCCTCATCTCTTTTCTACAGTAGTATGTGGTAAGTATGAGGATCAGTCTTTGAAAATAACCGAGGCCGAGTACAGATTATTCTTTATTCAGAGGATCCTATATTTCGTCAATGTATTCCATATATGTTGCATCTAATATTTGAAAGTGATTTGTCTGCATTGTCTTATGCTGTAAATAACATTTTGAAAACAGCAGTAAATCTGCAAAATCTTCAAGCAAGAGAATTTGTTGAGAAAATTCACTGAATATATAAACAACTGGAATATGTTTTTAACCCCTTCGCTGCCAGGCCTTTTCCCCCTCCTGTGCCAGGCCTTTTTTTGGCTATTTGGGGTAGTGCGCGCTTAGGCCCCTGTAACTTTTTGACCGCATTAGGTAGCCACGCCAAATTTGCATCCTTTTCTTCCAACATCATGGGCATTCTAAAGGTACTCAGGGTTTGTGGATTCCCCTGGAGGGGTCACAGAAAAGAGCCAAAATACAGCAAAATTTTTTTTTTTTTTTTTAAATTGGAAAAACGGGCTGCAAATGAAAGCATCTGGGTTTTTCCCTGCAAATGTTATCAAAAAAGGGTTTGTGGGGTTGAAATCACCATTTTCCCAGATTTTCGGGGATACTTGACTTTTGTCAGAAACCCAACATTTTTTACACAGTTTTGGCATTTTTCTGGGACATAGCCTATTTTTGCTATTTTTTGTGCTTTTGACCTCCTTCCAGTTAGTGGCAGAAATGGGTACAAAAGCAATAGTGGATCCTGGAAAGCTATACATTTTCGAAAAGAAGACAACATTCTGAATTCAGCAAGGGGTCATTTGTGTAGATCCATCAAGGTTTTTTTTATAGAAACAAACAGTTAAATGTAGGATAAATTGAAATTTAGTTGAAAAAAACAGCCTTTTGTGTCAACGTTTTCACCTGTAACTTCTTCTAATTATGACAGCTCTTTGAAAGCAATATACCGTTGCATCCGCTGGACATTACTGGTTGTGGGGATATATAGGACTTGTAGGTTCACCAAGAACCCGACGAACCCAGAGCCAAAAACTGAGTAGTAACTTGCAATGGTTTTTTATTATGTACCGGGTATATAGTAATTATTCTGTAAAAAAGTGTACATGGAAAAATCGGTATGAAAGACACCTATGTATTTCTGAAATGGGAACAAAATATAGAGTTTAGAAACAGTAGATATTTGACACATTTCTGAAATTGGGAATACTCATACTAGCATACTAGCATACTAGCCCTAGAGGCTCTGGCTCCACTTAAATCTATTAAAACCTACAGGGCTACACCTTCTGCACCATGGTACTCCAACGAGCTTCGTCAGAAAAAGGCCGCGTGCAAATCTTTCGAACGCTTATGGAGGCAGAACTATTCCCTGGATAGTAAAACCATCTATAAGACAGCCCTCAAAGAATACCGCAGAATGATCGTGGAGCACAAAAGGGACTACCTGGCTTCCAGAATTAAACACGCTAATAACGGTGCCAGGGAGATCTTCAGCATAGTTAGGTCCTTTACGGACCCCAACGCGCTGACTCGGATTCAGCCTGCCTCCCAGTCTCTGTGCGATAAACTTTCACAATTCTTTGAGGAAAAAATAGAGACCATCTATTCCACTTTCCCAATTTCCACCAGTGAAGACCCGAAAGAGGAATCCACTTCTCACATGCCCCAGTCCCCCTCGCTGATTGACTTTTCAGTCATCTCCGAAGCCGACTCTATGGCAGAACTACTCAAATGTAAGTCTGGCTCGCCCAATGACCCTTGGCCAGCCAAACAATACAAGAAATTGGCCCCCCTGCTCAATCCCTACTTGTAACCATATCTGGAACGAATCCCTAAGAATGGGCTGCTTTCCCGCCAAATGGAAACATGCCTCCCTGATTCCCATTTTGAAAAAAACAAATTTGGACCCTGACAACCCCAGTAACTACAGGCCGATCTCTCTTCTGCCTGCCCCAGCTAAGATCCTAGAAAAACTGGTACATTCCCAGCTGGCGAATTACATCGAAACCAATGGGCTCCTACATGACTCTCAGCACGGCTTTCGGTCGGGCCACAGCACGGAGTCAGCCCTTGTTGAAATGGCTGACTCGGTGAGATGGTCGCTGGACCGGGGGTCGAGGGCGGTGTTAGTGCTGCTAGATCTTTCAGCGGCATTTGACACCGTCTCTCATAAGATCCTGCTGAGAAGACTGGGAGACCTAGGCATTGGCGGAACGGTTCTTAAGTGGCTCGCTTCTTACCTTTGTGACCGCACACAGCAGGTATATACCTCTCCTTACACCTCCTCAGCTAGACCACTCAAATGGGGAGTCCCCCAGGGCTCATCCCTGAGCCCGCTTTTGTTTAATGTCTATTTTACCCCCCTAGCTAAATTGATTGCGCGAACTGGGATTAAATCCACCTCCTATGCTGATGATATTCAGTTACTTTTTACCTTTGAGACTCCCTCCGCTTTTGCCTTTGATCCGCTGAAATCCTGTCTCAGAGACATCTCTAGTTGGATGGACTCTAATTCCCTCCGACTCAATGCTGGAAAGACAGAGATCCTGTTTTTTAACTCACCATCCCCTTTGGATTCCAATCTGTGGTGGCCAGCTGACCTGAGCCAAGCCCCCACACCCAAAGACTCGGTGAGAAACTTGGGAGTGCGCTGGGACAATCAGCTTAGTTTTAACGCTCAGGTCCAAACAGTAGCAGCATCCTGTTTCGCAAAGATCAAGACGATTAACCGGCTTATCAACTATCTGCCGGCAGGCTGCCGTAAGACTGTGGTACATGCACTTATAACATCTCACCTTGATTACGCCAACGCACTATATCTTGGTATCACAGCAGGCCTTTGCCACAAATTACAGACTGTCCAAAATGCTGCCGCCCGGCTGGTCGAGAGAATCCCAGCCAGACAACACATCTCTCCCCTCCTCCGAAAACTACATTGGCTACCGATAGCCAAGAGATGTGTATTCAAGGCCATGACGCTGGCCTTTCGTGCTTCCAAGGGTAATGGCTCAGCCCACTTGAAAAGCACTCTGAAGCCGTACGTCAAGGCCAGGACATTACGTTCTAACTCCCTTCTTCTCCTGGAAACCCCTAGATTCAAACGTTCTCGTACTGGAGGGAAAACCTTCGAGGTCTGTGCCACTCAGTGCTGGAACAAGCTTCCGATTACTCTACGCGCATGTCAAACTGAAGTGGCATTCCGAAGGTCACTAAAGACCCACCTTTTTTCCTCATAAGGTTATCCTCTTTTCCTACCCTCACTGTCTCCAAGTTTTACCAGCGCCGGGACGCCCCGTTGGGGCAGCTGTGCGCTTTACAAAACACACAAATAAATAAATAGCATGATAATTATCAGTCATTTTTTAGAATGACTTCTTTTTTACACAATATCTTTCATTTGGAAAGCAGAAATGCATGGAAAGTCAATAGATAATAACAGTTCCTTTACAAATCTGAATTACCCTAAGTCTCCCGATAAAAATAATACCTCACTTGTGTGGGTAGGCATAGTGCCCACGACAGAAAACGGCGCAAAACGCAACGTGGTCACAACACATTTTCACAAAGCAAAATTACCCTTTTTTTGCAAAGTGCCTAGCTCTAGTTTTTGAACCCTAGCTCTGCGGGCACCTTGGGAAACCTAGCAAACCTATACATTTTTGAAAACTAGACACCCAGGGGAATCCAGGATGGGGTGTCTTGACTGCCTCCCACCAGGGTCTGTTACCCAGAATCCCTTGCAAACCTAAAACATTGTCAAAAAAAACACATTTTCCCTACATTTCTGTCGTGGAAAGTTCCGGAATCTGCGTGGATCCACAAATTTCCACCCACCCCGCGTTCCCCAAAGTCTTACGAGAAAAACGGTACCTCACTTGTGTGGGTCGGCCTAGTGCCCGCGACAGGAAACGGCGCAAAACGCAACCTGGTCACACCTCAATTTCGCAGTGAAAAATGACCCAGTTTTGGAAAAATTACTAGCTGTAGTTTTTGAACCCTAGCTCTGCGGACACCTTGGGAAACCTAGCAAACCTATACATTTTTGAAAACTAGACACCCAGGGGAATCCAGGATGGGGTGACTTGACTGCCTCCCACCAGGGTCTGTTACCCAGAATCCCTTGCAAACCTAAAAAATTGTCAAAAAAAACACATTTTCCCTACATTTCTGTCGTGGAAAGTTCCGGAATCTGCGTGGATCCACAAATTTCCACCCACCCCGCGTTCCCCAAAGTCTTACGAGAAAAACAGTACCTCACTTGTGAGGGTCGGCCTAGTGCCCACGACAGGAAACGGCGCAAAACGCAACCTGGTCACACCTCAATTTCGCAGTGAAAAATGACTCTTTTTTGGAAAAATGACTAGCTGTAGTTTTTGAACCCTAGCTCTGCAGGCACCTTGGGAAACCTAGCAAACCTATACATTTTTGAAAACTAGACACCCAGGGGGATCCAGGATGGGGTGACTTGACTGCCTCCCACCAGGGTCTGTTACCCAGAATCCCTTGCAAACCTAAAAATTGTCCAAAAAAACCAAATTTTCCCCACATTTCTGTCGTGGAAAGTTCCGGAATCTGCGTGGATCTACAAATTTACACCCACCCCGCGTTCCCCAAAGTCTTACGAGAAAAACGGTACCTCACTTGTGTGGGTCGGCCTAGTGCCCGCGACAGGAAACGGCGCAAAACGCAACCTGGTCACACCTCAATTTCGCAGTGAAAAATGACCCTTTTTAGGAAAAATGACTAGCTGTAGTTTTTGAACCCTAGCTCTGCGGGCACCTTGGGAAACCTAGCAAACCTATACATTTTTTAAAACTAGACACCCAGGGGAATCCAGGATGGGGTGACTTGACAGCCTCCCACCAGGGTCTGATACCCAGAATCCCTTGCAAACCTAAAAAATTGTCAAAAAAAACAAATTTTCCCCACATTTCTGTCGTGGAAAGTTCCGGAATCTGCGTGGATCCACAAATTTCCACCCACCCCGCGTTCCCCAAAGTCTTACGAGAAAAACAGTACCTCACTTGTGTGGGTCGGCCTAGTGCCCGCGACAGGAAACGGCGCAAAACGCAACCTGGTCACACCTCAATTTCGCAGTGAAAAATGACCCTTTTTTGGAAAAATGACTAGCTGTAGTTTTTGAACCCTAGCTCTGCGGGCACATTGGGAAACCTAGCAAACCTATACATTTTTGAAAACTAGACACCCAGGGGAATCCAGTATGGGGTGACTTGACTGCCTCCCATCAGGGTCTGTTACCCAGAATCCCTTGCAAACCTAAAAAATTGTCAAAAAAAACACATTTTCCCCACATTTCTGTCGTGGAAAGTTCCGGAATCTGCGTGGATCCACAAATTTCCACCCACCCCGCGTTCCCCAAAGTCTTACGAGAAAAATGGTACCTCACTTGTGTGGGTCGGCCTATTGCCCGCGACAGGAAACGGCGCAAAACGCAACCTGGTCACACCTCAATTTCGCAGTGAAAAATGACCCTTTTTTGGAAAAATGACTAGCTGTAGTTTTTGAACCCTAACTCTGCGGGCACCTTGGGAAACCTAGCAAACCTATACATTTTTGAAAACTAGACACCCAGGGGAATCCAGGATGGGGTGACTTGACTGGCTCCCACCAGGGTCTGTTACCCAGAATCCCTTGCAAACCTAAAAAATTGTCAAAAAAAACACATTTTCCCCACATTTCTGTCGTGGAAAGTTCCAGAATCTGCGCGGATCCACAAATTTCCACCCACCCCGCGTTCCCCAAAGTCTTATGAGAAAAACGGTACCTCACTTGTGTGGGTCGGCCTAGTGCCTGCGACAGGAAACGGTGCAAAACATAGTGAGGTGACATCAAAATTACCTATCTCAAAACCACCTGGTTTTGCAAGGGGGGTCTCTTGGGTTTTTGGCCCGATGCACGGCGGCCATCTAGGGAAACCTACCAAACCCATACATTTCTGAAAATTAGACACCCAGGGGCTTCCAGGGAGGTATGGCTTGCATGGATCCCCCAACGTTTCCTAACCCAGAATCCCCCGCAAACCTCAAATTTACCTGAAAAAAGCACTTTTTTCACACTTTTTTGTGTGGGAAAGTTGTGGCATCACCGGGCTCACTCAAATTTCCCACCTCCCAGCGTTCCCCTGGGTCTCCCGGTAAAAATGGTGCCTCACTTGTGTGGGAGGCCCAAGTACCCGCGACAGGCAAGGGCCCAAATCGTAGTGATGCGACATCAACATTGCCTATCTCAAAACCACCTGGTTTTGCAAGGGGGGTCTCTTGGGTTTTTGGCCCGGTGCACGGCGGCCATCTAGGGAAACCTATCAAACCCATACATTTCTGAAAACTAGACACCCGGGGGCTTCCAGGGAGGTATGGCTTGCGTGGATCCCCCAACGTTTCCTTACCCAGAATCCCCAGCAAACCTCAATTTTAGCTAAAGTAATCACTTTTTTCACACTTTTTTGTGTGGGAAAGTTGTGGCATCACCGGGCTCACTCAAATTTCACACCTCCCAGCGTTCCCCTGGGTCTCCCGGTAAAAATGGTGCCTCACTTGTGTGGGAGGCCCAAGTATCCGCGACAGGCAAGGGCCCAAAACGTAGTGATGCGACATCAACATTGCCTATCTCAAAACCACCTGGTTTTGCAAGGGGGGTCTCTTGGGTTTTTGGCCCGGTGCACGGCGGCCATCTAGGGAAACCTACCAAACCCATACATTTCTGAAAACTAGACACACGGGGGCTTCCAGGGAGGTATGGCTTGCGTAGATCCCCCAACGTTTCCTTACCCAGAATCCCCTGCAAATCTCAATTTTAGCTGAAAAAATCACTTTTTTCACACTTTTTTGTGTGGCAAACTTGTGGCATCACCGGGCTCACTCAAATTTCACACCTCCCAGTGTTCCCCTGGGTCTCCCAGTAAAAATGGTGCCTCACTTGTGTGGGAGGCCCAAGTACCCGCGACAGGCAAGGGCCCAAAACGTAGTGATGCGACATCAACATTGCCTATCTCAAAACCACCTGGTTTTGCAAGGGGGGTCTCTTGGATTTTTGGCCCGGTGCACGGCGGCCATCTAGGGAAACCTACCAAACCCATACATTTCCGAAAACTAGACACCCGGGGGCTTCCAGGGAGGTATGGCTTGCGTAAATCCCCCAACGTTTCCTTACCCAGAATCCCCCGCAAACCTCAATTTTAGCTGAAAAAATCACTTTTTTCACACTTTTTTGTGTGGGAAAGTTATGGCATCACTGGGCTCGCTCAAATTTTACACCTCCCAGCGTTCCCCTGGGTCTCCCGGTAAAAATGGTGCCTCACTTGTGTGGGAGGCCCAAGTACCCGCGACAGGCATGGGCCCAAAACGTAGTGATGCGACATTTGGGATAGGCAATGTTTATGTCGCATCACTACATTTTGGGCCCTTGCCTGTCGCGGGTACTTGGGCCTCCCACACAAGTGAGGCACCATTTTTACCGGGAGACCCAGGGGAACACTGGGAGGTGTGAAATTTGAGTGAGCCCGGTGATGCCACAAGTTTCCCACACAAAAAAGTGTGAAAAAAGTGATTTTTTCAGCTAAAATTGAGGTTTGCAGGGGATTCTGGGTAAGGAAACGTTGGGGGATCCACAGAAGCCATACCTCCCTGGAAGCCCCCAGGTATCTAGTTTTCAGAAATGTATGGGTTTGGTAGGTTTCCCTAGATGGCCGCCGTGCCCCGGGCTAAAAACCCAAGAGACCCCCCTTGCAAAACCAGGTGGTTTTGAGATAGGCAATGTTGATGTCGCATCACTACGTTTTGGGCCCTTGCCTGTCGCGGGTACTTGGGCCTTCCACACAAGTGAGGCACCAATTTTACCGGGAGACCCAGGGGAACAATGGGAGGTGTGAACTTTGAGTGAGCCCGGTGATGCCACTAGTTTCCCACACAAAAAAGAGTGAAAAAAGTGATTTTTTCAGCTAAAATTGAGGTTTGCTGGGGATTCTGGGTAAGGAAACTTTGGGGGATTCACGCAAGCCATACCTCCCTGGAAGCCCCCGGGTGTCTAGTTTTCAGAAATGTATGGGTTTGGTAGGTTTCCCTAGATGGCCGCCGTGCACCGGGCCAAAAACCCAAGAGACCCCCCTTGCAAAACCAGGTGGTTTTGAGATAGGCAATGTTGATGTCGCATCACTATGTTTTGGGCCCTTGCCTGTCGTGGGTACTTGGGCCTCCCACACAAGTGAGGCACCATTTTTACCAGGAGACCCAGAGGAACGCTGGGAGGTGTGAAATTTGAGTGAGCCCGGTGATGCCACAAGTTTCCCACACAAAAAAGTGTGAAAAAAGTGATTTGTTCAGCTAAAATTGAGGTTTGCAGGGGATTCTGGGTAAGGAAACGTTGGGGGAACGACGCAAGCCATACCTCCCTGGAAGCCCCCGGGTGTCTAGTTTTCAGAAATGTATGGGTTTGGTAGGTTTCCCTAGATGGCCGCCGTGCACCGGGCCAAAAACCCAAGAGACCCCCCTTGCAAAACCAGGTGGTTTTGAGATAGGCAATGTTGATGTCGCATCACTATGTTTTGGGCCCTTGCCTGTCGCGGGTACTTGGGCCTCCCACACAAGTGAGGCACCATTTTTACCGGGAGACCCAGGGGAACGCTGGGAGGTGTGAAATTTGAGTGAGCCCGGTGATGCCACAAGTTTCCCACACAAAAAAGTGTGAAAAAAGTGATTTTTTCAGCTAAAATTGAGGTTTGCAGGGGATTCTGGGTAAGGAAACGTTGGGGGATCCACGCAAGCCATACCTCCCTGGAAGCCCCCGGGTGTCTAGGTTTCAGAAATGTATGGGTTTGGTAGGTTTCCCTAGATGGCCGCCGTGCACCGGGCCAAAAACCCAAGAGACCCCCCTTGCAAAACCAGGTGGTTTTGAGATAGGCAATGTTGATGTCGCATCACTATGTTTTGGGCCCTTGCCTGTCGCGGGTACTTTGGCCTCCCACACAAGTGAGGCACCATTTTTACCGGGAGACCCAGGGGAACGCTGGGAGGTGTGAAATTTGAGTGAGCCCAGTGATGCCACAAGTTTCCCACACAAAAAAGTGCGAACAAAGTGATTTTTTCAGCTAAAATTGAGGTTTGCAGGGGATTCTGGGTAAGGAAACGTTGGGGGATCCACGCAAGACATACTTTCCTGGAAGCCCCTGGGTGTCTAGTTTTCAGAAATGTATGGGTTTGGTAGGTTTCCCTTGATGGCCGCCGTACACCGGGCCAAAAACCCAAGAGACCCCCCTTGCAAAACCAGTTGGTTTTGAGATAGGCAATGTTGATGTCGCATCACTACGTTTTGGGCCCTTGCCTGTCGCGGGTACTTGGGCCTCCCACACAAGTGAGGCACCATTTTTACTGGGAGACCTAGGGGAACGCTGGGAGGTGTGAAATTTGAGTGAGCCCGGTGATGCCACAAGTTTCCCACACAAAAATGTGTGAAAAAAGTGATTTTTTCAGCTAAAATTGAGGTTTGCAGGGGATTCTGGGTAAGGAAACTTTGGGGGATCTACGCAAGCCATACCTCCCTGGAAGCCCCCAGGTGTCTAGTTTTCAGAAATGTATGGGTTTGGTAGGTTTCCCTAGATGGCCGCCGTGACCCGGGCCAAAAACCCAAGTGACCCCCCTTGCAAAACCAGGTGGTTTTGAGATAGGCAATGTTGATGTCGCATCACTACGTTTTGGGCCCTTGCCTGTCGCGGGTACTTGGGCCTTCCACACAAGTGAGGCACCAATTTTACCGGGAGACCCAGGGGAACGATGGGAGGTGTGAACTTTGAGTGAGCCCGGTGATGCCACTAGTTTCCCACACAAAAAAGAGTGAAAAAAGTGATTTTTTCAGCTAAAATTGAGGTTTGCTGGGGATTCTGGGTAAGGAAACTTTGGGGGATTCACGCAAGCCATACCTCCCTGGAAGCCCCCGGGTGTCTAGTTTTCAGAAATGTATGGGTTTGGTAGGTTTCCCTAGATGGCCGCCGTGCACCGGGCCAAAAACCCAAGAGACCCCCCTTGCAAAACCAGGTGGTTTTGAGATAGGCAATGTTGATGTCGCATCACTATGTTTTGGGCCCTTGCCTGTCGTGGGTACTTGGGCCTCCCACACAAGTGAGGCACCATTTTTACCGGGAGACCCAGAGGAACGCTGGGAGGTGTGAAATTTGAGTGAGCCCGGTGATGCCACAAGTTTCCCACACAAAAAAGTGTGAAAAAAGTGATTTGTTCAGCTAAAATTGAGGTTTGCAGGAGATTCTGGGTAAGGAAACGTTGGGGGATCGACGCAAGCCATACCTCCCTGGAAGCCCCCGGGTGTCTAGTTTTCAGAAATGTATGGGTTTGGTAGGTTTCCCTAGATGGCCGCCGTGCACCGGGCCAAAAACCCAAGAGACCCCCCTTGCAAAACCAGGTGGTTTTGAGATAGGCAATGTTGATGTCGCATCACTATGTTTTGGGCCCTTGCCTGTCGCGGGTACTTGGGCCTCCCACACAAGTGAGGCACCATTTTTACCGGGAGACCCAGGGGAACGCTGGGAGGTGTGAAATTTGAGTGAGCCCGGTGATGCCACAAGTTTCCCACACAAAAAAGTGTGAAAAAAGTGATTTTTTCAGCTAAAATTGAGGTTTGCAGGGGATTCTGGGTAAGGAAACGTTGGGGGATCCACGCAAGCCATACCTCCCTGGAAGCCCCCGGGTGTCTAGGTTTCAGAAATGTATGGGTTTGGTAGGTTTCCCTAGATGGCCGCCGTGCACCGGGCCAAAATCCCAAGAGACCCCCCTTGCAAAACCAGGTGGTTTTGAGATAGGCAATGTTGATGTCGCATCACTATGTTTTGGGCCCTTGCCTGTCGCGGGTACTTGGGCCTCCCACACAAGTGAGGCACCATTTTTACCGGGAGACCCAGGGGAACGCTGGGAGGTGTGAAATTTGAGTGAGCCCAGTGATGCCACAAGTTTCCCACACAAAAAAGTGCGAAAAAAGTGATTTTTTTAGCTAAAATTGAGGTTTGCAGGGGATTCTGGGTAAGGAAACGTTGGGGGATCCACGCAAGACATACTTTCCTGGAAGCCCCTGGGTGTCTAGTTTTCAGAAATGTATGGGTTTGGTAGGTTTCCCTTGATGGCCGCCGTACACCAGGCCAAAAACCCAAGAGACCCCCCTTGCAAAACCAGGTGGTTTTGAGATAGGCAATGTTGATGTCGCATCACTACGTTTTGGGCCCTTGCCTGTCGCGGGTACTTGGGCCTCCCACACAAGTGAGGCACCATTTTTACTGGGAGACCTAGGGGAACGCTGCGAGGTGTGAAATTTGAGTGAGCCCGGTGATGCCACAAGTTTCCCACACAAAAATGTGTGAAAAAAGTGATTTTTTCAGCTAAAATTGAGGTTTGCAGGGGATTCTGGGTAAGGAAACTTTGGGGGATCTACGCAAGCCATACCTCCCTGGAAGCCCCCAGGTGTCTAGTTTTCAGAAATGTATGGGTTTGGTAGGTTTCCCTAGATGGCCGCCGTGACCCGGGCCAAAAACCCAAGTGACCCCCCTTGCAAAACCAGGTGGTTTTGAGATAGGCAATGTTGATGTCGCATCACTACGTTTTGGGCCCTTGCCTGTCGCGGGTACTTGGGCCTCCCACACAAGTGAGGCCCCACTTTTACCGGGAGACCCAGGGGAACGCTGGGAGGTGTGAAATTTGAGTGAGCCCGGTGATGCCACAAATTATCCACACAAAAAAGTGTGAAAAAAGTGATTTTTTCAGCTAAAATTGAGGTTTGCTGGGGATTCTGGGTAGGGAAACTTTGGGGGATCCACGCAAGCCATACCTCCCTGGAAGCCCCCGGGTGTCTAGTTTTCAGAAATGTATGGGTTTGGTAGGTTTCCCTAGATGGCCGCCGTGCCCCGGGCCAAAAACCCAAGAGACCCCCCTTGCAAAACCAGGTGGTTTTGAGATTGGCAATGTTGATGTCGCATCACTACGTTTTGGGCCCTTGCCTGTCGCAGGTACTTGGGCCTCCCACACAAGTGAGGCACCATTTTTACCGGGAGTCCCAGGGGAACGCTGGGAGGTGTGAAATTTGAGTGAGCCCGGTGATGCCACAAGTTTCCCACACAAAAAAATGTGAAAAAAGTGAGTTTTTCAGCTAAAATTGAGGTTTGCAGGGGATTCTGGGTAAGGAAACTTTGGGGGATCCACACAAGCCATACCTCCCTGGAAGCCCCCGGGTGTCTAGTTTTCAGAAATGTATGGGTTTGGTAGGCTTCCCTAGATGGCCGCCGTGCACCGGGCCAAAAACCCAAGAGACCCCCCTTGCAAAACCAGGTGGTTTTGAGATAGGCAATGTTGATGTCGCATCACTACGTTTTGGGCCCTTGCCTGTCGCGGGTACTTGGGCCTCCCACACAAGTGAGGCACCATTTTTACCGGGAGACCCAGGGGAGCGCTGGGAGGTGTGAAATTTGAGTGAGCCCGGTGATGCCACAAGTTTCCCACACAAAAAAGTGTGAAAAAAGTGATTTTTTCAGCTAAAATTGAGGTTTGCAGGGGATTCTGGGTAAGGAAAGGTTGGGGGATCCACGCAAGCCATACCTCCCTGGAAGCCCCCGGGTGTCTAGTTTTCAGAAAAGTATGGGTTTGGTAGGTTTCCCTAGATGGCCGCCGTGCACCGGGCCAAAAACCCAAGAGACCCCCCTTGCAAAACCAGGTGGTTTTGAGATAGGCAATGTTGATTTCGCATCACTACGTTTTGGGCCCTTGCCTGTCGCGGGTACTTAGGCGTCCCACACAAGTGAGGCACCATTTTTACCGGGAGACCCACGGGAATGCTGGGAGGTGTGACATTTGAGTGAGCCCGGTGATGCCACAACTTTCCCACACAAAAAAGTGTGAAAAAAGTGATTTTTTCAGCTAAAATTGAGGTTTGCAGGGGATTCTGGGTAAGGAAACGTTGGGGGATCCACGCAAGCCATACCTCCCTGGAAGCCCCCGGGTGTCTAGTTTTCAGAAATGTATGGGTTTGGTAGGTTTCCCTAGATGGCCGCCGTGCACCGGGCCAAAAACCCAAGAGACCCCCCTTGCAAAACCAGGTGGTTTTGAGATAGGCAATGTTGATGTCGCATCACTACGTTTTGGGCCCTTGCCTGTCGCGGGTACTTGGGCCTCCCACACAAGTGAGGCACCATTTTTACCGGGAGACCCAGGGGAACGCTGGGAGGTGTGAAATTTGAGTGAGCCCGGTGATGCCACAACTTTCCCACACAAAAAAGTGTGAAAAAAGTTATTTTTTCAGCTAAAATTGAGGTTTGCAGGGGATTCTGGGTAAGGAAACGTTGGGGGATCTATGCAAGCCATACCTCCCTGGAAGCCCCCGGGTGTCTAGTTTTCAGAAATGTATGGGTTTGGTAGGTTTCCCTAGATGGCCGCCGTGCACCGGGCCAAAAACCCAAGAGACCCCCCTTGCAAAACCAGGTGGTTTTGAGATAGGCAATGTTGATGTCGCATCACTACGTTTTGGGCCCTTGCCTGTCGCGGGTACTTGGGCCTCCCACACAAGTGAGGCACCATTTTTACCGGGAGACCCAGGGGAACACTGGGAGGTGTGAAATTTGAGTGAGCCCGGTGATGCCACAACTTTCCCACACAAAAAAGTGTAAAAAAAGTGATTTTTTCAGCTAAAATTGAGGTTTGCAGGGGATTCTGGGTAAGGACACGTTGGGGGATCCACGCAATCCATACCTCCCTGGAAGCCCCCGCGTGTCTAGTTTTCAGAAATGTATGGGTTTGGTAGGTTTCCCTAGATGGCCGCCGAGCACGGGCCAAAAAGACAGTTGACCCCCTTGCAAAACCAGAACGTTTTGACATTGTTTCTACAACGTGAGAATTTTGGCACAATATTGCATGGACAATGTGACAGATATTTTGAGGTTTACAGGACATTGAGGATAAAAAACCTTTTTGTAATTCACAAGGGAGACATCACCATGAACTCCCATGGGTTTACGACAATATCTACACTTGGTGGGTTATTTTTACATGGAACATACACCTTGGCAGAGAAACTAAAAAGACAAAGAATCCTGCACAGCCACCTATTCCTCAAACGCACACACATACTGGTTGGATTTGGCACGAGGGCGAGTGATGGTTCAGTATATTAAATTTTATCAACAAGAGATTTCACAAAAATGAAATGCACTGTCAATAATTCAATGGAGAAAAAACTGAACCAATGACTCGCAGCTCGTGAGCTGTAAAGCCACGGCAAGGCACCAACCGCTTTACAGGCCATTCACACACCTTTCATACGTGATACACACAAGACCATTCGCACCACCAGGCACAAAAACAACACATTACAAAATTCACAAAAGGGACAAGGTACACCCTGCTTCAGAAAGGCAAATATTACTGCACAGCCATCTAATCCTCAAGCACACACACATACTGGTTGGATTTGGCACGAGGGTGAGTGATGGTTCAGAATATACAATTGTATTAGCAAGTGATTTCTAGGCCTGGGCGAAGCACTACGCTACGCTCGCATAGTTTGCAAAGTTCGCGCTACTTCGCACTACGCGAACTGCACGTAGCACAGTGCGAACACACGTAGCGTAGTGTTGCGTAGTGCTGCGGTCATTTTTTGCTTGCTCGCGGTCCTCAACGTCAAGTTGGCGACCGCGAGCAAGCAAAATGACATCCCGGCGACACTTTTTCCTTGTTCGCGATCAGCAACTGCAAGTTGGCGATCGCGAGCATGGAAAATAAACCTCCCGGCGCGATTCCCAATGCGAGGAGGTCAGGTTTCTCATTGCGAGTGGTCGCGTATGCTTGCGACCGCTCGCGTTGAGAAACTACCAGTTCGCATTGAGAAAGCTGAAGCTCGAGTAAAAATCTACTCGAGCAGCAGAAAACTACAGCTCGCACTGTGCAAGATGCCATTTTCAATGATTGCACAGTGCCGGTTGCTTGTCCGCACTGTGCAATCATTGAAAACAACATCTTGCACAGTGCGAACATGTTACTACACAGTTCGCGAAGTGCTACGCGTAGCTCGCGTAGTGCGAACTTCACTTCGCGTAGCTTCGCGAAGTGCTACTTTGCGAACTACGCCCACCCTTAGTGATTTCACAAAAATGAAATGAACTGTTAATAATTGAAAGGGCGAGAAACTGAACCATTGACTCACAGCTCGTGAGCTGTAAAGCCACGACAAGGCACCAACCTCTTTACAGGCCATTCATACACCTTTCATACACGTGAGACATACAAAACCATTCACACCGCCAGCCGCGGGCCCATCACATAACAAAACTCACACCAGCACACAGCGCCATTCAAGGGCCCATCACTTTCACACGCCCACATTCCTGACACAGCAACTACACAAGCAGATGGATTGCGTGGAGTGGCACTCAGCTAGCAGTGTGTGTAGTGACCAGCAGCAAGTCACTACTCACACAGAGCCAGCCGAGCGCCAATCCACGCACACCGCTAGCCGAGCACCAGTCCACGCACACTGCTAGCTAAACACCAGTCCACGCACACCACTAGCCAAGCGCCAGTCCAGGCACACCACCAGCCAATCGCCTGTCCACGCACACCGCCAGCCAAGCACCAGTCCACGCACACCGCCAGCCAAGCACCAGTCCACACACACCGCCAGCCAAGCACCAGTCCACGCACACCACCAGCCAAGCACCAGTCCATGCACACCGCCAGCCAAGCACCAGTCCACGCACACCGCCAGCCAAGCACCAGTCCACGCACACCGCCAGCCAAGCACCAGTCCACGCACACCACCAGCCAAGCACCAGTCCATGCACACCGCCAGCCAAGCACCATTCCACGTACACCGCCAAAGAAGTGCCAGTCCACACACACTGCCAACACATTTAGGATTTTTTTAGACAAAAATAAAAACGCAAACAAATCACAAATAGATACAAATCTACAAACACAAAATCAGAAACTAAACACATTGCACTAACGCCAACCTTGAAACAGAATCAAATTTTTCAAAGAATACAAACCAATCAGTTAACTTTACCACTCATGAATGCTCCCAAAAATTATTTTGCGTATGGTACGCTCTAAAACAAGCAGGGACACACAGCCCAGGTTTAGATGGACAGTCGGGGCAATACATACGAATCTCCTTCCGCGTACCTCTTCGCCACAGACTCTGCATCTCCTAGTGGGAAAATCTTTTGCCGGTGTGGGAGGGATGAAATCAGGAAAGTGGCGATCTTTCAATCGAACCACATCCTCCACCACTCCAAATCTAGGAACACTTGCCTGTTCCACAACAACAAGGCTAGCTATCACAGAGTGCTGAAACTGAAGAAATGTCAACTTTGACACAGGAGAACACTCCTTGAACACAATAAAAGCATTTAACATTGCTAATTCGAAGAAATGGATGGACAACTTCTTATACCAAACATAAGCCTTCCGAATAGCAGAGTAAGGTTCCAACCTCTGATCTACTCTGTCAACACCACCCATGTGCTTATTGTAGTCTAGAATGCACACAGGTTTGCGCACTTCAGCAACCTGACCCCAAACTGCCACAGGTGAAGTACTCTCATCATGGATGGTAGTCAGCATGTACACATCCCTCCTGTCCACAAATTTTACAGCTAGTAGTTCATCACTACGCAAGGAACTGCACTGCCCCCTCTGAAGTTTTTTGCAAACAAGCTCTTTCGGATAAGCTTTACGGTTAGAGCGGATTGTGCCACATGCAAAAGTGTCCACTTTATACAATTCCTTAAATAATTGCACAGCAGTATAGAAGTTATCAAGGTACAAATGGTGGCCTCTGTTAAACAGTCTCCTAGCAAGATCCCACACAATTTTCTCTGCAACTCCAAAAGTGGACGGACAACCTGGGGGGTCAATAGCAGAATCTCTACCAGTGTACACACGAAAATTAAAAACATATCCTGTCCTACTCTCAGACAACATATACAGCTTAATTCCATAGCGTGCCCTCTTGCTAGGGATGTACTGCCTAAAAACCAAACGGCCCTTGAACAAGACCAATGACTCATCAATAGATATTTATTTCCCTGGAGTATAGATCTCAGAAAATCGATCCACAAAGTGATCAAGAACGGGCCGAATCTTAAAAAGACGGTCACAGTCAGGGTGATCTCGTGGCAACGCCATAGAATTATCAACAAAATGCAGCATACGTAGCAAAAGTAAATACCGATTACGAGTCGTAACTGCAGGAAATATGGCAGTTGCCAACAAGGGGCTAGTAGACCAATATGAAGCCAAGGTTGGCTTCCTTACCACACCCATCAATAAAGTCAAACCCAAAAACTTCTTAATCTCTTCCAGATATGTGGAAGTCCACCGGGTAGCTCTAGACTGGGGCCTAAGTTTGTCGCTGTTGTTCCTCAAAAACTGTTCAGCATACAAATTTGTCTGCTCAACCATCTCACCCAAAAATACATCATCCATAAACAACTGAAAAAACTGTATAGGCAAAAAGTTTTCACAATTCACTGTACACCCTGCATCACCGCTAAAGGCAGGCAACACCGGCTGCACCATGTTTGGATCAACCCAAAGTCCAGCACTTCCAGTAGGAAGCCTAGCAGCCTCAGACTGCAATCCAGATGCCTCTTGCACCATCGGCACAGCAGTTTCCTCCTCTAAGACAGGCACTTCATCCGCACTGAGAGTTGCTTCATCCACACCAAGAGTACCTTCATCTGCACTGAGAGTACCTTCATCATCCGATGATTCCATGTTTAGTGAAAATTCACTGCCAGAATCTTCCCCTCCCTCCTCTCCCTCAGACGCACTGTCAGTCTCATAATCATGCTCAGAGGAAGATTCAAGAAGCATACCGACCACCTGTTGAGCAGTCATTCTACGGCTAGCCATATTGCTTACTAATAAAGGTAACTTGTCAAACAAATCAACAACAACAAACTCTTTGTAAAATAAGACATAAGCAAAAAGCACCTTTATCAAAAACTCAAATATACTCCAAAACAATACCACTCACTTGCCAGAGGCAGCTAAACTACTCACCACCACCAACTCTGAACAGACACAGTATGGATCAACAATATCCACCTAAAAAAGAAAGAGAAAAGCAATTACACATAAGACTATGCAAAACAGATCGCAAAGAATTTCGTGCTCAAACCACTAACTAAATATGCCGCCATTATGACATCACTTACAAAAAAAATCATTCAGACATTATATTATTACTCATTTGGTGTAAATACAACAACAAAAAATTTCTTACCAACACAATGCAACTACACAAAACTGCAGAACAGCCACCGTCGAAAAGCTTTAGACTAGAATAAAAAGAAGAAAAAAACCTTTATTGTAACATATGCATATAATGCTCTAGACCATCACGTACTGCGCAAAATGTATTGCTTGACCCTCCCACTTTCAAAAAGGAAAGATCGATGGCCCAATCCTTTACAAGCAACGCGGCGAGAATCTGGAACAGAGCCTCAGCTCCGGACCACCCCCTCCCTCTTCCCAGTCCTTCAAAACTAACCTCAAAGTTCTCCTCCTGCAAAGACACTTCCAAACTTAATTCACACCCTCTCTATTGTGTGAAGGAAGTCTTTACATTATAGGAAATTCTGTTCTCCATGCCCGTAGAAGTGCCTACCCAGTGTGTTCCTGTGTTTTGCGTGTCTGCCATTTATTGCACTTTTATACCTCTACTTGTACTTTGTACTCTTTTGTAAGTTGACACCACTACAGTACACCTGCTTGTGCTAAGACATCAAGCCTTCTAAGGTCTAGTGGGGCCTTCTACGGTGTAGCATGGTAATGTGCTCCCTTAGTACAGTGGTGTGGTGGACTGGTCATGAATGCTGAACCCGGTTCCCCATTTCCAAATTCAACAGCTCCGGCCATAGTGCCACATCCCCACTGAACGCCATACTTGCCCACTGAGAGAAACTCGCAGTGCCTTCAGCTATAACCTAATTGTGCCCACTATAAACACTTGGATGTGGCTCAATTCAAATTATGCACTTGATAAGAGTAATACGCTGCCTAAAAAAAAAAAAAAAGCAACCACTCCTAGGGAATGCAAAGCATGTGAAATGTAAGCAGAAACAACATGGTTACCTAAACGATCTCTCACTAACTATTCAGAAATCAGCGAGTGGTTTCACCGGAAAAGTTATGGACATGACTAGAGGGCCCTGAAGGGAACCGTTTCACTGTCCATTGCTGACATCCTTACAAAACATAAGCAGTATGGTAGACCACATCCATAAACACAGAACCATGGTGCACATTGTGTTTTCCAATTCACCCATCAACCAGGTATTGCAGTACCTCCAGAAATGGTACACTCTCCCACCCTGGAAACAACAATGCTGTTCAAAGGAAGACGAGAAAACAAAAGTAGCAATACACTGGCAAACTCTGATGCTGGTGTACTTGGATGCAAATGAAATCAATCTGGCCACTTTGCAACCCCTCTGTCTTACTTTATTTCGCCCCCCTGGGAACAACAATGCTGTTCAAAGTTAGATGAGAAAACGAAAGAAGCACTTCACTGGCAAACTCTGATGCTGGTGTACTTGGATGCAAATAAAAACAATCTGGCCACTTGGCAACCCCTCTGTCTTACTTTATTTCGCCCCCCCTGGGAACAACAATACTGTTCAAAGGAAGACGAGAAAACGAAAGTAGCACTTCACTGGCAAACTCTGATGCTGGTGTACTTGGATGCAAATAAAATCAATCTGGCCACTTTGCAACCCCTCTGTCTTACTTTATTTCGCCCCCCCCCTGGGAACAACAATGCTGCTCAAAGTTAGACGAGAAAACGAAAGTCGCACTGCACTGGCAAACTCTGATGCTGGTGTACTTGGATGCAAATAAAATCAATCTGGCCACTTTGCAACCCCTCTGTCTTACTTTATTTAGCCCCCCCTGGGAACAACAATACTGTTCAAAGGAAGACGAGAAAACGAAAGTAGCACTTCACTGGCAAACTCTGATGCTGGTGTACTTGGAAGCAAAAAAATCAATCTGGCCACTTTGCAACCCCTCTGTCTTACTTTATTTCGCCCCCCCTGGGAACAACAATGCTGTTCAAAGTTAGACGAGTAAACAAAAGTAGCACTTCACTGGCAAACTCTGATGCTGGTGTACTTGGAAGCAAATAAAATCAATCTGGCCACTTTGCAACCCCTCTGTCTCACTTTATTTCACCCCCCTGGGAACAACAATGCTCTTCAACGTTACACGAGTAAACGAAAGTAGCACTTCACTGGCAAACTCTGTGATGCTGGTGTATTTGCATACTAAAAAAAAAAAACAGGGCACTTTGCAACCCCTCTGACTTATTTTGTTTCACCCCCCACCCCCCTACCAGCACCCACCGATCACAAGATGTAAAAGAAATCAATCTGGCCACTTTGCAATCCCTCTGTCTAACTTTATTTTGCCCCCGGGGAACAACAATGCTGTTCAAAGGAAGACCAGAAAACGAAAGTAGCACTACACTGGCAAACTATGTGATGCTGGTGTATTTGGATGCACATAAAATCAATCTGGCCACTTTGCAACCCCAAAGGCTTACTTTATTTCGCCCCCCACCCCCATCCCACGCTAGCAGCACCCCTCACACAGAAAATGAGAGAAAAAGGACATCTCTCGAAAACGAGCGTTTATTTTTTGGATCCATTTCACATAGAAGCAACTGCACTTGGACGATCCAAGAGCAGGAACAAAGCGGAGTCTACATAAAAACATTTCTACCCCCCCAACATTGTGCCCCCACCCTACCTAACCCACCGATGCAATAATACCCCCTCCCCAGCCCCAAAACTGACCTTTACTCTCCGACGCGCAGGAAGCAAATGGCTTCCTGCGCCTCGGAGAGCAAAGGGGAAGCCTCCGGTGACGTCAGCGCGGCTCGCGCGCTGTCGTCATTGATGACGTGGGGGGGGGGCGGGGGGAGGCAGGGGAAGGTCTTCCCCTGCCTCCCCAGTAAAAAAAAAACAAATCGACGAATCACGGGGGGAGCGCCAGCACTTCCCCCAAGGGTGGGTCCCATGACGAGATGGTCTCGTCATGGGCACAGTGCGACTGTGCTCCATGACGAGACCATCTAGTCATGGGCACAGAAGGGGTTAAAGCAAGCAATTACCACAAGGTGTCTTGGCACTGTCTGAAAGGGCAGTGAGTGATGATTAGAGGTTGAACAGCCAGGTCTTTATCTCCTTCCTGAATGATGTTAGTGAAAGAATTGCTCTTAGATGAGGTGGGAGGCTGTTCCAAAGTTTGATCGTATTGAGGACTATGCCTCTACCACCCCATTGCATCTTCTTAAACTTAGGGACAACCAAGAAGTTGGAATTGGCTGATCCGAGTTCTCTGTTGCGCTTACATTTCATAAAAGCTGAACTGAGAAAGTCTGGCTCTGAATTATGCATTCCTATGTGGGCTAAGCAGAGGGCTTTAAATTCGGTCCGACTGCGCATGGGAAGCCAATGAAGCTTGCATAGTCCTTGCGAGAAGGAGTGAAATTGGAAGTTTAAGAATCAATCTCGACGCGAAATTTTGCACTAGTTGTAGTCGACTCATGTGTTTTTCTGAAATGGTTTGATAGAGACTGTTGCAGTAGTCCAGCCTAGGAGGTACTAAAAGAGTTATTAAAGTTTTCCTGTGGCTATCCGGGATGGAAGGAAGAATTTTTCTTATCCTTTTTCAGATATGGTAATCTGAGGAAGTGACAGCTGATATTTGTGCACTCATATTAAGGTTGTCATCAATAATGACTCCCAAATTCTTCACTTTAGTAAAGGGAAAAGGAGGCTGGGGCAGATTTTCAGGCCACCAATTGGTGGACCATACTGGATAGGGCTTACCAAACACAATGATCTTGGTTTTACCTGAGTTAAGTTTCAAGCACTCATCCAACCACTGACTGCTTGCATGCAATTACAGCATCTTAAGGGGCCAGACGAGTCATTATTGGCTGCTGCAATTATCAACTGGGTATCATCCGCATAAAATGTAAGCTCCAAGTTGAAGTTTCTAATGAGAGGGATCAATTTCATTACATAAACATTTAAAAAAGTAGGGCTCAGAGGTGACCCCTGAGGGACTCCGCATGGCAGTGATAAAGGTGAGGAATTGAATTTCCCTAATGCTACTGTTTGTGATCTATCACTGAGAAAGGAGGAGAATAGTTCAAGCCCGACCCCCTTCACCCCTATTTACTTTAGGCAGCTTTTGAGAGTGGTATGATCAACAGTTTCAAAGGCAGCGGATAGATCAAGTAAAATCATAACTGCAGAACTTCCACTATCTACTGCCTTCCTCACGTCTTCCGTTGCCTTGACCAGGGCGGTTTCAGTACTATGCCTCGATTTAAAAACCAAACTGAAAGGAGTCTAGGAGCTAATTGTCTAAAATGTATTTTGATAGCTCCAGATTCATTATCTTCTCACAGATTTTTGCAGGGAGATGTAAATGTGCAATGGGACGATAATTAAAAGTGTAATTAATATTCAAATTGGACTTTTTAAGAAGGGGGTGGATAGAAGCCTGTTTCCAGACCAAAGGGAAGGTCCCAGTAGCAAACATGAAATTAAAAATCTGAGATAGGTTCCTTGCATTAATGTCAGGAGTCAACTTCAGGATCTTTACCGGGCAAGGGTCATAAGGGGAACCCGATTTACATTGCGAAAGTGAAGAACTCATTTGTTCTGGTTTAGTAGCAGACAAATGGGTAAGTGAGCAGTCACCAAGAGTGTTCTCTTTGCGGGATAATGTAGGATGAGTGTCCCCCCACTATCCAGGTCATGAAAAGTCCTATTGACTTTCTCTTTGAAGCGATGGCAAGGGCGTCACAGAAAGATTGACTATCCAGGGGTTGGTCTTATTCGGGATAGTCATGAGTCGCTGAACAGCTTGGAAAAGTTCTTTTGACGAGTTGAAGTCCCTATCAATTACTTGGGCAAAGAAGTTACTCTTTTCCTTCTAGATGAGATGTTTATAAGAGTTTAATGCCCACTTATATGCCTGTCTCATCTGGTCATCATAATTTTTTCTCCAGATCCTTTCTTGCCTTCTACATGCTTGTTTTTCACGCCTCAAGGCTTCTGAAAACCAAGGAGCCGTTTGTTCCTTCTTAAATGAACTCAGATTTTTGGTGGGAGCACAACTTGATTAATTCCCTGGAACGTTAACGTAGAACCAATTAATATTAGTATCATCACCACAGTGAACTAAAATGCATTTTGAGAAATTTAGGAGTGCCTGCATGGTTTCGGAGACTCAGTTGTGCCGAGTAGGCATGGGATGACCTGCTCAATTTTTGCGAGAGGCAAATTTAAATATAAAAGACATTGAATTAAAGTCACCAGGAGAACTCTACTCATTGGACCCTGCAAACAATTGCAGATATTTTTACCACAGATTTCAAGCCATGATGGCTTTTATCTGCAATAAGAGTAATCCACTTATTAGTCAAGAGACTGATTTCTTTTGGTGCGAAGAATACCATGCCGGAGGTGCTCCAAATATTCACATGCTACTATAGTTGAAAGATGCCCCAAATTTTAGACCAGACACTCACAAGTCTGTTATCTTTCATAGAGCATTATGTGATTTACATCATCCCAAATGAGACTGTTGATACAATGTTAAGACAACAAGTTCTACAATTCCAAAGTCATAGGTGTGGAAAATACCGTCGTAGAAAATATAGATCTAAAACTATTTTTTATACAAGAAGCTGTTTTTGATTTCCACAAGCCGTGATCTCAAAAGGAAGTCTTAACAGCTTTTTTTCTGCAGTCAGACAGACACTCTCACATGGAAATCACCAAAGAACACATACAAACTCAGAAGAACAGAAGCTTCAAAATACATGAATAACTACAATCCGGTCATTTTGATGATGTGGAATGCAAACATGTATCTACAGTATGTTGCAGACAACTCAATTGCTGTTGCTAATTATGTCACCTCTCATATAAGAAAGTCAGAGAAAACCGTGATAAAGGAGAAGTGGGAGGAGATTGCAGCAGAAAGACCTTCCCAAAGAAATTACATAGTTTTAATTTGAAAATGCTTTCTCACAGAAAGATCGGCTCTTATGAATGTGCAGGCTGGTTAAGCTCAGCCAGTTTGTTTTCTAAATCTAGATGAGTTCTATGGGTGGGTTAACAGCTTGCTAATACTAGTAACAGAGTACTGATGTATTTTTCTGAAATCTAAAATCTTGTAGAATTTTAGTAGCACAGTACAAATATTCTGAAGACTGACATGCTGGATACGTACTTTCCAAGATCGAATCCTCATCTAGAAAGTATGTTGCTGGTATGAAATATATCAACATTATACATACAGAAATAATGTCAGTGAAAACATAGAAGAAGGAACTTTTTCTCTTGATGGATGTGAAGGATGTTTGGTCAAGCCTAACAAAGGAAATGTAATCAATCATTAAAAGCTAAGTTGCAAAACTCCAGACATAAGAAAGTTTTTCTATTTAGCCCTGTTGCAGTTGTCAAGCCATGGTGAACTGAAAGTGAGCTACTTGGAGAATGTGACTGTTATGAAGACTCATTCAATGCGTTGAAAGACACCATTAAATGTTCTTTGTTTACAGTGTATCTACAAATGTTGAAAGATGAGATTGAATAAGAAGAAACAATTGCTTCTGAGATAGCAAGAGAGAGTTCTCAGGGCAGTCAAATTTCAATACCTGGAAGTCAAGATATTCTTAGATAGCCAGTCATTCAAAATGAAGCTTCAATAGCCATGAATGAGGTGGAAAATGCAATGCAGCAAGCAAGACAGGAGATTGTGGATCTGGAACAACTAATAGAGCAATTGAATACATATCAGAAAGCAATTTCTGATTAAATAAAAGGCAAAATAGAACATGGATTTTTGCATTAGAACAAAGAGTGTGCATGTTCTACATATAAACCAATTCTATTGTACATAAGTGATCAAGCTGGAACTGGAAGAATCTTCTTGATTAAAGTACTGATAAGTTATCTACAGAAGACAACTGATTCCAATTTGTTGTATGTAGTTACGGTACAAACAGGCTTAGCTGCATATAATATTAAAGGAGTTACCCTTCATCGATTAATTATGCAGCCTGTTGAACACTACAACAAATTAGAATACAACAAATTATCTGGTGATGATTGTCATGAAGTGGCAAGAGTATTAAAGAAATTAAAGCTACTAACTATTGATGAAGCCAGCATGGTGTCAAACCTAATACTAGATTTTATACATTTAAGAATGCAGCAAATATTAAAAACTGACTACGACATGCTTTTTGGAGGAAAACACCTAATTGTCTTTGGAGACCTGCTACAACTAACTCCAGTCAAAGGACAACTTGTATTCAAGACACTAATACATAATGAAACTAAAAGTTCACTAGGAAGTATTGGAAATGTAAACATTTGAGAAAACGTTGAATACAAAGAGTTTATCAGAAATCTGCGTCAAGCATCAGATATGCAATATGGAGATATACTAAAGGGCATAAGAGTGGGAGTCCTCACAAAAGAAGTAAAGAGAGCATTACAAATCCGTCTCATCAAAAATCTGTTTCAAACAAATGTTTCAGCTTCAGAAGTAATGTATAATTTTGTTAAGGAAGAGAAGTCTATTGTTTTTTTTATACTAACCCTTGAGGAATGCAGTAAATTCAATGAACAATTACTGCAACTGGAAAAAGAAGAGATCATCGAAATAAGAGCAAATGTAAAATAGAACATCATGGAGTTACAGTGCTACTAAAAGAAAAACTGCTATTAAAATTCGATAGTTTAGAAAAGCTGTGTCGAAGACTGTAAAATTCGAAAACAGGTACGTATCTGTGAAAATTGTTGTGCAATCTTAAATTGCAATTTAAATGCTGAAGAAGGGCTAGTGAATGGGTAAAGTTATGACATTTATTTATTATCCAAACAGAAATGACATGGAATACTTAGTCATAAAATTTGATGATGTTGGAGAAGTAGGCAGATTAGTAGATTCTTTGTACGTTTCCTACTTGTGAAAGATTTGTATGTCCAGTGAAAGCAGTCTTTCAGCACATGCAGTAACTATCCACAAATCACAAGTTATAAGCGTAGATACAGCTCTTGTTAATATTGGTAGTAGTGTATTCAAAGAAGGAATGTCATATGGAGCTTTGTCCCGAATTAGAACATTATCTGGTTTATTTCTGATTGATTTTGATGAGATGACAATAACTGCTGACTTGGTATACATAAGGGATTATAATCAGTGAAGAGCTGACTTTGCTCCTCATTTAAGCCAGTACGCTGTGTTTGAAAAACTGATAATGTGTCCAAAGCCTAAAATATCAGAGCAGTCTAGCACAACCGAAGAAAAAAAACATCAAAGTATTCAGAAAGGAAAACTATAACACAATGAGCAAATAGAAGGCTATCACTTTAGTAATAAATCTGGAGTGAACTGTTATGCAAATGAGGTGCTAAATTGACTGTACCATTTGCCTCATTTACAAATTCTACTAAAGAAAAAGTAGATAAAAAAAATACCTTCACAACTATGTAGTTTACTTGAAGAATTAAGAAGGGACAAAACTATTATACATTCTGCTTCTGAAATAAGAAAAGGTACAGATGAGTGTACTGGATCAGTAATGTTTTCTCAAAATTTTCAGCAGGATGCTCAAGAATTTTCAATGGTAATGGTAGGACTATAAGAGGAAGAAGATGTGAATATCAATGAATTATTTCGTAAACTTATCAATGGAACCACAACTGTGAAGATTTTGAATTTACGTCTAACACTGAAATCAATTCTGAATGATTCCTACACTTTACATTCCCAGATTGTAAAGCTGTGACCCTTAAAACTGTAACTAAAAACACTCATCAAGAGATGATTTGTCCAAACTGCAGATAAGAACTTAGGACCTACGTTGTGACTACAGAGGTTTGGAAAATATGTCATAGTCATACTACAATATTGAAGAGTTGATGGTACTAAATTAGAAACTGAAATTACAAACTTTATAGCTGGATATATTTGTATTTTTTTAAAAGAACTTTCACAGCTATAGCAATCATATTTCATGAATGAATTTATATAACCTCTGAACGCCACAAAATATATTTATGATGTCAAACAGGATGGAAAGAGCACAATTACATACAAATGATATTCAAATTAAGACTACCTGAAAATTTCCCAAACTCATATCTGCTATTTCTTGAACCGAAGACCTAAGCACAATTTAGGATAACAAAATGTGGTATTCTGTTGACATGTATATGGATTATTTTTTTCTGAGATATTATTCAGCCTATTGGGGTACTGTCTACAGCAAGCTATTAGAAACGAAAAAGACTCTTTTTAACTGTGGGAAACATTATAAACAATTACAGGACTACATTCTGTTACCACTGATAAAAACTAAATGGAGGTACAATAACACCAGCAGCCTTAAGTTGCATCCAAGAAGTCTCTTCATCACAAAAAAATGATCCCTTTTGTTTCTGCTACAGCAACGTTTACGTGCTACTGTGTGCTATGATTTTCATAAATGGACTGAGAACATTTTAGACATCATTTGGCCAAAGTGAGATGATGGTGTTTTTCATTTACGGGTGCTACCAGGGTTTACACCCACATTGTCATAACCTAGAATTTTGGCTGTGGCACATGCCAATCTGGTGGTTTCACCCAGAGACCACCTAGTATGTAGTGAATTTTCACGTGTCTGATCCCATATTCCACAACAGATCACAGTCATTCCGCCTCACGCATCGCGCCTATATCAGGCTGCCGTATCCGACTGATCTGTATTTGACTGTATAGTTGACAAGCATCTAACAAGAGATAACCTACCTTGAGAAAGCCCTGGCATGCTGGCCCTTGGGCGAAACAATCGTTGGCTGTTCTTTACTTTTCACAATTGTATTTGTTTTTATAAAGAAGAAAGCACCACAACAACAGAGGATTCCATTCCTTGTACCTACCATGTTCTCTATGGAATCTGGGATTAACCTATAAACCCCTATAATTGTGAGGGCACAAACCCATCGAACACATGAAAATGTTTTAAGAGGGATAATGTTTGCAAAAGGATATCCAAAATTGAAGACTACTTCATAATTGTAGGATATTTTGTATCAGATATAAAAATATCATCCGTGTGCTACTCGGCCAGGGCCACACCACGGCCCTCATCCTGCTAGACCTCTCCGAAGCCTTCGGCACCATCTCCCACTGCACTCTTGCAGTCAGACTCCATGACACTGGCATACAGGGAACCACCCTCGACTGGATCTGCTCCTTTCTCGCCGGCAGAACCCACAGGATCAGACTCCCACCCTTCCTCTCCGAGCCCACAGAGATCAACTGTGGAGTACCCCAAGGATCATAACCATGCTCTTCAACATCTACATGGCCCCCCTCACCACCATTTTCAGACAGCATGGGCTCAGCATAGCATCCAATTCCAGTGACACCCAGCTCATCTTCTTCCTTACAAAAAACACCAAAAGCACCAGACTCAGCTTCCATGAAGGAATGAAAGACATTGCAGCCTGGATGAGTAACATTTGCCTAAAACTCAGCTCTGAGAAGACAGAGGTCCTCGTCCTTGGACCCTCCCCTACCGCTTGGGACAACACCTGATGGCCCTCCACCCTTGGAAACCCACCCACCCCGATAGATGACGTCCAGAACCTCAGCATCATGCTAGACTCCTCCCTCACCATGATCTGCCGGATCAACGTAGTCGCCTCCACCTGTTTCAACTCCCTCCACATCCAAGACCTTCAAGTGCATCCCCCCAAAGCCAGGAAGACCGTCACACACACACACTCAAAACTATCAGACTGGACTACAGAAACACCCTCTACCCTGGAATCAACAAATACCTGCTACACAAACTCCAGACCATCCAGAACACTGCAGTCAGACTCATCCTTGGCACCCCAAGGTATGAGTACCTGACCCAACACCTGCAAGACCTCCAATGGCTCCTCGTTGAGAAAAGAGTAACCTTCAAGCTACTCACCCAAGCCTACAAATACCTCAACAATATCTGACCGAAATACCTCAACAAAAGGATCTCTTTCCATGTACCCAAAACAAACCTCCGCTCCGCCGACCTCGCCCTAGCAGAGACCCTGTGCATCCGCAGAACCAGAGCAGGTGGAAGAGCCTTCTTCTGCATCACAGCCAAGGCCTGGAACGAGCTCCCAGTCCACATCAGATGCTCCCCTACCCTGCACACCTTCAGGAAGAGCCTCAAGACCTGGCTTTTCGGCTGACCCAGAGCTGCATCACCCCCCAGCGCCTTGAGACCCTCACCGGTGAGTAGCTTGCTTTAAAAGTCCCTGATTGATTGATTGATTGAACTGGCTTGTTATCGGTCTTTCTCAAGTATTGAACTCACGTTTTATTGCACAAAATACACTTCTAATATAAGCTGTAGTTATGCAATAAAGGATGAGTTTTTTGCTTAAAAGATTATGAGATGGTTTTTGAGTTGAATTAGATAATTGTGCACTTGCAGGCCTTTACGACAAGTACTACTTAGAGTATGCCATCCCTAAAACAATTGACATATATGTTCACAAAATCATACAGACTGTCTCCTAGTTATAGAGACATCTACAGAAGTACTTATACATTCAGTCACTCGCCAGAAACTATTTATGCATGCAGCAGACTAAAAGGTAGTTGTACTGACACCTACATATCTCTCTATTGCCTAACACAGGTACTGAAGTATTTGTGCAGCCACTTGCATACACATTTAGACAGCTGTAGTGAGATTATAGAAGATAGTTACATACCAGCACATTTACTTAAACATCTCATGGCACTGATACAGGTGTACTCCAACACTCTCTCAGGTATGTAGGCAAGTACTGACACAACATTCTCCACCATGTACACTGCAAGCTTCAGTAGGCATGTTGTAGGTCTTTCTGAAATGTCAAACCAACGTTTTAGTGCCATATCAGGAGTGATGTACTATGTGAGGCCATGAGCATTGCATTGCGGGGATGTAGGTTATAGTTAGCTCAGGTAACTTTAACTGCCAAATTTCAATGGTTTTGTATGAGTGAAATGTGAACCTAAACAGAAAGTCTCTGTAACCTTTGTTTTTTACAGTGAATTTATAAGGCGTATCTTTATTCTATGTACTAACTGTAACGTCCCTGTAAATTGTGGTTTTTTTCAGTGAATATATATATATATATCTGGAGTTGTTGTGTAACAAGTGGGAGCACCCCCCACTTTGGAGGCACCCGCCGAGCGTTCCACTGCCAGGGGTGTGTTGTGGAAGGAATTTGTTTGCAGAGTGTGAACCGCTGCTGCCAGGGGCCCGACATCCAGAATGATGCAGTCTATTCAAGTCTGAGATGCCTGACCATAAGCGGGACATCTACGGAATACCTCTTGAATGGCATCTTGAGGCAGGCGAGGGAGACCTGCACAGGCATGGACACTAACGGTATATGTGGAAGAGCGGTATGACAAATTAATACCTAAACATGAGAATTAATTTTACCTTAAATGACGCATCACAATGAATTGTGGGACTTTGAGGCCTTTTCATGTTTGTCAATGTATTTCCCGACAAACGGAGATGCCGCTCAGGGATTGGTCCACGTTCCCGTCAATGATTATTAAAAGAATGAACTTACGGACACCTGTGCATGTTATTCAATTTGGTGCACTGAGGAAGGCCGATGCCGAAAATGCCTTCTGCACGAACAAATTGGTAATTACCCCTTGAGTGCTCCAGAATCTGGAGTTGTTGTGTAACCAGTGGGAGCACCCCCCACTTTGGAGGCACCCGCCGAGCGTTCCACTGCTAGGGGTGTGTTGTGGAAGGAATATATATATATATATATATATATATATATATATATATATATATGTATATATATATATATATATATATATATATTACCTACTGGCGGTCGCCAGTAGGTAGTTATAGTTAGGACCCTGTTTCCATAGGAAAACCGCAACATTCTATTTTGAATAACTTTGGCACCGGTCGATGAATCCTCGCGAAATTTTCAAAACTAATGGGGCGCTACGCTCCGCTCCTACCCTGAAAGTCTCGGGGGGATTCGTCAAGCAGGGGCTGAGAAAAAAGGGGGGTCCCAAAACGCGTTTTCCCCATGCATTTTTCCATAGGACCTTTAGACACAGCTACAGCCCGAACGGCTGAACAGAGTTATTTGAAATTTGGCAGAGAGGTAGTCTACAGGTCAAGGAAGTGCCTTTTGTAGGTCTGGAGTAAATCTGTTCAGTAGTTCCTGAGAAAATAGCCTTTAAATCAATATATATATCTGTGGCAGCTTACGGTGCGCTTACCGTGCGCTTACAGTAAGCTTACCGTACGCGTACGGTGCCGTGCGCGAGCGCGATTATGATTGGCTGTTCGATCTTAGTAAACATTCGAATCGGTCGAAACCAGGAAGTGTCGGCCGCCATTTTCTCTCTCGCACTCTGAGGGGGGGGGGAGGAAAATCAAAGTCGGAAAACATTAAAAGAGGCTTGCTAGACATCTCTTAACCACCTAGTAATGGTTAAGGTGTCCCAAAAGAACCCACAAAGGAAAAAATGTAATTTTTTATATTTTCGAAAAATCGCCGATTACGCTTACCGTACGCGTACGGTAAAAAAAAACAAAAAAAAAAAAACAATATCCACGTTTCCCCCCCCCCCGTGTGCAAAAGGTGCATGGCATGGGTTTCTTAAAAGAACAATCAATAGATAACCTTTTACAACGATGCGCCTAATACGGCCTCCGTGTGCGGACGGTACATGGCCTATCTAGCGTAACGTGGGTACGCGGTGCGCGTAGCGCAACGCGTGCCCACCGTGCGTGCACGGCACTAACTGCCTAACGTGGGCGGTCGCGTGAGTTATAGTTGCCTGCACTAACTATAACGGGGGAATTTCAATGGTTTTTCACGAGTGAAATGTCCAGCTAACTATAACTTGTGTGAAACCTATGGTGTTTTTTAAGTGAATTTGCAAGGTTTTTTAAATGCTAATTCCTAACTATAACGTGTGTGAAACCTATGTTTTTTTCAGTGAATTTGTATGTTTTTTTAAATGCTGTTATGTATTTTTTTTTTTTTTTTTTAAGGTTTTTCACTGTGCGAGTACCGTATGCATACGGTGCGCTTTGCGCACCGTGCGCGCGCTGTGGGCGCGCGGTGCGCAGAATTTTTCAGTTTCTACCGTACGCGCGCGCTACGCGTACTCCGCGATTTTTTTCAAAAAAATTAAAGGAAATTTTGGCCCTTGGGGATCCTTCTGGGACCCCCTGACAAAGGCTAGGGGGTCAGGAACTGTCCACCCTGCCCCCTTTTCACGTTCTCCACCTTTGTTTTTCATCCCCTCAGACTGCGAGACACAAAATGGCGGCCGACACTTCCTGGTTTTGACCGATTCGAATGTTTACTAAGATCTAACAACCAATCAGAATCGCGCTCGCGCACGGCAGCGTGCGTGTACGGTAAGTTTTACCGTACGCGCACTGTGCGCGCTTATAGATATATATGCATTTAAATGCTATTTTCTCAGGAAATACTGAACAGATTTACACCAGACCTGCAAAAGGCACATCCCAGACCTGAGGACTACCTCTCTGCCAAATTTCAAGTAATTCTGTTCAGCCGTTCGGGCTGTAGCTTGGACTAAATGTCCTATGGAAAAATGCATGAGGAAAACGCATTTTGGGACCCCCCCTTTTTCTCAGCCCCCGCTTGACGAATCCCCCTGAGACTTTCAGGGAAGGAGCGGAGCGGAGCGCCGCACCTATTTTGAAAACTTCGCTAGGATTCGTCAATCGGCGCCAATATTATTCCAAATAGAATGTTGCGGATTTCCTATGGAAACACGATCCTAACTATAACTAACTACTGGCAACCGCCAGTAGATAATATATATATATATATATATATATATATATATATATATATATATATATATATATATATATATATATATATATATATATATATATATATATATTCAGTGAAAAAACCATAGGTTTCACACACGTTATAGTTAGGAATTAGCATTTAAAAAACCTTAGAAATTCAGTGAAAAAACCATAGGTTTCACACATGTTATAGTTAGCTGGACATTTTACTCGTAAAAAACCAATGAAATTGCCCCGTTATAGTTAGTTCAGCTAACTATAACTCGCGCGCCCGCAATGCACTGCTGATGACGTCACATATTACATCACTCATGACATGGTCAGTGACATCACTCATGACATCACTGATGACATCTCAAATGACATCACTGATGACATCACTGATGACATCATCCAGTGAATGTGTGTTTTTCTGAAAATTAAATATGTTTTATATATGTATATCTCAAGGTCGATGGAAGAATAAATGGGTATATAAGTGTCTAAATGGATGATTTGTTTTTGAAAAATTGATTGTGTAACTGACTGATTAAGTGTATCATAGTGAATACATGGCTTAGTGAGTAATGTTTAAATATGTAAATATCTGTATCAGTCTCTCACTTTGTGTATAAGTGGCTGCATGGGTTGGTAAGTGGCTGCATGGGTTGGTGAGTAGCTACATGGGTGTCTATATAGGTTATTAGTTGGTTTTTTGAGTATCAGTCTGAGTGTCTGCATGGTTCGGTGGGGGGTATTACGTAGTGCATAGGTGCATGAATGAGTGACTCACTGTTTGTATGGGTTGAACACAGCATGTGTGCAGGACTGTATGGGTGGATGAGTGTGTGTATGGGTGTGTTAGTGAGTGAATGACTGTCTCAATATTGTCTTTATGAGTAACTACATGTTTTAAACTAGTATATGTGACTATTGGTGTATATATGTGAGTATATGTGAGAGTGAGAGATTGAAAGAGTTCCTGTATGAATAAGTATGTGTTTCTATAAGTGATTGTTTAAAAGACTAAGTATGTGTAAGTTTCCGTAGAAGTAAGTGTGGTGGTGTGTGTATAACTGTATATGCAAGTAAATGTATGTTTGATTCTTTGTTAGCATGAGTGACTATGTGTGTGAGTAACTCTATGGATGAGTGGCATTGTGTAACAGGATGTATAGGTGTATGAGTACATATGATGAGTGAGTACATGTATGAGTGACTGAATTGGACTGTTGGTGAATGAGTGGATGTGTATGTGGATCTTAGAATTACTGAAAAGGTTGTTTTAACTGGTATTGGTATGTCCATTGTTTTGAACATTGTAGTTTCTATTTTTGAATGTGTGTGTCAAAGGTTATATTAGGGGAAGAGGAGGTCTGCCACTCTATCACAAGGATGATGTCATCAGTGATGTCATCAGTGATGTCATTTGAGATGTCATCAGTGATGTCATGAGTGATGTCACTGACCATGTCATGAGTGATGTAATATGTGACGTCATCAGCAGTGCATTGCGGGCGCGCGAGTTATAGTTAGCTGAACTAACTATAACGGGGCAATTTCATTGGTTTTTTACGAGTAAAATGTCCAGCTAACTATAACATGTGTGAAACCTATGGTTTTTTCACTGAATTTCTAAGGTTTTTTAAATGCTAATTCCTAACTATAACGTGTGTGAAACCTATGGTTTTTTCACTGAATTTCAAAGGTTTTTTAAATGCTAATTCCTAACTATAACGTGTGTGAAACCCATGGTTTTTTCAGTGAATTTGCAAGGTTTTTTAAATGCTAATTTTTTTTTTATTCTTCAATTTTTTCAAACATATTTTGAATTTAATTTTCTTACCTTTTATAAAGACTATGCTTTAATTTTTAAAATCCTTAAATATTTTTTTTAATATATTTTTTAAAATAAACATGTACAATTTATTTCCAGTTCTTTTTTTTTTTTTTTTTTTTTTTTAGTACGCGTACCGTAAGCTCACGGTAAGCGTACGGTTTACGCAACGTCCGTAATCTATCTACGCTGCTTGCGTATAGTTACGCACTTTGCGTAGCCGCGCGTACTGCGCGTGGGACGCGTGCGCGCTTACGCTACACGCGCACGTTACGCGGAAGTGCCGGGGAGTGACTGTTATGCGCATGCGCGCAAGCGCGTCTCTTTTTTACGCGCACGCGTACTTTTTGCCGTAAGCGTACCGTAAGCGTACCGTAAGCGTACGGTAGGTCATGTGATCTTGAAACACAACTTTTGATTGGTTGAAACTACTTTCAGTTCTAGAACTCTCCTACACCACACCCATTCCCCTCATTTCTGCTTGTGATCCCTTGGGAGAAGGAGCTGGTTTGTCTTTGGGATACGATGGCAGAACAGCAGAGCTCTTCTGAGAGTGAGGCTAGCACTAGCAGCACTGTCTTGAGGCAGAGATCGAGGAAACAAAAGCCTTCTTATGTTTGGGATTATTTTACTTTTCCAGAAGGCCAGCAAAAGGTGAATGCACCCTTAGTTACTTGCAAGCTGTGTCAGCGTGTACTTTCTAGAGGTAATCCTAACAGGAAGTATTCCTTTGGGAATCACACCATGAAGAGACACCTCCAGGATGTACACAGAAGGACACATGGTCATCTTTTTGGAGGTAACTCTTCAGAAAGACGAGCCAGTACATCCACAGCAGCTCAGCCTGGACCATCACCTGCAGGGCTTACTCCTTCTTCTGCAGGTCAGGTGAGCCCTTCATCTGTGGGGGGAGAATCTCCTTTTGCTGGCCCTCTGGAAATGAACCCTCGATTTCGGAAGGTTGATATTCATTGCACATTTTGTAAAGATCTAATTTGCCATAGGGAGACCAGTGTTTCCCTAGTGAACAACAAAATAGATCAGCACATTTGTCGCTTTGAATAATTTTCCCATGCTTCCTTTCCTCTGTCCCTGCATGAACACAACGGTTCTTTTAAGAGCCAACCTTATCTTTCATCTTTTTTTTACATATGTTTTTAAAAACTTTTTTTTATTTTTTTTTACCGTACGCGTACGGTGCGCGTACTTTTTTTTTATTTTTTAAAAAAACCACTAAAAATCATTTATCACATTACATTGTCCTTGAGAGACTACAATTATTATTATTGACTTACCATACTCACTGAAAAAATATTTATTCATTTCTTTTTTTTAAAAATAGTTTTAAAAATGTTTGTAGTTTTCGAAAATGTTCTATATCCATCTGGAAAAAAAGAAAAAAGTATTAATATTTTTTAAACATTTTATAATACAGTACACATATTTACATTTTTTACCAAAAAATCTTTTTGCCTTATTTTTGCTGTTTTCAGAATATATTGCATTTCACTATAAATTGTGAAAGCAATTGCATTCATCATTTTACAGCGGGCAAAAAAAAATACCAATCACAAAGATTGTATTAAAAAAGCCCTGATTCTTTTTTTAATTAAACTTAACATTATAGAAATGCATAATATTGTAAAAAAATATCATCTAATACCAATACTTATTTCTTTAAAATACCGTCTGATATGTTTGTTTCAGAACTATAATCACAATATTATATCTCAAATAACTCCAAAATACATCTGATTTCATTTCCTTTAGGCAAAATAGTAATTTTAATTTTTTTTTTGGAATAAATTTCCAACGGAAATCCAATAAAATTCTAAAGTTTAATTTGTCCAGATCTCACCGATTCTCTGTAACATTTTGGTTCACGATCTGCTTTTCATTTATTTATTTTTATTTTTTTTACCGTACGCTTACCGTAAGCTTACGGTACGCGTACCCCGTGATTTTTTTTAAAATCAATAAATGTTTTTTTTGTACTTTTCTGTCCTTCTTTGACCCCCTTACAAATGTTAGGGGGTCTGTAACTCTCCTCATTGCCCCCTTTCCTTGTTTTCTCTGTTTTTTTTCTGAGTGAAACACACAAAATGGCGGCCGCCGCTTCCTGGTTTCTGCCGATTCGAATGTTTACTAAGATCTATGGGCCAATCAGAATCTCCTTCACGCACGCCATGTTTCTTCCGTACGCTTACCGTAAGCTTACCGTACGCGTACCCCGTGATTTTTTTTAAAAATCAATAAATGTTTGTTTTGTACTTTACAGTCCTTCTTTGACCCCCTCACAAATGTAAGGGGGTCTGTAACTCTCCTCATTGCCCCCTTTTCTTGTTTTCACTCTTTTTTTTTCAGAGTGAAACACAGAAAATGGCGGCCGCCGCTTCCTGGTTTCGGCCGATTCGAATGTTTACTAAGATCTAAGAGCCAATCAGAATCGTACCGTAAGCGGGCTCAGATATATATATTGATTTAAAGGCTATTTTCTCAGAATCTACTGAACAGATTTACACCAAACCTACAAAAGGCACTTCCTTGACCTAGGGACTACCTCTCTGCCAAATTTTGAGTAATTCTGTTCAGCCGTTCGGGCTGTAGCTCGTTCTAATGGTCCTATGGAAAAATGCATGGGAAAAACGCGTTTTGGGACCCCCCTTTTATCTCAGCCCCCGCTTGACGGATCCCACCGAGACTTTCAGGGTAGGAGCGGAGCGTAGCGCCCCACCTATTTTGAGAAATTCGCGAGGATTCGTCGACCGGCGCCAAAGTTATTCAAAATAGAATGTTGAGGTTTTCCTATGGAAAAGGGGTCCTAACTATAACTACCTACTGGCGACCGCCAGTAGGTAATATATATATATATATATATATTGCTTGCACCTAGCTCCGGTTACGGGATATGTTCGGCTAATTCACGGGCGGTCCAAGTTAGGGCTACCGGAAGCCCAAATTGTCGCATTGTTATGATAGCCATGAGTTTTGCGTTGGGCTAATTTGCTCGTATTACAAAGATTTAATTCAATTGACATATATTGATTGTCATGGAGATTTAAAATTCTATGAGACTTATTTCCATTTCACAGCTATTATTGAAATACAAAAATCGCGCAAATTGACAATATTGTTTTATCATTTGTAAAGTTTATTTCTATGCAACATGAATTACAAGTTTATTATTTCTGTACTCATGTGACCTTACAAACATTCAAATGTAATCTGTATTTACAACCTGTAGAGAAAGTACTTTCAAAATGGATGCCTATTTACAACGAAAATGCCTCACTTTGTGGTGACAGTCCTATGTTTATGTTAGTTACTAGGTATAAACTCGACACTGTTTTTGTTGTAACTTTCAAACGTGATCAAGGCACAAGCTGAAACGCGTTGTTTCTTGCTATTAAAACAGTTTATCAGCATACGTGGAGTGTCCGAGTACGTTTGTTGGAGCAGCAGAACGGAGCGAATATATATTTACCATGAAACAGTATGTGGACTGCTGCGAGGTACAGGTACTATCGCAATTGCAGAATGAGAAGTTAATAGCGTAATTGAAAACCGGCTGTTTTTTACAGAGACCCACTGGAGGGTAAATATATGCACGTAACCACTGTGAAGGGCGGAACCCACTGAAGGGTGTAAATATGTGCGAGAGTAAACTGCAAATCCCAGATGTCATTGCGATGTTTGAACTGGAGCAGCCCACCAGGGGGCGGTAATTGAGTATTTAATGGATTTGTTTGCACGCACTCTCGCAAATCTGCCTGAATCTTTATGCCAGCCCGTGAACAAGTGGCAAGAAGCTGCGAAACGCGTAGGGCTTACTTGGATTGAATCTGAAAATGCATGCCGGCTTTGTGCTTCATTAAAGGACTCTGTTACAAAGAACGGGGCCCTGCTTCTTCATTGAGTGCGTCTCTAATGCAGGGGACACAAGTTTTGATGACATAAATACGGCCAGTCCTTGTCGGGGAGACTGCACCACCATGAAACAGTATGTGGACTGCTGCGAGGTACAGGTACTATCGCAATTGCAGAATGAGAAGTTAATAGCGTAATTGAAAACCGGCTGTTTTTTACAGAGACCCACTGGAGGGTAAATATATGCACGTAACCACTGTGAAGGGCGGAACCCACTGAAGGGTGTAAATATGTGCGAGAGTAAACTGCAAATCCCAGATGTCATTGCGATGTTTGCACTGGAGCAGCCCACCAGGGGGCGGTAATTGGGTATTTAATGGATTGGTTTGCACGCACTCTCGCAAATCTGCCTGAATCTGTATGCCAGCCCGTGAACAAGCGGCAAGAAGCTGCGAAACGCGTAGGGCTTACTTGGATTGAATCTGGAAATGCATGCCGGCTTTGTGCTTCATTAAAGGACTCTGTTACAAAGAACGAGGCCCTGCTTCTTCATTGAGTGCGTCTCTAATGCAGGGGACACAAGTTTTGATGACATATATATATATACGATTTATATTCTGTGAGCTCAGCTGAGAGGGTTGTGGCACTTCAAGAGGAAGTCCTGGAGCAAGAGGCACCTCTCTGTGTTTACAGGGGAATTAACACTTACTAGCTTCCCGTATGTATATATACATACACACAGACTTATGAAAATATAAATTAATAATTAGGTTGGTGCTAAAATGTTTGCAGCAAATGCTATTTTTGGGGGATATTTTTCATATTTTAGGGATGTATGTTTTGTCGGGTAAGTATAGGGAGTCGATATGTTTGGCATTGAATATCTAATTTCCAATATGTTTGTGTTTTGATATTTTATGCATCAATATTATGTCATTTATCCCTTTTAAATTCTTATATATACCCCTATGGTTGGCACTGGATGGCCTAAAGGACATGGTGCAGTATATTTAAAAAGTAGGACATATAATGGTAAGTTTTTCATGCCTTGGTTGTGAAAAACTCTTAAATTCATTTTTCACCTTTCCAAGGCCTATCTTTGGATATAATTGGAGTGAACTTATTACATTCAATAAGTTGTAATTTCAAAATTGGAGCAAGTAACCTCTTCTTGTTTGTTGTGGTTTGAATTCTAATGAAAAATCTTCTCTTGTGGTAAAGTCAGATTTTAAATGGCAATTTTGAAAATGCCACTTTTAGAAAGTAGGTATTTATCTGCCTAAGCCATTTAGTACATGTAGCCTGTCTCTGGGTCACATGACTGGGTGTAGCTGACAGCTCTAGCTGACACACAAAGGGATGCATGCCCCTTGTAGTTAGTGAGGATCCATGACAGGGATGGCAGGATGCCTAGGGACTTCAAAGGGAAACCTCTAGAAGCTTCTCCCACCTTCCAGAATAGGGGCACCAAGTATAAATATTGGAACTTAGACAACAACCTTCCAGTATACCTCTGAACCTGTAGATACTCTTCCTGAAAGAAGGACTGCCTCTCAGCTTGACTGCTGCCCTGCCATCCTGGCCTGCTGCCTGATGCCAACTTGTTTGGGTCAGAAGGACTGGACCTGCATCTGTTGAACCCAGGACTCCAAACTGAACCAAAAGGCGAGTTAGCCGGCCTCCTGAATTGAGCCTCAGAGACAGAAGGCTCCAACAACCTTGAACTCAGCACCTAGACTCTGACATTTGTAAGTGGTGCCACCCCAGTCCTAGTCCTTGGAAGTGATGGTAAGGTACTCTGCCATCCTCTCTGGATCCAGTGGAACCAATTTTTCTACACTGCAGTGCGGTGCAACCCCGAGCAGAAGTGATGCATTGCCTCTGCTGCATGGATTAAAACCATCGCAAAGACCTACATTGCATCCCATCGCCTCATCAGAACCACCCCTGTGTAGCTGTAATTTGCATCACCAGCCCTTATTGATGTGATCTTCCAAAGCAATGCAGGACCTCTCACCGTAGCCTCAGAACATCTTGGAACCAATGTATCGCTTGTACATCAATGCGGATACTCACAGCGCTCCTCCAACCAATATTTAAGGTACTTTGTACAGTGGGCCTAACTGTGTCTCTGTAGCTGGCCCATGCAGGCCCATGCTCCATCATGGTCAGCCTGAACATGTGACTTTGTCCTGGTCCGGCTCTATCAACTTTCAACTTACATTTTTATTAAAGTGCACAGTTAATTAAAACCATTGCACTTGGTTTATGAATAAAACCATAAAATAAAAACGTATTAGAAAAAAGTTTGAATGGTGGTAATAAATGCAGGCATAGTGCAGAATATTGCACATTTTTAGTGCCTGGTGTGACAGTTAGGTCCATAAGATATAAATACTATGTTAGGTCTAAACTGCCAATTTGCATTAAAGTGGCAGTGCAGCACAGGTTTCGGTAAAGGTGGTTCAAGAAACTTGAGTAGCCACAAAAGTTGTGGCGTCAGTTAGGCGATTGATTTCAGATCACGTCCAAGAAAGTATTTTGTGAGGCTGCTGCTAAGCTGTATGTTCGTTGAAATAAAACAAGCTAAACTTGCTGACGTATCCTCTCATGGTTCCACACTGGTTGTAGAATAGGTCATTGATCTTTTGTATTTGCTTTGCATATGCAGTTTTAATGAACCAAAGTCTCAGGAGCTTTTCTGCAAAGTCGGCAGAGCTTCCTAATGATGGTTAGCTTCTATGGTGGTAGATGTAAAAGTGATGGTAGGCAGCCCTAACAATATCTCAGGTACGATGTTTTAGTCTGAGCTTTAATGCCGGCATCCAGGTACGGTTGTCGTGTTAACTTAGTGTGAGTAGGGGTGGGTGGGGAACTCCACTCCACCAGTGGAGTTTGCAGAGTTTTCCCAACTCTGCACTATGCTGGGAACGTGGAGTTTGTCAAAACACTCCAACTGCGTGGCGTGGCGGAGTTTGCCCCCGCTGCCGACCCCTATTATGTGACCGAAGCAGGCCCGGTTCTAGCCGGTGGGCCGGGTGGGCCAGGCCCACCGAAACATGAACCTGGCCCACCCAAACAGGAGCCTTGGCCCTCGCAGTGAGGGCTTGAAGGCAGGGGCGCAACGCCATTTGACTCCGAGTGATTCAACCCCCAGTCGTGTGTGTCAGCCCAGGCTGAGAAAGCTTCCTGGGCGCACACACACACAGACAGTTTTTGAGATTATTGCAGCCGCACCTGAGTACTTCGCAGGTCTTTAAAAGACCATTTACACGTTAATAAGGCTTTGTTTATTTTTTCACCCCTTCATCTCCACATTGTGAAAGGGACAAATCCTTTCTTTGACAAAGGTAACCTTTGCCTACAGTCTTGCTGCTTGGATATTTCTTTTTCTATGCAGTGCAGGAGAAAAGAAGTTTGTTTATTCATTTTCACCTCTCCTGACCCCTGCAGCAGCTTATCACATCAGACTGTGACACAAAGTTTGACTAATGGAGTAGGTAAGAGAATTTGTTACTATTTGTTTTTCGGTTTAAAATGTGCGCAAGACCAGCAGGACACATACTTCGTGTGTGCTTCATTTAAACAGTTTTTATCATTATCATGGCCAATGCAGGACAACAATAAGACAATACAAAATGCCCAGATAACGCTGGTGATTATTGATCCTGCTGGAGAGCAATCATTTGTCTGTTAGTAGTTTTTAAATGCAGATGAACTGTATTTTATGTGGATAGCTCAGTGGTTTACTGCCTTTGTCACAGAGCTCCTTGTGCTACTTGCAGTTCAGAAGTTACAATCCTAACATAGGACAGTGACCAATGAACTGTCATCAAAGAGATGCATACAAACATGAATGGTATAGTTAGAACTTCGCTTTTTTTGTTTTGTGATATGGTTAGAACTTCCCCAATCTTTCATTATTCTAATGTTGCTAAAATGAGAATGTTTAGGCAGATATACATTTTTATCAGTAAAGCTGACCCCCATGGAATACTCTTTAAATCCTAAGGTTGTGTTTCCCCAGACCAAACCCTCTTAAAATATACTGCTCACCAGTATGGATGACGTGATTCATACACCTTGTAATCCTCATTGGCTTATGTGACATTCCCTGTAGACTGATTTATATACTTGTATGATTCATTGTCTCTGTATAATGTGTGCGTGGTGTAAAGTACTGACACACACTACACTGATATGAGTTGCGCTATACAACAAATGAAATGCACATGAGAGAGGGGCTACGTAAAGATGAGGGGCACTGTTGGAGGGTGGCAGTGAGGGAATCCGAGGAAGAGGTCATGGGGTGGAGGGGGGAGCTAGGGAGAGACGAGGGGCACTGGTGGAGGGTGGTAAAGAGGGAATCTGAGGAGGAGGTCATGAGGGGGAGGGGCTACAGAGAGATGAGGGGCACTGGTGGAGGGTGGCAGTGAGGGAATCCGAGGAGGAGGTCATGAGGATGAGGGGCTATGGGGAGATGAGGGGCACTTGTGGCGTGAGGTAGTAAGGGAATCCGAGGAAGAGGTCAATAGGGGGGGCATGGAGGATGAGGGGCACTGTTGGAAGGAGGTATTAAAGGTATTTACGGAGAAAGAGGTTATTGGTGTGGCGCCAAAAAAGACTTTCGCATCAGCGCTAAACCTGGCCCTGTCATAGCCTTTCTGTTTTTGTTAATTTAATTAGCAGTCGGGTCATAAGGGCTACTGTGGAACATACTTTACAGTGCATGCTAATTATATTTACTGCTATATTCAATATTGTAAATTTGAAGGTGATTTTACTAATGTTTTTTACCGGGAAAAATGAAAGTGGAGCCCGATAATACCTGATATGGGGCTGGGGCCCATGGTCATCTGTGAGATAAGGTGCACTGGAGAGGAGTAGTGGATAATCAAGCCTGTAAGGGAGTGCGTTGCAGAGTCTGGGGTCAGGTGGAGGTAGTAATGAAGAGGGATTCTCCCTGAAGGCTCGTACAGAGGGAGCCCAAGAAGTGTCACTTGCCTGATACTCCCACCTCAGAAACCTCCTTTTCCCATCAACGGAACATTATATAGAAAAAACACTTTTTGAGAGTGATAATATTTAGAAAGAGATTTGGAAAAGAGTGCGTTTTACTGGGCCTTGTAAGACTAGGAAAAGATAAAGGAGGGCCCTGAAGCAGGACTGCCTAGACATATATGCAATAAATCAAGCCCGCAGTGGCCCACCCAAATGCACCCTTGGCCCACCCAAATAAAAATTCCTGGAGCCGTGCCTGGACCCAAGTGACGATAAATGGGTCATGATACTTTTTGCCTATGACGGTACGTGCCTGCACCACTGAGACCAATAGGAGATGCTTTTAATATCAAAGCGTTCAACCCATTGCACATGGCTCACTAAGTCACCCAATCAGGTAACTTATAGGCGTGTTTTAGAAGGAGACTCATTATTTTTTTTATACAGTAGCCAATCTCTGACAACAACATGCTGACGGCCAATCCTAGAATGCGCTGTTCCATGGAGGCAGGGCAAAAGAAGAACCCAAATGACAATGCTTGGAAGCTCTGTTTATGCAGGCTCACTCGTCTGACTGATTTTTGACTTGGGCTTGGTGGACTATAACCGATAAGTTTGTGGAGGGCAGGACATGAGTCTAGCATGGTCGTCACCCTGCTTTGAGCTTTGAGCTGCATACTGTCAGCTTTTTCAGCTTTGATACTATTTTCAGGCTGTCAAATAATCAAAGCGTCACTGGGATTTTCCTTCCTTTGTCTGTTGGATGGATCGCATGTTCCATTTCACGCTGTGCTCTTTTGTTTTTCAGTTTTCGATAATGCATGAAGCCAGAAAATCTTATTCGTGGCATTTCTGTTCTTGGGTAGTCCGTTCGATCAGCATATGACAAGATGTGACGTAGCATTATGGAGTGCCAATTGAATACTTTTTTGCTTTATTTGAGGGTATGTTTGCTGATGAAGGTTATTGTTAGAATACGTGCATTGCAATATGGTAAACCACATGGAGATGTTTTCCTGAAGATCTAACATTAATTTTCCCTGTTCTCCACTAACCTGGAGCACCTCATGTTTTATGGTTTGTCTCCTATCTTTTGGCTTATTTTTGGCCCATCCCTGTTATCTGTGTAGATGTGCAGTTTATACCTTTCGGGGATTGCTCTGAACATGCTTGTCGGTTGGTGTCCTGGCGGCCCTGTCAGTGTAGGAGTCGGAGTCTGCAGAATTCTACTGAGTTTTTTTGCAACCCCTCAGAATTCTGTGTTGTGCAACTCCGCGAACTCCACCCACTCTTATTTGTGAGCCAAGCATGCTGCCTCAGCGCAAATGCCTCTGTATCTGCCAATAGTGACTATGATTTGACTTTCTTGTTTACAATGGCCTCAACCTGTGAGTAGGTAGAAATTGTCTCCCATTGCTCTGTTAGTCCAAGGTTTGCTAAAGAACTGGTGAGGTAATCTGTGGCCAGGGAGTGATCTCTGCTGGTGATGTCTACCCAAAGTTGGTGATTAAGGGTCCCACTGGTAGCTTCCTTTAGCTTGTAACATATTTTAATGAAGGCTCCTTGCCTTGCTATGGATTGCCTAACTATGCCAAATTCAAAGAGCAATTGGGCGGAAGACGAGTAGGGAGAAAACTGACTTGAAGAGATTGATAAGAGCATTATCCATGTGACTGGCTTCTCTTCCCCTTAAGGCTTCCCTTCCATAGGCGATAGTCAGAATTAGTTTGGTCTGGATTATTTTCAGAAGGAGTAGGTATGTAGAAGATGCTGTGGCTGCTTTTATGCACTTGAAAGCTGCAGTCAGAGCCACTGATTTCCGGCACATGAGCTCCAGATGTTGCTTGAAGGTGCCCTGTCTGTTGAGAAGCATGCCACAGTACATATGCTCTGTTACTTACTATACTTTGTGCTTGCCCATATGCCATCAATAAGGGCTCTTTCACAGTTTTCCTTGAATTAATAATTTAGACTTCTTTAGGTTGATTTCCATTGTGTTTGTGATGGAGTATGATGGAGTATGAAGCTGTAGCATTCAGAAGCCTATGGAGGTCGAATTTTGTTCGGCTAAGTAGCACTAAGTTATCAGCCTACATCAGACCTAGCAGCTTAATGTTGCCCAGATTGGGAATGTGTGAGAGAGGAGTTGGCCTAATGGCTAGGGCGCTCGACCTCGGACCTGGGGAACTGGGTTTGAGACTCGGTAATGACGCTGAACATTGATTCTGGGCAAATCACTTAATCTCCCCGTGCCTAACAAAAAATGAATGTGTGTCCTCATGTAACGTAACTGGTGCTATGTAAAGCGCTCTGATACTTCATTAGATTCGGGTCAAGTTTGCGCTATATAAAACTCTGCAAAAAAAAAAAAAGCTGGAGGGAAGCTCAGCTAAGAATGGATTAAAGAGAGTGGGGGCTAGCACACACCCTTGCTGTGACCTTTGATTGTTTGGGATCGTTCTTGATAAGTGAGCACTGTCTTCTAGCTTGATTTGGACCCATGTGTCAGTAAAGATGAGGATTAAGGCTCTCAGCAATGGGTTAAGTATAATCAATCAGGCCAGTTTGTTCCACAGCTTTCCTCTGTCCCCCCCAACCAAAAGCAGTCTTATGATCTATAAAAGATAAAGGGGCTGCTTAGTTGCCCTGTATTTGTCAAACTATAGGGATATGGCCAATTGGTTAGTTTTTGTTCCGCTCCTTTAGCGAACCCTGTATGATTGAATGGGATCAGGCCCTTTGCGGTTGTCCATGACACTCGCTCCTCAAGGAGACAGCCAGCAAAGTATTTAGACTCCACATCCAGGAGTTGATAGGACACAGGGTCTGAGTCTTTTCCCTTTTTTGTAGATCGGAGTGGTAGTGGAGCCTTTCCATGAGAAAGGGATGGTGTTTGAAATGATTAGGCTCTTGTATACTGACTCCAGGTGTCTTGCCCAAAATGTTACGTCTTTAAAAATAGCTGTTGGAATGCCATTTGGGCCTGGTGCTTCTTCTCTTCCACTTTTCAAGATCTGGCACTCGATTGTTGCTACCCAAATAGACAGATAGCTTGAGGCTGAGAGACCAGTTATAGTGCTAGTAGGGTTGGGCAAGGCCATTGCTTGATGTTCTCAGACCTTTCCCCAGCTTAGCGCACAGCCTGAGTGGCCAAAGTGTTTTTGAGAGGTATTGATACCAGTTTTCTTCTGAAATGTTAACTGTATCTTTTGACAGAGATAGGTCATTGAGATTGTTCGCCGTCTTCCAAAATTTGTTATGCATATTGGTGTTAAGATCATGCAAAAGTTTGGCAGATAAGTTGTCATCTGCATCTCTTTTTTGATCCCACAGGTGCTTGCTTTCTGTATGCAATTTTGGACATTGTCAGTTTTGTTTACAGTACATTGTCGCTAGGGATTTTATGATACACAGGGAGAACTTGATTTAGACTCTGTTTTAATTGTTTTGTTTTTCTTCTGATGGCCAGCCAAGCGATGTTTACTGAAGCCTCCTACTGTGGCTGCCTGGCTGACAACATATTCTGTTGTAAGTTGATCCCAAGTAGTGTGGGCGGTGCTCGTATTGTACAAGAGGGCTATCAGTGAACATTTTGTTGCTTCTTATAGGTCGTGGATAGTCTTAGATGACCATTTCAGTTTTTGTTTTTTACCGAACAGATGATACCTTGTATTTCATCTGCAGGTTTATGACTGTAAAGGGAAAGGGCAAGGTAGAGCTCTTGCGGTAAATGGTCGCATGTGTCCCATGACATTATTAAGAAACTTGAGACCAATAGTATGAGTGAATCAGAAAGCACTGTGGAGTCTATTAAATAGAGAGCCTTGTGATTATGATAAGTGAAGGACGGTGGGCAGTCATTATGGAAACTGCCACTGATTGCTACTAGGTTCAGGAACTCTTGTTATTGATACGCTCTCATCCCTTTTTGTCATGCTTGATGTGGAATTTCAAATGTATTCTGGAACCAGCCAGAAAGTGTTCTGAGCTGTCAGTAGGTCTTCATCTTGCATTGAACCCAGTAGGTTCATGTTGAAGTCCCCGGAGAGGATTATTTCAGAAATATGTGGACCATTTTGCAGGTTAAAAAATTCTTGTATCAGATGTTCTTTGGCCAACTGTTTTGATTTCGTTTTTGGGGGTATGTAGATGTTCATGAGAGCTAAATTGAATGCATGTGAGCCCTGTTTTAGAGCGTTTAAGACTTTCTGCATGCAGCACCATATTGTGGTTACCTTTTTGGAGTGGTCTTGATGTAGATTACTAAGCCACCGCATTGGCAGCTGTACATAGCTTCTTTTGTGGCAGGCGCTGTATACCTAATATAGCCAGGTCTCTTGTAACATGATTATCTGGAAGGAAAGCATATATTTCATTATCTCATAGTCTGTTAGTTTTTCTGACAAACTGTCGATGTTCCATAAGTGGATTTGAAGCTTGCTTGCTCGATCCGGCGATGCTGATGTTGTGGGATCGGTTCATGCTTGTTTTGTCAGAGGTCCTGGAATCCAGCTCCAATTGTTTTCTCGCATTAGCCCTCTGGTGATGCTCATGGGCAGCAAAGGAATGTAAGGGCTAGGGGTGTGTTGGAGATTTGCTCTGTGTGCTCCTCAAAATCAAGCCTAAGTGCTTGTGTGGGATAGGAGGCACCTGGTTCATCCTATGAGTTAGTAGAATGTGGGAATAAGTTGCTTCTGCATTGGGTGACACCAGTATCCCCCAGTTTTTGGTAGATGCGGCGACCCCTAAAACCTGATTGGTAACTGAAGATGATGACGAGATCACCTTGCTAGTTTCATTTGTTCGTCCTGATGTTGGAACCAAAAATTCAACCTAAACAATGTCAGCTGTGGTCAGATTCTCAGTTTCTGGAATTTGGCTTCGCTATCGGAGGATGTTTTTGCAATTAAGATGGCCAAAATGACCTCTTGATTGGTACTCAGGATACATTAAGACTGCCTAGCTGTGGATTACACTGGGGAATAGGGTCCTATTGTTGATGGCATTGTTCCCAGTGACTCAAGGCTGCTGATATTCTGTTCTAAGAGGCGGCACCCTAGCATTTAGTGGCTCTTTAAATCTTGCTACGATAGTGGTTGGGTCTAGTTTGATGTTGTCCTGGCATTCTGTTTTTTCTTTACCTAAGTTATGTGTGCCCCAGGCGGGCTTGATGGTTTGCTCTGCTGTTGCCTGGTCTATAGCTAAATTTGACGCTAGACGAATGGTTCCATTTTTATGCTGTGACCAGTTGTGAAGGTGGCGTTTGGTTTTGGAATCCACTAAGTGGCCAGCTCTGGGAGTTCTGCAAGCCCTTCCTTTTTAAGGTACTCCCGTCAGGGGTGTTAAGGGGTCTTGTTTGCCTGCTTGAGTTGCCACCTGTTCATTGCAGGGTCCTATTTCCTCCTCTTCTGGAGTTGTAATTTCCTGAGAAGTTGCAATATCTGGATTAATAGCTTGAGGTGTTGTGTGGTCGACCTGGTCGAGGCCGGGATTTATTACTTTTTCCTCTGATATACTTCTATTGTGCAAGTTTGGATTGTCGCTTTGGTTGCTGATAAAAAAGTAGATGTTTTTCCTCATGACCATTTTTCCCCTTTTTTTCGTGCTTTGTGTCGATTCTTAGCCCGCGGGCCTCCTGACCTTTGGTCAGTGGGAGGCTGAGTTACCTGGTGCATGATACCAGGTAACATGGTTAGATCCAGGATAGGCCCATCTGTGGACAGGTGGTTGGCTGAGGCTTCCAAAATTGTTGCTACAGGGGCTGTGTTGCTAGTAGAGGGTAGTGAAACATAGGAAATGTGGCCCTGACAGTCACTGAACTCACCCTTTTTTCTTCATGTGCTGATTGCAAAACAAACTGAGTGGGTCTCTTAAAATAAAGTTGTGGAATATGAAGTTGTTTGCCAGGTTTATGGGCCTCAAGGCCTTCTTGATGTCACTGAGGATGTCATCCAGGATTGCAGGGAGTGACTCCAGTTTATATAGAATTGAGGCGCAGGCACAGAGGCCTATCGGCTCCATCACTTCTTTTCGAGCTTTAGTTATGAGACAGTTGAGATTAGCTATCTTTGTGTCAATCCCGAAAGAGAATACTGCCAGAGGTATTGAGTATCTTGATCTGACAGTTTATTTTTGTGGACTGGTAGTTGAGGGCTTCTAATCTTAATTTTAGTGTTCTTAGCAAGGTTGCCCACACATCTGCTGAGTTACTTAGCTTGTCGGTTGGTCTGCTGTGAACGGGTTCATGGGCCTTTACTTGGTTGGAGTTGTAGTAGTTCAACTTATTACTGCTGTACATGGCTATCATGGCTTCCCATTCAATTGAGGCAAACAAAGACAGGTTTTGTGATGGTTTAACTTCCGGAGTATCTTGTCTAGTAGGGTTGTCTGAAAAAGCGCTGCTAGTAAACACCGGGAGGTTATGTTTCTTAAGTTTGACTTGGCTGCCTATTTCTTTGGTGCTGTTGTTTACTTGAGAGCCTGCTTCATTGCAGAAGATTAAGCCGCGGGCCTATGGTGAGGGGTTTGTCGAAGTAGAGAGCAGGTTGGTTCCCCTTCCCTGGCTTTCATTGCTTCAATTAGAAGGGATAGGTCTCCACCGCCCTCACTGTCGGATGGGTTTGGTGAATCATCAGTCATGTCCACGTCTGAATTTACTTGAACAGAAAAGGTGGATATAGATTGAGTGTCCCGCTCTGCTTGTGATGTTTTCCAGGGTTTTGGGGTGTACTACCCTGATCCATAAGGACTCAGTTGAGAATAATTGTGCCCTTCTTGTCTTTGATGATGATGCTGGCAAGCTTATCAAGGTTATGGTGGTCCACTGCTTAGTTAATTGAAAAATTAGATTTAAGTTGTGGAGCAACCAGCCAGTCTGAAATGACTTGTGAGAAGCCGTGAAAGGCAACTTGATTGATGTTGGTTGGCTCCAATGGGGATGGTAGTCCGAGGATGTTTGAGTTGGACATTAAAATAGAAACTGCATGATAATTAAGATAGAATAATTTACTGTGGATTTTAGGCTGATGCTTTTTAGTTGATATGTCTTTGTATAAGGAAGGAGATCCTGTTGCACAAGATTGGTGTGATGACATTAATAATGGGGGTCTAGGATTATCTATGTCTGAGGCTAAGACTGAACCTGGACTTCAGGAGCCTTTTTGCCGATGGAGGCCAGCTCTCACAGTGCCGCTGCACTGGCAAGAGTGATTTTCATTTTGGCTCAGGTCACCGGGGCAGGGCTCCTGTTCTTCCAGACTCCATTTTATGCATTGGAGTGGACACTATTGTCCATGCTTGGCTGAGCTGGGGTGAATGAACAGGAATGTCCAGGGAGGTGTAAGTTACCGATTTAGCACTATTCGCCTCCACACCCTCTGACAGTAACTGCACCTCCATAGGGCCTTGTCTTAGCACCACTGACCAGGTGCTGCTTACCTTTTCTTTTCTTTTCTTTAATTTCTTTTTCTTTCCCACAAGCTGGGACTGATTTTGAAGCTGAACTGGGCTGGGGGCTGAACACATTGACAAGTGCAGCAAGTGCAGATGCAAGCTGCAGGAGGCTGATGGCTAGGCCTGGCTGGCAAAAACTTGGTGTAGTCTCAAGTTCTGGTGCCAGTGCTGTTGGTTCGGGAGTGAGGTGGTGAGGTAGCAGACTAGCGCTGCAGGTGTGATGGGAAAGTGGTGGTAGACAAAGCTTACTGAGAGCCGGTTAGTGGATGGCTGCTGGGCTAACCTGGGCTAGTTTTCAGGCATACCGGCGAGGAGAAGGGACAGCAGGGTAAGGGGGCTAGGGTGGGCGGTCAGCATCTGAGAAAGGATTGACAACTAACCCGCAACAGCCGTCACAACTGCTGTGGCCTCATTCCCCTTGTTCACCTCCTTCCCCTGCCTGGTCTTGCAGGTTTTGAGGGGACCACTGGACCTGGCTCTCTCCTTCTCCTTTACTCAGTCGCGCAAAGGGTGTGCCCAGATGGTGCTGCAAGGCCTGACTGTGGCGTTTTTGAATGCCAGTCACTTAGACAATGATGGATCGTTCTGATCTGCCTGCAGCTCTCACATCCACATCCCACATCCCAGGACCTGCATGACCAGATATCCAGAGTTGACACTTTGAGCTTTGTGCCACTATTTTTACCAAAATATTTAAAATTGATTATCTCCGGTTCTACGGATTGGATTTTTTGTAATTTTGGTCTTGTTTTATTTATTACAAAATACTCTATAATTACACTATTTTTCTAAACAAGTGTAGGCTTTGTTTGTTGTTTGTTTGTGCTGTGTTACTGTTTGAAGTTTTGCACAAATACTTTACACAATGCCTCCGAGTTAAGTCTGACTGCTCCGTTCAAAGCTACCGGGGGCTGAACACAGGTTAATTAAGACACAGGTTAATTTATGGTTTGTTTCCGGTTTCACCCTGAAAAGAATTGTGATTGCTGCATGAGAAGGGTTTCACCCCCTCAACCAACTTCCTTTTTTTCTTACAAGCAACATGTTTGGTACATCTGCTGCTTATCCTCTAATACGTTATCACCTCTGGAAATAACTATATCATTTACCAAAATATTTATTGGATATTTGTGATGATTGCTCTTGTTGCCTTGTGAGAACAAGCATCAAGGATCAAAGCAACAAGTAGTTGTGATGTAGGAATCTTGGATTTCCTAAATATGGAAGCTTCATCAGCCTTCCAGTGACTTCTCTACTTTACGTGCAGTGTGGCAATGACTCTCCCCAAAGATCTATAGTGACACTCAAGATACAAACCCATCATGGTGGCTCAGCAAGTTAAACACTCAATGTGGACATGTTGTGTATTTTGTTTAAATTACAGCTAAATCAGCTCAATCTGGCATCAACTCAAAATCAGTGATATGAAGTCCCATTAAATTGGCAAATAAAATACGATTTCTTACATCATTTGTAAAAGGCAATACTCTTTGTCAGGCTTTGTAGATAAACAATAATAAAGAGAGTCTATTTTTCATTTCAGGTTTTGTCCCTGGTGATTAAGCTTTTTGCAAACCATTTTCTCACCGCCATCGTTTTTCTTGGATTTTCAATTCAGATTGTGTATCTCAGTTTAATTATTTTTTTTGTAGAGTATTTCACTCCTACTTAAAATGTGGACGACTTGCTTTTCTTAACTGATTAATAGCCTTAATGAAATAGTCTAGCAGAACTTACCAATAAATTTAACAAGCAATGCATTTAATGTTAATTTCTTTTCTGTACTTCTTATTGATATATTTTTTACCATTATATGAAAAGGCACAAAATGAAGCATTGAATTCAGCCCACAAGATGTCTACTTTTTCAGTCGTAAAGGCTATTATCTAGGGTATTTTTTCTCCAGAGACGGTGCCACCATTGCCTACAGATCTTGTTATAATATATATTGATACATTCATGTTATAGTGTGCATGTTCGCAGACCTTCTAGTTTGCGGATATTTGGAAGTTTGGATGCAGCTATAGAAACAACCGATCTCCAAAGGTCATTCATCTAGTTGTAATGACCCTAAGAAGGAATTGAATGAAGCAGAATAAGGGCCAGTTCAAGGTGTACAAAACATACTTGAAGTCCAAAAAGTATGGACTACTCTAATAAATGCCTATATTAAGAACGGTCTTCATTTTAAAACAGATCCCACTCTGAGGGGGAAGCCAAGTCAACACTGATGGGATGTGGTAACTACTGTCCATACCCATTATAAGCCAGGTGGCATAATTCTGCAGAAGCTGAAGAATGTGAAAAGATTTTCCAGGGATACCAGGAAACGGAATATGCATAGTGTATTCTGGACTGGCTCAATGGCGTACACTCTGAAAAATATTAATGTGGTTAAATAAATGGGTGGATACTTTTAAGGATTCACAATTGCCCAGAGTAGACGTTGTCCACCTAGGTAGAAAGTGCCAGGCTGGATTACATATATACAAACAGGTAGCAAGCCACTTTAGTTGGGACAAGCAAAGGGTCATTACATTGGGCATGGAGGTATCGCTCCAAGAGGAACATCAGTGGTGTTAAGCAGGATTTCCGTTTTAGAAGAATACAATTCTAGAAAGTTGTAGGACATCCACCAAAGATGGGTAGAGCTCTCCTTAGACATGTCTTCATAACTGAGACCTGTAAATGCATAGCCGTCTTAAACAGTGTGTACAGGAGATATGACAAGACTGGGGAAATTGGTGAGTAGAAAGTAGGGATACCTTTACTCATCATGCGTGTCCCCAAAAATGACAGTTGTGTGCGTGTCCTTAAAAGTGACAGCTTGTGAGCAAAAGGTTTGGGTACATGATGGATGTGTGGCAGGGTGTGGCACCTGGTTTATGGCAGAGTGTGTGCAGGGCTTGAAGGCGTTGTTAGGCTAGCATGGCCTTTGGTTGTGTAAAGAAAAATGTGTGCGCAAAAGGGTCTTCATGTTTTAAAACTGTGATGGCAGGGCTGAGACAGAGGGTGTTTAGGTATGCTGAGCTGTGAATGTGCAGGCCTTCCTCAAATCCCCTCACCCCCAAGGTTGGCAGTGTACTGTTCATGAAACGCTTGTCCTTGAAACTGCCAGGGTCTTTCTGTCCTTAAAAGTGACAGCTTGTGAGCAAAAAGTTTGGGGACATGATGGATATGTTGCAGAAGGTTTGTGCCGGGTTTGAAGCATTGTTAGGCTTGCAGGGCATTGTAAGGCTATCAGGGCCTTAAGGTTATGTTGAGAGAAATGTGTGCAGAGTAAAGCCCAAGAAGAGGGAAAAAAACACTAATCAACCAGGTCCAGCCTTCCCAGGTCAATGAGTCCCAAACACAGCTGATTACGCAGCCCTCCCCTCAGCAGACAGTAGTTTATTAACAGATGTCATAATGCTAAGGGGTGTATCTAACACACAAAGCCCTGATTAGAAAATGTACCCGGGCCAACCGGCATGTCCCTAAACTTGAGACCACTTATCGACCCAGGAGATTTAGTCACAAACACAGGTGATTACCCAGCTCTTCCCAGGACCGGCAGCAGGTTTAATTAACAGATGTTAAAGGGGGGCATCTAGCATAAGCTGTACATTGGTCAGAAAATTTTCCCACCCAGGGACCCCAATACCTGGTTCTAAACCCCACCTCCATGAAGGGTGGTGACCTAATTAGCAGGCCAGTACAGGTATAAAAGCATACTTTGGGGTCAGCAGACATAGCTATTCAAAAACACCTTTATGGAACTATCTACGTGGATTGTTTTGCTGCACAGGATCAATTCAGAAATTTAAAGGGAATAATGGATCAGAACAACTTATCAAAGATTGACGCCGCCTGCTATACATTATGGGATATAAGTAAAATAGGGGGGGGGGATGGCACAATGTGGCCTGTTTAAGGTTTTTTATTTAAAGTATAGGGGTAATGCATTTAAGGTGAAGGCTGCATTTTAAAAGGGTTTTAGCGCAATGTAGGACTGTGTTTATAGTGCTTTAAATAATGTTTAAAGAGTGGGGGAACTGTATGTAATGTGAATAATGGTATTTTTGAAGCAGTGAGTTTAAAGCTATATGTGCATACATTTAATGTGAATGGGGTGGTGCTGACAAAGATGTTGCAGGTGTGTGTATTCAAGGTGTATAATGTTGGGGGGCTTATTATGGGACGTGCAGAGACATGTGTATTTTACAATGCCTAGAAACAATTTACATGGCTCACTACTGCTTTAAGGGTCCCAGAGACACCATAAAAAAATAATAATACATGTTTGTACTCACCCACTGGTTATGCTGATGTCTTGGTCACGTCTTCGGATGGTAGTTGTCCTGGGGAGGGGGGGGGGGCTTATGCTTGAGGTCCAAACCGTCAAAAAGTCCATAGGTGTGAAGGGCATTGGTAGCATGGACCGTTCATTTTTTAATGAAAATAGAAGCCCCCAGAGGCTGCGATGGCCAGAGAGTGGCTCTGGGGGCTTGTGTCGGGGTCCGTTGTGCTGGGCCGTTGTTGGGTAGAGCAGGCCCTAGCCTGTTTGTAAATAAACCCCCCGGAGCACACTGAGATATGGCGGTGCTCCTGGGGTTTTGTGGCCTTGATTTATATAAAAATAAAAGCCCCCAGAGCCAGCTTCCAAGTGTTGCACTCTGGGGGCATGTGCAGGCTGTGTGGGGATTGAGGGAGGTTTTTTTAAAATGAAGGCCTCGGAGCCCGCTGCCCAAGAGCGCGGCTCCAGGGTAATGTGTGGCGCAGTGGTGGTTGGTTGGGGCTCGAGACCTCTGTTTTAAAAAAATGAAGTCCCCGGAGCCCGATGCCGAGGTACGGGCCTCCGGGGACTTGTGTGGCACTGTGGTGGTTGGGGCTCGCGGCCCCGAATTAAAAGAATGAAGTCCCGGAGCCCGCTGCCCAAGTGCGTGGCTCCGGGGACTTGTATGCGGCTGTGTGGCGGGAGGGGAGGCTCGCGGCACCAGGGTGATTTTATTTTTAAAATGAAGCCCCCGGAGTCCGCTCTCCTCCAGGCGGAGCTCCTGGGGGCTTGTGCAGGCATGGTTTTAGGGGCATTGGGGCTTGCGACCCCTATTTGTTAAAAAAAAAAAATTAAGCATGGCCCCCAGAGCCCGCTTACCAAAGGCGCTGCTCTGGGGCCTAGGGCCCGGTTCACTCCGAACCCACGTGGGTCTTGATGGCGGCTGCAGGGGAGAAGGAAGCTTCCTCATCGTGGATGTTGAGGTAGAACCCGCCCCTTCAGTGATGTCACCGGGACACCCTGACGTCATTGAAGGGGCTGTTCCCACCGCACCATCCACACCGAGGAAGCTCCCGGGTGGGGGCTCCGGTGTGGCTGCTGTGCCCAAAGCGGGCAATAAAATAAAAAAACACATTTAAAAAAAAAAAAAAGCCATCAGGGCCACAGGGAGCTTCCTCGCAGTGTCTGCCAGGGCCGGGCCCGTCCATCCATCCCTGAGGGGCGGTGTCAGTCCTTGCAAATGCGGCGAGGAAGCTCCCTACAGGGGCTTCCTACACGGCAGCTGTGCCCAAAGAGGGCACTAAATAAATGAAATTTAAAAAAATTATTTTCAGGCGCAGGGACCGTTTTAGCAGCGTCCCTGCGGCTTTTCTTTTTTTTTAAAATTGAGCCAAAATGATTTAGAATGCCATAGCCGCATGAGTGTGGGCATACAATTAAAATAAATTTGAAAACATTTTTAAAAAAATGTCTTTTCTGCCGCAGGGAACGTTTTTTAGCAGTGTCCCTGCGGCTTTTTTTTTTTCCCCCTCAAATGGGAAATGTTAATTTAGCACGAACTCGCCCCATGAGTGTGGGCTATAAATAAATAATAAAAAATATATTTACAGCCACAGGGACCATATAGCAGCGTCCCTATGGTTTTTCTTTTTTTGTTTTCCTAGGGGACATTTTATATAGCGCAAACTCAACCTGAAGGTCTAGGAGCTCTTTTTTTGGAGCCACTGTTACGTTACACAAACCCAAATTCATTTTAGGTAGGCAAAGGTAGATTAAGTGTTGTGTGTGTTTTCCTCATGTTTTTGCACGCCCACGATAGCCCTTTTTAAAAATGCGTGCTTTTTCTCTACATAGGTAGCCCTTTTAAATGCAACCCAGAGTGTGTATATAGTGTGGACCATGCTGCGCATAATTTATTTAGGGTCGAATTGTGACAGGTTTTTCTCCTAGGCGCTATTCTTTTGTTACTTGCAGTTTATAAGTGAAAAGTCTAATATAAAGCAGCAAATTATTAAAAGGTTCCCAACAGTGGCTTGCACAACCATTATATAGATATGTGTATAGGTGATGGTGTGTAGATATAGTGGGTTTTGTGGGGAGGAATCAGAGGTTCTCATAAAAATTAAATGTCAAGGCAAGGCTGTTTTCGTTTTTGAATTTATGATTGGCGTTTTTCTAAGCTGTATGTAACAAACGGTAATGCAGCGTTTATGAGGTGTAGTTTTAAGCAGCCTTTTTTTTTTTGTCTAACCCTAAACACAGGACTTACCGGAAATAACCATCACCGACGCAGAAATGCTATGGAATATGTATTTAGAGTTGAGTAGTTCTGAGTAGGTTTTGTACACCGTTGTCTCAGTAGCTCTGCTTTTCAAATGGTATTTGTGTATATGTATGTTTTTTTAGATTATGATACCGACATACAGCAAAATCCTGATGATATAAAGCAGTACCTGGGGTCTAAAGATGCGTCGCAGAGGGTGCAGGATACAGTGGTTCTTTCAGGTAAATCAAAAAATGCCATGTTCTTTAAACTGCCTAAGACTTAGACTTTGTTAGACCAAAGCCCCCAGTGGCGTACTGTAGGAGGGCTCCTCAGAAGGGACTGCTAAGGTCTTGTTTATGCCGTAAATTTGATTATTTTTTTTCTTTGCAGGGTGCTCAGAGTCATTCACGGCCGGCGCCGCTTTGCAAGACGCTGCACAGCCTACAAAAGAAAAACAGCTAAAAAGGAAATCTTCAACATCTGAAAATGGACCGGTGACAAAGAAAGGAGCTGGCAAAAGACCTCTAAAAGGTGTGTTTTACAAAAGGGTGCGAAAAAAAAAGAACTCTTTGTATTTTATTCTCTCCAGTAGAAGGGGGCATCGACGTGTAGTAGGGTTTGTATAAAGGGGGGCGTGTAGAAATTAATGTGCGGGGATGTCTGTGGGTAGTGTAAACATCTTATACATGTTCTTTATTTTTTCTAATATATTTATTTTTTTATCTTACGTTCTAGGAGCCGTTCAAAAGAACCTTGGAAAAGATTCGTGTAAGGTCAGGAAGTCTGTGAAACCATTAATGGACATAACAAAGACAGTTCAGAATGCAGAGCCTGCAGCAAAAGGTGTGAGTAGGCGTGTGCGCCAGGACAAGCTCTGCACATACTACACGCACATACAAAAGAGAACAGACACTGCTGTGAAATGCCAAATCAAGCCCTCTGCCAAAATGTTGAACACTCCTACAGGCATGTCTATTGTACAAAGGGTGGGGGAAAACAACGGAGACATGTTTACAAGCCCCGACAACGTAATGTCTGTTCGTTGTAAAAGTGCGGTTGCGTCTCTGAACCCTCTCCATGCCTCAAAAGGGCGACCCCTCTCAAACAAATCCACCCTTAACAAGAAGCAGTGGGCTCAGGAATCCCAACAAGGTCCTTTATACCTCAAGAAGATGTCTGTGGTCCTGGAGTCCCAAGCAGGCCCTTTAGACCTCAAGATGAAACCTGTGGTCCCTGAGCCCCAAACTATGCCTCTAGATCTTTCATTAAAAAATATTGTGACATCTGTGAATGAACCCTCTACAAATTGATACTTGTATAGCGCACTACTCACCGCAAGGGTCTCTACAACCCTGATCTCTAATGGGCCCGCGGCTGTGATGGTAGTGGTAGAAGATCTGGTACAGCCCCAACCCCCTAAAGTGAATCGCCTCTCAAGAAAGTATCTGAAGAAGAAGAAGCAGGGGGTACAGGCGATACAAGTGGAAACAGCAACAGATCCCTTAATTAAGCCCCTTACACAGCAGGCCCCTACCCACACCCTGAAACCCTCTATAGTTTCAAATAAACTAACAACATCTATAGAGGGGTTCAACCTAGACCAAACCCCAAAACCGGCTATAATCATGCCTGAGGGTCTTAGGAACTCAGAGTCTGAAAATGCTCAACCCTCAGGACCCCCTTATATTGGTGGCAGCGGATGTCTCAAGGCTTTGACAGGGCTGATAGACAAACTTGATAGAACCTCAGAAGCAGCGCAAAAGGGTCCTTCTAAAGCGTACAATGGGGATCTGTATACGGATGTTAGACATTCACCCTCCAACAACCCCGACAATTCCTTAGCCGATAGGGCCCTAGAATATTATGACAACCATTTAAACTCCCCAACCCTTATGTCACCTATCATACCTCCATGTGCGTACGACCCAACCAGTCCCGTGGTCAGTTTAAACCACACATCATCACCAGCAATATACGGTGATAACAGTACGGGTTGGGACGACTGGTCAAATCAGGATTTGGAGGGCGTATTCGATAATAGTACGGGTTGGGACGCCTGTACAAATCAGGGTTTGGAGGGCATATTTAGTGAGGACCCGTCCATGGCCATCCCGGGCTGTTCGCACTGGGACCCTATGTCTATGATCCCCCCGGTCCCTCAGTTACAGAATGTTGTTGTGGCAGACGGAGCAAGAGATGATCCGGGGTTGTTACAGGCAGTTGTAGAACCAAACACTGTATTCATCCCTAATCTGCCGCCATACGATTCAGTAAACCCTAAAGAGGTACTAGGGGCCCATGTGAAAGACATACATATGGCAGTCAGAAAGTTAAAACGCCAGGCGAATACCACCACTTTAAAACTAGGGGGGTGCGCTCGCGGCGATGGGGCAGGTCTGGAGGCGCAGAGAAAGATACTACAAATGGTTGACAAGTGTAAAAGGGTGATCCTACAAACATGCCAAACAACAATGGCCGACATATGGAGTGTCCCCTCGTGACTAGATTTATGTAGGCCCCTAAAGAACCATCATACCCCGGGTCCTAATAAAAGTAAGCACAAATATAAATATAGCAATAAGGTCCATACGGTGCTGACAAAATCCCTGCGCTTCTTACGCTTGCTCAAGCGTAAAAAGTACAGGGAACCCCTCGAACAAAGGCATACATTTTCACAAACAATGCCTGAATCACATACACCATTACCAGGCACCCTACCTTACATAACTTCAGAAGAGAACCGTTCGGGGGGTACAAGTAAAGGGATCAGGGGGTAGAGCAACAACACACCAAGACCAGGAACACACAGAAGGGCCGAGGGGTGGGTCTGTAGCAGAGACCTCTATGAGCATGTCGCCAACCGACACAAACCATACAGCGCAGATAGGATGGGGTATGATACCTAGAAAAGTATGGTCCCGTAAAAAACAAAAGTGGGCTAATAGCTCTAAGCAGCGCAGGCTTTTAATAAGCAAACTAAAGAAAGCCAGAATATGCGCTACACGGATGCTTAAGAGAAACACAGAGCCGGGGCTAAACCAGAATACCCAAAATAATACAGCAGCAAACTCCCCCATTAATCAGATTAATCAAGATGAGGATTAAGAGGATGTGTTCTTAGAGAGCGTTAGAAGCTACAGTCATACTGTAGAGAGATTTAACGCTATAGAACACTATAAGGAGTTTAGCTTTATTAACCTACATCAGATAACGTCCTCCACGCATGTGCTTTCAGCCATACATCAGGCTGTGCAAACACTCATAGAAAGGTTGTTACGCGATGTGGGTCCTAATGATTTTTTCCAGCTACGCTTCCAGGGGCAAGGTATTGACAGTCCTTTGTTCACCAAACAAAGGGCCCTTGATGTGTTTGATGCAGTGGAATTTCTAGAAAACCTCTCGAGGCTTTTGCAGAGTAAGGCTGAACTAGTCGGCTATGGCACTTTCAGAGTCATAGCCCTCATTGTACGGGGTCGTGAGGGGGGTGTTTCCAGGCCTTTAAAGAGCGTCCTATACAGCAAGATAATTGGTAAGAAACAATGTTGGTTGCTCAACTTTAAACACGGAGCAGTCAACACATGTCTGGTGGCCAGCATCGTGGGGTTGCTGATGGGACACAACACCTCCGACGCTGTCATTCTGTCTAGAGCGGCTGAAGCCCATGAGATTCTTGAAATACCTCCAGACCGCATGGTCGGCTTTGGCGACATAGGTCTTTTTGAGAACTATTTCGCCGTTACGGTGAAAGTTCTTTATCACAATGGTTCTTGGAAGTACTTTACAACCGAGGAACGTGTGAAAAACAAGACCGTATATGTCCTTCACCACGAAAATCACTTTTACGGTATCTTGAACCTTAAAAGTTTTCTGGGGGTCAAGTACGTGTGCACACATTGCGACCATATATACAACACTAAGACACATCATCAGTGTGAAATACATTGTAAGATGTGTCAGAGGGATGGGGGCGTCATAGACGCCGCCCTGAAGGTGCTGTGTCGTAACTGTAAAATGGTTTGTCGCTCGCAAGATTGCTTGCGCATACACCGCAAAGCTGTTAAATGCAACCCTAAACTGGATTGCCAAGAGTGCGGCCGGTATGTGTCGACAGATCACAAATGCAAAGGCATGAAATGCCCAAGGTGCCAGGCTCCATGTAGGGTAGGATTTGTACACCAATGCTACATGGTTAAAGGCAGACCCCAGACCAAAACCGAAGATTACATCGTTTTTGATATAGAGTGCACACAAGAGACGGGGGTTCACCAACCTAATTATATTTATGCCCACCATCTAACTTCTGATGACTGCTGGGAATTTGAGGGGCGAACGTGCATTGGTGATTTCCTTAATACATTCATCCAGAACAAATTCAAAGGGTATACCATGCTGGCCCTTAACTCAAAAGCATACGATTCATTCTTACATTTTACAGAATATGATTCATGAAAAGGTACAAGTAGAACTTATCACTCAAGGTTCCAAGCTGATGTTGTTAATGGCTGGCCAGTTACAAATAAGGTTCATAGACACCCTGAATTTCCTACCCATGAAATTGAGCAAGCTGCCAAAAGCCTTTGGTTTCCCCGGGTGTAAAGGTTATTTTCCACACTTTTTTAACACCTGGGCAAACCAGAATTATGTGGGGCCCATGCCGCCTCCGGACAGCTACGGGGTTGATTATATGATGCCTGTTGAGAAAGAGAACTTTCTACAGTGTTACTCTTAAAACCGTGAAAAGGAGTTTCATTTTCAAACCGAGTTGAAAGCCTATTGTCAGGCCGATGTAATGATCCTACGACAGGCCTGCAACCTCTTCAGAGATGTTGTGGTGGCCAAGAAAGTCACGGTCTTGAAACCCAAGATGCCTAAAATGACTAAGAAAGTCAGGGTCTTGAAACCCAAGGCGCCTCAAATGACAAAGGCGGTTGAATACATAGACCCTTTTCAAAACATCACATTGGCCTCCATGTGTATGTCCATCTACAAACACATGTTTTTAAGACCAAAAAGTATCGCTCTAGTGCCGCCAGACCTCTATAACGGTAAACGGAAACGTTATTCAACCTCGTCTATCCAATGGCTCATGCATGTCTCTGAGAAGGAAGACATACATATTCAGCACACCTTACAGGGTGGTGAATACCGCCTGGGTCCCTATTACCTGGATGGGTACGCTGTAATTAAGGGAGTGCGGACGGCCTTTGAATACAACGGTTGTTTTTACCACGGCTGTCCTCAGTGTTACAAACCCCACGATTTTAACGGACTGATGGGTGCCAAATTTGAACACTTACACAGACGTACTCTGATGAGGGCCCAGTATATAGAAAAATGTGGCTTTGCGATGAGGGTCCTATGGGAGCACGAGTGGTTAGATATGCTAACAACCGACACAGAGCTCCTCTCTTTCCTTCAGAGTTGTGACTTACCACAACCTCTGGAACCCCGCGATGCCTTATTCGGGTGCGAACAAATGCCATACAACTGTACAGGGCCGCTGGTGAGGGTGAGAAAGTACACTATTATGATTTCACCAGTCTGTACCAATTTGTAAACAAAATGAAGGTATACCCCTTAGGACACCCTACCATCATATATAGAGACTTTAAGCCCCTTTCCGAATACTTTGGGCTAGTCAAATGTGAAATCTATCCTCCAAGGCAGCTTTACTTTCCAGTGTTACCATACAGAGTCGATGGTAAGCTGATGTTCCCCCTCTGTCGAACATGCGCCGTGTTTAAAGAGGTCGGTGTTTGTAGTCACACCGAAGAACAAAGGATGCTCACAGGGACCTGGTACAGCATCGAGGTCCTAGCTGCCGTAGAGAAAGGCTACAGACTCGGGAGAGTACACGAGGTGTGGCATTTTAAGAGGACCACAACCCGTCTCTTTTCACGCTACATTAATTTGTTTCTCAGAGATAAACAGGAGGCCTCGGGATATCCCGTTTGGTGTACTAGTTACGATGCAAAACAGAAATACATCGATGACTACCATACGCACAAGGGTATACGTTTACGGCCCCATTTGATAGAGGTCAACCCTGCCCGCAGACAGTTAGCCAAACTCTGCCTCAACTCCTTATGGGGAAAATTCGCACAGCGTACAAACATGTCAAATACGACCTTAATAACAGATCCTGACGAACTGTTTAAGTACCTTTTAGCCCCTTGTTACGAGGTGTCCAGCTGCGAGTTTATCGATGACGAGACCGCTGCTGTGTGCTAAAAATACCCAAAGGAGTACCCCACAGCGTGTAAAAACATAAACATCTTCATAGCGTGCTTCACGACTGCACACGCCCGTCTAGAGCTTTACGGGGTTATGGATAAACTCCAGGACCGCTGCCTGTATCATGATACCGACTCTGAGTAACCGGGGGATGAAGATCAACCTCTAGGGGATTATCTAGGTAATTTGACCAACGAGCTTGATAAGGATGAGCACATAATAGAATATACCTAGGCCGGGCCTAATACCTACTCGTACAAAACGAACACCGACAAAGTGTGCATGAAGGTCAAATGTATAACCTTAAACGTCAGCAATACCCTAAAAATTAATTTTGACTGTCTGAAGGATCTGGTGCAAGAATACTCTGCATCGGCCGTCGTGAAAATGATAGAACCATAGTTGTTAACCAGCCCTGCATAGTCAGATCCAAAAAGAAGTGGGAAATTACAACACAGCCCCTACATAAAATCTTACGCGTTGTTTTTGACAAAAGGGTCCTGACTACGGACTATAAAACACTGCCGTACGGTTATTAGGCGTATTAGAGAGGACACCAGTAGCACAATGGACACCAGATTACAGCATCCGTTCTCCTGCGTGTTAGCAGGGCCCTCAAACTGCGGTAAAAGCTACTTTACAAAAAAGCTCTTGGAAAATGCTGCAGGTGCTTTATCCCAAACATCTAATAACATTGTGTGGCTTTATTCGTGCTGGCAAGATCTTTATACAGACCTGTCCCGCAGCTTCCCTCATATCAGATTTATAGAAGGTATCCCCGATAATCTCAACGATGATGAGCTGCTACCCCGACCCTTGTAAACATGGTAATTGTCGATGACCTTATGTGTGAAGGTGGTGACCATCCTGAGCTAAAGCGAGCTTTTTTACGCAAGATTCACACCATCGCAATCTAAGCATATGCTACATTGTGCAGAACTTGTTTTACAAGGGTAAGAACAGATGTTCTATAGCACTCAACGCCTCATACCTTGTTTTATTTAAAAATCCCCGTGACAAACAGCAAATATCCGTCATAGCTAAGCAGATGTACCTGGGAAACACACACTTCTTCATGGAGGCCATTAACGACGCTACATCAAAACCCCACGGCTACTTGCTGGTCGACTTAAAAAATAACACTCTAGAGGACTACAGACTGAGGGCTGATATTTTTCCCCCTGATCTCCCAGTCGCTTACACCCCAAAGACTAAGTCCCGAGCCTATAAAAAGCATCGCTGAAGACCGTTAATGACATTTGTAGTCCCTGCCCCTATAACCAAGGTGCTGACCATGTCTGACCGCCTACGCTGCAATTTGGCCCTCCTGAAATTGTTGGTAACAGCCAGTCCCCAGCACACAAAGACCCTCCTCTGCACTGCTTCTAACGTTTTAGTGGCTGCCATTTCAGAAATAGCTCTAAACACCCTAAAAGGCAACGTCCCTATATTAAAGAGCCAGTTACAAGTGTTGAAGAAGAAGCGTCATCTTATCAAGAAGCTCAGTAATAAAAGGGCCTCACTCATCACCAAGAAGAAAGTGGTGAAACAGTCTGGGGGTTTTATAGGTTCATTGCTGGGCATAGCTATACCCATAATTACAAACCTCCTATCAGAACTGTGTTGGAGCATGCCTCAAAGATGTATTTGGTTCCCAGACAACAGATGGAAAAACTGGGCTCTTCTACGGACAATGCCTGGGACACACGTTGAAATGAGACTCTACGATTGGATGCTGAAATTAAAGACATTTTGAACCGGACGGATCTAAACACGTACGACAAAGCTACCCTTTACACCAGCACCCTTAGAAATGTTCTAAGCTACTACCGGCAGTGGGATACCGAAAAAAATAAGCTAACTTTATATACCCCGGACTCTGAACAGCCAGCAATGCCTGTGTCTGCTACGCAACCCCAACAGCCGCAGCCAACCCCGTCCCCGGCCTCGGATATCTTTGTTGATGATCTCCTAAAAAATATAAATCAGAGGCATAGGGGGGCCACGCAAATGTTGCTGAATAAGCTAGCCGCTTCTAAAGACCTAACAGCGTGGAATGAGCGAGGTGAATTTCTCTACAAGGGGCAGCCGGTTGCTGGTTCACACATGTATGACCTAATCAAAGGTCTCACACACCCCAAACCCCTAACGCATCAAAATGCTCCTAGAGGTTGGGATCAGTTTCTACGAGCATCCGCTGAACTCAACATCCCTTCCACACTCGTGGGTAATAACGAGAACAGACGGATGCTTGAAAGTTTCAAGAAAACCCTCCCTCCATCGCCGGCCGCCTCAGACGTTCCTCTACTATCCCCCTCTTGGAGCACCCCACTTGTGCCGTCTGTACGGCGAAAAAGGCCCTTGTCCAAAGCCCATACATGGATTCATCCTTAATGTTTTTACAGACTTTTTTAATAAAATGTGCCTATTACGTGTATAATCATGTCTGATTTTTCTTCATATATTTCTTTAGTAATAGATGTCGTTGTAATGCGCAACCTACATAACTGTTTGTAATAACCACTTTATAACTTTTCAACCCGTCTCACTCGTGTTTTGAAAACATTTTTTTATTTTTTATTATTGGGTATGGAGCATCATAGAAATACAGATTCTGAAATGCGTGTTTTGAAAAAGGACTTTATTTTAAGCGTTCATCATTAAACATACACATGTTACAGGCCCTTACAATTTTGATAAACGTTATATTCTGTTTTTGCAGGTCTGACAGATGCCCTTGTGTTTTCTTTTACATATTTCACAACTATGTTGTCATTGTTAACAAGGTCACTCGAATATAGATTTAAGAAATTTCTAAACGCCACACCCTCCGACATTTTACTGATAAAATAAATACAGTGTTCCCCACATATGATGGCTAATGAATCCTGGACTCTTAGCTTGTTATACTCAACCCTCACTGAGGCTTTTTTCACAAACTTGAATATGGGCTGTGTATATATACTGTGTTCGGTTAACTCGGCTGTACTGTCAAACACCTTAACCTTGTCACTATCTATAAACACTGCAGCCCTTGTAATGAGGATCTGTATTAAAGACTAGGGTTCGGGGTCTTTCCGAAACTATTTCAGTTGGTAGTTCATCGCTAGGGAAAACACCTAAAAAGTATTTCCTAGCGTATTTATGTCTGCTTAAGAAGTTACGTATCTGTACAGTGTCCATTTCACAAACTTTTAAAGATAGTCAAACAAAATCTGTCTGGCGTGGTTGATCTGAATGATGCTGTCAAATACCAAGAATACGACCATGTTCACATTCGCAGTTAGCGGATCGTTAAAACGTATTTCAGCTTTTAGATTGCCATTTTTGACCAGGTTATAGTGATCACCGTCTTCCATGTCAGGATTCAGGTTGAATGCGAATAGCGTGTATCCGGCCCCATAGCCTTCTCTTGTCACAGCTACACCGCAGTCCCTCAGATGCTTCCCTGTTATCGAGACCAGCCCCAGGTATTCCCTGATGTAGTTGGAGGTTTTAAAACTGGGTGAGTAGGGTTTTGCAGGAATCACGATGCCCTCATGGACCAGCGCAGCGTAGTTGATGTTGTAGTGCTTAAAATTGAAGGGGTTTGAACCATAGACGCCGCTAAAAGGTGTATTGTCCACAAACCCTATAATGATAAGCTTTGGTAGTTGTCCCATCTATAATGATAAGCTTTGGTAATTGTCCCATAAATAAATTCTGCTGCTGAGTTAACCGTGTACCCGCAGGGATGCTGAATACCTTCAGAGCTACACTTTCCACAGGGTACTTGGCGTTTGATATTTGCAAAGCGTCGGCGTGGGCGAGTCTGACGCTTGGGGACACTTTCACCCGCTTTACAAACAGACTCGCTGACAGTATGTCCAGCTTATAGTGTTCCGCATCCCCGCTGATGAGACAGAATGTGTCCTTGTTGCGCGTGAGTTTGATCTTAAGATCAATTCTACTGATGAGCAGCTTATCTTGGAAGAAGAGGTCAGAATGTATGCGCTCCAGAAGGTCAAATTGGCGACTGCCCCCCCGCAAAGCCGGCTCTTTTTACAAAACCCTGATTGTCACCGTCCAGCTCCTTGGCTTCAAACTGGCCGTCTGTGTCCTTGTAGAAGAGCCCCGCTGAAAGCTGCGTGTCAAGGGTGTTGCTACTGTAATTTAGAATACTCTCGAGGTAGGCTCTGTAGGCGTACATGTTATCGCTCTGTGTGATGAGCCGATCACCCAGGGCGATGTTCACCTGATTAAATATGGTTGCTAGGGGGTAAGCGATTGTCGCCACTTTAGCATCTGCTGCTATATCGGCTCCATCTGCTTTTACGATTTTACAAGAATGGCATAGCTCTTCTAAACAGACTGAGGAAGAAACCTCCTAGACCAGCCCCATACATAACAGGTGACCCTTGAAAGTACGGAGGGCCTCCATATCCGGCCTGTTTTCGGTAATAGTCCCTGTACATAGAAGGGTCCCCGTATGTTTTCACAACCACCATGATGCCTGCTTAATAGCCTCTGTCGCGTCTAGGTCTTAAATGAAGCTTAACAATAACTTTCCCGTATTTAAAGGACACAGGATCTGACTGGTCATCGAAGATCATAATTGAAATAGTGTCAAAATGGTTTTTAGAGACTGCGATGTAGTCGGGTTTGTTGAATTGAATATTGACCATCATATTATTTTCACCCTGTACATGGACCCATCTTAACAATGGTGAGTAACTATTGCCGATCCTCTGGGCCTCCACAATATCGCTATACACATAGAGCATGTAGAACCCGGCGTTAATATCAGGGCATGTGTGATCCGGTTCGATCGGACTTTTCGCATTCTGTACTGTTCCTAAAACTCTTCTTAATTTACCTGAGCAGTTAAACGTCGTGGTGCGACTTGGGGATTTAAGAAACACCTTCCTTCTGATGCTATCTAGCGACAGATGAGTATTCGTATATGTTTCAATGGTACCTATGGCTTTGTTGATGGCGTCGACAACACTTAGAACGCTTGGGTAGTAGCCGTAGGGGATGCTCTCGTGCATGCTCACAGGGTCCTACTCCCGCTTTAAGTAAAACTTGGCCTCGCTCGGTGTAAATGTATTCCAGGTTCTAGGGTACTGGATCTCGGTTAGGGCTACCTCCCAATCCCCTTTCAGGTCCACCGGCTTAGCCAATTTCACGGTATAATTAGAAATCTGGTTGTCGGGGAACATGTCTTTAGAAGCGTTAGACGGCAGGGTGATATAAAAGGGGGTTGTCTCCATCTTATCAGCAGCTTTTAGACGGTCCTCAGCTCACACACCTTTCAGGAGAGCTGGCCAACACCCAACTGTTAAATTTCTCCGGCCATCCCCGCCATTTGACATAGGCCTGACTATTAGCGCCTCTACCTTTCTTTTTCAGAATCTTTTCAACCCTATACACCCTGTGCGGGTCATCGGGTATCCTTTGTAATTCTTCCTTATAAAAGACCCCCGATACCGCTTCCCCATCGTAGTCCTTTAACCTGTAAATATACATCCCTTCTTTAAGCTCCACACTTTCCGCTATAAATATTTTGTTGCTAAAAGTCTGTTGGTAGCCCTTCGTATAGACACCTTTCAATTTTGAAATCCTTACGTGATCACCTTTTTTAAAAATAGGCTTCTTCACCTTTGTAGCGAAACTACGTCCGTACACCGTTCGCCAAACATTTAAGGAATTACTAGGATTTACCTCTACGGGCGCTGTTTTGATGGTCCTGTGATAACTGGCATTATATACAGCTAAAAAAGCTTGTAGAACATCAACGTATCTGTAGGTGTTGTGGGCCGTAAAATACCTCCACATCTTAGACTTTAAAGTTCTGTTAAACCGCTCTACAACCGCTGCTTTAACCTCTGTGTGTGTTACAAAATGTTGAACTCCATGGTGCTTTAATAATTTCTGAAATGTATTGTTTAAGAATTCTTTACCGGCGTCTGTTTGTAGTTTTTGAGGAATTCGACCCTTTTCAAAGATGGCTTTAAAAGCGGCTGTGACGCTAGTCCCAGTTTTATCGCGTAGTGCTTCTGCGTAGGCATACTTGGACAGCACGTCTATGACGGTTAATATATAATGAGCTCCGTTGTTATGTTTTGCTAATTCTTGAAGGCTGATGATATCCGCCTGCCATTGATAATCTAATTGCGCATTAACGATTGTAGGGCGTCTCTTAAAGTTCTTCTGGCTGGTTTATGGAGTGAATACGCCTCCTCTCCCGATAACCAGGTCTTCACCAGGTCTCTGCTTACAGGTTCGTTTTCATCGACAGCCCTTCTATATAGAGCTTCGGTGCTTCCAAAGCTACCAATTCCTCGTGTATCATAATAACGTTTTCTTAACAGCTCCCCCTGCATGTTATCAACCGCTACACAGCAGGCAATGAATGATAAGTGTTTTGCATAAGAGCCTTTTATTAAAAGTAAAGAATATTAACAAAACATAAACAGAAGGTACTTTACACTTTCACAGTAACGTCATAAATGCGGTTTAACACACAACCAACATGCGGTGTAACATTCCACTAGTTTGTTCTCAATACAAGCTATCATGTCCCATTAAGTAAGACCTTATTTTTTAAAATAGTCTTCGAGGGGCCAGAGACCCTATTCTTCTATTTTTTAGATACAGCTTACACATACGCCTTTCTACGAGTCTTTCTATCATCTTTCTATCAGAAGTCACACACCAACCCTGCATACACAGCAGTTTTAAGCCAGGGTAATGGGCATGTTGGGTTTCCTCGAGTGCCGCTGACAAGAGCAGCATCTCCGGATGAACATATTTCTTTTCATCTGACATCCCGTACACCACCCTTAACAGTTTATACACCTAAAACGGGTCTAACAAACTACATATATAGCGGATTACTCGATCTCTGTATGCCTTGTCCAGACACTCATGCACTGCCTGCTGAGGATCATTCATTTGATGCCTGTGACAAATGCCGTAATAGTCATGCTTGACACAAGCTTGTATCACAGCCACTGCGAAACCCTTAACAGCCGTCATGTCATCTTGAGATACTACTTGAATTTCTTTTACATCAGCGACGCTCTTAGAGACATAGTCACGCTTCACGGGAATATCTGTACTCTGTCTTGTGGAACTTTCAGTCTGTTTTGCACAACATAGACAGTAAAAATTTACGCTGTCCGCTTTTGTGGGAGGCTCCACGGCATCAGTTCTTTTTGGGGTTGCTCCCTAGGGTCAAAAAGAAGAAAGATTGACACGCCATTAGTTTAGTTGAAGAAATAAAATACATTATTATGTAACTGTCTGTTCATAACATTTTTATTTTTTTATTTTACTAACCTCAATATTTTCACCGCCCTCTGCGGCTGCTCTGAAATCTTGAGAGTCATTAATGTCCTGCGATGCCCCATCATCTTCGACGCTTGTACCAGGCTGTTGCACAAATACCTTTTCAAGAGCCGCTTCCTCCAAAAAAACCATGGATTTAGGAGGTGCTCCAGCTTCTTCCCCATAGTGCTTTATGAAGTATGTGCATCCAGCTGCAGCTGCTCTCTAGGTTCAAAAGAAGAAAGATTAACACGCCATTAGTTGAAGAAATAAAATACATCATTATGTAACTGTTTGCTCACAACATTTTTTTTTTTTTTTTTTTTTACTAACCTCAGCATTTTTACCGCCCTCTGCGGCGGCTCTTAAATCTTGAGAGTCGCTAATGTCCTGCGTTGTCCCATCATCTTCGACGCTTGTACCCGACTGTTGCTCAACTACCTTCTCCGGAGCCGTATCCTCCTGAAAACCCATGTCTTCATAGACGGGGGAGCTAGGTGGAACTATCGTATCTTCCAAATCGTCCAGCTCCACGAAGCTGAATCCCTCATACTCGCTACCCTCACAAAAGTCCACACTTCCGATGCTACCGACCTTGATAGGTGACATCCGGTATACGCAATCCTTGAGACTATGTGCTTCCATATGCCTACACTGGTCATCGCCAAAACCAGTATCATCGCAACCCATATCCTTAGGTGTTTCTTGTTGAGCATCCTCGTCCATTACCAGGGGTGTTAAGCTGCGGTAATATCAATCGATAGTTGGTTGGCCTCCACCCCACATGGGCCTTTTCACGAGCGGGTTGTATCTCTTCATTTTGCTATGGGAACCTTTTCGTATTCAAGCGCTGACTTGCTGTACAAAGCTCTTAAGGTAGCCTTATATGTATCCTAAACAACCCCTAAAAGGGGCGTGCACCATCAGAGGGCACTGAGGTCTCCAAAAGTAGCCCCGCCCTACGTAACACCGCCCAATGGCTCAAAGGGGGGAACCCACATCCATCATGGGGGTTTGGCACCTGTCACGTTTGGGGACACATCCTAGGGGTTTGACACCTGTCACTTTTGGTGACACAGCGTAGGTGTTTGACACCTGTCACTTTGGGTGACACAACGAAGGGGGCGTGGCACCTGTCACTTTTGGGGACACGTATGATGAGTAAAGGTATCCATACTTTCTACTTTGGTGGATTTTACATTTATACTTTTGCTTTCATTATTCTTTTACAGATATGCTGCCTGCAAGTTTCTCTCGTCCTTTCATCCACCCGAAATTTCAAACTATCTGATGCATTCCCATCATTTACGGCGTCACTGCATGCCGGTAACTAAGGTGTAACTAATGAATACTAAAGGTATACATTCATTCACAAATATTTACGCCACTAAGGTTACCTAGTGTTCACTGCATATGCATTCTTTTTTATGGATCGCTTTCTCCGACACACTGCTGGGATGCCATTGGACAAGAGTCCATTGGCTTCAGCGTATTTCCAACCAACCAAGCAATTGGCTCAGTTCCATTGACGGTCTTTGCCAGAATGGGTCCCTTAAATGGCCTATACCTTCAACCTATGTCTATGTGCACAAATGACAACCAAATGAAAGCCTGTTTCGCAAATCACGCGGTATACAGGTGCACAGTCTACCCGTTTATACAACTGATCTGGTTCAGTGTTGCAGGGAATGGCAATGCTGCAGTGTTTTCTGTGGACTTAGCACACCCCACAGTTACCATTTTCAAAGGAGACAGAAAGGAAGCCAGTAAACTCACCTGCTTCTCCCCTCAAAAACTGGGTAACTCACTAGGGGCATATTTACAAGGGGTTATCGCCACCAGAACGTCACTTTTGTTTACTTTCTGGTGGCGATAACCCCTTCGCCTTATTTACAAGGCAACGTTAAGCCACTTAATGTGGTTTAACGCTGCCTTGTAAATAATGCCCCTATTCATGCAGCACTTAGCATGAAAGGGGCGAGCCCAGGGGGGGTGGAGTTTGCCTGGCCTAAAGATGGCGGCCCTTTAGAGTAGCTCTGCGACCCACAAAGCCTATCCTTCAAGCTCATGCTTCCAATGATTTTAATTTTTCTCTTATCACCCCCTCGAGAGCTTCAAGTGAGCCCCTGGTGTAATTTGCAGCCTGAACACTGAGTCAAAAGGAAGTCGCGAAAGCTCTGCGGCCTATTGCCGGACATGATTGTGGAGCGCGCACGCTCGCCTGATCCTGTGGCAGCCGTGATGAGGTTCGAGTTTGTGAAGTAGCTCCACCCTACATAGACAATACTGCTGGCAGCAGGGAGCGGTCACTTGGCGATCGTCCACTGGAGATCCTGGAGGTCTGGTGTGCTACCAGGTGGTGCCCTGGGGTTACTGCACTTGAATGTCCTCCTACCTACGGAGTGGTGCGGAGCTTGAAGTGCCGCCGATCAGCAGCACACAGCGGTGAGTCCCTCCTTGTTGCTCTGGCCCCTAAGGCTATTCAGGCAGCAGACAATGTAGTTCCTGAGTTGGCGAGAGTCCCAGGAGACCCCGAACCCCTGCCCTGCTCCGGCTGGCTCCACTGTGGCGCATCAATGGGCGGGGGCTGGCAGTGTGATCACACCTCTACACTGAGGCTGGGACTGGAGGCCAATTCCTATAATTGTAAGGGTGTCAGTATTAACAGTACGAGCATAAGGCCTACCCTCTGTCAAACAGTGGGAGTAGTGGGCCTCTCGGATAAATAGCAGACAATTTGAGATCCAAAGCCGCTACCGCGGCTGTGCTGAAAAGACACACTTGTTGCTTCTCTGCTGACCTGCACACAACGTCGTTCCTGGATGGCATGGGCCCTTTTGCAGGGAGAGCAGAGTGCAGCAGGGCACTCTGTTTCGGTGGATGGTGCGACGTTTCACCCAGTTGGTCCAAGACTGGAGTTGGCTGGCGGCCACCTGGCTGGGGCCTGTTGAATGACGTGACACAGCCTCCTCAGCACTATCATAACAGTCATTGCCTATATTCTGTGGCTGCTCTGGAGGGGAGGCAGCAAGGCAGGGGTGCCATCCCCTGGGAATCAGAGGGCCCTTGTACAGACCATCACGACATCATAGAGTGGACCCCCACTTGTGGGTTGCACGTGGCTTTTACAAGCCCAGCATCCAGTCGATAGTTGAGCCATGGGGCTAATGGAAAAGTCCCAATCTAAACTCCATTTTGAGCTGAGGATTTGGAAGCACGCTCTAGGAGAAATTATGTGCGTATTGTTGGCATAGCAGAATCCACAAACATCAAAAACATGGAGCTCACTATTGAATAATTGCTGGTCAGACAAACATTTCAAGCATGTTTGTTAAAGAACGCGCACATCGTTCCTTGGCCCCCAGACTGATACCAGGCATCCCCCTCGTCCCTTGGTCGCAAGGGTGCTCAATTATAGGTACAGGGAGGTGGCCCTCAGGAAAGTTAGATAGTTACAAACATTGAGATATGAGGGTATGGATATCTGCATCTATCCAAACTTTATGCAGCAGGTGCAGGAGGCACAACATCAGTTTTTGCCGGTGAAACGGTAGCTTCGCAATCTTAATCAGGACTACAATATGACATATCCGGCGTAATTGAGGGTGTACTTGGATGAAAAGACACATATTTTTACTGATCCTAAGCAAGCATTGCAATTTTTTTTAAAAAGGGAAAGCGACAGGCTCAGAGGGGGATCCCCAAAGTCTCAAACGGCGCAAGATGATGCCTCACCAGATTCTGAGGAACAGTGAATTATGACTATTGATATACTTGGTTGGGTCCAGGATATGGGGTCTTGGGGATTTTCCAAAGGTGGGTGGTGGGTGCTAGCTGGCTCTCCCTCTCCTGGTTGCCAAGAGTGGGTGTTGACTATTTAAGTGATTGTGGTTCAAAAGTATGGTTAGGGATAGTTTCAGCTGGATTGTCCCCCTTGATATTTACACTCCAGATCACACATCGAAGCTACAACTGTGCACAAAATAACGGCAGGGCGGGAGTTGCTGAAAATTAGTCAATGGGAGGGGAACAATGTGCCATAAATGAGGAAAGCATATTCTATTTCTTGTATTACGAGCTCGGGAGGATAAGTACAAGTTGGAATGCCGGCAACATCTGCTCCACTGTGTAATCCACTTGATGTTTTTGGTGGTGTTGTAGGAAGAACAGTTGCTAGGAGGTAAGCCCCTTATCTCTTTTAAACGTGGATACAAAACTTTTCGCTAAAATTCTGGCCAATCGGATAGCACCCCTGATCCCTAAACTGCTGGGTGGGGAGCAGGCTGGCTTGGTCCCTGGGCGCAATTTAACACTAAATCTCAGAACCGTCTTCGGTGCGATTCAGCATATAAACCCAGAAGTCAAAGCAGCAGCGGTTTTTTAGAGGCTGAGAAAGTATTTGATTCTGTGGAATGGTCATTTATGGAAGTGGTTCTGAGAGGTATTGGAGTGGGTGAGGTGTTTCTCCAACTTGTGAAAGTACTGTACGAAGCACCGATGGCCAGAGAAAAGCTAGGGAATAAAGTAACATCTCCTATTTCCATCTCTAGAGGTACTCATCAGGGATGTCTCTTATAACTGCTGCTATATGCGCTGGTTGCTGAACCCCTGCTATGCGCATTGAGGGAATATCATGATCATAGAGGAGTGCGCTTCCCAGGCAACCAAGTGATAGCTTTGGCCTATGCGGATGAGATTCTCCTATATGTCAGGGACCCTGAGGCTCACCTCACTCCAGTGCTAATGGAGGTAGTGCCCTTTGGGCAGTTGTCTGGCTTAAAGATTAACTGGACCAAATCATGGGAAGGCCATTGGAAGGCTTGAGGAGGAGGTAACCAGATGGATTAGAATGCCTTTTTTGTTGATAGGATGGATTTCATTAATGAAAATGGTCATCCTCCCACGATTTTTATTTCTCTTCCAAAATATCCCCGTGCTCCTCCCGGCGCACATATTCACAAAGACAAGGTTGCTCTTGATCAAATTGGCCTAGGCGGGTAAACTGGGAAATGCTCATCTTACCATATTCCATGGGAGGCCTCAACGCCCCTGACCTAGAATTATATTACAGTGCTGCCCAGTGCTCACACATGCATGAATGGATGCATGGCTCACTGTCCCTCCCACATCTACACATAGAGAAAGTAGCTGCCGACCCGAATGCACTGCCTCAAGTATTATTTAAGGCGCCCACTAAGAAGCACAATATGTTGGACTCACTTAATCCCACTATACATGCCTGGCTTAACCTACTTGATAGGCAAGCGGGTGCGCCTATGTACTCACCTTTGATTCCCCTAGAATGGTGCATCTGGCTCCCAACTGGTAAAGATAGGGAAGTTTCTAAAGCTTTGCACAGGGTAGGCATCACTGAAGTTGGTTACCTGTTCAGTGACAGAGTACTTCGTAAATGGGAGAATATAGTAGCTGAGGGACATTCCCCTTAACCTCTTGATCGCTATCAGCACCTTAGAGTTCAACCCACATTAAGAGCACAACTAGGGGATAGTCTTCAGGAGCCTCCAGAAGTATTAGCCATCACACACACTTTCTGTACTTCCTCCCTTTCCAAGTTGACTTCAAGTATTTATAATATTACGCAAGGAAACAGACAGGGCACTGCACCCAAAAGTGCAACAGGATTGTCAGAGGGATTTGGCACGGGTAATTGGAGATAATGATTGGCGATATTGCTGTGAGGTGACCAGAAGAATCTCGTTGAATGGCAGGCACCGCCTCATCCATTTTAAATATATCATTATGACATATTATACCCCAGATAGGCTGTTTAGATATGGCAACCTGCAATCGTTGCGCAGAGCCAGTTGCTAGTTTTTTTACATGCAGCCTAGTACTGCCCTGGAATATTGAAGTTCTGGGAGAAAGTATTCCATATCCTAAACAAAATTACCAGGCTCCTACTCTCCCCAGACCCTTTCCTCGCATTGCTGGGGTACGATTAGTGAATCAAGAATGATGCCCGGCGGCTGGTGGCGATTGCCTTGCTGCCAGGGGCCCGACTCCAACAGCAGATGAATGGACTAAAGACATGCTATACTGCAACACACAGACAGATACATACAGTGAGCTTCTACCCCCGCAGGCCAGACCAGGAGCTTACAGGGGAACTTGAGGGTCTGGGAGATGGGGATGTGCTCACCGGCCAAGCAGCAGGTGGGGATGAGGTAGCAACGCTGTCTTAATCGCAAAACATTGTTATTGTCATATACAACCCATTAGGAAACATCGGAGGAATACCTATGGTCATATCTACTTTAATGTGGTCTAGATATGTTTGTCACTGTGTGATTGGCCTGTATACCTTGAACTGTACCCACACCTTCATGGTGTATAATTTTTTTGTGTTGTGTTAATTGAAAATCAATAAAAAAATAATAATATATATATTTTTTTTAAAGGGGCTGGCAATGGGTGTTTTAGTGGGCGTTCCGCAGCAACACCCACTGCTTTTTGAAGCTGCCCCCTATTTACAAGGCCGGCGTAGATATAGAGCAGCGCCAAAAATAGGACCAGGGAACCTGGTCTTAAACTGGTGAAACAAGGAGAAATGATTAACTTCTCCTCGTTTTTGTTGTTTCTATGCATTCTGCAGCACACATGGAAAGAGCGAATCACCATTAGTTATTGTTTATGTGCAGGAAAGGACACCTTCCTGCACATGAACAATCATTCCCTGCAACGCAGGCACCCTTGCACTATGGTGCAAGGGTGCCTGTGTTTGCGCTGGGTAGCTAAATTTTGCGACAGCGGAAACGCAGGTGTGTGCCGTATCATTGTAAATACGGCGCATTCCTGCGTTTTCAGAAAGTCGGAGCGCAGCGTTCCCAATTGTGGCATAACACCGCGCTTTGCCATTCTTTTGTGAATATGCCCCTTGGTGAGTCCACCTCAAAATGGACGGTAAAAGAGCTGATGATACTCTTCAGAATCATTGGCACTCGGCTCTGTACTACCACCTCTGTTGACTGGCTGCCTCGGAATGAAGCCCAATGCTCTTATAGGTCTCAACATAAGTTAACTTTAGAGAAGGGCTACACATTTGCAAACAAGTATAAAAGCATGTCATAGAAGGGTGCAAGTACTGATTTCTCATGCTCAGTATAAGCTTATCAAATGCATTTACTCTGGATTCATATGAGAATCAGGAATAGGTACTGCAAATTTAAGTTGTGACTCATTCTTCCCGTTAGAATAACCAATGGAAACGAATTTAGGCTCTTACCTATAAAAAGAGTTTGAAAATAAATGTGGAAATAAACGAGCACGTGCCAGGCATATCTAATCAAACCATCTTAAGTAAGTTTCCAAATACTAAAAACCTGGAACTAAGAAACCTATTTCAGGAAAGTGCATTGAGGCTACCTTCACTGAAAAAAGAGCTTGGAAAAAAAACTGAGATGACGGCAGTAAGGAGACCTCGTATCCCTGGAGAAATCATTCATTAAAGACGCATTCCAGAGTGCTATTCTAGGAGGCAGGTCCCGAGATTCAGGAAGGTGAGGATGATTGACAGCTGATGCGTAGGTGAAGGTGTAAAGGACAAGTGAGGAATCAAACAGAAGGTGACCCGGTTCACCCCGTGCGATGAACATTATAAACCTTGTAGAGGAATGTAAAGGTCTTTTTTTAATCGTGAATCACGAGGAAGAAGAACTTCACATTTTGCTTGAAGCTTGTATTTTCCCTACTCATATGCAGGCATAATAAAAACCTTGTGGAGAGAAAAAGACATGGAGAGAGCCAGACCACGAGAGCTAGAGAGAGAGGGAGCGAAGCAGAGAGTGAGAGCGAGAGACCGCTGCTAGTGAGATGGGGTAAAAAAGGGAGAAAGAGAGACAGGGTAGATAGAAAAGAAAGTGGAGGGAAGAAGAGGTGGAAGAGAGTGGAAAAAGATTTAGAAGGAGAGAGGGAAAGAGGTAGTGAAACACAGAGGGTGAGAGATAGAGGAAGAGGAGAGAGAAAGAGGAGAAGAGAGATAGAGGTTGAAAGAAGGAAGGGACAGAGAAGGAGAACAATACCTGTTTGGAGAGAGAGCGATGGAATGAAAGGGTCAGACAGAGAGGGGGTGAGTATATGAATGAGGAAAGAGTGGAGGCAAGGAAGGATTAGTCAAAGAGAGCAGAGGAACACTTCATTAGAGTGAAAGTGTCAAAGAGAAAAGGAGAGCAAGAGGGTGGTCGAGTGGTAGGGGGTGGAGAAGGTCAGACTGAAAGAGGGAACAGGAGAGATGAAAGATATAGAGAAAGTGAGGGGTATATTCGCAAGAATATGTGATAACTACCTCAAGAGTAGCTTAACACAACTCTCAACATCGCAGCCTATCACGGGAAAATTACGCCGTGCCAACCACGTATTCCCAACGCGACGGTAGCATGAAATAGTCACCAGATAACATGTCAAATGGCCGCGCAAAAATCAACGCCACACTGCAAAAATGCGAACCGCGAATGCAAAAAATCATGCGATGAGGCCAATCGCAGTACAAAAAGTAGCGAAAACCAGCCACAGGCCTGCAAATCGACACGCATCTGGTGGGAAAATGCACCATAAAAACCACAGAAGCAACACACCAGAAACAAGCCAAAGCATGTAGCAACATGGATGCACCCTGACCCAGCGCAGAGGCCAACGTGAACCCCACAACCCCCACAGTCCACCAGCAAGGAACAACAGGGTCGGGTAAGGCCAAGGAGAAGAGGGAGAGGAAGACGGGGTGCAGACCGCAGGAAAACAAGACCAGCGTCACAGAGGTGACAGAACACTACCAGCAACTGACCCACAAGCAGACTATCCTGAATGCAGACGGAGTGTCGAGGAGGCCAATGGAGGAGACCTAAAGGCGCTGGCATGACGTGGAAAACTAAACCAGGCACAAACCTGCTGCCAACAGGAAGGCAGCAACGGCGACAGGAGGTGGGAGTCCTGCGCCACAGGAGGAGCTGGAGGAAATGGAGGCCAGTCATCAGTGTGGAGGCGGTGCAAGGAGTTGGGAGTACGGACACAGCTCGATAGGACCTGACACAACAACAAGAGGGTGAGGATCTAAAAGGGACTGGGGGTACGAGGGGAGATGGGCACAATGGCACACATGCGCAATGATGTGTAGCACACTGCCCAACCACAAATACCCAGGGACCTGTCCCCCATCCCCATGGCACACTACAGCACACACACATAGCAATCACAGAACATTCCATGACAATGTGGCACAAATTGCAACACCGAAACTGCAGAACACGGGACACAACTGGGTCTGCCCATGTGCAGAAACAGGCCAATCACATTGCACAGAGCAGGGAACTGTGAGATGCATAGGTACGGGTACAACCTCACATCAGTCATGTAGTCCAAATGTCCACTGTCCCAACTCAAATTGCCAGCACCGCCCAAACAGTCATGAGGTACATTGTCACACAGTCTGCATGTCCACTAGAACAGTGCACCAACATAAATGTCAACACAATGTCAACATGCATCTCCCCTTCACATTGCAGAGGGAAAAACAACACCTCCGGCAGGTCACACCAGACAACCCATCAGTGATGTGGGAGACGACCAGCACACCTTCGACACTGATGCCCTACAACAGCCCATGGATACTCCACGCAACCCACCACCAGGACTATGGCAGTGAAGCCACTTAGAGGAGAACCCATCCCCTGCAACAGACCACACAGCATGAAGCGCCCGCAAACATGGCTGGCACACAACACTTCACCAACTCACACATGGCACACCAATGCCAGGTGTCAGAACACCAAAAGGAGGTGGCCCAACAGGAGCGGGTGTGGTCCGAACCCATGGAAGGCGTAACAGAACACATACATGGGTGTCCATTACCCCTCAGGGACCACAGACACCCCACAAAGGAGACCCACATTGCCACAGAGACACACGCAGATGCATGTTCCCAGTACAGAAGCACGCCCATGGGCATGCACATATCAGTCACACACCCACGTTGGCTCTGCGTACAACGGCACAGTCCACTTCCCCTGCGAATTGAGTGGGTGACGACAAAGCTACATGTCCAAGCTCTAACCTGCTGCCTGCGGTGACATGTCTGCGTCTGCTGTACACAGCACAATGTAATGTCGTAGGGCCCAGGGCCCTCATGCATACAACAAGACCACAGGGACACACGCAGATATTATGTCGAAGTGGCTACGGGCACGTGCGCCCGGCCCCTTTATTGGCAGGGCCACAAGTACAGTGACGCCTGTGCTGGATGTGTGTGGGATGGGTGCAAGCCAGCCTTCAGGGAGTTGCTGGTGCTGGCAACAAATACAACAGTTAACACAAGGAATACGGAAACAGACAACACCAGCATTACAGGGACAACTGCGGAGCATCATGGAGGTAGCCGAAGCAAGTCAAGAGGACACACAATGAGCAAACAGAAGAGTCAGTGAGTTGCAGTGCGCTGAGTCTGGGGCTCCAGAGCTGAGCGCGCTCATGTGAAGAAAATGTCTAGGATTCTGTCCCTTCGGGACCTACATTATGCAGCTGCAGTGGGGGGGGTGTCGCACCTGCATCATCTTCCTCATCGACTTCCCAGGTCTCCCAGACCGCCTGAGGTGACATTGCTGCGTGAACCCACCACAGTACAGAACCAAGACAGTGATGGATGATGATTTGTGGTGCACTGAGTTAGTGGCACCTGGAGTGCTGAGCAGGGGATCAGGCAGAAGAAGGTGTCCACGACATGTGCCAGTACAAACATTTCAACACAGGCATTTTGCGGTTGGAGTCGGTCCTGGTGGTGGTGGCATGTGGCTCCTGCGGTAATGCGACGTCCAGACTGGTCAGGACTCGATTTGATGTGTGAGCCCTGGTGCGCCGCAGTTGAGGCCGGAGGCTGCGGACAGCACAGGGCCACAGACACATGGTGTTGATGACCCCAAGGCCATCGCTTCAGAGGCCATCCAATATCTCAGAAGAAGGGGTCCCGGACATGACCAGCACAGAGTTAGTGGCCCCGGATGCACTGCGGCCGGCACAGGCACCAAGCCACGGGATGGTGATTTGTGGTGTGGTCAGATGGGCCATGCGAACTGAGCGGGTCCACATCAATGTCCGATGCAGAGTATGTTGCAGAGGGTTGCGGGGGACAGTGGAAGGTGTCCTCCAGGGCATGATGTAGAGGGTGGAAGCTGTTCGGAAGCAGCAAATGGAGGGGTGGAATGCCACGGCCTGGTTTTAGCCACAAAGTCAGTATCACCGCCATGATGGCGATGACAACCCCAAGTCCATGGACTCAGTCGCCACCAAAGTCCAACCAGTAAGTGTCCATGGGTCTCGGGGAATAGACATAGTGGCACCGGGGCTGAAATGGAATGCAGTCTGCGATGAGGCCTGTACAATGACATCAAGTCTGCCATAAATAAATCAAGGCAGAATTCGAAAGTGTGTGTGACCTATTCGACCGCAGTGTATGCCGGGGGCAGCGGTCAGAAAGGGCCCACAGCCACGTGTCGTTGGGATGCTATGCACATGGTTGCTGCCACCTGACCAAAGGGAGTACAGTGAAGTAGAATCTTCCTTCTTGTGCGTACACAGACAATGTATGATCAAGACTCAGTTCCAAATGTGTGACCTACTTGTCCGTAGTGTTGGCCAAAGGCAGTAGTCAGCAGGGGACAACAGATGTGTCGTAAAAATGCCATGCACAGAGTTGGTGGCACTACATCGAAGGGAGTACACTGATATCAAATCTGCAATGAACATATGTACTCTGCCATCGTGTAATCAAGACTCAGTTCCAAATGTGTGACCTACTTGACCGTGGTGTAGGCCGGAGGTGGCAGTAGAGTACGTCAATGAGGAAGGACTAAAGCGGGCCTGTGTCGTGGAGGCCGTGATGGTCTGAGGAGGCTGCCAATGTTGCAGTCCTCGGGCTTGGAGCTTGCCCAGGCATGTGGTGGGCCCTTATTGACACACGCCAGTGTCGGAAGGTGATCAGTGTGACCTGGCTGCGCAGGGGCGGGCCTGACGGTGTCAGGGTCCAGCAGGCCGGGGTTCGGCAGGCACACTGGATCACAGGCAACTCTGCTCACGAGGACGGCATCGGCCTTGTGGCGTGGTTAGAGGTGCCGCCCTTGTAGAGACATTGAGCTTTACGGAAGAGGACCACGCCCAGGGCTATGTGCTTTTTATTCACACCCCTATGCTGGCCTGGCGTACGCAGGGCCAACCCACTCCGCTCACGCTTATGGGTGGGACGTAACTGGCAACATTTCCGTGAACTCCCCCACTGGCTGGGGTGACATGGTTGCGTCCACTGTCCACTGCACTCCATACACCAGAGGTGTATGTCGCCATGGATATGGGTGTGTTCTGTCCAGCACATCTCCGCCACTCTTGGCATTGTGTACTTTCACAATCATGGTCCTCCTGCATCCTTCACACATGCCTGGTTGCCACCTCTATCCACATTCGGCTATTGTGTGGCTGGGGTGTCATGCTGTTGATGGCTCATGTTCACGGCTTACCCAGGTTACCATTGTGAGTTGTTCTGTCGTGTCTGGTGTCTGTGCATGTTGTTTTGCATGTTGGTTGTGATTTTATGACATGTGCATTGCCGGAGTTGTGAGTTGCATGGTTGTGGAGTTGAGGTGAGTGGGGTGTTCATTTGGACCTTGCCAAGGGGCTGTGCATTTCCCTTGGCGCCATCCTGGGAACGCTGGTTTCTGATGGACTATCAGAGGATGGGGGTATCACGCACACTGGCTGGGTATTTGGAGGTGACATTTGTGGAGGTTCCACGGTGTTCGGTTGTTGCCTGCACATTGATGTGACACGAGTACTTTCTGTTGCGGTGATTGTGTGCTGTGTCAACAGGGGGCACAGGTAGGACATGTGTGCTGTGGATTGCCCCCAACACGTGCCTGCATCCAGCTATGGCGTATGGTCCTTGCTTGGTCTCCAGCAGATCCTGCGCATTGTGTTGGACGTATAGGGACTGGGGTACCAGGCTGATGGTGATGTCAAGGACAGGTGTGAGGGACTTGGATGTGGCTGGCTGTGAGACTCCTCCGACTCTGGCGGGTGTTGGTTGGGTGGTACCAGGGTCCAACAGGTGCAGCACAGCCAGCAGCTTTGTGTGGGGTGGGATGTTGGTTGTCCCCTGTGTTGGTGCTGTCAGCCTGTTGGGTGTTGTTGGTCAGGAGGCATACGATGGTTGTCCTTTTGAGCCTATAGTGGGCAATGACATTGTCAGTTGTTGGGTCTTTGAGGCTGGTGTGTTTCCTGGGGGGCCGCTGTCTTTGTCTGTACTGACTCTGTGGTAGTCTGGGGGGTTCTGGGTGGGGGTTGGGGTCCTGGGGTGGTGGCAGTGGGTGTTGTGGCCCTCTTGGGTGTCCGGGCCGCATGACCAGTGGCTCCATGGCATCTGTTGCCCTTCTGATGTGGCTGTGGGCTAGGCTCCCTTTTGTGGTGCAGGGTGTCGTCCAACTTTGCACCAGGTCTGAGCAGGTGTTAGTTTCCGGGTGCTAACACGCCTTATTGCCTGTTTTGTGTTCTTATCGCCGATCTGGCTGGTCATTGAGAATGTTGAGCCGTGGTGTTGTTGCGGCTTTTCGCATGGGAACACCTACTCTGCATCTCATTAGCGATAGTTGCGGGGGACATCTGTGGCGATGTTTTTTGGGGCTGCTATCGTGGGTATACTGGTGCTGTGGGCTGTTAACACCAGCTTGTGATTGGGGCAATACGTTTATCACAACTTTGGCTGTGATACAGTGCCGTTAACTCTGCGAGACATAGGTAGAGAGAGAGCAGGTGTGAGAGCCATGCCATAGCAAATGGCAATGTCCCGGGGTGGACACCCCGGGATATTGCATGAGCCAGCCCTGGGGGGTGGCGGTCCCCAGGGCCATCAAGGGCTCCAGGAGGTGGGCCGCTTGGCCCCCCTCCCAACATGTAAATAGCCCCAGGGCGGTGTTGGTCGCCGGGGGTCCATAACGGACCCCCATATTTGCATAATTTGTGCCCTGGGGAGGTGGTTCCCGGGACAGTGTGGGGAGGGGCAGGAACCCCCCACTCTCCTCTAATTGTATTAGAGCCCTGGGGAGGATGGTGGTGCCCAGGGCTTGGGGGGGGGGGGGGGGCATGGGACCCCCACCCCTGTTAAAACAAAGCCCCAGGAGGTGGCAGTCCCCGGTTCAGCAATGGGGGCAGGAGCCCCCCACACATTTTTGGGGAAAAAGCCCCAGGGAGGTGGGGTCCCGCTGCCCCCGCAAATTATGAGCAAAGCCCCTGGGAGGTGGTGGTCCCCGGTGCTGTGGGGGGCCCCCACAAGCCCCCACACCCTAATTATAAATTGCCCTGGGATCAGACCCACCCTGGGGCTTAAAAAAAAAGGGTGGGAGCCCGAGCTTCGTTTTTAATTTTTTTTTGGCTGGATTCACGAACTCAGCACAAATTCGGCTGATTTAATTTTTTCAATAAATGCTTTTTTGGCCCTGGGGTCTTTGTGGGTCCCCCTGAGCAGGCCTAGATGGTTTGGGTGTTTCTACCCTACCCCCTTTTTCTTGTTTTTTAATGTTTTTTCTACTGTTTTCTTGTGACTCGGTTACCAAGTCACAAGATGGCTGCCAACACGTTCTGGTTTGGAGTGCTGGCAGCCAATCAGAATGAAGTTTGTGCTTGGGAGGATTCGCTGCTCCGTCTTGAGGCTTAGATATTGATATTTTTATTTTTGGAATTTCTCAGGAACTACTGAATGGATTTACACCATTTAATAAAATGTCACTTTCTGAACCAAGAGCTACATTTTTGCCAAATTTGGAGTAATTCCGTTCAGCGGTCCAGGCTGTAGTCTGTTCCAAAATTCCTATGGAAATTAACATGGGGAAAATGCGTTTTGTGATCCCCATTTTCTCGGCCCCCCACTTGACGAATCACCCCCAAACTTTTGAGACAGGAGCTGACCTGAGTGAACCATTAGTTTGAAAGATTTCATGAAAATTCATTAAACAGCGCCAAAGATATTGGCAAAAGAAAAAATGCTTTTTGAACAGAAACAAGGTCCTAACTATAACTACCTACGGGCGACCGCCAGTAGGTTATATATATATTACCATCCCACTTGGGAAAGATGTTCATGAATTATGAAAAATAGAAAAATAAAACATTAGGATATGTGAGAGACATATCGGGATAGACATCTCACTATATCTTGATTGTAATGTGAGCTGAACACAGTGGCTTTTCCTTTTGTGTGTTACAAATATTCGATTACCTAAATGTTTGATAAATCCAGATGTCCCAGTGCTATCAATATAACGCTGTAAAGCGTTATGAATTGTTATTTTAGCAAAACATTGGGGGATGAAATCCATGCAAGGGAAGGTTACGAGCTATAAATGTATTTGTCGCTTTGGGGGTGTAATTTTTACTGAGGAAACTCTTGTACAATTATGGAATGAATAGAATTACACTGGAACTATAAAAACGTTAGGGTAAGAGTAATTACAGATTTCTGTTAAAATCGCCCTATATGCTTTACATTAATTCCAAATCAAACGAAAAAATAGTGATGTGGCTAGTTTTTCCAGTTATTGAAAAGAAATGTATTTGAAATAAATACATTTAGCTGGTGGTATTTGCTCATACTCCCATTACAAAATGGCCGACACTTTAAAACTTGTAAAACGTAGTCTTTACTGTTTTGTCCACTTTCTATGTTGTTTTCACTTTTGGCACGTTGTGCGTAATTAGAGTTGTGTATATCTGTATCAAACAAAAAATAATGAGTATACCCGTGATCATGGTGTTTTTCGCCGAAACGCGTTGAGTTTGTACCGGCTTGGTACTGAGAAATAAAACTTTCGCCAAGCACTTTGGATTTGTGCATTTGTTACAGAAGGAGTGCACGCGTGCAGTTTGTGCGGTGGTCAAGACTGAATACAGGGCTAACCTCGGATCCTGACGTGCACCACCGCGTAAGTGTCCCGGCATAACTCGAGGATGTGGAAGACAGACAGACAGTCAGACATATAGATATATATATATATATATATATAGAGAGAGAGAGAGATGCACACACCTGGATTTTTTCACTGTTTGAACGCATTCACCATGAACAGAAGTTGTTCTTGATATAGTGGGGATCAAATTATATGAATTATAACTATGCCATCTCATTTGACCTTGGTCACTCAAGCTTCATTAGACATGCACAGCCCTGGGAGCCATCAACCGTTACTTACCCAACACCCCATCTGCTGTTACATTTCTGAATGTAATGGTATTTACACATGCTGTTTTTGCACAAAACCTCAATCTCAGAAGTCATAGGAGAAATTATTTCTAAATTTTAAATTTAAATTAGTACATTCATTGTCACAATCTGTGAACATTCACTGACTTTAAAGTTCTCGAATGAAAGTGTTAAGAAATGTTTAAAGGTGGAATATTTTGGTCATCTTTCAATGGACACGCTAAGATTTTAGATGCAGAAACTCACTTACATTTTTTTTTATCAGGATCGCACAATCGACTCTGGTACTGGATGTTCCAAGTTTAATAGTCATGTGTGCGCAGTGCTTAATTTGTGCCAGTGCTTTCCGGTGCTGAGCAACGGCACTTTATTCTTAGGGCCGGGTCTATTGTAGGGGTGGGCAGAATTAATCATTCATAAACATTCAGCATGGGAAATCCAAATTGATGCAAGCCGAATGCTTCAAATCTAAATTCCCCTCGTAGTGTGGGACCTGTCTTGTTTCAGGCTCTTCTGGTGAGTCCTGCGCTTGTTTTTAGTTTTTATCAGGCTAGGGAAGGGTTAAAGAAACACTGGATCACCGAGGCAGGAGGAGTGCCAGCACCCATGCTTTGCGTGAAGAGCACTAACACCAAGACCAGCCGAGCGGCGAGGCCATGTACTGGAGTGGCCAAAAACGATACAAAAAGTAGAGCAGGAGAGAAATAACACACACCCCTCTGCCGAGAACCATGCACACACAGAAGTGTACAAGTGGAACAGCAGAGCCAGGCACTTTGCCCATAGGCTGGGCTGTGAGTTCCTGCAGTGCCTCCTAAGCTCTGCCGTCCATCCTCTCGAAGTTCACAGTCACCTGACCTGATTAAGCGCAGATCCAAAACACCGGAAGGTTTGAGATTATTTTATTTACATTGCCCTGGACAGCGCATGCAGTGTGAAGGAAACGGCCGAGAACAGAAACTGAAACCATTCAGCACAAGTGCTCATTCGCACCTGGCATTAAATGATGTCTACTGCTGGTATGCTCCTCTGCAGGAAGGCCATTCCTGCCCAGCCAGGGACACTCATGTAAAGCGCTCCAATATCTTCAGTCGAGATAGCGCTATATAAAACTGCAGGAAAAAAAAGTGATGCAGTTTTTAGCATAAATCCCTTATTTCCATCCCCCTCCCGCCCTCCAAAACATGCCCAGGGTTCTTCTAAGACACTACAGAATGCTTCTTAAGAGCTGTAGGGTCCGGGGTACCATTTTATGCCAGGTGTGATGTCACTTTTGGTGCACAAGTTTGAAGCCGATCTGGCAAATATGTCATTCTCATAGCCCTATTTGTTTTGAATGGCGGACTACATCAAGAGCGTTGCTTATATGTGATATTTATTGGTGGTAAATGGGCAATGGGAGTGTCCAACAACTGCCATGTCAGTGTGCTGTGCAGAGGGATGGTGTTTTTTCCTTGCTTTCATGCAAGTGTCGCAGAGGGTCCACACACAGTCTTTCCATGGCTGCTGGGCTGTCTTTGGCCCGGTGTGGAAGGTGCACAAGCAGGGCACATACCACACAGGAGAATGTGCTGTACCTACTATTTGATTCAAAGCTTTCAAAATCTGTGAGACATAGTGTAGGCTGCAATTCTTTCAATTTTTGCAAGGGTGAGCTTCAAAAACTCAGGGAAGTAATCGGAATTATTAAAATTCTCAGATAGGTGCCTTGGGGAGGGAAATCTAGAGATGAGAGGTGGTATTTCCATTAGCCTAAATTGATTCTAGGCACTGTTGAGAAAATAACAGGAAAGTCAGCAATGTTCAAGGTATATGATGATGGAGAGAGTGCCTGGATGCAGGACCTGGTGAGTCAGTAGAGTAATGTATTTATTGCATCGATCTGTGGTTGGCCTCATAGTCATAAGTACCAAACCTTGCGAGGCCATACAGGCTTTCATCCTCAAGACAATATCAGTATTTTTGAGTTAGAAACACAGGAGTGAACATGCGTTTCACAAAAAGTGAGGAACAGAAGCAAGAAAAGGTGGTTCTGATAGATGATAGCAGGGGCATAGTGACCACTAGTACAGCCGGTACAATGCACCGGAGCCCAGAGGTGGGAGGGGCCCAGTCTGGCCTGCACCAAGTGATAATATTTCAGAGGGTGTCTGTGCCCAGAATGTGTTGTCCTGGTCTCATCTGTGGACCCTAATGTAGCAGCTTAGTTTAGGAACCTGCACAACACTGGTGAAAAAATGTTGGAATGCATTGCCGAGCTCAGCTTTACGGCTCTCCTCCGATGGCCACAGCACAATAAACTCACACAGGTGTTCTGCTAATTCCAGAGCATCAGGGCATCCCTACGTCTCTGCCAGTGCTGCTCACGCCTAATCCGTAGTTCTTACTGCTGCGCCACCTCAGCCCTGAACTTGTGTTTTTAACTGACACTTTTATCAGGATTACCAATTGCGATGCCACAAAACATCTTTTGATGGCATAAAACCATAACACAGCTAAATATTTGCTATTGTGTGTCTTGGACAGCGCAGCAATGCATTGATGAGACAGGCCAAGAATGATACAGCCCTGTCACCCCTCAACTTTACATAATGAATCACTGTATAGGTAATAAAGCAGAGGTGTACTCTTTTCATGCTTTCCCTCAGTATCTACTCTTCTTTCTCCCCTTCACACCTCACTACTTCCCTCCTCTCCATTCTTCCTTCACTATCTGCCTTACGTCTGTGTTTCCTCTTAATCGCTGCCTTTTCGCTTTCCTCTCTTTCCCTTCCATTTTCCTTTCACATGCTGTCTGCTCTTCTTCCCTTGCCTTTCTCCTCTTTCCACTTTTCATTCTCATCATGTTCAACTTCAATCTTGGACTCCCAATCTCTGATTTTCCCACTTCTCTTCACATTATTTGTCTACTGTATCTATCTTTACCTTCAGACCTCTCCTCCTTCCTCACTCTCCCTTTTATGTTTTTCCTTTTTGAGCATGCATGTATATCCACATCAGGAATCTGTGTTTGATGTCAGGGTCATAAATTTAAATCTTGATGTGACCACTCAGTCTTTTTTCTTTCTGAGATCGATACACTTAGTTCCATTGAGCTGGATAACAACATTTTTATTAAGTGTCAAGGCCCACTCTGGTGAATTTGTGCTTTGCAAACATAAACAGTGTTTTAAGGACACAGATATGTATTGTAATCATTTGTTTTTCAATTTCTTAGCAATATTACCCAGCCATTATTCCCTCTGTCCTTCCTTGACCCAGTACCTTTCATAGACTTATGCGTTCCCCTGACCTCCTATCTTTCCTTCATGCCATCTTCTTCTTTCCTTGTTCTCTCCCTCAGCACCTCCAGCCATGCCTCCTTTCCTCTTTCTTGCTTCCTTACACTCACATCCATTCCCCATCCTCCCTCCCTTGGTGCATTTCTTCCTTCTTCCTCCTTTCGTTCCATATTTTCTTTTTTTCCTGCTCCTTCCTTCATCACTTCTCTAATTTCTTCTTTTCTTAACTTCAACCCTTCCTTCTGCTTTTCTTCCTCATTTCCTTTCTTCTTTCTAGTCATCCATCACACATCGTCCACTTCCTTTCTCCCTCATGCCTTCTATCCCTTCATGTCTTCCTTTCACATTCTTTTCTTATTTGCTCCTTCTTTATCCATTACTCATTTTATTCCTCACTCCATTACTCACCTTTCTGCTTGTACTTGTTGCTGTCTTCTTTAATGTACTCCTTCCTTCATACCTTCCTTTCTTTTAAACAGCACAGAACAAGCACATTGTCTTTAGTTTATAAAGCTGCCTCAGGCCCTCAAATGACCCTACTAATGGTAAATTTTGAGATTTACATTTTCTAATTTGAGTTAACTTTTAAGTTGTTGCCATAGGCTTCTCAAATGTTTAAATATGTTTTATTGATTCGTATAGCGCACTAATCAGGTGAGGTGTTCGATGTGCTTATGTAAAGAACTAGGTCTTCAGCTCCTTGTGAAACTCAAGTGAGGAGGTAGCTCTAATGTGTTTAGGCTTGTGGACGTGGGTGGGACAAATAATGGAAGTGGGTGGAGCCACTGGAGGTTGTGGGTGGAGCCGGGGAAGTGGCTGTGCTTCCTAAAAAATATTAGCACCTGCACTTCATATTTTACAAATTGAGCACTGTGTGTGTGTATTTTAAGCAAGCAATAATGGTTGCCGAAAATACGTTATTACAAAGCTGCTTTTCGTTTTTTTTCTGTTACAGAATTTTGAAATCTGTGTTTTGCTATTTTTAAGGGGTTTCTCATAAGAAAACTTTTCCAGAGTGTGCTTAATGATTGTTCATTTGAAAATGTCATTAAACCTCTATAAATCGTTAAATGTTTGTATCCATATCAATATCAGTTTTTATTCGTTCGTTAACATCTGAGGCAAGCTGATTTGCAATGAGACACTTCCTTTGGACGTCCATATTCTGTAGCCAATTTGCTTCTGAGAAATTCATAAGGCCATACCAGGCTATTCTTATTCATTGACAAAAAGGGAATAGAGGTGAAAATCGTTGACCTATGCTTAGAAATGTGCTTAAAGTGACATGCTGCACGAGAGAGAAATCCCGCATGTAATCGGAGATGCATTTTCTGGACATGAATTGTAAAAAAACAGATCACAGTAAAGAAAAACTTGTTCGCAAGAATTTAATGCCAGAAGCCACCATCTTGTTGAGTTCTTAATTTTTTTAAGATTTGTTTTCTAAAATCGAAGCAGTCAGGTCACCAAAATACCCTGTATTATATATATATATATATATATTATCTACTGGCATTCGCCAGTAATTAGTTATAGTTAGGACCGTGTTTCCATAGGAAATCCGCAACATTCTATTTTGAATAACTTTGGCGCCGATTGACGAATCCTCGCGAAATTTTCAAAATAGGTGGGGCGCTCCGCTCCACTCCTACCCTGAAAGTCTCGGGGGGATTCGTCAAGCGGGGGCTGAGAAAAAGGGGGGGTCCCAAAACGTGTTTTCCCCATGCATTTTTCCATCGGACCTTTAGTCCAAGCTACAGCCCGAACGGCTGAACAGAATTAGTTGAAATTTGGCAGAGAGGTAGTCCTCAGGTCAGGGATGTGCCTTTTGCAGGTCTGGTGTAAATCTGGTCAGTATTTCCTGAGAAAATAGTATTTAAATCAATATATATATCTATAGGCGCGCTCCGAGCGCGTACGGTAAGCTTACCGTACGCGCACGCTGCCGTGCGCGAGCTTAATTCTGATTGGTGGTTACATGACTGTAAACATTCGAATCGGTCGAAATCAGGAAGTGTCGGCCGCCATTTTGCGTGTCTCACACTGATAAACAAAGGTGGAGAATGTGAAAAGGGGGCAACGAAGAGAGTTGCAGACCCCCTAGCATTTGTCAGGTGGTCCAAGAAGGTCCCAAAAGTATGAAAAATACATTTTAATTTTTTTTTTTTAAATCGCGGGGTGCGCGTACGGTAAGCTTACCGTACGCGCACGGCAGAAAAAAAACAATAAAAAAAATAGAAGTAAAAATCAAATTTAAGTGTTTAGATGTTAGTGGGCTCTAAAAAGAGCCGTTGTGTTTATGAAGTGTTTTTTTTGTGGTACCTACAAGTAAGTACCGATGCAGAGTCTAAAGTTCTAGAGGAAGACTCTGTTGCCTTCATCAGTGAAATGTACACCGTCTCCTCTATAAATGCCTTGCATGTTGTAACGCAAGTTGTTGTGGTATATAGAACCCATACCATAGTCTCTGAGGAAAGCAGAAATAGATTTGTTGACGTGCTTTCTTGCTTTGTCAATCTGTGGACAAAATTGGTTGGACCAGTTCCACTTTTGCCTTTGGCATATATTAGAATATACAAAGGCAGATTGAGGAAAAAGCAACATTAATTGCACAAAGGAGTCCTTAACAAGCATTTCCAGACCTACCCCAGTTAAAGTGCCTAGGTCATTTCCACCACAGTGCACAATAATAAGGTTAGGCTGTTGGAGGTGTAGAAAAGATTTCACCAAAGGCATTAATTGGTGCCACTTTAACCCTCTCTGACCAATCCATTTAATGTCTACATTTGGCAAAGCAAGGTCTCTCACCATACCTCTTTTTTCTGCATACTTTTCACTCCAGAAGACATAGCTGTGACCTACAATCCACACTGTGAACATCTTTCAAGGAGATCTTGATGCACTCAGGAGGTGTCTTTCAGTAGAATGGCAATATGAAATGAAAGACAGTTGTAAAATGGAGGCATACATATTTTTTTTAAATAAAAAGAACTCATTGGCTGATTCAAACCATTTTACAGTTAAAACTAGGCTGTATGTGTACATTTTTAGAAGCATGTTTTGTATTGGTTCAGAAAATTGTGTTCCCACAGAAGATTCATTTGGATTTGCTGTTAGGTTTGACAGGTGAAGCACTCTTGCTCTTTGGAATAGAAACACTGTGTGCTGAACTTCTGACCTCTCTGCTCACACCAGTGTTCCATGAGCTGTTGCTATGGTAGCAGGCAGAAGTCAAGTTGGGGGAAGGGTTCATTTGGAAAAGGGTTGAAGTTTTCAACCAATAGAAATGTGTGATTTCATTTGAAAAAATGTGGGAAGCACTGAGATTTGTAATTAACATGTATATGTGTGAAAAAAGAGAGGGAAACATTGCCATTTACTGGTTCTGGTGAGAGGAGAGAGGTGTACAGCTCTGAGATTCTTACTCTGATAATCTGCAGTTTGAGTGCCACATTTCTTTCTCAACTAACTAATTTTAAAGGTGAGATATGAGTTTGAGAGGGGATGTATGTGGTGATTTTTGATATAAATATTAGAATTGTGATTCTTCTTTAAAAGTTATGTTTTACATTTTGTGGTTTGCGAGATATTTAACTGTCTTGAACTTGTAAAATATTATGAGTATGTTTTCACCATAAGTTAAGGTGTACTGGTATCACTGAGGAATACTGTGTTGTGCTTAGAATCAAACCATGAGTCTGTGTGCACACAGGAATTGTTGTCAGAGATTTTAATAGTGTTGGTCCGGTTCTGTAAGAATGGCATTTGTAGGAAAGGGTCAGCTTTTTTTTGTAAATATGATGGTTTCCATTCAGCATAAATCAGTAACACACAAATGGGAGGCAAATGCTGACACATTTGAAATTGATATAGTAGATTTTGCTTCTAATCATGCAATTGCTGAGCTTGGTCCTACATATACAAAACTCCAATGAACCCTTGCCACACATGTACTTTTACATACATTACTACAATGTTTATGCTGTTATGGATGCATGCATGCATATGTCTCTTGTGTCTGAAATACACATTCTGCAGAAGCAGACTCTTAGCACACACCCATCTGTTTATCCTGTAGAATCATGCTTAGTATTCACAAGTGAGTGGTGTTTCAGGTATCAGTGAGTAACGCTAATACATTCAACATCACTAAGGTTGCTTTCCTTGGCTGGAGTGTAGTCAGTCACCCAGGTTACACATGTTCATGGTCTCAAAGAGCTGTTTGCACATGTGCTCTTTTCTGTTTCTGAAAACTGTAATGAAAATGTGTCAGACTGTTAGAGTACTTATCACTTGCAAAAAAAACAGTAGTAAATGTGCTTTCAAATTGGCAATAAAATTTCGTTTTCTGCCTAGAATCACACCATGAGCCTGTGTGCACACAGGAATTGTTGTCAGAGATTTATTTCGTGTTACTCTGGTTCTTTTAGAATTGCATTGGTAGGAAAGGGGATGTTTTAATTGTTGTCAGAGATTTTATTTGTGTTGGCCCGGTTCTGTAAGAATGGCATTTGTAGGAAAGGGTCAGCTTTTTAAAGAATATGTTACATTTCTATAAAGGTATGTTTTAGTGAGAAGAGATTCTGGGCTTTTTTTAAATAATATTTCAGATTGTTATTTTTTTGTTGCCCGCTGTTAAGTGATGAATGCAATTGCTTTCACGATTTACAGTGAAATGCAATATATTCTGAAAACAGCAAAAAAAGGGCAAAAAATAGTTTTTTAAATATGAAAATATGTGTACTGTATTCTAAAATATATTATTAAATATTAATACTTTTTTCTTTTTTTTCAGATTGAGAAAGAAAATTTAGGAAAAAATAAACAATTTATTAATAAATAAGTTATTTTGTTGGTCAGGTAAGTGTGACATTTCTGTATTTATCACACATTTATTTTCATGCTCCCTTTTTTTCACTTCTCCTCTCTCTGCTTTTCTCATTTCCGTTGTACTCCCTCAAGGACCTTGTAGGGTGAAAAAAAAATTATTTTAAAAAAAAACGCACGGTAAAAAAAAAACTAAAAAAAATTCATTACAATTTTTTTTAAAAAGTTGTGAGGTAAGGTTGGCTCTTAAAAGAGCCGTTGTGTTAATGCAGGGACAGAGGAAAGAAAGAATGGGAATATTAACAAGGACCACAGATGTGCTGGTCTATCTTAGTGTTTATTAGGGAAATACTGGTCTCCCCATGAACAATTAGACCATAACATCTGGTGCACCTCATTTGTACCCTCTGAAATCGAGGGTTCGTTTCCACAGGAGCAGAAGAGGGTGATGCTCCCACCGCAGAGGAAGTGCTCGGCTGAGCTGCCGAAGATGTACTCGGCTGAGCTTCTGCGGATGTGCTCGGGTGACTTACTGAAGGGTTTGCTTCAGTATGTCGAGCAAAAGTCCCGGGATGTACATCCCTAATGTGTCTAAACATAGAGAAATTTCCAAAGGAATACTTCTTCCTTGGATTCCCTCTAGATAACACACGGTCACAAAGTGTGCAGGTGACTAATGGAGCATTTACCTTTTTCTGCCCCTCTGGAAATGTGAAATATTCCCAAACAAAAGAATTCTTTTGTTTCTTCCTTCTCTATCTGATGATGCTGCTGCCCTGCTCACTCTCAGAAGAGGACTGCTGCTCTGCCATTGTATCCCTAAGACAATTCAGCTCCTTATCCTAGGGAATCACAAGCAGTAATGAGGGGAATGGGTGTGGTGTAGGAAGATTCTGGAACTGAAAGTAGTTTAAACCAATCAAAAGTGTTGTTTCTTGATCACATGACCAACCGTACGCGCACGTTAAGCTTACCGAGCGCGTACGGTAAAAGTACGCATGCGCGTACGAAAGACACGCGCACGCGCGCATGCGCATTACAGGCACGCTCGTACACTTCCGCGTAATGTGCGCGCGCACGTGCACGTATGAAGCATGCGCTTACGCGTCGCGTAGGAAGTACGGACGCGTCCGCAAATTGCGTAAGCATGCGCACACGGAGTATAAATATTACGTACGCTCACCGTACATAAAGCGAAGCGTGCGCTTACGGTAAGCTTACCGTACCCGCACGGTAAAAAAATAAAAAAATAAATAAAAAAAAGTTAAAGGTTTGTTGAAGATATTAACTATGTTATTCAACTATATCTAACCATTTATTTAAAAAAGGTGAATCTTTCTATATTGAAGAATGCATTAAATCCATGAATATATACATAGGTAGCATAGTGTTTAAAGGAAAAAAGAAAAAGAAAAAAAATGATGTAAAAAACCAAGCAAACTCAATGAAAAAAACATAGGTTTCACACACATTATAGTTAGGAATTAGAATTTAAAAAACCATGCAAATTCACAGAAAAAACCATAGGTTTCACACACGTTATATTTAGGAATTAGCATTTAAAAAACCTTGCAAATTCACTGAAAAAACCATAGGTTTCACACACGTTATAGTTAGCTGGACATTTCTCTCGTAAAAAACCATTGAAATTCCCCCGTTATAGTTAGTTCAGCTAACTATAACTCGCGCACCCGCAATCCACTGCTGATGATGTCACATATTACATCACTCATGACATGGTCAGTGACATCACTCATGACATCACTGATGACATCTCAAATGACATCACTGATGACATCACTGATGACGTCATCAATGTGATAAATTACCACATCTTCTCACACCCTTATAAAACATTTGATATACCAACTCAAAATTACAGAGCTCCATTCTCATATCCATAAATAATGCAATACCAATAACTGCATACCCACATATTAACTTTTAGGTCTTCATACACCTCCACACACTCACCTGTAAAGTCACTCATAGTTACAGTCACTCCATAAAAAAGTATCATATGAATTTATACACACACCTATATAGACACTCACACACTACCAATCATCCATAGAGGTACTCTCACACCTAGACATTCATACAAATAATCACACTGCCATTTACTCACCTATGCAGTTATACACGCTCAAGTTCCCTTGCTCACAAAAATAGTATCACATTTTTATGCTCTATTAGAATCATTGACAAAAGCACACACTCATCCATACAGTCACTGTCACAATCACACATTCTCACATCTAGCCACTTATATACTCTTACACACATATATACTGCCTTTCACATATGTAGTTAGTCACAAATGTACCACTGAGATATACATTCAATCCATAACACAGCCATACATACACTCACTCAACCATACAGTCCATCACAGATGCACTTTTAAAAACATCCACTCATAGAATCACCCACTCACTCATCTATGCACAGAGTCACACACACCTTACCCACACAAACACTCAGGAACTCATACAGATACTGAGACAAGCAATCAATAACTCATATAGACACTTATATAGCTATTCACAAAACCATGCCACCACTTATACACCAACACACAGACACATGCAAACATTTATACAGTTTAGTCACTAGTCTGAAGTAAGATGCAGTTAAACGACTCACTTATCGAGTCAGTTACGCAACACAGAAAATCATCCCTTTACACACTTGTACACCCACTCATTCTTTAACAGGCCTTTCCCTATATATATAAAAGATATTGAAAATTTTAAGAAAATCACACATTCACTGGATGACGTCATCAGTGATGTCATCAGTGATGTCATTTGAGATGTCATCAGTGATGTCATGAGTGATGTCACTGACCATGTCATGAGTGATGTAATATGTGACGTCATCAGCAGTGGATTGCGGGTGCGCGAGTTATAGTTAGCTGAACTAACTATAACGGGGGAATTTCAATGGTTTTTTACGAGAGAAATGTCCAGCTAACTATAACGTGTGTGAAACCTATGGTTTTTTCAGTGAATATATATATATATATATATATATATATATATAGCATATGATGGAATCAATATGCTCTGATTTTTTCAAAATCTATTCATAATTCATAAAAAAAGAAGAGAAGGTTTAAATAAGCGGGTACACCAAAGAAGAAAAAACAAGAAAATATGCAGAGGATAAGACATGAAAAGAATTAGAATAGTATAAGAATGAGTCACCAGGCACAATAGGATTCCTCCAAACACTAAGGACCTCATTTATTAGGAATTGGCATAGGGCAGCACCACAAGTCTTCTTACTGCGCAGCCCTATGCTAATGTTAAAGGGCAGGAGTGCACAGTATTTCGGAAATACAGTATATATCGGTAATTTTCCCTGCGCTGGTGCACAATTTGCTACCTAGCAGCGACGTAGGCACCCTTGCACCGTGGTGCAAGGGTGTCTCTGTTGCATTTATGTTGTTAAGGGAGGGGCACCTTCCTGCAAAAAACTATCCAGAGAGGTGTGTTCCTCTTTCGATTAGTGCTGCAGAATGCAGCACACATGGAAAGAGGACAAAGCAAGAAGACAGAAACATTTTCTCCTTGTTACTCCTGCTCTGTGTAGGAGTAAGGTTTTGGTTCTGCCCCAGGTTCACGTGAATGAGTATATATCTGGGACAGAGTCAAAACCCATGGGTATTGTGTGGGAAAACCCTTGTGCAAGATGCATGGAACGCCTCCTTGATGCAGAGTAAGGCTAGGGAGCGACTTGCACTGCTTTGTCTTACTCCATATCTATGAGCCTGTGCAAAGCCACGCAGAATGGCTTTGCGTCCCTTCATAGATATGATTGAGAGTGAAGTTCTGGCAGCGCAAGCCTCTCATAAAGAAGCCCCTAAATCTGAAAGCCACTTTAGCACATTCATTATGTAGTTTTGTAAATGTTGATTTATTTCCTTTCTCAACTGAACACTGCTCTCCACCTTTGCACCACCATATTTTGTATTCTCTTGGTTAACAACTATGTAGTAATTTCACTTTTAGATCAAAAACAATAGGGCCACTCTCTACAAACTGTTCTTGGCACTGCCACTTTTGTCCTGAACTACAAATCCACCGCTCCACCCTTACCTCCCGGTTTACAACATCACCAAAATAGCTAATTGAGTTAATCAAATCTGGCAATTCTGAACCTGCTGAAACATTCTTCCTTCAAATTATCAAACCTCTGACTCTTACTTCATGTGTTTACTACCCACTCTCTCTATCAGCATGCTTCTACCACACAGTTACGTTGGCTATGGTACTATTTCTGAAAACCCTCAGACCCAATATTGTCTTTCTGGCTAAGTACCATTCTATCTCCTAACTAACTTATTTCAACATAGTCTTGTAACTTCTGGTCTTCATAAGCCTTGTTCACTGCATAACCACCTACAACTTTCTTCATCCTCTCTTCAATATCGTTATCAGCTTTACCACTTCATGGAAAGTGTTCTCTCACATCACCTCTGCTCCTCCAAACTGGCTATGAGCTATACCAATCCTGCTCAACCTATCCACCAGTTTGATCAGTTGTACTTCTACTTTAACCCCTTAACTGCTGGAGCTTTTCCACACCATTGCTGATCCCTTTTTTGGCTATTTGGGGTACTTCTGGCTAAAGCCTCCATAACGTTTTTCCCCAGAAGGAATGCAATGCTATATGTGCATTGCATTTTTCCACCATCATGAGGTTTCTAAGAGTATCCAGGGTTTGTGGATTTCCCTGGAGAAGACTGAGGACAGAGTCAAACTATAGTTAAATGTTAGAAGTTGTAGGAAAAATGGGAAGGAGTTGCTGCACACAAAAGTGCCTGTTTTTTTGTTTCCTATAAATGGCATCAATGACAGGTTTGCTGGGCTAAAAACACCATCTCACCCACTTTTAGGAACAAACTGAGCTGAAATGAAAAGCCTTTTTTACCACAGTTTGGGGATTTTTCTAAAAAGTAGCTAATTTTAACTAATTTTGTGCTTTCAACCTGTGTAAAGTGTAAATCCTATGGGCAACCCTGGAAAGTTATAGACTATGGACCCAGCACCTATGAAACACAGCGCCCCAAACTTGAGACATCATATTTCACTCAGCAAAGGCCACACATTTTTTTTACTATGCTGTAGCTGTGCATATTGTGCCCTGGTTTAACCACCACCCAGGTAAACCAACCATACCCAGACATTTATGAAAACTAGATAGGTTTCCAGGGTGGTGTGACTTGTGTGGCTCTCACCAGGTTTTCTTATCCAGAAGCCCTTGCAAATCTCAAACTTTGGCTGCAAACATTCATTTTCATCATGTTTCTGTGATGGAAAGTTCTGGACTCTGCAGGCGACCACACATTTCCTACCACCCAGCATTGCCCCGGCTCTATTGATAAATATGGTATCTCACTTATGTGGGTAGGCCTAGCACCTGCAGCAGGAAAGGGCCCAAAACGCACAATGGACAGATTACATTTTTCCACTCAAAACCAACACTTTTTTGTAATTTGGATAGCAGTATGTTTTGGGCTCTGACTCAGCTGGCTCTTCGGGAAACTTACCAAATCTGCACATTTCTGAAAACCTGGGGAAGTGCAGGGTGGGGTGCCTTCCTTGGATCCCATAACGTTTTCATACACACAATGGCCTGAAATCCTCAAACTTTGCCTTAAATCACACTTTTCCCCTCCATTTTTTTACATCAACTTCAAGAATCAGCAGAGATCCACCAAAGTCCTACCACCCAGCAATCACTCATTTGTACTGATAAAAATGCTACCCCAGTTGTGTGGCTGGGCTTAGTGCCCATGACAGGGACAGATTAAACCAGGGATATTGCTGTCCTTCCCCAGCAGACAAAGTTCAAAAATCTTAAAAGAAAACTCTCTGGTGCGGGAGCCAGAAGGTCCTTTTCAGCCCTCTCCATCATCGAATTATGGGCGACAGACACACTGGGCATAGAGTACGGACATCAACCACTTAAACGGTTAACAATATATTTTTCTCTGTTGCGTTATGCTCATCAAGATCCTCCTATGCCTCACATCGTTTGGATGCCCATCATGGTTCAGTCTGCATATCTTTTCTCTTCTCTGGGTATTATTTTTGGATCTTTTAACCCCTATCAATTAAATATTCATGACAGCTAAATCCTCTTCCGTGTCTTTCAATGTAGCCTGCACACTTGCATCTCCAACTGACTCACAGTTATCAGGTACACAGTGGCATTTTAATCTCTGATATTTAACTCAACTAACACAGAAAACATGTTCTTTACAGCCTCCTCCACTCCATCAACATCCTCTGAGATGCTTTCAGTTTTGACCCTCTAACCTAGTAGAAAAATATGTTCTGGGCACCATTGTTGGGAAGTCACATTCTGTTAGAAGACTCCCATTATTTTTCACATTATTGGATACTAGATTTACTGGTCCAAATATGCTTTGACTCTTCAATATTAAATTGGTCATTAAAATGTTTGTTGCTATAATTTCTCTCTATTTAGGTCACAGTTGGTGTTGTCTTGTTATTGAGCCATGTCATGTAAAGTACTGAGCTGAAAAAGTAACAAGTCAATACTTTAGTTAACCTTATCCACTGATACTTATTCTTGGCTATATTTAACACTGTTGTTTTTTAGCTAGTCTATTCCATTGAAACAGGGCCGACCTAAATGCAAATCATTCATGACCCTGACCCCAAAGGAACAGTTCAGCAAGAAATCTGTGCGACACAAGCAAACATAGACTATTTTCAGAGGTATTTGGACATATCAGTGAAGTGTGCTTGAGTCCAATGGTACAGAAAGCTCAACACCCACATCAGGGCACATGCAAAAAGTAATGGCTGGAATGTTTTACTTAACCTGATCCACTGGAAATTGCTCTTTGCTACATCCAAATCATTTGTTTTTAGCTGGTTTCTGCCTTTACAAATAGGAACCAAACACAGCAGACATGGAACAACCAAACTAGTGTTTGCCACGCCCCAAATACAATGGTCCTAACTGGAAGTTCATATCACCCTAAAAGGGATCAGCCCCATACTGGTTTCATGCTTGTTGGGTGTTATCAGTGATGTGCAGCTTGGGTCTTATTTAGCAGCAAACAGGCCAAGAACGTTTTGCATAACCTGATCATTCACTGCAGTGGCCGAGTTGGACTAGTGTTTGCCCCAAGCAAAATTACTGGTTGCTTCATTCATTCAAAACACCCATGTCTTTTTTTGTCCTCGTATAAAAAATGGTGAAAAAGGTTGATGCTAAATGAATACGATATCATGTAGCCAGTGTAATGGAAACATTGAATAGACTCCCATGGGTCACATAATATGGTACATAACGACACTATACACCACAATTCGGTCACCCAATGAACAATATATAGTATGCAACGTGTTAAATATGAGCCATCTCTATGTTTGTACTTGTTTTGTTTTCAGTCAAAATCCACAATGCTTTCAATTTCATGGCTCTCTTTCACCAACCAGGTGATGCTGTAATTATGCACCTGTTTTAGTAGCCACATAGAGGGGCATATTCACGAGGAAGTGGCGGTGAGAGGCGCTAGCCTCCCTGGCTTAACGCCTCTCACCGCCACTTCGGAAACGCCAGGCTGCACCCTATTCTCAAGAATGTGGTGCAGCCTGGCGTTTCCCCTTGCGATGGCGCAAAGTCTCACGACTTAACACCAACGCAGGCACCCTTGCACCTGAGTGCAAGGGTGTCTGCGAGCAGGGAGGTTTGTTTATGTACAGGAAGGTGTCTCTTCCTGCACATAAACAAACCTAAAATGCCGTTTAGTAACTTACATGTGTGCTGCTTCATGCAGCACACATGTAAGTTACAAAACGGCATTTTTTAAAGGTTTGTTTATGTACAGGAAGGAACACCTTCCTGTACGTAAACAAACCATGGCATTTTGCTATTTCCATGTGTGCTGCACAAGTCAGCACACATGGAAATAGCAAAAACGAGGAGAAATTAAGCATTTTTCCTCGTTTCCCCACCTTAAGACCAGGATTTTTCTTGTCTTAAGTTCGGCGCTGCCCCCTATTATCGCGGCCCTTGATAATAGGTGGCAGCGTCAAATTCAATGGGTGTTGTGGTGGTACGCCCACCGCAACACCCACTGCACGCCCCCTTTCATGCTAAGTTTAGCGTGAAAGGGGCCCTATTCTCAAGGCAGCGTTAAGCCACTTAACGTGGCTTTAAGCCATCTTAAGTGGGTTAATGCTGCCTTGAGAATAGGGCGCTGGCCCTATCGCCATTGGAATGTCAAAAAAACTGACGTTCCTGTGGCGATAGGGGCTTGTGAATATGCCTCATAGTGTTTCTCATTGGAATAATGTTACCGTGCCTCAATAAATATTAAATATGAAATTCTGTTACTCTATAAAAAAAAATGTTTGTGTTTGAGACTTGAGCTAGCTAATGGCAGTGATATTTTGAGGTGTTATGACCTGGACGCAACCTCCAAATCAGTTGGCAACAGACTTTATAAACCAAGCCGATTATGTGAAATACTTTTAAAAGCAATCCCCTATCACTTTATTACTATGCTACTGTTCACACTTAGGAACAATACACACATACTCATGGGTGTCCCAGGCTGCGTCATGCTCCGGGTAAAAAGCATTCTGCCGCTGGCTCCATTAAATACTCTGAGGGTGGTCTCCCTTTTTGTGGCCTTGAGCTGCCCCTTACCTCAGGCTGCAAGCTGAATGTCCTTTACCAGTCTGTTGTAGACTTGGGAAAAATGCGTCTCTCCACCCAGCCATCCAGCTGCAGTCTTCTGCCTCAAATATAGGGCTTGCTACCACCTGTGCTCCTTATAGAAAAAAGCTCAAATGCTGAGCACCATAGTGTCGCAACCCATCAAGAAGTATGGACAATTAGCTGTTCAGTCTGAAATTTTAGGTCCTAATTAAGGTATCTTTTTTGCTTTTGTTTTTGCCTCAGCCTGTTCTTCTAGAGCAAGCTTCTCCAACAAGTAGCTTGTGAACTAGCGATAGCTCTCCTATGTGCAGCAATGCTGGAAGCTTTTGCTTGGTTGAATTAATGTGTGAATACCAAAATTAAAAACACGTATCCCAGATGCAAATGTGTTTACTTTTAGAACTGATAAGCTGATTTTTGGAGAAAAATATTATGGATTTGCTAAATATACTTAAAGCTGATATGTGAGTGACAATTCATGTGATACTTGGGAGACTTAATATTAATATAATTAGATTGGTGCCAGGAACTTTTCAGCTATAATTGTTATCTATTATGTATTAAAACATTGAAATGTGGAGCACTCCATTGAATACAATGGAGTGCTCCGTGCTTCTACGGGCCGGAAAAAGCCAACAGAGCAACATTACAATGTTGCTTTTGTTCACAGCTGTTGCATTTGTCACCCCGAGTGGGACGGGTTTGCCCAGACATGGGTCCCGTGCTCTCCATGACACTGGAGTTAAGCTGTCCTGGCTGATGAGGGCTGAAAGCCCGTAACCAGTCCTAGGATGCTTGTTTCCAGTCCAGGAAGGACCTGGCAAGGCAGTTCGGGCTGGACTGTTCCCATTGGGCGCAGGGTCAAGGCTGATTTGCATATGGCTGGGTCCAAACTGGAATGGCATGGTGAGCAAAAAAACTATGGATTTAGGACCAGATCTCTGTACTGGGGTGAATGTATGACATTGTTTTGCATTCTGTACATCAATTGTTCTTTTTGCATTTGTCACCACGAGTGGGACGGGTATGCCCAGACGTGGGTCCCGTGCTCTCCATGCCACTGGAGTCAAGCTATCCTGGCTGATGAGGGCTGAAAGCCAAAAACTGGTCCTAAGATGCTTGTTTCCAGTCCAGGCAGGACCTGGCCTGGCACTTCGGGCTGCTCTGTTCCCATTGGGCACAGGGTCAAGACTGATTTGCATATGGCTGGGTCCAAACTGGAATGGCATGGTGAGCAAAAAATCGATGGTTTTAGGCCCAGATCTCTTTACTGGGGTGAATTTATGACATTGATCTGCATTCTGTCCATCGATTGTTCTTTTTGCATTTGTCACCCCGAGTAGGACGGGTATTCCCAGACGTGGGTCCCGTGCTCTCCATGCCACTGGAGTCGAGCTATCCTGGCTGATGAGGGCTGAAAGCCCGAAACCAGTCCTAGGATGCTTGGTTCCAGTCCAGGGAGGACCTGGCCTGGCAGTTCGGGCTGGACTGTTCCCATTGGGAGTAGGGTCAAGACTGATTTGCATATGGCTGGGTCCAAACTGGAATGGCATGGTGAGCAGAAAAACAATGGATTTAGGCCCAGATCTCTGTACTGGGGTGAATGTATGACATTGTTCTGCATTCTGTCCATCAATTGCTCTTTTTGCATGTGAACAAAGGCCTGTTGTAGCCCAAGGGGATTTTAAACCTTTGTTTTATTTGTTAGAACATTCTAGTGGCAGAATGTTCTAATAACCTTATAGCTCTTTGTAGCGGGGCTATACCGGCCATTAAAGTCCCGCTTCCTTGTTAATGCATATTGGCAAAACCTTCTTTACTTCACTGCTGGTAACCCAGGCTGATGCACTGAAGGGATCACCACTGATAATCTTTCATATGAGGGCCACTAATAATCTATTGTCTGATTTAGTTACTGTTACAATACTTATAATATTAGTAGCTCGCAATGATTTTAATTCACCATACATAGCTCTTATAACAGAGAAGGTTGGAGACACCTGTTCTGAAAAATTTCCCCCATTGCTATTTCTGCTAAAGCAACTACATTTAATTTTTATTCCACTCTTTTCATTGGTTTGTTATTTCAGTTGTTGGATTCCGTAGGAAACCAAATGACAGGCTCTTTCTCCATGAGAAAAAAAAGAAGAATGGCTCCGCGTATACCTGTCCTTGAAAGATACTCAAAAGTACCCCTCTTAGATGAAAACAAAGAAAGTTTATCTTTGAACTTCTTATTCACTTAATAAAGTAGATCAATATTTGAACAGAAGCCTTGTATGGGAGGACAAGAAAAAAATGACTAAAGGAGATTTTCATTCAGAGCAGAACTAGTGCAATTACTATTTTGAACCAAATGTCTTACCCATCGCTGTAATCAATAAACTTCATGTAAATAAAACCGATGAGCTATTCAGGCAGGATAGAAATTGCAAACTTTAAAGTTCACCACAATTTAGAAATCATAAGGCACGAGCCCAAATCTTAACAAAATATTCCGGTCAACCCAATTCAGCTTTAGATTAATTTGTATAAGTTTCTTTCAGCTTGGCCTATTGATCTTCATCAAAGAAATACCTAAACACATACAGTAGTACATTTTTCTAATAGCCTTTAGAGATGCTCGTGCACGGTCAACATTGTGTCACTTAAATATATTCATAGATTTAAAAGTTATGATTGTAAAACAATAGTGCATACAAAATGTTTTAAAACACACGTTTGATTAATCTTAATCATGCAATGGTGGGGAAAAAGCAAGAATGTTGTTAATTAAAATGTATAGCTTGCACAAATGTCTTGGCATCCGCAACGTGAATGTTTTTATCCAATGAGATCAAAGTGTGTCACTAGTAGATTTATGCCCAAATATCTGTCGCCAAGATTAATAGTAATAGAGGAGTTCACCTCTGTTACTGTACACATCACAAGTGCAGGAAGTGTGATAAGCACCCAGAAGAATTCAGCAGGTAAAAATCTGATAAAATATAGTGGAGGAAAAATGTGTTGTGATCAACGAGATATGCAGGCTTAGGTGGGAAAGTACCAAAAGCTGCATGCTATGCACATTTTCAGGACAATAAGCATATTTATGAGCTGACGGTAATTACTGCCGTAATGCTCTCTGGCATACTCAAGCCTCGAGAAGAAAAAGTCTAATTCTTGATGATGAATGCTATCTACAATTTACAAGAATGCCTAGTTTTGATTCCACCTTGTGCCTCTTTCTTACCCCAACCTTCACGTCAGCTCTATGTTTGATGCAGTGGCCCAGAGTGGAAAGACCGCTGGGTCAGGGTTTCCAACAATGAACCAGCTGAGTGTGAGCCACCGTGAACCCAGCAGTTCTCCCAACTCTAAAAGGGGTTTTTATTTTTGTCCTGTACTTCAGAAGGCTGATCAATCTGAGACCAAGGTTATATTGACTTCAGAGACCTGTCCCTATTTCCAAGACCTAATTACTGAGCCTGACAAAGGTTCAGACCTGGCTGGTGCAAAGGCCTGAAGTACTGGGTATTTTAAGCCCAGCGGTGCAGGGGAACACACCCTATGACTTCGGGGTTCTTCCTGTTTCAGACCTACAGAAACACAGAGTCTTCTGGGTGAAGTCAAAGATCAGTTTATTGGCTGCAGACCAATTACAGGTATCCAAGAAGTACAACAGTGTGTATGTTCTTAGGAGACTGCTGAAAATCACAGAGACGGGCTTCTTCTTAAATACAGAATTTCCTGCTTCAGGCATACATTCCTAGTTTTATGGCATGGTCATTTAGATGTATACATTTCAAACGAAAAGGCAGAGTCATGATGACCATCCCACATTCCAGTTAAGCCAGCCCACAATTATTTACACAGCAAGGTTCAGATCCCACATCAGATATCGATAGGCCCCAATAAACATGAGCATCTCCTGTTTGGAAAACAAACCATAAAGCAGGAACAGTCAGGTGCGAAAGAGATTAGCTGGAGGCTTGTGTAGGATGAAAAGACTTTATGGTGTGTCAAGCCCTGATGCTAATCACAGGTGGCCAGAGGACGGGTAACTCGTGAGACCAGTTTGACCTGGGGCAGCGGAGCCAAGCTGCCCAGGTCACAGAAAAGTCAAAGAAAGGCACATGTGCTCTAAAAGGCCCGTATTCGCTTCATGCTATATAGCCTATGTGAGGGCAACCATAAGATGGCCACCGCTCTAAAATGGAACCCACGTAGTGATGTATAATAGCGTATACACAGTGCATTCATAGCTAAAACGTTACACAAAGCACTTGTACATACCGCATTAACCATTCGCGGTTCGCTAATACCGGGATAGACAGGGGTAGGGCCCTGCCTCCTACGCGGTCCCAAATTGCAAAGTACGACAGACCCTCCTTTTGCCCTTACATAGGCAATAACTATACTCATTTCAATCCGAGTCTAGGTCAATATTCACGAAGTCATGGAGATGTTGCTGTAGCATCATCCTATTACTTAGCTCGTCCCTCGATACAGGTTTCCTTACACATAATGTAGCACAGAGGCCACATATCGCAGGAGCACACTGTATGCACAGACAGAACAGGAAAAGGATGGCTAAGACCATTCCAATGACCATCAGAACTTTCCAACCCCAGGCAGATATCAGTTCCCAGAACCACCCACCAGTGACCAATCTCCTTTATCCACATGTATGGACTCAGATATTTTATGTAGTTTGGAGATGGCTTGATAAACTGTTGGAGCGTTGTCTGGTATGAAAATGCAACAACTGGATTGGATAACCTTACATACCCCACCACGGTCTGCAAGTATGACGTCTAGAACCATGCGGTTCTGCAAAGTCATGAGGAGATCCGCTTGGAGCTCAGCTGTCAAATTACCAAGGGCACCAGCCGTAACATTAACAGTGGATTCAACCACACGAGTCAGTTGTCTCAAGTTCCTACTATTGACCATAGGTCCCCAAAATGGCAGGAAACCCAAAAAGAAATCTCCCGCTTCCTGACCGGCAGTATCCTCCTTACTAATCACGCCTCTCACAACTCTGGTCTTGTGATAGTCAGAGGCGGCAGTAAATGTTGGCGGTAGCAGATTTGCAATATAACATGTGCCCGAGAAATCAGGGGGCAACCATGTATATGCTCGGTCATTGCAGATAAAATATGTACCCTTGGCAGCCAAAAACGCAGGGGAAAACTGTGACGGAAAAGTGTACGTTTCAGTACAGTCACTTCTTCCCATTTGAGCTCTAGGATTCTGACCATTACCTTGCAAACAGAACCGACCTATGTGGGGTACGACCCAGATTGGGGATGAGATTTTCCGCTGTCTTTCACCTAGACTAATACTATACCCCGTCGCGTTCCACCCTACATAAGCTCTCAACTCTTCTTTGGGAATGGATGAGTATGCATCGATATCTCTGCTCATATCGGCAACTCCTTTCATTAAAGCTTTATTATTGGTGCTAGGTCTGATGGAACGCGGCTGTCGCGGGGAGTACGCATCTAGTGCATAGAGAAACATGGTCTGGAATGCCCATGACGATCCATTGTAACTATACGGCAGCACCAGATAGGGAATACCCTTGTTAATGGTATGTGGCATTAAACCACACACCCAACAATTTGTTGTATTCATGACTAGTTGGTGCTGGTGCAGGAGCTGAATAAACGAGTTATTCACAAACTCTGATCTTCTAGCTTGTTCATGTTCAGGCAGAGGGTGAAAAGAGTGTGAGGAGACAGTAGGAGGAGGTATAGGCTGTACAGTGGGTGCAATGGGCTCTTGAGAGGAGAAGAATACAAATCCTACAGTAAACACTATCATACTACATAATACAGGCATAAAAATACAAAACGTTTGCGCTTCATTATTTTACACATTCTTGTTTTAAAGTTCATTTCCTCAGCGGGTCTCTCCATCTTGAAAAACTCCATCCTCTAATCGTGCCGCTCGCGGCGGGTGAGTATCTTCCGCTAACGAGTACGCCTGTCAGTCCAGGGAATGCCCTAGACCAACCAGAACCGTTGACCTAACGTCTTCGGCCTGTACCCCAAAGTCTTGGCACCGCGACCCTGCGGCTGAACCCGGATGGTGGTTCGAAACACAAAAATCAAGAAAGTCCTTTAGATGGGAGAGCTCTGGTTATCAAAAAATAGAAAGGTAAAAGAAAAAGAATATTTATTTGTCCATAGGCCTTGGTCTTAGATTGTAATAGAGACGGCCAGGTACTGTTTGATCTTGGAACAAGAGTTCAGGCTCTGTAGTGTCCAATCGAATTGACGGTGGCACAGCTTCTTGCAAAATATCGTCACTTTCCTGCGCTGAAGTTGTGCCTTTTATGCTTGCATCACTGAACGGCACAAAACGAGGTACAGTGTCTGTTTCAGAGTCTGCGATACCCTCCTGGACCCACTGGTCATACGGCAGAGGCAAAGGGATCCTCTTCACGTGGGCGCCGTGGATCCAGTTCCTTTTCCCCTTTACTCGAACAGCTGATCTTGTAGACAGTAGCACGAGATGAGGGCCAATCCAGCGGGGCTCATCGTTGCTTTTCCGCTGGAAGTTTTTCACGAGGATCCACGTGCCAGGTTCGATAGGGTATCCAGGAGCTTCAGAAGCCGGGGGGAGAGTATCATGCACCTGTTGGTGTAAAACACGCAGTTTAACCGTCAAATCATACAAGTAATCAAGCAGTACTGGGTGTTCGATTTCACTGAATTTTGTCGGTCTTGGCACACCCCACACATTGGCCGGGCGGCCAAAAACGACCTCGTAGGGACTAAGTCCCACTCGTGAGTGTACGGTCATTCTGGTGGACAGGAGTGCTAGAGGCAGAGCGTCAGGCCATTTAAGACCTGAGCTCGCTTGAATTTTGGCCAGTTTGAGTTTTAGAGCGCCATTGTAGAGTTCTACTAATCCAGCTGATTGGGGGTGATTCGCAGCGTGAAATTTCTGCTTAATACCTAGTCCCTCACACACATTCTTCATCACTTGGCCCACAAACTCACTCCCATTATCACTCCACACCATTCTTGGCATTCCAAACCTAGGGAAAAATTCCTTCACAAGGGCTTTGGCTGTGGACAGAGCAGTGTTATCTTTTAGAGGATAGGCCTCTATCCATTTTGAGAAAGCGCAAACAACCACCAATACATATTTCAGGTTGTTGCATCTTTCCATGTGGATAAAATCCAGCTGCAAAACTTCAAATGGATATGATGGAGGCGCAAAATGACCAGCTGGAGTTGGGGTTCCCCTACCAGGGTTGTATTTCAAGCATACCATACAATTCTTGACCACATTCTCTGCACACTTAGGAATTCCAGCATTTTGCCAAACTGGAGCCAACAACTTTCAAATTCCTTTCGTACTGATATGTGCCAATCCATGTGCCATAGTAACCACTGGAAGCACATATGCATCAGGTAACAACCATCGCCTATGTTCTGACAAATCAATCCAACAACCATTCTCATCCAACTTACCCATACTTTCTCTCCACTTGCTTAATTCTTTCTCTGTGGCTTCAGCTTGAAGGGACTTTACACTCTCTATTGTGTTTTCACACATTCCAACATCACCAACCCATCTGGCAGGGCCTGCAACATACATTTGAGTCTTCACATCTCTTGCTGTTTCTTTCGCGACTTCATCAGCAAACGCATTACCACGACCAACATCATCAGTGATTTTCTTATGCGCACTGCATTTCATAAGCGCAACTTGCAACGGTAGGGTCAGCGACTCAAGGAGATCATTCACCATCTTGCCATTCTGAATCTTAGCTCCATGCGAAGTCAGGAACCCACGTTCTTTCCATAATCGCCCAAAACTGTGGGCCACGCCAAAGGCGTACTGGCTATCCGTATATATGTTCACTTTCATTCCTTCAGACAACACGCATGCTCTCGTAAGGGCAATCAATTCTGCTGCTTGAGCCGAATTTTGTGGCACACGCGCAGTTTCCACAATCGTGTGCAAAGTCGTGATAGCATATGCAGCAGTCGTATCACCATTCGGAAGCTTGAAACACGAACCATCCACCCATAAAGTACCATCACACTCAGTCAGGGGAGTATCTTTAAGATCTACTCTTCCTTTCGTCTCTTCTTCTGTTCTGAACAGACAATCATGTTGCTCAATCTCATCTAGGTCTGCTGGAATTGGTAATAGTGTAGCTGGATTCAATGTGTTGCATCTCTTTATGTGTATATGATTTGCTAACAGTGTCAGCTCATAACCAGATAATCGCGCACTAGTTAAGTGTTGTGTCTTGGTCCTGTTTAACAATGTGTCCACAGCATGTGGAACCATAACAATCAATGTATTATCCATTACTAGGCTAGCAGACTGTCGAATAGACATAGCTGCGGCAGCTGTGGCTCTCAGACAACTTGGTAATGCCCTCGCTACCGGGTCCAAGGTTGACGAAAAATATGCGCATGGACGCGGTCTATCGCCAAAAGGCTGTGTTAACACTGATAATGCGCAACCATCTTTCTCATGAACATACAATGTAAAAGGCTTGCTGTAGTCAGGGGTACCCAACACAGGAGCTGAACATAATGCATTACGCAATTCCAAAAAACTTTTCTGACACTCTTCAGACCATGGGATAGGATTCGGTGTGTCTTTGCATGTTAATGCTAACAACGGTTTTGCCAACAAGGAAAAATTAGGAATCCAATGCCTACAGTATGAAGTAATGCCCAAGAAAGCACGCACTTCTCTCTGTGTTCTTGGCACACTCAACTGTGCAATGGCTTGAATTCTTTCTGGGGTCAGTTTCCTTCCCTCCTTCGATAAGAGATGACCTAAGTAGGTCATTGAAAAGATGTAGGAGAACACAGCTGGGGATTAGGATGAGGGGTGCTTTTAGCTCACAAGGTCCAACAGAAAGCGACATAGGACTAGAAATTGGGTTCCTAACTGGGGCGCCAGAAAAACCTACTGAAACATTCATTTCGCCAGACAAAGGCGCGCCAGGGAGTTTTGAATGCATGATTGAACTCTTTGCAGCACCAGCAGAAAGGGTTCCGTTACATTTGCTGTAGTTACTTTAAAATAAGGTCCGCTCTGATCCACTGGCACTGAAACAACTCCCTCTCTCTGTCTACGGCTGTCCTAGTAATCATTATCTTCTACATTGTCATCTTCTGCATAATAATCATTATTGTAATACTGAGCTGTATTGCCAGTTGCATTGGCTTGCTGATCAAAGCTATTTATGGTATTTTGAGGCGGAAGAGGACGCGCGTTCTGGGGAATATTTCCACGCCCTCTACCCCTAGGAGCTTGTTGACCACCTCTACTTCTTGCGCCATACGCATTACTGTTACGCTGCATTAATTTAGGGCAACTATATTTAAAATGACCTTCCTCTTTGCAATATGAACATTGGTTGGGACCTACAGGGATTCGTGGTTGATAATACCCGTTCATTTGCTGATTATTCTGAAATTGTTGGGGTTGCTGATAGATACCTTGTATTTGCCTATAGTTACTCTGTCCTCCACTTTGCGGATAGGCCTGCTGCAAGAGGACCTTTGTTTTAAGTTCTTTCGTTTTCTTATCTGTTCTATCCTTCTCATCTTTGTCTCTATTCTCATAATACTGTGCAGTAGCCAGTATTTGCGCTGAAGAGGAAACAGCCCAAGAACTTTCTGAATCTTTTAATTTCATACACAACTCGGGAAGTAGATTCTGCACAAATTTATCAACAAATAACCGTTGGCCACCTTCAGTGCTCATGTCTTGACCACTGTGGTCGATAAACATTTCTTCAAACCTGGTGAAGAAATCAGACACTGTCTCATCTTTCTTCTGTTTACATGCGGATAGTTTATCCCAATTGATGCGCATCGCAGGCATTATAGTTTTCATGTAGGTAATAATTCGACCAGGGAGCTCTGCTACCAAAGGCTCAGGTTTTGCACCACCAACTTGTCTAGCGTCTGCAGCAACGATATTAGCCCATGTACCCCCTAGCTCTGCAGCATGATCCGTATTACGGATGGATCCCCATAAAGGCTGTGGAACAACATTCCCGAACAACATATCTATGTCAGCCAAATTCATGACACACAATTCTGCAGTTTGGGATAACTCCTTATAATAACCGGTAGGGTTTTTACGGGGGTCAGGCAATGTCTGTTTAAGCGCTATCACCTCAGATCGCTTCCATGGGACATGCACCCAAACACGCTGAAAATGTGCTGGCATAGCAGCAATACCATGAGCGGCATCAGCCGCAACAGCTTCCTTCCATACCGGAGGGACATCTCTCATAGGGTATTGTCGCGCTTTTCCCTTTCTCCCCACAGGGAAATCTTGTGTAAACAACGGCTGTTGACAATCATCATTCCTCAAGGATAATAAGATCGCAACTGCTCTATTGACATCGGGGCCCACAATCGTACCTTTTCCAAAATCGAATCTCACCTGACACAACTCCTGCGGGCTTGGATCTCTACCATGATCATCCAATTCCTCACAGAGAATTTCACACATTTTCTCGAACACATACCTCTGTTTCGGGGCATCCCATTGATGAAACACATCAACAACTAATTCCACATCATAGCATGAAGGGAAACCAATCCACCTACGCGCCAGATGATCTAACACCTCTTTCTCGTCAGAATCAGGCAGCTGACTGCGCAATTGCTTACGCTGTAAGGCAGGAGTCGCACTAGATGACCCAAAGAGAGGCGACATTAGACTAGTAACTACATTAGCTAGTCGTTGTCGTGCTGAAGGAGAAGTTGAGGCAAAAACGGGGGGATAGACAGAGGGAAGAAAAACAGATTCAGATACAGGTACCTGGGTAGTGTAAGAAGGAGCACCAGGGGAAGCCGCTGGCGTGTTAGACAAAGTCGCAGGAAGCGCGGGGGTAACAGGTAGCAAAACTGGCGGCCCTTGAGAGGGCTGCACTGCAGGGATAGGAGCCAGCTGAAGAGGAGCTGGCGCCTGTGGGAAGGCTTGCGGCATATTTACTGGAGGCTGCGCATTCACAAGCTGTGGAGGCGCGGTGGCATTTTGCGTATACGGGGGTGGCGAACTTAACAAATGGGACATTAGGGAATCTTTCTCATTCTCTTTTGTGTCATCTTGCACAAGGGGTGACAAAACAGGGTAACATTTATCAATCCCTAGTTTGCGCTGCCTATGTAACTGTTCCTTCATTTGTTCCTCCTCATTATCTTTAAATTGCACAGCTGCTTGCATCACTGACATACCTCTCTCTCTCTTATTTCTTTTCGCTAGCTTAATTTCCTTCTGCTTGGCTTCCTTTCGCCATAGGCGGAAAGAATCAAACATCGCCGGCCGGGCTTTCTTTTTAAACAATTTAACTTCCAAATTATCTAAGATATCTGTATCGAAACTACCATTTTGGGGCCATTTTAAAACACCGTCCTTTCTGGTGTATCGGATCAATATTTCATTATATGCAATGGGGCCCACGCCATGTTTTACATAAAGCTCATAAGTTGGAGTTCCAATTGGAGGAACCAGACATGAATCCTCTAACTGGAAATCCCTTCTACAACTCAAACAAAACCAATTACCAAATACACTAGCACCAGGCATCTTCGCTCACTAGTCTAGTTCCAAACTTCAAAGGATTATCGATTACGATAGTCTCGTGAATACACGAGTCCTCTGGCTTTGGGGTTTGCAAACTCCAAATAAACCAAAAATTATCCCGAAGGATACCAAACAAATGTGATATCGATGATCAATGGCGTCACCAGAATAATCTCTCGATTGTTTCGCTCTACCAAAATCGTCAAGGGTCCAAAACAGGGCGATTAATCAGGGCAGCAGTCCTTCGTAGCCGTCGGGACGCGGAGAACCTCGCAGAAAAGACCTTCGGACCACGTCGACATGCAGGGGTCGATGAAGTGGCGGCCTTCCTCCAGAATTTCCACACGAAGCTCCTCACGAACCTCTGGCTTGGACCGGTACCGCTGAAATCGCGCCGAGTTGGGCGCCAACTGAAGTACTGGGTATTTTAAGCCCAGCGGTGCAGGGGAACACACCCTATGACTTCGGGGTTCTTCCTGTTTCAGACCTACAGAAACACAGAGTCTTCTGGGTGAAGTCAAAGATCAGTTTATTGGCTGCAGACCAATTACAGGTATCCAAGAAGTACAACAGTGTGTATGTTCTTAGGAGACTGCTGAAAATCACAGCAACGGGCTTCTTCTTAAATACAGAATTTCCTGCTTCAGGCATACATTCCTAGTTTTATGGCATGGTCATTTAGATGTATACATTTCAAACGAAAAGGCAGAGTCATGATGACCATCCCACATTCCAGTTAAGCCAGCCCGTAATTATTTACACAGCAAGGTTCAGATCCCACATCAGATATCGATAGGCCCCAATAAACATGAGCATCTGCATCTCCTGTTTGGAAAACAAACCATAAAGCAGGAACAGTCAGGTGCGAAAGAGATTAGCTGGAGGCTTGTGTAGGATGAAAAGACTTTATGGTGTGTCAAGCCCTGATGCTAATCACAGGTGGCCAGAGGACGGGGAACTCGTGAGACCAATTTGACCTGGGGCAGCGGAGCCAAGCTGCCCAGGTCACAGAAAAGTCAAAGAAAGGCACATGTGCTCTAAAAGGCCCGTATTCGCTTCATGCTATATAGCCTAAGTGAGGGCAACCATAAGATGGCCACCGCTCTAAAATGGAACCCACTTAGTGATGTATAATAGCGTATACACAGTGCATTCATAGCTAAAACGTTACACAAAGCACTTGTACATACCGCATTAACCATTCGCGGTTCGCTAATACCGGGATAGACAGGGGTAGGGCCCTGCCTCCTACGCGGTCCCAAATTGCAAAGTACGACAGGCCACCAGAAACATAGTGCATATATATGAGATATTCGTTCTTAATCAACAAAACTACTACTAGTTATCGCATTATTCTATGATTATTTTTCAAACCTGTATGTTTTTGAAATTCCAATTTGATTGAAATAAAACGAATCCTAAATACTGACTTTAAAATATCAAGTGACCATAATGTTGTGGTCATAATATCAAGATGCAAAAATATCAAGCAAATATTGAGGGTGCGGATCTTTTTAATGTGTATAGCAATAATATTTAAAGAGTTGCATTTTATTACTTTTGTCAAAGTATTTTGTTTAGAAATGTAAGTTGAAATTGTTTTTATAATTTTAACTTTTCATATTGTAGTTTTGATTACAATCCATGTTACTCAATATTTTAGATTTTTAATTCTAATTTGTTTATTAAATATTTAAATATTTTAGACTTTTTCTTGATCTTATTTTTACAGGTTGTGAGGTTTATTGGGTACTGGCATTGGCAGTGTTATTTAAATATATTATATTTAATACTAATTGTTTATTTTACTTCCACAAATATATGCAGTTCACCAATATTGCTGGGGTTGGAGTTACAATAATAAATCGAAAACCCTTCCCCCAAAAAATATATGCATTTTTCCTAATGTTGCTGGGTTAGAGCAATATGTGTACTTTTCCAAATATTTGTGGGACGGGAGTTAGACTAGTAAGAAATCTTTATTTGTATCAGTTCATTAAATCCATTATAAAAGAGATAAAAAACAACAAATAATCTCAATTCCATATATAGATAAAAATTAAGAATCATTTTACCAGCAAGTAATTTGACAAATGAGTAATCAGTTACACTAGCCCTTTTAATTAATTAAGACACATGTATATATAAAGTTGCTGAGTGCATAGGCAGTGTACGTATTAATCAGTTCTATAGATTGGATAGAGTTAATTTTAGATCTCCTCTATTATAGATTACTATCTCTGATTTTAATTTAGCTGGACCTCAAAGTCATGATTTCATTTAAATTTACAGAGCGTGATGTATGTCCGAAGACGTCTTGGTGCTACACATCTGCATACGGGTCCTCAACATCAGGCAGGTTAGAATTTAAACAGGAAGGATGAAAACCCAGGTTTTAAGCTGTTTTCAAAAGTTATGCAAAATTGGTTGGCCTCTCAACTGCTCAGGCATAGAGTTTCAATAAAATACACATATTTCTTACTTGAATATCCAGTACTTGTATTTAAATCTTGATAGGTGAATTAAAAACTCTAAAAATGCATTACATTCAGTGCGAAATGAATGGCTAAATAGTGATCTTTTCATTAATTAAGTTTATTAATACTCTCAATTTTCACTAGCAACCAGAGGATTGAGCGTCACTGACCCCTTTTTAGGTCTCGCCTGGCGTAGGCTGCGTCCATGCGCAGTCTCGCTGGCGAGATTTAATGTAAGGGGCATTAAGCCCCACCCCTCTTTTCCATTGGCTGGCGTCACCGTTTATGCTAAACGGTGGCCAGCCATTGGAAAACAGGTGTCCGTGACGTATTTGCTTGGCTTTCCGAGCCGTCCCATTTGGACGGACTCGCTTGCTTTGCGTTGGTCACAAAAGATTTCTTATCTTTATGGGGCCAAACACATGGCCCCATAAAGACAAGTAACCTTTTAGCAGGAAAGCCGAGAAAATACGTCATGGCGTCAGTGAACCGTGCCGTTGACTGTACTGTGGGAAAAACCTCATACCATGGCACTGCAGTAATCAACGCGTACACGTGCTTTCCTGGCAGGGGGTGTCTAAATAACGTGTTATTGGGATTTGTCCACTTTCACTGCCATGGCATACGTGCATACAATTATTTAACATTTTCTTGCACATTGTCCTTTCTGAAAAGAGGTGACCCCTGTTCTCCATCACACACCCACAATACAAGCGCCTCAAAGACCTTCGTGCACACTCGTCTTCTGAACTTACCCTTCTTGGCGGTAGCCATGGCTCGTCCCACCGCAGCTGCACCTCCACACCTCCTATGTCGAGAGCCGAGAGTCAGCAGCGCCACATCTCCCTGCCAAGGAGGGTGCCTAGAAGGTGAGAGAGAGCAGGTTAGGTGCCCGCCGTGGTGTTAGAGGTTTCAGCGCACGCCACCTTGGTGAGAGTGGGCACTGACTGGAGTGGCACAGTGGGGCTCTCGGGGATTCCTCAGAGGGCTCCCTCAAGGTCCTAGAGCCTGAAGTGTCCCCAGACAGCACCCAACACCCCTATAAACACCCCTCCACACTGACCGACACCCCCTTCCCACTGACCAACTCCACCCGACCACCTTGACTGCCCCTCCCCTGCCAGGCTTAATAATAGCCAGGCGGCGTGAAATATTAATACCTCGCCAGCCGACACTACAACTTCCCGCTCAGGTCTTATCAGCGCCTCGCAGTGTGGCTCAAGGCACACACACACTACAGTGCGGAGGTATTTATGGGACATTAGACAAACTCCGTAAAATTAATTTCCTGTTGCAGGCGAGCGCTTCTGAAACGCAATAACCTGCCGGCTTCGATAATGGTATGTTTTTTTATGTGTCAGGAGGCAATGTGGAGGTGAAGTCGCCAATTCACATTACCTACAATGATGTCACAGCTGCCCTCAAACTCCACGAAGCAGCAACATAAACTGTATTTCGGGACACGTAGCTGCAGATTAAGAATCATTTGCACAGTACACTGCCACAGAGCTTGTGTTTTACCTTCAGAATAATATACTACACTCTTCGGTGTAAATACGGATATACAACTGAACCCAAGCTGCACACAATAATAGCTCAGAGGATTAAAGCACCCATTGCAGAAATCCGTGTTTAACCCTAAAACCAGAGGTTCGATTTCAAGAAGGACCAATTAGCCTTTCATCCTTCGGATGCCGACAAAATTAGTACCCCTAAATCACATTTCTGGTTTTGATCAGTAATGTGTCGGGTTGAACCCTCAATGCAGTGGTTTTGGTGGGGTCTGTGTATGCTGGGTAACTGTCACCTTTTTGAATCCTTGTACCGTCGATTCTGCCTTTGTTATCTGGTTTAATAAGAGAGCCCTAATACATTAAAAAACAGCATCTATGGCAACACGCCGTAGCAGTTTGGCTTGGCAACATTAATTTCTGGTGCATTTCCACCAAGGCATGGTTTGTGTATGGTTGGGTAGTCTCTTTGTGCTATGATGAAAACTCTCAATTACACATGACAGAAAGCGCGTCGAGTGTCAGCGAGCACCTCGCTAGGAGCAGAACCGGTTTGCATGCTTGGTTTCAGAAATGTTAGATGACAACAGAGTTGGTTCACAGCACCCTTATTTGAAGCATAAAGCCCTTTTTCGCATTCTTCCAGTACCATCAAGGGGGTCAGTGTGTAGCATTCAGGCGTGCAACACCCATTGGACTCAAAGGGCTTCAGCCCCCCCCCGTCGTGTGTGGCAGCCCGGGATGAGACAGCTTCCCGGGCACACACACAGCCGCACCCGAGCACTTCACTGGTCTTTAAAAGGCCATTTGCATGTTAATGAGGCCTTGCTGTTGTTTCACCCCTTCTAAGAGCCCCTGCAGCTCCACTCTGCCTAATGCTTAAAGATTCAGCCCCTCCCGAAATCAGCTCCACTCTGCCTAGTGCTTAAAGATTCAGTCCCCCCCCCGACATTTTTCTTAGCCCCTCCCGAAATTTGGCTCTAGTTGAGCCTCTGGTGGCATTGCATGGCTATCAATGATTTCAAAGTCTATGCCAAATAGAGGGCGTCTGGGTTGCAGTATGCCCTACATATCAAGCATTTGAAATGCAATAGGTCTCGCTTTTGCGAGAGTATGAGCTATTCACATTATAAATAACAATGCCTTTTATTTATCTCTTTTCAAATCTTGCAAGAGGTGCGTAAACATGCACTCTGTACTTATAGCCTTTGCTTACGAGAAGCAAGGCTGGCAATAACTGCGCCTCTTTTACTGCCAGCTTTGCTTCTCGTAAGCAAGGACTATCTGTACAAAGTGCGTGCTTACGCACCGCTTGCAGGTCTTCAAAACACATAAATAAAAGGCATAGTCATTTACAATGCCAATAGGTCAAACTCTTGCAAATGCAAGACCTATTGCATTGCAAATACTTGTTCTACTTACAAGGATTTAACATTCAGGGGACGATTCCGATGGCCGGTCGGACACAAAGCAGGCTCACTCACAGCAAGTTAAATGCCAAGGCACTGGGATGCCCTGAAAGTCAGTCAACACTGTCTCCTGTCACAGGGGCAGGGCATCCTGACAACAACAATATGCACTGACTCACAATCCTAGCTCAGGGGTAAAGCTAACCCTGCAGAGGACCGGCGCACTTGCCCATCCCATGCAAACAACAAATCCAGGACCCAGAAGACCCCACATCATGCAAATCATTCATATGAGTCTCAGCAAACACAAATCCCTGTACATTAATACATCACAGTCTGCCATGCATGTAACCCAGATGCATGAAGGACAGTTGCATACACCATTGTGCGCTGTCAGATGATCACACACCTATATGTCACACAGGTCTTGTCTCTCACAGTCACATCGCAGATGTCATGCTGACCCTCTGAATCATGGACACCCCAGTTGTACGTAGCAACAAGCCACACCCTAATGACACAGAGGCAGACACCTGAGGGCACATGTCACTAAGCACAACCTGCAATTTCATACACAGGAGTGGGATTACAGAGTGTTTCTGAATGCCCTTGAGGGGGCATGACTGGCCAGGACTAAGTGAAACAGTGTTTTGCCCCGGAAAGTAGTCAGGTGGCTAAGCAAGTGTGACATACGTGATATACATACGCCTGATGCCCAAAAATTGGAGTCCCCTGCTGCATGGGTTTGTTTGGAATACCCCAGCCACATGTTGTGAGTCAGACCAGCAATTGGTACACATCTCAAGGGCACACACAGATCACATGTAATATCTCAGGCATTGTGTAAACAATTGACCCACCCATGAAACACACAACAGATTCACAGGAACTGATGCTGATCGGTACCTAAAGCATAGCTGACTGCAGGGACACAGTGCCCTAGTGACACAAGCAACATACTGGAGGGCCCACACCTGTGGAACAGATGAGGAGGGTGCATCACACAAATGAGGGACCTGAGTTTGGGACTACAAGACCTACGTAATGTGGAAGTGTGACCAGGACAAAAGACTGCTATTTGTATGTCAGACATAGTACACAGATCAGGCACACACCTCATTACATTGTGTAATGTCATGAACTAGCATGTGAGAGTGATCGTGGTCATGGCCACATGAGGGGATGTACTGACAATCTTCCTTTGTGCATCTCTGTACTGCAGGGCACCAGCTGTGCATCGTCCGTTCCCAGACCTTGCAACCATGCAGCAACGCGACAGCATCAGAGAGTACCGCTTCACCAGGACACTGATTTAGGAGTTGGCGGAGCAGTTGGCGCCACATCTGCTACCTGGCCGGACATACCCTACAGCACTGACCCCAGAGGTGAAGGTGATGGCCGCCCTGCACTTCTTTGCTACTGGTACCTTCCAGTACACTGTGGCTACTTCTGGTGGTATGTCGCAAACAATGTTTAGTCGGGTGCTAAGCGATGTCTTGGAGGGGATGTTCCAATTCCTCGACCTGTATATCGAGTTCCCGAGCCAAGATCAACTCCCCGAAATTAAGGATGCCTTTTATACACTGGGGAGGATACCAAACGTCATTGGATCCATTGACGGGACACATGTTGCCCTGATACCACCACAGGCACATGAGCAGGCATACCGTAACAGGAAGCACTACCATTCGATCAATGCTCTGGTGGTCTGTCTTGCTGACATGTCGATCACACATGTGTGTGCACGGTTCCCTGGTTCAGCGCACAATGCCTACATAATGAGGAGTAGTCACATTGCAACGCTGATGTCACAGATGCCAGCTCAGCATGCCTGGCTGGTCGGTGTGTACTGACTGTTTCTCATTGCGTGTGTTTGTCATTGTTGTATTCCACACTCCTACCAAACTCATCTACTTGTTCATTTTTGTTTGTGTAGGTGACTCCGGATACCCCAACATGCCGTGGTTGCTGACACCCCTCAGGAACCCTGTGACACCAGCCGAGCTGCACTACAATGAGGCACATGGTCGGAGCAGGAGGGTGATTGGGCGGACATTTGGCCTCCTGAAAAGCCGCTTTCGCTGCCTGGACAAGACCGGAGGGGCCCTCCCATATGAACCTGCAAAGGTGTGCAAAATAATACTGGTCTGCTGCATGCTACACAACATGGCGGTGCGGAAGTAGGTGCCTCTCATCCTGGATGAGGATGACAACAACCAACGTCCGGCACCTCTGGAGGATCCTGGCCTGGACCAGGATGCCAGTGATGATGAAGATGATGGTGACGTCCGCTCCCAGCTCATCAACAACTTCTTCACCTGAAAGTGAGTTTCCAGGGTTGTTATGTGAATGTATGGAGGTAGCCAGGAATGTGTTGAGCCAGCTCTGTTGCTATCTGAGTGTGTCTGTGTGCCACTTGACTGGATGCGTGCTGTGATGTGTCCATTCAGGTGGTGTGTACTCCACAATAGGGTAGTACTGACAACTAGTGTTTGTGTAGGTGTTTTGCAACATGTTTTGTGCATGTGTATTGCATTTCTCTCCTGTTCGTCTGTGCTTTTGACTGTATCTTGTCTGTCCTTCCCAGAGTCCTTTGCCTATTGTGTGGTCAACACTGACCCCCAACACCCAGAAGCCAACACCAGTGTGGAAGTTGAGAATTCCCATCAACTGATGTACCACACATCCCTGGACTTCCATTCTCCAAAACATTGTGAGCGTGTGTCCACTGTTACGTAGAATTACCGTTCAACTATTGTGGAAAAAACGTGTTGCTGGTGTGTAATGAACCTGTGCTATGCTTTGTTATGTGCGTTGTCTGTCTTCCCACATCTGAGTGACACCTGCTTACCTCACCTGTGGACTTGTTACCACTGACTGTGCTTGGTGTTGTGTCTGTGCATGCCAGTGTGTTTCAGGTCAACATCATTGTGTGTGATAAGTCACATGGCCATGGTGAGTATGTTTTGTGTTGCCATAGTGGTGTGTCTCCCTCACATGTGTCACATCCCCATGACTGACCTTACGTTGGTCACATTGTTGCCGTATTTGGCATGCACTGTGTTGTGTAGCAGATCGACTTCACCCTGAACATGACAAGTTTGAATCACAACAGAGGCAAGTATGGTGTACTGTGAGTTTATTTACAAACATGTGTGAGTGAGGTGCACAGGATGTTGGGTGCTGTACAGTGGTTTGGGAATCCAAAGTTCACATTTGAGTTGGACGTGCTGGTAGATAAAATGTACAGAGTAAAGTCCACAGTCATCTGATAAATTGGCCCAACATGAACCCTCCATGTCATGTGGGCGAGTTGTGTGCGATTGGACAAGGTGAACGGGTTGCGCACAAAGAACATTGTCCAGAACAGGTTTAGAGGCCCTGGGGGATATGCTGGGACATCTGCCTCACACAAGTCCTTCTTCGGTTGACCCCTCTTCTTCCGGGGGGGGGGATCCTCATGTGCAGGCCTCTGCGGTGCAGGGGACTCTCCACCAGAGTCCTCCTCCCTCCCTGTGGCGCTGGCAGATGGTATTGCGACAGATGTTGTGGGCACACAGGGGGGTGGGGACAGGTTGGTGTTGATCTGGCAGAGGCATTGTAGTATGTCCCGATGCACCGCAGTAAGGGCATCCCACTTTGCCTCCATGCGGGCATGGTGGGCGACCTGCTCCTGTTTTATGTCCTTGAGGATCCCCACTACCTGGCCAAATCCTCCGGTGCTATCCTGTTACGCATCTATGATGCGTGCCAGTTCGGGGTCATCATGCAGTCCAGACCCTTCTGCCAGGCGTGCCCTGTGCCTCCCACCCCTCCCAGCACCCCTCTCCACACAGGCAGGACCAGCGGCGGTACGCACAGGTGACCCTGGGACCCCTTCGGTGGTGTTGCTGGTGGTGTTGGCTGTAGCTTCCGGGGGTCCTCTGTCCCTGTGCTGTGGGTGTTGATTGTCCTTGGTCTGTCCATGTTGGCGGGGGTGCCCTGTCCGTGTCCAGATGGTGGAGGCGTGGGTACAGGGGGGCAGATGTTGCTGCTGCTGGTGCTGCTTGATGGCTCACACCGGAGGGGCCAGGTTGGTCGTCGTCATCCGAAGAGGACAGTGAGAGAGTCAGACCAGAGAGCTCAGTGTCCACCAGAGTCTGGGACTGGGTATCCTCGTCATTTGTCAGTGGGTGCCCAGCATGACCTGTGTTTGGAAGAGACACACAATGGGATTTATGTTTCTACATGCATCGTTGGTTCACAAACATGACATTTTCTACTTTTATAACAGATGCCTGCCTGTACACTGTTTTTTCCCAGCTTGTCACGGATAGAGTTTGATCTTGTTGTTGGCCATTTCCCAGCATGGCCTTGTGCTCCCCACAACAGAGCCCACTGTCAGACATCTTGTCAGTCCCTTCCCACTCCCTTTGAGGCGAGTATGTTTCAGTTTGATCTTGCTGGGCCATGTGGGTGGGTGTAGGTTGTCTGTGACTGAGACTCCCATCATACTATTGGCTACACCCCCCTTCCCAGCATGCCCATACTTCCTCCCTCTTGACTCTGCTTCCCTGTGAGGGGGTGTGACAGCAATGGCAAGATGGCTGACTGTGTAGTCCTGATGTATGATGTTGGCCATTTCCCAGCATGGCCTTGTGCTCCCCATGACAGAGCCCAGTGTCAGACATCTTGTCAGTCCCTTACCACTCCCTGTGAGACGAGTATGCTTCAGTTTGATCTTGCTGGGCCATGTGGCTGGGTGTAGGTTGTCTGTGACTGAGACTCCCATCATACTCTTGGCTACACCCCCCTTCCCAGCATGCCCATACTTCCTCCCTCTAGACTCTGCTTCCCTGTGAGGGGGTGTGACAGCAATGGCAAGAAGGCTGACTGTGAAATCCTGGTGTTTGTTTGGCTACAGGTCCCAAGTGAGCCCCTGTGCTTCACACAGCAGCACCCAGTATGGGGTATCTATTGCTGATATTTCAATTAGGTGTGTGTCAATGCATTGTACCCGGTGAGTTGTGTGGAGTTTGTGTTGAGGGTGTGGTGTCTCCCCATGCTGATTAGTATGGTCAGGGCTGTCAGTCCTCCTTCCCATCATGACACGTGCTTCCATTGTAGGGCGTGCAAGTTGTCTTTCAGGATTTCAGTCAGTGGTGTCCTGCTTGTGATTTGCACACAAGCCCTAGCAGGGCCTTGTGCTCCCCACAGCAGGAGCCTGTGTCAGCCATCTTGTCAGTCATTTCCCACTCCCTGTGATGTGGGCATGTTTCAGAGAGGTCTTGATATGCCAATCAGGAGGGTGTGCATTATCTGTGACTACAGGCCCCATCATGCTTTTGGCTACACTCACTTCACCTGCATCCCCACTATTCCTTCCTGACAGTCAACTGCACTGTGAGGTGGTGTGTTTGTGGTATCAAACTGTCCGGCAGGGTCTATTTGGTTTAGTGCCACTGGCTTGCTCTATTTGTTTGTAGGTTGGTGCATGTCATGACACAGTCCCCAGTCACTATGAGATGGCAGGTATTGTGTGTGTCTGACTGGCATACACATCGTCGCATGATTATCTATTGGTTAATGTAGCTTTGCTTGGGGTGCATGATTTCACTGTCCCCTTGCCACACAATCTTAGGTATGTTGTTTGTGTACTCACCAGGCTCTGGGATGTGTGTTAGGCCATGGACGCTCTCTGGTGGTAGGATGTCCCGCACCTTCTCCTCCCAGGTCCTGAAGTAGGCTGGTTTGGCAGGAGGGCCACCGCCGGTGCACTGACTCAGGGCGTGATCTTTTTCGACGAGGTTCTTGACCCTCCTGCGCACATCATACCACCTGTTCTGTATGTCATCCTTTGTGCGCCTTGCTGGTGCTTGTGCGTTCACCTTGTCCACAATCCTCGCCCACATCTTGGTTTTCTGTGAGATGGGGGTCCTTTGAACCAATGTACCAAACAAATGTGGCTCTTCTCTGATGATCTCGTCTACCAGCACTTCTAACTATCTGTGAACTTTGGATTCTTCTTTGGAGGCATGTGAATGGTGGTGGTGATGGGGGATGTGTGTGTGAGGGTGCAAGTGATGTTGGGTTGGTGTTGGTTTTGCTGTGTGTATGTGCTTTTGTATGAGGTGCTGATGGTGTGTGAGTTGTGTGATGGGTGAGTTGTGAGTGTGTCTGTGGTTGCTGTGTACTGGTGTTTGCTGCTGGCTGTGTCTCCTGTTTGCAAGGGATGATGGTAGTGATTGTAGTCCTTTATATAGTTGGAGTTGTGGGTGTGTCTTTGTCCCATGTTTTTTTTTTGTATTTATTGGCTTTGTCATTGCTTGTTTGGTCCTTTTTTGGTCTTTTTTCCTTTGTGTTTTGTAGGCATGAAGGAGACGTCATGTGACGGAAACGGACGCTGCTGTTGTCTCGTGCAGGCTTCTCCGCCTCGTTCACGCTGCCTGTCTTCTGTGTTTGGTACGCGGCGTTCGCGGTGGTCTCTATTGCTTGTGTGTCCGGTTGTCTGTGTGTGTCGGTCGTGCGGCTTGGTCTCCGTGCAAGTCGGTCTGGTTTTACATGCATTGCATCGTACTGCGCTAATCGTACATCGCGGGTATGGGTCGGTCGGGTTCATTCCGGGTTCGTGTCAGTCGGTGAAAATCGCATCGGTTTTCAGGCCGGATCACTATTTTCCCTATGGCTCGGTGGTACGGCTTGTATTCCATACGTGTCGGTTGTAATTCACACGCGTTGCATCGTACTCCACGGGTCGTACAGCGCTGGTCTGTGTCGGTCGGTATTCGGTCCAGGTCCGTGTCGGTCAGTTCGTTTTGTGGCCGGAATCAGAATCGGCCCCTCAGTTGTTTAACTGCCTGCCACCTCCTATAAAAAGAAGTGGGGGGACTGACCAAGTCAGACACTATGCAAGTGACATCATGACGCGTACCATTACATCACGACGTAGTGCTTTTAAAGAAATAAAATAATGCTATTTAAATTATTTGTGTAAATACTGGGACAGACCACCCTATCCGACAGTCTTACAGTGTCTGCACTTATATACAGGGACAGAACAAATGTAAAAGCATGCCTCCCTAAGTACCTGTGAAGAGATAGCAAGCTATGTACTTTTGTTTCCCCTTCGTGGCATTTACATTTAAGTGCTAGATTCCAGGCGCCTCCAGTCAGGGTATTCAAACAAAAGGAGGCCTGATGGCCCCTTAAATTCATCCCAGCTGGAGGTGGAAAAAATTCCCCTTGCTGCCTGCACGTTGCTGCTAGAAAAGGAAAGCAGACAACGTGCAGGCGCTGCTGAACCTGTCCCGGTGTTTTACACTGGGACACGTTCAACATATTTCTGTGGGGTCCAACTACCGGGCAGGGGGGACGGTGTCCACCCTGTGAAAATAGTGGGTAGACACCGTATACCTGCATGTACCCCCGACTCGTGCCATGCCTGCCACATATATCTCAAGTAACGAGCTGACAGGTGCCAATATTTCTCATATTGGCAGGCGGCACCTGCATCTTTGTATGTTCTCAGATTTAAATGCAGCAACACGGGCCGCAGTTGATACCTTCCAGGTGTCATTGGAGAAGCGCAAATACAGATTATATGCAATAAAGACTCAGACTATGCTCCACAGAATCGCCAAAGTGTCCCTTTGTGACTTACTTATGCCCAAAACAATACTCTTTCAGTGGAATTATGCCACACTTTAGGTTTAGTAAACTGCGTTTCATATTCATTTCCCAGGGCCGGTCCTGAAACCCAGATACTCAGTTTCAATTTGGTGAGGGAGGACAGGTCCTGATTGTACTATGGTTGAGAGGACTTCAGTATCCATTAATCTAGAAATGATTCTAGTTTCCATTGACAAAACTCTACAAATGATTTTGGCAACATATTAGTCCCAGATTTCTTCTGCTGCTAAAATATTTACTACAGATTTGGGGTGATCGCTTGAAGTTGGCTGGCAAATCAAATGTTTAAATGTTGCGATTTGGGCATTCCACGCCTTTGCACAGTGAACTATAGAGCAAGAATTTATTATTAAACTTTGTCTAGGCAGGTTAAATTCAAGGTTCAGACACAGGTAAAGTACCAGTACATGAAAGTTGGCATTAGTGTCAAGTTTATCATTTAGCACAATGCCGATACCTGTGGCCCATTTAATCTACATTTAAATTTACAAAACATAACTGTTAGGGCTAAACCAGCTTGCTTCTGGGAGGCTAGTTGATCTTTATGGCTACCTCAACCATTGAAGTGAATGCCTAGGTATAGCTAGTGATGTTGTTTTCAGTCTCTTGTTGACCAGGTGCCATGACCATTTCCTTATATTATTCCTGCAAATTATTAAGATTTTAATTTTTCATTGGTAATTTCAATATTATTCAATTGTGAAAACTTGTCCAGGGCATTCATAGAGTGCTGTAAGCCAACTTGAGTTTGATCAAAAATAATGATGGTGCACTGCATGGATCTTGGTCCATGCTAGTTTTGGTGGAAACGCCCTCATGGTCGCTAGATGATTATTAATATCTACAAGGTACAAATTAAAAAGGAGGGTAGCCAAAATGCACCCTTGTTTAACTCCCCTCAAGGTCAGGATTGTATCTGTTGTTACCCAATTGGTTGTAATCTGCAATTTTTACCCACATGTTGAAATAGAGGCTAATAATGGTGTTTAGTAGGGTGGCAGTGAACCGGGGTGTGTTCTTCATGGCTGTGTCTGACAAATTGAACATAGGTAGATTTTTTTTTCAAGGTGTAAATATTTTTCTGTTCAAAATGTAGCATTTTTGTAAAACGTATTTAAAATTTACAAAATCAGGTAGATAAAAAAATGAAATTAAACGTTTAATTGTTTGTAAATTATATTAATTCTTGTGTTTGTTTTACAAATCTAAATTTCTTTTTTAGTATAAATGTTTTAATTGTAATACATTTTGAAATTTACATTTTATTTAAAAACTTGGGAAATTTGGCATTATGAATGAAAATATATAATTTTTCGAAGAAAAAAAGTTTGTAATTTATAATATATAATATTTTCAGAAATGGTATATTTTTAAATATTGTTGAACAAATATTGAAATTTTCACATTTTGAAAAATGAAATTTTAAAAAGTTTTTTTCCTTCATATTGTTGTTAATTGTTATTTGTAATATTTGTATTTTATTTTACAATATGTAGCACTTTCCCTGCATCTAGTTGGTTTGGATTTGGAATAGTATTTTTTTTTTTTATTATCCAGCTGTTTCCTCATTTTAGTTGGTTTGGAGTCGGAATAGTAATTTTTTATGATTTATTATCCAGGAATTTCCATGTGTTTAGTTGGTTTGGATTTGGAATAGTAATTTTTAATTGTTTATTATCCATCAGTTTCCCTGAGTTCAGTTTGTTTAGAGTTGGAATAGTAATTCTTTATATTTTATTATTCAGCACTTTTCCAGATTTTAGTTGGTTTGGGGTTGGAATAGTAATTTTTTTATAGTTTATTATCCAACACTTTCCCTGATTATATTTGGTTTGGAGTTGGAATAGTATTTTTTTACTGTTTATTATCCAGCACTTTTCCTTATTTTAATTTGTTTGGAGTTGAAATAGTAATATTTTATGGCTTATTATCCAGCACTTTCCCTGTGTTTAGTTGGTTTGAAGTTGGAATAAAAATGTTTTCATTGTTTATTATCCAGCACTTTCCCTGTGTTTAGTTGCAATAGAAATTTTTAGTACAGATTGAATCAGTTGCTCACATCTTATTTGTTTGCCCGACCTACAGGTCACCCAGGATGAAATGGCTCAAGCCCACTTGTACCAGCCTGGGTACAAGATCTGCTATGTAGGCCCTAAGGACCCTGCAGACATGTACCCAGGAATCCATTGTTCTTGCTATGGCAACATTTTTGAGTTGGGCATGGGCTATCCGGGGTAACAAACTAAGGGAACCCTAACTTGTTTCAACCCCATTTTTAACCAACTTTAAGGGATGTGTGGTAGGTCAATTCTGCCATCTTGCCGAATCTTGTTGCAGGGTCTAGTGATTTCACTAAAGACCGGGGCAGCTGTATGTCTAAACCACTGCCATAGGCGTTCTGGCATTACAACACCGTCCTGTCCACAAACTATTGCTGGGTTGATATATCCTATACCACATCTTTTTAAACTTATGGACCTTAACGTGTTTTAGAGCATGTTGATCTGATGTATTAATATATAAATTCATGCACCTTTTATTGTTGTCCCCTTATATTAATGTCAGTTCTATATTTGACGAGCGTCTTTTAATTTTGTATTTTTAATCTGTTTTATTTTTTAACTGACTGTAATGTCTTTTATGATTTTTATAATTGAAATAAAGACTAACTGAACTGAATTTTTAGTAGTTTATTGTCTAGCATTTTGCCTCAGATTATTGTTTGGGAGTTAGAATAGTAATTGTTTTGCGTTTTCTCTGATTTATACAGAAATTATAAATAAAATAGGAGACATATGTGAGTTTTTGTTGTTAACTTGTTTATTCACAATAAAATGTATTTATTTTATTTGTTCACAATTAAATTGTTTTTATTCAATTTTATTTAAAAACATTGACAATAATAAAAAAGTTTAACAAATGTTGGTTTTAATTAGAATACATTATTAAGCATAAACCATTTTAACATATATTTGTAATTGCAATGTCTTGACTTCTATTACTAGTCAAAAAATACACAGTAGCCCAACCTGGTGCCCTGTTTTTAGCATTTATGGGCCTCACGTCCATTTTTGATAAGTTGGATCGCAAGAAATTGTGGGACTTACTCACCTCTCTAAGCGTTGACCCGGATATTGTTATTTTATTGATGAATCTCCATGCCCAAACAATGGAAGCGGTTAGATACTCTCAGGGTGTGGGCCTCTCAGAACTGTTCAAATGCACAGGGGGTGTCCGTCAAGGACGTGTTCTCGCCCCCTTTTTGTTTATAACCTATATTAACGGGCTAGAAGATACCCACTCTTCACAGCAGTCTGACTGCCCTAGAGTTGGAAAGAAATTATTGGCAGTTCTATTATACACAGATGACGCCATGCTTGTGGCATGAACAGCAATGGGTCTGCAGGTTCTAATTGACAGGTTTGTTTCTTTCATGGACAGTCTGGTCCTGACAGTCAACTTTACAAAATCTTATGTTTTGGAAGTTAGCCCTCGGTCCACTAGGTCTAAAACATTCAAGGCGGGTCCCACACACTAGCAAGGGTCCTGGCCTTCTCATATTTGGGAAACCTGTTGGCACAAAATAAACTGTATACCACTGACAGAGGGAACATTTGGGGCATGAATAAATCAATAGGGGCTATTGCTAGCTACACCCAGAAATTCGGATCATGGTTGCCAGGTGTGCTTTTAAACCTGTACCAGTTCAAATGTATCTCCAAGGTTTTATTTGGTAGCTACAGCTTGCCATAAACAAGTTCTTGAGACAAATTGTGAGGGTCCGCAAGAGCACCCCCTCGTTCTACATACACGAAGAACTTGGAGTAAATTATTTCGTCGATCTGGTGGCAGTGAAGCCCCTGTTGTGCTGGGTGAAGATATGGAACAGGGAAGGTGCCGAGCTTAACCACCTGAATATGTTGAATTGCTTATCATTAGATCAAACGCTCAAAGTTCCTTGGATATCGTATGTTAAGGAGTCTGTCACTAGGTTAGGCAGGGCTGTCATCTTCTGCAAACACAACCCTTTGAGCCCTCAAGAGCTCAATACAGTAAAGGATTTGATCTTCAAGCATGCCTCTACCCACTGCAAAAACACTGAGCTTTTGAAACCTGCAGTGAGGGAGCACATATTGCTGAAATCGGTACAGGGCATGGAGAACTATCTTTTAACCCTCACCAGTGAAAGTGACAGATTTTTGGTGTCCCGATTTAGGTTCAATCAGCTTTACCTTCTGTTGGCCACCACATCTGGGAAGACTCACTTAAATCTGAGAGACCCCTGCAGCTGCGACTTTAGGTCTTCACAGGATACCCTACATTTTTTATATTTATGTAAATATTTTAACTACCCTAGGAGGCAGTTTCTTTTTCCCCTTGTGAAATCTTTGAACTTCAGGCAATCACGAGTGGTGCTCATGTACTTGCAGCTTTTGCCCAACGAGTATACCCTATTTCTAGTAAGGAACAGCGGGCTACTTATAGGTCTAGGCAATGAAGACCAAAGTGATTACTGTGTGAATTAATTTCTCGTCAACCTGCTTTTAATAGGATATAATCAGGAGTTTTATGTTTAAATATTTACGGATTTGTAATGAATGTATTCTGTCTAAATGATTTGATCTTTTATGGCTGTGATTACATCTGAATAAAGGTTTATTTATTATTAATATTTTATGACTTTAACAGGTACAATTTTTTTTTAATTGAATTGAATTGAAAATCTGATGTAGGGATTTTCTCCAGGCTTGGAAGTTCAGAGAACCATATTAGCAAGCTCCCCCTATTTAATATAGCATGTTTTCCTTGTGATGGATACTCAAGGTACAGAAATGAAAGACCAGAATTTAGTTTAATCTGTTGGTGCACTTTTTGGTGATGGGCAGGTACCAGTGGTAAGCCAAACTTAACTTTCCTAGGGCTGCCCCTGCACTTTTCCGTTGAAATTTCTTTAATAGATGCCAAATTTTTTAGCAACACCCCATGTTTCTTTTAATTTCAACTCAGTCCTATTCCAGTCGGTGGCCACTTTGTTTATCGCTCTCCCATAGGGCAGTTGTATCTCTCTTAATGTAGGTATTGGAGATATTTCTGGCTCCAACCAAGGGAGTTTATTTATATCTGGTTTGTGGCATTCTGTTAATTTTTTTTGTTAGGTTTCCTTCTATGATCAATGTTGAGTTCTCAGTTTTGGTTAATATTGAATTGCTGGATTTCATGTTTTCTGATTTCTTCATATGTTCTTTTGAGCACTCAAGCTGTATCAGTTTTTTTTCATATGAGGCTCATGTGAAATTTATATAGGTCATTTAGGTCCTATTTTGTCTGTTGTTATTGTCACTGTATTGATGGAGCAAGGATTCAAGGAAAAGAAATTTGCTCGGATCAACTTCTCATTAACAGGTACTAATAATAAGAAATAGTAGATAAAAGAAAGCTAACATACACACAGCATTTACATACAGGGAAAAGAGCTTTCATGCATGCTTAAATAACAAAGAATAATTGAAACGTAACTAAAATCCTGCTTGAAACCGAAAACTATTTTGCGCATGTGTGGACCAGAACCGCACAAACGACCATGTGACTAAGTCATGTGAAAGGGAAACTCTCACACATGTGCAAAGAGTTACTAACTGTAGGTCTCGAGGCACCATGTGCCTGGCATATGCTTGCCTGAATCTAAAGAGAGCTGTTACTGTTAATTAAGCCTGGGCGTTGAACTACGCTCCGTTCGCGGAGCTTGCAAAGTTTAGGCAACTTCACGATTCGCGTAGAGCGCGAAGTTGCAGATTGCTATGCAATCTAGCGCGTAGCGTAGTAGTTTTGCTTTCTCGCGCGCTTAATATTCATTCTCGCGCACGCAGTAGCGTCTTACCGTGATTCTGCGATCGCCAACTTGCTTTTCTGTCCGTTCCCGAGCGCCACGAGATTTGTAATATGACTGCCCAAGCCCGCGAGAGTGTGCGAACGCGAACACGTCGTTCGGGCGCGCGAGCAGACTTCCGGCGGCTGTCTTGGTAAGATCGCGATCCCGAACATGCAAAAACTACAATCTGAAGAATATTTCTCCAGCTTCATAAAACCTTCTCTAAAATGATCATTTTGCTCAGAAAAACTCCTCAGATTGTGATTTTGCTGTAGTCTTTTGTGTAAGGAGGAGTCTTTTAATTTTTTTAACTCTTTTTTTCAAGAGGAAGGAAGTGCCCCTGAGTCTACAACTTCCTGTTTCTGTCCAGCAGGCTCCTCCCAGTGCTTTGTGCATGTGCTGTTCACTTTCATTTGGATTTGGAGCTGGAAGGATCACTTTTTGTGTCTGTCTGCTGCATCATACCATTGGATTGGATTTATTTGAGGACTTTTTGATTTGAGATTTAATTTACTACAAGTAAGTTGGAGAATTGGTGTGTTTGTTTCATCGGGGCTTGTTTGCACCTACATTTTTCTGGGATTTTCATTGTTTTTTAAAATTATTGTTGTGGCGGGTGGCCTGTACTTTCAATAGGGGCCTAGTTGTTTTTCTCTGCAATTTCAGCCAGTAGGGTAACCATGGGTACATGTTTCGTGGTGTCTGTAGAATTTTCAACATCATGTAGGGCATGGATGGCATAGGATTGAAATGCTAAATGTGGCTGTGGTGTATTTCACTGTTGGTGTGTGTGTGTGTGTGAAATACCTTTGTTGGATGTGTGTGCTTGATGTGTAACTTCTTTCCAATCCTTTGGTAGCCCTGTTGATTTTCATTTTTGTATTAAAGCTGTGTTGTTTAGCAGGCCTCCTTTGTCCGGTCATATATTATAGGCCTGCTTCAGTTAATTGTTTTCCATGGCCTGTTGTGACTGTGAGTGCCCATGTGGCTTGTGGCAATTTTGTGGTGGTAGTTTAGTAGAGTGTGCTTCTTTTTCCATAAAGGCCTGCATTTCTTTTCTTTGTTCCCCTTGGCTTATGCTTGTTGTTGTTGTGACCTCCTGGCCATGTGTGTGGCGGCCATTTTGTGAAGGCAGGCATTGTGCTTTTGCCATAGGCTTACATTGACTGTTCCAAGCTTGTGGCCTAGTCTGCCAGTAGGCCCAGAGGTAGTCATCCTCAAATCTTTGGTGCGTTATTTAAACTTACAATTTGTGTTGTCTGTTGATTTTTTTTTACACCATGGATGGCTTTGGATTTTATTGCAAAAGGTGTTTTTTGGGGTGGAATAGCAGTTTTTGGGTTTGTGTTAAATAAATAGGGCTTTTTAGCCAGTAGGTAACCCTAGGGATTCAGCTCGCGTACTTTCGGTAACTCTGCACAGCGCGACAACGCAGACTTACAGTTTTCGCGATCCCGAACACGCAGCATTTGCAATCTGGCAAACAATATCTCGCAAGCAACATCAATCCTTCTCGAAAACGCTGATTTTGTGAATTTTGCTAAAAAAACTCCTCAGGTTGTCATTCAGCTGTAGGTTTGGATCACGGAGAAGCTTTTATTTTTTTAAAAATATGTTTATGAGAGGAAGTAAGTTACACAGACACTACAACTTCCTGTTCCTGTCCTTTGTAATCACTTTTTGGTTATTATTGTGGTGGGTGGCCTGAGCACGTGTGTGGCGGCCATTTTAGGAAGGCAGGCATTGTGCTTTTGCCATAGGCGTACATTGACTGTCTTCCATTGCTTGTTGTTGTGGGTGTGTGGCGGCCATTTTGTGGAGCCATCCAAGCAGTGTGCTTGCTTTTGCCATTCTGTTCCAAGCTTGTGGCCTAGTCTGCCAGTACACCCAGAGGTAGTCATCCTCAAATCTTTGGTGCATTATTTAAATTTACATTTGGTGTTGTCTGTTGAATTACTTTTTCAGACCGTGTATGGCTTTGGATTTCATTGCAAAAGGTGTTTTTTGGGGTGGGATAGCAGTTTTTGGGTATGTGTTAAATAAATAGGGCTTTTCAGCCAGTAGGTAACCCTAGGGATTCAGCTCGCGTACTTTCGGTAACTCTGCACAGCGCGACAATGTGGACTTACACTTTTCTGCATTTTTGCGTTCTCAATATGCGTGTTCGCGGCACCTACCTGTACACACTGGTAGTCCATGTACGTGTACACACTGCTCGTACACGTACGTGTACGACCGTAGTCCACATACGTGTACACACTGGTAGTGAACGTAGGTGTACACACTGGTCGTACACGTACGTGTACACACCGGTAGACCACGTACGTGTACACACTGGTAGTCCACGTACGTGTACACACTGGTCATACACGTAGGTGTATGACTACGTGGACTACGGTCGTACACGTACGTGTACGACCAGTGTGTACACCTACGTGTACTACCAGTGTGTACACATACGTGGACTACGGTCATACACGTACATGTACGAGCAGTGTGTACACGTACGTGTACGAGCAGTGTGTACACGTACGTGTACACACTGCTCATACACGTACATGTACGACCGTAGTCCACGTACGTGTACACACTGGTAGTACACGTAGGTGTACACACTGGTCGTACACGTACGTGTACACACTGGTAGTCCACGTACATGTACACACTGGTAGTACACGTAGGTGTACACACTGGTCGTACACGTACGTGTCAAACGCACTGTGCAACTGGTGCGGTAGGAATACGTGTCAAACGCACCGTACCTGTGTGTGGATAGCTAAATTACATAGGGACACATGAGGGACAGGTATTAGGGCCTACATGCATGCTGGTTGTCATGGATACCGATTTTCAAGTTCAAATTTTCAATCATGTGGCCTGGAATAGGCAGTTGTCAACTAAATACAATGTTGCAAAGTGGTTGTTGACTTCACATCATGCTTAAATTTTGAACCATGCAAAGGCCCTCACTGTGGTATTTTTAAAGGGATTGGAGGAAACGTAGGATGCAAATGAGACTGACCAATCGCTCTGTACTCCTGTAAATGAAACAGCCCAGCAAGGCAGATATAAGTCGGCCAGAACCCATGAGAGGGCACTTGCCTGCACTACCTTTCACTCGACACCACTGCTGCTGCTTGTGCTTCCTCTGGCACCATGTCAGGGTCTGTGGAGAGGGCCCAGCCTTTCACCCATGAGGAGAATGAGGCATTGCTTGATGTCCTCATCCCACAGTACCCCAGCCTGTATGGCAGACCAGGGGAGCAGGTGAGTGCTGACTCCACTAGCTTTGACTGTGCACCTTTTTTGTGACTGTCACTTCTGGCATTGTGTCCAGGTGTGACAGACATGCAATGTTGTTTAGAGTGGGTCCCAGGGGGGAATGGCTTATGTCTCCCATGCAGAGCATGATGTAGTTCCTGTGTGAACTCCTCACTTGCATTGTGCTTACTGTGTAATTCACTGCATAGTGCATGGCACATTCAGCCTGCCCAATCCTTAGGGCAATTTTTGTCCTATTGTCCGGAGGTGATTCCCTGGCCCCCCCGTTGTGACAGGTGACTGTACCCACAGATGTGTGTGAGTTGAGTGGAACTGTGGTGAGAGTGTCCAAATGATGTGTACGCCCCCTGGACATTGATGTGTGTGAATGTTCCTTGTCATGTGGGTGAGTGTCTATGTGGAGTGTTGCACCACAGCTGCAAGGAGGAGGCAACAGCTCCACCCATCTGATGTGAGAAGTAAGCCGTGCAGAGTGTCTGACTTGCTGAGCTAGCACCACATCTGTGACACCCCACAGGCAAGTGGCACATGTGCAGAGTGAGGTTTGTATCCGCTGTTGCAAATGGCAGGTGATTGATCTGTGCCTGTGTGTGTCTGTGTTCTCTGCTGAGGTTGCGTCAGTGGCCTGGGGTATGTGACTGCTTGGAGGTGCTGTCCATCAGCCTGGTGTTGCATGTGATGCACAGCGTGTGCCATGATCATGGAGTGTGTTGCACCCCTCATGCCCCCTGTGTACTTTCAATGCCATGTAGTGCATTGGGGCTTCCACATAGGGTAATGTCCCTATGACAAAGGTGCTATTTGTTGCTAGCATACTATGCCCTGTTCAACATATCAAAGATGTTCAAATGTGTGTCTCTGTGACATGGAGCAGGTGTAGTGATGTTGTCTCACTTTGTCATCCTCACAGGTAACTGCCTACGCCAAGGGGGAGATATGGAAGCGGGCCGTTAGGGCCGTGAAATCTGTGGAGGGTCGCAGTCGGCGCCTCGACCAGGTGAGGAAACGCTGGCAGGACATCCGGTGCTGGACCCGGAGGATCGCCCGGTGGCTTCTGAAAGACTCACCTCCACACAAGCACGGCGGGGTCCGACGAATGACCCAACAGATGAAGCGTGTCCTGGCGGTGGTCTTCCCTGACTTGGATAGGCGGTTACAGGAGCTGCAGCAGCAGGAAGGGGGTAGGTACATGTGTGTTTGTTGTGTGTCACCAGCTTTTGGAAGTGCTCAGTCGCCTGGATACACAGTGAGGGTTAATTTGTGCAGAGCATATCCTGTTCCCCAAAGTCAAATGGTGCTGTTCCTCCTCCCTTCCCCTCCTTGACATGTGTTCCCTGGTCTGTGTGTAATCACTATTGCACATGGTCATCTAGGCTGCCTGTTAATCCAAGTGCACATTGCTTTATGCATCATGGGGGGGGGTCTGAGACATGTGTTGTTACCTTGCCTGTGCCCTGTCCTGTTCAGTCATTTGGGGGTCCATATTAGTTGGCAATGATGCTGAGTCTCAACATAGGAGTGTGATTTTTCTAATGAACAGACTTGCAGCATGCATGACCGATGTTGCGGCCTCAGACATGATGTGCATGAGTGGGAGATATGCATAGTGCCGGGACGGTAGCTCATGTTACAGTCAGATAATTCCAGGACCATGGAGCAGTGTTCCCACTACAGTCTCCTAAGCTACCCTTGCATCGGAATCATGTGTGTCATCCAACACTGTGCCCATTCTCTGTGTGTTCAGCATAGTTTGGCCTCTGTGGTATAGTTCCCTGCCCTCATTTGTATTTATCTAAAGAGTGCTACATGTGCCCATTGTAAAGGCTGACCCCATTTTGCTTGTGCATCCTCACACTGGGCAGTGCATGTGTGTCTATGTACAACTATCTGTTGATGGTTGTTGGTCACAAATATGTGTTGGCAGCCTCACGAGGTGATGTGGAGTACATTTAGGAATTCTTGATGCACATTTGAGTAAACCCAGATTAAGAGGTGTAACTTCAGGATCTGTCTAAATAACATTGTCTCAGGTATGGGGGGTTTGTGCAGGCAAGGCCTACATGTCCAAACCTTATGTCTCCTTGCCAGGTCTGACCTGTGTGTGATAATTGTCTGGACAGACACTCAACATGCAGTGACCCAGTCATGTTGTGCTGTGTTTAATGTTTTTGCTTTGTAGCATGTGCCAAAAATGTAAATACATGGCTCTTGCTCATCCATTTTTGCCACCAGTGTGTGGTCGAGATGCTACGTAGTTTGGTCTGTGTGTGCTGACATCTGTGTGGGCATTCTTGCTTGCCATGAGGGTGTCGCCTCAGTGCAGGTGCTCCTTATCCCAACACATTGCAGGCCCATTAGCTAATGCATTGTCCTGTGTTTGGACATGTGTGCCACTCCACATGACAGGCAGTGGGTCAGATGTGTTGCCAACTGTGTCATCATGGTACGGATGTCCATGTGACAGGTGGCATGATTCAAGTTTTTAGTCAATAAGTATTGTACCTTGGCACTCACTACACTTGTCAACATGTCTCAATTTTTCATTTGCTTCTTTTTGCTAGTTGGTTGTGAAGGACAATAATGTGCCTGCATGACAGATGTCTCCCAGGGAAGTGCAAAATAAAGTACTTTTACACTTTCCGTGGACACGCTGGCACATTTTACTGGAAGGCACAGTTTGATTACCACTTGTTTTCTGATTAAACTTATCCATGTTCACACAGTGTGTTTGCATGTGTGTAAGTCCTTGGTTGTTGCTGATACAAACTTACGAGTGTCAACTCATCCAGACCACCGTGGTGCCATGTATATGTACTTACTGATACCCCATTTCTTATTTACAGTGGCTTTTTAGAATTCGGCTGCCAGCTCATACAATGACTGTGTAAATGTATTTTTGTGTGCACATCATTGTGTGACTTCTGTCATACAGGCAGATGTGTCTTCTGTTCACAAGGTGGCACATTCACACATTCTAAACATGTACATTGTGTAAAATGTTGTGAGTCCCAAGGGATTGCAATGTTTTTGGCTATGGTTTCCTAAGTACTCACAGGTCTCAGCATTGAGGTGTGGTATTTGGCCTTGGGTGCACCAATACTGTTTCGTTCACAGTGAACAAGAGGTGGCATGGATTCATATTCTTGCTGTGCTCAACTGTCCCCAGACACTGGCTTCTCAGTATAATTCGATATCAAGTTATTTGCTGTTGTGTCATGATCTCCATTGTTTCCAAGTGCCATGGTGAGTCAACCAACTGGGGAGTGCAGGGTTACATATGTGCGGACTATTCTAGATGTTACTCATGATGCATTTCCTGATATGCACCGTGACATTTTTATTTGGACTCATGTGTCTGTTGTATACAGGTGACTGATTATTTTCTGTCTCTTTACCTTGCCCACAGCATCATCGGAGGACACCGAGGTAGACACCTGCACGGACGTGGAGGAGGGATCCAGCACCGCTGCCACCACTGCTGCCTAGTCTGCGGGAGCAAGTGGCACGGAGGGCGAGGGGAGTCAGGCAGAAGACCTATCTAGTGACAACACTGACTACGATGCTGACGGGTCCGATGCTGAAATCCTCAAGGGGGCGGAGGCTGCTATGACACCTGGCAGCAGCACTACATCTGTCACCGCCACCTCCATTCCCATCACCGCCCTCCCAGTTGCTCCGGTCCCTTCTGTCCGTGCTAGGCAACACCGTGTCTCCTTCATGCCAGGCACCACACCCCCTGCCTCTGTCCCCCCTGCTGCCCTCACTGCAGAGTCTGTGGACATTCTGGGGCAGTTCAGGTTGGCCAGACATCGATGCTGAATGTCCTCCATGGCCACACCCGAATGATGACACAGATGGTGTTGTACATGGAGGGCATGTCATCAGCGATGTCTGACCAACGGATGTTGCTGAGGTCCATGGACTCTTCACTGACAGCAGCAGTGAGTCTCCTGCAGCGCTTCATCCCCCCCTACCCCTGCACCATCCACACTTCCCACTCCCATACCTGTCCCAAGCACACACAGACATTCACAAGCACGCACCCCACCAGACACAGACAGCACACCACCACATAAGGGCAAGCTCACTCCTCCTGGCCCGCACACTCAGGGGGATGAGGGCACACCCACTGGGTCTGGGGCACACAGGCATACACGCAGCCACAGTCCGAGGCCGCATGGCGTACTAATGAGTCCATCCAAAGGCACTCCCCTCGGCTCCCCTACCACACATCCTGAAAAAGAGGCCTACTTGGCTGTGCTGGGCCTCAGCGCCTCTGGCTCTCCAGCCCGCAAACGGGAACGGCACTCCACGGGTAGGGGAGTTGAGTCTCCCCCCCTGTCGCCCCCTCCCCCAGTAGCGCTGCACCCCATCACTCCGACCCCCCCCTCCTTTGAGGCTGTGTTTTCTTCAGGTGAAGGGGAGATGCTGGACGACCTGGCAGCAGTGTGCAGCGCCGAGCTGACCTCCCCCTTTGGCGCTGCCCCACCCCCTGTGGTGGGGGCGTCCGTCCCTGCACCCACCACATCTACCCTTCCATCTCCTGTTCCTGCGGTGCCTGGTCCTTCCCCACATGATGCCCCCCCAGTCGACGAACCTGAGGGTTCTAATGTGCAGACAATCTAGGGGAGACGCATGGCCATGTGTCCCCCCCCAAGGACTTCAGATCTGGACTGGCCATGTGCCTTTGTAAATAGTGTCCTTTACTACATTTTAATTTAATGCTGAATAAAGCATTTTCTTTTCAGTTTGAACACATTTGCATTTCAGGTATTGATGTGGGTGCTGATGGTCCCGGAGTTGGGGTGGTGGTAATGTGTTATGTTTCAGGAAAAAGTTGTAGTCTGATGCTAATGGGGTGGACCATGGTATCTGCGTGCCATCACAATGTCTCTGCAAAGTATAGTTGGTCGTGTGTGCTATTTGTGTTTGGAGACATTGTCCCAAGGACTGTTCCTTTCTCTGTGGCACCTGACATCTACCCTGCAGGGAGTTGCACTTTTGTTGTGCTGACCTGTGTCTACATTTCCTTTGTTGGTGACGGATCCCTTCAACTATGGCCATGCCTGCTCAGTAATGTCTCCGGCTGCATCCTCTGTGCCATCCTTGCTAGTCACTGTACTTAATGGCGACATTCAGCATTTTCCGCACTATGCATGTGTGTCATCCCAGCCTAGCACACATTTGGTACTTGTTCTGCAGGGTATTTGAGCACCTGACTGACAATTGTGGGCATGGTATCTGTGGGAAGTCCACCTATTCCTTCCATGAGAGGCAATATCTTGGTGGCTGTCCCAGCACCTGTACATTCCTATCAGTCCTGGGATGTGCGTGACAGTGTGTGTTCCCTTTGGCTCTCTTAGTGTTGTGGGCATTGACATGAGTATACAGTCTTGTGGCTTGATCTCTGTGTGTGTATTGTGCTGCATCCACCAGGGGGTGGGTATGCATGTGTCATTTGTCCTCACACCCACATGTGTTGTGTCATGCAGTGGGGGAAGGACATCCATCCTCATGGGAGTGGGACACTGCTGTCAGTGATGTGTTGTTATGGCATTATCAACATAGTCGAACACTAGGGATGCGTACATGCACCCATGGAGTTGTGCTCATCTGATCATGATGTACACACCCCCATGACTCTGTCCACTGCTGGGAGTGATAGGCACCCACCCCTCACATGTCTCTGTCCACTGCTGGTATTCCTCTGCACCCACCCCCATGTCTCTGTCCACTGCTGGGAGTGATAGGCACCCACCCCTCACATGTCTCTGTCCACTGCTGGGAGTCCTCTGCACCCACCCCTCACATGTCTCTGTCTACTGCTGGGAGTCTCCTGCACCCACCCCTCACATGTCTCTGTCCACTGCTTGGAGTGATGAACACCCACCCCCATGTCTCTGTCCACTGCTGGGAGTCCTCTGCACCCACCCCTCACATGACTCTGTCCACTGCTGGGAGTGATAGGCACCCACCCCTCACATGTCTCTGTCCACTGCTGGGAGTGATGGGCACCCACCCCTCACATGTCTATGTCCACTGCATGTCTATGTCCACCCACTCACCCGCACCCTTGGTGCTGTACACTGCTGTCCTGGCCATGAACACACACCAATATAATGGTTATATGCTGCACCAGGCCCTAAGCCAACATTTGTGGCGTGTGTACGCCTTGTTTCACTAATGTACTGGTGCCCTAGAGGTACGGGTAATGCGGTCCGTACCCCCGCTCTGAGGGCGTGGGTACGGCCCATACCACCATTGGGGTGGTGATGTAGGGGTATGTGCCGTACCTACGCCCTCAGAGCGTGGGTACCGGCCGTACCACCATTGGAGTGGTGATGTAGGGGTACACGTGGTACGGGCCGTACCCACGCTCTGAGGGCGTGGGTTCGGCGTGTACCACCATTGGAGTGGTGATGTAGGGTATGCACTGTACCACGCGTACCCCTACATCACCACTCCAATGGTGGTACGGCCCGTACCCATGCTCTGAGGGCGTGGGTATGGCGCGTACCACCATTGGAGTGGTGATGTAGGGGTACGCGCCGTACTCACACCCTCAGAGTGTGGGTACGGGCCATACCACCATTGGAGTGGTGATGTAAGGGTACGCATGGTACGGGCCGTACCCACGCTCTGAGAGCGTGGGTACGGCGCGTACCCCTACATCACCACTTCAATGGTGGTACGTGCCATACCCACGCCCTCAGAGCGTGGGTACGGCCCGTACCACGCGTACCCCTACATCACCACTCCAATGATGGTACGGGGCGTACCCACGCTCTGAGGGCGTGGGTACGGCGCTTACCTCTACATCACCACTCCAATGGTGGTAAGGGCTGTACCCACACCCTCAGAGCGTGGGTACGGCCCGTACCACCATTGGAGTGGTGATGTAGGGGTACACGTGGTAAGGGCCGTACCCACGCTCTGAGGGCGTGGGTACGGCGCGTACCACCATTGGAGTGGTGATGTAGGGGTACGCGCCGTACCCACGCCCTCAGAGCGTGGGTATGGGCCATACCACCATTGGAGTGGTGATGTAGGGGTACGCATGGTACAGGCCGTACCCACGCTCTGAGGGCGTGGGTACGGCATGTACCACCATTGGAGTGCTGATGTAGGGGTATGCGCTGTACAACGCGTACCCCTATATCACCACTCCAATGGTGGTACGGCCCGTACCCACGCTCTGAGGGCGTGGGTACGGCACGTACCACCATTGGAGTAGTGATGTAGGGGTTCGCGCCGTACCCACGCCCTCAGAGCGTGGGTACGGGCCGTACCACGATTGAAGTGGTGAGGTAGGGGTACACGTGGTACGGGCGTACCCACGCTCTGAGGGCGTGGGTACGGCACGTACCCCTACATCACCACTTCAATGGTGGTACATGCCATACCCATGCCCTCAGAGCGTGGGTACGGCCCATACCACACGTACCCCTATATCACCACTCCAATGGTGGTATAGGCCGTACCCACGCTCTGAGGACTTGGTTACGGGCCGTACCACCATTGTAGTGGTGACGGGTACGCGTACGCGGGGATTGGTGGACACGCCCCCCGGAGTGACCAGACCCTGGAGGTGATGTATGGCCAGTATATGGTATATTTTAAATTAGGTAGAGGTTATGTTTCCTGCCCCTCACCCCCCCTTTGCCCTACGGTGTTGTGCTGACCTTCTGCGGCGTGCACGGTGGTTTCGGTGCACCAGGTCATAGGCTAGGAGGGCCGGGATGACACGTAGGATGGGGTCCATGGCTGTCCGTCATGTACCGCTGCTCCTTCTTTGCGTTGTGCTCAATTTCCCGGGAGACGTAGGCACGAATCGTACTTGGTGATCCGTAGAACGCTGCCTGACTCCGTCCGGACGTCACGTACGCGATGTCCCGGATCGGAATTGTGGGTATTTTTTCGTCGCTCGTAGTTTTTTACAATTCGTACGGAAATGGTATTTCTGTATGAATCGTACTTGCTGGTTTGTAAGGTGCATTTCCCGGGTACGAGTCGTATGGAGAATATGCTCCGTACGACCATTCGTACCCGGGTTTTACAGGATCGGAATCGGCACCTTAAAGTTACTTAATGAATAAAATATTTATAAATAAACAGTTAAAAAACCGTAGAAAATCAGTACCAAAAATAGGTATAACTACTATTACACTTAAAAATTAGCATTTAAAAAAGCTTTGAAATTCACTGAAAAACCTTAGGTTTCAATGTCGTTATAGGTAGAAATTAGCATTTAAAAAAGCTTTGAAATTCACTGAAAAAAACGTAGGTTTCAGAGACGTTATAGTTAGAAATTAGCATTTAGAAAACCTTAGAAATTCACAGAAAAAACCATAGGTTTGAGGTGTGTTATAGTTAGCTGGACATTTCACTCGTACAAAACCATAGAAATTCCTCCGTTATAATTAGTTCTGCTAACAATAACTCGCGCGCCCACAATGCACTGCTGATGATGTCACATATCAATCACTCTGAAACCTATGGTTTTTTTCAGTGAATAAATATATATATATATATATATATATATATATATATATATATATATATATATATATATCCTGCTCAGCTGCACCTGAGAAGCGCGGCACGCTGAAGGCGGGTGCTTTAAATGCGGAGGTGCACCGCAATCTCTATTAACGCTCCATGACTCCTTCAGGTTTCCAGGAAAGAATCGAGCACTCACGGGTAAGTAGTACGGCAGCTTCGTTTATTTCAAAGGAGTAAACAACAGACGCGTTTCGGAGCTAGTCCTTCCTCAGTGTTGTTACTAAGTTCATTACAGCCGATACACGGCGAAATATTGACAATTGCATAATTATGGTCAAATGAACAGTTTTGTCTGGCACCTAATACGGGGTCACAAACTGCCTGATACAGGCGGACTGCCGATCCACGGCTTTATAATTAATTGACTGTGCTGTAAAACTTATCCAATGTGATAAATTTAATTTTTACATTTTGTATTGATGAAATGTTTCATGTATTTCGAAAAACATTAATTGTTTAAATTTCACGGCCAATTCCTGATCATATATCCATATATGTTAGTATCCGAACCATTATTTTTTGACCCTTTAAAGATGGCGCTCAAATACCCTCTGACCTCCTCTATGTTTAATTTTGAACGATGTATATAAGATGTAGCTTGTAATGAACTTAGTAACAACACTGAGGAAGGACTAGCTCCGAAACGCGTCTGTTGTTTACTCCTTTGAAATAAACGAAGCTGCCGTACTACTTATAAAAAAAAAAAAAAAAAAATGTTGTTTACTCCTTTGAAATAAACGAAGCTGCCGTACTACTTACCCGTGAGTGCTCGATTCTTTCCTGGAAACCTGAAGGAGTCATGGAGCGTTAATATATATATATATATTCACTGAAAAAACCATAGGTTTCAGACATGTTATAGTTAGGAATTAGCATTTAAAAAAAATTAGAAATTCACTGAAAAAAACATAGTGCATTTGCAGATGGGGAACAAATTCCCCTTGAATACTAGGGGTCCCTGGGGGCCAACTAGCCCACCAGGAACCTCCAGTATGTGCCAGGGCGCTGCGTTGCAGAGAGGTGTTATGAGGCCACGCCCCTTTTTACACCTCTCTGCAACGCAGCTCTGTGGTGCTTAATGGAGGTAGTTGGTGGGCTAGTTGCACCCCAGGGATGCACAGGATTCAGGGGGAGTTGATCCCCCAACTTAAAACACGCCACGGGGCGCGTTTGCACAGTGGTGAAGGGAGGGGGCGGGGCCTGAGGCCTGAGGTGACATGTGCAAACTCGCCCTGTGGCACGTTTTAAGTTAAGGAATTAATTCCTCTTCAATCCTGAGGGTCCCTGGGGGCCAACTAGCCCATCAGGTACCTCCAGTAAGTGCCACCGAGCTGCATTGCTGAGTGTGGAAAAAGGGGCATGGCCTCTGAATACCTCTCAGCAACGCAGCTCCCTGGCGCATACTGGAGGTACCTGGTGGGCTAGTTGGTCCCCAGGGACCCTCAGGATTGAAGAGGAATTAATTCCCCTACTTAAAACGTGCCACAGGGCGTGTTTGCACACATGTCACCTCAGGCCCCGCCCCCTTCATTCACCATTGTGCAAGCGCGCCCCCTGACGAGTTGTAAGTTGGGGAATTAATTCCCCTTCAATACTGAGGGTCCCAGAGGGCAAAATGGGCACCAGGTATCTCCAGTATGCGCCAGGGAGCAGCGTTGATGACAGGTGTTCAGAGACCATGCCCCTTTTTACACCTCTCTGCAACGCAGCTCTGTGGCGATTACTGGAGGTACCTAGTGGGCTAGTTTGCTAGTTGGACCCTTAGGATTCAAGGGGACTTAATTTCCCAAATTAGAACGGACACAGGGCGCGTTTACACAGTGGTGAAGGGAGGGGACATGGCCTGAGGTGACGTGTGCAAACACACCCTGTTTTGTGTTTTAAGTTGGGGAATTAATTCCCCTTCAATCCTGAGGGCCCCTGGGGCCAACTAGCCCACCAGGTGCTTCCAGTAAGTGACACTGTGCTGCGTTGCAGAGAGGTGGTGCAGGCCGTGCCCCTTTTTACACCTCTCTGCAACGGCGCTTACTGGAGGTACCTAGTGGGCTAGTTTGACCCTAGGGATCCTCAGGATTCAAGGGGACTTAATCTCCCAATTTAAAACGGCCACAGGGCGCATTTACACAGTGGGGAAAGGAGGGGATGGGGCCTGAGGTAACGTGTGAAAACATGCCCTGTGGCGTGTTTTAAGTTGGAGAAATAATCCCCCTTCAATCCTGAGGGACCATTGGGGGCCAAGTAGCCCACCAGGTGCTTCCAGTAAGCACCACTGAGCTGTGTTTCAGAGAGGTGGCCCAGGCCGTGCCCCTTTTTACACCTCTCTGCAACGCAGCTCTGTGGTGCTTACTGGAGGTACCCAGTGGGCTAGTTTGCTAGTTGGACCCAAGGGACACTCAGGATTCAAGGGAACTTTATCTCCCATCTTAAAATGGCCACAGGGCGCGTTAACACAGTGGTGAAGGGAGGGGATGGGGCCTGAGGTGACGTGAGAAAACACGCCCTGAGGCGCGTTTTAAGTTGGGGAAATAATTCCCCTTCAATCCTGAGGGCCCCTAGGGGCTAACTAGCACCCCAGGTGCTTCCAGTAAGTGCCACTGCGCTGTGTTTCAGAGAGGTGGCCCAGGCCATGCGTCTTTTTATGTGGGGACTTTCCTTCTTTTCCGTTTGAATCAATGTTAAAAATTGTATGTGGTTGTAATAGGGTATTTATTTCTATCTTGTATTAACTCTGTTTCTCAGAAAATTTAAAAAAAAAATACAAAGCCTGCTATGAATTTTGGTGTAAATTTGTATATATAAAAATAGGAACAAATGTTTGTACGTTCTTTGAAAAATAAGTAATGAATTTTTGTACGTAAAATGAACAAAAGTATTGAAAATAATTAAAAAAAAGATAAAACAATAATACATCCAATAGGTAGTTGTGTTTTTTTCATGTGAGCCCACGTCAAAATAATATAGGTCTATAGGGATACTGTATATTATATGTTGCATGCGTCTTTTTACACCTCTCTGCAACGCAGCTCTGTGGCGCTTTCTTGAGGTACCTAGTGGGCTACTTGGACCCTAGGGACACTCAGGATTCAAGCGGACTTAATCTCCCAAATTAAAACAGACACAGGGTGTGTTTACACAGTGGTGAAGGGAGGGCATGGGGCATGAGGTGACGTGTGACTGTGGCGGGTTTTAAGATGGGGAAATAATTCCCCTTCAATCCTGAGGGACCCTGGGGGCCAACTAGTCCACCAGGTGCTTCCAGTAAGTGCCACTGCGCTGTGTTGCACAGAGGTGGTCCAGGCCGTGCCCTTTTTTACACCTCTCTGCAATGCAGCTCTGTGGCGCTTACTGGAGGTACCTAGTGTGCTCTACTTAGACCCTAGGTACCCTCAGGATTCAAGGGGACTTAATCCCCCAAATTAAAATGGCCACAGGGCACGTTTACACAGTGGTGACGGGAGGGGATGGGGCCTGAGGTGATGTGTGCAAACATGCCCTGTGGCGCGTTTTAAGATGGGGAAATAATTTTTCTTCAATCCTGAGGGCCCCTGGGGTCAATTAGTCCACCAGGTGCTTCCAGTAAGTGCTGCTGCGTTGCAGAGAGGTGGTCCAGGCCGTGCCACTTTTTACACCTCTCTGCAACGCAGCTCTGTTGCACTAACTGGAGATACCTAGTGGGCTAGTTGGACCCAAGGGACTCTCAGGATTTAAGGGGACTTTATCCCCCAAATTAAAACGGCCACATCAGTTTAGCCCCCCCTCCCTTCACCAGTGTGCAAACGCACCCTGTGGCACTTTTTAAGAGGTAGTTGTAATCCTCCTGCTCTATTACGTACTAGGGGCTTACAGAGGAGTTCATTCTAATCACAGGGGTACCCCAGCGCATAGTGTTCCCTAGTGCATTTAGGTGTTTTAACTGTATTCCAAGTATCTTTTAGCATAGCACTGGCTCTAGGACTCACTCCCCTTGCACTCCTCTAGTGACCCATTCAGCATCATGTACTAATCCATTCACTGCGCCAAAACCCAAACACTTATAAATTCACCCAGGCACTCTCCTTGCAGTACTCTAATCATTCAGTCAGTACCCAAGTACTCATGCACTGAGCCAGGCCTTAGCACATGGACTGCTTCAAACGCCTATCTACTATGCATGCAGTCCTGTAACCACCTACACACTTGACTTTCACACCTTCAATTACCCAATCAGTATCCATACACTTCCAGCAAACACCCTGTCACTCCCCTTGCACTCCTCTATTGGTTCTACCGAGGCACAAGATGGCTGCCAACACTTCCTGGTTTGAAGTGTTGACAGCCAATTAGTATAAAGCTCGTGCTCGGGAGGATCCGCGGCCCTAGATATATATATATGTTTGTTTTTACTTTTGCTTTTCTCAGCAACTACTGAACGGATTTACACCGTTTAACAAAAAGGCACGAGTCCAAACCAAGCGCTACCTTCTTGCCAAATTTGGTGTAATTCCATTCAGCAGTTCGGGCTGTAGCCGCGGCTAAAGGTTCCTATGGAAAATTGCATGGGGAAAACGTGTTTTGGGCCCTCTTTTTCCTCTGCCCCTGCTTGATGAATCACCATGAAACCTTCAGGATAGGAGCGAACCGGATCTCCCCACGCGTTTTGAAAATTTCGCGAAGATTCATCAACCGGCGCCAAAGTTATTGGGAATAGAATTTTGCAGATTTCCGATGAAAAATAGGTCCTAACTATAACTATCTACTGGCGACCTGGTGCACCGGACCCGACGCACACGCCGCAGAAGGTGAGAACAACAACCAGGGGCCGGGGGGGTGAGAGGCAGGGAACATACCTCATACCCAAAGCCAAACCTATAATATGGATCCCATACATTACCACCAGGGTCTGGTCACTAGGGGGGCGTGGCCAGCAACCCCTGCGTACCGCAACAACGGAAGTGGATGTGTACGGTGCGTTGCACACGTACCCCTACGGCACAAGTCGAACACTGATACGGACCATCCATACGCAATGAATGCGTGGGTACGTGCGTTGCACACGTACCCCTACGGCACCAGTAGAACAGTGAACAGTGATACGGACCGTACACACTCAATGAATGCGTGGGTACGGTGCGTTTCACATGTACCCCTACGGCACCAGTAGAACGGTGATACTGACCGTACACACGCAATGAATGCATGGGTACGGTGCGTTGCACACATACTCCTACAGCACCAGTAGAACAGTGATACGGACCGTACACACGCAATGAATGCGTGGGTCCAGTGCGTTGCACACATACTCCTACGGCACCAGTACATTTGGGATACGAGGCGTACACACGCCAGGAATGTGGGCTTACGGACTGGCCCTGCATGTTACCTTCATATTGGGGTGTGTGTAGGTCCAGGCCAGCAGTGTACTGCTCCAAGGGGGTGGGTGGGTCTTTGCAGAGGATTCCCAGCAGTGGCCAGCCATATGGGGGTGGCTGCAGATCAATACCAGCAGTGGCCTGCAATATGAGGGGTGTGTGCAGATGAATACCATCAGTGTCCAGACATATGGGGGTGGGTGCACAGGACTCCCAGCAGTGGACAGAGACATGGGGGTGGGTGCATAGGACTCCCAGCAGAGGCCAGCCATATGGGGGTGGCTGCAGATCAATACCAACAGTGGCCTGCAATATGAGGGGTGTGTGCAGATGAATATCAGCAGTGTCCAGACATATGGGGGTGGGTGCACAGGAATCCAAGCAGTGGACAGAGATATGGGGGTGGGTGCATAGGATTCCCAGCAGTGGACAGAGACATGGGGGTGGGTGCACAGGACTCCCAGCAGTGGACAGAGATATGGGGGGTACATCATGATCAGATGACCACACCTACATGGTGGTATGAACACATCCCTAACTTTGGACTATGATGATAGTGCTATAACAACACATCACTGACAGCAGTGTCCCACTCCCAGGAGGATGGATGTATTTCACACACTGCATGACACACCACATGTGGGTGTGAGGACATATAACACATGCATACCCACCCATGGTGGATGCAGCACAATACACACCCTGATATCAGGCCACACGACTGTATAGTCATGTACCTGCCTACAAACTAAGATAGCCAAAGGGAACACACACTGTCACGCACATCCCAGGACTGATAGGAATGTCCAGGTGCTGGTCCAGCCACCAAGATGTTGTCTCTCATGGAAGGAATAGGGTGGAAGTCCCCTAGATACAATGCCCACAATTGTCAGTCAGGTGCCCAAATACCCTGCATAACAAGAACCATTTGTGTGGTAGGCCGTGATTACACACATGCATAGTGCTGAAAAGGGGGAATTTGTCCCTGAAGGCATTCCTACATACTGAAAACACAAGTACAGTGACTAGCAAGGATGGCACAGACGATTCAGCAGGAGACATCGGTGAGCAGGCATGGCCATTGTTGAAGGGATCCGTCACCAACAAAGGAAATGTTGATACAGGTCAGCAAAACAATTGTGCAACTGTTTGCAGGGAAGATGTACGGTGCCACAGAGGAAGGAACACTCTTTGGGACAATGTAGCAAAACAAAATGAACCCACACTACCAATGATTCTTTGCAGAGACATTGTGATGGCACACAGATACCATGGTCCACCTCATGACCATCATACAAAAATATTTCTCAGAACCCTAACACATTACCAGAACACCAACTCCAGGAGCCTCAGCACCAACATCAAGTACCTGAAATGCAATAGTGTTGAAAGTAAAACAAAAGGCTTTATTCAGCACCAAAGGAAACCAATGAAAAATAGACTATGTACAGAGGCCAATGGCCAGTCCATATTTCAAGTCCAAGGGGGGACGTAGGGGACCGCGTCTACCCCTAGCTTGCCTGAACAAAGAAACCTCAAGGTTTGTTGACCGGGGGGGGGGCATCATCTGTGGCAGTACCAGGCACCGCAGGGACAGGAGGGAGAAGGATAGGTGTGGCGGGTGCAGGGGTGGATGTCTCCACCACAGGGGGTGGGGCAGCGCCGAAGGTGGAGGCGAGCTCGGCACTGCACACTGCTGCTAGGACTTCCAGCCTAACCCCTGCACCAGAGGATTCCCCAGGGTCAATGGAGGGTGTGGTGGGTGAGGGATGGGGTGCAGCACTCTTGGGGGAGGGGGTCGACATGGTGGGGAACTCAACTCCCGTGCCCGGGGACTTCCTCGCCCACTTGTGGGGTGGTCGCTCAGTGGGGGCGAGGTCCAGCTCACCCATAAAGATCTTCTTGGGTGAGCGTTTGGCAGGGGAGCCAAGGGGAGTGGTTTTGGAGGGACAGGGTTGTGAGGACTGCGGACTGCGACTGTGGCTGCGTGTATGTCGTCTGTCCCCAGACCCTGTGGGTGTGCCTGCATCCCCTTGAGTGTGCATGCCAGGAGGTGTGCGCTTTGCCTTACTTGGGGGTGTGCTGGCTGTGTCTGGTGGGGTGCGTGCCCGTGACTGTCTGGGTATGTGTTGGACAGGCATGGGAGAGGGAAGTGTGGATGGGTCTGGGGTGGAGGGGACAGAGCACTGCAGGAGAGTAACTGCTGCCATCAGGGACGAGCCCATGGACCGCAGAATCCTGCGTTGGTCAGACATCGTTGCTGACATGCCCTCCATGAACGACAACATCTGTGTGAGCAGTTTAGTGTGTCCATGGAGGACATTCAGCACCGATGCCTGCCCAACCTGCAACTGCCGCAGTATGTCCACAGACTCTTCACTGAGGGCAGCAGGGGTGACAGGGGCAGGGGGTGCAGTGCCTGGGCCGAAGGAGACATGTTGGGCCTCTGCACGGACAGAAGGGACGGTAGCAACTGGGAGGGCGGAGATGGTAATGGAGGAGGCGGGGACAGATGTGGGGATGCTGCCAGGTGGTGTTGCAGCCTCCGCCTCCTCGAGGAGGTCAGCGTCGGACCCGTCGGCGTCGTAGCTGGTATCGTGTCCAGACAGTTCCTCTGACTGACTCCCCTCGCCCTCCGTGCCACTGGCTCCTCCTGACTCTGCAGCACTGGTGGCACTGTCGCTGGGTCCCTCCTCCAGGTCCGTGCAGGTGTCTCCCTCTGTTGCGGATGATGATTCTGTGGGCAAGGAGAAGAAACAGAAATGCATCAGTCACATCTGACACATGAGCACAAAAACAATTGGTCACAGTGCATATCAGGCAATGCATCATGAGTAACAGCTAGATTACTCCGCTTATATGTAAGCCCTGTACTGCCCAGTTGGTAGACTCACTATGCCACTTGGACACAAGGAAAAAAAGAACACACCAGGCCACAACTTGAATAAGAAATACACTTAGAAGCTAGTGTCTGTGAACTGGTGAGCACAGCAAAATAATGAAGTCAGGCCACCTCTTGTTTACCCTGAAAGAAACAGTAGTGGTGCACTCAACATAAACTAACACACCTCAATACTCAAGGTGTCACCACACTCAGAGACCTGTAAGTACTTTGGAACACAAAACGAAAAAATGTTGGTACCTTGGGACTCACAATACTTTACACAATCAACATGTTTTGAATGTGCCAATTCGCCATTTTGTGAAAAGAACACTCATGTGCCTGCATGAAATATGTCTTACAAGGCAGTGCACACAAAACTACATTTACACTGTCATTGAAGAAGCTGGCACCTTTTATAAGAAGCCACTGTTAGAAATGAATGGTGTTGCAGAAAGTACATATACATGGGCCCACGGAGGTCTAATGTCTTGAGACTTATTAGTTTGTATCACCAACAACAAAGGAGTCTCACAAAATCAAGACCACCGTGGGAACATGTATATGGAGAATCTGCAACACCATTTAATTCTAACAGTGGCTTCTTTGCAAAGGTGCCAGCGTGTTCCATGAAAGTGGAAATGTTGTTTGGTGTGCACATCCTTGGGAGACATCTTTCATGCAGGCACATCAGTGTTCTTAACACAAATCATCAAATTACCACATTTAAAATATGAAGAACTGTTGACAAGTGCTGTGAGTGCCAAGGTACATTTTTTTTAGAGTAACATGGCCATCCGTCACCTGATTACACAGTTGGCTACACATATGACCTACTGCCTGTCATCTGGAGTGGCACCAATGTCCACACCCAGGACAATGCATAAGCTACTGGGCCTGAAATTTGGTTGTAAAAAAGAATAGCTGTACTGTGGAGACACCCTCATGGCAAGCCAGAATGTCCACGCAGATGTCAGCACACAAAGTCCAAACTGCGTTGCATCTGAACCACACACAGGTGCCAAAAATGTATGAGGAGGAATCATGTTATGAAAAAAATTACACAGGCTGCAAAGCACGATTATTAAGCACTGGCCACCATCACAGGGGCACTGCACGGTGATTCTTTGTACAGCCGATTCTCACACACAGGTTAGACCTGGCAAGGAAATATCAGGGTTGCCCATGTAGGCCTCTCCCGCACAACCACCCACACCTGAGTCAGTGTGATTGATACAGATCAAGAAGTGACACCTCTTATTCAGGGTAACAAAACTGTGCAGCAAAAATTGCTAGATTTGCACAACATCACCTCCTGGATCGAGCAACACATATTTGTGACAAACAACCATCAACAGATTGTTGTGAATAGCCACACAGGCACTGCCCAGTCTGAGTATGCACAAGCAAAATGGTGTATCTCTGTCCAGTGGACACATGTAGCACACATTGGAAAAATATAAACTAGGCCAGGGAACAATGCCACAGAGGCAGACCTATGCTGAACCCACAGAGAATGTGCACAGTGTTGGATGACACACATGATTAGGAAGCCAGGGTTTCTCAGGGGACTGTAGTGGGCACACTGCTCCGTGTTCCTGGAATGAGCTGACTGTACCATGAGCAACCGTCATGGCACTATGCATATCTCCCACTCATGAACATCATGTCTGAGGCCACAACATTCGTCATGCATGGTGCAAGGGTGTTCAGTTGAAACCTCACACTCCTATGTTGAGAATCATCATCAGTGCCAACAAATATGCACCCCCAACATAGTGAACAGGTCATGGCACAGGCAAGGTACCAACACAAGTCACAGACCAACCTCCCACATGATGCAGAAAGCAATGTGCACTTAGATTTACTGGAACCCTAGATGACCATGTGTAAATGTGATTACACACAGACCAGGGGACACATGACAAGGAGGGGAAGGGAGTAAAAAGAGCACCAGGTGACATTGGGGAACAGAAAATGCACTGCACATATAAACCCTGGAGGTGTATCCAGGCTACAGAGCACTTCCAAAAGCTGGTGACACATAACACAACAAAAAGCCATGTACCTACCCCCTCGTTGCTGCAGTCTCTCCTGTAACTGCCTATCGAGGTCAGGGAAGACCACCGCTCATGTGGGGGGGTCAGGCGTCGGCACCCGCAGTGGGGGCGAGGAGTGTCGATCCACAGCTGGACCCGGGCGATCCGCCGGGGCCAGCACTGGATGTCCTGCCACCTCTTGCGGACCTGTGGCAGCCCCCGACTACGATCCCCGCAGATCTCATGGCCCTGACGATGTCCCGCCATATCTCCCCCTTCTCGTAGGCAGTTACCTGTCAGGATGACAAAGTGACACAACATCAATACACCTGCTCCATGTCCCAGAGACACACATTTGAACATCTTTGAAATGTTGAACAGGGCAGGGGATGCTGACAGGAATTGCATCATTCAAAATAAGAAATTGGCCTGTGTGCAAGCCTCAATGCACTACATGGCATTGAAAGTCAACAGGTGGCATGAGGGGTGCGACACACTCACTGATCATGGCACACACTGTGCAGCACATGAAACAGCAGGCTGATGGCCAGCACGTGTCAAGCAGTCACATGTCCCACTCCACTGACGCACCCTCAGCAGACTAGACAGACACCCCCAGGCACAGATCACTCGCCTGTCATTAACAACAGCGGATACGACCCTCACTCTGCACATGTGCCACTTGCCAATGGGGTGTCACAGGTGTCGTGCTAGCTCTGCAAGTCAGACACACAGCACGGCTTACTTGTCACATCAGATGGGTAGATCTGTTGCCTCCTCCATGCAGCTGTGGTGCAACACTTCACATAGACACACCCACATGACAAGGAACATTCACACACATCAATGTCCATGAGGTCGTAGACATCATTTGGACACTCTCACCACAGGTCCACTCAACTCATACACATCTGTGGGTACAGTCACCTGTCACACCGGGGGGACCACTGAATCACCTCAGGACAATAGAAAAAAAAGCCACCAAGGATTTGCCAGGCTGAATGTGTCATGCACTATGCACTGAAAGTCACAGTAAGCACAATGCAAGTGAGGAGTGCACACAGGAACTGCATCATGCTCTGCATGAGAGACATCAGCATGTCCCCCCCTGGGACCCACTCTAAACAACATTGCATGTCTATCCCACCTGGACACAATATTGACAGTCACACAACAGGTGCATAGGCAAAGGTAGTGGAGTCAGCACTCACCTGCTCCCCTGGTCTCTCATACAGCTTGGTGTACTGTGGGAGGAGGCAGGCCAGAAACGCCTCATTCTCCTCCAGGGTGAATGGCTGGGCCCTCTCCACAGTACGTGACATGGTCCAGAGGAAGCAGAGACAGCAGCAGTGTGGACGACATGGGTTCTGGCTGCCTTATATCTGTCTTGCTGAGGGGCTTTCATTTTGAGGAGTACATTGTGATTGGTCAGACACATTCGCATCGTACGTTTACTCCAACTCTTTAAACATACACCAATGACACACATTCTCATCGTTCAAATTTTGAGCATCATGTCAAGTCAACAACCACTTTGCAACATTGTATTTTGTGGCCAACGAACTGTTCCAGGACACCTGATGGACACATTTCAACTGAAAACTCGGTTTCCATGACAACCAGCATGCATTTAGGGCTTAATACTTGTCCCTTATGTGTCCCCTATGTAATTTTGAAATCCACACACAGGTACGGTGCATTTCACACGTACCCCTACAGGCACCAGTTGTACGGTGTGTTTCACACGTACCCCTACGGCACAAGTACAATAGTGAAACGAAGCATACACACACGATGATTGCGGGTGTACGGTGCGTTTCACGCGTACCCCTAAGGCACAAGTACAATAGTGAAACGAAGCGTACACACGCGATGATTGCGGGTGTACGGTGCATTTCACACGTACCCCTACGGCACAAGTACAATAGTGAAATGAAGTGTACACACGCAATGATTGTGGGTGTACGGTGCGTTTCACACGCTTACAATGGTAATACAGGCATACACATGCCAGGAATGGAGGGCTACGAGTCGCAAAAGGATGTCCATCAAGTACTTGTCATTGCATACTTTCATGTGCAGGCCCTAGGTGTGTCAGCCAGTGATATTGCACAGGTCCACTCATCTAGTTGCTCAATTGATGTGTGATGACCTGTGGACACATGTCATGTGTGATGGGGCACTATGTGGCACACATCACGTTGACACTTGCCACATGTGTGTCTTTAGTCCAACTGTGTCATGCACAGCAGCAGTGGGATGGCACAGTCATCTCCACCCGCACCTGTCTCCTGATGCCAGGGACAGGGACACTCTATCAACTGACATGTCACGATCAGCGTGCCCCTATGTGACTATGTCAGGTGTGTGTCATGTGTTCCCATGAGCTTGCTGTTAGTGTTCCGTCAACTGCATCTGCTGTTGGTGCATCCAAAATGGGTCTGTGTGGAGATGGGCATGGCACACGTCTACGCACACCGTGCCACATGTGGATTACCATGGCTGTAGGGTCTGTGTGCATCGGACATCATATTTTCCCAGGCATACATGTCTGCGTCGTCTCAATGGCTGTGGTTATTTGTTGTCACGTGTACCCCTTCATCACAATGTGTTTCATATGTACATTTGACATTCCATGTGACCTGTGCGTGTGCCTTGCAGTCAACTGCTTGGATGAGATGACATCCTTCCAATGCTGCTATGTGGATGTGTGTCACTCCGGTGATATCACTGGCTTTTCACTCAGACTTGCCCCCAGCTCATTTCAGGGCATGTAATGTAGACTTGACAATCAACAGGTGTATCTGGCTTTTCGTAGGAGTGCCAGCAAGCTGGCATATGTGTCCTGGATGTATTGCACACACCAGACTCCATAGTTACCTGATGTTTAGTAGCAATTTAGCATGTGCTATGCTCATTGACATTGATGTTGGCAGACTCTCAATCTTCATAATTCCTAACAATGTCTTGCAGGGCACCGCTTGTCCCAAGAACAATACTAGACTTGGCTGCCATGCGGGAACGTGCCTGCATCCGACGTTACAGATTCACTCAACAGTTGATTGAGGACTTGACCGACAAGCTGGCACCACACCTCCAACCGCGACACAGGTATCCTACTGCGCTGACCCCAAAGATGAAGGTGATGGCAGCCCTACATTTTTTTGCTACAGGTACGTTTCAATTGACCATAGCTGATGTTGGTGGGATGTCACAGACAATGTTCAGCCGTGTCCTGCGTGATGTTTTGGCAGCCATGTTGGAGCACCTTGATGAATTCAGCAAATGTCCTACTCCTGAGGAATTGACAGATGTAAAGGGTGATTTCTATGCCCTAGGAGGGATGCCCCATGTCATTGGGTCCATTGATGGGAAACATGTGGCTTTGGTACCACCACAGGCACAGGAGCAAGCCTATCACAACCCTAAACATTACCACTCAATAAATGCCCTTGTGGTGTGTCTTGTTAACATGCTGATTTCCCATGTCTCTGCACGTTTTCCAGGATCAGCACACGATGCCTACATCATGAGGCGTAGCAGGGTGCCACAAATGATGCTGCGGCTGCACAACGAACAAGCATGTCTTGTTGGTGGGTAAACTCTGTTGGTCCTGTGTGTTGCGGTATCTTTGGCTCTTACGGCATTATTATTTATTATTATTATAATTATTTTAAACATTTATAAAGCGCGGCTGACACCTTGCAGGTTTCCTGGCGCTGGTGAATACTCTTAACTGAGGGGAACAAATAGCGAGGAGCGGGAAGAAGGGGCCGTTTCTAAGGGAATAACCACGTCTTGATGCGTTTCCTGAAAGGGAGGAGCTGTGAGATTTGACGAATATCAGGAGGCAGACTGTTCCACAGCTTAGCCGCTGCGACTCTGAAAGATCTGCCCCCCGTCCTGACTTTGTTATATTTAGGAACAATCACCAGACGGGCTGAGGCTGAGCGAAGAGCTCTTGAAGGGGTATACCATGTAAACATGGCCTGCAGAGGTTTAGGTCCAGCTCCATGGAGCGCTTTAAAAACAAGGCAGAGGGACTTGAAGGCCACACGTTGTTTAAGCGGAAGCCAGTGTAATTCAGCTAGGGCCGCTGAGGCTGAAGATCTCCTAGTCCAACCCAGAACTAATTTGGCTGCGGCCGACTGAACTCTTTGAAGTCGGTCAAGCAGGGCAACTGGGGAATCAAGTAACAGCGCGTTGCAATAGTCCAGGCGACTGAGGATGGTGCACCTGACTATCTGCTGCCGAGCTTGTACGGGTAGCAATGGCATAACTTTGCGCAGGGAGCGCAGGAGAGCTGTGCACATTCCCACCGTTTTAGCAACTTGGGTTTCAGTGTTCATTTTATCATTCAGTGTGGCCCCAAGGTTGCGAACCGATGTGACTGGCCGAGGTTTATCTACTGTTTCCGGGGGCCAAAAGTCGCTGGGGAATTGCCGAGGAATGCGACTACCTGCACAATACAAAACCTCCGTTTTGGAGGAATTAAATTGCAGCGAGTTATTGTGAAGCCACCCAGCCGTCTCTCTTAAGCAGTCGTGAAAGGCTGCAAGGGGGGTAGAGTCTTCTCCCTCCCAAGAGAGGATGAGCTGGGTGTCATCCGCATAGTTGATTGTTTTTAACCTGTATGCCTTTATCAACGTGATCAAAGGTCTAAGGTACACGTTAAAGAGAATGGGGCTGATGGAGGAGCCCTGGGGCACCCCATGAGGGACAGAAGAGAATATAGATTGATAAGGGGGGAGAGACACCGCCTGTCTCCTGTCCCGTAGGAAGGAGTGGAACCAAAGTAGGGCAGTGCCGTCTACCCCAGCCGTCCGTAGTCGCTCCAACAGGACCCCATGGTTGACCGTATCGAAAGCGGCAGACAAGTCCAACAGGATCAAGGCTACTGCCTGGCCCCTGTCTGCCCGCAGACGAAGGTCCTCCAGAGCTGTCAAGACAGCTGTTTCAGTCCCGTGAGCAGGACGAAAGCCAAACTGAAAATCGTCCAGAATCTGATTTTTCTCCAGATGAATGGAGAGACAGGTGCTAACCCAGCGCTCTACAATTTTTGCTGGGAAAGGCAGGAGGGATATAGGCCGGTAATTGGACAAACAGTCAGGGTTCAAGGAAGGTTTTTTTAACAGTGGGGTGATGAGGGCCTCCTTCCAGGAGGATGGCACAAGCCCGCAGTGTAAGGATTGATTGCAGATCCTGCAGAGGGTGACAAAGAGGTCAGAACCAAAACTCTTCCAGACTTTCGGAGGCACCGGGTCAAGAGGGGATCCGGAGGTGATCCCAAGTGCCAGCCTTTCAAAATCAGGTTCTGGGATGGGGGGAAACTCCCGCAGCTTTTCCATGAGAGGAGAATCAGAGTGCACCAAAACAGGATCACTAGTACATGCTCTAGGTGTAATGAGACCACCTAGGGAAGGGGAGGAGTTCAGATTGAGAATAATAGTGTCGATTTTGTTTTTAAAAAATAGCGCAAGGTTATCGCAGAGGGCTTGAGTAGGAAGGGTAGATGTTATGGCACAATCAGGGTGGGTAAGGTTTTTGAGAATCTGAAAAATGCTTTTAGAGCTGTTGGGGGCATTGCTGATCGTAGTGCAGAAATAGTTGGCTTTGCTCTGATTAATGGCAGTTTTATATGCTTGGAGATGTTTTTTCCAGATTGCTTTATTCGAATCGGAGTAGCCTTGTCTCCATTTCCTCTCTGATTGTCTGCAGGCTAGTTTAAGAGATTTCAGAGAGTCGTTAAACCAGGGGGCAGGAGCTCTGCTTTTTGCTTTGCCTTTCTTCTGGGGGGCAAGAGAGTCTACGGTGGAGGTGATTGCTAGACAGAAGGCTTTGAAGTTGTTCTCAACCGAGTTGGTGGGGGAGAAACTGTTTTCAACACTGAATACAGTGCCCGCCGCTCTTAGTTTGTCAAGGGCTTTCCAATCTCTATACAGAAAATCTGAAGTAGTGCTACGTAGGGGCCTTTTAGCTTTATCACATGAGATGTGAAATTTAATAAGTGCGTGGTCGGTCCAACACATGGGCAGGATGTCACCCAGGTGTACCAACTGGGAAGAGGCAAAAATTAAATCCAGTTGGTGCCCGGCAGTGTGGGTGGGTTTGTTAACCAATTGTGAGAGGCCGACTCCATCGCAGGAAAGCACTAAGTTGTGCAGTGCGTTATCCAGGCTGGCATTGGACCAGAGATTAAAGTCTCCTAAAATGATTAGTTTGTGGTGAGAAGTGGCCAGATTAGTGACCTCCTGACCCACTTATTTACTAAGCCTGGGCGAAGCACTACGCTACGCTCGCGTAGTTTGCGAAGTTCGCGCTACTTCGCACTACGCGAACTGCACGTAGCACAGTGCGTACACGCGTAGCGTAGTGTTGCGTAGTGCTGCGGTCATTTTTTGCTTGCTCGCGGTCCTCAACGTCAAGTTGGCGACCGCGAGCAAGCAAAATGACATCCCGGCAAGACTTTTTCCTTCTTCGCGATCAGCAGCATCAAGTTGGCGATCGCGAGCATGGAAAATAAACCTCCAGGCGAGATTCCCAACGCGAGGAGGTCAGGTTTCTCATTGCGAGGGGTCGCGTATGCTCGCGACCGCTCGCGATGAGAAACTACCAGTTCGCATTGAGAAAGCTGCCGCTCGAGTAAAAATCTACTCGAGCAGCAGAAAACTACATCTCGCACTGTGCAAGATGCCATTTTCAATGATTGCACAGTGCCGGTTGCTTGTCCGCACTGTGCAATCATTGAAAACAACATCTTGCACAGTGCGAACATGTTACTACGCAGTTCGCGAAGTGCTACGCGTAGCTCGCGTAGTGCGAACTTCACTTTGCGTAGCTTCGCGAAGTGCTACTTCGCGAACTACGCCCACCCTTATTATTTACATGATGTTTCCATGTAGGGGACTCTGGATATCCCAACATGCCATGGCTAATGACACCTCTCCGCAACCCAAGAACAGCTGCAGATCACAGGTACAATAATGCACACGGGCAGACCAGGCGAGTGATTGAGAGGACGTTTGGCCTCCTGAAGAGCCGATTCCGGTGCCTTGACAAGACAGGCGGGTCCCTCCCATATGCACCGGAGAAGGTGTGCAAAATCTTCATTGTGTGCTGCATGCTGCACAACATGGCCGTTGAGAAGGCAGTGCCACTCATCCTTGATCCTGATGAGCAGCAACACCCACCCGTGGAGGATCCAGGGTTTGGTCACGAGGCAAGTGATGAGGAGGAGGAGGATGATATCCGGAGTCAGTTCATACACAACTTCTTCTCATAATGGTGAGTCACTGGGTATGAGTGTGCAAGCTTGTAGCATTGAGTGGCATGTGTTGCAATGTGTGTGTCCAGCTGACTGAATGCAAAGTGACTTTGATGTGTGTACTGATGTGTCACTCGAGTGATGAGGTCATGCCACACAGTTTTGCGGAGAGACTTTCTTTGAAATGTGCATGTGTCCAACATTGTTCATGTTTCGTAACTGACCATGTGTGCGGCGAGATTTGTTTTAGGTGACTTCTTGTGTGTCTGTCATTCCCAGGTTTTTGCGCCTGTTATCTGCTCGTGTCATCTTTGTCCTCCTGCTATTCCTCATGAGGATTGCAACTTGTGCTGAATCAGCGTTCCATGCACGGACATGTGGAAATGTCAGTTTGGGTAAGGATTGTAGCAAGGCTTTTTGGTGGTGGTACGGGTTGGGAATGTGTGGGGACTGCTTCTGTGCATGTTGTGGTACCATGTATACCTGTCTTCTCACCATGGAGCATATAACACGTAGCATCACTCCCATGACATGATACTCTCCCTTCTTGACAGTCATCTGTAGTGGAGTGTGGAGTCTGATGAAGGCATCAATGTGCGTAAACCTTGCCTCTGAAACATTGCTGATGCTATGGGTGGACATAGTGTGGGACATCACAACAACAGGCTCTATGGTGATTTGCAGCCTCTCCGTGTGCAGCAGGATGTGCTTGGCTCATCCCCTTGACTTGTGTGCCAGTTCATTGGGATTTACAACATCCGTGTTGTGAAGGGGGGTCCAGCGTATGTCCCACATGTTCTGTCAACTGACCTGTGAGTCTGTTCGTATGGATGCATTTCCCTTTGTGTGAGTTTGTGCAATAAAGGTGTTCAGCACAATCCAAAGTGCCTCATCTCTGTCACTGCAGATCTCTTGCCAGTTTGCATGCGTCATCTATGGCATAATTGTCAAAGATTGAGCATATGAGTGTTTGTGTACTTCGGCAACATGCATGCATTTCTTCATGGCTAATAATCTCTATTGTGCATGAAGAACCTGGTTGTGTATGTATTTGTGCAGGTTGGTCCCCACAACGGGACGTCAACGCCTGCTGACGGTGTGTCTCCGGTGCGCAGCTCCGCATTTTGTTGCCTGATCCTGTGGCCGTCATTTGTGTTGATTCTTCATACATTTTCTCGGAGTGGCCCATGAGTAACCTGACACTCCTTCCTTTACATACACCTGTTGCACTGTGCCTTTCTGACCTCCTTGTCTTTGTGTGCTACTTTTTGCCTAGTTTCTCACCCCTTCCGCCTGCTGCTGCCTCACCTGTGGCACCGCCCCACCGAGTGCCCTGATTCTGCAACCCACACGCCTCCAAAATGCTCCTCCCTTCCCCCCTCCACCCATTCTTAATGCAGCCAGCAGCTTGTCTGTGCCACTGTTGCGCCAACGCCGTGCCAAAGGCAGGACCTTCTGTGCCTGCAACGTGCACAGTGCACGACCCTCTGGTCCTTGCATGACCCATGTCACACAACAGGCTCATGCTGCAGCCATCCCTCCAAGCAATGTCCATCAGACAAGCAACCGCCTGCTATCAGGCAACCCCTAAGCGCACACACAACACCTTTGCATGCTGAGTGTGCAACTCCAACTGCCTACACAGCGTTGCCCCACCTACCAGACCCTGTCAGAACAACCAGGTCATGTGCCTCCTACTCCACACCCGCTCCGTCCACCAGCACGCCATTGGACTCTGTTACCTCCTCAACACAACAGCCCCACGCATCACCTTCATGAAAGTAACATGGATAAAAGCATCCTCAGCACACAACTTCTTCATTGCCATCTCTGACGGATACAAGATCACCCGCAGGGACGGCACCAACAATCCCGGCGGATGACTTGCAATTTATTCACAAGTACACCCTCAGAGTCACAAATCCGGTTTTGCACCAACCCCCTGGCAACCTTCAGAGTAACTCTCATCTACAGATCTCTAGGTCTACATCCACAAATCCCCAAAGCCATCAACATGTACATCTGCACGCATGCCCTCACCTCCACAGGCTACATGTGGCTGGGGGCCAGTAACTTCTTGCTGGAGTAGAACCACACCACCATCCATCATTGGTCCATCAACATTTGCATCCACGTCTCTGACAAGCAACACACTGCCCCACACCCCGCTACCGATCCCCCAAAGATGCTTGATGTAAGTCACCACAGACAAGCTGTGTGGGACACTCGAACCAACACCCCCGCCACACCCTGCAACCTCATACACTGGATCAGCAACTGATCCAACAATCTTGCCACATTGACAGACTTTCCTGTGAAGCACAACAACAGTTAAGCCACCTGGGACAAGGCAGACCTACTGGACTCATAAATATCTAGCCGGGATCTTGTGCAAACCTTGCAACACAAAGAACCATAAGTTACAGCCCTGGAAAACGCCACACACAGCCATCACCATATCATCAGCAAGGACAAGTGGAGATCCTTCAGATAGGGCCGAGGCACCACAACACACGACATAAAGGAGCTCATCAGCATTGTGAGTGGACTGACAGAAGCTCTCCATCCAAAAGACACCCCATCCTTGCAAGTCAGATCAAATCCCTTGCAACTTTCTACCACTGCAAGCTCATGGCCATACACAAAAGCCTTGGCACACAGAGGCAGACAGTACTATTATCCGCGGGACAAACCCCCCTCAGCTTCTGGACTCCAGTCAGCAGCAAATACACCACCTGGCTCATGTGCACCATCCACTCTGGCTCTCCATCAGGCCCCTTCCCACACAACATCTCAACCACATCATTCCTCATCCTTGAAGCCCACGTCCAGCGCGTCCTGAATGTCTCCTTTGAGTTTGCCACATTCCATGGGAGCTGGAGGCATGCAGAGACCCAGGCCCTTCTTCAACAACAGACGGCAGTACCGCAGGATCTCCTGGAACATCACCCTGCTTCCCTACCCAACAAATGTCATCAGGAAGACACTCATCGAGCAACTGACAAACTTCCTCCGCGCAAACAACTCCAGGCAACCGGCACCAGAACATTTTCCACAATAATCACACCACTGCAACTGTCATCATTGCCACCACCAACGACAACTTTGCACTGCTCAACAATGGTGAGACCACCCCCCTTGACCTCCCAACGGCATTCTACATGATGTGCTACCACACTGACAGCTCACACATCTCCAACACTGGTATCCAGAGGAGGGCCCAGGATTAAATCAACAAGTAGCTCACCAGCAAGGCCCAGGAAGTTGGCCTCCACCCTGCAGCATGTAGTACACTGGGGTCATGTGGCCCATGCCCCAGGGCTAATCTCTCAGCGTGACGATCTTCAATGTCTCCATGACCCCCCTCTCCACCATCACATGCGCACACGACCTCATCATCATCTCGTATGCCATTGACACCCAGCTGCTCCTCAACCACACCAAAGACCCAGCCATTGCCAGATCCAACCTTCAAGAAGGCATGAGATCCGTTGACGAATGGCTGAACATCAGCCACCTGAGGCTGGACTTGGACAGGACTGAGGTCATCATCTGAGGATTGTCCCCTTACAGCTGGGTCAACTCCTTGTGTCCCACCGGCCTGGTCACCACATCAGCACCCAGTGGCCACGCACGCAAGCTGGTGTTCATCATGGACTCATCGCTCACAATTACCATGCAACTCAACACCATCTGTACCTCATGCTGCGACACCCTCCGCATGCTGCAAATGATCCATAGATAGATCCACTCCAAGGCAAGACAGACCGTCCCCCAGCTCCACAACACCAGCTGTAGTTGCAGCACCGCCCTCCACAGAGGAACAACAGCAAAACTGCAGGAGAAGTTGTCCACGTCCAGGGTGCATCCCCACACCTCATCTTCAACATCCCCCGCCCCAGACACATCACCGTCCACCTGAGATAGCTACAATGGCTCACTGTCTGCTGCAGGATCACCTTCAGACTCCTCAACCACACTCAGGAGGCAGTTCACAACCCCAGACCCAAAAACGACCTTGGATGTCTGTCATCCAACACCCCGTTGGCCCTACTCCGTGAAGCCTACCTTGCCCTGGCCACAATTCATCACATACACAGAAAAACTGCATGCAGGAGATAGTTTCCCACCTCACCAAACATACCTGAGACTCTCTCCCTGGGCACCTCAACATGACCCATGACTTCGACACCTTTTATGATACTCTGCCAAATTGGTCTGTCTGAGCAGTATTGCAAGCCCCCCCTCAGCAGCTTGAGGCCATCACGGGTGAGCATTGGGCTCCAGTCTGTATTTGGTGATACATTGTGACCCATGTGTGTCCTCAACCGGACTCAGATCCAAGTGTATGGCTGGCTGGAGTTAGTTCCATACTCAGGCATACTTTGAGATATCCCCACACATATGTTGTGGACTCATGCTAAATGACTGCAACATAAAATTCAAATTATAATTTTTTTTATTATAGGTCTGGAACATGACTTGTGCACAGAAAAAGGTGCAATACAGGGACCATAGAATCCAAAGTTCACAGGGGGAGATGGGATCCTTGGCATTTGAAGTCATCAGAGTCCAGGCCACAGTGGGGCATCATTGGTCAGACTGTGACCAGCAAGTCCATGTGGCAGATGATGTCAGTCAATGAGGTGATGCTGTCGCACATGGAGGCCAGGTGCCATGCCAGGTGACCTGGGAGATGTGGATGGTCCGCTGCCTCTCACGGTCTTTTCCGTGGACGACCCACCTTCCTCGGGGACCCTCAGATGCAGGCCTTGACGATGCTTGGGACGCTCCGTCAGACGAATCCTCCTCCTACTCCTCCCTCCCTGTGGCTGGTGGTGGTCTTCGCCTGGTGGCACAGGGAGGGTTGTCCATGTTGTCGGCGATCCGACGGAGTGAATGGCTTATGTCCCTTTGCACCGCCAGGAGCTCAACCAGTCTTGCCTCCATCCGTCCTTGGTGTTCTTGTTGACTGGCATGTTGCTCGGCCTGCTGGTTCTTCATCTCTGTGAGGGTCACCACTACCTGGCTGAACTCCCTGGTGTCATGCCGGTATGCGTCCATGATTTTGTCTATGTGTGACATACCGGTCCCTTCAGCTGGCTGGTCAGGTTCTTGCCTCTGCCTGCCTCCACTCCCACCACCCCTGCACACATGAGCCTGGGCTGCCGTTGTGGGCACATCGGGTCTACGGGACCCCTGAGGGATGGCAGTGGTGGTGTTGTCTGCCTCCACCTGGGTGCCCGGTGCACCTTGTCCCTCCTGGTCAGACTGGTTCAGTTGTTCACTGCGGGCAGGGCTCCTCGGTGTCTCCTGGGATGTGACAGGAATGGGGTTGGTGTTTAGCACAGATGTTCCTGAACCAGGTCTGCAGGGGCTTGGACAGCAGAGGGTCCAGGTCGGTCCGGGTCATCCGCGTAGTGTTGAGAGGCGTAGCTGCCGGTGGGATCAGGTTCCTCCCTAGCCTGGGACTGTGATTCTTCACCCCCATTGTTGGGGGAAATTCATCACATTTCCCTGTGTGTGAGAGACAGACAATGTTAATACTGTTTCATGCAACATCCATGTTTCATACACATTCAAGTTGGCACTGTTCCTCCAGGTAGTTGTATGTGCCTAGCATTCTCCTCAATGTTCACTTGTGGATGGGTATGTTACGGGGGACAGATTGATATGTTCTCCGGAGTCTTTGACATGTAGATTTTTGGCTTGGATGCTTCTTCGGCTATGTATTGGTCTTGTTGTGTTACATGTCCATTGTGACAGTGGGTAAATCCATTGCCTGTCCCGGGGGTGTCTGCTTGTGTAAGGGGTATGTGTGACAGGGCCTGCTGGTGGGTGTAGTGTGATTTGGCACTGGGGCTCCCAGGTGATGTAGCTGTCCCCCCATGGAGCATGCTGCCATGACAGTGAGTGTGAGTTCCTGTCCTAGATATCTGACCTTGTTGTCTTGGTGTTTGTGTTTGCACTGGTCACAGGAGGGCCTTGTGCTGCCTACACCAGGGCCATGTGTCAGCTATCTGGTCAGTACTTTCCCAGTCCCTGTGCATTGCGTATGGTGCATGGGTATGTACCTGGGCCATATGAAGGTGAAGGTGTGGGTCTGAATGTGAAGAGAGGGGTATGTGTGAAGGAGCTTGTGTGAACGTGTATATGTTAAGGTGGATGGGTACAGCTGTTGGTGTGTGCTCTCTAGCTGCAGTGAGTCTGTTGCAAAGGCTCATGGTTTGTGTGGTCCCTTTTTATTGGTCCATTTGTGGGTGGGCCTCAGTTTGAATTTTTGGTGGGTGTGTTATAAGGGGTAGTTGTGAGTTTGCCCCTCTGTTTGGATGTGGCCAGGTCAGTCATTTCCATGTTTTGTGCACTGTAGACATGTTTTGTGGTGTTGTGCTAGTCGAATAGACCCTCCTTGTGCTATTTTACATTGCCTATTCACGGTGTGTACATACGCGATGTTGTTGTGGGGTGGGTACATACGCGATGTTAGGGTACGCACTGTACATACGCGATGATGTTGTTGTGAGGTGCGTACATAAGCGATGTTGGGGTACGCACCGTACATACGCGATGATGTTGTTGTAAGGTGCGTACATACGCGATGTTGGGATATGCACCATACATACGCGATGATGTTGTTGTGGGGTGCGTACATATGCGATTTTGGGATACGCACCGTACATACGTGATGATGTTGTTGTGAGGTGCTTACATACGCGATGTTGGGGTATGCACCGTACATACGTGATGATGTTGTGAGGTGCCTACATACGCGATGTTGGGGTACACACCGTACATATGCAATGATGTTGTTGTAAGGTGTGTACATACGCGATGTTGTTGTGAGGTGCGTACATATGCGATGTTGTTGTGAGGTGCGTACATATGCATGGGGGGGCCTGTACAACTCGCACCCCGGGAGCTACTTTTCCCGGGATACGAGTCGTACAAAGTTTGCTTTGTAGCAGGTAAAGTCATTCCCCGTGTACGGGACGTTTTCCGTACGAATCCTAAATCAGAAAGCCGGTCCGGATCGTACTTGTACGCTCGGACTGTATTTTTTTTATTCGTACGGAAAAGTGTCCGGGTCCGTCTCGTACAACTTTTCCAGATCAAATTAGTGCGGATGGGGCCGATCCGTATGTATTTTTCCCGTAGGAATCGTACTTCACGGGTGGGACGGGACTTGTATGATTCGTAAGGGAAAAATTACGGATACAAGTTGTACGGGAAAAAAAAATACAGGATCGGAATGGACCCCCAAATAAGTGGAAGCATGATGTGCACAGCCAAATCTACGTCTCTGCCAAATTCAATGTAATTCCCTCCAGCTATTCTGTCTGTAGGCTTTTTCAAAGATCCTACGGGAATTAAAATTGGGAAACACTTTTTGAGACTTCCCCTCATTTTCTCGGCCCCTGCTAGATGAGCCACCCTGAAACTTTCCAGACACAAGCTGGCATGAGTGTCGAATTTTGGGGGGAATATTTGTAAAGATTTGTCTACCTACACCAAAGATATAGACAACTCAAAAACAGGTTTTTAGTAGAAAACTGGTCCTACTGATAACTCCCTAGCCCTCTGGCACGATGTGTAGTGCAGGTCACGCTGATTTTACAGCATGGAAAAAACTCCCATTGCTAAAAACAGTGCAAACAGTGTGACTTAGCAGAACTTCACGAAGCACAGCAGAGTTTTTCTCCCACTTTGCGGAGTTCCGCAGAGTAGGCCTTTGCAAACTCCACCCAGACCTGATAAAAATAATGGGGGCGCATGGGGCCCCCCTTAATGAGCTCTATAAGGCCTGGAGACAACCACTTCCCCTGGGCTAAAGAAAGATTTATGGGAGTTGCATGGAACACCAAGCCCCATGGACCACTACTTCCCCGGGCTAAATAACACCAACTGGGGGCCCTGCAACCCCTAGGACCCAGGGACCACCACCTCCTGGGCCAAATATTTTTTTTAAATGAGAGAGGGGCTGCACAGCCCCCCTCCCAGGCCATATATGGTACTGGGGACCGCCACCTCCCTGGGCCAGCAAGTGCAGATCAAAGGAGGGGTGGAGTCAATAATGGTCCTGGGGACTGCCACCCTCCCAGTGTTGGCTCCTGCTATGTCCTGTGGTTCCCACCCCAGGGACGTAGCTGTTTGCTCTGAATTGGTGGGAGCTTTGAAAGCTCCCACCAAGTGAGAGCAAACACGAACTCTACTCTCAACAAGCAAGATCTGTGAAACACCTCAAGCTTGCTGAGAGCGGAGTTTCATCTGTTTCCCTGCAGGCTGTCTAGCGAGTAGGGAAATAGACAAATGGATTGCCCTGAGAGACAGGGAGGTGGTAGTTTAGCAGCTCCCTGTCAGTGAGAGCAATGCCAGTTCCCACAGGAGGCGGGGAGCCAGCTAGAACCATGTGGTCCTTGAGGCTCCCCAAGGTCCGAGGGAGAAAAGATGAGAAAGAAGCAAAATAAAAGTCAGAAAGAGGCCGAATAAAGGTCATCAATGAGCAGAAAGAGGCCAAATAGTGGTCAGAAATGAGGCAAGATAAGGGTAAAAAATGATCAGAAAGAGGCAGAATGAATGTTGGACATGAACAGAAAGAGGCAGAATGAAGGTCAGCAACCAGCAGAAAGCGGCAGAACACTGGTGAGAAACGAGGAGAAAGACACAAAATAAAGGTCAGAAATGAGAAGAAAGAGGCATAATAAAGGCCAGAAACAAGCAGGAAGAGGCAGAATAAAGGACAGCAAAAAACAGAATGAGGCAAAATAAATGTGTGAAATGAGCCGAAAGAGGCAAAATAAAGGTGAGAAACGAAACAGAAAGAGGCAAAATATAGGGTCGGAAATGAGCTGAAAGAAGAGCGATAAAGGTGAGAAATGAGCAGAAGAGGCAGACTAGAGGTCAGAAGCAAGCAGCAAGGGGCAGAATAGAGATCAGAAACAAGCAGAAAGAGACAGAATAAAGGACAGAAACAAGCAGAAAAAGGCCAAATAAAAGCCAGAAATGAGTAGATAGAGGTGAGATAAAGGTCAGAAACAGCAAAGAGACAGAAAAACATGTGAGAAACGAGTATAAAAAAGGCAGAATAAAGGTAAAAAATTAGCAGAAGAGGCAAAATAAAGGTCAGAAATGAGTACCAGAGTCCAGAAAGGTCTTGTGGGAGACTCCGCCAAAGGTTGGCAGGGTCCCCAGCAGAAGAGTGGGGGGACAAGGGTAAACAAAAGGAGTTCCAAAAAGGGCCCAAAAGTAATCCCCATGGGAACAAAAGTTCCCATGGGGATTTCAGCCTCCCACTGAAATTAAACCATGGGTCTCGCCAGGTAAGCCTGTGCAGAAGGGTCCCAAGACCTGTTTTAGTTGTGGTCAGGTTGGCAACTTCCGGGGGGATCCTAACTGTCCCAAACCGGTTACCACTGCACCCACTGGTGCACCACACCAGGAACTGGCTAGTGTAGCCTTGGGGGAGGAGTCGGGTGCCCAAGGTGGGTGAGGTCCAGCAGAGAAGTCCCTGGTTTCTTTAGGAGACAGTGAGATGGTCCCAAGGATGTATCTGCCTGAAAACACTAAAACGTACAGGCAGTGGGTGACCATCAATGGCCATAGTGTGGAGGCTCTGAGAGAAGCCGGAGCCAGTGTGACAGCTGTCAGTTATCGGCTGGTGTCTGAAGAGCAGGTGTCCCAAACACATTCTACCCAGTAGTTGCCACTGACAACTCAGAGTGCCTCTGCAAAGTGGCACAGGTTCCCTTGGATTGTGGGGGGCTCTCAGGTACCTTGAGAGTAGCTGTGAGGACAGCCATGCCTGTTGACTGTCTGCTGGGAAATGATTTGGAGAGCTCCCCTTGGGCGAAGGTGGAGTGGAGCGGAGGTCTCATTTGGAGATGTTGGGTCTGCCTGAGTGGGCATGTGTGACCACTCGGTCAATGGCAGCCAGTAGGGGCATTCAAGAGGACCTGGAGCCTGAAAGAGTGGCCCAGGTACCTGCTGGGAAGAGAACAGACAGGAGTCATTGGAAACTGGCCCCCGAAGTTCCCCCGGTCCAGGAGGAGGTAGACCCTGAGGGAGATGCCCTGGAGCCTACAGGGGGACAAGTAGCTGAACAGGGAGACCTGCCTGAGCTGACCCATTGGCAGCAAGAAGGAGGGCCGACCAGGGAGGAGATCTGCCAGGAGCAGTAGACGTGCCCTTCTCTCATTGTTTTGCGGCAGCAGGCTGCAAACCAGGCAGCAGGTGATCAGTCAGGATCACATGGGATATACTTGGAGAATGGTCTCCTGTATAGCGAGCCTAAGGTTGCTGAGCCTGGGTCAGCCTGTGTGCTGGTGGTACCCCAGTGCTTCAGAGCCTTCCTACTCGGTGTGGCTCATGAGGTGCCTTTGGCAGGACATTTGGGGCAAGACAAGACCTATGAAAGGCTTGTCACCCACTTTTACAGGCCCCACATGCGCAACCATTCTGATGCTCACTGTATGTCTTTCCAGACTTGCCAGGCAAGTGGTAAGAGTGGGAGGAAGTGTAAGGCTCCTCTCCATCCTTAACCTGTGGTCAGCATCCCCTTTGAGAGGGTGGGCATTGACATTGTGGGGCCTCTGGATCCCAAGACAGCCATGGGCAACAGATTTATCCTGGTCTTGGTGGACCATGCCACCCGGTACCCAGAAGCCATCCCTCTCTGGACTTTGATGGTCCCCGTGGTGGGTCGTGCTTTGATGGGGACTTTCTCCCATGTGGGGTTCCCCAGAGAGGTGGTGTCCGACCGTGATACAAACTTCATATCAAAGTATATGAAGTCCCTGTGGCACGAGTGCGGTGTAACTTAAAACTTCACCACTCCTTACCACCCCCAAGGTAACGGGCTGGTTGAATGATTCAACTGGACCCTAAAAGGCATGATTATGGGTCTTGGTGAACCTATGAGGTGTAAGTGGGATGTCCTGCTCTTTGCTTACAGAGAGGTGCCCCAGAAGTCCCTCGGGATCAGTCCCCTTGAGCTGCTGTACAGCCATCCTGTAAGAGGACCTCTAAGTCTTGAGGAAATATGAATTTTGTGATCAGTTATGTCCCCTATCGTAGACCCCAACGGCTCCATGTGCATGCTATAAGTACATGTATGTTCCCTCCAGTTCCAGTTATGAAGACGCAAATACATGTGCGTCCACCGTCAACATGTCCTCTTTCAGATCCGCCATGAATGGGTCAGATATTCCATTCATAAGTATGAAAGGCCACCGACTTTATGTGGTTCACTTTCCACATTTTACAGATTCAGGCGAGTAGGCCCTGAATTCTGTCATCAAGCCTTTTCCTGCCTTCTGCCTCTGAAAGCTCCAGTCCGAGCCTGCATCTGTATCCATGAACTTTGTCCTACTCCCTGCGCGGCTGACGGTGCCTGATCCAGCCTGTTGCCTGCCAAAAACTGTATTTCACCTTCAAGATTATCTGCTCCGCTCCTCATCCGATGCATTCCTGTCTAGTAGTTTAGGTAAACATTCTTCCAGCTACCGTGCTAAGGGCCAGGCCTCGCTGTCCTCATGCAAGTAATTCATAGCCCCTGTTACCATGGAAGATTCCTGCCCCCTCGCATCTCATGTAGACACTTAGACGCTTGTACACGCACTAACAGTCAGTATAGAATAGATTCCGTCCGAGAGACCTTTCCTTTTGGATAATACAGTTCTTTAAACATAAGATATTAGATATGATTTGGGATTAGGTTGACATGACCCCTCAGACTTCTGTCTCCACATGTAGAGCTAAATGTCAAGTCCCCTTCACCCTCTAGTTGCACGTCAATCACACGTCATGCGGCTGTGCGCGCATCTCTGCCAAATATTTCTGCTGACATTGCAGGATTCTCTTATGGATCCACCCACTTGTGACATCATGTTTAATGACGTATTTAGTTACGCCTATGTTTACGCCTATTTTCATTACGTATGTGTATCATATCTGTATTATCAGCTGTTACGCCTCTTGCATCTGTCTTAATGTAATGCTTTCCATATAAATACCATTACTTGTCAATAATGTATTGCCTTCCCTTCCTGAACCTTCGTGGTGATGGAATTTGAAGCCTGCAGTTCGAACTGTAAATTCCTTTGTAGAGGAATAAAGCCTTTTAGAACCTCTAATACCACGGATTCTGCCTCTTATATTTACTGAGTTATTCTTACTAGACTTTACCGCATATAAAAATAGTACCGGTAATGAAATATTTACCACATAAATTGGCGCCCGAACAGGGACACTTTCTCATCTCACGCGCCGGAGGTGCGTTGCAGGCCCGGTCTCCTGCCACAGCTGAACGGACAAAAACGCGTACCTGCAGGATTTCCTGTATCTCCCTCCGGCCAAGCGGGGGCGACTGAGGCTGCGATCAACACCCAGACGAGGCGGTGAGAAGTGCGAAGTATCCCGACCAGAGCCTAGCTAAGAGAGCAAGATCCGAGGTATACAGAGGCCCACCAGGTTCTGAAGTTCCGAGTCCAGTCGAGTCGAGTCCAGTCCGGTCCAGTCCAGTTCAGTTCCGAGGCCTTCCGTTCCGCGCTACCCGGTGAGTACCATTGCCGGGGAGGCATTTAAACGTGCACATAGGTTGTGCCGGTCAAGACGGGTTTGGGTACACAAATCCGGTCTGCACTGTTTCAGCAGTGTATCTGTACTGTTTAACAGTATATCTAGTATGTCTTGCATATAATTCAGTATTATCTAGTGTCAGTATTATGTCAGTAACTAGTTTTCTATTAGTTATCATTGTTCGTTAAATGTTAAATGTTAAATATTTTAAGTACGTTCTATACATTGTGGTGTGAATGATTGGTCATTATTGTGTTTATTGTATTAAGTGTGTTCAAGATTAAGTAACCAGATCTAAAAATGCCGCTCTTTTCGAAATTAAGACAGATCAAAACTAGAAAAGGGGTACTCGAAGAAGCTGTTCCCATTCCACCTAGGGACACTCCAGGGTACTTCATGTATCATAAACATGGCCTAGACGCCGTATTATTTCTTGATCTGTGGGTGGACTACACCAAGGATTTACCAGAGAGTCAGAGATGGCCCGCAGCTGGGACCTGGGATGCAGATTGCATCATGAGAGTAGAAGAAGAATTATGGAAAAAGAAAGCCAGACAGTCACAGAAAGATGCCATTGAATTATGGCGTAAAGAATCATATAGACGTACAGAAAAAGCGCTCAGACAGGAAGAGAAAGGTAGGGAGAATTCGAATAAAACCCGAGAAAATTTATTAATTGAGGAAGGTACCCGAGTAAAAGCAGAACAAGTAGATAGACAACGAAACACTCTTATGAATGGTATGTATCCTCTTCTGGCCGAAGGGTTACCTCAGGCCACCCCGGAAATACCGAAAAACTTGACACCCCCATTACTCCCGATAAAAGCACATCCCAAAACAGCAAAAGATGTTTTCCTTTCCTCCTATTTAGATGACGTAGCTCCCGAGTATGCTAATGCCACACCACACACACCGCTTGCCGATGGTGTTCAACACCAAGAGCATCCGTCTGTATCCCCGCAACAACAAACTCCTACGCCCATTCCCACAGGTCCGTCCGTTTCTACTGTTTTTCCCGCATCTACAATTTCTATCTTACGTCCAACGAATCCTTTCGTGCCTAGCACCTCAGACGGTGCTACAGGAGGTACGACAGACATGTTTGCCACGCCGCCGCGAAATAAACAGACCCTTAGAGATTTAGCACTTCAACGTACACCCCAACTAGCGACATCCGACATGTTTAAAGAACATCTTGTGGATTGTAGATACGATCCAGTGCCAGGTAAACAGGACAGATTGCTACTATCATCACTACGTATACGACGAGCTACATTGTATTTAATGACGATACCAGGAATGGTTGAACACCTAGACAATATATATCACTTTGTCCAAACAGGGCGAGGCCCAGAAAGTATTAACGAAGCTATGGAATACCAGAAAGTGGATGTACAAAGACAACTACTACGTTTTTTCATAAACTGCGTGATCAGGAACCAAGACAGGCCTGAGGCAGATCATGATACCATGCAAAAACTTGCCAAATGGGGTCAGAACATATCAGACGAGAAACATGATAGACAGGCGTGTATAATCGCCATGTATCGAAAGATCCGCAAGGAAGTAGAACGAATACATAAAGAAAGACGAGAAGCAGACAGAATTGAATCGGAGGGAGAGGAGGAGCAAGAATCAGAACAATTAGAAACGATAGCTTACGTAGGTAGAGGAAGACACCATAATAATACTAGAGGCTTTAATGACCCGATACGTCCGATACGTCCAGAATGTAACAGACACTTTCAAACCCCTATGTTAAATACAAGGTCCCCTGAACACCTATTCCAAGCCGCTGATAAATTACTCCGAGATCGAAGGGGGTACCATATGCTCGATTCCATGGACGAACAAGAATTAGCTAGGTCAGCAGTACAATGGGCTGACAGTCCCAGCAAATACAGTGATGATGCACTAGCACACACGTTTCTGAATCTTGCCCCCGACGAACAGCGTTTAGCTAGTATATACATGATTCAACACCTCCTTATATTATATAAAAGCCAACACTCTGATCCTGGACCCTTACCTGACATATTGACCGAATTACTCACGAATAAATGGAGAGGGTCAGGTACTGATTTGATTAAAGAAATTCTAGAATTTCGAAATCAGTATATAATTTTCGTATGCCCAGAACACGTTCCAGTTCCCACTATGGGAAGAAAAATGTATCACATAGATAGACAGAATCCGTTACGCGAAGTACACCCAATCAGAGGCGAAGATAATAACTTTACACGCGTGTTTGTGTACACGCCTATAACCAAAATTGAATTATTAGAAATGAAGAAAGTAGTACCCAGCCATGACAAAGATCCAGCAGGTTTCCACCGTGAGATAAAAGACATGTTACTCATGGGAGAGTATACCTACCCCGACATTATGAAAATATTGAAAGTGCTAATGCCTGCCGGTGTTTACGAGAAACTCAAAGAAAAGGAATGGGAGGTGGGAGACCAAAAGATAGATTGGACAGCATTAGAAAACGAAGAAAAGGCCCGAGCTGCAGGATCAGGGCTTGGGGAAAAGACTACAGCACTACCAGGATTACTAGTGCAGGTACTGCCACGTTTATTAACTACGAAAAAGGAAGACTGGGGTGCAATCTCAGCCTGTAAACAAAAGCAAGATGAAGACACTAGTGATTTCTATTCCCGATTTGAAAAATGTTTTGGTATTAATAGTGGCATAAAAGCAAGTAGCGAATCATATCCACATCTGTTTGTGACAAAATTAGTTGAAAATTCCCTGCCACAAGTTAAGAATAGAGTATTGAAATTCGAGAGTACCTGGCAAGGTAACACCCCGTCACAGATGTTACAGATGTTACAATATCACCACAATAGAATTAGAGAAGAACAAGAACATGAACAAAGACGTATGAAAGATACGAAAATGAAAATGCTTGTTGCCCAGTCAGTTCCAGCTGATGGTCATAAAAAGGGTGATGCCACAGGTCCGGTGAAAGGGACATGCAACTATTGTAAACAACAAGGTCATTATATACACGATTGTCCAGTTCTGAAACATAATATCGCCACGGGTAGAACTCAGGAAAGACCACGTCCACCTAGACAGGATCAGAATCAACAACAAATCCCTCAGCATGCACAACCTAGGTCAGCTCCGCAACAACTAGCTCCGCAACAGGCAGCTCCACAACAGACAGTAGCACCACCACAAGCGCAGCCTATTGCTGCCACGCAAGCAACGACACAACAGATGTACCAGTATGCACAAGCTGATTATCCCGATTATCAGCGATACACATGAAATAGCCTAGAGAGGGAAGTTGGCTTACCCCTTATCGAGGTTCCTGTAGATCAAGAGGGACCTTATGTACATAGTGAACTATTAGGGGAAGACAGAAAGTTTTTACTTGATACAGGGGCAAGCAGAACAACTATACGACGCAGTGAAGTTCCAGGGGCACCCCTCTCAGGCTCACAGAATATTTCCCTTGGATTCTCAGGAAAGCCTATCATTAATGAAGTTACGCAACCCCTTCCACTCACGGTTGGTCCATTGACACGTACTACAGATTTATTGCTTACTAAATCATGTCCAGAAAACTTGTTAGGTATAAAAACATTGAAAGCTCTAGGAGCCATAATATGTTGTTCTCCGGAAGGAGTACGACTATTTTTACGTGACTTTAAAGGTCACTACGTGTCCAGAGACATGGATCACCGGCTGCAGAATTTACCTACACATTTATGGGCACAAGGCCCCACTGATGTTGGTTGCATGAACATTACACCATATCGAGTCACACTAAAAACAGGAGTAGTACTACCACGAATACGACAATACAAGTTACCACCAGATGCTGCTGTGGCTTTGCTGCAAATCATTGACGAGCTCATTGCACAAGGAGTGGTTGTAGAAACAGACTCCAATGTATGTAATTCCCCGATAATTCCAATTCTTAAGAGAACGGATCCAAAAGCACCACCAGTATATCGATTAGTTATTGATCTGCGCGAATTAAATAAATGTATTGTACCACAATACCCTGTGGTTCCAGATATCTCTTCATTACTAACAGCTATTGACTCAGAAGCAACGTTCTTCACTGTAATTGATCTCAAGAATGCTTTCTTTAGCGTCCCAATAGATCCGGAAAGTCAATATTTGTTTGGATTCAGTTTAAATGGACGAAGTTTTAAATTCACACGCGCTCCTCAAGGATTCACAGAAAGCCCCAGCATCTATAGCCAAGCACTAAAACGAGAACTTGACAGTATCCACATGCCAGTTAACACTGCCTTGCTTCAATATGTCGATGATCTGCTGATCACCGCCCGAAGCGAACCTGAATGTGAAACAGCGTCACTGACGGTTTTAAAATTTCTGGCCGACAAGGGGCACAAGGTGTCCCCTTCTAAGCTGCAATTCTGTGTCCAGCGAGTTGTTTACCTTGGGCACTCGCTGTCCAAGGAGGGAAGACAGCTTACACCTGATCGCATCCAGTTAATCGCTAACATGTCACCACCCAAGACACAAAAGGAGGTGCGGGCTTTTATAGGTCTCACTTCATACTGTAGGCAGTGGATCCCTCAATATGCATTTCTAGCAAAACCACTCATCCAATTGACAACACAGGAGGCAGTCACATTGACTGTCCTCCCTTGGACTCAAGAACATACACATGCCTTTGAAAGCTTAAAGAAAGCTTTATGCCAAGCACCTGTTTTAGCAACACCATGTTACAGGAAACAGTTTACACTCTTTGTTACAGAACGCGAAGGTACTGCCTTGTCAGTACTCACTCAGGAACAAGCAGGATCACACAAACCATGTGCTTATTTCTCTAGTACATTAGATCCAGTAGCTCAGGCTCTTCCTGCGTGCCTGAAATCAGTGGCAGCAACAGCTTTAGCAATCAGACAAAGCGATGCCATAGTGTTAGGACATCAATTGACAGTACAAGTACCACACGCAGTAGAGGTTCTCTTGAACCGCACACAAACACAACACTTGACTATAGCGAGACTCACCGGTTATGAATTAACATTGTTCCAACCACACATAGAAATCAGACGTTGTAATACATTAAATCCTGCTACACTTTTGCCAGTAAACGGAACAGATCCCTTAGCACATGATTGTATTGAAGTCATTACTATCACGACGAAACCCAGACAAGACTTGACAGACATCCCTTTATCAGATTCGGACCTGACATTGTATGTAGATGGTTCATGTATGAGAACAAGTACAGGAGAGTTAGTGGCCGCTTACGCAGTCACAACAGACACTGAAGTCATTGAAACAAATTGTATTAACACTTTGTCAGCTCAAGCAGCAGAGCTCATCGCTCTGACACAAGCCTGTATTCAAGCCAAAAATAAGAAAGTCAACATATACACAGATTCACGTTATGCATTCGGAGTCGTCCATGACTTCGGTGTATTGTGGCAAGAGAGAGGTTATTTAACTTCTCACGGTGCCCACATCCAACACGGACCCCTCATTCAAGCCCTATTAGACGCGATTCATCTACCTACTGCAATATCGATTATGAAATGCAAAGCCCATACAAAAGTTACCGATATCATTTCTCAGGGTAATGACCTAGCTGACAGAACAGCTAAACAGACTGCTCAGAACCAGACTCATACAACTGACGCGACAAAGACAATAGTTCCGACACCAACACATTGCATGACAGTTAAGGATCCCGCCCTTGATGTAATTGACATACAGACACATGCTACACCAGAAGAAATAAAGAAATGGACTGAATTAGGAGGGATCCAAACGGATCAAGGATGGATGACGAAGGAAAAATCTATATGGTTTCTTCCCGACTCCATGGTTCAAGTCATCATTAACACAATACATAGTCCAGCGCACCTAGGAGAAAAAGCTATGCTAGACAGTATTCAATACATTTGGTTCAACAAACACTTGCGAGCAGCAGCCAAACAGAAAGTACGTACCTGTATGATATGTTGTCAGTTTAATCCAGGTAAAAGCATCCCCGTAGAGCAGGGTGGATTTCAACCTCCCGATCATGCTTTTGAAGTCCTCCAGATGGATTATATCCAGATGGAACGATGCCGAGGATTCAAATATGTTCTCGTAATTGTCTGTGCTCTTTCCCGTTGGACAGAAGCCTACCCGGTTTCAGATTACACTGCCCCGACTACTGCCAAACAGCTAGTTCGAGAATTCTTCCCACGATTCGGTTTGCCACGTGTTGTCTACTCAGATAATGGCCAGCCATTCTCCTCCGAACTAATGAAACACGTTTCACTTCTGTTAGGTTACCAATGGAAATTCCACTGTGTCCGACATCCCGAGGCTGCAGGTCTCGTGGAACGTCATAATCAAACTCTGAAAATCAGATTGTCCAAAATATGTAGAGAAAAAGGTGTCGATTGGATAGTAGCCTTACCAGTTGCGCTCTTTTACATGAGAATGGTAGCACATTCTCGAACAGGGCTATCCCCGTACGAGGTGATCTTCGGTAGACCACCAAATATGTGGGGGACGCCTATACCTCGCAAAATCACTGATGTTGACTGTAATATGCTGACAGATTACCTGGCTTCCTTGATGTCTGCACTACAATCTTGTCGTTCACAGGTAGCTGCAGCTTTTCCCGATAACACTGAGGTGAAGCCCCATGACGTGGTTCCAGGTGATCTGGTTCTTGTGAGGAACTTCGACCGGAAGACCCAGTTGGAGCCCAGGTGGAAGTCACCCAAACTCGTCTTGCTGACAACAAGGACAGCCGTGAAGATTGAGGGACGTAAAGGGTGGTTACACTCGAGTCATATCAAGAAATTTTATGGACTATCGTCCGATGTGAACACTCAGCCCTGCATTCCCTCACAGACAGACTCAAAGCTCCCCTTGGTTGAACAAACAAAACACGAACTCTATAAACTGAAGCTAAGGTCTAGCAAGTCAGACAATTTGATTGTTTAAGTCCTCTCCAAGGTGAATCGGTTGAATTTGTCTCTGACATGTATCCTCTAGACCGAAATAGAGAAAGAAATAGACAGATAAAGCTGAAAAAACATGCGTACTGTAAATCGCTTCATAGTCACTGCACCGTTACATTATCAATTTTGTTTTTTCTAAGTCTTCTGATCATCGTTTCTAGTGTATTGTTACATATGTATTACCCTATTTCTAAGCATGCTTACAATGTTACTGCTGAACATTCTTTTAGCGAATTACCTCCGCATGAGTTATCTTATAGATTTGCGCTGCGCAACAACACTTTTATTAGTATGTTACATCACTCCCATCAGACCAGCAATGCTACAAATTGTTGGATATGTGGCCGACTCCCTCCCTATCAGAACTATAAGGGAGTTTTGCCCCTCTTTCCGTATCCGTTCACACACAATGGCTCCTGTGGAGCATGGTTTAGTTTGATTAATTCCCTAGATTCAAATTCAGTAGTTTATCAAGACAACTGGGTATGGGGAAACCTGAACCTAGTTTTGCTTAAAGTCTGCTACCCTAACAAGGAGGGACTTCCCAAAAGAACAGGAACTGATCTAGAAAATGAAGTATATGGATTAGGTAATTTTACACTTAACCTCATGATTCTGAATGTTGAATATGAAGCTACACCAATCTTGCCCGCTATGTCAGTATTCCCAGTTAAAGGGGAATTATGTGTAAGAAAGAATGGTTCCATACACATGGGCCATAGTAAATGCACCACTGTAATAAAATTCAGTGATCAAGGCAAGTCTACATTTAGAGCTTCCCGTCATTCCTACTTCATATGTGGCCAGACCGCATATATACGTTTACCTCTAGATTGGGATGGTACCTGTTACATAGCATTCCTTCTACCACCTGTTTTCCTAGCCCCTCCTGACTATCACAGAAATACCCATTTAGTACACAATAGACAGCAGAGAGATCTCCCGATTGTCGATTACACTGAAACGGCATGGGAGCAATACACAGATTTCAATAAAGGTTTCTTTCCCTATATAGGAACAGTCACTAATAGTAAACTGATACGTAGATTAACTAGAACCCTTGAAGCAGTAGTAAACGAGACTACTTCCGCCTTAGGCAATTTAACAGAAGAGCAGTCTGCTATGCGGATTGTTGTGCTTCAAAATCGTCTTGTCCTTGACGTCATCCTGGCCGATAGGGGCGGAGCTTGTAGGGTCATCGGATCAAGTTGCTGTGTTTTCATACCAGAAAACTCGCCGTCAGTATATAAAGCCATAACTCGCCTTCATAAGATTGTGAGCCAGATACACCAGAGTCCAGGCACCTGGACTTGGTCCGGTTGGTTCTGGAGCGTGTTGTCAGCCTGGGGATGGAGGATCCTATCCTTCCTAGGTATTGGCTTTCTCATACTATTCAGTTGCTGCTTATGTCTACAATGTGGGCCAGCGATTTGTGGCCTGTGTGCCACATCGTGTATCCCGCATCCAAGTTTTCGTTCAAGATCCCGGAAGAAGAAAGAAGAACAAATGATGCTATATGAACAGATCGATGGATTGATGAAGATCGATATCTCCTGAGGGTCCGTAGGGGACAAGGAGGGAATGAGGAAATATGAATTTTGTGATCAGTTATGTCCCCTATCGTAGACCCCAACGGCTCCATGTGCATGCTATAAGTACATGTATGTTCCCTCCAGTTCCAGTTATGAAGACGCAAATACATGTGCGTCCACCGTCAACATGTCCTCTTTCAGATCCGCCATGAATGGGTCAGATATTCCATTCATAAGTATGAAAGGCCACCGACTTTATGTGGTTCACTTTCCACATTTTACAGATTCAGGCGAGTAGGCCCTGAATTCTGTCATCAAGCCTTTTCCTGCCTTCTGCCTCTGAAAGCTCCAGTCCGAGCCTGCATCTGTATCCATGAACTTTGTCCTACTCCCTGCGCGGCTGACGGTGCCTGATCCAGCCTGTTGCCTGCCAAAAACTGTATTTCACCTTCAAGATTATCTGCTCCGCTCCTCATCCGATGCATTCCTGTCTAGTAGTTTAGGTAAACATTCTTCCAGCTACCGTGCTAAGGGCCAGGCCTCGCTGTCCTCATGCAAGTAATTCATAGCCCCTGTTACCATGGAAGATTCCTGCCCCCTCGCATCTCATGTAGACACTTAGACGCTTGTACACGCACTAACAGTCAGTATAGAATAGATTCCGTCCGAGAGACCTTTCCTTTTGGATAATACAGTTCTTTAAACATAAGATATTAGATATGATTTGGGATTAGGTTGACATGACCCCTCAGACTTCTGTCTCCACATGTAGAGCTAAATGTCAAGTCCCCTTCACCCTCTAGTTGCACGTCAATCACACGTCATGCGGCTGTGCGCGCATCTCTGCCAAATATTTCTGCTGACATTGCAGGATTCTCTTATGGATCCACCCACTTGTGACATCATGTTTAATGACGTATTTAGTTACGCCTATGTTTACGCCTATTTTCATTACGTATGTGTATCATATCTGTATTATCAGCTGTTACGCCTCTTGCATCTGTCTTAATGTAATGCTTTCCATATAAATACCATTACTTGTCAATAATGTATTGCCTTCCCTTCCTGAACCTTCGTGGTGATGGAATTTGAAGCCTGCAGTTCGAACTGTAAATTCCTTTGTAGAGGAATAAAGCCTTTTAGAACCTCTAATACCACGGATTCTGCCTCTTATATTTACTGAGTTATTCTTACTAGACTTTACCGCATATAAAAATAGTACCGGTAATGAAATATTTACCACAGTCTGGTGAAAGAAGGCTGGGAGAAAGCTTCCAGTAAACCTCCCCAGGATGTATAGAGCTACATGCTGGCCTTCAGAAACCAGACCAAGCGCTTCAGGAAACTCGCTCAGGCGAACCTGGAAGCCAGCCAGGAATAAATGAAATGCTAGTATGATCAGAATGCCCCTCTGAAAGAGTTTCAGCCTGGACAGAAGGTTTGGGTCATGACCCCAGTGGTAAGTGGACAGGGCCATTTGAGGTGGAGAAGGGCAAGAGTGACGTCACCTACTTGGTGGACTTGCTGTCTCCCAGGAACCCTTTGCAGGTCCTGCGTGTGAACCGCCTGAAGCCCCACTTGGAGAGGTCTGAAGTGGGCATGCTCCTAGCAACAAATGCTGGAATGGAAGAGGAGACTGAGCAGGCCTCACAATCAAAGCAAGCAAGTGCCAGATCTGGCAGGGTTCAGTTGTATACTTGGGACACCAGGTGGGGAGTGGCCAGGTGGTGCCCCTACAACCCAAGATTGATACCATTCTGGCTTGGGAGCCCCCAAGACTCAGACAGAGGTGGGAGCCTTTTTAGGTCGCACAGCGTATTACAGTAGATTTGTCAAGGGGTATGGCACCATTGTTGCCCCTTGACAGAGCTGACTTCCAGCAAGCTGCCCAAGCAATTGAATTGGACAGACGCCTGCCAGAAGGCTTTTGATGCCCTAAAATATGCCATGTGCACAGTGCCCATGCTTAAGGCACCCAACTTCTCAGAAGAGTTCATTGTGCAGAAAGATGCGTCAGAGTATGGTGTGGGGGCTGTGCTCTCACAGCTAAATGAGGAGGGCCTAGACCAACATGTAGCCTTCATTAGTAGGGGGCTACTTCCAAGGGAACAGAGGTGGAGTATCACTGAGCGTAAGGCATTTGCTGTGGTCTGGGCACTGAAGAAGCTGAGACCATACTTGTTTGGGACTCCCTTCCAGTTTCAGACAGACCACAGGCCCCTGAGATGGTTGATGAAAATGAGGGGTGAGAATTCACAGCGGTTGAGGTGGCCCATTTCCCTACAGGGGATGGACTTTACGTTGGAACACCGCCCTGTACAGAACACACCAATGCTGATGGTTTGTCCATATTTTTCCGCCTTAGTGAAGAGAACTCCCAGGAGGGTGGGTAGTTCTTCTCACATTTCAGCTGGAGGGGACACGTGTTAGACCTAATACAATTGGCATGGGTCTGCCTTATATTTTTTTGCCTTTACCTCCTGTGTTTTACTGTGTGTTGGGCTCCATATTTGCTGGTCTAGATGCTTTGGGCACTTTGCCACTGCTGTTCAATGCGAATCACTGACAAAATATCGAGGAAAAGAATATCGAGGTACCAAAATATCGGCGCAAAAATATCGAAGTAAAGAATATCGACACCCTATCTAAATCATGGTAAGTACAAAAATATCGAGAAAAAAATATCGATTTCAAAAATATAGTTGTAAAAAATATCTTTTTTTTTAAATGTTAAAAAATAATGTAAATAATACATATAATTAAAAGAAACATAGTTAAAAATATTAAAACATATTTAAAAATAATAACTAATACATACAGGGGCCGATTCCGATCCGGGTCGGAAGGGCACTACGAGCCGTACGCGTGTTTTCCGCCCGACTTGTACAGCTGCACGAGCGAGCAAGTACGATGCGAGCTACGTGAAAGCCGTTTCCGGGTCCGAACCGTTCCGTTCGTCGCGGTCGTAAGCTAACCATGGCGAGCAATGGATGCGATTTACGACCGAGCCAGTACGATGCACGCGTCGGTCAGCCTGTGCGAGCCGGAGTGTCCGGCTCGCAAAGCATCCATGTGGTTGCCTTTGGGGGTCCGCGTCGGACCCCCTGACACCCGCAGCCCTACGACTCGGACACAGGGGGAGACCCAAGGGTCCACCCAACACTGGCATGTACGATGCGGATGACACTGACGCGTACCCACTGTAGGGGATGCCCTTGTGCGAGACGTACCCATTCAGTCAATAAGAATCCATGTACAGGTCATACGACCGGCTCCCATTGACTTCAATGGGAGTCCGACCAAACTGAGTCTGGCAGCATACGGCCGCATCGTACTCGCTCGGTCGGACTGCAGGACTCCGGCAGGGTCAGAAAACACTCCGGATCCGGCTCGGTCGGAATGCTTTCCGATCGGAATCGGCACCATAATGTTAAAAATAAATTAAACATACATACATAAATTAACATGTGAACAAGGCTCAATTGGAGCCGAAACGTTAGGGCGACTAACCAGCGAAAAAGCTAATAAACATTTGCACTCAAGGAACTGGTCCGTGTCTGTACTTTCAGGAGCAGGAGCCACGAGAAGGCAGTTCCTACTGAAAAGCGGAATCGAAGGACATAAATTAATATATATACTTACTCCATAGATCAACAGTACGGAGAGTGTTGGGCAGTGTAGGGGTAAAAATTACTATTCCCACTCCAGTGAGTGCAACAGTAGGGAAAGTGTTGGATAGCGCAGAGGTAAAAATTACAATTCCCACTCCTGAGAGTGCAACAGTAGGGAAAGTGTTGGATAGCGTAGGGATAAAAATTACTATTCCCGCAACAGTAGGGAAAGCGTTGGATAGCGTAGGGGTAAAAATTACTATTCCCCCTCCAAAGAGTGCAACAGTAGGGAAAGTGTTTGATAGCGTAGGGATAAAAATTACTATTCCCACTCCAGAGAGTGCAACAGTAGGGAAAGTGTTGGATAGCGTAGGGGTTAAAATGACAATTCCCACTCCAATGAGTGCAACAGTAGGGAAAGTGTTGGTTAGCGTAGGGGTAAAAAATACTATTCCCACTGCAAAGAGTGCAACAGTAGGGAAAGCGCTGGATAGCGTAGGGGTTAAAAATAACATACTTATAAATTAAATGATTTTTGTAATTAAATAATGATTTATTAATATATTAACAATAAATTAATCAAAAATAACAATAAATTAAAATTAATAATTACTTTAATAAAATTAAATTACTTCCCACCCTATTCCCCCCAAAATACACAACACACTCCGCATAAAATGAAACAAAATTAATTTAATTATCAATTAATGATTTAATAAAAATTAATTAACAATTAATAATTAACAATACATTAATTATCAATACCCAAACATAAAAATGAATAACTATTTAATTACAATTAAATTATTTCCCACCCTATTCCACTATAAACCCACAACCCGCTCCAATAATAAATTAATACAATTAATATAATTATCAATTAATAAATTATTACAAATTAATTACCAATTATTAATTCATTAACAATAAATGAATTATCAATACCAATACACAAAAATTAATAATTACTTAATTACAATTAAATTGCTTCCCACCCTATTCCCCTATAAACCCGCTACAGAACTAAAACGCTACATTTAATTAAAAATAATTAATAATTACTGAAAAATATTATTTAATTTACTATAATTAAATTATTTCCCACCCTATTCCCCTATAAACCCACAACCCGCTACGGTACTAAAATGCATAATTTACTTTGAAAAAAATTACTAAATTCTAAAAATGTTATACATATATTTAAAAAAACAGTACAATACTTAACAAAAAATGTAGAACTCACACACATAAAATACATACTCAAATACATAACACTAATATAAACATTGTTATTATTAACATCAATATTTTTGCTATCAATAATAATAACTTCGATATTTCTTACCTTCAGGTCGATATTCTGGTCGTCGATATTCTTGATGTCGATATTCTGTCCCCACGATATTTAAAACTCGATATTAATGTAGGTCGATATTAAAAACTCAATATTATTTCTGTGCACATTCAGTGCCAAAGTGCAAGTGCTCCCTTTGTAAAGTATTGTTATGGATTAGTGATTCCATGATTGACTTATTTGATTTGTTTGTCAGACCCTTATACAGTACACTATGTGCGCCCAGGGCCTGTAAATCAAATGCTGCTGGTGGGCTTGCAGCACTGATGGTGCCACCCTCAGAAGCAGCTTGTAAAATGTGACTCGGGCCTGCCATTGTAGAGCTTGTGTGCAGTCTGCGACTGCCATGTCGACTTGGCAAGTGCACACACTTGCCAGTCCCTAAACCTTGCCTTTTCTACATATTAGTCACCCCTAAGGTAGGGCCAAGGTACCCTTGTGGGCAGGGTGCATTGTATGTGAAAGGTAGGACATTCCCTGATGTGTGTGGCATGTCCTGATAAAGAAACACTGCCAATTTTGTTTTCCACTATTGCAAGGCTCTCTGTTCTCTTAGGCCAGAATGGGGAGTCATAAACATAACGGACCCTGGGAACAAGATAGAAAACTAAAGTTTAGTATGCCTGAACTCAGAATGCTAAAGTGCATCTTTTAGTGAGGTCCATTTTTACATTCTGTGTTTGAAAATACCACTTTTAGAAAGTAGGTATTTTCTTGCCTAACCATCCAGTGTGCTACGTTTGTGTATTGCATGTCTGGCTTTTGGATGACAGGGGCTGGAGAAGGGCAGTGGCTCCAGAAGTCTGATGAGTCAGGGCTGGGCTGAATAGACCTGAGCTGTATTTAGAGTAGGGGGAGGAGATTTCCTTTTCACCTGAATGGGCCTGGTCTGCCTTCAACAATGCTGTCTCCACCTCTTGCTAGGAAGCTGCACCAGTAAAGACAGAACTGGTTTTGTCTGGGTACAGACGCTCTTTGCCTACAGAGAACAAAGGGTTTTGTGGTATAAAAATTGGGGCCCAGACTCCAGAACTTTAGCTCACTTCTGGGAAATCAAGGGGAACCTTTGCCAAGGAGAAGAGCTGGATAAGCTGAGGAGGAATACGGCCGCTGTGCTGTTTGCTGTCTGGGGTCGGCCTGCAGTGGCTGCTTGCTGTCAAGGAAAGGAGAAAAAGGACTTTGCTGTTTGCTTTGTCACCTCCTTGAAGAAAAGATCTCCAAGGGCTTGAAACTGAGCTTTACTCCTCTTCTGACGTCACAGGGACACAAAGACTTCATCCCTTCCGTCTCTCTGCATCTGGAACTGCTGTTTCAGCTGCTACAGAAGGAAATTGCAACACCGACAGCGGTTAGCGACGCCGTAACCTGCACTGAAGACATGGGCACTGCTCGTGAAGAGCACGATGCACTGCCCAGACTTGCACCTTAGGCCTGATGCCTGCGGACGCCGTGCCGCATCGACTCTGAAGCCGTCATTGAGGTTGCTGCCTACACTGGAGTCGAGGACACCGCTTGTGACATTCACGACGCAACGTCCCAACTCAGACTGCAGCCCCGACTTCACAGACGCTGGTGCTTCTTCAACACGGAGCTGATCCTCGACATGGGTGACTCCCGAATCCATCGACATTGCACTGCTGTAAGGAACCGACGCCTTGACGCCATTCGTGACGTCACCTCCCCGACACACTAAGGAACCGACGGCTCACCTCCCTGTGCTGCAGTTAGGAACAGAGGTATCACCTCCCCTGGGGTCGTAAGGAACCGACGCCGCAGGCGCCAACGAAGCATCACCTCCCGACGACATGCACCATGTTTGCTTTCATCAATTCCAAGGTACTGTTCTTTGTGGGTCTGCTTGACTCCGGACCTGATGCCACGCACCTTGTGGTCGGCACCGTTCTTTGGGATTTTCACCCTTCATATTAACACCAGGTGGAGTTATTTGTTGTTAAAACCTTTATTTAAGTGAATAACCTATTTTTAAGGATATTTTTGATACTGTATTGTGGACTTTTGTTGTTTGGTCTTGTTTTGGTTTGGATAGAGATTATTTATTTTTCTAAACTGGTCTGTTGTCCATTTTTAGTGGTTTCACTGTGTTACTGTATGTGTTCACAAATGCTTTATCCACTGTCTCTTAGATAAGCCTGTCTGCTCGTGCCAAGCTACCACAGGGGTGAGCAGGGGTTATTTTAGGAGTGTATCCTCCTTACCCTGACTAGAAGCAAGGGTCCCTATTTGGACAAAGGTACCTACCTCTGCCAACTAGATACCCCCATTTCTAACAGAGACAATATAAATGGGAAGAGGTAAGATAAAGGTCAGAAATGAGCAGAAAGAGGTAGAATAAACATCAGAAATGAGCACGAAGAGGCAGATTAAAGGTCAGTAACCAACAGAAAGAGGCAAGATAAAGATCATAAACGAGCCGAAAGAGGCAAGATAAATTTGAGAAACGAGTAGAAAAGGCAGAATAGAGGTCAGAAACAAGCAGAAAGTGACAGAAAAGAGGTCAGAAATGAGCAGCAAGAGGCAGAACACAGGTGGGAAATGAGAAGAGGCAAAATAGAGATCAGAAACTAACAGAAGGAGATAGAACGAGGTCAGCAACCAGCAAAAAGAGGTAAAATAAAAGTGAGACATGAGACGGAAGAGGCAGAGTAAAGGACAGAAACAAGCAAAAAGAGGCAAGATAAATGGTTGAAATGAGCAAAAGGAGGCAAAATAAAGGGTGGGAAATGGGCTGAAAGAGGCAAAATAAAGGTCAGAAATGAGCAGAAAGAGGCAGAATAAAGGTCATCAATGAGCAGAAAGAGACGTGATAAAGGTGAGAAATGAGCAGAAGAGGCAGAATAGAGGTCAGAAACGAGCAACAAGAGGCAGAATAGAGGTCAGAAATGAGCAGCAAGAGGTAGAATAAAGGTAAGAAACAAGCAGAAAGAGACAATATAAAGGTCAGAAATTACCAGGAGGAGGTAAGATAAAGATCAGAACTGAACAAAAAAAGGCAAAGTAAGTTTCAGAAACAAGCAGAAAGAGGCACAATACAGGTTCAGAAATTAGAAGAGGAAAAATAAAGGTCAGCAATGAGCAGTAAGAGACAAATAAAGGTCAGACGTTAGCAGAAAAAAGGCAGAAACCTAGGCTTGGGCAGTAAACTCCACTCTGTCGGCAGAGTTTGTGGAGTTTTGCCACTCCGTGCTCTGCTTGGATCACAAAGTTCAGCAAAAGCTCCACCACCTGCTGGGGGAGTGGAGTTTACAGGAACACTAACGCCTTGAAATTCATCTGCTAACCAGTAGTGCACCAGGAGACATATTTGTACAGTGGTTGAGAATAGTGGCGGGCCTCAGATAAGGACTGAGCAATCCCCCAGTGGGGGACTTGTGGCAACAATAGGGGTTCTTGGGCCGCAAATGACCCTCAGCAGCCAAGGGGACTTCACCCCTTAACCAGTAGTGCACCAGTCAGCCCTTTGCCGAGTGGTTGAGAAAGGGGGTGTGGCACCATGAAAAGGACTCAGCAATCCCACTGTGGGGGACTCACTTGTGGCAACAATAGGGGTTTTTGGCCCTCAACAACCCTCAGCAGTCAAGGGAACTTCAAACCCCAACCAGTTGTGTGCCAGGAGGCCCCTTTGAAGAGTAGTTCTGAAAGGGGGCAGAGTCTCCGACAAAGTCTCCTCAATCCCGCTGTTGGGGACTTACTTGTGGCAACAGTAGGGGTTCTTGGTCCCCAATGACCCTTAGCAGCCAAGGGGACTTTATCCTCCAACCTGTAGTGTACCAGGGGGCCCCTTTGCAGAGGGTTGAGAAAAGGGGGAGGGGCCGCTGACATGGTCTCAGCAATCCTGCTGTTGGGGACTTGCTAGTGGCAACAACAGGGGTTCTTGGCCATCAACAAACCTCAGCAATCAAGGGGAGTTCATCCCTAACCAATATTGAGCCAAAAGGTGCATTTGCGTTAAGGTAGAGAAAGGGGGTAGGGCCACTGACAATGTCTCAGCAATCCCGCTCTGGGGGACTTGCTTGTGGCAAAAATAGGGGTTCCTGGTCCCCAAAGACCCTCACCAGCCAAGGAGTGTTATTCAACCAACTAGTAGTGCGCCAGTAGGCCAGTAGTGATTGAAGAAGAGGGTAGGGCCTTGGATGAAGTCTCAGCAACACCACTGTGGGGGACTTACTTGTGGTAACCATAGGGGATCTTGGCCCCCAATGTTTCTCAGCATTACCCAAACCAGTAGTGCACCAGGAGGCCCCTTTGAAGAGTGTTTGAGTACGGAGTTGGGGCCTCTGATGAGGTGTCACCAATCCCCACTGTGGGGGCCTTACTTGTGTCAATAATAGGGGTTCCTCTTCCTCCTCCCAACGACCCTCAGCCGCCGAGGGGACTTCATCCTCCAACCAGTAGTGTACCAGGGGGCACCTTTGCAGAGTGGTTGAGAAAGGGGAAGGGGCAGCTGACACGATCTCAGCCATCTCACTGTTGGGAACTTGCTTGTGGCGCTCAACATCCTTCAGCAGTCAGGGGGAGTTCATCCCCCAACCAATTGTGAGCCAGGAGGTGTGTTTGCATTAATTTTGAGAAACGGGGTGGGACCTTCGATTGTGCCTCAGCAATCCCGCTCTGTGAGACTTACCTGTGGCAACAATAGGGGTTCTTGTCCCCAGGGCCGGACTGGCCGTAGTGGGCACCGGGCAATCCCCAGGTGCACCGCACGGGTGGGGGCCGGTTTTGGGCCCCCGTGGGCCATTTTTGTTACAGGGCCGTTTTTGCAGCATAGCTGCAAAATTGGCCCTGAAACAAAATCGGCCAAAAACCGGCCCTGGCAAAGAGCTTGGCGGTACCCCCAAGCCCCGGCTGGAAAAAGGGGGAGGGGCCGCTTACAAGGTTTCAGGAATCCCGCTGTTGGGCACTTGCTTGTAGCAACAAAAGGTGTTCTTGGCCCTCAACAACCCTAAGCAGTCAAGGGGATTTCATCACCCAAACCAAAAGTGAGCCGGAAGGTGCGTTTGCATTAAGGCTGAGAAAGGGGATGATGCTTACGACAATGTCTCTGCAATCCTGCTTTGGGGGACTTACTTGTGGCAACAATAGAGGTCTTGGCCCCCAAAGACCCTCAAAAGCCAAGGGGAGTGCATCATCCAACTAGTAGTGCACCAAAAGGCGCTTTGGCAGAGTTAATGAGAAAGGAGGCAGGGCATCAAATGAAGTCTCAGCAATCCCGCTTTTGGGGATTCACTAGTGGTATTAATCGGGGTTCTTGGCCCCAATGACCCTCAGCAGCCAAGGGGGCTATTGTAACTGGTTATGGTAACCTGGCAACGGTAGGGCTGCGTGAGCATGGAACACCATGATGTCAGCTGGGGTGTCATGCCCAGATGACGGAATGTGTTATGGTTTGATGGTTGGTCAGTTACTCTGGAGAGCTTCTGGCTAAAGGATGGATGGGATCTGTTCTGGAATAAAGCATTTTGGTTTTTGGCAACTACTCAGCTATCCTGTGCCCTTTGTTGAGGTTAGTTCTTCAATTGTCACACTGGCTTAGTCAGCAGGATCAGAGGAGAGCCCTACACCAATGAGACCCTGCGATATTCTCACCCATCTTCACTTCGGAAGCAATTTGAGCTTCTCATCAGGACTTTGGGTAAGAATTACCCTTTTTGGGAACCGTTTCTGATTCACTGGAGCTTCCTGTGTTTTTTCCCGTTTTTAACACTTTCTTTGTGGCTGGAGAGCCTCCATTTTGTTTTGGCTGTGACACGGTGTGCCAGCTTTCCTTCCTGTTCCCTACTTTATTAGAGGTTAACTTGATACTAGTTTTGAGCAGAATAGGGAAAGGGTGTTGGTAAGTATATTCTTTCTGCACATCTTCAAAGCATTTCACTGCTTGCCTAACGAGCGTCTTTGTAACGCGTCTGGCTCGAGCTGCATTGCGAGCTGCTGAGTCATTGGCTCTGCGCAGCTACAGGATCGTAGCTTTGCCCTTCGCGTATGGGGCCTCAGACGTGTCCAGCAGCTACAGGGACATGACAGGGTGCTCGCCTAAGACAACCTTACTGGTTCGAATCTGACCTCATTACTGGTGCCATTGTTGCTGGCTTTTCCTGTGGATCTTGATGCTGCGTATCTGGGTATGCACTTTTGAGTGACACGCACACTAGCACATTGACTGGGGAGGAGAATTTTGCTAGATGGAGCCCTGATTTGTTCCCTCTTCAGTAAGTAACTTCTGTGGCATGTTCACTAGAGCGCTAACATGCAGCAAAATCAGAACAGGTTACTTTTGTGCTCATTCTATCTGTAGCAGTGTGTTACTAAAGAGGAGTTTCCTAGTAACCCTGCAGCAGCATGCTCTTTCAGTGACATGCACACTATAGCACAACTGAGCGGCTTTCAATTGCACTGCTGTATGCAGTGCTCTATATATTGTAGTGTGGGTCAGCAAAGGAGCATTGCAGGGTTGCTTTGCAGTGCTCTTGTTCATTGCAGTGATCCACACACTTCTCTTGAGGGAAATGTCTTGTGCTTGTCACTTGCTGCATTTTTCGCTACTTTGTATACAGAAATGCGCACACTTCTGTTGGACGGTGCTCTTCATCCTGTGTCCCTTGTTGGTTATCCTGCGGTGATACGCACATATCTTTTCATTGCTTCACTGGTGGCTGTCTATTAAATATTAGGGATTATGCATAATATTTCTTATGAGCTCAGGTACACCACCTTTGAAGTGGCAAAAGTAGAAAAACGTTTTTGAAAGATATGCAAGGTGTGTGGTGCATCTCTGGTTGCTGAGAGAAAAGTTTCTCTCCTATTACACTGTTTAGGCTCAGAGGGGCAAGAAATTATTGACCATCTACTGTGGCCTTTGTAATCTGATTTGTAGGATATAAATGAGTACTAGTGATGCATTAGAAAACATGATGATCACTTCATGCCAAAGGTCAGCACATTCCTTGAACTTTACCATTTTTAGAGAAGGTTTCAGAAGGAAGGAGAATCAGTAGAAGGTTATGTTACTGAGTTGTGCTATCATTCTGCTTAGTGCAAATTTGGGAACCTGGTAGATGAACGTATTAGTGACCAATTCATGGTGGGCTGTGGAATTGAAAGGGTGAGGGATGAGGTGTGGCTGAAAGATGAGCCCACTCTGGATGAGGTGTTGAATGTGCCAAATGTTTCGTAGCATTACATGTAGTGCATTGGTGTGATTATGAAGAAAAAGGAAAAGGATCAGGGTTTACATGCGGTTAAGGAAAAGTTAAGAAGAGTTGCGCGAAACCTGAAGAGGGTGGTGGCAAAGGTAAATTTATGCCACATAGATGCTAACCTTGTGACAGAACTGACCATCTTGCACATGATAAAAGATGCCCTGCCCTGAGAGCTATGTGTTAAGTGTAAGAAAAAGGGTCATTTTTCTGCAGTGTGCAACATCAAAGTTTCCAAGCTCAAAGTTGAAGAGGTGTGGGTGGAGAGTGATCAAAAATATTATTACACTGATGTTGTGTTTCTGCAAATTGTCCTTCAAGTAGTCCAGGGCAGCCCTGTTGATGCAATTTCTGTGGAGGATGAATCTACTGATGTGTTGTTTGACTCAAATTGCTAAGCAAAGTCACCTTATTCAAATGTGATATCAGACCATATGCATATGGACAGGAAGCCGATAAAACTGCACAGATATTTCATTGGGGTTATTGAGTATAGACAACGTCTGACTTTTGGTAAAATTTATATGTCAAGGAGGGGTGACAGCATCATTAGTTGGACAGATCAGGGGGATTTGGGCGATTTGTTGGATCCTAGCAGCCTCTCACCTGTTTGTTTGAAGGAGAGGGAGGCACGTTATAGTGTTGACACCATTACCAAAGGAACGTTTTGGGAACTGCTTAAGAATGATTTTCCGGAAGTATTTAGAAAAGTGCTGGGGTGTGTAAAATCTTATGAGCATGGGATTTGTCTAGTTGCTGAAGCACGCTTAATTTGTTGTAAAGTTTAGGAATGTGCTCATAGCAATATCTGAGGAAAGCGGGACGAAAGTTAGAAACTCAAGGATGGGGGAGTTCTTGACGAAGTTGAAGGAACCAAGTGGTATGCTCTCATTGTTGTTACCAAAAAAGGCTAATGGAAGCCTACATTTATGTGTTGTCTTGAGGCATCTGAATAAATGTTTGATTGTGGACAGGATTGCCCTTCCTAATAAAACTGAGTTGGTATTCTTGCTGGGGGGAGCCACTATGTTTAGTACCCTAGACCTCACTTTGGCTTACCAACAGATTAAACTTAGGGTGTCCTCTAGGGATTTAACTGCATTTGTAATTGGTGCATTTAGGATTGTTAGAATACCATTTGAGTTAGTTTCAGCTGCCTTGATGCTTCAGCGGGTAATGGCAAAGGCCTGATAGTGTGCTAAAGGGGTCTGTGTCTATAAGGACAATATCCTTGTTTTTGGTAAAGATTCCAAAGAACATGAGTTATGTTTGAGAGAGGTCTTGAGGAGACTTGCAGACTGAGATCTCACCATAAAGCCGGGAAAGTACAAATTTGGGACCCGGTCTATCAAATATTTGGGCCATACCATTTCTGGTGAGGGTGTGTTTCCCAAGCCGATACTTGTTGACACCATTTCATGCATGAGCCCTCCCACATACTGGGAAGAACTTTTGACATTTTTGTGGATGATTGAATTTTATGCAAAATGTATTAAGGATTTTGCTGATTTGAATGTCAACATGAGTACCCACCTAAGGAAGGGTGTTGAGTTCTCCTGGGATGACCTCTGTGAGAAGGAATTTCAGTTGTTGAAGGGGCATCTTAGTGCAGCTGTGCAACTGATGAATTTTGATCGAACAAAGAGATCAGTTACCACCACCAATGCCAGTTCTCAAAGGTGTGAGGGCTGCTCTGCAACAGGAAGGTGAGCATGGCATGAACACCCTTATGTTAATCTCACATGGTTTGAACTAGGACACGGAGTCCATGTACTTTATAATTGAGAAGGAGGCCCTGGCAGTCTATTGGGCTGTGAAAAACAACTTGTGATGCTGACTGTTTGTAGTAAGAACTGATCACAAACCACTGATTGAAGTTTTTAAAAAGAAGGGTGTACATTTGACATTGGGTGGAATAACTAAGTGGGTTATTGCCTTACAAGAATTTGACTTTGCCATTGAAAACTTACCAGTTATAAGAAACATGGTTGCTGACACCCTTTCTAGGCTAGTTCCCATTTGTGATGAAGAACATGATCTTGATGAGACAGTGGGCGATGATTCTGAACTTGCCTGTGCAGTCAGTGTCATTACAGAGGAACGGTGGCATGAGGAGTTGATCAAAGATGAGGTTCTTAAGGAAGTGATGGAGTTGATGCAGAAATAGTGGATGTATATAAACCAGAGCTCTGAAGGTTGTCGAGACTATTGTTGTGTAAAAGATGAATTGTCCATGATGCAGTGATTTGCTGTTATGGGGAACGAGACTTGTACCATCGCTTAGTCATAGGGAGGAATTGATCAATCTCACCCATGAGGCACATCAAGGCATATCTAAGAGTAAATAGAGAATGGTTGGTTCATATTGGTGGCCTGGCATAGATAAACATGTAGAGTGGTGCACGGTTGTCCTATGTGTGTGCTGAGTGATAATTCCAAGCAAACAAGAGTGCAGTCCATGGTTGTCAGGGAACTCCCTGTCAGACCCTGGGACAAAATTGTACTGGATATTATGGCCCCCAGCAACCATCAGCAGCCAAGTGGAGTTCATCCCCCAACCAGTAATGCACCAGTAGGTGCATTTACAGAGTGATTAAGGAAGGGGATTGGCCTCAGCAACTCCACTGTGGGGGACTTACTAGTAGAAACTATAGAGTTACTTGGCCCCCAATGACCCTCAGGAGCCGAGGGGACTTCATTAGGGGGTGGCAGAGCAATACTCTGCCCGCTCACAGAACTCCGCGGAATGTTTAGGTAACTCCGTGGAATTCTGCGGATTCAAACTCTGAGAGCTCTGTCTCGGTCTACAGAAAATAAGAAGAACCTATTCAGGCACTCATACGCTTGCTCACAGAACAATCTAGATGCTCCCACTGCCACTCACAGACCCATTCACTCATGCGCCCATTCACAGATGATCTCAGACACACACACCCACTCACAGACACAGTAGGACACTCATATACCCACTTACAGAATCACTCATACTCTCTTTCACTCACTCACAGATCTACTCAGAGACTGATGCACGGACTCATAGACCCTCTCAGAGACCACACACCTAATCACAGACCCACTCAGACACTCATATACTCACTTAGAGCCCCACTCATACTCTCTCACAGCTACTTACAAACCTACTCAGACACTCATACACCCACTAAGACACACATGCACTAACTCACACACTCAAGGCCTGATTACAAGTTTGGTGGATGGGTTACACCATCAGAAACATGAAGGATATCCCGTCCGCCGTATTACGAGTTTCATTATATCCAATGGAACATAATGGAACTCGTAATACGGCGGACGGGCTGTCACGTTTGTGATGGAGTAACTGTTCCGCCAAACTCGTAATCATTCCTTCATTGTCAAAGGTTAGTGGTTACAGTTAGGAAATAAAATAAAAAAAAAACTTTCAAATTCACCTAACAAAATGAAAGGTTACAGGGAAGTTATAGATAGGAAATGAAATTAAAAAACTGCAGAAATTCACTGAAAAAAAACGAAGGTGATGTCAGCATTTAGGTCTCTCCTTTTAATAAAGGACTTAAATAAACTAAAAAAAACTTATGTAGCCATGCTCCATGGGATGGGGTCCCCGGGGCCAAAAAAAGCATTTTTTGTGGGCCAGAATCGCGCCGGGTGCGCAGATCCAGCCGGAATAAAAAGAGAGCAGTCTCCCGTGCTTCGTTTTTTAAAGCCCCGGGAGGGCCAGGTCCCGGGGGCAATTTTTAAATTGGTGCAGGGTCCTGTGGGGGCCCCCGCAGCCCCAGAGACTTCCACCTCCGCGGGGCTTTGTTATTTATGTGCATGGGGCATGCGGCCACCTCCCCGGGGCTTTAATTTATTATGACTGGGGGGCCTCACAGGCCCCTCCAAGCCACTGGGATGGCCACCTCACCGGGGCTTCAAATATTATTAGAAAGTGTGGGGGGCTCCTGCCCTCCTCACACTGCCCCCTTGGACCACCACCTCCCCAGGGCACTAATTATTGAAATACGGGGGTCTGTTGTGGACCTCCGGCAGTGGGGACCTCCACCTTCCCAGGGCTAAATACATCTTGGGAGGAATGACCCCCCTCCTGTAGCCCTTTACGGCCCTGGGGACTGCCACCCCCCAGGGCCAGCTCCAGCAACGTCTTGGGACATTGCAGTTTGCTATGACAGGGCAGCAGCACGGCTTCTGCCCGGCCATTGCAAACACTGCTTTGCTTCATGGAAACCTGCTCTCGCTTCCACAAAGCAAAGAAGAATTGCTTTTGGGCACAGGGAACTGCAAGTTAGCAGCTCGCTTTGCCCAATGGCAATGCCGGCTCTCGCAGGAGGCAGGGAGCCGGCAGGGACCACGGGGCCATTGGGGTTCCCCCGTGGTCCCCAATGTTGAGGCTAGGCATGACAGAGGGTTCCCCAGGGCCAAAAATGGCCCAGGGAAGGGAGGCCATGTGGCCCCTCTTAATACTAAGTTTAAAAAAAATTAAAAAGAGGCAATGCCCTGGGGGATAGGGTCCCTGGGCCAATAATGGCCTCAGGAAAGGGGCCACCTGGCCCCCTCCTTTTAAAGGACTTAAATAAAAAATAATGTGGTCATGCCCCATCGGGATGGGGTCCCCGGGGCCAAAATCAGCCTCGGGAGGGCGGCCGTGCGGCCCCCTTCCCGTTTTTATTTTTTTTAACATAAAATGTCAAGAGGCGCGTTTGCAGAGTGGTGTAAAAAGGGTGTGTGGCCTCATACCACTCTCAGCAATGCAGCTGTGAGGGGCGTACTAGAGATAACAGTAGGGTTAGTTGGCCCCAGGGACCCTCAGAAGGCAAGCAGACTTTATCCCGCAACCAAGAGCGCTCCAGGAGGTGCGTTTGCAGAGTGCTAGAGAAAGGGGGTGTGGGCTGTGGCCACCTTTCAACAATCCCACTATCTGGTGCATACTGGAGGTATCAGGTAGGCTAGTTGGCCCCTAAGGACCCCAAGCAGCAAAGGGAACTTTAATCCCCATCCAAGTGCGTGCCAGGAAGCACTTTTGCACAGTGGTGTGGAAAGGGGGCTTGGCCTGCAATGAGAACTTAGCAATTCTGCTGTGTGGGACTTACTGGAGGTAATAGGAGCGGGAGGTGGTCCCCAAGGATGTCCTTGGGGGCCAACTATCCCTTCAGTTACCTCCAGTAAGTCCCACACAGTGGTCTTTGGAGGCCACACTCACCTTTCTCCACCACTCTGCAGAGGTACCTCCTGGCACAGTACTGGTTGGGGGATGAAGTCCACTTTACTCCTGAGGTAATTTGGGGGCCAAGTAGCCCTCCTGGTACCTCCTGTAAGTCTTACGCAGCAGAATTCCTGAGAGCTGGTCGGAGGCCCAGGCCCCTTTCTGCACCACTCTGCAAACGTGACTACTATGTTATAGTTGAAAATTAGCAGTTAAAAAACCATAGAAATTCACAGAAAAAGCCATAGGTTTCAGGGACGTTATAGTTAGAAATTAGCATTTTAAAAACCTTACATATTCACTGAAACAACCATAGGTTTCAGGGATGTTATAGTTAGAAATTAGCATTTAAAAAACCTGAGAAATTCACTGAAAAAAACACAAGTTTCAGGGACGTTATAGTTAGTTGGACATTTCACTCGTACAAAACCAGAGAAATGTGGCCGTTATAGTGATTTGAGCTAACTATAACTCACGCCCCCGCAATGCACTGCTGCTGATGTCACATATTAAATCACTCATGACATGGTCAGTGACATCACTGATGACATCACTGATGATATATCAAATGACATGCGACATATGGCTTATGGACTTGGTGGACTTAGAGGCAGATGGTACGAGTGGGGTTATTTGAGAAAGAGATTTTCTAGTATCTTTAAATTTAGTAACTAGATTGAACTTGCCCTAACCGTTTCAGACGCAAATCCCTATGAAACGATTTAATAGACACATTTCACGAAGTAGTCAATTGTGAACTTATGAGTCTGCGGAAAAAAGCTATGAGCAAGTTTCCCTCTAATCAACAGTGGACAGAGAAAAGCTCTGATAACGCTATCCAAGGACCAGAGTATCATCATTAAACCCTCAGACAAGGGGGGTAATGCGGTACTCGAGGATGTTAACAAATATGTGAATGAGGCATAGAGGCATCTGCATTCCAACAGTTATGAAAGAAGCACCCACAATTCCTACCGCACAGCAATCAGGAAATTCTATGATATGCTGTATGAGTGGAAAGCGAGAGAACTATTGAAAACTGACAAATTTAAATTTCTTTTAATATAGAAACCAGTTGCTTCCTGTGTTTACATATTGCCCAAAGTTCACAAAAACAGGACAGATCCCCCTGATAGACCGATAATCCCAGCTAATGGCAGCCTTCTTGAACAAGCTTCCATTTACCTCGATCTTCAACTTCTTCCCTATGAACTTGCTCTGCTGTCGTATTGTAGAGACAGTACAGATTTTATCATCTAAATCTCAGGAATACCATGGCAGCCTAGTTTCACCTTTGTCTTACTAGATGTAGTATACCTATGCACATGCATTGACCATGATCTAGGTATAAAAGCAAGCAGACATTTTTTCAGGGACAAGTCAATATGCAGATTCAATCACTTTATGATGCTATTGGATATACTATATTTTTGCCTAGAAAATAACTTTTTCATTTTCAATGAGGTATGGTACTGTCAACTTGTGGGCACTGCTATGGGAAACTGCTTTGCTCCAAGCTACACCTGCATGTTTATGGGATGTTGGAAAGAGCAATATGATTGGACAGATGAAAATGAGAGATGGACGAACAATATTATGTTTCATTCTCGATATATAGATGATTTATTCCTGATTTGGGAAGGTCCTGTAGTTGAATTACATGATTTCCTGACACATATTGCTCAAAAGAATCTAAATTTGTCTTTCATGCATAAAATTCACAAAATTGAGATGGACTTCTTAGATATATCGGTCAGAGTAGTGTAAGGGAATATCCATGCCAGCCTTTACCACACAGAAACTGCTGGTATTAGCCTGCTTCATGCCAGAAGTTACCACCCAGAGAATTTAAAGTGGCTTATGCCTTATGGAGAGTGTTAAGGGCAAAAAAAACCATGTAGCACCACACAGAGTTTTAAGGATGAGGAAGGTCGCATGACATCCAGATTTAGAGCTAGGGGATACCCATACAAAGTTCTTGAAGAGGCTAGCAGTAAGGCAGCACTAACACTCAGAGAACACCTTTTAACTCCCAAAAAGAAGGAGCAAGAAGATCCCCATGTGGTCAGGCTTATCACTACCTATAGTAGTAAATCAGGTGCTGTGAGAAAGATTGTCAACAAACATTGGCATCTGATCAAAATAGATCCAGTAATTGCTAAGGTCATGCCAACACATCCCCATGTAACCTATCACAAATCTAAGTCCTTGAGCAATCTTTTGGTTAACAGTTACACCAGTACTACTACTGACAGCAGGGGTGGTTACAAGAACAGATGGTTTTTTCAAATGTGGACAAAGCAAAGTTTGCCACCATAGTACAAACAAGAGGGAATATACACTATCCACGGGACAAACATGCTGCATTAACAAATTCATTACATGTGGCAATGATTATGCAGTATATTTTCTTTTATGTCCATGTGGTTAACTGTATGTAGGGAGTACTATCTGCCCTGTAAAGAAGAGGGTACTGGAACATTACAAAGTCATTAAGAACATGGATATTAGTTACCCAGGAGCAAGACACTGGGCAAAGCCTCATATTTGAGATGCTGACCTATTGTGTTATTGTGTTATTTTGGCATTGACAGGATTCCACAGAATGTCCGTGGAGGTGACAGAGAGAAGAAACTTAGACTGTTAGAGTCAGAATATTTCATCCTGCTTGGGAGTAAATTCCTGGGGAGGCCACAATGAGGATGAAGAACTTCATGTCCACATCCGCTGATGGGACATAGGATATGTCTGATTGTGTTTTCTTACTTCCTATCTTATAAGCATATGGTCTCCTTTGCTCCAGAGAGACGTGACCTTTTAGAACGTTCTCTAATGTGGTTGTGGGATCTCATAATTTTGATTTGAGCCATATATATCCCATCCCTTTATAGGGGGATTCTTGACTGGACATGTCACATGTCCCCTTCCCTCTTTACATTAGATACCAGATGGTATTCATATGTGATATTTTGAGTAGAATCAATTTGATATGCTCTATTCGCTGAACACATGGTGCAGGTATAGTTTTTATACTCTACCAAGGGTGCAAGCATATATGTCTTTATGTCATTTTGTATTTTTTTAATTGATTTGAGCATTGTTCTTCGTTTTTCGTTGTTGTCCCCGAAAAGGTGTTTTATGTAGCATATTTTTTCCACAATTATGGGAACATTTTGCTGCCTGTTGTGTTTAATCAGAATGTGAATGGTTGACCATTCAGCCACTTGGCTGAACCACAATAATTATTGTAGGAGCAAACTTGGCTAATCACTGCGTTATCTACATTAGTTCTGTTTAAAATGCTCCATTTACACTATGTATGAAATTGAATACAGCGATGTTAACCAAGCAAAATGTGGAAAATGTGGGCAATTTGGGGAATACAACATCACTGCGAGTATTTCATTGATTTCTTTTTTGTCTATTGCTGTGGGCAAACCGTACATTTTTTTAAAGGGAATTGGGCACTATGTTTTTCTGTGTAACAGGGCGTGATGAAGCCTGAGTGAGGGTGAAACATGTTGCTGAATAAAACAAACTGAAAATTAGAAACTGTGGAGTGCGAGTCTTCTGGAGTATTATTTGTCTACCCCAGATTTGCTACATATACATATATACACACACTTAAAAAAACAAAGGTTACAGGGATGTTATATCTAGGTTTACTCATACAGAAACACAGAAATTCAGCAGCAATAATTACCTCAGCTAACTATAAGTTGTGTTCCCGCAATGCATTGCTGATGACCTCACATATTACATCACTCATGACATGGTTAATGATAACACATATGACATCTGTGATGCATTTTGTACAGGCAGGTTGGTGCAAAACTGCACCTCACCGTAGGAGTTTACCTGACCTTGAGATTCCATTTTGTAATGGAAGACATAAATACATTACACTAATGGTCGGTCTGTGTTTTACCAGGGATGTGCAAAGTTTGCATAATTATGTAAAATTTTGGAAAAATCATGCAAAATTATACAAAATGCAGACTTTGTATTTAGAATGAAATGCGTCCTTATGCCCATTTTGAGCGTGCGGTTGCCTTTCACTCAAAAAAAGGGCAAAAACATAAGTGACACAAACAGAAGCCAGCCATGTTCTTTTCATTTGCCTTGTTCTTGTGCTCCTGCAATAGGATTTTTAACTGAGATTACTTGAAACTATGCTAGGTGGCATTTCACATAACAAGTATAACTCGAAATTGCAGAAATTATTCAATAACCCCAGCATACTGAAAATGTGGATCCCGTGCTGATGTTTACATAATTACTTGGCCTTTCACTCCCCTGGCTCAATGAAGAAAGTTAGGATAAATGTTTCTGAAGAACTGAAACAGACTTCTATCCCTTGGTGAAGCCCCATCTGTGGGCTGGCTTAAAGCCCGCTTTCAACACAGCAGGCAGCCATACCTACAGATGTCAGATGCTACAAGTAGATCATAATAAACAGAAAATAGATATAAAGGAGCAGACAAGATGTGCCTGAACACATTGTTCTTGATTTAGAGAAATGTAGTTATTGGTGCATACAGGGAGGCACGCAGTTTAGAATGACCTCCCTCTCCTGTTAATATTTAACCTCCCAATTGGGATGTACTGCTAGAAGCTGAGACTATTTGAGCATTTATAACTGGCTAAAATGATGTGATTTAAGGTTGCTGTACCTCACAAAAAGTCCTATTACTATTTTAACAAGTGATACCTTAAGTAATTCACATGGGAAGATGTGAATATTGTTGGTTCACACTGCAACTATAATTGAAAACACCAGACACAGAGACTGCCAGCAATCTGTAATGCTGAAACTATTTTTAGAATAGCTGTCAATGTTACTTTGATGGAGTGGGTAGTACAAACATTTTGTGTACCCCCCCATTCTGCATGTTTATATTAATCTAAATAATTAACTAATGGTAATCTTATTAATTTGTGTGCAGTGAAAGACTAATCAATCATATTAACAAAAGAATTAAAAGTGGGAATTGCACTTTGCATAGCTAAACTGATTGTAAACTAACATATGTACGCATATAAATCATAGAAAATTAGAATATTGCATGATACATGTTGCTTTTGTGATGTAATTGTAAATTGTGCTTTATTGAATGAGTATAAACGCTTTGGATGTTGCTTTCTGCTAGATAATTACTTACACATAAGGGTATTAGCGAGGGATTAACATTTTATTAGCCATTTCCATGTTTTAATTACGTTTTTGTGTTTGTTTGCTTAAGTTGCCCATTTCGGCCTAGTCAAAATGGCTGAACGAGACGTTGAACGTGACTGTTCCTGACAACACGAGGTTCTGGGTGAAGTGCGCATGCGTCACCGCCAGCAACAGTGGCCTAGTCCTGACCCCAGGAGCTGATGTCCTAGTCAAGGTCGCTCCGGGAACTTCGCCAACGATAATAAAATGAACTGTCTTAAAACAGGAACCAGCAAGTGCGATGACTTCATTTTGCGGACTATGTGAGAACTTTACCGCTTGACCCCATGTCCACCAATGAGGACTCTCTAAAACCCCAGTCTTGATACTTTTTGACATTATTTTCATTATAAAAGTAGGTAGGGAATTGAACTAAAAAAAACTCTTCTTCTTTGACGAACTCGATTTCCTGACGTTATGCTGACGGAGAGGACGGTGACACTGCTGGACAGCTGTTATCGTGAATCTTTGAGAGACTGAATTGCGGCCTGACTTTGATGAAATTTAAAGGTTTTGAAACGACTTGACTGACTTAGAGGACGACTTTTAGCCAGATTAGGTAAATATGATGTTCTGCGATTCTAGTGATGATTTCTAACAATTTGCAGTTTTCTTAGATAAATGATATTTGATTAATTGACAAATGTGTTGAGTCGATTATTTGAAGAAGAAAATCTAGATTAATGAGTAAAGTATAGATAAATGATTGTGTTCACTAAAACCATAAATAACAACTAAATGATTCATCTCCTAATGAGGGGAATATCTCAGGGTTGGAGTCAACGCATTTAGAGTTAGGTAAAGATATTCCTTTCATGTCAGCGTTTGGAAGCTTATTCCTCAAGGGAAGCAGATCAACGGAGTGTGAGTGTTGGTGTTATGGGCCCCACCAATTAATGTATTTGAGTGAATTTACTATTGAGGTATTTGTTCTGTGTCGAAGGGGGAATACGATGTTCCACGCTGCAACAACTTCACCCAAGTCACAAGGATTGTAAACAAAATCGACACGTTTACACAAATAACAAGTGAAGCAAATGAGCCACTCCCATTTACAAATGAAGCACTGTCCACGCTTATTCAGTAGGATAGCCGTTGTGTTGTTGGGGGTGTATTTTGGAGTATACTGCCACCAATATTTTACTAAAGCATGGTGGGGTAGCTTTCTTTCATTTACAGATAGCACATTCATTAATATGGCCACTACATTTGCACAGACATACAAATTACTGATAAAACTTCACAGCACACAATCGGGTTTTATTGAATAATTACCATTTACACATCACTAAGTAGTCCTGATTTGTTTTGATCCTATTCAAATATTTGTTTCCATCATGCGTTAGAATTACAAAAAAAGGGCATTATTTGTGCTTTCCTAAATGCTGATATATTTTGAAATATTGGTACACTTCTTTTAAAGGTATTTAAATGCTGTTGTGGGCTAGAATATCATTTTATACCAACAAGATTGTCACCTATTTCACTTCAAAACTCCTCCCAACTCGCAGCCTCGGAAATACGCAAACACCATTTCCATGTTAAAAGAATAAGCAGAAATTTGTCAGAAGACAGAGTCTGACATCTGACCTCTGCACAGCAGAGCTGAAAAGATAAAACCAACATTTACAGGCATCTTCATTGCACATTCGCTGTCTGAACTCCAGCATGGTAATTCTGGAAGTGCTGCAGTGCCCCTCATACCCCTACTTCCAGCACTTATGCCAGCAATGGGGAAATACATTCAATGAAAAGATAAATGCTAACATCCACTGTTCCTTGACATTGCATTTACTTTTGTCTTGTTAACAGGGCCTTCAAGAAGAGCCTGATCATGGTATAATACTCTTCCCATTTACAGTTCCCAAGCTTACTCTGCATCCTCTAGTTGTCAACCAAGGTTCTCTGACATACTCATTTATTCGGTCTCCCATTAATTTGACAGATTCAACTATTAACCCATATCTCCTCTGTGACTTTTACAAGCCCATCAGGTGCCGTGAAACAGAGGGCTTTGGAAAGAAAACCAGTGGGTTCGCTTATCTATTAGGCGAACTGGCACTTGGCTTTTAAGGTGGACAAGATGATAGAGCAAGCAAGTCTTGATTTCAGTGAGAATCAGATTCCTTTGAGTTGATGTCCTACAAATTCCCAGTGTACTGATGAAAATCATAGGGATAGGGATTTAACGCAAATGGCTCATTCATGGCTGTACACTCTGGAACTTAGCTGTTTGCTTAAATTACTCTAGGGTGAAAGACAGGGCTTTAAGTGGGATGAAAAAGCTGTGGGGTCTCTCAAAGGGGTATGGCCAATGTCTTTGATGGTGTGGCTACAAATCTGTGCTTAGCACAGAGTGCCACCTGACTGTCATTTTGCTGCTTCTGTCATTGCATCCAGATATTCAAGACAACAAGTAACATTGAAATGCTCACTTTCTAAAGTGACCAGCTGGCAATAATCTCTGCGACTTTTAAATGCCCAGAATTAAAGCTCTGTGGGGCATATTAACAACGGCCAGCTTAATTATATTAGTGCAGGCTATCAGGCTATCTCTGGTATTTATCGCCCTGGTAGTGCGTTATTAACAACACGTTACTCCAGGGCGATAAAAATTCCAGAGATAGCGAGGTTATCGCCCTTTTGCAGAGGACATCGCTGGTATTCCAGCGTTGTTCCCTGCAAAAGGGCGATAACCTTGCTGATACGACCAACAGGGTCGTATCAGCATAATACACCCCCTATGTTAGGGATGGCTAAGTCAGGATTTTAACAGACATTAGGTTTTGGCGAAAACTGCTGTTTTCGCCAAAATCTAATGTGTGCTAAAATCATGTGGGCTGCCTTGTAAATATCGCAATGTAAACATCAGCAATATATGCAAGGTAGCCCATCTTGGGTACGCCCAGTAATGCCCACTTTGCATCTCATTGAAGATGCAAAGTGAGGCGTTGGGGAAAAAGGGTGCTAACGTACGATTATGCATGTTAGCACCCTCTTGTAAATAGGGCGCTGGTTTTATCTCCGCTTTTTTGGCTTTGTAAGCCAAAAAAGCGGAGATAAAGCCCTTGTAAATATGCCCCTTCATCTTTTAAAAGTCCAAAATAAATGAATGCCGTAGTGCATCAGGAGATCCAAAATACAGCCAGGAGAAGCACCGTGAAAAGTTGCTTTGAGATGTAATATTATTTACCTAAATGCTTCTTTATGTAATCATCATGAACAAGATGCGACATGGACATTCTCATGCATTTTTTGTGTTTCAAATCTATTCTTTAGTGTAGATGGGCACAAATATTCACATATATTTCTCAGTCTTGTATAAGTCATTATTTTATTAAATTGTACCACTCACGAGCATGGAGCCTTGCTCCCTTCTTTTCTCTAACCACGTACAATCTGGAATTTCTGGATTTCCACAAGCAAAAACGATTTTGTAGGGCATTTTCTTTCTAGTTAAAGTAACTTTGTAAAATAGTCATGTTTTATCTCATTGAAATGTGTATAGTTATGCAAACACGCTCTACGTTTATATATACTCTCCAGCCCTTTCACTATTTACACAAATGAGTTTCCAGTTGTTGCAAATGAAATAAATCTCTTGTCACTATCTCAACATATATTAGCGAGCACTGCCTGTTCTCTGCTTTCATGTTGATAACCGAGGCAGCGGGCAGACCTTCAGACGGGCACTGTCAGTCTTTTTATATTAATAATCCTGAGGTTGAGAAAAAATGGAGAGTGCCATAGGGACCCGTCTCGGGAGTCAGACCCGGCCCACTTAAAGTCCTGGTGATACACTTCTCCAACATGTTCTACTGTGAATGGGTTATTGATTGCCCTAATGTGGTATTTTTTGAAAAGGGATCCGACGCTCAACTACTGTTTAGTATGTACAGAGGACCCGATTCACAGAACTAACTTAAGACAAAATCCTAAACTTACTACCATTTTGTTATTCACAGAAGGTACTTACTTATTTTGGTATTCACTAAGGCACTTACTCATTGATGAGTAAATGCCTTCTGTGACTACCAAAATCAGTGTTATGCACTTACTCATTTTGGTATTCACGAAGGCACTTACTCATTGATGAGTAAGTGCCTTCTGTGAATACCAAAATCAGTATTATGCACTTACTCATTTTGGTATTCATAGAAGGCACTTACTCATCAATGAGTAAGTGCCTTCTGTGAATATCAAAATGAGTAAATGGTAGGAAGTTTAGGAATTTGTCATGAGTTATTTCTGTGAATCGGGCCCAGCGTGTGGACTCACCCAAAATGGTGAGCTTGGGATTTGATGCAGGCCTTCCAAATTGGCAGTCCTGGGTCAGGGTGCAGTATCCCCAAAGTGGTAGACACAGAGTGTGGTACAGACTTCCCAAAATACAGTGTCCATAAGGGCTAGACATAAACCAGAAACATGTGGAATGCAGAAGGTGGAGACATCCCAAAAAGGTGCAGGTGCATGTGTACAGTTGGTCTGCTGTCTTTCAATGGATAGTATGCGTCTACCTCATCTCCAGCACAGACACAAAAGCTTCTCTAGAGATCCTTTACACAAAAAGCTGTTAGATGTTCTAATGGTGATAACAAATTTCCTTTGCAGAAATATTAGCTTAAATGAAAATTGCCTGAAATTAGGAACATGAAACAGTTTCAAATTTCCATTACAGTACTGTTGATGCAGCACACTTAGGTCTCATTTACAAAAAGTTGGCGTAGGGCAGCACCGCAAATCTTTTTGATGTACTGCCACATGCCAATTCGCAAGGGCAGGAATGTACCGTATTTACGAGACAAGTCCATTTCTGTCTTTTCAGCCTGCATGGTGCACAATTTGGTGCCTAGCGCCAACGCAGACACCCTTGCACCATGGTGCAAGGGTGTCTATATTGTTGTCAGAATTGTTATTGTGCCGGTAGGGACACTTTCCTGCACAAAAACAATCCAGTGAGGCATTTTCCTCTATCTATGTGAGCTGCAGAATGCATCACAAATGGAAAGAGGAAAAAAATTAGGAAAAATAAAAACATTTCTCCTCGCTACCTCTGGTCTGGGGAGATGTAAGGTTTTGGCACTGCCCCAGGCTTACTTGATTTTGCAAATTTGGGGCAGCATCAAAATCCATAGGTGTTGCATGGAAACACCCACCGCAATACCGATTGAAAGCATCCTTGACTCAAAGTAAGGCAACACTGCACTTTGTGCTGCGTTGCGTTACTCCTGTTCTATGAGGCCATACAAAGCCACACAGGGTGGCTTTGTGTCGCCTCATACATATGACTGAGAGGCCTGCACCACCAGAACATCAAAAAAGTGACACAGGTCTCTTGTAAATAAGCCCCTTAGTTTCAAAGTCTGCTTTCAGAACATTTTGCTTCCTCACTCCTACTTTCCGCTTTTTCATGCTTACATGCACTCTTGTTCTTTCTCGTTCTCTCTGCTCTTCCTTTTTCCTTTTCTTTGCCGCTCTCTTCTTCCTTTTATTTTATTTCCTTTTTTTCCTTTCCCATAATGTACAGACTTCGGAAGAGACTAAAGAACAATGAGGCCCTGCGGCTGCCTTTCAAAATTGATAATTATAATTATAAAGAAAGTTGAATAGTTGTGACATAATAGGCTAATTTCAAGTACTATTCTACTCTCATGAAATATTTTGGATGTCACAAATATTTGTTTTGCTACTGTAGGCCTGAATGAGCCATGACCATCCCTATCTACTGATACCCATCTCCTTGAAAATATCTCTAAAATTCAGTTTATTTTACACTCTAGGCAAAGTCATGACCATGTTTTGTCGGGCATTTATTTAACGTGTGAAAGGTTTAGGATACCTTGGGACTTTACAGCCAGTGGACATCTCCAATATCTTCAGACGCCTAACTGGAAGAGATTTACATAAATCAGGTACTTGTTACTGCTTTTTATTGAGTATACAATTAGAATTCACAAAATACATCGTTAAGCAATCGTAGAGATGCTTAATCTCCTGAATCACTCAATAAATAGACTTTAACGCCCCCAAAACAGAAGAGTAAATCTCAGGAGATTAAATGTTATACATTTTGGAGACTTCAGTACCTGAACCTGAGAGCAAAACTCAACCATTTGTGCCACAGCAAACTCTTCTTACTCGGTCAGATTCTGATTCAGAACATTAGCTTCTGGACAAATGGTAGAGCTGTCTCACTCTTACAGGCCCAGGAACTCACTTCAATTAATGTCCTACTTCAACAACTTCAGGAAAGGACACAAATCGCCTCTTGTATGGTACTTAGATGATCGACACAAAGGGACCCTCCCCAGGTAGTGTGCACAGTATAAATGGCTAGACGAACACCGAGTTAGCTGAAGAGGGTGGAAGGTGGGCATATAACACTCAAGATAAACATATAAATTAACAGCAGTCGCCTTGCAGATCAACTGGATGCAATGGCACTGAGAGTGCTGTAGCTATCAATAGTGCTAGAGGTGCAGTGGCACTGGGAAGCATGGGTGTATGTGGCCAAAGCACCCACATCATATCTGGATTTTACAATCAAACCACTGGAAGAGAGGACATTTGACTTGCTTGCGTCAGGGTGCATATCATCCACTGAACGCAAAACATGTTCTATGTTTCCTCTTCTTCTCTTGAAAGGGACTTGAGGTGCCCTTGTCCTCTGACATAAGTTTATCATTCAAGTAGTAGTCATGACAGACAAGCAGTATAACCCGAAATACTTATCAAGTCAGTAACCTCTAAATTCGAGGTTTTAGAGCTAAATAAACTGACCATGAACCTGTATGCGCTGCACAACAAGGCCATCTATATACAGGGCTGGACTGGTCGTAGCAGGCTTCGGGCGTTTCCTCCTGAGGCTGCAAGGGTGGGCCCCCTGTATCAAAAGCAGCAGTGCTCCACACTTGCACCCCCCAACCTGGTTCCACAAAATTGCAAGGGCTGCCTCGGGTTTCCAGTCCGGCCCTGCCGACATATCATGGGGCAGATTTATGTGGGACTTGCGCCCCTTTTACGCCGCCGTTGCGTCACTTATGTGACGCAGCGGCGGCGTAAACCCTGCGCCACATTGCGCCTGATTTACATCGTGACGCATCTATGGAGATGCGTCACGGTGTAAAGCCCTGCGCTACGTGAATCCTGCGTCAGGTTTCATGTGAGCGTTGCGACACAGGGGGCGGTGATCCGTCGCAGGAACGCCCCTGAAAAGTGACTCAGTGAAATCTATAAGATTTCACTGAGTCACTTTTCCAATGCTGATGCGTCAAAACCCTGCGCCTGCTTGAAGCAGGCGTAAGGCTTGACGCACCATGTTAGGGATAGGGTAGGTTGGAACAGTGCTGGAGTTGCGTCGCGCTTGCGACGCAACTTCAGCACTGCGCCAACCTTACGCCGGCAGATACGTCACGTATCTGCTTGTCCTTGCGCCACGATGCACTGCATTGTAAATGCGGCGCATCTGCGGTGGCGCAAGGGCAAACTTGCGTGACGCATCTTCCCTGGCGCATCCATGCTGATTTGCATTGATGCGCCAGGGAACATAAATCTGCCCCCATATATATTTTTTTTCTGAAAGCAGTGTTCCAAATTAAGAAGGGCTACCGCATGTTTATTTAGTATTCAGACAGCGACTGTTGCCCTTCTGGTGTTCGCTACAAATGCATTAGCGGAATTTGAGATTTCTGAACAGGCTTTTCGTTCCTAAAGAACAGTGCGTTCTTTGTTTACTGAGAAAGGCAAATCTTGGAAACATTTCTGACAGAGCAAATGAACAAACATGCGGTTAGAATTCCGACACATACAGATCTGCAATGTTGTAGCAAGCAAAACAATAATGCGAAAACATCACTCACTGCAATGTCCTTGTAATGGGTGGTTCAATCTGCATGGGTTTGCCACAGACCCCCCCTCCCCTACGGGGAGCAGTGAGTGATCATGGCAGTGACAGGAGTTAAAGTAATGCATAGTCCAGGAGCCCGAGTTAAGGATTTCGGTCTGCAGAGGACTGATTGTGTCCGAATGTTTGCCCTAGCGCTGCACCAGTGGCGTAACAAAATTTGTGTGGGCCCCCGGCAAAATAGAGGGTGCCCCCCCCCACCTAGTCAGGAGATCTCAGACCAGGAGCCCCTGGACAGTGCCATGAGAGGCCCCTTGGAACTTGCCTCCCCCCCCTGCACTGCAGGGGCTACGATGGCTAAAGTTACACCACTCTGCTGCACCTCACAGCTCCTGAGGCCAATACAAAACAAATTGGAGATGAGAGCCAGTGGTGAGGTACCAACAAGCTGTAGCATGGTGCTCGTTCTCAACTGGGTTACGCGGCAGAACACACTTATCAGGATCTGAAGGGGCCTGAGTTAGTCCAGCTCAGCCCAGGGGCGGAAGTACACAGTGATGCCCAAGCCTGTCAGAAAAGCAAGTTCAAATCCTGATAAAGAGGCAGGGGTGCAACTGGACCCAAACTTGGGCTGGGGGGGGGGGCTAAGATTCCTAGCCAGGGATGACTAGAGCTACGGTGGCAGCAGTTGCGATAGTCTTTTTTTGGTGCTCTCCTCCCCCATAACCTCCTTCTCCATTGCTTCCCTTACTACCACTCTTCAACAGAGCACTACATCTCTCCATAGCCTCTCTCTGACGTACATTTCATTTTTTATAGCACTACTCATAGTTCACTCACACTCAGTTCTGTGATCTGCATAGTACACATTATTTGCAGCAGGCACATTAAGTCTCTGTGTTACTTTACTCTCACCAGTAGGAACATTAATCATCAGAGTTATCTTGACATTTTTATTGTTGCCTGAAAACTACCTGCTGCAAAAGGAAGTACATGTGCTTTTAAACCAAAAATTAATGTTAAACACAGTGCTCCCCCACCAAAGTCAATATCAGGTGTGTCAGCAATGGCTGCACCGCCCTAAAGCCAGTCTTGCTACCAGCAATGGGGCAGAACAAGTATTTCCAGAAATCGGGGCAAAGCTAACTTCTTAGCCATTATATGAAGAAAAAGATCTATGTAAGTGGCGGGGTGTGATTCTTCGCCCAAATTCCAGCAAGCAATACAAGTTAACAGAGTTCTTGCTAATGATTTCAGGAAGACTTCTCCCTTGAGAATTTTTCGAAACTTTTGGGATCAAATTTGCTATAATGCCGCAGACCCTTATAGGACATTCATGAAATATTCCAGTAATTCCATGGTGCACCAGGGAAGCCTGGCCATTCTTAGGAGTAGACCTCATTTTTTTCAAATGTCTAAAGTCAGAATGTACTTCCACTACACCAAGGTTATCAATTTTCATGGGTGAGCCCCTTTTGCCAAGGAGTACATTCAATATGACTGCCAGAAATTTACCATGGATCCTTCAACCACAGTCATGGGTACCTCTAAAAATTTCCTCTGGTATACAAGGGTCAGCATTTTGCTATTGACACACCCTATACAATCAGTAAATAAAATATTATGACCAGAGCTACATCAAATATCAGTTCTAACAATTTGCCATGGATCCAGCCAATATGATAAGAATTAAGTGCATCATGTCAGGGCCTTTGGCCAGGTGTTTTGTCACGTGGTCTGTATCCCTGCCGCTGGGTATGACTGGGCTGGCGGCTTTCTCGGTTAGACAGTTCAAGTCCCCAGAGCCAATGATGGTGTCTTAACAGAAGCATGTCAGGTCCTGCAGATCCCCTTAGGTAACACCTCCTATCAGTGTCCTTGTCCAAAAGGTAAGAATAACCTCCAGCATGCCAGACCAGCAGCAGCACTCTTGCAGGTATTTCACACATACACTCACGCATTCTCTCAAACACACATTCTTTCTATATCTCTTGCACTCTTTCATACATTTGAACTCTGTCACACACACACAGACACACTGCCACTCACATTTCCACTGGTCAATCTGCTTTTTTTGTGTTAGAAAACCTTGCCCTGCTGCTACTGTTATACCTGCCTTACCTTTTAGTGAACCTTAATAAAAGCATATATTCTCTATACGCTATTCAAAAGTAATGATATATTGCCTTGTCAAAGTTTGTTACAAGTATGATGTGAACAATAAGTGCTCTTCCTTAAAATACCTGTGAAGGGTTATATTTCGTTTCACATGTGGCTCCAGCATTTACATTATTTGAAATGAACTAATCAGTGTTGTAACATGCAATATCACAGCATCCAACTGATCTTATGTAATGCTTGACGTCTTCAGCAACCATGGATTTTATCCAGTAACACTTTGCTTTTTGGAGTTTTTGGCCCTCAACATACGAAGTAAAAAAAAAAAAGAAATGTCTCGTATTGAAGCACTGGGGTGAATGGAAAGCAGGAAATGGCTAAAGGTGTCCCATGATCCTAAATTCAGCACCATGTGCTGTGCCCATGTGAGTGAAAGATGAGCTGTGTGACAGACATAAGTGCCTATGTGACTGCGGATGGAGTGATGTGACGTATGAGTTTGGGTGCGGGAAAAGGTGCAGAGTGGGAGGAATTAATGCATGGTGAGTGATGTGCTTGTTTGAGCGAGATTGCAGAGTGAGCTGTAAGAGTAACAGGTGATTGAAGTGTCACTTGAGTGCAGGGAGAGTAGTGTGCTCATGTAAATGCAGGGTGAAAAGCATGAGTGCATGGTGAGTGGTGTTAGTGTAGTGCGATCACGGTGAGTGCAGGTGAGTGGGTAAGTGGAGGGAGAACAGAGTGAGTTCATGGTAAGGAGCATTAGTTCAGTATGGCCGTAATGAGTGCAGGGTGAGCAGTGTGCTCGTCTGAGCGCAGGGTGAGAGAAGGATGAACAGTGTAAGTGCAGGGTAACAGCGTGAATGCAGTGTGATGTTTGTAAAAAATGGCAAAAAGACAGACAAAGTAATCACTATATGGTGCATTTCATAATGTTGAGGTTCTGTAATTCTCGAGTCTGACTCCATTTTGTTCTGTGCCACCATTTTGTGTTGCCCTCAGGTAGGCCTGTGAAGGTAGCCTGGCGAATAAAGTGGCCTGGCCTTCTTAGTTCATGTATACATTAACTAGGTTTCTTTTTGACTCTGAAATGAACTGTAATAAACTGACCTCTGCACCTGAAACTGACCCCGCAAAGCCAATTTCCCTGATCGATCTTTGTCTGAGATTGCCAATCAATGTTCAGGACATCGTTAACTTTTAGTTTCCTTGCACATGCCTTATCTTGTTCAGCATTTCTTTTTTTTATGTTTCTTCATTACATGGGTTATGCTTTCAATTATAGGTTTGTCCGGCTTGTGGAGATTGAATTTGGGACATTCCTAATAATTACCTTTTGGGTTGGGATACTGTAAATTGAGTTTTTGTTATGTGACACTTTGTTTGAAAATTTACCTTATTGGCTAGAATTTTGTGCAGTGGGTGTACATTTATAATGTGAATATTCTGTATAAAAGGAGACGTCTCGCCTTAGTAAAATGAGCAGTCTCCTGAGAATTTACACCGTGATGTATTTCTAGGATCACTGTTACTAGCTGCAGCTAATAAACTTGGTCTCTGATGCCATCCAGAAGTATTCCGTGTCTCTGTATACCAAGACAGGTGAACTCGAAGATCTTAGGCGTGCCCCTGACGCCGCTGGGTTAAACCCCGGTTCTTCAACGTGGCAAAGGTAAGAGCATAAAATCAGACAGTCTCGTGAACATTTAAAACCATGTTGGACCCCACAATACCATCAAGCCCACATGCTTGGAAAAAAATTCTCATTTTCATTTTTCAGCCATGATTTGCTGGGATGGGATATGCCACATCCACCTCAAGAATTTTACCACCGGGATTGGATACCTAGGTGATGAGTCAGTGCAGAGAATTTGCAGAGCTGTGTTACAAGAGGTTGTATCCATGTTCCTACAAGTCTGCGCCAACCACACTTTGCGTGGGCCAGCATAGGCAGGGCAGGCGAACAGCACATGTGAATATGTTTCTACATGTTTGACACGTGTGGCATTTGTTATTCCCAGTGGGGGACCATTTGGATGTAAAGCACTTTAGGGGCAAAGTTCCTGATCTAAGTTGGATATAGAGTTTCCGGTCCAAGGTCTTTATGTCGAGGCTCAGGCGTGGTTTTTATCTGTAAAAAGGAACGAGATAGGGAAGTGGAGTCATGGTGCCTAATCTCATGTGCCACCATTCCCAGTAAGTTTCTTTGAGAATGACTTTTGACGGGAACATGGGCGTGGAAGGGGAATCCCACAAATATGATAAGCCCATTTTATTAAAATGACTTCTCAAGTCTCTCAACCAGCTGATTTTATGGAAGTGATCCATATTGATAACATCCCTTAGACCCTCTACATATGGAGCCAATTCCGGCTTACAACATACTCTACACCAGTAGAGAATTGGCTGCAACCTGGCAAGATCCACAAAGACTTTCCTGCCTAGAATATTCCTTAGGGGGAGGGTGGGTGCCCTATGTGGGAGGCTTTTTATCACACGCAGGAAAGTGTTCTCAGCTCTATACTGAGGTCACCGCTTTATTATTGTAAATTTGAAGTACCAGGCTGATGGGCTTTGTCAGAGAGGTTTTGAATTCGTTTCTCAGGCTAGCAGCTAACTGCCGGCGTTTTAGTGCCATGGCTTCTATATGTGGCTTCCACCTCATGTCCTTCTGTAGTTTAATGCCCAGATACACAAATGCATCAACCAGCTCCAGGGGAAGTTTATCCGTCGTCATTTGCCCCTTAAAGGATCTGTACTGATTGAAGGCCATGAACTTTTTCTTAGCAGCATTCATTTTTAAACCTTGCAGGATACAGAACTTTTTGTAACGTTGGAGTGCACGCTGTAACCCGCTTGGGATTTTTAGAGATTATCAGTGTGTCATCCGCAAACATTAGAATCGGGATCTTTCTTCCAGCTAAAACAGGTGCCTCAGTGTGGATGGCAGCAAGGAAGTTATAGACTCCATTTATAAAAAGGTAGAACAGTGTGGGAGCCAGCATACATCCTTGACGGACGCCCTTTCATACAGGAAAAGGATCTGTCTAGTGTCCCGGCACCCCCCAGTGGATTTGTGCATAATTTTCCTCATTGAGGCAAGCAATCAGGGACAGTAAGTCGAGTTTCATCCCGATCTCCTTCAGGACTTCCCACAATTTATTCTGTGAGACCAGGTCAAAAGCAGATTTAAGATCAACGAAGGCAGCATACATGCTGCTCTTGCCGAGAATTATTGTCCGCAAATATATGAGAACAAAGTGAAAGACATGGTCAATTGGGCTAAAATGGGCCCTGAAGCCTGCCTGGAGAGGGGTAAGAATGGCATTTTCATCTATCCAGGCCTGAACCATGGCCAAAACAAGTCGGGCCAACATCTTTTGTCTAGAATTGACGTGGCGTATTAGCCTGTAATTGCTTTGGGCAATGGCATTAGCAAGTAATAATATGTATTTGGTCCATTTGGGTCTGTCCTGCAGAAAAATATCAGCAGGAACACAGTCTATGCCAGGGGCTCTGCCTCCTGTGAGTGCTCTTAGTGCACAACTAACATCTGCCTCATCAAATGCCCTGTCGACAGGGTAGGGGTGGGTCGGTAATGGTAGACTATCCTCAGCTTCACCACAGGCATATTGAGCGGCAAAGTGGCTAACCCACATATCAGGGTCAGCATGGTTTTCCGGGGACTGTGCTAATCCTCCCTTACCCCATTTTACCACGTTCCAGAAGCATGTTTTAATTCCTGCCATCTCTCTTTATCCCAGGCTTTTTTGGCACATAGATAGACCTAGCAGGTTGCACTCAGGCCACGTCACCCCAAATTGATTGCTTCACAAGGGTGCTGCTGACATGACTACAATCGAGGTTGTAATAATGATGTTTTGGCTCAGTGTCTTTCACCCTAGCCTTGCTCGGTTTTTGGATGTACCTGCGTATTTTCATAAAACAGTGAGTTGTGCAAATGCATGAGTTCTTTGGGTGGTTGGAGGTTAAGAAGGCATGTATCAATCACCTTAAGTGTGCTTTTCAGCTCACTAGTTATAAAGGATAGTATTTCCTGCCATTCAAGGATCATGGGTCATTTGACTCGGCCCATGTTATTTGAAAGCAGAAGATCACTGGTGGTGGGTAGGATGTCAGGTTGTGCAGGAGCCCTTGGGTCCCTGAATATGAACCTTGAGCAGCGTGGGTCGTGGTCACTCTCCATGCGTGCCTGCACGGCCATGTCCTCAAGGGTGTTCCATAGGTTCAAGCTAACTAGGAGATAGTCGATGGGACTAGAGTGGTAACCATTATTAAAAGTGTTTAACCCTTGTCTGTCGGAGATGGATCGACCATTGGCTGCCCTTAAACTATATTCTAAACAAAGAGCTTTTAATTGAGTGGCAGCCTCAGTTCAACGTTTAATTGGGGGCAATTCCAAGAGTGGTACACGCCATTGCTCTTCCTCCATTCTCGCAAGGTCTTTATCCTCACTATTGAGAGATTTGAACGTCGTGTTTAGCTCCCCAGGAACGAAAATGGAGGCTTCCCGTGGGAAGGTGTTTAAACCCCTGCCTAAGGCGTTGATGATTTCAGATCTCCGTCCCTCACTAAGACCACTAGCATATAAATCTAGGACGACTATAGCTCCAAATGGAACGGAAGCCATCCTAATTGCAAAGATATTGCTACTTACTGAGGATAATACCAGGATCTTAAAACCTATGTCCTGCCTTACTCATAGTGTAAGGCCCCCCAATGGCTGACCGCTAATGCCCTGGGTTGTTGGGATGTAGTAGGTTAGGTAGCCAGGGTGGTAAAGTGGCTCTAAGGGCCAGGTTTACTGGAAGGCACAGATGTCAAATTTTTCTATAAAGTTGCTCCATTTGGGAGTGACACCCCTGTTCCTCACCCCCGTAATATTCCAATATTGAAATAGTGCGTGACGTTTGATGTATATTTGTGGTTGGTTCGCCCTATGGATTATGGATCCTAACATCTGATCTGGCTGACTCCGGGCGCTACCAGGAGGTCTTGTCTCAGTTAGGTGAATCCCTATTGTACCAGGGATGATATGCTCACTGGTGTGATCTGTCATAACAAACAGCGAGCTGTGCGTGGGGGATGGGAGAAACCATCAGTCTATCTCTCTAAGCGGGGGATACAATGGATTGAGGGACGACACACCCTCCTACCCAGAGGACTATATTTGAGGCAGATATTTGTTTTAAAAATATGTTGGGTCCGTAGGTCATAGGCCACCAAATTCTCAACCAGGTCATGATGGGTTAGGGTGAGGGAAATATCATATGTGTCAAACTCCAAGGTAGAGTGTCTTCTAGCCCCAACTATTTCATCCCTTATTAGGGATCGGCACCCCCTCACACGACGGATCCAGTGAATAGACTTATTATTCAAGGACGCCTCATCCTCTGTGTGCGGCCTAGGCGAAAACTTAGGTACGTTGGTCAGGTATATTATCCACTTCTGCACTGGGGTGATGCCACTTACATGGGGCAGGGATTACCGATTTGCCTGTGGGAATGGGATACAGGGGTTTCTGTTTCGAAACTGGAAAATGGAGAGGGATCGCCCTGTTAGGTTTATCCCCCCAAAAAATTCTTTGGGTCATGATGGGCTCTGTTGGCACTCACTTGGTTTGTGCTGCTGCCACTAGCATCTGTGTTTGGGCCCTGGTGTTTCCCTGATAACAGTTGATGGTTCCCGTCCCACCCTTATATGCCAGGCAGGTGGACTTAGATCCTAGATTTATCTTTAGTAATTGAGCATCATTATGTACCTTATTGAAAGATTCAGAGAGACAACCCACTACTACCTTGGACGCTCTCATTTCTTCTGTCAAGATTATGATTTGGGCTGATAATGATCTGTGAGCGGTCGGCTCACTGCATGTAGGATTTGTATGCGTGTCGATGTTTTCGCTAGAGTGATCGACTTCATTGCTGGGGCGAGGAACAGGGCTTAAGGGTGAAGGTGCCTACCTATTGAGTCACCTTTTTTGCCTTTGGACCCCCTTTTTGTACCTCGCTTCTCATTTTGATATGCTTATCTGAAGCATCTGCGTTGTCCAAAAGTGGGACATAACTGTTACTACAAAGGAAGACAGAGAGATTGTCTGCAGGTGCTTGCTCCTCTATTGCTACATTGTCAACTGCGCTATAACTTGGGCTTGCGGCGGCTAGGATGGGGTGTCCTACCCTTAGCTCTGTTAGACATTGATGGAATGCGGCCATTGTAGACGCTGTGTATGGGATTTCCAGGGGTCTGTGTGCTATGTGCTGGAATTCTTGTTGTATTGGGATCAAGGCGATCTTCGCATTCAGACAGTAAGCTATCAATACGGTCCAGCACCCCCCCTCCCACTCCCACCGCTACCCCCCTCAGCGAAGCTCTGAGCCGATTTGCTCTTCTTCAACATTTTTTTGGTGGTGGCCTTTGGCCCACCTCATTGGCTTTACGCTTTCCCATTATAGAGCTAGCACTCGGCACACAGGGATATTACTTGCAAAGAGACCCAGGCACATAGAATAACAAGGTACCCACTGTATAGGCAAAAGAATGATCAAAACAGTACCTTTGTCCTCAGGTGGATGACCAATGTGGTAGGGACGAGAGTGACAGAATGTCAAATGATGGGGGTGGCCCATCCCGACATCCTATGGGCTCGGACAGGCATGGACGGGCCCACCCTTAGCCTGGGCTTTTCCCAGTCACAGCCCGGGCACGCACACTCGCGCCCACACTGCGGGGTCCGACCGACGATGGTGGCCGACCGACGATGGTGGTGGCCACACCCGCAAAGGCTGCTGGGGCTTGTAGTCCTGGCTGCCCTCTCCTCTCTGTAGAAACGGGCTCTTGTACTGCGGGGCCCAACCATGAGCTTTATGGGCCTCTGGCCGCAGGATAGTAGTGGGATGGCCACAAAGGCTGCTGGGGCTTGAAGTCCTTGCTGCCCCCTCCTCTCTGCAAAAATGGGCTCCCGTGCTGCGGGGCTTGACCGTGAGCTTTATGCACCTCCGGGCGCAGGATGGGGGTAGCGACGGCCGCAAAGGCTGATAGGGCTTGTAGTCCTGGCTGCCCCCGCCTCAAAAACTGGCTCATTCCTGCTGCGGCAACCTAGTTGTGGCCCTGATGAGTCGATCAATGCTTTTTACACTCACCTCAAAGGCTTAACAAGTATAGGTACACTGCATGATGAGATTGAGGAAATCGGGATGCAGCTGAACCAGAAGTGTACTTTAGCCAAACTGCATGTACAGATACAGTAGTAATTGGGGAAACAGTGCAAGAAACCCTTAATTTAGATCTGTCAAAGGAGCTCCTGAAATCTAGCACCTCTCTCACGGAGAGAGCACTACAAGGTCCGATAAAAAGTTAATCAGTTAGTAAGTTCACTTAGGACACCCCATTGTCCAAAAATTTTTAAAAGTTTGCAGTGCACTCTACCAGTAAATACTGTGGGAGAACTTCCTCATACTAAGATGAATGTGCTGCAATTGAGAAAATGTGGCAGCTGTGGAAAAGCTATTTTACAAAGGGGTGAAGATTCAATACAGCACAAAGCTGCACGAAAAGTGGCGGTAAGCACTGTTGAAAAGCCAAACACTGAGCTGGAGAGTGAGGATATGGATGATGACAAGGAAGGTGAAGCTACAGTGCACATGGCTGATACTGTTGATCTAATGCACCATGCTGCAAAATCTCTATACAAGTGCTAAGTACACAAAGAGCAAAAACTCATGATGGTCATTATAGACACTGGGGCTTCCATTAAAGTCATGGCTCAAGATGTGCATGACACCCTTCCCAACAAGCCAGTGCTAAACTCACAGCTACAATAGTATTTTAGAACTGAAAGCCTTGGAGTGGTCTTCCCCCAAACATTTTTCTTTCTTCCCTCATGTTTGATTAAATAAATGTTTGTTGGCATTAGGACTCTCTGCACTTTACCAGTGCTATCCACCACTAAAGTGCTGGTGCTCTCTCTTTTGAACATGATAAAAGTAGCTTCTACGCAAGTGGCACATTCATTTGCTTGTAAGTTCCTAATAAAGTGCTACTACATATACCCAAAGCCTGTAAATTGCATGCTACTGGTGGGCCTGCAGCACTTATTATGCCACCCACTTAAGTAGCCTTTTAAAAATGTCTCAGGCCTGCTATTGCAGTCTGTGTGCAGTTTTAAACTTTCAATTCGACCTGGCAAAATAAACCGTTTGACAGACCTAAACCCCCCTTTTTAGTACATAGAAGGCACCCCTGTGGAAGGCTATAAATAGTCAACAGGGCAGGGTCCATTGTATTTAAAGGATAGGGACAGTGGTTTTAAGTTTTGCCTGTGCTGGTAGTGAAACATTGGCTTAACCTTTTACTCTTAATAAGTGCTAACTTTTGATTGGGAACCGGTCGAAATATAATTTTCGGGCTCAAATGAAATGTAATTTAAAATATTCTTTTTTTTGGGCTATCTTTTTATTAGGTGTCATACAGCAGCTTGTAATAAGCATGATACATTTGCACAGTCTTTGAACATACAAGTATACCATATCCTTCCTGTAATAACTTTTATCCCATAGTTGTAAAAACAAGACTAAAATAAATTGCAAACTATATGTCAACATTAAGTACAGTGCACCACATATCCCCAGTTATCATCCTGTGGAGGCACATGAGGGTCATGTATTTTCTGCTTGAGCCCAACATCATAAATTTAAAATATTCTTTAATGGTAAAGTCGGATTTTAGATTACAATTTTGAAAACACCACTTTGTTGGCACCTTTCCTATCCTAAACTATTTGAGGCATGCTAGGAGTTTCCAGCTGTCTGAGCCTGTTAATTGCTGCTCCATCTGGAATGCATATTGGGCTCAGACAGTGAACAATAGAACCTGGGTGGATATGGAGGAGGGCGGCCCTGCCAGAATAGGATGGGCAGAGCGGTTCCGTGTATTTTAAATGGCTGCCTCCAGCACACTCACAAAAGAACATGACACCAGCTTATTGCCACTCTAGTTTTCTAGGAGCTTGGACAGAGGAAGAAAAGGGAAGGAACGAACTATCCAGAACCAGATGTGGTGCCAGACTAGATGTTTCCCCTACTACAAAGAGTGGCATCAGATCTAAATATTGGGCTTCTTGATCCACGAGTCAGCCTACTCCTGGACCTGCCTAATATCCCCAGAATGATTGCTTTGTACCTCAAAGGACTACTGTGAGTAAAGGACCACCCTGCTACTTGAAGCCTGCCTTGCACCCTCAGAGTAATGTCTGCTGCTGAGGCTTGTCATGCGGCTTGATCTCAGAATTACCATTGTGACTCATAGGGTTAGTTGGCTCACATCTTGTACTGAGCTACAGTGACACAAAAAGCTCTAACAACTTGAACGTGCACCTGACCCTGTCTGAAGTGAGTCTTACCCTCCAAGTGGTGGCCTGCAGTCCTGGACTCTTGGAAGTGGTGCAAACGGTGCCCTAACAGCCAACAACCAAAACCTGGGATGTAGAAAGCTTTCCCCTAAAAAGTTGTCTGAGAACCAACAAGTAACCGCTACCTACCTGCTTGCCGATCTGACCAATGTGCACCAACAGTCAGCCAGATGTTGCTGTAGTCCTGCTATGTCCCTCTCCACAGCAGCTAATTCTGTCTAGTGGCTCCTCTTTGAAACGGTTTCCACCTTTGTAGAGCCCTCATTGGCGACAACCTCCATCTTCGTCCCACCAGATTTTTACTAATTTAAAAAAAGTGACTACATAGAAATCTTCCCCACAACTTTGTCCATCGGCTCCCCGATGACGACGCCTCCTCCTCGGACACCGGCAGCTGTCTTTCCCCACTGAACTTTACCTCCTCAGACATTTCTCTTAAAAAATTCTCCTAATTTAGAAGGAAAGCAAAGACAGAGCCTAGTCACCTTTGTGTGTCTGTACCACAATCCCTTGCAGTCGGCCTTAATGTTCGCCTTTGTCCTGGCATTTCACAACTATGTGTCCACATATGGGAGGTCAACACAAAGGGAGTCCTTGCAAGCATGGATGGAGTAATGAATATCACTGGTATCAATATTGTTCTTGCCTGCACCATGGAGGAACATCATGATCTCCTAGGGAAAGTACTGCAGTATCTCACAGACTGTGGGCACACTACACTGAGAAAACTGAGTTCCTGAAATCTTAAGTTAGGTTTTTTTGGATACTGCTTCTCTGCAATGTAGCCCCTGGCCCAATCAAGTTCAGGAGGTCAAAAATGCACCACCTCCAGCCTTTGTGACCACAGTTCAGAGGTTCCTCGGAATGATGAATTACTGCAGGAGGTTTATCAAGAACTTGACCTCTGTTACTGCTCCCCTCAGAAAATTCACTAAACCAAACCATCCATCCTCATTAATGAGAGGCCTTTAGAAATCTGGTCAGCAGAAGCCATACTGGCATATTTGAATCCCGCCCAACAGTCAGAAGTATGTGTCAATACTAGTCCTTCTAGGCTTGGGGCAGTACTCTTGAAGAAAAAAGAATGTGGAACATGAGCTCCAGTGGCACATGCTAGTTGAGTTCTTACATTCAACATGTAAAATTATTTACAAATGGAAAGAATGGGAATTGTGGTTTCTTGAATATGTCATTATTTTTTATTTGTATAGCTATTCATTCAAAATCTACACATATTACAATCCTTTAATTCTATTATTTAAAGGAGTGTCATCAAAATCTCATCCACGCATTGAAAAGTGGATATTACAGCCTAACGATTATTTACCACAAATGAAGTACAGAGCAGGAATACAGAATACATCAGGGTTTTGAACTCAGCACCTGTGGGAAGCCACAGGACAAGAAGAATACGAAAAAGCAGATGAGACAGAAGAGAATGTAAGGATGGTGATTAAAATATCACATACCAGGACGATTTACTTGGTTGAAATGAAGGAGATCATTAGAAAGGATGATTGTCTGCTAATGGCTTTCACAGATTAGCCACAGGACATACATAACTTCTGAAATATCTAGCTCAATGAACACCAGAGCCAATAAGTCTGTGAATTTGTGCACTGTGTGAGGCAAGAGCTGGCGTTATGAGAGATGGCTGTCTTCTTTGAGGAAATCAATTGGTGATCCAATGTTGATTAGCACTGAAGGCCATTTATCTGGCTCATGTGAGACGCCAGGGCATAATGAAGACCAAGAGTCAATCAATCAATCAATCAAGCTTTATTCGACAGTTAAGTCATAAAAGCACATTTACAAACATTTCATAAAACAGTAAATAAATGATCTAAAAAAATTTAAAATCGCATTAACTCTTGATTAACCGTCAAACAAGCTATTTCTAAAACGAAGAAATAAAGCGTAATTTGTGGTGCCAGCCCATATACACTTATATTACACAGGTATTAGCATGGTACAGCTTAGTGGTCACCCTCCTATGATTACCTTCATATAATAACTACATCAGGTAAATTCAACTAAATACAGTTTTTATTTTAGTTTTAGGGGGGGAAGGTTACATCGTACCTCAGAGCTTTTGACCTTATGCTCCAGGCCCACCCTAAGAATTTAGCCACAGCTATACAGATCAGGGGTGTTGAGTCCGTGCACAAGATGCGAAGAGCTATAGCATATCTTCTGATACCCAAAAGTCTGCAAATTGGTTTTATCCATGTTTCCCGGGGTGCTACATACATTGGACAGAAGAATAATACGTGGCCTACAGTTTCACATTCTTCTACACATTTATAACATTTATCGTTCTTGCTCCCTTGCCCCCCCCCACCTGGAGGTAAATTCAGCAACGGGTAGGGTACCCACCCGTATCTGGAAATAAAGTTTTCGATCTAGAGTTTTCCCGATAATGTCCCAGTACTTCTCTAGGGAAGGGTAGGCTTTTACCAAGAGTCATATCAAGAGCAAGGTGTGGTTTACCCAACTCAGCAATCTGGTTGAGAAGGTGATGACAACCATTAATATGTGCCAAGTCGCAGGTCATACAGAGCCTCCATCCTACTTCAGTGCCCAAGCAATTTCTGAGTTCCCTTAGGTGTGCACTAGCATGGACTTTGGAAGTCTGCCTGATGGTCAGTCCATGCTAGTTGTGATAGATGATCACTTCAAATATCCTGAGGTGGAAATCATTGACAGTACCAATGCTGAAGCAATCATCAAGTTGAAGAGAATTCTGGCTTCTCAGGGGCTGATTCAAAAACTGAGGACCAACAATGACCCCCCTTTCCAGGGATAGGAAATGGACAAACGTTAGATCTGACATCCTTGGTGCGTTATTCCTACAGACTTAGTGCCTTCACTCCTCCTGTTTGTCAGAGTTCATTTTTGTTGGCTTTAGGACTTTACAAATGCTAACCAGTGCAAACGTGCTTGTGCTCTTCTCTTGAAACATAGTAACATTTGCCTACACTTAATTGTCACATTTAATGTACTTGTAAGTCTATAGAAAAGTGGTACTACAAGCACCTAGGGCCTGTAAGTTTTTTTTTTGTTTATTTATGCTTTTCTGTTTTCATACAAAAACCCCAACAAACGTGATATAATCATTCAGAAGGCGGCATTGGCATAATACGCTTAGGACATGCATCTACATGACATAACTCATACGGTATCACGGTACAACTCCAGGGCATGTGGATTCACAGATACAACAATCACAGAAAATACAGTGCAGGGCTGTCATGCGTGAGAGAACAGACGACCAGCCTTGGGCTTCAGACATCCTCAACTGCCAACAAATAGCATGTGAGCGGTCCCCAGATATCCCGCGGTTTGGTATCTAGATCATAAAAGTCAGCCCCCGGGGCACCACAACGCTTACAAATGTCCGCTGGCTGTAGCCCATACCGATGAAGCTGTGCCGGAGTGTAGTAAAGTTGATGCAAATATTTAGAGTGTACTAGTCTCAAATTACCATTTGCGGTCAGTTTACCTATTAGACGGCAGCTATCCAACCAGTCATTCACAGATAACGGCTCCGGAAGCACAGCATTCCACCTAGCCAGCGCAGCCGCTGCCTCCGATGGCACCTCCCTCTGTGACGTGTTATGAAGCCGAGTAACTAATTTGGCTCTAGACGTAGCAGTGTAAAGCAATTGCAGCGCCTCCAGCGACGGAGGCTCCATAGGAAAGGTAGGGTATAGGGCCCGCATCGCAGAGCGCAGTCTAGTGAGGGCAAAAATATGCATAGCGGAGACGTTGGCTTCGGTACTGAGACTATCGAAAGCGATGAAGCGGCAATTCGGGAACACATCTGCCATTGTAGTCAGCTCCATGTCTTTAAGGAGGTGCCGCATGCCAGTTTCACCAGTGACCGAGAGGTCCGAGTGACAGAGGAGCGGCATCGCAGGTGCATATAACGGCAGCTTATTTGCTCGCCTGCCTAGTTCGCGCCAGGCCCCAGCTGTAGTCTGCACAGTATCGACTTCCCCCTTTTCAAACACCGTAGAATCATTTACTATCATCGCCTTGAGTGGTATAGGGCAGACCACACCGGCCTCCACCGCCACATGCGGAATATAGGCCGGGTCGTGTTGCCAATAGTAAGCATAATGCGCCTGCGCACAAAGGTAGTAGAGGTAAAGGTCAGGCGCCGAAAAGCCGCCCTGATCATATGGAAGGGTTAGAGTCTCCCACCTAAGGGTAGGCTTTTTACCTCCCCAGGCTAGCGTGATCAAAAGAGAGTGCAGCTTGCCAAAAAAGTGTTGTGTCAGATGCACCGAGATATTCAAAAAAAGATATAAGAAACGCGGGAGAACCACCATTTTCATCAGCGCTATCATGTCTGCGAACGAGAGCGACAACTTAATCCACCTAGTCACCTGCTCCTCAAGCCGCGCGACGGCAGTGCCGAAGTTAGCTTGTATGACAGCCTGCGGGTCCCTACACAGCCAAATTCCTAAATATTTCACAGCGTCTGAGCACCACGTTAGGGGGTATTCCACGTCAAACGGCTGTGTACTGTCCGTGAGCAGCAGTATAGTCGACTTGGACCAGTTGATGCCCAGGCCCGAAAAGCGCTCGCACCGAACATATTCTCTAATAAGCTGCACAAGAAATTTCGCCGGCTCACGGACATACAACACCATGTCGTCCGCGTACATGGAGGGCGTTGAAAAAGCCGCAAGGCTGTCTGGGCATGACGCTGCCGCAAGATACAAGCCAGGGGCTCCAACACCAGTGCAAATAATAGTGGCGATAGTGGGCATCCCTGCCGCGTACCCCGCTGGATAGGGATTACTTCGGAGAGCTGCCCATTAATCCTAACTCGAGCCACCGGATTAGTATATAATATTTTAATCCAGTTCGTGAAAGCAAATGGAACCCTCATACGGTGCAGGACCGTTATCATATATGACCAGGATATCGAGTCGAACGCCTTCGCAGCGTCTAGGAGGACTGCTATTGCTGGCAGCCCGGGCTCCAAACCATGCAGAACCGCAAAAAGCGTACGCAAATTGTGTGATGTGGATCGAGTGGGGACAAACCCTGACTGATCTGGAAGGACCATAACAGGAAGAAGCAATTGTACTCGAGTGGCTAATACTTTTGCTAAGATTTTCACATCGGTGTTTATAAGGGACAAGGGACGATAAGATTCACAGCTGTCTAGGGCCTTTCCCGGTTTTAAGAGAGCAATCATTAGCGCCTCTCGCATGGTTGGCGGCAGGCACTGAGCCTCCTCATACAACTGCAGGAGACGCGGGGCCAACTGACCTATATATTCTTTATAGAATTCGGCCGGCAATCCGTCCGTGCCTGCAGCCTTTCCATTTGGCAAAGCTGCGATAGCATCGCGCACTTCACCCAATGTAAGCGGATGCATGAGGAAATCCTGCTGCCTACGAGACAGCCATACCAAAGCGATGTCCTCAAGGTAGCATTCGAGCTCAGCCGCATCTGCAGCAGGCTTATGAGCATACAGCCCAGCGTAGTGCTCTACAAAGGCTCGCAGTATACTCTGTGCGTCATAGTGTATGCCCGCATCAGTGGAGATTGCTTGGATCGTGCATGCTCTATTCTGGGGTTCTAATATACGACTGGCTAACACCCGACCTGGTCGACCCCCCTCCCTGTAATAGCATGCCTTGCACCGACGTGACATATGGTTTATTTCTTGGTCAGCCAATGTATTGGTGTCCACTATTTTCTCTTTAATGCGCGCCAACGTACCGAGGTCCGCACGGTCCTCATATTGGCGTCCTAAAGTGCCCAACTCCTGCTCCAGTTGTAGCATGGAGCAACGCAGAGATCTCAGCACCCCGGACTGCAGACTAATACAGTTCCCCCGTATAGTCACTTTAAATGCTTCCCACAGCAGTTCGAAAGTCTGAACGGACCCCGTATTCAATGCGAAGTACTCATTAATAGCCTCCCGGATCCCCTCCCGAAAAACCTGATCTAGCAATGAGGACGATTGTAGGCGCCATTGAAAGGGGAGAGGGATGTGAGATGGCAATGTCATATCCAGAGCGACCGGTGAGTGATCTGACAATGTCCGAGGCAGATGCCTCACCATTACGGTCCAGGTACAGATCTCCGGCGTACCGAGCCAGTAGTCCAAGCGGGACCAAGACTGTCGCGTATAGGAATGACACGTACCCTCTCTATCCTGTGGGTGTCTAAAGCGCCAAATGTCTATGAGATTCAGAGATCTCATCCCGTCCCGCACAGCTACCGCAGCCCGCCGGAGGGGGAGAGCCGTCGTGGACATCCGATCCAATGCTGGGTCAAAGACCACGTTAAGGTCACCCCCACAGATAATCTCCGCAGGCGATAATTGACAGAGTTTGCACCAAATATTATTAAAAAAAACAGGATCATCCACGTTGGGACCATACAAATTTGCAATAGTCAATTTCGTGTTATACAGCTGAACTTGCACTATAATGAAGTGTCCTTCGACATCCTCATCCACATGCGTCGGCACAAATGGAACACCCCTTTTTACCAGGATCATAACGCCCCGCGCATACGAAGAGTAGGAAGCAGCCAGTCGCACCCCCGCCCACCTAGCGAGAGCCTATCCAAGTAGGATAACACCTGTCGCACTTTCTTGGCATTTTTAAGACCCATCACATTCCAGCTAATCCATGAGACGTTAGACCGTTGCACAGCCATCATGCCCGTACCTCTTAGATACTGAGCCCCACACAGGAGAATGAAGTCTTGAGTTACACCATACTACGCTCGCTATGCCAGTCCAGCCAATATCCATCCAATACAATATGGAACCCCAACCTCCCTCCCCACCCACAGCAGCATAAAACACATACTGCAAACAACCCCCCCCCGTAATCAGAACAAAAACAAACCAATCTTCCTCCCACCTCCCACATGAAGCTAGGAATGGAGAAAAGCAGCTCCCCTTTAAGGACGCCCCAAAAAAAAACAACCATAACCAGAACCTTGTGGGGTATTCCCATATAGTGGGTCGCTAGTAGCCCTACGGCCCCCTGCATAAACAGGGTGGGCCGAGATAGTAGAGACAGGCTAGCCAATACATGACGTCGCATCAGATATCATTAGCGAAGAACCTCAATCAATCAATGAGTCAGCATCTGGCATTGAGTACTCTCCAAGGCCCGAACCATCATCGACATAACTCCCAACCATGCACGGCCCCCATTAAAAAGAAGAGAACAATGTCTGGATGACTCTCACACTGTAGAGACATAGAAACCAATCAAACACTTTGCGCATGCTTAAAATTATCATCAGAGGACTAACAGAATAGTTCGAAAGAGCTCCAACAAAGCCACAAAGGCTCAGTCGTCCGGATAAGAGTTCCCACCCTTCTCCAAGGGTTTCTCCTGGCGTTCAATTCACCGCAGATAGTGAAGAGCATCGTTCGGTGTCATAAAAATACGTGTCTTCCCATTGTGCTGGATGCGGAGGCGAGCAGGGTACAACATGGCATACTGGATCTTGAGGGTTTGCAGTTTTTTATTAACCGCTTGAAACTCCCGGCGAGCCTGCTGCACTGCCACTGTAAAATCAGGGAACAGTTCTACCTTCATCCCTTGGTACTCCAGCTGTCCCTTTTCCCTAGCCAGCCGGAGCGCAGTGTCTCTGTCCCTATAATTCAACAGTCTGGCAATTATAGGACGCGGAGGAGCGCCTGGGACTGGCCGAGCAGCCAGAGATCGGTGGGCTCGCTCGACTATGAGCACCTTGGAGAAGTGCTCCGCCCCCAGCAGTGTTGTAAGCATCGTCTCAACATAGGACTCCATGGGGCCAGTATTGGTGGTCTCCGCAACCCCAGTAATTCGAAGGCTATTTCTGCGGGAGCGCGCTTCAATGTCCTCATTTTTCGCCCTGATTACCTCCAGTATTTTTTCCATGCTGGTACATGTAACACTAATCGCCTCCACGCGATCTTCCGCAGTCGAAATACGCTGCTCCGCCTCCGCAATCTGTGAGTCGTGCTTTGTAAGCTTCGAGGCCATGGTGTCCATACGCATGTTGATGTGGTCAATCTTGGTGTCAATAGTGTGCAGACGGATGCTGTGGCCTTGGGATGTTTCTTGGCCTCAAATTGCAGTTTGGTTTGCTGCTTGTCAACTTTGCCCATGCTGACAGACCGCTTGCTCGCAATCCAGCAAGCCGGGAGCACCACCGGAGACGCCCGAGACCAGTGAATCAACACACCTCAGGGCGCAAGCAGCTCTTTTCACATAGAAACAATCCAGCCTCAGAGAGCCGCAGCCCAGCAGAAATCGCACCAGTGGCAGAGCATAAAATCCGGTCTCAAAATGCACCCAGAGGGACAGCGCAGAGCCCCCAGCGTCGCTGGTCAGTTGCGGAACAGTTCACATAATGCAGAGGATGATCCTTGCAAAAGCTCTCCACTGTATTGAGACAGTCCAGCCCAAGGCAACCAGGGATGTGAGCCGCTCACCCAGCCAGCACCAATCCCAGCCCCAGCTCAGGAGCGAAGTCGGCACGTGGGAAGCCCAACCCAGGGCCCAGCGGATAACATGCAGGGTGAGTGGGCGCCAGCCAGTCCGTACACAGTCGCCCCCAACGTCCCTCCAATATACCTGCAGTAACTGTCAGCACCCTTCTACACACGCTGCAAACAAGGGCCTGCAGGTAGTGCGAAGTCTCCACACGTCACTCAGAGGGTACCTGTAGGGCAGTAGTAGAGGGCATAAGCGTCCGGGCAAGCCTCTCATCAAAGGGGGACCGGCATGTGCATAACAATATCGCAGGGCAGCCAGTGCAGAGCTCGTGGGGTTCACCGGAGGCCAACGGGCCCCAGGCTCCGCAGCAGTGGAGACGGAGCAAGAAGGGCCTGTAAATTAAATGCTACTAGTGGGTCAGTAGCACTAAAGAAGCCTTTTAAGACATATCTCAAGCTTCAATTGCAGCCTGTTTTAACTTCAATTTTGTCCTTGCAAAATAAACCTTTTTGCCAGGCCTAAACCTCCTGTTGTAATACTCATACATCCCGAGGGTAGGCCCTAATTACCCAAAGGGCAGACTGCATAGTATTTAAAGTCATTGTTCACTGTTGTAAGGCCTATCTATCCCATTGACCAACACTGGGTTAGCTTATTACATTTTTTAAGTGCTAACATTGGGTTGGGAGCAGATAGCGCAATGCTGTTAACACTAAAATAGATTGCAATTTAAAATTCACTTTAACAGTGAAGATGGATTTTAAGTCATAGCTCTAAAAATTGCACTTTTAGAAAGTTGGCATTTTCTTGTCCCAACAATTTGTGCCTTCTGCCATTGTCCTGGATCAAATGACTGTGAATGTCCCTCCTGTTTGGTTTTGTGCATTCCTTCCAGACAGTGACACAAAGAGGGCTTAGGTGTGGACAGGATGGGCAATCCTGGAGGGGTGTCTGAGGAGGGGCTGTGCCCAGCCCCACTTACAGTTCAAAGAACGTTGCCTCCTGCACACACACATGAACCTGCCACAAGGCCTGGCCTGATTTTTGACAGTTTGAAGCTTTGACAGGGATAGAATTTTCAGAACCAATTGTAAGGGTAGGACAGGGAGTACCCACACTTAAACGCTGGTACCAAGTATAGATATCAGACCTCCAGACCGACTCATCTGATCACTCCAGGACTTGTGGATGTTACAGAAGAAGGACTGCCCTGCTGCTTGAAGGACTGCCTTGCCATCTGAGTAGGAAGAGTGCCTTCCAGACTAACCAGATTGACTCCAAGGTACAATTTGCTGATCTTCTGTTTGAGCTACTGGGACACAGCTCTTCTGCCCAGACGAGGCTCTACTAAAACCTGCTCTTTAGGCTGACAATGACAGTCCACACTACAGCAACAACAGCACGCAATGACCACAAATGCAAAACTACAGCAATGTCCATCTGAGATGCCAGATAGGCTCCTTGTGCTATATCGAACACCATCCGTGACCTCAAACCTGCTCTTACTGCTACAGTGACAAACCATAAGCGATTCTGGTGCTGTTCTTCATGGCCTCCTCTAATGCAAACAGAACTCAGGCTTTCAGAAAGTAACATTTTCAGCAGTAATGGCCTAGACCCTGCATCTGATCTGTGCTCTATCATCCTGAACTTGCGACTTACCTCTGGTTAAGCGCAACCAGGTGACAATGAATGGCACCTTGTGCTTTTAGGCGTTATATCTGCCTTAAACTTTTAAATGGAATATTGCTGTTTCAACAGATTGTTTTTGTTGTTGTTCTCATATCATTTAATTTATTATAACATACTCTAGTTTTTAAAATTGGTTTTGGATTTTTCTTGTATTTTGTTATCACTTTATTACTGTTTGTTTGCTGCATAAATACTTTACACTTTTCCTCTAAGTTAAGTCTGACTGCTTTGTGTCAAGCTACTAGAGGGTTAAACGCAGGTTAATTTAGTGCCTTTTGCAGATCCCTCTGACAAGGATTGTGACTGTTGTCTGAATACTCCTCAACCAATCACCCAATTTCTTATATCAGCACTCTAGTTATTAATTAGAACTCTGTTGTAACACTACAGTTGATTAGTAGAGAGTGAACTAACAGACATCTGCCGATGTTGGGAGTGTGTTTTTGACTCTGTATATCCGAATGTTTTACTGAAATAGATTAAGATATTTGAGAACTCATAGAAATTTTGACCTCATCTTAGCTTACTAAAGTGCTCAAAACGACCACCCTTATTTTTGTCTCCATCAAGATGGCTACAGAGGTGCCACAGTTTTTTCACAAATATAGAAAGTTAGATCTCTAATTAGATGAGCATTAAAAGCTGCAGTAAAACACTGGGGGATCAACTGATATGCTGCTGCTGGAAGTAAATATCTTAGTCTTTGGGCGCAATTATGATGGTGGTCGGACAGACATATTACGATCTGCCCACCATGGATGCAGTCGGATACATGCCAGGGCTGCAACACAAGCCTCAATGCTATGATGCATGTTTGTACACATCCCTGCAATATGGGGCAGGCACCATGGGGTGCCTGCCACATGGAGCAGGGATGTTAAGGGGGGAACCATAGGTGACCCCCAGGGCCCACAGCGGTGGGTCAGGCGGTAAGGGGGGCCCGCTAGGGGCCCCACTGTCACTTTCCACCAGCCTTTTCATGTCAGGTTAACTGCAATGAAATGGCCGGCAGAAAGGGACATTTTAATCCCTATGGCGGTGACTGAGCAGGCACCTCCACCATTGTAGAGATTGAAGACCCTCCAACCGTGCAACGGAATTCCTTGAGCCCGTCAAATGCGTGTCAGACGGTCTCTCTGCCTGCCCACCATCCGCCCACCATACCAAAGCGGCAGGCTGTCTGGCATGGGCCGATGGCATTGGGACTGCCACTGTCAGCCTGATGGTAGTGGTCCCACCGTCATCGTAATTGGGCCGTTTGTACTCACATGGCTGAGGAAGATCATGTGACCCGATAGAAAATATGCTGTCATGCTAGCTTAGGGTGCACCTATCATAACCTCTATGTGGAAATCATGAGAGAAAGCTTCTGTCAAACATGGTTTATCAAATCCCAGCAGAGGAGCAGCATTTTTCACAGGGTAAAATCACCTTAGAACACACCATAGTTCCTAAACTTAGAATACTACCACTAACATATGATTTATATTGTGACTATAATGTTAATTCTCTTTGTATGTGCCCTTTTTTGTGACCCTCGAAAGTAACTTAGTATTCCCAACAATGCATTTCAATGAGGACAATGTCCCCGAGTCCTGTAATGGCTGCCACAAAATGTTTTCGACGTTGTGGCCAGAAAATCAATGGAGGCGGACATTTTGGGATCCTCCCACATGCTACTTGGGGTCAGTGTGCACTTGCCTTGCCCTTTAGATATTTTTTTAATATATTTTCAGGATGTGATTACCATGACTCCTGTATTGGCTGCCACCATGTGTTGTTTAGGATGTGGCTAATGAATCAGGATCGACTAGTCCTCTATAAAGTGACAAATCTTAGCATATCTGGACACCAACATCTGTGACATAAAGGACTTTAATCTTACCTGAAATCTAAAGACTCCTGCAATGTAAGGACTTCAAATGTAGAACCTGTAAAGTAAAGGTGACATACCTGATTTTTTATTTTTTAAATACAAATCCCTGGTCCAGGGGCTGATCAGTCTGTCATGCTGTCATGACCTCACAAAAGAGCCACTAACTAGCTGTAAACTCTTAGTTTGGCAGGTGGCCCAACGATGTGTGTGACTGAGGCAGTGCCTTCACCACTAGGGCTACTTAGCAGACCGTCCACCAAGTACATACATGAGGCCATATGTCTGTATTTTGCTCTAGAATATGGTTCATGTCCACTTTTTGCTTGCCCTAACATTCTTCCTCCACTGAAACCTCATGATACTAAAATCAATTGTGATCAAATGTGTCTGTGATTGTTAAAAAGTATGAGAGAATTTTGTAACTGAATGACAAAACAAAATCTTAAATCAGCATTATGCTGAGCTCTTGCCATTTACAAGTACAGCTAAAATGGGTTTATTCTGCAAAGATACGTGGTCAAGTTAGGGTTGGGTTTTGGTGATGGGTTCCTGTGCAATTACTTTTTAAAGAAAATAATATTAATTTGTTTCCAAGACTCAACCCTACCAGCAGTCAGCCCAAACCCTAATGTATATAAAACAGTTTCTAACACACATCATGAAATTGCATATATTGGTCATACCATTTCCACTTCCACACATTAAAATACACCCAGTGAGTGTACATTTCAGTAGATCATAACACAGGTTTTCAAACTTAATCCCTTCATGTCAAGGCTTATGAGAGCAGTAGAGTGAAGTGAAAATAAACAAGTCTCTCAGTGCACTATATACTTTATGAAGCATTCATTTCTTGCCGCCCTCCTTGATAAAACAAGTAGCAAAAATTGAAGAATGTGTTCAACATTGTGATTTTATCAGGTACGTAGCAGGTGTGTAATGCAGGTAGAGGTCCTTGCAGCCTCTGTGGTTCAACCCTTCAGGGACTGCCCAACCATTCTGGGGGCCGCATTCAGCCCAAGGCTATTAGATATCTATGAAACTTAGGGGCCCCTCTTTACATTCTGCAGGGGGGTCTCATCAATCAATCAATCAATCAGCACATTTGTAAAGCGCAATACTCAGCCGCGAGGGTCTCAAGGCGCTGGGGGGGAGGGGTGCTGCTACTGCTCGAATAGCCAGGTCTTGAGTAGCCTTCTGAAGGTTAGTAGGTCCAGGATCTGCCATAGGAGGATGGGGATGGTGATCCATGTTTTGGCGGCGAGGTGGGAGAACGATCTGCTGCCGGAGGTCGCTCTTCGGATGCGAGGGACGGTGGCGAGGGCGAGGTCGGCGGAGCGGAGCTGGCGGTTCGGGGTGTAGAAGGGGAGTTGTCTGTTGAGGTATGCCGGTCCGGTGTTGTGGAGTGCCTTGTGTGCGGAGCTTGAAGGTGATCCTCTTGTTGACGGGAATCCAGTGCAGGTCTCTCAGGTGGGGTGTGGTGTGGCTGTGGCAAGGGTTGTCGAGGATCAAGCATGCCAAGGCATTCTGTATGTGTTGTAGTCGTTTCAGGAGTTTGGTTGAGGCTCCTGCGTAGAGGGCGTTTCCGTAGTCCAGCCTGCTGCTGACGAGAGCCTGGGTGACCGTTCTTCTTGTTTCCATGGGGAATTACCTGTAGATCTTGCGGAGCATGCAGAGGGTGTTGAAGCAGGAGGATGAGACGGCATTGACTTGCTTGGTCATGGAAAGTGTTGAGTTGAGGATGAACCCCAGGTTGCGTGAGTGGTCAGTAGGTGTTGGTGCAGCTCCCAGTGCGGTCGGCCACCAGGAGTTATCCCAGGCCGAGGGGGTGGAGCCGAGGATGAGGACCTCCGTCTTGTCTGAATTCAGCTTCAGGCGGCTGTTCTTCATCCACTCGGTGACGGCTTTCATTCCTTCATGAAGGTTGGTTTTGGCGGTGAGGGGGTCCTTGGTGAGTGAGAGGATCATCTGGGTGTCATCGGCGTAAGAGATGATGTTAAGGTTGTGCAGTCAGGCGATGTGGGCGAGCGGTGCCATGTAGACGTTGAACAATGTCGGGTTGAGTGATGATCCTTTGGGTATGCCGCAGATGATCTTGGTGTCTTCGGAACGGAAAGGGGGGAGGCGAACGCTCTGGGTTCTGCCGGAGAGGAAGGAGGTGGTCCATTCCAGAGCCTTGACTCGGATCCCTGTGTTGTGGAGGCGCGTGCGTATGGTGCGGTGGCAGATAGTGTCGAAGGCGGCTGATAGGTCCAGGAGGATGAGGGCCGCGGTTTCGCATTGTCCAGCAGGGCCCTGATGTAATCGGTGGTGGCGATGAGGGCAGTTTCGGTACTGTGGTTGCTGCAGAATTCGCAATAGGACGGGTCCAGGATGCTGCTCTCCTCGAGGTAGCGTGTCAGTTGTCTGTTGACAGTCTTCTAGATGACCTTTGCCGGGAACAGGAGCAGGGCGATGGGCCGGAAGTTCTTGAGGTCCCTCAGATCCGCCATGGGTTTTTTGAGTAAGGCGTTGATCTCGCGTGCTTCCAACTGTCCGGGAAGGGCGTGGTCTTGAAGGAGATGTTGATGGTCTTGCGGAGATGGGGTGCGATGATGGTGCTGGCTTTTTTGAAGATGTGGTGTGGGCATGGGTCTGATGGAGAGCCGGAGTGGATGGTGTTCATGATTTTGATGGTGTGGTCGTCCATGAAAGGCAGGACACACCTCAGCCCCCTTTGTGTCCCTGTCTAGAATGAATGCACAAACCAGCCTGTGTCAGTCTAAAACCCAGACAGCTAATACACAAACAGACAGAGGCACATGGCTTAACAGACAAGAAAATATTCACTTTCTAAAAGTAGTATTTCCAAACACATAAAAATAATCTTTACTAAAGATGTATTTTTAAATCCTGAGTTCAAGCATACTGAACTCCACTTTTCTATCAGCTCCCAACTGGCCAGCTACATTTGTAAAAGTGTTACAAAGCATCTCCCACGTTAACCTATGGGAGAGATAGACTTTCAACAGTGAAAACTAAATGCACAGTCTTTCACTATCAGGACATGTAACAAACACCAGTACATGTCTTACCTTTCCCCCACACCCCCTTAGGGTTGTCTCATATGTGAGAGAAGGGAAGGTTGGGCCCTGGCAATTGGATTTACTCACCAGGAAGACATGACTGTAGAAACTGCGTGCAGACACTGCAGTGCCAGGTCTGAGAATAGATACAGTCCCTCGGAAAAAGTACATAAAGCAACTCGATATTTTGTGATTCAATATAAAGAATAAAATTGTGAAAAAACGTGTCAACATTTATCTTCATAACCCAAGTGCTCTTGAACACATGAGCTACTGAAGATTCCGACTTGTATTAGGAAAGCTGTAAAAAATGCATTTAAATAGCTGTGAAGGGTGATCATGAGTAACAGTTCTTTTTAGACAAAAATTTGAATATTAAAGTAAAGTCATGATTCTACAATGTTCATGTGGAGAACATTTGGTGGTGGTGGATTAAGATCAAAGTAGTTGTAGAAGCAGATTTCTCAATAATAATGTGGCTTATTAATTAATACTAGAAAGTTGCAAATACAATGCTTAAATGGTGTTTAATATGATGCGAGTATTGTTAACTTGGCCATACTAGGCCTCCGTGTTATTTTCAAATTTCACATTTCAAATGCTTGTCAGATTCAGCCTTCCACTGTTTTTTTTCTTTCTCTGCCTGGTCGGTGAGGAGCTCAAATGTGACCTTCAGTACATAATTAATTGTATGAAATGTAGTTAGTTCTACCCTCTTGCATGCAGTGTAACACTTTTAAATTGCATTAAGTGCTGCTCATGTTGTTCCTGAAGTACTTGGAGAAGACAGGTTTACAAGTATATACAAATATAAGGCACCTTTCTTTGACCCAAAGGAGATGTTTATATTTTCAACGTGCCATTGATTCTGCTGTAGGAAATAATGCTGAATTCATCAATAGGTGTAGAGCAAACATTGGAATGCCATGTGATGTGTTTTCTGGTTCACCCTAGGGGAGTGATATGTAACTTTCATCGATAGACCACAGTTTTTCGGTCTAAAACGGTACTCACCATTTGGGAAAGGAGTCAGGTTTTTCCCTGGCGATCATAGAAAGCAGACTCCAGGCTAGTCTATCAATCTATACCGAGAATATTTTTCATGCTCATCTCCTGCTAACTGTGCAGACCTTATGACAAATGCTCCTTAACTCTCGTTTGCCTTCTGCTAAACCATAACTGGTGTTGCTGTTAACTACTTTGGGCTAGCTTTTGCTAATAAATATATTTAACATTTATTTAGATGATTGAATAAACAATGTCTGTTCTTGCGTGTGCTGTGTGCTTTTCCGTGCTGTTGATTTGCAATGTGTCTAAATTGCTGTGTTATGTTGAGTTGTTTGTGTTGTATTCCGCACATGGTTGAAGTTGAAATTTGTATTGCATTGCAAAGATTTACATGAACATGACATTATTTTGATTTGTGTTTATTGTGGTTTTTGTTTTTGAACTATCGAATTTAAAGTAATCCAAGATCTTAATTAAGTTGGTTGCTGTCTGCTGAAGGTGTGAATCGAAACATCAAAAGGTTATTCTCTTCTGAGTGCTTAATGGTCTAGTTGCGTTTGAAATAATTAGGTCTTTGTTGTCTTTTCTTTCTTCACGGGTAATAGACTCAGAGACTCAGAGATAGATTGAAGTTGGTCATGGATTTATCTTAGTTTGATTGAAATTCCTTATTGTTATTCCCTCCCTTGTGTTGAGTTTGATTCCCTTGATGTATTCTGGTAAATAGACAACATTTTCTTGTTTTAATTTTAAGGGTTGTGTCTCATTTTGAAATTGTATTGTGATTGATTGGTTATTTGTGCTGCTCAACCAAACCTTGAATATTTAAGGCATCGTATATAGGAAGCGAAACCACAACTTAGACCTGCACAATTCGAGGCAATAAGCGAACAGTATTTTGTGGCAAATGAGAAGGCATGTAAGAAGAGGATGAAGGGTCAGGTTAGAAAATCAGTGAGTTATTGGTATGAATCAATTTGGCAAATGGCGACTAAAGCATGGAGAAAGGACATGGCAGAGGAAATGCGAGTGTTTCCCACAACAATAAATTAAGCACATAAAAAGAAGACAAATGATGATGAAAAAGAGATGATGGGAAATAATCACTTTCTAGTGGCTTTGATGAGGAGAATCAGATTTTGAACGATTTTGAACGATTTGCTGACTTCAAGACCACTGCAGTATAATGATGATCAAATACAGCAAAGGCAATAGAGAGTAGCTGGATAGCCAGGTTATCTTACATTATTTGGTTTTGGTACTAGAGCATTACCAAGTACTTGTTTATTTGGTTTTGGTACTAGAGCGTTACCAAGTACTTGTATGTTTGTGGTATCAGCACCTAGACAATTGGAAGAAATAGATATCTCTTGACTTAAAATCGAATTTGGAGAAATTGCTAACAGAAAGGTTCATGAAGATAAAACACTGTTGTATAATGAAGAAGAGTTGAGATATTTGAGGAGAGAGGGAGCTAGGCATGCCTGTAATGCATTTGAGGATCTTGAAGAATTAGTAGATGAGCTTTGTGTGGTAACTAGGCCTGGGCCAAAATTCCGTTCCGTTCGTGCAAATTGCGATAATTTGGCATTTTCACGTTCCGCGGAAAGCGCGAAAATGTCAAACTGTCCGCATTCCGTAGCTTAGCGATAATTTGTTTCTTGCTCGCGCTGTAAAAAAATACATTCTTGCGTGCGCGCGATCGCCTTACCTGAATCCCCGCGTTCGCTGACAAATTTTCCCGACCCGGTCGCGTTCTCCACGAGATATTGGATTGTTGGTAGCCATTTTGCGCTGTCTCGCAACAGTTTGCGCTCGCATTGTCGCGCGGTGACGTCATTTGTTGCGCGAACAGGTCATTCTTCTCGCGATCATGCACCACGCAAGTATGAGAAGATTGAGATCTCGAACACGTCATTCTACACCGCGAGCGAGAATGGGTGAGGACGCGGGCACGTCTAATCGAACGCGAACAGGAGAAAGAGACCCCGAACACGTCATATCCAATGTGACAGGGACGAAGAGAACGCAATCATGTCATTTTCGACACGCAGGCGGAAGTAATGTGAAGCTCGAGAACTCGAACTTGTAAAATTTTCAATTTGGAGAGGAATATCAGCTCTAGCAGCATGAAACCTTCTGCAAATGCTGATTTTGGATGAAAACAACTCCTCACATTGACATTTGGCTATCCTTTTGTGTACAAGGAGTACTTTTTTAAAAAGGTGGGGAGAGGGAGGAAGTGATACAGAATCTCCAACTTCCTGTTCCTGTCCAGCAGGCTCCTCCCAGTGCTTTGTCCATCTCCTGCTCATTCTGCCTTTGGATTTGGAGCTGGAAAGATCACTCTTTTTGTCTGCTGCATCATTGCAATTGGATTTGAGGATTTTTGGAATAGGATATTTTTCAAGTAAGTGGTTGTTGTGTCTGTTTGATTGTGGGCATTGCAGTTGTTGTAACTACAATTTATTTTTGATAACTATCATCATTCCTTTTTTTTAAAAAATGTTGTGGGTAGTAGTAGTAGGCCCGAGCTAGCCATGGGCATGGCCTCATGGGTGTGTGCATGATGAAGCAACTGTTCCTTTTGGTGTTTTTTTAATGTATTTCATTTTCAAGCATCATTTAGGGCATGGATGGCATTGGATTGAGTTGGGGAAGTGGGTTTTTTTGGGGTGGCCTTTCGGATGTTGTTGGGCCTGGCCACGTGGCTGGTGGCCATTTTGAAGCCTAGGCCTGCAAGCTTGCCTGGCCTTGTCTGCCAACAGGCCTGCTTTCATCCACTAGGATCAGAGCAGGTAGCCACAGCTTTATTAATCAAGTGTTTTCTGTGTGGTCTGTTGAATTTAGACTTCATTTAGGGCATGGATGGCATTGGATTGAGTTGGGGAAGTGTGCTTTTTGGGGGTGGCCTTTCTGATGTTGTTGGGCCTGGCCATGTGGCTGGTGGCCATTTTGAAGCCTAGGCCTGCAAGCTTGCCTGGCCTTGTCTGCCAATAGGCCTGCTTTCATCCACTAGGATCTGAGCAGGTAGCCACAGCTTTATTAATCAAGTGTTTTCTGTGTGGTCTGTTGAATTTAGACTTCATTTAGGGCATGGATGGCATTGGATTGAGTTGGGGAAGTGTGCTTTTTGGGGGTGGCCTTTCTGATGTTGTTGGGCCTGGCCATATGGATGGTGGCCATTTTGAAGCCTAGGCCTGCAAGCTTGCCTGGCCTTGTCTGCCAACCAGGCTGCTTTCATCCACTAGGATCAGAGCAGGTAGCCACAGCTTTATTAATCAAGTGTTTTATGTGTGGTCTGTTGAATTTAGACTTCATTTAGGGCATGGATAGCATTGGATTGAGTTGGGGAAGTGTGCTTTTTGGGGGTGGCCTTTCTGATGTTGTTGGGCCTGGCCTGGCCATGTGGCTGGTGGCCATTTTGAAGTCTAGGCCTGCAAGCTTGCCTGGCCATGTCTGCCAACAGGCCGGCTTTCATCCACTAGGATCAGAGCAGGTAGCCACAGCTTTATTAATCTAGTGTTTTCTGTGTGGTCTGTTGAATTTAGACTTCATTTAGGGCATGGATGGCATTGGATTGAGTTGGGGAAGTGTGTTTTTTGGGGGTGGCCTTTCTGATGTTGTTGGGCCTGGCCATGTGGCTGGTGGCCATTTTGAAGCCTAGGCCTGCAAGCTTGCCTGGCCTTGTCTGCCAACAGGCCTGCTTTCATCCACTAGTATCCGAGCAGGTAGCCACAGCTTTATCAATCAAGTGTTTTCTGTGTGGTCTGTTGAATTTAGACTTCATTTAGGGCATGGATGGCATTGGATTGAGTAGGGGAAGTGTGCTTTTTGGGGGTGGCCTTTCTGATGTTGTTGGGCATGGCCATGTGGCTGGTGGCCATTTTGAAGCCTAGGCCTGCAAGCTTGCCTGGCCTTGTCTGCCAACCGGCCTGCTTTCATTCACTAGGATCAGAGCAGGTAGCCACAGCTTTATTAATCAAGTGTTTTCTGTGTGGTCTGTTGAATTTAGACTTCATTTAGGGCATGGATGGCGTTGGATTGAGTTGGGGAAGTGTGCTTTTTGGGGGTGGCCTTTCTGATGTTGTTGGGCCTGGCCATGTGGCTGGTGGCCATTTTGAAGCCTAGGCCTGCAAGCTTGCCTGGCCTTGTCTGCCAACAGGCCTGCTTTCATCCACTAGGATCAGAGCAGGTAGCCACAGCTTTATTAATCAAGTGTTTTCTGTGTGGTCTGTTGAATTTAGACTTCATTTAGGGCATGGATGACATTGGATTGAGTTAGAGAAGTGTGCTTTTTGGGGGTGGCCTTTCTGATGTTGTTGGGCCTGGCCATGTGGATGGTGGCCATTTTGAAGCCTAGGCCTGCAAGCTTGCCTGGCCTTGTCTGCCAACAGGCCTGCTTTCATCCACTAGGATCAGAGCAGGTAGCCACAGCTTTATTAATCAAGTGTTTTCTGAGTGGTCTGTTGAATTTAGACTTCATTTAGGGCATTGATGGCATTGGATTGAGTTGGGGAAGTGTGCTTTTTGGGGGTGGGCTTTCTGATGTTGTTGGGCCTGGCCATGTGGCTGGTGGCCATTTTGAAGCCTAGGCCTGCAAGCTTGCCTGGCCTTGTCTGCCAACAGGCCTGCTTTCATCCACTAGGATCAGAGCAGGTAGCCACAGCTTTATTAATCAAGTGTTTTCTGTGTGGTCCGTTGAATTTAGACTTTATTTAGGGCATGGATGGCATTGGATTGAGTTGGGGAAGTGTACTTTTTGGGGGTGGCCTTTCTGATGTTGGTTGTCTTAAAGACATGCTTTTGTTGTATGTGTCTGGTCACTGGTGTGTTGGTGTGCAATGCATGCACCCTGCAGACCTTTTTGGGGCCTGTGAATGTTCGTATTTACATTTTATTGCATTAAAAAGGCAGAGCAGTGTGCTTTAGCATGCATCCTTTACCCGGCTTTTATAGGCCTTTTGTCAGCTCAGGGTGTTTCCCAGCCCCCCGGCTTGTTTGTGATTTGCGAGTGTCCATGTGGGTGGTGGCCTTTTTTTGTGTTTGGACTGGCAGTTATTAGTGTCCTGCTTTTGCCATAGGCCTGCATGGTTTTCCTATTGGCTATTTTGCTTACTGCTTCCATCCATCCACCCCCTTTGCCAGCAGCAGCTCCATGGATGCTGAGATGCTCAAATAATTTATTGGCAAATAGGGTCCACCCCACTTCCATTACATTTTTATTTTGTGGTTATTATTAACTTTCCTAGCCTTCCTGAGAGTGTAGTGTGTGGCTGTACACAGTAGTATAACATAGCCCTAGTTTAAAAAAAAAGTCATACATGGCTAGACTATCTTTTGTTTGCACTAGTACAGTACTAAGTAACTGAACCACAACAACAAATGCAACATTTCACTGATGTTCTTCTCCTGGCTTATTTGCTTTTAGGTGCACAAAAGACAGAGTAGGAAGTGTCATCAGCATCACCCGGCTACCCGTTGTACTGCCAGCCAGACAGAAGTCCTGCTGCGCATCACGTCCACGTGTGACCAGAACTTGTTGTGCATCTGCATCCTGCCTGACACTTGAAGAAGATGGCCCCAAAGAAAGCTACCAGGTCCAGTACCAAGAAAGTTGCCGGTGAGAAGAAGGAACAGAAAAAGGAAGTGCCATTAACCACGACTGGTGGTGTGCTGGCCAATGTTTTTTTTGGCACCAAAAAAGTTACGCCTGCAGCAGCGTTGTCCGGGAACCAAGCTGGGAGCAGCACAGCGGTCCAACCCCACCAACCTGGGCCCAAGGGCTTTAGTGTCGCAGAGGTAGCCAGTCTACTAACGAGCAGCGATGTTGAAGAAATGTCATTACCGCAAAGTAGTACACAATCAAGTTCAACGCAGGCGCAAACTCAGCAGATCAGTGTGCAGCCGCAACAAGAACAGCAGCAGCCTCCACAACAAGAACAGCAGCAGCCACCGCAACAGCCAACCATAGTAGTTGTTGCTCCTGACGTAGGGGCATTTCAGGAAATCGAGCTTCCTGCAGACAAAGTGGAGCAAAGTGAAACCACTGTTTCAGAAGATCTATTGTCTTCCAGACCACCAGCAAGGAAAAGGAGGCTTAGTCCATCATCTTCTTCTTCAAGCTCCGCTTCTGATGATCGTGATGCCACTTGGCTACCACCAGCTCAGTCTGAGAGTGATATACGTCACAAGACAATGCTTCTGAAAAGGAAGGTCCCAGAAAAACTTAGAGTTATGGAGGTAGATGTAGAAGAGGGGGGTGATGATGTTGATGAAGACGAGCCAGTCATCACGCACATTACTCCTGCCCCAAGGGATTGGAGACCAACATTCTCACCCTATCCAGAAAGTGCTACTGAGCGGGATGTAGCACGGATATCACCAACACAGGTTACACCACCACTACCTCCAGCTGCCATATTTTCCAAGGCCCGGCAGGAACCTACATCCAGCTCAACCATCTCAGTAGGTAGTGGTAGTAAAAGTCACAGTCTAGGTGCACAGGGTCACATTTCAAGCACCCCCCTCCAGTTCATCTGGTGTTGAAAGTGGAACATCCAGCAGTGCCAGAAAGTTCTCCTCCCCAGTTTGGGAATTCTTTGCTGTTAGCACCAAGGAGGAGAACGTTGCTATCTGCTCAATTTGTCATCAAGGTGTCCGGCGTGGTAAGCTTGGTACAAACTGTGGTACCGGAGGACAAGCAAGTCATCTAAGAATACACCACACTATCGTGTGGGAGGATCACCTACTTAAGTTAAAAGAAAGTAGAAAAACTCAACCCATTGAAGTTGGTCAGGATGATTCAAGGAGCGATATTATTGTGGTGGCAGGTGAAGAAGAGTGAGGTATTTCTAGCTCTGTCCCCAGTAGTGCAGTGGTAACGCCCACATCCTCCTCAGTAACATCAGAGTGGCACCGCAGTAAGGGCCATACTCAGAGTCAGGGTGAGACACCAAGGCGACCGATTACCTCAATGAGACAATCTGTGTCGTTGAGCCTTAGTGGGTTAATGAAAACAGCACCACAAAGGAAAGTAATCCAGCCTACCATTGAGAGCATGTTTAGGTTGGAGGGGCAGTTCCAACGCAACCACCCAACGGCACGATTGTACAATGCGAAGCTGGCTAAAATGTTACCGCTGGACCTTATTCCTTTTTCATTTGTGGAAGGGGTGGGTTTTCATGAATTTGTGCCTGCCATCTGCCCTAAATGGAAGGTTCCCAGCCGGTCCTATTTCGCAAGACTTGCTGTTCCGGCACTACATCATGATGTGCTGGAATTGGTTGGACAAGCTTTGCAGCAGAGTGCTGTGCACAATATCCACCTGACAACAGACATGTGGACCAGTTGCCAAGCCACAGATTACATGTGCATCACTGCACACTGGATCTCTTTTGTGGGGGTTAGAGATAAGCTATCTGCATGAGGTGTTGTTGACACAGCTGTGATTTTTGAAGGTACTCGGAAACATGAAACTGTAGCCATGTTTGCCATGGAGAAATCTCATACGGCTGAAAACATTTTACACGAGTTTTGCAGCAAGGTTTTGGAATGGCTGCGGCCCAGAGGGCATGGTATTGTTTTTGTTGCCACAGACAATGGCAGTAATGTACTTAAGGCCATGGAACTTGGTTCCTATTTCAGGGTTCCGTGTTTGGCGCACTGCATAAACATTATAGTTCAAGACTTTCTTAAAAAAGAACCCATAGTCAGCAATTTACTGGCCATCTGCCGAAGAATATGCACTCATTTCAGCCATTCTTTTAAAGCTCAGAAGCAGCTGAGGATCATCCAATGTGAACAAAGGATGCCAGTCAAGGCACTCATCCAGGAGGTGGCAACACGTTGGAACTCAACGTATTACATGCTTGATCGTCTGTACGAACAGTACAGGTCACTCCATGAATATGTCTGGAACAGAAGCGGGGATGCTAGTGTTAAAGGCATGAACCTTGAGATGAATCAATGGACCCTAATTAAATGCCTGACTGAGATGCTGTGTCCTTTTGAGGTCTTCACATGTGAAGTCAGCAAGGAGGACTGTTCAATGGGCCAAGCTATCCCATTATTGCAAATGCTAGAGCATGAGCTGAATAATGTGTCTGAATCATACAGAGGTGTAGAGGACAGAAGGCAAGCCCATGACTTGGTGGAGAGCTTATCCTGGCGCTTAGCTGAAAATGTAAGGATACAAAATAAAATTTTGTCACAAGAACATTACATTCGTGCCACAATTCTGGATCCACGTGCAAATTTAGCACTGAAGACATTCTTTGCTTTTTCCGACATTGATGTTGCCCGCTACAAAAGTTGTATAGCTGAAGCCGCCAGTAAGTTGGAAAACGAACGGCAGCTAATTAAAAGCCCGCAAGATCAACCCACAAGAAGTACTGAAGCAGGCCATGCAGGATCAAGTGCAACTTCGTCGGCTGAGGGCAGTGCGTTTGGATCACAATCACAACACTCACCATCACTATCGACCACAGAAACAATAACTGGATCATTAGGCCGAGTACAATCATTATCATTACAGGATTGGTATCTAAAGTTAGGCCTTAATAAGCACAGTGCTGATTCACAGAAAAAACAGCACGAAAGCTTACCAGCAGCAACCCTGAACTTTGAGCGGATGGTCCAGGCCTATCTGGACGACCCAACAGAGGTGTACATTGATCAAAACCCATTGCAGTATTGGTATAGGAAAAGATCTGAATGGCCACAGCTCAGCAGGCTGGCGATAAGCTATCTGGCTTGCCCTGTCGCAAGTGTCTTTTCCAAACGTGTTTTCAGTGCTGCTGGTTCCATTGTAACATTGAGAAGGACCAGTCCATCGCCAAAAAACGTGGAGAGGTTAACAATGATCAAAATGAATCAGCACTTCATACCACCGAATTACACAATACGTGAAGCAATGGAGGAAGATGAGGACAGCGGCTCAGGTGACGGAAGTATTGTGTCAGATGATTACCTACTATTGGCTGAACCCCCAGAGTTTTAGGACGAGCTATACTTCCCTGACAACTAGGCTCGCACTTACTGTCTTCCTCCCTTTTTTCCCCCTTTGTTTATGTGTCTGTCGTTCCGGTTATAAACTTGTGAATCACAACAAATCCATTACCACCGTCTTCTACTCTTCTAATTTAATATACAAGTTTCAGGTGTCTGCTATTTGACAGTACAGTCCTCCGAATCCAGCTCCTCCGCTCCATCATACTGAATCTCCTGCTCAATTCCATTTCCCTCATGAATGATAATTGGATGATGGCAACAACAAATTCAAACTTTCCTAGTCCTTCCAAAAGAAGTGGAGCATGAATCAGATGACTACTATAGCTATCCTCCTTTCAGAGCCGAGAGAGACTGGCCATTAACTGAAAATAAGATGGAAGAGGTAATGATTGATGCCATGCATTGGACGCAGAGTCGCAGACTGAATGATTTAGATTTTGTTGTGTTGTGCATGAATTTATGTAATTGTGCACTGCCACTAATCAACTTTCTACAGAACACACTAAACTTAACTCAAGGTAAATTCAATTGTGCCCTTATTGCAAATATTAAATTTGTACTTCTCCTACAGCTAGGTGATAAATTGCTTTTAATTCAATACAGGAAGGGTACTCACTCAATCTGCGCAATGAGTATGATTGACACAACAGACCCGTCCATCATGATGATGGCGAAATAGACGGCCCGTTAACTTAAGATGAGAAGGAACAGGTAATGACAATTAATGGCATGCATTGGACACCTGACTCTGAGCGATTGGTCTTTGTGTTTTTGTTGTTTGTTTGTTGTGCACAAAGTGAAGTCAAAGTGTACTAGTAATCTATCTTTCTGTACACAATAAAGACTGACACAAGTCAGTAATATTTATATTTCTACTCTTGTTGTGTCATAAAAATTTGACTTATACTGCAGGCCGATCTTCACAGTCAGTCAGTAAAAGTATTGGAGATGATGATGAAGTCAGGAGGACGTTTCATGAGTGGCATAAAACGGAAAAGCATAAAGGTAAACACGTCAACAACAACCACAGCAGACACAAATGTCTGTGTAGAAGTGGAATAGAGTGTAGCGGTGGGATGACTGCAGTGCATTTATTTTACTAACTGAAACTGTAAAATGCTATGTTTGGAATGGATAATGTGCTTTGCGTTTGTCCAACTCTTTGAGAGAAAAAAAAGGACTCTAAAGTGTTAACGTAGGATGTGCTACTGCTAAGCACTGTGGGCCTGCTCTCTCCTGTTACTGTTGAAGGTCAATGCTGGAAACAGACTAGAGTAGTAGAGATGATGCATACATGCCACCTCGGAAAGTGTTCTTGTTGCACTACACCATAACTTGTGCATATGTTTTAACTTTCTTTCTCAATATCCCCTTTGGTTTTCCATCTACAATTACAGGCCGGGCCTTGCCCTAAACTTTGTAAAACATTACAATGCATAATTACCTTACCAATAAATCACCTTTTTTTTTTCCAGCCGGGCAGTGGCGAGTGGCGAGGCGACACACCCAAGATTGATGGACGAGAGGAGCAAGAGGAATGCCGAGATGCAAAACCAGTCCACATTTTTGACCAGGATAACACAGTAACAGTATCTACTTTTATCTTCTTTTAAATAATTTGATTAATATTTTGTATACAATCTTTACAACAGTGTGTTCTTGGAGTTGTTATTATCATCATTAGGTTTGCTCTATGTTTACGATTCTTCCCTACCAATATTTAAAATTTCTATTTGCTATCTGTAAAAGTATTAAGGCCGGAACAGAACAAGAACTAGAAGTGTATGTAATCCGAGTCTCTCATCATCATGCATGCATTGCCTTTTTCTCCCTTAACATATGGATATGGTAGTCTTCAATGATTGTCGTTTGTTTGTCTATGTATGCATACTGTTTTTCTATGTCAAACCTTTCCCAAAAACCCCCTTCCCATCCATTCAACAAACCCTAACCCTCTATCCCCGGGCTGTGTGACTTATTGTCGAGGTGTAACTAAATTAAATGTACACCAATACTTAATCACACACTTGCTGGGGCGGATGTGGTGAAAGCAACACTACTTCAATTTCAAGGCAGAGCGATGATCTTCTTCTGCTTGCCCACCCATGAGTAGGATATTTCAGAGGTTATTTTATTTAAAAAAGGAACATATACCTCAGCATGAATTGCCGGCATTGATTGGATTTGTTTGTTGTCATTCCTCATATACAGCACTAACTGTTAGGCTGTAGGCCTAGTCAAGTGACTCGACACAACTATAGTTTGTAACTCTGTCTGGTAGGCTATCATAACCACCATTATGTTTTTTTGTCAAATATTTGAGCATATTATTGTTGCTCGGTAAGTTCTGTACTGTACTTCATTCTACTACTCCTCTAACAGTCTCTCAAAGGCGATTGACTGTCTCCTTTTCTTTTTTTGCAAATGCTGCCACCCTGCCAGTGTCTACTACTACTACTATGCTACCACCACCACCACCCCAATCATGGCATGTATGAAAAAGGAAACCATCTTCACCATGCAGCCAGTGCTGTGCCACAGTTGGACATAAACATCAAGCACAGGTAAGAGAGAAGTTTGGGGGAGGCAGAATTAATAATGGACATGTTGTCAATGATTTCATTTTCACACACCAGTACAAACAATGCATAGACTAGAGGACAGACTGAAAGTACTAGAAGGACAAGTCAATGAGTGAGGTGTGTCGCATCTATCTGTTTGTGTCTTATACAGGCAGCCAATTATTTAAATCAAACACAGGCTATGGGCGGCCATGCACCAGCAAGGAAACAGTGTGATGTAAAACAGTTACCCCACCTACAAAACATTAACAACATTGCATGTAACATAGAAAAATATATTTAATTTACCCTAACAAAAATAAACTAAACCCACAAAAGCTGACCCACCCCCCTCCCTAACCCCAACCAATGTCCATAGGAGAAAAAAGTCCATAACGCCCAAACAAGTTCCCACCCACCCACCCAAACAAGAATTAAAAAAGGGGCAGAACAGGATGACAGGGACTAAGGGGTGGGGCGGGACTCAAGGAGGACACGCATCTGGCGCATCTGGCCCTCTAAAGAGGCGACGCGGCGTCTAAGGGCGCGGCAGTTGCAGTCACAGTGGGGGGGGCACCGGAGATGGCACTACGGTGGCGGCGGGCAGCCGCCAGACGGTGGCGCCATACCGCTGGAGGGCGGTGGCTGGGGCCCGGGGCACTGGACGAGGCTTCAACAATTGCTGCCGTAGTCTCCTCCTCCTCCTGGGCTAAGACCACCAGCCGCCGGTATTCCTGCTGGATGGCCTCCAGCTTCCGGCGCCGTGCCTTGGCTGCCAACTCCTTTCGATTTTGTTTCGGAGTAGCTGTGTATCAAAAAGAAATAAACAAGACAATTGTAAAATATACTCTTAGAAAAACAGTAAGACAAGTTAATTATTTATACACATAGTGGCATGGTAGAGTAGCACTATAAAGCACAGTAGTGCATAACATTTTAAATCTCGCCTGTCCTTCTTCCTTCCACCCGTCTCTCACTTTTTAGTTGAACAGTGCACCAGGTGCTCTTCTCCATAAAACTTTCAAAGTAGAGTTGAAATCAGATAGATGAGGCCATTGGTTACTCAATACTCCCGCTCCTATGCCAATTAAAGGGAATTCTAGTCTTCTAGTTCACTCTTCAAACGTCACCAACAACTCATACTTACTTACGACATCGGATAGCGGGTGTACTTTGTCCGCCCGCCATCCTCACACTAAAAAGGGTGGGGGTCCCGTGGGGACAATTAATTAGGATGATGCGCCCGGCACAGTGGCGGGCGCATCCTATTTTTTTTACATTCTGGTTGCCTAAAGCAATGCTAAAAATACATGTTGTGCTGCTTTTCCAAGCACAACATGACGGGCCCCGCACGGAGCCTGTCACGTTTTGCTTTGAAAGGCGGGGGGGTACCATAGCATAGGTACGTAACCTCCATGGGGCCCCCAAGCATACTCTGCAATGTCTGCATGCCTTTCCGTGGTGGACGGCAATGCCGCCACGCAAAGGCATTCCAAAATGCAGATTATATGGCTGGCGGTGTGTTCAGAGAGACACCACCGTCATATTGAACCCTTTTCCGCCTGGTCGACATGTGGGGGGTCTGAATTTTTTCTACAGGGATGGCGGGAGGTTTGCCCCTGCGGTGTCGGCAGTGAATGCCAGCCGGCCCGGCGGGGGCAATACGCCCACCATCCTAATAGGGCCCTAAGTCACAACTGTACAGTATACATATACATACAGTAAACCCTTGCAGTGAGTATACTGTCAAGTTCAACAATAGTTAAGGATTATGAATCTAACTTACCACCGCCTGCCACTGGTGCTGCCACTCCCCCTACTGCTCCGTTGCTATCTGCAGCAACTGCCGCATCCTCGCCCTCCGCGTCGCCTTCGCTGGCCCGGGCAATGGTGGTCGGTAGTGCGCCTAGAAAACATTACACATTTATTAGGCGTCATATACACCTCCCCCCTATTGATCAGTAGCAAGGTTGAAAAATGAGTTAATACTAACATACATCACTAGTACAAATCAGGTAGTAGTAGAGTAGACACTAATAGTTATATATGATCATTGTAGCCTTTGCTTAATTAGCCCTAGCCATGCTACCATTTTACCTTTGTGTCTTTTATTTTTGCACATGTGACGTTACCTTGCAGCTTCTTGTATAAGACACCTTTGAGCCCACATGACCTGCCTCACACTGCTACTGTCTAGTCTACAAGCGGTCAATAAAAACATTAACAAGCCACTTTTTTAGGAAGTACTTGTGTACTACTGTTACTGTTAGTCCATATTGCTTATCCATAAATGCTACACTTTTTGGCACGGCTGAGAAATGTTTGCAAGTTGCAATATACTAACGCACACCATTTCATTTTCGCATTACAGACGGAAAATTCCCTTCTACGAACCACAGCATCTGAAGGATGCAACAACTACCAGTACTAGGTTCTTCTAAGGTGAGGGGTCCCTTCACTCACATCTTCATTTATAAATTTATATAAACTAAATTCCTAGGGGATGGTGGTGCTGCCTTCCACCACTGTTCAGTTATCATGATTTAATCCCCAACTGTATAAGTGTAACAATGTATATTGTTTTAATGTTATTGATTTTCCGGTTGGTGCTGCATTTATACGAAAACAGTGTACAGAGCTTCTCAATTTGAAATAAACATTTTGAACTTACATAGACTTGGTGGTATTTGGTGTGGACTAACTTACACGAGTGAGCAAATTAAAGTAAGGGTGTGCATGTGCATTGCTTCCACGACTGAGAGGTTGGGTGTGTTATGTTCTGGGTTGTCTACTTGTTGGGTATCTTGGGGGGAGGGTTCCGAGACCTAATAGTTATGACAAGACAGTACTATAGTCAAGCAGTGGAATTGTGGTGGGTGCGGAATTTCTGATTGAGGTGTGTGAGGAAGGTCAAACCTACCATCACCAACATCCTATTTTCTTGTGCAAAGGTCTGTGTATGTGCAAGTTCCCTACAACAGTAGTAGTATGTCCTATAGGCTATCCTATCAAAATAGTAATAAATCTGGCTGGCATGTTGTTGCTGTGAATTTTCAAAGCCTCAAGATGAACAAAGACTCAAGATCAATAAGAGTAAAAGTAGTACAAGACGACGACCCAAAGGATTGGACTCAATGGCTAGAGCTACTGGTGAATATATGAGTTTTATATTACAACCTTTCACATAAAGAGTGGCACTGGCCAACTGGGCAAGACTAGCTACTACAGTACAGACAGACTGATAGTATGTAGTAGTAGTAGTACTGAGAGTCATCATAGCAGAGGCAGGGATAAGATTTTTGAAACCGTACAGATCGAAGGATAATTGGTGGTAAAAAAATAGCATTTGGAAACAAACAATAGTTCGTGAAAAATATGGGGCAGTAAAAGTTATGGAATAAGAAATATTATTAAAAACAAGAAGACTTACTGGGGCCAGCAGAGGAGCCCTCAGCGGTGTCCTCCTGGTGGTGTTCTGACTGTCCCGCCGACTGCCCACTCCCTGTCTGTCTGCCCCTGGGTGCTGATGAACAGGAAAGATATAAGAAAGAGACAAACATTGATGGATGGTGTCAAACAAATACAATATTTTTCAACAACGGTCAAAAAACACTTATGTAAACAACAATTGCAATAACTAAATTGACCAATCTCATCTGGTCAACAAGTAATATCGGGGGATTCGCAGTTCAACTACTTAAGTTACTATTTATCAACAGTAATCCAGTCTGCCATTCTGATTCCAGAATACTAAGTTACAACTAAGCCTAAGTACGACGTACCACCCAACCTAGCCCACCTATTCCAGGCCTGCCAATTGTACATTAAGTATGCATTTCCACTGTATTCCTCAACAATGCATATGGTCAAATCATGGAGGATACATGACTACATTTTTTGTATACACCAAATGTTGGGTTGATTGATTGATGCTGATCTGCTAGTGCTAAGCCTACCACCACTCATTGAACAAACTAGAAAAAGTTCTAATAAAGACTGCCGTACTAGCAGCACGTCACGTAACTGAGTGAGGGGGCATCACGCATACCACTAACAAATTAGAAGCTCATACAAAGTACCTAAACCTAAGTATCAATCCACCCCTATCTATTAGTGACAGGACAAAGTAAGGAGTGGACTGGAGTCACTGTAGCATTACGTAATTTAATTTCTCTAAAATAAACTCGTAAAGAATCACGCTAAGCAAGCGCAAACGCAAAGCTGCAAACAAGTAAGATTAGTGGTAGCGCAGAAGAGCACCTGTGTCATAATCACAGAGGACTTTTAAACGTAATTAACCTGGAATGTATTGTAAGCAGTTACATTCTAGCTGGTTGGAAGGAAAAAAAGATATTCGCAATATATAACACAGAGCAGAAGAACAGACACAAAGTTGTAATAATTAAATAGGTACTCACCAAGCCCCGGGACCTCCACTCCTAGCAGGTCCAACAGGTCCTGCTCACGGTCCAGGATGTCGTACCACCGGTGCGTCAGCTGCGCCTGGGTGCTCCGGACCCCAGAGAAGCGTGACACTGCCCGGCGCACCTTCCCCCACCGCTGCCGACGCTCCCGGGGGCCGTACACAGACCCAGGCCTGCCACCTGCTGCCAGAGTTGAGGGGAGGTGGCGCTGCACAAAGAAAATTAGTGCAGCCAACTCCACCTCCCCAAATAAGGCCCGTGCCTGCACCCCTTGTGGGCGCCGCCTTCCGCAAGGAAGGCGGTCGCGGCTCTGGCTGCGACGGCGAAGAGCCCTACCCTTAGACATGGTTCTGGGGACGGGGCGGGAAAGAAAAGGTAAAAAAAATAAAGGAGTAAAGGAAATAAATAGCAGGAAATAGAAAGAGATAGAAAGAGAGAAAAAGTAGCTAAAAAAAAAAAAAAAAGTAGACAAAAACCAAGAATATAGAAGCAGGAAAATAGTTAGAGAAATAATAAGTAAGAAAGATCCTAAAAAAGTGGCTATAAACAAAGGATTGAAAAGATTTTGGGAGGATTCCAAATCAGGCCCCAGAACCATGCAATAGAGTGAAAAACAAGATGGCCTCGCCCATTGCGACCACGTGCGCAAGATCCGGCGATATTTTGTCCCCGAGCAAGCAAAAAGCAACGCGATCAAGTAACAGCGGTCGCGAACAGGAAATAACTACCACGAACGGGCGCGAACATGCATTGCGCGACGCGGAACAGGAGGTAAGCATCGCGAGAGGGCGGGACAAGTGAAAACAAGATGGCCGCGCCCGTGAGCAACCGCATGGGTAAGTTGGCGACCCGCGATCACGTAAAAAATACAGCGAACAGGCGGGAAAAAACTTCCTTGTCTTTGCGATATTTCCGGCGTGTTTGCGGAGTTTTTCAGCATTTTAGTGATAATTTGCGAAAGTTAATTTCGCAAATTCCGCAAACCCCTAGTGGTAACACAGAAGAAAAGATTGCCCAGGTATTATCAAATGAATATGAGGGATAGTGAAATACAAGATATGGGACATGTGAGCTTAAGGATAAATATGAAAAAATTAGTAAGACATATCTGAAAGGCAGAACGTGAAAGGATACAGAGAAAAATGGTTAAAGAAAGGAAGAAAATGGAAGAGAAGAAAGAAAGAAAGAAAGAAAGAAAGAAAGAAAGAAAGAAAGAAAGAAAGAAAGAAAGAAAGAAGCGTGAGTGACTGAGTGTGGAGTGATTGTGTAATATCCATTGAGGGAAGTACATTGAAGTGCACTAGTTCACACACGGTGGACAAGGTCTGATCTTTTGACATTTATAAATAATTTTCTTCAGCTAAGGGAGGAACCAGAAAAGTGGCATATAGAAGATAAAAGAACTGTGACAATTTAAAAAAATTATATTAATTTATTTGTATACATTCAGACTATTATTCCTAAAGATTTGTGGTTGGAGTGTGAAGCAGTTGTGAATTGGCCAGATGGAGAACGTCCTCGTTTTTCCCCATAAATGGTCCATCTCCTATTGTGATGGATAAATATAAGTTAGTGATTGATCATTTGAAGACTAAAGTCCTACAAAAAAAAAAATACATTGATCAGAAATTATGAGGGAGACACAAAAGTAGGCCTGGGCTAAATGTCAAAATTTCCGCATGCCGCAGCTTAGCGATAATTTGTTTCTTGCAAGCGCTGTAAAATAATACATTCTTGCGCGCGCGCGCGATCGCCTTACCTGAATCCCCGCGTTAGCCGATAAGTTTTCCCGATCCGGTCGCGTTCTCCACAAGATGTTGGATTGTTGGTAGCCATTTGCGCTGTCTCGCGACAGTTCGCGCCCGCAGTAATGTCATTGGTCGCGCGATCACGTCTTTCTTCTCGCGATCATGCACCGCGAGAAGAGTGAAAACAAGATGGCCGCACCCGCGAGCAACCGCATGGGTAAGTTGGCGAGCCGCGACCACGCAGAAAATACCGCGAACGGGTGGGAAAAAAACTTCCGCATCTTCACGATATATCCGCGTGTTTGCGGAGATTTTTAACATTTTCGCGATAATTTGCGAAAGTCACCCCTACACAAAAGCCTGAAGCAAAGGTGCATGTATACTTTGTATGATTGATTCAAATTTATAGACAGGAAAGTGTAGTTTATGACTCTGCAAAATAAGGCATTAGCAGATTCGTTTCCGCTTTCATGATCTGTTTGCAACCAGAAATAAGTTCCCGTATTCAGCAGAGTGTGATGTGTTGACTGACAAAATCTCTTGATGAGATTTTGAACTATGCTAAGTATTGTAGCGATTGCATTGACACAAAACAGAGGAAGAATAAAGAGAAGGTCATGGTTCCTCAGGCACAGTATTTTCTGAATGATGGCAGGAAAGGTTCACAGTCTCCAGATTCTGGTTTTGATCCTGGTTTAGTTACAAGTGAGAATTTGGAATGCAGGGAGTTCACATGCAGAATAATGATTTTAACATAGGCAAAACCTGAATGTTGTTACTTAGGGCCGAGGTAGAGGTTTGGCCGATGTTTCAAATGTGCCTAATGCAAATATTAATATACTGAAGTAGACTGCACCATGTCATTTTGGTGGGAATCTAGGCCATTGGAAACAAGGAAGTATATGTAACACAAAGTACAAGATGAATCACACACTATTTCCCAAAGGAGACAAAACAATGAATTGAATGGCACAAATTGGGTTGACACACTCAGCTGCTTCAGCTGAACTGGCTGCAATACAAAACATGCAGATTCAAAGGAAGTTTAATGGAAACTTGACTTAAGCATGAATTATAAATTTTAATCTACCAACAGTATCCTGGTTTTCATCAAGATTTCACAGAAACTCCGAGTGTAGTTTCTATTCAATCGAGTCATAAACAGGCACAATGATGGTGCCTGAGGTAGGAGGAGGACTGCTTGTTTGGTCCAGTCATAGAGTTAGACCAGAGTAGCCCATATGTGGATGGTGAGGTGAATGACCACCTATCATTTGTGATCGATACAGCTGCTACAGGTGTTCCTATGCTGCCCCCTTGGGAAAAGAAGTCCAAGTTTAGGTATATCAAACAGACAGATCACTTATAAGGTTTCAGCAAATGCTCCTGTAAAAATTGGGTCTACAGAAAATGACTACCAATTCTACATTTTTTACATACATCAAGTACATCTGTTGCAATGCGATATTTTGTGTGAAATTAACTGTGTATTTTAATGCACCCTGGATAGTGTAGCAATGCAAACACATGAAGATTAACTAGATTTCAAGTTAAAATTACAACCATCAAGAGTAAGGTTGTTTCAGGTTCTCAAAAAATGGACTTGCCCCCTGAATTCAGACAAAAATTGAAAGAGGTATTTTTATTTTATTTTACAGGAAAAGTAATTGGTTTAATGAAAAGTGCAAAACCTTTACAGATTAGGGAGAAACCAAATCCACGGTTTCCTCATACTCCTCAGTACACACTTAATCACGAAGCAAAAGAGGGAATGGCTCATGACTTTGAAAAAATAATTGAGAAAGGTATTTTAAAAAACATTTAGGAAACCCTTGCAAACCTCTGATCATGAGATTAAAGAAACTAGGTGGAAAGTGGAGACAAGACCTGAGAAACATTAATATTTTAGTCCCATGTCGTACCATAGTAATAGGTCCTGCTTTCTTTTTATTCCAACACCCAGCTGACTTGGATTAGTTTACTTTCATAGATTTGTGCAAAGTGTTCCTGTTCTTTCCGCTTCACGAGGATTGCCAGAATCTTTTTTTGTTCAGATTTGTTTTTAAAAAGATTAATGGTATGGTGTCGAATCCCACAAGGGTATATAGCAAGTCCATCAATTTTGTCTCACATTCTGAAAAAAGATTTAGAAAGTTTTCATCTGCCCTGTAACTCAGCACAGATCAATCAATAAATTGATGACATCAGGGTTACACCCAAAATGAGAGAGGATGTCAATCTAGAAATGATTGTACTAGGTGTGGCGCAGCAGCCAGCATGACTGGCACCAGAACACAGGGGCTCATGGTTCGATCCCTGGCAGCAGGTCAGCTTAGCACCATGTGACTCTGGGCAATAGCATGCTTAATCTTCCTGACGGCCCCCAGTGCCTTGATGCGCTTTACAAATACTGGATTTACATTTACTAGTAAATCATCTTGCAGAACATGGCCAACAAAACTGAAATGCTTTCATAAAGAGGTTGTTTATTTGGGTTACAAAACTGAGACTGGAGTAAATAAATGTTTACAGAACACAAGACTGTGGTTCCAAAAATGGACCCACCAACAACCCAACAAGAAGTGAGGATATCTTTTGGGATGGTTGGCTACTGTCATCAGTGGGTTCTAAACATTTTCATGATTGCCAATCTTTTACAGAGACTTACGCAATGTGATGTGAATGATCAGGTTCTACTGGACAATACATTAAAGAACGCCTTCCTGGACCTCAGACATAGGTGTTTGGATTGGCTCTTTCTGAAGGGTCATCCCCAAATGTTTTGCATACACTCTCCTGTTTTCTGGATCCATTTGTGTTGGCTTTTAAGGACTCTGCGCACTTTACAATTGCTAACCGGTGCTGAAGTGCTTGGCTCGCTTCTCTAAACATGCTGACATTGGATTATACCCAATTGGCATATTTATATTACTTTTAAGTGCAGAGTAAACTGGTTCTACATGTACCAAGGGTCTGATATTAAATGTGACTAGTGGACCTTTAGCACTCAATGTGCCACACACTTAAATAGCCGTTTAAACATGCTCATGCCTACCATTGCAGCCTGTGGGTGCAGTGTTAAACTGCCATTTAGGCCTAGCAAGATAAACCTGTTGCCAGGCCCAAACCTACCTTTTTAACACATATCACTTCTAGGGTAGGCACTAAACAGCCCAGATGGCATGGTGCAATGTTTTTAAAAGGTTGGTCATGCACTTTTAAGTTTAACATATCCTGGTAGTGAAAAACTCCTAAATGTGGTTTTCACTACTCTGAGGCCTGCCTTTCCCATAGGATAACATTGGGTTAACTTAATACATTTAATAAGTGGTAACTTTCCATTAGGAGTAGGTAGGAATATCCAGTTTGGTGTCTATGGAATTGTAGTTCAAAACCGTCTTTACTGCTAAAGTCAGATTTGTTATCACAATTCTAAAAATGCCACTTTTAGAAAATTGTCATTTTCTTGTCCTTACCAATTGGTGCCTGTGGTTTGTATCCTGGGTCACAAGACTAGGTGTAGCTGGTGGTTGGTCTTTGAGTATTTTGTCCAGACAATGAGGCAAAGGGCAATAGACGCTGGTAGGATGGGCCATCCTCGACTTGGTGAGAGGGAGGAGCTTTCACCTACCACACTTGCACATCACAAACGCTCTGCCTGAGCACACTGAAAAAGAGTTTAACGCTAATCCTCTGTGGTCACAGACAAACTGGGGCCAAGGCATGGAGGCGAGAAATTCCGGACACCTCGGGGGTCAAAACCCCCCAAACCTTCTACTACTTCAAAGTGGGCACCAGGTATAAATATTGGACCCTCGTACCCAACTTGTCAGTACTAAGGGTGGGCGTAGTGGACGTAGTGGGGCTACGTGAAGCAGCGCGTAGTGTGCCCAAATCTACGCACACTACGTGCTCCGCGTAGCCCCACTACGCGCCACCTGCCTCCCGCCCGCCCTCCTTTTAAAACATAATTTAATTGTAAATTAAATAAAAGTAAAGACACTTACCTGAAGCGCGCCGTCTCCGGGGCTCCCTCTTCCTGGTTTCCAACTTCTTCTGACAAATGCGCATGTGCGGACGCCCGCGCATGCGCATTTCTTGTGCTGGGTGGGGGGCCAAAACAAATTGTATGTTAGACCATCCCAAGAAATTCAGAATATGCCCCTATTGCCACTATTCCCCCCAAAAAATAGATTCAGTATGCTGGAGGAGGTTGACTGACCAATCGTGACCCAGAGTCCTGTTCTCCAATTTGATAAAATCATGGGCACCCAAGTAGTTGTAGATAAGGGTAGATGTGAGAGTGGTATCCTAGAACATGTATCAGCATCCCCCCCCCTTGAGTACAGGTCTGGAAGTAAGACAAATTATGGACAACGATGTGATTGTTCCCCCCGAGGATTTCCTGCCCGGAGTTAACCTTGCGGACACCACAATAGTAACTACCCCCCAAACACAAGAAGTCTGCCCAAATCTTAAGGCTGGCGACCTACCAGATAGGAACAGAGCACCAGACGGAGGAATAAAAATCCTGTCATGGAACGTGGCTGGGATAAAAAATAAGCTATCCTCCTTTGAGTGGAGCAATTTTATAGGTAGCCACGACATCTGTTTCATGCAAGAAACTTGGGCCACGGAGGAGAATCCGAGGATAGGCTATGCCACTTTTGACATTTTGGCAACCTCAAGTGGTAGAGGGAGGCCTTCAGGTGGTCTTTCAATATGGGTGGGGACGCATCTGGGCGCTCTGGCAACCCAGATTCCAACTAATTCCCTTGACGTCCAATGTGTTCTCTTAACCCTAAAAGATAATTTAACGGTTGCTTTAATAAACGTCTATTCTAGACCAGTCAAGAATGGTCAAGAATCTGGCACCATTGACACATTAAAGCACTTTATACTGTCCCTAGACCCCCCACCCCCACTATTAGTAGGAGGCGTCTTTAACTGTCAATTCGAACCCCTCGAGTCTCCTGATACGGGAGAATTGGACGAAGAGGACCAGTTCTGGCATGTATGTGAACCACAAATCTCTCCTGTCAGAGCTTGGACCCCTCTTGTCCTTCAAATTAAATCTTTATCCCTTGCACTGTCTCTAAGGGCCTGTAATGGGAGACTGAAACCCGATCATCCAGGCCTCCCAACGTTTAACAGACCAGGCCAAAACTCCAATATTGATTATATATTAATGGAAATAAGACATTGGGATAATCTTTTGGAGTTTGAAATTCATCCTAGGCAAGACATTGATCATAACGCCCTTGTTTTAACCCTCAAACCGGGAAGCTTTGGTCTAACAAACCCTCCCCCTAATTTAAACAGTCCAACGCTCCCAGTACTCCTTTCTAACAACAGGAGGAGGGTAAAATGGCCCTACTTCCTGAAATCCCCTGCTAAATTTGCGGAAATTTACCAGATAGCTCTGCCGTTCCTTTCCGCAATGGGGGATGTAAGTGCAGATAACCTGAGTGACCCCATCAAGATTCACTTTCACTTAGCTGACAAGCTGAGGGACTTGTTCAATCCTGTGGGAAATAAACAGCAGAAACCCAGGACACACCCCTGGTATAAGGATCCCTGTAGAAAAGCAAAAAAGGATTTGCTTTTGGCAATAAAAGGCAAAGACAGGGCTAACATAAAGAAACTCCGCCTAGATTATAAGAAGGCTATTACTAGGGGAAAGAAGGATTGGGAGGAGCAAATGTGGGAGGAGCTAAGGTTAACCCTTTCATGTAGAGACCCCAAGGCGTCCTGGGCTATTGTGAACTCAGGCGAGAGTAGGGCAGCCTTGCCCCCAATTGCAAACATAGCCCCACAAGTGTGGGAAATGCATTTTGGGGAACTGTATGGGGACTTGGACGACCCCCTACTTACTGATTCACGCCTGGAGTGTAGACCAACGAAAGGTAGTGACCCTGTTACACGTGACATTGAGACTTGTCCCCCCTCTCCCATCCTCGAGCCCCAACAAGAGCGCCAATTGTGTTCATCTCTGGCGGGTGTGAGCACTCCTTCGCCAGAGCTCCCTGTGGCCATCACTCTCAAAGAAGTAGAGACTGCAATAACAAGGCTTCTGCTTAATAAAGCCCCTGGTTTGGACAAGATGCCTCCAGACTTATTCCGCTCTCAACCACAAATCTGGGCCCCGTATTTTGTGGTACTATTCAACTCAATTCTTAAGGGGGCCGATTTGCCAGACACTTGGTTGGGCGCGGAGATAGTCTCCATATTTAAGAAAGGCTGTCCGCTAAAGCCGGTTAATTATAGACCAATTAGCCTTATTGACACCTCTCAGAAATTAATGGGCAGAATTATCTTAGATAGAATCCAGGGATGGATGGACGAAAATAAAATTTTGACTACACTGCAGGCAGGGTTCAGATCCGGGATCTCAACCATAGATCAGATCCTCCGGTTACAGGTCTTATACTGGAAAACGGTGAGAGTAGAGGGTGGCAGCCTCTACCTCATCTTTGTCGATCTGCGCGCTGCCTTCGATCTGGTCCCAAGAGGAAAACTATGGAAAGTTCTCGCAGATATGGGTCTCCCCCCCTATCTGCTGAATATTCTAACCAAATTCCACAACGGTAATTATGCCCAGGTTAGGTGTGGGAGGCATGGTGATCTCTCTGCACGCTTTCCTGTCAGGAAGGGCGTGCACCAAGGGTGTGTCCTTGCCCCAACATTATTCAGTCTCTACATTAATGGTCTCGTCACCCATTTGGCTGACGTAGTTAATAACGATGCCCCTAGGTTGGCTACTGGCAGAGTGCCCGCTCTGATGTTTGCTGATGACACTTTGTTGTTATCTAAAACATCATCGGGCATTCAGTGCATCTTGGATGGTTTCCTTGCATTTTGTACTGCCCGAGGCTTGGAGATCAACCTGGATAATACCAAGTTCATGATCTTCAACCCTCCTAAACAGACTCATCCAAATCCCACCCTAAATGGCTCCCCTCTTGAGAGAGTCAGGACTTTTGTCTATCTTGGAATCACCTTGACCGAGAACCTTGATTGGGGAGCACAAATCTCAAAATCATGGCTGAGGTTGTCTCAAATAGTAGGGGGGCTCTGTAAGGTCCAGCGTGCCTCGGTCTACAAACCAGCAGCCCCGGTAGTTGAAATATACCGACTGCAAGCCAGAACTGCTTCATTGTATGGAGTCAAATTATGGGGTCACAAAAACATTACCAAATTAACCCTGGTTGAGCAGGGCTTTATGAGAAGTCTTGTGGGTTTGCCAGTAAGTACACCCCTTATTCCCCTACGTCTTGATTTGGGGATAGAACCTATTGAAGACTTAGCAACCCTTCGGCCCATACTCTATTGAAAAAGGCTCTGGACGGTCCCAGAATTGGCACCTTATAGAGAGGAATTCATGGAGGTCTGGGCCCTAATTAAAAATAAGAACATCCCATGGTTATCCCATATCAAGGATCTTAGCACAAAGATCGGCAGGACCGATCTTTGGGAATTTCCAGAGGTAGCCTGTAAAAGGACTTCCAAAACTGAACTAACAGGCCACATAAGGCAGCTGAGATCACTTACCCTTCATAGTTCAAGCTCCTTGGGGAAACTCACTAAAGAGTTTCTCCTAATAAAATCAGAAACAAGAGCAGAGGTCTTCCTAGATGTAATCTATCCTTTCCTTGCTAGGAAGCTTTATTTGCAGTTAAGGCACGGTACCTTACCGCTCAGGGCATTCACCCACAAATGGGCAAGTTCAGAAAATGCAGCCTGCCCGGCTTGCAATCACAATCAAGAAGATATATGCCATGTCCTGTTTTTCTGCCCCGCGTACCATTTAATAAGGTAAAAGTGGCTCATCCCCTTATGCAGGAACCTTGGGTTTAGACACTGCATGCACGCATGCAGGGTCTTAACATATGACACCCACCCCCCTATTATCTTCGCTCTGTCCCGTTTTTTACATGGTTTTTGGCGTAGAAGGAAAAGTTTTCTCTAAACATTCTTGTCTTTTTATCAAAATAAGCTTTCTTGATAACACCAGTTTAATTCATTTTTAATTATTGTATTAACTTGATTCTATTTATTGTTTTAATGAAATGTGTAATTTTGTTTGTAATTTTATCTGTGCTTTTATGGTCTCCGAGCGAAATAAAGTTATCAAATGAATGAATGCTGTCATATAGGGACTAACGCCAAACTTGGAGAACAATGCTAGATGTAAAGATTACATGGATGTTTATGAATGACCAACCAAAAGTTGTGAGATATATAATCTATGTTTTAATAAACTGCAACCTTTCTATTCACTATACAATGTCGTCACTGGAATAATTAATGGAGAAAGGGACGCAGTTGGGCAGGGCGCTAAGAAGGAGGCGGCTGGCCCCTGACAGGGCTTAGAACATATATATTGGATCTCAGTCATTGGTTGATCCTTCTTTATTTGTGGGCTGTCTTGAGTTTTGATCTTCACACTACTCAACCTTTCATACAGACCATGGCTTGTTTATGTGCTGAATCCCATGAGATGTCTGGGATGCATCGTTCTAGGTAGTGTTGTGGATGACTGCGATCAGGCTACATTGTGGGAGGAGTACAGAGGTCAGCTGGGAAGGCAGAAATAGTTAGTGCAGTTGGCTGTGCTTTGTCTGTGCAATGTGATACTGCACAGGTGAGCAGGGGGGTTAAGTCCGCTTTCTGATGATTTGTATACATTGTGTGGACTGTGATCGCTGGAGAGCTTCTCCTTTATGCTGTGAGGAGTTGCAGGTTATGATCTGAACAGTGCTGATGGTGACTTGAACAGATGCGTGTATGGGTATGCAGGTGTCATCATTAGTGTAGCGCCATTGTTGATTCATCAGATCTTTCATGCACATCTTAAAACTTTGTTGATTTAATATTGTTACTTTACAGGCAGAATAGATTTAAATTGCAGAGTGTGTTGATATACTGCTTGTAGTAAAGTACTATAATAATATGTTATGATATGATGTCTTTTAACGTTATATCTCCTGGTGTCTTATTAATGCTCCTTTTCAAATTAATTCTTTATCATAGCAAAATAAGGTTACTTTGTGCAATGTCTCTGTCTTGCTTTGGTGATAAAATTATTGATTGTGGTGTCCATTTTGTTGTATTCACAGATGGTGTATTTGTTTACAAGTACTGAAAGATAGGTTGTACTGTGTTACTATGTAAACAAATGATCTTGTCTGCATTGTTCAAGATGCCCGGTTTTTGTGATGCACTTTTCAGGAAATGGGTGGGTCACTTTTCCAGAGATGGGCATGGCTAGGAAGTATTTCTCTTTTGCTGTGTACTTTATAAACGTCGATGGTAATTATCAAATAAGCAGTTATGTCCTGGTGTGGAGTTAATATATATATTTTAGCATATTTCTTCTTAATTTGTTTTAAAATACAGTTCGAAGTTTTCCATATGCAGTATTATTTGGCACCGGAAGTTCTTTTTTGTATCACAACTTGTTTTGAAAGACACAGATGTGTTTCATCTGCATTACTAAGAAAAATCTGATGTTTTCGGTAAAAGTCTGAAAAAGATTGATATGATATTTAATTCAATCGTTAACATTGAAAAGGGACAAGTCTGAGAACACGAAAAATTATCTAGTTTAATAGACGAGAGAAAGCTGAAGAGCAGACTAATACGGTTTATGATACTAGGAAAAAATAACTAGCACCATAACATTAAAATAGGAATTGGAAATTAATACTCAAAATACCTTTTATTAAAAAACGGATGCTATTAACATAGCATGAATAAGAAATGCATTTAAAACCATCATAAAAGGGAATTTGAGATGGTATTAAGACAATGATTTTCTCTACATAGGCAGGGATTAACGAGTAAATAATAAAACGATAAAATTACGTCCTTCTCAGATACGGCTTCTAACTGGTAGGAGATAGCCTGGAAACATTTCTTGTTTAATTCTAACACGAAGATTCAGAAGTTGACAGTGACCGCACCAAAACTGGCATGTTAATTAGAAGCAGGACGAGAAGTCCCTGGATACTTCCTGCCCGTGCTACTTTCAAAGGCCTGAAAGACAGAAGCTGAAAGCTTCACACCTTGGGGAGCTCCGTTGAGTTGAAACAAAGTTTAATCAGCTTGTGTACAGATTGTGGCTCTGAGCTGGAGCAGTGAGGGGAGACCAGGACACAGAACGGGAGGAGGGCTGGGGAGTTTACAAGGCTTCAGTCCCTTGCAGCCCAAACTTGACATCCATTTTAAATCTGACAGGAAGCCGATGCAAGGAAGATTGGCAGGGATGATAAGCTAGGCAAAATCAGTGTCAGTTAAAAGTTAAATAGCCTCAGAAATCTTTGTAAGTGAAATATGTATTTTCCCATTTGTCCCGAATATCTATTAGATAATCACGCAGGTCAGGATGCATTAATAGACAGTAGTGGCTGGCAGGGAATGAAGGTGGAGGGGCGGAGGTAAGGTGTGCTGGGGGAACACACAAAAAATATAATAAAAAAAAAAAATACCACTTACCTCGTCAGCACGCCGCATCTCTCCTCCGCTTCTCCGGAACCAGGAAGCACCCAGAATACCCATAACCAAACAAAATGCTACAATGCAGCCTTGTGATTGGTCTGAGCGCCATGTATTGGTGCTCAGATGGGGACTGAGGCCTGGTTATGTTCCCCACCAGGCTGTGTACTGCAGCCTGGTGGGGAACACGCATAGTGCGAATGACGGTTCGACCGGGCCAGGATGGCCGGCCAAGCAGTCATGCCCACTTGGAGTGTGTAAAACACTCCTCCCCCTGAGCCTTCTGCCCTGCCCGCCCTAATCAAGCTCCGAACCTGCGAAAAATAAAATAACTACGGTCTTATGAAAAAAAAAATCCTGCTCAAAGACCTGAGGAGCTGCCCCTGTTAGTAGAACTACTTATACTGTAAGGTTTTGTGGTGCATTTCAATCATGGCTTCCAAGCTATTAACCCTGCTGGTGGGATGAAATGACCCTGCTAACCAAACATGACAACGATGATAGGACTACTTCGTACATTCTCAACATAAATCTGAGGTTGGGAATATAAACATGACAAAGTGGAGATTATGTTTGAAAATGTGGTTTGTTTTTTAACTCTAGAACCTAGCTAGTATAGCGGGCCATGTCATCCAACTTTGAAATATGCAGAGTCTCCTGTTGATTCTGATCCATATGTCCATTCATGTTTAACCATCTTTTTTAACGAATCTTAGACTAAGCATCAATAAATATTTTCTAACAGGTTATTAATTGTATTTTGAAGTGTCTTTTATAATCTATCTGCATGAATTGCATTGTATTTGCACGTTTATGGTCTACGACCGAAATAAAGTTTTTATAAAATGAAATGGTAAAGGATCTATCGGAAAATATAGCACCACAGAAGGTTTGGTTGGGAAGAAAGTTATTTCTGTTTGGAGAGAAAGCTCCATAAAATATCACAGCTTCGATCTGAGTGTGGTTGGAAAACGAACTAAAGCACTAGCAACAGTCTTAGAAATGGGGGCCTCTAGTTGGCCATGTTTTCACATTTGTTCAAATAGGGACCCTTCCTTCTAGTCAGGATAAGGGGGATACACTATTGAAATAACCCCTGCTCAGCCCCTTGGTAGCTTGGCATGAGCAGTCAGGGTTATTGCAGAGGTCATGTGTGAAGCCTTTGCACACAACCAACAGTAATACATTGGACACACCACACCTGTTTTAGAAAAATAACCAATATTTATCTGTGCAAAAAAGACCAAAATGATAAAAACAACATCATACAATAATCGAAAATATGCACTTTGCAGGATTTACTTTAAAATGCAGTTGCTTGAAGCTGGTAGCTCCCTCTGGGGCCCCCGCGGTGCTGAAAACAACAGAATCCAACAGTTCCGGCTGATCGCGCCGGTGCGGGCTGGCATTAGTATCAGCAGACTCGTAAACAGTGCCTTTGGTATCGGCGGACCACGTCGGTGCGGGCCAGTCATGGCAGTCGTTGCGGTTGTGATGTGAGGCATAGCGATGTGGCGTGCGGTGCCCTCAAGTTATGGTGCAGGCAACGGCTTGGTGACGGTTGTCCTGCGGCATCGGTGAGGCCAAGGCTGCGGTGCGGAGTGAGGCAGTGCTCGTTGCGATGCTGACAGGTCATGGCTCAAGCAGCAGTGCTGGTTGATGAGACCTAGCATCTATCAGCCCAGGCTGCGGTGTGGGATGGGGCAGTACGTTGTGTGACTTATGAGCGGTGCCCCCACACCACGGTGCAGTCACATGTATTGAGGTCTCCATGCAGCGATGTCGTCGCTGAGTCCAGGGCAGTGAAGTGAAGAGAGGGGGTGGGGAGTGCGGTGCCCACAGGTCAGTGTGCAAGCAGTGGCTTGGTCGCGGCGGCAGTCGTCGATGTCAGCGAGACCAGGGTTGCGGTGCAAGTCAGTGAGCAAGCAGCAGCTGTGTTCCTCCTCTGTGGCAACTGAAACCCACGGTTCCAAAGGCGGTACCCAGAGGTGAGTGAGTTATTTGCTTTCCCTGAGACTTCATGAACAGGAGGCAAGCTTTATTTAAGGCCCTTGGAGATACTCAACAACAAGTGAAGAAAGTTGAGTCCAGTCCTTTCACTGCCCAAGGCAGATGCAGCAACTGCAGGCCAACCAAGCAAAGCAACAAGACAGCAAAGGGGCAGTACTCCTCCTGCCTGTTCTTCCAGCTCTTCTTCTTGACAGGTTCCTTGATCCAAGCGAGTTCTAAAGCTTTGGGGTCTGGGTCCTAATATTTATATTCTGTTTCTCTTTGTCCTCTTCGGCAGAGAGTGCCTGCTCTCAGTCCAAACCAGTTTGGTCCTCTCTGGCTCAGCTCTCCACTATGAAAGTCTGCTTGTGTGGGTGGCTCAATCAGTGCTTCAGGCCCACTAGCAGCATTTGAATTACAGCCCCTGGCAATCTCAGTGCACTTTACAAGGGACTTACCAGTAAATCAAATATGCCAATCATGGAAAGACCAATCCATAATACAATTTACAATAGGAACACTTGCACTTTAACACTGAACAGCAGTGAGAAAATGCACAGAGACACTAAACCAGCAAAAAAAAAGTCAAAACCGTGAGGTCAGAAAGAAAAAAAACCAGGGGAAACACACCAAAAGATGCCAGGTCTAACAAACAGTAACTCAGAGGTGGATTTCTTGATAAATATCCCTTTTGATGCAATTCTTGGTATAGCATTTAAGAAAATGCAGAAAAGTGCCAAACCTAAAAATAATGCTTTTGTTAAATGAGTACAATCTATTGAAAAGAAGAATAATGAGACTTCAAATATTCAAACCCTTAAAACTGAAAAGAAAGTTCATAGGTTTTGAAATGAGTTTAATGGTTATATTTCTAGGTGAGCACTTATTATCACTAGCAGCTTTGCTAAGTGAGTTTATAAATTATTTGTATCTCAAAATATAATGGACCCAGGGTTTGCTGTTTCTTGTCCAACGATCAGATATAGCACGTTCCTTTGGAAATACGTCTCCACATATAAAACATGCACTTATTAACTTTAACTGCTCGATGATCATCAAATATTATGAAAAATGCAAGTGTTAAGATGAGCAGACTTGCAATACTGAAAAAGGAGCAATCGTAGATGCCGCACTTCACCATACCCTCAGCCACCCTCACAGCTCTAATGCGTAGATTTGTGTTAGGCCCTGGAGAATGCGAATGGGATAAGAGAGATAAACAAGCACTGATAATGTCACACTCCCTGTTTGCCCAGCTGGGCTCAAGTCTGCACTGCAAGAGTATTGAAATTATAAAATAAAAGGAATATTTTAGGTACAGCTATAGAGTTGACCTTGAAGTTTAACTTCTGATATTATGTATGACATATTTACTAACTCTGTATTTCCCACGTTCTATCATGAAATGAAACTTAATGTTTCTTCTGAGGGGAAATACAATTAAGATTGATAAAGCAACTGTGAACATACTTGGGGAAATATGTATTTTGCTATGGAGGGTGTCTTTAATATTGGGAAATTACTCTCTATGATTTTGGTTATATTCAATGTTACAATTTGATAAATATAACTTGAAAGACATTTGCTAGTATTGCATATTTCTTCAATTCTTCCGGTAGTTATATATTTGTTATTACTATAGGTATATGCAAACGTGATTCTATTCATGTTTACAACAATAAATAGTTTGTCAGCCCTAGGAGTGACACCTTAATGCAATAATCAAGTGAGGTAGAGTGTGTAATGCTAATGGAGGACTCCTTGTGGAAACTAACAAGAGTAAGAGTGCCTCATTGAAAATATGATATGAGATGCTTCTCTGATTTCAAAATGTCTTTCAGCAACTTCACTGGAAAACAGATATCATGGACTCCAACAGAAAGTTATGGCTCAAGCAACTATGCATCACAGTTGTCTAGGAAGGAAAATATGGAAACCAAGGAAATAATTCTCCAGGCATTCAAGTCAAGTCAAGTCAAGTAAACATTATTCGGCCAATGTTGACCATATAAGCACATTTACACATGCCAAGAGTAAAAAGATAAACACTATACACTACATAGGAAAATGGCAGGTCCAATAATTCATATACAATTGCCAAGTATGGGTCCCTGAGCCCTCATATATGTTAGCCTTAATGAGACAGAACTACTGCTCTTTCATAGACCTAGTTAAAGTGCATTCTATACAGTACTGGCAAATAGTTAAAAACAATGCCCACAGAGATATGACATTTCTAAGACTGGTTGAAGGCATGAACACATTTTTTTCTTCACTGTAAGGCTCCTGTTAAAAAACTCTCAATCCCTAAACATATCAAAGGTGAGGACAACATTTGCTGATATATCAGAGCTGGCCTCACTTGTGCAAAATTGCAATGTTTTAAGAGTGGTAAGATATATCTTATCCGGAGATCGTTAAAAAAATCCACAAAAAAACATAAAATGTAAATGATCTTGGTCCGTGAAATCATCACAAGAGCAGGGCTTTAGGGCCCCTGGCTTAGAAAAACCATTGGGGACTGTGAGACACGAGTGAATGCAAATAAACCTAAATCTAGTTAAAAGAAAGCAGTGGTGTACATTTTTCATGTAGGACCAAAAGGGTTGTTCTAGGATCCCAGGACTCAATAATAAGTATTGTCTTATTGTGGGTTTATTGAGTTCACTATTTTCCCTTTCCACCAACCACTTGGCTAGAAATTGCCTTTTAATATCTTTCAGCTCTCCAGTGTGCATCTGTCTGAGATGTGTAAAGAGCTCAGGGCCCCCTAAATTTGGTAACTGCTGTGAAATGTAGCCTAGCCAAGGAACGTCAGTGGCCCTATGAAGCCTCTTCTTCTAAAACTAATTAGTTCAGGGTAGGAGTGGGGTTAGACCATATTTTTAACCACCATAATAGAGGGGCCACTCCTATGTGATCAGAAATTTAATCCTGTCCCTAGTTCTTTGTGCACCATAAAAGAATGAGTGCTGGGGGTACAGCTAAGAGTTTCCGCAGATATTTATTTTCAGCCACATTCAGATCGCTGGCCTCCTTGCTGCCATATGTGGCCATTGGTATACATTTCTCATTATAAACCTTAAGTAGTGGTCGTAATGGTTTACTCCCCAATCTCCTAGGAAAGTCCATAGATGCTCCTGCTGTTCTAGACAGGTTTATTTTTTATTTTTCGCGGAGCCACCCATGACCCTTATTTGTCAAACAATAAGGAAATGTAGCAATATTTGTCAGTTTTCCACCTTTGCCTATGCGCACACGCTTGTCACGCTTTGTGTTAATGGTCGACATTATGTGGGACTTAAAGAAATTAATGGAGAGGTTAATTGAAACCATAAAATCAATATAAGTGTTTACAAGTCTTTGCAGCCCCATTGGGGTCCTTGCAAGTAAAACTGCATTGTCTGCATATATGAGAGCAGGGATAAGTTTAGAGCCTGCTGTATGGATATCTTTTCTATCAATTGACAGAGCAGCCCCCAGATTGTTAATATATAAGGTAAATAAGACAGGGGCCAAACTACATTCCTGTCTCACCCCTTGCTTAACATCCTAGGATTCTGTAAGGGATCCGTTTTAATTGTATATGGCCGAAGTAGTCAAATTTAAGTGGAACCAGTGCAAAAAGGCCACCAGATGGGCGTCCATTCCAATTTCTAGTAGTAAGGGCCATAGTTTTGACCTATTCACTCGATCGAAAGCTGACGTTAAGTTCATGAATGTCATGTACATAAGTCCCTATTTGTATATCTGCTGATCATCATAAGTAGATTTATGCATTGGTTTACTGCCCTCATACCTTTTCTGAAACCATATTGCAGGTCTGAAATTATGTTGCTTGCATCTAAGCATATTGTTAAGTGATCTGAAATCACCTTTCTGATATTTTAGTGGCTGAGTCTAGTAATTGAATCAGGCGGTAACAGGCAGGGTCATCCCTGGCGCCCTTTTTGAAAACGGGTAAAATAACCACTGTGGACCATGAGGGGGGTGAGCTGCCTGTTGCTGCTGCGTTAAAGACCCTGGCTAGGATCTTTGCCCATGTCCTTGGTCAGCCTTATAAAGATCCACAGGGACCCTGTCAGTCCCAGGGGCTTTTTATCCTGATGTGGCCATGATGGCTTTCTGGACCTCGACTACCCCACAGCTTAGCGGAGGCATCTCAATACTAGGTTCCCAGGGGGTAACATTATTCTCCAGGTCCACTCCTCTATAAATCTGCTCAAATTTACTGACCCTGCTATCAGCAGGGATGACACAATCTGTTCACGCAGAGTGTTGATCTAGAAAAAAAGGACTGTTTACAATTTTCCAGAATTTTGAGCTGTTAGACAGGACGCTGACCTGGTTCAGATCATGCCATGCCTGTTCCCGTATCTTGTCTTTCCTTTGAATTATAGCCAATTTATAGGCTTTCCTACTTACCTAATCTTTTCTTCATCCTTATGTTTATGTTTTCAAGCATTCATAAGAGCCTTAAGGGATTTAGAGCAGTCTGGATCAAAACATTTCCCCCCTTACCGTCCCCTATCCTTCCTCTCGATGTTACATTTTCTGCTATCTGCTTTACAAGATTACCAAAAGCCCCTATTACCACGCTGGCCGCAGTATGGTTACCCAGACACAGTTTAATATCTTCTTCACCCTCCAAGTATAATTTAGCTAAAAAAGCCTCCGGCATTATCTTCCCCCACCTAATTTTACGGGCCTGATCTACTGGTTTAAAATCCCTATTTGATCGTCTCTTTCTCTCAGCCCCATGGAAGACCAGCTCCCCCATCATTTCTAAACACAACGTGTTATGATCACTATAGCAACTCCAAGTGCGGTTGCGGTTTACTTTTAATATGTCAGGGTGCAAAGAAGCAGATACCAGAATGAAATCTATAGTCGAGCAACAGCCCCTGCCAATAACAGATGGAACTGAGTCTATCTCACCAGTATGTTCAAGACTTTGTAGATTATTAATAGCATGTAGGCTCTCTAACCGGCAACCTTGGACAGAATGTTCAAAATGAGCAGAGGTAACCAAGGTGTCCCAAGGTCCCCTACATTGAGTTCAATTAGAGGGATAAGATGTACATTAAAATCCCCCATTATAATGACGGCAAAGTAGGAGCGACCCTCCTCTCTATAATGCTCAAGAAAACCCTCAAGTGCGGCAATGTGCTCGCTATTGTTTTCCCTAAAAAAGAATTCTAAAAGTTAATTACCACCAAGGTGGGATGCTTGGAGAAAATTAATTCCACTGCTAACAAATGGGGGAGGAACAGAGCAACATCTTCATTGTGCAAGCTAAATTGAGTGATATCAGAGTAAGCAGGCCTCTCTTTTCACATTCTACAGTGGAGGGAGCAGCAGCTTTATAAAAAGGGGTAAAAACATCCAAAACAAAAGAGTCATATGTATCCCGTGTTTCTTGTAATATGACAGTATGACAGGACCTTATTGTAGTGCGCCACTGCTCCTCATCTTTTTTGGCCCTTAGTCCCACAATATTCCAGGCCATTAATTTAAAAGTTTGATGAACCTGGTTGGGTGGGGGCAGACTTTAAGGGAGTATTGAAGAACTCTATAGATGATGGAGGGCACCCAATAGTTTCCTCACCCTCAGTAAGGGCCAGTTGTCAATCAATACTGTCTAAATCCCTCAGTGAGGCAAATCTATTTACAAGGGGTATATCTGTGTTCACATTTGGGCATTGTAATGACCTTGCTGGTAAAAAAACAAAGTTTATACTCTGGATCCTTAGATGTGGTACCCCTGTAGGATAGAAAAAGTGAAGCGGGACACCTTCATTTCGGTTTTAGACTTTTGTCTGCAGTAACTGTGAATCATAGATTATGTGTGTATCCGGTGCGTTAAATTAACCACAATACAATCACCCCCGCTGTTTTTTTTTTATGGTGGTTCCAACCCATCAAACTCTTCTGGCCATGATGACATTACACGGTAAATGGCAACTGTTTACTAATGAGTTGTCCAACCAGTGGGTCACTTTATGTAGCAGATCTATCGTAGACTCCTTAGTACCCTGCTTAACTGGTAGGATCCCTGTCAGAATGGCCACTAAGGGGGTTGACTCTAGGGGCAGATCTAGAATATCACTTCTCCCTTCTGTCTTTTGAGGGAGATGGGAGAGGTTGTAGCCCTGCGAATCAGGCCGAGAGTTATTACGGGGGTCACTCTTGTGGACATCTAATGGCCACCACGGAGCTACGTCCGCACCACCCCCCTCCTCCTTTTTATTTTGAGATATTCCCAGGCTCCTATGTGATCGTGTACCCTCTTGTGTTTGATTTTTAATCCCTTGCCCTAGGTGCAAACTACCTCTGCAGTCCAAGTGCTGACAGCCACTTATTGAGGGCGCTGAGGGTGCCGGTCCGGCCTGCTATGAAGGCCCTGCACCCCCAGTCATCTTCACGGTTGCTGTTCCGAGATTGTTAGATAAGTGTTGAGAATACAACTCAGTGAACTGATCGAGCAAGCTTCTCTCCTTGCCAGCCATAAACTAATGGGTGCCAAGAGTGACTTTAACTTACCTCCAATTCTTGGTATCAAATTAGACACAATCTGACTCGAGTCCACCTGGTCTAGAGTGACTGAACCCACAACCTTATTGGGTATCTGTGCAGTTTTTCTACCTCCTCCTCTCTTCCTTTTAACCGGGGGTTTGGACAGAAGTGTGACTTATTCTTGGTTACCATCAGCTCCATCTTGCAAATCAGTAGCGGTGATCGTAATGGGTACCATTTTACCAGGGTCTTCTATTTGCAAAGAGTCAAGAAGAGGCAATGAGATCTGAGCATGATTAGTTATCTCCAACGAGAGTCTCCTTTTAGTCAAAGCAAATTTGTGCCACAAAACATTTGCCGCCCTAACTAAAATAGAGTATAGAGTAGTTGCTGGGTTCCCCCTCCTGGTGTGCCAATAGTTTGCTGCCTCTTTCCTATTTCTTTTAAGCAGCCGTGCTTTAAGGAACTTTACAGCACATTTTCAAAAGTGTTCGGGGGTACTAGCTTGCTTAAATGCCGTAACTTGCCAAGTGGATAATAGGGCTTTACGAGCTTGCACAGCCTGAGTCGTACACAGCTGACAAGATTGCACAGTGAGATTAAAGTACACAAAATGTCTATACACAATACCTTAAGGATATCCCCAGATCACAAGGGTTGGAGGGGTGGCCTGATGTAGCGTTTTTGGGTTGCACAAGTGACATGGCAGTGGCGGCAAGACAGTCACAGGGAGGTTTGGGGGTCATAGGCTCCTGCCTCTCTCCTGTAGCAATGACTGGTGTCCTGAGCTGCAGGAGCCTTGAGCTGCTGAAGTAGCGCATCTGGGTGTGCAAGTGACGTGGCTGTGGTGGCAAGACAGTCACAGGGAGGTCTGGGGGTCGTAGGCTCCTGCCTCTACCCTGTAGCAATGATGGGCATCCCGTGCTGTGGGAGTCCCGAGCTGCTAAAGTAGCGGCTCTGGGTGCTCAGTGATGTGGCGGTGGCGGCAAGACAGTTGCAGGAAGGTCTGGGTGTCATAGGCTCCTGCCTCTCCCCTGTAGCAAGACAGGCACCCCGTGTAGGGCACGCAAGTGATGTGGCGGTGGGGGCAAGACAGTTGCAGGGAGGTTTGGGGGTCATAGGCTCCTGCCTCTCCCCTGTAGCAATGCCGGGTGTCCCACGCTGAGGGAGCCAGAGCTGCTGAAGAAGCGCCATCGGGCGGGCAAGTGACATGGCGATGGCGGCAAGACAGTCTCAGGGAGGTCTGGGGCTTGTAGGCTCCTGCCTCCCCCGTGTAGCAATGACAGGCATTCAATATGGCCACCACCACTGACAAGTCTTGTGGCAGTCCTTTGAGCACGTGGGCAATGTAGTCTTTCTTGAATATACTCACGTTTTTCATGGAATGCATTGCTCTGAGAGGGGGGGCTTCCGTCCAGGCAGCATGATCGCACTGTTCACCCTATTCTGCTCCTGAAGACATTCTTAATGAGGGGAGTCATAGTAGCATGTTGCTAAGGAATGGTATGTAATGGTAAGTGCGTCTTGACCCTTATTCTGACAGTAAGTCACCATATTCCTGAACTCAGTTTTATACACCATATATACAAACGTAGCTGTAGACCTGGCACCATTGGCGTCGGTCTGCCTCCCACTTTTTGCTGTTGCCTCATATGTTTTTGCTGGTTTTAGATGCTTTGGGCACTGTGCCACTGCTAATCAGTGCCGCAGTGCAAGTGCTCCTCATTGTAAATTGATGTATGGATTAGTGACTCCATGATTGGCTTATTTTGTTTACTTGTCAGGCCCTGGTACAGTGTACTGTGTGTGCCCATGGCTTGTAAATCAAATGCTGCTGGTGAGCTTGCAACACTGGTTGTGCCACCCATCAAAGCAGCCTGTAAAGTGTGTCTCAGGCCAGCCATTGCAGAGCCTATGTGCAGTCTAGTACTGCCATGTTGACTGGCCAAGTGCACCCACTTGCCAGTCCCTAAACCTTCCCATCTCTTCATATCAGACACCCCTAAGGTAGACCCAAGGGCAGGGTGCATTGTAAGTAAAGGGTAGGACATGCCCTGGTGTGTGTGGCAAGTCCTAATAGTGAATTACAGCCATTTTAATGTTTCACTATTGCAAGGCTACCTGTTCTCTATTGGCCAGAATGGGAAGTTTGATCATAACACCTTATAATCCTAACTGACCCAGGGACCATGGTAGGAATTCAAGTTAAGTATGCCTGAGCTCAGAATGATAAAATACATATTTTAGGGAAGTTGGTTTTAACATTCTGTGTTTGAAGATACAACTTTTAGAAAGTAGGTATTTTCTTGACTAACTATCCAAGCCTGCCTCTGCTAGGTTGTGTATTCCATGTCTGGTTTGTGAGTGACAGGGCCTGGGGGATTCCAGGAGACAGGGTGAGTCAGCACAGGGCTGACTAGAGTTATCTGCATGTAGAGTGGTGGGAGGAGTTGCACCTGGGACCTGAATTGGGCTGTGCCTGTCTTCCACAATGCTGACTCCACCTCCTGTGGTGCGTCTGATGTCCCTGGCCCACACTGTCAAAGGAAAGAGGGAGTCCTGTAAACAAAGAGCTCCAAGACTGACCAGAACTGGTTTGGACTAGGCAAAGGCCTCTCTGCCTTCAGAGAACAAAGAGAATATGAGTAAATACTGGGGCCGAGACCCCAAGACTTTAGATCACTTCTGGGAAACAAGAAGAACCTTTGCTGAGGAGAGGAACCAGAGAGAGAGACTGCAGGAGGAGGCTATCCCTATCCTGTGTGCTGTTTGAGGATTGGCCTGCAGTGGTTACCTGATTGCCAAAGAAAGGAGAAAGGACTTTGTGCTACTTTCATCAACTTGTAAGAAGATCTCCAAGGGCTTGAACTAGAGCTTTTCTCCTGCCTGAAGTCTCAGGGATACAATACTTCACCAACCAGCCCCCTGAGTTCCCTTGCTGGGAATCTGAGGTGCCTGCTGTTGAGCTGGGCCTTCTGAGAGACTGCGTGTCACTGGGAGCTGAAAGCGCGACTCAAGACGAAGAAGCGTGTCGCTGCCGCAGCAGTTGTAGCATTGCTGAGGAAGCGTGCTGCCGCTGTCGCCATCGTGTCACCGAAGCGCTTCGCATCACCGGAGAAAAGTGTCGCTGTCGCAGCAGACGCCGTTGCATTACCGGAGAAGCGTGTCGCTGCCGCAGCAGTTGTCGTCGCATCGCTGAGGAAGTGTGCCGCCGCTGTCGCCATCGCATCGCCGAAGCGCCCCGTATCACTGGAGAATAGTGTCGCCATCACAGCAGACTCTGTCGCATCACCAGAGAAGCGTGTTGCAGGGCCTGTCGCAACTCGAAAAGATTCACTGAGTCGCCATCGGGTGTGCACGCATCATCCCTACATTGTTGCAACATCAAGAAGACGCCATTTTTGTTCATTGCACCAGGTCGCATCGCCACAGAAGCGCAGTGAGATACCGACACATCACCTCCCCACGCGGTGAAGAACCAACTCATCACCTCCTCTCCGGTAAGGAACCGATGCATCACCATCTCCTACGCAGCAGTAGGGAACCAACGCATCACCTCCCCCGAAGCAAGGAACCAACGCATCACCGTTCTTGCGTGTAAGGAACCGACGCATCACCTTCCCAGCAACTCTTTTGTTTGTATAGCGTTACTCATCCAAAGGTACATTGAACGTAAAGTGTCGCATTTACCATCTAAAGAGAATTATTTCTACCACTTTTAAAGTACAGTATTGTGGATTTTTGTCGATTGTGGTCTTGTGTTAAGCCTATTTAAAGATACTTATTTTTTATAATACAACCTGTGTGGTGTCCATCTGTAGTGTTGTCACTGTATTACTCTATGTGTTCACAAATGCTTTACACACTGCCTCTGAGATAAGCCTGTCTGCTCGTGCCAAGCTACCAAGGGGGTGAGCAGGGGTTATTTTAGGAGTGTACCCCATTACCCTGACGAGACGGAATGGCCCCTATTTGGTCAAAGGTACCTACCTCGACCAACTAGAGACCCCCAAATCTAACAGTAGCCATATAGTAACTGCTGCAGAGCAGCAAGGTTCTTAGCAACTTACGAAACAAAGGTGAAATTGTACATGGGGATGTTTATTTCAGTTATAGATTCATAATTAGTGACATTTTCTACTGCCTTTATTCAAAAGGTTTTATGAAAGCAAAAAAAACCTTAAAACACTGGTCTCCAAAAGACATTGACTGCACAGGTGCAAGCTCCCTCTTCCGGTTGGTGTTGCATGACACATTTGCCAACTCCCTTGAATCCCCAAATGAGCATCTCCTCAACATACAAAGGACCGCATGCTCCCCCAAGGTTCGGGTCAATCAGCTACTCAGGATTTTCACGGCTCAGAGAAAGTATGCAGTAAGAGAGCCATCCCTTTTATGCAAATATGTGACATTTGTATAGTTTAAATTTAGCCAAAAGGCAATATAACACTGTACACGGTCAAATGCAAAGATCCAGTAATAGAGTAAATAGAGAGCTTGGTGGCTCCAGAGAATAGAGTGGGCTATTCCTTACCTGTGCCGGCTGCTCTGGCATCTTCAGCTCTTTCCTGAATTAGAACAGGGTTGGGACGGCCCTGATGGTTACAGGAATTTGTCCCAGATCCTGAGTGCACAAATGAAGATGGCTTTTTGCCTATTTCATTATTTTCTCTGCATTTGTTTGTCCGCAGTCTGACGGTGAATTGGCTGAGTGAGTGTAAGCAGCACCTTGAGGTGGTAAATGTCAGCCAGACAGGGTTTCATTCGGTGATGGCTTTCCATTTTCAAAGTGCTGCTGTCTTCCATGAATCAGGAGTTCCAGCCTAACTGGGGAGACGTCTTAATGGAGGGTAGCCAGGAGTGCTGTAGTTGATCAGTCACTGCTTTACTGGCAGTGGCACTATCAATGATCAGTCCGTGGTTTCCCAACCAATAAATGAGGTAGGGACCCACTGGTCTGGCTGAGCGAGACAATCCCTAAATGGCAGGGATACTCCTACCCCGCCAAACTCTATTTGACACTCTGGGGCTTATTTACAGGCCCCTTGCGCCACCCATACGTCACTTTTCCCATTTTAAAAATGACGTTAAAGTGGCGCAAGGGGCTTCTAAAGAAGCCCCTCTGTGTCCACCAGAAACCATTGGGTTTCTGAATAAATCACCCTGAATCCATTAAGCCAAAGGAGTTATTAACTAATGCTTTCTTGTATGGCTCAATGTACGTGACGATTTACTTACGACTAAAAAAGGGCATTCAGGCACAGCAGAAAATTGTGCAGAGACACTCCAGTTGGAGTAGATGTGCGCTCTATAAGTACCGGTCATTCATTCATTCATTCAATGCCACCCAAGCGTTTGCACATGTCTTAGTACATCTTGGGGCAGATTTATGTTTCCTGGCGCATCCCTGCAAATCAGCAGAGATGCGCCAGGAAAGATGCGTCACGCAAGTTTACCCTTGCGCCACCACAGATGCGCCGCATTTACAATGCTGCGCATCATGGCGCAAGGATAAACAGATGCGTGACGCATCTGATGGCATAAGGGTGGCGCATTGCTGGAGTCGTGTCGCAAGCACGACGCAACTCCAGCAATGCTCAGGGGCTGCCCATACCGAACATGCTGCATCATGCCTTACGCCTGCTTCAAGCAGGCACAGGGTTTTGACGCAGCAGCGTCGGAAAAGAGACTCAGTGAAATCTTGTCGATTTCACTGCGTCACTTTTCCGAGGCTTTTTCAGACGGAACGCCCACAGTGCATACATTAAATCTGACGCAGGTTTAATGTAGCGCAGGGCTTTACAACGTGACGCATCTCCCTAGATGCGTCACGTTGTAAATAAGGCGCAACATGACACATGGTTTACGCCGCCGCTGCGTCACAGAAGTGACGCAACAGCGACGTAAATGTCTCGCAAGGGGCTTGTAAATCTGCCCCTTAGTCCACAATATTTTCTGAAAGGCTCAACCTTTCAATTTTTTAAAACTAGGACGATGCAGATTTGACATTGCTATGAAATGATTAACGTCACAAAGAAGAGATTGTGCCCTCGCATTTGTTATCCCAGTGCTGGACTGAGCGTATAAATCGCTTCAGAATGTTTAAATATATATGAGTTTCCTCTAAAACAATCTTAAGGGCACGGGCTAGAGCTCTATCGATCCTCAGTATGTTTATCACTGAGTGGCTGCGGTGCTATTATGCACCTTAAAGGTGCTCTCTGCAAACATTTCACTGCAGTAACAATCTGGGAAAATGAATTATCCCTCTGCATGGGCCAAGACGAGAGCCTGCAGTTTATTTGCAAGTCGCATGAGCATATTCTCGGAAGTGTTTTTATGTTTCTAAAAGGCACTTTGTGATAATGAGATGTTTCTTTTCAATCTGTGTGCCCGCAGCTCCGACACTTCCAGGTTCTATCTGCTTAATTCTAATTTTCGAGTCACTTTACTACCTGCTTAGTTCATACTTATTGCAAATTGATTTTTTTTCGGCTGCACTTTGGGTTTCTTTGCTCGCGTCACGCTTAGACAAAAAATTACTGACTTCGAGTGGCGCAGGAGCGTTAACAACCAGAATGAGCAGCACGCCATGCTGAAGTCTTTCTTCATCATGCGTAGTGCATGTTGGGATTGAAGTCAGAGGTCGCCCTGGAGGTCTGCTGACTTGGATCTCTCCCTGTCGATATGGCAAGTAGGCACATGTATATTTCAGCGCCCTGCTCTTTACAGACAGAAGTCATGTACCACGGGCCTCTAGTGGCATCTGTCTGGAGGCAATGCCGAAAGCCAAGGCACAAAGTCAAGTCAACCCCAAAGGCATTAATGGGCCGTTCCTTTGATACTGTGGCTTTTTATACCACAAGTATGGCACACATCTGAAGTGTGTCCACATAACTACGCTATAATATGGCTGTGCCCAGGTTCCATCTTATGGAAACTTACAAGACGTATTTTACAGACAAAACAATGTAAAGTAATGTATTTTTTTAAATTATTAGTATGTTGTATTTAATATATATTTTATTTTGTATGATTTTTTTATAATGTTGTCGTGATTGTATCTGTAATTAATGGAACCTACTACTGCTGTCAACTGATTCCAGCAAACGTTAGTACCTCAGTAAAATATATGTATTCTGATGGGAAGCCAGGTTGCCCTATTCGCAGTTAAAATTATAAATATCCCAAAACTATTCAATTTTTATTTTAGACTATTTAAAAAGAAAATCCTAGTGGTCTAGAGTTTGGTGGACCAGGAGTTGCCATAAATTATCAGAGACCTAGCAATGCGTGATGAGCGTGGAGGGGATAATTGTTTTACCCATTATCAGGAAGGAAACTTCCTGTATGCCAAAGCTATATTTATTTTGCTTTTCAGAAATAGGACCTACCTTGGTGGTTTGCTTCATATTTATTTATTGAGTTTTTGTAGTAGTCTATCCATGCGTAGAGGCGACAAAGTAGACGTAGCAGAGCAGTGTCTTTTAAGGTTATTTGAGGATAGTACAGTTTTGTATAGCACAAACTTGACCCGAGGGTATCAGACCGCTTCACAGAGTTTGCATCACAGCAATTTTATAATTAACATTTGGAGTAAATCGAAGTATGTGGAGAAACATTAGGATAATGTTGATGATACAGATTTGAGGTAGATATGGTATAGATATACATATATAGCGCTTTACAGGGTACAACAGTAACTTGAACGGGATTACAAGAGGTGTAAATAAAAAATACATAGTGGCAATATGTAACAGAAGATTGCTACAAACAGTATTTTGGACGAGCTGAGGTAGCTCGGGTAGTGCTTTGTTATGGTGGGGAGAGTGGAGGCACAGTTTTCCCCAAGGTAGTGATTTTCAGATTTATTTAGATACTACTGCTTTAAGGGGGTGGGTTTATGTATTTGTTAAAAAGAAGAAGTTCCAGTTTCTTCTTGAATTGAGGGAATGATTCATTGTCATGTAAGTCCTGGGGCAGCACATTCTACATTCTTGGAGCAATCACATAGAAGGAGCGGGTGCAGGGTTTTTCTTTCTTAAATTTGGGCTGAATCAGGAGTAGTCTGTTAGAGCTTTGAAGAGGTCTCTTTTGACCGGCTTTAGATAATTTATTTGTGAGGTAGGCTTTTTTTCTGTGTAGAAGGCTTTGTGAGTTAAGCAAGCAGGTTTTAGTAAAGCTCTTGCCGCAAATGGGAGCCAGTTGTGCCGCCGGAGAGTGGGATGATGTGGTCAAAGTGACTCTCCACCGCTAGAAGACTAGCCACAGCGTGGAGTGTAGCATTCAGAGGGGCTAGGTGTGTTTTTGGAGCACCCATAATCATTGTGTAGCATTACCGTAGTCCAGCATGGTGATTTTTTAAGGTGTTTCAACATGTAGAAGGAGGATTTTGCCGAGGCTTTATTATGTTCTTTCATGTTCCAGTGACTGTCAAGTGCATTCCCCAGGGATAAAACAGAGTTGGAGATGGACAGTTTGCAGTTTAAAGCAGTGAGATTGTCAAGATAGATATCTACAGGAAGGATTTATCTTTAGTTTGGATGAAAATAAGTTCGGTTTTGTTGGGGTTGAGTTTAGGATGGTTGATGGTGATCCTTGATTAAACCGTGGAGAGGGTGCTATTTATGTGTTGGATGTCTTTGACTGATGAGACTTTCATGTAGAGTTGTGTGTTACATAGAGATGATAGGCAATTCTAGCTTGCTTCAGGATCATTGCAAGGGGTTCCATATAGAGGTTGAATAGTGCTGGAGACAGGATAGCCCCATGGGGGATTCCTTGTGAGAAGGGTGTTGCTTTTGAGGTTAAGTTGTTAAGTTTGATTAGCTGTGAGCATTGGCTCCGGAAAGAGATGAACCACTGAAGGACAGTTCCATTCATACCAGCACTCTGCAAGAGGGTGTTTAGGAGGTAGTCATGGTTGACAGAATCAAAGGTGGCTGAGAGGTCCAGGGGACCAGGAGACAGGCCTGGCCCTCATCCAGAGATCAGTGCAGGTCATCTATGATGTTCAGTGTTGCAAACTCTGTGCTGTCACCTTTCGTGAACCCAGATTGGAAGGTCAGTGATGTGTGATGATAGCTTCATGCTAGTGAGTAATATGAGGACTTCTTCTTCAGGGATATGTTTGAGTTCAGTCCAGGTTACATCAGTTTTCAATTGTAAGGGGTTGAGTTTGGTGGACTGTGCTGCAGAGAGGGGAAGACAGCTATAATTTGGAGGTAGGTGTTTGGGTGGACCCTTTTCGCTGGGGACATCATTAGTGTAGGGTGGGGAGGTGGCGGACTCAAGGGAGAGTTTGAACTTATATTTTTTTTGAGAAAAATTTTGCAAATTCTTCACAGCACTTGGTATAGTCATTAGTTGAGGGCTGGGGGAAAGAGGAGGTTTGGTGTTTGATGATGTTAAAGAGGTCTTTGGGCCTGTTCCTAGACTGGTCAAGTGGTGCTCAGAGAAAGGAGGATTTTTCTCTGAAGAAATAATTTCTGTATTTTAGGCGTTCTGCCCAGAGGATCGAGAGATTGGTTACCGAGGGTGCTGTCTCCAGTTTCTGTGTTGTTTCCTTTCATTGTTAAGATCATTATTGAACGTGGGTCTGGAGGGGATACTTCTTGATTTCCTGAGTTCCAGGGGGGCGCCTGTTTTAACAAGTTCTGCCATTTTTATGTTGTAGTGGGTGGTAAAGTCATCGGCGGAGGACAGGTCAGGCGGGGGTAGGATTTGAGAACTGACTAATGCTTCTAACTCTGCTTGGTGGATTCGATGGATGTTCCTCATGCAGTGCTTGGGATGACTGGATTGGGGGTGGGCCTTTTGTTCGATAACATTGAGATTGGAAAGAATTTTATAGTGATCTGTCCAGTCGGAAGGTAGGATAGAGTGGAGGGATATGGTGTTGTTCTTAGAGATGATTGCATCCAGCGATGAGCCATTATTATGAGTTTGTTTGTTGCAGTGTTGGGTAAGATTGTTCACTTCCAGAAGGGTAGAGAGGGCTTATACTGTTGGATATTTAGAATTATTCAAGTGCAGGTTTAGGTCTCCTAGAATAATGTCTCTGCTGCCTTTTAGGGAGTTTTGTGATATTAGGTTTGTTAGGTCTTTGAGGAATTATGGGTGTATCACCTGGAGGGTGAAGATGACATTAACTTTTTATGGGGTTGGGACCTTTAGAGGAAAGCTAAACTCCTAAATATTCAAATGTAGGGTGTTTGGTAGTGTGGAAGGGAGCTAGATAAAGATAGTTTTGGTGTAAGAAGGATAATCCCCCACACCTGCACTCCTTGTGGTCGCTACAAATGATTGAGAAGCCCAGTGAGGTAAGGAGGTGGATGTAAGGGGATGAGTGATAGTTTAGCCAGGTTTCAGTTAGGAAGCAGATATCAGCATTGTGTCGTAAGATAGTTTCAGCTATATCAGTGGCATGCCTGACTGCTGATCAGCAGTTTAGTAGCATGCCGAGGGGTGTAAGTAACAATATTGGACCAGGCTAACTGGGTTGGATGGTAGCTAGTTGGGTCGGCGGCCTCGGAGGGCGAGTGGCACTCAGGGCTCTATTCTTGCCAAGGATGACCGGGATCTTGCAGTGGCAGGGATGACTGGGGGCATTGTAGTAGGTGTTGCTCAGAAATTCGGCTTCACGTTGTGACATATCAGTCAAGGTGCGTCTAGGTCTGAGGTGGTGATGGATGAAGAGGATGATTTGGCTAGCGACGATAGTTGCAGAATCACAGTGAGTGTTTGTGGCATGGCTTGCGTTTGCCGTAGATGCATGGGGTTATAGCAGGGTGTGGCTAATCTTTGTGTCTATTCAAAGTGACAACATTTCTTCCAGAATAGTGTTGATTTTGAGTCCTAGACAGACTAATAAAAGGATCAGTTTAGAGACAGCTTGGTCTGTAGTAGGGAGGGGAGTGTGATGGAGCTCATCGTGGTCTGTGGTGGGGGCTAAGATGGGATCCCACCTGTTGACGTTGATGGACTGAGGGGATACGGGTGTGGAAGATAACTTGATCTGTGCAATGGGGGTGTGCACTGGGGATGAGGAACATAACTGTGTTAGCAAAACCATGGTGTCAGGCATTCTGGTAGTGGAGGAGACTGTAGGAGGGTAGAGAAGGAGACAGCAGAAAGGGTATTGGGAGTAGAAGGTTCAGCTAGCGGGGTGGAAGGATCAGTTCTCTGGGAGAGTGTGGAGGGGTTTGTTCTCTAGGGGTGTGACATGGAGAGGGGAGAGTGATTCTGGCAGCAAGACCATAGGGTCAGGGCATCTGGCGGTGAAGGAGGCTGTAGGGGGACAGGGAAGGAGAAAGTGTGATGGGTATTGAGAGTAGAAGCTTCAGCAGGCAGAGCTGTGGATGCATGGATCAGTTCTTTGGGAGAGAGTGGAGGGGTTTGTTCTCTGGGTGGGGGGAGGGGCGCGAGTGGGACCGGATGGCAGGGAGGTGCAGAGTGTAGGAAAGTGCTGATCAAAAATGGTTACGTTTTGGGTGGGTGTGGGAGTCTGATGTTTGCAGACTTGGGGTTGGGGGCGGTAAATCAGCACAATGTGTATCCTGGGGGATGTACTTGCACCATAATCTCTGGATAACTGTGCTGGTTGTTTGTTTAACAAAATCAATAAAATATGTTGTTAAAAAAAATGGTTACGTTTTCTTCAGAGGCTTAGACTAGGAAGTTCCCAATTCTGTAGATCGCTATGAAAAATTCTCCACCAAAGTTCTGGGATGGGGATATAATGAACTTAGTTCCATAAGGGACATTGGTAGTCTTATTTACGTGAACGTGTTGTAGGACGTTCTGTCTCCATTTTGCGGGTTTCTTAGTGTAGAGGATTACTTCAGTTTTTCCGCCTGCATGTGTTGTACTGTAGAGGATGATCATTATTAGTGTTTCTAGATGCTCTTTGAAAGTTTTGCACTTGGCAATTGTTTTCGGCATGTTTGGAAACGTTTTGTGGAAATTTAATGCAGTATGAGTTGGGGCTGTACCTTTCTGTGGCAGTATTGCATTGGGTCATTGGTGAAAGGTCTTACTGCAATATCGGCAGTCTAGGGCCCTTCCAGAGGTAGGGGTTCCTCCAAAATGATTGTCTTGTTTCAGCAGTGGGTCTTTAGTGGAGGAGTGGAGTAAAGGGCACTTCTTTGGGAGAGACAGGTGCCAGTGATGGCGGCCTGGTGCAGGGAAGTCACCAGGAGAATTTGGTGGGATCCCTGTGCAGTAGATGAGGCCTTGAATGTCAATTAATAATCAGTTATCTGTTCTAGATTTTCGAGTTCAGTCTTGGTGGTCAGGGTATCTTAGAGATGGAGGATATGGTGGGGTTTGAAGGCCAGATTGCTGGAGAGACCTACGTAACACAATGGCATATAAATACTATATACACGCACAGCATAGGATTAGGCATCAGACTAAACGTGTACTAAAAGCCATCAGGAAAGCAGGGTCCCTACTGCTGGCATGATGCAGGATCAGTAGAAATCACCGTGCAGGCAATAGTTACCAGCCTTGATATAAAATCACAGTGTATGCATAAGGAACCAATATTAAGGTAGGGTAGGCATGGCATCTTATAGGCATATGTGTAAGTATGCGCAAAAACTAAATAAAATGCTGAGTGGTCAAAAAAACTTGGAGGCCCCTTTGCAACTAAGTTGCGACAGAAGTGCATCTACAGCAATGGTGGGTATGCTTTCATCGCAGAGATCCCAAGCAGACAGGGATTTGTACATTTGGTGAATAGTCCTCTGTCAGGGGCAGACGCCTCTGCTGACTGGGCTGGCCACTGCCCCGTCTAAACTAATCATTTTGTCTAACACTTATTAATTACCCTATTTACACAATGGATAAACATCAAGGCAACTTTATATTACACAAAAAAATACATAATCATCTAAATGGTGATAATGTTGTATCCTTAGATCTCTGGAAATTGAGAAAACCTGCACGAGTAAAGCCCACAGTTTTTTTCCAGAAAGCAAGATATGTAAGTATGACAATCCTTCCCACCGTCAAGGTTGGTTCAGATTTTGTTACTCCAGTTTCAAATTAAAAGTATATAATATTGGCCTCATTTACAAGAAACTGACACATTTCTATGTTAAAGCAGAAATGCGCCAGTTTACTTGCACCTGCATCAGAAACCCTTATGCCACCATAGCTGAGCCATATTTACAATACGGCGCACAATGGTGTAGGGTTTTTTGGTGCACTGCTGGAGTTGGTGGGAAAACCAACACAACTCCAGCAATGCGTCACAATACAGAGGCGATGCGTCAGTGTACACTGACGCATCTCCTACTGAATGGGGACCAATGTCTTAGAGCGTGAAATGGTAACAAAGTCACTTTGCGCTCAAACATATGGTTCTGGATGGGATGCATACAAGTAAGCATAGTGCCCGCACATCACAAATTGTGACATTATGTGAACATACCTACCTTCTGTGGCACACTTACCTCGTGACATGATTGCATATGGCGGAGGTTCCCAAACTTTTTCGACCCGCGCTCCCTTGACCCATTTTCCATTGCCGGTGGCTTCCCACTGTTACTTTTTTTAGGGGTGGGTGGACGTAAGACCGGCCCTGAAAATAATTGGGATGAAGCTGATGAAGGTATTATAATCATATACGCAGGGTGTTTTGTATTACTAAGGCGGTGCCTCTAATAAAATATTCCTAGTTAAACTTTTTTATAGTACCCTCTGAAACTTTTGTATACCACGTACAGTGCTAGATAGCACCCCTATGCATGTACGCCCCATTGCCAAAGTGTTTCTGCGCGTGAAGAATATTTGCATGCACTTCCATTTCTACCCATGTCATACGTGCCAACACACCTGTCTCAGCAGGGGGACTCATGATTTTGTAAACCACATACAGCTTTATTTTTGCTGTCTCCGCCCTAAAATTGCCTCCAAATCAATGCAAGTAAAACAAATTCCTCTGACTTTTTTTAAACATCCCTCCTTGCTAGGTTCTAAATGTTGGCATTATGCGGTATATCGTGTTTTACTTCCCTGTGCTCAAGGAGAGATCAGGCCTGTCTGGAAATGTAGGTGTACTGAAAGAAATGTGTACTGGTAGTAGCTATGATTCAAGTAGAAATGTCCATATTTAATAATACTTAGTGTGTTTAATAGACAGGACAACTGTACTTTTATGATAACTTGCATTGGTGTAAAATGCATTTGGAAAAAAATGAAACTATTAACGAGTAACAAAATAAATCAGGCATCTTTCGCTTACTTTGGGAGTGTTGGAATGTGGGGATCCAGTGAAATATGGAGGTCATCTCCCTCGACATGCAATCAATTAAGCACTACGTTTACAGCTTTAGGCATGTCACTTACAAATCATTGATATCAAGAGTTTAAGTCTAATTAGTTTAACTGAAGCCAACAACCCCATCAACATCAAATGCATCAAAGTGCTTGGTGTACGGCTCCCCTGGCTAGGTTTGACGGCTCCCCAGGGAGCCACGGTGCACAGTTTGGGAACCACTGGCATATGGCAATCAAGTCACTAGAGCTTGGTCCCTTGGGCACAGCCAATGTATCATCCCTATGTCTGGTTGAACAGGCGTAGGGATTGTGACCCATTGGCAGCACAGCGGCCCAAAGTGAAAAAAGTGGTAAATGCCACTGTGGCAGTTTTATGGTAGGCGTTTCCAACGGAACCCCTACCTTGCATTAATTAAACGCTAACTTGGTGCAGCCGATTCCAACGCAGGTAAAAAATTACGCCACTTGAAAAAAAGTGATGCATCTGCATCATTGTAATTATTGAGCAAATGAAGCACAGCCGTTTTATCAAAACAAAGTGACACAATGCCAGCACAAGGAGGCACAAGGTGTTGGAAGGTGGCGCGAGGCAGCACAAGGGGCTTGTAAATAGGACCACTTGTGTATAAAGAAAATGCATGTGCAGAGGACTCACACAAGACTAGGTAATTGAAGGGCATGCATGCTTAATTTAAACTGTTAACTTCCCAGGTTCACACAACAATCTTCAATGAGAAGGAGTGACCACAGGCCTCATGCTGTTGCAATAAAATACAGGAAAAACTTATGTTCATCTGATACAGGCTGACGGCAGCCATTCTGTCAAAATAATTCTTAGTTGTGACTCAAGGTATGTTAAAATAATGTGGTATGACATAACTGAGCCTACATCATTAGTTTCACTGGATAGCACCATTATTTTTCTGCATATAACCTCTGTTTATGACGGTAGCAGAACTTCTTCATTGGTATTACCACACCAAATAGTAGAGATGCTGCGAGAATCCGCACTTATGGGTTGCAAGAATACTTGTCCATTTTGAGAAGTTCCCTAAAAATAGGAAATGGTATGCAGTATTTGCTTTTTACCTACTAATTCCCTTCTATTGATCTCCCATTTTGCCACATTTCTCCCCTGAACGTTTTATCTGATTTCAGCAGGAGAAATACCTGGGTGTGAAAATGTAGGGGATGTGGTGCACCCAGAGTACTCTAGATGCGGATATGCCTGATGCCTTTCTGATACCAACGAATCAGAATAAAGAGTTGACCCAAAATGGAGACCTAAGGATGCAGTAAAATATTCCAGTGGCTGGTCTTAGTAAATGTCCTATAAATTCTAAATCAGAAGACTGAGGTGGAAAATAGACACTAGAACTGGGGACTTGCATATATGCACCCTCAGTTCAATGAAAACAAGGCGGCAACAAGACCACTGGGAAATATGGACACCAAGTGCTGCTTGGTGACAAGGACACAAGAAGGCATGGCCATTTGTAGACACAGTACAGTATTTGAGATAAATTACTGGGAGACATTGGCACTAGGAGACCGGGCAGAAAGGCACAGGAAGACAAAGACACTGTAGAGAAAGACACTGGGCAACTAACACTAGGCGCCATATTATCAAGAACGGCGATAACATTATGGCCCTAGGAGACAAAATTTGACTTATAAAACATTTTACTTTAGGAGAACAAAAATTGTTAACGAAATTAAATAATTCTCTAAAACATAGAGATAATGTTTCAGGTGTAATATACCATTTGTAGAACTAATTCTAGAAACAATTGCTTGTCTGGACTCCACACACGCCCATGGTTCTGAAAAAATGCAATGGAATAAGTTCTGCTTTCAACAAACATCTATTTCCCCTAGAATCTGATCCAACAGCATAAAAGCCCCAACTAGTCCCAGTGATAATGCTACAATAACAGACATCCTGGAAAGACACACATTTTTCCTACAGGACTTGATAGCACATTGCAAAAACTGACACCTTTCATATTCTGAAAACCCTGCCCTATTCGAACAAATTAAAACAAACAACCAATTCCCTAGAAGCTTCACTTTAATCCCTTAAGTGAACGTAAAGAATAACATATTGGAATCTCAAAGAGATTACCATCACAACCAAGTACCTGCTTCCGCATTTAACCCTGTTGAAAGTACTAAGTGGTGCTGTATGGTACAGGAGTTTAGCGCAGACCCCTGAAGTCTCTGATCATGGGGGCCCCAGTCCTTCAGGGGACCCCACATTCAGCCTAGGCCAATGAATACCTTACAGATATGGAAGACTCAGTGGTCCCACCCCCCAATTTTGGAGGAGGGCCCATCATTTTCAGTAACAGCACTGCTGTGCTATACTCAATTTCAATACCATCTTTTCACGTCAGGACTGTTGTTATGACCACATCATACTCAGAGGAACATCAACTATTCCATGAAACGCAATGCAGCAAGGCAACCTGCAACACAGCTTAGCATGAAAGGGAGAGGGCGGACATTCTCCATATTTACAAAGATATGAAGCATTTCTTCTCTCTTGCACTGGCGCACTGTGTGTTGCCTAGCTCCAATGCAGGCACCCTTGCACCATAGTGCAAGGGTGCCTGCGTTACAAGCAGGATTGTTTTTGTGCAGGAAGGGTCACCTTCATGCACAAAACAATCCTTAAAGTCATTTTCCTATTTCTATGTGTGCTGCACATCATGGCTATTCTGAACAGAGCTGCTGTGTGCCTGTCACCTATGAAAGTGATGACCTGGATAGGAGGAACTCCCAAGCGGGGACAACTTGCAAGGCAACTTGCAACACAGCTTAGCATGAAAGGGAGAGAGCAGCCATTCTCCATATTTACAAAGATGTGAAGCATTTCTGCTCTCTTGCACTGGTGTACTGTGTGCTACCTAGCTCCAACGCAGGAACTCCCAAGCGGGGACGTGCCTTAAATTGATTTCACACCATGATCCTCCAAGTTCATCACACTCATCCAATGGTTCTATTCACTCAGAGCCACAGGTCTCACAATTTCAACATATCAAAATATCCCTTGAAATTCTTACCACAATAATGGTCTCTGACTGTCACAATCAGGTAGGAAGAGATAAGTGAGCTCACCTACTGTGCATTTGACCCCCTATGCGAACCGGTGTCTCACTTAGAGGGAGCATTTCTCACAGAGACATAAACATATATGTAAAGTTGTGACCAGGGTAGGCCTGCACAGCGGGTTGTGGAGTGTGGAGATGAAGACAAAAGGTTTCAGATGTACCATGGCCAGGGATTGCTTTTGGTAACTAATTTCCATGTCGGGATGTCACTGATATTTTACTGATGTACAGTGAAGATGTGTTTATTAAAACCAGTCTTTGTCGTAGAGGCAACACCGCTTTGAAAGAGAAGGGCATTAAAATTACTATGACACTTGTTACAAAATACATGGTTATTTTTTCTTTTCACACAATACTCATTCCATTTGTTTGCTACTCCGTTGCACATATAGGGCGACTCTCATCAGACTGAGCATTAAACAAAGTAGGGTAGATTTGACGTTTCGGTGAAATACGTTTTGTTAGTAAAAATGGATTTAAAAAATAAAAATATTGTGGCTTCTTCAAAACAAATCGTCTGCCTCTGACGAAACAATGGAGGTTTCAAGTCACAGAATATCTGGAAAGAAAAAGAAATGAAGATTCATTTTGCCTTTATCGAGGATCAATGACGTTCATTTAATTGGAATATTTCAGGTTCACAGGAGCGGATCCCGAGAATCGGAATTAGAAATAGAGGTCTTCTGGGGTGTCGATGGGCAAGGATTTTTCCTCCTTTCATTTGGATTTACACTATTTTAATTCGATCTCCCTTCATGTGTGCCAACAGCACATCCATCATTTAAAAAAACCCTCTCCCTCGTTTTACTAGCATTTCTTTCAAATTATCGATGGTGCCTGCGGGTGCTCTGACAAGACTTCTAATTGAGGCCATGTGCTGTTTGAAAAAGCAGCTAGCACAGACGTGTCGAGAAGGCTACTCGTGGAAGTATTTCTTTTTTATTTAAAACGTAGGTACTCATTACGACTTGCAGGGGCACAGGGGTATACCGCTTCTGGCAATTACAAGTGGCCTGATGTTTCCGGAACTGAAGCTTTCAGATTTAGAAAGGAAAGCTTAGTTGTATGAGGTGCATGCAGACTGAGAAGAGACATGGTGAAGACGTTTGTCCACTACCGTGGGAGCCAGTGTAGGCCGTGAGCAGAAGTCCATTCGAATTTGAGAAACACTTTGGTGGTTCTCGAACCCCACCAAAATCATAGCTCTCCCTCTCCATGTAGAGGTGTGAAAACTGCACGATTTGCAACCAAGCATCAGCTGTTGGAAAAAACCTTAATACCGTAGCTGTTAGCCTCAGAACCGCTGGGGCATCACCCATAAGGGTCTCAAGGCCCTGGAGTTCAAGGCTGGAGGTGTGATTGCCGTGCCCATTGAGGACTATGCCACCTGCATTGATTTTTTGTGTGCTAGGATCCTCTATGTGAGATATGGTGGATCCCTGCAAGGAAAATAAACTCCAATGTGCAGGGAGTAAATTCCCCTTTCAAATTAATCCCTTTGGGGTATTGCTTCTAAAAAGCAAAATATAATGCTGAATAGATAGTTAGCTTTGAGCTGTGACGAAAGTGCATCTATCTGCCAATGCAGCAGATGCACTTTCAGCAGAAAGATCCCAGCTAGGCACAGGTAGCTCTCTCACTGCAGCTGGCAGGCTTCTGTCCTGTGAGTGGAGACCACACGGTCTACAAGTCTGGGTGGATGATTGGCCGTCCACCAGGGTCTAAATGACTCCCTTAGTTTTTAGGTCTCGCCTACACAGTGCGCATGCGCAGCATAGGAGAGAGACCGAATGCCATCGGCACAACTTTGGGGGCAAAAACGTGCACGCGTTGAATTGCTTGCAATGGCAACGCGTGCACGTCTGGCGATTTCCTTGCAGGAGCGCGCGGCGCCATATGGTGGCGCAATATGGTCGAACGCTCCCGCAAGGGAATGGCGCAGGCCCCCTCCCCCTATTGCCGCGCGAGGCGCGCGCTTGTTTTTAAGCAGCAGCAGAAGAAAGTTCAGCTGCACTCGTATAAAACTAACAAAGTTGCTGAGAGTGGTGCTCCTTTTTAGAGCCGTTCTAGTGGCAGAGCAGAGCCCCCGTCCCCTGACATCTGAAGGCTGCTACAGAGGTTGCTAAGGTTGGATGAAAGCTCTGCGGAGGCACCAACAGCGGTAGGTACAGCGCAAAAGGGTAAAGGAAGACCGTCACTCACCAGATGATCCTGCCACAACATGCCGCACAAGCAGCAGCTCATATTATAGAGAGCAGCGCTCAGCCTGAATTTTAAGCACTGCCATAAGACCCCAGGGAAAAGAAGTGCGTGTGCATTGTGTCAATGACATTACCGTAATAACACCGCAGAGGGCGTTGTGTAACTTACGGAGCTGCCGACTTTGGCCTCGGAACGTTCAAGTCACAGCGTCGGCTCTCCCGTGCCTATCATTTTTTTTCTTCAGAAGCAATACAAATAAACAATGGCATTCTACAAAATGTGTGTTGTTTCAATGACATTACCATGCGTGGTGTAACGTACTGAGCAGCAGGGAGAAAGTGAAAGCGAGCGCGCTATAAACAACGCGTGCAACTTAGTCGACTAATGTTTCCTTCAACCATCTCCATGTCGAGGGGCGTGTGCCCTTATATCACTCCTTTTGAAGATGTGTGGTAATAAGGGTGCACCCCTGATTTTGAGCTGGGTGAAGACAGTTATGGATGCCGTCCTACGCATTCTATTTATACAAATATTAAGCACGGTAGTTCACTAGTAGAGCTCTAGAGAAGTTACCGGCGAACCGCACACCGTGAATAAACAAAAAGAAGCATTGGCATAGCCAATAGGTCTCGCCTTTGGGACCTTATAAGTGTTGAGCCATGCAACAATTGATGTTGTTGCACCAAGGATATTGTGCTGCATAACTAAATACTTATAAGGTCCCAAAAGCGAGACCTATTGGCTATGCCAATGCTTGTTTTCTTTAGTATTTAACTATCACAAGGCTGGAGTGGCATTGCTTATTGGCATTTATAGGCCCTGCATGTATTAAGTGGAGGTAGTGCTGTGGCTAAGACTAGTGGAAGATTTAGACTTTTTTTTTTCAAAATATTTGTAAAGCGCACCCAAGAGATTCTTGGCACTAGGGTCAAACAATAAGAAAAGTCAGAACTATCTGTCAAACATTTGATAAAGTGGAGAGCCGTATTTCAAAAACAGTCACTCAAAGGTAACTTGGTGTCTTGGGGTTGAACCAGGGAATAGCCAAAAGGATTTGTCAAATCATCTGAAACTCTCAAGAATTGGAGGCAAAAGGCAGGGACTTCCAAAGTCCAGCCTCAGCAACAGAGCAAGCTTTTCCCCCAATAGTAGTTTGATGATATTTTGATGCTGTTACCAAAGAGCCTGTTCTGACCATAGACAGCTCCACTGAACATAACCAGTATGTTTCTGCAAAAGAAGTTTTACCACTGAACAAAATGGGCTTTATGTACCAGACAGGGGGATTTAAAATAAAATCCGCTTTAATGTACACAGTTTGTATAGAGACAGAAACGCACGACTGAGTTGATCTACCTGACAAGGTTATATATCAGTCAAATGTGTCCCCTAAGTTCTTTGCACAGGACCCTGGAGCAATTTTCCCCAAGAATGGGTGGCTAGAAATGGAGTTAGTTCCCAGAGGCTCTGATGGGAGACAACATTTTTATCTTGCGCCCATTAAATTTGGGTTTATTCTGGCGCATTCAAGGTTCTACACTTTGTAACTAGTCACGCAAATTGCTAGCCCTTAGACCTGGATTCCCATATATCTTGAAAACGATCTGATTATCAATCTGAACATCAATATCAATCGACATAAATAAATAAAGTCAAGCTAAATGACTGAATGGGAAAAGCCCAGAGGACTACAAATAAAAGGGAAGAGCACCGAACCTTGAGACACCGCACAAGTCAAAGTTCTAAAGTGTGACAAAAATGGGCCAAGATGAACCTGGATGATATTTAATTCAATACGTCTGCAGCCATAAAACAGCAGAGCCTTTCACTCCAAGTTCTTCCAACCGGCCAGGCAGTGAATGTTGGTTCAGCGTGTTGAAAGTCATTGACAGATCTAATAAAATCTAAGGGGCACGCACATACTGATCAGCACAACATATACGTTCATCAATGACGGCCATCACCATGGTCTCTGAGCTGCAACTGTACTGAAAGCCTGCTTAGATGGGTTACAGTAGATTTTGTGTGTCAATAAAATAAGCAAGCCAATTGATTAACACAAGTTGAAGCATTTCTGCCACATAAGGCAGTTGAGATGTATGCCTGATATGATCTACTTGCTCAGGATCCAGTGGTTTTCTTTTGGCAATGGCACAATCCAGGCTCTTTTCACATTTTCTTGAGTATAGCCTTATAAAAGGCATCATTAATGTATTTCACGACTGTGTGATTTCATTAAAAATATTCACAAATTTTAGTCAGACGTATTTCTGACTTGAGCCAGATGGTTTACTATGCATCACTCTTGTATTAAACTCTCCATCATCTAAAGAGAGACTTGAGATAAATACTCAATAGCAAATACTACTGAAAGTGTATTTCAATCATCCATTGGAAAATGGGTTTTGTGAGAATTAAAAAATACCCAATTGATTCACCTTTATGTTGAAAATGATCAGTAAACTGGTTCCATTTGCTAACGTACTGGGGTCATGTATGGCAACAGGAGCCCCTTTCAGTTCGTTAATGGTGGGGAATATGGAGTTAGAAATATTTGGAGGAGAAAACATTTGTTTGCAAATCTAGAATTTTAGAGTTTTTAATTGCCTTCTTATAAGTCTTCTTGTTATTAACAATCAGCCACTCTCTTTTTGCAGAAGGGGCATTATCAAACCTTCAAATACGTTCAAGATGCCGGAGTATGAGTCGCATTTTATATAGTAGTTCTTTAAACAAAAGATTTGTTATCTTGGGTGCCCTACATATTTTGGCCTGTTCCTTGAGAAAAGCACTCAAAATGGCAGTTACCTGCTCATTTCTGTTCTCACTGGTCCAACAAGACCTCTGAATCTGCAGAGGTTGTTAGAAAGTAAGATTCAAATGTAGATGCCACTGCCTCAATATCATTTTTTTCCCATTTAAGCTGTATACTTATAGCTGATAATTTTCACCACAACGTAATTTTCACCACAACGTACAGTAAGTGTGCATGAAGTGCAGATGGTGGTATCAGCTGCCTCATTGTTTTGCAGGCCTCTGAACAAGGCACTATTAGGAAGCTCAGTATGAAGCACAACTTTGCAGTAGAATGACATATCTGTTCATAAACTTTCAGAGTATTGCATCCCAATGAATATGGGAGGTTCTTGGAGTAGAAAATGTGTTTTTTTTACAACCCAGATGCAGGGGGAGCCACTAAGTATTTATAAGTACAACATTTTATTTACCTACCTGACAAGAAAATGGTGCAGATGGCGAGAGGGAAAGCAGGTATCTCAACAGTATGAACACAGGTTCCATGTGCATGATCCTACTAACTGCACGTCCTGAAAACAAGTTTCAGGAACAACATTTTTGAATCTTTGCTTAATAAAACTGTGATAAGGCCATTGATTACTCCATATCTGTTTTACTATTTGATTCATGCCTACCCTCTCTGCAAGTATCTCCTGGCACACACTAGGTCCAAACAAAGATGTAAATTAGCGCACATGCTCAAACGTCCCATCACTAAGCACATCATTGTAATCATAAAGCTGAGGTTCCAGTGCCTGCATAACCCGGTTGTACTGCTTCTTTACTCTCAGCCACTCTTTGTAAGATAGTGGTGGCTTTTTGTATGTGTTACGCAACGTTGTACTTATTGGGCATTATGAACAGAGATGAACACTGTGGTTGGGCAAAGAATCAAGGTTGGTAGACATGAAACAACTATTTTTGGCATAGTTTTGCAAGTGAAGCCCTCACCTTTGAGATTTGCCAATGACATTTGATATTGGTCAGTTTGTAATGAGAAAAGGCTTCTGCCAAATGCCAGATAGACGTTTATGTAACATCTATGTCAGCTTACTAATACACCCCAAACTACCCTCCCATGCTACAGTCAGTGATGTCAATGTAGTGCATCTGGCTGTAGAAGCATGTGCAGCACCACCCAATAAACAGGAGAGGATAAACAGATATCCTACTACCTAACTGGCATGTGACTTAATGATCCATGCTACCCAACCACTTAGAAATCAGCAATATTTGCATTGCATGTATCCATTTGTGTTCAAGTGTCCACTATATTGTCATACAACTTATCCCCTGCCACTCCAACATGCAAGAGTGCCAGTTACTGTTTGAATTCTAAACAACTGCTGCCAAGTTCTTGCTTACAAAATTGTAGCATATGATACACATGTGGATGGAAGTTTCCAACGAGGCCTGGGCATAATTAAAATAAGTAAACACAAGACTTCATTTCCTTTAAGTGACTTACTGTTCAAACTTTCAAGCTGCCCTGGAAGTTGAATTCCAGTCAGGGCTCCTTGGGGCAGGATACATTCTCTCAAATGGATAGTGCTCTGGCAGGCCCAGGGTAACCTCTATGCACCATGTCAAAAAGGGCCACAGGAATAAGGACTGGGCAGGCTCTGGAAGGCTCCTTTTCTTCTCTGGGTTTAAAAAACCGTACTAGGACCCAATTGAGAGCCCAACAAGCCCTTGTTTAAAATACCCTGGCCCTGGGCTCTGTTCCCTGTCCCATGGTGTCTCAGTGTGCCGTGGTCAGGGACCTGCAGTGCTTATGATGTCTCCCTTGCTTGTCTGAGTCCAGAAACTGACTGTGGCCAGGGACAGAGCCCTGGTGGGCCCAGGGGTGGTGGCCCTTGGCCCTAAACAGCCTTTTCTAGCTTGCGTTTCACAAAGGGCCAGTGATGAGGTCCCACAGGCCCGGGGAGGTCTACCCTGCTTGTCTGACTGCACATGTAGTGACAGGGTCTTGGGTCATAGCCCCAGTGAGCCCAAGTGTGGAAGCCCATGGCCCTGGCCTCTCTTTGGTCAGCCTTGTTGAAATGTGCACTGGGTGAGGTTCCACAGTCCAGTAAAGGTCACCCCTGCTTCTCCGGGTTCAGAATATCTGAACAGACTCATGTACAGAGCCACAGTGCACAATGGAGTTGAAGACCATGACTCCATTCTCTGGCCCACCATTTTGTAAATTACACTGGGACAGGCTCGCTTGGGAGGCGTCCGATGGGCCAGTGGAGCTCTCTCCTGCTTTTCCTTGTTCAGAAGCCCTAACGGAGTCCAGGGCAGAGCCCTGGCAGGCCCTGGGGTGAAAGCCCCAGGCCCTGGGGTCCCTTCTCCGCCTGCTGTGTTGCAATATGCCTAGGATGGTGAAGTGCCTAAGCCCCAGGGAGGTCTCCCTAGCTTGTCTGGGATAAGAAACTCTGACAGGACCTCGAGTCAGTGCTCCTTAAAGCTCTCCAAAAACCCTGTGCCTGATATCCAGCTCTGGCTCCGGTACTCCGAGACTCCAGGCCTCGGAGTCCATGTCCCCTTCAAGGGTGTTAGAAAACCTTTTTCAGTGATCAGACTGCTGTCCTTCGAGTCCAGCAAAATGGATGCTCTGAACCTTGGACATCTGGTTGTGTGCAATGATTTCCTGTGGTGCATCCAGGTGGCCAGGCTGCCCTGCAAGTCCCAATGAGGCGTCATTTGACTTTTTGACCCCACCCGGGGCTCCAGGACTTCAGGTGCATTTTCTCCATCTACCCTAGGGGTGGGCGGAATTTGTGTAACCGCGTTACGCAAATCTCCGCGAAACGGTAAAAAATCTCCGCGAACACGCAGAAATTCCGAGAACACGCGGAATTGCTTGTTCGAGATGCTTTTTTCCTGTTCACAGTTGCTGTTTGCGTGTTCGGGGAGAAATATCTTGCTAACACGCATTTTGAGAACGCGAACAAGAAAAAATTTCGCGAAGTCGCGGAAAGCAGAATTTTGGGCAATTTCGCGTTCTCCGCAGAACGCAAACTTACCGAAATTCCGCAAATTCCGCGAGCGGAACGGAATTTACCGCCCAGGCCTAATCTATCCCCATGTCACTCAGTGTGCATGGATTACAAGCAAGGGGGGTAGCCTTGCTCCAGATTAGTAGGAGAAGGGCACTTGGGACCACGTTGTCATTCACTGGCTCTTGCCGGCTGCTCTCTGGGTCTGTGGCTGTCTTCCATCCCTGTCCTATGGGCTTTAAACTGAGCCTTGCTTCCCAGAGAGCAGGCAGAGATATGAAACTAACATCCCCGTGCAGGGCACCCTGCTCAGGGCTGGTTAAGCTAGCACTGTACTCTTATTGATTAGGCACACTTTATCCACTTAGCAATGGATGGCCTGGCAAGCCTCAACTGCTGTTTCAAGTAAAGAGCTTCTATCCTGCCCAGACTCTCGGACTTGAAGTTCTGTCTTTTGTGGAGGTCTGTGTCCTGTGCGCCTGTCTATTGCCCTTTTCCACCCAGTGCATTTCCGCAGCAATGACTGTTCCATGGGTGGCCTTGGCTTCCCAGGTTGGGGCACACCACCTCTCTCTTCTGTTGTTGTGGAGCATTGCTGGGCCTGCTGGGACTAATTTGACTTCCCTGTCCCTTCCGCTCCATGCAGGCAAGCATGGGTTCCAAATGCAGGTTCCTGATTGGTGTGAAGGTCAGTACAGGATGAGCATGTGGCTCTTCCTCCCATCCAACAGGTGCACCTGTATGGTTGATCCTTCAGTAGCATCTGTTGATGTCAAAGATTAAGTCATGCACCTGTAAATACACACGGCCAGTAGAGTGAAACTGAGAATGTCTCATTAAATCAGTTATCTTTCCTTTGATCATTCTGTTTGTTACTTGGATAACCATGGTAATTCTAGAGCAAATTCATGCTGATGAGTGCTGACCTCCTTAGATGCATGCGTTTATGAGGCCAAGACCAATCTGGGTTGATGCGGCTGCTTTGGTGACTCTAGATAACCTTGGTCTGATTGCATTTCCCCCTGACGTCGACGATACATACAGATGTCTGCCCTATCAACTGTACTCTCTGTGCCTACCGTGGTGACCACGAGTAATGGGTAATCGGGGCTCGATATTGGAAAGGTTGCCACATCCAGGGAAGGCAGCAGGTGTGCAAATAACCCACTCTCGACTTGGGGAGGTAGAGATAAAGATTAAAAATACAGGACTCTTTCAAGGCCCTGTAATTGGAATTGCTACACTTTAAGTCACTGGACGAGGATCCATTGGATGAGCAAGTCTGGTGCCAGCAGCCGAATTGTTTACTTAGAAAAATATTAGACTGTTCAAAGCAGACCAGTAGGCTGAGAACGTCATCTAGCAATGCGAGAACAGGACTCCTGTTTTATTTTTATTTTTTTAATGGGGCCTAGATTAAGATGGATGGCCATGGTCATTTGTACTGTGCCACTAGATGTTAAATACTGAACTGGGACAAGATGAACCAAAGTAAAGCATTTGGCAAGAATGTCTTCGGAAATCAAGAACCAAAGTTGGAAGCTCAAAGATGATCTCCATTCCAGGGACAGTAGCAAATGGGGAGTTTGACTTGGGTGGTACGCCTGTCAAATAATATTGTAGGTGTCCTAAGGCGAGTTCAGGGAGTAAAGAAACCTCCAGCAGTGCAGAAGGGCAAAAGGTTGCATGATCTCCATCTTCAATATGAATACAGACCGTGAGTTTTTGAGTTTCATGCAGGAGGTGTCAGAAAAGTTACCAGAGGGATTACTGGCTTGTGGCAGCAAGCATTTATAGCAACGTGGCTTTTTGATCCTTCGATGTTAGCTCTTCCTTTCACTGGGATACAAATTCACAAAGGAGTGGATTGTTCACCAACTAATAGGGAACATGATCTGGGTTTATACCATCACGAAACATGTTAGTATTACCCTGCTGATGATGTGTTGTTGCAATAAAAGTCCTGTTCAGTTCTGGTGTAGTGCTTGACTAAGGAGCCAAAAGGGCAAAGCTACAATCTGTTGGATTATTGCTAAATGCCTCTAAGTCTAAATCCCCCCCTAAATTGTAATGATATTGCAGTGTCACAGACAGTTAGCCTGGGATAGCCATCCCCTGGGCTGGTGCATAGAACCACTTGCTTGGGGACTGGGTTGCAGATGGAAGGGGACTGCCTCCGTCTCCCTCAGTAACTTGCATGTTTGTGGGAAACCTGGTGCTAAATCATGTGTAGACCTGATTCTGGGTCAGGGTTTCATGAATAGCAGAGCAGCTACCTTTCTGTGATCTAATGAAAGTCATCCTCTGAGCCAAGTCTTTATCTCTGTCCATGGGCACCCATGCCCACTGGGTCCCTCTGCTGCCAGGCCAGTGGAAGGTAACGGGTTCAGGTCCGTGGGAGGGGTGTCTCTACCATGTGCAGCATGGCATGGGGGCTTCCCTCTCCTGCCCTCTAAAGCCGTGTGCAGGGATATGAGCATGATCCCTCGCAGTTCAGCGGGCTGACTAGAAGCGCAGACGAGGCCCCAGCAGAGCTGCCTGGAAGCAAGAAGTTGGTTGGTGACTCAAGGAAGGAGCCTCTGGTCTGCTGCCGCCTGGGCACTCTGGTCATCAGGTCAGGTTGGGTCATCTGGTTGCTAGGCTGGGTGACAAGATGACCAGCCAGTGGCTGGCAGACTAGATCACTGGTCGTGGGTTGCTGACCAGATGATCAGGGGACTGACCAGAGTAGCCAACTGTGACTTGAGCCTCCCCCGGATTCTGTAAGCCTCAAAATAGCTGAGGAAAATGGCTTTCCAGCCAGACCCATGTAGAGAAGGAGGTTGACTTGGGCTTAACTCTCCTTAGTTCTTCAGGATTGGGTACCAGGAAGTTACCAACCCGGGGCATCCTTAAACAATGGACTTGAGTGACAGTCCCTACCCAGGGCATGGTAGCTGCAGACAGGGAAGGTCCCTCATGCCTTTCTGGGGTGTGGAGTGGAGACAGGAACTAAGATGAAGGCCCTGGCGGATCCCAGGTAGGGTAGTGTCAAACCAGGGAGGAGTCTGTGGCTCCAGCAGGCTGAACAGATCCTGTAATCCATGTTAGAGGCAGGCAAAGTGATAGCTATTGCCTGGGAGGCTTGGTCCCCTCAGGCCAGAACTCCAGTCACCTGGCAGTGCCACCTTCTCTATCCATGCCAGGGTGACATTGGGCTGGGGAGGAATCTGGAGCTCCTGTGGGCTAAACAGCTCCCATAAAAGCCCCGTGGGAGGCTATCGAGTCCATGGATTTCACCTGGGAGGCCTGATTCCCACAAGTCAGGGCTCCAGCACCGGGCAAGGCCACCTTCCCTACCTGGGCCAGTGTGATGTCAGACCAGGGAGTGGTTTGGGGCAACTGTGGGCTGAACAGCTCCCTTAATTTCCAGTGAAAGGCAGGCAGTGTCCTGATTTTCATCTGGGAGGCCTGGGCCCAGCAGACCAAGGCTCCAAACAGGGCCACCTTCCCTACCTGGGCCACAGTAGTGTCGAGGGGGGGAGTCTGGGGCTCCTGTGGGCTGAACAGCTCCCATAATCCCCCCATAGGAGGCCCATTCCCCACAGGCCAGGTGTGCCAGCAAGCAGAGCCTCCTAGCATGCGGAGGACAGGGTGGCACCACCCTCAATGGTTTGCAAGGTTTCAAGATATCCACCAGTTGTCATGTCAGCTTTCTGTGAGCAAAATCACCAGTGACTCTTCATGTCACAGCCAATCCAGTCAATGGGTGTGCCAACTTAGTGAACCATGTCACAAGCCAAATTTGACTTATGCTCAGGCCTTTCTCCAACCTTGTATCTGAAGAAAACCCGGTAAAACACCTTGAAGTTTTCAATCTGGAAGTGCACAAATATACAAATTGAGCATGTGTGAGTCAACATTCACATGTATGGCATAACAAAAGAGTGACACTTCTTATTTTCAGTAACTCTCTAAGCCAGCAAGTCCTCTACAGCATCAGTCTGCCACACTCCTTCTACAGTCCCGAACTATTAACCAGATCTGAGAAGAAGGTGATAAGGACATCTAGCCTAACCTCAGAAGAAGTCACCATAGTGGGGAAGAGGTTGAACTGAACATATCCGAGCGGTTTAGTGAGAATACTGAGCAGTTTAACATCAGAAGCACCTAGAACAATATTAGTGGGACTGCACCAAGCTGAGGATACATAAATGAGCACAAAACGTGTGATGTCAAAAAGTAATGAGATGATGCCAAGTCCAAGTCCTGCTTCAAGGTGCAAGACCTTGAGTTGCAGGATCCTGCTAACAAAATACCTTTCTCTCTCTGCTCCCTACATTTGAGTGCCTCCAAGGTGATATTTCCTGCCTTACATTTGGAGCTGTTGGAGTCCCAACTAAATTTGGCCTTTGCTAAATGTGATATAGTAGCAGCATATTAACTCACCACACAGGCAAAGAACATGCATTTTGAAATGTGGGCCCAGTTAAAATGATAGGAGGAACATTTTGTGCATAGAGTGGAAAGTTTGATGTCATCAATAGATTGTCATGTGGGTGGCTTTACCATGACCTGAATAGCAAATTATACTGCGCCTGTGAAGTCACCAGTGAGTTCAGGGGTTTGTATGTAGTGAACACCAGAGTGGGTCTCATAGGGACATACCAACAGCTGAATGTGAGTGGTAAAGGCATGTATTAAAGTAGTCTGGTTGGATTGCACATTATAAACAGTGATACTTCACAATGAGATGTGCCAGTACCAGAGAAGTATACAAATGCAAAATGCATGGATGACCTTGAAAAAACAAGCCATTGCAGTGTGTCTAAGGGTTACAGGTACACTGACATCTCATTGCACTGCACATGTCTTATCCCTGATGAGATCCTCCTTTATGTTTAGCAGTAATCAGTATTAATCTCAGATATCCTAATGCAAGATGACCAGCAATGACATGTAATTTAGAAGCCCAGATGTGATGGGTAATCAGAGATATCACATCATGCCCCCCCAGTGGCCCCTTCTGCTGTTATAATAATCTGCATTTGTAAAGCACGAACAATCACCCGTAAGGGTCTCTAGGTGCTGCGGGCCGTTGGGAAGATTAAGCAAGCTATTGCCCAGAGTCACATGGTGCTGGGCTAATCTGCCGCCGGCTCCAGATATCGAACCGTGATCCCCAGATTCCAGAGTCAGCCACCCTGGTCACGGCACCACACCTCTTCTATTATGAAGCCACCTTGAGGCACATGTTAAACTTACCTTACACTTACCAATCATCTCTATATTAATTACAATATATGGTTAGTATTGTTTGAAAGGGGGAACAACCTTTACAACGCAACTTTTACAACGCACTACATTTACAACGCATTTTTTACAACGCAACATCCCCTACAACGCATTCCATTACATCGCAGGACACTACAACGTATTTTTAAAAACTACCTTTACAACGCATTCCATTACATCGCATACTACCTTTACAACGCATACCATTACAACGCATAATATTACATTAAAACCCCTACACTATCCAACACTTACCCTACTGTTGCACCCCCTGGAGTTAGAATAGTAATTTTTACCCCTATACTATCCAACACTTACCCTACTGTTGCACCCCCTGGAGTTAGAATAGTAATTTTTACCCCTATATTATCCAACACTTACCCTACTGTTGCACCCCCTGGAGTTAGAATAGTAATTTTTACCCCTATACTATCCAACACTTACCCTACTGTTGCACCCCCTGGAGTTAGAATAGTAATTTTTACCCCTATACTATCCAACACTTACCCTACTGTTGCACCCCCTGGAGTTAGAATAGTAATTTTTACCCCTATACTATCCAACACTTACCCTACTGTTGCACCCCCTGGAGTTAGAATAGTAATTGTTACCCCTATACTATCCAACACTTGCCCTACTGTTGCACCCCCTGGAGTTAGAATAGTCATTTTTACCCCTATACTATCCAACATTTACCCTACTGTTGCACCCCCTGGAGTTAGAATAGTAATTTTTACCCCTATACTATCCAACACTTACCCTACTGTTGCACCCCCTGGAGTTAGAATAGTAATTTTTACCCCTATACTATCCAACACTTACCCTACTGTTGCACCCCCTGGAGTAAGAATAGTAATTTTTACCCCTATACTATCCAACACTTACCCTACTGTTGCACCCCCTGGAGTAAGAATAGTAATTTTTACCCCTATACTATCCAACACTTACCCTACTGTTGCACCCCCTGGAGTAAGAATAGTAATTTTTACCCCTATAGTATCCAACACTTACCCTACTGTTGCACACCCTGGAGTAAGAATAGTAATTTTTACCCCTATATTATCCAACAATTACTCTACTGTTGCACCCCCTGGAGTAAGATTTGTAATTTTTACCCCTATACTATCCAATACTTACCTTAAATGCAATGTAATATTATGCGTTGTAATGGTATGCGTTGTAAAGGTAGTATGCGATGTAATGGAAAGCGTTGTAAAGGTAGTTTTTAAAAATGCGTTGTAGTGTCCTGCGATGTAATGGAATGCGTTGTAGTGGATGTTGCGTTGTAAAAAATGCGTTGTAAGTGCATGCGTTGTAAAAGTGTGCGTTGTAACGACATACATCCGTTTGAAAGTGTTTATTTTCTTATGCATTTTGATAGTTCTGAAAACTTATCTTTGTCTTTTTAATTTTCTGGAAGCTTTTATGTTTTATCAATGTGACCAACCAAAACAATTGGCTTAAGAGGAAACAGGAAGAAAACACACAAAAAACTAAGACTATTGTGGAGGACACTGGTGGAGCCATGACAACTTCATGATGGATGGCCATATCCTTCTCTTCTGTCCATCAACTGTTGTTTTTGCATTTGTCACCCCAAGTGGGATGGGTATGCCCAGACGTGGGTCCCGTGCTCTCCATGCCACAGGAATCAAGCTATCCTGGCTGAAGAGGGGTGAAACCCTGAAACCTGTCCTAGGATGCTTGTTTCCAGTCCAGGGAGGACCTGGCTTGGAAGTTCGGGCTGGAATGTTCCCATGAGGCACAGGGTCAAGACTGATTTGCATATGGCTGGCTTCAAACTGGAATGGCATGGTGAGCAAAAATGGATTTAGGCCCAGATCTCTGTCCTGGGGTGAATGTATGACATTGTTCTGCATTCTGTACTTCAACGGTTGGTTTTGCATTTTTCACCCCGAATGGGACGGGTATGCCCAGACTTGGGTCCAGTGCTCTCCATGCCACTGGAATCAAGCTATCCTGGCTGCAGAGGCGTGAAACCCCGAAACCGGTCCTAGGATGCTTGTTTCCAGTCCAGGGACGACCTGGCTTGGCAGTTCAGGCTGGACTGTTCATATGAGGCACAGGGCAAGACTGCTTTGCATATGGGTTCAAACTAGAAAGGCATGGTGATCAAAAAAATGATGGATTTAGGCCCAGATCTCTGGATTGGGGTGAATGTATGACATTATTCTGCATTCTGTCCATCAACTGTTGTTTTTGCATATCCTTCTCTCCGTCAACAATGAAAGTATGACAGAGGAGACAGATTGTTGCTATACTGCCATATTGCTCTACAGTTTCATGGTTCTACCTCAAAAGATATTTTGACACTGCTGTACTAGGAGCTAGTGCTGGTGGAGGGGCATATGCACCGGGTGTTAGTGGATGGGCAGAAGAAGCATAATGTGCTAATGAAGGAACAGACGCAGCGTGCTGATGCACTAGAAAAAGTAAAGGTAATAGGAAAGCTTTTGCCTATGACTGCTTGTCCACTTACATATTGTCTTGTAGATTCATAAGTTGTACATTCATATATTCCATTTTCAATCAATCAACTTTATTCGGTATATGAACCAGTAAATTCCATTTTCATGTTGAAGTTCATGAGCTACTGATTCTTTTATCAATTTATAAATTTCTAGTTCTTCACTATTTAAATGAGATACTAAGGGCCATATGTAGGTACCTGAATACCGGTCGGTAACGGCCGAAAATCGGTAAATATTTCGTTACCGACCGGTATTTAGGCAATTGAGATGTAGGTTGCTGGATTTCAGGATTCGGTAATTTACCGAATCGGAATTCTAAGAAATCGGTAAAATACCGATTTGGTAAATTACCGAATCCTGAAATCCTATGTAGGGGGCACTCAAGTGAGTGCATTTTTGGTTTCTGGATTCGTTATTTACCACCAACTACAAGTTGATGGTAAATAACGAATACCTTTTAAAAAGCCATTTTGTGCTTTTTGAAAAGTGCCATGTGGCAGACATACATGCCCTTAGGGCATGTATGTGAGCCACATGTGCACACATGCACGATTCAGGGGTGCAACAGGGTGTCAATGTGACACCCTGCCACCCATAAATATGCTCCCCCTATTACCGATTCGGTATTTACCGAATCGGTAATAGTGAATGGCTTCCCATTCATTCCTATGGGTCTCCACGCCCATAGGAATGAATTGGAAGGGATGCATTATTACCGATTCGGTAAATACCGAATCAGTAATACCGAATATTACCGATTCGGTAATAATTACCGAATGTTTACCTACATTCTATTTACCGATTCATAAATACCGAATCGGTAACATTCGGTTTTTATGAATCGGTAAATAGAAATTATCTACATATGGCCCTAAGTTCTCTAAATTATGCGTGTCTTTTTCGTGTCCTTAAAATATTTGTCAGAGACAAAAGTAGAAATGCTCTAGTATAAATTTTGCTAAGTTTGATAAGACTCAAAGACTTGTAAACAAGGTAGTGTCAGCATTCCTTCACAATCATAAAATGTCTTACATTTTTTATTGAAAGATAAAATATGGCAACCAATACAGTAACGTCGTGACAGTGAACATTTTTGTATGTATGGAAGCTATATTTGCATTTCAAATCTGAAAACTTTGCTTGACAAACACATTAGATATGTTTTGTTAAATAAAAAAAACACAGACTCTTTTAACAGTCAATGTATTTTATATTTTATTTTATTTTATCATATGTATAATTTTTTTCTTATTTCAATAAGCACTGCAGTATGTTCTAGATCATTTCGAGGAAGTACTGTGGTTCATAATAAACTTTAAACAAAAATCTATAAAAATTATTTTCCCTAACTACAGATTTTGCTAAACTGCCTCACTTCTTCCTATACATCACAAAAAGAGTATGAAGCTATATTTCACATAAAAGCCCAGAAAAAATGCAAAGTATTGTCTGAACAGTATAGCTGCCTTTCCAATTTGCAAGGGCTTTGATTAATGTTGTGTACCACAGTATACCGCAGCACAATATATCACTTATTACTTATAACGGAACAAATTCAGATCAAACAACAAAAGGGACCCTTTCCACACCATAATCTGTATTCTTGCCAAATTTCATGTAAATCCGTTTAGCCAATCTGCTGCTACGTCTGCCTAACATGTCTGTGGAAAATACATATGGTGGAAAAATGTATTTTGGGACCCCACTTTTTGTTTTGCAACCCTTAACTAATCACCACTAAACTTTGCTTCATCAACCACTGTAGAAAGAGGAATAGGTCTGCAAAGTTTTGTTAACATTCAACAAGATGTGAAAGTTATTAGAAAGGAAAAACAAATTGGGGAATTCCAGTGTCTCCTAATCCAAACTTTAACTACAGAGTGGCTGCAACCACTATGATTGATATATAAAACGTGTTTTTGATTTCACAGAGAAAGATTGTGAAAGCTGGAGTACGGTGTCTCGATCATGCCTGAATATTACTTTTGAGGGAATGGCATGTTTACAGGTTCCATAGCACGTTTAATGGAACCAGCATTGCATAGGTGGAAGGGATCAGTCCATACTGTGAAAGCAGTGACAGACATATATATATATGGTGCAGTCGCCAGTAGGTAGTTATAGCTAGGACCTATTTTCCATAGAAAATCCGCAACATTCATTTGGAATAACGTTGGCGCCAATTGACGAATCTTCGCGAAATTTTCCAAACTTTTGGCCAGCTCCGGTCCACTCCTATCCTGAAAATTTCACGGTGATTCGTCAAGCAGGGGCAGAGAAAAAAGAGGGGTCCCAAAACACGTTTTGCCCATGCATTTTCCCATAGGACCTTTTGACGCAGCCAGAGCCCGAACTGCTGAACGGAATTACACCAAATTTGGCAAAGAGGTAGTCCTCAGTTCAGACTCGTACCTTTTGCTTAAATGGTGTAAATCCGTTCAGTAGTTCCTGAGAAAATTAGAGTTAAAAAGATAGATATATCTGGGCGGAGCCTAACCACACATCTCATCGTGAGATCTGATTGGCTGTCAGAACTTCATCCAAGAAGTGTTGGCAGCCATCTTTGGACTAATATACATGATAGCACCTCATTAAAAGGTACTGCAGTTAATAGAAGGCTTTAAGACTTTAGTTACATTATAAATCATTTGTTGATGGTACCATACTCATTTTAGGAATTGTGGTGTGTTCTAAGGTGATTTTACCATGTGAAAAAGCCTTCTGCTGTGATATCATGAATCATGTTTGAGAGAAAACTATTTTCTCATGCTTTTCCCACAGAGGTTTGGAAGGTGATCTATAAGCTAAACTGAGAGCATATTTTCTGTAAATTCACATTATCTTTCTCAGTCATGTGAGAATGAAGTCTGACATTCTAAGTAAAACATGTACATACAACAAGGGCAGAGACTGTCAGTTGATTCCTTTGTGATCTACTGCAGCTTCCCAGAGTGTTCTAAAGAACAACTAGAGCGCTAACAGTCCTACTTATGACAAACGTATTGCACACCTGAAGCCATCTTGATTGGAATAAAGTGGTAACTCTTAAAACATTTAATTTTAAAAGGAACAAAATGAGGGGGTTAATTTTTCCATAGAAATTATGATTAGTGCTGCAGAAAGAAAAATTAGGGCATATTTTGAGTGACTTCTCAAATCCTCTTCTTTTTCATAAAAAAATTCTGACATGCAGACTGAATCATGCACTTTCAATACCGGCAGCAGACTTCCCTGGTGAGCAGTAGCTTTACTACAGTGATCTAATAAGCAACTAGAGTGCTAGCATTCTGAATTTATGGCAAATGTGTGACACATCTGAATGCCTTCTTGATGGAATCAAAGTAAAAAACTGAAAGTATTTCCTACTGAGGAGACTGTAGTAAATGAGGAAATTAGGAAACTTCATAACAAATAAGTCTCACAAAATGACCACCAGAGACAAAAGAGCCCAAATGTAAATATCACCCAGATGTAGCCCAAGTATAGCCCAATGACAGAATGTCCCAGAGTGTTCTAACGAACAACTAGAGCGCTAACAGTCTTACTTATGACAAAAGTATGGCACACCTGAAGCCATCTTGATTGGATTAAAGTGGTAACACTTAAAACATTAAATTTACAAAGAAACAAAATGAGGGAGTTCATTTTGCCATAGAAATTATGATTAATGCTGCAGAAAGAAAAATTAGGGCACGTTTTGACTTCTCAAATCCTCTTCTATTTCAAAAACAAATTCTGACATGCGGACTGAAACATGCACTTTGAATACCAGCAGCAGACTTCCCTGGTGAACAGTAGCTTTACTACAGTGATCTAATGAGCAACTAGAGTGCTAACATTCAGAATTCATGGCAAATGTGTGACACATCTGAATGCCTTCTTGATGGAACCAAAGTAAAAAACTGAAAGTATTTCCTACTGAGGAGACTGCAGTAAATGAGGAAATTAGGAAACTTCATAACAAAAAAATCTCCCAAGATGGCCACCAGAGACAGAAGAGCCCAAATGTAGCCCAAATATCACCCAGATGTAGCCCAAGTATTGCCCAATGACAGAATGTCCCAGAGTGTTCTAACGAACAACTGGAGCGCTAACAGTCTTACTTATGACAAAAGTATGGCACACCTGAAGCCATCTTGATTGGAATAAAGTGGTAACACTTAAAACATTTAATTTACAAAGGAACAACATGAGGGGGTTCATTTTGCCATAGACATTATGATTAGTGCTGCAGAAAGAAAAATTAAGGCACATTTTGACTTCTCAAATCCTCTTCTATTTCATAAAACAAATCTGACATGCAGACTGAAACATGCACTTTGAATACCAGCAGCAGACTTCCCTGGTGAGCAGTAGCTTTACTACAGTGATCTAATGAGCAACTAGAGTGCTAACATTCAGAATTTATGGCAAATGTGTGACACATCTGAATGCCTTCTTGATGGAACCAAAGTAAAAAACTGAAAGTATTTCCTACTGAGGAGACTGCAGTAAATGAGGAAATTAGGAAACTTCATAACAAATAAATCTCCCAAGATGGCCACCAGAGACAAAAGAGCCCAAATGTAGCCCAAATATCACCTAGATGTAACCCAAGTATAGCCCAATGACAGAATGTCCCAGACTGTTCTTAAGAACAACTAGAGCGCTTACTGTCTTTCTTTTTTTTTTTTTTTATTGAAAGTTTTTCTGGTGTCTACATTAATCTGTACAATACAGAGAAAAATTATCGATCTTATTCACTCCAATATACACAGTAATCCAATCAATCAATACAGGTAACCAGTAATAGAATATATACACATTCTTCTACTACCAAACAAAGTGAAAAAATTGCATAACACAAGATCAAAGAATAACCATTTCAGGAATCATCAGTTTGATCTTCTCCAACTATCGAGAGGGGCCCACATATTCCTACCCATATCCCTTACCCTTTCCCCTTTTAGGTCATATAGGCAAGATTCAATATTATGTATCGCAAGGAGCCTTGCAATCCACATTTGAAAGGTGGGCGGGGAAGGATCTTTCCATCCTGTTGAGATAAGGATGCGCAACACAGCAACCGAAACAAAAACCAATGCTTCTGCGGTGTTGGACAGTTCGGCTTTGCTATCTATACCTACCACCACCTGTGTAGAGGATAAAACAATTCTGCATTTTAACAATCCAGCCAAAAAATCTGAAATTTCCCTAAGTATCAAGGATAGCTTGTCGCACTCAAAAACATATGTAGTAAGTCTGCAGGGCCAGTCTGGCACCTAGGACACTTATCATTCTCCACCAATCCCCACAAGAACAATTTAGCTGGAGTAAAATACAAATTAAACAATGTTTTAAAGTGCTGGGCCCTTAAATTAGATGAACGTAGCAATTTATTATTTAATATAAGAGCTAAATCAAGATCCACATCCGGATCGTCTAACTTAATGGATAATGAATGTTCAGTTTTTTCAGTCATCCTGTACACCTGCCATAAGATGAATATAGGTGTGTTTAATTTTATTTCCCCCATTCCCTAAATAGTCCAACAAAGGACAACATGTTATTGCCGTGATTCTCGGTCTCATGGCCCTTAACAACTGGGATAGCTGACTATAGAGCAACCAGTGAGTTGGTGGGACCCCGTATTTGAGCTGAATTACATCAAACCCAACAACCGCTCCTCCTTCCCACACATCCCCAATGGTCCTTATTCCCTGCTCTTTCCAAAATTGACAGTGCGTACCTATATCCAAATATGGGAACAGATTAGAATTCCATAGAGACAAATATGTATTAATCTTGGGAATCTCTAGCAGCTTTTGAATAGCTTTCCACATCCCCCATACCCCGCTCACAATCTTAAGCCTAACCTTTTTATAGTATCTGCGGTCGACCTCCCTCAAAAGTAGCCCTACAGCCTTCTTCCCCAATAAAAGCTCAAATATAGTTGGGGGGTCCTGACTGTCTCCCTGAATCCCTGGTAGATTATCATTTAGTTGATATAAGATTGACATTTGGGCTAACTGGGAAGAGTAATGGTATAGTCGAAGGTTTGGGAGGGCCATTCCGCCTCTATCATGCGGGAGTGACATAAGCATCATAGATCGTCTTATTTTCCCATATTGCCATATAAACCTATTAAAGATTGCTTCCAACTTCTTCAATAGTTTTTCCTCCAACAGCAGGGGGATGGCACGAAACAAATAAAGAACCTTGGGAAACATTGCCATTTTGAGAACGTTCACCCTCCCAACCAAGGAGAGGTGTAAAACGTCTATTCTTTTTAACTCTGTTTCGATCGAGCCTATAAGGGGACAGTAATTTTCTGTATTGATCTTGTCTACTGCTGCATTAATCCTCACCCCTAAATAAACTGCTGAATCGACATATCTATCATCTGACTTAATGATGTTCTTAGTGCCGATGATCTGAGTCTTCCCCTCATTTAACAGGTACCCGGATCTGCTCCCAAATTCTTTTGCCAACTCTACGAGTGCCGTCATCGCCTGCTGTGGATGGGTCGTAAGAATTGCCAGATCATCGGCGTAGGTCAACAACTTATTGCTATACCCATTGACAATCACTGGGCTGATCAATGGACAGTTCATAATTCTGTGGATCAAGGGATCTATATATAGCACAAAAAGTAACGGGGAACAGGGGCAGCCCTGACGAGTACCTCTCCTAATCATAATTTTCTCAGAACTCTCTCCCATTACTGATACCCTGGCTACCGGATCTTTATACATGGCTCTAATAGCATTAATCGCTTTTAAACCAAATCCCCTATCTTCGAGAATACCCCAGAGATAATCCCAGGCTACACGGTAAAATGCCTTCTCTGCGTCGAGGAGGATCATGGCCATCTCGCCCCCTGGCAGCATGAGTGTCAAACAGAGCAATGGCTCTCCGTATGTGGTCTGTTGTGCCCCGCCCAGGCACAAACCCATGCTGCCAAGGGGATACAAGTCCGCCAATAACCCCCCCAACCTTTTAGCCCAAATTTTAGAATACAGTTTAGTGTCTGCATTAATAAGTGAGATAGGCCTATACGAGCCTGGGTTTTCCTTAGGTTTACCCTTTTTATGAAAGATGATTACATTTGTCTCTTTCCACGAGTCAGGGATATTGCCTGTACACAGAATACCATTAAACAAATCCAAAAGAATAGGAGCGATCTCAGATTCAATGCTCTTATAGACTTCTAAAGGAATTCCATCGGGGCCTGCAGCCTTCCCGGCAGCAAGCTCATACAAGGCAACCTTAATTTCACTTTCCGTGATGTCTCTATCTAGTTTTTCTCTGAGTGGCCCATCGAGAACTCGTCCACCATTGTCAAACTCCCACCTTTGATGATCTTGCTGATTGATATGGAGATTCTCACAATCATACAATTTTTGATAAAAGTTTTTAAAGACTCTAAGGATATCTTGTGACTCTGAGTAATTTTTACCGTCCTCTTCGATATTTGTAATAATGTTCCTCGTTCTATCCAGTCTTATGCGTAGGGCAAGGATCCTACCTGCTTGCTCACCTGTCTCATATCGCTTGGCCTTAGAGGCCTGATACTCGCCTACCTCCTTCTGTGTGACTAATTTCTGTATATTAGCTTTAATAATAGCCAAATTTTTTAGACTTTCTGATCCATCCACTCCAATGCCAATATCCCTAACATGGAGCTCCTCTGCCTTAGCTAGATCCAACATTAAGCTATCCAGCTCCAACTTATCTGCTTTCTTTAAATTCACTGAGCAGCTAATAGATTCCCCTCTAAAAGCAGCCTTGAAAGATTCCCACACAACATTCCTTGAAGTACTATATCGATTGGCATCAAAGAACTCCTTAGTCCATTTTAAAATATGTTCTATGAATCTATAATCAGATAATAAACTTCTTTCGAAGGTCCAGTTAGTGCGGGTTCGCCCCACCATATCCACACCATAGGATAGGATTAGAGGGTTGTGATCAGATATTGTTCTGGGAAGCTTCTTAATACAAACCTTACTCAACTCTGACGATGAAATAAAAAAATAATCAAGTCTAAAGTACTTTTGAAACGGATTTGAGAAATAGGTGTAGCCCGGGTTCTGTGGTTTCCTAAATCCCCAAACATCCTCCAGCCCATGAGACCTACTAAGAGAGGAAAGAGCCCGAAAGACCCTTGGCTTCCGTCCAGAATATTTCCGTGGATTATGCCTATCAATTGAGATATTTAAGTCGCCACATACTATCAATGGGGTTGGCCAGTCCGCTAATTCTTCCTCCAGAAAATCAAATATGTCGGGGTCATCACAGTTTGAACCATATATTGAACAGATTGTGTATCCAAAATTCATTTCTGCGATCACCCACCTACCCATTCTGTCGCATTTAACCCTCTTCGCCCCCCCCAAAGAGGTTCTACCCAGAATTGCGACCCCTCTTACGATGGAGGTCTGTGTGGTACAGGCTATAATATCAAACCCTTTCATACAAAGTAGATTGCGGCTAGCCCAAGGCAGGTGAGTCTCTTGTATACAGATTATATCTAACCTTTTAAATGTAGCAAAATGAGACAAATTTTGACGCTTCTTCCAGTTGTTCAGCCCGTTAACGTTGATAGTACAAATATTAATATTAATATTAACCATTCTCATAATTCCAAACCTTCTTCACCCCAAAGTACCCATCTGAATTCATCATAAATTCGTGCAGTAAACCAAAGAAGAAAAAACAAGAGCCCTGCCACATAGAACCTTCACTACATCTCCATCGACATCTTTCAGTTTGACCTACCACCCTACCACACCAGATAAACTCTTTTTTAGTTTTTTCCCCCCACTCCCACAACCCCCACCCCCTCCCCCCAACCCTCTCGCACCTCCAAACCCCCCCCGCACCCCCCTACACCCCCATACCTTCCCCACAATCGAGGCGCTCAGAACTTGTCTGAGCATGTGATGCGAGCATGGTCGCAAGAGGGAGATAATTAACCCAAATGAAACTCAACGGTCCGTCAAATCATTGGAGCCTTCAAGTTGCGAAAGGAGAGAGGGAAACAAAAAACTTAAGCTCTGTTATTTTCTCCTTATTTCTCCTTATTTCAATACTCCCAATTAACCCAGTTAGCCCAAGGCATCGAGGAACTCCTTTGCCTTAATCTCAGAGGAGAAATAATTAATCTTCCCTTCATTAATGACTTTCAACTGGGCTGGATTAGTCAGATAAGCTTGCAGATTTTTGTCCTGGAAAGGTTTGATGAGCTGCCGCAGTCTCCATCTCCTTTCTACCGTGACATGACAGAAGTCTGGGCGAACGAAGAAGGACACCCCCTCACTAGACCTCCTCATGTCCGGTCTCGCCTTCTCAGCAATAAGTTGCCTTAAAACAAAGTTGCCAAAAAAAATCAGAATAGCTCTGGGCTTGTCACCCTCTTTCGCATTTCTGCGTATTGTGAACGGAGTTCGATGAACCCTCTGGATTTCACAGGACCAATTCCAGCTAGATAGCTCGGGAAAGGCTTGACCAAACAGTTTAATGACATAAGCTCTAATATCTTGGCCTTCGGCCCCCTCAGGGATCCCCAGGACCCTGAGATTGTTCCGCCTCAATCTGTTCACCATATCCTCGAGTTTCCACTGTATATATGAAAGCTGTGAGTTATGAGCATCAGCTTTGGCCACTGCCTCGGTGGCCTGAGCCTCTGTGGCTACAATCCTTTCTTCCAGATTGGAAACTCTATCGCTCAATGTTGTGCATGCCTTAGATAACTTCCTCACGGCCCCTTGCATTTTCCTCATAGCTGCTTGTGATTTCTTGCTGTCCTGGCGGGTCTCCTCGCGGTGAGCTATAATTTCTTGATGAGTTACTTCCAATAATGACGCCTGAGATGTCTCTGGAGTGAGATTCCCCTGCAGTGGCCTGTCCGAAGAATGATCCCATCTAAGCTCCTGATTGGCCTGGCTCTTGAAACTTTTAGAACCAGCAGTGGGCCTCACTGCGGTAGCAGGTAACTCAGATTCTTGATCACTTCCTGTGCCCCGAGTACTACCCTCTAACAAGGAACTTTGATCTTCTTCTTCTTCTTCGTCTGACCAGTCGGCATCTTCAGATACCGAAAAGAATCACTCGCTTGGAACCTTTTCAACTGGCCCCAGCCCCGACTTCTCCACTTCTAGGATGGCCTCACTAGAAACAGGCTCAAGGGCTTCAGAATCTGCCTGTTTGTCATAATTCTCCCCCTGTTGTTCGTCGCTAAGTTCTGGGGAGCCGATGCTGCTAATAGTGTGAAGACCTGCATTAATGACAACATCCACCTTTGTAATGGCCAGTACTTCTTCCACCTCCGAGATATTACTAATACTGGGGGGGCCCGCAGGTACACTGCTCAATGCATCCGAATTTATATTGAAAATAGCACCGTGCGCCGGCCCTCCTTCGGCTAGAGGGGTGTCTAAAGCTTGTGACCCGCTCGTTCCTGCTCCTCCTGCTCCTCCTGCATTCACTTTAGTGAGAGCTGGCTCCTGTATTTTCCCGGGGGGTTCCAACTGTAGACCGCCTATTGCCCTCTTCTCCTTACTTGATTTTACAAACATATCAGCTATCATGGCGGAAGCCTGACGAGTCTTGCCAATTGTCAGCTGTTTTCGAACAAGAGGAGAATGGGTTCTGGTAGAGTGAGCTAATCCCTCCTGCCCCAATCCACCTTCCAGCCCTTGTTTCTCTTTCAATGTCGCTGGGCTTGCCTTAGCAGACTTAGGAGCCATAATGACCGGTCTCGTCGTGCGAACCCTTCTCCTAGTCATAGAGGGGTTTCTACCGGGTCCAGACAGCGTGATTCCAAATCCTGGATCCTGCTCGACTCCTTACCTTCGAACGCCGAGCTTGCGCGGAGTTCCGCTCCGTTACGCAGCCTCCTCCCCCAAGCTGCAGCTGAGCGCCAGCGGCGAGACGTGCGAACCGCGGCAGCGGCTAGCGTCCACAGGAGAGGGGTTCTGGAGCCGGAAGGTAAGAGAAGCATATTTCCATTATTCCATTATAGAATTGTGTCCCGTGCCATACTGTGCAGTGAGCAGCCTGGATCCCTATGTCCTTGTGTTCTTTCGGCTTAGAGCTCCCTCTCCAGCTCTACCGGCATCTCTCTCTCTTGAGACCTGCTCCCGGCCACTTCACGCGGCCGCCATCTTGCCTCTTGACTGTCTTTCTTATGACAAACATATGGCACACCTGAAGCCATCTTGATTGGAATAAACTGGTAACACTTAAAACATTTAATTTAAAAAGGAACATAATGAGGGGGTTCATTTTGCCATAGAAATTATGATTAGTGTTGAAGAAAGAAAAATTGGGGCACATTTTGAGTGACTTTTCAAATCCTCTTCTATTTCATTAAAAAATTCTGATATGCAGACTGAAACATGCACTTTTAATACCAGCAGCAGACTTCCGAGGTGAGCAGTAGCTTTACTACAGTGATCTAATAAGCAACTAGAGTGCTAACATTCAGAATTTATGGCAAATGTGTGACATATCTGAATACCTTCTTGATGGAATCAAAGTAAAAAACTGAAAGCATTTCCTACTGAGGAGACTGCAGTAAATGAGGAAATTAAGAAACTTCATAACAAATAAATCTCCCAAGATGGCCACCAGAGACAAAGAGCCCAAATGCAGCACAAATATCACCCAGATGTAGCCCACATGTAGCCCAATGACAGCTGTGTGCAAAACACTTATTTTGTGTGTATTTGCAGTATTATATAGTGCAGACTTGCCAGGTACTGGAGTGCTTTACATGAGCATTGGTTACATCACACAAGATCAAATTCATTCTGGTTGTAGACATGGAGAGATTAAGTGATTTGACCAGAATTACAGAATGTTTAGCTGAAGCAGAAACTCCAACCTGATTCCCCAGGTGCAAAGTCTGCAGCTCTGGAAGTAACACCACATCCTCACCCCTAGGTGCAACATTTAATCAAGTGGTCAACTGGATAAAAAAATATAAAGATTACATATAATTTAAAAGTTCTTTGTCGCTATTTGAAAACTCAGAACATATGTACTGATTTAAATTTTTTAGAGCACTAACCATAATTTTGATGCAAATAAGACCCTCTCATATATGTAATTTCTAAAGGAAATGCTCTAGGTATTACAGTTTTTATTACATCAAGATGACGTCAGGCATTCCACACTTTTGTAATAAATATAGAATGTTAGCAATCTAGTTGTTCATTGGGATACTGTTGAGAGGCAAAGGCCAGGGGTACGGACTCTGAAAATTGAAGGCAGGTAGGAGAGTGCAGAGGCAACAATTTGACCACACTGGGCAGGCAGGAAGGACAGTGGCAGCACAATAGACTATGGAGGGCAGTGGAAAGGGGGGCAGGGGCAACAAACCAACAATACAGGACTGGCAAGAGAGGCTGTAGCAATATAATAGACCATTGTGCGCAGAAGGAAGAGGCAGTGGTAGTACAACCATACAAGCCAACAGACCCGTTTCAGCCAGGAAACGTCCAATGTTTTTAAGCTCAAATGGGCTTTATTTGATCTGTCTCCTGTCTACAATCTCCTCTTTTTCAAAATCTCCCTCTTACCAAGTTCAAAATGTTCACAAGTGTTTTACATTGGATCATGGTAGGCAGGAGGAATTGGGGTAGGGACATGGACTCAGATAACAGAGGACAGGAGGGACATGGAGTGGTGCACCAAACTGACCCTACAGGGCAGGCATCAGGGTTTGCAGCAGCACAGTACACCACACAGGGCATGCGGGACGGGAGTGCAGCACAACAATCCATAGAAAGCAATAGGGAGGGGACGGGGACCATGCACATGGACAACAGAGAACAGAGGGGAAAGAGGCAATGGTAGCTAGCTGACCATAATGGACAGACATGAGAGAAAGCTGCAGCATAACAGACCAAAAAGGGCAGGAGGGACAGAACAAGGGCATTACAATGGAACAGACAAGCCAGGAAGGAGGGAATAGGGGTCTGCACATGGAAAAAGAGGGCTGGGGGCAAGGGGGCAGGGCAGGAGCCTCAAGATGACCATGGAGGTCAGGCAGGATGAGCACTAGAAACAAGACACACCATGGAGTGCAACAGTGAGACTATGATGGCATACACACAGACCACGGAGGGAAGGTGGGAGGGGGTCAGGGGCAGCTAGCTGACCATACAGGGAAGGTGGGGTGGGCCATGGCAGCACAGAAGACCATGCATGGCAAGCGGGAAGGTTAGTGGCAGCACAATGGCTATGATGGGCAAGAAGGATGGCGCAGGGGCATGCACAAAGGACCATGGAGGATAGAAGGTAGGGTCATGACCTGGGCACAGACAAGAGAGTTCAGGGGAAGGGGCCTCACAACGGACCGCGAGGGGCAGGCAGGAGGAGCAGTTGCATCACAACAGACCAGGGAGGGCAGAAGGGTGTGGCAGTAAAATGGACCATGGAGGACAGGAGGAAGGGGATAGGGGCATGGCATGTGGACAGGCAGGGTGGAGGTGGCAGGGACAGGTTACAGTCATCTGACAATGCTAGGCAGGTGGGAGGGGAGTGGCAGCTCAACAGTACACTCAGAGTAGATAGGATAAAGGGTAGGTGGACGCAGTGTTAAATAGAACATAGTCCTGAGAGGAACGAATGAAAATGAAAACTAGATATAGTATATGGTGTAAACTATGCACCAAAAAGTGTGATATAAGATGAACCGGGGCGTGAAATATAATATGCAATACATTGTGCGCAATGACAGATTCATTGGAGGGCACGAGATAGCACAGGCACTAGCGCGTGCTATGCGATATGCGCCTTGGAGTGTAATATGCACAGGGCAATGTTGTGTAACCTAACTAGTCTCTAAAGTTGTAATATAAAATATGTGCTGGGGAGTGTAAAGTTGCATATGCACTGTGACAAAGATATGGATCCCAGATTGTAATATGTATGGCATAGCGCTGTGCGTTATAACATAGGCATCGAGGAAGGCACGTTAGATGGGGCAATATAACCCGTGCTAAGGCAAGTGTGGCATGACATATTCACGGGGTGGTGTTACAGTGCACATGGGCTAGAGAGTGTCATAGCATACGCACTAGCTGGTGGAATACAACACAGAGGTGTGTGGCACTTGGCGGGCACTGGTGGGTGTAACACAGCATTGGGCTCAGCCAGGAGCACGCTGTGACTCTCAACTGAGGTTTGTCTCCTTTCCAGAGAGTAAAATAAAAAGTATTGCACATCCGGCGGTGGATGTGTGTTTTATTAACCATGAGGGGGTTTTCTTGCATAGTTTGGTTGAATTTTTGTCGAATCCCCTTTGAATGGCTTGGTGTGCGTGTGTATTAAATGTGCCCGTCAATAGCTACCCATATTTGTATAAATAAAGGACAAGGGTGTCTACTTGGAGAGTACCCACCGGCGGGGATGTCGGGATTAGGCACGGTAGGGCGTCAGACACGTCAGGAGCTTCACTAGCGGTGTAAAAACATTCCACGTGGATTCATTGTATGCATAGTCGCCTTTTAATGAATATCACGCACATCGTCATGGTGATAGGTACATACGGTTTGTCCAGCATGTCCTAGGTGTTTAAATAAATATACATGTTTTTTTAAATAATAAAAAACAAAGGCCCGCCCCGGGGGATGGGGTCCCCGGGGCAATAAGTGGCCTGAGGAGGGGGGCAACGCAGCCCCCCTCCTAAAGAATAAAAAAAAAAAAAAGGTCATGACCCGGGGGTTGGGGCCCCGGGGCCGATTAAGGCCTGGGAGGGCCCAAAAAAAAAAATGAGGGTGCAGGCCTAGAAAAAGAAGGGGGGCCACACAGCCCTCCTTCTTAAAAAAATTAAATAAATAAAAGACCGGCATCGCGCCCCCTCCTTGCAGCACTCTGCAAACGCGCCCGCTGGCCAGTTGTAAGTTGGGGAATTAATTCCCCATCAATACTGAGGGTCCCTGAGGGCCAACTAGCCCAACAGGTATCTCCAGTATGCGCCAGGGAGCTGCGTTGCAGACAGGTGTTCTGAGGCCACGCCCCTTTTTACACCTCTCTGAAACGCAGCTCTGTGGCGCTTACTGGAGAGTGTGTGATTGTGAGAGTGGCTGTATGGATGAGTCTGTGCTTGTATCAGTGATTGTATAAGAGTGTAAGTATGTGCTAGTATTTGTATGAGTAAGTGAGCTGGAGTGTGTATAACTGTATAGGTGAGTAAATGGCAGTGTGATTAATTATTTGCATGACTGACTAGGTGTGTAAGTACTTCTATGGATGAGTGGTGGTGTGTGAGTTTCTATATAGGAGTTTAAGTGCATATGATAGTCCTGTACTGAGTGACCATAAGTATGAGTGACTGTACAGGTGAGTGAGTGGATGTGTGTGTAAAACTAAAAATCAGTGAGTGTGTATGTAGTTATTGCTGTTGGAGTGTCTATGGTTTTGAGAATGGCAGTCTGTAATTTAGAGTGGGTGTATCAAAGGTTATATTAGGATGTGAGAAGATGCATCAAATTATCACATGGATGATGTCATCACTGATGTCATCAGTGATGTCATTTGAGATGTCATCAGTGATGTCATCAGTGATGTCACTGACCATGTTGTGAGTGATGTAATATGTGACAGCATCAGCAGTGCAGTACGGGGGCACGAGTTATAGTTAGCTGAACTAACTATAACGGGGGAGTTCCTATGGTTTTATACGAGTGAAATGTCCAACTAACTATAACTTTCCCTAAAACCTTTTCTTTTTCAGTGAATTTCTAAGGTTTTTTAAATGCTAATTTCTAACTATAACGTGCCTGAAACCTATGGTTTTTTCAGTGAATTTCAAAGGTTTTTTAAATGCTAATTTCTAACTATAACATGTGTAAAACCTATGGTTTTTTCAGTGAATTTCAAAGGTTTTGTAAATGAAAATATGTAAAGTCTAATATGCCTCAATTCTATATTTTTATTAATTTTCTCTCTCTCTCTGTAAATGTATATATATTTAAAAAAGTTGTAAATAATTTTCAGTTTGGAAAACTATATTCTTTTTTTTAAATGTAAATTATATAGACATCGCACACCCTACACAATCGCTACGTGTAATCTGGTAGCCATTTTGAAAAGACGCGTGGGGGTCGCGATTTCGGCGTAATTTCTAACGAACAATATTTTACAAATTTCATATAAATAATTGTTTTCCTTTAAGTGTTTCTCGAAATTTAATTATAAAGGTACTTTTAAACTATTATTTTCAATATGATATTGACAAAAGAAAAGTTAGGAAATGCGCGGTGTAGTCGCTTAGTTTGCACGACCGTTCCCAGCACGTGTTTCAGAGGTCGTGCTGTAAATCACGCCAAGATCGCGCCAAAGTCGCGACTTTGGCGTATTTTAAAAGTTTTAAAAATAACTATAGAAAGTTTGAATATGATAATAGAATGAACAGTTGTCATAATAAACTTATTAAAAAGTTTATTGAAATGTCTATTTTACTGTATAATGATATATATGTGTTTCGTGGGTTCGCGATGTGCGTGACGATTGCACGCACCTTACGCAATGTCTTATTAGCAAAAGAAAAAAGTAATCTGATTGGTTGAAATCATTTTTATTATAGAAAAGGGAGGGTCCATCTTTCAGATATTTCCCTTTCTTTTTGATGTTAGCAGAGAGAAGACCTGTTTGTTCCTTCTCTTCAAAAATTCATCTTTTTTTGTGTGTAAATTTATTTTAAAATTACAATGGCTTCCAGCTTAGTTGAAGTGGATCCTGTTGCTGTGGAAGAAGAAGAGAGGATGGGGCAGTCTAACAGACAAAGGAGAGAGAGCATTGTTTGGGCCTTTTTTTACGGTGCCTAAAGGGGAGAAGAAAGTGATGCAACCAAGGTTACTTGCAATATATGTAAGAGAGTACTCTCAAGAGGATCGGACAAGAAATACTCATGTGGGACGATCTCAATGAAAATGCATGTGGAGACTATCCACCCTGTCCACCTTACGAGAGAAGAGACAAGGAGACAATTAAACTTGAATGCTCTTCAAGACCCCAACAGTCCATCTACCTCTGCAAGAACTCCATCAATACCAAGGCCACATATTATGCCTGAGTTTCTAAATGCTTCCATCAGTTTCGTTAAGTGCGCCACTGAACATTGATTTGGGGAGCAATGTATCAACGTGATTTCAGCTGCCCTTAAAGCGCATAAATGTTAATATATTTTTTTATAATCCGCTTTTTTTTCCAGCAGTTGAGTTCCTGTTCTTCATTTTTACGTGTAAACGTTTAAAAATTGCATACAAAATTTAAAACTGTTCCGGGAAAAAACAAACGGTTCTTACGTAACCACATATACTGGTTAAAATAAGAAAAATTACCTGAATGATTGTATTAGAGTATGCATACTATGTGAGTGATTGGAGGAATGCAAGTGTAGTGCATGGTTGTTTGAGAAGTGGCAACGTGATTAAATGAGTTTATAGATAATAGTAGGATGATTTTAGGAGTGTGTGAGTACTGTGTAAGTGATTAGATGAGTGCAAGTGTAGTGCACAAGTTATTGTAGTTGTGGATAGTTACAGTCTGAGTTATTGCATGAGTACATGGCTATTAACTGGATGATTACAGTACTGAAATGAAAGTGCATGATGAATTTCTAAGTGCTTGCATATTTGCACACTGATTGGTTAAGTACATGGTGCATGATGGGTGATTAGACGAGTGCTTGGAAGAAATATTGGGATTGCAGGTGTGCATAAGTACTAGGTGAGTAATTTGAGGAGTAAACCAGTAGTGTATAGGTGGATAGCGTTCTGCATGAATAGTGTATGGAATATTGTTGCAGTGCATGAGTTAGTGCCTGGGTCATTGTATGAGTACATGGGTAGTGGCTGGATTATTAGAGTACTCCAAAGAGAATGCATGGTGAATTTATAAAGATTTGTGTATTGACAGAGTGATTGGAAAACTACATGGTGGTAGATAGGTGATTAGAGAAGTGTACGGGAAGTTACAGTGTGATTGCTGCACTGTATTGGTACTACCTGAATAAATGAACATGTGAATGAGTAGTGTGTACATATGTACAGGACTACATGTCTAGTATATGGTACTGGATGGATGAGTGGAGCTGTGTACAGGGAGTGATAGTGTGATTGGGGCACTGCATGAATACTACCTGGGTTATTGCAAGAGTGAATCAGTAGTCTGCAGAGGGTAAGGGGCCTGCATAGATTGTGCACATTTACTGTAGCAATGTGTGTCTTAATGCTAGAGTCATTGTACAAGTGCAAGGATAGTGACTGGATAGTTAGAGTGCTGCTAGTTGAGAGCAGGGAGAGTTTATAAGTGCTTGTGTTTTGGCACAGAGATTAGATAAGGACATGGTTCTGTCAGGATGATTACAGGAGTGGGCAGAGAGTGACAGTCTGATTGGGGCACTGCATGAATACTACCTGGGTTATTGCAAGAGTGATTCAGTAGTCTGCAGAGGGTTAGGGGCCTGCATAGATTGTGCACGTTTGACTGTAGCACTGCGTATCTTAATGCCTGAGTCATTGTACAAGTGCATGTATAGTGACTGGATAGTTAGAGTGCTGGTAGTTGACAGCAGGGAGAGTTTATAAGTGCTTGTGTTTTTGCACAGTGATTAGATAAGGACCTGGTACTGGCTGAATGATTAGAGTATTGCAAGGAGATCATCTGTGGAAATGCATACATGTTCGGGTATTGATAGAGGTATTGAATTAGTACATGCTTCTAGTAGATGAGTAAAGAACTGCATTATGAGTAACAGAGTGATTTGTGGACTGTATAGTTTGTACCTGATGTATTTTACACTTTAATGAGCAGTGAATAGGTGGTTAGAGGTTTGTATGGATAGTACACAGGTGAATGTAGTAGTGGATGGATAGTGTTTGGAACACTTAACCTTATGTTTACAGTAGTAGATATCAAAATATTGAAAACACTTTTTGCAGTTGTTTTTTATATTTTAAAGTTTAAAAACTGTTGAACTTTAGAATTAGGATCTGTAAAAAGAAGAAAAAAACAGCTATACTATATAATATTGTAATTTTCACAACACAACATAATTTTAGCATTATATAAATTATTTAGTTTGCCTTTTTTGCTGTTCTCAGAATATATTGAATTTCACTATTAATAGTGATTTCAATGTTACTCATCACATAACAGCGGGCAAAAAAAACAATCAATAAAGATTGTTTTTTTAAAAAAAACAAATCTGTTTCAAAAATAATTTCAACCTAGTCAAGTATCTCTGCACACTGAGTAAAAATAACATCCTCAATAACATTGCATATAATACAAATATCAAATACATAAAATGCTTTGTGATAAGAGAATGTTGTCACTATAATATGAAAGAACAGAAACAATAATTCAATCAGGTATTCTTCTTAACTTGCATGTACTCTAAATGATGTTCTTTAAAACATTTGGTGTCAGAATATCTCTGAAAAACTGCTTAATTCATATCAATATCTTTCCTCTAGGCCAAATGATTTTCCTGAAATTGTTTATACTGAAATTGTCCATAGTAATCTCATTAATAAATAATAACATATTCTCAATTGGCCGAATTATGTTATTAGAACTTTGGCTTTAAAAATATTAGGTATGAATTTGGTAATTCATTAGGCAAATGATATCTAAAAACCAAATGAGCATCATTACAATATGTCCATCCTTTATTGCACTTTAAATAGACAGTGTAATGTCCAGATATTGTGGGAGGTCCATCATCAAAAATAATTGCTACTGCTACAAAAGTTCTTCCAGATATTGATAGTTGACTTGCTACAAAAATTTTAATTAGGGTTTCCAATTTTCTTCCATTAGCTGTACAACATTGTATCATTAAATTTATGTATTATCCAAATCTTTGTATAAATAGTGTTGATTACATTTCTGATTTGCATTGGCATGTTTTGATTTGCTGCTTTAACTAATTTATTGAAATACACTGTTTTACAGTCTGGTATTGTCAAATATATGAATCTTTCAGTGTCTATGTTAGTGGTAGAAGTAAATCTACAATTTTCACATTCATGTTCCCATTTATAATGAAGTCCAAACAGATTTTCAATTTGTATACCTTCATCTTCCAATACTGCAAGCAAATACATTTGAAATTCCTGAGCATCTTGTTGCACATTCTGTGTAAATTGCGTAGAACCACAACATATATCCAGAAGATTCCGAATATCAGAAACACTTTGGATTTTACTTTTATCAGTTTTCAATTTTTCAAAAATAGAATGCAACAAAGAACAAAACTTTTTTTCTCGATGCTCCATAATTTGTTGTTGCAGATATTCTAGAAAAAACACAACATTTACCACTACATTATCATAGCAGTTGATACCTTAACTATTTTCTAACTGATATCCAACTATCTCTTCAATAGTCTCCTTTTTCTTTTTGCTTGGAATCTCAACATTATCTTGATTTTTTTTCTTCTCTTTAACTTCACTACAGATATTCTCATATCTCCGTTTTCGACCTACTACATGCTTTTCATATGCAGGATATTCACCTAAATTGGGAGCATACAGTCTTCTTAACCGATTATACTCTCTTACACAATTTGCATCTGCACTAATCTTTCTCTCACCAAAATCAATCAAATGCAATCCAGATAAACTTCTGACTCGAGACAAAGCAACATATGCCATACCCTCTTTAAATACGGTACTTCCATAGTTTACCAAAGCACTGTCTACACTTAAACCTTGAGATTTATGAATAGTCACCGCATATGCCAAAGAAAGAGAAAACTGTTTTATTCGAACATATAAATATTTAACAAGCAGAACAATGAGCAATTTGTTTTACTTCTTCAATCTGATCAAATTTTATTTTCAAACATTCAATTCCATCTCTTTTTTAATATTTAACAAAATCAACAACTTTTCCCATTGTTCCATTTACTAAACCTTTTTTCACATCCAAATTACGCCGTAAAATAACCCGACAGTTCACACATACATATAAATTATTTTCTAAGCCAGCAGTTTTAGATACAGATTTTTCTAAAGAATCCAATTTTGTTTTTAATTTCTCCTTCAAAATAATAGTAATTCCTTCATGTTCTATTTTAACAATGGCTTCCATTTTTATTATTTGTTCATTTTCCAGCTTTAAAAGTTCTTCATTGAATGTAGAACACTCTTGCAGTGTTGGCATTAGGCAGATAAAAGATTTATTTTCTGCAATTCTTTTGTATATTTTTTCAGGAACAATATTTTCATTTGGAAATAAGTTTGTAAGTAGATGACTTTTCAAAGCTTGTTTGCCATGTTCTGTCAATACTCCAATTCTTATATCTTGAAGAATGGTGCCATAATCAACATCATTTGCCTGTCGCATATTTTTAATGAGTTCTTTGTATTCAAAATATGACAAATGTTAACGTTTCCAACACTTTCCATAGACTTTCTGGTGTCTTCATACACAAGCGTTTTAAATACTGGTTGCCCTTTTACAGGTGTAAGTTGCAGTAGATCATGTTTTCCTCCAAATAAGACATTGCATTCTGTTTTTAGAATTTGCTGCATTCTTAAATGCAAAAAGGCAAGCATTAAGTTTGAGACCATGCTCACCTCATCAATAATCAGAAGTTTCATTTTCTTTAGTACTCTTGAAACTTCATAACAAGCATTTCCAGATAGCTTGCGATATTCCAATTTATTTTCATGCTCTACAGGTAGCATTAGTAAACGATGTAATGTAATTCCTTTAATGTTGTGTACTGCCAGCCCAGTTGGAGCAGTTACAACACAAGACAAATGTGAGTTAGTTGTTTTCTGTAGGTAACTGGTCAAAAGTTTAATTAAAAAACTTTTTCCTGTACCAGCTTGACAACTGACATACATTCGGATAGGTTGAAATGATGTGCATGTGCATTCTTTTTTTTCATGAAGAAAACCATGGTCGATCTGTTGTTTCACTTGCTCATATATTTCTTTCTGTTCAATATTCAGTTGTTCTTCCAAGTTTCCTAAGTCCACAATGTCTTCTTGAGCTTGATGCATTGCTGTTTCCACTTCAGTTATAGCAATTGCTGCTTCATTTTCAAGAATTGGTTGTCCTAGTGGATCTTGACTCAGTGAAGCAGAACTTTGACTGTCTTGAGAACTGTTTCTAGCAATCTCAGCTGCAATAGTAGCTTCTTGATCAATTTCTTCATTCAACATTTTAAGATAATTTGCAAAAGCAGTGCATTCAATGCTATCTTTACATGCATTGAAAGAATCTTCATAGCACAGAAAATCTCTATGTAATTCCAGTTCCGTACGACAAGGCTTGAAAAGTTGCAAACGTGCTAAATAGTAAAATTCTCGTTTATCAGCAGTATCACAACTCAGTTTCCTGTGATTAATCAGATTTCCTTTCCTATGTTTCACCAAACATCCTTCTGAAACAATCACTGCATATATTTCTTCATTTATGTTCTCTGTAGTATTTCTCCAACATGTTTGTTTTGACAATATCTGTGCTTTCCGGATCATTTAATGCTAAATATTCGATTTCTTGTATACATTTATGAACTCGATTTCGCATTGCAGCAAGACCTAGACTAACCCAAATAATTCCTCTTGACTTTGAATATAAACTTGCAGAGGGCAACCGATCCGAGCATTCATACGCTCCAATCTGTTGCTGGGACAGCATCTTAAACTAAAACTATACAATTTCTTACTAAGACTCTTCTAGTGGGAAATGTATTCCCACATTTCTTTCAACTCCGTCTTTTCTGATTTTGTTATTTATGATGTTACATACCGAGCAACAGCAATGGAATTATCCGCAACATACTGGATATCCATATTAGCATTCCACATTGATAGAATAACTGGATTATAATCATTGATATAGTTTGATTCTTCACTTCTTTTCAAATTGTAAGTTTTTTTGGGTGATTTTCTAGTGATGGTATGTCTCACTGCTGACATGAAACTGTTTACTCTTCCTTTGGATATTACTGGACGTGGAAATCCAAAACGACATTTAGTATAAAACTTTTCCTTTGATTTGTATTTCCGTCGACAGTATTTGCCACATCGATGACTTTGGAATCGTAACACTTGTTGCCTTAAGGTGTTTTCTTCTGTTCTTTTAGGTATAGCACATGTAATATTATCTTCAATAAAAGATAAAACAGTGTCATCCAAATCAGCTCCAAATTTGGGTGCAACTGTGATCCATAAAAGCATATGTATATGAGGAGCACCTCTAGCTTGATACTCCTTTCTCCCAAAAAAATCAATAACATCTCCAAGAGGAGTATTCTTTTTTTTGCAGATAAAAGACATCATACATTCAAACCTATGATTGAAATATCTGCATACATTTACAGGATCCAAAGAACACAATTCTCCAGGAGTCTTGAATCCAATGTTTTTAATATTTGAATTTGCTTCTTTTAGAAATTGAAGTAAATCATCCCATGCGTATTCAGCACAGTTAGGGTAACAAACCACGTAGGAGTTCCTAAGTTCCTTAGCATGCATTTAAGTTCTCCATGACAACAACACCAATACTCATTAGTACCACGCTGACATGCCATCAAATTAATCAGCTGAGAGTCTAAATGATCATCTCTCTGATGTACTTTTTCCATAAATTCCTTTGCAGAAATATTTCGAAGATGTACTCCTGTTTTTAATATGTGGTTGACTGCATATGAAAGTCCAGACAAGTCACTGTCAAACAAAAGATGAAATATGTATGGGATACATTGTCGAAATCTTGGATCTTCTGCATACAATCTTGTTGTCTGATATTCTGATGCAGGAATCTGTACTGATCGTTCGTCATATCGTCCACCTTTTCCAGTAGGGACCAGCTGTGGAAAACAACGAGCTTCCAAACTTTTTTCCCAAACACTCATGGGACTCCCCTTTGCTTTCCTCATTTGGAATAATTCAATAGTATTTCCCATCACTTCTTTCGATTATATAAAGGATGTACACTATGTTGTTCATAAATTTCTTCAGTTTTGGATATGTCCACTTTCTCAATTTGACCACTTGACATTTCATTATCATCTCCTAGAAGTATTTCTTCTTCTTCCACATACACGTTTTTGAAGTAATCATTGTTTTGTATCAGATACAATGTTGCCTTTTGCACTTTCCTGACATCCACTAATTCCTGCCAGATCTTTTTACTCTTAGTAGGAACACCATTAACTAAAATATTAGTGGTTCAGTTTCTTCTTTCTCTAAACCAACAGTTTCAATATTTTTCTTTAAATCTAGAGGTAAATATACATCTCTTCCTTTTAATCCTCTCTGTAAATCTGTGGGAGGCAACTTACCTGTTTTAGGCTCCATACGAACAATTGCCTGAAATGGGTGTACAGATTGAATCAGAATAGAATCATATGTGCTTAAATCTATCAGTTCTGCAGGAATTGCTACCAACTCTAGATTATTATGGACATGGCATTTTATTATCGTCTAATTTGTTATAACAATATTTACAAATACGCTGATCAGTACCCAAATCAAAGCAATCCTCTACCAACAAATAAGTTGCAAATTCCTTCGACTTACCATTATTTTCTCTTTCACTTTTTAAATACAGATCAACAGTCCTAGTCTGATTTTTATAGTGAGTTCGTCGACAACAAATACAAGTATAATTTGGCCTTTCACACAAAACTACCTTAAACTTTGTAATTTGTTCTTCAAACTTCTCTGTACTACTATTTTCCACATATCTTCTACACCTAATTCTATCAATGTCTCACTTTGTACACTCTATTCTTCAGGACCAAAGTAACAAAACTCTATTTCATCATAAACTTATTTCACATCTGATACTGACCTATGCAAAAGAGCACTGTTTAAGTCATTTAAAATTATTGCTGGACTTTTTGCATAAAATACAATCTTCTGACTAACTTCCGCATTTGAGAATTATGTACTGCTAACATTCTAAAATGATGAAAAACCCTTTGACATACTTTTCTAGAAAGACAAGCCAGAGAATGACCTTGCAAACCAGTTTTTTCTCTCACTCTGCAAGGATCTAGACCTTGAAACATCTTAATCTTTTGTTTAACGCTTTTTTTTACTATAGTCTCGTAAAATATCCGGTAAAATATCAATAGATTCGTGTTGTATACTGCATATACTACTACAATCCCAAGTATACACTGGGTATTTAGTACGTCTCCTTAGAACTTCATCAGCTATCACTTCTTCTACATTTTTGGGAACCATATTTTCTTTTTCAATTGGACAACCGTTTTTAACCTCATAAGCACGGCCAGAGGTATCAACTGCATGCAATAAAGTATTGATTTGAAAATAGATTTCTTCATTGAAAAAAGCTCTGAACTTGAACTGTGTTTCCATTCACCCAAAACAAATCACAAAAGTTAGTTCTGTTAATTACTCTCTTCTTTTTACTTTTGGTCTTCATAAAATGTATTGGCTTATCTAGTGATCGAACTCTGTTTAAAACTAAAATGAATAATTTCCTTTTTAAATCAAAAGCCTTCTCAACAATAGTTTCAATCTGTTCCTTCTTTTTATAAAATGCTGATTTTTTTATTTCTTCACATCTTTCAACAAATTAAAGATAACTCTATTGTAAAACATTCTCTTTCTTATTTCTTCGAACTGATTCCTCCTTTTACCATACATTGTTTCTTGGGAATGCAATATTCCATTAATGTCTCCTTTTTTCTTCTTCTTCTTCTTTGTTGTTGGGACATTCTTTCAACTTTCCACATTGTGCACACTGTTTTTAGCCTTTGAAAGTATTTAATAAAATCTTTTGTTTTCTTACCAGAAGACTTATTCTTTTTCCTCACATGTTGTTGTTCATCAGATTCTTGCTGTTGTGTTTTCTTCAAATAACAGTCCTTTTTTTCTTGTTTCCTCTTTTCTGTTTTTCTAGCCATGGTAATTTTTTTGTAATGTGTTGAACAATATCTATTTGAAAAAAAAAATATATAATATCATTAAAATATATCTATAAAATATTCTATTATATTAAAACACAAACATGTTCTACATACAATCCATTTAAGCACTTTGTTTTCAAATCACTATCCATTTACTGCAGTACACAGGTATGTTTATGTGTATAGTAGACTGCATCAATACTGGATATATGATTATAACACTGTAAGTATTATTATCTGGGTCACTGCATGAGTACATAGCTACTAACTGGATGATTACAGTACTGCATCAAAAGAGAATAGACACATTATTAATGCTTGTGTTTTGCACAGTATGTTTTGCCTGAGGCATTCTACAGGTGTAAGTACAGTGACTGGATAGTGAGAGTGCTGGCAGTTGACAGGAGGGTGAGTTTATAAGTGGTTGTCTTTCTGCACAGGGATTACATAAGGTCATTGTTTTGTCAAGATGATAGCAGGAGTGGACAGAGAGTGACACTGTGATTGCAGATCTGCATGGCTACTACCTGGATGTTTCTAGGTGTGAATCAGTAGTCTGCATGGGTTAGGGGACTGCATATAGTTTGTAAATTTGACTGCAGCAACACTGCATGTCTTAATGCCTGAGGCATTGTACAGGTGTATGGACATTGAGTGGATAGGGAGAGTGCTGGAAGTTGACAGGAGAGTGAGGTTATAAGTGCTTGTGATTCTGCACAGTGACTAGATAAGGACATGGTTCTGTCAGGACGATTGGAGGACTGAACAGAGAGTGACAGTGTGATTGGGGCACTGCATAGCTACTACCTGGATTTTTGAAGGTGTGAATCAGTAGTCTGCATGGGGTTAGGGGGCTAAATATATGTTGTGTATTTGACTGTAGCGCTGCACGTTTTAATGCCTGAGACATTCTACAGGTGTATGGACAGTGACTGGATAGTGAGAGTGCTGGTAGTTGACAGGAGGGTGAGTATGTAAGTGCTTGTGTTTCAGCATAGTGATTACATAAGGTCACTATACTGTCAGGATGATAGAAGGAGTGGACAGAGAGTGTCACTGTGATTGCTGATCTGCATGGCTACTACCTGGATGTTTCTAGGTGTGAATCAGTAGTCTGCATGGGGTTAGGGGACTGCATATTTTTTGTACATTTGACTGCAGCACTGTATGTCTTCATACCTAAGGCAGTGTACAGGTGTATGGACAGTGACTGGATAGTGAGAGTGCTGGTAGTTGACAGGAAGGTGAGTTTATAAGTGCTTGTGTTTCTGCACAGTGAATATAGAAGGTCACTCTTCTGTCATGATTATAGGAGGAGTGGACAGAGAGTGTCACTGTGATTGCTGATCTGCATGGCTACTACCTGGATGTTTCTAGGTGTGAATCAGTAGTCTGCATGGGGTTGGGGGACTGCATATTTTTTGTACATTTGACAGAAGCACTGCATGTCTTAATGCCTGAGGCATTGTACAGATGGATGGGCAGTGAGTGGATAGTGAGAGTACTGGTAGTTTACAGGAGAGTGAGGGTATATGTGCTTGTGTTTCTGCACAGTGATTAGATTAGGACATGGTTCCGTCAGGATGATTGCAGGACTGGACAGAGAGTGACAGTGTGATTGGGGCACTGCATGGCTACTACCTGGATTTTTGAAGGTGTGAATCAGTAGTCTGCATGGGGTTAGGGGGCTAAATATATGTTGTACATTTGACTGTAACGCTGCGCGTCTTAATGCCTGAGGCATTCTGCAGGTGTATGGACAGTGACTGGATAGTGAGATGGCTGATAGTTGACAGGAGGTTGAGTTTATAAGTGCTTGTGTTTCTGCACAGTGATTAGATAAGGTCATTGTTCTGTCAGGATGATAGGAGGAGTGGACAGATTGACACTGTGATTACTAATCTGCATGGCTACTACCTCGATGTTTCTAGGTGGGAATCAGTAATCTGCATGGGGTTAGGGGACTGCATATATTTTGTACATTTGACTGCAGCACTGCATGTCTTAATGCCTGATGCATTGTACAGGTGCGTAGACAGTGAGTGGATTTTGAGAGTGCTGGAAGTTGACAGGAGGGTGAGTTTATAAGTGCTTGTGTTTCTGCACAGTGATTACAAAAGGTCACTGTTCTGTCAGGATGATAGGAGGAGGGGACAAAGAAGGACACTGTGATTACTAATCTGCATGGCTACTACCTCGATGTTTCTAGGTGGGAATCAGTAATCTGCATGGGGTTAGGGGACTGCATATATTTTGTACATTTGACTGCAGCACTGCATGTCTTAATGCCTGAGACATTGTACAGGTGCATGGACAGTGATTGGATAGTGAGAGTGCTGGTAGTTGACAGGAAAGTGAGGTTATAAGTTCTTATTTTTCTGCACACTGATTAGATAAGACCATGGTTCTGTCAGAACGATTGCAGGACTGGACAGAGAGTGACAGTGTGATTGGGGCACTACATGGCTTCTACCTGGATTTTTGAAGGTGTGAATCAGTATTCTGCATGGGGTTACGGGACTACATGTATTTTGTACATTTGACTGTAGCGCTGTGTGTCTTAATGCTTGAGGCATTGTACAGGTGCATGGACAGTGAGTGGATATTGAGAGTGCTGATAGTTGACAGGAGAGTGAGGTTATACGTGCTTGTGTTTTGGCACAGAGAGTAGATTCGGACATGATTCTGTCAGGATGAAAGGAGGAGTGAACAGAGAGTGACACTGTGATTGCTGATCTGATTGGCTACTACCTGGAGTTTTGCAGGAATGAATCAGTAGTGTGCATGGAGTTTGGAGACTGCATATATTTTGTACATTTGACTGCAGCACTGCGTGTCTTAATGTCTGAGGCATTGTACAGGTGTATGTACAGTGATTGGATAGTGAGAGTGCTGGTAGTTGACAGGAGAGTGAGTTTTTAAGTGCTTGTGTTTTGGCACAGAGAGTAGATACAGACATGGTTTTGTCAGGACGATTGCAGGACTAGACAGAGAGTGACAATTTGATTGCAGCACTGCATGGCTACAACCTGGATTTTTGAAGGTGTGAATCACTAGTCTGCATGAGGTTAGGGGACTACATATATTTTGTACATTTGACTGCAGCACTGCATGTCTTAAAGCCTGAGGCATTCTACAGGTGTATGGACACTGACTGGATAGTGAGAGTGCTGATAGTTGACAGGAGGGTGAGTTTATAAGTGCTTGTGTTTCTGCACAGTGATTAGATAAGATCATTGCTCTGTCACGATGATAGGAGTAGTAGACAGAGAGTAACACTGTGATTTCTGATCTGCATGGCTATCACCTGGATTTTTGCAGGAGTGAATCAGTAGTCTGCATGGGGTTAGGGGACTGTATATATTGTGTTTATTTGACTGTAACACTGTGTGTCTTAATGCCTAACTACAACATTGGACAAGATAGAACCACTAAATCACTACTCATGTAATTACTAAATCACATATTCACTACCTTTGCAATCCTCTAATCTGTCTGTCGCCTCTCATTAATTTAGTAAATATACATACAACTATATGTGAGGTTGATAGCAGGAGTGGACAGAGAGTGACAGTGTGATTGGGGCACTGCATGAGTACTATCTGGATTATTGCAGGAGTGAATCAGTAGGTTGCAGGGGGAAATGGTACGGTATAGATTGTGCACATTCACCTACATACTAAGTACGGAATTAGACATTATAGAAGCACAAAAACACTTCTCATGCACTTATAAAATCACATATTCACTACCTTTGCATTCCTGTAATCTATCAGGTACCTCACATTAATTCACTAAATATAGATACAACTATATAAATGCATTCTAAACAAATGCATGACTCATGATATATTATCTACTTAAAGCGACAACTACTACATACCAGAAAGAGTAAAATGTAGTGGTTTTCTTTTCAACTACATATTACCAATTAAATCTAGAAATATGGAACATCATCAAACTGGACCTCTCAACAGACTTAATTAAGAAGAGTAATCAACAACACCTTTTATTATGAAGATTTCTAAAACCAAACAAAGTGTTCAAACTAATAACAGAATTGTAATCATTATCACCTTATATGATCACCTTGCAAACACAGTTGTGTTTCATTTTACCAAACTATATATAATACCATTTTATTAAACTATACCTTTTTACTGAGAAGAAATAAGCATGCCTGTTAAACTGCACCTTATATGAACATTTTTGAAAATACACATTCTTGGTGCATATTTAACCAATTAATAATAAATATAAAGCATCATTCAACTATACCTTTCAAGACACTTAATAATATACATATTAGTGCACATACTATTTTTGAAACAAAGTTCAATACAATAGAATTTATCCCAATATATAGCTGTACATTTAATAAATTAATTTAACCAGTAGAGTATCATAAAAATGTAAAATCTATATTAACTTAATCTCTTAAAAATATAACTCACCTTTTAAATAAATTGTTGAATGAAAAATGTCACACACTCAGTCGGGATTTTCTTGTAGTCACAGAGAATGTAGAACAGCACACTCTCCAATGTAAAACCAGTAATGGCAAACTTTCCCTCTAATTTTCCATACATATTCACATAACCTACAAATGACATTGCTTCCTAGTGTTTTTCAAATTGAAAAACGAATTTCCATTGGTCATAGAGAATAATACATTTCAACTGACATCTTCACCCCTTGTCCTTAATATTAATTATTTCCATAGCAACAGGTCATGCAACATTCAACTTAGCTGCGAGGTCACAAGTTCAACACACAATGTTGCAAATGACAACAGCAGGTGTGCTTGGCTTTGGAAAGCATGTCCTTATCCTTTCTGCTGTACCTTTCAAACTTTTCTTAATAACCAATAGGAAACATGCTTTCTAAACAAAGTAAAATGCACCCTATATTTGAAAGTAGAGTGTTCTTAAACAGCCAATCAAATCTCTACTTTCTTAAAAACAGCATATTGTCCAACATTTTAGGTAGATTTCATTCTATCACCTGCCTACCTCAGCTACAGACATCTGATTATTTACAGAGATCCCTTCAAGATGCTTTCAGTGTGGATTGTTGGGCACAGCTATGTTTTCTGGTGCAAAAAGTATGCTGAAAGCAGAGGTATTGACAAAGATCTAGCTTTGCAAAATATAGAAATTAAATGGATTGGACAAAGAGGATTGAAGTGGCACCAATTGATTCCATTGGTGAAAACCTTCATGTACCTCCAACCTCCTGACCTCTTGATTGTGCACTGTGGTGGCAATGACCTAGGCACATTGACTGGGGTAGGTCGGTAAATGCTAATAAAGGACACCTTTGCAGAATTGATGTTGCTTTTCCCCCAAATTGCCTTTGTCTACTCCAACATATGCCAAAGACAGAAATGGAAGTGGTCCAATCAATGTTGGCCACAAATTGAGAAATCTAGAAAAAATGTCAATAAAGGTGTTTCTGCTTATCTCAGAGACCATAGTATGGGGTCCATTTACAACAACAATCTGCATTTTGATTTGGATGGTATTTACAGGAGTGATGGTGTACACTTCACAGATAAGGGAATCAGAGTCCTTCTCAACAACTTAAGACTCTGCATCGGCACTTACATGTAGCTACAAAAATCTCCCAATAAACACGATGGCTCTTTTTAGAGCCACCCAAGATGCTAACATATAATATAGCTTTTTAATGGAAAAAATCTTAATTTTTTGTATTAGGAGTCATGCACCCAGTGCGATTAGAAGTCACGTACCACTTGCGTTCACACCAGGGGGCCATGCTGAGAGTCACGCACCCCTTGCGTGCACACCAGGGGGCCGTGCTGGGAGTCGTGCACTCCTCGCGTTCACACCAGACGGCTGCGCTGGGAGTCGCGCACCCCTCACGTGCACACCAGGGGGCCACGCTGGGAGTCGCGCACCCCCCGCGTTCTCACCAGGGGCCGCGCTGAGCGCCGTACTGGGGACGCGACTCCAAATTTTTTTATAATCAAATTTTGGCTCCTACCACAAATTTTTATTCGCCCCAGGGACTCCATCCCACGGGGCTTAGTCACTTCATTGGGGACCGTGGGGGGAGCCCCAATGCCCCCACGGTCCCTCCGGCTCCCTGCGTCCTATGAGAGACGGCATTGCTTTTCCACATGCAGCTTCCCGTGTAGAAAAGCAATTCTGCTTTGGATTTTGAAAGAGAGAACAGGTTTCCCTGCTCTCTCTGCCAAAATACGAACCAGATTTTGCTACGGTTGGGTGGGAGACGCAATCCCGCCCTACCATAGCAAACAGCAGTGTCCTGGGGGTGGGCACCCCGGGACACTGCAGGGGCCCGCCCTGGGGGGTGGCGGTCCCCAGGGCCATCACAGGCTCCAGAAGGGGGGCCATGTGGCCCCCCTCCCAACATCTGAACAGCCCTGGGGAGGTGGTATTCCCCTGGGCTCGGGGGTCTGTTACGGACCACGAAATTTAAATATTAGTGCCCTGGGGAGGTGGCGGTCCCCAGGGCGTATGAGGGGGCTCAAGCCCCCCACACAGGTATATATTTTTTTTCAAAAAGCCCTGGGGGATTGCGGTCCCCAGGGCTGTGGGGGGCCATGTGCCCCCCGCAAATATTTATACAAAGCCACAGGGGTGGCGGTCCCTGGGGCAGTGTAGGGGGATTGTGGCCCCGCACACATTTTTTACTGCTCCGGGGCCTAGTCCACCTGGGGGCTTCAATTAAACAAAGCGCGGGAGCCTGCACTTAATTTTTTTTTTCTCAGCCGGACTTGGGCACTCAGCGCGAATTCGGCCATTTTTAAAAAAAAAAGAATGCTTTTTTGGGCCCTGAGGTTCTTTGTGGGACCCCCTGAGCAAGCCTAGGGGGTCAGGGTGTTTCTACCCTGCCCCCTTTCTTCTTTTGCACGTTTATTTTACTGTTTTCTTGTGCTGCGGTTCCACCGAGGCACAAGATGGCATCCAACACTTCCTGGTTTGAAGTGTTGACAGCCTATTAGAATGCAGTTCGTTGTAGGCAGGGTCCGCGGATCCACCACGGCCATAGATATCGAAACTTTTATATTTTGATTTTCACAGCATCTACTGAACAGATTTACACCATTTAAGAAAAAGAGTTCTTTCTGAACCAAGCACTACCTTTTTGCCAAATTTGGTGTAATTCCGTTTGGCAGTTCACGCTGTAGCCGTGTCTAAAGTTTCCTATGGGAAATAGATTTTTTCACCTCTTTTTCTTGAATTTTTCAGGAACTACTGAACAGATTAACACCATTTTACAAAAAGAATTCTTTCTGAACCAAGAGCTACCTTTTTGCCAAATTTGGTGTAATTCCGTTCAGCAGTTCGGGCTGTAGCCATGTCTAAAGTTTCCTGTGGGAAATAACATGAGGAAAACATGTTTTTCTTGGCCCCCACTTGGTGAATCACACTGAAACTTTCAGAATAGGAGCTGACCGTAATGGGCCATAAGTTTTGAAAATTTCGCGAAGTTTCTTCAACTGGCGCCATAGTTATTGGAAAAACAAAAAACGAGATTCCTATGGAAACTAGGTCCTAACTATAACTACCTACTGTCATTTGAGATGTCATCAGTGATGTCACTGACTATGTCATGAATGATGTAATATGTAAGCCTGGGCGTTGAACTACGCTCCGTTCGCGGAGCTTGCGAAGTTTAGGTAACTTCGCGATTCGCGTAGAGCGCGAAGTAGCAGATTGCTACGCAATCTAGCGCGTAGCGTAGTAAATTTGCTTCCTCGCGCGCTCAATATTCATTCTCGCGCGCGCGGTAACGTCTTACCTTGATTCTGCGATCGCCAACTTGCTTTTCTGTCTGTTCGCGAGCGCCACGAGATTTGTACTATGGCTGCCCAAGCCCGCGAGAGTGTGCGACCCCGAACACGTCATTGGTGCGCGCGAGCTGACTTCCGGCGGCTGTTTTGGTAAGATCGCGATCCCGAATATGGAAAAACTGCAATCTGGCAAAGAATATCTCGCGAGCTTCATAAAACCTTCTCTAAAATGATCATTTTGCTCAGAAAACTCCTCAGATTGTGATCTTGCTGTAGTCTTTTGTGTAAGAAAGAGTCCTTTAATTTTTTTAACTCTTTTTTTTCAAGAGGAAGGAAGTGCCCCTGAGTCTACAACTTCCTGTTCCTGTCCAGCAGGCTCCTCCCACGTGCTTTGTGCATGTGTTGTTCACTTTCATTTGGATTTGGAGCTGGAAGGATCACTTTTTGTGTCTGTCTGCTGCATCATACCATTTACTACAAGTAAGTTGGAGAATTGGTGTGTTTGTTTCATTGGGGATCGTTTGTACCTACATTTTTCTGGGATTTTTATTGTTTTTAAAAATTATTGTTGTGGTGGGTGGCCTGTACTACTTTCAATAGGGGTCTAGTTGTTTTTCTCTGCAATTTCAGCCAGTAGGGTACCCATGGGTCCATGTTTTGTGGTGTCTGTAGAATTTCTACATCATGTAGGGCATGGATGGCATAGGATTGAAATGCTAAACGTGGCTGTGGTGTATTTCACTGTTGGTGTGTGTGTGTGTGTGATTTACCTTTGTTGGATGTGTGTGCTAGTGCTTTTGGCCTAGTAGTCTTCCAGTAGGCCCAGAGGTAGTCAGCCTCCAATCTGTGGTGCGTGACTTAAATGTACAGTTGGTGTTGTCTGGTGATTTTCCTTTACTCCATGGATGGCTTTGGATTTTATTGCAAAAGGTGTGTTTGGGGTGGAATAGCATTTTTTGGGTGTGTGCTAAACAAATGGGGCTTTTTTAGCCAGCATGGAAGGCAAGGGATTCAGCTCGCGAACTTTCGGTAACTCTGCACAGCGCGACAACGCGGACTTACAGTTTTCGTCATTTTTGCGTTCGCAATATGCGGGTTGGCGCACGCGAGAAAGCCTTTTTGTACAGTTCGCGATCCCGAACACGCAGCTTTTGCAATCTGGCAAACAATATCTCGCGAGCAACATAGACCCTTCTCGAAAACGCTTTTTTGTGCATTTCTGCACAAAAAACTCCTCAGGCTGTCATTGAGCTGTAGGTTTGGAGCAGGGAGAAGCTGTTATTTGTCTGGAAAACATTTTTATGAGAGGGATTAAGTTCCACAGACACTACAACTTCCTCTTCCTGTCCTTTGCAATCACTTTTTGTTTGTTATTGTGGTGGGTGGGCTGAGCATGTGTATGGCGGCCATTTTAGGAAGGCATGCATTGTGCCTTTGCCATAGGCGTACATTGACTGTCTCCCATTTCTTGTGGTTGTTGTGGGTGTGTGGCGGCCATTTTGTGGAGCCATCCAAGCAGTGTGCTTGCTTTTGCCATCCGGTTCCAAGCTTGTGGCCTAGTAGTCTTCCAGTAGGTCCAGAGGTAGTCAGCCTCCAATCTGTGGTGCGTGACTTAAATGTACAGTTGGTGTTGTCTGGTGATTTTCCTTTACTCCATGGATGGCTTTGGATTTTATTGCAAAAGGTGTGTTTGGGGTGGAATAGCATTTTTTGGGTGTGTGCTAAACAAATGGGGCTTTTTTGGCCAGCATGGAAGGCAAGGGATTCAGCTCGCGAACTTTCGGTAACTCTGCACAGCGCGACAACGCGGACTTACAGTTTTCGTCATTTTTGCGCTCGCAATATGCGTGTTCGCTAATGCGAGAAAGCCTTTTTGTACAGTTCGCGATCCCAAACACGCAGCTTTTGCAATCTGGCAAACAATATCTCGCGAGCAACATAGACCCTTCTCGAAAACGCTTTTTTGTGCATTTCTGCACAAAAAACTCCTCAGGCTGTCATTGAGCTGTAGGTGTGGAGCAGGGAGAAGCTGTTATTTGTCTGGAAAACATTTTTATGAGAGGGATTAAGTTCCACAGACACTACAACTTCCTCTTCCTGTCCTTTGCAATCACTTTTTGTTTGTTATTGTGGTGGGTGGGCTGAGCATGTGTGTGGCGGCCATTTTAGGAAGGCATGCATTGTGCCTTTGCCATAGGCGTACATTGACTGTCTCCCATTTCTTGTGGTTGTTGTGGGTGTGTTGCGGCCATTTTGTGGAGCCATCCAAGCAGTGTGCTTGCTTTTGCCATCCGGTTCCAAGCTTGTGGCCTAGTAGTCTTCCAGTAGGCCCAGAGGTAGTCAGCCTCCAATCTGTGGTGCGTGACTTAAATGTACAGTTGGTGTTGTCTGGTGATTTTCCTTTACTCCATGGATGGCTTTGGATTTTATTGCAAAAGGTGTGTTTGGGGTGGAATAGCATTTTTTGGGTGTGTGCTAAACAAATGGGGCTTTTTTGGCCAGCATGGAAGGCAAGGGATTCAGCTCGCGAACTTTCGGTAACTCTGCACAGCGCGACAACGCGGACTTACAGTTTTCGTCATTTTTGCGTTCGCAATATGCGTGTTCGCGCACGCGAGAAAGCCTTTTTGTACAGTTCGCGATCCCGAACACGCAGCTTTTGCAATCTGGCAAACAATATCTCGCGAGCAACATAGACCCTTCTCGAAAACGCTTTTTTGTGCATTTCTGCACAAAAAACTCCTCAGGCTGTCATTGAGCTGTAGGTTTGGAGCAGGGAGAAGCTGTTATTTGTCTGGAAAACATTTTTATGAGAGGGATTAAGTTCCACAGACACTACAACTTCCTCTTCCTGTCCTTTGCAATCACTTTTTGTTTGTTATTGTGGTGGGTGGGCTGAGCATGTGTGTGGCGGCCATTTTAGGAAGGCATGCATTGTGCCTTTGCCATAGGCGTCCAAACTTGTGGCCTAGTCGTACAGTAGGCCCAGGGGTACAACTCAGCAATCATCACGGTGGGTTTTTGTTCCTTGCTATTCTTCTTCCTAAGTGTACACAGTACAAATACAACAGGATCCCTGGCCTTGTCAGTCTCTTAATGGCTGGCTATACTGTTGATGTTGTTCACTGACTTCATGAAATTTAATAATTGTGATGACCACCCACGAGACACTAATAAGTTATATATTATATTATGGATCTTTTGACTGATGTTCTTCTGGCTTTTTTGCATTTAGGTGCACAAAAGACAGAGGTGTGTCATCATCATCCACTGTTGTGGTGCCAGACCGACGTCCTGCTGCTGTAGTGTACACAACGTGACGTGTCAGTGACCTGACCAGGCATCTCTGCAACTTGTGCAACTAAGTGCTGTTTTGACATCTGTTGAAGATGCCCCCAAAGAAAGCAGGTAGCAGGTCCTCCGGTACCAAGAAAGTTGCCATGGAGAAGAAGGAACAGAAGAAGAAGGAAGTGTCACTTAAGTCTGGTGTGCCTCCCAAAACCTTTTTTGGTTCACCAAAAATGAGGCCTGCAGCAGCGGTGTCGGGGGGGCAAGCTGGGGGCAGCACCTCCACATCAGTGGGCCCAACCCACCAACCCATGCCCAAGCAGATGAGTGTGGAAGAGGTAGCCAGCCTTATGGTAGAAAGCAGTGATGCTGAGCCTGAACTAAACTTATCGCTATCTCAAAGTAGTACACAATCAATGCAGGAGGGAACATCATCAACACAGCAGATAAGTGGTCAACAGCCGCATCCACCGCCCGCAATAGTAGCTGTTGTTCCTCCCGAAGTAGGGGCAGTTCAGGAAATTGAGCCTCATGCAGAGGAAGAAGAGGAAGCCACTCCTTTAGAAGTTGCATTGGCTTTTAAATCCCCAGCAAGGACAAGGAGGGTTAGTACATCAATTTCTTCACCAAGCCCCCCTTCTGATGATCTAGATGTCACTTGGAAGCCACAATCTGAGTCTGAGAGGGAAACACATCACAAGAGCAGGCATGGGAAAAGGAAAGTTCCAGAAAGCCTTCCACTTATGGATGTTGATGTAGAAGAGCAGGTTGATGATGATGATGATGATGAGCCAGTCATCACAAACATCACTCCCGGGCCTGAGGAGATGGAGAGCAACATTTTTACATTATCCAAAATGGATGCGAGGGATGTAGCACGCATACCTCCAACACAGGTAACACCAACACGACCTCCAGCTTCCATATTTACATTAGCAAAAGGCCGGCAGCGTCCTACATCCAGCACAACAAGCACCACCTCAGCAGAAGTAGGTAGTGGTCCTGCACAGAGTCAAATTCAACACACACCCTCCAGTTCATCCGGCATTGGAAGTGGGAGTGGCACCTCCAGCTGGAGACAAAAGTTAAGCTCCCCAGTGTGGGACTTCTTTACGGTTAGCCGAAAGGAGGAGAACATTGCTGTATGCTCCGTTTGTCATTCCTGTGTTAGCCGTGGAAAGCTTGGTACAAACTATGGTACCGGAGGCCAAATGACCCATCTGAAAAAACACCACGCAATCCAGTGGGAGGAGCACCTTAGGCTCATCAAAACTGGAACCATTGCTGTTGGGCTTAAACGAGTAGAAAGTCCGCTCACGGTGGAACAGGAAGAAGAGGGAGACATTCTCTGTGCTAGTGGTACACAAAGTAGCCCTGTCCCCAGCACTGCAGTGGTAACGCCCACATCCTCAGCCACATCTCATTGGCACAAGAGTAAGAGCCAGCCTGAGACACCAAGGAGTACTGCTGGCCCAAAAAGTGCGACGTCGACCACAGGAAGGAATACCATGCAGCCTACCATTCTTAGCATGTTTAGTAGGCCGGAGGGGCAGTACGAACGCAATCACCCAATAGCACGTTTGTACAATGCTAAGCTGGCAAAAATGTTAGCACTGGACCTTCTCCCTTTTTCTTTTGTTGAAGGGGTGGGTTTTCTTGAGTTTGTGACCACCATCTGCCCAAAATGGAAAGTTCCCAGCCGCTACTATTTTGCAAGAGTTGCTGTTCCAGCACTACATCACGACGTGCTAGAATTGCTTGGAAAAGCCTTAAAAAAGAGTGCTGTTCAGAGTATACACCTGACAACAGACATGTGGACCAGTTGCCAATCCACTGATTACATGTGCATCACTGCACACTGGGTATCTTTTTCGGGTGTTAAAGATAAGATATCTGATGGTGTTGTTGACACCGCTGAGATTTTTAAAGACACTCGCAAACATGCAACTGTAGCCATGTTTGCAATGGAGAAATCTCATACTGCTGCTAACATTTTGGATGAGTTTAACAGCAAGGTGTTTGAGTGGCTGCGACCAAGAGGTCTTACCATTGGTTTTGTTGCCACGGACAATGGCAGTAATGTAGTTCGGGCCATGAAAGATGGTGGCTATTTCAGGGTGCCATGTTTGGCACACTGCATTAACATTGTTGTGCAAGACTTTCTGAAAAATGAAAGCAAAGTCAGCAGCTTAGTGACCACCTGCAGAAGAATATGCACACATTTCAACCATTCTTTTAAAGCCCGAAAGGAGCTGAGGGTGATTCAACGTGAGCATAAAATGCCAGTCAAAGCACTCATCCAAGAGGTGCCAACACGTTGGAACTCAACGTATTACATGCTTGAGCGTCTGTTTGAGCAGTACATACCACTTAATGCTTATGTCATGAAAAGGTCAGGGGATCCTACAGTGAAAGGCATGAGAGTTGAGATGGCCCAATGGGACCTTGTCAAAAGCCTGACAGAGATGCTACTTCCTTTTGAGGTCTTCACCCGTGAAGTGAGCCGGGAGGACTGTACTATGGGCCAAGCTATCCCATTGTTGTACATGCTAGAGCAAGAGCTGAAGGAGGTGGCAGAAATGTACGCAGGTGTGGATGACAAAGTAGACACACATTCTTCGGCAGACACCTTTTCCGCTCGCTTATCTCACAATACAAGGATTCAAAATAACATTCTGTCAGATCCACATTACATTACTGCCTCAATTTTGGATCCACGTTACAAATTATTGCTGCGCAGTAATGAAGTCATTCCTTTTTCAGAAGTGAATGTTGCCCAGTACAAAACTTTGATAGCTGAGGAAGCCACTGAGTTTGAAAACGAAAGGATCTTCATTAAAGGCCCGCCCCTCCAGGGCAGAAAAAGTACTGCAGGGCACCCAGAACGAAGTTCTACTTCAGAAGCCAAGAGCAGTGCGTTTGCCTCCCAGCAGTCAATACTGCCAGCAGCAATAACATCAACAGCACCAACAGGACCATCAGGCACATTTACAAAAACGGCAGGTGATTGGTTTCTACGGAAAGGGTATTGCACATCCATGACTGATGCAAAGGCAAAAGAGGCCCAGGAAATCGGAGCACCCCTGAACATTGAGCGGATGGTTCAGGCCTATCTAGATGACACAACAGAGGTCTACATGGAGCAAAGCCCATTGGTGTATTGGTATGGGAAAAGAAGCCAATGGCCAGTGCTCAGCAGGCTGGCGATAAAGTATGTGGCTTGCCCTGTTGCAAGTGTCTCTTCAGAGCGTGTTTTCAGTGCTGCTGGTGCCATTGTTACTGTCAAAAGGACCAGTCTCTCGCCCAAAAGTGTTTGAGAGGTTAACCATGATCAAAATTAATCAACACTTTATACCACCAGAGTACAAAATACGTGAATCACAGGAGGAAGAGGAGAGCGACTTTGATGACATAAGTAGTGGATTGTTAGACGTACTGCTGTCCGAACCACCAGAGTTTGAGGACGAGCTCCTCTTCCCTGACAACTAGGCTTTCAAATTGTTCTCCCTTCCTTTATTTGTGTGTGACTGTGTGTATCTGTTTTTCTGGTTCAAAATCTACATTCACAACAAAGCCATCAACAGTCTCCTCTTTTTATTTCCCTATTAGAGTTGCACGTCTGTGCATAACTGTCCACTCCACTCCTCAGGGTCCTGCTCCATGTTCCTTACTCTCCCTAAGTACATTTCAAGCAAGTCAGACATTGGATGGAGATGGAGAATAGTACAATACAGGTTGCCTCTAACAGTCCCTCCATAAGAAGTGAAACGTGACTCCACCTATATTCCATTTTGTTTCCAATCCGAAAGAAACTCATCACTGACTGGCAGAAGGCTAGGCAGGCATCAGATCAGACAGCCAAAGAGAACACCAAGACAGATAATGAGTGATTATTGTGAATGATGGTGGCATGCATTGCATTGGATGCTGGCTGACTACGAAGAATTGTGCATGCCATGAAGTAGAACTATACTAGTTTATCGACAAAGTAAAAGTGACTCAGGTGTGGTGACAGTTAATGTTTCCTTGTTGTTTAATAATGACCACATTGTACTCCTACCACTGCAGGTGCCGGCCAATATCCGTTGCAATTTGGTAATATGGAATATATTATAAACTTAATCAGTCACTACAGACTGAGTTGGTGTTGGAGAATACGTACCACACGGTCACCATCATTGAGGATGCTGAGCATACTATCTTTGCACACAGCCAGTTGGATTGGAGAAAACTGATGGAATAACTGCGTTTCATGGGCTGACTTAAAAGGTAAAAAGTTTGAACAAGAACCACAGCAGACCTAGGCTAGATGTCCGTGTAGTGGTGTGGACTGGAGTAGAGTGTAGTGGTATGACGGACAGTGGCGCATTGATTTAGTCACTTCATTGGGAAAATTCTAGGTTGCTGCAGTGCATATGACATTTCTCTGGCTCGGTCAAAATGTAAGTAAGGGGTAGGGTGCCTGGCCTGTGCCGCGGTTCTCCTGTTCTGTGGCTGTGCTGGCTCCTGAATCCTGTCCCGTTGTTGTTGCACCTTAATGCTGTAGAGTGGACACACTATGTAGCCTATACAAGCTGCCTCAGTCTGAAAGTGTTCTCTCCAGAGTGTTGTCTTGCACTCCACTGTAATTGAGTTTATTGTTGTAAAGGCTGTAATTTTTCAATACCCCGTTTGTTTTTCCATCTTGACTTACAGGCTGGCCTTTACCCTGTGCTACAGTGGGAGAAACGACTCACACGTACCTTACCAATCCGCAACAGGCAGGCAGTGGTACCCAAGATTGATGTGCGGAGTGTCCATGGAAGGGAGGACCAAGAAGAATGACGAGAATGATGCAACTCCACATTTGGACCAGGATAATACAGTAACTTTAGTATCATCATTCGTCTTTACATTTATTTGCTTGCTTTTTTCTCTTTAATCATTACGACTGTGTGTTGTGGTTTGTTTGTTAATTGATCCAACTTTTTTTTAATTTCCTTAGCTAGCTTGAAAAATAAAAGTAAGCCCGGTACAGCATGTAATTGGGTTCGGTCTGAGCTCTGAGGGCGTCAGACAGACAAGGCAAATTTCAATTTCGTCCCTGACTGTACTGTCTCATTGGGTCATAGTAGTTATTGTACAACTCATTATCATTAACCATCAAGTTATCCTCCTCAGCATGCATGCATTTACTTTCTCTCACTTCATACTTTGATTTCTTTGATAATGGATCATGGTCGTCTTACAAGATTGTGTTTTACTTTTGTTGTGTCCATGCATATTGTCTGTTTTTCTTTCTCAAACCTTTCCCAAAACCCCACTTCCCATCCAATCATCAATCCCTAACCCTCTTCCCCCGGGCTGTGTGATTTATATTGAGGTGTGATGTGATGACTATGTACACCAATTGATCACACGCTTGCTGGGGCAGATGTGGTGAAAGCAACACTAATTGAATTTCAACTAAGGCAGGGCAAGGATCTTCTTCTGCTTGACCACCCATGCTGTAGTTTACTTTGTGTTCTGTTCCACTCCTCCTCCCAGAGTCTCAGTCAAGTGACTTTCTCTTTCTTTTTTCAAACGCTATTGCCAGTGTCTACTACTACCACCACAATAATGGCATCTACTCCGTCAATTTGGGAAACCAACCATGCAGCCATCAGTGTGCCGAACTTCATCATCAATCACAGGTAAGATAAGTTTGGTGGGAGGTATGGACTAGGAGGAGAGACTGACAGTACTATTATGACAATTAAAAATAACTCAGTGAGGGGTACTGCATCTATCGGTTTGTGTGTTACAAATTTGGCAGATCTTTTAAATCAAACACTGGCTGTGGGCATGCAGCAGCACGGAAACAAAGTAAACAACCATGTAACTTACATTGAATTCGGAAAACTGTAACCCACCACAAAAAACATTAACATCGTAAAAATAAATAGTAAGTATATTTTTAATGTCCCCTAACAAAAATAAACTATCCCGCTCTGACCTAACCCACCCCCCTCCCTAACCCCAATGAAACGAAACGAAAGTCCAAAGTCCCAATGTCCGTAGAAATCCCCAACGCCCACAAACCCACCCACCAACAAAAGGAATTAAAAAAGGGGCAAACGATGAGGTCCTCTATTGTCGGCGGGCCTTAAGATGTTTGTCCACCAGGATCTTTACCCGCTCCTCCATGTTCTCCTCCAAGCGGGCCATCCGGCGGAGCAGCTGGCGGCGAAATGCCCTACAGTTACATCCAGGGTGGGGGGCAGCAGTGCTGGAAATAGAGGCGCGGCGGCGGGCGGATGCCGGACCACGGCGCCGTGAAAGTGGAGGCCGGGCCTGACTGGGGCCCGGGGCATTGGAGGAGGCTGCAGCTGCAGCCGCCTCCTCTTCCTCCTCCTCCTGAGCCACCAGCCGGCGATAATGCTCGCAGATCGCCTCCAGTTTCCGGCGCCGGGCCCTAGCGGCCAACTCCTTCCTTGATGGTTTAGTGGAAGGAGTATCATCTATATCAAGAAAGAAAAAGAACAGGTTGGAGCCAATACTCTTAGCAAAACAGGAACACTAAAATCATTCAACACATAGTGTCACAGTATCACTAGCAAGCACAGTTCATAACATTTGGGATTTGGTGCTGGAGTAAGTATCTCTAATCCTACTTCCTTGGACTCTAACATTTGTGACCGTTTCAGACATTATTTATAAATATAATCGTACTATGTATGTACTCCGGTACACCAGTCGTGCTGTTCTTATCTGTAGTTTAGCCCAATTACATAACCTTGTTGTAGGCGGCATGCCAGGTCCATCAGCTAAGCTTGCACCCAAGAGAAACAGATATGAGCCACATGATGCAGACTCACGTTAGTTTTATTTACTACTACTGTCTGCAGGTGGGGAAGCTCATCTTTTTGTCTGACGCCTTACGGCCGTTGGCACTGGTCATACTCTGTTACATGAGGGCAAATGGCATGCACAATTTCACTTACACCCTGCCATGGGTACTACAAAAAGGCTGATTATTTATCAGATCCAACGATCATTGCTTATATTCATATTATAGATGCTGCTAGTGCTAATACGATATACAACATCAGGTCGGTAGCGGTCGGTGGTGAGAGTGCTGCCGGTCGGTGACGTGGGAAGGTGCAGGTTGGGGATAGTAAACGATGGATTAAGGACATTCACAGGTAATTAAAGAATACATAAAAAAAAAACATTGCTGCACACAGTAGCACACACTGCATCGCATTCGGCGGTGCAGTGCGCACCTTGAAAATAGTTTTATTTATTTTTATGTTGATTACCTGTATTTGGCTGTAACAATAATACACAGTTTACTCGCCAGTGCCACCCACCCGTCCCCTCCCCATGTCACCTCCCGCCAACAATCCCACCACCAACCGCTACTGCAGAGGGTACTTTGCTTTCATTGATTGTGTAACCAATATACATAAACATTAAACAACAGATAGGCCACCCTTTGCAGGCTGGCTGCCCCAATCGAAAAAACATTAATAATAATAGGTAGGGAGTGGTCCCCAGAGTGGGAGGAAGGGGTTTCCGCTTGAAAATATGTGACGTGCTTGCAAACTACTGCAAGTGTACTGTATGCTCATAATACTACCTTGATTCCTCTAGGCTTTGCTACTGTCGCGCAGTTTCTGTTACATTTTCTTCAAAGTAAGAATCTCCAGTGACACTTTCCACCTATACTGTCTCTTGGTGATAGTACATCCAGGCATACATCCATTAAAGTAAACGTCTATTCTTTTGTATATATCTCTTAACAAACCTTAGTTGGTTTCACCAACAAACACCCATGCTTCTGCTCCTTCCTTCCTTGCCTTGGCTTTGAGTTTGAACCAAAAACACCGCTGATTCTTGCTATCTAGTACTATCCACCCATACTGTGTCGCCCACCCAGGCAGGCATTCTTTCACCTTCCACCCATCCTTCAACAACCCATGCATCTGATCTTATTACTATCAGCCACCTATGCATACTTCCAACAACATATCCTTCTCTGCCGGTCAGTCATATTGTTTATCTCGCCCGTCCTTCCACCCTTAGTGCTTTCCCTCTATGTTCAACACTTCCATGAAGGTCATCTGATCTGAGTTTGTCTTCTCCATAAAACATTCACAGCTGATTTTGGAGTCAAATAGAAGAGGCCATTGGTTACTCTACTCACGCTGGTAATGCTACGTAAAGGGTGTCTTCTTCAACCGTTGTATAATAAGTCGCACAGTACAGTGAAATAGTGAACACAGTTCCATCTAGCTGTAATGTCAAGAAGTAATGAATATAACTTACCGCCGCCGGCCACTGCTGCTGGATCCCCCCTGGGCCCTGTGTCTCCTGCAGGTGCCGCCAGTTCGCCTGCCCCCTCCGGAATGGCCGCATCGCTGGCCCCGACGGCACTGGTGGATGGTAGTGTGCCTAGAAAAAAGCATCACAAATTTTTTAGATGCCTGTGAACCTCCCCCTATTTTAAGTGTTCACTTGGAACATTGAAAAAAAAGTTAATGCGATGCAACATACATCAGCACTAGACAGTAAGTACAGTCAGTAGACAGACACTAGTAGGATATGGTTCCACTTCCTAGGGTCATCTAGTCCTACTCTACTCTTTTGAAAGTTAGCCTGAGCCATGAGTAACCCTTTTAGATTCATCATGTCGACTACTACTCTTTTGGTGCATATTATACCTGCCAGCTTATTGACATGTGCAGTAGATGCCTTTAAGGCCGCTTGACTGTTGCGTACAAGTGAAGAGGTCGAAAAAAAACCAACTTATTGACTTTGTTTAGTTTATATTGCTTAGCCATCACACATACATGTTACACTTTTTGGCATGACTGCAAAATGCTAGCATTCACCAGTATACTATCTAACGGCTAACTCGCAGCGTTTTTCTCATATATCATAGGCGGAAGATTCCCTTCTACAAACCAGAGATTTACAGAGCATATTGGATGCAAGATGATGTAACCAGTATTTCTACGTTCTACGGTGAGGGATCTTCCAGAATTAAAAAGATCTTGGCTCTTGTTCTTGTTGTCAATCATGCACTTGTAAATGTTTACTGTTTTAATGTTAGGCTTTTTGCTGGCTTATTGACTATGGCTGTCGTAAATTAAATTTCATATTAACGATGTACAGAGTTTGATACTTGTTTCAAATAAACCTTTTGAACTTACACATAGACTCTGTGGTATTTGGTGTGGTGGAGTGGACTTACACAAGTGTGTGAGCAAAATGGTGTTTGTTATTATGTTCTGGGTTGTCTCTGTCTCAGTCATCATCAACATTGTGTATCGTCTTCGTGGGGGGGTCGGGTGTGGGACCCTAATGTGAGACACTATAGCTAGTCGGTTAGGGGATCCTGGGTTCTTCGGACTGAGGTGTGATCAGTAAGATCCAACCTCCCATCAGCAACATCCTATTTTGTTGTGCATAGTTCTGTATGTGGCTCTGCAGAATCCTAGACAATAGTAGTATCATGTACTATCCGATCAAAAATACTAGTCAAATATCTGGTTGGGCATTTTGTTTGTGGTAATTGTCAAAGCCTCAACATTGAGAAGACTTGAAGAGGACAACCCAAAGGACAGGACCCAGTGGCTAGAGCTATTGGTCAATCAGAGTTTTATTGTTGCAAAGAAAACCTTCTATTAAAGATTGGGCAACTGTGCAAGCTTCGCTACACACAGAGTAATAATAGTAATAGTAGTAGTAGTATTAGTAGCACAGAGAATCATAGCAGAGGGAGTTAGAAGCAACTTCGAGGCAGGGATAAACAGAATTAGTAAACAGATAGTCAAGGTCAAAGAAGTAAGCTTTTGTAAAAAAGAGATTCAGAAAGTGGAACCATAATTTAGAGTTTGGGAAAAAAAAAGATGCAGTAACATAACATTTAGGGAAATATAAATGTCAATCTAACCAATGGAGGACTTACTGGGGCCAGCTGCAGGAGCCTCAGTAGAGGAGAGGTCCTGGGGTTCCCCCGCCGACTCCGACCCCTTCTTCTTGCCCCTGGGTGGTGCTGATGATCATGTAAAATATAATAAAGAAAGAGACCAACATTAAGGAGTGCTGTGAGAAAAATAATAAATCATTTGGAAAAACAATAAGTCAAAGAACATTTTAGGAAACAACAAGTGCAATAAAATTGACCTATCTAATCAGATGGATCGACTACTGGCTGCTTCCTAGTGCATTTACGGATTGTCTACTTATTTATGAACACTCCAGTGTTCCTTGATCATTCTGATTCCAAATACTAACAAAGCCTAGTAAGTACCACCTGACCTACACCACCTATTCCAGACGGGCCAATTGTTCACTAAGTCTGCACTTCAATTTTTTTCAGCCATCAAATGCATAGATGAGATGGAGGACACATGCATAGTTGCATAAATTAGTGCATACATACAACAAATTGTGGATTGGTTGCATAATGCTGATCTAGTTCTGCTACTGACTGACCATGCTAAGCCTACCACTCACTAAACAAAGTACAAAAGGTTCGACGGAGGACTGGGGTAAGCAGCACTCAGTGACAGAGGATGCGTCACGCAGACCGCATAAAACAATTAGTAACTACTACTAACAAACTAAACCTAGTATCCAATATCCATCCACCACTATTTCACAGTAGGACAATGGAAGGACTAGAGTCTCTCTAGCAAATCGCATTACCTAACTTCAGTTCTGTAAAGTAAACTCTTACATAATCAGCATCAGCACAAGCTAGCGCAAACTACGTTGCAAACAAGTAAGAGTACCACCGTGCACCTGGGTCCTTAAATCAAAGAACATTTTGCTTTTTGGAACGTAATTTACCAGCAACGCTTGGCATGCAGCAGTAATCTTGTTGTTCATCTAATTTAATATACACAATCAGTTACTCACCAAGCCCGATAACCTCGACACCTAGCAGGTCCAACAGGTCCTGCTCCCGGTCCAGGATGTCGGACCACCGGTGAGCTAGCTGGTTGTGGGTGCGCCGGATCCCAATGCACCGGAACACGGCCCGGCACACCTTCGCCCACCGACGGTGCCGCTCCTGGGTAGCGTACCCGGAGCCGGGCCTGCCGCCTGCTGCCAAGGTCAAGGGGAGGAGGCGCTGGATAAAGAAAACAAGAGCCGCCACCTCCTCCTCCCCAAACCGTTGCCGGGCCTGCACCCCTGCAGTACGCATTCTGCCGCAAGGCATGCGGCGCTTCTCTGCGCCTGCAGGTCCCTTGCCCTTGGGACTTGGTGTGCTCTTGGCCATGGTTCTGGGGTGGGTGGGAGGCGGAAAAGAAAAGTCCGAAGGGGAAAAAAGTTAGGGGGAAGAAGATAGAAAGAACTTTATAAAAGTAACAAAAACACAGTAAAAGTAGAAATAAAATGCAAAATATAAACTGAGGCAAACAGAGAGATAGATAATAACTAAAAAAAGTCAGGAAAAAGGCTTTAAAGACAAAGGATTGCTATGATAAAGGGAGGATACAAAAGTAGGCCCAGAAACATGGCATAGAGTGAAAAACAAGATGGCCGCGCCCATTCGCGACCGCGTGGGTAAGTTTGCGCGATATTTCTCGCGAACATGTACTATTTATCGTGAACAAGTAAAATGCGCTCCCGAACACGTCAATGCACATCGCGAACACGCTATCCGCGACCCGGAACAGGAAATAAGGCATCGCGAGCGGGCGCGACTATAGAAAAACAAGATGGCCGCGCCCATTGGCGACCGCATGGGTAAGATCGCGAGATATATCCCACGAGCATGCAAACAGTTCCCCGAACATGCTTACCGCGCTCGCGAACAAGAAAAAGCCATCGCGAACAGGTTGCCACAAGCAACTACGCAAGCTCGCGAAGCTTCGCGAAGGTCGCGTAGTGCAATGACATCTTCGCGAAGCTTCGCGAAGCGCAACTACGCGAACTACACCCAGGGTTAGTAATATGTCACATTGCGGGGGCGCGAGTTATAGTTAGCTCAACTAACAGTAGATGGCTACTGACTCCTGAGGTGGAAGCCGGGAGTATTGCTAATTTTAAAAGTGTTTTTGTGTTTTTATTCTCTGCTACGACCTTACCCTCTGTTGCTCTCTTTTCCCCGCGCAGCCGATCCAGGCGCTGCTGCGGGTTGTAGAAGGTTTACCGCCATTACTGGGAAAGCCCTGAGGACAGGCCACGCCCATTGACGCTAGGCCATGCCCCCTCCCGCTTTATTTACCGCGTCTCCTTCACCGCACGCATTAGATGGCTACTGACTCCTGAGGCGGAAGCCGGGAGTATTGCTAATTTTAAAAGTGTATTTCTGTTTTTATTCTCTGCTACGACCTTACCCTCTGTTGCTCTCTTCTCCCCGCGCAGCCGATCCAGGCGCTGCTGCGGGTTGTAGAAGGTTTACCGCCATTATTGGGAAAGCCCTGAGGACAGGCCACGCCCATTGACGCTAGGCCACGCCCCCTCCTGCTTATTTACTGCCTCTCCTTCACCGCGCGCATTAGATGGCTACTGACTCCTGAGGCGGAAGCCGGGAGTATTGCTAATTTTAAAAGTGTATTTCTGTTTTTATTCTCTGCTACGACCTTACCCTCTGTTGCTCTCTTCTCCCCGCGCAGCCGATCCAGGCGCTGCTGCGTGTTGTAGAAGGTTTACCACCATTATTGGGAGGACAGGCCACGCCCATTGACGCTAGGCCACGCCCTCTGCTCTCCTTTTAAATATGATGCGCCTTCCCCGGCCGCGTAGCGGACGCGCCGCCGGCGTGCCGAAGGCGTGCCTAAGGGAAGCCCGTCTGCGCCCGTCCGTGCCTGGCCGGGACTCGGGGCCCCCCACCCTGATCGTCTTCTTACCTACTCACCTGATCAGCTGCTGGCATACCATGCTGATTGGCCCATCAGCCCTTGGATTCAGGCCCGGATCAACTCTCTTAAAATCGCTCAGTTTGATCTCTCCTATTTCCTACGCCCGTACCCCAGTCCATGCACGGAGGCGTCATGTCCTGCCTCTCCTCTTCCCCGCTCTAAGCACTCTGTTAGTCTCCCCCCTACGGCCTCTATTTCTCTCCTTAACACCCGTTCTGCGGTTAAACACCAATTAGAGCTCCTCGACCTTCTTGATACCACCAAACCAGAGATCCTGTTCCTCACGGAAACCTGGTACACTGCCGCCCCCCTCCCCGATATCCTTACCTCCCTCCCAGATTCCTACTACATTCTCCGCGCCGACCGCCCTGAGGGGAAGATCGGCGGCGGAGTGGCTATGATAATATGCTCTAACCTTCAATTCCAGTCCCTTCCCCATCAGTCCATTCCCTCTATCGACTTTCTGGTTGCACGCTCCATGAACCTTGCGATCCCACTCACTTTCGTACTCCTCGACCGCCCCCCTCAACCTTTGCCTCACTTCATTCCAGCCATACAGGACTTACTGGCTACTTTGGTGGTCAACAACTCCGCGGTCCTTTTATTGGGTGACTTTAACTTCTGGCCGGGTGATCCACGTGAAGACACCATGTCCAAAGAGTTTTCTGACACCCTTCACTGTCTTAACTTTATCCCTCACAGTTTTGCTCAGGGGCATACCCTTGATCAAGTTTGGTCTGCTAATCTGTCTATTTCTTCGCCCACGATATCCTCCTGTGCCTGGTCTGATCACTTCTTGATCACCTTTTCCGCTCCATTGGGGGAGATTAACACCCCTCCTCTCCCAAAAAATACCTATGCTCGTAACTGGAATAGGGTGGACTTGACCGCCTTAGGCCATTCTTTAGCCTCCTCCGCCCCTACTTTGACAGATTTGTCTCAAAATCGACAGGTAGCCACCATCGATACCTGGCTCTTAGAGGCCTGTAACCATGTTGCACCTCTCAGACGAGTCAGAACACGCTGCCCTCAGAATGCCAACAGATGGTTTTCTAGTGCTTTAAAGAACCAGAAGTTGGCACTTCGACAGGCTGAGCGTCAGTGGCGCCGCAGATACTGCCCTGACCTTAAGTTCCTTTATTTGACACTACTTAGAGCTTATAAAAAAGCCATACTCGCCGCTAAGCTAGAATATTTTTCCCAGAAAGTTCATCAGGCAGCAAACAAACCCAAGGAGATATTTGCGATCGTCCATGAGCTTGCTGCCTCCGACAGAGTTGCTCCTAGACCCATTCCTTCCCAATCCCTCTGCAACTCCCTCAATGACTTTTTCATTGAGAAGATTGCTACTATCAAGCAGAATATTCCCATGGCCCCTCCTTCATTTTCTTGTCCCCCTTTACCCCTGTCCCCCTCCTCTCTTGACCAATTCCCCTTGATTTCAGTAGAGGCCTTTCGTACTCTCCTGGGAAAAGTCAAAACTGGCTCCCCTGCTGACGTTTGCCCGGCACACATCCTTAGGGAGATTTTCTCCTACTGCCCAGTCCCCCCCAATACCTTGCTTAACACCTCAATTACCTCAGGAATTGTACCTGATGTTTTCAAAGCAGCTACGGTAATCCCTATTATAAAAAAAGCCGGCGCGGATCCTTCTGCCCCTTCCAATTTTAGACCGATCTCGCTTCTCCCACTCCTGGGCAAGATCCTAGAGAGCCATATCACCTCCTCACTTTCCACCTACATTGAGGCCCATCTTCTCCTGGCCGACCACCAGGCCGGCCTTTGGCCTGCACATTCTACGGAATCTGTTGTCCTTTCGGGGGTTGATGAGCTCAGACGCGGCGCCGACACCAATTCCCCCCAGGCCTTAGTCCTTCTCGATCTCTCGGCCGCCTTTGACACGGTCGACCACTCCATTCTTCTCGACCGTGTCAGGGGCGCCGGCCTACAGGGGTCGGCCTTGACCTGGCTCACCTCTTTTTTAGAAGGCCGTACTCAGGCTGTTCGTTTGGAAGGCTTTCTTGCCCCCACCTGCTCTGTTTCTTGTGGGGTTCCCCAAGGCTCTTCCCTCTCCCCCCTTTTATTCAATCTTCACATCCATCCCTTCATTATTGCTTTACAGGAGTTTGAGGTCACGGCGTTCAATTACGCTGATGACCTCCAGCTCATTTTCAACCTTTCTTCCTCTCCTGACTCAGTTTCCAGGGTCCACTCTACTCTTACTTTCATTTTCAACTGGATGAACCTCAATCAATTAAAATTGAATCCCGATAAGATGGAGCTGGTTCTCATTGGTGGTCCCTCTAATCCCTGGTCCCCCGCTTTTTGGCCCCCCATTTTTGGCTCTCTCCCGTCTCTCTTGGCATCTGTTAAAACCCTGGGCATTAAAGTCAGCCAGGACCTCTCTCTGCGTCTCCAGATTAGCTCAGCTGTTTCTTCTTGCTTTCTGGCCCTAAGAACCATCCGGAAAGTCTCACGCTACTTCACGGTCGAAGCCCTTAAACTCATTGTCTTGGCAATGATCCTATCCCACCTAGACTATGGCAACGCCCTGTATGTGGGCATTCCCGCCTACGAGGGCCGTCGCCTGCAACTTATTCAAAATCAAGCGGCTCGCCTTATTTACAGGCTCCCCAAGTATAATCACATTACTCCCTTGCTTAAGACTCTCCATTGGCTCCCCATTAGGGTGCGCTTGCTCTTCAAGATGGGGCTGTCTGATTTTTATGTCTCTAGCTGGCACTGCCCCCGCATTCATTAGATCCAAGATCAATGTATATGTCCCCATTAGAAATCTTCGCTCTTCCACCCAGTTCCTTCTCCTTGTCCCCCGATTCCGCAAAAAGAAATCGGGTGGCTCCAGGTTTTCGACACTCGCTCCCCTCTTCTGGAACTCACTTACTCAGGCAATTAGGTCTATTCCTTCCTACTTGGACTTTCGAGCAGCTCTGAAAACTTATCTTTTCTCCTCTGTCTTTTCTTCCTAATTCCCGCCCTTCTCCCTGCTTCAGTGTTAGTTTCCTTCTTCAGCGCCATGAAACCGTTTGGTAATAGAGCGCTTTACAAAACCCTTTCAACTTCAACTTCAACTTCAACAATAACAGGGGAATTTCTATGGTTTTCTATGATTGAAATGTCCAACTAACTATAACATCCCTGAAACCTATGGTTTTTTCAGTGATTTCCATTGGTTTTTTAAATGTTAATTTCTAACTATAATCTGAATGAAAACTATGTTTTTTTCAGTGAATTTCTAAGGTTTTTTAAATGCTAATTTCTAACTATGACGTGCCAGTAACCTTTTGTTTTTTTCAGTGAATTTTAAGGTTTTTTTTTAAATGCTAATTTCTAATTATAATGTTTATTAAATCTATCTTTTTTTCTGTTTTTTTTAATTATCAACCCATTCTCAACTTGCTGAAAACTGCAAATCTCACCACTCTTCCATCGAGACCTTACGGCAAAAAAATCGCCACAAACGAGAGCCACAACTAACGCTAATGAAATGCAAAGTAGGCGTTCCCGTACAAAAAAACACAAAAATACCACTTCCCCATATTTTCAACGACCAGCCAAATCTGCAATGCGATCCAAAAAGCACGCTATAAGCCAAGTTAGCAGTAACAAATTAACATCAACCTTTAACTGGTGTAAGGAGGTCGACTATCTACTCCGTGAATTGGACCTATCTCACAGCCACATCTAAAGACCAACACGTGATCGAGCTACTGATCATGCAGGTCCGACACACAACAAGACCACAACACACAGCGCCACCACCACCAGAACCTACCCCCTGCACCACCCCCCTACTACCACCGAGGCAGCGCAAAACAGAACAACGGACCTTCCCAAAACGCCATGCCCCTCAGCCACACAATAGCTGCATGTTGGGAGATGTGGCAACCAACTATATATGAAGGAGGCAAGTCACCCATCAACAATAAAGCACACAATACCAAGTGTAATGCTGATGTGCTGCACAGACCTCACTATGCAAAGTACAAACCTCTCCATGTGGAGATATACTATTGATACTTGTAGTGTAGTCCACAGTGGACGCAATCATGTTACCTCAGGCAGTAGGGAAGATCTCGGTCATGTAGCTGTGTTGGCCCCCCTGGAAGCGGAAGCAGAGTGGGCTGCTCCAAAGTACGCCCCTTCAGCGTAGGAGTATGAATAAATAGGCCAGGCCCTAGGCGTGGTTCACTTGAGGGAAGACCAACGAGTCTGTCACAGCGGCAGCTCTCACCCTGGTACGTGGCTGCTGCCATAACTGCAGGCCTCCTCGACACAGGCCCCCTGCGAACCCAGCGGCACACCACCGCAGATTTATGTCTGTACCAACTACTGCCTTCGATGTACACTGCAGACAGCAGCGCTCACAATTCAGATGCAGTGGCGATTGCAGATGTCGCAGTCTAGTTTGCAAAACCCATTGCTCCCAGTGTGGCCCGCCCAGACCACGCATCATCGCATGGTGCTCACACGCTGTGTGCTTCAGGTGCTACTAACTCACTGCACCATAAATCATCGCCATGTGGCCTCATCAAGGCACAATTCATTAGACAAAACACATTGCTTCCAGTGTGGCCCACCGGGACCACGTATCATCGCAGGGTGCGCACATGCTGCGTACTCCAGGTGCCACTAACTGTGCAGCTCAACTCAATGCCACGTGGCTGAGCGCCCATCCTGACCGCTGCCTCTGCCCTACACTTGGGTTACACGGTTCACAATTCAAGATTAGTAGCGACGCAAATTGCGTAAGAGACTATAATGGGTTAAGAAGACCAAATGCTCCCAATCTGTGCAGCTCAAGTCAACATCACCTGCCTGTGGGCCTTTGCTGACCGCTGCCTCTGGCCTACACTGTGGAAGACCAGCGACATGTGGTGCCAACTAACCCTGTTCAACACAAGCCGATCCCACATGTGTAACTGTGTCCTGAGTCCTGAATGGCAGCGACCACAGCACCAGACTCCCTTAGATCAGTAAGGGGTATTTCCATATGGAAGGCCGGCGACAAGTGTTGCCACTGAACCTGCACTTCGCAGGCCGGTGGGGCCACCAACGTATGCACGTGGCTGTGGGCCCTTGCTCACCACTACCTCTGGCCTACACTGTGGAAGACCAGTGACAAATGGTGCCACTAACCGTCTTCAACACAAGCCAATCCCACATGTATAACTGTGTCCTAAGTCCTGAATGGTAGTGACCACAATTCCGTGATTCAACCACAGCACCAGACTCCCTTCGATCAGTGAGGCATATTTCCATATGCCGCGGCTGTCGACACGTGATGCCAATAACTCTGTTCAACACAAGCCGATCCCACATGTGTAACTGTGTCCTGAGTCCTGAATGGCAGTCACCCAAAGTCCGTGGCAGTGACCACAGCACCACACTCCTTTCGATCAGTGAGGCATATTTTGATATGCAAGGCCGGCAGCACGTAGTCCCACTAACCCTCTTTAACACAAGCCGATCCCACATATGTAACTGTGTCCTGAGACCTGAATAGCAGTCACCCCAAGTCCGTGGCAGCGACCACAGCACCAGACTCCCTCTCATCAGTGAGGCATACTTCCATATGCAAGGCCAACAGCACGTGGTGCCACTAACCCTGTTCAACACAAACCGATCCCACATGTGTAACTGTGTCCTGAACGTCATTGACCCGAACTTCCTGACACTGACCACAGCACCACACTCCCTTCGATTAGTGAGGGGTATTTGCATATGAAAGTCCGGCGACACGTGATGCCACTGAACCTCCACTACGCAGGCCGGTGGGGCCACCAACGTATGCATGTGGCTGTGGGCCCTTGCTCACCGCTACCTCTGGCCTACACTAAAGTCAGCACGCCTCACAAATCAGATAAAGTCCTAATTCCACATGACGCAGTCCAGAACCAAGACACATTGCTCCCAGTGCGGCCCGTCCACACCAAGCATCATCACAGGCTCATAGAGTCTCAATGCTTCTGGTGCCACTAACCCTCTTTAACACAAGCCGATCCCACATGAGTAACTGTGTCCTGAGTCCTGAATGGCTGTGACCCCAAGTCCATGGCACTAACCACAGCACCACACTCCCTTCGATCAGTGAGGCATATTTCGATATGCAAGGCCGGCGACACGTAGTTCTACTAACCCTCTTTAACACAAGCCGATCCCACATGTGTAACTGTGTCCTGAGTCCTGAGTCCTGAATGGCAGTGACCCCAACTTCATAGCAGCGACCACATAACCAGACTCCCTTCAGTCTTATTTATTGTTCTTTTCTTTAAATTATTTTTTTAATATGTAAATCTATACATGACTAAGATTCTTCTTTGTCCAACCGCACAGGGACACTTCCAGGCCGAAGAAGGTTGTTGAGGGTATGATGGTAATGTGGGAAGAGGCTGCGTTACCTGCTGATGTGGGAGAGACATCATCAAAGGCGTATCTATCACAGAAAGAACTCCAATATGTTTTCACAAATGCCTCGGACAAATCCCAGCTGATGGACTGAATCACAAAAGGGTTTTTCAATGCTTATGTAGTGTGAGTTATGAACAGTTCTCACCCAGGCTCGCATAGGGCCAGCTGCGACCCGTCCGCTCGACTCAATGACGCAGTACTACAAGCCGTCTGCGTCATTGTTTCTATCCCGGCCCTGTTCCGTCATACGCCACGCCACTCCGATTACGTTCCAACTTTGGCCCCACATAGCTACCTGTCGCAGGCGTACTCGCTGTTGGTGTGCAGGTCAGTAGTCTAGTTCTCAACATCTCACGGCCACTCCCTCAGGGCAGGTTTGCACACACACCACACCCATCCAGCACATGCATCACAGGCCATATGACCATGCAAATATACTAGATGGACAACATCACATCCTTTATTGCCAGTGCTGACTAGATGGCGGACGCTCCACGTGTCTCAATCATAAAGAGTCTTTGAAAAGTTGCACAGAAGGTTAGTCGCACCCTGATCTGTATAGCCGTCAGGGGCCTACCACCCCCTTGGTGCAGACTTCAGATTCACAGGGTTAGTACCACCCGAAGCTCATATGGCCATCAGGGGCCTACCACCACATGGCACGGACTTGAATTCCACAGGCTTAGCGGCCCCAAAAGCTGATGTGGTGTCCGCCATTGATGACTCAGGACTCAGCGACATGTGTGAGATCCGCCGAGCCGCGGAGAAACTGATGTGGTGTCTGCCATTGATGACTCAGGACTCAGCGACACGTGTAAGATCTGCCGGGACGTGGAGAAGATGATGTGGTCTCCGCCATTCATGACTCAGGACTCAGTGACATCTGTGAGATCCGAGGAGAAGCTGATGTGGTCTCCGCCATTCATGATTCATGACTCAGCGACATATCTGGGATGTGCAAAGTTTTGATGGGCAATTGGAGTGCCCACTGCTCCACACTCTGGTGGCACTAGGTAATTATTTGCTCAGTGTCTGTCTGTCTCTCTCTCTCTCTCTCTCTCGCTCTCTCACACACACTCTCTCTCTCTCCTTTTTCCTTCTTTTCCTTCTATCTCTCTAACTCTCTCTCTTCCTTCTCCCTTTCTCACTCCCTTTCTTTCCTTCCCTCTCTTTTTCTCTCTGGCATTTTTTTACTTCTCTGTTTCTCAGTGTCTCTCTCCTTTGATATGCCCATTACACGTCCTTATTTTGTGCTTTATTTTCCAGGCTCTGTCGTCGACATCCATAGTCCTTACATGAGTGTTCCGCCTTTTTGTTTTCTATTATTTTTGTTAAATTTTGTTTTTTAGTTTATCATTCATATATATATGTTAATAAAAAAAGAAAGTTTGAAAATAGTTTATCGTTTATCGTTTACATATATATGTTTATAACAAAACTAAAGTTTGAAAAAAAAAATTATAACTTTTTGGTTATTCTCTTCACTGCTGTGTGACTCTTTCTTGTTCTTATTACTGTTATTTGATGGAGTCCACCATGGTGTTAAATTTTGGGGCACTTATCGCGGGAATACTGGTGATGTCTGCAGTTTGCACCAACTTCTGAATAGTGTGTTAGATTTATCTCAACTTTACTTCCATTAAAGTGCTGATAATAAAAGGCAGACTAGCCGTTCCCATACAAAAAGACACGAGGTGCACCTTTGCAATTTATTCTAAATACTAAAATCCTGTATTGAATTGAACTGAGATAGTGGCCGCATTTACAGTGTACACACAAAATCAATTAAGAAATCTCATTGTATTTATATTGATTGGGAATAGTGTGTCAGGTGCTGGATCTTGACGAGATACACTGCTCAGTTCGTATATTGTTCTGCACATGAAAAAAATCACATCACACTTTCACACCAACTGCAATGCGAAACAAATTCCGGCGATAAGCCACGTTAGCACCAGGGACTTTACATCTGCTTTCTGCTGGTGTTAAGCAGGACGACTACCTGCACCATGAAAGAGAACACAGCCAAGAGCCACAGCAGAACACCCACAGGTGCTATAGAGTCAATGAGCATGATACAGGGATACACATGAGGGCCACACGACTCATCGCAACAACTCCAGGACCGCCAATGCCCCCCAAACCCACATCTGAGCAAGTGTGTCCCTGTGGTCATTGTCTTAGCATGATAGGCACAAGCCCTGCAACATCACAGTGTGCTGTCACCTCAGCGTTGGCAGTGAGCCTGGACATGTAGCTACGCACGCATCCTCCTGCATGCACAACTGTCATGTGCTGGTCTGGAATACACAGGTCAGCGCAGGGGTGTGCCTATCTGGCAAGGGGAACGGGGTGTCTCGGACATGTTCGTGTACAGGAAGTGCGGTCAGTGTGTCTCTGTGTTCTGGTGTGGCCTGCCACAATGGTCGCAGCACTCAATATTGTAAAGTGGCATACACCACCTCCAAACGGCACTGTGATGGTGTAGTTTGAATGTAGCAGGACATGCACGAATAGACATTACAATGGTATGCCGTAAGAGTGCACAAGATACAACAGTGCACTGTAGAAAAGTGTGGGGGCTCGTGGGAGGGAGGAGCAGCTGTTTGGCAACGTAACGCACAGTGAACTCGCCCATGTGCCACATGATGGGCATCTCATCCATGATGACCACGATCGCAGACATCCTACAACACCAACGACAGGCCTTTGTACACATCCTGTATGAATGCAGCGTGGTTTTCACTTCTATGCTCGTTCAATGGTGTGATGTTGACGGGTTGTGTGACTTGTGCTCCTTGTTGGTGTGTTTCATTTTGGCCATTGCTTGTCTATACTTGTGCTGTACTTAATTGTGCATGTGTGCTATTCTGCCCATCTCCCCCATCCCCCACTCCCTGCTTCTTCCTCTTCCTGGTGCTGTTGTGTCTATAATTTTGTTGCTCCACACATAAATACATGTAAAGAACAAATTAGAATAGTTCCTTGATTCTTTTAGGTTTCAAAACTTCTCACTATTGGTTTCTTTTTAATTTTCCATATAAACCGTTTTTTTAATATTCAACAACACATAGAAGTCAGAAGTGCAACGTATTCTATCAACACATTTTCTAGAACATTCTACAACACGTGCAGGTTAAAAGTTCATCAATTTTTTAAAACGTAACAATATTTTTTTGCAATATATTCTCGAACATTTAATGGCACGTGCAGGTTAAAAGTTGACGATTGTTTTAAGCTCGAACAGTGCCTTCCAAATGCAAGTAGCAGGCGTGGTTCAGTTGAGCAAATTTTATCCTATGATATGTACTCCACGTTGAAACTGCTTTTTCTTAACCAATCACAAAGATGCTTTTCCACAAAACGAATGTGCACCCTACTTTGAGAACAAATGCTTTTCATCTCCCAATCATGTATCGTTTTGTATGGCAAAAAAAGTAGTTCACCATCTTTAAACATATCTCTTATTCTAATGAGGAACTGCATGAGCTACAGACATCTTTCCATACCTTCCAGCCATACCTTCAAAATGCTAGTGTGTATCGTAGGACACAGCTATATTTTGGTGCAAGAGGTATGCAGAACACAGACGTATTGACTTAGACCTAGGTTTACAAAATGTGGACATTCAATGGCTTGCACAGAGAAGATTGAAGTGGCACCAATTGCTACCTTTGGTTAAAACCTCTTTGCATCTTCCACACCCTGACCTCATGATTTTGCATTGTGGTGGAAATGACCTAGGCACATTGACTGGGGTAGGTTTGGAAATGCTTATGAAGGACACCTTTGTACACCTCAGCTCAGCACCATGTGACTCTGGGCAATAGCTCACTTAACAGCTCACATAATTTCCACGCCGGCCTGGAGGGCCTTCAGAGCCATAGGGGTGAGTAGTTTATGCTTTACAAATACCGTATTGATTTGATATGCACAAATTTACCTTTGCACTCCCTGTATAACACCCGCTAAGCACCATACACAAGTTACAATGTTCAAAACAAAAAGTTCTTCCGAGTAGGTATAACTACATGCTGAAACTACTTGACAGATGTGGCACAGCGGCCAGAGCACATGACTTCACAGCATATGACACGCAGTTTGGACTCACGCTTTCATCCCCAACTCTGGCAGTACCTCAGCTTAGCACCATGAGACTCTAGGCAATAAATCTCATATTTTCCATACCACAGGACTTTCAAACCAGTAGAAGTCAGTTGTTTGTCCTAGTAGGTATAAACACATACTGACACTACTTCCACAGGTGTGCTGCAGCGGCCAGGGCACATGACTTCACACCATAAGACACACAGTTTAGGCTCACGCTTTCATACCTGACTCCCGCAGCAGCTCACCTTAGCAGCATCAGACTACGCAAAACCTCACTTAATTTCTGTACCCAGCACTTTCAGACCGGTAGGTATGAGTAGTTCGCTTCGCACCCCCTCTATAGCACACCCTAAACACCCCACAGAGTTTACAGCTTTCCTACACTCCTCTTTTCTACTTTTTTCACCCTTTTTTTCCCCTTACTCGCTTCAACAGAATCACAAAATGGCAGCCAACACTTCCTAGTTGCAACCGCTCACACCGCTCGCAGCCAATAAGCAGCAAGCTCCTGCTTGTAACGCCTCAGCCAATCAGATGGCAAAATTCCCAAATATCGATATCTGTAAATTTTGATATTTCTCAAAAACTACTGAACGGATTTACACCAAATAAATAAAACCGTGCCTTATAGACCAAGACCCTTCTCCCTGCCAAATTTGGGATAATTCCGTTCACCCGTTCGACCTGTAGCCTTGTCTAAAGTTTCCTATGGAAATTAACATGGAGAAAACACGTTTTGGGACCCCCCTTTTTTCTCAGCCCCTCCTTGACGAATCACCTCCAAACTTTCAACATAGGAGCTGATATAAACAAAGAATTAGTTTGATATATTTCATGAAGATTCATCAAACGACGCCAAAGTTATAAGCAAAACAAAAATGCTCTTCCTATGGAAACTTGGTCCTAAGTATAAATACCTACTGGCGGGTCATATATACATATATATATATATATATATATATAAATATATATATATATATATTCACTTAAAAAACCATAGGTTTCACACATGTTATAGTTAGGTGGATATTTCACTCGTAAAAAAACAATGAAATTCCCCCGTTATAGTTAGTTCAGATAACTATAACTCGCGCGCCCGCAATCCACTGCTCATGACGTCACATATTACATCACTCATGACATGGTCAGTGGCATCACTCATGACATCACTGATGACATCATCCTTGTGATAGAGTGGCGGTCGCGCGAGTTATAGTTATCTGAACTAACTATAACGGGGGAATTTCATTGTTTTTTTACGAGTGAAATATTCACCTAACTATAACATGTGTGAAACCTATGGTTTTTTAAGTGAATTTGCAAGGTTTTTTAAATGCTAATTCCTAACTATAACATGTGTGAAACCTATGGTTTTTTCAGTGAATTTGTATGGTTTTTTAAATTCTAATTTATTTATGTATTATTTTTTTTTATACATTTATTTTACAATAAACTACGTATTAAAAATGTTTTTTTTATTTTTTTTGGTTTTCACCGTGCGCACACGGTGCGCGCACCCCCGCGATTTAAAAAAAATATATTTTTTCTGCCTTCGGGGTCCTTCAGGGACCCCCTGACAAAGGCTAGGGGGTCAGGAACTCTCTACCCTGCCCCCTTTTCACGGTCGCCACCTTCCTTTTTCACTCTCGCACTGAAAACAAACAAAATGGCAGCCGACACTTCCTGATTTCGACCGATTTGAACGTTGACTAACATGTAACCACCAATCAGAATTACGCTCGCGCACGTTAGGGTGCTCGCACGGTGCTCGCACGGTGCGCGCGTGGTGCGCGCACCCTGCGCGCCTATAGATATTGATATGCTTTTAAATGCTATTTTCTCAGGAAATGCTGAACAGATTTACACCAGACCTGCAAAAGGGACTTTCTTGACCTTATGGCTACCTCTCTGCAAAATTTCAAGAAATTCTGTTCAGCCGTTCGGGCTGTAGCTTCGTCTAAAGGTCCTATGGAGAAATGCATGGGGAAAACGCATTTTGGGTCCCCCCTTTTTTCTCGGCCCCCGCTTGACGAATCACCCCGAGACTTTCAGGGTAGGAGCTGAACGGAGCGCCCCATTAGTTTTGAAAATTTCGCGAGGATTCGTCGACCGGCGCCAAAGTTATTCCAAATAGAATGTTGCGGTTTTCCTATGGAAACAGGGTCCTAACTATAACTACCTACTGGCGACCGCCAGTAGGTAATATATATATTACCTACTGGCGGTCGCCAGTAGGTAGTTATAGTTAGGACCCTGTTGAAGCCATTTGGTGACATCATAAAGAGAGGTAGTCCATCACGGAGGAGTAAGATGCAGCATGTTAAAAGCAAGACTGAGCATCATCCCACTGGGGTATTAATGACATTTTAATTTCACATCAATTTCAGGACGAACTCACTCGAGAATTATCAGAAGCAACTACAAATACCACAAGGCCAGAGAAGTGGCCACGCCCACCGGGGCGTTTCTCATGAATAAATTCAGTTGCAGATGCCGGTCCTGTCTCATCGTGTGAACGCCAATGATTAAGGGTCAAAGAGGACTCGAAACGCGTCTGGCAATTTTTCAAGATGATGCTCTTGCCTTTTCCTGTGTGCAGCCTTCGTGAATAAATATTCGGAGTACAACCTACCTTGTGAGGCTCTTCCTTATGGGGTAACCTTGTTTGATTGGATATATATATATATATATATATATATATATATATATATATATATATATATATACATTTTCACCACGTACTCACAAGTACCGTTGCACTCCCGTCAGAGGATAATCATCGCACAGAGTCCATCCGTCATTCAAGGAAATATTCGTTTATTCTTTACATCAGCTTCAAGCCAGAATATACCCTACGCGTTTCAGCGATACACTCGCCTTGGTCACGGGTAAAAGACATTTTGCCAAGTGGTATTTTTAAACACACCATTACGTAAAATGTAACAACATAGAAAGTGGACTGTCGTCATAGAAACTAGGCTCCAAATGATGGCGGCCATCTTAGAGCAGTATCCTTCACAATAAAGTTTTGAACAAATAAAGTTTAAGCCTAAAGGGTAACAGCGTTAATACCAATATGAGGTATTTCGTGATGCTAAAATTGTGGCATACTGCTGGCATTATAGAGTGGGATGAATATGCCTTTTTGCTCAATCGTAATCCCAAGATTGCTGTCCGTTATCTTCTGCCTAAGCTCCATAAGAATGCTGCTAATCCACCAGGGAGGCCCATTATGTCATCGATGGGCTCCTTATTAGAAAAAACATCAAAATACATCGATTATTTTCTTCATCCTTATGTGGAGAAGTTGCCTTCTTATATCAAGGATAGCAGACACTTTCTAAGTCTAATTAAGGACTTTGAATGGAAAGAAGGCTACTTGTTAATGACATTAGACGTGTGTAGCCTTTATACCTCAATTAGACACATACAGGGCATACAGGCCTGCCAAGAATTTCTAAACGCCCGTTCCATCTCGTTCCTGAGACACAATGAGATGCTAGTGCAAATGATGACTTTCTGCCTAGAAAATAATTTTTTTATCTTTGATGGAGTGCTGTTCAGGCAGAAACAAGGGACAGCGATGGGCACCTGCTTTGCTCCCAGCTTCGCCAATCTATTTATGGGGTGCTGGGAGCAGCAGGTGTCTCAGACACAATATCTATACCGCAGCCAAGTGAAATTATGGCTGCGGTATATTGATGATCTCTTTATCGTCTGGAGTGGGTCTGAATTATTAGCGACAGAGTTCATCTCTACATTAAATCAAAATGAAATGAACCTACGATTTGAAGGAACAATGAGCAGCCAGAATATTGAATTTCTGGATCTACACCTGCAAGTTCGGGGTGAAAGATTGATTTCCAAGCTCTTTCGCAAACCGACTGCAGGGAATACTCTGCTGTATGCAAGCAGTGGACATCCTAAAACTTTGATCCGTAGTATTCCCTATGGGGAGTTTCTCCGGGCTCGGAGAAACTGTAGCTTGGATGTGGATTTTGCTACTGGAAGCGAATGTATGTCTCAGAGATTTGCAGAGAGAGGTTACACCCCTAATGTGATCAATGAGGCACTGAGAAAGGCGAATCAATTTACGCAAGAGCAGTTGCTGATACCTAAAGCCCAGGAGGATGACAGTAGTAGCGATGAAATTATAAGATTTATAGCTACATATCACTCCAACTCCTGGGAAGTACGCAAATGCTTAAACCAACATTGGAGAATCTTGTCCACCGAACCAACTCTGGCTAACAGGCTGGGACCAGTGCCGAGTATTACCTACAGAAAATCTGACTCTCTCAAAGATAAGCTCTGCAAAAACGAGGTGACTAGTGCATACAGGACACAGAGTGACATACAGGGATTCTTCACATGCATGCTATGTAAAGCATGCAAGTTTAGTACTAATGTAAAAAAGGTATATTATCCCATTAGTGAAACTGAAAGAATCATAGGCAAACATCTTACCTGTTTGTCGGATTTTTGCGTTTATGTTCTGGTTTGCCCCTGTGCCAAAAAGTATGTGGGGAGCACAATGTTTTCAGCAAAAAAACGTGTGCTAGAACACCAAAGGGCAATCCATAATAAGGACAAACTATCACCGATTGCCAGACACTTTGAGGAATTTCACAGCAGCAACCGTAACCTGTTGAAGTTCTTTGTGATTGACAGAGTTGAGGTGAATCAAAGAGGGGGTGACAGGATACGTAAACTCCGTCAATTAGAATCAAGATATATCCTTGAACTAAATACCAAGGCCCCTGTGGGTTTGAATTCAGAAGAAGAGATGTCTTGGCACTTAGGGGAATAGTATCTGTCTATTGGAACATGTTGTTCCTTAAATTCTAGGTTTCTAGTAATCTAGAAATTCTTTCTTTTAATTTCTTCCGACAATGATCTGATTTCCTATAATTATTTGTAGTATAGCGTACTCTTGAATATCCTGAACATCCATTTTAGATTTATATGTATGCATTTTTAAGTTGTCATTTTTATGGCTCAAATTGGTGGACCAAATTATAACATACTGCAGTGTCGAGGTTATTGAGATAATTTTCTTTAATTGGTTTTCTTCTTTGTTTCTTCCTCCAATGTAGTTCTCTTGATACGTCAGAAGGAAGGAAGATGATCTGTTTTGCATTGTTTCAAAGAAGATTAGTATTGATTGTCCATTTGGACTATAACACACTTACATTGATATTTATATAATATTATTAAGTGTCTTCTTTTCTTCTTTCTGTTTGCATTTCCATATCTACTTGTATGAATTTACCAATGTTTTTTTGCCCACTGGGGTTGATGCAGATGGAGAAAACAAAATCGTGTCTAAGGTGAAAAAAATTATGTTTCAACGAATTGGTTGCAAAATAATCGTATGTTTTTACTTGAAGATAGGCTCTTTGACACATTACCCACTTGGGTAGGATAGCAGTTTTTCCAACATGTTTTGTTTAAAAATATGATAGGATTTGGGTATATGTAGTTACTTAATCCACCTAGGACAATTCGATTAATGTATGTGTACATAAAAGTACCAATGTTTAAATGTTTAAATATTACTTAGCCAATCGAGGACAATACAACCATGTATATATTTGTTTCTCGATTACATGGCAACATACGCAGAGATGGTCAATATTGTGCGGGAGCGGAATGAGATGGGTTGCATTCCGTTCCGTTTTTCTCAAATGCCGACTGGTAAATAATATCCTTGTTTGTAGGCGTGATGGATACACCATTTGTTGCTTAGGAATTTGAATTATAGAATTGTCAAAGTATACTGCAGTAGATTTTGGCTATTAACGCTGTTACCCTTTAGGCTTAAACTTTATTTGTTCAAATCTTTATTGTGAAGGATACTGCTCTAAGATGGCCGCCATCATTTGGAGCCTAGTTTCTATGACGACAGTCCACTTTCTATGTTGTTACATTTTACGTAATGGTGTGTTTAAAAATACCACTTGGCAAAATGTCTTTTACCCGTGACCAAGGCGAGTGTATCGCTGAAACGCGTAGGGTATATTCTGGCTTGAAGCTGATGTAAAGAATAAACGAATATTTCCTTGAATGACGGATGGACTCTGTGCGATGATTATCCTCTTACGGGAGTGCAACGGTACTTGTGAGTACGTGGTGAAAATGTATGGATGATTGTGGGTGTCTTCGGACCCACGGTTGCACCGGCGCTAAAGTGTCCCGGGCTATCTGAAGGAGTGAAGGAGCATATATATATATATATATATATATATATATATATATATATATATATATATATATATATATATATATATATGAACAAACTTCTCTCTCGCTTCTCCCTCAATCCTGGGGTTCGTCGCAACAAAGGAAAGCACGGCACCACAGAGAACACTGGATTAGTGTTTATTCAGCAAATGAACTTCAGGAACACGCACAGAAGGACGGTCGACGCGTTTCGGCACTCAGCCTTCAACTGGACCATAGAGTCCTAATGTCCAGAGTGTCTTTTAAAGAAACCATTTACAAAAAATAGTAGAAAGTGAAAACATACTGGACGTGAATTACATCGTCGATCAAGGTATGTTATTTAAAGGTAAATAAAAGTTTTAGATCAAAGAGAACCACAATAATTCATCCTCCATGGTAATTGCTGATAAATTAAATAATTTTTAACGATTGTTGCAATTAATATCAGATAATTTGGAATTAGAGATAAATCACAATCGCGGTAAAGTACCTTTAGACTGTGAGGGAGTCAATTAGATTAAGGCAATTGTAAATAATGAAGTCCTGCTAACGATTAAATGTTCACATGGTGAGTCATCATAATTTTTTACCAAACACAAATGATTTTCTGAAAGGAGTTTTCTCATAAAGTATGTGTGTCAGTGGACAAAATTAATTAGTTGTCAAGAATTCATAACGTTACCAACCTAGAATCATCTAAAGACAAATTCCAACTGTTGCAATATCAAATTCATATGTCTATGTCAGCAATAATCAGAGGAGGGATAAGTAAAGAGAGATACCGTGAAAACAATTAACGATTTGCAATTTTAGATCAACACTGGAAATAATATACAAGTCCAAAGAGGGGGAAACAGGAAGGAGCCCATCATAAGTGGTCAGTTCAGAATTTTCAAAGGTGCACATGCAGTTCGGCATCCAAGTTATGTCCTAATGGGTTTTCTGTACCCATTAGTAAAATCATTCTCGACTCTGCTCTTCTTAGCTCAAGAATACGGTTTCCACCCCTTTCTTTCTGTCGGACAATTTTGATGCCAGAGTACTTAAGCAGATTACTGTCACTTGAGTGGAAGTCAAAAAAATGTTTGGCCATGGGATATGTGAAGTCCTTATTCTTGATTGCACGCAGATGTTGTAGGATGCGGAGTTTAAGTTTATTGGTTGTGCTACCAATATAGTATTTCTGACATGGGCATTCCAATCTGTAAATTGCATATTTTGATTCACATGTGATATGGTCTTGAATCTTTTCATGATGGCCATTCTGTAATTGATAAGAAGTGATGTTTTTACCCTGTTCACACGCCTTACATTTTGAGCATTTCCAGAATCCCGGTGTGGTTAACCAAGACGTGGTGATTTGCGGTTTAATTTCAAAATGGCTGTGTGTGAGAATGTCTCCCAGAGAGGCAGTTTTTCGATAAGTAATTCTTGGACCGGGAGGCAGAATTTTCTTAAGGGTTTCATCAAGCAGCAGTACTTCCCAATATTTGGATATGGTTTTTTGGAATTCATTACTTTGATTGTTGAAATCAACTATGAGTCTCGTTATGGTAGCAGTGTCCTCTTTGTTCCGGCCTACTTGGAGTAATTCATTTCTGTTTTTATTTATAACTCTGTTTCTTGCGGTCAGGATTACATCCAAGGGATAGCCTCGTTGTAGAAAACGTTGACTCATCTCATCTATTTGTAGGCTGAAATCTGAGACTTCTGAGCAATTCCTTCTGGCTCGTAACATTTCCCCGTAGGGGATACTCCATTTAAGTTTAGCTGGATGTCCACTGTTAGCATGAAGAATGCTGTTACTGGCCGTGGGTTTTCTGTGCATTTTGGTACAGAATTTGCCATTCAGTATAAATACTTCGACATCCAGAAATACAATGTTGGTGGTGCTAGTTGTAAATGTAAAGGTCAATTGGTATCTGTTGGTGTTGAGAGAATCCAGAAAGTTTGTAAAGAGCTCTATATCACCTTCCCAAATGATGAACAGGTCATCGATATATCTTGAACAGAATTTGATGTTTTTTGCGCGATCGTCTTTTAAGACTTCAGTTTCCCATATTGCCATGAGGAGATTGGCATAAGTTGGAGCAAAGGATGTGCCCATCGCGGTCCCTTGTTTTTGCAGGAACAGTTCTCCTCTAAATAGGAAGACGTTATGTGTCAAACAGTATGTCAGCATTTCAATCAACATCTCAGAATGTTCCAAAAAGCAAATTGCTCTGATATCAAGGAATTCTTTTACTGCTGCAATTCCATCAGGGTGGCGGATGGAAGTGTAAAGTGAAGAAACATCAATGGAGGCCATGATGTAGTTTTCTTTCCACTGTAGTTGATCAATTTTTTGCAAAAAGTCCATTGTGTCCCTCAAGTATGATGGGAGGGCTGTAACATAATTCATTAAGAAGATGTCAATAAACCGAGATGTAGATTCTAATAAAGAGCCAATGGAACTAACAATGGGTCTGCCTGGTGGATTAATAGTTGACTTGTGGATCTTTGGTAAGAAATAAATAGTTGCCGTGATAGGATGATTTGTTTTTAAGTATAAATATTCTTCCAGATCAATAAGTTCTCTCTCTCTCCAAGCCAAGAGTTTCAAATGATATTCCTCTGTCCAATTCTTGATTGGATTCTTTGTTAATTTCTCATAATGATCCTTATTGTTAAGTTGTCTAGCAGCTTCTTTAATGTAATCCTCACAATTTTGAATAACAATGTTACTGCCTTTGTCAGAGGCTTTGATGATGATGTTTTGATCATTGCGTAGTTCTTTTAATGCATTGTGTTCTTCATAAGTGAGGTTCCATGTCTTGCTCTTATTCTTATGTTTAGTTGTAGTTTTGAACTTTTTGTTCGATGATGTAGGACAATTTGTGGACATCTTATTGATCTCCTCCACCATAATTTCCTGAAAGAGATCGATTTTATTGCCGGGAGGAAGTTGTGGGCAGAAGGTTGATCGGTTTTTGGAACCACTATTTCCTCCTCTGTTGGTTTCAAGGCCTGTGTCTTGACAATATTGTAGGTCAGACATGGAAGGAAGGCTGCTAGCACCAACTTGTGTAGAAGATTCAGTTTGTAATAAGGTAGCTGTTCTTAATGCTGGAATGTCTTTAATACTCAAGGGTTGAGTGGGTTGGCTTGGTGGGAGTGTAGAAGATGGTTGGGAAGGTCTCTCTTCAAAATATTTCTTGAGTTTGATTTTGCGGCAAAATTTATACAAGTCAATGCGTATGTTGGCTAGATCCATGTCTTTATTGGGACAGAAGGATAAGCCCTTATTAAGCAGTGAGGTTTGTGCTTTATTGAGAATTTTATTGGAGAGATTAACAATCAGGTTGAGATTTTGTGATTTTAATTTTGTTTTGCTCTTCCTCTTCCTCTTTTGGGTCTGACCGCCTCTCCTGGTTCTCCGTTTCGGGTTTGTGATCGTCCTCTCCCCCGTGATGGTCCTTGGCCGCGTCCTCTTTGTCGCGTTGTCATCTGCATGAGGCGCATTTCCCCGGAAAAATCCAGACTAGAGGTAATTTGATCCTCATCAGCTGAGCTTAATTCAGAGCTCTCTTCTGACGCAGGAGTTTCTTGTCCACTGTATTTGTCCATGACTACACGATTTCTCAATGTGTCGTATTTTCTGGCAAAAGTATAAATTCGGCCATATGTGTAGTCCAGTCTGTCCCTGTTAAATTTGTTAGCTTTACGTTTTTCCACATCATCCTCATGTTTATTGACTTTCTTTTCCATTAATTCAATTAGTTTGGTAATTTCCTCATCAGAAGGGACTTGATTCAACTCTGTCTCCAATTCTTTAATGGTTATGGCAATCGTGGCTAACTTCCTTTCAGCGTGGGCAATCAAGGTGGCCATTAGTCTAAATGAGCATTCGTTGGTGTCGGTTTGCCATTGTTTGATTAAGTCAGCATCCAAGTCATTGAGGGTGGGCATGATGAGAATTCTCAAGCCTCTGGGAATTCTTTTGAATTCGATATATTTTTCTAACGTTGTTTTCTCCCACCATTTGTTAACTTCTTGGATGCGAGCAGCTTGTAATTCTTTTAAAATGCAGGAGACGGTTCTATTTTTCTTGTCTCCACTAGATACACCGTTGCCAGTTTTGTGAGAAGGATTGGAGTCATCGTTGAGGAGATCACGTGCTCTCTGTGCTCGATTTTTTACTCTCTCAGCCATGGTGGATTGTGGGTATTGTGGTTCGATATGGTACAATTACGATGCAAAAAATTATTATTTTTTTGTGCGTGTAGTTAGATGATTGTTCCTGGTAGGATAGTGTCTCTGTTGCTTGACTAGTGATTCGTACTAGTCAATTCCGGGAATATGGTCGTTGTATGCTGGCGAGTGTATCGCTGAAACGCGTAGGGTATATTCTGGCTTGAAGCTGATGTAAAGAATAAACGAATATTTCCTTGAATGACGGATGGACTCTGTGCGATGATTATCCTCTGACGGGAGTGCAACGGTACTTGTGAGTACGTGGTGAAAATGTATGGATGATTGTGGGTGTCTTCGGACCCACGGTTGCACCGGCGCTAAAGTGTCCCGGGCTATCTGAAGGAGTGAAGGAGCATATATATATATATATATATATATATATATATATATATATATATATATATATATATATATATATATATATATATATATATATATATAATATAATATATAAATATTACCTACTGGCAGTCGCCAGTAGGTAGTTATGGTTAGGACCTATCTTACATAGGAAATTCGCAACATTCTATTTGGAATAACATTCGTCAAGCGGGAGCCGAGAAAAAAGGGGGGTCCAAAAACACGTTTTCCCCATGCATTTTCCCATCGGACCTGTTGACACAGCTACAGCCCGAACTGCTGAACGGAATTACACCAAATTTAGCAAAGAGGTAGTCCTCAGTTCAGACTTGTGCCTTTTGCTTAAATGGTGTAAATCCGTTCAGTAGTTCCTGAGAAAATTAGAGTTAAAAAGATAGATATATCTGGGCGGAGCCTAACCACACATCTCATCGTGAGATCTGATTGGCTGTCAGTTCTTCATCCAAGAAGTGTTGGCAGCCATCTTGGAACCAATATACATGATAGCACCTCATTAAACCATTGCAGTTAATAGAAGGTTTTAAGACTTTAGTTTACATTATAAATCATTTGTTGATGGTACCATATTCATTTTAGGAATTGTGGTGTGTTCTAAGGTGATTTTACCATGTGAAAAAGCCTTCTGCTGTGATATCATGAATCATGTTTGAGAGAAAACTATTTTCTCATGCTTTTCCCACAGAGGTTTGGAAGGTGATCTATAAGCTAAACTGAGAGCATATTTTCTGTAAATTCACATTATCTTTCCCAGTCATGTGAAAATGAAGTCTGACATTCTCAGTAAAACATGTACATCCAACAAGGGCAGAGACTGTCAGTTGATTCCTTTGTGTTCTACTGCAGCTTCCCAGAGTATTCTAAACAACAACTAGAGCGCTAACAGTCCTACTTATGACAAACGTATTGCACACCTGAAGCCATCTTGATTGGAATAAAGTGGTAACTCTTAAAACATTTAATGTAAAAAGGAACAACATGAGGGGGTTAATTTAGCCACAGAAAGTATGATTAGTGCTACAGAAAGAAAAATTATGGCACATTTTGACTTCTCAAATCCTCTTCTATTTCATAAAAAAATCCTCTTCTATTTCATAAAAAAATTCTGACATGCAGACTGAAACATGCACTTTCAATACCAGCAGCAGACTTGCCTGGTGAGCAGTAGCTTTACTACAGTGATCTAATAAGCAACTAGTGTGCTAACATTCTGAATTTATGCCAAATGTGTGACACATCTGAATGCCTTCTTGATGGAATCAAAGTAAAAAACTGAAAGTATTTCCTACTGAGGATACTGTAGTAAATGAGGAAATTAGGAAACTTCATAACAATTAAGACTCCCAAAATGGCCACCAGAGACAAAAGAGCCCAAATGTAGCACAAATATCACCCACATGTAGCCCAATGACAGAAGTGTGCAAAACTCTTATTTTTTGTGTATTTGCAGTTTTATATAGAAACATTTGGGCACATTTTGACTTCTCAAATCCTCTTCTATTTCATAAAAAATGTTGACATGCAGACTGAAACATGCACTTTGAATACCAGCAGCAGACTTCCCTGGTGAGCAGTAGCTTTACTACAGTGATCTAATGAGCAACTAGAGTGCTAACATTCAGAATTGATGGCAAATGTGTGACACATCTGAATGTCTTCTTGATGGAACCAATGTAAAAAACTGAAAGTATTTCCTACTGAGGAGACTGCAGTAAATGAGGAAATTAGGAAACTTCATAACAGATAAATCTCCCAAGATGGCCAAATATCACCCAGATGTAGCCCAAGTATAGCCCAATGACAGAATGTCCCAGAGTGTTCTAACGAACAACTAGGGTGCTAACAGTCTTACTTATGACAAAAGTATGGAACACCTGAAGCCATCTTGATTGGAATAAAGGGGTAACACTTAAAACATTTAATTTACAAAGCAACAAAATGAGGGGATTCATTTTGCCATAGAAATCATGATTAGTGCTACAGAAAGAAAAAATAGGGCACATTTTGACTTCTCAAATCCTCTTCTATTTCATAAAAAAATTCTGACATGCAGACTGAAACATGCACTTTGAATACCAGCAGCAGACTTCCCTGGTGAGCAGTAGCTTTACTACAGTGATCTAATGAGCAACTAGAGTGCTAACAATCCGAATTTATGGCAAATGTGTGACACATCTGAATGCCTTCTTGATGGAACCAAAGTAAAAAAATTGAAAGTATTTCCTACTGAGGAGACTGCAGTAAATGAGGAAATTAGGAAACTTCATAACAAATAAATCTCCCAAGATGTCCAACAGAGACAAAAGAGCCCAAATGCAGCACAAATATCACCCAGATGTAGCCCACATATAGCCCAATGAAAGAAGTGTGCAAAACACTTATTTTTTGTGTATTTGCAGTTTTATGTAGTGCAGACTTGTCAGGTATTGGAGTGCTTTACATGAGCATTGGTTACATCACACAAGATCAAATTTATTTTGGTTGTAGACATGGGGATATTAAGTGATTTGACCAGAATCACAGAATGTTGAGCTGAAGCAGCAACTCCAACCTGGTTCCCCAGTTGCAAAGTTTGCAGCTCTGGAAGTAACACCACATCCTCTCCCCTAAGTGCAACATTTAATCAAGTGGTCAACTGCATAAAAAAACATAAAGATTACAAATCATTTAAAAGTTCTTAGTCGCAATTTGAAAACTCAGAAAATATGTCCTCATTTTAGTTTTTTAGAGCACTAACCATAATTTTGATGCAAATAAGACCCTCTCATATATGTAATTTCTAAAGGAAATGTTCTAGGTATTACAGTTTTGATTACATCAAGATGATGTCAGGCGTTCCACACTTTTGTAATAAATATAGAATGTTAGCAATCTAGTTGTTCATTGGGATACTGTTGAGAGGCAGAGGCCAGGGGCACAGACTCTGAAAATTGAAGGCAGGAAGGAGAGTTCAGAGGCAACAATTTGACCACACTGGGCAGGCAGGAAGGGCAGTGGTAGGACAACAGACCATGGAGGGCAGTGGAAAGGGGGGCAGGGGCAACAAACCAACAATACAGGACTGGCAAGAGAGGCTGTGGCAATATAATAGACCATTGTGGGCAGAAGGAAGAGGCAGTGGTAGTACAACCATACATGCCAACAGACCCGTTTCAGCCAGATAACGTCCAATGTTTTTAAGCTCAAATGGGCTTTATTTGATCTGTCTTCTGTCTACAATCTCCTCTTTTTCAATGTAACTCAAAGGGGAAAATCAATACCCCAGTTTTTTTTCAAAATCTCCCTCTTACCAAGTTCAATAGGGAGGGGACAGGACCATGCACATGGACAACAGAGAACAGAGGGGAAGAGGCAATGGTAGCTAGCTGACCATAATGGACAGGCAGGAGAGAAAGCTGCAGCATAACAGACCATAAGGGGCAGGAGGGACGGATCAAGGGCATTACAATGGAACAGACAAGCCAGGGGGATGGGATTAGGGGTCTGCATATGGAAACAGAGGACTGGGGGCAAGGGGGCAGGGCAGGAGCAGCAAGATGACCATGGAGGTCAGGCATGATGGGCACTAGAAACAAGACACACCATGGAGAGCAACAGTGAGACTCTGATGGCATACACACAGACCATGGAGGGAAGGTGGGAGGGGGTCAGGGGCATGCACAAAGGACCATGGAGGACAGAAGGGAGGGTCAGATCCTGGTTACAGACAAGAGAGTTCAGGGGAAGGGGCCTCACAACAGACCACACAGGGCAGGCAGGAGTAGCAGTTGCAGCACAACAGACCAGGGAGGGCAGAAGGGTGTGGCAGTAAAATGGACCATGGAGGACAGGAGGAAGGGGATAGGGGCATGGCATGTGGACAGGCAGGGTGGAGGTGGCAGGGACAGGTTACAGTCATCTGACAATGCTAGGCAGGTGGGAGGGGAGTGGCAGCTCAACAGAGCACTCAGAGTAGATAGGAGTGGCAGGTCCATGGAACATGGTGGGCAAAAAGGATGGAGCAGGGGCATGCGCAAAGACATCGGAGAGCTGGGGGAAGGAGAATAGGGGCAGCAAGCTAAGCACAGAGGCTAAGCAGGAGGTCAATGAAGGGCCATAGAATTGGGCAATGGAGGGCAGGAGGAGTGGACTGGTACATCATGCTAAATGGAGAGCAGTGGCAGCACATCAAACCATGCACAGCAGGAGGGAGGAGGCTAGTCCATGGATTCAGACAACAGAGGATAGGGAGGAGTTGGATGGGGCAGCAAGCTAACTGTTCAGAGAAGGTGGGTATTAGGAACTTTATTGTTTTTAAAATGTGTGTCTGTGCGAACTGCTTAAAATATGAACAAGTATGGAGCAGAATCTCACTTTTATTCAGGAAGAAGAGGACGTGTGTGACTGTGACTCCGGGCTCACTTGGCAGAAACAACCTCTGACCCTCCACCCCCATCGCAAAATGTAATGACCGTGAAAAGGGTAGGTGGACGCAGTGTTATATAGAACATAGTCCTGAGAGCACGATTGAAAATGAAAACCAGATATAGTATATGGTATAAACTATGCACCAAAAAGTATGATATAAGATGAACCGGGGCGTGAAATATAATATGCAATACATTGTGCGCAATGACAAATTCATTGGAGAACGCGAGATAGCACAGGCACTAGCGCGTGCTATGCGATATATGCGCCTTGGAGTGTAATATGCACAGGGCAATGTTGTGTTACCTAACTAGTCTCTAAAGTTGTGATATAAAATATGTGCTGGGGAGTGTAACATTGCATATGCACTGTGACAAAGATATGGATCCCTGATTGTAATATGTATGGCATAGCGCGGTGCGTTATAACATAGGCATCGAGGAAGGCACGTTGGATGGGGCAATATAACCCGTGGGAAGGCAAGTGTTGCATGACATATTCATGGGGTGGTGTTACAGTGCACATGGGCTAGAGAGTGTCAAAGCATACGCACTAGCTGGTGGAATACAACACAGAGGTGTGTGGCAGTCGGGGGGCACTGATGGGTGTAATACAGCATTGGGCTCAGCCAGGAGCACGCTGTGACTCTCAAGTGAGGGTCGGCTCCTTTCCAGAGAGTAAAATAAAATTATTACACATCCGGTGGTGGATGTGTGTTTTATTAACCGGGAGGGGGGTTTCTTACATTGTTTGGTCGAATTTTTGTCGAATCCCCTTTGAATGGCTTTGTGTGCGTGTGTATTAAATGTGTCCATCAATAGCTACCCATGTTTGTATAAATAAACAACAAGGGTGTCTACTTGGAGAGGACCCACTGGCGGGGGCGCTGGGATTAGGCACAGTAGGGCGTCAGACACGTCAGAGCTTCACTAGCGTTGAAAATACATTCCACGTGGATTCATTGTATGCATAGTCGCCTTTTAATGAATATCACGCAAATCGTCATGGTGATAGGTACATACGGATTGTACAGCATGTCCTAGGTGTTTCTATAAATATATATTTTTTAAAAATATTAAAAAACAAAGACCGGCCCCGGGGGATGGGGTCCCTGGGGCCATAAGTGGCCTGAGGAGGGGGGCAACGCAGCCACCCTCCTAAAGAATAAAAAAAAAAAAAAGGCCATGACCCGGGGGTTGGGGTCCCCGGGTCCGATTAAGGCCTTGGGAGGGGGGCCACGCGGCCCCCTTCCAAATTAATTTTTTTCAACAAAAAAAATGAGGGTGCAGGCCTTTGGGGGAGGGGTTCCCAGGGCCAATAAATTAGAAAAAGAAGGGGGGCCACACAGCCCTCCTTCTTAAAAAAATAAAACAAATAAAAGACCGGCATCGCGCCGGAGGCCACGCCCCCTCCTTGCAGCACTCTGCAAACACGCCCCCTGGCCAGTTGTAAATTGGGAAATTAATTCCCCTTCAATACTGAGGGTCCCTGAGGGCCAACTAGCCCAACAGGTATCTCCAGTATACGCCAGAGAGCTGCGTTGCAGACAGGTGTTCTGAGGCCACGCCCCTTTTTACACCTCTATGCAACGCAGCTCTGTGGCGCTTACTGGAGGTACCTAGTGGGCTAGTTTGACCCTATGGACCCTTAGGATTCAAGGGGACTTAATCTCTCAACTTAGAACGGCTACAGGGTGTGTTTGCACAGTGGTGAAGGGAGGGGACGGGGCCTGAGGGGACGTGTGCAAACGCGCCTTGTGGCGCGTTTTAAGTTGGGGAAATAATTCCCTTTCAATCCTGAGGGACCCTGGGGGCCAACTAGCCCACCAGGTGCTTCCAGTAAGTGCCACTGCTCTGCGTTGTAGAGAGGTGGAGCAGGCCGTGCCCCTTTTTACACCTCTCTGCAATGGCGCTTACTGGACGTACCTAGTGGGCTATTTTGCCCCTAGGGACCCTCAGGATTCAAGGGGACTTAATCTCCCAACTTAACACGGCCACAGGGCGTGTTTACACAGTGGGGAAGAGAGGGGACGGGGCCTGAGGTGACGTGTGCAAACACGCCCTATGGCGCGTTTTGAGTTGGGGAAATAATTCCCCTTCAATCCTGAGGGCCCCTGGGGGCTAACTAGCCCACCCGGTACTTCCAGTAAGCGCCACTGAGCTGCGTTGCAGAGAGGTGGTCCAGGCCGCGCCACTTTTTACACCTCTCTGTAACGCAGCTCTGTGGCGCTTACTGGAGGTACCTAGTGGGCTAGTTGGACCCTAGGGACCCTCAGGATTCAAATGAACTTAATCTCCCAACTAAAAACGCCCACAGGGCGTGTTTACACAGTGGTGAAGGAAGGGGATGGGGCCTGAGTTAACGTGTGCAAACACGCCCTGTGGCACGTTTTAAGTTGGGGAAATAATTCCCATTCAATCCTGAGGGACCCTGGGGGCCAACTAGCCCACCAGGTGCTTCCAGTAAGCGCCACTGCGCTGCGTTGCAGAGAGGTGGTCTAGGCCATGCCCCTTTTTACATCTCTCTGCAACGCAGCTCTGTGGCACTTACTGGAGGTACCTAGTGAGCTAGTTGGACCCTAGGCTCCCTCAGGATTCAAGGTGACTTAATCTCCCAACTTAAAACGGCCACAGGGCGTGTTTACACAGTGGGGAAGGGAGGGGACGGGGCCTGAGGTGATGTGTGCAAACACACCCTGTGGCGCGTTTTAAGAGGTAGTTTTAATCCCCTGCCCTATTATATACTAGGGGCTTACAGAGGAGGTCATGCTAATCACAGGGGGAGCCCAACTCATAGTGTTCCCAAGTGTATGTAGATGTTTTCACTGTATTCTGACTGTCTTTTAACATAGCACTGTCTCTAGGACTGGTTAGTCAGACTCAGTTACCACCAGGATCTGTCTGACAAAGTTGAGGGTACAGGATGATTTTGCAACACGGCTTCTTTCTGCTCTTCTGTTTGTTCTTTCTGCACATTATCCTTCTTCCTGCACTTTTCTTCGCCTTTGAGGACTTCTGTTGCTTCTTTCTGCATTTCTTTTTTTTCTTTCTGTGTGTTTTTTCTTCTTTCTTCACATGTCCTATCTCTGTAGGCATAGTTAGAAATTAGCATTTAAAAAACCTTTGAAATTCACTGAAAAAACCAAAGGTTTCAGGCCCGTAATAGTTAGGAATTAGCATTTAAAAAACCTTAAAAATTTACTGATAAAACCATAGGTTTCAGGGGCATTATAGTTAGCTTGACTTTTCACTCGTACAAAACCATTGAAATTCTCCCTGTTATAGTTAGTTCAGCTAACTATAACTCACGCACCCGCAATGCACTGCTGATGACGTCACATATTACATCACTCATGACATGGTCAGTGTCATCACTCATGACATCACTGATGACATCTCAAATTACATCACTGTTGACATCACTGATGACATCAGCCTTGTGATAGAATGGAAGACCTCCTCTTCCCCTAATATAACCTTTGATACACACATTCAAAAATAGAAACTAACATTTTCAAAACAATGGACATACCAATACCAGTTACAACAACCTATTCAGTAATTCTAAGATCCACATACACATCCACTCATTCACCAACAGTCATATACAGTCACTCATACATGTATTCACTCATCATATGTACTCATACACCTATACATCCAGGTTACACAATGCCACTCATCCATTGATTTACTCACACACATAGTCCCTCATGCTAATAAAGAATCAAACATCCATTTACTTGCATATACAGTTATACACATATCACCACACTTACTTCTACAGAAACTTACACATACTTAGTCTTTTAAACAATCACTTATAGAAACACATACTTATTCATACAGAAACTCTTCCAATCTCTCACTCTCACATATACTCGCTGATATACACCAATAGTCACATATACTAGTTTAAAACATATGTAGTTACTCATAAAGACACTATTGAGACAGTCATTCACTGACTAACACACCCATGCACACACTCATCCACCCATACATTCCTGCACACATGCTGTCTTCAACACATACAAACAGTGAGTCACTCATTCATGCACCTATGCACTACGTAATACCCACCACCGAACCATACAGACACTCAGACACTGATACTGATACTCAAAAAACCAACTAATAACCTATATAGACACTCATGTAGCTACTCACCAATCCATGCTGCCACTTATACACAAAGTGAGAGACTGACACAGATATTTACATATTTAAACATTACTCACTAAGCCATGTATTCACTAAGATACACTTAATCAGTCAGTTATACAATCAATTTTTCAAAAACAAATCACCAGTTTAGACACTTATATACCCATTTATTCCTCAATCGACCTTGAGATATAAATATATAAAACATATGTAATTTTCAGAAAAACACACATTCACTGGATGATGTCATCAGTGAAGTCATCAGTGATGTCATTTGAGATGTCATCAGTAATGTCCTGAGTGATGTCACTGACCATGTCATGAGTGATGTAATATGTGACGTCAACAGCAGTGCATTGCAGGTGCGCGAGTTATAGTTAGCTGAACTAACAATAACGGGGGAATTTCAATGGTTTTGTACGAGTGAAAAGTCAAGCTAACTATAACGCCCCTGAAAGCTATGGTTTTTTCAGTGAATTTTGAAGGTTTTTTAAATGCTAATTCCTAACTATAACATGCCTGAAACCTATGGTTTTTTCAGTGAATATATATATATATATTCACAGAAAAAACCATAGGTTTCACACATGTTATAGTTAGCTGGACATTTTGCTTGTAAAATACCAATGAAATTCCCCCGTTATAGTTAGTTCAGCTAACTAAAACTCGCGCGCCCGCAATCCACTGCTGATGACGTCACATATTACATCACTCATGACATGGTCAGTGACATCACTCATGACATCACTGATGACATCTCAAATTACATCACTGATGACATCACTGATGACGTCATCCATTGAGTATGTATTTCTGATTAATTTTAATATGTTTAATATATATAGGGAAAGGCCTGTTGAAGAATGAGTGGGTGTACAAGTATGTAAATGGATGATTTTCTGTGGTGCGTAACTGACTCTATAAGTGAGTCATTAAATGTATCTTACTGCAGACTAGTGACTAAACTGTGTACATTTTTTGTTTGTGTCTGTATGTTGGTGTATAATTGGTGGCATGGTTTTGTGAATACCTATACAAGTGTCTATATAAGATATTGATTGTATGGGTTCCTGATTGTTTGTGCAGGTAGGGTGTGAGTGACGCTATGCATAGATCTGTGAGGGACTGTATGGTTGAGTGAGTGTATGAATGGGTGTGTTAGGGATTGAATGTATATCTCAGTGGTACATTTGTGACTAACTACATATGTGAAAGGCAGTATATATTCGTGTAAGAGTATATAAGTGGGTAGATGTGAGAGTGTGTGATTGTGAGACTGACTGTATGGATGAGTGTGTGCTTGTATCAATGATTCTATAAGAGCGTAAGAATGTGGTACTATTTTTATGAGTTAGTTAACTTGACTGTGTTTAACTGTATAGGTGAGTACATTTGACTGTGTTTAATTACTTACATGACTGAGTAGGTGTGTTAGTACCTCAATGGATGATTGGCGGTGTCTGAGTGTCTATATAGGTGTCTAAATACATATGGTAGTCTTGTATGGAGTGACTGTAAGTATGAGTGACTGTACAGGTGAATGAGTGGATTTGCATGTAGACATAAGAGTTAATAAGTGAGTATCTAGTTATTGGTATTGGAGTACGTATGGTTATGAGAATGTAACTCTGAAATTTTCAGTCGGTGTTTGAAAGGTTATGATAGGGCATGAGAAAATGTGGTAATATATAACATGGATGACGTCATCAGTGATGTCATCAGTAATGTCATTTGAGATGTCATGAGTGATGTCACTGACCATGTCATGAGTGATGTAATATGTGACGTCATCAGCAGTGGATTGCGGGCGCGCAAGTTATAGTTAGCTGAACTAACTATAAAGGGGGAATTTCATTGGTTTTTTACGAGCGAAATGTCCAGCTAACTATAACATGTGTGAAACCTATGGTTTTTTCAGTGAATTTGCAAGGTTTTTTAAATGCTAATTCCTAACTATAACGTGTATGAAACCTATGGTTTTTTCAGTGAATTTCAAAGGTTTTTTAAATGGTAATTCCTAACTATAACATGTGTGAAACCTATGGTTTTTTCTGTGAATTTGCAAGGTTTTTTAAATGCTAATTTTTGAATTTTTTTTGTATTTTTTTTTTTTTTTAACAATATGCTACCTATGTATATAATTATAGAGTTACTGTATCCTGCAATATGGAATGGCTCACCTTTTTGAATTTTTTTTTTAGATATAGTTGAACAGCATAGTTAATATCTTCTACAAACCTCTAAACATTGTTTTTGGTTTTTTTAATGGATTTTAAGCTTACGGTGCGCGCAAAGTACGGTACAAGTACGGTGCGCGCACGTACTTTGCATGCGTACGTGCTCAGTGTGCGCATGCGTACGCAATTTACGTACGCATGCGTACTTCGTGTGCGATGCGTACGCGCGGGCTCTGTACGCGCATGCGCGCGTTTTCTTTTTGCGCATGCGCGCATGCTCCTTACGCGGGACCGCCATACGCGCATGCGCGCGTGCCCTAATGCGCATGCGTGCGTGTGTCGTATGCACGTGCTCCTTACACGCATGCGCACGTCTTACGTACGCGCATGCGTACTTCTACCGTGCGCGCACCGTAAGTGTACGGTGCGCGCACGGTCCGTCATGTGATCAAGAAACAACACTTTTCATTGGTTTAAAGTAGTTTCAGTTGCAGAAACTTCCAACACCACACCCATTCCCCTTATTATTTCTTCTGATTCCCTGGGAGAAGGAGCTGAACTGTTTTTGGGATACAATGGCAGAGCAGCAATCATCTTCTGGGAGTGAGCAGGAGAGCCTTATCAGACAGAGACAGAGGAAACAGAAAGATTCTTTTGTCTGGCAATATTTTACATTTCCAGTGGGGCAGAAGAAAGTCAATGCTCCATTAGTCACCTGCAAACTTTGTGGGCATGTCGTTTCTAGAGGAGATCCTAAGAAGAAGTACTCTTTTAGTATCTTCACTATGTTAAGGCACATTAGGGATGTACATCCTGCGACTTTTGCTCGAGCTACTAGAGCACCCGTTCCAGCAGCTCAGCCGAGTACATCATCGGCAGCTCAGCCGAGCACTTCCTCTGCGGTGGGAGCATCACCCTCTTCTGCTCCTCTGGACATTTACCCTCGGTTTCAGAGTGTACATATAAGGTGCAATACTTGCTATGCTCTTATTGCTTTTGGGGAGTCCAGTATTCCCCTAATAGATAATAAGATACAGCAGCATAAGTGCGGCACCTTATAATATTGCCATTCTTTCCTTCCTCTGTCCCTGTATTAACACAACGGCTCTTTTTAGAGCCACCTTACCTCTTAATTTTTTTAATCATTCTTTTTTATTTTTTTTCCCGCCGTGCGCGCACGGTGCGCGCACCCCTTGTGTTTTTTTTTTTAAATAAAATGTTTTTTTCACCCTTCATGGTCCTTGAGAGACCACAAGGGGAATGAGAAAAGCAGAGTGAGGAAAAGTGAAAAAAAGGGAGCATGAAAGTAAAGGGGTGAGAAATACAGATATTTCAAACTTACCTGACCAACAAAATAAATTAATTATAAATAAATGGTTTTTTTAATTGCTAGAAAAAAGGATTAATTTTCCTAAATTTTCTTTCTCGATCTGAAAAAAAAGAAAAAAAGTATTCATATTTAATAATACATTTTAGAATACAGTACACATATTTTCATATTTAACAAAGTAATTTTTTGCCCTTGCTGTTTTCAGAATATATTGAATTTCACTGCAAATTGTGAAACCAATTGCATTCATCACTTAACAGCGGGCAAAAAAATTAACAATCTGAAAGATTGTTTAAAAAAAGCCCAGAATCTCTTCTCAGTAAAACATACCTTTATAGAAATGTAACATATTTAATAAAAATATCATGTAAGAACAATAACTTTTTGCAATAAATATCGTCTGTAAATCTTGTTGCTTAAGCACATACACCATAATAATATCTGTCAAAGAAGTCCACAAGAGAAATTTTTACCTTTCCATGAGGCCAAATGGTAATTTTTAAATTCTTTTTTGGTGAAATATCCAATGGTAATCCAATAAAATAGCAATAATGGTTTGTTCAGATGGTGCAATTTGTATCTAAAATTTTAGTTTTAGAAAAATTAAGTAACAATTTGGTAAATCATAAGGCAAACGTTGCTTGAAAATCAATTGAGAATCATTACACAGTGTCCATCCTTTTTCACATTTAAGATAAACTGTGTAATGACCAGAAGTTATAGAAGGTCCATCATGAAAAATGATTGCAACTGCAACAAAAGTTTTTCCAGATATTGATAATTGATGTCCTGTAAACTTCTTTATTAAAGTGTCCAATTTTGTACCATCAGCTCTACAACGTTGCATCATTAAAATTACATACTGTCCATATTTATTTAAAAATAACATTGAAAACATGTCTGATTTACATTGAGAACATTCCATGTTGTGATTGGCATCTTTAACTAATTTACTAAAAGTCACTGATTTACTCTCTGGTAATGTTAAATATATGAACCTTTCAGAATCAACATTAGAGCTGCATGTGTTCAAACAGTTTTCACAACTATGTTCCCATTTATAAGAGAGACCAAACATATTTTCTATTTCTACCCCTTCATCTTCCAGTACCATAAGCATATACATCAAGAATTCCTGTGCATCTTGCTGGACATTTTGAGTAAACTGTGCACATCCTGAACATACATCTAAAATATTTCTAACATCAGAAGCACTTTCTATTTTAGATTTATCATTACTCAGCTTCTCATAAAGGAGACTCAGCAGAGAACAGAATCTTTTTTCATGATTTACTATTATCTGCTCTTGCAAAATTTGAAGATAAAATACAACATTGAGCACTACATTTGCGTAGCAGTTGACACCAGAGCTATTTTCAAAATGACAACCAACAACCTCTTCAACACTGTCCTTTTTCTTTTTGCTTGCAGTCACATCACTCTATTTTTGTTTTCTCTTCTGTACATCCTCATTACAGATATTCTCAAATCTCCTTTTCCGACAAACAACACATTTTTCAAACACAGGATACTGACCTAAATGAGGAGCATAGCTTCTTCTTAATCTATTATACTCCTTTACACAGTTTGCATCAGCACTTACTTTTGAGTCATCAAAGTCTATCATGAATAAACCAGATATTTTTTTCACGCGTGACAAAGCAACATATGCCATACCTTCTTTAAACACAGTAGATCCAATGTTTACAAATGCACTATATACAGCTAATCCTTGAGATTTGTGAATAGTTACTGCATATGCTAGAGAAAAAGGAAACTGCTTCCTACATATAAGTCTTTCACAAGCAAGAAACGAACTGAACAACGACAAATGTCTTTAACCTCTTCAATCTGATCAAATTTTATTTTTAAAAATTCAATTCCAACTTTTTTCTGGTAATTAACAAAACCCACAACTTTACCCATAGCTCCGTTCACTAAACCTTTCTCTACATCCAAATTACGTCTTAAAATTACTCGACAGTTCATACATACATAAAGATTATTTTCTAAACCGGCTGTTTTCGAGATGTTTTTCTCTAGAGAATCCAATTTACTTGTCAATTTGTTTGTCAATATAATAGTTATTCCTTCATGTTGTATTTTATCCACAGCTTCCAATTTGACAATCTCTTCAATTTCCAATTTCAAAAGGTCTTGATTGAATATAGAGCATTCATGTAGTGTTGGCATTAGGCAGATTACAGTATGTTTTCCAGCAATGTTCTTGTATATTTTCTCTGGAACTATTTGTTCTGTTGGGAACACATTACATAGCAATCGACTCTGTAAAGCTTTTCTGCCATGTTCTGTGAGTAGTCCAATTCTGATATCTTTGAGAATACTTGCATAGTCCTCATCATTGGCTTGCCGCATATTGGTAATGAGTTCTTTGTACTCAAAGTATGTCCAAATATTCACATTACCTATACTTCCTAATGACTTTTTCGTGTCTTCATGTGTAAGGGTTTGAAAAACTGGTTGTCCTTTAACTGGAGTAAGCTGCAGAAGATCTCCAAAAACTATAACATGTTTTCCTCCAAATAGCACGTCATAGTTTGTCTTTAGAATTTGCTGCATTCTTAAATGCACAAAGGCAAGCATTAAGTTTGATACCATGCTTACCTCATCAATGATGAGAACTTTCATTTTTTTCAATACTCTTGCAACTTCAAAGCATGCTTTTCCTGTTAGCTTGTGGTATTCTATTTTGTTCTCGTGCTCTACTGGTAACATTAGCAAACGATGGAGGGTAATTCCTTTTATGTTATATGCTGCTAACCCAGTTGGAGCAGTAACAACACAAGACAAAGTTGAATCTGTTTTTTGCTGTAGGTAGCTTCTAATTACTTTAATCAAGAAACTTTTTCCAGTTCCGGCTTGTCCACTCACATACATTCTGATTGGTTCAAACGATGTGCATGAGCACTCTTTATTTTCATGTAGTAATCCGTGATCAATTTTTTTTCTGACTTCCTCATAAATTTGTTGTTGTTCATCATTCAGTTGTTGATCCATATTTGGTAAGTTTAATAAATATTCCTGAGCTTGATTCATAGCTGTTTCGACTTCAGTCATGGCTATTGCAGCTTCATTTTCTATGATTGGTTGTCCTAGAGCATCTTGACTGAACGTCCCAGAACTTTGACTGTCTTGAGAACTGTCTCTAGCTACTTCAGCTGCAATTGTTGCTTCTTGTTCAATTTCTTCATTTAACATTTGAACATACGTTGAGAAAGTATTGCATTCTATGCTATCTTTGCAAGCATTAAAGGAATCTTCATAGCTCTGAAAATCTCCAAGTAGTTCGTCCTCTGAACGCCATGGTTTAAACAGCTGTAAAAGTGCCAAGTAGTAAAATTCCTTTTTGTCAGTAGTGTCACAACTCAGCTTCCGGTGATTAATCAAACTTCCTTTTGTTTGTTTTACCAAACATCCTTCCTCACCAGTGACTTTATATTTTCCATTGTTGATGTCTTCTGTGGTATTCCGTTTATAAATGTAGTTCTGCAGCACTTCATATAGACACATGTTCTCAAGATAATGACTTCTTTGTGGGTAATATGTGTCCAACATGTTTGTTCTTAAAATGTCTGTACTTTCAGGTTCGTTCTCTGCTAAATATTCAAGTTCTCAAACAGATTTCAGTACCCGATTTCTCATTCCTGCAAGGCCTAAACTTACCCAAATGATTCTTCTGGATTTGGAGTACAGACTTGCAGATGATAATCTATCTGAGCATTCGTAGGATCCAATTACTCGATGCGATAACATCTTTAAACTGAAACTGTATAGCTTTTTACTGACAGTCTTCGTGTGAGAAATCTCTTCCCACATTTCTTTCAATTCCGTTTTCTCAGATTTAGTGATGTAAGATGTGACATACCGAGCAACAGCAATAGAATTGTCAGCAACATACTGTATATCCATGTTAACATTCCACATGGATAAAATGACTGGGTTGTAGTCATTTATATATTTTGACTCTTCTTTTCTTCTTAGGTTGTAGGTATTCTTAGGCAATTTTCTTGTAATAGTATGTCGCACAGCTGACATCAAATTGTTTACTCTTCCTTTTGAAAGAACAGGTCGTGGAAATCCAAATCAACACTTTGTGTAGAATTTATCTTTACTCTTGTACTTTCGTCGACAGTATTTTCCACACCGATGTCTTTGGAAACGTAAAACTTGCTCTTTTAAGTTTTTTTCTTCTGTACTTTTAGGTATAGCACATGTTGCATATTCTTCAATGAATGTTAAAACTGCATCATCAGAATCTGTTCCAAATTTTGGGGCATCCTTGATCCACAACAGCATATGAATATAAGGAGCACCTCTTGCTTGGTACTCTTTTCTCCAAAAGAAATCCACAACTTCTCCAAGAGGTGGATTTTTTTTATTGCAGATGAAGGACATCATAGCCTCGAATCTATGATTGAAATATCTGCAAACATTAACCGGATCCAATGAGCACAATTCTCCTGCTGTCTTGTATTGGATGTTTTCAATATTTGAATTTGCCTCTCGAAGAAAATCCAGTAAATCATCCCAAGCGTACTCAGCACAGCTTAGGGTAAGGAACCATGTAGGAGTTCCTAAATTCCGTAACATACATATCAATTCTCCATGGCGTCGGTACCAATATTCATTAGTTCCTTGCTGACAAGCCATCAAATTTATCAATTGAGATTCCAAATGATCATCTCGCTGTTGCACTTAGTTCATAAAATCCTTTGCAGACACATTATGTAGATGTACTCCGGTTTTTAAAATGTGATTTACTGCATAAGATAGTGCAGACAAGTCACTTTCAAATAAAAGATGGAACAAATAAGGAATACTTTGACGAAATCTTGGATCTTCTGCATATAATCTTGTAGTCCGATACTCAGAAGCAGGAATCTGTACTGGACGTTCATCATATCGTCCAATTTGCTCTTTGTACTTTTCGTACATCTACCAGCTCCTGCCAAATTTTGTTATTCTTTGTTGGTACTCCATTAACCAGAATAACTAATGGTTCAGTTTCCAATCTATCTGCATCAATTGTTTCCATATTTTTTTTCAAATCCAATGGCAAATAGACAACTCTTCCTTTTAAACCTCTTTGTAAATCCGAAGGAGGTAATTTACCTGTTTTGGGCTCCATACGAACTATAGTCTGAAAAGGATGGACACATTGAATGAGTATAGACTCATATGTATTTAAATCACTAAGTTCTGCAGGAATTTCAACCAATTCTAAATTATTATGTACAGCTCTTGCTGGCATTTTATTTTCTTCTAACTTGTTATAACAGTATTTACAAATACGGTGATATTCACCCAAATCAAAACAGTTTTCCAGAAATAAATATGTAGCAAAATCCATCCACTTAGTATTATTTTCTTTTTCACTTTTTTTATAGAGATCAACATACCTTGTTTGATTTTTATAATGGCTTCTCCGGCAACAAATACAAGTAATATTTGGTCTTTCATTAGAGATGATAGTAGATGTTGTCATTTGATCTTCAAATGTTTTACTAACAGTGGGTTCTACATTCTCTTCCACATTTTCCTCAATAACTGTGTAATTTCCTGCACTTTCTTGCTCTGGACCAAAGTAACAAAACTGAATATCATCCGTAACCTTCACTACATCTGATACAGATCCACGGAACAGAGCACTATTCAACTCATTTAACTTTAGTGCTGGACTTTTAGCAAAATACAATGTTCTCACAAACTTTGTCATTTCAGTATGATGAACAGCCAGCATCCTAAAATGGTGAAAAACACTTTGGCAAACTTCCCTAGATAGACAAGCAAGAGAATGTCCTTGCAAACCAGTATTCTCTCTCACTCTGCATGGGTCTAATCTTTGAAGCACCTTAATCTTCTGTTTAACACTCTTTTTACTATATTCTCTTAGGAAGTCATGTCATTTATCAATAGATTCCTGTCGCACAGTGCAAATACTACTACAATTCCAAGTGTACACTGGGGCTTTAGGACGTCTCCCCATAACCTCATCAGCTAACACTTCTTCCTCATTTCTTGGAACCATTTTCTCCTTTTCCATTACACAACCATCTTTAACTTCATAAGCTCTACCATTGGTGTCAACTGCATGCAACAAACTATTACTTTGAAGATAACTCTCTTCATTAAAAAATGGCTCAGTACTTGAACTATGCTTCCATTCTCCTAAGAACACTTTACAAAAGTTATTTTTTTTCACTACTCTTTTCCTTTTGCTTTGTGACTTCATTGCTTTTACTAATTTTTCTAATCTAGGCATCCTGTTCAAAATTAAAATGAATAGTTTTTGTTTTATTTCCAAAGCCTTAGAAACAATTTTTTCAATATATTTCTTTTTTTTTATAAAATTTGGTTTTCTTCTTACATTTTTTCACATTCTTTAGCAAATTTAACATCACTCTTCTCTGAAACATTTTTCTACGAATGTTTTTAAAATCTATTTTTCGTGTTAAGTCACTCTTTCTTACTTCTGATTCAGCATTGGCTTTTCGTATTTTTTGTCGACTCTGTTGTTGTTTTGTACTTGAAACACCATTTGCAGTGCATATTTTCCTAACATGTTTTCTTTGTTTGAAGATATTTTTAAAAAAAATCCTTAGTCTGCTTGCCAGAAGTCTTTTTCTTTTTTCCAAAATGAGCTTCTTCAACTATTTTTTTTGGTCCAGTTTTCTTCAAATATAGATGTTGTTGCTGTTCTTTTCTCTTTCTTGACTTTATAGGCATCTTTAATTAATTTCACTGTTGTTCAGCAATACCTGAAAGAAAGTAAAAAAAAAATACCTTTATGTAATTTTAATACATTACCATTTTTTTTCAGAGCTTTTCAAATCCTATCACATGACCTGTCCCTTTCCTACAACTGCAAGTCTGACAGAACAAGAGCAACACGTATTAAATCTGTAACATCAATTCCTGAGTGCACTAAGACTCATGGTGTGATTCAAGGCAAAAAAAGAGGCAGAAAAGAGTACACGTCCTAACAGCTACTTGAGACCATCAGCATGTGTTACAGGGTGAGTGATTAGAGTAGAGCAAAGGAAATTGTGATGTTGAATGTGTTAGCATTACACACTGCTATCTAAAATACCACACAGAGCTGAATAGTAAGCATGAGAGTGCAGGAGAAACACCTGTCTGTGTGCTAAGGGCGTGCTTCTGGAGACCATGTATTGTCAGGTGCAACACAGATCTGCATGGACGCTTGCACAACTGCATGAAGACTGCAGAGATGTATGTAAGAGTACATGTGTGGTAAAGGTTAATTGGAGTTTTGAACATGTAGGATCTACCTCACCCATTGCGGGAATGGAAGGAAAATATACCATGCTAATTTCAAATGTGTTAGCATTTGCCTCTCATTTGTGAGAAAGTGATTTCTGCTGAATGCTAACCATCACAGTTCTTGAAAACAAGCTGCCCCTTTCCTGCGAGTGCAAGTCTAACAGAGCAAGAGCAACACAAATTAAATCTCTGTGAAAACTTCCTGTGTACAGACAGACTCATGGTGTGATTCTATGCACAAAACAGTATTTCTGGGTGATACCAGTACACCTTAACTTATGGTGAAGACATACTCCATAATATCTGACATGTTCAATGCAGTTAAATATCTTCCTTAACATAAAATGTAAAACACAACTTTTAAAGTGGTAGGAAAATGTACCATGCTATTTTCAAATGTGTTTGCATTTGCCTCTCATTTGTGAGGAAGTGATTTCTGCTCAATGCTAACCATCACAGCTGCCCCTTTCCTGCTAGTGTAAGTCAAACAGAGCAACAGCAACACAAATTAAATCTCTGTGAAAAATTTGTGTGTAAAGACAGACTCATGGTGTGAGTCTAGGCACAAAACAGTTTTTTTGGTTGATACCAGTACACCTTAACTTATGGTGAAGACATACTCCATATTATCTGACATGTTCAAGGCAGTTAAATATCTTCCTTTACATAAAATGTAAAACACAACTTTTAAAGTGGTAGGAAAATGTACCATGCTATTTTCAAATGTGTTTGCATTTGCCTCTCATTTCTGAGAAAGTGATTTCTGCTGAATGCTAACCATCACAGTTCTTGAAAACAAGCTGCCCCTTTCCTGCGAGTGCAAGTCTAACAGAGCAAGAGCAACACAAATTAAATCTCTGTGAAAAATTCCTGTGTAAAGACAGACTCATGGTGTTAGTCTAGGCACAAAACAGTTTTTTTGTTTGATACCAGTACACCTTAACTTATGGTGAAGACATACTCCATATTATCTGACATGTTCAAGGCAGTTAAATATCTTCCTTTACATAAAATGTAAAACACAACTTTTAAAGTGGTAGGAAAATGTACCATGCTATTTTCAAATGTGTTTGCATTTGCCTCTCATTTGTGAGAAAGTGATTTCTGCTCAATGCTAACCATCACAGTTCTTGAAAACAAGCTGCCCCTTTCCTTCTAGTGCAAGTCAAACAGAGCAACAGCAACACAAATTAAATCTCTGTGAAAAATTCCTGAGTAAAGACAGACTCATGGTGTTAGTCTAGGCACAAAACAGTTTTTTTGGTTGATACCAGTACACCTTAACTTATGGTGAAGACATACTCCATATTATCTGACATGTTCAAGGCAGTTAAATATCTTCCTTTACATAAAATGTAAAACACAACTTCTAAAGTGGTAGGAAAATGTACCATGCTATTTTCAAATGTGTTTGCATTTGCCTCTCATTTCTGAGAAAGTGATTTCTGCTGAATGCTAACCATCACAGTTCTTGAAAAAAAGCTGCCCCTTTCCCGCGAGTGCATGTCAAACAGAGCAACAGCAACACAAATTAAATCTCTGTGAAGAATTCCTGTGTGCACACAGAATCATGGTGTGATTATAGGCACAAAACAGTATTCCTGGGTGATACCAGTACACCTTAACTTATGGTGAAGACATACTCTATATTATCTGACATGTTCAAGGCAGTTAAATATCTGCTGAATGCTAACAATCACAGTTCTTGAAAACAAGCTGCTCCTTTCCTGCGACTGCAAGTCTAACAGAGCAAGAGCAACACAAATTAAATCTCTGTGAAAAATACCTGTGTACAGACAGACTCATGGTGTGATTCTAGGCACAAAACAGTATTCCTGGGTGATACCAGTACACCTTAACTTATGGTGAAGACATACTCTATAATATCTGTCACGTTCAAGGCAGTTAAATATCTTCCTTAACATAAAATGTAAAACACAACTTTTAAAGTAGTAGCAAAATGTACCATGCTATTTTCAAATGTGTTTGCATTTGCCTCTCATTTCTAAGAAAGTGATTTCTGCTGAATGCTTCCCATCACAGTTCTTGAAAACAACCTGCCCCTTTCCTGCAACTACAAGTCTAACAGAGCAAGAGCAACATGAATTAAATCTCTGAGAAGAATTCCTGTGTGCACACAGACTCATGGTGTGATCCTAGGCACAAAACAGTATTCCTGGCTGATACCAGTACACCTTAACTTATGGTGAAGACATACTCCATAATATCTGTCATGTTCAAGGCAGTTAAATATCTTCCTTAACATAAAATGTAAAACACAACTTTTAAAGTGGTAGGAAAATGTACCATGCTATTTTCAAATGTGTTTGCATTTGCCTCTCATTTCTAAGAAAGTGATTTCTGCTGGATGCTAACCATCACAGTTCTTGAAAACAAGCTGCCCCTTTCCTGCGACTGCAAGTCTAACAGAGCAAGAGCAACACGAATTAAATCTCTGTGAAAAATTCCTCTGTACAGACAGACTCATGGTGTGATTCTAGGCACAAAACAGTATTCCTGGGTGATACCAGTACACCTTAACTTATGGTGAAGACATACTCCATAATATCTGACATGTTCAATGCAGTTAAATATCTTCCTTAACATAAAATGTAAAACACAACTTTTAAAGTGGTAGGAAAATGTACCATGCTATTTTCAAATGTGTTTGCATTTGCCTCTCATTTGTGAGAAAGTGATTTCTGCTCAATGCTAACCATCACAGTTCTTGAAAACAAGCTGCCCCTTTCCTGCTAGTGCAAGTCAAACAGAGCAACAGCAACACAAATTAAATCTCTGTGAAAAATTCCTGTGTACACACAGACTCATGGTGTGAGTCTAGGCACAAAACAGTTTTTTTGGTTGATACCAGTACACCTTAACTTATGGTGAAGACATACTCCATAATATCTGACATGTTCAAGGCAGTTACATATCTTTCTTAACATAAAATGTAAAACACAACTTTATAAGAAGAATCACATTTCTATTATTTATATCCAACTACACCACATACATCCCCTCTCAAATTCATAACTCACCTTTAAAAGTAGTTAGTTGAGAAAGAAATGTGCCACTCACACAGCAGATTATCAGAGCCAGAATCTCTGAACTGTACACCTCTCAGCAGAACCAGTAAATGGCAATGTTTCCCTCTCTTTTTTCACACATATACATGTTAACTTCAAATCACAGTGTTTCCCACATTTTTTCAAATGGAATCACACATTTATATTGGTTGCAAATTTCAACCCTTTTCCAAATGATCCCTTCACCCAACATGACTTCTGTATGCTACCATAGCAACAGCTCATGGAACACTGGTGTGAGCAGAGAGGTCAGAAGTTCAGTACACAATGTTTCAAATCTAAAGAGCAAGAGTGCTTGACTTTTCAAACCTAACAGCAAATCCAAACTAATGTTCTGTGGGAACACATTTTTCGGAACCAATACAAAACATGTTTTTTAAAATGTAAACATACAGCCTAGTTTTTAGTGTTGTATGGTCAATGATTTATTTTTATTTTGAAAAAAGTATGTAAGCCTCCATTTTACAACTATCTTTCTTTTCATATTGCCATTCTACTGAAAGACACCTTCTCAGTGCATCCAGATCTCCTTGGAAGATGTTCACAGTGTGGATTATAGGTCACAGCTATGTCTTCTGGAGTGAAAAGTTTGCAGAAAAAAGAGGTATTGTGAAAGATCTTGCTTTGCCAAATGTAGACATTAAATGGATTGGTCAGAGAGGGTTAAAGTGGCACCAATTAATGCCTTTGGTGAAAACCGTTCTACATCTCCCACAGCCTAACCTTATTATTGTGCACTGTGGTGGAAATGACCTAGGCACTTTAACTGGGGTAGGTCTGGAAATGCTTATTAAGGACACCTTTGTTCAATTGGTGTCACTTTTCCCACAAACTGCCTTTGTATATTCTAATATATGCCAAAGGCAAAAGTGGAACTGGTCCTACCAACATTGTCCGCAGATTGACAAAGCAAGAAAGCACGTCAATAAGTCTGTTTTTGCTTTCCTCAGAGACTATGGTATGGGTTCTATATACCACAACAACTTGCGTTACAAAATGCAAGGCATTTATAGAGGAGACGGTGTACATTTCAATGATGAAGGCAACAGAGTCTTCCTCTTGAACTTTAGACTCTGCATCGGTACTTACTTGTAGGTACCAAAAAACACTCAATAAACACAACAGCTCTTTTTAGAGCCAACCAACATCCAAACACTTAGGTGCCGATTCGGATCCTGGAGAAACCGGGTACGAACCGTCGGTCGGAGGGTTTTCTCCGTCCGACTCGTACCCGGTTGTAAAACTTTACAAACATGCTAGTACGATTCGCACGGAAACACTATTTCTGTACGAGTCGTACAAAACACCAACCGAGGAAAATAAACATACAAATGACATCCGGAAAAGCGCTGACGTGACGTCGGGACGCATGCAGCCTGCGTTCCACGAACCAGGAAGTACGATTCACACCGACGTCATCCCGCACAGAGAATATTTCCCGGCAGCCAAAAACTGCTGGGAAATCAGGACGACGCGCACAAGGAGCACCTGTACGCGACGGACAGACATGGACCCGAACCTACGTGTGATCCTGGCCCTCATAGCAGTCGACCTCCTCTACAGGTACCGACGCAGACGCCGCAGAAGGTCAGAACAACACCCAGGGGCAAAGGGGGGGGCAGGGGCAGGACACTAAACCCCCACCCAAGTCACACAGCTCACATGCCCTGGACATACCTGACCTCCAGGCCCTGGTCACTTCGAGGGGGTGGGGGCGTGTCCAGCAACGCCAGCGTCCGCCACAACGGAAGTGGGCGACGACGCGAACCGGCAACACAACAATACAGGTACGTACCGTACCCACGCCTTAAGAGCGTAGGTACGAGTCGTACCACACCCACACCTACGTCACCCCAACAATGGCGGTACGGGCCGTACCCATGTGCCAAAGGCCTGGGTACGGGCCGCACAAGCATTCCACAGCGTGGGCACGGGTACGTATGGACCGTACCCCCACCCGCGTATGTATCGAGCGTACCCCCACCCCAACAGTGTATGTACGGACCGTACCCCCACCCCAACAGTGTATGTACGGACCATACCCCCACCCCAACAGTGTATGTACGGACCGTACCCCCAGCCGCGTATGTATGGAGTGTACCCCCACCCCAACAGTGTATGTACGGACCCTACCCCCACCCGTGTATGTATGGAGCGTACCCCCACCCCAACAGTGTATGTACGGACCGTACCCCCACCGCGTATGTATGGAGCGTACCCCCACCCCAACAGTGTATGTACGGACCGTACCCCCACCCCAACAGTGTATGTACGGACCGTACCCCCACCCCAACAGTGTATGTATGGACCGTACCCCCACCCGCGTATGTATGGAGCGTACCCCCACCCCAACAGTGTATGTACGGACCGTACCCCCACCTGCGTATGTATGGAGCGTACCCCCACCCCAACAGTGTATGTACGGACCGTACCCTCACCCGCGTATGTATGGAGCGTACCCCCACCCCAACATTGTATGTACGGACCATACCCCCACCCATGTATGTATGGAGTGTACATGGCCAGACGCAGGAGGGGTGGGTGTAGAGTTCCCCCAGCAGTGCCCAGACACAGGAGGGGTGGGTGCAGAGTCCTCCCAGCAGTGCCCAGACGCAGGAGGGGTGGGTGCCTATCACTCCCAGCAGTGCCCAGACACAGGAGGGGTGGGTGCAGAGTCCCCCCAGCAGTGCCCAGACGCAGGAGGGGTGGGTGCAGAGTCCTCCCAGCAGTGCCCATGGAACGCAAAGGGTGGAGTAGCCACAGATACAATGCCCACAAATGTCAGTCAGGTGCACAAAGACCCTGCAGTACATGTACCACATGTGTGCGAGGCTGGGAGTACACACATGCATAGCACCTAAAAGAGAACATGTCCACATGAAGTCATGTCAACAGTCTACATACACAAGTACAGTGACCACCAAGGATGCCACGAATGATGCAGGTGGAGACATCGCTCAGCATGCATGTGCAAAGTTGAAGGAGTCCGTCACACACCCAGCTGATGTAGACACAGCTCAGCACCACATAGTGGAAACACCCTGCAGGGAAGATGTCAGGTTACACAGAGGAAGGAACACACCTTGGGACGATGTCACCATGCAGTAAATGCTTACATGAACAAAGTAACGTAGCCAACAGCTTGTGATGGCACACAGATACCAGGGTCCACCCTATGACCAGCACAAGACTACATTTCCCACACACCCAACACATTATCACCACCCAAAATCATGGAGCTGGTCCACCAACAGCAATACCAGATAAACAGTAGTGTTCCAAGGAAAAAAGAAATTGCTTTATTCGGCAGGATGTAAGTAATAATCATCATAAATGTCAATATATACAAGGCCCATAGGGCAGTCCATGACTCTAATCCGGATGGGGGACACAGTGGTACGTGTGTCCCCTAGCTTGCCTGCACAGTCAGACTCCTTTGTCTTCCACAGGGGGGGGGGCATCATGTTGGGGGGAAGGACCAGGCACCGCAGGGACAGGAGGGGCAAGGGTAGGTGTTGTGGGTGCAGGGACGGATGACTCCAACACAGGGGGTGGGGCAGCACCAAAGGTGGTTTGGAGCACGGTGCTGCACACTACTGCCAGGTCGCCCAGCGTCTCCCCTGCACCCGAAGGAACTACAGGCCCCAAGGAGGGGGGGGTCACAGGGATGGGTCGCAGCTCTACCCGGGGAGGGTATGGACAGGGGGGGACTCAACCACCCTGACCGGGGACTCCTTTGACCGCTTGCGGGGTGGTGTCACTGTGGGGCTCAGGGACAGAGCGGCCATGAAGGAGTCCTTGCTGGATTTGTGGCCAGGAGAGCTGAGGGGAGTGGATTTGGAGGGAGTGGATTTTGGAGAATGTGGACTCCCACTCTGGCTGCGTGTCTTACGTTTGTCCCCCGACCCAGTGGGTGTGCCTACTTCACCCTGTGCGTTGGTCAGCCTGCGATGCTGAATTGCCCTCCAAGTATGCCTCCATGTTGTTGAGCACTCGGCTGTGGCCATGGAGGACATTAAGCATCGCAGCCTGACCAACCTGCAACTGCCGCAGGATGTCCACAGACTCGGAATTGGCGGCAGCAGTGGAGACAGGGGCAGGGGGTGCAGTGCCTGGCAGGAAGGAGACACGTGGTGACCTAGCACGCCGGGAAGGGACACAAGCAAGTGGGAGGCCGCTGATGGCAATGGAGGGGGCGGGGAGAGATGTTGTGCTGCTGTCAGCTGTTGGAGCAGCCTCCGCCCCCTCGGAGAGCTCAGCCTCGGACCCGTCAGCTTCATATTCTGTGGTGGCAGTGGACAGGTCCTCCGGCTCACTCCCCTCGGCCTCAGTTCCACTCGATGTGCCAGCTAAGATGTCACTGCCGGCACTGGTGCTCGGTCCCTCCGCACGGTCCGTGCCGGTGTCTCCATCCGTGTCCCCCGACGATGCTGTGGGCAAGGTGAAGAAACAGGAATTAATCACACACCTGTATACATATGTAACATGAGTCAAATCTACATAGGTTACAGTGCATAGCCTGAAAAGTAAGATGAGTAACATCTACAATACAAGGTACATATATAGGCCCTGCAACACACAGTTGGTTCACCCACCATGCCACTGAGAAACTATGAGAGCATGACACATTTGCAAATGACATGATATGGATTTGGACAGAGGAGCCAGGCTCTGGGGACAATCCAGCACTGCATCTGCACCACACAGCGTTGCCGTAACTAGGGATGAGCAGGGACCATCTCCATGAACTTGAGGCATATGCTGCAAAGGTAATACTTAAAGACATGCCCAACATTAATGGGTCACTGCACCTTGAGTGTATGTCCAGACAAACATCACACACTGGCCAGACCGAGCAATGAGATTTCAGGTGTCGACATGTAGGCCTTGCCCGCACCAACCACCCCCTACATGAGACAATATGATGAGACACAGGAAGCACTTGCATCTCTTAGTCTGGGAGAAATACACATGGGCTGCAAGAAACCCATATTGGACCCAAAATACCCCATGTGCGCCTGTACAAGGATCTCATTTACAAATGGCCATCATCAGATAATTGTAACAAGACACACAGGCACTGGCCACCGTGAGTATGAAAGCGGAAAATTAGGTCAGGCTGTACAGTGGACACTTGTAGAACACGTTACGTAAATATACATGGTGCCAGGGGACAATGGCACAGAGCACATCCTATGCTGTAGACACTGAGAGTGTACACATATTGTGATGACACACATGATACCTAGCAAAATATGCCCCAGGGGACAGTAGTGGCCACAATATTCCATGGTCCTGAATGGTAATGACTGCAACACAGGCCACCATCCCTGCACTCTGCGTATCGCACACTCATGCACATCATGTCACAGGCCACAACATAGGACATGCTTGCTGTAAGGCATTACACTTCAGAGACATACTCCTATGTCTGGACTCAGCATCAGTGCCAATTGACATGGACCCCACAAGTACTGAACTGGACAGGGCACAGGCAAGGTCCCAAAACCTGTTACACACCACCCCCACACATGATGCTGCAAGCATTGGTCACGTGGATAAACTGCCAGCCCAGATGACCTTGTGAAAGAGTGACTACACACAGACCAGGGAACACATGGCAAGGAGGGGAAGGGAGGAAGGACAGCACCGCTATACTGTGGGTGAAAGGACCTGTACCGCACATTTAAACACTGGCAGTGTATCCTTATGTCCATGTGGTTTCCATGTAGGGGATGCTGGCTATCCCAACATACCATGGCTGATCACACCTCTCCGCAACCCCAGCACGCCGGCCCAGCTCCGCTACAACACCGCCCATGGCTGGACAAGGTGAGTGAAAGAGAGGACATTTGGCCTCCTGAAGAGCCGATTCAGGTGCCTACACAAGACCGGCGGCGCCCTCCCATATGCCCCGGTGAAGGTCTGCAAAATCTTCATGGTCTGCTGCATGCTGCACAACATGGCAGTTGAGAAAGCTGTGCCACTCATCCTGGATCAAGATGATCAGGACCATCCACCCGTGGAGGACGAAGGGCTTGGCAATGGGGCTAGTGATGTGGAGGATGTGGTTCCGCAAGAGGACATCCGGAGTCGGCTCATACGCGACTTCTTTGCTTAGTGGTGAGTACCAGTGTCTGAGTGTGCACGCATTGGTCCTTGTGTGGCATGTGTTGCAATGTGTGTGTCCATCTGCATGTATGCGTTGTGAGTCAGAGGTGTGTGTGGATGTGTCACTCGAGTGATGGTGCCAGTGATGAGTGTATTTCCACAGTCATAATTGTGACCTAGCATGTTGTCAGTCTTATATGTGTCGAGTACATGCACATGCAAGTGGATGAGATTTTTGTGGCTGACTTCTTGTGTGTCTCTCATCCCCAGGTATTTGCTAGGGGTGGGCGGAATTTGCGAAATTAACTTTCGCAAATTATCGCGAAAATGTTGAAAATTATCGCAAACAAGCGGAAATATCGCGAAGATGCGGAAGTTTTTTTCCGGCATGTTCGCGAGATTTTCTGCATGGTTGCGGGTCGCCAAATTACCCATGTGGTTGCTTGCGGGCGCGGCCATCTTGTTTTGAGTTGTCTCGCGGTGCATGATTGCGAGAAGAAAGACGTGATCGCGCGACGCATGACGTCACTGCGGGTGCGAGACAGCGCAAATGGCTAAAAACAATACAACATCTCATGGAGAACGCGACCGGATCAAGAAAACTTGTCGGGGAACGCAGGGATTCAGGTAAGGCGATCGCGCGCACGCGAGAATGTATTATTTTACAGCGCGAGCAAGAAACAAATTATCGCCAAGCTGCGGAAACCAGAATTTTTTACATTTTCGCGCTCTCCGCCGAACGCGAAAACGTCAAATTTTCGCCCAGGCCTAGTATTTGCGCATGCCGTCTGCTGGTTGCATTGTTGTGGCACTGCTATTCCTCATGGACACGTCATCGTGTGCTGACTCAGCGTTACACGGACGGACAAGTTTGGAAGTCTCCTTAGGGTAAGGGATGCATCAGGGGTGTTTTGGGTGTGGCAGTTGTTTACGATGTGTGCACACTGCCCCTGTCGATGTTTGGTTCCTCTGCAGACATGTCGCATCACCATGGGACACATGACATGTAGCTGGATTCACCTGAATAGATGGTCAGACTTGTTGACAGTCATCTGTAATGGGATAGTGGATTGTGATGAAGGCATCAATGTGTGTAACACTGCCCTCGGACACATACGGTTAGCATTGGCTTGGCATGGTGTGGGACTTCCACATCAGAGGATCAATGGTGTATGGCAGCCTCTCCGTGAGCAGCTGTTACCCGACACTTGTGTGCCAGTTCCATGGATATCAAGCATTTGTGGTGAAGAAGGGGGGTGCCAGTGTTGGACCCACATGTTACTCCACATGACCTGTGTATGTGTACTCCGAGTTGCCTCTGCATTCCGGAATACTTGACTAATAAAGGTGTCCCTATGCCTCCAAGGTGCCTCTTCTCAGTCAATGCTGGTGTGTTGCCACGGTGCATACGGCATGTCTGGCATGGTTCTCAGTGATAGTGGCTATGTGTCTATGTGTAGAGTAGCAAGATGCAAGCTGTTTGTCTGGGATTAGACTCTGTATTGTGCATGATGTCCATGACTGTGTGGGTATTGTGACATGTGCCATCACCATGCATCCAACGTTGGCCAGGCCACCATTCTCTGCATCCACCTGACTCAAGCTTGCAGGACATGGTTCTGCCACCTGTCCACACATACCTGGGTGCCCCCCAGGACACTCCACATGATCCCTGACCTTTGCGCATGACTGTTGCTGTACTCAATATGTCTGTCGGCACGTTTGTGCGGCCACCCCCTCAGCTGGTTGAGCCCATCACGGTGTGGTAAATAAAATATTACGCTCTCAGACTTTTATATTATCAATAAGATCATGCATAAAGCAAGAGGCTGAGTCTGTGGTATCAGATTCATAAAGGGCTTTATTCCAATAACTCGAGTCAAAGGGAGAATATTTCCATCACCAAAAAGGATCTGGACGGGGCTGAAAAGTATTCTCAATATTCTCAAAACATTATTCACAGAGTACAGTATATATACATTTCTCAATTGTACGTAAGCAAGAGAGCAAGAGAGAATGAGATAAGAGCATGTGGGCGTGTAAGTAGGCGTGACGGTGGGCGTCCATGTGGGCGTCCACTTGATGATAATGGGTAATTTGTCATGTGTGGGTGGATACCTGGAGATGATTTCGCAATGTCAGCAGAAATACTTGGCAGAGATGCGTGCGCAGCAGCATGACGTGTGATAGACTTGCAACTAGAGGGAGAAAGGGACTTGACATTTAGCTCTACATGTGGAGACAAAAGTCTGGGGTTATGTCAACCTAATCCCAAATCATATCTAATATCCTATGTTTAAAGAACTGTGTTATCCACAAGGGAAGGGCTCTCGGACAAAATCTATTCTATACTGACTGTGAGTGCGTGTACAAGCGTCTAAGTGTCTATATGAGATGCAAGGGGCAGAAACTTTCCATGGTAACAGGGCTATGAATTACTTGCATGAAGACAGAGAAGCCGGGCCCTTTTGCTCGGTAGCTGGAAGAATGTTTACTTAAACTACTAGACAGGAATGCATCGGCTGAGGAGCAAAGTAGATAATTCGAAGGTGAAATACGGTTTCTTGGCAGGCAGGCAAAACTGGCCGAGGCAGGCACCGTTAGCCGCACAGGGAGTAGGACAAAGTTCATGGATACAGATGCGAGCTGAAGCTGAAGCTGTCAGAGGCAGAGAGCAGGGAAAGGCTTGAGGACAGAATCGGGCCTACTCGCCTGAACTGTAAAAATGGAGTAACTGAGCCATATAAAGTCGGTGGCCTTTCATACTTAGGAAGCGAATATCCAGCCCATTCATGGCGGATCTGACAGAGGACATGTTGACGGTGGACGCACATGTGTTTGCGTCATCAAAACTGGAACTGGAGGGAACATACATGTACTTGTGACATGCACATAGAACCGTTGGGGTCCAAGATAGGGGACATAACTGACCAGGAAAATCCACATTTCCACATTCCCTCCTTGTCCCCTACTTGCCCTTCAAGAGATATCAATCTTCATCAATCCATTGATCTGTTCATATAGCATCATTTGTTCTTTCTTCTTCTTCCGTGATCTTGAATGAAATCTTGGTGGTGGAATACACGATGTGGCACACAGACCACAGATCGCTGGTCCACATTGTAGACATAGACAGCAACTGAATAGTATGAGAAGGCCAATACCTAGGAAGGATAAAACTCTCCATCCCCAGGCTGATATCACACTCCAAAACCAACTGGACCAAGTCCAAGTGCCTGGGTTCTGGTGTATCTGGTTTACAATCTTATGAAGGCGAGTTATGGCTTTATATACAGATGGCGAATTTTCTGGTATGAAAAATGCAACAGCTTGATTTGATGACCCTACAAGCTCCGCCCCTATCGGCCAGGATAACGTCAAGGACAAGACTATTTGAAGCACAACAATCCGCATAGCAGACTGCTCTTCTGTTAAATTGCCTAAGGCGGAAATAGTTTCGTTCACTACTGCTTCAAGGGTTCTGGTTAATCTACGTATCAGCTTACTATTGGTAACTGTACCTATATAGGGAAAAAAACCTTTATTGAAATCTGTGTATTTTTCCCATGCTGCTTCAGTGTAATCGACAATTGGGAGATCTCTCTGCTGTCTATTGTGTACTAAATGAGTATTTCTATGATAATCAGGAGGAGCTAGGAAAACAGGTGGTAGGAGGAATGCTATGTAACAGGTACCATCCCAATCTAGAGGTAGGCGTATATATGCGGTCTGGCCACATATAAAGTAGGAATGACGAGAAGCTCTAAATGTAGACTTGCCTTGATCACTGAATTTTATTACAGTGGTGCATTTACTATGGCCCATGTGTATGGAGCCATTCTTTCTTATACATAATTCCCCTTTTACTGGGAATACGGACATGGCGGGCAATATTGGTGTAGCTTCAGATTCAACGTTCAGGATCATGAGGTTAAGTGTAAAATTACCTAATCCATATACTTCATTTCTTAGATCAGTTCCTGTTCTTTTTGGAAAGTCCCTCCTTGTTAGGGTAGCAGACTTTAAGCAAAACTAAGTTCAGGTTTCCCCATACCCAGTTGTCTTGATAAACTGCGGAATTCGAATCTAGGGAATTAATCAAACTAAACCATGCTCCACAGGAGCCATTGTGTGTGAACGGATAGAGAATAAAGGGGCAAAACTCCCTTATAGTTCTGATAGGGGGGGAGTCGGCCACAGACCCAGCAGTCTGTAGCATTGCTAGTCTGATATGAATGGTGCAGCATCTGAATAAAGGTATTGTTGCGTAAGGCAAGTCGATATGATAGCTCATAGGATGGCAGATCACTAAATGTGTGCTTTATGGTATCATTAGTGGAGGAGTGTAAAAGTGAGGCAATAGGAGGAAAAATAGCATGTAGTATTAAGCTGATACATATTATCGTGATGTACATAAGAGATTGAAAAATTACAGTCACTATACATCTATTTGCTTCTTATCTAGCTCTCTTATTTTTGCTTTATGTTATTGTCCAAGATCTTATGCGAGCCAGAATACATGTTCAACCGCTTCACCACCTAGTGGACTTAATTGATCAAACGGGTTCTGACTTCTTGGATCACAATTTAGCTTTGTGGAAACTTCTGGGCATTCTCCTCTAGAAAATGTTGTTCAAAATCCAAAATCCAAGTTCAAAGTTTTTTTTTCCTTTGTAAAAGAGTGGTGAAGGTGCAATCATCCTTTCCGCCTTTTGACTTTAACGGCCGTCCCCGTGGTCCAGAGCACTGACTTTGGCGCCTTCCATCCAGGAGCGATGGAGTATTCTTTGACCTGGGTGTTGTCAGGCAAGGCGGCAGCAACCTGCGAACAACAAGAGAGTAGTGCAGACATCAAGGAAGCCAGGTAATCTGTCAGCATGTTACTGTCAACATAAGTAATCTTTTAGGCATTGTAGTGCCCACATATTTTGGTGGTCTACCAAAGACCACTTCATAGGGAGATAAGCCTGTTCTAGAATGAGCTACCATTCGCATGTAAAAGAGGGCAACCGGCAGGGCTACCATCCAGTCTATACCTTTGTCTGCGCAAAATTTTAATGTCTGATTATGTCTTTCTACAAGGCCTGCTGCTTCAGGATGTCGCACACAATGGAATTTCCAGGTATACCCTAACAGAAGGGACACCTGCTTCATTAGTACCAGGACATATTTGTAACCTCTACATCTGTTTATTTGGATGTAATCCATTTGGAGCACTTCAAAAGGGTGGTCAGGTGGATGGAATCCACCTTGTTCCATCGGAATGCCTTTACCTGGATTGAATTGGCAACAGATCATACATGTTCTGACCTTTTGTTTCGCTGCTGCACGCAGGTGCTTGTTGAACCATATATTCTGTAAGCTATCTATCATTGCTTTCTCTCCTAAGTGTGCAGGACTATGTGCGGTATTTATAATCACTTGTACCATGGTATCAGGAAGAAACCATGTGGATTTGCCCTTATTCATCCAACCCTGATCAGTCAGTACCCCTCCTTGTTCCGACCATTTCTTTAATTCGTCCATAGTAGCATGTGTCTGTATGTCTTGTACATCCTTGGAAGGATCCCTAACTGTCATGGCTTTGGACACTTATTGAACCTGTAACTTTGTCATGTCTAGTGGGGTCTGAGCTGTCTGTTTAGCTGTTCGGTCTGCCAGATCATTGCCTTGGGAAAATGGTATCTGTGGCTCTAGTATGTGCTTTACATTTTAGGATAGCTATGGCTGTTGGTAAATGTATTGCTTCCAGTAGGGCTTGAATATGGGGGCCATGCTGTATCTTGGCCCCATGGGAGGTCAAGAAACCTCTTTCTCGCCAGAGAATCGGTGTAAATGTTTACTCTCAGGTGCTTAGCTCTTATGCACGCTTGTGTCAGGGCGATGAGCTCTGCTGCTTGTGCTGACAATATGTCTATTCTTTTAGTCTCTATTATTACAGTATCAGTAGTCACTGCATATGCTGCCACTAATTCTCCCGCCCCTGTCCTCATGCATGAGCCGTCAACTTATAGTGTTAGGTCGGGGTCTGGGAGTGCAACGTCTGTCAAGTCTTGTCTTGGTTTAGTCACGGTATGTATTACTTCAACATAGTCGTGTGGTGAAACGCTTTCTGTACTGGAGGGCAAAAGGGTAGCAGGATTCAGTATGTTGCATCGTCTGATCTCTGTGTGTGGTTGAAATAACGTTGGCTCATAATCCGTCAGTCTAGCTACAGTCAGGTGTTGTGTTTGTGTCCGGTTCAAGAGAACCTCTACTGCGTGTGGTACTTGTACTGTCAGAGGGTGGCCCAGCACTATCGAGTCACTTTGTCTTATGGCTAAGGCCGTTACTGCAACTGATTTAGGCACGCAGGCAAAGCCTGTGCTACTGGGTCTAATGTACTAGAAAGATAAGCACAGGGCTCGTGTTTTCCTGCATGATCTTGTGTTAGGACAGATAGTGCTGTTCCATCCCGCTCTGTCACAAAAAGCATAAACGATTTGTTGTAATCAGGGTTTGCTAAAACTGGTGCTTGGCATAAAGCTCTCTTTAATTCTTCAAATGCCACAGTGTGTTCTTGAGGACTTTAGTCTTTTTGTGTCTTGGGCTGTGAAAAACCAGAAATCAATTGAATACGTTCCGGTGCCCACAACTAATTCCCCTGAAAGATCACAATAAAACATGAGAAAAAGGGGAAAGCACCATACCTATTTCCTCGGCTTAATTTCTAAGGGGGCTAATTTCTAAGGGGCTTAATTTCTTAAGGGGCTAGCGGGAAGCGAACCTCCTCAGGGGCCAGCAGAAAGCCAATATTCTCCTCCTTCCCCCCCTTTTTGACAGGAGGAAATCTGAAACAGATTTCACTGCTGTCAAACACTATCAAACCCTGTGTCTTGTCAACACTATTAATCCCTGTGTGTAGCTACTGGGCGTAAGCAAAATTATAGGAGATACACAGCGTATTTGAAACGGCGAGAAATCCTTCAAATTAATGTACAAACCTCATTGTGTTAGCTCATAAGCTGGCCAAATGACATCTCATATGCAAATGTCCCTATTACATGAACCTACACCAACCTGAAGTCAATATTAATGCTAGGAGGCCCTAATAGGAATGCTAAATTACCTAAATATTCGGAAAACCAAGTTTAAGAACAGTTGTTAATGTTGATAATTAATAATTTATCTGCTAAAGAAATCAGTCATTGTGCAATAATTTCCACCTATACAATAAATAGCCTAATTCAAAAACAAGTCAACTTTTGGGGCCACCACTCACAAGAATGAGCTTACTAAAGCAAACTTTAAAAAGGAAATTCTGTCAGATATTTTCTCATTACCCTAAATACCGGGCCTCATTCGTCACTCTGTGGTGGCAGTCCTTATTTAAAACAGGCCTTCAAGAGTTAAGATGCAAGTGCACAGATCATAATTGTTCCTTAATGTCCAATCTGGAAACATATGACCGAGGCTGCCTGTCTATAAGAGAAAGGCAGTCATGTGATACATATTTTAGTCTTGCATAACTTTTCCTTCTTTTATTCATCTCCAATACCAATTAGACATACACTGATAACGTGTTGTCTGCTATTTTGACAGCATGATAAAGGTAATATCACGTCTGCGAAATTTAGTAATTGTGAACAAGTTCCAGCCAAGCGCTGTGCAAAGATCGCCGTCGTCACGACTATCTCTGTACTTGCACAGGAGAACTTTGTATTAAACGCTAAACAGACTGGTCAATACAACACAAAAACAAAACATATATAAAATACATATGCCAAGCCATCAGTATACCGGGCACAGAAAGCATAGACAATTACACTAACATATATAAATGAGCAGCGATGCGCAATTACAGTACCTACAGCTCAGATGCGAACATTCTGGCCTGCTTAATTTGTCAGGCTTATAATCAATAACTTATTTACCTGCCCTATACAACCCCATCTGGCAGTGGGTCATCCCAATGATGACCGCGTCAAGTCTGACACACAGGATCAGCAACAATAATCAAAAAATGACGAACACACGAACCTGTCTCTTTTTTTTTTTTTTTTTTTTTTTTTTTTTATAAAAATGTGCTATGCTTCTTTGTACACAATGTACCCTCATGTCCTAGTCGAAGATGCATCTCACATCTTTCCTCACAGACCCGTAACCACTGGATCATATATCCAATGCAACTGGTGGCAGCTTGTGGCCACAATTCAAAAATGTCTGAATTTGAAAATCGTTTTTATATAGGCACATAGCCCTTAAAATTCCAAACAAGAGCAACATTTTACTTTCTGACCAGAAGCAATATAACAATTGCTAAAAAATAAAACAAATCTTCTCCATAGACATTTCCTCGGGGCACTTGTTTTGCACAGAATAGAACAAGGGAATCTTTCTCGACTTACATTTCTCAGCTGCCCTGTCTTATCAGAGAAGTTAAAAATAGCCCCTCAGCGCGGCCTGAGCCTGGGCTGCCAGCCATCTTTTTTTTTGTTTTTCCTACTCCTGGCCCCAAGGCTCTCCAGCTGCAGGCATTACACAGATGCGATGTCAGAGAAGCCTTCTAAGCAGTGCCCTGTTCTGCTCCTCTCATCGGCCCCCACCTACACTGGCTACAAGGTCAGAATCTGTCTCCGATTTCTGTATCACATTCTGCTCTACACAGCCCCCACCTTCTCCTCACTCTGAAGCTGTCAAAGACAAAAAGACTACTCAATTCCATAAAAACTGCAATAATTCGCTCAATTGAAAAATTATTTTTACATCCAATTTGCACTCAGGGGGTCATAATCTTACCGACTTGACCCAGCACATTGGCTCACTGGACCACCAAGAACACAAACCTGTATTCATGAACAATTTGCAAATTCGAAATACCCACAATTCTTTTTTCAAGCTAAACTTTTCATTAATTATCTTTCCGTTAACACTTTGTACATTAGGGGTGTCATCAAATCACAGGAGTTGCTCCTTCTCTAGCTGCACCCCTCTCAATTTCCTATTGACAACGTAGTCAAATGTTGGACCATGTAAACACCAGCTATGCGCTGTTCATTTGGTGGGTGGCTCAAGAACCTTTGGGCTACTATGTAATTATTATATGTATTATAACTGGTCTTTCTACTGGGGCCACTCTTGCTAGGTCCTCTGAAAGGACGGGATAAATACCAGCAACGTCAGTATTTCTTTTTCTGTCAGCCTACGCTCATTTTACCAGCTCTAATTCCTCCTGTAACATCTCATCCTTGGCTTTTCCAGACACCATTCCACTTCTCTCTGCTTCGTGAAACACTTACTCTGTCCTTCTATGTCACTCCTTGCGCCAAAAACTCAATGGCATCCTTCCAAGCTGGTCTACATTTCCTCTTTCATAAGAGTGTTTCGTTGTCTGTCTACTTGTTCTGCTTTTACTCAGATACCTTCCTCAACTAATATGCTTTCTCGGGCTTTGTCTGAATCCTCCCTACTTTTTCTCTGTTTTTCTGAGCGCTTACTCTGCGCGTCTATGCTATTCTTTACGCCATAATTCAACAGCGTCTTTCTGTGACTGTCTAGCTTTCCTCTTCCACAACTCTTCTTCGACTTTCATGATACATTCGGCATCCCAGGTCCCAGCTACGGGCCATCTCTGACTTTCTGGTAACTCTTTGGTGTAGTCCACCCATAGATCAAGGAATAATATGGCGTCTAAGCCATGCTTGTGATACATAAAGTGCCCTGGAGTGTCCCTAGGAGGAATAGGAACTGCTTCTTCAAGCACCCCTTTTCTAGTAGTAATCTGTCTGAACTTCGAAAAGAGCGGCATATTGACAACTGATCTGACACCTGGTCTTGAACACACCTAATACAAAAAGCACAATAATGAACAATCATTCATACCACAATATGCAGGACATTTTAACACATTAAACATTGAACATAAAACATTTTAACCTTTAAAAATGACCAACAATGATGACAGTCTGCATAACTAATCACCAAGCAGAATTCTTGACAATAACTAGATACTTCGGAATACTTGATATACTGCTAAACAGTACATATACACTGCTAAACAGTGCAGACCGGATTTGTGTACCCAAATCCGTCTTGACCGGCACAACCTATGTGCGCGTCAACACGCCTCCCCGGCGATGGTACTCACCGGGTAGCTCCTTGAAACGGAAGGCCTCGGAGAATGGACTGGACTCGACGACTGCGGACATCGGACCCTCTGGACATCGGGACTTCGAAAACCTGGTGGGCCTCTGTATACCTCGGACACAGCTCTCTCGCAGGTGGGCTCTGGGTAGACAATCTGCGTTCCTCACCGCCTCGTATGGATGCCTGGTCGCAGTCTGTCCCCTTCATTGGCCTGAGGGAGTTGGCGGGAAAACCCGCGACGTGCGCGCTTGAAGTCCATCACGGCCATGGAAGGGGGCAAAACTGGACCTTCATCTCCGGCGTGTGGGGAAAGAGATTAAACTGTTCGGGCGCCATTCTGTGTTAAATAAAATATTACGCTCTCAGACTTTTATATTATCAATAAGATCATGCATAAAGCAAGAGGCTGAGTCTGTGGTATCAGATTCATAAAGGGCTTTATTCCAATAACTCGAGTCAAAGGGAGAATATTTCCATCACCAAAAAGGATCTGGACGGGGCTGAAAAGTATTCTCAATATTCTCAAAACATTATTCACAGAGTACAGTATATATACATTTCTCAATTGTACGTAAGCAAGAGAGCAAGAGAGAATGAGATAAGAGCATGTGGGCGTGTAAGTAGGCGTGAAGGTGGGCGTCCATGTGGGCGTCCACTTGATGATAATGGGTAATTTGTCATGTGTGGGTGGATACCTGGAGATGATTTCGCAATGTCAGCAGAAATACTTGGCAGAGATGCGTGCGCAGCAGCATGACGTGTGATAGACGTGCAACTAGAGGGAGAAAGGGACTTGACATTTAGCTCTACATGTGGAGACAAAAGTCTGGGGTTATGTCAACCTAATCCCAAATCATATCTAATATCCTATGTTTAAAGAACTGTGTTATCCACAAGGGAAGGGCTCTCGGACAAAATCTATTCTATACTGACTGTGAGTGCGTGTACAAGCGTCTAAGTGTCTATATGAGATGCAAGGGGCAGAAACTTTCCATGGTAACAGGGCTATGAATTACTTGCATGAAGACAGAGAAGCCGGGCCCTTTTGCTCGGTAGCTGGAAGAATGTTTACTTAAACTACTAGACAGGAATGCATCGGCTGAGGAGCAAAGTAGATAATTCGAAGGTGAAATACGGTTTCTTGGCAGGCAGGCAAAACTGGCCGAGGCAGGCACCGTTAGCCGCACAGGGAGTAGGACAAAGTTCATGGATACAGATGCGAGCTGAAGCTGAAGCTGTCAGAGGCAGAGAGCAGGGAAAGGCTTGAGGACAGAATCGGGCCTACTCGCCTGAACTGTAAAAATGGAGTAACTGAGCCATATAAAGTCGGTGGCCTTTCATACTTAGGAAGCGAATATCCAGCCCATTCATGGCGGATCTGACAGAGGACATGTTGACGGTGGACGCACATGTGTTTGCGTCATCAAAACTGGAACTGGAGGGAACATACATGTACTTGTGACATGCACATAGAACCGTTGGGGTCCAAGATAGGGGACATAACTGACCAGGAAAATCCACATTTCCACAACGGGTGTGTATGGTGCTCCATGTCTGTCTTGCCTAATACATTGTGACCCATGTGTGTCCTGTGCCAGACTCAGGCCCCAGGGTATGGATGGTTGAAGTCATATGAGAACTCAGGCATGGTTAGACTTTACAAGACACATGTAATGTAATAATGCAAAATGTAGGCATCATCTCTTGATCGTGTAAGTTTTTATTTGTGTTGGGGTACGTGTTGGGGGGGTATGACAAGAGGGGCTTTCCGGGTGTGTGGAATCCAAAGTTCACTGGGGGAGTTGGTATCCTTGCCATTGGAAATCATCAGAGTCCATGCCACAGTCTTTGTCAACATTGGTCAGACAGTGACCAGCAAGTCCATGTGACAGAGAATGTCATTTGCTGATGTGCTGCTGTTGGGTCAGTGGGCCAGGTGCCAGGCCAGGTGTCCTGGGAGATGGTGCTGTTGCGCCGACCCTCACGATCTTTTCCGTGGACGACCCGCCCTCCTGCGGGAACCCTCAGAAGCAGGCCGAGACGATGCTTGGGATGCTCCGTCGGATGTATCCTCCTCCTCCTGATCCCTCCCTGTAGGTGTTGATGTTCTTCGCCTGGTGGCACAGGGAGGGTTGCCCATGTTGTCGGCTATCCGACGGAGTGAACGGTTAATTCCCGTAAGCATCGTCACGAGCTCAGCCTGTCTGTCCTCCATCCGTCCTTGGTGTCGCTGTTGACAGGCATGTTGCTCCGCATGTTGCTGGGCCTGCTGGGTCTTGATCTCCTCGAGGGTCCCCTTCATCTCGTTGAGGGTGGACACAACCTGGCTCATGCCTGTGGTGTCCTGCCGGTATGTGTCCGGGATGTTTCTTACATGGGAATTTACCGGTTCCGCAGCCAACTGGTCAGGCTCGCGCCTCCACCGTCCTCCACTCCCACCACCCCTGCCCACTTGCGCCTGGCCTGCCCTTGTGGGCACATCGGGTCTCCGGGACCCCTGAGGGGTGGCATTTGCGTTGTCGCCTGCCTCCTCCTGGGTGCCCGGTACACTGTGTCCCTCCTGGTCAGCCTGGCTGCGTTGTGGTGGTGGGGCAGGGATCCTGGGTGTCTCCTGGGATGTGGCAGGAGTGGGGGTGGTGGTTGGCCCAGTTGTACCTGACGCAGGTGCTGCAGGTGGTTGGACATCAGAGGGGCCAGGTTGGTCGGGGTCGTCCACAGAGTGGTGAGAGTCGTCGCTGCCGGTGGGATCATCATCCCGCAGAGCCAGGTCCTGTGAGTCTTCCCCCCCAGTGTTGGGGGGTGATCCACGACGTTGACCTGTGTGTGAGAGAGACAATGTTATTTTTGTTCCATGCAACATCCATGTTTCATTCGTTTCAAAGTTGGCACATTTCCTCTGGGTATTTGGATATGTCTTGCATTCCACTCACTGTGCACTTGTGCATGGGTATGTCCCTTGGCCACAGCTTTTGAGACTTTACCTATGTGTGACACAGTCTTAGTTGCTGCGTCAATTGTGACTGCAGTCAGCAGTGGAGTGAGCAGGTATGGCGAGCCATGCATTGGCGCCTTCCGTGTTGCACTGTACGTGGGCAAATGGAGTTGTTCCACACACTTATATAATGCAGGTAGCTGGCGTTGTGCTCATGCACTGGTTGACACATGGCCCAGTGTTTTGCCATTAAGAAGAGAGGGGGATTCAGGCACTGGCCACCCTTGTCTACATGCATGCAGTCCACTTGCTGACGAGCAGACATTCCCACACCACCCAAGGCAGAATTGGTCTCCCTGTGTATCCCTTTCTCACTCCCTCTCTGTCCCCCTCTCCCTCCCTCCCTGTGTCAGCCTCCTCCCTCTGTCCGTCTCCCTGTGTCTCCCTCCCTCTCTCTCCCCCTCTCCCTCCCTCTGTGTGTCACCCTCTGTCACCTCAGCCCAGCTTCCTAGGCACACACTTTTTGCAGATCTTTGAATGGCCCTTGGCTTGTTCATGTGAGTTTGTTTCTGATCTCCAGGCACCCATTGGGTGTAGTGTCTGTGTCTGCGCTGCTGCTGTGGTGGTGTGTGCTGCCACTCTTTCACAGTTTTGGCTTCTCATTAGCTGCTGTCATGTGCAAAAAGTGCCTTCACCCCCATGTCTTCATGCAAGGCGTCCGCCATTTGCAGGCAAGTCTTTCCTGTGTGGGGACACACTGTTTGTCTGGCTGTGACCTAGGCCATATGGGCTGAGGGCATTGTTGTCTGCTTCTGAGTTGCACTATGTGATTTTTGAGGCCCACACTCCCGCCATCTGGGTTACCGTGTCTTGTGTTGGTGTTTTCTGTGGCCTGTGACTTGGCATTGTCTAGCTGGGTGCATGGGGCATGGTGGCACTAGTGGCATGTGCGTGTTTATGGAGTGTGGTTGAGTCATGCGATAGCTTTGGGGTGGTTGCGTGCATGATTGTGAGTTTGGTTGTGGATGACGTTCCCCCCATGTGATGTGAGTTGTTTGTGTACTCACCAGGCTCTCGGAGTCCTTCTACTCCCTCCACTCCCACCAGCGGCAGCATGGCCATCACCTTCTCCTCCCAGGGATGGTAGTGTACCGGTCTGCGGGGCGGCCCTCCTCCAGTGATGTTGGCCTGGTTGTGGTCGTCGGTCATTTTGCGGCGGGCCGTCCTCCGCAGATCGTACCACCTGGCTTGGCATTCATGCCTGGTCCTTCTGGTGGACGCAACAGCATTCACAGCATCGACAATCGTCTGCCACATGGCTGTTTTTTCGGAAATGCTGGTCTGTCTGACCAATGTTCCAAAGAGGTGTGGCTTGACTCTGATGATTTCGTCAACAAGGACCTCCAACTCTCGGCTAGTGAACTTTGGATTCTTGTTAGTGGGCATGGTGAGGGGTGTGTGTGTGGATGGTTGTGGGGGGTGTGGGTGTGGATGGTTGTGGGTGTGTGGGTGTGGTTGTGCAGGTGTGTGTCTGAATGTGATGAGGGGGTGTTTGTAAAGGTGGTTGTGTGAAGGTGTGCAGGTGTAAGGTGTAGTGGAGGTTGTAGTATGGTGCAGTTGTTTCTCTGTGTGGTCTGGCAGCAGTGGGTCTGTTGCAAAGGATCATGGTTTGTGTGTGTTGGGCCTTTTTATTGGTCCATTGGTGGGTGTGGCTGTGTTTGAACTTTGGGTGGGTGTGTTATAAGGAGTGGTTGTGTTTTGGGCCTCTGTTTGGGAGTTTGGCAGTTGCAGGTCAGTGAATAGGTTGTATTTGTGCTTGTTGGACATGTTTTGTGGCTTTGTGCGATTCAAATAGAGTCTTCTTGTGTTGTTTTGCTTTGTCCTGGTTGTGTACGTGTGTTTTTAGCGTCTGTACGGTGCTTATATCGGCCATTTTGTTGTACAGTGCTGTCCTTGTCTCTGGCTTGGTACGACTCGCACATGCGTGATGTTGGGTGAGGGTGCTGGTGTTGGGGCCTGGGGTGCGCTCCGTACTTAGACTGGTGGGGTGTGTGTTCGCTCCGTACATACACGGGTGGGGGTACGGTCCATACATACACTGTTGGGGTGGGGGTACGCTCCATACATACGCGGGTGGGGGTATGGTTCGTACATACACTGGTGTACATACGCGGGTGAGGGTACGGTCAGTACATACACTGTTGGGGTGGGGGTACTCTCCATACATACGCGGGTGAGCGTACGGTCCGTACATACACTGTTGGGATGGGGGTACGCTCCATACCTACACGGGTGGGGGTACGGACCGTACGTACATGGGTGTATATACACAGGTGGGTAACGGTCCGTACGTATGGTGGTGTACATGCACGGGTGGGGGTTCGGCATGTACATACGAGGGCTGGGGGGGTGGTTGGGCGCGTACATACGGGGGCTGGGGGGGTATTCGGTGCGTATGCGGGCACATGTCTCCATGGTTGCTATGGGAGTTCGGTGCGGACGATGTTTTTTTCCCATACGGTTGTAACATCGGACGCACGGGATGGATCGTACTTGCGCGGTCGGACTTCACTTTTCACATTTGTATGGTAAATCGTCCGGGGACGTGTCGGACACATTTTCCGACCCGAGGACGTGTGGGGAATTATTCCCAATGCGATTCGTATGGACTTTTTCCCATACGAATCGTACTTGGCAGTTTGTACGGCACTTGTACGATTCATACGGTAAAAAGACCGGATACGAGTCGTACGGGGACATTTTTTCCAGGATCCGAATCGGCACCTTAATCTTTTTTTTTTAATCTTTTTTTTTTATAAAAATTTTTGCCGCGCACCTCGCAAATTTTTAAAAAAAATTAACATCTTTTTTTTGCCCTTCGGGGTCCCACTGTGACCCCCTGACAAACGCTAGGGGGTCAGGAACTCCCTACCCTGCACCCTTTTCACGTTCTCCACCTTTCCTTTTCAGTGTGACAGACAAAATGTCGGCCGACACTTCCTGATTTCGACCGATTCGAATGTTTACAGACATATAACAACCAATCAGAATTACTCTCGCGCACGTTAGGGTGCGCGCACCGTATGCTTACGGTGCGCACACGGTGCACGCTTATAGATATGTATATGCTTTTAAATGCTATTTTCTGAGGAACTAATGAACAGATTGACACCAGACCTGCAAAAGGCACTTCCCTGACCTGAGGACTACTTCTCTGCCAAATATCAAGTAATTCTGTTCAGCCGTTCGGGCTGTACCTTCGACTAAAGGTCCTATGGGAAAATGCATGGGGAAAACATGTTTTGGGACCCCCCTTTTTTCTCGGCCCCCGCTTGACGAATCGCCCCGAGACTTTCAGGGTAGGAGCTGAGCGGAGCGCCCCATTAGTTTTGGAATGTTCGCGAGGATTCGTCAACCGGCGCCAAAGTTATTCAAAATAGAATGTTCAGATTTCCTATGGAAACACGGTCCTACCTATAACTATCTACTGGCGACCGCCTGTAGATAATATACCTATGTTTTTTTCAGTGAAAATATATATATATATATATATATATATATATATATATATTCACTGAAAAAACCATAGGTTTCAGGGGCGTTATAGTTAGCTGGACTTTTCACTCATGCAAAACCACTGAAATTCCCCCGTTATAGTTAGTTCAGCTAACTATAACTCGCGCACCCGCAATGCACTGCTGATGATGTCATATATTGCATCATTCATGACATGGTCAGTGACATCACTGATAACATCACTGATGACATCTCAAATGACATCACTGATGACATCACTGATGACATCATCCAGTGAATGTAGTTTAGTTTGAAATTTAAATATATATTATATATATAAATACCAATCTGTATTGAAGATTGAGTGGATATATAACTGTCTGGATGGAGGATTTAGTAGCTGTCTGACTGTCTGTTTAAGTTAGTAATTAAAAGTGTGTCACTTAATACATGGATTAGTAACTAAACTATGTGAATGTGTGCATCACTGTCTCTGTTGTTGTATAAAATGCTGCATCAGTTGGTCACTAACTACATGAGTGTGTATATTAGTTATTGATTAGTTGGGTGAGTATTTGTATGGGACAATGAGTTTGTGTGTGGTTGGATTTGGTGTGTGTAACTCTATGCATAGATGTGTGAATGGTTGATTGACTAGGTGTATAGGTTTAAGATTGCATGTGGAAACAGTTGTTTGGGTGACTGAGTGTATTTATTTGTGTGTTGGTGAGCGAATATATGTTTTAGTTGTACATCTTCAACAAAGTAAAAAAATAAAAGGCATTGTATGTGAGAGTTGGTGTATATAAATTAGCATGTGCAAGAGTCAGTGATTGTGAGAGTAACTATATGAATGAGTGCATAATTGTAATGGTGATTTTTTAACATATTAACTATGAGTTACTATATAAATGAGGTGTTGTTGGATAATAGTGTAAGTGAGTAAATGTAAGTGTGATTAATTTTTTTCATGAGTGAGTAGGATGACTGCATAGCCAACTAAGATGACTGCTAATGTGTCAATGTCTATATATGTGTATAAGTGCATTTGATAGTGTTCTATTAATTAGTGACTGCATGTATAAATGATTCTGTTGTTGAATGGGTAGTTGTGTGTGTAGACTTAGGAATCAGTGAGTGGGTGTGTAGTAACTGGTATTGGTGTGTCAATGGTTTCAAATATGGTACTCTGTATTTTACAGTAAGTGATGAAAGGTTATACTAGTGTATGATTAGGTGTATCAGATTGTCATGTGGATGATGTCATCAGTAATGTCATTTGAGATGTCATCAGTGATGTCACTGACCATGTCATGAATGAAGCAATATGTGACATCATCAGCAGTGCATTGCGGGCGCGCGAGTTATAGTTAGCAGAACTAACTATAACGGAGGAATTACTATGGTTTTGTACGAGTGAAATGGCCAGCTAACTATAACACCCCTGAAACCTATGTTTTTTTCTGTGAATTTCTAAGGTTTTTTAAATGCTAATTTCTAATTATACCGTCTCTGAAACCTATGGTTTTTTCAGTAAATTTCAAAGCTTTTTTAAATGCTAATTTTTAAGTGTGATAGTAGTTATACCTATTTTTTTGTACTGATCTTCTACAGTTTTTTAACTGTTCATTTATAAATATTTTATTCATTAAGTAACATTATATATTTTTCTGAAAAGAGCAACAAAAAAAAATCTAAACTGAAATATTGATTCATTTTTTTGTTTTCATTTTCTATTTTAATATATTTATGTTATTTTCTTAAAAAAAATGTTTTTTACAAAAAAAATTCGGAGTCGCGCACTCAAAGCATACACATTTCGGTGGGTGCGCGGATTCTAGCCGCTATTTTAGAAAAGTCGTGAAGGATCTGCGTACGGTGTGCGACAGCTGCGTGTTTTTACAGTTATATCATATACATTTAATATTACGTGATGTGCGTGATTGGTATGCGACCAGTCTGCGACTCCTGCTCCCGCGCATTCGCGACACATGTGCATTACGGTACGGGATGCTTGCACGGTGGCGGGTCCGGCGTAATGTCATATACATGCTGGGGCATGCTGGGTGCGCTACTCCCGCAAAAAAATGTTATGTTCCAAAATGATATGTATGTGTCTTTAATATACATATTAGGGCAAGAGATTATCTAAGATAGTCATAAAGATAACATATTTATACTTATAATAAACTTATATTATTTTTAAATATATTTTCGCGAAGTGGGGTGCGTGCATCGTGAGTGCAGAGAAAAAGGTCAGCAGAGGTGCTGTAGAGCCAGAGAAACCAGGTCAGCAGAGCCGTTGTAGAGCCAGAGAACCAGATCAGCAGAGCTGCTCTAGAGGCCGAGAACCAGGTCAGCAGAGATGCTGTAGAGCCAGAGAAACCAGGTCAGCTGAGCTGCTTTAGAGGGAGAGAAGCAGGTCAGCAGAGCTGCTTTAGAGCCAGAGAACCAGGTCAGCAGAGCTGCTCTAGAGCCAGAGAACCAGGAAGCAGAGCTGCTTTAGAGCCATAGAACCGTGTCAGCAGAGCTGCTTTAGAGCCAGAGAACCAGGTCAGCAGAGCTTCGCTAGAGGCAGAGAACCAGGTCAGCAGAGCCACTCTAGAGCCAGAGAACCAGGTCAGCAGAGCTGATTTAGAGGGAGTGAACCAGGTCAGCAGAGCTGCTTTAGAGCTAGAGAACCAGGTCAGCAGAGATGCTCTAGAGCCAGAGAACCAGGTCAGCAGAGCTGCTTTAGAGGCCGAGAACCAGGTCAGCAGAGCTGCTGTAGAGCCAGAGAAACCAGGTCAGCAGAGCTGCTCTAGTGCCAGAGAACCAGGTCAGCAGAGCTACTGTAGGGCCAGAGAAACCAGGTCAGTAGAGCTGCTTTAGAGCGAGAGAACCAGGTCAGCAGAGCTGCTTTAGAAGGAGAGAACCAGGTCAGCAAGTCTGCTTTAGAGCCAAGGGACCAGGTGAGCAGAGCTGCTCTAGATCCAGAGAACAGGGTCAGCAGAACTGCTTTAGAGCCAGAGAACCAGGTCAGCAGAGCTGTTGTAGAGCCAGAGAACCAGGTCAGCAGAGCTGCTCTAGAGCCTAAGAACTAGGTCAGCAGACCTGCTCTAGGGCCGGAGAACCATGTCAGCAGACCTGCTGTGGAGCCAGAGAAACCAGGTCAGCAGAGCTGCTTTAGAGAGAGAGAATCAGGCCAGCAGAGCTGCTTTAGAGCCAGAGAACTAGGCCAGCAGAGCTGCTTTAGAGCCAGAGAACCAGGTCAGCAGAACTGCTTTAGAGCCAGAGAACCAGGTCAGCAGAGCTGCTAGAGCCAGAGAACCAAGTCAGCAGAGCTGCTTTAGAGCCATAGAACCAGGTCAGCAGAGCTGCTTTAGTGCCAAAGAACCAGGTCAGCAGAGCTGCTCTAGAGCCTAAGAACCAGGTCAGCAGAGCTGCTCTAGAGCCAGAGAACCAGGTCAGCAGAGCCGCTGTAGAGCCAGAGAAACCAGGTCAGTAGAGCTGCTTTAGAGGGAGAGAACCAGGTCAGCAGGGCTGCTCCAGAGGGAGAGAACCAGGTCAGCAAAGCTGCTCTAGAGCCAGAGAACCATGTCAGCAGAACTGCTTTAGAGCCATAGAACTGGGTCAGCAGAGCTGCTTTAGAGCCAGAGAACCATGTCAGCAAACCTGCTGTAGAGCCAGAGAAACCAGGTCAGCAGAGATGCTTTAGAGCCAGAGAACCAGGTCAGCAGAGCTGCTCTAGCTGATACTGACTGACTGACACTGACTGACTGACACTGACAGATTGACACTGACTGACACTAATTGACTGACACTGACTGACACTGACACTGACTGACACTGATTGACTGACACTGACTGACTGACAATGACTGACACTGATTGACTGACAATGACTGACTGACACTGACTGACTGACAGACACTGACTGACACTGATTGCCTGACACTGACTGCCTGGCACTGACTGACACTGATTGACCGACACTGACTGACTGACGCTGACTGACTGACTGACTGACGCTGACTGACGGACACTGACACTGACTGAATGACACTGACTGACACTGACTGACTGACTGACACTGACTGACACTGACTGACTACTCTCTACTACTCTACTACTCACTCTCTACTACTCTCTCTCTACTACTCACTCTCTACTACTCACTCTCTACTACTCTCTATTACTTACTCTCTACTACTCTACTACTCTCTACTACTCACTCTCTACTACACTCTACTATTCACTCTCTACTACTCACTCTTTACTTCTCTCTACTACTCTCTCTCTACTACTCACTCTCTACTACTCACTCGCTACTACTCTCTACTACTCACTCTCTACTACTCACTCTCTACTACACTCTACTACTCACTACTACTCTCTACTATCACTCTCTACTACTCACTCGCTACTACTCACTCTCTAACACTCTCTACTGTTCACTCTACTACTCTCTACTTCTCTCTACCACTCACTCTCTAGTACTCTACTACTCACTCTCTACTACTCTCTACTACTCTCTATCTACTACTCACTTTCTACTACTCACTCTACTACTCTCTACTACTCACTCTCTACTACTCACTCTCTACTATTCACTCTCTACTACTCACTCTCTACTACTCACTCTACTACTATCTACTACTCACTCTCTACTACTCACTCTCTACTATTCACTCTCTACTACTCACTCTCTACTACTCGCTCTCTACTATTCTTTACTACTCACTCTCTACTACTCGCTCTCTACTACTCACTCTCTACTACTCACTCTCTACTACTCTACTGCTCTCTACTACTCTCTCCACTACTCACTCTCAACTACTCTACTACAATCAGTCTACTACTCTCTATTACTCTTTACCACTCACTCTCTACTACTCTACTACTCACTCTCTACTACTCTCTCTCTACTACTCACTCTCTACTACTCACTCTCTACTACTCTCTATTACTCACTCTCTATGACTCACTCTCTACTACTCGCTCCCAACTACTCTCTACTACTCACTCTATTAATCACTCTCTACTACTCTACTACTCTCTATACTTCTCACTCTCTACTACTCTCTCTACTACTCACTCTCTACTAATCTCTACTACTCACTATCTACTACACACTCTCTATTACTTGCTCTCTACTACTCACTCTCTACTACTCACTCCACTACTCTCTACTACTCACTCTCTACTACTCACTCTACTACTCCATTACTCTCTACTACTCACTCTCCACTACTCACTCTCAACTAATCTGTCTCTGCTACTCACTCTCTACTACTCACTCTCTACTACTCTCTACTACTCAATCTCTACTACTCTCTCTCTATTACTCACTATCTACTACTCACTCTCCACTACTCTCTACTACTCACTCTCTACTACTCTCTCTACTAACCTCTACTACTCCCTCTCTACTACTCACTCTGCTACTCACTCTACTACTCACTCTCTACTACTCCTTTTCTAAAACTCACTCTCTACTACTCTCTCTCTACTACTCTCTACTACTCACTCTCTACTACTCTCTACTACTCTCTCTGCTACTCAGTCTCTACTACTATCTACTACTCTCTACTACTTTCTACTACTCACTCTACTACTCACTCTCTACTACTCTGTACTACTCACTCTCTACTACTCACTCTCTACTACTCACTCTACTACTCCCTACTACTGACTCTCTGGTACTCTCTCTACTATTCTCTACTACTCTCTACTACTCACTCTCTACTCTCTATTACACACTCTCCACTCTCTACCTCTCTACCTCACTCTACCTCTCTCTCTACTACTCTTTACCTCTCTACCTCTCTACCTCTAAACCTCTACCTCTACACCTCTACCTCTCTCTACATGCACACATATGCACACATATATATGCATATATATGCATATGCATTTATATATATGTATGTGTATATCTGTATACACATACATATATAAACAATTATATAATCTGCATATCTATATAAATACAAATATAAATGCATGCATACATATACATATACATATATGCATACATATGCATGTTATGTACACCAAAGTTTGAAAAACACTAATAATAGCAAAGCTAAAAAGCCACCTAATTACAAACAGAATTGCTTTAACTTAAACGAGGGCGAGACCTATTGCATTTTCAATGCTTGTTTACTTTGTTTCCATCAGAAGGCATTGAGATGTGTCCCACATTTGCCATAAATTCTGAATGTTAGCACTCTAGTTGCTCATTAGATCACTGTAGTAAAGCTACTGCTCACCAGGGAAGTCAGCTGCTGGCAATCAAAGTGCATGTTTCAGTCTGCATGTCAGAATTTTTTAATGAAATAGAAGAGGATTTGAGAAGTCAAAATGTGCCCTAATTTTTCTTTCTGCAGCACTAATCATAATTTCTACGGCAAAATGAAGCCCCTCATTTTGTTCCTTTACAAATTAAATGTTTTAAGTGTTACCACTTTATTCCAATCAAGATGGCTTCAGGTGTGCCATACTTTTGTAATAAGGAAGACTGTTAACACTCTAGTTGTTCTTTAGAACACTCTGGGACATTCTGTCATTGGGCTATACTTGGGCTACATCTGGGTGATATGTGTGCTACATTTGGGCTCTTTTGTCTCTGGTGGCCATCTTGGGAGACTTATTTGTTATGAAGTTTCCTAATTTCCTCATTTACTACAGTCTCCTCAGTAGGAATACTTTCAGTTTTTTACTTTGATTCGACAAGAAGGCATTCAGATGTGTCACACATTTGCCATAAATTCAGAATGTTAGCACTCTAGTTGCTCATTAGATCACTGTAGTAAAGCTACTGCTCACCAGGGAAGTCTGCTGCTGGTATTGAAAGTGCATGTTTCAGTCTGCATGTCAGAATTTTTTTATGAAATAGAAGATTTGAGAAGTCACTCAAAATGTGCCCTAATTTTTCTTTCTGCAGCACTAATCATACTTTCTATGGCAAAATGAACCCCCTCATTGTGTTCCTTTTTAAATTAAATGTTTTAAGAGTTACCACTTTATTCCAATCAAGATGGCTTCACGTGTGCAATACGTTTGTCATAAGTAGTACTGTTAGCGCTCTAGTTGTTCTTTAGAACACTCTGGGAAGCTGCAGTAGAACACAAAGGAATCAACTGCCAGTCTCTGCCCTTGTTGGATGTACATGTTTTACTGAGAATGTCAGACTTCATTCTCACATGAATGAGAAAGATAATGTGAATTTACAGAAAATATGCTCTCAGGTTAGCTTACAGATAACCTTCCAAACCTCCGTGGGAAAAGCATGAGAAAATAGTTTTCTCTCAAACATGATTTATGATATCACAGCAGAAGGCTTTTTCACATGGTAAAATCACCTTAGAACACACCAGAATTCCTAAAATGAGTATGATACCATCAACAAATGATTTATAATGTAACTAAAGTCTTAAAACCTTCTATTAGCTGCAATGCTTTTAAATCAGGTGCTATCATGTATATTGGTCCCAAGATGGCTGCCAACACTTCTTGGATGAAGTGCTGACAGACAATCAGATCTCACGATGAGATGTGTGGTTAGGCTCCGCCCAGATATATATGTGATTTTGATTTTGATTTTCTCAGGAACTACTGAACAGATTGACACCATTTAAGCAAATTTGGTGTAAATTCTGCTCAGCAGTTCGGGCTGTAGCTACGGCTAAAGGTCCTATGGGAAATTTCAAGGGGAAAACACATTTTGGGACCCCCCTTTGTTCTCGGCCCCCGCTACACAAATCATCCTGAGACTTTCTGGATAGGAGCGGACCGGAGCTGGCCAAAAGTTTTGAAAATTTCACGAAGATTCGTCAATCGGCTCCAATGTTATTAGGAATAGAATGTTGCAGATTTCCTATGGAAAAAAGGTCCTAACTATAACTACCTACTGGCGACCGCTCGTAGGTAATATATATATTTTCACTGAAAAAAACATAGGTTTCAGGAACATTATAGTTAGAAATTAACATTAAAAAAACATAGAAATTCACTGAAAAAAAACATTGATTTACGGGATGGTATAGTTAGTTGGACATTTCACTTGTACAAAACCAGATAAATATTCGGCTGTTATAATTAGTTGAGCTAACTAGAACTTACACCCCCACAATGCACTGCTGATGACGTCACATATGACATCACTCATGACATGGTCAGTGACATCACTCATGACATCACTGATGATATCACTGATCCAGAGACTGTGTATTTCTGCTATATATATATATATATATATATATATATATATATATATATATATATATATATATATATATATAGGCCAAGGTGTATTGAAGAAAGAATGGGTGTATGCCTGTCTGAATGGATGATCTAGTAGGTGTGTGACTGACTGTATAAGTGTGTGAATAAACGTGTCGCACTGAATGCATGGGTTAGTGACTAAACTCTGTGAATGTCTGTATCAGTCTGTCTGTTGGTGTGTAAGCGGCTGCATGGGTTGGTGAGTAGCTACATGAGTGTCTATGTGTGTTATTGATTGGTTGTCTGACTATCTGTATGGGTGCCTGAGTGTCTGTGTGGGTGGGAGGGAGATGTGTGACTATGCATAGATGTGTGAGTGGGTGATTCACTGGGTGTATGGGTTCAAGAATGCATCTGTGAAGGGTTGTATGGGTGGGTGAGTGTGTGGTTGTGTTGGTGAGTGGGTGGATGTCTCAGTGGTACATGTGTGGGTAACTACACATGTGAAAGGCTGTATATGTAAGTGTTGGAGTATATAAGTGACTATCTGTGAGAGTGAGTGATTGTGATAGTGGCTGTATGCACAAGTGTGTGCTTGTGTCAGTGATTGTATAAGAGTAAGTATGTTTGAGGCTCTGTATAAATTAGTGAGGTGGTGTGTGTATAACTGTATAGGTGAATAAATGGGAGTGTGATTGATTATTTGCATGACTGACTAGGTTTGTGAGTAACTCTATGAGTGAGTGGCAGTGTGTGAGTGTCTGTATAGTTGTATGACTGAATATGCTAGTGGATGTATAGATGAGTGACTGCATGTATGAGTATCTGTATGGGTGAGTGAGTGGATGTATGTCTAGATCTATGAGTTACTGAGTGGGTATGTACTAACTGGCATTGGTGTATCTATTTTTCCAGATTATTATTCTGAATTGTATAGTGGGTGTATAAATGTTTTATTAGGGTGTGATGAGGTGCATCAGATGATCATGCAGATGATGCCCTCAGTGATGCCATCAGTGATGTCATTTGAGATGTCATCAGTGATGTAACTGACCATGTCTTGAGCGATGTAATATGTGATGTCATCAGCAGCTCATTGCAGGGGCGCGAGTTATAGTTAGCTCAAATAACTATAACGGCCAGATTTTTCTGGTTGAAATGTCCAACTAACTATAACATCCCTGAAACCTGTTTTTTTCAGTGAATTTCTATGGTTTTTTAAATGCTAATTTCTAACTATAATGTCCCTAAAACCTATGTTTTTTTCTGTGAACTTCAAAGGTTTTTCAAATGCTAATTTATAACTATAAGGTCCCTGAAACCTATCTGCTTTTCAGTGAATTTCAAAGGTTTTTTAAATGCTAATTTGTAACTATAACGTCCCTGAAGTTTTTTTCAGTGATATTCAAAAAAAATTAAATGCTAATTTCTTAGTATAATGTCCCAAACATAGTATTTCTTAGTTTACTAATTCTTATAAAAAAAGTATTATATTATATTTTCTAAAAAATAAATATACATTTTTATTTTTTAATTTTTATAAAAAAAGTCGATTTGCGTACCGATCGTGTACCTGTCTCGGTGTGTGTGCAAATTCAAGCTGCCATATAGGTTAAGTCGTGTAGGCTGCGAGCTTCGTAAGTGACGGGTGCACTAAATTCTGCCCGGCTTAACATCATGTACATAGTTCCGGAGGTCGCGCCAGGTGCGCGAATCCATCGCAAATCTTTAGGTTTTAAAAGTATATGTATATGACTTTATTATATATATATTATACCAAGAGATTACTTAATATAACTGTATATATCATTAATTTGTAACTGAAATAAAGATATATTATTGTTAAATATATTTTTCGGAATTCACGCTGAGTGCGTACCCATTGCGCGCCTGGTGCGCAAATCCCATGTGACTTCAAAAGAAAGTATTTGGTTTGTTAAGAAGCTCTTGATTGTAGAACTTGAAGGACCCCACATTATTTTTTTATTCTTTCAACTGCATCTCGGGAGTGACAGGTCTTCTGTTTTGCTCTTCTTCTTTGTGTTTTTTGGTGGGTTTTTTACTTCATCAAAAATAGGCCTGGGCGTAGTTTGCAGAATTTTGCTAGCGGAACGCCGCAAAGTTACAAAAAAACTCTGTGAAGTTCTGCGAGTGGCAGAGTGCAGTGTGAACTGCAGTTTGTGCTGTTATTTCTGCCACTCGGGTAGAAATTCTACCCCAGCAGCAGCTCGCGCTCACGAACTTAACATTCGCAATCACGAGCGGGGAAAAAACTGCAAAGCGGAGTTTTCTGCACTCCATGGGCTTCGTGGAGTGCGGAGTGCAGAAAACTCTGCAAACTCCGCGAACAGAGCAAAGTTCACCGCCCAGGCATAATCAAAAATTGGCTGCTTTAAATCGAGCAGGGCAGCTTCCACCTGAAGATGAAGATGAATTGGAAGAACCAGTGAAGGTGAGATAGGAAAGTATTGTATGGGCTTTCTTCACATTTCCACCAGGGGAGAAGAAATGTAATGCCCTTAAGGTTACGTGCACCTTATATAACAGTGTCTTGTCACGAGAATCTGACAAGGAGTACTCCTGTGGCACATCTTCAATGCTTAAGCATTTGCAGACTATTCATCCCGAACATCTTGCGAGAGAACAGCAGAGACTTGACCTTGAAAAGCAAGCAAGACAGGACAACAGTCTGCAACATCAACACCGCAGATTGTACCTCAATTTGCCAGAGTGCAGAAGACTTGCAGAAAATGCAAAGCAATCTTGTGCCATGGCGAGCAATCAATGTATGCCGTAGTGGTTGTAATTAATAACCACCATTGTTAAAAAAAAATGTTTTTTGCAATGACTTTGAAATTGCATTTTTTTTTTAACCTTTCACCGTTGGTTCTGTTAATATTTTCATTCTTTCAAAAAAACACTAAACAAATATAAAACAAATTTGAAAAAACTCAAAAAAATATAAAAGAAAAAAGGTTCTTTTCAGAACCTCCTATTGATTTAAAAATAGATACATTTGTAATTGTTGTATGAATTGTGGTAAGTGTATGGGTACAGCATGTGTGATTTCATGAATGCATGTATAGTGTCTTGGTGAATAGAGATGTGCAAGTGTACTACCTGAGTGATTCCATGATTATGTAGCTAATATTGGGAGATTGTAACAGTGCATGTGTGGTGGGTGCACAATTGACTGCATAACTGCAGCGGTAGTGTCTGAGTGATTGATGGAGTGCATGTGTAATGCCAGGGTGCATGGAACAGTACATGGGTAGCATCTGGGTGATTGCAGGATTGCATAGATAGTATGTACATAATTGCATCAATGCAGGGGTAATGCCTGGGTGCTTAAAGGAGTGCATGGGTAATGCTTGGGTGAATTGAAGTGTGCATTGGTAGTGCCTTATTGCATGGAGGACTGCATGGGTACTTTCTGTGTGATTGGATGAGTGCATAAGAAGTACCTGGTTGATTGCATGAGTGTTGTGTAGTGTCTGGATTATTAGAAGACTATATGGGGAGTGGTTTAGTGATTGCATTAGTGCAGGAGAAGTGCATAAGTGCATGTATAAGTGCATGGCTAGTGCCTGGGTGATTGCATGAGTGCATGGGTAGTGTCTGGTTGATTGCTAGAGTGCAGGAGTAATGTCTGGATATATGCAGGTGTGCATAGCTAGTGATTGAGTGATTGTATGACTGGAGAGGTAATGTGTGGGTGATTGGAGGAGTGCATGAGTAATGCCTCAGTGATTGCATGAGTGGAAGGGTAGTGCCTTGGTGATTGGAGGAGTACAAGGGCAGTGTGTGGGGATTTTGTAAATGCATGGGTTATGCATGGGTCATTGCTTAAACAACAGTTGATGGACAGAATGCAGAACAATGTCATACATTCACCCCAGTACAGAGATCTGGGCCTAAATCCAATGGTTTTTTTGCTCACTATCCCATTCCAGTTTGAACCCAGCCATATGCAAATCAGTATTGACCCTGTGCCTCATGGGAACAGTCCAGCCCGAACTGCCAAGCAAGTTCCTTCCTGGACCGGAAACAAGAATCCTAGGAACGGTTTCAGGGTTTCACCCCTCTTCAGCCAGGATAGCTTGATTCCAGTGGCATGGAGAGCATGGGACCCACGTCTGGGCATACCCGTCCCACTCGGGGTGACAAATGCAAAAACAACAGTTGGTGGACAGAATGCAGAACAATGTCATACATTCACCCCAGTGCAGAGATCTGGGCCTAAATCCATTGTTTTTTACTCACCATGCCATTCCAGTTTGAACCCAGCCATATGCAAATCAGTCTTGACCCTGTACCCAATGGGAACAGTCCAGCCTGAACTGCAAGGCCAGGTCCTCCCTGGACTGGAAACAAGCATCCTGGGACCGGTTTCTTCTTGTGTTTGCATGGGTAGTGCCTGGGTTATTGCATGAGTGGATGAGTACTGCCCCGGTGATTGGAGGAGGGCATGGGTAATGCATGGGTGATTTTGTAAGTGTTTGGTTAATGCTGGGGTGATTGCATGAGTGCAAGGGTAATGCATGGGTCATTGGAAGAGTGCATGGGTAATGCCTGACTGATTGCATTAGTTTATGGGTAATGCCTGGGTGATTGTAAGAGTGCAAGGGTAGTGAGTGGTGATTTTATAAGTGCTTGGGTATGGGCGGAGTGATTGGATAAGTGCATGGGTATTAGCTGGGTGATTGGAGGAGTGCATGGGTAGTGCACAGTTATGTTATGTTAACAATGGTTTGTATAGCGCACTGACACCGGTTGGTTTCCTGGCGCTGTAGAGACAGAGAACAATCAGAGTTGGAAGCCTGCGGAATTAGTAGTATGCTTGTTGGTAAAGCCAGGTCTTTAGGGATTTCCTGAATAATATGAGGTTGGGGCATAGCCGGATCTCAAGGGGGAGGGCATTCCACAGACGAGGTGCCAAAGTGCCAAATCTGCAGCGTTTACGTTTAAAGGATGGAGTTTGTAAAAGGCATTGTTGGGCCAAGCGAAGGCTACGGGACGGGGCATACTTTATAATGAGTTTTGTGATGAAGGTAGGGCTTTTGCAGTGGAGCGCTTTAAAGATCATGCAACTGACTTTGAAGGTACAGCGTTGGGCGACCGGGAGCCAGTGAAGTGTTTTCAGAAGGGGGGTGGCAGAATGCTATCTAGGCTGGTTCAAAATCAGTCTTGCTGCCTTATTCTGCACCATCTGAAGTCGTTTCAGAAGGAACTGGGGGAGGCCCAAATATATCGAGTTAGCGTAGTCTATGTGAGAGATCACAGTTGCGATCACCACCTGTATCAGGGCTTTGTGAGTCAAAAGGCGGCGAACCTTCCGGATTTTTCTCATTTGAAAGAGGCACTTGGAGACCACCTGGCCTACTTGCGTTTTTAGAGAAAGTTTGCTGTTTAGGGTGATGCCAAGCGTCTTTGCCGAAGATTAGGGGTGGGCGGAATTTGCGTAATCGCGTTACGCAAATCTCCGCGAAACGGTAAAAAACTCTGCGAACACGCAGAAATTCCGCGAACACGCGGAATTGCTTGTTCGTGATACTTTTTTCCTGTTCGCGATCGCTGTTTGCATGCTCGGGGTGAAATATATCGTGAACACGCATATTGAGAACGCGAACAAGCAAAAAATTTCGCAAAGTCGCGGAACGCAGATTTTTGGACAATTTTGCGTTCTCCGCGGAACGCGAAATTACCCAAATTCCGCAAATTCCGCGAACGGAACGGAATTTACCGCCCAGGCCTACCGAAGATGAAGGGATCTGAGCTTGACCCATTTCTGTTGGCCAATAATGTGGGCCCCAGTATTTAGCGCTGTCCCCAGTCAGGACCAACTCGGTTTTTCCTGGGTTCAATTTCAAATGATTTTGGTTCATCCAAGCTTGGATGAACCTCATTGTTGATTGAAAGAAGGAAATGGACGTATCTGAGTTGTCAATTGTGAATAGGAGCTGTAGGTCGTCCGCGTAGTTCAGCACCGTTACCTGTTTGTCTCTAAGAGCTTGGATTAAAGGGAAGATATAGAGGTTGATTGGAGAAGTGCATGGGTAATGCCTGGGTTATTGTATTAGTGGATGAGTAGTGCCTGGGTGATTGAAGGAGTGCATTTGTAATGCCTGACTGATTTTGTAAGTGCATGGGTATTGCTTGGGTGATTTTGTTAGTGCATGGGTAATGCTTGGGTGATTGCATGAGTTTATGGCTAATGCCTGGATGATTGCATGAGTGCATGGGTAGTGCCTGCTGATTGCATGCGTGCATGGGTAGTGCCTGGGTGATTGAAGGAGTGCAAGGATAGTGCATAGTGATTTTATAAGTGTATGGGTAGTGACAGGGTGATTGGAGGAGTGCATGGCTACTGGCTGGGTAATCGAAGGAGTGAATGAGTAGTGTCTGTGTGATTAGAGGAGTGCATGAATAGTGCATGGGTGATAGGATCAGTGCATGAGTTGTGCCTGGGTGATTTGAGGACTGCATGGGTAGTGCCTGGGTGATTTTGTAAGTGCATGGGTATTGATTGGGTGATTTTGTAAGTGAATGGGTAATGCCTGGGTGATTGCATGAATGCATGGGCAGTGCCTGTATGATTGCATGTGTGGATGAGTAGTGCCTGGGTGATTGGAGGAGTGCAAGGATAGTGCATGGTGATTTTATAAGTGAATGGGTAGTGACTGGGTGATTGGAGGAGTGCATGGCTACTGGCTGGGTAATCAAAGGAGTAAATGAGTAGTGTCTGGATGATTAGAGGTGTGCATGGGTAGTGCATGGGCGATTGAAGCAGTGCATGTGTAGTGCCTGGGTTATTGCATGAATGGATGAGTAGTGCCTGGGTGATTGGAGCAGTGCATGGGTAGTGCCTGGGTGATTTTGTAAGTGCATGGGCAATGCCTGGGTGATTGCATGAGTTTATGGGTAATGCCTGGATGATTGCATGAGTGTATGGTTGGTGCCTGGGATAAATGCATGGGTGCATGGGTAGTTATTGGGTGATTGGAGGAGTGGAAGGTGTCGTACTTTAATCTCTGTGACCGCGTAGGGGACAGGGCCCCACCCCTGTCTATCCTGGTATTAGCAAACCGCAAATGGTTAATGCGGTATGTACGAGTGCTTTATATATCGTTCTAGCTATGAATGCACTGTGTACACGTTATTCTGCTTCACTACGCGGGTTCCATTTTGGAGGCAGTGGCCATCTTGTGATTGCCCTCACATAGGCTATAATGAAGCAACTACGGGCCTTGCAATCCATGTGCCTTTCCATGACTCTTTTGTGACCTGGGCGGCTCGGTTCTACTGCCCCAGGTCAAACTGGTCTCACGAGCTCCCCTTCCTCCGGCCACCTGTGATTAGCATCAGGGCTCAGCGCACCATAAAGTCCTTTCATCACACACAAGCCTCCGGCTAATCACTTTCGCACCTGCTTGTTCCTGCTTTATGGCTTGTTTCTCAAAACAGGAGATGCTCATGTTTATTGGGGCCTATCGATTATCTAATGTGGGATCTGAACCTTGCTGTGTAAATAATGGTGGGCTGGCTTAACTGGAATGTGGGATGGTCATCATGACTCTGCTCTTTCGTTTGAACTGTACACTTGTTTATTGCCGTATCATAAACCTAGGAATGTATGCCTGAGGCAGGGAAAACTGTATTTAAGATGAAGTCCGTTTCTATGATTTTCAGCAGTCTCCTGAGAACATACACGCTGTTGTACTTCTAGGATATCTGTAATTGGTCTGCAGCCAATAAATGAATCTTTGACTTCACCTAGAAGACTCTGTGTTTCTGTAGGTCTGGAACAGGGTGAACCCAGAAGTCATAGGGTGTGTGCCCCTGCACCGCTGGGTCTAAAATACCCAGTACTTCAGTTTGGCGCCCAACTTGGGACGATTTCAGCGGTACCAGTCCAAGCCAGAGGTTCGTGAGGAGCTTCGTGTGGAAATTCTGGAGGAAGGCCGCCACTTCATCGACCCCTGCATGTCGACGTGGTCCGAAAGTCTTTTCTGCGAGGTTCTCCGCATCCCGACGGCTACGAAGGACTGCTGCCCTGATTAATCGACCTGTTTTGGACCCTTGACGAGTTTTGAGAGAGCGAAACAATCGAGAGAGTCTTCTGGTGACGCCATCGATCAGCAATATTCAGTTAAGTATAAGTGGAGCGTCTCCCATTTGTTTGGTATGCCTCGGGATCGTTTTGATTTGGAAATTTGGAGTTTGCAAACGCCAAAGCCAGAGGACTCGTGTATTCACGAGACTATCGTAATCGATAATCCTCTGACGTTTAGATCTAGACTAGTGAGCGAAGATGCCTGGTTCTAGAATATTTGGTAGAATATTTTGTTTGGGTTGTGGAAGAGATTTCCAGCTGGAGGAATCATGTCCGGTTCCTCCGGTTGGAACTCCAACTTATGAGCTCTATGTAAAACATGGCGTAGGCCCTATTGCATATAACGAAGTGTGGATCCACTACACCAGAAAAGACGGTGTTTTAAAATGGCCCCAAAATGGTAGTTTCGATACCGATATTTTAGATAATTTGGAAATTAAATTGTTTAAAAAGAAAGCCCGCCCGGCGATGTTTGATTCTTTCCGCTTGTGGCGAAAGGAAGCCAAACAGAAGGAAATAAAGCTAGCGAAAAAGAAAAAGAGAGAGAAAGGTATGACAGTAATGCAAGCAGCTGTACAATTCAAAGACAATGAGGAGGAGCAGATGAATGAGCAATTGCACAGGCAGCGTAAGTTAGGGATCGACAAATGTTACCCAGCTTTACCGCACTCTAAACAGAATGAGTTAGAAGAAAAGGAGAAAGATCCCCTGATGTCACATTTGTTGAGTTCGCCACCCCCGTATGCTCAAAATGCCACGGCGCCTCCCCAGCTTGTGAATATGCCACCTCCAGTCAATATACTGCAAGCCTTGCCGCTACCGCCAGCTGCTTTGCAGCCGGCTCCTATCCCTTTAGCGCAGCCTTCTCAAGGGCCGCCAGTTGTGTTTCCAACTGCCCCCGCGCTTCCTGCGACTTTGCCTGGCATATTGACTGCCTCCCCTTATACTCTTCCTTGCACCACTCCAGTACCTGTTTCTGCATCCTCTTTTCTCCCCTCTGTTTATCCCCCTGTTTTCGCCTCAGCTTCTCCTTCAGCGCGACAGCGCTTAGCTAATGTGGTTACTACATTAATGTCTCCTCTCTTTGAGTCATCTGGTGCGACTCCTGGTTTACAGTGTAAGCAATTGCGCAGTCAATTGCCTAACCCCGATGAGAAAAAGGTAATAGATCGCATGGCGCGTAGATGGATTGTTTTCCCTTCACTGTATGATGTGGAATCAGTTGTCAACGTTTTCCATCAATGGGATGCCCCAAAACAGAGATATGTGTTTGAGAAAATGTGCGAAATTCTCTGTGAAGAATTGGAGGATAGTGGTAAAGACCCGAGCCCGCAGGAGTTGTGTAGAGTGAGGTTTGATTTTGGAACTGGTACAATTGTGGATCGCGAGGTAGATAAAGCAGTTGCGGTTGTATTGTCCTTCAGGAATGATGATTGTCAACAGTCATTGTTTGAACAAGATGTCCTTGTGGGGAAAAAGGTAAAAGCGCGACAATACCCCATGAGAGAAGTTCCCCCGGTATGGAAGGAAGCAGTTGCAGCTGATGCCGGTGCCGGTATCGCTGCTGTGCCAGCGCATTTCCAGCGTGTTTGGGTGCATGTTCCATGGAAGCGTTCTGAGGTGCTAGCGCTTAAGCAGACATTGCCTGATCCCCGTAAAAACCCTGCAGGATATTATAAAGAGTTGTCACAGACGGCAGGGTCATGCGTTATGAATCTGGCCGACATAGACATGTTGTTTGGTAATGTTGTTCCACAGCCCCTATGGGGATCAATTCGTAATGCAGATCACGATGCAGAACTAGGTGCTACATGGGCTGACATTATTGCCGCTGACGCTAGACAAACTGGTGGCGCGAAACCTGAGCCATTAATAGCAGAACTCCCTGGTAGAATCATCACGTATATGAAGACAATAATGCCCGCGATGCGCGTAAATTGGGACAAGCTATCTGCATGCAAGCAGAAGAAAGATGAAACAGTGTCAGACTTCTTTACCAGGTTTGAAGAAACGTTTATTGATCACAGTGGGCAAGATATGAGTACTGAGGGTGGCCAACGGTTATTTGTGGATAAATTTGTGCAGAATTTACTTCCTGACCTGTGTAAAAAGTTAAAAGATTCAGAAAGTTCTTGGGCTGTTTCCTCTTCAGCGCAAATACTGGCTACTGCACAGTATTATGAAAACAGAGATAAAGATGAAAAAGATAGAACAGATAAGAAAACGAAGGAACTAAAGACAAAGGTCCTTTTGCAGCAGGCCTATCCGCCACGTGGAGGTCAGAATAATTATAGGCAACCCCAAGGTGTCTATCACCAACCCCAACAATTTCAGAACAATCAGCAAATGAATGGGTATTATCAACCACGTGTCCCTGTAGGTCCCAACCAATGTTCATACTGCAAAGAGGAAGGTCATTTTAAATATAGTTGCCCTAAATTAGGGCAGCGGAACGGTAATGCGTATGGCGCAAGAGGTAGGAGTGGTCAGCAAGCTCCTAGGGGCAGAGGGCGTGGAAATGCTCCCCAGAACGCGTGTCCTCTGCCGCCTCAAAATACCATCAATAGTTTTGACCAGCAAGCTAACACAACTAGTAATACAGCTCAGTATTACAATAATGATTATTATGCAGAGGACGGCGATGCAGAAAATAATGATTACTAGGACAGCCGTAGACAGAGAGAGGGAGTTGTTTCAGTGCCAGTGGATCAGAGCGGACCGTATGTTGAGGTGACTACAGAAAATGTAACGGAGCCCTTTCTGCTAGACACTGGTGCTGCAAAGAGTTCAATCATGCATTCAAAACTCCCTGGCGCACCTTTGTCTGGCGATATAAATGTTTCAGTAGGTTTTTCTGGCGCCCCAGTTAGAAACCCGATTTCTAGTCCCATGTCACTTTCTATTGGATCTTGCGAGCTGAAAGCACCCCTGATTCTAACAACAGGTTGTGGTGAGAATTTGCTAGGGTTAGATTTGTTGAAAAGATTACATGCTACACTGTATTGTTCACCGTCAGGGGTACGACTTACATTAGGCAGGAAAGTGATTTCCCCGATGTACTTGTCTAAAAATACAATGCCGCCTGAATTGTCATCCCTTCCGGATGTCCTTTGGGCTACTGGTCCCAATGATGTGGGCCTCTTGGAGATACCGCCATACATGGTAACTTTAAAGGCTAATGTCAGACTGCCACGTATTCCCCAGTACAAGATCTCTAATGAAGGCCAGAAAGCATTGTTAGACATTGTCAGCGATTTGATTAATAAGGGTGTAATTGAAGAGACAAGAGGCAACGTTTGCAACAGCCCGATTTTACCTGTTTTAAAACGAACGGACCCTTCACAGCCACCTGTTTACAGATTTGTGATTGATCTTAGAGAGGTTAATAAGATTGTTGTGCCACAGTTTCCAGTTGTCCCTGATATAACTGCCTTGTTAATGATGATTCCAGCCTCTGCTGCATGGTTTTCAGTGATCGATTTAAAGAATGCTTTCTTTAGCATCCCAATTGCAGAAGAGAGCAGAGACATTTTTGGCTTTAGTCTGGGAGGCCGAAGCTTCCGCTTCAAACGCGCTCCCCAGGGCTACTGTGAGAGTCCATCCATATACAGCCAAGCTTTGAAAGCGCAGCTTGATGCACTTGTTTTACCTAGTGGCGCTATCCTGATTCAGTACGTTGACGATTTACTAATCGCCGCGGATACTGAAAAGATCTGCAAAGAAGCCACATTGTCATTGTTGCGCCATTTATCTGCTTTCCATCATAAAGTGTCTCTCTCCAAGCTGCAATATTGTCGACAAGAAGTGACCTACTTAGGTCATCTCTCATCGAAGGAGGGAAGGAAACTGACCCCAGAAAGAATTCAAGCCATTGCGCAGTTGAGTGTGCCAAGAACACAGAGAGAAGTGCGTGCTTTCTTGGGCATTACCTCATACTGTAGGCACTGGATCCCAAATTTTTCCTTGTTGGCAAAACCTTTGTTAGCCTTAACATGCAAAGACACACCGAATCCTATCCCATGGTCTGAAGAGTGCCAGAAAAGTTTTGTGGAATTGCGCAATGCATTGTGTTCAGCACCTGTGTTGGGTACTCCTGACTACAGCAAGCCTTTTACATTGTATGTTCACGAGAAAGATGGTTGCGCATTATCAGTGTTAACACAGCCTTTTGGTGACAGACCGCGCCCATGCGCATATTTTTCATCAACCTTGGACCCTGTAGCGAGGGCATTGCCAAGCTGTCTGAGAGCGACAGCTGCTGCAGCTATGTCTATCCGACAATCTGCTGGTTTGGTAATGGACAACACATTGATCGTTATGGTTCCACATGCTGTAGACACATTATTAAACAGAACCAAGACACAACACTTGACTAGTGCGCGATTATCAGGCTATGAGCTCACACTGTTAGCAAATCACATACACATAAAGAGATGCAACACGCTGAATCCAGCTACGTTATTGCCAAATCCAGCAGACCTAGATGAGAATGAGCAACATGACTGTCTGTTCAGAACAGAAGAAGAGACGAAGGGAGAGTAGATCTAAAAGATACTCCCCTGGCTGAGTGTGATGGTACTTTATGGGTGGATGGTTCGTGTTTCAAGCTCCCTAATGGTGATACGACTGCTGCATATGCTATCACGACGTTACACACGGTCGTGGAAACTGCACGAGTGCCACATAATTCGGCCCAAGCAGCAGAATTAATCGCCCTCACGAGAGCGTGCGTGTTGTCTGAAGGAATGAGAGTGAATATATACACGGATAGCCAGTACGCCTTTGGCGTGGCTCACAATTTTGGACGACTGTGGAAAGAACGTGGGTTCCTGACGTCGCATGGAGCTAAAATTCAGAATGGCAAGTTGGTGAATGATCTCCTTGAATCACTGACCCTACCATTACAAGTTGCGATTATGAAATGCAGTGCGCACAGGAAAATCACAGATGACGTTGGACGTGGGCATGCGTTTGCTGATGAGATCGCGAAAGAAACAGCACAGAATGTAAAGACTAGAATGTATATTGCAGGCCCCGCAAGATGGGTTGATGATGTTGGGATGTGTGAAAACACAATAGAGAGTGTGAAGTCGCTTCAAGCTGAAGCTACAGAGAAAGAATTAAGCAAGTGGAGAGAAAGTGTGGGTAAGTTAGATGAGAATGGTTGTTGGATTGATCTGACAGAACATAGGCGATGGTTGTTGCCCGATGCATATGTGCTTCCAGTAGTTACAATGGCACATGGGATGGCACATATCAGTACGAAAGGAATTTGTAAGTTGTTGGCTCCAGTATGGCAGAATGCTGGGATTCCCAAGTGTGCAGACAATGTGGTCAAGAATTGCATGGTATGCTTAAAAACAACCCTGGTAGGGGAACCCCAACTCCAGCTGGTCATTTTGCACCCCCATCATATCCATTTGAAGTTTTGCAGCTGGACTTTATTCACATGGAAAGGTGCAACAACCTGAAATATGTGTTGGTGGTTGTTTGTGCTTTCTCGAAGTGGATAGAGGCTTATCCTCTGAAAGATAACACTGCCCTGTCCACAGCCAAAGCCCTTGTGAAAGAATTCTTCCCTAGGTTTGGAATGCCAAGAATGGTGTGGTGTGATAATGGAAGTGAGTTTGTGGGTAAAGTAATGAAGAATGTGTGTGAGGGTTTAGGCATCAAGCAAAAGTTCCACGCTGCAAATCACCCCCAATCAGCTGGATTAGTAGAGCGCTACAACGGTGCTCTAAAACTTAAGCTGGCCAAAATCAGGCGAGCACCGGTCTTAAATGGCCTGATGCTCTGCCTTTAGCACTCCTGTCCACCAGAATGACCATACACTCACGAGTGGGACTTAGTCCCTATGAGGTCGTCTTTGGCCGCCCGGCTAATGTATGGGGCGTGCCAAGACCGGCGAAATTCAGTGAGATCGAGCATCCAGTACTACTCGATTACTTGTATGATTTGACTGTTAAACTGCGTGTTTTACATCAACAGGTGCATGATACTCTTCCTCAAGCTTCTGAAACTCCTGGACACCCTATCGACCCTGGCATATGGGTGCTGATTAGAAACTTCCAGCGCAAGAGCAAAAACGAGCCTCGCTGGATCGGCCCTCACCTTGTACTTTTATCAACAAGATCAGCGGTGCGAGTGAAGGGGAAGAAACACTGGATCCACGGCACCCACTGCAAGGTAGTTCCCTTGCCCCTGCCATATGACCGGTGGGTCCAGGAGGGTATCGCCGACTCTGAGACAGACACTGTACCTCGTTTTGTATCATTCAGTGATGCACGCATAAAAGGCACAGTTTCAGACCAAGAGAGTGACAATATTCTGCAAGAGGCTGTGCCACTGTCAAATCGATTGGACACCACAGAGCCTGAACTTTTGTTCCAAGACCAAACAGCACCTGGCCGTCTCCGCTATAATTTGAGACCAAGGCCTATGGACAAATAAAGATTTCCTTACTATTTCCTTTTTGACATTTTAGCTCTCCCATCTGAAGGACTTTCTTGATTTTTGTTTTTCGAACCACCATCCGGGTTCAGCCGCAGGGTCGCGGTGCCAAGACTCTGGGGTACAGGCCGAAGACGTTAGGTCAACGGTTCTGGTTGGTCTAGGGCATTTCCCTGGACTGACAGGCGTACTCCTTAGCAGAAGAAAGTCATCCGCCGCGAGCGGCCCGATTAGAGGATGGAGTTTTTTAAGATGGAGAGACCCGTTGAGGAAATGAACTTTAAAGCAAAGATATGTAAAATTATGAGAAGTAAATGTTTTGTATTTCTGTGCCTATTTATACTGTGTAGTATGATAATGTTTACTGTGGGATTTGTGTTTTTCTCCTCCCAGGAGCCCATTGCACCCACTGTACAGCCTATACCTCTTTCTACTGCCTCCTCACACTCCTTTCACCCTCTGCCTGAACATGAACAAACCAGACGATCAGAATTTGTAAATAACTCGTTTATTCAGCTCTTGCACCAACACCAACTAGTAATGAATACAACCAATTGCTGGGTCTGTGGGTTAATGCCACATACCATTAACAAGGGTATTCCCTATTTGGTGCTGCCCTTTAGTTACAATGGATCGTCATGGGCATTCCAGACCATGTTCCTCTACGCTCTAGATGCCTACTCCCCGCGACAACCGCGTTCCATCAAACTTAGTACAAATAATAAAGCCTTAGTGAGAGGAATTGCCGATATGAGTAGGGATATTGATGCATACTCATCCATTCCCAAAGAAGAGCTGAGAGCTTATGTAGGGTGGAACGCGACGGGGTACAGTATTAGTCTGGGTGAAAGACAGCGAAAAATCTCATCTCCAATCTGGGTCGTACCCCACATAGGTCGGTTCTGCTTACAGGGTAATGGTCAGAATCCTAGAGCCCAACTGGGAAGAAGTGACTGTACTGAAACGTACACTTTCCCGTCACAGTTTTCCCCTGCGTTTTTGGCTGCCAAGGGTACATATTTCATCTGCAATGACCGAGCATACACATGGTTGCCCCCTGATTTCTCGGGCACATGTTATATTGCGAACTTGCTACCGCCAACATTTACTGCTGCCGCTGACTATCACAAGACCAGAGTTGTGAGGGGCGTGATTAGTAAGGAGGATACTGCCGGTCAGGAAGCAGGAGACTTCTTCTTGGGTTTCCTGCCGTTTTGGGGACCTATGGTAAATAGTAGGAACCTGAGACAACTGACTCGTGTGGTTGAATCCACTGTCAATGTAACGGCTGGTGCCCTTGGTAATCTGACCGCTGAGCTCCAAGCAGATCGCCTTATGACTTTGCAGAACCGCATGGTTCTAGACGTTATTCTTGCAGACCGCGGTGGGGTATGTAAGGTTATCCAATCCAGTTGTTGCATTTTCATACCAGATAACGCTCCAACAGTCTATCAAGCCATCTCCAAACTCCATAAGATATCTGAATCCATACACGTGGATAAGGGAGACTGGTCACTGGTGGGGTGGTTCTGGGAACTGATATCTGCCTGGGGTTGGAAAGTTCTAATGGTCATTGGAATGATCTTAGCCATTCTTTTCCTGTTCTGTCTGTGCATACAGTGTGCTCCTGCGATATGTGGCCACTGTGCTACCTTATGTGTAAGGAAACCTGTATCGAGGGACGAGCTAAGTAATAGGATGATGCTACAGCAACATCTCCATGACTTTGTGAACATTGACCTAGACTCGGATTAAGATGAGTATAGTGATTGCCTATGTAAGGGCAAAAGGAGGGTCTGTCATACTTTAATCTCTGTGACCGCGTAGGGGACAGAGCCCCACCCCTGTCTATCCTGGTATTAGCAAACCGCAAATGGTTAATGCGGTATGTACGAGTGCTTTATATATCGTTCTAGCTATGAATGCACTCTGTACACGTTATTCTGCTTCACTACGCGGATTCCATTTTGGAGGCAGTGGCCATCTTGTGATTGCCCTCACATAGGCTATAATGAAGCAACTACGGGCCTTGCAATCCATGTGCCTTTCCATGACTCTTCTGTGACCTGGGCGGCTCGGTTCTACTGCCCCAGGTCAAACTGGTCTCACGAGCTCCCCTTCCTCCGGCCACCTGTGATTAGCATCAGGGCTCAGCGCACCATAAAGTCCTTTCATCACACACAAGCCTCCGGCTAATCACTTTCGCACCTGCTTGTTCCTGCTTTATGGCTTGTTTCTCAAAACAGGAGATGCTCATGTTTATTGGGGCCTATCGATTATCTAATGTGGGATCTGAACCTTGCTGTGTAAATAATGGTGGGCTGGCTTAACTGGAATGTGGGATGGTCATCATGACTCTGCTCTTTCGTTTGAACTGTACACTTGTTTATTGCCGTATCATAAACCTAGGAATGTATGCCTGAGGCAGGGAAAACTGTATTTAAGATGAAGTCCGTTTCTATGATTTTCAGCAGTCTCCTGAGAACATACACGCTGTTGTACTTCTAGGATATCTGTAATTGGTCTGCAGCCAATAAATGAATCTTTGACTTCACCTAGAAGACTCTGTGTTTCTGTAGGTCTGGAACAGGGTGAACCCAGAAGTCATAGGGTGTGTGCCCCTGCACCGCTGGGTCTAAAATACCCAGTACTTCAAAGGGTAGAGAGTGGTGATTTTATAAGTGCTTGGGTAGTTGCAGAGGGATTGTATGAGTTTATGGGTAATGCCTGGATGATTGCAAGAGTGTATGGTTGGTGCCTGGGATAATTGCATGGGTGCATGGGTAGTTATTGGGTTATTGGAGGAGTGGAAGGGTAGTGTGTGGTGATTTTATCAGTGCTTGGGTAGTTGCAGAGGGATTGGATGAGTGCATGGGTAGTGCTGAGGTGATTGGAGGAGTGAGTTGGTAGAGTTTCAAAAAATGAATGACTGCATTAAATGTGACTGTAAACATTACTTCATATTATCATGCTCATTACATTATTTCATCTCACCTTGTTCATTGAAGTAGATATCAAACTCATTGAAACTATTTTACAGATGTTTCATTGTAAACTAAATTTAAAAAATGTCAAACTGTAGTATTACTTTCTGTAAAAGAGAAGAAAAAACTGTTATTGCATGCAATATTATCATTTTAACCCCTTGCGTGTGGGTTTATTTTTCCCGCTGTGCGGGAGAAATAAACGGCGTTAAGCGATCACGACGGCTCCCGGCCATCGTGCGCACACGCCCACTGTAAAGCACAACGGTCGGGAGCCGTCGTGCGCACACAAGGGGTTAAGAACACAGCATAATTGTAGAATTATATAACATATTCAGTTTCCATTTTTTGCTGTTTTCAGATTCTATTGAATTTCACCATACATAGTGATTTCAATGTTGATCATCATATAGCAGCAAGGGAAAAAATACAATCAATAAGATGGTAAAAAAAACAAATGTGTTGAAAATATTTACAAGTTCAACTATCTGTTTACCTATCCCCAGTCTCTAAATTACATTCTTCAACTACATCAAATGATCTACTTCTCTGAAATACATTTTCTAAAATATAAACTCTCCTTTAGATCGCGTATCATATATCGCACAAATATATAAACTACTTGTTTCAAACGCAATTTTTTCAAATGTAATAAGAATTAGCATAAACAATAATCCAAACAGTAATTCTTCACATTTTCTCAATAGGCCGAATCATTTTTTGAAATTTATTTTCATTCAAAATATCAATAATAAACTCATTAATTTGTGTTCACATCTTCCCAATAGGTCGAATGATGTTTTCAAAACTTTGGCATAAAAAATATTAGATATGAATTTGGTAATTCGTAAGGCAACCAACATTTGAATTCCAAATGGGCATCATTGCAATGTGGTACAAGCAAAATCCTTCATGGAGGGGCATCCTCCTTAAGCACTCAAAAATGCAGTTTGCTTATTTCATTGACTTCCAAATAAGTGTTTGAAACTATTATAAATAAAGTTTTATTTGTTTTGAACTGAATTTCAATGATTTAAAAAATAAATCATGTCATTAGACTGTGATTAATCCAATTAATCCATATTGGAGTATTCTCATGTCATTAATGTCTTATACTTCTGAACATATTACAACTTGTCATTAGCCCAATGCATTTCGGGCCGTAGCCCTTCTTTGGGGGCAAAAAGTCTCTGAAAATGAAAATGTTAGAAATTATGTATATGTCAGCCAAAACAAATACAATTTTATTTATAACAGTTTCAAACACTTATTTGGAAGTCAATGAAATAAGCAAACTGCATTTTTGAGTGCTTAAGGGGGACGCCCCTCCATGAAGGATAGCGCTTGTACTGCTTTATATTCAGCCTTGCTCTCAGAAGGATTAACCCTCAAGCACCATCGACTATTTTACGATAAGTATACACAGTTCACACATTGGAGTGCGTTTGTTATTCATCACTTTTCATCATTGCAAGTTATTGCACTTTAAATACACAGTATAGTGTCCAGATGTTGTAGTAAGTCCATCATGGAAATTAAAATAATTGACTTGCCACAAAACAAAATATTTTGGTTTCCAAATTTCTTCCATCTGCTCTACAGCGTTGTAGCATTACAATTACATATTGCCCAAATCTTTCTATAAATAATGTTGACAACATTTCTGATTTAGAATGAGAACATTTCATATCTTGATTAGATGTTTTTTATTAATTTGTTCAAGGACACTGATTTGCAATCTGGTATTGTCAAATATCTGAATCCTTCAGTGTCTATTTCAGTGGTAGAAGAAAATGAGCACTCTTCACATTTATGATCCCAACTGTAACTCAGTCTAAACAAATTTTCAATTTCAATCCCTTCTTCCAATACTGCAAGCATAAACATAAGAAACTCGAGTGCATCTCGTTGTATATTCTGTATAAATTGCAAAGAAACAGTACATATATCCAAAAGATGCCGTATGCCAGAAGCAGTATGGATTTTAGTTCTATCACTTACAAACTTTTGAAAAAGATGATGTAATAAAGAACAGAATCTTTTTTCTCGATTTTCCATAATTTTATTTTAAAGATCTTCTAGATAAAATACAACATTTAGAAATACAATAGCATAGCAGTTGATACCTGAACTGTTGTCTAACTGGTATCCTACAATATCATCAACAGTCCAATTTTCATTCTCTTGGCAGCTTCATGCATTTCTTGAATTGTTTTCTTTTTTTCAATCTCACTTGAACGTTTGTCATATTTCCATTTTGGTCATAGTTTATGTTTCTCTTCTTAACAGATTATACTCTTTTACACAATTTACATCAGCACTAACTTTTTTCTCATCAAAATCAATCAAATACAAACCAGATAATGTTCTTGCTTGAGATAATGCAACATATGCCATGGCATCTTTAAACACTGTACTTCCAATATTTACCAAAGCATTGTCAACACTTAAACCTTGAGATTTATGAATAGTCACTGCATATGCTAAAGAGGAAACTGTTTTCTATGAACATACAGGTCTTTAACAAGCAAAAAACGAACAGCACAACGAGCAATCTGTTATACCTCGTCAATCTGATCAAATGTAATCTTCAAAAATTTCAATTCCATCTCTGTTCTGATAATTTACAAAATCAACAACTTTTCCCATTTCTCCGTTTACTAAACTTATTTCTACATCCAAATTAAGCCGTAAAATTACCCGACAGTTTTCAAATACATATATATAGTCTATTCCAAGCCTGCAGTCTTACATAGAGACTTTTCCAAAGAATCCAATTTTGATTTTAATTTTTCTGAGAGAATAACAGTAACTCCATGTTCTATTTTATCAATGGCTTCCATTTTCTTTATTTTATGTTCTTCTAGCTTCAAAAGTTCTTCATTGAATGTAAAACACTCTTGCAGTGTTGGCATTAGGCAAATTATAGAGTTGTTTTTCTCCAATTTTTTTGTATATTATGTCAGGTGCTATGTTTTCATTTAGAAACAAGTTTGTTAGTTGCCAAATTTGTAATGCTTCATTACATGTTTTGTCAAAGCACCAGTTCTTATACCTTGAAGAATGTTTCCATAATGTTTATCACTTGCTTGTCGCATATTCTTAATAAGTTCTTTATATTCAAAATGAGACCAAATGTTTACATTTCCAATACTTCCCAAATATGTCCTAGTGTCTTCATGGACAATTGTTTTAAAAACTGGTTGTCCTTTTGCAGGAGTAAGTTGAAGTAGATCACCAAATACAATTACATGTTTCCTCCAAAAAAACATCATAATCTGTTTTTAAAATCTATTGCATTCTGAAATGTACAAAGACAAGCATTATGTTTGATACCTTGCTCACCTCAGCAATGATCAGAAGTTTCATTTTCTTCAGTACTCTTGAGACTTCATAACAAGCTTCTCCAGATACCTTGTGGTATTCCAACTTATTTTCAGCTTCAACTGGTAGCATGAGTAAATGATGTAATGTAATCCCTTTAATGTTGTGTGCTGTTAACCCAGTTGGAGCTGTTACAACACAAAATAAATGTGATTCAGTGGTTTTCTGTAAATCATAGGTTAAAACTTTAATTAAGAAACTTTTTCCTTTACCAGTTTGACCGCTGATATACAATTGAATAGGTTTGAATGATGTGCATTTGCATTCTTTTTTTTCATGCAGTAAACCATGCTATATCTGTTCTGTCACTTGCTGATATATTTCTTTCTGTTCAATATTTAGTTGTTCTTCCAAGTTTCCCAACTCAATAATATCGTGTTGTGCTTGTTGGATTGCTGTTTCTACTTCATTCATGGCTATTGCTGCTTCATTTTCCAAGAATTGACTCTGACTATCTTGAGAACTGTCTCTAGCTATTTCAGCTTCAATAGTAATTTCCTGTTCAATCTCTTCATTTAACATTTGCAGATAAGTAGGGAAAATTGTGCATTGAATATTATCTTTAAACGCATTAGAAGAATCTTCATAGCAGTCAAACTCTCCAAGTAATTCTGCCCCACTACACCAAGGCTTGAAAAGTTGCAGAAGTGCTAAATAGAAAAATTCCTTTTTATCTGGAGTTTCGCAACTGAGTGTCCTGTGGTTAATAAGATTACCTTTGGCATGTTTTACTAAACATCCTTCACATCCAATTACTGCATATTTTTCTTCATTTATATTTTCTGTGACATTTCTTTTAAAGCTGTAATGTTGCAGTACTTCATAGAGACATATGTTTGCCAGGTGTGGACTCCTTTTGGGATAGTACGTATCCAACATATTTGTTTTAACAATATCTGTACTTTCTGGATCATTTAATGCTAAGTGTTCAATTTCTTGTACAGATTTCAATACTCGATTTCATGTTGCAGCAATACCAAGACTTACCCAAATGATTCCTCTTGACTTTGAATATAAACTTGCAGAGGTCAACCGATCCAAACATTCGTATGATCTGATCTCTTGATGGGAAAGCATCTTCAAACTAAAGCTGTACGATTTCTTACTAAGAGTCTTCTTTTGTGAAATTTCTTCCCACATTTCTTTCAACTCCGTCTTTTCAGATTTGGTTATATATGACATAACGTAGCAAGCAACAGCAATCAAAATATCTGCAACATACTGAATATCCATGTTAGCATTCCACATTGTCAAAATCACTGGATTGTAGTCATTCATATGCTTTGAATCTTCCGTTCTTTTTATCTTGTGAGTATTCTTTGAAGATTTTCAAGGTATAGTATGCCTTACTGCTGACATGAAACGTTGACTCTTCCTTTTGAAATTACTAGACGTGGGAATCCAAAACGACATTTTGTATAAAATCTTCCCTTTGTTTTGTATTTCCATTAACAATATTTCCCACATCGATAACTTTGAAACCGTAAAAACTTTCTGACTCAAGTTGTTTCTCCTCCTTCTTTTGGAATGGCACAGGTAACATATTTTTCAATGAAAGACTAAACACTTTCATCAGTATCATTTCCAAATTGCCGTGCATTCTTCATCCATAACAGCATATGAATATGAGGTGCACCACTAGCTTGGCATTCCTTTCTCCAAAAGAAATCAATAACTTCTCCAAGAGGTGGATTATTTTTATTGCAGATAAAAGATATCATATCTTCAAACCTATGATTAAAATATCTGTACAAATTTACAGGATCCAAGGAACACAGTTCTCCAGCTGTCTTCAATTCAATGTTTTTTATATTTGAATTTGCATGTCGTAGAAAATCAAGTAAATCATCCCATGTGTACTCAGCACAGCTCAGCACAACAAACCACGTAGGGGTTCCTAAGTTCCTTAACATACATTTAACTTGTCCATGATGACGATACCAATACTCATTAGAATCACATTGACACACCATCAAATTAATTAACTGAGATTCTAAATGATCGTCTCTTTGTTGAACTTCGTCCTTGAATTCCTTTGCAGAAACATGTGTAAGATGAACTCCTGTTTTTAATATATGGTTCACTGCATACGAAAGTCCAAACAAGTCACTTTCGAACATAAGATGAAATAAATCTGGAATACACTGTAAAAATATTGGATCTTCTAAGTACAGTCATATCGTCCACCTTTCCCAGTGGGGAACAGCTGTGGAAAACAGTGAGCTTACAAACTTTTTTCCCATACACTCATGGGAGTTCCCTTTGCTTTCTTCCTTTGGAATAATTCAACAGTATTTCCTATCACTTCTTTTGAATGTAGTAGGTGAATACTATAATGTCAGCAGGCAGGGTCAGCTGTATAAATTGCGCTTAATGATTTGCTGCCAATAAGTTTAGTTAAAGTCACTCCCAGTTCATATTTGGAAAGTCTTGGGAGAGGAGCTCAGCGCGTCATGCTGCTTGGGCTGTCTAAACGTGAACAATTTATACAGCTGACCCTGCCATTCAAGTTTACACACACGTGATTTTCTCATGCTCGTACCTTCAGCGTATTAATCTGGGTGAACTCGTCTACCCTCAGCTGTTTTCTGAAGCCCTCAATTGCTCTTCCTTGCGCTACGAATAATTGCATCAATTCAGCTTGCTCACCCGTTATATGTCCTGATGATGATCTCGAACAGTTGAGATTGAAACGCCGTTGACCCTTTCCAACAAAACTCTTCCTATTCTATAAGGTTGCTTGAGGAGTTTTACACTGTTGTTGTCAATGCGATGCCGTTATTTTAAACTTCACCATCACTCTGCACGTCACGCCTCTTTCACTTATTGTGTGAGCACCTGAATTCCATTGTTGTGGAAATAAGTGTTTCACATGAACTGACTTATGTCCCTATGTACATGATTAATTTTTTTGCTCCTTTAAAATAATTATTCTTCAACTCTCTAACCATAAGTGCTCTCCTTAGGATCACTTTATTATTGGACCTTCGGGAGAAGTATGACAGGTGGGGCACAGTGGTGTTACAGGTACATTTTCCCAGGTGCTTTTTCTTGAATTTAAAGGGAGAACTCCATATCTACTTAGATATACTGAGCTCTTGCCTGGGGGGGTTTGATGTCATCCTAAAACATTTCGAAACCAAACCATCCCTTAATGTTTAAAAAACTAGAGCTTAAAGTGCCATGTGCATTACCTTTTATACTTTGTAAATCCATGTACTCCCAAAACATTTTTTTAAGAAGGGGACGCTTTGATTTTATTATAGACCCAGGCTCCTCCCAGATACACCCCTACCCTAGTTTTAAAAACCAATCCTTGATCATGTTGAACCACTTAATACAACTTGATTGTTTTTGCAGAGTAATTAACTTTTCCAGGGCCTCCTTCACCTGGACCTGTGTGTTACTAGTCCATATCCTTATCCAAAACAGGAGAGTCCTAAGAATGGCAAAGTATTTAATAGGTTTAAGACCAAGATCAAGTCTAAGTGGCAGGAGGGGAGTATTCACAGGTAGGTTCAGGATCGCCCTAATACATTTATTTTCAGCAAGGGCTAGATCCTTAAGATTTTCCAGCCCCCATAACTCAGCCCCGTATAGGGCTGCTCCTAGAACTTTGGCCCTATGAAGTTCCAGAATGGGTGAGAGCGGCCAATATGGAGATGCCCTAGTCCATTGCACAATCGGCATGTTTGAGGGTCAGAGTACTCTTGTCAATTTGTGGTGTCCAAACCAACCTGTCACTAATGTGTATTCCCAAATAATGAAACACCTTGACCTGCTCCAAGGTTTGCGTGCCCAGCATTAGTTTACCCTTGTGGGATATATAAGGGTTAAATGTCATATATTTTGTCTTGGAACTGTTTATTTCTAACCCCCTATCCTTACAGGCTTTGTCAAATGTATTCAAAATGTTCTGAATCCCCTTGGGTGTTCTGGTAATGAGTAACGTATCATATGCGAAAAGCAGACAAGTGACTACACTGCCTGCTAATTTTGGGGAGTCTCCACCACAGTTATACAGCTCTCCAATTAACCCATTGGGGAAAGGACGCAGCCTTGGCGTACACCTTTACGCACTGGTAGAGCTTTTGAAAGACTACCATCAGAGTTCCACCTGACCTTTGTGTTTCTCACAGCCTTTTTCTCTGTGTAGTGTTAGTGGTTTTAGTCCGCTGGGCACTTTAGCACTGTGGTCCAGTGTAAAGTGCGTGTGCACTGTGTTACATTTAGTGGGAGTGAGAGTGGCCTGCCCTACCATAGGAATGCATGGGGGATTCCCTGCTCAGCGTGTGTCAGTGGTAATTCCTGTTATGAGAGGAGCAGTATGGTCAAGTCTGGTATGTATGAAATTGTGAGAATAAATGCTGCGCAATGGTGTGTGCAGATTCATTATGACTATGTGAGAAATTCCACTTTTAAAAGTTGGCATCTCTGTGTGGTATGTGTCTGCCTGCCTGATGTGAATTGCATGTCTAGTTTTGGAGGGACAGGGCAGGCTGAGCCAGACGTGGACTGAATAGAGAGATCTGCAGTTGGAGTATGGGGAGGGGTGATCGGAGCAGGGCTGTGCCTGGCAAGGTGAATGATGGCTCCACCTCCCACTGTGCATCTGATGACAGACCCCCTCTTCCTGAAAGGCAGGATGCAGCCTTGTAAACAAAGGGGCAGATTTACAAGCCCCTTGCATCACTTTTGCACTGTAGTTGCGTCATTTTGTGACACAGCGGCAGCGTAAAAGTTGTGGCCCGTTTACAACGTGATGCATCTAGGGAGATGCGTCACGTTGTGAAGACCTGCGCCACATTAAACCTGCGTCAGGTTTAATGTATGCAGGGTGGCCGTTGCGTCGCAGGAAGCCCCGTAAAAGTGACTCCGTGAAGTCTACAAGATTTCACTGAGTCACTTTTACGTCCATGCTGCGTCAAAACCCTGCGCCTGCTTGAAGCAGGCGTAAGGAGTGACACAGCATGTTAGGCATAGGAGCCCCTGAGCATTGCTGGAGTTGCGTCTTGCTTGCGACACGACTCCAGAATGCGTGACTTTTCCGTCAACAGATGCGTCATAATTTCTGACGCATCTGTCAATCCTTGCACCATGGTGCGCCGTCTTGTAAATACGGTGCATCCATGGTGACGCAAGGGTTTTGCATGTTGGCGCAGGGAAAGTGACGCATCTCTACAGATGTGTCACTTTCTTGTAAATCTGCCCCAAAGTGCTCCAGGACCACACCAAACTGGTTCTGGCTGGGTTCAGTGACTTGTGACTTTTGAGAACAAAGACTTTTGGTGTTATAAATTTAGGGGCTGTGACCCCAATTAAATGTTTACTTGCTGTGCTAATCCTGCTGGGGCATGCTGCTGCTGGGGCCCAGGAAGAACTGCCATGAGGGCTTGCCTCCCTGGGCCCTGCACTGCCCCCTTGATCTCCATGGACTTATTTTTTTTTTATGTAGAACCTTTGCTGGGACTTATTCCTTTGATGCAGGACGTTTGATGCCTCTAGTGCCTCGTGTGTGCTTTCTTGTTATTTACCCCAGAGGAGGAATGTGTGGGTTTTGCAGCGACAAGCTGCCCGTCCTGTCTGAGGGAACCCCGGCATGAGGTATTCCCCGCTATGCCTTAGAGGCGGGTGCCCACCCCACATGGCCGCTTTATCTTTATTTTTAACTGTTGGTGCCCATCCCGCATTCTCTGCCTTCGCGGGAGCCCACGCCGCGTTGTACGTTTCAGAATCACTGCCGCGACCTGGGGAAAGCAGGACAGCCGGTCCGGAAGTCAGGCAAACTGCCGACTGGAGTAGGGCCCTGTCGCGTCTATCCCGTGACCTGTTGGGAGCACCGGTGCTGTTGAGGAAGTGCGGCATCCCAAGTCCCGGGTCCCAGGAGGGGGCCCGGGTGAAGGCCAGAAGTGGGAGGCCGAGGCCTCCGAAAGCAGCTTGGAGCTCCTGTGATTGAGGAGAGAGCCCTGCGTTGTGCTGGCTGAGCCGAGAGAGAAGCGCCAGGAGAGCCCGTATGAGAGGGGAACCCCAGTGGGAGAAGGAGGAAGTCTAGCGAGGCGGCGGAGGTCGCCGAGAGCAGCACTGGCTCCCGTGAGTAAGGGAAGCCTCGCGTCAATGCTGGCCGTATCGATGCAGAGTCCCTTGTCCCATGAGGGGGCCCGGGTGAAGTAAGAAGAGAATCCAGGCAGGAGCCCATCCCGTGCTGGACATTGCCAAGGATGAGGAGCCTTCCCCCCCACTGAGAAGCCGGTGAGTAAGGGATGGCTGGGGGGAAGTGGAATCGAGGCAAAGGCAGTGTGTATCCCGCGAGCGGACCCGCAGGAGAGCGGGCCGCTCCAACGTCACCTGTGAGGGCAACTGCAATGTGGGGCATGTTTGTTTCCAGAGCCCCAGTGAGGCCAAGAGGACACAATTGTGCCAGGGCCTGTTTTTCTCTTCACAGTTGCGCAGCACTTAGTGCCAGCTGCTACATTTAGGTCCACAGTTCTTTGGAGCAGGTTTTGAGAGAGAGGAGTGAGAGGCACTCCTCTGCCCCCGTACCTTCACAGCTACGCAACACTTAGTGCCAGCTGCAATGTTTAGGTCTGCGCAATTGCGCACATGTACTATGCTGCATTGGCAGCAGCCCTGACTTTGGGACATAGGGCGTTTGAGCCACCTTTGAGAAGGTCAGCTGGCCAGGGGGACTGTTAGGTTAATAGGGCGCCAGGCCCTAATGTGATTGATGCCTCTCTGATGGTTTTTGTTAGGAGGATATGTGCTAATGTGATCTATGTGGTGCTAGGAAATGTGATTTCTCTGCTATAAATTTCTCTGCTATAATTTATGCACCCTGTTTTATGCCTGTACATGTGGTTTTATGATTATTAGGTTTTGCATACTATGTTTATGTTTGAGTTATTCTCGACTGTGGTTTAGGTATGAGGTTATTTGCCTACTGTGGTTTATGCTAGTGAGTTTATTCCCTAATGTGAGTTATGCTTAGGAGGTTATGGTCTTATGCGTTTAGACTTATGAGATGATTGTATAATAGGCTTAGGCATAGGAGGGCGGCGCAGAATGTATTTCACGCCTAAATGTGATACTGTGCATAATATGGTTTGTGTCACAGGAGGATGCATAGTACAGTGTTTGACAGTAATTTCTGGTTGTGTTCTAGGTTTATTATATGTTCTACATTTACTATTCTTACTAAGTGATGATTCTGACAGTGGTCCAAGTGGCCCTGTCATGTGTACCTAATCCCCTGTAAACATTGCCCCGTGCCAGTCGGCACAGTGTATATTGTGTAATTACTATTCTAATGTGTGTTATGAAAATACAAAGGCTATTTTTGATATGACCTTGTGTGGAGTTCCTTTTGTGGTGTGGAATTTTGCCACCACACAAAATGGCATTAAAGACCACTTGGAGCAGAGGTCCCCATATTATAGGCTCAGTCTTATACACATCTCCCGGGAGGTTATCTAGGCCCAAGGCTTTCGCATTCTGTAAAGATTTTATAGCTTTGGTAGTTTCATCTAGGGTAAAAGCAGTCTCCTCAGTTAGTGCGGAGTCTACGATCTCATTTGTGGGCCTGGGTCATAGGCAGCCTATTGGCCTGCATATAACTGCTCGAAAAACTCCTCCCACACATGGCGCTGTATATGGAAGTCAGTTTCTGTCTTCAATTTGGGTGACCCTTTTGACAGAAGATGCCAGAACAATTGGCTATTGTTCTGCTTCGATGCATCTACAAGTAAGTGCCAATTTTCTGACTCCCAGTCCCTTTTTGCCTTATCTTGTGCTAGTTTATACAGCTTCCTGCTGTTTTTTTTATGTCTATAGGAGATTTTGACTTTACCATCACAATTAGATCATCCTTGGCTTTTTTGCAGACCTTATTGAACCACGGAGCAGATCTCTGTGTGAGTAGAACTTTATTACACTGTTTATTAAAGTATGGTCTTATTGTGGTGGTCAGTTGCAGGAATATGGCCATGGTGTCATCTATACTGGTAGCGGTATTACTCAAGTCGGGGAGAATCTGCTCAACCTCAGAGTATATTTGAGGGAGAGCAATTGGATCAGCCAGTATCAGTGGCGATTTAACTCTTTTATTGTTATTACTAGTGATCACGGGGGCGCTCTTGAGCCAAGGCGGTCCATATAATAGCGCTGGACCACACAGCGTGAGTGCCAGGGCGTTATGGTCGCTGTCTTCCCGGATTAATACAACCACATCTTTAACACTAGACCAGAGTTCAAGATCGACGAGAATATAGTCAATCCTGTTCTTACTTTCCCCCCTCTTGAATGTGTGGCATGCTTCTCTGTCAGAACATGACCAACCGTTGCAGGCTCGGACCCTATAAGTAATAGTAAATGATAAGACCTGTTGCCCCACCCTAGTACATTTCTTGATGGGTGGTGTCTGGAGCTTCACAATCCTTCTGGCTTTATCTCCATCTAATATTAGCTCCTGTATATAATCAACAAGTTCAAAAGGTTATTTTGAAGTCGCCTGCAACTATAAGTTGGTGGATCCCCTAGCTGTATCAAGATAGTTGGTTAGCATTGTTATTGTGCCAGATGACGTGTGGGGACTACTAAAACAATTATAGATGTTAAATAACCTAACTTGAAAATTCCCTTTCAAAGAGGACAGTTCCAGCCCAAGTATTTCCTCAGAACCCAGGTCTAAAACCTTAATTTTGCAGGCTAGTGTGTTTTTAACCCAAATTAGAAGACCACCAGCTGGGCGGACGACTGTTGACTGCTTAGCTTCAATGCTGTAAGTGGTGAACCCAACACTCGAAAGGTAGATGAAGAGTCGCCTTATCATCTCCATCAATCAGTCCATTTTGGGGCAACGTTTTAGGGGGTGCTTGTCGATTGCAGCCTGCCATGTTCCCAGTAGAGATTGCATGTGAGGAACGAGGCCTGGTTAGGCTAGGGGGCAAGCTTGCATTACCCAAGTGTCTAGTACACGTGGGCCTTCGGTGCCTTTGTGATACTGCACTGACGACATTTCTAGGGGGACCATTATTCGCAGTATAGGTTAATGGATCGACGTCTATTGCTGAGGACCCCTCACCAGAGTTTGTACCCCCCCGGTGGTCTGCCCCCCCATCCAACACTTTCCTTTTAGCCTCTGACCCTGATGATATATCAGCAACCAAAATATAAATTGATTCCATAGCTGACTCCTGTTTATCGAGTCTAGATAGGATAGGTAAAACATTTTTGGCAATAGTTTCTTCTAAACACGATGTTAGTGCCACAATGATTTGCAGAGATAGTTCCACGGGGTGGGGAGGCAAAATTATATTAGAGCCATTTGTAGGGGTGATCTTTGTAATGTTTCAGCAGGGGCTTCTGGGGTTAGGTCCTGAATCTTTTTCCTGGATCTAGTCCGTGTGCACCGTGGAGGCTTTAGGTGTTTTACCTTTTTTTCCTTTTTACTGCGGTTTCGCACAATGGTGATGCTAGGGGTGATAAGCAATGGTGCTGGGCGGGAGGTGAGACGGGTAGACTTCTGGTGGAAACATGATTATTTTGACGAGTATCACTAGTTTGGGCAGTTTCTACATCAGCCACAACAGTTGGGTCAGTAATAGAACCAACTGGGCCTCCTCCAACCGACAAACAACGTTCCACAACCAGGATCTCCTTATCAATAGCCTCTGCAGCCTGAAGGAAAAAACAATCAAGTGTATAGTTTGTCAGGGCTTTTGGTGTAGCCACCTTCCCCCCCATGGATTTCAATTTTGCCGCCATTCCAATGGAATTGAATTGCATGTAAAGAGTGGGCCTACTTCAGCTGGAGGAGCAGGAAAGATTTGTTCTTGACGCCCCGTGTTGGATGACCAGTAGTACAGGCATGTGGGCTTCCAAAACCAGGAACCAAGAGACTAGGCCCTGCCCTGCCTCTTCCTGCCGCACACCCGCGCGTGTCCCGCGCTTCGGGTGTCCCGGCCTCCTCCTATGCGCCTCCTGGTGTGATGCAAATGCGTTGGCGCCTCCCTGGCACATTGTTCAATGGGGCTTGTAGTCCCCTCTCTGCAATGCAGGCTGGCTGGCGATATGGGCGAACAAAGTAAAACACCGGCTCCCGTGCTGCGGGAGCCCCGGCCCCCACTTATGCGCCTCCTGGCAAGATGCAAATGCGTTGGCGCCTACCCTAGCACGTTGTTTAATGGGGCTTGTAATCCCCTCTCTGCAATGTGGGCTGGCTGGCTGGCGATACGGGCAAACAAAGTCAAACACTTTTCTTTTCAATTCAAAAGCCTTTTGAACTACACTTCTGTTGTTTTTTCTTGTAACGTGCTGATTTTTTTAATATGTTCTGCAATCTTTCAACAAATTTTGTAGTACTCTACTTTTATACATTCTCTCTCTAATGTCTATTAATTGTTTAATTCTTTTTTCAACATAGATTGTGATCCCATAACCTGATTTTCCATTATTTTGTCCTTTCTTCGCTTCCTTCTGTTTGGTTGTAGTACTTGTCTTTCTCTTTTCTTCATTTTGACAATTTGTTACATACTTAAAAACTTGTGTTCACAAATTCTTTAGTTCTCTTACCAGAAGACATTTTCTTTAACGTCACATGTTGTACTTCATGTAATTTCTGTTTATCTCTCTCCTTTACACAGACATTTTTGTTGTTGTCTGTTTTCTTTCTACTTTTCTGGTCATACTGAATCTGTCTTAACCCCTTCCCTGCTCATGACGGAACCGTTCCGTCATGAGCCACGGTTGGCGTGTGCTCATGACGGAACGGTTCCGTCATGACAATCCTGTTGGCGGCCGCTCCGCCTGCGCGGCGCTGTTTCCCCGCCTGTGCGAGGGGACAACGCAAATGGGCGGAGTCATGACGGAACCGTTCCGTCATGAGCACAGCTCAACTGTGGCTCATGACGGAGCGGCTCCGTCATGAGCACAGGCCCGCCGCGCTGCCCCCCTGCCCCCCCCCAGCGCTGCAGCGGAATGTCCGCAGCAGCGAAGGGGTTAATAATTATGCAGAAAATATGTAAAAAGCATAAAAAATTATTTAATATTATTAAAATAATTATATACAAATATTCACATGTATAAGTATCAAAATACATTCAATTTAAAAGATGCACACGTATCCATATATTATTTTCGTGATATAGTTACACTTACAGTTCACATATGTTTTACATTTTTGTTTTATATTTGCATACTCCCAACATCCTCAACATTACTACAATGGTGAAGAACGAGAGCAAAAGTGAGTGATTAGTGTAGTGCAAGAGTCGTGTCTAAGTGATTGCATGAGTGCCTGGGTAATGTATGTGTGTGATTGTATGACTGTAATGGTAGTGGCAGTATAATTGGAGGAGTGCAACAGTAGTGCCTGAGTGGTTAAACCAGTATATATATAATGCATTACTGATTGCATAACTGCAGAGATAATAGCTGAGGAACTACAGGAGTATATTGGAAGTGTCTGGGTGATTTCAAAAGTACATGACTACTGCCTGACTGATGGTACGAGTACTGTCGTAGTGCATCAGTGATTGAAAGGCTGCATATATAGTGCCTCGGTGACTTTATAAGTGCGTGAGTACTGGCTCAGTGATTACATAAGTGCAAAGGCAGTCTCTGTGTGATTGAAACTCTGCAAGGGTGGTGCTTGGGTGATTGAAGCTATGTGTGAGATATAGGAGAATCATCTGGGGAATTAAATAAGTACATACATAATGCCTGGATGATTGCATCACTGCAAGTATATTATCTAGGGGATTGCAAGGCTAGTTAGGAAATCTCTGGCTGATTTTATAAATGTATGGATACTGTGTGGTTCATTGTAGAAGTACTAACATAGTGCATGAGTGACTAGAGGAGTGGAAAGGTAGTGCTTTGGTAATATAAAAAGTGCATGACTACTATCTCACCGATTACATAAGTACATGAGTAGCATGTGCATGATTGAAGGAGTGCAAGGGTAGTCTGTGAGAGAATATATAGGAGCATAGGTACTGTCTAGGTAATTTTATAAGTGTATGGATACTGCCTGGGTAATTACAACAGTACATAGGAAGTGAGTTGGTGATTTTATAAGTGCATTCGATCTGCCTGAGTGATTTTTTAACTGCAAGGGTACTGCATTGTTGATTGAAGTAGTACTATTGTAGTGCCTCAATGATTCAAGGAGTGCAAAAGTAGTGCCTGGGTAATTTTATAAGTGCATAGGTAGTGGCTTGGTGATTGAACAACTTCAGAGGTTGTGGTTGTTTGATTGAAGGAATGAAGGAGTATTACTTGTGTGATTGTGTAAGAACAAGGATTGTACCCAATTGTCACGAGTAGTACTAGGGTAGTGCTTGGGTAATTGCAGAAGTACACGGGAGCTAACTGAGTAATTTTTTATGTGGAAGGATAGTGGCTAAGTGATTGCAAGAGTGCATAGATCCTGACAGGCTGATTGGAGCAGTGGTAGACTACTGCCTGCATATTTCAGCCACCGTAAAGCTAATGCATTCGTGATTCTATGAGTGCAGGGGTAATGTCTGGAGAATTAAGGACTACATAGGTAATGCCTTAGTGTTACATTGACTTAAGGAGTACAAATTGAGAAATTTCAAGAGTACATAGCAAATGCCTGGGTGATTTTAATAGTGCATCAGTACTGCCTCAGTTATTTGAGAAGTACAGTAGTAGTGCCTTAGTGATTTGAGAAGTGTAAATGTACTGCCTGGTTGTTTATATAAGTGCATGGGCACTAACTAATTTATTGGTGGAGCGCATAGAGCCTTACAAAGTGATAGAAGGACTGCAACAATACTGCCTAGATGATTAAACCAGTCTATAGCTAATGCATTCATGATTGCATGATTGCAGAAGTAATGTCTAGGGGATTATAGGAATACATACGTAATGCCTGGTGATGGCAAGAGTGCAGAGGTAATGTCTGGGGAATTTCAGCACTACATAAGAAGTGTCTAGGTGATTTTATAAGTGCATGGATACTGCCTTGGTGATTGAAGAGGTACTATTGTAGTGTCTGAGTGATTCAAGCAGTGCGAAAGTAGTGCCTGGGTGATTTTATAAGTGCATTGCTAGTGCCTGGGTGATCGAAGGACTTCAGGAGTAGAGGCTGGGTGATTTAAGAAGTCCAAGGGAAGTAAATGGATGATTGCATGAAAACAAGAGTAGTAGATGGATGATGGGAGGAGTACTAGGGCAGTGCTTGGGTGATTCCCTAAGTACATAAGTAGTAACAGAGTGATTTTATAAGTGTATGAGTACTGTGTAAGTGATTGGAAGAGAGCATAGATCCTCACAGGATCATTGGAGGAGAGCAAGGGTAATTTCTGTGTGATTGAATCAGTCTATATCTAATGCATTGATGATTGCATGATTGCACAAGTAATGTTTGGGGGATTAGAGAAAAACATACATAATGCCTGGTGTTTGCATGCCTGCACAGGTAATGTCTCAGGGATTTCAAGAGTACATAGAAAGTGCCTTGGTGATTTTACATGTGCATGGGTACAGCCTGAGTGATTGGAGTACTACTGTTTTAGTACCTCAGTGAGTGAAAAACTGCAACATCCTGAAAGCATGCATGCTTGGACATATCACTATCACATTATGCTCACCTCAAAAATTCACAGAACAAACTTCAGCTTTGAAGCAAACACCAAACATTATATAGCATATTTCAACTGTACCTCTCTAGAGATTTATAAAAAAGTAACATACTGACTAATGCAATTTCTCTACTTCTTTTTAAACCACACTTTTATGCTACATCTTCATAATTCTACTACTACTAACAGTCTTGACCCTACCACATATAAGGCAACAACACCCATTTCTAATACATCATGCACCTGCAAATCTATAAGACATATGAAAATACATATACAAGTAGAACCTATTTTATTGATTGAAGGAATGCAAGGCTAGTGCCTGGGTGATTGTATGGGAACAAGGGTGATTAGAGGAGTGCAAGGGTAGTGCCTAGGTGAATAAACCAGTGTATAGCTAATGCATTCATGATTGCATGACTGCAGAACTAATGTCTGGGAGATTTAAGGAATACATTCATAATGCCATGTGATTGCATGACTGCACAGGTAATGCCTGGGGAATTTCAGCAGTATATAGGAAGTGTCTAGGTGATTTTATAAATGCATCAATATTGCCTTGGTGACTCACGTAGTACTATTGTAGTGTCTGAGTCATTCAAGGAGTACAAAAGCTATGCCTGGGTGATTGTATAACTGCATAGATAGTGCCTGGTTGATCAAAGGACTTGAGGGGTAGAGGCTGAGTGATTTCAGAAGTCCCAGGGAAGTGGATGGCTGATTGAATGAGAACAAGAGTAGTGCATGGTGATTGGAAGAGTACTAGGGTAGTGCCTGGGGGATTCTATACGTGCATAAGTATTACCTGAGTCATTTTATAAGTGTATGAGTACTGTCTAAGTGATTGGAGGAGTGCATAGATCCTGACACGATGATTGGAGGAGTGGAAGGATAGTACCTGTGTGATTCAACCACTGTATAGCTAATCCATTGGTGATTGCATGAGTACAGGGGTAATGTCAGGGGGATTAAGAAGTTCATAAATAATGCCTGGGTGATTCCATGAGTTAAGGGGTAATATTTGAGGGATTACAGGAGTACATAGGAATTGCCCAAGTTATTGTAAAAGTTCATGGCTAGTAACTGAGTGATTTTATAACTGCATGGGCACTGGCTACGTGATTGGAGGAGTGAGTAGATGCTAACAGGGTGATTAGAGGAGTGCAAGGGTACTGCCTAGGTGATTAAACCAGTGTATAGCTAATGCATTCCTCAGTGCATGATTGTACAAGTAATGTCTGGGGGTTTAGAGGAATACAATACATACATAATGACTGGTGTTTGCATGACTGCACATGTAATGTCTTGGTGTGTTCAGGAGTACATAGTAAGTACCTGGATGATTTTATAAGTGCATGGGTACTGCCTGGGTGATTGGAGAACTAATGTGTTAGTGCCTCAGTGAGTGAAAAACTGCAACATCCTGAAAGCATGCATGCTTGGACATATCAGTATCACAACATTATGCTCACCTCAAACATTCACAGAACAAACGTTATCTTTGAAGCAAATACCAAACATTATATAGCATATCTCAACTGTACCTCTCTAGAGACTTATAAAAAGAAACATACTGACTAATACCATATCTCTACTTCTTTTTAAACCACACTTTTATGCTTCATGTTCATCATTCTACTACTACTAACAGTCTTGACCCTACCATATATAAGGCAACAGCACCTATTTCTTATACATCATGCACGTTCAAATGTGTTAGACATATGAAAATACATATAGAAATAGAAACTGGCTTGGTGATTGAAAGAATGCAAGTGTAGTGCCTGGGTGAGATTGTATGCGAACAAGGGTAGTACCTTGATGATTAGAGGAGTGCAAGTGTAGTGCCTAGGTGAATAAAGCACTGTATAGCTAATGCATTCATAATTCCATGACTGCAGAACTAATGTCTGGGAGATTAGAGGAATACATTCATAATGCCTCGTGATTGCATGACTGCACAGGTAATGTCTAGGCAATTTCATCAGTACATAAGTAGTGTCTGGGTGATTTTATAAGTGCATAGATAGTGCCTGGGTGATCGAAGGACTTCAGGGGTAGAGGCTAGGTGATTTAAGAAGTCCAAGGGAAGTACATGGCTGATTGCATGAGAACAAGAGTAGTAGATGGGTGATGGAAGGAGTACTAGGGCAGTGCCTGGGTGATTCCCTAAGTGCATAAGTAGTAACAGAGTGATTTTATAAGTGTATGAGTACTGTCTAAGTGATTGGAGGAGTGCACATATCCTGACAGGATGATTGGAGGAGTGGAAGGATACAACCTGGGTGATTGAACCACTGTATAGCTAATCCATTGGTGATTGCATGAGTGCAGGGGTAATATCTGGGGGACTAAGGAGTACATAAGAGTGTATAAGTGCATGGATAGTAATTGAGTGATGTTATAAGTGCATGGCTAGTAACTGAATGATTTTATAAGTGCATGGCTAGTAACTGAGTGATTTTATAAGTGCATGGACACTTGCTAACTGATTGGAGGAGTGCATAGAGACTTACAAGATGATAGAAGGACTGCAACAATACTGCCTAGGTGATTAAACCAGTGTATACCTAATGCATTCTTGATTGCTTGATTGCACAAGTAATGTCTGGGGGATTAGAGGAATACATACATAATGTGTGGGGAATTTCAGCAGTACATAGGAAGTCTCTAGGTGATTTTATAAGTGTATCGATACTGCCTTCGTGACTGAAGTAGTACTATTGTAGTGTCTGAGTGATTCAAGGAGTGCAAAAGTAGCGCCTGGGTGATTTTATAAGTGCATAGATAGTGCCTGGGTGATCAAAGGACTTCAGGGGTATTAACTGAGTGATTTTATAAGTGCATGGCTGGTAACTGAGTGATTTTATAAGTGCATAGGCACTGGCTAAGTGTTTGGATGAGTGAATAGATGCTCACAGGGTGATTGGAGGAGTGCAAGGGCACTGCCTAGGTGATTAAACCAGTATATACCTAATGCATTCTTGATTGCATGATTGTACAAGTAATGTCTGGGGGATCAGAGGAATACATGCATAATGCCTGGTGTTTGCATGACTGCACAGGTAATGTCTGGGGGATTTCAGGAGAACATAGGAAGTGCCTGGGTAATTTTATAAGTGCATGGGTACTGCCTGAGTGATTGGAGTACTACTGTTTGCCTACCTCAGTGAGTGAAAAAGTGCAACATCCTGAAAGCATTCAGGCATTTATCTGTAACACAACACTATGCTCACCTCCAATATTCACAGAACAAACTTCATCTTTGAAGCAAACACCAAACATTATATGTCATATTTCAACTGTACCTCTCTAGAGACTTATAAAAAGTACCGCACTGAAAAATACCACATCTCTACTTCTTTTTAAACCATACATTTATGCTACATCTTTATCATTCTACAAGTGCTAACAATCTTGACCCTACCACATATAAGGCTACAACACTTATTTCTTAGACATCATGCACCTTCAAATGTATCAGACATATGAAAATACATATACAAGTAGAAACTGGCTTGGGTATTGAAGGAATGCAAGGGTAATGCCTGCGTGATTGTATGGGAATAAGGAACAAGGGTGGTACCTTGGTGATTAGAGGAGTGCAAGGGTAGTGCCTAGGTGAATAAACCAGTATATAGCTCATGCATTCCTAATTGCATGACTGCAGAACTAACGTCCGGGAGATTAGAGGAATTCCTTCATAATGCCTCTTGATTGCATGACTGCACAGGTAATGTCTGGGGGATTTCTGCAGAACATAGGAAGTCTCTAAGTTATTATATAAGTGCATTGATACTGCCTTGGTGACTGAAGTAGTACTGTTGTAGTGTCTAAGTGATTCAAGGAGTGCAAAAGTAGTGTCTGGGTGATTTTATAAGTGCATAGGTAGTGCCTGGGTGATCGAAGGACTTCAGGTGTAGTGGCTACGTGATTTAAGAAGTCCAAGGGAAATGCATGGCTGATTGCATGAAAACAAGAGTAGTGCATATATGATTGGAGGAGTACTAGGGTAGTGCCTGGGTTATTCCATAAGTGCACAAGTAGTACCTCAGCTTAAAACTTCACAAACTACACTTCAAATTTCAAACACACAGTGAAAATTATGCGGTAAAATTGACATATACCTTTCCACAAACGCATACACATTACTCTAATAAATAACATCTCTACAAACATATTTCTAACCTCACTTTTGAGCTGCTGCTCTGTCATTCTACGACTACTTATAATGTTACACATAGCCAAATACAAAGCAGAAACCCTTCACAAGTCTCTGGTATAAGTCTCATCATATTCCTGAAAACATGCATCCATAAGTCTGTACCACAAAACTATGCGCACCTAAAAATGTCACAGAACCAACTTCCAATTTCAAGCAAACACCAAAAATTATGTAGCATGTTTCAACTCTACCTCTCTAGAGACTTATAAAAAGTAATCTAACCACTAATACCTTATATCAACTTCTTTTAAACCACACTTTTGTGCTCCATCTTCACCATTCTACTACTGCTCACAAGCTAGAGCATACCATATAAAAAGCAACAATGCATCTTTGTTATAAATCATGCTCTTTCAAATGTATAATACATATAAAAATACATGTATAAGTAGATACATACTTCAGACACAAGTCGATACACACCATAAAACGTGACAGACTGCACATCCAATATCAAAGCAACAGCTAAAATTATGCTGTATGCTACAATTGTACAGATCCACACAGTAAAACAGACTACCATAGTCACTAATCCATCTTCCAATATACATACATTACTATAGAGAATCTTTTTCAAACATTTAAGCACAATAAAACAAACTACAATACGCATCTCTACATTTAATAATATATTTCAAACATCACAGTTCTTGAATATTTTTTTAAGTTTAAAGATAAAACTAATACAATAATACACCTCACAAATTTATAACTCACCTTAACAATTGATTTGTAGAATATCAAATTTCATAATCTCATAAAATTGTTCTTATGCACACAATCAATATCATGTACTGCTCTCAAAAAGGTTAAACCAGTAAAGGCAAACTTTACCTCTCTTTCTCCACACAAATAAATCTAATTAACAAATCACATTCCTTCCTACATAATTTCAAATTCAAAAACACATTTCAATTGGTTAGACATATTAACCCTACCAACTGCCTTCTAAAAGTGCCCAAACTGGTTCTGGAATTTTTCAGGAGTCGTGTGTACACTCGCGATGTAGTCGCAAATTCAGACGGGAGTTCAAATGTGTATTACAAATAAAAATATCACTATTATTAGGAACAGACTACTTCTAAAGATAGTCCTGACTTGGGAAATCTTACTTTAATAACATATCACTTGTATATGAATTACAACTCCACGTTTTAAATTCACAGATAACATTCAACCCTTCCCCTTTCTGCCTAATGCCAGTTTCCATAGTAACCGTTCATGTAACATTGAACTAAACTGACAAGTCACAAGTGCACCATATCTTCAAGTTCAGCACACAAGCTTACAAATGCAAACAGCAGGTGTGGTTGACGTTTGCAAAATAAGACCTTATCCTATCTACTGTACCTTTCAAACATTTTTAAGAAACCAATAAGAAACATGCCTTTAAAATAAAGTAACATACACTCTATTTTTCAGTGTACAATGTTCTTGAAGAGACAATCAATTTTCTACTTTTTTCAAAACAGCATCTTGTCCACCATTTTAGATACCTCTCATTCTACCAACTGACTACCTCAGCTACAGACATCTTTTTATTACTTCCAGACATCCCTTCAAGATGCTTACAGTGTGGATTGTTGGGCACAGCTATGTTTTCTGGTGCAACAGATATGCTGAACAGGGAGGTAATGACCAAGAGCTAGCTTTGCAAAATGTGGATGTTAAATGGATTGCACAGAGAGGATTAAAGTGGCACCAATTGATGTCTTTGGTTAAAACCTTTTTGCTTCTCCAACCCCCTGACCTCATGATTGTGCACTGTGGTGGCAATGACCTAGGCACATTGACTGGTGTAGGTCTTGAAATGCTAATGAAGGACAACTTTGCACAATTGATGTTGCTTTTACCTCAAACTGTCTTTGTTTACTCTAATATATGCCAAAGACAGAAATGGAAGTGTTCAAATCAATTTTGTCCAAAGATTGAAAAAGCTAGAAAAAATGTCAATAAAGCTGTTTCTGCATACCTAAGAGATCATAGAATGGGGTCCATCTACAACAATAATCCACATTTTGATATGGATGACATCTACAGAAGTGTTGGAGTACACTTCACAGATCAAGGAAGCAGTCTTTCTCAACACCCTAAAGCTCTGCATCCACACTTACATGTAGCTTCAACAAACTCATAATAAACCCAAAGGCTCTTTTTAGAGCCACCCTATAACCCAACAGTGAATCTTACCTTTTAAAGACAAACATATTTTTTTTTTGTTGAAATTTTGCTTGAAGTCGCGAACCCATCCAGTTTACACTGGGGGGCCGTGCTGGACACGATGGAGTTGCGACTCCAAGCATGCGAGAAAGAAAATTGCCCCCCATTCTTAATAGTTTAATTCTGCCTTCGGGGACCTCATCCCCCAAGGTCCACCCACTTCATATTATTTTTATATATTTTTTTACCTCCCCTTTCCCCCCAAAGGGCATTATTTTGCCCCGGGACCCCATCCGCCGAGGCATGCCCTCATGTTGGGGACCGTGGGGGGAGCCCCAATGCCGCCATGTTCCCTACCAGCTCCCTGCCTCCTACAGGAGTCAGCATTGCTTTTGGGCAAGGGGAGCTGCTGACATGCAGCTCCCCTTGCCCAAAAGCAATTCTGCTTTGCTTCATTGAAGTGAGAGCAGAGTTTGCTATGACAGGGCGGGAGCTGTACTCTCCCCCCAAGCTCCCCGGGGCTTGGGGGGGCACGCAAGACCTCCAATTAATGATGGAAGCCAGAGAGAGGTGGTGGTCCCTGGGGCTTGGGGGCCCACGAGGCCCCCCTAATTATAAAAGGAAGCTGTGGGGAAGTGGTGGTCCCTGGGGCTTGGGGGGCCCGCGAGGCCCCCCACCTCAAATTTTAATAAAGCCCAGGGGAGGTGGTGGTCCCCGGGGTTTGGGGGGCCCGCGAGGCCCCCGCCTATATTTAATGTAGGCCTCAGGGAGGTGGCGGTCAACCGGGCTGCGGGAGCCCCGTGGGCCCCTGCTCCAATATAAAATATTGCCCCCGGGACCTGGCCCACCCGGGGGGATTCAAGAAAACAAAACGGGGGGAGATCGCGCGTAATTTTTTGTTTGTCTAAGCTGGATTTGCACACCCAGCATGAATTCAGCTGATTTCTTTTTTTTTTAAACTGCTTTTATGGGCCCTGTGGGTCCCTGTGGGACCCCCTTAACAGGCCAAGGGAATCAGGGTGTTTCTACCCTGCCCCCTTTTCTTGTTATATCACCTTTTTTCCACAGTTTTCTTGTGACTAGATGGCTGCCAACACTTTCTGGTTAGGAGTGTTGGCAGCCAATCACAATTGAGCTCGTGCTCGGGAGGGTTCGCGAACCCTCCTCGGTGCTCAGATATCGATATTTTTTTAATTTCGCAGAAACTACTGAACTACTGAATGTTTTTGAGATGTTGTAGTCAAACTATGAATGAAGTCATCAATCGTGTTATGTGCGATGTAATATGTGGGGTAATTGGCAGTGGATGGCGAGGGAAGGAGTTATAGTTTCCTTACGGAACGAGTTATAGTTGCATGAGTTATATATTACTAGTGAATTTCAGTGGGATTGTTTGTTTAGAACGGTAAGTTTTAACTGACATTTTCACCTAACTACAACGTTATTTTAACCTTTAGTTTCTTCAGTGGAATTCTAAGTTTATTTAACATAAAAGACGATAAAATTACAATTGCTAACAAAAACATTACTTTAACCTTGATTGTTCAGTGAACTTCTAGGCTTTATTTTAAGGTAATTTAATATTTTATTACCCATACATAAAGCCAAACCCCTAAAGGCTGTTTGTGGGGTCGATTTGGCAAAAGTCCTGGCTGCAGCCAGGCCATGCATCCAATACCCATGGGCAGCCAATCCAACATTGAGGATGACCTTCTGGCATGCGAAGCATAGTGTGGTTGGTCTGGCAGGACTTGGCTGCACTAAGGCACACTCACTGACTTTGTAAAAGAGTAACAACAATAAAACATAAAAAGTGGGCTTGATGGCTTTACCAATTGGTGAGCATATTAATATACATAAAACACATCTGTCATCTTTCTCCAAAAATCACCAATATTTTTAATCAAATGCATATTTCAGTTAATTCACATAATGCGATGTTTCTTAACTGTGATTATTATTTTTAAAAAATGAATAAAGTTTTAATTAAAAAAAGAATTCAACATGTCTGTGAGTCTGTCTTATAACATGTTTAAGCCCTAAACATGCTGTCATAAAAACAACCTCAAGAGGGCCTTGCAATCTAGTAAAGAGCATAGAGCTCCAGCTCAGAGTGCTTTAAAAAAAATGTGGGAAGTTCTCCTGGAGTTATGCATTTAATAATGCAGGAGACTTGCTATTGCTTTTTTATTGTTATTAGGGGGCTTCTATACTCCGTGCAGCTTCCCACAATTTGTGGTAATGCCCCTGTCTCTTCTGAGGGCACCACAAGCATACAAATTTGATATTGTAAATTGCCCTAGGGCATTATGAGGCCCTCCTTCATAGGAGCAGTGAATAATAAATGAACAACTCGGGCCTCTCATTTGATATTCATTTTTAAAAATGTATTTTGAGTGTTCCGTGCTCACACAGGACACACAGATCCTTTATTTGGGGCTGCATGGGAGGAGTCCCAGAGCTCCCACAGCCCCGGTAGAGTTAGAAATTCTTTTTTTTAACTATTGAGGAGGCCTTTGGGCCCCAGGGCCCCCGCCCCAAACTCTTTTTTATGTAATAAAGGGAAGGAGGCACACAGTCCCATCCTTGAGCCTCTATGGGCCAGGGATGGACCTTATCTATTTTAAGTAGAGAGAGTGTGTGGCCCCCGTCCCCAAGCCAGGAGTAGCCCTGAGGATCCCTTCCCCCGGGGCCTAAGCATATATAAACGGTAGGTGCACACATGGACCCACTTCCAGAGTCTATAGTTTCTATGGGGACCCTATTCCATGGGGCCCTTCCTATTTTAAGGGGGGTGCACAGCTCCCCAAACCAATAGAGGCCAGGGGACCCCATGCCCTGGGATCTTATGTTGATACCCGAGTACCCACAGAGGGCACCCATCCCAAACACCTGTGAAGCGACTTGGGGAACCCCAGGGCCCTGACAAATCTACACATGCATTTATCCTGGATGCAACAGGAGCCAGCATTTCTCCTGCGTGGCGGGAGGAATCCTTTTTGACTGGTCCTGCCAGGCAGGAGCAATTCAAATGTCCTTGCCAGCAAAAGAGTGGGAAGGAAAACACATGTGTGCTCCCACCCAGGGGGAACATTTTTAAACCTCCTGCCAGGTGGAACAAACATGTATTCCTTGCCCTTGCTCCTGCAGTTAGGGAAACTACTGTGTCTTGGGTGGGCTCACTAGGATACAGTCATAGAGTCTGCCCCGGGTAACATAGTTCTTGTTGGACTGCAAATGCGTCTAGCCAACTCCTACTGGCATTGTGCGAGTTAAGTTAGCATTTGCTGCATCATTTTGTCTTTAGCCGCCATTTTGTACTTTGATTGAATGTAAGCTTCTGTCTCATGAACTGTCTGCCTCAGCGAAAAGCTGCTTCGGGTTCTTTCTGCCTATGTATTCAAGGTTAAATCCTAATGTACTAATGAATAGCTTATCAATCAATCAATCAATTATAGCATTTGTAAAGCGCACTACTTACCCGTGAGGGTCTCAAGGCGCTGTGGTGGGGCGGGTAATGCTGCTACTGCTCAAAAAGCCAGGTCTTGAGGAGTCTTCTGAAGGTAAACAGGTCTTGGGTCTGCTGTAGGTGGATGGGGAGGGTGTTCCAGGTCTTGGCGGAGAGGTGGGAGAACGATCTGCCACTGGATGTCAATCTTCGGATGCAGGGGACTGTGGCGAGGGTGAGGTCGGCGGAGCAACACTGGCAGGTGGGGGTGTAGAAGCTGAGTCATCTGTTGAGGTACACTGGTCCGGTGTTGTGGAGTGCTTTGTGTGTGTGGGTGAGGAGCTTGAAGGTTATCCTCTTCTTGATGGGGAGCCAGTGCAGGTCTCTCAGGTGGGGTGTGATGTGGCTGTGGCGAGGGATGTCGAGGATTAGGTGAGCCGAGGTGTTCTGAATGCATTGAAGTCGATTCAGGAGTTTGGCCAAGGCTCCTGTGTAGAGGGTGTTTCCATAGTCCAACCTGCTGCTGATGAGGGCCTGGGTTACTGTTCTTCTCGTTTCGGTGGGAATCCACTTGTAGATCTTGTGGAGCATGCGAAGGGTGTTGAAGCAGGAGGAAGAGACGGCGTTGACCTGCTTTGTCATGGAGAGGGTGGAGTCGTGGATGACCCCTAGGTTGTGTGTGTGATCGGTGGGTGTTGGAGCTGTTCCTAGCGCGGTCGGCCACCAGGAGTCATCCCAGGCCGAGGGGATGGATCCGAAGATGAGGACCTCTGTCTTGTCTGAGTTCAGCTTCAGTTGGCTGATCTTCATCCCCTCCGCGACGGCTTTCAATCCTTCGTGGAGGTTGGTTTTGGCAGTTTGGGGGTCCTTGGTGAGGGAGAGGATCAGCTGGGTGTCATCGGCGTAAGAGATGATGTTGAGGTCGTGCAGTCGGGCGACGTGGGCGAGTGGTGCCATGTAGATGTTAAACAGCGTTGGGCTGAGGGATGACCCCTGTGGTACACCGCAGATGATATTGGTGGCTTCGGAGCAGAAGGGGGAGGCGGACGCTCTGTGTTCTGTTGGAGAGGAAGGAGGTAGTCCAGTCCAGGGCCTTCTCTTGGATCCCGGCATCGTGGAGGTGTGTGCATAGTGTGTGGTGGCAGACCGTGTGGAAGGCGGCTGACAGGTCCAGGAGGATAAGGGCCGCGGTTTCTTCATTGTCTAGCAGGGCCCTGATGTCATCGGTGGCAGCGATGAGGGCAGTTTTGGTGCAGTGGTTGCTGCGGAACCCATACTGGGACGGGTCCAGGATGCTGTTCTCTTCGAGGTAGCGGGTCAGTTGTTTGTTGATGGTCTTCTCGATGACCTTCGCCAGGAACAGGACCAGGGAGATGGGCCGGAAGGTCTTGAGGTCCTTGGGGTCCGCCATGGGTTTCTTGAGTAAGGCGTTGATCTCGGCGTGTTTCCAGCTTTCCGGGAAGGTTGCTGTCTTGAAGGAGATGTTGACGACTTTCCGGAGATGGGGTGTGATGACGGTGCATGCTTTGTTGAAGATGTGGTGTGGGCATGGGTCTGATGGGGATCCGGAGTGGATGGTGTTCATGATTTTGATGGTGTTGTCGTCGTTTATGTTGGTCCAGGAGAGCAGGCGGTCGGTGCGGATGGTGGTCGTGGAGGGTGGAGGTCTCAGTGGTTGTCGGGGGGGTCGTGGTGTTGAGCTGTCGTGGATGTCTGCGATCTTGCGATGGAAGAAGGTAGCAAGCGAGTCACACAGGTCTTGCGAAGGTAGGATGTCGTTGGTGTTGGAGCTGGGGTTGGAGAGTTCCTTCATGATGTTGAAGAGCTCTTTGCTGTTGTGTGCATTGTCGTCTAGGCGGTCTTTGAAGGAGGCCGTTTTGGCAGATCCAATGAGGTGATGGTGTCTGCGGGTGGCGTTCTTGTGGGCTGCGCGGCTGTCCGGTGTTCATTCACGGTGCCAGTTCTTCTCAAGCTTTCGGCAGGTTTGCTTGGAGGCCTGGAGGTCTTCAGTGAACCAGCTGGCTTTCTAGCTGGTGTGGCTGTTGGAGGGATTCTTGAACGGGGCGAGGGTGTTGGCACAGTCGTCGATACACTGTCTGAGGTTGCGGGTGGCGGTGTCAGGGTCAGTGGGGTCGGCGGGTGGGCTCCAGGCGAGGGTGGTGGTCAACTGGTCTTCGGTGACTTTGGTCCAGAAGCGGCGAGGGATCTGTTGGGTGCGGTGGTGCATGGTGGGTTTCCGGAAGGTGAAGTGGATGCAGCGATGGTCAGTCCAGTGGAGTTCGGTGGTGTGGTTGAAGGAGACGTGGGGGCTTGCGGAGAAGACGGGGTCAAGCGTGTGGTCGGCGGAGTGGGTGGGTGTTGTGACAGATTGTCTGAGTCCGAGGTTGGCGATCAGGGTGGTGGCGTTGGTGTCGTTGATGTTCTCGAGGTGGAAGTTCAGGTCCCCGAGGAGGACGTAGTCCGTGGTTGCGAGGGCGTGTGTGCTGACGAAGTTGGCAATGGAGTCACTGAACTGTGGTCGGGGTCTGGGGGGTCTGTAGATGAGGGTTCCTCTGAGGGTGGTGTTGGGGTCGGTGTAGATCTGGAAGGGCAGGTGTTCGGTGGTGCTGAGGGTGTCATCGGTGTTGGTCGAGACTCTGAGAGTGTCCCTGTGGACGATCGGAATTCCTCCTCCTACTCCATTGGTGCGGTCCCTGCGGGTGATCTTGTAGCTTGTCGGGATGGCTTTGGTGATGTCTGGTGCAGAGGAGGGGTTCAGCCAGGTCTCCGTCAGGAAGGCGATGTCTGGGGAGGCTGAGTCGAGTAGGTCCCAGAGTTCGACGGCGTGTTTGTTGGTGAAGCGGGTGTTGAGAATGATGCATCTGAGGTAGTTAGGTTACTTCCTGGTCGGTGGGTTGGCGGGCCAGAAGCTGGTGAAGCTGCAGTTCCAGCAGGAGAAGGGTCCTTGGGTGCGCTTCGGGGTGGCCAGGCAGCAGGTGCGTGATCGTCCGGCATTGAGTGCATGGAGAGTGCTGGAGTCGTAGCGGAGACGGGCATCATGGTGTACGCGTGGGCCAGGGGCTCTGGTGCTGGGCGCGGTCCTGGCGTGGACGGTTGCAGACGCGCTTGCCTTAGGTGCGCTTTCAGCGAGCCAGCGGCGCAGCCGCCATAAGAAGGGGAGGTGGGAGGGAGGAGCAGCTGGGAGCGGATGAATGGAAGAGCAGGGGGGCAGGGACTCAGGGGATGCAGAGGCAGGAAACGGGAGTAAGGAACAGCGAGGGGTACAGAAGGCAAAAAAGGGCACAGGGCCCAGGATGGCACAAGACAAAATAACAGTGGCAACAAGCAGTACAATTACGCTAAGGCAAAAGTGAAGAGAGCGGGGCGGGGGCGGCAGGGGACACACGGCAGGAAAGCCACGGGAGGAACGGCGAGGGGTACAGAAGGCAAAAAAGGGCACAGGGCACAGGATTGCACAATACAAAATTAATAGTGGCAACAAAAGCAATACAATTACGCTAAGGCAAAAGTGAAGCAAGTCTTCGCATGCCTTTCCTCTAGCGTGGCCGTACTCCCACACTAGAGAGCATTGAGCCTGAACAAGACAACCTTGAAAATGTGATAACATGTACTCGTTCTGCAGGTGGTACAGGAACTCCATCGGGCTGACTCATCTTTGCCCGCAGACAGGTGGAGAGGACGGGGCCACGTCGAGTCAGATGGGCGGATCTGGGATTCCTGCATGAGAGAGCCTAATACTCACAGCTGCCCCGCCTGTCTGATTTGGCAGTGCCTCGCCCAGTGGTCATCCCTGCTGGGGTACTGAAAGGCAAAACCCTTGGATCTGACCAGTTGGTCCGAAGATTCGGCAGTGGAGAATAACTTTGCTCGACCTGGGTGCACCAGGTGAGTTTGACTTGATTCTTGGTGAATATGGCACCATTTTGAATAATCTTGGGTAAGGTCTAAAGACCATTTCTTGGCTTGCCTGAACTTGGTAGGTCTGCGGACCGTTTAAATACAGAGGGGCTGAATCCGATACTGGCCGCAAAACGAACTGACCGACACGGACCTTGACCGAATACCTTCCGACACGGACCAGCACCGTACGACCCGTGCAGTACGATGCAACGTGAGTGAATTACAATCGACACGTACGGAATACAAGCCGTACGACCGAGCCGGAGGGAAAATAGTGATTTGGCCGGAAAACCAACGCGATTTTCACTGACCAACACGAACCCGGAATGAACCCGACCGACCCTACCCACGATGTACGATTAGCGCAGTACGATGCAATGCGTGTAAAACCAGACCGACTCGCACGGAGACCAAGCCGCACGACCAACACGCACAGACAACCGGGCACACAAGCAATAGAGACCGCCGGGTACGACGCGTACCAAACACAGAAGACAGGCAGCGTGAACAAGGCAGAGAAGCCCGCACGAGAACCAGGCAGCGTCCGTTTCCGTCACATGAACGTCTCCTTCATGCCTAAAAAACACAAAGGAAAAAAGACAAAAAAAGGACCAAACAAGCAATGACTAAGCCAATAAATACCCCCCAAAAAATCAGACAAAGACACACCCACAACTCCAACTATATAAAGGACTACAATCACTACCATCAGCCCTTGCAAACAGGAGACACAGCCAGCAGCAAACACCAGTACACAGCAACCACAGACACACTCACAACTCACACATCACACAACTCACACACCACCAGCACCTCATACAAAAGCACACACACATATACACAGCAAAACCAACACAAAACCAACATCACTTGCACCCTCACACACACATTCCCCACCACCACCACCCATAACCATGCCTCCAAAGAAGAATCCAAAGTTCACAGATAGTGAGCTAGAAGTGCTGGTAGACGAGATCATCAGAGTAGAGCCACATTTGTTTGGTACATTGGTTCAAAGGACCCCCATCTCACAGAAAACCAAGATGTGGGGGAGGATTGTGGACAAGGTGAACGCACAAGCACCAACGTTGCGGACAAAGGACGATATCCAGAACCGGTGGCATGACGTGCGCAGAAGGGTCAAGAAACTCATCGAGAAAGATCACGCCTTGAGGCAGCGCACCGGCGGTGGCCCTCCTGCCAAACCAGTCTACTTCAGGACCTGGGAGGAGAAGGTGCGGGACATCCTACCACCAGAGAGCGTCCATGGCCTAACACACATCCCAGAGCCTGGTGAGTACACAAACAACATACCCAAGATTGTGTGGCAAGGGGACAGTGAAACCATGCACCGCAAGCAAAGCTACACTAACCAATAGATAATCAACCCAAGATGTGTATGCCAGTCACACAAACACAATACCTGCCATCTCATAGTGAGTGGGGACTGTGTCATGACATGCACCAACCTACAAACAAATAGAGCAAGCCAGTGGCACTAAGCCAAATACACCCAGCCAGACAGTTTGCCACCACAAACACACCACCTCACAGTGCAGCTGACTGTCAGGAAGGAATAGTGGGGATCCAGGTGAAGTGAGTGTAGCCAAAAGCATGATGGGGCCTGTAGTCACAGATAATGCCCCCCCCCTCCTGATTGGCCCATCAAGACCCCTCTGAAACATGCCCACATCACAGGGAGTGGAAAATGACTGACAAGATGGCTGACACTGGGTCCTGCTGTGGGGAGCACAAGGCCCTGCTAGGGCTTGTGTGTAAATCAGAAGCAGGACTCCACTGACTGACATCCTGAAAGACAACTTGCACGCCCTACAATGGAAGCACGTTTCATGATGGGAAGGAGGACTGACAGCCCTGACCATACTACTCAGCATGGGGAGATACCCCCCCCCCAAAACAAACTCCACACAACTCACCGGGTACAATGCATCGACACACACCTCATTGAAATATCAGCAAAAGATACCCCGTACTGGGTGCTGCTGTGTGAAGCACAGGGGCTCACTTGGGACTTGTATCCAAACAAACACCAGGATTTCACAGTCTGCCATCTTGCCATTGATGTCACACCCCCTCACAGGGAAGCAGAGTCAAGAGGGAGGAAGCATGGGCATGCTGGGAAGGTGGGTGTAGCCAAGAGTATGATGGGACTCGCAGTCACAGACAACCTACACCCACCCACATCAGCCAGATCAAACTGAACCATACTCGTCTCACAGGGAGTGGGAAGGGACTGACAAGATGTCTGACACTGGGCTCTGTTGTGGGGAGCACAAGGCCATGCTGGCAAATGGCCAACAACAATATCAAACTCTGTCTGTGACAAGCTGTGAAAAAGCAGTGTACAGGCAGGCATCTGTTTGTAAAGTAGAAAATGTCATGTTTGTGAACCAACGATGCATGTAGAAACATAAATCACATTGTGTGTCTCTTCCAAACACAGGTTGTGCTGGGCACCCAGCACCAAATGACGAGGATACCCAGTCCCAGACTCTGGTGGACACTGAGCTCTCTGGTCTGACTCTCTCACTGTCCTCTTCGGATGACGACAACCAACCTGGCCCCTCCGGTGTGAGCCATCATGCAGCACCAGCAGCAGCAACATCTGCCACCCCCTGTACCCACGAATCCAGCATCTGGACACCGACAGGGCACCCCCACCAACACGGACAGACCAAGGACAATAAACATCCACAGCACAGGGACACAGGACCCCCGGAAGCTACAGCCATCACCACAAGCAACACCACCCAAGGGGTCCCAGGGTCACCTGTGCATACCGCTGCTGGTCCTGCCCGTGTGGAGAGGGGTGCTGTGAGGGGTGGGAGGCACAGGGCACGCCTTGCAGAGCGGTCTGGACTGCATGATGATCCCCAACTGGCACGCATCTTAGATGTGTACCAGGATAGCACCGGAGGATTTGGCCAGGTAGTGGGTAATCTCAAGGACATGCAACACGAGCAGGTCGCCAACCATGCCCGCATAGAGGCCAAGTGGGATGACATCACTGCGGTGCATCGGGACATACTACAATGCCTCCGCCAGATCAACACCAACCTGTCCACACCCCCCTGTGTGCCCACAACATCTGTCGTAACACCATCTGCCAGTGCCACAGGGAGGGAGGAGGACTCTGGTAGAGAGTCCCCTGCACCGCAGAGGCCTGCACATGAGGACCCCCCCCCCGGAAGAAGAGGGGTCATCCGAAGAAGGACATGTGAGAGGCAGATGTACCAGCACATCCCCCAGGGCCTCCAAACCTGTTCTGGACAATGTTCTTTGAGCGCAACCCGTTCACCTTGTCCAATCGCACACAAATCGCCCACATTACATGGACGGTTCATGTTGGACCAATGTAGCAGACGACTATGGACTTTACTCTGGACATTTCATCTACCAGCACTTCCAACTCCAATGTGATCTTTGGATTCCCAAACCACTGTACAGCACCCACCATCCTGTGCACTTCACTCAATCATGTTTGTAAATAAACTAAGCCTGGGCAAAGCACTACGCTACGCTCAAGTAGTTTGCGAAGTTTGTGCTATTTCGCACTACGCGAATTGCACGTAGCACCGTGTGAACACGCGTTGCGTAGTGCAGCGGTCATTTTTTGCTTGCTCGCGGTCCTCAACGTCAAGTTGACAACCGTGAGCAAGCAAAATGACATCCCGGCGAGACTTTTTCCTCGTTCGCGATCAGAAACATCAAGTTGGCGATCGCGAGCGTGGAAAATAAACCTCCCGGCGAGATTCTCAACGCGAGGAGGTCAGGTTTCTCATTGCGAGTAGTCGCGTATGCTCGCGACCGCTCATGATGAGAAACTACCAGTCCGCGTTGAGAAAGCTGCTGCTTGTGTAAAAATCTACTCGAGCAGCAGAAAACTACGGGCTCGCACTGTGCAAGATGCCGTTTTCAAAGATTGCACAGTGCCGGTTTCTTGTCCGCACTGTGCAATCATTGAAAACGACATCTTGCACAGTGCGAACAGGGTACTACGCAGTTCGTGGCACACAGACACAGGAAGACCGCAACAGAGCTGGATCAACACATTCCAGGCTACCTCCATACATTCACATAACAACACTGGAAACTCACATTCAGGTGAAGAAGTTGTTGATGAGCTGGGAGCGGTCGTCACCATCATCTTCATCATTACTGGCATCTTGGCCCAGGCCGGGATCCTCAACAGGTGCCGTCATCGTCATCCTGGATGAGAGGCACCTCCTTCTGCACCGCCATGTTGTGTAGCATGCAGCAGACCAGTATTATTTTGCACACCTTTGCAGGCTCATATGAAAGGACCCCTCCGGTCTTGTCCAGGCAGCGAAAGCGGCTTTTCAGGAGGCCGAATGTACGCTCAATCACCCTCCTTCTCCGACCATGTGCCTCATTGTAGCGCAGTTCGGCTGGTGTCACAGGGTTCCTGAGGGGTGTCAGTAACCATGGCATGTTGGGGTATCCAGTGTAACCTACAAACACAAAAATGAACAAGTAGCTGAGTTTTGTAGGAGTGCAGAATACCACACTGACAAACACACACAATGAGAAACAGTCAGTACACACCGACAAGCCAGGCATGCTGAGCTGGCATCTATGATATCAGTGTTGCAATGCGACTACTCCTCATAATTTAGGCATCGTGTGCCGAACCAGGGAACCGTGCACACACATGTGTGATCAACATGTCAGCAAGTCAGACCACCAGAGCATTGATCGAATGGTAGTGCTTCCTGTTCCGGTATGCCTGCTCATGTGCCTGTGGTGGTATCAGGGCAACATGTGTCCCGTCAATGGATCCAATGAACCGTTTGTCATCCTCCCCAGTGTATAAAAGGCATCCTTAATTTCAGGGAGTTCATCTTGGCTCGGGAACTTGATATACAGGTCGAGGAATTGCATCATCCCCTCCAAGACATCGCATAGCACCCGACTGCATCCCCTCCAAGACATCGCGTAGCACCCGACTGAACATCGTTTGCGACACACCACCAGCAGTAGCCACAGTGTACTGGAAGGTACCGGTAGCAAAGAAGTGCAGGGATGCCATCACCTTCACCTCTGGGGTCAATGCTGTAGGGCATGTCCGGCCAGGTAGCAGATGTGGCACCAACTGCTCCGCCAACTCCTCAATCAGTGGCCTGAAGCAGTACCGTCTGATGCTGTTGCGTTCCTGCATGGTTGCAAGGTCTGGGAATGGACGATGGACAGCTGGTGCCCTGTAGTACAGAGATGCACAAAGGAAGATTGTCAGTACATCCACCCATGTGGCCATGACCACGATCACTATCACATGCTAGTTCATGACAGTACACAATGTACTGAGGTGTGTGCTGTTGGTCATAGACACATATGTTACCTACAAGACCACCACCTCACACCTCAATTCCACATGTCCACATGAGTGCCATGTAGTGCAATGGGCTAATCATCTGGCTGTGTCACCCAACCTATGTGCTTCTGCACCGTTAAAAAAAAACACCCCAGTGACAAATGACGATTTATGGCTCCCAGGCATCACAGATCTTTGCCATGCAGAAACCCAGGATCCCTGTATTGCCACATCAACACAGCAATGGACATGGCGTAGCACATACACACCACAAGGCAAGCGTAAGTCCCACAGGTAGTTGCCACTGTTGTTCCTGCCGGCCCTACATGTACGTCTCTTAGACACACACCCCATCAAGGTTGATGCATATACCACATGGATGTGGAGACTGTCACCCATTGGTAACATGTGATCAGACACATCTGAGACACAACATGCACACAGAATGTGGGTGCACATCAGCATTGGGGCCACAGGTCTCACTGTGATGTACATGCCATCACCCCCAGGACTCAGGGTGTATGTGACATGTCTTAAACATATCCAACCTGACACTGTGCCCTTCACTCATGTCCATTACTGTCCAATTGCACATCACAGTGGTAATGTGCACAACACACAAAGGACTCTGCCCTCATGTACAAGATAACAGCCTGGGAGTGGCTGCACAAAGTGCCAGACAAAAAACCAGCTGTGGCCCCCTCAAACACCCAGGGAATGCAGCCTTACATGCCATGGTACACTGTGTGGCCAATGCTATAGTGTGGCAGGTGTGTGCAGGTGTCCCTGGCCAGTATATGTGTGTTGCATCCGTCTAATAGTCACACTAACGAGGTCCGACACGGGTGACAATGCGTACGCATTGCACGGTTCATGACCGAGCCGTGCGTATGCTTTGTCATTGAATCCAATGAGGTCTGAGGCGGGTGACAATGCGTACGCATTGCACGGTTCATGACCGAGCCGTGCATACGCTTTGTCATTGAACCAATGAGGTCCGACGCGGGTCACAATGCGTACGCATTGCACGGTTCATGACCGAGCCATGCATACGCTTTGTCATTGAATCCAATGAGGTCCCACACGGGTGACTATCATGCATACGTGTTGGACAGGCATGGTCTGACACAGGCGTATGCCTTGACCATTGAATCGTATGGAGATGGGTGGATGTGTATGTTCAAAATACGCGTTGTACAGTCATTTGAACGAGCCGGGAGCACCCATTGGCTCAGGACTGTCATGGAGACGGATGCGGATTCAAAACTTGTACGAGTTGTGCACTGCAAATTCGGTTGGATGCCTACAACAATGTTGCAATTTCAAGTGTTCCATGAAGGTGAAGATTTGAACGATGCAGAAGGCGTGTATGAGTCGTACTTTTGAATGGATTGGCCAGATTCATAGAATGCAACCGTATTGGACCTATCACTTGGGACACATGGCACAGAGTCTGCCTCTGCATCACAGATATAAGGCTGGCTGGCCCTCACTACATGCTACTGGACCACATCCCTGCTACCACTGCTGCTGTCTCTGCATCCTCTGGCTCCTGCTATGGCACGTGCTCTGGAGAGGGCCCAAGCCTTCACTGAGGAGGAGAACCAGGCCCTGCTGGACGGGCTCCTTTCAGAGTACAGAAAGCTCTATGGGACACCAGGGGAGCAGGTGAGTGTGCTGTCCACTGCCTTCCTAATTTTGCATGTTGTCTGACTAGCAGTACTAGCAGTGTGTACACCAGTGGCAAGCATTCTCACTGACTACTTTCATCCACCAAAGTGTGTATGTACATCTAATGAATAGTTTTCCTGCTGCTAAAGTGCATTATTGCAAGCTTAAACTATCCAGGCATTGTTAACATGTCAGACATGCATGTGAGTTTTCATTCCCCATGGTTGCACTACCTGTGTAATTTATTTCCCTTTGTGATGATGACATGTATATCCAATTGTGTGCCGCACAAATCTGGGGCATGTGTGTTAATGTACTTTTCACTTTGTCATCCTCACAGGTTGATGCCCACCAGAAGCAGGAGATCTGGCTGACCATCGCCCGGACTGTTCGTTCTGTGGGGGTCTACAAGTGCCTCATCCGCAACTGCCAGAAGAGGTGGCAGGACCTTCGGGGCTGGACCCGGAGGATAGCTAGAGTCCAGCTGAAGCTGTCACCTCCACGCAGGAGGGGCGGACACTGGACCCTGACTCCCCACATGCTCCGGATACTGGCAGTGGTCTTCCCAGACCTGGATAGGCAGCTGAAGGCCAGACAGCAGCAAGAAGGGGGTAAGACCATGCCTGATCTGTGTACTATGTCTGACATGCAAATAGCAGTCTTTTGTCCTGGTCACACTTCAACATTATGTAGGTCTTGTAGTCCCAAAATCAGGTCCCTCATTTGTGTGATGCACCCTCCTCATCTGTTCCACAGGTGTGGCCCCTACAGTCTGTTGCTTGTGTCACTAGGGCACTGTGTCCCTGCAGTCAGCTATGCTTCAGGTACCAGTCAGCATCAGTTCCCGTGACTCTGTTGTGTGTTTCATGGGTGGGTCAATTGTTTACACAATGCCTGAGATCTGACATGTGAACTGTGTGTGCCCTTGAGATGTGTACCAATTGCTGGTCTGACTCACAACATGTGTCTGGGGTATTCCAAACAAAACCATGCAGCAGGGGACTCCAATTTTTGGGCATCAGGAGTATGTCTATCAAGTATGTCACAATTGCTTAGCCACCTGACTACTGTCCGGGGCAAAACACTGTTTCACTTAGTCCTGCCCAGTCATGCCCCCTCAAGGGCATTCAGAAACACTCTGTAATCCCAATCCTGTGTATGAAATTGCAAGTTGTGCTTAGTGACATGTGCCCTCAGGTGTCTGCCTCTGTGTCATTAGGGTGTGGCTTGTTGCTACGTACAACTGGGGTGTCCATGATTCAGAAGGTCAGCATGACATCTGCAATGTGACTGTGGGAGACAAGACCTGTGTGACATATAGGTGTGTGATCATCTGACAGCGCACAATGGTGTATGCAACTGTGTCCCTCATGCAGCTAGGTTACATGCATGGCAGACTGTGATGTGTTAATGTACATGGATTTTTGTTTGCTGAGACTCATATGAATGATTTGCATGATGTGGGGTCTTCAGGGTCCTGGATATGTTGTTTGTATGGGATGGGCACGTGTGCCGGTCATCTGCAGAGTCAGCTTTACCCCTGAGCTAGGATTGTGAGTCAGTGCATATTGTTGTTGTCTGGATGCCCTGCCCCTGTGACAGGAGAAGGTGTTGACTGACTTTCAGGGCATCCCAGTGCCATGGCATTTAACTTGCTATGACTGAGCATGCGTTGTGTTCAAGTGTGTACCATGCACCCCATTGTAGCCTTTCCCATCAGGACATGAGTACATCATAGTGTGTGTTGCTGGCATGCATCCCGAGCATGTGAAATGAGTCTCTGCCCATCCCTTCATCCGGACACCTGTACTGAGTCAGTCGCAAGAGATGTGCTGTGTGTATAGTGACATACTCCTACATTTTCACTTGCATGTACAACTGATGTGTGGGTGGTGCATGTTGGAACATTGGTGTGTTAGCATCCAACATGCAACGGCCATATGTGTGAAAGTCAAGGAGGGATATGTGTGCCATGGTTGATGTTGAGAATGACAATAGTCTTATCGTAAACAGTGTTGGCACTTTGAGCTGTGTTCAGCTGATGATGCCAGGGTTTGCTCTGTGATGTGATGTACTCACTGTGGTGTGTGCAGTCGGTGCAGGTGACTGATGTAGTTCTGTTACTTCCTATTCCTATCCAGATACATCCACGGCCACAGGAGGGGACAGCTCCACGGACCAGGAGGAGCCACAGAGCCTTACAGAAACAGAAGGAGAGGAGTCAGGTGGACCCAGTGACACGGAGAGTGAGTTGAGCCACACAGAGGAGTCGTCAGCACCCTCCCCCCAGCTGAAGGCCACAGCAGCTCTGAGGATGACTCCCTGGTGGAGGCGGGTGTCAGCAGCCACCAAACCGCAGCAAGTGAGGCTGTCTCCGCCACTGCCACCACCACCACCACCCCCCTCCCATCGGATCCCATCCCAGAGGTCCCTGTGGGCTCCCGTGTTTGTGAGCATGTCTCCTTTGTGCCAGGCACCACACCCCCTGCCCCTGTGTCCCCTGCTGCCCTGAGTGAGGAGTCTGTGGACTTACTTCAACAGATCCATGTAGGGCAGACGTCGATGCTGAAGGTCCTCCATGCACACACAGGTCTGTTGACACAACTGGTGTCATTCATGGAGGGCATTTCCTCGGGCATGTCTGCCCTACAGAGGACCAACCAGTCCGTGGCCACCTCCCTGACGGCAGCGGTGTCCCTCCTCCAACAGTCCTGCACCCCTCCTACCACTGCACCACCCACGATTCCTAGCACCCTACCTGTCCCAAGCACAGAAACCCCCAAACCAAGGGCTAGATGTGCACACAAGCAAGCGCAGGGGACTGATTTCACACTCACGGTGGCTGGTTTGCTGACACACACACAGTCATCCACAACCACTTCACAGTCCTCCAAGACCTCTCACTCTCAGCCTCCTTCCCTTGCCTCACCTGCATCCCCATCCCCCCAGAAGCTCTTCCTCTGTGACCTTGGCCTCTTCCCCACCGACCAGGCAGATCCTGATTACAAGGGGAAGAGGAAGTCCCCACACACAGAAGGGAGTGCACTCCCGGATACCCTCCCCCAGGCTCAGTCAGACCGAGACGCCCACCCGCAAGTTTCCCCAGCGCAAGAAGAGCAAGACTCCCCACCACCACGCAGCTCCAAGGCAAAGTCTCCGTCCTCCATCCCCCAGGCCACCACTCCAAAGGTTCTCCCGCCACTCCCTGCCCCGGGTTCCCCCACACACAGACACACCATCCCCAAAATGCTAAAGCCATCCCCCCCTAGCACTTGCTCCTCCACACCTGGTCAGACAGTTGGTGCCACTGATGTGGGGACCGTGTCCCTCTCTGCCCTGCCGACCTCACCTGTCCCCCATTCCGCTCCCATGGATGTAGGCACTGCTTTGGAGTCCACGACCACCCCGTCTGACTTGGGCACTGCAGTGGTGGGCCAATCCACTCCATCTGACCTGCCCACTGGAGTTGTGCCGGCACCCACCCCATCTGACTTGTGCCCCACAGTTGTAACAGCACCCACCACTTCAGTCATCTCCACTGCAGTTGCCAGTGTCTCGCCTGCATCCCCCACCTCTTCACTGCCTCCTTCTGCTGCGCCCTGATCCTGTATCTGCGGTGCCTGGCCTGCCCCCATGTATGCCCCTCCGAGGGGATGACCCCGGTCCTTAGCAGTGCAGGCAAGCAAAGTGTGACAGTTGTCACTCTAGTTCACTCCTTGGCATTTGGACATGGACTGGCCATTGGCCTTTTGACTGCACAGACGTTTAGAATTTCATATACTGAATTTGTCACTCTAGTTCACTCCTTGGCATTTGGACATGGACTGGCCTTGGCCTTTTGTTGGAACAGACGTTTCACTTTTCATATGCTGAATAAAGCTTTTTTCTTTGTCCCTGTGAACTTGATTTAGCTGTACATCATGTTGATGTTGTTTTACATGCCCTTGCACCTGTAATGCTTGGTTTACAATGTTGCATACTGATGTGTTGATGTGAGGTACTCCCTGTGGTCTATGAGATATGTATCCTATTTGTTAGACGGCGACCTCAGAGGGGCCCGGAAAGGGGTCCTGATTTCCCTGAGTCCCACCCGTATTGTATTGTAGCCGGGCACTGGCGAGAGATTCCCCAGGGGGAGGAGTCTTGCAGCTAGGATCGTACTTCTGGCACCACACGACACAGAGAGACCACACTGGGTATTCTCAGAACAAGCTTTATCAAAATAGGTATCACTGCAAATATGTACAAGATGAGCACGGGCTCAAGAGTCTCGGAAAGGTAGGGGGTAGCGGGACTGTCTCTGGTAACGGTTCAAAGCAGGGACGTATCCGGCGCACAGCTCACAATCCTCGAGCTGGGAGATACGTGGTCGGAGTCGGGGTCCGGCGGGACCGTGAGAGTCTGGGGGAGCCGCGAGTCACTCAGCAGGGCTCAGGTACAAGTTCGGAGGTCTTACGATCTTCAGGGAGCCGCGAGTCACTCAGCAGGGCTCAGGTACAAGTTCGGAGGTCTTACGATCTTCAGGGAGCCGCGAGTCACTCAGCAGGGCTCAGGTACAAGTTCGGAGGTCTTACGATCTTCAGGGAGCCGCGAGTCACTCAGCAGGGCTCAGGTACAAGTTCGGAGGTCTTACGATCTTCAGGGAGCCGCGAGTCACTCAGCAGGGCTCAGGTGGGTTCCAGTTCCAGGAGCCGCGACCACGTCAGCAGGCTCTCGTTGTTCCAGCGTCGAATCTGCCGGACAGTCTCAGAGCACCCCTTGTTATAGGTCGACCCCGCTTTGATGTCCGGAGTCTGCGCAGGCAGGGGTCTTGTCACCTGGGGGCCGCTTGTCGGGGTTTCCTGCTATTGTCTTTGGATCCTTTCAGGGCCGGGTCGGGAGGAGTCCCAGACACCCAGCAGGCACGGAGCCAGCTCGCAGGGAGGCCGGAGGGCCGATCGAAACCCATCGTCCCAGGGGAGTTCAGAGGTGCGATAGAAACTGCTCCTCCCTCTCTCATCCCCTGGAAGCGGGATGTCCTCCAGCCGGAGTGGCGCCTCGAGGCCCGGGTCGCGCTGGAGCCGGGCGGCCATCTTGTTGCAGGGAGTGGGCACGCGGGCCCGGGGTGGCCGAAAGGAGAGAGGCCATGGACGGGGATGTCCGGGGTTGGTGCAGGGGTCCTGGTGGGAAAGGTCGGCTGGGCCGCGGGCTGGGGCTGCAGGCACTAGGTTTCGGTGGTGCGGGGGCACGGAGGGCCATTCTACGAGGCCGGGTCCAACACGCGTCCCCCCCAGCTGAAAGCCGGAGAGAACTGCCCATCACCTTGGGGGGTTCTCTTCGCTGAGGCGGAAGAACCGGGAGAGGCCGTCAGCGTTGGCGTGGTCCGTACCAGGGCGGTGTTCTACGGTGAAGTCCATTCCCTGGAGGGAGATTGACCACCGCAGTAGCTTGGGGTTTTCTCCACGCATCTGCATGAGCCATCGCAAGGGCCGATGGTCAGTTTGGACCCTGAAATGAGTGCCGAACAGGTAGGGTCGTAGTTTTTTGAGTGCCCAGACCACGGCAAAGGCTTCGCGCTCTATGGTGCTCCACTTCTGTTCTCGGGGTAGCAGCCGCCGACTGAGGAAGGCGACGGGCTGGTCTAGGCCTTGATCATTCACTTGGGACAGGACGGCCCCAATGCCATGCTCGGAGGCATCGGTCTGGACTATGAACTCCTTGGTGTAGTCGGGAGCCTGGAGGACGGGGGCCGTGCACATGGCCTTTTTTAGGGCATCGAAAGCTTCCTGGCAGGCAGCCGTCCATTGCACCTTCTTTGGCTGTTTTTTAGACGTGAGTTCCGTGAGAGGGCCGACCAGGCTGCCATACCCCTGAATGAATCGGCGGTAGTAGCCCGTGAGTCCCAGAAAGGCTCGGACTTCCGTTTGGGTGATGGGTGGGTCCCAGGCCAGGATGGCGTCGATTTTTGGCTGTAGAGGAGCGACCTGGCCACTCCCGACTTGGTGCCCCAGGTAGGCTACGGATCCTTGCCCGATCTGGCACTTGCTGGCTTTTATGGTGAGGCCTGCCTGGCGCAGGGCGGTTAGCACTCTCCGGAGGTGCTGGAGGTGCTCACTCCACTCTGAACTGAAGACAGCGATGTCGTCCAGATAGGCCGCGCTGAACTGTTCTAGCCCGGCCAGGACCCTATTTACCAGTCTCTGGAAAGTGGCCGGGGCATTTTTCATCCCGAAGGGCATCACGCGGAAGCGGTAGTGCCCATCGGGGGTGGAGAAAGCAGACCTCTCCTTGGCCCCTTCGGTGAGCGCAATCTGCCAGTAGCCGCAGGTGAGGTCGAAAGTGCTGAGGAACCGGGCGGCCCCTAGTCGGTCAATGAGCTCGTCGGCTCGTGGAATAGGGTGGGCATCGGCTCGGGTAACGTCATTGAGCCCCCGGTAATCCACGCAGAACCGGAGCTCGGGGGCGACACCGGGGGCTGCTGCCTTCGGAACCAGGACCACGGGGCTGGCCCAGGGACTGTCAGAGGGCTCGATCACCCCCAGGGTCAACATCTTCGAGACTTCGGCTTGAATACAGGACCGGACCCGGTCAGGAACCCGGTAGGCTCGGTGTCTCACCGGCGGGCTGTCCCCGGTGTCCACATCGTGAACACACCAGTTGGTGACCCGGGGGGTCAGGGAGAAGAGGTCAGAAAATTGTCTGAGGAGCTGGCGGCAGTCCGCTTGTTGCTGGGCAGTGAGGGCTGGGGAGAGGTTCACTCCCTCCACGGAGCCATCCTGCTCCTTGACACACAGGAGGTCCGGGAGGGGATCCGACTCATCTTCGGCCCCGTCATCGGTGGCCAGCAGGAGGCTCAGTTCTGTCCGCACGAAGTGAGGCTTGAGGCGGTTCACGTGCAGGACCCGGAGGGGATCCCGCGGCGACTGGACGTCCACCAAGTAGGTGACTTGGCTCTTCCTCTCAACCACTTTGTAGGGTCCAGTCCATCGGTCCTGGAGAGCGCCAGGCTTCACAGGGGCCATGACCCACACCTGCTGGCCCGGCTGGAACTCGACCAGAGTAGCATTCTGGTCGTACCAGCGCTTCATTTCTTCTTGACTCGCCTCCAGGTTGGCCTCGGCCAGTTCTCGGAACCTCCTGGTCTGGTTCCGGAGGGCCAGGACATATTGGAACACATCTCGGGGGGTGGTCTGGGGTGCTGCCTCCCACCCTTCCTTAACCAAACTGAGGGGACCTCGGACGGGGTGCCCATAGAGTAATTCAAACGGGCTGAACCCTAAGGACTTCTGGGGGACCTCCCGGTAAGCGAACAAGAGGCAGGGGAGCAGGACGTCCCACTTATGCCGGAGGAGCTCTTCTAGGCCAGCAATCATCCCTTTCAAAGTCCTATTAAACCTCTCTACTAGGCCGTTCCCTTGGGGATGGTACGGGGTGGTGAACTTATAGGACACCCCACATTGTTGCCACAGGGACGTCATATACCTTGATATAAAATTAGTGCCGCGATCGCTCACGACCTCGCGGGGGAAACCCACCCTGGAAAAGATCCCCATCAGGGCCCGGCCCACCACGGGGGCCGTAATGGTGCGCAGGGGAATAGCCTCTGGATAGCGGGTGGCGTGGTCTACTAGGACCAAGATGAAACGGTGACCTTGGGAGGTGGGGGGGTCCAGTGGCCCCACGATGTCGATTCCGACTCGTTCGAAGGGGGTACTGATGACCGGGAAGGGTTGGAGGGGAGCCTTGCGCTTCCCCCCACTCTTCCCTCTGGCTTGGCACGTGGGGCAGGACTTGCAGTGTGCCTCTACCGCTGCTTTCATCTTAGGCCAATAAAAATGGGTCACGAGACGGCTGTAGGTCTTGTCCTGACCCAGGTGGCCGGCGAGGGGGACATCGTGGGCTAAGCCCAGGAGGAAATCCCGGAAGCGGAGGGGTACCACCAGTACCCGTCCGGATCCCAGCTCCACTGATTTCTGCTCACTATACAGGATGTTATTTTCCCAATAGATTCGGTGCGTTCCGGTCTGGTCACCTGCGGCTTGGCCCTCGGCCTGGCGCCGCAGCCCGACCAGGGAAGGACAGGTGGCTTGCTCCCGGCAAAATTCATCCCGGGTGGGCCCGCCCTCGTGGTGCCAATGGGCCAACTCGGGTAGATCCCCCAACTCGGGGACCGGGGCGGGGTCGGATGGTGCGGGTTCGTCGCTGGCGACGGACCCTTCCGATGGGGGAACGGGAGGACCCTCGGCGGGGACGGTACGGGCTTCTTCGACCGGGGTGCTCTCGACTTCTCTCCGGGGAGCGAGTCGGGCTGTCATAGATCGGGTGGTGGCACACACCCACTCGGGGAGTCCCATCATTCCTAGGTGGGCCTTGCGCTCTACGTGCTTCCAGGGAGAACTCTCCAGGTCGTTCCCTAAGAGGCAGTCGACCGGCTGGGATGTTCTTACGGCCACCTTGAGTTTACCTATCACCCCTCCCCACTCAAATGGCACCAGGGCTACCTGACACATACTTTCCCTATTGTCTGCAGAGATTACGGGGCAAAAGACATTGGGGAGGATCTGCTCCTCGGGAACTAGGTGCCTGAGGACACCGGTGATACTAGCCCCGGTGTCCCGCAGGGCCTCTACCTGGTGGCCATTGATCTTGACGAGCTGCCCATATTTCTGTGTGTTGGACGGTAGGAGGCTACCAGGGATCATTTCCCTATCTCCCAGGGATACTAGGGCCATAGCGGCGGGTTCCCACTCCTCGGCTTCCTCAACCTCCTCCCCTAGGGCTACGTTGGCTATCTGTCTCGCAGGGGTGACTTGGGTGGCCATGGGGCACTCTGGGTCATTGGCGTAGTGCCCGGGTTTCTGGCAACGAAAACAGGTGACGGTCACCCGGTGTCCTCGTCTCCCAGGGGGCCCTGTTACTGGTGGGGGGGGCGCCGGGAAAGGTGGAGGTGGTGTCTTCGGGGGGCTAGGCTGGGACTCTCTCGGCCCTCCCTGGTTCCCTCCCCCTCTCTGGCGGGGTGGTCCCTGACTGGTTCGGGGGTACTCTCCTACCATCCCCCGGGAGACCCGGGTGTTGGTCCAGCGGTCGGCCTCCACAGCCAGCTTCCGGGGATCTGTGAGCTTGCTATCCAGCAGATGTTGACGTAGTTCTACGAAGCAGTTCGCAGCCAGATGTTCCCATAACATGAGGTCAGTGAGTTCGGCAAGGGTGGTGACCTTGCTGCCCTTGACCCACCCATTGAAGGCCCGACTAAAAAAGTTTACATACTCCACCCAGGTGGTGCCCGGGATCTTCCTGCAGTCCCGGAACCATTGGCGGTACATTTCTGGGGTGAGGCCGTATCTTGTGAGGAGAGCCTCTTTCATGTGGCTGTAGGAGGTCTGCAGGGAGAGGGGTAGGTCGAGCAGGGTGTCCCTTCCTTCGCTCAGAAACCGCCCCACAACCCCGCCCCCCAGTCCTTCTGTGGAATCCGATGGGAGGTCATGGCGACCTCGTAGGCCCGAAACCATTGCTGAATGTCATCGTTTTTATAATATTCTTTGACCACATCCTTGGGGATGTGGACTTTCTGTTCCGCTGGGGGGGCCGTCTCTCGGTTCCCCGAGGGCCTCCCGTCCTCATTTCGGGCCTTGAGCTCGAGTTCTTTTAAGCTGCGTTCGTGCTCTAGTTGGAGCTTTCTTCCTTCGTGCTCCCGTTGGAGCTTCTTTTCTTCCAGTTCGCCTTGTACGCGCATTTGCTCTACCGCTAGCTTTTTCTCCGCTAACTTCAATTCGCCCTCGATTTTGAGTTTGGCTAACTCGAGTTCATGACTGCGGCTTCTCTCTCTGTCCGCAAGTTCTCCCGGGGATAGGCCCCCGTCTGGTACAATGCCTTGCACCTGATTGTCGCTGCTTTCACTTGGAGGGGGTTCGGCTTCGTCGGGGCGCTCCCCCGTGCCTTCCGGGCGGGATGCCCCGGTCTCCACCCAAGTTTTCAGTGCTTTCTGCAAGTCTTCCTTAGTGTTGAGGCCGGTGGTAGCTATTTTAAGTTCTTTGCAAAATTGTTTTAGCTCTTTGTGTGTGTATTCTTCCAGATGCTCCACCTGGAACACTCTGTTAGCGTTGGTTTCTGCGGAGCTCATGGCGCTTCCTTCTGCCATCTTTGTTGGTCGTGCGTCCGTTGTTCACTGTACGATCTCTAGGTGATGGGCTCGAATCCCGTCGCTTGCCACCAATGTTAGACGGCGACCTCAGAGGAGCCCGGAAAGGGGTCCTGATTTCCCTGAGTCCCACCCGTATTGTATTGTAGCCGGGCACTGGCGAGAGATTCCCCAGGGGGAGGAATCTCGCAGCTAGGATCGTACTTCTGGCACCACACGACACAGAGAGACCACACTGGGTATTCTCAGAACAAGCTTTATCAAAATAGGTATCACTGCAAATATGTACAAGATGAGCACGGGCTCAAGAGTCTCGGAAAGGTAGGGGGTAGCGGGACTGTCTCTGGTAACGGTTCAAAGCAGGGACGTATCCGGCGCACAGCTCACAATCCTCGAGCTGGGAGATACGAGGTCGGAGTCGGGGTCCGGCGGGACCGTGAGAGTCTGGGGGAGCCGCGAGTCACTCAGCAGGGCTCAGGTACAAGTTCGGAGGTCTTACGATCTTCAGGGAGCCGCGAGTCACTCAGCAGGGCTCAGGTACAAGTTCGGAGGTCTTACGATCTTCAGGGAGCCGCGAGTCACTCAGCAGGGCTCAGGTACAAGTTCGGAGGTCTTACGATCTTCAGGGAGCCGCGAGTCACTCAGCAGGGCTCAGGTACAAGTTCGGAGGTCTTACGATCTTCAGGGAGCCGCGAGTCACTCAGCAGGGCTCAGGTGGGTTCCAGTTCCAGGAGCCGCGACCACGTCAGCAGGCTCTCGTTGTTCCAGCGTCGAATCTGCCGGACAGTCTCAGAGCACCCCTTGTTATAGGTCGACCCCGCTTTGATGTCCGGAGTCTGCGCAGGCAGGGGTCTTGTCACCTGGGGGCCGCTTGTCGGGGTTTCCTGCTATTGTCTTTGGATCCTTTCAGGGCCGGGTCGGGAGGAGTCCCAGACACCCAGCAGGCACGGAGCCAGCTCGCAGGGAGGCCGGAGGGCCGATCGAAACCCATCGTCCCAGGGGAGTTCAGAGGTGCGATAGAAACTGCTCCTCCCTCTCTCATCCCCTGGAAGCGGGATGTCCTCCAGCCGGAGTGGCGCCTCGAGGCCCGGGTCGCGCTGGAGCCGGGCGGCCATCTTGTTGCAGGGAGTGGGCACGCGGGCCCGGGGTGGCCGAAAGGAGAGAGGCCATGGACGGGGATGTCCGGGGTTGGTGCAGGGGTCCTGGTGGGAAAGGTCGGCTGGGCCGCGGGCTGGGGCTGCAGGCACTAGGTTTCGGTGGTGCGGGGGCACGGAGGGCCATTCTACGAGGCCGGGTCCAACACGCGTCCCCCCCAGCTGAAAGCCGGAGAGAACTGCCCATCACCTTGGGGGGTTCTCTTCGCTGAGGCGGAAGAACCGGGAGAGGCCGTCAGCGTTGGCGTGGTCCGTACCAGGGCGGTGTTCTACGGTGAAGTCCATTCCCTGGAGGGAGATTGACCACCGCAGTAGCTTGGGGTTTTCTCCTCGCATCTGCATGAGCCATCGCAAGGGCCGATGGTCAGTTTGGACCCTGAAATGAGTGCCGAACAGGTAGGGTCGTAGTTTTTTGAGTGCCCAGACCACAGCAAAGGCTTCGCGCTCTATGGTGCTCCACTTCTGTTCTCGGGGTAGCAGCCGCCGACTGAGGAAGGCGACGGGCTGGTCTAGGCCTTGATCATTCACTTGGGACAGGACGGCCCCAATGCCATGCTCGGAGGCATCGGTCTGGACTATGAACTCCTTGGTGTAGTCGGGAGCCTGGAGGACGGGGGCCGTGCACATGGCCTTTTTTAGGGCATCGAAAGCTTCCTGGCAGGCAGCCGTCCATTGCACCTTCTTTGGCTGTTTTTTAGACGTGAGTTCCGTGAGAGGGCCGACCAGGCTGCCATACCCCTGAATGAATCGGCGGTAGTAGCCCGTGAGTCCCAGAAAGGCTCGGACTTCCGTTTGGGTGATGGGTGGGTCCCAGGCCAGGATGGCGTCGATTTTTGGCTGTAGAGGAGCGACCTGGCCACTCCCGACTTGGTGCCCCAGGTAGGCTACGGATCCTTGCCCGATCTGGCACTTGCTGGCTTTTATAGTGAGGCCTGCCTGGCGCAGGGCGGTTAGCACTCTCCGGAGGTGCTGGAGGTGCTCACTCCACTCTGAACTGAAGACAGCGATGTCGTCCAGATAGGCCGCGCTGAACTGTTCTAGCCCGGCCAGGACCCTATTTACCAGTCTCTGGAAAGTGGCCGGGGCATTTTTCATCCCGAAGGGCATCACGCGGAAGCGGTAGTGCCCATCGGGGGTGGAGAAAGCAGACCTCTCCTTGGCCCCTTCGGTGAGCGCAATCTGCCAGTAGCCGCAGGTGAGGTCGAAAGTGCTGAGGAACCGGGCGGCCCCTAGTCGGTCAATGAGCTCGTCGGCTCGTGGAATAGGGTGGGCATCGGCTCGGGTAACGTCATTGAGCCCCCGGTAATCCACGCAGAACCGGAGCTCGGGGGCGACACCGGGGGCTGCTGCCTTCGGAACCAGGACCACGGGGCTGGCCCAGGGACTGTCAGAGGGCTCGATCACCCCCAGGGTCAACATCTTCGAGACTTCGGCTTGAATACAGGACCGGACCCGGTCAGGAACCCGGTAGGCTCGGTGTCTCACCGGCGGGCTGTCCCCGGTGTCCACATCGTGAACACACCAGTTGGTGACCCGGGGGGTCAGGGAGAAGAGGTCAGAAAATTGTCTGAGGAGCTGGCGGCAGTCCGCTTGTTGCTGGGCAGTGAGGGCTGGGGAGAGGTTCACTCCCTCCACGGAGCCATCCTGCTCCTTGACACACAGGAGGTCCGGGAGGGGATCCGACTCATCTTCGGCCCCGTCATCGGTGGCCAGCAGGAGGCTCAGTTCTGTCCGCACGAAGTGAGGCTTGAGGCGGTTCACGTGCAGGACCCGGAGGGGATCCCGCGGCGACTGGACGTCCACCAAGTAGGTGACTTGGCTCTTCCTCTCAACCACTTTGTAGGGTCCAGTCCATCGGTCCTGGAGAGCGCCAGGCTTCACAGGGGCCATGACCCACACCTGCTGGCCCGGCTGGAACTCGACCAGAGTAGCATTCTGGTCGTACCAGCGCTTCATTTCTTCTTGACTCGCCTCCAGGTTGGCCTCGGCCAGTTCTCGGAACCTCCTGGTCTGGTTCCGGAGGGCCAGGACATATTGGAACACATCTCGGGGGGTGGTCTGGGGTGCTGCCTCCCACCCTTCCTTAACCAAACTGAGGGGACCTCGGACGGGGTGCCCATAGAGTAATTCAAACGGGCTGAACCCTAAGGACTTCTGGGGGACCTCCCGGTAAGCGAACAAGAGGCAGGGGAGCAGGACGTCCCACTTACGCCGGAGGAGCTCTTCTAGGCCAGCGATCATCCCTTTCAAAGTCCTATTAAACCTCTCTACTAGGCCGTTCCCTTGGGGATGGTACGGGGTGGTGAACTTATAGGACACCCCACATTGTTGCCACAGGGACGTCATATACCTTGATATAAAATTAGTGCCGCGATCGCTCACGACCTCGCGGGGGAAACCCACCCTGGAAAAGATCCCCATCAGGGCCCGGCCCACCACGGGGGCCGTAATGGTGCGCAGGGGAATAGCCTCTGGATAGCGGGTGGCGTGGTCTACTAGGACCAAGATGAAACGGTGACCTTGGGAGGTGGGGGGGTCCAGTGGCCCCACGATGTCGATTCCGACTCGTTCGAAGGGGGTACTGATGACCGGGAAGGGTTGGAGGGGAGCCTTGCGCTTCCCCCCACTCTTCCCTCTGGCTTGGCACGTGGGGCAGGACTTGCAGTGTGCCTCTACCGCTGCTTTCATCTTAGGCCAATAAAAATGGGTCACGAGACGGCTGTAGGTCTTGTCCTGACCCAGGTGGCCGGCGAGGGGGACATCGTGGGCTAAGCCCAGGAGGAAATCCCGGAAGCGGAGGGGTACCACCAGTACCCGTCCGGATCCCAGCTCCACTGATTTCTGCTCACTATACAGGATGTTATTTTCCCAATAGATTCGGTGCGTTCTGGTCTGGTCACCTGCGGCTTGGCCCTCGGCCTGGCGCCGCAGCCCGACCAGGGAAGGACAGGTGGCTTGCTCCCGGCAAAATTCATCCCGGGTGGGCCCGCCCTCGTGGTGCCAATGGGCCAACTCGGGTAGATCCCCCAACTCGGGGACCGGGGCGGGGTCGGATGGTGCGGGTTCGTCGCTGGCGACGGACCCTTCCGATGGGGGAACGGGAGGACCCTCGGCGGGGACGGTACGGGCTTCTTCGACCGGGGTGCTCTCGACTTCTCTCCGGGGAGCGAGTCGGGCTGTCATAGATCGGGTGGTGGCACACACCCACTCGGGGAGTCCCATCATTCCTAGGTGGGCCTTGCGCTCTACGTGCTTCCAGGGAGAACTCTCCAGGTCGTTCCCTAAGAGGCAGTCGACCGGCTGGGATGTTCTTACGGCCACCTTGAGTTTACCTATCACCCCTCCCCACTCAAATGGCACCAGGGCTACCTGACACATACTTTCCCTATTGTCTGCAGAGATTACGGGGCAAAAGACATTGGGGAGGATCTGCTCCTCGGGAACTAGGTGCCTGAGGACACCGGTGATACTAGCCCCGGTGTCCCGCAGGGCCTCTACCTGGTGGCCATTGATCTTGACGAGCTGCCCATATTTCTGTGTGTTGGACGGTAGGAGGCTACCAGGGATCATTTCCCTATCTCCCAGGGATACTAGGGCCATAGCGGCGGGTTCCCACTCCTCGGCTTCCTCAACCTCCTCCCCTAGGGCTACGTTGGCTATCTGTCTCGCAGGGGTGACTTGGGTGGCCATGGGGCACTCTGGGTCATTGGCGTAGTGCCCGGGTTTCTGGCAACGAAAACAGGTGACGGTCACCCGGTGTCCTCGTCTCCCAGGGGGCCCTGTTACTGGTGGGGGGGGCGCCGGGAAAGGTGGAGGTGGTGTCTTCGGGGGGCTAGGCTGGGACTCTCTCGGCCCTCCCTGGTTCCCTCCCCCTCTCTGGCGGGGTGGTCCCTGACTGGTTCGGGGGTACTCTCCTACCATCCCCCGGGAGACCCGGGTGTTGGTCCAGCGGTCGGCCTCCACAGCCAGCTTCCGGGGATCTGTGAGCTTGCTATCCAGCAGATGTTGACGTAGTTCTACGAAGCAGTTCGCAGCCAGATGTTCCCATAACATGAGGTCAGTGAGTTCGGCAAGGGTGGTGACCTTGCTGCCCTTGACCCACCCATTGAAGGCCCGACTAAAAAAGTTTACATACTCCACCCAGGTGGTGCCCGGGATCTTCCTGCAGTCCCGGAACCATTGGCGGTACATTTCTGGGGTGAGGCCGTATCTTGTGAGGAGAGCCTCTTTCATGTGGCTGTAGGAGGTCTGCAGGGAGAGGGGTAGGTCGAGCAGGGTGTCCCTTCCTTCGCTCAGAAACCGCCCCACAACCCCGCCCCCCAGTCCTTCTGTGGAATCCGATGGGAGGTCATGGCGACCTCGTAGGCCCGAAACCATTGCTGAATGTCATCGTTTTTATAATATTCTTTGACCACATCCTTGGGGATGTGGACTTTCTGTTCCGCTGGGGGGGCCGTCTCTCGGTTCCCCGAGGGCCTCCCGTCCTCATTTCGGGCCTTGAGCTCGAGTTCTTTTAAGCTGCGTTCGTGCTCTAGTTGGAGCTTTCTTCCTTCGTGCTCCCGTTGGAGCTTCTTTTCTTCCAGTTCGCCTTGTACGCGCATTTGCTCTACCGCTAGCTTTTTCTCCGCTAACTTCAATTCGCCCTCGATTTTGAGTTTGGCTAACTCGAGTTCATGACTGCGGCTTCTCTCTCTGTCCGCGAGTTCTCCCGGGGATAGGCCCCCGTCTGGTACAATGCCTTGCACCTGATTGTCGCTGCTTTCACTTGGAGGGGGTTCGGCTTCGTCGGGGCGCTCCCCCGTGCCTTCCGGGCGGGATGCCCCGGTCTCCACCCAAGTTTTCAGTGCTTTCTGCAAGTCTTCCTTAGTGTTGAGGCCGGTGGTAGCTATTTTAAGTTCTTTGCAAAATTGTTTTAGCTCTTTGTGTGTGTATTCTTCCAGATGCTCCACCTGGAACACTCTGTTAGCGTTGGTTTCTGCGGAGCTCATGGCGCTTCCTTCTGCCATCTTTGTTGGTCGTGCGTCCGTTGTTCACTGTACGATCTCTAGGTGATGGGCTCGAATCCCGTCGCTTGCCACCAATGTTAGACGGCGACCTCAGAGGAGCCCGGAAAGGGGTCCTGATTTCCCTGAGTCCCACCCGTATTGTATTGTAGCCGGGCACTGGCGAGAGATTCCCCAGGGGGAGGAATCTCGCAGCTAGGATCGTACTTCTGGCACCACACGACACAGAGAGACCACACTGGGTATTCTCAGAACAAGCTTTATCAAAATAGGTATCACTGCAAATATGTACAAGATGAGCACGGGCTCAAGAGTCTCGGAAAGGTAGGGGGTAGCGGGACTGTCTCTGGTAACGGTTCAAAGCAGGGACGTATCCGGCGCACAGCTCACAATCCTCGAGCTGGGAGATACGTGGTCGGAGTCGGGGTCCGGCGGGACCGTGAGAGTCTGGGGGAGCCGCGAGTCACTCAGCAGGGCTCAGGTACAAGTTCGGAGGTCTTACGATCTTCAGGGAGCCGCGAGTCACTCAGCAGGGCTCAGGTACAAGTTCGGAGGTCTTACGATCTTCAGGGAGCCGCGAGTCACTCAGCAGGGCTCAGGTACAAGTTCGGAGGTCTTACGATCTTCAGGGAGCCGCGAGTCACTCAGCAGGGCTCAGGTACAAGTTCGGAGGTCTTACGATCTTCAGGGAGCCGCGAGTCACTCAGCAGGGCTCAGGTGGGTTCCAGTTCCAGGAGCCGCGACCACGTCAGCAGGCTCTCGTTGTTCCAGCGTCGAATCTGCCGGACAGTCTCAGAGCACCCCTTGTTATAGGTCGACCCCGCTTTGATGTCCGGAGTCTGCGCAGGCAGGGGTCTTGTCACCTGGGGGCCGCTTGTCGGGGTTTCCTGCTATTGTCTTTGGATCCTTTCAGGGCCGGGTCGGGAGGAGTCCCAGACACCCAGCAGGCACGGAGCCAGCTCGCAGGGAGGCCGGAGGGCCGATCGAAACCCATCGTCCCAGGGGAGTTCAGAGGTGCGATAGAAACTGCTCCTCCCTCTCTCATCCCCTGGAAGCGGGATGTCCTCCAGCCGGAGTGGCGCCTCGAGGCCCGGGTCGCGCTGGAGCCGGGCGGCCATCTTGTTGCAGGGAGTGGGCACGCGGGCCCGGGGTGGCCGAAAGGAGAGAGGCCATGGACGGGGATGTCCGGGGTTGGTGCAGGGGTCCTGGTGGGAAAGGTCGGCTGGGCCGCGGGCTGGGGCTGCAGGCACTAGGTTTCGGTGGTGCGGGGGCACGGAGGGCCATTCTACGAGGCCGGGTCCAACACTATTCTGCTGGGTATCCATGTCATCCTTTGCAGCTACCTGGCTGTGTCTGGATCAACTATTTGTGTACATCTCTCTGTGAGCATTTAATTGGCATGGTCACATCTGTGGCTTGCACCCCTGCACATATGATGTGCTTCCCATTGTCCAAATTGTCACTTCCACATACTTTGTGCTCATCAATACTGGCCCTACAGGTGTGGGCATCATTGTAATAGGAGCAACTGGGGCCTCTGTGCAACTTGCTAGACATATGTTTTGGGTATGTGCAGATGACTTAGGGGGGACTCACGTACCCAGGCTGTTGTGACCAGAGCCTTCATTGTGTGGTAACTGATGGCTGACTGACCAAGTGTTCTGCAGACATGAGTGGGACTTGCGGTGAATATGTTTGGCACAGCTGGGCTCCCACAGGAGTTGTGCCCCCTCAAGTTAGTGTGTTGTCCAGTGACATGGCCTGGGCCCATGGTGTGTGTTGTATGTGCACGTGTGTGTGTCCACATCCCTGTTCATACACAGTGTTCCCTTGATATGTTTCTGTTGTTGATGCTTGCTGAGTGGTACTGGGTTCATCCCACTACTTTTCCAATGAGCTACCAGATGTGTGGGTGCATGACACACTACTGTTAATTGGTGTATCATCATTGGGATTTGTCAGTTCTGAGTGGTGATGATGTTGTCAGACACAGATGAGACACAGTCAGGGTTCCTCAAGGCATTTGTTTGTTCGCAATATCATGTAGTTGTCCCTAGGTGGTAGTTTTCAGTGATTGAGACATTTGTATGTGTGTGTGACTGCTCCCACTTGTCGGGTTCACGGCTGCGATGCTGGCAGGTGTCAGCATGGGTGCCTTGTGTTTCTCCTTGGCATCTGCATAGTCCTGGGACTGTGGCAGGGATTCTGAAGGTTACATGACCTTTGAGATCATGGCCATGTACCACATACTGTGCAGTGTGTCTGTCATTCACCAGGGTTGTAAACAGTCCTTGTGTGATGTGTGTGTGCACCTTAGTTCCTGCCAACATTCCTGTGTTTGTCATGGGTGCATGTGCAATGTCACCTGTCCATGTGGACTTCACAGATACACATTGTTACAGTTCAGGTGTGTGGTGTTGGGTGGACTGATGTGAATGTTTGCATGGATGGTCCCCTAGCTCCCGTTTGTCCATGGATGAGGGGCCATGCTGAGTGAATTGTGTTTGTTTATGTGTGATGTACGTTTGTGACACATGTCTGGGTTTCCCAGTTTGTACGACATCTGCCTTTGTCATCACAGTGGAGGTGTCATGCATACTTGTGTCACCCCACTGTCTGGTCCCTGGGGGTAGTGGTGTTGTGTGTCAGTCTCTTGCTGTGTTAGTTGGTGTTCATTCCAGCTTGTGTCTCATGTGTTTGTTGTGCTTCCTCTCATCTCCCAATGCCTGATTGCCCACTGAGGGTGTCCCAATGATTAGTTTACTTTTGTATGGCACTGTGTACACATCTGTGTGACTGTGGTTGAGCCCCCCTCATGTGTTGTGTAGTTGCCTGGTGATACTGTGACACACACACACATGTTGTGTCCGATGTGCAGTGTGAGTTTGCCTGTTTGTGTTTGTGCATCTGCACCAGTGCATTGGTATTGCTGTTGTGGGCCTTGGTCTGGATGCTGTTTCTGTGATTTTGCATGCTGTCCCTGTGAGTCATTTCACATCATTGTGCACATTCATCCCGGTTGTTGGGTGCCATTGCTGGCATGGAATGTGTGTTTGTGAGCTGACACCTACAGTCTACACATGTTGTTTTGATTGGTGCGTCTATTTTTGAGATGTGTGCATGCTTGGTGATGGTCACTTCTGCTGTTGTGTCATTGTACGCTGTGTGCATTGTCAGCCCCCATGTGTGGTGCTTGTCTGTACATGGGCGAGAGTGTTATGTTTTCACAGCACTGTTAGCCTCACCACATCTCTGTGTGTATGGGACACAACCACTAGTTTGACCCAAAAGTGTTTGATGTGTTGGGAGCAGGGATCATACATGCTGTTTGTTATTTGCAGCTTTGACCATGATGACACTTACCTTTTTGTCACTGTGATGAGGGGGGTTTGGTCCCCATCACCACAATGCTCCACATCTGCTGCATTTTGTGAGCCCCCACTTAACTTCTGCTCTACACAGTGAGGGGGTGTTCTTTTTACATTGCCACAGTGCTATGGTGATGCTTGCCTTGTGTATGTCACACTTTTGTGTTGGTCACACATGTGCTGTTACTTACATTGTATGCTCGTAGCCATAATCACTGTTGTGGGCATTTGTCACAGACTACATATTGTTGTCATGATGTCATGGGGGATGTATTTTGCAGACATACCTGATGTTTGCGTATGCTGGATGTGTTGCGCATCACCCATCCTATGGCTGGGGGTGGCAGGGGTGATGGGGAACAGGTCCCCTGTGAGGAGGGGTGGCAGGGGTGATGGGCAACATAAGCCCTGTGAGTGGGGGTGGCAGGGGTGATGGGCAACATAAGCGCTGTGAGTGGGGGTGGCAGGGGTGATGGGCAACAGGTCACCTGTGAGTGGGGGTAGCAGGGGTGATGGGTAACAGGTCCCCTGTGAGTGGGGGTGGCAGGAGTGATGGGCAACATAAGCACTATGGGTGTGGGTGGCAGGGGTGATGGGCAACATAGTCCCTATGGGTGGGGGTGGCAGTAGTGATGGGCAACAGGTCCCCTGTGAGTGGGGGTGGCAGGGGTAATGGGCAACATAAGCACTATGGGTGTGGGTGGCTGGGGTGATGGGCAACATAGTCCCTATGGGTGGGGGTGGCAGTAGTGATGGGCAACAGGTCCCCTGTGAGTCGGGGTGGCAGGGGTGATGGGCAACATAAGCCCTGTGAGTGGGGGTGGCAGGGGTGATGGGCAACAGGTCCCCTGTGAGTTGGGGTGGCAGGGGCGATGGGCAACAGGTCCCCTGTGAGTGGGGGTGGGCAGGGGTGATGGGCAACATAAGCCCTGTGAGTGGGGGTGGCAGGGCGGATGGGCAACATAAGCCCTGTGAGTGGGGGTGGCAGGGGTGATGGGCAACAGGTCCCCTGTGAGTGGGGGTGGCAGGGGTGATGGGCAACAGGTCCCCTGTGAGTGGGGGTGGCATGGGTAATCGGCAACATAAGCACTATGGGTGTGGGTGGCAGGGGTGATGGGCAACATAGTCCCTATGGGTGGGGGTGGCAGTAGTGATGGACAACAGGTCCCCTGTGAGTGGGGGTGGCAGGGGTGATGGGCAACATAAGCCCTGTGAGTGGGGTGGCAGGGGTGATGGGCAACAGGTCCCCTGTGAGTGGGGGTGGCAGGGGTGATGGGCAACATAAGCCCTGTGAGTGGGGGTGGCAGGGGTGATAGGCAACAGGTCCCCTGTGAGTGGGGGTGGCAGGGGTGATGGGCAACATGTCCCCTGTGAGTGGGGGTGGCAGGGGTAATGGGCAACATAAGCACTATGGGTGTGGGTGGCAGGGGTGATGGGCAACATAGTCCCTATGGGTGGGGGTGGCAGTAGTGATGGACAACAGGTCCCCTGTGAGTGGGGGTGGCAGGGGTGATAGGCAACATAAGCCCTGTGAGTGGGGTGGCAGAGGTGATGGGCAACAGGTCCCCTGTGAGTGGGGGTGGCAGGGGTGATGGGCAACATAAGCCCTGTGAGTGGGGGTGGCAGGGATGATGGGCAACATAAGCCCTGTGAGTGGTGGTGGCAGGAGTGATGGGCAACAGGTCCCCTGTGAGTGGGGGTGGCAGGGGTGATGGGCAACATAAGCCCTGTGAGTGGTGGTGGCAGGGGTGATGGGCAACAGGTCCCCTGTGAGTGGGGGTGGCAGGGGTGATGGGCAACATATGCCCTGTGAGTGGGGGTGGCAGGGATGATGGGCAACATAAGCCCTGTGAGTGGTGGTGGCAGGGGTGATGGGCAACAGGTCCCCTGTGAGAGGGGGTGGCAGGGGTGATGGGCAACAGGTCCCCTGTGAGTGGGGGTGGCAGGGGTAATGGGCAACATAAGCACTATGGGTGTGGGTGGCAGGGGTGATGGGCAACATAGTCCCTATGGGTGGGGGTGGCAGTAGTGATGGACAACAGGTCCCCTGTGAGTAGGGGTGGCAGGGGTGATGGGCAACATAAGCCCTGTGAGTGGGGGTGGCAGGGGTGATGGGCAACAGGTCCCCTGTGAGTGGGGGTGGCAGGGGTGATGGGCAACAGGTCCCCTATGAGTGGGGGTGGCAGGGGTGATGGGCAACATAAGCCCTGTGAGTGGGGGTGGCAGGGATGATAGGCAACATAAGCCCTGTGGGTGGGGGTGGCAGGGGTGATGGGCATCATGTCCCCTATGAGTGGGGGTGGCAGGGGTGATGGGCAACAGGTCCCCTGTGAGTGGGGGTGGCAGGGGTGATGGGCAACATAAGCCCTGGTAGTGGGGGTGGCAGGGGTGATGGGCAACATAAGCCCTGTGAGTGAGGGTGGCAGGGGTGATGGGCAATAGGTCCCCTGTGAGTGGGGGTGACAGGGGTGATGGACAACAGGTCCCCTGTGAGTGGGGGTGACAGGGGTGATGGGCAACATAAGCCCTGTGAGTGGGGGTGCCAGGGGTGATGGGCAACAGGTCCCCTGTGAGTGGGGGTGGCAGGGGTGATGGGCAAAAGGTCCCCTATGAGTGGGGGTGGGCAGGGGTGATGGGCAACAAAAGCCCTGTGAGTGGGGGTGGCAGGGGTGATGGGCAACATAAGCCCTGTGAGTGGGGGTGGCAGGGGTGATGGGCAACAGGTCCCCTGTGAGTGGGGGTGGCAGGGGTGATGGGCAACAGGTCTCCTGTGAGTGGGGGTGGCATGGGTAATGGGCAACATAAGCACTATGGGTGTGGGTGGCAGGGGTGATGGGCAACATAGTCCCTATGGGTGGGGGTGGCAGTAGTGATGGACAACAGGTCCCCTGTGAGTGGGGGTGGCAGGGGTGATGGGCAACATAAGCCCTGTGAGTGGTGGTGGCAGGGGTGATGGGCAACAGGTCCCCTGTGAGTGGGGGTGGCAGGGGTGATGGGCAACATAAGCCCTGTGAGTGGGGGTGGCAGGGATGATGGGCAACATAAGCCTTGTGAGTGGTGGTGGCAGGGGTGATGGGCAACAGGTCCCCTGTGAGTGGGGGTGGCAGGGGTGATGGGCAACATAAGCACTATGGGTGTGGGTGGCAGGGGTGATGGGCAACATAGTCCCTATGGGTGGGGGTGGCAGTAGTGATGGACAACAGGTCCCCTGTGAGTGGGGGTGGCAGGGGTGATGGGCAACATAAGCCCTGTGAGTGGTGGTGGCAGGGGTGATGGGCAACAGGTCCCCTGTGAGTGGGGGTGGCAGGGGTGATGGGCAACATAAGCCCTGTGAGTGGGGGTGGCAGGGATGATGGGCAACATAAGCCTTGTGAGTGGTGGTGGCAGGGGTGATGGGCAACAGGTCCCCTGTGAGTGGGGGTGGCAGGGGTGATGGGCAACAGGTCCCCTGGGAGTGGGGGTGGCAGGGGTAATGGGCAACATAAGCACTATGGGTGTGGGTGGCAGGGGTGATGGGCAACATAGTCCCTATGGGTGGGGGTGGCAGTAGTGATGGACAACAGGTCTCCTGTGAGTGGGGGTGGCAGGGGTGATGGGCAACATAAGCCCTGTGAGTGGGGGTGGCAGGGGTGATGGGCAACAGGTCCCCTGTGAGTGGGGGTGGCAGGGGTGATGGGCAACAGGTCCCCTATGAGTGGGGGTGGCAGGGGTGATGGGCAACATAAGCCCTGTGAGTGGGGGTGGCAGGGATGATAGGCAACATAAGCCCTGTGGGTGGGGGTGGCAGGGGTGATCGGCAACATGTCCCCTATGAGTGGGGGTGGCAGGGGTGATGGGCCACAGGTCCCCTGTGACTGGGGGTGGCAGGGGTGATGGGCAACATAAGCCCTGTTAGTGGGGGTGGCAGGGGTGATGGGCAACATAAGCCCTGTGAGTGAGGGTGGCAGCGGTGATGGGCAATAGGTCCCCCGTGAGTGGGGGTGACAGGGGTGATGAACAACAGGTCCCCTGTGAGTGGGGGTGGCAGGGGTGATGGGCAACAGGTCCCCTGTGAGTGGGGGTGGCAGGGGTGATGGGCAACAGGTCCCCTATGAGTGGGGGTGGCAGGGGTGATGGGCAACATAAGCCCTGTGAGTGGGGGTGGCAGGGATGATAGGCAACATAAGCCCTGTGGGTGGGGGTGGCAGGGGTGATGGGCATCATGTCCCCTATGAGTGGGGGTGGCAGGGGTGATGGGCAACAGGTCCCCTGTGAGTGGGGGTGGCAGGGGTGATGGGCAACATAAGCCCTGGTAGTGGGGGTGGCAGGGGTGATGGGCAACATAAGCTCTGTGAGTGAGGGTGGCAGGGGTGATGGGCAATAGGTCCCCTGTGAGTGGGGGTGACAGGGGTGATGGACAACAGGTCCCCTGTGAGTGGGGGTGACAGGGGTGATGGGCAACATAAGCCCTGTGAGTGGGGGTGCCAGGGGTGATGGGCAACAGGTCCCCTGTGAGTGGGGGTGGCAGGGGTGATGGGCAAAAGGTCCCCTATGAGTGGGGGTGGGCAGGGGTGATGGGCAACAAAAGCCCTGTGAGTGGGGGTGGCAGGGGTGATGGGCAACATAAGCCCTGTGAGTGGGGGTGGCAGGGGTGATGGGCAACAGGTCCCCTGTGAGTGGGGGTGGCAGGGGTGATGGGCAACAGGTCCCCTGTGAGTGGGGGTGGCATGGGTAATGGGCAACATAAGCACTATGGGTGTGGGTGGCAGGGGTGATGGGCAACATAGTCCCTATGGGTGGGGGTGGCAGTAGTGATGGACAACAGGTCCCCTGTGAGTGGGGGTGGCAGGGGTGATGGGCAACATAAGCCCTGTGAGTGGGGTGGCAGGGGTGATGGGCAACAGGTCCCCTGTGAGTGGGGGTGGCAGGGGTGATGGGCAACATAAGCCCTGTGAGTGGGGGTGGCAGGGGTGATGGGCAACAGGTCCCCTGTGAGTGGGGGTGGCAGGGGTGATGGGCAACAGGTCCCCTGTGAGTGGGGGTGGCAGGGGTAATGGGCAACATAAGCACTATGGGTGTGGGTGGCAGGGGTGATGGGCAACATAGTCCCTATGGGTGGGGGTGGCAGTAGTGATGGACAACAGGTCCCCTGTGAGTGGGGGTGGCAGGGGTGATGGGCAACATAAGCCCTGTGAGTGGTGGTGGCAGGGGTGATGGGCAACAGGTCCCCTGTGAGTGGGGGTGGCAGGGGTGATGGGCAACATAAGCCCTGTGAGTAGGGGTGGCAGGGATGATGGGCAACATAAGCCCTGTGAGTGGTGGTGGCAGGGGTGATGGGCAACAGGTCCCCTGTGAGTGGGGGTGGCAGGGGTGATGGGCAACAGGTCCCCTGGGAGTGGGGGTGGCAGGGGTAATGGGCAACATAAGCACTATGGGTGTGGGTGGCAGGGGTGATGGGCAACATAGTCCCTATGGGTGGGGGTGGCAGTAGTGATGGACAACAGGTCTCCTGTGAGTGGGGGTGGCAGGGGTGATGGGCAACATAAGCCCTGTGAGTGGGGGTGGCAGGGGTGATGGGCAACAGGTCCCCTGTGAGTGGGGGTGGCAGGGGTGATGGGCAACAGGTCCCCTATGAGTGGGGGTGGCAGGGGTGATGGGCAACATAAGCCCTGTGAGTGGGGGTGGCAGGGATGATAGGCAACATAAGCCCTGTGGGTGGGGGTGGCAGGGGTGATCGGCAACATGTCCCCTATGAGTGGGGGTGGCAGGGGTGATGGGCCACAGGTCCCCTGTGACTGGGGGTGGCGGGGGTGATGGGCAACATAAGCCCTGTTAGTGGGGGTGGCAGGGGTGATGGGCAACATAAGCCCTGTGAGTGAGGGTGGCAGCGGTGATGGGCAATAGGTCCCCCGTGAGTGGGGGTGACAGGGGTGATGGACAACAGGTCCCCTGTGAGTGGGGGTGACAGGGGTGATGGGCAACATAATCCCTGTGAGTGGGGGTGGCAGGGGTGATGGGCAACAGGTCCCCTGTGAGTGGGGGTGGCAGGGGTGATGGGCAAAAGGTCCCCTATGAGTGGGGGTGGCAGGGGTGATGGGCAACATAAGCCCTGTGAGTGGGGGTGGCAGGGATGATAGGCAACATAAGCCCTGTGGGCGGGGGTGGCAGGGGTGATAGGCAACATGTCCCCTATGAGTGGGGGTGGCAGGGGTGATGGGCCACAGGTCCCCTGTGAGTGGGGGTGGCAGGGGTGATGGGCAACATAAGCCCTGTTAGTGGGGGTGGCAGGGGTGATGGGCAACATAAGCCCTGTGAGTGGGGATGGCAGGGGTAATGGGCAATAGGTCCCCTGTGTGTGGGGGTGACAGGGGTGATGGGCAACAGGTCCCCTGTGAGTGGGGGTGTCAGGGGTGATGGGCAACATAGTCCCTATGGGTGGGGGTGGCAGTAGTGATGGGCAACAGGCCCCCTATGGGTGGGGGTGTTAGTGGTGCTGGCCATGCAACCCCTATGGTGGGCTGTTGTTAGTGGCCAGGATGTGGATCCCCTATGTGTGTGTGCCATGTTGCGTGTATGTGTCATTTGTTTGTGTTGTAGGTGTCTGACTTACTGTCTGCGCCGTCGGCTTCGGCGCCTGATCCGGTCATATATGTAGAGTACTGGTATGACCCGCGCGATGGGATTCATGATCTGTTCGTGTCGTACATGCTGCTTGTTGCTCTGTCTCGTACCCGCTGCAAGCTGGTCTGTCTCGTAGCCGTGTATTGATTTGTGGCGCGAATCGTAGCTGATATGCTTGTTTTCCTTATGCTGTGACGTGCCGTACGTGACGACCCATCCGGCTCGTAGGAAGTACGCATCGTACTTGTCATGCCGGAAACTGCTATGGATACTGCTTCCGGGCGACTCGGTTCCTCTTTAGGAGTTACGGCCCGGACGGAGAATGGGGCTTGATTCACAGCCTACGTGTCGGTCGTGATTTTGGCAGTTATGCGCATCGTTCTTCCTCGACAGGACAGACCGGCTCCGGGTAGGTGTCGGTCGCACGGTAAGGCTACGGACAGCTGTCCGACCGGCCATCGGAATCGGCCCCAGAGTGTCTGCGGACACTCTGCCAGGCAACATAATTCATTTGGCTTACTCTTGAAAATGCCTGGGGCTTGAGCCTGTCCCTTTGGTGCAGTCTGAGGACTGACTATTGGTTTCCTTTGTTTTATGCGGTTAATGTGTCTTTTATTAAGATGCCTTGTTTGAGCAAATAGCGGTGTTTGGGGTGCTGTTGTTGTTCTGCTGAGGCTCGGCAGGAGGAAAGACAACCTGCACCTCCTGAAGGCACACCAAAATTGTACATGTATGTTAAGCACAGCATTGGCCCTATTATGTTTAACAATGCCGAACTGCAGTGGCCACGAACAGGTACCTTTGATGAACAAAAACTGACTATCCTGCAGAATAAATTGTTTGTAAAATGAAGTAGACACTCGATGTTTAATTCTCTTCAGGTATGGTAAAAGGAAGCGAAGCAAAGGCGCATTAGAACAGAAAAAGAGGCCCGGAGAGGGAAGATGCCGATAGTGACTCAGAAAGCAGTAGGGTATGACAAAGAGAAAATAGAAAAAGGTATAGAGTGTGCTAACAGAAAGTTTTGATTGCCAAGTGACAAATCTTATGTCGCCCGAGAGGAAGGCGATACATTAGTGGAGGAGCTGTTAGAGACCTGACCTCCACCTCCCTATGCCCTGCAGAGACAATATACCCTGCTCTCCCGATGCCTCATTCTTCTGCTCCTCCTGCTTCCACCTCTGGTTCTTCTGCTCTTGAACTGCCTGCTTCAGCTACGGCACCTCCTGCTCTTTCTCTAGCTTCACACGCCGCGGCTGCAGTGACTACAAGTCTCCCCGCTATGCCTATTATTTCCACTTATGCTGTTTCTCCATCCCTTATACCCAAAAAACAGCCATTATAAACTTTAGTGCCTGCCCCTTCATCTCTTGTGTCTTCCTCAAATGTCTCTTCCCCGACATTGCTGAGTATTGGGATGCCGGTGCATGGTCCGGATGAAGGGAATAGGGTAGCAGCTCGAGAAAGAAAGGGGCGGTGCTGATTCGATCTGATGTGGGGAATGAGGAGAAAAAGATAGTGGCTGATCAGGCCGCACAGTGGCCTCGGAACTCAATTTACAGCATGGAGGATATGTGGAGTGTGGTGAAAGACTATGAGCCGTTTATGCAGCAGCATGCCCTCAAGCATATGTCGGCCACACTAATAGGGTTGTTGGAACAGTGTTTCAATAGTGTTGCACCTCAGATAATTTATGACATCCAGCACCGTGTATATGCGGCCGACATAGCTTCTTAAAATGTTTTTAGTAATGTTGCCACACTGATTGGTTATCGAGGTAGGCTACAACAGAAAACAGCAACAACAGTGTCCCAGTTTCCGATGAGGGAAGTCCACCCTATTTTTCACCCTGAGATACCGGAGCTGCGTAATCAGCTGGATGCAGCTATAAGACAACGAGTAGAGGTCCACTTTTAAGAACAATGGGTTTACACTCCATGGAAAAGGGGTGATGTTTTAGCTCTGAGGAGTCAGTTGCCAGACCCTAGGAAAAATCTGACTCCATATTGCAAAGAATTGACAGAGGACGCCTCGTCAACTGTGATGACGTTGGCAGTTATTGAGAGGTTTTTTGGTTTGCTGGTACCGGTCGATGTCTGGAGACAGGTGCATACACAGGCCCACATTGTGGAGTTGGGTGGCACTTGGGATGAGATCAGGGCATGGGATAAACAGAGGAAGCCTGGTGAGAAGCTTAGGGCTGATATACTAGCTTTGCCGAGTCGCATTATTACTTACATGCATTCCCTCATCCCACCTCGATGGGTAGATTGGGACAAGTTAGCAGCATGTCTTCAGCAGAAATATGAAAGTGTATCTGATTTCTTTACTAGGTTTGAAGGTGTGTTTTGGGATTTCAGTTGGTAGGATTTTTTAATGGAGGGAGGTGTCCGGTTGTTTGTTAACAGGTTACAGGCTTCGGAGAGCAGTTGAACTACATCCTCCTCTTCAGTGATATTGAGTATGGCCCAGTATTATGAGCATAGGGAAAATGAGGAGAAGGAAAAGGTAGAGAAGACAAATAAAGAGTTGAAGACAAAGGTGTTGATGCAGCAGGCAGCTAGGAGGAATGGTGGATGAAGTGGCACTGGTCCGGCCCGACAGTTGCCCCCCACTAGCAGAAATAGTGCACCTGTGGAGCTGAACCAGTGTGCGTATTGTAAGAAGGAGGGACACTGGCGAAGTGAGTGCCCGGAGTTGTTACAGAAAGTTACGGCCTCCAGAGGATGGGGTCCTCGAGGACGGGGTCGCATTGGAAGTGGTTGTGACAAGGTTCAGGCAGGCGAGTCCTCACAGGGTCGTTCTGATCAGAACTATTTTGATTTCTCTCGAGGAAGACAGTACTATCACGATGATTATGATATGGATGAGGTAACAGGGATGTCTACAGCTAGGACAGCCAGGGACAGGGTGAGGGACCAGTTCAGATACCTGTAGCTCAGGGTGGTCCTTATGTCACCACGGATTTGTACGGCTCGGTCAAAAGGTTTTTAAGAGATACAGGTGAAATGAATAGCTCTGTTTTTCATTCGCTGGTCCTTGAGGCAGGTCTGTCTGGCCAAAACAATGTTTTGGTAGGCTGTTCAGGTGTACCAGTTGTGAGCCCCATTTCCAAAGTCCTTGCTTTGACTATTGGCCCTTTTTACTGTAGATTGGCCATTCTTATTGACAACAAATTGAGGAGAGAATTTAACGAGACTTAATTTGTTGAAGACGTTGCATGAAACAATTTTTTGTTCTCCAGAGGGTGTCTATATGACGATAGGACCAAATGTGGCCACTCCCTGCTGAATTCAAAGGTGTGCCAGCCACATTGTGGGCTACAGATGATACTACGCAGGTTTGTTGCCGATACCTCCAGTCTCTATTAAGATCAAACACAATGCTGTGTTGCTTCGTATTCCTCAGTACAAAGTAACGCAGGCAGGGGAACGGGCTCTATTGCAGATAAATACAGGATTTGATTAAGTCAAGAGTTATTGAGGAGACAGCAGCAAATGTGTGTAATAGTCCTATTTTTCCCATTCTTAATAAGGCCCCCTTGGATTCCTCTGATGCTCATCCTGATGTCTATCATTTTGTGATTGATTTGCATGAGGTTAAAAAAATAGTGGTACTTCAGTTCCCAGTGGTCTCCGATATCACCGCTCTTCTGACGATGATTCCTTTCACTGCTAAATTCTTTTCTGTGATTGATTTGTAAAACGCTTTCAGATCAGACAACTAAGGAGACAGCCAGATCTAAGATGAAAAGAATGTTTGTGGCTGGTCCTGCTAGATGGATGCCTGACGGTGCGATGTTCGAAGATACATTGGAGAACATTAAGGAGATCCAAAGCGAGGCAACAATTGAGGAGTTAGCAATATGGCAGGAGAGAACAGGACATTTAGATGAAGAAAGGTGTTGGACTGAAAAGTAAGAGAAGCAGAGATGGATGTTACCAGATGCATACCTACTCCCTGTAGTCACAATGGCACACGGACCAGCTCACATTGGTGTGAAGGGAATATGTAAGTTGTTAGACCCTATGTGGCAGAACGATAACATCCCTAAGGTAGCTGCTCATCTGGTGAAGTACTGCATGGTCTTCATGATACACAATCCTGGAAGAGGCACCCCTACACCCTCCTGGTAACTTTGCACCAACTTCCTTCCCTTTCGAGGTTCTCCAGATGGATTTCGTCGAAATGGAACGAGTCAACAATTTGAAATATGTGTTAGTGGTTGTTTGTGCGTTTAGTCAATGTATTGAAGCTTACCCCACTAAAGAGAACACAGAAATGGCAAAAGCGAAGGAACTTCCAGAGGAAGAGGAGTTTGGAGCCACGCTGGAAAGCACCCCTGCCGGTCCTCCTCGCCACCCGGACGGGAGTGAAGGTGAACGGCCGGAAACATTGGATCCATTCATCTCACTGCTGGAGAGTCCTGTTAACCCTCCCCTATGACCAGTGGGTCCTGGATGACGTGGTCGGCCACGAGACAGAGAAGGTAACACGCTTCATCCCTTTCTGTGACACTCGACTTACATGGGTGCAAACGGAGGAGGATAACGATGCTATCTTGAATGAGGTGCCCCCCTCAGAAGTAAGGGCTGCCCAGGATCCTCCACCATCTGACCCACAGGAGATGGTGTCTCTGAATTTATGATCCTTTTTCGTGATGACATAGTGCCCGGAGTGGCTAGGTACAATTTATGCCACATCTAAGGGACAGTGCACCAAAGGAAAAGTCAGATTAGTAGGGATGGACTACATGGATGAAGAATAGGGTTTATGTACCCTGTCTACGGTACAAACGATAGATCAGGGAAAAGGAGATTGGTGCATTGTCCATGACACTGGACAGGGTAAGTTGAGGGTGTCTTCCCAGGAGGGAGGGTGTCCTATCCTGCGCAATGTGGATTTCTTCAGAAAGGGCTGTGATCATGCAGCTCCACCGAGAAGCGCTCAGAAGCATCACTGTAGATGAACAATAGGAGTCTACCAGCTAGGCTCAGAAGGACGCTGGGTTTTGCGCCTCTCTTCTTTCTTTTATCATCATTGGCTCCATTGTATGACCTTTCCTCTGGTAGTCCCATTTGGCAGCCTAATTATGGATGAGGAACAGCCCTTAGCAGCCACATGTTTTGAGCAAAGTGGTCCTGGTTGGTCTAGCTGGTCTTCTAAAAGCAAGATAGTCTTTGTTGGACAGGCCTCACAGACGGCTCGCGCCCTCCCCGCTCGACAAGGCCAGGACTCCGGGCCACCTGGCATAACCCCGCGACCAGCACCTGTACCCTGTCCCCCGACGGACCCTCTGCCCTCGGACCCCTACTCATCACGGGGTCCAGCCCCACCGGCTTTCCCGGCCGGGTCAAGCCGCCATCTTGGACCCTGTACCACGCGGCCGCCTGGCCTCCCCTCGACCCTAACCCCGGGCCTGGCCGGCCCCGACATCCCGGCACCACTATCCACCCAGGAGGTGAGCGGACCACTTGGCAGGTCAATGGGAGACCGAAGCGTCAAGGGCTCTCCCCCGCCAGGTGCCGATCGCTCCCAGCTCCCCCGGGCACTGGCTCCACCCCCTGCTGGGTGTCTGGACACCTTCATCCCGGACCCTCCGACCTCCAAGTGCGAGGGTCCGGACATCAAAGGGCACCAGCCCTATAACTGAGGCAGCTCCGGAGCAGGAAGGCAGTTGTATCCTGGAGTCGAGAGACACCGAGTGAACTCAACCCTGACGGTCTACTGGCGCTGCCGTAGCCCGCTCTTGTGAACCATCGTCCTACCTGCTGGCGCTGCCGCGGCCCGTTGTACCGACCATCCTCACCGGGACCTGCTGGCGCTGCCGCGGCCCTCTGCAACCTTCATCTTCCTGGGACCTGCTGGCGCTGCCGCGGCCCGTTGTAACGACCATCCTCACCGGGACCTGCTGGCGCTGCCGCGGACCGTTCATCTTCCAGGGACCTGCTGGCGCTGCCGCGGCCCGTTGTATCGACCATCCACACCGGGACCTGCTGGCGCTGCCGCGGCCCATACCACCTAACCACCAAGCTCGAGGATTGTGAGCTCATCACCATCTCATCCGAATTACCTGATTGGTAAATAGACTGTCCCGCTACCCCCTTCCCTACCTTACGAGACTCTAATCGAGGGGACCCCTGAGTCCAGACCTCCTTGTACCATTTTACCGTACCTTAAATAAGTGCCTATAAAGATCACTGAACCTTATCCGTGTGTGATATCTGTCTGTGGGGGGGGAAGTTACTTGTCTGTACGATCGCTGGAGACGGCTCTCCCCGGAGACCTCTCCTCCTGACCCCGGCCGACCCTCCCGGTCCATCTACCTTTTCTAACATTGGTGGCCAGCGGCGCGATCCGAATCAACGCGTAATCGTACAGAGAGTAGCTCACCCCACGACAAAGCACGATGTCGACCAAAGATAGCAGCTCCACCGAGAAGTTCCAAATGGAGAAACTAGAGGAGTACAACCACCGCGAACTGAGACAATTTTGCATAGAACTTGGCATTGCTACCACTGGCCTGAGTACCAAGGATGACCTAAAGCACGCCCTTGAGTCGTGGACAGAAACGGGGGTCGCAAGACCCTCAGACCAAAACAGCGTTACACCAGAGGGGAACGCCACGACTCCCGAGGAACGGGGAACGGGCCTCTCACCGGAGGAGATACGAGAAAGAGACAGAGTCAGACTGCACGAATTAGAGATGGCACGACTCAAGATGGATGGGGAGCTCAAGTTAGCTGAACAGAAACTCAACCTCGAGCAGATGCGGATTCGAGAGGAGCGAGAAGAAAAACAGAGACAGAGAGAGCTGGAAGAGAAAAAGATAACGCTCGAGCACGAGCGCCAATTGGCAGAGATAGAACTGCGCAAACAGCATAAGGACTTGGGGGTGCCTGAAAGACCACACACCCCGGGACCAACTGAGAAAAAAGTTCACATCCCCAAGGATGTGGTCCGCGAGTATGTCCGAGAAGACGACATACAACAATGGTTTAAGGCCTATGAGATCGCAATGACCTCCCACCGGATCGACCGGAGTGATTGGGGAGCCGGACTTTGGGGGAGATTTATCAACGAGGGTCGCGATGCCCTGCTGCAGCTCCCCGATCACCAAATGTCGTCCTACGACCACATGAAGGCTGCCCTCCTCACCCGCTACGGCCTCACGCCCGAGATGTACCGCCAGAGGTTCAGGGATTGCACCCGGATCCCAGGTACCACTTGGGTGGAATACGTGAACTATTTCAGCCGGGCCTTCGAGGGTTGGATCAAGGGAAGTCAGGTCACCACCTACGAACAGCTCTTCAACCTCATGGTATGGGAACACCTGTCAAACAACTGCTTCGTCGAGCTCCGGCAGCATCTACTCGACAGTAAGCTGACTGACCCCCGGCAGCTCGCCGCCGAAGCTGACCGGTGGGAGAGCACCCGAGTGGGCCGGAAAGGGCCACACGACCAGAACAGAAGCAACCAAGGCCAGCACCGTCCTCGGGGAGGAGGAGGAGGCCAGGGGCGGGGGAGAGACGCCTTGCCAGCAACAACCGTGGCCAGCACCCCGCCGCCGGCCGGCCGGGGCAACCCCCCGTTGCGGCCTGGGTACCGAGCCAACGTCACGTGCCACAGATGCCAGCGACTAGGCCACTACGCCAACGATCCGAACTGCCCGCTGAACCAAACGCCCAAACCCCGCCAGGTAGCTGCCGCTGCCCTGGGGGAGGAGCAGTCGTTGGAGGGTCCCGAGGAGTGTGAGCCGGACCAGCAAGGGTGGGAACCGGCCGCCATGGTCCTGGCATGCTTAGGGGGAAGAGACATGGTTCCGCGGGCTCCCCTACCCGCCAACACCAGGAAATACGGTCAGTGGGTGACCATTAATGGACAGAGAGCTGAGGCCTTGCGCGACACCGGCGCCAGCGTGACGGCCGTCCGCTGTCACCTGGTGAAGCCCGAGCAGATCTTGCCGAACATTCTCTGCCCCGTCCGCTCGGCAGATAACTCTGAAAGCATGTGCAAGATGGCCTGCGTCCCGTTTGAATGGGGAGGGGTCTCCGGCCTACTGAAAGTGACGGTCCGGGACGATGCCCCCGTGGACTGCCTCCTGGGGAATGACCTCGAGAGTTCCCCGTGGGCCACCGTCGAGAGAAGAGAGCACTTGGGGATGCTGGGCCTCCCGGACTGGGCCTGCATAACCACCCGATCCATGGCCGGCCGGGCCGCCCCCCGAGCAGAAGAAACCGAATGGCCGGCACCTCCGCCCCCGGTTGCCCCCGTAGAGGACAACGGCGAGGCCGACCTCCCAGACCCGGCCCCCGAAGAAAACGCGCAACCCCAGGACCTTCCGGATCTGGCTCAGTGGCGGCAAGAAGGGGGGCCCACCCAAGAACAGTTCCGCCAGGAGCAAAAGACCTGTCCCTCCCTCGAGGGACTTCGCCAACAAGCCAGCACCCAAGCCGCCGGGGACACCACCGGAACCCACTGGGTCTACTGGGATAACGACCTGCTCTACAGCGAGCAAAGAATCGCCGAGCTGGGGGCCAGTCGAGTTCTGGTGGTACCGCTCCGCTTCCGAGACTTTCTACTCAACCTAGCCCACGATGTCCCCCTGGCTGGGCACCTGGGCCAAGATAAAACGTACAGTCGACTGGTGACCCACTTTTTCTGGCCAAAAATGAGGAATGACGTCCTGAACCACTGCCGATCGTGCCCCACATGCCAAGCAAGCGGGAAGAGTGGCCGGAAGCTTAAGGCTCCTCTACAACCCTTCCCGGTGGTCACCACCCCGTTCGAGAGGGTGGGGATAGACATTGTGGGGCCGCTGGACCCTCGCACGGCACAAGGACACAGGTTCATCTTGGTACTAGTGGACCATGCCACCCGCTATCCCGAGGCGGTGCCCCTACGGACCGTGACCGCTCCAGTGGTTGGCCGGGCCCTGATGGGGATCTTCTCCCGGGTAGGCTTCCCCCGAGAAGTCGTCAGCGACCGAGGTACGAACTTCATATCGAAGTACATGAAGTCCCTCTGGCAACAATGCGGGGTCACTTACAGATTCACGACCCCCTATCACCCCCAAGGAAACGGACTAGTGGAGCGGTTCAACCGCACTCTCAAAGGGATGATTGGGGGATTGGAAGAGCCTCTCCGTCGCCAGTGGGATGTACTGCTCCCGTGCCTCCTCTTCGCCTACCGAGAAGTACCCCAGAAGTCCCTCGGCTTTAGCCCCTTTGAACTCCTATACGGACACCCTGTGCGAGGGCCCCTCAGCCTCGTGAAGGAGGGCTGGGAGTTGGCCCCCCTAACGACCCCTCCAGACGTCTTCAAATACCTCCTGGCCTTACGAAACCAGACCCGGCGCTTCAGGGAGATTGCCAAGGCGAACCTCGAGGCCAGCCAGGAAGACATGAAGAGGTGGTATGACCACAATGCCTCCTCCGTGGAATTCGAGCCGGGGCAGCAAGTATGGGTAATGTCCCCCACCGAACCGTGTGCCCTGCAAGATAAGTGGACGGGGCCCTTCAAAGTAGTCGAGCGCAAAAGCCCCGTCACTTATCTCATCGACCTGGGGACCTCCCGGAACCCCCTTCGGGTCCTCCACACCAACCGGCTCAAACCGCACTTTGTGCGCTCCGAACTAAGCCTCTTGATGGCTACGGACAGTGGCACCGAAGAAGACTCCGAGCCCCTCCCGGATCTCCTGAAGACTCAAGAGAAGGACGGGTCCGTGGATGGGGTCCGGCTCTCTGACGCCCTCACTACGGAGCAACGACAGGACTGCCGGGACCTCCTGCTGCAGTACGCTGCCCTGTTCTCCCTCACCCCCGGGGTCACCCCCTGGTGTTTGCACGACGTAGACACCGGGGACAGTCCCCCTGTCCGGCACCGGGCCTACCGCGTACCAGATCGGGTACGGGCCTGCATACAGGAGGAAGTGGCCAAGATGCTCACGATCGGGGTCATCGAGCCCTCGGACAGTCCCTGGGCCAGCCCGGTCGTACTAGTCCCCAAAGCCGCTGCCCCCGGCACCGCACCTGAACTGAGATTCTGCGTCGACTACCGGGGCTTGAACGCTGTCACCCGGACCGACGCCCATCCCATCCCCCGAGCAGACGAGCTGATCGACCGGCTGGGGGCCGCCCGCTACCTTAGTATCTTCGACCTAACGGCGGGCTACTGGCAAATCGGCCTCACACCCAGGGCTCAGGAACGGTCGGCCTTCTCCACCCCCGATGGCCACTATCAATTTAAGGTCATGCCCTTTGGCATGAAGAATGCCCCCGCCACGTTCCAACGCCTTGTGAACCAGGTCTTGGCGGGGCTTGAAGAATTCAGCGCTGCCTACCTGGACGATATCGCTGTGTACAGCCGCCACTGGTCCGACCACCTCCGTCACCTCCAAGAGGTCCTACAAGCCCTCCAGCGGGCCGGCCTCACCATTAAGGCCGGCAAGTGCCAGATTGGCCAAGGGTCTGTGACCTACCTTGGGCACCAAGTGGGGAGCGGGCTGGTGGCCCCCCTACAACTTAAGATTGCTGCCATCCAGTCCTGGCAGCCCCCCGTCACCCAGACCGAGGTCCGAGCCTTCTTGGGGCTCACCGGCTACTACCGGCGGTTCGTGAAGGAATACGGCAGCATCGTGGGGCCCCTCACGGGTCTCACATCCAAGAACCAGCCAAAGCGGGTCAATTGGACTCCTGACTGTCAAGCGGCCTTCGAGGAGCTGAAGGCCGCCCTGTGCACCGCCCCGGTACTCCAGGCCCCCGATTACAGTCGGGAGTTTGTGGTGCAGACCGACGCCTCCGACCACGGCATCGGAGCCGTCCTCTCTCAGTTGAACCTCGAAGGTCAGGACCAGCCGGTGGCCTTCATCAGTCGACGTCTCCTGGCCCGAGAACAGCGTTGGAGCACCATCGAGAGGGAAGCCTTCGCAGTGGTGTGGGCCCTCAAAAAGCTCCGGCCCTATCTCTTCGGTACCCACTTCCGGGTACAGACCGACCATCGACCCCTGCAATGGCTGATGCAGATGCGGGGGGAGAACCCAAAACTCTTGCGCTGGTCCATTTCCCTGCAGGGAATGGACTTCACTGTGGAGCACCGACCGGGCCGAGACCACGCCAACGCGGATGGCCTGTCCCGCTTTTTCCGCCTCGACGAAGAGAGTCCCCAAGGGGATGGGTGACTCTCCCCGCCTTCAGCTGGGGGGGACGCATGTTGGACAGGCCTCACAGACGGCTCGCGCCCTCCCCGCTCGACAAGGCCAGGACTCCGGGCCACCTGGCATAACCCCGCGACCAGCACCTGTACCCTGTCCCCCGACGGACCCTCTGCCCTCGGACCCCTACTCATCACGGGGTCCAGCCCCACCGGCTTTCCCGGCCGGGTCAAGCCGCCATCTTGGACCCTGTACCACGCGGCCGCCTGGCCTCCCCTCGACCCTAACCCCGGGCCTGGCCGGCCCCGACATCCCGGCACCACTATCCACCCAGGAGGTGAGCGGACCACTTGGCAGGTCAATGGGAGACCGAAGCGTCAAGGGCTCTCCCCCGCCAGGTGCCGATCGCTCCCAGCTCCCCCGGGCACTGGCTCCACCCCCTGCTGGGTGTCTGGACACCTTCATCCCGGACCCTCCGACCTCCAAGTGCGAGGGTCCGGACATCAAAGGGCACCAGCCCTATAACTGAGGCAGCTCCGGAGCAGGAAGGCAGTTGTATCCTGGAGTCGAGAGACACCGAGTGAACTCAACCCTGACGGTCTACTGGCGCTGCCGTAGCCCGCTCTTGTGAACCATCGTCCTACCTGCTGGCGCTGCCGCGGCCCGTTGTACCGACCATCCTCACCGGGACCTGCTGGCGCTGCCGCGGCCCTCTGCAACCTTCATCTTCCTGGGACCTGCTGGCGCTGCCGCGGCCCGTTGTAACGACCATCCTCACCGGGACCTGCTGGCGCTGCCGCGGACCGTTCATCTTCCAGGGACCTGCTGGCGCTGCCGCGGCCCGTTGTATCGACCATCCACACCGGGACCTGCTGGCGCTGCCGCGGCCCATACCACCTAACCACCAAGCTCGAGGATTGTGAGCTCATCACCATCTCATCCGAATTACCTGATTGGTAAATAGACTGTCCCGCTACCCCCTTCCCTACCTTACGAGACTCTAATCGAGGGGACCCCTGAGTCCAGACCTCCTTGTACCATTTTACCGTACCTTAAATAAGTGCCTATAAAGATCACTGAACCTTATCCGTGTGTGATATCTGTCTGTGGGGGGGGAAGTTACTTGTCTGTACGATCGCTGGAGACGGCTCTCCCCGGAGACCTCTCCTCCTGACCCCGGCCGACCCTCCCGGTCCATCTACCTTTTCTAACAGTCTTTGTAGTAATTGTGGTTTCTTGAAGAGAAATATCCTGTGCAGTCTTTGATTGGTACTACCCCTGTTCTGCCTGAGCATGTATTTGTCACTTTGGCCCCTCATAAGGAGAGACCCAGACAAACGTATGTGGACAATGATTTCTTACAGATGCTCCATCAGGCGCACCATACCTCTAATGTTACTTATTGCTGGGTTTGCGGCGTGCTCCCTTCTGTGATGCATAAAAATGTTTTACTAATGTCCCTTCCCTTCTCTTATTTAGGGAGCTGTGAGGTATGGTTTTAACTGTTTACCATGGTGTACATCCATTACCATACTGATGTAATGAATATGACGTAGGCCGATTATGAGACTGTGTTACAATATATATCCGTGTACACCAGGAGTTTACTCCAGGAAAACAAGGGGCCCCAGATACTATGCATCCAATTGCCTGTATGAATATTTACGAAGTCAAAAAGAATGTAACGTGGCTCCAAAATGAAATAATGGATTTTCAAGATTTTAATGTCACTGAATACTTCAGGTCCTTTCAGATGCGCATAATTACTCAGGATGAAGCAATGCCAGTGCCAATAGTTAACATAACAGCTAGTTTCTGTGTCCAAGGTTTTGGGAGAGTTAAGGTGGGAAGGAGTATTCGCAATTATACCTATGACTTGAGCACAACCAATAGCCCACCTTTACTTCCACTCCATAATGTGTATTTTGCTTGTGGGTCCCAGGCTTATATATGGCTTCCCAGGGGGTGGTCAGGCATATGTTATGTCTCTTTCCTGCTACCACCAGTACATATAGCACTGTCCAATTACCATAGGGACCATCGATTACAGCGTAGGGGAGTCAGTTCATTCCGAGTTAGAAGGGTTATCAATAAAGAAGATATAGATCAGACAGACACTTTTCTGCAGCAGTTTACTGATGCTTTAAAGGGTATTCTGCCCTTCTGGGGTCCCATGTCCAATAGCCTTAACATTCGCCGACTCACAAGGGTTGTGGAGGGAGTTATTAACACCACGGCAGGAATACTGACCAACATTACAGCTGTGATAAATACAGGCCCCAGCTAGGCCCGCAGAGTACAAGGGTTCGCTCTCCTGTAACAAAAACTAGAAGGAAGTTGGCACGGAAACTGCAAAGTACAAAGACAGAGTTTATTAACCCTTAAGGGTGGTCCTACAACCTATACAACACTCTTCAGTATTGCATAGAGTAGCACAAAGAACTTGCATACACAGTCCCCTTTTATACACAACAGAGGGGCTCATAAGTGGGTGGATACAACATGAAGCAAAATTCATTACCTTTTATGGTCATTTCCATACAGAACCAATATGTGGGTGGAGTTAACACACTCCTTAAGCCCGCGAAAACATGGTCAAGCAAGGACTAACTGATAACAGATGTGGTCAAGTCTGGGCATGCGCCAGACGGACAAAGGAGCTATTTATAGACTGTTACTAGGCAGATTAAAGAGCAACTGACACGAAGATAGGACTCTTCTCGTGCTGAGCACGTGGAGACACGACAATACAAAATGGAGTCCAAACATTAGTCAACATAAGGAGAGAAACTTGGTCCATCTAAGGGGAATTCATGTCTTCAGTGAATGCTTAATCACATCGCTGTTTCAATTTTCAACAGACGACCCTTTCAGCATTTGCTGAAGACATTCGGTTTATTAGGATAATCATCATATATGTCAATTTTCATCATTTCTTCTACTTCTTTAGTTAAATGTTTCTGATAGGTGACATTGGCAATAGCTTTCTTATCAGGAATACAGAATGACACACATAGGGAACAAAGTAAAGGACCACATTGGACACAAATGCAACAAGAAAACAGAATTGCTACAATAATACAAAGACCAGTCAAAACCTTCCACCCCCATGTGGTGATCAATGCCCAAAACCATCCAGACAAGGTCCAAGTGCCATTTTCTGTATGGATTTCAGCTGCAATTTTATGTAATTTATTGATAGCATTATAAACTGATGGTGTATGGTCAGGAATAAACACACAACAACTACTTCCGATAATTTTACATGCTCCACCTCGGTCAGCTTACATAACATCTAATACCATACGATTCTGTAATGCAACAATTCTGGTAATTTGTAATTCTTCCGTAAGATTCCCAAGAGCAGCAGCGGTTTGATTTGTCACAGCCTCTACAACTCTTGTTAATCTTTGAACTTTCCTACTATTTAGGGCAGCTCCAAAAAAGAAAAACAATCCTAAATTAAAATCAATATACTGCTGCAAGCTAGTATCAGTTTGGTTGACATCAGCCATAGATAGAGTACGTTTATTACAGTCACATTGTTCAACAACTTCAAATCTTTATGATAAGATGCAGGTGCCAAAAATACAGGAGGTAATAGGAATGCTACATAGCATACTCCGGACCAACCGGCTGGCAAACGATAATAACCCTTATTCCCACATACGAAGTATGTGTTATGGAAAGCTAAGAAAGTACTATTATTCAACCCGTCAATGTTCAGGATAATGATACAGTCACTAACACCAACAGGAATATAACCCACACTCTGGACACACAGGTCCGCTTGAGCTTGTGCCACTTGAATCACAAATCGTTCTCTCCCTACAGTGTCTCTAGTGTTCGTGAAAATGTAGGGGATCGATTCATTGTCTGGTCGATATTCTTCCCATTCCCATATTGTCCCATTCGCTTGTGGATAACCATCTTTATCTTGATGACATTCCCTATTAAGTCTAAAGAGTAATCGTCCCAGTGTAGGTTTCCGTGTGGCAAAAAGCAAAGTGTACCATGCTCTACAAGAGCCATTATGAGAATAGGGAAGAGGTATGAATGGCGTTCCTCCTTTCTTCTGATGAGCTGGCATCATACCACATATCCAACAGTTCGTAGCATTAGTAGCAACATGGGTGTGATGCAACATCTGGATGAAAGTGTTATTCAAATAAGATTGACGATGCTTCAATTCTTGATACGGAAGGGTATAAAAGTAGTGCTCCTCAGGCACTGGGGTGGTCAAAACAAGCAACTCACGGGCAGGAGTCACATCCTCAACAAACCATGTGGTTATACCAACAATAGCCACAATGATAATAAAGCTTGTCACACAAAGAATCTTCTTCTTCTCCATCTTGTAGTAAGAAGTCAATATCTTCCTGAAACTAAAAGGGTTGTCAGAACTCTTCCCCTTAGGCAGCCGTTGATTTCTTCACCAGCGGGCCAAGACGGGTGTCGCTACACTAATGCAGGGCTGATCCCCCCCCTTGCCACATTGGCTCTCCGTTTCACTAACCTAAGGGCCGTTCTGACAACTTTGGATACAGCAATCACTTTCTTGGTCTGAGGTGATATCTTCCTCCTTCAGGAATCGTTTGGTTCGGGAAGAGCTCCTCAGTGTCGTTCGGTTCCACAGCACGGCCTTTCTCCGCAGTCAGGATTTCTCGATGGTCGGTCAACACAGCAGGCTCCACCAATCCAGGCGGCACTTTACGACAGTGTAAGGAGTGGATCCAGTTCTTCCGATTAGAAACCCGCACAGCTGTCCTCGTTGCGAGCAAGACTTGCTCAGGACCAACCCATCTCGGCTCCAGACTGTTCGTCCTTTCGAAAACTTTCAGCATCACCTGGTCTCCACGTCGGAGATTATGACCTTCACCTGTGGACCGATCAGGGAGCGCTTCTCGAACCTGTTGATGAATAGAAACCAAATTATCCGTTAACTGCGCCAGATAATCATTCATCATTACACAAGGTACATCATACACTGACCTCGGTTTTGGTGGACCCCAAATATTCATTGGGCGTCCAAACACGATCTCATAAGGTGTGAGACCGGTCCGAGAATGCGGTATCGATCTAATTGACAATAATGCCAGCGGTAAAGCGTCTGGCCAAGTCAAAGAAGTCGAAGCTTGGATCTTAGCGATCTTAAGCTTCAGAGTACTGTTATACTTCTCAACCAATCCCGCAGACTGAGGGTGAAATACTGCATGGAACTTCTGGGTAATGCCTAGACCCTTCAGGACATACTTTATAACATCTGCTATAAAATGAGGTCCGTTATCACTCCATAGCAATCTGCAAACACCGTATCGAGGGAAGAACTCCTTCAATAGCATCTTGGCTGTAGTCATTGCAGTATTGTCTTTCGTAGGGTATGCCTCAACCCATTTGCTGAAGGCACAAACCACTACTAGAACATACTTCAGATTGTTACAGCGCACAAGCTGAATGTAATCCATCTGCAAAACCTCAAAGGGTGCAGTAGGTGTTGCAAATACTCCTGCTGGAGTTCGTGTACCCTTTCCTGGGTTATACCTCAGGCAAATCATGCAAGTCTGCACTACCCTCTTTGCCGTACTAGCGATCTCCGGATGCTCCCAAACTTGTGTGAGTAACTTAACAATTGCGGAAGCTCCGACATGCGCTAGTCCATGTGCCATCTGAACCATAGGTTGTACGAAGGCTGTGGGTAACCTCCATTTATCCATCTGCTTATTTCTCCAACACCCTTCGTCATCTAATTCTCCATCGTTGGACCATTGCTCCCGTTCCTTATCGGAAGCGGTCCTCTGTATTTCCAACACTTCTCTCCTAGCATCGTGCCATCTTTCTGCCTGTGACTTCACAACATACATTGCAGTAGCACCAGGCTGCATCGCAGTCTCTCGTGCCACCCGGTCTGCCAGAGCATTCCCTTCTCCAACTTTATCAACCACTTTCTTATGGGCACTACATTTAATTATAGCAATCTTCTTTGGATATGTTAATGCAGTCAAAAGGTTGTGAACTAACTCCCCATACATTATCTGCGCTCCATGTGACGTTAGAAACCCTCTCTCCTTCCAAAGTAGGCCGAAATCATGCGCTACTCCGAAGGCATAGCGGCTATCTGTATAAACATTCACACACAATCCTGCACTGAGCTCACATGCTCGTGTTAATGCTATCAGTTCCGCTGCTTGAGCTGATTTCTGCGGTATGCGTGCTGTCTCCACTATTGTTTGCAGTGTGGTAATTGCATACGCTGCTGAAGTGGTACCATCTGGTAGCTTCAGGCATGATCCGTCCACCCACAGTTCTCCATCTACATCTGTAAAGGGCGTATCCTGGAGATCAATACGACCCTTTGTCTGTTCCTCAGTCACAAGAATACAATCATGTGCTTTTCGTGCTTCAGACTGAGTTTCCGGGAACGGCAACAATGTGGCTGGATTTAACGTTGCACACCTCTTTAACGTAATATGAGGAGCCAAAAGCGTCAACTCATATCCCGTTAAACGGGCACTGGTCAAATGCTGCGTCTTTTTCTGATTAAGCAGGGCATCAACAGCATGGGGGACTAATACCAACAGCTTATGAGATAGCACAATTACCTCGCTTTGGCGTATTGACACAGCTGTGGCCGCAACCGAGCGAAAACAACCAGGCAACGCTCGGGCAACAGGATCAAGTACAGCCGAAAAGTATGCACAAGGGCGCTGCTTGTCGCCGTGCATCTGCACTAAAACTGATAATGCACATCCATCTTTCTCATGCACGTACAGTGAAAAGGGCTTCATATAATCAGGGGTACCTAACACTGGTGCTGAACAAAGGGCTTGTCGTAATTGCTGAAAGGCAATTTCACACTCATTTGACCAGGGAAGTGGAATTGGTGGGTCTTTTGTCAAAAGTGCTAACAATGGCTTAGCTATGTGTGAAAACCCCAATATCCATTGCCTACAAAAAGAAGCAAGACCCAGAAATGCACGCACGTCCTTCTGTAAGGAAGGCACTGGCGTGTCCAAAATTGCTTGAATACGATCTGGTGTGAGTGCACGCCCCTCCTTAGACAAAAGGTGACCCAAATAAGTCACCTTTGGTCTACAGAATTGCAATTTCTTCTTCGACACTTTGTGATTGTGAGATGCCAATAAAGAAAGCAAAGATAACGTACTCTTCTCACACAGCTCAGGAGTGTCAGCCCCCAACAAGATGTCATCGACATATTGTATAAGGGCGACACCCTCGGGCAGAACAAAGGAATCCAATTGCCTTTTCAATGCTTGACTGTAAATACTAGGGCTTTCTGTGTAGCCCTGAGGGACTCTACAAAATCTATAAGACCTATTATTCAGAGTAAAACCGAAAAGGTATCGGCTATCAGGGTGAATAGGGATCGAAAAGAAGGCATTTTTCAAATCAATAACTGAAAACGTGGTCGCCGTTGGCGGGACCAAAGTGAGTAACGTCGTGATGTCAGAAACCACTGGATACTGAGGTATCACAATCTTGTTCACCTCCCTTAAGTCAATGATAAACCGATAAACCCTGGTATCCGTATCTTTTTTCAAAATGGGTAAGATAGGACTGTTGCAAACATTATAGGGAACTTCTTCCACTACCCCCACCTTAATCAAATCCTGCACAATCTGTCTGAGTGCCTCCTCCCCCTCCTGGGAAATACGATACTGAGGGAGGCGTGGTAACACCGCACCCTCCTGGACACTAATGTGGACAGGCGGAATCACCATCTGTCCCACATCAGTATCCGAAGTGGCCCACAAAGAACGAGGGAGGGAAGCTAATGCAGTATCCTCCGCAACCACACACATCCGGTCTGTCATCGGGTGATTATCGTTTAATATCACACGCACTCCAGCGGGGGAACAGCGGATCGTAGCTCTGAAATGCTTGAGCATATCCAGACCCATAATGTTGTCAGGCGTGTTCGGGGCAAGCAGAAACGGACAGGGTGCAGAAAAGGGATCAACATGGAATGCAAGGGGTCGGGAAAGAGGGCTTCGAGAGAGTGTACCATCAAACCCTACCGATGTAACCATTAAGCCAGATGGGGGAGCCCTCGGAACCAATTGCTTGGACAGCGCACTGCGGGTAGCTCCTGTATCAACTAAGAACCGGTCAGTAGAACCCAAAACATTTGCTGAAACATAAGGACCCTTCTGATCAACCGGCACTTCAACTGATTCTAACCCCCATCCAACGCAATCCTATGCATGCTGTGAGTCATGATACCCAGAACGGTCGTTCCCAGACATTTGGTACTGGTGTTGCCTATCAAACACATTAGGCCTATCCCGTTGCTGTATGCTAGGCTCAAATCGAGTACGATCATTAGAGTTCCCTCTATAATTCGAAAAGCCCCCTCTTCCTCTCGGCGGTCCCTGACCACGTCCCGGACGAGATGCATACAATACCGGACAATCTCTGGCCCAATGACCCGACTGTTTACAATACGCACATTGATTTCTATTTACATCTGACCGACCCGAAGGGGGACCATAGAATACTCCCCTACCTCGTTCTACACCCCGACGAGGCGGACCATACACTTGCGCTAACATCACCTTTGTTTTCAAATCTTTCGATTTTTTCTCCTCCTGCCCCTTCGCTTCTTGCTCCTGACGTTCATAATACTGAGCCATAGTCAGGAGGGATGCCGGAGACGAAGTGGACCAAGAACTTTCACTCGCTTTTAAACGAGCTGCTATTCCCGGTAATAAGTTCGCCACATACTTATCCACAAAAAGATGGCGACCCGTATCATCCGTAAGTGACTGACCACTGAAATCATGAAATGTCTCCTCAAAGCGCGTAAAGAAATCTGAGACTGATTCATCAAACTTCTGTTTACACGATGCTAACATATTCCAGTCAATCTTTTTAGGGGGAATAATCGTTTTCAACTTAGTCAAAATAGCAGCAGGAAGATCTAAAATAATCCGCGGTGGTTTTTGCGCGGGTTTTCTCTCCTTATCCTCATCCTTAATCTCGGACCACCTAGCCTTAAAAGCGGGAACATCATCCACCTTCCGCACAGATCTCCACATATCCGGTGGCAATATGAGCCCAAAGAACAAATCTATATCTGCTAAAGTCATAGTACAAGAATTCAAGGCCCCCTCGACCTCTTCATAAAAGGCCGCTGGATTCTTGCGGGGGTCAGGCAATGCATTCTTTAATGCCATAACATCAGCCCTATGCCAGGGAGTATAGACCCAGTTATACACAAAATACCCCTTAGCATCGGCGGAAGTAATATCTGAACTAGTTCCCGCTCCTTTAGGAGGAACATACAAAGGTGCCGCCTCTCGCATCGGTTTAGCATGCACTAGTTCGCTCTTATCTGAGTGGGAGGTAGATGGTTGGTCATCGCTGATACGTGGATCCGACTGCTCCTCCTCCCCTGCCTTTAGGCGCGCTCTCTCTTTAAGGTCACTCGCCGCGTCCCGCAATGCAAACAGTCGCCGGACCGCATCAGATGCCTTAGAGGGGGAAAAAACACAGTTACGCAATGCTTTAGTATCTAATACTACATCATCAGGCTCGAAAACTTCTGAATATTTCCGAAAGGCAGTAATCACTTCATCAGAAAAGGTTTCAAGAAAATACAACTTCTCTCTATCCCGCCACGTTTCCAAAGAGTCCAACAATTCAGCAAGGGATAACTTTCCCTTAAGTGCACGAAGAGAAATTTTCCGAAGCTCACTCATACGCTCAACTGATAACATAGACCGCGTGTCTACCTTATCCGAAACCAATCCAGACTCCTGCGATTTCGGGGCGGACGCGCCAACATAAGGGGGCGGAGAACGATCTAATAAATAAAAATCATCTTCAAGATTAGTAAGGACAGGATAAAGTGGCTGGCGGACAGCATATTGACCCGAGACTTGCAACCTACGCTCTTTCTCTTGTCTCTCCGCCAGTTCTCTTTCCTCCCGATGCTTCGCTTCCTGTGCTCGCACATGATCATTTTTCCGTTGCTCTTTATCAAACAGCGCTTACTCACGTTTCTCTCGCTCACGCACTTCCTTCACCCATAACCGTACACATTCAAACATGTCTTGCCGAGCACGCCGTTTACACATACACTGTTCCACATACTCAATCTTACGCATATCAAATGATCCATACAAAGGCCAGCGCAACTCAGGATCCTTTTTGGTGTATTTCCTCCATACTGTGCTGTACATTATAGAAGAAAGACCATGCTTCACATACATATCCCTATTAGGAGTCCCCTCTGGGGTGGCTGGAGCAGATTCCTCGAGGTTCAACCAGTTTCCAAAGCAGCAGCACCACTTACGGAGTGCGCTAAAAGCAGGCATGCTCAAAAATAATGCAAAATATGCAGTATTATCAAAGAAATGGCACTTAAACTTTGCGCCGTTCAGATTTACACAGCTCCGGAGAAATATCTCCACATTACCTGCCTATATGTGTTGCAACGCATATATTCTCACAGTAATCAATACAAAATATGACCGGTCATCACAAATCAAACTCAAATAGCCAACCCAGGCATCAAAACTCGGAGCAAGTACCGTACAACGGTTCTTACCAATCAAGAGTGTCCAGGTTCCAACTGCCAAGTTCCAAAATTCGCCCAAACGGCTGTCACGGCAAACCGACAGAAGAGGTCTCAGTCGAGGACCGGCGCCACCCAGAAGGTCAGCTCGGAAGGGAAGGAAGAAAACCTGGGGATGCCAGGACTAAAACGCCACTGGCAGTGATCACATCCCCGGCAAAATTCCTCACCTTCGTCACAACCAGTCCTTCGAGCATCCGAGTCGCCGATGAGCCCCACGTGACGGGCGCCAATTGATGAATACAGGCCCCAGCTAGGCCCGCAGAGTACAAGGGTTCGCTCTCCTGTAACAAAAACTAGAAGGAAGTTGGCACGGAAACTGCAAAGTACAAAGACAGAGTTTATGAACCCCTAAGTGTGGTCCTACAACCTATACAACACTCTTCAGTATTGCATAGAGTAGCACAAAGAACTTGCATACACAGTCCCCTTTTATACACAACAGAGGGGCTCATAAGTGGGTGGATGTTGGAACTGGGGTTGCCAATTCACAAAGGTAGCCTGGCTCGTGGCAGGAAGGCTCCCGAAGGCCTTTGGTGTAACGTAGTTGTACAGCACGCACATCCAACCAAGCAGAGTTACGCACGCAATGATAACACACCACACCACTTGGGTTTAAAAACAAAACCTTTTATGTAGTCTGTTGTAGCAGGAAGTAATTTAGCATAAATTCATTTGTGTCTATAAATAACTCATATTCAGAAAATTAGCATGGAGTCATTACTATCTGCGAATAACATATGCAATAAATTAGCATAAACTCATTACTATCTGTGAATAACATATGCAATAAATCAGCATGAAATCATTAATATCTGTGAACAACTTATGCAGTAAATCAACATGAATTCATTAATCCACTAGGTAACTCATATAGAGGAAATCAGCATGAAATCATTAATATCTGTGAACAACTTATGCAGTAAATCAACATGAATTCATTAATCCACTAGCACTTCAACCCGCTCTACTAGTGACACGATAACTGGGGTTCTTATCCCCTTGTAACAGGAGCGATCTGGTATGGCTTTCAGTCACCACAGTGGAAAGGGGGGTTCCTTATGGCACATTGGCGCTGTCTTAATGGTTCTTTCCCCACCTCATACGCTCGATGTGCTAAGGCCAGGGATGTCCCACTTCTCCCGGCGTCTCCTCGGCACCCTCGGCCCAGTCTTAGTCTTTCCCGGGGAGGGGCGGATGAGGGGCTGCCTCCGGTGAGACTCGAGACTTCACGGCAGCCCTCCCGCGCTGTTGGGATCTCCGCCCCCCTCCCCGGGGATGTTACCTGTTCTCTTCGGCCCTCCGGGGCCCTTGCGCAGGTCTCTACGATGACAGGGAAGTCCCGGAGCCGCTTCACCCCCGCCGGAGCAGTGCCGCTCGCGGGGAGTGCTTACGGCGCTCTGTGGAGGCTGGACGTGGGCGGGAGCGGGGGCGAGGCCTGAGACGCGGCCGGCGCTCTCGTCACGTGTTAGAGGGGGAGTCTCCTGGGAACGGCTGCGATCATCAGGGGATAACACCGATGATTCTCCTCAGCTGACGCGGGGCCCTCGAGCGGGGCGGCCGGCCCTCCTGACAGTGGCAGTCACCTAGGGCAGCAGCGGTGAGTCTGGGGCACAGTATTACGTCTTGGCTCTCGTGCTGCAGGACTCGGGCAGCGGCGGTGTATCGGGGCACTTAGCGCTTCACAGCCACAATGCTTTAGGGGGATGTCGGTGCTCCAAAGAGATAGTTCGTCAGGGCTCAGCGCCTCAGGGAGGTGACGGCGCTCTTCAGAGTTAGCGCTTCAGGTGTCAGCGCCTCAGGGGGATAACGGCGCTCCACAGGTATAGCGCTTCAGGAGGTTTCTGGCATAGCGCTTCAGGAGGTTTCTTATATCGCGCTTCAGGAGGTTTCTTATATAGCGCTTCAGAAGGTTTCTTATATAGCGCTTCAGGAGGTTTCTGGCATAGCGCTTCAGGAGGTTTCCGGTTTAGCGCTTCAAGAGGTTTCTTAGGCAGTGAGGAGGGGGGGGGGGTGTGGGGTTGGAGGCTGCTGCCAGTTAGGCCTTACTGGATGTCCCCTGGGGATTCCCTCACACTGGGCCAGGTCAGTGGGTTTGGTCAGGATTCCTCACACAACTTAAAGGGCAAGGCCTAGACCTAGTCACCGCTAGTGGTATAGGTGCCCCCTCCCCCTTCTGCCTAAAACTCCAGCACAGGGTCCCCCCAGGTCAGTGGTACCTCATCAACTGACTAGAAAGTTTCCCGCCCTTTCTATTTATACTCCCAGGTCAGGTGACCTCTCTCTATTCTGGAAGGTTCCAGGGGCTTCTACATTCTAGGGATGGTCAGGGGAACCAGGCTAGTGATGTCACAATACCTCAGGGTTCTAGACAGCTCCTGGCAACTAGGGCGCTACTTGAAAGACCGCTCCGCAGTAGCAGGGGTCGGTGGCAGCCATCTTAGTGGTAGAGAGCACCTGCACCTTAGCATTGACCAGCAATGGTAAGGTGCCCGAAGACCTAGAGCCAACCAAAAAGAGGGTGGAAAAAAAATGAGGCAAGGGCGAAAAAAACAGGGAAGATCACCCTAAGGCGGACAGGTCTAACAGGCGTCCCCCCCAGCCGAAAGTGGGGAGACCTTCCCAACCTCTAGGGAGCTCTCCTCGCTAAGGCGGAAAAACCGGGAGAGACCGTCCGCATTGGCGTGGTCAACTCCGGGCCGATGTTCCACCCGAAAGTCCATCCCCTGTAGGGAAATGGACCACCTTAGCAACTTTGGGTTCTCGCCTCTCATTTGCATGAGCCAGCGAAGGGGGCGGTGGTCGGTCTGTATGAGGAAGTGAGAACCAAAAAGGTATGGTCTCAACTTCTTCAACGCCCAGACCACCGCAAAGGCTTCACGTTCAATGGTGCTCCACCGTTGTTCCCTGGGAAGGAGCCTTCTGGATATAAAAGCCACCGGTTGGTCTTGGCCATCCTGGTTCAGTTGCGAGAGCACAGCGCCTATACCATGCTCAGAGGCATCTGTCTGCACGATGAATTCCTTGGTATAGTCAGGAGTCCTAAGCACCGGAGCGGTGCACATCGCATGCTTCAAGGTGTCAAATGCCTCCTGGCAAGCAGCTGTCCAGTTGACTTTCCGTGGTTGCTTTTTAGATGTCAATTCAGTCAGGGGGGCAACGATGGTTCCATACCCCCTGATAAACCGGCGGTAATATCCAGTGAGTCCGAGAAAGGCTCGGACCTCAGTCTGGGTCTTGGGGGGCTCCCAGGCCAATATGGCCTCAATCTTGGCCTGGAGGGGCTGCACCTTACCCCCGCCCACCAGGTGTCCCAGGTAAACGACAGATCCCTGTCCGATCTGGCACTTGCTGGCCTTGATGGTTAGACCAGCTCGCTGCAGAGCCCGCAGCACCTCCTGGAGATGCTGCAGATGGTCCTCCCAGCCGCTACTGAAGACAGCTATGTCGTCCAGGTAGGCCGCTGAGAAGGACTCCATGCCAGATAGCACCTGGTTCACCAACCGCTGGAACGTGGCCGGAGCATTCTTGAGCCCAAAGGGCATCACTTTAAATTGAAAGTGGCCCTCGGGGGTGGAGAACGCCGTTTTCTCCCGTGCTCCGTCCGCCATGGCAATCTGCCAGTACCCTGACGTCAAGTCAATGGTACTAAGGTACCGGGCTGCTCCCAGCCGGTCAATCAGCTCATCCGCCCGAGGGATCGGATGAGCGTCTGTCTTGGTGACGGAATTCAAACCCCGATAATCCACACAGAACCGAAGTTCTGGTGTGGTGCCCGGTGGGGCCGCTTTCGGCACCAACACTACCGGACTTGCCCAAGGGCTGCTGGAGGGCTCAATAACTCCTAGCTCCAGCATCTTGGTCACCTCACCCTGGATACTATTCTTCACTTTGTCGGACAGCCGATAAGACTTGGCTTTAACCGGTGGGCTGTCCCCTGTGTCCACATCATGGGTACACAGATGTGTGATTCCAGGCGTGAGGGAGAACAACGAGGCGTACTGCTCCAGTACCTGGCGGCAGTCCCTCCGTTGCTCCGGGGTCAAGGATGGGGAGAGGACCACTCCCTCCACCGTACCATCCTTTTCGTGGGCCGCCAGAAGGTCAGGAAGAGGTTCGCTCTCTTCCTCCTCGCTTCCATCCGTCACCATGAGGAGGGTCATCTCCGATCTCTCATGGTGTGGCTTCAGGCGGTTGGCGTGGAACACCCGATGGGGTTGCCGGGGGGTCTTCAAGTCTACTACATAGGTGGTCTGGCCTCGTCGCTCCACAATCTCGAACGGACCAGTCCATCGGTCCTGGAGGGCGCTAAGCTCCCCAGGCTCCATGACCCACACCTTCTGTCCAGCATCCAACTCCACCGTCCGAGCGTTGCGGTCATACCACTCCTTCATGACGGCTTGACTGGCCTCTAGATTGGTTGAGGCCTCCTTCCACAGCTTGGCCATCTGGCTGCGGAATGCCAGCATATAGCTGACAACATCCCGGGGAAGCTTCATCGAAGTCTTCTCCCATCCCTCTTTGACAAGGCTGAGGGGCCCCCTAACGGGATGGCCGTAGAGCAGCTCAAAGGGGCTGAACCCGACTCCCTTCTGCGGCACCTCGCGGTACGAAAATAGCAAGCAAGGGAGGAGGATGTCCCATTTCCGCCTCAAGTCCTCTGGCAGGCTCCGGATCATCCCCTTTGAGGTCTTGTTAAAACGCTCTACGAGTCCGTTAGTCTGGGGGTGATAAGGAGTGGAGAACCGATAGGTCACCCCGCACTCCTTCCACATGGCCTTCATATAGGCTGACATGAAATTTGTGCCCCTATCCGACACCACGACCTTGGGGAATCCCACTCGGGTAAAAATCCCCATTAGGGCCCGCGCCACCACGGGTGCAGTGATGGTCCTCAGAGGAATGGCCTCCGGGTACCGGGTGGCGTGGTCCACTAACACCAGGATGAACCGGTGTCCCGAAGAAGTCGGAGGGTCCAATGGTCCCACAATGTCGATCCCGACCCGCTCAAAAGGGGTCCCGACCACCGGAAGCGGTTCCAAGGGGGCCTTCACCTTGGTTCCTGTCTTGCCACTTGCCTGGCAAGTCTTGCAGGTCTTGCAGTAGGTGTCAGAGGCAACTCTCATCCTGGGCCAATAAAAATGCGGAACTAACCGCGCGAAAGTCTTGTCCTGGCCCAGGTGTCCAGCTAGAGGTATCTCATGGGCTAACTCCAGCAAAAAGGTCCGGTAGCATTGGGGTACTACTAAGGCCCTTGAGGATCCATGCACCGGAACCTTCGGCTCGCTATAAAGGAGGCCATCCTCCCAGTACACGTGGTAATTACCGGTCTCCTTATTGATCGCTTGGGCTGTGGCCTGTCGCCGCATGCCTTCAAGCGTGGGGCACTCTCTCTGGCCCCGGCGAAATTCCTCCTGGGTAGGCCCTCCTCCCACGCACCAATCGGCCGGGATAGATAGGTCCCCCACAGGAATAACATCCACCTCCGCGGACTCTGGAGCCACAACCGCCGGCTCCCCTTCCATCACACGGGGGGTAGCCATCTCCTCTTTTTGGCCAACCTCGGGTTGGGCTATTACTTCCGGCTCCAACCCGGTGTGAGTTCTCTGCCGGGCAGCTATGGACCTTGTGACCACACAGGCCCATCCTGGTAACCCCAGCATTTCTGTGTGGGCTCGTAGCTCCACTTCCTTCCAGATATTGGTCTCCAAGTCGTTCCCGAGCAGACAGTCCACTGGCAGGGCAGGGCTCACTGCAACTTTTAAGGGGCCTTTGACTCCTTCCCACTCAAATGAAACCTGAGCCACCGGGTAATGACTCAGGCTGCCATCGGCCAATACGGCCGGATGGAACACGTCAGGGATCAACTGCTCCGGGGACACCAGCCGCCTTACTACGGTGGTCATGCTGGCACCTGTGTCCCTCAAAGCCTCCACCTCCTGTCCATTCACCTGCACCCTCTGCCGGTATTTGGCAGTATTCGATGGTAAGGAAATCACTGGAACCTCTTCCCTATCCCCCAGTGAGACAAGGGTCAGGCCTGTCCACTCCCCCTCCCTATCTAGGGGCAACTCCACCCCAAGCGCTATACTAGCCACCCCAGGGGGCTTACCTCCTGTGGGGGCGGGAGTTCTTTTGCGACACTGGACATCCCCCTTATAGTGTCCCACCTCCCCACATTCATAGCACTTGACTATTCTGGGTGGTTGACCCTTGTCAGGGTGAGTGGACTTTGGGAAACTGGACTGAGAGGGGCTCCCTACACCTTTCCCAAACTGCCTGTTTGGTGGGCCTCGGGAGAGCTCCTTCTTTTTATCTCCCCCCTCTTTCCTCTGGGGGGTGCTCTGTCCACCCTTCGGGCCATCTGCCCCGGAACCCTTAAAGGTCACTCGGGTACTAACCCAAGTGTCCGCCTCTTCCGCAAGTGTCCGGGGGTCGGTCAACTTGCGGTCCACCAAGTGTTGGCGCAGCTCCGGAAAACACTTATCCAAGAGGTGCTCTCTCAGAAATAAGTTGTACAGACCCTCAAAATCCTGCACCTCGCTGCCACGCACCCATCCATCTAAGGCCTTCCGGGCATAATCATAGAAATCCACCCAGTTCTGCGTGGTTAGCTTGTGACTGCTACGGAATCTCTGACGGTATCTCTCAGGGGTGAGGCCAAACTTTTTAAGCAATGCCTCCTTCATCACCGGATAGTTGGTTTGGTCTACCTTCTCTAAATACAGGAGGGTGTCCCTCACTACAGGAGGTATATATCTGTACAGGCCACCCCCCCAGTAGCTTGTGGGCACCCCATGGACCTTCAGGGATACTTCGTACGCCTCCAACCAGCGGTTGATGTCATCCCCCACCCCGTAACTAGCAATCACATCTTTTGGGAGGTAGAATTTAGGCTCCCGTGGAACCTCTGGTACGCTGCCACCATTTACATTCCCTTGCGCACTGATCTGTAATGCTCTCAACTCCAATTCTTTGAGCTGGAGCTCATGCGCAAGCTTCCTTTCTTCCATTGCTAGCCTCTTATCTTCCTTTTCTTTTTCCAACTTTGCAAGCTCCCACCTTAGTAACCTCTCCTCTCTCCTGTCCTCATACTCCTCCGGCGAGGCACTCCTTCTAGATACACTACTGCCTGCCCCAGAACGTCTCCCTGGCGACAGGTGTTCACTGACATCAATGTGCAGCAGGTCTAGTTCTCCTGACGTGCCCGCCTCCCCTAGTGCCCCCTGCCCCTCCGGTTCCTCGTCCCCTTTCCTCTCTGGGTGGGCTAACACCCAGGCTTGTAGGGCTTTACGGAGCTCTTCTCCTTTTGCTCTCTTCCCCACTGCCACCCCCATCCCCTGACAGAAACTCCTCAGCTGAACCACCGAGAATTCCTCTATGTTGGCTAGCTGGAACTCCATTCTGACAGGTGGGGACCCAGACAATATGAGTGAATATCAGGACGTAGGTAACAACTTAGGGCAATCCTCTGGGCACACCGTTAGACAGTAGGGGCCACCTGGCTATGCTTGCTTAAACAATAGGTGTCCAATTGCGGCGTACTCTGCTTCACTGAAGGGTGCTGCACAACTACAGGTTCTAATCCCACCGCTGAGCACCAAATTATGTTGGAACTGGGGTTGCCAATTCACAAAGGTAGCCTGGCTCGTGGCAGGAAGGCTCCCGAAGGCCTTTGGTGTAACGTAGTTGTACAGCACGCACATCCAACCAAGCAGAGTTACGCACGCAATGATAACACACCACACCACTTGGGTTTAAAAACAAAACCTTTTATGTAGTCTGTTGTAGCAGGAAGTAATTTAGCATAAATTCATTTGTGTCTATAAATAACTCATATTCAGAAAATTAGCATGGAGTCATTACTATCTGCGAATAACATATGCAATAAATTAGCATAAACTCATTACTATCTGTGAATAACATATGCAATAAATCAGCATGAAATCATTAATATCTGTGAACAACTTATGCAGTAAATCAACATGAATTCATTAATCCACTAGGTAACTCATATAGAGGAAATCAGTATGAAATCATTAATATCTGTGAACAACTTATGCAGTAAATCAACATGAATTCATTAATCCACTAGCACTTCAACCCGCTCTACTAGTGACACGATAACTGGGGTTCTTATCCCCTTGTAACAGGAGCGATCTGGTATGGCTTTCAGTCACCACAGTGGAAAGGGGGGTTCCTTATGGCACATTGGCGCTGTCTTAATGGTTCTTTCCCCACCTCATACGCTCAATGTGCTAAGGCCAGGGATGTCCCACTTCTCCCGGCGTCTCCTCGGCACCCTCGGCCCAGTCTTAGTCTTTCCCGGGGAGGGGCGGATGAGGGGCTGCCTCCGGTGAGACTCGAGACTTCACGGCAGCCCTCCCGCGCTGTTGGGATCTCTGCCCCCCTCCCCGGGGATGTTACCTGTTCTCTTCGGCCCTCCGGGGCCCTTGCGCAGGTCTCTACGATGACAGGGAAGTCCCGGAGCCGCTTCACCCCCGCCGGAGCAGTGCCGCTCGCGGGGAGTGCTTACGGCGCTCTGTGGAGGCTGGACGTGGGCGGGAGCGGGGGCGAGGCCTGAGACGCGGCCGGCGCTCTCGTCACGTGTTAGAGGGGGAGTCTCCTGGGAACGGCTGCGATCGTCAGGGGATAACACCGATGATTCTCCTCAGCTGACGCGGGGCCCTCGAGCGGGGCGGCCGGCCCTCCTGACAGTGGCAGTCACCTAGGGCAGCAGCGGTGAGTCTGGGGCACAGTATTACGTCTTGGCTCTCGTGCTGCAGGACTCAGGCAGCGGCGGTGTATCGGGGCACTTAGCGCTTCACAGCCACAATGCTTTAGGGGGATGTCGGTGCTCCAAAGAGATAGTTCGTCAGGGCTCAGCGCCTCAGGGAGGTGACGGCGCTCTTCAGAGTTAGCGCTTCAGGTGTCAGCGCCTCAGGGGGATAACGGCGCTCCACAGGTATAGCGCTTCAGGAGGTTTCTGGCATAGCGCTTCAGGAGGTTTCTTATATCGCGCTTCAGGAGGTTTCTTATATAGCGCTTCAGAAGGTTTCTGGCATAGCGCTTCAGGAGGTTTCCGGTTTAGCGCTTCAAGAGGTTTCTTAGGCAGTGAGGAGGGGGGGGGTGTGTGGGGTTGGAGGCTGCTGCCAGTTAGGCCTTACTGGATGTCCCCTGGGGATTCCCTCACACTGGGCCAGGTCAGTGGGTTTGGTCAGGATTCCTCACACAACTTAAAGGGCAAGGCCTAGACCTAGTCACCCCTAGTGGTATAGGTGCCCCCTCCCCCTTCTGCCTAAAACTCCAGCACAGGGTCCCCCCAGGTCAGTGGTACCTCATCAACTGACTAGAAAGTTTCCCGCCCTTTTTATTTATACTCCCAGGTCAGGTGACCTCTCTCTATTCTGGAAGGTTCCAGGGGCTTCTACATTCTAGGGATGGTCAGGGGAACCAGGCTAGTGATGTCACAATACCTCAGGGTTCTAGACAGCTCCTGGCAACTAGGGCGCTACTTGAAAGACCGCTCCGCAGTAGCAGGGGTCGGTGGCAGCCATCTTAGTGGTAGAGAGCACCTGCACCTTAGCATTGACCAGCAATGGTAAGGTGCCCGAAGACCTAGAGCCAACCAAAAAGAGGGTGGAAAAAAAAATGAGGCAAGGGCGAAAAAAACAGGGAAGATCACCCTAAGGCGGACAGGTCTAACAGTGGATACAACATGAAGCAAAATTCATTACCTTTTATGGTCATTTTCGATACAGAACCAATATGTGGGCGGAGTTAACACACTCCTTAAGCCCGCGAAAACATGGTCAAGCAAGGACTAACTGATAACAGATGTGGTCAAGTCTGGGCATGCGCCAGACGGACAAAGGAGCTATTTATAGACTGTTACTAGGCAGATTAAAGAGCAACTGACACGAAGATAGGACTCTTCTCGTGCTGAGCACGTGGAGACACGACAATACAAAATGGAGTCCAAACATTAGTCAACATAAGGAGAGAAACTTGGTCCATCTAAGGGGAATTCATGTCTTCAGTGAATGCTTAATCACATCGCTGTTTCAATTTTCAACAGCTGAGCTTCAGGCTACAAGACTTGTTGCTCTTCAAAACCAGATGGTGTTAGACGTCATCCTTGCTGATTGGGGTGGGGCTAGTCGCGTCATCGGTAGTAACTGCTGTAAGTACATAACGGACCATACTCTGAATGCCTGTGCAGCAATACAGAAGTTGTATCGACTTGCATCCAATATTCACCAAGAGAATGACACCTGCTCCCTTTCTGGTTGGTTCTGGGGTTTGATAGCATCCTGAGGTTAGAAAATACTCCTTTTCGTAGTAGCCATTGTGGGTGTCATTTTCACTTGTTGCCTGTGTATTAATTGTCTTCCTGCCTGCTGTACATATTGTGTTAGCAAGTTAACATCTGCACCCAAAGCCCCAGGGCATGATGCTAAGCCCTCAGCAATGATGATGCAAACTGTCCATGACTGGATGAATATAGATGAGGGTATTTTTGAATATTAGCAGTATGTGTATTGCCTTGCATTACTGATTTTCTAATTATGCTAGAATAGAATTGCTAGCAGATGCTAGAAGGAGGGTCTGTTGGACTGCAAATGCGTCTAGCTGACTCCTATTAGCATTTTGCGAGTTAAGTTAGTATTTGGGGCACCATTCTGTCTTCAGCCGCCATTTCATACTGTGATCGAAAGTAAGCTTCTGTCTCATGAACTGTCTGCCTCAGCGAAAAGCTGTTTCGAGTTACTTCTGCCTATTGTATTTAAGGTTGAATCATAATGCACTAATGAACAGCTTATACTGTCTTCGCCTGCCTTTTCTTTAACGTAGCCTTGCTCCCACACTAGAGAGGGTTGAGCCTGAACAAGGCAACCTTGAAAATGTGATAACATGTACCCATTCTGCAGGTGGTAGCTCATCCTTCTGTACCTCCTTTGTTCATCAGTGCCCAAGCTGGAAAATTGCAGTCTGGGTGGGTCTTTAGGGGTGTTTGTACTGCATATTATGTTTTACCAAGTGTTCTGAAGTCAGTCCCCTCGGAGGCTACTCTGATTGGACTCCGCTCAAGTGCAATTACTAACAAATAACTTGTTTTGTATTCTGTACTGTTTCATTGACTGTTCATTTCTTGTGGAAGGCCGAGAGGTGGTTGTGATTCGGGTCACTTCCTTCATTCTCAGTGCCTTAAAGGTTTTCGCGGGGGGGGGGGGGGGAGCATGTGTCGCATATTTTAAATAATAAATATCACTACCTCCTCTTAGCCCTGGCTCACGCCAGGGACTATTTATTTTGGTTCAGGAACACCCATGCTTTTTAAAAAAATTATTTGCTGCAGATTCGGGGGATCCACCACAAGTTTTGCTGCAAAATCATATATATCCTCCCCTGCTAAGAAAAACACTGTTCATCCTTTGATTGGCAATCCCCTAGAATGCCTAGTTCCCTGTCACCAATGGCCTTTCGTGCTGAGTGGCACAAGCAGATTCCTGATATCTGCTTACAAAATGGGCTTCTATTTTAAGTTTGAAGTGTTTAGGATTGGACACTGCTTGCATATTGACTGACCCTCATGAATGTTCTGGATAAGCTTGGTAGCTGCTGGATGACATATTGCTATGTGTGCCCATCTTGTACACGTTTGACATTAGGAAAGCTAGCAATGGCATATAGATATTCGTTTTCCCCTATAAGTCTATTTGTGAATGGATATAAGATGTACTGTGCCACAAAGCTGCAGGAAAGTACAATAGCACGTTGTGATACCTCTACAACAATTGCTATAGTAATCTGAAGCTTGCTAAAGATGGCTTGAAAGGAATTAAAACCACAACAGATGATAAAAAATTACTCCATCTAACATTAATACTATTTTCTATACAATTGATTTGCCAAATTTACTTCTGAATTTGGTCCATCTTAGAAGAGCACTATCAATATGCAGAGGTTGGTATTCAGACAGGAGTCACAAAACAGTTGCACACTTATAATGCAACATCAGTTACCCCCCGGTCCTTCCTGTCCTCATCCCATTCTTTACTAATTGGAGATGACCATCTCCACAACAGAAAAAAAGAACAGAAGAATGCTGGGACACCTAATCTCACCCCCTCCTACTGGGAGTACATAAGCCGTACCTACCCAGCATTCAACATGTTCTTTTTTTCTGTCTGCCGACAGAATGGGACGTAGTTCTTAAGTGAAGTTACCTGCTGCTGCTTCTTTCTGCAGTCTTCTCTTGATCCCGTTGGGTTGCTGGGATGTCCTTGATGTACTGTGCACAGTCTCCTAGCCTGCCGGGATTGCCACAAGCCGCGTTTGTTAGTAGACGGCCCTTTGTGGCTGAGGCGCCTATCCTCTCTGTCTGTTCCGGGTTCGAGGATGCATCTTCCTGTGGCTAGGCCGACCTGGAAGATGTGCAGCTGATGCTGTGGGGTGACTCGGGAAGGTCTTGGTGGTGCCCCTGAAGTTCCTGGCAGGCCGGTGTGGTCTTTTCCTGCATTGTGGCCATTCCACCCTAGAGGCACCTGCTCTTGTCTAACCTCCGATATTCAGCAGGGTCAGGCCTGGTTTCTAGCTGGATGTGAGAACACCTGGGAATGCCATGTGCTGCAGTTTTTTCATATTTGCCCGGCACTGGTCTGATGGAGGGCGACTGGGTTGGCTGCTAGGAGCAGACGGTGTGTGATGGTGTTTGCCTGCCCTGGGGGTGAGTACCACATAGCATTTTTTTTCCAGTCCTGGTACTGCCTGTGGCCGTATCACCCTTCTTGCATGTGTTCAGGTCTTCTCTCAGGTTTGGGCCTGGTTAATGCCTTCCCTGGGAGACCGCCTGGGCATGGCAGATGATGTTGGCAACTCACTGGTCTTTTGAGACTCCGGCATCCCTGTTGCTTGGTCTGTGTTTGGGTCTCTGTTGTGTCTCTCTTTCAGGGGGTATTTCCTGGGTGGCCTTCTGCCCAGTGCTGGGTTTGTTGTCAGTTCTTGGGCTGGCTGGTGGGAGCAGGCAAAGTGGTGTGGTGTCTTTCTGCCCCAGGGGTAAGTACTGCTCAATGGTTTCTCTCCTGTTTTTGCTCTCTGACTCTGGCCTTTGGAGTCCCCAGGCTCCCTGATGCTTGGAATATTTTTTCTGCCTGTTTCCCGGTGCTGAGTTGATGGTCTGTGCCTGGGTTGGCTGGTGGGGGTTGACAGTGTTGTGTGGCGACCACCTCCCCAGGTGGTTTTCGTTCGGGCTTTCCTTGCTCCTCTGTGTATTTGTTGCATTTCTTTTGACCTGCGCCGGGACCTTGGGGTTCCTAACCACTCTGCTTCTTGGGCTCCAATCTCGCCTGGGGGATGGTGCTGTGCCCTCCGTCTTGGATGTAGTGACCCTTGGTGTTGGAGTTTGCTGGTGCACTGTGCCTCTGCTGACTTTCGCTGGTCTCCTGCGGCTATCTGTGGTTGTCTGTTGGCTCAGGGGCTGCTCTGGTGGTGCTTCTAGTATTCCTGGTTGCCAGAGTTAGTGTTTACCTGTTGCCCAGCATAGGGTCGCGAGTTGGCTTTTGAGGTTTGGGTGCCATGTCGCAGTTTCCTTCTCCACTCTTTGGTTCCTTTCAGTGTGCTTTGAATGCTTTTGGGGGTCATCTGCCACCCTGCTGCTGGATCATTTGCCACTGATGCGTGTTGGTTATTGTGGGTCGTCCTCCGCATCTGCCTTGGCAGCATCTTCTTTTCTACCCTATTGCTTTGTAGTGAGTTCTCTCTGAATACGTACAGGCATTGTTAAGTTAGCATAACCACGTTAGATGTTAGAAAGCCATCTTTTTGCTTTTGCACACGACACTGCGTTTACATGTTATTTCTTAAAACAAACTGCTGACTCGAGACTTGCTTCACACAAGAGCAATCTGTTGTTACCATCCCAAGCTCTGCGCAGCGACCTTGGTCTGTACATGGTGTGACAAACAGTCTGGATTATTACACAATGCATGTTTTCCACTCTAGGTTGATCGCCCCACTATTTAGCCATAACACACGCGCAGCTGCACATGCCTGAAAGTTGGTGCATTTAATATCACAGACATCATGTTTATCATTCAGACCGAAGACGAGCCTTCCTACGAGAAGACTCCGGATGCTCCTGTGATGTGATTTCACTAAGCTGATCTTTGAGGTATGGGGTCCCCTATTCAAGCCTAAGAGACCTTCTATTAGCATAATAATAATATTAGCTTCTTAGTAAAGGGAAGGTGGTAGTATCCACTGTCATTATAATATGATCACCCCTTTTATATTCTATGGTATTGTAACTATGTTGCTGGTTTTGATATTAATCATTTGTCTGCTTGTATTAGCCAAAGTACTGCATCTTAGGACACGTGGTCTATAAAAATAAACCCCTTTTATTTACAACGTGTCTCTGTTGATTATTGTTGTGGACTGATGTGAGAATAATATACGAACAGGTATTTCCGATTCCCACCATTCCTGAGAGTATGTACTGAGTCGCTTGTTCTGGGTTGTCTATTCATTGGGACCGCCGAGCTAAATCTCGGATAACGAATGGGACACTTATGCTAGCCGGATACTGGGTTCTGGGTTCTGAGGTGAGTTTCTGGTACACCACAATTCACTGAGGTCCTGGGGTTCTTCGCATAGTTCTGTGTATCAGCAGAATCCCTGCAACATGGCGCACCTAACGTTTGGTCTATGAGTTGAAACGCCTTAGTAGTGCTTACATTTTAGTCCACAACACCCTCATTCTTGTTTCCGGATAACAAGTCTGACGGATTTAAACCTACCTAGTTCTATTGATATAGGTTCCTTCAAGCTTGATCATTAAAAAGGTTATTGAACCCTTGTGCTACTAAATACTTGAAGTGTAGCTTGTCCTTATGGCAGTAGACATTGCGGCGCACAGCCGTGCAGCTCTGAAACGTCATTTGACGCAGTATGGGGTGCCGGACACGGGCATGGACGTCATCTTTGTAGTGGGAGCCGATGCGGCTCACCCGTTTGAGTTGTTCTATTCCTGGGTGACGATTCCGGCAGTCAGTGGGGATGACGATACCTTTCATTCTTACACTGCTACTGCCGTGCCTGCTAACTATGCGCCGTATAGGACACAGGAGATACCAATATCTGCTTGGCAACATCAGATTTGGTTTAATGGCGCCCTCCCCCATGTGGTTATACCGCCGAGAATGGGCCCTTTATCAACTGCAGGGGCCACTTGGCCGGTACTAGCCGGATTTACGCCTCATCCCCGTTACCTCACGGTGACGGTGGCTGAATTGCGTGTACTACACACTGCCCTTATATCAGTATATAGGGCGTTGGTGCAGTATGTGTCGCGCACTGTACAGGCGGGGGCGCCTGTTAGTGCGGGACAACCTAGTGATCGTCACGCGGTGGTCATTAGTCCTGTTATGGTCAATTCTGTTATGGGCAAGCGCCCCCTCACAAGGGATGATTATCCTTTTTGGCTTGCTGAAAAATTTGACCAAATAGAGGCGGTTTATCCGCATACAACTCCTGTGGAAAAACACAGGATCCTCACCATTAGTTTGCCTAAAGACTTAGTTCCCCATATAGATGATTGTGTATCCTGGGGTAAGATTTTTGCTGCGACGTACGCGCAGTGCTTTGGCACTCCGTCTATGTTACAGCTGCCCTCCATAATTAAACAGGTTCAAGAGGACCATGGAGCGGAGTCTGCGATAGAATTGGGGATGCGGCTCCTCGGAGATTTTGGCCTGGTGGCTACCATGATAATGGGAAACCTTAAGGGTGATGCGTTGCACTTTCAGGTTCGTAATGAACTGAAGAAAGTTGCTGAAGAGGACAAGCCGCAGGAATTTGCTAAAATAATTTCAGAAGCATATCGTGATTTGGGGCGTAGCTCTTTAGGAGTTAAGCCTGTGATCAAAAATCCCGATTCTAAGCAGCAGGGTAAGGCAGAAACTTCTGGTAAGGATGGTCGGCCAATTTTTCCAAAACAACCTTGGCGGACTAAGCAACAGGGAAAGCAGCAGCAGAAACAGGGCTCTCGGCCTGCCTCTCCCGTACAGTCAAGTAGTGAACGCACTTATGATCTGCGAGATCGTGCTACTATTAAGTCTCCTGATAGATTTCAGGTTTCTGAACCGCGCTCTCCTCGTTCTTCACAGGAAACATCGGCTACACAGTCTGGTGGCGGAGGCGGTGGCAAAGGTCGGGGTGCTCCACAACAGCGTGACCAACCCCGACAGACTGAGGGTAAAGGCAAGCAGGACGAGTTTGCTCGACAAAGACCCCCGTTTCAGAAGAAGAAAGTGGCGGCTCTGACGGCAAAATATGCCTCAGATAGTGCGGACACAGCTTCAGAACCGGACATGGGCGCTGACGCTATTGGACAGCGCGGCAGAAATTACCATAGTCCGTCAAGCTCTGCGTCCATTTCTGGCGGCGACAGCAACTGATGTATTGGTTACTGTTGAAACAGCTGACACCAGAGTGGCTCCCCCTGATAGACTTTATGAAATAGTCTTATTAATAGAGGGTGACATACAACGTACTATAAAAGGGATTTTTTGGGATAATCTGACCACCACCTATGATATCCTCCTAGCGGAGGCAGATTGGCCCCCAGCCTTCATTTTGGAAGCTCCTAGAGGGGAGGAGAAAATCCTCCCGTCCTTTGCGCACACTGTGCCTAAGGACCAAGCTGAAATGTACGCTGGTGAATGGGCGCTGGCGCTTGCGCCAGCGGTATATCGTACTCAAGTGGGTTGGGACCGGTTGTCCCCCTGCCATGAGATTCCACTGCGGTCTATGCCCCAGCCTCAGCCCCAATATCCCATGCGTCGTGAAGCTAGACCTCACATCGCGGCGATCCTTGAACAATTGGAATATCAGGGTGTAATTGAAACTTGTGTGTCCCCTATGAATAACCCTTTATTCACTGTAACGAAGCCTGACGGCTCGTACCGTTTAGTTTTGGATTACCGGCACCTAAACTCCCATTGCCGGACCTGCACGGTACAAAATACACATAGCTCGGCTCTAGTCGACAGTCTCGTGCGTAAACGATTTAAAACGACACTTGACATTTCCAATGGCTTTTTTAGCCATAACCTGTCCACACTGAGTAGCCAGTGGACAGCGTTTACTTCGGGCGGAAAACAAAAACAGTTTACCAGATTAGCCATGGGCTACAAAAATAGCCCTGGCGTCTTTTCCGCTCGCGTGGTTTCTCTCTTAGAAAGAATAGACCCCGAGGCATACTCCTATGTTGACGATATCTACCTCACGGATGACGAGCTGTTGCCGCATCTGTCTCGAGTCGACAATATTGTAGTGAGTTTTGCTGACTATGGCTACAAATTCAATTTTGCGAAGTCTCACATCGCGGAATATACGGTGTTGTTTTTGGGCTACGAGCTCAATAATGAAGGAAAGGGGTTAGCTCCCCACTTTCTGGAAAAGTGCGCATGCTTGAGTGCGCCTACGACACTAAAGAAATTACAATCTTTGCTGGGCTTTCTGAATTTCGGCCGTACGTACATTCCTGATTATGCCCAACGTATCAAGCCGCTTTACGCCTTGGTACAACCCACATTTTCGAAGTCTAGCTGGCAGCTGGAACATTCTAAAATTTTACAGTCTTTACAGGCTGATCTTCTTGCTTCACAATATTTGCTGACACGTGATAACCGCACTAACCTGGTGATAAGAATAGTGCCAGGCGCCGTGGGTTTCACGTATTTGACGTTTAATGAGGGCGATACAGTCCCCATTGCGTACAAATCCCACTTGTACACCTCTGCTGAATTACGTTTTTCTGCGGTCGAAAAAGTTCTGACTGCTGTACAGATGGCGATCCTTAAAGAACGCGCACTGTCGCATGGGAAACAGATTCTGGTTGTAACACCCTATCCTGCCTTAGAAGCAGTGACAAAGGCAAGTGTACCAAATTCTAAAGCTTTGCATCCTCGGTGGATACAATGGGCCACAACACTGACATCGCCAGACGTCACTTACATCTTTGATGCCTCATTACAGACTCAAGAGTTCTTGCAGTATGAATTCGTTCATCCGGCACCTCTGTCTTTGCGCCCGCTCGAAGAATACCATTGTGTCATATACACTGACGGGTCTGCGCAGCCCGCGATTGGATCGAAGCACGCTTATTCAGCAGCTTGCGCAATTGTCGTAGGTACATTCGTAAATGGTGAATTCCAATCTGATGCAGTGCATACGCAGTCATTGGGTGATTGTACCGCGCAATTGGCGGAGCTTCGGGCTCTGGTGCTTGCACTGGAGTTTGCTGATCCCCGGGTCACTACTCTTATAGTGAGTGATTCCTTCTACTGTGTCCAGTCCTACAATGACAATTTACACTTCTGGTCTCAGAATGACTATCGAGACACAAAAGGTGGCACAATTAAGCATAAAACGCTTTGGGTTCGAGTGGCAGACTTTAAAGAACGTCTCCCTCTCGTGAATGTAATTCACACTCTTGGTCACCAGCGACTTGGTGTCCATGCTGTCGGCAACAGCTTGGCTGACGAGGCAGCAAAAACAGCAGTGGCTACATACTTAGTGGCAGCAGTTACCAGATCAAAGAGTAAGATTGATGATGACATCTTGGCAGCTATTGCTGCTACAGAGAAGGGAGGCGATTACCCGAAGGGTTTTCCTTCTCGTTACATTTACCATTTAAGTCCTGATAATGTCCCATTAGTGAGGATTAACGACGTTGGTGACAGAATTATTCCCAACGCGGACTGCAGACCCGCACTGATTCTGGCTGCTCATGAGGGGTTGGCGTCTGCCCACGCCGGAGTGTCAGCCACAATATCTCTGCTACAACAACGTTACTGGTGGTTTGGTTTATATAAACAAGCGCGCGCTTATGTTCTTGATTGTGACATTTGCCAACAGATTAAACTTTCTACTGTTGCGCGCCCATCACAAACACAGTTGTACATATCCAATAAACCATTTGGTTGTGTTTATTTGGATCACTGCGGTCCTTTTTCTTCTGATACTGCGTACAAGTACATCTTGGTTGCAGTGGATTAGTGCACACGTTTTCTGTGGGTATGGCCACAAAGGAGTGCTGACTCGCGGACTGTCATCAGAGATTTGCGTGTCTTTGTGGGAACTTTTGCGTGTGGTACCTTCCATTCTGATCAGGGCCCTGCGTTCGCCTCTAAGGCTTACAAGGAGGCTATGAGAAATTTGGGGGTCCTTGTCAAATTTTCGTCCCCCTACCGACCTGAGGGTAATAGTGTGGTGGAGCGAATGAACCGTGACTTAAAGCAATCATTGACAGCCCGTGTTTTAGGCACAGGCCGGAACTGGCTAGCCCATTTGTATAACGTCCAACGTGCACTTAATAATCTCCCTAGAAGGTCTCTGGGTGGGCGGACCCCGTACATGATGCTCTTCGGAATCAGAATGTTTGTACCAGACCTTGATGGTCTAGACATGGCGGCGTCGACCGCACCCTTTGACGTAGATGATCACTGTGCTGTTTTACAGACTCTACAAGAAGCCAGAGACACTCTATCGAAGGAACACTTGCCCTCCACATCTGAAGTTGAAGTTCAGGTTCCGGTAGTCGGCTGGCTACCCCGAGTTGGAGATCTGGTCCGTGAGAAGGTGGAGAACAAGAAGGAGTTCGGCCCCTCTTATCGTGCACCAGTTCCAGTGCTTGGAGTGCAGGGTACAAGAACAGTCATTTTACCTCCACTTCCTGGTCGCAAAGAAAACAGGTACATCTCTATTGACAATGTCAAACTTCAGCGAGTGGCCGATACTTCTTAGCATGACTCCAGCAGTTTCATGCCAGACGATGCAGAGAAATTCAATGTTGACTCTTGCTTCTAACACCTTGCCTGATGTTGCCATCGAAATGCAATCGGTTACTGATCCCTTGTTGATACCATCGGCTGGTGGTTTGCCCGAAGAGACTGAGTATGCTTATCCTACACGTGGTCCCTCGCCTGTTTTACAATCTACGGCGCTTGGACAGTCCCGTTTCTCCTTTGACACTAACTCGTTGCCCTCGAGCCCCCCATCGAACATTGCTGTTTTTTTCAGCTGGTTTAAGAGACATTTTTTGATTGCCCCTTGGACATACATTTGGCTGTTGCTTTTCAGTATTTTTTTGTTTATGTCCATTGGATTCGTGATAGTTTTTTTCCGTCTTGTGGATGGCCACTATCTGAGTGAGAGATCGACAATTAGACTTATCAATGGAACTTTGGCCCCCCACTCCTCGTCCCACGTCATGAAGAGGGACCAGACTTTTGTGAATATTACTGCCTGGCCCGTCTTGGATGGAATCGCATGGGATGCTGTTAAATTCCAAATTCATGGGCCTACAGAGGTCATTAATGTACCTAATGTATTTCGTGTTTCTATGGGTGATGTGGTTAGGCAGAACATACGTTCTGATGATTGGGATGTACACGCCATTGAATCACTGTTTTCTGATTTGAAATATTATGCCGCTTTTGATGCTGAAGATTTATACGAAAATGCGGCTAATTATGCGGAACAGTATTGTTTTCAACATTATGGCAATCATTTCCTGCATAAAGCAAATACATTTAGAAATTTTGTAAATTTTACCCAATGGGAACACTGTCCTACTCCCGAATTCGGAAGTTCACAAACACTAGTTAACAAGTATTCATATTTTACCGCTTTCAGTGTTTCCGACCCGGCAGCGTTTTATTTTAAAGTGCTGCCTGAGTCTGCCGCAAAGGTTAGACTGACACACACAAAGTTACTTTATTCCAACTCCTTTATGGACGAGTTGTCAATCAAAGGTTATGATGTATGGAAGGCTACTATTGATCTAAAGTCGGTTTGGGGTTCCAAGCCGTGGCAGGTACAGGGTACAGAGGCTTTACATCGTGCCTGTCTTATACCAAATCATATTTTATTTTTAAATTCATCCATCTTCCAAACCACCTGTTTTGGATTGGCTACTTCTAAACAATTAAAGTCACCTTCTGTGCCGGATCTGGGCGCTTATCCCAATTGGGATAACCACACAGATCTGTCCCTTGCTGCTTTGCGCTCCTTAGTTTCAAATACATCTTTCAATATTTCGAAAGTTAATAGTGAGGGTTGGTTAATTTGGCAAAGCAGTTCAGATATCTGTCAACGACGTTTTCTGGGACTGAAACCGGGGTATACTCAGGAACGCGTAGACCCTCGGTTTGAGTCTTCACATACTGTAACTACATACTCTGTGGGCAAGTTGTGTCAATCTTGGCTGCGTCATTCCACTTTGGCGTCTGTCAAAGTTCATTTATCCCAATTACATGACAAAATAGATTTGAATGATTTTGTTAAGGGTCCTGTGGGTGGCAGAACCAAGAGGTGGGCGTATGCTATTTACAACGAAGTCTGGAAGTTGTCACAGATTGAGGCGGCTTCCAGATTGACGGCTATTGACCAGGCCAACATGGAAAAGGTTTTAGCCGTTATAGATAACAGCATTAGCACTCTCTCTTCTAGGATTTATACATTGGATAATATTGTTTCATCGGTTGTTGATATTGTGCATGATGATATGTCTGTGTTATATCATGGTCAAAACCAGTTGCGTTCTGTTATGCAGTTTGCATGGACATTGCAGACGTTAAAGGCAGGGAGAGTCCCTTGGGACTATCTTAACACTACATCGTTATTCCTTCCCTTTAACCTTACTGACAAGCAGCGATTTATGTCCATGAAGGATGCTACATATTCATTGTTACATATTGAAAAATTAGAACCATTGCCTTTTTCTGTAGCGGAGATCAATTCAGCTACGTGGTTAGTCCACGGATTGATAACTCTCCCTTTTGCGCTTTTTAAGTTTACGTCTTGTATGAAACATTATGCTTTGGGTAGATATGAACCGCTGGGCACCGCTTTCATACATGAGGTTTGGTCCCTCCCCTTTACGTATCGATGTACTAGGGACGGGACTGAGGTTTATTTGAAAGGCGAGGAATGTACCACGTCACCAGACCATTCCTTGGTATGTAGGCACATTCAATTACACGGCGCATGCAATGTACAAGCACCGAACTTAGCCTGCATCCTACGAGGTGTCCCAGTGCCTGTGATTACGCCTTCTTTCACACTGCTTGCTAACGGTAGTTATTTGATTTTGAATAGTGAAGCTTGCTGTGGGATGTTAGTGGGAATCCCGTATATAGTAACTGTCTCGCAGAAAGTGGTCTGCTGCAATAATGTTCTCTTTCCACCCCTGCATGGGCGGCTGGATGCTTCCATCTGGCCTTCGATTCCAACCTTGAAAGCAGAGTTCAACAAGTTGAGCAGAATAAGAGCCCTATTGTCCCAAAAAGAGGTGTCTTTGACTTCATCTCGTGAAACATTCGACCTTCACGTGGCTAATACGCGCACTGAGGTACAGGCGCTTCTGAATACTGACCTCCCCCTACATTTCGGCTCTTTGATCCAAGCTATTTTCAATGCCTCGTCCACGACTGGCCTGGCTCATTTTTTTAAACTTGTGGGCTCGGGTCTCGTGACCTCTTTCCAAACTATTTTTGGTGTGGTTCCGGAATTTTTTCATTCACTTTTCTCGAGCATCTTTGGAGGTGTTCCGCTGCTTCTGGCACTAGTGGCGGGTGTGCTGCTTTTCCTTTTCATACTACGGAATGGCTGCTCCTTCTGTGCCACACGTGCACCTGTCCCGCCTGCATCTTCTTCGGGATAGGATGCTTGACTTTTATGGAACTCTGCCATTGGCGACATTAAGCCTGGCATATGGATTATCCTTCCGGTATTGCTACTTCACCTGCGTGCAGCCTGTGCTTCACTGCCTGGATTGCCCCTTTGAATGGCCTTTGGATTTGTGCTTGACCAGCCTGGTGTCTCCGGTGCCGGATTTCGATCGACTAATGAGGCCCTTAGTGTCTCACGAGTTGACCTGTTCTGGTGTCCGGATAATGGCTTGTGGAGCAGCACATGGGATCCTGGGTAATTGGGACATCTCTACAGCTGCCTACAACTTCTTGGCTATGAGCTATTTGGAGGAACATTCCGGGTGCCCTCTGATCGTGCTGGAAGCTCCGCTGATTGAAGAACACGTGTGCTCCTTTTCGTTGATGGATTGGATGGCTGAGACTTTCGCTGGCCCTGCAAATGATTTTTTGTTGGAGGCGGTTGCCACATATGCTGCCTATACATTCATGGATTGACTGCACTGTCGCCCTTGGCGCCTGACGCTCCTGGACAGCACCCTGCCGTGGCATTTACCTTTTTCTTTTTTGCTTTCTCCCTGATGGTTGTTTTGAGTTTTTTTTTTTTAATTAATTATATTTTTTTTCGGACACCACTGTTTTCCCCTTTTGCTTTTCAATTTTTTCGTTTCAGACTTTAACTCATTCTGAACCTTTGGATTGGTTACGCCTTGTTCTGCTCTGTCGAAATTGAACTCTGCGTTCTCTCTTTTCTTGCCTACTAAATAGTGCTTCGATCAAGGGGGCGTGTAGTGAGTTCTCTCTGAATACGTACAGGCATTGTTAAGTTAGCATAACCACGTTAGATGTTAGAAAGCCATCTTTTTGCTTTTGCACACGACACTGCGTTTACATGTTATTTCTTAAAACAAACTGCTGACTCGAGACTTGCTTCACACAAGAGCAATCTGTTGTTACCATCCCAAGCTCTGCGCAGCGACCTTGGTCTGTACATGGTGTGACAAACAGTCTGGATTATTACACAATGCATGTTTTCCACTCTAGGTTGATCGCCCCACTATTTAGCCATAACACACGCGCAGCTGCACATGCCTGAAAGTTGGTGCATTTAATATCACAGACATCATGTTTATCATTCAGACCGAAGACGAGCCTTCCTACGAGAAGACTCCGGATGCTCCTGTGATGTGATTTCACTAAGCTGATCTTTGAGGTATGGGGTCCCCTATTCAAGCCTAAGAGACCTTCTATTAGCATAATAATAATATTAGCTTCTTAGTAAAGGGAAGGTGGTAGTATCCACTGTCATTATAATATGATCACCCCTTTTATATTCTATGGTATTGTAACTATGTTGCTGGTTTTGATATTAATCATTTGTCTGCTTGTATTAGCCAAAGTACTGCATCTTAGGACACGTGGTCTATAAAAATAAACCCCTTTTATTTACAACGTGTCTCTGTTGATTATTGTTGTGGACTGATGTGAGAATAATATACGAACAGGTATTTCCGATTCCCACCATTCCTGAGAGTATGTACTGAGTCGCTTGTTCTGGGTTGTCTATTCATTGGGACCGCCGAGCTAAATCTCGGATAACGAATGGGACACTTATGCTAGCCGGATACTGGGTTCTGGGTTCTGAGGTGAGTTTCTGGTACACCACAATTCACTGAGGTCCTGGGGTTCTTCGCATAGTTCTGTGTATCAGCAGAATCCCTGCAACAGCTTCTGTGTAGCTGGTGGGGAAGTTGGTGTTTTCCTGCTGCCCAGCACAGGGTCGTGGGTTGCACTTTGGCTCGCTGGTGAGGGATGGGTGCCATGTTGCAGTTTCCTTCTCCCCTCTTTGGTTCCTTTCAGTGTGCTTTGGATGCTTTTAGGGGTCCACTGCCTCCCTGCTGCTGAATCGTTTGCTGCTGGTGCGTGCTGGGGGTTGTGGGTCATCAATCGCATCTGCCTCGGCAGCATCTTCTTTTCTACCCTATTGCTTCTGCGTAGCTGGTGGGGGTGTTGGTGGGGCGGCCAGTGTGGTCAGGTGTCTGCCTGCTCTGATGTGTGTGGCGTGTTGTGAATTTTCAGATTTTTGCTTCTGCCTAGTAGCCCTGTTGTTCCTCATTATCAGCCTGTGTCTTTTCTCTGCCCTGGCTGTGCCTCAGCCCTAGGGTGGTGGCCTCATGGGTGCTTAGTTTGGGATGTCCCTGGTGTGCCTGGTTGCAGATGGCCCGGTTTGTGGGGTGCCTGCAGTGTTGGCTTGGTCCTGTCACTTTCACCCAGGGACTTAACGTTTGGGCTTGTTCCTTTGGTATTCCTGTACTCCTGCTGGCTGTTTATTTTCTGGCCAGTGCTCTCTGGTTCAGGGGCTAGTTTTATACCTGTGGTGTCTCTAGTTCCTGTTCTTTCTGAGTCTTTTTGGTGGCTCTGCAGTTGCTAGGTATGCTGGAGTCCAGTTACTTCCCTGTCCCTCTTCAGGTCCCTTCCACCTCAGTGGGTTTTGTGCCTTTGGGTTCTCCGGGCTTTTCCCTCCTTGGGTTGTGGTGTGGCATAAAGTCTTCCGGTCTGGTGGTAGGGCCTTGGCTTTGCCTCTGTCTGTCTTGGCCTCACTGTCCCTTTGTTGGTCCCTTGTTTGCCTATGTGGAAGGGTTGGTGCAGCCTTTTCTGGTTGTGTTTGTCTCTGGCCATTGGGATCCTGGTCCCTTGGGGGTCTCCGTTGGGTGTCTGCCTGTGTCCCCTATCTGGCTTTCCTTTCTCTGGACACTTTGTGCCTTGTTTGCATGTGGGTCTTTTGGTCCCTTGGTGGTCGATGGTCCTATGCTTGTTGTTGCTGAGGACTAGGCCGCCCTTCCTGTCCTTTCCTTCTCTGGCCTCTCCACTGTGCCTGCCTTGTGCGGGCTGGGCCTTGGCTATGGTGTGCATGTGTGGGTCCCTGTCTTGCTGTCATGTTGAGTTCCCTGTGTGGCCGGGCTGTGGTTGGTTCCTGTGCCTTTCTCTGTGCCCTCTGTAGTTGAGAGTTTCAGGGTTGTGGCGGTTGGCCATTTGCCGCTCCTTCCAGGCCCTTGGAGGTGCTGTGTTGGTGACCTCGTGCCTTGCTGGCATGTCTGTTGTTCAGTCTGCTGTCTTCTCAGGTGTTTGTGGGGGCGTCTGCGGTTCTGGACCGCCCTGTTTTTATCTCCCATTTTTGGCCTTCTGCAGCTGCTCTTGGGTCACGCCTGGGATGGTTCCTTGGTGTTGTCCTTTGTCGCCCTGGCCAGTTGGTCGACTGTTGGTCTATTTGGGCGTTCCCCCTTCCCTGTTTTGGGTTGTTCTTCGGTGGATGGTGGCTTGGTCTTCCCCGGTCCTGTGTTTCTCCCCGGTGGTCAACCCCCAGGTTTCTGGTTGGGGGCATCGCACTTGGGGGAGTTTTGGGGGTGGGTACTTCCATGTTTGGTGTTTGGGTTCACCTGGTCTCAGTGGCCTTGGGGGCATTGCCTCTCTCCTCTCTTGGTATTGTGCCCTGGTATGGTTTGGGGTCTGCTGGGGTCTGTACCTTGTTTTTCCTTGGCGGTGTCCTGTTGTTGGTTTCATTTTGGTGGGGGGTTGTGCTTTTTGCTTCTCCCTTGCTTTTGTTGGGTGGAGTGCCAGGTTTGTGTCCTGGTGTCCCCAGCTTAAAGGGTGCTTGCCTCGGTCCTGGCCTGGTTGCCTGTCCCTGTGCCCTGGGTCCTTCTCTGGGTTTTAATGTTTTGGGCTGTTGTCCGATGTCTACTCTGGTGGTTGGTGCTGAATATTCCTGCCCCATGGCATGGTCCCCCTCTGGGGGTTTCTGTGGTGGTGTGCTCTGGGCTCTCTGATGGCCTAATCGCTGTCCTTCTGGTGGGGTCAGTCTCAGGTCCTTTCTTGTTGGGTTCTCCTCCTCTGTGATTTGGTTCAGAGGTGTTCCTATGTGGGTTGTCTGCCCTTTGGGTAGCGGCTCCATGGTTTGCCTCCCTGTTTTGCTCTTATTGGTAATCTCCTGCTTGTTTTGGGGGTACAGCCATGTTGTTTGGTTGGGGGCATTGCAGGTAGTGTGCTCCTGCCTGTGTTTTTTTCCTGTGGTTCTCCCGTTTGCTTCTTTTTGGATGCTGCTTTTAGTATGGTGTCCCTGGTGTTCTTGAGAGTTTGGAATATAGGGTTTCTGGGTTTGGTATGCTCCAATTAGTAAGGAATTGGATGAGGACTGCAGGGATAGGGGGGTAATGCCGTATCAGTTACCAGTAATCTTCATTACTCCTGGTTGCGTTGTCCTTGTCCTTGTCCCATTCCTTGCACCCCTCCATCACTCCCTCCCGGCCGTCCTTCCTGTTGGTGGCTTGGTAGTTCAGGTGGAATGCAGGGTAGGTACTGCTTATGTACTACCTGTCGGAGGTGTGGGGCTAGGTATCCCAGCATTCTATTGTTCTTTTTTCTGTCATAGAGATAGTCATCTTCAATTAGTAAGGAATGGGACGAAGACAGCGAGACCAGGAGTAATGAAGATTACCGCTAAGTAATAGGGCAGGAGTGTATGTTGAAATCTGGGCTGTGCTTGATGTTTGCTTCCTGCATAAACATCAGATAAGCTATTAAATATTGTTAGCTTACATTTTGCAACCACAAAATCTGTTGCAAAGTGTGCATTCAATTGCAAAATGCAAAGAGAACGATGCTCTCCATTAAAACACATTGTGTTGTGCAAATTGACACTTTGACTTCCAACTTTTTGCACAGGATTTGCAAATGCATAGTCTTTTTTTCCATCAGAAGCCAGATCCCATCTCTCCTGTGCTACTGTAACTGTTTTGGCCGAGGATTGTTTTCAGTTTTTTTATTTCTTAGGGCCTAACCAGTGCTACCCGCAGTAATTCAAACTGCTGCTTACACACCATTTTACAAATGGACAGCCAAACCATCGGTGGTGCAGCAGTCAATGCCACACCGGAGGTCCCATCACTCAACTACAACTTGGGACTGCCACTACTGCCAGGGGTGGTGTGAGGCTGCAATGTGCTTGGTGGGGCCACTGTGGCCACCCAAACATATTACGAGTTTCCTCACTGCCAGCAGTCTCACAGCAGTGTTAACGGCAATTAAATTGCTGGTGGTGAGGAAAATAAGAGGGTCCTACAGGGCTCCCAGGTGCCTCAGGCTATGGGAAGTATGCAGGAGGGCACACCAGCATGCATGTCCAATCCCTGCAGAGCATCAACTTAACAGTCCATGCTATGCAGGAACTTTCTTTGGCGTTCCCATTGTGGTGCCTTATTCAAAAGCACCGCTATGGGAACGCCAAAGGAGCGCCTGTCAAGAAAACTCATAATCTGGCGGGCAGGCGGCAGTTGAGATTAGCACTGCGGAAGCGGGGTGGTGGTGTGCCACGTGCTCCCTCACCACCAAACTCGGAATCAGGCCCTTAGTACGGCCTTCCAAACATGTAGCTCAATATTCTTGACAAGATCTCGGAACTCACAAACTTTTCAGTTTCAAATCCTTACATGTGCCTACATGCCACAACAATAAAATATAAGATATAAAGGAACAATTCCGTTGACACACGTGGTGTAGTTGATGTGTTTTTCAATAGTCCATGATGCAGTTACATCGTGTTTGGAGAAAACTAAGTTAAATAAATCACATTCTGGAAATTTTTGCCCTATCAGGGAGACTTAGTTCGTCAGTATTTTAGACTCTACTCGCAAAGGTTGAATAGAACATTGTGATGTCTTCAAACTTCAAGAAACTGCTATATTTTCATTTCTAGCCGCCCACCTAGTCCAAAGTTATCCTCTGACTAGGTGGGAGCAGTACATTTAAAATACAAACATCTGCAGAGAACAAATCACAATTAGGCAATTGAAATCTGCAGAACATCGCACATCAAACATTAAGCTATTTGTAGCTAATGATGCACACCAATGTTTATCCAATTTTTGAAATTGGTGCAACCACTATGGGTTCTCAGGATGATGCCACTGACAAGGGATGAGGGTATGATATATTTGCTTCATGAAGAACATTACTGCTTGATCACACATCAATCTAGGTCAAGGATATTTTGTTAGATAATGCATGATTTTGCAGAATAGCCCTTAATTATTTGTCATTTGCAACGTGATGTCTCTTTGCTATTAGGTAAATGGACTTGGTTAGAAGCATCAGGTTCATCCTGTAGTTGAACAGGTACATCTCTGGTTAAGAACTAAACTGTGCCTATTAGCTACAGACAGTTGCTTCCAATAAAAGAATGGTACAATTTCACTGGAAAGATCAAAAACAGCTACATTTGTGAGACTTAAATTTGTGGTTGTAAATTTGGTTCAGAATTTTTTTTAAAGATTATATATATATGTATGTATATATATATATAAATATCAGCGAATCCGCAGCGTCTCAGCTTTTCACAGAAACACAGTATATAAATATATATATATATGGTTTTTTTTCACCAAAACATCCAGATCTTTAGAAATGCACTCGACAGCTCGCCTCCCAGTCGGGTCTTTAATATCAGCTTCTCTCAGCATACCGGCAAACAATAATGCCCAACGCGTTTCGAGGCGAATGAGCCTCTTCCTCAAAGGCTGTTAGTATGTACATGGCGCATAAAGTGCTCTTCCTCTTTTCAAAAACAAGCAGCACATTTTTCATTGGCTTAGTGCAATTTATTTATTAGGCTAAGGGCCTGTTGCATTCCGGGATATGTAGTCCCAAGAGCACTTACAATTCGTTCCCCTCAGTGGGTTACATGCGCCAATGTATTTTTAAAACATAATTAAAATGTCCTTAGTAGAAGCGGGTAATGATGACGGGAAGTATTCTTCATAGTGGTTCACTGTGCCCAGCAGCATGTACCTTGTTACATGCCACGGCCTCTCTTCAATCTTGAGATGGTGCATTTCCACACGGCAGGACTACCGTGTTACATTTTTTCACCAAAACGGCCAGATCTTTAGAAATGCACTTGACAAATCTCGCCTCCTAGTCGGGTCTTTAATATCAGCTTCTCTCAGCATATGCCTGAAGCGTTTCGAGGCTAATGAGCTGTATGTGTTGAAGATAGCATGCATGCAGGACTGTATAGGTGGATGACAGTGTGTATGGGTGTGTTAGTCAGTGAATGACTGTCTCAATAGTGTCTTTATGAGTAACTACATATGTTTTAAACTAGTATATGTGAGTATTGATGTATATAAGTGAGTATATGTGAGAGATTGGAAGAGTTCCTGTAGAAATAAGTAGGTTTTTCTATAAGTGATTGTTTAAGAGAGTAAGTATGTGTAAGTTTCGGTAGAAGTAAGTGTGATAGTGTGTGTATAACTGTATATGCAATTAAATGGATGTTTAATACTGTGTTTGCATGGGTGAGTATGTGTGTGAGTAACTCTATAGATGAGTGGTGGTGTGTAACAGAAAGTATAGGTGTATGAGTACATATGATGAGTGAATACATGTATGAGTGACTGTATAGGACTGTTGGTGAATGAGTGGATGTGTCTGTAGATCTTGGAATTACTGAATAGGTGTGTTGTAACTGGTATTGGTATGTCCATTGTTTTGAAAATGTTAGTTTGTATTTTTGAGTGTGTATATCAAAGATTATATTAGGGTGAGAGGAGGTCTCCCACTCTATCACAAGGATGATGTCATCAGTGACGTCATTTGAGATGTCATCAGTGAAGTCATGAGTGATGTCACTGACCATGTCATGAGTGATGTAATATGTGACGTCATCAGCAGTGCTTTGCGAGTGCACGAGTTATAGTTAGCTGAACTAACTATAACGGGGGAATTTCTATGGTTTTGTACGAATGAAATGTCCAGCTAACTATAAAGCCCCTGAAACCTATGTTTTTTTCAGTGAATTTCAAAGGTTTTCGAAATGCTAATTTCTAACTATGCCTACAGAGATAGGACATATGAAGAAAGAAGACAAAAGTCACAGAAAGAAAAAAAAATGCAGAAAGAAGCAACAGAAGTCCTCAAAGACGAAGAAAAGTGCAGGAAGAAGGAAAACGTGCAGAAAGAACAAACAGAAGAGCAGAAATAAGCCTTGTTGCAAAATCATCCTGTACCCTCAAATTTCAGACAGATACTGGTGGTAACTTAGTCTGACTAACCAGTCCTAGAGCCAGTGCTATGTTAAAAGACACTTAGAATACAGTGAAAACACCTACATACACTAGGGAACACTTTGAGTTGGGGTCCCCCTGTGATTAGCATGACCTCCTCTGTAAGCCCCTAGTATATAATAGGGCATGGGGATTAAAACTACCTCTTAAAATGCGCCACGGGGTGCGTTTGCACACTGGTGAAGAGAGGGGGGAGCCTGAGTGAACATATGTGCAAAGGCCCTGTGGGCGTTTTAAGTTGGGGGATAAAGTCCCCTTGAATCATGAGGGTCCCTGGGGTCCAACTAGCCCACTAGGTACCTCCAATAAGCACCACAGAGCTGCGTTGCAGAGAGGTGTAAAAAGGGGCACGGCCTAGACCACCTCTCAGCAACACAGCGCAGTGGCGCTTACTGGAAGCACCGGGTGGGCTAGTTAGCCCCCAGGGGCCCTCAGGATTGAAGGGGAATTATTTCCCCAACTTAAAACGCGCCATAGGGCGTGTTTGCACACGTCACCTCAGGCTCGCTCCCCTCCCTTCCCCACTGTGTAAACACACCCTGTGGCCTGTTATTAGTTGGGAGTATAAGTCCCCTTGAATTCTGAGGGTCCCTAGGGGCAAATTATCTCACTAGCTACCTCCAGTAAGCGCCATTGCAGAGAGAGGAGTAAAAAGGGGCACGGCCTGCACCACCGCTCTGCAAGGCAGGGCAGTGGCGCTTACTGGAAGCACCTGGCGGGCTCGTTGGCCCCCAGGGTCCCTCAGTATTGAAGGGGAATTATTTCCCCAACTTAAAAGACGCCACAGGGCGTGTTTGCACATGTCACCTCAGGCCCCATCCCCTCCCTTCACAACTGTGTAAACGCGCCCTGTGGCCGTTATAAGTTGTGTGATTAGGTCCCCTTGAATCCTATTGGGCCCTAGGGTCAAACTAGCCCACTAGGGGCCTCCAGTAAGCGCCACAGAGCTGCGTTGCAGAGAGGTGTAAAAAGGGGCATGGCCTCTGAACACCTGTCTGCAACGCAGCTCTCTGGCGCATACTGGAGATACCTGTTGGGCTAGTTGCCCCTCAGAGACCCTCAGTATTGAAAGAGAATTAATTCCCCAACATATAACTCACCATGGGGCGCATTTGCACAATGGTAAAGGAAGGGGGCGTGGCCTGATATGACATGTCTGCAAACACGCCCTGTGGCGAGTTTTAAATTGGAGAATTAATTCCTCCTCAATCCTGAGGGTCCCTGGGTGCCAACTAGCCCACCAGGTACCTCCAGTATGTGCCAGAGAGCTGCGTTGCAGAGAGGTGTTCAGATGCCATGCCCCTTTTTACAGCACTCAGCAACGCAGCTCCGTGGCGCTTACTGGAGGTACTTGATGGGCTAGTTGGCCCCCAAGGACACTCAGGATTGAAGAGGAATTAATTCCTCAAATTAAAACGTGCCACAGGGCATGTGTGCACATGTCACCTCAGGCCCCGCCCCCGCCCTTCACCACTGTGCAAACGCGCCCGTGGCGAGATCACCACTGTGCAAACGTGCCCGTGGCGTGTTTTAAGTTGGGGGATTAACTCCCCTTGAATCCTGAGGGTCCCTGGGGTGCAACTAGCCCACCAGCTACCTCCATTAAGTGCCATAGAGCTGCGTTGCAGAGAGGTGTAAAAAGGGGCATGGCCTCAGTACACCTCTCTGCAACGCAGCCCCCTGGTGCATACTGGAGGTTCCTGGTGGGCTAGTTGGCCCCCAGGGACCCCCAGTATTCAAGGGGAATTTGTTACCCATCTGCAAACGCGCCAGGGGGTGCGTTTGCAGAGTGCAGCAAGGAGGGGGCGTGGCCTCCAGAGCAATCCCGTTTAAAAAAAAATAAAAAATTTAAGAAGGGTGGCTGTGTTGCCCCGTTTCTTTTTCTAATTTATTGGCCCTGGGGACACCATCCCCAGGGCCTTCCCCCTAATTAAAAAGAAATAAAAAAATTGGGAAGGGGACCGCGTGGCCCCCCTCCAGAGGCTTTAATTGGCCCTGGGAACCCCATCCCCCGGGGCATGGCCTTTATTTTTATTTTTTTTATCTTTTGGAGGAGGGCTGCGTTGCCCCCCTCCTCAGGCCACCTATGGCCCCAGGGACCCCATTCCCCGGGGCCGGCCTTTGTTTTTTTATTAGTTATTTATTTATTTCTTTTTAATTTTGGGGAGGGGGGCCGCGTGGCCCCCTCCCGGGCCACTTGTAGCCCTGGGGACCCCATCCCCCGGGGCTGGCCCTCTCCGTTGGGGACCGTGGGGGGTCCCCAATCCCCCACAGTCCCGCCGGCTCCCCGCGTCCCTCGGGAGCCGGCATTGCTATTCCACATGGGGAGCTGCTAAGATGCAGCTTCCCGTGTGGAAAAGCAATTTGGTTTGCATTTTGAAAGAGAGAGCAGGTTTCCCTGCTCTCTCTTTCAAAATCCAAACCAAGTTTGCTATGGAAGGGCGGGAGACACGAGGCTCCTGCCCTGAGGCTCCCACCCTGCCATAGCAAACTTCATTGTCCCGGGGGGGGGGCACCCTGGGACACTGCATGAGCTGGCCCTGCGGGGTGGCGGTCCACAGGGCCCTCAAGGGCTCCAGGAGTGGAGCTGCGCAGCCCCCCCTCCCAACATTTTCAAAGCCCCGGGGGGTCCCCCAAATTTAAAGAGTTAATGCCCCGGGCAGGTGGCGGTCCCCGGGGCGTGTGGGGGGGCTCAAGCCCCCACACAGGTTTATTTATTAAAAAAAAACCTGGGGTGGTGATCCACGGGGCAGCGGGGGTCCGTGTGCCGTGCTACACAATAATTATTGTAAGACCCGGGGGTGGCGGTCCCCAGGGCTTGGGGATGCCTTTGAGCCCCCCACCTATTTCTATTTGAAGCCCCGGGGTGGCGGTCCCCGGGGCTGGGGGGACGAGAGCCCCCCCGCATATTTGCAAAAAGCCCTGAGGGGAGGCGGTCCCCGGGGCTGGGGGGACCCTCTGGGCCCCCCTGGGCCCCCCTCTACATAAATAATATTGCCCCCGGGACTATTGCTTTTTTTTGCGGCCGGGATGCGTGGATCCTACGCGCAGCCCGTGATTAAAAAAAAAAAACAAACATTTTTGGCGCCTTGGGGTCCTTGTGGGACCACCTGAGCAGGCCTAGAGGGTCAGGGTGTTTCTACCCTGCCCCCTTTTCGTGTTTTGCGCGTTTGTTTTCTTGATTTCTTGTGCCTCGGTTCTACCGAGGCACAAGCAGGCTGCCAACACTTCCTGGTTTGAAGTGTTGACAGGCAATTAGCATAAAGCTTGTGCTCGGGAGGATCCGCTGCCCTAAATATATATGTGTTTTTACTTTTGAATTTCTCAGCAACTACTGAACGGATTTACACCATTTAACAAAAAGGATTCTTTCTGAACCAAGAACTACCTCTTTGCCAAATTTGGTGTAATTCAGTTCAGCAGTTCGGGCTGTAGCCGTGTCTAAAGTTTCCTATGGGAAATTGCATGGGGAAAACACGTTTTGGGTCCCCCTTTTTTCTCGGCTCCCGCTTGACGAATCACCCCGAAACTTTTAAGATAGGAGCAGACCGGAGCGCCCCACGAGTTTTAAAAATTTCGCAAACATTTCTCAACCGGCGCGAAAGTTATTGTGAATAGAATGTTGCGGATTTCCTATGGAAAATAGGTCCTTACTATAACTACCTACTGGCGACCGCCAGTAGGTAACATATATATATATTACCTACTGGCGGTCGCCAGTAGGTAGTTATAGTTAGGACCACGTTTCCATAGGAAATCCGCAACATTCTATTTTGAATAACTTTGGCGCCGGTCGACGAATCCTCGCGAATTTTTCAAAATAGGTGGGGCGCTACGCTCCGCTCCTTCCCTGAAAGTCTCGGGGGGATTCGTCAAGCGGGGGCTGAGATAAAAGGGGGGTCCCAAAACGCGTTTTTCCCATGCATTTTTCCATAGGACCTTTAGACAGGGCTACAGCCCGAACGGCTGAACAGAATTACTAGAAATTTGGCAGAGAGGTAGTCCTCAGGTCAAGGAAGTGCATTTTGTAGGTTTGGTGTAAATCTGTTCAGTAGATTCTGAGAAAATAGCCTTTAAATCAATATATATATCTGAGCCAGCTTACGGTGCGCTTACGATTCTGATTGGCTCTTAGATCTTAGTAAACATTCGAATCGGCCGAAACCAGGAAGCGGCGGCCGCCATTTCGTGTGTTTCACTCAGAAAAAAAAGAGTGATAACAAGAAAAGGGGGCAAGGAGGTGAGTTACAGACCCCCTAACATTTGTAAGGGGGTCAAAGAAGGACCGAAAAGTACAAAGAAAACATTTATTGATTTTAAAAAAAATCGCGGGGTATGCGTACGGTAAGTGTACGGTAAAAAAAAAAACAAAAAAGAAATGAAATGCAGATTTAAGTGTTTAGATATTAGGGGGCTCTAAAAAGAGCCGTTGTGTTTATGAAGTGATTTTTAAGTGGTACCTACAAGTAAGTACCGATGCAGAGTCTAAGGTTCAAGAGGAAGACTCTGTTCCCTTCATCATTGAAGTGCACACCATCTCCTCTATAAATGTCTTGCATGTCGTAACACAAGTTGTTGTGGTAAATGGAACCCATACCATAGTCATGGAGGAAAGCAGAAACAGATTTGTTGACGTGCTTTCTTGCTTTGTCAATCTGTGGACAGAAATGATTGGACCAGTTCCATTTTTGCCTTTGGCATATGTTAGAAAACACAAAGGCAGTTTTAGGGAAAAGTGAAAACAGTTGTGCAAAGGTGTCCTTCATAAGCATTTCCAGACCTACCCCAGTCAAAGTGCCTAGGTCATTGCCACCACAGTGCACTATTATGAGGTCAGGGTGTTGGTTTTGCATGAAGGATTTCACCAATGGCATCAATTGGTGCCACTTTAACCCTCTCTGACCAATCCATTTAATGTCTACATTTGGCAAAGCAAGGTCTCTCACCATACCTGTTTTCTCTGCAAACTTTTCACTCCAGAAGACATAGCTGTGTCCTACAATCCACACTGTGAACATCTTCAAAGGAGATCTGGATGCACTCAGGAGGTGTATTTCAGTAGAATGGTAAAAAGAAATGAAAGACAGTTTGGAAATGGAGGCATACATATATTATTATTTTTTTAAACTGATTGGCTGTTTCATACCATTCTACACTAAAAACTAGGCTGTATGTGTAAATTTATAGAAGCATGTTTTGTATTGGTACAGAAAAATGTGTTACCAAAGAACAGTACTATGGATTTGCTGTTAGGTTAGAAAAGTCAAGCACTCTTGCTCTGTGGAATTGAAACATTGTTTGGCGAACTTCTGACCTAACTCCACACAGCAGTGTTCCATGAGCTGTTGCTATGGTAGCAGGCAGAAGTCAAGTTGGGGGAAGGGTACTAGGCAGAAGTCAAGTTGGGGGAAGGGTACTTTTGGAAAAGGGTTGGTTTTCAACCAATAGAAATGTGTGATTACATTTGAAAAAAAGGGGGAAGCACTGAGATTTGAAATTAACATGTATATATGTGGAAAAAGAGAGGGAAAGTTTGCCATTATCTGGTTCTGCTGAGAGGAGAGAGGTGTAAAGAACAGAGATCCTGGCTCTCATAATCTGCTGTTTGAGTGCCACATTTCTTTCACAACTACCTAATTTTAAAGGTGAGTTTAGAGTTTGAGAGGGGATGTATATGGTAAATTAAGAAATGAATAATAGAAATGCAATTCTTTTTGTTGAAGTTGTGTTTATTATTTTCTGTTTTGGGAGAAATTTAAATGTGAGGAACATGTAAAATAATATGGACTATGTTTTCACGATAAATTAAGGTGTACTGGTATAAAAAAAGAATAGTTTAAGGGTTTGAGGTTTCAGTCAGTAATGCAAATACATTCAGCATCACTAAGGCTGGTTGCCCTTGCTGGAGTGTAGGCAGTCACCCAGGTTACAAATGGTGCTGGTCTGAAAAAGCAGTTTGGACATGTGCTTTTTAAAAAATCTGAAAAGTGGATTCATAATGTGTTAGTCTGTAAAAGTGATTATCACTTGCCAAAAAAAAGAGTAGTAAGTGTGCTTTCAAATTGGCAAAGAAATTTCGTTTTGTGACTAATGTGAAAACAAATGTAGTAATATATTTAAATAAAATAAAGGAATTTTTTTTTAGTTTTTTTCAGGTATTGCTGAAGAGCAGTGAACAAAATTTAAGATGCCTACAAAATCCAGAGTAAAAAAAGACCACAAAAAAAACCTATATTTGAAGACAACTGGAGGACCTAAGTTAGTTGAAGATGCTCATGTTGGGAAAAAGAAAAAATCTTCTGGTAAGCAGACAAAAAATTTTCTAAAGAACATATTCAAAAAAAGGAAAAATGTACAAAATGTCTGTACTGGAAAGACTGTTTTCAATAGAAAAGGACAGGAAAAAATTGAGAATTTAGTTAATGCAAATATACCTTCTGCAACTAAAAAGATTAACTTAAACAGAAAAACAGCGTTTAAAGAGATACGTAGAAAAATGTTTCAGAGAAGAGTTATGTCCAATTTGATAAAGGATGTGAAGAAATATAAGCAAAAGGCTAAGTTTTATAAGAGAAAAAAAGAAATTGAAGCCATTGCAGCAAAGGCATTAGAATTAAAAAGGAAACTATTCATTTTAATTTTGAATAGGATGCGTACATTAGACAAAATGGTTAATGTACTGAAATCACATAGCAAAAGGAAGGGAGTAGTGAACAGAACAAACTTTTCTAAAGTGTTTTTAGGAAAATGGATGCATAGTTCAAGTAGTGAACCTTTTTTTAATGAAGAGAGTTATTTTCAAAGTAATAGTTTGCTGCATGCAGTTGACACCAGAGGTCGTGCTTATGAAGTGAAAAATGGTTGCATAATGGAGAAGGAGATAATGGTTCCAAGAGATGAGGTACAAGTGATGGCGGATGAGGCTATGGGGAGACGTCCTAAAGCCCCAGTGTACACTTGGAATTGTAGTAGTATTTGCACTGTGCGTCAGGAATCTATTGATAAATTTCGTGAGTTTCTAAGAGAATATAGTAAAAAAAGTGTAAAACAGAAGATTAAGGTGCTTCAAAGTCTGGATCCATGCAGAGTGAGAGAGAATACTGGTTTGCAGGGTCATTCTCTGGCTTGTCTATCTAGAAAAGTGTGTAATAGTGTTTTCCATCATTTTAGGATGCTGGCTGTTCATCATACTGAAATGAGAAAGTTTGTGAGACGGTTGTATTTTGCTAAAAGTCCAGCAATAAAGTTAGATGAATTGAATAGGGCTCTGTTCCGTGGAACGGTATCAGATGTAGAGAAGGTTGTTGATGAAATTCAGTTTTGTTACTTTGGTCCTGAACAAAACAGTGCAGAGAAGGACACAGTAAATGAGGAAGAAGTGGAAGTGAATGTAGAACCCTCTGTAAGTAAGACATTTAATGATCACATAACAAAATTTGCAATAATCTCTAATGAAAGACCAAATATTACTTGTATTTGTTGCCGCAGAACTCATTATAGAAAACAAACTAGGAATGTTGATCTCTACAGAAAGAGTGAAAATGAAGATAATTATAAGTGGAAGGATTTTGCCACATATATATTTCTTGAAAATTGTTTTGAATTGGGTGAAGATCAGCGTATTTGTAAATACTGTTACAACAAGTTAGAGGAAAATAGAATGCCGACCAGAGCTGTACATAATAATTTAGAATTGGATGCTATTCCTGCTGAACTTTCTGAATTAAATGCATATGAGTCTATACTCATTCAATGTGTTCATCCGTTCCAGACCATAGTACGTATGGAGTCCAAAACTGGTAAATTACCTCCTTCAGATTTACTGAGAGGTTTAAAAGGTAGAGTGGTGTATTTGCCCTTGGATTTGAAAAAAAATATGGAAACTATTGATGCGGATACTTTGGAAACTGAACCATTAATTATTCTGGTTAATGGTGTACCTACAAAGAATAAGAAGATTTGGCAGGAGCTGGTAGATGTATGGAAAGTACAAAGAGCAAATTTGTATTTGAAAAGGAATAACAAATGGTATGAATCAATTTATATAGAAGAAGAAGAAGAAGAAGATTTACAAGAAGACACAGAAACACCAACTGGACAAATTGAAAAAGTGGACAAGTCAAAGGAAGAAGAAATTTATGAACATTTTAGCATACATCCTCTTCATTCAAAAGAAGTTATGGGAGACAATATTGATCTATTTCAGATGAAGAAAGCAAAAGGAACTCCCGTGAGTGTATGGGAGGAGAGCTTGGAAGCTCGATGTTTTCCCCAGCTGTTTCCTAAAGGAAAAGGAGGACGATACGATGAACGTCCGGAACAGATTCCAGCTTCTGAGTATCGGACTACAAGACTATATGCTGAAGATCCCAGATTTCGACAAAGTATTCCTTATTTGTTCCATCTTTTATTTGAAAGCGACTTGTCTGCATTGTCTTATGCAGTAAATCACATTTTAAAAAGTGGAGTACATTTACAAAATGTGTCTGCTAAGGATTTTATGGAGAAAGTACAGCACCGAGATGATCATTTGGAAACACAACTGATCAATCTGATGGCTTGTCAGCGTGGGACAAATGAATATTGGTACTGACGCCATGGTGAATTAAAATGCATGTTACGGAATTTAGGAACACCAACATGGTTCGTTACCCTAAGCTGTGCCGAGTACGCTTGGGATGATTTACTGGATTTTCTACGAGAGGCAAATTCAAACATTAAAAACATCGAATACAAGACAGCAGGAGAACTGTGCTCATTGGATCCGGTTAATGTTTGCAGATATTTCAATCATAGATTTGAGGCTATGATGTCCTTCATCTGCAATAAAAAAAATCCACCTCTAGGAGAAGTAGTGGATTTCTTTTGGAGAAAAGAGTACCAGGCAAGAGGTGCTCCTCATATTCATATGCTGTTGTGGATCAAGGATGCCCCAAAGTTTGGAACAGATACTGATGAAGCAGTGTTATCTTACATTGAAGAATATGCAACATGTGCTATACCAAAAAGCACAGAAGAGAAAAAGTTAAAGGAGCAAGTTTTACGTTTCCAAAGTCATCGGTGTGGAAAATACTGTCGACGGAAATACAAGAGCAAAGATAAATACTACACTAAATGTCGATTTGGATTTCCTAGACCTGTTCTTTCAAATGGAAGAGTTAACAGTTTTATGTCATCTGTGAGACATACTATCACAAGAAAATCACCTAAGAATACCTACAACCTTAAAAGAAAAGAAGAATCAAAAAATATAAATGACTACAACCCAGTGATTTTATCCATGTGGAACGCTAACATGGATATACAGTATGTAGCTGACAATTCCATTGCTGTTGCTCGATATGTAACGTCTTACATTACGAAATCAGAAAAAACAGAATTGAAGGAAATGTGGGAAGAGATTTCTCACGAGAAAACTGTCAGTAAGAAGCTGTACAGTTTCAGTTTGAAGATGTTATCGCATCGAGAAATTGGATCCTACGAATGTTCAGATAGGTTATCTTCTGCAAGTCTCTACTCGAAATCAAGAAGAATAATTTGGGCAAGTTTAGGCCTTGCAGCAATGAGAAATCGGGTACTGAAATCTGTTGGAGAAATTGAATATTTGGCCGAGAATGACCCAGAAAGTACAGATATTTTGAAATCAAACATGTTGGACACATATTATCCCAAGAGAAGTCATCATCTGGAGAACATGTGTCTCTATGAAGTGCTGCAGAACTACATTTATTCACGGAAAGCCACAGAAGACATCAACAATGGAAAATATAAAGTCATTGGTGAAGAAGGATGTTTGGTGAAGCAAACAAAAGGAAGTTTGATAAATCACAGGAAGCTGAGTTGCGACACTAGTGACAAAAAGGAATTTTACTACTTGGCTCTTTTACAGCTGTTTAAACCATGGCGTACAGAGGATGAACTACTGGGAGAATTTCAAAGCTATGAAGATTCTTTTAATGCTTGCAAAGACAGCATACAATGCAGTACATTCTCAAGTTATCTGCAAATGTTAAATGAAGAAATTGAACAGGAAACTACAATTGCAGCAGAAATAGCTAGAGACAGTTCTCAGGACAGCCAAAGTTCAGGAACACTCAGTCAAGATCCCCTAGGACAACCAATCGTTGAAAATGAAGCATCAATAGCCATGAATGAAGTGGAAACGGCTATGAATCAAGCTCAAGAAGAATTTATATACTTACAAAATTTGGAAAGACAACTGAACGAAGAGCAGCAACAAATTTATGAAGAGATCAGAAACAAAATTGATCACGGATTTCTACATGAAAAAAAAGAGTGCTCATGCACATCATTTCATCCAATCAGGATGTATGTAAGCGGACAAGCTGGAACTGGAAAAAGTTTCCTAATAAAAGTCATCAGAAGCTACCTACAGCAAAAAACGGATTCTACTTTGTCTTGTGTGGTTACTGCTCCAACTGGGTTAGCAGCCTATAACATAAAAGGAATCACTTTACATCGTCTGCTAATGTTACCAGTGGAGCATGAGAACAAAATACAATACAACAAGCTAACTGGAGAAGCATGCTTGGAAGTTTCAAGAGTATTGAAGAAGATGCAAGTTCTCATTATTGATGAGGTGAGCATGGTATCAAACTTAATGCTTGCCTTTGTGCATTTAAGAATGCAGCAAATTCTGAAGACAGACTATGACGTGTTATTTGGAGGAAAACACGTCATAGTTTTTGGAGATCTTTTGCAACTTACTCCAGTTAAAGGACAACCAGTGTTTAATACTGTGACACATGAAGACACGAAGAAGTCATTGGGAAGCATCGGTAATACAAATATTTGGTCCTTCTTTGAGTACAAGGAACTTACTACTAATATGAGGCAAGCAAACGATGAAGAATATGGAAGTATTCTGAAAGATATCAGAATTGGACTACTCACTGAAGCTGGCAAAAAAGCATTACAGAGTCGGCTGCTACATAATTTATTTCCAAAGGAAGAAATAGTTGCAGAGAAGATATACAAGAACATTGCAGAAAAGAAAAGTGTCATCTGCTTAATGCCAACTCTACGTGAATGCTCAATATTCAATGAGGAGCTTTTGAAATTGGAAAAGGAAGATATCAGGAAATTGGAAGCAGTGGACAAAATTGAGGATGGAAGAATTACTGTCACATTAACAGGCACACTGAAAAATAAATTGGATTCACTAGAGAAGAACATTTCCAAAACAGCTGGATTAGAAAAAAATCTATATGTTTGCATGAACTGTAGAGTATTTTTAAGGAGAAATTTGGATGTTGAAAAAGGTTTAGTTAATGGAGCTATGGGAAGAGTTGTGGGTTTTATTAATTATCAGAAAAAAGATGGAATTGAATGTTTAAAAATAAAATTTGATCAGATAGAAGAAGTTAAAGACATTTGTCGTTGTTCAGTTCGTTTCATGCTTGTGAAAGACTTATATGTACGTAGGAAGCAGTTTCCGTTTTCGCTAGCATATGCTGTAACTATTCACAAGTCTCAAGGATTGACTGTAGATTGTGCATTTGTGAACATTGGTTCAACTGTGTTCAAAGAAGGTATGGATATGTTGCTTTGTCACGAGTGAAAACATTATCAGGTTTATTCATGATAGACTTTGATGATTCAAAAGTTAGTGCTGCTGATACAAATTGTGTAAAGGAGTATAATAGATTAAGAAGAAGCTATGCTCCTCATTTAGGTCAGTATCCTGTGTTGGAGAAACGTGTAGTTTCTCGTAAAAGGAGAAATGAGAATATCTGTAATGAAGATGTAGAGAGGAGGAAAAAAAAGAGGAGTGATGTAATTGCAAGCAAAAAGAATAAGGAAAATGAAGAACAGGTTGTAGGATGTCATTTTGAAAATAGCTCTGGTGTCAACTGCTACGCTAATGTAGTGCTGAATGTTGCATTTTATCTGGAAAGTTTGCAAGAGCAGATAATAGTAAATCAGGGAAAAATATTCTGTTCTGTGCTGTGCAGCATTTCCACTGCTGTGATACTGCTGGTCCTTCATTAAAGAATTTTGGCTGAGTTTACTTACCGGTGTGGACCCTCTCTCAGCAGGCAACTTTTGTTGGAATATATATATATATATATATATATATATATATATATATATATATATATATATATATATATATATATATATATATATATATATTTATTTATTTTTTTATTTCATATTTCCATTTACTCATCCCCTCGATAACGGGATTGTATCTGTTTTCATGTGTAGTGGTCTTTTCTCATCAACATTCTGCATTTACAAACTTTATTTTGTTAATACATTTGTTAATGATATAAAGCCATAAACAACTGATCAGGTGTACTAAGATCTTGAAACCAGCACAACATGATTTAATTCGGCTTTAATGGATTTGTATGTTCAAAAATAAAATAAGCTGATCACAGATTTGCCTGCCAGTTGCCCAAAATGAAGGGGTTACACTGCCACTATGTGGAAGTGTGTATCAACACCTCCATTCTGTGCCAAGTCAAAGCCAGGGGCAAGGGCAATACAAAATGGATCCTAGTGGCTTGTAGCATACAAAACACTCGTAACCAGCATGGAGTCATGCTAGTTGGCATCTTACAGAAAACACCCACTCTGCACACATGCACATATAAGTTAGCACAGGGTTCAAGGCATAACACATAAGCAGAACTTAAACAATAATAGGCTGGTTGGAATTGTGTTCAGATATGCAAAAAAGAACAAGCATTTGCAATGCAATAGGTTTCACATTTACATGAGTTTAAGCTATTGGCATTGTAAATGACAATGCCTTTCATTTATTTTTTTAAAACCAAAACATAAATAAAAGGCATTGTCATTTATAATGCCAATAGCTCTAAGGGTCGTATGTACACAAAGCAGGTACTTCCTTCAGGATGGAATCATGGGCAGGAGGGTGCAGAGAGTGCTGTTCCAGGGAGGGGGAGGGGAAGGGTCATCTGCAGGAGCCGGCCAAGGGGAGAAAATCCTTCAGGAGCAGGTGTTTCAGGCAGAGGATCTGGGAGTGGACATTTTGCAGGACCAAGAGAAGAAGGTATGTATATAGGAAAACAGGGAAGAGTCTGCATGGCGCGGCAGACAAGGTGAGGGCAACGTCTGCAGAAGTAAGGCAGTGCATTGCGAAGGGTTCCTTTAAACGATGCACATAAACTGCCGGAAGAGCTTTCCACAATGCCAACTGAAAAGCATACATCTGTTCACTGGAACGCACGCACTTGTATATTTACACTGGAATACACATGCGCTATCAAAAGCACATCTCTATTCGTGACAGTGAAACACATCTTCGCGCACCAGCACGCGTGGTCACACACAAACATGTGACACACCCTCGCGCACCAGCATGCGTGGCCACACGTAAACATGGAAAACACCCTTGCGCACCAGCACGCGTGGCCACGCGCAAACACGGAACACACCCTTGGGCACCAGCATGCTTGGCCACACGCAAACACGGAACACACCCTTGCACACCAGCACGTGTGGCTACACACAAACACGGACATCTTGAAAATATACACGTGTCCAGCTCCTATGTGTTTTTTTGAAGTAAATGAACTCAAAGTCAGAAAAGCCAATACGCGTTCAGCTGCTGATCTGCCGAGCTCCCAGTGCACCTCGTTATCTGCTGCCGCCCCAGGGGCAGAGCTCTCCCAACTTTCACCTCTCACTGGGGACAGCTACACACTCTCAAGGTGCTCCATGGCATGCTCATCTTTCCGAGCCAGGACCTTCCGTTTCTTTCTACATTTCCTCTCACTGTCTTATGTCCACTCTCTTGGCCTCTGGCTCTCCCCCTCTTGGTCCTATTAGGGAAATTATCCGAGTAAAGAAGAAATCCTCGCTACTGTGCAGTCCCTAATAAAGAAAAGCTTTTGCAATGCAATAGGTCTCACATTTACGCAAGACCTATTGCATTGCAAACGGGAGTGCGGGCGGGCGAGAAGGTGGAGGGGGAGGCCCGTGAAGAAAATAGTGCTCACAGTTTAAAAAAATCATATTGTTCTACACTCGAAGTAAAGGGGTCAGTAGCCATGGAAGGAAACAAATGACGACATGGCCGTCATAAGGAGGGACTAACAAGCCTAAAACCAATCAGAAGGCAACATTTAGGAACTAAGCCAATGAAAAAGATGGGCGAGAGTGGGTGGAGCTTCCACAGAGCTTCCACTCCATACTGAAAATTGCATGCCTCGCAAAGCGAACAGCGTATGCGCCCTGCCACTATAGGCTTGACCTAAAAAGGAGGGTCCATGCACTAATCATTTAAAATGGTATGCTGTTATCACCACCTGCTGTGCACATCCCAGAGACACAGACACTATTCTTCTGTTACTAAAGTGGTACACTTTTGGTGCGCCCCACTTAATCTCAGAACCGGGATCAGGATCTGGGTCCCAACTTCAGGACCTAGCACACATGCAACATTTTGTGAATGCTGGCCCTTAAGAAGTTCAGAATACCAGATTCACTTGCAGTTACGTAACTTAGGGAAGGGGTGCACGTTTATTTACGATGCAGGGGACATGCCTGTCCAAACAAGTTCCCAATTTAATCTATAAATAAATGTCTGATTGTAGTCAAAGGGAAACAATAAAAAATATATCAAGTCCTCTCTTGAGACTTTGATGAAACCTAAGGCTTGGGAAAACATGTCCCACGCATGTAGGTTTGTAGGTTTAAGCTAGGGTGTGGGATGTCCAAGATATTTATCTATGAACTAAAGGCATGGTTGTTAGAAATTTGGTTCAGAGAATCCTAAGGCAATTTGAAGTCACTGGGCCCCAGTTGTAAAAAACAACAGCTTGCACTTATGGTGTCCTGGGGCCTCATACTGCATATCCCAAACTAAGTACCCCTGCTAGCACTCAGATTAGTTAGGCAGAGAATTCCAAGGCTTTCCAAGGGAGATGCTGTGAGCGAGACACTAAAAATTCAGCAACACAACACAAAAAATTAATGAACCAATGTCCAGTCAATGATTTACCCTTTTAAAAAAGAAAAGTACTTTAACACAAACAAAACTAAATAGTGAGTACTAAATAACAAACATGCATTTATTAATGGGGACACCCTTGAAAGGTCTTCACAAATTATGGAGAATGAATCTCAAAGAGGGATCAACAAGTTAACAACAAAAACCTCTAAATGCATTTTAGACTCCTATGGGAGGCAACTTCAAAGGACTGCTAGACTAACCACTAATTACACAATACTTCTCTGTATGTGCCTACAACAAGTGTGTCATGTATTGATAAAGAGACATGCCAATTGGTTTTGTCAAAGGGTTTTACCATGCAATCCACAGCAGAACATAAACCCTTCAATAACTGTCCCAATACGATAAGGTGTCAAGGTGGCATAAAAAATATGCACTTGTTTTAACTTTCACAATTAACCTGTCGTTCTTAAGGACTTTTGCATATCTGTAGTGCCCAAATGTACAAACAGTGAACATTTAATTGAGAACTTTCCTTCTACAATTAGCTAGATTGTTTAGCAACTAGAGAGCACCCAGAAAGTCAACGAGTCTATGCATTCCAGAGCTTCACAGCAAAAGCAATGTGCTTGTCAACTTAAAAAACCTTTCCCAGAAGAGTGGTCTCAGTGCTTTGGGAGTCTTAGGGCCATGAAGTTCCACCACAATGAGGGACTCAATGGTGACCTGCCACTCTCCTGTAGCCCCCAGAACCACATAACCACTCCAAGTGGTGCCAGTCTCTTCCTGAGACATCCCAACATAGAATATGCAGATTTTTAAAAGGCACAAGCCTTTTGACAAGGGACTTTGGCCACTGATATCTTCCCTTGACACCCTGGCCACAGCCATACCTTGTTTGCTTTGATCCCTGGATGCATTGATTTTATTATGCCCATCTGGCATGAAATGTTACCGCAGGGGCACCTGCTAATATGGGGCACCAACAAATTGCCTGCTCTGGAACACATTGGAGCCACAAAGCTCACTTGGTCAGGTTGGCTTAGCACTCGGCACTCTCCTTTTCATGCCAGTGGGGGAGCCAATTCCTTTCTCTCATCCCTGCTTTACTATCCTTATGCCTCTGAGCTCAAGGTGTGGGAACTGAGGCAGGAGAGTGCTTGGAGATACTGTAAGTTTTTTATGGAGCCCCATAGCTCACAGGGCTGCTCTTTACTCGCCAAATATCACCCTGAGCAAGCAAGAGGATTTCGTCCCCATTCTCGACCTCAAAGAGGTGTTCAAATTAAAGTGCAACAGCATCAGTAAATTGTGCAGGTCTCTTGGCAGAGCTCTCAGCTTCAAAGGCACCCCTAGGAGCTTAAGTAGTTTCCACATGAGATCAAAGGATACAGAGTGGTGCCCCCGGACTTTAAGGAACCAGATCAGTGGAGAAAGTGCTGCAGGTGAGCAGATGATTCAAAATCATCTATGAATGGTCCCAATGGAACAATTGTAATGTGGCCGGTCACTTTTTGCTTCTGGTGGAGTGCTTCATCCACTAAAAGTAGTTGGGCCACCTTGCTTCTGAATTTTTGATATTTCTTTTCTTGAATGGTTTCTTTTTTGTAAAACTGGTCCTACACATTGCTGTTTCCTCAGTGGACCAGAAAGAACTTTGGTGGGACCTTCACTTCTGTCCCAGGTCCCGGTAGTCTGAAGACCCAGGGTGTTCTTGTAGTACCACCCCACATCTCTCAAGAGAGAACACTCTTGTATATTGCACTCCCATGCTCCGTGTCCATTTGCAGGAAGCCAGTGTGTCCAATGAAAATCTGGGGTACCTCTTCCTAGGCAATTTCCATCCAGGACCATTTTACAAATGTATGAGGTGACTCCCTTCCTACAGGATTTCCAGAAAGCCAATAATTGACTAATCTGCACAGGGAGTGGTGAATCTAGTCCAACTAGCTGTGTAGACAGAGTTGATTAGAGTCTAGAGAGAACTCAAGAGTCTCCAATCACTGCAGACAAGGGTTTGCAGCAGGCTTGCCTGTCACATTTCTCTCATGTCTTTCTGTTCTTCTCAAAGTATATTCCCTCGTGTAGGGGTATAAAATGGAGGTGGAAAGTTCTACGTGGGAGTCCCTAATCAATCCAGAATGACATATCACCCCTCCAATCCTGATTAACATTTCCTAGGAGCAGCCCTCAGTCTGTCCAACCCTCTTGCAAAGCATTCTTGGAATTATCAAGGTGACAAATGTAACCAAGGTTTAGAAGATCTTCCCTTTATTTTGAGTCTAATTTGCAACAGTACTAACCTGGCATAGATATCATGCTTAATACGACAGTCTTCCTTGCACAACCTACATACTGGTTGATATGTCTTTGCAAATGTGTTCAAACGTAACCAATGCACAGCCTCTTACCCCAGCTGTGCTGCAGGGAACTCTATTTTAAAAGGTGTTCCTAGTACTTCGACTCAACATTTTTAAAATAGGCTTACAGTAAGTGAGGCACAATTAGGGATATATAATCACAGTAGAGATCTGTGAGACAGGGATTATTAGTAGAAGGATATGGTAGTCCTCTTCAAGTAATTATGGCAGTATTCTGTACTAGGTTTAGTTAGGTCTCAAAATTTTAAACCTGATCTCAACACATGTTAGGTGTAGCACAGAGCAGACAGACCTAACTTAGGAGAAATGTGTAAAGCATTAATCAGTACCAAAACTGTTGAAAAGTAGAAATAAACAGCACAATAAAAAGTCACTCCAATTCATAAGATATATATATTTTAATGGCTGGTCCCAGCAAAGTTCTCTGCATTCAGTCTTGGAACGTTTTTTTTTAGGTCCAGATCCTTTCAGTTTGCAAACGAACGTTTGCTCTTATCAGCAGTTTAATGTTGGCGGCAGTCCGGTGGTAGCCTCAAGTTTTTGGGGGGAAAAGTTCAGAAAAGTTTTCTCGGTGTGTTCAGTCTTACAATTTTGAAAGGGTGAAAAGGATCACTCTAACACCAGCCAAGGGCCCAGTACCTTTTGGGCACCACTGCAGAATTAGGAATGAATCTCCCAGAAGTCACCAGCAGGGTCCAGGGCAAATCCAATTGAAAACTGGTCTGCTAATCTCAGCAGAGATTTAGGCTTTTTACTCTGTGCTGGGTACAATTTGTGAGTAAGCCCAGCCCTTGGAATTTCTCTCCACAGGTTCAACAGCAGGTGCAGTCCTTTTTCAGTCTTTCATAGGTTTAGAGATGTTCTGTAGAGAGCACTTTTATTTCTAGTGGCAGCCTGTGGGTGGGTGAAGCTCCTGGCCACTCCCTAACCAATGGGGTAAAGGTTCCCAGGCATGTCCCTGCCCACTTTTGCAGCACTTCCAGTGTGCTTTACTGTACACTACCACACAGTGCCCTCTCTACCTAAACCAATTATGGCAGAACCTATCTTTCCTTGTGCAGAGGTCCCTGGGTTCAGCCAGAGATGTGTCTACTATAATGGGCACACTGTGGTCAGTCTAAACTGGTTCTGAGGTAGCCCCTCTCACACTAAAATGGATGCTTACTTGGCTATCAGGACGATGAACGGTCTGGCCTAGTTGTAAGTGAAATCTGCTTGTAACAGTGTAGGCCCTTTGATTAGTCCTAAGGCACAACCCTGATGTCCATCCTGTCAGGGTAAAAACACATTCCCACATCCAAGTCTTTTGTTCACTGTCTGGGAGCAATAAACATCTCACCACAGGAGAGCCAATAATAGGCAGGTGACACTCAATATTTGCAGAAAGGCACATTTGACAAGACAGGAAAAGGCAACTTTCTAAACGCAACATTTCCAAAATATTAATTTAAAACCCAACTTGACCATTAGATTGAATTTTAAATGACTAATAATTTGAGTCCTTGTATTAATATTTTAACCATTCTCAATCTCAAATTATCCAATATAACATGTTATACGATAACCCAGTGCTTTTCTACTTTTTTAATAACGTGCACCCTCTTCTATGGGCTGTTAAGGTCTGCCTTAGGCATTACATATAAGTATTAAAAAGGAAGGTAAAGGCTTGGCAAAAGGGTAATTTTGCTAGGTTGAATTAGCAGTTTTAGAACTGCAGACTCAGGCTGGAGGGACAGGTATTAAGACATGCTTTGCATTGTGACTTTAGTTGTGGCACAATAGGTGCTGCAGACCACTTGACAATTAATTTACCGGCCCAGAGTACACTTAGTACCATACATGAGAGACTTATAGGTAAGTAGTTAAATGCACCAATTAGGATTTTTAAGTAATTTGACCCACTTTTAGGGGTCAGAGCACATGTACAAGGCCCAGGTTAGGGTGCCCAAAAATGCGGGATGATACGCAAAAAGGGACATTTTCTTCCAAGTTTCAATGATGGCCAAATGCAAAAACCTGGGAGTTTTTTTATACATCAAAACCCCTATCTTGTAAAAGTGTTGCTGAGGACAACACAATACATGGCAATTTAAAATAAAGTATGTTTCCCTCAAAATGTCACAAGGCTCGATATGCTTAGTAATAGGGGTGGATAAAGTTGCAATTTGATTTCCTTCTGTAGTATGCATATTTCTCATGGCAACTACACATTTTAAATCATGCTAATTGGGGGTAGGTATCTGTGTGTAAGTTGAGACTTTTGCAATGCCTTGTAACATGAGGGCCCCATATTTACCACATTTAGGAGTATAAACAATCTGAAGTAGCTTCTGATTAGGTTAGCTGAAGTTCCCCAAACTGTGCCGCAGACTAAAAATCCCACTTGAAAATAATTTCTGCTAAACAGTACATGCACAGAGAGAGAAAAGAAGTATTCAGGCTAGGTGTTGCAGGCATAAGGAAAACAGGATATTAAGCGACACATCTGTAGCTCAATGTTAGGGTCCTATGCAAAATTGTGCTTGAATAATAAAAAGTTTATACAGGTCTAGTGTGCTGAAACCCTTAGTGAGAAAAAAACATCCTAAAATCTAATTTCTAGCAAAGAAAGGTATTGCTTATCTTCTGAGATTTGGTGTGAATTTATTCAATACTCTTGGGAATCTCTTTTGGTTGGTTCTCCTGATTTGATTTGATTTTTAAGCTTGTAAAGCGCGAGAATGCCCAAAGGCGTCTTGGCGCTACTTTCGCAGATTTCCTCTAACATTTTGAGATTTAGTGGGTATTCAGGATGATTTGAATCTAAAGGCGGTTCAAGGGATTTGGACTGTGTTTATGAGAGCTAATGCAAAACACTTATTTACAGAGATGGATATCTCCAATCAGAACAAGACTCTTCACTTTTCAGGAGAAGTTGTGTATTTTTAGGTCTCACTTACAGTCAGCTTTTAGCTTTCTGTTGTGGAAGAACTAGTGTGTACAGCACCAATATATAGAGAGTGAGCTTTGGTTACCCCACTGATTATCATTGGCTAGCCGTTTTGTTACTCTCATTTGCTTGCTTCTTATTTGATAACTTTCCTTATTTGTATTGTATTTGTCGCTCCCCTAAACCATTGCTTCTTTACCGTCCTATTGCTTGGTCAACTTGTATCTTGTATATGGCTTATATTGAGGGAACTACTTTTTTCTTTTTCTTTCAATTCTCAATTGGAGTGTATGTGTTTTTTTGTTCTTGCCTTTGAGTCTTACTTTTCCCTGAAACCCCCACCGCTGCATTCTCCATGTTGGTTCGGCTTTTTACATTTATTTTTCTAACCCTCAACCCCCCCATTGCGCCTCTTCCCCTAATATTCCTTATCAGTTCTTCTGCTCAGCAGCATTGATTTTCTTCTCCCTAAATCCAGTCTTCTTCATTGCCCTGCTGTGAATTCCCATGGTGTTATTGTTAGAAATGAGGGTCTATAGTTGGCAGTGGCTTGCACCCTGTCCAAGTAGGGACCCTTCCTTCTAGTCAGGATAAGGGTATTACACAGCTAAGATAACCCCTGCTCACCCCCTTGTGAGCTTGACACGAGCAGTCAGACCAGAGGCAATTTGTAAAACATTTGTATACCAAACATACAGTAACACAGTGAAAACACTACAAATGGGCACCACATCAGTTTAGAAAACTAGGCAATATTTATCTAATCAAAATCAGACCAATACAACAAACATCCAGCATACACAAGCAAAGATATGCATTTTAAAAGAATATCTAAAAATCTACAGCTCATTGAAGTCGATCGCACCAACCAGGGCTATTGTGGCATCGTGACCAACAAATTCAACAGTTCAGTCTGACTTTGACGGAGTCGAGGGCTGGCTACAGCTTAGAGGAAGACCCGCAAACAGTACTTTGGAGTTGAAGAGGCCTTGAGGACCTTGCGGTGAAGTGCGGCGGTGAGGTGTTCCTGTAGTCGTGAGGCATCAGTGCCACATGTCGGTGAGTCCTTGAAATCACATGTGTTGCAGGTCGAACTCCGTGCGATCGAATTCAGGAGCACTGGCATCAGCAGAGCCAGGACTGCGATTTCATCATAAGCAGTGCATCATGCTCATCACCATGCGGTGTCTGTGGCTTCATTGCATGGCATCAATGCTGGAGCACTGGCGTTGATGGCAGTGTCATCAGCAGCATAAGGCTGCGAATTTGTCAGCAGCCAAAGGCTGCGGTGTCATCGAAGGCACTGTGCCGAGATGGTGACCATGGCTGCAGTGTAAGCAGTGGATTAAGTGACGGTGCTTAGGCTTCGTAGTCGTTGAGATCAATGTTGCAGTGCGGTAGAAGTTGGAGTGATGAGGCGGTGCCCATGACCACAGTGCAGGCAGCGGTATTGATTTCAGAGAGACGCGTTGTCGTCTGTGTGTCATGTAGTTCCCACTAATCCATAGGATCTGCACATTTGTTGGACAACATAAATGTTGGGTGAGGTGCCTAGACTGATTCCGGGCATCCCCCCAAGAATTGTTGGCCTAAATACCAGCTAGCTCACAATGCCACTGACACAGCACAGAAACCCTGGTAATGGGGAAAACCAAACCCCGATATCCTTCCCTTCGGCAGACCGGCCGTCACGCTTAACTCATTCACACACGCATTCATTGGTGGGGCCCATAACACCAACACTCACACACTAACCATTAACCGGTCTGCACACACACACAGTTGGAAGGATGAGCGGTTCAAGCGCTCAACATGTGGGTGAAACACCTTATAACCTATAGGGAAAGAAAGAGTTAATTTACAAAATATACATCATAACCCTTCTGCCTATAGATCCTCAATCCTGAACATCAAGGCACTCCCTCCACGTGGTCAATGGACCAAATAGTTGGATTGGTTGATGGTGATTTAGATCTTACTTTCCACAATAACCACAAACTCATTTTGTGTTAATCAATATCTGTTTATCTAAATTTCTGAAAGAGTTCATTATCAAATTTCAAATAGAGCGCCGAACATCATATTTACCTAATCTGGGTAATCGGAGTCCTCTTAGTCATTAGTTCATGTTGCAGTCAGTTGTCAGAGTTCAAAAGTCCTTCGCTCAGCACGGTACAGTCTCAATAGATCAGCATAGACCAGAGACATGCAAGCATCTGTCAGTGCCTATAGAATATTAGGAAAAGTTCGCAGTTATCGATAATTGGGCAGCATCTGGATCGTCACCAACGCATCAGCATTATCTATTAGCGTCTCTATCAGCATGCATAGCATAGCATCCATTAGCATAAACAATAGCATGAACATCCTCTAGCATAGCGATACCTCTCTATTCTACTGCGCATTTTTATAGTAAAATCGAAGTAAGACGATACATTTTATTATTTTAAAACAGTCATGATTGGTCGGTTGGGATCGTTCAGTGCTGAAGTTTGCAATATTTGGTACAGTTCAAGGGGGATGTATTTGCTTCCTCTAAAGTCAGTCCGTTCTGGTTCTTATGTGATCTGCTATTGTCTTTCGTCTTGGCGGTCGTCCCACAGTGTCCTTGCTTGTGCTTATTAGGTACAGAGTTCATGACGAGGTCTAGAAGTTATTGTCGCAGCTGCACACTTCGCTCCATGCCTCGTGGGCCAGTGGCCACATCATGGTGCCATTTTGAGATTTAGGCCCAAACGTCAACTTAAGCAAAACAAACACAAAAGAGTAATTAATGCATAGAAGTAATAAATCTAATGTTAACCCCTTACTAATCCCCTTATGTGCTTGTATTTATCTAGCGTATATCAACATTTAAAGCATTTATATTCACCATTTTGGTCCTCCTCTCGAGCAACATTACAAAGATGTAAAAAAAGCAACATATATCATGCAATATTCTATTTAATATATATATACTACTCTTAGTATGCGTACAGATTTTAGTCATAAGGTTATTTAGCCATGCGATATGCAATCCCACGTGTAAGGTTGGTTATTTAGTAATGTTGGTTTAATATTCATGCAAAACTCATTTAATAATATTATAATTAATAGATTATTCAATTAGTATTTTCATGCTAAATGGGGGAGGAATACAAAATGTTGTACTACCCGCTTCATCAATCCCCCCTTTGGTGATTTTATCACCAAACAATGAAATTTTGTATTAATTTCTCAAGAAAGTGATATGAATTCTTTTTGGTTAATTTAAATTTCTGTTTCCCCAATTTCTTCTCTTCTAGCTGTTTTATACATCCTTTCTTTCATCTCTTCTAATTCTATTTCTTCAAATTCCCTTGTTTGTCTCTTACGCTGTCTTCTTTTCAAATTTTCACTTTTTAGATTTTTCTGTATTTTCTTCCTTTTATGACACATACAAACCAATCTTAGAATTAATACTATAAAAATCACACAGGTTAATGAAAATAAGATGCTACCTATGAAGGTACTACCTAAATTTATCATGAAATTTTTAATAGAAGAAAGTTTATTCCCAATTCTCTCCCAAACACTTTCAACCTCCAGTGGTGTAATTTCCTCATGAAATTCAGTTATATTTTTTATGTAAATTTTCAGATCTTTACTTTCGTCTGGAATGTAAGTACAACAATGTTGAACTTTCAGCATTCCACAGACTCCACCCTCTTTTGCCAATAATATTTCCAGGGCAAGTCGATTCTGCATTACCATGGCGTGCATGGCAACCATTTCTGTATTTACCAATAAAAATCCTCCAGCGGTGCTTGTTGACAAGCAATCCACTACTGGTGATAGTTTTCTAATTTTGTGTGCATTCAGAGATATTCCCACTGCTGGTATCAATGCTCCAAATACGTCTCCTACAATTTCTGACCAAGATTCTCTCTTTCTACATGCTAAATAACTACCTAACTTATGTACACCATCTTTTTCTCTTCCCATGTAAAATGTCTTTGGAAAGACTAGACCTACATAACATGTTCCATACCAATGGTCTGGCAAACGATAGTATGCCTTGTTCCCGCAGATAAAATATAACCCAGGAAAAACTGGATCATTTCCTCCTTTAAATCCCCATCCACCCATGATTTGGTATGTATCATGGCACTCACTATTACCTACAAAATAATTATTGCGCGCAGTTTGATTCCTTCTAATACACAACTTTCCTTTCTGAGGCCAATCTAAAGCCATAGTTGGACTAGCTTCTCCCGTCAAGTGTTTTTCCATTTCAATATCCCAGACTGTTTTCTCCTCTTTTCCCTCAGATACTTTCTTTTGCATTTTCAAGCTCCTTTCTTCAACCATATCCAAAAATGTATTTTCTTCCTTCTTTAAACTACAAGTCAGGTTATTCCTAAATATGTATTCTAATGTTAGTTCCTTTGTTTCTAAGAAAAATTCACCTAACACCTTCGCAGGCTTTACTTTATTCAACTTGTTAATTACAGGAACCTGTGAAAATATGTTATCTACATATGAAAAATAATATTCTAATTTACCTGTTTTATAAAACAAACTAGCTATCACACTACATGTTATTCCATATGTTACTGGAAGGTGATGGTAAGTCACTCCCTCCGATTAGGCCTGGGCGGTAAATTCCGTTCCGTTCGCGGAATTTGCGGAATTTGGGTAATTTCGCGTTCCGCGGAGAACGCGAAATTGCCCAAAAACTGCGTTCCGCGACTTCGCGAAATTTTTTGCTTGTTCGCGTTCTCAATATGCGTGTTAGCGAGATATTTCACCCTGAGCACGCAAACAGCGATCGCGAACAGGAAAAAAGTATCGCGAACAAGCAATTCCGCGTGTTCGCGGAATTTCTGCGTGTTCGCGGAGATTTTTTACCGTTTCGCGGAGATTTGCGTAACGCGGTTATGCAAATTCCGCCCACCCCTACCTCCGATACAGATGCAGGTAACTGCATACACACATAGCAATCTCTCACGTCCACTGTCTTTACATATTCGTATAAAAGTTTTGAAAACACATTGTTAGAGAAATCATTTATAGACCTGTCTTTATGCAGATAGTTTCTATCTATTTTAGTCGGATATACTTTCGGAATCTTCTCTATATTAGTCTTATTATCACTATGTCCTTCTAATGTGTCTATAGTAACTTTAAATGAAATCATTAAGGCTAATATACTCCCCAAAAGCATTGGTAATCCTGTACAACAACAACAACACATTTTAAACCACCTTCTAAGGAACATACATTTAGCTTAACTACTTTCTGTGTTCGCCATTTTTGTAAAACTGATCAGTGTCTTTTGACTTAGCCTCTTCTACTTCACAATTAGTTTTGTCTAACCCAAGGCTCTAAGCACCTACTTGGTTCTACCAATTTTGTCTTTTCTTGTATTCTATTTTCTTTCCATTAGCAGCATTTTAGTCTTTTTCAGTTTGGCATTTGATCGTCTTTCCCTTTTCTCTCATAATCTTGATACAAAACTTCCTGAACATCTGTCTCTTCTCCAATATCGGACAAGATAACTCTCAGGATTCCCGATTCTTCGTCTTCCTCAACCACTTCTGGTACAGTCACCTCTGGGTTTTCTAGGCTATCCACCTCTTCTTTTATTTCAGGCAGGGCCACGTACGTCCATTCTGGCGACTTATACTTCTGGTTGGGTTTTCTTGTTCTTTTGTTTTCCTCTGCTGTAACTATTGTCTGATCTTTCGACTTTTCTCGGCTTGATACTTCATTCACCTGTTCTGCTCTTGGTGAATTCACTCGTGTTAATCGATATCTTAATCTCTTTATCTTGTTAGGCCAGATTTAATCTCTTGCTGGTCTTTTCGGTTTATTTCCTTTATCATTTGTTTCAGCTCTCCATGCTCTTTTTCTCAGGACTCGTCCTTCTGGTATTTTCTCATCACTTTCTTCTGTTTCTGTTTCAACTTGCTCTTTACTTTCAGTTTTTCCACTTTCCACCACTTCTTTTATTTTCCCTACTTCTGTCCCTCCTCGTGTTTCTTGCAGAATATCTTCCTGCTGGCTAACTGTCCCTTCCTCTAACTGGATGTCAGAATTCCCTACAACTCCTCGAGTATCTTTCGCAAGAATCTTTCCCTCTCTCTCTGTATCTTGCACCTGTTCATCTACTTTTGTTATTTCGGGTGGAATCTCTCTTAGTTTTTCATCTGGAATCTCCTTATCAATAACTTCTTTGATTGTCCCTTCACTGCTTCTCACTTTTCTTGAGCATATTGGTATTTGTTCAGTCTCTGAATCTGAGCTGGTATCAGAAATCCGTAATCGTCTTCTCAAAGGAATATTCTCTGGGGCAGCGATAAAAATTTGGCTCTGACTCCCCCCTTTCAGGATTTTCTCTTGTTCTTACTTCTTCAGTGTCTGATTCAGAGCTACCTTCTGACTCGTCATAATATTCTCGTTCTTGGCTATCCACTGGATTTGGGATTCTCAATGTATGACTAGCATGAATCCAGTTCTTGATCCCAGCACACTTTACAGCTGTCGTTGTAGTCAAAATCACTTGTCGTGGTTTTCCCCAACGTGGGACCAGACAGTTCTTTCTTCTGTGTACTTTAATTCTCAACCAGTCTCCTGGGCTCAGATCATGAGCTTGCTTCTTTTCAAGGGTGGTGGCATCCGCTCCAAGCTGATGAAACACAGAATGAACTGCGTCAGCCAGCCCCTTACAGTAATCCAACACCAAGTCATCAGATATAGTCAACAGCTTGTTGAATGGTATGAATACATGGCGCATTGCTCTTCCCATGATAATTCCATATGGACTCAAGCCCGTTGTTCTATCTGAAATTGAGCTAATAGTCATGAGTATCAGAGGCAAGACATCAGGCCATTTCAAACCTGTGGCTAAACACATTTTTCCCAATCTGTTTTTTATAGTACCATTCATTTGTTCCACCACACCAAGTGGAACTCTCCAGATCGTTGCCTAGCAGACAGTCAACAGGCATGGCTGGCCTCACAACTACTTTCAAAGTACCTGAGATCCCCCTCCACTCAAAGGGAACCTGTGCCACTTTGCAGAGGCACTCTGAGTTGTCAGCTGCAACTACTAAATAGAATACATTGGGGACCACCGGCTCTTCAGACACAAGCCAACAACTGACAGCTGTCACACTGGGCTCCAGTGTCTCTCAGAGCCTGCACCCTATTGCTAATAATGGTCACCTACTGCCTGTATTTCTTAGTGTTGGTGGGCAGGTGGGTCCTTGGGACATTCTCACTGTCTCCTAGTGAGACCTGGGTCAATTTTTCTGGCTCGCACCCTTCCCTGGAAACCCAACTCCTCCCCCAAGACTATACTAGCCAACTCCTGGGGCGGGGCACCTATGGGTGCAGTGGTGGCCTTTTTGGGACACCTAGGATCCTTTATGAAGTGACCCACCTGACCACAAGCAAACCATGAGTGGGGGCCCTTCTGGGCGGGTTTACCTGCGGGAACGCATGGCTTCTTCTCACTGGGGGTCTGAGAACCTTTCCCTTGGTTCCCTTGGGAATTAATTTGGGCCCTTTTAGGAACTCATTTTGTTTACCCTTGTCCCCTGCACTCTTCTGTTGGAGACCATGACCAACTTTGGTGGCGCCTCCCACATGACCTTTGTGAACCCTGGTACTGACCCAGCGGTTCGCCCTGACAGCAAGTTTCCTGGGGTCAGTGAGTCTACTGTCAATCAAATGCTGGTATAGCTCTGGTAAACAACTACCAGACAAGTGCTTCCATGCAACCAAATCATAGAGCCCCTGAAAAGCGTTTACCTGGCTACCCTTAACCCAACCATCCAGGGCTCTACAAAAATAGGAAACATACTCCACCCAAGTGCTTGACTCAAGCTTCTTATAGGCCCTCAACTTCTACCTGTATAGATTTGGGGTCAAACCATATCTCCTCATCAAGGATTCCTTCATAGGGGCATAAGACATCTGCTCCTTGCTCAGTAAGGCTAGCAAAGTTTCCCTCCCTTCTGTTATAAAGTGGCTCCACAACCCTGCTCCCCAGTCTCTCTCAGGGATTCTGTGGGACCTCCTTGCTACCTCATATGCCTTAAACCACTGGCCAATGCCCTCACTCTTCACAAATCCCTTAATCACTTCCTTGGGTATGTACACCCTCCCTTCTACAGGGACTGGCAACAAGCTGCCTCCATTGGAACTGGACTGTGCACTCTTGGCCTTTATGTCCAGCTCCTTCAAGACTCTTTCATGCTCTAAGACCATTCTCTTTCCTTCTAGAGCAACTTTCTACCCTTCCAACTCCAAATTATTATCCTCTTTTTCTAACCTGAGCTTTGTAAGCTCAGGCTCATGCCCTCTATCTCTTCTTCTGTCCTCCAACTCCTCTGGAGACAGACCTTTAAAGACACACTGCTGCCATCTCTGGAAAGTACCCTCCCCCCTGGTATATTCAACAGCCCCTCCTGCTGCCAATCCAAATCCTACGCCTAGGCCAGAGGATCCTCATCCTGCCCACTGGCATTTCTGGATTCCAACCAGGCCCTACGCACTTTGGTATGCCTCCTTTCTGGTGAGGCTCTTACAGAGATTTTAAATTTCTTGCAGATGGCTTTTAGTTGAGAAACAGTGTAGGTTTCAACCTTATCCTCCTGAAATTCAATGTCAATAGATGCTATAGATGCTGGCGTGGTCATGATGAAAACATTTGCAGTTCTCAATCCAATTCCAAAAAGAAAAGTCCACCAATAAAATGTGGTTGTGTAATGGTCTGCACTATACTAGAAGTGTTCACCAATCACTGTCTGTAAGGGACAAATGCAAGTCCAGATCCTTACTGCTGACCACCAACATTAGAAATGGGAGTCTCTAACTGGCAATAGTTTGCATCTTTGTCCAAGTAGGGACCCTTCTTCCAAGTCAGAGTAAGGGAGGGTGCACTTCTAATATCCCCTGCTCAGTCCCTTGGTAGCTTGGCACAAGCAGACAGGCTTCTCTCAGAGGCAGTGTGTAAAGAATTTGTGCATGCATACAGTAACAGTGAAAGCACTACAAATGGACACCACATCAGTTTAGAAACATAAGCAAATCTTTATCTAAACCAACAAGAGCAAATAAGACAAAAATCCAGCAGAGAATATTGTTACTTTGCTGAAAGATAACCTTTAAATAGCAAAAATAGCTGAAAAACACAGTTCATCTGAGTCAGTAGCTCACTCCGGAGCTACCGTGATGTAGAAAACAACAGAGCCCAACAGTGCCAGCCGCCCGCATCGGTACAGGCTGGCTAAAGCATTGACAGAATTGTGAACAGTACCTTTATCATTTGCGGCCGACACGTTAGAACAAGTCGGTTGGGGGCAACCACGTGGTTGCTTTGCAAAATGGAACCAGTGCAGGGTGCGGTGCCTTCATGACGCGGTGCAGGCAGAGGCTCAGTGACTATCGTCCAGATGGCGTCGGTGAGACCAAGGCATATGGTGCAGGGTGAGGCAGTGCTCGATGCAGTGCTGGCAGGTTGCGGTGCAGGGATGGAGCTCGTCGATTTTCGGGTTGTGCAGCGACTGTGTCGGTAACGTCCAGGCAGGGTGAGGTGAGGAGGTGTGGAGTGCAGTGCTCACAGGACGCGGTGCAAGCAACCGCTCGGTGACGATTGTCCATATGGCATCGGTGAGACCAAAGAAGTGGTACGAAGTGCTGCAGGTCCTCTACAGTGCATTCATGACACGGAACCCTGTGACGGACTCGGTGACAGAGTCAGCTGCTCCTTTCTGCTGCGGCAGTTGAAACCATTGGTTCCAGAGACGGTGCCCAAAAAGATGATGAGGTCTTTGCTGTTCCTCAGACCTCTTGAACAGGGGACAAGCTCCACTTCCAAGACCTTGGATAAACTTTCTTAAGCAGGATACACGCACAGTTCCTCTCCTTGGCAGAAACAGCTACTGCAGGCCAACCCCAGACAGCACACAGCAACGGGGCAGTACCCCTCCTCTAGTTTCTTCCAGCTCTTCTCCTTAGCAGGAGTTGCTTCTTGAAGTCCAGTAGTGATCTAAAAGTCTGGGGTCTGGGCCGCACTTTTTATAGTACAAAATCCTTTGTTCTCTGGAGGCAGGGAGTGCCTTTGACTAGCCAGAACCAGTTCTGTCCTCTCTGGTAGAGCAGTCCGGCAGGAGCTGGAGACAGCATTGTCCAAGGCAGACCAGACCCATTCAGGTGTGAAAGAAAAAATCTCCTCCCCCTACTCTGAATGCAGCCCAGGTCTATTCAGCCCATCCCTGCTCACCCTGGAAAGGCAGGACACACGTCACCCCCCAAGTAGCTGTCTGACCAGAATGCTCATCCCCAGCCCTGCCACTCCAAAGCCAGACAAGCAATAAACAAACCTAGCAGAGGCACACTGGATGGCTAAGAAAATACCTACTTTCTAAAAGTGGTATTATCAAACACAGAATATAAAAATCATCCTTACGAAAAAGATGCATCTTTATATTCTGAGTTCAGGCATACTACTCCATTTTCCCATCTTGTTCCAATGGGAAGTTATATTTATAAGATGCTATAGATAAACGTCCATTCCTGTTCTATAGGACAGATAGCCTTTCAATAGTGAAAAACAACCTTTTGGCAGTACTTCACAATCAGGACATGCCACACACATCAGGGCATGTCCTACCTTTCACATACACTGCACCCTGCCCGCAGGGCCTACCTTAGGGGTGACTCACATATAAGAAAAGGGAAGGTTAGGGCCTAGCAAGTAGGCCCACTAGCAGCATTTGATTTACAGGCCCTGGTCACACACAGAGCACTGTACTAGGGACTTACCAGTAAATCAAATATGCCAATCATGGAATCACCAATTCATAACAACAATTTACAGAGGGAACATGCACATTGGCACTGAGCAGCAAAAACGAAGCCCAGCACACAGAAAAATACCAGGAGGCAAACGCAAAAATACAGGGGAACCCCACGCCAATGATGCCAGGTCTAACACTTCCCATCAGGTCTGATTGGCATATCCTGCAACTCCTATTTCAAGTAGGCCATGAAAACACGTCTCTTGTTCTCATGGATTTCTGGATTCCTAGTGCCAAAATGCCTTCAGGTGAACATGCTCTGTTACATAAATTGATAAATTCTCTTGATTGATGAACTGACCTTTGGTGACCACATATGTAAATTTTATGGGGACATTTTTCAGGTGTGGACTTGTATCCTGAGAGCTGTGATTGGGGTTCCCTTCCTTTGAATAAGAGGACAATGTCATCTGATAAGAAAAGGAAGCCCAAGAACGGAAGAAATATTGTACTAGTTACAGAGTCCTCTGGTCACCTTACACTACACCAAAAGTCCAGTAAGACTGATGTGAACAGTAAAAGTTTCAATACTTTTTTTTCCAATGCAACATAGTTTATGTAAAACTGACATTGCAAAATTCTGTAGTAATGCATACTTATGACACAGGATAATCCATTGTTTTCACTTTAATTGCCTACTTTTCGTTTTCTTCTATTTTCCTACTCTAAATGTTTAGTGACTGATTCAACATTATACGGATACTGCACTGCGCAAGCTTTGGTTGGATTTAACGCAAATCCCCTGTGGCTTGGTTCCTCCCTGATTAATACATGGACTGTCAAAAACTAGGGTGAATGCAATTCCCCTTGGCCATACAACTGAGTAGACTGCACAGAACATCCCGCATGGGGAGACAACAGTAGTAACAGCAACATTTTTGAGTCTCGTGGGAACCTTCATTTGGTGGAGCTTTTGGTACACAGCTATGCTAAATTCAGGTAAACAAAATAGCGGTACAATGGAACTGTCAAAAGTGTCTCTACCACAACTATGGTCTTGGGGTTGATTGTGATTGTTGGTGCTGTGCTGGACCTTCAGATTCAATGGCATTCCTGTCCAGATATGAGACCATCATGGTCTTTGATGGTCAAACAAATGCCGCCAAATGTATAACAAAAAATATCCAAAGTGCTTTAAGCATCAACTACCCACTGGAGATGGGAAGCCAAAAGACTGCATGGTTCTGCAACCCAGCGTGTAGAACTTTGAATGAATAAATAATTTATGATGTGAATACTTAAATACATCGCAATATTCAAGAGAAAACAACGCGTGCAAACTGAGCAAATTAGAGAGTTAAGATAGAGAGATAATGGGGGATATGTACTAGGAAGTGGCGGAGCGTGTCGTTAGCCTCTTTGGCTTAACAAAATGCTCAGCCACTTCTGAAATACAAGGCTGCACCATATTTACAAGAATGTGTTGCAGCCTTGAGTATCCCCCTGCGATGGCGCTAAGTTTAGCAACTTAGCGCTAAACGCAGGCACCCTTGCACCAGAGTGCAAGGGTGACTGTGTGCAGGGGAGGATTGCTATGTGTAGGAAGGTGTCCCTTCCTGCACATAAACAATCCTAAAATGCCATTTTGAAACTTTCAAGTGTGCTGCTTCATGTAGCACACATGAAAGTTACGAAATGGAACCTTTTTAAAAGGTTTGTTTATGTACAGGAAGGGACACCTTCCTGTACATAAACAAACCATGGCATTTTGCTTTTTCCTTGTGTGCTGCCTTGTGCCCAAGGCAGCACACACGAAAAAAGCAAAAACGAGGAGAAATCATGCATTTCTCCTCATTTCGCCAACTTAAGACCAGGATTTTCCTGGTCTTAATTTTGGCACTGCCTCCAATGTAGGGGGCAGTGTCAAATAAAATGGGTGTTGCGGTGGAACGCCCACCACAACACCCACTGCACGCCCCTTACATGCTAATCATAGTGTGAAAGGGGGCATTATGTACAAGGCAGAGTTAAGCCATATTAAGAGGCTTAACTCTGCCTTGTACATAAGGTGCAGCCCCTATCGCCACCACAATGTCCGTAAAAGTGACGTTGTGGTGGGGATAGGGGCTTGTACATATTCCCCAAAATGTTGCTCATCATACACCATGAACTTCACGAGCTTACAATTCAATTGAGAGTTTCCTCCATCAAGGGATGTGCAGATATCCTGAGCTAAAAAGCATGGTTTAACATAAAATCGTCACGCAATGCCTAAAAAGTGGATATGGGCATAAAATGTGCAAAACAGATTTTTTGTGATATCCAGATGGCCTATACCTTCAGTCTCTGTTGTAAGGGACTCATGGAGGAACCTGACTCTTACACAGAAATATTGCGAAGCTGCAAGAATCTTAATTTCAGCCTTAGCAACTATGGCTAACCCATGTAGTTCAACTACTTACTTGACTGGTGCAACTTTGTCACTGTCCACGCATGGGAGCATTTTTCAAATGCAATTTTATCCCGCCCCTTTGAGATCCAGCTTGCTAATTTGTTCACTATTCTCTTAAAAACGGTATGGATTGTTGCGGCTGACCCGACGTCTAGGATCAATGTCTTTGGGGATTTCTGTGAAAAGGCTAGCCAGATTGTTTTGCCTTTAAAGGCTCAGTGTTGATGTCCTGGCAGCTAAAGTAGCTGAAATACCTTTTTTGAGGTTACTTCTCATTTATTCAGCTTGACATAGGCCGTCTGCCATCCTGTCTTCAAATTGCTTAAGGAGTATTCAAGCCTGATTTGCAATTGGGCAGGATTTGGCTGAAGACAAAATACTTGCTTATTGATTTAACACATCTGTGTATTCATGGCAGAGCCTATGGATTCCTGCAGGGTGTAGAACTTTGTTGTGGCATTATATGCAATGCGATTCAATCCATTTGCCATAACCATGCCCAACTTAAAGACTACTACTGCCAAAATATGAAGCACGCATGATCCTTGTTAAGACATTGAGTTATATGGAACCAACTATGGTATCATTTCCAAAACAATCTTGTTAAGCTTTACTAAGACGTCTTATGATTAAGGCTCCCAGTTTTCCGTTTTTACTGATTTTTACAGTTAAATACAGACAGAAAACCATTTATTTTCTTGTATGTATTTATTTTTAAATGTGAATAAAAACGGTGATTCTAAATACACTTTGCCAATACTGCAAGACCAATAACTGTGTGGATCGATAGGTAAGGGGGGTTCAAATGAAAGACATTTTAATAAAGACGCTTAAACGACACAAGGCTGATACTGAAATGTGCATATTTTCACATAAGTGTCTTGATTGATCTTCTGCGGGTGTTCATATCACTGAACCTGGCAGGCATTAAAGGGTGACTTCATATTTATTAGTTAAATAAATGTGGAAATATACCAGTTTCAGCTTTATATTTTTCACAATACACATAATAAATATGGATAAATACAGATAAAGTTGACGATACCTTCCTAAAACCAACTACCACTGTGCTCCCCACTAAATGTGAACTTAAAAAAACACTTTATATGTCATTTGATGCTGAAAGGGTAGTAAGGGAGTCTTTGAAACCTAGTGTATGTGGATACCTAGCCCGTAATCTCACAATTTTTCCGACACCCAGTTATTTAACCCTCCCGCTGAGCCATTGGGAGCATGGCCTTATATTTCGCCTTAGGGCAGGCACTATTAAATATGCACCTAGCTTTCCTTTATGGAATTTTAACGACCAATGTGTTGAGCCATGCCCTTGTGACTCCCAGAGCAGGCAAACAATTTTACATTTCTTATTTTTTTGTAAATTTTACATGAAGTACATTAAATGGTTTTTAACTCCATATTTTAAAAAACTAAAACCACCTAGCCTGGAACTTGCATTTTCAATGATTTTGTCCCTGGATGACGATGAACTTGTCTTTCGCGTGAGCTCTTTCCTAAAAAACTGTGGTTCGTGCCCGGTTAACAATGTCCTAAAGTAATATAGTTTACTAGTGTCTAATTGCATGATTTTATAAATGTTTTGTCTTTTTTCTGTACTTTTATGGATTGTAATGATCCGAATAAAGTTTTCATTGATTGATTGATAAAGTTGACAAAAAATAAATATGGATAAATACAGACGGAAATGAGTAAAAAGTAAATATCATAAAACCGGGAGCCCTACTTATGACCGGCGCCCCCCGCGCCTAGAGGCGGGGCGCCCTTAGTAGCGCCACGGGACTGGACCTTCCCCCAGGGCAGGAAAAGGGGGCTGAACGAAGTGACGTCGTCAGGGCGCGCTGGAAGGCTTATTTGAATCTGCGCCCTGCGATCCTCAGCCTCTTTGTCCCTTCGAACCTCTGGCAAGCTGCAGGGGCACATCGTCGACGCGGAGAGAGTTCGAGTTGGCGGTGTGCCGAGGGTGGCACAGGAGGTTTGCAGGGGCCCTAGGCGTAGTTTTAGGAGGGATTGACGATCATATATTTTAAATAAATATTGCCTTTTAGAGAGCGAAGTGTCTCAGCGCCATATGCGGTGGGGCGCGCCTTTGTTTCTTGTGTATTTCCTTTCCGTGCTATTACAGGAAAGATACGATAGGGTAAGGCATTTCGCCACAATATGCGAAGGGATGATATCTTTTATGTCGAGGGGCGCTGTGGTAGATGGTGGGGGTAAAGAAGTGTAGATGGTTTTCATTGTCGTCTAGATGAGCACGGTCGTGGCTGTGGGTATTTACGTGTAGAATTCTCAGGGAGCACCAGTACATGTTCAGAAGTGGGATATTCGTTATGGCGCTAAACTAATCACTGCTTTGCTTGACTTCGAGGAAATGCTGCGCGAAACAGAACGCCAGTGGCAGAGGACTCATGGTTTGGACGTTGGCTGGCAGGCTCTAAGGAGGCAGGTCGAAATAGCTCACTTGGGAGAGCGGCAGACGGAGCTCTTAAGGTCCCCGGTTCGATCCCGGTCTTCGGCAGATGCTGTGTTTCGAGTTGTGCAGCGGTTCATTCATGGGTAATTTTCGGCGCTTTCAATCCTTTTTAAATTAATTGCTATATAAAAACGATTTACGTATAGAGGGGATTTAGCGGGTAACATTCAAGAGAAATAGTTATAACGGCTCAACAAGAATGTTATAGAGGTACAGCAAGATGGTGGCGATACCTATCAATTGACATCCCTAGATCAGGTTGTATGGTCAGTTTTTACCGTGTCACTAAGGGCTATATGGGAAGCATAGGTTCATCGCTGTAAAGTGGCCTCATACCATTGGTGACACATAGAGAAAGTCTTAGAGTGTTAGCTAACTATACTTTCCATAAGGGCACCAACACTTTTATATAATTGGCCGACGTTATTTTACATCAAAGCTGACAGACGGTTACGCATATTGGTAAAATGCACGCGTTGAAATGAAAATGCGGTCAGGCTTGCCGAAAAAGAAATAAAGACTGACAATGAGGCCCCTACAGGCCATCCTGCTCCGACCTCGCGCCAGAATCACAGTACTCCCCCGGTAGGATGAAATGCGGTGAGAGCGGCGGTAGAGTCGAAGCCACTGCGATTTACGGGGGTGGGGGCAAGCCCTCTTTTATGGAGTGGCGGTATAAGGTCGCGCAACAGTTTAAAAAAAAAAAAAAAAAAAAAATTTATGTATATATATATAAATAAATACATTTTAAGGTGGAACTCTAGCAGTTTAGGAGGCCGTCCCCCTACGATAGGGGCATGGGCAATACCTTTAATTACATTCGCGGGATAACGAGGCCGCTGCAAGAGGCGGGGCCGCGCCCGTACATGGGTTGCAGAGGTAATGGCGGCTCGCACATCACCCAGTATACTTTTGAGAAAGGCGGGGGAGTACCAGTGACGTAGCCTGCGGCAAGGCTGCAGTAATGCAACGAAAGTGCGGTAAATCATTTGGGGGGTTCACAAGACAATGGTGTAGGGGATCATAATCATGGCTGTTTTTTCTTTTTCTTTTACATGCATGTCAGCGATACCGGGGGCACGGTTAGATGAGTATGGATGACTTAGCCCTCTGAACCGATGGGCTGCGCAGGTTCCGAGTTCGCGCCCGCATTGGGGGACGAACGCCCATCGCGGCTTTATCGCCGGCGAAGCGTCCCAGCGGCCCTTCTCATACGGACGTGATGCACCGCATGCAAAACCGGGAGTGGGCCTGGTCCGCGGGTTCATTGCCACCCATGGTACGGAAACCTCGGGTTCGAGCACGCGTCCGCATCCTGTGATTCTGGGCAACTCTCTCTACCCGCACCGTGCCTGAATGTGTAATGAAAATACGAGCTCTGTTAAAGCGCCTCAATAACTTCAGGTCGGGTTCGTGCTATACAAGTCTGCACCCTGTGATGCTTGGCAACTCTCTCAACTGCACCGTGCCTGAATGTGTAATGTGAATACGTGATATGTTAAAGCGCTGCAATACATTTGTGTCGGGTTCGCGCTATTTAAGCCCGCATCCCGTGTTTCCGGGCAACTCTCTCGATTCACCGTGCCTAAAGGTGTACTGTAGATACGGGCTTTGTTATGCGCCCAGTAACTTCGGGTCGGGTTCGCGCTATGTAAGTATGCATCCTGTGATTCTGGGCACTCTCTCAATTGCACCGTGCCTGAAGGTCTAATGTGAATACGGGCGAATTGTAAAACGCTTCAATAACTTCGGGTCGGGTTCGCGCTATATAAGTCTGCATCCTGTGATTCTGGGCACTCTCAATTGCACCGTGCCTGACTGTACTGTCAATACGGGCGTTGTTTTGCGCCCCAATAATTTCGGGTCGGGTTCGCGCTTTATCAGCCCGCATCCCTTGATTCTGGGCAACCCTCCCAACCGCACTGTGCCTGAATGCGTAATGTAAAATGTGGGCTATGTTGAAGCGACCCAAGAGCTTCGGGTCGGGTTCGCGCTATATAAACACAACAGGCAGGCTTGAGGGGGTACGGAGAGTATGTTTGCACGGCCATCTGGACATGCCTGCCAGAGAACCAGGTCGAGCGCTTCCTATACCTTGTTTCAATCGCGCCCGGGTGGCGCATCTAATCAATTAATAATTAAAAAAAAAAAAAAAAAAAAGAAAATTATGCTCACCTCTCCATTCTCTCTCCTAGATCGTGCCTGGTGTCCGGTTGACCGACGGGACACACTCGTCACTGGAAAGGGTGTAAGTGGCGCAGGGGGCAAATTACCTTTCCATCGCGCTTTTGAAACATGCACAATTAGAACACTTCTGTTAGCGTGTCACAGGGAAGGGCAGGACCTGAACTATGTATCTTCACGGGTGGGAGCGATGCGGGAACCCTAGGCGTGCTCTCCCTTCGTTGCCTGTGATATGTGTTTTATCCCCGGTGTTTATCCCAAGTTTCCTGGGGGTAACACGGTACGGAAAAAATTGCCAGTCATAATGGTCCTGGTGGCTAAGTCTCTGAAGAATGTAAAACAGCTTGTTTACCTTATAATCTCTTGAATTACCAAAATGAGAAGACACTACACAGGTATTTATGTCAAATAGATATATATTTATTGCTAAATATACTCTACTAATCACTTGAGGAGATTAGAGCCAAGTAAACATTTAAAGATCAACAATTCTCAATAAAGGAAGGACAAAAATGGCTGTAGCCCTAGGGGCGTACCAGACCATATATTAAAAAAAAAAAAAAAAAAAAAAAAAAAAAAAATTCAAAAGAAAAAATGGTTTAACAGTTCAAACCTTTTACCTTCTTCCAGTTATCTGTGAAACGCTAGGGTCAGTTCAGCACAAGGGACATAACCTCGGTCTTGCCAACATAATCACATGGCTGGTGTGATAGTATAAGGGGAATCACAGTATAGGGGGAATCAGCCTTGGCCTGAAGGGGAACGTCTCATCAAGTGCTCATGGCGCTGCTAAGAAGTCAGGAAACAGATGACATTTTGTCTGCTTACAATTACCCTTGAGCCGCTAGTGCGGGGGAACCAATTCTGGCATGGATGTAGTTTCTTGTTATGTTTTCACGGTGATGCCAATAAGTGTTAGGAGACATTGAAAAAACATTCTCAAGGCCTGGTTGCCGGAGGACCCTTACAAACACAAAGTTACAATCGCCAGATTGTGCCGATATGGAACAGATAATTTATCCCTTCACGTAGGGGGTCTTTTGCAAGGGACATAATAACTATTAGGGTAGTAGTCAGTTTGGAGCGGAACGGTGAGTATTGTGGCGTGGGCTACCGGGTCTGATTAGTTACCAGGCAAGAAATTAAATCATCTAGCCGCTGCTTCCCTCGACCAAGGGCAACGACACCTTCACATATGTAGGCCATGCGGGGGTAGGAGGAATTAATATAAAGAAGCACATAGCAGAGGATACGGTAACCGGAGGCTCCCTAGTAAAGGTGGTTATGGGGTACAAGGTACAAACTTCACCTCGGGCACAGGGTAACTACCCGGCAGGTACTACATTATCATGGTAACTCAGGGCAGATTTTCTTCCAGAAGAAATGGGGACTACCCCAAATGTGGACTGATTTACTTGACTTTCCCCTTGGAAGGGGGTTGAATTAATGTGGGCACTGGGCAGGCAGGAGGGGGGACTGACCTGCTGGTGGTCCTGGCCTTTCTGCCCTACCCCGGGATGCCAGAAATTGAACATTTTGGGGGATTTGGCCTAGTGGTAGGTCTCCCCTGGCAGGGATGGACCGCGTTGCGGTGCCCTGGAAGTTACTATTCAAGGGATGACCTTGGTTTAAGGTGAGGGCGATGAATACGGTTAAGGGGCCTGCTGGCACTTGACTTTAACCTCTTTGAAAGGTTCCTTTGTAAAGAAAGGTTGAGATACTGAAGTGTGGCTTGCACAATCTATGAGCTGTTCATCTGCCCTATGACCTGCGGGAGATAGGGTTGGGCCTTCCCAACTAGGTGGGCATTAAGAGAGGCTTCTGGACAATGTGCCTGCTACTGAGGTTAGTTGCCAAGATGTTTATCTAATGCATTCTTGGGCCTGGTAAATTATCACAAGGCTGTAAGAGGGAGCGTTATTACGCCACCGCTCAATGATCAATGGTCTGAAGGCAAGTTTCTATATGTGGTCGGTAGGATAACGCAGGCAGTATAAGTTAAAGGGGTTCTGGTTAAGGCCAAGGACAAGCTAGGGAAGAAAGTGATACGGGCGACCAGTAAGAGGAAGGTAGCGGGTCCAACACTTCCTCCGCTGTCCTGGGAGTTCAGGGGAGTCTAATTGGGTGGCGCTAGCATCTACGCACCCGTACGGGCGGAAATGTTATGGAGGCCCTGGGATAGTAGTTCCCTTTAGGATAACGGTGGGGGAAATACAGCTGGGGACAGGTCCCGGGCAGGGGGTCATGGTTTAATTCAGGGCAAACAGGAGATGGTGTAAACTAGGCTCTTCACAATTCGATGGTCACTGTAAGGGGGCAGGTAATGTATCACAAGACGGCCCAGATAACAAAAGAGAGAGGTGGAATCAGGATGGAGGTCAGAATTTCGGTAGACGGGCAGTGGCTCATACAAACAATGCTAGGGGCCATTTGGGGGCACAGTTAGCGCGGGGGGAGGGCGAGCACGCCAGGGAGCGTCTCGCCCTGTGGCGGTAAAACAACTGGATGGCCCCCAGAAAGGGGTAGGAGCCACATGTGCAGAGGGTAGGCGGAAGGGGGGATTGGCCTGCTGGTGGTCCCTGACTCTTCTGCCCTAACCCACAACCTATGGACTGAGGTGAACCCTGGGGAGGCTGCCTGAGTGCAGGTACCCCGGTGGGCATGCCAGTGTGCCATGAGGGGCCCTGGTTTACAAGAAGTGCAACTGTTTGCTGTAGCAGGTTGGGGCCTCCTGGCACAATGTGCACAGCGGAGTGGGGGCTTGGTGGGCCGAGATGGCCAAGTTCAAGTGTATGGCCAAGTTCAAGAGTTCAAATGTAATCTGGTGCATATCTTCTTTACTGCCTTTGACAGGCCAAGGCCACTAAAGTGTACGGCCAAGCTCAAGTTCAAGTGTAACGGCCAAGCTCAAGTTCAAGTGTAATGTTGTGCCTAATTGCCCGGCAGCCTTCGTCAAGTTAATACCACTAAAGAGTGATGCTTTGATAATTCTATATCCAAAGAGATAATGTTACTCTCGTGTTGGTCACTGGTGAATTACCTGTTCGTGAATAAAAGGCTACGCCATGAACAACACGCTCTGTTTCTGAGAGTCCTTGGGCAAATGGGAAGAGTGAATGTCACGTTGTGCGCCTACTATGACCGGCGCCCCCCGCGCCTAGAGGCGGGGCGCCCTTAGTAGCGCCACGGGACTGGACCTTCCCCCAGGGCAGGAAAAGGGGGCTGAACGAAGTGACGTCGTCAGGGCGCGCTGGAAGGCTTATTTGAATCTGCGCCCTGCGATCCTCAGCCTCTTTGTCCCTTCGAACCTCTGGCAAGCTGCAGGGGCACATCGTCGACCACCCACCCACCCGGCAAGAGAGCGAGGGCGGAACGGTGACAGCTAACAAGCAAGCGCAACAATGGCGGTAAAACAACTGGATGGCCCCCAGAAAGGGGTAGGAGCCACATGTGCAGAGGGTAGGCGGAAGGGGGGATTGGCCTGCTGGTGGTCCCTGACTCTTCTGCCCTAACCCACAACCTATGGACTGAGGTGAACCCTGGGGAGGCTGCCTGAGTGCAGGTACCCCGGTGGGCATGCCAGTGTGCCATGAGGGGCCCTGGTTTACAAGAAGTGCAACTGTTTGCTGTAGCGCGTTGGGGCCTCCTGGCACAATGTGCACAGCGGAGTGGGGGCTTGGTGGGCCGAGATGGCCAAGTTCAAGTGTATGGCCAAGTTCAAGAGTTCAAATGTAATCTGGTGCATATCTTCTTTACTGCCTTTGACAGGCCAAGGCCACTAAAGTGTACGGCCAAGCTCAAGTTCAAGTGTAACGGCCAAGCTCAAGTTCAAGTGTAATGTTGTGCCTATTTGCCCGGCAGCCTTCGTCAAGTTAATACCACTAAAGAGTGATGCTTTGATAATTCTATATCCAAAGAGATAATGTTACTCTCGTGTTGGTCACTGGTGAATTACCTGTTCGTGAATAAAAGGCTACGCCATGAACAACACGCTCTGTTTCTGAGAGTCCTTGGGCAAATGGGAAGAGTGAATGTCACGTTGTGCGCCTAGTATGATCAAATGCATCGAAAATTATTTCACAACAAAAGATGCGTGTGAAAACAGGGTCAATGGCCGCAACTGCACTTTCTATTCATACTAAAAAAAATCCCTCATGTAGGAACAAGCGTAGGATACAAGCGGAACAGAATTTCCATGACAACGCTAGTGAGCCTTCTCAGTACTCGTTTAGGGGTCCCCGTGCCAGTTTTTATGTTCAACACATACCATAGTTATCCACGCTTTGCACAATCGTCGTGGTGAAACACTGTATTTGACCTCACATTTGGACAGAGTAAGGAATGATGTGGTTCAAAGTGTGCCAAGGAACACTTTATTTCAAGAAAGACTCGACACAGAGACATGACCGACGAATGAACTGATCCCCCAACTTTCCTCATGTTTATATGCAGGAGTTAATCTGCCAACGTTTCCCTGTGTGATGGCATGAAAGTCCTTTGAGATTAACAAGCTTATTTCTCGTGGAAAGGAGAGAGCTGCGAGTCTCAGCTATGAATTTGAAGATGGATTCAGCCTTTGCACACGGTTGACAATAGACGGGCAGGGGAGGGGGCAGAAGGCTTGGCAAATGTTCCATTCATTGCCCAGCCTTCTCTGCTTTCATCACATTGTTCCTTTCAGTACAATGTGGCAGCTCACCCCGCACCCTTCGGGATTAATTCCTCCTTGAAAGGATTACAGATATGACTCTGAAGTGAGCGATGCCCTGCTTGCAGAATTAGCAGGATCTTTTTTTAAGATTAAAGCTTGGTTGCGTGGAAGGTTGAATCCAGACAATCCTTCCGTTATTGCTTCAACATGGCCGGCTTATTTGCTTTTGTGGCACACACTTTTAGTGCAGAAACTGGCCCATTCGCTGTTGGATTCAATGTGTCGTTGTGGTAGATAAGGACAGTAGTGAGGGGATTTGAATGCATCGACCTTAACAGTAAATTACACGCCATACCTACAGAAGCGCTAACAATGTATAGCCCTTTGATGTAAACAGCACGGATATACAAGACAATAACTGGTGCATGCCAGGTAGAAACGTGGAAGACGTACCGAGGGATTTGAATTGTGTTGTTGTGTTGATATGAGAGCGACGCGAGACCCACCCACGTTTTTGCGTGCGGGCTTTTGGTGCATTCATCTGAAAGGGAATCTTTGCACCCCTCCCACTCAAGCTCCCATTCCAAAATCCCTCTTGTATTGCTCGTCAGTGCTAGCTCTGTGACTGATAGTGTGGCATTTGGCGGGAAAGTCTCCCTGGCTTAGCTGTAGAGGGGTCTCAGGGATTTAAAGATATAATAAACAGATTTGGTTTGGCGGGGGACCCTGGGAAGGTGAACACAAAGAGAATAATGCAAAGAACGTGCATTTCCTGTTTATTTTTATTGCATAATGCATGAGGTTATACGCTATCAGTAATGGCATCTGAATTACATTTTTTGGTTTGCTCTTCATGGAATTTGAAGATAGCTCTGTCTGTATGAGACCAGAATACTTGTAACACAGGGGGTTCAAGACGTGAAGGTGCCTTTTCTAGTTTCGTTATTGATTTCTTTTAAAAGAAGAGCTGTATTGCAGCCTGAAATATCCGAGTGTGTCTGCTTATCTGCCTGTGCCTCCTTAGACCTGCGTGTGCCTGCTTATGCTTCATACTCTGTCACGGCCTTTGTTTAAGCATCTTTTTACGCATAGCTCACTATTCAAAGAAGCAAGATGGCGGATATATAAATACACAACTTTGGGGCATATCAACAACAACCGGCGATAATTATCGCTCAGCGCTCTTAGCGTGAGGATAATTATCGCCGGCTAGCGTGAATTTTTATCGCTGAGATAGCGTGCTATTAGCAACGCTTATCTCAATAGCGATAAAAATCTACACGCTAACAGGCTAACGTGAGATTATCGCTGGAAACCCAGCGATAATCACACGTTACCTTGTTGATAGGGACAGGCAAACTTAGCCATGATATCCTCCTTCCATAGGATATCATGGCTAAGTCAGAAAATTAGCAGACGTAAAAAAGCAGCGTTAACCGCGGTTAGCGCTGCTTTTTTTTGTCTCTAACAGGGTTAGCGAGATTCTTGATAATAGGAGAAATGTCGCTTAGCGACATTTCTCCTATTATTTTACTCTGGAACGCCCACTTTGCATCTCATTAGAGATGCAAGGGGAAGCGTAGAGTGAAAGGGTGCTAACATGCAAATTTGCGTGTTAGCACCCTGTTGTTGATAGGGTGCTAGTTTTATCTCTGCTTTTTTGGCTTTTAAAGCCAAAAAAGCAGAGATAAAGCCCTTGTTGATATGCCCCCAAGAGGGGTCTTTTAGGACCATGCTGTAGAGCTTAAAACTGGCGCGGACAGTATTCCCATTCACTTTAACTCTTTTTGATTTAGATCATGGGTACTCACAAACATTTGCCCAGGGGCCACAAAGTATGGTTTGTGGTGGGATCGAGGGCCGCAGTGATGCCAGCAGGGTCACGGTAGGGGGTCTGTGTGGGTCAGGGATTGTTTAAGAAGGTTCAAAGACATGTTAAATAAACGGGCAAGCATTTACTTACAGGTTAGTAAATACATTTATTTAAAATAAAAATCTGAATATTAGTTCTCAGTAACTAAAAAGCATCTGGTGCTGCTGTTCACCAAGGGGACCACATTTAAGGGTCAAGAGGGCCCCAAGTGGCCCCTGGGCCGTACTTTGTGTATCACTGATTTAGTTGATGATGCCTCGTCAGGGTTTGTAAGCGCTATATAAATTCAAATGCAAACCTGTTCACGCAATATGCAAAAAAACCCGCAAATAACGCACACAACATTGCTTGCGGTTGTCTCTCCCCCTCTTTTTTTTTTACATGCAAGCGTAAATCGGATGCCACATAGCTGCTTCAAATGTTAGCAGGATATTTTTGAACCCGGAGATTTACAATGCTGTGTGAATTACTCTGATAAGCATGAACAAAATGAGATAAGAAAACAGGCATCTCTTTGGTTAACTGATTACAGAAAATCTTCTGGACACTATCTGTGTCTTTCTAGTGTTTGCACTGGCAGTGAACTTCTCGCTCTAATGGGAGCAGATTTGTTAGCAAATGTACAGTTTTACTAACAGGCTGTGGGAAACTCTCTCCCTCCAGTGCCAGTGTCATGCTTCCCTTGCTCTCATTCTGCAGCATCTAGTAAACCAAAATGTCCCTAGGTGAAAAAGTAAAAATATTAGGTAATTAAGTGAAGGGTGAGGGTGGGACTGAATGGGAATAAAATATTGCAGCCTTAAGTCTCCAAAACACTAAAGTGAGCTCAATAACAACTTTCCCCGTAGCCTTGAACAGCCAAGAATTGTGTGTGATCACCAGTCAAGCAGTCAACACAGAAATAATAGTGATGCTCAAAGTAGATCGTCCTTGAGGTCACCACTGAGAAGAAAAAACAATCTGACTGACCCACATTTTTATCGCTAGACAGCTTTTCAATTTTACTTGGGCTTCACTTTGATTGGTCAATTTCTTTAAGCGGCTCCCCAACCAGATATCTTCCTCACAGCCGTGGTTCTGAATTTCCTTCAACATCTGGCTCCTTTTTACCACAGTGAAAGGGAACTAGATGTTCCATCTTCCCTCCAATATTTCTTACTCAGAGGAATAAATCCCTGGGTGGGACAACACTAAAAATGTACGAGCAGATGAGGACTCCAGCGGGGCACCCTTGGAGAGGATTTCACTGGTAGGTGACAGGTAGAGAAGTCTAAAGAGTTGAGGGGTGTACCCGTGCTAATGGCGAGAGTGAGTGGACTGAGTTGCAAGGTTGCTGAAAGGAGCAGGCTACGGGCAGGCACCAAGTACCTCTTTAGGCAGGTTGGCCAGATTATGCGGCCAATCATTTTATTATTTCATTCAAAACATGGCATGGGGTTGACACTGTTCAAGGGCATCAGTGTCCCCACTTGCCTGAGCTCTGGTTCTCATTTCTTTTAAACTTTGGGATCTACGAACCATGTATAGCTTCCATAGTTAAAAAAAACTCCATGATTTGCATGCTATGAGAATTCAGAATTGAGAGTGATGGGGAAATAGAGAAAGGGGCTGACAACAAATCTGCACATTTTTGGTGGATGTCCCATTAACACCCTTATCTGAATTAGGCCCCATGTCTTTAACCCCAAAGCCTGATTCCGAACAGAGCTCAGCAGGTTACCAAAATCAGTTTTTTAAAAGAGTGCTCAGCACTTAAAATTGTCACAATTTTCTAGGTGTCACCACATCAAATGAAACCCTTTCCTAATTTTAGTAAATAAATGAAGATGGAGCTATCCAAGAGCTAACTGCTCTCCTTATTCCATTACTTTTAGTATGAATGGGGACATTTTCTTGCAACCTGCTTGTCCTTCAAGCCCTAAAATACCCAATGCAAATCTGTCACTATTCCTTGCTCTGAGTGGGTAGTCACAGTCCAACAAGTATATTGATAGGTGGCATCTCTCCGTCAGGATGCTTGTCTCAGAGTGGGGCAAGTGTAGTTTTGTGTACTGGTATGTGTCTCTTTACATGAATGAGTTACTTCTAGAGTTTCAGTTTGGGGTGTGATTTCCTTGCTCTGAGTGGGTAGTCACAGTCCAACAAGTATATTGATAGGTGGCATCTCTCCGTCAGGATGCTTGTCTCAGAGTGGGGCAAGTGTAGTTTTGTGTACTGGTATGTGTTTCTTTACATGAATGAGTTACTTCTAGAGTTTCAGTTTGGGGTGTGATTTCCTTGCTCTGAGTGGGTAGTCACAGTCCAACAAGTATATTGATAGGTGGCATCTCTCCGTCAGGATGCTTGTCTCAGAGTGGGGCAAGTGTAGTTTTGTGTACTGGTATGTGTTTCTTTACATGAATGAGTTACTTCTAGAGTTTCAGTTTGGGGTGTGATTTCCTTGCTCTGAGTGGGTAGTCACAGTCCAACAAGTATATTGATAGGTGGCATCTCTCCGTCAGGATGCTTGTCTCAGAGTGGGGCAAGTGTAGTTTTGTGTACTGGTATGTGTTTCTTTACATGAATGAGTTACTTCTAGTGTTTCAGTTTGGGGTGTGATTTCTAAGTTGTCTTCAGTGATTGCAAAATGGTGAGAAAGGCATTTTTGCCTATTGATGAATGAGGGGCTCTTACGATCAATTCAATTAATTCTGTGTATGCAATGCAGTATTACCTCATATTATGTTTCAACATGTAAGTATCAACATCCTCCACTTCCACCTTATACTTCATTTGATTTTAACATCTTTCCCATTTTTAGAATAGCTTCTGATATCTCTCAGATTCTATTTCAAAGGGGCAGAATGAAAAACGAAGCATTACACAACTCATAGTTTCAGGTCTTCTTTGGGATGTGCAAAATTCACATAATTTGCTGTTGTGTCATTTTGTAAGATTTCCGTAAAATTATGTGTAATAATGTAAAATACGAATCTGTCACATTGTACTATAATTTACTGTGAAATGCTTCCTCGCATCAATTTTTGGTGAAGATGCCGTTAAACAAAGCACCATGAACATCGTCTACTTTCTTTCTGTTGTTGATGTTAGGTTTAGGTAGATATTAACCATAATCGGCACGTATCATAGTAAATTATTACCACAAATGGTGCGTGATTATGCAAAGTGACATAATAGCAAAATCTGGGGAATTTTGCATACGTAGTATAACTTGAAATTCCCTACATTGCGTGAATTACATCAGTGTAATTGAAATAATGCACAGCAGAACCAGTGCTTAATTTGTAAAATATGAAGTGCAGGTGCTCAAACGTTTGTCAGAGGCCACGCCTTCTTTTCTCCAGCTCCACCCACTTCCTCCACTGGCTCCACCCACTTACTCTATTAGCTCCACCCACATCCTCAACTGGCACTGCTAAAAGTCAGATGTAATACGCGATCTGAATTTCAGCTAGGGAGCCTTCGTCATATTAAGGTTTTGATCACACTAAAGGAATATTTTTTCTACGGAGCAAAATAGAGTACATTTTCACCATAACCTTGGCCTACAAATTACAAGCATTGCTCAAAGGTGTTGAACAATCACAGACGTTTAACGCCCTGTTTGGGAGCATAATGTTGTGGATGCTATAATAAAGGGTGAGAATTCAGCTCAAAACGTATGATTTAGACAATCTCGATGCACAAATGGGTGCAATGTCTAATATATATAGGTTTCTAATCTCTCGTCTTCATTGCTTGATTTTTCTCACTAGGAAGTGTCATTCATCGTCATTGAAATGTCAGTCATAATTACACTGAATTGAATGAAAATATGAAAATAGCACTCAAAGCAATCTGAAACCTTGGCAGCTATGCGGTGGGTGTCAGTGTCACTGGGTGAAGGGTGCACTGCACTGCAACGAGAGCAGAAGGACTTCACTACCGGGCAAATGAAACTCTCCACTGTGAGCCCTGCTGCCAAGAGAAGAACACTTCCTTCCAGGCCTGGCTGTTCCCCATTTACTCACCCAGCCTCTGTCTGCGAGGGAACCAAGCTGCTTCCTGCACCAGACATTGTATCCTGCTACCAATGTCTATACTTGCTGTTAAAGGCCCCCTACCCGAGTTAAGGGCCTAACTCAAAGGCCTATATGGGATAAAGTGCGACCCTTTAATAAGTGGTATTGACATACATGCACAGAAGGTTAATAAAGCTGTTAGCATTTTGCCCAATGGTAATATGATATTTTAAACTGGAGCTAAAAGTCTTCCAAGGCAGTGCAAGCAGGCACCTCAATCCGTTGGTCTATGGTATGGGCCCCAGGCATGCATAGGTAAATGCAGAGAAAAAATTTATGTCAAACTACACTCACCTGCTAAAGCCCCCAGGACCCTGCTATCTACAGAAACCTAAAGAAATGCCTCCATGCAAATGAGGAAAACCTTTTTTCTCTGTGCAGCCTCTCTACGCAACCGCATGGAGATATCAGTGCAGGGCAAAGGAGCAGGCAGGGGCCACACTGTGTGCCTCATATGAGTTGGCGCACTGATTGTGGCATCCCTTGAAAGGGGAGAAAAAGAGGTACCGTGGATGCCCCAGACATCCCTCTCCAGGCAGGTGCAGTAACAACAGGCCATGTTGCCATTAAATAGTGAAAAGTGGAACAGCTACTTTAGTCCGCTGGTCAATGTTTTTCACTAATGTGCTGCCTCCATAGCAGTGTCAGTCAAGTGAGGTAGGGTATCAATCTTCTGAGGTGGAGGGTCTCTCAGTCCAGTGAGGGGAAAGTTTCGGCCCATTCATTTGAGGGTCTCTCAGGCTAACAGAAAGAAGTTTAAGAGACCAGTGAAACAAGAGTGCAGCTGAGGGAAGAGGTGTTCGACCATTATTAAGGCAGGCATTTAAGGCTAGTGGCATGCTAGTATCAGTCAAGTGAGTGAGGTGGATGTCTCACAGGTGACAGGAGGTGTATCAGTCTATTTAGGAGGGTTGCTCATTGTGACGATGAAAGAGAGTGTCTGACCAATGTGAGTAGGTATTTTGTAGTAAAATGGTGTTTTAGACAAAAGTGGTGTCTTGGTTCACATAGTTACTTGGGGGGCTCACAACAAGTGACGTACCATGCGAATACATTGCGGAATGGATTCGGAGGCTTTTTGTGTAATCTTGGAGTTGCGGATTATATGAAGTTAGGTGGAGGTCTCATTATATTGAGTTTGGAGTCCTATCCGGTCTGCAAGTATGGAGAAATCACACACCTTCAGGTTACGTGGCATCAGCCATGGCATTAGGATCCGGGTCTCCTTTGGGGCCGGGCCCACATCCTCCCTTGCTTGTTCTCATGATTATTTGGCCGGGGAGCTGCTAGTGTAAGGATACATGAGGCACTTTATTTGTCTGTGACACTGATAGGTGACGGACTTCCAGTCTATTGAAATACTTCTAGACTCCTCAAACTTTTGCCCCTGCTGTAAGACCAAAGGCAGAGGAGCAGCTTTAAAACAAGCACGTAGCCAGGAAAATATCATTCTGATGCTCAGTATATCCAATATGGCCACCCCAAATCCTATATACAAATGAAAATGTATATGGAGCCAGTTGCACACAGTTTGGCGCCACACCTTTGTGGACTGAAGGCATAACAAATTGATCAGTCTTTGTATCTGGTACTCAGTAGCATGTCATCAGTATGGTAGCATTGGTAACCAAATGAATATCAATTGGAGACTGACGGAGGCTCATATGAGGAAATAGATGCATGTGCCTAAGAGCAGCTTCACAGAAGACACAATTAACTTAAATTCAGCGGTCATGCCGCTATTTAATTCTGGCATGATTTCACTCCTGGAACTTAATCTATACTCACATGGATGGTCAAGAAGTCATACAATAACTGCAAGAACTGATGGTGAGCCAAACAGAGTGAGACCTACACGGTCAGGAAAACCACATTCTGAGTACACCCTGGTGCCCCTTGAATCGTAGTGAGTTGAGTACATAATTCATTGAAACTTCTACGCTCTTGCACAATGAATGAGTAAATGCTCTGGGATACAGGTTGGGCTTCCAGCTCCATGTCTGGCAAGTGTGGGGCTGGGATCGGACGGCAGAAAGGTGACTGCTCAAGCTGCCTGCGCGACGTGCGTGTCACTCCCGGTGTTGCAATGATAATGGGCTATTATGCCCTCAGCCTGCATCGGATTGGGCTTTTGCAATAGTGTAGATGACGCTGGCTTGCGTCTGGCTGGTGTTAATGAGCCAACCGAGTCTGAGTACAATGTGATCATCTTACCACATTTGAATATTACATTAGAGAAACACACGGTAGCTTGATGGCCAAGCCCTTGTCACCACTTGTCTGCATTTTCAGAATGTTGCCCCATCGTTGGAAAAGACGTTGGCCTACAAACCCCAGCATGCAAATATGTTGGCTAAAAACTAAAATCCACACTGGCACCCATAGCAGGATGCCACCAAGCATTTGGGCGAGTGAGTGCCAAGAAGCCAGGCGGCAGGCACAGAATCAGAATAAAATTATTTTTATTGATTCCAGTCAAGATTTGTGACGCCGTGGCCGCCCTCAGAAATTCGGACGGACTCAGAGTGTTATTTTACAGGAGTCAGACCCCATCCCCGACCCATCCAGCATCAGTACTGGATTTTATGTGTGAGCGAGTAACTCGCATACATATAAACTGAACAACTGACCCTGTTGGACTTCCGACTTGGAAGGAAGAGGGTAGGGAATGTGCCGCTTGCATTTTAGGCAAGACAGAGTTACGTCAGAGCATGCCCGGTGCCGGTACCCAGCCATTTGTTGAGTGAGACCACCTAAGAGTAACCAAACTGTGTTTTGTGGGGGGAACGGGAAGTGATGAGTCAATTGAAAACCTAATTTGTGCGCGAACGCGGCTGCGCGCCATTTTTGCAATACAACACAGCAGCTGTGCGGACACACCGACGCCGGGCTGGGCCTTGGCTTTTTTTCTAACTTACTAGAACAGTACTAAGTTTTAACCCCGGCAGGCCTGTACTGCAGCAGGCCGCTGGCTCTATCGAAAAATCACGATTGGTTAGGTTAAAGACAAAAGTGAAGTGTGTGTAAGTGTAACAACAGCCGGCGGGCCTGCCCCCTACCACCACGGTGATCTGACTACTTACCGTAACGCCACCCCCACCACGCTATAAAATAAAAAACACCCATTCTTGTTCCTAGATAAAATAAAAAGCAGCGTTGTTTTTGTTTTTTTAGCAAGGCAATTATGCATACATGCCAACATTTCAGAAAAGCAAAGTGGGAGATTTAAAAAAAATAAATCAGGAGAATGGGGCCTTCAATCGGGTTTCTGTCATGTATGGACTTTGGAAGTGTGCTGCTGCAGGATCGGACATTTGAAAGCAAATCCACGTGTTTTTTTAATCACCTTTCGGAAGCATGGAGCGCAATGGCAGGCAGAGAAAGAGGGGGATGCAAGAGTTTGAACTGGCCTGGCAGGTTGCGGTCAGTGCATACACCCCCCCCGCCTCCCCCGTCAGCCTGGGCTGAAACAGCTTTGGGCACACACACAGCCGTCGCCCCCCCCCTCCCCCTCCCAGTACTTCACAGACCATTCGCTTTGTTGGTTTTTCACCTCTTCTAGACCTCCTGCGTCGCCACTCTGACTATTGATGGAAGCATTAGCACGTTACACAATACCAAGCCCTGTCAGCTGAAACCCCGAGGAATCGGGTTTTTGCTTGCGGGAGGCGGGAGACTAGCCATGAAATCGGTAGTCTCCCACCTGAATCGGGAGTGTTGGCATGTCTGATTATGGCATAGATTGGCATCGCTAGTTGGTTTAGCACTACAGCTACTAGTACAGTACTACTAAGTAAGTTAGTACTTAACTTACCGTTACCTGTGGGGTCGCGGTCGGCAGGCGGGCAGGGACTCGGGACACACACTGACTGCACGGCCTTTCTTTAATAACTGATTAGGCCTAGTGCTGCTTACTACTACGGTACATACACAGTACTACTACTGGCTGATCGACGGTTCCAGTTCCCTCAACACCACGGTCGTCGGGTCGGGCCAACTTGAGACTCGTGTTGAGCTGCTGCCTGCTGCGGTGGTTAGGCTGGGGCGTGGCAACGTGAACCAAAATCTGCGCACGTTGCCGCACAGCCCCTACTCCAATATAACCAAACTCCAGCCCAAATCAGGCTCCAGCCCGCCCACAGGCAAGTGGCTACGGCCGCCGCGGCGCGCAGTCCGGTGCCGCCATCAAATCAATACAGTTATATTTAAATTTATTTGAATACTGAATCTCCTCTGGGGCCCAGGGCAGGCTAAGTGTAAGTCCCACAGCAACACTTTTAACCGCCGGCGCAGCGCTGTGACTCACTCGGGGAGATGCGAAAAACACGCTGCAGCTGCAAAAAATGTGATGTGCGCCTGGTGCGCAGCACAGCAGATGCGTGTAGACTGTAGACCCGGCCCTGTCAGGTAAGTGCCGGTGCTAAGCACCGGCAAGCCCCGGCACAAATTAAGCTCTGAGCAGAACTATCCATTGAGTCAATTTGCTCTGATTCTGGAGAACGTCCATGACCAAGCACATTAGGTTGAACTAATTTTACATTTACAGACCAGATGAAGCGAAGTTACAAGTAGTGATAATGTAATATAAACTTGCCAATATACATCAAAAATGCATCTAAGGGCAGTATAATAATTCTTAGAGAGGTAAGTGCCTTCTAACACCAAAGCAGTGAAAGCTTTGTCATCACCAAATTTGTTCTTAACTAAGCATCAGCTATCGTTGACATCTAAGCACTAAGGGGCTTATTTACAAGCCCCTTGCACAGTCGGTGCATACTTTTTTCCCATATTAAAAGTAATGCACCGGTGGTGCAAGGGGCTTGTAAATACGCCCCTAAATATTTAAATATAAATTGCAAACAAATTATTTCAGTTCTGCTCCAATAGCAACAGTCCAGCCCAAACTGCCAAGCAAGTCCCTCTCTGAATCGGAACAAAAGCAGCCCAAGACTGGTTTTGCCATGACTGGGGCTCATCATTCAGGTGCATCTTGGTTCCAGTGGCAAAGTGAGAAAGGGACCCACATCTGGGAATACCCTTGACCACTTTGGATATTACATCAAACACACAAAATGTGAGGGTAGGAAGGCTTGCAATCTGTCTAAACAATGATAATTGCTCATTGTAGCATTTCAACTAATTTGTTTTTTTGGCCACTATATCCCTTCAGATTAGACCCAGATGTTTGCAAATAAGCCTTGTCTCTGCTTCAATAGGAACTATCCAGCCCGAACTGTCAAGCCAGGTCTTCTCTGAATGGGAACTTTCTAAAATGATCTCACCATCTGATTCCAAAGTGCTTTCTGTATTGACACAACAATCTTGAGTCAACCACTGTTGGAGCGTTTACCCGTTCACCCAAGAAACAGCATGAGAAGAAAAAAAACAATCCTTTAACAACCAGTTGCAGAAAAGAAAGATCACCTTGAAGACATAGAAAATGCAACGAGCAAGCTTCAGTCTGACTGTCTTAATACCACAAACACCACTGTGACTGCTGTACAAGTATATTGGAATCATTATACACATGCAGACAACAGAAAATCTCATCAGCATATTAAAGGATGGCACACCAAAATAAACTTATATATCTCCATGTGTGAAGGAAGTCTTTCAAAGGTCATGAAAATGTCTTTCAAAGGGAAGCCAAGTAGGCAGTCAACTAAGCACACATTCATGGCTTTTTAGTCAACTGCTTGTGCATTCCAGGACTATACCTTTAACATTTCGAGTATGGAGTGAAGAAGTGCATACACGGTTTAACATAAAAAGCAGTGGATGAAGGTGTCACACGTGCCATATGACCACTTAGTAAGTAGGAATGGGATGCACAAACAGTTATTGGTGTGTTTGTATTTTTGAAATAAACCAACACATACTGAGCCCAATTCAAAGCAGGGCAGATCTTTTCCACAGATGTTTAGCACTTATCGACATGCAGACATTTGGGAATAACTAGCAGGGAGATTTAAAGACTGAAAAATGGGGAGCTAATTTCACCATTAACTTGCATTGAAATCAAGGAAGCTATTAAACGCGAAAAATCTAAAACATTTAGGTTAAAAATGGGGAGTCTCCCACTTACATTAGGAGTGTTGCAATATATAACTAGCTTTATAAAAATGAGCACACGAAAAGCCAATGCAAAATGAGAAGCTATAATCTGTTTATGGGTATCAGAAGTACAGTGATGAACTGGCAATATCTTAAATTTCTTACAAAAAATCGAATTGAAATAAAGTCAAATTTACAGACGCATCCTCTGTGACCTCAATGAACTATTTTCCTATTGAAAAATGAAATAAAGTTATCAACGCCCTGCTCAAGAAACCCAAGGCAGACCCAAGGACCTCAAGAACGTCCGGCCCATCTCCCTGCTCCCGTTCCCAGCGAAAGTCATCGTGAAGATTGTCAACAGACAACTGACCCAAATCCTCGAAGAGAACAACACCTTGGACTCATCCCAATCCGAATTCTGCAGCAACCACAGCACCGAAACTGCCCTCATCACCACCACGGATGACATTAGGGCACTGCTGGACAACAGTGAAACTGCAGCCCTCATCCTCCTGGACCTCTCAGCCGCCTTCCTCACCGTCTGCCACCACACCCTCTGCACACGCCTCCATAACGCAGGGATCCGCGAAAAAGCCCTGGACTGGATCACCTCCTTCCTCACTGACAGAACCCAGAGAGTCCGCCTCTTTCCATTCCGATCCGAAGCCACCAAGATCACCTGAGGTGTACCCCAAGGATCATCCCTCAGCCTGACCCTCTTCAACGCCTACATGAGACCGCTCGCCAACATCGTCCAATCGCACGACCTCAACATAGTCTCATACGCCAAGGACACCCAGCTGATCCTCTCCCTCAACAAAGAGCACGCAACTGGCTAAACCAACTTCCACGAAGGGATGAAGGCCGTCGTTGAGTTCATGAAGAGCAGCCACCTGAAACTGAACTCGTTGGGCGCCATGTTGCAGGGATTCTGCTCATGCACAGAACTATGCACAGAAAACCAGGACCTCAGTGAATTGCAGTGTACCAAAAACTCACCTCAGTACCCAGAACCCCTATCCGACTAGCATCAGTGTCTCATTCGCTCTCCGTATCATCTCGAAGCTACCAATGATTAGACAACCCAGAACATGCGACTTAGAGTACTCTCAGGAATGGTGGGAATCAGAATTACCTGTTCGTTATTATTCTCATATCAGTCCACAACAAGAGTAACCAGAGACACAGTCAAGTTTAAAATGTTTATTTTATAAACTACGTGTCCTAAAATGCAGTACTTTGGCTAACATAAGCAGACAACTGATTAAGAATAAAACCATCAGCAGTGTTACAATACCACAGAAAATGAAGAGAGAAATCATGATACAAATGACAGTGGAATACAACCACCCTCCCTTCGCTAGTAAGCTAGTATTATTAGACTAAAAGAAGGTCTCTAGGTTTGAATGGGGAACCCCATACCATAAATATCAGCTTAGGTGAATCACATCACAGGCTCAGCTTTGCTCTGTGTCTGGAAAAAGTCTTCTCCAAATTGATTATCTCATGCATGCAAACTGCAATATTAAAGGCGCTCGAATTTCAGATATTTGCAGCTGTGTGCGTGTTATGGCTAGAGCGTGGGCCGATCAACCTGAATTCAAAAGCATACATTGTTTGTTGGCCCTGACTGTGTCTGCACACAATGTTCAGACCAAGGTCGCGGTGCACATCTAAAGATGTGAACAACAGACCGCTGCAGTGTCGTGTGCAAAAGCAGCAAAAGTGGCAAGATGGTGTTTTAACTTCTAAGACGCTTATGCTAACATAGCAATGTGTGTACCTGGACCTCCGTCTCCACTACACCTTCAACACCCCCAGATGGTCCTTAGAGACGCGTTGCACTCACTCAGTCACTAAGAGAAGGCCAAAGACCATCAACCATTCCACATAAATCTTCAGTCTGCTTTGACACACATGAAGATCACTCTTAAACACTTCTGGCCCAACCTCAAATTCCCTCAAACAACCATCATTGAGCCTTAGCATGAACCTTTAGAGCTTAAGACAACATTTAGGTCAATCTTCAGATCCCTGGAACCAATATTAGTTCCCACCAGATATTTCTCCAAGAGCCTCAGCCATCTTTCATACATTCACAGCTGGTGTTCACAGATCCTCATCTAGCGCCTGGACACCCTAAAACTCCCATAAACCAACCTTGGCCACTATCACATCTTGACCCCCAGCAGGCTATCAGTCTGTCTCCTAGGCACATACTTTATCTTAGGCACATCCTTTTTGCCCTTAGAGTTGTTCCTCAGCCATCTTGCATTTAACCAACCCATGTGTGCTTTTGAGACCTGCAACAGACCTCTCCAACATTCCCTTAGATTCCCTGAGCTCACTCCCAGAAAGTCTAAGATGGCCTCTACCCTTAGCTTTTCCTTAAATGTTCAAAGCTAGCTCTTGGGTACTGTTGGAGGCCACTTAGCTACCTCCACCATGTTCCAAAGGCCCTCAGGCTGTCTTCAGTAAATGCAGCTAGTCCAAGTATTCCCGTTGCCAGCCCCCAAAGATGTACACCCTGTCACATGTCCAGCATGTCTTCAAAAGACTTTTGTTTCACCCTCATTGAAGGCAAACCTCAGACCTTATGCCTATGGATAGCTGCCCTTCAGACACCAGTTTGTTCTATAGACACCAGTTCAGCTGTCCTTCCTACTCCCATTAAAATTTGGTACTCAAGGGTCACCTATGCCCTGGTTTTCAGTGATTGGGCTAGGCCCCCTGCACACACTCCATTGGCTCATTCCTTGATAGATTATGGCAAAACAATTTAAAGTATTTTAAGATCATAAAGATTTCATCCTTTAACCTATGTTGCTTGGGCAATTCATAGCAATGTTCTTGCAATGTTTTTTTTGCGACACAACACTCCTTTTGTTATGAGCGTTAAAAGAACTGACAAAATATCAGCCTTGAGCAATCCAATTTCGTTGAAATAGATACAGTCATGCTCTATTGTGGGTGGTGGATTCTTAAATACTTTTCATTTATTTAGGAAGTAGGTTTCCTTCTATTTCTTAAATATTTTGCTATTGAGACATTGTTGGTTGGCTTTCTCATATGTCTGAATATGTGGGTCTTGCACCAGGCGTGAACTGCCAAACTGATAGCTACAGCACAAATCATTCTTAGAGAAAACAGGCTGCCTTTGTGTGTTTGCCAAATACAGGGCTAAAGGAGAATCTTAATTAATTAATTAATTGGTCCTGCAGATGCTGTCTAATGCAACAAGTGCCATGTTCACAATAGGACAGGCATTTATTCTTAGGTCTGTAGACGCTGAAGTGCCTCATAAAAAAAATCTCAGTAAGTTTTATTAACATAATACCTGGTATGCTGAGAGTGGGAGTAACAATCAGATTTCTAAGAATGCAGTCCCAAATAACTGGTGCACCTACTCAGCTGCAGCTCTCATATCAGACAGCAAACTGATGTTTAGGATGAACAGAAGAAAGGGGCAGTGTAAGAGTTGCTGCTTACTGGCCACGAACAAGGGCTTGCATTATTTACAATTTAGGCATGGGGTTAACTTAGCATTAATAACTGCAGAGCCAGTCACAATTTAATATTGGTTCTCAACTGACATATACACTAGAACTAAAGGCAGGGTCATACGGAGAGGGGAAGGGACAATGATCAGAAAGAAAATTGTGTGCTAAGGATACTTCAGCGCTTCTAGTTCTGAAAGCAGTTCCTTGACCCTCTGCCTACTAGAGGTTTTCCCTATATCCCATGAGGTAAGTCAAGTTCTCACAACAATTCCTTACCTGTTCCTTCAATACCGATCTAGAACTTGGTTCCCAGTGCTGCCGAGGACCTATACCAGCTGTTCTTTCTATTCCAAGCAACTTGGCTGGGCATTCTCAATATTTTTAAAAAGTGCTAAGCATTAATGTGTTCTGCTTATGACTTTCGCAGTAGGTTCAGGCCAACTGCAAAGTGTGTTAACTGATGGTAATTATTTGTTCTGAAATTTCCAGCAGTTAATGCCTGATGGCATCTATAGACAGTTTTAAAAACATGAACTCTACAAATGGAAAGGAGCGTCAATGCATCCTGCTATGGTATCCAATCAATTATTGTTTTTCGAGAATCAAACCCATAGGCAATGTGTTTTCCATTTATTAATTCCAAGGACAATCATAGCTCCAAAATATAACAGTATCCAGTCGTCAGCCAAATATAACAATATCCAATCATCAGCCTATGCGTTTCGTCCTCACTTGGACGTCATCAGGGCTCCAATGTATCTCCTAAGTGTTTATCCTTACAGTTCTTTAGCTCTTCATTTGCGCAACCCACACAAGTGGAAAAGATTATCCTCTTGCCAGAGTGTCTTTTACTTTGGTCTTCCTGCCATGGCCTGGCCCTGGCCGTCGGCTGGATTTATCGTAAAACAATAATTGATTGGATACCATAGCGGATACATTGACGCTCCTTTTCATTTTTAGAATTTACTTTTGAGGACTGGGTCTTTGGCGGCGGGACCTGGGAGAGTAAAGCATCATTTATATAGGACTTAGTGATTTGTTAAAACAAGACTTTGAATTGCTCACCAGTGCGCTTGGTTGTTGTGACCCCATCGCCTACAGGAAAGAGACATTGAGTTTTAAAAACATGTTTACAGAGTTTTTAGGAGCACAGCTGATGTACTCATTTGCTTTCTATATATTGGGTATCGAAGCAAAATGAGAATGTCTAATATAGCTTAACCCCTTCAGCGCGGCGCGGATTTCCGCGCCACGCTGAAGGTTCTGTGCGCGGGCGGGGCCATGACGGAGCGGTTCCTTCTGCGCACAGCGCAACCGACGTGCATGACAGAACCGCTCCGTCATGCGCGTCGAAGGGGTTAACTAAGCAAACTCTGCTCTGAGAACAAAGTGTATCACTTTCACAAATACAACGTGAACAAGTGAAGATAACCCAAGTATGTAAGCCAACCCACCAAGAAGTTCTTAAAACCTCCCAGTCTTCTCAGGGCAAAGGTGAGGCATTCTGGTGAATCAACCAATAACTTAAAATTATTCTGAATGTCATTTAATTGGGAAGTGACTAGATATTCAAATGTATAAAGGAGGATCCTTGACCTTCACAGAATTTCAAGTTTAAGGAGGTTTGTCATAAATTTTAACCATGCAAAAAAATGATAAGAGAAACTCATCCCACTCAAGGGCAAGTGTAACTCTTGACCTCATACCAAGTGGCAACACCACTTTTCCATTTCTGTGGTGGGACTAGTATAGGTGCCTTCCAACAGAGTGTTAGCTACCAGCAAGAAAGGAAGATCAATAAATGTAGATGCAACAATATTAATATTAGGCCTTTTAAACAGGCCCAAAATGCAGCCTTAGAAAATTGGCCATACATATTCTGCTAGTCAATTGGCATAATACATTAGAAACATTTGTCCGATAAAGTTAAAAAAAGGGGCAACTTCACACGGATATTTAAAATCATAATTCTCAATACAATATCTGAGACATTCCTGGCAAGATCCTATTGGTTTTAATTGGCGTCAAGTAAGTTCTGTACAGAATATAGAATTGTATCTGGTTATTTAATGGATCGCGTGAGACTAATCAACCAGTCAATCAATACATTCTTTATTCGGCCTGAATTGACCATAAAAACACATAAAAAATAAAACATCCATAAATCACCTCGTCTCAAAATTACACTCACAGACATATCTAAATTAAAATATAGCAAAGTTTTAAAGTAAAGCCTTAGAAAAGATAAAAATACATCACTTAAAATACATACAAACAGCAAAAACATCTTAAAAAATACTGTATAAAAGGGTCTGCTATGTAAGTGGATAATATTAGGAGCCACCTGATACCACTAATCTAATCAAATTTTAACCAATTTATATGTATCTCACACAGGGGGGTCTCAAGGAAGAATATGCTACAACGGAGAAGAATCTATCCTATACTACTTCCAAAGAATCAAAACGCATACAGAATATAGGGTAGCAATGCAAACTGAAAAGAAAACTCTGGTAAGGGGAAATGCACAACAGCGTTGTAGACGAAAACCCTCCTTCACACAAGGGTGACATGCTTCCTCATTGGATTCCTCCAACACACGGGGACCACAAGGTACTCAGTGTGGGCTACGACTTCCCCAAGAGGGAAGGAGCGGGAGTGCAAAGCACGTATATTTGCAATACCTCAAGAGGACAATGAGGGGCAGAGTGCAAGCAAAAATGTGTAAGTGCATTAAAACTAGCTTCTTAGGGGCAACAACTTTATTCTTCCATCCTACGGGATAGTGGATAAAAGCATGGTGATATAGGGTTATGGATGTATACGCGGGGTCAGCATATTTCCGAATGGATGACAATTAAGTACAGGGCATTCATCAGGACCAGTATCTTTAAGTCACTCAGCTGGCATATGGTGCAAAAATGATAAATTGTTCGAAAACTACAATAAAATTATTCTTAGGCCTCAACTCTTGACCATCATTTGGAGTATCAGTCAGTGTGATAGGTCAGAAGGCCCTGTACAAAATAATGATATAACATCATACCAAATGAAATGACATGTCACCAGTGTGCACCCTCACCCTTCACTCTAGTAAAAATGCCTTCTCAGGCAAACAGATCTTACCTAAGATCAATGTGTAATCCAACTCAACCATCTACAGAGTGTCTCACCATATCAGTCCTCTAGTAGGAGGTACAAATTAAAATTCAGGAACTTTATATAGCAATATGTACAGGCCAAGAAAACCAAACACTCAGAGATATTACAAATAGAGTGTCCTAAGAACAAAAATAGGACACAATGTAGTAGCAGTGTATCATGCGATAATTCTGGGTCAAGCCTCAATAGAGTGTCGGTGGGGAGCGTATATTGTCCAAGATGGTTGTGGAAGTAGATAGTTCCATGTGCATACAACAGGGATAACATATGGAAAAATGCATACAAATAAGCCCATTGTTGTAGTAAATGAAATACTCATAAAGAGGACAATCTAATATGTACCGTCAGTCAGGCTAAATTGCGTAATGCATGTGAGCCAGAATGTGGCTATATGTTAATTTGTAGTGAGAATCATCACCCGGTCTTACAGTGTGCACTACATGTTATATTTTATTCTAAACCATAACAGAGCATTCACTCACCTTGGATACCACATCGGCATTTGTTCTGGACCCTGGAGTGGGTGCTGAGCCTTGTAATGGGTGTCATAGATATACGTCATGCATCTACGTCTAACGCGATGATGGGGAAACATCAGAAAACCATGGCAACGGGATAAACACAATGTTAGAAACTAACGTGATGACGGTCATGCTTTGGAACCCATGATAGCGGGATAATCAAATGTAAACAACTCCACGTTGCTCAAACTGTAAATAGAAAATGAGGACAGCGTCAACGGCTAGTACAATTCTCCCGATGTCAGTGTGGAACTTGATAGAAAAATGGACATAAAATGCACAAATACGCTAGATATCTAGATGGGACAGGAATACGCTCTGTGCATTATTGTCAGTACTTGAAACAGTAGAAAAAAATCCCTTAGAAAAAATGTATTAGGAAAGTTTAAATAAACTGTATGTCACTATATTCATAAGTACAGTGTGCATAGCACAAGGATATAAAGATGGATGATATATATTGTGTGCAATGATCATATATACATAAAAACTGGCTTCAATATAGGAATTAGTGTGTGTCCAAACTGTTTGTCATGTGCACAACACCAGACTGTAAGTGTGGCCCTGGACGCCCTCAACTAGAGTATAGTGATAATAGGCATAGGAACAGATATAGAGTGTGCTACATAAACATCAAATATAGCCTGCAGCTGTATGCCATAGTGTATGCCAACATAAACATACATCAAATTGTGCACCACGGTATATCATCATTTAGGCCTCTCTGATGCCTGTCCAATCTAAACACCCACCGTTGTTCTATGTGAAACAGGGTAGTCTCTAGGGGACCCATTATTCTGTGGTAGCGAGGTTTGTCTAGGGCCACCCACCTAGTCTTCCTCTGTATGTCCTGCATGAAGAAAATGGCAGGTGAGCTTAGTATTGGATTTCTTGCATTTGATCGAGCTCTTATGCTCTATCATCCTGGTTTTTACTTTACGGGTACTCATGCCCACATATTTCAACTTACAGGGACATTGGAACAAATAAATGACTGCCTCTGATTTACAATTAGAGTGGCTCAACAATTTCCAAAGTGTTTTCAGTCCCAAGTCAAGTTGTAATGTACTTGTGGTAAGGTAACAAACCACAAGGGAAATGCCCTTGGACATGTAGATCCGTGCAATTAGTTTGTGAGTTGTCCGAGGTGTAGGTTAGATGAGGTCTAGTATGCACTAGGATGTTGCTTATATTTCTACTGCGTTTATAGGAAAAAAGGGTCTCTCACACCTTTTTGCCCTTTTTCAAAATGTGCCAGTTGGAATTGATCGCTTTCTTTATCGTGGCACTTAGATGACTGTAATTGCTCACACACACCAAACGGTTAGAGGGAGCCTTGTTGTCGATCTCTAGCAGTCCTTTCCGGTTGTTATTGCAGGCCCTTTTATTTGCCCTACGTACCCGATGGGAAGGATACTGATGTATCAAAAGGTTCTTAGTGAGATTGCTGGCATGTTTGTAATATGTACTTAGTTCAGTACAGTTCCTCCTCAGCAGAGTGTTTGCAGGAGCTACAAGACACCAAATATTATAAGCCCATCATGCGTGACCCTACACCGAGACTTCAGAAAACCATTTCCCACATTGTCAAGAGGGCTGCTGAAGATGGGTGGATCACTAAAAATGAGGCAGAATTACTCACACCCAGTCACCCAAGGATTCTGGCATCTTTTATCTCCTGAAGATACATAAATTTCAGAGGCCTCCAGCACGCCGCCCAATTGTATCTGGCATTGGTTCTATTTTAGAACCATTGTCACAATTTGTCGACTGGTTCCTCGGACCTTTGGTGGCCAAAATGTCGCTGTATCTCCAAGACACCAAACATGTTTTGTCCTTTTTTACCACAATTGAGTTCGATCCTGCTGTACATTTGTTGGCCTCCTTTTGTGTCTGACAAACAGGATAAATCAATATTGACCTCCCTGATACGCATGAGGATGTTGTCCACATATAAAGAGATAATATGGGTGAAGCTCTAATTCTGAGACCTCAGTTTCCACCAATATCCCAGACCCTTGCTGCTAAGGATACAATAATCAGACCAAAAAGCAGGGGGAAACAGACAAACTGGCTGTGTCCCCCTGCAGACATGGAATGAGTCAAATGATATGCCCTGTGCACACACTATTCAATATTTATACTTGGTGCCCTCTTTGAAGTGGGCGAAGATTCTAGAGGCCTCCCTCTACAGAGGCCTCTGGAAATTCCTATCTTCCTCACCTGGCCCCAGCTTGTCTGGTGGGCAAAAAGACTAGTGTGCTCGGGCAGAGCTTTTGTAATGTGCAAGTGTGGTAGGTGACAGCTCTGTTCCCTCATCCTGACAAATATGGCCCCTCCTGTTAACACCAATTCCACTTTTGTCTCACTATCTGGGAGTAATAGACACTGATGAACTTCCAGCTACACCTAGTTATGTGATACAGGATACCAATGGCTAAGACAAGAAAATACTAACTTTCAAAAAGTGTCATTCCCAGAATTGTGACCTAAAATCCAACTTTACCATTAAAGAGCATTTCAAATTACAATTCTTTAAAGGCAATCTTGACTTTTATATCTGCTTTTAATTGAAAGTTATCACTTAACAAAGTGTAATAAGGTGACTCAATGTTATCCTATGGGAGAGGCAGGCCTTGCACTAGTGAAAAACAAATTCATGAGTTTTTTACAGCAAGAACATGTAAAAATTGAATGCACATGCCCAATTTTTAAAGCACACTGCACCTTGCTCTATGGGCTGTTTAGGACCTACTGTAGGTGTGCTGTATATGTATTAAAAAGGAAGGGCATTTATTAGATCCTGGCGGATGGGTTACTCCATCTCAACTGTGGCAAATATCCCATCCGCCAACCTATAAATCTTATAGGATATAATTTTAATATAGTTTTACAGATTAATACTGGCCTGACATTTGTATAAAGGGCTACTTAAGTGAGTGGCACAATTAGGGCTGTAGACCCACTAGTAACCTTTAATTTACAGTCCTTGGGTGCATGTATTACCACCTTATTAGGGACTTGCAAGAAAATTAAATGTGCCAGTTGGGTGGACGTCAATGTTATTATGTTTTGGGGCAAAAGAACAAGTACTTTATTACTGCTTAGCTGTGGCAAAGGATGCAGACTCCCAAGGCCAGCAAAGCAAAGTCAACAAAACAGGAGGATTAAAGACAAAAAGTTGGGGAAAACAATGCCAAGGATGTCAGGTCCAACAGCATGCATGTCCAATTTACAATATCAAAGGCTTTTTTCCAGTCTAGGGAGTGGCATATAGAATTAGACCGAAACTTAGGGGCTAATTCTAGAAAGGAAAACACTCACCTAATGTTAGAGAAGTTGTTGGAAATGGAAATTTTGCAGGGTTAGCCCCAAACATTTTCCTTCTTCCTCCTACTTTTTTCTGACCAGTGGTTGTTGGCTTTAGGACTCTAGGCACTTTACCACTGCTGATCAGTGCTAAAGTGCATATCCTCGCTGTGTAAATTGGTATTGTGATTGGTTATCCATGATTGGCATATTTGTTTTACCAGTAGGTGGCTAGTAAAGTGCACTGAGTGTGTCAGGGCTGGTAACTCAAATGCTACTAGTGGGCTTGCAGCACTAATTGTGCCACCCACATGAGTAGTCCTGAAAAGAGGTCTCATGCCTGCCACCGCAGTGCCTGTGCGCAGTTTGTAAGCTGCAATGTCGACCTGGCAAGACATTTTAGGGTGTAAGTATTAGAACTAAAACCCCTGAACTTTAGACTATTGCTGGAATCAAGAGAAACCTTTGCTGTGGAGAAGAGCTGAAGAAACTGAGGAGAAGTACTGACCTTGCTGTGTGTCTGGGGTTGGCCTGCAGTTGCTGTTTCTGCCAAAGAAAGTAGAAGGACGTTGCTGTGTGCTGTGTCCCCTGCTTGAAGAAGAACTTTGCTGTGTGCTGTGTCCCCTCCTCAAAGAAAGTCTCCAAGGGCCTGAAGAAGAGCTGGCCTCCAGTTTTGAAGTGCCAGGAGCAAAAAGACTTCACCCCCAGCTCCCCTGAACTTCCTTGCTGGGAGTTCTGACCTGCCTGGAGGTGCCTGTAACTGTGTGTGTGCCTCTGGAGGTTGCAACTGCTGTTGGGAGCTGGAAGAAACTAAAGAGAAGGAAGAAATCCTGTTTCCGATGCCGTCGACGCCGCCGCAGTGACGCCGTGACCTGCACTGAGGCCACGGGAGCCGCTCGAGAAGTGAACGATGAAGCGCCCGGCCTGCTCCGCAGCTCTGACGCCCACCGACGCCCGTTGATGCTTGCAGTGATTGGCCATGACCAACGCCAGCGCTCGTATCGACTCCTTCTTCTCCAGCACCTACATGTTGCTATTGCGGTGCCGATAACTGCCAAGGGTGACTAATGAAACTTTCCGACATCGCATCATCGCCGGAGCCGACCTCAGCCATCTTCGACGCAATGCAAAGTCACCGACTTCATTTTCCAAGGTACTGTTGTTTGGGGGTCTGTGTGCCTGACGCCACGGTCCTCGCGGGCGAAGCCGTACTTTCGATTTTGTGCAGTCCTGACGTCGTGATAGCCCCAGTTGGTGATATTTGATTTCTACAAACTTATTTTTGCAAAATCCTTTTTAAAACCATTTTCTATCTGTATTTGGATTTTTGTCGTTTTTAGTCTTGTATTAGATAAAGATACTTTATTTTTCTAAACTGGTGTGGTGTCCTTTTGTGGTGTTTTCACTGTGTTACTGTGAGTGTTGGTACAAATACTTTACACATTGCCTTTGGGATAAGACTGTCTGCTCGTGCCAAGCTACCAAGGGGGTGAGCAGGGGATATCTAAAGTGTGTATCCCCCTTACCCTGACTAGAAGCAAGGGTCCCTATTTGGACAAAAGTACCTACCTCTGCCAACTAGACACCCCCATTTCTAATAGAAGTACTAATGCAAAAAGAACAATTGATGGACAGAATGCAGAACAGTGTCATACATTCGCCCCAGTACAGAGATCTCATCAGCCAGGATGGCTTGACTCCAGTGGCATGGAGAGCACAGGACCCATGTCTGGGCATACCCCTCCCACTCTGGTGACAAATGCAAAAAGAACAATTGATGGACATAATGCAGAACAATATCATTTTTTGCTCCCCATGCCATTCCAGTTTGAACACAGACATATGCAAATAAGTCTTGACCCTGAGCCCAGTGGGAACAGTCCAGCTCGAACTGCCAGGCCAGGTCCTCCCTGGACTGGAAACAAGCATCCTAGGACCTGTTTCGGGGTTTCACCCCTCGTCAGCCAGGATAGCTTGACGCCAGTGCCATGGAGAGCATGGCACCCTTGTCTGGGCATACCCGTCCCACTTTGGGTGACAAATGCAAAAACAACAATTGATGGACAGAATGCAGAAGAATGTCATACATTCACCCCAGTACAGAGATCTGGGCCTAAATCCATCACCCTCAAATAAAAGCCACTCTGGTCTGAATGTATTAATCCTTGAAGAAGAGGTAGAAGTCTATACACCAATATTTTACGAAGTATATTTTTATTTTGTATTTAGTGTTCAGAACAGATATAGGCCAATAAAAAGCAAGAAATGTTAGATCTCTGCCTAGATGGAGGGGGAAAATGGCACGCCAGTTGCATAGTTTCTTACACAGTTGGTATCTGCAGGACTAAACATGTAGGATATGTTTTCCCAAATTAGACATCCAGCCCATTTGAGCCAAAGTTCTTACTCATCAATAACTCTAAGCGAACTTCTATAATTACCTGCTCCATAATTGGTTTTTCCAGATCCTCATACTGGGAAGGATGGGGTTGTCTCAGACGTGGCAGTGCCATCCCAGAGGAACCTATTAATATCATCATTCAGCTGTTTTTTTCTTTAGTGAAAAACAGTTTGTGGTAGTTCTAAAAGGCTAGGATAATGTCACCCTGTGTATGTAATATTCTACCAGATCCATCTTCTATTTTTGGTGGAGCAACAACGTCACACCAAGTGTCTACCTACTTTATCCACCTCCACGAGTTTGGGGCGTGATTGGAATTGTACTCCATAGATTTCAATCTCAAGTAAACCTATATATGTTTTAATTTTGCCAGCATCGGCACTGTCTATTTGCACTGCTAGTAGCCTTTTGTTCGAGTTCCAATTTCCTCAAACAGGTGGACATTATTTATTATTGTCTTGCAAGTATTTGCTGTGATATTCATATTAGCTCCCCTGAGACCAGTCTTGAAAGCCTCTCATTCAATTAAGGGGGATGATGCCATTCTGCCTACATTTAAGTTAAAGTGGTTCTCAATTGTTTCCCCAACCATTTAATGGAAGACAGCTTCTTTTGTTTGGGCCAGTTGTCACTTCCAAGTGGGGTTCAGCATCTGGAGCCTGCCCCAGTTAATATTGAGTTATCATGGACTGAGGTCAGAAATTGATTTTCCTCTGTCTGTGTTCTATGAAACAAATCCCTTTATGTTTGTGGTACAAAGAATGCAATTAAGTCTGACCGTTTATTGATGAGAGAAGATCAGTGTAAACTAAAGGAAAAGGTGCCGCATAATAAAAATATGTACTGCAATACATGCTCTTGCAGACTTCACATTGTGCTCAGCAAATACAACACCCTAGACAGATGGTGCAGTTCCTGGAGGGGTGGGCTGAGGATGCTGAAGAAAGAGCCTGGAGGATTAATTTATGCATTGCCGGTCTACCCAAGGATACTGAAGGCCCAAACCCAATTGCATTTATAGATTTGTGGGTAAAAATTCAAGTCTCTTGTCAAGGTCTGAGGATGTGGTCCATCTACGCTGCCGACTTAAATGCTGGAAACCAGAGTTCGAGACTCGAGGTCGCATCCACATCCTGTGATTCTGGGCAAATCACGTAATCTCCCCGTGCCTGAATGTGTAATGTAAATACGGTGCTCATGTAAAGCGCTCCAATACCTTTGGGTCGAGTTCGCACTATATAAATATGCAAAAAAAAAAAAAGGTCTCTCCTCCTGGTTTACTGTTGAGCAAGCCCACGATGTACTAGTGTAGCAACTGCCACCAGGAGCCCTGCCTAGATTTATTGTCACAAAATCTTAAACCACAAGGACCTAGAGACCGGTAGAAAATTCAGTCATTAACCACCTTTACACTATTTTCACCCATGGCATGGATATGCAGTGCATACAGGTATTTTCAGCTTGATATCCCCCCACTGAACCTAGACATACAATTCCAATTATTTTGCTTGGCAAGCCCCTTCTCAGCATTCCTCAAACACTGCTAATGCACTTACTTCATAAACCTAAAATAAGATAAAGGTCTAATGTAAAATACACATTCACAGATCAAAAACAATGTCACATACAACATTGTAAGTCATTGGTCCTCTGCTGAAATTTAAGGGGTTGTGGGTGGAGTGAGACCTATGGACAAAATAGACTACAAGAGGTATGAACTACAAAGGGCAAGAAATAACGTAGGTTAATAAATCGTCCTGCATATTCCAAAACTTGGAGATATTTCACAAAAAGTGAAATCTACACTTGGAAACATTAGATTCACAATGAATGATGATCAGCTTTAGAGTGAAATGAGTTACATGATACAAAACAGTATTGCTTTGCGACAATAAATGCTGCTAAGTCACACTGAACCAACTTGGAAATTGAGTAAACTTGGAAAAAACAAACAACACTTTTTTGAGGCAGGTGCTATTTCGAAGCATTACTCACTAGAACCTTGTAACGATAGAATACAATGAATGTTATTTTGTGTTTGAATATGTTCTGTTTCTTTGAAAGAAGCAACGACAACACGTCTCGAGTGTTTTTTTTCCCTGCAGAGTGTATCTTTGTATGGCCTTAAGTGCGCCGACCTATTAATTGTTGATACTTATTTACTATTCAAGAAGAAATTGTGGTTCACTCGTCTAATGAATCACAAAAATTAGACGCCTTTAGAAAATGAGAAGGGAAGTATTTTTGTTTCAGCTACCGTGGACTGGAAAACCATGAATCTGAACCCTTCACGCTGTGAATAATGGCGCTAGGGCTCAGCAAGGACATATGCCCATTAATCAGCTGCTCTAGCGCACATTAACAAGCACTTATTGTGAAACGGACCCTTCTGTATCATCTTCCATTACTCTGTTATGCATGGGGGCAACAATGAGCTCAATTTGCAAAGGTTCTAGAATGTCGAACGCAGTGTTATTCGTAGGGGACATAAATACAGTATTCAGTGCAATTGGATATTTCAGAAATATATTTTCAAAATGGCAGGGTTAACGTTTTTGCAAGACTAAGGGACTAATTTATCTGTCAGTAGTAATTGGAAATCTTATTAACTGTGGAGGAAAATCTATATTTAAGCCCTCAATCCTTCAGTGCACATTTAATAACAACCCTCTAACATCATCACAGCCAACAGAAGAAATTACAGATGTTTCCCAATTCCAATAGAATATGGAAAAAAAGGTCAAGAATTTTTTTCATTGGTACCCTACAAATGATTTTTGCTCTGTTGCAACCATGGTATATGTCACTATGTTGCAGCGTTACCATTTGTTTTAGTTTAGAATTCTTTATAGAGATAATAAAGAAAGTAAAACATCAGTACATGTTCTTAAAACAACAGGATGGAAATAAAGACCAAATGTACATGGCAATTAGAAAATAGAAAACCAACCTCAAAAAAATATAGTCTGTACAAAGAGTAAGTGCATTTTAGCTTTTTGGTTTTAGGAAAGAGAAGGAAAAGAGGAGAGAAGAGAAACAAGGGGGGAAAGGGGGGGAAGGAAAGGGGGATACAGCAGTGGAATAGAATAAGAAGGAAGAATGAAGAACAAAAAGAAGTATAACTCTAAAATATGATAAAATACAGGTTGGTATCAGTAAACAAGCGCAATCAATTGGCACATCTAGAAAGAAAGGATGTTAGCGGTAACCACAACAAGTCTTTTTTTATCATCAAAGAAGTAGAGGAAGCATGAGCTCGATCATGTCTGTGATGATGACAGAGCAAATTCCACCAAGTTTGGAAATACAATTTAGAGGTATCCTTCCAGTTAGAGGTAATAATCTGAAAGGAAATGGCTAAAAACAAATCAATGAATTTGCCCACATTGCTCTGTGCATTCCAAACGGTAGAAGAACTGCCTAAAAAAATATGTAAAATATCAAAAGGAACGTTAGTCGATAAAACGTCATTCAGTTTGGACCAAACACGGGACCACAATGCTTTAACCTTAGGACAGTGAAAAAAAGGTTCTAACTGTTTTGAGGGCATTTTAAACCTTTTGGAAAGAGCTTACTTCCTAGGTAATTTCCCTTCTATTTTAACTCTGCTAAGATAACATCTGTGCTCTCTTTTACTCACATCAATAATGCACAGTGCCCCAAATACCCCTATCTAATTAGTGAATGGTATAACTGATCATTTGACCATGCCATAATTTTCCTCATTATATATTTAGCCAAACGACTGTAGCAATTTGGGATCTGAGTGTAACTATACTTGGTTTAGCACTTACCTTGCCGTCACTGTTCCTGCTCTTTGGAGAACTGGGTGCACTGATCCTCGAGAACAGCAACTGGAGCAGAATCAATCCCTCATTCTTCATCTATTGTTCAAAATATCTCCAGGACTGGGGAATTGCCCGATTTTGCTTCTTGAAATACAATGTTCTCTACTTCATTTGCACCCATCTACCACCAATCTGCCTGGGATTGACACTCCTTAATTTCAGAGCCCACATCCCCAAGCCTTAGGAATGGCTAAGGGGATTTCTCTGATCTTGCTTATTTTCAAGATTCTTTTTGTTCTCCTCCTTAAAGAGCTTCACCTTTTCACAGGCTCTGAGAGACTTTTTTAATTCAGTGTCTACACCCTGAAGCCGAATGGAAGACCCCTGTTGTTGAATAGCTCCCTCAGAACTATGGCAATCATGCTGGACAAGGAGGCCCAATCAGTATCCATTTCCTGGAAAACAAAATACAGAGAAGATAGCTTTAATAATGGGTGTTCCTTTATTAGGGGATGTTTTGTACTTACTGATGGTGTTTGGTAGATGTTAAACAAAATCAAACTGTTATAAAATACTATAAATCCAAGCTATTAAGAAACATGTGTTCAATAAAAGTTAACAATAGATAGCAAAAATCTTGAACAAGTGAATACGTTCTCTTAGATCTTGAGCAGAACAAAGCAAGGCAGAATCACAGGTCAACAAAGTAGATCTAAAGTTGCTGTTTGGCTAGGCAAGATTTTTACTACAAGATAGAATTATGTGGAGAAAAAATGTGGCTAGCAATACAACAATGAAGACTAAATCTTGTGTACTTTTTTCAAGGTTGGATAAGTATGATTTGAAGCCCTGCTGGATTAAAGATTAAAATCAAAGTGCAGTTGTCTGGAGAATATGCTACACTGCTGAAGGGATTGACGAGAGGTCCATGGATAAATGCCATGCTTTCCCTTGGTAAGGTTTTCATATGCAATGTTCCAAAAGCTTGCGTAGCTCTAGCAGACACTTTTGATGGGCTTTACCAAACATGGGATCTGTTGTGTTCTGTATTACTTGGGAACTAGTGAAATTCTAATTTATGTCATGGCATTCTTAATTTTGCTATGGGATCGTGGAATCCAACTGTTGGTCATTTGGACCCTGCCTGCCTGAGGTCAGTTGTGTACCACTTCTCTTGAAATAAACTTCACCAAAAACCCTATTGTGTGGTCATAAAACTGGTGACATGCATGGGATACACATAGGAGGCCTAAGGAGGTACTGACCTCATCTAGTTACTTGTGGGTGAGTAATAATGCTGTGGGCGCGGGCAGAAAAAATCCTGAACTCTTGAATGAACGAATGAATGAATGAATGAATTGTAGGACTTGTACAGCACACAGCTTCTCCCAGGTGTGTGTCTGTGCAAATAAACAAGCAATAGCAGAAAGAAAGGGGGAACAATCCAAGAATAAAAAGCCAAGTCTTCAGCTGTTTTTTAAAATACAGTTCACTTGCTAATAACTGCCGCTCGGCCAGCAAGCTATTCCAAGCTTGAAGGGAAAAAGATTTCCCGTTTGTTTTCATTTGCTTAACCCTGGGGATCTTAGCAAGATGACAAGAAAATGATCATTAGAGTTCTAAGGGGAGAATAACATTGAAACCTGTTCAACAAGTATTCTGGCCCAGACTGATGAAGAGCTCTGTGAGTAAGTGTCAAGGTTTAGAACAGGTCACCAGTGTAGATTGATCAGACGGGTCATCATCAACACACATCTGTGAAGATGAAGTACCAGACAGGCCACTGAGTTATGGACCATCTGCAATTTCTGCGGCAGATATTGATGAAGGCCTGCAAACGGAGCATTGGCATAGTCCAATATGGGCACTACAAGGGCCTGAAGCACTACAGTATGACGGGTAGAGAGAGGAATTGTATGATGTCTTGGCCATACTCAGCAGGCCAAAGCAAGTACCCCCAACTGTGTTAATCTGAGCTTGGAGGGTCAGCTGCTTGTCAATCTTTGCACCAACGTTCTTTACTACTTCAGCTTGGACCTGAGGTGGAGAGGTTTCATCTAGCCAGTGCACTTGTAAATTCGGGGTACATTTATAGCCAAATCTAAGAGCCTCAGTCTTATCAGGATTGCATTTAAGTTGATTAAGACTCATCCTCTGAAAGACCGAAGATAGGCAGGGCTTGAAGGCCTCTTGATATAGTATCTCACCTTTTTCAAATGAGAAGAGTAGCTGAGTGTCATCGGCGTAGCACACAATTGTGCCCCCCAAAGGAATAAACCAAAATAGCCAGAGGGGTCATGTAGAGCTAAGGGCCGAGCCCTGGGGTACTCCCACCAAGACAATACTCATGCTGAAGTAAAACGGAGGGATTCAAACCTCTTGGTATCTATTCTCCAGAAAGGATCTTAGCCAGTTTAGCACTGAACTCCTGATACCAATCTCGCTGAAGAGGGCACGCAGCCTGGAATATGGCACTGTATCAAAGGCAGTCAAAAGATATAAAAAGAGCAGGGCTGCCTTGCCCCCTGCATCTAGGATATGATGATTGATCCCCTCAGATACCTCTAAGAGGGCCGTTTCAGTGCTAACTGTAGGGCTAAACCCTGACTGGCTGGTATGAAGGACCTATTTGAAGTTCCCTGATAGACCCTTGGAAAGGGTTGCAATTGATATATGCAGACCTTTTGAATGTTTGGGTCCTGACAGCAGTTTTGCTTTAGTCTTAGAAGACTTTTACTCCAAGTGGCCGGAAGTTGCCTTTGTCAGAGATATTAAATCCCACAAAGTGGTAGCGTTTACTGAAGACATTTTCTGGAGGCAGGGGTGTCTGGAAATAGTACTGTCTGACAATGGGTCACAATTTGCCAGTGAAGAATTGGAAATATTTCTTAAACATGAGGGAAGTAGGCATCACCAAGCATCTGTATACAATCCAAGTGAGAACAGTTTAGTCAAGAGATTTAATCAAGTTCTGGGAGAGTGCATTCAGTTGGCTTTAGGAAAGGGTTTGAGTTGGAAGAAGGAAGTAAAAAAACAAGTTATTGAGTTACGTAACACTTCCCCCTTCAGTGATAAAGGAGACTCCATTCTTCTTGTTCAAGGGTAGAGTGGCACGTACACTGAGTGTTCCTGCATGGATGAATAGAATGGGGATGAGAAGTTTGTACAAGCGTGCTTTGAAAATAAGGCTGGAGCAATACCAAAACAAATACACTATCAGCCTTAATGAAGGTTTGAAGAGCAGCAAGTTTAAGAAGAGAGAATGGATTGGGACATATAATGAAGCAGGAGTCAGAAAAGGTGATTCCATATGGTCCAATCCCAAGAAGGTCTTGGATGTACATGGTGTGTGGAATGGGTAAAATTGTGGAACAAGCGAAAAATCACCACGTGTCCTAACATTGAAAGTGAAATGTGTTGTAAGGAAAAAGAAAGGTCACTGAGTGGAAAATCTAACATTGAGGACAAATGTGAGGGTAATCCAAAACGAAGTGCCCGACCAAAGTGGGCACTAAGGAAATATGATAATTATGTGTGTAAATAACAGCAAAGAGAATGTGTTTGCTGTTATTTCTGCAGCTCAAGTTTGATGTCATTCTTTTTCTTCACATTTCCTTATGCTCATCAGAAAACAAATTTAATGTTAAATTCCTGTGTGAGATACTGTGAAGTCTGCATATTCTTCAATTGTAAATAATGATGCATATTATTTTTTCCCCGTTTCTTTTTTTTTTTTGGGAGGGGAAATGTTGGGAAATGTTGTGTTTTGTATTACATAGGAACTACTGGCATTCTACTTTATGTCATGGCATTCTTAATGTTGCTCTGGGATCGTGGAATCCCAATAATGTTAGTTGGGCACTGCCGTCCCTAAGTCAGTTGTGTACCACTTGCCTTGAATTAAACTACCCAAGAACCCCTTTTGGGTGGCCTTAAATGACTCAGCAAGGTCAGCCTTCAATTCTAGCAGTACTAGACCTGGCATCTTTTGGTGTGTTTCCCATGTATTTTTGCTTTCTGACCTCCTGGTTTTTACTCTGCTGGTTTAGTGTCTCTGTGCCTTTTCTCACTGCTGTTCAGTGTTAAAGTGCAAGAGCTACTACTGTAAATTATGTTATGGATTGGTGTTTCCATGATTGGCATATTTGATTTACTGTTAAGTCCCTAGTAACATGCAGTGAGAGTGCTAGGGCCTGTAAATCAAATGCTACTAGAGGGCCTGCAGCACTGATTGTGGCAGCCACAGAAGTAGCCTGTTAAAGGTATCTCAGACCTGCCAATCCAGTGTCTGCATGTATTTTATACTGCCTTGTCGACTTGGCAAGTGCACCCATTTGCCAAGTCCTAACCTTCCCTTTTTTTTACATGTGAGTCACCCCTCAGGTTGGCCCAAGGTACCCGTATGGGCAGGGTGCAGTGTATGTGAAAGGTAGGACATGTACTGGTGTGTGTGACATGTCTTGGTAGTGAACTACAGTTTATTTATTTCGTTTTTCTCTATTGAAAGGCTATCTGTCTCATAGTATAGAATGGGGGATACTTTCTAACATCTTACAAGTATAACTTCCCACTGGGACAAGATAGAGAAATGGAGTTTACTAGGCCTGAACTCAGAATGTAAAAATGCATCTTTCAGTAAAGATGATTTTTATGTTGTTTGTTTAAAAATACCACTTTTAGAAAGTGGATATTTTCTTGTTTAGCCTTCCTATGTGCCTCTGCTGGGTTGTGGATTGACCGTCTTACTTTGGAGTCACAGGGGCTGGGGATGTGCATTCTCTTTAGACAGCCACATGTGAGGTCGAGGTGTGTCCTGCCTCTCCTGGATGAGGCAGATCTCGACTGAATAGACCTGGGATGCATTTGGAATAGTGGGAGGAGATTTCCTTACACCTGCATGAGTCTGGTCTGCCTTACACAATGCTGTCTCCACCTCCTGCCAGGAAGCCCCTTGATTTTTTGGAGTAAGATTTGGACGAGAAAGGTGGGATATGGATAACATTCGTTCTGTTGCAAGGGTAGGACTCGATCCAGTCTAGAACAGTCCCTTCTAGGCCGGCTTCGTGGAGTCTTTGTATCAGAGTGTCATGGTCAACAGTATCAAGGGCAGTCGAGAGGTCTAAGGAAAGTAGCACAGCAACCCTGTTTCAGTCAACTGTGTTCTTCAGGTCATCCCAGGGCGAAATCTGCTCCTCCTATCAGTATGCCCATGAAAGGTCAATTTGAAATCGGTCTGTAGTTGTTAGGATACGGCTGGTCCAAGTTTGTTTTCTTCAGTAATGGGAATATGCATGACTATTTGAGTTCTTCTGGAAAGATTCCAGTAGTTAAGGAGTTGTTGATGATTCTCCTTACTGGAGTGGCAGCAGAGATTGTTAGAAGAAATGTCTTGAAGGTTTGTGGTGGGCATGAGTCAGAAGGGCTGCCAGCAGGCCTGCTTGCTTTGACCAGGTCCATAAATTAATTGTGTGAAATGTGTTGGAAGTAACAGAGAGGCTGGGTTAGAGTATTCTTGGATTGTAGCTTTGTAATAGGGTTAGTGCTGATGCTTTGTGTCTGTTTTAAGCATGAGTCCAACGTGTCTGCTTTGTACGTGTAATGATTTGCAAGTTTGTCTGTGAACTCTTGAGTAACGGGATGAGCTGCTTCTAGGCAATTTGGTTTAAGAAATTCATTGAGAATTTTATAGAATTCTCTTTTTGCACATTTAGCATTTTGAATTCTGTCTGAATAGTATTTTTTCTTTGCTTTTTTGATAGCGAACTTGTAAAATCTGTTAATTTTCTGTAGGCGAAGTTTGTCTTGGTTGGAGTTTATTTTGAGCCAGGCACATTGCAGCTTTCCAATTTGTTGTTTCAACTCTTTTATCTCTGTATTTCTCCAAGGTGCTTGTTTTCTTTTGTTCTGTTGTGTGGTTTTTAGTAGTCTTACGATATCAAAAGCTTCCTGTAGATATTCATATAGTTTTTGAACAGTATTTATTGTTTCTAGATCTCTACTGGATGTCAGTTGTGTTTCTAAGTGTCCCAAATTGAGTTTGTTCCATGGCCGATAGATGGACGCACGTAAGGTGGTTTTAGGTGCATCGCTTAGTGTTGTTTTATGTTGGAAGGCAAGCAAATGGTGGTCTGAGCATGTGACTAGAGTCATTGTTTGAAAGGTAAACTAGTTCTGTATTAGCAAAAATGACATCTTGGATGTGTCCGACGATGTGTGTGGGTTTGTGAACGATCAGATGCAGGTTCAGTGCTTCTAGGCCAGCAATGATTGTTTACTGATGGGGCATATTTGGCTTGTCAAACCAAATGTTAATGTCACCCAGAACACATAGGTTGGAGTGTAGTGGTTTGAAACCGTTTCTAGAAGCGCGTCTGGGAATGTTGCTTTGCTAGCTGTAGGTCTGTAAAGGAGCAGGAAGTTACAGGAGGAAGAAGGTGAAGGAATGCATCTGATGAAAAGAACCTCACAATCCTTTATGGAGACGTCATCAACTTTAGTGATATGTAATGTTTGCCTGAACACAACAGCTAGGTCACCTCCTTTTTTGCTTATACGATTACAGGTGATAGTTTGATAGCCTAAAGGAACGGCTTCATGCAGGGCTTGAGCCATATCATCTCCCAACCATGATTCAGCAATGAATAGTATGTCTGGTCTGGTGTCAGTCAGAAGGTCGTGGAGGTGATGTTTGCTCTTAGAGAGCGATCAAGCATTTATTTAGGGGAGGCTGCTGGATGGAGGGCCACGCCTCTGTGTAGCCAGGTGACCGCTGCTCCGTCGACCCGCCCACCGGAATGGTGGAATCGGCATTTCTGCTGTCCGCGTTTCTGCTGCGTTTCTGCTGTTCGCGCTGTTGCTCCTAACGAGGACGAAGAGAGGAGGAGAAGTCGTAAAAATCCCGCCGCCTTGCCTGCTGCCTGTGCCTGTGCCGAGGTCGCCGAGGGTCGGAAGGAGGAAAGAATGGAACGGTGCAGAGGGGTCCGGTGAGCGAGCCGGCATGCTGTTGACTGAATTATGAGACTGACTCGGAGATGCTGTAGACATCGAGCCTCTCAGGTGTTTCAGCTTCCGCATTTTCGCCGCGGAGGCGAATAGGAATCCAGTATCCAGTATCCGGTGTCTCGGTAAGCGGGTGAACAAGCCGGGGAAGCACCGTGCTCACTCTTTCATGCGAATCGTGCAAGGGGAAGGACACTGTGCAAGTTTATCCCCGTCTTGACTTTCCCCACCCCGTAATACCTGAAAAAAGCCCCCCCTCGACGCTATGCCATACTGAAGTAACGTAGGTGTACTGGGGGTGAGACCGTTCCAGATTTAATTCAAATTAATGTGAACACCTGCTTTGAGGGTTTCCAGAAGGTGGGGTGGACGGAAATTTCACTGCCTTTGTGCCGCTGGCGCTGTGGTCCGGGAGGATAGCTGCGATTGGTGTTCAGAGAAGGAGGAAAGAACGTAACGGCCCGGCATGGAGGAGTCCAGCGCCTAGAGAAGGAGGAGGAGAAGGAGGGAAAAAGGAATAAAGGGGGAAGAGCAGCAGAGGAATCTTTTTTTCTTCCTTTTCTGAAAGGGAGGGGAAAAGGTTAAAGAAGAACTGTGGACTGAGAAGTTCTGAGGTAGTTAACCACAAAGATAAAAGATATGGGCAAACCACTGAAACAAGGAGGCACGGCCATAAAACTCGACACAGCAGCATGGTCTAAAACCAAAACTCGGCGAGCCTTGGCTAAAGAAAGTACACGACTAGCCACCAAGGGAATCCGAGAAATTAATATTAACACTCAAGGGCTTGACAGCACTTTGGAAAGCTCTGAAGAAGAACAATCCCCTGTCATATCTCCGGAAACCGAGGTGACAGGGATCGATGCAGATAATGTGGCTGCAGATAGCCAAAGGGCTAACTCGAATGGGGCCAAACAGTTTCCACTGTTTTTCAAAAAAATTATCCCTCCATCGCCCTTGATAGAGTCAACTCTAGATCTATCTAAAACTGGGCCAGTTGAACCAGTACCTCTTCCAGCTGCCCTAGGCTCCCCGAACGCAGAAAAAACTCGAATCAATAAGGATACTGTCCATCGAGTTATCCCAGAAGGCACAAAGGATGGAGATCATAGCCAGGCTAGCTATCAAAATCATGAATCTAATATCTTACCGGCAGTAGCTGATCTTCTAGAGCAGGAGTCAGTATTACAGAATGCAACCCTGCCTAACTCCCCGCAAGAAGCTATAACCGGGGGGACAACCATTACTACAGCTGAAAGGCAGAGCTATCCCGATCAGACGGATCAGTCTATCGATACAACTAGTACCCATCAATTGGATGTCAGGGACATGCTAAATTTAATATTAGACGAAGTTCGCGAAATTAAAAGAACCCAGAAACTGGAAATTGCGGCTTTACATGCACGTCTGGGGAAGATCGAGGAGGTAATGTCTGGATTCCCTGTCAAACTCCAGGAGGCTGAGGCTCGGACCTCAGTGCTGGAGGACCAAGTCAGTACGGTCTTGTGTGAGGTGAAGGAAGCGACAAAAAAGAGGAAACACTTGGAAAATAGACTGGAGGACATTGAGGGCCATTCACGAAGATCAAACCTAAGAATAGTGGGGGTTACGGAAGGCATTGAAAATGCACAGACGCTACAATGGGTCAATACATTCATTAAGCAGACTGTGCTTCCTGAATTTGAAGGGGACCTCACAATCACCAGGGCTCATCGGGTCCCTGCACATCCTTTTCCGAACTCTACTATGCCGCGAACAATCCTGCTAAATTTTGCTGATTATCGAATCAAGGAGAACATTTTGATGAAAGCTATTCAGCAGAGACAGTTTTCTATCAACGCAACCTCAAAATGTCGTATATTTGCAGACATGACTGCTTTAGCTGCACGAAGAAGGAAGGAATTTGTAAAACTCCTCCAGTTATTTAAATCTCATGGAGCCCAAGCCTCAATAGCTCAGCAATCCAAACTTAGAGTGCTAGTAAAGGGCAAGTTTTTTATTTTTTCAGATCTGGAGGAGGCGCAGGCGTTATTGAAGGAGATCTCGCAGGGTTAATAATTTGAAGAAGCACATTTCGCTATAAAGGAAAGAAGGGAAGAGGTTGAAATAGGCAGGGGGTGCCAAGAAGAGAGGGTTAAAAGAGCGGCATGATGGCTCTGCTTAACTCTGTTTTCTTGTTTGTTCTCCTTTTTTTCTTTTTCGTTTTTTTTTTTTTTTGGTATTGAGGTTCTGGTGGGGGGGGGGGGGTCACAGGGGTAGAAGGGTCTCCCGGGTGTAATACCATGACACCCATGAACAAAGGAGGGAAGGGTGAAATGTGGTTGGCGTGGTTGGGGTATCCACATTCTAAGGGGAGGAAGGGAGGGGGGGAATCAGAGCAAAAAAGAAAAGGAGCAGGAGTAAACGACATAGGAATTATATGATTAGAAATTCAAGTTTATATGTAACGAGAAATCTAAATGAATTTTAGCAATTGCAAAATCTTATCAGTCAACGCCAATGGAATGTTAAATAAGCAAAAATATGGCGCTCTCATAAAATGGTTAATTTCATTTGATCCCCAAATAGTATATTTTCAAGAGACTCACCTAAAATCAAATTCTCCAAAACTTTTTTTACCCAGATTTTTCTCCCACGCTTTCTTCGCATCAGCTGGTTTGGCTCAGAGGGGAGTTGCAATTTATCTTTCTAGAAAAATGCCCTGGGAAATTCTACAAGTTCAGAGAGACACACAGGGGAGATGGATATGGGTAATGGTTAAATTACAGGGAAAATTTTTCAATCTTGTTAATTACTACGGTCCTGTTACTGACGAGACTGAAAGTCTGATCAAAATCCATGAGTCTTTGAGGGGAATCCCAGGACAGAACATACTCGGAGGTGATTTTAATTTTATACAAAACTTGAGGAAAGATACATCAAATAAAAATAAAAAACAATTAAAACCAAATACTTTAAGAGTGGTGGAGGCCCTCAAAAAAGAATATCAACTGGTAGATCCTTGGTGAATTAGGAATCCGGAAGACACAAAATTCACTTGTTATTCATACCGCTTTGCCACTGCATCTCGAATCGATTTTTATCTTATATCAAGATCTCTTCCAATTTTAAAAATCGATAGCGGGTGCAATCCTTTTTCTGACCACGCCAGAATCGAACTTACGATTGTAATAGATGGTGGGAAAGGGGAGCGGCCGAGGTAGCAGCTCGACCGTACTCTCCTCCAAAACCCGGACTGGGTAAAGAATTTCAGGGAATGGATTTTGGAATTTTTTAACTTAAATTCCAACACCGCTAATGTGTTTTCGGTCTGGGGTGGGTTTAAAGCTGCTGCCCGCGGTCAGATTATTGCCTTTACGGCAGCCCAGGCCAAAGCAAGATCCCTCAAAATAGCTCAACTTCAGGCTACAGTCGAGAAAGAACATATTCTTCGGGATCGGAAATGTCCCAACGAATTCGAACAGGCAAAAACCATCTTGCGGGATTTTTTCATTTTAGAAGAGATCTGTAGTTCCAAAATGTACCAGCAAAAGGTCTATGAAGAAAATCAGTTAATAGGTAAATTGCTAGCAAATGCAACAAGGAAAAACAGGAGTCAGCATTCATTTTAAAGATACAAGACCCTCAGACCGGGGGAGATGAAGTCGACAGGGAAAGGATCTCACAGATCTTTGTTAAACACTACCGTAGTATTTACTCAACGGAATATTCAACAGGCGACGATATGATTTTAAATTATTTTTCCAAAGTCGCAATTTTTAAACTTTCTGAGAATCGGGTTTCCCAACTAGAATCAGAGATCGAAACAGCAGAAATATCCACCTCTGTAAAAGAAACCGCCGGGGGAAAAGCATGTGGGCCAGATGGATTTCCCATCGAATTTTATAAACTATTCTTAAAAGAATTGCTGACCCCTCTGAAACAACTATTTAGTAACATTAAAGAGGGAGGTCGCATACCGGCAACTTTTAAGGAGGCAACAATTGTGTCATTCATGAAGAAAGACAAAAATCCCGAAAATATTAATTCCTACTGGCCCATAAGTCTTTTAAATTCGGACTATAAAATTTTAATGAAAATATGGGCCAAACGTTTTACATTTGCGGCTCAAGAGGTGATTAGTAGTGACCAGACCGGATTTATAGCCAGTAGATCCATGGCAGCCAACACCGAATTCTTAATTCAAGCTTTAGACTATTTTAATACCAACTTGACTCAGGCATGTATCGTCATGGTCGACGCGGAAAAAGCCTTTGACTTAGTCAATTGGAGCACCCTGTGTTTTACCCTAAGACAATTTGGATTTCCAGCCCAGATTGTTAATATGTTACGTAACATTTATGAAGACGCCTCGGCCCAGATTTTTATCAACATGAAAACAGCCGGCTCGATAAAAATTAATAGAGGGACCAGGCAGGGATGCCCTCTTTCACCGTTGCTATTTATCTTTTTCATTGAACCCTTAGCAATTAAGATTAGAAATAATACGGCTATTCGATCTCCGGTTTTCCGAATGCCCAAAATCAAATTATTTGCCGACGACATTATTTTATATCTGAGGCCCGATAAAGAAAATATTGAGAGTGTGTTAACAGAATTCAGAGAATTTGAACTAATTGGTGGTTATAAAATAAATTCCAATAAAACGGAAATACTAGCTTTAAATACTGATCTTAATTATCTTCCATCGGACTTAAGAACACAGCAGCAAATAAAGATCCGATTAGGTATTTAGGAATTTATATTAACTCTTATTACCACCAGCTCTATGAATTAAATTACATCAGGATGAAAGAAAAAATCAAGAAGCTTTTTGACCAATGGCTTTTATTACCACTCTCAATTGTGGGTAGGGTATCTCTTATCAAAATGTCAATACTTCCGTTGCTTATATTTTTATTTAGCAATATCCCTATAAAAATCAAGTTCTCCTTTTTTAAAGAAATAGAGACAATGTTCAGAAGTTTCGTATGGGGGAAAAAAATTTCTAGGGTCAAATTGCCAATAGTACAATTATCTACCTCACAGGGCGGTCTAGCCCTACCAGTTGTGAAAACATATTATGAGGCCGCCTTTTTAGATATAGTGGCGGGTCTGATGGGATCGACATCCAAGCGAGATAGCTTTTTTTTGGATAAAATGCTACAGGAAAATAGCTCCAACTTACAAGTGTTCCTAAAAACTTCCAAATATCCCAAAAAAACCCGATATAAGACCTTAAGGGAATAATATTTTAGACTTCAGTGTTTTTTAAAAAAAATAGACTCCTCCGGCATGCAATTCTTCAGTCTGAGGGAATGTTTAGATCTCGGGCTCCAATTGAATAAAAATCATTTAATTAAATGGGAAAAGTGTGGGCTAAAAGAATTAAGACACTTTTTCATCCACAATCGAATGATTTCGTGGCAAGAGGTGATGTCTAGAGCTAACAGCCCGAATAGACCTATTTTTTTTTAATATATACAGATTGTATATTTTATATGGAAAATACATGGCATTATTAATTCTCCATCCGAACTAGCGGTAGCCCTATACGGGGCCAAAATAATGGGTATAGGGAATTGGTATAGGCTGCTACTTCAACAGAATCAAACGCCATTAGTTGAAAGCCACCTAAGAAAAATAGACCACATGACACAATGCAGTATTCAATGTAAGGACTGGGAGACGATCTGTCGTTTAGGCAATAAAGCATTAAGAGCGGCTAACTTTAAAAGGATGGCCTTTCTATCACGTTGGTTAGCCTATTTGACACCGGAGGCCTTGGGGAAAAGATACCCGGAAGTCGAAAATAAGTGTTTTAGATGTCTTGCTAATGGTCAGGGTGGCTGGCACCATATTTTCTTCTCTTGCCCGAAATTAGAAGTATTTTGGAATGCAATTTTTGTGGATCTTGGAAGGGCAATCGGGATAAGCATTCAGCCAGAGGCCGAATTGGCTTTGTTCGGCATCGTTAAAAATAGAACGATAACTAGTAGGGCTGAGGAGACCTTTATATTTATTTCTTGCATGGTTGCCCGTTCCTTAATTCTACAGAATTGGAAGTCCACCGATGGTCCCTCTCACTTGAAATGGTGGATGAAAATGAGAAGAACCTGTAATTTTGAAAGAGCATATGCAAGCCGGGTGGGTGCCATCAAGAAATTTGAGAAAAACTGGAAGTATTTTAGTGATCTGGAAAAAGATAAAGGAAACTGAATAATGTTTGGGTCATGTTGGTAATAATTGTAGCAGTTTCTACAATCAAATGTTTGTCTTGGCGATTTTTGCACTTCCTCAATCGAATCTATTCATATTTCTGTGGTTTTTTTTTTTTTTGTCTTTTTTTTTAGGGGCAAAGCTTAGGAAATTGAATTTTATTTTGTTATAAAGTATAGCAGTTGATGTAGATTGCTGCACTAGCACCTCTTTAATAATCTATACTTGAAAAGCACTAGCACTTTCCTTTATGCAATTGCTGCTACAATGATAGATATCACGTCTTTTCCTTTAGCACTTTACTGCTGTTGTTTGGTATAGTGAGTTCCCTCCCAAACATGGTCGAGATTTTTTCATTATTTGTTTTTTTTTTTGTAATATAAGGGAAGGAATGAAGGAACTTGCTTGGGAAGGCTATCCTATATTTTATAAATGGACGCACTCGCACTTTTTTGTCTCCAAATGACTATACTTGAGAAGCACTAGCACTTTTCTATATACAATTGCTGCTCACGAATTACGGATTTTATATCTCTCCCTATAGCACTTTATTGTTTGCTGTTTAATATATTATGTCACTTCCTTAATATGGATGAGATCTCTGATTATTACTTTTAGTAACATAAAGGAAGGAACTTAGTTGGGAAGGCTATATAACACTTTTTAGAGGTTTCAATTATTGTATTTTTGTATTTATCACATCTTGTCATCATAAATTGTATTCTGTATATGGATGCTATGACGTTGCTCTGCTCTGCTCAATAAAAAAAAAAATTTTTTTTTTAAAAAAAAGCATTTATTAGTAGACAATGTTGAGACTGTGCTCTGGAGATAGTGTGACTTTGTGTTTTAGAGGAGTGAGCAGTATTTTGTGGGCTTGCAGCTCGTGTGTCCTTATAGTTGGCATCAGATGTATGAGCATAGCAATCATGTGGCTGTTCTGTATCGTGTTCCTTGTCCAGCCAGCTAAGAAGGCATTTTGATGGGTCTGTGTGTGTAGGTGGTGGAGACGGTGTTTGAAAGTGAGTTTGTGTTGTTTTTGTAGTGTAACCTTGTTGTGCAGTAGACACGGAGAAGCAAAGTTGTGAGGTGTTGCACATTGCTTATATTGTTTATGTCTTTTTAGGACGGAAGGTGTATGGGTTGGGGTGGCGGTTCAGCATGTAGGTCATGTGCTAAGGTTCTAAATTGTCCAATGGATGAGAGGCGGTTAAAAGAGAGTTGTTTTGATGCTGTATGTGTGTTAGGTGTGGTGGAACTAAGAAGGCTTAGTATTGGAGTTTATTCATTTGTGTAATTTGAAAGGTAGGTGTATGTTTGTAGTTTGTGATGGTAAGTACTATGGAGTGTTGCGCATGAGAGATTTTGTTGTGCTGGTGTGATATATTTTGTTTTAAGGAGTAGTGAAAGGGGATGCTGATGTATTTATTTTATTAGATGGATTTCTTAGTATAGTATTGTTTGTGAGTGAAAGTTGTAAGGTAAAGGGGGTGGTTATTTTTGTGAGTAAAGTGCATATTGTGCGTAAGACGGGATGAAGTAGAGTTGTGAACATTTTTGCCAAGAAGAAAAACCAAACACATAAATCAGAGCGCCTGTGGTGGTACTTTCCGCTGCGTACAGCACAGGATAATGTCATATAAGAACATCAGGAAATATGTATTAGTTGGTACGGAGATATTCTCTTCTGTAGTTCTTTCAAGTTGTTTCAATCACACATTATAACCATTTTTGTACATTCTATATTGCACTATGTCAGATTGAAACTTGAAAAAGAACTTTAATCGGCTGAAAATACAGCCATTAAGCATACATAAACACACATACAATTATAACATCTACAAAATGTGTTAACATACAAGATAATTAGGTGCATCCTCAGTTGACTTTCATTATTAAAGAATAAAAACACTTAAATACCAGGGTGATCACAGTTTAGGTAAATTGCATGGCACCCATGAGCTTACGGCAGTGCAGAGGAATAGGCTTACAACAGTGCACGTCTCTTCATCTGAAAGTTGCTGAAGGAAGTAGTAGGCTCATACAGAATGCCTTACATTTCTGAGTCTAATGAGAGTCACCAGAAAATTTCTATTACATCATTTGTAAAAATGACTGTAGGCTAGAAAATGGACCACTGATTGTTTCGAGGCATTGTTGCACGGGCAGGCTCTCATGGCTGGTACCCTAAGGAAAAACTAAGTAGGAACGTAACCGTTTCAGATCTAAATCGGAGTAAGAGAGAACACTCCTAATTCCCACTGGTTTCTCATAAAAAAACAACTGAATTATTTGATTGTTATATGCATTTTATTGACTATATTCTGACTACATGATTAAACTTTTCCTGCTTATTAGAATAAGCTGGAATTGTGCTTCTAAACATTTTTGTCGTTCTATTGCACTTTAAATATATGTCACTAGTAGATTTATTGTTCTACTAGGAATCAAGCATTTTAATGTCAGATTCCTTTGGTATGTCTTTAAAACAACACCTAGCTAACTTGCTATTTTCTAAATAAATATTGTTTGTTTAATACCACCCCTGGTGACAAGTTTATTATACTCTCTATTTATGGCCAACAGGACGTGAGCTGGCCTAACTGTTAAATCCTTAGTGGTCCTGCATATCACTGACTTTTTTGTACTCTTTGCATCCTCTTAACATGGGTGCCAAAGGGGAAAGGGGGGATCCCAATGGATTTTCCCCACTTGGCTCAAGGAGATTGCAGCAGTTCAATCAGTATTAACGCGATTTGATCTAAATATATTAGACGATAAAAGTACATTAAGAAGATAAATAAAAATAAAATTGAAATCTGATATGTTTTGACAATACATTTAAAATCCTTCCACATGAATAATCATTAGTCCCTAATACCCTTCATTTATAACATCCATGCGTTGTTTTTAGATAATAGCTTTAACGCAGAGTAAAAGTGAACAAGAAGAGATACAAAAACCTCAGGTAAGGATCCGCTATACATTATTCCTTAACTGTTTTCTATTAGTCCTCTGTTCTGTTTCATAATAGCAGCTTTAAAACAATTCTTAAGAACCATAATTTATAATATTTTCTCAGATGATAGTTATAAAACCATATGAATAAATCATCATATGTCAATTATTCATTTATAAAAATGCATACAAACTATTCGTATCATTAATATAATATACTTTCTTGCATAAAAATCAGTCAAAAGGAAGCTTGACATACCACAGTAGAGCTCAACTGCAGGCAGCGATTGCAGAAAAAGATAGGCAGGAGGATAATGTGTAAACTGTAAGCACCTTAAGAAGGGTAGAATGTAACGTTTTCTCCATTTATTGTAAAATGTACATATAAGTACAACATGCATGGTGCTCTGAGGCATCATGCCATTGCAAGGGCAATTGCCCAGATCTGGTCACCAATCATTTGGTTGAGGAAAGCTGACTAGCCAATAGAAAATATCCATTCTAAAACGGGTCAGTGAGAATCTATGCCTTGAATTAGATACTTCTTTCAAATATGGCTCCATATCGATAACTAGTTAAAATACGTTGATTTTTTTAGAACAGAAGATTTTGGTAATATGGCTGTCAACCTAAGGTTCTTTAGGTGCGCATCGCATTCATTTATTAAGGCTTTTCTGCTAATAGCCCCTAAGAAATCAGGGTTCTCAAAATAGTCTGGATGTCGCAAGTCTCGAAAGAAACGTTGGATATGTACTAGCCACGGACGGATTGCAGGAGTTAAAATGTGCCTGCCTGACCTAGTGGAAGTACAGCGGCCCCCTCTTTCTTTGATCAGAGGGCGGCTCTCATCTGCTGCCTGCTCGGGGGTGGGGGGGTGTTGTTGGGCAAGTGCACTTCCGTTACATAGAGCTTGCAGCTCCTGGCCCCAGAGCTGAATCGGTGGCGTAGGGGGAGCAGGAATCGGTGGAGGAATCCGGACTGTAGTCTGAGCCCCAGACTGGCATGAGACTACACAGGGCTGGTCCAGTGGCACCATCCACCCATAGTTGCCTAAGGCCCAAGCTCGGGTGTGGAGGCCTGTGACAGACTTTACCATCCTCTCTCCCCTGCTGGTGGTTCACAGACTTGGGACGGGGGGGGGTGCCACTGGCTCCTGGGCTGCCCTTGGTTGGGGCCGGGTGGAGGTGACTGCGGGCCTGGAGTGCGCAGTGGTGTCCTCACACGCTACTGGAGAGACAGCCCTCACCACCTGTTTGTTGGTGAGGCATCAGCGGTCTGGAGCAATCTGCTCGTGAGGAGCATGGTGAGCCTGGAAATGGTGGGAGATTGGAGGCTGCACAGGAGTGAATCATCAATGTTCCCTGGACTGGCTGGAGGGGCGCAGGTGAAATGGGGCGGCTCCATGGTGGTCAGACCCTGTGCTGGGTGAATCTGCCCTCAACAACTGAGCACTAGCACCACAGTGGGGCATGGGTGCTGCTGAGGAGGCCTGAGTGACCTGGGATCAGATGGGCCTATGCTTGATTACTCCGATTAAGCTGCCCTATACCACAGTTCCCTGCGGGTCATGAGTAGTGGACACTGGGGAATGGGGCAGAGTGGTGCACACTGTAGCGGGAGGCGGGTCACTGGTTCATCATTGGGCAGGCTTCACTACCTGTCACTTCTAGTAGCATGGGCAAGGGCAAGCAGCCCTGGGCGCATGGCTCCAATACTATAAAGCAATATACTGTGCCGCAGCAATCACCTGGGTGGATAATCGGGTAATCGGGAATGGCCAAAAGTGAGGACACCCTGGCAGCTGAGTCTAGTAGGGCAAAACTGCTGGCGGCTATAGAGGGGTCTTGCACTGCTTTAGACCACCAGATATGCCTGTTTAGTGCCCGATCAGCCCTTGCGATATTCTGGCAGTGTATTAAGGGCACTGATGAGGACTCTGGCTGGATCTTGCTACCACTCGCTATGGGTAAGTGAGGAGAGCACACGCTGCACCAGTTGTCCCTTTATTCTTAAGCCAGGCAATATGATATTCCAGCAAGACCATATGAAGTTCACCCTTATTAATTTCAGATCCCTCATTAAACATAAATTAGACATTTATGATTTCCTCACTGACCATCAGCCTGATGCCATGTTCCTCACTGAAACCTGGCTCAGTGAGGATTCCGCCCCGACATACTAGAAGCACTCCCTAATAAGTATGGCATGCTTAGACAACACTGCACGCTGAGGCGCGGAGGTGAAATAGCCATCATTTCTCACCTATCCCTTAACTGCACTCTGGATAAAGTTCAATTAGAAAGTGCTGAGGCGGCCCATATCACCCTAAAGAGGACAAATGACTCTACCATGAGTGGTCTCCTAATCTATCACCCACCGGGGCTGCCTACCGATTTCACAACAAATATTGTGGAATTGGCCACGCAACCCACCCTTAAATACACTAACTCTATGGTTCTAGGTGATCTAAATCTTCTCATGGAGGATCACCTCCAGACTTAGGCGCAAACCTTACGCAAACAACTGGCCAGCCTACAATTAGAACTCAAATCTATGGCACCAACACACTGTGCGGGCCATTTGCTGGACCCCATCTTCTCGAACCATCCAGGCCTGGTGGTAGAGCCACTGACCCCTATCCCATGGTCCTCTCATCACCTTATAGAATTTTGCATCTCCCTACCTAAACCATGATCTACAGAAAACAGTGACTCTACCCTTCCGCGTAGGAAATGGTCCAGGTTTAACTGCGAGAGCTTTTCCAGCGCATTTCAGAAAAATTCACCTCTACTAAGTAACAACATTAATTTGGCCAATGCCTCTGTAGAGAAACGGATCACAGAAGCACTTGATGAGGCAGCCCCCTGGACCACTAAGACCCCTAAGAGAAGGTCTTAAATCAGCGCCCTGGTTCAATGAAGAGCTGAGAAGTGCTAAACAAGGCTCTAAGCACCTAGAATGTAAATGGAGGGTAGCCTTCTCAAAGAATCTAAGGAAGCTTATAAAACAGCACAAAACAAGTACCACTCACTATTAAAAAAGAGGCACTCTATGTATTACAAGGAGAAAATTGATATGGCAGAAAACTCATCTAAGGAACTGTTTGCTACTCTGAAAGAGATCTCATCTCTTGAGAGAACACTGACTACACCTATCAGCTCTGAGGAGCGGTGCAATCTGATTGCCGAATTCTTCCTTAAAAAAAATCAAATATATATAACTCTTTGCCGGAGTAAGCCTGAAATAGCCCTATCGGACTAGAAGAGAAACCTATTGAGCTGGGGTTCCCACCCTTGAGGGAGTTTCTTCCCCCCCAGAATAGGGCTTAAGGAAGTGGCCTTAAAAATTAAATCTGGCTCCCCTGCCGATCCAGTGGCACTCAGCAGAATAAGGGAGGGCATTGAACTGATACTACCCTTTATACAACAACTGGTAGATGCATCCTTTAAATGTGGGGAGGTCCCTAAGTCATGGAAGCAGGCGACTGTCATACCTTTAAAAAAAAAAACCTCAGCTAATCCAGAGCTGTTGGATAATCTCTGCCCCATCTCTTTACTCCCCTACTTCTCTAAAATCGCAGAGAAGGTTGTGAATAAACAGCTAGTGGCACATATCAACTCACCCAATCTTCTACATTCTACACAATCAGGTTTTAGAGCATCCTTTTCAACTGAATCAGCACTCCTTTTTGCAATAGAGTCTATACTGAGACGTGTGGATGCCGGTCAGGCGGTGGCCTTTGTCCCGTTGGACCTAAGTGCCGCCTTCGATACGGTATCCCACAAACTACTTCTCCAGCTTCTACAGGTGTGCAGACTGGATGGGGTAGCACTAAAGTGGATGCGGTCCTTCTTAGAAGACCGTAGCTTCCAAGATGTACAGCACCCTCATCGATCTAAAATTCTGCCACTCTTTCAAGGGGTTCCACAGGGATCTATCCTGAGCCCCACCCTCTTTAATCTGTATATCGGCCCGCTGGCTGATATTATGGACAATTACAAGATCTCTATGGTGTCATACGCTGACGACACCCAGCTTGTAGTGACCCTTGCGCAAGACTCTTGTGAGTCAGCGTTACAGTTCTCTTCCTGTCTCAATTATTTGGCCTCATGGATGTCAAGCAACTGCCTAAAATTGAATGGTAGTAAGACGGAGGTCATGATCATTGGGAAATCTACCTCCATCTGGGGTTCAGCCTGGTGGCCCCAGAGACTGGGGCCTGTCGCTATGCCCAAAACAGAGGTAAAGAACCTGGGAGTTTGGCTCGATCCAAAACTCTCCTTCTCCCAAACTAGAAAGGTAGCAGGGAAATGTTTTAGCACCCTCAAGATGCTAAAAAAAAACCTTAGACATTCTTCCCATATCAGCAAGGAAAACCATAGTCCACACCTTGGTGACCTCGCAACTGGACTATGGGAATGTCCTATATCTGTGTGCACCAAAATGCTGCCTGCAATGCCTCCAATGAATTCAAAATGCGGTGGCACGCTTTGTCCTTAATCTACCAAGACATGCCTCAATGATGAAAGCCCTTGACTCCCTTCACTGACTGCCAATTGGAAAAAGACTCCTTTTCAAAGCCCTGTACTTCTGTCACCGGAGCATACAGGGGAAAGACCCTAGCCATCTGCACAATTTTCTAACCCCTCACAATCCCAGTCGGCAGCTAAGATCGACAGGAGCGCACCTAATTAAAATACCTAGGATAAAAAAGGCACGGATGGGAGCATGCTCATTTGGCTACCTGGCGGCAAAAAACTGGAACACACTGCCACCTCTGCTGCCTGCAGAGAAATCTGAGCCCACCTTCCGTAGAGGCCTGAAAACCTGGCTATATCAACTCTAGTCGGTTTCTCCTTCCACTCCACCTGATGTGCTTCTAGCGCGGGGACACACCTATATGGGTAGCCAGGCGCTCTATAAATGACCTATTATTATTATTATAGAATCAGTATCCATTGATGTCAATCAACTGATCTGCGCAAGGTAGCGGATAAGGTCAATAATGCAGAAACAAATATTGAGACTTTGCAGGGAGAGGTTGCGACTCTGAAACGTCAAGTGGCTACCATGATGACGACTACGGTGGAGTGGGTTGGCGTGCGGAGGATGCAGAGAGTCGCTCTGACAAAGTAACATAAGGGCCTTGGGTTTCCCCAAAAGACTGGAGGGATCATCTGTGACACATTTCCTGGAAGACTGGGTGCATACTGTCTTGATACCCTGGGGCCTGTCTGCCTTTTTTTTGCATTGGAGAGGGCGCATAGAGCTTTGGTGTCTCCGCCGAGACTATAGGCTCCTCCTAGGGTCATCATCGGCAAAAACCTTAATTATCAAGACAGGGATTGTATCCTACGGGCATCTAGAGAACAGGAGATTTCCCAATTTGACAATACTAAGATTGCCATATGACCGGATTACACAATACAAGTACAGGGGCAATGCAAATCCTCTCTAGCAGTTGAACAGAAGCTGCGATCACTCCAGCTGCCGTCATCCTCTTCTATCCTTCATGGCTGAAAGTCAGTTTTAAGGATAAGGCACACTGCCATGATTGGCCAGAGGATGTTTGAGAATGGCTGGAACACACTGATGTTGCTGTAACACCCCAGTCAGGGGCAGTCATAGGGAATGCTGGGGACTTCGAGCTCGAGTGAGGTGCCCCGCTCAAAACAGCCTGGGGATATCTCGAACTCAACTACCTTGGGGGTGCACCAAGTGATAATTGGGGAAGATGGCACAATTCAACTGCAGGGCTCAAAAAAGCATACAAATGTCACTAGACCTGCAGGTCTAGTATCTTAAAACATCTACCCGACCCAACTGTAATGCACTTGACCTCTTTCTCTGAAAGCCGAGCAAATGCAACAAGTCAACAAGACTTTAAGGCATCCCAATTGCTCATTCACTTTGTGAGCAATAAAGATGCCCCCAAATCTTGCCATCTTGTCATACTTGCTTCGCCTTCAGAAGCAGAGGTAAAAAGTCAATTTATCTTCCTACTCACTAGAAAGGGCAAGTAGGACCTACAAATAGCTCGTCCTAATTACATCTGGATCCAAATGCGAGCGGGCGAGTGGATTTTTCAAGCCCCGATCTGTCTACCATGGAAGGGCCGGTAGCGGAAGAAGAGACTATTGCTCAGATGCCCTCAGATGACTAGGGTAATGATTCTCGGGGGACCGTACTTTATGTGATAACTGAAACTATTGCCGCATTGGAAACATAGGGTGGAGGGGTTGCACAAGAGGGACCTGGCTGAATTTCACTGTGAGGGACTGACTATTCACCATGCTTCAGGGTGGGCCAGCTTGGACACAGGAATTGGTACGGATGGATTCAGAAAGTGCCCGAACCAGATCTGTGTGGTGGGCTCAGGAGGGGGAGGGGTGCAGTTTGAATGGGATGCATGTGATGAGAATTGACTCCAAGGTTATTTAGGATTCGGGAGGCTGAAACTTCCACAAGTGCATGTATACGGCTAGCTGGATAGGCAGTATGTTTTGGGTGGGTCTGTTTATTGGCCCCGTTTAGACTGGGGGTGGGGGAGGTGGTGGGAGGGAAGGAGTGTAGTGTTCATCATGGCACATGCTATAGGTGGGCTTTGATGGGCGATATGTTGAGACGTTTTTGCCGTCAGCAGTTTGGGAAGGAGGGGGTAATGCAGATGATGAAACATGTGAGTCCGCCTCCAAACCTTATGAAGCAAGGTGAGTTCAGAGTCCTCTCCTGGAATGTGCGGGGATGGGGCAACTATGTGAGGAGATATAGAGTGTACTACTTTTCAAAGTGGAATAACATAGTCATTGAATGCTTGCAAGAGATGCACCTGGACAACTTGGGGCTGCATGACTGGCTAAGAAAAAGAGGGGTCAGGTGTTCCATTCATCCTAATCGACATACGCTAGTGGTACATTGGTGTTTTTGCCTCCAGGGTCCCCTTTGCACACAGATACTTGGAGGCTGATGTGGGGCATAGGTATGTGTTGCTACAAGGTACCTTAGATAGCATGGACTTGTCAATACTAAACACGTATGCCCCTAGTGCGTATGATGATCTGGGATTCTTCTGTACCTTGCAGGACCTCCTGATACATATCCAGGCGTGCCCAATCTATGGCTGGGTGATTTTAATTGTGTTTGGATCTGACACTGGACAGGGATCCCCCGAAGGTGGGAAGGAAGCCTCACATGATGAGGCCTTGCGGACCATAACACATGACTTGGGTTTGCAGTGTGCCTGGAGGTTGGCACCCCATGCACAGGGTCTTAATCCATCACTCCTTGACACACAATACCTGTAGTCGACCACACAGAGTGTTGGTAAATGGGCAACTGAGGATGGTAGGGGTCTCATTTACACATTTAGCATGTTACTGGTCAGATCATGCGCCTGTCTCTTGTTGGGTATCATGGTGGGGAGGATTTCATCGGGGGAATGGCTCATGGAGTCTACCAGCAGACATATTGGATGATCAACTGGAGCATGAGGCATTGTCTTGAGCATCGACAGATTTTAACTGATTCTGTGGACATTAACTGGGGCCCACTGAGACATGCAGTGCAAGGCCCGGAAAGCAGTGTTGAGGGGTGCGTTTATAGGATTCACTTGTGGAGTGAGCCGTCAACTCAGGGCGGAGCTCCCACAGTCTGATGCCAGCTTGGCGAGACTCCAAACGGAGACTTCGACTGTTGTGGACATACCTGCTAGGGAACTGGCACTCTGGAAGCGGGTGGCCAAACTATGGGACCACCTGGATAAATATACCCAACAACAGTATAAACAGAGACTGCATAGGGAGGGCGACAAAACTAGGAGATTCCTAACTTGGTAATACACAGAGAACAAACCCCACCATTTTTGATGCACTCAAGGACACCGGAGGGTTGAGAAGTTACATCTAGGGTGGACATTTTCCACCACTTTTCAGACACAGTTGAATGAGTATATCCGGCACACCCTGCTGATGACCCACAGTATTACACTCCCTAGCTGAATGAGCTGGGTCTCTCACATTTGGGGTCGTAAGTTGTAGAGGCCCTTGAAGCACCATTGGAGCTAGAAGAGGTTACAGCTTCCTCGCCTAAAGGCTCCTGGAAACGGCGTCTTCCCCTCAGAACTTTATCAGGCTTTTCCAGTGACGCTGGCCAATCGGCTGTTGGAGGTCTACTTAGAAGTGTGGGATGTGGGCATCTTGCCTCAAACAATGAGGAAACAGGAGGTCTGCCTACTGCCTAAACTGGAGGAGGGAAATCAGGCCTGGCCGCTTATAGGCCCCTAACAATAATCAACACGGACATGAATATCCTCTGTAAGGTGCTTGCAACTCGCTTGCCACCCTATATGCAGAGTCTGGTACACGAAGACCATTGTGCCTTTATCCCTAGAATTAGCACTGGGATGAACAGGCGATGTGCAGGATGCCATCTTATTGTATGCTGATGATGCGTTGCTCTATCTGCATTATCCCCCCCCCCCACCCCCGGATGGTGGTTCCAGTGTTGCTGGGCTTGTTGGAAGTATTTGGGTTATATTCCGTTCTCAGGTTTTATAGCTAAAAATCACTGCTGATCCCACTCGCCTCTCTGGCCATGGCCCCGGCAGAGAGATTACCTAATTTGGGCCTACGATGGGAGACATCTTACTTTAGACACTTGGGGATTATTATACAGCATACAAGGGAACTTCAGCTCTGACAAAATATTGAGAGGGTCATGGGGGGACTTAGGTCCTTGGTGTCATTTCGGAACACACTGCCCTTTTTTTAATGGGCAGAATGTCTATCTCTAGGATGGTACTCTTGCCTAGATGCTTCAATGTACTGCAGAACTCAATTTTTCCTGCTTCTGGCTTGTATGCATAAACAGTTGGACCCCATCCTAATCTCCCTCTTAAGGCAGGAAAGTGCGGCAGAGTGGCACTGCTGACCCTGATCAGACCATACAAAGATGGGGACTTTGAGGTGCTTCACCTTGACCTATATTACTTCACAGCTCAGCTGCAGTATGTGGCTAGATAGCTGGACTTCTCCTATAACAATAAGAAATGGCTGTTGGTTGGCAGGGTGCCATTAGCACTAATGGAGGGTGTCGGGGTCCCCTTAGATGCCACTCATATTGTTTGGCACACAACCATATTGCGGCATAGGTTTGTCCGGACGGTGATGAAGCAGGCCCATTTCCACGGGGAACTTGTGATTTGGATGCTGAAGCCCGTCCGACTGTTACTGAATCATATATGTCTTTCCAGGCATGGTTCAATGGTGGTTGTGAACAACTTATAGATCTGTACCCAGATGAGCATTTCATTTCCTTTGATGAGGCCCGAGATACTTTAATGATTGGCCCTTTTCATTTCCTGCAGTTTTCCAGGTTAGCGGACATTCTTAAACAACATGGCCCACTTATCCTGCAGCCCTGGGCATTATAGTGTTGTGGGGGGTCGACACAATTATATTCCTATATAAAGGTATGCATGAAGACGCAGTTGGGTCTACTCCAAAAGCGTGCTTGACCTGGGACATGGACTTAGATACACCCTTCCCCGACAGGGACTGGGACCAAGTTAAGAATCTTACTCATACGGTATACTGCAATTAATATTTTAAATTGACACATTACAATTTTTTTGCAAAGTAGCTACCCTACACCAAGGGGGCTCCAGCGCTGGAATCCTATGCACTTAGCAGAATGCCCTAGGTGCGGTGTGAATGGGGTGGATTTTTTACATTTAACCTGGTGGTGTGGTGGTGTTTAGCACTACTGGCTCGGGTGGTGACGGAGAGTTACAAAACAGTGCACATCACTTTTGACCTTACCCCAGCCTGGGTAATATTGCAAGACCAAAGGATAAGCAGATGTCCTCTAAATGTTTGCAACTGGCCCTGGTCAGGCAGCGTGTAGCCATCACATGGATGGGTCAGGCAGCCCGAACTTGACCGCTGTCGCAGGGAAATTATGGAATGGGCAGTAGCTGGGGAAACTCATGAGACTTAGTAGGTGGTACGATAAGGCTGAGTATGACATCACTGTGTGAATGATCTGTGTTCTTGGACACCGAAGTTGACATGGATATTGAGGATACTGTCAGTGCTGGTGGTTCTGAGAGTGAGAGAACTGCTGTGGGGAGGATAGGGCTTCTTTTTGAGGAAGCCTCAATAATGGTAGGGGGTCAAGCAGGGGGTGAGCACTGCTCTGCACAGGATTCAAGGAGATGGAATGGATGTATTAATGTGCTGACGTATCATACTGGAGCTAACGTAACTAAAAGGCTTTTTTTTTAAAGGAAGAAGAACAAAACCATAGCAATTACCAGGCATCAAAAAACTATAAAAGTTTCAGCAGACCTGAAGGTCTAATGACTTAAATGATCCACTCAACCTAACTGGTTGACAAACTGGTTCCACATTATGTGCTCTTAGGCAAAAAAATCTATTTACTGAGCAGACATTTCCTTCCTTATCATACATGATAGCACCTTCAAATATGTTTGTTCAGCATGTCTGCTGTGCAAAAAACTATTTTGTTTGATTTGATAGACTAAACATTTTCTAGATATATAATACAAATCAAGCGGCACATAGGATGCACAGATTCCTGACTCCCTCTTAGCTTATTAACAGCATTGTCATCAGAGCGGGGGCAAGAATGTTTCTCAAATCATGTTTAAAAACTACAATTTTAATTAAATATGCAACTAAAGCATGAAGTCTGCACACTGTCTTTTCCAATCAGCAAATTTTTCATTGAATAACCACAAAATGTGCAACTTACATGGGGTTTTACTGATACAACTATGTAGTGTACAAACAATGGGGGTAATTACGATGGCGGACGGAAAAGCCCTCCGACCGCCGTGGTTGCGGAAAAAAATGCCCGCATGTTCCACGACAAAACCGGCGGTCACATTAAGGTGGAATGATAGAAAAATCTGACTGCAGCGGTCGGATTCCACAAAGCTCTGCCGCAACATCCGGAAAACCAGAAAATCAGACCACGGCAAACGGAAATGCTGCGGAAAGCACCAAAAATGCTGATCCACAAGTTGAATGACCACAGGTGAAATTATGATAAGATGGCGGAGCAAGTAGAACGATCAGTCGTTTCCGACTGCCACAGTTGCGCGAAAAGATGAATGGCAGAGCTGGATGAAGGATCATTGCGTTCAGACCGCTGCGGTCACGCGGAAAGAAGAATGGCAGTCGAATGCAACCACACAACAAGGCCATCAAGTGTGGTTTATTGTTTTCCACTGCCTCCAAAAACATTTGACACACCCCAATGACACAACCATGGGATATAAAAATACAAATCCCAGGTCAACAAAGAAAACACACCTGACTTGAATATCCCATTTGGACACACCCACATAGCTGAGTATAAACCCAACCCCTTCCATGGCCAACATCCTTTATACAACTCCAGAAGTGAAGGGCCAAATACCACAGCAGAAAGGAGAGGCAACTCATCATACCTCACACCATCACAACCACCCACACCAACAACACCAACACACACCTCACACATCACCACCACCAGCTTCCCACCTGCACCTGTCACCCATTTGCACGTCAAACACCATGGCACAAAAAAATCCCCAAATTCACAGACAATGTGTTGTCATTGATGGTAGATGAGATAATCGGAGTAGAACCACATCTGTTTGGAAGCATGGTCCATCAGACACCAGTAGTCAGAAGAAATCAAATGTGGAAAAGGATAGTCAACAAAGTCAATGAAGTAGGGACCACTCTGCGCACACTGTGTGACATCAAGAAGAGGAGGCATGACCTCAAGACCAGGGTGAAATACCATGCCGAAAGGAACCATGAGGTGGCTCAGAGGACTGGCGATGGCCCTCCCATTCTACCACTAACATTCACTGAATGGGAGGAGAAGGTGCTTGCCATACTGCATCCAGAGAGACTTACAGGAATAGCCGGGGGAGTGGAGGTTGGTAACTACCAACAAATGTCTCCCATCACACTGCCATGTACTGCCTTGCACAACTAGAAAGCTACACTTCCTAGACCTAAATGCACTTACGTACAAAACACTCTTCCTAAAACATGTCTCACAAATCGCCCATTTCCTTCCCCTGAATCACCTCAAAGGTAGATAGCAATATTTCCATGGGGGCATGTGTACAGGCAGCCAGCACTACAACTCCCACCAGGCACCCTTGTTCCACAGCCGAGCAGGATGGAACACTCCCCACACCCAAGAGCCATATGTAACCTATTCCCTTCCTCTGCTCCACTTCACATGGTGGTAGCCATCTTAAGAGGGCGATTTTTTTTGGATATGCAGCCAGCACTACAACTCCCATCAGGCACCTTTGTCCCACAGCTGAGTAAGATGGAACACTCCCAGAACCATGTGACAGCCATTTAATTGCTCTACACAAACTTACAGGTAGGTAGCCTTCTCAACAGTGAGGGGGGTTTGTGGATAGGCAGCCAGCATTACAACTCCCACCAGGTACCCTTGTCCCACTGCTGAGCATGATGGAACACTCCCGACACCCAGAACCATGTGGCAGCCATCTCATTGCTTTCCTCAAACTTACAGGTAGGTAGCCTTCTCATGCTCTCTTGTCTCACCCCTGAGCAGGATGGAACACTACCCCCACCCAAGAGCCACTGCTGAGCAGGATAATATACTTCCCATACCCAGAACTATGTGGCAGCCATTTCATTGCTCTCCTCAAACTTACAGGTAGGTAGCCTTCTTGTTAGACCTGGCACCTTGGCGTGAGTCTCCCTCCCTCTTGTTGTCGCTGTGCCTCATGTGTTTTTATGGTGTTGGCCGCTCAGCGCGCTGTGCCACTGCCAACCAGTGTCGCGGTGCAAGTGCTCCCTATGTAAATTGTATATGTTGGTTGGATTCCATGATTGGATTGTTTGATTTACTGTCAGACCCCAGTAAAGGGTGCCAGGAGCGCCAGGGCATGTAAAGGCAAACACCGCTGGTGGGCTTGCAGCACTGGTTGTGCCACCCACAGAAGCAGCCGGTAAAATATGTCTAAGGTCTGCCATCGCAGAACCTGCGTGCAGTGTGGTACTGACATGCTGACTGGCAAGTGCCCACACTTGCCAGTCCCTGAAACCTTCCCTTAGCTGCATGTTAGTCACCCCTCTGGTAGGCCCACGGGCAGGGTGCGTTGTGAGCATAAGGTAGGACAAGCCTAGATGCGTGGCATGTCCTAGTAGTGAATGACCGCCATCTTGTTGTTCACTACTGTAAGGCTACCCCGTTCTCATAGGCCAGTATGGGCGGCTTGGATTGTTACACCCTATGATCCTAACCGACCCAGGGAACATGGTAGAAGATCGAGTTTAGTATGCCTGAACTCGGAATAATAAGGTACATCTTTTTCCAAGGTTTATTTTAATATTCCGCGTTTGCAAATGCCGCTTTTAGAAAGCTGGCCTTTGCTTGCCTAAACATTTCAGCCCGCCTCTGCGTGATGTGTATCTGATGTCTGGCTGGTGTGAGTGACAGGGCTGGGGGAACCCAGATGGGCGGGGCTAGGTAGCCTGGTGGTGAATAGGACGATCGACAGGTAGATGGGTGGGAGGAGTACTCCTAGGCTCTGAATAGGACAGTGCTCTGCCACCTCAATGCCGGCTCCGCCCCCTGTGGAGCGTCTGAGGACTCTGCCCTGCACTCTGAAAGAAGAAGCCGGCATCGCGTAAACAAAGTGCTCAGAAACCGGACTGGACTAGGCAAGGGCCCCCCTGGCCTGGGAGAACAAAAGATTTGCTGTGTAAATGTAGGAGCCCTGCTCCTAAGAAACTAGATCCGCTTTTGACCAAGAAGAATCTCTGCCTGAGGAGGAGGCACCGGGAAAGCTGTAGGAGGAAGACTGTCCCTGTCCTGAGGGATTGGCCTGCAGTGGTGACCTTGCTACCAAAGGGGAGAAGAGAAACCTTTGCTGAAAACTTTGCTTTATTTTTACCTTCAAGACTTGTGCTTTTCCAAAACGATCTCCAAGGGCTTGGAACTGAGCTTGCCCCCTGAACTGAGCCCCAGGACCATTGGGCTCTACCTGATCTTCACTCGCCTGCCGCTGGACTGTGGTGTCCTTTCCCTCGCCGGAGCTGTGACCCTCGTGCCCCAGTCCCTCCCTGAGCCGTGACCACAACTGCTTAGCCGCCCCCGCCTTGGGAAGAGCCTCGCTCGATCGGAGCCGAGCCCCCAACGCTGTGCTGGGCTGCCCCTGTCACCTCGCTCGCTGGAGGCTCGCTGTGCACCTTCACCCTCCCGCCGGAATCAGCGTTGTGAGCATCTCCAAGCCTCGGACGGCCCGGACGTATCTGCGTGCCCGGCTGCCCCGCTTTGTTCACCCGCCACCTGCAACACCCCGCTCCTGCCGTGAGCCTGAAGATCAGACCCCCATCGTGAAGTGTGGGAGCCTCGGACGCCGCCTCGCCCTTCTGTCGAAGAGCCGCTGAAGTCCCGCACCCGCCTTTGCGTCAAGAAACAAGGTACTGTACTTACGAAATCGACCGCGAGCTCGCATCGGATCCAGGGTCCGCAACGTTCTGATTTCCCTGTCATCTGCCGTGTGCTTCCCGGGCGCCGCCTCAGCACGAAGTGCGCTGAGGCCTACAGTTACCTTGTGCCCGCCTAAGGAACTTTCCGTAACAAAGAGACTTTACCGTATTTCCAAGAGTTGTGGCCCCATCAGTTCAACGTTACTGGGCCTTGTATTTGAATCTGCTGAATCTACATAAAAGCTTATTTTTATATACTTCCTGATTGGTGTCCGTTTGTGGTGAATGCAAGGGGTTTACTGTATGTGTAATTGCATCTGCTTAACCGTGTACGCCTGAGACTTAGCCTAGACTGCTCGCGCCACGCACCTAGAGGGTGAGCAGGGGTTATTCTGGGGAGTCATCCTTCGCCCTGACAAGAAGTAAAGGGTCCCTGCTTGTTGTGGGTACACACCTGCGTCAACCAGAGCCCCCTCATTTCTAACATTGGTGGCAGCGGTGAGGATTTACGGATTTGCATTTGTGGTTTGCGTATAGTGAACCACTGATCACCACGTATTGAGAGCAGACCAGTAACACAGCCACAAGACTAGCAATTGTTTTTGTTTTGCCAAGAATCTCCGTTGTTAGAGCCATGCCTGGTTCACTTCCCGCCGGAAGGGCAGCTTCTATAATCTCTGGATTTGAGGACATAGATTGGGAAGAAAGCGCACTTCAGGATCGTACCAATGAAGAGTTGAGAGGTTTTTGCTCCAAGTTCAGAATTGCCCAAACTGGATTGAAAAAGAAGGACCAACTCGTGAAGGCGCTGAGGGCCTGGTATGAGTCAAAGGCACCAGAGAATCAGGTGGAAATGGTTCCACCAGAAAGTGTCCATGAGTTTGGCAGAGGCCTGTCGCCAGAAGAGTTGGCAGACATGGCAGCAACCCAGGCACATGAAGTAGAGATGGCAAAACTTCATGGGCAAATGGATATGGAAAAACAAAGATTAGCCATGGAAGAAAAGAAACTACAATTAGAGCATGACATGAAGCTGAGGGAGCTGGAGCTGAAAGCAAAAAGTTTGGAGCTTAATCCCTCTGGTGGCAGCACACCGCCAGCACCGGCGGAACCAAGAGTTTATATTCCCAAGGATGTAGTGAAGGAGTTCTTCAAGAATGACGACATCGGGCAGTGGTTCAGAGCCTACGAGGTAGCCATGTCTTCCCACCGGGTCCCTGAGAGAGATTGGGGAGCGGGGTTGTGGGGACGGTTCCTGAGTGAAGGGCGGGACACACTGTTAGATTTACCTGCTGATGTTCATAATTCTTACGCCCATATGAAGGAAGCATTGATGACTAGGTATGGGTTGACCCCTGAGTTATATAGACAGAGGTTCAGGGGTTACACTAAGATTCCCAATAGTACGTATGTGGAGTATGTGACTTTCTTTTGCAGAGCGCTGGATGGTTGGGTAAAGGGTAGTAAGGTAAATGATTATCAAGGGCTTCTTGATTTGATGGCATGGGAGCACTTGTCCAGTAATTGTTTTCCTGAGCTACGCCAGCACCTGATAGATAGTAGGCTGACTAACCCTAGGAAGCTTGCTGAGGAGGTGGACCGCCGGGTCAGTACCAGGGTCCACAAGGGTCCCGTGGGAGATTCCGCCAAAGGTGGGCAGGGTCCCCAGCAGAAGAGTGGGGGGGACAGGGGTAAACAGAAGCAGTTCCAAAAAGGGCCCCAAAGTAGTCCCCAAGGGAACCAAGGGAAGGGTTCTCAGCCTCCCCCACCCCAGAAACCGACCGGGGCCCCGACAGGCCCTCCTGTTCAGAAGGGGCCCGTCAGATGTTACAGGTGTAACAATTTGGGGCATTTTGCCTCTGATGTAAAGTGTCCATTGTTTGGTAAACCAGCACCCACTGGTGCTCCACCCCGGCAGGTGACTAGTGTAGCCTTGGGGGAGGAGAGGGATGTCCAGGGTGGGTGGGGTCCCGCAGAGATGTCCCTGGTCTCGCTAGGAGACCGTGAAGTGGTCCCTCCAACCCAGCTGCCTGAGAACACTAAGAAGTACAGGCAGTGGGTGACCATAAATGGCCATAGAGTGGAAGCTCTTAGAGATACAGGAGCCAGTGTGACAGCTGTCAGGTGTCACCTGGTGTCTCAGGAGCAGGTGGTCCCCAATGCATTCTATCCCGTTGTTGCCGCTGACAACACAGAGAGGTACTGCAAGGTGGCTCAGGTTCCATTTGAGTGGGGGGGGGTCTCTGGTACTCTTCAGGTAGCTGTGAGGCCCGCCATGCCTGTAGACTGTTTGTTAGGGAACGATTTGGAGAGCTCACCTTGGGCTAAGGTGGAGCGGAGTGCTCACCTGGAGATGTTGGGTATGCCGGATTGGGCGTGTGTCACCACACGGTCCATGGCAGCCAGTAAAGGGACTCAAGAGGTCCTGGAGCCTAAGAGGGAGGCCCAGGAACCGGCCTCAGAGAGAAGGAGCAAGGGGCGCGGGAAGCTGGCCCCTGAAGTTCCCACGGTCCAGGAGGAAGCAGACCTTGAGGGGGATGCCCTGGAGCCTACAGGGGAACAGATAGCTGAACTGGGAGACCTGCCGGAGCTGACCCATTGGCAGCAGGAAGGGGGTCCCACCAGGGAGGACTTTTGTAAGGCGCAGAAGGAGTGTCCTTCTCTCGTGGGTATGCGGCAGCAGGCTGCAGACCAGGCCGCAGGTGATCAGTCAGGATCACATTTCGTTTACTGGGAGAACGACCTCCTATATACAGAGCCTAAGGTTGCTGAGCCGGGGTCAGCCCGTGCGCTGGTGGTACCCCAGGACTTCAGAGCCTTCCTACTGGGGCTGGCTCACGATGTGCCATTGGCAGGGCATTTGGGGCAGGACAAGACCTTTGAAAGGCTTGTCACCCACTTTTATTGGCCTCAAATGCGCAGGAGTTCGGATACTCACTGCAGGACATGCCAGACTTGCCAGGCAAGTGGAAAGAGTGGAAGGAAGCAGAAGGCTCCACTCCAGCCATTCCCTGTGGTCGGTACCCCATTCCAGCGAGTGGGGATTGACATTGTAGGGCCACTGGATCCCAGGACAGCGATGGGCAATAGGTTCATCCTGGTCCTGGTGGACCATGCCACCCGGTACCCGGAAGCCATTCCTCTGAGGACAGTGACGGCCCCTGTGGTGGGACGTGCACTGATGGGAATTTTCTCCCGAGTGGGGTTCCCTCTAGAGGTGGTGTCTGACCGTGGTACCAATTTCATGTCCAAGTACATGAAATCTCTTTGGCAAGAGTGTGGTGTAACCTACAAGTTCACCACATCTTACCACCCCCAAGGAAACGGGTTGGTTGAGAGATTCAACCGAACCCTCAAAGGCATGATAATGGGCCTAGAAGGACCCATGATGCGTAAGTGGGACGTCCTCTTACCATGCCTTCTCTTCGCTTACCGTGAGGTGCCACAGAAGTCTCTGGGGTTCAGTCCCTTTGAGCTTCTGTATGGTCACCCAGTCAGAGGACCTCTAAGTCTGGTCAAGGAAGACTGGGAGCAATCTCCCAGGAAACCTCCCCAGAATGTATATAGCTACATGCTGGCCTTCAGGAATCAGACTAGGCGATTCAGGCAACTTGCTGAGGCAAATCTGGAAGCCAGCCAGGAGGAGATGAAGCGGTGGTACGACCAGAATGCCACTCTGGTAGAGCTTCAGCCTGGACAGAAGGTATGGGTCTTGGCCCCCGTGGAGCCGTGTGCGCTCCAGGATAAGTGGACCGGTCCCTTTGGGGTGGTGGAGCGCAAGAGTCCTGTTACCTACGTGGTGGACCTGAAGTCTCCTAGGAACCCCTTAAGGGTCCTACATGTCAACCGCCTCAAGCCCCACTTGGAGAGGTCCCAAGTGGGCATGCTCTTGGCAACAGATGCTGGGATGGAAGAGGAGACAGAACCTCGTCCTGACCTCCTGTCAGCCAAGGAGCAAGATGGGTCAGTGGATGGTGTCATCCTCTCTTCCACCCTGACCCCTGAGCAACAGAATGATTGTCGCCAGTTGCTGGGACAATTTTCTGATCTGTTTTCCCTGGTCCCTGGTGTCACTGATTGGTGCGTCCATGATGTGGACACTGGGGATAGTACACCTGTGCGGCACAAGGCCTACAGGGTGACTGACAGGGTGAGGACATGCATCAAGGAGGAGGTCTCCAAGATGTTTGCACTCGGGGTAATTGAGTCTTCTAGCAGTCCTTGGGCCAGCCCCGTGGTCTTGGTCCCAAAGGCTGCAGCGCCGGGAGCCACACCCGAACTCCGGTTCTGTGTGGACTACAGAGGACTCAATTCAGTCACTAGGACTGACGCACACCCCATCCCCAGAGCTGATGAGCTCATCGATCGGCTAGGGGCTGCCAACTACCTCAGCACGTTTGATTTAACGTCTGGGTATTGGCAGATCGCCTTGACCGAGGGGGCCAAAGAGAGGTCAGCATTTTCCACCCCAGATGGGCACTACCAGTTCCGGGTTATGCCCTTTGGGATGAAGAATGCCCCTGCCACCTTCCAGAGATTGGTCAACCAGGTGTTGGCTGGACTGGATTCGTTCAGTGCAGCCTACCTGGATGACATCGCGGTGTTCAGCTCCACTTGGGAAGAACACCTGCGACACCTCTGGGAAGTGTTGATGGCGCTGCGCAAGGCAGGCCTCACGATCAAGGCGAGTAAGTGCCAGATCGGGCAGGGTTCCGTGGTGTACTTGGGACACCAAGTTGGGAGTGGCCAGGTGGCACCCCTTCAGCCCAAGATAGAAACCATCCTGAATTGGGAGGCGCCCAAAACCCAGACAGAGGTGAGAGCCTTCCTAGGTCTCACCGGGTACTACAGGAGGTTTGTCAAGGGGTATGGCAACATAGTTGCCCCCTTGACAGCGCTGACTTCGAAGAAGCAGCCCAGGAAAGTGATTTGGACTGACACCTGTCAGAAAGCTTTTGAGGCCTTGAAAACTGCTATGTGCACGGCGCCCGTGCTCTTGGCTCCCAACTTCTCCAAAGAGTTTATCGTTCAGACAGACGCTTCAGAGCATGGTGTGGGGGCTGTTCTTTCACAGATTAATGAGGAGGGCCTAGATCAACCCGTAGCCTTTCTTAGCAGGAGGTTACTTCCACGGGAACAGAGGTGGAGTGCTATTGAGCGTGAGGCATTTGCTGTGGTCTGGGCGCTGAAGAAGCTAAGACCCTACCTGTTTGGGTCTCACTTCCGGGTTCAGACGGACCACAGGCCCCTCAGATGGTTGATGCATATGAGGGGTGAGAATCCAAAGCTGTTGAGGTGGTCCATTTCCCTACAGGGTATGGATTTCACGGTGGAACATCGCCCTGGTACAGATCACGCCAATGCTGACGGTCTGTCCAGATTTTTCCGCCTTAGTGATGAGGAACTCCCTGGGGTAGGGTAGTTCTCCCCACTTTTCAGCTGGAGGGGACACGTGTTAGACCTGGTACCTTGGCGTGAGTCTCCCTCCCTTTTTTTGTCGCTGTGCCTCATGTGTTTTTATGGTGTTGGCCGCTCAGCGCGCTGTGCCACTGCCAACCAGTGTCGCGGTGCAAGTGCTCCCTATGTAAATTGTATATGTTGGTTGGATTCCATGATTGGATTGTTTGATTTACTGTCAGACCCCAGTAAAGGGCGCCAGGAGCGCCAGGGCATGTAAAGGCAAACACCGCTGGTGGGCTTGCAGCACTGGTTGTGCCACCCACAGAAGCGGCCGGTAAAATATGTCTAAGGTCTGCCATCGCAGAACCTGCGTGCAGTCTGGTACTGACATGCTGACTGGCAAGTGCCCACACTTGCCAGTCCCTGAAACCTTCCCTTAGCTGCATGTTAGTCACCCCTCTGGTAGGCCCACGGGCAGGGTGCGTTGTGAGCATAAGGTAGGACAAGCCTAGATGCGTGGCATGTCCTAGTAGTGAATGACCGCCATCTTGTTGTTCACTACTGTAAGGCTACCCCGTTCTCATAGGCCAGTATGGGCGGCTTGGATTGTTACACCCTATGATCCTAACCGACCCAGGGAACATGGTAAAAGATCGAGTTTAGTATGCCTGAACTCGGAATAATAAGGTACATCTTTTTCCAAGGTTTATTTTAATATTCCGCGTTTGCAAATGCCGCTTTTAGAAAGCTGGCCTTTGTTTGCCTAAACATTTCAGCCCGCCTCTGCGTGATGTGTATCTGATGTCTGGCTGGTGTGAGTGACAGGGCTGGGGGAACCCAGATGGGCGGGGCTAGGTAGCCTGGTGGTGAATAGGACGATCGACAGGTAGATGGGTGGGAGGAGTACTCCTAGGCTCTGAATAGGACAGTGCTCTGCCACCTCAATGCCGGCTCCGCCCCCTGTGGAGCGTCTGAGGACTCTGCCCTGCACTCTGAAAGAAGAAGCCGGCATCGCGTAAACAAAGTGCTCAGAAACCGGACTGGACTAGGCAAGGGCCCCCCTGGCCTGGGAGAACAAAAGATTTGCTGTATAAATGTAGGAGCCCTGCTCCTAAGAAACTAGATCCGCTTTTGACCAAGAAGAATCTCTGCCTGAGGAGGAGGCACCGGGAAAGCTGTAGGAGGAAGACTGTCCCTGTCCTGGGGGATTGGCCTGCAGTGGTGACCTTGCTACCAAAGGGGAGAAGAGAAACCTTTGCTGAAAACTTTGCTTTATTTTTACCTTCAAGACTTGTGCTTTTCCAAAACGATCTCCAAGGGCTTGGAACTGAGCTTGCCCCCTGAACTGAGCCCCAGGACCATTGGGCTCTACCTGATCTTCACTCGCCTGCCGCTGGACTGTGGTGTCCTTTCCCTCGCCGGAGCTGTGACCCTCGTGCCCCAGTCCCTCCCTGAGCCGTGACCAGGACTGCTTAGCCGCCCCCGCCTTGGGAAGAGCCTCGCTCGATCGGAGCCGCTCCCCCAATGCTGTGCTGGGCTGCCCCTGTCACCTCGCTCGCTGGAGGCTCGCTGTGCACCTTCACCCTCCCACCTGAATCGGCGTTGTGAGCATCTCCAAGCCTCGGACGGCCCGGACGTATCTGCATGCCCGGCTGCCCCGCTTTGTTCACCCGCCACCTGCAACACCCCGCTCCTGCCATGAGCCTGAAGATCAGACCCCCATCGTGAAGTGTGGGAGCCTCAGACGCCGCCTCGCCCTTCTGTCGAAGAGCCGCTGAAGTCCCGCACCCGCCTTTGCGTCAAGAAACAAGGTACTGTACTTACGAACTCGACCGCGAGCTCGCATCGGATCCAGGGTCCGCAACGTTCTGATTTCCCTGTCATCTGCTGTGTGCTTCCCGGGCGCCGCCTCAGCTCGAAATGCGCTGAGGCCTACAGTTACCTTGTGCCCGCCTAAGGAACTTTCCGTAACAAAGAGACTTTACCGTATTTCCAAGAGTTGTGGCCCCATCAGTTCAACGTTACTGGGCCTTGTATTTGAATCTGCTGAATCTACATAAAAGCTTATTTTTATATACTTTCTGATTGGTGTCCGTTTGTGGTGCATGCAAGGGGTTTACTGTATGTGTAATTGCATCTGCTTAACCGTGTACGCCTGAGACTTAGCCTAGACTGCTCGCGCCACGCACCTAGAGGGTGAGCAGGGGTTATTCTGGGGAGTCATCCTTCGCCCTGACAAGAAGTAAAGGGTCCCTGCTTGTTGTGGGTACACACCTGCGTCAACCAGAGCCCCCTCATTTCTAACACTTCTCAACAGGGAGGTGTGTTTGTGGATAGGCAGCCAGCACTACAACTTCCACTAAGCAGCCTTGTCCCACAGCTGAGCACGATGGAACACTCCCCACACCCAGAACCATGTGGCAGCCATTTAATTGTTCTCCTTAATCTTACAGATAGGTAGCCATCTCAACAGGGAGGGGGATTTCTGGATAGGCAGCCAGCACTACAACTCCCACCAGGCACCCTTGTCCCACAGCTGAGCATGATGGAACACTCCCGACACCCAGAACCATGTGGCAGCCATCTCATTGCTTTCCTCAAACTTACAGGTAGGTAGCCTTCTCATGCTCTCTTGTCTCACCCCTGAGCAGGATGGAACACTATCCCCACCCAAGAGCCAAGTGGTAGCCATTTCCCTCCACTGTGTTACCTAACAGGTAAGTAATCAGTGCATGCACCCTGTCATCCTTCTTAAAATGCATGGAGCCATATGACCACAACATCCCTCACTTGTCAGCCAACTCTGTATAGATATAAATGTTACATCCAGTGTGCAGACAGCTAAGCGCATGTAACTGTCACAGAAATTAAACTTTGACTCACCAAGTCACATGTGAAGTAAATTCAGAGCCCAATCATGCACAGCACAGAATGCAATGTGTAAGTGCCATGGTTTCAGAGTATGAGTGTTTGGCATATCAAATGTGACAACCAAATGTCTGATACCAAGCTTGTGGAGTGCCCTTAACTGACAATCTAACCTCTGTTCAACAGGAAATCCCCAGGCAACAGCTGCTTAAAGCACCACCAACCAGCAGAGCCAGTCTCCCCCCTCCTGGAATGTGAACTCTCTGATGCTGATTATCTATGTTTCTCTGATGAGGAGCAACAACCTGGCCCCTCAGGACTGCCAGGGCGCACTCCGTCTCAGTGCCTGATTGTCCCTACCAACAGCACCATCACCATCAACACACCAGCGACAACCACAGCACTGACCCCTGCTACAATAACTTGTGCTGCAGCCACCTCCACCATCACCACTGCTGCCTGCAACACTGTCCCTGCCTCAGTGGTTAGCAACACTACCACATAAGCTGAGGATGCCAGGGAGAGTGTGCGGATGCATCGACTGCAAACGTTACAGGTCCATGTCAGTAGGGCAGGTAGGAGGGAAACTGGGGGACAATCACATGAGGACACTGAGACAGAAGCCCTGTCTACCGTTGCAAGTGTACTTGGTGCATACCAACATAAGCAGGGATAGATGGGCCAGGTTGTTGAAGAACTGCATGAGCTCCGCCTGCTGCAGAGGTCCATGGACACATAAATGGGCAAATTTGTGAATCTTATGGGCCAGCCTCTGGGTGTTCTGAGGGACATACATGCTGCTCAAATGATGACTCAACCTCCCTCCAGTGGACTACCTGCTGAAACACACACCACCTCAGCAGTGGCCACAGAGATGGGTGAGTTGCAAGACAATGACTCCTCAGAAACCACTGAGCCTGCAGCAGAGACCCCCCTGCCAACCACCACAAGAGGGGCCGTCTAAGAAACATCATGAGAGGATCACGTGACAAAGCACCAACCAAAGCCAAGTGGCTGAGCCAGCCATGATGGCACTTGTGTTGCCCTGGACATTGACTTTGTTGATTATCCAATCCCACTTGCCATGTTGATGGCAGGAGTTTGTTGGCCTGTGTGATTCCATTAATGTGGGGACTACTCTATTGGTCTCCTTTACCATCACTGACATCTCATACACTCACTATTCACAGATTTCCTTACACCCACGTTAATTTTAACCCAATCTAATTGAAAATAAACACTATTTACACACCTATGCCTTTGTGTCAGTTCCATGTATATCACAGTATGTGCAATGTCCACTCTGATTCCAATGTACCACAAGCTCTGATTGTGACGAGGCATTGATGGGGTGAAGGAACCTAGAAAGTCACAAGAGGACAACATTTAGTTGTCAAGTGATACCATTACAGCAAAAACACACCACTAGTCAACACCGTACAAGACCCATCACACATAACAATGACGAACACCATCAACATAGAGATGAGGTAAGTGGAAAACAATATGCTGTGCCACACACATCTGCCATTAACCGTGAGCCAACAACAGCCAGCAGCCAAACACCTCATCTATGCTTTGCCACTAACGTCAAAGCGAACAGATAATGTCACTGTTGTACAATGTTACTTACACTCAAGGGAAGTAGTTTTCTATGAGCTGTTGACACAGGTCGACACCTTCCTCTTCTCCACTATCATCGTCACTGGGCATGTGTGGATTTGCAGTGGGGGGCATAATCTGCTCATCATCGTCCAGGATCAGGGGATCTCTTTGTGCAGGGCTAGGTTGTGCACTATGCAGCATACAACTCGGATCTGACACACCTTTTGGGGAGAGTAGAGTAGTGCACCACTGCTCTTGTCCAGATACTGAAATCTAGCCTTCAGAAGCCCAAAAGCATGCTCCACTACACAGCTTGTCTTCACATGTACATCATTGCAGCTGACTCCCCCCAGGGTCCTTAGATTCCTCAGTGGGTTCAGCAACCAAGGCCGGTTGGGATACGCAGAGTCACCTAGGTGTGAGATACACAGACCAAGTTTATACAAACGGTTGATGAGAACAGCATGTCACACATTCAGCACACTACGTGACTCAGCGTACTCACAGACAAGCCACACACATTCCGGATGCAGATTTTCCATCAATTGTGGGATGATGCTGTTATGCAGTATGTAGGAGTCATGTGCAGAACCCGTAAATTTGGCACATACATGGGAGATAATCATATCCGCTTGGACTACCACTTGCACATTAATGGAATGGTAATGCTTCCTGTTACCATAGATGTGCTCACGTGCCTGTGGTGGAACTAGGGCAACGTGTGTGCAGTAAATGGCTCCAACAACATTAGGTATGTGTCCAAGGTCATAAAATTCACCCTTCACATCTGCCAATTCATGTCTCCTTGGAAATTGGATGTTGCGGTCCTTGTAGGTCAACAATGCGGACAGGACATCACGCAACACCATGCTGAACATAGCTTGAGACATCCCACCGGCGATGGCAACCGTGCACTGAAACGAACCAGTGGCAAAGAAATGCTGTGCGGCCATCACCTTTACTGTTGGCGTCAAAGCTGTTGAATAGGTTCTGTGTGGCCTCAAATGGGGTTCCATTTGAGCACATAGCTCTTGAAGGGTAAGGCGATTCAGATGGAATTTCCTTATGATGTCCTCATCCTCCATGTTCCCCAGCACTGAGAAAGGCCGATGCACATTTGGTCATCTCCTACGTATTCTGAAAGAGGACACATGTACATTTAATTCACAGAAACGTCTTACATAATGACTAACACAGCACCAACATTGACAGGACTGTAACAACAGCTTAATGCACAAGTTACATGCACCAACACCTTGATCTTATGTAGTCATTCATGTGGTCAGTATGTACATACTAACTACTTCAAAATCAGAATCAGACTATGTAAATGGTAAATGTTTCACACCAACATCTTGTGTCACCAGCCCTGGGTGTAACTGACACAGCATATGTGGCAAACAGCAACACTGCTGAGTTGTACGTAGCTGCTGTCCCTGCACAACCTTCTTGCTTTAGTCTCACTAAACACACCACTATTACACAATGAGCACAGTGAGTGTAAGCTGGACAATTATCAAGATAAATACAGCACTGTACACAGGGATATAGGCACATTATGTGGTCACAGCATCATGACTGTGGGATGAGTTGCCATTTCACACATTAGCATTTTCACAAATGTGAGACTCCATTACACCTCAAATCTGTATACATGCACACAAATATCACATTTGACATGTGAGTAAGTACATACCAATGCATGTACTCATGTGTACTGACATGACATGTGTGGGCATCATTGAGTTGAATGTCACACTCTCATTTCACTTTACAACCAGGTGCAACAATATAGTATAAATGTATAGTGATCAGTGATGAAAATTGACAAGTGGCAATGCAATAGCACAATGTGTCCATAGGTGCGGTAGGCGTGCTCCGCCACTGCTGTCACGGTCATTGGATACAATTGAAAGATGCCAGATTGCAGTATAGACCACCTGGCCCCTGCGGTGTGACACTGCCTATGCCAATGCGATTGCAGCCAATGGAAACCGCCATCGCGGTAGTGCAATATAGTTTGGAAACTTGCAATAGGCGTGCTCCGCCACTGCGGTCACGGTCATTGGATACAATTGAAAGATGCCGAATTGCGGTAGAGACGACCTGGCCCCTGCGGTGTGACACCGCCTATGTCAATGCCATTGCAGCCAATGGGAACCGCCATCGTGGTAGTGCAATAAAGTTTTGAAACTCACGGTAGGCGTGCTCCGTCACTGCGGTCACGGTCATTGGATACAATTGAAAGATGCAGGATTGTGGTAGAGACCACCTAGCCCCCGCGGTGTGACACTGCCAATGCCATTGCAGCCAATGGGAACTGCCATCGTGGTAGTGCAATACAGTTTTGAAACTCGCGGTCAGCGTGCTCCACCACTGTGGTCACGGTCATTGGATACAATTGAAAGATGCAAACCAGACAGACCAATTGCATCAGCAGAGTACCACTGAAACAACCCAAGGGGCCTATAAATGTCTGTGAGAGAGCCACACAAGTCACCTGCATTCAGACACTGCTGCCTGCCATTCATAACCACCAACTGCTGCTGTACTTCTACTATGGTCCCAGTCATGGCTCGAACAGAGAACATCAGGGCCCGTCCCTCCACCACAGAGTAGCTGGAGGTCTTGGTGGACGAGGCCCTTGCCTAGTATGGGAGGCTATATAGTGCTCCAGAGGTTCTGGTAAGTGTATGAGTAAAAGTTTGAGAGTGCTCAGAAGGCTCACATAATGTTACTGTACAGTAGTATGTGCCTGTGAGTGCAAGCCAATGTTCATTCATCAATATTTTGCCAACAGCATGGTCCATACATGACCTAGAACGTATTGCACTTGAGTATGTGGGGAGGATGGCAACATAGACACTGGTGCAGCTCATTTGAAGCCAAAAAACACACATGTTGTTCTGAGACTGTATTGTATTGTATAGTATAATCATTTGTATAGCGCAGACTGTCACCCTACGGGTATCCTGGCGCTCTGACAAAACAATTAATTGCTTATGCTGAAAGAGGTGAACAGCACCGACGGCAATCAGGCTGCAGGAAAAAGCCAGGTCTTAAGGCTCTTTCTGAATTCCAGTAAGGAGTCTAGCTGTCTGATCTTCCAAGGGAGCTCATTCCACAATCGGGCCCCTACCACACTGAAAGCCCTCCCGCCCATCCTGGCACGTTTGAATCTGGGTTGTGCCAATAAGTTAGCATTGGAGGAGCGCAGCTGTCTTGGAGGGGAATAGCGTAAGAATTATTCCTGCAAAGGGATCTGGCCCTCCCCATGCATTGCTTTATGGATCAGACAAAGCGATTTGAAATGGATCCTTTCTCTGACCTGTAGACAGTGAAGCTCTCGCAGCGCCTGAGTGGATGAGAAGTCGCGCCTACGGTTGAGCGCCAGCTTTGCTGCGGCTGATTGGACTCTCTGTAGTCCCTGCAGCATGTATTGGGGGGCCCCTAAATACAGGGAGTTACAGTAGTCCATTCTGCTGAGTACTGTACTCCTTACAATCAGGGCACGCGAGTTGCCTGGCAGAAACGGAAGAATCCGGCGGAGCACTCGTAGTAGCCCGAAGCACACGCTGGCTGTCTTGTTCGCTTGTGAATCTAGTTGAAGATTGCTATCGAACAAGACGCCGAGGTTACGGATAGTATTTGCTGGTACCAATGGAGCCTCATCCGGGGCCAACCTGAACTCCACCGACAGATGATGATTCTGCCTTAACGGCGAGTAGGACAGCACCTCAGTTTTTTCTCCATTATTAACTGCAGGGAGTTACTCCGCAGCCAGTCTGTGGTCAGACGCATGCAGTTTTGAAACTGCTCTAGGGGCATCGCCTGTTTTCCTTCCAGCGAGAACACCAGTTGTGTGTCATCTGCATAGTTTACCAGTTCAACCCCAAACGCCTTAATAATCGCAAATAATGGTTGCAGGTATATGTTAAAAGAATGGGGCTGATACTAGAGCCCTGTGGTACCCCGCAGGCTACGGGATATTTTCCTGAGGAAAATGGTCCCAGCGTTACCACCTGCTGTCTCTCCGCAAGATAAGAGCGGAGCCACTGCAATGCTCGGCCCTTTACTCCTATCTCCTCCAGTCGCTCCAGCAGGATAGGATAACTTACTGTGTCGAATGCGGCTGATATATCCAGGAGCACCAAAACAGCAGTGCTCCCGATGTCAGCCCGCATTCGCATGTTGTCCAACACGGTAACCAGAGCCGACTCCGTCCCATGGCCAGGACGGAAACCGAACTGGTCCGTGTCTAACAGGTGATGCTCTTCCAGGAATTCCGAGAGAGATCTACTCACAATCTTTTCCAGAATCTTAATAGGAAAAGGGAGAAGGGAGATAGGTCGAAAGTTAACCGAATTGGAAGGGTCCAGGGAAGGCTTTTTAATGAGAGGGGAAACCACAGCCTGCTTCCATCTTTCCGGGACCAGTCCTACTTCCAATGATTGGTTGCAGATCTGGCGCATCCAGGGGAAGGTTAGATGACCATATGACTTCCACACTTTCTGGGGCAGGGGGTCAAGGGGTGAGCTAGAGGAAATACTCCTGACCATAGAATCGAAGGTAAGGGCTGACATGTTGGGGAAGGCGACCAGAGAGTTTTGCTGGTCCAAGGTCCCATTGATTGTTTTTTTACCAGGATTCTGGGCAGTCGTTTCGTTGTCCTTGAAGAGGTCAACAATTTTAGCCACTTTATCTTGAAAATGAGTGGCGATCTCATCACATAGCTTTTGTGAGGGTTCTACTTTATTCTCCAGGCAGGTTGGAGCTGAGATGGTTTTTGCAATTCTAAAAAGCTCCGTAATCCCATTTGGGGCTTGCAGGATAGATTGAGCATAGAAGTGAGCCTTACTTTCCAGAATAAGTGATTTGTACCTGCTTAATGCTGACTTCAGAGTAGCCCTGTCCCTATCTAAATACCCCTTCCTCCACGCCCTTTGACTGGGTAATGACTGGGTAATGTAAATGTGTGAGACAATGCCTAGCATGCTGACTTAACGTCAATGGGGTGTGTAGCCTTATTTCATCAGATCCCTGACTGCATTCAATGATGGAAAGGACAAACTGTGGTTTAGCAGTTATAGAGTTACACTGCTAATTTGAGACACTCAAACTCTGAACACACATTTCCTGTGCCATGTAATGTCATAGTTCATTAAGTGTTTATATGCTCATTTGTGACATTTCTAATGTAGATTGGCCAAAGGGTACTGAATAATGTGTGTACTGCTTTCAAATTGACCATATGGAGATTTGTCCATTCTGCACAGGAGTACAATGCCTGAGTCTATCGCTATTGGCGGTGAATCACCTAAGACACATCTGCTAAATATAAGTTGGATATGTCATCCTTCTATTGATTCCATGATGTGTAGAGTCTCGCATCTGTATGCACTGTTTCCCCATTCTCATTGTGCATGCGTGTGATTTCTGTGATGGCCCACGTTTATCCTCAGTGTAAGGCCCTCTGGCCTGCCCAATAACTGCCCAATGTTACAAGGATCCATCACTAAAAGGACTCAGAAAAACATATGTGTTGTCCACTATCCTATTTCTTAATGAGATATCATAGGCCTGAGGAGTACCCAAGACAGGACTACACCTTGTGAGAAGAGTTTGAGAATGTAAGATCAGGGACCTAAATGTGAACACCATGACACATGTAGCTATGCAATGGTCAAGGACATTGAGGGGTGTGTAGTGTAAGACACAGTGAGTCTGACCTCTACACATCATTTCCAGTGTATCGTATGTCATGCTCACTCACATAGTGCATCACAGATGAGGCTCATTTTCCCATTGGTTTCTGTGCTGGCACTCTGCATGCGTATGAGATGGGCATGTAGTGTGTCCATCATCATAGATGTATACATTGCTATATGGGTTGATCCAAGTGTACTATGTGACATGCTGTATGGGCTCTGCTCTCCATTGATGTATTAGTGTGCTATGTATTTTCATGCTCCTATACTGTCACTGAGTGGTACACAACACAGTGTTACAAAAACATTCCTCTTCTTGTCTCCCATTCCTTCAGCTCAAGGTCCATCAGCATAAGGCCATATGGAGGGCCATTGCCCGCAAGGTGAGGTCTCTGGGTGTCTCCAACCGATGAAATACACACTGACCCAAGAGGTGGGATGACATCAGGAAAACAATTGCTGTGATGACCCTGGGACTGGTCCCTCAAAGTGGCAGGTTGGCACGCAGGAGCATGACACAACTAATGGCCTGCATCCTGGCAGTGACACAGCCAGAGCTGGATGGACATTTGAGGGCCCATCAGCATCAAGTTGGGGGGGAGTATTATGCAAAGTGTGACTTTGCATATGCGTGACTGCATGAATCCCAGCCCTGAGCAAGTGCGGACCTCTGTGATGTCTCTAGTGTGATGCAATGGCTTCTAAGTGGCCTCAGTGTTGAGTGCAGAGGTTCTGCATTAGTACATTTTGTTTCTCCTGTGGAAAATCCATGAACGTTGTCATAGCAAATCGTCTTGTCATGTTTTTATCTCACATTTTGTGAATGTTGTCTGAAGTGAGACAGGAAAATTAATTGTGTGAAGTGTGTAGCCCAGTACACTTGTCAGGCATGTGTGTGCTGTGTGGCTACCACAATAGTGTGCTCATGTGATGATGTTTAAGTGTCTAGAGGCATGCATAGATGTGGATTCAGGGAGCAGTGAGTTGGTAGGGGTCACTCACACCTATCCCATGGGTCCTTTTTTCACAATGATAGAGATGACAGCACCATTGCAAATCATATTAGCCTAGTATCAGCAGCATGGCATAACATGGTGTAATTTCCTGCCACAGTGACAGCAAGTGCACACAGGTGCTGATGGGTTAGATGGTGGTTATTGCAGTGATGCATTGGCTGATTTGCATTTGCTATTTGTGCATATTACAATATGACTGGGATAGTTAGACTCTGGTATTTAAATGCAATGTAGCTAAACCTGGCCATTGTGAAATTGTTTTGGCACTCTGGCTTAACATGGTTGAATGTGATCACTGGGTATGGCAAATTGTGATATGACTGAGGTGTTATACAGTAATTTGAAAGATAATAAGGAGTAAAGGTTACTCAGATTTTCATCCTCAGTATGTGTGCATTGTGGAGGCTTGTCCATGTGCATCAGTGCATGGTGAAGTTGTGGCTGATGCTTTTAATCAGTGAGTGAATTTTTGGCACATTGATGTGTCCTCAATGTCATCAGTCAGCACAACGTAGGGATGTCATATGCCAGACCCTAGGTATTCTCACACATTAGCTGTCATAATGGAGGCCACTGACTTCCTCATCTACAGAAGACACTATCATGCCTTGAATCAATGAGGGCCTGTCAGGCACTTGTGGAGATGTTGGTATGTGACATGTCACAACCTATGAAGGCCTTGCATTAAATTCCAATTCTCGTGCTATTGTGCATTGTCTATGTGACTACATTGTTACATGGGTCTTATTTGCACTTCATTAGCAAATAAGATGTGTCCTTGTGACATATGCTGCAGTGTGAGTGTCAGAGACATCAACTGGCAGTGAACAGCAGTGAGCATCATGTTAGTGTGCATTTAGAGATGTGTGCTGTGCACATCAAAGAAATTGTTACATCTATCCAGCTGACACCAATGGACAACTGTAGTTGTGCTTCAATGCCCAACATGGTGGATTTCAGGAGGTGATCTCCCGCGCAAAAGGATACATTTGACTTTGTATTTGTGTTGTTCCGTGAAATATACGTCAAATGTGACTGATACAACATGTTTGGATGTGTAGCTATCTTACCTACAGGCACTTAGGTGTGCCTACAGACAATTGTATGTGTGGTTACAGGTAGGCACAGGCACAGCTATTTGGCTGTGTCAACGCAACATGGAGCATGACTATCAACTAGGAATGATTCCATGCATCAACTGACGATTGCATACACGTGACATATGCTGAAAATACATAGAGTAGGTCAACATGGAAGTTTCATTCGAAGGATTAGAGTTTGTATTGCATATGATGCTTGTGAGCATGACACTATACTGAACCTATGTCTCTGTCTCTTGCAGCATCTACTGAGGGCAGGGAAGGACAGGGGTCCGACAGCTACACAGGAGTTCAGTGACACTGAGGGGACCAGCACCTCGGAGGGGGACAGGAGTGCCTTGGATGATTCCCGGCTGGAAACACCCACTTCCACATCCTCACAGTCCAGTGGTGACTCCTCGATGTTGGCAGGGACCAGAAGTTCAAGATCAGCATCTTCTTCCGCCACACCTCATCCAGTGGCCACCCTCCCTGCTGCTCCTCCAAGTGCTATCTGTGCCCACAGCCCTAAGAAGGCTAGAGTCTCCTTCCCCCAGGCACCGCTGCCCCTGCCCCTGTCTCCCCAGCTGCCCTCAGTGTGGAGGCCATTGACATTTAGCGGCAGCTGTGTGTGGATCAGACTGCTCTCCTAAATGTCCTCCAGGATCATGGTAACAAGTTGTCACAGGTTGTTGCGTTCATGGAGGGCATTTATTTGGATTTGGGTGGCCTATACCGAACTGTCCAGCCTTTGTCCTCCACAGAGATGGCAGCCATTCAGCAGTCCGAAGCTCCCAGTCCAGCTCCTGTCCCTTCGGCAACCACCGTTCCAGTGTCCCACCTGCCCAGAGTACACCCACACCAGAGTCTTCAGGCACCCAGTCATCCACACGCAGCACACAACAGCAGCACAATAAGCGTATCAGACACAGGGGAAAAGGCAACCCCGCCCCCAGCGTACCACCAGGTCCAGCAAATCCCCACATGGAGAGCCACCAGCACCTGCTACACCTTTGGTGAAGAGTGAGGCTGTTGTGCCCATCTCACTTACCACTCCTGCCAAGATACTTGTGGGATATCGGATCCCAAAACAATTGAGACCCAGCCCTCATCATTCACCATCAGCCACTGCACATGCCCTCTACACAGCATGTCTCCACCTTCCCGTGCCACCACTCCACCGGGTCCAAGCAGCCCTCAGGCTCCCACATCCATGAATCCCACTACCTCAGCCAGTTCTTTCCCTCCCAGGTCCAGTCCACCAACTTTCCCCGACAATCAGCCCCCTCCCAGTTCAACTTCAACAGAAAGTTGAAGCCAAGTCCCCCTTCCCACACCATTTCTCCCTGAGCGGTGACTGGACTGCCCATTCAAAGCCCCTAACCTGAGGTGATTCCCATGGCAGTGGAATGTGTTTCCTATTTGATGTGCAAGTTTTCATGCACACATGTGCAGACTTTAAATTTGGATTGGCCAATGGCCTTGATGTTTTGCACCTTTGATGCCTACACATAGTTTATGCAATAAAGACTGTTACTCATGTTGTGAGCTTTGTCACTGCCCTTGCCAATGATACAGTGCAATGTATGTGTATATGTTCATGTGACACATGCTCTGTAAGCCACATTCACATTGGCATATACTTAATTTTATTTTGCAGAGGTTGCCAGAGGTTACAGCCACTTTTGTGCTTCTTGACTCAGAGGCTGGAGGGTGCAATGATGGTTGTCTGTGATGGTCTATTCTTATCCTAATCATTTTATTGTCAGGTCTCCAATTTTTTACACATGTCATATTTGGATGTTGTACCACAAAAGAAGAGAATTCTATTCACATGATAACTTGCGGGGTGGACAGGGTCCGTAATATCTGTGGGATCTATCTTGATGTGTACACAGCATTGTAGATGTGTAGTCATCTTGTGTATGCCTGGCTTCATAGTCACATGGGTACATTTGAATGTGTTCACTTGAGTAGTCATACAGTGTGATTGGCCTGTCATTGGCTGAAGTGTTGATGTGTATGTGCCCCTGAACATGACACCTACACACATGTATGATCCAGTTAATGGGTGCCTGTTTGTTTACATTATCAGCCAGCTGCTTTAGATTGTGGACACATGTGGGAGTTGTTGGTTGAGCACTGTGCAGTGTGTCGGTATGACCTTCCAGTCCTGGGGTACACCGACTTGTTGTCGCTGTAATTTTTGAGTATGCAGAGTGTGTCACTGCAATGTCTGTATTATGGTTTGATGATCAGGCATGGCTCTTGCTTATGTTTGTACTTACTGTGCTGTCCTGCTCAGGCAAACTGAACTTATAAGTGACTTTTCACATACATTGATGTCATTTTACAGTGTCTTTTTACAACTATGTGGTATTAAGAGTCATACCAGCCCAAAGAGGGGTTTTTGATGCCTACACATTGTGAGTTACTCCTCTATGTGTTTTTGCTCTGTACACTCCTCACCTGTCCAATACTTATGTACACACCACTTCAGTCTAATATCTTCCACCCCATGCCCTGCCAGTGTGTGACCCTCTCCACCACTTCATAGTGTGACACTATACTATGGGAGGATGATCTGTGTCCAGGACCAATGTTCCACTCAGGACTGTTTCACAATTTGTTATGTGCTATTTTCTTCTACTTGATTGTAGTCATGGTTGCTCAGGTACAGTGCAGATGTTTTTTCCAGCACAGTCCTCTAATCATGTTCCATGCATCTGTGTTTTCCAGAGTTGTGCAGCAGTAGGTGATAGCTAAAGTGTATGTGTGTTTGCTGAGGTAATGCTACCCATCCTGAGTGTGATGTGATCTGTGCTCTGTGACCATTTGTGATGTTGAAGTTCATGGTTGAGCACTCAGATATGTGTTATACTGGTTTTGGTGGTGTTAACACACTGCTTACTGTGTATGCACTGCTGTCAGTGTATGTTGCATTGTCCTTGACTGGTGTGAGTCCCCCTGATGTCCAGCTGAGTTTGCAACGTAATGATTTTGTATGTGCATATGTTGTGTATTTGTTGTTGAGGGATGCAGTCTTTGGCCTGTGTTGGCTCTTTCTACTGACAGGTCCATGTGTGTGTGTAATGTTATTTTTGCATGACATTGTATGTGAGGAATCTGTGTATTGGAATCCATTCAGACGTGTGTTGAATTTGTAGTGTGCATTTCTCGTGTGAATGTCACATGCAGCAATTTGGAGTCTTGTTCATTAGCTTATTTTGAGTACACAATTGTGCTATGGCTGCCTATATTTTTACAGTCACTTGTCAGGATCGTGCATGTGCATGCTTGTGCAACACATTGACACAATGTTCACTTTGTAACTGGTGGAGTGTCTGTCTGTGTTTGCAGGTGTGTCTTATTGAACACAGTTAGTGTTCATGATTGGCATGTAATCCTGTAGTTTTGATTGGTTTGGAAGGCTGGAGTCTGTGCAGTTGGCCAGATTAGAAATGTTATCTATTCCAGTGCTGTCTAGGATCACATTGCTTATCTACTGTTTGCCTGCAGATGGCTGAGCTTGTTGGACTCCTTTTGATGTTGTTTGTGATACATTTGTTTGGCAATTGGTTTGTGATCAGCATTGTTTCAGACATCCCTGAGTGGGATTCTGACATTTGAAGATACAGACCAGGGTGTGGCATTGGTTATCAGGAAAGTCACAGGACCTTATTTTCACCTTTATCTGTGCTTCTCACATGTGTTGAGTAGTAAAGGTGTGAGATGGGTAGATGAGGGGTATGTGTGAACATCATACTTGGGTTTGACAGTCAGGGAGTGTCACAATGAGCCATGAGTGTTGTGCTGGTGGCATACACATGTCAAGATAGTTGACACAGAAGAGGGGCTAGTCACTGTATGGCTTATGACAGTTCCTATCATCCCAGGCCAATGCATTGCTGTATCACAGGGATATTGCACAGTTATTACTTTAGTTCAATTTCAATCACTGTGCCACCCATGTATGATTTGATGGCATAGGTGTAGTGTGATATGTGGTACCTCTTGCTTGTAATGTACAAATGGTATCTGACATTTCTCCATGTTCTTCCTGCACTGTGCACTCCACTTTAGGCTAGTTTAGTTATTATCATACATTGCTGCTGACGTATGGTATGTGTATGAGGCTAAGTTTAAGTGTGTGAGCTGTGTGAAGGACTTGACATGCAGTGTAAACTGTTCCAAGGTTGTTAATCTTCAATTACTCACTTTGATTTGCATGAGTGGAAGGCAGGTGTGAGGAGGAGGAGGGTTGTCATGAGTCTCAGGTCAGAGTTTCCTGCTGTCAAGATGGACTCTTCCTGACACTTTGCCATTCATTCACTACTTTGTAGTTGGTGATCCCTTTGCTGACGTGGAGCAATGGTGTGTAGGTGTTCTGTGAGTTGGCAGTGTAGTCAGTGTTGTTGATATACTGGAAATACTCACATGGTGGCATTTATTGCACCTGTACACTTGTGATTCAAATGCACAGTGGTGCTTACTGTGAGTTTGCTGTTTGAGTCAGGAATTTCTTACTGTGTTGCATGGTATGGGCTGCCATTGTGTGATATGGTCTGCCATTGTAAATGATGGGCCTGTCAAAGTCTGCTTGGGGTCTGTGGTGATCTGTGATTGTGTGGCAGTGGTGTCCAATATTATGTGTCATCTACCGGGCTCACTGACTCATTCCAACACCTTGTTGGACCACTGTGAAATAAACATACACACCCTGCTTGCTCTGCCCTTCTCTGTTCCACATTTTATTTGGACTGACCCTTATTTGTGGGCAATGATGACCATTGTCATTTTGGAGGGACTCTTGCCTCACCCCACACTCATGTTACTATACAATTGGTGATGATCCTAATGAGATGTCACTATAGACAGTGTCCCTGCACATAAAGTCTTGCTGCAGATATGTTGTGCTGAGTAATGATACTTGTGGTGTGGATGTTGTGATGTTGGTCTTGCTTGTCCTGGACTCCTACTACATTGTGGGCAGATTTTCCAGCGGCTTCACAGCTGCGGTGACATGACCATCATGAATGGGCTAGTTGCAATCATTTCTATGGGGATGGGTGACCCCGATGCAGAGGTGACAATTTGTGACATGCAAGACATGTGTACTTAGACTGGGGTAAATGTTCCTGACTCCACCAGGGTATCTGATGTAGACAGGAGATGTATTTCAGCGCAACAGTTGTGTATTGTTGTTGTACTGGGGTTGTATGCGGGTATGTGTTATTGACTAACCTGTGGTGTTGACCGCGATGTCATCTTATCTGCTGGTAGTGGATCAGGTACAGTAGCGGAAGGGCTTGTGGACAACTATCCATGGTGGCCAGGAATGTGTGGAGGTGTCTCGGACTCGAGTTTCTATCCCCGCAGTTTTGCTCCCACCATTTCTGAGAGGCTGGTTTCTCCGCTGAATTCTGATGGGGTGGTTGAGGCATCGTTATTTGTGCAGCGGTCGGAGGTCATTCCGCACGGCGGTCTTTCTCTATATACTCCCTCTGGCACCGTAGCGGAACCAAAAATATGGCAGATCCGGAGACTCCGCGACAGACGGGAAATGGGCTATCTTTGCCCATTGTAATATGGTGGTCGTGAGGACCACCGCAGGAGTAACTAAATGGACGTTTATCTGCACCGCGGAGGTGCCTACGACCGCCATGGTAATCAGCCCCAATGTTTGGAAATCTAGCTTCAGCAAATATTTGTCATTTCCCCATCATCAAGTAAAGTGTCCTGATATGTTTTGCTCTTTTTGAAAACATACTTCTTAATTGCCAAAAAAATGTGCTTTCGTAACTTCTAATATATTTTATATTCATAGTATTGGGTTTTGCAATACTGAGGCTTGACTGGGACACAGGTAGAGGAGGTGAAATAGCCATTATTTATAAGAACAAATTTAGTTGACGCTTCACCATAAATCCTCTACCTGACTGTGAAAGCATCTATTTTACCATCGGCATATCCCATGTTAGTACTTTTTATGGGATTCTGGTATATCACCCTCCAGGCCCTTTAGGCAACTTCTGTAAGGATCTTCCCGATATTTTAGCCAGTCTGGCAAGTTCTCTTCCCAACTTTACCCTACTAGGGGACTTCAATCTCCATTTTGATGATACCTCACTCCCACCTATATTGGAATTAGTAGAGGGGTTGGAGACGCTTCAGCTTATTCAATTAGTCGGCAGTCCCACCCACTGCAAAGGCCATTTACTTGACCCTATTTTTTCAAACATTTCAAATGTTTTGGTCAAGGACCCTATTCTGTTACCTTGGTCGGACCACTCACTAATTCCATTTATGATAGTTCACGATGTCACTATTCCGGCTGCGAGAAGCATTAGACAAGTACGCGTTTGGTCGGAACTGCCAACAAAATCGTGGGTGACTATTTTGGAAGATACCATTCCCACCCTTGATACTAACCCGGTCACTGCAAATGACAAATTTAATAGATGGCTAGAGTCGTCACTTGCTATTATTCTCCCAAAGAAATGGACCCACAATAAAGCAGGAGCCAACCAAAATGTCTGGTATACGCCCAAACCTCGGAAACTTAGACAGTCCTGCAAGAGGCTGGAAAGAAACTGGATAAAGGACCCCTCAGGAACTAAAAAAATTAAATACAGGGAGGCAAGAAGGATCTATAAATCGGATATAAAAGATGCCAAAGCCCTCTGTTGGACTTGGCCCTTCTGGCAGGTTCACCCCTGAACTTTTTTTGCTTTTTATTGGTGACTTGGTGTGGTGATTTTTGGTTTCTGCGCACTTTCCCTGTGTCCCAGAGTAAAGTGCGTGCGCACTCTGAATGCATGTGGTGAGATAGGCCTGCCCTCCCATAGGAATGCATGGGGAATGTATGTGTCCATAGTAGTTCCTGATGCGTGGGGTGTGCAGGCCCGAGTTTGGTATGTGCGGACTCGTGTGATTGAATGCTGCGCGATGATGTGTGCGGCGTGCATGTACCTAGTGTGGAAGTGCCACTTCTAGAAGTGGGCACTTCTGTGTGCAGTGTGTCTGGCGTGTGATTGGATGGAGCTGGCTGGTGAGCCTGGCTCCAGGAGTCTGGTTGGGTCTGCCCCAGTGGTGAGTGTGAGATTAGCATGCTGATGGCTGGGGAGGAGTGCACCTTGGACCTGAATAGGGCAGGGCTTTCCCCACACAATGCTAGCTCCACCCCCTGTGGTGCGACTGACGACCCTAGCCCTGCCAGTGAATAGAGTGAGGGGCTGAGCACATCAAGGGTGCTCTCCAACCAGCTGCGACTGGTTTTCCCCCTCACCCTGAACCAAGAACAAAGGGTTTTAGTGTATAAAAATGGGGCTGTGTCCCCACAGAAACTGTTCTCTGCCAGGATCTTACCTGAGGGGGGCTGCTGCTGCTGCTGGACCGGAGGACCGCCACTTGGACTACCTCCCTGCCTGGAGGACCAGTGAGCTGGCTCTGGGTCCAGCCTTGCCCCCACCCCTGCCCTGCTGCATGCAGGGAAGAACTTTGCTGGACTTTGTGGTTCTTTTGTCCCTAAAGCGCTGGGAGCGCTTTATTTGGGTCCCCAAAGCGCCTGGAAGCGCTATTATGCGCCCTTAGCGCTCAGGAGCGCTTTATTACTGCCAGCCGGTGCCCACCCGGCATTTGCCCCATCTTTACCGACCGAGCGGGAGCCACCCCGCTCATTTAATTATTTAATTGGCGGGTGCCCACCCCGCATTGTGGTGTGCTTGCGGGTGCCCACCCCGCTTATTTGATTATACTTACGGCGGGTGCCCACCCCGCCGTATATCACATCTAACGAGGGAGCCTACCCCTCTGTGGACCGAGTTTGGGATTCACCGCCACGGCCGGGCTTGCAGGAAGTCAGGCGGGCCGGGGGCAGGCCTCCGGGACAACCGGAACAGGAAGTAGGAGGACGGGAGCCTACCCCGCCTCCCTCCGAAAGCTCGCGCTGGTCTATGCCCTCAAGACCCAGGCGGGAGCCTACCCCGCGCTGGGCCGGTCCGGAAAGAAAACGTGACCCCCGCGACCCAGGCGGGAGCCTACCCCACGCTGGGCCGAATGCCGGAGAAGAAGGAAGGCCTCGGGGAGGATCCTCACGGCGCTGGAGAGTCCCGGTGAGTGGGGGCCGCCTGGGGAAGAACGCACTGCACGAAGGGGGCCTTGTACCTTGCTGAGTCCCCCGAGCAGGACTCCAACGTCGGGGGCATTTCTTTTGCACCCAGAGCGGCCCCGGAAGGCAGCGGGCCGCTCCCACGACCGGGGGCATTTTGATAGAGCCTGTGAGGCTCCAACATGTGGGCACATTGTTTGCTAGAGCCTGAGGGCTCCAATCCATCGTGGGGGCATATTATTTTAGAGCGCTCGTGGGGCTCCAACACCCCGCATGGTTTTCTTCGAGCGCTGGTGCGCTCCACGTTATTGAGGGCCATATTCGTTTGTTTAGAGCCCAGGGAGGCTCCAACACCTGCCCTATTTGTCCCAAGAAGGCACAGTGGTGCCCACGCTCATTCCTACAGCTGCCCAGCACTTAGTGGGCAGCTACCACGTTTAGGTTGTGCCCCTACGCTCATTGGCTTGCGCAGCCTGCGCAGTCCAGCCCTGACTTTGTGGACAAAGGGCGTTTGAGCCCCTGAAAGGCCAGGTTGGCCTGGGGACAGTTTTGCTGTGTCGTGCCCTCACCTAGGGTACCTGTTGATGTTTACATATGTACTTTTGCGCCTGCGCAATGCATTTATGCTATGTTGATTGCTAGCTGTACCTATGCGTAGGGGAAGGTCTTTCCTAGTCTAGGTTGTGCTTTATGCGTCATGTGTATTATGCTTTTACCCCTACAGGTATTGTGATACTTAGGTGGTTTTTCTCCTAGTACAGGTGGTACTAGTGAGGTCCTGGTTCCCTGCGCGATATTTTCCTAAGGTGGTTAGGGTTGCGTAGGTGGTACTTACCTGTTACCAGTAGTTACTGGTTGTGTGCTACATGTTCTATTTTTAGTGCTACAGTGATTGTATGTGCTATGTTCTGAAGTATTATTCTTATGTTCTAAGTGCTAATTTCTACCAAGTGCTAATTCCTGACAGTGGTCCATGTGGCCCTGTCCCCTGTATATATAATCCCTTGTAAATTCTGCCCGTGCCTGTTGGCACATTGTAAAGTGTGTGTTCTTATCTAATGTGTTTTTGGTATAATACAAAGGTTATTTTTATATAATACCTTGTGTGGAGTTTCCTTTGTGGTGGGCCTTGGGTGTTGTTGCTGGGTACGCGCGCTAACGCTTTACACATCGCCTCCGGGATAAGCCTGACTGCTCGTGCTCAGCTACCAAGGGGGTGAGCAGGGGTTATCTTTGGCGTGTAACTCCCCAGCCCTGACTAGAGTGGTGGTTTCTGCCTGGCTTTGGCGCAAGCCCTAGCCAACCAGAAATCCCATTTATAACACCCTCTATTATGAAGAGAGAATCACTTTGGCCGCAAACTGCCCAAGTGAAATCTTTAGGATTGCAAAATCACTCTTTATCCCTTTCGGTTCCCCTATTGTTTTTGCTGATATCCGTCTACGCTGCAACCAAATTGCTGACTTTTTCTTTGATAAAATACAAACTATTTATAAGTCCTTTCCTCTGGCGAAGGCCACATACAGGAACATCTTAAGGATTTTGGGGGCCCTGGGCCAAACATATTTTGGGGGCCCCTGTTCAGAACAGCTTTGAATTTATGATACAATTTGAGCCCCTGTTTCCCACGCAGTTTCTGCTTCCTCAGCTGCGTTAGTGATCCAGTTTGCATCAAAGGCATTAGCCTATATATTCCCGATGTAAACGGACGCAAGCAGCTGACAGCGGTAGGATTTAGTATTTCCTGCCCTGCTATATTAATACTTTTTAAATTGTATATGTGTGGCTGAATTACTCTGTGCTTTTTAACAATTTCTCCTACCTACGCACACTTGCACCTTTCTTGATTCTGCTTGCCTTCAAATCCTTAGCTGCTTTGATTCGCATCTTGCTTTTCCTCCAGTCCTGGTCCGCCGCGGCTGATACTCCGATTGTGCGGAGGGCTGGGGCTACTATCGGGCTTCTCACTTCTGGCAACGCAGTTTCCACTTCCTCAGCTGCGTTAGCGATCCAGTTTGCATCATATGCATTAGCCAATATATTCCCGATGCAAATGAACAAACGCAGCGAGCGCGCCAAAGGCAAGCCTGTCTGTGCCGTGAGGCATCCCGGAGGCATCCGGCGCCGGCCATGCTGCCCATTTCCCCTCCGGTGCGTTTCTTCCACTATATTACAATAGAAAAAACTGCTTGGCCTTAGGCGGCTACCATTATGTCAGTGTACAGCGGCTGATCCGAGCTTGGAGGTAGACTTTCGATGCAATAAGTGCAACTGGTATCTCCTCCAGCCCAGGAATCTCACACCCAAGATCCTCCCACGCAACAATAAGTGTAAAAACAATAAGAAAATAGAGGACTTAAAGGCCACCCTTTTAAATTTTCACTCTATGCGAAAGCATGAACCACACATTTATGGCCTACTTTTAGACGAACAGCCTAATTTTTTATTTCTCACTGAGACCTGACTGTCTGAAGCCTCCAACTATTATCACCTTGGCCATCCCTACGGGTTATAAAATCCTTAGGAAAGATTGGGAAGGGGGGCGGTGTTGCCATAATTTACTATCAAACACTAGACTGCTCTCCCATCCCGATGGAAAGATTGGGAAGGGGGGCGGTGTTGCCATAATTTACTATAAAAAACTAGACTGCTCTCCCATCCCGATGGAAAACATCGAGAGCGCAGAGTCCTTAGGCTTCCGCCGTACCTTATACCTCCATCATAGCACTGCTGGTTTTCTGATTTACAGACCTCCCAGTGCAATTGGAAATTTTATTACTACGCTTAATACAGCCACCACCTCCCTGGCCTTAAAATACAACAACTGACTTATTCTGGGAGATTTCAATCTGCATATGGACAATGGAAAAGACCCTCAAACAATTTCCTTGTTGGACACGCTGCAGGCCTGCAACATGTTTCCATCTATTTCTTCGGCCACCCATGAGAAGAGCCATACTATAGACCAAATCTTTCACAACTTTGACATATCAGTAAGCTTACCACTTCACATTATCTGGTCTGACCACCTCCTATTAAAATTCGTCATTCCCAACTCTGCCACAGCCCTCGGGCTAATGCAGGGCAGAGGGACCCTAATTACAGGACGTTCCATAAAATATCCATCCCGAATTTAGCAGATGACCTCGGTCATTCCTCACCGGAGCTGGCTGGCTGCCCCAACTCGGACACCCTCTCAATAGATTCATGGCTCCGAACCAACATTGATGCAGTGGTACCAGTTGTTTCCCGCTCCTCAAAGAGTTCGGCCCCACCAGCTCTATGGTTTAATGATTCCCTCAGATCTAGCAAAAGAAATTGTAGAAAAATGGAACGGAAATGGTGTAAATCCTATCCACCTGAGGACAGGAAGGTGTATAAAGACAACTTAAAAGCTCATTACATTCTCGTGAAGGCAGCCAAGAAAAACGAGTAAGGAAATCTTTAGTATAGTTAAGTCCTTTACCGCCCCGAAAACCGGCACAAAGGAAGGGCCATGCACGGAAGAATGGTCTAAGCAAATAGCTCAATTCGTCCTCAAAAAGATCTCCGTTATCCAACATGCCTTCACTAACAGCTCAGAGGAAGAACTGGCCTTCTACCTTGGTTCTAATAGCATATTTCACCTCTTGGATCCTCCATCTTCACTAGCTTTCCCTGAGTTTCAGCTTGAAGAGTCATTGACCCTTCTCCAACGCATTAAGTCTGGCTCTCCTACCGACCCATGTCCAGCGAATATCCTGAACCTATTAGCTCCCACCATAATCCCCACGGTAAACCAGCTCTTTAATGCTTCCCTCGCCTCAGGCAACATTCTGAAATTATGGAAGAATGCTAAGATTCTTCCACTGATAAAAAAGGCCAAACCGACGGACCCTACCAACTACAGGGCAATCTCCCTTCTTCCGGCCCTCTCCAAAGTATTAGAGAAGCATGTAAACCAGGCTCTCCAAAAATACATTGAAGATGGGAAGCTCCTTCATGAGTCCCAATCCGGTTGGAAGTGACTGAATTTCTCAAGGGTAAGCTGGACCAGGAAGGCAAGGCTGTTCTGATACTGCTCGATCTGTCGATGGCCTTCGATATGGTCCCAGATGAGAGGCTCCTGGAGAGACTTGCTAACATTGGCCTGGGGGGACCGCCTTAACATGGATGTCATCTTTCTTGGCAAATAGATCTCAGGACATCTGGCTCCCCCCTTTCTCATCCCCGGTTCCGGCCATGAATGTATGTGTCCCTCAGGGCTCCATTCTCAGTCCTACCCTTTTTAATATATATCTATCCCCCCTTGCATTTCTGATAGAGGAAGATGGCGCCAAAATTGATTCCTATGCTGATGACACTCAGCTGGTTTTTATGTGTGAAAAAGGAACCGACTTTGACGGGGCAATGATTAGGTCTTGCATCACAAAGGTTTTTAACTGGCTTATGATCAATCAGCGGAAGTGCAATTCTTACAAAACTGAAGTTATTTTCTTTGGTAATCCAGAAACACCTGACTGGAGCTCTTGGTGGCCATAAGATCTGCCGCCCCTGCCCGCGGAAAAGGAGAAAATAAAAAAATTAGGAAATGTCATAGACAAGACACACTCCATGTGCTTTCAAATCTAAAATCTAACTGGCGTTTGCTTTGGCATACTCCAGATGCTAAAAAATGTCCTGCCACTGTTACCGCTTGAGAGCAGAAAGATCGTGCTGCAGGCTCTGGTGACATCAAAGCTTGACTATGTCAACAGCTTGTACCTCAGTCTTTCCAAATTCCATATCCAGCGCCAACAAGTGGTACAAAACGCGGCGGCCAGAGCCTTCCTGAGACCTAAACCCAGATCTAGTATGACCCCCTATTCTTAAGTCTCTACACTGGCTCCACATAAAAGAACGGATCGACTTCAAAGCGATGACCATCTTCTTTAAAGCTTTCCCTGGCTCAGGAGCCGGCTACCTAAATAAGCGCATTAATCGCTACACAACATGTAGACCCCTAAGATCTTCCAATGCCAACCTAGCCATGGTGCCTAAAATATGCCGTGCCCGCACTGGAGGCAGATCCCTCGGCTTTCTAGGCGCAAAATTGTGGAATAGCCCCCCTGAGTCTCTGAGACTAACCACAGACCTACTCTTTCAGGAAAAACCTGGCTTTTTAATGACTGATGGGTCTTTTACGCACATTTTCCTCCTGCTGTCAAGCGCCAGGACACTAGTCTGAGTAGCTGCACGATTTATTAAATACACTATTTCATGTCATTAGGGCCCTGACAGTGCAAAGGAACACTTGTTCAAATTCTAAGGGCCTTATTTATGAGGCCTTGCTTCACTTTTATGCTGCGGCTGCGTCACTTTTTGCGAAGTACCGGCAGCGTAAAAAATGTGCCATGTTGCCCCATATTCACAAAGTGGCACATCTAGACAGATGCATCACATTGTAAACCCCTGCACCACATTATACCTTCGCCAGGTATAATGTATGCAGGGTGGGTGTTGCCCCGCAAAAAGCTTTGTAGAAGTGACGCATTGAAATCTATGAGAACTCAGTACGCCACTTCTAGGACGCCATTGCGTCAATATCTTACACCTGCCTCACAGCAGGTGTAAGACTGATGCAGGCAAGCCCCATGTGAAAGGACACATTGCTGGAGTTGCGTCTATTTTCAGACATACCCCAGCAATGCATCACTTTTGTGCCTACAGATATGTCAGAAATGCTGACGTATCTGTAACTCCTTGTAACATGATGCATTATACAGAAAGGTGGCGATTACGATCCGGTAAAAAATTTCCCCGTGCGACTCGTATCCGGTCTTTTTACCGTACGAATCGTACAAGTGCCGTACAAACTGGCAATCACGATTCGCATGGTAAAAAGTCCATACGAACCGCATTGGGAATCATTCCCCACACGTCCTCGGGTCGGAAAATGTGTCCGACACGTCCTCGTACGATTTACCGTACAAATGTGAAAGGTGAAGTCCGACCGAGGAATCACGATCCATCCCGTGCGTCCGAGGTTACAACCGTATGGAAAAAACACCGTCCGCACCGAACTCCCATAGCAACCATGGAGACGTGCCCGCATACGCGCCGACCCCCCCACAGCCCCCGTACGTACGCGCCGACCCCCCCAGCCCCCGTACGTATGCGCCAAACCCCCCCAGCCCCCGTACGTACGCGCCGACCCCCCCCAGCCCCCATACGTACGCGCCGAACCCCCCAGCCCCCGTACGTACGCGCCGACCCCCCCCAGCCCCCGTACGTACGCGCCGAACCCCCCTGTATGTACACCCGTGTACGTGTCGAACCCCCCCGTGTACGTTCGAGTCGTACCCCCCCGTGTACGTTCGAGTCGAACCCCCCGTGTACCTTCGAGTCGAACCCCCCGTGTATGTACACCCGTGTACGTTCGAGTCGTACCCCCACCCGTGTATGTACGGTGCGTACCCCCCGCGTAGGGGGTACGCACCGTACATACACGGGTGGGGGTACGACTCGAACGTACACGGGTGTACATACACGGGGGGTTCGACTCGAACGTACACGGGGGGTTCGACTCGAACGTACACGGGGGGTACGACTCGAATGTACACGGGGGGGTTCGACTCGAACGTACACGGGGGTTCGACACGTACACGGGTGTACATACACGGGGGTTCGGCGCGTACGTACGGGGGCTGGGGGGGGTCGGGGGCTGGGGGGGGTCGGCGCGTACGTACGGGGGCTGGGGGGGGTCGGCGCGTACGTACGGGGGCCGGGGGGGGGTCGGGGGCTGGGGGGGTCGGCGCGTATGTACGGGGGCTGGGGGGGGTACGGTGCGTACCGGGCCACCTACTCTGGTCGATTCGCGCCGTACTTCGCTTTTCCGGCACTTTTTGGGTGCCGTGAAAATATTGCCGTCCGGACTGCTGTCGGTTCGAATCGTAATTCCTGGGTCGTGAAACGCTGCCTGAAAGCGTCCCGACGTCACGTCGCAGCATTCCCGGATCACATTCGTATGTATATTTTCGTCGGTCGGTGTTTTTTACGATTCGTACGGAAATGGTGTTTCCGTGCGAATCGTAATTCCATGTTTGTAAAGTTTTACGACCGGGTACGAGTCGGACGGGGAAAACGCTTCGACCGGCGGTTCGTACCCGGTTTTTACCGGATCGTAATCGGCACCTAAATATGACGCATCCATCATGCAATGCATCACTTCTCATAAATAAGGCCCTAAATGTGTTTACATTTAATGTTCAGGGATAGTTATGTGTGTTTTCAATATTGTAACACAGCAGCAGCTCACCAATATTACTGCATATAATTTCTGTGATGCCCTCCCATTTCTTATATGTTAGGCCTTGTTTTGATCTAAAATAAACTTTTTTTATGTATATCGCATGAAACAAGCACAACATTTCTCTGCAAAATGGCTGTACTAGACTTTCAGACATCAAGTACATAAAAAAGAAATTAAAGGAAAACAGTATTCAAAACAATCTGTTTAAGCAATATTCAAGCTCATTAGGACAAAACTCTGGAGAACAGAGCTGGCTTTGTCAGGGGGCCCCCTGAAAGGCTGGGGCCCTGGGCCAGAGCCCACTTTGCCCATGCATTAAAACGTCTCTGGCCACATAAACCTTATCTTCACCTGACTTGACAACCCATTGTGGGGACTGTCTGCTGGAGGAAATCCCCCTTTTGAACTTGATCTCCCTTCGAGGGATTTTCAGTCAACTTAAATCTGGAGCACCTACAGATGTTACCCCCCAACATTTTAAATTTAATCACTGAGACTATATCCCCAGTGATCTTGTATGTGATTAATGCTTCACTGGTAATGGGACTAGTACCCTCACGCTGGAAACAGGCAATGGTTAGAGCCCTCTTAAAAAAACCTAACCTAGATCCTGACGTGTTGGCAAACTACCGCCCTATGTCACTATTACCAGGAATTGGTAAAATAGCTGAGAAGCACGTAAATCAAACTCTCTTAACTTTTCTGGAAAATAATAATCGTTTTCATTCCTCACAGACTGGGTTCAGACCACAGCAAGGCACCGAAACTGCACTCGTGATAATGGTGGAAGAATTAAGAATAATTCTGGATGGAGGAGGCTGACCTGCTCTACGGTGAACCATCATTTGTTAATTCAAAGACTTAGGAATGCAGGAGATGCCGGAACAGCGTTAAAGTGGCTACAGTCCTTTTTAGAGGACAGATCTTTTGTAGTCTTGGAAGATGAAACCACCTCAAAGCGAATGTCCCTTAGATATGGGGTTCCTCAGGGATCTTCCCTGAGCCCCACTCTATTTAATGTCTACATGAGCCCCCTTGTGGAAGTAGTAACACCTTTTGGCATCCAGATCATTACCTACGCTGATGATACTCAGTTGGTGGTCTCGCTTAATCATCTGGATAATTCATCCTCGGGGATGGCCTAATGCCTTGAAAAGGTGTCGAGTTAGATGGACAGCTCTTGTTTAAAACTTAATGGAGCTAAGACAGAGCTGATGCTTTTGGGTAACCCTACCACATTGAGCATAGGCTCATTTTGGCCTAGCTGCTTGGGGCTACCACCCTCCCCAAAAGAGCAAATTAAGAGTCTGGGTGTATGGCTGGACCGCAATCTTGATTTTAAGGAGCAAGCATGCAAGGTTGCAGCTTTTTGTTATGGGATTTTAAGAATGTTTTGAAAGATCCTCCCCTTGCTACCTTTCTTTTCAAGAAGATTGCTGGTCCAAGCATTGATCTTGTCATGCCTTGACTTTGCTAACGCCCAATATTTGGGAACCCCACTCACTACTACCCAAAAAGTGCAGATTGTGCAAAATTGCGCAGCACGTCTGCTCATAAAGACTTCTAAATGCTTTTCAGCTATGCCAGCACTTGCATCGCTTCATTGGCTCCCTATTCAAGAGAGAATCCAGTTCAAGGTTTTGTGTATTACACATAAAGCACTTTCAGACAAGGCCCCCCCCCCCTATCATTAGGTCCATTATTCAACCCTATTGCTCTAATAAGTCTTTAAGGTCAGATAATAAACAACTGGCGGCAGTTCCAAAAATAAGAAAAACATGAAGTGGAGGGCTTTACATACAATGCCGCTAAATTATGGAATCTCTTGCCCCTCAGTATTCGTCTTGAACCAAATTACCTGACCTTTCATAAGCAGTTAACAACCTTTTTATTTCCCTAACGCTGTTCGAAGTTGAAGATGCACCGCTATTAGCGCTGGTATGCCCCCTGATAACCATGAGCTCTAGAAATGACTTTCATTAATTCGTTCATGTGTACTATTTATTTAGAAGCTATATACATGTGTTAGAAAGAAAACCTGACTACATACAGATTTCACAATTGTCAGACAGCTCACTTTACAACATCCTCTAACAGCAGTAAGAGAAAGAAAAGGAAACAACATTTTCCAGAACAAGATATGCATCAATTAGTAGAAAGACAGACTGACATTTGACCTCTCTTTGAACAGACAACAAATGTGTAGGTAGTTATAGTTAGGACCAAGTTTCCATAGGAAGAACATTTTTTGTTTTGCTTATAACTTTGGCGTTGTTTGATGAATCTTCATGAAATTTTCCAAACTAATTTTTTGTTCATATCAGCTCCTATGTGGGAAGATTGGGGGTGATTCATCAAGGGGGGGCTGAGAAAAAAGGAGGGGTTCCAAAACGTGTTTTCTCCATGTTAATTTTCATTGGAAACTTTTGACAAGGCTACAGGTCGAACAGGTGAACGGAATTACCCCAAATTTGGCAGGGAGAAGGGTCTTGGTCTAGAAAGCACACTTTTGTTTATTTGGTGTAAATCCATTCAGTAGTTTTTGAGAAATATTGAAATTTACAGATATCGATATTTGGGAATTCTGCCATCTGATTCACTGAGGCGTTACGAGCACGAGCTTGCTGCTTATTGGCTGGGAGTGCTGGGAGCGGTTGCAACTAGGAAGTGTTGGCCGTAATTTTGTGATTCTGTTGAAGTGAGTAAGGGGAAAAAAGGGCGAAAAAAGTAGGAAAGAGGACGGTAGGAGCACTGTAACCTTTGTGGGGGTGTTTAGGGTGTGCTATAGAGGAGGTGCGAAGCGACACTGTGTGTCCTATGGTGTGAAGTCATGTGCCTTGGCCGCTGTGCCACACCTGTCTAAGTAGTGTCAGTAATATTTTATATGTAATAGGAGGAAGTTTTGTTTGGAACACGGTAATTTGTATATGGTGCTTAGGTGGTGTTATACAGGGAGTGCGAAGGTAAATCAATAGGGTATTTGTAAAGTGCAAACTACACAGAAAACGATAATTGATTGGAAGATAAGAAGCATTGGGTATTAAAAACTAGGGTGCATATTAGTTGCATGAAAAAGCATGTTCGTCATTGGTTAATAAAGATCAGTCTAAACGTGGAGTACATACGATAGGATGAAATGTGCAAAGCTCAACCAGACGTGCTACTTGCATTCGAAATGTACATTTGTAACTTAAAACAATGGTGAACGTTTAACCCGCAGGTGGTGTTAAATGTTCGAGAATATGCTGAAAAAGAAAAGGTTACATTTAAAAAACATCATGAACTTTTAACCTGCAGGTGTCGTAGAATGTTCCAGAAAGTGTCGTGATAAAATAGGTTGAACTTCTGACCTGTGTGTGGCGTGGAATATTAAGTAGCTTTTCAGATGCAAAATTCAAAAATATCCAATGGAGATAAGTTTTGGAATTTCGATGAAGGAATGAAGTATTCTGATTTGTTGTTTACAAGTATTTATATGTGGAGCGACAGATAAATTGTGCCATTACTGGTTTCATTCTTGATGAAAGCGGTGCATTACATGTACTGTGTGAGAAAGAAAGAATTGCATGCGTGTGTGACATTTGAAATCTGCATACCAACTACAAAGGTGAGGTAGAAATTAACAAGGTGTGTTATGTGTTCTGTAGTAGTGATTAAGTATTTGAGGTGATATTTTTAAGTTTTAAAGTATTTTTTATTTCAAAATAATATCCTGATAGTAAAGTGTGGTGTTTCATATTTGTTATAAAATATGCATAACATTTGACCTATTGTTATATAAGTACTTTATATATGTTTAGGAATTTTTCACAGAGAAGAAATGTAGTTCATCATCTTTAAAGGACTGTATGGTTTTGAAAATGAGGTACAGCGTTAATTTGGGTTTGTTAATGTATTCAGGCGAGATAAACAAAATGTCCCACGTTTGCAAATTATACTTTTTGGGGAATTAGTGGGGAAGGGGGGTAGGAGATGTATGTGTTATTACGTTTAAAGCGATAAAACCAAACCCAGAAATGTTATGTGGACAGGTTGTGGTCTCATTTTTAACAGTGAGAGGTAGATTTGAATATAAGTCTAGGTAGGTTATTGTACTGTGAGGCCTTCTACAGTGTTTGGAGATTACATGGAGAGGAGATGGATATAGTAAAAATGATACGTTCCTTTTATATGTACGCATAATTTGATTCATTTGAATATAGGTTGAGATATAATATGAACATGGTTTCTGGTTTGCATTTGGGTATTGTTAATAGTTTTAGTAGTTTGTGACTAGTGAATAATAAAAAGGTATACTAAAATATATGGTAGTAAACTTATTAATTAATGTCTGTTCTTATGAAATAGAAGTGGTTGGGGAGTGTTTCTTTAGAAGAGATGTTTTATAAATGTGTGAGAGATAAAAAAAATAAAAATGTTCGGTATATTTTCTGTATAACTTTCTTGACATTAGTAAAGTACATGTCACTACAAGTGATAGTAATTGTCAGGCTGTGTTCCTGTGCTGAATATATGTAGGTGTTTAAGTGGTCCGGGCTTTACCGGTGCTCAGTTTCCCTATCTCTTTTGAGACACTCGTCAATTGTTTCATTCAATTTAATGTCCTTAATATGCATACAGTAGAAGGACGGTATATCAAATGTTTGGGAATTACAACTTTGTTTACTCTCCCCATCCTCTGCTATACACTCTACAGAATGTTTAAACGGCTTTATTAACATACATATGTATAGCTAGTAAAGGTGGTGTAGTGCCACTGGGCCCATTTATAAACCGTGCTATGGGATGGTTTATGTTTTACCCACCAATTTGAATGTTTGAATACTTTTGGATGATAAGCGTTACGGAAGACACCTTTAAAAATTAAGCCAGAGTATGGGTATAGTGGCGTTACTAGGAAAGGTGGTGGTTTCTCTTTGATTTCGTATGGTTAAGCAATGGTGGGGGTGGGGGTGGGGGAGGTGGGTATGTTAGTGATTAAAACACAGACTTTAGTAACGTGCAGATGTCTAGCTCCTAAAGGTGATGTAGTACCACTGGGACCATTTATAAAGCGCCCTATGGCATGGTATATGTTTTACCCGCAAATTTGCATGTTTTAATACGTTTTGCTGATGAGTGTTTCGGGAGATATCTGTTGAATTTAAGCCTCTGTATGGCTATAGTGGCACTTCCAGGTTTGCTGGGGCTCTTTTTTTTATTGCGTAAAGTTAAGCAAGGGCAGGTGTGGAGGTGGTGTAGTGGTACTGGGACTATTTATGAACCGCCTTATGGTATGGTGTATGTTTTACTTGGAAAATTGCAGGTTTCAATACCTTTTGCTGATGAGCGTTCCGGCAGACACCTGTTGAAATTAAGGCTATGTATGGCTATAGTGGCGCTAACGGGAGTGCTGGAGCTTGTTGTTTTGATTTTGTAAGGTTAAGCAAGGGAAGGGGTGGGGGTGGGAGAGGTTGGTATGTTGCTGATTATAACATGGACATTTGTAACTTGCATATGTGTAGCTAGCAAAGGTGATGTAGTGCCAATGGGTCAATTTATAAAGGGCTCTATGGCATGGCATATGTTTTATCCGGAAATGTTCATGTTTTAATACCTTTTGTTGCTGGCTGTTCCGGCAGAGAATTGTTCAAATTAAGTCCCTGTATTGCTTTAGTGGCTCTACCAGGTTTGCTGGGGTATTAGTTTGATTTCGTAAGGTTATGCAAGAACGGGGATGAGGGTGGTGTAGTGGCACTGGGCCAATTTATAAAGCAGTTTATGGTATGGTATATGTTTTAATACCTTTTGGTGATGAGTGTTCCTGCAGACAGCTACGCAAATCACACAACATTTCTGTGGATAACAAATCTTCGTGCTGATAGACACTCTTGTACTGTGGTAGAAGGCTGCCAGCGTTGATGGCAAATTATGAAACTTGGTGCCTTTGTACATTTAAATGGAAGCTTGGACCATTTCTTTGTTACTATGGTGCAGTGAGGGCTTTAAGTGGGAAAAAAACTAGGGGTGCTCTAAAAGGGGCGGGGCAAACCTGTTAAAGGTGTGTGGGCTATCCAAGTAGGGGCGTGGTCTACGTGAAGATAACTACCATTGTGTGCTTAAGAAAATCCCCTCAAATTATCCTACGTTCAGGAAACACGCTCTTTAAAGGATTGCCCTTCCTCCTACAATGTGGCTCACGTAGCATGATGTCTCCACTTCTCAGTAGTGAGCAAAAGGAGAATGCGCACATCGATGTGCATGCTTTGACTGCAGTCCAATAAAAAAAAAAAAGAAAACTTGACTACCTTTGTGAGGGCCGAAAATAGAGCCCGATAGAGACCCGTTTCGAGTTTTTCTGAAAATAACTGCCGGTGCTCAGATCCGGCCCACTTAAAGCCCTGCATCCATTCATCCTAAGCACTGCGCCATCCAACCATCTTTCAATTCATTTAGTCATTCCTACCTACATACATACATACATCTGTCCCTGCAGTTATTCTAAGTATCTATCAGCCCACTCGCCTATGGTAAGCACTGTGCCATCCATCCAGTTATAGTCCCATATATTCATACATACATCTGTCCCAGAACCAATCCTACGCATCTATCAACCCACCCGTGTATCCTAAGTACTGGTCCATGCATCCATTTATCCTTACATTCATCTATATATCTATTCATCCATCCATTCATCCATCCATCTAGGTATCCATTCATCCATCCAGTCGCCCTTTATTCAACTATCCGTCCTTATTTTCGTGCACTCTCCGCTGCCGAACCTAAATACTGCGTATTATACTCATCCATCCAGCCTCTTAAGGGGCCGAAAAGGCTGGCGATAATCATTGAAAGGCAGATGAATTTTCTGATAAAGAACAAGAAAGCTTTGAGTTGCTCTTTGTGGACCAGAGTTCACCACCTTTCTCTGGTGGTGTTTTAAATAAAGCTTGATGTAGGTAAAGAAATGTAAAGTAGCTTTTCAGTGTAAGACGTTCATTTAGAAAGATAATGGGGCATATTATCAAGAACGGTGTTAAAATTATTACCGCTTTAGCGGCAGGAAACTGCCGCTAAAGCGGCGATAATGGGTTTGATAATATGCCCTTGTCAATTCCCATAGCCGGCCAGGTTGTGGTGTGAAGCTGGGCTTCTAAGGGAATTCACAAGGGCATATTATCAAGCTCATTATCGCCGCTTTAGCGGCAGTTTCCTGCCGCTAAAGCCGTGATAATGTTAACGCCGTCCTCGATAATATGCCCCTAAGTGAGCCAGGCAAAGCGTGTGTTTTCTTAGCACTACAACAACACCCTGTGAAAGGTGAGAGCAGGGTTGTGTTGGAGTTGGCTGTGTGTGGTCATCTCCAAAGGCGCAACCAGAGCGAAATTTCGGGGGAGGCTAGTTCTTTCAGCAATAGGCAGAGTGGGGATGTAGGGGCTCTAAAAAAGGGGTGGAAAAAACAGAGCATCATTTACAAGGAAATGGCCTTTTGAAGACCTGTGAAGTACTCGGGTGCGGCTCTGTGTGTGCTATTGGGAAGCTGTCTCAGGGAGTCCGGGCCAAAGGGCGTTGTGCGCCTGGTGGTCTCTCTGCTAATCACACCATGATGATGTTGCTCCTGCGCTGCAAAAAGAGAAGGGAAATCCTGAGAGAAAATGGCTCTCTTTAAAGGATTTCTTTTCTCCTACAATGCGACTCACCTGGCATGATGTCTTCACTTTTTAGTAGTGAGCAATGTGCATGGTCTCACTGTCTCACTACAGTCCAATATAAAAAAAAACAACAGACTACCTTTGCGAGGCCCGAAAATAGAGCCCCATAGAGATCTGTTTCGAGGCCCCCAAAAATGAACTGCCGTGTGCTCAGACTCCCTCCCCTCCAATCAAAGCTTTGGGTGCAGTGTTATGTTTGCAAAGTTGTAGATAAAATTGTTAGGCTAATAATGGTAATTTTTCTGTGTGCCGTTTGGTTGATAATATCATCCTAAGTATATAGATTACAATTTTTAAAAATATTATCTATAAAGTTGTCTGCGGTGGGTTACAGAGGGAGTGTGTGGAGTGGTGGGGAGCGGTGGAGAGGTGAAAAGTACAAGGTAGTGCAGTTATATGTAAATTGTAAAGGTGTATGTAAATAATTAAATAAATACTTGCTGTATGTTCGATGGCACTACCCGTCATCCTATTGCTCCCCTGCCGTGCTCCATCACGTCGCAGCACTGCCTCTGGAAGCCGTCAGTAGAATTTATGTAATTGTATGTTATTATTGTAATATATTGAACTGATGTAAAAAATAATTGAATCTATTTTTTTTTCAGAAAATTATTTCGTTTGGATAAAAATTTGAAAATGCCTAGAAGAACAGAGAAAAAAAGACAAGAGAAGAAGCATTTATATTTGCAGAAAAGAAAAGATTTTGAATTACAAAAAAATGAGAGCACTACACAAACAGTTTCTTCTGGTAAAAATCACTAGACAATTTCTGAAAAAAAATATTACGAACATTTAATGAAAATAACATCACACAAAGGAAAAAGAAGAATTTTTCAAGTAAGGAGAAGGAGACTTCAATTTCAAATACAAGGAAAAGAAAACATGATAAAGAAACAGTATCAGTTACCTGGAGACAAAAACTATTTCAAGAAATTCGTCAGAGAAGTTTTCGAACTACAGTAATTCAGAATTTAATGAGAACATGCTGCAAATATAAAAAGAAAGTGCTGCAATTCAAACAGAAGCAGCGTAGCGAAAGTATAGTGGATACTGCTTTTACATTAAAACAGAAGTTATTCATTGTGATTTTGAAGAGAATAAAAGATTAGATAAAGTAATCAAAGAATTGAAAGAGAAAAATAGAAGAAAAAGACTTGTGAACAGAACCAACTTTTGCAAAATCTTTTGTGGACATTGGAAACATACTTCTAGTAGTGAGCCTCTTTTTAATGAGGAAAGTTACTTCCAGAAAAATAGTTTACCATTTGCAGTTGATACTGGAGGTTGTTGCTACGAAGTTCAGGATGATTGTCCCCTTCCAAAAGAGGAATTGGTTGGTAAAAGTGCAGAAGAGTTAATAGTTGAAGAAGTGCAAGGGAAATGTACACAAGCTCCTGTGTATAAGTGGGGTTGTAGCAGTGTTTGTAGTATTTGACAGGAATCTATTGATATAATGCGAAATTTGCTACGAAAATATGCACAGAAAAGTATTAAACAGAAGATTAAGTTGTTGCAAGGACTAGATCCATTTAATGTAAGAAAATATACTGAGAAACATGGGCATTCTCTGGCTTGTCTTTCAAAAAAAGTGTGTAAAATTGTTTTTCATCACTTGAGGATGTTAGCAGTACACCATTCAGAAATGCGGAAGTTTATAAGGAAACTGTACTATGTAAAAAGTCCTGCATTATGTTTAAGTGAACTGAATACAGCTCTTTTATATGGTTCTTTATTAGATGTTCAAAAAAAGTGTGATGATATTGAAATGCGATATTTTGGTTCAGAAGAGCAGTCAATAGAAAGTGAAAGTTTGACAATTACAGATGTTGAAGGAGACGGGAAAGTGATCAGCACTGATCAGTTTGAAGAAGAAATTGGAAGGTTTAATGTAGTGTGCTCTGAAATACCAAAGTATGTTTGTGTTTGTTGTCGATGTACTGATTATAAAAGTCAAACTAGGAATGTTGATTTGTATTTGAAAAGTGAAAAGTAGAACAATAGTAAGTGGGAAGAATTTGCAACTTACTTGTTGGTGGAAGGTCGATTTGAGTTAGGTAGTGATCAACGTATATGTAAATATTGTTACAACAAATTAGAAGAGAACAAAATGCCTGCTAGAGCAGTACATAATAACTTAGAATTAGTAGCTATTCCGGAGGAACTGGCAGAATTGAATACATATGAGTCGGTTCTAATTCAATCTGTTCATCCTTTTCAAACTATAATTCGGATGGAGCCTAAAAAAGGTGAACTGCCACCAACAGACTTGCAAAGAGGGCTGAAAGGAAGAGTGGTGTACTTACCTTTGGATTTTACGAAAAATATTGAAACTATTGCTGGAGAGAAAGAGGAAAATGAGGCAGTAGTCATTCTAGTAAACGGTGTACCAACAAAGAGTCGGAAAAAATGGCAAGAATTTGTGGATGTTAATAAAGTTGAAAAGGCTACCTTATATCTTATAGAGAACAATATTTATTACAAAACTGTAAATGTGGGTGAACAGGTATTAACCCCTCTGCTGCCAGGCCTTTTCCCCCTCCTGTGCCAAGGCTTTTTTTGGCTATTTGGGGTAGTGCGCGATGAGGCCCCTGTAACTTTTTGACCACATAAGTTATCCATGCCAAATTTGCGTCCTTTTCTTCCAACATCATGGGGATTCTAAAGGTACTCAGGGTTTGTGGATTCCCCTGGAGGGGTCACAGAAATGAGTCAAAATACAGCAAAATATTGTTTTGTTTTGGAAAAATGGGAAAAACATGCTGCAAATGAAAGCACCTGGGTTTTTCCCTGCAAATGTTATCAAAAAAGAGTTTGTGGGGTTGAAATCACCATTTCCCCAGCTCTTAGGGGATACCAGACTTTTGTCAGAAACCCAACATTTTTTACACAGTTTTGGCATTTTTCTGGGACATAGCCTATTTTTGCTATTTGTTGTGCTTTTGACCTCCTTCCAGTTAATGGTAGAAATGGGTACAAAAGCAATAATGGATCCTTGAAAGCTATACATTTTGAAGAAGTAGACAAAATTCTGAATTCAGCAAGGGGTCATTTGTGTAGATCCATCAATGTTTGTTTATAGAAACTAACAGTTAAATGTAGGATAAATTGAAAATTAGTTGAAAAAAACAGCCTTTTGTGTCAACGTTTTCGCCTGTAACTTCTTCTAATTATGACAGATCTTTGAAAGCAATATACCGTTACATCCCCTGGACATTACTGGTTGTGGGGATATATGGACTTGTAGGTTCACCAAGAACCCGACGAACCCAGAGCCAAAAACTGAGCAGCAACTTGTAATGGTTTTTTATTATGTACCGGGTATATAGTAGTTATCTGTAAAAATGTGTACATGGAAAAATCGGTATGAAAGACACCTATGTATTTCTGAAATGGGAACAAAATATGGAGTTTAGAAACAGTAGATATTTGCACATTTCCGAAATTGGGAATACTTATACTAGCATGAGAATTATCAGTCATTTTTTAGAATGACTTCTTTTTTACACAATGTCTTTCATTTGGAAGGCAGAAATGCATCGAAAGTCAATAGGTAATAACAGTTCCTTTACAAATCTGAATTACCCTAAGTCTCCCGATAAAAATGGAACCTCACTTGTGTGGGTAGGCATAGTGCCCACGACAGGAAATGGCTCAAAACCCAAAGTGAACACCCCACATTTTCACAATGAAAATGTACCCTTTTTTTGCGAAGTGTCTAGATGTAGTTTTTGAACACTAGCTCTGCCGGCACCTAGTGAAATGTTGCAAACCTATACATTTTTGAAAACTAGACACCCAGGGGAATCAAGGATGGGATGACTTGACTGCCTCCCACCAGGTTTTGTCACCCAAAATCCCTTGCAAACCTAAAGAATTGTCCAAAAAAACACATTTTCTCAAAATTTCTGTGGTGGAAAGTTCTGGAACCTGTGTGGATGTACAAATTTCCACCCACCGCGCGTTCCCCAAAGTCTTACAAAAAAATGGTACCTCACTTGTGGGGGTCGGCCTAGTGCCCTTGACAGGAAACGGCGCAAAACGCAACGTGGTCACACCTCAATTTCGCAGTGAAAAATTACCCTTTTTTGGCAAAGTGCCTAGCTCTAGTGTTTGAACCCTAGCTCTGCAGGCACCTTGGGAAACCTAGCAAACCTATACATTTTTTAAAACTAGACACCCAGGGGAATCCAGGATGGGGTGACTTGACAGCCTCCCACCAGGGTCTGTTACCCAGAATCCCTTGCAAACCTAAAACATTGTCAAAAAAACATATTTTCTCCACATTTTTGTAGTGGAAAGTTCCGGAATCTGTGTGGAGCCACGAATTTCCATCCACCCCGCCTTCCCCAAAGTCTTACGAGAAAAATGGTACCTCACTTGTGCGGGTCGGCCTAGTGCCCGCAACAGGAAACGGCGCAAAACGCAACGTGGTCACACCTCAATATCGCAGTGAAAAATGACCCTTTTTTAGCAAAGTGCCTAGCTCTAGTTTTTGAACCCTAGCTCTGCGAGGCACCATTGGAAACCTAGCAAACCTATACATTTTTGAAAACTAGACACCCAGGGGAATCCAGGATGGGGTGACTTGACTGCCTCCCACCAGGGATGTTACCCAGAATCCCTTGCAAACCTAAAACTTTTTTAAAAAAAACACATTTTCCCCACATTTTTGTGGTGGAAAGTTCCAGAATCTGCGTGGATCCACAAATTTCCACCGACCCCACGTTCCCCAAAGTCTTACGAGAAAAACGGTAACTCACTTGTGTGGGTCGGCCTAGTGCCCGCGGCAGGAAACAGTGCAAAACACAACGTGGTCACACCTCAACTTCGCAGTGAAAAATGACCCTTTTTTGGCAAAATGTCTAGCTGTAGTTATTGAACCCTAGCTCTGCGGGCACCTTGGGAAACCTAGCAAACCTATACATTTTTAAACTAGACACGCAGGGGAATCCAGGATGGGATGACTTGACAGCCTCCCACCAGGGTCTGTTACCCAGAATCCCTTGCAAACCTAAAACATTGTCAAAAAAAACATATTTTCCCCACATTTCTGTGGTGGAATGTTCCGGAATCTGCGTAGAGCCACGAATTTCCATCCACACCGCGTTCCCCAAAGTCTTACGAGAAAAATGGTACCTCACTTGTGCGGGTCAGCCTAGTGCCCGTGGCAGGAAACGGCGCAAAACGCAACGTGGTCACACCTCAATATAGCAGTGAAAAATGGCACTTTTTTGGCAAAGTGCCTAGCTCTAGTTTTTGAACCCTAGCTCTGCGGGGCACCTTGGGAAACCTAGCAAACATATACATTTTTAAAAACTAGACACCCAGGGGAATCCAGGATGGGGTGACTTGACTGCCTCCCACCAGAGTCTAGTACCCAGAATCCCTTGCAAACCTAAAAAATTGTCAAAAAAAACATATTTTCTCCACATTTCTGTGGTGGAAAGTTCCGGAATCTGCGTGTATCCACAAATTTCCACACACCCTGTGTCCCCCAAAGTCTTACGAGAAAAACGGTACCTCAATTGTGCGGGTCGGCCTAGTGCCCGCGACAGGAAACGGCGCAAAACGCAACGTGGTCACACATCAATATCGCAGTGAAAAATGACCTTTATTTGGCAAAGTGCCTAGCTCTAGTTTTTGAACCCTAGCTCTGCGGTGCACCTTGGGAAACCTAGCAAACCTATACATTTTTAAAAACTAGACACCCAGGGGAATCCAGGATGGGGTGACTTGACTGCTTCCCACCAGAGTCTGTTACCCAGAATCCCTTGCAAGCCTAAAAAATTGTCAAAAAAACATATTTTCTCAACATTTCTTTGGTGGAAAGTTCCGGAATCTGTGTAGATCCACAAATTTCCACCCACCCCGCGTTCCCTAAAGTCTTACGAGAAAAACGGTACCTCACTTGTGGGGGTCGGCCTAGTGCCCGCGGCAGGAAACTGCACAAAACACAACGTGGTCACACCTCAATTTCGCAGTGAAAAATGACCCTTTTTGGGCAAAATGCCTAGCTCTAGTTTTTGAACCCTAGCTCTGCGGACACCTTGGGAAACCTAGCAAACCTATACATTTTTAAAAACTAGACACCCAGGGGAATCCAGGATGGGGTGACTTGACTGCCTCCCACCAGAGTCTGTTACCCAGAATCCCTTGCAAACCTAAACATTTTTCAAAAAAAACATATTTTCTCAACATTTCTGTGATGGCAAGTTCCGGAATCTGTGTGGATCCCCAAATTTCCACCCACCCCGCGTTCCCTAAAGTCTTACGAGAAAAACGGTACCTCACTTGTGGGGGTCGGCCTAGTGCCCGCGGCAGAAAACTGCACAAAACGCATCGTGGTCACACCTCAATTTCGCAGTGAAAATGACCCTTTTTTGGCAAAATGTCTAGCTGGTTTTTGAACCCTAGCTCTGCGGGCACCGTGGGAAACCTAGTGAACCTATTCATTTTTGAAAACTAGACACCCAGGGGAATCCAGGATGGGGTGACTTGACTGCCTCCCACCAGAGTTTGTTATCCAGAATCCCTTGCAAACCTAAAAAATTGTCAAAAAAAACAAATTTTCTCCACATTTCTGTGGTGGAAAGCTCCGGAATCTGCGTGGATCCACAAATTTCCACCCACCCCGCGTCCCCCAAAGTCTTACGAGAAAAAAGGTACCTCACTTGTGCGGGTTGGCCTAGTGCCCGCGACAGGAAACGGCGCAAAACGCAACGTGGTCACACCTCAATATCGCAGTGAAAAATGGCACTTTTTTGGCAAAGTGCCTAGCTCTAAATTTTGAACCCTAGCTCTGTGGGGCACCTTGGGAAACCTAGCAAACCTATACATTTTTAAAAACTAGACACCCAGGGAAATCCAGGATGGGGTGACTTGACTGCCTCCCACCAGAGTCTGTTACCCAGAATCCCTTGCAAACCTAAAAAATGTTCAAAAAAAACATATTTTCCCAAAATTTCTGTGATGGAAAGTTCCGGAATCTGTGTGGATCCACAAATTTCCTCCCACCCCGCGTTCCCTAAAGTCTTACGAGAAAAACGGTACCTCACTTGTGGGGGTCGGCCTAGTGCCCGCGGCAGAAAACTGCACAAAACGCAACGTGGTCACACTTCAATTTTGCAGTGAAAATTACCCTTTTTTGGCAAAATGTCTAGCTGGTTTTTGAACCCTAGCTCTGCGGGCACCGTGGGAAACCTAGTGAACCTATTCATTTTTGAAAACTAGACACCCAGGGGAATCCAGGATGGGGTGACTTGACTGCCTCCCACCAGAGTCTGTTACCCAGAATCCCTTGCAAACCTATAAAATTGTCCAAAAAAAACATATTTTCTCAACATTTCTGTGGTGAAAAGTTCCGGAATCTGTGTGGATCCACAAACTTCCACCCACCCCGCGTTCCCTAAAGTCTTACGAGAAAAACAGTACCTCACTTGTGGGGGTCGGCCTAGTGCCTGCGGCCGGAAACTGCACAAAACGCAACGTGGTCACACCTCAACTTCGCAGTGAAAAATGACCCTTTTTTGGCAAAATGTCTAGCGTAGTTTTTGAACCCTAGCTCTGCGGGCACCTTGGGAAACCTACCAACCTATACATTTTTGAAAACTAGAGACCCAGGGGAATCCAGGATAGGGTGACTTGACTGCCTCCCACCAGGGTCTGTTACCCAGAATCTCTTGCAAACCTAAAAAATTGTCAAAAAAACACATTTTCCCCACATTTCTGTGGTGGAAAGTTCCGGAATCTGCGTGGATCCACAAATTTCCACCCACCCCGCGTCCCCCAAAGTCTTACGAGAAAAACGGTACCTCACTTGTGCGGGTCGGCCTTGTGCCCGCAACAGGAATTGGCGCAAAACGCAATGTGGTCACACCTCAATATCGCAGTGAAAAATGACATTTTTTTGGCAAAGTGCCTAGCTCTAGTTTTTGTACCCTAGCTCTGCGGACACATTGAGAAACCTAGCAGACCTATACATTTTTAAAAACTAGACACCCAGGGGAATCCAGGATGGGGTGACTTGACTGCCTCCCACCAGAGTCTGTTACCCAGAATCCCTTGCAAACCTAAAAAATTGTCAAAAAAAACATATTTTCTCAAAATTTCTGTGATGGAAAGTTCCGGAATCTGCGTGGAGCCACAAATTTCCACCCACCCCGCGTTCCCCAAAGTCTTACGAGAAAAACTGTACCTCACTTGTGTGGGTCGGCCTAGTGCCCGCGGCAGGAAAAGGCGCAGAATGCAACGTAGTCAAATCTCAATTTCGCAGTGAAAAATGACCCTTTTTGGGCAAAATGCCAAGCTCTAGTTTTTGAACCCTAGCTCTGCGGACACCTTGGGAAACCTAGCAAACCTATACATTTTTGAAAACTAGACACCCAGGGGAATCCAGGATGGGGTGACTTGACTGCCTCCCACCAGAGTCTGTTACCCAGAATCCCTTGCAAACCTATAAAATTGTCCAAAAAAAACATATTTTCTCAACATTTCTGTGGTGGAAAGTTCCGGAATCTGTGTGGATCCACAAATTTCCACCCACCCCGCGTTCCCTAAAGTCTTACGAGAAAAACGGTACCTCACTTGTGGGGGTCGGTCTAGTGCCCGCGGCCGGAAACTGCACAAAACGCAACGTGGTCACACCTCAATTTTGCTGTGAAAAATAACCCTTTTTTGGCAAAATGTCTAGCTGGTTTTTGAACCCTAGCTCTGCGGGCACCTTGGGAAACCTAGAGAACCTATTCATTTTTCAAAACTAGACACCCAGGGGAATCCAGGATGGGGTGACTTGACTGCCTCCCACCAGAGTTTGTTATCCAGAATCCCTTGCAAACCTAAAAAATTGTCAAAAAAAACAAATTTTCTCCACATTTCTGTGGTGGAAAGCTCCGGAATCTGCGTGGATCCACAAATTTCCACCCACCCCGCGTCCCCCAAAGTCTTACGAGAAAAAAGGTACCTCACTTGTGCGGGTCGGCCTAGTGCCTGCGACAGGAAACGGCGCAAAACGCAACGTGGTCACACCTCAATATCGCAGTGAAAAATGGCACTTTTTTGGCAAAGTGCCTAGCTCTACATTTTGAACCCTAGCTCTGTGGGGCACCTTGGGAAACCTAGCAAACCTATACATTTTTAAAAACTAGACACCCAGGGGAATCCAGGATGGGGTGACTTGACTGCCTCCCACCAGAGTCTGTTACCCAGAATCCCTTGCAAACCTAAAAAATGTTCAAAAAAAACATATTTTCCCAAAATTTCTGTGATGGAAAGTTCCGGAATCTGTGTGGATCCACAAATTTCCTCCCACCCCGCGTTCCCTAAAGTCTTACGAGAAAAACGGTACCTCACTTGTGGGGGTCGGCCTAGTGCCCGCGGCAGAAAACTGCACAAAACGCAACGTGGTCACACTTCAATTTTGCAGTGAAAATGACCCTTTTTTGGCAAAATGTCTAGCTGGTTTTTGAACCCTAGCTCTGCGGGCACCGTGGGAAACCTAGTGAACCTATTCATTTTTGAAAACTAGACACCCAGGGGAATCCAGGATGGGGTGACTTGACTGCCTCCCACCAGAGTCTGTTACCCAGAATCCCTTGCAAACCTATAAAATTGTCCAAAAAAAACATATTTTCTCAACATTTCTGTGGTGAAAAGTTCCGGAATCTGTGTGGATCCACAAATTTCCACCCACCCCGCGTTCCCTAAAGTCTTACGAGAAAAACAGTACCTCACTTGTGGGGGTCGGCCTAGTGCCTGCGGCCGGAAACTGCACAAAACGCAACGTGGTCACACCTCAACTTCGCAGTGAAAAATGACCCTTTTTTGGAAAAATGTCTAGCGTAGTTTTTGAACCCTAGCTCTGCGGGCACCTTGGGAAACCTACCAACCTATACATTTTTGAAAACTAGAGACCCAGGGGAATCCAGGATAGGGTGACTTGACTGCCTCCCACCAGGGTCTGTTACCCAGAATCTCTTGCAAACCTAAAAAATTGTCAAAAAAAACACATTTTCCCCACATTTCTGTGGTGGAAAGTTCCGGAATCTGAGTAGATCCACAAATTTTCACCCACTCCGTGTTCCCCAAAGTCTTACGAGAAAAACGATACCTCACTTGTGCGGGTCGGCCTAGTGCCCGTGACAAGAAACGGCACAAAACGCAACGTGGTCACACCACAATATCGCAGCGAAAAATGACCCTTTTTTGGCAAAATGTCTAGCTGTAGTTTTTGAACCCTAGCTCTGCGGACACCTTGGGAAACCTAGCAAACCTATACATTTTTTAAAACTAGACACCCAGGGGAATCCAGGATGGGGTGACTTGACTGCCTCCCACCAGGGTCTGTTACCCAGAATCCCTTGCAAACCTAAAAAATTGTCCAAAAAAACACATTTTCCCCACATTTCTGTGGTGGAAAGTTCCGGAATCTGCATGGATCCACAAATTTCCACCCACCCCACGTCCCCAAAGTCTTTCAAGAAAATAGGTACCTCACTTGTGTGGGTCGGCCTAGTGCCCGTGGCAGCTGTAGTTTTTGAACCCTAGCTCTGCGGGCACCTTGGGAAACCGAGCAAACCTATACATTTTTTAAAACTAGACACCCAGGCGAATCCAGGAAGGGGTGACTTGACTGCCTCCCACCAGGGTCTGTTACCCAGAATCCCTTGCAAACCTCTAAAAAATTGTCAAAAAAACATATTTTCACCACATTTCTGTGGTGGAAAGTTCCGGAATCTGTGTGAATCCACAAATTTCTACCCACCACGCGTCCCCCAAAGTCTTACAAGAAAAACGATTCCTCACTTGTGGGGTTCGGCCTAGTGCCCGCGGCAGGAAACGGCACAAAACACAACGTGGTCACACCTCAATTTCGCAGTGATAAATGACCCTTTTTTGGCAAAATGTCTAGCGTAGTTTTTGAACCCTAGCTCTGCGGGCACCTTGGGAAACCTACCAACCTATACATTTTTGAAAACTAGAGACCCAGGGGAATCCAGGATAGGGTGACTTGACTGCCTCCCACCAGGGTCTGTTACCCAGAATCTCTTGCAAACCTAAAAAATTGTCAAAAAAACCACATTTTCCCCACATTTCTGTGGTGGAAAGTTCCGGAATCTGAGTAGATCCACAAATTTTCACCCACCCCGCGTTCCCCAAAGTCTTACGAGAAAAACGATACCTCACTTGTGCGGGTCGGCCTAGTGCCCGTGACAAGAAACGGCACAAAACGCAACGTGGTCACACCTCAATATCGCAGTGAAAAATGACCCTTTTTTGGCAAAATGTCTAGCTGTAGTTTTTGAACCCTAGCTCTGCGGACACCTTGGGAAACCTAGCAAACCTATACATTTTTTAAAACTAGACACCCAGGGGAATCCAGGATGGGGTGACTTGACTGCCTCCCACCAGGGTCTGTTACCCAGAATCCCTTGCAAACCTAAAAAATTGTCCAAAAAAACACATTTTCCCCACATTTCTGTGGTGGAAAGTTCCGGAATCTGCGTGGATCCACAAATTTCCACCCACCCCACGTCCCCAAAGTCTTACAAGAAAATAGGTACCTCACTTGTGTGGGTCGGCCTAGTGCCCGTGGCAGGAAACGGTGCAAAACGCAACGTGGTCACACCTCAATTTCGCAGTGAAAAATGACCCTTTTTTGGCAAAATGTCTAGCTGGTTTTTTAACCCTAGCTCTGCGGGCACCTTGGGAAACCTAGCAAACCTATACATTTTTTAAAACTAGACACCCAGGGGAATCCAGGATGGGGTGACTTGATTGTCTCCCACCAGGGTCTGTTACCCAGAATCCCTTGCAAACCTATAAAATTGTCAAAAAAACCATATTTTCTCCACATTCCTGTGGTGGAAAGTTCCGGAAGCTGTGTGGATCCACAAATTTCCACCCACCACGCGTCCCCCAAAGTCTTACAAGAAAACTGATACCTCACTTGTGCGGGTCGGTCAAGTGCCCATGACAGAAAACGGCAAAAAACGCAACGTTGTCACACCTCAATTTTGCAGTGAAAAATGACCCTTTTATGCCAAAATGTCTAGCTGGTTTTTGAACCCTAGCTCTGCGGGCACCTTGGGAAACCAGAGAACCTACTCATTTTTGAAAACTAGACACCCAGGGGAATCCAGGATGGGGTGACTTGACTGCCTCCCACCAGAGTTTGTTAACCAGAATCCCTTGCAAACCTAAAATTTTCTGTGGTGGAAAGTTCTGGAATCTGCGTGGATCCACAAATTTCCACCCACCCTGCGTCCCCCAAAGTCCTACGAGAAAAACGGTACCTCACTTGTGCGGGTCGGCCTATTGCCCGCGACAGGAAACGGCGCAAAACGCAACGTGGTCACGCCTCAATATCGCAATGAAAAATGACCTTTTTTTGGCAAAGTGCCTAGCTCTTGTTTTTTAACCCTAGCTCTGTGGAAACATTGGAAAACCTAGAAAACCTATATATTTTTAAAAACTAGACACCCAGGGGAATCCAGGATGTGGTGACTTGACAGCCACCCATGAGGGTCTGTTACCCAGAATCCCTTGCAAACCTAAAAAATTGTCCAAAAAAACACATTTTTCCCACATTTCTGTGGTGGAAAGTTCCGGAATCTGCGTGGATCCACAAATTTCCACCCACCCCGCATCCCCAAAGTCTTACGAGAAAAATGGTACCTCACTTGTGGGGGTCGGCCTAGGGCCCGCGACAGGAAACGGCACAAAACGCAACGTGGTCACACCTCAATATCGCAGTGAAAAATGGCACATTTTTGGCAAAGTGCCTAGCTCTAGTTTTTGAACCCTAGCTCTGCGGGGCACCTTGGGAAACATAGCAAACCTATACATTTTTAAAAACTAGACACCCAGGGGAATCCAGGATGGGGTGACTTGACTGCCTCCCACCTGAGTCTGTTACCCAGAATCCCTTGCAAACCTAAAAAATTGTCAAAAAAAACATATTATCTCAAAATTTCTGTGGTGGAAAGTTCCGTAATCTGTGTGGATCCACAAATTTTCACCCACCCCGCGTTCCCTAAAGTCTTACGAGAAAAACGGTACCTCACTTGTGGGTTCGGCCTAGTGCCCGCGGCAGAAAACTGCACAAAACGCCACGTGGTCACACCTCAATTTCACAGTGAAAAATGACCCTTTTTAGGCAAAATGTCTAGCTGGTTTTTGAACCCTAGCTCTGCGGGCATCTTGGGAAACCTAGCGAACCTATTCATTTTTTAAAACTAGACACCCACGGGAATCCAGGATGGGGTGACTTGACTGCCTCCCACCAGAGTCTGTTACCCAGAATCCCTTGCAAACCTAAAAAATTGTCAAAAAAAACATATTTTCTCAACATTTCTGTGGTGGAAAGTTCCGGAATCTGTGTGGATCCACAAATTTCCACCGACCCCGCGTTTCCTAAAGTCTTATGAGAAAAACGGTACCTCACTTGTGGGGGTCGGCCTAGTGCCCGCGGCAGGAAACTGCACAAAACGCAACATGGTCACACCTCAAGTTCGCAGTGAAAAAGGACCCTTTTTTGGCATAATGTCTAGCTGTAGTTTTTGAACCCTAGCTCTGCGGGCACTTTGGGAAACCTACCAACCTATACATTTTTGAAAACTAGACACCCAGGGGAATCCAGGATGGGGTGACTTGACTGCCTTCCACCAGGGTCTGTTACCCAGAATTCCTTGTAAACCTAAAAAATTGTCCAAAAAAACACATTTTCCCCACATTTCTGTGGTGGAAAGTTCCGGAATCTGCGTAGATCCACAAATTTTCACCCACCCCGCGTTCCCCAAAGTCTTACGAGAAAAACTGTACCTTACTTGTGTGGGTCGGCCTAGTGCCCGCGGCAGGAAAAGGCGCAGAATGCAACGTAGTCAAATCTCAATTTCGCAGTGAAAAAGGACCCTTTTTGGGCAAAATGCCTAGCTCTAGTTTTTGAACCCTAGCTCTGTGGACACCTTGGGAAACCTAGCAAACCTATACATTTTTTAAAACTGGACACCCAGGGGAATCCAGGATGGGGTGACTTGACTGCCTCCCACCAGGGTCTGTTACCCAGAATCCCTTGCAAACCTATAAAATTGTCAAAAAACCCATATTTTCTCCACATTCCTGTGGTAGAAAGTTCCGGAATCTGTGTGGATCCAGTAATTTCCACCCACCACGCGTCCCCCAAAGTCTTACGAGAAAAACGATACCTCACTTGTGCGGGTCGGCCTAGTGCCCGTGACAAGAAACGGCACAAAACGCAACGTGGTCACACCTCAATATCGCAGTGAAAAATGACCCTTTTTTGGCAAAATGTCTAGCTATAGTTTTTGAACCCTAGCTCTGCGGACACCTTGGGAAACCTAGCAAACCTATACATTTTTTTAAACTGGACACCCAGGGGAATCCAGGATGGGGTGACTTGACTGCCTCCCACCAGGGTCTGTTACCCAGAATCCCTTGCAAACCTAAACAATTGTCCAAAAAAACACTTTTTCCCCACATTTCTGTGGTGGAAAGTTCCGGAATCTGCGTGGATCCACAAATTTCCACCCACCCAGTGTCCCCAAAGTCTTATGAGAAAAACGGTACCTCACTTGTCTGGGTCGGCCTAGTGCCCGTGGCAGGAAACGGTGCAAAACGCAACGTGGTCACACCTCAATTTCACAGTGAAAAATGACCCTTTTTTGGCAAAATGTCTAGCTGGTTTTTGAACCCTAGCTCTTCGGGCACCTTGGGAAACCTAGCGAATCTATTCATTTTTGAAAACTAGACACGCAGGGGAATCCAGGATGGGGTGACTTGACTGCCTCCCACCAGAGTCTGTTACCCAGAATCCCTTACAAACCTAAAAAAGTGTAAAAAAAAAACATATTTTCTCAACATTTCTGTGGAGGAAAGTTCCGGAATCTGCGTGGATCCACAAATTTCCACCCACCCCGCTTCCCCCAAAGCCTTACGAGAAAAACGGTACCTCACTTGTGCGGGTCGGCCTTGTGTCCGTGATGAGAAACGGCACAAAACGCAACGTGGTCACACCACAATATCGCATTGAAAAATGACCCTTTTTTGGCAAAATGTCTAGCTGTAGTTTTTGAACCCTAGCTCTGCAAGCACCTTGGGAAACCTAGCAAACCTATACATTTTTGAAAACTAGACACCCAGGGGAATCCAGGATGGGGTGACTTGACTGCCTCCCACCAGAGTCTGTTACCCAGAATCCCTTGCAAACCTAAACAATTATCAAAAAACCCATATTTTCTCCACATTTCTGTGGTGAAAAGTTCCGGAATCTGCGTGGATCCACAAATTTCCACCCACCCCGCGTCCCCCAAAGCCTTACGAGAAAAACGGTACCTCACTTGTGGGGGTCGGCCTAGTGCCCCCGGCAGGAAACTGCACAAAACGCAACGTGGTCACACCTCAATTTCGCAGTGAAAAATGACCCTTTTTTGGCAAAATGTCTAGCGTAGTTCTTGAACCCTAGCTCTGCGGGCACCTTGGGAAACCTACCAACCTATACATTTTTTAAAACTAGAGACCCAGGGGAATCCAGGATGGGGTGACTTGACTGCCACCCACCAGGATCTGTTACCCAGAATCTCTTGCAAACCTAAAAAAGTGTAAAAAAAAACAAATTTTCCCCACATTTCTGTAGTGGAAAGTTCAGGAATCTGCGTAGATCCACAAATTTTCACCCACCCCGCGTTCCCCAAAGTCTTACGAGAAAAACGGTACCTCACTTGTGTTGGTCGGCCTAGTGCCCGCGGCAGGAAAAGGCGCAGAACGCAACGTAGTCAAATCTCAATTTCGCAGTGAAAAATTACCCTTTTTGGACAAAATGCCTAGCTCTAGTTTTTGAACCCTAGCTCTGCGGACACCTTGGGACACCTAGGAAACCTATACATTTTTTTAAACTAGACACCCAGGGGAATCCAGGATGGGGTGACTTGACTGCCTCTAACCAGGGTCTGTTACCCAGAATCCCTTGCAAACCTATAAAATTGTAAAAAAACCCATATTTTCTCCGCATTCCTGTGGTGGAAAGTTCCGGAATCTGTGTGGATCCACAAATTTCCACCCACCACGCGTCCCGCAAAGTCTTACGAGAAAAACGATACCTCACTTGTGCGGGTCGGCCTAGTGCCCGTGACAAGAAACAGCACAAAACGCAAAGTGGTCACACCTCAATATCGCAGTGAAAAATGACCCTTTTTTGGCAAAATGTCTAGCTATAGTTTTTGAACCCTAGCTCTGCGGACACCTTGGGAAACCTAGCAAACCTATACATTTTTTAAAACTAGACACCCAGGGGAATCCAGGATGGGGTGACTTGACTGCCTCCCACCAGGGTCTGTTACCCAGAATCCCTTGCCAACCTAAAAAATTGTCCAAAAAACCACATTTTCCCCACATTTCTGTGGTGGAAAGTTCCGAAATCTGCGTGGATCCACAAATTTCCACCCACCCCGCGTCCCCAAAGTCTTACGAGAAAATAGGTACCTCACTTGTGTGGGTCGGCCAAGTGCCCGTGGAAGGAAACGGTGCAAAACGCAACGTGGTCACACCTCAATTTCGCAGTGAAAAATGACCCTTTTTTGGCAAAATGTCTAGCTGGTTTTTGAACCCTAGCTCTGCGGGCACCTTGGGAAACCGAGCGAACCTATTCATTTTTGAAAACTAGACACCCAGGGGAATCCAGGATGGGGTGACTTGACTGCCTCCCACCAGAGTCCGTTACCCAGAATCCCTTGCAAACCTAAAAAATTGTCAAAAAAAACATATTTTCTCCACATTTCTGTGGTGGAAAGTTCCGGAATCTGCGTGGATCCACAAATTTCCACACACCCCGTGTCCCCCAAAGTCTTACGAGAAAAACGGTACCTCACTTGTGCGGGTCGGCCTAGTGCCCGCAACAGGAAACGGCGCAAAACGCAACGTGGTCCCACCTCAATATCGCAGTGAAAAATGAAATTTTTTTGGCAAAGTGCCTAGCTCTTGTTTTTTAACCCTAGCTCTGCGCACACATTGGGAAACCTAGCAAACCTATACATTTTTAAAAACTAGACACCCAGGGGAATCCAGGATGGGGTGACTTGACTGCCTCCCACCAGAGTCTGTTACCCAGAATCCCTTGCAAGCCTAAAAAATTGACAAAAAAAACATATTTTCTCAACATTTCTGTGGTGGAAGTTCTGGAATCTGTGTGGATCCACAAATTGCCACCCACCCCGCGTTCCCTAAAGTCTTACGAGAAAAACGGTACCTCACTTGTGGGGGTCGGCCTAGTGCCCACGGCAGGAAACTGCACAAAACGCAACATGGTCACACCTCAATTTCGCAGTGAAAAATGACCCTTTTTGGGCAAAATGCCTAGCTCTAGTTTTTAAACCCTAGCTTTGTGGACACCTTGGGAAACCTAGCAAACCTATACATTTTTCAAAACTAGACACCCAGGGGAATCCAGGATGGGGTGACTTGATTGCCTCCCACCAGGGTCTGTTACCCAGAATCCCTTGCAAACCTAAAAAATTGTCAAAAAAAACATATTTTCTCAAAATGTCTGTGGTGGAAAGTTCCAGAATCTGTGTGGATCCACAAATTTCCACCCACCCCGTGTTCCCTAAAGTCTTACGAGAAAAACGGTACCTCACTTGTTGGGGTCGGCCTAGTGCCCGCGGCAGAAAACTACACAAAACGCAACGTGGTCACACCACATTTTCGCAGTGAAAAATGACCCTTTTTTGGCAAAATGTCTAGCTAGTTTTTGAACCCTAGCTCTGCGGGCACCTTGGGAAACCTAGCGAACCTATTCATTTTTGAAAACTAGACACCCAGGGGAATCCAGGATGGGGTGACTTGACTGCCTCCCACCAGAGTCTGTTACCCAGAATCCCTTGCAAACCTAAAAAAGTGTCCAAAAAAAACATATTTTCTCAACATTTCTGTGGTGGAAAGTTCCGGAATCTGTGTGGATCCACAAATTTCCACCCACCCCGCGTTCCCCAAAGTCTTACGAGAAAAACTGTACCTCACTTGTGTGGGTCGGCCTAGTGCCCGCGGCAGGAAAAGGCGCAGAATGCAACATAGTCAAATCTCAATTTCGCAGTGAAAAATGACCCTTTTTGGGCAAAATGCCAAGCTCTAGTTTTTGAACCCTAGCTCTGCGGACACCTTGGGAAACCTAGCAAACCTATACATTTTTTAAAACTGGACACCCAGGGGAATCCAGGATGGGGTGACTTGACTGCATCCCACCAGGGTCTGTTACCCAGAATCCCTTGCAAACCTATCAAATTGTCAAAAAACCCATATTTTCTCCACATTCCTGTGGTGGAAAGTTTCGGAATCTGCGTGGATCCAGAAATTTCCACCCACCACGCGTCCCCCAAAGTCTTACGTGAAAAACGATACCTCACTTGTGCGGGTCGTCCTAGTGTCCGTGACAAGAAACGGCACAAAACGCAACGTGGTCACACCTCAATATCGCAGTGAAAAATGACCCTTTTTTGGCAAAATGTCTAGCTGTAGTTTTTGAACCCTAGCTCTGCGGGCACCTTGGGAAACCTAGCAAACCTATACATTTTTAAAAACTAGACACCCATGGGAATCCAGGATGGGGTGACTTGACTGCCTCCCACCAGGGTCTGTTACCCAGAATCCCTTGCAAACCTGAAAAATTGTCAAAAAACCCATATTTTCTCCACATTCCTGTGGTGGAAAGTTCCGGAATCTGTGTGGATCCAGAAATTTCTACCCACCACGCGTCCCCCAAAGTCTTACGAGAAAAACGATACCTCACTTGTGCGGGTCGGCCTAGTGTCCGTGACAAGAAACGGCACAAAACGCAACGTGGTCACACCTCAATATCGCAGTGAAAAATGACCCTTTTTTGGCAAAATATCTAGCTGTAGTTTTTGAACCCTAGCTCTGCGGGCACCTTGGGAAACCTAGAAAACCTATACATTTTTGAAAACTAGACACCCAGGGGAATCCAGGATGAGGTGACTTGACTGCCTCCCACCAGGGTCTGTTACCCAGAATCCCTTGCGAACCTAAAAAATTGTCAAAAAACCCATATTTTCTCCACATTCCTGTGGTGGAAAGTCCCGGAATCTGTGTGGATCCAGAAATTTCCACCCACCACGCGTCCCCCAAAGTCTTACGAGAAAAACAATACCTCACTTGTGCGGGTCGGCCTAGTGTCCGTGACAAGAAACGGCACAAAACGCAACGTGGTCACACCTCAATATCGCAGTGAAAAATGACCCTTTTTTGGCAAAATGTCTAGCTGTAGTTTTTGAACCCTAGCTCTGCGGGCACCTTGGGAAACCTAGCAAACCTATACATTTTTGAAAACTAGACACCCAGAGAAATCCAGGATGGGGTGACTTGACTGCCTCCCACCAGGGTCTGTTACCCAGAATCCCTTGCAAACCTAAATAATTGTCAAAAAAACCACATTTTCCCCACATTTCTGTGGTGGAAAGTTCCGGAATCTGCGTGAATCCACAAATTTCCACCCACCCCGCGTCCCCAAAGTCTTACGAGAAAATAGGTATCTCACTTGTGTGGGTCGGCCTAGTGCCCGTGGCAGGAAACGGTGCAAAACGCAACGTGGTCACACCTCAATTTCGCAGTGAAAAATGACCCTTTTTTGGCAAAATGTCTAGCTGGTTTTTGAACCCTAGCTCTGCGGGCACCTTGGGAAACCGAGCGAACCTATTCATTTTTGAAAACTAGACACCCAGGGGAATCCAGGATGGGGTGACTTGACTGCCTCCCACCAGAGTCTGTTACCCAGAATCCCTTGCAAACCTAAAAATTGTCAAAAAAACATATTTTCTCCACATTTCTGTGGTGAAAAGTTCTGGAATCTGTGTGGATCCACAAATTTCCACGCACCCCGCGTCCCCCAAAGTCATACGAGAAAAACGGTACCTCACTTGTGCGGGTCGGCCTTGTGCCCCCGACAGGAATTGGCGCAAAACGCAATGTGGTCACACCTCAATATCGCAGTGAAAAATGACCTTTTTTTGGCAAAGTGCCTAGCTCTAGTTTTTGAACCCTAGCTCTGCGGGGCACCTTGGGAAACCTAGCAAACCTATACATTTTTAAAAACTAGACACCCAGGGGAATCCAGGATGGGGTGACTTGACTGCCTCCCACCTGAGTCTGTTACCCAGAATCCCTTGCAAACCTAAAAAATTGTCAAAAAAAACATATTTTCTCAAAATTTCTGTGGTGGAAAGTTCCGGAATCTGTGTGGATCCACAAATTTCCACCCACCCCGTGTTCCCTAAACTCTTACGAGAAAAAAGGTACCTCACTTGTGGGGGTCGGCCTAGTGACCGCGGCAGAAAACTACACAAAACGCAACGTGGTCACACCTCAATTTTGCAGTGAAAAATGACCCTTTTTTGGCAAAATGTCTAGCTAGTTTTTGAACCCTAGCTCTGCGGGCACCTTGGGAAACCTAGCGAACCTATTCATTTTTGAAAACTAGACACCCAGGGGAATCCAGGATGGGGTGACTTGACTGCCTCCCACCAGAGTCTATTACCCAGAATCCCTTGCAAACCTAAAAAAGTGTCAAAAAAACATATTTTCTCAACATTTCTGGGGTGGAAAGTTCCGGAATCTGTGTGGATCCACAAATTTCCACCCACCCCGCGTTCCCCAAAGTATTACGAGAAAAACTGTACCTCACTTGTGTGGGTCGGCCTAGTGCCCGCGGCAGGAAAAGGCGCAGAATGCAACGTAGTCAAATCTCAATTTCGCAGTGAAAAATGACCCTTTTTGGGCAAAATGCCTAGCTCTAGTTTTTGAACCCTAGCTCTGCGGACACCTTGGGAAACGTAGCAAACCTATACATTTTTTAAAACTGGACACCCAGGGGAATCCAGGATGGGGTGACTTGACTGCCTCCCACCAGGGTCTGTTACCCAGAATCCCTTGCAAACCTATAAAATTGTCAAAAAACCCATATTTTCTCCACATTCCTGTGGTGGAAAGTTCCGGAATCTGTGTGGATCCAGAAATTTCCACCCACCACGCGTCCCCCAAAGTCTTACGAGAAAAATAATACCTCACTTGTGCGGTTCGGCCTAGTGTCCGTGACAAGAAACGGCACAAAACGCAACGTGGTCACACCTCAATATCGCAGTGAAAAATGACCCTTTTTTGGCAAAATGTCTAGCTGTAGTTTTTGAACCCTAGCTCTGCGGGCACCTTGGGAAACCTAGCAAACCTATACATTTTTGAAAACTAGACACCCAGGGGAATCCAGGATGGGGTGACTTGACTGCCTCCCACCAGGGTATGTTACCCAGAATCCCTTGCAAACCTAAAAAAATGTCAAAAAACCCATATTTTCTCCACATTCCTGTGGTGGAAAGTCCCGGAATCTGTGTGGATCCAGAAATTTCCACCCACCACGCGTCCCCCAAAGTCTTACGAGAAAAACGATACCTCACTTGTGCGGGTCAGCCTAGTGTCCGTGACAAGAAACGGCACAAAACGCAACGTGGTCACACCTCAATATCGCAGTGAAAAATGACCCTTTTTTGGCAAAATGTCTAGCTGTAGTTTTTGAACCCTAGCTCTGCGGGCACCTTGGGAAACCTAGCAAACCTATACATTTTTGAAAACTAGACACCCAGAGGAATCCAGGATGGGTTGACTTGACTGCCTCCCACCAGGGTCTGTTACCCAGAATCCCTTGCAAACCTAAAAAATTGTCAAAAAAAACACATTTTCCCCACATTTCTGTGGTGGAAAGTTCCGGAATCTGCGTGAATCCACAAATTTCCACCCACCCCACGTCCCCCAAGGTCATACGAGAAAAATGGTACCTCACTTGTGCGGGTCGGCCTTGTGCCCCCGACAGGAATTGGCGCAAAACGCAATGTGGTCACACCTCAATATCGCAGTGAAAAATGACCTTTTTTTGGCAAAGTGCCTAGCTCTAGTTTTTGAACCCTAGCTCTGCGGACACATTGAGAAACCTAGCAGACCTATACATTTTTAAAAACTAGACACCCAGGGGAATCCAGGATGGTGTGACTTGACTGCCTCCCACCAGAGTCTGTTACCCAGAATCCCTTGCAAACCTAAAAAATTGTCAAAAAAACCATATTTTCTCAACATTTCTGTGGTGGAAAGTTCCGGAATCTGTGTGGATCCACAAATTTCCATGCACCCCGCGTTCCCTAAAGTCTTACGAGAAAAACGGTACTTCACTTGTGGGGGTCAGCCTAGTGCCCGTGGCAGGAAACTGCACAAAACGCAACGTGGTCACACCTCAATTTCGCAGTGAAAAATGACCCTTTTTTGGCAAAATGTCTAGCTGTAGTTTTTGAACCCTAGCTCTGCGGACACCTTGGGAAACCTACCAACCTTTACATTTTTGAAAACTAGACACCCAGAGGAATCCAGGATGGGGTGAATTGACTGCCTCCCACCAGGGTCTGTTACCCAGAATCCCTTGCAAACCTAAAAAATTGTCAAAAAAACACATTTTCCCCACATTTCTGTGGTGGAAAGTTCCGGAATCTGCGTGAATCCACAAATTTCCACCCACCCCGCGTCCCCAAAGTCTTACGAGAAAATAGGTACCTCACTTGTGCGGGTCGGCCTATTGCCCGCGACAGGAAACGGCGCAAAACGCAACGTGGTCACGCCTCAATATCGCAATGAAAAATGACCTTTTTTTGGCAAAGTGCCTAGCTCTTGTTTTTTAACCCTAGCTCTGTGGACACATTGGGAAACCTAGAAAACCTATATATTTTTAAAAACTAGACACCCAGGGGAATCCAGGATGGGGTGACTTGACAGCCACCCATGAGGGTCTGTTACCCAGAATCCCTTGCAAACCTAAAAAATTGTCCAAAAAAAAACATTTTTCCCACATTTCTGTGGTGGAAAGTTCCGGAATCTGCGTGGATCCACAAATTTCCACCCACCCCGCATCCCCAAAGTCTTACGAGAAAAATGGTACCTCACTTGTGGGGGTCGGCCTAGGGCCCGCGACAGGAAACGGCGCAAAACGCAACGTGGTCACACCTCAATATCGCAGTGAAAAATGGCACATTTTTGGCAAAGTGCCTAGCTCTAGTTTTTGAACCCTAGCTCTGCGGGGCACCTTGGGAAACATAGCAAACCTATACATTTTTAAAAACTAGACACCCAGGGGAATCCAGGATGGGGTGACTTGACTGCCTCCCACCTGAGTCTGTTACCCAGAATCCCTTGCAAACCTAAAAAATTGTCAAAAAAAACATATTATCTCAAAATTTCTGTGGTGGAAAGTTCCGTAATCTGTGTGGATCCACAAATTTTCACCCACCCCGCGTTCCCTAAAGTCTTACGAGAAAAACGGTACCTCACTTGTGGGGGTCGGCCTAGTGCCCGCGGCAGAAAACTGCACAAAACGCCACGTGGTCACACCTCAATTTCACAGTGAAAAATGACCCTTTTTTGGCAAAATGTCTAGCTGGTTTTTGAACCCTAGCTCTGCGGGCATCTTGGGAAACCTAGCGAACCTATTCATTTTTTAAAACTAGACACCCACGGGAATCCAGGCTGGGGTGACTTGACTGCCTTCCACCAGGGTCTGTTACCCAGAATTCCTTGCAAACCTAAAAAATTGTCCAAAAAAACACATTTTCCCCACATTTCTGTGGTGGAAAGTTCCGGAATCTGCGTAGATCCACAAATTTTCACCCACCCCGCGTTCCCCAAAGTCTTACGAGAAAAACTGTACCTTACTTGTGTGGGTCGGCCTAGTGCCCGCGGCAGGAAAAGGCGCAGAATGCAACGTAGTCAAATCTCAATTTCGCAGTGAAAAAGGACCCTTTTTGGGCAAAATGCCTAGCTCTAGTTTTTGAACCCTAGCTCTGCGGACACCTTGGGAAACCTAGCAAACCTATACATTTTTTAAAACTGGACACCCAGGGGAATCCAGGATGGGGTGACTTGACTGCCTCCCACCAGGGTCTGTTACCCAGAATCCCTTGCAAACCTATAAAATTGTCAAAAAACCCATATTTTCTCCACATTCCTGTGGTGGAAAGTTCCGGAATCTGTGTGGATCCAGTAATTTCCACCCACCACGCGTCCCCCAAAGTCTTACGAGAAAAACGATACCTCACTTGTGCGGGTCGGCCTAGTGCCCGTGACAAGAAACGGCACAAAACGCAACGTGGTCACACCTCAATATCGCAGTGAAAAATGACCCTTTTTTGGCAAAATGTCTAGCTATAGATTTTGAACCCTAGCTCTGCGGACACCTTGGGAAACCTAGAAAACCTATACATTTTTTAAAACTGGACACCCAGGGGAATCCAGGATGGGGTGACTTGACTGCCTCCCACCAGGGTCTGTTACCCAGAATCCCTTGCAAACCTAAAAAATTGTCAAAAAAAATACATTTTCCCCACATTTCTGTGGTGGAAAGTTCCGGAATCTGCGTGGATCCACAAATTTCCACCCACCCCGCGTCCCCCAAAGTCTTACGAGAAAATTGGTACCTCACTTGTGCGGGTCGGCCTTGTGCCCGCGACAGGAATTGGCGCAAAACGCAATGTGGTCACACCTCAATATCGCAGTGAAAAATGACCTTTTTTTGGCAAAGTGCCTAGCTCTAGTTTTTGAACCCTAGCTCTGCGGACACATTGAGAAACCTAGCAGACCTATACATTTTTAAAAACTAGACACCCAGGGGAATCCAGGATGGGGTGACTTGACTGCCTCCCACCAGAGTCTGTTACCCAGAATCCCTTGCAAACCTAAAAAATTGTCAAAAAAAAACATATTTTCTCAACATTTCTGTGCTGGAAAGTTCCGGAATCTGTGTGGATCCACAAATTTCAATGCACCCCGCGTTCCCTGAAGTCTTACGAGAAAAACGGTACTTCACTTGTGGGGGTCGGCCTAGTGCCCGTGGCAGGAAACTGCACAAAACGCAACGTGGTCACACCTCAATTTCGCAGTGAAAAATGACCCATTTTTTGGCAAAATGTCCAGCTGTATTTTTTGAACCCTAGCTCTGCGGACACCTTGGGAAACCTACCAACCTATACATTTTTGAAAACTAGACACCCAGGGGAATCCAGGATGGGGTGACTTGACTGCCTCCCACCAGGGTCTGTTACCCAGAATTCCTTGCAAACCTAAAAAATTGTCAAAAAAAACACACTTTCCCCACATTTCTGTGGTGGAAAGTTCCGGAATCTGCATGGATCCACAAATTTCCACCCACCCCGTGTCCCCAAAGTCTTATGAGAAAAATGGTACCTCACTTGTCTGGGTCGGCCTAGTGCCCGTGGCAGGAAACGGTGCAAAACGCAACGTGGTCACACCTCAATTTCACAGTGAAAAATGACCCTTTTTTGGCAAAATGTCTAGCTGGTTTTTGAACCCTAGCTCTTCGGGCACCTTGGGAAACCTAGTGAACCTATTCATTTTTTTAAACTAGACACCCAGGGGAATCCAGGATGGGTGACTTGACAGCCTCCCACTAGGATCTGTTACCCAGAATCCCTTGCAAACTTAAAAAATTGTCATAAAAAACATATTTTCTCCACATTTCTGTGGTGGAAAGTTACGGAATCTGCGTGGAGCCACAAGTATCCATCCACCCCGCGTTCTCCAAAGTCTTACGAGAAAAATGGTACCTCATTTGTGTGGGTCGACCTAGTGCCCGCGACAGGAAACGGCGCAAAACACAACATGGTCACACCTCAATATCGCAGTGAAAAATGATCCTTTTTTGGCAAAATGTCTAGCTGTAGTTTTTGAACCCGAGCTCTGCGGGCACCTTGGGAAACCTAGCAAACCTATACATTTTTTAAAACTAGACACCCAGGGGAATCCAGGATGGGGTGACTTGACTGCCTCCCACCAGGGTCTGTTACCCAGAATTCCTTGCAAACCTAAAAAATTGGTAAAAAACAACGTTTTTTCTCCACATTTCTGAGGTGGAAAGTTCCGGAATCTGCGTGGATCCACAAATTTCCACCACCCCGCGTCCCCAAAGTCTTACGAGAAAAATGGTACCTCACTTGTGCGGGTCGGCCTAGTGCCCGCGACAGAAAACGGCGCAAAACGCAACGTGGTCACACCTCAATATCGCAGTGAAAAATGGCACATTTTTGGCAAAGTGCCTAGCTCTAGTTTTTGAACCCTAGCTCTGCGGGGCACCTTGGGAAACCTAGCAAACCTATTCATTTTTAAAAACTAGACACCCAGGGGAATCCAGGATGGGGTGACTTGACTGCCTCCCACCTGAGTCTGTTACCCAGAATCCCCTGCAAACCTAAAAAATTGTCAAAAAAAACATATTTTCTCAAAATTTCTGTGGTGGAAAGTTCCGGAATCTGTGTGGATCCACAAATTTCCACCCACCCCGCGTTCCCTAAAGTCTTACGAGAAAAACAGTACCTCACTTGTGGGGGTCGGCCTAGTGCCCGCGGCATAAAACTGCACAAAACGCAACGTGGTCACACCTCAATTTCGCAGTGAAAAATGACCCTTTTTTGGCAAAATGTCTAGCTAGTTTTTGAACCCTAGCTCTGCGGGCACCTTGGGAAACCTAGCAAACCTATACATTTTTTAAAACTGGACACCCAGGGGAATCCAGAATGGGGTGACTTGACTGCCTCCCACCAGGGTCTGTTACCCAGAATCCCTTGCAAACCTAAAAAATTGTCAAAAAACCCATATTTTCTCCACATTCCTGTGGTGGAAAGTTCCGGAATCTGTGTGGATCCAGAAATTTCCACCCACCACGCGTCCCCCAAAGTCTTACGAGAAAAACGATACCTCACTTGTGCGGGTCGGCCTAGTGTCCGTGACAAGAAACGGCACAAAACGCAACGTGGTCACACCTCAATATCGCAGTGAAATATGACCCTTTTTTGGCAAAATGTCTAGCTGTAGTTTTTGAACCCTAGCTCTGCGGGCACCTTGGGAAACCTAGCAAACCTATACATTTTTGAAAACTAGACACCCAGAGGAATCCAGGATGGGGTGACTTGACTGCCTCCCACCAGGGTCTGTTACCCAGAATCCCTTGCAAACCTAAAAAATTGTCAAAAAAACCACATTTTCCCCACATTTCTGTGGTGGAAAGTTCCGAAATCTGCGTGAATCCACAAATTTCCACCCACCCCACGTCCCCAAAGTCTTACGAGAAAATAGGTACCTCACTTGTGTGGGTCGGCCTAGTGCCCGTGGCAGGAAACGGTGCAAAACGCAACGTGGTCACACCTCAATTTCGCAGTGAAAAATGACCCATTTTTGGCAAAATGTCTAGCTGGTTTTTGAACGCTAGCTCTGCGGGCACCTTGGTAAACCGAGCGAACCTATTCATTTTTGAAAACTAGACACCCAGGGGAATCCAGGATGGGGTGACTTGACTGCCTCCCACCAGAGTCTGTTACCCAGAATCCCTTGCAAACCTAAAAAATTGTCAAAAAAAACATATTTTCTCCACATTTCTGTGGTGGAAAGTTCCGGAATCTGCGTGGATCCACAAATTTCCACCCACCCCGCGTCCCCCAAAGTCTTACGAGAAAAACGGTACCTCACGTGTGCGGGTCGGCCTTGTGCCCGCAACAGGAATTGGCGCAAAACGCAATGTGGTCACACCTCAATATCGCAGTGAAAAATGACCTTTTTTTGGCAAAGTGCCTAGCTCTAGTTTTTGAACCCTAGCTCTGTGGACACATTGAGAAACCTAGCAGACCTATACATTTTTAAAAACTAGACACCCAGGGGAATCCAGGATGGGGTGACTTGACTGCCTCCCACCAGAGTCTGTTACCCAGAATCCCTTGCAAACCTAAAAAATTGTCAAAAAAACCACATTTTCCCCACATTTCTGTGGTGGAAAGTTCCGGAATCTGCGTGAATCCACAAATTTCCACCCACCCCGCGTCCCCAAAGTCTTACGAGAAAATAGGTACCTCACTTGTGTGGGTCGGCCTAGTGCCCGTGGCAGGAAACAGTGCAAAACGCAACGTGGTCACACCTCAATTTCGCAGTGAAAAATGACCCTTTTTTGGCAAAATGTCTAGCTGGTTTTTGAACCCTAGCTCTGCGGGCACCTTGGGAAACCGAGCGAACCTATTCATTTTTGAAAACTAGACACCCAGGGGAATCCAGGATGGGGTGACTTGACTGCCTCCCACCAGAGTCTGTTACCCAGAATCCCTTGCAAACCTAAAAAATTGTCAAAAAAACCATATTTTCTCCACATTTCTGTGGTGGAAAGTTCCGGAATCTGCGTGGATCCACAAATTTCCACCCACCCCGCGTCCCCCAAAGTCTTACGAGAAAAACGGTACCTCATTTGTGCGGGTCGGCCTTGTGCCCGCAACAGGAATTGGCGCAAAACGCAATGTGGTCACACCTCAATATCGCAGTGAAAAATGACCTTTTTTTGGCAAAGTGCCTAGCTCTAGTTTTTGAACCCTAGCTCTGCGGACACATTGAGAAACCTAGCAGACCTATACATTTTTAAAAACTAGACACCCAGGGGAATCCAGGATGGGGTGACTTGACTGCCTCCCACCAGAGTCTGTTACCCAGAATCCCTTGCAAACCTAAAAAATTGTCAAAAAAAACATATTTTCTCAACATTTCTGTGATGGAAAGTTCCGGTATCTGCGTGGAGCCACAAATTTCCACCCACCCCGCGTTCCCCAAAGTCTTACGAGAAAAACTGTACCTCACTTGTGTGGGTCGGCCTAGTGCCCGCGGCAGGAAAAGGCGCAGAATGCAACGTAGTCAAATCTCAATTTCGCAGTGAAAAATGACCCTTTTTGGGCAAAATGCCAAGCTCTAGTTTTTGAACCCTAGCTCTGCGGACACCTTGGGAAACCTAGCAAACCTATACATTTTTTAAAACTGGACACGCAGGGGAATCCAGGATGGGGTGACTTGACTGCCTCCCACCAGAGTCTGTTACCCAGAATCCCTTGCAAGCCTAAAAAATTGACAAAAAAACATATTTTCTCACCATTTCTGTGGTGGAAGTTCTGGAATCTGTGTGGATCCACAAATTGCCACCCACCCCGCGTTCCCTAAAGTCTTACGAGAAAAACGGTACCTCACTTGTGGGGGTCGGCCTAGTGCCCGCGGCAGGAAACTGCACAAAACGCAACATGGTCACACCTCAATTTCGCAGTGAAAAATGACCCTTTTTGGGCAAAATGCCTAGCTCTAGTTTTTAAACCCTAGCTCTGTGGACACCTTGGGAAACCTAGCAAACCTATACATTTTTCAAAACTAGACACCCAGGGGAATCCAGGATGGGGTGACTTGATTGCCTCCCACCAGGGTCTGTTACCCAGAATCCCTTGCAAACCTATAAAATTGTCAAAAACCCATATTTTCTCCACATTCCTGTGGTGGAAAGTTCCGGAATCTGTGTGGATCCACAAATTTCCACTCACCACGCGTCCCCCAAAGTCTTACGAGAAAACCGATACCTCACTTGTGCGGGTCGGCCAAGTGCCCGTGACAGGAAACGGCACAAAACGCAACGTGGTCACACCTCAATTTTGCTGTGAAAAATGACCCTTTTTTGCCAAAATGTCAGGCTGGTTTTTGAACCCTAGCTCTGCGGGCACCTTGGGAAACCAGAGAACCTATTCATTTTTGAAAACTAGACACCCAGGGGAATCCAGGATGGGGTGACTTGACTGCCTCCCACCAGAGTTTGTTAACCAGAATCCCTTGCAAACCTACAAATTTCTGTGGTGGAAAGTTCCGGAATCTGCGTGGATCCACAAATTTCCACCCACCCTGCGTCCCCCAAAGTCTTACGAGAAAAACGGTTCCTCACTTGTGCGGGTCGGCCTATTGCCCGCGACAGGAAACGGCGCAAAACGCAACATGGTCACGCCTCAATATCGCAATGAAAACTGACCTTTTTTTGGCAAAGTGTCTAGCTCTTGTTTTTTAACTCTAGCTCTGCGGTCACATTGGGAAACCTAGCAAACCTATACACTTTTAAAAACTAGACACCCAGGGGAATCCAGGATGGGGTGACTTGACAGCCACCCACCAGGGTCTGTTACCCAGATTCCCTTGCAAACCTAAAAAATTGTCCAAAAAAACACATTTTCCCCACATTTCTGTGGTGGAAAGTTCCGGAATCTGCGTGGATCCATAAATTTCCACCCACCCCGCGTCCCCAAAGTCTTACGAGAAAAATGGTACCTCACTTGTGGGGGTCGGCCTAGTGCCCGCAACAGGAAACGGCGCAAAACGCAACGTGGTCACACCTCAATATCGCAGTGAAAAATGGCACATTTTTGGCAAAGTGCCTAGCTCTAGTTTTTGAACCCTAGCTCTGCGGGGCACCTTGGGAAACCTAGCAAACCTATACATTTTTAAAAACTAGACACCCAGGGGAATCCAGGATGGGGTGACTTGACTGCCTCCCACCTGAGTCTGTTACCCAGAATCCCTTGCAAACCTAAAAAATTGTCAAAAAAACCATATTTTCTCAAAATTTCTGTGGTGGAAAGTTCCGGAATCTGTGTGGATCCACAAATTTCCACCCACCCCGTGTTCCCTAAAGTCTTACGAGAAAAACGGTACCTCACTTGTGGGGGTCGGCCTAGTGCCCGCGGCAGAAAACTACACAAAACGCAACGTGGTCACACCTCAATTTCGCAGTGAAAAATGACCCTTTTTTGGCAAAATGTCTAGCTAGTTTTTGAACCCTAGCTCTGCGGGCACCTTGGGAAACCTAGCGAACCTATTCATTTTTTAAAACTAGACACCCAGGGGAATCCAGGATGGGGTGACTTGACTGCCTCCCACCAGAGTCTGTTACCCAGAATCCCTTGCAAACCTAAAAAATTGTCAAAAAAAAACATATTTTCTCAACATTTCTGTGGTGGAAAGTTCCGGAATCTGTGTGGATCCACAAATTTCCACCCACCCCGCGTTCCCCAAAGTCTTACGAGAAAAACTGTACCTCACTTGTGTGGGTCGGCCTAGTGCCCGCGGCAGGAAAAGGCGCAGAATGCAACGTAGTCAAATCTCAATTTCGCAGTGAAAAATGACCCTTTTTGGGCAAAATGCCAAGCTCTAGTTTTTGAACCCTAGCTCTGCGGACACCTTGGGAAACCTAGCAAACCTATACATTTTTTAAAACTGGACACCCAGGGGAATCCAGGATGGGGTGACTTGACTGCATCCCACCAGGGTCTGTTACCCAGAATCCCTTGCAAACCTATAAAATTGTCAAAAAACCCATATTTTCTCCACATTCCTGTGGTGGAAAGTTTCGGAATCTGTGTGGATCCAGAAATTTCCACCCACCACGCGTCCCCCAAAGTCTTACGAGAAAAACGATACCTCACTTGTGCGGGTCGGCCTAGTGTCCGTGACAAGAAACGGCACAAAACGCAACGTGGTCACACCTCAATATCGCAGTGAAAAATGACCCTTTTTTGGCAAAATGTCTAGCTGTAGTTTTTGAACCCTAGCTCTGCGGGCACCTTGGGAAACCTAGCAAACCTATACATTTTTGAAAACTAGACACCCAGGGGAATCCAGGATGGGGTGACTTGACTGCCTCCCACCAGGGTCTGTTACCCAGAATCCCTTGCAAACCTAAAAAATTGTCAAAAAACCCATATTTTCTCCACATTCCTGTGGTGGAAAGTTCCGGAATCTGTGTGGATCCAGAAATTTCTACCCACCACGCGTCCCCCAAAGTCTTACGAGAAAAACGATACCTCACTTGTGCGGGTCGGCCTAGTGTCCGTGACAAGAAACGGCACAAAACGCAACGTGGTCACACCTCAATTTCGCAGTGAAAAATGACCCTTTTTTGGCAAAATGTCCAGCTGTAGTTTTTGAACCCTAGCTCTGCGGACACCTTGGGAAACCTACCAACCTATACATTTTTGAAAACTAGACACCCAGGGGAATCCAGGATGGGGTGACTTGACTGCCTCCCACCAGGGTCTGTTACCCAGAATTCCTTGCAAACCTAAAAAATTGTCAAAAAAAACACATTTTCCCCACATTTCTGTGGTGGAAAGTTCCGGAATCTGCGTGGATCCACAAATTTCCACCCACCCCGTGTCCCCAAAGTCTTATGAGAAAAATGGTACCTCACTTGTCTGGGTCGGCCTAGTGCCCGTGGCAGGAAACGGTGTAAAACGCAACGTGGTCACACCTCAATTTCACAGTGAAAAATGACCCTTTTTTGGCAAAATGTCTAGCTGGTTTTTGAACCCTAGCTCTTCGGGCACCTTGGGAAACCTAGTGAACCTATTCATTTTTTAAAACTAGACACCCAGGGGAATCCAGGATGGGTGACTTGACAGCCTCCCACTAGGATCTGTTACCCAGAATCCCTTGCAAACTTAAAAAATTGTCATAAAAAACATATTTTCTCCACATTTCTGTGGTGGAAAGTTACGGAATCTGCGTGGAGCCACAAGTTTCCATCCACCCCGCGTTCTCCAAAGTCTTACGAGAAAAATGGTACCTCATTTGTGTGGGTCGACCTAGTGCCCGCGACAGGAAACGGCGCAAAACGCAACATGGTCACACCTCAATATCGCAGTGAAAAATGATCCTTTTTTGGCAAAATGTCTAGCTGTAGTTTTTGAACCCGAGCTCTGCGGGCACCTTGGGAAACCTAGCAAACCTATACATTTTTTAAAACTAGACACCCAGGGGAATCCAGGATGGGGTGACTTGACTGCCTCCCACCAGGGTCTGTTACCCAGAATTCCTTGCAAACCTAAAAAATGGTAAAAACCAACGTTTTTTCTCCACATTTCTGAGGTGGAAAGTTCAGGAATCAGCGTGGAGCCACAAATTTCCATCCACCCCTCGTTCCCCAAAGTCTTCCGAGAAAAATGGTACCTCATTTGTGTTGGTCGACCTAGTGCCCGCGACAGGAAACAGTGCAAAACGCAACATGGTCACACCTCAATATCGCAGTGAAAAATGACCCTTTTTGGCAAGGTGCCTAGCTCTAGTTTTTGAACCCTAGCTCTGCTTACACCTTGGGAAACCTAGCAAACCTATACATTTTTTGAAAACTAGACACCCAGAGGAATCCAGGATGGGGTGACTTGACTGCCTCCCACCAGGGTCTGTTACCCAGAATCCCTTGCAAACCTAAAAAATTGTCAAAAAAACCACATTTTCCCCACATTTCTGTGGTGGAAAGTTCCGGAATCTGCATGAATCCACAAATTTCCACCCACCCCGCGTCCCCAAAGTCTTACGAGAAAATAGGTACCTCACTTGTGTGGGTCGGCCTAGTGCCCGTGGCAGGAAACGGTGCAAAACGCAACGTGGTCACACCTCAATTTCGCAGTGAAAAATGACCCTTTTTTGGCAAAATGTCTAGCTGGTTTTTGAACCCTAGCTCTGCGGGCACCTTGGGAAACCGAGCGAACCTATTCATTTTTGAAAACTAGACACCCAGGGAAATCCAGGATGGGGTGACTTGACTGCCTCCCACCAGAGTCTGTTACCCAGAATCCCTTGTAAACCTAAAAAATTGTCAAAAAAAACATATTTTCTCCACATTTCTGTGGTGGAAAGTTCCGGAATCTGCGTGGATCCACAAATTTCCACCCACCCCGCGTCCCCCAAAGTCTTACGAGAAAAACGGTACCTCACTTGTGCGGGTCGGCCTTGTGCCCGCAACAGGAATTGGCGCAAAACGCAATGTGGTCACACCTCAATATCGCAGTGAAAAATTACATTTTTTTGGCAAAGTGCCTAGCTCTAGTTTTTGTACCCTAGCTCTGCGGACACATTGAGAAACCTAGCAGACCTATACATTTTTAAAAACTAGACACCCAGGGGAATCCAGGATGGGGTGACTTGACTGCCTCCCACCAGAGTCTGTTACCCAGAATCCCTTGCAAACCTAAAAAATTGTCAAAAAAAACATATTTTCTCAAAATTTCTGTGATGGAAAGTTCCGGAATCTGCGTGGAGCCACAAATTTCCACCCACCCCGCGTTCCCCAAAGTCTTACGAGAAAAACTGTACCTCACTTGTGTGGGTCGGCCTAGTGCCCGCGGCAGGAAAAGGCGCAGAATGCAACGTAGTCAAATCTCAATTTCGCAGTGAAAAATGACCCTTTTTGGGCAAAATGCCAAGCTCTAGTTTTTGAACCCTAGCTCTGCGGACACCTTGGGAAACCTAGCAAACCTATACATTTTTTAAAACTGGACACCCAGGGGAATCCAGGATGGGGTGACTTGACTGCATCCCACCAGGGTCTGTTACCCAGAATCCCTTGCAAACCTATAAAATTGTCAAAAAACCCATATTTTCTCCACATTCCTGTGGTGGAAAGTTTCGGAATCTGTGTGGATCCAGAAATTTCCACCCACCACGCGTCCCCCAAAGTCTTACGAGAAAAACGATACCTCACTTGTGCGGGTCGGCCTAGTGTCCGTGACAAGAAACGGCACAAAACGCAACGTGGTCACACCTCAATATCGCAGTGAAAAATGACTAGGCCTGGGCAAAAATTTCGTTCCGTTCGCGGAAATTGCGATAATTTGACATTTTTGCGTTCCGCGGAGAGCGCGAAAATGTCAAAAATTCCGGTTTCCGCAGCTTGGCGATAATTTGTTTCTTGCTCGCGCTGTAAAATGATACATTCTCGCGCGCGCGCGATCGCCTTACCTGAATCCCTGCGTTCGCCGACAAGTTTTCTTGATCTGGTCGCGTTCTCCATGAGATGTTGTATTGTTTTTAGCCATTTGCGCTGTCTCGCGACAGTTCGCGCCCGCAGTGACGTCATGCGTCGCGCGATCACGTCTTTCTTCTCGCGATCATGCACCGCGAGAACAACTCAAAACAAGATGGCCGCGCCCGCAAGCAGCCACATGGGTAAGTTGGCGACCCGCAACCATGCAGAAAATCGCGCGAACATGCCGGAAAAAAACTTCCGCATCTTCGCGATATTTCTGCTTCTTTGCGATAATTTTAAACATTCTCGCGATAATTTGCGAAGGTTAATTCCGCAAATTCCGCCCACCCCTAAAAATGACCCTTTTTTGGCAAAATGTCTAGCTGTAGTTTTTGAACCCTAGCTCTGCGGGCACCTTGGGAAACCTAGCAAACCTATACATTTTTGAAAACTAGACACCCAGGGGAATCCAGGATGGGGTGACTTGACTGCCTCCCACCAGGGTCTGTTACCCAGAATCCCTTGCAAACCTAAAAAATTGTCAAAAAACCCATATTTTCTCCACATTCCTGTGGTGGAAAGTTCCGGAATCTGTGTGGATCCAGAAATTTCTACCCACCACGCGTCCCCCAAAGTCTTACGAGAAAAACGATACCTCACTTGTGCGGGTCGGCCTAGTGTCCGTGACAAGAAACGGCACAAAACGCAACGTGGTCACACTTCAATATCGCAGTGAAAAATGACCCTTTTTTGGCAAAATGTCTAGCTGTAGTTTTTGAACCCTAGCTCTGCGGGCACCTTGGGAAACCTAGAAAACCTATACATTTTTTAAAACTAGACACCCAGGGAAATCCAGGATGGGGTGACTTGACTGCCTCCCACCAGGGTCTGTTACCCAGAATCCCTTGCAAACCTAAAAAATTGTCAAAAAACCCATATTTTCTCCACATTCCTGTGGTGGAAAGTCCCGGAATCTGTGTGGATCCAGAAATTTCCACCCACCACGCGTCCCCCAAAGTCTTACGAGAAAAACGATACCTCACTTGTGTGGGTCGGCCTAGTGTCCGTGACAAGAAACGGCACAAAACGCAACGTGGTCACACCTCAATTTCACAGTGAAAAATGACCCTTTTTTGGCAAAATGTCCAGCTGTAGTTTTTGAACCCTAGCTCTGCGGACACCTTGGGAAACCTACCAACCTATAAATTTTTGAAAACTAGACACCCAGGGGAATCCAGGATGGGGTGACTTGACTGCCTCCCACCAGGGTCTGTTACCCAGAATTCCTTGCAAACCTAAAAAATTGTCAAAAAAAACACATTTTCCCCACATTTCTGTGGTGGAAAGTTCCGGAATCTGCGTGGATCCACAAATTTCCACCCACCCCGTGTCCCCAAAGTCTTATGAGAAAAATGGTACCTCACTTGTCTGGGTCGGCCTAGTGCCCGTGGCAGGAAACGGTGTAAAACGCAACGTGGTCACACCTCAATTTCACAGTGAAAAATGACCCTTTTTTGGCAAAATGTCTAGCTGGTTTTTGAACCCTAGCTCTTCGGGCACCTTGGGAAACCTAGTGAACCTATTCATTTTTTTAAACTAGACACCCAGGGGAATCCAGGATGGGTGACTTGACAGCCTCCCACTAGGATCTGTTACCCAGAATCCCTTGCAAACTTAAAAAATTGTCATAAAAAACATATTTTCTCCACATTTCTGTGGTGGAAAGTTACGGAATCTGCGTGGAGCCACAAGTATCCATCCACCCCGCGTTCTCCAAAGTCTTACGAGAAAAATGGTACCTCATTTGTGTGGGTCGACCTAGTGCCCGCGACAGGAAACGGCGCAAAACGCAACATGGTCCCACCTCAATATCGCAGTGAAAAATGATCCTTTTTTGGCAAAATGTCTAGCTGTAGTTTTTGAACCCTAGCTCTGCGGGCACCTTGGGAAACCTAGCAAACCTATACATTTTTGAAAACTAGACACCCAGGGGAATCCAGGATGGGGTGACTTGACTGCCTCCCACCAGGGTCTGTTACCCAGAATCCCTTGCAAACCTAAAAAATTGTCAAAAAACCCATATTTTCTCCACATTCCTGTGGTGGAAAGTTCCGGAATCTGTGTGGATCCAGAAATTTCTACCCACCACGCGTCCCCCAAAGTCTTACGAGAAAAACGATACCTCACTTGTGCGGGTCGGCCTAGTGTCCGTGACAAGAAACGGCACAAAACGCAACGTGGTCACACTTCAATATCGCAGTGAAAAATGACCCTTTTTTGGCAAAATGTCTAGCTGTAGTTTTTGAACCCTAGCTCTGCGGGCACCTTGGGAAACCTAGAAAACCTATACATTTTTTAAAACTAGACACCCAGGGAAATCCAGGATGGGGTGACTTGACTGCCTCCCACCAGGGTCTGTTACCCAGAATCCCTTGCAAACCTAAAAAATTGTCAAAAAACCCATATTTTCTCCACATTCCTGTGGTGGAAAGTCCCGGAATCTGTGTGGATCCAGAAATTTCCACCCACCACGCGTCCCCCAAAGTCTTACGAGAAAAACGATACCTCACTTGTGTGGGTCGGCCTAGTGTCCGTGACAAGAAACGGCACAAAACGCAACGTGGTCACACCTCAATTTCGCAGTGAAAAATGACCCTTTTTTGGCAAAATGTCCAGCTGTAGTTTTTGAACCCTAGCTCTGCGGACACCTTGGGAAACCTACCAACCTATAAATTTTTGAAAACTAGACACCCAGGGGAATCCAGGATGGGGTGACTTGACTGCCTCCCACCAGGGTCTGTTACCCAGAATTCCTTGCAAACCTAAAAAATTGTCAAAAAAAACACATTTTCCCCACATTTCTGTGGTGGAAAGTTCCGGAATCTGCGTGGATCCACAAATTTCCACCCACCCCGTGTCCCCAAAGTCTTATGAGAAAAATGGTACCTCACTTGTCTGGGTCGGCCTAGTGCCCGTGGCAGGAAACGGTGTAAAACGCAACGTGGTCACACCTCAATTTCACAGTGAAAAATGACCCTTTTTTGGCAAAATGTCTAGCTGGTTTTTGAACCCTAGCTCTTCGGGCACCTTGGGAAACCTAGTGAACCTATTCATTTTTTTAAACTAGACACCCAGGGGAATCCAGGATGGGTGACTTGACAGCCTCCCACTAGGATCTGTTACCCAGAATCCCTTGCAAACTTAAAAAATTGTCATAAAAAACATATTTTCTCCACATTTCTGTGGTGGAAAGTTACGGAATCTGCGTGGAGCCACAAGTATCCATCCACCCCGCGTTCTCCAAAGTCTTACGAGAAAAATGGTACCTCATTTGTGTGGGTCGACCTAGTGCCCGCGACAGGAAACGGCGCAAAACGCAACATGGTCCCACCTCAATATCGCAGTGAAAAATGATCCTTTTTTGGCAAAATGTCTAGCTGTAGTTTTTGAACCCGAGCTCTGCGGGCACCTTGGGAAACCTAGCAAACCTATACATTTTTTAAAACTAGACACCCAGGGGAATCCAGGATGGGGTGACTTGACTGCCTCCCACCAGGGTCTGTTACCCAGAATTCCTTGCAAACCTAAAAAATGGTAAAAACCAACGTTTTTTCTCCACATTTCTGAGGTGGAAAGTTCAGGAATCAGCGTGGAGCCACAAATTTCCATCCACCCCTCGTTCCCCAAAGTCTTCCGAGAAAAATGGTACCTCATTTGTGTTGGTCGACCTAGTGCCCGCGACAGGAAACAGTGCAAAACGCAACATGGTCACACCTCAATATCGCAGTGAAAAATGACCCTTTTTGGCAAGGTGCCTAGCTCTAGTTTTTGAACCCTAGCTCTGCTTACACCTTGGGAAACCTAGCAAACCTATACATTTTTTGAAAACTAGACACCCACAGGAATCCAGGATGGGGTGACTTGACTGCCTCCCACCAGGGTCTGTTACTCAGAATCCCTTGCAAACCTAAAAAATTGTCAAAAAAACCACATTTTCCCCACATTTCTGTGGTGGAAAGTTCCGGAATCTGCATGAATCCACAAATTTCCACCCACCCCGCGTCCCCAAAGTCTTACGAGAAAATAGGTACCTCACTTGTGTGGGTCGGCCTAGTGCCCGTGGCAGGAAACGGTGCAAAACGCAACGTGGTCACACCTCAATTTCGCAGTGAAAAATGACCCTTTTTTGGCAAAATGTCTAGCTGGTTTTTGAACCCTAGCTCTGCGGGCACCTTGGGAAACCGAGCGAACCTATTCATTTTTGAAAACTAGACATCCAGGGAAATCCAGGATGGGGTGACTTGACTGCCTCCCACCAGAGTCTGTTACCCAGAATCCCTTGTAAACCTAAAAAATTGTCAAAAAAAACATATTTTCTCCACATTTCTGTGGTGGAAAGTTCCGGAATCTGCGTGGATCCACAAATTTCCACCCACCCCGCGTCCCCCAAAGTCTTACGAGAAAAACGGTACCTCACTTGTGCGGGTCGGCCTTGTGCCCGCAACAGGAATTGGCGCAAAACGCAATGTGGTCACACCTCAATATCGCAGTGAAAAATGACATTTTTTTGGCAAAGTGCCTAGCTCTAGTTTTTGTACCCTAGCTCTGCGGACACATTGAGAAACCTAGCAGACCTATACATTTTTAAAAACTAGACACCCAGGGGAATCCAGGATGGGGTGACTTGACTGCCTCCCACCAGAGTCTGTTACCCAGAATCCCTTGCAAACCTAAAAAATTGTCAAAAAAAACATATTTTCTCAAAATTTCTGTGATGGAAAGTTCCGGAATCTGCGTGGAGCCACAAATTTTCACCCACCCCGCGTTCCCCAAAGTCTTACGAGAAAAACTGTACCTCACTTGTGTGGGTCGGCCTAGTGCCCGCGGCAGGAAAAGGCGCAGAATGCAACGTAGTCAAATCTCAATTTTGCAGTGAAAAATGACCCTTTTTGGGCAAAATGCCAAGCTCTAGTTTTTGAACCCTAGCTCTGCGGACACCTTGGGAAACCTAGCAAACCTATACATTTTTTAAAACTGGACACCCAGGGGAATCCAGGATGGGGTGACTTGACTGCATCCCACCAGGGTCTGTTACCCAGAATCCCTTGCAAACCTATAAAATTGTCAAAAAACCCATATTTTCTCCACATTCCTGTGGTGGAAAGTTTCGGAATCTGTGTGGATCCAGAAATTTCCACCCACCACGCGTCCCCCAAAGTCTTACGAGAAAAACGATACCTCACTTGTGCGGGTCGGCCTAGTGTCCGTGACAAGAAACGGCACAAAACGCAACGTGGTCACACCTCAATATCGCAGTGAAAAATGACCCTTTTTTGGCAAAATGTCTAGCTGTAGTTTTTGAACCCTAGCTCTGCGGGCACCTTGGGAAACCTAGCAAACCTATACATTTTTGAAAACTAGACACCCAGGGGAATCCAGGATGGGGTGACTTGACTGCCTCCCACCAGGGTCTGTTACCCAGAATCCCTTGCAAACCTAAACAATTGTCAAAAAACCCATATTTTCTCTACATTCCTGTGGTGGAAAGTTCCGGAATCTGTGTGGATCCAGAAATTTCTACCCACCACGCGTCCCCCAAAGTCTTACGAGAAAAACGATACCTCACTTGTGCGGGTCGGCCTAGTGTCCGTGACAAGAAACGGCACAAAACGCAACGTGGTCACACCTCAATATCGCAGTGAAAAATGACCCTTTTTTGGCAAAATGTCTAGCTGTAGTTTTTGAACCCTAGCTCTGCGGGCACCTTGGGAAACCTAGAAAACCTATACATTTTTGAAAACTAGACACCCAGGGGAATCCAGGATGGGGTGACTTGACTGCCTCCCACCAGGGTCTGTTACCCAGAATCCCTTGCAAACCTAAAAAATTGTCAAAAAACCCATATTTTCTCCACATTCCTGTGGTGGAAAGTCCCGGAATCTGTGTGGATCCAGAAATTTCCACCCACCACGCGTCCCCCAAAGTCTTACGAGAAAAACGATACCTCACTTGTGCGGGTCGGCCTAGTGTCCGTGACAAGAAACGGCACAAAACGCAACGTGGTCACACCTCAATATCGCAGTGAAAAATGACCCTTTTTTGGCAAAATGTCTAGCTGTAGTTTTTGAACCCTAGCTCTGCGGGCACCTTGGGAAACCTAGCAAACCTATACATTTTTGAAAACTAGACACCCAGAGGAATCCAGGATGGGGTGACTTGACTGCCTCCCACCAGGGTCTGTTACCCAGAATCCCTTGCAAACCCAAATAATTATCAAAAAAAACACATTTTCCCCACATTTCTGTGGTGGAAAGTTCCGGAATCTGCGTGAATCCACAAATTTCCACCCACCCCGCGTCCCCAAAGTCTTACGAGAAAATAGGTATCTCACTTGTGTGGGTCGGCCTAGTGCCCGTGGCAGGAAACGGTGCAAAACGCAACGTGGTCACACCTCAATTTCGCAGTGAAAAATGACCCTTTTTTGGCAAAATGTCTAGCTGGTTTTTGAACCCTAGATCTACGGGCACCTTGGGAAACCGAGCGAACCTATTCATTTTTGAAAACTAGACACCCAGGGGAATCCAGGATGGGGTGACTTGACTGCCTCCCACCAGAGTCTGTTACCCAGAATCCCTTGCAAACCTAAACAATTGTCAAAAAAACCATATTTTTTCCACATTTCTGTGGTGAAAAGTTCCGGAATCTGTGTGGATCCACAAATTTCCACCCACCCCGCGTCCCCCAAAGTCATACGAGAAAAACGGTACCTCACTTGTGCGGGTCGGCCTTGTGCCCCCGACAGGAATTGGCGCAAAACGCAATGTGGTCACACCTCAATATCGCAGTGAAAAATGACCTTTTTTTGGCAAAGTGCCTAGCTCTAGTTTTTGAACCCTAGCGGGGCACCTTGGGAAACCTAGCAAACCTATACATTTTTAAAAACTAGACACCCAGGGGAATCCAGGATGGGGTGACTTGACTGCCTCCCACCAGAGTCTGTTACCCAGAATCCCTTGCAAGCCTAAAAAATTGACAAAAAAACATATTTTCTCACCATTTCTGTGGTGGAAGTTCTGGAATCTGTGTGGATCCACAAATTGCCACCCACCCCGCGTTCCCTAAAGTCTTACGAGAAAAACGGTACCTCACTTGTGGGGGTCGGCCTAGTGCCCGCGGCAGGAAACTGCACAAAACGCAACATGGTCACACCTCAATTTCGCAGTGAAAAATGACCCTTTTTGGGCAAAATGCCTAGCTCTAGTTTTTAAACCCTAGCTCTGTGGACACCTTGGGAAACCTAGCAAACCTATACATTTTTCAAAACTAGACACCCAGGGGAATCCAGGATGGGGTGACTTGATTGCCTCCCACCAGGGTCTGTTACCCAGAATCCCTTGCAAACCTATAAAATTGTCAAAAACCCATATTTTCTCCACATTCCTGTGGTGGAAAGTTCCGGAATCTGTGTGGATCCACAAATTTCCACTCACCACGCGTCCCCCAAAGTCTTACGAGAAAACCGATACCTCACTTGTGCGGGTCGGCCAAGTGCCCGTGACAGGAAACGGCACAAAACGCAACAAGGTCACACCTCAATTTTGCATTGAAAAATGACCCTTTTTTGCCAAAATGTCTAGCTGGTTTTTGAACCCTAGCTCTGCGGGCACTTTGGGAAACCAGAGAACCTATTCATTTTTGAAAACTAGACACCCAGGTGAATCCAGGATGGGGTGACTTGACTGCCTCCCACCAGAGTTTGTTAACCAGAATCCCTTGCAAACCTACAAATTTCTGTGGTGGAAAGTTCCGGAATCTGCGTGGATCCACAAATTTCCACCCACCCTGCGTCCCCCAAAGTCTTACGAGAAAAACGGTTCCTCACTTGTGCGGGTCGGCCTATTGCCCGCGACAGGAAACGGCGCAAAACGCAACATGGTCACGCCTCAATATCGCAATGAAAACTGACCTTTTTTTGGCAAAGTGTCTAGCTCTTGTTTTTTAACTCTAGCTCTGCGGACACATTGGGAAACCTAGCAAACCTATACACTTTTAAAAACTAGACACCCAGGGGAATCCAGGATGGGGTGACTTGACAGCCACCCACCAGGGTCTGTTACTCAGATTCCCTTGCAAACCTAAAAAATTGTCCAAAAAAACACATTTTCCCCACATTTCTGTGGTGGAAAGTTCCGGAATCTGCGTGGATCCACAAATTTCCACCCACCCCGCGTCCCCAAAGTCTTACGAGAAAAATGGTACCTCACTTGTGGGGGTCGGCCTAGTGCCCGCGACAGGAAACGGCGCAAAACGCAACGTGGTCACACCTCAATATCGCAGTGAAAAATGGCACATTTTTGGCAAAGTGCCTAGCTCTAGATTTTGAACCCTAGCTCTGCGGGGCACCTTGGGAAACCTAGCAAACCTATACATTTTTAAAAACTAGACACCCAGGGGAATCCAGGATGGGGTGACTTGACTGCCTCCCACCTGAGTCTGTTACCCAGAATCCCTTGCAAACCTAAAAAATTGTCAAAAAAAACATATTTTCTCAAAATTTCTGTGGTGGAAAGTTCCGGAATCTGTGTGGATCCACAAATTTCCACCCACCCCGTGTTCCCTAAAGTCTTACGAGAAAAACGGTACCTCACTTGTGGGGGTCGGCCTAGTGCCCGTGGCAGAAAACTACACAAAACGCAACGTGGTCACACCTCAATTTCGCAGTGAAAAATGACCCTTTTTTGGCAAAATGTCTAGCTAGTTTTTGAACCCTAGCTCTGCGGGCACCTTGGGAAACCTAGCGAACCTATTCATTTTTGAAAACTAGACACCCAGGGGAATCCAGGATGGGGTGACTTGACTGCCTCCCACCAGAGTCTGTTACCCAGAATCCCTTGCAAACCTAAAAAAGTGTCAAAAAAAAACATATTTTCTCAACATTTCTGTGGTGGAAAGTTCCGGAATCTGTGTGGATCCACAAATTTCCACCCACCCCGCGTTCCCCAAAGTCTTACGAGAAAAACTGTACCTCACTTGTGTGGGTCGGCCTAGTGCCCGCGGCAGGAAAAGGCGCAGAATGCAACGTAGTCAAATCTCAATTTCGCAGTGAAAAATGACCCTTTTTGGGCAAAATGCCAAGCTCTAGTTTTTGAACCCTAGCTCTGCGGACACCTTGGGAAACCTAGCAAACCTATACATTTTTTAAAACTGGACACCCAGGGGAATCCAGGATGGGGTGACTTGACTGCATCCCACCAGGGTCTGTTACCCAGAATCCCTTGCAAACCTATAAAATTTTCAAAAAACCCATATTTTCTCCACATTCCTGTGGTGGAAAGTTTTGGAATCTGTGTGGATCCAGAAATATCCACCCACCACGCGTCCCCCAAAGTCTTACGAGAAAAACGATACCTCACTTGTGCGGGTCGGCCTAGTGTCCGTGACAAGAAACGGCACAAAATGCAACGTGGTCACACCTCAATATCGCAGAGAAAAATGACCCTTTTTTGGCAAAATGTCTAGCTGTAGTTTTTGAACCCTAGCTCTGCGGGCACCTTGGGAAACCTAGCAAACCTATACATTTTTGAAAACTAGACACCCAGGGGAATCCAGGATGGGGTGACTTGACTGCCTCCCACCAGGGTCTGTTACCCAGAATCCCTTGCAAACCTAAAAAATTGTCAAAAAACCCATATTTTCTCCACATTCCTGTGGTGGAAAGTTCCGGAATCTGTGTGGATCCAGAAATTTCTACCCACCACGCGTCCCCCAAAGTCTTACGAGAAAAACGATACCTCACTTGTGCGGGTCGGCCTAGTGTCCGTGACAAGAAACGGCACAAAACGCAACGTGGTCACACCTCAATATCGCAGTGAAAAATGACCCTTTTTTGGCAAAATGTCTAGCTGTAGTTTTTGAACCCTAGCTCTGCGGGCACCTTGGGAAACCTAGAAAACCTATACATTTTTGAAAACTAGACACCCAGGGGAATCCAGGATGGGGTGACTTGACTGCCTCCCACCAGGGTCTGTTACCCAGAATCCCTTGCAAACCTAAAAAATTGTCAAAAAACCCATATTTTCTCCACATTCCTGTGGTGGAAAGTCCCGGAATCTGTGTAGATCCAGAAATTTCCACCCACCACGCGTCCCCCAAAGTCTTACGAGAAAAACGATACCTCACTTGTGCGGGTCGGCCTAGTGTCCGTGACAAGAAACGGCACAAAACGCAACGTGGTCACACCTCAATATCGCAGTGAAAAATGACCCTTTTTTGGCAAAATGTCTAGCTGTAGTTTTTGAACCCTAGCTCTGCGGGCACCTTGGGAAACCTAGCAAACCTATACATTTTTGAAAACTAGACACCCAGAGGAATCCAGGATAGGGTGACTTGACTGCCTCCCACCAGGGTCTGTTACCCAGAATCCCTTGCAAACCTAAAAAATTGTCAAAAAAAACACATTTTCCCCACATTTCTGTGGTGGAAAGTTCCGGAATCTGCGTGGATCCACAAATTTCCACCCACCCCGCGTCCCCCAAAGTCTTACGAGAAAAACGGTACCTCACTTGTGCGGGTCGGCCTTGTGCCCGCAACAGGAATTGGCGCAAAACGCAATGTGGTCACACCTCAATATCGCAGTGAAAAATGACCTTTTTTTGGCAAAGTGCCTAGCTCTAGTTTTTGAACGCTAGCTCTGCGGACACATTGAGAAACCTAGCAGACCTATACATTTTTAAACACTAGACTCCCAGGGGAATCCAGGATGGGGTGACTTGACTGCCTCACACCAGAGTCTGTTACCCTGAATCCCTTGCAAACCTAAAAAATTGTCAAAAAAAACATATTTTCTCAACATTTCTGTGATGGAAAGTTCCGGAATCTGCGTGGAGCCACAAATTTCCATCCACCCCGCGTTCCCCAAAGTCTCACGAGAAAAACACTACCTCAATTGTGCGGGTCGGCCCAGTGACCGTGACAGGAAACGGCACAAAACGCAACGTGGTCACACCTCAATATCGCAGTGAAAATGACCCTTTTTTGGCAAAATGTCTAGCTATAGTTTTTGAACCCTAGCTCTGCGGACACCTTGGGAAACCTAGCAAACCTATACATTTTTGAAAACTAGACACCCAGGGGAATCCAGGATGGGGTGATTTGACTGCCTCCCACCAGGGTCTGTTATACAGAATCCATTGCAAACCTAAAACATTGTCAAAAAAAACAAATTTTCTCCACATTTCTGTGGTGGAAAGTTCCGGAATCTGTGTGGATCCACAAATTTCCACCCACCACGCATCCCCCAAAGTCTTACGAGAAAAACAATACCTCACTTGTGCAGGTTGGCCTAGTGCCCGTGACAGGAAACGGCACAAAATGCAACGTGGTCACACCTCAATATCGCATTGAAAAAGGACCCTTTTTTGGGAAAATATCTAGCTGTAGTTTATTAACTCTAGCTCTGCGGGCACCCTGGGAAACCTAGCAAACCTATACATTTTTGAAAACTAGACACACAGGGGAATACAGGATGGGGTGACTTGACTGCCTCCCACCAGTGTCTGTTACCCAGAATCCCTTGCAAACCTAAAAAATTGCAAAAAAAACATATTTTCTCCACATTTCTGTGGTGGAAAGTTCTGGAATCTGTGTGGATCCACACATTTCCACCCACCCCGCGTTTCCTAAAGTCTTATGAGAAAAACGGTACCTCACTTGTGGGGGTCGGCCTAATGCCCTCGGCAGGAAACTGCACAAAACGCAACGTGGTCACACCTCAATTTCGCGGTGAAAAATGACCCTTTTTTGGCAAAATGTCTACCTGTGGTTTTTGAACCCTAGCTCTGCGGGCACCTTGGGAAACCTACCAACGTATAGGTTTTTGAAAACTAGACACCCAGGGGAATCCAGGATGGGGTGACTTGACTGCCTACCACCAGGGTCTGTTACCCAGAATCCCTTGCAAACCTAATAAATTGTCAAAAAAAACAAATTTTCCCTACATTTCTGTGGTGGAAAGTTCCGGAATCTGCGTGGATCCACAAATTTACACCCACCCCGCGTTCCCCAAAGTCTTATGAGAAAAACGGTACCTCACTTGTGTGGGTCGGCCTAGTGCCTGCGGCAGGAAAAGGCGCAAAACGCAACGTGGTTATATCTCAATTTCGCAGTGAAAAATGACCCTTTTTTGGCAAAATGCCTAGCTCTAGTTTTTGAACCCTAGCTCTGCGGACATCTTGGGAAACCTAGCAAACCAATATATTTTTTAAAACTAGACACCCAGGGGAATCCAGGATGGGGTGACTTGACTGCCTCCCACCAGGGTCTGTTACCCAGAATCCCTTGCAAACCTATAAAATTGTCAAAAAAACCATATTTTACACATATTTCTGTGGTGGAAAGTTCCGGAATCTGTGTGGATCCACAAATTTCCACCCACTACGCGTCCCCCTAAGTCTTACGAGAAAAACAGTACCTCACTGGTGCGGGTCGGCCTTGTGCCAGTGACATGAAACGGCACAAAACGCATCGTGGTCACACCTCAATATCGCAGTGAAAAATGACCCTTTTTTGGCAAAATATCTAGCTGTAGTTTTTGAACCCTAGCTCTGCGGGCACCTTGGGAAACCTACCAACCTATACATTTTTGAAAACTAGACACCCAGGGGAATCTAGGATGGGGTGACTTGACTGCCTATCACCAGGGTCTGTTATCCAGAATCCCTTGCAAACCTAAAAAAGTTTTTAAAAAAAACAAATTTTCTCTACATTTCTGTGGTGGAAAGTTCCGGAATCTGTGTGGATCCACAAATTTCCACCCACCACGCGTCCCCCAAAGTCTTACGAGAAAAACGATACCTCACTTGTGCAGGTTGGCCTAGTGCCCGTGACAGGAAACGGCACAAAATGCAAAATGGTCACACCTCAATATCGCAGTGAAAAAGGACCCTTTTTTGGCAAAATATCTAGCTGTAGTTTTTGAACCCTAGCTCTGCGGGCACCTTGGAAACCTATTAACCTATACATTTTTGAAAACTAGACACCCAGGGGAATCCAGGATGGGGTGACTTGACTGTCTACCACCAGGGTCTATTACCCAGAATCCCTTGCAAACCTAAACATTTTTTTTTTAAAAGACAAATTTTCCCCACATTTCTGTGGTGGAAAGTTCCGGAATCTGCGTGGATCCACAAATTGTCACCCACCCCGCGTTCCCCAAAGTCTTACGAGAAAAACGGTACCTCACTTGTGTGGGTCGGCCTAGTGCCCGCGGCAGGAAAAGGCGCAAAACGCAACGTGGTCAAATCTCAATTTCGCAGTGAAAAATGACCCTTTTTTGGCAAAATGCCTAGCTCTAGTTTTTGAACCCTAGCTCTGCGGACACCTTAGGAAACCTAGCAAACCGATACATTTTTTAAAACAAGACACCCAAGGGAATCCAGGATGGGGTGACTTGACTGCCTCCCACCAGGGTCTGTTACCCAGAATCCTTTGCAAACCTATAAAATTGTCAAAAAACCATATTTTCTCCACATTTCTGTGGTGGAAAGTTCCGGAATCTGCGTGGATCCACAAATTTCCACCCACCCCGCGTTCCCCAAAGTCTTACGAGAAAAATGGTACCTCACTAGTGTGGGTCGGCCTAGTGCCCACGGCAGGAAACGGTGCAAAACGCAACGTGGTCACACCTCAATTTCGCAGTGAAAAATGACCCTTTTTTGACAAAATGTCTAGCTGGTTTTTGTACCCTAGATATACGGGACCCATGGGAAAGCAAGCAAACCTATTCATTTTTGAAAACTAGACACCCAGGGGAATCCAGGATGGGGTGACTTGACAGCCTCCCACCAGGGTCTGTTACCCAGAATCCCTTGCAAACCTAAAGAATTGTCAAAAAAAACATATTTTCTCCACATTTCTGTGGTGGAAAGTTCCGGAATCTGCGTGGAGCCACAAATTTCCATCCACACCGCGTTCCCCAAAGTCTTACGAGAAAAATGGTTTCTCACTTGTGCGGGTTGGCCTAGTGCCCGCGACAGGAAACGGCGCAAAACGCAACGTGGTCACACTTCAATATCGCAGTGAAAAATGACCCTTTTTTGGCAAAGTGCCTAGCTCTAGTTTTTGAACCCTAGCTCTGCGGGGCACCTTGGGAAACCTAGCAAACCTATACATTTTTGAAAACTAGACACCCAGGGGAATCCAGGATGGGGTGACTTGACTGCCTCCCACAAGAGTCTGTTAACCAGAATCCCTTGCAAACCCAAAAAATTGTCAAAAAAAACATATTTTCTCTACATTTCTGTGGTGGAAAGTTACGGAATCTGCGTGGAGCCACAAATTTCCATCCACCCCGCGTTTCCCAAAGTCTTACGAGAAAAATGGTACCTCACTTGCGCGGGTTGGCCTAGTGCCCGTGACAGGAAACGGCGCAAAACGCAACGTGGTCACACCTCAATATCTCAGTGAAAAATGACCCATTTTTGGCAAAGTGCCTAGCTCTAGTTTTTGAACCCTAGCTCTGCGGGGCACCTTAGGAAACCTAGCAAACCTATACATTTTTTAAAATTAGACACCCAGGGGAATCCAGGATGTGGAGACTTGACTGCCTCCCACCAGAGACTGTTACCCAGAATCCCTTGCACACCTAAAAGATTGTAAAAAAAAAACATATTTTCTCCACATTTCTGTGGTGGAAAATTCCGGAATCTGCTAGGATCCACAAATTTCCACCCAACCCGCGTTCCCCAAAGTCTTAAGAGAAAAATGGTACCTCACTTGTGCGGGTCAGCCTAGTGCTTGCAACAGGACGCTGCGCAAAACACAACGTGGTCACATCTCAATTTCGCAGTGAAAAATTGCCCTTTTTTGGGAAAGTGCCTAGTTGTAGTTTTTGAACCCTAGCTCTGCGGGGCACCTTAGGAAACCTAGCAAACCTATATATTTTTTAAAACTAGACACCCTGGGGAATCTAGGATGAGGTGACCTGACAGCCTCCCACCAGGGTCTGTTACCCAGAATCCCTTGCAAACCTAAAAAATTATCAAAAAAACATATTTTCCCCACATTTCTGTGGTGGAAAGTTCCGGAATCTGCGTGGATCCACAAATTTCCACCCACCCCACGTCCCCCTAAGTCTTACCTGAAAAACGGTACCTCACTTGTGCGGGTCGGCCTAGTGCTTGCATCAGGAAACGGCGCAAAACACAACGTGGTCACACCTCAATTTTGCAGTGAAAAATTGCCCTTTTTTGGCAAAGTGCCTAGCTGTAGTTTTTGAACCCTAGCCCTGCGGGCACCTTGGCAAACCGAGCAAACCTATACATTTTTTAAAACAAGACACCCAGGCGAATCCAGGAAGGGGTGACTTGACTGCCTCCCACCAGGGTCTGTTACCCAGAATCCCTTGCAAACCTCTAAAAAATTGTCAAAAAAACATATTTTCTCCACATTTCTGTGGTGGAAAGTTCCGGAATCTGTGTGGATCCACAAATTTCTACCCACCACGCGTCCCCCAAAGTCTTACAAGAAAAACGATTCCTCACTTGTGGGGTTCGGCCTAGTGCCCGCGGCAGGAAACGGCACAAAACACAACGTGGTCACACCTCAATTTCGCAGTGATAAATGACCCTTTTTTGGCAAAATGTCTAGCTGTAGTTTTTAAACCCTAGCTCTGCGGGCACTTTGGTTAACCTAGCAAACCTATACATTTTTGAAAACTAGACACCCAGGGGAATCCAGGATGGGGTGACTTGACTGCCTCCCACCAGGGTCTGTTACCCAGAATCCCTTGCAAACCTATAAAATTGTCCAAAAAAACATATTTTCTCCACATTGCTGTGGTGGAAAGTTACGGAATCTGTGTGGATCCACAAATTTCAACCTACCACGCGTCCCCCAAAGTCTCACAAGAAAAATGATACCTCACTTGTGTGGGTCGGCCTAGTGCCCGTGACAGGAAACGGCACAAAACGCAACATGGTCACACCTCAATATCGCAGTGAAAAATGACCCTTTTTTGGCAAAATGTCAAGCTGTAGTTTTTGAACCCTAGCTCTGCGGGCATCTTGGGAAACCTAGCAAACCTATACATTTCTGAAAACTAGACTCCCAGGGGAATCTAGGATGGGGTGACTTGACTGCCTCCCACCAGGGTCTGTTACCCAGAATCCCTTGCAAACCTAAAAAATTGTCAAAAAAAACACATTTTCCCCACATTTCTGTGGTGGAAAGTTCCGGAATCTGCGTGGATCCACAAATTTCCAGCCACCCCGCGTTCCCCACCGTATTATGAGAAAAACTGTACCTCACTTGTGCTGGTCGGCCTAGTGCTTGCGACAGGAAACGGCACAAAACACAACGTGGTCACACCCCAATTTCGCAGTGATAAATGACCCATTTTTTTGGCAAAATGTCTAGCTGTAGTTTTTGAACCCTAGCTCTGCGGGCATCTTGGGAAACCTAACAAACCTATACATTTTTGTAAACTAGACACCCAGGGGAATCCAGGATGGGGTGACTTGACTGCCTCCCACCAGGGTCTGTTACCCAGAATTCCTTGCAAACCTAAAAAATGGTAAAAAACAACATATTTTCTCCACATATCTGAGATGGAAAGTTCCGGAATCCTCGTGGAGCCACAAATTTCTATCCACCACGCGTTCCCCAAAGTCTTACGAGAAAAATGGTACCTCATTTGTGTGGTTCGACCTAGTTTCCGCAACAGGAAACGGCGCAAAACGCAACGTGGTCACACCTCAATATCGCAGTGAAAAATGACCCTTTTTTGGCAAAGTGCCTAGCTCTAGTTTTTGAACCCTAGCTCTGCGGACACCTTTGGGAAAACGAGCAAACCTATACATTTTTTAAAACTAGACACCCAGGGAAATCCAGGATGGGGTGACTTGACTGCCTCCCACCAGGGTCTGTTACCCAGAATCCCTTGCAAACCTAAAATATTGTCCAAAAAACCATATTTTCTCCACATTTCTGTGGTGGAAAATTCCGGAATCTGTGTGGATCCACAAATTTCCACCCACCACTCGTCCCCCAAAGTCTTTCGAGAAAATTGATACCTCACTTGTGGGGGTCGGCCTAGTGCCCGCGGCAGGAAACGGCACAAAACACAACGTGGTCACACCTCAATTTCGCAGTGATAAATGACCCATTTTTTTGGCAAAATGTCTAGCTGTAGTTTTTGAACCCTAGCTCTGCGGGCACCTTGGGAAACCTATCAAACCTACACATTTTTGAAAACTAGACACCCAGGGGAATCCAGGATAGGGTGACTTGAATGCCTCCCACCAGGGTCTGTTACCCAGAATCCCTTGCAAACCTAACAAACTGTCAAAAAACCATACTTTCTCAACATTTCTGTGGTGGAAAGTTCTGGAATCTGTGGGGATCCACAAATTTCCACCCACCCCGCGTTCCCTCCAGTCTTATGAGAAAAACAATACCTCACTTGTGGGGGTCGGCCTAGTGACCGCGGCAGGAAACGGCACAAAACACAACGTGGTCACACCTCAATTTCGCAGTGATAAATGACCCTTTTTTGGCAAAATGTCTAGCTGTAGTTTTTGAACCCTAGCTCTGCGGGCACCTTGGAAAACCTAGCAAACCTATACATTTTTGAAAACTAGACACCCAGGGGAATCCAGGATAGGGTGACTTGAATGCCTCCCACCAGGGTCTGTTACCCAGAATCCCTTGCAAACCTAACAAATTGTCAAAAAACCATACTTTCTCAACATTTCTGTGGTGGAAAGTTCTGGAATCTGTGGGGATCCACAAATTTCCACCCAACCCGCATTCCCTCCAGTCTTACGAGAAAAACGATACCTCACTTGTGGGGGTCGGCCTAGTGCCCGCGGCAGGAAACGGCACAAAACGCAACGTGGTCACACCTCAATATCGCAGTGAAAAATGACTCTTTTTTGGCAAAATGTCTAGCTGTAGTTTTTGAATCCTAGCTCTGCGGGCATCTTGGGAAACCTAACAAACCTATACATTTTTGTAAACTAGACACCCAGGGGAATCCAGGATGGGGTGACTTGACTGCCTCCCACCAGGGTCTGTTACCCAGAATCCCTTGCAAACCTAAACAATTGTCAAAAAAAACATATTTTCGCAACATTTCTAGGGTGTAAAGTTCCGGAATCTATGTGGATCCACCAATTTCCACGCACCCCGCGTTCCCTAAAGTCTTACGAGAAAAACGGTACCTCACTTGTGGGGGTCGGCCTAGTGCCCGCAGCAGGAAACGGCACAAAACGCAACTTGGTCACCCCTCAATATCGCAGTGAAAAATGATCCTTTTTTGGCAAAATGTCTAGCTGTAGTTTTTGAACCCTAGCTCTGCGGGCATCTTGGGAAACCTAACAAACCTATACATTTTTGTAAACTAAACACCCAGGGCAATCCAGGATGGGGTGACTTGACTGCCTCCCACCAGGGTATGTTACCCAGAATCCCTTGCAAACCTAAAAATTGTCCAAAAAACACATTTTCCCCACATTTCTGTGGTGGAAAGTTCCGGAATCTGCGTGGATCCACAAATTTCCACCCACCCCACGTTCCCCAAAGTCTTTCGAGAAAAACGGTACCTCACTTGTGTGGGTCGGCCTAGTGCCCGCGGCAGGAAACGGCGCAAAACCCAATGTGGTCAAATCTCAATTTCGCAGTGAAAAATGACCCTTTTTTGGCAAAATGTCTAGCTGTAGTTTTTTAACCCTAGCTCTGCGGGCACCTTGGGAAACCTAGCAAACCTATACATTTTTGAAAACTAGACACCCAGGGGAATCCAGGATGGGGTGACTTGACTTCCTCCCACCAGGGTCTGTTACCCAGAATCCCTTGCAAACCTAAAAAATTGTCCAAAAAACACATTTTCTCCACATTTCTGTGGTGGAAAGTTCCGGAATCTGCGTGGATCCACAAATTTCCACCCACCCCGCGTTCCCCACCGTCATACGAGAAAAATGGATTCTCACTTGTGTGGGTCGGCCTAGTGCCCGTGGCAGGAAACGGTGCAAAACGCAACGTGGTCACACCTCAATTTCGCAGTGAAAAATGACCCTTTTTTGGCAAAATGTCTAGCTGTAGTTTTTGAACGGTAGCTCTGCAGGCACCTTGGGAAACCTAGCAAACCTATACATTTTTTTAAACTGGACACCCAGGGGAATCCAGGATGGGGTGACTTGACTGCCTCCCACCAAGGGCTGTTACCCAGAATCTCTTGCAAACCTGAAAAATTGTCAAAAAAAACACATTTTCCCCACATTTCTGTGGTGGAAAGTTCTGGAATCTGCGTGGATCCACAAATTTCCATCCACCCCGCGTTCCTCAAAGTCTTACGAGAAAAATGGTACCTCATTTGTGTGGGTCGACCTAGTGCCTGCAGCAGGAAATGGTGGAAAACGCAACGTGGTCACACCTCAATTTCGCAGTGAAAAAAGAGCGACAGTGTTGGAGCAAAAACAAGGAGCATGAAAGAAAAATGGAATTAGACTCCTCCGTAAATATGCCCTCAGAAGACTTACAAGTAGTATATCTCTCGAAAAGAGTGCTCTCTGATGTGGAAATTGGCCTGTTGAAACGAGGTTTACATTTTTGCCCCACCAATAACATGGATTTGGCTGAAGTAAAGATAGATCTCTACAAATATATTAGAAAAATTTAATTGGCAAAAATCTTCTCAGAAAATCTGAAAATGGTTGATTATAAAAAAGAAATCAACTTACCAGAAATGGATCTGGCAGTAAAAGACTCAGAAGGCTTTGTAGCACTAATGGAAATGGATCATGATCCAAACTCACAAGGTTCAGATATAGAGAGACATTGTACACAATTGGGAGATGGAACAAGTGGTCAAAAGGCCAAATCAAAATTGTATCCCCAATTACCACACTGCAATAAAATTGACCTGTTTCATGAAGCGACTACCAAAGATTTATACCGAATGAAGCACATGAAATATAAAGACAACTTGACCAAGGAGGAGAGAATGGCACTACAAATGCTCAAAACTGATGATACTATTGAAATTAAGATGGCGGACAAGGGTGGAAATATTATTATATTGGAAAAAGAACAACATATACAAGAAGCTAATTCACAATTGAGGAACAGAAGTTTCTATGAAAAACTGAATGAAAACCTGGTAAAAAAATTTAAATTGGAACTGGATAAAAAAATAAATATGTGGAAAAACAGTAATCTCTTAGATGATGATGAAGCAAAATATCTAACCACAGAACACCCAAGGACTGCTACCATTTACTTTCGCCCATAAATTCATAAGCACCCTACAAAACCGCCTGGCAGACAGATTATCTCAGCGAAAGGAGCACTCTTGGAGCCTATACCAAATTATTTGGATATTTATTTACTAGCTTATGTAAAAAAAATAGCATCTTATCTACAAGACTCTGGTGACTTGTTACATCACATACAGGAAATTCCATGGGCAGCATCATCTAAATTGATATCAATGGACGTAATATCACTCTATACGAATATCAACAATAAAATTGGTATGACTGCCTGCAAATTCTTTTTGAAAGAGCGTAATATTCAATTTTCCAATCATAATAAAATGCTATTGGATATGATTCAAATCTGCATAACAGAAAATATATTTATGTTTGGAGATGAAATTTACAGACTAGTGAACGGTACGGCGATAGGATTTGCATTCAGTCCCAGTTATGCATGTCTCATAATGGGATGGTGGGAGCCTAATCATGCATGGAACAACAGGAATGATCAATTTTTCAGTAAAATCGTCATGTGGCTGCGCTACATAGATGATTTGTTCATCACATGGGATGGAAGTAAGGAGGAATATGCAGGATATTTTGAAGTTCTGAATAATACTGACTGCAATTTAAAATTTACCTACACTATAAGTGAAGAGCGAACCATTTTCTTGGATACTGAGATCTATATCCATGAAAACCAAGTCCACTCAACTCTACATCTTAAAAGCACAGCTACGAATGCCATTCTGCATGCTCAGAGTTTTCATCAGGCAAGTACAATCAAAAGCATCCCATTTGGAGAACTCCTGAGGGTTCGGAGAATTTGTTCAGAGGAAACAGAGTGGCAAAAAAATAGCCAAGCTATGTGTGTAAGATTCAAGAAAAGCAAATATAAAGCACGAGTGATATATGCAAGCCACCAAAAATCTGAAAAGATGACAAGAACAGAATTGATTAAACCCAAGAATGAGCAAGAGAAAGAAGAAAACAACAAGGAAATTCCCCTGATAAAGACACTGTCCACAGAAAATAAACAGAATAACAGGATACTATGTAAAAACTGGAATATATTGCAGTCAGATCCAACAGTGGCAAAGATAGTTGGAGACTTTCCCAAAATGAAATTTAGAAGAGCAAGCAATTTGAAGGACCAATTGGTCCATAGTCATTTTACAAACATAAGACCAAAAATGTGGCTGAAATCAACTGGCTTCGTAAAATGTACAAATTGCAAAGTCTGCATAATTGCGAAAAATGTGAAAGAAATAGAGATGGCAAATAAGAAGATGTGGAAAATAAATCAATTAATAACGTGCAAGAGCCAATTCGTAATTTATATTGTGGAATGTCCATGCTCATTAAAATATGTGGATAGTACCATCTGCGAGTTAAAAAAACGTATCCTTGAACATGTCAGAGCAACAACTAATGTTGACAGAAGCAATGCCATTGCTAAGCATATGGAGAAAGAGCATGGAAGTAATTGGCGGAATCTGAAATTTTACGCAGTGGAACAAGTGACAAAAAAACGCAAGGGGCGGTGACTGAGAAAAGATATTAAGCAGAAGGAGTCTAAACATATCTTAAATTTCATAACACTGACCCCGATGGGTCTCAATCAGGATGAAGAAATGCATTCACATTTGTAAGGACTAGAAACTCAACTTCTCTAAATGGAACCAGTTTAAATGGAGAATTATACCTGTACCATTATTTCATGATAATAAGGGTACAGTGTTTGAAATATGTCATATATTAGCTTCCCGTAATTAGTGTGTTAGTGCTTCACTACCAAAATGATTCTCATATAATTATGTGGAAGTTGCTGGAGTCATAAATTTGTTTTGAATTTAAGGAGCAAAATAAGGATAACCTCACAGTTAGATAAAAATTGGTGGTAAAAATCATGTTGATGAATATGTATTAGTGAATTGATCAATAATTAAGGTCGATATAGGTTATACCTTAATAATTAACAAAATATTAGAAAACCATATGTAAATTTGGGTGTAATTTGGCCCACTGGAGGGCTGGACTTTAATGGTAAAGAACTGAAAAAATGTTTTGCAATATTGATCGACATGGTTATATTGTTGTCCAATGGAGGGTTAGAATTGTGATGATCATAAAAATCATGATATGCTTATAATGTGAAACAAAATGTGAATTAATATGAAAATGCTTAAGCTTGTAATGAATACTAGCTGAAAATCTAAAAGGTATGTGAAGTTTATGTGAATTTGGAACGTTTTATAAAAAAAACACAATTACCAGAATGCAAAGTGGCGCAATGTAGGAAATGATGCCATCATGTTTAAATACGGGGCTATAATGCCGCACTTTGTGTTTGTTTGATCCCCGTGAACAAAGTCTCAGGGAAGACCGAAACGCGTAGGGGCAGCTGGTATGCTTTAATAAAAAACAACGGAAAAGCAACATAATTTGGAGCGAGATTATATATGAATACTGCGAGCGCGAGAGAACTTCTCTTGGGAAAGAGTGTTGTGGAATATATACATATATAAACACACACAAGCACACACATATGGACATATATACGAAGGCATCCATTTTGTGGCATTAAAGGTTGAAGAAAGCTTGATAGTGCGTGATGTCGTACCTGCTGCCCCAGGAATTCTGATGAGTTAAGGTCTACGCTCAAATTGCCACTAGTGATTGTGAAGCCTCAGTGTCTCGTCATTGATTCCCTCTATTTTGAACATAGTTTCATTGCAAAACACTGTGCACTTCAACGCACAAACCATCTTGATTCTGCACTGTCTGAAGTTTTCATCCGAGGCATGCTGAAAATGTGCCATTAAAATCCCCCCCATTTCTCAGTCTTCTATTTAACACGTGGCCCACAATAACAGCAGTTTCCTGAAATAAATAAGGTGACATCCGGTGGAGAAAAAGGATTGTTTGTCTGCTTATTTCCTGACATAAAATGCAGTCACTGGCAATTCATTAAAAATCAGGTTTTTGTTAAATAGCACCATTAGTTGTTAATCGCCTGTGGTGCAGAGAGCCCCTCTGCAAGCAGGTGATGATTACAGTGCTTAGCACTTCAGGAGTATAGAAGTACACTGACTGTAATCATTACAGAAATGACTTCTTAAGTGTCATGCTGTTAATTAGAGTTCAAAGATTTAGCATCTGGAGGATATTCCTTATGTGGAGCTGTGAACAGTGAGAGGTGCAGAGAATGCATTTAAAGGGCTCTAAATTAGGGTGCAGAATGTGCACAGAATGTCCAGCATCTTCCAGAGGACACCTGGCAGTATTTGCTTACAGTGACCACTTGGACAAAGCTCCAAGGGACTGTTTGCTAGCCCTGGTGTGGATATCCGTGCAGCATCATTCTTTGAGCTCTGTGGTCGGTTAGACATGCAAAGGTGTTATGCATGACCTATGGCCCTGCACTCTGAGCATGCATGGAGCTGAGGTAAACACCGAAATTTACTCTGCACAAAATACATTAAAACAAGTTTATAATAACCAAAAGAGGAAGCTCATAAACATGCAGCTGTACTACTCAGTAGCAGAATGAGTTGATAACGCACAGGTACGGCATCAAACACTGAAGTTATCACAAATAGATGGGTCAGAGGGTGAGGCGCTTTTATTAGTAGAGTATTGGATGCTGATAGGAGGCCTTTGTTAGGTCACAGATTAATTGGTGGTGAGGCATTGTATGTTGAGAAGGTAGTGTAGAGTACAGATGTCACATTTTACAATATTTATTATATATATATATATATTCACTGAAAAAAACTGACGTTTCATTGACGTTATAGTTAGTTGGACATTTCACTCATACAAAACCAGAGAAATTCCCCCGTTATAGTTAGTTCAGCTAACTATAACTCGCGCCCACGCAATGCACTACTGATGACGTCACATATTACATCATGTATGACATGGTCAGTGACATCACTGATGACATCACTGATGACATCTCAAATGACATCACTGATGACATCATCAATGTGAATATCTGATGCTGCCATCCTGACCAAGGGAGGGTGTCATACGTCCTGTGGAGGCCCATTGTCACTTTCCCTGAGTTAGATATGCACACTGCAGTCTTTAATTTTCTTTTACACACGTTACTATGCACACATATTTTGCTTTCTGCCACACTGTACTTTCACACAGAACCTACTGTTGTTTTTGCGTTCTGTTCTTTCCTGGGATTTAGTCTGAACACTGTAGACAAGGTCAAATAACAATGCCCCATGTTATTCTTTTTTGGTCAGGCTCTAACACAGAGACAAAATACACAAATGCAGCTGTTGTTTGGGAGCACGTACTCTTTGTCATATAGGTATGCACAGGCATGCAAATACAAGAATGCAAGAATTAAAAACTGCGCAATTGAAGTAAAGTTTAAAAAAATTACTTTTAAAGTATAAAGAACTAATTAAAGCAGGTAAGGGCAAGAATATTTCAGGAAAAATAAGCTCAGTGACAAATTCTACCAGGGAACATTTTAAACAAGCAAATCCTTGTCCAATTGGAACAACAGTAATATCTTTAATCCTGACAAATACTTTTGTAACCAGTTGGCTGATTGTTTTCAACTTAACGTTGACTCTGTCTTTCAGGCTTTGTTCACCTCCTTGATCACACTGAGTTTAGATGATGGTGCATGGCAGGTTGAGGTATTGAACCCAGATTAGATCTGGGGCTTTCAGATGCACCTAAATTTGAAAGGTTCTCTATTCTCACTAAGAAAAAAAATATTAGTATCATTAGCTCAATCAAATCCAGCACCCCTACAGAACCCTATCCTCCTGAGGTAATTAAATCAGTGGCCACTGTGATGGCTGGACCACTTATGAACCTATTGAATGAGATATTGCCTTCAGGGCATTTTCCGACTATATGGAAAAATGCTTCCATACCTAATATGGTGAAAAAATCCTCTTTGGATCCAAAAAAGGTGGAAAGTTAAAGACGCATATCTCGCCAACTTCTTCCAGCCAAGTTATTAGAGAAGGCAATGAATGACGAAATACTAACATTCGTAGATGCTATCCAGTTGCTTGATTCTTTCCAATATGGTTCTAGAGCAAACCACTGCACTGAATCAGCTCTGGTAGCAGTGTCAGAGGAATTAAAAAGGGCAGTTGACAAGGGAGATAGAGTAGTAATGATTTTATTAGACCTCTCTGCCACCTTTTCTACGGTTCTCCACTCGCTTGGCTTCAGGAACACTGCTCTAACATTGTTAAGTTTGTTCCGTAATTATAGACAACATTGGGTAGAGATGGGATACGCAAGCTCCAGGCCTTTGCTTCCCCCCTGTGGGGTGCCCCATGGGTCTACTCTTAGCCCTACACTTATTCCACTTGTTAATCTTATTAAAAAATATGGTAAGGTGTTTTTTTCCTTTGCCGAGGACACACAAATTGTGATGTCTGTCTCATCAGATGTGAAAAAAGTGGCAAGTAATTTCTGTAGATGTATGTCCCATGTTGCCAGCTGGATGGAGAAATATTGTCTTAAATTGAATTGAGAAAAAAACTAGGTACTGCTCTTTGGAAATGAGACCACCTTTTGAGATGCATCATGGTAGCCTTTGGACCTAGGTGCATTACAGAGTCCATCTCAGAAGACAAGAAATTTGAGAGTCATTTTTGACACCAAGTTATGTTTTTCAGAACAAATCAATGCTGTTGTTACATCAGGGTCTTTTCTGCTAAAGGTTCTTAATAAAACAAAAAACAGTTTATTCCTTTTGATCTACAAAAGATATTGATGATGGCCCTCAACTTTTCGAAAATGGATTACTTCAGTGCTTTATAGTTTGGTACTCATAAAAATCTGAAAAAGAAACTGCAGTTATTGCAGAGGTGGCAACAAGAGTGCTGTTGAAAGTTCCTAAATATGCACCTATATCTTAATTAATGCATGGCCTGCACTGGCTCCGGGTGGAAAAAAGGTTTACTTTTAAGGATCAGTGTATAATCCATATGGCCCTTTACCGGACCAGCCCTACCTACTTCCAGAAACAGTTTTCCTGGTTCACCCACAGTAGGAACCTTAGATCGAGCTTGGCATGAAAGGTCAATGTCCCGTGAATAAACAAAGCAAAATGAGGTGAGGTATTGTAGAGGGAAACTCTGGAACACTCTGCGGCTCGCTTTACGTTCACAATCTACCTTGCAGCAATTTAGGAATCAGTTGAAGACCTGGCTATTTACTCAGTAGATCAATTACTCCCTCTAGATTTGCCCATCATCTGGTAGAAGGTTTCCTTTATTTGGTCCGCTTTGCACTAAGACACCTTCTGGTATTGCACGCTCTATAAAAATATTTCATTTAATTTACACAGACGAGATCACGGCTGCACCTGAGATGTAGAACTTTCATCTATACATGCTATGGAATGGGTTCCGCTGCAAACACCCAGAGATCTTCTGATATATATTCACTTTGCCTCTATAGAAGGGGAGGGGGGTTAGTTTACCCTGTCTATACAATGACTGCTCCTTTTATCATTTAGCGATTACTTACAATGCTGACTGTATTTGTGTTAGGCACATTCTTACTTATTGTTACACATATACTGCATACTAAAGCATGATAGTTAAAAAATATTTTAAACTTTTCTTGTGTCTCTGTCAGATCTTATTGTTGACAAGTACAAGTGTGAGAGCGAAAGTTTGTGTTCTGCCACTTCGATTCCTGAGAGGGTCGGGAGTGCTGCGTTCTGGGGTATCTAATTACTTGTTCCTCTGTGAGTAAGGGCAAGTGAGACACTATAGCTAGTCGGTCCCTGGCTCATAGGTACTTAGGTGCTAGGATAACTCAGTCCCTTCCGACTAAGGTTCTGTGGTCCCAAGCATAGTTTTGTGATTTCGCAGAATCCCTGCAACAAAACTTTGGTCAACATACAAGTATAGTGCCATGAGTGACACACTTACTCATTCCCACAGTTCTTGTTATCCCACCAGTGACATTGTTGACCTTTGACTGATACTGAGAATAGGAATGCCATTGAGGAGATACTCATCTCACACTTATCTCTTGTATTACCTTTGTACTCATATTAGATTGTCTTGCATAACACGTGGTTTTTATTGTGATTTGTTACCCAGTGCGGATGATGTGGTTCCATCTATTCAGACAGAGTGAAATGACACATTACTACTCACTGATCTTCTTTAGCTACTGCCATTGACAGATTATTGAGGGCATGTCAATGTAGGAAATCATTGGCTATATGTTGCAGTACACTGTTCTCACTGTGTACACATGACACAAGGGCCCAGATAATTGGGAAAGTGGCATTATGAAGTGCAGCAAGTCGCCTATCTGTGCCACACTGCATCATTGAGAAAGGACAACATTGAAAGTGTTTAGGCCATACAGCTCATTCCCGTCCTTTCACCCTGCACCGGCAAGAAAACACAGGCATGTGCACCATAGTGCTAGGATGCCTGCATTGCGGTGGGATTGTCTTTGTTCACAATGGAACATCTTCCTGACATAATGAACAAGTAGAGGCATGATTTTCTTTGTATGTGTGCCACGGTATGTGGCACACATCAGAAGTAGAGTGACTTGGACAACTTAAGTTATTTATCCTTGTTATACATTACCTAGAAAGACCTATTGATTTGACGCTTTTCCAGGTTTACCTGGTGTGCTATACATGACATGCCTCATGAACCATGGGAGATGCATTGAGGCACCTACACAATGCCCATGGACCCCTCAATTGCACACAGTGATGCACACTGCATTTTGGGCAGTATTGCATTGCTCAGGATGTATGCCATTCAAAGGGACACAAAGTGGCTTTGCATTGTCTGACTTAGGGGTTGGCATTACACATGTACCAAGATGCATGTATGATGCAGACCCCTCAAACATATGGCTCAAACTCCGGCAACAGACACAGTGATGGCTAACATGGCAGACATTTCTTAATTTTAGTAGGTCTGTTATGTACTTCAGATTTGCTATTTCCATATCACCAATTCTGGAAGTTCTCATTGATGAGGCTGTGCCTGAAGATGTAGGCATAATATGCACTACCCAGGTATTTTGCTATCACATTGCTGTGCATCCCCAGATGGTCAACGAGGGCCTGGACATTGATGGAGTAGGTGTGTTTCTGGTTCCTGTACAAGTGTGATGTTTCTGCAGGGGGAACTAGATGCACATATGTACAATACATGGCACCTAGAAAACGGGGAAATCCTGCAATGGCATAGAAACCTTGCTAGGTCTCCAGCTGCTGTTGTTGGGTGTTGGGGAAGAGGAGGCCCTGGGGTGTGAGGTGGATGATTTCATCCAGTACACATGGTAGGAAGGCAGATTATGATGACTACAATATTCCTGCCAATCTGGCTATTGTGATCCGAAAGGAACCAGATGCCAGCATGTGGAGCACTGCAATTAGCTTGGCCTGTGCAAGGATGTCAGTGGGCCTGGCAGTTGGTGGCTGGAGCCTTGGTGCTATCTTGCTCAGCAGTTCTCTTGCAGAGTTCCTCCTGAGTCTGTAACATACAATGAACTTATCCTCCCTGAGGTGAACAAGGGAAATCCGGTGGCTAAATAAATGCTCCCTTCCTGTGCACTTAAATGGTGGTTGTGGTGGTGTCCTCGCAACTCCCAGCTGCAGAAAGGTCACCTCCATGGCCTCGTTGAGCTTGCCAAATTGTTTTGTATGGCTTGTCTTTCTGTCCTACAGCCACGAAGAATCAGGCCTTTTGAGACCCCTAAAGAGCCTTTTGGCATGTACAAACCCAATTCTGCGAGTTTCTAACCCATTACTGACTCACAAAATAGGGTTTGCGAGTTGGTATTAGGAAGGGGCATGTCAACCCTTCCTAGTAGAGGGTTGCAGGGGTATGTATGAATGTGTTGCAACCAGAATGCCGTCGTAAAACATTCACAGTTTACTGCCTGCTTCGAGTAGGTGATAAGCCAGTCACAAAAGGGAAGGGTTCCACAGGAGCACAGAGTGGTCCCATGCACCACTGCCTACTCATAATAAAATGAAAATTAAACATTTAATTTGTCTTTTTTTAAGGTCATCTCATTTTCCTTTTAAGGAAAACAGGCTGCATAAAAAGAAAGTTAATTTATTTAAAAGCAAACACAGACATGGTGGTCTTCTGCCCCCAGCAGGCCACCATACCTGTGTTTTTAGCGATTCCCAATGAGTCTGAAATTGCGACCTACCCTACATTAATGAGGAAGATCAATTGCGAACTCATTAGGAATCGCTAAATGTGTCTGAGGCATGTTGGTACATCGCATTTTGTGACTTCTGACTTGCGAGTCACAAAAAGTAGCAATTAGGAACTTGCAAAATCTGATGATCATACATGGGACCCTTAATATTCCAGAGTTTCCTACAGGGGGACTAATGCATCACACTTCAAAAGGACAATCTTTACAGGTCACCCGAATGTATCAACGTGATAAATAGTCTTCATACAGTAGTGTATGTATCGGTCCCCACACAGATTTCTTTCATTTTAAACCTACTTAAATATATTTTTCAATGCATAAAGCTGTTTAACAGATTAATTCAGCTAAACAGTATTAAACGCCCATACCTTATGCAACTGTATGAATATTAGTAATGTGCTTCAAAGTGATATAATGTGTGGAACTCTAACAGTTTTAATTGTGTTTTTATATGGATAGTTGAGATAAGACACATGAAATTAATGAAAAGATAGGTTATTTGTTTTAATTTCTTTTGGTAGTAAAATATTTTTATATAAATGAATATGTTGTAAACGTTGTAAACATATTTTTAACACTTGTATGCTATGTAATCTTTCAGACGTTCCCTAGAACTCTGTAACAGTTATATATTTCATTTTACAGAATGTCATTACTTTAACCCCTTCAGTGCCCGCCCCTTTCCCCGCCCTGTGCCGGCCGTTGTATTAGCGGGCGGGGTCTATGACGAGCTGGACTCGTCATGGGCACAGCGCCACCGCGGCCCATGACGAGTCCAGCTCGTCATGGGCACTGAAGGGGTTAAAGGTAGAAAGACAAAGAACATCTGTTTTACAAAAGAAATTAACATTGTTTAAAAGGTTTCTTTAGGTGTGGTGGTCTGTGCTTGACTGGACACACTGAAATACTATCATAGATGTCTGTTTTGGGTGCACCTAATTTGCCAGCTAAACCCACCCTCAGGACCTTCAGGACCCATAGTTCCAGCACCATAGGGCACTAGAGCAGCAGTCAGTTTCATGTACATGAAATGGACAGGGAACCAATGGGGACACATATAAAGAGCAAAATGGATGGAGGTGAACACAGATTTAGGAAGAGGAGTATCTCAGTTTCATTTCCCTTTTGAGGGTATACCTGGAGAGCTGTGATCTGTAAATTGGGGTCATATTTGTAGAACATTCAGAGGAGGGTAACTGTTGAGGGGGCCTCTGAACAACAAAGTAGGCAACTTCACAAAAACCACATGGGTGTATCCCGTTTGCCCATGGCTGCTCACTCCACTGACTTCAGAATCTACTTACATAGCTGTACTGACAGTTAACACTACAACCTCTATTATCTTCTGCATCCACTGACTCTTGAATCCTCTGGCTTTTCAATCCTATGCTCTCTTTACAAGTGGCTACAATTCTGAAGGGCCTTTACCACATCTGGCAAATGCTATTACCTTGGGGTGCGGTATTTAGCATGCATAGTTAGTTACTCCTTTTACAAGTTTTTAGCTTTGAAAAGAGGCATGGCATGCAAAAATGGTAGATAATACATCAAATTAATTGTGTTTTGCCTTTTTTCCAAGCCTTTGCCCCTAATTAATTCCAGCATATTTGAACTGTTGCAATAAAGGTCAGGTCTTGGGTGGGCATGAGCTCTAATTTTGTTACATTATAAAGCACCCTATGACTTACCGAGAAGCCTTCAAACCAAGCAGTGTGACTATCTGGCAGGTCCAATGAGGGAGCAACCGACAGTCATCAAGATATGGATGCAGACGGACACCTTGCATTTTGCACAGTGGCGGCTCGTGGTGGGAGTGCTGTGGGGCAGTGGGCGGGGTGGGGGAGGAGCAGGGTGGGGTGTAGTAAACTACAGAATACGACCCAACGGAGGTAAGTAAACAAATAAATAAAACAAATTTTGTTTACTTACCTCTGTTCAGCCGTATGCCGTAGTTTACTAGCCGCCACCCTGCTCCTCCCCCACCCCGCCCCACCGCCCCGCAGCACTCCCACCACGAGCCGCTACTGATTTTGCAGCAGATTTACCAATGACAGCAGGTCTTTTGTGAAGACCTTGAGTCAAATTTGATGCAATACAGAAACCTAGTACTGGTCACATGCCTCTGTAAACCAAATGGACCTACAAGATCGTGGACATGGTAGCAGGCATCTTGAAGATTGATGGAGGACAAGAAATCCCAGGGAGACTCCTGAGGGAAAACTCCATGGCGAAATATTGTGTCCATCGAACACAACAGTGAATGTTTTGGCAGTACTCTGCTATCTAACCCTATGCTTTTCTTCGACGGTCTCTACCTGATGGTAGTGACCGCTGTTACTTAAAACCTATAAGTATTTGTGTCTTGAATTGCATTTAGTTAAAAATTGATATACAACAAAGCATGTATTAACTATCTAACGAGATTCTTGGTTTCTGAAAATATATAAAGATGCAACTTTATTTTTTTTGTACAAACTAGACAGATTAATTCTTGAGTGTGTGTCTCATTTATTTCCTCTGTGTGTGGCAACAAATACTTAACAATACCCTCTGAGAAGCCATATTGATATGTAGGAGGTGTGATGACAGATGTTCCCTAAGTGGATGCGAGACATGCCTGACTTCAAGGATGAAGGGCAATCAGCTAGCCAATATCATCCTCGCTTCCGTTGTCATGTCAGAGACTTGGAGTGAAAATATATACAGAGCCAGTTGTTCCACATAGGTAGTGACTTCAGTCCTATATGGGTCAAAGAACCCAAGACCAAAGTCTCCCATGGTAGACATTGAACAAAAAACACAAGATAGGCTAGTAAAGGAGTTACTTGAAAATGCAGAAAGTCAGATGAGGCCGGCTTCAAGGAGGGACAGAAAGAAAGAGGATGTTTGTCATATTGTTAGCATTATATTACCCTCTGTCAAGGTGTTGGGAAAAATATGAACCATTTTTATTCTAGGCGGGAATAGGACGTCTATCTTGAGGGGGTGGACTCTTACATGACATAAGGGCTAGGACGATGAAGAGTGAATCAGTAGAAATGGGCTTATAAACAGGCACTTTAATACTCGATGGATAATGGGAAAATCTTCAAGGTTATGGAGCTCTACAATCAACAGTATTTAATTCTCAAACGAATTCATGATAGGAGAGTGCTGAACCGTCTACACTTTAACATAATGTTTGAATTATCAGCACAGTAGAAGTAGGCAATTGGCCATGACTCATAATGCAATAAAATGCAATTAATATCAATGTTTTATTACTACTCTTACATTAATTAGGTAAAACCAAGAAGAAAAATAACCTGCACGCCATGAATGTTTCCAATTAAGAAACAAGAAATGAATAATTAAACGTTTTCTCATTACGGCTCATTAATAAGTTATAATGTATAAAGTTGGCCTCCTGCATTACATTCCTGACAGTGCAGTGACAGGTTGATAAAACCATTTATTGAATAAAAAAGCAGAAAAAAATACAGATGTAAAACCATGCAGATACAGATGGATCTAGTCTTTAGGGTGACTTTAGAATCTATGGGGCCGATGTGCAAAGGTATTTTGTGGTTGCAAAGGCTGGGATTCAGAAAATCCCCAAAATACAATTGTACATTTAACGAAAGCTCTTTTTATGAGTGGGAGAAGTTTTCCAACTAGAACAAGCATCGGCAAAGCTAATAAGTCTCGCCTGTGGTCGAGCTATTGGCTTTGTCAGTACGGTGGTGTGGTGTACAGGAGGGCGGTGGAGTGGGGAGCAGGGCTGCAAAGTTAGAGCTGACAGGAACACTTGTCTTCGTTAATGATGTGGTATTAATATGTAGCTACCACAGTTACCAAAATAGTTTAACTATTCAAAGAAAGTAAACTACAAAGCATTGTAGAAAATATCCTGATTAAGTGTTAATATTGTAGACAGCTCATGATTATTAGTAAAGGTGAAGTTGAATAAGCACTTTCTTTAGGCTCGCAGGAAGTTCACAAAAATAAGCAAATGTGCATACATTTTCAAACAAATAAGCTCAAAAGTTGCACTTGGTTTACCAAAAAAATGTGTTTATGTATAGCAACTATTGCAAGGGCTAAGCATCACTCCTTTTAACAAAAGATACCAGAGCGAAATTAAGCATTTACTTTGGGAATGTTCTCATGTCTTCCCTTGCACTAACCCCTAATGCCCATAGCACTCATACTTGTGTTTTTTTTTCTATTCCATGAAGAATCCGATTCTTCGAACTGCATTTTGTGTTCAGATCAAAGCTCGGGCATGAGTAGAAATGAAAAACAATCATGCGCGTCCTGGAATGTCCTGTCCAACAAGGGAGGCTGATTACTACACCTTATTTTCGTCATTTAAAACAGCACGGTCATTTGCTTTCTATGGAGCAGTTTGTCAGCAGATATTTCTGAGCACCTCTCGAGTTTTTGTCCGGATTTTCATGATGTTGCCTGAAGAAGATTCCAAGAAGGGTTTATGGAACGTCGTACCATAGTACTCGGTGAAAGGCTGCAGTGCCTCATGCACTTTGTTCTGCGGAAACCTGGCTTGCTGAACACCAAACCCCCCAAAAAAATGTCATCTCGCGTCTCACCAAAACCAGATCGGAGTACTCTCCGTCGCGGTGTTGGAGCTTAAGGGATATTGATTGCTCTTGTGAAAACTGGAGCTAGATTGAAGTTGAATTTTTACTCATATTATGCATAAATAGCCATAATTTGAGTTTACCTACTGGTCAGTTGAACCTGAAGACGTTTAATCTTGGTGGAAATTGAGTCCACCACTTGTAGATTTTACAGTCCATCCCCTGATGAAGTCTTTGGTTATTACCATTAGATGAAACACGTGTTGGCAAAAACTGTGACTGTCGGTTGCTCTGATGAAGAACTGAAGCGCAATCCAGTAATACAAGATACGGAATAAAGACCAAAGATGAACATCAAAAGAAAATTACTACGTGAATTAATTATTGTTAGACACTACATGATTGTGCCTCAGGAAATTGACTTTGTAACAAGTACAAGTACCATGCTCCAGCCAAGAGACCAACACACAAACAGAAGTTAAGGACACATAAACTGACTAAGGAGAAGCCAGGAAATGATAGGGATAATGACACAAACCAATGGTTAGCAATGAGCAGGCTTCAAGTCTGTTATTGTATATAATATCTCTCGCAAGTGAGAGGGCATGTGCTAGTAGCGCTTGTGATTCTGTCTGAAATGCACATTCAGGGCGTAAAAGGGGCATCTCCCTTCTATGGAAGATTCGGAGAGGAATGTATCCATTGTTTGTGACTGCAATTGCAGTCGGAAATCATTGATCAGGTACTCTCACATCAAAGTGGTTATTATCTGAATTGCAAAAGGGAGCTCAAGTCTGTGGGACTTCTTCCCATTTGGGAATTCTGAAGGTGGCCTCTAGGGAAGCAGTGATCCAGAGAACCATCACCTGCTCTTTTCCATGTCTGCCAAAACTGGACTCTTTCTTAAGAAGCACTAATCCTTTTGCTGGCCAATGGTTACTTGTAAAATAAATTGTTATGTGTTTGGGAATACAAATGCAAGTACAGAGGTCTGCTATCCTCAGCAGGCTTCCATTCCTGCATTAACAGCTAGCCACAGAGGATCGCAACTGCTACTTATCTAATTATTATTCACTAGTCAGAATGTTTTGTGATTCCCTGAGAATGTACAATTTGATATGCAACCTATTTGTGTAGGTCACATCACAAGTTGCATTCCAATTTGCGAACCAGTTTGTGTTCAAATTTCACATTCCTGGTTTGAGAATGGAAAAAGTACATAAGGGCCCATGTTATTTAACATTTTACCAAAAAAGATTAATACTCCTCAGCTCCTTCCTGGAGAGTTTTGAGGTGATCTGCCATGGCAGGTTGAGAAAAAGGGGGGATTCCAAATCATGTTTTCAACGTGCAGTTTTCCAAAGGAAAATTGGACAGCGTTACTGGCTAAATGCCTTAACGGAATTACACCAAATTCGACTGAAATCTGATTGACTGGCTGTAACCTGAAGAAAATGTTACTGCCATTTTATTATTCTGGGACTCAATTCTAGAGTCTTAGGAAAGAAAATAAATAAGGAAAAGGGGTTGGTTAGGGGTACCCTGACACCGTGGGCCTTGTGGGTGGTTGCTGGCCAGCTCCCATGGTTGTATAATGGCCCATGGTGCCCACAACTGTTTTTGCAGCGTTACTATTGTGACTCCCAGCAGTCCCCCGTGAAATATCACTGAAGAACCAAAGTGCCACAAAAAAAAAAAATCATGGGGTATTGGGCATTACACGACTTTGGGGAAGGGCCAGCACAATGGGGTAGACCACCAGTGGGGGTGGCCACCCATTTGGTGTTGGGCACAGGCCTTGCTCCCAACCTTAAGCAGCTTATGGCGAAAAGCTGTTTGCAGCGCAGGGTTGGCCACCCATGGGGTTTTGGGCACAGTGCCTTTGGCAGTGAGCAACACACTAATGTATGGAATAAAATATTACTTGCATTAAAAAAGCAGAACTTCACTGGAAAACAAACAAAGTTTCAAGTGGCATTATAGTTATGTAGTTATGTATGACAATAATATCTGATTTTACATTTAAAATAAAAACTTAGAACTTCACTAAAAATATCAAAGGTAAAAGTGATGGTACACTTAGGTGAAAATGTCAGTTGATATGTAATGTTTAAAACTAAAAAAAACACTGAAATTCAACAGTTATAATAAACTGAAGTAACTATATATTGCGCCCTCACCAATTCTTATAACTTTAGAACTTGCAAGAATTTTTTTTTAAAGCAATCAATAAAAGCATCTGAGTGAAAAGTGAAAAATAAGGAAAGTGTGGACGGAAAAATATAGAGTAATGAGGGATCACGAGAGAAGAGAGGCTGAAGTGAAGCTAGGAACAGGGGAACTAGTAAAAACACTCCATGCTGACCACAGGGAAGAGAACTGGAGTGACCATGATGGAGCGGGTAGTACAACATGTTGTATACCCCCCTATTCTGCATGTTTATACTAATTAGAATAACATATTAATTATAATATTATTAATGTGTTTGCATGAAGTTTAATCAACATTACTAATGTACAAAATACACGTGAGATTTGCATTTTGCATGGCTAAATAATTTGTAATTAACATACGTACTCATACTAATACATTAGAAAATAGAATATCGCATGATATATGTTGCTTTTGTGATGTTTTTGTAATGTCGTACCAGATGACATCAATGGGTGAATATGAATGCTTTAAATGTCGCTATATGCTAGATAATTACAAGCACATAGGGGAATTAGTGAGGGTTTCACATTTTATTCAATATTTTTATGTATTAATTACTCTTTTGTGTTTGTTTCACTTAAGTTGTCCTTTGGGCCTAAAACTAAGATGGCCGCCGACTTGACGCGACGTGATGGCCACCATTCCACGAGGTTTCGGGTGAAGTGCGCCTGCATTAAACAACATGTACTAGTGGCCTCGACATGACCCTAGACTCGCTGTACCCATGCAAGGTCACGGTGGGATGCCTGCCAAGCACTTTAACAATGGACAGACACAAGGAACCGGATGGATCATGTATAATGACATAACCCCTTGAACTGTGTGAAACCTCACCGGACGATCCCAACCGACCAATGGGTGACGCCCAAATTTTGGAAGATGTAACACATCAACCTTACTTTTATTATAATAATGATGGTAGAATAGAGAGGATGATGATGCATACTTTCCCTTTTGCTGATGAAGACGACGGTGACGCTACGTGACTGCTGCATTCCTGAATCTTTGACAGACTGAATGCTGCCCAATTTTTTGATGAACTGAGGACTTCCTAAAATGTATGGGCACTGATCGATGCTTGCACGTCTCTGGTCCTTGACCCAATCTTTGGGACTGTAGCGTGCTGCATGAAGAACTTTCGAATTCTGACTGATTGACAACTAAATTTGATGACTTAGAGGATGACCGATAGCCAGATTAGGTAAATATGGTGTTCTGTGATTTGCTTAAAGACTAATACATTTACTAGATGGAACTAAATTCTTGCATTTATTAGATAATCAAAATATTGATTAACAAGCAAATGTGTTTTGGCCGTTTATTGAGAGAAGATAGATCAGGATCTTGAGTGTGTTTTAGCAGGACTAAATCACTTTACCAATCCAACTAAATTATCCATTGATCACGTGGGAGGAGTATCTTAATTTCTAGGTTTACGATGTATAGAGATAAGGATATTAGTGTATAGATGTGTAAATAATTTTCTCTCTATAGGTTATAAGGTATTCCTTTCATGTCAGCGCTTGGAACATTCATCTCTCCTGTAAGTGCAGACCAGTGAGAAGTGAAGTGTGAATGTTGGTGTTATGGGCCCCACCAATGAGTGAATGTGTTAACGTGATGTCTGGTCTGTGATGAAGGGAGGATATTTGGTACGGGTTTTGTCTTGATTCTCCTTACCTAGGTTTCCGCGCTGCAACAGTTTTTCTGGTAGCAGAGTTATGGTTTTTATTGTTTTGGTTTGGTGATTATTGCTTGCACATTGCTTATTGATTATTGATTGGTATTTGGTATATGTATTAACACTCTATGTTGAGTCGCGTCGGGTTCTATGTTGTTTGCACGACTTCTGGGATGTAGGAAGTCAGGAGTTTGTAACAGTTCTGTAGTAGAGCAGAGGTAAGCGCTGTTCTCTGGAAAAACGGAATTGTTGTTGCCCGTAGGTACACGGGGAAAACGTGTGACGATTGGAGTTGCACAACGCATTGTCTGGGTTCGACTCAGGTGACATTGTCGTGTGCTGCCATTAGAGATATATCTGGTATGAGAGGAGTGCATGGTATCGAAGGTCACCTATGGAATTTTGGTCTTAAGTAACAGGAGTGCAGAAGGTACTCTGATAACGCTTATCACTGAGAGGGTAGTAGGTGTTCCCTTAGCTTGATAGAAGGATAAAGTAGAGGGAAGTGCTATTTTATTAACGCGTGTCATAATTCTGTAGTAGGACAGACTGTTCGCTGTTCACGGGAAGAGGGTGAATCAAACTAATAAAATTTAGGAGGGGACAAGACAAAAGGTTGGTTATCAGGAGAGACATGCATGTTAGGAATTCATACTGGGACATTGGGGTTGGCCTTTCAGAATCTTTAGAGAACAGTGATACTCTAGTGAAGTGGTGTCCAATTGTGTTCCTCAAGGACTTGTAAAAACTCGTAACAGCTTAAAAAATATAAAGCAAAAACCGCAAACGTCTGTAAGAGTGAAATATGCAAGATTTCAAATGCATAATAGAAAGTCGCCACATCTTCCCCATATCTGGTGATCAGTTTTTGTATAAATATCGGCAAAGTATGAATACAGGATCGTGGTTCTTCTATTTACTTTACCAATGTTGCATCAAATTGAGGCATTAAGCTGTATACCGACACATAAAATCCGCCCCCAGTTTATTAACATTTCCACATCATTCACGTACGTTACGGCAGTGAAACGTGCATTCTGTGGAGAATTAATATGAAATCGAAATGCAATTGCGGCCCGTTAGGAAACAGAAAATACTGCAGCTCATTTATTAGGCTTTCATGTATGCATTAACTTCATCATGTTTAAAGCTTGTTTATAATTACTCAGTTTAGATGTATATTCAGTAATATGTTATTTTAATAATTGAGCATATGCGGTCCAGATCAACACGCATAAACTATCCGCTAAGCTGCAGCCTAATTTTACTAAGGGGATGATTACAGTATGTTCGGCTGGTATTTCTGTTTTTTACTCCGTTAGGCGCTCCAGGCTTTTTAAATAAATTCTAGAATTAAGCTATTTGCCATGTTCTTGGCTAATTTTGATTCCGCAAGCAAACACAAGGGATTCACTCCACAAGCGATTAGAAACGACCTGTCAAGCCTTTTTCTTTCTCATGGCTAATTGTCATATTTATTTCAGGAGAGATAAAAAAAATTATATCAAAAAGGTACTTGAGTGGTGTGAATGTCCAGCAGAGAAAACAGACATGAAGCTCAGGTCTAGTGCGTGCGGGCAGCCGAGTATGATATGCAAACTAGGGTTGAAGCCCCATCCACTCAACCTAAGAAAAATGGCTGCCAGGTCAGCACACACCCAGCTGCTGCATGGTAACTTGTATACCATTTATCTGTGGGCCCGTTTTTGGTTGCAGCAGTCATGAATGAGTTATGAACCCCCCATCCCATTGAGTTTACATTCACAGTAACCATTATCTTAAGTAAGTAACTAATGTGTCAAGACTGCGGATAGAGGCAGTACCAGTTGGATTCACAGGTATGACTACCTGTTGTCTTCTCTCCAGAGAATCTGCTGGAAAAGTAGCTGTAAAAATTACGTCAATTCAAAATGTGCTCACACTCATGTTTGAGGTAAATCTAAGTGTAAGGTTAAACTCCTTCACTCTAAACCAACCATCGAAGATTTCGGAACTTCAGTCAATCCCGCAACTTATATTTCTAGGTGGGTTCTTAGCATCACCGGATCTAATAAAAACACACCTGCATGTCCAATTCATCCAGAGTCCCAAACTGTTTCCTGCTTTTGTGTTGTGGTTTATCACTTTTACTTCAAAGTGCACCCCTTTACCCTGGTCTCATCTCCAAGACTTGTTTTGCCTTAGGAATGTTTTCATTTATAGTTTTGGCAGTCATAATAAACATCCTCTCGAGATAGAAGTATTTTGGAGTTCTCTAAATCAGTTACCATACATTTAAATTTAAGCCAAACGTCTGATAGCATCCCCATTCCAAATACCTTTAGCCTTCAGATTTCCACGGTCAAACCAACTGTCCAATTTAATTCTGCATAATTGATTTCATTCCTTTGATTTTTTCAAAGAGCAGCCTCTTTCTACACACTTACACTTTCTCCAAAACCCTTTACACTGATCTTCCATGTATTACATACCGTTATGCTAAATAGTTTGTAACTCAATAGAAAATGTCTGTATGCATATTGATATGATTGTTTCACGCTCATTCTGCAACAGTCAAGAAAAATAATATAGGTGCCTTGTGTGATAATTCCCCAATCATGACTGAAAGCCATCTTAACCCCTTCCCTGCTAAGCCTGTTTTTGGCTATTTGTGGTAGTTTGTGCTTAGACCCATGTAACATATTTGTCCACTTAAGGTATCCATGACAAATTTGCATCCCTTTCTTCCAACATCTTGAGGATTTTAAAGTGGTGTCCAGGGTTTGTGGATTCCCCTGGAGGGGACCAAGAAATTGGCCAAAATACAGCTAACTTTTGTTATTTTTTAGGAAATCTTCAGGAAAAAATGATGCAAAAGCGTCTGTTTTTTCCCCTGCAAAAAGTATCAACAAGGTGGTTGTGGTGCTAAAATCACCATCTTCCAAGCTTTCAGGAACAGGCAGACTTTTTTCAGAAAGTCAACATTTTCTACAAAGTTTTTGCATTTTACTGGGGTATAGCCTATTTTTTCTATTTTTGTGCTTTCAACCTCCTTCCAGTTAGTGGAACGGGTGTGAAACCAATAATGGATAAAGGAAAACTATATATTTCTGACAAGTAGACACAATTTTTAATTCAGGAAGGAGTCATTTGTGTAGATCCTTTAAGGTTTTTATATAGAAACTAACAATTGAAATAAAAATAATATTGAAATTAAGTTGGAAAAAACAGCCATTTGTGCCAACATTTTCACGTGTAACTTCCTCTGAGCATAGCAGATTTTTGAAAGCAATATACTGTTACTTTCACTGGACCTCTTGGTTGCAGCGATATATAAGACTTGTAGGTTCACCAAGAACCTGAGGTACCAAGAGCCAATCACTGGGCTGCATCTAGCAATGGTTTTTCATTCTATACCTGATACATGACAATCCATTTGGTAAAACATAAAGAGTGAAAAATAGTTACCAAGGAAAACTATATATTTGTGGAAATGTAATAAAATATAGAATTTAGAAGCAGGGATTATTTGTACATCCCCAAAATTGTGGGTACCCATACAAGCATGTGAATTAGAGGACATTCTTCAAAATGACTTCTTTTTTATACATTGTCTTACATTTGGATGGCAGAAATGCAAAGAAAGTCAATCAGTAATAACACTTGTTCTACTAGTCTGTGTTGCCCTACGTTTCCCAATAAAAATGGTTCCTCACTTGTGTGGGTAGTCCAAGTGTGTGCAACAGGAAACGACCCAACATGCAATGTGGACACATCACATTTTCCCAATGAAAACTAACCCTGTTTTTGCAAAGTGCCTAGCTGTGAATTTTGGACCCTCGCTCAGCCAGCACCCAGGGAAACCTAGCAAACATATATATTTTTGAAAACTAGACACACAGGGAAATCCATGATGGGGTAACTTGTGCAGCTCTCACTAGGCTTGTTACCCAGAATCCCTTGCAAACCTCAAACTATGGAAAAACACCAAATTGTCCTCATATTTCTGTGATAGAAAGTTCTGGAATCTGCAGGGAGCACAAACATCCAGCCACCCAGCATTTCCCAAAGTCTCTTGATAAAAATGGTATATCATTTGTGTTGGTAGGCTTAGTGCCCGTTACAGGAAACGGTCCAAAATGCAACGTGGACACATGACATTTTTCGAATGAAAACTGACCCATTTTTCACAATGGGCCTAGCTGTGGATTTTGTACCCTAGGTCTGCTGGCATCTTTGGAAACCAAGCAAACCTATACATTTTTTAAAGCTAGACAGCTAGGGGAATTCAGGTTGGTGTGACTTGTCTGGCTCTCACTAGATTCTGTTACCAAGAACCCCTTGTAAACCTAAAACCTTGTCAAAAAACACATATTCCTCTCATTTCTATGATGGAAAGTTCGGTAATCTGCGTGGATCCACAAACTTCTACCCACCCAGCATTCCCCAAAGTTTCTTAATAAAAATATTACCTCATTTGTATGTGTAGGCCTAGTGCCAGCAACAGGAAACGTCCCAAAACGCAACGTGGACAGATTACATTTTTCCAGTGAAAACTGACCTTTTGTTGCAATGTGCCTAGCTGTGGGTTTTGGACCCCAGCTCAGCCGGCACCTAGGGAAACCTAGCAAACCTATACATTTTTGAAAACTAGGCATCCAGTGGAATTCAGGATGGTGTGACTTGTGTGCTCTCACTAGGTTCTGTTACCCAGCATCCCTTGCAAACCTCAAACCTTGTTAAAAAAAAAATGTCCTCATGTTTCTCTGATGGAAAGTTCTGTAATCTGCGTGGATCCACAAACTTCCACCCACCCAGCATTCCCCAATGTTTCTTAGTTACCTCACTGGTATGGGTAGGCCTAGTGCCAGCAACATGAAACGTCCCAAAACGCGACGTGGATACATCACATTTTTACAGTGAAAACTGACCCTTTTTGCAATGTGCCTAGCTGTGGATTATGGACCATAGTTCAGCTGGAACCTAGGGAAACCTAGCAAACCTATCCATTTTTTAAAATTAGACACCCAAGGAAATCCAGGATGGGGTGATGTGTGGCTCTCACTAGGTTCTGTTACCAAGATTCCCTTGCAAACTTCAAACTTTGTAACAAAATAAAAACTTTTCCCTCACATTTCTGTGATGGAAAGTTCTGTAATCTGCGTGGATTCACAATCTTCTACCCACCCAGCATTAAATAAAAATGTTACCTCACTTGAATGGGGAGGTCTAGTGCCAGCAACAGGAAACATCCCAAAACGCAATATGGACAACTCACATTTTTCCAGTGAAAACTGACCCTTTTTTGCATTGTGCCTAGCTGTAGACTTTAGACCCTAGCTCAGCCGGCACCTAGGGAAACCTAGCAAACCTATACATTTTTTAAACTAGACATCCAGGGGAGACCAGGATGGGGTTACTTGTGTGGCTATCACAATGTTCATAAAGAAAAACAGATTGTCCTCACATTTCTGTGATGGAAAGTTCTGGAATCTGCGTGGATCCACAAACTTCCACCCACCCAGCATTTCTCAAACTCTCCTGATAAAAATTATACTTCACTTGTGTTGGTAGGCCTAGTGCCTGCGACAGGAAACGTCCCAAAACGCAACATTGACAAATCAAATTTTTTCACAGAAAACTGACACTTTTTTTGCAATGTGCCTAGCTCAACATTTCAAGCTCTAGCTCAGCCGGCATCTGTGTGAGCCTAGCAAATCTGTACATTCTTTTAACTAGATACCGAGGGGAATCCAGGATGGGGTGACTTGTGTGGCTCTCACCAGGTTCTGTTACCCCGAATCTTTTGCAAATCAAAAACTTTATAAAAAAAAAACACATTTCCCTCATATTTCTATGATGGAAATTTTTCTAATCTGCAGGTAGCCACAAACTTCCACCCACGCAGCATCTCCCCTAGTCTCCCAATAAAAATGATATCTCACTTGTGTTAGTAGGACTATAGCCTGCAGCAGGAATTGGCTCAACATGTACTGTGTAGATTTCAAAATTATCGATTACAAAAAGACCTTGTTTTGTGAGGGAGTCACCTGCATTTTTTAATCCGGGCTCGGTGGCCATCTAGGGAAACCTACCAGTTCCAGATATTTCTTACAACTAGACACAATGGGAAGTCCAGCGAGGTGTCACTTGCGTGGATCCCCAATGTTTTCCTTCCCAGAATTCCCTTCAATCCTCAAATTTTGATGAAATAAAATCAATTTTTTCTCACATTTCCCAGTTGGGGCAGAAAGACTCTGGCAATGTATTTTTTGGAGGGGGCATTGGATTACCCATACTGGGCAGCTTAACTCCCACTTATAAAATAAAACTACTCTCTGGTGCCTAGTGGGCTTTCTGCCCGCAGGTCAGGGGTTATTGCCCCATCTGCCTCCTGGGGTTGGCAGAAAGACTTTGGCATTTTTGGGGAGGGACGGTGGGGGCATTGACATGCCCATTCTGGGCAGTCCCCACACCTCTGTATGAAAAGCAATCCCTTGTGCCTAGTGGGCTTACTGCCCCCCCACCCCCTGTAGTCAGATCAGGGGCTATTGCTTCTATCTGCCTCCTGAGTTGGGCAGAAAGGCTGTGGCATTTTTTTGAGGGGGTGGGGGCATTGGCATGCCCATTCTGGGTACCCCACCCCTGAACTTTGAAAAAAATAATTCCTGGTGCCTAGTGGGCTTTCCGCCCACCCCCCCCCCCCCCCAGGTGGTGGGGAGATAAGGGGCTATTGCCCTGACCTGCCTAAGGAGAGAGAAAAACTGTATCACATTTTTGGGGCTTTTTGGGGACTGCCTGCAGATCAGGGACTACTGCTCCCATCTGTCACCTGGCAGTGGCAAAAAAAGTTTGCATTTGGGGAGGGTGGGGCACTGGCATTCCAATTCTGGGAAGCCCACACCCCTGAACTATAAAAACAAAGAAAAATCCCTGGTGTCTAAGGTGCTTTTTGCCCCCAAAGGGGGGCAGAATAGGAGTAATACAACCCTCTTCCCCCAGGGGGGCAGACAGACTGAATATGCCCAACAGAAATGGGAGGAGCAAAAACCCTTGCCTAGGGTCCACTCCCCCCTCCCTAGTGCCTAGTGGGTGGATCCCTGCTTGGGCGAACCCCAACCAGAGATCCACCGGGGAGGGATACCATTGAAAAGTAGAGATTCTCCCCTTTCCAATGATACCTCTCCAGTGAGTTCTGGTGCTCGGGGGCTGAGATAGCCCCACGAGCACTGAAACAGTGAAACTGAAACTAAGTTTCTGTTTAAATTTCAATGAAATGAGGACAGCACGTCATACACATGATTGTCAAGTTACGATGGAAACCACAGGTTGATGTCCTGTCATTGAAATTAAGTTAAGATGGAAACCACAGGTTGATGTCCTGTCATTGAAATTTGCCCAACTATCTGGTACCTTAAACAAGGAACAAAGAACCTCTACAACCAAAAGGATTGGCCCTGCATTAAGAATTTATAATGCTAAAATAGGTTCAGCAATCCTGTATGGTGCAGATTTATGGGGCTCTTCAGACTTGTCCTGCCTGGTTAAAGTCCAAAATAAATTTCTACGTAACCTAATTGGCCTGCCCCAATCCAGTCCCTTGAAACCCTTGTTACTAGACCTGGGTTGTTACCCTATTGACGAAGTGGCATGGTTTAGATCCGTTGCTCTGTGGAGAAGGATCTGGTCAACACCTGAACTTGCTACTTTTGCAAAGGAGATATTAGATGTTAGATCGATTTTGGGATCTGCTAACATCCCTTGGTTTAGAAATGTGAGATCGATACTGGTAAACATGGGCCATGATCAGCTATGGTCGGATCCCAGTAATAGCATTTTTCCTTCAAAAAAGGATTTTAAAGAACAGTACTGGGCGACTATACGTTATCAACATATAGTCCAGACAGATCCCACTTCTCTTTCTGGTAGATTCCTGGAACACAAGATCGCTCCCTTTTTAGAGGAGTACTAGGATGTAATTGTAAAGAGCTGTGAAAGAAGACTATACCATCAGTTTAGGGTGGGGTCACTTCCAGTGAGATCCTTTACATCTACATGGCGTGGCCAGACGAATGAGTACTGCCCTTGGTGTAGGGATAAAAAAGAGTCCATAGGCCATGTATTTTTTGTTTGCCCATCCTATTCAGCCCCCCGAGGAAAATGGCTCAAACCCATCTGTAAAAACATGAAAACTCGGGTGAGCCAGGAGGCATTATGGCTCTTAAGGACTAATACATCGATTCCAGTGGCCATAGCCGTTGCAAAATTTCTGGGTTGTACATGGATTATTAGAGCCAGTCAACATTGTAATAGTGGCTAAATAGCCCCTTATAACAAGTACATATTTTTAACACGTCTTTAACCGACATTTTTAATACCTTTTAATCCTATTTTATTGTGTATAATATGTTTAACTCCGCTTATTAGTGATGATTTGTGCTAATTAACTCTTGTATATATTTTATTTTATTTTCCTGATCTTTTAATATTATATGTAATTTTGACATCTGGAGTTTTTCGTCATGAGTGGAATGTTATATTGCATGTCTTTTATGATGAAATAATATCGAAATAAAGACGTATGAACCTGATTGTCATTACATTGGAAAAAAATGCTTCTTGAGTTTGGAGAAGCTCTTCTCCCCGGCCAAAAAAAGGGAAATCCCTCAGCTGTTTATAGCAGAGGGATTCAGTGCGCTTGTGAACATGACGGAATGTGTCCGTCATGAGCACACTGGTGCACATGATGGAACCATTCCGTCATGAGCACCAAAAGGGTTAAAAATGCAGACAAAATCTCAAATGCATTGCCATAGTTTTGGCTTCAGAGAGAGAAGAGAAACATATAGCATCAAAAAAGGTTCCATATAGCTATCAGCTCCTAGGGTTTTTACTAAGCCTGGGAAAATGTCTAAATCTCTTAGAGTAAATTAAGCGAAAATACATGTAATTAATAGAAATGCTGTTTAAGACACTTACATACAACATTTAGCCTGCGCACTCGCGCTTGGACCTGAACAACTTGAAGGCGGTGGTTGAGCAGGAGGTGGGTTGGATGCGATTTAGAGCCTGTGGGTAAAACGTTGACGCAAGAGGTTCTGACAGAGAAAGAATTTACCCGAAGACACGTTGAAGTTCTGAAGTTATCGGGTTACCTCATGGCAGACAGACTACTGCTGTGGAACCAGTACAATGTCGGAGACCTCTGGTAGGCTATTCTGGTACGCTTCCACCAAACATATTGCAAGCAGCAGCCGCCACATATTATGCACTTGTTGGGATAGCACCTTGGACTATTTCAAGGGTGAAAGCATACGGTCATGAAAGCAATTACAAGCATCACAAAATTAACGCTTTAAAATAATTACATTGGGGACGCACTTGCAGAGGGAGCCAGTGTCTATGTTCACCAGCAAGGTACCTTGGAGGACGCCGTGAGGGGAACGGCTTGCACGAGGGAGGCAACCCAACCAGCCTACCACCTTACCGACATCGCCGTGAGGGGAACGGCCAGCGTAGTGGGAACCACTCTCCCCAGAAGTCTTCGCGCCGGGCGCTTGCCGCTGTCGTCATCTGGCAGCGCCTGGCCCTACTTCAGCGTCGCTGGTGCCCCGCAGCGCGGGACGCACTTGCAGAGGGAGCCAGTGTCTGTGTTCACCAGCAAGGTACCTTGGAGGACGCCGTGAGGGGAACGGCTTGCACGAGGGAAGCAAACCAACCAGCCTACCACCTTACCGACATCGCCGTGAGGGGAACGGCCAGCGTAGTGGGAACCACACTCCCCAGAAGTCTTCGCGCCGGGCGCTTGCCGCTGTCGTCATCTGGCAGCGCCTGGCCCTACTTCAGTGTCGCTGGTGCCCCGCAGCGCGGGACGCGCGAGGGCAGCGCCCGGGCGAGTCCCTGACCGGACCAGACTGGGCTGGGCCATCCCTCTAACGTTGGCTCAACGACATTCGCGCTCAAACGGGGACCTGAGCAACGCTACCCCTGTGGGCACAGAGGTTGAGTCAGGTTCCTCAAGGGAGCTTGTCCTACAAAAAGCGCCAACGACTCTTGACGTGAGAAAGCGCCCTGCAGACGTATCAACCATCAAGTACCGCCTTCTAGTGGACTTGCCTAAACCCGTCAGAAGTTCGGGTAAGACTGTTTTCGGACACTCCTTTTTGACACTCTTTTTTGAATCTTCTATCTTGGAAGTACTATTCCTCCAACTGTTGCTCCACTGATTGCCACTTCTCATTTGGTGTTTAGTTATCCCTTCTCTGAGTCAGATCTGTCTTAGCTTATCCAAGTAAAGCAGCACAATGATGACGAGGGGTAGCAAAAATGGTCCAACACATGTAACAGGTCCAATTGACCAATATATCACCAGAGCGAATGAGGCTATCAACCAAGGCATATCACTTTTAGAGCGTAGGGTGTCCCAAGATCTGGCTATGGCAAGACGCTCTTCTTTGGGGGCATTAGCTCTATCCAAGTCTCCTGTAAACCCAAGGGAGTCTAGGCCCTTAATGTTAGTGCAGGCCGAGACACATGGAGTTCCTAATACTGTCGATCTCTCGGCATCTTTAACATCCTTAGACTCGCAATCTAGCATGACCCTTGCGAGGACGCCAGCCCTCCTTAGGAGCTCTGGCCAGGCGCCCCCGACTACCAACGTACCAAGGGGCAATGGGGAAGGTGCTATCCCTAAAACTAAGAAGGCTAGGGAGGTAAACAAGCGTAAACGCAAACCTACCAAAAAAGCCCCTACTACTCGCCAACACAGAAATAGTATCCTCATACAGGGAGGACCGATGGATGCCCCAGCTTCCCCTTTGAATTCAATCACGTCTGGGGTATCTACAAGATTGGGAGAGGGGTGCAAGACTTGTGAGGCCAACAACTTTCTTTTGTCCAGAATAGATGATCTTATTAAATCTTACTTACGACCTTTAGAACTGTCACTTCTGAACATTGAAAAATCGTTGTCATCTAGGAATACATCTTTCTCGATTATCCCTCCCAATGCAGGGTTAGGTGGCGAGTTGACTGTATCTAGGGAACCCATCAATCCACCCACTGGGACGGGTTTGTTACCATCTAACAACTCGAATAAAAGATCTGAGCCACTCGTGGGTGAACGTAAGAAGGCTGTCGAACCAGCCAAACCCCATCCCCCAGTTGTAAACTTGAATTCCTTACTATATAAATCTCCTGGGGGAATGAATAATAATTCTGACAACGATAGGGATTTGAATGGCCAGCACTTAAATTTACCACCTGAAGCTGACCCCTACGTTGTCATAATGACAGGTGTCCCGGGCCTAAGGCCCAATACGGAGGAACCCCTGGGCTCCCTAAAAAATAAGGTTCAACACTGGCTCACCCATAACAGACCGCTCCCACCTTCTTGCGCAAGTAAAATCCTAATGGTACGTAGGGTGTCCTGGGTAGGTAGTGGAAAAAAACGGACCTGTGGGGATTGTGTTGTTGTAAATTTTGACAACCCATACACGGCGGAATATATCTGCCGCCGTGGCATAAGTGCCAAGCAGGATGGAATGGAGACAAGAAGGCTTTCCTTCTTTTATCCCCCCCCTAATCGTTATCTTGACTCACTAAGGGATGGATTCGAGGACTCCAATAGGGTTGGCAGTAGGGCGTGGGATGGCTGGCAGGACCAAAGGGGTAGGATGGTACCCTTCACCTCAGGCTGGAGTGACTTGCCATTGACCAATTGATATAGTTGCCTGGATTTGGTGGATTGACCATCATCATCTATAAGTCAGGGCATGGTGGCTTCTGACCACATCCCTCCTAGCCATTCTCTATCCACTGATGGCCCTCAAAATACTTTTACAGATACTAATCTCACTCCCTCGATCCAGAAGCCCGCCATTCATGTTTTCCCGCAGGTTCCACACATAAGTCCATGTTCAACTTCAACAACTGTTGCCCCCCTACCTTCCAATGATTGTCCTAGCTTTCCTAAAATTTATTCTTATCATTCCTTGGATACGATAAAGATCGTAAGCTGGAACTTAGCGGGCATCCAAAGGAAATTGTGTTTACCTGACTGGAGTGCCTTCGTGGAGTCTCACATGATCTGTCTGTTCCAGGAGACATGGTCTCTCGAACCGACCTATCGGGTTGGCTACGTTACATACTTTGTCCCAGCCAATCTCCCCAGGAATGGCAAAGGCCGACCATCTGGAGGCTTGCTTATATGGGTAAATATTGCCCTGAATTGTCGAATAGATAGGAAAAAGATTAATTCACCTGACATTCTAGGCATTTCTCTAAGAGGCCCCCATCTGGGTCCCAGCCTCGACCTGTATAATGTTTATGCCAGAGGCACTAAATATTGAGCATTGTCCCCGACAGTGGCTTTCCTTGAAGGGGAACTCAGGAACAACATAGCTGCAACCCAAATCTTGGTCGCGGGAGACTTCAATTGTACTTATGAGCCTCTCACAACGGATGATTCTTCTGACCCCGGCGAAGACGATGCTAGATGGGGCATTCCAACCCTAACTATCCCCCCGATTAGAAAATGGTCACAAGCAGCAATCCAGTTGAATGCTCTTACATTGGAGTTCGGTTTAAGAGCTGCTAATGGCCACACAAACTCCGATTCCATGGGTGCGGCCACATACAACAGAGACAAGCATACCTCAAGGATTGATTATATTATGCTTGATTTCTCCCTGTGGAGCTTTGTACGGGACATGATAGTTTTGCCCACAATCGAAAGCGACCACAATTCGCTTTCCCTTTCTCTTAAGAATCCCTGGCCTAATGAAGCGACTAAATTATCCTCCAGGTTGTCAGACACTATCTCTGTCGCTCCGTGCGGGAGGCGCCTAAAGTGGAAAATTGTCGCAGGGGACGAAGCCAAGCTTAATTCTATTAATGCAATTCTTATGGCTTCTCAAATTGAACTGGACATTATTGACCCAGCCCCTTTACATATAGAGAGGACAACATCTATCTTTGAGGGAACCCTCGAAACTATTGGAAACGTTTTTTTAAAAAAACTGCGTGGGGAAGAAAATTGTAGTGCGAAATCCTAGGGGTAAGCAGGAATGGTTCACACCTGCCTGCAGAAAGGCCAAAACTATTCTAATCCAGGCTGTCAAAAGCAAAATTCAAGCAGAGGTTCAGAAAGCCAGGCAAAATTATAATGCATCCCTGGCAAACGCTAAAAAAGAATGGGATTCAGAGTATTGGTCTACGTTAAAAGAGGCTAGTTCCGGGAAGGATTCTAGACGCTTCTGGGAAATAATTAGAACCAGAAATAGACCGGACAACGAGCTTATAATTTGCAATATCACTAGCCAGGCTTGGACTACTCATTTTGCCAAATTATATTCCAATCAAGATGGTGATATTGCCTCAACTCCGTCTCATCGAGAACAAGTCCAGCTGCTGGAGTGTATCAACTCTGTCGCCCCTTCTAGGGGAATTGATCACCCCGCTGGCAAATTATGCCCGTCTACTCCTTGTATTGCCCGAGCGCCAGAGCTGGTGTTCCATGCTTTTTCCATTAAAGAAATTGAACATGCAATTAGTTCCATCAGGCCTCAAAAAGCCGCTGGTCCTGATGGCATTCCTGGGGACCTGTTGCGCTTTGACGCCAAGAAGTGGGGGAAATTGATCCACACTCTCCTTAACGCCATCAACAGAGGTGCACCCATTCCCGCCTCTTGGAAAGGTGCAGAGGTCGTGCCTATTTTCAAGAAAGGGGCTAGGGATGATCCATCTAATTACAGACCTATAAGCCTCCTCGATGTAACGCAAAAGGTCGTCGGTAAGGTGCTGTTGGTTAGATTACTCCAATGGATTGAGGAAAACAGCATCCTCTCCGACCTCCAGGCAGGCTTTAGATCAGGTACTGGCACAATCGAACAAGCCTTTAGATTGTTGCTAGTGTACTGGAAGGTCGTGGTCCTGGCCAAGGGCAGTCTTTATCTCGCATTTATCGACCTGAAGACTGCCTTTGACCTCGTACCGAGAGCGACCCTGTGGAGAGTGCTCACTGATCTAGGGGTCCCGTATTACCTCTTATCCATTGTCATCAGGATGCATGAAAACACCTATGCACAGATCAGATGGGGCAGAGACGGAGAAAAAACTGATAGAATTCCGGTGGAGAGAGGGGTTCGCCAGGGTTGTGTGTTGGCTCCCACCCTGTTCTCTTTGTATGTGAATTTTGTGGTAGAGCATCTGCTGAAAGATCCCGCAGACGAACCCTCCCTGGCTGGGGATCGTATTCCGACCCTCCTCTTCGCGGATGACACACTCCTACTCTCTAAATCCCCTATGGGCCTCCAAAAGTTATTAAACAACTTCCAGTCCTTTTGTGGAGAAAGGGGTCTAGTAATTAATACGAACAAGACAAAATTCCTTGTGATGAATCCACCCAAGAAACCTGTACGTCCTCCAAGGCTGAATAATGTACCTATAGAGAGGGTGGATGTGTTTGATTATCTAGGCATTCGCCTCACACATAACATGCTTTGGGCCCCCCATGTAAGTAAAATGCTGTTAGCACATAAGAGGGTGACAGGGGCACTGCTAAAGGAGCAGCGCTCTTGCGCAATTAGACCTATAGTCCCTCTTATGGAAATCTATACAGCAAGGGGCGTCAGCTCCGCCCTTTATGGGTCTGAACTCTGGGGTTCTTGTAACTCTAGTGAGTTGGCAAGATCGGAGAGAAAGTTTTGTAGGGCCATTATGTCTCTCCCCCAGGGTACTCCTACGACCCCACTGATGCTTGATCTGGGCTGCCGCCCAATTGATGAGTTGGCGAAAATTTGCCTCTATTGTTATGGGCCCGACTATGGCGTGTCCCGGAATTAGCAAAATACGCTAGTGGCCTCTCTGAAGTCTTGTCACTTCCCGGGTGGTACAAGATCAAATGGCTAAAAGACATGAAAACCCTCCTTTGCAATCTTGGTCTAAGTACAGCATGGGAAAGCAGGTCTTCCCCTCCAAAAGCTACGCTAAAAACTCTGTACTGGAACTGGATTGCATCCCAGCAGAATTCTAATCACACCCTGGGCAGACTCACGGAGGATTTTCTGAGCTTCAAAGACCTGCCGCACCGGGAACTTTACCTAGATGTTATAGAGAGACCGTTTGATAGGACCCTTTATTTCAAATTTAGAACCGGGACCCTCCCACTCTATGCCTTTACATCTGGCTGGAATTTCCCTGCACAGACTACAGAACTTTGCCCCTTCTGTATCAATAGACCTGAAACTGTAGCACATTTTCTATTTGAATGTCAGGTTTATGTACTCCCTAGAAGCAGATGGCTCAAACACTTGTGCCGCTTGTTAGGCACTCGACAGCACACTGAGGCCCTACGTATTTTAAGGTCAGATTCTCGGCCACTTTACGCCTGTGCCCTTTCCAAATATTTATCTTGGGCATGGCGTATCAGAACTAATAGGCTTAAAATAACTGTTTAATACGTTTTTATCATCTATTTATGATATTTCTCACTTTTTAATGTGTATATAATGATGATTTTTAAAGCTGTGATGAACAATTTTTCTTATTGTAATGCTTTTATGATATATTTTTTATCGAAATAAAGCCTCGATTGATTGATTGACTTTACATACAAAATGAATGTGAGGGTGCATTTTATGCTAAAAAACAGCCTCAAATTATGTGAAACATGACACAGCTCACTCCACAGTCCACCTGGTTTATAGTTTTACTGCTCTAGTTCGTTAGTTTTCCTGTCCACCTGTCTTATTTTTGCCACTTTGCCATGTTACATGCATCTGTGCTTTTATTTCGAATTTTCTTGTTTATCTTCATTTGTTTTCAATTTGTGACCACCGCTCCTTCAGTCATGGCGGAGGTAGCTAGCAGGTTCACTCATATCGGCAGCACACAACATTTTTTATGGCGTCTGGGAATGTGGCAGCACTTATATTTGATGTTCTTTAGCACATCCCGGTCATGTTGGCAGCAGGTGGGAGGCCCGTCAAGTTATACAGCCTTGTATATTTGCGAACTCCTCTGGGGTGATTGTAACACTTTGTGATGTTCTGTATTGGCAGCACTCATGCTCAGTGACAGGTCACATACCACTGATCTGATGACATTGAGCTGGATTTGTTCTACCTGTTTAGAGTTGCGGTGACGGCGACAGGTAAGTGTTGTTTAACATTTTGTATTTTAATTACTTGCTCACTTAAGTCTTAGATTTAACACATATTTACAGATACTTTAAATGCACTGCCATGTTGCTCTCTGTTGTTGTACATTGCACTTTTTAGAACAACTATCCTAGTAATCGTAGCCTCCAGCATCTTTCTCGTGAATACTCTTACTATCTTTAAAATATTTCTTGCATTCCACCCATAAGAAGAGCCTGGCACCTGCTCATTAGCACACACCTGTAGGTGTCTATTACATTTTTTCCCATTTACTTACATTGAGAAAGGGTACATAAATACAGCACCAAACGTATGGATTTTAGAATTTCTTGCTCCACTGACCCGAGGCTAAGATCTGGGCTATTGATTTTGCTTAATTTGATGCTTGCTGGTTATTTTCTACAGATAGATAGATAGATAGATAGATAGATAGATAGATAGATAGATAGATAGATAGATAGATAGATAGATAGATAGATAGATAGATAGATAGATAGATAGATAGATAGATGGATAGATGGATAGATGGATAGATGGATAGATAGATAGATAGATAGATAGATAGATAGATAGATAGATAGATAGATAGATAGATAGATAGATAGATAGATAGATAGATAGATAGATAGATAGATAGATAGATAGATAGATAGATAGATAGATAGATAGATAGATAGATAGATAGATAGATAGATAGATAGATAGATACCAACAGTGTACCCAATTGTTGGTTACACCGCCAATTAACATTTCATCTGGAAGTGTTGTAGAAGGGAGGCCATGGAATTACTTTCCAAAATTGATGAGAATCATTTGGGCTGAAATTCATATACACCATTAACAAATTGGCAAGAGATTTTCTGGGTCTGAAATTGCAAGTCGGGAACAAGATCATAAAGACTAGTATTTTCAGAAAGAAAACAGCAGGGAAAAGCTTGCTTCACAACAGCGTTAACTGGAGAATTCCCTATGGCTAATTAATCATTCAGGTCCAAATGCAATATTAGCACCACATATAGAAGTTATATTAGGAAAATTCAATTTTAAATTGATATAATTAGAGGGGATATCCTAGGAAAACTCTAAACTCAGCAGTGAAGAACAGGGACCACTTCAAGAGAGAAGACCACCTATTTAGTTCTCTTAAGACACCAAAAGGTCAGTAAGAACAACCATGAGAATGATTACCACCTATCATGCCAAAGCAGATCATGTTAAAAAAAAGTCTTAGGATGCATTAGAGAAATTGACATTGTGAATCCTGGAATTGGGTATATGATAGTGACATACCACCTTAAAACATACAGAAAAGCCAAATGAGATTTTACTAATTTGACGGACAGCATGATGGGCTTTGTCAGCTATGATAAATGAAATAAAAGTCTGAAACATTTGATGTTTTAAAGAATTAAGGCTTTATGATATGAGGGGAAGTAGACCTACCTACTAGAGTTGGTGAGGAAGCGCCACCAGAGGATATCATCTAGACAAATCTCAAAAGCATCTCTATTGGCATTAATTAACTGTTTTAAAAACCCTTTGGGCACTACCTGTGACTGGCGCAAGGTGTAACCATTTAGGGTGGGCAGCTCAATATCTTTGGCCAAGCTGGTAGTTTGACTACTGGGCCAGCTACAAGGTGTCTCTAGAGAATGCTCTCGTGAAGTGATCACTTAGTGAAATGTCATGAGTAACAAAGTTATATGTGCATGCTGCCTAGTTGTTAGACAATAAAGCAAAATCAATAAGACTGTGAGTGTCCCTGCCATTAAAAGTGTTTTTGAATAGAGGACAAGGAGAGTAAATTTCATTGGAGAAAGCCAGATTGAATTCATATAACAGTTCAAATTATCTCAATATTGGCTATGGGTAAGGCAGCATTGATAGGCATTTTCTGAATTAGTTAGACCACATATTTTTTTAGAAGGCATTTTGCACAGATATATATTGAAATCATCCCCCCCCATAAAACTTACTGTTTCTTCTACAAAGGGACTCCAGATCGTTATCAAGGTGTTGTAAGGTAGCAACTATATAAATGACATGATAGTATTGTTATTAAAATAATCACTGCTAACCAAACAAACCCCGGGATATAACCTAAAATCATTTAATAATTAGAGTTATAAGCCACGATAGTTATTTTAGTAAATGGAAGGTTATTAGAGACATAGGTGTACAGCCCGCCCTTTGATCTGCCATGATTTGAAGCAACTGAGGGAACATGATATGTTCTGAAGCCATTCACATGTATAAGGTCCATAAACTAAGTCTTCTGTAGACAGAAGAAGTGAAAACCCCTCTACAAACTCTGACCATTCTATGTTGTTGGTTTTGTTTCGTAGGACTGCCACGTCTCAAAATAGGAAACCTGTAGATACTACAGGAAAACTACCTGACGATGTTAGTTAGAGCAACCGTGGGAGAGCTGGTATTTAATGGTTCCTCCGCTAGCTATGGCAGGGGGTCCATAACATTCCTGTCAGGAGTATGGGGCCTTTCTACCTCTCTCTCACAGAGACCATGATACTTTTTATCAAATCTAAGCTGTCTAAGTTTGATAGGCTCTGAAAGCGATGTAAGTTGGAATGACATAGTTAAGGGTAATCAATGGTTTCATATTAACTTGTTTCTGGGGGTTGAACATATCAGGTGCATGAAATGGCTAATAAAAATAACCTAATGTAAAGGGGATTTAATAGTGTGGCAAGGCAAATGTATGGACCCAGTTCAGCAGAGAATACATTCCACCAAACATGGGGTTTTATAGGACAATACAACAAAGTCAACCGGTAAGGCTTTCCGACTCTGACCCAACCATTTAACTCTCCTGACCATCTTTATGTCTTCAAAGAGGTACCCGGTTAGACCTGTTCTAGTGCTGAGCCAGTTTAAAGACTTATTTCTCAGTGAGGTTTCTGTTTCCTTGCTTTGTGGTGGTAGGGTCGGAACATTAGCCAGAACAACTATATAAGGTGCACAAAATGGGGATCCTACAGGTGAGTCATCAGGGACAGGGATAGCTATAGTTTTATGAGGTGGTCTTTCTCTGTTAGACGGACCGAGCCCGTACTCTCTCTGGGAAGTTGACTATGTGGGTGTTTAAGTAGTTCCTGGGTAGTTTCTGTGCAGGTATTGTTGGATGCTGCCGTAATCAGAGGATCATGTGGAGGGGGAAAAATAGACCGGGCAGAGTGTTATTCAAAGTTGACCCTGTTGATAAGATATTCAATGAATCTAGGCAAGTTGTGGAATTACTTTCTATTCGCTTTAATCGAGCAGTTAGCGAGTCCAGTGTTTTTTTACATATTGTTCGAGGAATTTAATCATGTCGCGTACCTATTCGAATTAATGAATATTATTTTCAGAGGAATCGGTAGTGGGCTTTTCAATTATAGCCTTGGAAGGTGCTGGTCTAGTAGAAGCTTTGGTTGGGTGGGGAGTCAGATTTAGATGTGGAAATATAATCTGAAATGTGCTGTATACACCCATTTACCCCCTTCTCAGTCTCTATACCTGTAACTTCAAGACTACTCAGGGGAATGACTTGGTAATTTGATGGGCAGGGGGACACCGGCCTAGAAACCGCTATTCGATCTCCATAAGTTAGCAGAGTTTTGTCTACGCAAGATATTTGCTTATCTATTGCCCCCATGGCTCCTGAGATATATTTCAGTAGGGATGACTATGTCATACTTGGGGACTGGCTTTTACTTGTAGGTACTGTGTGCTGTCACTTGCTCATACTCATGGATCAGAAGAAAAATAAAAACAGACACTCTCCAAGATGTTTACATTCGAGGCAGCAACCTCCTTACTCTCTTTTACCTGTATCACAATATTGCATAAAAAAAAAAAATCACAAAAAGAAGAGGGATTAAAAAGCTACGTGGAGATGAATAAGCTTGTGGAAATGCACCAATTTTATAAAACTGCCCTCACACACAGCAAGCTGTGTCATGCTTCATCATAGGGCTGCTAACACACCTCCACGCCAGCCAAACACTAGAGGTGGAGCAATAGGGAAGGGAAGACAATACAACACACAATGTAAAGTCGAACCATAGGTGAGCTATCAGTGCAGAACAAGTGATAGTAAGTGATAGAAAAATGGTACCGGGAGATCCTTATTACAATTTTAATATTAGCTGCCGCGTCCAAAATTTCAAAACAAAAACGTGGGTGGCAGGTTGGAGAGCTTATAATGAGATTCCAACCCCCCCACTCTGCATAAATGTCGACATGTTTCAGCCAGCACTAAATAATAACCCGGCTTTCCTCAGGACTTCTCACCACTATAATCCCTAGGTGCAGAACCATCCTCCTCCCAATTTAGAGGATAAAAGGAAAATGTCACCTTAAGTGGAGCCCCTCGCCTTTTGAGAGGAACCGAGTTTATTAAATTTGTAAACTCAAAATGGCGGGGGAATGAGAACAGCTGCCTGCACGCACTTTTGCTTTCAAGGTCAGCTGTTTGCTACCGTAGTTCGTCTCTCCTGCTCTGCCGTGTAGGGATAATATGAGTAATATTAAAATTGTAATAAGGATCTCCCGGTACCATTTTTTGGCTGCTGGGAATGCCACCTTGAAAAGATGAGCCGTTCTGATCCATGCTACTTTACTCCCTTTACCTGATTGTGATGCAGGTAAGATCAAAGTAGAACATGACTGTCTCGATGCCACAGAACGATGCACCAAGCCCCTCCCCTACAATTCTGACAAGCCATTGCCTGAATCTGATTACATCCTCTTTATGGATGGCTCTTGCCTCAGGGACAATGAGGGAAACCTTAGGGCTGCTTATAGTGTCTGTACTGTTACAGGAGTGTCAGAAGCTGCCTGGCTTGAAGGAGTATTCTCTGCACAGGAAGCAGACACAGATTACTCTTACCAGAGCATGCTGCATTTCAGACGAGCTAAAAGTGACAATATTCACAGACAGTCAGTATGGGTTCGGTGTTGTTCATGACTTTGGACAGTTATGGTCTCAAAAGGGATTTGTGACCTCATCAGGGTCTCCAATCTGCTATGTAAAAAATGTGAGAAAACTGTTAGAGGCTCTACAAATACCAGCACAAGTAGTCATTAAATGCTCTGCCCATTGTAAAGGAAACGATTTTGTAACAACTGAAAATCGCAATGTATACGAAGTTGTTCATTATTGTCCATTAAACGTTTTAACATTCAATGATGAATATACATATGAGGGAGCTGATAAAACCAATTTCAACCTTTTGATGACAATTGCTGATACATAGGAGGAAGTAAAGAGATTACAAGGGGAAGTTACAAGGGAGTAACAGCGAGGTTGGATCAGAGCAGCATTTGTAAAATGATATAATGATATTTGGGTTTCAGGAGATGGAAGACCAGTACTGCCTAATAGTTTGTTGCCACTGATGGCGATTCATTATCATGGGTCGGTGCATGTAGGCTTACTTATTTCAACTTGTAGTTTTGAGCGATAGGTGAGGTATTGTGTTACAGATGTGTGATTTTCCAGCAAATGAATGCTGGAAAGTGAACTGCTGTTACACTGAGTCACATAGGGAGATCTGTAGATCCTTTCGACAGAATGCAACTGGATTGGATTGAAATGACAGTATGCAAAGGATTGAGATACATTCTAGTACAAGTTTGTATCTTTTCACATTGAGTGGAAGCTTACCCAACTAGGAGATGTCACAGCCTCACTGTAGCTAAGCTGTTGTTGTTGAGGGAATTCATTCCGAGATTTGGATTTCCAACCACTTTATAATCAGACCAAGGAATTCATTTCAATAATGAGGTTCTGAGAAAGCTTTGTGCAGCATTGCAGGTGGAGCAGAAATTACATTGCAGTTATCGGTCAGAAGTAACAGGTATCGTGGAACAGGTCAGCGGTACTTTGTAATCCTGGTTGACTAAAGTGTGCGCTTCAACATCTCTGAAATTGTCTGATGCTTTGCCCCTTGTGCTGAAGAGTCTTCGCAGTGTCCCAGATCAAAAAATGGATTGTCCCCCTATGAGATAAGTATGAGAAGAGCTAAGTGGTTGCCTTCTGTGCCTGCAAATGTGTTTGTGAACATCACAGACGATTCGGTGCTCGATTTCAATGAAGGATTGCTGCTGTGTCTCACCAGGTTGAAGCAGCAACAGCACCACCACATCACTAGCAGTGCCATGACCTTAGTCCTGGTGTCTGGGTTGTGGTGAAGAAACATGTGAGAAAGAACTGTCTTGATGCCTATTGGCGTGGTCCGTACCAGGTGATTTTGGGCACTAGAACTGCTGTGAAGTGCGATGGTCTTCTTAATTAGGTTCACGGGTCCCACACTCATAGAGTTTTGTGACCCCTTGAACGGTTCATAGCACATCTCCCAGAAGAGACGTCATCAGTGGTTGAGAAGCCACAGGAAGATGGCAGTCAAGCTGTAGGGGACCAGACAGAGCCTGAGAGAGCACTTGGAATATCTGAGGGGGGTTGTCATGAATCTGGAGCAGAATCTGAACTCAAAGAAGCTGGTGCTGTTGTGGTGAACAAACCAGATTCTGACCCCAACAAAGGAACTAGTGCTGTGGGATCACAAATAGTTGTAGAAGAAAGCTATCCAAAAAGTAAAGAAGGGAGTAGGTTGAAGTTATCCTCTGAAAGAAATCTCACACCCATATCTGAGGCATCTGATGAATTAGAGCTGGCTGGAAATGAAGGTGAGGGATTTAATCTTAGAAGGTCTAAAAGATAGAGGGTTCCTTGTTGGAGGTACTCTTCTACTAAGTGGACATATCTCGCTACTGATGACAACGAGAGGAACTTGATTTGAACTATCTCTTTACATTTGCACTTCCTTACCCAACAGTGCTGAGTACTTTGAGTAACATAATGCTGAATGAGAATGAATTTCCCAATCTAAATCCAGAAGAATCTCCTGTGCTTGTTGATGGATTGACAGTAATGATATTGGAGATGCTTATTAATTAACTTGGTCTTTATATTTTTAGAGATGATGAATGAACTTTGTTGAGTTGATCAAATGAAGAATACTTAAGTCCAAGTGGAAGAAGAATAAAATTAGAGTTAACATTTAAAATGACACAGAGGAGGGCTAGTGAAGCCTTATGAAAATTGTACACATTTTGTAAATAAAGTTGAGCACAAATAAAGACTGTTTGCAAGGTGGAGACCGACAGAGAAGATTTTCTTGCTTCTATTTCTCTACCCGCTTGGTAAGCGTTTAAAAAGTATAAGAATGAATAATACGAGTCATAGATGTAGGTACATAATAGTTACAATATTAATATTTGTGGTGTTAGACTTGATAGCATTGATTTTAGGATTACATTTGGGTTCAACTAATGTCAAAGAAAAAAAACATGCATCTGAGCAGAAACAACCACACAAAGTTTTTGGAGATTTATATTAATTAGAAAAGCAGTATTTACATGCTGATTTATCTAGAGGAGATTACACATTAAATGCTTATACTAACTTGCTTTATGAGTATGATCACACAATGGAAGCAAGATATTGTTAGGTGCATGCAGTTACCTTCTTCAGTAGCTGAGGGCACAGTCATTGGTGAAAAGTAATCAAAAGTATACCCTGATAATCAATTCAAATTTTTCTTTCTCTCTTAATTACCGTACACTTGAGCACTTCTTTAAACACTTTTTATTATGCACTCTCGTTTGGAGCCAGCGTGTTGTTTTAGCAAAAACGTTTGAAAGGAAATCTACATGTACCATTTCAATAATATAAAATGAAATGTCAAAATTAATTTTGTGTTTGCATTAGTTCTTGAATGTTTTTTGTGTCTCTCTCACACCATGAATATAATACATAAAAGAATACCGTATGTGATTTCCTTAAAAATATGCCAGTAGGACCATACTGTTGCAGGTTCAGTAGGTGGGGGTATCACATTCAATCCTAAACCATTGACATATGGCATTACTTGTAGCTTATTATTGAGTATTTTCTATGGACAGTGTTATTTCCAGTGTTATAATTCTAATTATGATTTGTTTTTTCCAGAAATCCAGATATGCAAACATTTAAATCGACATTCATATGCTCGGGTTGCTAAAACTGTGAGTAGATAGTTTGCCCTGAATAAAACATTAGATATTGCTTATACACATAGCTATAATTTTACCTGCATTCTTACTGACATCAAAAAGAAGTTCTAAGATCAAGTAGAAAATGGATGTAGAGCAGTAAAGACTAATGAAGCTAAAGGAGTTCATGTTATGATGTGGTCCAAAGTACGGGTGGGTGGAGCTGGCATAGTTTCATTATGCGGAATTCCACAGATTTGCATAAAAACTCCATGGAATTCCACGGAGTCTTGCGAGCAGGCAGAGTTGCTCCACTCACCCACCCCTACTTATTTCTGTTGGAAATAATTTACGAAAGCAAACTAATGGTGTCGCTGCTGCGCCGGAGAAGGTCACGCGTCTGATTACTGCATTTCCACTAAAATCTAGAGATTACACTCTGGACCGCACAGGATGTGCACCTAACATCTGTGGCTGGTATTCATAGACATGTAAACGTTTTCAGAGACATGGTGTGTATGACCTGCACCCCCTCTCTCTACCACATCTACCCTGGGGTTCATGTGAAAACTCTTATACAAACACACAACTCCCTCTGGCCATAAAAGGAAGAGGGAACTTTCTTCTGTGGTTTAAATCCTGTGAGGATGAGGAGAGCAATGCTGACAGTACCATACAGAGGAAGGGAGAACGCACTGTGGGTTGACACAGGCACTGGGTGGGGCAGAGGAGGTCTGGCAAAGAGAAAGAGGAAGGGGCAGGGAAGGCATACGAGAAGCATGGGCAGGCCATGCACAAAAAGATGGTGGAGGGAACAGAGAAATATAGATAAAGGTTGCATGGGAAGGGGCAGGTCTTGCATATGGAAGCAGGGGAGGGTCCGACCTAGAAGAGGGCGAGTCCACAATGAAGCAAGCTTATGACACAAGCAAGTTTCTATATTCGTTTGTCTCACTACGGGCTGCTCTAATCTCTTTGCAGGGGCTTAGGGGCAACTAATGTGCCCCCAAATGAGAGCCTGGGGGATCTAACAGTACACCTTAAAACAGAAATAAATGGTGGAACTTGCTTAGACTGCTGGGGGGGTGATTGGTGGCAGTAGCGGGCATTTTTTGAAAAATATTGTGACAACCTTTTAGTTCACTGGCGGTGCCTGTTTTATGTTATATGTATTTTATGCCTGCCAAATGACTTAACCAACTCCTACACACAGGTCCGCAAGTGCACCTCTATCCAGCGAAACCACAACCACTGTTGCCCCAGTATGAAACATCTACACAACTGAATCAATCAATTTTCATTTTTAGGGGTGCATTTTAATCACACATCCGCATATAATCTTTTGTCTTGTTAACCTAAGTGTTAGTATCTTGTTATGTAATAACATAAATGTGATGTGTTTATGTCAATATGTAGAATGTTTGAAGAATTAATGTGGACATTCAAATGTAACCAGCAAAAACACTAACCAAAAACCCTTGTGTTCTGTATATGACAACCATTTATTATTGAATGTTTTTATTAATCAACTCATTTTATATGTAGATTGGAATATCAACTGAATGTGCCTTGATTTCTATGCAAATTTGTAAAGCTCATACTCTATTTCTCTTATGTTAACTGAATCTTGTAAGCCTAAAAGACATTTTCCTCCTGGAAGCTCTCACATTAGAATTAACAGTTTGAATTTCATGTGCATATTGGATTCTTCCTCACGTTTGTGTTGCAGGTAGAAGAAGCGCCCATGTTAGTCAGAATAATGTCTTTGTTTTAGGAGTTAGGCAAGGAGATAAGAGGATACATTGGGAGTTATTGTCGATAAGGAGAACTGTTGCATTTCTCACCGGAGAAGGCCTGGGAATCAAGGTCATCTGGGCACTGTTCGGGAGCGTCACTGTCTTGTGGAAAAGTACCTATGAGAATGTCGTCTGATCAAATAGTGCTACCAGAAATGAATCCTCGGAAGACACCAGTTATATTTGGATGTTGCAATTAGGCAGTGAGCCCACTTCTTCCTTAATTTTGGAGAGAGAACATCTTAGAACGAGCTCTGTAGCTTCATGTTACCTGACCCACTTAAGTGGAGAGACTTCTAAGGAAGCCTCCACATGCTGACACCTTTATCTATCCTGCCTGAAGAATGCTTAACTGGGAATGTCACGCTAGTTTTAGTGTAGGAACTGATTAATGCTTTATTTCCATCAACCCTTGAAGCAGAGGAACTTGGACTCATGTTTTCTGTGTTCCTTCATCTAATTCCTATATTAATTGCCTTGTGCATGTTGCACCGCCTGAACCTTATTCACAGATTTGGCTTAATGTTTATTATTTCTACACCCTTGTCTTGAGGTGTCTGTATGTACAGTTATTTTTGGCTTTGTAATAAAACAACTAATCTTACATAGTAGTCTGTGGTTACAATGAGTAAGGGGAAACTGTGAATGAATCGATTGGCATTGTTAATGACTTTTCTCCCCGCTATGCTTCCATGCTGAGAAAAAGTACCATCGACTTGAGATTCTGGAGAAGATCTAGAACATACCGGCCCGGCCCCTTCAGTTGGTAGCAGTGTAGGATGGTTCTCACATGAAGCGAGGGGAGGATCTTGAAAATTCTAGAAAAGAGACCTGGAACCCCAGAACCCCTAAAATAGAGCCCAATGATTGAGAATGGAGAGCCACGGAATTTGACGGAGAATGACCAAGCTTGATGGTGCGGTGAGAACAGTGGCGAACGGAGGACGGAGTATCAATAGGGATGTGTTGTGTGATAGATTGCGGGAATTAAGTGTTTGTGTGATGTCTGGCGAGTTTGTGTGAGAGATAAGTGAATGTAGTCTCGGGGCAGACTTGGTCCAAGGATTGAGATTTGAGTTTCTAGTCCGGAAGTGACCTAAGATCCCGGGTTATACTAAATGGTGTAGAAGACACTGAGGTATTGTGAATGTCTGACCAAAGATTTGAGGATTTGTCGTGAGACGTCATCGACAGTTCCACCATAGACAAGGAACTTTGTGTGAATAGAACGTATGGGAATCGTTTGGTAAACCTTGTGTACAGAGGAGAACTGATTTGATTCAGGTGACCATGCCTGGTCGAGGGATGCTGTATGTGAATGTTTTTGGATGACTGAATTCTATCAATCTTGTAGCTGGCAGACTATTATGGAGTATAAGATGTGTGAATGAATGTGTACAGAAAAATTGTCAAGGAGAGTGAGCCACTGCGAGGAGTGAAGGTGAAGTCAGAGTGTGCTGCGCTGCGATAGGTCGGTTGGTGTAACGCCGTGCTGGGATTGGTTGGTGGTCACCAGGAAGTCATGGCAAAGGAAATCTTGTCAGTCAAAAATGTTTGAATAACTTGTGATGAAATCATACAATGTTTTAGGGTATTGCGGGATTAATTCAGGGGTGATCAGGGAGTTGTTACTCGAGTGGGAAAGAAGCACCACCCGAGGATACTCCAGCACATTATATGGTGACAGAAGTGAAACTCCACACTATAATTTGGCTCCATAATTGACACAAAATCACTGAGAAAGAGGTAGAATTTGCATTCCCTCACTATTGTTAATTTCGATTGGATGTTCTGCACCAGTTGAGAGGAGTTTCGTTTGCGCTGTGACCTATGCCTAGATCAACACAGTTTGAGGCACTAGACGCATGGATGTGGGCAACACAGATACCAAGGACAGATGAAAAAAGCTTTGAGGGCATTCCAGGAAGCATGATGGGACACACAGTTTTAGAGATGGAGAATAGACACCATTGAGGGAGAAAGATTGTATCCAATGCTAGTGATAGAGGAAGAGTCTCAGAATAGGAACGGAGGGGAAAATGGAAACGATGGGAGTGAAGCGGATGACAGCTTGTTGGATAGGTTATTATCAGAAGGACAAGCACATGAGAAGCTGTCAGAATTGTCTCAGAGATATGATGTAGACCTTCTTGAACAAAAATGCTGCAGGGAAATCATAGGCTTAACTACAGTGACCAGGAGCTAGAGGAAAAGCGAGTGACAGGATTAAAAACACATGTCCAGGAACTGATTATAAGAATTAAGGCTTGGAGTGCATCTGATAAGTTGGGAGGAAAGGTGGTTTAAGAAGAAAAGTGTTAGGAGAGTCACAGGGGAAATGCCAAATCCCAGAGAGGGAATACCAGGAGTTAAGGTGCATCCATTGCGAGAAGTATCTATTGGAGGGTTTGTGCATGTTCCTTGGAGTAGAGGTGATCTAGCTGCAATCATAAATGATTTTCCTAGGTTGAATGATACAAGCACATTGATTGCTTTGTCAAAATCTCAAAAGTGTTGTGGATTGACCTGAGTACACTGTTTGAAATTGTGGTTCTTAGTGATCTATGATCTGCATGTAAAATCACTATTGATAAACCTGCTGCTGAGCCAGAGAGGGATCCTGTAACTCATGGTCCTTTGCCTTTGGTCATGAAAAAGTACAATCAGGTGCTCACATGGTTGCAGTACAAAATAGCCCCACAAAACATTGATTGGGATATGATAGATAGAACGACACAGGGGCCTAAATAGTCAGTACATGCCTAGTATGAGAGGCTCTTGCAAGCATTCATACAATACAGTGGGTTAGATACACTCAAACTTAAGGACATGGGACAATTTGTCTCAAAATTGGTAACATGATTGAGACAGGAGATTAGCCTCATGATCCAGAAACATTTGTTTTGCTGGCAAAATAAGTCAGTGGATGAAATTCTAATGTATGCCAGGTATTGCAGTGATGAAGTGTATTCCAAGCATAGGAGGATAAAGGACAAGTTAATGCTGGATGAAATGCGGAACACACAAAGGGTAGACCAGGAGCAGGGAAACGGAGGAGCAGTAGGTCAAAATCAGGGGAATGTCCAAGAAGGTGTTCAGAACACTCGGGCTACAGCTGGACAGGGAATAGGGAAAGAACTCCCTATAGATTCCAAAACAGGAATAGAGATCGCTACACTTTGCCACTAGATCAAGCATTGGAAGTACAAGTGTCACTTGAATCCAGTGAACCAGATGCAAGAGGAAGACCTCGGACAAGTGCTAGATGTGGTAAATACCATGACGAGGCCAAAATCCTATTAGGGGAAAATCAAAATCAGCTAGTGCAATTGTAACAACCTCCAAGAAACTCACAGAATAAACAAACATATAATCATATGCCTTTATGGAAGTGCTAGATGGATTTGATCAGGACCCATCCCAATACGGGGCCTGAGGGGGGAAGAAGACTTTACTCTTGGAGCAGTCTTAGAAGTAGACCAGAGTGATCCATATGTGGAGGCAGACGTAGGTGGTCATCCCATTCCATTCTTGATTGAATGCTACCCATTCTACTGTGAGATTTGCAGTAGTCCCAATCCTACCCCTCTAGGGAAAGTCATTCTAAGTCGTAGGACTTGGTAACAAAAGAATGACAAACACATTGACAGAAGTGCCAGTGAGAATTGAAACCATACAGGATCATCACCAGTTCGCGGTGTGTGATTGAGTCCAGTCTGTTTATTAGGGCATGATCTTTTGTGCAAATTGAATTGTACCATCTATTGTACACCAAAGGGAATTAGGTTACAGACTAAAGATTATGACATTTCTTTCAAGCTAGCAAATCTGAACCATTGCAAAGACATGTTTCCTTTACTGACAGTGGAGGACATGCCGCTGGACTTGAGAGACACTGTCTCTCCAGCGGTGTGGGACTTCACAGGGGAAGAGATAGTACTGAATCAAGGAGTCGAGCCAGTCCACATACAGATCAAACCTAATGCAGAGCTTCCAAGGACAAGTCAATACAACGGAAACGGAAACGGTGGCAGGATTTACACCTGAGATTGAGTCTATGATTGTGCAAGGCATACTGAGGGAGATCATAGGAAGTCCGTGCAATTTGCCCGTCATGGTATTAGCAGAAGCCAAGCAAAAAGTATTGCATAGTTCAGGATCTTATGAAAGTCAGTGCCATTGTGATTCCCTGTTGTCCTGTGGTACAAAAGCCATCTGTGATCCTATTGCAGATTCCTTGCGAAGCTGTTTGGTTCACTGTGATTGACCTGTGCCAAGCATTTTCCTCCATCCCATTGCATGAGGAAAGCCAACCTTTATTTGCCTTCCATCTGGAGGACCGTGTCTTAACTTGGTGTTGTATCCCTCAAGGGTATACTGAAATCCATCTATCTTTAATCAAGTCTTGAAGATGAACGTCGAGAGCTTAATTTTTCCCCAAAACTCAGTGTTAGTCCAGTATATCTATGACCTCTTAATTGCATCTGAGACACAAGAGGCCTGAAGGGATGATACCATTGCCTTGCTGAATCACCTGGCTGACAATGGACGCAAGGTGTCACAGAACAAACTTCAGTACTGTCTGACAGAAGTTCAGTACTTGGGTCATCGTATTGAGAAAGGCAAGAGGAAGATGTCACCAGAGTGAGTGGAGGTGGTTATAAAAATGAATCTGCTTAGAACATAGAAAGATTTCAGGATGTTTTGGGGAATGGGTGGTTACTGCTGACAATAGATCCCAAACTCCTCATTGATGGCGAAGCCTTTCCAGATGTTGACCCACAAAGATTTGAGCGATCCGGTACCTTGGGATAACGACTGCCTAAATGCCTTATTGGAGCTGAAAGAGTGCCTTTGTCATGCTCCAGCTTTAGTAATGCCTGACTACAAAAAATCGTTTTCACTGTTCTGTTACAAGAGAGAAAGTTGTGCTCTTTCTCTACTCACACAGACACATGCTGGTATCCGTAGACCAGTGGGCTATTTCCCAGCTACATTGGATCCTGTAGCTTCAGTGTTGCCCTGATGTCTCAAATCAGTTGCTGCAACAGGTGTCAGCAATGAAAGGTGTGAAAGTATTGTGATGGGTCATCCACTCCCCGGCTGTCATTGTTTCTGTGGCTCGGCCCAAGCTTGCTTTTAGAGCTATGTGCTGTGCTCCGTTTGCAACATGCACACGAGGCATGCCCGCTACTGACTTACTTCAATTACGGATGCTTTGCGCGCCGGCCAGTATCCTGCCTGACACTGACGGGCTAGGAGCGCTCTTCTTTACTGTGACCCGGCCGCAGCTTGAAGGTATTACACTGAAGGCACACAGCTAATTTGATAAAATCAAGAGATAAGATTGAGACATTGTGTTATAGCTTGATACACAATCAGAGGAGGGATTGGAGCAGTGTAATTGTGATCCCATTCTGAGCTACTGGAGGAATGCATCATAATCATGCATAGGCAGCTCTCAAATATATTCTGTGGGATTAATGTTACATAGGGAAATGGAGTATTGCATTTTTAAAGTACTCCAGGTAAAGATGTATGAGACTTAGAATTGGGTGCATAGAATGTGACTAATAAGGGTCTATATAACATTTGCATAGTAATGTAACAGGAGAAGTTAACGTTTAAAATGTGTCCCATAGTGAGGGTAATAAAAATAGAATGTGTATGTATAGACAAATGTTTAAACATTTTTACATGAAACAAGAATTATTTCCATGCAGGAGCATTTAAGTGACATCTTCATAATGCTTTACAATGTATTCATGGATGATGAAGCTGCATTTATTATATGTGTAGAAATGTGCACGCATTCTGTAACTCTGTTCACTGCTAAGTTGACATAAAAGTGGGCTTCGAGAAACCATTCAGTATAAGCTCAAGTTTAAAGTCTAACAAGTAATTTGCATTTCCAGTGTAGAATATATGTGCATGTGTTTTTGTTTCCACTGCAGGTGTGGCCAAAGCCTCATTTGTTAGTATAGAAGGATTTTGTTTTCGTTAGATAGCAGGGTATGAGAAGATGAAGTTTGGTAAAGAGAAGCGTGGTAACGAGCAAGGAGGTAAGTTCACATTGAGGAGGAAAACAATGACCAAGGACAAATTAAGTTGCAACTTATCGATTTGGGAAAGGTGGTGCAAAAATCCAGTTGTGCCAAACTCATGGAAAAGTACTAATGAATATCACGTGGTAATGTGTACCTTGAATACAACTGATATTTTATGCTGTAAGTATGTGAGGGACAGAGAGACATCTTTGGAATTCACAGGAAGTGTTTCTGCTTCTACTTGTCCCATGGTTGGAGTGCCTTCTACTGAAGACTCTGACAGTCGATACATTTCTAATTTCTCCTTTACTAAATGCTTCTTAGTTTAGGGTTGCCCCTTTAAGGCAGCATAGAGAGAGATAGCCTCCCCATGCTTACCTTGGAGAATCGTTTGATGCAATTTAATATTCAATTATTTTTCCTAATTATTTGCAATGTCATTATGGAGATAGTTTGTTTCTAAATTAAATCTTACTAATCTCTGAATTAGTTGTTGAGTGGATTATTGTGTGACCAAATTGGTTAAACTGAAATGAAATTCAAATTAAACGTGGGCGGAGACCTCCGCTCCGCCCACGAAGTGTGCGGAGATTTGCCTACTCCGCGTTCCGCGGAGAACGCGGATTAGGCAAATCTCCGCACACTCCACGGCAGAGCGGAGCTGGCCAGCCCTCACCTCCCATCCGCCCTATTTACAATTAATAAAACTTTTCAAAACCGCCTTTAAAATAAATAAAAAGAACCTTACCTTAGCAGTGACATCCCCGGCCAGCCCTCCTCTTCATCGGGTTCTCGGCATGCGCAGTTTTCACCGAGAAATGCGCATGAACGGGCACCCACACATGCGCAGTTTTCACCAAGAACGTGATGAAGAGGAGGAGGGCTGCCCGGGGACGCCACAGCTAAGGTAAGGTTCTTCTTATTTATTTTAAAGGCGTTTTTGAAAAGTTTTATTAATTGTAAATAGGGCGGGTGGCATAGCGGAGCTACGCCATGCACCACAGATTCTTTTCTCAGCTCCATGACGCTCCGCATTCCTCAGTTCTACTTTGTTTTCAGAGTCAAATTCTTAGGTCGAGGATTGTAATGCACAAACAACATTTGCTGGTATAAACATCCAATTTATTTTATAGGGTAACTCGCTGTTTATAATTAACTATATTGTCAAAGAAGTCCTGTCTGATTATGTGGTATTCTACTACTTTCTTTCTTTTCTGTATATCAAATGTTGAATTGCTCTGAGTCAAAGCTTTATGATAACAAAGTGCTGGCAAAGTCAAAATGTTTAACCTTTAACATGCAGAACCAAGTTACAGCACTTAATCCAGGAGAGGGCATGCACATATTGTCAGATGCAACAGATAAATAGGAGTTGTAGGGTGGCATTGCAGTATGGGAACAAAGCATAAGGTTTTATTCTTTTGAGTGGGAGGTCATGCATGTGTGCAATTATATAGTGCTTAGAAGGGATAATGTAATGGTGCAGATGATAATGGGGATGGTGGTGCAGAGAAAGAAGCTATGTAAGGGAAGATCAGTAACAGACAAAAATAACAGTGAACACTAAGTTAGAATTAGAGGGGCTTGTAAAAGATGGAGACAATGCGGAGGTTTTTGTGTTCTCTTGGGTTGACAGGGAGGTGACTGGCTTATGTCCTGCAGTTCAAAGGCGGGGCTCGCAGCAGAGATAAATGGTGCTTCGTATAGTGGGAGAGGTAGACGCATTCTGCAAATGGTTCTAAAATCTCTTAAAGCAGGCAGCCGGAGATGATAGTAAACAGCCATGCAGTGCCCAAGGTTGGTTGGGACTGCTCCATGTTGTGGTGGCCATGTGTGCATCAGTGGTGCTCATGTCTGACACCTGGAGAGAAATCAATGGAGTGAGTATTGCTTTGAAGAGCGTCAAGAGGACATAGTCTCAGTGTCGGTTAGCATGTGCGGGAAGGGGGGCGGGGCACTCGTGCTGAAAATATCATAACAAATAAAAATAAAACTTACCTGATGCGACGTCCTTGCTCCGGACCTCTTCCTTACTGGAACCGGATGCTGGAACTCCCTTGTCCAATCCTGGCGCTGCACACATGCAGCATGCAGCATGTGAACAGTTCCAGGATTGTTGGGAGCGGCCTCACTCGTTGCTCCAATCCACAGCGCTCTAGAGGCCTGCACTTACTCTCAACCCAGCTGTGTTAAGACAGCTGGGTTGAGAGGTTTGAAGTGCGCATGTGTGGCTGGCCATCAAAAGACGACCTGCCAAAAAGACACATGCACTTTAAACAGTGCATTATCCAGCCCACCCTCCTCCCTGCTCCTGTTACTCAGCAACAGCCCAGCTCCCATCCTGATGCCCGGCTCAGTACGGGGGATGAAAAATAAAATGGCAATAACTGACCATTTTATTTGTCATCTCTGGGGCTTGGGGGGGGGGGATTTGAAGTGGGGCTATGCTCCTCTGATCCAATGGAGGAGCCGATCCTGCATAGTCTAATGGGCTTGGCATCACCAAACTGACTTTGACAAGTAAAATAAAAGAACTGGAAAAAGAAAGACACTGTTTTCTCTGAAGAAAACAAAATGGAAGTGGAAGCAATCTCATGATGGAGGAGCTTTGGGTGTGCAAATGATTATCAAACAACCCTGAGCCCCAGTGAGAACAATAGGAGAGTGCAGACACCAGTCAGTGAGGGTGAGAAGAAGCAATGGAAGTTGAATTGTACGGAAATAAGGGAAAAAGAAGTGTATGCTGCAAATCATGTAAGTCTCTGTAGTGACCTGAAAGTAAATGGCTTATAAGGAGCCACTCCAGCCCATATACATTGGTCACACTTCAGTCTGCTAAAGTTATAAAATTAAAAAAAGAGAGCAAAGTGCATGTCACTGGGAAGACACTGTATTCAGCCAATCTGGATCTCCATTCTTCTTTTTATCTCTTGATATAGCGACAATATATCGGGTTCCTGCTACAAGTCGTCATTGCAAGTGATGTTAGTGCAGCCCGTGTGGTGTTTGTGGCTGAATAAGACTTCAGGCATCATTCTGCATGAATCCTGCCACCTGGGTGCCGTACGGTTATCCTAATGTTCCGCACACTGCTTGGTGAAGCTGGGGATGCATTTGGGATAAAGTTTGCAGCCCTTGGAAGAATGCAGCGTCCGTCTGTTGAACTTGAGCCTCTGTCGGGAGGCAGGCCCCATGAACATAAGATGGCAGCTGCTTATCTCCAGCCTGGATAGGATTAGCAGTGAGGCCCCCTAACCCTTCTTATGTATGCCCTGGGGTGCTGAAGGTTGCTCGCCTGATCTGTGCCCCCCAGTGTACTCTCCCGCCTGCCGGCGATGGAGTAGGACCGTGTATCCCGAAGTGCAGCATGCAGGGGGGCTGGGCTACAGCTAGCCAGTCAAGGGAGCAGTAGTTCTGGTGAAGGCTGTGTGAGAATGGGTCCCGGGGGAGTTACTCTCTGTAGGGCCATTTCCTCTCCTGGCGTTAGTCATAGAGAAGAGCATGTCCACAGTGGTACAGCACTCTCAGGGGGCCTGTAGGTCATTCTGCAGATGGTGCAGCATTGGAATGGCAATTCCAGCTGAAAGCAGAGAGGAAGCATTCTGTAGGCCTAATGATGGCAGATACCAGTGTCTGGCCCAACCAGGAAGTACAGTGAGGCCCTCCCCCATCGATCTGTTCCCTATCCAGTGGTATGTGGAGCCTGCAACACATAGATTGTGGCCCTCTCCCATCCCCCTTGCTAGCTGGTAGTGCCACTGAGCTGTGCCCACGCTGAGTGAGTTGGAGAGTTGCGTTTGTGTGCCCAGGTGTGGCTGAGAACTGGGATGTGCCCAGCATATTATATGTGCTCCTGAAGAGGCTGCATGTGGCTGTGGCCCAGGGAATGTTTTTTTGTGACGCTCCTTCCAAACTCACGGAGTGGGGCATGTGGTTGGTGACAGGAAGATCAGTGAGAGATTGAGCCATTGCATCGCAGGAGATGCAATGCTGGAGCCATGTTGGCTGCTGAGGACTCGGAGAAGTGTACCCTGCTTGATGCGATACAATACAAAGGCGCCCATCATGGAGAAGTGATTGGGGGTACCAGTGATTTTTGTGCAGAGACTCAGCAAACAGCTCTTTTCACTGCCCCTGCACCCCCCCCCCCACTATGGGAGTTTTGAGTTTACACCAACTAAGGGCACACTGGTCACTACTGCTTCCGGGATAAAATAAATGGGAAGGTTGCCCTCCCCTCCTACCCACATTATCGCCTGCCGGCGTGCGCAGTTCCGACAATGAATGCAATAGTATGTGACTTACCTTATTTTTCACAATGAGAAAAGATTAGGGGCCAGATATATGTATCTAGCATTTTGCAATTCCCTAATTGCTTATCACAAGGATTCGCAATTAAGAAATCACAAACTGCAATGTAGGAAGGTGTATAGTACACCTTTTGCAATTCCTAAGGGGTCGCAAATGGCCTACCTCATGAATATTAATGAGGTAGGTCGCAATTTGCATCCCCCTAGGAATCCAAAAAATCATGGGGATGGTGGCCTGCTGAGATCAGCAGACCACCATGTCCGTGATTGCTTTTCAATAAAGCTATCTTTTTTTTTGTAACGCAGCCTGTTTTCCTTAAAGAAAAATGAGATGCTTTACAAAACGAAACATGAAAAGTTTTCTTTTCATTTTTTTAAGAGCAGGCAATGGTCCATGGGACCACTGCCTGCTCTTAAAAATTGTTTTACAAACATTCACAAAGGGAAAGGGGTCCCATGAGGACCACTTCCCATTTGTGAATGTGTGGTAAATATTCTTTTTACCTAGACTGAATTTCATACGGAATCTAAAATAAAATAAAATAGCTCAGAATAACAAGAGGCAGAATCCGTGGTATAAGAGATTTTCTGAATGGGCTTTATTCCAAAATGGCCGACTCGAGTGGCGGCCTTCAGGTTCCGTCACCACGAGGGTTCAGGAAGTGAAGTACAATACTTTATTGACAAGAAGTAACTTTTATAGGTCATACATTACAATGAAACGAATGCAAAAGGCGTAACAATTGATAAGAGAAATGACATAGTGATACGTAATCGAAACTAGGCGTAATAAGGAGCAAAAAGAAACATGATTGGCTCTGCTTATCATACATAGGTGGATCTATAAGATAATACTTAACATAGATGCGCGCGCAGCAGCATGACGTGTGATTGACGTGCAACTAGGGGGTGAAGGGGACTTGACATTTAGCTCTACATGTGGAGACGAGAAGTCTGGGGGGTCAAGTCAACCTAATCCCAAATCATATCTAACATCCTATGTTTAGAGAACTATGTTATCCACAAGGAAAGACTCTCGGACAGGAATCTATTCTATACTGACTGCGTGTGCGTGTACAAGCGTCTAAGTGTCTATATGAGATGCGAGGGGCAGAAAACTTTCCATGGCAACAGGGCTATGAATTACTTGCAGAAGGACGGAAAGGCCGAGTCCTTTGCTTGTGAGCTAAAGGAGATGTTTACCTAAATCACTAGACAGGAATGCATCGGCTGAAGAGCAAAGTAGATAATTCGAGGGTGAAATACAGCTTCTTGGCAGGCAGGCGAAACTGGCCGAGGCAGGCACCGTTAGCTGCACAAGGAGTAGGACAAAGTTCATGGATACAGATGCAAGCTCAAGCTGAAGCTGTCAGAGACAGAGAGCAGGGAAAGGCTTTGAGGACGGAATCGGGCCTACTTGCCTGAACTGTAAAAATGGAGTAACTTAGCCATATAAAGTCGGTGGCCTGTCATACTTAGGAATCGAATATCCAGCCCATTGATGGCGGATCTGACAGAGAACATGTTGACGGTGGACGCACATATGTTTGCGTTTTGGAAACTGGAACTGGAGGGAACATACATGTACTTGTGACATGCACATAGAACCGTTGGGGTCCAAGATAGGGGACATAACTGATCAGGAAAATCCACATTTCCACATTCCCTCCTTGTCCCCTACTTGCCCTTCAAGAGATATCAATCTTCATCATTCCATCGATTTGCTCATGGAGCATCATTTCTTCTTCCTTCTTCTTCCGGCATTTTGAACGAGAACTTTGATATGGAATGCATGATGTGGCACACAGACCACAAATCGCTGGTCCACATTGTAGGCATAAACAACAACTGAAGAGCATAAGAAGGCCAATACCTAGGAAGGATAGAACTCTCCATCCCCAGGCTGATATCACACTCCAAAACCACCCGGACCACGTCCAAGTGCCTGGATTCTCGTGTATCTGGCTTACAATCTTATGAAGGCGTGTTATAGCTTTATATACAGATGGCGAATTTTCTGGTATGAATATGCAGCAGCTGGATCCGATGACCCTGCAAGCTCCGCCCCTATCGGCCAGGATGACGTCAAGGACAAGACGATTCTGGAGAACAACAATTCTCATCACTGATTGTTCCTCTGTCAGATTGCCTAGGGCGGCTATAGTCTCGTTTACTACAGCTTCAAGAGTCTTGGTTAGTCTGCGTATCAGCTTACTATTTGATATTGTACCTATATAGGGAAAGATACCTTTATTGAAATCTACATACTTGTCCCATGCCGTCTCAGTATAATCGACAACTGGGAGATCTCTTCGCTCTCTATTGTGTACTAAATGAACATTTCGATAATAATCAGGGGGAGCTAGGAAAACAGGTGGCAAAAGGAATGCTATGTAACAGGTACCATCCCAATCTAGAGGCAGACGCATATATGCCGTCTGACCACATATAAAGTAAGAATGGCGAGAAGCTCTAAATGAAGATTTACCTTGATCACTATATTCTACTGTAGTAACGCATTGGCTATGGCCCATATGTATGGAACCAACTTTTCTTACACATAATTCACCCTTAACTGGAAATACTGACATAGTGGGCAGAATTAGTTCAACTTCGGATTTGACATTCAGAATCATAAGATTAGGTGTAAAATTACCTAATTTATACACTTCATTTTCTAGATCAGTTCCTGTTCTACTGGGGTGACCCTCCTTGTTAGGATGACAGACTTTGAATAAAACTAGATTCAGATTTCCCCATATCCAATGTTGTTGATAAACTGCTGTGTCTGGGTCTATGGAATTTAGTAAACTAAACCATGCTCCACAGGAGCCATTGTGTGTGAACGGATGTGGAAAGAAAGGCAGAACTCCTTTGTTATTCTGATAGGGAGGGAGTCGGCCACACACCCAACAATTGGTGGCATTACTAGTCTGATGGGAATGATGTAACATACTAATGAAGGTGTTATTGCGCAGCGCAAGTCTATAAGATAATTCATGTGGCGGTAGGTCACTAAAAGAATGTTCAGCAGCAACATTATAAACATGTCTAGAAATAGGATGATATATGTGCAAAATCACACTCGTAATAATTATTAAAACACTCAATAAAAACAGAATTAATAATGTCCTCATACAGTAGCTACGCAGTGATTTACAATACGCCTGTCGTTTCAACATTTCTCCGGTATTTTCTCTACTCAGGTCCAAGGGATACATGTCAGAGACAATTCAACCGCTTCACCTTGGAGAGGACTTAAACAATCAAATTGCTCGACTGTTTGGGCCTAAGCTTTAATTTATAGCACTGAGAGTCATTCTGTTCAACAAAGGGAAGTTTTGAATCAGTCTGTGAGGGAGTGCAGGGCACAGTGTCTATATCCGAGGATAGTCCATGAAATTTCTTAATGTGGCTGGAATGTATCCAGCCCTTGCGGCCCTCAACTTTCACGGCTGTTCTTGTGGTCAGCAGGACTAGCTTCGGTGCTTTCCACCTGGGCTCCAACTGGGTCTTCCGATCAAAATTTCTCACAAACACCAGATCACCCGGAGCAACGTCATGGGGTTTCACCTCAGTGTTGTCAGGAAAAGCTGCAGCTACCTGTGAACGACAAGATTGTAGTGCAGACATCAAGGAAGCCAAGTAATCTGTCAGCATATTACAATTAACATCAGTTATTTTACGTGGTATAGGCGTCCCCCACATATTTGGTGGCCTTCCGAAGATCACCTCATACGGGGATAGCCCTGTTCGAGAGTGTGCTACCATTCTTATGTAAAATAGTGCAACTGGTAAGGCTACTATCCAGTCAACACCTTTCTCCTTACATATTTTAGACAATCTGATTTTCAAAATTTGATTATGTCGTTCCACGAGACCTGCTGCCTCGGGGTGTCGGACACAGTGGAATTTCCACTGATATCCCAACAAAAGTGAGACATGTTTCATTAATTCGGATGAGAAAGGCTGGCCGTTATCTGAATATACAACACGTGGTAAACCGTACCGTGGGAAGAATTCTCGAACTAACTGTTTGGCAGTAGTCAGGGCCGTGTAATCTGATACTGGGTACGCCTCAGTCCATCGGGAGAGAGCGCAGACAACTACCAGAACATATTTGAATCCTCGACATCGTTCCATCTGGATATAATCCATTTGGAGCACTTCAAAAGGATGATCAGGAGTCTGGAATCCACCCTGTTCTATGGGAACACTTTTTCCTGGGTTGAACTGACAACATATCATACAGGTACGGACTTTTTGTTTAGCTGCTGCTCGTAAATGTTTATTGAACCAAATGTGTTGAATGCTATCTAGCATAGCTTTCTCTCCTAAATGCGCTGGGCTGTGAATTGTAGCTATAATGGCTTGGACCATAGAGTCAGGAAGAAACCATACAGATTTCTCCTTCGTCATCCATCCCTGATCTGTCTGGATCCCTCCTAGTTCAGTCCATTTCTTTAATTCTTCTGCAGTAGCATGTGTCTGTATGTCAATTACGTCAAGTGCGGGATCCTTAATTGTCATACATTGTGTTGGTGTCTGAACTATTGGCTTTGTCATGTCTAATGTGCGATTCTGAGCAGTCTGTTTAGCTGTTCTGTCAGCTAAATCATTGCCTTGAGAAATGATATCAGTAACCTTCGTGTGTGCTTTACATTTCATAATCGATATAGCAGTGGGTAGATGTATTGCGTCTAACAAGGCATGAATGAGGGGTCCGTGCTGAATGTGGGCACCATGGGAGGTTAAATAACCTCTCTCTCGCCACAGCACGCCGAAGTCGTGTACAACTCTGAATGCATAACGTGAGTCAGTGTATACATTAACTTTCTTATTTGTGGCTTGAATACAGGCTTGTGTTAGAGCAATAAGTTCTGCTGCTTGGGCTGACAAAGTATCTATACAATTTGTCTCAATAACTTCAGTGTCTGTTGTGACTGCATACGCGGCCACTAAATCTCCTGTACTTGTTCTCATGCACGATCCGTCTACATACAACGTCAGGTCTGGATCTAACAATGGAACGTCTGTCAAGTCTTGTCTAGGTTTCGTCTTTATTTCAATGATTTCAACACAATCATGAGCTAGTGGGTCTGTTCCAATTACAGGTAATAGTGTAGCAGGATTCAATGTATTACACCGTCGGATCTCTATGTGTGGCTGAAACAATGTCAGTTCATAACCGGTAAGTCTTGCTATGGTCAAGTGTTGTGTTTGTGTTCGGTTCACAAGAACTTCTACTGCATGTGGTACTTGTACTGTCAATGGATGTCCTAACACTATGGCATCGCTTTGTCTGATTGCTAAAGCTGTTGCTGCCACTGATTTCAGGCATGCAGGCAAAGCCTGAGCTACGGGATCTAATGTACTGGAAAAATAAGCACATGGCTTGCGTGATCCTGCTTGATCCTGAGTGAGTACTGACAAGGCAGTACCTTCACGTTCTGTAACAAAGAGTGTAAAATGTTTGCTATAACATGGTGTTGCTAAAACAGGTGCTTGACATAAAGCTTCCTTTAGGCTTTCAAAAGCTTGTGTATGTTCCTGAGTCCAAGGGAGAACAGTCGATGTGGCTGCCTCCTGTGTGGTTAACTGAATGAGTGGTTTTGCTAGAAATGCGTACTGAGGGATCCACTGCCTACAATATGAAGTGAGGCCTATGAAAGCCCGCACCTCCTTTTGTGTCTGGGGTATTGACATGTTAGCAATTAACTGGATGCGATCTGGTGTAAGCTGCCTTCCCTCCTTGGACAGCGAGTGACCAAGATAAATAACTCGCTGGACACAGAATTGCAGCTTAGAAGGAGACACCTTGTGCCCCTTGTCGGCTAGAAAATGTAAAACTGTCAGAGAAGCCTTTTCACATTCAGGTTCGCTTCTCGCGGTGATCAGCAGATCATCGACATATTGAAGCAGTGCAGTATTGACTGGCATGTGGATACTGTCAAGTTCTCGTTTCAGTGCTTGGCTGTAGATGCTGGGGCTTTCTGTGAATCCTTGGGGAGCGCGTGAGAATTTAAAGCTGCGCCCATTTAAACTGAATCCGAACAAATATTGGCTTTCCGGATCTATTGGGACGCTGAAAAAGGCATTCTTGAGATCAATTACAGTAAAGAATGTTGCTTCGGAATCAATTGCTGTCAATAATGATGATATATCGGGGACCACAGGAAATTGTGGTACAATGCACTTGTTTAGTTCACGCAAATCAATAACCAATCGGTATACTGGCGGAGCAGTAGGATCAGTTCGTTTAAGAATCGGAATTATCGGCGAATTACATACATTGGAGTCTGTTTCTACAACTACTCCTTGGGCAATTAACTCATCAATGATTTTCAGCAAAGCCACTACAGCATCTTGCGGTAACTTGTATTGTCGCATTCGTGGTAATACCACTCCTGCCTTGAGTGTGACTCGGTATGGTGTAATGTTCATACAACCAACATCAGTAGGGCCTTGTGCCCATAGATGTGCTGGTAAAGTCTGTAGTCGGGGATCCATGTCTCTAGACACATAGTGACCTTTAAAATCACGTAAAAACAACCTTACTCCTTCCGGAGAACAACATATTATGGCTCCTAGGGCTTTCAGAGTTTTAATTCCTAACAGATTTTCTGGGCATGATTTAGTAAGCAATAAATCTGTAGTTCGTGTCACAGGTCCTATCGTAAGTGGAAGAGGCTGTGATACTTCATTAACAATAGGTTTTCCTGAAAAACCAAGGGAAACATTTTGAGAGCCTGAGAGGGGTGCCCCTGGAACTTCACTACGTTTTATAGTTGTTCGACTTGCCCCTGTATCGAGTAAGAATTTTCTATCTTGACCTAATAATTCACTATGTACATAAGGTCCTTCTTGATCTACAGGAATCTCGATAAGCGGTAAGTCAACTTCCCTCTCTAGGCTTGTTCATGCGTAACGCTGATACTCAGGATATTCATACTGTGCAGTCTGATACATTTGTCGTGTTGTGGTTTGTGTGGCAGTAGCAGGCAACGGTGGTGCAGCTGGCACAAACTGTATTGGCTGTTGTGCGGCTGGCATGGCCTGGGGATGCGGCATAGCTCCTTGTTCATTCTGATCTTGTCTGAGTGGCCGTGATCTTTCTTGTGTTTTACCTATGGCGATATTATGTTTTAAAACTGGACAATCGTGTACGTAATGACCTGGCTTTTTGCAATAATTGCATGTTCCTTTTACCGGTCCTGCTGAATCGGACTGTGTCATACCCTTTTTATGTCCTTCAGCCGGTACTGTCTGAGACACTAGCATTTTCATTTTTGTATCTTTCATACGTCTTTGTTCGTGTTCTTGTTCATCTCTAATTCTATTGTGATGATACTGTAACATTTGTAGCATTTGTGACGGAGTGTTACTTTGCCAGGTACTCTCGAATTTCAATATTCTATTCTTTACTGGAGGTAATGCATTTTCTACTAATTTTGTCACAAATAAGTGTGGATACGACTCACTACTTGTTTTTATACCACTATTTATTCCAAAACATTTTTCAAATCGGGCATAATAATCACTTGTGTCTTCATCATGCTTTTGTTTACAGGCCGTGATTGCACCCCAATCTTCCTTTTTCGTAGTTAATAAACGTGGCAGTACTTGTACTAGTAAACCTGGTAATGCTTTGACTTTATCCCCGAGCCCTGAACCTGCAGTTCGGGCCTTTTCTTCCGTTTCTAATGCTGTCCAATCTATTTTTTGGTCGCCCACTTCCCACTCTTTTTCTTTCAGTTTTTCATAAATGCCAGCAGGTAATAGCACCTTTAATATCGTCATAATATCAGGATAGGTATACTCTCCCATCAGTAACATATCCTTAATTTCTCGGTGGAAACCCGCTGGGTCTTTGTCATGACTTGGTACTACTTTCTTCATTTCTAACAATTCAATTTTTGATATGGGTGTGTATACAAATACACGGTGAAACTGATTGTCTTCGCCTTTTATTGGGTTCACTTCTCGTAAGGGATTTTGTCTATCCATATAATACGGTGTTCTTTCTCTGCGGGGCAGCGAGAAAGAGTCCGGACTTACAAAAAGGACATACTGTTTACGTGACACTAATATTTCTTTAATTAACTTGTTACTAGAACCTCTCCATCTGTTCGTGAGTAGTTCCGTTAATATATCAGGTAAAGGACCAGGGTCAGCATGTTGGCTCTTATATAATATAAGGAGTTGCTGAATCATATAGATTCCAGCTAAACGTTGTTCATCTGCACTGAGGTTAAAAAACGTGTGTGCTACGGTCTCATCACCGTATTTTTCAGGACTGTCAATCCAGTGAACGGCTGATCTGGCCAATTCTTGCTCATCCATGGAATCGAGGAGGTGGTAACCCCTTCGTTCTCGTAGTAGTTTATCTGCGGCTTGAAACAAATGTTCAGGAGACTTCAAATTTATTACAGGCGTCGGATACGTTCTGCTATTATTTGGACATACAGAGTGTATGGGATCAGAAAAGCATCTAGTATTATCACAGGATCTTCCTCTGCCTACGTATGCTATGGTTTCTGACTGTCTTGCGGAATTCCCTGATTCGGATACTTCATCTTGCTCGAACTCGTCTGTTTCCAATCTTTCTTCGTGAATACGTTCTATTTCTCTACGGATTTTTCGGCACATGGCTATTATACAGTTTTTCTTATCGTGTCTCCCTTCTGATATATTCTGGCTCCATCTTGTAAGAATAAGCATTGCATTCGGGTCTACCCCCGGACGGTCTTGATTTCTGATCACACAGTTTATGAGGAAACGTAACAGTTCCCCCTGTATCTCTACTTTCTGGAATTCCATAGCTCTGTTAATACATTCTGGGTCTCGCCCTGTTTGGACAAAATGATATATGTTATCTAGATGCGTAGTCATTCCTGGTAACCTCGCTAAATACTCTGCGGCTCGTCTGATACGTAATGATGGCAGGACCATTTCGTCCTCTTTACCGACCACCGGGTCATATCTACAATCTATAAGCAGTTCCTTAAGCGTACGTTCACTTACGAATTTGGGTGTACGTGAATGCGCTGATTCTTGAAAAACAAGTTTATTTATTCTAGGTGGCGTAAAAGTATTGCTAGCACCTCCCGTGGCCCCTTCAGGGGCGTCGGGTGTGAATGGATTCGTCGAACGTGACACAGCAACTATAGGTGTCGATACCACTGTAGAATCGATTGCGGGGACAGATGCGGAAACAGATGTGCTTGCCGGAGCTTGTGTCGGGACTTGCTGTTGCACGGGGACAGATACCTGATCCTGACGTTGAACCCCTCCGCCAGACGGTCTATGTGGTGTGGCGTTAGCATACTCGGGAGCTGCGTCGTCTAGATATGAGGAAAGAAAAACATCTTCTGCGGTTCTGGGATGCCCTTTTGGATGTACCTTAATTGGAAATAATGGGGGTGGCAAGTCTTTTGGCATCTCTGGAACAGCCTTAGGTAGTCCTTCGGCTAGAAGGGGATACATACCATTCATAAGGGCATTTCTTTGTCTATCTACTTGTTCTGATTTCACTCGGATACCTTCCTCAATTAATAGATTTTCTTGAACTTCCTTTGAACTTTCTTTACTCCTCTCTTCTTGTCTACGTGCTTTTTCTGTACGTCTATGAGATTCTTTACGCCATAACTCAACAGCGTCTTTCTGTGACTGTCTGACTTTTCTTTTCCATAACTCTTCCTCCACTTTCATGATGCACTCTGCATCCCAGGTTCCCGCTGCGGGCCACCTTTGACTTTCCGGCAATCCCTTGGTATAATCTACCCATAGATCAAGAAACAATATGGCATCTAAGCCATGCTTGTGATACATAAAATGCCCTGGAGTGTCCCTAGGAGGAATAGGAACTGCTTCTTCAAGCACCCCTTTTCTGGTAGTAATCTGTCTTAACTTCGAGAAGAGCGGCATCTTGACAACTGATCTGATACTTACTCTTGAATTCACTTAATACGAAAAACACAATAATGAACAGTGAACAATGAACAATCATTCATACCACAATATGCAAGACATTTGAACACTTTAAACATTAAACATTAAACATTTTAAAAATGACCGACAATGATGACAGTCTGCATAACTAATCACCAAGCTGAATTCTTGACAATAACTGAATACTTCGGAATACTTGATATACTGCTAAACAGTACATATACACTGCTAAACAGTGCAGACCGGATTTGTGTACCCAAATCCGTCTTGACCGGCACAACCTATGTGCGCGTCAACACGCCTCCCCGGCGACGGTACTCACCGAGTAGCTCCTTGAAACGGAAGGCCTCAGAGAATGGACGGGACTCGATGACTGCGGACAGCGGACCCTCTGGACATCGGGATTTCGAAAACCTGGTGGGCCTCTGTATACCTCGGATCTTGCTCTCTCAGCTAGGCTCTGGTCGGGATACTTCGCACTTCTCACCGCCTCGTCTGGGTTGATCGCAGCCTCAGTCGCCCCCGCTTGACCGGAGGGAGCTTACAGGAAATCCTGCTGGTACGCGTTTATGGTCCGTCCAGCTGTGGCAGGAGACCGGGCCTGCAACGCACCGCCGGCGCGTGAGATGAGAAAGTGTCCCTGTTCGGGCGCCATTATGTGGTAAATATTCTTTTTACCTAGACTGAATTTCATACGGAATCTAAAATAAAATAAAATAGCTCAGAATAACAAGAGGCAGAATCCGTGGTATAAGAGATTTTCTGAATGGGCTTTATTCCAAAATGGCCGACTCGAGTGGCGGCCTTCAGGTTCCGTCACCACGAGGGTTCAGGAAGTGAAGTACAATACTTTATTGACAAGAAGTAACTTTTATAGGTCATACATTACAATGAAACGAATGCAAAAGGCGTAACAATTGATAAGAGAAATGACATAGTGATACGTAATCGAAACTAGGCGTAATAAGGAGCAAAAAGAAACATGATTGGCTCTGCTTATCATACATAGGTGGATCTATAAGATAATACTTAACATAGATGCGCGCGCAGCAGCATGACGTGTGATTGACGTGCAACTAGGGGGTGAAGGGGACTTGACATTTAGCTCTACATGTGGAGACGAGAAGTCTGGGGGGTCAAGTCAACCTAATCCCAAATCATATCTAACATCCTATGTTTAGAGAACTATGTTATCCACAAGGAAAGACTCTCGGACAGGAATCTATTCTATACTGACTGCGTGTGCGTGTACAAGCGTCTAAGTGTCTATATGAGATGCGAGGGGCAGAAAACTTTCCATGGCAACAGGGCTATGAATTACTTGCAGAAGGACGGAAAGGCCGAGTCCTTTGCTTGTGAGCTAAAGGAGATGTTTACCTAAATCACTAGACAGGAATGCATCGGCTGAAGAGCAAAGTAGATAATTCGAGGGTGAAATACAGCTTCTTGGCAGGCAGGCGAAACTGGCCGAGGCAGGCACCGTTAGCTGCACAAGGAGTAGGACAAAGTTCATGGACACAGATGCTGAAGCTGTCAGAGACAGAGAGCAGGGAAAGGCTTTGAGGACGGAATCGGGCCTACTTGCCTGAACTGTAAAAATGGAGTAACTTAGCCATATAAAGTCGGTGGCCTGTCATACTTAGGAATCGAATATCCAGCCCATTGATGGCGGATCTGACAGAGAACATGTTGACGGTGGACGCACATATGTTTGCGTTTTGGAAACTGGAACTGGAGGGAACATACATGTACTTGTGACATGCACATAGAACCGTTGGGGTCCAAGATAGGGGACATAACTGATCAGGAAAATCCACATTTCCACAAATGGATTACCACCTACTTGAAGTAGGTGATAAAATGTGAATGTTTTGCAACCACAATTACGGTCACAAAACATTTGGACATACCAATGCAATTCAGTATCAGGAAGGGATGCCCTAAACATGCCCCTTCCTAATACCGAATCGCAAACCCATTTTGCGATTCGGTAACAGGTTACCAAATCGCAAAATTAGGTTAGCTGCATTGGAAAAGCAGTTTTTGTGTACGCATATGGGCAGATTCTGCGAATATATCCTTTTGCCCTTTTGCAAACTCACAAATGCTGTATACATCTGCCCCAATGATCCTAAATCTCCCCACCATGGGAACATTGACAGGTAAACCAAGGCAGTTGACCCGCCCTCAGATGACTTTGCTGCCCTCTCCTTAGCTGATAGTGCAGCTCTCTCAGTGGGGATTTAAGCCTCTAGGATTGATGAAGTCTGATCTGAGGTATCACTTTTGAGGCAGGATCTCTGCAATGTCTCAGATTGTGTGACAGTTCCAGAGGATAGGGTTTCTGAGTTGAAGATACAATAAATTCCCTTGGAAAAGACCTGACAAAGATAAAAGCAATCATGAAGGACCTGGTTTGGAAGGTGGATGCTGCTGAAAATCAGGCACTGTGCAATCATTTAAGACTGGTGGGATTCCCTGAGGGTATTGAGGGGACCAGTATGATTGACTTTCTGGGGCAGTCAGATAGGCCATACCAAGCTCTTCACGGACGATAAAGGTAGAGGTGCCCTGAGGTACAGCTAGGAGCAGTCTCAAAAAGGTGTTTTCGGCAATTTGAAGATCATCAAGGGTGATATGGCCCCAGATTTCACTACCACACAACACTTTAGTGATGGATTTGGCCCTATAGATCTGCAATATTGCCTGAATCGGTCTTTTACGTAATCTAAAGGCAAAGTTAAAGATAGCTGCGTTTGCTTGAATAAAATCACCTTTTTAATGAATTTTTAAAGGCCCCCAGTTCATCTTGGCATTCAGCAGGATCCCAAGATAGGAAAAAACACTGGTCCTAGGGACCAGAGTAGATCCAACCTTAAAAATCTAGAACTTGATTGAACAAGATCCCACTTGCATCACATAGCATTTAGAGTTATTGACCAACAAGTCCTGCTCTTCCGAAAAATGAACAAAGGAGTTGAGCAACGTTTGCAGCTCTCTCTTAGTCCTGGCCATCAAGATGGCATCGTCTGCGTACAAAAGGAGAAGAAGGCCATGCCGTCTCACCTGAGTATAATCAACCTTAGACTACAGTAATGCCTTCACTAAGTTGCTTACATATAAAATAAACAAAAAAGGGGCCAAAATGCAACCCTGTCGGTCCCCTCTCTGTATAGAGAACTGTTGAGTTACCTTGAAATCTTTGGTGTATCTGACCTCCGCATTTGTGTCTCAATCAGTGGCGGTGCATCCATTGGGGGCGTTCTGGCATTGCCCCACCAATGCCACGGGCCCAAGGCCCCATTTAGAAATCGTTCTACTCCTGACACTAATTCCGGCAATCAGGACTCCTGATTGGAATGGAATTAGCATCAGAAGTGGAACAAGGGACGCTGAAGGGGGTGGGGCTGCGGCAGCACTCAGAGTGAATGACAGCGCAACAGTGCACATGTTCGTTTTTGGGCTGGTCATTTTTAAGACCAGCCCGAACATGCGCACTAAGCCTTCCCCTTAAGAGAGCGAGGGTTGCTTCATTCGCAGCCCTCGGTCTCCTAATGGCCAGGGAGTGACCCTGCTCCAGGCCAATCCTGGCGCTACTGGACTCTGGAGCAGCGTCTGGATTGGCTGAGAGCCTGAGAGTGCTTGCCAGCCACTCACGCAGAAGATGATGGTGAAGGCACCAAACGCGGACCCCTGCCCAGAAGCAGATAGAAGAGGCGGCGGACCCGGTCAGGTAAGTTTAAGCTTCTTTTTACTTTATTTTCAAACCCCCGTAGCCCCTCAACCCCGCGCAAGTCCCCCTCGAGACCCCCTCCCGTGCGAGACACCCCCACAAGTATTGCGAGCCGCGACTGTACATTTGGTGATAAAAATAATGAATAGGGACCAGAGTAGCATCTACTTCACCGTGCCACCTCACCTGCTATAAATCTTATGTTGGTAATATTAAAAATGAGGATTGTCTCAAGACATTCCTAAGCCAATAATATAACAATCTAAGCCCATTATCTGTCAACGTCATATCTGCACGCCGAAGGACAGTGCATGTGATAGAGCAGCAGTGCAACTGATATGATACCTTTAATCATTTCAAGATACTAGTATCCTCCAAGAAAATGATCTCTAAACGCCAGGTCTTTGACAAGTATAATAAACAAGTTATGTCATGTTGGATGTTTTATTACCTCGATGCGTTCTTTTATAACATATATCTTCGCTTATCACTAACGATAAAAGCGGAGTGTGTGTACAAGCAAGCGAGTTTACTGTCAAGAACTGATTTGTGTGAAATGGTTGCTGATATGCACCTATCAGCGGATGGATGAAGGTGGGTTCCTACAATCTCCTTTTATTTCTGTTGATTCCATTGCTGCAGTCTCAAAACTGGAACCCCCATTTTACCCTCAATGAATGGTGATTTCTTACAGGAAACTATATTTTTTATAATGAACATTCATTTTTTGGGGGGGTGGGGGTGGGACGGGAGAGTGAGTTTGATATAGTGGGAACTCGACCAGACGGTATCATAGAGTTTCACTGTAGCACCCTTTGCCTCATTCATTTTGTTAGGCATAGGAAGATTAAGTGATTTGCCCAGGATGTTGAGCGTCCCTGCCGAGACTCGAACCTGCTTCCCCAGCTTTGAAGTCGACCACTGAAGCCGTTAGGCCGCATCCTCTGCCCTATGATAAGGACAGCTTTTTAATATACTGGCATCCTCATCAAATCTTGTTTTCTTGAGGCGGTAGAGCAGTAGTTTTTTGCAAGACAGACTTCAGATGAATTAATTTCACACTCCTATTTCTTTAAATAAGAATGAGTGGCTTGTTCTTGGTAATACCATCAGGAGCACGGCGAGCTTGGAGGCAAGACGAGGGCTGCTCCTAGTTAAGCCTGCACTGTCACTTCAAATGTTCCCACAAAGTGTCCAAAGATGTTCTTTATCAGCTGTCTGCTTGCTTACTAAAATCTTTCCAACTTAAGTATGTTTGGATAGCGTTATTAATGAGCATAAAGCTGCACGCTCTATTTATAAGACTTATTCTTATAGCCTGTTTGCTTGCTCACATTTTACTCATAAAAGCTTATTTGTTGTGTGAGTCATTCCCGATTGGACTTGCCTTTGCACACTCCCAGGGCAGGGAACGTACATTATTTTTAGACCGTGTGTGTGCTGTGTCAAGATGGAGGCCAAGCTGCTGATGTCCATTTTACACTTCCCAGTCTCCATCTAGATCGACCTTCCTGTCTCCCTCTGTGAACCCTGTCTTCCTGCCCATTCCTCCTGTCCAGTGCATGTTTCATCTGTCCTGGATGGATAGAACTCATGCTTCTTTCATGTTACATATGGAAGGAGTTTTATCTAGTGGAACTTTTGACTCATGGAAAGGTAGCGCAGAAGGTTAATGTTCCTGCTGCAAAGAACAAAAGGATCTCTCTGACAAAAGCAGTGGCTCACTGACCTATTTAGATCATGTGCATTTTGTAATCATCATCAGGTACATGTTCTTTGCAGCAGGCACATTAACCTGTTTTGTTACTTGTAGTTTGTAAGTTAAAATCCTAACATACAACAGTGAGCTATTAACTGTCATCTAAGAGTTGCATGCAAACTGCATTAATGTAATAACTGCACTTTCGCAATTGCTTTATTAACCGTCCTGCTTTCTCAAATCTGCTTGAAAATTTACAATTTTTCCACTCTTTTTTCAAAATTTTCTCGGGGGGAGAACCCCCCCCCCCCCGAACCACCCTTAGGTTTTTCGGGCTCGCTCGCAATGCTCGCTCACTACGATACAGTATGACCAGCATTTTACGCCACACCACTTTCAAATGTCACCATCCGCCACTGGTCTCAATGGAGATCTTGTAAAAAAAGAACACTATCCCTGTCCACTCCCTTAGATATCAAGGTCTGCCACAGCTTACTTCTATTAACTCGATCGAACGCGGAGGACAGATCCATAAAGGCCAGGTAAATAGCACGTTGACAGGCAACTGTATTCTTATTAAGGATCAGGAACAGGTTCAGGTATTGGTCCATGGTCGATCGACCAGGACGAAAACCATACTGAACGTCCGACAAGAGTTATTGTCATCTGCCCAGCTAGATAACCTGAGTAAAATATGTCCGACCACTTTGACCATTGAATCCAATGGGGAGATTGGCCTATAACAGTGCATACTGTCTCTATTCCCTTTTTAAAAACAGGTACAATGGTGGCGGTGGCACAGGAACCTGGAGCACCCACTCTATCAGCCGTATTGATGATTGAGGTGAGGGCTGCTCCCACAGCTCCAGATGGGAGCTGTAGAGGTCAAGGAGAATCCTGTCTGGTCCCAGGGCCTTGTTACAAGAAAAGCCAACTATCCTCGTCCTAACTTTCCCCTCTGAAACTGACAAGGCCGGTTTCCCAACTACTGCTCCACTAAAGGTACTCTAAGCAGGTGGGCACCGGAACATATCCTCGACTCAGTCTATGCAGGCTGAGATACAGACCTGCGACACGCCCTTGGCACACTTTGTGGCTGCATTGGGGCTTTCTGATCTTTAGCAGTGCTGCAACCTATCATGAGAGGTTATTTGTACTTTTCTGAATTGCATAGGTTCTTTCCTGGCTCGATTATGTTTTTGCTGCGGCAGAGGAAGTAGGGGTAGTAACCAAGGTAGAATTTTAGCAAGGTGTCTTTCGGACCTTTCCCCTCTTTGAGTCTCAGTGGGGCAGAGGAAGCGAGTGGGATCCACAGGTTGGAAATTGAACACATGGGACCTAAGGGATGCCGGAATTGTGCCCATGAAGAGGTATGATGGAGTCAGTTGGCCACCCATCACCATCTCTATGATACTGGTTATAAGTTGGGCAAGCTGCTGGGGTGACTCAGCAAGAGAGAGGCAGATGCTTGCTGGATGGTGACCATCTTGGGGAGTCCTACACAACAGATATACAAATAGTCAGGAATTTGCCCAATATTATATAGACTTCTACAGGGTGCATTCGCTCCCAGGAGCTGACAGGATCCAGGACAACCTGGTTTTCACTGCGTAAGATCACACGGATCTTGAGGGGGACATAGACCCGTCCAAGGTCCAGCAGCCATTGTGATGATTACACCTTAAAAAACCCCAGGTATAATGGTCTACCTGCTGAATTTTTCTAAAGATATGCTAGCACATCTGTTCCTCATCTCCTTAACCTGTTTTGGGAGGCCAGAAACCAGGGCTTGCTGCCTACTGTGTGTGACTATAACTGTGATATACCAAGAGGGCCTATCTCAGAACAGCTGACTCATACAGCCCAATTTATCTTTTTAATGTAGAGGCTATGGTGTAGGCCAGTATCCGGGTGACTAGGTTGTTTGAAGTTATAACGCCATTGATGAAATTAATCTTCATTAGATTGTTATTCAATATTCATAAAAGAACACATTGCATTTTACAATCCATAAGCTTAAAACACGAGGAAATCTAATAGTATCAATAAAAAATAAAAAATATAGAGATAATTCATAAAAGCATCAGGTTTTAAAAACTAATACATCATAATCATCTAATGCATCCCATTTACACAGCTCATACCATCCTCTTTAGATATTTTTAAGATGTTATTTAAGAGTTCAACACTGTGTTCAAATACAGGGCATTTCAGCAAGCATTTAAAGGAAATGAAGGCTAAAAAACCCTGGATCTAAGAATAGGCAGCAAATATTTGCACTGAGAAAAATCATAAAACTTACTAAATAAAATAGGATGCTCCAGTCTTTTTATCAAACTGCCATCACAGGGGCAGATCAGCTGTGATAATATTGTCCAAGAGGAAAACATAGCACATATCGAATTGCACCCAAACAAATCTTAGGGGCTCATTACGATGGTGGAATGACATCCGTCCGTCAACCATCGTTTCAGGTTTAGGACCGGCCGCCCATGAGGTGGCCTCCCCACAATCCGAATTACGATGCGACCACCACCATGGCGGTCGCATCACTTTTATTTTGCATTGTGGCGGTTATGCATTCAACAGCCCCCGTCGCAATGCAAAAATAAAGGCACTTGCACATCCCTGCACTGCGTGGCAGGCACCATGCGGTGCCTGCCACATGGTGTAGGGATATGAAGGGGGGCACCATAGGTGCCCCCCAGTGCCCTTGACCCAGTCCCAGGGATCAAGGGGGACCCACTACGGGCCGCTAAATCCATTTCACCATTCGTTTTGCTGTGGTTTGTCCACCACAAAATGAATGGATGAAAGGGATATCCTAATCCCTACAGGCACCGCCGCAATGTTGGGCTATGTTTCAGTCTGACAGGCGGTAGGAAAAGACAGCCTGTCAGAACCTTGGCGGACGGTCCTTATGTCTGCCATGCATACCCAATGATTCCCCCAGCCATCACAATATGGCAGGGGAAAACAGCAGTACGATGGCGGAACACCTGCCAACGACTGGCTGTCTCTCTCACGGGTTTCTAACTAGGGAGAGATAGGGCTCAAGGCCAGCAGTAGTTTGAAGAATCATGCAAGCTCTTGAGGTCAGGTTGCCTAGAGTAATATCGTTTCTGTAGCATAATACAATTCTGAACATCATTTTTAATATAAATCAGACATGGTATTTTGTGACCATGATCGCAGTCCATACAATCTTGAATCACATCCCTATTAAAAGCAGTATGTTCCCTGCTCCAAACCATAATCCACAAAATCAGTGGAGCTAATTTCATAAAATCTTCTACATAGCCCTGGTTAAGGTCTCCGTGCAAGAAAAATCTAGAGCTAGCATGGCAAATCCAAGCAATCTCTTACGAAATCAATTTTCCACATTGTATTCGCAAACAATTATTGTACTCCCTTATGGCACACTATAGTTCAGGACTGGTAAACATTTCATTCTGGAACAATTGGTTTACTACACGTGCTTGATTGAAATGCTGGCATCTATAAGCCATACAGGAGATTCAACTTTTCAGTTGATCAAAGGTGATGTCCAGATACGAAAAATCACTCATCCTTGAATTGGTCTCCCCTTTACTTGGTATTGGTCTAGCTTTGGAAAGCTGCCTCCCACAAACCATATAATCAGTTTTGGATATATTTGTGTCCAGATCAAACTTGTCCAAAAATGAAACAAACAAATCCACAAGGCCCTGAAGACCCTTCAATGTACAAGATAGTAACACTGCATCATCTGCATATAAACGGGACAGTACAAGTGTGGATTTAATTTTGGGCATGTCCTTCCTGCTTACTGTCAAAAAGTTGTTCAAGCCATTTATAAATGGAAAAAATAAAACAGGCATCAGAAACACAGCCCTGACTGACTCGCCAGGGGAGGCAGAGGAGTCTGTACATTCCCCTTCAAAACCATACAAAAGCAGTAATGTCCATGTGTAAAGCCTGTCAAAAATAAATTAGGGGCTGGGGGCGCTGATACATTGAGGTAAATCAGGGTTCATGAAGACCAATCAGACTTCATTCCAGGCAGATTCACCTGACTTAACTTGAGATAATTGCTCAGTTGGCTTTTGGAAGTTCGAGGCAGGGAAACACCTCGCGTCTTTCCCACGCTGATTGCAGATCATATCAATTGTCCCTATCTACACCAAACAATGGTTAGATTTGGTTTTGGTCCGAGGCATAGGCAGTGGGTGGCCTTACTGTATCAAGCCCCGATGGCCACAGTGCAAGTGAATTGGGTCTTCTTGGAGAAGTTCCCGAATAAGCGTGAGATGCTGCAGAGATGCCCTTTATCCCCTCTTTTTTTTGTTCTAACGTTGGAACCGCTTGAGTGCATGTTCCATGCTCACCCTGCTATTCGGAGATTCCAGCCCACTGGAAGAGAAAATCTCAATATACGTGGACAATATCTTTCTTTACGTTATGGAGCCTCATGTCATGTTCCCAGTAATCTTCCAGGCCACAACATTGTATGGCAGCTGTTCGGGATACACAATTAACAGGGGGAAACTATGCTATTCCTGCCTTATGGAACCTTTGATGTCACCACTTTGCCGGGTTGACTACGGGTTGAAATGCAAGTTTCAAATACCTGGGTATTCATGTCACACCTGATTGAGACCTATGTCTAGCTGCCAAGCTTGAGAAAGTGTACACTGCCTTTTGGGGAGACGCAGAACATTGGTGTGGGCTGCTTTGACAATTCTGAGAAGGGCTGGCATCTTCAAGCTGATTACACTCCCCAAGCTGCTATATAGCCTCCAAAATATGTATTATAGTACCACAGAGGTGATGTTCAATAAAATTGATAGAACGGTGCGGATTTTGCTATGGAGTGGGAGGCACCCCATGGTGGCGTTAGGGACGCTCAGGCGGAGTTCTTACAATGGGCAGATATCCCTTCTGGATATACGGGTCTAATACTGGACAGCACAATTACTTGTTGGAAAGTGCCCGGATACAGCCACTCTTCCCTCCACACTACATATATGATGCTGTGGGCAGGTTGATACCGGTGACGCAGGTGATGTTGGGAGTGTGGCAACAGGCCTGTAAGACTATGGGTTGGGCATCTAGGGTCACCAGGGAAACACAACTGTGAGGAGGGAGCATGATGAGAGAATTGGGGAAATTACGTGGAATTGAGCCCTGAGACTTGATAGGCATCTCCAGAGTAGGTGATGGTCTGGAAGATGGGGACTTAATGATGATGACCTCCCTGTAGCAGGAATATCACCTTCATCTAATTCAATGCTTGAAATTTGCGCAGTTCTGGTATGCCTAGTTGGCTGAGGGGTTAGATGCTGTTGACAATACGCCCTGCTTAAGGGTAAGCTGCTTAAGGGAGAGCTGGGGAGAAAGGCCATCTTATATACTTATAAAACCATCAACAAAAATATTCTTGACACATTAGGCACACTGATATTGTGGAGATTGATGATAATGATTCGTTGGCAGTCCCCGGGACGTTGCAATAAAGTTAAGACTCCCGCTCATACAGTTTAAGGTCCTCCATCAGGTTTAATACGACCAAGCCAGGCTGCATAGGATGGAGAGGGTGACTTCTCCGGATTCTTTGAGGTGGGTGGGGGTCGAAGGTGACTGCTTGCACACACCTTGGATTTGCCCTCTAGCCAGACTTATTGGACTGAGGTTGTCAAAGAACTCCAGGCTATCTTAGAGGTCAATGTCCCACTTGAACCGAAATATATCCTCCTGGGGATACCAATGGAGATGGATGTCCTGAGGGCTCAACTACTGTTCAGTAATCTGGGAGTGATTATGGCAAAGAGGAATGTGGCTAAATACTGGGGGGTACTGGAGATCCCCACTCTGCATTAATGGAAGTCAGGTATGGACATGTACATGACTGCTGAGCGTGTCGCATATAAAATAAAAATAAAATATATATAAGGTTATTACAGTTGAGTTCTGACATCACAATGCCTGCTTCCAAAGCCAACAGCCGGGGTAAAAAGGCAGGTCAGGTCATGGATCATAACTGAAACAGCTGTTTAAAGCAACAAACCGAACATTGCTTTTCTTTCTTCTGCTATATTTTAATAGCTTAAAATGAAAAGCAGAAAGAACAAGTAGATTTTTTGCACTCCTTAGATAGAGAAAAGCTAGAATTGTTCTGCATATTTCCACACGCTTCAGGCTATTGCAGTTTTTTTTAACTGACCTGTATTGAAATCTTTCTCATGTCTGTTATCAACAAATATCTAACAGGTTGCAATGTGTTTAATTTTGCACTAGAGGCTTTATTTGTATTCATGTTTACAAACATGCTCCCTCTTTCATATGAAAGCGTTTTGCACCAAGGATTTAAGTGGTTTGTGGGAAAGATGATGGTGTAACCATGCATTACATGGGATAAAGTACCCCCTGACATACATGATAAGGTTGTTGCATGTCACCTTCAAGTTCCACAAACTCATAAAGGAGCTCAGCCTTCAGCCTCGTTCCTCTATATGGTTATGGGACTCCTCAGAGACTTGCAATATCCTTATAACATATGGCAGGGGTTCTTTATTCCTTATATTACATTTAGTAGAATACATTTTTGAGAAAGTGAAAGTTAAGTGACAGCTAAACCTGTGTCTACAGCAGACCAACAAATATGTTCCACTTACTACAAACTGAACCGGAACAAATTAAGTAACAGAGTTCACGTAATCCCGAAAACAGTTGCCACATATAGGTAAAAGATTTGTCATAATCTGTCACAATGAGGGAACAGAACCATTTCAAAGCCCATAATTCCCAACTAAAGCGTTACATTAAAAAACATGCTAACATTTCCAAATTACATTCAACATCTCCTTCACAAATAAAACAATGCAAATTGGTCACTGCAGCCCCGAAAACACTTTTGATAAGTATGGCAGGTGTTGATATAGGCTTGTGACGCTATCGCCTTTGGTACTCTAATTACCACTTCAATTACTGTACAAAGAGAACTAAATGCAGATGTTCAGGTAACACCCAGAGAGCACCTGGTATCAAAAGCAGCTGAGAACAATTGGCAGATTCTATAAAGTAGTACGCTTGGAGGGTAGAAGAGAGGAGATATGAAAATGTTGTGAAAGTAACAAAGCAAAATTATTCTTGCTTTCAATTATGTTTGCAACAGGCGTACATGAAAACGTGCTCAGTGCCAGACTATGTTTTCACTTTTGTTTTCACCCCCAAAAAATAATCTTAATAAAGAGCAAATGTTTATTTGTGCTACTTCCAGGTACGAACAACATAATAGGAAAGCTCTCATTTTATTAGGAAAAACAGTCACAGAAAATGAACCCTAGAGGAGCCAAGGCAGGCCTGGCAGACCTATTGCTGTTCTGTTCTTTTGAAAGTGGGATGAGCAAGAAGCATCAATTATGTTAATTTTCGACAAATCATTGTTTAGAGTTTTGGACACTGAAAATAAATTGACAAGCTCTTACAAGTAAACATAGCATATGTTTGTGTGTGTGTGCATTAGCCAGTGCGTCGCAACAGGGTATTTATATTTCGGACCATGTTTCCAAAGGAAATGGGTATTTTACTTTGCTAAAAACTTTGGAACTGTTTGATGAACCTTCACAAACCTTTACAAAAAAAGGCCCATGCACCTCAGCTCCTTCTTGACAAGATTTATGATGATTCGTCTAGGAGAAACCGAGAAAAAGAGGGTCCCAAAATTTGTTTTTTCCATTAGGAGAATTGAACAGCAATTTCAGAAAAAAACAGATGAATGGAATTATACTAAATTTGGCGGACAGCTAGATCTTTACTCAGAAAGTGTACATTTTGTGATTTGGGGTAAATCTTTTCAATAGTTTTGTGAGATTAAGGGGTTCATTACGATGGCGTAACGATCGCCACCGCCAGGCCGGCAGTGGCGATCGTTATGCCATCATGAGGAGAATTATCCACCACCATATTACAATGGCGGTGGGTATTGCGGGGGACGGAAAGTCCGTCCGACGCTTTTCCGCCTGCAGGCAATCGTTACGATTGCCTGCTGGGTGGAGCAGGGGCTCTAATATGGTGGCGGTGCCTATCAGGAACCAGTCACCATATTAGGATGTCAAATTGTTAAGCATTGCAGGGATCTGTTAGCATGAGCTGAAAGACATTTTGTACTTGGCAGCCATTTTAGTTAGCTATGTGCTAGCCATTTGCTTTCTCCCTCTTCCAGAACCTCGCACATGCTCAGAAGGGCCTAGCTAGTTGAATGCACCTGCTCCTAGTATATAACTGCCAGGCTGTTCTAACTAATGTCAGCAACTCATTACTCCTCCTACTTGTTGACTGTGCATTTTCTGTATGACCATCTATGTGTGTAACTCTTCCCATATGTACTTGTACCGCCTTCTTTTGAGCCCCTGTGTGGGTATATAAGGCCCCTGTTCTCTGTACTCCTTGGAATGCCTCCTACAGTGACTTGAGGGTACTGTGTGACTCATCTTCCTCATCTGAGGTTTAATAAATGCATTGTTTTTATATTACAGCTTCTGAGCCAATCTCTTCTTTGATGGTTTAAAAGGACCAGGTGTATCAGTGAAACCCCTGAGAAGGTTTTGATTTCTTCAGAATGCTGCCATGGAAAGGCTGGCGGGATTGGTTTTGGGGGCCCGTTGCAGGCCCCCTTTGTGTCTGGGGGACATTTCGCTGCACCAAGTGGCAGGCACCGTGTGGTGCAGTGAAATGCTAGGCATGCGACTATAACATCGCGGCGGGTGCTGCTGTCAGCAGCACTTGCCGCAACGTTAAAATTCGGAATGCGACCGCCAGGGTGATGGTCACAACCTAATTCGCAGTGCGGGACCACCGCATGTCTGGCTGCTGGTCCCAACACCGCGGAGATGGCGGGCGGACTCAGGTCCGCCTGCCATCCTAATAAGCCCCTAAGGTTCAAAATTGATAGATATCTGGTTGTGGACAAAGGATTTGATTGAAAGGCAGCACCATGTTTTGCTAATTTTCTTGGAGCCGTTAGACTAATCTTCACCAAACATTCCAAACAAATAAGTCCTTCTACCTCTGCTTGTTCCTTGAAAGTTTGGGTGATCCATCAAGCAGGGGCAAAGAAAAAAGGGGGCCTAAATATGCAATTTCCCCCTACAATTTCCATATGAAATTTTAGACAGCGCCACAACCAAAACGGCTGAACAGAATTACAACAAATCTGACCAAAAGCTAGATCTTTAACCATGAAGCTTGCTTTGTGAGATTTGGTATGAATTAATTCAATCATTTAAGAGAAAGTATGGTTCAAAATTAATGTAAACATCATGCAGTATAGGATCCACAGATCTGAAAGATCTAAAGATAGGATCAGAGTGGCTTCCTAACACATCACCAAAGATGTGGCAGCAGCAATTTTAGGACTCAGGGAGTAAGACCCATGTCCTGAAAAATAGTTATAAAAAACAAAGAGGGACCCCACACCCAAGCCAAAAGCATAATTTTGTTTTTAAATGGGACCACAGCTTCTTGAAGGTTCTGCCGTTCCAATTAAAAGAAAAACATTAAGGGACAGATGTTCCTTGAAGTTAAAACAGGATGCATTTAAAAAAAGAAAAAGGAAACGTTTTCGTTTCTTTTTTTTAGGGCAGGTAGTGGTCCCTGGGACCACTGCCTTCCTCTAAAAAATATTTTCCCCTCCATTCACAAAGGGGAAGGGGTCCCCTGGAGACTCCTTCCCCTTTTTGGGTGCTTTACCACCCTTCTGAGAAGAGTCGTAAACTACGGCTGTTTTGCAGTCACAATTGCGGTCTCAAAACAGTCTTACATAGGGCTCCGAATTACTATTAGGAAGGGACACCCTTGGAATGCCTCTTCCTAATAGCGAGTCGCTAATCCGATTGAGCGAATAGCAAAAAATGTGTGACTCGCTAAATAGGGTTAGTACATGGCCCATTTGTAGTTTGCATGCACAAACGGTTCGCAAACCCGAGGAGCACCACAATGTATTTTGTTATTAGAGCTGGCATGCGTGTGACCCTTCTTTGCTGACGGTTCTAGAAGCCCAATTCATGAATATGTAGGGGATGAAGGTTTCATTCAATGCACACCCTCTCCTAGGCAGGGAACACACCTTTGCTCCCACACAGGCAGAAGCAGAGTAAAAACCTGCTCCTACCCAGGTGGGAGCAAAAGAGAAGAGACAGCTTCTGCCAGCTTAACAATAGGGTCTGGATGGGGAGACAGTAGGGGCCCTGTGGCTCCCCCAAACCATTGCAGGTGACCAAACCCAACTACAGCCAGCCTTCATCCATGAGAAGGACAGTTGGTCAAGCACAGCTGTACTGCACCAAATGAACAAGTTGCTGGCGGATACTCTAGCTAACCACAGATTCCTAACCATTTGATTATCCCCAAGCATCAGACTAGATCCGGAATTTTTTTCTTTTTATAAAACATTTTTGGGACTCTTCAGTGATGAACAAATAGGCTGACATTGCATGCTAATAGCTTATCTCCTCATCAAATCAAATCAAATCAGAGCTCAGTTGAGGTCCTATGTGTACTAACTGCATAGCGACTTTTTCACACACTCTTTTTTCCATTTGTCCATTTGGATGAGGTCCTAGCTAACAAGTCTGTCGCTATGGCATTTTATTTTGGGCTATAGGCCAAGAGTATAATTTCAAAGCGGAATGGAAGGGAAATAATCAGCTATCTCCTAGTCACTGCCTCCTGTAGTGTGGGGCTGGCTTGAATATTTTTGCTGGAGCTGATTTTGGTTTCCAGTCTGGATATGACACGGACTCAATGCAAGCACAATAAACAGGCAAAATACCATCAGTCATGCAGCCTCACACTGAAAATACCCAATTGTTGTCATGTGGGTTTACGTAGCAGTGAATGACAATAAGGCAGAGCCAATGGCTGAAAAGGACGGGCCCTTTGTCTGCAGTATACATGCTGCCCTGTGGACTGAATGGCATTCAAATATACCAACTTCTAAAGAGGCTGACTAAAAGTACATTGTGATTAAGAATTTGTATTATAATACATTTACATTACATGGAATTCTGTAATCCCTGTATAAATAACACTCATTAATTTCTTTATAATCAATGACTTGTGAGGCACCAAGTCACAGAGTATTAAGAAAAAATGTCAGAACACGACTATTATAAGGTTATTACAGTTGAGTTCTGACATCACAATGCCTGCTGCCAGACCCAGGAGTCGAGGTGAAAGGCAGGTCAGGACATGGACCATAACTAAAGTAGCTCTTTAAAGCAACAAACTGATCATTAACAAGATGATTTTTTGTGCTCCTTAGATAGAGAAAAGCTAGAATCTTTCTACATTTTTCCAAATGCTTTGAGCTATTGCAGTTTTTTTTAACTAACTTGCATTGAAATCTTTCTAATATCTGTTTTCAACAAAGAACTAACAGGTTTTTGATGTGTTCAATCTTGCAGTAGAAATTTGATACTCTATTCTTCATGTTTGCAAACATGCTCCCTCTTTCATATGAAAGATCTACGCACCAAGGTCTTAAATTGTTTGTGGAAAGGTGGTGATATGACCTTGTATTACATGGGATAAATTGCCCCCTGGCATACATGATAAGGATATTGCATGTCACCTCGAAGTTCCACAACCTTTTGAAAGAGCTAGGCCTTCGGCCTCGTTCGGCTATATGGGTATGGAACTCCTCAGCGACTTGCAATATCATTACAATGTTCGACAGGGTGTTCTTTAGCCTTTATACTACATTTATAATACTTTTTTGAAAAAGTGTAAGTGAAGTGACAGTTAATGCTGCTTAGAGTGCAGACCAAAAGATATGCTCCAGTCACTACAAACTGAACCAGCAAGAATTAGGTACCTGAGTTCACATAATCCCTAAAACAGTTGCCAAACGTAGGTAAATGATTTGTCATGATCTGTTACACTGTGGAAACTGAACCATTTGAAAGCCTGTAATTCCCAGCTAAACATTACATCGAAAGACTTACTAAAATGTCCAAACGACATGCCACATCTCCTTCAAAAATAAAACAACACAAAGTGGTCATTGCAGCCCTGAAAAAACATTTGATAAATAAGGCAGGTGTTGATATAGGCTTGTGATGCTATCCCCTTCCGCAGTCTAATTACCACTTCAATTACTACACAAAGAACACTAAATGCAGAATGTTCGGTTCACACCCAGAGAGCACCTGGTATCCAAGGCAGCTGAGAACAATTGGCAGATTCCCTAAAGTGGTACTCTTGGGGGGTAGAAGAGAGGAGAGATGAAAATGTTATCAAAGTAACAAAGCAAAGTTATTTTTCCTTTCAATTTTGTTTGCAACAGACGCACATGAAAAAGCACTCAGTGCCAGAGTATATTTTCACTTTAGTTTTCACTCCCAAAAAATAATATTAATACAAAGGAGAACATACTGCCAGGTAAGAACAACATGATAGGAAAGCTCTCCTTTTAATAGTAAAAACAGAAAATGAATTAGAGAGGAGCCAAGGCAGGCCTTGTAGACCTATTACTGTTCCATTCTTTGAGCGCCGGATGAGACAGGAACATCAATTATGTTCATTTTCGACAAATCACTGTTTAGATTTTTTGATACCCTGGAAATAATTTGGCACGCTCTTACAAGTAAACAAAGCATATATGTGTGTGTGTGCATTAGCTAGTGTGGTCGCCATAGGGTATTTATAGTTAAGACCATTTTTCCAAAGGAAATGGATATTTTTTAGTTTGCTAATAACTTTGGAGCTGTTTGACGAACCTTCACAAACATTTCCCCAAAAAAGCCCATGCACCCCAGCTACTTCCTGGTAAGTTTCAGGGTGATTTGTCAAGGGAAACCGAAAATAGGGGTGTACCAACATTTTTTTTCCCTAAACAATTTTTATTAAGAGAATTTAACAGCGATACAGAAAAAGCAGCTTCATGAAATGATACTAAATTTGGAAGAAAGCTAGATCTTTGTGCAGAAAGTGTGCATTTTGTGTGCATTTTGTGATTTGGTGTAAATCTTTGCAATAGTTTTGTGAGATTAAGGTTCAAGATTGATGGATATCTGAATGTGGCCAAGTGATTTGATTAAAAGGCAGCAACTTGTTTTGCTAATAATTTTGGCTCTGTTTGACAAATGTGAACCAAACTTGTCAAAAAACTAAGTCATATTCAACTGCTCTTTCCTGGAAAGTTTGACGGGTGATCCATCAAGAAGGGGCCAACATTTCGGCTCTGTTTGACAAATGTGAACCAAACTTGTCAAAAAACTAAGTCATATTCAACTGCTCTTTCCTGGAAAGTTTGACGGGTGATCCATCAAGAAGGGGCCAAAAAAAAGGGGGCCCAAGAATGCAATTTCACCATACAATTTCCATATGAAATTTTAAACAGTGCTACAGCCAAAATGGCTGAACAGAATTACAACAATTTTGACAAAAAGCTAGATCTTTAACCAGAAATCATGCTTTATGAGATGTGATATAAATTAACTCAGTAGTTTTTGAGAAAGTAAGGTTCTAAATGAATGTATATATCATGTAATGGAGGATCTGTGACTCTGACAGATCTAAAGATAGATCCGACCACATCAACAAAGATTTGGCAGTAGCCATTTTAAGACTCAGGGAGTCAGTCCCCTGTCCTGAAACAGTTTTAAAAAAACATAGAGGGACCCCCCAAGACAAAAACGTAATTCTGTTTTTAAGTACTCCCTCCCAAAAGGGAACCAGTTTCTCGCAGATACTATGCAAGAGGTCTCTCCTCTGAATGTGATATCTCAGACAGTCTGCAAGTGCACCACACCATCCTCCACAGTCTATCCCGTGTTGGGAACTGGAGTTTTTCATTTTAATTGGACTGGAACACAGGCAGATGATGCTATCATACTTAACACCAAGGTGCCGATTCCGATCCATTAAAAAAAATTACCGTCCGACTCGTATCCGTATTTTTTTTACTAACGAATCGTACAGGTCCCGTACAAACGGCGAAGTACGATTCGTACGTGACAAATCCATACGAATGACTTCGGGAAAAGTCTACGAGACGTCCCCGGACAGTTTTACATACAAATTGTAAAACTGAAGTCCGAGCGTGCAAGTACGATCCGTACCGGCCGTCCGAAAACACAAGCGCATGGAAAAGGCTCCGTACGGATCGATCGCCGTACCACTCGTATCCGGGTAAACTTCTGCCCGGGATACGAGTCGTACAGCCCCCCCCTCCCCCTCCACATGTCTGCATCATACCCCCCATGTCCGTACTGTACCACAGCCCCGTACGTGTACGCACCGTACCCCACCACCGTACCCCAGCCCCGTACTTGTACGCACCGTGCCCCAGTACCGTACCCCAGCACCGTACCCCAGCCCCGTACTTGGATGCACAGTACCCCAGCTCCGTACAGGTACGCACCGTACCCCACCACCCTACCCCAGGCCCTTACTTGTACGCATCGTACCCCACCACCGTACCCCAGCCCCTTACTTGTACGCACCGTACCCCACCACCGTACCCCAGCCCCGTACTTGGATGCACCGTACCCCAGCACCGTACCCCATGCCGCTACTTGGATGCACCGTACCCCACCCCCATCCCCCAGCCCCTTACTTGTACGCACCGTACCCCACCGCCATCCCCCAGCCCCATACTTTGACGCACCGTACCCCACCACCGTACCCCAGCATCGCGTATGTACGAACCGTACAACAACATTGCATATGTGAGCACTGTACAACAACATCACGTAAGTACGCACCTTACATACGCTAAAACGACTCGTACAGAACCAGGACACTGCAAAACAGCACAAGGAGGGTCCATTCGAATCGCACAACACCACAAAACACGTCTACAGTTCTAAAAACATCTAAAAGACTGACCTGGCACATCCAAACAGGCAAACAGAGGCCCAAACTCACAACCACCTCTTATAACACACCCACCAAAATTTCAAACCCAGCCACACCCACAAATGGACCAATAAAAAGGGCCCACACTCATAAAACATGAGCCTTTGCAACAGACCCACTGCTGACAGATACCACACACAAACAACTGCACCCATACACCTTAACTTACACACCATCACACAACCTCCTTCACACATACCCCCTCTGCACATTCACACACACACCTACACATTCACACCCACACACCCACAACCATCCACACCCACACCCCACACCATGCCCACAGACAAGAATCCAAAGTTCACAAGGGAGGAGCTGGACATCCTTGTCAACGAAGTCATCAGAGTCGAGCCACAGCTCTTTGAAACATTGGTCAGACAGACCAGCATAGCCGAAAAATCACGCCTGTGGCAGAGGATCGTTGATCGGGTGAATGCTGTTGCGCCCATCAGAAGGACCAGGAATGAATGCCAAGCCAGGTGGTATGATCTGCGGAGGGCAGTCAAGCGCAAAATGAACGAGGACTACGCCCAGAGTAACATCACAGGAGGTGGGCAGCCCCGCAGACCGGTACATTACCATCCCTGGGAGGAGAAGGTGATGGCCCAGCTTCCGCCGGTGGGAGTACAAGGAGTCGAAGGAGTTGCCGAGCCTGGTGAGTACACAAACAACTTATGTAACATGGGGGTAATGGCATCCACACCCCAACTACAACAAATGCACTCACCTACCCCCAAGCCCTCACCGGACACAACCACACTCAAAAACAATGCTCATGCCACTAACATGTGTATGCCCCATTCACAAAGCATGGCCATGCCGTGTCCCAGGCTACACAAACCCCAAACCCAAGACTGGATGTCCGGGATGCTGGGAGGGTGGGGATCACTAAACATATTGTACAACTGAGAAACAGACACCATTGCCCTCAGCCCATATGGCCCAGGTACATACCCATGCACCATGCGCAATGCACAGGGACTGGCAAAGTACTGACAAGGTAGCTGACACTTGGGCCTCCTGTAGGCAGCACAAGGCCCTCCTGTGACAACTGCAAAATCTAACAGAAACACAACCAGCTCAGATATCTAGGACAGGAACTCACACACACTGACATGGCAGCATGCTCCATGGGGGGACAGATACATCACCTGGGAGACCCACTGCCAAATCACAGTACACCCACCAGCAGGCACCAATCAATCAATCAACAATCAATCAGGGTACTTGTAAGGCACGCTGCAAGGGCGAGTCTGCCGGAGCGGAGCTGGTGGGTGGGGGTGTAAAAGCTGAGTCTGATGTTCAGGTAGGCTTGTCCGGCGTTGTGGAGTGCCTTGTGTGTGTGGGTGAGGCGCTTGAAGGTGATCCTCTTGTCGATGTGGAGCCAGTGCAGGTCACTCAGGAGGGGGGTGATGTGGCTGTGGCGGGGGGCGTTGACGATCAGTCGTGCAGAGGCTTTTCGGAAGCGTTGTAACCGCCGTTGGTGTTTGGATGGGAGTCCTGCGTAGAGTGCATTGCTGTAGTCCAGTCAGCTGCTGACGAGGGCCTGTGTCACTGTTCTACTTGTTTTGGTCGGGATCCACCAGTAGATCCGGCGGAGAGTGCGTAGGGTGTCATAGCAGGAGGAGGAGACGGCGTTGACCTGCTTGGACATGGAGAGGGAGGATGCGAGGATCAATCCTAGGTTGCGTGCGTGGTGGGTGGGTGTCGGTGCTGTCCCAAGAGCGATCGGCCACCAGGAGTCGTCCCAGGCTGAGGGTGTGTGTCCCAGGATGAGGACCTCTGTCTTGTCCGAGTTCTGTTTCAGATGGCCGCTCCGCATCCAGTCGGCGATGGACCTCAGCCCTTGTGGATGTTTGTTTTGGCAGTGTGAGGGTCCTTGGTGAGGGAGAGGATGAGCTGGGTGTCGTTGGCGTAGGAGATGTTTTTGAGGTTGTGGTGGCGGGCCACTTGTGTGAGGGGGGCCATGTGGATGTTGAACAGCATCGGGCTGAGGGATGATCACTCACCCCTTACACAAGCACACACCCCCGGGGCAGCCAATGGAGTTACCCACTCTCACAATGGACATGTGACACAACAAGATCAAGCCACAGCCAAAGAAGCATCTAAGCCCAAATTCGACATGTCAAACACCCTGGAGAACATTTCAATCAGTCCCCTGCAACATACCCATCCACAAGTGAACATTGATGTGAATGCTAGGCACATACAACTACCTGGAGGAACTGTGGCAAATAGAATATGCGTGAAACTTGGATGTCGCATTAAACAGCATTAACATTGTCTCTCTCTCACACACAGGGCAACGTCATGGATCTCCCCCCAACAATGGGGGAGAAGAACCACAGTCCCAGGCTCGGGAGGAACCTGATCCCACCAGCAGCGACACCTCACAACACTCCGCGGATGACCCCAACTCACCTGGCCCCTCTGGTGTCCAAGCCCCTGCAGCACCTGCTTCAGGTACATCTGTGCCAACCACCACCCCCATTCCTGCCGCATCCCAGGAGACACCCAGGAGCCCTGCCCACACTGAACAACTGAGCCAGTCTGACCTGGAGGGACATGGTTCGCCGGGCACCCAGGAGGAGGCAGCCAACATCGACACTGCCATCCCTCAGGGGTCCCGTAGACCCGATGTGCCCACAACGGCAGGCCAGGCTCGTGTGGGCAGGAGTGGTGGGAGTGGAGGCAGGCGGAGGCGAGAACCTGACCAGACAGCTGAAGGGACCGGTATGTCACACGTCCGCAACATCATGGAGGCATACCGGCGTGACACCAGGGCCACCAGTCAGGTAGTGGTGACCCTCACAGACATTAAGAATCAGCAGGCCGAGCAACACGCCAGTCAACAACAACACCAAGGACGGATGGAGGCAAGACTGGCTAAGCTCATGGCGGTGCAAAGGGACATAAGCCATTCACTCCGTCGGATCGCCGACAGCATGGGCAACCCTCCCTGTGACACCAGGCGCAGACCAGCACCAGCCACAGGGAGGGAGGAGGAGGAGGAGGATTCGTCCGACAGAGCGTCCCAAACATTGTCAAGGCCTGCATATGAGGGTCCCTGGAGGAAGGTGGGTCATCCATGGAAAAGACCGTGAGGGGCAGCGGACCATCCACATCTCCCAGGTCACCTGGCCTGGCACCCGGCCTTCATGCGCAAGCTGCTGAGGGGGGGCTTGAAAATCACTTTCATCTTGGGGGTCAGCGCAGTAGGAAAACTGTGTCGCGGTTGGAGGTGTGCTGCCAGCCTGTTTGTCAGGTCCTCAATCAACTGTTGGGTGAATCTGTAACGGCGTATGCAGTCACGTTCCCTCATGGCACCCAAGTCTGGCATTGGTCTGGGGACAGGCGTTGCCCTGCAGAAATTGGGAATAAATAACGAAGAGTGAGAACATAACAACATCAATGTCAATGAACTGAGCACATGCTCAACTGCTAATACACATCTGCTAAATACAGAGTCTGGTCTGTGCAATACATCCAGGACACGTATGCCAGCCAGGTGATACTCCTACGAAAAGCCAGCTGCCCCCGTTGATTGGCAAGTCTACATGACATGCCCTGAAACGAGCTGTGGGCCAGTGTCAGTGAAAAGCCAGAGAAATCACAAGAGTGACATACATCCACATCTCAGCATTTTAAGGATGTCATCTCATACAGACAGCTGACGGCAAGCTAGACGCACAGATCACATGGAATGTCAAATTTACAGATCACACACATTGCGATGAAGGGGTACACGTGAAAACAGAAAACACAGACATTGAGATGACGCAGATATGTCCTCATGTCAAAATATCAAGTTTGATGCATACAGACACACGTTACGTGGAAATCCACATGTGGCATGGTGTGCGTAGATGTGTGTCATGCCCATCTAGACACAGACACATGTTGGATGCAGCAACAGCAGATGCAGTTGACGGGACACCAACAGCAAGCTCATGGGAACACATGACACACACATGACATAGTCACATCGTTGCACGCTGGTCGTTAAATGTCAGTTGTTAGTGTCCCTGTCCCTGGCATCAGGGGACAGTTGCGGGTGGTGGTGACTGTGCCATACTAGTGATGCTGTGATTGACACGTTTGTACTACATGCACACATGTGCAAAGTGTGAAGGGGAAGTCTGCCACATAGTGCCCCATCACACATGACATGTGTACACAGGTCATCACACATCAATTGTGCAAATACATGAGGAGACATGTGCAATATCACTGCCTGACACACCTAGGCCCTGCACATGTAGGACAGAAATGACAATGACTTTATGTACATCCTTCTGCGGGTCTGAGACCTCCATTCCTTTCGTGTGCACATCCTCCCAACAGTGTAAGCATGTGAAACGCTTGCATTGTGCTTAATGTGACATTCACTGCATAGTGCATGACACATTCAGCCTGGCTAATCCTTTGTGGCATTTTTTGTCTATAGTCCTGAGGTGATTCAGTGGTCCCCCCGGTGTGACAGGTGACTGTACCCACAGATGTGTGTGAGTTGAGTGGAGCTGTGGTGAGAGTGTCCAAGTGATGTGTACACCCCCTGGACATTGATGTGTGTGAATGTTCCTTGTCATGTGGGTGAGTGTCTACGTGACGTGTTGCACCACAGCTGCATGGAAGAGGCAACAGCTCTACCCATCTGATGTGAGAAGTAAGCTGTGCTGTGTGTCTGACTTGCTGAGCTAGCCCCACACCTGTGACACCCCACAGGCAAGTTGCACATGTGCAGAGTGAGGTTTGTATCCGCTGTTGCCAATGGCATGTGATTGATCTGTGCCTGTGTGTGTCTGTGTGATCTGCTGAGGTTGCGTCAGCGGCCTGGGGCATGTAACTGCTTGGAGGTGCTGTCCATCAGCCTGGTGTTGCTTGTGATGCACAGTGTGTGCCATGTTCATGGAGTGTGTCACACCCCTCATGCCACCTGTGTACTTTATATGCCATGTAGTGCATTGGGGCTTCCACAGAGGCCAATGTCCATATGACTAAGATACTATTCCTTGGCAGCATCCTATGCCCTGTTCAACATATCAAAGATGTTCAAATGTGTGTCTCTCTGACATGGAGCAGGTGTAGTGATGTTGTCTCACTTTTTCATCCTCACAGGTAACTGCCTACGCCAAGGGGGAGATCTGGAAGCAGGCCGTCAGGGCCGTGAGATCGGTGGAGGGTCGCAGTCGGCGCCTTGCCCAAGTAAGAAAACGGTGGCAGGACATCCGGTGCTGGACCCGGAGGATCGCCCAGGTCCTGCTGAAGGACTCACCTCCATGCCCCTACGACGGGCGCTGACGCCTGACCCACCAGATGAAGCATGTCCTGGCGGTGGTCTTACCTGACATGGATAGGCGGTTACAGGAGATGCAGCAGCAGGAAGGGGGTAGGTACATGTGTGTTTGTTGTGTGTCACCAGCTTTTGGAAGGGCTCAGTCGCCTGGATACACTGCCAGGGTTTATATGTGCAGTGCATATCCTTTTCCCCCAAGTCAACCGGTGCTGTTCTTCCTCTCTTCCCCTCCTTGACATGTGTTCCCTGGTCTGTGTGTAAACACTATTGCACATGCTCATCTAGGCTGCCAGTTAATCCAAGTGCACATTGCTTTCTGCATTATGTGTGGGGGTGGTCTGTGACATGTGTCGGCACCTTGCCTGTGCCCTGTCCTGTTCAGTCATTTGGGGGTCCATATTTGTTGGCAATGATGCTGAGTCTCAACATAGGAGTGTGAGGTTTCAAATTAACAGACTTGCAGCATGCATGACCGATGTTGTGACCTCAGACATGATGTGCATGAGTGGGAGATATGCATAGTGCCGGGACGGTTGCTCATGTTACAGTCAGATCATTCCAGGACCATGGAGCAGTGTGCCCACTACAGTCCCCTGAGACACCCTTGCCTCGGAATCATGTGTGTCATCCAACACTGTGCCCATTCTCTGTGTGTTCAGCATAGGTTTGCCTCTGTGGCATTGTTCCCTGGCCTCATTTGTCTTTATGTAAAGTGTGCTACATGTGTCCACTGGACAGGGTGACCCCATTTGGCTTGTGCATCCTCACACTGGGCAGTGCCTGTGTGTCTATTTACAACTATCTGTTGATGGTTGTTTGTCACAAACATGTGTTGGCAGCCTCACGAGGTGATGTGGAGTACATTTAGGAATTCTGGATGCACATTTTAGTAAACCCAGATTAAGAGGTGTAACTTCTTGATCTGTCTCAATCACATTGTCTCAGGTATGGGGGGTTTGTGCGGGCAAGGCCTCCATGTCCAAACCTTATGTCTCCTTGCCAGGTCTGACCTGTGTGTGATAATTGTCTGGACAGACACTCAACATGCAGTGACCCAGTCATGTTGTGCAGGGTTTAATGTTTGTGCTTTGCAGCATGTGTCAAAAGTTTTAATACATGATTTCTGCTCATCCATTTTTGGCACCAGTGTGTGGTCCAGATGCTACATAGTTTGGTCTTTGTGTGCTTACATCTGTGTGGACATTCTTGGTTGCCATGACTGTGTCTCCTCAGTGCAGGTGCTCCTCATTCCGACACAATTGCAGGCCCATTATCTTATACATTGTGCTGTGTTTGGACATGTGTGCCACTCCACATGACAGGTAGTGGGTCAGATGTGTTGCCAACTGTGTTATCATGGTACGGATGGCCATGTGACAGGTGGCATGATTCAAGTTGTTAGTCAAGAAGTCTTGTACCTTGGCACTCACTACACTTGTCAACATGTCTTAATTTTTTCAATGCTTGACTTTGATGTTTTGTTGTGAAGGACAATGATGTGCCTGCATGACAGATGTCTCCCATGGAAGTGCACAAGAAACCACCTTTACACTTTCAGGGGACACGCTGGCACATTTTAAAGAAAGGCACAGTTCAAATAACACTTTTTTTCAGATTATACATATACATGTTCCCACAGTGTGGTGGCATTTGGGTAAGTCCTTGGTTGTTGCTGATACCAACTTACAAGTGTCAAGTCATCCAGACCGCCATGGTGCCATGTATATGTACTTACTGAAACCCCATTTCTTTCTAACAGTGGCTTATTTGAATAAGGCTGGCAGCTCATACAATGACTGTGTATATGTAGTTTTGTGTGCACCTCCTTGTGTGACTTCTTTTATACAGGCACATGTGTGTTCTGTTCACAAAGTGGCACATTCACACATTCTAAACATGTAGATTGTGTAAAGTGTTGTGATTCCCAAGGGATCACAATGTATTTCGTTTGGGTTTCCAAAGTACTCACAGGTCTCTGATTGTGGGGACACCTTCAGCATTGCGGTCTGGTATTTAGCCTTGGGTGCACCAATACTGTTTTGTTCACAGTAAACAAGAGGTGGGATGCCTTCATAGTATTGCTGTGCTCAACTGTTCCCAGATACTAGCTTCTCAGTATAGTTCGATATCAAGTTATTTGCTGTTGTGTCCTATTTTTCCTTGTTTCCAAGTGGCATGGTGGGTCAACCAACTGGGGAGTGCAGGGCTTACATATGTACGGAGTAATCTAGATGTTACTCATGATGCATTTCCTGATATGCACTGTGACCTATTTTGTTTGGACTCATGTGTCAGATGTATACAGGTGACTGATTATTTTCTGTATCTTCACCTTGCCCACAGCATCATCGGAGGACACCGAAGGAGACACCTGCACGGACCTGGAGGAGGGATCCAGCACCGGTGCCACCACTGCTGGCGAGTCTGCGGGAGCAAGTGGCACGGAGGGTGAGGGGAGTCAGGCGGAGGACCTGTCTGGTGGCGACACCGACTACGATGCTGACGGGTCCGAGGCTGAACTCCTCGAGGGGGCGGAGGCTGCTACAACACCTGGCAGCAGCACAACTTCTGTCTCTGCCTCCTCCATTCCCATCACCACCCTCCCAGTTGCTCCGGTCCCTTCTGTCCGTGCAGGGCACCACCATGTCTCCTTTGTGCCAGGCACCGCACCCCCTGCCCCTGTCACCCCTGCTGCCCTCACTGCAGAGTCTGTGGACATTCAGCGGCAGTTGCAGGTTGGCCAGACATCGATGCTGAATGTCCTCCATGGCCACACCACACTGCTGACACAGATGGTGTTGTTCATGGAGGGCATGTCAGCAGCGATGTCTGACCAACGGATGTTGCTGAGGTCCATGGACTCTTCACTGACGGCAGCAGTGAGTCTCCAGCAGCGCTTCGTCCCCCCCTACCCCTGCACCATCCACACTTCCCACTCCCATGCCTGTCCCATGCACACCCAGACATTCCCAAGCACGCACCCCACCAGACACAGGCAGCACACAAACACGTAAGGGCAAGCACACACCTCCTGGCACGCACACTCAGGGGGATAAAGGCACACCCACTGGGTCTGGGGCACACAGGCATACACGCAGCCACAGTCTGAGTCCGCATGCCTCACTACCCAGTCCCTCCAAAGGCACTCCCCTTGGCTCCCCTGCCACACAGTCAGACAAGGAGAGCTACTTGGCTGTGCTGGGCCTCAGCCCCACTGGGTCACCAGCCCGCAAACGGGCAAGGCACTCCCCGGGTAGGGGGGTTGCCTCCCCCCTGTCCACCCCCTCCCCCAGTAGTGCTGCACCCCATCCCTCCGACCCCCACTCCTTTGTGCCTGTGGTTTCTTCCAAGGCAGGGGATACTCTGGACACCGTGGCAGAAGTGTGCAGCGCCAAGCTCACCTCCACCTTTGGCGCTGCCCCACCCCCTGTGGTGGAGGCGTCCAGCCCTGCACCCACCACACCTACCCTTACACCTCCTGTCCCTGCGGTGCCTGGTCCTTCCCCACATGATGCCCCCCCCCCAGTTGACGAACCTGAGGGTTCTAATGTGCAGGCAAGCTAGGGGAGACACGTGCCCATGTGTCCCCCCAAGGACTTCTATTCTGGACTGGCCATTGGGCTTTGTATATAGTGTTGGTGAAAAATATATTATCTTATGCTGATTAAAGAATTTTCTTTTGACTTTGAACACTATTGCATTTCAGGTATTGATGTTGGTGCTGATGCTCCAGGATTTGGGGTTGTGGTAATGTGTTATGTTTTGGGAAAAGGTTCGAGTCTAATGGTCATGAGGTGGCCCATGGGATCTGCGTGCCATCACAAGGTCTCTGCAAAGGATCTTTGGTCATGTGTGTTGTTTGTTTTTTGAGACATTGTACCAAGGAGTGTCCCTTCCTCCGTGGCACCTGACATCTTCCCTGCAGAGAGTTGCACAATTGTTGTGCTGACCTGTGTATACATTCCCTTTGTTGATGACGGATCCCTTCAACTATGGCCATGCCTGCTCAGCAATGTCTCCGGCTGCATCATCTGTGCCATCCTTGCTAGTCACTGTACTTGTGTATTGAGTATGTTGCCATGCCTTCATGGAGAAATTGTCCCTTTTCCGCACTATGTTCTGCAGGGTATTTGGGCACCTGACTGACAATGGTGGGCATTGTATCTGTGGGAACTCTACCCTATTCCTTCCATGAGAGACAACATCTTGGTGGCTGTCCCAGCACCTGTACATTCCTATCAGTCCTGGGATGTGCGTGACAGTGTGTGTTCCCTATGGCTCTCTTAGTTTAGTAGGCATTGACATGACTATACAGTCTTGTGGCATGATCTCTGTGTGTGTATTGTGCTGCATCCACCAGGGGTGGGTATGAATGTGTCATTTGTCCTCACACGCACATGTGGTGTGTCATGCAGTGGGGGAAAGACATCCATCCTCATGGGAGTGGGACACTGCTGTCAGTGATGTGTTGTTATGGCACTATCAACATAGTCGAAAATTAGGGATGCGTACATACACCCATGGAGTTGTGGTCATCTGATAATGATGTACACACCCCCATGTCTCTGTCCACTGCTGGGAGTGATAGGCACCCACCCCCATGTCTCTGTCCACTGCTGGGAGTGATAGGCACCCACCCCTCACATGTCTCTGTCCACTGCTGGGAGTCCTCTGCACCCACCCCCATGTCTCTGCCCACTGCTGGTATTCCTCTGCACCCTCCCCTCACATGTCTCTGTCCACTGCTGGGAGTGATAGGAACCCACCCCTCACATGTTTCTGTCCACTGCTGGGAGTCCTCTGCACCCACCCCCATGTCTCTGTCCACTGCTGGGAGTGATAGGCACCCACCCCTCACATGTCTCTGTCCACTGCTGTGAGTCCTCTGCACCCACCCCCATGTCTCTGTCCACTGCTGGTATTCCTCTGCATCCACCCCTCACATGTCTCTGTCCACTGCTGGGAGTGATAGGCACCCACCCCTCACATGTCTCTGGCCACTGCTGGGAGTCCTCTGCACCCCCCCCCATGTCTCTGTCCACTGCTCGGAGTCCTCTGCACCAACCCCCATGTCTCTGTCCACTGCTGGGAGTACTCTGCACCCACCCCTCACATGTCTCTGTCCACTGCTGGAAGTGATCGGCACCCACCCCTCACATGTCTCTGTCTACTGTTGGGAGTGATAGGCACCCACCCCCATGTCTCTGTCTACTGCTGGGAGTGATAGGCACCCACCCCTCACATGTCTCTGTCCACTGCTGGTATTCCTCTGCACCCACCTCTCACATGTCTCTGTCCACTGCTGGGAGTGAAAGACACCCACCCCTCACATGTCTCTGTCCACTGCTGGTATTCCTCTGCACCCACACCTCACATGTCTCTGTCCACTGCTGGGAGTGATAGGCACCCACCCCCATGTCTCTGTCCACTGCTGGGAGTGATAGGCACCCATCCCTCACATGTCTCTGTCCACTGCTGGGAGTCCTCTGCACCCACACCACACATGTCTTTGTCCATTGCTGGGAATCCTAGGCAGCCACCGAACCACCCACCCGCACCCTTGGTGCAGTACACTGCTGTCCTGGGCATACACACCCCCCAATATACTGGTTATATGCTGCACCAGGCCCTAAGTCAACATTCGTGGCATGTGTACACCTTGTATCACAAATGTACTGGTGCCCTAGTGGTACGGGTGATGCGGTCCATACCCCCGCATTCATAGGTTGGGTACGTTCTGTACCACGCGTACCCCTACATCACCACTACAATGGTGGTATGGACCGTACCCACGCTCTGAGGGCGTGGGTACGGTCCGTACCACGCGTACCCCTACATCACCACTGCAATGGTGGTATGGACCGTACCCACGCGCTGAGGGCGTGGGTATGGTCCGTACCACGCGTACCCCTACAGCACCTACGCCCTCAGAGCGTGGGTACGGTCCGTACCACGCGTACCCCTACATCACCACTACAATGGTGGTACGGACCGTACCCACGCGCTGAGGGCGTGGGTACGGTCCGTACCACGCGTAACCCTACATCACCACTACAATGGTGGTACGGACCGTACCCACGCCCTCAGTGCGTGGGTATGGTCCGTACCACGCGTAACCCTACATCACCACTACAATGGTGGTACGGACCGTACCCACGCACTGAGGGCGTGGGTACGGTCCGTACCAGGCGTACCCCTACATCACCACTACAATGGTGGTACGGACCGTACCCACGCCCTCAGAGCGTGGGTACGGTCCGTCCCACCATTGTAGTGGTGACGGGTACGCGTAGACGTCCACTTCCATTGTGGTGGTACGCAGGGATTGGTGGACACGCCCCCCAAAGTGACCAGACCCTGGAGGTAATGTACGTACAGGATATATCTTTTGTAAATTGGGTAGGGGTTATGTTTCCTGCCCCTCACCCCCCCCCCTTTGCCCCTGGGTGTTATTCTGACCTCCTGCGGCATGCGCAGCGGTTTCGGTGCACCAGGTCGTAGGCTAGGAGGGCCGGGATGACACGTAGGATGGGGTCCATGGCTGTCCGTCGCGTACCTGTGCTCCTTCTTCGCATCGTCCTCAATTTTCCGGGAGTTTTTGGCTGCCGTAAAAAATGAGCCGTGCGGAGTGACGTAGGCATGAATCGTACTTGCTGGTCCGTAAAACACTGCCTGACTCCTTCCGGACGTCACGTACGCGATGTCCCGGATCGGAATTGTGGGTATTTTATCGCCGCACGTAGTTTTTTACGAATCGTACGGAAATGGTATTTCTGTACGAATCGTACTTGCTGGTTTGTAAGGAGGATTTCCCGGGTACGAGTCGTATGGAGAATACGCTCCGTACGACCATTCGTACCCGGGTTTTACAGGATCGGAATCGGCACCCAACTGTCTCTAGCAATTAAGGCACAGAACCACAAAAGTGCCTGTGTGCAACTTCAGTTAATCTTGAAATATTCTGCACCCTCAGATGAGGAGCTACCATGACAGACTAGACATTTAACCTTTTCAGAACCAAAGAGTTAACACTTCACGGAATAGGGGAGGAGGGTAAGAGATAAGAAATCTGCAGTTAGGGAGAGTATTCACCAGAAAGAGCATAACTAAAAGATTAGCAACTTGTTCATTCATCTATATACTTTATTTGGCAAATGTAGCCATAAAAGGTGCCACGGTAAAAACGTGCAATTATAAATACAAATAATACAAAAAGTGCAACCATAAAAACAATACAAAGAAGAGTAAGAGCCTAATAAAACTTACAATGAGAGCAGTGCCAATCTATAACAAAAATCTCTAAATCAGTAACCAATTATGGGAAGAATTACATCTAGATAAGGTGTATATTGTATGTATACATATGGGAACTCCAGAAGGTCCTCAATGAGTGGAGATTATCATTCCTACCCCTAGCCCATCTGAAATTATTTTAACAATTCTTTTACAGACTCCTGTATTGCAAATAAAAATCTTCCTATTGCACTTACAACATTTAAAAATCGCATATTCATCTATAGACTAAGAGCTTGATCCCTACTTATATTTTTATAGGTAGTAAAAAGAGGTTTAAAAACTTTTTCTGTTCTTCTAGTAACCACAAATAGTCCAGCAGAGTGGGCCACTTCATTTTACATTTAGCACACATGTACACAAGGGGCTGTGTGTCGTCGTCCTTTTTATATATTGGTCGAACAGTTGCCCTATTCCAAATTTCCGGGAAAATCCCAGATGTTAAGACATTTCAGAAGGTGACCTTCAAAAGACAAGGCCACCAATCCACATAATGTTTTAATATGATTGCTGATAACTTGTCTGGCCCTCCTGCTTTGGTTAATTTTAGAGATTGGATGGCTTCCTTTATTTTTTGGAAAGAGAAATACAGCTCTATTTCTTGCCAAGCCATAATAGTTTTTTCCTGATTCTTGTCTGTTAGACGGACCGGGAGGGTCGGCCGAGGACAAGGGGAGAGGTCTCCGGGGAGAGCCGTCTCCAGCGATCGTACAGGTGAGCAACTTCCCCCCCACAGATATACACCACACAAGGATAGGATTTAACGTTCTTTATAGGTGATTTCTTAAGGTACGATGAAATGGTACAAGGAGGTCTGGACTCAGGGGTCCCCTCGATTCTAGTCTCTTGGTTTGGGAAAAGGGGGTAGCGGGACAGTCTGGCCACCAATCTGGTAGCTGAGATGGTATGGTGGATAGCTCACAATCCTCGAGCTCGATGTTCTAGCTTGGACGGGCCGCGGCAGTGCCAGCAGGTCCCGGTGAAGGTGGTCGTTACACGGTCCGCGGCAGCGCCAGCAGGTCCCGATGAAGGTGGTCATTACACGGTCCGCGGCAGCGCCAGCAGGTCCCGATGAAGGTGGTCGTTACAACGGTCCGCGGCAGCGCCAGCAGGTCCCGACGAGGATGGATGATGCAGAAGGCCGCGGCAGCGCCAGCAGGCAGGACGATATTTCACAAGGCAGAGCTACGGCAGCGCCAGTAGTCCGTCAAGGCTGAGTTCTCTCGGTGTCTCTCGACTCCAGGATACAACTGCCTTCCTGCTCTGGAGCTGCCCTAGTTATAGGTCTGGCGCCCTTTGATGTCCGGACCCTCGCACTTGGAGGTCGGGGGGTCCGGGATGAGGGAGTCCAGACACCCAGCAGGGGGTGGAGCCAGCGCCTGGGGGAGCTGGACGGCGATCGGCACCTGGCGAGGGAGAGCCATCGACACTTCTTTCTCCCATTGACCTGCCAAGTGGTCCGTTCACCTCCTGGGTGGATGGTGGTGCCGGGATGTCGGGGCCGGGCCAGGCCCAGGGTTAGGGTCGGGCTGAGGCCACGCGGCCTCGTGGCGCAGTGTCCAAGATGGCGGCTGATCCGGCCGGGGGAGCCGGTAGTGGTTCGGCCCCATGATACATGGATGTCCGGGGGCAGGAGTTCCGTTGGGAGACGGGGTGCGGGTTGCCCTTGTGGGTAACACCTGGGAGTCCGGGGCTTGGGCCTTGTCATGCGGGGAGGGAGCAAGCCCTTCATGTGGCCTGTCCAACATGCGTCCCCCCCAGCTGAAGGCGGGGAGAGTCACCCATCCTCTTGGGGACTCTCCTCGTCGAGGCGGAAAAAGCGTGACAGGCCATCTGCGTTGGCGTGGTCTTGGCCCGGTCGATGTTCCACAGTGAAGTCCATCCCCTGCAGGGAGATGGACCAGCGCAATAGTTTTGGGTTTTCCCCCCGCATCTGCATTAGCCACTGCAGGGGTCGATGATCGGTTTGCACCCGGAAGTGGGTACCGAAGAGATAGGGCCGGAGCTTTTTGAGGGCCCACACTACTGCGAAGGCCTCCCTCTCGATTGTGCTCCAGCGCTGTTCTCGGGCCAGGAGGCGTCTGCTGATGAAGGCCACCGGCTGGCCAAGACCCTCGGGGTTCAGCTGGGAGAGAACCGCCCCGATGCCGTGGTCGGAGGCGTCCGTTTGCACAATGAATTCCCGACTGTAATCGGGGGCCTGGAGCACAGGGGCGGTGCACAGGGCGGCTTTCAGCTTCTCGAAGGCCGCTTGACAGTCGGGGGTCCAGTTAATCTTCTTCGGGTGATTTTTGGATGTGAGACCCGTGAGGGGCCCCACAATGCTGCCATAGTCCCTCACGAACCGCCGGTAGTAGCCGGTGAGTCCCAAGAAGGCTCGGACCTCGGTCTGCGTGACTGGGGGTTGCCAGGACTGGATGGCAGCAATTTTGAGTTGCAGAGGGGCCACCAGACCGCTTCCCACCTGGTGTCCGAGGTAGGTCACGGACCCCTGACCAATTTGGCACTTGCCGGCCTTGATTGTGAGGCCGGCCCGCTGGAGGGCTTGCAGGACCTCTCGGAGGTGGTGGAGGTGGTCGGACCAGTGGCGGCTGTATACAGCGATGTCGTCCAGGTAGGCGGCGCTGAACTCTTCGAGCCCCGCCAAGACCTGGTTCACTAGTCACTGAAAAGTAGCTGGGGCATTCTTCATGCCGAAGGGCATGACCTTGAAGTGGTAGTGGCCATCGGGGGTAGAAAAGGCGGACCATTCTTGGGCCCGGGGTGTGAGACCGGTCTGCCAGTAGCCCGCTGTCAGGTCGAAGATGCTGAGGTAGCGGGCAGCCCCCATGCGGTCGATCAATTCATCCGCTCGGGGGATGGGATGAGCGTCGGTCCTGGTGACAGCGTTCAAGCCCCGATAGTCGACGCAGAATCGGAGTTCAGGAGTGGTGCCGGGGGCAGCGGCTTTGGGGACCAGCACGACCGGGCTGGCCCAGGGGCTGTCCGAGGGCTCGATGACCCCGAGCGTGAGCATCTTGGACACTTCCGCTTGGATGCAGGCCCGCACCCGATCTGGTACGCGGTAGGCCCGGTGTCGGATAGGGGGACTGTCCCCAGTGTCCACGTCGTGCAAGCACCAGGGGGTGACCCCTGGGGTGAGGGAAAACAGAGGAACAAACTGCAGCAGGAGGTCCCGGCAGCCCTGGCGTTGCTCTGGGGTGAGGGCATCGGAGAGCCGGACCCCGTCCACGGAACCGTCTTTCTCCTGAGTCTTCAGGAGATCAGGGAGAGGCTCGGAGTCTTCTTCCGCCCCACTGTCTGTAGCCATCAGGAGGCTGAGTTCTGAGCGCACAAAGTGGGGTTTGAGTCTGTTGGTGTGGAGGACCCGGAGGGGGTTCCGGGGAGACTCCATATCGATGAGATAGGTGACGGGGCTCTTGCGTTCGACCACTTTGAAGGGCCCCGTCCACTTGTCTTGCAAGGCACATGGTTCGGTGGGGGACATCACCCACACTTGTTGACCAGGTTCAAATTCGACGGAGGAGGCATTCTGATCGTACCATTTTTTCATGTCCTCCTGACTGGCCTCAAGATTCGCTTTTGCCATTTCCCTGAATCGCCGGGTCTGATTGCGTAGTGCCAGGAGGTACTTGAAGACGTCTGGAGGGGTCTTTAGGGGGGGGCATCTCCCACCCTTCTTTGACTAGGCTGAGGGGCCCTCGCACAGGGTGCCCGTACAGGAGTTCGAAAGGGCTAAATCCGAGGGACTTCTGGGGAACTTCCCGATAGGCGAAGAGGAGGCACGGAAGTAGTACATCCCACTGGCGACGGAGGGGCTCTTCCAATCCCCCAATCATTCCCTTGAGGGTGCGGTTGAATCGCTCCACTAGTCCATTCCCTTGAGGATGATAGGGGGTCGTGAATCGGTAGGTGACCCGCACTGTTGCCAGAGGGACTTCATATATTTCGAGATAAAGTTTGTGCCTCGGTCGCTGACGACTTCTCGGGGGAAGCCCACCCGGGAGAAGATCCCCATTAAGGCCCGGCCGGCCACCGGAGCTGTTACAGTTCGCAGGGGCACAGCCTCGGGGTAGCGGGTGGCGTGGTCCACCAGTACCAGGATGAACCGATGTCCTTGTGCTGTGCGGGGGTCCAGGGGCCCCACAATGTCTATTCCTACCCTCTCGAACGGGGTGGTGACCACTGGGAAAGGTTGCAGAGGTGCTTTGAGCTTGCGGCCGCTCTTCCCGCTGGCCTGGCACGTGGGGCAGGACCGGCAGTGGTTGAGGACGTCGTTTCGCATCCTCGGCCAGAAAAAGTGGGTCACCAGGCGACTGTAGGTTTTGTCCTGGCCCAGGTGTCCAGCCAGGGGGACATCGTGGGCCAGATTTAGCAGGAAGTCTCTGAAACGGAGGGGCACCACCAGCACTCGACTGGCCCCTAACTCTGCGATTCTTTGTTCACTGTATAACAGGTCGTTATCCCAATAGACCCAATGGGCTCCGGTGGAGTCCCCTGCGCTCTGGGCGATGGCTTGCTGGCGGAGTCCCTCGAGGGAGGGACAGGTCTTCTGCTCCTGGCGGAACTGTTCCTGGGTGGGCCCCCCTTCTTGACGCCACTGAGCCAGGCCGGGAAGGTCCTGGGGCTGGGCGACCCCTTCGGGGGTTGGCTCTGGGGGGTCGGTATCGTCGGTGTCCTCTACTGGAGCGATCGGTGGAGGAGGTGCAGGCCAGTCTGGTTCTTCTGGTCGGGGGATGGCACGGGCGGCCATGGACCGGGTGGTTACGCACGCCCAGTCCGGGAGGCCCAGCATCCCCAGGTGCTCTCTTCTTTCGACGGCGGCCCACGGGGAACTCTCAAGATCATTCCCCAGGAGACAGTCCACGGGGGCATCATCCCGGACCGTCACCTTCAACATGCCGGAGACCCCTCCCCATTCGAAGGGGACGCAGGCCATCCGACATAGACTCTCGGAATTGTCGGCTGAGCGGACGGGGCAGAGAATGTTCGGCAGGATCTGCTCTGGTTTTACCAGGTGACAGCGGACGGCCGTCACACTGGCCCCTGTGTCACGTAGGGCTTCGGCCCGGCGCCCATTAATGTTCACCCACTGGCTATATTTTCTGGTGTTGGCGGGTAGGGGAGCCCGCGGGACCATGTCTTTTCCCCCTAGGCACGCTAGAACCATGGCGGCCGGTTCCCACTCCTGTTGTGCGTGCTCATATTCTTCTCGTTCCTCGGAGATTTGTTCTCCCCCCAGGGCGGCGGCAGCTACCTGGCGGGGTTTTGGCGTTTGGTTCTGCGGGCAGTTCGGGTCATTGACGTAGTGGCCGACTCGCTGGCATCGGTGACACGTGACGTTGGCTCGGAACCCCGGGCGCATCGGGGGGTTGCCCCGGCCGGCCGGGGGCGGGGTGCTGGCCGCGGGAGTGGCCGGGACGGTGTCTCTCCCTCGCCCCAGGCCTCCTCCTCCTCCTCGGGGACGGTGCTGACCTTGGTTGTTCCGGTTTTGCTCGTGTGGCCCTCTCCGGCCCACTCGGGTGCTTTCCCACCGGTCAGCTTCGGCGGCGAGTTGCCGTGGGTCAGTCAATTTACTGTTGAGGAGGTGCTGCCGGAGCTCGACGAAGCAGTTGTTAGACAGGTGCTCCCACACCATGAGATTAAAAAGTTGCTCGTAGGTCGTTACGTGGCTTCCCTTGATCCAACCCTCGAAGGCTCGGCTGAAATAGTTGACATATTCCACCCACGTTGTACCCGGGATCCGGGTGCAGTCCCGAAACCTCTGGCGGTACATTTCGGGTGTGAGCCCATATCGGGTGAGGAGGGCAGCCTTCATGTGGTCATAGGATGACATCTGATGGTCTGGGAGCTGCAGTAGGGCATCGCGGCCTTCATTGACGAACCTCCCCCATAGGCCGGCTCCCCAGTCACTCCGATCGATCCGGTGGGAGGTCATGGCGATCTCGTAGGCTTTGAACCACTGTTGTATGTCGTCCTCTCGGACATACTCTCGGACAACATCCTTGGGGATGTGGACTTTCTTTTCGGTTGCTCCCGGGGTGCGCGGTCGCTCGGGCACCTCCGGTTCTTTGTTCTGCTTCCGTAGTTCTATTTCTGCCAGTTTGCGCTCGTGTTCGAATGTTAGTCTTTTTTCTTCGAGCTCTCTCTGCCTCTGTTTTTCTTCCCGTTCTTCTCGGAGCCGCAGATGTTCTAGGTTCAGTTTTTGCTCGGCTAATTTTAGTTCACCGTCCATTTTGAGTTGTGCCATTTCCAACTCATGTAATCTGTTTTTTTCTCTTTCTTGGATCTCTTCCTGCGAGAGGCCCGTTCCTCGCTCCTCGGGAGCCGTGGCGTTCCTCTCCGATGCTGCACCGTTTTGGTCTGGGGATCCGGCGACCCCGGTTTCCGCCCACGACTCAATGGCGTGCTTAAGATCGTCTTTGGTACTCAGGCCGGTGGTAGCAATGCCTAGTTCCATGCAGAATTGTTTCAGTTCACGATGGCTATACTCTTCCAATTTATCCATCTGGAATTTCTCGGTGGATCCGCTCTCTTTGGTTGACATCGTGGTTTTGTCGTGGGGTGAGCTACTCTCTGTACGATTACGCGTTGATTCGGATCGCGCCGCTGGCCACCAATGTTAGACGGACCGGGAGGGTCGGCCGAGGACAAGGGGAGAGGTCTCCGTGGAGAGCCGTCTCCAGCGATCGTACAGGTGAGCAACTTCCCCCCCACAGATATACACCACTCAAGGATATGATTTAACGTTCTTTATAGGTGATTTCTTAAGGTACGATGAAATGGTACAAGGAGGTCTGGACTCAGGGGTCCCCTCGATTCTAGTCTCTTGGTTTGGGAAAAGGGGGTAGCGGGACAGTCTGGACACCAATCTGGTAGCTGAGATGGTATGGTGGATAGCTCACAATCCTCGAGCTCGATGTTCTAGCTTGGACGGGCCGCGGCAGCGCCAGCAGGTCCCGGTGAAGGTGGTCGTTACACGGTCCGCGGCAGCGCCAGCAGGTCCCGATGAAGGTGGTCGTTACACGGTCCGCGGCAGCGCCAGCAGGTCCCGATGAAGGTGGTCGTTACAACGGTCCGCGGCAGCGCCAGCAGGTCCCGACGAGGATGGATGATGCAGAAGGCCGCGGCAGCGCCAGCAGGCAGGACGATATTTCACAAGGCAGAGCTACGGCAGCGCCAGTAGTCCGTCAAGGCTGAGTTCTCTCGGTGTCTCTCGACTCCAGGATACAACTGCCTTCCTGCTCTGGAGCTGCCCTAGTTATAGGTCTGGCGCCCTTTGATGTCCGGACCCTCGCACTTGGAGGTCGGGGGGTCCGGGATGAGGGAGTCCAGACACCCAGCAGGGGGTGGAGCCAGCGCCTGGGGGAGCTGGAGGGCGATCGGCACCTGGCGAGGGAGAGCCATCGACACTTCTTTCTCCCATTGACCTGCCAAGTGGTCCGTTCACCTCCTGGGTGGATGGTGGTGCCGGGATGTCGGGGCCGGGCCAGGCCCAGGGTTAGGGTCGGGCTGAGGCCACGCGGCCTCGTGGCGCAGTGTCCAAGATGGCGGCTGATCCGGCCGGGGGAGCCGGTAGTGGTTCGGCCCCATGATACATGGATGTCCGGGGGCAGGAGTTCCGTTGGGAGACGGGGTGCGGGTTGCCCTTGTGGGTAACACCTGGGAGTCCGGGGCTTGGGCCTTGTCATGCGGGGAGGGAGCAAGCCCTTCATGTGGCCTGTCCAACATTGTCGAACCTCTTGCTATCATACAGATTACTCAAATAATGAATCCAATCATCTTTTCCCGTTAAGCATTTCCCCTTGCACATTTCCCTCCCGTACCAATTCACAGAATAATCTTATATTATTTGTGCCTATTACTTTAATCATTGTTTGCCAACTTTTAGTCATATATTCCAATTTCTTTTCCTTCAACTTATTTTTATACTCAAGTTTTGCCAAGTGCAAACACTACATTGTTACCTTATCCTGTCTTTTTCTAAGCAGTCTCTCCCATTTACGCACCCTCAATGTTAGGCTCTTACTCTCATGAATAAACCAATGTTTCTTCTCCCCCCCTCTCATGATCACCTTTCATGGTTGCAGATTGTCACTATAGGAGTACCCTCAAACAGTTTAGCACCTGCTCAATCACCTGATCATAACATGTTAGGACATTCTCTCTTTCCTCTGATTTACTGAGGAACATATAGTCAATCATAAGCTCATTAACCAATTTCAAACTATCCTCGGTTATACAGGTAGTTATGCAACAAGGGTGTTCTATCTGCAGAGGGACCACTCTATTTCTTTTCACCCCTTGTTCTATCCTGAGTAATAATTGTAAGGACCAATGATTGCTGCCGTCACTTTGCAGCACTTCAAACCCTTCTACTGCAGTAAAGTGCCAAGCATTTATGAAGGCATGGTCAATTGGGCTTTTCTAATTACCGATGCGAAAAGTCTTTCTTGCGGGGTGGATGGTATCTACACGTCCATTGTCACAGAATATCCTGATTGATCTTAGGAAGTTTGCTAGACATTCATCTCTTGCAGAACCCCCTGCTCTAGTAAAGATAGCCAGGGGCACTTGTGCCATGGTTAATAGGTCTTCAAACAATTTATCACTAAAAGAGGGATCCAATTTATGATTAATATCCCCTAGGATCATTATCAACTGGTACTCATTTTAATGTACTGATGAGCTCCAGATCTTCCTCTAACAGCCCCAACTGCCATTAATAATCAGTTATAGCCCTTGGCTGAATATATATAATGATCACGATTATTTGCCTTCTTACCCGGGTGTCACAATAGAGCTCTATCTGGCTAGCTATTAGCCACCAACTTTTCACTTTTAATCAGGTTACTTTGTTGGTTATTTTTGATGATACTAAAGCAATCAACACCCCTGAAGGGCATCCTGGGTTCCTGCGCACTGCCTCTTTAGTGAGCATAAAAAAGTTGGTTCAGATGCCTAGCACAGCCAAGACTCCTGGAAGCACATAATGTCATACCTTCCCGAGATCTCTCTAAGGGTATCTTGAGTGAACTGTCTCTTATATCTCCCTATGTTCCACGTCAATATCTGTAGGCTGTGCTAGCACATCATTTCCTAATCAAGACCACTCAACCCTCCAATTATATTACCATCACAACTTGCTACATTCTTCTATGCTGGTCCCCTGGTATGCCATACTGTATTTGCTCTGGGTGTAATCATGCAATGGTAGGTGAAATCCCCAATGTACACAGGATTACTCCTCTCTGTACTTAATTCGCCAACTTGCACATTTCTTATCCCCTCCTTTCCCAGTTCTACCTCTGCACTTACCACCATCCGTTTTACACATTCTGAATAGAAAAGGACCTTTGTCACCTCCTTTCCTTCCAAGTTTGTTGTTAAGCCTATTTGCCTTATATCATCGTATGTAACCTCTCCCAGGGTAGGACATTTAACCAGAATTTGTAACAGGTGTGAGCAAATTAGGGGTTGTAGCTTCCTCTGTCATTTTTTCCCTATCCTTCTCCCTCATGGATACCCATAGACTATCTCTGTGAGTATACTTCCCTTCACTCCTCCCATATGTAGGTGCTTTGTCCGACCTTAGGCATTCTCTTTTCCCAGATTGATCTGAGGAGGCCTCTCCTTTTATTATACCAGGCAGCTCACCATTCACTCTGCAACTGACTTTTTAGCAGCCCGCTCTTTCCTTTTTCCTCTCTTCTATGGGTCTTCGGGGTTGCATACTTCCAAGCAGGGTATTGTTCTCCTCATGGCTTATTACACCTATTCTATTCAAATTCCCCCTGGGTCCCTTATTACTTCCTGTTTCATTTATCTAACGTCTCAATAGTTCTGGGGCCACCACATACTGCCTTTTCCTCCAACTTTATTTTAACCCCCCTTTCCTTTTCAGCATCTTCTGTATTTCCCCTCTTGTCTTACAATGGGGTATATACCTCTTTGTTCTCCAATGCTGCCCCCTCTTTATTACCAGCATTGGACACTTTGAAAATATATACTAGGGGGATTTTCGGGCTGTGCATGTTCTCCCTCATCAATAAGGGGTGATGCATACACCTCCTGATCTCTCTTCTCTATAACTGGTCGTACTAGAGTAGGCATACAATTGTTTATTTGTTTTTGCTCCTCCATGAAATCATGTAGTTGGATATTTGGGGTTTTCCCCTGGCCATTATTCTCGACTAGGGCTTCTAATATTGCCTGAAGTGTTTTTTGCATTAAAAACATCACCTCTAATAATAACGAGGCAGAGGTTGCTGTCATATCTAGTGCCAAGGACGACTGTAGGGTATAAGGGGGGGGATAAGGCCTTGCTGGGGAGGACCCGTTCCCTTTTTTCTTTCCTTGCCTAGTCTCTGCTTGTTGCTGCACCTCTCTATCCTCTGTGGGCCTATCAATTACGCTAAGGGAGAGGCAGGGAGATGACGATAGCCTAGGTTCAGATTGAAACAATCCCCCTCCATTTGTACCCCCTGCAGCTGCAGTACTTGATCTAAAACTAGTAGTATTTCAAGCATATTAGAGTCACTTGTTGCACTCATTAGGTTCTTTTCACACTCTTTCTGGTCATTACTTTGAAGACTTCCCGGTAAAAATTATTTTATAGATTGTCCCAGGGGTTTTCCACTCGCTTCTTTCACAGGGTGTACAAGAATATCTAACATACTGGGCATTGAATTCTCTTCTAGGGGTCAGTGGTAATACTCTCTACTAACTTACAGTGCTGGTCCTTTTTGTTCTTTCTTGGTATGGCATCTTCTGTTCCCTATTTGCCCCTCGTGTTTTCCCTTTTTGGAGGCATTTTCCTTTATAGCCTTCTGGGTCTGTTACTCCACAATAGTCCATCCGACAACAGCCTCTGTACCTTAAGATCTTCTCCACCCTCGTTGATTGTCAATCCAGGGAGGACCTGGGGAGGTGTGTTGCAGCAACTTTCCTCTTCTGTTTGTGCCACTGCTGCAGCCGAATCTTGTCACTGCTGTGCCTTGCGCTGAGCCACAGGTTTTCCCGAGCTTCAAGGCTCGAGTGGGGCGCACTAACCTAATTCTGCAGGCCACACTTGGCTCTAGCTGGGCCACTTCTGCAGGGGAACAGGGTATGTGTCTGTGGCAGCTGACTACAAATGCAGCAGAGAACTGATGATTTTAAGGTAATGAAAGCTAAATTATCTTAATGATGAAAATACTTTATGTCATGAAAGCTTATGAAGAACAAACTTTATAACTCAAGGTTGTAACCATTCAGTATATAAGGCTAAGTTGGTCAATGCAGCACAGATTTATTTATAAATATTACCTCCTCATGTTGGGTTTCATATTTTTTAGGGAGGATCTCTAGTAAGCATAATTCATAAAACTTGTACATTCGGCAAGGTGGTGCAGGACAAATATTTCCTTAGATGTGCAAGTTGGCTTAAACATGAGTCCAATTCAGGCGAGCACCAGGGGTGTAGCAGAAAAGCTCACAGGGTAGAATCCTTTCAGCGACCTTGGCTCACACAGCCCACATACCCGTTGATTACATGAAATAATGATGAAGATGGGTAAGTGACATTAACTTACCCAATGTGTCAAAGCGATCTATCACGTTATCGCTATGACTAAGGTCCTGATGAAAGTCCACCTATCTTTAGAGACATCCATGGACTGAAACATGTCGACCACTGATCATTATATAGGTGCGGTGGACCATTCACATTCCATCCTGATGAATTAAACAAGAGTGCAAGATAGGAGGTATTTTTAATTTATCACTTTTTGTCTGCTAACACTTTCAAAATCACAAAGGTCAAAGAACCAGATGGTCTCCTTCCAGGTGGAGAAAGGTTGACTGCCTGGAGAACATGTAAACTCAGGCAGAAAAGGACCCGATGATAAAACCAATCAGCTAACCTTCTCTAGCGGAGAACCAAGATATACCGCTGCCCGCAGGTTAGAGTGTATGAGGGCCTTTGTACAAGACTTATAGAACCTGGCTTTTTCAAGATACGTGGTTCATTCTCTTTTGAATATTAACTAACTTGTCCTTTAGCCTACATTAGTTAGATGTAAAGTGCTGTGCATTACAGGAGGGGTGACTCTGCACTGGTTGTATGTGTGCATGGGAACTGTACAGTGCAGGGGTAGAGAAGTGCTGTGCAGGGTGCACAGACAGAATATCAAGTTTTAAATATCGACATACACAAATATTGAGTTGTAAACATTGTGATACAGAAATATCGACAGCAAGAATATCGTGGTCAAGAATATCGACTTTAAGGTAAGAAATATCATTTTGAGAAAATATCGAAGTTAATAATATCGTTTACAAAAATATAGTTGTTTAAAATATCAATTTTTTAATTAGTGTAATGTATTTTAGTATTTATTTTAAAAGTATGTGATCTATTTTTTGGTATAAGTATTGCTTTTTTTTTTAAATATATGTGTTACATATTTAGTAGTGATTAATTTTATGTTATTTAAATTTTGCGTTCTTTATTTCTGTAGCAGGTTCTGGGTTTATTAGGGAATAGGGTGGGAAATTATTTGATTATAATAAATTAATTATTATTTTTTATTTTTTAGTATTTATTTAATTGAGATTTTATAGTGTTAAATGAGGAAAATAATTAATGATTAATGAATTATTAATTGGTTGTTAATTATTATTAATTACTTATTAATTATGTTGATTGCGTTTTTCTGTAGGAGCGGGTTGTGGGTTTATAGGAGAATAGTTTGGGAAGTAATTTAATTTTAATAAATGTAATAATATTTTTTATATATTACTATTTATTAAATAAAAAATGTATAGTGTTAATAATGGGTACTGATTTATTAATAATTATTTATCAGTTATTGGTAATTAATATTAATTAATTAAGTAATTGGTAATACATTGTGTTTATTGTGTCATTTTTTAGCAATAGGTTGTGGTGTTTATAGGGAATAGGGTGCGAAGTAATGTATTTATAAATAAATAATAATTCATTATTAATGAATGATAATTAATTAATTAATATCAAATATGACAATTGTGTAATTAATTAGAGATGTGAGTTCTAGGGTTTATAGTTGTAAAGGGTGGGAAGTAAATTCATTTAAATAATAAGTTGTTGTTAATTGGTATTAATTTAATAATGTATAATTAGTTATGGAAATTGTGTAATTATTTTTAGGTGTGTGCTGTGGTGTTTATTGGGGTAGAGGGTGGAAAGTATTTTAGGTTTCAGTAATTAATAATTAGTTGATCATTATTATTCATTCACCAATTGATAAACATTTATGATATTTGTTTACTTTTATTTTGATCGTGGATTTTGGTTTTATAGGGGTAATGTTTGGTGAGTAAATTATTTTGTATCTGTTTTAATTTGTTTTTTAATTATTAACATTTGCTTATTTCATAATTAATTATGTTAATTATGGAGGTACAGTTTTTAGAAATGTAGATGTGTGTTGTGAATTGTGTGGTGTTTTAGGGTAGAAAATAGAAAATATAAATTGTATGTAACAATTAATGTTTTTGATTATAATTAATTTCTATGAAATGTAGTTATTTGTTTGTAAATAATTTTTTCAATTTTTATAAAATAATGTTTGTAGGTAATATTTAGATTTTTTAACATTATAACATGTTTCTATCTTTTGGACTTTGTAATATTTAATATATGTCTTCCTTTTTTGTTTTTAACATGTTTTGTATTGTAGTTGATATTTTGTTTGTTTTTAATTTTGACTTGACTTTTACCCCTCAGCTATCCAACACTTTCTCGACTGATGCACTTACTGGATTGGGAATAATAATAAGTACGCCTCTGCTATCCAACACTTTCTCTACTGTTGCACTCACTGGAGTGGGGATAGTAATTTTTAACCCTCCGTTATCCAACACTTTCTATACTGTTGCACTCACTGGAGTGGAAATAAATTTTTTTACCTCTCTGCTATCCAAAACCTTCCCTACTGTTGCACTCACTGGAGTGGGAATAGTAATTTTTACCCCTCCGCTATCCAATACTTTCCCTACTGTTGCACTCACTGGAGTGGGAATTGTAATTGTTACCTTTCTGCTATCCAACACTAGCCCTACAGTTGCAGTAATTGTAGTGAGAATAGTCATTTTTACCTCTCCGCTGTCCAACACTTTCCCTACTGTTGCACTCACGAGAGTGGGAATAGAAATGTTTACCCCACCACTATCCAACACTTTCCCTACTGTTACACTCACTGGAGTGGGAATAGTAAACCTTACCTCTCTGCTATCCAACACTTTCCCTACTGTACTTACTGGAGTGGGAATAATAGTTGTTACCCCTCCGCTATCCAACACTTTCCTTACAGTTGCAGTAAGTGTAGTAAAAATAGTAAATTTTACCCCTCCGCTATCCAACACTTTCCCACCTGTTGCACTCACTGGAGTGGGAATAGTAATTTTTACCCCTCCGCTATCCAACACTTTCCCTACTATTGCACTCACTGGAGTGGGAATTGTAATAGTTACCCCTCCGCTATCCAACACTTTCTTTACTGTTGCAGTAATTGGAGTGGGAATAGCGATTCTTTTCCCATCCGCTATCTAACGCTTTCCCTACTGTAGCACTCACTGGAGTGGTAATAGTAATTTTGACCCCTCTGCTATCCAACATTTTCTCTACTGTTGTACTCATTGGAGTGGGAATATTAATTTTTTCCTCTCCGCTATCCAACACTTTCCCTACTGTTGTAGTAATTGGAGTGGGAACAGTAATATTTACACCTCTGCTATTGAACACTTTCCATAGTGCTGCACTCACTAGAGTGGGAATGGAAATGTTTACCCCTCCACCATCCAACACTTTACCTACTCTTGTTCTCACTGGAGTGGTAATAGTAATGTGTACCCCTCCGCTATCCAACACTTTCCCTACTGTTGCAGTAATTGGAGTGGAAATAGTAATTTTTACCTCTCTGCTATCCAAAACCTTCCCTACTGTTGCACTCACTGGAGTGGGAATAGTAATTTTTACCCCTCCGCTATCCAACACTTTCCCTACTGTTGCACTCACTGGAGTGGGAATTGTAATTGTTACCTCTCTGCTATCCAACACTATCCCTACAGTTTCAGTACTTGTAGTGAGAATAGTCATTTTTACCTCTCCGCTGTCCAACACTTTCCGTACTGTTGCACTCACGAGAGTGGGAATAGAAATGGTTACCCCACCACTATCCAACACTTTCCCTACTGTTACACTCACTGGAATGGGATTAGTAAACTTTACCTCTCTGCTATCCAACACTTTCCCTACTGTACTTACTGGACTGGGAATAATAATTTTTACCCCTTCACTATCCAACACTTTCCCTACAGTTGCAGTAAGTGTAGTAATAATAGTACATTTACCCCTCCGCTATCCAACACTTTCCCTACTGTTGCACTCACTGGAGTGGGAATTGTAATTTTTACCTCTCCGCTATCAAACATTTTCTCTACTGTTGCACTCATTGGAGTGGGAATAGTAATTTTTACTCCTCCGCTATCCAGCACTTTTCCTACTGTTGCACTCACTAGAGCTGGAATGAAAAAGTTTACACCTCCGCTATCCAACACTTTCCCTACTGTTGTAGTAATTGTAGTGGGAATAGTAATTTTACTCCTCCGCTATCCAACACTTTCCCTACTGTTGCAGTAATTGGAGTGGGAATAGTAATTTTTACTCCTCCGCTATCCAGCACTCTTCCTACTGTTGCACTCACTAGAGCTGGAATGAAAAATTTTAAATCTCCGCTATCCAACACTTTCCCTACTGTTGCACTCACTGGAGTGGGAATAATAATTTTTACCCCTCCGCTATCTAACACTTTACCTACTGTTGTAGTAACTGGAGTGGAAATAGTAATTTTTGCGCCTCAGCTACCCAACACTTTCCCTACTGTTGCACTCACTGGAGTGGGAATAGCAATTTTTACCCCTCCACTATCCAACACTTTTCCTACTGTTGCAGTAATTGGAGTAGGGATAGTAATTTGTATCCCTCTGCTATCCAACACTTTCCCTATTGTTGCAGTATTTGGAATGTGAATAGTAATTTTTACCCCTCCGCTATCCAGCACTTTACCTACTGATGCACTCATTAGAGTGGGAATAGAAATATTTACCCCTCCGCTATCCAACACTTTCCCTACTGTTGAATTCACTGGAGTGGGTATAGTAATTGTTTCCCGTCCACTATCCAACACTATCCCTACTGTTGCACTCACTGAATTGGTAATAGTAATTTTTATCGATCCGCTATCCAACACTTTCTCTACTGTTGCATTCACTGCAGTTCGAATATAAATTTGTTCCCGTCCGCTATCCAACACTTTCCCTGCAGTTGCACTCACTGGAGTGGGAATAGTAATTTTTACCTCTCCGCTCTCCAACCCTTTATCTACTGTTGCACTCACTAGAGTAGGAATAGTAATTTGTACCCCTCTGCTATCCAACACTTTTCCTACTGTTGCACTCACTTGGGTGGGAATAGTAATTTTTTACCCTTTGCTATCCAACCCTTTTCCTACTGTTGCACTCACTGAAGTGGGAATAGCATTTCTTACCTCTCTTCTATCCCAAAATGTCCCTACTGTTGCACTCGCTGGAGTGGGAATAGTAATGTTTACCCCTCTGCTATCCAACACTTTCCCTACTGTTACAGTAAGTGTAGTTGGAATAGTCATTTTTACCCCTGCTATCCAAACTTTTCCTACTGTTGCACTCACTGTAGTGGCAATATTAATTTTTACCCCTCCGCTATCCAACACTTCCCCTACTCTTGCACTCACTGGAGTGGGAATTCATTTTACCTCTATGCTATCCAACACTTTCCCTACTGTTGTAGTAATTTGAGTGCGAATGGTGATTTTTTCCCATCGGCTATCCAACACTTTTCCTACTGATGCACTTACTGGAGTGGGAATAGTAATATTTACATCTCTTCTATCCAAAACCTTCCCTACTGTTGCATTTACTGGAGTGGGAATAATAATTTGTACCCCTCAGCTATCCAACACTTTCCCTACTGTTGCTGGAGAGGGAATAGTAATTTTTACCTCTCCGCTATCCAACCCTTTCCCTACTGTTGCACTCACTAGATTGGGAATAGTAATTTGTACCCCTCTGCTATCCAACACTTTCCCTACTGTTGCACTCACTGGGCTGGGAATAGTATTTTTTTCCCATCCGCTATCCAACACTTTCCCTATTGTTGCAGTAATTGGAGTGGGACAAGTAATTTTTACCGCTCCGCTATCCAACACTTTCCCTACTGTTGCACTCACTGGAGTGGGAATAGTAATTTGTACCCCTCAGCTATCCAACACTTTCCCTACTATTGCACTCACTGGAGTGGGAATAGTAATTTTTACCCCTCCGCTATCCAACACTTTCCCTACTGTTGAATTCACTGGAGCGCGTATAGTAATTGTTTCCCGTCCGCTATCCAACACTATCCCTACTGTTGCACTCACTGAATTGGTAATAGTAATGTTTACCGATCCGCTATCCAACACTTTCTCTACTGTTGCATTCACTGCAGTTCGAATATAAATTTGTTCCCGTCCGCTATCCAACACTTTCCCTGCAGTTGCACTCACTGGAGTGGGAATAGTAATTTTTACCTCTCCGCTCTCCAACCCTTTCTCTACTGTTGCACTCAATAGAGTAGGAATAGTAATTTGTACCCCTCTGCTATCCAACACTTTTCCTACTGTTGCACTCACTTGGGTGGGAATAGTAATTTTTTACCCTTTGCTATCTAACCCTTTTCCTACTGTTGCACTCACTGAAGTGGGAATAGCATTTCTTACCTCTCTTCTATCCCAAAATGTCCCTACTGTTGCACTCGCTGGAGTGGGAATAGTAATGTTTACCCCTCTGCTATCCAACACTTTCCCTACTGTTACAGTAAGTGTAGTTGGAATAGTCATTTTTACCCCTGCTATCCAAACTTTTCCTACTGTTGCACTCACTGTAGTGGCAATATTAATTTTTACCCATCCGCTATCCAACACTTTCCCTACTCTGGCACTCACTGGAGTGGGAATACAGTTTACCTCTATGCTATCCAACACTTTTCCTACTGTTGTAGTAATTTGAGTGCGAATGGTGATTTTTTCCCATCGGCTATCCAACACTTTTCCTACTGATGCACTTACTGGAGTGGGAATAGTAATATTTACATCTCTTCTATCCAAAACCTTCCCTACTGTTGCATTTACTGGAGTGGGAATAATAATTTGTACCCCTCTGCTATCCAACACTTTCCCTACTGTTGCTGGAGAGGGAATAGTAATTTGTACCTCTCCGCTATCCAACCCTTTCCCTACTGTTGCACTCACTAGATTGGGAATAGTAATTTGTACCCCTCTGCTATCCAACACTTTCCCTACTGTTGCACTCACTGGGGTGGGAATAGTATTTTTTTCCCATCCGCTATCTAACACTTTCCCTATTGTTGCAGTAATTGGAGTGGGACAAGTAATTTTTACCGCTCCGCTATCCAACACTTTCCCTACTGTTGCACTCACTGGAGTGGGAATAGTAATTTGTACCCCTCAGCTAGCCAACACTTTCCCTACTATTGCACTCACTGGAGTGGGAATAGTAATTTTTACCCCTCCGCTATCCAACACTTTCCCTACTGATGAATTGATTGGCGTGGGAATAGTAACTTTTTCCCCATCTGCTATCCAACACTTTCCCTACTGTTGCACCCACTTGAATGGTAATAGTAATTTTGACCTCTCCACTATCCAACATTTTCTCTACTGTTGCTCTCATTGGAGTGGAAATAGTAATTTTTACCCATCCAATATCCAACACTTTCCCTACTGTTGCATTCACTGGAGTGGGAATAGTAATTTTTTCCCCTCCACTATCCAACACTTTCCCTGCTGTTGCAATTACTGGAGTGGGAATTATAATTTTGCCTCTCCGCTATCCAACATGTTCCCTACTTTTGCACTCACTATAGTGCGAATAGTAATTTGTACCACTCCGCTATCCACCACATTCTCTACTGTTGGACTCACTGGAGTTGGAATAGTAATTTTTTACCCTCCACTATCCAACACTTTCCCTACTGTTGCACACACTGGAGTGTGAATAGTAATTTGTACCTCTCTGCTATCCAACAACTTCCCTACTGTTGCACTCAATGGAGGGGGAATATCAATGTTTACCCCTCTGCTAACCAACACTTTCCCTACTGTTGCTGTAATTGCAGTGGGAATGGTCATTTTTACCCCTCCGCTATGCAACACTTTCACTATTGCTGCAGTAATTGGAGTTGGAATAGTAATTTTTATCCCTCTGCTATCCAACACTTTCCCTACTGTTGCAGTAATTTGAGTGAAAATAGTCATTATTACCCCTCCACTTTAAACACTTTCCCTCCTGTTGCACTCACTGGAGTGGGAATACAAATTGTTACCCCTCCACTATCCAACACTTTCCCTACTGTTGCACTTACTTGAGTGGGAATAGTAATTTTTACCTCTCCGCTATCCAACACTTTCCCTACTGTTGCACTCACTTGAGTGGGAATGGTAATTTTTACCCTACTGTTGAACCCGCTGGAGTGGTTATAGTAAGTTTTTACCCCTCTGCTATCCATCATTTTCTTTACTGTTGCACTCATTGGAGCAGGAATAGTAATTTTTACAGATCCGCTATCCAATACTTTCCCTACTGTTGCATTCACTGGAGTGGGAATAGTAATTTTATCCGCTCCGCTATCCAACACTTTCCCTGCTGTTGAAGTTACTGGAGTGGGAATAAAAATTTTTACCTCTCCGCTATCCAACACTTTCTCTGATGTTGCACTCACTAGAGTGTGAATAGTAATTTGTACCCCTCCGCTCTCCATCAGTTTTCCTACTGTGTCACTCACAGGAGTGGGAATAGTAATTTTTGACCCTCCGCTATCCAACTCTTATCCTACTGTTGCACTCACTGAAGTGGGAATAGTAATTGTTACTTCTCTGCTATCCAACAATTTCCCTACTTTTGCACTTAATGGTGTGGGAATAGTAATGCTTACCCCTCTGCTATCCAACACTTTCCCTACTGTTGCTGTAATTGCAGTGGAAATAGTAATTTTTACCCCTCTGCTATCCAGCACTTTCCTTACTGTTGCAGTAATTGGAGTGTGAATAGTAATTTTTACCACTCTGCTATCCGACACTTTCCCTATTGATGCACTCAATGCAGTGGGAATAGAAATGTTTACCCCTCTGCAATCCAACATTTTCTCTACTGTTGCAGTCATTGGAGTGAAAATAGTAATTTTCACCCCTCCACTATAAACAATTTCCCTCCTGTTGCACACACTGGAGTGGGAAAACTCATTTTTACCACTCCGCTATCCAACACTTTCCCTACTGTTGCACTCACTGGAGTGGAAATGGTAATTTTTACCCCTCTGCTATCTAACACTGTCCCTACTGTTGCAGTAATTGGAGTGGGAATAGTAATTTTTATCCCTCTGCTCTTTAACACTGTCCCTACTGTTGCAGTAATTGGAGTGTGAATAGTAATTTTTACCACTCCGCTATCCAACACTTTCCCTATTGAGGCACTCAATGTACTGGGAGTAGAAATGTTTACCCCTCTGCTATCCAACATTTTCTCTACTGTTGCAGTCATTGGAGTGAAAATAATAATTTTTATCCCTCCACTATAACCACTTTCGCTCCTGTTACACGCACTGGTGTGGGAATGGTAATTTTTTACCCTCCAATATCCAACACTTGCCCTACTGTTGCAGTAATTGGAGTGTGAATACTAATTTGTACCACTCCGCTATCCAACACTTTCCCTATTGATGCACTCAATGTAGTGGGAAAAGAAATGTGTACCCCTCTGCTATCCAACATTTTCTCTACTGTTGCAGTCTTTGGAGTGAAAATAGTAATTTTTACCCCTCCACTATAAACACTTTCCCTCCTATTGCACACACTGGAGTGGGAAAACTAATTTTTACCACTCTACTATCCAACACTTTCCCCACTGTTGCACTCACTGGAGTGGAAATAGTAATTTTTAACCCTCTGCTATCCAAAACTTTCCTTACTATTGCAGTAATTGGAGTGGGAATAGTAATGTTTACCCTTCTGCTATCCAACATTTTCTCTACTGCTGCAGTCATGGGAGTGAAAATAGTAATTTTACCCCTCCACTATAAACACTTTCCCTCCTGTTGCACACACTGGAGTGGGAATAGTAATTTTTACGTCTCAGCTATCCAACAATTTCCCTACTGTTGCACTACATGGAGTGGGAATATTAATGTTTAACCCTCTGCTATTCAACACTTTCCCTACTGTTGCTGTAATTGCAGTGGGAATAGTAATTGGTACCCCTCTGCTATCCAACACTTTCCCTACTGTTGCAGTAATTGGAGTGGGAATAGTAATTTGTATCCCTCATGCTATCCAACACTTTCCCTACTGTTGCAGTAATTGGAGTATGAATAGTAATTTTTATCCCACCGCTATCCAACACTTTTCCTATTGCTGCACTCAATGTAGTGGGAATAGAAATGTTTACCCCTCTGCTATCCAACACTTTCCCTACTGTTGCAGTAATTGGACTGAAAATAGTCATTTTTACCCCTCCACTATAAACACTTTCCCTCCTGTTGCATTCAGTGGAGTGGGAATACAAATTTTTACCCCTCCGCTATCCAACACTTTCCCTACTGTTGCACTCGCTCGAGTGGGAATAATAATTTTTACCCCTCCGCTGTCCAACACTTTCCCTACTGTTGCACTCATTGGAGTGGGAATAGTAATTATTTTCCCTCTGCTATCCAACACTTTCCCTGCTGTTGCAGTTACTGGAGTGGGAATAATAATTTTTACCTCGCCGCTATCTAACACTTTCCCTACTGTTGCACTCACTAGAGTGGGAATAGTAATCTGTACCCCTCCGCTATCAAACACTTTCCCTACTGTTGCACTCACTGGAGTGAGAATAGTAATTTTTTATGCTCTGCTATCCAACAATTTCTCTACTGTTGCACTCAACGGAGTGGGAATTGTAATGTTTACCCCTCTGCTATTGAACACTTCCCTTACTGTTGGAGTAAATATAGTGGGAATAGTAATTTGTATCCCTCTGCTATCCAACACTTTCCTTACTGTTGCAGTAATTGGAGTATGAATACATAGGGGTCCATTAGGATGTAGGGCGGTGGGACCACCGCCGCGCTGGTGGTGCGGAAAAATGCCTTTTTCCACCCGCTAGCAGCGGACATCACGCCCGCCATGTTAGTATGGTCTAACATAGGCCAATTCCTGACCGCCGCGGTGCGACGCGCACCGCCATGAAAGTGCGCCCGCCACCATGGCGGTGGGAGCCAATGGAGACCCTCTGCCGTGCAGAATGACGTCCGCCCCGGTCCACAAATTAGGATGACTCAAGCAAGCAAACGCACCGCAGTGGAGACACCGCCCAACCAGAGACGGCAGAAACTCGACAGCGGTGCGCAAAACCAGAGTCCCGGTCCACATCACCCGGACACGACCGCAATGGACCCAGCTCTACACGTCATTCCGGTGCTGTACCTGCTACATCACCAGGAACTCATGGACCGCCGCGGATGATGCTGCAGGTACTCAATAACACAACACACAACACTCAACCCATGGCCTGACACAGTGTCCAAATCCACATCAGACACCCTAGGGGGGAAAGGGACACATCCCCAAGGGCACCCACACATCACCCACCTGCCACAAAGTCACACCGCTGCCTCCTGGACACACAGCTACCGCCACCATGCAGCAATGTCCCGGTCACTTCATCGCAGCGGCGAACACAAGCAAATACATGCGCAATGCAGAAGGTATGGCCAGTGCCAGGCATGGGCAGGGCACAAAGACCACACAGCCACACCCACACACTAGCACACGCCATGAAGGCACATGCCATGTGTCCCCCCTGTGCACCCCATGCACAACAACAAGCCAGGGCAATACATACCCTGCACCACACAACAAACAATCATGGAGTGGCTGTACAGGAACACACAACACACAGCACAGTAGCACAGGGCCAGGGAAACACACACTAGACCACACTCAGGGAAAAAGCAATGAGGACGAGCAACAAATGAACACACACAAGGAATCAACATCCAAATGGACACACAGCCTGCACAGTCAAACATACATATCACAGACTGACACACACACGCATACACACCCCACATGCCAACAGCAATGGAGCACAACAAATAGGGAAACCAAAGTGGGCTGCACACAAATGAAAGGTCATGGAGACACACAACAAGCATTTGTACATCACATCAACACAAGGAACAGAGCACAACACCCTCACACCATCAAAGCACACATGGCTGGCACAGTCATTGCAATCAAACCACAGACAGCTCAGTGAAACCACACAGGGAGACAGCAAGGCAAACCATGTATAGGCACAAGGATGAAAGGATGAAAGGAAGGCCCTGAAGTCAAACTGGGAACAGCCACACATACATACAACTACTTCACAGGAGTACACAAGCAGCACTACACACAGGGACCATCTACACACCTCAGGACTGACAAACACCAGTAAGAATCTACACACATACCCCCCTCACACCAGCAGCACACAACACCAGTGCCAAACACACTGAAGGCTGGCAATACTTGACAGGCAATACACACACTAACAACCACACACCCTGGGCTCAGCCACAAACATCACACACACACACACACACACACACAGGGATGCCACCACAAATGTGGAAACAAATACAACAGTCAAACACATAACCCAACTGAAACACACACAGAACCACAACAACAACAACAACAGACATGCCCTGTGCAGCTAAACTGGGGAAAGGCAATGGGAGCACAGACACAACAGGAGTGCACAACCTCATCACTCGGGAACAATGCACAGACAACATTCCACAACACACACAAGAAGTGCACCATCACAGAACAACACAGTCACAGCAAACAAACAACAGATGCGCAGGCAGAACAATCACATAGCAAACATAGCACAACATCAGGGGATGCACAACAGGCAATCACAAGGCAACATACACACAGCACACCAAGCAAAACAAGCTGTGTGTGCACACCAAGCATACCAGACACACACATACATCAGTGACAGAACAGCAACCAACACAACACCATACAGCACAGCATAAAGACAACAGCACACCCAGGAAGTGAAGCAATAAAACAAACAACACACATACATCCAACACAACACCCAATAGATGCACAAGTATGGGACACAAAGGTGGAAACAACTTGACCACAGGACTGGGCAGCACACACAGTTGAACTGCATAGCAGCAACTATGACTGACAAACAGCACCAGAACATCACACATGACCCATTGGGGAAATGTACTGAGTGACACATTGACCCTGGACTAAGAACTGCACCACAAAGCACAGTGGCACAAATGAAGTCATGGGGAGGCACACACATACAAACCAAGGGGACAGTTCACACCAAAGTAAAGTGTACTGCATGTCAGTAGGGGACATGGCAGGAGTGTACCATACACTAAGAGAGGGAGTGCAGACCCACAATGGGTAGGCAGCTGAAGTACATATAGGGGATGCATGACAACACACACGTTACAACAAACAAATGATGGACGGAATGCTGACAATGCAGACATTCTCCCCCAGTCAAGAGATCTGGGTTAAATCCATCGTTCTTTTGCCCACTACTCCACCCCAGTTTAGACATGGCCATATGCAAATCAGTCTTGACCCTGTGCCTCATGGGAACAGTCCAGCCCGAACTGCCAAGCCATGTCGTCCCTGGACCGGAATCAAGCATCCAAGGACCGGTTTCTGGCTATCAGCCGTCATCAGCCAGGATAGCTTGACTCCAGTGACGTAGTGAGCACGGGTCCCACGTCTGGGAATACCCATCCCACTTAGGGCGAAAAGCGTTACAGCAAACAAATGATGGACGGAATGCTGACAATGCAGACATTCTCCCCCAGTCAAGAGATCTGGGTTAAATCCATCGTTCTTTTGCCCACTACGCCACCCCAGTTTAGACATGGCCATATGCAAATCAGTCTTGACCCTGTGCCTCATGGGAACAGTCCAGCCCGAACTGCCAAGCCATGTCGTCCCTGGACCGGAATCAAGAATCGAAGGACCGGTTTCTGGCTATCAGCCGTCATCAGCCAGGATAGCTTGACTCCAGTGGGGTAGTGAGCACGGGTCCCACGTCTGGGAATACCCATCCCACTTAGGGCGAAAAGCGTTACAACAAACAAATGATGGACGGAATGCTGACAATGCAGACATTCTCCCCCAGTCAAGAGATCTGGGTTAAATCCATCGTTCTTTTGCCCACTACGCCACCCCAGTTTAGACATGGCCATATGCAAATCAGTCTTGACCCTGTGCCTCATGGGAACAGTCCAGCCCGAACTGCCAAGCCATGTCGTCCCTGGACCGGAATCAAGCATCGAAGGACCGGTTTCTGGCTATCAGCCGTCATCAGCCAGGATAGCTTGACTCCAGTGGCGTAGTGAGCACGGGTCCCACGTCTGGGAATACCCATCCCACTTAGGGCGAAAAGCGTTACAACAAACAAATGATGGACGGAATGCTGACAATGCAGACATTCTCCCCCAGTCAAGAGATCTGGGTTAAATCCATCGTTCTTTTGCCCACTACGCCACCCCAGTTTAGACATGGCCATATGCAAATCAGTCTTGACCCTGTGCCTCATGGGAACAGTCCAGCCCGAACTGCCAAGCCATGTCGTCCCTGGACCGGAATCAAGCATCCAAGGACCGGTTTCTGGCTATCAGACCCAGACGTGGGATCCGTGCTCACTACGCCACTGGAGTCAAGCTATCCTGGCTGATGACGGCTGATAGCCAGAAACCGGTCCTAGGATGCTTGATTCCGGTCCAGGGAAGACATGGCTTGGCAGTTCGGGCTGGACTGTTCCCATGAGGCACAGGGTCAAGACTGATTTGCATATGGCCATGTCTAAACTGGGGTGGCGTAGTGGGCAAAAGAACGATGGATTTAACCCAGATCTCTTGACTGGGGGAGAATGTCTGCATTGTCAGCATTCCGTCCATCATTTGTTTGTTGTAACGCTTTTCGCCCTAAGTGTGATGGGTATTCCCAGACGTGGGATCCGTGCTCACTACGCCACTGGAGTCAAGCTATCCTGGCTGATGACGGCTGATAGCCAGAAACCGGTCCTAGGATGCTTGATTCCGGTCCAGGGAAGACATGGCTTGGCAGTTCGGGCTGGACTGTTCCCATGAGGCACAGGGTCAAGACTGATTTGCATATGGCCATGTCTAAACTGGGGTGGCGTAGTGGGCAAAAGAACGATGGATTTAACCCAGATCTCTTGACTGGGGGAGAATGTCTGCATTGTCAGCATTCCGTCCATCATTTGTTTGTTGTAACGCTTTTTGCCCTAAGTGGGATGGGTATTCCCAGACGTGGGATCCGTGCTCACTACGCCACTGGAGTCAAGCTATCCTGGCTGATGACGGCTGATAGCCAGAAACCGGTCCTAGGATGCTTGATTCCGGTCCAGGTAAGACATGGCTTGGCAGTTCGGGCTGGACTGTTCCCATGAGGCACAGGGTCAAGACTGATTTGCATATGGCCATGTCTAAACTGGGGTGGCGTAGTGGGCAAAAGAACAATGGATTTAACCCAGATCTCTTGACTGGGGGAGAATGTCTGCATTGTCAGCATTCCGTCCATCATTTGTTTGTTGTAATGACAACACACACAACATGCCACACTGGAGGCAAGAAAGCACCATGGGACAGAAAGGCATTGGAAAACACAACCACACTGGCAGTGTGGAGCAGCAGGTCTGTACAGACCCCACAAACAGCCACCAGACACAGGGAAGTGCAACAAAACACAACACTGAATTGCCAGTAACACCCTCTGCATACTCACAAGTGACAAAAACAACAAGTAGGAGTCAGACAGAACTGCAAGGACACACCAACACACTGCACAGTGCACAACATACAACTCACACATGGGAATACAACCACATCCACAGGGATGTACAATCAAAACAAAAGGCACACAACTCCTGGGTGACACATGTGTGTAGTTGACATTGCAGAGGCATGCACACATCAACACTCCCCACAAACTCACCCCTTCACACTGCACAATACCTGGCCATCCAAGAGCACACATGGAAAGTAAGCCATGGGACTAAGATGACTGGCCATCACAAGATGACCACACACATACACCACTGGGCATACATATAGGAAGAACACACATATGATGACCCTGGACAGCCTGCCTGTAATACTATGTGCAGAAACCCACCCTGTGCTGGCAGTGCCCCCCAACCTGACATGTGTACAATAGAGCCAACATGAACTAATCAAGTAAATGACTACTTCTAAACATTCGAAATTGCCACCATTACCACCACAAGTCTCTGGGCCAAGAAGAACTGAAGACCCTGTCACTGAAAAAAAGAGAGCAAGTGAGCCCAAACATTGAACATGTTGAAGTGTCACACAGACCATGTGGCACAGTAAACCATTTACACACAGCAAAATAACTTTATTCAGTAAGGACACTGACAAAATAGACAACTGGAGCAACTGCCTTTATTCACAAATTGCAGATAGGCACAATGAGAAGAGAAGAGTAAGGCACAAAATGCAGAGCATGTCCATGAAAAGCTGCACAGGCAAGGGCAAAACAGCAGTGAACAACAAGGCCAGTGGCCAGGGCAGTGTGCAGAGTATGTCCATGAGAAGCTGAACAGGCAAGGGCAAAACAGCAAGGCCAGTGGCCAGGGCAGAGTGCAGAGTATGTCCATGAGAAGCTGCACAGGCAAGGGTCCAACACAGCAGTGAACAACAAGGCCAGTGGCCAAGGCAGAGTGCAGAGTATGTCCATGAGAAGCTGCACAGGCAAGGGCAAAACAGCAGTGAACAACAAGGCCAGTGGGCAGGGCAGAGTGCAGAGCATGTCCATGAGAAGCTGCACAGGCAAGGGCAAAACATCAGTGAACAACAAGGCCAGTTGCCAGGGCAGAGTGCAGAGCATGTCCATGAGAAGCTGCACAGGCAAGGGCAAAACAGCAGTGAACAACAAGGCCAGTGGCCAGGGCAGAGTGCAGAGCATGTCCATGAGAAGCTGCACAGGCAAGGATAAAACAGCAAGGCCAGTGGCCAGGGCAGAGCGCAGAGTATGTCCATGAGAAGCTGCACAGGCAAGGGCAAAATAGCAAGGCCAGTGGCCAGGGCAGAGTGCAGAGTATGTCCATGAGAAGCTGCACAGGCAAAGATCCAACACAGCAGTGAACAACAAGGCCAGTGGCCAGGGTAGAGTGCAGACTGAGTCCATGAGAAGCTGCACAGGGAATGTGTGCGACTGTACCTTTCCATGGCCAGCAACACAGTCAGGGGGCAACAATGTGCAGTACAGGCCCACCTGTGTGAGACACAGGTGTGTGAGGGTGACTACCACTCAGACTTGGCTGTCGGGCGGACTGGGAGCTGGCTGTGCCTCGGGGACTGTCGGGGCACTTAAAGGGGGAGAGAGCGGAACAGCTGAGGTAGAGCGATCAGTGTCTTGGCAGGCTGGAGGGCTGCTTGGACCAGGTGGTGTAGTGGCACATGGAGGTGGAGTCCTGCAGACGGGAGTCACAGTGTGGCTGGGAGATTGTTGAGGGGTGCCCTTCCACTTCTTGGGGATCCTAAATGGCTTGACTGACTGTGGATCAATGGGAAGTGGTGTGGGCACAACAGGCACCCTCACCACCACTGCTGCAGCAGGCACTGGCAGCCCCTCTGGTGATGCGCTGGACCCAGCTGAACGCTTTGCCTTGCTTCGTCTCTGCCCCCCCTTCCCCTGTTTACTAGGTGTCACCCCTACAGTCCCCTCCGGCCCCTGCTTCACTGGGCTTGGAATGGGAGTCGAGGTGGTTGGTGATACTGCCTTTCAGCCCTTCCCAGGTGTACCCTTGGCATGCAACACCTCCTTGGTGGGCACAGACACTGTACAATTATCTTTGCGCGATGCCTTAGGGGCAGGAGAGTCCTTGGATGATGATGCCACTGAGGCATGTGTGCCTGAGGTCTGCAGCTTTGCTATTTGTCCCCTGGTGGTTCCTGGCGGGCTTTTCTCCCTGCGCTCTGGGGTGCCTTTAGTCTTCTGTGGGGATGGTATCTGCGCACAGGACCGCTTGGGTTGCTGCTGTTGTGTGCTCCGTGTGCTGTATCGTGACTTTGATGTATATGGACCGTGGTCACTGTCGTCAGACGTGGCCACTGCCTGGGTGGTGGACAAAGGGACTGGAGCTGGACTGTGAGAATGTGCCTGTTGCAGGGCAGACGTCACTGTTGATGACAAAGCCTGGACTGTCCGGTGCAGCCCACCCATGTCGAAATGTATACCCTCCATGAAAGCAACCACCTGGGCCAATTTCTTGTCGTGGTTAATGAAGGCATTTAGGAGAGCTGTCTGGCCTACACACAGCTGGCGCAAAAGGTCCACAGACTCAGCACTGATGGCAGCAGGGGGGACAGGGGCAGGGGCAGCAGTGGCAGGGGTGAAGGACACTCTTCTCCTCTTACTGAGGCAGACACGGACAGCACCAGAGGAAGTGGCTGGGGGGGTGGGCAATGGCCGCTGTTTGGTGGAAGTCGATGCAGAGTCCCCGTTCCCTGTGCCCTCCAACATGGATGCATCCCCGCTGGCATCGGATGATGTGGTGCTTTGCGTCTCAGGCTGGGATTCCTCCAGCAGACTCCTGTCCCCCTCTGATGCCCTGGTGACATCTGTATCACTGGGCTCCTGGGCAGTTGTGGTGCTAGTTTCACCCCCACTGGTGTCCGTCTCCTGTCCCTCCGTAACCACAGGTGATGCTGCATGGGAGAGAGAGATGTAGGGTCAGGTCAGTGACAAAAACAGAACAAACATATGCAAGCAATGCATGACAAAAGTTGAGCAAATCTACATGTTGCACACCACCCTGTGCAATCACATTGTGCCAACTCACTACATAGACTCAAGCAGTGCATGGACACTGGAAACTCAGGCATGAGTGAGCCATGTGATGACCACACAGCACAACATCCTGCTTGTGGCTCTGTTCAAACAGACACACAACTAGTTTTGAGCACACCTAGGGACATGATGGGGGCACACAACTTGCTGCCAATGACAGAACTGGATGTAACAGGAGGGGACAACACAGACCCAGACTACAACATGACAGTCCACAATGGACATTATCCCATGCCACCCACCATCTCGTACCTTGGGGACAATAGAATGCTGCACATTGCTGTAAGATATCTAGCCCACCCCAATGTTGGTGCATGCAATGGACCGTTGATGTAAGCACAGTCAGATTGGGCACACTGTCGTTCCCTCCCATGGGATTCTACACCAATGCAGAAGAAACCTGAACAGCACAACTCAGAATGTAATGTGAAGGCACAGCTTCCAAATCAACTTTGTAAGTACAGGCAGGGCAAATGCATGCCACAGGCACCCAGGCCAGCAGCCACTTACATGCCACAGCATCACACTACCAACATCACAGAGGCCAGCACTGGCACAGGCTCTGTACACGTGCAGCCACTCCCATCCAAAGTCAGACTCCCCAAATGCTCACCCCTGGCTTGCTGCTGATGCTCCTTCAAACGTGCATCCAGCTCAGGCTGTGTCACCGCCAAGATGCGCCCCATTAGTGGTGTCATGCTGCGCCTTGTCAGACGCCCAGTGCAAGGAAGCAGCCCCAGAGTAATCTCCGCCACATTCTTTGCCAGACGGCTGATGTCATCCCATCTCTTGTGGCAGTGGATGCCCCATCGGTTTGAGACCCCCAGGGCTCGCACCTTCGCTGCAATGGCCCTCCACACGGCCTTACGCTGGTGTACATTGTGCTGCAGGCATTGGAGACAAGAGGGAGAAATGATCAGGTACACAGTGCCATGTACCGACATCTATCAGTATAGCAGCAAGATACAACAAAATCACATATCCAATGATAGATTAATCAGAGACTATAGTACAGCCCACATGTGACCTCTGCATGGGAAAAGCTGATGTTAAAGCATGCAGGTGTGAGGGGGAACACAGTCCCTGCACGTCTCACAGACATGCAGGATGCCAGCACTGAAACCTGCCTGCCCACATCTCCAGTCAATTGTTGGGTTGAGCAACACATGCATCATATATTAACCTGTGTTTGGGGGGTGACCCACTGTGTCCTAGACTGCGCAGCCCTCAATGTCCCTGCCCTGTGAATAGATAACTGTGTCATGGATGTCACATTGAGGGACATGATCTCACAAATCCAAAATGCCCTTCACAACAGCGGTTGTGTGCAATCTACAGTGCTGAGATGGGCCACAGCTGGAGTGCAATGTGAAAAGACTGATGTCATACTCTGTAAGTGAAGTGATTAGGGCTGGGCTAAAAATCCGTTCTGCTCGCGGAAATTGCGATAATTTGACATTTTCGCATTCCGCGGAGAGTGCGAAAATGTCAAAAATTCCGCAATCCGCCTTTTACCGGAAGTTTTTTGCTTGCTCGCGCTGTAAAATAATACATTATTGCGTGCGCACGATCGCCTTACCTGAATCCCCGCGTTCGCCGACAAGTTTTCCCGATCCGGTCACGTTCTCCACGAGATGTTGGATTGTTGGTAGCCATTTGCGCTGTCTCGTGACAGTTCGCGCCCGCAGTAACATCATTCGTCGCGCGATCACGTCTTTCTTCTCGCGATCATGCACCGCGAGACAAGTGAAAACAAGATGGCCGCGCCCGCGAGCAACCGCATGGGTAAGTTGGCGAGCCACGACCACGCAGAACATACCGCGAACGGGCGGGAAAAAACGTTCACATCTTCGCGATATTTCCGCGTGTTTGCGGAGATTTTTGACATTTTCGCAATAATTTACGAAAGTGAATTTCGCATATTCCGCCCACCCCTAGAAGTTATGTGTCCTCTTCTTTGTAGACAGGGACTGTGCTTTCCAGCTGGGCTCTAACTGAGATGGACTACAGGGACACACACAGCCATCCAGCCAAGCAATCACAGTCCTGACTAGAGCATGAACAACCTTCTGTGTCACTGTATTGCTGACAACACAACACAGGTCACTCATACTTACATGTGCAGGGAGGGAAAGCTGTGGCATTGGGTACACACACCCTCCCACTGGAGACAGCATGTCAGGCAGTGCATTACACTACCCCACACTCCCAGGCACATGCTGCATCAGTCCACTACATGTGTGGCCCCCCTGCCCTACCACAACACTGTTTAAGACTTACCACAACATTTGGGGCACCATATAGCCTTGGGTACTGTGTGAGCACCTCGTCCACCAGGACCTCCAGCTCCTTGCTCGTGAAGGGACTGGCACGGATCTTCTCTGTCCTTGCCATCACTGTGGATGTGAGACAACAGCAGGGGATTTTGGTGGCGAGGGTCCCCAGGCAGCAGTCCCTGGAGGCAGCAGCAGGTGAGGGGTGTCAGGCAGCAGTCCCTGGAGGCAGCAGCAGTTGAGGGGTGTCAGGCAGCAGTCCCAGGAGGCAGCAGCAGGTGTTGGGTCTCAGGCAACAGGCTCTGTGAGCAGTGATAATGTGAGGCTCACTCCCACATATATAGCCCCCTGGGGTCGTTTCAAAGGTGCCAAGCTGCAGCAATTGGTGGTCCATGTCTACCTCTTTCAAATGCATCCAATGACCGCCTCTGCGGTGGCGGAGCACTCCTACCGTGACCTTCAAAATTGCATCATGCCACCACTATCGAGCTTCACATTGGCTCAAGGGCAAGCTCCATGGCGGTGTAACACCGCTGGGACCCGGAGTGCGCTACCGCGGTGGTGCATCTTTCAAATTCAGCCAATGACCGCCTCCGCGGTGGCAGAGCACGCCTACCGCGATCTTCAAAATTGCATCATGCCACCGCTATCAAGCTTCCCATTGGCTCTAGGGCAAGCTCCATGGCGGTGTAACACCTCTGGGGCCCGGTGTGCGCTACCACGATTTTAGTGGCGGAGCATGCCAACCGCCATTTACACATGTCTCCATGCCTATGACTACTGCACTGGTGTGAATGGGGGTGCTGGTGACACACCGCCGGTGCCAGGCGGTAGTTACCGCGATATGGCTGCCATACATTGACATGAGGCACCGCCATTCTGGCGGCGGCGCATGCCAACCACCATTTCCACATGTCTCCATGCCTATGACTACTGCACTGGTGTGAATGGGGGTGCTGGTGACACAGCGCCGGTGCCAGGCGGTAGCTACCGCGATATGCGTGCCATGCAATGGCCATGGCCATCTGTCACACATCAACAGTGCATAGTGCCAACATGTTCAATGGCACATCATTGTGCACACGATGCCAATGTTCAATTTACTCCACTGAGGGCTACACATGCCATGTTTGTGTGTGTGTAACGTACATTTGTCTGTACCCACTCACATGTCACTTGAGGATTTGATGTTGGTGTAGGCAGGACAGTGTAGTCCTGGACTGTACAATGTGCACACATGTCAATGTGTTGAGGTCCAGTGACAATCACAGCAATGCTCTTTTCGAATGTTGATCTAATTAGCATTTCCTATCATGTCTGCTCATTAACACATTCATCATTCCAGCGCCGAATGTGGTCATTGTGTGGTGGATGTGTGCCAGGTTGTAATGACACATCATGGTGTGACCGGTACAGCAGCTAGGTAGGAGACAGTGGTTTTGATTAGTTACACATATGCTGGATGCTAGACTCCCAGGCGTGCACATGTGTACTGTGGCCATATCCCTATGTGCATTCACATAGCCAAAGGTTATGTTTGAGGTCCTTGTCTTGTGTAAGTTGACACGTGTGCCCTTTGTGTAGCTGAAGGTGTCCCTCCATGTAAGCTGGTCTGTTAGTCACTCTAGATGTCAGTCATTGTTGTTGTTGTGTCATCTAGAACGTGATATGCTGTGCACATCTCTTGGTGTATTGTATTGAAATGTGTCCACTCTCAACTCCAATAGGGGGAGGCCAAATTTGATTCGTCACTTGACGGTGCTGGAGGACATGGAGGATGTTGCGATCATACACAAATGCTGCCTTGACAGAGTCACCCTGAAGATCCTTTGTGATCTGTTGGAGCCCCACCTGCAGCCACGCAGGACATATCCAACAGCTTTCACCCCTACTTATAAGGTGTTGGCAGCCCTGCATTTTTTTGCCACAGGATCATCCCAGGAGACTGTGGCCAGCGCTGGTGGGATGTCACAACCGATGTTCAGCATGGTGCTGCGTGATGTACTATCCGCCATGATGCTATACAAGGACAGATACATCCATTTCCCCAGGGGTGCTGAATTGCCAGCTGTGAAGGGAGACTTCTATCCCCTTGGACACATCCCCAATGTTGTTGGGTCCATTGGTTGCACCCATGTCGCTCTTGTGCCACCACAGGCGAGTGAGCACTTTTACCACAATCGCAAGCATTACACTCTATCAATGTGCAGGTAGTGTGCCTGGCAGATATGACCATCTCGCAGGTGTGTGCCAAATTCCCAGGCTCGGCCCACGACTCCTACATCCTGAGGAACAGCATAGTGCCCCAGCTGATGGCTAATCTTCTTCCAGAGCGTGCATGGATTGTGGGTGAGTATGCCTAATCGTGTGGCGTGCTGTGTGTGTGACCTGCTCCCCTGAGACTCTGTGACATTGCAATGTCTATTTGTGTTTGTCATACCTAAGTGACTCTGCATATCCCAACAGTCCCTGGTTGCTGATCCCACTGCGGAATCCCAGGTCCACGGCTGAAGTTTGATACAATGAAGCCCATGGGAGGACACGTTGTGTGGTGAAGTGCACTTTTGGCCTGCTCAAGTCATGTTTCTGGTGCCTGGACAAGCCCGGAGGTGCACTGGCATACTCGCCCGGGAAGGTGTGTCAGATTGTTGTTGCATGCTGCATGCTCCACAACCTAACCATTCCCAGGGAGATTCCCCTGCTCCTGGATGATGGTGAGGACCCAAGGCCCCAGCCTGCAAACCAAGCCGTGTCCAGTGATGAGGACAGTGGAGAGGAGGAAGGTATTGACCTGAGTGAACAGCTCATCACCCGCAACTTCACTTGACGGTGGGTGGCAATATGCAACATACCCATTGTCTAATGAGATTGCTGTTGTCGTGAAGGGGCAGTTGAGAATTGTAGCATCAGCCAGTTGTAGACTCAGTGGTGGTTGGAAATTTTTCTAGGACATGTCATTTGGGAACATCAACGGGACGTGTATGTTGACACTTGGGGGCCATTGTGACATGTGCATGTTGGGTTATCCTGGTCTTAGGGCTTGTGTGATGTCTGTAATGCTACACCCAGACCAGTGACTGTTGTTCTGTTGTGTTTCCCTAGGTGCCTTCGACTTCTCCTTGCCTACATACAGCTCATGGTCCTGGTACATTGTGATCATGTTGAAGACTGTACACCCTGCAATAAAGACGGAGCAGACACAACAACATGTGTGTGAGGATATTTTATTTACTATGGCGAGATGCAAGGGGGGTGTACATTTCCATTGGGGGCAGTGAGTTGACAGTCGTGTTAGATGAGATGGTCGAGTAGTCACCACATTGCTGTGGTGACCCAGTCCATTAGGCAGATGCCATTCACAAGGCAGTGTGGGGTAGGACAGTCCAAAGAGTCAATGCAGTGGTGGAGAGGGTTGCCATCATGGCTGGCTCAGTGACTTGCGTCTGGCAGGTGCTTTGCCTCCAGATACTCCCAGGGTCTTCTTGTGATGGCCCCTTTGTCGTTTGGCAGGGGGGCCCTGCTGCAGGGCCAGTGGGGTCTGAGGACTCACCCCTCTCTGGGCGCAGGGGAGGATGGTGAATTGTCATTGTGCAGCCCACCAGAGGGAGGCAGAGGTGTTGTCTGGGGCCCATGCCTGTCCCTCAGTACCGCCACTTGCTGGCCCAAGAGGTCCACAATTTGTCCCATGCGTCTGTCGATGGACCTCATCAGCAGGATGAGCTTGTGCAACAGATCGTCCGGCCCGTTTGTCCCTGGGCCCCTTCGTATGCGCCCAGGACTCTGGTGATGTGTTCCAGGGAGTGGGTCCCAGCCTCCTGGTGTCCCTGGGTGACCCTGCCCTCCCACCTGCCCTGCTGCCACGGACCTGTTGCCTCACCACTGTGGGCACCCGCATCCTCTCCCTACCCTCTTCCATGGGTGGTGTGTGCGGGGAATCCTCTGGGACAGGGAGGGTGTTGCAGGCAGCACCGGTGGTGGTGGTGGTGATGGCGGTGTCCGCACAGGCCACGACAGCAGGGGTCTGCTGTGGAGTTGTTGTTGCCGCAGATGTGGTGGGGGGGACACTGGGGTCCTGGGACCTGTTGCTCCCTGGCACACCAGATGGACCGGCATCGAGCTCATCGTCCACAGAATCCTGGGAGTCAACATCCTAGAGTCCTTGTACCGGGGGTGGAGACTGGCTCTGCAGGTTGCTGGTGTTGTCCTCTGCAGTGAGTTCTTGGTCACCTGTGGGTCAGATGGGAAATGGTCATTGCAGTGCACCCGGCAAACATTGGGTTAGCTGTGTGTCATTCACATTTTGTACACTGCACAATTGACATATCATCACATTGTTGACTGTGCAGTACTGTGCTCCCTGACATGATACAGTGGTACAAGCATTACTTGTCCATGGTGCAAAGTGTCAGGGCATACCATGCGAACCGTGTCCAATTGAGGTTTACTGGGACTTGTTGCCATCTATGGCCTGGCACAACATGTGTTTAATTGTGGACTCATAGTTTAGTTGTCTGACCTAGCAGACGTCACATCTGGCCATGGACTGGCCATTGTCATCTCCTGCATCCCTTTGTCCTGTGCATATCACCACACATGCTTTCATATTTTGAGAATGGTCCTTGTTGCACTTTCCCCATGGTGATGCACATCTAACTAGTTGCTGTGCATGAATGTGTCCAGGCTTTCTTCTACTTGTGCATTGGTGTGTCACACTTTGGTGGTTGTGAAAGTTTCCTTGGCTTACCTGTGTGCACACTGTGCTTGGCAATGGGGTAGGCATGGCTCTTTGTGCAATGTGAGGGCTGGTGTTGTCATATGGCACCATTTGATTTGGGAAAAATGGGTGGGTGCACGTACTGGCTTGTTTGGTGTACTGCAATGGCTTCCAACTGCTCCAGGGTGGGGTGGGGGAGGGATCATCTTGCTAGGCTGTGGGAAAGGGGGCATGGTGGGAGTAGTGGTGCAGGCCCCCCACCCCCAGACACCCTCATTGTGAAGATGGCTACCTACCTGTAAGTTTGATGAGGGTTGTTTAATGGCTGACACATGCTCCTGGGTGGGGTGGTGGGAGGGATCCATCCTGCTCAGGTGTGGGACAGGGGGCATGGTGGGAGTAGTTGTGCAGCCCTCCAAGATACAAACACCCTCATTGGGAAGATGGCTACCTACCTGTAAGTTTGTTTGGTGTACTGCAATGGCTTCCAACTGCTCTTGGGTGGTGTGGGGGAGGGATCCATTCTGCTCAGGTGTGAGACAGGGGGCATGGTGGGAGTAGTAGTGCAGGCCCCCCACCCCCAGACACCCTCATTGTAAAGATGGCTACCTACCTGTAAGTGTGTTTGTTGTACTGCAATGGCTTCCAACTGCTCCTGGGTGGGGTGGGGGAGGGATCCATCCTGCTCAGGTGTGGGACAGGGGGCATGGTGGGAGTGGTAGTGCAGCCCTTCCTGACACAAACATCCTCATTGTGATGGCTACCTGCCTGTAAGTTTGTTTGTTGTACTGCAATGGTTTCTAACTGCTCCTGGGTGGGGGAGGGCACCATCCCTCTGAGGTGTGGGACACAGGCAATGTTGGGAGTAGTAGTGCAGCACTCCCAGTCACAAACACCCTCCCAGGGAAGATGGCTACCTACCTGTAAGTTTGATGAGGGTTGTGTAATGGCTGACACATGCTTCTGGGTGGGCTGGTGGGAGGAATCCATCTTGCTAGGCTGTGGGACAGAGGGCATGGTGGGAGTAGTGGTGCAGGCCCCCCACCCTTAGACACCCTCATTGTGAAGATGGCTACCTACCTGTACATTTGCTTGTTGTACTGCAATGGCTTCCAACTGTCCCTGGGTGGGGTGGGGGATGGATCCATCCTGCTCAGGTGTGGGACAGGGGGAATGGGGGAGTAGTAGTGCAGCCCTCCCAGACACAAACACCCTCATTGTGAAGATGGCTACCTACCTGTAAGCTTGTTTGGTGTACTGCAATGGCTTCCAACTGCTCCTGGGTGGGGGAGGGATCCATCCTGCTCAGGCGTGAGAAAGGGGCATGGTGGGAGTAGTGGTGCAGGCCCCCCACCCCCAGACACCCTCATTGTGAAGATGGCTATTTAGACAACTAATTACCCCCTTTCAAGAGAAGGGGGTACAAGCATTTCTGCTAGCCCCTGCCAAGCTAAAAATTATATATCAAGATAAAACGAGATTTTTTTCTTCTGAGTTGAAGGCGAAGGAGTATTTGCAAGAGATTAAGCACTATGGAAAGAATATACGCAGAAATCATAATCTATAAATTGTATGCGCCACCTCTTCAAGATAATTGATTGCAAATAAGGGCTTTTTCCACCTTTTTTTTTTATATGTCCATGTAATGGGGTTCTTAAGGGGGGGAAAAAAAAAGGTATCTTTTTTCTAAATGTGTTACCTACGGGGGGAGACAGAGGTAGAATGCATCGGGGGGACATGGGGAGTAGGGGAGGCAGCGAGGCTATCCATCATAGTAGACCATGGGGTCTATTAGCCTACATGTTGGGGAAGGGGGGGACTGCTTTCCGCTGGCAGGGGAGGCAGGAAAGGGAAGGGGGGTGGTCTTCTAGTGTTGGGGAGGGGGAGGCTGCCAGAGAGGGGGTGTGTGTGGGGGTAAAAATGGTAATACAAGTCAGTAACTGTCTTAAGATTTATGAGGGAAAGATAGAAAGAGAGAGAGGCAACCAAGAAGGCCAGGAAGGGTTATAGACCGATCCAAATCAGGTCGATGGCACGGTTAACAGCGTGCACATTTAATGTGCGGGGTCTTAATGATAGGGGGAAGCGGCAAAGAGTGGCGTACGAAATAAAGAGCATGTCGCCTGATATAGTTTGTATCCAAGAGACGCATATTCCTTGGAACAAACATAACTTTTTGAGAGAGCTTGGTCTGGAGATGCAGGTGTGTACTACACAAGGGATTACCACTCGTGGGGTCGTTATACTCTCTAAAAAGGGTCTTTTAAAAATAACTAAAAGTGTTGCAGATAAATATGGGCGAAGGGCCATGATGGAATGCATTGTCGCTAACAAAAATGATACAATATGTTCTGTCTACGGCTCTAATCATGATGAGGAGCAAGTAATTCAATATCTTAATATGGAATTAGCTAATTGGGCAACTCCAGTGATTCTGACTGGCGATTTTAATATTCAATTGGAAGATATTATTAAAGGTTCCGGAGGTGATAAATATATTGGTAAAAAACCTAGAGTCTATTAAGCTCTACAACAGCTTCTCCATGAACATGGTCTAGTTGACGTGAGGCCTAGGCTAACACATCCTGAACCAGGATATACGCATTATTCATGCTCCCATCAAAAGCTCACTAGAATAGATTATTTTTTTATATCTAAAACGCTCCTAAATGACGCACAAATATCGATTTATCCCCGTATAACTTCGGATCATAATCCAATTATACTGAAACTTGCAATATCTGGTTTAATGCGACCTAGAAGTACATTCTCTTTTGATAAAAAGCTACAGTTAAATGAAGAGTTTGTTGCTCACATTCGTAAATGGGTGATAGAATTTTTAGCTATAAATCGAGGTTCTACTAAATTAGGGATGGTCTGGGATGCGATGAAAGCCGGACTTAGGGGAGAGATAATCAGTTTTGGTCTACGTATTCAGAAACAACTTAGAAAACATCAGATGCAATTATATGAGGAGTTACGTTGTTTAGAACGCAGACTAATCGAAGCAGTGCGGGATAAGGTGGACATCGCACAGGCACAAACAGAGGTGGCCTGGGGTAAATCTAAGATTAATGAGGAATGGGCTAAAGATATTGCCCAAAAATACCATCTTTTCAGGAAAGATTGTTATGAGTTTGGGGAAACAACTGGCAGATGCCTAGCGAAAAAGATCAGATGCAAGGAGGTTAAAAATATTATAGAGACAATTGAGGATTCATCAGGGAACATAATAGAAACACCAGAGGGCATTCTGGAAGTATTTAGAACATATTATGAGAAGTTGTATTTTGAGGAAGATCATAGTATAGATGATCAGGAGGAGTTATATAAGGACCCATACAGGATAATCCTGGATGAAGAAGATAGGAGGGCACTAGAGGAGCCAATAACAATACCGTAGTTAGTAGATGCTGTGGGCTCATTGGCTATGGGAAAAGCTGCCGGGCCAGATAGACTCCCATTAGAAATATATAAGTTATTACTATCTGAACTTAAGGTAGATATGCTCGAGGTGTGTCGGGAGGCACAAAAAAGCACTGCTCCGCTATCCTGGGATGAGGCAAGCATTATTGTATTTTAAAAAAAAGAAAAACTCCCTACACTCCCAGGATCGTTTAGACCAATATCTTTAATAAATTGCGATTGTAAAATGTACGCAAAAATGTTAGCGACACGATTATCGCATGTTATTAAGACTCTGGTTTCAGTTCACCAGCACAGGTTTGTACCAGGTAGAGACACGGTCAATCATATAAGCAGAGTAACAACATTGCTAGACATTGCCAACACACGTAAGTTGCCATGTGGGGTGATATTATTAGACGCAGAAAAAGCATTTGACCGTGTCTCATGGGAATTTCTATGGGTCACACTTAGGCTGCATGGTGTAGGGGCAGGGTTTATTCAGGCCATTAAGACCATGTACAGATCCTCAAAGGCACGAATATGTACACTAGGGTTGGAATCAAAACCTTTAATTATATCAAGAGGAACTCGCCAAGGATGCCCGTGCTCCCCTCTTTTATTTGCGATATATATCAACCCTTTCTTAAACCTATTAGAGCATAGATTAAATGAACAGCTGTCAGGCCCTAGGTTGGAGCGGGTTGATATACTTGCTTATGCAGATGATATTGCAATAATTACACCGGATCCTGCAATCACATTGGAGCAGACGGAACAATTGGCAGCAATATTTGGGAGAAGTGCAGGTTATAAATTGAACTTAACTAAGACACAGGTAATCTGTACTGAACAAACGCAATTTAGGGATCAGAGAGTTCTAGAGGAGGCCGTATATTTGGGAATACGCCTGAATGCTTGCCTAGATACGATGGTTAAACTCAATTGGGAACCTCTTCTTAATAAGATCAAAAGAGATTTGGATAGGATGGAAAATGTACACTTGTCATTACTGGGAAGATGCAATGTCCTTAAAATGAATGTGCTTCCAAAGGTATTATAGTTCTTTAGGGCAGTACCACTGGAAATAACAAGAAAACAAATGCAGAGACTACAATCTATCTGCAATAGCTTTCTATGGGCACAGGAGAAACCCCGACGGGCACTAAAATGTATGACCCTACCACGGGATAGAGGGGGGTGGGCAGTACCCAATTTTCAATTTTATTACTGGGCTTGTTTATTACAACACATTAGAATACTATTGGTGGGAACTAGTGGTGAAACTCTAGGGGATGTACCTCATATATATCAGCTACTATTAGGTGCAAGGACAGAGAGAACATTCTTTAAAATTATTGAGCCAAGTTACTATAAGAAGACTCGTTTCAAAGTCCTCCAGGCAGCCTATAAGGCCTGGCGCCAAATAAAGAGGCAGATAAATATGGGTAAAATAAACTATTATACACCCACGGATGCAGCGACACTACTTCCATCTATTTTCTTAGATGGCATTATGAATAAATGGAGAAGTAAAGGTATTACAACTTTGGGCCAGTTGGTAGACAGTAGTGGTGTTAAAACTTACGCTACATTGATGACTAACTATGATCTTCCTAAAGCGGATTTCTTTAAATATTTTCAGATCCGGGACTTCCAGTGCAGAAGGAGGGATAGCTCATGTTTAGCTGAGAAAAACAATCTTTTAGAAATTGTGATGGCCCGGGGTAAAATTGGGGATATATATCAGGCACTTACTGACACACAAAAGGACGATGTTGAGGCACAGAATGATAAATGGAAATTGAGAGTGGTCGCAGAAGGGAATATTTTGCAAGAATCCATTTATCTAGCTGAAAAGCTTCTAATATCCTCAAATTTGAAAACCCAACAATACAAAACCATGTTTAATCTATATTATACACCGGCTAAAATGGCACGTTGGGGTGGGGTAAATGAGGACAAATGTACTCGATGTTGGGGGGAACAGGCGGACATAGTTCATATGTTTGCTACATGTTCAGAGTTGAAATTATTGATAAATAATATACAGATATTTTTAACTAAAGTCACAGGAGAACATATTGAGATAACTCCATTAGTTATGATGCTGGGGGTCATAGAAAATAAAACACCTACACCTGGAATGTATATATATAGATATTTTATACATATTGCAGTTGCAGTAGCAAGGTTATGCATAGCTTCACTGTGGCGTGAGAAAGAACCCCCTACATTTGAGATGTGGAGAGGCAGATTATTTGCTATCTGTAAACTCGAGACTAATTTATATGCCATCAAAAGCCCACGGAAACACAAACTTGGTGAGGAGATTTTGGGGGCTCTAACGGAACATCTTTCACTGACAACATAAGATTTCAGTTAAGCCCCGTTGGGTTGGTAGAGATTTTACCCTCTCTTTCTAATTCAATAATACTTACCCTTTATAGTTTTATGGGAGACCTATTGGATAATCAGTATGTATAGATGTAGATGAAATTTACAAGTAAACAGTGTATAGGAGGTTGGACTTCCCAGAGAGGATGTCAAACAGATAGATACATATTTGGACTCTTGCGTTAGCATTATATTTAGCAGTATTATACTTTATGATGTGATATATGTACACTTCTTCTGTACTATTTGTTCCTTTTTGTTTTCTGTTGATTTTTATATGATTTCACAATGCTCGGTTTTCTCCTCTGGCGATCTAATATGACTGTACAATGTCTCTATTTCCTGTTATGTTGAACAAGCCGTGTGCTTTCTTATGATTTGTCTTATTTTCCTGTATCGGTTTACTGACTTAATAAAAAAAAAAAACTGCTCCTGGGTGGGGTGGGGGAGGGATCCATCCTGCTCAGGTGTGGGACAGGGGGCATGGTGGGAGTAGTAGTGCAGCCCTCCCTGACACAAACACCCTCATAGTGAAGATGGCTACCTACCTGCAAGCTTGTTTGGTGTACTGCAATGGCTTCCAACTGCTCCTGGGTGGGGTGGGGGAGGGATCCATCCTGCTCAGGTGTGGGAAAGGGGGCATGGTGGGAGTAGTGGTGCAGGCCCCCCACCCCATACACCCTCATTGTGAAGTTGGCTACCTACCTGTAAGTTTGATGAGGGTTGTTTAATGGCTGACACATGCTCCTGGGTGGGGTGGTGGGAGGGATCCATCCTGCTCAGGTGTGGGACAGGGGGAATGGGGGAGTAGTAGTGCAGCCCTCCCAGACACAAACACCCTCATTGTGAAGATGGCTACATACCTGTAAGTTTGTTTGGTGTACTGCAATGGCTTCCAACTGTCCCTGGGTGGGGTGGGGGATGGATCCATCCTGCTCAGGTGTGGGACAGGGGGAATGGGGGAGTAGTAGTGCAGCCCTCCCAGACACAAACACCCTCATTGTGAAGATGGCTACCTACCTGTAAGTTTGTTTGGTGTACTGCAATGGCTTCCAACTGTCCCTGGGTGGGGTGGGGGAGGGATCCATCCTGCTCAGGTGTGGGGCAGGGGGCATGGTGGGAGTAGTAATGCAGGCCCCCACACCCAGACACTCTGATTGTAAAGATGGCTACCTACCTGTAAATTTGTTTGTCGTACTGCAATGGCTTCCAACTGCTCCTGGGTGGGGTGGGGAGAGATCCATCCTGCTCAGGTGTGGGACAGGGGGCATGGTGGGAGTAGTAGTGCAGCCCTCCCTGACAAAAACACCCTCATTGTGAAGATGGCTACCTACCAGTAAGTTTGTTTGGTGTACTGCAATGGCTTCCAACTGCTCCTGGGTGGGGTGGGGCAGGGATCCATCCTCCTCAGGTGTGGGCCAGGAGGCCTGGTGGTTGTTGTAGTGCTGTCTGCCTGTACACATGCCCCCATGGTTATGTTGTTAGCTATGTTTGTGGTGAATAGGAGTGGGTGAATGTTGGATCTGTGAGCCATGTGTTTGTGAGTGTGTGGTGCAGATGGATGGTGTGTGTCCTAGGTGGTGTAGCTTTGTAGTTGTGCAAGGCAGTACGTAACAGAAGTAATTAATTTGTATTTACCAGCCTCCACTTCCCCGGCTACTCCTGTGAAACTCTCTGGATGCAGTATGGCAAGCACCTTCTCCTCCCATTGTGTGAATGTTTTTTGTGGAATGGGAGGGCCACCGCCAGTCCTCTGAGCCAGCTCATGGTTCTTGCTCCTCCTCTCCTTGACCACCTTCTTCAGATCATGCCACCGCTTCATGATCTCCTTTTTTGATCTTGGGGTGGTCCCTACTGCATTGACCCTTTGGACTATCCTAGCCCACATTTGTGTCCTTGTGGCTAATGGTGTCTGTTGGACCAGGGCACCAAAAAGCTTTGGTTCCACACTGACTATCTCATCTACCATGACCTTCAACTCACGCTCAGTGAATTTGGGCATTTTCTGTATGGCCATGGTGTGTAGTGTGCAAAGTGATTGTGGGTGCAGGGGTTAGATTGGTGGTTGTGGCTGTGCTGTGTATGGTGTGTGTTGTGCAGGGGAGTTAGTTGTGGTGGTTTGGAGGTGGTGGTGGTGCTGTGTGTGGTGTAGCTGGTGATGTTGTGTCCTTTGCCTCTCCTGTCAGCTAGGGTATGTGTCCCTTCTCTCCTGGAGTTTTGCAAGGGATTGTGGTCAGTGAAGGGGCTGGTTTTATACACATCTATGTGGGTGTGTCCAATTGGGGTGTTGCTGACAGGTGTGTAGTCCTGGGATTTGTATTTTTCTATTTGCCATGTGGTTGTGTCATTGGGGTGTGTTTTGTGTATTTAGAAGGCATGTTTAGTTTTCTGTGTGCACTTTTTGCCCTTCTTGTGGGGTTTTGGCTTCGTCCGCCATATTTTTGACGGTTCGTCAACCGCAGTGGCTGCGCTTCAGCTCTTCCGCTGGCTCTCCCATTCATCCCATTGTGTGACCTCGGCAGTCGGAGACAGCGGTATGTACCGCGGGACCGTCGGGGATATACTAATTTCTGGGGCGGTGTTTCCGCTATACTTGCGGCAGATTGTTGTTTTTCTGCCGCGATTCCGATTTTTTTTGCGGTTAATGCTAATTTGGCTGCCGGTTTTCCCACGGGGCCGGTGGGCGGTTGTTTTCCGCTTCCGTGGCAGTTGGGGTGTTTTTCCGCCCTACATCCTAATGGACCTCTAAGTTTTTACCCCTCCGCTATTCAACACTTTCCCTACTGCTACACTCACTATAGTGGAAATAGAAATGTTTACCATTCTGCTATCCAACACTTTCCCTACTGTTGCACTCACTGGAGTGGGAATAGTAAACTTTACATCTCCGCTATCCAACACTTTTCCTACTGTTGCACTTACTGGAGTGGGATTAGTAATGTTTACCCCTCCGCTATCCAACACTTTCAATACAATTGCAGTAATTGGAGTGGGAATAGTAATTTACCCATCCGCTATCCAACACTTTCCCTACTGTTGCACTCAATGGAGTGGGAATAGTAATTTGTACCACTCCGCAATCCAACACTTTCCCGACTGTTGCAGTAATTGGAGTGGGAATAGTAATTTTTCCCGTCCTCTATCCAACACATTCCCTACTGTTGCACTTACTGGGGTGGTAATAGTAATTTTTACCCATCCGCTATCAAACACTTTCTCACCTGTTGCATTCACTGGAGTTCGAATAGTAAATTTTCCCGTCTGCTATACAAAACTTTCCCTGCTGTTGCACTCAATGGAGTGGGAATAGTAATTTATACCTCTCCGCTATCCAACCCTTTCCCTAACGTTGCACTCACTAGAGTGAGAATAGTAATTTGTACCCCTCTGCTATCCAACACTTTCCCTAATGTTGCACTCACTAGAGTGGGAATAGTAATAATTACCTCTCTGCTATCCAAAAATGTCCCTATCGTTGCACTCACTGAAGTGGGAATAGTAATGTTTACCCCTCTGCTATCCACCACTTTCCATACTGCTGCAGAAGTGTAGTGGGAATAGTCATATTTACCCCCGCTAACCGACACTTTTCCTACTGTTGCACACACTGGGGAAGGAATAGTAATTTTTACCTCTTTGCTATCCAACACTTTCCCTACTCTTGCACTCACTGGTATGGGAATAGGTTTTTAACTCTCTGCTATCCAATACTTTCCCTACTGTTGCATTCACTGGAGTGGGAATAGTAATTATTGTCCCTCCGCTATCCAACACTTTCCCTGCTGTTGCAGTTACTGGAGTGGGAATAATCATTTTTACCTCACCGCTATCCAACACTTTCCCTACTGTTGCCCTCACTGGAGTGAGAATAGTAATTTTTACTCCTTGCTATTCAACACTTTCCCTACTGTTGCAGTAATTGGAGTGGGAATAGTAATTTGTATCCATTTCCTATCCAACACTTTGCTTACTGTTGCAGTAATTGGAGTGTGAACAGTACGTTTTTACCCCTCCGCTATCCAACACGTTCCCTACTGATACACTCACTATAGTGGGAATAGAAATGTTTACCACTCTGCTATCCAAAACATTCCCTACTGTTGCACTGACTGGAGTGGGAATAGTAAATGTTACCTCTCCGCTATCCAACATGTTCCCCACTTTTGCACTCACTAGAGTGGGAATAGTAATTTGTATGTCTCCGCTATCCAACACTTTCCCTACTGTTGCACTCACTGGAGTGGGAATAGTAATTTTTTACCCTCCACTATCCAACACTTACCCTACTGTTGCACTCACTGGCGTGGGAATAGTATTTGTTACCTCTCAGCTATCCAAAAATTTCCCTACTGTTGCACTCAATGGAGTGGGAATAGTAATGTTTACCGTAATGCTATCCAACACTTTCCCTACTGTTGCTGTAATTGCAGTGGGAATAGTAAATTTTACCCCTCCGTTATCCAACACTTTCCCTACTGTTGCAGTAATTGGAGTGGGAATAGAAATTTTTATCCCTCTGCTGTCAACACTTTCCCTACATTTGCAGTAATTGGAGTATGAATAGTAATTTTTACCCCTCCGCTATACAATACAATACAATACAGATACATTTGTAAAGCGCTCTACATACCCGTGAGGGTCTCAAGGCGCTGGGTGGGGGCTGCTACTGATCGAAGAGCCAGGTCTTGAGGAGTCTTCTGAAGGCCAGCAGGTCCTGTGTCTGTCGTAGGTTGGTAGGGATAGTGTTCCAGGTCTTGGCGGCGAGGAAGGAGAAGGATCTGCCGCCGGCAGTGGTTTTTCGTGTGCGAGGTACTGTGGCGGCGTGAGGTTGGCAGAGCGGAGGCTGCGGGTGGGGGTGTGGAAGTTGAGTCGGTGATTGAGGTATACTGGTCCGGTGTTGTGGAGGGCCTTGTGTGCGTGGATGAGGAGTTTGAAGGTGATCCTCTTGTTGACGGGGAGCCAATGCAGGTCTCTCAGGTGGGGTGTGATGTGGTTGCATTGTGGGATGTCGAGGATCAGTCGTGCTGAGGCGTTCTGGATGCGTTGCAGCCGCTTCAGGAGCTTGGTTGTAGTTCCTGCATAGAGGGCGTTCCCGTAGTCCAGTCTGCTGGTGATGAGTGCATGAGTGACGGTCTTTCTGGTGTCGGGGGGATCTATTTGAAGATTCTGCAGAGCATACGGAGGGTGTTGAAGCAGGATGCGGAAACTGCGTTGACTTGCTTGGTCATGGAGAGGGTGGAGTCTAGGATGATCCCCAGGTTGCGTGCGTTGTTGGTGGGTTTTGGGGCTGCTCCTAGCGATGTTGGCCACCAGGAGTCGTCCTAGGCGGAGGGGGTGGAGCCGAGGATGAGGACCTCTGTCTTGTCTGAGTTCAGCTTCAATTTGCTGTGCTTCATCCATTCGGCGACTGCCTTCATTCCTCTGTGGAGGTTGGCTTTGGCGGTGTGGGTTCTCCAGTGAGGGATATGATCAGCTGGGTGTCATCGGCGTAGGAGATGATGTTGAGGCTGTGTTGTAGTGCGACGTGGGCGAGTGGGGTCATGTAGATGTTGAACAGCGTCGGGCTGAGGGAGGAACCCTGTGGGACGCCGCAGATGATCTCGGTGGTCTTGGAGCTGAAGGGTGGGAGGCAGATGCTCTGGGTTCTGCCGGTGAGGAAGGAAGTGGTCCAGGCTAGGGCCTTCTCTTGGATTCCGGCGTCATGGAGGCATGCTGCTAGAGTGCGGTGGCAGACCATGTCGAAGGTTGCTGATAGGTCTAGAAGGATGAGGGCGGCTGTTTCTCCTTTGTCCATCAGGATCCTGACATCGTCGGTCGTGGCGATGAGGGCGGTCTCGGTGCTGTGGTTGCTGCGGAAGCCTGACTGAGATGGGTCCAGGATGTTGTTGTCTTCGAGGTAGCAGGTCAGCTGTCTGTTGACAATCTTCTCCGTGACTTTCGCCGGGAAGGGGAGCAGGGAGATGGGCTGGAAGTTCTTGAGGTCCGCCTTGGGTTTCTTTAGTAAAGCATTGATCTCGGCATGCTTCCAGCTTTCCGGGAAGGTTGCTGTCTCGAAGGAGGAGTTGAATATTTTCCGGAGCTGGGGTGCGATGGTTGTGCTGGCTTTGTTGAAGACGTGGTGGGGCATGGGTCAGAAGGGGATCCGGAGTGGATGGAGTTCATGGTGTCTTCGTCGCTGACGTTGGTCCAGGCGGTCAGGCGGCTGGTGGAGGTCGCAGGACTGGTTGTCTCGGCGGTGGGTGTGGGGGTGTCGGAGTTGAAGCTGTTGTGGTTGTCGGTGATCTTGTGGTGAAAGAAGGTGGCCAGGGAGTCGCACAGGTCCTGTGAAGGTGGGATGTCGTTGGTGTTGGACCTGGGGTTGGAGAGTTCTGTCACGATGCTGAAGAGCTCTTTGGAGTCGTGTGCGTTGTTGTCTAGGCGGTCCTTGAAGGCGGTCCTTGAAGGCAGTCCTCTTGGCGGTCCTGATGAGTTGGTGGTGTTTGCGGGTGGCGTTCTTGTGGGCTGTGTAGCTGTCTGGTGCACGGCTGTGGAGCCATTTCTTCTCCAGCTTCCGACAGGTGTGCTTGGAGGTCCGGAGGTCTTCGGTGAACCACGCGGCTTTCTTGTTGGTGTGATTGGTTGTGGAAGTCTTGAGTGGGGCGAGGGAGTCGGCGCAGTTGTTGATCCACTGATTCAGGTTGGTAGCAGCAGTGTCGGGGTCAGTGGGGTCGGCGGGTGGTCTCAGGGCAAGGGTGGTGGTCAGTTGGTCCTTGGTGACTTTGCCCCAGCAGCGGCGTGGCAACTGTTGGGTTCGGTGGTGTGTGGTGGGTTTCCTGAAGGTGAAGTGGACGCATCTGTGGTCGGTCCAGTGAGGTTCGGTGGTGTGGCTGAAGGAGACGTGGGGACTTGCTGAGAAGATGGGGTCCAATGTGTGTCCGGCGGCATGGGTGGGTGACGTCACGAGCTGTTTGAGTCCGAGGTTGGCGAGGTTGTCGATCAGGGCGGTGGAGTTGGCGTTGTTGTTGTTTTCGAGGTGGAAGTTCAGGTCCCCGAGGAGGATGTAGTCTGTGGAGGCGATGGCGTGGGTGCTGATGAGGTCGGCGATGGTGTCGCTGAAGTGTGGTCGGGGTCCGGGTGGTCTGCAGATGAGTGTTCCTCTGAGGGTGGTGTTGGGATCGGTGTGGATCTGGAAGTGCATGTGCTCGGCGGTGGTGAGGGTGTCCTCGGTGTTGGTCAAGACTCTGAGGGTGTCTTTATGAAGGATGGCGATTCCTCCTCCCACTCCATTGGTGTGGTCTCTGAGGGAGATCTTGTAGCCTTCTGGGATGGCTATGGCGACGTCTGGTGCCGAGGTGGTGTTCAGCCAGGTCTACATCAGGAAGGCGACGTACGGGTTGGTTGAGTCTAGGAGGTCCCAGAGTTCGATGGCATGCTTGCGGGCGGATCGGGTGATGAGGAGGATGCAACGGAGGTGGTTGGGTTGTCTGGTTGAAGGTTTCGCGGGCCGGATGCTGGTGAGGCTGCAGTTGCGGCAGGTGAAGGGCCCTTGGGTGTGCTTCAGGGTGGCCCGGTAGCAGGAGTGGTCATGTCCAATGTTGAGTGCATGGAGGGCGCTGGAGTCGTATTGCAGTCTGGTCTTGTGGCGGTTGCGGGGTCCAGGGGTTCTGGCGCTGGGCGTGGGCGTGGGCCAGGTGCGGACGGGCGCAGATGGGCTTGCCTTTGGTGCGCCTTTGGCGCGCCAGCGTCGCACCCGCTGCGCGCGTCCGCTGCGCTTCCGCGCGGCGACCTCCTAAAGAAGCCAAGTGGGAGGGAGGGGCTGCTGGGAGGTGGGAGCGGGGCAGCCAATGGGCGAGGGGAAGGGACATAAAAGGCAAAAAGGGGGCAGGCCGCAGGGGAGCAGCGGCGGGAAGCGAGGAGCGGGGGGCACATGGGGCAGGGGGCGCAGGGGATGCCAACAGGCAGGGACAGAAAACAGAAGAAAAGCCAAAAACAGAAGAAATGGCAAAGGGAGAGGCGATGCAGCGGTCACCAGGGGCACAGGCTCACCAGCGGTGAGCTCCAGTCAGCGGCAGTGAGAGGGCGACACGAGCGCACAGGGGAAGCCATGCGGCATGTGGGGTGACCAGAGGTCAGGTCACAACCACTTCCGCGCGGCGACCTCCATAAGATGCCAAGTGGGAGGGAGGGGCAGCAGGGAGGCGGGAGCGGGGCAGCCAATGGGCGAGGGGAAGGGACACAGAAGGCAAAAAGGGGGTGGGGCTGCAGGGGAGCAGCGGCGGGAAGCGAGGAGCAAGGGGGGCACAAGGGGCAGGGGACGAAGGGGATGCCAACAGGCAGGGACAAAAAACAGAAGAAAAGCCAAAAACAGAAGAAATGCCAAAGGGAGAGGCGATGCAGCGGTCACCAGGGGCACAGGCACACCAGTGGCGGGCTCCAGTCAGCGGCAGCGAGAGGGCGACACGAGCGCACAGGGGAAGCCGTGCGGCGTGTGGGGCGACCAGAGGCTATCCAACATTTTTCCTTTTTGCTGCACTCAATGTAGTGGGAATAGAAATGTTTACCCCTCTGTTATCCAAAACTTTCCCTACTGTTGCTTTAATTGGAGTGAAAATAGTCATTTTTACCCCTCCATTATAAACACTTTCCCCCCTGTTGCATTCAGTGGAGTAGGAATAACAAATTTTTACCCCTCCACTATCCAACACTTTCCCTACTGTTGCACTCACTGGAGTGGGAATAATAATTTTTACCCCTCCACTAACTAACACTTTCCCTACTGTTGCACTCATTGGAGTTTGAATCGGAATTTTTAACAATCGCTATCCAACACTTCCCCTACTGTTGTATTTACTGGAGTGGGAATATTAATTATTTTCCTCTGCTATCCAACACTTTCCCTGCTGTTGCAGTTACTGGAGTGGGAATAATAATTTTTACCTCGCTGCTATCCAAAATGTCCCTACTATTGCACTCACTAGAGTGGGAATAGTAATCTGTACTCCTCCGCTATCAAACACTTTCCCTACTGTTGCACTCACTGGAGTGAGAATAGTCATTTTTTAGTCTCCGCTATCCAACAATTTCTCTACTGTTGCACTCAATGGAGTGGGAATAGTAATGTTTACCCCTCCACTATTCAACACTTTCCTTACTGTTGCAGTAATTATAGTGGGAATAGTAATTTGTACCCCTCTGCAATCCAACACTTTCCCTACTGTTGCAGTAATTGGAGTGGGAATAGTAATTTGTATCCCTCTGCTATCCAACACTTTCCCTTTTGTTGCACTCACTGGTGTGGGAATAGAAAATGTTACCTCTCCGCTATCCAACACTTGTCCTAATGTTGCACTTACTGAAGTGGGAATAGTAATGTTTACTCCTCCGCTTTCCAACTCTTTCAATACTGTTGCAGTAATTGGAGTGGGAATAGTAATTTGTATCCCTCTGCTATCCAACACTTTCCCTACTGTTGCACTCACTGGAGTGGGTATAGTAATTTTTACACCTCCGCAACCCAACATTTTCCCGACTGTTGCAGTAAGTGGAGTGGGAATAGTAATTTTTTCCCGTCCGCTATGCAACACATTCCCTACTATTGCAGTCACTGGAGTGGTAATAGTAGTTTTTACCTCTCCGCTATCCAAAATTCTCTCTACTGTTACACTTATTGGACTGGAAATAGTCATTTTTACCGATCCACTATGCAACACTTTCTCATCTGTTGCATTCACTGTAGTTCGAATAGTAATTTTTTCCCGCCCGCTATCCAACACTTTCCCTACTGTTGCATTCACTGGAGTGGTAATAGTAATTTTTACCTCTCCATCTATCCAAAATTTTCTCTACTGTTGCACTTATTGGAGTGGAAATAGTGATTTTTACCGATCCGCTATGCAACACTTTCTCACCTGTTGCATTCACTGTAGTTCGAATAGTAATTTTTTCCCGTGCGTTATCCAACACTTTCCATGTTGTTGCACTCATCGGATTGGGAATAGTAATTTTTACATCTTCGCTATTCAACCCTATCCTGTTGCACTCACTAGAGTGAGAATAGTATTTTGTACCCCTCTTCTATCCAACACTTTCCCTACTGTTGCACTCACTGGGGTGGGAATAGTAAGTTTTTTACTGTTTGCTAACCAACACTTTCCCTACTGTTGCACTCACTAGAGTGGGAATAGCAATTTCTACCTCTCTGCTATCCAAAAATGTCTCTACTGTTGCAATCACTGAAGTGAGAATTGTAATGTTTACTCCTCTGCTATCCACCACTTTCCCTACTGTTGCAGTAAGTGCAGTGGAAATAGTCATTTTTACCCCCGCTATCCGACACTTTTCCTACGGTGGCACTCACTGGAGTCGGAATAGTAATTTTTACCTCTCTGCTATCCAAAAATATCCCTATTGTTGCACTCACTGGAGTGGCAATAGCAATTTTTACCCCTCTGCTATCCAACACTTTTCCTACTGTTGCACCCACTGGTGTGGGAATAGGTTTTTACCTCTCTGCTTTTCAACACTTTCCCTACTGTTGCATTCACTGAAGTGGGAAGAGTAATTATTGTCCCTCCGCTATCCAAAACTTTCAGTGCTGTTGCAGTTACTGGAGTGGGAATAATGATGTTTACTTTGCCGCTATCCAACACTTTCCCTACTGATGAAATCACTAAAGTGGGAATAGTAATTTGTACCCCTCTGCTATCAAACACTTTCCCTACTGTTGCATTCGCTGGAGTGAGAATAGTAATTTTTTACCCTCCGCTATCCAACAATTTCTCTAATGTTGCACTCAATGGAGTGGGAATAGTAATGTTTACCCCTCCTCTATCCAACACTTTCCCTACAGCTACATTCACTGTAGTGCAAATAGAAATGTTTACTACTCTGCTATCCATCACTTTCCCTACTGTTGCACTCACTGGAGTGGGAATAGTAAATTTTACCTCTCTGCTATCCAACACTTTTCCTACTGTTGCACTTACTGGAGTGGGATTAGTAAGGTTTACCCCTCCGCTACCCAACACTTTCCCTACAGTTGCACTCAATGGAGTGGGAATGGTAAATTTCACCCCTCCGCAATCCAACACTTTCCTGACTGTTGCCGTAATTGGAGTGGGAATATTAATTTTTTCCCGTCCTCTATTCAACACATTCCCTACTGTTGCACTCACTGAAGTGGTAATAGTAATTTTTACCTCTCCGCTATCCAACATTTTTTCTACTGTTGCATTTATTGGAGTGGAAATAGCAATTTTTACCGATCCGCTATCCAACACTTTCTCACCTGTTGCATTCACTGGAGTTCAAATAGTAATTTTTTCCAGTCCGCTATCCATCACTTTCCCTGCTGTTGCACTCACTGGAGTGGGAATAGCATTTTTTTCCTCTCCACTATCCAACCCTTTCCCTAATGTTGCACTCACTAGAGTGAGAATAGTAATTTGTACCCCTCTGCTATCCAAAACTTTCCCTACTGTTGCACTCACTGGGGTAGGAATAGTAAGTTTTTTACCATTTGCTATCCAACACATTCCCTACTGTTGCACTCACTAGAGTGAGAATAGTAATTTGTACCCCTCTGCTATCCAACACTTTCCCTACTGTTGCACTCACTGGGGTGGGAATAGTAAGTTTTTTACCATTTGCTATCCAACACTTTCCCTACAGTTGCACTCAATGGAGTGGGAATAGTATATTTTACCCCTCCGCAATCCAAGTCTTTCCCGACTGTTACAGTAATTGTAGTGGAAATATACATTTTTTCCCGTCCTCTATCCAACACTTTCTCTACTGTTGCACTCACTGGAGTGAGAATAGTAATTTGTATCCCTCCGCTATCAAACACTTTCCTTACTGTTGCACTCACTGGAGTGAAAATAGTAATTGTTTACCCTCCGCTATCCAACAGTTTCTCTAATGTTGCACTCAATGGAGTGGGAATAGTAATGTTTAACCCTCAACAATTCAACACTTTCCCTACTGTTGCAGTAATTGGAGTATGAATACTAAGATTTTGCCCCTCCTCTATCCAACACTTTCCCTACAGCTACACTCACTATAAAGGGAATAGAAATGTTTACCGCTCTTCTATCCAACACTTTCCCTACTGTTGCACTCACTGGAGTGGGAATAGTAAATGTTACCTCTCCGCTATCCAACACTTTTCCTACTGTTTCACTTACTGGAGTGGGAATAGTAATGTTTACCCATCCGCTTTCCAACTCTTTCAATACTGTTGCAGTAATTGGAGTGGGAATAGTAATTTGTATCCCTCTGCTATCCAGCACTTTCCCTTTTGTTGCACTCACTGGAGTGGGAATAGAAAATTTTACCTCTCCGCTATCCAACACTTTTCCTAATGTTGCACTTACTGAAGTGGGAATAGTAATGTTTACCCCTCCGCTTTCCAAATCTTTCAATAATGTTGCAGTAATTGGAGTGGGAATAGTAATTTGTATCCCTCTGCTATCCAACACTTTCCCTACTGTTGCACTCACTGGAGAGGGTATAGTAATTTCTACCCCTCCACAACCCAACATTTTCCCGACTATTGCAGTAAGTGGAGTGGGAATAGTCATTTTTTCCCATCCGCAATGCAACACATTCCCTACTGTTGCAGTCACTGGAGTGGTAATAGTAATTTCTACCTCTCCGCTATCCAACATTTTCTCTACTGTTGCACTTATTGGAGTGGAAATAGTAATTTTTACCGATCCACTATGCAACACTTTCTCACCTGTTGCATTCACTGTAGTTCGAATAGTAATTTTTTCCCGCCCGCTATACAAAATTTTCCCTACTGTTGCACTCACTGGAGTGGTAATAGTAATTTTTACCTCTCCTCTATCCAACATTTTTTCTACTGTTGCACTTATTGGAGTGGAAATAGTAATTTTTACCGATCCGCTATGCAACACTTTCTCACCTGTTGCATTCACTGTAGTTCGAATAGTAATTTTTTCCCGTGCGTTATCCAACACTTTCCCTGTTGTTGCACTCACCGGATTGGGAATAATAATTTTTACATCTTCGCTATTCAACCCTATCCCTAATGTTGCACTCACTAGAGTGAGAATAGTAATTTGTACCCCTCTTCTATCCAACACTTTCCCTACTGTTGCACTCACTGGGGTGGGAATAGTAAGTTTTTTACTGTTTGCTAACCAATACTTTCCCTACTGTTGCACTCACTGGAGTGGGAATAGCAATTTGTACCTCTCTGCTATCCAAAAATGTCCCTACTGTTGCAATCACTGAAGTGAGAATTGTAATGTTTACCCCTCTGCTATCCACCACTTTCCCTACTGTTGCAGTAAGTGCAGTTGAACTAGTCATTTTTACCCCCGCTATCCGACACTTTTCCTACTGTGGCACTCACTGGAGTCGGAATAGTAAATTTTACCTCTCTGCTATCCAAAAATATCCCTAATGTTGCACTCACTGGAGTGGCAATAGTAATTTTTACCCCTCTGCTATCCAACACTTTCCCTACTGTTACACTCACTGGTGCGGCAATAGGTTTTTACTTCTCTGCTATTCAACACTTTTCCTACTGTTCCATTCACTGGAGTGGGAATAGTAATTATTGTCCCTCCGCTATCCAACACTTTCAATGCTGTTGCAGTTACTGGAGTGGGAATAATAATTTTTACCTCGCCGCTATCCAACACTTTCCCTACTGATGCAATCACTAGAGTGGGAATAGTAATTTGTACCCCTCCGCTATCAAACACTTTCCCTACTGTTGCACTCGCTGGAGTGAGAATAGTAATTTTTTACCCTCCGCTATCCAACAATTTCTCTAATGTTGCACTCAATGGAGTGGGAATAGTAATGTTTACCCCTCCAAAATTCAACACTTTCCCTACTGTTGCAGTAATTGGAGTATGAATACTAAGTTTTTACCCCTCCTCTATCCAACACTTTCCCTACAGCTACACTCACAGTAGTGCAAATAGAAATGTTTACTACTCTGCTATCCAACACTTTCCCTACTGTTGCACTCACTGGAGTGGGAATAGTAAATTTTATCTCTCTGCTATCCAACACTTTTCCTACTGTTGCACTTACTGGAGTGGGATTAGGAATGTTTACCCCTCCGCTACCCAACACTTTCCCTACAGTTGCACTCAATGGAGTGGGAATAGTAAATTTTACACCTCCGCAATCCAACACTTTCCCGACTGTTGCTGTAATTGGAGTGGGAATATAATTTTTTTCCCGTCCTCTATCCAACACATTCCCTACTGTTGCACTCACTGAAGTGGTAATAGTAATATTTACCTCTCCGCTATCCAACATTTTTTCTACTGTTGCATTTATTGGAGTGGAAATAGCAATTTTTACCGTTCCGCTATCCAATACGTTCTCACCTGTTGCATTCACTGGAGTTCGAATAGTAATTTTTTCCAGTCCGCTATCCATCACTTTCCCTGCTGTTGCACTCACTGGAGTCGGAATAGTAATGTTTTTCTCACCACTATCCAACCCTTTCCCTAATGTTGCACTCACTAGAGTGAGAATAGTAATTTGTACCCCTCTGCTATCCAAAACTTTCCCTACTGTTGCACTCACTGGGGTGGGAATAGTAAGTTTCTTGCCATTTGCTATCCAACACTTTCACTACTGTTGCACTCACTAGAGTGAGAACAGTAATGTGTACCCCTCTGCTATCCAAAACGTTCCCTACTGTTGCACTCACTGGGGTGGGAATAGTACGTTTTTTACCATTTGCTATCCAACACTTTCCCTACAGTTGCACTCAATGGAGTGGGAATGGTATATTTTACCCATCTGCAATCCAAGTTTTTCCCGACTGTTGCAGTAATTGTAGTGGAAATATACATTTTTTCCCGTCCTCTATCCAACACTTTCCCTACTGTTGCACTCACTGGAGTGAGAATAGTAATTTGTATCCCTCCGCTATCAAACACTTTCCCTACTGTTGCACTCACTGGAGTGAGAATAGTAATTGTTTACCCTCCGCTATCCAACAGTTTCTCTACTGTTGCTGTAATTGCAGTGGGAATAGTAAATTTTACCCCTCCGTTATCCAACACTTTCCCTACTGTTGCAGTAATTGGAGTGGGAATAGTAATTTGTATCCCTCTGCTATCCAACACTTTCCCTACATTTGCAGTAATTGGAGTATGAATAGTAATTTTTACCCCTCCGTTATACAATACAATACAATACAATACAATACAGATACATTTGTAAAGCGCTCTACATACCCGTGAGGGTCTCAAGGCGCTGGGTGGGGGCTGCTACTGATCGAAGAGCCAGGTCTTGAGGAGTCTTCTGAAGGCCAGCAGGTCCTGTGTCTGTCGTAGGTTGGTAGGGATAGTGTTCCAGGTCTTGGCGGCGAGGAAGGAGAAGGATCTGCCGCCGGCGGTGGTTTTTCGTGTGCGAGGTACTGTGGCGGGGTGAGGTTGGCAGAGCGGAGGCTGCGGGTGGGGATGTGGAAGTTGAGTCGATGATTGAGGTATACTGGTCCGGTGTTGTGGAGGGCCTTGTGTGCGTGGATGAGGAGTTTGAAGGTGATCCTCTTGTTGACGGGGAGCCAATGCAGGTCTCTCAGGTGGGGTGTGATGTGGTTGCATTGTGGGATGTCGAGGATCAGTCGTGCCGAGGCGTTCTGGATGCGTTGCAGCCGCTTCAGGAGCTTGGTTGTAGTTCCTGCATAGAGGGCGTTCCCGTAGTCCAGTCTGCTGGTGATGAGTGCATGAGTGACGGTCTTTCTGGTGTCGGGGGGATCTATTTGAAGATTCTGCAGAGCATACGGAGGGTGTTGAAGCAGGATGCGGAAACTGCGTTGACTTGCTTGGTCATGGAGAGGGTGGAGTCTAGGATGATCCCCAGGTTGCGTGCTTTGTTGGTGGGTTTTGGGGCTGCTCCTAGCGATGTTGGCCACCAGGAGTCGTCCCAGGCGGAGGGGGTGGAGCCGAGGATGAGGACCTCTGTCTTGTCTGAGTTCAGCTTCAATTTGCTGTGCTTCATCCATTCGGTGACTGCCTTCATTCCTCTGTGGAGGTTGGCTTTGGCGGTGTGGGTTCTCCGGTGAGGGATATGATCAGCTGGGTGTCATCGGCGTAGGAGATGATGTTGAGGCTGTGTTGTAGTGCGACGTGGGCGAGTGGTGTCATGTAGATGTTGAACAGCGTCGGGCTGAGGGAGGAACCCTGTGGGACGCCGCAGATGATCTCGGTGGTCTTGGAGCTGAAGGGTGGGAGGCAGATGCTCTGGGTTCTGCCGGTGAGGAAGGAAGTGGTCCAGGCTAGGGCCTTCTCTTGGATTCCGGCGTCATGGAGGCGTGCTGCTAGAGTGCGGTGGCAGACCGTGTCGAAGGTTGCTGATAGGTCTAGAAGGATGAGGGCGGCTGTTTCTCCTTTGTCCATCAGAATCCTGACATCGTCGGTGGCGGCGATGAGGGCGGTCTCGGTGCTGTGGTTGCTGCGGAAGCCTGACTGAGATGGGTCCAGGATGTTGTTGTCTTCGAGGTAGCGGGTCAGCTGTCTGTTGACAATCTTCTCCGTGACTTTCACCGGGAAGGGGAGCAGGGAGATGGGCTGGAAGTTCTTGAGGTCCGCCTTGGGTTTCTTTAGTAGAGCATTGATCTCGGCATGCTTTCAGCTTTCCGGGAAGGTTGCTGTCTCGAAGGAGGAGTGGATTATTTTCCGGAGCTGGGGTGCGATGGTTGTGCTGGCTTTGTTGAAGACGTGGTGGGGCATGGGTCAGAAGGGGATCCGGAGTGTATGGAGTTCATGGTCTTGATGGTGTCTTCGTCGCTGACGTTGGTCCAGGCAGTCAGGCGGCTGGTGGAGGTCGCAGGACTGGTTGTCTCGGCGGTGGGTGTGGGGCTGTCGGAGTTGAAGCTGTTGTGGATGTCGGTGATCTTGTGGTGAAAGAAGGTGGCCAGGGAGTCGCACAGGTCCTGTGAAGGTGGGATGTCGTTGGTGTTGGACCTGGGGTTGGAGAGTTCTGTCACGATGCTGAAGAGCTCTTTGGAGTCGTGTGCGTTGTTGTCTAGGCGGTCCTTGAAGGCGGTCCTTGAAGGCGGTCCTCTTGGCGGTCCTGATGAGTTGGTGGTGTTTGCGGGTGACGTTCTTGTGGGCTGTGTAGCTGTCTGGTGCATGGCTGTGGAGCCATTTCTTCTCCAGCTTCCGACAGGTGTGCTTGGAGGTCCGGAGGTCTTCGGTGAACCACACGGCTTTCTTGTTGGTGTGATTGGTTGTGGAGGTCTTGAGTGGGGCGAAGGAGTCGGTGCAGTTGTTGATCCACTGATTCAGGTTGGTAGCGGCAGTGTCGGGGTCGGTGGGGTCGGCGGGTGGTCTCAGGGCAAGGGTGGTTGTTTAGTTGGTCCTTGGTGACTTTGCCCCAGCAGCGGCGTGGCAACTGTTGGGTTCGGTGGTGTGTGGTGGGTTTCCTGAAGTTGAAGTGGACGCATCTGTGGTCGGTCCAGTGAGGTTCGGTGGTGTGGCTGAAGGAGACGTGGGGACTTGCTGAGAAGATGGGGTCCAATGTGTGTCTGGCGGCGTGGGTGGATGACGTCACGAGCTGTTTGAGTCCGAGGTTGGCGAGGTTGTCGATCAGGGCGGTGGAGATGGCGTTGTTGTTGTTTTCGAGGTGGAAGTTCAGGTCCCCGAGGAGGATGTAGTCTGTGGAGGCGATGGCGTGGGTGCTGATGAGGTCGGCGATGGTGTCGCTGAAGTGTGGTCGGGGTCCGGGTGGTCTGCAGATGAGTGTTCCTCTGAGGGTGGTGTTGGGGTCGGTGTGGATCTGGAAGTGCATGTGCTCGGCGGTGGTGAGGGTGTCCTCGGTGTTGGTCAAGACTCTGAGGGTGTCTTTATGAATGATGGCGATTCCTCCTCCCACTCCATTGGTGTGGTCTCTGCGGGAGATCTTGTAGCCTTCTGGGATGGCTATGGCGACGTCTGGTGCCGAGGTGGTGTTCAGCCAGGTTTACGTCAGGAAGGCGACGTACGGGTTGGTTGAGTCCATTCACTGGAGTGGGAATAGTAATTATTGTCCCTCCGCTATCCAACACTTTCAATGCTGTTGCAGTTACTGAAGTGGGAATAATAATTTTTACCTCGCCGCTATCCAACACTTTCCCTACTGATGCAATCACTAGAGTGGGAACAGTAATTTGTACCCCTCCGCTATCAAACACTTTCCCTACTGTTGCACACGCTGGAGTGAGAATAGTAATTTTTTACCCTCCGCTATCCAACAATATCTCTAATGTTGCACTCAATGGAGTGGGAATAGTAATGTTTACCCCTCCAAAATTCAACACTTTCCCTACTGTTGCAGTAATTGGAGTATGAATACTAAGTTTTTACCCCTCCTCTATCCAACACTTTCCCTACAGCTACACTCACTGTAGTGCAAATAGAAATGCTTACTACTCTGCTATCCAACACTTTCCCTACTGTTGCACTCACTGGAGTGGGAATAGTAAATTTTATCTCTCTGCTATCCAACACTTTTCCTACTGTTGCACTTACTGGAGTGGGATTAGTAATGTTTACCCCTCCGCTACCCAACACTTTCCCTACAGTTGCACTCAATGGAGTGGGAATAGTAAATTTTACACCTCCGCAATCCAACACTTTCCCGACTGTTGCTGTAATTGGAGTGGGAATATAATTTTTTTCCCATCCTCTATCCAACACATTCCCTACTGTTGCACTCACTGAAGTGGTAATAGTAATTTTTACCTCTCCGCTATCCAACATTTTTTCTACTGTTGCATTTATTGAAGTGGAAATAGCAATTTTTACCGTTCCGCTATCCAATACGTTCTCACCTGTTGCATTCACTGGAGTTTGAATAGTAATTTTTTCCAGTCCGCTATCCATCACTTTCCCTGCTGTTGCACTCACTGGAGTCGGAATAGTAATGTTTTTCCCACCACTATCCAACCCTTTCCCTAATGTTGCTCTCACTAGAGTGAGAATAGTAATTTGTACCCCTCTGCTATCCAAAACTTTCCCTACTGTTGCACTCACTGGGGTGGGAATAGTAAGTTTCTTGCCATTTGCTATCCAACACTTTCACTACTGTTGCACTCACTAGAGTGAGAACAGTAATGTGTACCCCTCTGCTATCCAAAACGTTCCCTACTGTTGCACTCACTGGGGTGGGAATAGTACGTTTTTTACCATTTGCTATCCAACACTTTCCCTACAGTTGCACTCAATGGAGTGGGAATGGTATATTTTACCCATCTGCAATCCAAGTTTTTCCCGACTGTTGCAGTAATTGTAGTGGAAATATAATTTTTTTCCCGTCCTCTATCCAACACTTTCCCTACTGTTGCACTCACTGGAGTGAGAATAGTAATTTGTATCCCTCCGCTATCAAACACTTTCCCTACTGTTGCACTCACTGGAGTGAGAATAGTAATTGTTTACCCTCCGCTATCCAACAGTTTCTCTAATGTTGCACTCAATGGAGTGAGAATAGTAATGTTTAACCCTTCACAATTCAACACTTTCCCTACTGTTTCAGTAATTGGAGTATGAATACTACGATTTTTTCTCCTCCTCTATCCAACACTTTCCCTGTAGCTACACTCACTATAGTGGGAATAGAAATGTTTACCACTCTGCTATCCAACACTTTCCCTACTGTTGCACTCACTGGAGTGGGAATAGTAAATGTTACCTCTCCGCTATCCAACACTTTTCCTACTGTTTCACTTACTGGAATGGGAATAGTAATGTTTACCCCTGTGCTTTCCAACTCTTTCAATACTGTTGCAGTAATTGGAGTGGGAATAGTAATTTGTATCTCTCTGCTTTCCAACACTTTCCCTTTTGTTGCACTCACTGGATGGGAATAGAAAATTTTACCTCTCCGCTATCCAACACTTTTCCTAATGTTGCACTTACTGAAGTGGGAATAGTAATGTTTACCCCTCCGCTTTCCAACTCTTTCAATACTGTTGCAGTAATTGGAGTGGGAATAATAATGTGTATCCCTCTGCTATCCAACACTTTCCCTACTGTTGCACTCACTGGAGTGGGTATAGTAATTTTTACCCCTCCGCAAGCCAACATTTTCCCGACTGTTGCAGTAAGTGGAGTGGGAATAGTAATTTTATCCCGTCTGCTATGCAACACATTCCCTACTGTTGCAGTCAATGGAGTGGTAATAGTAAATTTTACCTCTCCGCTATCCAACATTTTCTCTACTGTTACACTTATTGGAGTGGAAATAGTAATTTTTACCTATCCACTATGCAACACTTTCTCACCTGTTGCATTCACTGTAGGTCGAATAGTAATTTTTTACCGCCCGCTGTCCAACATTTTCCCTACTGTTGCACTCACTGGAGTGTTAATAGTAATTTTTACCTCTCCGCTATCCAACATTTCTCTACTGTTGCACTTATAGGAGTGGAAATAGTAGTTTTTACAGATCCGCTATGCAACACTTTCTCACCGGTTGCATTCACTGTAGTTCGAATAGTACGTTTTTTCCCGTGCGTTATCCAACACTTTCCCTGTTGTTGCACTCACCGGATTGGGAATAGTAATTTTTACATCTTCGCTATTCAACCCTATCCCTAATGTTGCACTCACTAGAGTGAGAATGGTAATTTGTACCCCTCTTCTATCCAACACTTTCCCTACTGTTGCACTCACTGGGGTGGGAATAGTAAGTTTTTTACTGTTTGCTAACCAACACTTTCCCTACTGTTGCACTCACTAGAGTGGGAATAGCAATTTCTACCTCTCTGCTATCCAAAAATGTCCCTACTGTTGCAATCACCGAAGTGAGAATTGTAATGTTTACCCCTCTGCTATTCATCATCATCATCATCAAATCTTTATTTCGGCCACCAGGGCCATAAAAGAGAACAAAGTACAGCATTACAATACAATAAAAACAATAAAATTCCATAAGCAGTAAGTTTTTAAAATCGTCAAGCAATTAGCTAATTTGCAAAGACTTGGTGTAGCGCATGCGAGTGAACCACATGGAAGTTAAGAATTTTGCCACTGCAAATACTACTGGGGGGGAAAGATCTGTTTTTAATATTCTGAAAGCGGGGGCACAATGTCTAAAACCCATATTACTAAGGAGGGGCCGAAGCCAGTAGTTCCTTGCTCTTCGGTAGGTAGGGCAGAAAAATATAATATGGAGATCCGTTTCCTCATGGAGTAAACAAGTGGGGCATTGAGCGGTGTGGTTTGAGTGTGCCCACCGGGTTGTGTAGGCCCTTAATGGGAGTGTGTTGTAACGCCATTGCATAAAGAGTTTCCTCGTTAAAGGCGGGCCCATATCATCATAAATAAGCTCTAGTTGGAAAAAGTCTTTAAAGCCTAGAAAGTATGCTATTTGGGAGCCCACTCGGGCACTTGTAGTGGCAACACTCAGATGGTACTCGAAATAGACCTTGGAGATATACCTGCGGGGAATCTTAGGACAAGCCGATGCCGGATCGGACCACAACTCCGGTCTACCAAGTGCCCCGCAAATACGTTTGATGTAGCTGAGCCATGGAATTGAAGTACTTTTGCACAACCGCAGAATTTCCCCCAGCTCAGCTCTGTATTTCGAGAGATCCTTGGACGACCAGAGTTTGCACCAGAAGGTCAAGGGTTTAAGACCTAAGACCTCTGAGATCGGTCTTAGGCCCAGATCCAGTCTAAGCGGCATGAGTGGGGTGCTAATCGGTAAAGCAGTCAGTCGTCTAAGAAAGTCGTTCTCCGTGGTCTGAAGCTTCTGCCCCATAGTGTGGCCCCATAACTCAGCTCCGTATGTCACTGATGCTCTTGCTTGGGTTTTGTAAATCTGCAAGAGGGGCGCGAGCGGCCTGTACGTTAGTCCCTTCGCCATTCTTGCAATGCCCCCCACAAGCTGAGAGAGTTTCATGTTCATCTTAGTTAGGTGGGGGTCCCATGACATGGACTGATTTAATACCACCCACAGGTATTCAAACGTATATACCCGTTCTAACCTAACTGTCCCTATAGAGGGCGGGGCTCGGGTTCTGGGGGGTGGATTGAAGATCATATATTTCGTTTTTGCAGCATTGATCTCCAATCCGCGGTCCGCACAGAAACACAGAAACCCATCTAGAACTCTCTGTAAGCCCATGGGGGATTTAGAAAGCAGCAGGGTATCATCCGCAAACATAATTGCCATCAAGCTTAGGAGCATCGGTGTTACTCAACTCATTGAGGAAGCTTATAACCCCATTAACAAAGAGGCAAAAGAGAGTGGGTGCGAGAACACACCCCTGGCGTACCCCCCTGTCAACGGGGAAAGCGTCAGACAGGGAGCCATCCCTGCCACAACTTACCCTGGCAAAATTCCCCTGGTGCAGTCTCTTCAAAGTTATTAGTATGTCAACCGAGACCCCTAGGTCCGATAGGACTGCCCACAGTTTGTCCCTTGGGACCAAATCGAAGGCGGCCCGTAGATCCACGAAAATCGTGTATAGACTGCCGCCCTCGAAAAGAATCGTTTTCCAGTAGATGAGGTGCAAGTGGAAAATTTGGTCACTAGTCGATATCCCCCTTTGGAACCCTGCCTGGTACGGGCTCATGATCTCGTTATCAGCGATCCAATCCTGGAGGCGATTTAGCAAGAGTCTACCAAAGATCTTTTGAGGGACATCAATGAGGCTAATAGGTCTGTAATTGGCCGGGAGCAGAGGAGAGCCCTTCTTAAAGATTGGGACAATCTCTGCCCCCAGCCAAGTACCAGGAATAGCCATGCCTTCAAGGATAGCGTTAAAGAGGATCGTGAGGTAGGGCACCCAAACATCCGGCTCCTGTTTGAATAGATCACCAGGGATGCCGTCCAGCCCCGGTGCCTTCCCAGATGCCGGGCCGACTACGACCGCACGCACCTCATCGACCTTGAAAAGTTCCATCGCCCCACCTTGGTATAAAGTAGAAGTAGTACTGTTAGGGGCAGCCTGTGGTGATTTATAAAGGGACTGAAAATGGTCTTGCCAGACCTTTGGTGATATATTGGAAAGTGTGGCCGGAACTAGCTCCTCTAGGCCAGAGTTGACACAACACCAGAATTTGCGTGAGTCTCCTCTGGCCAAGAAAGTAGTCAGTCTTTCCCACTTATCATACTCCCATTCACCCTTGGCGTTAGTAATCAGGGTTTTATAAGCTGCTCTTCTTACCCTGATTTCATCTCTGTCCTTTCCCTCTTTAATGGAAAGCAAAAGTTCGGTTTTTGCCTTCCGGCAGGTGTTGTTATACCATAGGGGGAGGGGACTTTTCCTGGCTGGCCTATTTATGTTTTGAGTTAGGCATTCAGAGAGGTGTTTGACCAGATCGTCGTGGATCTGTCCCAGTTGCATAAAAATGTTCTGGGGAGCTTCCTCTATTTTAAGTGCCTCAAGCTTTTCAAAAATAGGAATAACCTGAGCGTATAATAGGGGGAGCTTCTCTTGGTGTGAGACTAAGTGTTCCCATTTTACTCTACGCCTATTATTGGCAAGATCCAAGGAGTTCTCCGCGTGAGTCCCTGGAGTACCTCTAGCCTCCAGCCCAGGATGGCCGTAGACTAGTTAAAGGGCATTGTGGTCACTGTCCTCCCTGGCTATAACTCTAAAATCCCTTGCACATGTCCATGAAGACAGGGGGACCATGACATAATCTATACGAGATTCGCTGCCCTTTCGGTTAAATGTACATCTGGAGGGGGTGTCTGACTTTAACCTTCCATTGCAAGCCCTAAGACCAAATTTCAGAGACAAGGAGGTGATTTGTAGAGCTAAAGGGGAGCATGCTCTTGCGGCCGGGGCCTGTGGAAGGGGTATAGACCACAGGAGGTCTTCCTCCGAGGTAAGTCCCTCCAAAGTGCCTGGGAGGGGCTCATATTGGCAATTTAAATCGCCACCGATGATAAATGGGATGCCCTCCGGAATTGCTTGCAGGAACATCACTAGCTTCGCTATAGTAGACGATTCCTGTGTGATATTCACTGGTCGTGCATAGATATTAACCAGGAGAAGATTATGAAGGTTAGGCCATTCCAGCAATACAGCTAGAACATCTTCTGAGTCAGTTGGAAAAATAGAGGCCTTACACCCCAAATCGATGGCTACCCATATGGCTAAGCCTCCGGACGGGCGACCTTTTCCCCCCAGGTTGCATGTGCTGAAAATGTAGCGAAGCCAGTGTGGGAAACATCTTCCCTTGCCCAGGTCTCCTGAAGGAGGCAGATATCTTTGCCCCCAATGAAGGAGCTCCAGGCCGGGTTAATCCATTTGGTGGCTAGGCCCGCGACATTCCAAGATAAAATCTTGAGGGGAGACAAAGCAACCGTCACGAGTTGTGGAACTGGGCTATAGGCCATATCAGAATATGGCTCCCGGTGCAAATTAAAAGGGAGAATGGGAATTTGAGCATTGCTGACCATAGCAGAATTAGGCGGAGAGCAAGTGGTCCCCACAGGGCTGTCTACATTTGAGTGAGTAGAACAATGCTCCTGCGCAGTTGGGGTGTCAGAAAGCGGAGGGGGAATACAAGAGAAGGTTTGGTACAGAGGTATGCCACCCCCCCGAGTGGGTGGTCAATCCACCAAGTCTAGGGAACTGTACCTATTATAAGTAGGGAGATAGTCAGGGCAAGGAGGAACCAAAGAAGAGGGGTCCCTGCAAAGCCCTCGGCCGCCCCAGTTCCCTCTCCTGCGAACCAATGCCCAGCGATCTTGCTCCTGGTCGGGCATTATATCTGGGTAGAAGAATGTAAGTGGTAGAGGTTGGATAGAGGAACCCTGGGTGTTGTGAGGCTACCTGCATATGTGTGCCACCGTTCGGGGATCTCGGAAGTTGATCAGTACACAGTCTCCCTTGATAAGTTTGCTCGTGGACCCCAGCCACGGAACCCTCCTCACCATGAGGACCTCGCTATGAGTGCCCTGAGGTAAAGGTCTGTTTAAGGAGAGCCAGTGGATAACCTTATTTTTTAGCGCATCGACTGGCTCTTTGGCAAGGGGACGAAGTTCAGGGATGCCAGTTAAAATGACAGTGTATGGGGCAGCTTCCGGGGGTAAATGAATTGGCCTATATCCAAGATCAGTACCTTGTATCCCTGATATGGGTTCGGGTGCCATCCCATGGGAGTTAGAGACAGTGGGGCAAGGTGGGGGCAGCGGTTCAGATGTGCGGGGGATGGGTACAGTTTGAGTACAGGACTGAGAGGATTTAGACGAAGGGCAACCTTCCTTTACAGGGGGGATTTGGGAGATGTATGCTAGTTGCCTATCTGGTCTAGGTGCTTCTAGAAGTGATTGAATTCCCTTCTGGAGATTCACTAGAGATGTTTCCACCAGAACCAAACGGTCCAGTAGTGGCGTGAGTGAATTCTTCAGAAGAGAACTTAGGTCCTGGAGAGAAAGGCCCGCCACACATGGTGTTGGGTTATGACTCTGCAATGTGTGGGCGGGTAAGTCTATAGGATCTGACCCTGTTTCGATTAGTCTTGGGTGGTTGAATGCACTCCGTGGGTTAGGCTTGGTAATCTTGGGCTTTTGCCCTTTGGCGGTTTGTGCCTTTCTTTTTCTCTTCGAAATTGCACCCCCCCATGCCCCCTGACTGGGTAATTTAGTTGGAAAATTGCTACGGGGAATATTAGTCTGGTCGGGGGATGGAAGATTGGTATTAGATTAAGCGGGGTGTGGCCTTGGTGGTGGCAAGGAAAAAATACTAAGTTCAGTTGGGACAGAGATGTCAAGATCGTTAACTGAAATAGTCGGGGTGGCAGACTCAGAAATAGCAGAATCAGAGGCAACAATAGCTACCGTAGGTGCCTGTGCGTGAGCTGGAGAGATAGCCTGTGCAAGAGGGCCCAGGGAGGATCTTCTTACCCAGTCGATCTCCTGGGAGATGCGTCTTTCCAGGACCGTAATCTCGTCAATCAGCAAAGAGCCAGCCTTGGCGAAATACATATCCAAAGTGCCAGAGGCAGCTCCAGCAGCAAGCGCAGATTTGCTTCTAGTTTCCCTGGCAGACATGAATGGGATCGGGCGCGGTGCCTCGAGGGGCCCTAGGATTAACACAGGAAAATATAGGAGTGGGGCCCTGGGCCTGGCTCGCCCGTACTCGAACGGCCTCAAACGGCCCGCTCTTAGCCCGGTCTTCGCCCCGGACTGCGCCATGCACGTGTCCCGCTATCGCGTATAGGCGGGAGTGTGCTATTATTCGTCGTGGCAGGAAGAGGAGGAGTTGGGAAGAGGCACCAGGTGTGAAGAGCACCGAGCAACCTGGTCCTCGCAGTCCCGGTAGTTGTAGAGTCCTGGCTGAAACAGCATCCCCTTTGCCTGCAGCAAAGCGTCCCCACGAGGGTAGAGCAGCCTCCGGTTCAGAAATAGCCCAGGTAGGTAAAATCCAATGTTCGAGCCTGCGAGCCGCTCCCGCGAAGCGGGGGCCGCGAGGCTTAAAATACCAGCTGGGGGAGGAGTCGGGAAGAGGCACCAGGTGCGAAGAGCACCGAGCAACCTGGTCCTTGCAGTCCCGGTAGTTGTAGAGTCCTGGCTGAAACAGCGTCCCCTTTGCCTGCAGCAAAGCGTCCCCACAAGAGTAGAGCAGCCTCCGGTTCAGAAATAGCCCAGGTAGGTAAAATCCAATGTTCGAGCCTGCGAGCGGATTCACCACTTTCCCTACTGTTGCAGTGAGTGCAGTGGAAATAGTCATTTTTACCCCCGCTATCCAACTCTTTTCCTACTGTGGCACTCACTAGAGTCGGAATAGTAATTTTTACCTTTCTGCTATCCAAAAATATCCCTACTGTTGCACTCACTGGAGTGGCAATAGTAATTTTTACCCCTCTGCTATCCAACACTTTCCCTACTGTTGCACTCACTGGTGCGGGAATAGGTTTTTACCTCTCTGCTATTCAACACTTTCCCTACTGTTGCAGTGAGTGCAGTGGAAATAGTCATTTTTACCCCCGCTATCCAACACTTTTCCTACTGTGGCACTCACTGGAGTCGGAATAGTAATTTTTAACTTTCTGCTATCCAAAAATATCCCTACTGTTGCATTCACTGGAGTGCCAATAGTAGTTTTTACCCCTCTGCTATCCAACACTTTCCCTACTGTTGCACTCACTGGTGTGGGAATAAGTTTTTAACTCTCTGCTACACAATACTTTCCCTACTGTTGCATTCACTGGAGTGGAAATAGTAAAAATTGTCCCTCCGCTATTCAACACTTTCCCTGCTGATGCAGTTACTGGAGTGGGAATAATAATTTTTACCTCGACGCTATCCAACACTTTCCCTACTGTTGCCCTCACAAGACTGGGAATAGTAATTTGTACCCGTCCGCTATCAAACCCTTTCCCTACTGTTACACACACTGGAGTGGGAATAGTAATTTTTACCCCTCCGCTATCCAACAATTTCCCGACTGTTGCACTTATTGGAGTGGAAATAGTAATTTTTACCGATCCGCTATCAAACACTTTCTCACCTGTTGTATTCACTGGAGTTTGAATATTAAGTTTTTTCCCGTCCGCTATCCAACACTTTCAATACTGTTGCAGTAATTGGAGTGGGAATAGTAATTTCTACCCCTCCGCTATCCAACACTTTCCCTACTGTTGCACTCACTGGAGTAGGTATAGTAATTTTTACCCCTCCGCAATCCAACACTTTCCCGACTGATGCAGTAATTGGAGTGGGAATAGTAATTTTTTCCCATCCGCTATCCAACACATTCCCTACTGTTGCACTCACTGGAGTGGAAATAGTAGTTTTTTACAATCTGCTATCCAACAATTTCTCTTCTGTTGCACTCAATGGAGTGGGAATAGTAATGTTTACCTCTCTGCTATTCAACACTTTCCCTACTGTTGCAGTAATTGTAGTGGGAATTGTAATTTTTTCCCCTCAGCTATCCAACACTTTCCCTACTGTTGCAGTAATTGGAGTGGGAATAGTAATTTGTACCCCTCTGCTCCCCAACACTTTCCCTACTGTTGCACTCACTGGAGTGGGAATAGTAATTGTTACCTCTCTGCTATCCAAAAATATCCCTACACTTGCACTCACTGAAGTGAGAATAGTAATGTTCATCTCTCTGCTATCCACCACTTTCCCTACTGTTGCAGTAAGTGTAGTGAGAATAGTCTTTTTTAGCCCCGTTATCAGACACTTTTCATACTGTTGCACTCACTGGCGTGGGAATAGTAATTTTTACCTCTCTGCTACCCAACAATGTCCCTACTGTTGCACTCACTTGAGTGGCAATAATAATTTTGACTCCTCTGCTATCCAACACTTTCCCTACTGTTGCACTCACTGGTGAGGGAAAACGTTTTTACCTCTCTGCTATACAACACTTTCTCTACTGTTGTAGTAATTAGAGTGGGAATGGTAATTTTTACCTCTACGCTATCCAACACTTTCCCTAATGTTGTACTCATAGAGTGAGAATAGTAATTTGTAGCCCTCTGCTATCCAACACTTTCCCTTCTGTTGCACTCACTGGTGTGGGAATAGTAAGTTTTTTCCAATTCGCTATCCAACACTTTCCCTACTGATGCACTCACTGTAGTAGGAATATTAAAGCTTACCGATCCGCTATCCATAACTTTCCCTACTGTTGCATTTACTGGAGTGGGAATATTAATTTTTCCCCTCTTCTATCCAACACTTTCCCTGCTGTTGCAGTTACTAGAGTGGGAATAATAATTTTTACCTCTTCGGTATCCAACACTTTCCCTACTGTTACACTCACTAGAGTGGGAATAGTAATTTGTACCCCTCCGCTCTCCAACATTTTTCCTACTGCTGAACTCACTGGAGTGGGAATAGTAATTTTTAACCCTCAGCTATTCAACACTTATCCTTGTGTTGCACTCACCAGAGTGGGAATAGTAATTTTTACCTCACTGCTATCCAACAATTTCCCTACTGATGCACTCAATTGAGTGGGAATAGTAATGGTTACCCCTCCTTTCTCCAACACTTTTCCTACTGCTGCACTCACTGGAGTGGGATTAGTAATTGTTTACCCTCAGCTATCCAACACTTACCCTACTGTTGCACTCACCGGAGTGGGAATAGTAATTTATACCCCTCCGCTATCCAACACTTTCCCTACTGTTGCAGTATTTGGAGTGGGAATAGTACTTTCTATCCCTCTGCTATCCTACACTTTCCCTACTGTTGCAGTAATAGGAGAGTGATTAGTAATTTTTACCCCTCTGCTATCCAACACTTTCCCTACTGCTGCACTCACTATAGTGGGAATGGAAATGTTTAGCCCTGTGCTATCCAACACTTTTCCTACTGTTGCACTTACTAGAGTGGGCATAGTAAATGTTACCTCTACACTATTCAACACTTTTCCTACTGTTGCACTTACTGGAGTGGGAATAGTATTTTTTTACCCTTGGCTATCCAACACTTACCCTACTGTTGCACTCACCGAAGTGGGAATAGTAATTTTTACCCCTCCGCTATCCAACATTTTCTCTACTTTTGCACTCATTGGAGTGACAATAGTAATTTTTACCGATCTGATATCCAACACTTTTCCTACTTCTGCATTCAATGGAGTGGGAATAGTAATTTTTCCCCTCCCCTATCCAACACTTTCCCTGCTGTTGCAGTTACTGGAGTGGGAATAATATTTTTCGCCTCTCCGCTATCCAACACTTTCCCTACTGTTGCACTTAGTGAAGTGGAAATAGTAATGTTTACCCCTCGGCTCTCCAACACTTTCCCTACTGCTGCACTCACTGGAGTGGGAATAGTAATATTTATCCCTCCACTATCCAACACTTTCCCTACTGTTGCAGTAATTGGAGTGGGAATAGTAATTTCTATCCCTCTGCTATACAGCACTTTCCCTACTGTTGCAGTAATAGGAGAGTGAATAGTAATTGTTACCCCTCCGCTAGCCAACACTTTCCCTACTGCTGCATTCACTATAGTGGGAATATAAATGTTTACCCCTCTGCTATTCAACACTTTTCTACTGTTGCACTTACTTTAGTGGGCATAGTAAATGTTAACTCTCCGCTATCCAACACTTTTCCTACTGTTGCACTTATTTGAGTGGGAATAGTAATGTTTACCCCTCTACTATCCAACACTTTCCCTACTGTTGCATTAATTGGAGTGGGAATAGTAATTTTTACCAGTCGGCTATCCAACACTTTCCCTACTGTTGCACTCACTGGAGTGGTAATAGTAATTTTTACCTCTCCGCTATCCAACATTTTCTCTACTGTTGCACACATTGGAGTGACAATAGTAATTTTTACCAATCCAATATCCAACAGTTTCCCTACTGTTGCATTCACTGGAGTGGGAATAGTAATTTTTTCCCCTCCACTATCCAACACTGTCCCTGCTGTTGCACTTACTGGAATGGGAATAATAATTTTTACATGTCTGCTATCCAACACTTTCCCTGCTGTTGCACTCACAAGAGTGGCAATAGTAATTTGTACCCCTCCACTATCCAAAACTTTTCCTTCTGCTGCACTCACTGGAGTGGGAATAGTAATTCTTTTACCCTCCACTATCCAACACTTACCTTACAGTTGCACTCACTCGAGTTGCAATAGTAATTTTTACATCTCTGCTATCCAAATATGTCCCTACTGTTGCAGTCAATGGAGTGGGAATAGTAATGTTTACCCCTCCACTCTCCAACACTTTTCCTACTGCTGCACTCACTGGAGTGGGAATAGTAATTTTTTACCCTCCGCTATCCAACACTTTCCCTACTGTTGCAGGAATTGGAGTGGGAATAGTAATTTTTACCCCTCCACTTTCCAACACTTTCCCTACTGTTGCAGTAATCGGAGTGGGAATAGTATTTTTTATCCCTCTGCTATCCAACACTTTCCCTGTTACAGTAATAGATGAGTGAATAGTAACTTTCACCCCGCCGGTATCCAACACTTTCCCTACTGCTGCACTCACTTTAGTGGGAATAGAAATGTTTACCCCTGTGCTATCCAACACTTTTCCTACTGTTGCACTTACTAGAGGAGGCATAGTAAATGTTACCTCTCCACTATTCAAAACTTTTACTACTGTTGCACTTACTGGAGTGGGAATAGTAATGTTTACTCCTCAGCTATCCAACACTTTCCCTACTGTTGCAGGAATTGGAGTGGGAATAGTAATTTTCACCCCTCCACTATCCAACTCTTTCCCTACTGTTGCACTCACTGGAGTGGGAATAGTAATTTGTACCCCTCTGCTATCCAACACTTTCCCTACTGTTGCATTAATTGGAGTGGGAATAGTAATTTTTTCCCGTACGCTATCCAACACTTTTCCTACTGTTGCACTCATTGGAGTGGTAATAATAATTTTTACCTCTCCGCTATCCAACATTATCTCTACTTTTGCACTCTTAAGAGTGGGAATAGTAATTTTGCCCCTCCACTATCCAACACTGTCCCTGCTGTTGCAGTTACTGGAGTGGGAATAATAATTTTTACCTCTCCGCTATCCAACACTTTCCCTACTGTTGCACTCACTGAAGTGGGAATAGTAATGTTTACCCCTCCGCTCTTCAACACTTTTCCTACTGCTGCACTCACTGGAGTGGGAATAGTAATATTTACCCCTCCACTATCCAACACTTTCCCTACTGTTGCAGTAATTGGAGAGGGAATATAAATTTCTATCCTTCTGCTATCCAACACTTTCCCTACTGTTGCAGTAATAGGAGAGTGAATAGTAATTGTTACCCCTCCGCTATCCAACACTTTCCCTACTACTGCATTCACTATAGTGGGAATGTAAATGTTTACCCCTCTGCTATTCAACACTTTTCCTACTGTTGCACTTACTTTAGTGGGCATAGTAAATGTTAACTCTCCGCTATCCAACACTTTTCCTACTGTTGCACTTATTGGAGTGGTAATAGTAATGTTTACCCCTCTGCTATCCAACACTTTCCCTACTGTTGCATTAATTGGAGTGGGAATAGTAATTTTTAGCAGTCCGCTATCCAACACTTTCCCTACTGTTGCACTCACTGGAGTGGTAGTAGTAATTTTTATCTCTCCGCTAGCCAATATTTTCTGTACTGTTGCACACATTGGAGTGACAATAGTAATTTTTACCGATCCGATATCCAACAGTTTCCCTACTGTTGCATTCACTGGAGTGGGAATAGTAATTTTTTCCCCTCCACTATCCAACACTGTCCCTGCTGTTGCACTTACTGGAATGGGAATAATAATTTTTACATGTCTGCTATCCAACACTTTCCCTGCTGTTGCACTCACAAGAGTGGCAATAGTAATTTGTACCCCTCCACTATCCAAAACTTTTCCTTCTGCTGCACTCACTGGAGTGGGAATAGTAATTCTTTTACCCTCCACTATACAACACTTACCTTACAGTTGCACTCACTCGAGTTGCAATAGTAATTTTTGCATCTCTGCTATCCAAATATGTCCCTACTGTTGCAGTCAATGGAGTGGGAATAGTAATGTTTACCCCTCCACTCTCCAACACTTTTCCTACTGCTGCACTCACTGGAGTGGGAATAGTAATTTTTTACCCTCCGCTATCCAACACTTTCCCTACTGTTGCAGGAATTGGAGTGGGAATAGTAATTTTTACCCCTCCACTTTCCAACACTTTCCCTACTGTTGCAGTAATTGGAGTGGGAATAGTATTTTTTATCCCTCTGCTATCCAACACTTTCCTACTGTTACAGTAATAGATGAGTGAATAGTAACTTTCACCCCGCCGGTATCCAACACTTTCCCTACTGCTGCACTCACTTTAGTGGGAATAGAAATGTTTACCCCTGTGCTATCCAACACTTTTCCTACTGTTGCACTTACTAGAGGAGGCATAGTAAATGTTACCTCTCCACTATTCAAAACTTTTACTACTGTTGCACTTACTGGAGTGGGAATAGTAATGTTTACTCCTCAGCTATCCAACACTTTCCCTACTGTTGCAGGAATTGGAGTGGGAATAGTAATTTTCACCCCTCCACTATCCAACTCTTTCCCTACTGTTGCACTCACTGGAGTGGGAATAGTAATTTGTACCCCTCTGCTATCCAACACTTTCCCTACTGTTGCATTAATTGGAGTGGGAATAGTAATTTTTTCCCGTACGCTATCCAACACTTTTCCTACTGTTGCACTCATTGGAGTGGTAATAATAATTTTTACCTCTCCGCTATCCAACATTATCTCTACTTTTGCACTCTTAGGAGTGGGAATAGTAATTTTGCCCCTCCACTATCCAACACTGTCCCTGCTGTTGCAGTTACTGGAGTGGGAATAATAATTTTTACCTCTCCGCTATCCAACACTTTCCCTACTGTTGCACTCACTGAAGTGGGAATAGTAATGTTTACCCCTCCGCTCTTCAACACTTTTCCTACTGCTGCACTCACTGGAGTGGGAATAGTAATATTTACCCCTCCACTATCCAACACTTTCCCTACTGTTGCAGTAATTGGAGAGGGAATATAAATTTCTATCCTTCTGCTATCCAAAGCTTTCCCTACTGTTGCAGTAATAGGAGAGTGAATAGTAATTTTTACCCCTCCGCTATCCAACACTTTCCCTACTACTGCATTCACTATATTGGGAATGTAAATGTTTACCCCTCTGCTATTCAACACTTTTCCTACTGTTGCACTTACTTTAGTGGGCATAGTAAATGTTAACTCTCCGCTATCCAACACTTTTCCTACTGTTGCACTTATTGGAGTGGTAATAGTAATGTTTACCCCTCTGCTATCCAACACTTTCCCTACTGTTGCATTAATTGGAGTGGGAATAGTAATTTTTAGCAGTCCGCTATCCAACACTTTCCCTACTGTTGCACTCACTGGAGTGGTAGTAGTAATTTTTATCTCTCCGCTAGCCAATATTTTCTCTACTGTTGCACTCATTGGAGTGACAATAGTAATTTTTACCGATCCGATATCCAACAGTTTCCCTACTGTTGCATTCACTGGAGTGGGAATAGTAATTTCTTCCCCTCCACTATCCAACACTTTCCCTGCTGTTGCACTTACTGGAGTGGGAATAATAAGGTTTACCTCTCTGCTATCCAACACTTTCCCTGCTGTTGCACTCACTAGAGTGGCAATAGTAATTTCTACCCCTCCACTATACAAAACTTTCCCTACTTCTGCACTCACTGAAGTGGGAATAGTAATTCTTTTCCCTCCACTATCCAACATTTACTTTACTGTTGCACTCATTGGTGTGGGAATAGTATTTTTTACCTCTCTGCTATCCAAATATGTCCCTACTGTTGCACTCACTGGAGTGAGAATAGTAATGTTTACCCCTCTGCTATCCAACACTTTCCCTACTGTTGCAGTAATTGTAGTGGGAATAGTAATTTTTACCCCCGCTATCCAACACTTTCCCTACTGCTGCATTCACTGGAGTGGCAATAGTAATGTATACCCCTCCACTATCCAACACTTTCCCTACTGTTGCACTCACTGGAGTGGGAATAGTAATATGTACCCCCACGCTATCCAACACTTTCCCAACTGTTGCACTCACTGGGATAGGAATAGTAATTTTTTACCCTCCGCTATCCAACACTTTCCCTACTGTTACAATCACTGGAGTGGGAATAGTAATTTTTACCTCTCTGCTATCCAAAAATGTCCCTACTGTTGCACTCACTGGAGTGGAATACTAATGTTTACTCCTCTGCCATCCAACACTTTCCCTACTGTTGCAGTAATTCTAGTGGGCATAGTAATTTTTATCCCCCGCTCCCGCTATCTGACACTTTCCCTACTGTTGCACTCAGTGGAGTGTGAATAGTATTGTTTACCCCTCTGCTATCCTACACTTTACCTACTGTTGTAGTAATTGGAGTGGGAATAGTATTTTTTTCCCATCCACTATCTAACACTTTCCCTACTGTTGCACTCACTGGAGTGGGAATAGTAATATTTACCTCTCTGGTATCCAAAACGTTCCCTACTGTTTGTTCCTTCCTGCACTGAGCCCCAGTATCCACAGACGTTACCGGTCATTGCCTGGAGGAGGCTGGCCTGGGCCACCCCCCTTCCATTGATCCACAGCTCTGTATTACCGAACGCTGAACTCTCTTCACAGAAACTTGCTAGAACCTCGAATAAGTGAGTCTGAGACTGTGACTGTGAGGGGGTGTGGGTTGTAGAATATTACACGGTCTGTGGTCTGTGTAGTAAACCTGCCGAACTGTACTTTTTGTACTCTCAGTAGGCTGATAATCCACTCATTGAATATTTACCTTTAAGGTCAACCCTGACTAAGTGATTGCTGGTATACTGTCTCATCATACTTAATATAGGGCTTGTAACTGAGAGTTATACCGTGGGGACTTAATCAGTCGGGTTTGGTTTATGGAAAATCCTTGCTTGCGTATAAGTGCCAAGCTTTTTGTTCTAATTATCTGAAGTAATCTGTAAAGAATCAGTTGTTTTCTGACAGGGAGACATGTCTAAGAGGAAGCAACCTATGAAAGGCTACAGTGGGGAGCAGCAGTGACAACTCTTGATTCATTTCTGACCATGGCTGCAAATGTTTTGTCCAACGAAATTGCTATAACTGAACGGAGACTCTTGTTGGAATTGAATAGCTTGCCCTTGAGTCTGGTACCATTGAATACCTCACCCCATACAGTGGAAAGTGAACTTGTTCCATCGCCATTGGTCATCACGCACTTAACAGATGAGGCTGATGGTAACCAAAATGAAGGCCCCTTCTTATTTAAGCCACCAGTAAAAAAAAGAAAAGAGGTGGAGGTAGGAAAGCAGCCCCCAGCAAAAAAAGCAAGTAGTCCTATCTATTGAAGAGCAAATTAATGTGGGATTGGGACAAATTGTAAGTATACTCTCTTTAAAATTAGTAGAAATTGTAAAGTGGCACCTAAGCCCTATTATTGTCAGGCTGGATAAACGTGAATCACTACTGCTTCAGACTTATGAACGTCTTACTACCAGTACCCAGGTTCTCACAGGCTTAGTACCGGGTGGACAGATGTATCCGTCAGCGGCTGAGGTGAAGGATAGCAATAGCCACTTACAGAATAGGGGGTTGCCATCTAATAATAGTATCCAAAGGCTACAAAAATGATCACAGCAGTTAATGAGTGATAGTATGCAGAACCCAGGTAGTATAGGCGCACAAGGAACGACTGTCCTTCCCGGAGTTGGCATGACCCAAGAAATGTCCCCAGACTCAGACTCACACAATCTACCGGGGGTAGCACCTGAGGAAACCCGATTAATTAATGGGAAGGAGCCCAGTGGCCCGAAACTTCCTAAATCCAACAGCCTTTTGAGACCAAGTACTGAAGTTCTGCACCTGCCTCCTGAGTCAGACTCGCTTGTGACTGTCCTCGTAGGAGTTCCTCCCTTACAGGAGAACTCCAAAGAGACTACAATGGACCTAATACACAAGGTAATACACTGGCTGGATAAATCGCTATCACATGGTCGATCCTTTGCCCCCCACATTATCATGGCCAGAAGAGTTGGTTGGGTAGGGAAAGACAGGAGTGGGGATTGCATTGTAGTTAATACAACCCACCAGGTATACGTAAGAGCCATGTTACAGGGGCAGATGAGAGTTGAGTTTTCCACAAGAATTATGGGCTCTTCCACTTTCCTTCTTCTATCCAGAAGGGCCACTATATCCTAGCTTTGAGGGAAGTAGATGCATTCGACCCCAAGGGAGGACGTTGCAAACACAAGAAGTGGGTACTAATAGGAACTTATTAATCCCCTTCACAAATAGATTTGCACCATTAAGGGATTTGGATAATGTGGATTGACAGCCAACCCCTTCTGCGATAGCGCATAGTATCAGTCCTATTCTAAGAGCAGAACCGATTAGTTTGTACCAACTTCCCCGTGTCAAAGTGATAGATCCTCTGGTCTGTACCTTTATGACATGGAACATTGCAGGTCTAAAGCCAAAAAAAGATGATGAACAATGGCTAGCGGTAATAAAGGTGGGTCACATTATTGCACTTCAAGAAACCTTGAACACTTCTGACTCTTTTGTAATGGTTGGTTTTGCCTCATGTTCTAAACCTGCTTCCCCATCAACTGCAGGAAGAGCAAAGTGTGGCTTGCTTACACTAATTTTGTTAAAATTATCATGCACCATTAAGGGTTTGCCTAGCCTCTCTCCACCTTTATTAGCAGTAGAATTTATATTTCCAGGCAGTGTTACTTTGGTGATAGTAAACTTTTACAATCATTTTGTAGGGATCACGAGAGTGAACACCTAACTGCTCTTGAAAGCTTTATAGTGGATTTTTCACAGGAGAGAGATTCTCCATACGAAATCGTTATAATGGGGGATTTTTTATATACATCGTTGCAAAATAAAATGCTTGTCAAATGGAGAGCTTGATGAAGATTTTCCACCTATGGCCCATTTTGAACACTATATCCAAGGCGCCCGGCTAGAACGTTTATTAGCAAGTACTAATCTACACTGTTTAGAGTCTGGGCAAGAAGCAGAGGTGATACCATCTTTCTTTGGAAGAGGATGCAGTTCTACTATAGATTATTTTGTAATATCAGCCCCTGTATACCAATATATGCGGGAAGTTAGGGCGGCTCAAACTGGTTTTAGTGACCATAATCCCATTATTGCAGAGTCTAAGGGTCTTATGGTCTTTCGGAGTGCGGAGCTAAAAACCTTCGCTAATGGGGATTTTCGACCCGCGGTCCAGGATCAGAAAATAAGATGGGAGAAAATTGTCCCCAAATTCATTTTAGCAGAGTTATACACGGAGGGCAGAGAGAACATTGAGCAATGCCTTAATGAGTATAGTGAGCCCACAGAAGTAGTAGAGGCCTATGATAAACTAACTAAGCTATTTGGTAAAAAGTTAACCTGTAAAAGATCATGGCAGGCACTAAGGAGGTTAAGTGGTTTAACGCCGACTGCTCTAAAGCCCACATAGCCCTTATGGTTGCATTCAAAGCTTACCCAGAGATCCCGACCTAACTAAAACCCAAATGAAAGCATATGATTCAGCCTTATAAATAAGGAAGGCTGCTTTAAGGGATCAGGCATGGGAGGACCTTACACAGGCGAGCGCACAAGCTAATAGTGCAAAATTCTGGAGGGTAGTAAATAGCTCCTTTTTTAAAGATAATAACACTACAGGAATGGCGTGTGTAATTCCAGCCAACCGGTGGGTTAGTCACTTTGGACAGATTTATGCAGAGGTTGTCACTGAACAAACTGGTCCCCCGTGGGAACCGAGTGCCTTACCACTCGCTTTAAGGTTTGAGGTCAAAGTTCAAAAGGCGATTGAGGGTATTTCTGCACGAAAAGCCCCTGGGCCCGATGGAATACCTGCGGACCTCTTTAAGTCAGACTCAGGCACATGGGCAAAAAATGTTACCGGGGTGTTCAATGCGGCTATAAGGATAGGTCAGCCCCACTCTTGGTCAACGGCGGTGATTTTGCCAATGTACAAAAAAGGTGCTAGGGACGATCCGGGCTGTTATCGTCCAATTCCTTTGTTGGACTCTGGAGCGAAAATAATGGGCAAAATAATTTTAGATCGCCTAAGCACCTGGTTGGAAGAAAAGGATGTATTGTCAGAATTACAATTTGGTTTTCGTAGGAGCAGAGGTACAGTGGAACAATGTATGAACCTACTCATGATTACTAGTAAATATACCCTAGCCAAAAAAGGATGTATGTTTTTGGCTTTTATGGATTCGACGTCCGCTTTTGACAGGGTAAACAGGTCTAAGTAATGGCAACTGTTGCTGGAAATAGGGATGGATAGGAATTTAGTATGTTTTCTGCTCTGGTCCCATCTTAATTTGTCCGCCTCTGTAAGGTATAACGAGAATGGCTCCCTAACCAATGCCTGGAAGGTAAAAAAAGGAGTGAGGCAGGGGTGCATTCTTGCACCGGTTTTTTTCACAATATATTTAAATAAGTTGGGAGCAGTGCTATCTCACTCATGTTTAGACATCCCTAGCGTAGGTTCCAAATCGATTGCAGCACTTTTATATGCAGATGATGCAGTTTTACTTGCCAGGACCCCGATCACTTTGAAATCTGTAGTTAATTCTTTTATTGATTTTATGACAGCTCTTGACCTTGCAGTCAATTTTACTAAATCTCACACAATGTCACTTGGTAACTTAAAATGACAGAAAAAATCCCTTCCATGTAAAGGAGGAGTGCTAAACAATGTTCCAACATACCCGTATTTGGGTGTGTTATTCGATGAAAACGGCACTTGGGTAGCACAGCGTGTGCTAAAGAAAAACACTTTGGCAAGAGCTGTATCCAGCTTCACTGGATTTTGCTAGAAGATTAGGGAGTAAACCCATACAACCACTTCTGAAAATTTACATTGGGAAATGTGTTGCTATGACAGTGTACTACAAAGTACAGCTGCTAATAACCATTCCATACAAAATAATGCTGCGAACAGAATACTTACTGTACACCCTGAAGAGAGTCTTCATACTACTGCACTCAGTGAAGGTGGCTAAAGGAGAATTTTTCAGGGTGGGGCTTACAGAACCGTCCATACCCAAAAGTGGCTCACTCATAAAGTTGCCAAGTAGAGCACAGAACAACATCACAGGTCTTCAGGAAATAAAGAACGAAGAGCGACTTTCAGAATAGTAACAATTTTCACATGGCTGTGAAGAAAGTCATGTTTCCAGCTCCCCATTAAAGATGAGTTGGAGGCCAGCACATTCGCAAGGTCTCACAGACAAATTGCAAGCACCAAGTCACAAGGAACCACCCACGGTGTCTGTAAGTTCCACACTGGTACACAATGCTGCTGCATTCCTGAAACTACAACTGCCTTTCAATACTACCAATAAGCAAAATATAGGTGATAAATGGTGTGCATGGATAGAGACATTTGATGAATTCATCAATGCACTTGAATAGACTGATAGAAAGATTATCAAGTATCTCAAACATCTTGCTGGTGACAGTGTTAAAGAAATCATAAAGAAAATGCTATGAACTGATGAAGAAATCACATATTAACAGATTAAACAAACGCTGAATCTAAAGTTCAATCCAGTACCAAACGTTGATTATGAAAGATACATTTTTAGTCAAGGATGCCTAAAAGTTGGTGAAACCACTGACGAACTTGTGAAGAGACTTGATTCCCCTTATCAAACACAGTAAGTTCAATGAATTTAATGATGAGGAAGTTGTTAGAGTTATTGATGGAAATTCTTTCATTTAGACGATGAATGCTGAGAGAAACTCTTAGTCTGGAGTGAGAGTTGATAGCTGCCAGAACTGAGGAGCATGCTGAAAGACAAGCCTCTGACATGGAGGCTGGAGGTGCCCAAAGTGAATCAGTCATGAGCGTAAAAAGTAAGCCAAAGTAAAACAATGAAGGACAGAAAGTGCTGTCTACATGTAAAAAGAGGTTATGTTTTAGTTGTGGAATTTCAATTCCACATGAACGTAAATGTCCCGCCTTTAGCCAGATACGTAAAGGCAGTGGGAAGAAGAACCATGTTGTGGTACTCTGTAAAGCGAAGTAAAAAGCAAGTGCGTCACAGCGTGAAGAACATTTGCCAGAATCTTCCATTAGCAACGTTCAATGCAACTCCACAAGGCCAAGCTGGGACATCAATTGAGGCAAATTGACACTAAACAAAGTCGGTTGTCATCTAAATCATTGTCAGTTCGTCCGCCTCTGTATCCAGTAAAAGTGAGGAAGACGGTTGCACCATGTCAATTTTTACCTCAGAGAAAAGACCGCATGTCGGACTGTTTGCATGTGAGGAAAAATGTGAGTCAAAGAAAAGTCGACATGTCAAAGCACCAAAGTCATACAAAAATTGTCCACAAATATTATTTAAGATAAATTACCACTCAATACCTTTCATCATCGACAGTGGTTCATCAATACATATAATATAAATATAATGCCTTATGAGAAATATCATAAATTCTCTCCATTACCTTGACTTATGCCTTTGAAAACTAAAGTGTGCACTTGTGTTGCATCAACACCCATAAAAGGTCAAGGTTCATTTGTAGTGACATTGAAACATAAGATGACAAAGGTGCAATCACCCATCTATGTGCTCCATGGTACAGCAGCAAATGTCTGTCTGCTCTGTTTCAGTAACGCTGCTGATATGGGACTGATTTCTTTGAATTACAACCTGAATGGTCACCACAAAATAGTAAGTCAATTTACTTAATTGTTTCATGGGTTGGGAAAGCTAAAAACGATGAAAGTAAAGTTACACATTTATGACGGTATCCGCCCTGTTGCTCAGAGATATAGACAAGAAGCTGTTGTAAAAGAACTTGAATCATTACTTAAACACAGCATTATTGAGCATTCAACTGGTCCAACGCCATGGGTTTTCATTCATTCATTTATTCTTTATTTCGGTCACACGGACCATAAAAGGGTTACAACATAAAACAACTCATGAAGATAAAATACATTTGTAATTTACAATCAATTGACCAGACTATAAAACAATCATTCGTTTGATGATGACTTAATGCATTGATTACGGCTGTGCCACATTGATGTTAAGAATTTTGCAACTGCAAATACAATTGGGGCCGACAAATCTCTTTTCAGGATCCTATAAGCAGGAAGATAGCGCCTGAAACCCAGATTTTTAAGTATTGGAACGAGCCAGTAGTTTCTTGCTCTTCTGTATGCTGGACAGAAGAATATTATGTGCAAGTCACACTCCCTCGCGTAGGCGCAGGCTGGGCATTGTAGTGAAGTCTCAAAATTCGTCCAGCGAGCAGTGTGCACTTTGAGAGGAAGGGTGCCATACCGCCATTGCATAAAAAGCTTCCTAGTAAGCGGGGGGCCAATGTTATCATATACAAGCTCCTGGAGATATGAGTCTTTTGTCCCCAAGAATTTACCCGTTAGGGACCTCTCCTCTCCATGGGTTTTCTCATAGTGGTATTATTATTTATTAAATTTATATGGCGCACAGCTACCCGGAGGTTTCCCGGCGCCTGTGAACACGATGGATAAGAGGTAAGAGCTAGACGTTAGGAAAATAATTAAAGGTACTACTGAATAAAAAGCCAGGTTTTTAGGCCTTTTCGAAATTTGAGGTAGTGTTGTTTGACACGTAAGTGAGTTGGAAGAGAGTTCCATAGGGAGGGAGCCAGATAGGCAAAGGATCGACCTCCCATTCTGGCTCGTTTGATCCTAGGAACTTGGAATTTGTATTGATTAGAGGATCGTAGTAGGCGTGGGGGTTGGTAGCGGTGTACCAAGGCACGAAGATAGTGGGGGGCTAAGCCAGAATTAATTTTATTCATGTAACAGAGGGCTTTAAATTCGGCTCGACTGTCAATTCTCAGCCAATGAAGTTCACAAAGTGAGGCTGAGATGCAAGTCCTGTTGGGTAGTTTGCAAAGCAGTCTAGCTGAGGAGTTCTGGACTACCTGCAACTTGCGGAGCACTTCCTTGCTTGCCCCAGATAAAGTACATTGCCGTAATCTAATCTGGAGGCTTCTAGGGCCTGGATGACAGTTTTTTGAATAGACGGAGGAAGCATCCACAGAATTTTCCTAAGCCACTTGAGAATGGCAAAGCAGGTGCAGGCAACTTTAACCACTTGTTGCTTCATCGACAATTGGTCGTCGATGATAACGCCAAGATTACGAGCCGATTGAGATGGGAGGGGGGGGGATCACCCATTTGTGGCCAGTGATGGGATTCCCAGCGAGTTTTATTATTACCGAAGATGAGGAGTTCGATTTTCCCACCATTTAGTTTTAATTCGTTCTCATGCATCCAGTCAGCAATCTATTTTAGTCCTGGCTGGAGCACTAATGTCTTTGAGGTCTCCTTGGAGGAGAGCCAGAAGATGAGCTGTGTGTCATCTACATAAGAGTATATTGCTAGCCCTGCTTGCTCAGCTATCATAGCCAGGGGGCTAACATAGATTTTGAAGAGCAATGGACTAAGTATGGAGCCTTGAGGGACTCCATACTGGGATACATGAGTCTTGGAATGAGCAATGGGGAGAAGACCTGAAAGGTCCTATTTGATAGAAAGCTGGACAACCATTTGAGTGCCATGCCAGTTACACCACTGGATTGAAGAATTTTTAAGAGAGAGGTGTGAGAAACAGTGTTGAACGTGGCACTTAAATCCAATAAAATAAGTGACACTGTCGCTCCTTTGTCGACCTGTTGACGAATGTTTTCGGTGACTCCCAGAAGTGTTTATTCCATTGAAAATCCGGCTCTGAAGCCAGACTGGAACGGATCCAGGATGTTTTGAGTTTCAGCGAAATTTGTAAGCTGGATATTGATGTGTTTCTCCAAACTTTTGGAGAGAACTCGAAGAAGGGAGATGGGGCGAAAGTTGGATGGGACCTCCGGATCAGTGTTAGCTTTTTTTAGCAAGGGTATGACCATGGCATGCTTCCAGGCTGCAGGGACCGTTGCTTCACATAATGACATGTTGAATAGTTCCATGATAATATTGAGTATAGGGGGGTCAAGTTTTTGAAGTACCGAGGGGGGAGCGGATCCTTGGGGGAGCCAGATTTGATACTGGTGAGAATACTATGGAAGGAAGAGATGTCAAGAGGAGTCCATTTGTCTAATAGGGTGTCGCTGTTAACTTGAGCGACTTCCTGGGGGAGGCATTGTGTTGCGGGGTAATTAGGTTGAGAATTAATTATAGTTGTCGTCTGTTTATTAAAATCAGAGTAGATGATATCTATTTTCTCTGCCAAAAATTTGGCTAAATTGTCACATTGTTTAGAGTCCAAACATGGGGGCTTGGGCTGACAAGTGGCACCTGAAAGTTCCTTTACAACTTTGAACAGCACTTTGGGGCACTTTTGAGTAAGTAAAATAGTTTGATTTGCGTGCTCCGCCCGAGCAGTGTTACACATTGAATGGTATTTGTTTAAGGCTAGTTTATACATTGATTTTTTTCGCCGGTTCATAATTTTGGCGCCAGCGTCTTTCCAAATTTTTGCATTTCGTTTTTTCTTTCTTGAGTTTTTCTGAAAACCAAGGGGTTGGGGGGTGGTGATGATTGCATTTCTTGTTGGACAAAGGCAGACATGCACCAATAGACGAGGTAAGCCATTGATGGAGGACCTCATCGTCATCTAGATTAGTGATTGAAGTGATTGGCATTGTGCTTTCAAGAAGGAGGTTGAGTCTGTTTATATCTAGATCTTTCCAATTTTTGCCGTTTCTTGACCCGAGGGGAACGAGGAATTCTTGGAGCTCTGCTCAGGTTTAATCTGGAATTCTACTAAAAAATGGTCAGACCAAGGGATCGGGATGGCAGTCTTGCACAAGACAGTGGTGAGGTTGGAGAAGATAGGATTGAGTAAGTTTCCCGCTTTATGGGTGGGGCCTGAGTTGTGAAGAGTAACGTTAATAGCGGCCAAATCAGCAATGAGATTGGCGCTGGTAGGACAGGAAATCTCGTTAAAATGTAAATTCAAATCACCCAAAATCAAGAAATTAGTGGCTTGTAATAATAAGGGGGCAATAAGATCAGGGAGTAAGGTGGCCCAAGGACCTGCTGGTCCCGGGGGGCGATAGATTAAGGTCCCAGAAAGGGTGAAGTTAGGTGAAATCAAAAGTTTGAAAAGACCGGCTTCGCAATCATGGAAGAATAAGTCATCCCATTTACATGTGTAGGAAGTTTTGAAAATTATCGCTATGCCTCCTCCCTCCTTAACGACACAGTTCTTTCCAAGGTACGTGTAGTTAGGGGGAAGTGCATTAGCAATATCGGGTCCGAAGCTATCGTTTAACCAAGTCTCCGTGAGGAAGATGGCATCTGGTTGGGAAACAGAGAGCAGGTCATAGATATCTCTTTTATGTTTTGGGAGTGATCTACAGTTAAGGCTGAAGAAAGTGAACTCTGTATATGTGGCGGTATTTTTCGTATTCAGGGCAGGTGAGATACTCAGTTTACTGGGAGTCGGGTTAGGGGAGAGAGGTAAGAAGGAGAATCCACAACTGGAGCAGTGCGAAGGGCTTATGTTGCAGGTAAGAGGTGAGCAATGAGTACTAAGTAGAGGCCGGAGGGATTGGAGGACTTTGCTGGAGTATTTGCATTTGTATTTGTGGTAGTGCCCAAAAGGACACTGAAGGAGCTTTACAAATATGCTTTGATATGGGCAAAGCAAACATGGCAATTGAGCAAGAACGACATCCATGTCCACATATTGTTGACATGATAATTCAACTAAAATGCACAAAGGTTTTCTCTTACGCTGATTTAAATAAAGGTTATCATCAGTTGGAACTTGAAGAAGATTGCAGGTGTATTACAACTGTATCTACACATGTAGGTCTGTTGAGATATAAAAGACTCAGTTTTGGTGAGTGATCGGCTGCAGAACTTTTCCATGACATCGTTCGGCATTTTATACAGCCGGTTGTGAATGCATTCAATTATACAGATGGCATATTGATTTTCAGTGCTACACAAAAGGAGCATGATAAAACTCTTAATCAGTCAAAAGGTCTTTATTTCGATTTACATCATAAAAGACATGCTATACATATAAAACACAATCCATAATAAATTGTCCTAGTATAGTCCATAAAATCCATAAATAAATACATACTAAAAACAAAATAAAATGTTATTAAATACAATACAAAGACTCACGACTGATACAATCAATAGTCGTTAAAATTTTTTTTTTTTTAAATAAGAACAAATTTCATAATATAATGAACAATAATAATGAACAATATGCTAAACCACCTGCAACATTATGTGTACTACTGAATTATAGACTCAAATTCCGGGTCCGAATTGACCAAGGAAATCAAACAAGTCATTGAAACTGGTACCGAAATGGCCTATTTTATACAAAAGCTTCACACAGAGGTTGTTGTTGACAGTAGCCTCATTGGGTTTAGGCGCTATCCTGGCACAGCACAGCAGACACCCTCATGCTTGAAGGCATATTGTGGCATATGCCAGTAGGCATGTGTCCCATACAGAACATGCTTACTCTCAACCCGAGAAAGAAAGTTTGGTCGTGGTATGGACTTGTGAACATTTCCATGTCTTCCTGTATGGAAAGCCTTCTATGCAGGTAACTGATCATCAAGCTTTATTAATATCTTTGGCAATATCTTTGGCAATCAATAAACCAAGATGCCTCCTCACATTCAAAAGTGGGGACTCCAATTGCAAAATCATGAATACACAATTGTATATCGTCCAGGGAAGGATCAAAACCCTGCTGACTACTTTTGTAGAGTGCAGATACAAGGTCAAGGTACTCCATTCAAGACGGCTGAAGCCTACATTAATTTCATTGTAAAGTCAAATACACCAGCTGCCATATCGTTAGCCCGGATCATTGCTGCCACAAGTCATGATAGTGACATGCTGAAGCTGAAAGACATATTCACACATTGGTTATACTGCGAGGGTCCAGAATACTATTTCTGGTGAGTTTAAGAGATAAGATAGATGAAATGACTCACGAAGGACATTGTAGTATTGTTGCCACCAAGAGAGCTCCCTGAGATCATGTCTGGTTTCCATATTTAGATGAGAGGGTTGAAAAGGAATTCAAGGCCTGTCATCCATGGAACTACCTCTCTGCGAGCATTACTCAACATACTCTTACCGTGTCAAAACTCCCTAAGCACGCATGGGAAAGAATAGCCGTCAATTTCTTTGGCCCACTTGACAATGGACATCATGTGATGGTAATTGTGGATGAGTACTTTCAATTTCCATTAACAGAGGATCTCTCATCCACTCACAACTCATGAGCGAGGCATTGAGAGACTTGGCAGCATTTTTGCAACATGTGGTGTTCCAGACATTTTTAAGTCTGATAATGGCCCACCGTTAACAGTAGAGAACTGTCTCATTGAGCAATTTATGAGTATGTTAAAGAAAGCAGCACAGCGTGCAACTCTTGAGAGGCTCAATTTGCAAACTATGCTGAATTCCACCCTACAAGTCTATTGTTCAATACCTCACTTGACCACAGGTGAAAGTCCCGAGACTTTATTGTTCAGGAGAGTAATGACAAACAAGTTACCTAAATGGACCAACAAAAGAGAAGGAGGTGATATTACAATAGCTTTAAAAGCTTGGTTAATTAAGATAAAATTAAAGCCTATGGTGACAAGAGGTGACATGCAAAGAACATAGAATTTAAGACAGAAAATCTACTGATCACCAACTGTGAAGGAGAAAATGTGATGCTCCATATGATGCTTCTCCATTCCACATTGTGTCCACCAAGGGGCATATGGTGACTGCCGAGTGTTCTTGCAAGTCAGTTACCAAAGACTCTTCTCACTTTCGACATTTGATTGATCAGTCTTCTGACCCAGATGGTCAAAGAAAGACTGAACCAGTGGACCCAGCAATTGTTGTTACTCCTTCACCGCCATCAATGGTTTCTGACAGTTAAGTTGACAGCTACTAGCTTCCAGTAACCAGATTAGGCCGAGTAATGAAAGCACCAAGAAGGTTGATTGAAGAAAAGTAATTGTATACATATATATTGGTGATTTGTAAAATGTTTTATTTAACAGAGGGTGAGATGTAATGTCTTATCATATTTTAGAACGGAACCCTTTTGGCTCCTAATGGACTCTGTAGAGCGGTGTCAGAGTGCAATGCCATGAAAGCTTGTTTTAGAATGTTGGATTGGCAGGTATGCAGAGCAGAATAAAGGTGTGTGATACTATGCTCCATGTGTGTGGCATGGTTATTTGTGGGTACACTATCTGGAAACAGGCCACACCATGGAGGGTTATGCCCAAAAGTCATCCTCAACAAGCAGTATGTCAGAAGTGGGAAAGATGTTAATCAACACTGAGCCAGTGTAAATGACAAAGACAAAAGAAAATGACTAGCCTATGATCAAGGTGCATGTGCGGGCAGCATTAGCAGTCAACTTAGGACATGTGGTGTATAAAACAACAAACTGTATTCAAGTCCACTGCTAAGTAACAACGGCAGATTGATACAAAAATAATAAAGATATTCTTTATTGATCTTTTTCATTTTGTGAAAAGTGACAAGCATGTGACGGACAAGCAGCAAATTGCGAAGTGGATCAGAAAAATGTCTGACCATGGACATGTGAATAAGTGCTAAAAGCATGAATGTCTTTTATTTCAATGAATACTGCAGCATGTATTGCTCCTCCACATGGTAAGTAATATGAATGGAGGCTTTCAACAGATCTTCATAGTGTCAGAAATGGCACGTTTAATATGCCTTGGTTTCTGTCCATTAGATACCAATCAAGGAACATATTCCATTCAAATAATCAATGTGCCTTGTGCACAAAGTGGTTTATTTAATCAGCCATGTTTTTCCTAAACATTGTTTCAAGTTGTGCCACCCTTCGTGGCAACTGAGATCTAGTGATCAGTCTGTGCTATCGGCTCCTCCCTTGGATACCAAGATTTCGCTACTGCACTAAGATAGACTAACTTACCAAAACTTCTCAGAAGGGAGACCAATCTTCTCACGTTTGGGAAAGCCTTGAGAACTTGCCTATTTTTTTCGATGTCGAATTAAGGGTCTAATAGTTGTTGTCCTAGTATCTCCTAGAGCCCATATACTGCTTGTTCAAATGATGAACTGTATACATTTAATTAAAAAAGCATGGAAATTGGAGGCTGTAATAGATGTTTGTCTCTGTCCTCATTCTCCCAATGTTGGCTTTGTTCCTGCTGGCAATTGTAGCGACCTCATAGCAATCTTGACATATCTAATGTAATCAATATCCCACATCAGGCACATGTAGACAAGACAGGCAGAGATGGAAAACTGCCAGGCAGATCTGCCTGAGACTTCAGCTCTTTCTAAGACTGGCAAAAATGCTATCTAAAGTTTCATCAGGACTTACCTGCATTGGGCCTCTGCCCATACAAACCGTGAGCGAAAGAGTATAAAGAGTTGAAATGCTGCAGCCTCATGGATACTAGCTCCTGAAGCAATTTCTTCATTGCAGTAGGTTGATGCACCTTGAAAGGTTTTATTGTGGCAACGTGAGCTAGGATACAGTAGCTACAAATACATTTGCAAATTCTAACCCTTCACTTTCTCCCTAGGAATTCTAGCTGACTCAGAACTGCAAGTCATTGGGACTAGTATTTCAGCAAGTTTGAAATTCCTGTTATTGTTGGCATGATGTTCCTCAGAGTATACATACTCTTTGTTATAAGTCGTTCTGACAATGGATGCCATACTGAAGACGAGTTGGTCACCCAACTTGCAAGAAAAGGAAGGCATAAGTTAAAATTCCTTCTCTGAACAAGCTTATGTGGGAAGACCTGACAAGCAAGAGGCCAAAGCTATGTAAATTGTGAGGTTAGGAGTAAGCAGTTATCTGAACAAGGTGGTGGTCTCTGCCACCATAGGTCTCTGTCAGGAATTACCAGGACCCACTGAAGCAGGTTCAAACGTCAACTCCTACAGAAACTGAAAACAAACAGGACCCCACAACTGTAAAGGAAAACAGCAAAGATATTTGCCAAGTCTAATAGATAAATTGCATTATAGCCGGAAATTCTATAGTAAGAGCTTAAAACCTACTTCAAGAAATACTGTGACCCCCTTAGGATAGAAGGTTCCAGAGCCACAGAAGTGTCTCACAGCTTACATATTAGTGTCAATTGACAAGTCCATTTAAATGTCAAAGAAATGCACACAACACAAAATAGAATCCAGCACAAACAAGCAGGTGAAGGGTTACCAAACAACAGCTCCAACAACAAACCTAGTTCAAAATCTGTTATTCACAAAAATATCAGGAGTGTAAAACATGAATCTCCAAAAAACGACGAGGAGCAGCACATGCAAAAATTCAATTTACGGGGGCCGTGGCTTGGCGCCCTCGGAGAATGGCGGCGTCCAGGTGAGGCACTCTGACGAGCCCGGAGGTTCCCGTGCTCCATCATCGCCGTCCGCGAATTCAAGATACGCCAAAGTCGTCGGAAGATGGGCGGCTTATTTTGAACTCCTCGCCGCTTCTTAAGATGCAAGGATAACGCGGCTCTTCAACAAGTGAGTTCATCTGGTGGTGCTGAGGTTCCGTGTCCGCCATTTTAGATTCTATGCAAGCAGCAGCATTCTTTAACAACACGGAGATGTCGGCTTTGACACCATGCGCGTCTACTCTTCTGCTGAGCTCCTCTCTTTTCGGGGCAAGGCGGCTAACTGCCGCTGCGTCTTTCCTGGTAGGCGGGCATTGAAGAAGAGCTGTCCCGGATGTGGCTGGCGTCTGACCGGACCCAACGCAGTTTCTCCCGCGATACTGCCCACTCACCACTCACTGCTTTCTCCTTAATACCAGGTCCCTTAGCAGACATTCTTTGGATATTTACAAACTGCTATCGGAGTCTATGCCGCTCTGCCTTTTTCTAACTGAGACTTGGCTGGGGGAGAGCTCTGGCCCTGATCTAGCCAATGCCGTTCCTGCGGATTATATCATCATCAGGACAGACAGGGTTGCAGGTAGAGGTGGCGGGGTGGCCATGGGGGTTGACAAGCGCTTTTCCTGTGCGACTTTTCCGATTGAGAATATCGCGGGATGTGAGTCCCTCGGTTTCACCCTGTCCTTGTCCCCTCACCAAGCCTGTGTCGGGCTTTTAATATATAGAGCTCCGGGACCGTTAGGTCTTTTTTTTGAGGAATTGCAGGCTGCGCTTTCCGTACTCTGCCTAAAATCTGAACACTGCATACTGTTGGGAGATTTTAATCGTAATCAACACAATTTTAACAAGAGAGTCCTAGGGAAGATTTAAAGACCACTAAAGGATTATTTCCCCAAATAACTGATAGCCAAACACAAAAATCCTAGGGTCTACGACCTACCTCTAAGTCTATTTCAGACCTATGTGGTAGTAAGCCTAACTTGAAGGAAGCTAGAAATAATACATGCAAAAGGGCAGATCCCTGTAAGGACAAGATCCCTCACTCACCAGAGGTGACATGCTTCATCATAGGGACTCTCCTCCCAAGGGAAAAACCTAGTTCCCTTGAGGGCTACAACCCCCTCACTGAGAGGGAGGAGCTCAGGGATGTTTTTATTGTTGGTATTGGAGGACTAGCTACGTCCATGTATGATGAGCTGATAAGTGTGAGTAAGGGTGCAGTGCAATGATGTAAAAAATTAAGTGAAAAACTGGTGAAAGACTAAAACTGGCTAGGAGGCACCGAGAACAACTTTAATCGAGGGGCGCCTACTGTCAGGATTAATCTCCACATGGACATACGCAACGATACAGATGTTGTTAAATTGTGGGATATTACAGCCCCTTTGGGTTTGTCACCGTATATCTCTGCTCCCACACACAACAAAGGTCATATCCTCGACCAAGTTTTCTCTACCACATTGATTAACATGCTTCCCCCGGCCCCGGTATTGTGGTCCGACCACTTTTTAATAAATTTTCATATCCCCTCTACCACCGTGACTTCCATAAGATCGTTGAAAGCCTCCAGAAGGACAGCACAGGCATTTCACCGGGTGTCCTCTGAAATGCTGACACGTGCTCTCTCCCTCCACCCCTGTCAGCTATCCGGCAGTCTAGAGAAGGATCTGGATCTGCTACAGAGGTGGCTTGTAGATAGATTTGAGGAGCTAGCTCCTGGGAAAACTCCCAGCAAATTCTGCCGGCGCGCTTCTGCCCCATGGTTTACTCCCTCTCTCGGTGAGATGCGACGAGAGTGTAAGAAAGCCGAAAGGGCATGGCGTCGCCTTTATGATCCCATGGATAAGACTAAATATAGGGAAGCTATTAGGCTTTATCACAGCCATATTATGGCTGGAAAAAAAGCCTATTTTGAAAGAAGGATTGACGATGCTGAGAATACTAGTAAGGAAATCTTTGGCATCGTTAAGGAGTTTGTCTCCCCTACTTCGATCCTCCCCTCACATTCCCATACTGAATTCTGGGTTGGCCAGCTCGCAATCTTTTTTACCACTAAAATCAAATCTATACAAGATACTTTTTCCCCTATGAGTCTTGTATCTACACCTGAGACTAGGCAGGCCCTGCTTCCATCTGGGGTGGTGGAAGGTCCTTCTCTCTCCGAATTTCCACTTCTATCATCTTCAGCCTCTCTCGATCTCCTTACTCAGCTGAAATCTGGCTCCCCGCAGGATCCTTGCCCTGCAAAATGTCTTGGGCGAGTAGCACTTGCCTTGAACCCCTTGCTCAACCCGGTGCTCAATATGTCCCTGAGCACGGGAGTTGTCCCCCAAGCCTGGAAGCACGCCTTGATCCTGCCGCTAGTTAAGAAGCCCAATCTGGACCCACTAATTCACTCCAATTATAGGCCTATCTCCCTCCTCCCTGCTCTGGCAAAGGTGGTTGAGAAGCATGTGCATGCCTCCCTTTCCACATTCATCGAGAGCAATAATATCTTGCACGATACTCAATCGGGTTTTTGTGCGAATATGAGCACGGAGACCGCTCTTCTTGAAATCACCGATGCCATCAGGGAGGTATTAGACACTGGAGGAAAGGCCATCCTGGTAATGCTGGATTTGTCGGCGGCCTTTGACACCGTTTCCCATGACGGTCTCCTTTCAAGACTCTGGGAGATCGGATTGCGGGGAACGGTGTTGAACTGGTTTAAGTCATTTCTGACCGGCCGCCGGCAAACGGTCTGGGCGCCACTTTTTTCCGCCGAGATGCCGCCATTGGAGGTTGGGGTGCCTCAGAGTTCCATCTTAAACCCCACCCTTTTTAATATCTATATGGCTCCTCTGGCGGCAGTGGCGGAATCATTTGGTGCCCAGATCATATCCTACGCTGATGACACCCAGCTCCTCTTTACCTGTGCTAAGGGCTCAGACTTTGACGGCCTGCGGATCAGAGATTGTTTGGGGGCTGTTTTTGACTGGTTTCAACAGCACAGTCTTAAATGTAATTCCGATAAATCGGAACTGCTCTTCTTCGGGTGTTCCCCTGACCCCAGATGGAAGGCTTGGTGGCCCCCCGATATGTTTCCACCGGCAGATGTTACGTCTAAGGCTAAAAATCTTGGTTTTCAGATTGATGATGGTCTTTCTTTCAGACCTCAGATCCTTGGGCTTGCGGGAAAATGTTTTGACATCTTGAAGATGTTGCGCAAGTTTCTTCTGCTGTTGTCGTTTGCAGCATAGAAAGATCACTGTGCAGGCCCTGATTGGCTCTCGCCTTGACTATGCGAATGTGCTCTATCTGGGACTGCCTAAATTTCTCCTTTCACGTCTGCAGATTGTGCAGAATTCCACTGCAAGAGCCATTTATGGTCTTCAGCGGAGAGCGAGAGCTTCTGACCTACTAAAAAGTCTGCATTGGCTCCCTATGTCTAAAAGGATCACCTTTAAGGCATTAACCCTTGCCTTCAAAGCACTTCATCAGGTAGGGCCCAAATACATCAGGAAGCGCTTGGCTTTCTATGTTCATAGCAGAACTTTGAGATCTACATCTTTGTCCATGGCCTCTGTCCCTTCCATCAGACTGGCTAGAGTTGGCGGTCGCTCCTTCCGTCTTCTGGCGCCTCAACGTTAGAACTCTTTGCCTGTCTCCTTGAGGAAAGCCAATAATTTATTGACTTTCAGGAAGGAGCTGAAGTCATGGCTCTTTGCCCAGTAATCCTTCTGTCTGCTCTCATCTGCCCTGGCCTCACTTCTCGGGTTTTTTGTCAAAGCGCCGGGACACTCTTCGGAGTAGCCGTGCGCTATAAAAGATCCGAATTAACATAACATAACATAACATGGACTTTTCATACATAACTTCTCCTGCTAACTTTATCAAGACTCGCTCTATTGCGCGTTTCTTGGTTTTTCTTTATTTTTTTCTGCCAATTGAAGGTTATTTGAGGTTTTGATTCCTCCATTTTCTCCTGACCAGCGAAAAATCCTGTCAGCCATTTTGTGCATCCATCCTATATCTACTGTGTATTTCACTTCTTCATATTATGAAGCTGATTACTTTCATGACTCCTGGATGGCAGTTACAGCCTCAGTAACCATTGTCTTTATAGCAGTGACTTTGTTTCCTATATTACACCATGCACCCCTATAATTGTGAATTTGTTTACCTCTCTTGAAGTTCAATGGACACAAAAATCTGCCCTTTTTTTTATTAGCGTTTTTTTTTATCCACTCTGTTTGAACTTCACATAGCTCTATTCTCCTACTTGTATATTGCTTCAGGGTCATACATTTTGTACCTTTCTTGCGACTGCAAGTGGCGTTGCTGGCTCTATGGGCAGAACGAAAGGAGCTTTCGCCATGAAGTCGCAACCCAAGCACATTTTTGTCAAAAATTCCACAATTTTTACTGCTTACTCCAAATTGGAAGACTCTCTGCTGGCCATGTCGTGCGCTCCAGTTGCAGATATGGATCCTACACCGACGTCATCTGCGAAGTCTATTACTAAACGCCTAAAGCAGAATCCCCCTTCCTCTCCTAAGACAGCCTCACCAGTATCCATGGAGATGTTGCTCGATGAAATAAGGGCTCTCAGGCGCTTTATGGAAGAAACTAATTCTAAACTACAGGTCCTCACGGACAATTGGTCCCAACATGACAATAGACTTACTGCAGTTGAGCAAAATTCGTCCTCATTTAGAGATACTAACGCAAAAGTCTCCCAGCTTAAGTCTCAGGTTTACTTTTGACACTTCAGAAGCAGGTTGAGGGCCTTGAAAATCGTAACAGGAGGAACAATCTACGAATTTATGGTTTGGCGGAGGGAGTTGAGGGATCGGATCCTCTTACCTTTTTAAAGTCTTTTCTTCCCAAAGTATTACACATGGCAGAGAGCACAACGCTTAACATTCAAAGAGCACATAGACTTGGTCATCCCTCTTCTAATACCTCACCTTCACAGAGACCACGAGGTGTTATCATCTACTTTCTGGAATACACAGACTTGTTATTGGTGTTGTCTGTGGTCAAATTCTCTCAACGGATCACTTGGTCTGGTTCATCTTTATTTTTTGCACAGGACTATGCTAAAGCTACTGCTGATCGACGCAAAGCATTTCTTAATTTGAGACCAGCTCTTCGAGCAATGGGTGTCCGCTATGGTCCCTTTCATCCCTGCTTATTCAAGGTTACTTACAATAATAGAAAAACTACGTATGAAGATCCAGTAAAGTTACAAAGCTTCATAAACTCTTGTAACCCAAATGTCATGGACACCCTGCAACCTTCTGCTTCGAGTAATACTTGACTTCCTGAGCATCCTTGAATTCCTCAATGCCTAACTCTTCATGGTTGGGTTTCCTGATTATAAGGAGTGTTTCTCAGTTTAATTAGGACACGTTTAGTATTTTTCTTTTGACTCAGCTTTTGTAACTTTGTTGCATCGTTTTATTCTTACTGTTCTCTGATTAATGTTCTCTTGTTAGTATTACATTTTTTACCTCTTTCTTTCTTCATTACTTGATGTCCTATGTTACCACGTTTTACATATAATCGGTTATCCATATCAGTTTCTTAGGTTAATCTTATTTATATTATTTGCTTCCAGTTTTTTGTACCTGATTATACGTTATTTTTTTTGGCTACTTTCTAATTTTATTATCATTTTTTTTTTTTCTCTTCGCCTTCTACAGTAATGTCTATTTTCTGGTGTGGTGTCTCCCTGGCCTGGTTGGTCTTCCCTGGATGGTTCGTCTGCTCCATGTGGTTCCACCTACCCCCGCATCCTTGTTTCATTTTTGTAGGTATGTTTTGTGTGTTGTTTTCTGTTTTGTCTTTGGTTTTACACCTCTTTCTTCCCTCTTCTCTTGGTGTCTTTATTAGTTATATCTCTTTCTTCGTTTCTAAATTGTTATCCTCACTTCATATACCTATAACTATTTTTCTTCTGTACCTTTTCTGTTATGCAGGTATCTTCTCTCTTTTTCATAGCTTCATCTTACTAGAACATTTTCTCTGGGACCACTCTAATACTATTTCTTTTCTCCTCTGGTTCTGGCTTACTTTACATATGTACCTTTTTCTTCTTGCTTCTCATTCTTTTTTCTTACGCCTCATTATATTGGACTGTCAATACTTCCTGTTATTTATGTTTTTCTTTAATTTCATATGACATTGAAATTAATTTCATGGAACATTAGGGGATTGAATTCTCCTATAAAGAGACAAAGGGTTTTAACTCACTTGGCCAGGCTTGATGCAGATATAGTCTTTTTGCAAGAGACACATCTTACGGAAATTGAATCTTCGAAAATAAAAAGAGGTTGGGCGGGGGAGGTATATTTTTCTCAGGGCGACAATAAACGGAATGGAGTAGCAATTTTATGTCGTAAATCTCTTCCAATCACATTTATTTCACAAGAATCAGATACAGAGGGCAGATCGATTAATGTTAAGTTATCATTAAGATGTGCTCCAGTTTCTTTTCTTAATGTCTATGCCCCCACTGGAGGTGATGCCTCATTTCGGCCTACGATAGCTAAACTTCTTTCTAGTTGCATGGAAGATAATTTCATACTAGTTGGAGATTGTAATCAGGTGCTTGATCCTTTCATTGATAGGAATTCCAAGGTGACTTTTGTTCCAAATAAATCGCATAAATCTTTTTTCCCCTATGCACCAAACCCAATCTAGAATTGATTATGTATTTCTTTCCCACAATATTTTGCAATCCCTTATACATGCTGAAATTGGCCCCATTCTATTATCAGACCATGCACCAGTATCAATTGCATTTGATTTATTACCCAAAGTCAATGCCCCTAGGCGATGGCGTTTTAACAACGCACTTCTTTTAGACTCACAATTTACCACTTCTTTCATCTCCTTTTTTAATGATTACTTTGAGATGAATCATACGGATGCCTTACCAATCTCGACGATTTGGGATGCTTTCAAAGCTACAGCAAGAGATTTTATCATTAATTTTGTTGCAAACAAGCGTAAAATTGCACGACGTAACATCAATGCTCTCCTTCAAGACATTAAGAAACTGGAACACGCATATTATGTCTCTAATTCAAAAGAATGTTTAACGGCTCTTATAAGTGCTAAATTTTCCTTCAATAAGAAATCAACAGAAGATGCTTCACTTTATTTGTTAAAATCTAGTGCAAAGTTTAATGGTGGTAAAAATAAAGCAGGGAAAATACTAGCAAATTACCTAAAAATTAAACATAACAAATTGAACATTGAATCTGTTTATGATGATCACAATGTCTTAAAACTTAAAGATGCTGACATTTTGAATGAGTTCTCCCTCTTTTATAAGTCGTTATATGCATCGGAAACTCATCCTTTTGACCACACTCTATCACAGTTTTTTTCAACTATTCAAAAATCTCCACAAGATCAGCTAGACCTTTCTCCCCTAGAAGCGGACCTTACTCAACAAGAGCTTTTAAAAGCTCTTCATACTCTGAAAAAAGACAAAGCACCCGGTCCAGATGGATTCACTGTTGAATTTTACCTTCATTTCTCTAATCTTTTAATACCCAAATTGCATTCCCTGATTCATTTTTTCCATTCTTCAAACAATTCGTCCGGCTCCTTTTCGGATGCACATATCTGCCTTATTCCCAAAGAGGGTAAGGATTCCAAACACTGTAAAAATTATAGGCCCATTTCCCTGGTTAACATTAATTACAAGATTTTTTCTTAAACCTTGGCCATACGTCTGGACTCATATTTACCGAAACTGTTAGGGAAAGAACAATCCGGTTTTGTCAAAGGGAGGTTTATAACAGACAATACACGGCTTTTCTTTAATGTCCTTTCCAAATCTTCTCATTTTAATCACTCTTTGGCAGCAATTGCGCTGGATACCGAAAAGGCTTTTGATCGAGTTGAATGAAAGTACTTATTTTCTACCCTTAAATGGTTTGGTTTTGGCCCTAATTTTTTAAACTTAGTTTCTCTCTTTTATTCTAATTCCCAAGCCGCTGTATGTGCCAATGGGTTGATTTCTCCATTTTTCAATTTAGGCAGAGGAGTACGCCAAGGATGCCCTCTTTCTCCCTTTTTGTTTAACTTAGCACTGGAACCGTTTTTATCCAGAATACGTCAAAACCAAAGCATATATGGATTTCAGACGCCAAATGCACATATAAAACTAGCGGCCTATGCTGATGATATCTTACTTTTCCTGTCAAATCCAACCGATTCGGTTCCGGCTTTTTTAACAGAAGTTAAATCATACTCTATCATCTCTGGGTATAAATTAAATAATGATAAACGTGATATTCTACCCTTGATGAAATACACTTTTAGTTCGGATTTTATTACCTCTAAATTCTCTTGGAGTCCATATTAAATATTTAGGTTTATATTTTACACCTTCAATTTCTGGTACAATGTTATTATGTATGAATAAATGCATTCAAAAACTCTCAGAACTAACCTCTAAAAGGCATCCCCTCTATTTATCCTGGTGGGGCCGCCTGGATATCATTAAAATGATGTTGACTCCCATAGTTTTATATCCTATTTCTAATATACCAATTCCAATATCCGCCAAAATATTTAAGAAAATTAACTCTATTTTATCCTACTTTTTATGGCACAATAAGAAGCCTCGAATGTCTCTACTAAAGTTAATAAGGCCTAAAACAGAAGGAGGAGTGAATTTCCCAGACTTCCGAACTTATCAGAAAGCTTTTCTTTTACGCCAACCATCTCTTTGGTTGCTTGACACAAAAGATGACTGCCCTCTTTGGATTACATTAGAGGGCCGTTTTTATCTCCCTTCTCATTTCAAGAATACCTATCCTTCTCACGCAAACCACAATCCGTTTCCACTCCAATAATAAAACATATCTCCAAACTCCTTAACTTGCCTTCTACTTGCACTTACGTTACCATAGATTCCTTCCTTGACTCAACAATCTGGCACAATAAACACCTGACGATACAAAATAAACCCTTTTATTTGAAAACCTGGAGGAACAGAGGCTTAATTTGGGTTCATCAACTATTCTTGTACTCGAATTTTCTGCCTTTCAATACTCTTAGCCATTTATTTAACTTAACAGCTTCCTTTATACATAAATACAATTTGCTGAAAAAAACAGTGCTGGAAACCCTTGATCAGCTTCAAGTGCCACAGGATTCTTCTACTTTCCCACAGTCCTCGCCCAACCTCCACACATTATTAAAAACCACACCTAGAGCATCCACTATTTACTGATATTTGCACAATATCAACTTGATCAGACAGAAAACTACAACAGAACAGTTATGGGAATGCAACTTTAATACATGCTGGCCGTTATCTACTTGGAAGGGCATCTGGACTAAGATCCGCAAATCTTCTAGAGCAGCAAACATCACACAAACCTTATTTTTTGTTTACAACAGGCTTCCACTAACACCAGCTACCTTGAGTAAAAGACACTTTAGGTTTATGTTGGACTTGCTCGTCTCCTGCTGCTGACTTATTCCATATGCTTTTTTCATGTCCACATGTCCACACTTTTTGGAAACAAGTATGGTCTCAAGTCAACCTGATTTTTAACACTAAATTTCCTCTCTCTTTTTCCAACATTTTCCTGGGTAGTCTTTCCTCTATATGGGACAATGTTCAGCTTAATGTTAAAAGTATTGACTTATTGTTAGCATTTGCTTTTCAGCAAAGAGCCACTGGAAAGACTCTACAAACATTTCTTACAAGGCCTGGTGGTATAATGTTTATCATAATCATAGATTGGACACTGCATTTGTTTATCCTATTAATTTAGCAACGAAACGCCTGGATCTTTAGTCACCTGTTACAACATATATTGCTGTTTGTGCCAAGCTTAGCTTTATGTTAAAACCTTCTCAACAGGAAGTTCTTAAACCACCTTAATTCTCCTAATGGTTCTGTTAATATCTTTTTTCTCCCAATGGTCTCTTGTCCACTTGCCAGGTTTTATCTTTTTTCTTTTTTAAATTGCTATTTAAAGTCCAAAGTTAAGATTTTCATTGTAAAAAGTTTTCATTGTGTTAATTTAAATTTACGATTGTATGTTATATTCAGACACCTTAATTTCTTTCAATAAACTTCTTTTTGAACTTAAAATTCAATTTACAATACAATGAAATCTAAGCCACAGACTTCAGAAATCCACTGGATAAAAAACAGCTGAAGACAAAACCAGCACAGCACAGAAATAGTAGCACCAAAGCCAGCATCAGTGTGAAGAATATGGTTCAGTACTTGTGTGTCTCATTTAAGGGTACATTCAGTTATTGCTTGTGTTTCCAATCTGGTGCTCTGATAACCATTTTTAGGCTGCATAGAGCCTTCTTACCCTTAAAAATGATGTTATACAGATGAAGGGAGTAACGGCTAGGGCACCCGACCTCAGACCTGGGGAACTGGGTTCGAGTCTCGGTAACAAAGAATGGATGTGTGTCCTAATGTAACGTAACTGGTGCTATGTAAAGCGCTCTGATACCTGATTGCATTCAGGTCAAGTTCGCGCTACACAAATCTCAGCAAAAAAAAAAAAAAAAAGTAGGACTGCGGTACCACTGCCAATACATAACGCCAATATGTAAGGCCGCTAAAACACAAGTGCTCAGCAACCAACTGGTGTCTCGGAGTCTTCTGAGGGAGCACAGCTGTGGAGCCAATGCAGCTGGAATCTAAATAATAAACATGATCCCTTACCGCGGCTGGACTGATTCTGGAGCATGTTTATGTGTTGCCTTCACCGCAGGATACAGAGAGGAAGAATGAGTTTTCAGTGTGACTCAGTCAGGCATTCTCATTTAAAGGACCTGTTTACCCTTTACCTCATTGTTTTCATCTGTCGACCTTCAGTTCAGCCATCCCTTCCTGAGTATTTTTTTTTTGTCAGAGCAGAATTTGCCCCTGCCATGAATCTGGTGTTGAGTATATCTCTCCGAGAGGGTCAGACAAAGACAATTTGAAGGAACGTCATGAGGTTGTTTTTCTGTTCTATTTGCTCTACTTACAACTGATGCAGGACACTCCTGTGCAGCATTGTTGGAGAAGCATTGTTTTGGAACCCACTAGGACCCCTTGGACTACAGTCTCCATTCCGCAACGTGCCAGTTGATCAGTGCTCTTCCAATAGAGCGTGATCTCCCCAACGACATGCTGAAAAGCAGTTTTGATATACAGCTGCGCAGGATGTGCCCGGGCAAAGGGCAGCCAAGTCCTTGCCCATAAAGGTCAGGAAGAGGCTGGGCTGGGACACACCTCTTGGCATGTAGATTTCGCATCTGAAAAACCGACTTCCCATCTGGGAAAAATGGGTAAGCGCAAGGTCAATACCAATACTGATGATAAACGAGGGCTGGCACAATTACTAACTATTTCACCACTGCAATGATTGAGTCTGTGGAAGAGAGACTGGGGGCAACATGGAAATCCTTATCTTCACTCTCCACTACAGAGCAGACTGTGACTTTGGAGAAATCTTATGTAGGTGGGAGTACCGTATATCTGACAGGTAATGGTAATAATAAGTACCAGTAAACTGTTTTGCACTGATAGGAGAGCTGGGTCATCTACCTAGTGACAACGGAGCAACAGCCATCACAAGAGAAAAACCTCAACCCAGATTTACTTACCGCTCCCCTAAATAAAGAGAAAAAGTTGTGTTGCTGTCTGCTGGGTGTGGCCAAGAAAAGCAGGAGGAAGCATCCTGTACCAGACCTCCCAGAGAGCAAAAGTGAGGTCTCTGATTCCAAGGGCCAGACAAGAAAGGTATCAGTAGACATTTCAGTACTTCCCTGGAATGTCACAGGGTTGCGTAACAAACTGACCAATAGTAGTTGGGTAAAACCTATATCACCTCCCCATATTGTCTGTCTCCAGGGCACTTGGTTCCGGTCTAAAATTCACATTAATGGCTTTCTATCAGTGTTTTTTCCAGCTACTTCATCTCTCTCAGGGAATCCTAGGAGGGCGGGGGGGGGGCTTCACCTTATATGTACCACTTTGACAGTAAAGGTAGTGAAGTCTTGGACACTCTCATTCCTTCCAAATATTCTGTCCGTCCATTTCTGGTCACCTCTGGTAATACTCATACATTTTTACAAAAATAATTTTTATTGTAGTAATACTCAAATGATTGATTCCCTTGCACATGACCTAATGATGTTCACTTCAAGATTAATTGAGAACTATGTAATTATCTTAAGAGGAGAATCCGACATCAAACTCTGCCCTATCACTGATGACAATGTTTTTGATATTCCTTATGATGGTAATTCTAATCTCTTGCAGTTTACCCATAATCCTTGCGGAGAAAAGCTGAATAGGCTGCTGGTTATGTATGATCTTATGTTTAGCCATGACCTGGTGGCATGCAAAGTTTCGCATTGGTAAAGAGACAAGGGAACCTGTGGGTCAAGAGGTACCAAGGGTGTACATTACATTATAAGAGACAGAGATCCCTCAAGGGACAGTTTAAAGACAATGGTGCAAAGAACCATTCTGAGACCAGTGTCAATATGTTCCAGATAGAGAAGCAATATATTTATTCAGCAAAAAAACAGAACACAAACAGCACAAATATAAACGTAACGTGGGTAAAATGTTGGAAGTCAACAGATTTCCAAACCTGAGGCATTTACACATTTAGTGACTTCAGCAGTAAATGCATATTCAAAATGGTAACAATATGAAAAAACATCCTGTACTCCACAAGAGTCCAAATGAGCCAGTTTAGAGTCAGGATGTGTAAGTCGACGACGTTTCGATCCCAACTACGATAGGGGATCATCATCATGACCCATAATTTTATGACTGAGAGGTAACCTTGCAGAGCAAGATTTGAGAGAGGAGGGGGGGCACGGAGGGGTAGACAGGGCAAAAATACAAGTGAAGCAAGAGAAAAGAAAGCGAAAAAAGGAGAGAGAAAACAAAAAGGGTTAGGATGGTTCCGCAGTATAGCTGACGATACGAAACACCAGTACGTTTTGCATGTACACTCTTGAAAAAGAAAAATCTGAGTGCTTTGCGAGCACCAATGGAGCAGGAATTGCAAACCAGCAAGATATAATAGACAGTACAAGCACGAGTGCTAGCTGATGAAACAAGCCAACAGAGCAAGGTGCATATACACAAGATTAACAGAGGTGTGAGTGCCATGCTGGTCCAATGGACCAGAATAACAAACAAACACGGTGTGTGAGCCTATAACAAGACCAAGACTTGTTGAGCAGGTAGGCCAGTGTGTCGCCAGAAATCTTATAAAAAATTACATAAATGTCAACAGGCAGAGGCCCAAGGTTGAGCAGGGTGAGGTGACAAGGTGAACCATACCGGTGTAGTAACCTGTGGGGGTGCAACGGCACACTTCTTTATGGAAGGTTCCAGAATATGTAAAAATGGGTTAATACCCCAGAATGGGGGGTGGCTGGCGCTCATGATGGAGCAAGGATCTAATGGGAAAAAAGGACACAGTGAACCGGGTGAAGCTGCTGACACCTAGCCAGATATGTCTACAAGGTACTAGGATAGTATAACTTACTGATGGAGTAAGTATTAGAAGGAGACACGGTTCCCTGCCATAAAGCCCGGGAGCGGGAACAATACCACGAAATGAGCTGAAATTGAGGCAATAGTGGAAGAAAAGGATGTCGGCTTCAACAGGTGTGGCCAGATGGAGGAATAAGGCTTACCGTTTGGTGCACAGCTATATCAGAAGTCGGTGATAACCAGAGGTGCATTCCAACATTGACCGATAGGTGCAGTGCGGTGACTCGGACACCCAAGTAGAAGCTAGCGAGGCATGCAGCAAAGCAAATGCATAATGGGGTGCCCAGGAGAGCTGGTCTGTGTGATAGGGGAGCAGAAGTGGGAAGAAGAGGCGCCATGATGAATGTTGCGTGGAGGGTCACACAAGTGAGAAATACTAGGGCAAGGAGATGTTAAAAGAGGTGAACCATGGGAACAAGAAAGGGGTATGAAATGAACTGGCTATGGAGTCAAGAATGAAACATACAGTATATTGCAGTATGTGGCATAAGATTAAGAGAACTAATAGTCAGTGTGTGACAGTACACATACAGCATGATAATGTTGAAACACAAATAATAAAAAATGGGGGATTAAGAGAGAAGCATAAAGTATATGGTAATACATATTTGGCATAGAAAGAAGGTAATTAAAACAATTATAGACCCAGTTACCAATAACATAGAGACAATGTGGAATGGTAGCGTGCAGTGAGATAGATAATTAATGCTCCCTTTTTTCACCCCGCTCTAGTGTTGTTATTGAGATAACTATTCCTGAACACGAATGGGTCGAAGATTTCAAGAAGCTATATGATTCTAATTAGTATGGACCCAGAGAAGGCTGTATTGTGAATGATATAGGGAACCTAGTAAATTCAGAAAATCTCATAATCTCCAATCTCCCTTGGGGATATTATCTCTGTGGTACACAGATCTCAAAGCCTTAAATCCACAGGACCCTTTGGAGTCCCAGTTGATCTGTTCCTGGTGAATGTGTTTAGTAGCTCAATTAAGGATGCTCCCTCCAAGTCGTGGTCATGAGCGACAATTGTTCCTATCTTTAAAAAGGGGGATAGGACCGATCCTTATTGATATCGCCCAATATCAGTATTAGATTAAACCACAAAAATATTGGGCAGAGTCTTGTTTGATCATTTAGAAACCTGGGTAACTGAAAAACCGATCCTATCATCAGTACAGTATGAATTTAAAAAAGTTCTAGGGATTGCAGATCAGTGCCTGAATCGCCACTTGCTCCTTAGTGAATACATGGCCGCCAGGGAGGTTTGTCTCTTCCAGGAGTTTATGAATTTAAGTGCAGCACTTGATAATGTCTTGAGGGGGAAATTGTGGTCCATGGTACTTAGCAAAGGGGCTAACCCAAAAATTGTTCATCTCCTTTACCAACTCCACACTGATGTGGAAGGTAGGATTAGGCTTGGGCCACATGGGGAATGCACCTCTTACATTAAGATTAAAAAAGGGGTTAGGCAAGGCTGCCTGTTAGCCCCTTTTCCTTTCAGCGTTTACATCAACAAGATAAAAAATTACCTGATGTCAGTAGATGCAGATCCTCAAGGATAGGGATTAGTCATCTACCCGTCCTAAAGTGTGCAGATGATTTGTACTTATGGCTCAAACAGGGAGGGGACTCCAGAACTTATTAGACCATTTTGTGGGATTCATGTTTGACTTAGGGCTTTCAAAAAATAAAACTAAATCATATGCCATGATATGTGGGCGAGAGCATAGTAGATTAACTTTATTTCATATTGGTGGCACTGTTCTCGAAGCCGTTTCCATCTTTACATACTTGGGGATTCCATAAGCCAAGACCTGGCTATTCGAACAGTAGCAGCTTCCCCCGCCCCAGTGCCTTGAGACCCTCACGGGTATGTAGTGCGCTTTACAAATACTATGATTGATTGATTGATTTGATTCTTGGAGCAAGTGGGTGGACTTGAAAAGTGTAAGGGTCACACAGTTGGAGGAGTCCATTGTGGCCCTTTTTAAATTTGGCTCAAACCTAGGGTCTATGCCGTTGGATGCTGCACTCACTATCTATAAAGCCAGCCCCATAGCAAAACCCTCCTAGGGTGCGGTGTATGGGGGTGGAAAGACTATACAGGTTTACAAAATAGTAGAAACAAATTTGTGTCAGTCTGTAGTAACCCTGCATCAATAGTGCATAAGGAAGCTGGATTGTAGTATATTGGTGAAATTATAAAAATGCACCCACCTTACTTTGGCTTTTAATTTGGTCGAGACCAGAGGCAGCACGGACACAGTCAGTAACCAAATATTGTTTATAACTTTTAACAGCCCACAAGATCAAGTGGTTGACCTATGTAAAGAATGAACATCACGCAATTGGCAGGACAGAGCTTTTCAGCAACCAAATATCTATCAACAGTCAGGCCAGATTACTGGCTACAAATTATTTATTGGCCCATAATATAGTTGTGAAGAGGGTGGGGGGAAGAAGGGAAGGGTGATGATGTACATCCCATTGTCACTATACCTGGCATTGAGCCTTATTTGTTGACGGTGCCTCGTCATCAGAGAATTCTTTTGTTGTGGTTTAGACTGTGCTTTGCCAATATTTTGCTGTGTTACCCTTCTAATGTTTTCTCTGAGAAGGATCTGGATCTATGCCCATGCAATGCGGTTATGCCCTTATTCCACTTGCAAATGTTCTGTTTTTGTGAGCTTTATAAAGAACAGAAAAACAATGTTTAAGGCCACTCTTGAAAAGTTTAATTACCATAAAGCGTAAAAAGGCTACACCCCAAGTGTACATAGCCTGGTACACACTGTTGAATGCCTATCCCACACCATATCAGATCATAATCCTGTCTTAATTTATTTGCAATGGGCCCACCTTCGCTTCACCATTCCTACATGGAGGCTTAAACCAGAATTGCTGGAGGATCAGACAATCTGCAAGATAATCTGTAAGGGGTTAGGCACACATTATTGGGAGAAGTAGAGGCGGGGAGAGGGCCTTGAGAGAAGTAGCGATCAGACTACCGTGGCAACCTGAGTTGCAGACAGAACTCCTTGAAGCCAAAGAGGATATTGCCCAGCAGGTAGAACGACTCAGATGCTTTGATCGCAAACAATGTATGGATAGAACACATGCCAAGCGGGATAAATCTGGATCTCTGCTGGCTTGGTTAGCCAACCCAGATAAACGTGGCTCAGTAATAAGAGAGTTAGAAGACGAAGGGAGAGTCAAAATACACATGCAGGATGGGATTAATGATGTACTCACTCGCTATTATTCAACCCTCTACACTAGCTCTACAACACAAGATAGAGAGGCAACTCAAGCATACTTGGGGGCCTTACATTTGCCGTAGCTTGAGATGGAGGAGGAGGAGGTCCCGGGGGGGGGAGGGAGGGGGGAGGGAATGCTGCAGGAGATATCCCACACCATCAAACATATGGCGCGCAGGAGCTGATGGTTTCTCAGTTGAATTTTAAGCCATATAATCTGCAGGACTAACACCTCAGCCGGTGGCATTTTACATGGCTGCAAAGACCGCTGGGTATCAACCGGACACCACCAAAGAAGAATTGATAGTCCCCATCCCTAAACTGGACAAACTTGCCTACGAGCAATCAGTGTGCCAACCATTGTTGATGCTTAACATTGATTATAAGATTCTGAGCAAGATTCTTGTGGCTAGACTCCTGCCTCTAATGCCTAAGTTGATCCATTCGGATCAAGCAGGCTTCATCCTGGGCCTCAACATAGTGAGTAATATCCGACAACTACTAACCATATTAGAGGCTGCGAAGGACAATCGAGGAGAGGCCACAGTTTTGCTGGTGATATTGAAAAGCATTTGACAACTTGGAATGGTGCTATTTGTAAAAAGTGATGTCCCACATGGGCCTTGGCGAGAATTTCGTAAGGAGGACTTGTTTGCTTTACACCAACCCAACAGCTAGGATCCGTACAGGAAGGGTTATCTCGGCGAAATGCTCAGTAGGACAGGGAATACAACAGGGATGCCCCCTCTGCTGTTTTCTCTCGCCATGGAGCACTTGATGGCCTCGGCGAGGTATGGGCGCCCATACAGGGTCTTATAAATTAAGCATCACCAACATCGCATAGCTCTATAGGTGGATGATTTGCTACTCTTCTTGAGTGGCAGGTGCGATTACCTGAGGGGAGCCCGGTCCACGCTAGAAGAGTTTCGACTATTATCTAGCTTAAGAATCAACTGGCAGAAGTACAAGCACTCCCCTATGTGCAGAGCGCAAATCCCCCAGAGGAACCCCGATGTTTGGGCTACATTGGAGTTCCAATCTATCACAACCGGGCTGATCTAGTGGACAGAAATATCGGGCAGGCTGTTAGGGCACTGAGGGCTTCCATTGCGTTCTGGAAGACACTGCCGCCCTCGGTGGCGGGAAAGATAGCCCTCCTGAAAATGGTGGTACTGCCCCCTCTCCTATTTTTTTACCACTCTTCCCCTAAGGATTCTGAGGGCTTTATTTAAAGAGCTGGACTCCTTAATCACCAGATTCATCTGGGGCAGGGGTCACAGACGAGTCGCGCTAGCAATGACGCAGCGTGCAACAACAGCGGGGAATTAGCATTCCCTGACTTCGAGACATGTTATATTGGTTAATCCAGTGGCTGGCGCATAGAAAGAATCCAGATTGGACCCGGGGGCATTTGTACTACCACTACACAACCTGCTCCGAGTGTTTCTCTGAGCACGCAGATCACCTCTTGGCGACTCCTTGTGGCTTAGAGTGATATGTAAATGCTGGAGTAGGGGTCTACAAAGATCTGCACAATAACCCCTTATTCCCCCGAATTACCACTAGATCTATTGAAGCAGTGTCTCATGGCAGCAACTGGCGGGACCTCGACCTTTGGATGGAGGCGGGTTTGACAAAAGTAGGAGATCTGTATAGGGATACGGAATTGCTCCTGTTCATGAAATTCCATGCAAAACGTGATCTACCCTGGTGGCACTACCTATTACACAGAGCTTTCACTACAGCAATACGTGCACATTGGAACACAGGCGCTACTGAGCCTTCTACATCACCGACTTACAAATATATAGCACTTTCAGCAGGCACATTAAGACAGTGTCCTGCTAATACAGGTCACTGCAAGCTGACCAGCAACAACCGCTGGAGAAATTACAGACCTACCGGGAGGATGATCTGAGCATCCCTTTTACTGCTAAGGGCTGGGACGGTATCCTAGACATAATTCCCAAGGTGACTGGGAATGTGCGCTTCAATCTCATTCATTATTAAGTCCTCGATAGGTCATTCTTGACCCAAGAGCAAGTACGCTGATACTTCCAAGCAACTATCACAGCATGTCCTAGATACAGATAGAGAGGAATGCACATTATGCACATGTTTTGGGAATGTCCCATTCTAACTACATTCTGGGACAAGATCTTGCACATGAGAAAAAGGTTATCACAAGGGAGGTTCCACGCATCCCGGGACACAGTTTACTGGGAAAGTTTCCCCACACAACAAAGATGAAAGTCACAGGCAACTTCCAGGACTTAGCATTTATCCTGGCCAAGTGAAAGACAGGGAGAAACTGGAAATCCCCAGGGGATACCGAACTCAGGTATGGAAGAAATAAATTATTAAATGGGGAGGATGGAGGGGAGGATACTCCTAAGGGAAGCCCGAAGAGGCATGGGGAAGATCGAAGTGGCTAGAGCCAGTGAAACACTAGTGGATAATCTTTCCAACCCAGGCCAGACACACTTGCGGGGTCGCCTGCAGGATTGCCATGACCACCTCTACTCGTTGCCATCACACCTACTATGCCCTACATTACACTCCCCTGGACACTTAACGGGAATTGACGCTAGATGATGCATGATTCACGTCTCCCTGACACATGGGAGCCCTCTGATTCGATCATGCTGAGCAAGTTTACCTCAAGAATGCTGCACTAACTCATGGGGGTGGGGGGAGTTAATGGGGTACTATTTGCTATCCATTGAACCGGCGTGAGTCCACTGATACAATTGTTTTGTTTGATGTATGAAACCCAATATAATCTGTTAAAAATAAAAAAATAAAAAGGAAACTAAAGATGCTTTGGAGCATTTACACAATTGCTCCAGACGGAACAAGTCTGCATAATTTTATTTAGATTTTTTTTTCACCTTGTGAAATACAGGAAACTAGGGCGTACATAATGGTGAGTTTTAGCAGGATTCCTGTTCCAAATCTTATTGAATCAAGGGGCATATCAGCAACAACTGGGGATAATTATCGCTAAGCGCACTTAGCGCTAGGATAATTATCGCCGGCTAGCGTGGATTTTTATCGCTGAGATAGCGTGCTATTAGCAACGCTTATCTCAAAAGCGATAAAAATCCTGGCGCTAACTGCCTAACGTGAGATTATCGCTGGAAACCCAGCGATAATCTCACGAAGTTTGGCGTTAGCTTGTTGACAGGGCCTCACAAACTTAGCCATGATATCCACCTTCCATAGAATATCATGGCTAAGTCAGTCCTGAAGCAGGCGTAAGGAAAGTAGCAGTAACAGGGGTTATCGCTACTTGTCTTGCCGCTATGCTTCATAGCGTGGGGCTTGATGATAGGAGAAATGTCGCTTAGCGACATTTCTTCTGTCATGTCAGGTCAAGAACGCCCACTTTGCATCTCATTAGAGATGCAAAGCTGGGCGTTAGGAATTTCTGCGCTAATGCAAGGTTTCACGCGTTAGCGTGAGCTTGCTAATTAGGCGATAAAATTATCGCCGCATTTCGACTGAAAACTGACGCAAAAGCAGCGATAATTTTCCATCGCCGCGTTGCAGATATGCCCCTAAATATTTTTATTAATAAGTCTATTGTTTTAAAGTTGTACTGAAGCACTTTATTCGGATTTGGATTTTAAGATGAATTTGTTGTGTATATTCCAGTGCACTGGTTAAAAGTTTTAATTGGTTTATTGTATGCTTTTATGGTTGTTTTAAACTGAAAAACGTATTGAAATGTGAAAAAATGTGATGTGGTGTTGAGCATATTTTTCGGAGGGCGCCAGATAAAGAACATTTGCAGGCAAGTTATGAGGCTGTTTTTCTGTGCTATTTGCTCTCCTTAAAACTAATGCAGGACACTCCTCTGCAACAACGTTGTGGGGACATTGTTTTGGAGCCAGCTAATTGCTCTACATAAAACTGATGCTGGCATTTTAAAAGACATGGCTTTGATGCCGAACATTCATTTAAATAATGCAATGACCACCAATAATCAACAATTGTATGCAACTTATACTGCTTTCCTTTGTTTACTTCGATATGAATTAAGCTTAAACATCCATGTCTATTGCTTTTTGGCAGCAGAACCCTTTAGCACTTAATGAAATGGATCTATAATAGAGTCCCTGGGTCCATGAGAAGGTATGATCTACTCAGCAGTCTGAGCTCCACGGTGACCCTTAAACCACAAGCCCAAAGGGCCCTCCGTTAAAACTTGGCAACAAAACTATACACTGTTTTATTAAGTGTGTGTGATTAGAGATTTTTTTTATTAGAGGTCTGCTTCTTCTGCAAGGATTTTGCCGGAATTGTAGAGCATTTCATAGCAATACAACTGCACCTTAAATTGAATTGGATTTATGATATGAGGGAACCCGTATGTCTTTAGCAGCTCTTTATTATTGATAACACTCTCTGATGTCGTAGGCACTTCTGCCCCACCTATCTGGATCACTACACTTTTTCACAGATTCAAATCTCTTCCTTTGTTAGCTTTTTCTCTCTCCTGCATCTCTTGTCGTCTCATAGACGTGTGCAATTTTCTGACTTCTATTTCTTACCAGTCTGCGGCATAAAATGATGATGATAATTGTTACCCCTTCATTTGCAAAGCACGGATGTCTTTTCAACATCTAAACGTTGCATATCTTCCAGTCGCTGCACTCTCAATCTATGGACCGTCTATTCATTTAGTGACTCTCTACCACTCCATGAATCTTCCAACTCAGTGCCCTCATTCCTAGTATGGACCTGGAGCAGCGTGATTCTGGCTCCACCCTTTTATGCCTAACCAGGCCACACATGTGATTTAATATCATTAACGTAATGTAGTGCACTTGAACGGATCTAGAAAGTGCAATTACTGTGTAAGCGTGCCATTTAAGTGAGTGTGCAGACGAATATTTTCTTTGCAGCAACATTAAATTGCAGTTCCCATATATATTGGCATTTGTATTGTGTGATTAACGTTTTTAACCCTTATATGCTCATGCATCTATTTGAAAAGTACTTTACATCTATATTGTAACCGTATATGTATCTGTAATCATGCAGTTAAACATGTATTGAGGTGCTGGCCACGGTAAGTTGACCAAAAACCCTAAGCATTTAGATTTCTTAAGGTTCAGCCTTCAACATGAACGTTTGGTTTGGATTCATTGTTTTTTCTCTCATCTGCTTGTGCAGTTGTGTGATCATACAAATAGAAAAAAGGCACATTGTGTGAGAGAAATCGTGAGGTTTAGGAGGAGTACTTTTGGCAAGGACGATAAGCCTTAAAGAACAAAGGAAGAATTAAAGGGGCATATCAGCAACAACTGGCGATAATTATCGCTAAGCTCACTTAGCGCTAGGATAATTATCGCCGGCTAGCGTGGATTTTTATCGCTGAGATAGCGTGCTATTAGCAACGCTTATCTCAAAAGCGATAAAAATCCTCGCGCTAACTGCCTAACGTGAGATTATCGCTGGAAACCCAGCGATAATCTCACGCAATGTGGCGTTAGCTTGTTGATAGGGACTCACAAACTTAGCCATGATATCCACCTTCCATAGGATATCATGACTAAGCCAGTGCTGAAGCAGCCGTAAGGAAAGTAGCGATAACAGGGGTTATCGCTACTTTTCTTGCCGCTATGCTTCATAGCGTGGGGCTTGATGATAGGAAAAATGTCGCTCGCGACATTTCTCCTGTCATGTCAGGTCAGGAACGCCCACTTTGCATCTCATTAGAGATGCAAAGCTGGGCGTTAGGAATTCCTGCGCTAATGCAAGTTTTCACGCTTTAGCGTGAGCTTGCTAATTAGGCGATAAAATTAACGCCGCTTTTCGGCCGAAAACGGCCGCAAAAGCGGCGATAATTCTATCGCCTCGCCTTGCTGATATGCCCCATAGTTTGTAAGAGGGCAGAAATCTGAGGAAGTTGCAATGTGTGAACCCATTGAAAGGAGTTTCAAAGGGTAATTTTTACGGTGTGAAGATGGAGAATAATGAGACACATGATATGGGATTCTAGAATGCTTTTTTCTGGGGTATAATTGAGGATCATGCTTCAGCTCTTCAAACTCCTGTTAGACCTAGAGAGGTACAGAGCTCTTTGCAATATCTCTGTTGTGTGGTTTGTGCTATACAGTACTTTTATTCATTGGATCTAGATAGGGTTCCCCCAATTAGTTCTACATAGAGTAGGCTTAGTTTAGGTGACTCATATTTACTCATGCCAAGGCTAGAGCATCAGACCATCAAATTCTCTACCTTTTTTATGCATTGCTATAACCAAAATCCTTGTATGCTTCATGTTAATGAGACTAAATTTTGTCAGACGGTTCCATCTGCCAGTAGTTATCCTGTACTTTTACTATATATTCTTCAGGCTTGTGTACATCAATCTGGCTTTGAATTTGTAAAAACCCATATATATTCTCATCATTTACCGACTTTGGGTCCTCACTGTTTGACCAAATTGGTTGCACTATAAATTGAATTTGTGGCTGATGTTAACTCCTCTTCATCCTTCAGGCACCTAAAAAGGTTAATTGCAGGGAAATTCAGATGTTTAGCCCACCGCCCTTGTTGTCAAAATGAGAAGGGTTCAGTGGCTGCTGTTTTTACCGCAAAGTGACACAGCAAAGTGAATGCCCGGGGGCAGCAGGGAGAGGAAGGGGAAATGATAACATTTAAACACTTACCTTGTGCTGCGGCCACTGCCTCACTCAGTGCTCCATTCCCCATGCAGGGCACACTGCACAGGTTCCCAGGGGCCAATCATGGCGCTGATCTCATGCTAGTAATACCAACATGAGAGCAGCGCCTTAACACTGACTTGGCGCTCACTCAGGCACTGGGGTCCTGTGCCATTTCTCCTCCCAGCTGTGCAACAGAGCTGGGTTGGAGAAATGTTAGTGCACATGTCGGTTTAGCCATTTAAAATGGACGACAAAACCAACATGCGCACTTACACTGCACAACTCTCCTCCCTGCAGCTGAGTGACACCTGGTGGGCAATTGGCTCTGTAACCAGCGGTGGCTGCTCCATTTGGGCAGAGGAACGCCGCACCCCTGCTGTTGGCACAGCAAAATTGAAAAATAGAATGGTAATAGAGGAACATTATTACCATTTCATTATTGTTCTGCCACTCCTGCTGGAGCTGAGATTAGAGGCATTGTGGGGCGGGCCATTGCTAAAGTGCACACTGAGAGCAGGGAGAAGGGGACCTGGTTTCACCAGTTTAAACTGCACATATCACTTTGGCTGGCCGTCTCGTGATGGCAACCTGACATGCGCAGTTTAACCTTCCCCAAACTGAGCTGTGATAGAGGAGGATGGATAGACAGCACTTGTTCCAGTGCCAGTGTGCGTGGTGTGCCAGCTCGCTCCAACCAATCTTCTCTCACACTGCTCTCATGATGGTTTACAGCATTAGAGCCGCATCGGACTGGCTAGGGGAACTGACTCTGACAACGTCACCTGGGCCATGCAGGCTGGCACAACTTGCAGAATCGGCTGACTGACCTCACCGCTGCCTGCAGCTGTTCCTCGAACACGGATGCCATTTAGCACCCTCGCCGGCACAACATCAACATAGAAGTAAGCTAATTGTGGCTTTGTAGCTAGGCCCCAGCTAATCTCCCTTTCATGCAAATCTGGGAGGGCCATCCTTCGAAGTGGGTGGCCCATTGTTTGATAGTGGCTGTTGTTTTGTGGTGCTAAGTTACACGTGGTTAGTATAGAGTTTATTCATTTTTAAGGTGCAACAGTCATGTTGAAAGTTGTGACTTTGATCTAGTGAGGAATTATATGTGTATGGGTGCTTGGGCCCAAGCATTTCTACAGTTTTTTTGTGATTTTAGGGTATCAATTGCCCATTGCTGTGTCACACTATATAACTTTATATAGACATTACAACACAAGATGAATCATTACATCAAGTTCCCAATACACTGAAGTAAGTGGCATTATAATGGGCAAGCCCCATGAGTGTGTTTATACTGATATGGCATAAACTACCCCAAACAGTAATGATCATGTTGTAAGCCATTTTGTAGCCTCATGACCTACACATTACACTGGCATTTAACATAATGTACAGGTCGTTTTCACCATTCACAAGCTCGAAAGGGCAGTTGTCACAGAACTCCACGGTCACGTGCAAAAGTTTGGTAAATTAATGTTGCGTTCTTTTATCCAGTGTGTGGCCCTCTCTTATGAATTATTAAGGCACTTTTGATGTAATGTATTTTGACTGCTCGCACACAAGGATTCATTTATGGCGGGCGCCCATTGTTTCTCCCTACAAGGCTGAATGGCCATCGGAAACATTTGTTTTATTGGCCACATTCTAGTTCAGCTGTCCCGGCTTCTGCTGTTTAATAATAAGCTCCATTGATTTCATAGCAGTTTGGTCACCAGCTTGACCTAGCATAAATAGCGTATCACAATGCACACTATCTTTTCGCTGTTGTACCTCATGCATATTTTAGGCTCTCATGCTAGACGTCATTGGTACATTGCGCTTGTTTTCTGTAAGACAGAGTTATCATGAAATCCATTAACCAAGAATAGCTACTGCAAAGAAAGCCTTAGTGAAGTGTTTGCCACAATGCTGTATGTGTGGCTGTAATTCAGATTTCACCCTAGGGCTTTACCTCTGCATGGCAGTTATAGTGAGTTGCCACAAATGTAGAAGGTTAGTGGGGTCTAACAATATTGAAGCAAGAAGCTGGTGACCCCCCACAACTCTGTGTTGTGCATGTGGACAAGTTTGAGTAGGATCACTAACTATCGCGAAAGCAGCAGAAGAGAAGGAGGTCTCACGCTGTGGGTGTATCATGATTCCCAATACACACTTTAAAATTAAAGCAGGCCAGTGTTGGCACCAGAGCTAACCCGAGTAAAAACAGAGGAATGACTTCCCGAAGCTTACTTGGTGGTCCGCTCTTGATCCACAGGTAATTCGTTTAAGACATTGCCTATGCAGCCTGTTGGCTCGCTCCACCACTTTGAAATGTTGCCAGCCACTACTAAAATATATTGTGGTAATGACTGGGTAGTGGATTTTTTAAAATTATTATTAATACACGAGGGAACATTACCAGTCATAAATAGGATAAGAAAGGGTATAAATGTTGTTATAATCCGGGGTCTCTGGTTGGCGCAGGTATGCACTTGCGACAAGCAGGGACCCGTTCCTCCAAGTCAGGGCAAAGGATCACCTCTTTAAAAATAACCCCTGCTCACCCTCTAGGTAACGTGGCGCGAGCAGTCAGGCTAAATTTCCAGAGGGCATACAGGTTAAGCGTTCAGGTTGTCCCACACAATAATCACCTCCCCACCACACAAAGACACAAGGCTGTATTACTGTAAAAATATAGGTCTTTATATAAAAGGTTTTCTTTTCAGGCAGGTTGCATAAATACAGTTCTCTTGGTAAAGTTACGTTCCAGTTACTTGTATAGGCTTAAGGGCAGTCCACAGGAGTTACAATGCCACAATTCTGATTCAAATTGAGTCTTTTGAGTATTTCTGCACTTTGTAGCGCTTTCAACCGCTTCTCACCGCTATTTCCAGCCTCCGTGCCGTTTCCCACGCTTCTCGCGTGAGGTACGCGACTACCGGCCTTGAACCATACGGGCCGTACTGAGCAGGGACGCGTTGAACGGGTGCAGGCCAAGTCCCACGCTTCTCGCGTGAGCGCTGCGGCGGGTTTCAACCAAGGTACGGTCCGTGCAGGGGGATGGACGCTCCGTGCACGGGTGAGGCTTCAAGGCAGGAACGGTTCGCTCCGGACACCAGCAGGCAGTGGTGGAGCCCACGGTCTCACTTGGCAGGTCAGTGCGATTCAACCAACGCGCTTTGAGGCACTTTGCAGCCAGGACGGTGCGCACCAAGCACACGTGGGGGCAAAGCAGTTACGGTCCGTACGGTGGGTAGTACGGACCGTCTATCAGCGCGTAGGGCACGAAATACCTTGTTTTCTTGGGGTCACAGGCTCGCGGCAGTCTCTGGATGTCACCCACGAGTGTCCCATGTCGCGTCTCGGTCCCGGCTCCTCCGCGGCCAGCGATGCTTCGTGGGGCACTCCTTGACTCTTCAGCACACCAGCGAGGCCGCAGTAGGAGGGGGCAGCCTGGGGGCAAGATCTCAGCGCAGCGCGCTGCTAGCTTCGTCCGGATGGGGCGAACAGTGCCCAAGTCCTTACGGTGATTTCTGCGGCCCGGGGGTCACAGAGCTCGATGTTTCAGACCGGGATCTCCTCCTCACTTTGCGAGCGACGGCTCACGGGGGTAGTTGCTCACTTTGTTTAGGCGGGTGGGCCCTCACTATGTTTGCAGGCACTTCCAGCGGCAGATGATCGCGTTGTTCAGGGAGATTAAAGCACAAGGTTCTCCAGGGTCAGCGGTGTAGATTTACCCATGGCAGTCTCTTCTCCTTAAAGGGGGGTAGCGCCCAATGTTCCTGGGGCGCAGTTCAGGAGGCAAGTTCTCTAGCAAGCCCTTGGAGATCAGTTCAGCACAAGTTACCAACAAAGTCTTTTTTTTAAGTCCTTTTCCTCTCCTTCCAGCAGACAGGCACCCACTGCAGGCCAGTCTCTCAGGCAGAGAGACAGTATTCCTCCTTCAGCTTCTCCAGGTCCTTCTCCTTCAGGCAGAGGTTCGTCGTAGTGCAAACAGGATCTGATTTCTTAGGAGCCAGGCTCCTACTTTTATAGCACAATTCTTTTGTTCTTTAGCGCCAGGGGGCCTGGGCCTGGCTCCGTCCAGTTCTGGAGCACTTTGTTATGGTGACTCTGCACTTTCCTTTCAGCAGCTGGGCAGAGACATCAGCCGCTCCACAGGGGGCGGCGCCGGCTTTGTGCTGGCAGAGCACAGGTCTATTCAAGAGTCAGGGTGTACTCCTCCCACCCATCCTAGTGTAATCTCCCTACCCACCACCTGGCAGCCAACCTGTCTCCTGGAATTCCCCAGCCCTGCTCCTTACTGTTGCTAGGCAGAATACACACACCCAGCGCAGAGGCGGACTGAATGGCCAGATCAGTAAATACTAACTTTCTAAAAGTAGTATTTACAAACACAGGATATTAAAATAAACTTTACTAAAAGAAGTATTTTATTATTCTGAGTTCAGGCATACTAAACATGACTTTCTACCATGCTCTATGAGTCCACTGGGGTCACAGCGTGTAGTGACTCCAGCAGCCCATTCTGGCCTATGGAGAGCAGGTAGCCTTCAATAGTGAAAAACGAAAATGGCTGTAATTCACTATTAAGACATGCCACACACATCAGGGCATGTCCTACCTTATGCCTACAATGCACCCTGCCCTTGGGCCTACCAGAGGGGTGACTAATATGTAGTTAAGGGAAGGTTTAGGGACTGGCAAGTGGGGGCACTTGCGCAGTCAGCGCGACAGTACCAGACTGCGCGCAGGTTCTGCAGTGGCAGACCCTAGACATATTTTACTAGGCCGCTTCTGTGGGTGGCACAACCAGTGCTGCAGGCCCACCAGCGGTATTTGTATTTACAAGCCCTGGCACTCCTGGTGCACTTTACTAGGGGCTGACAGTAAACCAATTGACTCAATCATGGACACCAATCAATGTATATAGTTTTAAAAGGGAGCACTTGCACTGTGGCACTGATCAGCAGTGTCACAGTGCTCTGAGCAGCTAACACCAACAAAACACAATGAGGCACATCAGCAAAAAGTGGAAGGGAAACTCACGCCAAGATGCCAGGTCTAACAAATGTTTTTTACAAAAATGTAATTACATGATGTCAAATGCATTACTACACTGAATTCAATACCCCAGAGGGCCTAGATAGTTAAGGTTGTGGATTACCTCGCCTCAATATCGATTTTCCAGTTATAGATGGGGGCCCAGATATAATTCCCTAGCTTTCAAGTCCTTCATCCTTACCTTTCATATATACCCTTTTCAAGATTATAAATAGCTGAAAGCTGTGAAAGCCACTGTTGGAATGGGGGGTCCATGGTCCAACCAGGCTGATGAGAAACAAATTCTAACTACTGCCATGGCCAAGAAGGCAAACTCATGTTGCGCCAGTTGCACTCCTTCCTTTATAACCCCTAATAACATCAGATCAGCAGTAAGTCTTGTTTGAATCCTCAAAGATTGTGTTAAAATTCTCCTACAGCTATTTTCAGAGGCTCTAAAATTGGGCAAGAAGAAAACATGTGAATAATATCAGCTTTGACACTACGGCATCAGGGACAGAGGATCCTTTCTGTACCACGCCATTGGGTGATCTTAGATGGCATACGGTATATTGAAAAGATCGTTTTATAACGCTGTGCTTGCAGCCCAGCCGATCTCAAGTGGCCCAGCTGAAGTGAGTCCATAAAGTCAGCCCTTTCAAAACTTAGCTTTTGCTGCCACTTCTTGCGATGTTTATCTAAGTCATCAGCCATCAATTGCCCCAACCCTCCTTAAATCTGGGTGATAGTACAGCCCCCTGGAGCTCTTATTGCCTCCATAATAGGTTCTTTAGAGAAAGCTTTTTACCCCCTTTTTTTTTTACGCTGTAGCTTCGAACTTGAAGGAATATAAAAAAATATTTATGATCAATATTGAAGAACAACTGGGCATTCTCAAATGGTATTACACTGTTTAAATCAAGCAAGTTCCCCATCTTCCTCATTCCTAGTGTATCCCATCGTGCTGTAACCCCGTCATGGAATACCTCTGGGAATGGTGGGTTACCAAAAAGGGGAGTGTAAAAATCCATTCTAACTAACCCTAGCTTCTTCCTAACAATAGTCCAGAGAGAAACTGCTGCCCCTAGGGTCTGAAAAGTAACTTTGTTTTATAATATCTAGATTTACTGTATCTCAATAGCCAATTGAGGGCCACTCTTTCTAGCAGCAATTCATGTACATCTGGGGAGCATCACTTCTCCACTGGTCCATGTCCTTTCCTCTGAGTAATCCCCGGATGTATTAGATTACTAAAACCCACTAACATAATTTTAAGTCTGGGACAGCCCTCCCTCCCCCATTTCCCTGGGAAGGGATATGACCCTGAGGGCACTTCTGGTATTTCCATGTGCCCATATAAACATTTTTTCCATCTCCTTAAAACAGTGACTTTCAAACCCTAGGGGTATAGTGCTGAAGAGATACAAGATCTTTGGAAGCAATATCATTTTAATTATGTTACAAGGTTCAACAATCAAAAGGTGCAAATTGTTGAACCTGTATAAAACTTTCTTTCTCTTTTGGATCGCAGGGGCCAGAGTTTTTTCCACGATTTTACCCAGTTCCTAGGTTATGGTGACCCCTAACTAAACTGCAAATTCCATCACCCATGGATCCTGCAAGCAGATCTTACTATTAATGAATATTTACACTTTCTCCCGAATGAGCAAATAGCCAGATACCACCCGAAGCATTTGACCCCAATCTCTATCTCCTTTAAGGCTTATTATGGATTAGATGTCATTATCTCCAGATCATCCACGTACCCCACAATTTTGGTCTTGAAGCCTTGGAGCCGGATAGACTGGATTCCTATATTGGCCTAAATTTTCCGGATTAGGGGGTCTAAATAGAGTGCAAATAAAAGGGGAGAACAAGGATATCCCTGTCTTGTCCCCCGTGTGATAAGGATAGGGTGGCTTTGACCACCCATTAAACGGAGTCGGCCCGGGAGACTCAAAAATAAAATGTCTGTATTGCCTCAATAAACCCCCTTACGATCCCCACCTTCTCAAGGCCTAGAGGTACTCCCAGGAGACCCTATCGAACGCCTTCTCGGCATCAAGTGGAATAAGTGCCATAGAGTCACCGATAACTGATATACCATCAAATAGAGTTATAACTCTACAAATATGCTTGGCCATTCCTCTGCCAGGAATAAACCCATGCTGCCTAGAGGATATCATCTTCCCTATGATACCACTTAGCCGATTGGCCAATATATTTTAAAAGATGTCCGTGTCTCTATTCATGAAACTAATGGGTCTGTAAGATCCCGTCTTGTTAGTAGGTTTCCCTTTCTTTGGAAAATTAATTCTGCTGGCTCCCGCCCATGACTCCGGGGGGCAGCTTTTCCTTTCTGTACCTGGCACATTATGTAACTTGGGTTGACCCCCAGAACAAGAAAGAAAGCTTTATATAACTCTAATGGGATTTGATCGGGCCCCACAGCCTTTCCAGAGGGGAGTTCTTTTAGAGCTCTTTGTATTTCTTCCCCTGTAAATGTAACCTTAAGTATTCCGCATCAAAATTGCTCCATACGGAGTGACTCTAAATACTCTTATAGACACCTTCCTCCCTGTGTCCCTCCTCTCCTTATAATTAATTTCAACATTTAGGCTCGTATATCATTGACCTCTGCTTCATCTTTGATGCCAAGAATCTGCAAGTTGTTCCTCCTTTGCCAGTTTTTGAAATCTTCCAGCTTCCATTGGAAATCGGTCAGTTGTGCTGTCTGCAACGCAGTCCGGGTTTTGGCTCTGGCCATTTCATCTTCTAGAATTGCAGTGCACTCTTCTACTGTCATCAATCTTGTGTTTTACATTAGACTTGACGAGTTCATCGCAATCCACTCAGACAATTTAGAGTCTCTGTTCTTCCTTAAAGAGCCTCTTCCTTATCACCACTGTCCCGGGTCCCATCTGGTGGCTGCTCATGCTTGAGCTGAAGAGCTGAACATTGCTCCCAGCTTCTGAATCCATGGTATCCATGTCGACCAAGGCCATGCAGGAAAGTGATGTCTACTCGCCTAGATTGAGGCCATTTGTGCAGGTGCAGGTAGCGCCAAAAGCCTTTGATTATCTCAACTTTCAGACCCCCCCCCAGAACACCTTCAGGGTCAGAGCCTCCCCAAATCCTAGTCGACCCGGTTAGTACTTCACCTACCACATCTGCCTTACTTAATAGGTTGAATGCATCAGGCTTATTCTTCTCCAAACTATCAGTACCCCCTTACAGATTCTTCAGGTCCCTGAGGTCTCTCATTGCTTCATTGATGTCATCAGCGGGGTTTGCATTAGTGGGTAATATTCAGTCATGCTCTGTTGCTGCTCCTGGGGTTTAGTCAAAAGTTGAGACGGTGTCTGCTGCTGGAGTGGGAGTTCTGTCTGAGATTCTCGTTTTTTCCCAGTAGTTTTCTCCTGCCTTCCTTCACCTTCATTTCTCATTTTTTTTAAATGTCCATGCTCTGTTTTCCTTTCAGGAACATTTTGGCGTTGTTAATAGCGCTGACTCCTGGCTTCTCTGTCTTGGAGCGCTTCAGAGGCATATTGCTGTTTTCATCAGGGGAAGCTGGTGTATCAGTGCTTGAATTTGCATCAAAGTTCTTCGCCCGAGCAGCGTGACTTGGTTTAGGAGGCATCCCTCTTTTGGGGAGGAAACTCGCTGTGAGCTACGCGGTCCTGCCAGGCCCTCTGGCCCCTCCTCTCCGCCAGACTGGAGCAGATGCCGATTCAAGCCCCAATGCTCTCAGAGACCCCCCACACTGATGATTATCGCGGCTGGCACAGCCGCCTCGACTGCCTGAAACACTTTTGCGATGAAAGACCCAAGCCAGTAGGTCCTCATTGGGTGGTTTTGATGTCTCCATCAGGGGATACCCCTACATTACTGCATATAGACTCAAGCGGCGAGGGGCAACCAGCGAGGCCGTTCGAACAGGCGCGATCTCGTCTCCCCTTTGGGTAGTGGATTTTTTGTAATTGTGCTCACTAATCGAGAAACATAGCCTTTTCTACTACTTCCTTGCTGATTCGTAGGCATATATATCTTTCATCTGAGTATTTCTGAAAGGCCTGAAAAATCCTGGAAAGCCAAAGCAGGGCCCTGAGAAATATAATATAATCTGAGATAATGAACTTGTTGCTCAACACAGATCTGTGTCTGGTGATCAATCTCTTGTTCACTCTCTCTGTGCTCTGTCTGATACATGCCACTTCCCAAAAATACAGAACATATTAAGACAGGCACTTTCCTGCTTTGGCAGCCCTGGTAGGCACTCAGGTTTAGGAACCCTTAGTAGGCGTGAAACTCAGGGCTCTTGATGACAGAAGCGTGCTCCCACATCCAAGGCACAGGCTGTTAATATGGCACATCTTGCCTCAATCTTCCTCTCTTTAATACTGCACAACGATTGGCTAGAGAGAAACCTGCAGCATATATCAGGGGACAGTAAAGTATCACACACTGTTAGAGTAGCTTAATCTACAATCACACCTCTACCCTTAAAAGAATTAGTGCCCTCGCACATTCTGTGCAACTTCTTAAATGATTTAACTTTGATGTCACATTTCCTAATTTAATAATTTATTATTTTCATACTTTTCAATTACCATCTCAACCTCAGGAAGTTTAAGTCCACTGAACAAGCTTTGAAGACACTTGACTGGCTCTTTGTGCATCATAGGATCATATTCAAGTATGTATGCATAATACACAAGGCACTTCAATTAATAAAACCAAACTACCCGCACCATACCAATCTGCAAAATCTCTAGCATCTACTACTGTAATATGGCTCACTCATCAGATATTAAAAGACCACAACCCTGAGGAAGGACATTAAGTCTGTGAACCTTGTTTCTGGTATGACATGGATCCCACTTTATGAAAGCAAGGGAACTACCTAGGATGAAAAAAAAGGTGCCTTCAGTTTACTCTTAATCTGGATTCGTCCTAAATAAAGACTGAATTTAGCCATTACCCTATGTAGCCTCCTCCCCAACCTGGGTACCAGCCAATGACTATGCCACACAAAAAGCTTACCATTACACTTTTTAGGTCTCACCTAGCGAATGCAGCGCATCTGCATTGCTTGGTGAGACTCTATTGTCGTCGCTTTCCTTAGCGAAGGAAGACAAACCATGTGCGCGCCCGGACAGGCGATGGGTGCGTGCATGACATCCCCTCTCTGGCGTCTCCTTTGTAGTGATAGGAGCCTTTACACGCTCCCACCGCGCGCTTGATTTATTAGCGCTTGCAAGCATTCACGGCCAGAGCAGGATTTAATTGGTCCTTTGATCCGTAGGGCAAAAAACCCTTCGTTTTGTTTAAAACGTGCGCCTAGCAACTTTGTGCACATAAACTTTAGCCAAACATTTTCCAGGTGCACTATCTTTTTCCATTAACAAGCTAAAAAAGCAAGCCAGCAGCATCCATACTAATATCTACAATACTCCGCAATATTATTAAAACACACCCTTCCTCACTCACAGGGCACCGCATGCCAGACTGCCCAGGGGTGCGCCTCTTTTTCATGCCATAGGGACATCCAGCCTCACTGCCAGAATCAGCTGGCTGGAAGATAGCTGGAGGTAGCTGCAAGGGGAGACACCCCCCCTTCCCAGACCGTATTACTCTGGAGGGGGCTAAGGAGATGTGCCTGAAAGGCTGTACGGCTTCTCCTGCTGAAAGTCCCTTTATCTCCCCGCAGAAGCTCAGGCTGTGCTCTCGCCCTGGGAAGGAGTGATGCGACTTCAAGCAGAGAAAGTTACAAAAAGCCGGAGTGAGGACAAGAATGCAGAGTGCGATGAGTGATTTCAGAGATGGCCGCTCCGTATCTCCAGCCAACTCTGACAGAGGTTGATGCACACTGCAGACACTGGCATTTTCTCTTTGCTGTTTTAGTGCTTGTTTCAAAATGTAAATGCATTTTAACGGTGTGTGCGTCGCGCAGGCCCCATGTCTCTAATGCATGTAATGGGATGTTGGAGGTTGGAGTCTGGAGTCTGTCCCTCACTCGAACATCCCCATGGCGTCAGCTTTTTTAGTGGCTTTTACACACCTCTGCAGCCGAGTTGCTGGGTTCTGTGTCCCTTGACCCTTCTTTTGAGCTTTCTCTGCAGGAGTGGAGCCTGGCCAGGCGTCCATTATGGCACCTCATTCTAACAGTTTGCCCCCCTCTGCGAGCACACGCCTCACTGTGTGATCACAGCAGGTATTCGTCTAGCTAGGTTTAAAACAAACTCACTGGTAATACTTCCCCCTGTAGGTCACAATCTCAGAAGCATATCTACACACAACCCAGTCATCACTTCCACAGCAATACAACTAGAAGACTCAGCTTTCACCATTCTACTGAACAACCCATCTGTAGCGACTACACTTCACTCCCCATCATTCACCACTACACTTCACAACATAAAAATCATATCCAAAAGGTCCCCTAACACTATGTACATGCAGCACCCAGCCAGCACTCAAATCAACACAGTAAAAAAACACAACCCAACATCACACCACACATCATTTCATATGCAAGACAAGACATTGCTTTATCGCTCTCTGTGCCACACTCAACATGACAATGACAGTACTGTCTCTCAAGAAATCCAGCAAACACTGAACAAACATGGCACCACATCACAAACGAGCATTTGCAATGCAATAGGTATCGCATTTGCAAGAGTTGGAGCTATTGGCATTGTAAATGAAAATGCCTTTTATCTATTTGTTTGGAAAACCTGCAAGCGGTGCATAAACTCGCACTTTGCACGTATAGTCCTTGCTTACGAGAAGCAAGGCTGGCAGTAAAAGAGACTGCCAGCCTTGCTTCTCATAAGCAAGGACTATAAGTACAAAGTGCTTGTTTATGCACAGCTTGCAGGTTTTCAAACGCATAAATAAAAGGCATTGTCTTTTACAATGCCAATAGCTCAAACTCTCGCAAATGTGAGACCTATTGCATTGCAAATGCTTGTTTAGAAAGGCAGTTGCACACATAACAGGCCTTTGATTCCTTTTTAACCAACTGATCGAGATACGGAAACCAGAATCGGTCTCAGAGAGCTTATTTTGTGGCAACGATTCCATGAAGTCCATCGTGGACCACTTTATTCATTTTATGTCTTATACTCTCCGGAATTAGGATTCTCGACCCTCGACCCTCCTAGTATAGATCCTTCCTGACTTATGGACAATTCATCTTTGACATTTTTGTATTTTTGATATTCACTAACCCTGAGTGGAGCTGGCATTGTGCCACTAACCAGAGTTCCACGGAGTGGTAGTGATAATCTGGTCTAATAAGATTGCATTTGGTGTGTTTGATTTTACAATGAAATTGATAAAGGCTTCAGCTGTCTCGGATGGAATATCACAACCTTGTAAAGGCACTCTGGAAAAGTAGTCAGCAGTGTTCATATCCTTCCCTGGATGAGGCACAATGTTATAATTGTACTCTTTCAATTGTATTCCCCACAGTTCAATGCAAGGAGGCATCTTGCCCTTTGGATTTACAAATATAGTAAGTAAAGCTTGATAATCAGTTGCCAGGGTAAAAGGCTTCCCGTACAGGAATACATGGAAATGGGAATGTTGAACATTTCACAAGCACATACCATGGCTAAACTTTCTTTTCCAGGTTGTGTATAAGCAGGTTCTGTTTGGGACAAACTCCTACTTGCATATGCCACACTATGTCTTCGTGCATTTGGGTGTAAGCCGTGCAGTTCAAGGATTGAGCCTCACCGACTGGGCTTGCATCGACAACAACCTCAGTATGAAGCTGCAAATTTAAATATGCCATTTCAGTAGCATAATCAATGGCTTGTTTGATTTTTCTAAAACCTTCCTCACATTCATGTGACCAATGAGATGAAACATTCTTTTCGGTTAAGTCTCTCAATGGAAAACGTAGAGGGGCAGTGTCTCATATGTAACAGAAACAGTAAATTGTTATGGCAATAATGAGCGTATCATAGAAACATCTTGTGGGGGATCAGCATTTGACATTGCTTATACTTTAGCAAGATCGGGTGTCATACCCCCATCAGAAAAGATAAAGCCAAAGAATTTTAGCTTTGTCCTATGGAACTCACACTAGTCTGCATTCAAAGTCAAACCTGCATCAGCAATTAAATGACATACTTGTGAGCTTTATTGAGCTCTTTTTGAGTAGCACCGAAAACTAATATGTCATTGCTATAATTGAACAGGCTGGTTGATATGTTGATTGACGTCTTAAAAAAGATCTTCAGATGATGACACACAAAAAATATAGTCTTTTGTATCGAAACAAACCAAAATGTGTAGAAAAGGTTGTGATACACCTGCAATTTTCTTTGTGTTCCAACTGATGATAAACTTTGTTCAAATCAAGGCGATGGAAAACCTTTACAACATTTAATTGCATTATCAAGTCAGTATTTTTTGGACCTGGATGTTGTTTTCATTTATTTAACTTGTTCGCCTGATGCATGTCATTGCATACAGCCCCTTCACTGTACCTTTTGGGCACTACCATTAATGGAGAAATCCATGGGGTTTGAACAGCAAAATGCTTAACGATATCAAGCTTAAGTAATGACGCAAGTTCCTTTTCAACAGTGTCTTGTAAATGAAAAAAATAATTCCTATGTCTTTGAACAACAGGAAGGATGTCCCCATTATCATGCGACTTTACCTTCATAGTTTTAGGCATTCCTAAACAGTGAAACAATTAAAGGAATTAACTTACTATTTTGTGGTGAGCATTAATATTGTAGTTCAAGAAAATCAATCAATCAATCAATCAATCAATCAATCAATCAATCAATCAATCCAATCAAACAGTAATCTTATAAGGAATGACTACTCACCCATGAGGGTCTCAAAGCACTGAGTGGGGGGGGGGGTCTGCGGTTCAGTCAAAGAACCAAGTCTTTATGTCCTTCCTGAATTGCGGCAGCGACCGTGATTGCCTGGGGTGCAGAGGCAGTAAGTTCTAGGTCTTTTCTGAGAGGTAGGAGAAGGATCTCCCACCAGCCATGGTCTTGCAGATCCGTGCGATGATGGCTAGGGACAGTTGGGTAGAGCGGAGATGTCTGGTGGGAATGTAGAAAGAGAGGCAGTGGTTGCGGTATGCACGTCAGGCATTGGGGTGGGCTTTGTAGATGTGCATGAGCAGCTTGAAGGTGATTCTTTTGTTGACAGGTAGTCTGTAAAGGTCTCTCAGGTGCCTGTTGATGTGGTTGTAGTGTGGGATGTTCAGGATGTGTCTGGCAAAGGTGTTCCGGACATCTGCAGTTTTTTTCTTGAGTTTCTGGGTGGTACCTGCGCAGTGTGCGTTACCGTAATCAGTCCCATATCAGCAGATGTGCTGAAACTGAGCAGACAGGCACTTGACACTGTGCCTTGAAGCACATGTATGAGTGCTTGCATCTTCGTTTTCTTCTGTTTCGTTGTTGCTACAAATTAACCTTGACTTTTTAAAGGTGTTGATACAGCACCGCGTGTAAACTTTTATTTTCGATGGCGTAAGTTATGGTAATGGATACAATTCATTATATTTCTTATCAGCATAATGTTTATCGATGGGCTAACGCCCGAGAAGATAGCGGCTCGACCGTGACTCTCCCGAGATGGCGGAGAGAAAGACGAACATGACGTAGCTATTGCCTGCATTTGGATCCCCAGAGTAGCGGTTTTGGATTCGGAGATATTGCAGCATCACCAGAGCTAGTTTTTATTACTCGTGGTGCCCCTTGACGACTTCTTTTCTTCAACCGCGCTGTAACGCATTTCTATGACGGAGCGCCCGCCATCTTGCATCGCGCCTGACGTACTTCGGCGCGCAACGAAGTATTACTAGTAATTGCCCAATTCATGACCGGCAGTCACTTGGTTTATGCGTAAATGACTGGAAGAAGCGCTACTTATTAAGCAACTACTCATTTTTGAATGCTTGTACTCAGAAGCGGCAATTTTCTTTTTACCATTTGTTTCCTGTCATCATTTTTCTTTCTATAAGGAACCGTTTGACTTTCAAGGTTTTATTTGCCGCCTACACTCTCTAAACGGAGCAACCTTATGCGGACACTTGGTTTCTTCTTGAATGAATGCAATGTGAACATTTATTTATTAACCAGCTGCTCTTCTTGTGAATAACTGTGCTTGTTTCCTGCCTGTCATGCCGTGAACTCTCCTCAGCCTCTCTCAGCACATTTGAAGCAGTTGTTTTGTTTCTCAAATTTCTTTATTTATATTATGCTGAGACTTCATTTTAACACAAGGCGAGCATAAGAATTATTACTTTTGAACATTGCCTGATTCTCAACTTTACCTGAGGGAATGTTATTATGAAATTTGGTTGAACCTTGCAGAGGATGATATGTGTACCTGTAACTCTTGATGCATTATTATAGTGATGCTGAGAAGACGTTGTTAGCGCCCGAGGAGTATGGCGATGTCGGAGTGACGCTCCCGGAGCTGGCGCGACGAGCTTGAGCTTATTGGCTGTTTTGATATGTAGCTAATCAGTGACATGCTTCGCTGAAGTATCACGCATCTTCAAGAATCATCGTTGGATGCTCCTCGAGACAGTAAACACCATTTTGAAGAGAGTTTTTTCACATTCAGGCACTTTGTGAGGAGAATTCACTTTCAAGGCCACAACTGTGTCTCCTCTCACACCTTTATTATTTTAGTCTATTTTTGCATGACCATGCTTGCTTTTGCTTCGACTCAGCATTGCTCCGCCTTAGGGTGACTTCAATCTATCTTCTGCGTTTGCCTGTTTTCCTTGGTCTCAGGTCTCCTATATTTTTCATTATTGTTCTATTGCTTTCGTCCAACGGTTTCCTGACTCCTCATGGGAAAACTCCGGAATTTAGGACTGCCTGCTTCCTCTCAATTGCCTGCGGACTCGGATTCGGATCCTTCTCCTCAGGTCATGGTAGATACCACGGCATAAAAATCAGATTTAATACGTGGAGCCATCCCCAAAGCGCACAACAAAGGGAAGTTGCCGTCCTCTCTAGCTTCCTCTAAACGCCTGAAGAAGGATCCTCCTTCTCCAGGAAGTAACTCCTCATCAGCTTCCATGGATCTCATTCTGGAAGAACTTCGTGCGCTCAAACCTTTTATGGAAGCTACAACAAAGAGCATGCAGGCTATGCAGGAAAAATGGTCGTCTTTGGAGTCACGTGTTCAAACTTTGGAAACTTCCACAGATTCTTTGCAATCCTCTTGCTCCCATATTTCGTCAATGGAGGCGGAGATACGTCTACTTAAACATCAGACAGAGGATTTGAAAAATAGGAATCGTAGGAACAATCTTCGCCCTTATGGTCTTCCGGAGCTCACAGAGGGGTCAAACCCAACCGTTTTCTTCCAATCCTTTCTTGCCAAGATCTTAGATGCTCCAGCCTCATCTTCCGTTAACATCCAAAGAGCCCATCGTCTTGGCCCGAAGGTCGCCAGTAAGCCTAGAGGTGTCATTATGTTATTCCTGCAATTCACCGACCTCCTACAGGTCCTTTCAGCCGCCAAGCTCAAGAAGCAAATTATGTGGGAAGGTCATCGCCTCTTTCTTTCACAAGATGTCTCCAAGGCCACTGCGGATCGAAGTTCTTGGACATGCGGCCTCAACTACGGGCCCTGAATGCTAGATGTGGACTACTACTTTCTTGTCTCTTTAAGGTCATATATAAAGATAGAACAACCACGTATGAAGACCCGGCAGCCCTGCAAGCGTTTCTCCAACGGCAAGGCCCAGATGTTATGGAAGTATCCAGACCTGGTTGACAAGACTTGCTATTTCTTCTTGGATCTCGTTGTGTTATGATTCTGTTGTTTTCTCCATTATCGCTGATGCTGTGAATCTCCTACTGTCTCTTCTTCTGACAGCAGTTTTCACTCTCATGTGTCCCCTCTGTGGTTCATTTGTAGTTTGTTTTTTCCTGTTTCCCTGTGACACATCTTTCCCTTTAATTGTTAATCTCTCTTGTTTTTACAGACATCTTCTTCCTCCCTCATATCCCGATGTGACTTGCTACTTTCTTTATGCCGCGTTTTTGGATCCATGGTATTTGAGGTCTGAAGTCTACTCTGGATGTCGTCATTGTTGTCACCCGGCGTCCTCACCCCATCCTCGTTCTTGAGTTTTTTCATTCCGTAAGTATGTTTCTCAGTCCTTCGTTTCAAACGTGTACTGTCTCTTTGTTGGTTTTTGTCTCTGTCCTTTTTTCTACACCTGATCCCTTACCTTTTGCTCTTTCCTCTCTTTTTTCACTTTTTTTCACATTCTTTCACCTTCCTTTTCTTCCTCTTGTTACTGCCTTTCCTTGGATTCAGTATTATATTCATAGTGGTCCCTTCCTTCTTTTCCTTTCCTTTTTTTCCTCTTTATTCTCTCTCCTTCTGCCCTCTCTCCTTCGTCAATTCGTTACAATTTCCTTAGTTTTCTCAAGTTATTTTTTCTGTCATAATAAGCATGTTGCTGTTAGCTGTTTTTCTTTGCTGTTCCATTCCGTGTTACATCGTGGAACGTTAAGGGTTTAAACAACCCCATTAAAAGGTAAAGGGTTTTAACTCATTTAGCGAGACTTAAATCCGATGTTGCCCTCCTTCAGGAGACTCATCTCTCCGACACGGAGGCTCTGAAACTCAAGCGTTGTTGGGTGGGTCATGTTTTCTGCTCTCCCACAGTTTCCAAGAAAAATGGTGTTGTGATTTTATTACATAAAAAGTTAAATGTTTCCTCAATTTCTTATGAATGTGATGATGATGGCCGATGGGTTATTGTTACACTGCTTATAGATAATATTCCTATCATTCTTTTTAACGTGTATGCCCCAACTGGAATTGACAGATTATTTTGGCCCTCTATTTCAACTAAGCTGTCCTCCCTTTCTGGCAATCACATACTTCTCGGGGGAGACTGTAACCAAGTTGTTGATCCCTTCCTTGATCGTCATTCCAATGTTAAATTTGTCCCTTCTAGGATGCACTCTCAATTTGTTAACACTTTTCAAAACAATGCCTTGGTGGATATCTGGAGATTATGTAATCCTGATCTTAGAGAATACAGTTGTTATTCCCCCCCTCATCAATCACAATCCCGCATTGACCATATCTTCCTTAGCAAAACCCTTTCCCAGCACGCTATTCGCTTTGATATTAGCTCCATCCTAATCTCGGACCATGCTCCAATTCATGTAGACCAAGACCTACTTCCTTTTTCCCCTCACTCTGGCAGATGGCGTTTCAACAATGCTTTACTTTTGGAACCAACTTTTTGTTCCGAATTTAATGCCTTTGCCACTGAATTTTTCCTTCTTAACCATACCCCTGATTCCTCTTTTGTCACTGTTTGGGATTCTTTTAAAGCAGCCTCTAGGGGTTTTATTATTAATTTTGTAGCCCCACGGAAGAAACTCCGAATAGCCGAGTCCGAACGCATTTTAGCTACTATTAAGACTCTAGAGCTTGATTATCATGCTTCTAAATCTGAGATTTCTCTTAAAAAGCTTATTGATGCAAAACTTTCCTTCAATAAATTTACAACTGATGCAGCTTCTAACCTTTTGCTAAAATGTAATTCCAGGTACTATGGAGGTAAGAACAAAATGGGGAAACTTTTGTCCAATTACTTAAAGATAAGGAAAGAGCGAACAAAGATTGAGTCCATTAAGACTATCACTGGGAACTCTTGCTTTAAAGATAAAGACATTCTTTCTGAGTTTGTTAAATTCTATGACAATCTTTATACCCCCGAACACGTCCCGGAGGCTATGGATCTTCTCTCATATTTTCACTCGCTTCCCTCCCCCCCGGCTTCTCACGTTGATTTTATTGCCCTAGAACGGGACATTTCGCTTTCTGAAACCTCCCATGCTGTTTCTAAATTGCGACACGGTAAGTCTCCAGGTCCTGATTGCTTCACTATTGAATTTTACAGCCACTTAGCTTCTCTGCTTCTCCCTAAACTGTTACTATTATTCCAATCCTTCCTTGAAGCGGGTTCTTCAAGTGGTTCCTTCCAACAAGCTTTAATCTGTTTGATTCCCAAAGAAGATAAGGACCACTCGCTATGCAAAAATTACAGACCAATCTCCCTGGTCAATACGGATTATAAAATTTTGGCTAAAATTCTGGCATTGCGCATGGATCCCCTCTTTCCCGATCTCATTAGCCCTGAACAATCAGGTTTTGTCAAGGGCCGTCTCTCGTCTGACAATTTCCGTGTTTTTCTTAATATTCTTAGTAAGGCTTCCTCTATGTCGCACCCCTTCGTGGCTATTTCATTAGACGCGGAGAAAGCCTTTGACAGGATTGGCTGGGATTTTATGTTTCAAGCCTTACGCTGGATCGGCTTTTCTTCCAAATTCATCTCTATTATTTCTTTACTCTATTCTAATCCCCAGGCTTACATTTTTGTCAACAGGATGACCTCGGATTATTTTTCGTTACATAGAGGAGTGCGACAAGGCTGTCCCCTATCCCCCCTACTTTTTGTTTTAGCCTTGGAACCCTTTCTTACCAAAATTCGTCTGGACAACAGTATTTCTGGTTTTAAATTTGGTTCACGTCAGGTTAAACTCTCGGTTTATGCTGACGATATTCTTTTTTACTGCTCTGATCCTGCCTCCTCTATTCCCTCTTTTCTCCAACAGGTGTCTTCCTTTTCCGCGGTCTCTGCTTATCGCCTAAATGCTGATAAGTGTGAGATTCTACCTTTAAACCCTATCTGTCAAAAGCACCTTTTTTCCCAAACAGGATTCTCATGGCAACCATCGAAGATCAAATATCTGGGTGTTTGGTTCGCTCCTCTCTTGTCCGATACGCTCAAATTTAATTTTGATTATGTCTTCAAGAAAATGGACACGGCTATTCAACGTTGGAACCTGCTTTTTCTGTCCTAGTGGGGTCGGCTCAATTTTATAAAAATGATGTTATCTCCCCTTCTGCTTTATACCATTTCCGTGCTTCCAGTACACATTCCAGTTTCTTTCTTTAAACTGATTGATTCTTTGCTGCTGAAATTGTTATGGAATGGCAAGCGGTCTCGGATAGCTTTGGTTTCATTGCGCAAGGATAAGGCCCAATCTGGTGTGCGCTTTCCGGATTTCAGAGAATATCATCGAGCTTTCTCTTTGAGACAAACGACCCGTTGGTTCTCTTCTGATCTCCCGCACTATCCGACTGTCTGGTTAAGTATGGAATCTTCCTTTCTATCCCTCTTTACCTTTCGCGAGTTCTTATCCTTCTCGTCTTCTTTAGTTCGCTTTCGTACGCCTGTTATCTCTCATTCCCGTACTCTTCTTCTCCCTTACATAACATCATCTTATCCCTCCCTCCTTTCCATTCACGACCAACCGATATGGCACAACTCTCTTCTCAAAATCCATAATCGCACCATATTTTGGAAGACATGGCACTCTCGAGGACTATGTTGGATTTCTCAATTAATTTCCCAGGATACCCCACTTTCTTTCCAGGAACTACAATCCGTTTTCTCATTGCCCTCTTCTGCTCGATCGCAATATCTTGCCCTTCTCCCAGTCCTGATCTCATATCTCTGCTCCTTAGTGCCTTTTACCGATATTCCTTTGGACCGCAAAGCTACTTCTTTATTATTGGAGAAGTCTCCCTCAGCTTCTGCCATTTATAACTCTTTCCGTTACTCCACTGACAGACTAAAATCTAAAATCGAGAATACATGGGAACTGGATCTTTCTCAGGACTGGCCAATACCCCTTTGGGACAAATTATGGGCTAAGCTTCATAAGACCTCTAGAGCTGCTAATACTACCCAAACCTTATATTTCATTTATAATAGAACTTTATGTACTCCACTATCCCGTTTTTCATCAAGCGCATCCCCTATTTGTTGGTCCTGTTCTTGTCCTATTGCAGATCTCAAACACATGTTGTTTGAATGCCCTCCTATCTCCAAGTTTTGGCGCCTAGTATGGACGCAAATACAAACGATATTCCTACTTCAAATCCCTTTTTCCCCTTCGCAAGTTTTTCTAGGTTCCCTATCACCATCCCTCCCACAATCTCCTTCCCATTATCTATTACTTGACCTTCTAATTGCTGTGGCTTTCCATACCATTACTTCTAATTGGAAGCAGGCTGCAAATGTCTCCTATCAATCTTGGTGGAATGCAGTTTGCTTCCATCATCGCCTAGATACTAATTACGTATCCCCCATTTCCGTAGCAATTAAACGCGACCTGACTTGGTTTCCTTTGGTATCCTATCTCTCCTCCTTTGCTCCAGCGCACGTCTCTCCAGATCCTGACACAGTTGAGGTGCGTAAACCACCATGATTTCCTTGTTTTCTTTATTGCCTTTTTGATATGATATTGCGTTCTACTATATTATATGGTAATTTTTGTTTCTATACGAAAGTTTGGTTTATGTAGACTTCATGCTTGTTATATTTGCTTTTAATGAGAGTTTTTATTGAACTGCTTATTCTTTGTACATGCTTATCACGATGTCTTTACCCCTTTCCCTCCCCCCTCCTTCCCTTCTTTATTTCTTCAATAAACTCAAACTTAAAAAAAAAAAATAAAAAAAAAAATAATGTTCATCGATACACCACTGTTGATAATGAAAGGTATCGAACAACCGTTTATAATCAGGGCAATCTTCTGACAATGTTTGAATTACTTTGGGGCTTTGGCATGTCAACTTTATGTGTCTAACATTTTTCTTCACATGAGGGCAGTCCATCATGTGCACACTTTTCTGAGGTAAACATGAATATGGCTCATCCTTCTTTCTCACTTTCACTGTTTACTGATACGGAAGAACAGTTTGATGAGGCCTCAGATGATAAGCAACTTTATTCAGTGCCGATTCGTCTTAACTGATGTAGCCGCTTTGCCTTGCGGGTGCACATTTAGGTGCCGATTCCGATCCTGGAAAATTTCCCCCCGTACGAATCGTATCCGGATTTTTTTCCGTACGAATCGTACAAGTAGCGTACCCACACCCCACCAGTGTATGTACGGAGCGAACCCCCACCCGTGTATGTACGCATCGTACCTCCACCCGTGTATGCATGGAGCGTACCCACACCCCACCCGTGTATGTATGGAGCGTACCCACACCCCACCAGTGTATGTACGGACCGTACCCCCACCCGTGTATGCATGGAGCGTACCAACTCCCCACCCGTGTATGTACGGACCAAACCCCCACCCGTGTATGAATGGAGCATACCAACACCCCACCAGTGTATGTACGGACCGTACCCCCACCCGTGTATGAATGGAGCATACCAACACCCCACCAGTGTATGTACGGACCGTATCCCCACCTGTGTATGTACGGACCGTACCCCCACCTGTGTATGCATGGAGCATACCAACTCCCCACCCGTGTATGTACGGACCGTACCCCCACCCGTGTATGAATGGAGCGTACCAACACCCTACCAGTGTATGTACGGACCGTACCCCCACCCGTGCATGAATGGAGCGTACCAACACCCCACCAGTGTATGTACGGACCGTATCCCCACCTGTGTATGTACGGACCGTACCCCCACCTGTGTATGCATGGAGCATACCAACTCCCCACCCGTGTATGTACGGACCGTACCCCCACCCGTGTATGAATGGAGCGTACCAACACCCTACCAGTGTATGTACGGACCGTACCCCCACCCGTGCATGAATGGAGCGTACCAACACCCCACCAGTGTATGTACGGAGCGTACACCCAGCCCCCCCTGTATGTACGGTGCGAAACACCACCACCGATGGACGGTGCGGACCAACACCCTGCCCGTGTCTGTACGCACCCTACCCCAGGCCCCCACACCAGCACCCTCACCCAACATCGCGCATGTACGAGTCGTACTAAGCCATAGCAAAGGACAGCACTGTACAACAACATGGCCCATGTACGCACCGTACAGACGCAAAACACACTCGTACTGAACCAGGACAAACCAAAAAAACACAAGGAGAGTCAATTTGATGCACACAACACCACAAAACATGCCCAACAAGCCCAAATACATCCTATACACTGACCTGCAACTGACAAACAGCTAAACAGAGGCCCAAACCACTACCACTCCTTATAACACACCCACCCAAAGTTCAAACACAGCCACACCCACAAATAGACCAATAAAAAGGCCCAGCACACACAAACCATGATCCTTTGCAACAGATCTACTACTGCCAGACCACAGAGACAACGCACTGCACCATACTACATACATCAATACACCTTACACTTGCACTCCTTCACACAACCACCATCACAAACACACCCTCATCACATTCACACACACACACCTGCACAACCGCACTCACAGCCCCACAACCATCCACACCCACACCCCCACAACCATCCACACTCACACCCCACACCATGCCCACTAACAAGAATCCAAAGTTCACAAAGGAGGAGCTGGAGGTCCTTGTCGACGAAATCGTCAGAGTCGAGCCACAGCTCTTTGGAACATTGGTCAGACGGACCAGCATATCCGAAAAATCTGCCATGTGGGAGAGGATTGTCAATTCTGTGAATGCTGTTGGGTCCACCAGAAGGACCAGGCATGAGTGCCAAGCCAGGTGGTACGATCTGCGGAGGACGGTCCGCCGCAAAATGACGGACGAGCACAACCAGGCCAACATCACTGGAGGAGGGCCGCCCCGCAGACTGGTACACTACCATCCCTGGGAGGAGAAGGTGATGGCCACGCTGCCGCCGGTGGGAGTAGATGGAGTAGAAGGAGTCCGAGAGCCTGGTGAGTACACAAACAACCCACCTCACATGGGGGGAACGCCATACACAACCAAAATACCCATCATGCACGCAACCCCCCACAAAGCGAGCACCGTACACAACCACACTCTAAAAACACACACATGCCACTAGCGCCTCCATGCCCCAAGCAAGGCCATGCCAAGTCACAGGCCACACAAAACACCAACACAAGACAGGATGTCCCCGATGCCGGGAGGGTGAGCCTCAAAACTAACATAGAGCAACTCTGAAGCACACAACAATGCCCTCAGCCCATATGGCTTAGGGCACAGCCATACAAACAGTGTGTCCCCACACAGTACTGTTTTGCCTGCTAGTGGTGGCCGTGTTGCAGGACGACATGGGTATGAAGGCACAATTTGCACATAACAGCAGCTAATGAAGACGCGTCACTCTGAAAGAGTGTCAGCACACACCGCCACAGCAGCAGCGCAGACTCAGACACTCCGCCCAATGGGTGCCCGCAGAGAAGAAACAAACCCACATGAACAAGCCAATGGCCTTTGAAAGACCTGCAAACTGTGTGTGCCCAGGAAGCTGGGCTGAGGTGACAGAGGGTGACACACAGAGGGAGGGAGAGGGGGAGAGAGAGGGACGGAGACAGAGGTGGACACAGGGAGACAGACAGAGGGAGGAAGGAGGCTGACAGAGGGAGGGAGAAAGGGAGACAGAGGGAGACGGACAGTGGGAGGAGGGTGACAGAGGGAGGAGGCTGACAGAGGGAGGGAGAAAGGGAGACAGAGGGAGACGGACAGAGGGAGGAGGCTGACAGAGGGAGGGAGAAAGGGAGACAGAGGGAGATGGACAGTGGGAGGAGGGTGACAGAGGGAGGGAGAAAGTGAGACAGAGGGAGACAGACAGAGGGAGGAGGCTGACAGAGGGAGGGAGAAAGTGAGACAGAGGGAGACGGGACAGTGGGAGGAGTCTGACAGAGGGAGGGAGAAAGGGAGACAGAGGGAGACGGACAGTGGGAGGAGGGTGACATAGGGAGGGAGAAAGGGAGACAAAGGGAGACGGACAGTGGGAGGAGGGTGACAGAGGGAGGGAGAAAGGGAGATGGACAGTGGGAGGAGGCTGACAGAGGGAGGGAGAAAGGGAGACAGAGGGAGATGGACAGTGGGAGGAGGCTGACAGAGGGAGGGAGAAAGGGAGACGGACAGAGGGAGGAGGCTGACAGAGGGAGGGAGAAAGGGAGACAGAGGGAGACGGACAGTGGGAGGAGGGTGACAGAGGGAGGGAGAAAGGGAGACGGACAGAGGGAGGAGGCTGACAGAGGGAGGGAGAAAGGGAGACAGAGGGAGACGGACAGAGGGAGGAGGCTGACAGAGGGAGGGAGAAAGGGAGACGGACAGAGGGAGGAGGCTGACAGAGGGAGGGAGAAAGGGAGACAGAGGGAGACGGGACAGTGGGAGGAGGGTGACAGAGGGAGGGAGAAAGGGAGACAGAGGGAGACGGACAGTGGGAGGAGGGTGACAGAGGGAGGGTGAAAGGGAGACGGACAGAGGGAGGAGGCTGACAGAGGGAGGGAGAAAGGGAGACAGATGGAGACGGGACAGTGGGAGGAGGGTGACAGAGGGAGGGAGAAAGGGAGACAGAGGGAGATGGACAGTGGGAGGAGGGTGAGAGAGGGAGGGAGAAAGGGAGACGGACAGAGGGAGGAGGCTGACAGAGGGAGGGAGAAAGGGAGACAGAGGGAGACGGACAGAGGGAGGAGGCTGACAGAGGGAGGGAGAAAGGAAGACAGAGGGAGATGGACAGTGGGAGGAGGGTGACAGAGGGAGGGAGAAAGTGAGACAGAGGGAGACGGACAGAGGGAGGAGGCTGACAGAGGGAGGGAGAAAGGGAGACAGAGGGAGACGGGACAGTGGGAGGAGGGTGACAGAGGGAGGGAGAAAGGGAGACAGAGGGAGATGGACAGTGGGAGGAGGGTGACAGAGGGAGGGAGAAAGGGAGACGGACAGAGGGAGGAGGCTGACAGAGGGAGGGAGAAAGGGAGACAGAGGGAGACGGACAGAGGGAGGAGGCTGACAGAGGGAGGGAGAAAGGGAGACAGAGGGAGATGGACAGTGGGAGGAGGGTGACAGAGGGAGGGAGAAAGTGAGACAGAGGGAGACGGACAGAGGGAGGAGGCTGACAGATGGAGGGAGAAAGTGAGACAGAGGGAGACAGGACAGTGGGAGGAGGCTGACAGAGGGAGGGAGAAAGGGAGACAGAGGGAGACGGACAGTGGGAGGAGGGTGACAGAGGGAGGGAGAAAGGGAGACGGACAGTGGGAGGAGGCTGACAGAGGGAGGGAGAAAGGGTGACAGAGGGAGATGAACAGTGGGAGGAGGGTGACAGAGGGAGGGAGAAAGGGAGACGGACAGAGGGAGGAGGCTGACAGAGGGAGGGAGAAAGTGAGACAGAGGGAGACGGGACAGTGGTAGGAGGGTGACAGAGGGAGGGAGAATGGGAGACAGAGGGAGACGGTCAGTGGGAGGAGGGTGACAGAGGGAGGGAGAAAGGGAGACAGAGGGAGACCAAATCACCCTTGGGTGGTGTGGCCATGTCCGCTCGTCAGCAGGTGGACTGTGTGCATGTAGACAAGGTTTGGCAGTGCGTGAACCCCCCCTTCAACCTTTGATAAACACTGGGCCATGTGTCAATCTGTGCACGAGTACATTCGTGCTGCAGGCACAAACATAACCTTACATCCAGTATACCCACCCACTGTGTTTGTCAGAACCCTGTCACAAATGGTTATTTACCTACCTGCATTCTCAAATAGCATGGAAAAAACACCATTTGGCCACGTACAGTGCAACACGTAAGGCGGCTCTGCATGGCTTGCTACGCCCGCTCACTACACTGCTGACTGCGTTCCCAAAAGATGCATCAACTAAGATTGTGTCATACATAGGTAAATTGTCAAAAGCTGTGGCCAAGGGACATACCCATGCACAAGTGCACTGTGAGAGGAATGCTAGCCAAATCCAACCACCCAGAGGAACTGTGCCAACTCAAAAATGAATGAAACATGGATGTCGCATGTAACACAATTAACACTGTCTCTCTCACACACAGGTCAACATCGTCGATCTCCCCCCAACACTGGGGGGGAAGACTCACAGGACCAGGTTTGGCGTGAAGAGGACCCCACCGGCAGCGACGACTCTCACCACTCCGTGGATGACCCAGACCAAACTGGCCCCTCTGGTGTCCAACCACCTGCAGCACCTGCGTCAGGTACAACTGTGCCAACCACCACCCCCATTCCTGCCACATCCCAGGAGACACCCAGGAGCCCTGCCCGCACACAACAACACAGCCAGTCTGTCCAGGAGGGACAAGGTTCTCCGGGCACCCAGGAGGAGGCAGGCGACACCGCAAATGCCATCCCTCAGGGGTCCCGGAGACCCGATGTGCCCACAACAGCAGGCCAGGCGCAAGTGGGCAGGGGTGGTGGGAGTGGAGGACGGCGGAGGCGCGAACCTGACCAGTTGGCTCAGGAACCGGTAATGCCACACGTCAGCAACATCCTCGACTCATTCCGGCATGACGCCAGGGGCATGGTCCAGATTGCGTCCACCCTCACAGACATCAAGGGGACCTTCGAGGAGATGAAGACCCTGCAGGCCGAGCAACATGCCTGTCAACAGCGACACCAAGGACGGATGGAGGCAAGACAGGCTGAGCTCGTGGCGGTGCAAACGGACATGACCCATGTACTCCGTCGGATTGCCGAAAACATGGGCAACCCTCCCTGTGCCACCAGGTGAAGAACATCACCACCCACAGGGAGGGATCAGGAGGAGGAGGATTCATCCGACGGAGCATCACAAGCATCGTCACGGCCTGCTTCTGAGGGTCCCCGCAGGAGGGTGGGTCGTCCACGCAAAAGACCGTGAGAGTCAGCGGAACATCACCATCTCCCAGGTCACCTGGCCTGGCACCTGGCCCTCTGGCCCAACAGCAGCACATCAGCAAATGACATTCTCTTCCACATGACCTTGCTGGTCACTGTCTGACCAATGTTGACAAAGACTGTGGCATAGACTCTGACGACTTTCAATTGCAATGATACCAACTCCCCCTGTGAACTTTGGATTCTACACTCCCGCCAAGCACCTCTTGTCATCCCCCCAAACACGTGCCCCACCACAAATAAAAATCATCACAATCACCAGATGATGCCGTCATTTTGCATTATTCCACTACATGTGTGTGTTGTAAAGTCAAACCATGCCTGATTTTAGAAGTAACTCCAACCATCCATACCCTGGGGTCTGAGTCTGGCACAGGACACACATGGGTCACAATGTATCATCCAATACAGACATGGAGCACCATACTCACCCGTGATGGGCCCAACCAGCTGAGGGGGTGCCCGCACAACTCTGCCTACAGACCTATTTAGAAGAGCAACAGTCATGCGCAGAGGTCAGGGATCATGTGGAGTGTCCTGGGGTGGGAGTCCCAGGTATGTGTAGACACGTGGCAGAACCATGTCCTGCATGCTTGAGTCAGGTGGATGTGGAGAATGGTGGGCCGGCCAAGGTTGGATGCATGGAGATGGCACAATGGGGTATTGGATCACAGTGCCACAAGGTTGTGGGCTGCATCCTGAGTGTGTGCGTGGATTGAGAAGGTCATCCTGCAGCTGGCAGTGATCCATTCCCCCCATCTCTGTTGGACGTTGATGTGGCCTGGTCGCCGGATGTAGAAGCAGAGCTGTGCAGATGCACCCTGGATGTGGACAAGTATCATGGGATTTGTAACGCACATGTCCGTAGAGTGCAGGGTAGGATTAGACACGGATGTCGTAGTTGACCTGGGGGATGGTCTCCCTCTTGCCTTGAGGTGGATGGAACTGGGAATCTTGTGCATAATGCAGAGTGTGCTGCAGCATGAGGCACAGATGCTGCTGATCAGCATAGCACATGTCAGCAAGCAATCCATGATGAACACCACCTCGTTTGCGTGGACACTGGGTGCCCTTGCTGCAGGGCCTGCAGCAGCATGCGCCATGTCAAGAAAACAATGCCACAAGTAGCACACAAAGACAAGGATCTCAGGAAGGAACTATGCAAAAGTTGTATGTCAAGGAAGGATTGTCTGCTTCAACATGGCACACACACACACAATGGATTCACATGCAGCACAGTGGCCGTCGTGGATACTGACATGCCACAATACCTACACAGCCATGGACATCCTGCACAATACAGATTCTAATCCCTGACAAACAGCTTGCATCTTGCTACTCTACACATAGACTCATATGCACCATCTCTGAGAACAATGCCAGACATGCCGCATGCACAGTGGCAACAGACCACCATTGACAGAGATGAGGCACCTTGGAGGCAGAGGGACACCTTTATTACACATGTGTGTCGGAATGCTAATGCAACTCTGTCAACACATACACAGGTCATTTGGATGAACACGTGGGACCAACACTGGCACCCCCCTTTGCACCACAGATGCTGGAAATCCATAGAACTGGCACACAAGTGATGGGTTACAGCTAAACACCCCCTGCTGCTCACGGAGAGGCTGCTATACACCATTGAGCCCCTAATGGGGAATTCACACACCATGTCAACCCGGTGCAACCCGTATGTTTCCGAGGGCAGTGTTACACACATTGATGGCTTCATCACAATCCACAATCCCATTACAGATGACTGTCACCAAGTCTGACCATCAATTCTGGTGAATTCAGCTCCATGTCATGTGCCCCATGGTGATTCTACATGTATGTAAAGTATCCAAGCATGACCAGGAGCAGTGCACACACATTCAAAACAAATACCACTCCCAAAAAGCCGTGCTGCATCCCTTACCCTAAGGAGATTTTCAAACTTGTCCGTGCATGTAACGCTGATTCAGCACATGTTGCTGTGTTCATGAGGAATAGCAGGAGCACAACAATGCCACCAGCAGACAGCATGCGCAAGTACCTGTGGATGAGAGACACACCAGACGTCAGCCAAAAGAAGCACATCTGCATGCATGTGCATGTACTCGACACGTATAAGGTTGTCAACATGCTAGGTGACAATGATGACTCAGGAAAAACATTCTTCCATTGCACCATCACTCGAGTGACACATCCAAACACACCTCTGACTCACTTGGCAGACATGCAGATGGACACACACATTGCAACACATGCCACACACAGCTCAATGCGTGCACACTCAGACACTGGAACTCACCACTAAGCAAAGAAGTTGCGTATGAGCCGACTCCGGATGTCCTCTACCGCCTCCTCCTCCTCCACATCACTTGCCTCGTGACCAAGCCCTTCATCCTCCACGGGTGGATGGTCCTGCTCATCTGTATCCAGGATGAGTGGCACAGCTTTCACCACTGCCATGTTGTGCAGCATGCAGCACACATGGAAGATCTTGCAGACCTTCACCGGTGCATATGGGAGTGCGCCACCGGTCTTGTGGAGGCAACGGAATCGGCTCTTCAGGAGGCCAAACGTCCTCTCTTTCACTTGCCTGGTCCGCCCATGGGCGTTGTTGCAGCGGTGATCGGCAGCCGTGCTGGGGTTGCGGAGAGGCGTGATCAGCCATGGCATGTTGGGATAGCCAGCGTCCCCTACATGGAAACATCATGGACAACAGTGGGTCAGGAGAAGCAGTAAGACAGGAAGATGACGTTAAATACAGGACTGCCAGAGTATACCCACCAACAATACATGCTCGTTCGTTGTGCAGCTGCAGCATCATTTCAGGCACCCAGCTACGCCTCATGATGTAGGCATCGTGTGCTGATCCTGGAAAACGAGCACAGACATGTGAAATCACCATGTTGGCAAGACACACCACAAGGGCATTGATGGAGTGGTAATGCTTGCGGTTCCTATACGCTACCTCCTGTGCCTGTGGTGGTACCAAAGCCACATGTGTTCCATCTATGGACCCAATGACATGGGGCATCCCTTCCAGGGCATAGAACTCACGCTTGACACCTGCCAACTGCTCAGGAGTTGGGAATTTTATGAACTCATCTAGGTGATCCAACATGGCCTCTAAAAAATCATGCAGAACATGGCTGAACATGGTTTGGGACATGCCACCAACATGGGCAATGGTATATTGAAAGGTACCCGTGGCAAAGAAATGTAGGGCTGCCATCACCTTCATCTTGGGTGTCAGTGCAGTAGGATACCTGTGTAGCGGTTGGAGGTGTGGTGCCAGCCGTGTCGTCAAGTCCTCAATCAAATGTTGGGGGAAGCAGTAGCGGCGTATACAGTCATGTTCCCTCAGGTCAGCCAAGTCCGGAATTGGTCGAGGGAGAGGCGGAGCCCTGCAGTGAATTAGAAGGGACAACGAAGAGTGAGTACAGTACACCACCAATGTCAATGTACTGAGCACATGTTCAACAGGCAATACACATATGCTACATACAGAGTCAGGTCTGTGCAATATGCCCTGGACACGTATGCCAGGCAGGTGACACTCCTACCAAGAGCCAGCTGCAAAGGTTGATTCTCAACCTCAATATGCCATGCCATGAAACTAGCTGTGGGCCAGTGTAAGTGAACGGGCAGACGCATTACAGGCGTTACAGACATCCACACATGTGCAGAAGAAGGATGTTTATTGTACAGACAGGTTGCAGAACACTAGAGGCACAGGTCACATGTCATAGAAAAAGGACAGACCACACACCTTGCCATGAAGGATTACATGTCAAGACTGATCACACATACATTGAGAGTATGCAGAGATGTCCTTGTTTTGAAACTCCGTGTCGATGCATACATACACACCTTACGTCGGATTACACATGTGGGCTGGTGTGCGTAACAGTGTGCCATGACCATCTACACACGGACACATGTTGGTTGCAGCAACTGCAGATGCATTTGACCAAACACCTACAGCAAACCTATGGGAACACATGACACACACATGACATAGTTACAGCGTGCAACGCGGGCATTTACATGTCAAGGGTAATATTCCGTGTACCTGGCATCAGGGGACAGTTGCGGGTGTCGGTGACTGTGCCATGCCAGTGACGCATGGCTCAACAAGTCTGTACTACATGCACACATGTCAAAGGAGTGAAGGGGATGTGTGGCACATAGGGCACCATCACACATGACATGTGTACACAGCTCATCATACTTTTATTAGCTTCACACCTCAGGAGTATAGTGCCACATCACAGCCTGACCCACCTGTGCCCGACACATGTAGTACTGCACAGACAATGCCTTGATGTCCAGCCTTGGCCAAGTATGACAGCTCAATTCCTTTCTGTGTGCCGCCTGTCACCACTGTCAGGTGTGAAACGCACCGTACATACGCTCTGAGGGCGTGTGTAGGGTCCCTATCACTGTGGGAGTGCTGGTGTATGCGTACGCCATAGTGATACGGACCGTACACGCATGTGTAGGGTCCCTATCAGTATGGGAGTGCTGGCATATGCGTACGCCACAGTGATACGGACCGTACATGCGTGTGTAGGGTCCCTATCACTATGGGAGTGCTGGCGTATGCGTACGCCATAGTGATACGGACTGACCCTACACACGCGTGTACGGTCCGTATCACTGTGGCGTACGCATACGCCAGCACTCCCATAGTGATAGGGACCCTACACACGTGTGTACGGTCCGTATCACTGCATTTGGGGTGCCCTAGGGCCATGGAACGGACCGTACCTGTGTGTAAATATTGAAATAACATAGGGGACACATGAGGGACAAGTATAAGGGCCTAAATGCATGCTGGTTGTCATGGAGACCCAGTTTAAAGTTTGAATTATTGCATCAGGTGGCCAGCAGAAGTCGGTTGGAAACAATATACTTTGTTGCAAAGTGGTTGTTGACTTGACATCATGCTCAATTTTTAAACCATGCAAAGCCACTCACTGGGGTAGGTTTAAAGGGATTGGAGGAAACGTAGGATGCTAATGTGACTGACCAATCACTCTGTACTCCTGTAAATGAAACAGGCCAGCAAGGCAGATATAAGGCAGCCAGGTCCCATGAGAGAGCACTTGCCTGCACATCCTTTCATTCCACAACACTGCTGCTGCTCGTGATTCCTCTGGCACCATGTCCAGGTCTGTGGAGAGGGCCCATGGAGGAGAATGTGGCATTGGTGGATGTGATCCTCCCACAGTACACCATGCTGTATGGTCGACCAGGGGAGCAGGTGAGTGCAGACTCCACTAGCTTAGACCGTGCCCCTTTTTTGTGACTGTGACTTCTGGCATTGTGTCCCTGTGTGACAGACATGCAATGTTGTTTCGAGTGGGTCCCGGGGGGGGGTAAGGCCTCATGCCTCCCATGCAGAGCATGCTGTGGTTCCTGTGTGCACTCCTCGCTTGCATTGTGCTTACTGTGACAATCAATGCATGGTGCATGCCACATTCTGCCTGGCTACTCCTCCTGGGAATGTTGTTGCTACAGTCCTGATGTAATTCTGTGGTCCCCCCAGTGTGACAGGTGACAGTACCCATAGATGTGTGTTTGTTTAGTGTACCTGTGCTGTGAGTGTCCAAATTATGTGTGCGTCCCCTGGACATTGTTGTGTGTATAAGTCCCCTGTCATGTGGGTGAGTGCATATGGGGAGTGTTGCACACCAGCTGCATGAGGGATGGATATACCCTGCCCATGTGATGTGAGCAGGGTGCAGTGCTGTGTGACTGCCGTGCTGAGCCTACACCTGTGACACCCCCCAGTCTAGTGGCACATGGGCAGAGTGGGGTTTGTACCCGCAGTTGGCAATGGCAGGTGATTGTCCTGTGCCTGTGTGTGTCTGTGTACTCTGCTGAGGTAGCGTCAGTGGGCTGGGGCATGTGACTGCTTTGAGGTGCTGTACATAATCATTGTGTAGCTTGTGATGCACAGTGTGATCCAGGATCATTGATTGTGTGGCACCCCTCATGCCACCTGTGTACTTTCAATGCTATGTAGTGCATTTTGCCTTCCACAGTGGATTATGTCCCTATGACAAATGTGCAATGAGTTGCCTGCATACCATGGCCTGTTCAAAGAAGACAAATTGTTAATATGTGTGTCTCTGTGTCATTGCTCAGGTGAATTAAAGTATTCTCACTTTTGCATCCTCACAGGTAGGCGTCCATGCCAAGGGGGAGATATTGAAGCACGCCGTCAGTGCCGTGAGGAATACGGAGGGTCGGAAGCGGCGCCTAGCCCAGGTGAGGAAATGCTGGCAGGATATCCGGTGCTGGACGAGGAGGATTGCATGGGTCCTGCTGGGGGACTCACCTGAGAGCAGGAAAAACTGTGGGCGCCGGGGTCTGACCCACATCCATAAGCGTGTGCTGGCGGTGGTCTTCCCCGACTTGGATAGGCGCTTACAGGAGAAGCAGCAGCAGGAATGGGGTAGGTACATGTGTGTTTGTTGTGTGTCACCAGCTTTTGGAAGTGCGCAGTTGCATGGATACACTGCCAGGGTTTACATGTGCAGTGCATAACCAGTTCCCCAAAGTAAACCGGTGCTGTTCTTCCTCCCTTCCCCTCCTTGCCATGTGTTCCCTGGTCTGTGTGTAGTCACTCTTGCACAAGGTAATCTAGGCTGGAAGTTAATCAAAGTGCCCAATGCTTGCAGCATCATGTGTGGGGGTGGAGTGTAACAGGTTTTGGGACCTTGGCTGTGCCCTGGCCAGTTCAGTCATTGTGGGGTCCATGTCAGTTGGCACTGATGCTGAGTCCCAACATAGGAGTGTGTCTGTAAAGTGTACTGCCTTCCAGCATGCATGTCCAATGTTGTGCCCTCTGACATGATGTCCATGAGTGGGATTAATGCATGGTGCAGGGACGGTTGCTTCAGTTGCAGTCATATCCATCCAGGACCATGGAGGTGTGTGGCCACTACCGTGCCCTGGGGCACCTTTTCCTAGGTATCATGTGTGTCATCCAACTATGTGGACATTCTCTGTGTCTTCGACATAAGTTGGGCTCTGTGGCATTTTACCCTGGCCTCATCTGTATTGACGTAAACTGTGCTACATGTGTCCACTGTACAGTGTGACCCAATTTTGCTTGTGCATACTCACAGTGGGCAGTGCCTGTGTGTCTTGGAACGACAATCTGATGATGGTTGATTGTCAATGATATATGTGGACAGGCGCACCAGGGGTAGTTTGCGTACAATCAGGATTTAGTGCAGGACATGTGTTTTTATTAAGCCTGGGCGAAGCACTACGCTACGCTCGCCTAGTTTGCGAAGTTCGCGCTACTTCGCACTACGCGAACTGCACGTAGCACAGTGCAAACATGCGTAGCGTAGTGTTGCGTAGCGAGCAAGCAAAATGACATCCCGGCGAGACTTTTTCCTTGTTCGCGATCAGCAACATCAAGTTGGCGATCGCAAGCATAGAAAATAAACCTCCCGGCGAGATTCCCAATGCGAGGAGGTCAGGTTTCTCATTGCGAGTGGTCGCGTATGCTCGCGACCGCTCGCGATGAGAAACTACCAGTTCGCGTTGAGAAAGCTGCAAGATGCCATTTTCAATGATTGCACAGTGCTGGTTGCTTGTCCGCACTGTGCAATCATTGAAAATGACATCTGGCACAGTGCGAACAAGGTACTACGCAGTTCGCGAAGTGCTACGCGTAGCTCGCGTAGTGCGAACTGCACTTTGCGTAGCTTCGCGAAGTGCTACTTCGCGAACTACGCCCAGGGTTAGTTTTTATCCCAGAGTAAGAGGTGTAAGTACTTCCTCTGTCTCAATCACATTGTCTCAGGTAGGGGGTGCTTTGTGCAGGAAAGACCTACATGTCCAAATCTGAAGTCTCCCTGCTAGGTCTGGCCTGTGTGTGATGTTTGTCTGGACATACACTCAAGGTGCAGTGACCCAGTCATGTTGTGCATGTTTTAATGTATTAGCTTTGCAGAATGTGCAAAAAGTTAATAGACATGGTTCCTGCTCATCCCTTTTTTGTCAACGCTGTGTGGTACAGATGCTGTGCACGATTGTCCCCAGAGCCTGGCTCCTCTGTCCTATTTGATATCAAGTAATTTGCTGTTGGGTCATGCTCTCCATTGTTTCTCAGTGGCATGGTGGGTCAACCAGCTGTGTGTTGCAAGGCCTACATATGTACCTTGTGTTGTAGTTGTTACTCATGTTGCTTTTCCGGCTATGCACTGTGACCTATGTAGATTTGACTCATGTGACATATGTATACAGGTGTCTGATTATTTCCTGTCTCTTCACCTTGCCCAAAGCATCGTCGGGGGACTCCGAGGGAGACACTGGCACGGACCGTGAGGAGGGAGCAGGCACCAGTGGCAGCAGTGCTGTCTTGTCTGGCGCATCGAGTGGCACGGAGGCCGAGGGGAGTGAGGCGGAGGACCTGTCCAGTAACACCACCGACTATGACGCTGACAGGTCCGAGGCTGATCTCCCAGAGGGGGCGGAGGCTGCTCCCACAGCTGACAGCAGCACTCGATCTCTACCCGCCCCCTCGATTCCCATCACCGGCCTCCCACTTGCTCTGGTCCCTTCCCGCCGTGCTAGGTCACCACGTGTCTCCTTCTTGCCAGGCACCGCACCCCCTGCCCCTGTCTCCACTGCTGCCGCCAATGCCGAGTCTGTGGACATCCTGCGCCAGTTGCAGGTTGGTCAGACTGCGATGCTTAATGTCCTCCATGGCCACACACGAGTGCTCACCCAGATGGAGGCATACATGGAGGGCATCTCAGCTGCGCAGTCTGACCAACGCCAGTTGCTGAGGTCCATTGACTCGACACTGACTGCAGCAGTGGTTCTCCTGCAGCGCTACGTCCCCCCCTACCCCTGCACCATCCACACTTCCCACTCCCATGCCTGTCCAAAGCACACCCAGACGTACCCATGCACGCACCCCACCAGACACAGGCACCACACCACCAGGGAAGGCCAAGCGCACACCTCCTGTCACGCACACACAGGGTGAAGTAGGCACACCCACTGGGTCGGGGGGCAAACGGAAGACACGCAGCCACAGTGGGAGTCCACATTCATCACAACCCACTACCTCCAAATCCACTCCCCTCAGCTCTCCTGGCCAGGATTCCACCAAAGAATCCTTCATGGCCGCTCTGTCCCTGAGCCCCAAAGTGACACCACCCCGCAAGCGGTCAAAGGAGTCCCCAGTCAGGGTGGTTGAGTCCCCCCCTGTCCACACCCTCCCCCAGTAGTGCTGCGACCCATCTCTCCGACCCCCCCCCCTCCTTGGGGCCTGTGGTTCCTTCGGGTGCTGGGGAGATGCTGGAGGACCTTGCAACCGTGTGCAGCGCCATTCTCACCTCCACCTTTGGTGCTGCCCCACCCCCTGTGGTGGAGTCCTCCGTCCCTGCACCCACAACACCTACCCTTGCCCCTCCTGTCCCTGCGGTGCCTGGTCCTTCCCCCCCACATGATGCCCCCCCCTGTGGAAGCAAAGGAGGTATGAACTGTGCAGGCAAGCTAGGGGACATGCGCCCTATGTGTCCCCCACCAGGAATTGGACTATGGACTGCCCTATGGGCCTTGTACATATTCAACTTTTAATAACAATTCTTTTTTTAATGCTGAATAAAGCTATGTTTTTTTCCCTTTGCACACTACTGCTTTTCTGGTATTGCTGTTGGTGGTGCTGCTCCATGTTTGGGGTGGGGATAATGTGTTAGGTGTCTGGCAAATGTAGTGGTGTGCTGCTCATGGGATGGACCCTGGTATCTGTGTGCCATCACAAGGTATTTGCGAAATAACTTTGTTCATGTATGCTCTTACTGCATGGTGACATTGTCCCAAGGTGTGTTCCTTCCTCTGTGGACCCTGACATCTTCCCTGCAGGGTGTTTCCTAAATGTTGTGCTGAGCTGTGTCTACATATCCTTGGTGTGTGACGGATCCGTTCTACTTTGGCCATGCATGCTGGGCAATGTCTCCACCTGCATCATTTGTGGCATCCTTGGTGGTCACTGTACTTGTGTGTGGAGTATATTGAAGTTACTTCATGTGGACATGTGCCCTTTTACAGACTATGCATGCGTGTACTCCCAGCCTCGCACGCATGTTATGTGTTCTGCAGGGTCTTTGAGCACCTGACTGACAATAGTGGGCATTGTATCTGTGGGTACTGCACCCTTTTCTTTCCATGGGCACTGCTGGGAGGACTCTGCACCCACCCCTCCTATGTCTGGGCACTGCTGGGAGGACTCTGCACCCACCCCTCCTGTGTCTTGGCCCTGCTGGGAGGACTCTGCACCCACCCCTCCTGTGTCTGGGCACTGCTGGGAGGACTCTGCACCCACCCCTCCTGTGTCTGGGCACTGCTGGGAGGACTCTGCACCCACCCCTCCTGTGTCTGGGCACTGCTGGGAGGACTCTGCACCCACCCCTCCTGTGTCTGGGCACTGCTGGGAGGACCCTGCACCCACCCCTCCTGTGTCTGGGCACTGCTGGGAGGACTCTGCACCACCCCTCCTATGTCTGGGCACTGCTGGGAGGACTCTGCACCCACCCCTCCTGTGTCTGGGCACTGCTGGGAGTGATGGGCACACACCCCTCCTATGTCTGGGCACTGCTGGGAGGACTCTGCACCCACCCCTCCTGTGTCTGGGCACTGCTGGGAGGACTCTGCACCCACCCCTCCTGTGTCTGGGCACTGCTGGGAGGACTCTGCACCCACCCCTCCTATGTCTGGGCACTGCTGGGAGGACTCTGCACCCACCCCTCCTATGTCTGGGCACTGCTGGGAGGACTCTGCACCCACCCCTCATGTGTCTGGGCACTGCTGGGAGTGATGGGCACCCACCCCTCCTATGTCTGGGCACTGCTGGAAGGACTCTGCACCCACCCCTCCTGTGTCTGGGCACTGCTGGGAGGACTCTGCACCCACCCCTCCTGTGTCTGGGCACTGCTGGGTGTGATAGGCACCCACCCCTCCTATGTCTGGGCACTGCTGGGAGGACTCTACACCCACCCCTCCTGTGTCTGGGCACTGCTGGGAGGACTCTGCACCCACCCCTCCTGTGTCTGGGCACTGCTGGGAGTGATGGGCGCCCACCCCTCCTATGTCTGGGCACTGCTGGGAGGACTCTGCACCCACCCCTCCTGTGTCTGGGCACAGCTGGGAGGACTCTGCACCCACCCCTCCTGTGTCTGGGCACATATGCTCGGGACATACACGGGTGTGGGTATGCTCCATTCGTACACGGGTGGGGGTACGCTCCGTACATACACTGGTGGGGTGTGGGTACGCTCCATTCATACACGGGTGTGGGTACGCTCCGTACATACACTGGTGGGGTGTGGGTACGCTCCATTCATACACGGGTGTGGGTGCGCTCCATTCATACACGGGTGTGGGTACGCTCCGTACATACACTGGACGGGTGTGGGTACGCTCCATTCATACACGGGTGGGGGTATGCTCCGTACATACACTGGTGGGTGAGGGTATGCTCCATTCATACACGGGTGGGGGTATGCTCCGTACATTCCCGTACCCACGATCTGCAGGCCTGGGTACGTACCGTACCCACGCCTTAGGAGCGTGTGTACGGGTCGTACCACGCCCACCCCTACGTCACCCCAACAATGGCGGTACGGCCTGTACCCACGTTCTAAAGGCCTGGGTACGGGCCGTACCAGCATTGTTGGGGTGATGTAGGGGTACGCGTGGTACGACCCGTACCCACGCTCTGAAGGGCTGGGTACGGTGCGTACCCCTACGGCACCCCATTGGGGGTCTGCACCATACCCAGGCCTTCAGAGCGTGGGTACGGGTTGTACCACGCGTACCCCTACATCACCCGAACAATGCTGGTACGGCCCGTACCCAGGCCTTTAGAACGTGGGTATGGGCCGTACCGCCATTGTTGGGGTGACGTAGGGGTGGGCGTGGTACGACCCGTACCCACGCTCTTAAGGCGTGGGTACGGTACGTACCGGTATTGTTGTGTTGCTGGTTCGCGTCAACATCCACTTCCGTTGTGGCGGACGCTTGCGTTGCTGGACACGCCCCCACCCCCTCGAGGTGACCAGGTCCTGCAGGTCAGGAATGTCCAGGGCATGTGAGATTTGTGACTTGGGTGGGGGTTATGTGTCCTGCCCCTGCCCCCCCCCTTTGCCCCTGGGTGTTGTTCTGACCTTCTGCGGCGTCTGCGTCAGTTCCTGTAGAGCAGGTGGACTGATATGAGTGCTGGAATGACACGTAGGTTCGGGTCCATGGCTGTCCGTCGCGTACAGGTGCTCCTTGTGCACGTCGTCCTGATTTCCCGGCAGTTGTTGGCAGGCGGAGAATTTTATCCGTGCGGGGTGACGTCGGTGCGGATTGTACTATCTGGTTCGTGAAACGCAGCCTGAAGGCGTCCCGACGTCACGTCGGCGCTGTCTCGGATCACATTGGTATGTATTTTTTCGTCGGTCGGTGTTTTTTACGATTCGTACGGAAATGGTGTTTCCGTTGGAATCGTACTTGCATGTTTGTAATGTTTATTCCCCGGGTACGAGTCGGACGGAGAAAACGCTCCGACCCACGGTTCGTACCCGGTTTCTCCAGGATCGGAATCGGCACCCAAATGTTGCTTATGAAACATTCCGGCAGCCATTTTGTCTTCGCGCCATGACACGCTTGCTTTTTCCTTCGCTTTACAAACCATCACAAAATGGTTCTTTTTCCCACAGCCTTTACATATCTGTCCAATAACAGCACATTTACCTGTGGGTGGAAATCAAAATATACATCTAAAACACAACTTTTTGTGTCCTTCAGTCTTTTGCTTTGGTTTACTTTTCACACTCATGACTGATTCATTCTAGACACCTCCGGCCTCCATGTCAGTGGCTTGTCTATCAGCACTCTCCTCAGTGCTGGCATCCATTAACACTTGCTCCAGACTAAGAGCTTCTTTCACCATTCATCGTCTGAATGAATCTGATATGCATCCGTCGATAATACTAGAAGGTAAAGCTTCTTCATTAATAATTTTAATGAACTTACATTTTTTGATGAGTGTGTTGAGTTTCTTCACACCTTCGTCAATGGTTTCACCAACTTTCTGTCATTCTTGACTGAAAATGTATCTTTAGTAATCAACATTGGGCATTGGATTAAACTTGAGATTCCAAGCTTCTTTAATCTGACAGTATGTAACTTGTTTGTCACTTCACTGCATTTTCTTTACGACTTTGTTTACACCATCACCAGCAAGTTGTTTTAGGTATTTGATAATAATTTTTTTATCGGTCTCTTCAAGTGCATCAATCAACTATTCAAATGTCTCTATCAAAGTATTCCATCTATCACCAATAATTTGATTTTTGGCGGTATCGAAAGGTGCTGGTGGAATAAGGAACGCTATAGCATTGTAGGCCAGTGTGGAAATTACTGAGTTGGGAAGTAGCATTCTTTCTAATGCTGCTTGATGTTCACTGCAGGCTTGTTTGTGAAAACTATGCCTGAAACCTAGCGACTTCTGACCTCAGGTGATCTTTGACATTGACTGGAAACATGGCTTTGTTTAACTGTCATTTGACAAATTGCACTGTTCTGAGAGTTGCTCTCTGCTCTTTATTCTTCAAAGACCTGTTAAGTTGTTCTGAGTGCCACTCAGCAGTTTTGATGGCTAGCCACCTAGGATATGGATGGCTCTATAAGTGCAACCATGGACACGTCTCCTTGAGTCACTTCCCAGAGTGCAGTGGTATGATTTTTCTGTCCGTTTGCACTTTCTAATAGGCCTGGGCTAAATTTCCATTCCGCTCGCGGAAATTGCGATAATTTGACATTTTCGCGTTCCGCGGAGAGAGCGCGAAAATGTCAAAATTTCCGCAATCCGCAGCTTAGCGATAATTTGTTTCTTGCTCGCGCTGTAAAATAATACATTCTCGCGCACGATCGCCTTACCTGAATTCCGGCGTTCGCCGACAAGTTTTCCCGATCCGGTCGCGTTCTCCACGAGATGTTGGATTGTTGGTAGCCATTTGCGCTGTCTCGCGACAGTTCACGCCCGCAGTAATGTCATTGGTCGTGCGATCACTTCTTTCTTCTCGCGATCATGCACCGCAAGAAGAGTGAAAACAAGATGGCCACGCCCGCGAGCAACCGCATGGGTAAGTTGGCGAGCCGCGACCACGCAGAAAATACCGCGAACGGGCGGGAAAAAAACTTCCGCATCTTCGCGATATTTCCGCGTGTTTTCGGAGATTTTTAACATTTTCGCGGTAATTTGCGAAAGTCACTTTCGCAAATTCCGCCCACCCCTACTTTCTAACACCTGGTTGATTTCCACCTTTCATCACTTCTGTTTGCAGCGTTATTTAGCAATTTTTGAATATCAACGACTGCTCTTTGAAAACCTGGTTGTATCCACCTTCAGTGTTAACACTGCATAAAAATTATGTCTTTATCTTGCTTGGCAGTGAGGTGCTTTTATGTATGGCCTGACCAGCAGGTTCTCGACCAACGACGTGTAGTCCCTGGAATGCTTTGGTTTTGTTAAACTGTTTCACAGCGGCTGGAGCTGTGCTTTGACTCAACATGCATTAAGCGTTGATTCCAAACTTCAACAACGGCACATGTGGCATGCACGAGCAGTTTGCTTGGATCATGGCAAACTCTATGGGAGAGCACTGTTGATCTTCGTGTTACCTATCCCCTATCTCGCCGCCAATTGTAGAGTACTCCACAGCATGGTTAGCCACTAATGACTAGGCCACGCACAGTGCTTAATATTACACGTCTTTATTCTTATGCGTATAACCATGAACTCAGCATTCAAAACTAGCCTTTCTTGCATTTCGCTCTAACACTTGCTTCACTGCTCTACAGAGTCCATCGGAGGCCAAAAGGGTTCCGTCATTGCTAGCTAACAGGACACTACACCCTACACTGGGCTCCCAGCCCCATTGTTGCTGTCAGTACCAATACATTCCAATTGATTAGTACATACTTCTTAGTTCCCCCGAGTTCTGTGTCCTTCTTTTGCCATAATTTCCTTACTAGTTACTTCAATTTGTTTGCGCCCTGATTTAGCCATTAGAAAACACATAAGCACTTTATAAAATGCCTTAAATAAATAGATACTTTATTGCTATAAATTTACGAAAAACCTTCAACTGCTTCCACCTTTCTTCTCCAAAAGTGTTATCAAAGACTCTGCAAATGCCTATCAAGTTGATAGGGTGTCTTGGGATTATATGTGGGCTTCTTTAATTGAAAAAGGTATTGGTGGGAAGTTTCTAAAATGGATACAAAGTTAATATCAAGCCTGTGAGGCAAGATTGGTTATGGGGGTGAAATATCCCAAACATTTAGGATCTTTCATGACACGCGACAGGGGTCCTCAATGGCTCATCTTTGCTATATATCTGGAACCATAATTGTGTCATATTTTAAACAATAAGGATATATTTGGATTACATTGACGACTATGGCATATGCCCATGTGGCAATTATTCCTGGGAGGCAAAACGCACCATAGCTCACATCGAAGACCAGTCTGCCCATTTTGGGGCCAAATCAGGTTATAAACGTATTACAAATAAATCTCAGGTTATTCTCAATTATTTATTAGCGGATGTATATTAATATGTTACAGACTATGCAATACAATATATCTTGGTTTTAAGATCGCCAGTCAGGTCAATAATATTGTACAATTCAATTATGAAGAATTACTGAAGAAATACACAGCCCAACCTCCTCTTTGACATTGACTCCCTCTTATTATTATTGGATGAGGCAATATCCTAAAAACCAAATATTCCCCTGAAATGTTTCTATTTATTTAGGACATGGCTTAATTCAGCTATTAGTAGCTTTATGTGGAAATATCAACGGCCCCCCTGATCTCGTTGCAAAATCAAGCTCCCCATTTATAAAGGTGGCTGAGCACTACCAGATTTCATAATATACTATTGGGCATTATTTGGAAAAAGCATCCGATCTCTTCGAATTGAGAGTAACGATAGCAGTAATGTTAATCATTTTCTCAGTGGCCATACACTTACAACTTATTATAAATGGGTAAGCTTCAAGGTTATTCTAGATACCAAGAAAATATGGAATGAGTGTGTCGGGCTTATCATATTCATGCCATACACTTCACACACTCCCTTGAAAAAGCACGTGTTTTTACCTCCTATTTTTCACGGTTATAATAAATATATGTCATCAACCGTGACTAAAATGCTTTGGACTATTGTATGACAGAGATATACAGCTTCAATCAGATCTACCACAAAAATATATATTTTTAAATATTTACAGACATACGATCTTTTTATTCATCCTATAATTTTGACTGAGCATTCTGCAATAATATCAATCTTATATTATGATTAAGAAGTGCTATCAAGCAGACACTTTTATCAGCTCATAAGTAGCTGTGCAAAAGATGATCTCATGAATATAGCTTTGAAGTGGACTGAAAAATTAAGAACTTTAATATACTTAGAGGAGATAGAGGAAGACTTTAGAGGAATGTATAGCTTTGTTAAATCCAGCAATTTGAGACTTCAACAATTTAGAACAACATGTATATTATAACATACTCCTGAAAAAATACCAAATCTGCTATGCTGAAGAATCAAGGGAGACTGAGCATCAAACGTTTATTAAGAGAAATTTGGTTATCACTGTTTTGAGACTACCTTCTGTATACTGTAGCCACAAGCTCTATTCTGACTTAAGTGTTTGAATGTTTCAATTATTATCTGTTCTCACAATTTTATTTGTTGTATTTCTAGTAATGAAATGTATTATACATATTTTAACCACTCATATCATCCAATACAAAATTAAAAAGGCAAATGCCCGTCAAGTCAATACCAGTCACACACACTTACTTGCCACGGGTAAAGACCTTCCTGTGATCTACTGTAAAAGTATAAGGTATTGATATAATAAGGAACAGATCTTCCAAGAGTTTGGCCTCCAATCTACAAGTGCTGGCACAAGTGTTTCTAGAGTTTTAGCTGTAAGCATCTGTGAAAGGGCTGTACTGGAACAGGTTTCCTATGGGCGCAGATATGGAGAGTACAGGGAAAGATAGTAAATGTGCACATGTTAAAAATTCCTGAGATAAAAAGCTGGGTTGTTTAACATGGGTCAGCCTTTGTAGTAGGCCTTTAGTTGAAACGACAGAGTGCCATTTTGGTGGTGCTCACAATACCTCACCTCGTAGTACTACGGTTTCAGCAATGATAACCCTGGATGTGAAAATCTTTAGGTGTTCCACTTCTTATTAGAATTTAGATGGTAATATTTGCTGAAAAATTGCTCCTCTGGTCTTTAAGGATTTTTAAAGTGCTGTTTTGGATAGGGACAGTCCATGGGGCTTCGGTGAGTTGTGCCTCCTAGTCTTGTAAATCAGGACAATAAGACAATGCTGGCTTCCTGTTATAAGTTATAACCTAGGTATTTTTTTCTTCCATTGGACCTTGGAATGGTTTTGTAATGCAAATATTGCCTTTGGTTAAGGAGACAAATTCTTTTTTTGTGGTTTGCAGTAGATACTCTGGGGAGATCTGAGACCTACCACACAAGAATAGTGTCCATCCAGCCAGTACATTTAGCTAATGGGGGCCAATGTCCAATCTGTAGCTATCCATCAGTTTCTATGTATCACAATGGTGTAGTACCAGATTATCGTTTCTTCTTAAGGCGTAAGACACCATCCATAAACACGCTGTCTTCCCGAGGGATAAGGCCTCATGCAGACCAATCCCCCTGTAGAAGGACCAGGCTCTGTTTCATCAAATGAACCCACATTGCTATTGAGAACTTATTTCGTACCAGTGATCAATTCCAGCTTCATTACTAATGAAAATAATTGTTTCTGGGTGTATCATTCTGATGCCACCAGTGTGCCTCCGATTAGTTGCTTGTACCTATCCGTGTTATACTTGCTTCTGTTACATATACCGCAAATGACCCACTTGTGGTTCTGTGCACCACACTCAATGTTCAAGGTGCTTGTGCTATCTAAGAATATTTCCTGTAAAGTGCTTTGCTCATTCTTGCTGTATCTAAAATATTAAAAATAATCATGTGTGTTGTTTTGTGTTATGATGCACCCTTCCCCTTGCCTCCCAAGAGAGTCAATGATCTTCTAAGACTCCAGTTTGGCTAATGGCCCCTTTGACTACAATTTGGCCTATGCTCGCCTTAAGTCACAGCTTAGCCTGTACCCCTTCTTTGCAGTAGCCTGTCCTGTACCCTCTCATACCCATGACACCTTAAGCCCCAGTCTTGCTTATTTTACCTTGGGCCCAAGTCTGGCGTTTGTGGCTCCTTACACTCCAGTCTGGTGTTTGTGGCTCTGCACACTCCATTCTCACTTGTCTTCACCCCTTATGTACCAGACTCCCCTGTGCTCCCTACCTCCTTAAATTCTCGTCAGGTCTGTCATTGCTTAGCAACGCTCCTTCCTTCGCATGCTTTTTTCCTTATAGGTGGGCCCTGAAATAACGAGTGACCATGGCTGAAAACTAAAGTTGCTGTGACCATTAGAAGCCTGGTTCAGAAGGTTTAGTTATCCCTAACTTCCTCCCACCGGAGCTGAGAGGTAGGGGATGCTGCTCTATCATTCAATTCACCAAGCTGTGTCAAGTCAAGTCAAACTTTATTTCGCATTAGTTAAAATGCATAAAAGTACATATACAGTAAAAAGGAAGTCATAATAATCATAAAACTTTATTTGATTTGAAGAACAAATCATAAAAGCATATATCATAAATAACATTTCTCACAAGGGTACAAAAACAGGCTGTGAAAGGGTAACCACATTCATGAATGAACCACTTAGACTAGGTATTGCGGGGGAATAACAAAGATACCTCCAAACTTCAGTCCCCCCTCTTGATTCTTAGCTTTAGGGCAACTCTTAAAAAGTTAACCACACAAAAAAGAGTAAAAGCATCAGATGACAGTTTTAAAAACAGCAAGGCTATGCGTGCCTGCCTAAATCTAGCTTTTCTTAACAGGCCCTTCAAAAACATTTTACTAGGGTAGGCGTAATACGGGCAGAGAGTGACTAAGTGAAGGGTATCCTGTGAAGATCTATTGTTGCAGCCACAGGCCCTCTCTCTTCTGAATTTATAATAAAGCCTGCTGGTACCGCCAATAGATGATGAATAAAATGTAATCTAAAATGAGTAATCAAAAATCTATCGTGTGCACTAGTCATTAGTGTTAAATATGGCTCTATACCCTGAGTTGTTTTAACTCAAATATAATCTCTCACTCTGTGTTTAACAAGTTCAAAAGCTTCACGTTGAGCCATGGCAATCTTTGAATACAAAACTTTGATATCACCCTTGTACTTGGGTCTTATTATTTCCGGTGAGGTAAACAAATCTGCACCCCCTAGCTTGGCAAAAGAATACTTAACATATTTTATTCAGGGGATTTTCATTGCGTGGTCTAAGGAGAGACAGTCCTGATTACCTGCCTCGTCAGGCCTGCCTCTGCATTTGTCTAAATCTTCAACCAACATAGTAGAGGCCTAACTGCCACCAGGTCTGAGATATATTTGACCCCAAGATCTTTATGAGCGATTAATGCCGGGGTACTATGAGGAACCTTCAGTAGGCGCCTCAAGTATTTATTCTCTTCCATTTGTAAGTTAGTAGTCTTAACAAAACCCCACACCTCACTTCCATATAAAACCTTGGTGCAACAAATTGAGTTATATAACTTTAAAACCATACCCGGGATCCAGTACCCTAGCCTATGAGCAAAATTTGCGATAGAACCTGTGGACCTGTTCAGGGCCAAGCACTTTTCCTCTAAAAAATGTTTAAAATTCAACTGACTGTCAAAGAATATGCCCAAATACGCAAAGGCTGAAACTTTTCCTAGGGTATATGTGCCTATGGTATAATTATAATATTTTCTTGGCTTCTCCCCCATCTCCATGACATATGATTTTGTGAGATTGGGGGACGTAGCCAGGTTTTCCATAAACTTTACAAAACCATCAATTAAAAGCAGCAAGCTATGTGGGGTACAGGCAAGGAGCACCGCATCATCTGCGTAAAGCAGAACTGAGGCCGCTCTTGCCCCTATTCTCGGCATGTCTGCTCTAATGTCACATAAGATGGCGTCTAGACCGTTAATATATAAGGTAAACAAAAATGGCGCTAATATGCATCCTTGTCTAACCCCACTTGAACACTTGAAGTGGTCCATTACCTTCCCATCCTGAGTGTATCTAACAGCGGCTGTTGTGTTGGAATGCAGCAATTGAAGAATGTATATTATTCCTGGATCCACCCCAAGATCACCCATTATTGCCCACAATTTACTGCAATTCACGCAGTCAAAGGCCGCGGTGAGGTCAATAAAGGCTAAGTATAATGCCCCAGACTTCGCTACCATATATTTTGCGGTAATAAGATACAAATTGAGGCATTGATCTACAGTGGATTTCCCCGGGCGGAAACCATATTGAGCATCCGTAATAATTTGTGTGGCCTCAGCCCATTCTATCAACCAGTTTAAAATCACCCACCCCAGAACCTTTGCTGAGACATCTATCAGGGATATGGGTTGATAGCAGTGTAGCTTTCCCTGTCGCCTTTCTTAAAAATTGGCACAATAATGGCAGTGGACCAAGATGCTGGCATTTCTAAGCTTATTGCTGCATTTAATACCCTAGTTAGTAGAGGGGCCCAGACCTCCATGTCACAGCAAAAGAGGTCTGGAGGGATCCCATCTGGGCCCGGTGCCTTGTTCCTCATCAGACCCTCCATTCCAACCCTTACCTCGTCCAGGAAAAAGATAACAGGGTTAGTAATTGGTGAAGTGGTTGAGGTCTGCAGCTCGCCATGGCTATGACGGTGGTTATACAAGCCCTGGAAGTGCTGCTGCCATTGTTCTGGAAGAATATTATTGCTTAGCCCCAGCTTACTTGGGTACATGAAACAAGGGTTATTAATTACTTAAAGGTCCTTTTGTCCTTTGACAGCTAGTTTGTACCTTGCACGGCAAGCCGCCACCCGCTCCCTGTCCCTTTGAATCTGCTTAAGTGCCACTTTTAGCTCTCTTAGGGCCTGCGAGCATTGGCTTTCAAACCACCTAGGGGGGCCGCCTCTATGCGTGGGTGATGAGGACTTCAGCATGTTATCCACCATGTTTGCGATGTTCATAAAAGCCTCTATTAAATCAGCCCCCTCTACTCCTAAATCTAAGCATTTCAGTATTTCCTGGTGACCTCTATCAAATAGGGAAGTATTAAAAGCAGCAGTGTCCACCTGAGCCCATCTCAGCCTTCTGCCTTGGCCCGTCACGGCAACTGCCGCACCCCCTTCCTGTCTATTTAGTACTGGCAATTGGGACTGAGCTGCAAGCACTAAGATGAGTGGGTTATGGTCTCTAAACACACTGTGTTGTATATTAAACTTTAATGCACCTCTTTTCAGTGAAGGGGAAACAAAAATAAAATCAATGTAAGAGTGACAACCTCTCCCTTTAAATGTAGGAAGAACCAGACTACCCTTTTTATTAACGATCATGTCCATCGTGTGGGTTAACCCATAAGAATATAAGAGGCCAGCCAGTTCCCATCCCACCTGGGTATGCTCCAGGTGAGGTCCCTACCATAACAAACAGGATGACCAGCGACCCTGCGCCACCTTCAAGTGTGGACACAAGTGACAATTAAAATCGCCCACTAAAATCAATTGTGATTGGGCCAGCCCTTTCCCTCGTGTATGCCCCAGCCATGTATTTAATTCGTGGAGACATTCTAAAAATGTATTAGAATTACCCTCAAGTTGTTATTTGAGAATTGTAATCCTTGGACAACGTTTGAGTCCCAAGCTAAATTCTTCCAACTGCCCTGAATTCTCAAATCTATGAATATGATCAGGCCCCCCTTTGCTCTGCCGGAGACCGACCTAGCTGCTGGGCAGAAGAAGGTTTGTCATTGCCTGACTGGGGGTTAAGGTGTAATGGGTATGAGAGGGTACAGGACAGGCTAGGACAAAGGAAGGGTACAGGCTAAGCTGTGACTTAAGGCGAGCATAGAGGAGAAGGGTAGATATACCAGTTGTCCCCCTTAGCGTTGAGCTCCCAGTAATAGATCTCCCGCAGGCAAGTTGCACATACACAGTGGTTCTGACAGGTGTGCCAGGACATAATAACGCGCAAGAGGAGCCCACTATTCAGCTAATTAATAAAGTGTTGCACTGGATATGCAAGTAGGCTAGATTTAATATTAAAGATCATCGGCACATTCTCATGGCCAGGAGGGTGTCTATTTAGGAGACTGTGTTCTCGTTACGTTTAGACACCCTGTGCTAGCACGTTGAATCCTCTCGCACTCAGCTGGTTCATTTGCCCTAGAGTCCAGCATTAAACCACTACCTTTGTTTTTTTTATAGACCAGTGCCAAGCCTTAACCCAACCCAAAGCTATGCAGGACAGGATCAGGGCATTGAGTGGGGTGGCAGGCATGTGGTGTTAACTAATGCATTTGCACCACTGAGGATTTTGAATGACCTTGACTGACTAAATAATATGGAGGGTGGGGGCAGATCCCGTAAAATCCTTTTGGACAACATTGATATATCAGAGAGGAGTGTGGAGTCCTATATGGGGACAACACTACCATCCTCTGTGCAGTGTAGGGAATCTGATATTCCGGAGATAAATCTTGTGTGTCGGCCCGCTATCTTGCGGAGTTGCACCAGGTTTGCTGATTCCAATGTGGAGAGTAACGGGGGAGACATAAAAATTATCTTGTGGAACACGGCTGGGTTATCCAGTAAATTTGGGGATGAACAATGGCTCACTCACGTGAGGGAGTTCCACATAATATGTCTTCAGGAGACATGTGAGACCCATAAAAACTTTTTTATTGAAGGATATAAAACCAGGTCGGTCATTGCAAGTCAAGTCCAAATTTATTTCGCATTAGTTAAAATGCATAAAAGTACATATACAGTAAAAAGGAAGTCAATAGAGGCAATTTTCATAAAACGGGACAAATACATAGTCTTAAACAAAAACCATGACATTTATCTCATCATCAGTGCATATCTATATATTTTTGTGTCACATTCGCTTCCAAACTAATTAAGTCATAATTCATTTTTTATGAGAAAAGTTGATGTACAGCATTGCAACAACACATTAACAATAGTCCTCGTTTGCAGCTCCCGATGCCCCATTGTATTCTTGTAGTTGTAGTTATTACATCACATACATTGATGGGAAGAGCAATTGCCATGCTGTATTGTATTACTGCAGGGCCGGCAGTTCGACCATACAACTGGGCAGTGCGCTGAAAAGATACAAAGCGGTACAAAAGGGGGTGGTAATGGACGGAGCATCAGAACCAATCAAACACTCACACCCAGTCAACAGATCTGGGTTTGATCCATCACCGTTCTTTAGCCCACTCTGCCCCCCCAGTTCAGATATGCCTTCCCTGGACTGGAAACAAGCTTCCTAGGACCGGTTTCTGGCATCTCAGCCGTCTTCATCCAGGCTTGCTTGAATCTAGTGGCAAAGTGAGCAAGGGACTCACGTCTGAGCATACCCTGCCAACTTAATGGCGAACAAAGCGGTACAAAAGATACAAAGCACGTGTTAAAAAAGTAGTTTACAACCCAAAGGAAGAATACTAAGGGATGCTTCTGGCATGTCAACAGATGTGTGTATAACATGGAGGAAAGAAAGCAATATCATCTGGGTAGGGCTATGAGAAACAGACAGGGATAGGAAAGGTGGAAAAACTAGGGAGAGATTATGAGAGAGCAGATCAGAGAACCGGAGATTGAGACATAGCAAGAGGAAGTGAGCTATAGCAGGAGCAAGCTGAGGGAAAAGGGACAGAAGATGGAGGACAGAGAAAAAAAGCAAGAACATCGTGATTAGTGAGCAGTGGACGTGAGAATAAAGATGGAGGGAAGAGGGAGAATAGAAAAATCGAGAGCGACACAAACCATGGAGAGAAAGAAAGAATGTAGAGTTTGGAAGAGAGGGTGCAAAAGGGAAAGAGAGCTAAACAGTGAAAAATAGTGAGAGAGGAAAAGAGGTTGACAGAGCAAAGAAAGGAAAGAAAGTGGCAAAGGGAGGGGGAGGACAGAGAAAAAGAAAAAGAATAGGATAGAGAAGTGAAAAATGAGGGCTTGAAATAAAAAGAACAGACTTTGATGGAGAGTGCACGAGGCATAGAGAGTGTTAAATAGAATAAGCTAGATATAGAAAGGGAATTATACATATAGAGGAAGAGCAAGAGAGACAAAGAGGGAGAAGAGGGATGTTGCCCTCAGTGTAGTAAGTGTAGTAGCACTAGGCCCAAGGAACTAAGGGGTATATTATCAAGAAACAGCGTTAAAATTATCACCGCTTGAATGGCAGAAAACTGCAGCTAAAGCGGCGATAATGGGCTTGATAATATGCCCTTGAGAATTCCCATAGAAGCCCATGTTCTGCTGTCAACATGGACTTCTATTGGAATTCTCTGCAGCATATTATCAAGCCCATTATCGCCGCTTTAGCGGTAGTTTTCTGTCGCTAAAGCGGCGATAATTTAAACGCCGTGCTTGATAATATGCCCCTTTGGGACTAACTGCAGTCCAATAGTCAATGTCTTTTACAACCCACCTGAGGGCAGAAAGGAGGGGCTTAACATACCAGTCTCTCATTCATATCTTCAGTTTTTAAAGTTCTGTCCACTATAGGACAATACCAACACAGTAATAGGGGAAACCAGTAGTATAAAACCTAGCTTTGTGACTTGTGGTGGGTTTTCTATTCTCTGATACAAGTGTAAACATTTAAACCAAAGTCCCTCACCTTTTGTCCCTCCTAGAATCCTACATACCTCCTCTATTGCCCCAAGCACCCTATTCAGCCTCTCTCAACTCTGTGTAACATCTTCTCTTACACAGCTATTTGCAACTAGGTTTGTGCATTATAAATCCTATTCAACTTGAATACAATGTGTTAGAGTTTGTGCTCTTAGATTACTCTGCCTACAGGCCACATAAAGAATGCGATAAGTACTGTTCATGCTGAATTTTAAAAAATCCATCTTCTCTAATTGATGCTTAGGTTTTGAGGACTTCATATTTGCTGGCAGCGTGTGGGCAAAGGCCCAGCCGTAGCATTCCATTAGTCCTAATGTGAGCAGCAATGTTCTATTTAGTGGTGGCATTTTGCATCAGAAACCATGGGCAGTTAGTGCCAGGAGATTGCATTTGAATTTGTGTCCAAAAAGAGAAACTATCATTTTTCAGCATATTTACAGTTTCTACATTATGCTAAAACATAGTCATTCTTTTTAAGCTAAAGGTCAGGTATAAAGAGAAATTACTTTGGCTGCTACCGTTTTAACGGCACAGCTACTAAATGATTCATTTGTAAAGCAAAGATTTCAGCAAGAAAAATAAAGATGTATAGTGAATATAAAACACAGCCCCTCTTAAGATGTGCTTTGCATTGGTCATCGAGCATAATGTGATTCAGGAAAGAGCCTTGAGAATTCTATTCAACGAAATTCATTTCTGTGCATATGTGTTCATAAAAGAACAAAACCAGTAGTAATTTGAAGAAGTGTCTTTATTCACAAAAAAGGCCTGCAGGAGAGAACCAAGCAGGCAAAATTAGAACTAAACATTACATTTCAATGTAAAATTTGACATGCTTTGCTGGGAAATATTAACTGCCGAATTAATAAGATGAAGAGTGGCGACATGTGGTCTTAAGAAACTGGGGGGCTTAATACTTGTCCCATCTTCCAGGGAGGAAAGCGACTGTGTCAGACGTCTTATGGGAATAGCTGTGGGGGATCGACATGGAGGCATTAAACTCCAACCCACAGCATATTAAAAATTAAAAAAACTTGGACTAAAATAGTGCATTTTAAAAGCACAATTGTCCAATAAATGTGCTAAAAAGCTGTAGGCTCTGAAAGCGCACTCATTAGAAGTTCAAGTATTTTCATGGTGGGCCAAGCCAGAGTAGCTTGATGCTCCCCAAGAGTTGACCTCGTAGTTTGCAAAATATGCGGTGGGTATGTTAGAGCTTGATTCCACCCTCAATGAAATGTCCCAGGAAAGTAATCTAATGCTAAAAATAGATCACACATGCCAGCACCAGCCATTGCCATCGTTGCCCCTTAGTCCAAGAAACAAAGTGAGTGTGCCAGCATTTTAATCTAGGTACCCTACATGTCAAGAAATACTTCCAACATGCCAGCTCCAGCATTTTTGCAGTGTATCAAATATGCTGCGAATTACCTCTAGTATTCCAGATCTAGAGGGAGACCCAAAACTTAACACACTAATTCACGGTCACTTAGATTCACTCACTCACTCACTCACTCACTCACTCACTCACTCACTCACTCACTCACATCGTCACTCAGATTCCCTCACACAGATTCCCTCCTTCTCACTCACTCACTCACTCACTCACTCACTCACTCACTCACTCACTCACTCACTCACTCACTCACTCACTCACTCACTCTCACTCTTACTCTCAATCACCTTCAGTCTTAGTCTCACTAATTGTCGCTCACTGACTCACTCAGTCTCATTTCCATTTTAACTTGCCTCAGTCAGACAAGTTCTGAAAAAGATACTAGGACTTTACCGGACAACATGTTGTGTCTTGGCCTTGAGAAATTAGTGGAGATCCCCACTCATATGCTGGATGGTGTCTTTACTAATAATTCTCAGATAACCATGGTGGATGTTTTACCATTATGTTGGTCAGATCATCACTTTATCTTAGTTAATATAAAAATTACTCAAGATAGACAAGTCCCTACTCGATCTCGCTCTTTACAAACATACCGTCAATGGTCTAAATTTGAACTTGGCCTGTTTAAGCAGCTCCTACTTGACTCACAGCCGGACTTGGCTGAAGATCTTGGGAAGCTCGCTACTAATTTCTCTAACTGGGTTCGTTCCTGGGCCCACACATTAGCCCCTGCTAAGACAATTACTCACAGCTGATGAAAACCTGTCTGCTCTATGGTTTTCCTAAAGGCTGAAACACCAAAAACAGATCTGTAGGAAGCAAGAAAAGCTATGGAAGAAAGGCTACAATCTTGTAGAGAATAGAAAATGCAAGCAGAAAATGGCAGCCTACAAGCCCATGATGAGAGAAGAAAAGTCTCAGTATTTTATTCAGGGAGTAAACTTAGCCAAAAACTCAGCCAAAGAATTATTATCAACAGTGAAGAAGCTCTCTAAAGTTCTTTCTAATAATATATCAGAAGTCATTTCTTTTGCAATACTTTGGCCTCTAAAGTGTAACAAAATTTCAGCGAGTTCTCTCTATCCTCTACTTCCTCAGTGGAAGACAATAGCCAGTGCCTTCACAAGAATGGAAATTCCGATGTTGTTTCACTTGCATACATGCCAACATTTCAGAAGAGCAAAGTGGGAGATTTTTGGACACAAATCAGGAGAATGGGGCCTTGAATCGGGTTACTGTCATGTATGGGCTTTGGAAGTGTGCTGCTGTAGGACTGGACATTTGAAACGCAAATGCACGTTTTTTTCTAACCTTTCAGATGCATGGGGCGCAATGGCAAAGAGAGGGTGATGCAAGTGTTGTGCACTGGCCTGGCAGTGCATAACCCCCCCCCCCTCCATGTGTGGCAGCCCGGGCTGAAACAGCTTCCCGAGCCGTCCCCGAGTACTTCACAGGTCTTTAAAAGACCATTCGCTTGTTAATGGGGCTTTGTTGGTTTTTCACCCCTTCTAGAGACCCTGCATCGCCACTTTGACTATTGCTGGAAGAATTGGCACGTTACACAATACCAGGCCCTGTCAGCTGAAACCCGAGGAATCGGGTTATTGCTTGCAGGAATCGAGAGGCGGGAGGCCAGCCTTGAAATCGGTAGTCTCCCGCCTGAATCGGGAGGGTTGGCATGTCTGCACTTGGGAGGCAGACCAAAGGAGCTCCTGTCATGCTCCATGGATCAAGGTGGAAGGGGCTAAGCAGTTGGTGGCTTTTCAGCAGTTATGCGGAGGTTCAAATCGGTGTTTGGCGTGGTCCGCATTGGAGAATCGGCGGCTCGAGCGGGGAGTCGCCATTTGCATCAGGGGCGGCTGCTGCTGAGGCTGGGATGCTGAGGCTGGGACACTCACTGAGGGAAGCGCTCAGAGGGGTGCTCAGTGGAGAACTTCGGAAGGAGTTTCTTTGATGCCGTCTCTCCAAATAGGACTCTGGCAGGTGAAGTGGACAGACAGACAGAGTGAGGCGGAGGAGCAGCCTGCACCAGGAGGCAGAGGTATTGAGGCAGAGGAAGTCAAACGTAAGTTAAACCACAGGTTAGCTTGATTGTTCATATTTTGCTACTTCCCAAAAGCGGTAATGCCTCACATATGGGGTTGATTGTGGCTTGTGGAAGGAAAGGAACTAGGTTGTCCCATTAGAAGTTGTTAGGGGGGATTGGGTGTGGAAGTGGCCTAACTAGGTATGAGTGCAGCTTGTGCCCTCCTAACAAGCCTCTTTTTAGGATAGAACAATATGAAAATAATTTCTCGAGATTCAACAGTGAAACCTCCTCTTGTGGCAAACTCTATAAAGGGCTCAAAAACCAGACCTAAGAGCCCAACCCCCAAAGAGATCGAGTTCAGACTATTCATTGGAGAATCAAGGAAAGATTCTCCCAATAAGGCTGCAGGTCAGTTAGGCCTGGGAAGGCCTGACACTCAACAGGAGCCTGACCTACCGCAGGGAGCCAACGTTCGGCAGGGTTTCTAGGCTCTAACTGCTATGTGGGCTCCATTACCAACCAAGAATACAGAAGATTTCAATAATGCCTCAGAGTCCCCCCCCCCAATTCAGCTAACCCTGCCTTTCTTCCTAGCCGAGACAAATCCTCACTGACAACACCTGATTTACTGACAGCAGGGAGCCAAATAGCTAATAAATAGCACACACCCTACACACTTTTTTCAGGACTTAATATGAAGAGCCAGTCAAAGTTAATAAGCTTCACCACATCAAGGTCCAATATAAATTATGTTACTCAGGACATAGGATGTGGCCTCACCCTGGATGCTTCCTTGTTCACTACGGCGGTTGAAGCTGCAGCCAAAACATCATCCAAGACTCCGTCCATAGATTTGTCCACTTGCAGTCTGCTCCAGCTCTGTTAAATTCAAAGAATATGGCAGATTTTGAGGACTCCACACAAACTCTGCGTCATCAAATCCTGGCAGAATTGAAAAACATGAAACTCTCTCAAGAGGAAGCTCAGAAAAGGACTGAATAACAGCTGAGCTCAATTCAATCCCACGTCCAGCAGCACACATCACAAGTCGTCAAGTCTGAACAATGCATATCTGACCTTGAAGATACTGTGCCTCAGCAGTCTGATCAATTAATCAAGCTTCAAACTAAATTGACTAGCTTACAAATTAAGGTAGATGATGCGGAAAATCGAGCTCGAAGATGTAATCTATGCATAACGGGGATTTCGGAGGGCCGTGAGAATGGACAATCAGTTTTTGAAGTAATTTCAGACCTCATCACCAAGTATGTCTTCCAAGATGCAACAGCTCAATAGACGGAGCTCACCATCTTACATGTGTATTGGGTACGAGATGATCAATAGCCTAATGCTAAATACCCGAGAATGATTATTGGAAATTTTGTGGACTTTCCAATTCGGAAAAGGATTTTAGCATGTGCAATCCGTGATAAAGTGTGCTAGACGAGCGATAACTTCTCTTTTAAAAAAATTTCAGACATTTCCGCCCTTGTACACCACAATGATTCCTTCAGATAAGCATATGCTTTGCTAAATCATTTGCAGACATCTTTCATACACACAAGGGAAAGCGCGTTACCGCATCTGAGCAGGACGCGAACCGAGCCACCAGGATTAGAGGCTTATCAAGGCCTGCCATTGTGGAACTGCAGTAGCGGAAGCGGCCACACACCTACTCCCATTGCTACAGTTTCCGAACCACTCATATCTCTACGATCGTTTTTTGAAATGTATATAACTTAGAGCTACAACTTGCCTTACAATTCTTTGCTAACCTTGAGAAAGTCCTTTTGGACAAAACACGTGTCGGCTGCCTGTTGCTTATGTAACGGATTCTGGCAAGAAATAAAGGACACCTAGAAGGAAATAAAGATCATCTTGTGGACTTCCTTTTTTCATGATGATGGAAAATGCCTACTCTACTGACTTGGACTGACATTGGATGTGCCTCGGCATTTGTGTAACGCATTTGTAATGATTCTTTGTTTTCTCTTTTTTGTTTTACAGGAGAGGCCCCACCAAGGAAAGCTGAGCCAAGGAGAGCAATGAGAAGGAGTGCCCGACACGAGAAGCCGGGCGTCAGAGTGACAGACGCTGCTGCCATGAAACAGATGTGCTGTTGTGAACCCAGACGGGAAGGAAAGGCTCGCAAGAGCTGGAACGTGAAGCGCTCCTCCTGTCCGGACAGGGACATTTATGTGGCCGGAGCTCCTCCCTTACTGCTGACTGCAGCAGGGATGGAGCAGTAATGAAAGTACACCCCCCCAATAGTGCCTCCAACCGGTTTGGGTTTCCAGGAATATTTTTGGTGAAAAAGACAAACCCGTCGAGGAGCATGAACACGCCCCACAGGTTCCCAAGTATGGTCCGCAAACCCATATCCCTTCCAGTGTATCAGGTATTGGAACCTACTCCAAACCCATCTGAAGTCCATAATAGCCCCTACTACATATTCATGTTCATCTTCCACCTCAACAAGATTGGGTTGGTTGGGTAGTACGGTTCCTTGTGCAACAGGTTTCATCAATGACACATGAAACACAGGGTGTATCTTCAGTTTTGCAGGAAGCTCTACTTTCATGGCCACAGGTTTTATTACCTTTATGATCCTGTAGGGACCTATGTACCGAGCTTTGAATTTTCTGGCCCCTTTAATTGCAACATAGCATTTTGATAACCAAACCATGTCCCCTATAGCATATTCAGGACTTGGCCGAAGATAAAGATCTGCACTTCTCTTGTAATCTACTTTAGCTTTATCTAGATTGATTATAGTCAGCCTTTTGTATGTCCTGAATCTGCTTGACAAAGTCCTTTGCAGCAGGAGCTGAAGCAGAGGTAGTAGGGGTGACAGAAAGATTCGGGGATGAAACCAATACGAACAAAAAAAGGGAAATTGTCAGTAGAGGAATGTATACTGTTGTTTAACAGAAAATTCAGCCGCCCAAAAATACTTGTCCCAATCAGATGTGGATTGTAACAACTAACACTGTATGTACTGCTCTAAGCACTGATTAACTCTTTCTGTTTGTCCATCAGCTTGTGGGTGATGACTAGAAGAAAACCTCACATCAATGTTTATACGCTTTCCCAACCCTTTCCAGAAATTTGAAAAAATCTGAGGATCACGGTCGGAAATCATCACGGAAGGGAGCCCATGCGATCTAACAATGTGCTGTATGAAAAACCCGGCCAACTCCTGAGATGTAGGAAGGGACTTCAAAGATATAAAGTGAAACATTTGGGTCAACATGTCTACCACCACCCATATCACACTGTTTCCTAGTGTTGTTCTGGGTAATTCCACTATGGAATCCATAGAAATGGAATGCCAAGGGCTAGGAGGAGTCAGCATGGGTACTAAGGGCCTAGTCGGGACTTGATGAGGACTTTTGCTTTGTGCACATATGAAACATCTCTGTATGTAATTCTTAGTGTCTGTGGCCAGGGAAGGCCACCAGAAAATACGTCTTATTAGATCCACAGTTTTTTCATTACCTGGGTGACCTGAGAGTACATGAGCATGACTCCATTCTAGGGCCTGCCTTTGTAAATGCATTGTGAGAACCATTAACCCTCCCTGAATGTATAGAAGGGTCCCTATTCTTGTTCCTTGATGCTTCTCTTCCCAAACATTAACGTCCTCTGTGTCTTGTGCCATTGCCACCTTCTGTAAGAAATCCTCTACAGAACTAATGACCCCAAGAATACCTTCAGAGGCTATAATAGAAGGGAGATCCGACTCTTCGTCCTTAACCTCATATCCAAATCTCGATAAGACATCCGCCTTTCCATGTCCTTTCCCAAGTTAATACTGTATCTCAAAATCGAATTTACTAAAAAACAAAGCCCACCGCAGTTGCGACATAGACAAGGCCCTTGCTGATTTAAAAAACAACACATTTCTATGAGCAGTGAGGAGAGCGATCTTACGTAAAGCCCCCAGTAAATACTGGTGCCATTCCACTGAGTAATTTTGTTCTGTGGGATTCAGTTTCTGTAAAAAAAAGTCTGCCGGATGCAAGCACCCAGTGATGGCATCTCTCTGGTGAAGAACACCCCTTATTGCCATTTGTATGCATCAGTTTCTATGGTAAAGGGATGAGAAGGGTTTGGTTGTCTTAGTAAGGCAGCCTGAGTAAATGCTTGTTTTATTTTTTTGAAGGCTTTTTCTGCTTTAGGGGACCAAGAGAATACCACCCCTTTCTTTAGCATCTTAGTAATAGAGGAGGCTAATGCTGAAAAATTCTTTATAAAACGCCTGTAAAAGTTACGGAACCCTAAAAAGCTTTGTACTTCCTTCACAGATTTGGGATATTGCCACTGCGTGATTGCTGCAACCTTTTGAGGATCCATGCCCACTCCATTTGAAGAGAGGATACACCTCAAAACAGTCACTTGATGCATGTGAAACTCACACTTTTCAAACTTCACAAACAATTGGTTTTCCTTCAGTTTCAGCAGTACTGTTCACACGTGGCTTTCATGCTCAACTAAAGTAAAAGAATAGACCAGGATATTGTCGATTTAAGCTATGATGTAAACATCTAACATTTCTCCCGAGACCTCATTAATGAAGAACTGGAAAGCTGCTTGAGCGTTGCATAACCCAAAAGGCATTAACCAATATTCTTACAACCCAAACTTAGTACGGAAAGCAGTTTTCCATTCTTCTCCTTATTGTACTCGTACCACAAGATGTGCCCCTTGTAAGTCAAGCTTGGTAAAGATTTTAGCCTCCTTAACCTGATCCAATAAAGAGGGGATTAAAGATAAAGGATACCTGTTTTTTATGGTATTCTTGTTCAGTGTTCTATAGTCAATGCAGCCCCAAAGCCCCCGTCTCTCTTAGGTATAAAAAAAGAGGAGACGAGGCAGGAGACCTAGACAGCAGGAGAAACCCAATGGGCAGCATCTCATCCAGATATTCTCTCAGATATACATTCTCCTTTTCTGTAAGGGCATAGATACGACTACATGGAATCTGGCCCCCAGGAATTAAGTCAATCCTGCAGTCACAGGATCGGTGTGGAGGAAGAACTGTGGCCTTTTGTTTATCAAAGACTTCCTCTAATTCCTGATAGCAAGAAGGGAGTTCAGGCTCTGTATTGTCACATGATCCAATTACCGTGTGTTGCTGGGGCTGAATATTTAGACAGTGGTCTGTACAAAAGGTGGAAGGAAAGGATAGTGACTTCTGTCTCCAATCTATGGCAGGATTATGCTGAGATAACCTAAAATGGCTGGGAATTGTGGAGATTTAATCAAGTTAAAGGAAATAGATTCTGTGTGTAACTCATCAATACATAAAGACAATGTTCCTGTATTGTGAGTGACTGGACCTGATTTAATGGCCCTGCCTTCTATGGTCTTAACGTCCTCTATGGAGGTTTTCTCTTCCACAGGTATTTTCATGTTCTTGGCCCACTGTATATCCATGAAGTTCCCTGTAGCACCAAAATCTACCATGATGTGTATTTTGATGGACTGATCTTCCCACTCTGAGGAAAGCATTGGGAGATTAATAACCCTGACCACACCTAAAACTCTCTTCCCCTTGGGCATCAGGCTCATCAGTTTTCCTAATTCTTTCGCCTTTTAGGTTTTCCAGGACAATCCCTTAAAAAATGTCACTGCTTCCCACAATACAGACATTGTTTCATGTATTGACGATGCTGTCTTTCCTCGTCACTAATGGGACCCTTAATGCTTCCTATTTGAATTGGCTCTGCTTCGGTCACAGGCCTTTCTGTCTCAGCATTTTTCTCCTTGTATACAACAATCCGTGCATCAGTAGGACCCCTTTCCTTCTTCCATTAATGTAATCTATTATTTAATTTCACAACCAGATCTATGAGAGCCTTACAATCATCAAGGGGATCCAGTAGCTGTGCCAAAAGATCTTTCAATTCATCCCCGAGATCTTTGTAAAACAAGGCACTCCGTTCAACCATTGGCCAACCAGCCTCCGCAACCAGATGATTGAAATCAGCAATATACCTTATCAGGTCTTTGGTTCCCTGTTTGAGATTTAATAGTTCTGTGTCACCTAATTGTATAAAAGAATGCCTATCAAACAGTTTTTTCAACACTTCTTCAAATGTTCATAATCATAAAAGAGTGGATCATTGTGGTCAACCAATGGTATAGACCAAGTAGCTGCTACACCCCCCAGGTATGAAAGAACACATGCTACCTTGGCTGTCTCGGTCGGAAAACAGGCTGCCTTACACATGAAGTGTAATTGCCATTGATTAATGAAAGTTGCAAAGTGGGAGTGGTCACCCATAAATCTCTCAGGAAGGGCTAAAGGTATAGAAGGAGGGGTTGTAACCTGTAAACCCAGACTCCCCAAAATGGGTGATGTGGTAAAGGGAGAAAGGGTATATCCAGCAGCCCCTTGGGAGGTGTTCTGTGTAAAACCCCTTTGTAACGTACCTACCCTCAATGAAAAAGCGTGTGTCTCTTTTTGCAGGTTTCCTATCATGTGTGCCAGGTCAGCCATGGTAATTTGGTGCTCCTCCATCTCGTTCAGGTAGAAAATCAACGTGGGCTTCGCATTCTATCAAGGCTCACCTGAAGTTTTATCGGGAACGAGACACAGGAGACTGAAGAATAGGTCCCAACTTCCCACTGCCACATATTCCGTCCAACCGAGTCAAAGGAGGACCAGTGTACAGGAGGTAGAGGGGAAACAAGGGGTGGGGAAAGCTGAAGAGGGTCCCTCTGCATGACCTGGGCAGCAAGGATATGTCACTGGAGACTTCTGTGATCCTGTAAACAAAGTATCGCCAATAGACTACTCTAAAGAATAATGGAAAACATAACAATAGGTAACCACTATTTATACATCAAGGTGTCTATCTGATTTGTTCCCCTCTTCCACTAGTGTCCAATGAAAGTGTATTCAGGAATCAATAAACAATTCTGCATAAAACAATAAAGAACAGAGACAGAAAATCCCTGAGAGTACGCTATTCTGTTGTGTAATGGTTTGATAATAAATAGTGCTTACCAGTGTAGGTACCCTGGAAAATATAGCACTTAGCCCAAAAATAGCCGAGGCTGACTCAATGATCATCCCATGATAAGGTAACAAAAAATATGCAGAAAGGTGCAGGCTAAACCAAACTTGTCTCCTTCAAATTCAGGAGTTTGTGATGCTGACTGCAGTAGATTCATACAGCCAGGAAAGATTGAACATGATGTGTCTCCTTTACTTCAAGAGTTCGTATTGTAGACTGCAATGTTTTCATGTATCTCCTTTACTTCTGGAATTCGTGATGCAGACTGCAATGATTTTATACAATCAATAAATGTGCCACCAAAGAAATGCAGATGCTCATGTATGCCACAAAGATTCCTTCAGATAAGCATAAGCTTTGCTAAATCATTCACAGACATCTTCCTTACACGCAAGCGCATTACCGCCTTTGTAATTATTCTTTGTTTTCTCTTTTTTGTTTTACAGGAGAGGCCCCACCGGGGAATGTTGAGCTGAGAGGAGCGACAAGAAGGAGTGCCTGATGCGAGGAGCTGGGTGCCGGAAAGTGCAGATGCTGCTGCTGTAGAACGGTAGTGCTGCCATGAACCCGGACGGGAAAGAAACGCTCGCAAGAGCTGCAACGCGAAGCTCTGCCCCTGCTGCTTACTACGGCAGGGACGGATTAGTCATGACACTAGGGGCCCCAGCTGGGATAGTCCAGCAATCCAAATTGAAAGCCCTTCACAAGGGGAAGGCTCATATCTTTCAGTCAGTTGGGGCGACGCAGGAATTCCTTCACTCCCTACAACACCCGGGGGGGGGTAGGAGATAAATTAGTTATAAACTGAAAAGGAGCAGTTGACTGCAATGAGGCTGGGGCACCGGGATTAACTTTTTCAGACCACTAGCCATTGGGTCACCACCTTGGGTGCCACAGCACCTTAATGTAGGGGAGGGGGGAGGCCGTGGAAGGGGTCACATGGGGTAGGTGGACCTTCTCCATGTGCAGGGTCACTTGGGCCAGAGAGGGGATCACCCAGGGAGCCCCAGACTGGGGGGCTCCGATGCCAAGGGGGTACATGGGAGCGGGAGTCAAGTGGTCATGGAGGGCAGATGGAGACAATAGGGTGTGGGTTCACGAGGTAGGGGGTGAAAAAATAAAATGTAGCAGAAGTATGGCTTTTCAAGGGAGCAAAACAGTTTATCTAATACTTCTTTATTTTAATGTCCTCTAGATCAATAAAGGTAGTTTCATGTAACGTAAATGGCTTCAATAACAGAGTGAAGTGATGTCCAATGCTGGCTTGGTTTAAGGCTTTACAAGCCGATATAATCCTCCTCCAGGAGACTCACTATAAGGAGGGGTCACCAGTTGACAAAACTACGTCTTTTGTCCAACATTAATTTTATGCGTCTTTGAATACGGCCATCAGGGGGACAGCCATACTAGTTAGTAAAATACATGCTGGGTGATATTATAATTGGTCCAAAGGGACAACAGTGCCAGGTGGCTCTGGCTGCAGATGAGCATTTCTAATCAATTCTTTAATTTTGTGAGCTTTTTTGGCCCTATTGAGGATTTTCTTAAGACGTTAGTCTCTTTACGACTTTTCAATGGCCCAAACAGGGTTGTTGGTGCTCAGGGTTTTTTAAATTTATTAATTGATCCCACTATTGAGTCTTCACGAGTTCAGAAAACCTAAATTGACCAGGGTCTTCCAGGATTTAATACAGGATTTCAGACTAGTGGATTGTTGGAGAGATGAATTTCCTCGCAAGAGGAAGTATACTTGCCATTCAAGATTTTACTCTTCCCCTCTGACTGATTTCTTTCTCATCTCCCATGCTCTTTTAAGCACTGAGTCCGGGATTATTGAAAATCCTTTCTCTGACCAAGTGCTAATCACAGTACAATTTTAAGTTCAAACTCATGTACAACTGAGTTTAGATGGATATTTGATAAGTCTCTTTTAGTAGACAAGCAGTGGGTGGCCTATATGTGCTTGGCAATAGAAGAGTTCTTGGAACTCAATGTTAACACAGCTTCTCAATTTGCAGTTTGAGGTACCCTTACAGCATTTTTCATGGGGAGGCAATAGCCTACAAAGCCCATAAGAGGAAAAAAAGCTTGAAGAAAGATCTCAGTTAGATAAACAACTCCCTTTAGCCACAGCAACATATCAAGCTCTACCCTCCTTGGAAAGCAAAAACAAGCTCGGCCAAGCAAAGCATAATTTACAAGACTTACAAAAAAATCTTGAACTAACAGTGGAACCTTCTCACTGCCAGCACCTAACCTGCTATTACTCCAAAAGTATTACCCCTTTTGTACTTGTGCACACCGAACAGCACCCACCGTCACAGTGCTTGTTCCCTCAGGAACTCAACAATTTAAACCAAAAACACAGGTGCACCACACAACAACAAATAAATCAATAGGAACGATTATAAAGTCCAAATCCAGTAGACAACGAGGGAAAGGTTCCTCAATTTAATCTCTTTATTCCATTTTCTTGTTACATAGAAAAAAACACAGTACAGCCGACAAGTTTCGTCCTAGTGCACGACTTCTCCAGGGCACTGGATGAAAGAGTCAAAGTGCCTCCTTCGGTAGAGGAGGGTATAGGGGAAATACTGATCATAGGGCTGTGTACCCGTCCGTCGAAATAAATAAGCAAGGATTTCGAGATCGTCCAGGTACAGGCTACGGTTAATCAAAATAATATGACACTCGACCCACAAATATGGAGCCTAGAACCATCACTGTCTAATTGCTAATGATATTCAGATTACAATCTTCAAAGTATCATGCCGATGATACTCAAATTTTTGTGTCCTTTTCTGACTCCCTTAGCAACACATGTCAGAACTTCCACACCTGTATGCAAGCCATAAGCGATTGGATGGACAGAGTAAAGAATTTAGGCACCTTAATGGATTGCAAGCTTTCTTTCGGAGAGCAAGTGTATGCGACTATATCTGCAACTTTCTATATGCTTAAGCTAGTCAAGAAGATTCTGCCTTATATTCCCCAAACCCTTTAAACAACAGTGATAACTGTTCTAATCTTAGCAAAACTTGATTACTGCAGTGGCTTTTATTGAGATATGTATTTGCACTATGCTAATAATCTCCAGGCTCTTCAAAATGCGGCAGCTAAATTGATATTGGGAACCCCTAAATTTCAATCAGCTGAACCCCTCTTATGGAAGCTTAAGTTGCTGGGTCTACTGCTTCCTTAAAAAAAGAAGTGAAAACATTTCTGATTGACAAGTTTTTGCCCTAATATCACACCTTTTCTTTATTGGTTTCATACCTGTCGGTTATTCGCTTGCTGATTTTGACTACGACGTTGCTGTCTCCCTATCGAGGTAAAGGTTATTCATTTGTTAATCCTTAAGGTCTGTTTCTCATTCGTATATGTGACTGGTTCTTGATCTCACAATTCTCTCCTACCTTCACTTCATGTAAAGCACTCTGATACCCTCTAGAGTAATGTTTGCACTATATAAGACTTTACAAATAAATCAAAATAAATAAATGAAGAATGAGTTTCAAAGCCCTTCGTATCACCTTTGGGGCCTTACATGAATCGGGCCCAAAACTCATCAGAGACAGGCTCATATGGTACCAGCCAGAGAGGCTGATCTTCCCTAGCACTGCCAGGCACATTGTTGTACCTAAATTTAAACTGTCTTCCTGGGCTGGAAGAAGCTTTGTGGTAGATGCCTCAAAATCTGAAACGCTCTTTCCCTGCATATCAAGACATTGCCGGATCTATTGTCTTTTAGAAAGGCCCTTAAAACCTGGCTTTTCAACAGTTACATGTGCTAGCTTTTTCTCTGTATCGTTGCAGTGCCTAGATGCTTCTGGGTAATTGTCGCACTTTGTGAAAACATTTGCCATAACTCACTTTCCCATTTATTCTCTTGGTTACTCACTTTCCCACTCACCCACAAGCACACTACATTTGTGACTATCTTTTTATTTACCGTCTGCTACAGGCGCCATTCCATTTTAACTGCTGGTGCTTGAACTCTCAAACAGGCACACAGTATCCTTCAGCTTTAAAAACTAAAAAAAGAAAATTAAAACTGAAGTTTTTACAGTGCATGAAGGCTTACAGTTTTACATTCCATCCTCTCCCGTCTCTTCACAGGGTGGACCCAGATCATTCAGGCTCCTGACATCATGCCACCCTGTTATGATATGGCCAAGACTGAGTTAACAATCTGATTGGTGGATAGCCCTGTGCACTGCAGGGTTTAAGCTTAAAATGCTGAAGGCTACTGGTAGGGGGGAACTGCAGCTTATGATAAATACTGAGACACCTAGGCATTTCAGACCCCTGAGGCCTGATCTGGGACTTTGTCGGTCTGGCAATGTGTCTGATGGGTAGTACACATGCCTTAAAGCTGTTGAACTAGACATCAGACAGATTCACTGCTTCAAGGTGCTGATCTACCCTTCAGTTGCAACATTTTGTATTTCAAAAGTGAAAAATAGAATATTAGAACATTGGAATGTTGGGAGCTCCATTGAAGACATTGGAGTACTACAGGCTTCTAATGGTTGGTAAAAGTCCAGAACCCCAACATTTTAATGTTTGTCTTTCACAAGTATTGCTGTGAACAAAGGCCTCAGGGAGCCTGCGAGGACTTAAATGGCCTCAGGCTTCCTAAGGCCTTTGTTGTATTTGATAGAACATTCTATCCAGTAGTGGTGGAATGTTCTAACAGCCTTATTCCCCACTCTAGCTGGGATATACCAGCCATTAAAGGTCCACACACATGTACAATTCATATGTAGTGCACACGGAAACAGCTAAAATATTTGTATGGTACTGGTGTTAACACACAATACTATTTATTTAATATTTAATATGTTATTTGTGTTTATTACTTAGTCATGGCATCTTATTTCTATGACTACTATTGTGAAGCAATCGTTGTAGACCTAACAGCTTAGCTGTCAATAATAACACCGTCCATATTAGTCAGGTTACTTAATTTAAGTGGGCCCAGCTTTGAATAAAAGCTATCGACCACTGCTAGTAAGGCTAGGAGATTTGCTAAATAAAGACAACCAGCAGTGGCACTGTTAGAAATGGGATTTCTGGTTGGATAAGGCTTGCGCCAAAGCCAGGAAGAAACCACCACTCTAGTCAGGGCAAGGGAGTTACACGCCAAAGATAAACCCTGCTCACCCCCTTGGTAGCTTGGTACAAGCAGTCAGGCTTATCCCGGAGGCAATGTGTAAAGTGTTTGCTCAACACCCACACAGCAGCAACACACTAGGCACACCACAAAAGGAACTCCACACAAGGTAATATAAAAAATAGCCTTTGTATTGTCATAAACACATTAGACACTTAATCACACATTTACACTGTGCCAACCGGCACGGGCAATATTCACAGGGGATTATATAAGGACCAGGCCAATTGGGCTATGGTCAGAACCATCAGAATGCAGGTAAGTAAGTATAAACAACAACCAGTAATTACTGGTACCGTAATGACCTAAGCATTATCACATTAGACATAAACCCACACTTGGCCCAAACCTCATCAGCATAAACACATTATGCACCAACTCCATAAGCATAAACACATTACGCAAACAAGTAGTACCCCAGAACATCATAGCAGGACATTAGGCATTAGCACATTAGGCCCAAACCTCATTAGCATAAACACCTTACGCATTAGGTATCACCAGCATAAATCACATTACGAAATAGCCCTCACGAGCCCAGATAAAGTGCACATAGCACCTTATCAACTGACCCCAGGCCAACTGGCCTTTTCTCTGGGATCAAATGCCCTATGTCCCATAATGTCAGGGCTTTGTCCTGCCAATGCAGCGTTCTCCCCAAAAGGTGCGCAAACGATCAGGCTTAAAAGTAGCAGCTGCCCACTACTTGCTGGGCAGCTGGGAAAACGAGACCTGGCACCACCGTGCCTCCTGACTGAATGTCCCCCCACAGGAAGGTTTGGCCTACACGTTGCAGCTGCTCGCTAATTGCTGGGCAGCTGTGACAATCACTGAGGCATGGGCCTCCACTGGGCTCTCTCTAGGACTACCAATATCTATGTGGCTTAAGTCCCCCTCTGGGACTTCTAAATGTCAACTTTGCCCCCAAGGCACTCCACTGTGCCGCCCATGGACTGCTGGGAGAAGAGCTGGTGCCTAGTAATAACTGGGGAGTCCCCCTCCATCCTGAGGCTCCGCGCTTAGGACACTGCCCCCACGATGCACTTCATTGTGCAGGCAAGCCCTTACTCACCAGGGCTCTTTCGCTGCTCTCTGCCTCCTATGGATGTCAGCTTCCCGCTCCTGGGCTCCTCTTCACCCAGTCCCGGGACTCATCTCGCCATAGCCGAGGGTGGGCAGCAACACGCGGGGCTCTCTCTTTGCATTAGAGCCCTGCATCCACTACAGCGGCCTCTATGCAGTGGGGTGGGCTGCTGCCTGCCTGTAAGTTCTCTCCTCACTTCACCCGGGCATTGCGCAGGGCTCCCACGGGAGCCCTGCTGGGCAGGCTGACACTTCCTCCTCGTGCCCCTTTCCGCTTCTGGCCGTGGCTCCGCCCCCAACCAGGCAGGCTGCCTGGTTTCCGGTTTCGTCTGTCCCGGGTCGCGGTGGTGAATCTTTTCCTCTGCAAACACGGCAATGCGGGGTGGGCACCTGCTCTTTAAATAAAGACAATTGCGGGCTGGGCACCTGCTTCAAATAAAGCTCCGATGCGGGGTGGGCACCCGCCATCTCTGGTCACCACAGTGCGGGGTGGGCTTCCGCCAGGTACGCACTTATGCGGGGTGGGCACCCGCCATTAAAATATGTATACAGCGGGGTAGGCTCCCTCTCGGTGTGGCAGAATGCGGGGTGGGCTCCTGCTCGATCACAGCATCCCGGGGGGGAATCCCTATGCTGGGGATTCCCTCCATCTCCATCTGCAGCGCAACGCTGCAACAGTCCATGCGCTCCTCTCTCCTGGCAACATAAAAATAAAATGCTCACAAGGCGCTAGAGCCATCAAAAGTAAGTCCCCATAGATGAAGGGGCTTGTCAGGAAAAAGAATCATTCCTTAGAGGAAGGGGCAATTCAGGGCCCAGGGAGGCAAGCCCTCCTGGCAGCACCCCCTGGGCCCCAGCAGCAGCACGCCCCACAGGTTCAGGATCCACAAACAGAACAAACTTATGGGGTCACAGCTCCTTGTTTTATACACCCTTTCTCTTTGTCTTTAGTGCAGGGCTTGGGCAAACCAGTTGTAACTGGTTTACGGGGGATTTGGAGCACTTTGTTTTGGCCAACTCCTCTTCCCCTTTGTCAGGTGGGGGCTCGCCATCAGACACACCACAGGGGGGCGGAGCCAGCATTCATTAGGAAGACACCCTCCTATTCAGAGTCAGGGGATTACCCCTCCCACCACTCTCAGCTCAGGTGTCCCATTCAGCCTAGCACTGACTCATCCCGTCCCTCCTGGACCACCCACGCCCCTCAGCTCCTGTCACTCACAAGCCAAACATGCAATTCACATCAGGTAGGCAGACACATAGCACACAGAAATGCTAAGTACTAAAAGTGGCATTTCTCCACCAGTCACCATAATTCTGCGCACACCATTGTGCAGCATTTATTCTCACGAGTTCATACATACTAAACTCGCCCCTGCATTCCTCTCATACCAGGAAATACCATGGACACACATATCCCCTATGCATTCCTATGGGAGAGCAGGCCCATCCCACCACACATACACAGAGAGCGCACGCACTTTACACTGGATCACAGTGCTAAAGTTCTCAGAGGCTAAAAATCACCAACACCAGGTTACAGAAAAAGGCTAGGAGAACGCAAAACGTTTCGGGGTGAACCTGCCAAAAGGGCCAAGTCCAACACACCCCCCTTCCAGCCAGAATGCTGGGCAGACCAATGACTCCCTTGATGGGCTTCCTTGCTTTGTGCGATAGAACATGGACGCGGGCCCGCAACCGCAGGGACACCCTCCGGTTCTACGCCACTATGAAGCCACCTGGTTCCCTCTGAAAAAGAACTCTCTGGCTCAACTAGGCTACCCCACTGGTACTCCCTAGTTGTCCACGACCAGGACCAGGCCCTAGGCCATCCAGATGTCACAGGTCTTTGCCAATCCACAGAGTGGGGGGCAGTAACCCCTGGCACACAATAGCCATTCTCCACTCTCCCTCTCAGTGTAGTTCCAAACTAGCACTGATCCTCCAACCTAGGGTCCGCACCCTCAGGCTGACCAGAGGTCATGGGCAAGAGTTGCCTCACCCTTCCTCTACTTCTGGGGTTCCGCACTCTCCCAGGGGAAGCACCCACCAGAACACAACTCTCCCACCAGTTCAGGACCTCTCTCCATCAACTGGTCTACCACCTGGGATCTGGAGACTATTTCACTTCGGAGGTACAAAGCACACAGCACAGACACTCTTCAAGCAGGTGGGGGACACAGCACACAGCAAAGCCCCTTTCCTCTTCCTCAGTGGAAACAACAAACTGCAGGTGAGCCCCAGAACACATGGCAGGGGCAGCCTCCTCAGTCTCTTCAGCTGATCTACTTTGGCAGAGATTCCTTCTTGACCTGGAAGTGTCCTAATCTCCCAACCTAGGGTCTAAACCCTCAGGTTGCACCAGGGTCAGAGGCGAGGACACCCTCCCTTTGCACCCCCTTCCAGACTTCTGCACCCTCCCACCTTGGAGCGGTACCCCTGGAAGCCCAAACGGTCAGGACACTGATTACAGATGCCCTTCCCTCCAGGTCAGGCTGAACCTGAACCTGGCCTCCCCAACCTCAGGGCTTAACCCTTTGGTCAGACAACTGCCCAGTGAACCAGGACTTCCGGGGGAGCATGCATGCCCCCCCTTGAGGATGACACATAACTAATGTGTCATGTGACAGTCTGCCTGGCTATGATCTCGTGACCTCCTGTCCACTTGACAGGGCGCAGAGATCCCCAGGACAGAAGTGGCATCACCATGGTCACTCATTGGTGGCACAGCCCTTCTAGTTGGCCCCTGACCCAATGGTTCTTCCACTGGGGACTCTTTCCCCCTCTCACCCCGCAACCAGGACTTCTGCACCCTCCACCTAGGAGCGGTACTGCCCAACACCAGGACTGCTAGAGCTCTGGTTACAGACACTCCACGTCCTCTAGACACTGGAAGATCCTCCTCAAATGGCCTACAAGTACAGCCTAGGCCCCGACCTGGCGCTCCCTTAGGGAACCCTCCAGGCCCTGACACGGGGTTTCGGGCCACTGTGGGACACACCGTCCCACACTCACTCCGTTTCCACTGAGAAAGGATGTGAGCCCCCACACCCCTCCCATTCCACTGGAACCTAGCTGGGCTACACTGAACCTCTTCCACCACACAGGACCGGAAGATACCCAAGCCACTACCTCTGCAGGACCTCTAGCACACAGCCAGAGGTCCACCTCCCGTGCAAGCTCCTTATCACCAAAACAACTCACACCCACTCGTCCCGTGCAACACAACACTCATCCACACACGCCCCCCCCCAGACTGGTGAGACAGTTCCTCACTGCCCCTGAATCTCAACCTGTAACCCTCTTACTGAGCACCAGGTACCATACTCTGGGAAGTGGGACTGGGACTTCATGCACTGGACTCACTTCTGCTGCCACCACTGGATCCCACCGCTGCCACCAATGGGATGGGAATTGGGATTTCTGATTGGCTAAGTCTTGCGCCAAAGCCAGGCAGAAACCACCACTCTAGTCAGGGCAAGGGAGTTACACGCTAAAGATAACCCCTACTCACCCCCTTGGTAGCTTGGCACGAGCAGTCAGGCTTATCCCAGAGGCAATGTGTAAAGCGTTTGCGCAACACACACACAGCAGCAACACACTAGGCACACCACAAAAGGAACTCCAAACAAGGTTATATAGAAAATAGCCTTTGTATTGTCATAAATAGATTAGACACATAATCACACATTTACACTGTGCCAACCGGCACAGGCAGTATTCACAGTGGATTATATACAGGACCGGGCCAATCGGGCAACGGTCAGAACCATCAGAATGCAGGTAAGTAAGTATAAACCACAACCAGTAATTACTGGTAGCGTAATGACCTAAGCATTATCACATTAGACATAAACCCACACCTTGCCCAAACCCCATAAGCATAAACACATTACGCAAACAGGTAGTACCCCAGAACATCATAGCATGACATTAGGCATTAGCACCTGAGGCCCAAACCTCATTAGCAGAAACACCTTACGCATTAGGTATCACCAGCTTAAATCACATTACGAAATAGGCCTCACGAGTCCAGATAATGTGCACACAGCACATTATCAACTGACCCCGGGCCAACTGGCCTTTTCTCTGGGCTTAAATGCCCTATGTCCCACAATGTCAGGGCTTTGTGCTGCCAATGCAGCAATCTTCCCAAAAGGTGCGCAAACGATCAGGCCTAAACGTAGCAGCTGCCCCCTACTTGCTGGGCAGAGGGGAAAACGAGACCTGGCACCACCCTGCCTCCTGACTGAATGTCCCCCCACAGGAAGGTTTGGCCTACATGTTGCAGCTGCTCGCTAATTGCTGGGCAGCTGTGACCATCACTGAGGCATGGGCCTTCACTAGGCCCTCTCTGGGACTACCAATATCTACGTTGACCAAGTCCCCCTCTGGGACTTCTAAATGTCAACTTTGCACCCACGGCACTCCACTGTGCAGTCCGTGGACTGCTGGGAGAAGAGCTGGTGCCTTGTAATAACTGGGGAGCCCCCCTCCTTCCCTGGGCTCCGCTCTTAGGACACTGCCCCCACGGTGCACTTCATTGTGCAGGCAAGCCCTCACTCACCAGGGCTCTTTCGCTGCTCCCTGCCTCCAACGGACGTCGACTTCCCGCTCCTGGGCTCCTCTTCACCCGGTCCCAGGACTCCTCTTGCTGTAGCCGATGGTGGGCAGCAACATGCGGGGCTCTCTCTTTGCATGAGAGCCCCGCATCCACTACAGCGGCCTCCATGCAGGCGGGGTGGGCTCCCGCCAGCCTGTAACTTCTCTCCTCACTTCACCTGGGCATTGCGCAGGGCTCCGACCGGCATACAGGAGCCCTGCTGGGCAGGCTGACACTTCCTCCTCGTGCCCCTTTCTGCTTCAGGCTCTGCCCCCAACCAGGCAGGCTACCTGGTTTCCGGTTTCGTCTGTTCCGGGTCGCGGTGGTGGATCTTTTCCTCTGCAAGCACGGCAATGCGGGGTGGGCACCCGCTCTTTAAATAAAGACAAGTGCGGGGTGGGCACCGGCTTCAAATAAAGCTCCGATGCGGGGTGGGCACCCGCCGTCTCTGGTCACAACAGTGTGGGTGGGCTCCCACCAGGTACGCACTAATGCGGGGTGGGCACCCGCCCTTAAAATATGTATACAGCGGGGTAGGCTCCTGCTCGGTGTGGCAGAATGCAGGGTGGGCTCCCACTTGGTCACAGCATCCCGGGGGGGAATCCCTATGCTGGGGATTCACTCCATCTCCATCTGCAGCACAACGCTGCAACAGTCCATGCGCTCCTCTCTCCTGGCAACATAAAAATAAAATGCTCACAAGGCGCTAGAGCCATCAAAAGTAATATCCATAGATGAAGGGGCTCGTCAGGAAAAAAAATCAGTCCTTAGAGGAAGGGGCAATGCAGGGCCAAGGGAGGCAAGCCCTCCTGGCAGCCCACCCTGGGAACCAGAAGCAGCACACCCCACAGGTTCAGGATCAACAAACAGAACAAACTTATGAGGTCACAGCCCCTTCTTTTATACACCCTTTCTCTTTGACTTTAGTGCAGGGCCTGGGCAAACCAGTTGCAACTGGTTTAGGGGGGATTTGGAGCACTTTGTTTTGGCAAGCTCCTCTTCCCCTTTGTCAGGTGGGGGCTCACCATCAGACACACCACAGGGGGCGGAGCCAGCATTCACTAGGGAAGACACCCCCCTTACCCCTCAGCTCCTGTCACTCACAAGCCAGACATGCAATTCATATCAGGCAGGTTGACACATAGCACACAGAAATGCTAACTTCTAAAAGTGGCATTTCTCCACCAGTCACCATAAATCTGCCCACACCATTGCGCAGCATTTATTCTCACGAGTTCATACATACTAAACTTGACCCTGCACTCCTCTCGTACCAGGAATTACCATCGACACACATATCCCCATGCATTCCTATGGGAGAGCAGGCCCATCTCACCACACATACACAGAGAGCGCACACACTTTACACTGGACCACAGTGCTAAAGTGCTCAGAGGCATAAAATCACCAACACCAGGTTACATAAAAAGGCTAGGAGAATGCAAAACATTTTGGGGTGAACCTGCCAAAAGGGCCAAGTCCAACAGGCACCTTTTCACTATATGAGCTCTGGTTCATTTTTTGCGGTGATGAGATAAAATAACCAAAGCTGATTGTTAGAGAATAGTATATTTAAGGGTTAGAAGCCTGCAGCAGCTCTAGTGTAAGATCTGGCCTAAGGCCAGGAACAGCTCCAAATCCAGCTATGCATGACTTTCAGCCCTAATGGTGACTCATTGTTTCTAAAAACACCTACTGTGCAAGCCTTTGGCCTCACAGGTGCCCCAAAGGCCCTTGCCAGCCCCCAATGTTTATATCATTATATCAATGTTTATATTTTGCCCTCCTTATCAGATGTTGTTGAAACCGGAGATTCCCTACACTGAGCTTATATGGCTTACAGCTTGTTAACACATTAGAGGCACTCCTGTAACTATTCTCCCTCTTGGCAGATTGCTAAGTATCCCCCAAATATCATACAGGCCCATTATTTAGAAAGAAATATATCAGCAAATTAAAGATATTTTGATCCACCTTTAACTTTTCCACCTGCCTGAACCTAAAGATTCCTGCACTGTAACTACCTTTCTAATAACCTGTGAAATATGGTTATTCATTACCCGATTTTTGGAAAGGGAATCACATTTGAACTTTCAAAGACATGAAAAACTGAATTATAACATGCTGAGTCGACCTGGGGGAACACGGCGGCCGTCAGCTAAGTGGCCGCTGGCGCACAGTTCTCTGGCGCGCTCCCGACCTCTCTGAGGGGGTTTCCCGCAATGATGACGGCATGAATTGTTCGCCCTCCCTACCGTTACCTCATGGGGACTGGTGCCTCGTCTCCTTGCTGTTCCTCTTTTCCTTGGGTCCTGTATCCTGTCCCTCCTCATCGCTCGTGGATGGTTCCGGAGTGTTAGGGAGATACTCCGGCGTCTTGAGCTTCGCGCTGGGAGGGTGCGGCCCAAGAGTTGTGCAGGAGCAGAATCGCCTGTTTCCTGGTCCGGTCTTCAGGTAGTAGAGTCAGCACTGCAGACCTGCTGGGGAAATCAGGTTGCGAGGGGCACACAGTGGGGGAGCAAGCCCCTCAGGTAGGGCGCAGGGCGGTCGTGTTTAATCCGGAGATGGTGGCTGAGGCTGTAAATGGAGGTAAGGATTTTCTAGGTTACCTCTCACATGTATATCGAGGACAACAGAAAGAGATTGTTTGTGCTGCTGCTGTCCGGGATTCTGTAAGAGAAGGGGTGGCTCCTTATTATATGGAGAGGGGAGAAGGCCTGCTAGTAAAAGGGGCACCCTCAGCTAAAGTGTGCAGGTATACCCTTAGAATGAGGGCAGTACAGCTCCCCTCTACTATCGGGCTCTTTACACAAGATACCCCCTCCCCAGTGACTCGGAATCTGATAAACACACAAAGGAAGGGAGGTGGGGAGGGAGCAAGTGGTGGAAAGCTGGAAAAGTAATGAGAAAGAACTGATTCCCCTGCATGCACTAGAGGCAGTGGGAGAGGTAGAGGGAGGAAAGCTTTGGCCCCTAAAATAAAGATAACACTCTCTCTGAAATCATACTATAAAGTTCTTACCGCCCTTACCACTCGAGCCTCTAGTAAAGAAGATACCTATTTCAGTTCTACCGGCAGGATGGAATCGAACTAACCCCAGAATTTGCCACCGAATATGCCAATTATTCCCCTGGAAAAAACACAATATCCCCTTATACTCGTGGCCACTGAGAGCACAGTAGAGGCACTGCCGGTGGGTTTGAGTAGCTCTCAGATATTGGTACATTCTGTGGTTTCTACCTCAAACCGTTTCAGTGTGTTGGGGTCGCAAGATGCCCAGTCTAGTCCCTGTTTAGAATCTACGCAACATCTTTTCAACAGCCTTCTGCATCAAGTTCAGGGTCTTTGGCCGATATTCTTTTAGCACTCAAGGACGAGATGGGAATTAGATTTACAGTTTCCGAGACCAACCAAGCGGCAAATCAGGCATCGTGTGCAGTCTTGGCCCAGAAGTTGGAAGAGGTGTCTTTAAGAACAGACATTCTTGAGCAGGAGATCCCAAAAATTAAAAAGGCTCTTAATACCTCCTCAGCAGAAATGGCTAAGTTAATAAGCCAAAACAAGGAAATGAAGGATGACTTAGAGCGGTTGGAGAACCCTTCTAGGAGAAACAATCTGAGACTGATGAATGTTCCGGAAGACCTAGAAGGATCTGATATCAGGGGGTTTGTGATATCTTTACTAAAAGAGACAGTTCTAAAGAATTCCCCAAATATAGATTTGCCACAAGAAATTCAACTGGTGCACAATGACCCCTATAAAAGAAATCCAGCAAGACAAAAGCCCAGGAAAATCTCAGGTGGTCTGCTTTGGGTTCTTTGTATTAGGTATAGAAACAATTGGAAGGCCACCCGCGATAGGTGGGACCTTGCAATGGGAGTCAGTGAATTAAAATTTCTTTTGTGGAATATCAATGGTCTATGATGCCCCCGAAGACAGAGATTAGTGAGGAAATATTTGGAGCAAAGCTCTGCCTAAATATGTCTAATCCAGGAGACTCATTTGAGCCCCCTGGAGAGTCGCTACATATTTGCAAGGTACTCATGGATAAAATACTTTTCCACTTTAGAACTGACAGTCCACACGATCTAATCAAGCAAGGGGTGGGGTGCACAATTAAATCAACAAAAACTGATCAATCAGGAAGATGGTTATTCTATTTAATTCAGTTTATCAGTCTGAAGGCAAGACACCTAGGTCATGGAAAAAGGCAACAATAGTGCTTATTTTGAAACCAGCAAAGGACCTTGTAAGGGCGGATTCTTACAGACCGATCTCTCTGCTGAATGCCGACTATAAGATCTTCATGAGTTTTCTAGCAGGGAGATTGGTCAAAATCGCCCCATAGCTAATTAATGCAGACCAGAAAGGATGTATTCCTAAAAGATATATTCAAGAACAATTAATTGGCAATATAGATCTGGCAACAGCTCGATCTGAACCCTTGGCCGTAGTGGCATTAGATGCAGCCACGGTTTTCGATAGAGTTTGTTGGATATATCTTTGGGAAGTGGTAAGGACAATGGGCTTCGGGCCCATTTTCACTCAGACTTTGGTAAATTGCTACCAGGGGGCCTCTGCTAGAATCCTAGTAAATTGGAATTTTAACATCTAGCTTTAATATTCTCAGAGGAACAAGACAGGGTTGCCCCCTTTCTCCCCTTTTATTCAACATTTATATAGAATCCCTGGCTCAAGCAATTAGGGCAGATGATCTGATTACACCTTTTAAATCCCAGCAATATAGCAGCAAGGTTGCGTTATTTGCAGATGATCTGCTGCTATATACCGATAATCCCGCAGTGGCACTACCAAGGGTGAATGTTTTGCTTGAGAAATTTGGATTACTGTTGGGTTATCTAGCCAACACCACTAAAACCGAGGTGATGTGCTGGAACATCGATAATTGGGGGGGGTTAGAATAAGCAAGAATTTAAATATCTGGGTATAATAATCATCAAGGATATTGAGAAAATCCCGCAGATCAACCTAAATAGGACTATAAAAGAAGTCGACCGTCTATTAGCTAGGTGGAAGAACCTCCCTTTAACAATATACGATAGGGTCAACCTAATTAAAATGATTATTCTCCCTAAACTAACATACATTTTTAACTCCATTCCCCTTAATTTTCCAAAACTGGACATGAGTAAAATCCAGAGTAAAATCACTATATAGGCACCAGATTGGCTTGGAAAAAATTGAGGCGTAGCCTTATTAAAGGAGGGTTGGTCCTTCCGGATATTAAGTGGTATTGTATCTCCTTTCAATTTAAAAATATCTGGATGTTACTTACGAAACCAGACAAGTCATCCTGGGGCAGACTATTGGCTGAAATTACAAGGTTGGATGGTGGAGATGGCTTCTTAGATAAATTTGGGGCACCAAGGTACTTTAAAAAAGTGTGACTGAAAGTACTGAAGGCTGCACTTAGCCTGTGGTATAAGGTCAGAAGAAGATGGGAGATAGGATATTTCTCTGAGTTTGCCCCAATTTGGGATTCCCCGGAATGCCTTAAGGACAGTCTCGCAACACCAATCAAAAGAGCGGGTATTGTTAAATGGTCAGAGCTGGTATCATCAGAGGGGTCCACCCATGGGAGGTTTTAAGAGCCAGGATAGGAAATGGCCTCTCCAGATTCAAATTCATGCAAATAATCTCCTGGTTTGCAGCAGAGAAGAGAGAAATACTAGGGGATTGGGAGGTGGAGCAATCCTTTCAAGACGTTAACCTTAAGAGCAAGGAAATCTCCAAATGGTACAAGAAGTCTTTAGAGGCAGAGGAGAACATTTAGTATGGAATTAGGTACCCTTGGAATGTGAAATCAAAGAATTATATGAACCCTCTCTGAAGTTGCTATATAAGTATGTTAAGCCGGCGAACCTCAAGAAGAATCATTTCTTTGTCATTAATCAATTATACTACACTCCTGCTAGGATAGCCAAGTTTGCTCCACTTTCCACTCCAAAATGTCCAAGGTGTGGTCTCATCAAAGCTAACGACCTTCACATTTTTTATGAGTGTCCTAGACTCTTTGGTTTTTGGAGAGGAGTTGAGGAAGGCCTGTGAGAAAAATATGCTAAATATGACTGGTTTTGTTTGGGGATGATGGCACGCTAAGTAATAGGATGAGTTATATACACAGAGGTTTATTGTTATATCTTGTATTGATAGCACAGAGGGAAATCTGTTTGAATTGGAGAGACCCTTGGCCTCCTAAGGCTGAAGACTGGGTTAAAGCTGCATCTATAATGGCTCGATTAGACCAGGGAGGTGGAAATGTGAACTGTTTGAACATTTGGCAGGCCCTTACAACTTGGGGTGGAGGTGTGTGGTTAGAAAAACCCCTCTTGGCTCCTCTTGGTCCCATGATTACACCATGCCACCAACAATGGGGCAGTTCTTTTTCGGGACACAGATCAATGCGAATGCAGCAGCCGCGGGGCCCACAGGTCGGATGGGTGGCTTCCAAAGAGTTTCAGATGACACAGTGTTTTCTTTCCTGAGTTTTCATGTACTGCACAAGATATTTTGCTACATTTTTCGTTGCAATCCCGAACAGCTGACTGAGAAACTGTCCTCTTGAATTTGCTTAAGGGCTGCGTAATTGTCCCACCTATTTCTCTACATTTTGTGTCTTCTTTATGTTGCCTGACACTCATCCTATGCCAACTGACCAATGAACAGAGTGGTCTGATCACATGAGGTGACTCCAGGAGCTGTTACCCCCAGAACCTTTAGAATATAATATTGCCTGATTGAACAAAAAGGAAGAACTGCAGATTGGCAGTTGCTCGTTGGCGCAAACATACATGTTGATGGTGATAGATGGGCTGCTAATTAAGCTGTTATGGAGATTTTGTTGACTCTTCTTGACAATTTTGAACTTGCCTGATGCAGAATCACCTGGCTTTACTTTCCGAAATGACTCATATGTCACATGTGCATTGTGGTCTCTTCCTTGCTAGGAGACTGCTTGAACTGATATATCTCTTGTTCCTTCCTGAACTTTTGAGCTTTGGTACATCTATTTAAGACTTGACCAAATTATCTTATGACCTGATGCAAATTTAGTGACGGACTTGTATTACCTTAATTTTTGATAAACTATACTAAAATCTCCATATCAACTCAGTTATCATGATTATTTCTATCCAAGTGAATGTGCATTCTTAATTTGGGTTTATCAATGATCAGGAAAGATCGTATTAGGGAGATATCAGAGCATCAAATACTAATGCTATTATTCCGTATAGCTTCAACTGAGCTCTTGGTGTGTATGATTTTGGCTCGCCTATGTTTCTTCAGGAGATTTGTGCTTGCTGTGATAATCCTTTACCTTTATAGCATTGCTTTGAGGGTAATTTACATGAGTTTAATTTCCAGTTTGTGGTTCAGTTATCCAATTCCGGGTCCTCATTGGATTACTGTTGGGACCCTTATATCCAACCCCTCTTGGCACAGAACAAGATCCATCGGAGGACCAAGAAAGTGATGTAAAATATATGTCAGGAGGAAATGAAGAATTTTATTTTGTGGGCCCTCTCACGCTACAGCACCAGTGCTAAGATTAATAGCATATACACACTTTAACTCTGCTCCTCATTAATGGATTTACTTGAGCCTCAATTTATCAAGAGTAAGCTAAACATAAGGACCAGCCACGTTTCATGCAGATCTGTGATAAGGCACTGAAGTTATCAGCATAGCAAACACTTTTTGACCCCATGCCCTTTAAATTTGCTTGTCCTTTATTGATTTACCTGTAACTGAAAAAAACTAGCAGAAAACTAAATATGCTACATCCGTATGCCAAATTTCATGAGGATTCATGAAATGGTATCACAGTTATTGGTAAGTGAAAGCTTTATTGACCCCATTTAACTGTGCCCTCCATGATGACATGATGAATCCACACAAATATGATAATTAAAAGGAATCTGAACATTTTAATTTTTAATTTCTGTCAAATATTGTGAACATTTGTGAAATGGCACTAAAGCTAAAGCTAAAAGAATATATATATATGACCCGGCATTTAACCACGCTCCGCATTCCCAACACAAGTCCTGAGCCTCCGGTAATGCTTCAAGTGGTTTCCCAATCAATCAAATTGATGGCCACACTTAACTGCATTCTCCCTGTTGCACTATATGCGCGCGCGCAGTATATGTAGTTGTTTTTTAAGTCTCGCCTGACCCAGCGCATGCGCTGGTCTGGCGAGACTTATTGAAAGGGCTCCAAAAAGTGCTACCAGGCCAGCCTAGAGCTACAGTGCTTTACCGCGATTACTTTCACTTTCGCGGCCGCACGGCCTCTTTGATGTTTGATCGCGATAGCGATCGCTTTCACTTTCGCGGCCGCACGGCCGCTTGTTTCAAACTTGATAGGGAGCTGTTCCTTCTGAGCTCACTTTTTTATTTATATTAGTGTAGATGCTTTGCAGATGAGCCTTCGTTTCTGGCCTCCTATTTGTTTTATTTGCCATCAGCTCAGTCTTTCTGGTCAGACTTTCAGATGGCTAGAGGAGTTTATTGGAAGATTACATATATTGACTATTCCAGTGAATACAGTGGGCTTTAGTGCAACCTATTGATTATCATGATCTTTCTTTTCAACCTCATTTGCCTTCATTTTTGAGTCTCTCATACTGGAAAGCGTTTAGCTGTCTCATACGTGAACGCCTCTTGAGGACCATACCATATGCTTGGTGTGCTTGGGAGCCTGCTAATTAGTTACTTTGGACACATGTCTTTGCTTCTTATGGTGTGGCGTATCTTCCTCTTGTTTGTGCCCCTACTTTGGAACACAGTCTCTTTACCAGTCTTTCAATTGGCTGACTTCTATTGTTCCACTGCTTATTTTTAAGTAACTACTTTTTTCCTTTTTGGTTAAGCACTCAATCAAATGGGTGTTTTTCAGCGCCCTCCCTAATGTGCTTCTCCCCGTGCTCCTTGTTGCTCTCTCCTTTGTGTGCTGCTGTCGTGTGCTTCTTCCCCAATCAAATCTGTTACTGTCTTCCATGTGTGCTGCTTTTCCACCCCTTTATGCCTTCTATCCAACCTGTCTTCTTATTTTTTTGAAGACCCCTCTCTGACCAACCCCACTCCCTGTTGCTTTGTTGCTTCCCTCCTCGCACCCCCACCCCAAATCCTCTGTTGCTCTCCGACCTCTCAAGATTCTTTTAATTACTTTTGAAATACATTTCGTGGAGGACACTTGAACTCCCGTTTGCTGTTGGTTCGCTCCGCTTGTAGAAATGTGCTTTAATGCTTTACCGCACCAAGTGTCTCCTGCACCCATAAATATAAAACTAATAAAATTCCACCTGCATCATTCAGTGGGTACATGCATATTTAATCATGCATGCGTGCCCCTGTAGTATCATGACATGTACACACATGTTATGACTCATTTTGTTTTCTTTTTTTCCCCTGTACTGCACAGCATCACCAAATAGCATTGGCAAACCAAGGTGCCCGAAAGACTAGACCTTTTATCATTGCCAATGTTTGTTATTCCATGGCCTTCCTTCCTCCTCTTGTGCTGTTCCCCTGGAGTAATGATTCTTTACCATCCTTTTGAGTGAGTGACTTTTATCCTTTCACTGTTTACATTTAGGGAACTACTTTTCTTTTGTTTTCACCCCTTCATGGCAAGGCATGTATTTTTTTAATTCCTTCCCCTCTTGTCGTGCTCCCCCTCCACCCCCCCCCCCCATTTTATCCGATCCCCAGGTTTCCCCCCCTCCAACCTGCCTTTTTGGTAGTAATAGCCCCGTGTTGCTTCCCCACTCCTCACCCTAATCTCCCCGTAGTTATACATTTTTTTTTTTGCTAGTTGGCTGCTCCTTTCTGAAAATATGCTTTAGCGCACATTTTATTTTCAGTCTATATTTTTTATATGCTGCTCCTAGATTGCTTACAATCTCGGAACTGTATAATCCGAGTCAGATTAATCTTTTTCCCCCCACTGTAGTCAAATGTAGGTGAATTATGAGGCACAACAGAATTGCATGTCTAGCATGTGCAATATTTATAACCCTACAGTCCCACAGTTTGTGCTGCCAATGCATTATAAGCTGATCACTTCAAATATTGCACTGTATTTTCCCCCCAAATGTGAAACTGTTCGGTCTTTCCAGTTTTCCCACAAGGATCTAAAGATTATTAGGTCTGAAACCAGTATTCTTAAATGTTAGAAAATGCAATAATTTAAATAGTTACATATTTTCATAAAATATAAACCTTGTCTAACCACAGTTCAGCCTACTTCAGATCTGTTTAAAGAAGGATTGCAGGAATATCCGAAGTACTACCATTGGCTGCTTGCTACTGGTTTCTTAGATAAAATTTCACATTCAGAAAATGTCTCATTTCAATAGTTTAATCTCAGTCATGTTGAAATGCTTGTCTGTACTATTTAAAAATGTAAGATTGTAAAGATTTGACTTGCATTTAAACTTTTTCCATCGTGTGGATTTGAAAATAATGGTATTCCGGACCATATGGGTTACATCAAGATGTGGTGTAAGCCCCATCGTATTTGATTAGGTTCATGACCAAACAGAAGGGCTGAAAATCATATTTTGCCTGTTATTCAGTAAATTTCGATCATAATACGAAACGGTTATATAATAAAATAAGAAACACCCAAGTGGATAATGAGCATTTAAGTGGAAATTCTGTGAATGGAAATCAGAAAAACAAGAGTTTCCCATAATGAATTCCGTCTGTAGCAGTGTCAAAAGTTTAAGCATGGAATATAATTTAATGTGGATGAGGCATTTTTTTCAAGTTCTCTGAAAAGAAAGCCGTTGGACACTTACAGCATTGTATTGGGACTGATATAGAGGCTGTTGCATCTGGATTGGAATTTCCCTAATGAGCGTTGTGTGTGCTAGTTAATCTTCCAGTTTCTAGATTCATAGGATTAAATAAGACTTGACAAAGTCAAAAAAAAAGTTGCCTTGCATTTTGATTTTTAAACTAGACGATTAGCTTTGCCAGTGCTTTTTAGCAGCAACTCTGTGATGGAGTGAAAAAAGCCACTTTTCACGCTGAACAGCAGCGGCTACCTGGCACAATGATGAGAAGCTGCTGGATGTTCTGAAAAGCAGCAATTGGTTGTAAGTATTTTACTGTATAGATTAATCAAAAATCGTTCATAATAGGTGATCAACACAAGGAGTTTAAAAAAAAAAATACATATGACTGGAAAAAGGTATAAGAAATAATTACAACAAAGATATTTAAAAGTTCACAAGTCTCTTGATGATGATAAGTGATTTGATAGTTAAAAATGTCTATATGCGTACAATACCACTCTTCACTTAGTCTTTATAGGAAAGTGAAATGGTGTCATTAATGTTTTGCCTTAGCAGCATTGGAAACTAGCAAAGATATTGAAACAGTTAACGTGTCTCATGATACTGATAATTAACTGCATGATATTTTAAAATTTAATTATACATGCAAAAAAACAACTTCATTATTCTTGAAAGTAAAATGACATGACGTCTTTAACAGGTCTTATATTAGCAGCCTTCGAAACTGATGTGAATCTTTATTTATGAATTTGGAGTAATTTATAACTACAGAAAGTAGGAGCATGGAAGAGAAGAAGCCTCTTATGCTGTGTCAGGATAAACCTGATAGAAATTATACAGCCTGACCCTGAAATGTATTCCCAAAATCTAGAGACCTAGGGCCATATGTAGAAAGCAAAATTGCAATCGCAAACGACGAAATTCGCCGAATTTCGGCGTTTGCGATCGCAATTTTGCTAAGTGGTATGTAGGAAGGCAAATCTGCGTGCAAACTAAGGAATCGCTAAATTTGCGATTCCTTATTTTGCAATTGCATTTAAGGAATCGCAAATTTTGTGATTCCTTAAATGCAATGTAAGAAGCACCAAAAAAGTGCAATTTGGCCTTAAGGAATCGCAAATTACCACCAACTACAGGTTGGTGGTAATTTGCGATTTCTTTCCAAAATGCATATTTTTGCATTTCAAAGTGGCATGTGGTGCACACACATGTCCTTAAGGCATGTATGTGTGCCACATGTGCACCCATGCTCATTTCAGGGGTGCAACAGGGTGTCCTTTTGACACCCTGGCACACTTGAAATTGCATTCTCACTTTGCGATTCTCTAATTGAGAATCGCAAATTGAGAATGTCTTCCCATTCATTCCTATGGGCCTCTAGGCCCATAGGAATGAATGGGGAGGTATTCCTTAATTGCGAATTGCAATTTGCAATTCGCAATTAAGGAATATGTAGGATTCGCAAAATTATTTGCTAATCCTACCTACATTCCGTTTTGCAATTCTCTAATTGCGATTCCCTAAAAATTGCAATTAGAGAATCGCAAAACACGTTCTACCTACATATGGCCCCACATCTTTTGCTGCTCTAGCGAGATTCAGGGCGGTATACTTGGTCGGGTCATTCTGATCTATAAAGGACCTGCAAGTTGGTTAGCCGTATTAAGGTCCAGTTTAGACTCTATTTCGAATGAATCTTAAAAATGGCTGCTACAATGAGAAAAAAAAGAATGCTTTAAGTATACAATAATGATTTGCAAAAAAGGATTGAATGTGACAGATTGTGATGATAGTGTACATTTGAGATGCATGTATTCCAGTTTAAACATTGAAGGATAATTGATAGATCCAAATGAGGAGACTAAAATGTTCTGGGCAGAGCAAAGATGTGATAGTGCCTCAGTCTAGTGGCTGACTGGGGCTGAAGCATGGAGTTCCACTGATTTTAATGGGGCTGGCCCAAAGACCATTTGATGCTTATTAAACAAAGTGACAGTTGCTTCGCCAGACATTAATGAAAATTTTATGAAAAAAGGAAATTGTTTCATTTTAAATCCTGTGCTGACAAACGAGAAAGAAGATTGTACTGAAAGGCCGCAACCTATTGAATGTTTGGTATTATAATGTATTTTAACTTAATGTCCTTGAATATTAATTTTAGTATTATTTATTTTGAATTCGACCTAGTCGAATTTGTGTTGATGAAAAACAGAGGTAATAACATGCCCCTCTACTTAAGATAAGTGTGGACTGTGATGTGCAATAGGTTTGCTTTATAAAAGAAAATCTATATTTATATGGCAGGAACCAGTTTTTCACTCCATCTTGGGTACGTTACCTTGTCTATGGAACTAATAATAAGGTAAATTTGAATTATGATTGAAATGCCTCACTTAGGTGTCCTGATTCTAGTATTTAATTTATCACAAGTGAAGGTTGCATGTCTTTTACTTAATGATTTAGACTGTTAAGTCTTTTCTAGTTTTCTCCTTTTTAGGTCTCGCCTGAGCCAGCACTTTAGCGCTGCTCTAGCGAGAGTTTTAGTAAGCGGGATTTGGAAGTGCAGACTAGTGGCTTTTCAGGCCTCCAACTACAGTGCATGTGCGCCGGGCGTGCGCACCATTTGTCAGCCTGCGTGATCACTTTCGCGGCCGCTTTGATGTTCTCAGAGAGCTGCGCGGCCACTGAGAACATCTGCTTGAGCGGTCCCATTTCCTGCCAACGCCTTACACAAAGCTCGCAAAGTTTACACCGAAATAACTCCCCCACCAAGTCCACATAAAACTTTAATAAGAATAAGTTTCTTGCTTGCCTGCGGCATCTCGTTGCATCTGCGGGTCTTTGTGATCCGCTCCTGTCTCCAACTGCTGCCCATGTTGCCTATGCTCCCGTCCCTCCCATTGTCTCTGCTCGCAACCCAAATTTTTTTTTTTTGGCGCTTGGTAATGCTCGCGTGCCAGTATGACGGCTCGTTGGACATGCACTGCTTGCATGCGAGCTCTTGAATATGTTCTTCCCACCCCGCACGCATGTGGAGTGTTGCCTTTGCTCCCGCACCCTCCCGTTGTCTGCTCTCCCTATGTTGCTAACAGACAAGCGGAGGCGGTGGGAAAGCGGAAGGAAGCGGCAGCTCTTCTTCTCTACTAAGATGGCAGCTTCCACAGTCTCCATGTCCGGCATGTAAATCAGCCCCTCCGGAGCTCCCCCCAGCAAAGAGCAACCCACCACTTTAAACATGGTCTGTACGTTTTCTGTCACATATTTGTGGTTTATTCTTCTGATCTTTCTCTCTTTATTCTCAGCTCCCCTCTCTCTCCGTTTCTCACTATCTCTCTCTTTGCCTAGACCGTCCAGAACTCAATTACGAGCGCCTCTAATAGTGCTCCAGAGCCTCCCCGCAGATAAGGCGCTAGGTTAAAAAAAGTCCTACAAATCTCAGCCGTGCTTTGAAAACTCCTTTTTAGTTGTGTCTGCCTCCAGAAATCGGCAGAGTTGAAAGCATTTTCTTGACTGACTGCCAGCCAAACGGCCTGTCAGAGCTCTGCTCTTGGTGGAGGCCAGAAAGGTTCACATTTCTGCATGCATCAATGAGTGGGCTTGCATGTATTTTTTTCCCATGTCTTCTCACAAGCTTCTAAAAAGACACCCAAAGCTTCATGTTCATTGCAGATGCGGTGACCCGGACATGCTGCCCACTGCGACCTGGAAGGTATTCCGTATCCAGGGACATGGTACAATACATGCTCCCTATGGCTCAGACCACCATGCCTGCCTGTCTCCTGGCCGCTCCCGTGCGGCCAGCGCCCCTCTTCGTAGGCCCCTTCTCCCCAGCTCCTTTTTGCACGCTCTCCTGCTGTTTTCCATCTGTTCACTGACCCAATTTCCATATAAAAGGATTCCTTTGAGGAGGTAATGATGCCCTTGCGAGCCCTTTGATTCCCAAGGCTTCAATGAGGCCCGGAGTCATTGCATTGGGACAGCATGCCAATAGGTCTCGCTTTTGGAACCTTATAAGTAGTTAGTTGTGCAGCACAATATCCTTGGTGCAACAACATCAACTGTTGCATGTCTAAACACTTATGAGGTCCCAAAGGCGAGACCTATTGGCTATGCCAATGCTTGTTAAACTATGTTATAACAACAGTGTTCGTGCTATATGTTATAAACATGCGATTATTTTAACATTTGTTTAAAATCATTGCAAAGGACACATTACCAGCATTGTAGTTACAAGCTTGCATGGCAGGTAATTGGGTGGGGGTCCCATGAGGCATTAAGCCAGCTCAGGGTGCAGATCACTGCACCATGCACTATGCATTTAGGTGACCATGATCCCATGTTATAATCATCATTGTGACCACCAACACCTTTCATTACTATTCATGTGAATTTGTTTGTAGGCTTGTGCTTAAAGTATATATGTGTGTCTTTTTAAACTTAAAGCAATCTGCTCTCTATGTCTATGCATTTCGACAGAGTATAAATGGTTTTAAAATATGGCGCTTACCAGACTGAGGAAAGCTGCTGCGACAGCCGAAACGCGTCTCTCTGTGTTGCCGGGTCGGAGGGGGCCCTATGAACTAAAATGCCTTTGAAACCTAGCACTCCTCGTGTGCGTGCTGTCTTCCATGTGGAGTGGGGTTGGTTTGTGTGTGTCTATATATATATATATATATATATAGCTATATATCTATATATCTATATATATATATATATATATATATATATATATATATATATATATATATATATATATATATATATATATATATATATATATATATATATATATATATATATATATATATATATATATATATATATATATATTATCTACTGGCGGTCGCCAGTAGATAGTTATAGTTAGGACCGTGTTTCCATAGGAAATCTGCAACATTCTATTTGGAATAACTTTGGCGCCGGTCGACGAATCCTCGCGAAATTTTCAAAACTAATGGGGCGCTACGCTCCACTCCTACCCTGAAAGTCTCGGGGGGATTCGTCAAGCGGGGGCTGAGAAAAAATGGGGGTCCCAAAACGCGTTTTCCCCATGCATTTTTCCATAGGACCTTTAGACACAGCTACAGCCCGAACGGCTGAACAGAATTACTTGAAATTTGGCAGAGAGGTAGTCCTCAGGTCAAGGATGTGCCTTTTGTAGGTCTGGTGTAAATCTGTTCAGTAGGTCCTGAGAAAATAGCATTTAAATCAATATATATATCTGTAAGCGCGCTCCGTGCGCTTACCGTAAGCTTACCGTACGCGTACGGTGCCGTGCGCGAGCTCAATTCTGATTGGTGGTTACATGACTGTAAACATTCGAATCGGTCGAAATCAGGAAGTGTCGGCCGCCATTTTCTGTCTCTCGCACTGAGAAACAAAGGTGGGGAACGTGAAACGGGGGCAACGAAGAGAGTTGCAGACCCCCTAGTGTTTGTCAGGGGGTCCAAGAAGGACCCAAAAGTACGAAAAATAAATTTAAGAACTTTAAAAAAAAATCGCGGGGTAAGCTTACCGTACGCGCACGGCAAAAAAATAAAAAAATAAAAAATTAAGAAGTAACAATCACATTTATTAAATAAATTAAAGGACCCACAAGGGAGAAAAAAACAAATGTTACTGCGTAAAAAAAGGCGAGGCGCGCACGGCATGGACTGCGCAACGTGGGCGCTCGGTGCACGAAGCGCACCGTGCGACCACAGCGCGCGCCCGGGGCTAGAAGCGCACCGTGCGCGCAGGGTGTGCGCATAGTGAAAAAACAGAAAAAAAAATAAAAAATAAATACATAACTTAGCATTTAAAAAAACGTACAAATTCACTGAAAAAACCATAGGTTTCACACACGTTATAGTTAGGAATTATCATTTAGAAAACCTTGCAAATTCACTTAAAAAACCATAGGTTTCACACATGTTATAGTTAGCTGTACATTTCACTCGTAAAAAACCAATGAAATTCCACGTTCAGGTAACTATAACTTGCGGGACCGCAATCCACAATGTGTAATTTCAGATGTCATCATTGATGTCATGAGTGATGTCACTGACCATGTCATGAGTGACGTACTATGTGACGTCATCAGCAGTTTATTGTGGGCGCGCAAGTTATAGTTACCTGATCTAACTATAACGTGGAATTTTATTGGTTTTTTACGAGTGAAATGTACAGCTAACTATAACATGTGTGAAACCTATGGTTTTTTAAGTGAATATATATATATATATATATATTATCTACTGGCGGTCGCCAGTAGATAGTAATAGTTAGGACCGAGTTTCCATAGGAAATCTGAAAATTCTATTTTGAATAACTTTGGCGCCGGTTGACGAATCCTTGCAAATTTTTCAAAATAGGTGGGGTGCTCCGCTCCGCTCCTACCCTGAAAGTCTCAAGGTGATTAGTCAAGCGGGGGCTGAGAAAAAAGGGGGGTCCCAAAACGCGTTTTCCCCATGCATTTTTCCGTAGGGACCTTTAGTCCAAGGTACAGCCCGAACGGCTGAACAGAATTATTTGAAATTTGGCAGAGAGGTAGTCCTCAGGTCAGGGATGTGCCTTTTGAACATCTGAAGTAAATCTGTTCTGTAGTTCCTGAGAATATTTCAGTTAAAAGTACATATATATCTATAAGCGCGCACCGTGTGCGTACGGTAAGCATGACGTACGCGCACGCTGCCGTGCGCGAGCGTAATTCTGATTGGTGGTTACATGACAGTAAACATTCCAGTCGGTCGAAATCAGAAAGTGTCGGCCGCCATTTTGTGTGTCTCACACTAAAAAACAAAGGTGGAGAACGTGAAAAGGGGGCAAGGTAGAGAGTTGCAGACCCGCTAGCCTTTGTCAGGAGGTCCCTGAAGGACCCCGAAGGGTGAAAAATACATTTTTTTTTTTTAAATCGCGGGGTACGCGTAACGTGCGCGTACGGTAAGCGTACGGCGGGAAAAAAAAATTGAATTAAAAATCAAAATGAAATGTTTGGATGTTGGTTGGCTCTAAAAAGAGCCGTTGTGTTCATGGAGTGTTTTTGCACCTATAAGTAAGTACCGATGCAGAGTCTAAAGTTCAAGAGGAAGACTATGTTCCCTTCATCATTGAAATGTACACCGTCTCCTCTATAAATGTCTTGCATGTTGTAACGCAAGTTGTTGTGGTATATAGAACCCATACCATAGTCTCTGAGGAAAGCAGAAACAGACTTATTGACGTGCTTTCTTGCTTTGTCAATCTGCGGACAAAATTGGTTGGACCAGTTCCACTTTTGCCTTTGGCATATATTAGAATATACAAAGGCAGTTTGTGGAAAGAGTGACATCAATTGCACAAAGGTGTCCTTAATAAGCATTTCCAGACCTACCCTAGTTAAAGTGCCTAGGTCATTTCCACCACAGTGCACAATAATAAGGTTAGGCTGTGGGAGATGTAGAAAGGTTTTCACCAAAGGCATTAATTGGTGCCACTTTAACCCTCTCTGACCAATCCATTTAATGTCTACATTTGGCAAAGCAAGGTCTTTCACAATACCTTTTTTTTCTGCAAACTTTTCACTCCAGAAGACATAGCTGTGACCTATAATCCACACTGTGAACATCTTTCAAGGAGATCTGGATGCACTCAGAAGGTGTCTTTCAGTAGAATGGCAATATGAAAAGAAGGATAGATGTAAAATGGAGGGTAACATACTTTTTTTTTAAATAACTGATTGGCTGATTCAAACCATTTTACAGTTAAAACTAGGCTGTATGTTTAGAGTTTTTAAAAGCATGTTTTGTATTGGTTCAGAAAAATGTGTTCACACAGAACATTACTTTGGATTTGCTGTTATGTTTGAAAAGTCAAGCACTCTTGCTCTTTGGATTAGAAACATTGTGTGCTGAACTTCTGACCTCTCTGCTCACACCTGTGTTCCATGATCTGTTGCTATGGTATCAGTCAGAAATCATGTTGGGGGAAGGGATCATTTGGAAAGGGATGAAATTTGCAACCAATAGAAATGTTTGTTTCCATTTGAAAAAATTGTGGGAAGGACTGTGATTTGGAGTTAACATGTATATGTGTGGAAAAAGAGAGGGAAACCTTGCCATTAACTGGTTCTGGTGAGAGGAGAGAGGTGTACAGCTCAGAGATTCTGGCTCTGATAATCTGCTGTTTGAGTGCCACATTTATTTCTGAACTAACTACTTTTAAAGGTGAGTTATGAATTTGAGAGGGAATGTATGTGGAGCATTTTGATATAAATAATAGAAATGTGATTCTTCTTTTAAAGTTGTTTTTCACATTTTGTGTTTTGGGAGATATTTAACTGTCTTGAACTTGTCAGATATTATTGACTATGTCTTAACCATAAGTTAAGGTTTACTGGTTTCACCCAGAAATAATGTTTTCTGCCTAGAATTACACCATGAGTGTGTGTGCACAGAGGAATTGTTATCAGAGATTTAATTTGTGTTGCTCTTGCTCTGTTAGCCGTGCACTCGCAGGCAAGGGGTAGCTTGTTTTTTGGAACTGTGATGGTTTGTATTCAGCATAAAAAAGCTGTTTGGGCATGTGCTATTTTCTGTTTCTGAAAAATAAAATGAAAATGTGTGAGACTGTTACAGTAATTATCACTTGCTCTACCACAGTAGTAAGTGTGCTTTCAAATTGGAAATTAAATTTCGTTTTCTGCCTAGAATCACACCATGAGTCTGTGCGCACACAGGAATTGTTGTCAGAGATTCAATTCGTGTTACTCTGGTTCTTTCAGAATTGCATTCGTGGGAATGGGGCAGCTTGTTTTATTGAATTGTGATGGCTAGCATTGAGCTCAAATTAATATGTCACAAATGAGAGGGGAATGCAAACACATTTGACATCAACATGGTAGATTTTCCTTACACTCCTGCAATGGGTCATGTAGTTTGTACATGTTCAGAAGTCAAATTAACCCTTACCACACATGTAGTGTTACATACATGTCTCCAATGTTTATGCAGTTGCACAAGGATCAATGCAGATCTCTTTTGCACTTGACAGTAGACAGTGTGCAGAAGCACACTCTTAGCAGAGAGCAAGCTGTTTCTCATGTATAGTCACCCTTACTATTCAGCGCTGTGTGGTGTTTCAGATAGCAGTGAGTAACGCTAATACATTGAACCTCACCAAGGCTCATTTCCTTTGCTAGAGTGTAGTACGTCATTCAGGTTGCACATGTTCATGGTCTCAAAAAGCAGTTTAGCCATGTGTTCTTTTCTGTTTCTGAAAAAAAATAATGAAAATGTGTCAGACTGTTAGAGTAATTATCACTTGCTCTACCACAGTAGTAAGTGTGCTTTCAAATTGCAAATCAAATTTTGTTTTCTGCCTAGAATCACACCATGAGTCTGTGCGCACACAGGAATTGTTGTCAGAGATCAAATTCGTGGTACTCTGGTTCTTTCAGAATTGCAATCGTAGGAAAGGGGAAGCTTTAATTCGTGTTGGTTTTATTGTGTTTTTCACTTGTAGGAATGGGGGAGGTAGTATTATAAGATTTGAAAAGCACAAAAAAATTATAGTAATAAATTTAAATTACATAAAGGTATTTTTTTTTTTTGTTTCTTTCAGGTATTGCTGAACAACAGTGAAATACGTTAAAGATGCCTATAAAATCAAGGAAGAGAAAAGAACAGAAAAAACATTTATATTTGAAGACAACTGGAGGACCCAAATTAGTTGAAGATCCTCATGTTTTAAAAAAGAAAAAGTCTTCTGGTAAGCAAACCAAGGATTTTAAAAAAAATATCTTCAAAAAAAGAACAAATTTGAAAAATGTCCGCACTGCAAATAGAGTTTCAAGTAGAAAAGAACAGGACAAAAGTGAGAAATTAGACAATGCTAATGTACAATTAGAAGCAATAAAGATTGACTTAAAAAGAAAAACAGCATTTAAAGACATTCGTAGAAAAATGTTTCAGAGAAGAGTGATGTCCAATTTGCCAAAGGATGTGAAAAAATATAAGAAGAAAGCGAAATTTTATAAGCGAAAAAAAGAAATCGAATCAATTGTAGCTAAGGCTTTAGATTTAAAAAGAAAACTATTCATTTTAATTTTGAACAGGATCCGTACATTAGATAAAATGGTCAATGTAATGAAGTCACAAAGCAAAACAAAAAGAGTAGTGAAAAGAAATAACTTTTGTAAAGTGTTTTTAGGAGAATGGGTGCATAGTTCAAGTACTGAACCATTTTTTAATGAAGAGAGTTATCTTCAAAGTAATAGTTTGCTGCATGCAGTTGACACCAGTGGCCGAGCTTATGAAGTGAAAGATGGTTGTATAATGGAAAAGGAGAAAATGGTTCCAAGAAATGAGGAAGAAGTGATGGCTGATGAGGTTATGGGGAGACGTCCTAAAGCCCCAGTGTACACTTGGAATTGTAGTAGTATTTGTACTGTACGACAGGAATCAATTGATAAATTACGTGAATTTCTAAGAGAATATAGTAAAAAAAGTGTTAAACAGAAGATTAAGGTGCTTCAAAGACTAGATCCATGTAGAGTGAGGGAGAATACTGGTTTGCAAGGACATTCTCTGGCTTGTCTTTCTAGGAAAGTTTGCCAAAGTGTTTTTCACCATTTTAGGATGCTGGCGGTTCATCATACTGAAATGAGAAAGTTTGTGAGAAGATTGTATTTTGCTAAAAGTCCAGCACTAAAGTTAAATGAGTTGAATAGGACTCTGTTCCGTGGATCTGTATCAGATGTAGAGAAGGTTATTGATGAAATTCAGTTTTGTTACCTTGGTCCGGAACAAGAAAGTGCAGAAAATGACAGAGTAATTGAAGAAAATGTGGAAGACAATGTAGAACCTACTGTTAGTAAAAATTTTGAAGATCAAATGACAAAATTTACTATCATCTCTAATGAAGGACCAAATATTACTTGTATATGTTGCCGGAGAAGCCATTATAAAAAACAAACAAGGTATGTTGATCTCTATAAAAAAGTGAATAACAAGATAATACTAAGTGGTTGGATTTTGCTACATATTTATTTCTGGAAAATTGTTTTGATTTGGGTGAATATCACCGTATTTGTAAATACTGTTATAAAAAGTTAGAAGAAAATAAAATGCCAGCAAGAGCTGTACATAATAATTTAGAATTGGTTGAAATTCCTGCAGAACTTAGTGATTTAAATACGTATGAGTCTATACTCATTCAATGTGTCCATCCGTTCCAGACTATAGTTCGTATGGAGCCCAAAACAGGCAAATTACCTCCTTCGGATTTACAAAGAGGTTTAAAAGGAAGAGTTGTCTATTTGCCATTGGATTTGAAAAAAAATATGGAAACTATTGATGCAGATACATTGGAAACTGAACCATTAGTTATTTTGGTTAATGGAGTACCAACAAAGAACAAGAAAATTTGGCAGGAGCTGGTAGATGTACGAAAAGTACAAAGAGCAAATTTATATTTGAAAAGAAATAACAAATGGTATGAAACAATTTATATGGATGAAGATGAAGAAGTTTTACTACCAGACTCAGGAATACCAGCTGGGCAAATTGAAAAAGTGGATAAGTCAAAAGAAGAAGAAATTTATGAACATTTCAGCATACATCCTCTTCATTCAAAAGAAGTTATGGCAAACACTATTGATCTGTTTCAGATGAAGAAAGCACAAGGAATTCCCGTGAGTGAATGGGAGGAGAGCTTGGAAGCTCGTTGTTTTCCCCAGCTGTTTCGTACAGGAAAAGGTGGACGATATGATGAATGTCCAGTACAGATTCCTGCTTCTGAGTATCGGACTACAAGATTATATGCAGAAGATCCCAGATTTCGTCAAAGTATTCCTTATTTGTTCCATCTTTTATTTGAAAGTGACTTGTCAGCACTATCTTATGCAGTAAATCACATTTTGAAAACTGGAGTACATCTACGTAATGTGTCTGCAAGGGATTTTATGAACAAAGTGCAACAGCGAGATGATCATTTGGAATCTCAATTGATTAATCTAATGGCTTGTCAGCGTGGGACAAATGAATATTGGTACCGACGCCATGGAGAATTGAAGTGTATGTTACGGAATTTAGGAACTCCTACATGGTTTCTCACCCTAAGCTGTGCTGAGTATGCTTGGGATGATCTTCTGGATTTTCTTCGAGAGGAAAATTCAAATATTGAAAACATCCAATACAAGACAGCAGGAGAATTGTGCTCATTAGATGCGGTTAATGTTTGCAGATATTTCAATCATAGATTTGAGGCTATGATGCCCTTCATCTGCAATAAAAAAAATCCACCTCTTGGAGAAGTTGTGGATTTCTTTTGGAGAAAAGAGTATCAAGCAAGAGGTGCTCCTCATATTCATATGCTGTTGTGGATCAAGGATGCCCCAAAATTTGGAACAGATTCTGATGATGCAGTTTTAAGTTTCATCAAAGGATATGCAACATGTGCTATACCTAAAAGCACAGAAGAGAAACACTTAAAAGAGCAAGTTTTACGTTTCCAAAGTCATCGGTGTGGAAAATACTGTCGACGAAAGTACAAGAGTAAAGAAAAATTCTACACAAAATGTCGATTTGGATTTCCACGACCTGTTCTTTCAAAAGGAAGAGTCAACAGTTTTATGTCAGCTGTGCGACATACTGTTACAAGAAAATCTCCCAAAAATACCTACAACCTAAGAAGAAAAGAAGAGTCAAAATATATAAATGACTACAACCCAGTCATTTTATCCATGTGGAATGCTAACATGGATATACAGTATGTAGCTGACAATTCTATTGCTGTTGCTCGGTATGTCACATCTTGCATCACTAAATCTGAGAAAACAGAATTGAAAGAAATGTGGGAAGAGATTTCTCACGAGAAGACTGTCAGTAAAATGCTATACAGTTTCAGTTTAAAGATGTTATCGCATCGAGAAATTGGATCCTACGAATGCTCAGATAGGTTATCATCTGCAAGTCTGTACTCCAAATGCAGAAGAATAATTTGGGTAAGTTTAGGCCTTGCAGAAATGCGAAATCGGGTACTGAAATCTGTTGGAGAAATTGAATATTTGGCAGAGAATGACCCGGAAAGTACAGATATTTTGAAATCAAACATGTTGGACACATATTACCCAAAAGGAAGTCGTCATCTTGAGAACATGTGTCTCTATGAAGTGCTGCAAAACTAAATTTTTACACGGAAAGCCACAGAAGACATCAACAATGGAAAATATAAAGTCATTGGTGAGGAAGGATGTTTGGTGAAGCAAACAAAAGGAAGCTTGATTAATCACAGGAAGCTGAGTTGCGACACTCCTGACAAAAAGGAATTTTACTACTTAGCACTTTTACAGCTGTTTAAACCATGGTGTTCAGAGGATGAATTACTTCGAGATTTTCAGAGCTATGAAGATTCCTTTAATGCTTGCAAAGATACGATTGAATGTAGTACTTTCACAAATTATGTGCAAATGTTAAATGAAGAAATTGAACAGGAAGCTTCAATTGCAGCTGAAGTAGCTCGACACAGTTCTCAAGACAGCCAAAGTTCTGGAACACATCAGTCAAGATCCCCTAGGACAACGAATCGTAGAAAATGAAGCTGCAATAGCCATGACTAAAGTGGAAACAGCTATGAATCAAGCTCAGGAAGATTTAGTAGACTTACCAAATTTGGAACAGCAACTGAATGAAGAACAAAAACCAATTTATGAAGAAGTCACAAAAAAAATTGACCATGGATTACTACATGAAAAGAAAGAGTGCTCATGCGCATCATTTGAACCAATCAGGATGTATGTGAGTTGACAAGCTGGAACTGGAAAAAGTTTCTTAATTAAAGTCATCCTAAGCTACCTACAGCAAAAAACAGATTCAACTTTGTCTTGTGTTGTTACTGCTCCAACTGGGTTAGCAGCATATAACATAAAAGGAATTACCTTACATCGCTTGCTAATGTTACCAGTGGAGCATGAGAACAAAATAGAATATCACAAGTTAACAGGAGAAGCATGCTTCGAAGTTTCAAGAGTTTTGAAGAAGATGCAAGTTCTCATTATTGATGAGGTAAGCATGGTATCAAACTTAATGCTTGCCTTTGTGCATTTAAGAATGCAGCAAATTCTAAAGAGAGACTATGACGTGTTATTTGGGGGAAAACATGTTATAGTTTTTGGGGATCTTCTGCAGCTCACTCCAGTTAAAGGACAACCAGTGTTTAATACTGTGATACATGAAGACACAAAGAAGTCATTAGGAAGTATTGGTAATGCGAATATTTGGTCATTCTTTGAGTACAAAGAACTCACTACCAATATGAGGCAAGCAAACGATGAAGATTATGCAAGTATTCTGAAAGATATCAGAATTGGACTACTCACAGAAGTTGGCAGAAAAGCATTACAGAGTCGGTTGCTACATAATTTATTTCCAAATGAAGAAATAGTTGCAGAGAAAATATACCAGAAGATTGCTGAAAAAAATACTGTAATCTGCTTAATGCCAACACTACGTGAATGCTCGATATTCAATGAGGAACTTTTGAAATTAGAAAAGGAAGAGATTAAGAAAATGGAAGCAGTGGACAAAATTCAGCATGAAGGAATTACTATTACATTAACAGGCAAACTGAAAAATAAATTGGATTCTCTAGAGAAGAATATTTCGAAAACAGCTGGATTAGAAAAAAATCTTTATGTTTGTATGAACTGTCGAGTATTTTTAAGAAGAAATTTGGATGTAGAAAAAGGTTTAGTGAATGGAGCTATGGGTAAAGTTGTGTGTTTTGTGAAATACCAGAAAAAAGATGGAATTGGATTTTTAAAAATAAAATTTGATCAGATTGAAGAGGTTAAAGACATTTGTCGTTGTTCAGTTCGTTTCTTGCTTGTGAAAGACTTATATGTACGTAGGAAGCAGTTTCCATTTTCTCTAGCGTATGCTGTAACTATTCACAAATCTCAAGGATTAACTGTAGATAGTGTTTTGTAAACATTGGTTCAACTGTGTTCAAAGAAGGTATGGCATATGTTGCTTTGTGACGAGTGAAAACATTATCTGGTCTATTCATGATAGACTTTGATGACTCAAAAGTTAGTGCTGATGCAAACTGTGTAAAGGAATATAATAGATAAAGAAGAAGCTATGCTCCTCATTTAGGTCAGTATCCTGTGTTTGAAAAACATGTTTTTTGTCGGAAAAGGAAAATTGAGAATATCTGTAATGAGGATGTACAGAAGAGAAAACAAAAGGAGAGTGATGTGACTGCAAGCAAAAAGAAAAAGGACAGTGTTGAAGAGGTTGTTGGTTGTCATTTTGAAAATAGCTCTGGTGTCAACTGCTACGCTAATGTAGTGCTGAATGTTGTATTTTATCTTGAAAGTTTGCAAGAGCAGATAATACTGAATCATGAAAATGATTCTGTTCTCTGCTGAGTTTTCTTTTTGAGAAGCTGAGTAATGATAAAACTAAAATAGAAAGTGCTTCTGATGTTAGAAAACTTTTAGATGTATGTTCAGGAAGTACACCGTTTACTCAAAATGTCCAGCAAGATGCACAGGAATTCTTGATGTATATTCTTATGGTACTGGAAGAAGAAGGGGTAGAAATTGAAAATATGTTTGGTCTGTCTTATAAATGGGAACATAGTTGTGAAAACTGTTTTAACACATGCAGCTCTAATGTTGATTCTGAAAGGTTCATATATTTAACATTACCAGGGAGTCAATCAGTCACTTTTAGTAAATTAGTTAAAGATGCCAATCACAGCATGGAATGTTCTAAACTTAAATCAGACATATTTTCAATGTTATTTTTAAAGAAATATGGACAGATTGTAATTTTAATGATGCAACGTTGTAGAGCTGATGGAACAAAATTGGACACTTCTATAAAGAAGTTTGTAGGAAAACAATTATCAATATCAGGAAAAACTTTTGTTGCAGTTGCAATAATTTTCCATGATGGACCTACGATAACTTCTGGTCATTACACAGTTTATCTTAAATGAACAAATCATTTTTTGCGATTATATTGGATTACCATTGGATATTTCATCAAAAAAGAATTTAAAAATTACCATTTGGCCTCATGGAAAGGTAAAAAATTCTCTTGTGGACTTCTTTGACAGATATTATTTGGGTGTATGAGCTTAAGCAACAAGATTTACAGACGTTATTTATTACAAATAGTTATTGTTGCTAGATGACATTTTTATTATATATATTATATTTCTATCAAGGTATGTTTTACTGAGAAGAGATTCAGGGCTTTTTTTAAACAATCTTACAGATTGTTAATTTTTTTGCCCGCTGTTAAGTGATGAATGCAATTGGTTTCACAATTTGCAGTGAAATTCAATATATTCTGAAAACAGCAAAAAAAGGGCAAAACATGTCTTTGTTAAATATGAAAATATGTGTAATGTATTGTAAAATGTATTGTTGAATATTAATACTTTTTTTCTTTTGTTACAGATTGAGAAAGAAATTTTATGAAAATTAATCCTTTTTTTCTAGCAATTTAAAAAAACCATTTAATGAAAATTAAGTTGGTCAGGTAAGTTTGAAATATCTGTATTTATCACACATTTACTTTCGTAGTTCCTTGTTTTCAGTTCTCCTCACTCTGCTGTTGTCATTTCTCTTGTGGTCCCTGAAGTACATTGAAGCGTGTAATAAATATTTTATTTAAAAAAAAAAAAAAAAAAGGTGCGCATGGTAAAAAATGTTTTTAAAAAAAACAGATGAAATAAATTAAAAAAAAAATTGGGAGGCAGGGTGGCTCTTAAAGGAGCCCTTGTGTTAATACAGGGGCATACAAAGAAAGAATGGGAGTATTAGAAGGGACCGCACTTGTGCTGCTCAATCTTATTATCTATTAGAGGAATACTAGACTCCCCCATAGCAATAAGAGAATAACAAGTGTTGCACCTTATATGTACTCTCTGAAACCGAGGGTAGATGGCCAGAGGAGCAGAAGAGGGTGATGCTCCCACCGCAGAGGAAGTGCTCAGCTGAGCTGCTGAAGATGTACTCGGCTGAGCTTCTGCGGATGTGCTCGGGTGACTTACTGAAGGGTTTGCTTCAGTATGTCGAGCAAAAGTCCTGGGATGTACATCCCTAATGTGTCTCACCATAGTGTGATTACCAAAGGAATACTTCTTCCTTGGATTACCTCTAGCTCACAAAGTGAGCAGGTGACTAATGGAGCATTTACCTTTTTCTGCCCCTCTGGAAAAGTGAAATACTCCCAAAAAAAGAATTCTTCTGTTTCCTCGTCTCTGTCTAATGATGGTGCTGTCCTGCTCACTCTCAGAAGAGGACTGCTGCTCTGCCATTGTATCCCAAAGACAATTCAGCTCCTTCTCCTAAAGAATCACAAGCAGTAATGAGGGGAATGGGTGTGGTGTTGGAAGTTTCTGGAAATGAAACAAGTTTAAACCAATGAAAAGTGTTGTTTCTGAATCACATGACCTACCGTGTGCGCTACGTACGCTTAACGTACGCGCACGGTAAAAGTATGCATGCGCGTACCTAAGACACGCGCACGCGCGCATGCGCATTAGAAGCACGCGCGCACGCGTGCATGTGCATTAGAGGCACGCGCACGCGCATGTACGAACGGCGGTTCCGCGTAACGTGCGCACGCGCGTGCGCGTAGGGGGCAAGCGCTAATGCGTCGCACGCGAATTACGGACACGTATGTAAATCACGTACGCATGCGCACACGGAGCATAAACATTACGTACGCGCACTGTACATAAAACGTACCGTGCGCGTACGGTAAGCTTAGCGTACGCGCACGGTAAAAAATCCAAAAAAAAAAAAAAAAGTTTGTAGAAGATATTAACTATGTTATTAAACTATATCTAACCATTTTTTTAAAAAAAGGTGAACCTTTCTATATTGCAGGATACAGTAAATCAATGATTATAAACATAGGTAGCATATTGTTTTAAAAAAAAAAAAGAAAAAGAAAAAAAAAGGATTTAAAAAACCTTGCAAATTCACTGAAAAAACCATAGGTTTCACACACGTTATAGTTAGGAATTAGCATTTAAAAAACCTTGCAAATTCACTGAAAAAACCATAGGTTTCACACACGTTATAGTTAGGAATTAGCCTTTAAAAAACCTTGCAAATTCAATGAAAAAACCATAGGTTTCACACATTTTATAGTTAGCTGGACATTTCACTCGTACAAAACCATTGAAATTCCCCCGTTATAGTTAGTTCAGCTAACTATAACTCGCGCGCCCGCAATCCACTGCTGATGACGTCACATATTACATCACTCATGACATGGTCAGTGACATCACTCATGACATCACTGATGACATCTCAAATGACATCACTGATGACATCACTGATGACATCATCCATGTGAAAAATTACCACATCTTCTCACACCCTAATATAACCTTTGATACACGACTAAAGATTTAAGAGTTCTATTCTCAAAACCATATATACTGTAATACCAATCATTACATACCCACTTATTAACTCTTAGGTCTTCATATACCTCCTCTCACTCACCTGTACAGTCACTCATACTTACAGTCACTCTGTACAAACTATCATATACATTTATACACTTATATAGACACTCACACACTAACAAGTATCCATAGAGCTACTCTTACACCTACTCAGTCATGCAAATAATCACACTCCCATTTACTCACCTATGCAGTTATACACACTCAAGCTCACTTACTCATAAAAATAGTATCACATTCTTACACTCTTTCAGAATCATTGATACAAGCACTCACTCATCCATACAGTCAGTTTCACAATCACACACTCTCACATCTACCCACTTATATACTCTAACACGCACATATACTGCCTTTCACATATGTAGTTAGTTACAAATGTACCACTGAGATATACTTTCAATCCCTAACACACCCATACATACACTCACTCAACCATACAGTCCATCACAGATGCACTCTTAAAACCATGCACCCACTGAATCACCCACTTACACATCTATGCATAGAGTCACACACACCCTACCCACACAAACACTCAGACACCCATACAGATACTCAGACAACCAATCAATAACTTATATAGACACTTATATAGGTATTCACAAAGCCATGCCGCCACTTATACACCAACACACAGACACATACAAACATTTATACAGTTTAGTCACTAGTCTGCAGTAAGATACAGTTAAACGAGTCACTTATAGAGTCAGTTACGCACCACAGAAAATCATCCATTTACACACTTGTACACCCACTCATTCTTCAACAGGCCTTTCCCTATATATATAAAACATATTTAAACTTTTAAGAAAATCACACATTCACTGGATGATGTCATCAGTGATGTCATCAGTGATGTCATTTGAGATGTCATCAGTGATGTCATGAGTGATGTCACTGACCATGTCATGAGTGATGTAACATGTGACGTCATCAGCAGTGGATTGCGGGCGCGCGAGTTATAGTTAGCTGAACTAACTATAACGGGGGAATTTCAATGGTTTTGTACGAGTGAAATGTCCAGCTAACTTTAACATGTGTGAAACCTATGGTTTTTTCATTGAATCTGCAAGGTTTTTTAAATGCTAATTCCTAACTATAACGTGTGTGAAACCTATGGTTTTTTCAGTGAATATATATATATATATATATATATATATATATATTACCTACTGGCGGTCGCCAGTAGGTAGTTATAGTTAGGACCCTGTTTCCATAGGAAAACCGCAACATTCTATTTGGAATAACTTTGGCGCCGGTCGACGAATCCTCGCGAAATTTTCAAAACTAATGGGGCGCTACGCTCCGCTCCTACCCTGAAAGTCTTGGGGGGATTTGTCAAGCGGGGGCTGAGAAAAAAGGGGGGTCCCAAAACGCGTTTTTCCCATGCATTTTTCCATAGGACCTTTAGACACAGCTACAGCCCGAACGGCTGAACAGAGTTACTTGAAATTTGGCAGAGAGGTAGTCTACAGGTCAAGGAAGTGCCTTTTGTAGGTCTGGTGTAAATCTGTACAGTATTTCCTGAGAAAATAGCATTTAAATCAATATATATATCTGTGGCAGCTTACGGTGCGGTTACCGTGCGCTTACGGTAAGCTTACCGTACGCGTACGGTGCCGTGCGCGAGCGCGATTCTGATTGGCTGTTAGATCTTAGTAAACATTCGAATCGGTCGAAACCAGGAAGCGGCGGCCGCCATTTTCTCTCTCGCACTCTGAGGGGGGGAGGAAAAACAAAGGTTGAAAACATGTAAAGGGGCATCTTAGACAGCTCCTAACCACCTAGCCATGATTAAGGTGTCCCCAAAGAACCCCCAAGGCAAAAAAAATGTTTTAAATTTTTTTCGCCAAAACGCCGATTACGCTTACCGTACGCGTACGGTAAAAATTAATTATAAATTAAAAATTATCCACATTTTCCCTCCCCCATGTGCAAAAGGTGCCCGTAGTGCTCCTTTTGTGCATGGCGTATGAAAACTAGGAACAAGTAATAGATTACGTTTCTCAACGAAGCGCATAATATGTCCTCCGTGTGTGGACGGTGCGCGAAGTGCATCGATCATACATGGCCCATCCAGCGTAACGTGGGCACGCGGTGCGCGTAGCGCACCGCGTGCCCACCGTGCGTGCACGGCACTAACTGCGTAAAGTGGGCGCACGGTGCACGAAGCGCACCGCATGCTCACTGTGCACGCACGGTGCGCGAAGCGCACCGTGCGCGCACGGAACGAACTGCGTTAAGTGTGCGCGCACGCCACGAACGGCGTAAAGTAACTTAGCATTTAAAAAAACTTACAAATTCACTGAAAAAACCATAGGTTTCACACACGTTATAGTTAGGAATTAGCATTTAAAAAACCTTGCAAATTCACTGAAAAAACCATAGGTTTCACACATGCTATAGTTAGCTGGACATTTTACTCGTAAAAAACCATTGAAATTCCCCCATTATAGTTAGTGCAGGCAACTATAACTCATGCGACCGCAATCCTCTGCTGATGACATATGTGTCTTTATGAAAAAAAAATATTTGCAATATATGTATAGCTAAAATTTAATGGAAGAAGACATGGGCAAATAAGTGTCTAAATACAGTATTAGCATCAGCAGAGGATTGCGGTCGCGTGAGTTATAGTTGCCTGCACTAACTATAACGGGGGAATTTCAATGGTTTTTTACGACTAAAATGTCCAGCTAACTATAGCATGTGTGAAACCTATGGTTTTTTCAGTGAATATAGATATATATGAGAAAGCCTTAGGGTGGTCTTCACCAAACTTGTTGCTTGCTTGCCTCTTATTATTGCTGATTATGGACCCTTTCCCCTTGATAACCAATGCTAAAGTGCATGTGCTTTCTCCTCTAAACAATTGGCACATTTAATTTACTTGTAAATCCCTAGTAAAGTGCAGTACGTGAGCCCAGGCCCTGTAAATAAAACTCTACTAGTAGGACTGCAGCACTGCTTGTTCCACGCCCCCAAGAAGCTCTTGTGTGTGTAGTGTACACTGCCATATCGACTTGGCATTTACATCCCCCTGCTAAGCCTTAAATGCCTCTTTTATTGCATATGTCACCCCCAAAGTAGGCCCTAGGTAGTCCATACGGCATGGTGCAATGTAACTGAAATTTGGGACAGGTGCTTTAAGTTTTACATGTCCTGGTAGTCAAAAACTCCCCTATTTGTTTTTCACTACTGAGAGGCCTACCCATATCATGGGTTAACATTGTGGATTTCTTTTTTATCTTTTTATTTTTAAAACTTTTATTTTATTTCAGTGACAATAGTTATGACAGAACATACATTAGCCTCGTCACTTAACAACCAGTACTAGATACAATAAACAAAAACCTATAAACGAGGCGGAGACTCCTTAATGACTAAACATAATCAGTTATCTGGCAAAAAAAAACAAAACATTTAAAAAAGAATATGATACAAAAATACCATTATTCCCCCGATCCACTTAGTTACTGGCACCCACAGCTTCTTGGCCATATCCTGTCTCCTGAGACCTTTAAGCCTATACACAGCTAACTCCATAGTATAAATGGCGAGTAACCTAGCCCTCCTATTTATGAACGTAGGGGGATCCGGGCTAATCCACTGCGATGTAATATTGGCTCTTAAAATGGCCATTGTGAGGAAGACTAATCCTATTTCCGATCTGGTCCATCCCGTCATGTCCTGAGTCTGATCTATCCCCAAGATCACTAAGCCGGGAGTTATTGAAATCATCTTGCCTAGAATCTGGACCAAGAAAAACTCAATGTCATGCAAATATTTAGCAAGCTTAGGGCACTCAAAAAACATATGAATCATGTCCCACACCTGCTACATGAATTGCCCCATGACCCAGACCACTTAGCAATTTTACCCGGGGTATAATATAAATCAAAAACGGACATGTAATGTTGCGCTCTCAAACTGCAAGTTATTAAGATCTGATTTGCCAGTTCCAGGGAAGCCTCCAGGTCCGTACCCTCCTGGATGAGTTTCCTGTCCCACCTAACATTCTGAATGACCAGATCATCAGGAAGAATAGACAGCAGGGTTTGATAAATTATCCCTATCCTGGACCTAGTTGCTATGATGCCCACTAATGGTATCTTGCCGAAGTTAGCCCTCCCTGTGCCAATATTTTAACCAAAAAGCTTCTAACCTGTAAAAACTTTAAAAAATATCTTGTAGGGAGGCCATATTTCACGTGTAATTCAGAAAAGGACATAATTTGACCCTCACGAAAAAAAATCCCCCAAAACATTGATTCCGAGAGCCCCCCAATTCGTGGTTATCTGATCCTGAAAGATTGGCGGTAGTAGCCCAAATGAAAACAGAGGGGTATAAGCATTTATATTTGAAATCCCAAGTCGGCACCACATTTTTATCCAGATAGAGAACGCCGATTGAATAGACATTGTGGATTCCTTATTACATTTAATAAGCTGTATTTCCTAATTGAGAGAAACTAGAAATGTAATGTTTAGTACCTATGGAATGGTAATGATAAATCATCTTTGATGGCTACATGCTTTTTCCACTTACATTTCCTGTGTGGCAGAAGGGTATCCAGCATGTCTTGTCATGCTTACTCCTTTCATAAGCAGCATACCTTGAATCAGAATGATTCCACAATCTCTGTCCTTTCTTTACTAGAGTTTTCCTTGCCAGGTGTAGCTTACATAGGCAATTTCTGTACAGGGCTAGGCATACCCATACTTGTGAAATTATCTTTTATAAAGATAATAATCTTGATCTTCTCTCAACTCTGAGATTATGGGAAAGAAAGTCTGTGCACACCGAGCCCATGGCTCCATTCCATTCCACTTGAGATACTGCCTTGAGAAATGCCTTCCTGGTCATATAGTGAACACAGTTCTTTAACAGCTTCTTCGCAAAGCCTTCCCTTCAAATTGGAGAACACAGGATTTTGTATTTCTTTGTATCTTAGTTCAGTCAGCTTGTCTCAGTCTCTGATGATGTGAGTCTCTGCATGAGTGAACAGAACAATTTCTAGCTAGTACAAAAAAAACAAATTTAGATTTTTCTCAACTCTCTCGTGTAAATAAACCATGAGAAAGATAAATCATCTTCAATGGTAAAGTTGGATTTGTTATTAGTGCTCTGAAAATGCCACTTTTTAGAAAGCTAGGCATTTCCAGCCTCTTAGCCATTTGGTGTCTGCTGCAAGTCTCTGATCACTGACTCGGCTGGGTGACAGCTGGGTATGCCACACACAAAGGGGACCTGGATGTGACTTCATGAATTGTCCTGGTAGGATGGGATGGAGGAGCTGGGCACAGCCTCACACTTACACCTGAATAGACTGTGTCCTGTCCACACACAAAGGGCTGCATAACCCACTTTGGTGAGTATGAAGCCAGGGCAGAAAGATAGGTCCTCTGTGCACTTCAAAGATCATTTTTTGAAGTGACTACCACTTCAAAAGTGCAACTGGGTAGATTAATAAATAACTTTATTTTGGCAAAAAGTGCCATACCATTTTAGACACAAAATAAAATACAATAAATTTGAATAAAAACAAAAAGAGCAACTAAGAACAAAAAGATTGAATGCAAAAAATGCAAAGATGACGAATCCAAATGCAGCAACATTCATCATTAAAATCCAAAGATAGAATGGAAAAGACTTAAATCTAAAAATGTTTCCTCATAGTATAGAAAAGTACTAGTATTGCAAGCTTCATAGCAGTAAAAATTTAAGACCAAAAATCTTTCTGTCTGATTCGACGCGATATGACTCCTAGCAATCCACATCCTTCCCAAACATTTGGCAACAGCACAAGCATGAGGAGGGCTAGAGTGAGATCTTAATATTCTAAGTGCGCTCACATAATTACGTATGCCCATCTGCCTACTGATTGGTTTAATCTAAATAGCTTTTAGCTTGGGATAGGCTGCACAAACAAATAAAACATGAGGTACAGTTTTGTTCATGGTTTCACAAACAGGACAATGAGAAGATGGAGATAATGCACCAGACCATTTGGATATGAATACTTTGAGTGGCAATGGGCCTATCCAAATTGAACTTAAAGCTTCCTATCAATGGGATCTGAAATGATGCCCAGGTATTGTTCATATGAACTTGAAATCAGTAAAATCCCTTGCCTGCACTGACCATGACCAAAAACCTGCAAGCACTCACCCCCAGTCAACTGATCTGATGTTCATCACTCCGTCCATCATTTCCTTTGGTTTTTGCTTTGTTCGCCATAAGTTGGCAGGGTATGCTCAGACGTGAGTCCCTTGCTCACTTTGCCACTGGATTCAAGCAAGCCTGGCTGAAGACGGCTGAAATGCCAGAAACCGGTCCTAGGAAGCTTGTTTCCGGTCCAGGGAAGACATGGCTTGGCAGTTCGGGCTGGACTGTTCCCATGAGGCACAGGGTCAGGCTGATTTGCATATGGCCATGTCTGAACTGGGGTGGCAGAGTGGGCTAAAGAACGGTGATGGATTAAACCCAGATCAGTTGACTGGGGGTGAGTGCTTGCAATGTTCAACACTCCGTCCATCATTTCCTTTGGTTTTTGCTTTGTTCGCCATAAGTTGGCAGGGTATGCTCAGACGTGAGTCCCTTGCTCACTTTGCCACTGGATTCAAGCAAGCCTGGCTGAAGACGGCTGAAATGCCAGAAACCGGTCCTAGGAAGCTTGTATTTGGTCCAGGGAAGACATGGTTTGGCAGTTCGGGCTGGGCTGTTCCCATGAGGCACAGGGTCAGACTGATTTGCATATGGCCATGTCTGAACTGGGGTGGCAGAGTGGGCTAAAGAGCGGTGATGGATTAAACCCAGATCAGTTGACTGGGGGTGAGAGCTTGCAATGTTCAACACTCCGTCAATCATTTCCTTTGGTTTTTGCTTTGTTCGCCATAAGTTGGCAGGGTATGCTCAGACGTGAGTCCCTTGCTCACTTTGCCACTAGATTCAAGCAAGCCTGGCTGAAGAGGGCTGAAATGCCAGAAACCAGTCATAGGAAGCTTGTTTCCGGTCCAGGGAAGACATGGTTTGGCAGTTCGGGCTGGACTGTTCCCATGAGGCACAGGGTCAGACTGATATGCATATGGCCATGTCTGAACTGGGGTGGCAGAGTGGGCTAAAGAACGGTGATGGATTAAACCCAGATCAGTTGACTGGGGGTGAGTGCTTGCAATGTTTAACACTCCGTCCATCATTTCCTTTGGTTTTTGCTTTGTTCGCCATAAGTTGGCAGGGTATGCTCAGACGTGAGTCCCTTGCTCAGTTTGCTACTGGATTCAAGCAAGCCTGGCTGAAGACGGCTGAAATGCCAGAAACCGGTCCTAGGAAGATTGTTTCCGGTCCAGGTAAGACATGGCTTGGCAGTTCTGGCTGGACTGTTCCCATGAGGCACAGGGTCAGACTGATTTGCATATGGCCATGTCTGAACTGGGGTGGCAGAGTGGACTAAAGAACGGTGATGGATTAAACCCAGATCAGTTGACTGGGGGTGAGTGCTTGCAATGTTCAACACTCCGTCCAGTAAAACTAGCAGACTATGGAGTCACAGCTAGGGGTGGAATACAAACATTTGTGATTGAGGCCCACAAATCATATAGAACAGAGGTATTCAATTCATGGATTAAATTCCCACAAGCAGATGCACGTTGAAATACATTTCATTTTTACACTGAATATAAAAAACACCAAAGGATATTGTCCATACCAGGACATTGAAGTTCCTCTCACCTACCAGGAGCACATAAACTGGTTTAAAGGCGCCCTCCCACACACAAAAGATAAAGTAAGACTCGGTCCACTCAGCAGAGACTGAGCGACTTGGCAGGTCCTAGCGGCTTACATACCGCATCCAGACATTGACACAATGCCGGTAGCAGACTTACATCCGCTACACAAAGAAATAAAACATGACACAGTTCATTATGAGAACCCTCACACTTCAGCCAACAAGGGCTATACCAGCAGGACAAATTCAGGGGTCTAAAAGTAAAATAACTCCACAAACGTTACACACAGTCATGGGTAAAACGCCCACTAGCCATGAGCAAATGCCATTCTGGATAGCTCAGAAAATAACACACACAATCCCACAAGAAAAACACATAATGCAAACAATCTGCTTGCCAATTGGGATAGCTTCCCAGATAGAGGATTGTACTTCTTGGGTTACAGTTTTCATTGCCATATACAACAGAACACATGGTATCCCATGGTATCAAAAGCAGTAATACCAGATGTATTAAGACAAATACAGAATGAGTATGGAGCAGAACCTGCTCTGAAATTAGGGATGAAATTGTTAGGAGATTTTGCCCAGGTATCAACTATTATATTAGCAAACATAAAAGGGGAGGCAGCAGCAATGGCAATACGTCAATGCCTGAGGGATTTCACTCCTTTACATCAGGAGCATAAATTACCTAAAATAATCAAAGATACATATGCCGAATTAGGTAGAGATAGTTTGGGAGCTAGGGCAACAAAACCTCAATTCATGAAAAGGATAATAGCAAGCAAGCACCTGATTCTTCCAAGAATAACTGGAATAATAAAAAACAAATGAATAGAGAGAATAGATCACAATCAAGGGGTGGGTCTCCTCAACAGGAGCCCTCCAAAAGGAGATGTAACCTTAGGAATCGTGATAATATTAAAAAACCTGACAGGTATCAGGATACTGATACACATTCCTCTCGTTCCTTTCAGGTTCATTAAAAAACTCCAAGAGGGAAAGACGGTCAGAAAACAGACAAGAAGAATGGACACAGTCTAGAGACACATAGCGTACTTCGGGCTATAATATCAAAAAAGAAGATAAACCAAATTCAAAACATCAATTTAAAAAGAAGAAGGTAGCAGGTTTGACAAGCCTAGAATTCCTAGGACTCAACTTATGAATGAGGAATGGACTCGGACGATGCTAGACAAAACAGCAAAAGTAACAATAGCTCACCAGAACCTAATGGAATTTCTGGTAACAGCGGTGTTGAATGATAATATCACGGTGGAGACACCTGATATCAGGGTAAGTGTTTCACACCTGTTATATGAAATAACACTCCAAATAGAGGGGGACAAACCAAGAAAGATTAAAGGTCTATTTTTGGAGAACCTGACTTATGGCTATGACATCCTTTTATCTGAAAACGTTTGGCCACCGGGATTGTTATGGAGTGCCTAAAGGGAGAAACGGTAATTGTACTGGCTTTTTCCAACCTCGTATACTTAAAACATTCATACATACAAGAGCGGGTGGTAGCACTTGCTCCAGCATTATATCGCAACCATGTAGGGTAGGATGCTGAGTCACCTCACCATGTAATCCCAGTAAATACTACTCCAACTCCACAGACACGATAAATACCCTATTAAACAAGAAGCAAAGGAACAGGTCAGGGAGATCTTAGATCAACTCGAATACCAAGGTGTAATAGAAATTTGCACCTCTTCCATGTACAATCCTTTGTTTCCTGTGAGGAAACCTGATAATTTATATTGTCTAGTTTAGAATATAGACATCTGAACACATGCACAAAGACATTTGCAGTACAGAATGCACACACTGCCGCATTGATGCATAACATTGTGCGGAAAAAATACAAAACAACGCTAGGTATTTCAAATGGATTTTTCTGCCAAAATATAATGCCTGAAAGCAGATATTTTACAGCATTCTCAGTGCTCAGCTCTCAGCGTCAATTCTGTAGTTTGCACGACACAGCTAAAAGCCCTATTACTGGCACTATTGCAAACAGATTGGGAATTCCCCACACTTATAGTGTGCGATTCGTTTTACTGTGTCCAGTCGTACAATGAATATCTTCACTATTGGGTTCAGAATGGGTTTAAAGATTCAAAGGTTTGCACAATAAAGCACAAAATGCTTTGGGAGCATGTGGCTGACTTGAAAAAGACTTGCCAAGAGCTCATGTGATACACACGCTGAGTCATCAACGTGATGGCCTTCACGTTGAAGGAGATTCATTGGCTGATGGAGCCGCAAAAGGGGCAGTACGAACTGATGCCGTAGCTGCAATCACTCTTTCTAGCATGAGAAGAGACTGAAGCACCATGATAACTGTCATTGCTTCATGCAAAAACAGCACAGCCTTGCCAAAAGACTTTTCACTCAAGTACTCCTACAAATTAGATGTAAAAAATATTCAGTATGCTCAAATTCCAGGAGTGGGGTATAGAATAATATCAATCATGGATCGCCGGTAAGGTTTAATTCTAGTTGCGCACATGGGTCTGGGTTCTGCGCACGCAGGGGTTACTGCAACTGTTTCATTGCCAGGTCTAATAAAGCAGATGAAAGCGTTTGTACTTAAGTGAGACATCTGTCAGCAGATGAAAGTTTCAATCGTAGCACGCCCACCACAAACACCATTACTGATATCATACAGACCTCTCGCTAGTGTCTATTTGGACCACTGTGTCCCCTTACAATCTGATGGGACTGACAAGTACATCTTGGTGGCAGTGGATTAATTCTCTAGATTCCTGACGCTCGAACGGTTATAAAAGATTTGTAAGTCTTCATAGGGACATACGCAGTTGGCATATTACATTCTGATTGTTGCCCCACATTTAGCTTTCGGGCTTACAAGGAAGTCATGGGAAGTTTCTCAGTACCATCCTGAGGGAAATTCAGTAGTGGAGAAGAAAAACCAGGACTTAAAGTATTCTTTAACAGCAAGGGTATTAGGTTCATTTAGTCGTTCGGTCAATCACCTATATGGGGTCCAGAGGGCACTAAATATAATGCCAAGAAGTTCCCTAGGAGGTGTCACCCCTTATGAAGTCCTATTTGGGACAATAATGTGGGTACCTGATCTTGATTACGAAAGCACTGTGGCGGAAGAAAAACTTTTAGATTCTGATGAATGTTTGGCTGTTTTACAGGATCTTAATGAATTTCGGGCACTACAAAGCAACATGCAAGTAAAATGCACCGCCACTGGGTAGGTGAAATCAGTAATGGCAAGACCTGCCGGTATCCCAAAAGTCCGAGATCTGGTCAGAGAAAAGATTGTGGAGAAGAAAGAATGTGGGCCATCATACAGAAAGCCTGTACCTGTCCTGGCTATCGAAGGAACAAGAACAACACTTCTTCCACCTCTTGCTGGCAAGAAAGAAAAGATTTGTCTCCACTGATCTGATCAGACCCCATTATGGGACTGATCCTGAATAGCAGGCCACGTGGGCTCGTGGCTAGCCTCCACTCTCCTCTTACTACCATACTGGAAGTTCAGACAGAAAGACTTGTATAATTCATCGGGTCTACAAGTCAAAGTAATGGAGTTACCAACAATGAAATGGAACTCATTCCTTTTGAAATTGAACAACAACAAAATTCAAGCGAACACCCAAATATCAATTTTGCCTACCACTGACATGTACATCAATATGCCTCTACAGGAGACAACTACCACTTCAACAAAACCTGCTGAGCTACCAAATATAGATCGAACTGCATCTGGATACTTCATTGATATTGACACATTTTCTCTGAATCCAAGGGAACCAGAGTCACCACCAGCGTCTTTTGGATGTATCATCCCATAAGGCATTCGCAAAATAGGGAATCGCAATTTTTGAGATTACCTATTTTGCAAATGCATTTATGGATTCACAATCTGTGATTCCTTAAATGCAATTCAGGGAGCAAGAAAAATTGTGACCTTGCTTTAAGGAATCGCAAATTACCACCAAATTCAAGTTTGTGGTAATTCGCAGAGTTCTAGAAAAATTCACTTTTTTGCAGTTTTCTAAGTGCCATGTGGCGCACATACATGCCCTAAGGGCATGTAAGTGCGCCACATGTGTCTACTCACCTTTTTTTGGGGTGCATCATGGTGGCCTTTTGGCCCCCTTACACCCTTGAAATTGCAGGCGCAATTTGCTAGTACCTATTTGTCACTCGCAAATTGAGAATGCAATCCTATTCATTTCTATGGGCCTCCAGGCCCATAGGAATGAATGGGAAGGCATTCCTTTCTAGCGAAATACAAATTGCAACTCGCTATTAAGGAATATGTAGGACTAATAATTTTATTTACAAAACCTACATACATTGCATTTTACGAGTCCATAATAGCGAATCGGTAAAATTCGCTATGAAGGAATCGCAAAATACAATGTTGATACAACTGGCCCAGATTTTCAAATGATGTATTTGGTCCCACTGAGCTTTGAAAAATAGCACATTTATTCAAAATTTCTTTAAATGATATCATTGCCTCAAGTACATACTCTGACGATTGGGATTTTGAAACTGTTAATAGTATGTTGTTGGATTTAGAACTGTCTGCAGCATTTTCAACAAATGAAATGTTTGATGACTCTCCTGATTTTAACTCAATGTACTGTTATCAACACTATGGATAGCACGTTTTGCATTAAACAAGTGCATCACGTAATATTTTAACATACCACCAATGGGAACATTGCCCAACACCGTTGAAAGGTAGTTCACCAACCTTTGCGCAAAAGTTTGCTTATTTTTCTGGCTTTAATACATCAGATCCATACTCATATTATTATAAGCTTGCACCTACATCTGCAAAGAAAAGTATACTCACTAAAACTTAAGAGATATACTCTACATCCTTCATTGTTTAACTGTCTGAATAGGGTTTAGGCTTATGGAAAGACTCTATAGACATTAAATCAGTCTGGTGTACTAAAGAATTGCAGGTTGAGGGAACAGAGGTACTATTTAGAGGATGCCTCGTACCACAACAAATGATCTTCCTGAACCACACGGTGCAACAGACTTCCTGCCTTGGGTTAGGCAAGATTAAGGACTTGAACACATCTCGTATTCCCTCACTTTCACACTTGGAGGGATGGCAAGACTATACAGAAAATGGTGAAGGTACACTAGATAACTTCATGCATGGTGTTTCACACAACTCAACAGATCCCGATTGGAAGGGATGTTAATTTGGTAATAGACACAAATAGGTGTCAGTCAAGATTCAGGGGTACCACCGAAGGGTTTAGTATCCATTGGCCTGACTTACGCTATGTACAACAAGAACATCAGGGGGTGGTGATATCATACAATGTTGGAAAGTTATGCCTAGATTGGATAAGAACCTCAGCACTGTCCCAGGTGAAGCAACACTTGTCCCTGCTGTCAGATGACATGGATCTCAGGGAATTTTTACTAGGTCCCCAAAATCCACATCAGAAACGCTTCTTATACGCTGTTTATAATGAAATTTGGAAAAATTCTCAACAGGAAGCTGTGGAGAGATTGCGTGAAATTGACAGAATTAACTTGGAAAAGGCTTTGCTGTGGTTGATAATTGTATGACCACACTGACATCCAGAATTTATTCACTGGGCAACAGTGTATCTTCTGCTATAGATATAATGGAACATGATCTGTCCATCTTACAAAACAAACAATCACAGTCACGATCTACTGTGTCATTAAGCTGGACGCTACAATCACTGCGATCTGGTTATGTGCCCTGGCGATATATCAACAGTACGTCTCTGTTTTCCTCTTATAACTTGACTGCAAATCAGACAACAATGGCGCTAAGGGATGGGAAGTATGCAATGCTACGTATTGAAAAATCAGACCAATTACCTTTCACCGTGGAAGAGTCACCACCCACAGAATGGTTAGTTAATGGCCATATAACAATACCAGTAACAACTCCAGGTTCAGTATTGCCTAGAACACCACCAGGTAGGAAGGTATGAAGCATGCTTCATGGGGCATGTAGTGGTTCAGTAGCTAACTGATCCTGTAATTTGAAAGGTTCCCCAGCCTTCATGGTTAATCTAGTGTTCAGGCTGCTCTCCCATGGAAGTTACTTAATGATAAATGATCAAGTTTGTTGTGCGATGCTTCAAGGCATTGCATATATTGTCACTGTAAGTTCCAGGGTTACCTGTTGTATGCAAGTATTGTTTTCACCGACCCACACAAATATAGCTCTTTACAACGCATGCTTTAGATCACATGCCATTACAACTGGTTGTTACAACAACCGCGTTATTACAACGTGAACCATTAAATCGCAAGTAGTTACAATGACTTGCTGTAGGGGGCGTGCTGGACTTAGGAATAGTATATTTTACTATTCCTACTCCATATTGTAAATCCAACACCTTCTGTCCCCTGCAGCAAGTCGGTGTAACAACTTGCGATGTAATGGTTTGCATTGTAACAACGGGATCGCTGTAACAACCGCGTTGTAATGGCATGTGATCTAAAGCATGCGTTGTAAATGCTGTTTCCCAACCACCTAGTCAGGGAGGCGCCGTAATGGCCTTCATTGACTGTTTCCTTTATACAGTTCGGTACTCTGACTGAATGAAAGCCTTGATTTTACAGAAAGATGTGCCCTTAACCTCAGCCCAAGAGACTTTTGATCTCCAGGTTACAAGGTCTTCAGTTGAGATACAGGCACTAGTACGAACTAACTGCCCTTTCCAGTTATGGAGAAATGGTACAGCGTATCTTTAACATGTATGATACAAAAGGTTTAGTACACCTATTCAAGACCATATTTTATGGACTGTTAAGCACCTTTCAGACAGTCGTCAGAGTAATTCCAGCCTTATACAGTCCGTATTTGGAAGCATTTTTGGAGGGTTGCCGCTAATCCTGATACTGGTAGTGGGAATCCTGATTTAAATTTTTCTTCTACGCAATGGAAGTTCCAGTCACCAAGAAAATGGAAAAAACGCTCTTGGTTCGACATTATCGTGATTGCATGGTACGCCATCTTGGCACACCTCGACTTTGGGAGCTAAGCGAGTCTTGGTTCCTATCATTTCCACCAGTCTGGATTGACTGGGCTTTTCCTGTTCTCTGCTGATTGTTTTGCAGCTATGAATGTGTGTTGGACCTCTGTCTAAGACTTCCCTTGGTTGCGCCACCGGACTTGGAGGCATTGCTGGACCCGTTAACGGCCCACGTACTGCAGTGTTCCAAGTGTGTCCCCATCCTCCCAATGTTGATGTGAGCATTCTTAGAGCCAACATGGGATGCCTCAGCTCCTGTTGGATCGGATACTGGCTTTACTACAGTTACAAAGGCCTTGGATATTACAAATGTTTCCCCAGGATTGGCAGTGGGAACTGAGGAAGATCACCTTTGCTCAATTGACCTGATCTGTGAGGTCTTACAGGGACCGTCGTGTGTGAAGGCAAGCAGCAGTGATGTTGCATGTCCCACACAGGAAACATAAATATTTGTCTCTGTTTGTGCTGGGAAGAATTCAGGCTTTTTCCAAAACAATCGAAATTGGAATTTTAAGTAAAAAAAAATGTTTCTATACTATTACTGATCTCTATGGCTTTCAGGCGTACTTAGTGGCCTAGACTATACATATGAACATATTTTAAAGAGTTTATTGTTTAGAGATTTTATGAATTTCTAGCAGCTATTTTAATGCTTTTTTAACAATGTTTATTGCTTGATTAGAAGGGCATTCCCTTTTTAGTATGTTTTCCGGTCAGATGAGGAGTGGGTATTATGTTTCATAGGGTATCCCAATATAGGCTTGAGTAGCCTGCCTAACCCTTCACCTACATTTACCGTACTATTACAATACACAATGGGTTTTGGTATTGATCTTTTACCTAGCTAAGCACTGAATAAATGTTGTGTGGTTTTCCCAGAAATTATGCATGAAGATTCTCAGAATCACTGCAGGATAATCATCTTCTGCATAATAGCTATGTATTAGGGTCATCCCTTCCGCCATCCTCGACCGACATGATACAGTAAGGTAGAATCCCCTGAGGGTACCCTTTGGGTATATATACACCATATCTTTGCCAGGGCAGGCAGAGGAGAAAGACATCCATGCTGACACACTGACACAAGAGGCTGAGGTTCCTGCATGTAGACACTCCAGCTCACAGTGGTCTGACATCACTCGGCGGGTGTCCATCTCAAGACCAAGATGGGGGTCCCAAAGTCTCTCACTTCAGGTAATGGGGCTGGCTTCAGCCTACGGGGATTATTGACTCTACACCTACATACATGCTAGGTACACTTAGGTACGTCTAGTTAGGGTTGCATCGTAGGAGTACGCATTCTTTTTTGTCATGTATTTATATGCTTGCATATATTCATTGTTTTACCACTATGGTAGGATTCTACCATCCATTTACACTAGAATGACGCTGGTTCAATAAATGCCTAATGAAAACGTCCACACCGTTTATTCTGTGTTTCTCTCTGAGACAAATTGAGCATGAGTGACTGAGTGAAAAGTACTATGCTGTTTCCACAATCCCTGATGGGACAGGGTTGTCATGTTTGATAGTTGCCAAGAACTATTTTCTCCTTGGTAAGAGCAGTTTACAGTGGCACTGTGAGCTAGCTGGTATACAGGTGAACATACATGATGGGGGTGTCTGGAATCAGACTAGACACCAATCCCACAGTTTATGTTGTCTAACTGCTCAGATCCTATATAGGTTTATAGCAACTATATGACAATACAAGTGCAAAGCACTCAGACAAGCATTTACACATGTATACACCCATGTGCACGCTCATACAGCTACTCACATACCTATTTACAAAACCATACAGCCACTCACACACCCAGCGAGACAACAACAGAGGTACTTACACATACATTCACACACAAGTACAGCCTTATGTATCCACTACTAAGGTAGTTTCACACACAGCTGCACACCCCAAACAAATTCACTAATATAACCACTAGGCAATCCATGGGTCCATTTATATAAGCATTTACAGACCCATAGAGTTACCAGAGAGCCAGTCATATAGCGACATAGTTACTTACACATCCAGTGACACACCTACAGAGGATCTGATAGAGTCACTCAGATATGTACTCAAGTACTGACACTCCTAGTCACCCTTCCAGACAAGTAGCCCTTTAAACAAGTCTCAGGTGTGATACTGCAGAGCCTGTGTTCGCTTTTACTGCCATGTTGACTTGGCATTCAAAACCTCTTCCAGCGGCACAGAAAGGGCTGAATTGAGGTAGTAACATGTGGCATACCTTTTGATGAATGTGTGACTATAAAGGACACCTCCCCCTCTGTGACCGAGATGCAAGTTCCCCCTAAAATCTAGGGCATCAAGCCCCTACTCATCAGATGATTGGGTAGGACCCACTTCAGTGAATTGATAAGATACTCTTGCACTCAGGTACATCCAGGATAATTTAGGAACATAATCATTTAAACACACATTAAGGTTCCACATGCCTTATGAATGCCCCAGACCAGTTACGCTACTTTAGTTGAGCAGAAACATATTGGCAGACATATATTTGGGTGTGAGTCATTGATCTCCATAGACCCATTAATTTACTTTTGTTTGTAATCATACCTAATGTCCAGTTGAAGAAAGGTATTGTCCATTAAATACTAAGGCATTTTTACTTTTCCATCTAGATCCCCTTTCATGTCAGTATTGTCCAGAAAGATTTATTTAAAAACTCCCTCCTTCTGTTACAGTCTTCGAGGAGGTTGAGTCCGCCTCAGTGGCACTGTCCTCCCGAGGAAGGGAGAGGACCCCTATGATGAAGCATGGCATTATCAAGTGTGTGAGTTAACAAGCCAAGGTTGAGTGTTCTCTTCTCAGTATTATCAGAAGATGTGTATATGTTATTGACTAGTGGCGCAAAGTACACTACACAGTTCCCCTAAATAATAGCCACTGTACCTAATTTGTGTTGTTATATTCAAAACCCCTTGCCAAACCTTAAACTCCCCTTCAAAGATATATACGTCACCCTTAAGGTAGGCCATAGGTAGGGCATAGGTCAGGGTGCTATGTGCTTAAAAGGTAAGACTCGACCGTTGAAGATTCAGTGAGTTTAATACCCACTTACAGATCTATATGCCCACTTATTCTTCCAGTGTCTCACCCATTCTGCAACTTACATGCCTATGTACAAAAGCATAAAGCCACTAATACAGCGAGTCAGACAGAGGCACTTGCACATTCACTTGCACACCCACTTAGCACTTATGTATGCAGCAGTAACTAAGCTAGTTGCACAGAGAGTTACATACTCCAACACGTACTGAAACAACCAACAGACAATTCATACAACCACTTACATGTATACATTTGCAGACCCGTAGAGTTTTAAAGAGAAGCAGTCATATACTAACATAGTTATCTACATATCCAATGACACACCCACCGAGGGGGGACTGATACACTCTTTCAGATATGTACTGAAGAACTGACCCTACCAAGTCACCCATCCAGAGAAGTAGCCCTTTAAATATGTCTCAGGCCTGTTATTGCAGAGCCTGTGTATGAAGTTTTACTGCCTGCCGACTTAGCATTTAAAATCCCTTGTGAAACCTTAAACTCCCCTTTCACTACGTATAATCCACCCATAAGGTAGGCTGTAGGTAGGAAATAGGGCAGTGGGCTATGTCCTAAAAAGGTAAGGCATGTACTTTGAAGTTTCAGTGAGCTACATGCACACTCACAGACCCATACACCAAGTTATACATCCAGTGCCCCACCCATACTACGACTCACATACATATGTGCAAAAGCATAGAGCCACTAACACACACAGTCAGACAGCGACATAGGCACTTGCACATTCACTGACAGACACACCAATATCCAGAAGTAACTAAGCTAGTTGCACAGAGAGTTACATATCCCAATACTAACTGAGATAGCCAGTGAGCAATCCTTCCAGCCATTTTACATACACATTTAAAGTCCTATAGAGTTACTAAGAGAACCATTCATATAGCGGCATAGTTACGTACACATCCAGTGGCACACTCACAGATGATCTGATACACTCTCTCAGATATGTTCTTCAGTACTGACATCCAGATGAGTAGCCCTTTAAACATGTCTTCGGCCTGCTACTGCAGAGCCTGTGTGTGCAGTTTTACTGCCAGGAAAACGTGGCATTTAAAACCCTTTGCCAAGCTTTAAACTCTCCTTTTACTACATATAAGTCACCTCTAAGGTAGGCCATAGGTAGTTCATAGAGCAGGGTGCTTAAAAGGAAAGACATGTTTTAAATTTCTCAGAGTTACATGTGCAATTAAACACCCATATGCCCAGGTATACATCCAGTCTCCCACTCATTGTGCGACCTATATTCCTATTTATAAAGGCATACAGCCACTCACATTCCCAGTCAGACAGTGACAGAGGTACTTACACATTCACCCACACACTCACTTAGCACTTATGTATCCAGCAATTAAAAAGCCAATTGCACACACAGTTACATACCACAACACTCACTAGCACATCCAGTAAGCAATCCACACAGCCACCTATATAACACAGGGCCTGTATTTCAACTGCTACTAGTGGACCTGCAGCAGTAGTTTTGCTACCCACGCAAGTAGCCTTTTAAACCTGTATAAGGCCTGCCATTGCTACTACTCCTTCGGCTTGCCATTTGCCAAGCCTTTAACTCCCCTTTTACTACTTATAAGCTACCCCAAGGTAGGCCCTAAGTAACCCTTAGGGCAGGGTGCTATTTAAGAAAAATATAGGGCATGTACTTGGTTTCTTTACATATCTTGGTAGTGATAAACCGCAAATTTTGTTTTTCACCACTGTCTGGCCTGCTCCTCTCATTGGTAAACATTAGGAATTCTTTGTTGCACTGTCGAAGTAGAGGGCGTTGTGAAACCCCCACGTTAGCCCCTAGAGAAGGGTGGGGGTTTTACAGGCCTCTTTTATTTGCAACTTTGCAGAAAAAAGCTCATAATTACCACAAGAAGGCTGGGTCATAGAAAAGGGAAAGAAGGATGAACCAGTGGATGTATGACTGGGTGTGAAAGTATGGATGGATACATGAGTGGGTGAAAGGATGGTTGGGTGAATTAAAGGGTGGATGGGTAAAAGAATGTATGGGTCTATGGGTGAAAGGTTAGAAGAGTAAAAGGGTGGATGGATGGATTGGTGAAAGGATGAGTGGGTGAATTGATGGGAGATGAGCAGATAAAAGGATCGGTAGGTGAAAGTATGAGTGGGTGGGATGATTGGTAAATTGGTGGATGAAAGGGTGGCGGAGTGAATGGACATTTAAAAAGATGGATGGATGGATAGATATGTAAATAGAATTCTGAGGGGTAAATGGAAATTTGAAAGAATGGACGTATGGATGTATGGACGTATGGATGGATGTATGGATGGATGTATGGATAGATGGATGGATGGACAATATGATCAATTGATGAATGAAAGGCTTTATTGGTGGATAGCTAAGTCAAATTATGATGTATGGGTGAATTGATGTGTAATGGATAAATGCATAGATGAGAGATTTGTGAATGCATGGATACATGAAATGGTCAATGGATGGATGGATGGACGGGGAAAGATTGAATGATGGAATAAAGAATGAATTGATGACAGATGTTAATGGTGAAATGTTGGATATCAATGTTTAGATGTAGGGGTGAAAGGGTGAATGAATAAATGCTTCATTGGAAGAGAGAAGAGAGCTCTTCTATACAGGTTGAGGCTCACTTGCTTCAACTGCGTGGTGCCATCAGAGCTTTGGTTTAAAGTGGGGCGTATTATAATTTTTGGGCTACTCCCCTGCTATTCCTGACTACAGCTGTTTTATGTTTCCTATCTTTGGATTGGTAATGACAAAACCTCTTTACTGGTAAAATTGAATTTGGCATTTCTAGTTTAGGAGGACCACTTTTAGAAAGTGGGCATTTCTCTGCTTTTAGCTCATTGTATGCCTTTCTCCAATACATGCCTGGGTTTGGGTGACAGCTACACTTTGTTTTCTCCCTCTAGATAGCCACAAACACAGGACCCTCAGCTGCATCTGCATTCATCTGCATTCTGATGGTTCTTCCTGGACACAGGGGAGGGACTAGCACTTACACTTCAGTAGGTAGGGCCCTGCCCTTACACAAAGCACTGATCAAACCCCCAGGATTAGCCTTGCAGATAGGACTGGGATGAAAGGGGATCTGCACACTTCAAAGAATAGCAAAGGATATCCATTGATGTCACCTCCACTTCAAAAGCACTTTTCTATATAAGTACTGGGTCTCTGCCTCCATCTAATCCGGCACTTGCTGGACCTGTATCCAGATACCCCTGGCTCTACATCTGCACATTGCCAGAAGGATTGCTGCACTGCCAGGAGGGACTGCCACACTGCTAACTACTCTGCTGTGTTGGCCGGCTGCTCGCTGAGCTATAGGAGAGACTGCCACCTTGCTACCTCCCTTATTGTGCTGGCCTGCTGCCTACCACCTTTGACTATGTTTGACTACAAATGCCCTCCAAGGGCTTGTTGGCTTGCCCTCTGTTCTTGCAGTCTCAGGGCCATCAAGGCCTTCCCTTCAACAAGATTGAGTGCTTCGCACTACAAAGGTCCATCGCTTGCATTCGAGCTGCAATTTCAAGCTATGACAAAATTGCCATCTTTGTGTTTTATCCAGTGCCACAGCACCGAGGGAAGCCTTCTAGCGCGGATCTCAGCAATGCCTTGGCGACCAGATATTTCCCAGTGACGTTGCATTGGACCAGCCTGCCTCCCTCAGCAGAGGCTGCATTGCACAGCGACGCCAGCGCTCACCGCAACCCTAGAAGGGAAGGCCAAGCCAAGATCACCACATCTGGGTCCCTTTGTTTTTCGCTTGGACGCCGAGTCCGTTCAGACTCCAACCTGCCAGCCCAGCATGGTTGTCGCTGTACCGTCTCCCTGCTCAAGGAGCTTACCATGTTGCAGGCCCTGAACTAGAAGGCCGACACCCTCCCACTACTCCAGTCAGAGCCCAGGTACTGTGTGGGTGAGGTCCTAGTTGCAGATCTGCGTGCCACGGATGGCTGGGAGTGCCTAAATCAATTGGTCCCCAGTGACCCTTCAAAAAACTCCTTCCTGGTGCCTCTTTGAGCACTTTTTTGCCCCTACAACTGTGGGGAAGTAACACTTGAATGTAACCATATGATCGTTAGTGGTGCTAGCACTGTGTACTTTAATAACTGAAAAATATTCATAACTTGGTAAAAACTAATTGGATTTTTATTGTGTTTGCCTAACTTTGTTTATGAGATAACAAACTATTTTAATAAACTGTATAGGGTCTTTTTGTGGAGCATTCATTTTGTTACTGTGTGTGTGTATTGCACAGATAATTTCCACTTTGCCTCTTTTGATAAGCTTCTCTGTTTTGTACCAAGCTACCAGAGAGTGAGCACAGGTTATCTCAGTTGTGTTTCTAGATTCCTCTGACTAGAGTGGTGGGTTCTGCCTGGCCTGGGTGTATACCTTAGCCAACCAGAAACACCATTTCTAACATTGGTGAAAAAAGTTCCTGGCGCTGAGGTTGGGTGCATGGCCTTTCTTGAAACATCTTCCATAATGGTGCCGGAAAGACAGCCACACCCAATGCAGGCTGTGTGATTTCCACACCGAGCGGTTGGAACACATAGTCTGCTTATGCCCAACAATGCTCACTTTTAGACGCTCATTATTGCGAGAAGAGTGGATAAGACTTGGAATTCGATCTTGCTGCTAAGCTATAATAGCAGCTTTCAACCCGGATAACACAAAGCTGAATATCGGGCTAACAAAATTTGTAACCTAAGTATTAAGCCAGTTGGGAGTTATCAGGGCCGCCAACCCTGTCCTATTAGAGCTTTGGGAAACTCCATCATGGGACACACCAACGCCTTGTCAGCTGTCAACAAATTGTTGATTCGAACCTGGTCCACAAGACTTTTAATAGCAGTTAAGAAGTCAAGTCGAGTTTTAACCAAAATGTTAATCCAACAATTTTAAGAAATGTATCCATTTTATCAACACGATGCGTGCTTTTACATTGTAAGGTTTTAATTTACCAACAATAAAGTTTTAATACGAATTGGTGGCAGTGGTGTGATAGGACTTGTTCACTACAACTCTTTAATTAGATCAATTCAAGCCTTTTTCCATTCTCACTGATTTGACATCTTCGATTTTTCCAAATTGTTTTTCACAACTCCCATTGTTTCTGCACTGTGTGTGTGGCCTTTTCTGGCAATATGGAATTCGAGCTGGCTCAGCTCAAGTGGTTGTGCAGGGAGAGAAGAGTGTTCCACAAGGGAAGTGCCAAGAAGGCAGATCTTGAGAGCCTGGGGGAAGCCCGCACAGAGGGAGCACTAGATGAGGAGGGAGGCTCAGAAGATGAGGAGAGATCAGAGCAGGACCATGAGGGTCTTGCCATGCATTTTAAAGAGAGGCAGAGCAATCTACTAATAGGACTGGAAGTCCACTCTAGCACAGGCAGCAGTATATCCTCTAGGAGTCTGTCCGCATAGGATCTGGAGGACAGGAGGGAGGAGGGGAAATTCAAGCTGGAGCTTTCCACCATTGGGAATGACCAGACCTTTGCACAACTGGAGAAGGAGCAAGCACTAGAAAGGAAGAGGCTGGACATGGATGAAAGTAAGATGGATCAACAAGGGAGGGGGGGGGGCAAATGGGCTTTTGAGAGAGAGGTCCAGCTAAGTATGCCCGAAGTCTACAACAAGAAAGTGACAAAGCTGTTCCTAAGGGAAGGGCGTACCATGTAAAAGAGATTTATTGTTTTGGATATTGGAACCCTCACACAACCATCAGGATATCGTGAATCACGTACCCTTCAAAATGTAATGTAACATCATCGGGCTGCTCCTACGTCGAGTCGGCTGGTGCAATACCCGACGGGCTCTTGTTTAGAGAGCACTCTTGTGGAGATCTTTATATCCAAGATAGCCGATAGTTGAAGTGGGAGTGTGGGGTTCTGCGGTAATGTAGATGAATAGACAATGGTTGTTTAAAATAGGGGAGAGAGGGCTAGCTCAACATTTTTATTATAATGCCTCCTCGCCTAATTAAAAATGTGAGGTAAGGTGTTAGTAACTCAGGCCAATGTTCTGGGTTGTCTACACTGCCTCATCGTGGTCAACATGTTTCTCGCTTCAACTGAGATGTACTCATGCGATTCTTCAGGACCTAAAATGTAATCTATCTACATATATAAATAAATAAACAGACTGCATTGTTTGATTTACAAAAAGCATTCTAATATACAGCTGGTTTTTTACCTGCGACTCGGTCTACCCTACATACTCCATAGGATAAGACACTGCAGTCCCTGGTAGGCTACGCAAGGGGTTCCTTGCGTTGGACACGCCGAGTCCGTGTCGCCCGTAGACCTACCCCGCACTACCAATATCCAAAACAATAAATCTCTTTTACATGGTACGCCCTTCCCTTAGGAACAGCTTTGTCACTTTCTTGTTGAAAGTAAGATGGCCCATGAGCTTATCCTCAGAGGGCTGGACATCAGAGCTCTACAAGTGGGGTCCTGCAACAATACCTTTGGTGGCAGCTTAGCTGCAGTGTCTCACAGTCAGCCCATATTCCACATCCCAAATGATATGGTGCCCACTTATGGAGTGGGGGATGATATTGACATATGGTTGGCAGTCTATGAGGTGGATATAAAAGTGCACTGGTTCCAAGAGGAGTTCTGTGGAGGGGGGTGGTAGTCTGTGGCAGTGCAAGCCACAGTGGGGAGGGACACCCTCATTACACTAGAGGTGGAAGACCAGACTAGCTACACTGCCATGAAGAACATTTTGGTCAGTAAGTTTGGGCTGACCCCAGAAAAATACAGACAACGGTTCAGGGCCAGACATGAACTCTCTACACAAACATGATTGGATTTCCTGAACTATGCTGGTAAGGAATTGAAGGGCTGGGTGAGAGGCAGCAAGATTAATCATTATAAGGGTTGTGCAACTTGTTTTAGACGGAACACATCCTTAAGACTAGTTTTCCAGAGCTGCGCAAACACCTAGTAGATAGTAAGCTTACTGATTCCAGGAAGCTTAGTGAGGAGGCAGACATCTGGGTCAGCAGCAGAGTGTCCAAAAAGATGTCTGGGGCGACTCACAAAAAGGTGGTCAGAGTTCCCATCAGAAAAAGGAGGGGAAGATAAAAAGACAGTTCTCTAAAGGCCCCCAAAACAATCCACACAGGAAAGAGTCTGGTTCTCAGACCCAATCTGGCCCCCAGAAGAAAACCTACCCTGACAAAGGTCAGCAGGCCAAGTCTGTTAAGTGCTATGATGCTTTGAGAATGGACACTACAAGGGTGATTCCAAGTGTGAAGTACTGGGTATTTTAAGCCCAGCGGTGCAGGGAACACACCCTATGACTTCTGGGTTCTTCCTGTTTCAGACCTACAGAAACACAGAGTCTTCTGGGTGAAGTCAAAGATCAGTTTATTGGCTGCAGACCAATTAGAGGCGTCCTAGAAGTACAACAGCGTGTATGTTCTCAGGAGACTGCTGAAAATCACAGAAACGGGCTTTTCCTTAAATACAGATTTTCCTGCCTCAGGCATACATTCTTAAGTTTATGGTATGGTCATTCAAAGTATACATTTCAAACGAAAAGGCAGAGTCATGATGACCATCCCACATTCCAGTTAAACAAGCCCGTAATTATTTACCCAGCAAGGCTCAGATCCCACATCAGATATCGATAGGCCCCAATAAACATGAGCATCTCCTGTTTTGGGAAACAAGCCATAAAGCAGGAACAGTCAGATGAGAAAGAGATTAGCTGGAGGCTTGTGTAGGATGAAAAGACTTTATGGTGTGTCAAGCCCTGATGCTAATCACAGGTGGCCAGAGGACGGGAACTCGTGAGACCAGTTTGACCTGGGGCAGCGGAGCCAAGCTGCCCAGGTCACAGAAAAGTCAAGGAAAGGCACATGTGCTCAAAAAGACCCGTACTCGCTTCATGCTATATTGTCTATGTGAGGGCAACCATAAGATGGCCACCGATACAAAATGGAACCCACGTAGTGATGTGGAATAGCGTATACACAGTGCATTCATAGCTGAAACGTTACACAAAGCACTCGTACATACCGCATTAACCATTCGCGGTTCACCATTACCGAGATAGACAGGGGTAGGACCCTGCCTCCTACGCGGTCCCAAATTCTAAAGTACGATAAGTGTCCAAAAACAGCATCACCTGCCATTGGAGTAAAGGTTCCAGAGGAGGCGGATGTAGTGCTGAGGGAGGAGTTTGTACCAGTTAATGGGGGAAGTACCCTAGTATCCCTGGCTGACAGCAACATGGTTCCTTAGATACATGTGCCAGCAAATACTACAGAGCATAGGCAGTGGATCACCATCAATGGGCAGGGGCTTGAGGCTCTAAGGGCTACAGGAGCCAGTATTACTATGGTAAGGAGTCAGCTGATTTCCCCCAAGCAGGTAATTCCCCATGTATTCCATCAGGTTGTGGTAGCTGACAACAGAGAGGGTCACTCTCCACTTGCCCTTGTTCCATTTGAGTGAGGGGAGCGTTCAGGTCTTCTGAAAGTTGCTGTAAGCCCTGCAATGTCTGTGGACTGTTTGTTAGATAATTACCTTGAGCACACCACTTGGAAGGAGCTGAAGCTCAAGGCACATGTGGAGATGTAAGGGTTACCTGACTGGATCTGTGCTACCACATGGTCCATGGCTCCCCAGGAAGATGGTCAAAAAGGGCTGTAGCCTGGAACACTGGCCCAGTCAGCTTGTAAAGAGATGAGAGCAGAGGGCGTGGGAAACTACCAACTTTAATGTACCATTGAGCTGGATGGGACACCTGCGTTGGCCTCCCCGAAGTCCACTGAAGAGGAATCTGCTTCCCCTGTTGACCTGCCTGAGCTTGCCAGATGGCATGTGGCAGAAGGGTCTACCAGGGAAGAGCCCTGTAGGGCACAGAGAGAGTGCTCCACACTTGGGGGCATGAGACAATTGGCCCAAGTCCAAGCACCAGGTGATGCTTTTGGGAGTCATCACATTTACTGGGAGGACAACCTTCCAAAAAATGTCATAGTAGTTAATTGGAGTAATGCACTTTATTGATTAGTTCTTTCAGTGTTGTTCAATAACATGACATTGCCAGGGTGTTTCAAACACAAATTTAAAAAATAGACACCCGCTTACAAATTCACATACTCACTTAAACTCCTATACACTGATATTCACCCACTCGCTCACCCATACAGCCACTTATTGAGCCACGCGTTCACTCATGTGATTACTCACACACCCAGTCACTGACCCATACAACTACTCACATATCCACTCACACACACACACACACTCACTCACATACTCATGCAACCACTCACACACTCACTCACACACCGTTGAATCCACTAACACACACATTTACAGATCCATATAACCACTCACACACTCTCTCATACACCAACACAACCACTCACATGCCCATTCAGACACCCATATACATCTCACACACCCACTCACACACCTAAACAGACACTGATGCATCCAGTCAAACATCTACAAAATGATTTACACACCCGCTTACAGACCCATACAGCCACTTGCATAGCAATACTGTGACTTAGACATTCAGCCAAACATTGAGACAGCCTCTAAAACACCCACACACATACTGATACAGCCACTGAAGAGACTAGGTTGCCTTCCACAGTCATGCTCGTCACATAACTGCCACTCTGAACCTATCCTCCCTTACATTACTGATCAAATCTCCATAGCCCCTATTTTACTGTGGCACTCAATTTGGAGGAAAGAAACTTTGAACTGATCTAGAGGTATTGTAAAAGTGTAGTATGGGTTCAATGTCAACATTGCTAAGTTAGCATGAGCTTCGCTGCCATGAGGCTGCTTATGCCTTTATTTTGCAAGACTTTGTTTGTGTCCCTTTTCACATGAGAACTGTCTGCTTTTTGCGTTCTCATCTGTGCTCTGAGGTTTAGTCTGCACACGATGTACAAGGTCGATCAACAATGCCCCTTGTTATTCTGCTCTGGTCAGTCCCTCGCACCTAGGCATAATATGACACACAGCTGCACTACTGAAAGTCGTATGCTTTAATTTTGCAAGTGAAGTATGTTGTTAACACACTTGAAGAGAGACCTTTCCAGAGAGAAGAGCTGTGCTTGTCCTGAGATGTAAACCTTTCATCTAGGCCTTGAGGTATGGGGTCTGCTGAGAAAGCCCAGAGGTCTTCTTTTTTTATAATAAACTATATCTTATCACGGGGAGGGTGGTTTGGCACTGTAGCCCTTTTTCACTGTCTTTTTAGAATGATATCCCCGATTGTATTCTCTGGAATTGTGAAGATGCTGATGATGTTGTTTTTATGCATTTTGCTGCTAGTAATGGCACGTGTACTGTATCATAGAGCGTGTTAGTTAAAATAAACATTTTAAACTATATCGTGTCTCTGCATACTCTTATTGTGGACAAGTATGAGTGAGTGAGCGAAAGAGTTGTCTTGCTCCCACAATTCCTGAGAGAGTCAGCAGTGTTGTGTTCTGGGTTGTCTAATCATTGGTAGATCCGCGGATATGTCAGAGAATGAATGAGACACTATAGCTAGTTGGTTTTGGGGATTTTCGGCATTAAGGTGATAGGTTGTTACACCACTATACACCGAGGTCCTGGTTTCCTGCACATAGCTCTGTGTAGGTGCAGAATCCCCACAACAAAAGACTGCTTGAACCTAGACGGTATGTCATAAATATTTTGGTTAAAATACATAGAGTCAAATTTGGAATCAACAGCTCTGGGTAAATTGTTTAAAAATCCTACTCTGCCTGACAATATCAAGAAAAGATTGGAAATGCTGGTTATTGGATAGATCGACCAAAAGCAGATAGGAGAGGAACCGTAATAAGAGCATGGTTAAGCAATACTCTATAACACCTAGTATTGATAATTCTACGTATTCATATTTGACATCCGTCTCTAACGCTCAACATTTATATGTCCTGTTAAGATTCCGACTGAAATATATTGCATTAATGTTAGTTTACCCAGCTAAAATATACTCAGTTGATGCACTGCCACTTTGTACATGTGATTGTCTATCCTTTCCGAATTACCTCCATTTTCTTTTTTCTGTAAGTAATATGCTGAAGAAAGGAAACAAATTATATTGCCACTCATGTGTAAATTGCCTTTCAGACAATGTCACCCAGCTTTATATTTTTTGCAATTACTCCCCAGCCCTTATGCCTGTTACTGTGTAGCCTCATTATTGCTGTCTGCTATATGGAGGAGGAAATTAATTTCATATAACTGAATGTATATATAATAGGAAAAGTAACATATATGAGTTACTGATTTTATAATATTACTTGTTTTAACTCTTGTGTGTTTTTAATGAGTTTATGCATTTCTATGTGATTTGATATTTAATATGTTTTTAATATTTTTAATATTATTGCTTGATTATTGTACAATACTTTTTATGTCACTTGTAGTCGAGAAATAAAGTTATTATGATTGACTGATACAGCCACTGACACACCCAGCCACAAACTAATACGGACACAAAACCACCCAGTCACAAAACATAACAGACGCTGACACACCCAGGCAAACACCAATATAGCCACTGACACACTCAGGCACACACTGATAGTGACCAAAACACCCTGACACACACTCATACATCCAAAAACACTCCCACTCACACATCGATAGAGACACCTACACACCTAGGCAAATACTGATGCAAACACTGATATACCCAGCTATACACCAGCTACACACCAATACGGCTACTGACATACCCAGCCAAGCACTGATATACTTACTTACACATTAAGCCAACCAGTGATATAGCCTCTCAAACATGCATACACACGGATACAGCCACCAACACGCCAGGCCACACACACTGATAAAGAGTCTGACACACCCAAACACACATTGACACATTGTTAGACACTGACACACTCAGGCACACATTGATACAGCTAGTGACACACCTAGCACCATTCCGATACAGAGACTTATACTTTCATGCACACACCAGTACAGTCACTGACACACTCAGGCACTCACCAATACTGCTGCTGACACACCCAAGCTCATACTGATACAGCCTTTGACACAACCAGGAACATACCGCTACACCCACTGACATACCCAGACACACATTGATACAGCAACTGATATACCCAGCCAAATTCATGATACAGAAACTGACACACTCTTACAGATACTGATACAGCCACTGACACACCCTGGTGCACACTTTTACAATCACTAACACACCAGGGAACACATTGTTACAGACTCAGACACACCCAGGCGCACACAGATATAGCCATTTACACACCCAGGCACACACTGATATAGCCACTGACACACCCAGGTATACACCAATACAGTCACCGACACATTCGGGTAAACACTCATACACCCTAGAGCCCACCCACTCACACATTGATAGAGCTACTTACATACCCAGACATGCACTGATGCAGCTGCTGACACAACCAGTCACACTCCGGTACAGAGTTTAATACATTCATTCACACACGGATACAACCACTGACACATGCTGGCACACACCAATACAGCCACTGACACACCTAGTCTCACACCGATACAGTCACTGACACATTAACCCCTTCTGTGCCCATGACGAGCTGGACTCGTCATGGAGCACAGTCGCGCCGTGCCCATGACGAGTCCAGCTCGTCATGGCACCCACCCACGGGGGAAGCGCTCCCCCCGTGAGTGGTCGATTTTTTTTTTTTTACTGGGGAGGCAGGGGAAGACCTTCCCCTGCCTCCCCCCGCACCCCCCGCGTCATCAATGACATCAGCGCGCGAGCCACGCTGACGTCATTGGAGGTTTCACCTTTGCTCTCCGAGGCGCAGGAAGCCATTTGCTTCCTGCGCGTCGGAGATTAAAGGTGAGTTTTGGGGCTAGGGAGGGGGGTTTTTTGCATCGGTGGGTTTGGGTTAGGGTGGGGGCACTTTGGTATGCCCAGGCATGCCATGAGGCTCAGCTTCGTTCGTGTGTGCCTGTTGTTGCTTCCCTGTGAAATGGATCCAAATTTGAAAAACGCTCGTCTTTCTAGTTGCTTCCCTGTGAAATGGATCCAAAAATACCCTTCTTTTGAATTTTTCAAATCCAAAGTGCAGCAGCATGATTTTTGCATCGGTGGGTTTGGGTTAGGGTGGGGGCACTTTGGTATGCCCAGGCATGCCACGAGGCTCGGCTTCGTTCGTGTGTGCCTGTTGTTGCTTCCTTGTGAAATGGATCCAAATTTGAAAAACGCTTGTCTTTCTAGTTGCTTCCCTGTGAAATGGATCCAAAAATGCAGAGAAACGCCCTTCTTTGTAATTGTGCAGCAGCATGTAGAGAAATAGAATTTCTTATATGAGAATTAAATACCTAACTAATAGCAAGACAGAGGGGTTGCAAAGTGGCTAGATTGTTTCTTTTTACATCCAAATACACCAGCATCACTTTACAGAGTTTGCCAGTGAAGTGGTACTTTCATTTTCTCGTCTTTCTTTGAAGAGCATTGTTGTTTCCAGGTTGGGAGAGTGTACCATTCCTGGAGGTACTGCAATACCTGGTTGATGGGTGGATTGGAAAACACAATGTGTACCATGGCTCTGTGTTTATGGATGTGGTCTTTTTATACCATACTGCTTACGTTTTGTAAGGATGTAAGCAATGGACAGTGAAACGGTTCCCTTCAGGGCCCTCTAGTCATGTCCATAACTTTTCAGGTGAAACCACTCGCTGATTTCTGAATAGTTAGTGAGAGATCGTTTAGGTAACCATGTTGTTTCTGCTTACATTTCACATGCTTTGCATTCCCTATGAGTGGTTGCTTTTTTTTTTTTTTTTTAGGCAGCATATTACTCTTATCAAGTGCATAATTTGAATTGAGCCACATCCAAGTGTTTATAGCGGGCACAATTAGGTTATAGCTGAAGGCAGTGCGAGTTTCTCTCAGTGGGCAAGTATGGTGTTCAGTGGGGATGTGGCACTATGGCCAGAGCTGTGGAATTTGGAACTGGGGAACCGGGTTCCGCATTCATGACCAGTCCACCACACCACTGTACTGAGGGAGCACATTCCCATGCTAGACCGTAGAACGCCCCACTAGACCTTAGAAGGCTTGATGTCTTAGCACAAGCAGGTGTACACTAGTGGTGTCAATTGTGGGTTAACCTTGAAGGCCTGTCCACCACAATTCATACTGAAGTTCATCTCCAGTCTTGCGGGCAGGCCTACGAAGCAGCACACCCTAGAGCAACAGTGATCCAGTCGCTGTGACTGTCACTGAGGTCACATGAACCTTGAGCAGGTTAGGGCGATGCGAACGGTGTGACCTCACTGGGTACCTATTTCGGGTGGGTGTTTGCATTGTACTGAGGGGATTACCAGGTAATTATTCACACAGCTCTCTGATGGATGTCACATGAGGTAAAATACTGCAATAAATGGAAGACACTCTGAAAACAAGAGCAAACGTTATGTTACATGAGGCAATGGTGGTAATTGTGCATGTATCAAAAGCAAACAAAATACAAGAGGTAGCAAACAATACGTTACAAGAGGAAAAGTGACATGTGTGCAAGTTACAAAAGAGTACAAAGTACAAGTAGAGGTATAAAAGTGCAATAAATGTCAGACACTCAAAACACAGGAACACACTGGGAAGGCACTTCTACGGGCATGGAGAACAGAATTTCCTATAATGTAAGACTTCCTTCAGACAATAGAGAGGGTGTGAATTAAGTTTGGAAGTGTCTTTGCAGGAGGAGAACTTTGAGGTCAGTTTTGAAGGACTGGGAAGAGAGAGGGGGTGGTCCGGAGCTGAGGCTGAGTTCCAGATTCTCGCCGCGTTGCTTGTAAAGGATTGGGCCATCAATCTTTCCTTCTTGAAAGTGGGAGGTTCAAGTAATACATTTTGCGCAGTACGTGATGGTCTAGAGCATTATATGCATATGTGACAATAACGTTTTTTTCCCTTTTTTATTCTAGTCTAAAGCTTTTGATTCCTGATTCCAGTTTCGACAGTGGTTGTTCTGCAGTTTTGTGTAGTTGCATTGTTTTGGTAAGAATTTTTTTTGGTTGTATTTACTCCAAATGAGTAATATTGTAATGTCTGAATGAATCTTTTTGTAAGTGATGTCATAATGGCGGCATATTTAGTTAATGGTTTGAGCATGAAATTCTTTGCAATGTGTTTTGCATAGTCTTATGTGTAATTGCTTTTCTCTTTCTTTTTTAGTGGGATATTGTTGATCAATACTGTGTCTGTACAGAGTAGGTGGTGGTGAGTATATTAGCTGCCTCTGGCAAGTGAGTGGTATTGTTTTGGAGTATATATGAGTTTTTGATAAAGGTGCTTTTTGTTTATTACTTATTTTACAAAGTGTTTGTTGTTGTTGACTTGTTTGACAAGTTACCTTTATTAGTAAGCAATATGGCTAGCCGTAGAATGAATGCTCAACAGGTGGTTGGTATGCTTCTTGAATCTTCCTCTGAGCATGATTATGAGACTGACAGTGTGTCTGAGGGAGAGGAGGGAGGGGAAGATTCTGGCAGTGAGTTTTCTCTCAACATGGAATCATCAGATGATGAAGGTACTCTCAGTGCAGATGAAGGTACTCTTGGTGTGGATGAAGCAACTCTCAGTGCGGATGAAGTGCCTGTGTTAGAGGAGGAAACTGCTGTGCCGATGGTGCAAGAGGCATCTGGATTGCAGTCTGAGGCTGCTAGGCTTCCTACTGCAAGTGCTGGACTTTGGGTTGATCCAAACATGGTGCAGCCGGTGTTGCCTGCCTTTAGCGGTGATGCAGGGTGTACAGTGGATTGTGAACACTTTTTGCCTATACAGTTTTTTCAGTTGTTTATGGATGATGTATTGTTGAGTGAGATTGTTGAGCTGACGTATTTGTATGCTGAACAGTTTTTGAGGGACAACAGCGACAAACTTAGGCCCCAGTCTAGAGCTACCCGGTGGACTCCCACATATCTGGAAGAGAGTAAGAAGTTTTTGGGTTTGACTTTATTGATGGGTGTGGTAAGGAAGCCAACCTTGGCTTCATATTGGTCTACTAGCCCCTTGTTGGCAACTGCCATATTTCCTGCAGTTATGACTCGTAATCGGTATTTACTTTTGCTACGTATGCTGCATTTTGTTGATAATTCTATGGCGTTGCCACGAGATCACCCTGACTGTGACCGTCTTTTTAAGATTCGGCCCGTTCTTGATCACTTTGTAGATCGATTTTCTGAGATCTATACTCCAGGGAAAGAAATATCTATTGATGAGTCTTTGGTCTTGTTCAAGGGCCGTTTGGTTTTTAGGCAGTACATCCCTAGCAAGAGGGCACGCTATGGAATTAAGCTGTATATGTTGTCTGAGAGTAGGACAGGATATGTTTTTAATTTTCGTGTGTACACTGGTAGAGAATCTACTATTGACCCCCCAGGTTGTCCGTCCACTTTTGGAGTTTCAGAGAAAATTGTGTGGGATCTTGCTAGAAGACTGTTTAACAGAGGCCACCATTTGTACCTTGATAACTTCTATACTGCTGTGCAATTATTTAAGGAATTGTATAAAGTGGACACTTTTGCATGTGGCACAATCCGCTCTAACCGTAAAGGTTATCCGAAAGAGCTTGTTTGCAAAAAACTTCAGAGGGGGCAGTTCAGTTCCTTGCATAGTGATGAACTACTAGCTGTAAAATTTGTGTACAGGAGGGATGTGTACATGCTGACTACCATCCATGATGAGAGTACTTCACCTGTGGCTGTTTGGGGTCAGGTTGCTGAAGTGCGCAAACCTGTGTGCATTCTAGACTACAATAAGCACATGGGTGGTGTTGACAGAGTAGATCAGAGGTTGGAACATTACTCTGCTATTCGGAAGGCTTATGTTTGGTATAAGAAGTTGGCCATTCATTTCTTCGAATTAGCAAATTTCGATGCTTTTATTGTGATCAAGGAGTGTTCTCCTGCGTCAAACTTGACATTTCTTCAGTTTCAGCACTCTGTGATAGCTAGCCTTGTTGTTGTGGAACATGCAAGTGTTCCTAGATTTGGAGTGGTGGAGGATGTGGTTCGATTGAAAGATCGCCACTTTCCTGATTTCATCCCTCCCACACCGGCAAAAGATTTTCCCACTAGGAGATGCAGAGTCTGTTGGCGAAGAGGTACGCGGAAGGAGATTCGTATGTACTGCCCCGACTGTCCTTCTAAACCTGGGCTGTGTGTCCCTGCTTGTTTTAGAGCGTACCACACGCAAAAGAATTTTTGGGAGCATTCATGAGTGGTAAAGTGAACTACCTGGTCTGTATTCTTTGAAAAATTTGATTCTGTTTCAAGGTTGGCATTAGTGCAATGTATTTAGTTTCTGATTTTGTGTTTGTAGATTTGTATTGATTTGCGATTTGTTTGTGTTTTTATTTTTGTCTAAAAAAAATCCTAAATGTGTTGGCGGTATGTGTGGACTGGCACTTGGTTGGCGGTGTGCGTGGAATGGTGCTTGGCTGGCGGTGTGTGAGTAGTGACTTGCTGCTGGTCACTACACACTGCTAGCTGAGTGCCACTCCACGCAATCCATCAGCTTGTGTAGTTGCTGTGTCAGGAATGTGGGCGTGTGAAAGTGATGGGCCCTTGAATGGCGCTGTGTGCTGGTGTGAGTTTTGTTATGTGATGGGCCCGCGGCTGGCAGTGTGAATGGTTTTGTATGTCTCACACGTATGAAAGGTGTATGAATGGCCTGTAAAGAGGTTGGTGCCTTGTCGTGGCTTTACAGCTCACGAGCTGTGAGTCAATGGTTCAGTTTCTCGCCCTTTCAATTATTAACAGTGCATTTCATTTTTGTGAAATCACTTGCTAATACAATTGTATATACTGAACCATCACTCACCCTCGTGCCAAATCCAACCAGTATGTGTGTGTGTTTGAGGAATAGATGGCTGTGCAGTAATATTTGCCTTTCTGAAGCAGGGTGTACCTTGTCCCTTTTGTGAATTTTGTAATGTGTTGTTTTTGTGCCTGGTGGTGCGAATGGTCTTGTGTGTATCAGGTATGAAAGGTGTGTGAATGGCCTGTAAAGCGGTTGGTGCCTTGCCGTGGCTTTACAGCTCACGAGCTGCGAGTCATTGGTTCAGTTTTTTCTCCATTTAATTATTGACAGTGCATTTCATTTTTGTGAAATCTCTTGTTAATAAAATTTCATATACTGAACCATCACTCGCCCTCGTGCCAAATCCAACCAGTATGTGTGTGCGTTTGAGGAATAGATGGCTGTGCAGGAATCTTTGTCTTTTTAGTTTCTCTGCCATGGTGTATGTTCCATGTAAGAATAACCCACCAACTGTAGATATTGTCATAAACCCACGGGAGTTCATGGTGATGTCTCTCTTGTGAATTCCAAAAAGTTATTTCATCCACAATGTCCTGCAAACCTCAAAATGTCTGTCACATTTTCCTTGCAATATTGTGCCGAAATTCTCACGCTGTAGAAACAAACAATGTCAAAACGATCTGGTTTTGCAAGGGGGTCAACTGTCTTTTTGGCCTGTGCTCGGCGGCCATCTAGGGAAACCTACCAAACCCATACATTTCTGAAAACTAGACACCGGGGGCTTCCAGGGAGGTATGGCTTGCGTGGATCCCCCAACGTCTCCTTACCCAGAATCCCCTGCAAACCTCAATTTTAGCTGAAAAAATTACTTTTTTCACACATTTTTGTGTGGGAAAGTTGTGGCATCACCGGGCTCACTCAAATTTCCCACCTCCCAGCGTTCCCCTGTGTCTCCCGGTAAAAATGGTGCCTCACTTGTGTGGGAGGCCCAAGTTCCCGCGACAGGCAAGGGCCCAAAACGTAGTGAGCTGACTTCAAATTTGCCTATCTCAAAACCACCTGGTTTTGCAAGGGGGGTCACCTGGGTTTTTGGCCCGGTGCTCTGCGGCCATCTAGGGAAACCTACCAAACTCATACATTTCTGAAAACTAGACACCCGGGGGCTTCAAGGGAGGTATGGCTTGCGTGGATCCCCCAACGTTTCCTTACCCAGAATCCCCTGCAAACCTCAATTTTAGCTGAAAGAATCACTTTTTTCACACATTTTTGTGTGGGAAAGTTGTGGCATCACCGGGCTCACTCAAATTTCCCACCTCCCAACGTTCCCTTTGGGTCTCCCGGTAAAAATGGTGCCTCACTTGTGTGGGAGGCCCAAGTTCCCGCGACAGGCAAGGGCCCAAAACGTAGTGAGGTGACTTCAAATTTGCCTATCTCAAAACCACCTGGTTTTGCAAGGGGGGTCACCTGGGTTTTTGGCCCGGTGCTCTGCGGCCATTTAGTGAAACCTACCAAACCCATACATTTCTGAAAACTAGACACCCGGGGGCTTCCAGGGAGGTATGGCTTGCATGGATCCCCCAACGTTTCCTTACCCAGAATCCCCTGCAAACATCAATTTTAGCTGAAAAAATCACTTTTTTCACACATTTTTGTGTGGGAAAGTTGTGGCATCACCGGGCTCACTCAAATGTCCCACCTCCCAGCGTTCCCCTTGGTCTCCCGGTAAAAATGGTGCCTCACTTGTGTGGGAGGCCCTAGTACCCGCGACAGGCAAGGCCCAAAACATAGTGAGGTGACATCAAAATTGCCTATCTCAAAACCACCTGGTTTTGCAAAGGGGGTCACCTGGGTTTTTGGCCCGGTTTCGGCGGCCATCTAGGGAAACCTACCAAACCCATACATTTCTGAAAACTAGACACCCGGGGGCTTCCAGGGAGGTATGGCTTGCGTGGATCCCCCAACGTTTCCTTACCCAGAATCCCCTGCAAACCTCAATTTTAGCTGAAAAAATCACTTTTTTCACACATTTTTGTGTGGGAAAGTTGTGGCATCGCCGGGCTCACTCAAATTTATCACCTCCCAGCGTTCCCCTGGGTGTCCCGGTAAAAATGGAGCCTCACTTGTGTGGGAGGCCCAAGTACCCGCGACAGGCAAGGGCCCAAAACCTAGTGAGGTGACATCAAAATTGCCTATCTCAAAACCACCTGGTTTTGCAAAGGGGGTCACCTGGGTTTTTGGCCCGGTTTTGGCGGCCATCTAGGGAAACCTACCAAACCCATACATTTCTGAAAACTAGACACCCGGGGGCTTCCAGGGAGGTATGGCTTGCGTGGATCCCCCAACGTTTCCTTACCCAGAATCCCCTGCAAACCTCAATTTTAGCTGAAAAAATCACTTTTTTCACACATTTTTGTGTGGGAAAGTTGTGGCATCACCGGGCTCACTCAAATTTCCCACCTCCCAGCGTTCCCCTGGGTCTCCCGGTAAAAATGGTGCCTCACTTGTGTGGGAGGCCCAAGTTCCCGCGACAGGCAAGGGCCCAAAACGTAGTGATGCGACATCAACATTGCCTATCCAATGTTGTACATTTTGTTTTGCGAGTCGCAATTTGATGCAAATTAAGACTCACAAAAGTGAATGGTTGTACATCTGGCCCTATGTATCTATTACTCGCTGTTATGTCAGAGACAGCATGGATCTGATAATCCAAGTTAAACACAACCCCTTTGACCCAGATACCGACATCCTTTGCTACCTAGACGTCGAAGCCCTTACTTGAATAATCGGCTTGGCATTGATTGAAAGTATACTTGACCATAGGCCACGACCACACGCTGTCCCCGCCTCCTTCATCCTACAAGTACTAACCTTATGCCTGACTCAAATTCTTTTTTTCTTCAATGTCAAATTCTGCCAGCAGTCAAGGGTACGTCAGTGGGCGCTGTTGTGCCCCAAATTTTGCGATATTGTACATGGATGACTAAGTGACCAAGAAAGTATTGAACCCCATTAACCCTTATCATGACAAAATAACCACCTGGAAATGTTATATCAATTACATTTTCCTCATTTGGCATGGCGACCAGCTGTCCTTGATGTCGTTTTTAGCATGGCTCAATTCCAACAGTAATGGACTCAGATTTACAACACACAGTAAAACAGAGATTGCCTTCCTAGGCCTGATGATCAGACAAATAGATGGTGAACTATTCTCTTCACTGTGCAGGAAACCCACAGAAAGAAACACTTTATAACTATATGGCAGTGACCAACCACATGCCTTACAAGACTCTCTTCTATTTTCACAGTTCCTCCGAATCAGACAAAACTGTTCATTCAAGGAGGACTATTTCCAAGAAGATTGTGTCCTACCTGACAAACTTATGTCTAGGTGATGCCCAAGCAAATTAGTCGCAAATCAATCAAGAAGGTCTGGTACTGCCCACGTGAGATTCTTCTTACACCTAAAGCCATAATTGACACCCCTAATTGCCCAGTGTGAGTCACAACTTTCTCACCAATATTTAACACAGTGAAAAAGTTTATTCTAAAACACTGGCCCACATTGAACGCTGGTGAGGTCAATATTGAATGCCCAATTTTGCATTCCAGAAAAATAGGAATACGAAAGATCATTTGGTCAGAGCCACCCTTCCTTCATCCAAAAAACCTACACAAACACTGAATGACTTCTGGCTCCTTGCTTCTCTAACTGGCCACTCGAAATGTGGAAATTGTGTTGCATGGCAGTTTACTATTTAAAGCAAAGAATTTGGGTTTGATACCATCAGAATTTCCCTTGAACAATTTTCTAATTGTAATACTTCTATAATTAATATCATAATTGTTTTAAATCGATCAACACGTCATCAACCTTCTGTACTTTCACTACACACATACATTATTATGCTGTGTCTATTTACTCCAATGTAATTTTTGCTGTCCTAATTATTGTATTTTTTGGCCACGCCTTTACAATTTGCCTGATTTCTTTCCTTGTTTCTCTCATTTAAAAAAACAAAAAAAAACTGTATGTGTTCCGCCTTTTTCTCTTTTTGTATTAAATGATTTTGTCCAGTTGGACAGCAATTTATGACTTGACTGTGGAGGTATGCGGATCGGCGGACACATTACTACTTTTTGGTTGCAACGTATTATGGTTGCGTCTAGGCCTGGGCTAAATTTCCGTTCCGCTCGCGGAAATTGCGACAATTTGACATTTTCGCGTTCCGCGGAGAGCGCGAAAATGTCAAAATTTCCACATTCCGCAGCTTACCGATAATTTGTTTCTTGCTCGCGCTGTAAAATAATACATTCTCGCGCGCGCGATCGCATTACCTGAATCCCCGCGTTCGCCGACAAGTTTTCCCAATCCGGTCGCGTTCTCCACGAGATGTTGGATTGTTGGTAGCCATTTGCGCTGTCTCGCGCCCGCAGTAATGTCATTGGTCGCGCGATCACGTCTTTCTTCTCGCGATCATGCACCGCGAGAAGAGTGAAAACAAGATGGCCACGCCCGCGAGCAACCGCATGGGTAAGTTGGCGAGCCGCGACCACGCAGAAAATACCGCGAACGGGCGGGAAAAAAACTTCCGCATCTTCGTGATATTTCCGCGTGTTTGCGGAGATTTTTAACATTTTCGCGATAATTTGCGAAAGTCACTTTCGCAAATTCCGCCCACCCCTAGTTGCGTCTAAAGGGTCGCGATAAAGGGAACATGTAAAGAGGAGACTGTCGATAAATTCATTGTGCGTAAGGTGACTGATTGCACGTAGCAGGATCGCAAATGAAGGTCCACTGACTAGTCACATATCACATAGAATGTGGACAGTTGTATTTTAATGAAAACGTGTTACCAATACTTAGGAGCACGTCGCTGACCCATCTTAGTGGTCCGATGGCTGCTCACATGCAGCTTTTGAAATATTTGGGACCTGTCAGACCCAGTGCCGGATAGTAGGATCTTATCTGTGAGGCTTCGGGATACTTTGCTACGCTGGGTGTACTACCATCTGGACTGCGGTTCCCTTACAGATTCCGTCAAGCTAGAACAGAGACTAGCTGTTCTCAATTCTGGCGTGTAGATTTCGACGTGATTGCCTTGAAAAAGTCATAGCAAAAGGCGAAACACGTGTCGACTATTGCGTGCTGGGATTGTTTTATAAAAAAGAACTTTTTCTACAACATGAATAAAGACTGCTGAACTACATGAACAATGACCTTTCTGGATCTTTGCTTCAGATCAATATTGTTGTGTCTTGTCCACTCTTAGAATTGGGATTTATACCGAATGTTCCCACCAATTTGATCTCAATTGTTTATAGATCAATAATACACGTAATGGTGTGCTGCCAGAGCCTCGGTTTGTTGATATAAGTGATTGCACATTTGTTTGTGCTAACAATTCCTTTAGGTGATAGGTGTTTAGGGCGGACTTAGCACCCTTTTGTACAATAGAACGCACTATTTAGACTTTACACTAGGGGTGGGCGGAATTTGCGTAATCGCGTTACGCAAATCTCCGCGAAACGGTAAAAAATCTTCGCGAACACGCAGAAATTCCGCGAACACGCGGAATTGCTTGTTCGCGATACTTTTTTCCTGTTCGCGATCGCTGTTTGCGTGCTCGGGGTGAAATATCTCGCGAACACGCATATTGAGAACGCGAACAAGCAAAAAATTTCGCGAAGTCGCGGAACGCAGATTTTTGGGCAATTTCGCGTTCTCCGCGGAACGCGAAATTGCCCAAATTCCGCAAATTCCGCGAACGGAACGGAATTTACCGCCCAGGCCTACTTTACACGCAAAAATTAATGATGAATCACAGTATATTTGTTGAATGTGCGGATATTTCCCTTTAAGGGAACACTACTACCTATGTTTCTATGTTATATAGCAATTTATAGGTATCATTGTATTTCTATATAAAGATTTGTTCTGTCTATCCCTTCTTCATGAGGGACCTCTGTTTGTATATAAAAAACTTTGTACCCAAGGTCCCTTACCACGGATTGGATTCCCTTGTTCTTGTAAACCCCAAAGAAAGGAGCGGCGCAAAGGAACATAATAGGTGTGTTTTGACAAAATTAGTCAAAAAACCCTAAGGCCTTTTTCTCTCAAGCAGTACACTTCTTTAACATATAGTAAGGGATGGTATAAAGTGTGACGTAGAAGTTATGTAGGATGGGGTGTGGTCTAGGGGTACTCTAATCAGTTGTTCAGGCTCCTTTTTTAACATTTATTTATTTTTCTAATATATATTTTTATATTTACATCATAGAAATGCCATAAAAGATTTCTGGAGAAGTTCTCCATAAGGCTAACAGATGTCAACGCCATTAAAGGGCATCACAAAGAACCTTCTAAACTGCTAGACATCAACAGTCGATGATAAATGGTGTGTGCTCTAGGACACACCATGCTTTGACTCTGCATATGTCTGTCCTAGAGACCCAGTGCTGTCTTTAAACCTCACACACTTTACAAGTCAAGCCTACAACCAGTATATCGACACTCCTACAGGAACTCTATTTCTGCAAGGGACTGGAGACCCTAGTGGTTGGAGCTTACAGTCCCAGACACGCACCAGCAACATATGTGTAATACAGTTGAAGGGAATCAGTAGCAATACAAACACCCAAAAGTGAATTGCTTTTCACTAAAGAATCAGAAGAAGAAGCAGATGATCTCTGAGCTACAAATAGTTTCTTTAGACCTCTCCTTAAAATAGACCATTACACTTCAGACCTGTCCCTATAACCCGAAGGCCTCTAAATGTTCAACGGCTGAGGTGTCTAATTTAGATGTGTTCTCCAGAGGTCCATCCTCATGACCTACTAAAACCAGCCCTGAGAGTCTTTTGTACTGTAGCCATGAAAATGAGCCGCCCATAGAGGACCCTTATTCTGTATATACAGGGTTTCTCAAGGCACTGACAGGGGTGGTGGGGATTTCTGAAACACCAGTCGAAGCCACGCACTGTGGTCTTTCTAGTGTAGACCCATGGGGCTGCAAGCATCTGTATGGCAAACACCTGTTCACACTCCCGACGATTCCTACACCTCTGTGGCCCAGAGCTATTATGACCAACATTTAAATTCTCAGTACAATATGTCCCCTATTACACCACTGAGCGCATACGATCTAACCAGCCCCCTGTCAATTGTATTCCACCATCATCTGTCTCAACATATCCCAACAGTAGGACAGGCTGGAGTTGATGTCAAAATCAAAGTTTTGTAGCAACAGCAAGCAGGGAACCATCCCCCGGAGCACCAGGGTGTTCGCACTGGGACCCTGTTTCTTCGATCTCTCCAAGTCCAGCCTCTTAGAACGTGGCTGTTGAGGGTAACCAGAGAACTTCCCTTGGGATGCTTCTGGGTAATATGCATCCTGCCCAAATGGCCACCGGTAATGCCCTAAGAATATGACAATAAAACTGTATCAGGGACATATATTAAAGACATACAACAGGCTGTCAGAAAGCTAAAATGCATGCTAAACTGTAGGACCTTAAAACTGGGGAAGGCAGAAAGCGAGAACAGACCCGTGGCGGATACCAATCGGGAGATACTGCAAAGGTTGGAAAGGTGTAGAGGAGAATTGTTACAAGCATGTGAATCTGCCACTACAGACATAAGGCTTATACCAGCATAACCAGGCCTACTGCGACTGATAACGAATCACAGTTCCATATTTACAGAAGCTTCAAAGATACACCTGCACACAACCTAAAGCAGACACCCCAAAATGATTCACCAGAGAGCTCACCAACAAACACTATTCCCCAATCTGAGGATTCAGAGCCAGAGTTTTTAGAGCACATTAGAAGTTACAGGCAACTGTAGAGAGATTTAACGCTACAGAGCAATATAATAAATGTAGGTTTGTTAATATAGAGCGCATATGCTCCTCTGATCATTGGGTTTTAGATGTCCATCAGCCAGTGCAAACGCTCATAGAATGGTTTTTATACAATATGGGGCCTAATGATTTCTTCCAACTACTCTTCCAGGGGCAGAGCCTTGATAGCCCATTGTTCACCAGACGAACACCCTGTGATGTGTTTGATGCTGTGGGACTTTTTGAGAAGTATTTTGCTTTTATAGTGAAAGTTCTTTACCACAACGGGTCTCAGAAGTACTTCACAACTGGGGAGCATGTGAAAAACAAGACAGTATGTGTTCTCCACCATGAAAATCACATTTATGGCATCTTGAACTTTAAGAGCTTTCTAGGAGCCAAGTACGTTGCGCCCAATGTGACCACATCTACAACACTCAGGCAAATCACAAGTGTGAAATGCACCGTAAGATGTGTCAAAGGGATGGATGCATGGTAGTCACTGACCCGAAGGTGAGATGTAGAACCTGTAATCTGTTTAGTCGCTTGCAAAACTGCTTGAGCATAAACAACAGTAATGTTATGTGCATCCTTTAAATTGATTGTGCGGGGTGTAGGCACATTACAGAAGATCACAAATACAAACTCATGAATGTCCCAGGGCGTAAGGCATCTTTTCAGGCTGGAACAGAACACATGTGTTAGATGGTTAAACAAAGACACGAGACAAAACAGAAACAACATAGTGTTTGATATAGAGGGTACACAAGAGACAGGTATACACCAGCCTAACTATATTTATGCTCATCATCTAACTTCTGATGACAACTTGGAGTTTGTTCATGCGTGAACAATTTTAACAGCACTTTCAATCAACCAGATTTCAAAGGGTATACTCTGATGGTGTATAACTCAAAAGCGTATGACTCTTTCTTTATTTTGCAAAATAAAGATTTGTGAAAAGATGGCCATATAACGTATCACCCAGGGCTCCAAACTGATGCTGTTAACAGCTGTACCATTACAAATAAGTTTAATAGATACTCTGAATTTTCTGAATTGAGCAAGCTGCCAAAAGCCTTTTGTTTTCCCGGGTGTGAAGGTTATTTCCCACACTTTTTAACACCTATGCAAATCAGAATTATGTGAGCCCCATGCCACCACCCGACAGCTACGGTGTGGAGTATATGATGCCTGTGGAGAAAAAGATATTCTACAATGGTATGGTGAAAACCTTGAAAATAAGTTTCATTTTCAAACAGAGTTGAAAGCTTACAGTCAGGCTGATGTAATGATCTTGCGAAAAGCTTGCAATCTCTTCAGCAATGTTGTGGTGGAGAGGACTAAACAGGAAAACATTTTGAAATCCAACACACTCAAGATGACAAAATCCATAGAATACATAGACCCTTAGCAACATATTACGCTGGCTTCCATCTGTATGTCTATCTCCAAACAAATTTTTAAGACCTGAAAACATCGCTCTAGTACCGCTAGACCTTTAAAACGGTAAACAGAAATGTTATTCAACCCCCTTTATCCAGTGGCTTATGTACGTCTCTGCAGAGGAAGCCATCCATATTCAACACACATTCTTGGGTAGTGAATACCGCTTGGGTCCTCATTACCGTGGGTACTGTTGGACTTGGCCCTTTTTGCAGGGTTATCCCCAAACATTTTGCTTCTTCCTCCAATTTTTTTCTGACTTGTTGATGTTGGCTTTAGGGCTCTGTCAAAAAGAAAGAGGGGTGGTCGTAATACTCCACAAGCACCTGGACACTACACGACAAGAAAAACAGTTGGTTGCTGCGGAATAGATCAAGGAAAATCATTTTGGACAAAGAAGGAAACCTTAATTAATCCCTCAAGGTAGACAATTTCTCCAAGAAAAGCACATATGTTTTGTTAATATATACAAATACACGCCAATCAATATTCTAGGTTATGATCATATCATTTATATTTGTCACGCACCAATTAGCTGAATAAACAAACAATAACGTACTACACAAAAAGTGTTTTTAGTTATACGTATATACATGTGGCATACATAAACACACATATAAACAAATTAAAAGATTCCTTGATGCCCTAATGTCTTTAAAGGATTGCAAAGAAACACTTTCTTTTAATAAATGATGGTTTGCAACCCATAGTGAAGAGATAGCCCTTAGTCCAGCACCATTAGGCGCAAGGTTAATCTGACGCTCTGTACACTCTTACAAGGTACGGAGATTTTTCTTTACTGCAATGTCTTATTTTATATGAGCTTCTCTTTTATGTCAGGTCGACGCGTTTCAGCCCTTTTCATCTGGGCCTCATCAGGACTCGGGGCACAAAGGGACCGACAACAGAACAAAGTTCAAGTCTTCATATTTACATATATACACACATATGACTCAGTCTATATACAGTGGATCTCACAGGCGATAGATCTCTAACAAGTTACAGACCCGTAGGAGTTTTATGCCACTCAGATTTTCCTGTGGGCGACATAGAGCAGGTAGGGGTGCAGAGCGTGTGCAAGGACAAACAAATAGAGTCAACATTCTTGCAACCACCGTGCCGAAGTTCCTAGTGTGAAACACCTAACCAATCAGAAATGGTGAAGGTGAAAATATAGGCCCAACAACCGAAAGTAGAAGTAATAAATAAAGCCAAATCACGACGACCGCAACCTCTATCCACCTCGTGATTCTTAAATGACCCGCCTTATGCTGGAATGTGGATAATTAAAAGTGATACAAGTGCAGGACAAGGAAAGAATACCGATAACTGCTATCTGCAGTTACCTCCACAGATCACTGGTGATGAAGCACAAATAAGAAGTACGGCGGTTCCAGGGGCACGACACTGTTCGTGGGGAGCTGTTCTATAAAAGTAATAATGAAAACAGATAAGGAAATGTAAAAAAGGGAAACAATTACAGTCAGGGGTGCCCTATGTAGCCTAAATGTATACCTACTGATTGAAAACCAGGGCGGTGCTCCTTCGTTAGTTCCGAGCAGACCCCAACTTTACTAGCCGGCAGATGACAAAATTCCGCTTTGCGCCCAACAATTACTTCCAATGCAGAAAATTCTAAACAGGGGAATCTATAGAATGGAGAATGCAAAGAGGTTACAATCTAAACGGATCTACTTAGGTATATCAAGCAGCACTAACTCAAGTAAATGCTTATCGGAAAAAAATGCTCCGTCACCTCGTCGTTAGAAAACAGTCATGACCATGGTCAGAGACGCAGAAGTACCGCATAAAAAGATTCCTTATTATTGGCCATAGACGACAGACTCAGTGCGGCTGTGTATCTTGTCGGAAAGCTCCGAAATGAGGGCAGACTCGAGCCCAGTTAAACTATAAGAGTAAAATCCATGAGGGGCTCATGGCGACTGTATATCAAATCGGAAGGATCCAAAAAAGGAAAGCAGACTCAGACCCTTTTAAAATAATAAAGTTAATTCAAGGGGGCTATAGGGAATCCAGGAAACTATTCACCATTATTCTACCAAAACAAAAATATCTGGGTGTAATGAATCTGCAAAAATAAAATAAAAAATATGAATAAAGATAACAATTACAAAACAATAATAACTAAACTAGAGAAAAGAAAGGAAATAAGAGACAGAAATAGAAAAACCTAACATCAGTCATCTTCGCCCAATGTGCTCTTGCTCTCTGTGATGTCGTGATCATGACGCGATACGCCTGGGGCGTACGTGTCAAGTCACGTGACTTAAAAAGAATAAAAGTAGGTCGCACGCGCGCGTACGCCACTGAGGCTGCGCGGCGGCCCACGTTACACACCCACACTGTCCCCGCGTAATTATTTACACCCGCTAGGCCTGCAGTCACGAGCCACGAGGAGAACCGCGGAAGTGTCGCCCGACACCACAGAAACTGGCGACAAAGGGCGGGTGTACCCTCGCTGACGCATGGTGCGCTGGTGTGGCGGCCGCGAGCACTCTTCTCGGCTCGCGGAGCTCGTGCCCCAGTGCAGCACGGTCGGCCGATTCGGCTGATTCCAGCACCCTCTGCGGCGAGCCTGGTGCGCGGAACGATCGCACTACCCGGCGGCGCTGCCGGCAAAGCGCGTGTGGCGCGTGCAGGAGGTGCGCGATCACCATGTGGTCCAGGCCTGGAAGTGGGCCGAGTTGCTGCCCCCACGGGAGTGAGCTCAGCGAGTGCTGCCCGGTGCCCTACAGGAGGAGAAGCTGCTCTTGAAGTTGACTGTGAGTACTGGTGGCTGAGTGTCTGTGGCCCCAGGTGAGAGGAAACCAAGATATCCCCACATAGCAGCAAGGCAGCCCAGCTCCCCACTGTTGCACCCAGGAGAGTTGGCCAAATAAGCAGGAGTGTGCCCGGTGAGAGGAATACCCACGAGGCCCAGATGTCCGACAGGCAGGAGAAGTACACGCAGAGGCCCAGGGGGACAACGCACCGAGCTACATGCCAGCCATGTCTACAATACCGCCAATAGAACCCTTCATAGTGGAAGGGTCACCGTCTTCGGTTGCGGCGAAATGGAAGGACTGGGAAGATCGGCAACGCATATTTTTCGAGGCCACCAATGTCCATAGGGACCAGAAAAGGGCAATGATCATACACCTGGGTGGAAAAGACATTCACAACATTGTCAAGACGCTCATGGAAGCCACTCCCAAAACACACCTAACGCTGATAGCTGCCCTTAGCGAACACTTCGAACCGGTGGCCAACTGCGACTATGAGAGGTTCATCTTCCGACAAGCCCGCCAATTTCCGGAGGAATCACTTGACACGTATCACGCTCGCCTAAAGAACCTGGCGGCTACTTGTGGCTTCCGGGACGAGACGGAAGAAATTAGAGGGCAGAACATCCAGGGGTGCGCATCAGCCAAACTGCGAGAGCGCATACTGGAAGAGTCTGGGAAGCCATTGGCGGAAATCCTGACGATGGGTCGGACCAAAGAGCTGTCGAAAGCTCGGGCAGCACACATGGAAGTGGTTCTTCAAGCGCCAGTGAAGACTGAACCTGTAAATGCGGTGGCAGCGAAGCCCATGCAGAAATGGTGCAATAAAGGAGCGGGAACTTTATCCCCAGAACAGCCAAAGTCGTGTGGATACTGCAGGGGACCACCGCACGCAGCAGCAGAGTATCCGGCGAAAGGGAAGAGATGCTCGGGGTGCGGGCATTTCAATCACTTCGAAAAGGTATGCCGGTCAAAAAAGTACCGCAGGCCCCGCCGAGCGGCGAACACCATCAAGGAAGGAGATCCGATACCCAGCGACATGGATGACGATGAGGAAGAGGAGAGAGTGGTGCACAAGATCCACATGATCGGCACAGCCACATGCAAAGAAAGACGCCTACCACAGTGTAACATCCGGGTAGGGTCGCAAGAGGTCACCGCAGTCGTGGACACCGGGGCTACCATCAACATCATGGCCGCCACCTTACACAGCACAATGCACCCGAAACTGGCCTTACACCGCTCAACGATAACAGTGTATGCATATGGCCAAGAAGCACAGTTGAAAATACGTGGACGGTTCATCTCCCACGGCACGCAGTCGGTTACCACTAACATCTACGTCACGGAAGACGGCCAGGGAATGCTCCTGGGATGCCGAGCGGCTGAAGATCTGGGAGTGGTGAGATTTGGAATCCATGCAGCACATCCTGGGCGAATTTGAGGAGGTATTCCAGGGGATCGGAAAATTCAGAGGGAAAGAAATCCATCTCCACATCGGCCCAACGGTTCAGCCGGTTGCCCTACGACACCAGCGGATAGCGTTCCACCTAAGGCTGCTGGGGGAAGAAGAACTCAAGAAGCTAGAAGCGGCAGGGATAATTGAAAAGGTGTCAGGCCCCACTCCATGGGTGTCCCCCATCGTAGTCGCCCGGAAGCCCAAACAGCCGGCACGGTGAGAATCTGCATCGACATGCGACTCCCCAACGTCGCGATCAAGCGGGAACGCCACATTACTCCCACAATAGATGATCTCATAGGGGAAATGGCTGGCACGCGGTGGTTCTCGAAATTGGACCTCAGGTCCGGATATCACCAACTAGTACTGGACGAAGCCTCCCGAAATATTACAACTTTTCCACACATGTGGGACTCCGGTGATACAACCGATTACGTTTTGGAGTGTCTAGTGCCGTGGAGGTGTTTCAGAATGTGATACAAGAACTGATTGCAGGAATCCCGGGGGCAATCAATGTCATTGATGACATTATGATCCACGCCAAAACCATCCAAGAGCACAATGACCGACTGATCCAAGTGCTACGCCGGATACGAGAGGCTGGCCTCACGCTACACCGAGAGAAGTGCGAGTTCCTATGCACCAAACTGCAATTCTTTGGATACAACTTCTCCACGGAAGGGGTGAACCCCGATCCTGAGAAGGTGAGGGACATCAAAGAAGCGGCGGCTCCCACCAATGTCACGGAGGTTCGCAGCTTCCTTGGGATGGTCAATTACTGTGGAAGATTCATCCAGGACTTGGCCAACCTGACGGCCCCCCTGAGGGAATTGACCAAGGAATCCACCCCGTGGAAATAGGGCAGTGAACAAGCCCAGGCATTTGAGAAAATCAAGGAGTCACTCTCAGAAGCCACAACGCTGGCGTTCTTCGACCCCGCCAAGTTAACCCTAATTGCCGTGGATGCTGGTCCGGTTGGGCTGGGAGCAGTCCTCCTACAAAGGAAGAATCCTCAAGAAGAATGGGCTCCCGTAGCATTCGCGAGCAGATCCCTCACCGCGACGGAGCAAAGATACTCACAAATATAAAAGGAGGCCATCGCGATTCATTGGGGGTGTCACAATTTTCATTTGTACGTGTATGGCAAACCGTTTGTAGTAGCGACGGACCACAAGCCGCTGGTGTCACTTTATTCAGGGACCTCAACCAAGCCACTGCCACGAATTGAAAAGTGGATGCTGCAACTACAGAACTATAATTGTAAGATAGAATACCAACCCGGATCCAAAAATCCTTCCGACTACCTGTCCCGCCATCCTCGGAAAGCTACAGCCCAAGAAATGGAGGAAGCCGCTGACACGGAGGAGTATATAAGATGTGTCACTGCTCGATCCTGTCCCATACCCATCTCCATGGCCAGCAAGCCACTAGCCAGGATGAGTGTCTGCAGTGCGCCAAGGGAGCGTTCCGGAGCAGCAACTGGAACAAGGCCAAGGATGAGTGGAAGAGTTTGACAACCCTGGCACAACGGATAATGGACAGCTTGTACCATGTACGAGATGAACTCACCGAGCATGATACTGGGTGTCTGCTGCGAGGGCATCGGCTGGTAATCCCTACGTCGCTAACACAGAGGGTGGTAGATCTGGCCCATGTGGGACATCAAGGCATGGTGAAAACAAAGTCGCGACTCTGCACAAAAGTTTGGTTTCCACTCATGGATGACCTGGTAGAAGCCACGGTCCGAACCTGCCCCTCCTGTCAGGTCACGGGGGAGTCACCCCGACCTGCCCCTGTCATCATGGAACCTCTGCCGAGGGTCCCTTGGTCCCGAGTGAGTGTAGATTTCGGTAGTCTTCCGGACGGACGCCACACCCTGGTAGCCATCGATGACCACTCGAAGTATCCTGAAGTGGAGATACTGTCGGCACTCAGTGCAAATGAAGTCATACCCAAGATTGAGAAGATCATGGCTACCCATGGGCTCGTGAAAGAGATCAGGACGGACAACGGATCCCCTTTCCAGAGTCAAGAATTTGCTACATACCTGCAAGCACTGGGCATACATCATCGCCAAATTACTCCCCGCTGGCTACAAGCGAACGGGGAGGCCGAAAGATTCATGAGGACACTTAATAAAGTAATACGTATTGCCCATGATAAGGCTCAGTCCGTAGAGTTGGCCATATTCACCTTCCTCCGGAGCTATCGCCAGACACCTCACACGACCACTGGAGTTGCTCCCGCACATCTACTGATGGGAAGAATCGTCACTGACACAATCCCTCACCATCCGGAGTGACGACCAGAGACCCCTGAGGACAGTGCTATTGATGCCCGGCGACGGAACGCACATGCTCATGCCAGTACCCGGCGAAGAGCTGTTGTACCCAGTATCCTCAGAGGGGACACCGTGCTCCTCAGGAACAGAGCGCAAGGAAGCAAATTCCGTTTGAACTTTGAGAAAGAACCATGGACGGTGGAGTCTGTCTAAGGAACTTGCATCACGGCTACTCGTGGGAGGGAGAGAATAATCAGAAACGTATCCTATTTCAAAAGGTACAACCCACCGCAAGGAGAAGCAAGCCCCGAACAAGGGGGCAGCCCCTGTGACTGAAGGGGTGCGGAAGGCCGGGTGGAAGATGGTGCCACCGGAGGTGGATCGACAGAGGTGGCCACGGATAACCTAGGAGAAAATGACTATCCATGGTCTTCACAGCAGCGAGGGACACCTGACCCACCACTGAGCCCCAGGCGACAGTCTCACGAAACTGTGACTCCCAGTGAAGAGCCATGCGGAAGACCCTGAGACTCACAAGGACGAGGGGCGTCGCAATACCATCTGCGGAATATTCCTGAGCCATCCTGTCGTCTTAAGGACTACCTCACATAAGACTGTTCTGTATATTCACGTTAAATTTGCACTGCTTGGGGTAAGAGTGAATATCGGGCGGAAATTCCAATGTCAGAAAGGTTTTGAGAAAAAGTTTTGGTTTTGTGTTTGTTGGTGAGGAATGTGATGTCGTGATCATGACGCGATACGCCTGAGGCGTACGCGTCAGGTCACGTGACTTAAAAAGAATAAAAGTAGGTCGCGCGCGCGTGTACGCCACTGAGGCTGCGGCGGCGGACCACGTTACACACCCACACTGTTCCCGCGTAATTATTGACACCCGCTAGGCCTGCAGTCACGAGCCGCGAGGAGAACCGCGGAGTTGTCGCCTGACCCCACACCCCTCTCAATCTTATCACTGGTTAAAATTTAGGAGTGAAATAGACAATATGTGACATAATGTCATAAACATTTCAAAAATAAAGTGTAGCTAACAATCACACAATATATATCCACGGGTCTAAAAGAAACCCGTCCTATAAATAGAACTCAGTTTACGTAGTCTAGACTGCCCGGTAGGGGACTAAACAAATCCACTGGGTCCTACCCAAAAAATGCTCGCCTATACTGTATATGTGAACATCTCTAGTCCCTGCTCATTGTTGTAAGAGAACCCAGATTTCATCCCTGTCGTTCAGGCCTGTTGTCACTGTATGGTCATTTTCAATCTGTCTGGCTTCGAGTCTATTAAGTCTTGTTTGTACATTTTCCTGGGTGGCATTTTGCAGTGAAATCAACACAGTCCAGTTAATGTCATTTTCAGTGTGCCCATGACTAGTATAATGTTTGTTATGTTTCGAAGTACGTGACCACAACGCACAGGGACTCAACGGCTGCAAATGACTCACACTACACACAGGGTTACTCGGTGTGTGCCGGAGGTCCTGTGCGACCTCCTGCTCATTTATTTATACTCTCTGGCCACGCCTGTCCAGAGAGTGATACATTGTGTGGGGTTTATTCCGGTGGCCTTCCCGGCATAGCCAAACACTAGACCTCTACATCCCTTCCCAAATTAGATTTTCACGAGACCTTGGCATAGTTTAACATACAAAGTCCGCAAGTCTCTGGCTCGGCTTGGGGTTAGGCCGGAGCTCGTACCTCTGTGATCGCATGCGCTGGCTGGCAGTCTGGCTGCTTATCTCAGGGCCTCCTGAGCTGGGTGTTGGTTCTTCTTCAGCCTCCCGATTCTCCGGCACTGCGTCTCTCTCTACTCCTTACGCCTGGCGGGAGTCAGATTCGTCATGGTATGCGTTCTCCCTAAGTTGTTGGCGGCTAGCCGGCTCACCTGGCTCCGGGACTTGGACTCGTTTGAACCACGACACATTTCGAGTTATGGTCTCCCCATCTTTCTCCGCCGTGACTGCGGTTACCTTGACATTCACCACCATCCATAGACCCGGCTCGTAGACTGTGCGGAAGTTGCCTCCACCCCGTCGATTCCTTACTAGCACTGTGTGACCTTGCATGATGATCCTAGAACAAGCTCTCCTTTTCATGCTGGCTTTCTCATTGGTTGCCAACCTGCGACCTTGTGTGCGCTCTGGGTCGTGCGGTTGTGGCTCCCAGTTGTCCGCCATAGGTAAAATGTCTCTCTGAGGCCCGGCCATCATCAGTGACCATGGCGCTCTCTGGGTGGTGCAATGCGGGGTGCTCCTGTATTCTCGTAGGAATGTCTGGAGAGCCACCTCGGGGTCTGTTTTATCTGCCAGGGCGATGCGAAATACTTTATTTATTGTTTGCATGAAACGCTCTACTTCCCCATTTGCTTGAGGCCACTGTGGAGTTATGCGGCGATGCTTGATCCCGAGGTGTGCCAGAAATTCTTGGAATTCTTCCCCTTGGAACGGGGGTCCATTGTCCGTTTTAACGTCTTGTGGTAGTCCGAATAGTGTGAATGTTTTTTCCAGCACTGGTCTCAGGTGGTGGAACGCGGTGGATGGGAGTATCTCCACGACTGGGTATTTGGTGTAGCTGTCCACGATGACAGCTGTTATCCTCCCATCCGGGAAGCTTCCAAAGTCTAGGCTCACCCAGGACCATGGGGACGGGGCTGGCTCTTCTGTTATGATGGGTGCAGGAGACACCTGACTACTGGTGAGCTGACATGCTTGGCAGTTCCTGACAATCTTCTCGACTGCTTCATCTAGCCCGGGGAACCACATATTCTCCCGCATCTTGGACTTCATCCTGTTAACCCCTTGATGGCCTTCGTGCGCCAGTAGGGTGGTCTGCTCTTGCAAGTCTGCTGGTACTACAATCTTGGAGCCTCTCAGGATTATGCCATTGACCGTTCCACTCAGTTCATCTCGGATCTTCCATATTTTCCCCAGCCGACTTCGGTCGGTTTCAGTCCATCCGCTGACGTTGTGTAGGAAGTGTTCCCATGACCCGGTCTTGAGGGCAGTGCTCACTCGCTGGAGGACCGCGTAGTTCTCTGTGTGTCTTTTGATTTCTTCAATAGTGAGGGCCTTGGGACAGGCCCACTGTGAGATCATGTTCACGTAGTCTTCCATTTGCTGCTCCTGGTGAGAGTTGCCGTCAGCCGGGTTTGACGGGTGCCGCGAAAGGAAATCGGACGGGTTTTTGGCCCCTAGTCTGTAGACCAAATCCATTTGGTAGTGCTGCAGTTGTATGGCCCAGCATTCAATCCTTGGCGGTGGGTGCAACGAGGTGCCTTTGAACACTGCTAGTAGCGGTTGGTGGTCTGTTACGACTCGGAAGGGATGCCCACTGAGGTATAGATGAAAGTGATTACACCCCCATTTGATAGCGAGTGCTTCACGTTCAATTTGTGAGTATCGGGTTTCTGTCGCCGTAAGCGCTTTGCTTGCGAATACTAAGGGGACCCATTTTCTGGGCTCTGCTTCTTGGGTCAACAGCGCACCCAAGCAGACAGGGCTGGAGTCGACTATCAGTTCAGTTGCTCTGGCGGTGTCGAAGTACGCCATGGTTGTCTTTTCTTAAAGTGCTGCTTTTACTTTGTGGAAAGCTTCGGCTTCTTTCTGACCCCACACCCATACTGCGTCCTTCTTTGTCAGCGCCCGCAATGGCTCGGATATCGTGGCTAGGTCAGGAATGAAATGCCCGCAGTATGTTGCCATTCCAAGGAAACTCCTTACGTCCGACGTTGTCTGCGGGGCCGGAGCATGTTGGATTGCCTGGGACTTCTGTTGATCTACTTTCACCCCATCCTGGCTGAACACGTACCCGAAGAAATCGATGGACTTCTTGAAAAACTGACACTTGTCCCTGTGGAGGGTCACCCCATATTCAGCCAGGTGCTGGAGAGTTGCTCTCAGGTGTCGGTGATGTTCTTCACTGGTTGCTGAGTGAATCAGAATGTCATCACTGACATTTAGAACTCCTTGAAGTCCCGATAATAGTTCTCTTATTGTGTGTTGGAAAATTTCTGCAGCCGATGAAATGCCGAAATTCAACCGTTTGTATCGTCGGAGGCCCAGGTGGGTCCAGAAAGTTGTAATGTACCGACTTTCTTTGGCCAGCTTCAGTTGGTGATATCCGGCGTTAAGATCCAACTTAGAAAACCACCGGGAGCCGTTGAGATCCACCAGGATGTCATCTACGGTGGGTGTGATGTGCCTCTCCCTTTTGATGGCTTGGTTGGGCATGCGCATATCAATGCACAGCCGGATCTTCCCTGGCTGCTTCGGTTTCTCCGCTATCACCATTGGTGACACCCACGGGGTGGGTCCTGTTACTTTTTCCTTGACCCCTTGCCGTTCCAGCTCTTCCAATTCTTGTTCGACCAGTGGCCGGAGGTGGAACGGTATCCGTCTGTGTCGCAGTGCTACGGGCGCCACCGCTTTATCAATGTGAAGCTTCACAGGTGGTCTTCTTATGCTCCCTAGACCTTTGAATAGCTGTGGGAACATCTCCAAGACACCTTCTGTTCGTAATGTCCTCACCGCGTTGGCGAATGTTACAAGGCTTAAATCCTCTGCGGTGTGGCTCCCTACTAATATGTCCGCCTCTCAGTCGACCACGTGAAACGTTGTGACCACTTCATGATCCTCAGCTTTCACTTGAACTGTCATCTTGCCTTTCAGAGGTAGTGGCGTTGTGCTGCCCTATGTGAAGATCTTCACTCGTGACGGTAGTAGGGCTGGCCTTGGGTTTAACTGCTTGTATTGTTGGCACCCCATGACATTTACTGACGCCCCTGTGTCGATGAGTGCCGTCACGGTGGACCCCTCGAGGTTAATGGTGCGAGTTGGCTGCGGCCGTCATCTCCGCTTGAGATCATTTGTGAACGAGATCATGTGGCATTCTCCTTCTTCATCTGTCGACGAGTCCTCGAGGTACTGTCGGCGTTGTCCTGCTGGCCTACTTCCCTGTGCGGCTTCTGGTTCGTCCAACGTCAACTGCTTGACTGTCCTGGAGGGCGGCTTGTGGTTGGCGGTTCCTCTGTTCCTCATGCCTCCCCGACACACACTTGCAAAGTGGTTGGGGATGTTGCACTTCGAGCATACCTTGCCCCGTGCTGGGCATTCTTCTGGCAAGTGTTCTTCTCTCCCACAATATCCACATTGTGGTTTACGCGCACTTCTGGGCTGCCACCTGCCTCAGACTGCTTTCTGCTGGGTGCGTATTGCATCTACCTTCTCAGTCTTTACTGTTGCTGCCGGCTCTCCTGGTTGTATTAGGGCGGCGTCCATGGCTATCGCTCTGACATCCGATAATTTGTGAGATCGCACTAGCACCAGGATGTCTTCCAACGAAATGCGGGGCTGTCGGAGTATGAGGGTCCATAGGGTTTTGTTGAGGCACCCCTGGATCACTTGTGACCGTACCTCCTTGATCTGGTCATCCTCGGTGCACGTGCTGGCTAGTTCTCTTAGCCGTGCGTGGAACGCGTCCATTGATTCTCCTTCTCTTTGGCGTGCCTGGCGGAGTTTAAAACGTTCGTAATCGGGGTTTAGCTGGGGGTCGAAATTAGCATTTAGGGCCCTCACCGCTGCGTCGTAGTCCGTCGGGGCTCCTGTGTTCGGGAGATGCGCAAAAAGTTTGTATATCTCCTCCCCTGCAAAGTGAAGTAACAGGGAGCGCTTAACAGCCCCAAATGTCTCTCTGATGGCGATAAAGTAGTTATCCAACCTGCTGATCCATACGGTCCATCAGGGGGACGCGGTGGCTGGGTCAATCAGCTCACTAAAGGGCGGCAGTGCGCTTATCTGGGAGTGTTGAGGAGTTGGCAGCACAACTGGGACCACTGCCTGTGGGGCTGCTTGTTGTTGTAATGCCGATGCTGGTGGGTTGGTCATGTTGCTGGCAGGGTACAGTGCCGCTTAGCTTGTTATCCTTATGTGCAGCTAGCTGTCTTTTGTGATCTCTGTGGTGATACAAGGTAACCTGGGGGCCATGTTGTGATTGTTGAGGGCAGCTACTAGAGTGTTCTGCGGGGCAGACCAGGCATGCAGGCGTGCTGAATGTGCCTTTATTTTTCTTTAGTGCTTCCTTTTCTCCCCATTCACTGCGTGACTGCAGCCTCCTGGGCTTCGCGCCGGATCGTGGTGCAAGGAGGGGCGGGGCTTCGCGCATGTTTCTTCTGTCGTACTTTAATATTCAGGACCGCGTAGGGGACAGGGCTCTACCCCTGTCTATCCTGGTATTAGCAAACCGCAAATGGTTAATGCGGTATGTACGAGTGCTTTATATATCGTTCTAGCTATGAATGCACTATGTACACGTTGTTTTACATTACTTCGCGGGTTCCATTTTGGAAGCGGTGGCCATCTTGTCATTGCCCTCACATAGGCTATGATGAAGCAAAATACGGGCCTCACAGTACATGTGCTTTCCTTTTGACTTCTCTGTGACCTGGGCAGCTGGCTCTGCTGCCCCAGGTCAAACTGGTCTCACGAGCTCCCCTTCCTCCGTCCACCTGTGATTAGCATCAGGGCTTGACCCATCATAAAACCCTTTCATTCTACACGAGCCCCCGGCTAATCTCTTTCACACCTGACTGTTCCTGCTTTATGACTTGTTTCTATCAACAGAAGCTGCCCGTGTTTTATTGGGGCCTATTGATATCTAATGTGGGATCTGAGCTTTGCTGTGTAAATCATTGTGGGCTGGCTTGATAGGAATGTGGGATGGTCATCATGACTCTGCCTTTTCTTTTGAAATGTACACTTGTATATTGCCGTATCATAAAACCTAGGAATGTATGCCTAAGGCAGGGAAAACTGTATTTAAGATGAAGTCCGTTTCTATGATTTTCAGCAGTCTCCTGAGAACATACACGCTGTTGTACTTCTAGGATACCTGTAATTGTTCTGCAGCCAATAAACGATCTTTGACTTCACCCAGAAGACTCTGTGTTTCTGTAGGTCTGGAACAGTGTGAACCCAGAAGTCATAGGGTGTGTGCCCCTGCACCGCTGGGACTAAAATACCCAGTACTTCAGTTTGGCGCCCAACTCGGGACGATTTCAGCGGTACCAGTCCAAGCCAGAGGTTCGTGAGGAGCTTCGTGTGGAAATTCCGGAGGAAGGCCGCCACTTCATCGACCCCTGCATGTCGATGTGGTCCGAAAGTCTTTTCTGCGAGGTTCTCCGCGTCCCGACGGCTACGAAGGAATGCTGCCCTGATTAATCAACCTGTTTTGGACCCTTGACGAGTTTTGAGAGAGCGAAACAATCGAGAGAGTCTTCTGGTGACGCCATCGATCAGCAATATTCAGTTAAGTATAAGTGGAGCGTCTCCCATTTGTTTGGTATCCCTCGGGATCGTTTTGATTTGGGAATTTGGAGTTTGCAAACACCAAAGCCAGAGGACTCGTGTATTCACGAGACTATCGTAATCGATAATCCTTTGACGTTTAGATCTAGACTAGTGAGCGAAGATGCCTGGTTCTAGAATATTTGGTAGATTGTTCTGTTTGGGTTGTGGAAGAGATTTCCAGCTGGAGTAATCATGTCCGGTTCCTCCGGTTGGAACTCCAACTTATGAGCTCTATGTAAAACATGGCGTAGACCCCATTGCATATAACGAAGTATGGATCCACTACACCAGAAAAGACGGTGTTTTAAAATGGCCCCAAAATGGTAGTTTCGATACCGATATTTTAGATAATTTGGAAATTAAATTGTTCAAAAAGAAAGCCCGGCCGGCGATGTTTGATTCTTTCCGCTTATGGCGAAAGGAAGCCAAACAGAAGGAAATTAAGCTAGCGAAAAAGAATAAAAGAGAGAGAGGTATGACAGTAATGCAAGCAGCTGTACAATTCAAAGACAATGAGGAGGAACAGATGAATGAGCAATTGCACAGGCAGCGTAAGTTAGGGATCGACAAATGTTACCCAGCTTTACCACACTCTAAGCAGAATGAGTTAGAAGAAAAGGAGAAAGATCCCCTGATGTCGCATTTGTTGAGTTCGCCACCCCCGTATGCTCAAAATGCCACGGCACCTCCCCAGCTTGTGAATATGCCACCTCCAGTTAATATACTGCAAGCCTTGCCGCTACCGCCAGCTGCTGCGCAGCCGGCTCTTATCCATATAGCGCAGCCCTCTCAAGGGCCGCCAGTTGTGTTTCCAACTGCCCCCGCACTTCCTGCGACTTTATCTAATTCAGCAGCTGCCTCCCCTGACACTCTTCCTTGCACCACTCCAGTACCTGTTTCTGCATCCTCTTTTCTCCCCTCTGTTTATCCCCCTGTTTTTGCCTCAGCTTCTCCTTCAGCGCGACAGCGCTTAGCTAATGTGGTTACTACGTTAATGTCGCCTCTCTTAGAGTCATCCAGTGCGACTCCTGGTTTACAGCGTAAGCAATTGCGTAGTCAGTTGCCTAACCCCGATGAGAAAAAGGTAATAGATCGCATGGCGCGTAGATGGATTGTTTTCCCTTCACTGTATGATGTGGAATCAGTTGTCAACGTTTTCCATCAGTGGGATGCCACAAAACAGAGATATGTGTTTGAGAAAATGTGTGAAATTCTCTGTGAAGAATTGGAGGATAGTGGTAAAGACCCGAGCCCGCAGGAGTTGTGTAGAGTGAGGTTTGATTTTGGAACTGGTACAATTGTGGATCGCGAGGTGGATAAAGCAGTTGCGGTTGTATTGTCCTTCAGGAATGATGATTGTCAACAGTCATTGTTTGAACAAGATGTCCTTGTGGGGAAAAAGGTAAAAGCGCGACAATACCCCAGGTATGGAAGGAAGCAGTTGCAGCTGATGCCGGTATCGCTGCTGTGCCAGCGCATTTCCAGCGTGTTTGGGTGCATGTCCCTTGGAAGCGTTCTGAGGTGTTAGCGCTTAAGCAGACATTGCCTGATCCCCGTAAAAACCCTGCAGGATATTATAAAGAGTTGTCACAGACGGCAGGGTCATGCGTTATGAATCTGGCCGACATAGACATGTTGTTTGGTAATGTTGTTCCACAGCCCCTATGGGGATCAATTCGTAATGCAGATCACGATGCAGAACTAGGTGCTACATGGGCTGACATTATTGCCGCTGACGCTAGACAAACTGGTGGCGCGAAACCTGAGCCTTTAATAGCAGAACTGCCCGGTAGAATCATCACGTATATGAAGACAATAATGCCCGCGATGCGCGTAAATTGGGACAAGCTATCTGCATGCAAGCAGAAGAAAGATGAGACAGTGTCAGACTTCTTTACCAGGTTTGAAGAAACGTTTATTGACCACAGTGGGCAAGATATGAGTACTGAGGGTGGCCAACGGTTATTTGTGGATAAATTTGTGCAGAATTTACTTCCTGACCTGTGTAAAAAATTGAAAGATTCAGAAAGTTCTTGGGCTGTTTCTTCTTCAGCGCAAAGACTGGCTACTGCACAGTATTATGAAAACAGAGATAAAGACGAGAAGGATAGAAGAGATAAGAAAACGAAGGAACTAAAGACGAAGGTCCTTTTGCAGCAGGCTTACCCGCCACGTGGAGGTCAGAATAATTATAGGCAACCCCAAGGTGTCTATCACCAACCCCAACAATTTCAGAACAATCAGCAAATGAACGGGTATTATCAACCACGTGTCCCTGTAGGTCCCAACCAATGTTCATACTGTAAAGAGGAAGGTCATTTCAAATGTAGTTGCCCTAAATTGATGCAGCGTAATGGCAATATATATGGCGCAAGAGGTAGAGGTGGTCAGCAAGCTCCTAGAGGCAGAGGGCGTGGAAATGCTCCCCAGAACGCGCGTCCTCTTCCGCCTCAAAATACCATCAATAGTTTTGATCAGCAAGCCAATGCGACTGGTAATACAGCTCAGTACTACAATAATGATTATTATGCAGAGGACGGCGATGCAGAAAATAATGATTACTAGGACAGCCGTAGACAGAGAGAGGGAGTTGTTTCAGTGCCAGTGGATCAGAGCGGACCGTATGTTGAGGTGACTACAGCAAATGTAACGGAGCCCTTTCTGCTAGACACTGGTGCTGCAAAGAGTTCAATCATGCATTCAAAACTCCCTGGCGCACCTTTGTCTGGCGATATAAATATTTCAGTAGGTTTTTCTGGCGCCCCAGTTAGGAACCCGATTTCTAGTCCCATGTCACTTTCTATTAGACCTTGCGAGCTGAAAGCACCCCTGATTCTAACAACAGGTTGTGGTGAGAATTTGCTAGGGTTAGATTTGTTGAAAAGATTGCATGCTACATTGTATTGTTCACCTTCAGGAGTACAACTTACATTAGGTAGGAAAGTGATTTCCCCGATGTACCTGTCTAAAAATACAATGCCGCCTGAATTGTCATCCCTTCCGGATGTTCTTTGGGCTACTGGTCCCAATGATGTGGGCCTCTTGGAGATACCGCCATACGTGGTAACTTTAAAGGCTAATGTCAGACTGCCACGTATTCCCCAGTACAAGATCTCTAATGAAGGCCAGAAAGCATTGTTAGACATTGTCAGCGACTTGATTAATAAGGGTGTAATTGAAGAGACAAGAGGCAACGTTTGCAACAGTCAGATTTTACCTGTTTTAAAACGAACGGACCCTTCACAGCCACCTGTTTACAAATTTGTGATTGATCTTAGAGAGGTTAATAAGATTGTTGTGCCACAGTTTCCAGTTGTCCCTGATATAACTGCCTTGTTAACGATGATTCCAGCCTCTGCTGCATGGTTTTCAGTGACTGATTTAAAGAATGCTTTCTTTAGCATCCCAATTGCAGAAGAGAGCAGAGACATTTTTGGCTTTAGTCTGGGAGGCCGAAGCTTCCGCTTCAAACGCGCTCCTCAGGGCTACTGTGAGAGTCCATCCATATACAGTCAAACTTTGAAAGCGCAGCTTGATGCACTTGTTTTACCTAGTGGCGCTATTCTGATTCAGTACGTCGACGATTTACTAATCGCCGCGGATACTGAAAAGATCTGCAAAGAAGCCACATTGTCATTGTTGCGCCATTTATCTGCTTTCCATCATAAAGTGTCTCTCTCAAAGCTGCAGTATTGTCGACAAGAAGTGACCTACTTAGGTCATCTCTTATCGAAGGAGGGAAGGAAACTGACCCCAGAAAGAATTCAAGCCATTACACAGTTGAGTGTGCCAAAAACACAGAGAGAAGTGCGCGCTTTCTTGGGCATCACTTCATACTGTAGGCATTGGATTCCTAGTTTTTCCTTGTTGGCAAAACCTTTGTTAGCCTTAACATGCAAAGACACACCGAATCCTATCCCATGGTCTGAAGAGTGCCAGAAAAGTTTTGTGGAATTGCGCAATACATTGTGTTCAGCTCCTGTGTTGGGTACCCCTGACTACAGTAAGCCTTTTACATTGTATGTTCACGAGAAAGATGGTTGTGCATTATCAGTGTTAACACAGCCTTTTGGCGACAGACCGCGCCCATGCGCATATTTTTCATCTACCTTGGACCCTGTAGCGAGGGCATTGCCAAGCTGTCTGAGAGCGACAGCTGCTGCAGCTATGTCTATCCGACAATCTGCTGGTCTGGTAATGGACAACACATTGATCGTTATGGTTCCACATGCTGTAGACACATTATTAAATAGGACCAAGACACAACACTTGACTAGTGCGCGATTATCAGGTTATGAGCTCACACTGTTAGCAAATCACATACACATAAAGAGATGCAATACGCTGAATCCAGCTACATTACTGCCTAATCCAGCAGACCTAGATGAGAATGAGCAACATGACTGTCTGTTTAGAACAGAAGAAGAGACGAAAGGGAGAGTAGATTTAAAAGATACTCCCCTGACTGAGTGTGATGGTACTCTATGGGTGGATGGCTCGTGTTTCAAGCTCCCTAATGGTGACACGACTGCTGCATATGCTATCACGACTTTACACACAGTAGTGGAAACTGCACGAGTGCCACATAATTCGGCCCAAGCAGCAGAATTAATCGCCCTCACAAGAGCATGCGTGTTGTCTGAAGGAATGAGAGTGAATATCTATACAGATAGCCAGTACGCCGTTGGCGTGGCTCACAATTTTGGGCGACTGTGGAAAGAACGTGGGTTCCTGACGTCGCATGGAGCTAAGATTCAGAATGGCAAGTTGGTGAATGATCTCCTTGAGTCGCTGACCCTACCGTTGCAAGTTGCGATTATGAAATGCAGTGCGCACAGGAAAATCACAGATGATGTTGGACGTGGGAATGCGTTTGCTGATGAAATCGCGAAAGAAACAGCACAGGATGTGAAGACTAGAATGTATGTTGCAGGCCCCGCAAGATGGGTTGATGATGTTGGGATGTGTGAAAACACAATAGAGAGTGTGAAGTCGCTTCAAGCTGAAGCTACAGAGAAATAATTAAGCAAGTGGAGAGAAAGTATGGGTAAGTTAGATGAGAATGGTTGTTGGATTGATCTAATAGAACATAGGCGATGGTTGTTGCCTGATGCATATGTGCTTCCAGTAGTTACGATGGCACATGGAATGGCACACATCAGTACAAAAGGAATTTGTAAGTTGTTGGCTCCAGTATGGCAGAATGCTGGGATTCCCAAGTGCGCAGAGAATGTGGTCAAGAATTGCATGGTATGCTTAAAGTACAACCCTGGTAGGGGAACCCCAACTCCAGCTGGTCATTGTGCACCCCCATCATATCCATTTGAAGTTTTGCAGCTGGACTTTATCCACATGGAAAGGTGCAACAACCTGAAATATGTGTTGGTGGTTGTTTGTGCTTTCTCCAAATGGGTAGAGGCCTATCCTCTAAAAGATAACACTGCCCTATCCACAGCCAAAGCCCTCGTGAAAGAGTTCTTCCCCAGGTTTGGAATGCCAAGAATGGTGTGGTGTGATAATGGAAGTGAGTTTGTGGGTAAAGTAATGAAGAATGTGTGTGAGGGTTTAGGCATCAAGCAAAAATTTCACGCTGCAAATCACCCCCAATCAGCTGGATTAGTAGAGCGCTACAACGGTGCTCTAAAACTTAAATTGGCCAAAATCCAGGCGAGCACCGGTCTTAAATGGCCTGACGCTCTGCCTTTAGCACTCCTGTCCACCAGAATGACCGTACACTCACGAGTGGGACTTAGCCCCTATGAAGTGGTCTTTGGCCGCCCGGCCAACGTATGGGGTGTGCCAAGGCCCACGAAATTTAGTGAGATTGAGCATCCAGTACTACTCGATTACCTGTATGATTTGACTGTTAAACTACGTGTTTTGCACCAACAGGTACATGATACTATTCCTCAAGCTTCTGAAACTCCTGGACACCCTATCAACCCTGGTACGTGGGTGCTGGTCCGAAATTTCCAGCGCAAGAGCAACGACGAGCCTCGCTGGATCGGCCCCCACCTTGTGCTTCTGTCAACGAGATCAGCGGTTCGAGTAAAGGGCAAAAAGAACTGGATCCACGCCACTCATGTAAAAAGGATCCCTTTGCCTTTGCCATATGACCAGTGGGTCCAGGAGGGTATCGCCGACTCTGAAACAGACACTGTACCTCGTTTTGTATAGGCCTGGGCAAAAATTTCGTTCCGTTCGCGGAAATTGCGATAATTTGACATTTTTGCGTTCCGCGGAGAGCGCGAAAATGTCAAAAATTCCGGTTTCCGCAGCTTGGCGATAATTTGTTTCTTGCTCGCGCTGTAAAATGATACATTCTCGCGCGCGCGCGATCGCCTTACCTGAATCCCTGCGTTCGCCGACAAGTTTTCTTGATCCGGTCGCGTTCTCCATGAGATGTTGTATTGTTTTTAGCCATTTGCGCTGTCTCGCGACAGTTCGCGCCCGCAGTGACGTCATGCGTCGCGCGATCACGTCTTTCTTCTCGCGATCATGCACCGCGAGAACAACTCAAAACAAGATGGCCGCGCCCGCAAGCAACCACATGGGTACGTTGGCGACCCGCAACCATGTAGAAAATCTCGCGAACATGCCGGAAAAAAACTTCCGCATCTTCGCGATATTTCTGCTTGTTTGCGATAATTTTAAACATTCTCGCGATAATTTGCGTTGGTTAATTCCGCAAATTCCGCCCACCCCTAGTTTTGTATCATTCAGTGATGCACGCATAAAAGACACAGTTTCAGACCAAGAGAGTGACAATATTCTGCAAGAGGCTGTGCCACTGTCAAATCGACTGGACACCACAGAGCCTGAACTTTTGTTCCAAGACCAAACAGCACCTGGCCGTCTCCGCTATAATTTGAGACCAAGGCCCATGGACAAATAAAGATTTCCTTACTATTTCCTTTTTGACATTTTAGCTCTCCCATCTGAAGGACTTTCTTGATTTTTGTTTTTCGAACCACCATCCGGGTTCAGCCGCAGGGTCGCGGTGCCAAGACTTTGGGGTACAGGCCGAAGACGTTAGGTCAACGGTTCTGATTGGTCTAGGGCGTTTCCCTGGACTGACAGGCGTACTCCTTAGCAGAAGAAACTCATCCGCCGCGAGCGGCCCGATTAGAGGATGGAATTTTTTAAGATGGAGAGACCCGTTGAGGAAATGAACTTTAAAGCAAAGATATGTAAAATTATGAGAAGTAAATGTTTTGTATTTCTGTGCCTATTTATACTGTGTAGTATAACAATGTTTACTGTGGGATTTGTGTTTCTCTCCTCTCAAAAGACCATTGCGCCCACTGTACAGCCTATACCTTTTTCTACTGCCTCCTCTCACTCTTTTCACCCTCTGCCTGAGCACGAACAGACCAGACGATCAGAGTTTGTAAATAACTCGTTTATCCAGCTCTTGCACCAGCACCAACTAGTAATGAATACGACCAATTGCTGGGTGTGTGGGTTAATGCCACATACCATTAACAAGGGTATTCCCTATTTGGTGCTGCCATTTAGTTACAATGGATCGTCATGGGCATTCCAGACCATGTTCCTTTATGCTCTAGATGCTTACTCCCCGCGACAACCGCGTTCCATCAGACCTGGTACAAATAATAAAGCCTTAGTGAGAGGAATTGCTGATATGAGTAGGGATATTGATGCATACTCATCCATTCCCAAAGAAGAGCTGAGAGCTTATGTAGGGTGGAACGCGACGGGGTATAGTATTAGTCTGGGTGAAAGACAGCGAAAAATCTCATCTCCAATCTGGGTCGTACCCCACATAGGTCGGTTCTGCTTACAGGGTAATGGTCAGAATCCTAGAGCTCAACTGGGGAGAAGTGACTGTACTGAAACGTACACTTTCCCGTCACAGTTCTCCCCTGCGTTTTTGGCTGCCAAGGGTACATATTTCATCTGCAATGACCGAGCATATATATGGTTGCCCCCTGGTTTCTCGGGCACATGTTATATTGCGAACTTGCTACCGCCGACATTTACTGCTGCCCCTGATTATCACAAGACCAGAGTTGTGAGAGGTGTGATTAGTAAGGAAGATACTGCCGGTCAGGAAGCGGGAGACTTCTTCTTGGGTTTCCTGCCGTTTTGGGGACCTATGGTGAATAGTAGGAACCTGAGACAACTGACTCGTGTGGTTGAATCCACTGTTAATGTAACGGCTGGTGCCCTTGGTAATTTGACCGCTGAGCTCCAAGCGGATCGCCTTATGACTTTGCAGAACCGCATGGTTCTAGACGTTATTCTTGCAGACCGCGGTGGGGTATGTAAGGTTATCCAATCCAGTTGTTGCATTTTCATACCAGATAACGCTCCAACAGTCTATCAAGCCATCTCCAAACTCCATAAAATATCTGAATCCATACACGTGGATAAAGGAGATTGGTCACTGGTGGGGTGGTTCTGGGAATTGATATCTGCCTGGGGTTGGAAAGTCCTGATGGTCATTGGAATGATCTTAGCCATTCTTTTCCTGTTCTGTCTGTGCATACAGTGTGCTCCTGCGATATGTGGCCTTTGTGCTACCTTATGTGTAAGGAAACCTGTATCGAGGGACGAGCTAAGTAATAGGATGATGCTACAGCAACATCTCCATGACTTCGTGAACATTGACCTAGACTCGGATTAAGATGAGTATAGTGATTGCCTATGTAAGGGCAAAAGGAGGGTCTGTCGTACTTTAATATTCAGGACCGCGTAGGGGACAGGGCCCTACCCCTGTCTATCCTGGTATTAGCAAACCGCAAATGGTTAATGCGGTATGTACGAGTGCTTTATATATCGTTCTAGCTATGAATGCACTATGTACACGTTGTTTTACATTACATCGCGGGTTCCATTTTGGAAGCGGTGGCCATCTTGTCATTGCCCTCACATAGGCTATGATGAAGCAAAATACGGGCCTCACAGTACATGTGCTTTCCTTTTGACTTCTCTGTGACCTGGGCAGCTGGCTCTGCTGCCCCAGGTCAAATTGGTCTCACGAGCTCCCCTTCCTCCGTCCACCTGTGATTAGCATCAGGGCTTGACCCATCATAAAACCCTTTCATTCTACACGAGCCCCCGGCTAATCTCTTTCACACCTGACTGTTCCTGCTTTATGACTTGTTTCTAAAAGCACCTACTCCAGTTGTGGGCCTCTGGAGGTTGCTCCTGCTTTTGGGATCTGGAAAATAAGAAGAACTGAAGAAATCGTCGCATCGCTCTCCTTGAGGCTGTTTTCCCGATGCAGCACCCCAAGCAAGAAGATTCTCCACGCATCGCCGCGCCACTGCCAAACTGACACAGCGACTGTCAGAGCTGCAAGAACCAATGCACCGTACCTGTGCGGCATGTTTTCCTGATGCGTCACCCCTGGACAAGAATTTTCTTGGAGTCGACATATCATTTCCCCCTACAGACCAGATTTAATGCATCACTACTCCTGCGTGCAGCAGAACTGTCTCATCACCTCCCCAATGTCTCAGAAATTGACGCATCTCTTTGTTTCTTGACACTTCCCATCGCTGTGGCTGTTTGTCCTTGTGAATTTTGACGCATCTACAGGTACTTTGTGAGAAATCAAGCATACATTGTTTTCTTTGGACCCAGGACCCAGTTGCTTGAAACCTTTGAAAAGTCATATTCTTATTACATGTATGTTGTATTTTTTCATTTTGGTCTTGTTGAGTTTAGATAAAGATACTTTATTTTTCAAACTGGTGTGGTTTCCATTTGTAATGTTTCACTGTATTACTGTGTTTTTTTAGTACAAATACTTCACACATTGCCGTTGGGATACGTCTGTCTGCTTGTGCCAAACACCCAGGGGTGAGCAGGGATTATCTGAAGTGTGTATCCCCCTTACTCTGACTAGAAGCAAGGGTCCCTATTTGGACAAAGGTACCAACCTCTGACAGGTAGAGACCCCCATTTCTAACAGGTATGCTGTAATTGAGTATGTGCCAACTGCCTTTGAATACAATGGGTGATTTTACCACAGCTGTTGTCGTTGTTACAAACCCCACGAGTTTAACATACTGCTGGCAACCAAGTTTGAACACTTACATCAACATACTCAGGTGAATACCCAATATGATAAAAACTGTGGGGCAGATTTACAAGCCCCTTGCGTGACTTTTGCGCTGCAGTTGCGTCACTTTTTTGACGCAACAGTGGCGCAACCAATGCGACCTATTTACAACGTGACGCATCTAGGGAGATGCGTCACGTTGTAAAGCCCTGCGTCACATTATACCTGCGTCAGGTATAATGTATGCAGGGTGGGCGTTCCCACGCAGGAAGGCCTCGTAAAAGTGACTCAGTGAAATCTTCAAGATTTCACTGCGCCACTTTTAGGACGCCACTGCGTCAAAACCTTACGCCTGCTTCACGCAGGTGTAAGTAGTGACGCAGTGTAGTGGGAATAGGCCTCAACACGCATTGCTGGAGGTGCGTCGTGCTTGCGACACAACTCCAGCAATGCGTGACTTTTCTGCCAACAGATGCGTCAGAATTTCTGACGCATCTGTCAATACTTGCGCCATAGTGCGCCGTATTGTAAATACGGCGCATCTATGGTGGCGCAAGTGTTTCTAAGGGTGGCAATGGAAATGTGACGCAACAGTACAGATGCATCTCTTTCTTGTAAATATGCCCCTGTGGCTTTATTATTAGATCCCTTTGGGAGCATGAATGGTTAGATATGCTAACATCTGATATGGAACTCTGTTCCTTCATTAACAGATACAAGTTATCAGAACCTTTGGAGCCCTGCAGTGCCTTATTTGGGGCCGTACAAACACTATACAGCTGTAAAGGTCCTTGTAGGAGGGTGATAAAATACATTACTATGATTTCAATAGTATGTGTCCGTTTGTGAACAAGATGAAGTTATACCCCTTAGGCTACCCCATCATCATATAGTGTTACTCGTCAGGCTTCCTGCACCTTATCCCTAATATCTGTGAAAGCACTACCACTCCCATAATGCACTGGTTCTGAAGATCGGGCTGTGTACTATCCCATGGTGCATTGCGAAGAGGTATCAGCTGACTTAGAGGCATTAAAATCTCCTGTGCTTGACTTACTGTTTCCCTGTGGACCACGCCCCGTGAACTGGACTACTCTTTGTTGATTCCAAGTTGCCGTTCCTCGTCCTACATGCTCTGCTCTGGAGTGCGGTGAACCCCCCGCCTGAATTGATATCCTGCATCTCTGTTATTTCCTCTCACCCGCCGCCTGGCGTGGTGCACCCTAGCTCACCTCTCCTCCATGGCGTTTATAGCCCCGCCTGCCCTGTTTGCTGACACGTCGCGCTCTCACTTGCACGTCCCTTGTAGAGACGCGGTGATGAGTGATTAGTGTAGCCTCTTTCTCTGTTTTCTTTTCCCGGCATAAATCATCTGACGGTGCATGTAGGGGGATGTGAGAGAGATGGACAGCAAAAGCGGGACAATAGGGCTCACAGGCAAACTTAACCATATTAATATTATTATTATTTCAGATTTGCAGAGCGCATAGCTCCCCTAGGGCTTCCCAGCACTAAGAGACAGAATGCAAGCTGAGGCAGGGCAGAAATTAGAGGTACTGCTTGAACAGCCACGTTTTTATTGACTTCCGAAATTCTAATTCTTTCTTCATGATCCTTGATTCACGCTGTAATGAGTTCCAGAGTTTGGGTGCTAGGTGGGAGAAGGATCTGCCTCCCAGCCTCACTTTCCTAGCACCTATTGGTTTTAAGAATCTTTTAGCGCTTGATCTCCGATTCCTATTTGGGACATATGGGGACATCACGTTTCTAATTTTCCTTGGGCCCATGTTGTGTAAAGCTCTGTGCGTTATAACAAGTGTCATGAATTTGATTCTGGCCTCCACCGGGAGCCAATGAAGTTCTTTGAGGTGCTTTTTGACTACTCCTGAGCTGGGGCCTTACACAGCAGCCTTGCTGCTGCATTCTGGTCCACCTGGAGTCTGATAATCACTTATTTTGGGGCCCCTAGGAATAGTGAATTTCCGTAGTCTAGCTGTGATGTGACCATGGAGTGGACTACAGTCTTTGTGAGCTATATGGGAATCCGATCTAGTAATTTCCGGGGTGTTATGAGTAGTCTGAAACAGGTGCCGGCTACTTTCTTGGCTTGAGTCAACATTGATCAGTTCTTTTTGAGCCAAAAGCCCAGGTTCTTAATGGATTCTTTTGCTGTGGGTGTGCTGCACAAGCAAATAAGCCAACTTTTTGATGGCCTGGGAATTGTCTTATTCCCAAGGATCATTAACTGCATTTTGTCCCCATTTAGTTTTAAGCAGCTGTTAGTCATCCATTCCATAACTTTCTCCATACAGGGCGATAACCTGTCGGAGTCCCCATTGGTTCTGGGGTCTAAAGAAATCACCAGCTGTGTATCATCAGTGTAGGATGTCATGGAGTTGTTGAAATCTTGGGCAATCTGGGATAGTGGCTCCATATAAACATTAAACAGTGTGGGACATAGCGAGGAGCCTAGTGGCACCCCGCTGGCTAGGGATATCGAGTTAGAGAGGATGTTATTTTCCATAACTTGCAAAGTTCTTCCCTCCAAGAATGAAGCCAGCCACTGTAGCATGGTGCCTTGTATACCGATGGCCGAGAGTCTGCTTCGCAGAATGAGGTGGTTCACTGTGTCGAAGGCAGTGCTCAGGTCCATGAGTAGTGAAGCTGTTGAGCTACCCCGATCTAACGACATTGCGAGTTTCTCCACCACCATTAACAGAGCAGACTCAGTGTTGTGTTGTGCGCGTAATCCCATCTGGGTAGAGTGGAGACAATGGTTTGTTTCCAAGAACTCAGCCAATGATCTATTCAAGTGTTTTACCAGTAGCTTACCAACGAATGGCAGCTTCAAAATGGGGCTGTAGTTCTCTAGTTGCGCTGGCTTTGCATTGCATTTTTTTAGCACAGGTTTAATTATGGCATGCTTCCATGCCACTGGAAACTGCAGCGGAAATTCCTAGAAGCATGAGAGACAGTAGCGTAACAGACAGAAACGTTGCAGAGCTTTGACTATCGACAATACCTAGACCGCACACATGCTGAATGGGACAAATCAGGCTCTTTGCTGCCGTGGCTGGCAACCCAAATATTAGAGGGTCCACAATAATGGAAATGGAAGAAGAAGATGGGAACAGACAATATACCCAGGAAAGGATCAATGAAATCTTTGCCCAATACTACACTAGACTGTACCGTAGAGCCTCTTGATGCAGGAACGGGACAATAGGAGAGTATTTAGCAGGATTGAGATTAACACGGCTGGAGCCGGAGGAAGCAGAGTACCTGGGGGGACATCTCCCTGCAGGAGGTGAAAGCTGCATATGGCACGCAATAAAACACCAGGGACGGACGGGTTGCCTGCCGAATTCTATTGGACATATGTACAGGAGTTAGCCCAATGGCTGGTTTCGATGTACGAAGCAGCAAGGTAACTGCAACCGCTACCGACCACCACTAGAAAAGCCCTAAAAGTCCCAATCCTTAAAACCAGAAAACCAGCTCATGATAGAAGAGCTTATAGGCCGCGGTCCATGCTGTACATGGACTATAAAATATTGCGCAAAATACTAGCGAACAGGTTGCTGCCGTATGTGCCCAAACTGGTACATGTGGACCAAGCGGATTTCATCCCAAATAGGAACACTGCCATTAATATCAGACGCCTCATGGCTATAGTGGGAGTGGAAGACTTCCCCAAAGATGCCGCTGCAGTATTTGAGGTGGGTATAGAAAAGGCATTTGATAGCCTGGAGTGGCAGTACCTATACCAGGTCCTGGAAAGGATTGGCCTTGTTCAGGGTTTTGTTGGATGGGTGAAGCTAATGTATGCAGACCCAAGTGCCAGAGTATGTACAGGGAAAGGTATCTCCCAGAGCCAGAGGGTAGAAAGAGGAACAAGACAGGGATGTCCAATTTTACCCTCTGTTGTTCGCCCTAGCAATGAAGCCACTGGCATGCCATGCTTTGCTGGGACGAAACTACGTGGGGCTGAGAATAAAGGAGACCCACCACCGCATCGCGCTTTATGTGGATAACCTACTCCTTTTTCTCCAAGACACAGAGAGGGACCTAGATGGGCAAAAAGTATGTTAAAGGAATTTGGTCACCTTTCGAGACTAAGGGTGAATTGGCAAAAATCTAGACTATTTCCCACAAAACTGGATAGACGACCACCGGGGGACCTGGGGAATCTCCAATGGGAACCCACATGCCTAGCATACCTTGGGGTGACAATATATCACAGAACTGCAGACTTAGTGGAGGGCAATGTAGGAAAGGGGATAATATCACTCCGCTCCTCCATGGAAGTTTGGGGCTCACTGCCGCTCTCAGTGGCAGGCATGGTGGCTCTACTGAAAATGGTGGCACTCCCACAGCTGCTATGTATATTTGGGACACTCCCGATATGGGTCCCAAACATGACATTTCGGGATCTGTCCTCACAAGTAGTAGCATTTCTCTGGGGAGCAGGTTGCGGCGAGTGGCATTGGCCACAATGCAACCCTCCACAGCGACAGGGGAACTGACAGTCCCAGACTTTGAGGCATATTACCTTGCAGCACAGCTCCAGTGTTTTGTGAGGTGGCTGGCGGACAGTAGAAACCCAGAAAGGGCACAATCCCCATTTACTCCAGAGACCCCAATTCTGGCGAGAATCCTACTAAGATTGAGGCAGAGACCACCCAGGGGAACGTAGGCGGAAATCATAGTAACGCGGTGCTGGGCAAGATGGCTCCAGCGAGCTGGATGCAGAGTTTCCTAATCCCCAGATTTACCCATGGAAATGCTCCGATACTTACCACATGGAGGGAATTGGGCAGGCCTGGATGACTGGATGGAAACGGGGGCGACAGTAGTTGGAGACCTCTTTAGAAAATCTCAGATGCTTCAGTTTGAGGAATTCCGTGAGGGGTTTGATCTCCTGCAGGGACACTTCCTGCTGCATAGAGCTCTCACTGCGGCGTTCAAGAAGCATTGGGGCACTGGAATGACAGAATCCGGGGCACTGGACTGCTGTAGGTATGTGGGTTTGTCAGCAGGTAGGATCAAGACAGTCTCCTGCATCTATAGAGCAATCAGAAGGTACGTCCAGAAGCCCGTAGAGAGCTTGAAAGCACAATGGGAGGAGGTTGAAAGTGCTATAGACAAAGAGGTACTGCATACACCTGAACACTGCATACTGAGCTGGTTCCCACACATGGCCGAGACGAAAGTTACTGGGAAGTTTCAGGACCTAGCATATGTATTAGCGAAGCGAGAAAGCACGAAGAATTGGAAAGCTTCAAGGGGGCCAAGAGCAGAGATCTGGAAAAAAGAACTAGAGAAGTGGGCAGATGCAGAAAACAGAATCTTATTGATGGATCACACCTGCCAACACCAGAAAGGGGTAATGAAATGGGACTCCAAAGAGAATAAGATCAAGCAACAGATGCAAGTCCTGCCCCACCCCGCACAGACCCCAGATAAGAATAAGGCATAATATGAAAGAGGTGAACACACAATGCTAAAAACAACAAGCCACAAGAATGTGGCTCGTTAGGGGAGTGGGGGAACGGGAGTTGAACTTTGGCCTCTTGAATTGCTTGTATGCATTATTACTGCAACAGGAAAGGAAAGGGAACAATAACATAATTTCTACATGTATGTAAAAATCCTGATATTGTAATACTGGAAATGCATATAAATCAAATGCCAATAAAATCTATTTAAAAAAAAAAAGAGTTGTTAAAGACTTTTTGTTACATTTACAATCTAGACCTTATAATACAAGCTGTTGACCATAACTCCCCTTCTATGCCGTCATTTAGCCCTCCTAAAAATGCTAGTTACAGCTAGCCCCCACAAAAGAAAGGCCATCCTGTGCACTTGGACGATTTAGTGGCAGCAATTTCAGAAATCACCCTAAACACCCTAAAAGGTAATGTCCCTATATCAGAGCACCAGTCATGGGTGTTGAAGTAGAAGTGGCACATTATCAAGAAGCTGAGTAATAAAAGGACTTCCCTCATTTCCAGGAAGAAACTGGTAAAGCAGTCAGTTGGTTTCATAGGCTCTTTGTTGGGCATAGCTATACCAATAATTACAACCATCCTTCTGGGGCAGTGATGGAGTTTGCCGTGAAGATGTATCTGGGCCCTAGGCAACAGCTGGAACAGTTGGATCTGTCTCTGGGTGACGCATGGGATATAAAAAAAATGCGAATAACCCGTCTGGATGCTTAGATTTAAGAAATTTTTTACCGGACTGATTCAAAACCGTACAACAAAGCAGATCTTTACTCTAGCTCTCTACAAACAATAGAATACACTGCGGGCGCCAAACCCAGCCACAGATAGCTTTGTTGATGGCCTGTTAAAAATATAAGGCAGTGCAAATGTTGTTGAGTAAAATTGCAGCCTCTAAAGACTTGACCTTGTGAAATGAGAAAGGTAGCTGATTGTTGGGTCCCACATGTACGACCTAGTCAAATGTCTCACACACCGCAAGGCAATATCTCTCCAGAGGTTGGGATCAGTTTCTGTGAGGCTCTGTGGACCCTCAACATCCCTTCGGCGTTTGTGGGTAATGGTGACTATAGACGGATGCTTGAAAGCTTGAAGTCCTCCTTCCCTCAGTCGCCAGCAGCCTCTGGCGTTCCCCAGCTATCCCCTCTTGGAGCACTCTGGCTATGTCTGCAGAACCTTGGAAAAAAGTCATTGGCCAAACTGCACACTTGGCTTACCACCTGATGTTTCTCCAGAAGACTTTTTGAACATTTGTACACGTGTTCCAGTGTGTGTAGTTTTGCAATGAATAACGTATTTTCTGGATTTTTCTTCTTATATTTCTTTAGTAGGTCTATCAATGTAATACTTGTACTAAAAACTGTTTGTAATAAACACTTTTAACTTTTAAACCTAATTCTGTCATCGTTTAAAGCATTTTAATTGTGAATGATATTGTCAGATTAAAATTGGGGAATCTGAATTCATGTTTAGAATTATTTTATTTTAGACAGTTGCCATTACACATACATATGTTGCATGGCCTTACTATTTTAACAAACGGTGCATTCTGTTTTAACAGAGCGCGCCATAGCCCTAACATTTTCTTTTACATATTTCACAACTATACTGTCATTGTTAACAAGGTCATTCAAATATAGATTTAAACAATTTCTAAACCTCATAACCTCTGGCATTTTACTAATAAAATACATACGGCTCCCTGCATGTGATATCTAGTGAATCCTGTACCCGCACCTTGTTATACTCTACCCGAGCTGCAGCTTTTTTTACATACTTGAATAGGTTTTGCATAGATGCTGTGTTCGGGGATCACGGCTGAACTGTCAAACACTGTAACCTTATCGTATCCAAAAACAGGGCAGCCCAATGTGTTCCACCCTTGTAATGCAGATCTGTGTTAAAGACGAGCATGCAGGGTCTGTCTACCACTATTTCCACAGGTAGCCCGCCACTTGGTAAACACCTAAAAAGTATTTCCTTGCATATTTATGACAGCTTAAGTACTTGTGTATCTGACATTTGTCCATTTCACAATATTTTAAAGATAGCCAAACAATATCTCCCCGGCGTGGTTGACCTGAATGAGGCTGTTGAATAAAGAGAATATAACCATGTTCACATTCGCAGGCTAGGGTTGACAAAACTGTATTTCAACTTTTAGATTATCGTTTTCGAATAAGTTATAATGGTCCCCATCTTCTATGTCAGGAGTCAGATCAAATGAGAATACTGTGTTGCCGGCCCCATATCCTTCTCTTAACACGGCTACCTCGAGTCCTGTAGGTGTTTGTCTGTTATCAAAACCAGACCATGATATTCCCTGGTAAAATTAGCTGTTCCAAAACTAGGTGTGTAGGGTTTTGCAGGAATCACAGATCCCTTGTAGTCCAGCGCAGCATAGCTGATGCAGTAGTGTAACCCCTGAAATTGATCCGTGCATATATGTTGCGCACACACATGTCCCAAGGATGTGTGTGTGTGTGTGTAACCTACAACTTACAATAGCGGGCCAAAATAGCGAAATCGCTATTTTTAAAGGCATCTTGCATTGGATTTAGGGAATCGCAATTTGCAATTCCTTAAATGCAATTGCAATTTAAGAAATCGCAAATATTTCAAGTTGTTTCATGCCTCGCAAAAGCAATTTTTGCGATCGCAAACGGCCAATTTTTGCGAATCGCACCGTTTGCGATCGCAAAAAGCTTTGATGCATGTGCCTGTATGTCCTTTAACCTGTAAATATATACACCCTCTTTAAGTTCCAAACTTTCCATTATAAATATCTCATAACTAAAAGTCTGCACCTTTGTAAAGACCCCTTTCAACATTGAAATCCTAACATGATCACCTTTTTTTAAAAGAAGTTTCTTTACACTTGCAGCAAAGCTCCTCCTGTACACCATTCTCCATACCAGTAATGAATTACCTGACATTACCTCAACAGGGGCCGTTTTGATGGTTCTGTGATAACTGGCATTATAAACATCTATAAAAGCCTGCAGAACATCTAGGTGTCGGTAAGTGTTTTAGGCCATTAAATATCTCCACATCTTAGACTTTAAAGTTCTGTTAAAATGCTCTATAACCGCTGCTTTTACCTCCGTGTGCATTACAAAATGATGACCAGAGTGCTGCTTTAATAATTTCTGAAACAACTTGTTATGAATTCTTGTCTGGTGACTGTTTGTTGTTTTTGAGGGGTTAAACCGTTGCCAGAGAAGGTTTTAAAGGCGTCTGTCACACTAGCCCTGCTTGTATTACTTAGCGCTTCTGCAAAGGTGTACTTGGACAACCCATCTATGACCGATAATATATATCAAGCGTCATTATTATGCTTTGCTAAATCTTGAAAACTGATTTTGGCCACCTGCCATTGATAATTAATTTGCGCATTGGCAATGGTCGGTCTCCACTCAAAGCACCTAATGGCAGGTTTGTGCAGTAAATATGCCTCCTTCCCAGACAACCAAGTTTTCACCAGGGCTCTGTTTACCTGTTTGTTTCTAACTAAAGCCCTTTCAAACAGTGCTTCTGTACCGCCGAAGCTATTGACCCCTCTTGTTTCATAATAACGCTTCCTTAACCCGACTATCAACATTTTTTTGGGCATTACACCCCAAGAAATCAAAGACGCCTGTTTTGTGTAAGGACATTTTATTAAAAATAAAGAATGTTAGCAAAACATAAACACTTCATACTTTATATTTTCTTAGTAGATGTCTTATCAGCGTTGATTTTTACAGTGATATGCTCAATGGCTCTAGAAGGGCCTTCCAGCTCTGGCAATACATGTGTACCCAAAGTATAACTCACAGGCATCTGGTGCAGTGACATTCTGGTGCTTTTTCTAAAAGTGCGAATGTATATAACATTTAATAATAAAATGAATCATTTTAAAACAGTCTTCGTGGTGCTAAAGACTCGATTCTTCTATTGAACATAAGCCTTTCTGCGATCCTTTCTATCATGTTTCTATCAAAGTAGGTACACAACCCTTGAGCTGCGTTGACAAGACTTTAATCATATCTGGGTGGACATATTTCTTTTACTCGGACGGCCCATACACCACCCTTAACAGTTTAGACAATTTGTATGGGTCTAACAAACTACATATATGCCGGATTGTTCTTGATCTGTCCGAGTCGCTCAGACACTAGTGAGCTGCCTGCAGCGAATCATTATTTTTATGGCTGTAACAAATGTTGTAATAGGCACATTTAACACATACAAGCAGAAGAGTCGCCACAAAATATTTAACAGGCCATATGACATCATCTTGGATGCTTGGAGTTTCATTTTCAAAATCAATGCTATTAGGTATAAACACATTTATTATGAAACTCTTTGTTTTGGCTTGTGGAACTTTCAGTCTCTTTTGAACAGCATAAGCAATAAAAATGTACATAGTTAACTTTTGACATCTGCCCCTCTGCCACAGTTCTTTTTGGTGATGCTTTCTACAGTTTAAAAGTAGAAAGAGAGACAATCAATTAATTAAGAATATATAAAAGATCACAAGATACACGTTAAGTGTCCGTAATGTTTTTACTAATCTTGCCATTTTCACGGCACTTGGCAGCAGCTCTGAAATCTTGAGAGTCGCAAAGGTCCATTGAACCATCACAGGCGTCGGAGCTTGCAATCCGGCTGTTGCATGACGACAGCCTTGGGAGCCGTTTCCTCCAAAAAATTAATATCTTCAAAGACAGGTTAGTTAGGACGATTTATAGATTCATGATCTTCTTCCATGTCGAAGAAATTGTTTCCAAAATATACTTCATTACTTGATGCCCCACTCCAGCTGCTGTCGACCTAAATCAGCCATATCAGCTGAGGCCAGTGTTTGAGGCTGAGCGCTTCCATCCAACAGCAGAGGTCGTGAAAACCCATAAAGTCCTAACCCAAATCTGTGGGAGCTCCCTCTTGCGCGTTCCCGTCTAATACCGAAGGTGGCCTGGCCACCCGCCAAGGGTGTCTTTTTGATGAGGGGGCTGTATCTCTTCATATTGATATTTTGCTCTCTTTCTGTAGGACAGCTCTTAGTTGTTGCACAGAGAGCTTAAGAGCTCATTATATGTATTCTAAACAACCCAAAAAGAGGCATAAACCTCTACATCACCTCATGGCCACTTGGTCTCAAGGGTTCTGATTCACTAAGGAGACTTCATAGCCAGGCCCCAAAAGTAGGACCTTGAACACGTGTCTATCACATGACCGTTGTGCTCCCACCCCCAGGGCATGTGACATCTACTTCAATTCTAGGGAGGGACCACAAGGGACCGGAAGCTCCAGCCAATGATGACATCACTTCCGGGACGGGCACCTGTCACTTTTTGGATGATGAGTAAAGGCATCCTGGTATTCTACTCAGCTGTTATAATTACCTAAGCTAACTATAACTTTTGCCCTTGCAATGCACTGCCTATGACCTCATATATTACATTACTCTTGACATAGTTAGTGGGATGGCGGTCCCCAGTGCCTGCTCGTGCTATGTCCCGGGTGCCCACCCCAAAGAAATAGCTGTTTGCTATGGCTTGGTGGGAGCGGGGAAGCCATAGCAAACTGTGCTTACTTTCAGCAAGCGAGAGCATAGAAAATGTTCTTGCTTGCTGAAAGTGAGCACAATTGCTGTGACACAGAGGGAGCTGCATGTTAGCAGCTCCCTTTGACACAGATAGAGCTGCATCTTAGCAGCTCCCTCTGTATCAAAGCAATATCGGCTCTCACAGAAGGTGGGGAGTCAGCAGGGCCCAACAGGGCCTCGAGACTCATCCTGCGTTCCTCAATAGTAGAAAGTCAGTGACCTGGGTGGGACTAGGCACCCACACTAGAGGCGTCCCCGGGGCCGAAATCAGCCAGTAAGTGGGGCCGCAAGGCCCCCTTCCATTATTTAAAAAAAGTGTAGGCCAGGGAACAGGAACGAAATCGGACCCAGAGGGGGCCACTCCCCCCCCACCTTTACGTTTAAGAAATAAGAAAAGGCTGTGCCCCTGGGAATGGGGCCCCAGTGTCGAAATCAGCCCGGGAAAGGGGCTACGAGGCCACCCTCCCCTATTCAAAATAGGCAACATTGAGCCTATAGCAAACACTTTGATGGTAGCATAGATTAAATTAACAATCGGACACAGATATGTGAGAAACGCTCATTGATGGCAGTGTTCAATATCTATACAATTGATGACAGAAAGCCAAAATAGTGAATTACAGATAAAAAACAAATGCCTTACTACAGACAGCTTTTATCTGTATCTGACTCTTCAAACTCATCAAACCTACATTGAGAAATGAAGTTGATAGGAGCAGAAAAGTCAGTACTGTAAACAGCTTTTTCTCTATGGAGAGAGTTTACTCTGTATCACACTGTTTGCAGACAGTGAAACTCTCATGAGAAATGCACCACAGAGTATTAAAAAAAACTGCTAAGAACACTGTACACTCTATGTAACAGTTGTCAAAAACACTATTTGCTAAAAAAAATAACCACAATCTGTAGGTGCTAAAGAACATACTAGCTGCACCCTTCACACTGTAGGGAAACATTTTCAGATGGCACGTATATTTTAGCCAAACTGGCACACTAGCATAGAGGGCTAAGTGATGGTATTGTTTTCAGGGAAGGGCGCCACAGAGAATGTCAGCTTCAATATTCTAATGGTGAAATATAATATCCCACGGTGCTAAAAGGTGAGGAGAACCACCTTACTCCTCAGAAAACAGGCCTGAGCCTTGTGTATACTGTATAACTCCTTAGCACACGTGTAATAAATTATTTCATACAAGTTTATACCGTGTTTCCACTTAAAAGATCAATTTACTAATACAAGAAAAATGCAAATAAGATCTTTCTTCTTGCTTCTTAGTTCCTTTAATACTGCAAAATCCCAATGCTTGATTCCAGCCAACACGTGTTTCGTCGTACACGGGGTATAATTCCCCCACGACTTTTTCAAGGCTGTGTGATTAAAACAACAGACAATACAAACAAAGAATATGTATGGTGGGAAACATCAGTATTGAAATGACATACAAATAATACAGACAATCTCTCTAGTATGAACACCAGTGTCTCAAAGGTGCTTTTGAAAAGAACCAAAGTATTTGTGGAAACAACAAAATTAGCAGTTGACATGAAAAACACCTCTGAAAATCAGTAGGTCTATGAACCTAATAGTAATGGAGAGTAAGTAGTGATGATAGTGACTAAAATAATCCACTATCCAATAGTAAATGAGTCTAAAGAAAAACAGGTGCATATGGTTGTGATTGTAACAGCAGGCTTCGCACTGATGTGATATAATCTCAAAAAGATAATGACGTGATAGAAAGTGGGGTGAAATAAGTGGACCCAAAGTAAATAGTCTATTAATAAGCATGAACTATAATCATATCTACCTATGTTCCAAGTATCTTTCAATCTAAAAGGAGGTAGAAATATTAGAAAAATAAATGGAAATCGCATATGGTACCAGCAAAAATATGGTCCAACCTATCTGATTGGTATTAGAATTAAAAAACAACCTACTTGAGGCGCGACAAAATGTTCAAAATTCAGAAGAAACCGCTGCCCTCAAGTGCGTCACATAGTGTACAAAGTCTGTACCAATTCAGGTCAATATTTCTTCTAGCTGTAAACAATGAAATACAATAATAAGCAACCGCTATTTCAAAGGAACTAAATATCTCACATACCTCTACTATATATTGATAGTGCACAATTGTGAGCTACGAATAATTGAATCCTATTTCATAAAATTAATCGCATGTGAAAATACGACAAGTCCCGCATGATAACGGTGCAAGGAAAGCTATGAAAAGAGTTGAAGTTATCTGTGCCCAAAATGAGAGTAAAAAGTATATTGTACTAGACACGTGCATACTATCCATAAAGTTGATAAAATTGAAAAAAGAATATGATACCACGTGTTATTCTAACCTCACTATAAAAACCAATAAGGCTGAACTCTCTCATCTATTTAAAGAGCAACCGTAGCCAAAGAATAATAATCTATGTAAATACGTTGCACTCCTAACGGTGCGTTTATCGTTAAGGACGATAAGTCAGAGCTGGACTACACTGCGATCGTGTTGAATACCGCACGCACGTAAAAATACATTGAAAGTCAACTTTCATCCACTATTCCCTATGCATAACAAGTCTTACCTAGTGCCGATTATTTTTATAATGTCAACATGAAGAGTCCGTGTACCTCCTGAAAATATCTAAACAAACCAAAACAACTCACATCGTATTATATGGAGACCCGGAAGTAATGGCAGCGTAATGCGTGAAATACGTCAAGAGCAAGCAAAATAAACAGTGGACTATTTTGCAAATATCCAACGCTGCAGCCATTTTGAAATATCAGAATGAACCAAAAACCAATTAAAACCACTGTTTTCGTGGATAAACTGTAATCCTAATGAAAACGTATTACGTTACTATGACCATATTGAAAAGTTATTACAGTGCTGAGTAAAGAATAGTACTATGGTGATGGTAGTTGACTATATGGAAAAAAAACGTGACATCTTAAGGGATCCAAATCCCTGATAACCCCATAGAAAGTCATTTAGTATTGTAGATATCGTGAAAAGATTCATAATTACAATTATAAAACTTGTTGATGGTAATTATTTAAAAATGAGAAAAGTAAGAGTAAGATAGTGAGTAATTAGGGAACAGTGTGAGTCAGTGTGATTTTATATTAACTCTCCATCCTTTAGGGTCAGTACAGAAAGAATGAATTAACATAATATAAGAAAAAAGTAACGATGAAAACAAGTACAGTAATCATGATATCAATTGAAAATATCCAACATGTTACGTAAGAAAATGACCCAATTCCCGACTGTAAATAAGGGAACTGTATGAGTCATTGTGATTATATATTAACTCTCAATGCTTAACTGTCAGTACAGAAAAATTATATTAAAAGTAATATAAGACAAAACATAGTCACGATAATAAAGAGAGTACATTTTTCATGATATCAACAGGAAATATCAAAAATGTTACGTAAAAATATGACACAATTCCAGAATGAAAAATCCAAACCTGTAAAGGCTCTTTGAATTGAAAATCATACTTTCCTAAGTCATTGGTATGTTGTCTCATCTTATACCTAAATAAATGAACATCAATTGTCAATACATGTATTCATTTGCCCAAGAAATAATGTAGTTCGTGGTCGATGTTAAGACCCTGTTCTACACTATACAGCTTCAAAATCCATAAAGCTTCTCTTTGTCTGAGAGCTAGTTCCCTGTTGCCCCCTCTCGGTGTCTTGGTATATGTTCTATTCCATAAAATTCAAAGCTACGGCTCATTGTTTGCGCAGTGCAAATTGACATGTGTGCCGCAAGAGGGTATCTCATATCCCCCTGTTTAACTGCTCTAATATGCTCACTAATCCTTTCTCTAAGGGTTCTGATCGTGCTCCCAATGTATTTCTTCTTGCACTTACATTCGATAATATACACAACAAATTTGGTGAGACAATTAATATTAGTATAAATACTATTCTGTCTACCTCCTGGTGCTTCAAAGTTCGTCTTTTTCTTGTATGCCCACCTACATGTATTACAGTGTCCACAGCTGAAAAAACCTGCTGAGTGTTTGTCTAACCAATTCGTTGGTTTGTCCCGTGTTGGATAACTGGGACTTAAAATGTTTCTAAGAGAGAGCCCCTTTCTAAATGTAATGTTTGGTTTGTCCGTGATGAACTGTTTAAGAGTATTATCTGCTTTCAACAAATACCAATGTTTGTTAAGGCTCTTTCTTAGTACGCTTGACCAGTTATTAAAACCTGTGATCATGGCTTGTTTGTGGCATCTGTACAGCGCAGAGAAAGTTGCAATTGGTTTTAGTGGTACACGAGTGCAGCATGTGATGTGGCAAGGTTTACATGGTCTTGTGTCTAAGGTACAGGGATGAATTGGGGTCCAAAATCGGCCGGGGTAATGTAAAAGAACTGGCCTTCTGCAGATTGAAGCTTGTGGAATAATACTGGGAAGGGGGGCTTTAACACGGACATGCTTTATTAACTTCAGTGAGATGAAAAAAATGAAATGTTGTTTGCACACTTGTGAAGCACACATGATTATAAGTTAAGGTATTGTTCAGCTTCCTGCTCGTACTGAAACTGCGTACATCAATCACAGGGGCGGCAGATTGAGAGACTGGGAATGACACGTCCCTTGAGCACCCCCCTCTTTCCTGCTGCTTTCTAATGATTTTCCTCCCGTCGTTTGTAAAAGGAAGGTAACAGAGGCCCATCTGCGTTGATCATCACTGGGCTGCTGGGGGCATCTGATGGGCAGAGAGAAAGTCCTAATTGATTTATGTGCTATATAAAAAAGCCGCACACAGGCGTATATTATCAAGGAAGTGGCGGAGAAAGGCGTTAGTCTTCTTGGCTTAACGCCTCTCTCCGCCACTTTGGAAATGCGAGGCTGCACCATATTACCAAGGATATGGTGCAGCCTTGAATTTCCCCCTACGATGGCGCTAAGTTTCACAACTTAGCGCCAGCCCTGGCACCCTTGCACCAGAGTGCAAGGGTGTCTGCAAGCAGGGAGGTTGGTTTATGTAGAGGAAGGTGTCCCTTCCTGCACATTAACAAACCTAAAATGCCAGTTTGTAACTTACGTGTGTGCTGCTTCATGCATTACTTTACATAAACAAACCATGGTATTTTGCTTTTTCCATATGTGCTGCACAAGGCAGCGCACATGGAAAAAGCAAAAACAAGGAGAAATAAAGCATGTCTCCTCATTTCACCAAATTAAGACTAGGGTTTTCCTGGTCTTAATTTTGGCGCTGGCTCCTATCAATGCTGCCCTTGTTAAAGGCAGCATCGTCAAAATCAATGGGTGTTGTGGTGGAACGACCCACCCCAACACCCACTGCTCGCCCCTTTCACGCTAAACACAGCACGAAAGGGGGCCTTATTAACAAGACAGTGTTTAGCCACATTAGTGGCTTAACGCTGGCTTGATAATAAGGTGAGGCCCTTATCACCACCACAACATCACTTAAAGTGACGATGTGGTGGGGAAAGGGGCTTATTAATATGCCCCATAGTGCCTCAGTGAATGCTTCAGTGCAATAGAACTCCCTCGCTCATTGCATAACTGCATAAGTAATACTTGATGGATTTAATTTGCGTGGTAGTAGTTTCCACTTGATTCTATGACTGCATGCTACTGCCTAAGTAACTATATCAGTAAAAAGATAATACCTACCTGTTAACAACACTGCATGGAAATTGCCTGAGTAAAAAGATGACTTCGAGAGTAATTTCTGGGTCATTATGGGAGTCATGGGTAGTACCTGATGGAATCAATGAGTGCTTTTGTACTGCCTCACTCATTAATTAAGTGCAAAAATACAAACGGGGGGATTGCATAATTCTGTTGGTAATATCTGATTGATTGATTAATGTATAGCACAGCCTCCATGATTGCATAAAACATTACCCAGTTTATACATGCAACTACCTTAAAACTACTTTTATTCATGAATTGGATTGCTTGGTTTTGCATTTTGCTGTCATAATGAAGATAAGTACGTTTTCATAACAGAGAACCACACTTTGGGGCTCTTTACGATGGCAGAACGATTGCCACAGCCTGGACGGTGGTGGCGATTGTTTCGCCATCATAATGAGATTTACCCACCACCACATTAGGATGGCGTTGGGTATCGCGGCGGATGCAAAGTCTGTCCGCCGCTTTTCCCACGGTGGCAATCATAACAATTGCCTGGCGGGTGGATCAGAGCCACTAATATGGTGGCGGTGCCTAGCAGGCACCGTCCGCCATATTAGGATGTGGGAAATGAAAGGCCTTTCCATTGCAGCGATGCCGCCATGGAAAGGCTTGTGGGGATTTGGTTTAGGGGCCCGTTGCGGGCCCCCCTTGTGTCTGGGGGAGGTGGGGTACCTATGGTACCCCCCTACATTTCACTGCACCAAGTGGGAGGCACCGTGTGGTGCCTGCCATGTGGTGCAGTGAAATGCTAGACATGCGATTTTAGCATCGCGCCAGGTGCTGCTGTCAGCAGCACCCGCAAAAATGCTAAATTGCAGAATGCGACTGCCATGGTGGCGGTCGCATCCTAATTAGTGGTGCAGGACCGCCGCATGTCTGGCGGCCGGTCCAAACACCGCAGGGATGGCGGGCGGACTCAGGTCCGCCAGCCATCTTAGTGACCCCCTTTGTTCCGTTCAATATACTTTAGTTTGTACACAAGTTAAATTAAACTGAAATTCTAACTTTCCGCCTCTAATTTAGCTGCTGTTAATCCCACGGTCAGTGTGCTTTTCAAAAGCAATTATCTTATTTCAAATAACTGCAAGTGCTGTGGCCTACAAGCAGGCGTTCCATACAGAGCAACTGTTTCACAACGTGTAATATGTTCCACCAATGTCTTTTGTCCTCCCCCACATGCGCTTGAAGATAGTTTGGTCTGGCCTTCCATTCCTACTTTGAAAACATACATTAAAAGTGAACACTAACAGAAAACGCTACTGTTTCAACAACAAACGGCTCTCACATAACCTCGTGAGACCTTCAAATAGCAGGTGGCTAAACTAGCAACTGACATTGACTCAGTCTTCTATGGAAATCTCCCACTACATTTTGCACAATTTATACACCAAAAATTTTATCACTCTGAAACTCAAGGCCTTCCACATTTGTATAAACTATCTGACTCCCGCCTTGTTATCTCTTTTCAGACTATTTTTATAGTAATACCGGATTTCATTCATTCTAATTTTGTAAGTGCATTTGGCGGGACCCTTGGTGCTCCTTCCTTGTTTCCGTAGTAGTCGTTCTTTAGAGCCGAACAAGATGGCTGCCCGTCCTCTGCTTCAACCACATCCACGACAAATGAAGCTATACCGTGATCGAACGTTACAACTTTTTTAATGCTTGGTCACATTTTTAATATTGTATGACTTTGTATATAACAATATTCAAAAAAAGGAAATGACTGATTCAAAAAACGATGAAAAAGAAATAAAATATGAAAAAAAGAAATAATAGTTATGTGTACATAAGAGTGTTTTTTGCGCCCAGATATGAGCTCATAAGAGCCTTACGGAAAGAAATATAGGTCTAGAGGGACATTATCTATTTGTATTTTTTTGTTTCTTTCCCCCTTTTCCCTGACCTCTAAGTTATTTGGATTTTAGGGGGTGGCCTTGCTTCTCCTGCCCGTCCTCTGCTTCAACCTCATCCACGACAAATGAAGCTATACCGTGATTGAATGTTACAACTTTTTGAATGCTTGCCATTGGCAATATTTGGCATCAGATATAGACTGAATTTCTGATACGTGTACTTCACCTGCGTGCAACCTGCCCCTTTGAATGCGACTTGCATGTCTGCCTCTCTACTACTTCACGAGATCCCCTGGATTATGAACTGTTGCTGGCTCATGACCAGGACTGTTCCGGAGAGACACTCTTGATGGATACATTTAATAATGCAATAAGTGGAAGATGGAGTACATGCGCTCATACAGAGAGCCTCTTGCAGCAGTTGCCCTGAGATGATCTGCTTGCAGACGATTACGATGACCATGTCTGTGTTCTTTCGACTTGCTGAATTGGATGGCAACACTCTTTGCTTGGAGAGGTGCAGATGACCTTTTGGAACTGATTGCATATCACAGTGCTTCTGAGTTCTGGATCTTCGATGAATCTCCATAAGTGGGCATGGTAACCCGATTTGACGGGCTCTTATTTCTACACTTCAAGAACACAGTTTTTTTTTCTTTCTTTTCGCGTTTCCTTCCTTTTTGGATTTTTAGACATTGACTTTCTTTACGAATTCCACTTTACAGACTTGGTTACGGTCTCTTGATGTTTCCGCTCTGTTTTCCTGGTTGTTACACAGCTAGTCGATGAAACGGCCACTTGGCCTTTGGGGACTTTAGTATGTATAATAAAAGTTATGTAGTCTGCAGACAAACCTCTGAGATGTTCTATTTTATGATAACACTTCTTTTTAGATGAGAGAGAAACGTAACTCAAGATGGCCCTTTTTCTATACTCTTTTTCTGATGACATCTCCCTTTATAAGATATTGATTAACTACTATACTAATTATAATTTTATCACACAGTTTTCTTTTTTGTTGTGGCACATAAACTGCACATTCCGCCATGTATGTTAAAATATTTTTTTTAAATGTTTCATGTCTGTGTCATATGTTACAAATACAATACTGACAGATAATTCCTTTCCCACCATGTTTTTAACATCATTTGCTTGTTCCATGATCTCTACCCACCAACTACTACCAATCTTGGGCCTAACCAAATGCAAACCAGAAACCCTTTCCAGGTTACAGTTGAGAGTCTCACCGTTTTACTAAAAGGATGAATAAACCTCCTGTGCCTTTTCGTAGTGGCATCATACTTAAAAGAAACATACAACTACATCTAGACCTGTGTTTTTTAGCTATTGAATCTTCCAATATATAGCTCGTGTGAAAATACATGTTCAAGCATAGACATATCTCAGCAAAATTAAATGTTAACACAAATCGTCAAGCAATGTAAATTGGGGCGATGTTTAAATTGCAACTGTGGGGCATATTAACAATCCCCTATTGCCACCACAACGTCACTTTCAGTGATGTTGTGGTGGCGATAGGGGTCTCACCTTAATACCAAAGCAGCGTTAAGCCACTTGGCTTAACGCTGCCTTGTTAATAAGGCCCTCTTTCACACTGCGTTTAGTGTGACAGGGGGGTGCAGTGGGTGTTGTGGTGGCCGTTCGACCATAACAACCAATGATTTTGACGCTGCCCCCTATTAACAAGGGCAACATTAATAGGAGGCAGCGCCAAAATTAAGACAAAGAGCGAAACGAGGAGAAATTATTTATTACTCCTCGTTTTTGCTTTTTCCATGTGCGCTACCTTGTGCAGCACACATGGAATAGGCAAAATGCCATGGTGTGTTTATATGTAGGAAGGTGTCCCTTCCTGTACATAAACATTCCTTCTTTCAAAATGCTGCTTTGTAACTTACATGTGTGCTGCATGAAGCAGCACACAAATGAGTTACAAACTGGCATTTTAGGTTTGTTTATGTGCAGGAAGGGACAACTTCTCTACATAAACAAACCTCCCTGCTTGCAGACACCCTTGCACTTTGGTGCAATCATGCCAGGGTTGGCGCTAAGTTGTGAAACTTAGTGCCATTGCAGGGGGAAACGCTAGGCTGAACCATATCCTTGTTAATATGGTGCAGCCTCGCGTTTCCGAAGTGGCGGAGAGAGGTGTTATGCCAAGAAGGCTGACGCCTCTCTCCGCCACTTCCTTGATAATATGCCCCTATGTATGCAGAGATTAATTTTTTGAAGTACTATCTATGAACTTATCCATTCAGTGATGTACAATGGAAGCATTTCTCCAATTAATCTGCAATACACTGTGACTCATAGAAACTGTGAGGCAGTATGTTATGACGGCCAATAACCTGTATTCCAGATTGTTCAGTCCTGGCACCGACAAGCCCCCAACCCCTCTGAGGTGAAATAGAATGACAGTAGTAGATTATACACAGCCGCACTATATCATCTCAGGGGAGAAGGAGAATAGGGACGAGGACAGAGAAAAAGAGAAATGACGAAATGTCATCAAGCGTCTTACTGGGTCAATGTTTCTCTTCTCAGGCACTCGGGAATGTAGGGTTTCTCAAGGCATTCACTGAGGTACTATGTATGTAGAGATTACATTTTTTAAGTATTATCTATGAACTTATCCATTCAGTGATTTACAATGGAAGCATTTCTCAAATTATTCTGGCAATACACTGTGACTCATAGAAATTGTGAGGCGGTATGTTATGACAGCCACTAACCTGTATTGCAGATTGTTGAGTCCTGGCGCCGACAGGCCCCCAAACTCTCTGAGGAGCAATAGAATGAAAGTAGTAGAATATACACGTTCAGAATATATCTCTGCAGGGGGGAAGGGAATGGGGACGAGAAGAGAGAAAAAGAGAAATGAGGAAATGTTATCAAACGTCTTATTGCATTTCTCTTCTCAGGGTTTTGCAAGGGAATTGTGTCTTCTGAATTCTGTCTTTTTGTGAAGAGGAGTTGGTGACATTAGATGTAAATGCAAATAAACAAATAATGTAACAACTGAATATCAAACACACATTGAACTTTTTAGTATCTTTTATACAAATACCTAAAGTTTTGATATCTTGATAAGTTTCGATATCCAGATATAATAAACATTTTTCTAAATATTTTTCTTTCAAGAAACACTTTAAGTTACTTGTTTCCTAGAGCACAAGAAGCAATTACAATGGTTAATTCCATCATTCAGATAAATTGTCACGTATTATACATATCTACTATTCTGTAATCCAACAAGTCCGATATCTCTTTTGTTGTCGTAAAAGTAGAATCCGACGCTGGAGAAGGGAAGCTGTATAGCAGACTGGACACAGGTAAATGACTCGCAAAAACGAAAATAAGCGAATCTTAAAGGGCTGAGTGTGGTTTATATAGTCTTTGGTTACCAAGTAGTCTATGGAAGCAACGTGCTGCCCCACACATCTAGACATCACGTTTTTCGTTTAACATGTGCTCACGTTTTGACTGTTTCACATGTGCACACTTTGGGAAAGGTTTAAAATTGTTAACCTCTAAAGCTTCTTATTTGCATGCTCACACATGTTAACTGTTTGACATGTGCACATGCTGGTAGAGGTTGAAAACTGTTAACCGCCAAAGCGTCTCATTTGTATCCTTGTGACTAAAAACACCTAACACTTGCTATGATTCTGAATACAAGACATATGAATAAACTATGGTTCAGAATACAAGAAATAGAAATAAACACAGGAAACATTTAGCACCACCATGCTTCAATATCTTGATGAGTGCGAACTAAGTTTTCATCCTGGCTGAATTAAGTGTCATGACACAATACTGTTACAGTCATTTTTTCAGTACAAAAGTATGCATGTATTTATGTAATTCACTGACAAAACCATAGGTTTCAGGGATGCTATAGTTAGAAATTAGCATTTAAACAACCATAGAAATTCACTGAACAAAACACAGGTTTCAGGGACATTATACTTATGACATTGTCAGTGACATCACTGATGACATCACAGATGAAATCTCAAATGACAGTTGTTTAACTTTCCTGCACTAGGGGAGCTTGACTTTTCTCCTTCCTCGGCACTACAGTTGTGAATAGAAATGCCTTGAGCCTTGAAACCCGATCTCCGACACATAGAACTCTGAGTGTGAGATGCAGTGAGACAAGCTGTGTGAGTAAATTATGGTAATGTTTATTATCACTGCTGCTTAATTAAAAATGTCAGGTCTCATATGTTATTTAAAAAACACTTCAAAGAACTTTAAGAAACAGCTCTACATTAAAATCGTTTATATGCTCCATATTATATATCAACCATATCAATTAATAAATGCATTCCTTATGAAAATGGACAATTCGCCATTAGTGAGTAAAACTGTTTTTATTCTGCAAACATATTTTTTCCACATCTTGGTGAGCGTGCTGTGGCAGACCCTGCACACTTGTTTGTGCAGATGTTGAGCTTACTTATAGAAAACATACACTGGCCCATAAAGGGTCTTCATTATCGCCCCATAAACTTCAAAATGTTTTTCAAGATGTCATGTCATTTGGGAGGTCAGTTGTTACCTATGCAGATGATACGCAACTGATCTTTTTATTCACCCACGCTAAAACACCCCCCTCTCTTCATAAGGTCCTTGTCTTGAGAAGGTTTGGAGCTGGATGACTGGTTCCTGCCTCAAGTTAAATGGGGACAAAACAGAGATTATGGTCTTCAGCAATAATATCAATACACCCTTGAGTTTTGAATGGCCAAGTTGTTTGGGTTCTCCCCCACTCCAAAAACAGCTGTAAAGAGTTTTGGAATGTGGCTGGTCAATTCCCTACAACTGGATGTGTAAGCATCGAAGTTAGCAGCCGTATGTTATGCTATGCTTAGGATGTTGTGAAAAATATTTCCTCTTCTCCCCCTACCTCTAAGAAACTGGTTATCTAGGCTTTAATTCTCTTGCGCTTGGATTATGAAAATTCCCTTTATCTGGGAGCACCAAAAGCTACAATAAGGAAGTTGTAGGTGGTACAGAACTCGGCTGCACATATCTTGCACAATCTTCAGATACATCAGCCTGTCCTTCTTACTTGAATACTCTTGATTGGCTCCTGGTGGAGAGAATTACATTTAAATCACTGTGTAGTGTTCACAGTGCATTTGTGGTAAGGGGCCTGTGATCATTCATCCCTTGGTAGCACCCTAATTTCCTGGTAGGACTCTGCATTCTTCCAATGCAAATTTAGTTGCACTGTCCGTAGTTCAAAGGACAAAATACAGAGGACACTCTTTTGTTTTTAATGTGGTTAAACAGCCTTCCTGACTCATTACGATCTGAGAATAAGGAACTCCTACCAAAACAGGTCCTATTAGGCCCCTGCGATTTGTCATGTATTGCACAATCAGCACTGGGATGCCTAAGGGTAGCTATGTACTTTATAGGTGTTGCATAGAATATAATAGAATAGAATAGAATACCGTGACACCATATGCAAGTGTGGGCATAGCAGACTAGGGCAGTACATATAACAATGGATTGGGAGAATCAGGGTTTACTATGCGGTTCAATGCTTTGACACAGATTGTGCAATTGGTCCTATGCCTTCTGTATGAACAGGCAATTGTACAGTGCAAAAATGCTAATTATAACAACTAAGGGGCCATCTCTGATCTCATTTGAAAGGCTATCCCAAGCCGTCCGTATTCGGACCTTCCAAACAACTTGTACTGGGATCCAGTTTTCCCAAACAACGCATTACGATGCCTTAAACCCATTACTCACTCTGAATCCGACTGGATATCCCTAACGAGAAGCCTCTGGATACGCAGAATGGAGTCGTTTGGAGGCACTCCCAGTCCGAATCTAACCAAAGAAGTGCGATGTGTACTTCCTATTCGCTAAATCGGTCGCCACAACTAACACATCAGAGCACCTGAAAGAGGAGTATTGTAGCTCTGAATCGCGCTACAACACGATTCCTGTGACCGAGATTGTGCAGCTATGCATCCCATTGTGCATGTCATCCCTATTCTGTGAATATGCCACGTTACCTTGCATGCTTTTTTTCATGCATGCCATTACAACGCGGTCATTACAACGACCACATTGTAACAACGCATGCCATTACTCCACAAGTCGTAAAAATTACTTTCTCTGGAGGGGCGCTGGATGTTGGAATAGTGAAATTTACTATTCCAACTGCAGTCTGTGCAACAGTGGGGAAAGTGTTGGATTTTAAATCCAACACCTTCTGACCCCTAGAACAAGTTATTGTTCTGACTTGTGGAGTAATAGCATGCGTTGTAACACCGCGGTCGTTGTAACAACCGCGTTGTAATGGCATGCAGTGTTCTGGTTCTGTGGTAAACAATGTTTACCCTATACTGTACATCTACGATGAATACTTAAACCCCAAATGACGCGGAGGTCACAGATGCTAAGTTAGACACCTACCCCTAATACAAGAGAAAGCAGGGGCAAAACTACAGCCAAATTGGGGGGATACTATCAGCAATGTAGTGTCAAATTGGTGATTGGCGGGCAAATACCACCATCAATGTAGAGTCAATTGTGAGGTTGGGGGCAAATACCCCCAGCATTGTAGAGCCAATTTGGGGTTGGAGTGCAAATACCCCCAGCATTTTAGAGCCAGTTTGGGGGTTGGGGGCCAAATACCCCCAGCAATGTAGAGATAATTTGGGGGTTGGGAGCAAATATCCACAACAATGTAGAGAAAATCTGGGGGTTGGAGGGCAAATACCACCAGCAATGTAGAGACAATTTGGGGATTGGGGGAGCAAATACCCACAGCAATGTAGAGACAATTTTGGGGTTGGGGTGCAAATATCCCCAGCAATGTAGAGACAATTTGGGGGTTAGGGCAAATACCCCCAGCAATATAGAGACAATTTGGTGGTTGGGGGGGCAAAAACCCACATTAATGTGTCCTTCACTAAGGTAACTTGTGCTCATGCAAAGTGCCTCAATAACTCTGGGTGGAGTACAAGCTGTAGAAAACAGTAAAAAAACAAAGCCTAAGTAAGGTTACTTGGCAGGAAATTCATTATCACACCGTGGCTGCAAATGCAAGTGTCAACTATAAGGAATGGGCAGAAAGGAGATGCTGATGCACTAGGGACTGTTGAAAAACCAACAAAGCCACATCAGCTAGTAAATGGTCCCTTAAAAACCTATGAAATACTTACGTGCTGATGTGCAAAGACGACACATCAGCCACCCACAGCAGCTCAAGAACTGTCTGTGTGGGTGGGGAAACTGTCTCCTCCTGGGCTGACACACACGACGGGGGCTGAAGCCCATAGAGCCCTATGGGTGTTGAGTTTGTTCAGGAAGTGTTCTGTGTAGGCTTGGTTTGGGAATGTGGCCAATTGTGCATTGGTTGATTGGCCGGTGCACCAGGGTCACCTGTGAGACACGGTTTTGGGGCCTTCATAAACGACACCAAGAGACTGATTTACTTCCACAGTCACCACCAGGCCACTGCAATGTGGTGCCAGTATGTTTTCTGCTCCACAGCTGTGCTGTAAATTGAGGCTGGGGCCCAGCCTTTGAGACATACTCACCTTGGTGCCCTGTCTCGTGTGCCCTGACAGAAGCAGTGTTATCTCCCTCAACCGCCCATCACTGTCAGATCATGGCAGGTGCAGGGAGGTTGCGTCGCATGTAGAGGCCTCACAGGGAGGCACGTTTCATTTGGCCAGTTTAATCGACCCCACACCCCCTTGATCAGCAGCAGTGTGCTTTTTGATGCATTCCTTGCCAGGGAAATGCACAGAGGCTACAATGAAAGGGATGATCGCGGAATGTGTGCCAATGACTTTGAGAGTGCCCGGGCATCATTTTGATTCCAATCCGACACTGGCATAGCATGTTGTATATGTCAAGTCAGGGAATGTCATCATCAGGTAGGTACAGTCAGATCGCTAAATACTAGGGGAAACACACACTTGACGTTGGAACAGGAATGCCCATAGTCACAGTTATGTATGTTTCACTAATTAAATTCATGAGTCCACCACAACACACCACGAAAATTAGCAGGGCAACAAAACTCTAATGTACTCACAAAAGTATGTCCACAGACACATATTTTCTGGTACTATGACCACACCTGCATGCATCTGTGACATAGGCTAAATCATAAGATCTGAAACACATACAAAGACCACTACATCTCATGTCATAGGAAGTCACATTGCAGGAAGGGATATCATTCATCCATATTACCTTGCCATTTCCCGAACCCCCAGAAGAAGTACAGTATAGCTGCCAAAGAAAATACAGCATGTATGAATCACACAGGAAAGTGAAGTCAAAAGTAATAGCTCATCTACCAAGTAGCAAGACAATACATCCTTCCAATCAGATGAATAACCGAAGCCTAGCTTATTTACTATCTCACACCTCACTTTACACAATGAACACATTTCTGACAGATCAATACATGCCTACAAACCACAAATTAACTACTACAGTCCAACCTGGACCTCCACTCCCCCATCAGGCCAATCACACAGCCCCATATCCTGAGTCATGATGAGTACACCAGTGTCAGAACAAGTCCTCATTGGGAGACATAACCAGAATGGGATGTTAGATGTGTCAGGAAGAAAAATATGGGAGGTGCCTAGCACAGACCCAGAGCACGACTCAGATAGATTAATCCCTAACATACAATCACAAACATGCACACAGGTCAGATAACACGCACACCACACTCAAATACATAAAGGATACAACTATCTTGGGGCACACTATGCTTTGCCAGGCTAGGTAGACAGACCCCTGGGGGACCTGTGCCATTCAACCACCACTGTTCACTCAGGCCAGCCAGCAGGGCACTGTTGTGTTATAGCAATGTACAGTGAAGAAATTGCCACATGGATTGTGGGTCTCTCCAATCACTTCAGGTGGCCCAAGAGAGATACAATCACCTGTGTCCAAGTAAAAGCTCATAGGCATCATCAAGGATGGGTGGGTGGCTGTCCAACGCATGAGCGATCATTGTGGCAGTGTTCAGAATCACTCTGAGTATCTCTTGTACCAGCCAATGGGATGTTGATGACTGCATGTGCTGCCAGATCAAGTTTGGGTGGCTTCAATCCATGCATGAATCAGGAAACATCTCCCATGCATTAAGAGTAGGGGTGAATGTATAGGCCATACACATGCATTGCTTATCCTAATCAAGCAATCTAAAATATTTGTGCCATTACTTTGTGTACATGGGTGTGTCCAGACTCACTACCATGTTGTCAAACTCTATATCTATCGAGGTGAATTGATGAGACAGTGGTATTCCTGCACATTACAAACATATGCAGCATGTTTCACATAAACTGTTGTTCTTTGCAACACTTGCACTATGTTAACATCTGAAAACATGAACCATGTTGAACTATGGCTTCCTATATAAAAAAAATACTTTGTGACTGTATGTCACACTCTTAGACAAAATCAATGTTGACATTGACATCTAGCCAAAGTAGCCACAACAATCTAGGATAATACTGACCAAGTACGTGTACACCATGGACCATATGCAATCCACACCATACCTACATCATTATATACTTATACCTCATATTACACATGAATACCAGTTAAGCAGAAATTCATTTTGAGGACACAGAAATATGAAAAAATAAATATAAAATTCTTCATTCAGCAAACATATATGTTGATTCCATGGTGCTAAAAGGCCAATGGCTAATCCAATGACAGTCAAAGGCTTTGAGGGCCACGAATGTATTTGCCCTCACTGCTTGCCTGCACTTATCCTACAAAGGGATACCTCCCCTGGGAAGGGCATCTAGGGGGCTTGCCACGCACCAAAGGGAGAAAACTAGGGGGCACTGGGTTGGGTTTTCGGAGGGATGTGGTCAGGGGCTGCAGTTGGGTCCACTGCAGTGGTAGGTTATGATTGAGGGGCTGGTGGCTCCACTGCAGTGGTTGTATCAGATTTTTTTTTGGGGGGGGCAGCTGTAGTGGTAGGGGTAGATGGAGGGGGTGGGGTGGGCTTTACTAATTTGGGGATTTTTAAATCTTTGAGGGGTTTAACGGGAATAGGGATGGGATTGGCCTTTTCAGGAGGGAGATTTTTGGGGACAGAGGAACTGGCCTGCGCTGGGGACGTATGGCTTGCTGGAGGGGATTTGTTTTTGGGAGACCAGGGGAATTTTCTTGTGGGGGTCGATTTTTTCCATTGTTTATTTTGAGTAGGTGTGGCAGATGTTTACATCAGGTGAGGGGGTGATTTTTCACTTCTTGGGAGAGGGTATGTAGGATTGGGTAGGGAAAAATTCAATGGGAACTATGTGGGGTGCCTGGGCTGAGGAGCAAACAGGAGATAAAAGGGTAGGGGTGTGGAGGCAGAGGGTTTTGAGGTTTGCGGAGTGTTTGTGGATATATATATTCATGCACAAATTACTGTCTGACACTGTTAGGCAGAACCACCCGGCACGGACATCGAAAACTCAAAAAACACAGACTTTCAACGTAATGTTGATGGAGAAAGCAGTGCAATTTAATCTTCAATAGTCCACAAAATCAAACAGGCATAATGCCTGCCATGACGTGTTTCACTCGACACAGCGAGCTTGGTCACATGATGCGCCTCATATCCGGGAACTCACATAAAACCACAAACGTGCACAACTGCCTGAAAAAACAAGCTCACCATGATAATGTGCATAAACGACAGACTAGATTATACGTCAGTAAGTTTTGTATCAATTTAAATGTGTGCTAGGAAAACATGGATACATAGATTTGAAATATACTATGCTCGATTTATATCATAAGAATAAGAATGTACAAAAAACAAATTAAAAAATAGAGGCATTCTAGTGAACGTTATGAAATTTATTAACGTAATGGAGCGAAGCAAAAGATGGAATTGCATATTGTGATTGAAACAGTATTAAACAAATTAATACTTGAATTTAGCAAAGGCACATATTAATAATATACTGACTGTGCAAAAAATAGGCAAAGAGTAATAACCTATTACTAGCTTGCTCGGCTTGTCAAAATCAGAATGGGCATAATACAAACCTTAAATAATATATATATATATATATATACATACGAGCCATGTGGCGCAATTGCACAGTGGTGAAGGCAGGGGGCAGGGCCTGATGTGCCAAGTGTGCAAACGTGCTCCGTGGTGCGTTTAAGTTGGGGGATTAAGTCCCCTTGTATTCTGAGGGTCCCTGGGGGCCAATTAGCCCACCAGGTAACTTCAGTAAACACAACAGAGTTGCGTTGCAGAGAGGTGTAAAAAGGGGTGTGGCCTCGAACCACCTATCAGCTCTGTGGTGCATACTGGAGGTACCTGGTGGGCTAGTTGGGCCCCAGGGACTCTCAGGATTCAGGTGGAATTAATCCCCCAACTTAAAATCTGCCAGGGGGCGCGTTTGCACAGTGGTGAAGGGAGGGGGCAGGTCTGATGTGACATGTGTGTACTTATGCAATCACTTTGCCAAAATCCATGCACTTATAAATTCACCATGCACTCTCCTTGCAGCACTCTAATCATCCAGTCACTACCCATGCACTCATGCAATGACCCATGCACTAACTCATGCACTGCTACAATACCCTGAGTACTACTGATGCAGACCAGCCATCTCCTTGTCACTACCCATGCACTCCTCCAATCATCCAGCCAGTTCCATGTCCTTATCCAATCACTCCGCCAAAACCCAAGCACTTATAAATTCACCATGTACTCTCCTTGCAGTACTCTAATCATCCAGTCACTACCCATGTACTCATGCAATGACCCAGGCATTAACACATGCACTACTACAATCCCCTGAGCACAACTGATGCAGTCCAGACATCTCCTTTGCACTACCCATGCACTCCTCCAATCACCCATCCAGCATCATGTACTTATCCAATCACTCCACCAAAACCCAAGAACTTATAAATTTACCATGCACTCTCCTTGCCGTACTCTAATCATCCAGTCAGTACACATGTACTCATGCAATGACTCAGGCACTAACACATGCACTGCTACAATCCCCTGAGCACTACCCATGCAGTCGAGCCATCTCCCTGTCACTGCATATGCACTCCTCCAATCACCCAGTCAGCACCATGTACTTATCCAATCACTCTGCCAAAATCCAAGCACTTATAAATTCACCATGCTCTCTCCTTGCAGTACTTTCATCATCCAGTCAGTACCCATGTACTTATCCAATCACTCCACCAAAACCCTAGCACTTATAAATTCACCATACACTCTCTTTGCAACACTCTAATCATTCTGTCACTACCAATGCACTCATGCAATGACCCAGGCACTAACTCTCATGCACTCCACCAATCACCCAGCCAGCACCATGTACTTATGCAATGGCCCAGGCACTAACACATGCACTGCTACAATCCCCTGAGCACTTTCCAATCAGACCTCTAACCACCTACACACTACTGATTCACTCCTCCAATTATCCAGGTAGTACCCATGCACTCCAGAAATCCCTCTGTCACTACCCATGCACTCCTCCAATCACCCATCCAGCATCATGTACTTATCCAATCACTCAGCCAAAACCCAAGCAGTTATAAAATCACCATGCACTGTCCTTGCAGCACTCTAATCATCCAGTCACTACCCATGTACTCTTGCAATGACCCAGGCACTAATACATGCACTGCTACAATCCTCTGAGCACTACTGATGCAGTCCCGCCATCTCCTTGTCACTACCCATGCACTCATGCAATGACCCAGGCGCTAACTCACGGTAAATACAGAGGAGGTCATGCTAATCACAGGGGTACCCCCACACATAGTGTTCCCTAGTGTATGTAGGTGTTTTCACTGTATTCTAAGTGTCTTTTAGCATAGCACTGGCTCTCGGCTTGGTTAGTCAGAGTCAGTTACCACAAGTACCCGTCAGCAAAACGTTGAGGGCACAGGAGGACTTTCTGCTTCTCTTTTGGTTCTTTCTACACATCTCTTGCTTCTTCATGCAGTTTTCTTCGTCTTTCTGGACTTCTGTTGCCTCTTTCTGCATTTGTCTTGCTTCTTTCTGTGCTTTTCTTCCTCTTTCTTCACATGTCCTACCTTTGTTGACATAGTTAGAAATTAGCATTTAAACAACCTTTGAAATTCACTGAAATAACCATAATTTTCAGGGACGTTATAGTTAGAAATTAGCATTTAAAAAACCATTGAAATTCACAGAAAAAAACATAGGTTTCAGGGACGTTATAGTTAGAAATTAGCATTTAAAAAACCTTAGAAATTCACTGAAAAACCACAGGTTTCAGGGACGTTATAGTTAGCTGGATATTTCACTCGTACAAAACCATAGAAATATCGGCCATTATAGTTAGTTCAGCTAACTATAACTCGCGCCCCACAATGCGCTGCTGATGACGTCACATATTACATCATTCATGACATGGTTAGTGACATCACTGCTGACATCACTGATGACATCTCAAATGACATCACTGATGACACCATCCAGTGACTGTGTGTTTCTATAAAGTTAAAATATATTTTATATATATCTATGCCAAGGTGTATTAAAGAATGAGTGGGTGTATAAGTGTCTATATTGATGATTTAGTAGGTGTGTGACTGACTGTATAAGTGAGTGATTAAATGTGTCTTACTGAATGCATGGGTTAGTGACTGATACAGACATTCACATAGTTTCATTTGTCAGTTGGTGTGTAAGTGGTTGCATGGGTTGATGAGTAGCTAAATGAGGATCTATATGGGTTATTGATTGGTTGTCCGAGTATCTGAATGGGTGCCTAAGTGTCTGTGTGGGTGGGTGGGGAGGTGTGACTCTGTGCATAGATGTGTGAGTAGATGATTCACTGAGTGTATGAGTTCAAGAGTGCATCTGTGAAGGGCTCTATGGGGGGGTGAGTGTGTGTATGGGTGTGTTGGTGAGTGAATGGATGCCTCAGTGGTACATGTGTGAGTAACTGCATATGTGAAAGGCAGTATATGTGAGTGCTGGAGTATATAAATGACTATATGTGAGAGTGAGTGATTGTGAGAGTGGCTGTATGGATCAGTGTGTGCTTGTATTAGTTATTGTATAAGAGTGTAAGTATGTGTTAGAATATGTTTGAATAAGTGAGGTGGTGTGTGTATAACTGCATAGGTGAGTATAATTCAATTTCAATTTCAATCATTATTCGATCAAGTTAAAATGATCATAAAAGCACTGATAAATACATCATCATATTTTTTTTTAAAAAACAGCAAATAATTCATCATTAATTCTAGAATAAGAACCTTAATACATTAAGATCATTTCATGTGCTAAAACTATATAGTTGTATAATCATCTAACAAGCTCAGTACTCTTTTCGCCCCCCTCTTCCTCTTTCTGATACAGGCCCATAAGAATGACGCTACCAAATAGTAAACCAGGGGATCAGATATTGATTTAAAAAAATATAGTATGACACGGCACTGGTTAAAATTCTCTTGCTTTAAAATTGGTTTCAGGTAGCCATTCTTTTCTCTCTCGTAGAGCCTGCAGATTAGAACTAAGTGCAATTTAGTTGGAGGTGAGAAATTATCACATGGGCACACACTTAGATTCGAATGGTTATACGTTTTTTCCGGATAACCTAACATGAGAGGGATTATATTCGTGCGGAACCTCAATAATATAAATCTATGTTGCGGCCTGGTGACATTCACTAAATAGGAGTACCCCCCTCTATTAATGGAGGGTTTTGGCGGTATATACAAACTGCAGGTTTCTCTTTATGATATTCCTTTCATTTATGCTCGGACATCAGTAAGAACATGTTGGTGACCTTTTGTTTAGAGACCTTTTTACAAGCTAGTGGGTCCTTAAAAAGTTCAGGGAGTCCGATCTCCCTTAATGCTGACTTCACATAGCTAAGCCACCTAGACCTCTCCCACTTGGCCATGCTTAAGCAACTCTTTATTATTGTTTGTGTGAGTGTTGGTGTTGGTGTGTCTCTCTGCCAGATTGCATGCCAGAGAAGGAGTGGGGCTAAGTGTATTGAGTCTGTAATGTAGGGCAAGCCCAATTCCATATGTAAAATATAATTTGGAAAGGAAAGAGGGAGACCCACTTTGGATTTAAAGAAATTATTGTCAGTGGTTTGCAGTGATGTTGTCGCTACCACACCCCATACCCCTGCCCCATAAGTCGCTGCTGACTTTACTTTGGCTTGGTAGATATTGTTTATCGGTAGTAAGGGTTTTGCGCCCATTTTTCTAGCAAAGGATTTAACAGCAGTGATACCCCTTTCCATTATCATCTTCCTTCCTTCCAACAGTTTTGACCATGATAGGTCTTTATCAAAAAGAACCCCCAAATAGGGGAAGGAGTCCACCACCTCTATTCTTTCAGTATCCGCATGTAGGTGCAGCATTTTATCTCTTTTTGATGCCCCAGCTACTATTACAAAGGACTTGATTTGATTAACCTTCAGTTGTAATGTGTCCATAAAAGAGACATACGCGGGTATCAGACGTTGCAAGCCAAGCCCTGTTCTGGCGATTAACACTGTGTCGTCTGCGTAAGTTAATACTGGTAGCAGTTGAGAGTCAAAAACAGGAACATCCCGGGAGGCCATTGGAAGTGCTTTCTCGACTCCATTTGTTTATAAGGTGAAGAGAAATGGTGCCAGGACACAACCCAGCCTTACTTCCCTGGAAATTTTAAAAGAGCGCGTACAATCTCCATTTTTAGTATAGCGGACTGATGCTGCAGGGTTCAAATACAATTGTCTAATAAAGTTTAATATGGCTGGGTCAACCCCCATTGTCTCCATTATGTTCCATAGCCTAACATGGCCCACACAATCTAACAGCGCTCAGGTCCATGAATGCCATGTAAATCTTTTTGTCCTTCATTTTAGTATACTTTTCTTCGGTCAGTGCTAAATTCAAGCACTGATCTACAGTGTCCCTTCCCTGCTGGAATCCATACTGGGCCTGGATTAAGATGTTATTTTCCCTAGCTCATCCCTCTGGCCTAGAGAGGAGGAGGCGGCCCATGAGCTTTGATGTTGTGTCCAGTAGGGAAATCGGTCTGTAATTCTTTGGGTTGGCCCTGTCTCCTTTTTGTAGATTGGGACAATGACCCCCGTTGACCATGAGGGAGAGGGACCTACCAAAGCTATGCTGTTCAGGGTGTTAGTTACTCATAAGTCTGGATTATCTTGAAAGAAGTCGATTGGGACACCATCCGGTCCTGGAACCTTTCCCGTGCTGCATGAGTCTAGCCCTACATTGACTTCAGTGAGTGAAAATGATAGAAGTGCGTGTGACATTTGCTCCAGAGGCATGGATGAGATTGGGGTGTGAGAATTTAGGGCAAAAATGTTCTCAAAGTGGGAAACCCATGCTTCCTCATCAACATTTGTATCTGTTGTTGGATCGTTAGAGATTTTAAAATATGGTGCATTTACTAGCTTCCAAAAATCCCAGGTGCTTCCCGTACTGGCTGCGTTATCAAGGTCCACCCATAAGTCCCCCTTAATGACTTTTTCTCTGATTTTCCGTGCCAGTTTGTATGAGACCCGCAATATTTGTATTTGTTCCGGGATTCTAGGCCTGGTTTTTAGAACATGCATCAGAGCCTTCCTCGCTTTTGTGCATGGTGAATCAAACCAGCCCCTACCTTTTGCTTTATTTGGCACTTTTGTTTGTGTGAGGGCCGATTTTATTTTTCTAAAATGTCACTAAAAGCTAACACAACTTCCCCTGCCTCAGCCACTGGGTCTAAACACAATAGTATATTATCTTGTGTGTTTAGTATAATTTCTGGAATCATCTTCATTTTATTGATCTGAGCCCATTTCAGCTGAACCCTGTTTTTTCTTGACACAATTGGGATTTCAACATAGTTACGGTTGTGTGTGTCCCATATGGGTACCTTCAGCTCTATAGATAGAATAGCATGATCACTGAAAACCGAGAAAGAGTTTTCTAACTTGACGGCCCTTGTACTAAGAGGAAATGTTAAAAGTATAGAGTCGATTGTTGACTCCACCCCATATCGGTGAAAAGTTCCCACTGGAATGTCTGTAGCGGGTTCTAAATCACTGATTATTTCCATATTTAAGGAGGCTAATGACCTATTTAGGCAATTGCCCTACTCACTGTGTGTGAAGTGATATATGGGATTTCCCTCCATGTCTTCTAGTCCACAAACGGGGAGTGTATTGTGGTTGCAAAGGTGTATGTTAAAATCCCCCATCCATATAACTTTTACATTCACGTTCTTGATATTGCGTACAATGTTATCTATTGCCTTATCAACCTCTCCCACAATTGAGTGCATATTTGGGCCAAATCTGTTGTTATAAAAATGTATTAATAGCCATATCCCTTCCTGTTGGACCTCCAGCAAAAGGATGTGGAAGTTTAGATTTGATTGGGCATTCTCTTTTACTTTTACTGGTAAATCATTCCGAATTAGGGTTAAGATGCCCCCCTTGGCCCTCCCTGAAGTGGACGGTTCTGCTTCGATCTGAAAGGAGCAATATCCATTTATGAACACTGGCTCCATAGCCCATGTTCCTGAAAGCATACAATTTCATGCTCTTGCCATACATTATGCCAATTATTATCGCTCAGTTTGGGGATGATACTGGCCACATTCGATGAGACTATTTTTAAAACCGTTTTTGTGCCCCCTGATGTATTATAGGTGACTGTGGACTCTCACCATAGCTGGGGCCAGGATAGATTGCCTTTCATAATTCAGTTGAGAATTTGAATGCACTGACTGTATTCAGTCATGGGCTTCAAAATCGGATAAAGGTGCAAATCTATTCTCAAGCCTCCAGTCAGTTAACCCAAAGTTTTCCCAAGAATGTCCCCGTGTCTGTCACTCTCTATGCTGTAGATCGCCCGGTGTTGTCAGTGGGGCGGGAGGTCTGTAGAAAAAACACAATGGTAGTAACACAGTGATGTGCAAGCTTCTAAAAGAACCATTGCCTAAATGTGCTAGGATGAATCTGACAACAAATTCATTTCTAAAATTTTAAACCACACAGTCTCCCGACATTTCCTTCCTTGCTGGGCCTACCCAAGGTACTCTTCTAGCCATGATCATTTGTCTTGAGGAGTTCCTGCCTATAGCCCCCACCTCATACAAATTTTGGGTTAACCAATGCAGGGCCTTAGACATTAATTGGGCTGTCGATTCTGCCTGTTCCTCCCGCAGTGGTGGTACGTTTCCCAACACCAGAACCAGGGGTGCGGCCGCTGGGGGAAGATGTGAAGTCTGAGTCCCGTTTGTCGGTGGCCCAGTAACAGATCTTGCTTCTCTCTGGTAATTTCCTCTTCGGTCCTTTCCTGTCGAGATTATGTTTTGGCCTATAGATGCTACATTAGAGTTGACCACTTGTCGGTTTATTTTATCCCCCACTCCGTTGGAATCATTGGGACTAGGTTGCCTTAGATGGCTATGGGCAATTTTAGTAGTTGTGCCTGCTTTTGTATTAGGGGTTGCACCGTCATGAGTACCAAGGTTGCTACATATAACTTGCGCCCCCGCAATTAACTGCTGATGACGTCACATATTATATCATTCATGACATGGTCAGTGACATCACTGATGACATCTCAAATGACATCACTGATGACACCATCCAGTGACTGTGTGTTTCTATAAAGTTTAAATATGTTTTTTATATATACGCCAAGGTGTATTAAAGAATGAGTAGGTGTAGAAGTGTCTAGATGGATGATTTAGTAGGTGCGTGACTGACTGTATAAGTGAGTGATTAAATGTGTCTTACTGAATGCATGGGTTAGTGACTGATACAGACATTCACACAGTTTAATTTGTCAGTTGGTGTGTAAGCGTTTGCATGGGTTGATGTGTAGCTAAATGAAGATCTATATGGGTTATTGATTGGTTGTCCGAGTATCTGTATGGGTGCTTGAGTGTCTGTGTGGGTGGGTGGGCGGGTGTGACTCTGTGCATAGATGTGTTAGTGGATGATTCACTGGGTGCATGGGTTCAACAGTGCATCTGAGAAGGGCTGCATGGGTGGGTGAGTGTGTGTATGGGTGTGTTGGTGAGTGAATGGATACCTCAGTGGTACATATGTGAGTAACTGCATATGTGAAAGGCAGTATATGTGAGTGTTGGAGTATATAAATGATTATATGTGAGAGTGAGTGATTGTGAGAGTGGCTGTATGGATCAGTGTGTGCTTGTATTAGTTATTGTATAAGAGTGTAGGTATGTGTTAGTGTATGTTTGAATGAGTGAGGTGGTGTGTGTATAACTGTATAGGTGAGTAAATGGGAGTGTGATTGATTCTTTACATGACCAACTAGGTGTGTGAGTAACTCTATGGATGAGTGGTGGTGTGTGAGTGTCTATAGATATGTGAGTGCATATGATAATGCCGTATTGATGGTTGACTGCATGTATGAGTGGCTGTATGGGTGAATGAGTGGATGTGTGTGCAGACCTAGGAATTAGTGTGTGGGTATATACTAACTGGTATTCATGTGTCTATGGTTTCGAAAATGGTAGTCTGTATTTAAGAGTGGGTGTATCAAAGGTTATATTAGGGTATGAGGAGGTGCATCAGATTATCACGTGGATGATGTCATCAGTGATGTCATTTGAGATGTCATCAGTGATTTCATCAGTGATGTCACTGACCATGTCATGAATGATGTAATATGTGACGTCATCAGCAGTGCATTGCGGGGGTGTGAGTTATAGTTAGCTGAACTAACTATAAAGTAGGCCTGGGCTAAAATTTCGTTGCGTACGCGGAAATTGCGATAATTTGACATTTTCGCGTTCCGCGGAAAGCGCTAAAATGTCAAAATGTCCGCATTCCGCAGCTTGGCGATAATTTGTTTCTTGCTCGCGCTGTAAAATAATACATTCTCACGCGCGCGCGATCGCCTTACCTGAATCCCTGCGTTCGCCGCCAAGTTTTCTTGATCCGGTCGCGTTCTCCATGAGATGTTGTATTGTTTTGTGTCTCGCGACAGTTTGCGCCCGCAGTGACTTCATGCGTCCCGCGATCACGTCTTTCTTCTCGCGATCATGCACCGCGAGACAACTGAAAACAAGATGGCCGCGCCCGTGAGCAACCACATGTGTAAGTTGGCGAGCCGCAACCATGCAGAAAATCTCGCGAACATGCGGGAAAAAAACTTCCGCATCTTCGCGATATTTCCGCGTGTTTGCGATAATTTTTAACATTTTCGCGATAATTTGCGAAAGTGGATTTCGCAAATTCCACCCACCCCTACTATAAAGGCTGAATTTCTCAGGTTTTGTACAAGTGAAATGTCCAACTAACTATACCGTCCCTGAAACCTGTGGTTTTTTCACGGAATTTCTAAGGTTTTTTTAAAATCCTAATTTCTAACTATAACGTCCATGAAACCTATGGTTTTTTCAGTGAATATATATATATATATATATATATATATATATATATATATATATATCCAATCCACCTTCTGTGCCAGCCGGTACCACCAAAGACACGGACACGTTATCGCTGATGCAAAATAGTGCTCAATTTATTTTAAACAAACATAGTTCGGTTTAGTCCAGATGCGTTTCGACCGTCAGAGCTGTCTTGATCACATGACTACACTTCACTGAACGTGACAATTTAAAGGTGCAGGATACCCAATTACGTAACAGCATTCCATAGACATAGAAACCATACTCGTTCAGGCTATCACTTCAAAACCTGCAAAACTTTACACGGACAAATCCAATGTAAAAATTACATTACATATCCAGATATAAAATAAAAGTAAGTTCATCAATGGCGCTTAAGTCATCATCATATGTTTGTTGAACACAGACTTGATACATAAAACTGCGTAAATTCCGCTATACAATGGCATTGCTCAATCATCATATTATGCCTGTACTGTGATGATTTATGTAATATATTTAGTCACTATTCATCCCTCTAATGGGAACATACCCCTCTGGGTTTGTGCAAATAACGCATATATATGTGCAAACAAAGCAAATTGTTGATATCTGTGCAAATACAGCAAAAAATGTGCAAATACGCAATATAAAGTGCAAGATATGCAGGTATCACAATTATTACCATAAACATCATTGATAAAACTAATTGTTTAAAACAATCTGGATAACTATATGAAGATTCAATGCCACGCTATGGCTCTATTGGGAATTGTACTGGGTATAACATATCATTACATAAATATACTCAAAAATACATTTGAATCGTTATCTATAAGCTATCACCATGGTCAGCTTATAAGAGGCTGATTTCAAACTCAATCTACCCTTGTATGGGAATATATGCTCATAGTACTGCCTTTGAAATCAAAAAATTGCATACTATATTAAAAAGAGTTTCCAAATAAAATGCGGTAGCCAGAGCTTCAGAAGGTCCACAAGAAAAACATCAAAATGCAGACAAATACATCACAGTTTTAAAATCTATGTAAGCATATAGAGAACATATGATAGTGAACAGGCCTATATTGCATATTTGCTGCAAATAGTCAATATGTTTATAAGAAGTGGTGAAAGTCCTCCCCATTGTTTAGACCACCAGGAGTGCGTGTGTCCAACTCAACTATATATTTGGATTCCAACTGTCTCAGAAGTTTATATATATATATATATATATATATATATATATATATATATATATATATATATATATATGAAGACAAGTCCTGAACTCCCAATCGAGCTGGGGAGTCTAGAAAACAGGTACGGACCTCGAACCATACACGTTGCTGTTGTCCAAAGAAGATATGCCAAGCAGTTTAAAGTTTCATTTCTGATTTATTCCATTAAGTCAGACAAGTGTCCGCCTCAGACGCGTTTCGATCGCCTCCGCGATCTTGATCACATGACGCGCTGAGACCGGACCTTCCTTTAAAAAGATAGTAACAGCCAATCAATTCTTTCGTGCTCAATAAAAATAAACAAAATACTAGAGAACTGAGGAATCACCATGAAACTAACGTGAATTCATTTAAAAGAGTTCAACACTCTAACAAATCACAAAGAATAGTACAAATCATAATACTGAGCATACATTGACTGTAAGAAATATCTGGCAAGTGCCCCAGAATTAATTGAATACAGTAGTAAATCTCAATCAAGATTAAAATGTACTAAATCACAAGATCCACGGTTCATTGCTTGATAGTAACACAGTTTCATGCTCATATTCTCTAAATGAAAACTAGAAAATTAAGTAAACAATAATTACTTAAAATCCTAAAATATAAAGAATTTAAGGGGTAAAAGAGAATCAAAGTAATAAAAAACGGTGAAAAGAAAGGAAAAAGAAAATGAGGTAAAGCAGAAGACAATAAAGAAAAATAATCCTAAAAATATAGAATTGATATTGAGACTGCCAGGGAAGCATATAACAACTAGATGTGTAAGTGACTAATCAAAAAGTTTTTAGCACATCCGCATAAAAAAACATCCAAAGGATCAGATACAGATTTTATGAAATATTTACAAGAAGTTATGCAGGTCCTCACTCGTATTTATCCCATTTGGCATTTTAGTGTCAAGTAATAGGATGAAGGAGGATTCTAGCTGACGAAGTTGTTTCTCTCTGTTGCCCCCACGGATTGAAGGGGGCACTGCCCCAATGACAAAATATTTCAAGTCACTTATTTTATTGGAATGGATGGCTTTAAAATGTCGGGCAACGGGGTATGTGGAATCCGAGTTAACAATCGCACGAAGATGTTGCAAAATGCGATTGAAAACCGGTTATTTGGTGCTGCCCACATATTTGAGATGACAAGTGCATTCAAGCACATAAACTGCATAGTCCGTACGACAGGTGTAATGGTGTTTATTTTTACTGGAATGTTACTGAACGCTGTGGTGTATTCAGAAACATTGGTTCCAAATTTACAAGCACGGCATGAAGTGCATTTAAAAAAGCCAGAACGTGATAACCAAGTGACTGTTTCCGTGACTTCAGGGTTAGATTTAACTAAGGCATCCCTCATAGAGGGTGCTCTTCTGAATGTGATGTTAGGTAAATCAGGCAACAAGAATTTGAGGGTCATGTCAGTCAGAACAATGGGCCAATGTTTGTAAATGATACCACGGAAATTTTTATGTTGTTTGCAAAAAGTGGTAATTAGTCTAATAGATTGCATAACCTCATTCGTTACTACACTCTCAAGAGATGTGGTGTGGGGTTGTTCAGTGGGAAGGCAGGATTCACGTGAGCAAAGATTAGCTTTATTAACTGCTCTTTTGAGGTTAAATTGATTGTAACCCTGGGCAAGGAATCGATCAAAGGCTTCCTTCTGACATTGTTCAAGGTCAGATTGGCGGCTGCAAATACGCCGTAGGCGAAGAAATTCCCCATAAGGTATGCTGTATATGAGGTGGGGTGGATGGGCACTGCTGGCATGTAAGATGGAATTTCCAGCCGTGCTTTTTCTATGCAATTTGGTTTCTATGTGGTTGTCTAAAATAAAGACCTCCACATCCAAAAATTCCACCCTCTCATTACTGATGTTCGCCGTAAACTGTAAATTCATAGTATTGGTGTTGATTGAATTCACAAAAGAGAAAGCCTCCTCTTTAGATCCTTCCCAAACGATAAAAATATCGTCTATGTACCTGCCATAGTATCGAATATGTGAATCCCACATGTTCTTGTGTGTGGCTCGGAGGACATGTTCCTCCCACCAACCCACCAAAAGGCAGGCATAGGTTGGGGAAAAACATGCCCCCATAGTCACGCCCCTGAGCTGTTTGTATAAAACTTTATTGAAGAGAAATACATTGTTGTTAAGGCAAAGGTCAATCATTTGAAGAAGCATATCATTGTGCTCTTTGAAATTAATGGAGCGAAAGCCCAAAAAGCACTCTATAGCCTCCAACCCTTGTGAGTGTATTATGCTCGTATAGAGGGAAGCAATGTCTAGCGTGATCAACAAGAAATTCGGTTGCCAATGAACTTCTTGTATTTTCTTCAAAAAATCGCCAGTGTCCTTAATGAAGGACGGCAAAGCAATCATATGTGACTGAAGAAAATAGTCGACATACTTAGACATGGCTTCCAAAAGGCTCTTCCTGGCAGAGATGATGGGTCTGCCAGGTATAGGGTGAATTCCCTTATGAACCTTAGGAATAAAGTAAAGGGTGGCTGTAGTTGGATAATCATTCTTAAGAAATAAATACTCATTTTTGGAAAGAAGCCCCATTCTTTTCCATTGTGCCAGCAGGGAGGAAACAGTTTTTTTGATTTGTGTAAGATAGTCTCGACCTACTTTGCAATAGCAATCAGTATCCGATAAGTGGCGTTGTGCCTCCTGGAGATAATCAAGTTTAGGCCATAAGACTATGTTCCCTCCCTTGTCAGCACCCATGACCACAATCTGACCATTATCACGAATCTTTTTGATTAATGCCCAATAATTCCTCAATTTCCAATTAATTTTACCACATTTAGAGTGAGTCAACAAATTTAATTTTTTCAAGTCATCAATTACCATGTCACTAAAAACATCTACAGAATCTTTAGGCATCATTGGGTAAAAACAAGAAGGAGGGCGAAACGGACTGGCAGCCGCCAATCCCGTGTTAATCCCTTCAAGTTGTTCACAATCATTGTCAGGAATTGGAGAGTCCGAGCTTTCCTTAGCCAAGGATTGCATCATTTGTAACATATTGGAGTCCCGGACTTGTAAGGCATCCAGCATAATGTTAGAGGTAGTGACCTCAGTAGTGAACTGGTTAAGTTGGAAGAACTTCTTTAGCTTGATCTTGCGAATACATTTATAGACATCAATGCGAGACTGTTTATATGAAAAGTTGGACTCAGGACAAAATGACAGACCTAGCATTAATAGTTGTTTTTCAGCTTCAGATAGTACAGTGTCCGTTAAATTGATGATGGTGTTATCATGAGAGTCTAACGTTTCCATTTCCGTCCTCCTCTGCCCCTGTTTGATGGCCTTGAGGCGCTGCCTGCGCCTCTCTCTCCGACGCTGGCTGATACTGCGTTGGTTTGGCTCTGGGGATTCCTGGGGCGGAGGGTTGCTCGCCTGTCCATAGTTAAAAAATTAAGCTCCTCCCCTAAAGTATGTCTTATTGTCAAAATGCTGGATGTAGCTTGTATACCGGGGCCTTCCTCCGAATCCCCGCTGGTGAGCGAGTTAGTATCAGATTCAACTTTAATGGTAGTATTATCATTGTCAACATTGGTACGGTTAGAGGGAACCTGATCAGTAAGAGCCTTTCTTTTCATGTTGTCAAATTTGCATGAAAACGTGAAAACCCTTCCCGCCAAGTAATCATCTCTATCCTTTGCAAATTTAAAAGCCTTACGAGTTTTGATAGTGTCCTCGTACTGTTTCAGTTTGTTGGCTATTGTAATTCTTCCCTTGGCAATGATATCCTTTTGATCATGGGCATCAAGAACGTTGTTTAATTCATCGATCTCCTTTAAAATCCGTTATCTATCAATCACAGCATATTTGATTAAAATATGAACCATGTTCATAGAGGCTTGAAGGTTGTTGGTAGCCCATTCTGAGAGCATGTCAGGGTGTGGATTGTATATATATATATATATACTTAACGCTTTGAGTTACCCCTACAGTGCGGACACCATGCTTGTTTGGGGGCTGCTGGACTGCAGCTGAGGAGACTGTTGGTTCTATAATTGCTTGGCCCTAAAGAGGTGGGGCCTGGATATAGCTGCACCTGCCGCTTGGGCCGCCGCACGATAGATCACTTTGTGTCCCCCCCACGGGGCAGGATGATACGTTTGTTTGGTGGCATTGCTTAAGTACTTTTCCCCTAAGTACAGGGGCAACCAACAGCCCTAACATTTAAATGCCTTCGTCAAAGTTTAGTGAGTTTTGTGCATAATTGTGAGAAATACATGGAGAAGAGGAAATGTGTTGGAGGGCCCCAGCAGGCTACTCCTAAGCCCAAACCGACATCGACAGACCTAATGTTGCAGAGAGCAATAGGGGTTGTGGCAATGGAAATTGATGACCTGGTAGAGAGGAGATTATTGTTGGGGACAGGTGTGCAGTTAATAGATTGGTCAAATTCAACAAAACCAGTTGACGCCACTGACACCCATGAGACAGGGTCAAGTGTGGCCAATGGGGCCACTGATATACTACTCAACACATCTAATGGAGCTTCTCATTCCGAAGCATGTTGTGCAGACCTGCAACAAACAGCGAAAACAATGAGGAGGGCTGTTTTGAACAAGCAACAAAAGACACAGGCCCAGCCTTCTCCCCCACTCGATACTTCTGTGCCTGGCCAATGTCAATTGTAAACACTGACCTAACTGGAAGGGGTTGTGATTTTCAACTCAGCTGGGAGGCCTGTCTTGCAACAGAGATAGCAGAAAAGGTCAAGGCTATATTGCACACAGAACTGGCACCAATCCATGGAACAAACCTATAAGGATATTTTGAAATTATGATATTGATTTGATATTATGCCTCCCAATAAATCTGCCTGTGGTACAGACTGCAGGGCTCCCCCCCATACTGCACCTTCACCACTACCCAGAACCAACTCAACAGCTTTTAAGCCTGTCTATAGTTCGGTGGATTGGGGTGGGAAAGGCTGACTGTCCAGGGGACTGCATTTTCATTAATTTCAGGAGCCCTAAATTGGCACGAAGATTGTTAAATGATGATGTGTATAGGCAGGCTGGGAATTCAACCATTACACTCCTGCCCTTGAGCTATTTTTACCCACCCAGGTCCAATTTTAACAGTGGCCATTTCATCTTGCCGCTCAAGCATTGGCCTCCTAAAATGCCACTATCTAATGTTCGATATCAATGTAAAAGGACCTATAGCATCCTTGTTACAAATCGATTTGAAGTACTGGAGAGAGTTGACTGACTCACTGTTAAAGAGGGTTCCCAGCCCAATCCCAGAACTGGGGAGGGAGGGGGGGGGCATCAACGGCTCCAGCATGGTTGGGGTCTCTAGCAACCGGGGTAGAATTAAAATATTAACCGTCCCCCCACCAGATAGAGTTTGTGCCTATTGACATGCATTGTGTGCCATTCAGTATTTTTTCTGACTCGTCGTATTTGATCGAAGTAGGACTCCTGCTTCAGGCCCAAGTGCCCTATTTTTTCCATCTATCATGGTCTGTGGCCAGTGGGAAAGATTCAATAGTTGACAAACAGGGGATCAATAGACCAACAAAGAGAATACTACTGGTACCCTTCTAGATATTTCCTTTCACCAAGCTAGCGTAGACCTGTGATAGTTACTTATGATGGAAAGGACTAAAGAGAACCCAAAAGATGTGCAATCCAACAACCTAGTAAGGGTTCTCTAATGGAATGTTGCTGGTTTGGGCTGAAAATTGTTTTCACAGACTGGGGCCAAATTATTGGGCAGTATGATGCTAGTCTTTTCCAAAAAACCTGGCAAACCATGAAAGTGCAGTGAGTTGGGTTTGTCTCTTTTAGCAAAGAGGCAATTGTAAGTGGGAGGGATAAAGGCACACCCTTTGGGCGCCTAATCACCTGGGTTTGTGTCCATTTGGGTGCTCAGTGAAACCAGAAAGGTTAGCCTCAGATGATATCCTCTGCATTAATATTTCATTTCTGCAAAAACTAGATGTCTTTATTTATAACATCTACTCTAGACCTATGAGAAACAGGCGTGAATCACCAGTCTGGAAACATTCACTGCACACATGGAAAACTTGCCAGGGGAAGTCTTCAAAATAGTGGGAGATAACTTCAGTCACCAATTTGAGTCCCTGGAAGGCACAATTAATGCCCTTACACCAGTGGAGGAAAGATATTGAATGTCCCAGACATGATGCTATTGCCTAATAAAAACTGGTCTCCATTGACCTTGCAAAGAAATGCCCTAACTCTAAATCAATATGTTCAAGCCTGTAACAGTAGAACGCCGTCATACACTTAAGGGAGACATACTTTCAGTTTACTTGGTTGCTCTAGCCTAATAAACTACCTATTAGTCGATATTAGACTATGGCCATATGTCACTGCGATGAAAATAGTACAGGTCATGAGAGCTGCCTATGAAAGGATTGTTAACATAGCAAAAAAGGAAGGGTATCAAGATAGATGGGAGTCCCTACTCATTGCCGCGAAACGTAAGGGGCACACTGCCTTTTGGAATATAGTGAAGCAAAACCAAAGGGGATGATGGACGGAGTGTTAAACATTGCAAGCAATCACCCCCAGTCAACTGATCTGGGTTTAATCCATCATCATTCTTTAGCTCACTCTGCCAATCCAGTTCAGACATGGCCATATGCAAATCAGTCTGAGCCTGTGCCTCATGGGAACAGTCCAGCCCGAACTGCCAAGCCATGTCTTCCCTGGACCGGAAACAAGCATCCTGGGACCAGTTTCTGGCTAATCAGCCGTCATCAGCCAGGCTAACTTGAATCCAGTGGCAAAGTGAGCAAGGGACCAACGTCTGGGCATACCCTGCAAACTTAGGGCGAACAAAGCAAAACCAAAGGGGATGATGGATGGAGTGTTGAACATTGTAAGCACTCACCCCCAGTCAACTGATCTGGGTTTAATCCATCATCATTCTTTAGCTCACTCCGCCGCCCCAGTTCAGACATGGCCATATGCAAATCAGTCTGACCCTGTGCCTCATGGGAACAGTCCAGCCCGAACTGCAAAGCCATGTCTTCCCTGGACCGGAAAAAAGCATCCTGGGACCGGTTTTTGGCTAATTAGCTGTCCTCAGCCAGGCTAGCTTGAATCCATTGGCAAAGTGAGCAAGGGACCCACATCTGGGAATACCCTGCCAACTTAGGGCGAACAAAGCAAAACCAAAGGGGATGATGGACGGAGTGTTGAACATTGCGAGCACTCACCCCCAGTCAACTGATCTGGGTTTAATACATCATCATTCTTTAGCTCACTCCGCCACCCCAGTTCAGACATGGCCATATGCAAATCGGTCTGACCCTGTGCCTCATGTTCTGCATTCTGTCCATCAACTGTTGTTTTTGCATTTGTCACCCCGAGTGGGAAGGGTATGCCCAGACGTGGGTCCCATCCTCTCCATGCCACTGTAATCAAGCTATCCTAACTGAAGAGGGGTGAAACCCCAAAACCGGTCCTAGGATGCTTTTTTCCAGTCCAGGGAGGACCTGGCTTGGCAGTTCGGGCTGGACTGTTCCCATGAGGCACAGGGTCAAGACTGATTTGCATATGGCTGGGGTCAAACTGGAATGGCATGGTGAGCAAAAAAACTATGGATTTAGGCCCAGATCTCTGTACTGGTGTGATTGCATGACATTGTTCTGCATTCTGTCCATCAACTGTTGTTTTTGTATTCATCACCCCGAGTGGGAAGGATATGCCCAGACGTGGGTCCCGTACTTTCCATGCCACTGGAATAAAGCTATCCTGGCTGAAGAGGGGTGCCACCCCGAAACCGGTCCTAGGATGCTTTTTTTCCAGTCCAGGGAGGACCTGGCTTCTCAGTTCGGGCTGGACTGTTCCCATGAGGCACAGGGTCAAGACTGATTTGCATATGGCTGGGTTCAAACTGGAATGGCATGGTGAGCAAGAAAACCATGGATTGAGGCCAAGATCTCTGTACTGGGGTGAATGCTTGACATTGGTCTGCATTCTGTCCATCAACTTTTGTTTTTGCATTCGTCACCCCGAGTGGGAAGGGTTTGCCCAGACATGGGTCCCGTGCTCTCCATGCCACTGGAATCAAGCTATTCTTACTGAAGATGGGTGAAACCCCAAAACCGGTCCTAGGATGTTTTTTTCCAGTTCAGGGAGGACCTGGCTTGGCAGTTCTTGTTGGACTGTTTCCATGAGGCACAGGGTCAAGACTGATTTGCATATGGCTGGGTTCATTCTGGAACGGCATGGTGAGCAAAAAAACGATGGATTTAGGCCCAGATCTCTGTACTGGGGGAAATGCATGACATTGTTCTGCATTCTGTCCATCATCTGTTGTTTTTGCTTTTGGAATTTAGTAGCAACAGGGAATAGAGAGAGTGGATTGCTACTACTGGAAATAATATTGCTGCAGGCACTAGATGCAGCAATTCTCAACTAATTAGTGGTGCTCTGGACAATCAATCAGGCGCGGTGCGTCCATTGGGGCGTTGGGGCGTTGCCCCCCGCCCCCGCGCACCCGCCCGCGCCTGCAGCTACCTCTGTGTCTCTGAACTTAGTTTACTTAAGTTCAGAGACGCCGAGGGTGGGGAGAACTGACAATGCATGTCAGTCAGCATGACGTCGGACCATGGGCGGTCCGGCGTCATGTTGACTGACATGCATTGTCAGACCAGGCAGCACTGCAGCACAAGTGCGCATGAGTGGGCATGGTGAGCTAATTTTTAGCCCGTGCCCAGTCATGCGCACTTGTGTTTTCAAGGACTTGCGCATGCCCATTAGGAGCCCCTCGGTCTCCTAATGGGCAGGCGGCGGTCGAAGAGTAGGCTGTGCCCTCAGCCAATCCTTGTGCTGCAGCAGCGCCAGGATTGGCTGAGGGGTTGCCACTGCAGTGCTGACGTGCTGTTCCAGTTTGAAGAGGGCAGAGGCGCCAACGCGGACCAGGAGCAGAGGCGGTCAGGTAAGTTTTCCTCTTAATTTTAAATGTATTCTCCCGTGCGACCCCCCCACCCCCTGCGCGTGATCCCCCCTCGCGACAGCTCACACGTTCGTGGATAAGGTACGTCTCTACAACCGGAGAAAAGAAACAGCGGATTTAATATCTTTGGCCATGGGAATTAAAGATTAAACATCCTAAATATTTCCCATGGGTCACAAGAGTAGGTGAAGTTTGAATTAGATACGTTATTTGGGGCTACAATTTCATTTTTCGAGACTAATATACATAACAACCCACGTAAAAAGACAGGCTTGTGAGCCACAGTGGGTCACACATAATTACTTAACGACAAATGGGAAATTCACAGAGATGACTGCTAATTTGTCTGTTCCCTTTAATATGTATAATATAGCTGTGTAGTTCTGCCCTTAAATCATTTAATTTACTTAAATAAAGACAAGAGCAGGCCTTGCAAAAATGTTAGCTCAGCAATTTGTCACTGTAGAACACAAACTGTGACTGTGGTAACTGCTCCTCGAGTTTTGGAAACCGTGAGTCAACTCTAGTGCCGTGGCCAGGCTGAGAGACCCATGTGGAAATATTTAAAACCAGCCTCCCATCCGGATGAAAGAAAAGATCGTGTACTATTACCGCAGCAGAAGAGCCTAGATTGCTACGGTACCAAATATAATGAAAGCACAGCAATGATACAATGCCCATAAACATATTCTTAAATATAGGTGGCTCCCCAGACACTCACCAAGAAGCAGCTGTCCGTCAGAGTTACCATATCATCGATTTTAAGATGCTGAAGATTACTGCAGCCACTTGCCACACACCGGAAGCCATCAACAGAGATCAGTGCTCATGTAGTAAAAACCGGACGGAGTCTTCAAGAAACAGGTATTACCTTCTTTCCTCCTTTCGTTTATTTGCTTCCTTTGCAATCATTTTACGCCCCGCCACTTTCAAATGTCACCAGCCGCCCCTGCAATCAACACATATTTCTTGTATATTGGGAAGCTGTTTCCTATATACCTTACACCACTTGGGTGACATGGTGGTATCCGTTCCAATGAGCACACTACATTGTTTTTTGGACTAAATAATTTCCTGAATATTGTGGATGTGCAAGCATTTATTATAGGCCACTGTCACCTTCATATTTTTGTGGGCTTTTTATTACACAAGGACCGATTTAAAAATGAAGAATTTTTGGGAGAAATAGAACTCAACCTAGTTAGGAAGTTCTACATCCAATTTAGACATGGGTTGCTCCATCTCCGCACATTTACCCATAAATGGGTATTCACTAAGAACACCGAAGAGCAGGTCTGCCCAACTAGTGGTTTGACTGACGAAACTATGGAGCATGCTCTTTTCAGTTGCCCAGGGTATAGTAAGGCAAGGTCAAAATGGATAATTCTCATCTGTTGGAACTTGAGGAAAGCCCAGTATGTGGTTAGAAAGAATCCTCCAAACAGACACTAGTCAACATACAGTTTTTGCAATGTCAAAAAACCTGTTTGCAATGTGGTGCATTAGGCGCAAATGCATCTCGAAAGTGTTCAAGATAATACATTTCTTGCATAAAAAATCGGGTTGCGCAGCACTGCGCTGTTGATTAGGGGTTATAATTAAGCAATGTTACAGAAAGGTGTACAGTGTTCACCTATGGGCATTGACAATAATAACAAGCATGAAAAATGGTTTACCCTGCACCTTGATTATGACCACGAGCCTTCCTCTAATGTGGATCAATTTTGCATTGCTATGATGCTATGTAGTCGGTTTTGGTCGGCACTGAGAAATGCACTTTACACAATTGACATCTGGAGGTAAATAGTCAGGGCCAGACTGGGAAATGATAGGAGCCTGGCAAATTTTGCCAGAGCAGCCCCCATCCAGCGCGTATTGAGCGAGCGGAGCGAGCAAGCCCGACTACAACTAGGGGGTTTTGGGGGGTCCCCCCCCCTGAAAAAATTGGAAAAAGACAGACCAAAATGGTGCATTTCACAGCACATTTTTCATTACAAATGTAATTGTATTAACTTTTAAAGCACAGTAAATAGTAGATGATGACCTTAAAGAACACCAGTTTATCCAGTCATTATGCCTGCCTTTAAGGCAGGTCAGGTGCCTCAGTGCCTGTCTGGCCATGAGGGGTGGTGGTGGTAGACAGTGGGTGTGGTGCCAAAAGTAAGTGTACGCGGGCCGCGGCCTGCGCGCACGGCACCCTGTGCCTGCGCACACACAGTGCAGTAGCTGGGTGGACTGGTATGGTAACTTGGGTTAAATTTAGTTTTGCATGTGCTAGGCACTCGCACTACTAAATTCAACCTAACTACTGCACCGCAGCACGTCGGTCAGTCAGTGCGGTTAAAAAGCACCACTGCCATTTGTGAGTGAGAGGTCACCTCACCAATGGCAGTTGAGCTTTTTCTCCGCAGAGCAGACGCAAGAGTGCACACTGTACTGTGCATAGCTGTCACGGTTTCAGATTGCTATATGTGACTTTTTCATAAATTCAGTGCAATTATGAGTGACATTCAATAACTATGAGTGACACTTTCTCGCGAGCAAAAATCAAGCAATGATCATGAGGGAAACATAAATAGCAAAAATTGCACCTATTTGATCAACCAGACACTCTAAGATCTTAAACTGCTGCCCTAGTGCTGCTGGGAAATTCCATCTGTAACTGGCTCTGCGGGAGACTGCGATTTCACCAAGCAACCCACACACTGCTCTAGTAGTCTCAAAAGGATAGAATATAAAAAAAATGGCAGTGGTCTGAAAATACAGACAATTACAGCTTGTATGATAGCGGCTATAGTTAGTGGAGCACTGGAAAGCTATGCAGACCAATGGTTTGTCAAATTTCCAGGATTTCATTTCTGAAATGGAGTAAAAGTTCCCAGATGCATTTTAGCTTCCAGCTCAGCACTATAAAAAATTCACAAATAAACAGTCAACAAAAGTGTATCATAATCATTATGGGAAATAAAATATTCATGTGAGGCAGGGCAATACAAGAAGTTCAGGCAAAAAGCAAACAGCAACTGGTGGCACTGTGGTTTGTGATTACGTGGCTTACGCCCGACCCCATTCCCAGTGACAGACCCTTAGAGATCAGAAAATGCCCACAGCACCTTGAAGAAGTGAAGGATTTAAAACTAATAATAAAAGCATAGACAGACAATAACTAACACACACAAATGGAGAACGGTGCTGTCAGGAAACTGCAGGTAATTTATATACATGCCTTGCATGGGCACCCTCAGGACGCTTCAGCTTCAGTGCTCACAGTCCCCACGCAGCTTTAGCGTGCTCAGTAGGCGGTTATGACTATTTCTTGGTGCATTTCCACAGAGCAATTCGGGATTCCCCCTCAGCCCTACTGGCCTGTATGCTGTCCCAAGTTCTTTTGTTTTAATTGTTTCCCCTTGACTGCCCCTCCCTCTGACCCAGCCTCAGCAGTGGAGCCCCCCACTTTACGACACCTCCAGCTTCTTTCATAGTCACTGTCACACCCTGTTCACATCGGTCACTTACTTCTGGCTCTATCAACCCTCATTACCGGCCCCTCTCTCATTCAAAACAGCCTTTCAAGTGAGGATCAGGGCCCGCTATTAGGTAGATTATGGCTGTGCTCTAAGCAGCTGCATGAGACCCCGCAGACGGGCCTCTGGGGTGTGAGTTGAGGGGCAGAGGTGGTAAAGGGCATCACTACATATTAGCACCTCAAGGACATAGAAAGCGGACAGATGCTTTTCAAAAGGGGATTGGCATGGCTGTCTGTGCAGAGCAGCACAGACGTCGGACACAGGCCCGGAAGCAAGGCGGCCTTCTGATCTTGTTCCTAGGGGCCGAGTTTTTAAAAATCGGTGGCGCCAGTGACAAAACCGGCCCCTTGTAAAGAAACCGGCCCCCACCCCTTCCAGCCTCCTGGGGGATTGCCCGGTGCCCGGTATTACTAGTCCGGCCCTGTAAATAGTTTATATACCGATTAATCTATTTTTATACTTTTAATTCATGGGTACATGCTTTTTAAAAATTATTCCATTGATTCGGGTTTTAAATATATATTTGTTGTCTTTTATGGCGCAATGCCAAAATAAAGATTGAACGATGATGATGGGTGTGTACTATAATTTTACATTTCTGACATATTCACATTGGTTTCTATCACAGGTTTGAACCTCTGGGCACTATAAAGACATGTCACTATTTCCACAATGCATCGATCAGGATTTAAATAATTGACCATCCGATTACTCCAACAGACATCTCACCTTATCACATTAACCAACCGAGTATTCCTGCCCAAAAAATGCATTTCCCACACACAAATTTAAGTTGCAATAATTTTTCATATCAAGATTGTGCATCATATTTTTTATGCAATTACCTGCCAGTGAAAGGCCAACAAAATGGAGAATATGTTGTTCATTTTAGCCATGCTAGTGGCCCAGTCCCTACACTCACTGACCCTACCCACACTGTGCTGAGGGTCAGTTTCAATACTTTTCTTCATGCACCTCAACAGTTGCAATTAATGTGTGCTTCAGGAGTAGCATACAAGGTCTGGCTGAACTATTGAGCAATCTGGCAGTGCCCAATAGGCTGCTCTAACATGTCAATGTGTAGGTCAGTTTTTTAGCAATTTGTTGTCATCTTTTATGGACAAGTGAACCAGTTGTTACTGTTCATTACCCCGATATTGCCACAATCATTGCCTGAAGCAAAAAAAGAAACGCATGCAGTCTCCCATACCTTACAAAAAAAACAAATAGTGCACCTATAAAATTTAAAACTGGCCAGATTTCTAAATGTGGGTCATTTTTTTTAGCTGTCTGAATCGCTTATTGGGCTACTTTTACTTTGGTGACCGGGTCAGTGTTTTGCCCCACTCTGACCCTGGCAGTATCACTGTGTAAATGAGCATTTGCTCCATTTTGATTCAATGCAAGTTGTATGGAATCTGTTTCCATATGTTGTGGGACAAATTATTAAATAAACCAGGGCTGCTAAAAATGTTGAACTTAAAAAAATAACCCTTCATTTTACAATGCATGCAAAGGATCAGTCAGGTGTTACACGAAATACGTGCTAACATTTTTATTTGAATCATTCTCCGGTGGATAAGTTCTGAAAGAGAAAATGTGCTGGCAAAGTTCTCTTTGATGAAATAATGCCTCCCGCGAGATTAGCCAAGTGTGTCATCTGCCACTTTCTTGTAGCTGCTTTAATCTTTATAAAGAAACATTTGTGTCTGATTCAAAAGTAGCCATGGGAAAAAGTGTGCCTGGCATCTGTATTGTATTCCCAAACGATGTAAAAAAGTGTGTAGTCTGTTTCACAAAATATGTTCGCTTTTAAATTCAATTTTTTAAATAAAATGGCATGAAACATAATAGTTCTGAATGGACGTATTCTTTTTATGTGGTTTGCATTTATTGCAATAAATGGTTTTATTGTTATTTATTGTGTTTCAAAACACAGTTGATCTACTACTTTGAATGCTAATGCAGACTCAGATCACATATTTACCTAGTTTACTTATTTTTTTTTAATCTATTCCCCTTTCTCAGTTCACTACCACCACCACCTCGCTCTTCCAGCCCTCAGCTCCTACATCCGTAGTGCCCAATATAAGTCTGGGAGTCTGAGATGATTCTAGACCATCAGAATGTTCACATTAAAACATATATTTACATAACATTAATTCAAAGGGAATTAGTTACATAGTCACTGGTTTTCTTGAAAATCTAATACGGATTAAGCCATTTTGCCCCACGTTGGACTCCTTTGTGCTACTGCACACACACCTTTCTCCGTAAATAATTGCCTTTTCATATCAATTAGCACAGGGGCTAAGTGACACTGGGACCATTTGAATACTAACTGTCAGCTTGTCTGCACCATTACAAACAGTGACTAAGCCAACTGTGGTGTAGCACAAAATGATAGACCCCCCGGCCGAATGTGGTAAGGGGACCCCCAGTATCTCATATATCACAGATCTTCATTGGCCTAGTGTTAAGTCGGGGTACCTTGATGGATTGGGGGCCTCCTCATGGGTTGGGCCCCACCTGTGCAGCAGGGGCTGTAGGAGCATGTGTTTCTCTCCTGCACATTAAGCTTATAAAAATTACAGTCCAGTCCACTTTGGAGGCTATTTCTGCTTGTCAGGAGGTTCGCGAACCAAGGAACTCGGCATGCACTTTCACTTTTGAATTCAGACAAAAACAAAACCCAAAAACAACCAGGCATAATATTAAATATGACAGTGGGTATTATCAGCAGAAGCATCACCGCTGAAAAACAAATAAAAAATAAAAGCATTGTTGATAAGAATTTCCCTTAAAAGCCACAGCATTAGTGGCAGAAGTGGTGTTTAGACTTAGGAGCCGATTTCGATCTCGCTGGGAGAAGGCTCCGTCCAACTCGGATCCGGAGGGCTTTCTGACCGACTCGTGCTCTGGGGCTCCGAGCGCCCAAGTATGATGCGAACAAGCGCTGATGGACACGGGTCGCACAAAGCCCCATTGAAGTCAATGGGAGCCTGTTGTACGACATGTATATAGGCTACCATTGACGAGAAAGGTACGTTGGGCACAAGGGCGAACCCTATAGTGGGGACGCATCTATGCCACCCGCACCATACATGCATGTGTAGGGGGGACCCAAGTGTCCTCCCCTGTGATCGACTCATAAGATTACGGGTGAAGGGGTTCCAGAATGGACCCCCGGAGTCCGCTTCCTGGAGCGTTCACATGTCGGAGGCTCCGACTGGATCCGGCTGTCCGAATTGTGCATCGTACTGGCTCGGTCGAAAACCGCCTCCATTGCACGGCAGGGTTTGCTTACGGATGAGACGTACGGAGCGGTTCGGACCCGGAAACGATTCGGTCGGCGATTTTGTGTTTTTCGCATCGTACTTGCTTGCTCGTACAGCTGTACGAGTCCGTTGGAAAACACGCGTACTGCTCGTACTTTTTCCAGCCGGATCGCGTTCGGAGCCCTCCCGAGCGAGATCGGAATCGGTCCCTTTGTGTTAACAGTAACAGATAGTGAGTTTATAGTCCACCAAGCCCACAAACTGACAAACTACTTTCAAGTCCAACACCCTCAATCTCGTTGCAATATCTGCTGTGGCATTTTTTATAGCAAATATATCTTCAATTAAAATCATCTGGATTTTTCTTTGATGCCTTTTTATATTAACATTCATAGTTAAACAATTGTGTAAAAAGGAGCAGCTACTGTGGTCGTTGCGCATGATTCTGCCACAAAGCATAACACATGCTCCTTTATCCGTGCAATTCTAGTAATGGAAAACTTTTTATAACATACCGACCACTGGCAAAATCGGACCTCAACTATGGGCGCACAAAGTACAGAGGAGGAGAAGGCAGTGGATAGCATAATGAGAATAAACGGCAGTAACAACATTTATTAAATATTGTGTACATCCCCTATCGACACCACAATGTCACTTTTACCGATGTTGTGGTGGCGATTGGGCTGCGCCTTATATACAAGGCTGCCTTGTACATAAGGCCCCCTTTCATGCTATGGTTTGCGTGTAAGGGGTGGGCAGTGGGTGTTGCAGTGGGCGTTCCACCATCACACCCACTCATTTTGATGCTGCCCCCTATGTACAAGGGTGGTGTACAATGGAGGCAGCACCAAAATGAAGACCAGGTAAATCCTGCCCTTAAGTTGGAGAAATGAGGAGAAATTTATTTTTTCTCCTCGTTTTTGCTTTTTCCATGTGTGTTGCCTGGTGCAGCACACATGGTGATGTGATGTGAAAAGCATTTGTAAAGCGCGGCGTACACTATGCAGTTTCTTGGAGCATGGAAAAAGCAAAATACCATGGTTGGATTATGTACAGGAGGTGTCCCTTCCTGTCCATATACAAACCTTTAAAAATTGCATTTTGTCAATTTCAATTGTGCTGCATGAAGTAGCACACATGAAAGTTTCAGAATGGCATTTTAGGATTGTTTATGTGCAGGAAGGGACACCTTCCTACACAGAAAGTTGCTGAACTTAGCGCCATCGCAGGGGGAAGTGCAAGGCTTCACCACATTCTTGTAAATATGATGCAGCCTTGCATTTCAGAAGTGGCAGAGCACTGCTTTAAGCCAGGAAAGTAACGCCTCACTCCGCCACTTCCTTGTACATATTGCCCATTGTGTCCAACCAATTGGTAAAACACAAAGTGATCAGTCTAACGAGCATTGACAAAATCAACAGTTGTGGTCTTGACTCTGGGCTTGATTTTGAGTCTGGCAGCTGTCACTGCAGTCCAAACATAACTGATATCTTGTTCACCGTAATACAAGTTTGGCAGATGTGTACTCCTTCACAAATGTGAGGCATATCCAATTCGCCTTATTACAAGGGCCATAGGATATAATGAGTGCTTTGTATGTCCTTCATCATGCAAATATGTATATTTTAATTGAATTGCACACCAATGGAAAGCAACTTAGAATACAATATGGGAAGGAGAAGCCTTAATGAAGACTCTGAGAAACAGACTTAGAAAGAGAGATAACGAGAAAAATACAGAACTACTAAGAGAATTGGAGAGAGAGAGAGAGAGAGAGAGAGAGAGAACAAGAAAGGGAGAAAGGAAGACGACAAGACAAAGAAAGAACTATGGAGAAGAGATTGTGTTCTCTGAAAAGTTAACTAGAGAGAAAGAATGAGAAACAAAACTAAAACGAGGGAACGAGAACAAGAGAAACCAAGAGAGATAATTAAAAAAGTAGTAGAGAGGATCAATACTAGAGAAAAACGTAAAAGAGGAGAAAGAGAACAATGGAAAGTCAGATCTAAAGAGAGATAGAGAACAAAAGAAACTAAAATAACAACAAGAAATGCAAAGAGCCAATGATAGTCTATGGAAGAGTAGACAGCAAGCGTAGCATTATTGGAGGACTACAGTGATGGAACACTGGTTGAATACGCCAACTGGATTGGTTCCGGTGAAAGTCTGAAGTCAAAAAGTTCAAAAACGTTTTTAAGACCCACTTTAGAAAGAGTCTTTTGCATTGTTTTTAAGAAGAAAAATCCTCCAACAGTGGAGCAACACTGCAATTGTAGCTGCCACCCTGGAACCAAAGAATGGCTAAGTGAAGCAGGTTGGTCTTACTGGAAACCTGGAGTTTTTGAGTTTTTTTGATGAATATTGTGCAAGTCCCAATGCAGAATGGGAGTTTTTTTGTTTTTTCTGAAATGCGGGAACCTTCGCATAGGACAAAACTGAAAATCAAATGGATGCTGTGGTAGTGTCCATTGAATATATTTTTCCGTGGGTCCCACTGAAGCTCTTGAAGAACCGTTTTCAAATTCTTCAAACTTTCTTCTGGTGCCCGAACAACCAAAGGAGCACACGTTTAAGGCATGCAGGACCTCATGTAAAAGTCACTTAGAGATTCCCAGGGTGTCAAGCAGAGGCCAACAGCAAAATCTAGTGTCAGTCCCGTTACCACTGATCAGTTGGGTATTTCCAGATAAAGGCCTTTTGCAGCTTGTTGTGTTTCTTCAGTCACACAGGAGGCTAACCAATTGACCCAAGGGTGCCGATCACGATCCTGTAAAAACCGGGTACGAACCGTCGGACGGAGCATATTCTCCGTCAGACGCGTACCCGGTCGTCAAAATATACAAACACGGAATTACGATTCGCACGGAAACACCATTTCCATATGAATCGTACAAAACCCCGACCGACGAAAATAAACATACAAATGTGATCCGGGAAAGCGCCGACGTGACGTCGGGACGCACGCAGCCTGCCATTCACGAACCAGAAATCACGATTCGCACCGACGTCATCCCGCACGGTGAATATTTTCCGGCTGCCAAAAACTGCCGGGAAATCAGGACGACGCAAACAAGGAGTACCTGTACGCGACGGACAGACATGGACCCGAACCAACGTGTCATCCCGGCCCTCATAGCAGTCGACCTCCTCTACAGGTTCGGACGCAGACGCCGCAGAAGGTCAGAACAACAAAGGGAGGGGGGAAAGGGGGGGGCAGGACCAGGGGCAGGCCACAAAACCCCCACCCAAGTCACACAGCACACATGCCCTGGACATACCTGACCCCCAGGCCCTGGTCACTACGAGGGGGTGGGGGCGTGTCCAGCAAAGCCAGCAACCGCCACAACGGAAGTGCTTGACGACACGAACCGGCAACACAACAATACAGGTACGTCCTGTACCCACGCGTTAAGAGCGTGGGTACGAGTCGTACCCCGCCCATACCTACGTCATCCCAACAATGGCGGGACGGCTGTACCCACGTGGCAAAGGCCTGGGTATGGCCCGCACAAGCATCACATAGCGTGGGGACACATATGTACGGACCGTACCCCCACCCCCGTATGCATGGAGCGTACCCCCCCACCCCAACAGTGTAAGTACGACCCGTACCCTCATCCGCGTATGTATGGAGCGTACCCCCCACCCCAACAGTGTATGTACGGACCGTACCCTCACCCGCGTATGTATGGAGCGTACCCCCCACCCCAACAGTGTATGTATGGACCGTACCCTCACCCGCGTATGTATGGAGCGTACCCCCCACCCCAACAGTGTAAGTACGATCCATACCCTCACCCGCGTACGTATGGAGCATACCCCCCACCCCAACAGTGTAAGTACGACCTGTACCCTCACCCGCGTACGTATGGAGCGTACCCCCCACCCCAACAGTGTATGTACGGACCGTACCCTCACCCGCGTACGTGTGGAGCGTACCCCCCACCCCAACAGTGTAAGTACGACCCGTACCCTCACCCGCGTACATATGGAGCTTACCCCCAACCCCAACAGTGTAAGTACGACCCGTACCCTCACCCGCGTACGCATGGAGCGTACCCCCCACCCCAACAGTGTATGTACGGACCGTACCCTCACCCGTGTACGTATGGAGCATACCCCCCCACCCCAACAGTGTAAGTACGACCCGTACCCTCACCCGCGTACGTATGGAGCGTACCCCCCACCCCAACAGTGTAAATACGACCCGTACCCTCACCCGCGTACGTATGGCGCGTACCCCCCACCCCAACAGTGTATGTACGGACCGTACCCTCACCCGCGTACGTATGGAGCGTACCCCCCACCCCAACAGTGTATGTACGGACCGTAGCCTCACCCGCGGCCGTATGGAGCGTACCCCCCACCCCAACAGTGTAAGTACGACCCGTACCCTCACCCGCGGACGTATGGAGCGTACCCCCACCCCAACCGTGTATGTATGACACGTACCCCCACCTCGTATGCATGGAGCTAACCCACACCCGTGTATGTTCTAAGCGTACATATCGTGAAATAGGAGGGGTGGGTGCAGAGTCCTCCCAGCAGTGCCCAGAGACAGGAGGGGTGTGTGCAGAGTCCTCCCAGCAGTGCCCAGACACAGGAGGGGTGGGTGCAGAGTCCTCCCAGCAGTGCCCAGACACAGGAGGGGTGTGTGCAAAGTCCTCCCAGCAGTGCCCAGAGACAGGAGGGGTGTGTGCCTATCACTCCCAGCAGTGCCCAGACACAGGAGGGGTGTGTGCAGAGTCCTCCCAGCAGTGCCCAGAGACAGGAGGGGTGTGTGCCTATCACTCCCAGCAGTGCCCAGACACAGGAAGGTGGGTGCAGAGGCCTCCCAGCAGTGCCCAGAGACAGGAGGGGTGTGTGCAGAGTCCTCCCAGCAGTGCCCAGAGACAGGAGGGGTGTGTGCAGAGTCCTCCCAGCAGTGCCCAGAGACAGGAGGGGTGTGTGCCTATCACTCCCAGCAGTGCCCAGACACAGGAGGGGTGTGTGCAGAGTCCTCCCAGCAGTGCCCAGAGACAGGAGGGGTGGGTGCAGAGTCCTCCCAGCAGTGCCCAGAGACAGGAGGGGTGTGTGCAGAGTCCTCCCAGCAGTGCCCAGAGACAGGAGGGGTGTGTGCCTCTCACTCCCAGCAGTGCCCAGACACAGGAGGGGTGTGTGCAGAGTCCTCCCAGCAGTGCCCAGAGACAGGAGGGGTGTGTGCCTATCACTCCCAGCAGTGCTCAGACACAGGAGGGGTTGGTGCAGAGTCCTCCCAGCAGTGCCCAGACAAAGGAGGGGTGGGTGCAGAGTCCTCCCAGCAGTGCCCAGAGACAGGAGGGGTGGGTGCAGATTCCTCCCAGCAGTGCCCAGAGACAGGAGGGGTGTGTGCCTATCACTCCCAGCAGTGCCCAGACACAGGAGGGGTGTGTGCAGAGTCCTCCCAGCAGTGCCCAGAGACAGGAGGGGTGTGTGCCTATCACTCCCAGCAGTGCCCAGACACAGGAAGGTGGGTGCAGAGGCCTCCCAGCAGTGCCCAGAGACAGGAGGGGTGTGTGCAGAGTCCTCCCAGCAGTGCCCAGAGACAGGAGGGGTGTGTGCAGAGTCCTCTCAGCAGTGCCCAGAGACAGGAGGGGTGTGTGCCTATCACTCCCAGCAGTGCCCAGACACAGGAGGGGTGTGTGCAGAGTCCTCCCAGCAGTGCCCAGAGACAGGAGGGGTGGGTGCAGAGTCCTCCCAGCAGTGCCCAGAGACAGGAGGGGTGTGTGCAGAGTCCTCCCAGCAGTGCCCAGAGACAGGAGGGGTGTGTGCCTCTCACTCCCAGCAGTGCCCAGACACAGGAGGGGTGTGTGCAGAGTCCTCCCAGCAGTGCCCAGAGACAGGAGGGGTGTGTGCCTATCACTCCCAGCAGTGCCCAGACACAGGAGGGGTGGGTGCAGAGTCCTCCCAGCAGTGCCCAGACAAAGGAGGGGTGGGTGCAGAGTCCTCCCAGCAGTGCCCAGAGACAGGAGGGGTGGGTGCAGATTCCTCCCAGCAGTGCCCAGACACAGGAGGGGTGGGTGTAGAGTCCTCCCAGCAGTGCCCATGGAACGCAAAGGGTGGAGTACCCACAGATACAATGCCCACAAATGTCAGTCAGGTGCACAAAGACCCTGCAGTACATGTACCACATGTGTGCGAGGCTGGGAGTACACACATGCATAGCGCCTAAAAGAGAACATGTCCACATGAAGTCTTGTCAACAGTCTACATTCACAAGTACAGTGACCACCAAGGATGCCACGAATGATGCAGGTGGAGACATCGCTCAGCATGCATGTGCAAAGTTGAAGGAGTCCATCACACCCCCAGCTGATGTAGACACAGCTCAGCACCACATAGTGGAAAAACCCTGCAGGGAAGATGTCAGGGTACACAGAGGAAGGAACACACCTTGGGACAATTTCACCATGCAGTAACTGCTTACATGAACAAAGACACTTAGCTAACACCTTGTGATGGCACACAGATACCAGGGTCTCCCCTATGACCAGCACACTACTACATTTCCCACACACCCAACACATGATCACCACCCAAAATCATGTAGCAGCCCACCAACAGCAATACCAGAAAAGCAGTAGTGTTCTAAGGAAAAAAAAAATGGCTTTATTCAGCATTATCAAAAAATGTTTGTGTGGATAAAGTTCAATATTTACAAAGCCCATAGGGCAGTCCATGAGTCACAGCTGGATGTGGGACACAGTGGGACGCGTGTCCCCTAGCTTGCCTGCACAGTCAGACTCCTTCGTCTTACACAGCGGGAAGGGCATCATGTGGGGGGGAAGGACCAGGCACCGCAGGGACATGAGGGCGAAGGGTAGGTGTCGTGGGTGCAGGGATGGAGGACTCCACCACAGGAGGTGGGGCAGGGCCAAAGGCGGAGGCCAGGATGTCGCTGCACACCTTAGCAAGGTCCTCCAGCGTCTCCCCTGCACCCGAAGGAACCACAGGCCCCATGGAGGGGGGGGCGGAGGGATGGGTCGCAGCGCCACTGGGCGAGGGTGTGGACAGGGGGGGACTCAACCACCCTGACCGGGGACTCCCTTGACCGCTTGCGGGGTGGTGTCACAGTGGGGCTCAGGGTCAGAGCGGCCATGAAGGAGTCCTTGCCGGATATGTGGCCAGGAGAGCTGAGGGGAGGGGATTTGGAGGGAGTGGATTGGGTGGAATGCGGACTCCCACTCTGGCTGCATGACTTACGTTTGCCCCCTGACCCAGTGGGTGTGCCTACTTCACCCTGTGTGTGCGTGCCAGGAGGTGTGCGTATGACCTTCCCTGCTGGTGTGGTGCCTGTGTCTGTTGTGGTGGGTGCATGCTGACGTCTGGGTGTACGTGGGACAGGCATGGGAGTGGGAAGTGTGGATTGGGCAGGGGTAGGGGGTGGGACGTAGCGCTGCAGGAGACCCACTGCTGCAGTCAGTGTCGAGTCTATGGACCTCAGCAACTGGCGTTGGTCAGCCTGCGATGAAAAAATGCCCTCCAAGTATGCCTCCATGTTGTGCAGCACTTGGCTGTGGCCATGGAGGACATTAAGGATCGCAGCCTGACCAACCTGCAACTGCCGCTGGATGTCCACAGACTCAGCATTGGTGGCAGCAGTGGAGACAGGGGCAGGGGGTGCGGTGCCTGGCAGGAAGGAGACATGTGGTGACCGGGCACGCTGGGAAGGGACACGAGCAAGTGGGAGGCGGCTGATGGTAATGGAGGGGGCGGGGTGCGATGTTGTGCCGCTGTCAGCTGCTGGTGCAGCCTCTGCCCACTCGGAGAGATCATCCTCGGACCCGTCAGCTTCATATTCTGTCGTGCCAGTGGACAGGTCCTCGGCCTCACTCTCCTCTGCCTCAGTACCACTCAATGTGCCAGCCACGATGTCAACGCTGGCACTGGTGCTCGGTCCCTCCGTTCCGTCTGTGCTCATGTCTCCCTCCGTGTCCCCCGACGAGGCTGTGGGCAAGGTGAAGAGACAGCAATTAATCACACACCTGTATACATATGTCACATGAGTCCAATCTACATAGGTTACAGTGCATAGCCTGCAAAGAAAGATCAGTAACACCTACAAAACAAGGTACAGATGTAGGGCATGCAACACACAGTTGGTTGACCCACCATGCCAATGAAAATCCATGGAGAGCATGACACAATAGCAAATGACATGAAATGGAGTTTGACATAGGAGCCAGGCCCTGGGGACAATCCAGCACTGCATCTGCACCACACAGCGTTGCCTAAAATAGGGATGAGCAGGGACCATATCCATGAACTTGAGGCACATGCAGCATAGGTAATACTGAAAACATGCCCACCATGACTGGCTCACTGCACCTTGAGTGTATGTCCAGACAAACATCACACACTGGCCAGACCTAGCAAGGAGATTTCAGGTTTTGACATGTAGGCTTTGCCCGCACCAACCACCCCCTACATGAGACAATTTGTTGAGACACAGGAAGCACTTACATCTCTTAGTCTGGGTGAAATACACAGGGGCTGGAAAAATGCAAGATTGGACACAAAATACCCAAGGTGCGCCTGTCCAAATAATCATGTACAAATGGCCATCATCAGATGATTGTAACAAGACACACAGGCACTGGCCACCGTGAGTATGAACAAGGAAAATCAGGTCAGGCTGTACAGTGGACACTTGTACTACATTTTACGTCAATATACATGGCGCCAGGGGACAATGGCACAGAGCACAACCTATGCTGTAGACACTGAGAGTGTCCACATTTTGTGATGACACACATGACACCTAGGAAAATATGCCCCAGGGGACAGTAGTGGCCACACAACTCCATGGTCCTGAATGGGAATGACTGCAACACACGCCACCAACCCTGCACCATGCGTATTGCACACTCATGCACATCATGTCACAGGCCACAACATAGGACATGCGCGCTGTCAGGCATGACACTTGAGAGACTAACTCCCATGTCTGGACTCAGCATCAGTGCCAACTGACATGGAACCCACATGTACTGAACTGGACAGGGCACAGGCAAGGTCCCCAAACCTGTTACACACCACCCCCACACATGATGCTACAGGCATAGTTCAGGTGGAGAAAGCGCCAGCCTACATTACCTTGTGAAGGAGTGACTACACACAGACCAGGGAACACATTGCAAGGAGGGGAAGGGAGGCAGGAGAGCACAGCTATACTGTGGGTAACTGGATCTGCACAGCACCTTTAAACCCTGGCAGTGTATCCATGCAACTGTGCACTTACAAATGCTGGTGACACACAACAAACACACATGTACCTACCCCCTTCCTGCTGCTGCTTCTCCTGTAAGCGCCTCTCCAAGTCTGGAAATACCACCGCCAGCACACGCTTGTGGATGTGGGTCAGACGGCGGCGCCCGCGGTTCTTATGGGTCTCAGGTGAGTCCCCCAGCAGGTCCCGTGCGATCCTCCGCGTCCAGCACCGGATATCCTGCCAGCGTTTCCTCACCTTGGCCAGGCGCCGCTTGCGACCATCCACGCTCCTCACGGCACTGATGGCGGTCAGCCATATCTGCTTCTTGGCAGAGGCGCCTACCTGTGAGGATGAACAAGTGACACTACATCAATACACCAGGCACATGTCACAGAGAGACATATTACAACAAATTTGCTGTGTACAACATGGCATAGTAGGCATCCAATGCATTGCACCTTTGTCATAGGGACATGATCCTCTGGGGAAGGGCAAAAGCAGTACGTGCCATTGAAAGTACACAGGTGGAATGAGGGCAACCACACAATCAATGATCCCGGCTCACACTGTGCATCACAAGCTACAGCAGGATAATGTGCAGCACCTCTAAGCAGTCACATGCCACAGGCCACTGACGCTACCGCAGCAGAGTACACAGACACACACAGGCACAGGACATTCACCTGCCAATGCCAAATGCAGCGACAAACCTCACTCTGCACATGTGCCACTAGACGGGGGGGGCTCACAGGTGTGGGGCTGGCTCTGCACGTCAGACACACAGCACTGCTCTCTGCTCACATCACATGGGCAGGGTATATCCATCCCTCATGCAGCCCGGGTGCTACACTCCACATATGCACCCACCCACATGACAGGGGAGTTACACACACACCGATGTCCATGGTACGAACACATCATGTGGACACTCTCAGCACAGGTACACAGAACTAACACACATCTGTGGGTACAGTCACCTGTCACACTGGGCTGACCACATAATCACATGAGGACTGTAGAGGCTACATTCCCAGGAGGACAAGACAGGCAGAATGTGGCATGCACCATGCAGTGATTGTCACAGTAAACACAATGCTAGTGAGGACGGCAGACATGCACCACAGCATGCTCTGGCTGGGAGACATCAGGCATTCCCCCCCCTGGGACCCCCCCTACAGTACATAGCATGTGTATCACACCTGGACACAATGGCAGAAGTCACACTCACAAAAAGGGACACAGTCTGTGCCAGTGGACTCTGCACTCACCTGATACCCTGATCGCCCATACAGCATGGGGTACTGTGGGAGGATCACATCCAGCAAAGCCAGGTTCTCCTCCAGGGTGAAAGGCTGTGACCTCTCCACAGAGCTTGACATGGTTCCAGGGAATCAGTAGCAGCAGCTGGTTCATCGAATCCAAAGATGTGCAGGCAAGTGCTCCCTCATGGGACCTGGCTGCCTTATATCTGCCTTGCTGTCCTGTTTCATGCACAGGAGTACAGAGTGATTGGTCACTCACATTTGCATCCTATGTTTCCTCCAATCCCTTCAAACCTAGCACAGTCAGTGGGTTCTTATTGAGTTTTTTTCTTCAGCATGATGTCACCTCCAGAACCACATTGCAACAAAGTAGATTCATTCAAACTGACTACTGCTGTGCACCTGCTTAAAAAAATTCAAACTTTAAACTGGGTCTCCATGACAACCAGCATGCATGTAGGCCTTTATACTTGGCCCTCATGTGTCCCCTATGTAATTTGGAGTTTCACACACAGGTACGGTGCGTACCGGGGCCCTAGGGCACCCCAAATGAATATCAACGGCCCGTACAGGCGTGTGTACGGTCCGTACCACTATGAGTACGCATACGCGAGAACACCCATAGTGAGACGGACCGTACACACGCCTGTACGCTCACTATCACTATGGGTACACATACGGCAGCACTCCCATAGTGATAGGGAACATACACAGGCCCTCAGGTACGGTGCCTTTCACACATCACAGTGGTGACAGGCAGCACACAGGAAGGAATAGGGCTGACATACTTGTCCATGGATGGACATCAAGGCATTTTCTGGCCAGTACTACATGTGTGGGGCACAGGTGTGAAAGGCTGTGATGTGGCACATTACTCCTGAGTGGAGAAGGCACCAGATGTATGATGAGATGCGTACAGATGTTATGCGTGATGGTGCAATGTGTGCCAGGCATGCCCTTAACTCCTTTGACATGTGTGCATGTCGTACTGCACACTTGGGATGAGCGTCACTGGCATGGCACGGTCAACAACACACGCAAGTGTCCCCTGATGCCCGGTACAGGGGTTACCACACCAGACATGTCCCCACAGTGCACGATGTGACTATGTCATGTATGTGTGGGGGGTTCCCATTAGCTTGATGTTGGTGTTCCCTCAAAAGCATCAGCTGTTGCAGCAACCAACATGTGTCTGTGTGTAGATGGACATGGCACACTGTTACGCACACCAGGCCACATGTGGTATCGGATGTGAGGTGCGTATGTATGCATGGGACACGGAGTAGCGTAACAAGGACATGTCTGCATCCTCTCTATGAATGTGTGGTGAGTCATCACATGTACACCTTCATGGCAAGGTGTGTGGGCTGTCCTAGTGTAATGTCATGTGACCTGTGGCTCTAGTGTTCCGCTACCAGTCTCTGCAATCAACATCCTACTTCTGCTGATGTGTGGATGTATGTCACTCCTGTGTTGCATATGGCTGTTCACTTACACTGGGACACAGCTAATCCCATGCCATGGCATGTGGAGGTTCACAATCTCCGTGTGTAGCTGGGTCTTGGTAGGACTGTCACCTGGCAGCCATACGTGTCCAGGGCATGTGGCACATACCTGACTCCGTATGTCGCATATGTGTATTGACAGATTAACATGTGCTCAGTACAAAAAAATTGTTGTTGTAGTGCACTCACTCTTCCTTGTCACATACAAATTACTGCAGAGCGCCGCCTCTTCCCCGAGCAATTCCGGACTTGGCTGACATGCAGGAGAATGACTGTTTCCGGTGCTACCGCTTCCCCAACCGTTGATTCTGGAGTTGACGGCGAGGCTGGCACCACACCTGCAACCGCTGCACAGGTATCCTACGGCACTGACACCCAAGCTGGAGGTAATGGCAGCACTACATTTTCTTGCCACGGGTACCTTTCAAAATACCATAGCTCATGTTGGTGGCATGTCCCAGAGCATGTTCTGCCGTGTGCTGCATGATTTCTTAGAGGCCATGTTGATTCACCTGGATGAGTTCATCCATTTCCCAACCCCTGAAATGTTGACTGGGGTCAAGCGTGGATTCTATGCCCTGGGAGGGATGCCCCATGTCATTGGGTCCATAGATGGGACACATGTGGCTTTGGTACCACCACAGGCACAGGAGGTAGCGTACAGGAATCGCAAGCACTACCACTCCATCAATGCCCTTGTGGTGTGTCTGTCCAACATGGTGATTTCACATGTCTGTGCTCGTTTTCCAGGATCAGCACACGATGCCTACATCATGAGGCGTAGCAGGGTGCCTGAAATGATGACGCAGATGCGCAACGAACGGGCATGTGTTGTTGGTGGGTACACTCTGTCTGTCCTGTATTTTGCGTAGACTTCCAGTACGACCGCTTCTCCTGTCCTACTTTTGTCCATGTGTTTTCCATGTAGGGGACGCTGGCTATCTCAACATGCCATGGCTGATCACACCTCTCCGCAACCCCATCACGCCGGCCCAGCTCCGCTACAACACCGCCCATGGCCGGACAAGGCGAGTGATAGAGAGGACATTTGGCCTCCTGAAGAGCCGATTCCGATGCCTCCACAAGACCGGCGGCGCCCTCCCATATGCCCCGGCAAAGGTCTGCAAAATCTTCATGGTCTGCTGCATGCTGCACAACATGGCAGTTGAGAAAGCTGTGCCACTCATCCTGGATCAAGATGATCAGGAAAATCCACCCGTGGAGGACGAAGGTCTTGGCAATGGGGCTAGTGATGTGGAGGATGTGGTTGCGCAAGAGGACATCCGGACTCGGCTCATACGCGACTTCTTCGCTTAGTGGTGAGTACCAGTGTCTGTGTGTGCACGCATTGGTCCCCATGTGGCATGTGTTGCGATGTGTGTGTCCATCTGCATGTATGCCACGTGAGTCAGAGGTGTGTGTGGATGTGTCACTGGAGTGATGGTGCCAGTGATGTGTATTTCCCCAGTCATAATTGTGACCTGGCATGTTGTCATCCTTACATGTGTCGAGTACATGCACATGCAAGTGGCTGTGCTTTTTGTGGCTGACTTCTTGTGTGTCTCTCATCCCCAGGTACTTGCGCATGCCGTCTGCTGGTTGCATTGTTGTGGCACTGCTATTCCTCATGGACACGTCATCGTGTGCTGACTCAGCGTTACACGCACGGACAAGTTTGGAAGTCTCCTTAGGGTAAGGGATGCATCAGGGGTGTATTGGGTGTGGCAGTTGTTTACGATGTATGCACACTGCCCCTGTCGATGTTTGGTTCCTCTGCAGACATGTCGCATCACCATGGTACACATGACATGCAGCTGGGTACACCTGAATAGATGGTCAGACTTGTTGGCAGTCATCAGTGATGGGATTGTGGAATGTGATGATGGCATCAATGTGTGTTACACTGCCCTGGGACACATACGGTTTGCATCGGCTTGACATGGTGTGGGACTTCCACATCAGCGGATCAATGGTGTATGGCAGTCTCTCCGTGAGCAGCAGAGGGTGTTTAGCTGTTAGCCGACACTTGTGTGCCAGTTCCATGGCTATCACGCATTTGTGCTGCAGAAGGGGGGTGCCAGTGTTGGACCCACATGTTACTCCACATGACCCGTTCATGTGTACTCCGAGTTGCCTCTGCAATCCCGAATAAATGACTAATAAAGGTGTCCCTATGCCTCCAAGGTGCCTCTTCTCAGTCAATGCTGGTGTGTTGCCACGGTGCATCCGGCATGTCTGGCATGGTTTTCCGTGATAGTGGCTATGTGTCTATGTGTAGAGTAGCAAGATGCAAGCTGTTTGTGTGGGATTAGACTGTGTATTGTGCATGATGTCCATGACTGTGTGGGTATTGTGACATGTGCCATCCCCATGCATCCAACGTTGGCCAGGCCACCATTCTCTGCATCCACCTGACTCAAGCTTGCAGGACATGGTTCTGCCACCTGTCCACACATACCTGGGTGCCCCCAGGACACTCCACATTATCCCTGACCTCTGCGCATGGCTGTCGATGTACTCAATATGTCTGTCAGCATGGTTGTGCGGCCACCCCCTCAGCTGGTTGGGCCCATCACGGGTGTGTATGGTGCTCCATGTCTGTCTTGCCTAATACAATGTGACCCATGTGTGTCCGGTACCAGACTCAGGCCCCAGGGTGTGGATGGTTGAAGTCAAAAGAGAACTCAGGCATGGTTAGACTTTACAAGACACATGTAAGGTAATAATGCAATCAGTAGGCATCTTCTCTTTATGGTGTGACTTTTTATTTTGGTTGGGGTAGGGGGGGGGTTTGACATGAGGGGCTTTCCGGGTGTGTGGAATCCAAAGTTCACTAGGGGAGTTGGTGTCCTTGCCATTTGAAATCCTCAGAGTCCATGCCACAGTCTTTGTCAACATTGGTCAGACAGTGACCAGCAAGTCCATGTGGCAGAGAATGTCTTTTGCTGCTGTGCTGCTGTTGCTCCAGTGGGCCAGGTGCCAGGCCAGGTGTCTTGGGAGATGGTGCTGTTGCGCCGACCCTCACGGTCTTTTCCGTGGACGACCCGCCCTCCTGCGGGGACCCTCAGAAGCAGGCCGTGACGATGTTTGGGATGCTCCATCGGATGTCTCCTCCTCCTCCTCCTGATCCCTCCCTGTGGGTGGTGATGTTCTACACCTGATGGCACAGGGAGGGTTGCCTATGTTGTCGGCCATCCGACGGAGTGTACTGTGAATTCCCGTGAACACCGTCACGAGCTCAGCCTGTCTGTCCTCCATCCGCCGTTGGTGTCGCAGTAGACAGGCATTTTGTTCCGCATGTTTCTGGGCCTGCTGGGTCTTGATCTCATCGAGGGTCCCCTTCATGTCATTGAGGGTGGACACAACCTGGGCCATCCCCGTGGTGTCCTGCCGGTATGTGTCCAGGATGTTTCGGACATGGGAATATACCGGTTCCCCAGCCAACCGGTCAGGCTCGCGCCTCCGCCGTCCTCCACTCCCACCACCCCTGCCCACTTGCACCTGGCCTGCCCTTGTGGGCACATCGGGTCTCCGGGACCCCTGAGGGGTGGCATTGGCTTTGTTGCCTGCCTCCTCCTGGGTGCCCGGGACACCGTGTCCCTCCTGGCCAGCCTGGCTGCATTGTGGTGGTGGGGCAGGGATCCTGGGTGTCTCCTGGGATGTGGCAGGAGTGGGGGTGGTGGTTGGCCCAGTTGTACCTGACGCAGGTGCTGCAGGTCGTTGGACACCAGAGGGGCCAGGTCGGTCGGGTTTGTCCACAGAGTGGTGAGAGTCGCCGCTGCCGGTGGCTCCGTCATCCCGCCGAGCCGGGTCCTGTGAGTCTTCCTCCCCAGTGTTGGGGGGTGATCCACGACGTTGACCTGTGTGTGAGAGAGACAATGTTAATTTTGTTCCATGCAACATCCATGTTTCATTGGTTTCAAAGTTGGCACATTTCCTCTGGGAATTTGGATATGTCTTGCATTCCACTCACAGTGCACTTGTGCATGGGTATGTCCCTTGGATACAGCTTTTGCGACTTTACCTATGTGTGGCACAGTCTTACTTGCTGTGTCAATTGTGACTGCAGTCAGCAGTGGAGTGGGCAGGTGTGGCGAGCCATGCATTGGCGCCTTCCGTGTAGCACTGTACGTGGGCACATGGAGTTGTTCCATACACTTATATGATGCAGGTAGCTGTCGTTGTGCTCGTGCACAGGTTGTGACATGGCCCTGTGTTTTGCCATGGAGAAGAGGGGGGGTTCTGGCACTGGCCACCCTTGTCTACATGCACGCAGACGAGCAGACATTCCCACACACCACAAGGCTGATTTGCTCTCCCTGTGTGTCCCTTTCTCGCTCCCTCTCTGTCCCCCTCTCCCTCCCTCTGTGTGTCAGCCTCCTCCCTCTGTCCGTCTCCCTCCCTCTCTGTCCCCCTCTCCCTCCCTCTGTGTGTCACCCTCTGTCACCTCAGCCCAGCTTCCTGGGCACACACTGTTAGCAGTTCTTTGAATGGCCCTTGGATTGTTGATGTGAGTTTGTTTCTGATCTCCAGGCACCCATTGGGTGTGGTGTCTGTGTCTGCACTGCTGCTGTGGTGGTGTGTGCTGCCACTCTTTCACAGTGTTGGCTGTTCATTAGCTGCTGTCATGTGCAAGAACGTGCCGTCACCCCCATGTGTTAATGCAAGGCGTCCGCCATTTGCTGGCAAGTTTTTCCTGTGTGGGGACACACTGTTTGTCTGGCTGTGACCTAGGCCATATGGGCAGGGGGCATTGTTGTCTGCTTCTGAGTTGCACTATGTGATTTTTGGGGCCCACACTCCCGCCATCCGGCTTACCGTGTCTTGTGTTGGTGTTTTCTGTGGCCTGTGACTTGGCATTGTCCAGCTGGGTGCATGGGGCATGGTGGCGCCAGTGGCATGTGCGTGTTCATGGAGTGTGGTTGAGTCATGCGATAGCTTGGGGTGGTTGCGTGCCTGTTTGTGAGTTTGGTTGTGGATGACGTTCCCCCCATGTGAGGTGAGTTGTTTGTGTACTCACCCGGGTCTCGGAGTTCTTCTAATCCGTCCACTGCCACCACCAGCAGTATGGCCATCACCCTCTCCTCCCAGGGATGGTATTGTACGGTTCTGCGGGGCGGCCCTCCTCCAGTGACGTTGGCCTGGTTGTGTTCGTCGGTCATTTTGGCTCGGACCCTCCTCCGCAGATCGTACCACCTGGCTTGGCATTCATGCCTGGTCCTTCTGGTGTCCGCAACAGCATTCACAGCATCGACGATCGTCTGCCACATGGCTGTTTTTTCTGAAATGCTGGTCTGTCTGACCAATGTTCCAAAGAGGTGTGGCTCAACTCTGAGGATTTCATCAACAAGGACCTCCAACTCTCGGCTAGTGAACTTTGGATTCTTGTTAGTGGGCATGGTGAGGGGTGTGGGTGTGGATGGTGGGGGGTGTGTTGATGGTTGTGGGTGTGTGGGTGTGGTTGTGCAGGTGTGTGTGTGAATGTGATGAGGGGGTGTTTGTGAAGGTGTGTGTGTGAAGGTGTGCAAGTGTAAGGTGTAGTCAAGGTTCTAGTATGGTGCTGTAGGTTGTCTGTGGTGTCTGTCAGCAGTGGGTCTGTTGCAAAGGCTCATGGTTTGTGTGTGTGGGCCCTTTTTATTGGTCCATTGGTGAGTGTGGCTGTGTTTGAACTTTGGGTGGGTGTGTTATAAGGAGTGGTTGTGTTTTGGGCCTCTGTTTTGGATTTTGGCAGTTGCAGGTCAGTGAATGTGTTGTTTTTGTGGTTGTTGGACATGGTTTGTGGCTTTGTACCATTCGAATGGTGTATTCTTGTGTTGTTTTGGTTTGTCCTGGTTGTGTACGTGCGTTTTTAGCATGTGTACAGTGTGTACATGGGCCATTTTGTTGTACAGTGCTGTCCTTGTGTCTGGCTTGGTACGACTCGTACATGCGCGATGTTGTGTGAAGGTGGTGATGTTGGGGCCTGGGGTGCGCTCCGTACTTAGAATGTTGGGGTGGGGGTACGCTCCATGCATACGCGGGTGGGGGTTCGCGTCGTACATACAAGGTTGGGGTGGGGGTACGGTCCGTACATACACGGTTGGGGTGGGGGTAGGGGTACGCTCCATGCATACGCGGGTGAGGGTGTGGGTTGTACATACACGGTTGGGGTGGGGGTACGCTCCATACATACGCCGGTGAGGGTACGGGTCGTACTTACACGGTTGGGGTGGGGGTACGCTCCATACATACGCGGATGAGGGTACGGGTCGCACATACACGGTTGGGTGGGGGGTACGCTCCATACGTACGCGGGTGAGGGTACGGGTCGTACATACACGGGTGGGGGTACGACTCGAACGTACACGGGTGTACATACATGGGTGGGGGTATGACTCGAACGTACACTGGTGTACATACACGGGGGTACGACACGTACACGGGTGTACATACACAGGTGGGGGTACGACTCTAACGTACACGGGTGTACATCCACGGGGGTATGACTCGAACGGACACGGTGTACATACACGGGGGGGTGCGACATGTACACGGGTGTACATACACGGGGGTACGACACGTACACGGGTGTACATACACGGGTGGGGGTACGACTCTAACGTACACGGGTGTACATACACAGGGGTACGACTCGAACGTACACGGGTGTACATACGTGGGGGTACAACATGTACAAGGGTGTACATACACGGGTGGGGGTACGACTCGAACGTACACGGGTGTACATACATGGGGGGTACGACACGTACACGGGTGTACATACACGGGTGGGGGTACGACTTGAACGTACACGGGTGTACATACACAGGGGGTACAACACGTACACGGGTGTACATACACGGGTGGGGGTACGACTCGAACGTACATGGGTGTACATACACGGGTGGGGGTGTACATACACGGGGGGTACGACTCGAACGTACATGGGTGTACATACACGGGGGGTATGACACATACACGGGTGTACATACACGGGTGGGGGTACGACTCGAACGTACATGGGTGTACATACACGGGGGGTACGACATGTACACGGGTGTACATACACGGGTGGGGGTACGTCTCTAATGTACACGGGTGTACATACACGGGGGGACGACTCGAACGGACACGGGTGTACATACATGGGGGTACGACACGTACACGGGTGTACATACACGGGGCGTACGACACGTACACAGGTGTACATACACGGGGGTACGACTCGAACGTACACGGGTGTACATACATGGGTGGGGGTACGACTCGAACGTACACGGGTGTACATACACGGGGGTCCGACACGTACACGGGTGTACATACACGGGTGGGGGTACGACTCGAACGTACACGGGTGTACATACACGGGGGGTACGACACGTACACGGGTGTACATACACGGGTGGGGGTACGACTCGAACGTACATGGGTGTACATACATGGGTGGGGGTGTACATACACGGGGGGTACGACTCGAATGTACACGGGTGTACATACACGGGGGTACGACATGTACACGGGTGTACATACACGGGTGGGGGTACGACTCGAACGTACACGGGTGTACATACACGGGGGGTACGACACATACATGGGTGTACATACACGGGGGGGTACGACTCGAACGGACACGGGTGTACCTACACGGGGGGTACGACACGTACACTGGTGTACATACACGGGGGGTACGACACGTACACGGGTGTACATACACGGGTGGGGGTACGACTCTAACGTACACGGGTGTACATACACGGGGGGTACGACTCGAACGTACACAGGTGTACATACACGGGGGGTGCGACATGTACACGGGTGTACATACACGGGTGGGGGTACGACTCGAACGTACACGGGTGTACATACACGGGGTATGACACGTACACGGGTGTACATACACGGGTGGGGGTACGACTATAACGTACACAGGTGTACATACACGGGGGGTACGACTCGAACATACACGGGTGTACATACGCGGGGGGTACGACACGTACACGGGTGTACATACACGGGTGGGGGTACGACTCGAACGCACACGGGTGTACGTACACGGGGGGTACGACACGTACACGGGTGTACATACACGGGTGGGGGTACGACTCGAACGTACACGGGTGTACATACACGGGGGTACGAACGTACACGGGTGTACATACACGGGTGGGGGTACGACTCGAACGTACACGGGTGTACATACACGGGTGGGGGTGTACATACACGGGGGTACGACTCGAACGTACACGGGTGTACATACACGGGGGGTACGACACGTACACGGGTGTACATACACGGGTGGGGGTACGACTCAAACGTACACGGGTGTACATACACGGGGGGTACGACACGTACACGGGTGTACATACACGGGTGGGGGTACGACTCAAACGTACATGGGTGTACATACACGGGGGGTACAACACGTACACGGGTGTACATACACAGGTGGGGGTACGACTCAAACGTACACGGGTGTACATACACAGGGGGTACGACACGTACACGGGTGTACATACATGGGTGGGGGTACGACTCTAACGTACACAGGTGTACATACACAGGGGGTACAACTCAAACGGACACGGGTGTACATACACGGGGGGTACGACACGTACACGGGTGTACATACACAGGGGTACGACACGTACACGGGTGTACATACACGGGTGGGGGTACGACTCTAACGTACACGGGTGTACATACACGGGGGTACGACTCGAAAGTACATGGGTGTACATACACGGGGGGTACGACACGTACACGGGTGTACATACACGGGTGGGGGTACGACTCGAACGTACACGGGTGTACATACACGGGGGGTACGACACGTACACGGGTGTACATACACGGGTGGGGGTACGACTCAAACGTACACGGGTGTACATACACGGGGGGTACGACACATACACGGGTGTACATACACTGGTGGGGGTATGACTTGAACGTACACGGGTGTACATACACGGGTGGGGGTGTACATACACGGGGGTACGACTCGAACGTACACGGGTGTACATACACGGGGTGGTACAACATGTACATGGGTGTACATACACGGGTGGGGGTACGACTTGAACGTACACGGGTGTACATACACGGGGTACGACACGTACACGGGTGTACATTCGTGGGTGGGGGTACGACTCGAACGTACATGGGCGTACATACACGGGGGTATGACACATACACGGGTGTACATACACAGGTGGGGGTACGACTCGTACATACACGGGTGTACATACACGGGTGGGGGTGTACATACACGGGGGGTACGACTCAAACGTACGGGGGCTGGGGGGTGGGTCGGCGCGTATGCGGGCACATGTCTCCATGGTTGCTATGGGAGTTCGGTGCGGACGGTGTTTTTTCCATACGGTTGTAACATCGGACGCACGGGATTGATCGTGATTCCGCAGTCGGACTTCACTTTTCACATGTGTACGGTAAATCGTCCGGGGACGTGTCGGACACATTTTCCGACCCGAGGACGTGTGGGGAATTATTCCCAATGCGATTCGTATGGTCTTTTTCCCATGCGAATCGTAATTGGCAGTTTGTACGGCACTTGTACGATGGGTACGGTAAAAAGACCGGATACGAGTCGTACAGGGAAATTTTTTACCGGATCGTAATCGGCACCTTAGTCTTCTTCTTTGCCCTGTGTACAGGAGGGACCAGATCTAATTCTTCAGGACTCCTCGCAGATCACCAACAGGAGATTCAGTAATTCTTATGATCTTCTGCTGGTTCAGAAAGTGGTCTAAGGATTGTGCCATGGAGTGCCACCTGTATGCATAGGAGAGGGTGGCTCCTGGGCACTCCCTAACCAATGGGGTAAATATTCCTAGGGGCAACCTCAACCACACTAAACACAAGTTTTGAGTGCTGGGGTGCATTTGGGAGTGTTCTAGGAAAATCACCAGTGTTGTCGCACATCTAACATAAGGATGCAGTTTAAAGAAGAGCCTGGACCCACAACAAAGCTGGAGACATTAGTCTGATAGAACAAAAATTGTATCCTTCTGCAACCAGACAGCGATATAAAAGAATTACGTTCTGGTCCTGTTTGATCTTTTCAGGATTTGACACAGTTGTGCCAACAGGATGCCCCCACCCTGAATATTCTGCTTGTTGGTAGGTGGCTTATAAATAGGTGCAGGTAGGTACCTACAGCCAGTAGGAACACCACAATCACAAACAAGGTCCAGTGACGTTTCAATAAATTAATCCTTGCTCAATCCTTGGTAGTTTAGCTCACAAGCAGTCAGGCTTAACTTAGGAGACAGGTGTGTAAAGCATTTAAAATCAGCAAAAGAGTAAATAAGTAGGACAGAGCATACAATAAAAATCCTACACCAATTTATAAAACATAGGAACTATTGGTATGTTTAAAATGCCACCATAATGACAAAAATCGAACGTAGTGAACCAGAGACATGAAGTTTTAAAGAATAAATGAAATAATGTGCTTAAAAGTATAATGGGCAAACCAAGGACATCTGGTCACGCCTGAATGGGTTTAAGTCGAATTCTCAGGCCGACTGCGGTTAAGCGTTGGTCAGATATTATAGGGTGGTCAAAATGTTATCTTCTCACTTAGTTACTTATTTGGTTCTTTTTCTCTCAGCGACTCCCCTCGGCAGGCCAGTTTGCGGTTTGACGATGGTGGCTTGCTTCAGCGTGGGGCCTCAGTGATTCCTGGAGGTCTTGGCTCTTGTTGTCAATAACTAAGAACTCTGGATATTTCAGCAGGGCAAACGTGATGTTCAGGCCGAGTCACAGTTTGATGTCGCCAGTATGACTTTCGACAACCGGTCGGTTACCTTATGAAACTTTTTCACAAAAATTCGGCAAATGATTCCAAACTTCTGTGCCTTCTTCAAGAAGGTCTGTTTGTGGTCTTGAAGGGTCTACAACATAAGCCAAGGTTCCAGAAGCTCTGAGTTACTCCTTGGAGAGTTGGGAATACAATTCCCACAATGCATTTGGTCAAATCCTTAAAAGTCCATGGGTCGTTGGTGAGCTGAGCTCCTCTTAGTGCAGCTGAGGCAGATTACTTCTTTAAGCTCTTTTTCACCTGTTGCTTTCAGGGAGTCCACTCCTTAATCCTTTGAAGCAAGGCAAAGTCCTCTTTTGTGAAGACCAGAGTGTGCAGTCTTTTAGAGCGCAGTCCTCCATTGATGCAGACCAGGGATTCAGTGGGGCAATCTTTCTTCTCTTCATATTTCCTAGACAGGGCTCTGAGTTGCTAGGCAGTTCTCCCATGTTTATCCAACTTTCAGGGCTGACAAGAAGAGGGGTAGCCCTAACCAATTGGGTGCAGGGTGCCACCCTCTGTGATTAGAACCTACTTAGAAGTGTGGCATATTTTTGTCCCAGAAATCACTGTTCCACAAAAATCAAAATGGAGAAAATGTCTCCTGGAGGGTTAGGTCTGGCTAATCTGAACCGACATGTGTGGTTAACCTTTCCCTCCACTCCTCCACCAGCCCCTCTCTTTATTCAATTACAGAGGCTCCCATCTAGCTATTGGTGCTGGAAGTGAGGATGGACCTGGTTCCTGTCCTCACTCTCTTTCTCCCTTGAAAGATCAGTTTGGCTACCCAGCCCCCTTCCTGTCCTGGCATCTGCTACTGCAGATCTTCTCTCACCAGATGCATTCCTTTGTCACAGCCCAGGCCAATTCATACTTAATCACAGCAGCTTGGCTCGGTCTGGAAAAGCCTGGCTATTCAAAAGAGGCTGCTGCAGGGCTGATTTTAGGTAACTTTATGAAAGCAGATCTGAAACTACTTCCCTGCAATCATTACATTAAATCCAACAGAGGAAAGTTGCTGGATTTATTATAACTATTATTTTCATGCTATGAATTATTATTTTAGCTCATCCCTGTAAAAACCTAGGCTTTATTAAAGTTTTACAAAGCCTTTCTATGTTACCCTATGGAGCTAATGCACTGCAATGTTGAAACGGTATAATATAATGTCCCTGCAAATTACTACAATGCACCCTAACCTTGGAGCACCTAGGGCAGACTTTAGGGGTAACCTATATATAAAACTGAGGTTGTTTAATACTTTGGAAATACTTTTAATGGTGTTGAGACAGAATATTGAGTAGGAAATGTCGACTTACAGAAATATCGAGTTGGAAATATTGTGATTCAGAAATATTGACAGCAAGAATATCGTGGTCAAGAATATCGAATTTAAGGTAACAAATATCATTAATATTTTTTGCAAAAATATAGTTGTTTAAAATATAAATTTTTTAATTAGTAATATGTATTTTAGTTTATATTTTAAATGTATGTGATATATGTATTTTTCATAAGTATTATTTATGTTTTTTAAAATATGTGTTAAAATTTTAGTAGTTATCAATTTTATTTTAAATACATTTTGCTTTTTTTTAGTTCTGTAGCACAATGTAGGCTTACAGGGGAATATGGTTGGAAGTAATTTAGTTACAATAAATTAATGATAATTTTTTATATATTTAATTTAGATTTTATTGTGTTAATTGTAGGAAGTATTTTTTTGTAATTATTATTAATTGGGTGTAAAATTAATATTAATACATTAATTGTAAACTAATTATGGAAATTGAGTAATTAATTTTAGGTGCAGGCTGTGGAGTTTATTAGGGTAAAGGGTGGGCATTAATTTATGTTTAATTAATTCATAATTAGTTGTTAATTTATATTAACAAATTATTTGATAATTAATTATGGTAACTGTGTAAATTTGTTTAGGTGTGGATTGTGGGGTTTATGGGGTAAAGGGACGGAAGAAATGTAGGTTTAATTAATATTTAGTTATTAATTAATATTGATTAATTAATTGAAAATTAAATATGGAATTTGTGTAATTAATTTTAGGTGTGGGTTGTGGGGTTTATTGGGGTAAAGTGTGGGATGTATTTTATGTTTAGTTAATTAATAATTGGTTGAGCATTAATATTAATTAATTAATTGATATTTAATTACGGTAGTTGTTTATATTTTTTTGTGTGTGGGTTTTACATTTTTACTGGTACAGGGTGTGGAGTAAATTAATTTTACTTACTTTATAATTTGTTTTTGTATACTATTAGTTTTCTTAATTGAAAATAAGTTTAATTGCGTCATTAATTTTTTTACAGTTTAATTTTTACCAGTGGTTTGTGGGGATTATAGGGGTAAAGTGTGGGAAGTTTATTAATTTTTATGAGTTTTCATTTTTGTTTATTAATAATATGTCTTTAATTGGTAATTAACTATGTTAATTATGTAAGTCATTTTTTTTAATAAAGTTTAGATGTGGGTTGGGAACTGAGTGGTGTTATAGGGTAGGAAATAAAAAAAGTAAATTTATGTAATAATTAATGTTTTTGACTAAATAATTTCTAATCATAAATATTTATTTGTTTTAAAATGTACTTTTATTTAATTTAATATAATATTTGTAGGTATTTCGCGCTGGGGTACGGTGCGTACATACGCGGGTGGGGTACAGTGCGTACATACGCGGGTGGGGTACGGGGGGTACATACGCGGGTGGGGATGGTGCGTACATATGCGGGTGGGCCTGTATGACTCGTACCCCTGGGGACTCTGCTTTTATGGCTATTATTGGCTCCCGTAAAAAAAGAGCCGTACGGAGTGCCGTAGGGACGAATCGTACTTGCTGGGCTGTAAAACGCTGCTTACATACATACGGACGTCGCGTACAGGCTGTTCCGGATCAGATTTGTAGGGTTTTTTTACCCGTACGGTCTTTTGTACAATTCGTACGGAAATCGGCTTTCTGTACGAATCGTACTTCCTAGGTTGTACGGACAGTTTACCGGGTACGAGTCGTACGGAGAAAATGCTCCATACGACGATGTGTAGGGCCTTTTTACAGGATCGGAATCGGCACCTTGCTGTCTTGTTTAGCAACATTGTGTGCTGAACTTGTGACCTGTGTGCTCAGTGCAGTGTTCCATGACCTGTTTCTATGGTAACAGGCAGAAGGAAGATTGGGGGAAGGGTTGAAATGTATGTCAATTGGAAAGGGTTGAAATGTTTAACCAATAGAAATGTGTGTTTGCTTTTGAATTTATGTGTGAAGGATTGTGATTTGATGTTTACATGTATATGTGTGGAAAATGAAAGGGAAACTTTTCCATTCTTTGTTTTTGCTGAGAGGTGCACCGTGCAGAGATTCTGTAAAAGACTGATATACTTCTTAATCTACAAAACAACTTGAAAGGTGAGTTATTTAATTGTGAGGGGATGTATGTAGACTATTTTGATTTTAATCAGACTAATATATTTCTCCTGCTAAAGTTTTTTTTCTACAATCTTATTGACAGTGTGTGTGCATGTAGAAACCATTCTGTGATAAGCATTTGTGTTTTTCATGTGTTTGCAGACAGATAACTGTGCTGTTTTTATATTTTGGTAGAATTAGAAACCAGTCATTGTTTATGAATTTGTGAAATGAGTTATGTTTCTCTACTAAAATGTAGTACTCCTTCTAGATGAAGAAATGTGTTTTGGTAAGCTGCTAGGGATAGTGTTGCTTTTCTAGAATCACACTGTGAGTCTGTGTGCATTTGGGAACCACTGTGAGAGACAGACAGGAGAGAAAGCTGCAGCATAACAGACCATAAAGGGCAGAAGGGACGGATATGGGGCATTACAATGGGAGGGCAGGAGCAGCAAGATGACCATGGAGGTCAGGCAGGATGGGCACTAGAAGCAAGACACACCGTGGAGAGCAACAGTCAGACTAGGATGGCACACACACAGGCATGGAATGTGGACAGGCAGGGTGGAGGTGGCAGGGACAGGTTACAGTCATCTGACAATGCTAGGCAGGTGGGAGGGGAGTGGCAGCTCAACAGAACACTCACAGTAGATAGGAGTGACAGGTCCATGGGACATGGTGGGCAAAAAGGATGGAGCAGGGGCATGCACAAAGACATTGGAGGGCAGGTGGAAGGAGAATAGGGGCAGCAAGCTAATCATAGATGCTAAGCAGGAGGTCAATGATGGGGCATAGAATTGGGCAATGGAGGGCAGGAGGAGTGGACTGGTACATCATGCTAAATGGAGGGCAGTGGCAGCACATCAGACCATGCATGACAGGAGGGAGGATGCTAGTCCATGGATTCAGACAACAGATTATAGGGAGAAGGTGGATGGGGCAGCAAGCTAACTGTTCAGAGAAGCCGGGAACTTTATTGATTTTAAAATGTGTGTCTGTGCGAACTACTTAAAATATGAACAAGTATGCAGCATAATCTCACTTTTATTCAGGAAGAAGAAGACGTTTGTGACTGTGACTCCGGGATCACTTGGCAGAAACACCCCGTGACCTTCCACCCCCCTATCACAAAATGTAATGCCCGTGAAAAGGGTAGGTGGACGCAGTGTTATATAGGATATAGTCCTGAGAGCACAATTGAAAATGAAAACTAGATATAGTGTACGGTATAAACTATGCACCAAAAAGTGTGATATAAGATGAACCGGGTGTGAAATATAATATGCAATACATTGTGCACAATGACAGATTAATTGGAGAGCGCAAGATAGCACAGGCACTTGCGCATGCTATGCGGTATGCACCTTGGAGTGTAATATGCACAAGGCAGTGTTGTGTAACCTAACTAGTCTCTAAAGTTGTAATATAAAATATGTGCTGGGGAGTGTAACGTTGCATATGCACTGTGACAAAGATATGGATCCCAGATTGTAATATGTATGGCATAGCGCTGTGCATTATAGCATAGGCATCGATGAAGGCATGTTAGATGGGGCAATATAACCCGTGCAAAGGCAAGTGTGGCATGACATATTCACTGCGTGGTGTTACAGTGCACATGGGCTAGAGAGTGTCATAACATATGGACTAGCTGGTGGAATACAAGACAGAGGTGTGTGGCACTCGGCGGGCACTGGTGAGTGTAACACAGCATTGGGCTCAGCCAGGAGTGCGCTGTGACTCTCAAGTGAGGTTTGTCTCCTATCCAGAGAGTAAAATAAAAAGTATTACACGTCCGGCGGTGGATGTGTGTTTTATTAACCGTGAGGGAGGTTTCTTGCATAGTTTTGGTCAAATCTTTGTCAAATCCCCTTCGTATGGCTTGGTGTGCGTGTGTATTAAATGTGCCCGTCAATAGCTACCCATGTTTGTATCAATAAATGACAAGAGTGTCTACTTGGAGAGTACCCACCGGCGGGGGTGCCGGGATTAGGCATGGTAGTGCGTCAGACATGTCAGAGCTTCACTAGCGGTGTAAATACATTCCACGTGGATTCATTGTATGCATAATCGCCTTTTAATGAATATCACGCAAATCGTGATGGTGATAGGTACGTACGGTTTGTCCAGCATGTCCTAGGTGTTTCTATAAATATATTTAAAAAACCAAAAAAAACAAAGTCCGGCCCCGGGGGATGGGGTCTCCGGGGCCATAAGTGGCCTGAGGAGGGGGGCAACGCAGCCCCCCTCCTAAAGAATAAAAAAAAAAAAGGCCATGCCCCGAGAGTTGGGCCCCCCGGGGTTCGATTAATGCCTCGGGGAGGGGGCCCCCTTCCAAATTATGTTTTTTTCCCCCAAAAAAATTAGGGGGTAGGCCCTGGGGGATGGGGTCCCCAGGGCCAATAAATTAGAAAAAGAAGGGGGGCCACACAGCCCCCCTTCTTAAAATAAATAACTAAATAAAAGACCGGCATCGCGCAAAAAGCTACGCCCCCTCCTTGCAGCACTCTGCAAACGCGCCCCCTGGCGAGCTGTAAGTTGGGGAATTAATTCCCCTTCAATACTGTGGGTCCCTGAGGGCCAACTAGCCCAACAGGTATCTCCAGTATGCGCCAGGGAGCTGCGTTGCCGACAGGTGTTCTGAGGCCACGTCCCTATTTGCACCTCTCTGTATCGCAGCACTGTGGCGCTTACTGGAGGTACCTAGTGGGCTAGTTTGACCCTAGGGACACTTAGGATTCAAGGGGACTTAATCTCTCAACTTAGAACGGCCACAGGGCGCGTTTACACATTGGTGAAGGGAGGGGACGGGGCCTGAGGTGATGTGTGCATACACGCCCTGTGGCGTGTTTTAAGTTGGGGAAATAATTCCCTTTCAATCCTGATTGACCCTGGGGGCCAACTAGCCCACCAGGTGCTTCCAGTAAGCGCCACTGCGCTGCGTTGCAGAGAGGTGGTGCAGGCCGTGCCCCTTTTTACACCTCTCTGCAATGGTGCTTACTGGACGTACCTAGTTGGCTTTTTTGCCCATAGGGACCCTCAGGATTCAAGGGGACTTAATCTCCCAACTTAAAACGGCCACAGGGCGTGTTTACACAGTGGGGAAGGGAGGGGACGGGGCCTGAGGAGACGTGTGCCAACATGCCCTATGGCGCATTTTAAGTTAGGGAAATAATTCCCCTTCAATCCTGAGGGCCCCTGGGGGCTAACTAGCCCACCAGGTGCTTCCAGTAAGCGCCACTGCACTGCGTTGCAGAGAGGTGGTCCAGGACGTGCCACTTTTTACACCTCTCTGCAACACAGCTCTGTGGTGCTTACTGGAGGTACCTAGTGGGCTAGCTGGACCCTAGGGACCCTCAGGATTCAAATGAAATTAATATCCCATCTAAAAATGGCCACAGGGCGTGTTTACACAGTGGTGAAGGGAGGGGACGGGGCCTGAGGTGACTTGTGCAAACATGCCCTGTGGTGCGTTTTAAGTTGGGGAAATAATTCACCTTCAATCCTGAGGAACCCTGGGGCCAACTAACCCACCAGGTGCTTCCAGTAAGCACCACTGCGCTGCATTGTAGAAAGGTGGCCTAGGCCGTGCCTCTTTTTACATCTCTCTGCAACACAGCTCTGTGGCGCTTGCTGGAGGTACCTAGTGGGCTAGTTGGACCCTAGGGACCCTCAGGATTCAAGGGGACTTAATCTCTCAACTTAAAACGGCCACAGGGCGTGTTTACACAGTGGGGAAGGGAGGGGACGGGGCCTGAGGTGAGGTGTGCAAACATGCCCTGTGGCGTGTTTTAAGAGGTATTTTTAATCCCCCTGCCCTATAATATACTAGGGGCTTACAGAGGAGGTCATGCTAATTACAGGGGGACCCCAACGCATAGTGTTCCCTTGTGTATGTAGGTATTTTCACTGTATTCTACGTGTCTTTTAACATAGCACTGGCTCTAGGACTGGTTAATCAGACTCAGTTACCACCAGTATCCATCTGAAAAAGTTGAGGGTACAGGATGATTTTGCAACAAGGCTTCTTTCTGCTCTTCTGTGTGTTCTTTCTGCATGTTATCCTTTTTTTTCTTTTTTTTCTTTCTGTGTGTTTTTTCTTCTTTCTTCACATGTCCTATCTCTGTAGGCTTAGTTCGAAATTAGCATTTAAAAAAGCTTTTGAAATTCACTGAACAAACCATAGGTTTCAGGCATGTTATAGTTAGGAATTAGCATTTAAAAAACCTTAGAAATTCACTGAAAAAACCATAGGTTTCAGGGGCGTTGTAGTTAGCTGGACTTTTCACTTGTACAAAACCATTGAAATTCCACCATTATAGTTAGTTCAGCTAACTATAACTTGCGTGCCCGAAATGCACTGCTGATGACGTCACATATTACATCACTCATGACATGGTCAGTGACATCACTCATGACATCACTGATGACATCTCAAATATCATCACTGCATATAGGGTCGGCATGATGCGTTTCAGCGGATTGCCTTAATCATATGCCATAGTCACCAGTGTTCTGCATCGTTCCGCTTTTAAACTTAACAATCGTGCTCCCGATTGGTGGGAGCCCAGCTGTGCCAAATTCGGTGATACGTCATGGTAGCCCACATCGGTGGACTGCAAGTCCCAGAAAGCACCATTTTGGCTGTCCGGGAGGCATCTTCACTGGACACATTGAAACTCATGGTGAGTGCTGATAACATTGAAAAGCGTGAATGCGTGCAGTTAAAATTGTTCAGGTGTACACTCAGCCTCAGTAAAATCCTCTCCCCGGCCTGCCATACACCATACCGCAACATATGAGTTCTACAGTGCTGGGGATTGTGCCTAAGTAAGCAAGTCCCTCCGTGAAGTCACGGACCGCGTTCCTCGCAGCAATGCACGTTGTCCTCATTTGCAGGGGCCAAAGCCAATCCAATCCCTTGAAGACGCACACACCGGAACCCAAAGCTCCTACCCTTGATGCTTCGGCCCCTTGACGGGCGGGTCCCTCAGGCATGCCAGGGGCCAGAACACAAATAATACACCAAACGATTTATGCACCTACTAGAAACCAGAGGGACACAGCAGGAATACCAGGGAGTGGTTACTTATTGAAAGCAGGGTCGGCATGACGCATTTCGTCGGATTGCCTTAATCATATGCCATAGTCACCAGTGTTCTGCATCGTTCTGCTTTTAAACTTAACATTCGTGCTCCTGATTGGTGGGAGCCCAGCTGTGCCAAATTCGGTGATACGTCATGGCAGCCCACATCGGCGGACTGCAAGTCCCAGAAAGCACCATTTTGGCTGTCTGGGAGGCGTCTTCACTGGACACATTGAAACTCATGGTGAGTGCTGCTAACGTTGAAAAGCGTGAATGCGTGCAGTTAAAATTGTTCAGGTGCACACTCCGCAACATGTGAGTTCGACTGTGCTGGGGATTGTGCCTAAGTAAGCAAGTCCCTCCGTGAAGTCACAGACCACGTTCCTCACAGCAATGCACGTTGTCCTCAGTTGCAGGGGCCAAAGCCAATCCAATCCCTTGGAGAGGCACAAAACGGAGCACAAAGCTCCTACCCTTGATGCTTCGGCCACTTGACAGGCGGGTCCCTCAAGCGTGCTTATATGTGTGTACGTCACTCTCATTTGGTTGTCACAGCAACCAGCACTCAGCAATAGACATAGACGAAAATCTTTGCCATTGTATACATGACCGTGCAAAAAACAGTCGGAAAGCAGAAAATGAAAAGGTTTAGCCGACTAATATACAAAATCAAAAAGATTGCTAATTTTATGAACTTTCACAGTGGCAATCAACATAATTATAAGGAAAAGTGCGTGTATATAAAAACTATCGACCTGGACACCAAGCATATACCAATACATGTGTGAGACATGGCAGCACCTAATGAATCAACGGGGATTGCATAATTGAGCTTGGGCTCAATGTGAATGATTAACCCTACGGTGTGCCCTGCAGAAACTGCAAAAATCTTGTGTGTGTTTAAATGCAACTGTGAGTGTAAATGTTCTTGTATATACTTACGCCCAATATTACAGTTCGCTCATAACTACATATGTATCTCCTCACACTTTCCTATTTGGGAAATGCATATTAGCGCCACAAATGTAAACAGAGATGTGTCAACAAATTAGTAATTAGAAGCAGAAGTGAATGTGGTGACGTAGCAAGGGTTACAGCGCACTACATAGGAGTCAGGCCCCATTGGGCATGCTAAATGTATATACAAAAATTCACATCGTAAACTCCTGAAATACTAGACTAAAAGTTCCTAGGTCTCACACATGTTAAGTTTTGGTGCCGGTCAACGGGAAAGTGTACAAAATAACAAAAAAATTAAAACAAGAGAACCTCCCGCTGCGAGGGGTAGATCAGGTTCATGAACAGGCTCAGTAACAGTTATAAATGTACATTCAAAGATTCGTCAGCATTCATCCGGTGCAGGATTTTTGAGTTAAACAAGAAGATATATCTCGACTCTAATCTTCTTAATTTCAATTGTCTATTCCCTCCTCTTGGATTTTTCGGGACTGTATCAATGACATAATAGGAAAGGTCTTGGGCTTTTCCCACATGGCATGAGTTAATATGTCTTGCCACCGAGTATGATTGGTCATTATTGAAGATGGCCCTTAGATGCTGTAGAATGCGGACATGCACAGGGTGGGTGGTGCTCCCCACATATCTTTTGATACACGTGCATTGCAGGGCATATGCAGCGAAGTCCGTTTTGCAGTTGTAACTGCCACGAATTTCATATCCTGTTTGTCTGAAGGGCATTTGGACTGTTTTAGTGTTAGCACCATGTTTGCAAGCTTTACATTTATTACATTTGGTAAATCCCTTTTGTGTTTGCAACCAGTTTAGTGTTTTAACAATTGCTGGTGCGTTACGCACTAATTCTTGGAGCATGGATTTGGCTCTTCTAAAGCTTATTGATGGAATTTTGGCACAAGTAGGGCCTAGAATGGGGTTATTACTTACTGCGCCCTAATTATAAATAAAAAGGGGGGTCCCAAAACACGTTTTCCCCATGTATTTTCCCATAGGATCTGTTGTCTCAGCTACAGCCCGAACTGCTGAACGGAATTACACCAAATTTGGCAAAGAGGTAGTCCTCAGTTCAGACTCGTGCCTTTTGCATAAATGGTGTGAATCTGTTCAGTAGTTCCTGAGAAAATTAGGGTTAAAAAATGTTAGTGATATTTATGGCCGGGGAGGATCCGCGCACCCTACCCACACCGTAAGCGCACCCTCCCCGAACTGAGCACGCACCCTGACGATCACGGGCTGAATGCTAATTGGCTGTTGAGTGTCTGTCTACATTCGAAACCAGGAACTGTTGGCGGTCATTTTCTGCCTCGGTAGAAGGAAGGCTGAAGAAGCAAGGGGAAAAAGTGTGTAAAACATATAAAGGGGGCAGAGTAGAAATACTCTGACCCTCTAGATCTGCTTAGGGGGTCCCAGAAGGACCCCCTGGGGCCCCCTTTTTTTTTTTTTTAAACGGCGAAATGCGCGCAGGGTGCGTGGATTCTCTCGCGTTGGTTGAGTGATTCCTAACGCGTTGGGTGCGCGGATCCGTAAAACATGGAAAAAAATATATATAAAATAAAGTTTTGAACATATAGTTAAAAAAATATTTTTAAAAATATAAAAAAATATGTTTGAAAAACCCAATAAAAACAAATAATATTTTTTAATTTTGAAAAGATTTAAATGAGAAAATAGGTTACAAATAGTGTTAAAAAAGAATTTCAAAAAAACATAATTAATGAAATTGACACACTGAAATTGAAAAATATAGAAATCCAATGAAAATCATTAAACATGATATCTTTAGAGATAAGTTATAGATAGGAATTAGCATTTAAAAAACCTTTGAAATTCACTGAAAAAACCATAGGTTTCATGCACGTTATAGTTAGGAATTGGCATTTAAAAAACCTTTGAAATTCACTGAAAAAACCATAGGTTTCAGGGGCGTTATAGTTAGCTGGACATTTCCCTCGTACAAAACCTTAGAAATTTCCCTGTTATAGTTAGTTCAGCTAACTATAACTCACGCCCCCGCAATGCACTGCTGATGACGTCACATATTACATCAGTCATGACATGGTCAGTGACATCACTGATGACATCACTGATGACATCTGAAATGACATCACTGATGACATCACTGATGACGTCATCCAGTGAGTGTGTGTTTCTGTAAATTTTAAATATGTTTAATATATATATAGGGAAAAACCTATGGAAGAATGAGTGGGTGTATAAGTGTGTGAATGGATGATTTAGTAGGTTCGTGACTGACTCTATAAGTGAGTCATTAAACGTATCTTACTGCAGACTAGTGACTAAACTGTGTGAATGTCTTTATCTGTCTGTCTGTTTGTGTATAAGCGGCTGCATGGTTTTGTGAATAGCTATATGAGTGTCTCTATGGGTTATTGATTGGTTGTCTGAGTATCTGTATGGGTGCCTGAGTGTTTGTGTGGGTGGGGCATGTGGATTCTCGCATGGGATCCACATGCTGTCCCATGCACCAACGAACCCAGCATCCCCAGGCTGAAGAATATCGCTTCCTGGTAGAGGGGGCCCACGCTTGGTTGATGAAGCCTGAAGCTTGTTCCGAAAACCCTGGCATTTGCCAACGCTGCCTGAAAGTCTCCAGGCCATCAGAGACAGATGCCCCGATAGAACCATCGGGTGCTTCTCTCTATGAGGGCCCTGGAGCATTGTCGAGGAACATGGGATCCTCCTGGGGAAGTCGCAACTCACCTCCAGCAACAACGGGAACCAAGGCTGCGACTTCCACAAGGGAGTCCCTAATATCACTTCCGCTTTCTAGCGCATCACCTGAGTGAACACGCGAGGAATGAGAATGAAGGGTGGAAACGCATAATTCAAAGTCTGAGTCCATTCCTGTGCAAAGGCATCCGTCGCCAGAGCCAATGGGTCTGGCCTCCAGCTGAAAAACTTCGTAATTTGATGGTTCAGCCTGGAGGCAAACAGGTCGATCTTGCAAAACCCCCATATCTCCTGCAACCACTGGACCACCCGTGGGAGGAGTTGCCAGTCGCTGTAGTCCTTGAGGTGGCGTGAGTTCCAATCCGCCACTACATTGGACTGACCCGGAATAAATTTGGCTATGACCGAAATCTGATGACTCAGGCAATAATGCCAAAAGTCCTTCGCTATCTCTACCAGCATTGAGGACCTCGTGCCCCCCAGTTTGTTGATGTACCGTACCGCCGATATGTTGTCCATCCGAAGAAGGATGCAACATGAGACCTGTCTGGGAAATAGTGTCCGGATCGCAAATGATCCTGCGAGGAGTTCTAGACAATTTATGTGAAGATTTAACTCTTCTAGGGACCAACGTCCCCTGTGGAAATATTTCCGCAGCGCGCTGCCCAACCCCAACGGCTGGCGTCGCATTCTATGACCATTTCCGGTAGAGAGCCGAAAATCGCTCTGCCGTTCCACGCTTCCACGTGGGCCAACCACCACTGCATCTCCTCCCGCACTTCTGGGGAAAGAGAGACTAAGCCCGTGTATGAAAGACCCTTTTGCAAGTGTTGAATTTTGAGTCGTTGAAGGACCCTGTAGTGTAGGGGTCCCGGAAATATTGCTTGAATGGACGACGCAAGAAGTCCCACTATCCGGGCAATCACCCTGAGAGAAACCATTTGTTTGGTCAGGAAGAAGCAAAGCTACTTCTTGATATCCCAAAGTTTGGAACTTGGAAGTCTGAGCTAGGCCGTCTGAGAGTTTATGACGAACCCCAGAAAATCTATCGTCTGCGTGGGGCACAGAACCGATTTTGGTTCGTTGATCACAAACCCCAGGTTCTGCAAGATACGAATGGTCATGCGCAAATGCTGAACCGCCAACGTATGAGACTGCGCCATGATGAGCATGTCGTCTAAGTAGACAATCATGCAAACCCCTTGGTCCCTGAGGTAGGCTACGACAGGTTTCAGAACCTTGGTGAAGCACCACGGTGCAGAGGAAAGGCCGAAAGGAAGGACCAAATAGTCGTACCACCGTTTCCGCCATTGAAATTGAAGGTATCAGCGATGGGGCCGAAATATGGGAATGGACAGATAGGCGTCCTTCAGGTCCAGACGGACCAACCAGTCCCCCCGCTTCAGTAGGTCTGCCAACAGATGGATGCCCTCCATCTTGAAGTGCTTGTAAGTCATGCAGTGGTTGAAATCCTTCAAATTGAGTACCGACCTGTAACCACCACCTTTCTTCTGCACCAGAAAAATATTGCTGCAGAAACCGCGAGGGCCCTTGTCGCAAGGTGCTATCGCGTGTTTCTGCAGCAATCCTTCTATTTCTGAATCTATGAAATCGCACTCTAGTTGGGAAAAAGAAAGCTGTCTGGGCCGATGAACCTGACAAGGAGTCTGGAAGAACTCCTTGTCACCACCTTGTCCGAAAGATCCTGTCGGGGACATTCAGACCGCAGTCTGTTGCGCACCTCCTTGTCAAAACTTTTGCGCAAAGCCATGATGCTTCACAAACCTCTCCAATTGCCTAGTAATAGGCTTCAATGCAGTCGCCAATGCCTGCTGCACAGTTCCCGGAACTGCCTTCTCCAGGGCCTTATTGACTGACTCCTGCACGGAAGCGTCCAGGGCCTCAACAATATTTTCCTCGATGGAAGGTGTACCTACTTCCTCCTCATATAAGGTGTCATCCTCCTCATAGTGCACCCAATTTTCCATGGTGGAGCCAAATTTGTAGATGTATTTGCTCATAAGGCAACAGTAGGGAGGAGTCAAAAGGGGGGAGCCAACCCACAGCACAACAGCACAGGTACCTAGCTCCTCAGCAAAAGCTGTGTCCCAATTGTTACAGCCCACAGGGCGTAGTGGAGCCAAAAAGAGCAAGGAAGTCCAAGGAGGTGTGCTCCCTCCAGGCCCAGGTCGTTTTTGCAGCCAGCCAGGCGTAAACAGTGCTCTCTATGGAAATCACAGCCAGAATAGATAGAAACAAAAGAAAATGACATAAAACCGGGCAGTAGCGACGTGCGTAGCCCAAATCCTACCAAATATAGCCCAATTGGGCTACGCATGTTGAAACCTGAACAGAAAGCAAAAGTGACAGGCTCCCAGCGCACGGCTAATGAGGGGAGCCTCAGCGCTCATATGCATATAATTGTACCTCGCCGAAGGTGAAGCGGTACCCTTGTGCTTATACAATGAAGCGCTGAACGCGCTGGATGCACCCAGATCAGCGCTGCCGAGCGCCGCGTCCTCAAGCAAGTAGCGCGATGTGAGCGCTGAACTCGTGAAATTAGGATTGTTAAGCTGCCAAAATTACCATATTCCAGGTCGCTAAAAGCTGCCAAACTTTCCGCTCCCAGCGAGAGCCTCGCAGCGCCAAGGGCGCGTAATCGAGCACGCGTACACCGAAAGTACGAGGAAATCCCCAATAAGCATTAGACAGCAAAGCGGCTCTAGGCATACAATTAAGCCGAAACAATGCACCGCGCGGCTTGCAATAACATATATATCACATCAATTACAAGTAAAAACGAAGTCAGCAACTTATCTTTCTGCGTGAGCAGCAAAGAAAGAGGACTGGTTCCGTTATTACTGGCTCTTATGGGGCTCTGCAGGAAGTGATGTGGTGCATGCATCATGGGAAATGTAGTTTGTTTTACATAAGAAAAGTTTTCATTTGCTGCTGTGAGTAGCAATAAATAAGAAAGAGAAGCATAATACGGAGCCTCCGGTCCTGTAATAGAATCACGGAGCAACTCTTGACAGGTACGAACTCCGAAATTACTTCAGTGAAGTGCGCAGACTTTGGGTAACAAGCGCTTCACTAAGGTTCTACATCGCTCTTGGGGAAAAACAACTAGACCGCGATTTAGATTAAGGGATTGGCTGCCATTTTTAAGTTCTTTTTTATGCCAACTCTTGTTCCAAGTGGAACCCTGAGTTCGAGTTTTTTCTCGTCTTGTTGACTTTCCTGACTTGTAATACACAGACTGTTTTTGTTGACAGTTTCAGAGCAGCGGCTCCTTGCTCACCGGTTATACATATTGATTGATTCATTGTTATGTATGTGTGTTTAATTTCTTTTTAAATTAAGTTTATTTTGTAATATTTGTTAAAATGTATATTAAATCCGCTTTATTTTTTTTGAAAATTGATTATTCAATATATTTAATATTTATTATTTTATTTGATGTGTATATATAAATATCTATATATATATATGTATATCCACCAAGGTCACCTCCATGCAGAAACAACAAGGAACACAGCGGCTGATACTCAGGTAGGTTTCTTAACGTTTTAAGGCATGACGCGTTTCAGCGAATGCTTTCTTTAGATGCCAAACGAATGCTTCTGGCGTGGTCAACAGTTCCTCCCCATTTGAATGCAATGCATCTCTTCCATTGGAGGAACCCCAGGAACTGCAAGTACCAGCATACTTAGTGATGGATACTGGAAAGCGCTGCCAGTCACTAAAAGTCTGATCCTAATGGACCCCCACAAGCCCGCCTGAGCGCAGCCAACGTCTTCTGTAGACTCCAAAGGGGGCAGGTTTAGGAGGCGCTGGAAATGCACAGCGACTCGCCATTAAGTCATGGCCCGATCGGCCAAACTGCTGCCCTCCTGTGTCCGCAGCAGTTATAAATCAATATTTTGTACAATTATATTTTTAACATCAATATATTTTTTTTATATTTTTGTACTTACCTGTTTAAGTATTGGGTGCCGATATTTTTGCATTCTATATTTTCATCATTATTTTTTACTTTTATATTTTTACAACGAGATTTAGTCAGTGAACCACAGCAGGCACCACAGAAGTGCACACACAAGTGCATTAACTCTGCTCGGCCCCTAAACCTACATGACCTACCATATACTAGGGACTTACAGGTAGGTTGTCAATAGCAATTGTTATTACACTGAAATACCATATTCCTTTTAAACAGAACACGGGGCCTGGTTAGCAGAGGACTGGGCACAATCAGAGCCAGTAACCACCAGTATCAGTCAAAAAACGGGGATGATTAGGGCAAAAATGATGGCTTTCTCACACTGCTGAACTCAGATGAGTTATCCTTGCCCATTCAGGTCAACCTGTCAATCAAACTGACCTGTACTGTTGCTCCTAAGAGAAATGTCACAACTCATTCATGCCAACTAAATGGTAACCGGATGTCGGAGGCTAATCCTAATTAGCCGGCTGAAGGCTCAGGTAAGAGAGAAACTCAACTTGCTTTACTTTTTACTAAAAATCTGACATCATAGTTGAATTTGAGTGCTTTAATTGTTTTTGTAGCTGCTCTCATTCTCAAGATAACAGTGCTACTATTTTAACCCCTTCAGCGCGGGGTGGATTACCGCGCTGTGCTGAAGGATCCGTGCGTGGGCGGGGCTATGACGACCGACGCGCATGACGGAACCGCTCCATCATACCCATCGAAGGGGTTAATCTGTAGTATGTTTTTCTACATAGGACAGTTAGGCCTGTGCAGTGCAAAAAGCTTCAGGGGCCTTGTCACTGTTTTGGGACATGGTAGCATTCATTTTCTGCAAGTCCAACTTTTAATACAATGCACCCTGCCTTGTGGGCGAAAAGGCTTACATAAGGGTGGGTTACTAATATTTAAAAGGGAGGTCTTTACCTTTCATAACTGGGTATTTTGGCAGCTTGCACTTTAGGTATTACCCTGTTGCAGTCCGGCTACACAGGGTAGGCCTGGAGCCATGTTTTCAGTGCCACTGTAGTGGATGGCACAATATATCTTGCAGTCCGCAAGTGACATTTAATTTTCAATGCCATGAATGTATTTCTGCTCCAAGTTTTAACCTAATTTCGAAAAATTTTAGGGGGTCAGAGCAAATTCACTGAGTAAATGATAACAGTGTCCCAGTGTTAGTGTTTAATATTAGACGCAGGTAAGTATAAAACATATGAAAAAGTATGGGTGATCACACAAAAAAGTCACTTTTCAAAAATCTGTCTGACAATATTTTACAAAAGACAGAAAAATTAGTACGATTAGAATTTTCTTGCTCACCAATTCCATATAGTCAATGTTTTATTATGCATACAATAGGCAACACTCCAGCTACATTAGGAATACCTTCTTTGGTTATTGTCACAAAGCAAATGTTTTGAAAAGGAGTCTGCTTGTCCCTAAAGCATCTCACAACAAGGAATGAAAGCTTAATTTGCTTTCGATATCTTCGCTTTTAACTGAGGCCCTTTTTAAAAGCAGTGAGACCTTGCTTTTTGTTTTCTTCGATGACTATTATAAAATATTACTTAACTTCAAAGAAATAAAAGAGAGAATTGCACCCTTTTATATTGACCTTTTTGTAACTACAATAGAGGGAAGGTTGAAGCCAGCCTTGTAAAATGGGAATTCTCAGAGTCTTGTTTGTTTTGTTTTCCCTTTTAAGGTATTGTCTTTCACTTAGAGCTGGAAATAAGATTACATATCAGCATTCAGGAACTCCTGGAGACTAAAGGCAAGTCAGCTTAAAAATGCAAAGTTATACACCCAAAGTTGTGAACAGTTTCCTTATTCATGCAGCACTGTGCTTATGGTAGCTATGTTTTGTTATGTTACTGGATTTTGAAGAGCATTCAAACACTCTAAGGTCTCCTGGCGCTAACATTAAAGGAAACAAACAGCAAAAGACAATTATTTAGAGAAGAAGGGAATAGCAAATTCATCTTATCTGCGTTGTCATTCCAGATTGTTTTGCCTATTGGACCCTACTATCAGATTGTATTAGGAATTTGCGCATTGTGGCATTGCTATTCACTGTTACTGTGTGCGTGTGTGTTGCGGCAATACCACTGTTGGTAAAATTGATTTCACCCAAGTGGTATATTATAGTGTCCTGTAAGACAATTGCAGATGGTGCGGAAAATACACCTATGCCTCATATATTTAAAATATTTATATGCTGCACTGAGTATTTATTCACACTGCATAGTTGACAAAAATATATGTCTACAGGTGCACCATTGCGCTCTTTTTGGGCAGCCATTGAAAAGCATTGCAGCAACACATGGCAGGAGAACGTGCCTTTGCCAGTTAATAAATGTCTATTTTTCTACATTCATTAGTGACTCCTAAAGTGTGCTTTGTGAGGGCATGGTGCTAATTCATAAAAATAGAGCTCATTACATATTGGGTTATTGTGCTCCCACAGTGAAATCAAACCAAAAACATTTTGCTGTATAGGCTATGCTGGACTCTTCCCAGAAGGACAATGCTAGATAAATGTTTCACAGTAATTGTGTACCAATTTTTCAAAATCGGATTTATAAATGAAATCAGATCCTTGTAAATTTAAGTGGAAAGCTAACTTGGTAAACATTTACTTTGAGCTGCCTGAGCCAAAACAGGCCTAAAATCAGCTTTGCCACAAACAATTCACCTAGATCTTTAGTTATTCTGGGAAGGGGTAACAGATTTCAGGAGGATCTAGGATACTGCTCCTATTTTGTAGTTTTAATCTCCAAGATATCCTACAACCGGACTGTTCCATCACTGACCAGGTTTTGTTCTGGTCTACGCAACTCTGTGTTGTCATTGTTGACCCTCACACAACCTATTGGTGTCATCAGCCGCGGTTGGTAGTAGGAGTAACTGCAGGGCGGTGACGTTGGGAGGGGGAGGGGCAGGGTGGGTGGTAGTAAACTATGGATTACGGAGGTTTACCGGTAAATTAACATATAAATTAATAAAACGAATTTCGTTGCGTGCACTGCATCACATTTGGGGATGCAGTGCACGCAAAGAAATTCGTTTTATTAATTTATATGTTAACATACCTGTAAACCTCCGTAATCCATAGTTTACTACCCCCCACCCTGCCCCTCCCCCTCCCCACGTCACCGCCCTGCAGTTACTCCTACTACCGACCGCGGCTGGGTGTCATGCTTCATCATCTGCTTTTTACCTGGTCCCTATAAAGGTGGATGGGATCAACCAATATTTCGGGGTTGATGTATAACTATAGACTGGGTCTACTTTAATGATAAAGCAAAAATAACTAGAGGTCGCCAATGTATCCCTTACGGAACCTCTGGGATGGCTAAAAACAAGCAGGTTTAGGTGTTAGAATAAAGTGTAATGGTATACCACACCATACGCAGTCAGTCAATGCCCATCCTGATTTATAGGGCACACATATTTTTGCGACCACTAAAGAATTTTAAAAAACAGATCTGTGTACTAATAGGTCAATTGGTAAAATTCTGAATCATAGTGGGTTGTAATCTTACACCTCCTATGAATATTAATGAAGTAGGATGCAAATTGCAACTCACTATGATTGGAGACCATCAGAGGGATGGTATACAACTAGAGTCAATAGACCGCCATGTCTCCAATCTGTTTCTAATGAATTAGCTTCACCCCCTGACTGCAACCTATTTCCCAGTAATTATTTTTTAAATTTACAAAGCCCCTTTTACGAATGTATTACCACCCCAACTGGGAAGTAGGTAATTTTTCAATATTTTGTCACTGGACTTTTGTTACAAAACATTAATATATATTTTACAGATTGGGTATTTGAAAGAGTCACCTACAACACGCCACTTTCAAATACTGATTCGGTATAAGGTTGTTTTTCTATTTTATGACTCTATAAAAATGTATAGGCTACCAAAACTGGACTAGTTCGTGTAATTTACTATTTGAATAGTGCAAACACCAAACCTGTGTTTGCAAACATTAAAATGCCGTAGTACATCTGGCTCTATATTGGAAATATTTCTTTTACAGACTTGAAGATTTCTTTCTGCTTGTTGCTAGCTGTAAAAATGTGATTGCAAGCAATCACACTAATTACGGCTTGCGAAGATTGCCTACATATAAGTAAGCCACTTACTTTTTTAGACTGTTTAGCGGGTGAAACCTCTGTTTGTATTCCACTTGTCTGGTCGCTTCCTTTAGTTTGCATAATGATGGTGTAAACTAGGTGGAGGCGGCTTTAGGCTTATCTTTAGCATGCCAGGTGGACTATGGGGAAATTTCATGAGCTATAGATGTGACCAGGTGCTATAGTCTAGGTAACAAGTCTCAGGTGTATGACTTTTAATGAGAGAATGGTATGTTCAAACTAAAGGAGTGACCTTGAAAGTTTGAAGGGCTCTAGGATGAGACCAGCTGGCATCAAGAGTGTAATCTGCTGCCTAGGTAGGATCTTTGATTAGTTGAAGAAAGCCATACATTTCACAATCTTTGCTCAGTTCTGAGAGCCTGTTTCAGTAGTTCACCAAGATTTTTAATAGCAGCTCCTGGGTATTTATTATTGATTGAAACTGTAGAAATGGAGGGGAGTGAGAAAATAGGCAAAAGATTGTTACATTTAGATTTTTGGGGAAAGATAGGAAAAAAGAGCTGTTCAAAAAAGTGTCATTTTTACAACAAATGGTATTGATAAAAGGTTTGCTTTCCTAAAGCCCCCAGGACTGATTCACAATGGTAAACTTACACTTCCATGTAAGTTCACAATGGTGTGCTATTCACAAAGGTATTTTACAAGTAGTATCTTTATGACTTTGGAGTCTCCACTCATGAAAAGATAGAACTGTCTGTTAATTTTCAGTGCAGAGACTCCACACCGAGGAAGGGGGGAAGGTTAGACATACGGGAAAGGTTGGACAAAGGGGTAATCCCCTACCCACAAGCTGGACTAGCCATAAACGTGGTGACAGCAACAACACCGTGAACAGCTTGAAGGGCATGTCCTCGATGCCCTAAAGGACTGTGGACAAAGGCTAGAGATGAGCCTCATGGGGTTCTTCAACAGCCAGTGATGCTGGCCCCCTTATACTCCTGAGGACCATTTAGAGGAAGATTTAGAATCTATTCCTCCCCCAGAGGCCCTGCAAGACTGTCAGGAGGCCATGGGGTCTGTGGTGGCTCAGGGAGCCAGTGGAATGAGCATGGAGCAGTGTGCACCCCTCAAAACTGCCCCTGTGGGCTAGAGCTCGCCACCAGGAGTAAAATGAGTTCATAATTGTTGTAATCATACTAAAGCGGCCTGAGTTATGCAACTTTACACCCAGGGAAACTAAGGACGTGGTACTCAGTGGGATTCCTGTTGAATACCCCCAGGATGGGCTAGGGCAGAGAAGTCTCAATTTTCATGGGAGGGGCGAGCATGAGGCTTAGTCCCCAGACCCACTTTGGGCCTATAGACTCTCTCTCTCTCTATGCAGTGTGTGCTCCTGTGGCCTCCTCAAATCGTTACTTAAGGAGGTAACGATTAGATAAGGCCATAGGAACACAGGCTGCACGTTAATTTAAAAGTGAGCGAAACTGAGAATAATCAAGAAAAATAAACAGAGAAAATAAAATCTTGAAATGAAAGTAAATACAAAGGGCCTTATGCAGTCCCTATAAGGGCGGAAACACTTTGGCTGGGTCTGTCAAAGTGACGTTGAGAAAATGGATATTTAAAAAAAAGAACTGTATTTCAATGCTGACGTCTTGGCAAGTGATTGAGAAAGAAAAGAAGGACTTTGCATGTAAGAACTGAGATCAGAAAGAGTGATTACAGCTACAAGAAATTATATTTGAATGCTAAAATGTGAACAAAGATACATTTTTGCCCTCCAACTAATGAAAACATATTTTGCTATGGATTGAGTTTGTGAGCAGTCAGAACTTTAGGAGTGGGCCCATCACTAGTAACTTATTGGGATTCTGACATGTGCTGTCAAAGGAACACTACTGGTGCCTTTTGGAATCTGTATTAAAGAAAGAAACAGATTTGTTATGTTGGGATGCAATTCTTTATGGTAAATGTATTGCTGACAGTGGTTTTTGGTCAACATTGCATCCCTTTATTCACAATAGTGAATGTATTTAAACATGGTTTTTGATTCCTATACCATACTGGTGATTTTTAACATGTGGTTCTTGGTCTTTTTAATGTAGACCCTTTACAAAGCTGACTTTGGACAAAGCCAATAGGCCTTCTTTATTTAAAGTGATACTTCCTATATATTGTTATGTTCCATCTGGTATTGGTGGGGGCACACTGTGATTCTTGGGGTCATTACCCATTAGGGCCTACAGTATTTTCAGAATGTCACCAAAGGTATTTCTATCGGCCTGATGTACATATTTGTAAATTATTGCATAGTATTTAGTGGTGTGTGTAATAAACGTACTTTTGCTTTTTATTTTTAAAAAAAGCACAGACTGGACAATATTTTTTTTATCGTTGTTATTGCATGTCAGTGAATGGTGACACCTAGCCCTCATCAACTCCCCTGAGTAGGCCTTGGACTTCTCTGCTTCACTATCCTGAGAAAGGCAAGTGCTTCAACGAGGTGATAGGTTCCCAGTAAGGAGACATTTTGGATCTATTCTTGCACAGGCCTCATATCCTGCACAACTAATAACCCAAATTCTTACAAATCACCACTTGAGTTAAATACCTTGCTCCTGCACTTTTGGAAGGCAACTCAATCAGTTCTAAATGCACTTTCTAGTTGACGGCAGAGGGATGAGAGTAATGATCAATAAGTCAGAATTGAAAGGAATTATGCCACAGGGTCATAAAAACAGCCTTAAACAGAAGCCTGGTTCTCACCAGTTTAAGTAACTTTAGACCTATACCCAACCTTACAACACTAGATAAAATTCAGTAATGAAAGTGCAGTAATCCTGCCATTATTCTTACTGCAATGAGATGAGTTTGCCAATCTGATTTTCCCCCTCAGGGGTATTCGGGGTGGAGAACACAACTTTTAGACTCTAGATAATAAGTTATGCCCATCAAGCAGTGCCAGACTGTCTACCAAACCAATCCAACACTGGTAATATCCTTGGTTATCCCATTTGTTCCCACCCAAACCCCTTAAGTCACCTCAAAAGTAATACATAGGCAGATAATTAGAGTGAAATGTTCATGAAGACGCAATTTACAGCAATATTCAAAAACAGCATTTTTAAATTACTTTGTTTGTGCCTTTTTCTATTCTAACAGTTTCAATTCATGTCTGTTGCCTCTGCAATCAACAATTGTTTGGGTTGTTATCCCCTCTACACAGGGTACCCCCAAATCTCTTAGGGAATTTTCCGATCATACTGACAATATATGTCTTGTGGGATTTAAGGAGTCAATCAAAGCTTGGAGACAGCAGTATTTCCTACTGATATCAAACCAGATGAATTTTAAGAGGGTATTCTAATGTCTTTACATCCTTGACCCCCTTTTTTGCTCAACTTGGCTACCACTAGCAGCCTGGCCAGAGACCACAATCCTTCTACTCAGGATTAGTAAGAGTTGCCACTTATAAACTTTGAAAAGTGGCAGGGCATTTCTAATTCAAGGACCAAAAGTCTAGTGGGGGTCTTACAGTAACTTTGGGTTCTTTTTACTCCTAGACATTTTCCAAAATAAATGAAAAGGGGCATTATGTCTGGCCCTACAGTCTGATTTTCCTTCTTTTTTAAGTCTAACATTCTGGGTTGTTTTATATGCAATATAAATAAGTCAGTCAGTCATTTTTTTTTTCTCATCCATAACAATGTATTTATTGAATGTATTTACACTGCCTATACCAGGCCCTGGAGCAGCAGAAAGCTTTACATAGCAGAGCAACAGAATAACAAGTGTTCACAGGATGCTGTCGTAAACCAACAGACTAATTGCATACCAAAGGCAAGATATTACAACATAAAACACATTATTGGTTTAGGGGGAGTTCGAAGAACTGTGTACAACTCCCAATATTATATGTAGTAGGAGTCATGTAATGAAGTCAAATATACAGAAGATTTTTATGGCCCAGTCTAGGAGAGGTGGTGGGGGGAGGGTCATTTCCATGATTTCTGAGGGTGACTAAAATTGCACGGTTTACGCAGGGGGCAATCTGAGTCCATATCTCCAGGTCGATGAAAGGAAAGGCTATGTAGATAAAATACATCCACACTCCTACTGGTCTTTTTGAGGTGGGATTTGCTTAGGTAGAAGCGAATTGACTAGGAAGGCTTTGAGTTGTCTTTTAAATACTGGTAGGGATGACAGTTTTCGAATTTCCAAAGAAATCTAATTTGACATTTCAGAAGCACATCCAGAAAAGGACTGATTGAGGTTAATTTTTTCCTGAAGGTTGGGATTTCAATTAGTAGGGAGTTAGTGCTTCTCAGCTGTGGTGATTCTCCACAGTGCTTTAATTTCTTAGCTACTCAATGCTTATGGCCAGCATGATTGGGCTAGTGCACTAAGCAGTTTACGGAAGCCAAGATCAGGGAGTAACAATCTAGTTGATTAGTCCTTAAGGCTAGACAAGCATCTGCATTTAGTGATATTTTTAAGTGAGGCAATGTGTGTTTTGGGGGGAATGGCCTTCTATTGTTCAGTTGTGATAGCGCCGTAACCTGTATCACTGTCTTCATGCCTTGACCCAGTAGGAAGGGTTTGATTTCCTGGATGAATTTGACATGATTATTTGCTGACCTTGAGGTTACAATACTGAGGTGAATTAAATATTGGTTTGTGTCTAGAGTGAAATCTAGGGATTTGGCATTGACAGATATGGTGGCAAGGTGGCATAGGGAGTTAGTTGAGATCATCCAATTGGCAACTGGTGTGGGAGATGCATCAAGACAGTGAAGAAATTCAGTCTCAAGTATATTTGTGTGTCATCTGTGCATTGGTGATACTATATGTCAGAGTTCTTGTGTAGGTCACCCTGTGATACAAGTGGAACCTGAGCAGCGCGGGAGCTAGATCTGATCCTTATTGAACTCATTGGGAGTTGTTTACAGGGTCTCAGAATACTTGTTCTATTTTTATCACTTGTGAGCAGTTCTCCAAGTATAACTTGATTTATTCTAGAAATTTCCATTAGAGATCTATGAGATCTTTTAAGGTGTGGATAAGGATCTCATGGTTAACGGTATCAAATGTTGCAGAGAGTCCCTTTAGATTAGTAAACATACGTCTCTGATATCCATGATAGTGAGGGCATCATCTGTGAGTTGTAAGTGGGTTGTGTCTGTGCTGTGGCCATCTCAGATCCCATATTGGAATGCATCAAGAGAATTGTGGCCTTTATTATTGGATTAAGTTGTGTTTGGATGAAGTGTTCTAGTATTTAGACTATTAATTGGAGACCTGAGACCAGATAGCAGTTTTTGAGAGATTTGCCTTATTGCCAGTCTGGGAAAGTGCTTCACCGCAAGAAGCGGTTTATAATGTTAGATGAGTGAGGTAATAGGGCGTTGCACATCTCTTTTGGTAACTTGGCAGGTATCGATTTAAGGGGCTGAAGCATTCCTCAATAAAGATACAGGAAGCAGGAGTGTAGATAAAAGTAGGTTTAATCCATATAGAGATGCCATCCATCCAGCGCCTTATCCAACAGCAACTTCCAGTTTACATTTCAATCACATCTACCTAGAATCCAGTGACATCATAGATGACTCTACTAACATTCTTAATCTAACATCCAATAGTAAGATGAGGCATTGTATGTGTATGCCATACTCATGACATACTACACGCCTCCCTTCGTTACACAAAGTTTAAATACAATACATTGTATACCTATAAAACAGATGACATAGATAATTCTCTAAACATAATCTAACAGATAAGAAGGCTTCTTACAAACTCTAGTTGAAGCACGATTCTTACCACCTTCAGATGTGTTTGGATCAACATGATTTTTACAATAATCATGGCAAACATCCACCCTTCCTTTCAACACTACCACTCTGTTCAAATTTCCAAATTCTATGATCGTGCGTCTTTATGGCATTTCTGAATACCTTAATAACTTTCATGGGTTTCATGAACTTAGAAACAGAATTACCCATTAAACCAGGATGTTTGATCATAACCAAATCGCCAACCGTAACCTTGGTCGACTTCACAGCTTTTTTTTCCATCAAAATAACACTTTCTCAAATTACCTTTTTCCTCCTCCCTCTTTTGAATCGTTTCATTATCACATTTTTTTTCCTTACCTTTGTCCAACTCATATCTATTAACCCATGTGGGTTCCACATTGGTATTAGGAACAACAGAAAAGGTGTTTTACCAGTAGTGGAATGAGGAGACAATCTATACTCTTCGACTTTCCTGAGCACTTCATCTTTCCAATTTAAAGACATGGATTTAGATAAAACAATTGTCTCTTTAATTACTCTGTTAAATCTCTCCACCATCCCATTTGCCTCGGGATGGTAAAGAGAGCACATTTTGGTGCCGATTCCGATCCGGTAAAACCCGGGTACGAATCGTCGTACGGAGCGTTTTCTCCGTACGACTCGTACCCGGTAAACAAACCGTACAAACTAGCAAGTACGATTCGTACGGAAACCTGTTTCCATACGAATCGTAGAAAAGACCGTACGGCTGAAAAACACGTACAAATGTGATCCGGGACAGCGCGAACGCGACATTCGCACGGAGTCAGGCAGCGTTTTACGGACCAGCAAGTACGATTCGTACCCACAGCACTCAGCACGGCAATATTTTTACGGGAGCCAAAAAGTGGCACCGTACCCCAGCACCGCATGTACGCGCCGTACCCCCAGCGCATAGGGGGTACGGTGCGTACATGCGGTGCTGGGTAATACTCTACTACCCCTAAGAACTTCATGAGTTCACTTTTATTGGAGGGCGAGCTCATTTCTTGAATAGTATTAATCAAGTCATTTTTACCATCACTAAATATATTGTGCCCTAAATAATCAATAGAGTTAGTACTGAATTTACATTTTTCCGCCTTAATTGTCAAATTATAGTCGGAAAGTCTTCCCAAAGCCGACCTCAAACGAAAGTCATGTTGGCTGGTATCCTGCCCAAAACCTAAAATGTCATCCTGGTAGACATAAATACCAGGTAAACCTTGAAGAATGTTTTCCATTACCCTTTGAAAGACAGAAGAGGCCGATACTAACCCAAAGGGCATGCGCATGAATCTAAATGTACCGAATGGTGTTATGAAAGAAGTGTAGTCCCTACACGACTCTTCCAACTCTTTTTAATGGTACGCTGAAGTTAAGTCAATCGTACTAAAAACTTTAGCCCCACCCAGCAGAGAGAGCAACTCATTTATGTTAGGCAAAGGGTATTTATCAATCACAACACAATTGTTTAATTGTCTCAAGTCGATGCAGAGTCTCAGGTCCCCATTGGGTTTACGAGCTGCCACCACTGGGGCCAACCATTCAGTCCCTTCAACCTCCTCTATGATGCCCCCTTCTTTCAATTTTACAATTTCTTTTTGCATGTCATCCCTTACCGAAATTGGAACATTTCTCACTTTGCAACATACAGGAATAACATCCTTCTTTAGTATTATCTTATGCTTGTATCCTTTAAGACAACCTAGCTCTTTCCTGCAAACACTAGGATAATCTATTTTGAGATCATCAATCAAATTGACATTTCGAGCTTTCCCAATGGAGTTCACATCGCTTTTCAATTGAATGGGAGGATCACCATTGGGATCAAGAAAGACACCGAGATCTCCTTGGTGGATCCAACTAATGATGCTATCACCCTTTCTTGATACATAGATCTTACCTGAAATCAACCTCCCCTTGTACTCGATTAGACCAATGAAGTAACCATGTAATTTAATGGGCTCCCCCCCATAAGCCAACGGTTTTATGTCAGGCTTCAAAAGTTTAACCTTAGTTTTCAACTTATTCAAATAAAATTCACTTGAGACTATTGTGATTTTTGCCCCTGAATCGAATAGCACTTTAGTTTTTGCTCCCTCAACTAAAATTTCATCAAATGGAGAATTTCTTTTCTTTTCTCCAGTCACAACCTGCACAACAATCTGACCACATTCATATTCCTCAGAGTTAATTTCATCATAGCTACTATCACTAACTTGAACTTCTTTTACTTTTGATACATTTTTGCTATTACACATTGAGGCAAAATGACCTTTCTTTTTGCATTTGGGACACATTGAGCCTAAGGCTGAACACTTTGGATTATTTGCTAGATGTCCCAACTTCCCACACCTGAAACACTTACTGTTTATCCATCTCTCATTCATTTTCCCTTTTGTTGACAAGGATTCTTTTTGAGCCTTGTTTTTACCTTTGGAGTCTATTTCGCTTTTACTCTTCACCTCTTGAACCTTGCATTCATTAGAGGAATCTTTCTTTAAAACCGCAACACATTTAATAGAGTGTTCTATTCTTTTGGCTACAACAAGAACCTCATCCAAAGTGGGTTCGTCACGCAACCACAACTCTTCCCTAACCTTTTCTATATTGCATCCAAACATAAACTGATCACGTATACGTTCATCAGTTGTGCCATCAAATTTACATGAAGATGCATGTTTTCTTAAAATAGTTATGTAACCCTCCACCGTTTCTTCATCTGCTTGCATCCTCTTGACAAAAGTATATCTTTCTAGGATGGTACTTACTTTTGGTAAGTAGTGTTTATCTAATTTTTTAATGCAAATTTCATAATCATTTAGCCCATTTGCTTCCTCGCGTGATAACTCTGGAAGGTGGTCAAAAACGTCTTGCCCCTCTGACCCCAAACAGTGCAAAAATAAAGCAGATCTTCTTTCTGCACTTAGCGAGGGACCACATACCCTAGCATATCGTTCAAAAACGACTTTCCATTTTTTTCCGTTGAATATTAGGACTGCCAGGCTCGGATAAGAAAAATGGGGCTGCAGTGACGTTTTGCATATTTCACAGCAGTTGAACCTACTTGAGTAATAAGCTTGAGGATTTTGTGGACACGTCCTGAGTTTCTGGGCATCACTTACCTTCGCCCCTTGCACCTCGCTGTCCTGCTGTCCTCCTGCTCTCCGTCCCCCGCTGCCGCTATTACCAGCTGCGGCCGCTGTGCGGGGACGGACTACATCCCCCAACTTCCCGTGCGCAAGGGGACCAGCTGACGCCGATTACGCGCCAGGAGGCGCTCAAATTGACCGGTGATTCCTCCGCGACGCGGGACGCGCGCGGGCACCGCCGGGCTAAGCCCGGGCAAAGGGCGGGCCCTCTATGGCCCTCAGAGGCCGGAGGAGACCGGACTGGACCCGTCCCCCTGGTCAAATCGTGCTTGAAACGACCTGAGCGCACAGTAAGTCTCTATTTCATATTATCGCTACGACATTTGGTTGCCAAGTTCATAATATGTCCTCGCAAGTGCTGAGTCCGATAATAACAGTGGCCAATAGAGTGGGGACTTCATTGAATGGAACCCTGGATAATTATATTGTCAGAACATCATCCGGAGGCCTGACAGAACGATCACTTGTAGAGCGCCGGGCTGAACGCCGACGCTCTATTGAAAATATTAAGAAAAGGGCATTGTCTGAGCCTAACCCCGCAGCCATTCTTAATAACGAGATAGCCCTAGATCCTGTAAACGATACCCTATTTTCAGATGGTGTACCTTTCTTGCTGAGAGACTGCGAACTGCCTTGCACTAGTTCTACCGGAACAGACATTCCTATTTCACCACATAATACTCACTGCATTCCCAGAACCGCTGGAGTTTTGATTGCTGTGTCACCCACTCCTCCTAAGACAGTACGACAAAGGTTTAAGAAACCTATACAAACTATAAAGCATGGACCACCTCCTACCAAGAGGAGACTCAAAAGGATGGAACCTAATAAACAGAAGCTAAGTTCTACTGACTTTGGGAAAAAGACCATCCCCTCTGGTACTAATGTTACAACTGCTGCTGTTCTCACGGAAGTGACTGGAACGGTTAATGCTTCTATATCAATGTTAACTTCTGCATATCCAGAGGGGGAACCTAGCACTAAATCTAGCCTGGAGGACAACGGCTCTAATTCAATATATACCAGAAACCTCTTGGATAGTATCGAGACTATTATGCAAACCTATACTCTAGCTATAGTGGAAAGATTGGAAAGTATGGAGAACAGATTGGGGAAAATAGAAACAGATCTGGGTAGGAAGAGAAGCCCTACAAGTCAAAAAGCTAATCCAGAGCTTAAATTGGTCTCAGTCCCTTCCCTAGTGGATAACTCCGTCAATAACTCCCGGCCATTCTCTACTGAATCTGTGTTAGTATTAAATACAATTTCAAATAATCCTATACCAGATGCTTCGTCGCCAAGTAGATACCCTCTGAATGGGATAGCTCTTGCCCCTAAATATGCTCATAATAATTTTACTACCAACCAGATAAATGCTCCTGTGAGCACTGCAACAGTTAAAACTAACTGCTATCCAACAATCTCTGACATTAAATCTTTCAGAGATCAGGGCAGTTGTCCGATTGGATTAACGAGAATTGAGGAGGGAGGCCTCAGGCAGACCCGGGGGGAACAGATTAAGAGACCACTACCGGATCTTCCCCCAGAAGCCGTACCATATGTAGTGATTCTCACAGGGGTACCTGAGCTCTCAGCGAACAAGAGAGAGAGTTTTTCCCAACTAAAGAATAAAATAACTCACTGGCTGACATTACACAGGCCAATTGCCGGTAATATAGATGGCAAAATAATACATGTACGCCGTCTTCAGTGGTTGGGTGGAAGACCTAAAGACATTGGGGGGGATGTGGTTGTGGTAAATTTCAGAGATCAGAATGCAGTACGATACATCCTGAATTGGCCCCAGATAAATCTTAATAGCAGCATTATTCCACGCCCTTTGACCTACTTCTACCCAAGATCTGTAGTATTTCCTCACCAACCTGCCCATGATTACTCTTTTCCTACTACCAACTTCCCCCTTATGCCGAATAATAGGAATTCGGCCCATATCCATTATGCAGCTCCAGTCGAAGAAACACCTGAGTGGAAATTAGTACCTACCAGGCCGGGTGTTGCTGTACATGTGAGTACGGACTATCCAGTGTCATTCACTCCGCTGGAGATGTCAAATAAGTTTGACATCTTCAGCGGTCTGGATGCCTGTGATTGAAGTTTACAGTTAGGAGGGGAGGAGACAGTGGGTGTACACCTTCTAACTACAGGTGGTTTGGATGAGGCTCTGGAAGGGAATGTACCCTTTGTTCCAAGCATACCTGATGGAGATTCTGATCCGATTAGTGTCACTGTTAATGTCCCAACTAATCTCGATAACTGCACACAAATAGACAACCAAGGTAGCCGTTTAAGTGGTACAACAACTTACGGTTCAATTAACTATGAGGCCCTCCCTGGAGTTACAGGACACTTTTCACCTAGTGACTGTTCAGGGAAGGCCAACAAATCTGGTTGTCCGGTGGAGGTCAGCGGATCAGAGACAGTGGGAGTGCAGGCCATTAGTAGCATAGGAGTTACAACAAATGTTCACAATCCCCTAATTAGTAGTGTGGAGAGCCAGTTTCTGGTCTCGTGGAATGTGGCAGGTCTTAAAAACAAGATGGCATCCAGGGATTGGCCCTCCTTTATTGATAACTATATGATTGTCAACATGCAAGAAACTTGGGCATTAGAACCCCAATATAGATCAGGGTATCTCCATTTTGCAATAGCTGCAACTAAAACAAATAAAGGAAGACCTAAGGGGGGACTGACTACTTGGGTAAAACAGGATGATGGATTTACAACTACCCAACTAGCAATTAATTCAAGGGATATTCTGGGGGTCAAGGTAAAATCTCCCTCATTTGGTGAACTCATTATATTTAATGTGTATGCCAGGGGAAAGCCGGGAGGGAAATCGTCAGAAGTTGTGGTGGCACTGGGACACTATCTAAGCATTTGGACGGGTGGTGCCAATATATTAATCTGCGGAGATTTCAACTGCTCTTATGAGCCACTGGACCATATGGATCTAGAGCTCACGGAGGCAGAGGATATCTGTTGGCAAATTCCCCCCCTTAGTATATCCCCTATCACACGGTGGACCCAGGCAGCCCTTCAACTTAAGAACTTCAGTTTAGAACATGGGTTGAGAGCTGTGAACGGTAGGACACGAGGGGATGAGCAGGGTAATCCAACTTTTAATAATGGACTGAGTTCCAGCAGAATTGACTACATTTTGGTCAATCTTGAATTCTGGTCATCAATACGGGATATGACTGTAATTCATCGCATTGAAAGTGACCACAACCCTCTCAGTCTCGAGCTACAGCTTCATACAGGGCTGGGGTTAGCTTCAGATGATATAATAGATGATATCGTCATGGCAAATGACACTCGGCGGGTAAGATGGGTCGAGTGTCTGGGCAAACCCGGAACCATTAGTGAAATGAATGATTTGGTAAAAGAAGCAATCACTGAAATACAGGGGGAGCCGGATTATGAGGATTACTGCAGTAGGGTAGTTCATATCCACTCGACCCTTTTTTTTAAATTAAGTAAATATTTTAGTACTCCGAGGAAGAGGAACCCTGGTAAGGGGAAAAGAAAATTGGAGTCATGGTATGATAAAAACTGCAGGACCGCATATAAATCCTTAGCTGACGCAGTACGATCTACTGATAGGGAGGCCATTCGGGCGGCAAGGATCCATTATAAATGGACACAAAACACCGCGAAAAAAGCGTGGGACTCTAAATATTGGGAGGAGTTATTGGCAGCCAGTAAGTCCAGAAATTCGACGGACTTCTGGCATCTTGTGAGGTGGGGCACGGGGAATCAAAAGCCAATCCCGGTTAATTATGTCCCGCCAGAACACTGGGTCAAGCACTTCAAGTCCCAGTTTGCTAACACAAACAACGCCCCAATACCTGCCCCAGCCTTTTTCAGCCGCCCCTTATTAGTAAACGCGCTAGTGTTCACCAAGAAAGATGTTGAATGTGCCCTTAACTTAATACCCAAGGGCAGGGCCCCGGGCTTAGACAAAATTCCTGCAGATTTGTTTCTGCATAGCAAATCAGTCTGGGTCCCTTACATTGAATTACTGGCAAATACTATTGCCAAAGGTACCACAGTGCCGGACATATGGCGGGGAGCAGAAATCATACCAATTTTTAAGAAGGGTGACCGAGCGGACCCGGGAAACTACAGGCCAATTAGTTTAATAGCCTGCATTCAGAAGGTTGTGGCCAGAATGGTACTTCTTAGGGTCCAGAATTGGATCGAGGACTCGGGAGTCATGTCTACCTTACAGGCTGGCTTCCGACCCCTGACCAGTACGGTAGACCAAGTTTTTAGATTTTCCACTATATACTGGAAATGGGTGGTTCTGGGGGGTGGTACACTCTATGCAGCCTTTGTTGATTTAAAGGCGGCATTCGACCTAGTCCCAAGAGATAGGCTGTGGAGAGCGCTCCACGAGCAGGGTATCCCACCAGAACTGCTTGCGGTTTTGATAAAACTACATGAAAATAACTACGCGCAGGTCAGATGGGGTAACCAGAGCCAGGTGACCGCCAGATTTCCAACGGAAAGGGGTGTGCGCCAAGGGTGCGTGTTGGCACCCACATTATTTACATTATATATAAATAGAGTCACGGATTATTTTAGGGACTCTACTACTGATCCACCCAAACAGAACGGTATCCCCGTCCCCCTGTTAATGTTTGCCGACGATACCCTCCTATTGTCTAAGACTCAGGAAGGGCTTCAGAAGGCAATAGATTGCTTTGAAAAATTCTGTTATGACTATGGCCTCTCTGTTAATGTTTCTAAAACCAAATGTATGACTATGCACAGGTATAGGAACATTAGGGGCAGAGTCTCTATGAATGGGGAACCACTAGAGCAGACTGATAGCTTTAGCTACTTGGGCATTACACTGGGTTCTAGGTTACAGTGGAAGCCGCATGTGGCCCATCTAATCTCCAAGCACGCACAACTATCTGGTGCCCTTTTAAGAGAATTTAAGATGTCAGCCACTAAACCCGTAGCCCCAGTATTAAGAATTTATGACTCTAAAGTAAGATCCTCCATGCTATATGGAGCGGAACTGTGGGGGTCGTCTAATATAGCAGGTTTACAAAAAGCACATAATAAATTTCTCCGCAGTATAACAGGGCTTCCACTTTCCACACCACTTGTACCTCTGCGCATGGATCTGGGCTGTCAGAGTCTGGAAAATATCTGCAGATTTAGACCAGTTGAATACTGGAGAAGACTGTGGGTGACCCCAGAATTGCATCATTATGCGCTAGCACTTCTGGAAACACGTGATATGGACACTGGGGGTAAAATTTTATGGTTTAGAAAGGTTAAAATTCTTCTTAAATCACTAGGTTTGGGTGAACTTTGGGATAATCCTCAGGAGGCATTATTTCCAAACAAACAACAGTTAAAAGAGGTCTACTGGTCATTCATATCCCAGGAGGAGTTTCAGTCACACACTGCCCCATCGCATACTAGGGTTTTTTTGGAGCTGAAACACACTCCTAGGTATGAGTTGTACTGGGATTTGATCACTATGCCCCATGATAGGAAATTATTCCATCAGTTTAGGGTAGGTACCCTCCCATTGAATACGGTTACCTGTAAATGGGCATCTAGTAAAAGTGACCAAATGTGCCCTTTCTGTACAACACACCCGGAATCCATAGCTCATGTTTTGTTTATCTGCCCAGAATACAAGGCTCCCCGTCATAAATGGATTAGAGCAGTCTGCATTCAAAAGGGTATCATGACAGGGATTACTGCACTGAGAATATTTCAAACTGACTGTTCGGAAACAATGGTGATAGCGATAGCTGCATTTTTCAAATGGATGTGGATAATAAGATCTGGGAAACTGAAAGCTCTCCAGTCGCCAAAAGCTTATCCAGTATAATTGTGGTATTCTTATTTTTATTACTAAAGTTTTAGCATGTTTTTACGGAAGACAGATATTTATTTTTTTAATTGGGAGAGAAGGAATATTAATTATGTAGTGAACTCAAATCCTGCGGTTCTCGGTTTCAGTGGTATGCTTTCTGTGTATAACTTAAATGTGTAGCTCTAATGGATGTGCTTGATGATGTATTGTGTTTTTTTTGTTTTTTTTATATATCTGATGATGAAATGTGTTTTTAAATTTGTCTTTTATGACAATATGTCGAAATAAAGACTGAATAAAGAGTAATAAGCTTGAAATATTTGCTTTATGCCTGAGCTCTTACTATTTTTTTTATATATATCTTATAAATGTAGTTATGTGTATTTAACGCTGCGCGTATCAGTGAAAAGAAGACAAGCAGCTGAGCACAAAGGTCAAAGCAAATAAAAGCCTGAAAGTTTAAGCTTAATGTTACCTTTCTAAATTCATTAAAGTGCTGCGCCCATAACCACAGTACACACCATAGTCCAAGTGTACCCGTGGAGTTTCATACAAGTTACACAAATGCACAAAATTATTACACTGTGCGCAGAGTTACATAGATGTTCTAAAATTGTTAAGCTGTGCGTCTTAATAATATCGAATGCACAATGCAGAACCAGGAAAAGCCGTGCGCATCGGCGAGTAATTTACGTTGCCTGGATATGCGATGCAGATTTGCAAAATGGCCTCCACGTTAGTGCGCATTGACGTCACACGGGAATCCCGTTGGAGCGCTTCTCGCGAGATGAGTAGAGTATGACGAAGAGGAAGAAAGACGAACACTCCCATCTAGGCAACGCTGCAACTGAAGAACTCCGGTCATTCCATTCCAATGTCTCGAGACCGGTAATGTTCGTTCTACGTTGATTGTTGTTTTGAAATGAACTTGTTATGAATTGAAAGCTTGTGGCAATGTGAAGCGAGCGACAACTCCAGCGCTACGATAACCTTAGCGTTATGATAACTTTAGCGTCAGACAAAAATCGTCTGAGAGTCATCTCTACATCCAACAGTTAACGATTCAAGCGTTGCAATCCACCAACTGTCGCCCACAAGCCATTCACTGAAAGCAAGCATAGATTGGAATCGCTTGGGAATTACCTCCGTTTCCAAGCGTTGGTCCATTAACTGTCGCTCTCAAGCCATGTAGAAAGCAAACATCGACCAACACAAAGATGAGCCCGCATCTACTGTGTAAGCACACAAGCACCAATGGATATGCGGCGAAGCTCCCAATCTTCACTAAACGATAATTTCCAATCAATTTCACCAAGTAAAAGTTAGTAAAAGCTCCTTTGCCACTCACTGTCAGATCGAAGCAATCACCTCCAGGATTCCTTAAAAATTGATATTTTCATCAGGAGTTATTCATGTTGGGATCTCACATGGGTACTCTCTGCCGACTACGCCAGTGAAGCATTCCTCAATAAAGATACAGGAAGCAGGAGTGTAGATAAAAGTAGGTTTAATCCATATAGAGATCCCATCCATCCAGCGCCTTATCCAACAGCAACTTCCAGTTTACATTTCAATCACATCTACCTAGAATCCAGTGACATCATAGATGACACTACTAACATTCTAACATCTACTAACATTCTTAATCTAACATCCAATAGTAAGATGAGGCATTGTATGTGTATGCCCAGAGCGAGGGTAGGACACCGGCGAGGTTGCTTGTCTACCACCACTCCGGAGCAACTGTAGTGCTCTGTACTTCCCCGTCAGCCCGAATTAGGCCTTTGGGGGTTTTGGTACATCCCAAGTACCATTTCTTCACTTACCTCCTCCAGCCGGTATCAGCAACTACTGCGATACGGCGGTGCACTCACCTCTCTATTAATCGGTCCTGACGAAGTGCCATTGACCCCTTCTGGGGCAGATGGGGCACGAAACATGTTGACCACACTCACTCAAGTTTAGCCCTTAGGGAACATTATTTCCTACACAGGGCTTCTTCACATTTTTAATAAGGTTGGAGCTACCTCATGAATTAAAACTGTAATTGGCAGGATTGCTCTTATACCTTTTTTATCCACCTCACCCCTAGTGCACCTATCCGCCCTCACACCCACACGCACCCATACGGCTTCTTCAAAAGATCCCCGATAAAGAGCCCCGGTTTCGGGAGCCCGTCAGGCATTGCAGCGCCGGCCAGACGAGGGGCAAATGCCCATATGATGAAGCATGACATCCCTTGGGGTGTGTGAGGGCATTAGGAAGAAACACCTGTGCTTCCCCTTCCCCCCTTCTCCCCTGTCCTAGACAGCACCCCCAGGAACTGCTCATTCCTTATTTACTATGCCATACTCCTGACATACTACAGGGGCTAGAGGGGTTAATCTTAGTTATGGTTTTTTAAGTTTTAGCAGGGTTATTTCTCAGAAATTAGAGCACGTTTGAGAGAAATGCCTTGTCTGTGTGGTGTCAGTATTCATGAGCCATATAGGAAGGAACATTTTAATTTTAGTGTCAAAGCATGCCAAATATTCACATTTCTTCTCTGAGTTCTTACTTGGTTCTAAACTTGGTTGACATTTTACCTAATGCAAAAAGCTATCTAGGTCTGTTTTTGGCTGATTCGATCTTCGATCTCATGGATGGAGCTTTTTATTTAAAGACATGTGTTTGTAGATCTTCTTGCACCACGCAGGAATTCAAGATTGTCGTCAGAGGGATTTCGATGTCATGAGCCTTTCTACAGTCTGAGGAGTTTGTGTGTGTTGTTCTCCCCTTGAATCTTTTCTATCTTAAGGTTGCAATATCATCCATGAATGCATTTAAAGAGTTGCTGAACCTAGAGTGTGCTGAATTAACATCCCGTTGTGCTAATGGGTAGGGGGTTTGTGCTGCTAAGTAAGATTTCATGCTTTTCAGTTGATGTGCTTGGTGCCTCCAGTCTACATTAAACATTGTTTCAGTTAGCCATGGGCCTTAGATTTGGAGAAGAATAGTTTGATGAGGATTTGGAGGTGTTCTGACAGTTGAATGCAATAATATAAGATCTTTTTCTGTGATAATTAAATCCAGAGTGGCCCCTTGATATACATTGGATCAGGGAGTGTTGCATCAGGTCATTCTCATTCAGGAATGCAGGAAGGGTTGTCTGCAGGATCAAATATTGTTGAAATTACCAAGAAATATACAATGGTGTTTGGACATTAAGGGCCTGATTACGATGTCAGTGACACCATCTCGGTTCTGGGACCCACTGACCTCTGGTTGGCGGTCCGATCACCTTATTACAATGTGACCAAACATGTCGCATGCTCCCATTTCTCAATGGGAGCTTGTGTTAGGGCAGTTAACTGGCCGTAACATGAACTCCTATTGAGAAATGAAAGGTGTTGTTCAACACTGCACCCCATGGCAGGCACCCATGGGGTGTAGGGATCAACAGGGGGCACCATAGGTGCCCCCTGCCCCCCAACTGGAGGCCGCAGGCACAAGGGGGCCCTGCTGGGGGCCCCCAAACATGCTTTCCGCCATGTTTCCATGTTGTACAGGCCGGCATGAAAACCATGTCGGAAGCCATGCATCATAATCCCAAGGGAGGAAAGTTATGCCGATTGGGAATAAAAGCTGGCTCCGACAGGCCGACGGGCTCATGAACGCATCGTAGGCCAGCCAGAATGACTGGCTGGTTTACTTTCCGACCACCAGCATCATGATGCAGTAGTCAGAAAGTAAACTGGGTGGCCCATTACCATGCAGCCGGCAAGACTCCGACCATCGGTCGGAGCCTTTACGGGCTGCATTTTAGTCGGCCCCTAAGTGTTGAGGTGATGAAACCAATGCATTGCTCCACAAATAATTTGGTGTCTCCTGCTGGGTGGTAGATGTGGTTACGTCTAGAGGACTTCTTGGTCCAACTTCAAATCTACAGTGAGGCATAGGAAAGTAGGAAGGGAGCCTGTCCCCATTTGTTTACAAGTAAGGTATCGATTTTGCTTTCTCAGTTCAGGTGTACCAATTCATATTCCAGCGGGATGAGAATAATCATTATTGGTTGAAAGTATTCATTAAGACAAGCTTCAATCAGTCTCATAAGATCTAGGTCATAATTTAGGAGGGAGTTGATGAAGTTTGTTTTGTGTTTAACTATAGACCTGCAGTTATGTAGTACGCATTGAAGGCTGTAAGAGGAAGTAAAGTTGCGGAGAGCTGAGATTAGTGGGTCATCCATCAGATTTCTGATGAGAGTCTATCTTGTAGGGCATCAGACCATAGAGGGGCCCATCAGAGTGAAATACACTTAGCATTGAGACTGATGTGTCCTCCACCTATCAATTTTTTGTGAATGATCTGTGATTTGTTAGGCTTATGGTCATGGTTTTTCCACAGAAGTGAAGTGGTGTATTGACAACAAAGAATCATTTTCTGCAAGCTCCATGGTAGTTGCCGTGTTTAGTGGGTAAGCTGATGCTGATGTGATTGTCCCCCTGTAAAAGTAAATGGGGGTAGGCTCTGGTATCAGCTTTTTTGATTGGGTTGGTAAACTTAAATAGACCTTGGAGGGTTTACTTAATCAATAGTGGCCACTCTAAGTTCCACAGTAGGATGCGCCCTGCACACCAGTGGGTAGCACAAATTAGTGGAACCTGCATCCCAATATTAGGCCAGTGGAAAGTGGAATCTTTGTAAAAAGTGACACGCTAGTCCTTATTAAGAGTGGTTATTTATTGGAGGGGCATCAATTGTCATAGAAGATGTGTTATACCAGGCTTTCATCTAAAATTAGCTTCATAAAGTCAACAGTGATCAGTATTTTGTTGTCGTTTAGTAGTATTTAAGGATGTAGAAGCTTAGTCTTTCTTCTAGTGTTGGTCCGTCTGAAGTGTTAGCACAGGGGTATTTTTTTCTACTACTAGTACTTCTGAGTGAGGCAGCAACATATTGTTCTCAAAAAGTTTTAAAGTATTTTCTGTAAATTGGTTGTAAATTAGTGACACATTGACTAGACCTTTGAAACATCTAAAAAAAAGGTTTAACACAGTCTATATTGCGATTTATCTCCTCAAGAAGGAATTATTTGATGAAATAATTAATCATCTCTTGTGATCTTGAATGAGCCGCATGCTTTATACCTCCTTTCCTCTTGCAAAGATGCATCTATCAATAAGAGTTAGTCCACTTGTAGGAGAGTAGGATCTGCCTCTTATGTTGCCCCCATTTTTTTTCTGATGTTTACACTGGTTTCTGGCTATAGTCTGGCTGGGACCCTGCTAATCAGGGCCCCAGCCTCTCTGTTCTCTCTAAATGACATGGTGTGCATATTAGGTGCACTAGTGATTGGATACTGTGGTGCCTTATGAGTCCCTAGTATATGGTACCTTAGGTACCAAGGGCATAGGTACTTAACAGGCCAACCAGGGGCTGAAGCATGTATTATGCCACCCCTGGGAAGCAGACTAAATCTGCCACCACAGGCCTGCTACTGCAGCCTGGGTGAGGTGGTGCTAGCACTCCTCACTGAGATATAGGTTCACTATATCTCTCCTGCACACACATCTAAACCTATCAGTTACCCCTAAGGCAGGCCCTATCAATCCTGAAGGCAGGGTGCTTGGTTTCCATGTGAGGGGGTGCCTCTGCCTGAGAAGGGCCCCTCTGCAGCTCTCAGAGTCCATTCTCTGGGGCTGTGTGTGAATGTGGTCAAACCATATATTCTTAAGTGCATTATAACCTCGCGGTAAATGCTAACTTTGGAATGGCTGCATCAAAACATGTCGTATTTGGTGTCAAATGCTTTGGAATCATACCCCCACACCAGTAACTGGTGTGGGAGTATGATCCCACCGTTCTAGAGGGATAGACATGTACCTACTGTGGAAACGCGGTAGAATCCTGCAGAGCCCTGGCATGACAAAATGGATTCCACCAGTCACAGACACTGGGCTGCCCTCCTGCTGATGATCGAAACTCGCAGTGGAGGAGGCCCAACAATAGGTATCCTGTCACAGGGAGGTGTGACCACCTACTTGACAGGGTTTAGTGTATTGGGGCTGGGTGGGTGCACTCTTAGAGTGCTTTTGAAGTCCTGCACTGGGGGAGCAGTTGGCTCCTCTGTGCATACACCAGTTCAAACCGGCTCAGGGGCTACCTGCTCCTGCTCTGGTACGAAACAGGACAAAGGGAAGTGGGTGTAGCCACCCACTCCCCTGGCCCTCCCATAGGTGGGGTCAGAGAGCTAGTCCCTCCCTTCCTTCCAGTATAAGTTAGGGAACCCTTGCCATTGCAAACTAGATATCCCTGGACGACACTCTGACGAAGAATCCCGGACCTTCGATGTTCCACTACCTCTGGAAGACTGAAGAATCTCCCTTGGAGTCAAGGAGTGACTCCCCTGCTTGGCAGGCACCAAGAACTACAAACTAGGGTCGCAAACCGCACCGCTCCCGCCAGGGCCCGAAATCCCTGCAGCCCAAGAAGAAGATTTCCTGACTTTTCCAAGGCCATCGTGAGTCCCCAGCGAAGCTGAGGCAAGTGGACCCCAGGAGCGACGAGGAACCGCAACCCCCGGGTACCATGCACTATTGTCGAGTGCAACCCCTTCACAATGTTCTACGAACCTGTGCTTTAGGCCATGTGTGGTCCAAGCCTTCAGCAGGGATCCTTCCAAAGATCAGAGGCCTACCCCGTCCCGAGTGACCGTGGGCCCCTGTTGAGTGGATCCTCATGAGGCATCTTTGTGATCCCTTGCCGGCTGGCTTGTGGGTCCCCTGAAGACTTTCCTACAATTCCAAAGGGCTCCCCTAGTTGCTCCATGCCTGCCCTCACTTACCATCGCTGGGTGAGACCCCCAGACCTTGCTGGTCTGCACCGCGGACTTTTTGTCCTTTCCACAAGACTTGCTGTTACCAAGGCTTGTTGGCTCCAATCTGGTCACCGATACCGCAGTAAGCTGCAGACTTCGTGGGACACACCAAATCCAGCTCCTGGACATTATCGACACCTCCTGGACCTCGTGGCTAAAGAGTCAAGACACCCGTGGACTACCTGAAATCACCCGACGACTGTGGGCATCCATCTTCCTTGCCCCGGGTCACTGCCAAGTGACTTTGAACACTGTCCCCTCTACTTTCAGGCCTTCTGAATCCAGGCTTGGATTCCACCGGACACTTCTTCTGTCTTCACAAGCAGCAAGTCTTCATTGGTTCCCATTGAAAACGATGCCGCGACCCGACACCAAAAGACACCTATGCACCCGGCTTCCCTGGGTGAGGTAACTCCAGCACTACGGTGATCCTGTGGGTGTTGGCTCTAGAACTACTTAGCCTGTAAGCGTCTTGCTTGTAGACTCTCCCAAAGTATCCTTAAACTCTTAATTTCCAATCGCGACTTGCTCCATTGAAGTCAATAGGGATTTGCGGCTGTGTTAACACACTGCACGCGTCCCCCGTGGGTCCTTTACTTACCTGCCTTGCGTGGTTTCGTGAGACCCCAATGCTTCTGAAGGCCCTAGGCCTTGTCCCTTTGCAAGTCGTCATCTCTAAGTCTCTTTTTTAGTATATGGTCTGGTACGCTCCTAGGGCCCCAGCCATATTTGTGCTTAATTTATTGTGAAACATTGATTTGTGCATATGTTCCTGCCTTCTAATCTCATAAAGAGATTAGTAGAGAGTTGTTTAGTAATAAATACATATATATTTGATATATATACCTGTGTGGTGTCCTTTCATTTGGTAATTCCAGTGATTATATGGTAAAACAAGCTGCTTTACATTCCTCTAAAGACTTAGCCTGAAGGCTGCACTCCACAGCTACCACTAGGATAGCTTTCTTTAAAGGTTGTCTTAAACCTACTACCATAAGAGTCAACTTGTACTGGTGCAAGATGTCCACTTTAACTAGTGAACAGCATATACCAAGACATCTTCTCACACACTTCAAGTAGGGAGTTATTTTCAGATAATCCTATCCCCAAACTGTAGAAGGAAGTACAGTTAAATCCTCTCCACGTCACTTCCTGCAAAGAGGAGTTCAAAGATTCATGTACTTAATTTTGCTTTCCAGCCAGGAGTTGGCCGTACATGCTATATGTGCAGTCAGAATGCCTCATTAACTCTAGCCATCCACTACTTTTTGAGCGATGGTCGGCGTTAGGTGGAGTACCGGTTAAATTACAGGACCCAAGATTATTGAAGTTGTTTTGAAGCCAGACCGAGCGGAAGAAAGAATATAACTGTGATATTGGCACGCTTGAGTGAGGGAGGCCCGGTTTTTCGGGCTAGGGAGGTGCATTTTCCACTGCACCGGGTTAACTAGGATTTAGCCGCCTTTATTGATATTGCGGCAGCGTGACCCTATATAAGGCTGTGTGTACAGTAATGTATTAACCCTGTCCTGAGGAGGCCGAAGAAGGAGTAAGGCCGAAACGTGATTGCGTAGACATTTTCAAAAGAAGGAGTCGCTGAAATAGAGTGATGATTTGACATTGCACGACAGTACACTGGGATGGTTTACATTAACTAAAAGACTTTTAGTGTACTATCTGGACTACCTCTTAGTGGTCGTTCCAGAGTTGTAAGGAAGACACTAGTGGAAATTATTTTTGCTTTGGGGTTAGTGTATTATATATTGATGTCTCTTTGTACGTGTTAATTAATGTTATGTTACGGTGTATGTACATTTTTTGTGTATACATGTAGTGTTGTTTTCTTCTTGATTAGATGCCATTATCTATGTAGAGTGTAAAAATATTTTGATATAATCTATCTAGAGGTATAATTAGAGAGGGAGTAATTAAATGTGCTCTTCTCAAAAATATTGTGTGTATCAATTCCTTTATACCATTTTTTGATTGTATATATCCACTACTCTTTAGGCTGTAAAACATGGTCAGTTAAACACAAGGCCATAATCACCACTTATTATGAGGGAGAGGAAGGAGTCAGATGACAGATAAAGTAATTCTTCATGCACCTTCCATGACCACAATGACAAAACATACACCTTTCCTTGCATGGACAAACTAAGAGATAGAAAAGCTAGCCTATTGAAATTAAAAATGCTTCCTGAGCTTAGATAAAAACTAGATATCATTTTAAGAAACCTGTTAAGCTATTTTTGATGAGCTGTGATCACCAATAATACTGTGGTGAGCCATGCAGACTAAAAGGCTGACTTTCTAGATTTCCTTTTCTAAATGCGTTCCCAGATTGTATGTCAGAATATAAAGGACATTAATATCAACCTACAAAATACCAACTGAACAATATCAACTAATAATACTTCATCATGATTAGTATATATTGGTCAGTATTCATTCATTAGGGCCGTGAGGTCGGTGGAGGGTCACAGTCGGCTCCTGGCCCAGGTGAGGAAATGCTGGCAGGACATCCGGTGCTGGACCAGGAGGATCGCCCGGGTCCTGCTGGGGGACTCACCACCACGCAAACACGGCGGGCCCCGGCGCCTGACCCACCAAATGAAGCGTGTCCTGGCGGTGGACATCCCTGACATGGATATGCGGCTACAGGAGAAGCAGCAGCAGCAAGGAGGTAGGTACATGTGTGTTTGTTGTGTGTCACCAGCTTTTGGAAGTGCTCATTCGCCTGGATACAGTGCCAGGGTTTATATGTGCAGTGCATATCCTGTTCCCCCAAGTCAACCGGTGCTGTTCTTCCTCCCTTCCCCTCCTTGACATGTGTTCCCTGGTCTGTGTGTAATCACTATTGCACATGGTCATCTAGGCTGCAAGTTAATCAAGGTGCACACTGCTTTCAGCATCATGGGTGGGGGTGGTCTGTGACATGTGTTGGTACCTTGCCTGTGCCCTGTCCTGTTCACTCATTTGGGGGTCCATAATTGTTGGCACTGTCCTGAGTCTCAACATAGGATTGTGAGGTTTCAAATAAACAGACTTGCAGCATGCATGACCGATGTAGTGGCCTCAGACATGATGTGCATGAGTGGGAGATATGCATAGTGCCGGGACGGTTGCTCCTGTTACAGTCAGATCATTCCAGGACCATGGAGCAGTGTGCCCACTCCAGTCCCCTGAGACACCTTTTCCTAGGAATCATGTGTGGCATCAAACACTGTGCCCATTCACTGTGTGTTCAGCATAGGTTGGCCTCTGTGGCATTGTTCCATGGCCTCATTTGTATTTACGTAAAGTGTGCTACATGTCTCCACTGTCCATGGTGACCCCATTAGGTTTGTGCATCCTCACACTGGACAGTGCCTGTTTGTCTATGTACAACTATCTGTTGATGGTTGTTTGTCACAAATATGTGTGGTCAGCCTCACAAGGTGATGTTGAGTACATTTAGGAGTTCTTGATGCACATTTTGTTAATCCCAGATTAAGAGGTGTAAGTACTTGTTCTGTCTCAATCACATTGTCTCAGGTAGGGGGGGTTTGTGCAGACAAGGCCTACATGTCCAAACCTTATGTCTCCTTGTCAGGTCTGACCTGTGTGTGATAATTGTCTGGACAGACACTCAACGTGCAGTGACCCAGGCATGTTGTGCAGGGGGTAATGTTTGTGCTTTGCAGCATGTGTCAAAAGTTAAAAGACATGTTTCCTGCTCATCCATTTTTAGCACCGGTGTGTGCTCCAGATGCTACGTAGTTTGGTCTGTGTGTGCTGACATCTGTGTTTACATTCTTGGTTCCCATGAGGGTGTCTCCTCAGTGCAGGTGCACCTTATTCCGACACAATTGCAGGGCCATTAGCTAATGCATTGTCCTGTGTCTGGACATGTTTGCCACTCCACATGAAAGGTAGTGGGTCAGATGTGTTGCCAACTGTGTCATCATGGTACGGATGGCCATGTGACAGATGGCATGATTCAAGTTGTTAGTCAAGATGTCTTGTACCTTGGCACTGACTACACTTGTCAACATGTCCAAATAGTTTATATGCTTGACTTTGATATTTTGTTGTGAAGGACAATAATGTGCCTGCATGACAGATGTCTCCCAAGGAAGAGCACAAGAAACCACCTTTACACTTTTAGGGGACACGCTGGCACATTTAAAACAAAGGCACAGTTCTGTAATGAAATTGATTAGAGATTATACATATACATGTGGTTGCATTTGGGTTAGTCCTCGGTTATTGCTGATACCAACTTACGGGTGTCAAGTCATCCAGACCACCGTGGTGCCATGTATATGTACTTCCTGATACCACATTTCTTCTTAACAGTGGCTTATTTGCATTAGGCTGGCAGCCCCAACAATGATTGTGTAAAAGTAGCTTTGTGTTGGTCGTAAATGTTAGATAATATTGCAGTGGGGCAGGGGACAAATGCATCGAGCCGATTTCATTTGGAATGTGTGAATGTGCCTGGATAACAGAAGTCACACAAGGAGGTGCACACAAAGCTCGCAGATTAAATTTTACCTAACTAGATTACGGTTAGGTATTGTGCATTTTTGTGTTTTTTTCAGTGAATTTCTAAGGTTTTTTAAATGCCAATTCCTAACTATAACGTGCATGAAACCTATGTTTTTTTCAGTGAATTTCAAAGGTTTTTTAAATGCTAGTTCCTATCTATAACTTATCTCTAAAGCTATGATGTTTAATGATTTTCATTGGATTTCTAAATTTTTCTATTTCAGTGTGTCAATTCCTGTAATTATGTTTTTTTTAAATACTTTTTTCACCATTTTTTAAACTTCTTTTTTCAATTAATTCTTTTAAAAATAAAAAAATATGATTTCTTTTTAATGGTTTAAAAAAAAAATTGTACATTTTTTGAAAATATTTTTTTATATATTTTAAAATATTTTGTAAACTATATTTTCAATACTTTATTATTATTATTTTTAACATTTTTTGGGGGATACGCAATCCCTATGCGCACCTTTCTCGATCCCTGCGCGTAAGCATCCACGTGCGGTATGCGTTGGGTACGTATTTTTGTGCGCGATTGCTTTGCGACCGGTACGCGACTCCAAGCCTATACGCGACACGTACGAAGCACGTTACGCGACGCTTGCGCGCTTCCGCGATACGTCATGTGCATGTATGATGCGGTGGGAGCACGAGTCCCGCAAAATATTTTAAATGTCAAAAAACATATATATATGTATTTCATGTGAATATTAATTGAAGACATAATCTAAACTACTCATAAAAATAATATATTTTTTACTTCTAATCCTATATTCCTTTTAAATTCAATTTCGCGGATTCGCGCTCGGTGCGTGCTGCCTATGCGCACAGTGCGTGGATCCCATGTGAGCTGAAAAAAAGAGATTTGATAGGTTCATTACACTTCCTATTCTAACTATTGAAAGACTCCACCCATTTCAATCATTATTCTTTGACCTTCTTTGGAGGAGCATCTCTCTGCAGAGAAGAACCTTTTATGGACTAAGTTTACAATTAGCTCTAACTTTTTTTTTAAAACAATGGCTTCAGGGCAGCAGGCATCTCCAGGATCTCCTCATTCATCTGAGGATGATTTTTTGGAAGAACCACCACGCCCACCAAGATATTCATCTGTGGTGGGGAAATGTTTCACTTTTCCTGAGGGGCAAACCAAAACGAATGCCACCTTAGTGACCTGTAAGATCTGCCAGCGAGTGCTCTCCCTTTGGGATCCCAACAAAAAATATTCCTGAGGAACAGCTAGTATGATGAAGCATCTGAGGACCCTCCATCCGGTGAACCTTGCTCGAGAGGAATGCCGAAGAATGCGAGTTCTTCCAGCTCCATCAGATCCATCGCAGCCAAGCACTTCAAGGGTGGATCCATCTGTGCAAAACTTGGACATCCGTCCACAGTTTGCAACGCTAAAAGTGCTCTGCATAAAATGCAACGCTGTACTATGCTATGGAGAGCAGTCGATTGAGCTTATCTGTCGAATGCAAGAGAATCATCATGCTAGTTTTTATTTTTTTCCTGAAGTTCATTGTTTTGTTCCTCCAGTTCTGTTTTTTCCTTTTTTTTGTTTTCAAGAAACCCCCCCCAAAATTTAAAAAATTCAAAAATCCAAGAAAAAAAATATAAAAGAAAAAAGAAGAAAAAAAAATGTTCTTCTAAGAACTAACTTTCCTGGTTTACAAAAAGAGCTATATTTGTTTGTTAGTGTGTGAAAGTTTAAATGAATGTATGTGTCGTACGTAATTGACTGAATGAATGCATTAGTAGCGTATGGTGAATGTATAAGTGCAGAACTATGAGGAAGTGCTGCAGCATCACACAGTAACCTCTTTGACTGCAGTGTGCTGTAGTACTTCCGAAGCACAGGGATGCAACATATGTATATAAATATGTTGCAAATCTATGCTTCTCTCTGCACGGCTGCTTAAACTGCAGCCATGTGGTGACACAGGCACCCTTGCACCATGGTGCAAGGATATCTGTGTCATGTGGTGTTTGTTTTTGTGCAGGAAGACACACCTTCCTGCACAAAAACAATCAGAAAACGCATTTTTCTCCTTCAATGTATGCTAAACATTTTAGCATGCATTGAAGTTTAAAAAATGAGGAGAAATGAAAACAATTCTCCTTGTTATGCTTTCCTACACCAATTGCAGAATGGTGCAGCATTCACACACATATTGACATTTATGATTTCTGATAAATCTGGAAACTGCTGAATGAGTCGCTGGAGGTGTGCAAGGGGAGTGACAGGGTTTTTATTGGAGTATATAGATACTGACTGGACAAATGAAGGTGTGAAAGACAAGTGTTTGGCTTTTGGCACAGTTAATGGATTACTACATGGTGCTGAATGGGTCACTGGAGAAGTGTAAGGGGAGTGACAGGGTGTTTGCGGGAACTGTATAAATACTGACAGGGATATTGAAGATGTGAAAGACAAGTGTGTAGGTGGTTAGAGGCCTGCATGCATACTGGACAGACATTTGAAGCAGTCCATTATCTAAGGCCTGGGTCACTGCATGAGTACCTGAGTACTGACTGAATCATTAGAGTACTGCAAGGAGAGTGCCTGGATGAATCTTTTAAGTTTTGGGGTTTTGGCGCAGTGAATAGATTAGTACATGGTGCTGGATGAATCACTGGAGGTGTGCAAGGGGAGTGGCAGGGTGTTTATTGGGGTATATAGATACTGACTGGGCAATTGAAGGTGTGAAAGACAATTGTGGAGGTGATTAGAGGCAAGCATGCATAGTGGATAGACGTTTGAAGTAACTGGGTACTAACTGAATCATTAGAGTACTACAAGGAGAGTGACTCTGTGAATTTATAAATGGTTGGGTTTTGGTGCAGTGAATGGATTAGTACATGGTTCTGAATGAGTCACTAGAGGAGTGCAAGGGGAGTGACAGGATGTTTGCTGGAAGTGTTTGGATAATGACTGGGGAATAGCAGGTATGAAAGACAAGTGTGTAAATGGTTAGAGGACTACGTGCATAGTGGATAGGGGTTTGAAGCAGTACATGTGCTAAGGCCTGGTCACTGAATGAGTACTTGGGTACTGACTGAATGATTAGAGTACTGCAAGGACAGTGCCTGGGTGAATGTATAAGTGTTTAGGTTTTGGCGCAATGAATGGATTAGTACATGGTGCTGAATGGATCAGTAGAGTAGTAGAAGGGCAGTGACAGGGTGTTTCCTGGAAGTGTATGGATATTGACTGGGGAATTGAAGGTGTGAAAGACAAGTGTGTAGATGGTTAAAGGACTGCATACATAGTCTATAGGCGATTGAATCAAACCATGTGCTAAGGCCTGCCTCACTCCATTACTACTTGGATATTAACTGAATGTTTACAGTATTGCAAGGAGAGATCCTGGGTGAATACATAAGCAATGACTGGCTTCTAATGCTACTATAACTTGACAACATGACATGTTTTAAAACAGTTATCTGTCAGCAAATACATGATGTTACCAAATGCTTCTCTCACAATGCTTACCCAAATGCACACAAACTCACAGTGTAATTCTAGACAAGCAACACTATCCCTATCAGTTTACCAAAACTCATTCACTACTGTGGTAGGGGTAAGGGGACTGCACACAATCTACATATTTCAGAACAGCACTTTAGTGTCAAAGCCTGACTTATTTTATGAATGCATAACCAATGACTGGCTTCTAATACTACTAAAACTTCACAACATGACAGGTTTAAAAACAGTTATCTGTCAACAAATACATGATGTTACCAAATGCTTGTTTCACAATGGTTACCCACATGCACACAGACTCACAGTGTGATTCTAGACAAGCAACACTATCCCTTGTACTTTAGCAAAACTCATTCACTACTCTGGAAGGAGTAAGGGGACTGCACACAATCTACATATTTCAGTACTGCACTTTACTGTCAAAGCCTGACTCATTTTATAAATGCATAAGCAATGACTGGCTTCTAATGTTACTAAAACTTGACAACCTGACAGGTTTTAAAACAGTTATCTGTCAGCAAATACAGGATGTTACCAAATGCTTCTCTCACAATGGTTACACAAATGCACACAGACTCACAGTGTGATTCTAGACAAGCAACACTATCCCTAGGAGTTTACCAAAACTCATTCACTACTGTGGAAGGGGTAAGGGGACTGCATACAATCTACATATTTCAGTACTGCACTTTAGTGTCAAAGCCTGAGTCATTTTATCAATGCATAAGCAAAGACTGGCTTCTAATGCTACTAAAACTTGACAGAATTTAAAACAGTTATCTGTCAGCAAATACACGATGTTACCAAATGCTTCTCTCACAATCCTTACCCAAATGCACACAGACTCACAGTGTGATTCTAGACAAGCAGCACTATCCTAGGAGTTTACCAAAACTCATTCACTACTCTGGAAGGGGTAAGGGGACTGCATACAATCTACATATTTCAGAACTGCACCTTAGTGTCAAAGCCTGACTTATTTTATGACTGCATAAGCAATGACTGGCTTCTAATGGTACTAAAACTTGACAACATGACAGGTTTGAAAACAATTATCTGTCAGCAAATACACGATGTTACCTAATGCTTCTCTCACAATCCTTACCCAAATACACACAGACTCACAGTGTGGTTTTAGACAAGCAACACTATCCTAGGAGTTTACCAAAACTCATTCACTACTCTGGAAGGGGTAAGGGGACTGCATACAATCTACATATTTCAGTACTGCACTTTAGTGTCAACGCCTGACTCATTTTATGAATGCATAAGCAATGACTGGCTTCTAATGCTACTAAAACTTGACAACATGACAGGTTTTAAAACAGTTATCTGCAAGCAAATACATGATGTTACCAAATGCTTCTCTCACAGTGCTTACCCAAATACACACAGACTCACTGTGTGATTGTAGACAGCCAACTATCCCTTGTACAAAATACATTTACTAGTCTACAAGCTGTAAGATGACTGCACACATTGCAGAAAATGTTCTACTACACATTAGTACCAAAATGCTTCTCTCAAAATGCTTCCTAAATGCACACAGACTCACTGTGTGATTCTAGACAAACAACACTATCCCTTGCACTATACCAAAACACATTTCTTAATCTATGAGTACTACATTTTAGTGTAGAAACATGACTCATTTTGCAAATTCATAAACAATGACTGGTTTCCAATGGTGAGTAGACAAAATATCGAAATTTTAATATCGATATACAGAAATATCGAAGTTAAAATATCGATGGAATAAAATATCTCTGTTTTTTATATCGATGTAAAAAATGTTGATATTGTAATGTGTAGTAAAATATCGAAGTATAGTATATCGAATGTCATAATATCGTGTTGTGAAAATATCGAAAAAGGATAGTATTCTGTGATATTGTTATTTGTTCAAATTTATTGTTTATAAGTGTTAGAAAATGTTTATTTAAGTGTATTAAAATTAATAATTTTGTTTATAATAATATTATATTTTTAATTTTGATATATAATTTTAGGAGCGGGATGTTGGGTTTATAGGGGATAAGGGTGGGGAGTGTTTTAAAAATATATATTTTAAATGAAATATGTAAAGAAATATTTGTAGAATTCGAATTTAATTTGTAAACGAAATTGCTATATTTACATTTGAATTAGGAAATACATTTTATAAGTGGGATGTTGTGTATATGGGGGATAAGGGTGGGGAGAGTTTTAGAAATAAATATTAATTTGAATTGTTTATGAAATAATTTTTTTAATCCATTTTAAAATAAAAATACAATTTTTAAATTTTAATAAGAAAAAACAAATAATAAGGTGCCGATTCGGATCCTGGAGAAACCGGGTACGAACCGTCGGACGGAGCGTTTTCTCCGTCCGACTTGTACCCGGTGAAAAAACATTACAAAAATGCAAGTACGATTCGTATGGAAACACCATTTCCATACGAATCGTACCAAACACCGACCGATGAAAATATACATACGAATGTGATCCGGGAATGCTCCGACGTGACGTCGGGACGCCCTCAGGCTGCGTTTCATGAACCAGGAAGTACGATCCGCACCGACATCACCCCGCACGGATTATATTTTCCAGCTGCCAAAAACTGCCGGGAAATCAGGACGACGCGCACAAGGAGCACCTGTACGCGACGGACAGCCATGGACCCGAACCTACGTGTCATCCCAGCCCTCATAGCAGTCCACCTGCTCTACAGGAACCACCGCAGATGCCGCAGAAGGTCAGAACAACACCCAGGGGCAAAGGGGGGGGCAGGGGCAGGAAACCAAACCCCCACCCATGTCACAAGTCATACATGCCCTGCACATACCTGACCTCCAGGGCCTGGTCACCTCGAGGGTGTGGGGGCATGTCCAGCAACACCAGTGTCCGCCACAACGGAAGTGGGTGATGACGCGAACCGCCAACCTAACAAATCCGGTACGTACCGTACACACGCCTTAAGAGCGTGGGTACGGGCCGTACCACGCACACACCTACGTCACCCCAACAATGGCGGTACGACACGTACCCACATTTGGAAGGCCTGGGTACGGGCCGTACCAGCATTGTTGGGGTGACGTAGGGGTACGCGTGGTCCGACCCGTACCCACGCCCAGAAGGCCCGGGTACGGTGCGCACCCCACGGCACCCCATTGGGGGTCCACACCATACCCATGCTGTAAGAGCGTGGGTACGGTGCAGACCCCCAATGTTGGGGTGTCGTAGGGGTCCGCACCGTACCCATGCTTGAAGAGCATGGGTACGGTGCGGACCCCCAATGTTGGTGTGCCGTAGGGGTCCGCGCCGTACCCAGGCCTTCAGAGCGTGGGCATGGGTCAGACCACGCGTACCCCTACATCACCCCAACAATGCTGGTACGGCCCGTACCCAGGCCTTCCGAACGTGGCTACGGGTTGTACCGCCATTGTTGGGGTGACGTAGGTGTGTGCGTGGTACGGCCCGTACCCACGCTCTGAAGTGCTGGGTACAGGTATGTACGAAGCGTACCCCCACACGTGTATGAATGGAGCGTACCCCCACCCGTGTATGTATGGAGCGTACCCCCACCCGTGTATGCATGGAGCGTACATGGCCAGACATAGGAGGGGTGGTTGCCTATCACTCCCAGCAGTGCCCAGACACAGGAGGGGTGGGTGCAGAGTCCCCCCAGCAGTGCCCAGACATAGGAGGGGTGGGTGCAGAGTCCCTCCAGCAGTGCCCAGACACAGGAGGGGTGGGTGCAGAGTCCCCCCAGCAGTGCCCAGACATAGGAGGGGTGGGTACCTATCACTCCCAGCAGTGCCCAGACATAGGAGGGGTGGGTGCAGAGTCCCCCCAGCAGTGCCCAGACATAGGAGGGGTGGGTGCAGAGTCCCCCCAGCAGTGCCCAGACATAGGAGGGGTGGGTGACCATCACTCCCAGCAGTGCCCAGACATAGGAGGGGTGGGTGCAGAGTCCCCCCAGCAGTGCCCAGACATAGGAGGGGTGGGTGCAGAGTCCCCCCAGCAGTGCCCAGACACAGGAGGGGTGGGTGCAGAGTCCCCCAGCAGTGCCCAGACATAGGAGGGGTGGGTGCCTATCACTCCCAGCAGTGCCCAGACATAGGAGGGGTGGGTGCCTATCACTCCCAGCAGTGCCCAGACATAGGAGGGGTGGGAGCAGAGTCCCCCCAGCAGTGCCCAGACATAGGAGGGGTAGGTGCCTATCACTCCCAGCAGTGCCCAGACATAGGAGGGGTGGGTGCCTATCACTCCCAGTAGTGCCCAGACACAGGAGGGGTGGGTGCCTATCACTCCCAGCAGTGCCCAGACATAGGAGGGGTGGGTGCAGAGTCCCCCCAGCAGTGCCCAGACATAGGAGGGGTGGGTGCCTATCACTCCCAGCAGTGCCCAGACATAGGAGGGGTGGGTGCCTATCACTCCCAGCAGTGCCCAGACATAGGAGGGGTGGGTGCAGAGTCCCCCCAGCAGTGCCCAGACACAGGAGGGGTGGGTGCAGAGTCCCCCCAGCAGTGCCCAGACACAGGAGGGGTGGGTGCAGAGTTCCCCCAGCAGTGCCCAGACACAGGAGGGGTGGGTGCAGAGTCCCCCCAGCAGTGCCCAGACATAGGAGGGGTGGTTGCCTATCACTCCCAGCAGTGCCCAGACACAGGAGGGGTGGGTGCAGAGTCCCCCCAGCAGTGCCCAGACATAGGAGGGGTGGGTGCAGAGTCCCCCAGCAGTGCCCAGACACAGGAGGGGTGGGTGCAGAGTCCCCCCAGCAGTGCCCAGACATAGGAGGGGTGGGTACCTATCACTCCCAGCAGTGCCCAGACATAGGAGGGGTGGGTGCAGAGTCCCCCCAGCAGTGCCCAGACACAGGAGGGGTGGGTGCAGAGTCCCCCCAGCAGTGCCCAGACATAGGAGGGTTGGGTACCTATCACTCCCAGCAGTGCCCAGACATCGGAGGGGTGGGTGCCTATCACTCCCAGCAGTGCCCAGACATAGCAGGGGTGGGTGCAGAGTCCCCCCAGCAGTGCCCAGACTTAGGAGGGGTGGATGCCTATCACTCCCAGCAGTGCCCAGACATAGGAGGGGTGGGTGCCTATCACTCCCAGCAGTGCCCAGACATAGGAGGGGTGGGTGCCTATCACTCCCAGCAGTGCCCAGACATAGGAGGGGTGGATGCAGAGTCCCCCCAGCTGTGCCCATGGAAAGAAAGGGGTTGAGTACACACAGATACAATGCCCACAATTGTCAGTCAGGTGCTAAAAGACCCAGCAGAACATGAAACACATGTGTGCGAGGCTGGGAGTACACACATTTATAGTGCGGAAAAGGTAACATGTACACATGAAGTCCTGTCAAGTACAGTGACCCCCAAGGATGCCACAAATGATGCAGGTGGAGACTTTGCCCAGCATGCATGGCCAAAGTTGAAGGGGTCCGTCACACACCCAGCAAATGTAGACACAGCACTGCACAAATGTCTTCACAACACCCTGCAGGGAAGATATCAGGGTCCACAGAGGAAGGTACACACCTTGGGACAATGTCACCATGCAGTAACAGCTTACATGAGCAAAGTTTGATAGCAAATACCGTGTGATGGCACACAGATAACAGGGTCCACCCCACGAACAGCACACTACAACATATCCCAGACACCTAACACATTATCGCCACCCCAAATCATGGAGCAGCACCACCAACAGCAATGCCAGAAAAGCAGTAGTGTGCCAAGGAAAATAAAATAGCTTTATTCAGCAATGTTCTAAAATGTATTGTATGAAGAGTTCCATATGCACAAGGCCCATATGGCAGTCCATAGTTCCAATCCAGGTGGGGGACACATTGGGATGCGTGTCCCCTAGCTTGCCTGCACAGTTCAGACTACCTTGTCATCCACAGGCGGGGGCATCATGTGGGGGGGAAGGACCAGGTAGGTGTTGTGGGTGCAGGGACGGACGACTCCAACACAGGGGGTGGGGCAGCGCCAAAGGTGGATTTGAGCACGGCGCTGCACACTACTGCCAGGCCGCCCAGCGTCTCCCCTGCACCTGAAGGAACCACAGGCCCCAAGGAGGGGGGGGGGTCGCAGGGATGGGTCGCAGCGCTACTGTGGGAGGGTGTGGACAGGGGGGGGACTCAACTCCCCTGCCGGTGTCCTGCCTCCACTGCTTGTGGGGTGGTGCCACACTGGGGCTGATGGACACACTGGGCAGGACTGACCCTGTGTCCGACTCTTGGCCAGGAGAGCTGAGGGGAGTGGATTTGGAGGGTGGTGGTCGTGAGGAATGTGGACTCCCACTCTGGCTGCGTGTCTTCCGTTTCCCCCCCGACCCAATGAGTGTGACTACTTCACCCTGTGTGTGCGTGCCAGGAGGTGTGCGCTTTGCCTTCCCTGGTGGTGTGGTGCCTGTGTCTGGTGGGGTGCGTGCATGGGGACGTCTGGGTGTGCTTTGGACAGGCATGGGAGTGGGAAGTGTGGATGGTTCAGGGGTAGGGGGGACGTAGTGCTGCAGGAGACCCACTGCTGCAGTCAGTGTCGAGTCTATGGACCTCAGCAAGTTGCGTTGGTCAGACTGCGCAGCTGAAATGCCCTCCATGTATGCCTCCATCTGGTTGAGCACTCGGCTGTGGCCATGGAGGACATTAAGCATCGCAGTCTGACCAACCTGCAACTGCCGCAGGATGTCCACAGACTCGGCATTGGTGGCAGCAGTGGAGACAGGGGCAGGGGGTGCGGTGCCTGGCAAGAAGGAGACACGTGGTGACCTAGCACGGCGGGAAGGGACACGAGCAAGTGGGAGGCCGGTGATCGGAATGGAGGGGGTGGGTAGTGATGGAGTACTGTTGTCAGCTGTGGGAGCAGCCTCCGCCCCCTCGGAGAGCTCAGCTTTGGACCCGTCTGCGTCATAGTCGGTGGTGGTTTGACTGGACAGGTCCTCCGCAGCACTCCCGTCGGCCTCCGTGCCACTCGATGTGCCAGCCAACTCAGCACTGCTGGCACTGGTGCTCGCTCGCTCCTCACGGTCCGTGCCAGTGTCTCCCTCGTAGTCCCCCGACGATGCTGTGGGCAAGGTGAAGAGACAGGAGAAATCAGACACCTGTATACATATGTCACATGAGTCAACTCTACATAGGTCACAGTGCATAGCCTGAAAAGCAACAAGAGTAACATCTACAATACAAGGTACATATGTAGTCCCTGCAACACACAGTTTGTTGACCCACCATGCCACTGTTAAAATATGGAGAACATGACACAATAGCAAATAACTTGATATCAAATTGTACAGAGGAGCCAGGCTCTGGGGACAATCTAGCACAGCATCTGCGACACACAGCGTAGCCGAGAAAGGGATGAGCAGGAACCATGTCTATCAACTCTTGGGACATGCTGCAAAGATAATACTGAAAACCATGGCCAACATGACTGGGGCACTGCACCTTGAGTGTTTGGCCACACAAACATCACACACTGGCCAGACCGAGCAAGGAGACTTCAGGTTTGGACATGTAGGCCTTGCCCGCACCAACTCCCCCCCTACCTGAGACAATGTGATTGAGACAGAGGAAGTACTTACACCTCTTAGTCTGGGATGAAAACACATGGCCTGCAATAAATCCTGATCGCACACAAACTACCCCTGGTGCGCCGTCCACATATATCACTGACAAACAACCATCATCAGATAGTTGTACCAAGACACACAGGCACTGGTCCCTGTGAGTATGCACCAGCTAAATTAGGTCACCCTGTACAGTGGACACATGTAGCACAGTATACGTGAATACAAATGAGGCCAGGGTACTATGCCACAGGGCCCAAACTATGCTGAAGACACAGAGAATGTCCACATTGTCTGATGACACACATGATACCTAGGAAAAGGTGCCCCAGGGGACTGTAGTGGCCACACTACTCCATGGCCCTGGATGGATATGAGTGGAACACAAGCCACCATCCCGGCACTATGCATATCTCACACGCAAGCACATCATGTCAGAGGGCACAACATTCGACATGCAGGCAGTAAGGCAGTACACATGAAACACACACTCCCATGTCGGGACTCAGCATCAGTGCCAACTAACATGGACCCCACAATGACAGAACTGGCCAGGGCACAGGCAACTTGCAAAAACCTGTTACACACCACCCCCACACATGATGCTGCAAGCATTGGGCACTTGGAGTAACTGCCAGCCTAGATGACCTTGTGCAAGAGTGACTACACACAGACCAGGGAACACATCGCAAGGAGGGGAAGGGAGGAAGAACAGCACTGCTTTACTTTGGGGAACAGGATATGCACTGCACATTTAAACCCTGGCAGTGTATCCATGCAACTGCGCACTCCCAAAAGCTGGCCACACACAACAAACACACATGTACCTACCCCCTTCCTGCTGCTGCTTCTCCAGTAAGTGCCTGTCCAAGTCGGGGAAGACCACCGCCAGCACACGCTTATGGATGTGGGTCAGACGCCGGCGCCCACGGTTTTTGTGGCTCTCAGGTGAGTCCCCCAGCAGGACCCGTGCGATCCTCCGCGTCCAGCACCGGATGTCCTGCCAGCGTTTCCTCACCTGGGCAAGGCGCCGCTTCCGACCCTCCGTCCTCCTCACGGCACTGACGGCTTGCTTCCAGATCTCCCCCTTGGCACAGACGCCTACCTGTGAGGATGCAAAAGTGACAATACATCAATCCACCTTATCAATGATACAGAGACACACATATTACAAATTATGCATGTTTGAACTGGCCATAGTATGCAGCCAACTCATTGCACCTTTGTCATAGTGACATCATCCTCCTGGGAATGGGCAAATGCAGTAGGTGCCATTGAAAGTACACAGCATGAGGGGTGCAACACAATCAATGATGCAGGCTCACACTGTGCATCCCAAGCTACAACAGGAATCTGAACAGTGCCCCTAAGCAGTCACATGCCCCAGCCCACTTACGCTACCTCAGCAGAGTACACAGACACACACAGGCACTGAACAATCACCTGGCATTGGCAACTGCCGCTACAAACCTCACTCTGCACATGTGCCACTAGACTGGGGGTGTCACAGATGTGGGGCTGTCTCAGCACGGCAGACATCCAGCACAGCTCCCTGCTCACATCAGATGGGCAGGGTGTATCCATCCCACATGCAGCTGGGGTGCAACACTCCACATATGCACACACCCACATGACAGGGGACTCACACACACACACACCAATGTCCAGGGGACGACCACATCATTTGGACACTCTCACCACAGGTACACTGAACAGACACACATCTGTGGGTACTGGCACCTGTCACCCTGGGGGGAGCACAGACTCACATCAGGACTGTAGAAACAACATTTCCAGGAGGATTAGGCAGTCTGAAAGCGGCATGCACCATGCAGTGATCGTCACAGTAAGCACCATGCTAGTGCGTTGTGCACACAGGAACTACAGCATGCTCTGCATGGGAGACATGAGCCCTTCCCCCCCCTGGGAACCACTATGAAGAACCCTGCATGTCTGTCACACCTGGACACAATGCCAGAAGTCACAGTCACAAAAAGGGGCACAGTTTAAGCTAGTGGAGTCTGCACTCACCTGCTCCCCTGGTCGACCTTACAGCATGGTGTACTGTGGGAGGATCACATCCACCAACGCCATATTCTTCTCCATGGTGAATGGCTGGGCCCTCTCCACAGACCTGGACATGGTGCCAGAGGAATCACAAGCAGCAGCAGTGTTGTGGAATGAAAGGATGTGCAGGCAAGTGTTCTCTCAAGGGACCTGGCCGCCTTATATCTTTCTTGCTGGCCTGTTTCATTTACAGGAGTACAGAGTGATTGGCTCAGTCACATTTGCATCCTACGTGTCCTCCAATCACTTTAAAACTACCCCAGTGACAGGCTTTGCATGGTTTTAAAATTGAGCATGATGTAATGTCAACAACCACATTGCAACAAAGTATATTGTCTCCAACCGACTTCTGTTGGCCACATGATGCAAAATTCAAACCTGAAACTCGGTCTCCATGACAACCAGCATGGATTTAGGCCCCTATACTTGTCCCTCATGTGTCCCCTATGTCAATCTATGTCACAACACAGGTACGGTGCGTTCCACAGCCCTAGGGCACCCCAAATGCATTGCAACGGACCGTACACGAATGTGTATGGTCCCCATCACTATGGGAGTGCTGGCGAATGCGTACGCCATAGTGATACGGACCGTACACGTGTGTGTATGGTCCCTATCACTATGGGAGTGCTGGCGTATGCGTACGCTATAGTGATACGGACCGACCCTACACACGCGTGTGTACGGTCCGAACTACTATGGCGTTCACGTACACGAGCACCCCCATAGTGATAGGGACCGTACACATGCGTGTGTACGGTCCGAACTACTATGGCATACACGTATGCGAGCACCCCCATAGTGATAGGGACCGTACACACACGTGTACAGTCCGTATCACTATGGCGTACGCATACGCCAGCACCACCATAGTGATAGGGACCGTACACCCGCGTGTACGGTCCGTATCACTATGGCGTACGCATACGCCAGCACCACCATAGTGATAGGGACCCCACACATGCCCTCAGAGCATATGTACGGTGCGTTTCACACCTGACAGTGGTGACAGGCGGCACACAGGAAGGAATTGAGCTGTCATACATGGCCAAGGCTGGACATCAAGGCATTGTCTGTGCAGTACTACATGTGTCGAGCACAGGTGGGTCAGGCTGTGATGTGGCACCATACTCCTGAGGTGTGAAGCTAATTACAGTATGATGAGCTGTGTACACATGTCACGTGTGATGGTGCCCTATGTGCCACACATCCCCTTCACTCCTTTGACATGTGTGCATGTAGTACAGACTTGGTGGGCCATGCGTCACTGGCATGGCACAGTCACCGACACCCGCAAATGTCCCCTGATGCCAGGTACACGGAATGTTACCCCGGACAAGGGAATGCCCGCGTTGCACGCTGTAGCTATGTCATGTGTGTGTCATGTGTTCCCATAGGTTTGCTGTAGGTGTTTGGTCAAATGCATCTGCAGTTGCTGCAACCAACATGTGTCTGTGTGTAGATGGGCATGGCACACTGTTACGCACACCAGCACACATGTGTAATCCGACGTTAGGTGTGTATGTATGCATCGACACGGAGTTCAAAAACAAGGACATATCTGCATACTCTCAATGTATGTGTGATCAGTCTTGACATGTAATCCTTCATGGCAAGGTGTGTGGTCTGTCCTTATTCTATGACATGTGACCTGTGCCTCTAGTGTTCCGCAACCTGTCTGTACAATAAACATCCTTCTTCTGCACATATTTGGATGTCTGTAACTCCTGTAATGCGTCTGCCTGCTCACTTACACTGGCCCACAGCTAGTTTCATGGCATAGCATATTGAGGTTGAGAATCAACGTTTGTAGCTGGCTCTTGGTAGGAGTGTCACATGCCTGGCATACGTGTCCAGGGCATATTGCACAGACCTGACTCTGTATGTAGCATATGTGTATTGCCTGTTGAGCATGTGCTCTGTACATTGACATTGGTGGTGTACTGTACTCACTCTTCGTTGTCCCTTCTAATTCACTGCAGGGCTCCGCCTCTCTCTCGAGCAATTCCGGACTTGGCTGACCTGAGGGAACATGACTGTATACGCCGCTACCGCTTCCCCCAACGTTTGATTGAGGACCTGACGACACGGCTGGCACCACACCTCCAACCGCTACACAGGTATCCTACTGCACTGACACCCAAGATGAAGGTGATGGCAGCCCTACATTTCTTGGCCACGGGTACCTTTCAACATACCATTGCCCATGTCGGTGGCATGTCCCAAACCATGTTCAGCTGTGTTCTGCATGATTTTTTAGAGGCCATGTTGGAGCACCTGGATGAGTTCATTAAATTCCCAACTCTTGAGCAGTTGACAGCTGTCAAGCGTGAGTTCTATGCCCTGGGTGGGATGCCCCATGTCATTGGGTCCATAGATGGAACACATGTGGCTTTGGTACCATCACAGGCACAGGAGGTAGCGTATAGGAACCGCAAGAATTACCACTCCATTAATGCCCTTGCGGTGTGTCTTGCCAACATGGTGATTTCACATGTCTGTGCTCGTTTTCCAGGATCAGCACACGATGCCTACATCATGAGGCGTAGCAGGGTGCCTGAAATGATGCTGCAGCTGCGCAACGAATGAGCATGTATTGTTGGTGGGTATACTCTGGCAGTCCTGTATTTAACGTCATCTTCCTGTCTTACTGCTTCTCCTGACCCACTCTTGTCCATGATGTTTCCATGTAGGGGACGCTGGCTATCCCAACATGCCATGGCTGATCACGCCTCTCCGCAACCCCAGCACGGCTGCCGATCACTGCTACAACAATGCCCATGGGCGGACCAGGCGAGTGATAGAGAGGACGTTTGGCCTCCTGAAGAGCCGATTCCGTTGCCTCCACAAGACCGGTGACGCACTCCCATATGCACTGGTGAAGGTCTGCAAGATATTCCTCGTGTGCTGCATGCTGCACAACATGGCAGTGGAGAAAGCTGTGCCACTCATCCTGGATCCAGATGAGCAGGACCATCCACCCGTGGAGGATGAAGGGCTTTTCACGAGGCAAGTGATGTGGATGCGGAGTCGGCTCATACGCAACTTCTTTGCTTAGTGGTGAGTTCCAGTGTCTGAGTGTGCACGCATTGGGCCGTGTGTGGCAAGTGTTGCAATGTGTGTGTCCATCTGCATGTCTTCCAAGTGAGTCAGAGGTGTGTTTGGATGTGTCACTCGAGTGATGGTGCAATAGAAGAATGTTTTTCCAGAGTCATCATTGTCACCTAGCATGTTGACAACCTTATACGTGTCGAGTACATGCACATGCATGCGGATGTGCTTCTTTTGGCTGACTTCTGGTGTGTCTCCCATCCACAGGTACTTGTGCATGCTGTCTGCTGGTGGCATTGTTGTGCTCCTGCCATTCCTCATGAACACAGCAACATGTGCTGAATCAGCGTTACATGCACGGACAATTTCGAAAATCTCCTTCGGGTAAGGAATGCTGCACGGCTTTTTGGGGGTGGTATTTGTTTTGAATGTGTGTGCACTGCTCCTGTTCATGTTTGGATACTTTACATACATGTAGAATCACCATGGGGCACATGACATGGAGCAGAATTCACCTGAATTGATGGTCAGACTTGGTGACAGTCATCTGTAATGGGATTGTGGATTGTGATGGAGCCATCAATGTGTGTAACACTGCCCTCGGAAACATACGGGTTGCACCGGGTTGACATGGTGTGTGAATTCCCCATTAGGGGCTCAGTGGTGTATAGCAGCCTCTCCGTGAGCAGCAGGGGGTGTTTAGCTGTAACCCGTCACTTGTGTGCCAGTGCCATGGATTTCCAGCATCTGTGGTGGTAAGGGGGGTGCCAGTGTTGGTCCCACGTGTTCATCCACATGACCTGTGTATGTGTTGACAGAGTTGCATTAGCATTCCGACACACATGAGTAACAAAGGTGTCCCTCTGCCTCCAAGGTGCCTCATCTCTGTCAATGGTGGTTGTTAGACCCGGCCCTCGTAACATAGCCATACCTGACCCCTGCACCTCACACAGCCCCCGAGCCCACGGCCTAGCCAATCCTTCCCACCAGAACACACACACCCGACCCGGACTTCCCAGTCCGTGGCCTTCCTCCTTTCGGCCACACCGGGCCCGCATGCCCACTTCATGCACCATGATGGCCGCCCGGCCCCAGCGCGACCCTGGCCTAGAGGCGCCACTCCGGCTGGGGGACATCGCGCTCCCATTGGGATGAGAGAGGGAGGAGCAGTTTCCATTGCACCTGGGAAGGTGGGTTTCGATCGGCCCGCCGCCTCCCTGAGGGCTGGCTCCACGTCTGCTGGGTGTCTGGGACTCCTCCCGACCCGGTCCTGAAAGGATCAAAAGACAATGGCAGGAAACCCCGACAAGCGACCCCCAGGTGACAAGACCCCTGCCTGCACAGACTCCGGACATCAAAGAGGAGTCGCCCTATAACAAGGGGTGCTCTGGGACTGTCCGGCAGATTCTCCTTTGGAAACACCTGAGCCCTGCTGAGTGACTCGCGGCTCCCTGAAGATCGTAAGACTTCCGAACTCGTGCTTGAGCCCTGCTGAGTGACTCGTGGCTCCCTGAAGATCGTAAGAACTCCGAACTTGTACTTGAGCCCTGCTGAGTGACTCGCGGCTCCCACAGACTCTCTTGGTCCCACCGGACCCCACGACGACAAGCGTATCCCCCAGCTTGAGGATTGTGAGCTGTGCGCCGGGTACGCTCCTGCATTTGATCCATATCCCCAAAGACTGTCCCGCTACCTCCTACCCCCCTCCAAGACTCTGTGAGCCCGCGCTCCACTTGTATATATTTGCCTTGCTGATCATAAAGATCCTACAACTCCGATCTGATAAAGATTTATTCTTAAGAACTCCCGGTGTGGTGTCTCTTTGTCGTGTGGTGCCGAGTGTACGATCCTAGATACGAGATTCCTCCCCTGAGGAGTCTCCCGCCAGTGCCCGGCTACGATACCTCGAGGGTTGGTCTCAGGATAGTCAGGGCCCCCCTCCGGGCTCCTCTGAGGTCACCTTCTAACAGTGGTCTGTTGCCACTGTGCATGCGGTATGTCTGGCATTGTTCTCAGAGATGGTGCATATGAGTCTATGTGTAGAGTAGCAAGATGCAAGCTGTTTGTCAGGGATTAGATTCTGTATTGTGCATGATGTCCATGGCTGTGTAGGTATTGTGGCATGTCAGTCTCCACGACGGCCACTGTGCTGCATGTGAATCCATTGTGTGTGTGTGTGTGCCATGTTGAACCAGACATTCCTTCCTTGACATACACCTTTTGCATAGTTCCTTCCTGAGATCCTTGTCTTTGTGTGCTACTTGTGGCATTGTTTCCTTGACATGGCGCATGCTGCTGCAGGCCCTGCCGCAAGGGCACCCAGTGTCCACGCAAACGAGCTGGTGTTCTTCATGGATTGCTTGCTGACATGTGATATGCTGATCAGCAGCATCTGTGCCTCATGCGGCAGCACACTCTGCATTATGCACAAGATCCCCAGTTCCATCCACCTCAAGGCAAGAGGGAGACCATCCCCCAGGTCAACTATGACATCCGTGTCTAATCCTACCCTGCACTCTACGGACATGTGCATTAGAAATCCCATGATACTTGGCCACATCCAGGGTGCATCTGCACAGCTCTGCTACTACATCCGGCGACCAGGCCACATCAACGTCCAACAGAGATGGGGGGAGTGGATCACTGCCAGCTGCAGGATGACCTTCTCAATCCACGCACACACTCAGGATGCAGCCCACAACAACAACACAACCTTGTGGCACTGTGATCCAACACCCAATTGTGCCATCTCCATGCATCCAACCTTGGCTGGCCCACCATTCTCCACATCCACCTGACTCAAGCATGCAGGACATGGTTCTGCCACGTGTCTACACATACCTGGGACTCCCACCCCAGGACACTCCACATGATCCCTGACCTCTGCGCATGACTGTTGCTCTTCTAAATAGGTCTGTAGGCACAGTTGTGCGGGCACCCCCTCAGCTGGTTGGGCCCATCACGGGTGAGTATGGTGCTCCATGTCTGTCTTGGATGGTACATTGTGACCCATGTGTGTCCTGTGCCAGACTCAGACCCCAGGGTATGGATGTTTGGAGTTACTTCTGAAATCAGGCATGGTTTGACTTTACAACACACACATGTAGTGGAATAATGCAAACTGACGGCATCATCTTGTGATTGTGATGATTTTTATTGGTGCTGGGGTACGTGTTTGGGGGGGTGACAAGAGGTGCTTGGCGGGACTGTAGAATCCAAAGTTCACAGGGGGAGTTGGTATCCTGCCATTGAAAGTCATCAGAGTCTGTGCCACAGTCTTTGTCAACATTGGTCAGACAGTGACCAGCAAGGCCATGTGGCAGAGAATGTCAGTTGCTGCTGTGCTGCTGTTGGGCCAGAGGGCCAGGTGCCAGGCCAGGTGACCTGGGAGATGGTGATGTTCCGCTGACTCTCACGGTCTTTTGCGTGGACGACCCACCTTCCTGCGGGGACCCTCAGAAGCAGGCCTTGAGGATGCTAGGGACGCTCCGTCAGATGAATCCTCCTTCTCCTCCCTTCCTGTTTCTGGTGCTGGTCTACGCCTGGTGGCACAGGGAGGGTTTGCCAGGCTTTGGGCGATCTGACGGAGTGATTGGCTCACGTCCCTATGCACCGCCAGGAGCTCTGCCAGTCTTGCCTCCATCCGTCCATGGTGTTGTAGATGATTGGCATGATGCTCGACCTGCAGGGTCTTCATCTCATTGAGGGTCTCCACTACCTGGTCAATGCCTCTGGAGTCACGCCGGTATGCGTCCAGGATGTTTCTGACGTGTGACATTGCCGGGTCCTGAGCCAACTGGGCAGGTTCGCGCCTCCGCCGTCCTCCACTCCCACCACCCCTGCCCACTTGCGCCTGGCCTGCCGTTGTGGGCACATCGGGTCTCCGGGACCCCTGAGGGATGGCATTTGCGGTGTCGCCTGCCTCCTCCTGGGTGCCCGGAGAACCTTGTCCCTCCTGGACAGACTGGCTGTGTTGTTGAGTGCGGGCAGGGCTCCTGGGTGTCTCCTGGGATGTGTCAGGAATGGGGGTGGTGGTTGGCACAGTTGTACCTGACGCAGGTGCTGCAGGTGGTTGGACACCAGGGCCAGGTTGGTCTGGGTCATCCACGGAGTGGTGAGAGTCGTCGCTGCCGGTGGGGTCCTCTTCACGCAGAGCCTGGTCCTGTGAGTCTTCCCCCCCAGTGTTGGGGGGAGATCGAGGACGTTGCCCTGTGTGTGAGAGAGACAGTGTTAATTGTGTTACATGCAACATCCATGTTTCATTCATTTTTGATTTGGCACAGTTCCTCTGGGTGGTTGGATTTGGCTAGCATTCCTCTCACAGTGCACTTGTGCATGGGTATGTCCCTTGGCCACAGCTTTCGACACTTTACCTATGTGTGACACAATCTTAGTTGATGCATCTTTTGGGAACGCAGTCAGCAGTGTAGTGAGCGGGCGTAGCAAGCCATGCAGAGCCGCCTTACGTGTTGCACTGTACGTAGCCAAAGGGTGTTTTTTCCATGCTATTTGAGAATGCAGGTAGGTAACTTAACAATTTGTGACAGGGTTCTGACAAACACAGTGGGTGGGTATACTGGGTGTAAGGTTCTGTTTGTGCCTGCAGCACGGATGTACTTGTGCACAGATTGACACATGGCCCAGTGTTTATCAAAGGTTGAAGGGGGGTTCACACAGTGCCAAACCTTGTCTACATGCACACAGTCCACCTGCTGACGAGCGGACATGGCCACACCACCCAAGGGTGATTTCATCTCCCTCTGTCTCCCTTTCTCCCTCCCTCTGTCAGCCTCCTCCCTCTGTCCATCTCCCTCTGTCTCCCTTTCTCCCTCCCTCTATCAGCCTCCTCCCTCTGTCCATCTCCCTCTATCTCCCTGTCTCCCTCCATCTGTCAGCCTCCTCCCTCTGTCCGTCTCCCTTTCTCCCTCCCTCTGTCAGCCTCCTCCCTCTGTCCGTCTCCCTTTCTCCCTCCCTCTGTCAGCCTCCTCCCTCTGTCCGTCTCCCCTTCTCCCTCCCTCTATCAGCCTCCTCCCTCTGTCCGTCTCCCTTTCTCCCTCCCTCTGTCAGCCTCCTCCCTCTGTCCGTCTCCCTTTCTCCCTCCCTCTGTCAGCCTCCTCCCTCTGTCCATCTCCCCTTCTCCCCTTCTCCCTCCCTCTGTCAGCCTCCTCCCTCCCTCTGTGTGTCTCCCTGTGTCCACCTCTGTCTCTGTCCCTCTCTCTGCCCCTCTCCCTCCCTCTGTGTGTCACCCTCTGTCACCTCAGCCCAGCTTCCTGGGCACACACAGTTTGCACGTCTTTCAAAGGCCATTGGCTTGTTCATGTGGGTTTGTTTCTTCTCTGCCGGCACCCATTGGGCGGAGTGTCTGAGTCTGCGCTGCTGCTGTGGCGGTGTGTGCTGACACTCTTTCAGTGTGCTGCGTCTTCATTAGCTGCTGTTATGTGCAAATTGTGCCTTCATACCCATGTCATCCTGCAACACGGCCACCATTAGCAGGCAAAACAGTACTGTGTGGGGACACACTGTTTGTATGGCTGTGCCCTAAGCCATATGGGCTGAGGGCATTGTTGTGTGCTTCAGTGTTGCTCTATGTTAGTTTTGAGGCCCACCCTCCCGGCATCGGGGACATCCTGTCTTGTGTTGGTGTTTTGTGTGGCCTGTGACTTGGCATGGCCTTGCTTGGGGCATGGGGCATGGAGGCGCTAGTTCCATGTGTGTGTTTTTGGAGTGTGGTTGTGTCCGGTGCTGGCTTTGGGGGGGTTGTGTGCATGATTGGTATTTGGGTTGTATATGGCGTTCCCCCCATGTGAGGTGAGTTGTTTGTGTCCTCACCAGGCTCTCGGACTCCTTCTAGTCCGTCTACTCCCAACGGCGGCAGCGTGGCCATCACCTTCTCCTCCCAGGGATGGTAGTGTACCGGTCTGCGGGACGGACCTCCTCCAGTGATGTTGGCCTGGTTGTGGTCGTCCGTCATTTTGCGGCGGACCGTCCTCCGCAGATCGTACCACCTGGCTTGGCACTCATGTCTGGTCCTTCTGGTGGCCCCAACAGCATTCACGGAATTGACTATCCTCTCCCACATGGCAGATTTTTCGGATATGCTGGTCCGTCTGACCAATGTTCCAAAGAGCTGTGGCTCGACTCTGACGATTTCGTCGACAAGGACCTCCAGCTCCTCCTTTGTGAACTTTGGATTCTTGTTAGTGGGCATGGTGTGGGGTGTGGGTGTGGATGGTTGTGGGGGTGTGGGTGTGGATGTTTGTGGGTGTGTGAGTGTGGTTGTGCAGGTGTGTGTGTGTGAATGTGATGAGGGTGTGTTTGTGATGGTGGTTGTGTGAAGGAGTGCAAGTGTAAGGTGTATTGATGTATGTAGTATGGTGCAGTGCGTTGTCTCTGTGGTGTGGCAGTAGGGGATCTGTTGCAAAGGATCATGGTTTGTGTGTGCTGGGCCTTTTTATTGGTCCATTTGTGGGTGTGGCTGTGTTTTAACTTTGGGTGGGTGTGTTATAAGGAGTGGTAGTGGTTTGGGCCTCTGTTTAGCTGTTTGTCAGTTGCAGGTCAGTGTATAGGATGTATTTGGCCTTGTTGGATATGTTTTGTGGTGTTGTGTGCCTCGAATTGACTCTCCTTGTGTTTTTTTGGTTTGTCCTGGTTCAGTAGGAGTGTTTTTTGCGTCTGTACGGTGCGTACATGGGCCATGTTGTTGTACAGTGCTGTCCTTTGCTATGGCTTAGTACGACTCGTACATGCGCGATGTTGGGTGAGGGTGCTGGTGTGTGGGCCTGGGGTAGGGTGCGTACGAACACGGGCAGGGTGTTGGTCCGCACCGTCCATCGGTGGTGGTGTTTCGCACCGTACATACATACAGGGGGGGCTGGGTGTAGGATCCGTACATACACAGGTGGGGAGTTGGCATGCTCCATGCATACACGGGTGGGGGTATGGTCCGTACATACATGGGTGGGGTGGGGGTACGGTCCGTACATACAGGGGTAGGGAGTTGGTACGCTCCATGCATACACGGGTGGGGGTACGGTCCGTACATACACGGGTGGGGGTACGGTCCGTACATACACTGGTGGGGTGTTGGTACGCTCCATTCATACACGGGTGGGGTGTGGGTACAGTCCGTACATACACTGGTGGGGTGGGGGTATGGTCCGTACATACACGGGTGAGGTGGGAGTACGGTCCGTACATACACGGGTGGGGGTACGGTCCGTACATACACTGGTGGGGTGTGGGTATGGTCCGTACATACACGGGTGGGGAGTTGGTACGCTCCATGCATACACGGGTGGGGGTACGGTCCGTACATACACGGGTGGGGGTACGGTCCGTACATACACTGGTGGGGTGTTGGTACGCTCCATTCATACACGGGTGGGGTGAGGGTACGGTCCGTACATACACTGGTGGGGTGGGGGTACGGTCCGTACATACACGGGTGGGGTGTGGGTACGGTCCGTACATACACGGGTGGGGGTACGGTCTGTACATACACTGGTGGGGTGTGGGTACGGTCCATACATACATGGGTGGGGAGTTGGTACGCTCCATGCATACACGGGTGGGGGTACGGTCCGTACATACACAGGTGGGGGTACGGTCCGTACATACACTGGTGGGGTGTTGGTATGCTCCATTCATACACGGGTGGGGTGGGGGTATGGTCCATACATACACGGGTGGAGAGTTGGTACGGTCCATGCATACACGGGTGGGGGTACGGTCCGTACATACACTGGTGGGGTGTTGGTATGCTTCATTCATACACGGATGGGGTGTGGGTATGGTCCGTACATACACGGGTGAGGAGTTGGTACGCTCCATGCATACACGGGTGGGGGTACAGTCCGTACATACACGGGTGGGGGTACGGTCCGTATATACACTGGTGGGGTGTTGGTATGCTCCATTCATACACGGGTGGGGTGTTGGTACGCTCCATTCATACACGGGTGGGGTGTGGGTACAGTCCGTATATACACTGGTGGGGTGGGGGTACGGTCTGCACATACACGGGTGGGGTGGGGGTATGGTCCGTACGTACACGGGTGGGGTGGGGGTACGGTCCGTACATACACGGGTGGGGTGTGGGTACGGTCCGTACATACACGGGTGGGGAGTTGGTACGCTCCATGCCTACATGGGTGGGGGTACGCTCCATGCATATACTGGTGGGGGTTCGGCGCGTACATCCGCGGCCGTTGGGCATTTTGCGCATACAGGCGGGGTCTGTGGTGGGGTGTTCGGCGCGTATGCAGGCACGTGTCTCCATGGTTGCTATGGGAGTTCGGTCCGTACGGTGTTTTTTCCATACAGTTGTGAAATCGAAAGGACGGGAGTGATCGTACTTGCGCGGTCAGACTTCATTTTTCCGATTCCTACGGTAAATCGTCTAGGGATGTGTCGGACACAATTTCCGACCCGAGGACGTGTGGGGAAATTTTCCCGATGTGATTCGTATGGAGTTTTTCAACCATCAATACACCTTACACTTGCACACCTTCACACAACTACCATCACAAACACACCCTCATCACATTCACACACACACACCTGCACAACCACACTCACACACCCACAACCATCCACACCCCCACAACCATCCACACCCACACCCCCACAACCATCCACACCCACACCCCACACCATGCCCACCAACAAGAATCCAAAGTTCACAAAGGACGAGCTGGAGTCCCTTGTCGGCGAAATCATCAAGCCACAGCTCTTCGGAACATTGATCAGACGGACCAGCATATCAGAAAAAACTGCCATGTGGGAGAGGATAGTCAATTCCGTGAATGCTGTTGGGTCCACCAGAAGGACCAGGCATGAGTGCCAAGCCAGGTGGTACGATCTGCGGAGGACAGTCCGCCGCAAAATGACGGACGAGCACAACCAGGCCAACATCACTGGAGGAGGGCCGCCCCGCAGACCGGTACACTACCATCCCTGGGAGGAGAAGGTGATGGCCACGCTGCCGCTGTTGATAGTAGACGGACTAGGGGGAGTTCGAGAGCCTGGTGAGGACACAAACAACTCACCTCACATGGGGGGAATGCCATATAAAACCCAAATACCAATCATGCATGCAACCCCCCCAAAGCCAGCACCGGACACAACCACACTCCAAAAACACACACATGCCACTAGCGCCTCCATGCCCCATGCCCCAAGCAAGGCCATGCCAAGTCACAGGCCACACAAAACACCAACACAAGACAGGATGTCCCCGATGCCGGGAGGGTGGGCCTCAAAACTGACAGAGAGCAACTCTGCAGCACACAATAATGCCCTCAGCCCATATGGCTTAGGGCACAGCCATACCAACAGTGTGTCCCCACACAGTACTGTTTTGCCTGCTAATGGTGGCCGTGTTGTAGGACGACATGGGTATGAAGGCACAATTTGCACATAACAGCAGCCAATGAAGACGCAGCACACTGAAAAAGTGTCAGCACATACCGCCACAGCAGCAGCCCAGACTCAGACACTACGCCCAATGGGTGCCCGCAGAGAAGAAACAAACCCACATGAACAAGCCAATGGCCTATGCAAGACCTGCAAACTGTGTGTGCCCAGGAAGCTGGGCTGAGGTGACAGAGGGTGACACACAGAGGGAGGGAGAGGGGCAGAGAGAGGGACAGAGACAGAGATGGACACAGGGAGACAGACAGAGGGAGGGAGGAGGCTGACAGAGGGAGGGAGAAGGGGAGACAGAAGGAGACGGACAGAGGGAGGAGGCTGATAGAGGGAGGGAGCAAGGGAGACAGAGGGAGATGGACAGAGAGAGGAGGCTGACAGAGGGAGGGAGAAAGGGAGACGGACAGAGGGAGGAGGCTGATAGAGGGAGGGAGAAAGGGAGACAGAGGGAGACGGACAGAGGGAGGAGGCTGATAGAGGGAGGGAGCAAGGGAGACAGAGGGAGACAGACAGAGGGAGGAGGCTGATAGAGGGAGGGAGAAAGGGAGACAAACAGAGGGAGGAGGCTGATAGAGGGAGGGAGAAAGGGAGACAGAGGGAGACGGACAGAGGGAGGAGGCTGATAGAGGGAGGGAGCAAGGGAGACAGAGGGAGACGGACAGAGGGAGGAGGCTGACAGAGGGAGGGAGAAAGGGAGACGGACAGAGGGAGGAGGCCGACAGAGGGAGGGAGAAAGGGAGACAGAGGGAGACGGACAGAGGGAGGAGGCTGACAGAGGGAGGGAGAAAGGGAGACGGACAGAGGGAGGAGGCCGATAGAGGGAGGGAGAAAGGGAGACAGAGGGAGACCAAATCACCCTTGGGTGGTGTGGCCATGTCCGCTCGTCAGCAGGTGGACTGTGTGCATGTAGACAAGGTTTGGCAGTGCCTTAACCCCCCCTTCAACCTTTGATAAACACTAGGCCATGTGTCAATCTGTGCACGAGTACATCCGTGCTGCACGCACAAACAGAACCTTACACCCAGTATACCTACCCACTGTGTTCGTCAGAACCCTGTCACAAATTGTTAAGTTACCTACCTGCTTTCTCAAATAGCATGGAAAAAACACCATTTGGCCACGTACAGTGCAACACGTAAGGCGGCTCTGCATGGCTTGCTACGCCCGCTCACTACACTGCTGACTGCGTTCCCAAAATATGCATCAACTAAGATAGTGTCACACATAGGTAAAGTGTCGACAGCTGTGGCCAAGGGACATACCCATGCACAAGTGCACTGTGTGAGGAATGCTAGCCAAATCCAACCACCCAGAGGAACTGTGCCAAATCAAAAAGAATGAAACATGGATGTCGCATGTGACACAATTAACACTGTCTCTCTCACACAGAGGTCAACGTCATCGATCTCCCCCAACACTGGGGGGGAAGACTCACAGGACCAGGCTCTGCATGAAGAGGACCCCACCCGCAGCGACGACTCTCACCACTCTGTGGATGACCCAGACCAACCTGGCCCCTCTGGTGTCCATCCACCTGCAGCACCTGCGTCAGGTACAACTGTGCCAACCACCAACCCCATTCCTGCCACATCCCAGGAGACACCCAGGAGCCCTGCCCGCACACAACAACGCAGCCAGTCTTTCCAGGAGGAACAAGGTTCTCCGGGCACCCAGGAGGAGGCAGGCGACACCGCAAATGCCATCCCTCAGGGGTCCCGGAGACCCGATGTGCCCACAACGGCAGGCCAGGCGCAAGTGGGCAGGGGTGGTGGGAGTGGAGGATGGCTGTTGGAAGGCGGACCCCGAGGAGTCGGTGAGACCACCAAGGGGGGCCCTCGCACTGCACGAAGTAGCCGAGCGCTGCCGAGAAGTCTCCTGAGAGATCCTTCTCCTATCACGTACTAGCACAGTAACACCACCACACCGGACTCAAGGAGGTTGTCTCAAGACAAGCAATTCTTTATCATCAATAAAAGGTTACGAGTTCAATATTTACACGAAGGGATCGAGGGATCCACCAAAAGTCTCAATGTCTCTTTGGAAGGGTAGGGGTAGCGGGACAGTCTTTGGCAGGAATGTGGTACGAGGGTACCTGGGGCCCAGTTCTTATCCTCAAGCTGGAGGACCTCCGATCTCGGAGGGGTCGAGCCGCGACGGCGTCAGCAGGGCTCTGGCGTACAGTTCGTGGAGAGCCGCGATTCAATCAGCAGGGCTCTCAAGATGGTTTCTGCTCAGCTCGAGCCGCCACGTCGTCAGCAGGGCTCCGAGGAAGGTCTCAGCGAGGTGGGGCCGCGACGGCGTCTGCAGGGCTCCGATGTTCCAGGTGGTTCAGGACAGGTTCACAAGAGGGAGCCGCGACGCAGTCAGCAGGGCTCGTGATGGTTCCGACAAGAGTTCTTCTCCGTAGGGTCAGCCGCGATTCGATCAGCAGGGCTCTCGACTCCGGGATACAACTGCCGAGCTGTGGTGGGGTCGCCCCAGATATAGGTCTGGAGCCCTTTGATGTCCGGACCCTTGCGCCCGAGGGGGCGGAGTGGCCGGGTGGAGGTGGCCAGACGCCCAGCAGGAGAGGCGCCAGGCCCATGGGAGTTTGCAGGGCGATCACACCTCGAGAGGGGAGGACAGTTGGGGGTCCCAACGATACCGTCCTCCGCCGGGGGCGATGAATGGTTCCTGCGGCACCCCCTGGCCAGTCCGTGGTGCCTCGAGGTCGGGGCTTCGCTGGGGTCGAGGCCGGGTTGAGCGGGGTCGCGCCGGCTGGTGTACGGGGTGACGTAGATGCCAACAAGATGGCGGAGCCATGAGGAGCATGCGACCACGTGCAGTTCCAGGTGAAGGGCCTTGGAGCAGTTCAGACGGGTGGCCCGTGAAGGCCGGGGCGGGGAACGGCCACAGTCCAGGGGGGTTAAGGACCACGCCATGAGGCCGGGTCCAACAGGCGTCCCCCCCAGCCGAAGGCATGGAGAGTCACCCATCTCCTTGGGGATTCTCCTCGTCAAGGCGGAAGAAGCGGGACAGGCCGTCGGCGTTGGCGTGGTCATTGCCGGGCCGGTGTTCGACGTCAAAGTCCATCCCTTGTAGCGAGATGGACCATCGCAGCAGTTTGGGGTTCTCGCCCCGCATTCGCATTAACCATTGCAAGGGCCGGTGGTCGGTCTGGACCCGGAAGTGGGCGCCAAAGAGGTAGGGCCGGAGCTTCTTGAGGGCCCACACCACAGCGAAGGCCTCGCGCTCAATAGTGCTCCAGCGTTGCTCCCGGGGCAGTAGTCGCCGGCTGATGAAGGCCACTGGTCGGTCGAGCCCCTTTTCGTCAGTTTGGGAGAGAACGGCCCCGATCCCATACTCGGAGGCGTCCGTCTGTACCACGAACTCCTTCTGGTAGTCCGGGGCCTGCAGCACCGGAGCAGTACACATGGCCGTTTTGAGGGTGTCGAAGGCTGTTTGGCAGCGGGGTGTCCAGTGTACCTTCTTGGGCTGCTTTTTGGACGTTAACTCTGTGAGGGGGCCGACAATGCTCCCATAGTCCCGGATAAACCGTCGGTAGTATCCGGTGAGGCCCAGGAAGGCCCGGACAGCGGTCTGGGTAGTGGGGGGTTCCCAGGTCTGGATGGCATCTATCTTTGCTTGGAGGGGGGCCACCTGCCCGCTCCCCACTTGATGGCCCAGGTAGGTCACGGATCCGTGGCCGATTTGGCATTTGCTGGCCTTGATTGTGAGCCCGGCCCACTGGAGGGCGGCCAGGACGGCCTTTAGGTGGAGGAGGTGCTCGGCCCAGTGGTTGCTGTACACGGCAATGTCATCTAAGTAGGCCGCGCTGAAGGCCTCAAGCCCGGCCAAAACTTTGTTCACCAGTCGCTGGAAGGTGGCCGGGGCGTTCTTCATTCCGAAGGGCATCACCCGAAAGTGGTAATGCCCATCCGGAGTCGAAAAGGCGGATCTTTCTTGGGCGCCGGGGGTGAGCTGGATTTGCCAGTACCCGGCGGTGAGGTCCAGCGTGCTCAGGTAGCGAGCGGCCCCTAGGCGGTCGATGAGTTCGTCGGCCCGGGGTATCGGGTGTGCGTCCGTCTTGGTTACTACATTCAGGGCTCGGTAGTCCATGCAGAATCGCAACTCCGGGGGGTGGCCGGGAGCTGCGGCCTTGGGCACCAGGACGACAGGGCTGGCCCACGGGCTGTCGGAAGGCTCGATGACCCCCAGGGCCAGCATCTTCGCTACTTCGGCCTGGATGCAGGCCCGCACTCGGTCAGGCACCCGGTAGGCTCTGTGTCGTATGGGGGGGTTCTCCCCAGTGTCGACGTCGTGGACGCACCAGTGGGTCACCCCCGGGGTGAGAGAGAAGAGGGCTGCGTAGTCCCGCAGTAATCGCTGGCAGTCGTTGCGCTGTTCCGGGGTCAGGGACGAGGCGAGTTGGACCCCTTCGATCGATCCATCGTGAATGTCGGCTTGCAAGAGGTCGGGCAGGGGCTCGGAGTCGTCCTCGCCCCCTTCGTCGGTCGCCAGCAGCAGGCTCAGTTCGGTCCGGGCGAAGTGGGGTTTTAGCCTGTTAGCATGTAGGACCCGGAGGGGGTTCCGGGGGGACTCCAGATCGACCAAGTAGGTGACGGGACTTTTCTTCTCCACCACCTTGAAGGGCCCGGTCCACTTGTCCTGGAGGGCGCCGGGTTCGACCGGGGCCATGACCCATACTTTCTGACCTGGCTCGAATTCTACAGTAGAAGTGTTGCGATCGTACCACCGCTTCATGTCCTCCTGGCTGGCCTCGAGGTTGGCTTCGGCGAGGGCTCGGAACTTGCGGGTCTGGTTTCGGAGGGTCAGGAGGTATCGGTAGACGTCAGGAGGGGCGCCTCGGGGCTTCATCTCCCAGCCCTCCTTGACCAGACTGAGCGGTCCGCGGACCGGGTGTCCATACAATAGTTCAAACGGGCTGAACCCCAGGGACTTCTGCGGGACCTCCCGATAGGCGAACAGGAGGCAGGGCAGCAGGACATCCCATTTCCGCCTGAGTGGTTCTTCCAGGCCCTGGATCATCCCTTTCAATGTTCGGTTGAATCGCTCAACCAGTCCGTTCCCCTGAGGGTGATATGGGGTCGTGAACTTGTATGTGACCCCGCACTGTTGCCACAGGGACCGCATGTACCTGGAGATAAAGTTCGTGCCGCGGTCGCTCACCACTTCGCTGGGGAATCCCACTCGGGAGAAGATCCCCATCAAGGCCCGGCCTACCACAGGGGCCGTTATGGTTCTGAGCGGGACCGCCTCCGGGTACCTGGTGGCGTGGTCCACGAGGACCAGGATGAAGTGGTGGCCCAGGGCGGTTTGGGGGTCCAGGGGTCCCACCATGTCGATTCCGACCCGTTCAAACGGGGTGCTGACGACGGGAAAGGGCTGGAGGGGGGCCTTGACCCGACCCCCCGTCTTTCCGCTGGCTTGGCAGGTCTGGCAGGACCGGCAGTGGTTGTCCACATCTCTCCGCATCCGGGGCCAGTAGAAGTGGGTCACCAGACGACTGTACGTTTTGTCTTGCCCCAAGTGTCCGGCGAGGGGCACATCATGGGCCAGGTTGAGAAGAAACTCCCGGAAGCGGAGGGGGACCACCAACACGCGGCTGGCCCCGAGTTCTGCTACTTTCTGTTCACTGTACAACAGGCCCTCGGCCCAGTAGATCCAGTGGGTGCCGGTCTGGTCACCGTTGGCTTGCGCGGTCGCCTGCTGCCGGACCCCTTCGAGAGAGGGACAGGACTGTTGCTCTTGCTGGAACTGCTCTCGGGTGGGGCCCCCTTCGTGTTGCCATTGCGTCAGCTCTGGTAGGGCGCTCGGAGAAGTCATCTCTTCGGGGGAGGATTCGCTGGACCCAGGGTCGGTGTCCGCCTCCTCCTCGCTGCTGGCGGGAGGGGGTGTGAGCCCCTCGGGTCGGGCGGTCCCGGAGGTCGAGGATGAGCGGGGGGCCTGGGTGGTCATGGACCGGGTGATGGCGCAGGCCCAATCAGCCAGTCCCAACATTCGGAGGTGCTCTCGTCGTTCTACTTGAGCCCAGGGGGAACTCTCCAAGTCGTTCCCCAGGAGGCAGTCGACCGGGGCGTCGTCGCGCACTGTCACCTTCAGCAGGCCCGTCACCCCTCCCCACTCGAAGGGGACCAGGGCCATCTGGCATAGGCTTTCACTGTTGTCGGCCGTCCGGACAGGGCACAGCACATTCGGTAGAATCTGTTCAGGGGTCACCAGGTGGCAGCGGACAGCGGTGATACTGGCGCCGGTGTCGCGAAGGGCTTCGGCCCGTTGTCCGTTGACCGTGACCTGCTGCCGGTACTTCTGGGTGTTGGTTGGGATGGGGGTGCAGGGTACCATCTCCCGGCTACCCAGGCAGACCAGGGACATGGCTGCCGGCTCCCACTCAGTGTTTTCTCGGTCGAGGGCCTCTTCTTCCTCTTCTCCTCCCCCCAAGGCGGCGGCTGTCAGCTGCCGGGGCGGGGGCCCGCCGGCCCCGTTTCTTCGGTTCAGAGGGCAGGCCGGGTCGCTGGCAAAGTGTCCGGTTTGTTGGCAGCCATAGCAAGTCACTGGTGGCCGTGGTCCGGGTCGGGCCGGGCCCACCCTTCGTGCTAGGCTCGGGGAGAGATGTGGCTGCGGTGGCCCTCGAGGGGGGCCCCTGGGGGCCCCAGCGGGAGGGTCTCGGTTCCTGTTCGGCCCTCCCCCCCACTGCGCTGGCGTGGGGGTCCGTTGGGGTTCCTCTGGTACTCCCCCATTGAGCTCCGGGGGACCCGGGAGTTGACCCATCGATCGGCCTCGACGGCCAGTTTCCGCGGGTCGGTCATTTTGCTGTCGAGGAGGTGCTGTCTCAGCTCCACGAAGCAATTGTTGGAAAGATGTTCCCACACGATGAGGTCGACCAGCTGCCCGTAGGTGGTTACTTTGCTGCCTTTGATCCACCCTTCTAGGGCCCGACTAAAAAAGTCCACATATTCCACCCATGTGGTACCCGGGATTTTCTTGCAGTCTCGGAACCGCTGGCGGTACATCTCCGCTGTTAGCCCGTAGCGGGTGAGCAGGGCCTCCTTCATGTGATCGTAGGAGGTCATCACTTCCTCCGGTAGCTGGAGCAGCGTGTCCCGCCCTTCACTCAGGAATCGCCCCCACAGGCCTGCGCCCCAGTCTTTTCGGGGCACTCGATGGGAGGTCATGGCCACCTCATAGGCCTTGAACCATTGTTGGATATCGTCATTTTTGTAATACTCCTTGACGACCTCCTTCGGGATATGTACTTTGGCCTCGGCAGGCGGTAGAGTGTCTCTCGTACTGGGGGTGTTGGTCCCTCCGTTCTTGGCCTTGATCTCGAGCTCCTTGAGGCTGCGCTCGTGCTCAAGGGTGAGCTTCTTTTCCTCCAACTCCCGGTGTCGTCTCTTCTCTTCTATCTCTTCTTGAAGGCGTAGCTGCTCGAGGGCCAGTTTCTTTTCTGCCAGCTGGAGTTCGCCGTCCAGTCGCAGTCGGGCGAGCTCTAGCTCGTGGCTCCGGACCTTTTCCCGCTCTCGTATTTCTTCTTCGGAGAGGCCGGTTTCTAGGCTCTTTCGTCCTCCGGTTGCCGGGGTCAGTGCGGTTGCTGTGGTCTCCGTCAGGGGCAAGGGCCCTTCTTCCTGGGAGGGGCCTGCCCTGGCCTCCAGCCATGTCCTCAGAGCTTTCTGCATCTCTTCCTTGGTACCGAGGCTGGTGGTTGCAATGCCTTTGTCTCTGCAGAACTGTTTTAATTCTTTGTGCGTATATTCTTCCAGCCGTTCGGGCTGGAACTCCATTGTCGCGTTGTTTTCCTGGCTGCTCATGATGCTATCCGTTTGGATGGGTAGCTAGTGGGTACTGGCTGGTACGTACTGCGTTCGGCTCGGATCCCGTCGCTGGCCACCAAATGTTGGAAGGCGGACCCCGAGGAGTCGGTGAGACCACCAAGGGGGGCCCTCGCACTGCACGAAGTAGCCGAGCGCTGCCGAGAAGTCTCCTGAGAGATCCTTCTCCTATCACGTACTAGCACAGTAACACCACCACACCGGACTCAAGGAGGTTGTCTCAAGACAAGCAATTCTTTATCATCAATAAAAGGTTACGAGTTCAATATTTACACGAAGGGATCGAGGGATCCACCAAAAGTCTCAATGTCTCTTTGGAAGGGTAGGGGTAGCGGGACAGTCTTTGGCAGGAATGTGGTACGAGGGTACCTGGGGCCCAGTTCTTATCCTCAAGCTGGAGGACCTCCGATCTCGGAGGGGTCGAGCCGCGACGGCGTCAGCAGGGCTCTGGCGTACAGTTCGTGGAGAGCCGCGATTCAATCAGCAGGGCTCTCAAGATGGTTTCTGCTCAGCTCGAGCCGCGACGTCGTCAGCAGGGCTCCGAGGAAGGTCTCAGCGAGGTGGGGCCGCGACGGCGTCTGCAGGGCTCCGATGTTCCAGGTGGTTCAGGACAGGTTCACAAGAGGGAGCCGCGACGCAGTCAGCAGGGCTCGTGATGGTTCCGACAAGAGTTCTTCTCCGTAGGGTCAGCCGCGATTCGATCAGCAGGGCTCTCGACTCCGGGATACAACTGCCGAGCTGTGGTGGGGTCGCCCCAGATATAGGTCTGGAGCCCTTTGATGTCCGGAACCTTGCGCCCGAGGGGGCGGAGTGGCCGGGTGGAGGTGGCCAGACGCCCAGCAGGAGAGGCGCCAGGCCCATGGGAGTTTGCAGGGCGATCACACCTCGAGAGGGGAGGACAGTTGGGGGTCCCAACGATACCGTCCTCCGCCGGGGGCGATGAATGGTTCCTGCGGCACCCCCTGGCCAGTCCGTGGTGCCTCGAGGTCGGGGCTTCGCTGGGGTCGAGGCCGGGTTGAGCGGGGTCGCGCCGGCTGGTGTACGGGGTGACGTAGATGCCAACAAGATGGCGGAGCCATGAGGAGCATGCGACCACGTGCAGTTCCAGGTGAAGGGCCTTGGAGCAGTTCAGACGGGTGGCCCGTGAAGGCCGGGGCGGGGAACGGCCACAGTCCAGGGGGGTTAAGGACCACGCCACGAGGCCGGGTCCAACAATGGCGGTGGCCCGAACCTGACCAGTTGGCTCAGGACCCGGCTATGGCACACGTCAGAACCATCCTGGACGCATACCGGCGTGCCTCCAGAGGCATCGCCCAGGTAGTGGAGACCCTCAATGAGATGAAGGCCCTGCAGGTTGAGCATCATGCCAGGATGGAGGCAAGACATGCAGAGCACTTGAAGGTGCAGAGGGACCTGAGCCAATCCCTCCGTCAGATCGCCCAAAGCCTGGCAAACCCTCCCTGTGCCACCAGGCGTAGAGCAGCACCACACACAGGGAGGAAGAGGATTCATCTGACGGAACGTCCCTTGCACCGTCAAGCCAGGCGTCTGAGGGTCCCCGCAGGAAGGTGGGTCGTCCATGCAAAAGACCGTGAGAGTCAGCGGTACATCACCATCTCCCAGGTCACCTGGCCTGGCACCTGGCCCTATGGCCCAACAGCAGCACAGCAGCAATGGACATTCTCTGCCACATGGCCTTGCTGGTCACTGTCTGACCAATGTTGACAAAGACTGTGGCACAGACTCTGATGACTGACAATGGCAAGGACACCAACTCCCCCTGTGAACTTTGGATTCTACACTCCCGCCAAGCACCTCTTGTCACCCCCCCAAACACGTACCCCAGCACTAATAAAAATCATCACAATCACAAGATGATGCCGTCATTTTGCATTATTCCACTACATGTGTGTGTTGTAAAGTCAAACCATGCCTGATTTCTGAATTAACTCCGAACCACCATACCCTGGGGTCTGAGTCTGGCACAGGACACACATGGGTCGTACCATCCAAGACAGACATGGAGCACCATACTCACCCGTGATGGGCCCAACCAGCTGAGGGGGTGCCCGCACAACTGTGCCCACAGACCTATTTAGAAGAGCAACAGTCATGAGCAGAGGTCAGGGATCATGTGGAGTGTCCTGGGGTGGAAGTCCCAGGTATGTGTAGACATGTGGCAGAACCATGTCCTGCATGCTTGAGTCAGGTGGATGTGGAGAATGGTGGGCCAGCCAAGGTTGGATGCATGGAGATGGCACAATTGGGTGTTGGATCACAGTGCCACAAGGTTGTGTTGTGGGTGTGGGCTGCATCCTGAGGGTGTGCGTGGATTGAGAAGGTCATCCTGCAGCTGGCAGTGATCCACTCCCCCATCTCTGTTGGACGTTGATGTGGCCTGGTCGCCGGATGTAGTAGCAGAGCTGTGCAGATGCACCCTGGATGTGGACAAGTATCATGGGATTTCTAACGCACATGTCCGTAGAGTGCAGGGTAGGAGTACACACGGATGCCATAGTTGACCTGGGGGATGGTCTCCCTCTTGCCTTGAGGTGGATGGGACTGGGGATCTTGTGCATAATGCAGAGTGTGCTGCCGCATGAGGCACAGATGCTGCTGATCAGCATATCTCATGTCAGCAAGCAATCCATGATGGACACCAGCTCGTTTGCGTGGACACTGGGTGCCCTTGCAGCAGGGCCTGCAGCAGCCTGCGCCATGTCAAGGAAACAATGCCACAAGTAGCACACAAAGACAAGGATCTCAGGAAGGAACCATGCAAAAGGTGTATGTCAAGGAAGGAATGTCTGGTTCAACATGGCACACACACAATGGATTCACATGCGGCACAGTGGCCGTCGTGGAGACTGACATGCCACAAAACCTACACAGCCATGGACAACATGCACAATACAGAATCTAATCCCTGACAAACAGCTTGCATCTTGCTACTCTACACATAGACTCATATGCACCATCTCTGAGAACAATGCCAGACATGCCGCATGCACAGTGGCAACAGACCACCATTGACAGAGATGAGGCACCTTGGAGGCAGAGGGACACCTTTATTACTCATGTGTGTCGGAATGCTAATGCAACTCTGTCAACACATACACAGGTCATGTGGATGAACCCGTGGGACCAACACTGGCACCCCCCTTAGCACCACAGATGCTGGAAATCCATGGCACTGGCACACAAGTGACGGGTTACAGCTAAACACCCCCTGCTGCTCACGGAGAGCCTGCAATACACCATTGAGCCCCTAATGGGAAATTCACACACCATGTCAACCCGGTGCAACCTGTATGTTTCCGAGGTCAGTGTTACACACATTGATGGCTCCATCACAATCCCATTACAGATGACTGTCACCAAGTCTGACCATCAATTCAGGTGAATTCTGCTCCAGGTCATGTGCCCCATGGTGATTCTACATGTATGCTAAGTAACCAAACATGAACAGGAGCAGTGCACACACATTCAAAACAAATACCACTCCCAAAAAGCCGTGCTGCATCCCTTACCCGAAGGAGATTTTCAAACTTGTCCGTGCATGTAACGCTGATTCAGCACATGTTGCTGTGTTCATGAGGAATAGCAGGAGCACAACGATGCCACCAGCAGACAATGATGACTCTGGAAAAACATTCTTCTATTGCACCTTCACTCGAGTGACACATCCAATCACACCTCAGACTCACTTGGAAGACATGCAGATGGACACACACATTGCAACACATGCCACACACAGCCCAATGCGTGCACACTCAGACACTGGAACTCACCACTAAGCAAAGAAGTCGCATATGAGCCGACTCCGCATGTCCTCTGCCGCATCATCCTCCTCCACATCACTTGCCTCGTGACCAAGCCCTTCATCCTCCACGGGTGGATGGTCCTGCTCATCTGGATCCAGGACGAGTGGCACAGCTTTCTCCACTGCCATGTTGTGCAGCATGCAGCACACGAGGAATATCTTGCAGAGCTTCACCGGTGCATATGGGAGTGCCCCACCGGTCTTGTGGAGGCAACAGAATCGGCTCTTCAGGCGGCCAAACGTCCTCTCTATCACTCGCCTGGTCCGCCCATGGGCGTTGTTGTAGCGATGATCGGCAGCCGTGCGGGGGATGCGGAGAGGCGTGATCAGCCATGGCATGTTGGGATAGCCAGCGTCCCCTACATGGAAACATCATGGACAAGAGTGGGTCAGGAGAAGCAGTAAGACAGGAAGATGACGTTAAATACAGGACTGCCAGAGTATATCCACCAACAATACATGCTCGTTCGTTGCGCAGCTGCAGCATCATTTCAGGCACCCTGCAACGCCTCATGATGTACGCATCGTGTGCTGATCCTGGAAAACGAGCACAGACATGTGAAATCACCATGTTGGCAAGACACACCGCAAGGGCATTAATGGAGTGGTAATGCTTGCGGTTATGGAAGGCTACCTCCTGTGCCTCTGGTGGTACCAAAGCCACATGTGTTCCATCTATGGACCCAATGACATGGGGTATCCCTCCCAGGGCATAGAACTCACGCTTGACAGCTGTCAACTGCTCAGGAGTTGGGAATTTTATGAACTCATCAAGGTGCTCCAACATGGCCTCTACAAAATCATGCAGAACACGGCTTAACATGGTTTGGGACATCCCACCGACATGGGCAATGGTATGTTGAAAGGTACCCGTGGCCAAGAAATGTAGGGCTGCCATCACCTTCACCTTGGGTGTCAGTGCACCAGGATACCTGTGTAGCGGTTGGAGGTGTGCTGCCAGCCGTGTCGTCAAGTCCTCAATCAAACGTTGGGGGAAGCGGTAGCGGCGTATACAGTCATTTTCCCGCATGTCAGCCAAGTCCGGAATTGCTCGAGGGAGAGGCGGAGCCCTGCAGTGAATTAGAAGGGACAACGAAGAGTGAGTACAATACACCACCAATGTCAATGTACTGAGCACATGGTCAACAGGCAATACACATATGCTACATACAGAGTCAGGTCTGTGCAATATGCCCTGGACATGTATGCCAGCCATGTGACACTCCTACCAAGAGACAGCTCCAAACGTTTATTCTCAACCTCATAATGCCATGCCATGAAACTAGCTGTGGGCCAGTGTAAGTGAGCAGGCAGACGCATTGCAGGAGTTACAGACAACCAAATATGTGCAGAGGAAGGATGTTCATTGTACAGACAGGTTGCGGAACACTAGAGGCACAGGTCACAGGTAATAGAAAAAGGACAGACCACACACCTTGCCATGAAGGATTACATTTCAAGAATGATCCCACATACATTGAGAGGATGCAGATATGTCCTTGTTTTGAAACTCTGTGTCGATGCATACACACACACCTTACGTCGGATTCCACATGTGGCCTGGTATGCGTAACACTGTGCCATGGCCATCTACACACAGACACATGTTGGTTGCAGCAACTGCAGATGCATTTGACCAAACACCTACAGCAAGCTAATGGGAACACACGACACATACATGACATAGTCACATCGTGCAACGCGGGTAGTCACATGTCAGGTGTGAAAACCCCTGTAGCTGGCATCAGGGGACAGTTGTGTGTGTTGTTGACTGTGCCATGGCAGTGACGCTTTTCACAAGTGTTCTGTACTTCATGCACACATGTCAAAGGAGTGAAGGGGATGTCTGGCACATAGTCCACCATCACACATGACATCTGTACACATCTCATCATACATCTATTGCATTCACAACTCAGGAGTAATGTGCCACATTACAGCCTGACACACCTGTGCCCCACACATGTAGTACTGCACAGACAATGCCTTGATGTCCAGCCTTGGAAAAGTATGTCAGCTCTATTCCTTTCTGTGTGCTGCCTGTCACCACTGTCAGGTGTGAAATGCACCGTACATGCGCTCTGAGGGCGTGTGTACGTTCCCCATCACAATGGGAGTGCTGCCGTAGGCCTCCCCATAGTGAAACGGTCCGTACACGCATGTGTACGGGGTGTATCACTATGGGTACGCATACGCGAGCAAAGCCATAGTGAAACGGAGGGGGCGCTAGAGGGCGCACAGCGGAATGGCTGCCTCCTGAGACAGCTCCGCCGGACGGGGAACGAAAATGGCGCAAAAAGCATGACAGAGGAAGCGCCGCGGCCAGAAACACATCGCAGCAATGGTCGGAAGCTGCCCTTCACGGAAGGGGGTTGTGAGGGTCGATCGAGAGCCCCGCTTTCCCTGAAAAAACGAACTCCAAAGCTTTCGGGCGTGCGAGGCTAACGGCTCCCAAGATGGCGGCGCCCACCGACACGAAGACGCGCTCTGAGTGGCGTCGGCATTGCCGATAAGGAAGGACGCTGGTGAGGGACGCGGTCGCCGCCTGAACACTACAAGCTCACTCCTGACACGTTGCGGGAGCCCCGGGGGCACAGGCACGGACTGCGGTGCGCGGAGGGGGCCCCGTGAGAGCCTCCACGCTGGCCGCCTGCCCGATTGACCGCGGAGGAGGCGGGGGCTCGGCGACGATGTGACCGCATCGGCGGAGGTGCATAACGCTGTGCTGCGGCGGGGGCTGCGAGAGCGGAGAGGTGAGGAGACTGCTGGGACCCCCGTTGCGGGACCGAGGAGCGCCTCGCCGGCCAATAGGGAGGACATCTGCTGCAGGCTGGCCTCGTGAGCATGGTGGACCCGGGCGGTGGAGAGATCCACGTGCGCTGCGCCCAAGACCGGCACATATAGAGCCCAGCGGATGGCGGTGAGTGTGTGAGACTGCTGGCGGAACGGAAATAGCTGGGCCACGTACTGAATGCAACTGCGCTGAATGGCGGCACTGGGACCCATGCGGGACGGAGGGCTGGAATGAGGAGCTGAACAACGGAACCATTGCAGAGAGCTGTGAACCTGCCGTTCGGCTGTGACACCCCCGGTCTCCGTCTGCGGAGGGCCCGATAGGTGATCTTAGTCGGCGGGGCCCAGGGGGCCCAGCGGCGCACTCGGACACTATGGGAAAGCCGGAGAAGACACAAACGAAGCTCCCCTTTGAAACCAAGCGCCAGACCAAAGGCGCCACTCTGCCACCAGACGACGCAACGGGGGCTGACGACACAACGCCACAGGGCATGGCGGAGGCGCTGAGGGCCATCCAGCAGAGCTTACAGGACATACATGGTAAACTTGATACCATCACACTGCGTGTCGACAACATGGCGGCGAAGCTGGATGCGCACGGAGAGCGGCTAACGGAGGCAGAGACCCGAATCGGGGCACTGGAGGACGCCTCCCAAACCACCACTCAAAAATGTACGGAGGCTGAGAGACTGCTGGAGGCGATGAGGCAAAAGACGGAGGATTTGGAAGCGCGCTCAAGACGCAATAATGTGAGAATCACGGGGGTTCCGGAATCTACCAACACGGGCCGGATGGAAACGTATGTTGAGGAGCTGATTAAGGACGTTGTGGGCGCGGAGCACCTGTCCCCAATGTTCCTCATTGAGCGAGCACACAGGTCGCTGGCTCCAAGGCCAAAGCCTGGGGCACCCCCGCGGCCCATAGTCGCCAGAGTCCTCAACTACAGGGACCGTGATGTTGTCCTTCGAATAGCGCGTGAGAAACAGCAGATCACGCACCAAGGAAACAAACTGGCATTCTACCCGGACTTCACCCTCACAGTCCAACAAGCGCGGAAAGAGTTCAATCCGGTAAAGAAAAAGCTTCGTGATATGGGGGTTGACTACGCCATGCTCTACCCTGCCCGGTTGCGGATAACGCACGACGGACGTGCGGTACTGTGCCACTCCCCCCGAGAGGCGTCTGAACTTATCAAAAAAATCGGAGCTAAGCGCAAAGAGAGACAGAGAGTTGAGGAAGCCACGGACGCTGACTAAATTATTGTGCACAAGGACCACCGAAGACCGGCGCAGCTGCTCTACACCACGTGCTGAACACGCGACCTCGACGGGGTGAATAACGGAGGGCGACAGGGCAGACGAGGAGACTTCCACCATGGCACAGACTGCGAGTGCATTTGCTGTGAATGACCACGCCGGGGCCTCTGAAGGGCTGGACGCCGGTAAAACTGCTACTATACAAGTCGGGGTGGTGCTGCAGGAGCTCCAGATCGCGGAAGTTCAGGGGTAGGATTCCCCTATCGGACAGAGACCGCACACAGTTGGAAACGGCCGCTCCCTGAGGGGCAGGCGTTCGTTCTGTCGAGGATGGCAGACAAACCACCCAGATGAACAGCGTGAGAAATGAGCCCTGACTGCCAGGACTATACCATAGGTATGTGGGTCAGGTGCGGGTGGAGGGAGGAGCGGATGGCTGGGAAAAAGACTCTCTGCTAGCAGGACAGTAATGCTACAAATGGGACGCTGTGAACGTTGCTGAGACTGCGACAGACCCTGGGGAGGGTCGATACGATGCTTACATAGATGTGGGATCCTTGGGGTCCTGAACAGGGATTTGTCCCCGTCCACATCCATTAAGTTGGATGGAGAGGTGTGATCTAGGCGGTCCCCCAACGAGGGAGATCCCCGAATCCAGTTACCTTAATGTTTGACATTAGTTATGGGGTATGTCTTTGGCATAGTTGGGGTGCTGAAGTGGGTGGGGGGAAGCGGGATACGGTTGGGAAGTTGCAATGTTGGTCACTGTGCATGAGACGCATCGCTGAATTCCGAGTAAATTTGCTCAGGTTACTGAGGGTCCATACCCACTGCGACAGCTATAGGGACGCGCCCGCTGGGTGTAGGGGTGATTGCTGTATGACTGATACTGCTAGGAGATGGCTGATAGCGGAGTAGGTGCGAGATTGCTTCGATTAATCACATGGAATGTCCGAGGGCTTGGCAACCCCAAGAAAATCAGGCAAACACTGGCGTACCTGGACAGACAGCGCGTAGATATTGCACTCATACAGGAGACACACTGCGCACCGTCACGCCGAGTTAATGTGGGCCGTAGGTGGGCTGAGTCCGTACACTATTCCTCTTACTCCTCCTATGCACGGGGGGTGATGGTATTGATAAAAAAAGGGCTGAAATATACCATTGAGTCGGTTGAGAAGGATGACATGGGACGGTTTGTTATTCTGACTGGTCTCCTGCGGAGACAGAGACTGGCTGTGGTGAATGTCTACGGGCCTAACGTGGACGATCCGCAGTTCTACCAATCGCTGTGGAGCAAACTGCGCGACCTCCAGGCTCCCCATGTGGTGTGGGGTGGAGACTTTAATATTGCGCTCTGCGATGACTTTGACCGCTCTGGGGCGACAGCGGAGCCACATAGGCACGCCCTCCATGTCCTACAGGACATAATGGTTGATAAGGCGCTTACTGATATTTGGAGGCATAGACATCCGGATGACCTAGAAGCCACTCATGTGACTACGTCGCGCGGTAGCTGGTCTCGTATAGACTACTGGCTGGTCTCGGGCGACGTTGCACGATGGACAAGGGAGGTTCGTCACCTGCCTAGAACGCTATCCGATCATAGCCCGGTGCTCCTCGCCTTGGAGCTCCCGGACTACACGCCACCTCCGTTCAGTTGGAGATTCAATGCTAAAGCACTCATAGACCCCCTGTACACTGATACCATCGGGCAGGCGATACAGGAATACTTTGACAATAACGCGCCTACAGCGACCGACCCGGGAGTGCTCTGGGAGGCCTGCAAGGCTACTATACGCGGCGTCTGCATCAGCACCAATGCAGGCATACTTAAAGACATCCGACGGCAAATCGGAGCCAAAGAGGATAAACTCCGAGTCCTAGAACGCGACTACGAACGCACACAAAATGCTCGGCTACTGGGGGACATTCGGACTACACTGTCCGAGTTTCAGAGCCTCGCGGACGATGAAATTAAATATACCATGAAACGACAGATTGCAAGGGCCTATGGGGAGGGCGGCAGACCAGGAGGGCGACTGGCGGCTAAAATATGTGAGGGACGTGCGCCGCAGAACATACAGGTGATCCGTGGACGATGGGGGGACCGACATTATGGCGAGCAAGAAATACTGGGGGAATTTATGGATGCATACGGAGAGCTGTATGCCTCCAGGCCTACGGCCGCTGAGGCTGAAATCGGGGAGTACCTCGAAGACGTGGCGATAGCGTGGCTATCGGACACACATCGCGAATATCTATCCCAACCTATCACAGTAGAGGAGGTCACGGAAATAATTAAGTCACTGCCGAATGGTAAGGCTCCGGGCCCCGATGGCTTTACATGCGAATTTTATAAGGCGTTTGTTGACCAGCTGGCCCCCCGTCTAGTGGAAATGTATGGAAACGCACATGAGCAACAGCGACTGCCGCCCACATTGCGGGAAGCAATACTACTGGCCCTCCTCAAGCCACAGAAAGATCCGGAGCTTTGTGACTCCTATAGACCACTGTCCCTCATAAACGTGGATAACAAGATCTTAGCTAAATTGCTTGCTGCACGTCTGAACCCGCTGATGCCCAGACTGATCTTGCCTGACCAGTCTGGATTCATACCAGAACGCTCCACTGCTCACAATACGCGGACACTGTTTGCGCTTGCGCATTACTTAACACCTGAGACGAAGGCGGCGGCGGTCTTCCTAGACGCAGCCAAGGCCTTTGATTCTCTAGAATGGAAATATATGACTAAGGTGTTGCGGAGGATGGGATTCCCACTGGCGTTCCTTCAATGGATCCACTTGCTATATGATGCACCTGTGGCGAGGATTAGGGTGAATAACTATATTTCAGACACCATTGCTATACGTAGAGGGACGAGACAGGGATGCCCGCTGTCCCCTCTTTTGTTTGCTATAGCACTGGAGCCGCTCGCCTGCAAGATAAGACAGGGACATCATTATTCGGCCCTGCAGTTTCCGCAACGGCCGTTGCACATCTCCCTGTACGCAGATGATATGCTACTCTATGTGAGGGACCCACAGACCAATCTGAATCCACTTTTGAGGGAATACATAAAATTTGCACGTAAATCTGGGGTCACCATAAATTGGGCCAAATCCCTGATTATTCCCTTGACTGATACCACGCACCCGCACCCCATAGATTATCCCTTGGAGTGGAAAACGGACCCGATAAAATATTTGGGGGTATGGTTTCACAGGGACCCGGAAATTGTTATCAGGTCTAACTACGGGACGGCGATTGACACACTGGAGGAGAGGGTGGGAAGATGGATTCAGCTGCCTTTATCGCTGGCTGACCGTATTGCTATCGTCAAGATGGTGCTCCTGCCGAAGCTACTTTACCTGTTCACTAACATCCCTATACACCCCCCAATGGAGGTGTTCCGCAGGATTACCTCGTTGGTCCTCCGGCTTGTTTGGGCGGGAAAGACGGCCAGGGTGGAGATGCGGACACTCACGCTACCGTACAGTCAAGGAGGGTTCGGGGTCCCAGACTTCTATCATTATTACCTCTGTGCGCAGGCACAGTACGCACACTACTGGTACCACAGGATCCCATTTCTCACCCACACTGCGATAGAAGAGGGGGATGCGCTGCCTGTCCCACTCGAGGCGATTATCACCCATCGTAGACCGCCACTGCATACGCAAGACATAAACACCATTGACACAACGAACAAAGCATGGCATACCATGGGCAGACTGGCCAATAAGCTGCCGCTGTATGCCCCGGCGCTCAGGCTCCAATGGCATCCGGCTATATCAGTAACGCAAGAAAGAGTGGGATTGGACTTGCTGCGGCAGGTAGGCATTGACACAGTAGGAGATTTGTACGATAACGGGACTTTTAAAACACTTGAACATCTCACATTCATCAGTAACATGTCTACGCTATTTCGCTTCAATTATTACCGGCTGCAAAGAGCCGTGAAGGAACTGTATCCAGATTACCCGCTGGAACCGAAAGAGCTGACTGCGTTGCAATGGCTGATCACCACACCTGCTAAACGACACCTGGTGTCTACACTCTATACAAAACTACAGGGGGACATAGCGGGGAACACGCACACCTCAATGGAGAAATGGAAGAGCTGTCTAGATACACAGCTAACAGAGGAAGAGTGGACGGTTGCCTGCACCCTGACGGGAATGCTGACGCCCAATGGTAATCTCCGCATACTACATTTTAAATACCTGCACCAAACATACTACACACCGGCTAGGCTACACCGTTATGGGCTGCGTGGGGATGCTAGATGCGAGCGATGTGGGGCTGATGGTGCAGATTTTATACATCTGGCGTGGTCGTGTGAGGCGGTGGGGAGATACTGGGAGCAGGTGACGAGACTGCTGGGGGCCATGGTGGGAAGTGAGGTGCGCTGTGAGGCTAAGACCTGTTTGCTAGGGTTGCTGCCCGAGATACGGGCCCTAAAGCGCAGATTTTGCATGATTGCATTACTAATGGCCAAAAGAAGGGTATCGCTCTGTTGGTATGGAAAGAAGGTCCCAAAACTGAAAGACTGGCTCACGGACCTAACGTACTGTAGGGATACCCTGAGGACCTACGAAGAGGAGCTCCCAGCTGGATCAACACCCAGAGACTACTGGGTATATTTAACTCAATATCTGCAAAGTGTTTCCGTAGACTCACCAAGCGATTGACATATGAGTGGAAGGGTGGTGGGGGTGGAGGACCTCTGGTTAAGACACAAACCAATGATTCGGATGAAGGATGCTGTTGTGCTGTGACCGAAAAGTTTTGATTCTTGTTCGATTGTAAACAATTACAAATGCCAATAAAAAAAAAAAAAAAAAAGCCATAGTGAAACGGCCCGTACACGCGTGTGTACGGGGCGTATCACTATGGGTACGCATACGTGAGCAAAGCCATAGTGAAACGGCCCGTACACGCGCGTGTACGGGGCGTATCACTATGGCTTTGGTCGCGTATGCGTACCCATAGTGATACGCCCCATACACACGTGTGTACGGGCCGTTTCACTATGGCTTTGCATGTGTATGCGTACCCATAGTGATACACCCCGTACACGCGCATGTACGGGCCGTTTCTATGCATTTGGGGTGCCCCAGGGCCCTGGAACTCACCGTACCTGTGTGTGAATGTCCAAATTACATAGGGGACACATGAGGGACAAGTATAAAGCCCTACATGCATGCTGGTTGTCATGGAGACCGAGTTTAAAGTTTGAATTTTTTTCATCAGGTGCCCAGCAAAAGTCGGTTTGAAAGAATCTACTTTGTTGCAAAGTGGTTGTCGAGTTGACATCATGCTCAAGAAAAAAAAAAGCTAAGCCACTGACTGTGTTAGGTTTAAAGGGATTGGAGAAAACATAGGATGCAAATGTGAGTGACCAATCACTCTGTACTCCTGTGAATGAAGGAGGTAGATATAAGGCAGCCAGGTTCCATGAGAGAGCACTTGCCTGCACATCCTTTGATTCAACTACACTGCTGCTGCTCGTGAATCCTCTGGCACCATGTCCAGGTCTGTGGAGAGGGCCCAGCCTTTCACCCAGGAGGAGAACCAAGCCCTGCTGGATGTGATCCTCCCACAGTACCCTATGCTGTATGGTCGACCAGGGGTTCAGGTGAGTGCTGAGTCCACTAGCAAAGACTGTGACCCTTTTTTGTGACTGTGACTTCTGCCATTGTGTCCAGGTGTAACACACATGCAATGTACTGTAGGGTGGGTCCCGGGTGGGGGAATGCCTAATGTCTCCCAGCCAGAGCATGCTGTGGTGCATGTCTGCTCTCCTCACTTGCATTGTGTGTACTGTGACAATCACTGCATGTGGCATTACACATTCTGCCTGTCTAATCCTCCTGGGAATGTTGTTACTACAGTCCTTATGTGAATCTGTGGACCCCCAGTGTGACAGGTGGCAGTACCACAGATGTGTGTGTGTTTAGTGTACATGTGCTGAGAGTGTACAAATGATGTGTTTGTCCCCTGGACATTGGTGTGTGTGTGTAAGTCCCCTGTCATGTGGGTGAGTGCATATGTGGAGTGTAACACCCCAGCTGCATGAAGGATGGATATACCCTGCCCATCTGATGTGAGCAGGGAGCAGTGCTGTGTGTCTGCAGTGATGGGCCAGCCCCACACCTGTGACACCCCCCAGTCTAGTGGCACATGTGCAGAGTGAGGTGTGTAGCTGCAGTTGGCAATGGCAGGTGATTGTCCTGTGGCTGTGTGTGTCTGTGTACTCTGCTGAGGGCGCCTCAGTGGCCTGTGGCATGTGACTGCTTTGAGGTGCTGCACATAATCCTGGTGTCGCTTGTGATGCACAGTGTGAGCCTGGATGATTGATTGTGTCGTACCCCTCATGCCACCTGTGTACTCTACAATGCCACCTAGTGCTTTTTGCCTTCCACAGAGGAAAGTGTCCCTATGACACAGATGTAATGAGCGTGATGCATTCTATGCCCTGTTAAAACCAGCCAAATTGCTCTAATGTGTGTCTCTGTGACATGTCACAGGTGTATTGATATTGTCTCACTTTTACATCCTCACAGGTAGGCGCCTGTGCCAAGGAGCAGATCTGGAAGGACGCCGTCAGTGCCGTGAGGCGGACAGATGGTCGGAAGCGGCGCCTAGCCCAGGTGAGGAAACGCTGGCAGGATATCCGGTGCTGGACGCGGAGGATCGCACGGGTCCTGCTGGGGGACTCACCTGTGAGCCAAAAGAACCATGGGCGCCGCCGTCTGACCCACATCCACAAGCGTGTGCTGGCGGTCGTCTTCCCTGACATGGACAGGCGCTTACGGGAAAAACAGCAGCAGGAAGGGGGTAGGTACATGTGTGTTTGTTGTGTGTCACCAGCATTTGTAAGTGCACAGTTGCATGGATACACTGCCAGGGTTTACATGTGCAGTGCAGTTCCTGGTCCCCAAAGTGTAGCGGTGCTGTCCTTCCTCCCTTCCCCTCCTTGCCATGTGTACCCTGGTCTGTGTGTAGTCACACTTGCAAAAGGTCATCTAGACTGCCAGTTTATCGATGTGCCCAATGCTTACAGCTTCATGTGTGGGGGTGGTGTGTAACAGGTTTTGGGACCTTGCCTGTGCCCTGTCCAGTTCAGTACTTGTGGGGTCCATGTCAGTTGTCACTGATGCTGAGTCCAGACATAGGAGTGTGTCTCTCACGTGTATTGCTATACAGCATGCATGTCCTATTTTGTGGCGTGTGACATGATGTGCATGAGTGTGAGATATGCAGAGTGCAGGGATGGTGGCTTGTGTTGCAGTCATTACCATTCAGGACCATGGAGTAGTGTGGCCACTACTGTCCCCTGGGGCATCTTTACCTAGGTATCATGTGTGTAATCCAAAAATGTCGACAATCCCTGTGTCTACAGCATAGGTTGTGGTCTGTGCCATTGTACCCTGGCACCATTTGTGTTTACGTAAACTCTGCTACATGTGTCCACTGTACAGGCTGACCAAATGTCCCTTGTTCATACTCACGGGGGCCAGTGCCTGTGTGTCTTGGAACAATGATCTGATGATGGCCATTTGTAGATGATGTATTTGTACCGGCGCACCAGGGGTATTTTGTGTCCAATCTGGATTTCTTGCAGGCCATGTGTTTTTATTCCAGACTAAGAGATGTAAGTGCTTCCTGTGTCTCAAAAAATTGTCTCATGTAGGGGGTGGTTGGTGCGGGCAAGGCATACATGTCTAGACCTGAAGTCTCCTTGCTAGGTCTGGCCAGTGTGTGATGTTTGTCTGGACATACACTCAAGGTGCAGTGACCCATTAATGTTGGGCATGTTTTTAAGTATTGCCTTTGCAGCATGTGCCTACAGTTAATAGACATGGTTCCTGCTCATCCCTGTTTACGCCAACGCTGTGTGCTGCAGATGCTGTGCTGGATTGTCCCCAGTGCCTGGCTCCTCTGTCCAAATCCATATCATGTTATTTGCTTTTGTGTCATGCTCTCGATAGTTGGTCAGTGGCATGGTGGGTCAACCAACTGTGTGTTGCAGGGCCTACATATGTACCTTGTATTGTAGATGTTACTCATGTTGCTTTTCAGGCTATGCACTGTGACCTATGTGGATTTGACTCATGTGACATATGTATACAGGTGTCTGATTATTTCCTGTCTCTTCACCTTGCCCACAGCATCGTCGGGGGACACCGAGGGAGACACTGGCATGGACCGTGAGGAGGGAGCGAGCACCAGTGCCAGCGGTGCAGAGTTGTCTGGCACATCGAGAGGCACGGAGGCCAACGGGAGTGCAGCGGAGGACCTGTCCAGTCAAAACACCACCGACTATGATGCAGACGGGTCCGAGGCTGAGCACTCCGAGGGGGCGGAGGCTGGTCCCACAGCTGACACCAGCACTCCATCACTACCCGCCCCCTCCATTCCGATCACCGGCCTCCTACTTGCTCGTGTCCCTTCCCGCCGTGCTCGGTCACCACGTGTCTCCTTCTTGCCAGGCACCGCACCCCCTGCCCCTGTCTCCACTGCTGCCACCAATGACGAGCCTGTGGACATCCTGCGGCAGTTGCGGGTTGGTCAGACTGCGACGCTTAATGTCCTCCATGGCCACAGCAGAGTGCTCGACCAGATGGAGGCATACTTGGAGGGCATTTCATCGGCGCAGTCTGACGAACGCAACTTGCTGAAGTCCATAGACTCAACACTGACTGCAGCAGTGGGTCTCCTGCAGCGCTACATCCCACCCCCTATCCCTGCCCCATCCACACTTCCCACTCCCATGCCTGTCCCACGTACACCCAGACGTCAGCATGCACGCACCCCACCAGACACAGGCACCACACCAGCAGGGCAGGGCAAGCGCACACCTCCTGGCACGCACACCAAGGATGAGGTAGGCACACCCACTGGGTCGGGGGGCAAATGTAAGTCATGCAGCCAGAGTGGGAGTCCACATTCCTCACGACCACCACCCTCCAAATCCACTCCCCTCAGCTCTACTGGCCAAGAGTCGGACACAGGGTCAGTCCTGCCCAGTCTGTCCATCAGCCCCAGTGTGGCACCACCCCGCAAGCGGTGGAGGCAGGACACCGGCAGGGGAGTTGAGGCCCCTCCCTGTCCACGACCTCCCCCAGTAGCGCTGCGACCCATCCCTGCGCCCCCCCCTCCTTGGGCCCTGTGGTTCATTCGGGTGCAGGGGAGACGCTGGGCGACATGGCAGTAGTGTGCAGCGCCGTGCTCCAATCCACCTTTGGCGCAGCCCCACCTCCTGTGTTGGAGTCGTCCGTCCCTGCACCCACAACACCTGCCCTTGCCCCTTCTGTCCCTGCGGTGCCTGGTCCTTCCCCCCCACATGATGCCCCCCCTGTGGAAGACAGGGTGGTCTGAACTGTGCAGGCAAGCTAGGGGACACGCGTCCCACTGTGTCCCCCATCCAGCTGTGACTAATGGACTGCCCTATGGGCTTTGTAAATATTGAACATTATCCATGCAAAATTTTATTGGATCGTGCTGAATAAAGCAATGTTTTTTTCCTTAGATCACTACTGCTTTTCTGGTATTGCTGTTGGTGGGGCTGCTACATGATTTTGGGTGGTGATCATGTGTTGGGTGTGTGGGAAATGTAGTAGTGTGCTGGTCATAGGGGGGACCCTGGTATCTGTGTGCCATCACAAGGTGTTAGCTAAGTTTCTTTGTTCATGTAAGCAGTTACTGCATGGTGACATTGTCCCAAGGTGTGTTCCTTCCTCTGTGTACCCTGACATCTTCCCTGCAGGGTGTTTCCAATATGTTGTGCTGAGCTGTGTCTACATTAGCTGGGTGTGTGACGGACACCTTCAACTTTGGCCATGCATGCAGAGCGATGTCTCCACCTGCATCATCCGTGGCATCCTTGGTGATCACTGTACTTGTGTATGTAGTCTGTTGACATGACTTCATGTGGACATGTTTCCTTTTAGGCAGTATGCATGTGTGTACTCCCAGCCTCGCACACATGTGTTCCATGTACTGCAGGGTCTTTCTGCACCTGACTGACAACTGTGGCCATTGGATCTGTGGGTACTCCACCCTTTTTCTTTCCATGGGCACTGCTGGGAGGCCTCTGCACACACCCCTCCTGTGTCTGGACACTGCTGGGAGGACTCTGCACACACCCCTCCTGTGTCTGGGCACTGCTGGGGGTGATAGGCACCCACCCCTCCTGTGTCTGGGCACTGCTGGGAGTGATAGGCACACACCCCTCCTGCGTCTGGGCACTGCTGGGTGGACTCTGCACACACCCCTCCTGTGTCTGGGCACTGCTGGGAGGACTCTGCACACACCCCTCCTGCGTCTGGGCACTGCTGGGAGGACTCTGCACACACCCCTCCTGCGTCTGGGCACTGCTGGGAGTGATAGGCACCCACCCCTCCTATGTCTGGGCACTGCTGGGAGGACTCTGCACACACCCCTCCTGTGTCTGGGCACTGCTAGGAGTGATAGGCACCCACCCCTCCTATGTCTGGGCACTGCTGGGAGGACTCTGCACACACCCCTCCTGTGTCTGGGCACTGCTGGGAGTGATAGGCACACACCCCTCCTGCGTCTGGGCACTGCTGGGAGGACTCTGCACACACCCCTCCTGCATCTGGGCACTGCTGGGAGGACTCTGCACACACCCCTCCTGCGTCTGGGCACTGCTGGGTGGACTCTGCACACACCCCTCCTGTGTCTGGGCACTGCTGGGAGTGATAGGCACCCACCCCTCCTATGTCTGGGCACTGCTGGGAGGACTCTGCACACACCCCTCCTGCGTCTGGGCACTGCTGGGAGGACTCTGCACACACCCCTCCTGCGTCTGGGCACTGCTGGGTGGACTCTGCACACACCCCTCCTGTGTCTGGGCACTGCTGGGAGGACTCTGCACACACCCCTCCTGTGTCTGGGCACTGCTGGGGGGACTCTGCACCCACCCCTCCTGTGTCTGGGCACTGCTGGGAGTGATAGGCATCCACCCCTCCTATGTCTGGGCACTGCTGGGAGGACTCTGCACACACCCCTCCTGTGTCTGGGCACTGCTGGGAGTGATAGGCACACATCCCTCCTGCGTCTGGGCACTGCTGGGATGACTCTGCACACACCTCTCCTGCGTCTGGGCACTGCTGGGAGGACTCTGCACACACCCCTCCTGTGTCTGGGCACTGCTGAGTGGACTCTGCACACACCCCTCCTGTGTCTGGGCACTGCTGGGAGTGATAGGCACCCACCCCTCCTATGTCTGGGCACTGCTGGGAGGACTCTGCACACACCCCTCCTGCATCTGGGCACTGCTGGGGGGACTCTGCACCCACCCCTCCTGTTTCTGGGCACTGCTGGGAGTGATAGGCACCCACCCCTCCTATGTCTGGGCACTGCTGGGAGGACTCTGCACACACCCCTCCTGCGTCTGGGCACTGCTGGGTGGACTCTGCACACACCCCTCCTGCGTCTGGGCACAGCTGGGAGTGATAGGCACACACCCCTCCTGCGTCTGGGCACTGCTGGGGGACTCTGCACCCACCCCTCCTGTGTCTGGGCACTGCTGGGAGTGATAGGCACCCACCCCTCCTATGTCTGGGCACTGCTGGGAGGACTCTGCACACACCCCTCCTGTGTCTGGGCACTGCTGGGAGTGACAGGCACACACCCCTCCTGCGTCTGGGCACTGCTGGGAGGACTCTGCACACACCCCTCCTGCGTCTGGGCACTGCTGGGTGGACTCTGCACACACCCCTCCTGCATCTGGGCACTGCTGGGTGGACTCTGCACACACCCCTCCTGTGTCTGGGCACTGCTGGGAGGACTCTGCACCCACCCCTCCTGTGTCTGGGCACTGCTGGGGGTGATAGGCACCCACCCCTCCTGTGTCTGGGCACTGTTGGGAGTGATAGGCACCCACCCCTCCTGTGTCTGGCCATGTACGCTCGATACATACACGGGTGGGGGTACGGTCCGTACATACACTGTTGGGGTGGGGGTACGCTTCATACGTACGCGGGTGTGGGTATGGTCCGTACATACACTGTTGAGGTGGGGGTATGCTCCATACATACACTGTTGAGGTGGGGGTATGCTCCATACGTACGCGGGTGTGGGTACGGTCCGTACATACACTGTTGGGGTGGGGGTACGCTCCATACATACACTGTTGGGGTGGGGGTACGCTCCATACGTACGCGGGTGTGGGTACGGTCCATACATCCACGGGTGGGGTGTTGGTACGCGCCGTACATACACGGGTGGGGGTACGGCCCGTACCCAGGCCATTAGAACGTGGGTACGGGCCGTACCGCCATTATTGGGGTGACATAGGGGTGGGCGTGGTACGACTCGTACCCACGCTCTTAAGGCGTGGGTACGGTACGTACCTGACTTGTTGTGTTGCCGGTTCGCGTCTACATCCACTTCTGTTGCTGGACACGCCCCCACCCCCTCGAAGTGACCAGGCCCTGCAGGTCAGGTATGTCCAGGGCATGTATGATGTGTGACTTGGGTGGGGGTTATGTGTCCTGCCCCTGCCCCCCCTTTGCCCCTGGGTGTTGTTCTGACCTTCTGCGGCGTCTGCGTCGGTGCCTGTAGAGCAGGTGGACTGCTATGAGGGCTGGGATGACACGTAGGTTCGGGTCCATGGCTGTCCGTCGCGTACAGGTGCTCCTTGTGCGCGTCGTCCTGATTTCCCGGCAGTTTTTGGCAGGCGGAGAATTTTACCCGTGCGGGGTGACGTCGGTGAAGATCGTACTTCCTGGTTCGTGAAACGCAGCCTGCATGCGTCCCGACGTAACGTCGGCGCTTTCCCGGATCACATTTGTATGTATATTTTCGTCGGTCGGTGTTTTGTACGAATCGTACGGAAATGGTGTTTCCGTGCGGATCGTACTTCCATGTTTGTAATGTATTTTGCCCGGGTACGAGTCGGACGGAGAAACTGCTCCGACCGACGGTTCGTACCCGTTTTTTCCCGGATCGGAATCGGCCCCTTAGTGTCCAGTAAATACCTAAAATTTTAATAGATATTTGTGGGGCTCGTAAATTTTTTATATGTAGTGTCTGGCAGTTACATTAATTTGTTCAAAAGGGGAGTGGGAATTGTAATTTATTTATGTTTATTCTCTATTATGTACAGTAATTTTGTATAGATTGGAGTGGGAATGGGTAATTAATTTATTGTTGATTGTTCAGCAACTACCACTAATTTTTGTAGATTGGAGTGGGAATAGTTTATTATTAATGTGTAGTGTCCAGCATCTACTTCAATTTGTTATAGTTTGGATTGGGAATAGGAAATAATTTATGGTTACTGTTCAGCATCTACTGTAATTTTTTGTAGAATGGTATGGGAATTGTAAATTAAATATTTTTACTGTCCAGCACCTATTCAAAACTTTTATAGACTGGAGTGGGAATAGTAAATTATTTATGGTAACTGTCCAGCACCTACTGTAATTTATTATAGACTGGACTGGGAATAGTAAATTATTTATGGTCACTGTCCAGCACCTACTCTAATTTATTATAGACTGGAGTGGGAATGGTAAAATATTTATGGTCACTGTCCAGCACCTACTCTAATTTATTATAGACTGGAGTGGGAATAGTAAATTATTTATGGTCACTGTCCAGCACCTACTTATATTTATTATAGACTGGAGTGGGAATAGTACATTATGTATGGTCACTGTCCAGCACCAACTCTAATTTATTATAGACTGGAGTGGGAATAGTAAATTATTTATGGTCATTGTGCAGCACCTACTCTAATTTATTATAGACTGGAGTGGGAATACTAAAATATTTATGGTCAGTGTCCAGCACCTACTCTAATTTATTATAGACTGGAGTGGGAATAGTAAATTATTTATGGTCACTGTCCAGCACCTACTATAATTTATTATAGACTGGAGTGGGAATAGTAAATCATTTATGGTCACTGTCCAGCACCTACTCTAATTTATTATAGACTGGAATGGGAATAGTAAAATATTTATGGTCAGTGTCCAGCACCTACTCTAATTTATTATAGACTGGAGTGGGAATAGTAAATTATTTATGGTCACTGTCCAGCACCTACTCTAATTTATTATAGACTGGAGTGGGAATAGTAAAATATGTATGGTCACTGTGAAGCACCTACTCTAATTTATTATAGGCTGGAGTGGGAATAGTAAATTATTTATGGTCACTGTCCAGCACCTACTCTAATTTATTATAGACTGGAGTGGGAATAGTAAAATATTTATGGTCACTGTGAAGCACCTACTCTAATTTATTATAGACTGGAGTGGGAATAGTACATTTTTCATGTTTAGTGTCCAGCAGCTACTGTAATATTTTATAGCTTTGAGTGGGAATAGTAAATTATATTTTGTTTACTGTCCAGCAGCTACTACAACCTATTATAGACTGGAGAGGGAATAGTAAATTATTGTTGTTTACTGATCAGCACCTATTCAAACTTTTAATAGACTGGAGTGGGAATAGTAAATTATTTATGGTCACTGTCCAGCACCTACTCTAATTTATTATAGACTGGAGTGGGAATAGTAAATCATTTATGGTCACTGTCCAGCACCTACTCTAATTTAATATAGACTGGAGTTGGAATAGTAAAATATTTATGGTCAGTGTCCAGCACCTACTCTAATTTATTATAGACTGGAGTGGGAATAGTAAATTATTTATGGTCACTGTCCAGCACCTACTCTAATTTATTATAGACTGGAGTGGGAATAGTAAAATATTTATGGTCACTGTGAAGCACCTACTCTAATTTATTATAGGCTGGAGTGGGAATAGTAAAATATTTATGGTCACTGTGAAGCACCTACTCTAATTTATTATAGACTGGAGTGGGAATAGTACATTATTTATGGTCACTGTCCAGCACCTACTCTAATTTATTATAGACTGGAGTGGGAATAGTAAATTATTTATGGTCATTGTCCAGCACCTACTCTAATTTATTATAGACTGGAGTGGGAATAGTACATTTTTCATGTTTAGTGTCCAGCAGCTACTGTAATATTTTATAGCTTTGAGTGGGAATAGTAAATTATATTTTGTTTACTGTCCAGCAGCTACTACAACCTATTATAGACTGGAGAGGGAATAGTAAATTATTGTTGTTTACTGATCAGCACCTATTCAAACTTTTAATAGACTGGAGTGTGAATAGTAAATTATGTATGGTCACTGTCCAGCACCTACTCTAATTTATTATAGACTGGAGTGGGAATAGTAAATTGTTTATGTTTACTGACCAGCACCTACTGCATCCTATTGTACAGTGGAGTGGGAATAGGAAATTATTCATGTTTACTGTCCAGCATCTACCACAATTTATTGTAGATTATAGTTTATGTTTAGTGTTTTAAGTATTTATCATATTTTGTTATACATTGTAGTGATAATAGTATGTAAATTGTGTATATTTTTTATTATTGATTTAATTAATTTAAATAGCATTGGAAGTGTAGAATTAGTTATTTTTACTTTTGAACATCTGCTGTAATTATGGTTAAGTGCAGTGGTTATAGTAGATTTTGAGGTTCACTGTCTGGTATTTCATGAAATTAAATTAAATTGATATAGCAATAGTAAAAAAAACATTTAAGTGTATAGTAATTGTATTTTATTTTTATATATTGGATTTGTACTACTTTATTAAATATTTATAGTTTAGGATCATAAATAAAAATAACCTTTTAACCCCTTCGCCGCAGCAGGAATTCCGCCGTGGCGCTGAGGGGGTTTGGGGGCAGTTTCAGTGCCGCTGTGCTCGTGACGGAACCACTCCGTCACGAGTTACAGGTGAGCTGTGCTCATGACGGAGTGGTTCCGTCACGTCTCCGCCCACTGCGCTAATCGCCCGCACAGGCGGGGAATTAGCGCCGCGTGGGCGGAGCGCCCGCCAACGGCCGCAGCATGACGGAACCACTCCGTCATGAGCACAGCGCACCCGTGGCTCATGACGGAGTGGTTCCGTCATGAGCACGGAAAGGCTTAATGTGATATGTTTATTGTTATATTTAATGTTATTAGTAGAAACAAAAATAAGAATATTTTGTATTGGAATAATGGGTAATGGTATTCTGTAATTTTATAATATTTATTTATTTTTATGTTTGTAAAAACAATATTTTATATATGTAAAATATTGACAATAGAAGGTAAATATAAATTATAAGAGAACCAGAATTAATAAGACAAGAACACGGTTTTTATTGTAGTTTTTGTAATTTTTTATTGTTTATTCATTTGAGTAGGATAATTCACAAATATAGTTATTTACATTGTAATTCAATTCAAACATATTGAATATAGGTCAGAAAAAATGTTATGTACATTTACTATATTTTGTACAATTTTGTAGTACATTTTAGTTATTTATAATGTAGTACCATTTAGGTGTTGATTCCAATCCTGTAAAACCCGTGTACGAATGGTCGGACGGAGAGTTTTTGCCGTCTGAATGGCACCCGGGAAAAACACCTTACAAACTCGCAAGTACGATTTGCACAGACACACCATTTCCGTCCGAGTCGGAAAAAACACCGACCGGCAAAATTTGTACATACGAATCACAGTCGGGACGGCGCACATGCGACGTCCAGACGGAGTCAGGCAGCGTTTCACGGACCAGCAAGTACGATTCGTGCCGATGTCACTCCGCATGCTGCAGTGTTTACGGGAGCCAAAAACTGCCGGGAAAGTGACGACGCCGCGAACAAGGAGCCCCAGCACGACAGGGACAGCGATGGACCCCAACCTACGCGTCGTCCCGGCCCTCATAGCCTACCACCTCGTATACAGAAAACGACGCAGACGCCGCAGAAGGTCAGAAAAACCCCCAGGGGCAAAGGGGGGGGGGGTGTGTGCAAAGGTCAGGAATCACAACCCACACCCCACAAATACCTACAACAGCATGCACAGCACTTGCCACCATGGACTTGTCACTGTGAGGGGCGTGTCCACCAATCCCACGTCCCGCCACAACGGAAGTGGACGTGGACGCGTACCCGTCACCACCACAATGGTGGCACAGCACATACCACGCCCACCCCTACATCACACAAACTACGCCGGTACGGCTGCACCCACGTCCCAAAGGCACGTGAACGGGCCGCACCCCCAAAGTTGGGGCGCCCCAGGGGCACGGGCCCCACCCAGGCCATCAGCGCGTGGTGACGGCACACACCACGCCCACCCCTACGTCACACGAACTACGCCGGTACGGCCGCACCCATGTCCCAAAGGCATGTGAACGGGCCGCACCCCCAAAGTTGGGGCGCCCCAGGGGCACGGGCCCCACCCAGGCCATCAGCGAGTGGTGACGGCACATACCACGACAGTGGACAGATACATAGGGGTGTGTGCCAATCACTCCCAGCAGTGCCCAGACGCAGGAGGGGTGTGAGCAGAGTCCCCCCAGCAGTGCCCAGACGCAGGAGGGGTGTGTTCCCATCACTCCCAGCAGTGCCCAGACATATGAGGGGTGGGTGCAGAGTCCTCCCAGCAGTGCCCAGATGCAGGAGGGGTGTGTGCAGAGTCCTCCCAGCAGTGCCCAGACGCAGGAGGGGTGTGTTCCCATCACTCCCAGCTGTGCCCAGACACAGGAGGGGTGTGTGCAGAGTCCTCCCAGCAGTGCCCAGACACAGGAGGGGTGTGTTCCCATCACTCCCAGCAGTGCCCAGACATATGAGGGGTGGGTGCAGAGTCCTCCCAGCAGTGCCCAGATGCATTAGGGGTGTGTGCAGAGTCCTCCCAGCAGTGCCCAGACGCAGGAGGGGTGTGTTCCCATCACTCCCAGCAGTGCCCAGACACAGGAGGGGTGTGTGCAGAGTCCTCCCAGCAGTGCCCAGACACAGGAGGGGTGTGTGCAGAGTCCTCCCAGCAGTGCCCAGACGCAGGAGGGGTGTGTTCCCATCACTCCCAGCAGTGCCCAGACATATGAGGGGTGGGTGCAGAGTCCTCCCAGCAGTGCCCAGACGCAGGAGGGGTGTGTGCAGTCCTCCCAGCAGTGCCCAGACGCAGGAGGGGTGTGTTCCCATCACTCCCAGCAGTGCCCAGACACAGGAGGGGTGTGTGCAGAGTCCTCCCAGCAGTGCCCAGACACAGGAGGGGTGTGTGCAGAGTCCTCCCAGCAGTGCCCAGATGCAGGAGCGGTGTGTGCAGAGTCCTCCCAGCAGTGCCCAGACGCAGGAGGGGTGTGTGCAGAGTCCTCCCAGCAGTGCCCAGACGCAGGAGGGGTGTGTTCCCATCACTCCCAGCAGTGCCCAGACACAGGAGGGGTGTGTGCAGAGTCCTCCCAGCAGTGCCCAGACAAAGGAGGGGTGGGTGCAGAGTCCTCCCAGCAGTGCCCAGATGCAGGAGGGGTGTGTTCCCATCACTCCCAGCAGTGCCCAGACACAGGAGGGGTGGGTGCAGAGTCCTCCCAGCAGTGCCCAGACACAGGAGGGGTGGGTGCAGAGTCCTCCCAGCAGTGTCCAGACAGACACAGGAGGGGTGGGTGCAGAGTCCTCCCAGCAGTGCCCAGACACAGAAGGGGTGGGTGCAGAGTCCTTCCAGCAGTGCCCAGACGCAGGAGGGGTGTGTTCCCATCACTCCCAGCAGTGCCCAGACACAGGAGGGGTGTGTGCAGAGTCCTCCCAGCAGTGCCCAGACACAGGAGGGGTGTGTGCAGAGTCCTCCCAGCAGTGCCCAGATGCAGGAGGGGTGTGTGCAGAGTCCTCCCAGCAGTGCCCATACGCAGGAGGGGTGTGTTCCCATCACTCCCAGCAGTGCCCAGACATATGAGGGGTGGGTGCAGAGTCCTCCCAGCAGTGCCCAGACGTAGAAGGGGTGTGTGCAGAGTCCTCCCAGCAGTGCCCAGACGCAGGAGGGGTGTGTTCCCATCACTCCCAGCAGTGCCCAGACACAGGAGGGGAGGGTGCAGAGTCCTCCCAGCAGTGCCCAGACACAGGAGGGGTGTGTGCAGAGTCCTCCCAGCAGTGCCCAGACGCAGGAGGGGTGTGTGCAGAGTCCTCCCAGCAGTGCCCAGACGCAGGAGGGGTGTGTTCCCATCACTCCCAGCAGTGCCCAGACATATGAGGGGTGGGTGCAGAGTCCTCCCAGCAGTGCCCAGACGCAGGAGGGGTGTGTGCAGAGTCCTCCCAGCAGTGCCCAGACGCAGGAGGGGTGTGTTCCCATCACTCCCAGCAGTGCCCAGACACAGGAGGGGTGTGTGCAGAGTCCTCCCAGCAGTGCCCAGACACAGGAGGGGTGTGTGCAGAGTCCTCCCAGCAGTGCCCAGACGCAGGAGGGGTGTGTGCAGAGTCCTCCCAGCAGTGCCCAGACGCAGGAGGGGTGTGTGCAGAGTCCTCCCAGCAGTGCCCAGACGCAGGAGGGGTGTGTTCCCATCACTCCCAGCAGTGCCCAGACGCAGGAGGGGTGTGTTCCCATCACTCCCAGCAGTGCCCAGACACAGGAGGGGTGGGTGCAGAGTCCTCCCAGCAGTGCCCAGACACAGGAGGGGTGGGTGCAGAGTCCTCCCAGCAGTGTCCAGACAGACACAGGAGGGGTGGGTGCAGAGTCCTCCCAGCAGTGCCCAGACGCAGAAGGGGTGGGTGCAGAGTCCTTCCAGCAGTGCCCAGACGCAGGAGGGGTGTGTTCCCATCACTCCCAGCAGTGCCCAGACACAGGAGGGGTGTGTGCAGAGTCCTCCCAGCAGTGCCCAGACACAGGAGGGGTGTGTGCAGAGTCCTCCCAGCAGTGCCCAGATGCAGGAGGGGTGTGTGCAGAGTCCTCCCAGCAGTGCCCATATGCAGGAGGGGTGTGTTCCCATCACTCCTAGCAGTGCCCAGACATATGAGGGGTGGGTGCAGAGTCCTCCCAGCAGTGCCCAGACGCAGGAGGGGTGTGTTCCCATCACTCCCAGCAGTGCCCAGACACAGGAGAGGAGGGTGCAGAGTCCTCCCAGCAGTGCCCAGACACAGGAGGGGTGTGTGCAGAGTCCTCCCAGCAGTGCCCAGACGCAGGAGGGGTGTGTGCAGAGTCCTCCCAGCAGTGCCCAGACGCGGGAGGGGTGTGTTCCCATCACTCCCAGCAGTGCCCAGACATATGAGGGGTGGGTGCAGAGTCCTCCCAGCAGTGCCCAGACGCGAGAGGGGTGTGTGCAGAGTCCTCCCAGCAGTGCCCAGACGCAGGAGGGGTGTGTTCCCATCACTCCCAGCAGTGCCCAGACACAGGAGGGGTGTGTGCAGAGTCCTCCCAGCAGTGCCCAGACACAGGAGGGGTGTGTGCAGAGTCCTCCCAGCAGTGCCCAGACGCAGGAGGGGTGTGTGCAGAGTCCTCCCAGCAGTGCCCAGACGCAGGAGGGGTGTGTGCAGAGTCCTCCCAGCAGTGCCCAGACGCAGGAGGGGTGTGTTCCCATCACTCTCAGCAGTGCCCAGACACAGGAGGGGTGTGTGCAGAGTCCTCCCAGAAGTGCCCAGACAAAGGAGGGGTGGGTGCAGAGTCCGCCCAGCAGTGCCCAGACGCAGGAGGGGTCTGTTCCCATCACTCCCAGCTGTGCCCAGACACAGGAGGGGTGGGTGCAGAGTCCTCCCAGCAGTGCCCAGACACAGGAGGGGTGGGTGCAGAGTCCTCCCAGCAGTGTCCAGACAGACACAGGAGGGGTGGGTGCAGAGTCCTCCCAGCAGTGCCCAGACGCAGGAGGGGTGGGTGCAGAGTCCTCCCAGCAGTGCCCAGACGCAGGAGGGGTGTGTTCCCATCACTCCCAGCAGTGCCCAGACACAGGAGGGGTGTGTGCAGAGTCCTCCCAGCAGTGCCCAGACGCAGGACGGGTGTGTGCAGAGTCCTCCCAGCAGTGCCCAGACGCAGGAGGGGTGTGTGCAGAGTCCTCCCAGCAGTGCCCAGACAAAGGAGGGGTGGGTGCAGAGTCCTCCCAGCAGTGCCCAGATGCAGGAGGGGTGTGTTCCCATCACTCCCAGCAGTGCCCAGACACGGGAGGGGTGGGTGCAGAGTCCTCCCAGCAGTGCCCAGACACAGGAGGGGTGGGTGCAGAGTCCTCCCAGCAGTGTCCAGACAGACACAGGAGGGGTGGGTGCAGAGTCCTCCCAGCAGTGCCCAGACACAGAAGGGGTGGGTGCAGAGTCCTTCCAGCAGTGCCCAGACGCAGGAGGGGTGTGTTCCCATCACTCCCAGCAGTGCCCAGACACAGGAGGGGTGTGTGCAGAGTCCTCCCAGCAGTGCCCAGACACAGGAGGGGTGTGTGCAGAGTCCTCCCAGCAGTGCCGAGATGCAGGAGGGGTGTGTGCAGAGTCCTCCCAGCAGTGCCCAGACGCAGGAGGGGTGTGTTCCCATCACTCCCAGCAGTGCCCAGACATATGAGGGGTGGGTGCAGAGTCCTCCCAGCAGTGCCCAGACGTAGAAGGGGTGTGTGCAGAGTCCTCCCAGCAGTGCCCAGACGCAGGAGGGGTGTGTTCCCATCACTCCCAGCAGTGCCCAGACACAGGAGGGGAGGGTGCAGAGTCCTCCCAGCAGTGCCCAGACACAGGAGGGGTGTGTGCAGAGTCCTCCCAGCAGTGCCCAGACGCAGGAGGGGTGTGTGCAGAGTCCTCCCAGCAGTGCCCAGACGCAGGAGGGGTGTGTTCCCATCACTCCCAGCAGTGCCCAGACATATGAGGGGTGGGTGCAGAGTCCTCCCAGCAGTGCCCAGACGCAGGAGGGGTGTGTGCAGAGTCCTCCCAGCAGTGCCCAGACGCAGGAGGGGTGTGTTCCCATCACTCCCAGCAGTGCCCAGACACAGGAGGGGTGTGTGCAGAGTCCTCCCAGCAGTGCCCAGACACAGGAGGGGTGTGTGCAGAGTCCTCCCAGCAGTGCCCAGACGCAGGAGGGGTGTGTGCAGAGTCCTCCCAGCAGTGCCCAGACGCAGGAGGGGTGTGTGCAGAGTCCTCCCAGCAGTGCCCAGACGCAGGAGGGGTGTGTTCCCATCACTCCCAGCAGTGCCCAGACGCAGGAGGGGTGTGTTCCCATCACTCCCAGCAGTGCCCAGACACAGGAGGGGTGGGTGCAGAGTCCTCCCAGCAGTGCCCAGACACAGGAGGGGTGGGTGCAGAGTCCTCCCAGCAGTGTCCAGACAGACACAGGAGGGGTGGGTGCAGAGTCCTCCCAGCAGTGCCCAGACGCAGAAGGGGTGGGTGCAGAGTCCTTCCAGCAGTGCCCAGACGCAAGAGGGGTGTGTTCCCATCACTCCCAGCAGTGCCCAGACACAGGAGGGGTGTGTGCAGAGTCCTCCCAGCAGTGCCCAGACACAGGAGGGGTGTGTGCAGAGTCCTCCCAGCAGTGCCCAGATGCAGGAGGGGTGTGTGCAGAGTCCTCCCAGCAGTGCCCATACGCAGGAGGGGTGTGTTCCCATCACTCCCAGCAGTGCCCAGACATAAGAGGGGTGGGTGCAGAGTCCTCCCAGCAGTGCCCAGGCGCAGGAGGGGTGTGTTCCCATCACTCCCAGCAGTGCCCAGACACAGGAGGGGAGGGTGCAGAGTCCTCCCAGCAGTGCCCAGACACAGGAGGGGTGTGTGCAGAGTCCTCCCAGCAGTGCCCAGACGCAGGAGGGGTGTGTGCAGAGTCCTCCCAGCAGTGCCCAGACGCGGGAGGGGTGTGTTCCCATCACTCCCAGCAGTGCCCAGACATATGAGGGGTGGGTGCAGAGTCCTCCCAGCAGTGCCCAGACGCAGGAGGGGTGTGTGCAGAGTCCTCCCAGCAGTGCCCAGACGCAGGAGGGGTGTGTTCCCATCACTCCCAGCAGTGCCCAGACACAGGAGGGGTGTGTGCAGAGTCCTCCCAGCAGTGCCCAGACACAGGAGGGGTGTGTGCAGAGTCCTCCCAGCAGTGCCCAGACACAGGAGGGGTGTGTGCAGAGTCCTCCCAGCAGTGCCCAGACGCAGGAGGGGTGTGTGCAGAGTCCTCCCAGCAGTGCCCAGACGCAGGAGGGGTGTGTGCAGAGTCCTCCCAGCAGTGCCCAGACGCAGGAGGGGTGTGTTCCCATCACTCTCAGCAGTGCCCAGACACAGGAGGGGTGTGTGCAGAGTCCTCCCAGAAGTGCCCAGACAAAGGAGGGGTGGGTGCAGAGTCCGCCCAGCAGTGCCCAGACGCAGGAGGGGTGTGTTCCCATCACTCCCAGCAGTGCCCAGACACAGGAGGGGTGGGTGCAGAGTCCTCCCAGCAGTGCCCAGACACAGGAGGGGTGGGTGCAGAGTCCTCCCAGCAGTGTCCAGACAGACACAGGAGGGGTGGGTGCAGAGTCCTCCCAGCAGTGCCCAGACGCAGGAGGGGTGTGTGCAGAGTCCTCCCAGCAGTGCCCAGACGCAGGAGGGGTGTGTTCCCATCACTCCCAGCAGTGCCCAGACACAGGAGGGGTGTGTGCAGAGTCCTCCCAGCAGTGCCCAGACGCAGGACGGGTGTGTGCAGAGTCCTCCCAGCAGTGCCCAGACGCAGGAGGGGTGTGTGCAGAGTCCTCCCAGCAGTGCCCAGACGCAGGAGGGGTGTGTTCCCATCACTCCCAGCAGTGCCCAGACACAGGAGGGGTGTGTGCAGAGTCCTCCCAGCAGTGCCCAGACAAAGGAGGGTGGGTGCAGAGTCCTCCCAGCAGTGCCCAGACGCAGGAGGGGTGTGTTCCCATCACTCCCAGCAGTGCCCAGACACAGGAGGGGTGGGTGCAGATTCCTCCCAGCAGTGCCCAGACACAGGAGGGGTGGGTGCAGAGTCCTCCCAGCAGTGTCCAGACAGACACAGGAGGGGTGGGTGCAGAGTCCTCCCAGCAGTGCCCAGACACAGGAGGGGTGGGTGCAGAGTCCTCCCAGCAGTGCCCAGACGCAGGAGGGGTGGGTGCAGAGTCCTCCCAGCAGTGCCCAGACGCAGGAGGGGTGTGTTCCCATCACTCCCAGCAGTGCCCAGACACAGGAGGGGTGGGTGCAGAGTCCTCCCAGCAGTGCCCAGACATAGCAGTGGACAGAGACATGGGGGGGCCAACACCATCATCAGTTTACCACAGCTCCATGGGTGAATGTACGTATCCCTAACTCAGGACAATGACGATAGTGCCATAACAACACATCAGTGACAGCAGTGTCCCACTCCCAGGAGCTTGGTCGGCCTACCCCCACTGCATGACACACCACATGTGGGTGTGAGGACAAATTACACATGCATACCCACCCCTGGCTGAGGCAGCACAATAAACACACTGAGATTTTGCCACAAGACCGCACCCTCATGTCAAACACCACTAAACAATGCGAGCCAAAGGGAACACGCACAGTCCACGAATGAGAGGAATGCACAGGTGCCGGGGCAGCCAACAAGCAGATGCCCCCCATGGAAGTGAAAGGGTGGAGTATACACAGATACAATGGCCACAATTGTCAGGCAGGTGCCCAAATACTCTGCAGAACACGCAACACATGTGTGTGATGCAGGGAGTACACACATGCAAAGTGCGGAAAACGGAAAATGTCCACATGAAGTCATGTCAATATACGCCATACACAAGTACAGTGACCAGCAAGGATGCCACAAATGATGCAGGTGGAGACATTGCAGAGCATGCATGGCCAAAGTCGAAGGGATGTGTCACACACCTAGGCAATGTTGACACAGCTCAGCACAACAATTGGGAAACACCATGCAGGGAAGATGACAGGTGCCACAGAGGAAGGAACACACCTTGGGACAATGTCACAATGCAGTAAGAGCCAACATGACCCACGAATATATGCAGACACCATGTGACGGCATGCAGATACCAGGGTCCACCCCATGAGCAGGACACAACAACATTTACCAGACACCCAACACATCATCACCACCCCTACCCAGGGATCAGCAGCACCAGCAGCAACAGCAGAATAGAAATAGTGTGCAAACGAGAAAATTACAACCACATACAGCATTTCGAAGGAAAGTATCCACAGTACACCATTCCACAAGCCCATAGCCCACACCAGATGCGAAGCACCGGGGGGGACACGTAGGGACGCGTCTCCCCAGGCTCGCCTGCACAATACACTGTACCATATTATCCACAGAAGTGGGGGCATCATGTGGGGGGAAGAACCAGGCACCGCAGGGACAGGAGGGGCACGGGTAGGTGTCGTGGCTGCAGGGACGGACGACCCCACCACAGGGGGTGCGGTGCCTGGCACGAAGGAGACATGTTTTGCGTACCACAAACTCCCCTCAGAACCCAGAACCCCACATCCGACTAGCTAAGTGTCCCATTCGATATCCGAGGTTGGGCCCGGCAGTCCCAATGTATAGACAAGCCAGAACAAGCGACTTACAACATCCCCATGAATGGTGTGAATCATACATAGCTGTGCGTCATGATTCACAGATCAGTCCACAACAGAATAGACACAGACAAGGTAAAGTTTAATGAGTACAAACAATGAACCTCGCGTCCTAAGATGCAGGACTGTGGCCAACATAAGCATACAAATGGTCAAGGCCAGAAACATCAGCATTGTTGCAATATCATAGACATTGAAAGGAGCAATCTTAAGAAACTGACAGTGGAAATAGCAATCTTCCTGTCGGCAGTAAACTAATCGTAGTATCATTCGACTAATAGCAGGTCCTTAAGCTAGAACGGGGGACCCCCCACCGTACAGATCAGCTCAGTGGTATCACATCACAGGATCATCTAGTCCCATCTCCTGCAAAAGTCCTCCATCCATTAGGGGCGCTAATTCGAGAACGCAGAGTTCAAGTTTGATAGAACGGAACGACGGGCATGAACTGGAAGTCCATAGAAGGGATGCGAAAAAGTCAGAAAAGAAATGTCACACCTGAACGATGTTGCAGGGACAACAACCATATAATAGGGGAGGAAAATATCACATCGACGGCTGCACCATGAAATGAGCAGGGCTACAGTTCATCCATCAAGGCATAGGCACTATAAGTTGCAACAGCTTCCAAGAGGAAATCATCTGCACGTTCCGAAAAATTGTCTGCCATCCAGTTAAGCAGGGGGAAAGAACACACGTGTTCCTCAACAATCGGGCCATCCAGCACAACTTGTGGACAACAGGTGGGGACATCAAGATAACTCCTGGTTAAGAACTCATTTGCTGCTGTTCGGATGTCCCAATTCCCCAGGACTCCATGTGCAGCAGCACAGGCCATGACACTGACGCCAGAACAGTCCAACTCATGAGCCACTAAGGGGCACATCAGTCCATCCCAATCCGGGTCAGGAGGCACCGAGTTACACAGGCACACATCCAGAGCCCATTCGAATGGACAGTCTAGGCAATGAAAGACAGGTTGCACGCAGGGAAAGAAGGGAAACCTTAAGGACAATCCATAGGCACTGCTTAAGGTCGCCAGCGGCAGAGTGCCGTATAATTCAAGCATCATGTTCCGAAGATGGAGCAGCCGGTGCATGCTGTCTTGTAACGCAAGAGGTGAAGCCACAGCGTAGTACGCTGATCTATTATGGCACCCCAGCTACGAGTGCGACAAGCAAAGGGACACCTCTGAAGACGGTAGACAAAAGCGAATGATGAAATGCAGGGAGCACACCACACAGAGTTTGAAAGGAGGTCACGAGGCCGGAGACCACAATGTAAAAAAAACAGCCAGGCCACCTGTTGACGAGGCATGAAAGATAGTCTGAATCCGAGTTCAAAATATGTAGTGGGAGATCAGTGTTAATAAGCCTCTTGCACCTCTGTGGACGTGTGATCTTCGTGAAGGCCAAATGTTTCTTGGGAAGAAGTCAACATGACTTGTGTTTGAGACAATGGAGCCCTTATACTGCTCATCTTGTTGAACTCCGCTTTCAAGGTTGCAATGAGAGGCCAAATGGATACATCCAGCCGGACATGCGGGGGTGGGAAAAGCCTAAATGACAGAAAACCACTCGTAGTGATACAGTCACGATCTCAGGAATTGCCGGAAGCCTCCCACAGCAAACTACTGCATTGAATAGCACATAATTGCCGTTAGCAAGCAGCGCACAAGATGGGGTCATGACTGGCACACGCATCCACTTCAGTATACGAGCCACGTCATGAGCGTGCATGTAACAAGCACCATGCACTTGAATGTGCCTACACACCACAGAATGTTCCGGAGTGGAAGTGCACCCTTCACCCCTTGCATACACCTCCTTGCCGTCTCTCACGCACCTGTTGTCGCCTAGCACGGACACAAGGGACCCGAGCAACTGGGGGGGCGGTGATGAGAATGGAGGGTGCGCCGAGGGATGGAGTGCTGCCTTCAGCACTGGGGGCAGCCTCCGCCCCCTCTGGGGGCTCAGCCTCGGACCGGTCAGCGTCATAGTCGGTGTTGGGACTGGACGGGTCTTCCGCCTGACTCCCCTCGGCCTCCGTGCCACATGCTGCGCCAGACTCCCCAGCACTGGTGGCCCCGGTGCTGGCTACACCCCCACATCCATGCCAGTGTCTCCCTCTGTTTCCCCCGACGATGCTGTGGCCAAGGTGAAGAGACAGGACATGACCAGACACCTGTATACACATGACACATGAGTCCAATCTACATAGGACACAGCGCATAGCATTAACGCCAACATGGGTGACATCTTCAAAACTACAACCAACGTGTGTAGCTGACTGTTGTTAGGGGTGTCACCTGGCTGGCATACGAGTCCTCGATGCATTGCACAGTACAGACTCTGTATGTAGCATATGTGCATTAGCTGTTGAACATGTGCTCAGTTCATTGACAGTGGTGTAGTGCTGTACTCAATCTTCGTTAGTCCTTCCAAGTTTCTGCAGGGCACTGCCTCTCCCCCGAACAATGCCAGACTTGGCTGCCATGAGGGAACGTGACTGTATACGCCGCTACCGCTTCACCCAACCGTTGATTGACGACTTGACCACAAGGCTCGAGCAACACCTCCAACCGAGACACAGGTATCCTATTGCACTGACACCCAAGATGAAGGTAGTGGCAGCCCTACATTTCTTTGCCACCGGTACGTTTCAATTGACTATAGCTGATGTAGGTGGCATGTCCTAGACCATGTTCAGCCGTGTCCTGCATGATGTGTTAGAGGCCATGTTGGTACACCTTGATGAATTCATTGCCTTTCCAACTCGTGAGCAGTTGACAGGTGTCAAGGGTGAGTTCTATGCCCTGGGAGGGATGCCCCATGTCATTGGGGCCATTGATGGGACACATGTGGCTTTGGTGCCACCACACGCACAGGAGGTAGCCTTGCGTAACCGCAAGCATTACCACTCCATTAATGCCCTTGTGGTGTGTCTTGCCAACATGATGATATCCCATGTCTGTTCACGTTTTCCAGGATCAGCACACGATGCATACATCATGAGGCGTAGCAGGGTGCCGGAAATGATGCTGCAGCTGCGCAACGAACGTGCATGTCTTGTTGGTGGGTATGATCTCTTAGTCCTGTATTTAGCATTTCTTCATGTCTTACTGCTTCTCCAGACCCACTTCTGTCCATGATGTTTCCATGTAGGGGACGCTGGCTATCCCAACATGCCATGGCTGATGACGCCTCTCCGCAACCCCAGAACAGCCGCCGAACACCGGTACAACAACACCCATGGGCAGATGAGGCGAGTGATTGAGAGGACGTTTGGACTCCTGAAGAGCAGATTCAGGTGCCCGCACAAGACCGGCGGCACCCTCCCGTATGCCCCGGTGAAGGTCTGCAAAATCTTCCTTGTGTGCTGCATGCTGCACAACATGGCAGTGGAGAAGGCCGAGCCACTCATCCTGGATCCTGATGAGCAAGATCATCCACCCGTGGAGGATGAAGGGCTTGGGCACGGGGCAAGTGATGATGAGGATGAGGATGAGGACATCCGGAGTCAGCTGATCCGCAACTTCTTCTCATAATGGTGAGTTCCCGTGTCTGAGTGTGCACGCCTAGTGCCTTGTGTGGCATGTGTTGCAATGTGTGTGTCGAGCTGACTGTGTGCCAAGTTACATGGAGGTGTGTTCTGATGTGTCATACAAGTGCAAATGTCATACCCCATATTTGTGCAGGTGCACAAAAATCATTATTCCCATGGTGACAACATCAATCCTGTAGGGTGCACGTACATGTGTGCGGATTACTAGCTCCTCGCTGACTTGTTGTGTGTCTGTCCTCCCCAGGTTCCTGCAGCTGTCGTCTGCTCATGTCATCATTGCACTCCTGCTATTCCTCATGATTTTTCCAACGTGTGCTGGATCAGAGTTACATGCACAGAGATGATGAGAAGTCTTGTTTGGTAAGGAGTGCAGCAAGGCCTTTTGTGGGTGGTACGAGTTTGTGATATGTGGGTACTGCTCCTGTGCATGTTGTGTTACCATGCATACATGTCGACTCACCATGGGCCACGTGACTTGTTGCATGGCCCCCATTACTTGATAGTCAACCTTCCTGACAGTCATCTGTCATGGATTGTGGATTCTGATGAAGGCATCAATGTGTGTCTAACGTCCCTCAGGAACATACGGGATGACCATGCTGGACATGGTGTGGGACATCCCCATATGAGGCTCAATGTGGAATTGTAGACTCGCCGTGTGCAGCAAGGGGTGTGAGGTCAACCCCTTCACTTGTGTGCCAGCTCAGTAGGAAATACCACATCTGTGTGTTGCAGGGGGTGTCCAGTGTGGGTCACACATGTTCAGCCGAATGACCTGTGATTCTGTTCCAATGGATGCATTTCCCTTAGTGTGAGCCTGAGTAATAAAGGTGTTCGTCACACTCCAAGGTGCCTCGTCTCTGTCAATGCTGGTCTCTTGCCACTTGGCATGCGGCATCTCTGGCATACTTGCTGTAGATAATGCATGGGAGTTCCTGTGTAGTTTAGCGACATGCATGCAGTTGCTCATGGATTTGGCTCCCTATTGGGCATGTAGTACATGGTCGTGTTTGTTTTTTAGCGAGGTCAACCATACAATGGGCCATCACCAGTTGCTGAGGGTGTGTCTCCAGTGCGCAGGTCGACCTTCAGTTTCCTGATCCTGTGTAATGGTTCTTTGGGGATTGGGCATGCATTGTCTCTGGGTGTGCCATGTGACACTGGACACTCCTCACTTTACACACGCGCCTGTTGCAGTTGCCCTTCTGACATCCTAGTGTTTGTGTGCAAGATGGGCCATTTGGCAGGGGGATGGCGCCTGCTGCTGCAGGCCCTGCACAGGCACACAGTGGCCACACTCACAAGATGTTGTGCATCATGTTTTGCTCGCTCACATTTGCCATGCTAGTCCACAGCATCTGTGCCCCATGCTGCTACGCACTCTGCATCATGCACATGATCCACAGATAGATCCACTCCAAGTGACGACAGGCCATCCCCAAGGTCCATGACGACATCCATCTCATATAATGCCCTGCCCTCTACGGAGCAAGTACATACACACTCCAAGGACACTGGTCCACTTCCAGGGGGCATCTGCACACCTCAGCTTCAACACCCTGCGCCCCAGCCACCTCACCGTCCCCCATAGCTGGCTGCAATGGATCACTGTCTGCTGCAGGATGTCCTCCGCACACCCCACCCACACTCAGGAGGCAGTCCACAACCCCGACCCCAAGCAACCTTGTACGTCTGTCATCCTAGATCCCGTTGGGCCATCTCCGTGCATCCAACCTTGCCCTGGCCACCGTTCTTCACATCCACCGTACTCCAGCATACAGGACATTGTTCTCCCACCTGGCCACACATACCTGGGACTCCCTCCCCGGTTACCTCCACATGGGCCATGGCCTCTACGCCTTGATGATGATCTCCCAAAGAGTTCTGTCGGCACAGTTTAGCAAGCCCCCCCTCAGCAGCCAGAGGCCATCACAGGTGAGTGTGGTGCTCCATGCCTACATTGTATGATACCTTGTGACCCATGTGTGTCCTGTACCAGACTCTGTTCCCAGGGGATGGATGGCTGGAGTTGGTTCAACACTCACGCATAGTTATACATTTCCACACATATATGTCGTAGAATAATGCAAAATGACAGCAACATTGTGAGACCGGCCTCGTGGCGTGGGCCCTCCCGACCAGCAAGTTACACTACAACCACGCCGAACCTCGTGGGCACGGCCTTCCGGCTTCCGTGGACCAACATCCCGAGGGCCGACCAGATCCCCAACACGCATGCCCGGCCGAGGGAGAACGAAACCCCCCCCAAACCAGACCGAGAGGCGCCGACCCTGTCACACCTCTGGTCTCTTCCCCGAGGGAGGTTTCGATCGACCACCAGGCCCCCGGTGAGCGGGCGCCTCTCCTGCTGGGCGTCTGGAGTCCCTCCCGGACACACCTGAACAGATCAAGGGGCCGAGCGACGGGAAACCCTGACACACCGCCCCCAGGCACCAGACCCCTCTCCGCGAGGACTCCGGACTTCAAAGAGGAGGGGGAGTATAACAAGGGGTGCTGAAGGGACGAGAGGAGAAGAAGACCTGAACTGACGAGAGCCTGCGGACTTGGTCGCGGCTCGATCGCTCCCCGAGCAGAAGAACGCTCCCCGAACTCTGAACCATCTGAGCCCTGCTGACGCTGTCGCGGCTCCCCGAACTCCGAACCATCTGAGCCCTGCTGACGCTGTTGCGGCTCCCCGAACTCTGAACCATCTGAGCCCTGCTGACGCTGTCGCGGCTCCCCGAACTCTGAACCATCTGAGCCCTGCTGACGCTGTCGCGGCTCCCCGAACTCTGAACCATCTGAGCCCTGCTGATGCCGTCGCGGCTCCCTGAACTACGAACCTCCGGTGCCTGCTGAGTGACTCGCGGCCCGCTCCTCCAAGAGAATCGGCAGAGATCGCCGAGAGAAGCAACATCCCCTCAGCTCGAGGATTGAGAGCTGGGCGCCGGATACCTCGCAGAGACACTGATTGAAAGACTGTCCTGCTACCCCTTTTCCCTCCATCACAAGATCGCTGCCGCTTGTGGCATTAATTCTGCACCTGCCTGCCGGATCATAAAGATCCCTGATAACCACCGATAAAAGCTCATTATCTTACAACGATTTACTGTGTGGTGTCCCTCTATCCGAAGAAGAGAGTAAGCGTAGCGTGTGCGATCCTAGGTGCGAGACCCTTCCAGGAAGGGCCTCCCTGCTCTTGCTCGGCCGAACTCTGGGAAAGGTGGGCCTCAGGGTGGTCAGGAACACATTCCGCAGCCTCCCCGGGGAACGCCTTCCATCATTTTGGTGGCAGCGACGGGATCCGAGCCAACACCTAGAGATCGTGCAGTAAACGACGTACGCACTACCAAGAGGAATGGAAGGAGAAACTTCCCTAGGTGCCGCAGGCACCAACCCGAGCACGGCATTCCAAAAAGACCAGTTAGAATCTTATAAACACCGAGAACTGAAACAATTTTGCAAAGACCTTGGAATCGCTACCACCGGACTAAGCACGAAAGAGGACTTCCAGGGGGCATTAAAAACCTGGGTCGAGGCAGAAACTCCCCGGACACAAACAGAAGGAGAGCCTCCTAACAAACCCCGAAGCAGCCCGGGGAGGAACGGCGCCCCCGAGGGGGGCCTATCCCCAGAGGAACTAGCGGACCGAGAAAGAGGTCGCAACCACGAACTGGAACTAGCAAAATTAAAAATCGAAGGAGAGCTAAAGCTGGCTGAGAAAAAACTGGCGGTGGAACAGTTACGCCTACAAGGAGAACTAGAGGAAAAGAAATGACAGAGAGAACACGACGAGAAAAAACTCCAACTAGAGCACGAACGTAGCCTAAAAGAAATCGAGCTCAAGGCTAAGAAGGCGGAGGCCCGACCCGCGGAAACCCAACCCATCTCCTCCACCGTGGAACCAAAGGTCCACATCCCCAAAGATGTGGTGAAAGAATACTATAAGAATGACGATATTCAGCAATGGTTCAAGGCCTACGAAGTCGCCATGACCTCCCACCGAGTCCCGCAGAAGGACTGGGGGGCTGGGCTGTGGGGCCGGTTTCTGAGCGAGGGGAGAGATACCCTGCTGGACCTGCCCTCCACCGTGATGAACTCCTACAGTCACATGAAAGAGGCTCTAGTAGCCAGATATGGGCTCACCCCTGAAATGTACCGGCAACGGTTTAGAGACTGCAAAAAGATACCCGGTACCACCTGGGTGGAGTACGTGAACTTCTACAGCCGGGCCTTGGACGGATGGATCAAGGGCAGCAAGGTCTCCACCTTCGAGGAGCTGTTCGACCTGATCGCTTGGGAACACTTGGCCACTAATTGCTTCGTAGAACTGCGCCAGCACCTCCTGGACAGCAAACGCACAGACCCTCGAAAACTGGCCGTCGAGGTTGACCGATGGGTGAACACCCGGGCCTCCCGGGGCCCCGTGGGGGACTATGGTCGCCACAGTCAGGGACCCCCCCGCCAGAGGGGCAGAGGGAATCAAGGCCGGCAAAGGGAGCTTCCGGGGGGATCCCCGCTCAGCCCTCCCAGAGGACAATCTCCGCCCTTTCCAGCTCCACCTCCGGCCAGCACCGGGCCACCAGGAAGGCCGGGGCCCCGAGTGAGGATCACCTGCTTCCGCTGCCAACAGACCGGACACTATGCCAGCGACCCCCAGTGTCCCCTGTACCAGCGGTCCACCACAACAACCTCGACAGATGGCCTCCGTAGCCCCGGGGGAAGAGATAGAAGACTCCGAAGAATGGGAACCAGCCACCATGGCCTTGGTCTCCCTAGGGGATCGAGAGATGGTCCCCGGAACGTCCCTGCCCGCCAACACGAAGAAGTACTGACAGCAGGTGACGGTCAACGGTCACCGCATCGAGGGCCTCCGGGACACGGGGGCGAGTGTCACGGCGGTTCATTGTCACCTGATCTCCGAGGACCAGATCCTGCCTGGCACCTTTTGCCCCGTCATCTCCTCAGACAATTCCGAGAGCCTCTGTCGGATGGCCCTAGTCCCCTTCGAATGGGGGGGAGTCACCGGCAAGTTAAAGGTGGCGGTCCGAACCTCCCAGCCCGTGGACTGCCTCCTGGGCAACGACCTTGAGAACTCCCCGTGGGGACAAGTGGAACGAAGAGCCCACCTCGAGATGATGGGCCTCCCCGAGTGGGTATGCGCCACCACGCGCTCAATGATGCTCCGGGCGCCTCCCTCCGAGGGGGAAGAGCCCATGCCGCTAGACACCGCCACCACCCCCGAGAGCCAGAATACACCACCAGAGGCCAACGACCCCCTTCTGGACAAGCCGACCGCTCCTGACGAAGGGTCAGTGCCTTCCGACCCCGAAACCCTGACCCACCTCGAGGACCTGCCAGAACTGGCCCAGTGGCCCTGCGAAGGGGGCCCCTCCCGTGAAGAATTCTGCCAAGAACAATCCACCTGCCCGTCCCTCATCGGACCCCGACAACAGGCCGAGGCCCGAGCAGCAGGCGACCAGACTGGCACCCACTGGGTATACTGGGAGGACGGCCTCCTGTACAGCAAACAGAAGTCGGCCGAGTTGGGATTGGCCCGGGTACTAGTGGTACCCCTACGCTTCCGAAGTCTCCTCCTGGGCCTGGCCCATGATGTACCCCTGGCCGGACACTTAGGCCAAGATAAGACCCACCAACGGCTCGTCACCCCCCTTCTATTGGCCCAAGATGCGAGCAAATGTGGAAGCCCACTGCAAGTCCTGCCCCATGTGCCAGGCCAGCGGAAAGAGTGGGGGCAAGCGCAAGGCTCCGCTACAGCCCTTCCCCGCCGTCAGTACCCCTTTTGAGCGGGTAGGAATCGACATTGTGGGACTGCTGGAACCCAAGACCGCCCAGGGCCACCGGTTCATCCTCGTCCTAGTGGATCATGCCACCCGTTACCCCGAAGCCATCCCTCTCCGCACCGTGACGGCCCCCGTGGTGGGCCGGGCCTTGATGGGGATCTTCTCCCGCATGGGGTTCCCACGCGAAGTCGTGAGTGACCGGGGTACGAACTTTATCTCCCGTTATATGAAGTCCCTCTGGCAGCAGTGCGGGGTATCGTACAAATTCACCACCCCGTACCACCCCCAAGGAAACGGGCTAGTCGAGCGCTTTAACAAAACGCTGAAAGGAATGATCATGGGCCTCGAGGAACCCCTGCGCCGGAGGTGGGATGTCCTCCTCCCATGTCTCCTGTTCGCCTACCGGGAGGTTCCCCAAAAATCCCTGGGATTCAGCCCATTCGAACTATTATATGGATACCCCGTCCGAGGACCCCTGAGCCTGGTCAAGGAGGGGTGGGAAACAACCCCCCGGGGGACCCCTCCGGACGTGTTCCGATACATCTTGGCGCTCCGCAACCAGACCCGAAAATTCATGGAACTCGCAGAAGCAAACCTCAAGGCCAGTCAAGACGAAATGAAGCGCTGGTATGACCAGAATGCTACGCTGGTCGAGTTTCAGCCGGGCCAACAAGTCTGGGTCATGGGCCCGGTGAGACCCTGCGCTCTCCAAGATAAATGAACTGGGCCCTTCAAGGTGGACGAGCGGAAGAGCCAAGTCACCTATCTCATCGATGTGCAGTCCCCGCGGAACCCCCTCCGGGTTCTCCACGTGAACCGCCTCAAGCCCCACTTTGTACGGACCGAATTAAGTTTACTCCTGGCCACCGACGATGGGGCCGAAGAAGACACCGAGCCCCTTCCAGACCCCCTGGGGGCGAAGGAAACCGATGGATCCGTGGAGGGAGTGAGACTGTCGACCGCCCTCACAGCCCAACAGACCGACGACTGCCGCCAGCTACTAGGGCAGTTTGCGGATCTCTTCTCCCTGACCCCCGGGGTCACCAGCTGGTGTGTCCACGACGTGGACACCGGAGACAGCCCGCCAGTGAGACATCGGGCCTACCGGGTCCCTGATCGGGTCCGGACCTGCATCCAGACCGAGGTGGCAAAGATGTTAGACCTCGGGGTGATTGAACCCTCCGACAGCCCCTGGGCCAGCCCGGTAGTCCTGGTTCCGAAAGCGACTACCCCGGGTGTTGCCCCCGAGCTGAGGTTTTGCGTGGACTACCGAGGCCTCAATGCGGTCACCCGAGCAGACGCTCACCCTATCCCCCGTGCCGACGAACTCATTGACCGCCTTGGGGCCGCCCGCTACCTCAGCACCTTCGACCTGACCAGTGGGTACTGGCAGATTGCCCTCACCGAGGGAGCCAAGGAGCGCTCCGCCTTCTCCACCCCGGATGGACACTACCGCTTTAGGGTGATGCAGTTCGGAATGAAAAATGCCCCGGCCACCTTCCAGCGGCTGGTGAACCGGGTCCTGTCCGGACTAGAGGGGTTCAGCGCAGCATACCTCGACGACATAGCGGTCTTCAGCTCCCAATGGACCGAGCACCTCCAGCACCTCCGTCAAGTCCTGCTGGCTCTGCGCCGAGCTGGCCTCACCGTCAAAGCTAGCAAATGTCAAATTGGGCACGGCTCCGTAACCTATCTGGGGCACCAGGTGGGGAGTGGGCAGGTTGCCCCCCTCCAGCCGAAGATCGACGCCATCTTGTCCTGGGAAGCCCCTGCAACCCAAACGGAAGTCCGAGCCTTCCTGGGCCTCACCGGCTACTACCGAAGGTTTATTAAAAACTATGGCAGCATCGCAGGCCCTCTTACAGAACTAACCTCCAAAAAACACCCCAAGAAAATACACTGGACTCCCTCCTGCCAGAAGGCGTTCGACACCCTAAAGGCCGCAATGTGCGCGGCACCAGGGCTCAAAGCACCCGACTACGCCCAGGAGTTTGTGGTCCAGACGGACGAATCGGAACACGGCATCGGGGCAGTCCTCTCACAGTACGACGACAAAGGCATAGATCAGCCCATAGCCTTCATCAGCCGAAGGTTACTGCCCCGGGAACAGAGGTGGAGCACAATTGAACGAGAGACGTTCGCAGTAGTCTGGGCCCTCAAAAAGCTACGGCCCTACCTGTTCGGAACACACTTCAGAGTGCAAACAGATCATCGACCCCTGCGGTGGTTAATGCAGATGCGAGGGGAAAACCCCAAGCTGCTACGCTGGTCCATCTCTCTCCAGGGGATGGATTTCACTGTGGAACATCGCCCCGGGACTGACCACTCCAACGCGGATGGCCTGTCCCGATTCTTCCGCTTCAGCGAGGAGAACTCCCAAGTGGATGGGTAGTTCTCCCCGCCTTTCAGCTGGGGGGGGCACGTGTGAGACCGGCCTCGTGGCGTGGGCCCTCCCGACCAGCAAGTTACACTACAACCACGCCGAACCTCGTGGGCACGGCCTTCCGGCTTCCGTGGACCAACATCCCGAGGGCCGACCAGATCCCCAACAGGCATGCCCGGCCGAGGGAGAACGAAACCCCCCCCCAAACCAGACTGAGAGGCGCCGACCCTGTCACACCTCTGGTCTCTTCCCCGAGGGAGGTTTCGATCGACCACCAGGCCCCCGGTGAGTGGGCGCCTCTCCTGCCGGGCGTCTGGAGTCCCTCCCGGACACACCTGAACAGATCAAGGGGCCGAGCGACGGGAAACCCCGACACACCGCCCCCAGGCACCAGACCCCTCTCCGCGAGGACTCTGGACTTCAAAGAGGAGGGGGAGTATAACAAGGGGTGCTGAAGGGACGAGAGGAGAAGAAGACCTGAACTGACGAGAGCCTGCGGACTTGGTCGCGGCTCGATCGCTCCCCGAGCAGAAGAACGCTCCCCGAACTCTGAACCATCTGAGCCCTGCTGACGCTGTTGCGGCTCCCCGAACTCCGAACCATCTGAGCCCTGCTGACGCTGTCGCGGCTCCCCGAACTCTGAACCATCTGAGCCCTGCTGACGCTGTCGCGGCTCCCCGAACTCTGAACCATCTGAGCCCTGCTGACGCTGTCGCGGCTCCCCTAACTCTGAACCATCTGAGCCCTGCTGACGCCGTTGAGGCTCCCTGAACTACGAACCTCCGGTGCCTTCTGAGTGACTCACGGCCCGCTCCTCCAAGAGAATCGGCAGAGATCGCCGAGAGAAGCAACATCCCCTCAGCTCGAGGATTGAGAGCTGGGCGCCGGATACCTCGCAGAGACACTGATTGAAAGACTGTCCCGCTACCCCTTTTCCCTCCATCACAAGATCGCTGCCGCTTGTGGCATTAATTCTGCACCTGCCTGCCGGATCATAAAGATCCCTGATAACCACCGATAAAAGCTCATTATCTTACAACGATTTACTGTGTGGTGTCCCTCTATCCGAAGAAGAGAGTAAGCGTAGCGTGTGCGATCCTAGGTGCGAGACCCTTCCAGGAAGGGCCTCCCTGCTCTTGCTCGGCCGAACTCTGGGAAAAGTGGGCCTCAGGGTGGTCAGGAACACATTCCGCAGCCTCCCCGGGGAACGCCTTCCAACAAACATCTCATGTGCAGAACAATGTGACTTTATTTTTGGTGGGGTGAGTCCTTTGGTGGATGTGCTAAGGTGCACTACCGGGGGAATAGAATCCAAAGTTCACTGGGGGAGATGGCATCCTTGGCATCGGAAGTCATCAGAGTCCAGACCACAGTGTTGGTCATCATTGGTCAGACTGGGACAAGCAAGTCCATGTGGCGGAGAATGTCATTGGGTGAGGTGCTGCTGTTGCGCCCGAGGGCCAGGTGCCAGGCCAGGTGGCCTGGGAGATGGGGATGGTCCGCTGACTCTCACGGTCTCTTACGTGGACGACCCACTTTCCTCCGGTGACCCTCAGATGCAGGCCTTGACAATGCTGGGGACACTCCGTCAGATGAATCCTCCTCCTCCTCCCTCCCTGTCTCAGGTGCTGGTCTACACCTGGTGGCACAGGGAGGGTTTGCCAGACTTTGGGTGATCTGACAGAGTGATTGTCCCACGTCCCTGTGCACCGCCAGGAGCTCAGCCAGTCTTGCCTCCATCCGTCCTAGTTGTTGTTGGTGACTGGCATGATGCTCGACCTGCAGGTCCTTGAGCTCATCGAGGGTCCCCTGCATCCCGGAAAGTATGACCACGACCTGGTCGATGACTCTGGTGTCACGCTGGTATGAGTCCAGGATGTTGCGTAGGTGGGCCATACCGGGCTCCTGAGCTGGCTGGTCCGCTTCGCGCCTCCGCCTACCTCCACTCCCACCACCCCTGCCCACACGTGCCTGGCCTGCCGTTGTTGGCCCATCAGGTTTACGGGACCCCTGAGGGATGGCATCGGCAGGGTTGTCTGCCTCCTCCTGGGTGCCCGCAAACCGTTGTGCCTCCCGGTCAGACTGGCTGTGTTGTTCAGTGCGAGCAGGGATCCTGGGTGTGTCCTGGGATGTGGCGGGAATGGGGGTGGTGGTTGGCGCAGATGTACCTGACGCAGGTGCTGCAGGAGCTTGTACACCAGAGGGGCCAGGTTGGTCAGGGTCATCCACGGAGTGGTGAGAGTCGTCGCTGCTGGTGGGATCGTCGTCACGCGGAGCCTGGGACTGTGAATCTTCCCCCTCAGTGTTGGGGGGAGATCGTTGACGTCGCCCTGTGTGTGAGAGAGGGACAATGTTAATGCTGTTTCATGCCACATCCATGTTTCATACATATTCAAGTTGACACAGTTCCCCCAGGTATTTGGATGTCCCTGGCATTCCTCTCAGTGTCCACTTGGGAATGGGTATGTTGCGGTGGACAGATTGGGATGTTCTTCTGAGTGTGTGGCCTGTAGATAGTTTGCTCTGATCAGGCGCGCAACACCCATTGGGCTAACCGGGCTTGTGCTCCCCCCCGGCATGTGTGTCAGCCCGGCTGAGACAGCCTCGCGGGCTGGCGTCCGTCTACTTGCATCCGGACCCGAGAACTTCACAGGTGTATGGTAGACCATTTACTCGAACATTCGGCTTTTGTTGTGTTTTCACCCATTCTTACAGCCACTCTGCCTAGGGCTGGTTGATTTCCCCCCCAATCTTTTACTGCCCCCCCCCGGAAGTTGGCTGTAGTGGCCCGCCTGGCTCTGATGCTTACTTGGCTCCGGATTCGTCTTGTTGTGTCACATGTCCATTGTGGGAGTGGGTGCATCCGTTGCCTGCCCCGGAGGTGGGTGCTTGTGGGGGGGGGGTGACCTGGCGTGCTGTGGTGTGTTGTGTGAGTCGTCATTGGGTCTCCCAGGTGATGTGTGTGTCCCCTCATGGTGTGTGCTGGCATGACAGTGTGTGTGGGTTCCTGTGCTGGATGCTTGTGCTTGTGGATTTGGTGTTTGAGTGTACAGTGGTCCCAGGAGGGCCTTGTGCTGCATACAGCAGGGCCCAGTGTCAGCGACCTTGTTAGTAGTTTGCCAGTCCCTATGCATTGTGCATGGGTATGTCCCTATGCCATATGGGCTGGGACATTGGTGTCTGCATCTCATTTTCACGATGTGTTGTGTGGGGCCCACCCTCCCAGCCTCCCGGACATCCTGTCTTGTGTTTGTGGTTATTGTGGCCTTGCACATGGCCTTTCCTTGATTTGTGAAGGGTGAATGGTGACGTTCGTGGCATGGCCATGGTTGTTGAGTGTGGTTGTGTGCGGTGAGTGCTTGGGGGTGGGTGCGTGCATTTGTTGTGGTTGACAGGCGCACAACACCCATTGGACTCACAGGGCTTCAGCCCCACCCCCGTCGTGTGTGGCAGCTCGGGATGAGACAGCTTCCCGGTGAACTCACAGCCGCACCCGGACGCTTCACAGGTCTTTCAGAGGCCATTTGTGTGTTACTGAGGCCTCGCGGTTGTTTCACCCCTTTGACAGCCCCTGCAGCTCCACTCTGCCTATGGCTTACAAGATCATCCCCCCACGGGAATTTTTCTTAGCCTCCCCCGAAATTTTGCTATAGTTGCGCCTCTGGTGGTTGGGGTGTGGCTGCCATTCCCCCAAGTTACATGAGTTGTTTGTGTACTCACCAGGCTCTGCGACTCCGTCCACTCCGTGTACTCCCACCGTCGGTAGCATGGCCATCACCCTCTCCTCCCAGGGATGGTACTGTACGCGTCTGCGGGGTGGCCCACCTCCAGTGATGTTGGCCTGGGCATGTTTTTCAATCATCTTCCTCTTGACCGCCCTGCGCAGATCGTATCACCTGGCTTGGCATTCATGCCTGGTCCTTCGAACGGGCGCAACAGCATTCACCTTGTCGACGATCCTCTGCCACATGTCAGATTTTTCAGATATGCTGGTCTGTCTGACCATTGTGCCAAACAGCTGTGGCTCGACTCTGATGACTTCGTCGAAGAGGAGCTCCAGCTCCGCCGTAGTGAACTTTGGATTCTTGTCTGTGGACATGGTGTGGGGTGTGGGCGGTTGTGGGTGTGTGGGTGTGAATGTGTGTGTGTGTTACTGTGCAGAGGGGGATGTTTGTGGGGGAGGTTGTGTGAAGGTGTGTGAGTGGCGGGGTAGCAATGGTATGAGTTCTGTGGGGTGGTTTGTGTGTGAGCTCTGTCCGCAGTAGGTCTGTTGCAAGGGCACATGGTTTGTGTGTGTGGGCCCTTTTTATTGGTCCATTGTTGGGTGTGGCTGTGTTTGAATTTTGGTGGGTGTGTTATAAGAGGTGGTTGTGTTTGGGGCCTCTGTTGGCCAGTTTGGATGTGGCAGGTCAGTCATTGCGTTGTGTTTTTTAGTGTGTACGTGTTTTGTGTGTTTGTGCGAGTCGCTTTGGATCTCCTTGTGCTGTTTTCCACTGTCCTGGTTCTGTATGTGTGATTTTCGCGTCGGTAGGCGCCGTACATTCGCGATGGTGTGTGAGGGTGCTGGGGTTGGGTGTTGGTGTACGGCATGTTTATGCGGTGGGGGGGCTGGGGGTAGAGTGCGGACAGGGTTGTGTACGGTGAAGACGTATTGGGGGGGGGCTGTGCGGCTCGTACACGGGCATGAATTTACCCGTGTACTTGTGTGCTTCAGAATTGGCTCCGTACGGGCCTTTTTCCGTGCGATTAGGTTTTCGGACGGGCGGTCGGGATCGTACTTGCGCGCTCAGACTTGTGTTTTACGATTTGTAAGTGGAACTGTCCGGATCACTTTCGTACACTTTTCCAGACGATATTCGGACGTGGTCACTTTCTGACGCACGCACATAGGCTTTTCCCAACGCTATACGTAGTTATTTTTCACGTCCCATTCGTACTTGCCAGTTTGTATGGTACTTGTGCGACTCGTACGTAAAAAAATACGGATGCGAGTCGTACGGTATGTTTTTTTAACCGGATCGTAATCGGCACCTTAATGTTTTAAATTAAATTTAACATAGCAATAGGTTTTGTAAATATTTATACAAAAAATTAGCAAAATATTTTCATATATAAACATTTTTAACAGTTTAATATTTGTATTAGAAACATGTTATAATTTTTAAATAATATTAATATGTAAAATATTAATATTAATTTTTTTAACAATGTTTTCAAAGCAAACACATTCTTAACATAAATATAATTTTATCATTCATGCAAAATATTTGTAACAATTTTTAATACATTGTTTTGTTGTATTTTCTTTTTAGAAATTATAATAATAAATATTGTATATTTTGTCATATTTATTTTTATAATTTTACACATGAGGAAAATGTTCTTACAATTTTTAGGTACATGAAAAAAAGAGGTCTATTTTAGTTAAATAATAGAAAAAATATTTGTGTGCGAATTTACATTTTACCAGATTTTATGAGTTTTTTTTTGTATAGTTAAATGTTTTATTATGTTTTGGGTGCTTTATTTTGTAACCCGGTAATGTTGTTTTGTGTCATTTGGGTTGAAGGGAAGCTCGCGGTTGGGATTTACTTCGCGTCGTCAAAGGTAAGGTTTGTTTTATATGTTTTAGATGGTTTAAAAATTAATTTTGAACCTAGTTAGATACTGTTTAGTGTAGCTGTATACATTTTAGTTATATTTGGAAATGTTATGTGTTATAGTTGCGTGTCGTGTTTTTACGTGTTTTTAACGTTGTGTAGGCATGTTTCGAGAGTTAGGTTTAAGGTGTTTAATGTATATTTAGAACTCTTTTAAATGTAGTAGTATTGTTAGTTAGTGTTTATGTGTTGTTTTATGTGGGTGGGAGTGTATGTTGCTTTGTTTTTATACTTTCTTTCCTAGGTTCTTCGTTTCGGATGGAGTTGTTTTTTTTTAAAGACGTGTGTGTTCGTTTTATTGACTAATATGTTTTTTACACTTCTTTAAAATTTTCGTTTTTCCTGGAGCGTTTTTTACTATTTTTATCTATTTTCGTGTTTTTCATGGTTTTCCAATGGATATTTGCTGCATGGATTAAGGATTTAATCGACAGTTGTATTTTTCCATTTTTTTTTGGGAAACATTTTTTTTTAATGTTTGGATTGTGTAAGCAGAAAATGGATTTCACAGAGTTTGGAATAAACTTGGTAAGTTAATTTATTATTATTTCTTGTGGGTGGGTATTGTTTAATATTATTGTTTATTTTTTTTTTATTACAAATATTATTAATGTGTGTTAATACATTTTTTTCCAATATGTATAAATATGTTACACACAGTAATTATTTTTGTGATAAAATTAAAAAAATGTATGTGTTTGATATGATTGAAAATGAGTAATTTGTCATTTATTTGTATTGATGTTTTAAAGAAGTGTTTTAGCTATGATGTTTAGGTATTCTAGACCTTTGGTAGTAGGGTACAATTCTACTTGTTGCTCTAGATATTTATACATTTGTTTAGTTTGTTTAGAGGTTTTTGGAGTTAGCTGAGTTATGGATTGTTCAATTCTGAACTCTTGATAACTCTGTTCTTTTTGTAGGCATGATATAAATCTTTCTAGTGTTGGTTTTGTTGTGCCTGTTGATTGCAGGAAGGCGTTATGCCATCCTTCAACTGCATTATTAGTTTTTGATTCTCCATTTAATGTGCTTCTGTATACGTTCCACCAGGGAATTAAGAATTTAGGGTTTCTTCTGTGGCCAGATCTATGTAGTCTGCCGACCCATGTATCTTCAAAATAGTCCAATAGTGGACTTAGTTTTTCTTCATTTTGTTTGTAGAAGGAGCTGTCTATTAAAATGTTGTAATGTTCTGTTACGTCTGTGTCAGGTACATAAGCTAGTGCTAATAATTTTTTTATTTGATATGCGAAAGCTGAATTAGTTGCATATTCAATGCTTAGGGCTGATTTTTGCATGTGTCTCCATAGGCACTGATTAAAATGATAGTAACAGCCTTGGATGGAGGTATGGGGGTGTGTTTTTAATATAGTATTAATCATTGCTTGTTCAAAATCTAGGATGATTTTTTGTGGGGAAAAGTTATTTGTTTTTTGTTTTATTGTATTTATTAGTTCAGTGTATGTGGAGTTATGTTTGTTTGGTAATAATGTGTAAATTAATGGTATATTGCAATTGTGATATAGGACGTGTATTGTATATAGTTTGAAAAAGGGTTTGGGACATATGGTAAAAGTCCCATCCATCATCCAGTTTTGTGATTCTTGTAGTTTACAGAGATTATTAGCAGTTCCAAATATTATTATTCTTTTGTCATTATTTTTATTATCAAAAATGACAAATGGTTCTTTGTTTAAAGTTATAGTTTGTTCTGGACTTAGATTAACTTCACTATATGTGTGAGGAATTGAAGTTGAAGTAGTAGTGGTTTTTTTAGTACGTGCTATAGTTCTTTTGAGTGAAGTTACAGATGGCATTTGTGTAGTAGCAGTTTTAGGAATTTTGGGAAGCTGCTCTTTTAAAATTACACTTATAGGTTTTTGAGAACTTGTGCTAGCTTCCTTTATAGTTTCCAATGCAGATCTGACTTCTATTTCAGTAATGTTTGGTGGATGGTTATGTTCTCTAGTGTACAGTACTGCTGTTTGTCGTGTTGTAGCACGCCCATAGCACATATTAGAGTAGTATTTAGTGCATTTCCAGTTAACTTTTCCTGTGTGTAAGTGTATCCCATAAAGCATAGTAAAATTTTTCCCTTCTGGCTTGTTATGAATTCTGCTCCTTCAGTCATTTTGATGTAGCTTTATCTATGAAAAATATATATTACAGTTATTATATATGCTGTTGTATGAATTTCTGTATAAAAAACAAACATTTAGTTACAATATACTTACAAAGTTGATTTTGATGTCTTTGAGTAGAATGTCTTTTATTCTTTATTTGTTGAATTTTCTTGCAGTATTTTTTTTCTCTGGAAAATAAAAGTACATTTGTTTTAATATTTGTTTCTATATTTTTATAGGGAATGGTTAGGGGATTTGCAATTGGGATTGAATTTGGGTGTTTTTTTAATCTATTAGCTGAATTTTGGTTGTGAAATACTTACTTTGTTAGTTGTATCTTTTTGGGTGCTGTTCTGTATTTTCTTAGTTTCTTTTTGAGTTTCCTGTAGTGAAAATATGAAATAGAAAGAAGACATTTATTTATTTATTGTGTATGTATATTGTAATTCTAATTTATTTGCTTTGAGTCTTTATAAGTATAATATAGTTTACTTACTTGTGATAGTTTTAAATATTTGCTGTATGTTGATTTCCTTATATCTTCAGTTGCAATCCTGTAGCTTTTCTTCTTCATTCAATTTCTTTTTTTCGGTTCTGGACTGTGAATGAAGTTCAACTGTTTTTATAGTGCTTTGGATGTTGTAATCTGTGTTTTATTGGTTAGTTTGAATTTGGAGTGTTTTTATGGGTTAGTACAAATTTTTTTTTTGTATGTTCTGGTAGTTAGTTTCCAAATAAGATTTGATTTGATTTGATTTATCCATTTGTAGAGCGCGCGAATGCCCGAAGGTGTCTTGGCGCTGAGATATACCATTGGCTCTTGGAGATGTTGATTAGAGCTGAGCGGAGAAAAGCCATGTTTTAACTTCCTTTCTAAAGGATTTCAAGGATGGGCTGATTTTTATGGCCAGAGGTAGTTGATTCCAGGTTCTGGCTGTGTGTACCAGGAAACTTCTTCCGCCCCAGTTGGCTCTTTTGAATCTCGGGACCCTGATGAGTTTCTTTTGGCCGGATCTGAGAAGTCTATTTGGCTCATAATGTTTTAGGTGTGACTTCAGAAATTGTGATCCAGTTCCGTTGATTGCCTTATAAGCCAGGCATAATGATTTGAATGTTATCCTTTTTGCAATTGGTAGCCAGTGTAGGTGTTTTAATTTGTGGCTGATTGGTTCAAACTTAGGTATGCCAAGTACCAGCCTGGCTGCTGCATTCTGCAGGCGTTGAAGTTTGGCTAGGATTTTCTTCCTGGCTCCGGCATAGAGGCCATTCCCGTAGTCCAGTCTAGACAAGGCTAATGCTGTCACCACAGTCTTGCGCGAATCATGCGGTAGATTAGGTAGTATTTTCTTAATCATCTTTAGGATGTACCAAAGTGTTGATGCCAACTTGCTGGCTTGGGCGTCGAATGAGAGGTTGGTGTCTAAGGTGACTCCCAGGTTTTTCACTTTTTCTGATGATTCGGGGCATCTTCCCAAATTTCTTGGCCACCATGAGGGGGACCATATATTTGTGTCACCTCCTAGTATCATGACCTCACTCTTGTCCCCGTTAAGTTTTAGGCAGTTCCTTCTCATCCATTGACTGATCTGTACCATGCAATGTTGAAATTTTTCTGCAGTGTCCTCCACATCCCTACTGATTGACACCACGATTTGAGTATCGTCGGCGTAGGATATTGGAGTGAATCCACTGTTCCTTATTATTTCAGCAAGGGGAGCCACATATAGATTAAAAAGAGTGGGGCTCATCGAGGAGCCCTGCGGGACCCCGCATGGCAGGTTGAATAAATTGGATTTCTCTTCTCCTGATTCTACTGAGAAAGTTCTGTTCTCTAAGTAGGAGGCAATGAGGGTACAAGCTGAGTCATGTATTTGTGCTGCTTTCAGTCGTGTTATGAGGATCTCATGGCTGACTGTATCGAAGGCTGCCGATAGGTCGAGTAGCACCAAGGCGGCCTTCGATCCATTGTCCAGTACTTGCCTAAGTTCCTCCACTGCTGTAATCAAAGCAGTCTCCGTTCCATGTCCCGCGCGAAAACCAAACTGAGAATGGTCCAGCCAGTCGCCATCCATCAGATATCGGGATAACTGTTTGTTTAGCAGTTTCTCGAGAATTTTCGCGGCAAAAGGGATCCTGGCTATTGGTCTGTAATTGTTTGGAGTTTCGCAATCTAGGTTTGGTTTTTTTAGAAGCGGCCTGATTGATATCATTTTCCAATCATCTGGAAAGATGTTGGTTTTGATGATTTGGGAGAATAGTTTTTCTAACACCAGGCTCAGCTGTTCTGAGCAGATTTGCATAATTTTGGGTGGACAGGAGTCCATTGGGCTACCTGAGTTGGTGGTAAGAACCTCTTTCTGTATCTGTTCTGCTGTAGGAGGAGTGAAGTGGAACGATGTGGTTTGAACTGATTGTTCCACTGGGTTTATTAGGTGTGAGGTGTCCTTTTCTGCCGTCTCCGTGCTGTGATTTTTGAAGGAGTCGTAGACTGATGATACTTTGCTAACAAAGAATTCGCCTAATACATTACAGAAGTCTGAAGACAGTTCTTCTGAGTTATTATTTTCAAATTTTGATAATTTTTTGACAGTATCAAAGAGGGTTTTACTAGAGTTTTTTGACTCATTAATTTTCTGGACAAAGTATTTACTTTTTTCTGTTAATATTAATTTTTTGTAATTGGCTAAGGTAGCTTTATATTCTTGTCTGAAGTTGGTATCATAGTTGGTTCTCCACTTTTTCTCTGCTCTTCTGCACTTCTGTTTTTGGGCTTTCAGTGCTTCCGAGAACCATGGTTGTGAGGGGGTTTTTCTTTTCAGAGTAACTTTTTTTTGTGGGACTGTCAGTTTAACTGCGGTATCCAACCACTGCGTTGAATTGTTTGCAGGCTATATTGCAGTTTTCATCAAATGTAGGATGGGATGGTCGGAGTGTTTCAACAAATGCCTGATGGTCAATTTTAGACCAGTCGGGATAAGTTGCTTGTTTAATAAGTTCCACAGGTCTCCCCGTATCCTCTTCAATTTCTAATGTAAATCGGACTAACTTGTGGTCCAACCATGGGATCTGGAGAGTATCAATTTTATTTAGGCTCGGACATGAGGTGAAAATACCGTCCAGTGTGTGGCCAGCATTATGGGTGTCTAGGTGTACCTTTTGTTCCAGATCAAAGTTTGACATTGATTATGTTAAACGTGCTTCTATAGCGCGCAGCTGCCCCAGCAAAGGGGCGTCCCGGCGCTCTGACTGGCAGAAAAGAGTACATAAAGCAGAGAAAGGAGAAAATCAGAAAAAAGAAGAAACAACGGGCGTGATAAAAGGTCCAAAACAAAAATTAGGATCTGAAGGGGAAAAGATGGGTTTTAATAGCCCGCCTGAACGTAAGCAAATCATCCAAGGCGCAAATGTGGGCAGGTAATGAGTTCCAAAGCCTAGCCGCCAAATAGCGGAAGGAACGCTCTGCAGCGTTTGAACCGTGGAACTACTGCTAGATTTTGACCCAATGACCTCAGAGGGCGGAAAGGGACATAGGGGGTAAGAAGATACTCTAAAATCGGGGGAGAGGACAACTTAAGAATCTTGAAGGAAAGACATAATGTCTTAAACTCAATCCTTTGAGCCATGGGCAGCCAATGAAGTTTCCGAATGGTTTCCTTAGCAGAACAGAACCTAGGTAGGCCCACCAAGGCTCTGGCCGCCGCGTTCTGTATGCGCTGCATCCGGGTAACTTCCGCCTGATTGGCCGCCAGCAGAAGCGAACTCGCATAATCAAGCCGGGAAAGTATAGTGGCATGAATTATCAGCTGTCTAGTGGGGGCATCAAAAAATGTAAGTGCTGGCCTAAGCCCACGCAGGATACCAAAGCAAGTAGCAGCCACTTTTTTAGTGTGTCCACAAAAGTTCAGGGCAGGGTCTAACCAGATACCCAGATTTTTAACCTCGGGGACCGGGGTAGGAGCTAAACCCAACTCTGGGGGCCACCACTGAGTACCCCAGAGTTTGCTCAGCTTACCGACAATAAGGACCTCCGTTTTCTTGGCATTGAGTTGTAAACAATTGGCCGTCATCCAGCCAGCCACTGCTGACAAACCCTCCCTAAACCTTAATGCCTCAGAGTCGGAAACCCCATGAAGTGCAACCGCCAGCTGCGTGTCGTCCGCATAGGAAACCATAGTCAGGCCCCATTGCTTGGCGACCGCAGCCAGCGGCTGCACGTAAAGATTGAACAACGCGGGGCTAAGAGCCGACCCCTGAGGCACTCCCTGCTCGATGAGATAGGGTTTAGACTCGAGTGGAGGTGTAGCGAACCGGAATGACCGACCTGCTAAGAATGACCGAAACCATTCCAGTGCCACGCCGGAGACACCTGCTTCACCCCGACGCTGCAAAAGTATCGCGTGTGAGACCGTGTCAAACGCGGCACTAAGGTCAAGTAACACCAGTGCCGCAGTTTGACCGGCATCCAGCACGGAGCGCAGATGTTCCGTTATCGCAAGGAGAGCAGTCTCCGTGCTGTGGCCTTCCCCAAAACCATTCTGGGAGGAATCCAGGATATTAGCAGTCTGGAGGTGTTGAGTCAAAATTCCATTGCATCCATAAATGAAGCTATCTTTGGGTCTGAGGTTTTTTCAAGATGTAGATTAAAATCTCCTAAAATTGTATAATCTAGGCTTGTCACGCTAGATTCCAAAAATGGACTTAGCAGCTCAATTAAGGATGTTTTGCGCTAGGTGGTCTGTAAATTAGCAGTCCATTAAACGTATGTTTATCTATGATTTTTATTTGGAAGATCAAGGTTTCGCAGTCTGATTTGCTTCCTCTGTCTGAACTCTTAATCCTGAGTTCTTCTATTGCTATTATTGCCAGTCGTCCCCCACGTTTCATTTTTCTGTCAGCTCTAAAAATAGAGTAACCCTCCGGAATGGCCAGGGTCAGGTCGGCATCTGACGCTTCGTCTGCCCATGTTTCCGTGACGAACAGTATATCGATATTTTGGCTTTCGATTAATTCAGCTGCATGTATGTTATGCTTGACTAAAGACCTGACATTAATTAGGCCAGCCTTCAGGCTGCTGTTTCTACATTTTGGTATCATGGGTTTGTTCAGGATCTTAAGAAGGGAGAAATCAAAAGTGCATGTGCAGGACGGACATTTTTTACCTTCCTTGAGTAGCTCTATCCGGGCGCATGTGACGCTGGGTCTTAGAGTTCGGAGCTCCTGACTGGAGTACTTCCGTTGTCCTTTATCGGGATCGCTTTGGACAGGGGGTATGGCCCTGGGCCCGGTCTCGGCGCGGACGGGCGCAGACAGGCTTGCCTTTGGCGCGCCTTAGGCGCGCAGGCGGCGCGCCCGCTGCGCGCGTCCGCTGCGCGTTTGAGGTGGACACATTTTTGAGTGAAATGGGAGGGGGCGTGGCCTACATCCGTGGGCGTGGCTTGTGCTCGTGAGAATAATGGCGGCAAGAACTCCGACCCGCGGCATCCCTGAAATAGGCAGCACGGGGAGTTCTAATCAGGTGAGGTGGGGGGAGTATTCAGGGTAAAATGCAACAATTTAAAGTACAATTCTGTTTCTAAAAAGCAGTTTTAAAATCAAGTATTTTAAAAATAGCGAAAGAGCTCCCGGCTAACTCGCCTCAGGAGTGGTGAATAAGGAAAACGCTAATTAGTAGTCTGTGGTGTATTATTGTATATGTATTTTTAAAAACATTATATTATGTATAGTATGCATGAATTGTTAAAGTATAATTCCATATTATTGTTGTTTAATGTACGAAGGTTGTTAATAATGTTTTAGTAAATAGTAAAGTTTTTTAATCCATTTTTAAATGTAGTAAATATATTATTGTTTAATATGAATTTTGTGTAGAGTTAAAATACATTATTTGGTATTTATGTTGTTTGATTTTAGTATTTAATTTAATTTTATATAGTCGATATTAGTAAAATGGAGATATTTTAGTAGTCGATATTTTTGTTTACGATATTTTGTAATGCAGTAAATGTTTATTAATGAGCGTCGATATTTAAGGATTTAGATAACTGTGTTTGCGATATTTGGGGTATCTATATTTATGTAGTTCGATATCGTGTGTTCGATATTTTTGTAATGTTTTAAATAAGTATGTGAGGTCGATAATAATGTGATCGATAATTTTGTATCTATATTTTTGTAGGTCGATTTTTTGTCTTTCGATATTTTGTCAGTCATTCGTTTCCAATTCTACCAAAATAAAAACAGCACAGTTATCTGTCTGCAAACACATGAAAAACACAAATGCTTATCACAGAATGGTTTCTACATGCACACACACTGTCAATACGATTGTAGACAAAAAAAAGTACTCCCTGCACTTTAGCAGTAGAAATACATAAGTCTGATTAAAATCAAAATAGACCACATACATCCTCTCACAATTAAATAACTCACCTTTCAAGTTGTTTTGTAGATTAAGAAGTATATCAGTCACACACCAGATTTTCTTATACATAATCTCTGCACTGTGCACCTGTCAGCAAAACCAAATAATGGCAAAGTTTCCCTCTCATTTTGCACACATATACATGTAAATATCAAATCACATTCCTTCCCACATTAATTCAAATGCTAACACACATTTCTATTGGTTAAACATTTCAACCCTTTCCAAATGACATAAATTTGAACCCTACCCCCAATCTGCCTTCTGCCTAATACCATAGAAACAGGTCATGGAACACTGAACACAGGTCACAAGTTCAGCACACAATGTTGCTAATCAAAACAGCAAGTGTGCTTGACGTTTCAACATATCAGCTTATCATATATAATGTTCCTTGCAATCAGTTTTTGTTAACCAATAAGAATCAAGTGTTTAAAAAACAGAAACATGCACCCTAGTTTTCAGTGTAGAAGGTTGTCAAACAACCAATGATTTCTTGTCTTTTTTCAAAACTGCATCTTAGCCACCATTTTAGAAGAATGTTACTTTTCAAACTGGCATTTCATTTACAGAGACCATCTGAGTGCATCCAGACCTCCCTTCAAGATGCTTAGAGTGTGGATTGTGGGACACAGCTATATTTTCTGGAGCCAAAGGTATGCAGAAAACAAAGGCATTCACAAAGACCTAGGTTTGCCAAATGTAGACATTAAATGGATTGGACAGAGAGGGTTAAAGTGGCACCAAATGATGCCATTGGTAAAATCCTTAATGCATCTCCAACACCCTGACCTCATACTAGTGCACTGTGGTGGCAATGACCTAGGCACTTTGACTGGGGTAGGTCTGGAAATGCATATGAAGGGCACCTTTGCAGAATTGATTTCACTTTTTCCCAAAACTGCCTTTGTGCATTCTAACTTATGCCAAAGGCAGAAATGGAACTGGTCCAATCATTTTTGTCCACAGATTGAGAAAGCCAAGAAATATGTGAATAAATCTGTTTCTGCTTTTCTCCGAGACTATAGAATGGGGTCCATTTACAATAACAATCTGCGCTTTCATATGCAAGAGATGTATAGGAGAGATGGAGTACACTTTACTGATGAAGGAAACAGAGTCTTCTTCAACAACTTTAGACTCTGTATAGGTACTTACTTATAAGTACCAAAAACTCTCAATGAACACAACGGCTCTTTTTTAGAGCCACTCAAGAACAAAACACTTAAGCTTGATGTTTACCTCCCAAAAAATTCAGTTTTTTTCCTTGGATTCACGCACCTAATGCGTTAGGAACCGCGCACCCTATGCAAGAGAAATCGTGCACCCAACGCGTTAGGATGCGCGACTCCTAATTTTACCATTAAAAAAAAATAGCCTCTATCACTAATTTTTATTATCCCCGGGGACCCCTTCCCCCGGGGTTTATTTAAAAAAACGTTGGGGACCGTGGGGGGAGCCCCAACGCCCCCACGGTCCCAGCCGGCTCCCCGCGTCCTTCGGGAGTGGCATTGCTTTTCCACATGGGGAGCTGCTGACATGCTGCTCCCCGTGTGGAAAAGCAACATCGTTTGGATTTTGAAAGAGAGAGCAGGTTTCCCTGCTCTCTCTTTGAAAATCCAAGCGAAGTTTGCTATGGGAGGGCGAGAGACTCCCACCCTCTCATAGCAAACAACAGTGACCTGGGGGTGGGCACCCCAGGACACTGTAGGAGCCGGCCCTGGGGGGGGGCGGTCCCCAGGCCCCTCCAGGGCTCCAGGATGGGGGCCATGCAGGCACCCTCCCTCAAACAATTAAGCCCCGGGGGCCCTGGGGCTTGGGGGGGCCGTTCAGCCCCCCACCCGATCTATTTTCTAGCCCTGGGGGGTAGCGGTCCCCGGGGCTGGGGGCCCCCCCAATAATTTTTACAGATTTTGCCCCCGGGATTTGGCCCCCCCGGGGGCTAATTATTAAGGAAGCACGTAAGCCCGCGCTTTGGAGGTTTTTTTTTCGGCCAGATCCGCGCACCCTGCGTGCATTTTGCCATTAAAAAGAAAAAAAACAAGGGGGCCCGAGGGGTCCTTCTGGGACCCCCTAGGCAACACTAGAGGGTCAGAGTATTTCTACCCTGCCCCCTTTACATCTTTCACACACTTATTTCCCTTACTTAATCAGCCTCTCTTCTACCAAGGCACAACATGGCTGCCAACAGTTCCTGGTTTCGAATGACAGACACTTGACTGCCAATTAGCATTCAGCGCGTGATCGGGAGGGTGCGCGCTCGGTTAGCAGAGGGTGCGCTCAGGGTGCGCGGATCCTCCGAGGCCATAGATATATTTTTAACTTTTAACTCTAATTTTCTCAGGAACTACTGAACGGATTTACACCATTTATGCAAAAAGCACGAGTCTTAACTGAGGACTACCTCTTTGCCAAATTTGGTGTAATTCCGTTCAGCAGTTCGGGCTGTAGCTGCGTCAACAGGTCCTATGGGAAATTGTATGGGGAAAAGGCGTTTTGGGACCCCCCTTTTTTTCTCAGCCCCGCTTGACGAATCACCACGAAACTTTCAGGATAGGAGCGGACCGGAGCTGGCCAAAAGTTTGGAAAATTTCGCGAAGATTTGTCAACCGGCGCCAGACTTATTGGGAATAGAATGTTGCGGATTTCCTATGGAAAATAGGTCCTAACTATAACTACCTACTGGCGATCGCCTGTAGGTAATATTTATAAACATAAGCATATATATATATATTTGTATTAAATATTAGTGAGATTGATTTATTTAACATTATAATAGAGAGTTACTACTTTACACTATATATTTATTAAGAAATGATCATTTTATATGTTTTTAAAGGTGTTAGTGTGAGATGATATTTTTAAATTATTTTTGTACTTACCATTATAATGATAGGGAAACAATATTTCTGTAAACAATATTTTTGGCACAATATTTTTGTTACTCGATATTGTTTTTTTTTTTAGTAAAAGTCCTAATTTTGCCCTTGGAAGGTCACATAGGAGCACTAGGAGAGAAAATCTAACCGTACTGTCACAGATGAGCTGGTAGTGCCATCGCCAACCAGAATGGCACTCAATATAGTTCATACTCTCCAAGGGATGTGCCTCAAGATGTTAACCATAAAGGGGCAATATAGCTGCTATTAAGTGCCCAATACAGAATCTGGAAAACCCTGATTTTGGGTAAATTTAGGGAGGAGAGCCGACCAAGCAGCGTTAATCATCGGACAGTGAAAAAAAAAAAAAATACTCGCTATTGTTGATTACAATACATTGTCAGTGATTCAAGGTTCATTTCAAACATTGAAGAAATATTTTAACAATGCCTCATCTGCTACATAAAAAGCCATTTAAAATCCAATTGTAAATCAATAGCATCCTCGTGGATTGGAGACAAGAGTTTACATTTTACACAAAGACTGTTTGTGTGAGCTGTATCACAAAATAATTAAAATTTATGGCTCCATATAAGAATGATGCGAGATGTTTAGACACCATCATCTAAAGTACTGACAAGAAAATTAGCTAATCCACCAATTGTGGCAATTATCTAATTCACATATTCTGTCTGTTAGCTATTTAACAAATTAGGCCATTAGCTGATCCACAAATGGAAGACATTAGCTAATATACAATGTGTGGCTTTAACTTTTGGCAATAGGAAAAACTTGCAAGCAGCAGCGGCCGACACAGGTAAACGTAGTGGAGAGGGGCAGGGCGGGGTGGGAGAAGGGGTAAATCGACAGACGATAGAATAAGTAAAATTACATAAATAAATAACACGTATTCTATTGTCAGTCAGCTTCCCCCCGCCGCACCCTGCCCCACCCACTGTGCTTACTTGTGCCGGCCGCCACTGCTTGCAACTACTAAATGATGTGGTTCAAGCTAGGCAAACCTCTGAGTATTCCCAGGTTTTTTAAGGAGAGGACATTTTTTTTAAAAACATTTAAAAATGCATTTCCTCTCAGCAAATAGCATTGGTTGGTTTGTTAAGAATAATACCAGATCATTGGCCTTCAGTTCGAATACATATCTAAAGCAACTTACAAGTGCTGCAGACCGGAAAGGATTTGTATCTATCAGGACTGTGTAATCCGTATAAATTAGGGTTGACACAAACTAAGGGGTTCACTGCCATCGTGCGGCCATTCTCCCCCCTATAAGGATAGGATGGTGGGCGGTGAGCTGGCGGACGGAAAGCCTGTCTGCCACAGGTCCGACACAGGCAATCATTACGATTGCCTGGCGGACCCACCCCACATCCACAAAATGGTGGCGGTGCCTAGCAGGCACTGCCTGCCGGATTTGGATGCTGCATCCACCCCAGCCTGTGAATGGCGGTTCAACCACCATTCAAAGGCTGGAGGGGATGTAATTTGGGGGCTTGTTGTGGGCCCCCCTTTTCCAGTCACATGTTATGTGTGCACTTGGGGGGCACAGTTCCCTACACCAGATGGCAGGTTCCACGTGGGGCCAGCCACATAGTGCAGGGAAATGCACAACATTCATTTTTATCATTGCAGTGGGTGGTAAACATGCACAATGCCACAGTAGCTGTCAAATTGTAATTACATGTGCAGGACCACCATCAAATAGGTGGCTGGTACAAATTCCTGGGACAATGGCAGACGGACTTAAGTCCGTCCACCATCGTAATCACCCTTTATTTCTTTGGAGAAACCTCGCACAGGAAAATACCAATTCAAGGTTGGGCACATGAAGAGAGAATAATAATAGAGTGAATACACAGCCTGATTTGAGATCCCCAGAAGACCTTTTTGGATTATAAATAATCTATCACGCTTAAAGTGCTCAATTAATGCCCAGTGTTACATTTTCTTTTGTAGCCTTTCCCAAGCTATTTGACAAACACCATAGGGAACATTGTAAACAAAGTATAACTAACTTCTGGGCCATCAGCCTAAGTTACAAAATATTATCCTGCTGTAGAATGCATTTGTCCATATTCCAAAAGATTTACAGGGAATAGACTAGCTTTGAACACCCAACTTTATCATTTGACCCGGGTGTATGGTAGGGTTTTATTACTTTTAATAGGTCTCTGACACTGCCCCTAGTAATGGTGAAAAGCAATCCTCAGACCTGTCTGCAGTTAACATATCCTCACATCATATAGTACTTTCTTGATAGAGTTGTCCAACATTTCAGCTGCATCATGCTAATTCTGTGTAAAGGATGAAGTTGCTTTTTACAAAATGTCTCTATAGACAGCAACAGCAAGGTGCGAAAAAGGTCTGAGATGCTTCTATATTTTTGGATCCATTGCCAAGACTTGTTTAACATGGTTCATCTTCAACATAAAAGATTTATTCAAGCATATGTATGGAGCTCAAAGAAAATGCATAACAGAAATGTAACATCTACTTCAACTTTACCACCATTAGAATGATGGGTACACTCCATATGGTTATTATCTACTGTGGGACCATTTACTGCTCTTAAATTTAAAATGATTTAAAAGCGATGTAAAAATTCAGTTGCTTAAATCATTAACAAGAGAACCTGAGGGAGCCTTACAGCACACCTTTCACTTGCAAACATATTTACTTCTTTTGAAAATATCTTATTTAGCTGAAAACCCCTGTGAAAATATCTCAGTAAGGGGACGGTTACGATGTCATTCGGAAAGGCTCCAAATAGGATTTAGAGTCTCAGAATCCGATTCGGAACCTATGTTTCCGACCAAATCATGCACATTTCCAACCGACCAACTACGATGCCCGGAAACCTTTCGGGCTGTCTGATTCGGTTCCGAAAGGCATTCGGACAGCGCAAGTCCTTCAGAGCCAAATCGTACAACTCTATGGACACGGTTTCCAAGAGAGTGACACAAAATGGCTGTCAGAATCGGACTTTGGGGGTCATTTGCAGGTCCCCCTTCACCCTGAGGCCTCCAGTTGTGGCCTGCGAGGGTACCCAAGTGACCCCTCTTTCCACACATGCACAGTGTGGCAGGTACCATGGGATGCACGCCACAGGGTGCTAGGATTTCCCCAACCACACCTTTTTTCATTCGGAGCCTGTCTTCTCGTTCGGAACACAGGCTCCCTCAATGTGAGTCTGACCGAACTATGTTGTGAAGCATCGTATTCGGTCAGTCGGACTCACAGAACCCGTTTCGGTTGAAAACGATTCCGAAACCGATTCTGTCTGAAGAGTTTCCGAAACGACATCGTAATCGGCCCCTTAGAGGAACAGATTTTAAGTGAAAACATCAATATTTTATTGCCTCAGTGAGAGCAGCCCTCTTTTGGATATGGCATGGAAAATATATAAGTTGATCAACAAAAAAAATGTAATAACACATTATGGACTTGATTCACAAAGGGCCTCCACACTCGTGGCGCAGGACCCGCAGTCATGGGCTAGTCTCTGCACTCGGAACAGACAATGTGAATTCTCATATCTGAGATTCCACCCCAAGTGTGGAGACTGCCCCATAACTGTGAGGCCTCCGCCATGAGTGCAGAAGCCTTTGTGATTCAATCCCCATCTGTTAAGGCATTTTGGCCCTCCAGCACAGAGACCTGTTTTTCATATTTGGGACAGTTCAAACTTCAATTTTCATTTTTTCCACAAAAGATATCTAAGCCAAATAAGCATCCTTTTTACTCAAATGTTGGTACCCAGATTTGTGGACAACCCTATAGAGAACTTAGAAAATAGCCAGCATTAAACACATTTCTTTTTAAAATTGGAAAAAAGTACTGTACAAGAAAATTAGCTTCTTCCAATAAATGACATCAAGAAAAATTTCCTTCGCTCAGCTCATCTTCTGCCCAACTTTATGGAAGAGGCAGAGTTGTAAAACAAATATGAATGGTAGTCAATATTTCCTATTTCTAGGGTTCACCTACTTGAAGTTTGTGTGAAAATAGGGGGGGGACCATGGGTTAACTTTAAAAGTTGTACATTTCTGAAAAGAAAACACAATTTGGAATTCAGTATAGGTGTCACTGATTTAGGTCAATCTGAGTTTTCTGAAAAATTCCTTACAAAAGTGAGAAAATAAAAATAGGGGACGTTTTCATCTGTATTTTTCTTCAGTGATAAGCGATCTACAAACTTGATATACCATAAAAATACCTGTTGCCAGAGCCAATAATCTAATTGCTGCATTCTGGACAGACCAGCCATCAATTCATAAGGTAGAATCTTATGAATTAAAAATCGTTTTGAAAGAAAGCTATGCATTTTTTAAATGTACCCAAGAATCTGAGTTTAGAAACAGTAGTTATTCAAATGACTTTGAATTTGGGCTTACACATAATGTCATGTGATTAAGAGGGCATTTTGCTAAATGGGTTTTTTCTTGCACAGTCACTTACATTTGTAAGCCAAAAATGGAGAGAAATTAAATTGATAACAAATGTTCTACTGCTCAGTATGCCCATATTTCTCACAGTACAAATGCTACCCAAATAATTTGTATATGACTCTTACCAGTAACTGGAAAGGGTCCAGAGTGCAACACAGAGCATCATGAGTTTTCTATTGAATTTGAATCTCTCTGTAAATGTAGGTAGCTGTGGTATTTGGTCCCAATGTCTGTAAGCACAGAGGGTAATCTATGAATCTGTGAAAACTAGACTCCCATAGGAGTCAAGGGTGGTGTGGCTTGCATAGATCCCACTAGTTTTCCAACCAAGAATGATCTACAAACTTCAAACACTTACTAAATCACAGAATGTATTATGTTTCTGATAGGGGGAATTATAACCTGTGGGAGAGACAGAAACCCTACTACTGAGCATTCCCACAATTTCTTAATAAAAAAAGAACTACACTTGTGTGGGTGGGTCTTATCGCATGTAACAGGAATTGACGTTTGCTTTCCAATGAGACCCCTCCCATTGTGATCAGTGCTTGAAACGCTGAGCTACGCCTCCTAGCACTGAAAACAGTTACATTAAAAGGAGTCTGTCTGCTTTGTTTACTTTCATTTTCTACAATGATGACATCTGCATGACATCTGCATGCCATGGGCAATGATTATCCTTTATAATCACAAAAGGTGTAAGATATTACTAGCGCTCCCTGAGACACGGTTGAGCCCACCCTGACTTTTAAGGGACAGGGTGACCTAATGATGAAGCATGACACCACTAGGGTATGTGAGGGTAATTAAAACAAAAAGGAACTTTTTCCTTTCCCACAACCCAGTGGGTAACATCTAGGTCGCTTCATCAAACATCCCTCCAGGGCTGTCGATTGTTATCTCAGTATATAGTGGGGTACCTTTTTTGATTATTAGTTTACTTAGGGAGGATGTACTCCCACTTGAGAGTTACTCTCTGCCCTTTGAACACAGGAGGAGTATCCCTCCTCCATTTGTGTGATGGTTTTCACAATGATTATCATTCACAAACAAAAAGGCTCGGAAGCATGGGAAAGCATTTTACCAGCATTTGAGGTTGGGACTTCAAAAGGATGTTCAAGTTCTCTGGGCATTTCAGAGGCATTGGTGGATGTTAACATTATGACATCTAAACTAAAGGAATTAATTTTAGATGTGTGATACAAAGTGCAAAATTGAGTTGCAAGGCTTTAAAATGTGTTCATCACACCGGCAATCAGAGGCTAGAATAGGTATTAGTCCTTCATCAGGTAGCCTCATCATGCAGAGTTTTGCTAGAATACCAAAGGAGAAATGACCTCTTAGAATAAAGTATCCAGCTTCCTTATTTTGAATAAGCCAAAATTCACCTATGCAAGGGTGTTTCATTAATTTATTAAAAAACAGCACATTCAATAAAATACTTAGCTGAACAACAGCACCAAACCCTACCTAATATCTGAGGATTTTAGCAGTAGCCCTGGCAACAAGAACCTGTCCCTAGATTCTAAGGGCAGGAGATTAATTGGAGATCAACATTATTAGACATTGTCTTCTGCAAGAGCCCCCAAGTTTTAGAAGTTGCACCATGGGCTCCAAGGAGACTGGATGATTGCTTCATTGAGTATGTTAAAATGCCAACTTACCAAGCTGAACATGTTGCCTTTGGCACACAAGCAAAGGGGTCTGGCATGATGGATACAACAGTTATCAGATCCATATGCCTGTAAGAAATTGGAGGGACAACCCACCTCAAATAATAATAAAAATCCTTGTCTGGGCTAACCACTAACTAACTTAAAGTTTGAGTTAAAAATAACACCAAAGTCACAAAGTGCCAACCACAAGTATCTGGATGGGCTTGACAGGGTCTAAGTCAAAAGTTGAGGCTGACCGCCAAGGCTCGCTTGTCAAATATAGAGAACAGGTATGTCCTGACAGAAAGTTACCTTGCGACTTCAAAAGTTTTGTAGAGGTCAAAATTCTACAGCGGGCCAAGGCAGGTGCTGGATCTGAAGAGTGACTCAAAGACACCGGGAGCTGCTGTGTGAGGACTCAGTCTGTCTGAGGTTGCTCAGTTTTAGACCTGGTGACGCCGTCAATGAGGGTTACGATCGTTGGTGAAATGCTGCTCAGCACCAAGTCCAGTGAGGCTATAGATCAGATGTTGATCAGCATAGAGTCCAGTGAATCCATTACCCAAGGGTGCTGCATCTGCTCAGCATCAATCAATCACTAGAATCGAAATTTGGTTCTTTGAATAAAATCCATAAAAGCAAGATGCCAGAAAGCAAGCAATACTGAAAGTGGAATCAGTATGAAATGTATCAAGCATACACAAGAGAAAAAATACAAGCAAAGTTAAAAACATCAAAGACAGTGTTAGAGGGGGAGGAGCCTAGCGCGCAACCAAGATGGCCGCGTAGGCACAGGGCTCCCGAGGGCCTCCGCAACTTCTCACGTCTATCCTGAATAAATCCTGATTCTATCGACGGGCTTCTATAAGCGAACATAAGCGGAGGTGATACCCGTTGTCAGAATCTAAATCGGACTTCAGGAACCGGGATAGCATTGGCTTCAAGTTGGCGGCCTACTCCTGGCTTTGCCCCGGACTCGAATTGGCGTGGTGCCCGGGCAACGGCATGCAGGACCTGGGCTGGTGTGTACCACGCACTTTCACTTTCGGTTTCGGGTCTCCTCGCTGAAACTGGCTGAGAGACCCTGGCTTGTCAATGACACATCGATAGTGGGAAGATTGGAAATCCTGACTGGATCTTGGACACTAGCCTGGCCTACACTTCGTGATCACCGAGGCTCATCGGATCGGCTGTCCAGAGATCACTAATCGTGTTGGTGGACGACAGCCTGGGTGGCCCTCAGACAATGGCAACTAGATCGGACGGAGATAAACAAAAATCCAAGACGACTAGGCGGGGAGGCTATACCCAAGCAAATAACATGGACCGCTATGCTCAGTCAAAAGGATACCCTAGTGGACTGCATAAGTCACCGGAGAGACCCAAGGAGGACCCGGGATCGTCCATAGAATTAACATTGCAGGATGTCATGGGTGCCATCGACGAGATGAAAGCGGCGGTTAGTCAGCAATTCGACACCTTGGCCCATAAATTGGACACAGTTTTGATCGACGTCAATCTAGTCAGAGCGGACCTCTCAAAAACAAATGAAAAGGTCAAATCCTTGGATCTGAAAACGTCGAGCCTGACAACAGACGTGTCCAACCTGCAAACTGAGGTCCGTAATCAGCAGACATCCAATGATTTATTTGTCCGTCGGCTGGAGGACTTTGAAAGTAGGGCTTGGCGGAATAATGTGCGCATAATAGGGGTGCCGGAGAAATCGGAGGTTCCTGCGGCTGACCTCTTCGTGGAAGACCTCGTGATCAACCATCTTGCACCCAAAGGGTTGAGTAAATTTTTTGCGGTCGAGCGGGCCCATAGAGGTCCAGGTGGTAAGCCGAAAGCGGGCGCTCCCCCACGGCCTATTATTGCCAGAATTTTCAATTTCAGGGACAGGGACGCTATCCAGCAGGCCTCGAGGGTGAGTGGGCCGACGAAGTTTGAGAACACTAATATAAGTTTCTACCCGGACTTCACACAATCGGTCCAAAAGCAGAGACAGGGATTCATGGGTGTTAAACGGCACCTGAGGGACATGGAGCTGAAATATGCGATGCTCTTTCCGACCAGGTTGCGGGTTGAGTTTGAGGATCGGTCACATTTCTTCGATCGGCCGGAGGTGGTTGGAGATTGGCTTGATACTTTGCCCCAGAGACGCAGTCGAGAGGAACAGACTGAGGAGAACGGAGGGGGCTTGACAGGGCATGAGGTTCCCGGTGACTGAACATTGCGATGACACTTCAATACCTTGGTTCAATGTTTCTATTCAGAGCCTTATTTTTACATGCCCGGGGTTTGTTGGGTGCTTAGTGAGGCTCTTTCCTCCTCTGGGGTTTCTTTTCGTAGATTAGATAATGGTAGGGTGACAGGCACACTGCAAGTTGGGGGGGCTACATGGGCTCACGCAGGGGTGCAGGGAGGGGGGAGTTGTAACGGGAATGTTGGTGGGGAGGGGGGGTTGGGGAAGGTTTGAATGTTTTACAAGGCAACGTAACGCTATATGACTGGTGGTTGTGGTCGTGTTCTCTGGGGGAGGGGGTTGTGCACGAGGCTGGGATGGGGGGTAGGGGATTGAGAGTACTCTCATGGAATGTGAATGGCTTGGGGGACAGGATTAAACGTGGGGTAGTGCTGCTGTTTTTGAAACGGCTCTCGCCAGACATTGTCTTTCTGCAGGAAACGCATCTAATTGGGAATTCTTGCCATGCTATGAATAGGCGGGGATATCGTCTCGCTGCTCACTCCGGTTTCACTTCTGGCTCGAGGGGGGTGGGCATCTTGGTTAGAGCCTCTCTCCCGCTGGAGGTGGACGATATAATCCATGATGACAGGGGGCGGTATGCTGCACTCGTAGGACGGTGGGAGGGCAGAACTGTCTCACTGGTTTCTGTGTATGTCCCACCAGGATTGCAAACGGTAACATTTGCTGACTTAGGGCGCATGGTCCTGGGACTCCCGGGGGGGCTTCTGGTGATGGGAGGCGATTTTAACTCTGTCGTATCCGGTAGAGCGGATCGTCACCCTCCCAGGGATCTCCCTGGGGCGCAGGCCTGGCTGGGTGGGTTTATAGATACCCTCGGACTTGTAGATTGTTGGAGGTTACTGCACCCAGGACAGGCGCAATACACTTTCCACTCAGGGGCTCATGGAAGTCTATCGAGACTTGATTATGTCCTTCTGCCGGCGGCCCAAGCTGTGATGGTTAGGGAAGTAAGACATCTGGCCCGGGGTATTTCTGACCACTCCCCACCACTGTTGCACATGGAGGTCACCCCCGGGGCTGAGGGGAGGGTAGCGCCGATTAACCCTTGGTACCTGCGTAATCCTAAAATCCGGGCGGAACTGGTTAAGTCTCTCAAACACTATTTTAATGAAAATGTGGGGTCAGTATCATCTGCTGTCTCGTTGTGGGAAGCCTTCAAAACGGTGATCCGTGGACAAGCCCTTTCCCTAATTTCCCACACTAAGAAAAGCAAGATTGAGGATGAGGTTCGCCTTGAGAATGAAATAGCTGAGTTGGAAGGGGACCTGGAGCTGGGTGTTACGAATGATAAGTTGCACGTTCTCAGTCTCAAGCAGCTTGACTATAGAGCGTTGGTCACTGATGCCGCCAAGGTGATGAGTAGAGAGCAACAAGGGTGCTTGTACGATGTGGGGGATAAGGCTGGAAAGTTGATTGCATGGTTGGACAAGAAAGAGAGAGCGAGTCGAGTGGTACCGGTTATTGAGAGAGCGGATGGCCCGCGTGTCACTGACCCTGTGAAAGTAGTTGAATGTTTTGCGGATTATTTCCGCGAAGTATGTTCTCCAGTCTCGGATCGCTCCGAGGATGACTCTCATCTACTGCTGAGAGATATTGCGTTGACGTCTTTGTCAGAGGAGGATAGGATACTGATGGACGCGACATTGTCGCCTGATGAGATTGCTCTGGCCATTCGCTCGGTCGCTTCCGGCAAGGCCATGGGTCCTAATGGCCTTCCCATCGAACTGTATAAACTGCGTCCGGACAAGATGGCGCCTCATCTGCGTGCAATGTTCCTTGAAGCACGAGAAGTGGGCTCCCTCCCCTATGATCAGCGTCTTGCCACAATAGTTGTTATTCACAAGGAGGGGAAGTCGCGGGATCGATGTATCTCTTATAGACCTATCTCACTGTTGAATGCGGAGCCCAAAATTCTAGCTAAGGTTTTAGCTAATCGTCTAATTAGGGTCGTCGGCGACTTGATCCATGCAGATCAGTCTGGTTTCATACCTCACCGTAACACGGCTCTGAACCTGAGGCATCTCCGTGGAGTGCTCGCCAGAGCAGCGCTCATACGTGAGCCGGCCATTTTGGCGTCTCTGGATGCGACGATGGCGTTTGACACTCTCGAGTGGCCGTATCTTTGGGCGGCACTCGCGAAATTTGGTTTTGGCCCCGGGTTTATCGGTTGGGTGAAGTTGTTGTATGATGAACCAATGGCTCAGGTGGTAGTGAATGGCAGAGTATCGACACCCTTTGTGTTCGGAAGAGGCACGCGGCAGGGTTGTCCGTTGTCGCCTCTTCTCTTCGCACTTGCCTTGGAGCCTCTGGCTGCCTGGCTCCGATGGGAGCCCTCCTTGCGGGGCATTCGATGGACGCCTGACTTTGAGGACCGCATCTCTCTTCATGCAGATGACATTCTCCTGTACTGAAGTACTGGGAATTTTAAGCCCAGTGGTGCAGGGGAACACACCCTATGACTTCGGGTTCTTCCTGTTTCAGACCTACAGAAACACAGAGTCTTCTGGGTGAAGTCAAAGATCAGTTTATTGGCTGCAGACCAATTACAGGTATCCCAGAAGTACAACAGCGTGTATGTTCTCAGGAGACTACTTAAAAATTACAGAAACGGGCTTCTCCTTAAATTCAAAATATCCTGCTTCAGGCATACATTCCTTGTTTTATGGCATGGCCATTCATATGTATACATTTCAAACGAAAAGGCAGAGTCATGATGACCATCCCATATTCTAGTTAAGCCAGCCCACAATTATTTACCCAGCAAGGCTCAGATCCCACATCAGATATCCACAGGCCCCAATAAACACGGGCATCTCCTGTTTGGAAAACAAGCCATAAAGCAGGAACAGTCAGGTGTGAAAGAGATTAGCTGGAGGCTCGTGTAGGATGAAAAGGCTTTATGGTGTGTCAAGCCCTGATGCTAATCACAGGTGGCCGTAGGACGGGGAGCTCGTGGGAGCGGAGTGACCTGGGGCAGCGGAGCCAAGCTGCCCAGGTCACAGAGAAGTCAAAGGAAGGCACATGTGCTCTAAAAGGCCCGTATTTGCTTCATGATATGTAGCCTATGTGAGGGCAACCATAAGATGGCCACCGCTCTAAGATGGAACCCACGGAGTCAATGTATAATAACGTATACATGGTGCATTCATAGCTAAAACGTTACACAAAGCACTTGTACATACCGCATTGACCATTCGCAGTTCACTAATACCGGGATAGACAGGGGTAGCGCCCTGCCTCCTACGCGGTCCCAACTTTTAAAGTACGACAGTACCTCACATCTCCCCGGCAGTCTTTACTTGTATTAGTCGATGTTCTAAACTCATTTGGTCGTAACTCCGGCTTGGTCATTAACTGGACTAAGTCATGCGTCTACGTTCTCTCGGGTGATGCTCCTCTCCTCCCGCTTGGCTGCCCTATCCAGATTTCACAATCGGGGTTTAAATATCTGGGAGTCTTCATAACATTAGACCCTGTGGCCCGTTATGAGCGGAACTTGCTTCCCCCACTTCAGCGACTAAAGGCCGACGTTTTGGGTTGGCGACGGCTTCCGCTTTCACCGCTCGGACGTGCGGCGTTGTTTAAAATGATGTCACTACCACGATTCCTCTATGCTCTACAAAACACGCTATTTCCGCGAGGTGGAGAGTTTGCAGAGGCAATTGTTCTGGGATGGGCGATCGCGAATCGCTCTCACAAAATTGACACTCCCTTCGTATGATGGGGGTATTGCACTCCCCGATATCAAGCGATATTATTGGGCGTCCCAACTGGTGGCGGTGAATCACGGGATGAACGGACCGGCCCTGAACCAGGCGTTTGCAATGGATAAAATGTTATTGCCTGGTGGGGATTACAATAGGGCACTTTATTCGAAGTCTCCCGGTGTGCAGTTGACAGGCCCAACAAAGATAGCAGTATGTGTGTGGCATGCTGCGAATGGTGCGATGGGTTGGAGGGACCGCCTGACTCGAGCGGCCCCGCTGTATGCTTCATAAAGGCTGGGCTGTTTGTGGAAAACAAAAGGATTTGAGAAATGGGATCTGATTGGCATATGTAAGGTGAGTGATTTTTGGGTGAAAGGGAAGTTTAAAACGTTTGACATGCTGAAAGTGGAATATAAGCTGAACGATAGGGAGTACTTCCGGTATGCTCAGGTCCGCCATGCGTTGTGTTCAGTCTTTCCTGATGCTACTGCTATCCCGGAATATTCCCCATTGGAGGACAGGGTGCTAGATGGCTACGTGCCTGACAGCACAATCTCCCTGATTTATAAAAAGCTTATAAATGACAGGGCGGACCTGTTGACACACCTTAGGGAGGTCTGGGTAGCTGACGGTTTGGTATCAGATGATGAGGACTGGGTATCGGCGGTGGCCTCCCCGAGGGAGGTGGCAATTCCGGCTCGCCTCCGGCTCGTACAATTGAAGATACTCCATAGAGTGTATGTCACTGGGCCCCGCCTGATGCGCATGGGTCTTTCCGTGGATGGTTTGTGTAAGCGTGGCTGTGGTTTGCTGGGTACTTTCCTTCACGTCATATGGGAATGTCCTGAGGTGGCTCGCTTTTGGAATCGGGTGCATGAGGTAATGGAAGAGGTCACACACGTTGCTCTGTTACCAGAAGCTAGAAGGTGTCTGCTGAACGTGTGGGAGCCAAATGATTATGATGTGGCCCAGACGCAGTGGGCGACTTTGGGAAATATGGTGGCTAAACGCGACATCGCACAGTTATGGGGTTCTCAGAGGTCACCCACGATCTCAGTATGGAAGGAGAATATGGACTGGTGCATGTTTAGAGAAAAGACGGTGTATGTGGCGAGAGGCAAGCCCAGGAAATGGTCTAATGTGTGGGGTCCGTGGAATTCTTATCGCGGAGACATCTGCGCCCCTCCTCTGGCGAAAGTATTGGATGTTCCTTTGTCCCCCTAGCTGAACATTCCTAATTTGCTATGTGATGAGTATGTTACAGTTTGACTTTTTCTCCACTCCCGGGACCCCCCCTTCCTCTGTCGCAGACCATTCGTGATTACTATATGATGGGGACTTTCCTACCCCGGGGAACACGTACTGATACTTATAATTCTCATTGCCTTGTTCGTGTGAAATATTTATAAGTTTTAAATTAAAAGCTGAAACTGTCTTTATATTGGTATTCGGACACAACTGCTGCCTTCACTTAGAGTGCGGACGGACAACCGAGAACTTTTGATTGACATGTCTGTATAACGATGAACTAACTCTTCTCGTACTACTTAGCGGCCGGCCCAAGTGGTTGTAGGCCCATGTCTGTAACTGTAACTGTCTGTAAAATTCCATGGTGGGCGTGTTTTCATTGATTCTGAAATGTACATAATGTATTGTTCTGCTTGTTGAAGTCAGACTTTCTCTGCAGCACTCTTAGCGACTGGGCAGACAGGGCTTCACTCTGAGCGAACTTTGAATAGACGGTTATTGGTTTGTATTCTCTACTGTCTCACAGACTCTTCATTTCATAAAAGGCAGAGGGGCCACTTCCTTCAGTTGGTGCCCGAACAGTGACTCCTTCGGGTGAGTGGCCCTTCCCCTTCTGCAGACAGGGGACGTCGAGGCTATCGTCGGGTAGGACAGATGGATCAGGGATCCCTGCAAGAAGAGTTTTTGATACTTGGAGCTGCCCTTTGTGTCTGGCTGGTTAGTGCCTCGCCCAGTGGTCATCCTGGCTGGAGTCTTGAACGGCAAAACACTTGAATCTGACTATTTGGTCTGAAGAGTCAGTAGTGGAGAATAGATTTGTTTTGACCCGCATATATCAGGTGAGTTTGTTTTGGTTCTTTGTGGATATGGTACCATTTTGGTTTGTATTTGCTATGGTCTAAGGATCATTTTTTGGAACAAAAGCAATTGCAATTGTTTTGCTAGGCGTAGAATAGTGAATTTGTTTTCTTTTGAAAATGCCCAGTTTAAGTAAATTGTTTGCCTTGTGCTGTCGTTGATTCTCTACTGCTGCTCGATTGGAAGAAAGTCAGCCGGTGCCTTCAGAAGACACTCCAAATTTTGATATGTATGTGATGCACTGTCTTGGACCTATTAGGTTTAGTACATTATGGCATACATATATGAGAGATAATGCTGAGTTGCAGAGGCCGTTGACGGGCACTTTTGATGAACAGAAGATTGAGTATTTACCAGAACGGTTGTTTAAGAAAAGAAGTAGGCAGTCTATGTTTGATTCCCTCAGAACATGGCAAAAGGCAGCTAAGCAGAGACGAATGAAAGCAGAGAAAGAGGTCCGGAAAGGGAGAATGCAGAAGTTTACTCAGTTGGCTGTAGCATATGACAGGGAAAAGCAGGAGAAGGGTATTAAATGTGAAGATAGAAGGTTTCGATTACATATTGATAAATCATATGTGGCTCAGGAGGAAGATGATGCTTTTGTGGAAGAATTGTTGGATGCCCGACCCCCTCCTCCATATTCCCCACAGAGAATATATCCTACTGTTCCGAAAAGGAAAAAGAGAGGACAGAGAAGAGCCATAAGAATTTAATGACAAAGGTGTTGTTACAGCAGGCTTTTAGAGGGAATGGGAGAGAACGTGGTGGTCCTGCTCGGCAGCTTCCACCCACTAGTAGGCAGCCAACAACTATGCCTTTGGGTCTGAATCAGTGTGCGCACTGTAAAGAGGAGGGATATTGGCGTAGCAATTGTTCTGTGCTTTAGCAGAAGGTAGCAGCCCCTAGATGATGAGGATCTCGTGGTCGGGGTTGTGGAGCTGGTAGGGCTGATAGGGCACAGAGTGCTGCAGCCTCACAGGGTCATTCTGATAATAATGAATTTTTTATGACCCTCGATATGGAGAGCACTATCATGATGATTATGATATGGATGAAGTGACAGGAATGTCCTATAGCTAGGACAGTCAGGGGCAGAGTGAGGGACCAGTTCCAATACCTGTAGACCAGCGTGGTCCTTATGTAACAGCAGAATTGCAAGGTTCAACTAAGGAGTCTTTGGTGGACACAGGTGCAACAAAAAGTTCTGTTTCTCGAAATATGGTCCCTGGGGCAGCTCTGTCTGGCCATAATAATGTTTCGGTTGGTTTCTCTGGTGTACCGGTTGTAAGCCCCATTTCGAAACCTCGTGCATTGACTGTTGGTCTTTTCACTGTGGATTCGCCATTCTTGTTGACATCTAATTGGGGTGAAAAACTGATGGGTTTGGATATGTTAAAACAATTGCATGCCACAATTTATTGTTCTCCAGCAGTTGTCTATATGACAATGGATCCAGATGCAGCATGTGCTAAGCAGTGTTTGTCCAAAGCGGTACCCCTTCCTGTTGAGTTTAAAGATGTGTCACCCACTCTGTGGGCGATAGGCGACACAGATGTGGGATTGTTGCAGATATTGCCAGTTTCAATACAGGTTGGTGCAATTCTGCCTCATATCCCTCAGTATAAAATAACACAGGCAGGAGAGCAAGCTTTATTGCAAATTATACAGGATTTGATTAGGAAGGGAGTGGTTGTAGAGACAACTGCTAACATTAGTAATAGCCCTATTCTTCTGATTCTTAAAAGGGCACCCTCAGGTTCTTCTGATGACCATGTAGATGTTTATCGTTTTGTTATTGCACGAAGTGATTAAAATAGTGGTCCCCCAGTTTCCAGTGGTTCCTGACTTTACTACTCTTTTGACAATGATTCCTTCTACTGCTAACTTTTTCTCTGTCATTGTCTTGAAAAACACATTCTTCAGTATTCCTATTCATCCAGCTAGCAGGTATTTGTTTGGTTTTACCCTAGCTGGTAGGTGCTTTAGATGCTGTTGTGCTCCTCAGTGCTATACAGAAAGACTGAGTGTTTATAGTCAAGCATTTAAGAGACAATTGGATTCCCTTTCAGTAGGTAATGTACTAGTGCAGTATGTTGATGACTTGCTCATCACTTTTGACACAGAACAAGGTTGCACAGACAGTACAGTTAAATTGTTGTTGCATTTGGCCTAACATGGTCATAAGGTGTCTCTTTCTAAATTTCAATATTGTTGACAGGAGGTCACCTATCTCGGTCATCTACTGTCATAGGCGGGTAGGAGATTGACCCTGGAGCGCATCAGTACCATTGTTAAAATGCCCGTTCCACAAACTCAGAAAGATGTGCGCTCTTTTATAGGTATCACTTCCCACTGTTGCAGTGGATACCTAGCTACTCGCTAATAATCAAACCCCTGCTTGCTCTAACATTAAAAGATGTGCATGAGCCCCTGCCTTGGACGCCTGAATGTCAGCAGTCTTTTGAGCAAATGAAGACTGCGCTTTTCTCGGCTCCAGTACTTGGCACCCCAGACTACACAAAACCATTTGTGTTGTACGTTCATGAGGTAGCCGGTTGTGCGCTTTCTGTTTTAACACAAAGATTTGGAGATAAGCAACAGCTGTGTGCCTATTTCTCTGCTGAACTTGACTCTGTCGCACAAGGCCTCCTGAGCTGTCTAACAGCGGTCTCGGCTGTGGCTGTCTCCATAAGACAATCGTCTGGACTTGATACTGACCTCACAGTTATGGTACCCCATGCTGTGGATACCCTTTTGAATAAGACCAAGACACAGCACCTCACCAGTGCACGTCTGACAGGTTATGAATTGACGTTGTTTGCAAAACACATTACGATTAAAAGATGTGCCACTCTGAATTCAGCCACATTCCTGCCCCTCCCTTCTGAGAATGATAAGATTGATAAACATGACTGTGTCTTCTGGATGGAAGAAGAGACGAAAGGACGGGTAGACTTGACTGATGTTCTCTTATCCGACCCTCAAGGCGAACTATATGTCGATGGCTCTTGTTTTAAATTACCAGATGGCACTACAACTGCTGCATATGCTGACACTACACTGCATATAGTAGTTGAGACATCACAAGTTCCCTATCAGTCGGCCCAAGCTGCCGAGCTTGTTGCCCTAATCCGAGCTTGCGAATTAAGTGAGGGATCGGTTGTCAGTCAGTCAAGTAGTCTTTATTCGAATGCATAAAAAACATTCATAAAGTATAACAAACATTGAAGCTGCATTATAGAGTACTTATCTGAAAGTATACATAACCTACTATAGTTAGTTAAAAATATACAAGTGATGTTAAAAACCTTAAAATGCCATTTATATTGGCCTTTTATACTTATTTGCAAATCGTGTTCTGCTATGTGTACAACTTTAATGGCGAACATGCCTGGCCAAATTTTATAAAGTGGCTATGTGCTAATATATGCTAAAAAAAAGGTTAAAGTGATCACTATAGAAATGTGATATTGCACAGCCTTCAATGCCGCCAAATATTCATAAAAAGCATTTTAGAGTTTAATACAGCACAATCTAATCATGTTCTTAAGATCAAATTCTTTCTGATATAAAAAAACGCCTTTAAAAATGACACCATTCTGCTGCATATTTCTAAAGAAGGAAGTGTTTGTAGGTATAGATATGTGGGCCGGCATTGGGTAAATCTGTGCTGTTTTAAAATTGCGACAATATATCTTTTTCGTGGTCTAGTGTAAAACTTGCAAAAGAGGACCACATGCATTGTATCCTGGGACAGCAAGTTGTCACAAGGGCAGTGAATCACATTTGCTGCCCAGTCATTCATCTTTGGAAAGCTGACTAATCAATGGAAAATGTCTAATCTCAGGTGTGTTAAAACAAATCTATGTCTACCATGCAAGACAGATTTAAGATAGGGTTGCATATTAAAAGTGGTTATAATTGATTGGTTCTTTAGTACACTCGGTTTAGATGCTTCAAGTGTCCATTTTAGGATCTCTAAGTGCCTTCTAAGTACCTCAGGCCTTTCTCTCTCAAGCTTATTTTGCTAATGGTGCATAGAGTTTCGGGTCTCTCATTATATTCACAGCATCCCATATCTTGAAACAAGCATTGGACATCCACTAAACATAAAATTCTGTCATAGTGAGTCAATTTCAGGCAGTCCCTAATGATTGCTTGGTTCAATGCTGTGCACTCAGAGGTCCAGATTTTGCGCCAGAGGAGTATTGGTTGCAACTTTATCACATCTGTAACATGTTGTGCCCCTAGTTCCGCATGGATGAAATAGGCAGAGGTAATTTTAGGAGTGGCGAGTAAATATCTAAAGAATTCATTTTCCACCATTTGTATATCTAAGCAATTTTTATATCCCCACAAGCCTGCCCCATTTGTTGCTATACTCAGGCACTTGGCTTTGTATATTTTCATCATTACCTCTGGGGGATTAGTACCCAAGCATTTTGCAAAGCACCTAAGTCCTTAGGACTTATTAAAATATAACTTCCTGTTGGCGATTGCTTTATTCCACAGACAATCTTGATCGATAAAACTCCCAGGTAAGAGAATGTCCTATTAAAGCCAATTGTAGTGTCTTTGATTCTAATCCCTCTACATTTTTTGCTTGCCCTTCCACATTTTATAATAAATGTTTTCCCTATTTTGATCAGGAGACCAAGATCTTTCATGTAGTGGGAAATATTAGACAGCAAGGACTGCAGAGCTAAGGGTGTGCGAGCCATGAGGACTGCGTCATCAGCGTATAAGAGGACTGGGGCTGGGCGAGTTCCTATTTGTGGTAAGTCTTTCGTTGAAATTGCAAGAACCTCCCCTACACTGTTAATGTATTGCGAAAACAGGAAAGGGGCCATTACGCATCCCTGCCTCACCCCTCTATTAACGCTAAAAGCTTTAGTGCATTCACCCCCATTGCCGTATCTAGCCCTGGCCCTGCAGTCCAAGTATAGGTCCCTCAATAAACTAATGATTGGTGCCTCCACCCCCACATCCATTAGTTTTATGCCACAGCTTCGAGTGTATGACATAATCAAAAGCCGATGTTAAATCGAGAAAGGCTAGATATAAATTGCCTTTCTTAGCGTGAACAAACTTTCCAATTAACATATTTAAATTAAGGCTCTGCTCACTCGTACCGGTCCCCGGGCGGAAGCCATATTGCAAATCTGAAAGGGTATTTTGTGATTCCGCCCAATCCTGCAACCTTTTTAGGATTACCCGACCTGCTATCTTAACGAAAGAGTCGAGAAGTGAGATGGGTCTATAGCATGCAGGGTTGAGCCGGTCTCCTTTTTTAAAAATCGGGACGATAATAGACTCTCCCCATGTGGGAAGCTACCCTTCTAAACAACAAGCTCTCACTATCAGGGTTAACATGGGCCCTCACAGATCAATATTTCCCTTGTACAAGTCGACCGGTATTGCATCCGGTCCTGGAGCCTTGCAACTCTTACTCTCTGTAAAGACGTTACTGACTTTTTCCAGTGTGAAAGGTGTAATGGGAGAAGTTTGAGGTAGGGTGGTGTTTCCAACATAATTATAAACAGGCCCTTTTGTTGCTGGTGTGTCAGGGCAAGTCAAAATCAACAGGGGTATACCCAAATAACTCTTTTTATACCTGGGCAAGAGACGTAGTTTTATAGAATAACAAATGGTATAAAAGAATAAATACAAAGTAATTTCTGAGTAGAGCACATTTAATTACCCTCTCCACAATTATTATTCTTGATGAATTGTATCAGAACATGTTTATAATCTACATAGACAACAGCACCTAATCAATGAAATAAAATACAAAAAAATGACATATATCACAACATTCTATACATAAACCAAAAAGACATCAAAGTATAACACAATAACCCAAAAAAGGCTGTTTCACCAGAGATAAGAGCTATTCAAGAACCCCTCTTCACTGATCCCTCTGTGCCTGGAGTCACAAGGTACAATCTGCAACCTCGGCTGAGGAATAGTGCGAAAAAGGAGAAGTCAGATTAGACAGGGATGGACTGTGCAAGTTAGGATGTACTTTGCTGTAGTACCAACGGAGTTAGTTTAGGGTGAAGTGAGATTTGTGCACTGTTTTGACATTGGACAGGATAGATTGAATGAAATCTCTTGAAGGGGTTACTTTATCCTGATCGGCATGGGATAGATCAAGAGCTTAGGAAAGAGCAAGCTCCACTGCTGGTGGTCAAGAGCACCACCGTTTTGATGAACAATAGGAGCCTGTACCAGTGAGGCTCTGAAGGGCACTTGGAACTTGTATACTTTGCTTGCTGCCAATTTGCCCCCTTGCTTGATCATTTTATATGCACCTCTTTGGCAGAATGGTTGCTGACGAAGAGCAGCCAGTAATTCCCCTTGCTCACATATGAAAAGGTTGGTCTACCAAGCAAAGAGTGCGTTGTGCTGTTCTCGTGTTACTAATGTTGTTGATTCTGGGCGGGGTGTTTTGGGTTTTGGAGTGTGATCACAATGCACCATCATGTACTACAGACAAGATTGTTTCTCAAGTTCGTACAAAAAGGACAATCCCGAGCAATGTATTTCTAGATACACATAAGAAATTCCTTGGTGAAGGAACAGCCTGCTACCCTTCTGAATCTGTTACAAGTTTATGGACTGCTTACCCATTGTCACTGGTTAATTATACGTATGTTTGCCCACCCCAATTCATAGACGTAAAGGGTGAATTTGGGATGGGATATCCCAGTCCTTGTTTGTATTATAGGAAGCCACGAGGGAAGGGATACCCATGTTGTGACACTGATATGTATTGTATATTGAGGAACAGAACATCACCTTAGTGGGTTCGCATTATCAAGATTTGACAGTTACTCGAAAGGCAGGTTGTTATCCTGCATGCTGTCCGATAGTAAACAGTACTGATGCTTTTCTATATGTAAATTGCTCCGGAATAATTCTGTTAAAAAATACAATGTCTTTAGTGAAAAAGAAGGATCCGAGTACAGTGGGAATGAACACCAGATATGCACGTGTAGATTATCAAGGTCCACTTTATGCGCACCCAGGATTTTACTTTCTGTCCCATGGTACTTACTCCAACGTTTATAATGGTACAGAGGACGTTGCTTTAGGAATGGTGCTTCCTCTAGGTGTGCCCTGTAAGTATAGTAATCTGAATATAAGATGGGTTAAAAGAACTCTGACAAAGGAGTTTTGCGATGAGGTGATAGACCTGGAGGTCAATATTTATAGTAATGTTATTACCTTTTGCTCCACATTCTTTCCTTCATTATTACCTTCGGTGGTACCGCTATGGCCAGGGGTGCAAGGGCTAGGGAATATTTTGGATGTAAGCTGCAGATACTGTCTAATTCCACAGTAGCGGCTTTGCGTGACATCACCATTCAATTAGTATGTAAATATATTCTAAGCAAACTAGATATGCAGTTGATTGCATCCTAGCTAAGAGCGGTGGTGTATGCGCGGTACCAGGAGACCAGTGTGTACTCGGGATCATAAATATGGAAAAGAATATTACCCAACATATTTTAGATATCTTGGAAAATGTTAAAGGAATGGAAAGCGGAAATTGGAGTTGGTCCCCCTTTCGTGGATGGATTCTTGAAAGGGTGATCAATTTTGTTGTGATTCTGAATGCTTGCTGTGTTCTGGTGCAGTGTCTCCCCTTATGTTGCTCTTATGTCACCAGCGTTCTTGCCCCTAAGAGAATATCAATCCATGATACCAATGCAACAATTATGACCCAAAAGGAAGTGAACGATCTTATGCAGATAGACAAGGGTATTTTTGAGACTTCTTCCCTCCTTACTGTTTCTCTGCCTGAAGCTGAAGACATGGAATGCTCCTAAAATCAATTACCATACTTTATTGATGGATATGTCTTTTGTTATCTTAATATATTTGCTTAGCTCATGCAAAAAGGAGGGCCTGCTAGGAGAAAAAATATGCTTTTGAATTGTTCCTAGTAAGGTAGCATTAGCAGCACCATTTTTGTGTACCGGCGCCAATTTGTATCATGATCGAAAGTAATTCTCTGTCATTTCCGAGAAACAGCCTTCTCTAGGTTATGTTTCTTTGGAGCTGAGTTCTGCCACACTAATGAATGCCCTGTTCTTATTAGCGCATACCTTTCATTTAGATGTAAGCCATCTCCCACTTGTCTAGTGGCGGGCACAGGCAGGATGGCCTTGACCGATAGATAATGTGCGCCCAGTATCAGAACTGAAGCTTACTCCTTTGTAAATTAGTGTCCAGCTGCAGTTTTCTGGAAAATTCCATGGTGGGCATGTGTTTATTGATTCTGAAATGTACATAATGTATTGTTATGCTTTGCTTGTAGAAGTCAGACTTTCTCTGCAGCACTCTTAGTGACTGGGCAGACAGGGCTCCGCTCTGAGCGAACTTTGAATAAACTATTATTGGTTTGTATTCTCTACTGTCTGATTGACTCTTCATTTCGTAGAAGGCAGAGAGGTGGTCGTGAGTGACCCGAGTGACCCGAATCAGGCCACTTCCTTCAACAGAATACATAAAAAAGCATAAAAAAATATGATATGTAAAATTGAACCAAACTTATAAAAGTCAACCATTATCAGACAGATTAAATAATTAATCACAAGTTTTCCTAAATCTCAGCATCAAATCCAGTTAAGCTGTTGATCAGGTACAGCTCAGTGTCAAGTTCATTGAAATTTTTAGTTAGGCAGGGAGAAGTTCACTCTGACCACTGCCAAGCCTCCAGGACCTTGAAGAAAGTACTTGGGGGTCAGGAGTCACTCTCATAAAGGCCAGCAGAGGAGACCACGTCAGGTCCAGTCGGGACTGATAAACTGGAAAACAAGAAAAGGCCTCTTGAAGCTTCTTGCGGCCCTGTACCTCAAAGAGGAGGTCAGTCAACTGACTCTTGGGGTCATTACTGGGGTCCTGGAGGCAATGCAAGCAGGTCCAATTTTTTTTGGTTTTCAAACAATGGGACAGTCTTGATTCTTTTCATGTGCAAGGGTGTTCTAGGGAGACGTCTGTGGGGTCTGCTTTTATTCCCAGAGTCAACATGTGGGTGTAGAGCAACCCTTTGTCTACCCCCTAAAACAGTTCTGGGCAGCTCCTCCCCTGCCTCCAGCTGGGTCTGAAGTCAGCCTGACTAAGAGGACAAAAGAGAGGCAGACCCAGGTGTGAACTACATCTTTCAATAAAAGGGTAGGCATCCTTTGAAGCTCAGAAATGGGTGGAAGGGTCCCCAGACGTGCCTTGCCAAGGAATAACAACACCTCCCCACATCCATTGCTCATTGCCCATGGTCTGAGAGCAATAAACATCTCACAACAGGGGAGCCATCAGTAGTCAGTTGGACACTGGCAGAAAAAGTATTTTTGTTTTAAGCAAGAAAGGGACAACTTCTAACAGTGCCTTTTAAAAAATAGTAATGAAATCCAACCATACTATGAAGATGCAATTTAAATGAAAGGAGTCCTTGAATCATTAGTCTAGTTGCTCCTAACCTGAAATTAAGCATTATAAATTGTAATAGTGTAATTCAGGGTTTTGCTATTGGAGAGCCAGCCTTGCCACAGTGGAATACATCTTTGGTGAATATTCACTCGCAGGACTTGAAAAACTTGAATTTCTACATATCCTATTTTAAGTATTATTCACACTCCCTTCTTGGGCACTAAGGGTCCTATTACAATGTTCGTTAGAAAAAACAGAGGCAGGCCCAGGTGTGAGCTATATCTTTCAATGAAAGAGTAGTTCAGAAAGGGCTGGATCTGGCCCTCAGACCATCCTTGTCACGGAATAAAAATGCCTCTCCAGATCCAATGCCCATTGTTCATGGTCTGAGAGCATTCCACATCTCACAACAGGTGAGCCATCAGTAGTTAGTTGGACACTGACAGAAAAAGTATTTTTGTTTTAAGCAAGAAAGGGACAACTTTCTAACAGTGCCTTCTCAAAAATAGTGATTAAATCCAACCCTACCATTAAGATGGATTTTAAATTACTATTAAAATTAGCCCTTAAATCATTATTTTAGTTGCCCCCAAGCTGGGCACTAAGGGGCCTATTACGATGTTGGGCGGACTTGCATCCGCCTGACATTACTTGGAATTGTGACCGACTGACCTCCAGTCCCGAACTTCTGATTAGGATGCGATCGAACACTGTTCGGTCACATTCCGATATTTCTCTATGGGAGCATGTATTACGGCTTTAAACTGGCCATAGTAGATGCTCCCATGGGGACATGGGAGGTGGTGTTAATCCCTGCACCCCATGGCAGGCACCTCAAGGTTCCAGCCACTGGGTGCAGGGGTTAATATGGGAGCACCTGTGGTGCCCCCTCCGCCCCAACCGGAGGCCACAGTGGGGGCCGTTATCCTCGCTCTCCATCAGACTTTCCATGTCGGAAAGCCCAACATGGAAAGCCTGCCTGAGACCGAGGATCGTAATCCTAAGGGTAGGAAGGATGCCCTTTAGAATCACGAGCCGGCCTCTGATTGGCCGATGGGCTCCTCGAGCCCCTTGGAAGTCAGCCGGAATGACGGGCCAGTTTAATTTCTGACTTCCAGCATAGTAATGCGGCGGTCGGATATTAAACGGAGAAGCAGCCCAGAAAGGCTCCAACCGATGGTCGGAGCCTTTCTGGGCCGCATCGAAATGGGCCCCCTAGGCCATCGTTAGGGGTGACTTACAGATAATAAAAAGGAAGATTTAGGCTTGGCAAAAGAGTGATTTTTACATGTCAAATTTCCACTTGGCGGCAGTGGCATGCCTGGAGACATGCATTACAGAGCTACTGTAGTTGGTGTCATAATGAATGTTACAGCCCACAGATAACATTTCATTTATCAGCCCTAGGTCAAGGTAGTACAATATACTAGGAACTTTTAAGTAAATTAAATACGCCAATTAAGTACATGTCAATTTTACCATTTTTATAATTGAGACCTCAAGCATTTTACCCCTGGTTAGCAGGTATTAATTGTGCAGAAGCCTATGGCCATCAAAAAATGTTCAAGCAAAATAATTCAACATTCTGGAGGGATACCACACAAAAGATGGTCATTTCCAACAGTGCCTTTAGAGAATCAATTTGCTTGGTCTGTGGAATCCCAGGCCACATTAGCAGACTCAAAATTGTAATTCTATTGGTCTTCCGAAGAGGCTCCATACATATATCAGTTGATAAGTGAGTTGTTTAGGGTAACAATTTTAACAGTTACTATAAATACAACCACTGAATATATCCTATTGGCAGGATGCTCAATATAACCGAATTAAAGTTATCAATTACAAGTTCTCCTACCCACCTGCACCCATATCAAGGTATGATGTGGGTGGAAATGGACTACAGGGTAATCAGGCAGTGCCCAATGGGCTGATCTGACAGGGTGGGTGTGTGCGTCCATTTCATGTCTGTTTGCGGGCCTGTTTTGTGGTGTTCTACACCGGTTTGACTGATTTTGGTTGTTAAAATACGAAATTGCATGCAACAAGCTCAAATTGTTAACCCCAATGTCTACCATTCCTGCTGAAATACATTGCAATGAGGCATTTTAATACCACTGATCATCAAGTGTTTCACTTGCAAGAACCATGTTACCTGAATCTGAAAAGATTGAAGTTCTTATGAGGTTTATTTCCTTATCTTAGAGATGTGTTTATACTAAATCTACGTGCCAATAGCTTTTGAGTGTGAGAGTGACGTGCTGATGGATATATTCCAAGGGGCAGCAACTTTTAATTCAGGTAAATTAGTTTTCTGACCCCTCATTTTTTTTATTTTTTGGGCTCAATTATAAATCTATTATTGGTGTTTATGATGGCATGAGCCTTTAAGATTTGTATAGCTTTGCTGTTCTGTTGGTGGTCTCTCATTATATGAGTTGCATAGCTTTTGATGGTTAAATATAGTAAATTCCAAGTAGATTCTCAATCATACTATATGACTGGCAAACTATTTGGGAGAGAATAATTGAAAACAATATAGTCAAGAAAGACACTTTACAGTTGTTGATAAATAAAATAACTTGATAAATTACATAACCATCTATTCAAGAAGATTATAATACATCTATTCCTTTAGCCAAATTTAAAAGAAATTGTGCTATTTAATCCATTATTCTATCTAAATTTTTACGAATATTTTTTAGGGGAAGGTTATTCTTAACACCGCTAGCAAAGATAAGGTTTTCTGGCACACCACAGAGATATTAAAATATTTCATTTGTGCCTCCTAATAACATCTGGATTTACAGCCAACCTAAACAAAAATAGTACTTTAAATCTACAGTTTAGTTTTTTTCTTAAATGTATTGGGGGTAAAGGGGTAGCATTGCCAAGCACTGTAAAAAAGGTGTGCTAACTTTGCTTGCTCTCTTGATCATATGCCAAACACCTATCTGAAAGAACAGTAAAATAAACAGTAACAATAAAACAGTATAGGACTGAAAGGAAACAATCAATGTTAAAAATCTTGATGAATCAATTTTTCAACTGAGAGGCTTAAGGCAACATATGAATAAACAGAGAACGGAGTTACACATTTTTGAGTAAGCGGTGGGTGAAACAGTGATGACAGGTGTCCACCCTAATGTTCACCTGTGCACAAATGTGCAGCAGTATTCCCATCTGAAATTCTTCATCTGGACTGGGTAAAATTACTACTTCTACTTTTATGCTGGCTATTCAGTCTTAGAGGCTCGGACGCAATATTTCAACAAGCACATCTGCGAGCTATGGAAACATTCAGCACAATGAACAAATTGTAAGTAAATCCTTCAAAATTAATTATTGGTCTATGGCCCAAAATAAAGAAGGCACTTAATACAGCCAATCCTCTTGGGAGGACAACTGATTGAGAAAGCAAAAATCTTCATTGGGGCCTCTTTCTAACAAAGCACTCATCGCTGTGCTACCCAAACCTGGTAAAGATCCCCTGCTATGCAGTAGTTATCGTCCCATCTCGTTATTAAATTGTGATATTAAAATATTCGCCATCATCATCGTCCCGCCTTCGTAAAGTATTACCTTCCCTGATACATCACACTCAAGTAGGCTTTGTCCCTGGGCGCTCCTCTCAGAATCATCTTCGTACGTTAGCCCATACAATGTGGTCTGCTAAACATATTCCAGATGATGCATTAGCTCTTTCACTTGATGCGGAAAAAGCATTTGATCGCATTGAATGGGACTACCTTTTTACTGTAATGGAACGATTTGGGTTGGGTAATCAATTTATATCCAAGGTACGCTTATTATATGACCATCCATCTGCTCAAGTGAATTGTGGTGGTTTTCTATCTCACACATTTCCGATTCGGAGTGGAACGCGCCAAGGATGCCCTTTATCCCCCCTTCTTTTCCTCTTGGCTATGGAACCATTAGCTGTTACAATTCGCCAATCTGATAAAATCACAGGTATCCCCCTCTCAATTGGGCACTTTAAAATTTACTTATATGCAGATGATATCCTACTCACCCTTACAAACCTCCCCCGATCCATTCTGTTTCTTCTACAAATCATCAATGACTTCTCTTCCTTTTCAGGTTATAAAATTAATTGGGATAAGAGTGAGGCATTACCCATCTCTGATGGAACTACAAAAGCAGCTATATATGGTTTCCCTTTTCATTGGTAATCTTCACGCCTTAAATATCTAGGAGTTCTAGTCAATAAAGGTTTGGAAGGCATGGTTATAGACAATTTAACTCCTCTAATTTCTCAAATGCTGCGTGATTTTGACAAATGGAAGGCTTTAGGGCTTTCTCGTTGGGGTAGAATCCAAGCTATTAAGATGGTCACTCATCCGCGTTTCCTCTACATCCTGGGCATGCTTCCCTTCCAGATTCCTCGATACATTCTTCGATCAATAGACTCCATGATTAAAATGTTTATATGGGGTTCGGCTAAGCCTCGTCTTGCCATGACAAAATTGAAAGCTCACCAACTCTATGGAGGAATGCACCTCCCATCGATTGAACATTATACCCTCACATTACACATCTCTCAAATATCTTATTTGTTACCAGGAATCAATGATGCTCCACAATGGGTTCATATAGAACGCCACCTTTTATCCACAGATTCAGGTCTTTCTCTTTTGTATGGAAGCAGCACTAGTCGTTCTGACCCCAAAAATTCGATTTTATCCGCTATGTCTAAATACTGGCAACGGGGACATTGTTTACTAGATTCAAACCCGCGTATCCACAATAAGGCTCCCCTATGGAATAATTCAGAGGTGTGGCGCTGCGGCCAGGGCGACTGACTCCGGAATCTGGGGATCGCGGTTCGATCCTCAGCGCCGGCGGCAGATTAGCCCAGCACCATGTGACTCTGGGCAATAGCTTGCTTAATCTTCCCGACGGCCCCCAGCGCCTAGAGACCCTTACGGGTGATTGTTCTCGCTTTACAAATGTGGATTATTATTATTATTATTAACGGTCGAACTCTATCTTGGCCTTTGTGGCAAACAGCAGGCATTCACTCTCGAGATCAGCCTCTTCATAATGGTGATTTCAAATCATTCTCGCAACTAAGGGAGGAATTTAATTTTCCCGCACAACATTCTTTTAAATACCTTCAACTCCAACGGTGTTTGAAGAAACATTTGGGATCGCCCCCTTGGTCATTTCAAATCTCACCAATATTATCCTATTTAAATACATGGGGGAAACATAAAGGAGTGACTTCTGGTCTTTATAAAACCTTCACGTTTCACCTCTTTTCACAATCCCTCTCTCATAATCTTCACCTTAAATGGCAATCCCGTTTATCAAACTTTTATACAGATGATGAGTGGGAACAGCTATTGGAGAATCTGCAAAAAGGAAACCGTGAAGCAAGGCTTAAATTTTGTTTATTTAAAATACTCCATGATTGGCATTGGTCTCCAGTCAAATAAAGCTGGCCTACTTTCACAAACTAATTGTTGGAGATGCTCCAGTTCTGGCTGCGACACAACTCACAACATCTGTGAATGCCCAAATATACAACCTTTTTGGAACTATCTTGGTAACATTTTACACTCCTTAATGCCCTTACATTTACCACTCACACCAACCAATATTCTTTTACATGATCTACGTCATTCCCCAAAGCTCTCTAAACCACAACACCGTCTTTTCAACACTGCATTGGCTACAGCTAAAATATGTATTCTACGTCATTGGAAATCATCCTCTCCACCCTCACAGAAAGAATGGTTAGTAGCCATGATACAAACGGCTTCACATGAACAAACGATCTATAACCTTCAGGATCAAACTGAAATATTTCTCCAAACCTGGTCACCTTTCTTAACAATGAAAGTTGCTGATACTACTAATTCTCCTGTTACTCTCACTGCATCCAACCGAGGAAACTAACTCATTGTTCTACATCTTTGTTTATTATGTCTTTCCTATTATTAATTGCCTTTTTTTGTTCTCTCCCAGCTCTCCGTACACTGGCTCCAACTCTCCACATTATCCTTCATATTTTATTCTTCTCTCCTTTTTTACACAATTTTACTATTCTCTCCCAAATCTACTTTGTCTTAAACTTTTTGCAAGGTGAGTTTTTTTTCCTATGATAACAACTTTCTCTATCATTATTATGATGATTTCATGTACAGTCACTTACTCATATTTATATTTGATCTATTTATATTTAACCAATTAATAATATATGCTATTTCAATTTCTTATTTATGCCAGTCACATATCCATTAATTATTACCCTTCTTGCATTCTGCTCCCCTCCCTTTATTTTTATCTTCTCCTTCTCTGCTTTTTCACTATTTTTCTATTTATCTATTCAATTATTTAACTATTTATTCACAACATGTCTATTTATATGCTCTATATTTATATGCTTTTATTCATCAACAAATGTCATGTATTTATCGTTACTTTTTATTTGTATAGAATTTCTCATTTATTGATTCACAATTTATTACTGCCTCCTTATCATTATTCTCTTGTTGTATTTTCATTGTAAAATTCAATAAAAAATTTCAACACAAAAAGAAAAAGAAAAAATCTTGAAATATGTAATAGTAACTGTCTTCGACATTGTCAGCTTGAACATGGTAGAATGGCAAGGAAATTCTGTTTTGCTACCTACTGAAACTGATTGATAACCTAAACAATTTCATTGGGCTAAAGCAGCAAGCACCATGTGCTATAGCTGTGATATCCAGAGTCAAAGCATCAACATGCACTCAATTGAATGCCAGTTATAGAAAAAAAGCTTTCACTTGACCCAAAACAACCACCAGTTACACAGTAGATGCTGATCTAAGCCGTGCATCAATTCAGGAGACATCCCAGACTTCTGTGCACCTGGAGGAAATACAGTGAGACAGTCACCTAATTGACAAAGCATGGCTAGAGGCACAGGTTCCACTTAAAAAATACTTGAAGCCATAGATTCAATATGTGTTGCTTGGGGAAGGGGCACTCATTGTGCTGCACAGTTTTGAGCTGCACCTTTAGGCCATGTTAATAGTAAGTAAATTTATGTAAAGTTCCAGCTAACTAGGGACATTTCACCCTTTGTACGCTTATTTAGAAATGAGTTAATGGCCACCACTTTGTAACACCTAAGACTTCTACACTGCTTTTGGATAAAGGTTCTTTGTTCTGGACAGCATAGTCTAGCCAACTGAAAAATGACTCTCCCCCATATATGTGAAAGTCTTGAAATCCAGAGTTTATCTTATTTCTCACTTTCATCCATTGGAGCCATTTAAAGCTTCTCTTGCTAAACTCAAGTTAGAGGCACCTATTGACCTATGTCCAGTCTCAATTCTTAAACAAATCCCATTAGACATCTTAAATTACTTAGCTGTTTAATTACATCAGTACTAGTACAAGAGCTACTTAAACATGCACTGCCATTAAAAGAAAATCAAATGTTGATGTGTTAGTTAAGAGCAATTGCAGGTCTATTTCCCATATGCTGCAGCTAAAAATCCACTTCAAGGGCTCATCATGAAAGAGCTCCACCCCTACGTTCTTCAGGGTGATACTCTATACGCTGCCACTGCAGGTTTTAACAGGTAAGATGTAAGTATATGAATTTGACTCATAGCTTATATTTAGGCTGTTGTCAGCCATATGATTTCAACCTTGTATGAGGTTCCTCTGGGGGTGGATGTGTAGCAACTGGATCATGGTAATGCACATGCCTTGAGTTCTACTGGCTGAAGGAGATGCAAGCCTTCCTGGTACCAGCAACCACAGTAAACAATTTAGGTTCTAAGTGTAACTCCAATCTTAGGATGGTTGCCCAAATGTCTGCCTTACTTTCTTCTTACTCGGTTCAAAAGCCAAAGTTGGTAAAATTCCCCTTATTAATAATGATACTGAAGCAGTAACACCCATTAAAGGACCTAAGATCACCCTCTGCATTGCATCTGGTAGCCATAACATGATAAGTTTTGCTGGTGCAGCACAGATCTGAGCACCTCTCTTATGTTACTATAATGCATAAATTGAATTAATTTAAACCATTTTTTCTCTGAGTTAGTGCATTATTTTCAGAGAAGGCCTGCAGAAGTACACTATGTTCTGTAATAAATATCCCTAGGTGGAAAGACCATTTCTTGATAAAAAAAAACATTCCTGAGAAATTACAGGGATCCAGGTAAAAATACGTTAAGTCAACCTTATAGGAATTTGCTTTATTCTTAGGTACCCTACCTTGCCTGGAAGGAGATGATCACCTAACTTGGGAGGGTGTCTTACAACATGGTCAGATGGGGGACGGCCCCTGTAGTCACACATTTGTCAAGGAGCAGAGTCCATCCGTTTACCTACACTGCTCTCCATGGTCTGCAGAACAAAGGCCAATCCTGCCATTGTAGGTAGGAATTCCTTGGGTGTTATGTCAGTTAGTAGGGATTCATAATTTCTAACTTTGTTAGTCATAAAGAGTGGCAAAGACCATGTATCAGGCTAGTTTATGGCCAGAAACATGTTGGGAAGAAAATAGTTTTGAGGGTCACAATGCCTCTCAGCAACAAATCATAAATGTGAGCTCATAGTTCCCAGAAACATCTGTCTTGGTTATTTTAACCATACCTAGGGAATCTAAGAATAAAAGGATAAAGGGAAATTCCTATAGGGTTACCCTAAGGTATTTTTTTCTCATCCCTTCAATTATCTGGGATTCTTTTTTATCATGAGCTCCCTCATACTCATGAGGTTGAGTCTGCCCTGATACCATCTTAACAGGGCAGGGAGATGCAGCCATATTACGTGTGTGAGGCTTCACTATGAAAAAAAATGAACCTGGTCTTTTTCACCTAGGGTTATTTAATATAGAAAGCACTGTTCTTTTGCACTCTCTCTTGATACACTGTACTCTTTATGATTAGAAGTGTTAACATTTGGTGTCTTTCTCCTCTTCAACTCCCCTTGTGAATTAATATATATTTATTTTCATAGAGTACAGCTTAGCAACAGTGTATAACTTTTGCCTCCTTCTGTATCTGAGCTGTGCTGTGCATATAATCTCATCATGATATGGCCCCAGGTTGTTTAACCAGGCTGTCTGCATTGTTATAGGAGCTTGTAAACTCAGCCATGTTTACCCCATACATATATTGTTATTTGCTCTCGATTATAGACCACATCTCTTTCATAACTCGATGTGCAATACACCAAGCTCTTTAGGGCCATTCTGCCACATATATTCAGAAAGTATTCCTCCCTGTAGTCCCATCAAGTTGCAGAGATTATCCTCAGCAAGAGTGCTGGTCATCACAAGGTTTGAACGTGTATGCTAGGCAGGTCGTGGTATCTTTTTTTAGCACAGATTATCTGAAGTCAGCTGCCTCTAAACTGCGTTCAGTTTTCTCCTTGACCTGTGTAAAAGGGTCTTAAATCCCAGATTTCCACTATATCATTTCAATTACTGCGGGTACCACCCTGTTGCCAAACAACCTATTGGTGCAATAACACTCTAGAAATACCTATTAGTGTGACATAGCATGTTACCATTCTTATATGAGAAAAAAGAGTTTGTGGGAGGCTACTCATGTCCAGCGCCGGATCTAGGGTGTGACAGCACCAGGAGCTGACTATGGGTGAGGGTGTTTTGTTTGAAGTATGTTATAGTTTTAAAAGCACCTGCTGCCACGTTCCTTGCCTCCAGCAGTGTTCAGGCAACAATAAAAATGTCAAGCTAACTAATGTGATCAATGTTCTTTCTAGAGAGAGTTCGGATGTTTGCCTAGTGCTAGTGTTGACTCGTGGTAAGGTACCACAGAGAGCAAATGTGCCTGCTGCAAAGAACGTGCACCATTGAGATCACAATGTGCATATAATGTAAATATGCCGGTGGGCTGCTGCTTTTGTCTGTGAGATCCTTTGTTACTTGCAGTGTATAAATTATAATCCTAACATAGAACAGTGACTTTTCACTGTCATCAAAGAACTGCATGCAAACTGCAAAGTATGGATCAGAACGTTATGATTTCTTCCAAAGTCTTTAGCTATCCTAATGTTGGAAAAAGAGTTCCTTTGGATCGAAATAGATTCTGATTATTACAGAGAACCCCCAACCATGGTATTACGTTTTAACTTCAAAGTTTGTGCTTCTCTACACCAAACACTCTTATACTATCCTGCCTACAATATGGATGACATGTGACTCCTACATATTGTAGTCCTTTGTCTTATGTAAGTTTTCCTATACACTGATTTACACACCTATGATTGATTGTCTCTGTGTAGTGTGTGCCATGTAAAGTGCTCGCACACCCTACACTGGTATGAGTAGTGGTGGTGCTATACAAATAATTAAATGCATTTTTGAGAGTGTGGTTATGGAAACTTGTGGGGCACTGTTAAAGGGTGGTAGTGAGGGTATCTGTTGTGAAAGTCATCATTTGGAGGCGTCAACAAACATTGTCGCAATGGGTGCCACCCGTGCTAAAGTTGGCCCTGCTCAAGCATGAAAAAACACATTTCAGCTAATAATTTAAGCCATGCCATAATTCGTCTTATTTTCTTGGAAAGAAATTCAGCAAAAATTAATCACTGGCACAAACTGTGCACCAACTTATTGGAAAACTACAAAGAATTAAGAAAGTAGGTGCAAGGCAACTACTTAACTTTAATAGCATATGGTGCATTTCACCCGTTCTTCAGTCTCTACAATGGGTACCGCTTTCAAAGCAATCTGCAGATTCCATCATGACATTTAGGGCTCTGGACCCCATTCAGTAAAAAAAAATCCCTTCCACCAATCAAAGACCCTTCGATCTACGTGACTGCACTTCTATATGATGGGGCTCATTTATGAGCCCCTGCGTCACTTTTGCGCCGCCGGTGCGTCACTTTTTGTGACGCACCAGTGGCATGAAACATGCGCCATGTTGCGCCATATTTACAAAGTGACGCATCTAGGTAGATGCGTCACTTTGTAAACCCCTGCGCCACATTATACCTGCGCCAGGTATAATGTATGCAAGGGGGGCGTTTTGACGCAAAAAAGGGTCGTAGAAGTGACGCAGTGAAATCTACGAGATTTCACTGCGCCACTTCTAGGGTGCAAATGCGTCAATTTCTTGCACCTGCCTCACAGCAGGCGTAAGACTGACGCAGGCCCTTTCACATGGGGCTTGCCCCATGTGAAAGGACACATTGCTGGAGTTGCGTCACTTTTGTGACACACTCCAGCGATGCGTCACTTTTGCGCCAACAGATACGTCAGAAATACCGACATATCTGTGACTCCTTGCGACATGATGCGTCATACTGTAAATATGACGCATCACTGGAGTCGCAGGGAGGGCGCAGTGAAAAGTGGCGCATCACTGTTTTCACGCAGTGATGCGTCACTTTTCATAAATGAGGCCCGATGTTTCTTGCAATAAATCATGTACTGGAAGAAACACCTTCTTAGTCTGAATGGCAATGATATGCAACTCAAGCCCAGAAAGAATACGTGTAATTTGCCACCATCTTGAATTCCAGTGAACTCTGAAATCTTGGCTCCTCGCGTGTTCAGGCAAGCACATAAGCAAATGAAACTATTCTAATGTTACCTCTCAATATGTTTTAAGCACAGTGAACGTCTCCAAAACTCATATATCTCACCCAACATATCACACAAGGCCAACCTACAAGCCTATTCAACACTGCATTCAGAAAGGGTGTTTAAGATCTTGATGGAAAGTTGGAAACCCTATAGCTTGGCAACCCGGCCAGGCAGAATGAAGCGCTATATAAAGGCTTCAGTACAAGGCAATACAATAAATACTTATCTGATCTATTCCATTGAGTTTTCAGAAGGGTAATGTGGAAACAAATAGATGTATAGAGTGAGAATGAACATAAGTTACATGGATTTGTATATAAATAAGGGTTCTCTCTGTGTGATAAAAACTTTAGGTAATTGGTCACCATTTTTATGATATGCCATCAAGCACTTTATCCTTAGCTGAATGCCTTTTTCGAAATTGCCCTATTTCGATGTTGAAAGGAATTGTAATTTTAATGGGTTGTATGGCTTAAACCAGTCATAACTTACACGACGCATGAAACTTGGGGGCATATTATCAAGCCAGGCGATAAAATTATCGCCGCTTTAGCGGCAGAAATCTGCCGCTAAAACGGCGATAATGGGCTTGATAATATGCTCTATGGATTTCCAATTGAAGCCCATGTTAGATGTGAAGGACATCTAACCTGAACTTCAATTGGAATTCCACAGAGCATATTATCAAACCCATTATCGCCGTTTTAGCGGCAGTTTTCTGCCGCTAAAGCGGCGATAATTTTATCGCCTGGTTTGATAATATGCCCCAAAGTGTTCAGGCTTCCTGTAACATAAGGTTGCAAATAAGACAAATAGTGGAGGAGGAGAGGGAGGAAGTAGGGAGGAGCGGTGGGGAGGAAAGTGCAGCAGCAACTGTAAAGGTATTTGTACCAGGCGATTCATTTAAGTGTGAAGACATCCTTTCTATATTCCAAGCATTCAAGTGCGAATTTGAAAAATGTTCAGCTGTATCAAGTAATACCCAAAACACACACTTTCCCTTCTGCAGTACTAACAGCTCCAGGCAGGTTATTCTGCCATAGAGTGGCTACAGTGGATCAGACACAGGCGCAAGACCTTTGGGGATCACACAGAGGGAACAGAGAAGTCGTCTACTGACAGAATTCCAGATAGGCTTACAGCCTCTTGATGAATAGTGCAGGACGCCTCAGCGAGGGAAAAGGAGACTCAAAAAAACAGCTATGCATGCATATCTTGTTAGCTTTTCACACAGCCTTTGAAAGTCTCCTGTTAATTTACACCATGCTGGCGAATGCTGCTCTAAAAATAATGGCAGCCATCCTCTGACCTAGAATAGAGTTGCTCTTACTTGCTGGATTTAACCGATGGACCGGAACTGTCTGGTTTCGGAACTGAACTGGACGTCTGGTTTGTGCTGACAAGCTTTTTGGATGTGTGTCCCCGATGCAGAATTTATCAGTTTATCCTTTAATAGTTGACTGCACTGCTGAAGTCATTCAACTTTTCAGAAGAAAGTTTTAACATCTGGAAATAAGAGTTCTAGAAGTGTATGCACTTTCAGTAGGATGTTTTTGTTATTGCAAGAATTGCCTCTGTGTATTTACAGTGAAAAGTAAATTTATTGCATGCACTGATTAATAAATCGGCCAATTGTCTGAACGTCACTGATTTCGCAAGGAGACCGAAAAGGCTGACTTTGCTAATGTAGTTGAAAAAAACTTTAGACCAATTTCTAAATGGTGCTTCTAGCCTGCTGATAGTAAGCCAGTAAGAAGACAAGGTAGTACCACACAAAGGCCCTGAGTCAACCGGGGTGGGGTGTTCACACAAAATATCAAAAATAAGATATCGAGAACCAGAAAGATCGAGTTTTAAATATCGTGATGCACAAATAATGTGTGCAAAAATATCGTTGAAATGAATAGTGATTTTAAAGTAATATCGATGTTGAAAATATCTCTATTGTTAATTATTTTGATGTATTTAAGTGTATATTTAAATTTTGTATGTTATAAATTGTTTGTATAATTAGTGTTAGTGTTTTTTATAAAGTTTGTAAATTGTTAGCTGTTTTTCAATGTCATTTAATAGTGTATTCAAATTTGTAGTGCCATTGTAGGCTGTAGGGTTTATGGGGTACTAGTTAGGAAGTAAATTCATTATATTTATTAATTGAATAGTGATCATTGTTAATGATTTAACTGTTAATTGTGTAATTGTTTTTGATTATGTAAAGAATTAGGTGTAGGTTGTGGGTTTTTTAGAGGTATAGTGTGGGAAGTAATTTAATGACAACTGTTTAATATTTCGTTTTTTATTATTATTAATGATTTAGTTGATAATTAATCATGTAAATTGTGTGATTACTTAATTTATAATTAGGAATTTTGGTGCATGTGGTTTTTCTAAGGGTAGAGGGAGTGAAGAAAATGCATTATAATAATTAATGTTAATAATCAATACTTATTTAATTGATCATTAATTGAGTAAATTGTGTAATTAAGACCATTTTTAATTTATATATGAGGTGCAGGTTGTTGTGATTGTAAGGGTAAAGAATAGGAAGTTAATTAAATATAATTAATTTATTATTAGTTACCTGTTAATAATTGTTTAATTGATAATTGATTATGTACATTTTGTAATTATAATTTTAAGATCCATTGTAGCAGTGTGTTGTTTACTTTGTATTGGTATAGGGCAGGAAGCTTTATGTGAGTAATAATAAAAGTAAAAATAGTTATGTATTGTTTGAAAATTATGTGTCTAATTTATTATATTATGTGTTAATGTGGTATGCTATTTCATTGCAAATAACATTATATTTGTTGGCTGTTATAATTCTGAATATATAGTGTGGTATTGTAATTATATTGTTATTATTTGTTTTAATTTAAAATGTATATTAAACATTGCAACTAATATGTAATTTCTTTACTTTAAAAATATATATAAATACTCGATTTAAATATCTTTGTTTGATATTATTTAATGTAGTTGTTACAAAATGTTATTTGTTTGAAGTAAATTTCTCTCTCTCTACTATTACACAGATTGGAGTGGGAATAGAAAATTTTACCCCTCCGCTATCCAACGCTTTCTCTACTGTTGTACGGACTGGAGTGGGAATAGTAGATTTTACCCCTGCCGATTTTCACCCTTTCCTTACTGTTTCACAAACTGGAGTGGGAATAGTACATTTTACCCCTTTGAAATCCAAATCTTTCCCTACTGTTCCACAGACTGGAGTGGGAATAGTAAATGTAACCACTCCACAGTCCAACACTTTTCCTACTGTTGCACCTTCCGGAGTTGGAATAGTAATTCTTACCCCTCCTGCATCCAACACTTTCCCTACAGTTGGACGGACGTTCAGTGTAAATAAGAAATGTTACCCCTCCTGAGTCCAAAACTTGCCCTACTGTTGCACAGACTGGAGTGGGAATAGTACATGTTCCTCCTCCTGAGTCAAAGGATGTTTATACAATTGTAGTTTTGAATATATTGTTTAGATTTATATTATTATGATGTTTCCATGTATTTAACAATATATTAGCTTTATTTATTAATCTTTGTGATACGTAACATATTTTTTGTAAAATGTAATTTTTTATTTTGTTTACTTTTCTATGTGTAACTACATTGGTATTTTTTTTCGAATTTTTGCTTTTTATTTGTTACAGTTTGTAATTTATTGAGAATTTGAAAGGAAGTATCCAGTTTGGGGACCTGCTCAGAGCAAGGAGAAACTGCAATACAGAAGATGCTTACAACATGTTGAAAGCTAATATGGTTAGGAGATTTTAGGAACGAGGTTACCCGAATTGGGTTCTCAACACAGCTATAGCCAAGGCCAGAACAACAATGAGCGCTCATACCCTTACAGACCATAAAGGTGGAGAAAATGAAGACAATTCTAATAAAACCAGGGTTATAATTGCTTACAATACCAACTAACAGGAAATACATGAAATCCTGACTAATTACTGGGGTATCCTAACCAGTGATCCCGTCATTGGTCACACCCTGCATGTGAGTCCGAGGGATACTTACGGAAAGCAAGAAAACTATAGCATATGGAAAAAGCTTCTCCAATGCCGTAAGGGCCAAGAGGCGGTTTCTAATGGGAGTACACCCTCCCGTGTTATTGTATTCCACATAAAGTACCCCACAAGTTTGCAAACTTCATTAACGTGCCTAAATTAAACTTGGTTGATTGAATAATAAGAGAAGATGGATATGAAGCTATTTAGATTTACCCACTAGATGGTGGGAAAGGAAATAATTCCTTTTGTTTTAATTACCCTCACACACTCTAGTAGAATAATGCTTCATCATCGGGTCACCCTGGCCCCTAAAAGTCAGGGTGGGCTCGACCGTATCCCAGGGAGCTCTTGAAAAAGATATGGCCAGGGGGTATTTAAAGATTACAAATCCTCAGCCAGATCCCGGTATCCCTTTATTTGTGGAACTGTCAGGGATATGAAAAATGTTAAACTATAGGGGGTCAACAGGAATATTATGGTCCTAAGACCCTAGCGCCAGCATGTTCAGTCCACTTATGGCCTTAATGGTCCAAGACTTTCTTCAGGGCAGAAAAAGAGGGGGGGAGTCCTCCCTGGATCCTCAAAAGAGCAGGTAGCTGCTCCTTTTAAAAGCTAGAAACAAAAGAAACTTCATTCATATATATATTAATTCATATATATATCACATTAAACAAATATCAGCAGTTGAGCGAGGATTGCAAGGCTTATACATGAAATTTAGTACACTGCACATAGTCACTTTACTCCAATGTATATTGGTCATATGAACTGTAACTGCAAGTGATTTAACGCTATTAAGCATGACTCAACAATTGAAATGCAGTACCGAGAATTGATGGAACACAATTGGTGCATTATGGGAGTTGTATGATTCTATTAGAGAAGCATGTGACAAGTGATTTAAATACACCTGCGTCTAGTTGGATGTGATTTGCTTACCTTTGATCGAGGCATAACTGCTGAAACGCATAAGAACTATGAGTCTGCAACCATTTCCACTGTGAATAAATGCTTGGTGGTCATCTGAAACTGGGCTTTCGTAATTTATATTTTCTGGATTTGTACTAATAGGATACTCTGTCCCCATCACCTGCAGCTGCCCTGCAGCAGGATTGGGGGCCCTCGACAACGGAGGTTGCTTTATGGATATATATATATATATATTCACTGAAAAAACCATAGGTTTCACACATGTTATAGTTAGCGGAAATTTTACTGATAAAAAACCAATGAAATTCCCCCGTTATAGTTAGTGCAGGAAACTATAACTCACGCGACCGCAATCTTCTGCTGATGCTAATACTGTATTTAGACACTTATTTGCCCATGTCTCCTTCCATAAATTTTTAGCTATACATATATTACAAATATTTTTTTTTCATAAAGACACATATGTCATCAGCAGAAGATTGCGGTCGCGTGAGTTATAGTTTCCTGCACTAACTATAACGGGGGAATTTCATTGGTTTTTTATCAGTAAAATTTCCGCTAACTATAACATGTGTGAAACCTATGGTTTTTTCAGTGAATTTGCAAGGTTTTTTAAATGCTAATTCCTAACTATAACGTGTGTGAAACCTATGGTTTTTTCAGTGAATTTGTATGTTTTTTTAAATGCTAAGTTACTTTACGTCATTCGTGGCGTGCGCGCCCGCTTGACGAATCCCCCCGAGACTTTCAGGGTAGGAGCGGAGCGTAGCGCCCCACCTATTTTGAAAAATTCGCAAGGATTCGTCGACCGGCGCAAAAGTTATTCAAAATAGAATGTTGCGGATTTCCTATGGAAACGTGGTCCTAACTATAACTACCTACTGGCGACCGCCAGTAGGTAATATATATATATATATATATATATATATATATACATATATATATGTATACATATATTTCTCCAAATGCACTTTCTACAAAGAGCGTGGCGCACACTTCTCCAAGATTTAAAAATTGCTTTATTCTCCTCCCTCGGCAGACAAACGTGTTTCGGCCGTACTGTATATATATATATATATATAAGCTCCAAGGTTGCCCAGCTGGTGCGGACGAACTTGAGAAGCAGCAAATCCCCAATTGGCTGCGTAGATCACGGAATGCAGCCTGACGCGTTTTGACGTTAGTCTTAATCATAGGCTTGTTTCCATGTGTTTCACAGCATCTTATGCCACACCTTATTTTTAAATGTGCTTAGATATATTGCCACACTACGTATCCCACAATTCTATGGGGAAGTGCCAGACGATGCTCATTTGAGTTTCAGCACATTTAAATATAAGGTGTCGCATAAGACGCTGTGAAACACATGGAAACAAGCCTATGATTAAGACTAACGTCGAAAAGCGTCAGGCTGTATTCCATGATCTATGCAGTCAATTGGGGATTTGCTGCTTCTGGAGTGCGTCCTCGCCAGCTGGGCAACCTTGGAGCTTATATATATATATATATATATATGAATATCACACCAGAGAAATTTTGTAGTGCAACTTAGGCAAAGAGACGGTGGTACAATGCAAAAGGGGATTTATTGCACCATAAACCCTGCAGCCTTGCTCACACTCAGAGTGACAAGGAAGAGTGACTTACGTGTACATACTGCAAACATAGAGATAGGACTAGAACGTCAAGTGAAAAGGTAAATGCAGGGGCCATCTTGTAACATATATATATATATATATATATTACCTACTGGCGGTCACCAGTAGGCAGCTATAGTTAGGACCTAGTTACTATAGGAAAATGGCAAGATTCTATTCGCAATAACTTTGACGCCGATCGATAAATCTTCGTGAAATTTTAAAAACAAATTCTTTGTTGAAACCAGCTCCTATTTTAAAAGATTTGGGGTGATTCGTCAAGGGGGGGCCGAGAAGTTAATTTCTATAGGAAATTTTAGACAAGGCTACAGGTCGAACGGGTGAATGGAATTACCCCACATGTGGCAGGGAGAATGGTCTTGGTCTAGAAAGCATGCTTTTGTTTATTTGGTATAAATCCGTTCAGTAATTTTTGAGAAATATCAATATTTACAGATATCGATATTTGGGAATTCTGCCATCTGATTGGCTGAGGCGTTACGAGCACGAGCTTGCTGCTGATTGGCTGCGAGCACTGCGAGCATTTGCAACTAGGAAGTGTTGGCTGCCATTTTGTGATTCGGTTGAAGCAAGTAAGGGGGGAAAAAGGGCAAAAAATGTGGGAAAGAGGAGGGTAGGAGCACTCTAACCTCTGTGGGGTGTTTAGGGTGTGGTATAGAGGGGGTGTGAAGTGAACTACACATACCTACAGTCTGAAAGTGGTGGGTACGGAAATTAAGTGAGGTATTGCGGTATTGGTATAGTCTGATGCAGCTAAGGTGAACTGCTGCGGGAGTCGGGGATGAAAGCGTGAGCCTAAACTATGTGTCTTATGGTGTGAAGTCATGTGCTCTGGCCGCTGCAGCACACCTGTGGAAGTAGTAGCAGCATGTGTTTATATCTACTAGGACGAACTACTGACTCCTACTGGTTTTGAAAGTCTTGGGGTATGGAAAATATGTGAGGTATTGTCTAGAGTCTCATGGTGCTAAGCTGAGGTGCTGCCGCAGTCGGGGATGAAAGCGTGAGTTCAAACTGTGTGTCATATGCTGTGAAGTCATGTGCTCTGGCCGCTGTGCCACATCTGTCAAGTAGTGTCAGCATGTAGTTATACCTACTCGGAGGAATTTTAGTTTTGAACATTGTAACTTGTGTACGGTGCTTAGGGGGTGTTATTCAGGGAGTGCGAAGGTAAATTTGTGCATTTCAAATCAATACGGTATTTGTAAAGCGCAAACTACTCACCCCTATGGGTCTGAAGGCCCTCGAGGCCGGCGTGGAAATTATGTGAGCTATTAAGTGAGCTATTGCCCAGAGTCACATGGTGCTGAGCTGAGGTGTGCAAAGGTGTCCTTCATAAGCATTTCCAAACCTACCCCAGTCTCTGTGTCTAGGTAATTTCCACCACAATGCACAGTCATGAGGTCAGGGTGTGGAAGATGCAAAGAGGTTTTAACCAAATGTAGCAATTGGTGCAACTTCAATCTTCTCTGTGTAAACCATTTAATGTCCACATTTTGTAAACCTAGGTCTAAGTCAATATGTCTGTGTTCTGCATACCTCTTGCACCTGAAAATATAGCTATGTCCTACGATCCACACTAGCATTTTGAAGGTATGGTTGGAGGTATGGAAAGATGTCTGTAGCTCATGCAGTTCCTTGGTAGAATAAGAGATATGTTTAAAGATGGGGAAGTACTTTTTTTTGCCATACAAAACGATACGTGATTGAGAGTTGAAAAGCATTCTTTTTTAAAAGTAGGATGCACATTCGTTTTGTGGAAAAGCATCTTTGTGATTGGTTAAGAAAAAGCAGTTTCAACGTGGAGTACATATCATAGGATAAAATTTGCTCAACTGAACCACAGCTGCTACTTGCATTTGGAAGGCATTTTTTTAAAACAATCGTGAACTTTTAACCTGCACGTGCCGTTAAATGTTTGAGAAAATGTTGCTAAAAGATATCGTTAAGTTTAAAAAAATTGATGAACTTTTAACCTGCACGTGTTGTAGAATGTTCTAGAAAGTGTGTTTATAGAATACGTTGCACTTCTGACTTCTATGTGTTGTTGAATATTAAAAAAATGGTTTATATGGAAAATTCAAAAGAAACCAATAGAGAGAAGTTTTGAAACCTAAAAGAATCAAGGAACTATTCTAATTTGTTCTTTACATGTGTTTATGTGTGGAGCAACAAAATTATAGACAAAACGGCACTAGAAAGAGGAAGAAGCAGGGAGTGGTGGGACAGGGGGAGATGGGCAGAATGGCACACATGCACAATTAAGTTCAGCACAAGTATAGACAAACAATGGCCAAAATGAAACATACCAACAAGGAGCACAAGTCACACAACCCGCCAACATCACACCACTGAACGAGCATAGAAGTGAAAACCATGCTGCATTCATACAGGATGTGTACAAAGGCCAGTTGATGGTGTTGTGGGATGTCTGCAACCGTGGTTATCATGGATGAGATGACCAGCACGTTGCACATGGGCGAGTTCACTGTGTGTTACATTGCCAAACAGCTGCTTCTGCCTCCCACGAGCCCCCACAATTTTCTACGGTGCGCTGTTGTATCTCGTGCACTCGTACGGCACACCATAGTAATGCCTATTTGCACATGTCCTGCTACATCCAAAGTACACCCTCACAGTGCCGTTTGGAGGTGGTGCATGGCACTTTACAACATCGAGTGCTGCGGCCTTTGTGGCAGGCCACACCAGAACACAGAGACACACTTACCGCACTTGCTGTACACGGACAGGTCCGAGACACCCTGTTCCCCTTGCTGGATAGGCACACCCTTGCGCTGACCTGTGTACTCCGGACCAGCACATACTGGTTGTGCATGCAGGAGGATGCGTGTGTAGCTACATGTCCAGGCTTACTGCCAACACTGAGGTGACAGCACACTGTGATGTTGCAGGGCTCGGACATATCATACAAAGACAAGGACCACAGGGACACACTTGCTCAGATGCGGGTTTGGGGGGCGTTGGCGGTCCTGGAGTTGTTGCGATGAGTCTTATGGCCCTCATGGGTATCCCTGCATCATGCTCATTGATTCTATGGCACCTGTGGGTGTTCTGGTGTGGCTCATGGCTGTGTTCCGTTTCATGGTGCAGGTAGTCGTCCTGCTTAACACCAGCAGAAAGCAGGTGTAAAATAACTGGTGCTAACGTGGCTTATCGCCGGAATTTGTTTCGCATTGCAGGTGGTGTGAAAGTTGTGATGTGATTTTTTTCGTATGCAGTAAACGAACTGAGCAGTGTATCTCCTCAAGATCCAGTACTTGACACACTATTTCCAATCAATATGAATACAATGAGAGTTCTTAATTGATTTTGTGTGTACACTGTAAGTGCAGTCACTACCTCAGTGCAATTCAATTTAATTCAGGATTTTAGTATTTAGAATAAATCGCAAAGATGCACCTCGTGTTTTTTGTACGGGAACAGCTAGTCTGCATTTCATTATCAGCACTTTAATGGAAGTAAAGTTGAGATAAATCTAACACACTATTCAGAAGTTGGTGTAAACTGCAGACATCACCAGTATTCCCACGATAAGTGCCCCAAAATTTACCACCATGGTGGACTCCGTCAAATAACAGCAATAAGAACAATAAAGAGTCACACAGCAGTGAAGAGAAGAACCCAAAACGTTATTAATGTATTTTTTTAACTTTATTTTTTTATAAATATATATGTAAACGATAAACAAAAAACTATTTGCAAAATGTATTTATTTATTAACATATATATAAATGATAAACTAATAAACAAAATGAAACAAAAATAGAAAACAAGAAGGCAGAACACTACTGTGGGGACCATGGATGTCGATGACAGAGCCTGGAAAATAAAGCACAAAATAAGGATGTGTGTAATGGGCATATCAAAGGAGAGAGGGACAGAGAAACAGAGAAACAGAGAAGGAAAAAAAACCCAGAGGGAAAGAAAGAAAGGGAGTGAGAAAGGGAGAAGGAAGAGAGAGAGTTAGAGAGATAGAAGGAAAAGAAGGGAGAGAGAGAGAGACACAGAGAGAGAGACACAGAGAGAGACAGACACTGCCGCCTCTGCTCATCCATTAGCAAATAATTCCCTGGTGCCACCGGAGTGTGCAGCAGTGGGCACTCCACGTGCCTGTCAAAACTCTGCGCATCCCAGATATGTCGCGCATCCCAGATATGTCGCTGAGTCCTGAATGGCGGAGACAACATCAGCTTCTACGCGGAACTAACAGATGTCGCTAAATCCTGAGTCATGAATGGCAGAGACCACATCATCTTCTCCACGTCCCGGCAGATCTCACAGATGTCGCTGAGTCCTGAGTCATGAATGGCAGAGACCACATCATCTTCTCCACGTCCCGGCAGATCTCACAGATGTCGCTGAGTCCTGAGTCATGAATGGCGGAGACCACATCAGCTTCTTTGTGGCCCGGCAGATCTTACACATGTCGCTGAGTCCTGAGTCATCAATGGCGGAGACGCCATCAGCTTTGGGTGCCGCTAACCCACAAGTGTGTGCACGTGGTGATAGGCCCCTGATGGCCATAGGAGGTTTGGGTGGTACTAACCCTGTGCATCTGAAGTCCGTGCCAAGGTAGGCCCCTGATGGCTATACAGATCAGGGTGCGACTAACCTTCTGCACAACTTTTCAAAGACTCTTTATGGTTGAGACACGAGGAGCGTCCGCCATCTTGTCAGCACCGGCAATAAAGGATGTGACGTTGTCGATCTATTAGATTTGCGTGGTCACATGGCCTGTGACGCATGTGCCGGATGGGGGTGGTGTGTGTGCAAACCTGCCCTGAGGGAGTGGCCGTGAGATGTTGAGAACTAGACCACTGACCTGCACACCAACAGCGAGTACGCCTGCGACAGGTAGCTATGTGGGGCCAACGTCGGAATGTAATCACAGTGGTGTGGCATGGCATGGCGTGGCGTATGATGGAACAGGGCAGGGATAGCTACAATAATGCGGACGGCTCGTAGTACTACGTCTGTGAGTCGAGCGGACGGGCCGCAGCTGGCCCTCTGCGAGCCTGGGTGCGAACTGTTTATAACTCACACTACATAAGCATTGAGAAACCATTTTGTGATTCAGTCCTTCAGCTGGCATTTGTGAAAAGATATTGGAGTTCTTTCTGTGATAGATACCCCTTTGACGCTGCCTATCCCCACATCAGCAGGTAACGCACCCTCTTCCCACATTACCATCATGCCCCCAACAACCTTCTTGGGCCTGGAAGTGTCCCTGTGCGGTTGGACAAAGAAGAATCTTAGTCATGTATAGATTTACATATAAAAAATGTATTAAAAGAAAAGAACAACAAATAAGACTGAAGGGAGTCTGGTGCTGTGGTCGCTGCCACGAAGTTGGGGTCACTGCCATTCAGGACTCAGGACACTGTTACACATGTGGGATCGGCTTGTGTTAAAGTGGGTTAGTGGGACTACGTGTCGCCAGCCTTGCATACCGAAATATGCGTCACTGATCGAAGGGAGTGTGGTGCTGTGGTCCTTGCCACGGTCTTGGGGTCACTGCCATTCAGGACTCAGGACACAGTTACACATGTGGGACGGGCTTGTGTTAAAGAGGGTTAGTGGCACCAGAAGTATTGAGACAGTATGAGCCTGTGATGATGCTTGGTGTGGACAGCCCGCACTGGGAGCAATGTGTCTTGGGGACTGGACTGCGTCATGTGGAATCAGGACTCTATCTGAATTGTGAGGCGTGCTGACCGTAGTGTAGGCCAGAGGTAGCGGTGAGCAAGGGCCCACAGCCACATGCATACGTTGGTGGCCCCACTGGCCTGCGTAGTGGAGGTTCAGTGGCACCACGTGTCGCCGGCCTTCCATATGCAAATGCCCCTCACTAATCGAAGGGAGTGTGGTGCTGTGGTCGCTGTTACGAAGTTGGGGTCACTGACGTTCAGGATTCAGGACACAGTTACAATGTAGGATCGGTTTGTGTTTAACAGGGTTAGTGGTACCAAGTGCTTGTACTTGCATATGGAAGTATGCATCACTGATGAGAGGAAGTCTGGTGCTGTGGTCACTGCCACGGACTTGGGGTGACTGCCATTCAGGACTCAAGACATAGTTACACATGTGGGATCGGCTTGTGTTGAAGAGGGTTAGTGGAACTACGTGTCGCTGGCCTTGTATATGGAAATATGCCTCACTGATCAGAGGGAGTCTGGTGCTGTGGTCACTGCCACGGACTTGGGGTGACTGCTATTCAGGACTCAGTACACAGTTACACATGTGGGATCAGCTTGTGTTAAAGAGGGTTAGTGGGACTACGTGTCACCGGCCTTGCATATGGAAATATGTCTAACTGAACAAAGAGTATGCTGCTGTGGTCGCTGCCACGGACTTGGGGTCACTGCCATTCAGGACTCAGGAGGACACAGTTACACATGTGGGATCGGCTTGTGTTAAAGAGGGTTAGTGGGACTACGTGTCGCCGGCCTTGCATATCGAAATGTGCCTCACTGATCGAAGGGAGTCTGGTGCTGTGGTCGCTGCCATGGACTTGGGGTCACTGCCATTCAGGACTCAGGACACAGTTACACATGTGGGATCGGCTTTTGTTGGACAGTGTTAGTTGGCAACACGTGCCCAAAATTCAAATTGTGAGGTCTGCTGCCCGCAGTGTAGACTGTTGAGTGTTCATTTGTACTTGAAAATGAATTTGGTCATTGTACTAAAGCTATAACTGATATAAAAAAATGTTCAAGAAGAAAGGATACTAAAAGGATATTATGTAGATTTGAGGCCTGTAATAGTTACTTGCCTAGTGGACTCTGTAGTTAATGAATGAAGAAATAATTTTCATTGTGAGCCCTCCTGAATGCATTGTAGGCGTATGATGAAAAGATGAAATAAGTATAGAATACATTGGCAAAGTGTTGTATTTTCTGAGCACAATCTTGTTGTTAGAAATTAGCATTTAAAATTGGAATTGCGAGCTGTACTGCCTTTAGTGTAGACTACTATTCCATGTTAGTTTGCATTTGAAGATTAATTTGGTCATTGAAGTAAAGCTATAACTGATATAAAAAAAAATCTTAAAGCAAGGACACTAAAAGGATAATATGTAGGGTGTAGGAATGTGATAGTTAGTTGCCTACTGGAGTCTGTAGTTGCATATGGAAATACCCCTCACTGATCAAGGGGAGTGTGGTGCTGTGGTCGCTGCCACAGACTTGGGGTGACTGCTATTCAGGACTCAGGACACAGTTACACAAGTGGGATCGGCTTGTGTTAAAGAAGGTTAGTGGGACTACGTGTTGCCAGCCTTGCATATCAAAATATGCCTCACTGATCGAAGGGAGTGTGGTGCTGTGGTCGCTGCCATGGACTTGGGGTGACTGCCATTCAGGACTCAGGACACAGTTACACATGTGGGAGAGGCTTGTGTTGAACAGAGTTATTGGCACTACGTGTTGCCGCCGATGCATATGGAAATATGCCTAACTAACCAGAGGGAGTATGCTGCTGTGGTCGCTGCCATGGAATTTGGGGTCACTGCCATTCAGGACTCAGGATACAGTTCCACATGTAGGATTGTTTGGCCTGTGTTGAACAGAGTTATTGGCACCACGTGTCGCCACCGTTGCATATGGAAATATGCCTAACTAATCAGAGGGAGTATGCTGCTGTGGGCGCTGCCATGGACTTGGGGTCACTGCCATTCAGGACTCAGGACACAGTTACACATGTGGGATCGGCTTTTGTTGGACAGTGTTAGTTGGCAACACGTGCCCAAAATTCAAATTGTGAGGTCTGCTGCCCGCAGTGTAGACTGTTGAGTGTTCATTTGTACTTGAAAATGAATTTGGTCATTGTACTAAAGCTATAACTGATATAAAAAAATGTTCAAGAAGAAAGGATACTAAAAGGATATTATGTAGATTTGAGGCCTGTAATAGTTACTTGCCTAGTGGACTCTGTAGTTAATGAATGAAGAAATAATTTTCATTGTGAGCCCTACTGAATGCATTGTAGGCGTATGATGAAAAGATGAAATAAGTATAGAATACATTGGCAAAGTGTTGTATTTTCTGAGCACAATCTTGTTGTTAGAAATTAGCATTTAAAATTGGAATTGCGAGCTGTACTGCCTTTAGTGTAGACTACTATTCCATGTTAGTTTGCATTTGAAGATTAATTTGGTCATTGAAGTAAAGCTATAACTGATATAAAAAAAAATCTTAAAGCAAGGACACTAAAAGGATAATATGTAGGGTGTAGGAATGTGATAGTTAGTTGCCTACTGGAGTCTGTAGTTGCATATGGAAATACCCCTCACTGATCAAGGGGAGTGTGGTGCTGTGGTCGCTGCCACAGACTTGGGGTGACTGCTATTCAGGACTCAGGACACAGTTACACAAGTGGGATCGGCTTGTGTTAAAGAAGGTTAGTGGGACTACGTGTTGCCAGCCTTGCATATCAAAATATGCCTCACTGATCGAAGGGAGTGTGGTGCTGTGGTCGCTGCCATGGACTTGGGGTGACTGCCATTCAGGACTCAGGACACAGTTACACATGTGGGAGAGGCTTGTGTTGAACAGAGTTATTGGCACTACGTGTTGCCGCCGATGCATATGGAAATATGCCTAACTAACCAGAGGGAGTATGCTGCTGTGGTCGCTGCCATGGAATTTGGGGTCACTGCCATTCAGGACTCAGGATACAGTTCCACATGTAGGATTGTTTGGCCTGTGTTGAACAGAGTTATTGGCACCACGTGTCGCCACCGTTGCATATGGAAATATGCCTAACTAATCAGAGGGAGTATGCTGCTGTGGTCGCTGCCATGGACTTGGGGTCACTGCCATTCAGGACTCAGGACACAGTTCCACATGTGGGATTGGCTTGTGTTGAAGACGGTTAGTGGCACCATTTGTCGCTGGTCTTCCACAGTGTAGGCCAGAGGTAGCGGTGAGCAAGGGCCCACAGCCACATGCATATGTTGGTGGCCCCACCGGCCTGCGTAGTGTAGGTTCAGTGGCACCACATGTTGCCGGCCTTCCATATGGAAATACCCCTCACTGATCGAAGGGAGTCTGGTGCTGTGGTCCCTGCAATTCAGGACTCAGGACACACTTACACATGTGGGATTGGCTTGTGTTAAACAGGGTTAGTTGGCACCACGTGTCGTCGCTCTTCCACAGTGTAGGCCGAGGCAGCGTTCAGCAAAGGTCCAAAGGCAGGTGATATTGACTTGAGCTGCACAGATTGGGAGCATGTGGTCTTCTTAACCCATTATTGTGTCTTACACAATTTGCATCGCTACTAATCTTAAATTTTGAACCGTGTTACCCCAGTGTAGGGCGGAGGCAGCAGTCAGGATGGGCACACTGCTACGTGGCGATGATTTATGGTGCAGTGAGTTAGTAGCACCTGAAGCACACAGCGGGTGTGCACCGTGCGATGATGCATGGTCTGGGCAGGCCGCACTGGAAGCAAAGTGTCTTGCGAACTGGACAGCAACATCTGCAATCGCCACTGCATCTGATTTGTGAGCGCTGCTGTCCGCAGTGTAGATCGAAGGCAGTAGTCGGTACAGACATAAGTCTGCGGTGTTGTGCCGCTGGGTTCACAGGGGGCCTGTGTCGAGGAGGACTGCAGTTATGGCGGCAGCCACGTACCAGGGTGAGGGCTGCCACTCTGACAGATTCGTTTATCTTCCCTCAAGTGAACCACGCCTAGGGCCTGGCCTATTTATTCATACTACTACACTGGAGTGGCATACGTTGGAGCAGCCCACTCTGCTTCCGCTTCCAGGGGGGGACAACACAGCTCCATGACCGAGATCTTCCCCAATGTCTGAGGTAACATGGTTGGGTCCACTGTGCACTACACTACAAGTATCAACAGTATATCTCCACATGGAGAGGTTTGTGCTTTGCATAGTGAGGTCTGTGCAGCACATCAGCGTTACACTTGGCAGTGTGTGCTTTATTGTTGAAGGGTTCCTTGCCTCCTTCATATTTAGTTGGTTGCCACATCTCCCAACATTCTGCTATTATGTGGCTGAGGGGCATGGTGTTTTGGGAAGGTCCGTTGTCCTGTTTTGCGCTACCTTGTAGGGGGGGTGGTGCGGGGGGGAGGTTCTGGTGGTAGTGGCGGTGGGTGTTGTGGTCTTGTTGCGTGTCGGACCTGCATGAACAGTAGCTCTATCACATGTTGGTCTTTAGATGTGGCTGTGAGTTGGGTCAAATTCATTCAAGTAGATAATCGACCTCCTTACACTAGTTAAAGGTTGATGTTAATTTGTTACTGCTAGCTCGGCTTATTGCCTGCTTTTTGGATCGCATTGCAGGTTTGGCTGGTCGTTAAAAATATGGGGAAGTGGTGTTTTCATGTTTTTTTTGCACAGGAACGCCTACTTTGCATTTCATTAGCATTAGTTGTGGCTCTCGTTTGTGACGATTTTGTTGGTGTAAGGTATCAATGGAAGAGTGGTGAGATTTGCAGTTTTCACCAAGGTGAGAATGGGTTGATAATTAAAAAACAGAGAAAAACAGATAGGTTCAATGAACATTATAATTAGAAATTAGCATTTAAAAAACCTTTGAAATTCACAAAAAAACCATAGGTTTCAGGCACGTTAGAGTTAGAAATTAGCATTTAAAAAACCTTAGAAATTCACAGAAAAAGCCATTGGTTTCAGGTACGTTATAATTAGAAATTAGCATTTAAAAAACCTTAGAAATTCACTGAAAAACCCATAGTTTTCAGGGACGTTATAGTTAGAAATTAGCATTAAAAAAACCTTTGAAATTCACTGAAAAAAACATAGGTTTCAGGGATGTTATAGTTAGTTGGACATTTCACTCATAGAAAACCATATAAATTCCCGTGCATCAGATTTGGACTTGGATGATGTCATCAGTGATGTCATCAGTGATGTCATTTGAGATGTCATCAGTGATGTCATCAGTGATGTCACTGACCATGTCATGAATGATGTAATATGTGACGTCATCAGCAGTGCATTGCGGGGGCGCGAGCTATAGTTAGCTCAACTAACTATAACAGGGGAATTTCTATGGTTTTCTATGAGTGAAATGCTAATTCCTAACTATAACGTGCCTGAAACCTATGTTTTTTTCAGTAAATATATATGTGTATATATATATATATATATATATATATACATATATATTTGATGGGCTGCTCCGTGCCCATTGTTCCAGAGGCCGCCCTGCAGGGTCGGGCGTCCTGGTAACGAGAGACTTTGTGTGTTGATATATATATATATACATATATATATTTCCACCAAAGTTGCCCTCAGCAACGAGAGGTCACTCACCAACATTTCTCTGAGAAGCAGCCTGCCTTTCAGAATCCTTATTATTGCATTTAAATGCCGACGCGTTTCAAGGCTGAAAGCCTCTTCTTCTTGGGCTGCAGTAACATCACATTGGACACTCGCATTGCTTCAGTTACTTGACTTTATTTATTTCCATGACCCCCACTGGGCGTGAGCTAAGTGCAAAGTCCTGAGTGCATTCTGGGGCATGGAGTCATGAATGCGACATAATTAATCACTTTAGTAAGTTCCAATGTGCATATTTACAAGTAATGCTTCTTTTTCTCCTTTAGTAGGTTACGATAATGAAAGCAGGCTCATTACGCATTTAAATGTTGTGCCTTTGGTGAGTGACCTCTCGTTGCTGAGGGCAACTTTGGTGGAAATACATATATATATATATATATGATACTCACCTGAGAGGTAACATTTGAATTTGTTGCAGAGAATGGAGGCTTGTGGCACTGAGACTGCGCAGCACAGCCTATGAGGAAGGGACGAGAGGTCCTGAAACGCGTCAGGCAGATTACACGCGAAGTGAAATACCGAGTTCCTGCAAATAAATGGACTGGTTGTCAACCAACGTGGAGTGCGTCTTCAATTACAGGGCAAAGTTGGTTAAATGTTAAACGCGGCGGTCTGGCTGCGGAAGACTGCACCGCCCCTGAAAATGCCTGGGGGCTGCTGAGCCTGGAATCATGCCGGGTGGTAATAGCGGCATGTTGGGAGCAGAATAGAAACTCGGATGACACTTTGCGGCCCACTGGAGGGTTTTAAAATTGTGGAAAAAAGAACTGTTGCAGTCAAGGTATCCACCGGAGGATAAAAGGCACTAGTTGCACTACAAGCCCCATGATGCTTTATTTCTAATGATACTCACCTGAGAGGTAACATTTGAATTTGTTGCAGAGAATGGAGGCTTGTGGCACTGAGACTGCGCAGCACAGCCTATGAGGAAGGGACGAGAGGTCCTGAAACGCGTCAGGCAGATTACACGCGAAGTGAAATACCGAGTTCCTGCAAATAAATGGACTGGTTGTCAACCAACGTGGAGTGCGTCTTCAATTACAGGGCAAAGTTGGTTAAATGTTAAACGCGGCGGTCTGGCTGCGGAAGACTGCACCGCCCCTGAAAATGCCTGGGGGCTGCTGAGCCTGGAATCATGCCGGGTGGTAATAGCGGCATGTTGGGAGCAGAATAGAAACTCGGATGACACTTTGCGGCCCAATGGAGGGTTTTAAAATTGTGGAAAAAAGAACTGTTGCAGTCAAGGTATCCACCGGAGGATAAAAGGCACTAGTTGCACTACAAGCCCCATGATGCTTTATTTCTAATGATACTCACCTGAGAGGTAACATTTGAATTTGTTGCAGAGAATGGAGGCTTGTGGCACTGAGACTGCGCAGCACAGCCTATGAGGAAGGGACGAGAGGTCCTGAAACGCGTCAGGCAGATTACACGCGAAGTGAAATACCGAGTTCCTGCAAATAAATGGACTGGTTGTCAACCAACGTGGAGTGCGTCTTCAATTACAGGGCAAAGTTGGTTAAATGTTAAACGCGGCGGTCTGGCTGCGGAAGACTGCACCGCCCCTGAAAATGCCTGGGGGCTGCTGAGCCTGGAATCATGCCGGGTGGTAATAGCGGCATGTTGGGAGCAGAATAGAAACTCGGATGACACTTTGCGGCCCACTGGAGGGTTTTAAAATTGTGGAAAAAAGAACTGTTGCAGTCAAGGTATCCACCGGAGGATAAAAGGCACTAGTTGCACTACAAGCCCCATGATGCTTTATTTCTAATGATACTCACCTGAGAGGTAACATTTGAATTTGTTGCAGAGAATGGAGGCTTGTGGCACTGAGACTGCGCAGCACAGCCTATGAGGAAGGGACGAGAGGTCCTGAAACGCGTCAGGCAGATTACACGCGAAGTGAAATACCGAGTTCCTGCAAATAAATGGACTGGTTGTCAACCAACGTGGAGTGCGTCTTCAATTACAGGGCAAAGTTGGTTAAATGTTAAACGCGGCGGTCTGGCTGCGGAAGACTGCACCGCCCCTGAAAATGCCTGGGGGCTGCTGAGCCTGGAATCATGCCGGGTGGTAATAGCGGCATGTTGGGAGCAGAATAGAAACTCGGATGACACTTTGCGGCCCACTGGAGGGTTTTAAAATTGTGGAAAAAAGAACTGTTGCAGTCAAGGTATCCACCGGAGGATAAAAGGCACTAGTTGCACTACAAGCCCCATGATGCTTTATTTCTAATGATACTCACCTGAGAGGTAACATTTGAATTTGTTGCAGAGAATGGAGGCTTGTGGCACTGAGACTGCGCAGCACAGCCTATGAGGAAGGGACGAGAGGTCCTGAAACGCGTCAGGCAGATTACACGCGAAGTGAAATACCGAGTTCCTGCAAATAAATGGACTGGTTGTCAACCAACGTGGAGTGCGTCTTCAATTACAGGGCAAAGTTGGTTAAATATATATATATATATATATATATATTCACTGAAAAAACCATAGGTTTCACACATGTTATAGTTAGCTGTACATTTCACTCTTAAAAACCAATGAAATTCCCCCGTTATAGTTAGTGCAGGCAACTATAACTCACGCGACCGCAATCCTCTGCTGATGCTAATACTGTATTTAGACACTTATTTGCCCATGTCTTCTTCCATTAAATTTTAGCTATACATATATTACAAATATTTTTTTTTCATAAAGACACATATGTCATCAGCAGAAGATTGCGGTCGCATGAGTTATAGTTGCCTGCACTAACTATAACGGGGGAATTTCATTGGTTTTTTATGAGTGAAATGTACAGCTAACTATAACATGTGTGAAACCTATGGTTTTTTCAGTGAATTTGCAAGGTTTTTTAAATGCTAATTCCTAACTATAACGTGTGTGAAACCTATGGTTTTTTCAGTGAATTTGTACGGTTTTTTAAATGCTAACTTACTTTACGCCATTCGTGGCGTGCGCGCCCAGTTAACGCAGTTCGTTCCGTGCGCGCACGGTGCGCTTCGCGCACCGCGCGCCCACTTTACGCAGTTAGTGCCGTGCACGCACGGTGGTCACGCGGTGCGCTGCGCGCACCGCCTGCCCACGTTATGCGGGATGGGCAATGTACGCACGATGCGCTTCGCGCACCGTGCGCACATGGGGGACATATTATGCGCATCGTTGTGAAATGTATTCTTTGTTATTTTCATAAATTGGATATGCCGTGCACAAATGGTGCACTTCGGGCACCATTGGCACACGGGGTGGGGAGAATGTGGATTATTATTATTTTTTTTTTAATTTTTACTGTACGCGTATGGTAAGCATAATCGGCGATTTAGCGAAAAAAAAAAAAAATTTTTGGGCCTTGGGGGTTGTTTGGGGACCCGTATATCACTGCTGGGTGGTTATGATCTCAATACACTGCCCCATTAGACATTTTTTGGCTTCATTTATGCTGCCCCACTCAGAGTGCGAGAGAGAAAATGGCGGCCGCCGCTTCCTGGTTTCGGCCGATTCGAGTGTTTACTAAGATCTAAGAGCCAATCAGAATCGCGCTCGCGCACGTCACCGTACGCGTACGGTAAGCGCACCCTAAGCGCACCGTAAGCTGGCTCAGATATATATATTGATTTAAAGGCAATTTTCTCAGAATCTAATGAACAGATTTACACCAAACCTACAAAAGGCACTTCTTTGACCTGAGGACTACCTCTCTGCCAAATTTCATTTAATTCTGTTCAGCGGTTCGGGCTGTAGCTCTGTCTAAAGGTCCTATGGAAAAATGCATGGGAAAAACGCGTTTTGGGACCCCCCTTTTATCTCAGCCCCCGCTTGACGAATCCCCCCGAGACTTTCAGGGTAGGAGCGGAGCTTAACGCCCCACCTATTTTGAAAATTTCGCGAGTTTTCGTTGACCGGCGCCAAAGTTATTCAAAATAGAATGTTGCGGATTTCCTATGGTAAGAGGGTCCTAACTATAACTATCTACTGGCGACCGCCAGTAGATAATATATATATATATATATATATATATATATATATATATATATATATATATATATATATATATATATATATATATATATGTAAATATATTTTAATTGTATATGTTTAAATAAACATAAACACGGAGCTCATTGCAGACAGGAGCGTGACGGCGCTTGCTGCTCTGCTACATTTTACTGCTTAATTTTGTTTAAATTGCATTGATTTTAGGTCGCTTGACCCTTGCTCTACCTCAGCCCCTTACCTGCACAATAATTGTGTCCCGCACCGCCGTTTGGCGGGTTGGTTCCTGGGGTGGCGGACATCTTGCTCTGGGGTGAGTGGCCCATTACATCGGACAGCGCTGCATTGCGCATGCGCCAGCGGGGGAACGCGTATTTAACGCGAGTCCCCGTTCTCTCTCCCCTGACACGGAGCTCATTGCAGACAGGAGCGTGACGGCGCTTGCTGCTCTGCTACATTTTACTGCTTAATTTTGCTTAAATTGCATTGATTTTAGGTCGCTTGACCCTTGCTCTACCTCAGCCCCTTACCTGCACAATAATTGTGTCCCGCACCGCCGCTTGGCGGGTTGGTTCCTGGGGTGGCGGACATCTTGCTCTGGGGTGAGTGGCCCATTACATCGGACAGCGCTGCATTGCGCATGCGCCAGCGGGGGAACGCGTATTTAACGCGAGTCCCCGTTCTCTCTCCCCTGACACGGAGCTCATTGCAGACAGGAGCGTGACGGCGCTTGCTGCTCTGCTACATTTTACTGCTTAATTTTGCTTAAATTGCATTGATTTTAGGTCGCTTGACCCTTGCTCTACCTCAGCCCCTTACCTGCACAATAATTGTGTCCCGCACCGCCGCTTGGCGGGTTGGTTCCTGGGGTGGCCGACATCTTGCTCTGGGGTGAGTGGCCCATTACATCGGACAGCGCTGCATTGCGCATGCGCCAGCGGGGGAACGCGTATTTAATGCTCCTCCCCTAGCGCAGCGGGATCGCGCAGCGGGCGTGTCCTCGCGTGGCCGGAGTCGTGCCAGAGTCCTGCCCGTCTGCGCCCGTCCGCGCTAAGGACGCGCGGGACGTGGCGGGCTCTGGCCTGCTCTCGTCTACCCAGCACTGTTGCCATGCTTACATACTCCAGGGAGCGCTTGTACTCCATCGGCAAGGTGAGCGGTCATTGCACTCTACCGCCCGTTCATCCATTATGCGGCCCCTACCGCTGTCCCTGTAATGGTTTGGCGCTTGACCCTCCGCAGCTTCTTTCCCGGCTTTGTCCCTCTGCCGTTCGGCACAACAGGGGGCTACCGCCCTCACTGCGGATTTTGAATCTTAATGTCAGGTCGATCCTTAAACATCAACAGAATGTGTACGACCTGATTGAAAATGAAGCCCCGGATATTTTAGCCTTAACCGAAACATGGCTTCAGGAAGCCGACACTGCCATTCCCAATCTTGTTTGCCCTCCCGGCTACTCTATGTATATTGCGAATAGGCTATCTAGAGGCGGGGGTATAGCTCTGATAGTGAGATCTAGTTTTTCCTGTGTGTGGACCATTCTTAAGATCGCTGGCTGTGAAAGTGCCTCTTTTAAAGTCTCTGTCAGCCCAGAATTTACACTCTCTGGGATGGTGGTGTATCGTCCGCCGGGCAGTGATGTGGCGTTCAGGAATGTTTTCTCGGACACTGTCGCCACCTTGGTCACTGACTGTGCTAATTTTTCCATCCTGGGCGATTTAAATTTGCATTTCGATGCTCCATCCTGTCTGACAGCACGTAGTATTCTTATGGACTTAGAGGCCTTTCAACTTTTTCAGCTGGTCTCCCAGCCTACTCATTCCGGGGGACATATTCTTGACCCTTTTTTTACCAACTTGACCGAGGCTAAAGTCACGTCGGTGGCTCCTGTAGAGTGGTCTGACCATTCTTTGGTATCCATCTATTGCCCTATGACTACCAACATTTCCACCTCTTCAGCCAAGCGGGTACCCAGGAGACCCTGGAGTAAACTCAGGCTGGATGACTTTTACCATCTTCTGTCAGTGGAACCTCTGGGCCCATTTAACAACGTAGAGGAGGGGTATGATCTCTTCTGCTCTTGGCTCATTAGGGCTCTGGATGCTTTGATACCTGTTGTAACAACGAAGATCAACCCTCGAGTGTCAAGCCCCTGGTATGACGACGCTTTGCGCGCTCTGAAGGGAGCCTGTAGACGGGCGGAGAGGGCCTGGCGGAAGACATATGGGGCTGAGTTAAAAGCTACATATGTCGCGTCCGTCAAGCTCTACCACCGGGCCATCTGTCGTGCCCGAGCGGCATTTTATGCCGAGGAATTCCGGAATAGCACTAACCCGTCGAAGGCCATCTTCAAGGCGGTGAAAGATCTTATGTCTAAGCGGTCTATCTCTACGGCTGAGAGTTCTGTCACACACTGTGAATCCCTCGCTTCCTATTTCTTGGGAAAAGTCCAGTCTATATATCGGACTTTCCCGAGCACTGGTATAGCGATGGGTAGCCCTAAGGAGACACCTCACCAGCCCACTCTGCTCTCATTTCCCCCCCTCACCTTGGAAGGGTTTGACAAACTTGCTACGCAAGTTAAATCTGGGTCCCCATCTGATCCAGTGAGGCCTGCCCTCTTTCGAGACCAGACCTTTGTGGGGCGCGTGGCTATACGCTCTCTTGTCAATCTCTCCTTAGAGACTGGGGTCGTTCCCATCAGCTGGAAGCATGCGGTGGTGTCTCCGATCATTAAAAAACCATCTCTTGACCCGTCTAAGCCGGAAAGCTACCGTCCCATCTCGCTGATGCCCTGGCCAGCTAAGTTGACAGAGGCCCATGTCAATCTGGCCCTGTCTGAATACTTAGCCCGGTCCAATGCCCTCGATCCCACACAGAATGGCTTCCGTGCTGGCCACAGCACGGAGACTGCCCTTCTGGTGATGGTGGAACATCTCCGGGCAAGGTTGGATGCTGGTCAGACGGCGGCGCTGATTTTGTTAGATCTCAGCGCCGCATTCGATACTGTATCGCACAGCATCCTCCTTAGGCGGCTCGAGGAGATTGGTATCGGCGGCCAGGCGCTGCAATGGTTCCGCTCCTTCCTAGACAACCGCTCCTTCTGTGTTGCCATCCCTCCCTTCAAGTCCAGGTTCCAGCCTCTGGCCATGGGGGTTCCGCAGGGATCCTCGCTGAGTCCCACGCTGTTCAATCTCTATGTGAGACCGCTGGCTGATGTCGCAAGGCAGTGGGGCCTAACCATGGTCTCATATGCCGACGACACACAGCTGGCGGTTACTCTCAGCGGGGATGCGGAACAGGATGCCCCCAGGTTTCAGTCCGGACTGAAGGCGGTTGACAGGTAACTGTCTCCAGCTTAATGCCACAAAAACAGAGGTTATGGTTGTCGGGAAGGGAGTGGAGCTCTGGGGCGATCAGTGGTGGCCTTCGGAGTTGGGCCCTACTCCGATCTTAGTGTCGGAGGTGAAGAACCTTGGGGTCTGGTTAGACGCTGGTCTTACATTTATAGGGCACACCAAAAAAATCGCAGCCTGTTGCTTCGGTCTCCTAAGAGGGTTAAGGCCGGTGCTTAAGTTCTTCGACGCCCCTACCAGACAGCTTGTGGTCCAGGCAACCATCATCTCCCGTCTGGACTACGCCAGCTCTTTGCTGGCGGGGGCTAACCAGGCTGAGTTAACCCGTCTGCAGCGGGTGCAGAACGCCGCGGCGAGAGCCATTGTTGGACTTCCTAAGTTCTGCCCGGTGTCTCATGTCATCCGCTCCCTGCACTGGCTCCCGGTGAGGAAGCGTATTCTCTTCAAGGTCTTGTGTCTGACCTACAAAATCCTTAGAGGCACAGGCCCTGAGATCCTGGCCAACTCCATTTCTTTCTATGTCCCTACCCGCAATCTTCGATCTCAAGGTCAGGCCCTTGCTGTTGTCCCCAGAGTTAGGCTCAGCAGGATGGGGGGCCGGTCCTTCAGGGTGAGAGCCGCGTCAATCTGGAACACCCTCCCAGTTGAAATTCGGCTGATAGAGGACTTGCTGTCGTTTTGTAGAGCCATAAAAACCTTCCTATTTTAGCTTCCCTGTTTTAGTACTTTTCTGTAGCATTATCTCCATGTTGTGTTATGACTGCTCCGTGTCTCTGCGCCGGGATGCTCCTTCGCTGGAGTCGCTGTGCGCATAATAAATTGTTATAACATAACATAACATAACATATGTATGCATTTTGTTTTAATAAGTATAAAACGTACATACATTGTAAAGTTATTGAAAATTATTTAATTGACCTTATACTACTGGTTAATGTAAAGAAATGTAATGTTTACTATGTCTAACTACATTTATATTAAAAAACCATATTTGTGTGTCTTTTTTTCAACATTTTTGTTATTTACCTTATACGTATAGGATAAGGATATTTTTGTCCTCCATATTTTTGACACAATATTTATGTCACACGATATTTGTGGTTTCAATATTTTTTTAGTGTAGCCTGGAGTGGTATCACAGTTGTGGATACTCCCCTGCATGGTCCTGAGTTTTACTGGATGCAGGTAGCTGATTGTTGGACCTCAAACCCTTGGGTTTTAGTCCCCCATGCATTTTGCCTTCAACCCTCCTGTTTAGATGAATTTGTTTGTGCTAGCTGTAGTATTCTGCACATATGACCACTGATAACCATTACTAAAGTTCTTGTTCCTCAACCTAAACATGGCAAGATTGGTTTGCACCCAATTGAAACATTTAATTTTAGTCAATCAATCAATCATGCTCTACTTGCATACCTCAGCTTGTAAACCTGAGGGTATCCAGGTGCTGGGCAGTTGGTTTCAGCCGAAGTGTCAGGTCCTGAGTCCCTTGCTGAAAATCTGTCAGTGAGGGCGAAGTACGTAAGTGAAGGGGAAGGGTTTCCAGGAGTTGGTGGCAAGATGGAAGATGGAGACACCTCCGGTCATGGAGCGTCAGATGCGAGCTGTCCATGAGAAGGCGAGGTGAGCGGAGGTTTCCGGATAGTGGGTGGAAGTTCAGACAGTTGTATATACAGGTCCTTGGTCGAGCAGGGTTTTGTAGGTGTGTGTCAGAAGTTTGAATTGGCTTCTTTTCTGGTTGGGGAGCAAGTGGAGGTCTCTCAGGTACTGGGTGATGTGGGTCCTTTTGGGCAGAATGTGGATCAGTCTGGCCACAGTGTTCTGGGTTCTGTGGAGACTTCTCGTCAGTTTGCTGGTCGTGCCTGCATAGAGTTTGTTAGCATAGCCCAGACAGCTAATGAGGGCCGGTGTCGCTGTTTTTCTGGTGCTAATGGGGAACCATTTGAAGATTTTATGGAGCATGTGGAAAGTGAAGAAGGAGGTTGGGAAGATGGTGCTGTCCTGTTGTTTCATGGAGAGTTCGCTGTCCAGGATGATGCTGAGATTGCAAGTGTAGTCTTTTGGCATGGGTGTGGGTCTGAGTTCCGATGTCCACCAGGAGTCATTCAAGAGGGAAGTGTGGCTGCCAAAATTCAGCCCTTCAGTTTCGTCCGTGTTGAACTTCAGACAGCTGTCCTTCTTTCAGGCTGAGACGGTCTTCATGCAGTTGTGAAAGTTGGACTTTATAATGACATGGTCCGCTAAGAGCGAGAGGATGAGATGGGTGTTGTTGGTGTAGGAACTGATGCTGACATGTAAGGAAATATGCCATATGCCTAGGACTAGTAAATTAATTACTACTAGTGGGCCTAGAGCACTTACTGTGGCAATCACTTAGGTAGACCTTATACACCTGTCTCATGCGTGCAATTACAGCCGGTGTGTTCAGTTTTAAACTGCTATTTTGACATTTTTGCCAGGCATACACTGTCCTTTTAATGCATATAAGTCACCCTAGGATAGACCCTAAACAACCCATAGAGCAGGGTAAGAAGTTAGATGTGTACCTTTATGTTTACATGTCTTGGTAGTGAAAAGCTTTCAAATGTGTTTTTCACTATTGCAATGCCCACCTCTCTCATAGGATAACATTGAGTTACCTTATTACATTTAATACGTGTTAACTGTTGCTTTGGAACAGGTCTGAATGACATGTTTGGAGTCTGAAGAATTGTAATTCAAAACTCTGTTTAATGATATTCAGATCTTAAGTCACAATTATGAAAGTGTCACTTTGAAAAAGTTCAAATGTTCATATAATATTCATTTGGTGCCTGCAGCCTGTTCCCTGGGTCACATGACTAGTTGTAGTTGGCAGCTGGATTTTGTGTGTTCTTCCCAGACAGCCACACAATAGAAGGTGTGGGTGTTGGCAAAATGGGCCATCCTGACTTGATGAGGGGAAGTTGTCACCTGCCACAATCACACTTTAAAGACAGTGCCTCAGCTCATGCACAAAGGAATTCACACTAACCTATTGTGACTACGTACATACTGGGATCAGGCAGTGAGGCAGGACATTCCATACTCATATGTAAGGGGAAGGTTCTAGAAATTTCTTTCACTGCTCAGTGGTCGTCAGATATAAAAAGGGGGCCCTCAGACCCACAAATCAGCACACTCTTGGACCTACAGATACTACAGAAGTAGGACTGCCCTGCTGTCTGCAGACTACCGTGCTGCTTGAGGTTTGTACTGTTGTCTGAGAAGGAAGACTGGACCTGCAACATTAATTTCAGGCTCAAGAGTCTCCAATGGTCAGATGAATGATCTCCTATTCTGAGCTATGGAGGCCTCTCTGCAACTGCCCTGCTGACCGGCATCACTGAACCTTGCTGGACCTGCAACTGCAGCTGCCTGAGCCCTGTTACCCTCTGCTAGAGTGAGCTACTGATCCCCAAGAGGTGCCTCCAGGTCCTGGACAATTAGTGTAGTATCAGTTTAGCTGTTCATAGAACAAAAGGAAAAATCCTGACATGTTGGGCTCTTTACGCCAGCGAACAGCCCTATTTGCACCGAGATCTTGCTCTGTTTTCACCAAGAACTTGCTGCCTGCCATCACAAAGCTCCAGTGCACTCCAGAGGTGACCAGCAACTCGAGATTTGCTCTTCATGCTATAGGTTCATCATCCCGCGGTGACCACCAATGCGAAGCTCCAGCAAACACCATCCATGACGTCCAACAAGATCTTCTTGCTACAGCAATGCCTGTTCACGATGCCCAGCCTTCTCCTAGCAGCTTCCTCCACCCTGAATGGATCTTTTTTCAGCGAGTCTAACCTGGTTCTTGTATCGTTTCATGACCAGGTAAACTGGAGTGGCGCTTCATGCGTTTAGGAACTATACATACCATACATATTTAAAATTGTATATCTCTTGTTCTATTGATGGGATGTTTTTTGTTTGGTGTAAAATAATGAAATTGTCCTCTATTTTTCTAAATTGATGTGGGGTTTCTCTAGTGTTGTGTTTTCACTTTATTACTGTTTGTGTGCTGCATGAATACTTTACACATTGCCTCTAAGTCAAGCCTGACTACTTTTGTGCCAAGTTACTAGAGGCTTACTCACAAGGTAATTTGCTGACTCTTTTTGGTTCACCCTGACCAGTATTGTGGCTGATGCTTGAGAAGTGTTCCACCCCCCTCAACCAAAAGCTCAACGTTTCACATTGGTGCTTAGCGAAAATTCAGTACTTGTGTTTGGGAAGTTGCATTGAGCAATATGTGTAACACAAAAATCCCATTGTAAATCATTTTCTACCAATTAAGGGGCACATGCATCAAGCCATTTTGCGATCGCAAACAGTGCAATTCGCAAAAATCGTTCGTTTGTGATCGCAAAATGTCCTTTTTCTGATGCATGTAACTCTTGGGCAATTCGCAATTTAGGTAATCACTATTTTTTGCAATTCCCTAAATTACGATTGCAAATTGGGAATCGCAATTTGTGGTTCCCTAATTCATATGTAAGAAGCCTTTCCTAAATTCAAACTGTGCATTTATGAAACGCTAATTACCATCCACTTCAAGTTGATGGTAATATGTGCATACTTTGAAAAATGTCCAAAAATGCATGCTTTACATGTGCACACTTGCATTTTTCTCGGCGTGCTTCAGGGGTACCTTAGGCCCCTGGGCAGGCTTGGCTTTGCATTTTCTATTTGTGATTACTAATTTGTGTAGGCCCATAAAAATGAAAGGAGTCACATTACCTATTTGCGATTCTCTATTTGCCGAATCCCTATTAGGTAATGTTAACGAACCACCATTTTTTGCGATTCCTACATGCATAGCATTTTGTGATAGTCAAATAGCGAATCGGTAATTTCACTATTTGGGAATCGCAAAATGCAGGCTTGATGCATGTGCCCCTAGATTTCTTAAAATTCTCCTTAATTGGCCTCTTTTGCTTTTTCCAAATGTACTCCTATTCCACCAGACTTTTTGCATCCAGAACACCACCTATAAGCATGGAGTTTGAGCTCAATAAATTGGAGAGCTATGCTGTGACTGAGCTCAAAGAATTCTGCAGGAAAGGAAACTTCTAGCAACCAGAAGCTCCAAACAATAGGAGGTCCAAAAGGCCCACCGATTACATGCTACATAGGCTGAGGAGGTGGGCGTTGAGAAGGAGATGAGGGGGAGAATGACGGCCACTTGATCATGGCTCCAAATTTAGAAAGGAGGACCTACAGGTTTGTGGCCTCCTGTCATATCCAGGGCAAGCATCAACATCTCTTTCTGCAATGTGTATCCAGAGAAGGAGGGCTGAGGCAGAGTTCCAACTGCAGCTGATCCAATTCAAGCTGAATAGTGAAGTGGCCAAGAAGAAGGCTGAAGCAAAGAGGGAGACAGGGGAGGCAACTTCCCAGAGGGCCCTTGAGGAAAGGATATTGGCCCTGGAGGGGAGGCGGGCAAATTAGGAGGCTGCTGCCAAGAGAGCAGGAAAGGAGGTCTCCCGGGCCCTTGAGGAAAAGAACTTGGCCATGGAGGAAAGTTGAATGGCCAAGAGCTAAATCTCAGAGAGCTGTACCTCAAAGCCAATCAAGTAGAGTCCAGCAAGGATGGTGGCAGCAATACCCCAATGCACACCAGAGACAAGAGTGTAAACATTCCCAAGGATATGGTTTCCACTTTTGCTGTGGGAGATGGCATAGATAAATGGTTCCAGGCCTATGAGGTTGCTCTAGTGCTGCACAGGGTCCCAGAGGAAGATTGAGGAGCCTGTTTCGGGAGGTACATTCCCAGTGAAGGGAGTGATGCACTGTTAGCCCTAGGGAAAGGTGACAAGATGAGGTATCCTATCTTGAAGGACACTCTTACCAGGAAATATGGTCTCAGACCTAAGAAGTATAGGCAAAAAATTGAGGACAGACAGAAGTGGCCCCAACATTCCTGGGTGGTGGGTTATGTGGATTAATTTTGCAAGGCACTTTATGGTCGGTAAAGGGAAGTGATGTAAAGTATTACTAAGGGCTGCCAGGAAGCATTTGTTCAGTAATTGTTTCCCAGAGCTGAGACAACACCCAGTGGATAGTAAGTTCACTCACTCCAAGGAGCTTGCTAAGAAAGCAGATCACTGACTCAGCACCAGATTCCACAAGCAGGTATCTGGGAGGGATCACCCGAAGGGTGGGCAGAGTGTCTAACAGAAGGAGTAGGGAGAGACAAAAGTAAAACTATTGAGTTCTTAAAAGGCCCCCAAAAGAGTTTCCAAAGGAAGTATTCCCAGAACAATCATGACCAGATGAAGGGATTTTTTCATGGGAAGAAGTCCTCAAGACACTTCACCCCTAAGTGCTTTGAGTGATACAGATACGGTCACTTAAAAGGAAATCTCAATTTCCCAATTAGACAGCAGCCCTCAACTGGTGGGCAATTGCCAGGAATGGCTACTGTAGTGCTCGGAAAGGAGGTTGTCAAAGTTAGCACAGCGGTAGTGCAGAGGTCACCTTAGTATTACTGGGAGATAGAGTTAATACCTAAGACTCATGTGCCTAATGATACTAAGAAGTATAGGCTATGGGTCACTGTAGGAGGCTGGCTTAGTAAACAGTGCACATTTATTTAAGTGGTGCACCTTGCACTAATCCAGGCAACCCTTATGGTGATTTGAGTGGTCTCTGCAAACCATCGAAAGCTCTCAAAGTGGTTGCTGTGGAGAGCAGCCTTAAGGCTGATCTTGAAGGAGTGTTAAGCAGCATCGTTTACCAGTTTAATCTTATAGTGTAAGTTAAATGAAAAAGAACCACAGAGTGTTTATATAACAATACTGCTATTTATTACACATCACTCAATAACATATTGGTATATCTACTACCCAGAGATATCAACACAATACATAAGAATACTTAAAATGCAATCAGGTAAGTACCACAAAATACAGTGGTCTCCAAGGAGAGAGCAAACCATATACTAAGAAAGTGGAATGCAAACAGCAAAGGAAGACAGGACTTGGACCAGAGACCCTGGGCAGTTGATGACACAAGGAAATACCCAAAGTAAATATCCAGGAACCCCATGGAGGCTGTGTGCAGAGTGGGAACACAGCTGCATGACCACTGGAAGTCATGGGAGAAGATATGGTTGCAGTTTTGTAGTAGAAGGACCCTTCCCAGAGGACCCCAAAGAATTTCCTTGGAGGACGGAAGGTTGGATATCCACCCCACTCTTGGATGCCCCAGGAACGAGGTTACTTCCACCAGGGAAGCCAGGTGCCTAGGCCTGAAGAGATATCGGAAACCTCCACAGACAGCAATGGAGGTCTTAGAAGAAAAAGCCTCTGGAGAAGACAGTGAAGAACTCCAGCGGGATCCAAGGGTGGATTCTTGAAGTGAAGAATATGCAAGCAGAGGGGACAGAGTTTATGCCACTCTGGAGTGACCAGTAGGCACGAAGACCCAAATCCCACTGATGGCGTGAGGTTCCGAAGAGTCGACAGTGACTTGTTGCTGCAGCTGTGAGCACAAGGTGATACAGAGGAAGACCAGGAGCTGTGCATGAGCTGTACAATGTCGTATGTCGGTGGCTCGGATATTCGGTGTCTGACAGAATCACCAACAAGCCTTGGTAGCTGTAACTGGCATAAAGAACAAAGAAGGAGCAACTTTGGGACCAGCAATGTCTAAGGGACTCAGGAGAGACAAAGCAGGCCCTGAGCAGGAAGATCAGCCCACTGAAGCAGTTGAAGACCCTCAGGGGGACCCATAGGACAATGGCACAGAAGTCGCAAGAGGACCTAAAGCAGCTAACCAAGAATGAAGGCCCATGGTGCAGAGGATGTAGTGAGGACACTTATCCTGGAGGGAAGAAGTGCTGGAGGTTGAAGATTCTACTTGCCCGAAGATCTCTGGAGTGCATAGCCAACAAGCCTTGGCAACCGCAAGTCAACACAGTGCACAGGAGTTTGTTACCACCGTTTCCTGATAGGGATACTGGCCTCAAAATTGCAGCAAGGACAGGTCAGGCCCAGGGTAAGTTGCAGAACCACCACCTGTGTTGCTGAGCCTCAGGAAGTCCATAGGACAACAGGAGCAGCAGAACGGTCAGCTTTGTTGCAGTGCCTGCAGATGCAAGGGAGTGACTCCTTCACACCAAGGGAGATTACTTTGGGTGTCCTTGATGCCCACAGATCTATTGAAGAATCTGGAAGAGGCACAGACACAGACGATGAAGAAGACCTAAAAACAGCAAAACCAGGAGGAGCAGGAATTTTCCTTGGTGCAGTCTCTGTTTCAGTCAAAGTCCAAGTGTCCAAACAATTGCAGTGTGACGTAGTTTCAGGCTTGAGTCTTGTCCCACAATTAATCTGAGGGCCCACCCACAGGTAAGCCCTTAAGTACCCTAAGGGAAGGGTTGGAACAACTCACAGGTCTCTCCTAGAGCAGAGGATGGACAGAGGGATAAATACTCCCATGTCCTTTGCTCGGCTTCACGCCAGAGCAGGGGTCAAGGGTTTGCTGAACTGGCTCAAACTGGTGAGGCTAAGTGAGCTAAAGAATGATGATGGATTCAACCCAGATCTGTGACTGGGGGTGAGTGTCTGAAAAGTTTCAGCACTCCGTCCATCATCTCCTTGTGTTTGCTTTATTAGTCGTAATTTGGCAGGGTATGCCCAGACGTGGGTCCCTTGTTCATTTGCCACTGGAATCAAGCTTGCCTGGCTGATGAGAGGTGTTAACACATAACCGGTCCCAAGATGCTTGTTTCCAGTTCAGGGAAGACCTGGCTTGGAAGTTCGGGCTGGACTGTTCCCATGACACACAGGGTCAAGACTGATTTGAATATGGCTGGGTCTGAACTGGGATGGTGAAGTGAGCTAAAGAATGATGATGGATTCAACCCATATCTGTGACTGGGGGTGAGTGTCTGAAAAGTTTCAGCACTCCATCTATCATCTCCCTGTGTTTATTCACCCTAGGTTGGCAGGGTATGCCCAGACATGGGTCCCTTGCTCACTTTGCCACTAGATTCAAGCTAGCCTGGCTGATGAGGGGTGTTACCCTGAAACCGGTCCCAGGATGCTTGTTTCTGGTTCAGGGAAGACCTGGCTTGGCAGTTCCGGGTGGACTGTTCCCTTGAGGCACAGGGTCAAGACTGATTTGCATATGGCTGGGTTCGAACTGCGCTGGCAAAGTGAGCTAAAGAACGGTGATGGCTTCAACCCAGATCTGTGATCAGCGACGTGTGTCTGAATGGTTTCAGCACTCCGTCCATCATCTCTTTGTGTTTGCTTGAAACTGGAATATGCAAGGAGGGCACCAAATATGCCATTCAAAGCAGTCTGGTGGTTCTGGAAAGTGCCACTCCCCAGTCCCACACACTAAGACATGTCTAAGAGGCGGTCACACATACCTGTGACAGGTAATCTATTGTTCTACCTTCCCCTGCTCAAGCTTGGCTCAGCAGCACGATGGCAAAATTATGATTGTGGTCAGCAGCAGCACTGGCTTGCTGTCAGACCCTGAAGGGTTATTACCGGGAATACTTCCAACACTGGAATCGGTGTAGGGGTATGATTCCAACATGTTTGATACCAAGCATTACTGTGTTTGGTGCAGCCACTGTATGGTTAGACATCTTGTAATGACTGATGTCCACTAAAAATTATTAAAGTGGCTGACAGCACTTACAAAGCCTGGAGAATTGACTCTGGGGTTTGTAGGGGTTCCCTACTCATGTAGGAGCACCCTCACACTTATAACCAAGCACCCTGCCCCCAGGACTGAGGAGCCTGCCATAGGGGTGACTTATAGGTTTTAAGTGCAGTGACCTCAGATATAAGGAAAACTATATCTGTTGTGAAAGGTGCAAGCACCAGCTCACACAGGCTGCAATGGCAGGTCTGTGGTCACAGTTTAAGTGGACTCCCATGGGTGACACCATACATTCTGCAGCCCATGGAAGACTACTTGTGTACCTATGCCCTGTGTACCTTAGTGCTATATACCAGGGGCTTACCAGGTTACACAAGTAGCCAATTGTGGTAGTACAAAAGTGCTTACCATTAAGGGTGGGCGTAGTTCGCGAAGTAGCACTTCGCGAAGCTACGCAAAGTGCAGTTCGCACTACGCGAGCTACGCGTAGCACTTCGCGAACTGCGAAGTAACATGTTCGCACTGTGCAAGATGTTGTTTTCAATGATTGCAGTGTGGACAAGCAACCGGCACTGTGCAATCATTGAAAATGGCATCTTGCACAGTGCGAGCTGTAGTTTTCTGCTGCTCGAGTAGATTTTTCCTCGAGCTGCAGCTTTCTCAACGCGAACTGGTAGTTTCTCATCGCGAGCGGTCGCGAGCATACGCGACCCCTCGCAATGAGAAACCTGACCTTCTCGCGTTGGGAATCTCGCCGGGAGGTTTATTTTCCATGCTCGCGATCGCGAACAAGGAAAAAGTTTTGCCAGGATGTCATTTTGCTTGCTCGCGGTCGCCAACTTGACGTTGAGGACCGCGAGCAAGCAAAAAATGACCGCAGCACTACGCAACACTAAGCTACGCGTGTTCGCACTGTGCTACGTGCAGTTCGCGTAGTGCGAAGTAGCGCGAACTTCGCAAACTACGCGAGCGTAGCGTAGTGCTTCGCCCAGGCCTACTTACCATGGTCAAGTTAGGTAGAAAGCAGAGTGAAAGGGGTGCCGGTTAACAGCATCCCTGTCAGACAAGGTTAAAAACACACTGGCACTAAACAAAAAGTAGGAGTAACCATGAAAACAGATCCTATTTTCAGACAGTCACCATTAATGTAGAGAAGTTGGAGGCTTTGAGAGACACAGGAGCCACTATGACCATGTCAGGTGTGGCCAGGTGTTATCTGGCATCCTCAGAGCACCAGGTGGTTAGTGCTGACAACCAATAGAGTCCCTACCCAGCTGGTTTGGTTACCTTTGAATGGGGGGGTCTACGGTTCCTTGAAGGTAGCTGTGAGTCCAGCCATGCCAGTGGATTTTCTGTTGAGTAATGATGTGGAGATCACCATCTTGAAGGAGGTGAATGCCCGCTGACACTTGGAGATGGTAAGGTTGTCGTAGTGGATGTGTGGGGTGACCACCTGACATGGAGGCCAATTCTGGAAAGGACTGTAAGAAATTCAGGAAAAAGGGTCAATATTCAGGATGCAAATTCAGGACAAAGGGTCACAATTCAGGACAAAAACGTAGGACAAATGGTCAATTTTACGGAGACATTCAAGGAAAGGCCATACCCCTCTACATTATCAGGGTATTTATTTACTATTTTCTGCATAGCACTATTTCTTCACTATGGCCCTTATGTAATTACCTCTAGGTATGCTACATTCAGGTGGCACATTATGGTCTTGCTCAATCATAAATTAATGACCTTGAGCACGGTTTCAAGGACATCATTCCTATCCAAATCTACCCACGCTTTCTTGAAGAAAAAGCTGCAGCAACATTTTGATAATGTTTCTAAACATTTTAAAACCTATGGCAAACTATTTGGTAAACATTAAGGTAAGTGACTGAATGCTAGTTTAGACAACAAAAAACATCTGTCTCACCTCAACCTACAGTCAACTAAAAATAATTAATGAGGCAGAGCAGATGGTGTGGGTGACACTCTCACTTCTAATGTCAGAATGTGAGGTACCCACAACTTGTCTGGAATCTCACAGCACCAGAGTGTGTTTCAGGGACTCTACATTTAGCTCAGAACTGAGATACCAGTATACCAGACAAATAGAAATAAAGAGCAGGATAAAACTGAGATCAGTTGGGAGATCCAAAGCAACTGCTTCAAAGGATTGCTGCCAAGGATCAGGCAAATAAGGAAGAGAAGAACACGGTGGGACAATTTAGACAAGATGGGTCCAGCATGAGTATTGGAAAGTATTATGTACCTGGGGATTTGTCTCAGCAGGGAGGAGAGAAACAGAAGAGGCACTGTCAAGTGGTTCAACAAGCAGCACCCACCCACCCACCGAGGTAAAGTCTGCTTAATCAATGGTCCGCCGGTCGTGCTTGTGAAGGGTGAGCAGGGGCCTGGCCCCTTGGAAGGTAGTGCTGGGATATTGACCACTTTGTCTGTGTCTTAAAATGGTTCTGTAGTCAAGCCAAGGCAGAGTCAGTGATCTGGCTCATCCCTAAGTACCAAAGTATACATGCAGATTCTTCAAAATATGTTGAATGTAAATTACACAAGCACAATCTAAGAAAATGATAAAAAATGTATGATGTAAGAAGTGTTTCTTTAACTATATGACAGTGTTTCCCTTTATATACAATTAGACCCCAAATTGAACTGGGAATCAGTTATCTTTTGATACTAAGGGATTATTATCTACCATTCCCCCACTTATTTGCAGGATGGATATTTGGGCAGAGCCACGAAGTCCCTCCGAGTGCAATTTGCTTTTTGGTCTTCTCTTCCACTTTCAGGAATGGGCCATGTGGTACTAGTGAAGATGGCGGTGTTACCCCAGTTACTGTATAATTTTGCCAACCTTCACCTGCTCATCTCTCGCTCCTCCTACAGACACCTAAACATGTTCCATGTCTGATTTGAGGGCTGGGGCACCACTAGGTAGCTCTTTTCCCTCTAAATTCACCTATGATTGCAGATTGATTAGCCCATCGGACTTAAAAAGACAGGGGCCGATTCACAGAACTAATTTAAGGCAACATCCTAAACTTACTACTTTTTGTATTCACAGAAGTTAGGATTTTGTCTTAAGTTTGTCTTAAGACAGACTTAAGACAGACTTAAGACAAACTTAAGACAGACTTAAGACAGACTTAAGACAGACTTAAGACAGACTTAAGACAATCTTAAGACAGACTTAAGACAGACTTAAGACAGACTTAAGACAAACTTATGACAAAATCCTAACTTAAGTCTGTCTTAAGTCTGTCTTAAGTTTGTCTTAAGTCTGTCTTAAGTCTGTCTTAAGTTTGTCTTAAGTCTGTCTTAAGTCTGTCTTAAGTTTGTCTTAAGTCTGTCTTAAGTCTGTCTTAAGTTTGTCTTAAGACAAACTTAAGACAAAATCCTAACTTCTGTGAATACCAAAAGTAGTAAGTTTAGGATTTTGTCTTAACTTAGTTCTGTGAATCGGGCCCACATAATTTAGTTGCACCAATGGGTGAATATCTGGTTGCCCCATGCCTAAGACGGGTTTACCCACAAAGATTTGTACTACTCATTGTGTCCCACTGACCATTCTACTCAACACCACCCAAGGATATTCCCCCAGGCTTTCTCCTACCTTGCTAGCACCCGCAAACTCACTAAGAAGAAACGCAACTCTCCTGCAATACCTTTGCGAGGCCTCCCCACTCACACAGGATGGTTTTGCTTGAGAGGCACATTGAAGGCATCTCGAAATTGAGGTCTTTTTTTGTTGACAGTGAGCTACTAGATTTCCACACCCTTAAGGCAGACTAGAGTCTTCACCTGGGTCAATTCCTTTCTTACAATCACCTTACACCATCATTAAATGCCCTATTTCATATCCGTCACCTATCACCAACCGCACATAAAGTTTCCAGATGCTCTACACCATAGGGCTGGAGGCAAACTGATAGGATGGGTGTAGAGAGCTTCACTCAACATCAGGACCACTATAAGGCGTCTCTCCATGCTATCTGGGTGACTGACATGGTCCAGATGCGGACTGGGCAAAAATATTGAAATGGCCCCACAAAGTAACCCATGACTGCTGTTTCAAGTATATTCAATTTACTATTCAATTTATATTCAGTTTAATATTCTGAACTGAGCCTACCTTACTCATGTCGAATGAACAAAATATACCAAGGAGCTGTAGCTGCATGTCCTTGCTGTATCTAATTTAGATGCTGAGTTGTTTCATATGCTTTGGTCTTGCCCCACACTCCTTTTATACAGGCAATGAGTTCTTGAGGTGTTGTCGAACATGATGGGCTGCGTACAAATGAATTCCCCAGAAGTGGTTCTATTGGGTGTGCTCCCTTGCCCTAGATTTGAGAAACCCTCCACCAAGTTCCTTGACCAGGCTCTTCTAGCAAAACGCAATATTACACTGCTCTGGAAGAATTAATTTCCTCTGGTTATCAGAAGTTGGACCAAGGTCTCGCTCTCTTGGTTTCAATCTGAGAAAATATTTTATTGCACAGGTGTAGGCTATCTTAATGGAGGGCTTTAAAGACTGCACCAAGGATGATAATCTCACCCCATATTCCACCCCCAACACATGTACTCTTATTTTCTATATAGTAGTTGTTCCTGCCACATATAGGCAACTAGTCAAGGCAGTGGTTTAGGGGGCTTATCTTTGACACACTGTCATAATTTCCCCTCTAGAAAACGTTCTTCTAAGCATTACAGGATTCATTGCTCAGCTTCCCTACACTGATAGTTAAAGCAGTGTCAACTGGACGGGGGGTTTGGGGGAGAGGTTATTATGGGCAAGTTAGTTACACTATTGCTTGTATACTCTCAATAAATAGCCCAGCACTGTTCTTCTGTACTTGCACAATGGACTAAACTGCTATAAACCTGGCTACTGTCATGCTATATAACCTATTTTGGCATCCAATAGTATAATCTTTAAAAAAATAAAAAGACTGAAGCCTGTCTCAGGCTCAGCTCGAGGTCCTGTTGCAACCTTGATCCCATAACGAGTTGATCTTTCATGTGACTTCTGCCTACCTCCTTCCCTCTACTCAAGATTTGTCGTTAGGGACAGGGCTGCTAACTTTTTAACTGGGAAACCAGGTTAGAGTCTTGCCAATGGCTCAACATCTTGTGATTCTTGGCAAACCATTTAATCTCCCCATGCCTATAAACAATGAATGTGACCATGTGTAATGTAAGTGGTACTCAAGTAAAATGCTCTAATACCTTTGGGTTGAGTTCACGCTATATAACAAATGCAGAAAAATGCACAAAGTAAAAACAAAGCCCTTAACATAAGAAAAGACAAATGCCAATTTCCTGGATGATTTGTGCAAAGTTGTATTAGAAAACAGGAATAAATTGCTCCTTGCCTGCTCAAATTGTGTTATCTTAGGCAAATGTTTGACTACACCAAAACTCGTTTTTCTTCTTGAATGCATATGAAAGCACTTTCAAATATGTGAGTTCCAAATACCAGTTTTACAAAAAACAATTGTATTTGATTTGAAAAATTTTAATGTGATTTATTTACATCAATGCTTCGAATATACTTCCACTGAATTATATCATATTTTACTTGATGTTTGTTATATGATTTACAGAGCAAACATATCAAGGCTTGGCTTGTGCACAGGCTTTAAAATCTGAGCCAGAACCTTGGCTAGCCCTCCTTGTTAATTTTTTGGCTCAAAAGCTAATCAATGCAGCAGTTGAAGTGCATTAAGAAAAGTTTGGGTACTGCCTTGGGGACGGGGTCAGTAAGCAGAGAAGCATATTCAAAGGCGTGACTAAAGATAGCAAAATATTCTGTAACTATTTTGTTGATCTCTCACCGTCAGGTGACTACATATAAAATAATGCACTAAAAAATAAATAAAAGTTAAATGAATCAGTGGGAAATGCACTGTTTTATATTTTGAAACTCGTATTGGGTAATGTGATCACTACAGATGTATATGAGTGCAAACAGAGGCCCACAGAATTGAACCCTGTTTGATGCAGCATGGAAAAGTGACTGAAAGTGCAGTATACACAGTATAATAATAAAGTTAGATTAAAGATAAAAAGAGCTGCTAAAGTATACATTTCATTATTATGCAGACTATACCCATTACTTTTTTTTATAACTTTCCTTTAAACGCATGCGCTCCATAGCTCATCTTGGAGCACCCTTACAGTACCTCAAAAAAAGAAAAATATCATGTTATCAGGAAGCTTTAAGTGATTCCTTCACCTGACATGAAGGCTTATTTCCTTTTAGCCGTTTGCCCCTGCTTTCAGACTGCAGCACAGGAGACCCCTTGCACTTCATCTAGGGAATCTAAATTGTGGAAATGAACTTTTTTTCTTTAGCTGAGAGGCTAAAATTACAGACAAATGCATTCCGTTAAGACATTCATCATGGACTGCAAATTTTAGGGCTCATTTACAGACAGTCCATGAAAAGTTTGGACAGTTGGCCACACTATGGGTGTACCTGACCACATGGTTCATGAGCCCCGAAGTGGAGACTCCCCATGTCCTGGAGCCTGGTGCAATGGCCAGGCACCTGCCAAGAAGAGAAGGGGCAGGGGAAGCAGGAAACCTGCCCCCTATGATTCCCATGGTCCGGGAGGAAGTAGAACCTGAGGGAGATGTGTTGGAACCTACAGGACAAGACAGTGTTGCCTTGGAGACCAACCTGAACTGGCCGATTTGCAAGCTGACAAAGGGCCCTCCCAGGCAGAACTATTCTAAGTGCAGAAGGAATCCCACTCTGGTGGGCATACAGCACCAGGTCAAAGTCCAGGCAAATGGACATACCTCTGGTGATCACCTCATCTACTGGGAGAATTATCTCCTGGACAGCAAGCCTGAGATTCCTGGGCCTGGGGCAACCCATGTGTTTGTGGTCCCCAAGTGCTACAGGTCCTTCCTACACAGACTAGCTTATGATGTACCCCTGGCAGTACATCCGGGGCAAACCAAGACCTTGGACAGGCTGGTCATCCACGTTTATTGGCCCCAGAATGAGCACAACCTCAGATTAATTATGTGCTTTTTTCCGGTCTGCCATGCCAGTGGGAAGACCAGGGGAAAGCTGAAGCATCCCTTGGTTCCCTTTCCTATTGCTGGCACCCCCTTTAAAAGAGTAGGCATCAATATTGTGTGGTCTTTTGACCCCAAGACAGGCTTGGGCAACAGATTTATCCTACACTTGGTGGACCATGTCACGGGCAGCGACCTTTACATCGCGGTCATTACACCGCGATGCAATTACAACGCGGTTGTTACAACGACCGCGTTGCTACCACGCAATGCCATTACTACGCAAGTCATTACATCGACTTGCAGTAGAAGGAATAGTATAGTTTACTATTTCAACACCTTCTCTATTGTTGCATAGGCTTGAGTTGCAATAGTAAATTATACATTCCTAATGTTAGCGCGCCATCTACTGCAAGTCGATGTAATGACTTGCAGTAGTAATGGCATTGCGTGGTAACAACACGGTTGTTGTAAAGACCGCGTTGTGAAGGCACGCGATAAAATTACTCACGTAGTAACGAGTCATATTCCCATGTTACCTGGAGCTCAGCAGCCATCCCTCTGAAAACAGTGATTGAGTCCGCTGTTGCAAGTGCACTGATAAGGATTTCCACCCGAGTGGGTTTCCCCAAGTTGGTGGTGTCTGACCAAGGCACTAACTTCATGGCTGCGTGCATGTGAGATGAGTGTGGAGTAACATTCAGGTGTTCTGTGCCCTATCACGGCACAATCAATAGGCTTGTTGAGAGGTGAAAGACATGATAATGGGCCTAGCAGAGTCCTTGAGGTAGACGTCAGATGTGCTCTTGCCATACCTACTTTTTGCTCACAGGGAGGTACCTCAAAGAGGTTTGGGTTCAGACCTTTTGAACTTCTGCATAGCAACTCTGTCAGAGGCCCTCTGGTCCTTTTAAAGAAGGGGTGGGAGCAAGCTTCCAAGAAACCCCTCAGGATGTAGTCAGCTACATGCTGGCACTAAGAGTCCAGCTGAATCAGTTCTGGAAACCACCATTGAGAACTTAGGAGCCAGCCAGGAAGTACTGAATTTCTAGTATGACTAGAAGGCCACTCCAGTCGAGTTTTAACCTGATCAGAAGGTGTGGGTGATAGAGCCAGTGTAGCCCTGGGACTTGCAGGACTGATAGACTGGCCCATATGAGGTAAAGGAATCAAAGGGGGAGGTCACCTATCTGTTGGACCTCCAGACCCCCAGGAAACCTTTAAGCGTACTGCATGTTAACTACCTCAAGCCACAGTTTGAGAAATCAGAGGTCACTATGCTCTTAGTGACAGATGGAGGTGAGGAGGAAGAGACTGAACCTTTCCCAGATCTCCTCTCCTCAAAAAAGCATGCTGGATCATTAGAGGGAGTGAATATTTTCCCTTCTCTGATCCCACCAGAAGGTTAAAGAGTAAAGACTACTGCCAGCAATTCTCTTCCTTGGTCTTACTTACCCCTAGACTCACCCATTGGTGTACCCATGACACTGGAACAGGAGAAGGCATGCCTGTGAAGAACAAGACCTACAAGCTCTCTGACAAAGTGAAGGTCAGCATCAAAGATGTGTCCAAAATACTGGTACCAAATGCCACCCCACCGGGTGCCACCCCAGAATACCAGTTCTGTGTGGATAATAGAGGGCTCAATTCAGTCAGCAGGAATGACACAGGGTCCTGGCTGGGTTGGAAGACTTCAGTGCTACCTATTTGAATGACACTGCAGTATTCAGCTCTAGCTAGGAGGGCCACCTGAATCACCTCTGAGCAGTGCTTCAGGCCCTGCAGAAGGCAGGACTGATTTTCAAGGCCAGTAAGTGTCAGTTATGGCATGGTTCAGTGGTCTAACTGGGTCACCAAGTTGATATGGGGCAAGAAGCAGAACCTCCAACCCAAAAATCGGACCATCATGGCTTGGGAGCCACCCCAAGACCCAGATAGAGTTGAGGGCCTTCCAATGCCTCACAATCTAGTACAGGAGATTTGTCAAAGGCTGTGGGACCATTGTTGCCCCCTCGATTGAGCTGACTACTGAAAATGAATCCAGAAAAGTGATCAGGACAAAAGTGTTCTAGGAAATGTTCGACAGCTTGAAGGAGCCTATGTGCACAGCCCCAGTGCTCAAGGCACCTGACTTCTTCAAGGAATTCACAGCCCTCATAGTCTGCAAAGCATGGCATAGGACCATGCTCTCCCAGCTAAATGAAGATGACCTAAACCAACCTGTAGCCTTCATCAGCAGGAGGTTACTAACCAGAGAACAGAGTTGGAGTGTCATAGAAAGGGACGTTTTTGCAGTGGTCTGGGCACTAAAAAAGTTAAGACCATTCTGTTGGACTTGGGTATCTCTGCAGGGTCACCTATAAAACTTTTGCCTTCACCCCTCCTCTTTCTATAAACTTGCTTTTGTTTGCTTTAGGAATCTGTGCACTTTACCACTGCTACCCAGTGCTCAAATACTCGTGCTCTCTCCTTTGAACATGGTAAAATTGGTTTGAACTCAATCAATTTTCAATAAAAGTATTTATTCTATCTTAAAACAATCATAAAAGCTCAGAGTAGAACAATACAATAAAACATATAACATTCATGCAGCATCATAAATATAATTCTGGGTTCCTTCATATTTGCTAAAAAAACATTAAAAATCACATCATTCCATCACAAACAACACATTAAATTAATAAAAGAGTATATAACTGTCCTCTATACGTCTCAGCTACCCTGCTAGTTTACCTACATTGATTTTCTACTATAGATAGCCATGTTAAGGAGGCCAAATACGCTATAGCAAATATCGGGACTATTTAACGTTCGAAGGAAAGTTAAAGCAACCCTATATTTCTGAAAGGCTCACTTTTTCAGTATGGGTTTAAGACAAAGTTGAAAAAACGTTCCATAAAAGTCACAGAAAAAAAATGGAACAGGGATTGTTCCGCCCATCCATTACAGGGACAGGGAGTAGCAAGATACCCCACACATTAGCCCCATTGTGAAAACATACTAAATGCCAAACCATATCTGACCTGAATCTAAAAAGTAGAAACCTCCCCCAGCGGGTTAATTCTAGTGCAAGATGCATGGCAGTCCCGCTTGTTGCAAAAAGGAGTAATAATGGCTAATAGTATGTATACAAATAGCCTCCTGAAACCTCTGTGAAGTGGTACGTTCAGAAAACCTCTGCGTGACCACCCTTTTTCTCAGACTTAGTAATAATACCAGGGGTACTAAACAATTCAGGAAGACCAATATGAATTAGGGACTTGCAGACATAGTTCAGCCTGGGAATAGAGAGCCCCTTATCCAGACAGTCCCCAATAACAGCCCTCTTCAAACTTGCCTCACTATTACTCCACATGATCATTTATAGATCCAAGAGCTGCATTTGATCTTATCCCATGCCGTAAACTATGGCATGTTTTAAAAAACCTTGGAGTTTCATGCAATCTAGTTCAGCTTTTAAGTAAACTGCACAAGAACAACTATGCTCAGGTTTGCTAGGGCCCAAATGGAGCCCGATTGAATGTGGGACGTGTCAAAGTTGTGTTCTTGCACCTACATTGTTCTCCTTATACATGAATGACATTGTTGAAGTTTGAGAAAACTGCAGAAACGACTCCCCTAGTTTGAACGGGAAGGTACCCATTTTACTCTTTGCTGATGATTCCCCTCTCATCTCGAAGACGCCTATGGGCCTGCAAATTTTATTTAACAGATTCAAGGGGCCTTGAATTAAACATAAACAAGACTAAATGTATGGTGCTGGGTAAAACTGTAATTCAAGTTGATAATGAGGCACTAGAAAGGGCAGATAACTTTGATTATCTAGGGGTGCGATTCATGGAGAATTTTAAGTGGCTGGGTCAGATAAACAAGCCTTTTAGCACAGGTCGAACGCCATTATTAGGATGCATAAGCAAACAGTCTCACATATAGTATCGGCGTCTTGGAAATATATTGTGCTAAGGCTCAAGGAACTGCGCTCTGTGGTGCTGAAATATGGGGTTATGTGGATGACCAGCTCCTGGTCACTGTTGAAAACAATTTTGCAAGAAAATTGGTCTGTCTTCCACCCAGCTCACCCCTTATACCCATTGTACTTTGAGCTGGGGCTAAAAAGAATAGCAGACATGGCTGCATTCAAAAACATACTAGTTTACTTGGTTCGTCTTTGGAGCACGCGCAAGCTAGCTGATTACCAGGACTCACTCACATAACTATTAAAGATGCCATGTGCTAGGATGCTCCCCTGGGTTAAAGTTATATGTATGTGGCTGGGGAAGCTGGGTTTACATAGCTACTGGGCTGACCATACAGGAATTAATAAAGCAGATATGAATGTTCTGAAGGCTACTTAGTGGGCACATATTAACGAAGAATATATAAATAGCACCTCAACCGCTTCACTAACCAATGCATTCTTTGAACATAAATTTATACCATCTTTTGATCAATATTTAGATTTAATACCTTCCTCTTTAGCCCGGACCTGTACTTACGATTCTGTGTTGGGACTCTTCCTATAAGATCGTTCACCCAAAGAACAGGAATCTATGGTATGCCCTATGTGTGGCCAGGACAATGAGAGAATCATACTTATTGATTTCTCCACGCAAGTGGATTCGCCCCTTATGCTGTGAGGGGGACTCAGTGAGTGAGTTGAGAGGCGGCGGAGGCGGCTGAGAAAGCAGAGAAAGCACCTACCTGGGACCTGCTGGCAGCGTACTCTTACATCCATGCTGTCAGCCTTGCTGCTGCCGTTCGTCATCCACGGCATTGCGGGGCCCCGGACTACATTTCCCAGCCTCCTAAGCGCTACCGGGGCACTTCCGCCCACCGTCGCGCCAGGAGGCGTAGAAAAGCGCGACCCTCCCTCCGCGTCGCGGGACGTGCGCGGGCGGCGCCGGGAGAAGCCCGGGACAAGGGCGGGACCGTCTGTGGCCGTCAGTGGTCTGCAGTGGTCGGGCGGGCCACCTCTCTAACATTTTCATCTTGTCCGGGGTGAGTTTAATTTGTCTCCTATCATGGAGTTTGTTAATACTGGTATCACAAAGGAGGATTTCCCGTTCCCCCCTGCTACATTTGAGTCCCTACTTGAAAATGCATTGAACTTGGTATCAAGTGAAATAGCTGACACTGAAAGAAGAATGTCTATGAGCTGCTCTAACAATATTATTCAGCCGAAATCATTGTCTAATAGCCCTGGGATTCCACTATCACCAGCTGTTGTAATTACAAAACCGGTATTGGTACTAACATCACCCGTATCCCTGTTGTCTGAAATTGCTCCCACTATTACAATTGCCTCCCAGGATGATGTTATTTCCTTGGGATCTACGGACACCAGCAATAAACAGGGAGGGGAAAAACGTAAAAGGGGCATTACCAAACCCAGTGCCAATAAAATGAAACAACTTCCATTTAGCAAGAATCTGCCTACGCCTCAGAGCCTGTGGAATAAACAAAAATTTACTGGGGCACAAATTGCTCATGCTGTGGATAAAGACCCTGTGGTCACGGATGATGATATTCCTACCGCAACCACTACTGACTCAAGTGGGACCTCTAACACTATATGGACCCAAACAACACTAATGGGAGATAATTATCATCTCTCGAAACAGAATGGGAACCTTATAGAAACCATAGTGGATACTATTTTTAATCGTTTAGAGAAGCAAATGATCAATCAGTTTAATAACGTTTTTAAAAGACTTGATAGATTAGATAACCTGGTTAAAAACGTAGAAGCAAAAAGAAAGGGGTCTGTCATCTTGGATCATATCAGAGCTGACCGTCTTGTAAAACAACTTGAATCTGTAAGCAACTCTCTGTCACTAAAGAAACAGGAAGTTCCCACTTTATCGGGCGGTGGCACGAGTAACCCTGGAATATCAGCCCACTCAACTGTACTACCTACAATTCAACCCAGATCTGCTAATGGAGGGAAGAACATGATAAAATCTAATTTACCGCCCAAATCTACGCCAACGCCTGCACCTAGACAAACTGCCCCTTCTGTTAGTATTAATAAAAATGCCAGTAACCACAAAAACGGTTCCACCCAATCTACAACAGCTACAAGACCAACTGCTGTTAACAATAAAGGTACTGGGCAAGCAGGAACAAGCAAGCCTCTTAAACATCAAGGGCCTGTCTTACATTTGCCACCGGATGCTTGTCCCTTTGTTCTAGTCTTTGCAGGAGTACCACCGTTGAGGGAGGAACAGGGGGAATCATGGGTGCAACTGCAAAACAAATGTATAGACTGGCTAACTAAGCACAAAGGTGTCGGATTCGATATCTCAAGAGAGATTTTATCGGCTCGTAGGGTGTCTTGGGTCGGCCCCTTAATTAAAGATAAGGAAGGTGACTGTATCGTCCTCAATTTCAAAAACCCTGGTACTGTAAGACTTTTACTCAACAGGAATGGTAACTGCTCTGCCATTTCTACGGTTGTAACTATGTTACCTTTGAGTTACTTTTACAGACAACCCACAATGCAATCACGGCCACCCTTAATGCAATTTCAACCACCATCAATGCATTTCCAGTCATCCCCTTTGCAATTCCAGTCAACTTCATTCCCATTTAATATGTTTAACAGATTCGCACCTTTATCAGATTTGGATATGTTAGACTGACCCTTATCGACTAATCCAGTCGAATTATCATTGGCATCAATCACTGAAACTCTAGAAGTCCCACAACCCTTGCCTTGGACTGTAGAGAGAGAAAAACCCACGAACCAAAGACTACTGCCCCAGGATTCCGAACTATCTTTTGTAAGTTGGAACATAGCGGGACTTAATACTAAAATGAAAATCAAAGAATGGTTAGAATGGGTTAAAAATAACTGTGACATACTGATGCTACAAGAGACTTGGTGTACAACTACACCTACAATGGAGGGTTTTTGTTGTTATAATTTAAAGGCTTCTACTTCACCTATGGGACGCCCCAGTGGGGGTTTATCTATCTGGACTAAAATAAAATCCGGGGTACAAACCAAATTGATCCCTACTCCGGGTAAATGTTTTATGGCTATGAAGTACATCAACAGGATGAAATTATGCATAATTATTTTTTATAATAATGATTTTGTTACTCGTCCCAATGACAATTTCTTGTCATTGTTTAATTTTATTGATGAAATTATGGAGGGGCAGAAGTATGGGCTCTTTGATGGTATTTGCATCGGAGGGGATTTTAATGCTCATATGTACCGCAATGGTCCTCCATGTAGAAATGGTGAAGAGTTGAAAAACCATCTAGCCTCCCATGATTTAGTAAACGCAATGGAAATTGCTGGTTCTAGTGTAAACAACATATTAACACCTACATATATAGGCCAGGGTTGTGCTTCTACGATAGATTATATATTTATCTGTCCCTCATTGTGTGACATAATTTTAAAAGCAGAAGTCATCTGTTCCGCATATAATGATCACTACCCGCTTAGAATATACTTAGATAATCCACAGACCACGAAGGTTGCACCGAGAGCAGAGTTGGGGGCACAAAATCTGGTTTTATCTACTGATAGATTAAGATTAATATGGAAAGGGGTGGACAATAAAGACATTTTAGCCAGAGTAATTAAAAAATACCCTACGGTTGTAGAGACCTGTCTGTCGCACATTAGCTCAGGCGACGATGTGGTCACTGCTTTTGGTAATCTTTGTGGGGCTATTAAAAGAGAATCTTCTAAACCAGCTAGGCCTAATATAGATCACGGCCCTCGCTGGTTTGACTCCTCCTGCTCTAAGGCCAATAGGGACCTGAGGGCGGCCTTAAAAATCAATCCTAGGGACGCTCAACTTGTGAGAGAATTAAGATCAAAATACAAATCTGTGTTACGTATTAGATCTGAGGCCCTAGTGATTAATCACTGGGAATCTCTCACGCGCTCCGCCTCATTAAAAGACACGACAGGTTTCTGGAGAGAAGTCAAGTCCCTCAGATCTTTTGGTTCTAACATCAAACCAATCAATTGCAATATAACTGGCGAGGTGTGGGTAGAGCACTTTTCTAAAATGTATGCTATATTACCCACTTCCCCAGACATTGTTCCCCTATCCAACACCGTTGACCGATTGAACTTTTCAATATCCGAGGTCGAGGATGCTATATTTGAGAGCACTAGTAATAAAGCCCCAGGCCCGGATGGTCTCTCTATCGACCAGATTAAATCTGAAATCAATTTTTGGGCCCCCTTATTATGTAACCTATTTAATAATTTGGCTGACAGCTCAATTCCCGCTTCCTGGTCGAACAGTGTCATCGTACCGATATTCAAAAAAGGTGACAGGTCGGATCCTGCCTGCTACCGCCCGATTTCACTGATCGATAATACCCTAAAAGTTCTTGGAAGGGTAATTTTTAAAAGGATAAGAAACTGGGCTGAGGATAATAATGTTTTACACTGCAGTCAATTGGGATTCAGAAGCCATGTGGGTACTGTCGAACAATGCCTTAATTTGAATTTGATTATGGCCAAATATACTATTGTTAAAAAGTCCCCGCTTTATTTAGGTTTTATGGATCTGAGTTCCGCATTTGATTTTGTTAATCGTTCTAGGTTGTGGTCACTTTTGCTTGATTATGGTTTGGATGACTCACTGGTATATTTTCTTTCTTATTTACATAGGGATCTAAAGGGTAGAGTACGTATTAATAACGATGGTGAATTATCTGATGATATTTTTATTAGCAGAGGAGTTAGACAGGGCTGCGTACTCGGCCCACTGCTTTTTATTTTATATATTAATGGGTTGAGCTGCTCCTTGAGCAAGAACACTAAGGATGTACCAATTATAAATGGTTCCCCCATTTCTACCCTACTTTATGCGGATGACGCAGTATTAATGGGGCGTACCCCGAATGCTTTACGCACTTTAATCACTGGGTTTGTTGCTTTTATGTCCGACTTGGGCTTAAGTACCAATTTTAAAAAATCTTTCATTATGAACTGTGGACCCAAAAAGTATAACATTACTACGATTAAATCAGGGGACAATATATTAAAATGCACCAGCACTTTCCCTTATCTAGGGTTACTATTCTCTAATACAGGATCATGGCAGCCACATGCTGCCTATGCGAGAAATAAAATTGGTAAATCGATCAATTCAATTTTATCTCTCCGACAACCCAAACTGGCTGATGTCATTTCCCCCCTGCTCAAAATTTATCGTACCCAATGCCAACCAACTGGGACATTTGGAGCAGAAGTGTGGGGTTATTGTAACAGCACGTCTCTCCAGTTGGAGGAAAATAGATTTTGTAGAAGGGTACTGGGGGGAGTTCCCTGTGCGCCCACATTTATCTGTCATAATGAACTTAGGCTGCCATATATTGCCGACTTTATTAGGTCAAGACCCGCGCTTTTTTGGATAAAAATATGGTCCAATCCAGCTGCATCCTTAACACGCAGTATAATATCTGATTGTTTATTACATGAAAGATCTCACCTTATGCCCTGGTTAAATGCAGTTAACAATAGCCTGTTGAGTGTGGGACATGGGTCGTTGTTCAGCTCCCCTAATACCATTGCCCCCGCTCACAAGAATGGTGTAAAACGGGCATTGTTTGATTTATATAAGGAGGAACGAAGGAGATCTGAATTGGTAAAACCTATTGTTATCAAATATCTGCCACTAACTGATCCAGACAATGATAATCTAAACAAGCCCTGTAGATACCTGTCAATCCCAATTGGAAGATGGAACCGGAGCCTTTTATTTAGGTTCCGGGAAGGAAGCATTGTCAATTTACTAAGCTTCCCTCTTGGCTATAATAAAAGTTTAGAAAAGCTGGATTGCCTTTGTGCAGAGGGTGGAAAACAAAGTTTGTTGCACTACTTTTTCTTCTGTGGCCAGTACAAGTTGTATACCCGTCAATATTTAATGCCGATTTTCCGTAAATATAACTTAAGGGACTTTAATCTGGCATTGAGATTCCTACAAATGTTGCCAACAGACGAGGTTATACATACTGTAAATTGTTTTATAAAAGCCTGTGTAAGATCTAGGGCAAGCATGGAACACATATAATGGCCACTGAATGCACATTACACCTTACCATTCTAATATAAACTGTATATAGAATCAACTATATGTGTGTTTCGATCTGTATGATTATTATGGAAGTGGATAAAGTGGAATCTACAACTACATATACTAATAGCCCATGTATATCCTTATTATGTATTATGCACTCTACGTTATATATGCTGCTCAAACCCAATTGGAAATCTTGTTCTTAAAAAGACTATGTATATCCTTATTATGTACTATGCACTTTACGTTATATATGCTGCTCAAACCCAACTGGAAATCTTGTTCTTAAATTTTATATATGTTTTTATGTTTTTAATCTGTATGCACTTTTATGGATGTACTAAATCCGAATAAAGATCATTTGAATTTGAATTTGAATTTATGCTGTGACATGGGGGTAACCCCAAACCATGTAGCTCTTAGGATTTAAAAAACTGACACCTCTTTTAAAACTGTATTAGCTGTAAGTAAATCTTTAGAGGCAACTTGGCGTAAGTGAAGAACAATTTTAAAAGCTGTTGTTTAATGATTTATGGAACTATTTTAGTATTTAGAAATTTCGAAAAAGTATTCTACATTTACCTTGCCATTTGACTCATGTAATGAAACACTTATTCTATTTGTTGTACCTTTTGCTATGTGTCCATAGTTGTTACTTATAATTTGCACTGCTTATGAAGCACAGGTCACTTTATATTCTGGTATGGCCTGACCACTTTGGAAGTTGTGAGGTAATATCGATTTAAGCAATTTGAATGTGTGTTATGTGTCTTTTAATCATTTTAAATAAATGAATTAATTTTTAATGTTTAATATGTAATCTACATCCACCTTGGCATTTGACTTATGTGATGAGACTGTTTATCTATTGCACCTTTTGCTATGTGTCCTTAGTCGTCACTTACACTGCACAGCTTCTAAAGCACATATCACTTTATGTTTCTTATATTCTGGCATGACCTAACCACTTTGGGGTTGTGATGTACTATATATGCAATTGGAATGTATATTATGTGTCCTATTAAAATATTTTGAACAAATGAGATAGTTGTTGATGTTTATTATGGATGTATACTTTGATGGTTGTAATAACTGAATACAGTTTGTATATATATACTCCACACGCTCACCCAGAGCAGGAAGGGTGCCAATTTAATACTCCAGATTCAGTTCAGAATGCAGAATAAAATTGGCATTCGAGGGCGAAAGATTCAACAGGCTCCAGCATATTTTATTTTCTTCTACTTGTATGGTAGCAGCGTTATGAATTCCCCAAACCCCCGGCTCCACATGTATCAATGGGAACACATTGCATTTTGTATACTTTAATAAAGGGAGAAATGATGGATCTACCATCCTTCTTAGCTAGAATGAAAAGGGAACCCACTGCCCTTTCAAGTTTATGGCGGGCTGTGTTTGCTTGCATCTGCTAAGAATTAATTGAGTCAAACAACAGGCCCAGATAGCAAAACTGTCCAACTGCACTTAGCTGTTTTTCGCCCAGTTTAAATACTGTTAAAACGTTCCTACCAGATCAGCAAACTATGATATGCGATTTCTCAAAATTAGTTTTAATATCTAAAGAACTCATAAATGATACAGAAGACTCCACCAGGCTACACAATGCACAAAGGAGTTTTTTTTGCAGATTTATATAGTGCGAACACGACCCGAAGGTATTGGAGAGCATTACATGAGCACCAGTTACATTACAAAAGGACACATTCATTTTTTGGTAGGCATGGGGAGATTACGTGATTTGTCCAGAATCACAGGAAGCTGAGCCGACACAGAGGCTCAAAACAGGTTCCCCAGCTCCAAAGTCAGTAGCTCTGGCCGTAAGGCCACAACCTCGCCTCAGTTTTTGTCAACAAAATAACATCATCAGAATATAATAAAGACTGTATAGCAGAGTTGATAATTTTAAAAACATCCCTGGTTTAAACTCAATTGGCACATTTAATTGACTTATTATTCCCTAGTTAAGCAGAATACCATACACCCAGGGCCTGTAAATTACATACTTCTAGTAGACCGGCAGCCCTTATTGTGCCACCTGCTTATGTAGCCTTTTTATACCTGTTGCAGACCTGCCATTGCAGTCAGTTTGGACAGTTTTAAACTTCTATTTTGACATGGCAAAATGAACTTTTGTCAGTGGTAAACCATCCTTTTTAATACATATAATTCACCATTAGGGTGGGCCCTAAATATCCCATAGGGGAGGGTGTATTGTATTTAGAAGTTTGGACATGTACGTTTGACTTCAACATGTTCTGGTAGTGAAAAATTCTCAAATGTGTTTTTCACAATTGCAAGTCCTATCTCTCCCATAGGATAACATTGGGTAACCTTATTGCAGTTAATAATTGATAACCTTTGCTTGGGAGCAGGTCGTAATATCATATTTGGTGTCTGAAAATTGGATTTTATGTCTGAATGCAGAAAGTGCCACTTTTAGAAAACAGGCATTTTTTTGTCCTATCCATTTGGTGCCTGCAGCCTGTTTCCTTGGTCAGATGACTAGATGTAGTTGGCTTTTTTGTGTTCCTCCCTGACGTCCACAAAATAAAGGGTCTGGGCTGTGGCAGGATGGCTATCCTGACTTGATGAGGGGAGCAAGGCTGTCACTTCACACATCAAAGATATTCCTCAGCTCACACACAAAGGAATTAATATTAGCTTATTGTGCTCGCAGAAAGACTGGGACTAGAGCAGGGAGGTAGGAAATTCCAGACACGTCTGAAGGAGGAAGATTCCAGAAGTTTCTACTACTTCAAAGTGCAGATCCGGTATAAAAAGGGGACCCTCACACCCACTCTTCAGTACACTCATAGGCATGTGAATACTACAGAAGGACTGCCCCATTGCGACAGGACTACCCTGATGCTGCTGGTTTGCCCTGCCCTTTGTGAAGAAAGACTGGACCGCCACCCTTCATCCAAGGCTGAAGTGACTCCAAGTTACAGCTGACTAACATGCTCTGAGATACAGGGACACAATAAGCTCCAGAGGCCACTCTGCAACTGCCTAAATGATCTTCTGCACTGGACCTGCCTTGACCAGCAACCGGACCTCCTGAGCCCTACTGGCCTCTGCTGGAGTGAGTTCCTGATCCCCAAGAGGTGCCTCCCATGTCCTGGATACTTTGTATGGTATGAGTTGAGCTCCCCTTAGAAAAACGAAGAAATCCTGAGGTTTTTGGCTATTCGCGAATTCGAATGGCCCTGCTTGCACCAAGATCTTGCCGCCTGCTTTGACCCCCAATGTGAATCTCCAGTGAACCCAACTCTTCATACTACAGCAACTACCAGAGACGACCAGCAGCACAAGATCTGCACGCCACCCTATAGCATCGGCAGCCCACAGGGAACACCAATGCAAACACTACAGCAACAATTGTTTATGATACCTTATAGGATCTTTGCTCTACAGCAACAATCATTTTCAATGTTTGGCCCGCTCTTCGCGCTGCAGTGGCGACATCTGCAATGCACTCCCTGCTCTTCACGGCCTACTCCACCACGAAAAGAATTCTTTGCGCTGTACTTTAGATGGTAACTTTTTCAGTGGGACTAACCTGGTCCCTGTATCCAGCCCACACTCCATTGAGGGGGGACTGAACATGTGACTTTTACCTGGTCTCGCAAGAGTAGATAACCGCGAGTGGCGCTTCATGCTTTTAGGTGCAATACTTACCTTAAATCTTTAAAATTGCAAATCTCCACTTCTGCTCATAGGAGTGTTGTCATTTTGGTGTAAAATTATGTTTTTGTATTTACTCTATGTTTTAAATTAGGGTGTGAGTTTTCTCATGTTGTGTTTTCAGTTTATTACTGTTTGTGTGCTGCATAAATACTTCACATGTTGCCTGACTGCTTCTGTACGAAGCTACCAGAGAGTAAATCACAGGTTAATTTAAGGAGTTTTTGAGTTTCATCCTGACAAGGACTTTGGCTGTTGCTTGAGTAGGGTTTCAACCCCCTTAACCAGCAACCCAATTTCTCTCACTGATATTAAAGTAATTTGCCCTGGGTAAATTTGACATCATCAGTGAGGATGCGCATAGGCATAGTTCAGTCATTACAGTCATAATTTATAGTGCACTGTACTTTCCCTGAAAAACAACATTCCGAGCTAGAGCATCCATTCTGAAAATGCATTGACGATGAGTCCAATAGATCATGATAAACTAATAGGTTTTTTTATATATAAGTTTTATTTGGTTTTCAAAGAGAAAAAAAAGGATACATACATAAAATGATAAAGAAACCCACTTCTTACAGCTATCATGGCATGAACAAAGAATAACACATTCGCTGATAACAAAGACATTCCGTACTAATCACGGTGTTAAGGAATACACAGCACAGCATGGAACATTGGCAGGGAGTCCGGGAAAAAGATTTAATACTTTTCAAAGGTCTCAACCACTGTACAAACAGCCAATAACATGATAAATTGCAAGTCCACCATGATGAACGAAATGATATTAGGATGTAGCCCACACATTCCTCCAACCCCACAGTGTCACTCGACACATCTAATGCAGTGGGAGTTTTAATCTTGTGCGTCATCCTCACACTGACGTGCTAATTGATATTGCGTAAATAGGCCCAAGAAGCTTTTTGGCCTGTGGCTAGGAGGTAACAACTCATTATACACATCAGATTGGGTATTACAAAACAACATATCTTTTTCCCAGTCTGCAACTGTAGGAACAGGTCCCTGCATCCAGCGTATAGCTATTCTGCATTTAGCTAGCAAGAGGCCCATTGAAACCAGGATTCTGACACCTTTACGGAGTGGATTAGTGTATCCCAGCAATGCCAACAGGGGATCGGGAGTGAGTGTTAAACCTGTGATAGTGTTGAGAGACTGAAAAATATGCATCCAATACGTAGCGACTGGGGGGATGATAAACTAATAGTTGGTAGTGCAGTATGTCATTAGCACAGGAGCTCTTCTTACTAGGAGCACCAAGGCACCCAGCAACAAGACAGAGTCCTGCTGCAGTTCACCCCTGAAGATCGAAATGCTGGCTTAAAGGTTAAACAAATATTTTTTAGCCTTCACTACAAGTGTCATATACCTTTTACGGAGGAAACATGACTTTCTGTCGAAAAGTGAATTACAAGACCCACTATAATTCTGAATATTGTGATATTACATGAAGTAATATAATATTGTGGCCCGTAGACACATCGTACAGGACAAAAATGGAGCCATGGAAGAAGAGACAAAATTGTAGGTTGGCTGTTATGCCTCATTCCATAGGAGCTTACAGGGAATCAGCAATCTCCCATTATTACTGCAATCCTGTCATAAATATCATGGCCTGTGCATGTATTCAGAATGATCAAACACGAAGACATGTTAGCTTTAGAAGGGCTACAAAATACCTACATTGGAAAAGATTTCCTCCTGCAACTAAGACTGCATTAGGACATTTCCTACACCGACTCAGAAGTTCACCAGAAAAAAATTCAGGAAGTAATACGTGCTTTCAAGATCTTGATCAGCAGTCTAGTGTTCCCTGGCGCTTGGCGATCGAAGAGCGAAGTGCGCACCCTCCAGCGAGGAACGGGGAATTCATGCCTTTTCCAAGACCGAGTTAGTGTCTTGACACAGCGCTTGTGTAGCGCATTCTGAATTAGTGTTTCTGACCTTTCCTGAGGTCAGTTAGTGTTTTGTCATGGAGCACGTGTGGCGGTTCTGAATTTGACCTATTTCGCTTAACACAAATCAGTGTAAATAAAGTCGCTGGTGTAAGTAGACTACGTAGTCAATTATTTCCTAGAAAAAGCTCGAGCTCGAGTAGGAATAAAAAGCAACTTGCATGTTAAATTTCAGCAATATCCTCAAGTTAACAGTCGTACTCATCATACTAGAATTGCTGAGTCTCCTGTTGGAATCCTAACGAGTATTCCAGGTAGTGTCTAAACCTGTATGCAAGAATACACCTTCCAGTAGAAGTCAAAAACCTGGTAAGAGAAAGACTACTGTATTTTTTTGTCTCAACGAGAGAACAGTAACAGAAGTAAAGTTCATGGAAAAACAGAAAAGATACTGATAAGAACTAGTTACAACAAGACATTGGAAAAGTCTTATTCTGTACTAGTGAGAACTCCAACATTTTTACAGAGAGAATTCTTCGACTTAAGTCCCACAACTTTTATATCAGCTGTATAATACAAGAGAAAAGCAATTTGCCTAGAGTCTATTGGGTATATAGAGTATAAATAGACATTATATGTTTTAGAGTGTAACTGAAATAGGAAGGTTAATAAGGGAGGCTTGTATTACTCTTTATCCTATGCATGTACAACGTGACAGAGTCAAAAAGGAAGAATAGAAGGAGGTTGCATAAAAGAACATTATCTCGTCTGCAAGGCAGTCTATCTTTTATCCACTTCCCCTTTTCCCACTGCAATTGCCCTTAGCAGGATGAAGTGTCTGTTGGTGGGAGTACTAGTGGAGGGTCCATCTTCAACTCCACTGGAACTTGATAAAGGTACCATCTGACAGATTGAAGTGACACTAAAAAACATTCATTCCACCTGAGTCGAGAATTGCAGAGGGGTTGGATTTAAAAGCCTTGGCTGAAATTTTAGAAAGTCTGCAAAACCAATAACCAGTGCAGTAGAGGAGAATAAGGGTTTAAGATAGGAAATAAAATGGCCAAACAAGAAACCCATATATTTAGGAGAAGAATGGATAAATTTGTGGCTGGGACGTCCTCCTTACTAGGTAGTGCAGATGCTGGTAAAACGCAGCATCTCACTTGGTATCAGTAGTTGCAACCCAGGTGATTCACTTAGTTTCTCCAATAATTCCTTTAGCAAGTCCAGAAAGATATTTTTGGGATCCACATAAGGCGTAAGTATTTTTAACACAATGCTTGTTACATTTTTATGTAGGTCTATTGTTTTTGCAGAAGATCAGTCAAAAGTCGGTTTCATACTGTCTTATTTGAGTGGTGATGTGGACTCATGGTCAATGCCTTTGATTTCTCGTAATAACTCAATCTTGTATGATTTTGAACAATTCAAATTCATGTTTCTAAGAATTTTCGACAGGAGATCTGCAAACCAAGCAACTGATAATGAGCTATTGGAACTAAAACAAGGGAATCGTGATCTTATTGCTTATATAGCTCAGTCTAATAATTTAATAGTGGAAACCGAGTGGCCATAAATTAAACACTCCACAATTTTCTATTGTCGACTCAAGGATGAACCCAAGGATGCCTTGGTCTAAATTCCAAAACGTCCCCAAGAAATTTCTGAATTAATAGATTTCTTTTTACAAATTGAGGTTAGGCTTTATGAAAGAAAATTAGAGAAGAAGAGAGAATTTCGTCCTTTTGCTCCTCAATTGGACAGGAACAATTCTGAATATATAAGTCCGAATCCCATACAAGTGAAGAACCCATGCAGACTGGATTCAAAAAAGTCTAAGACAAATTCAGGGTTAAAAGATAGATCCCACCAGTAGAGGGAGTTGTTCTGGTGGGAAAAGAAAAGGAGCTAACTCCAGAATTTCAACAGGTCACCAATACTCTTCAGTCTGTGGCCCCTGATTTAATTGTTTCATTAATGGTGAGCTTTGGACATATCGAAGTTAAGGAAGTATCCGTTATGATCGATTCCGGAGCCACCAGCAATTTTCTTTCCCTTTAAGATGCCAAAGAAATAAGAATCCGTTTCATCAAAAAGAAGAATCTTTAGGTGGTCAGAGCAGTGGATGTAACACATTTAACTCCTGGACCCATTAAAGAGACTGAAACTAATGAACTTTTGGGATTGAAAGGACATCAAGAGTTTTTAAGATTCAATTTGATTAATGCTCCTCACTTTCAACTCATACGAGGGTTGCCATGGTGAATGGAGCACAATCTGAGAATTGATTGGGAGAGATGAATTGTAGAGATGCCTTCCGAGTACTGCAAAAAACACTGTTTTCATGGCAAGAGAACATAGTCTCAGGGTTTCTCCTGCTACTGAATTAGCTCAGCATTCCAGTATAATTTGTGTCATGGAATTCAAAGAAATTCTGAAGGAATATCAAGACCTGGCTCATGTTTTTGACAAAAGGAATGTGAAAAAACCTCCACCTTATAGGGAATATGACTGCATAATAAAGTTGGAATCAGGGGCGATTCTTCCTTGTAGCCATTTTATGCCCTTACTGAGGCCAAAAATCAATACCACATTTAGAAGATTATCTAAGGAATGGGTTTAGTCAACCATCTCAGTCCCCTGTCTCTCATCTCCATTATTTTTAATTCCTTAGAAGGATGATAGTCTTTACACCTTCATTGACTACAGGGCCTTGAACCAGGTTACCATCAAAAATCGATACCCTTTGCCCTTGATTTCACAATGCTGGATCAAGTGAAAGGAGTGTAAGTCTACACCAAGCTGGATCTGAAAGGAGCCTACCACTTGCTAAGAGTGGCTGAAGGGGATGAATAGAAGACAGCTTTCTGAACCAAATACAGCCTCTACATGATGCTTTATGGTTTGTGTAATGCTCCAGCAGCTTTTCAGTAGCTGGTGAATGATGTCCTGTGAGAATATTTGGACAGAATGGCAGTTGTTAACATCAATGACATTTTGATATTTTCTGAGAACGTAGATGATCATGTGAAACACGTCAGCGCCATTTTGCAAAAGTTACTCGGAAATCATCTTTATGTGAAATTATAAAAGTGCTCATTTCACACATACCGGGTGGAATTTTTGGGATTTATCCTGTCTGCAGAAGGAGTGGCGATGGATCCGTCCCAGGTTGAAGTCATGAGAAATTGGTCAACCCCAAAGAATGTAAAAGAAATCCAAAGTTTTATAGGGTTTGCCAATTTCTACGAACGGTTTATGTCAACATTTCCTCAAAGGTCAGTCCTATCACTCAGTTGTTGAAGAAAGGAGTACAATTTTTGTGGAACGAAGAGGCTGAACTAGATTTTACATTTTTGAAAGAGGCATTCACCACAGCTCCCATCTTGATGCATTAAGATCCGGAGGAGGCCTTCTATGTCAAACCAGACACTTTAGATCTAGCAACAGGAGGAGTGCTTTCCCAAAGAAACAAACAGACAGGTCAATTGCACCCAGTGGCTTTTTGATTGAGTAAACTGTCTGCGCCTGAAGTAAACTACTCCATTGTGGATAAAGAAATGTTAGCAGTTAAGGATGCCTTTCAAGATTGGCAACATTATCTGCTCTGAGCAAAGTATGTGGTAACTGTCTTTACGATAGTCAGAACGTTCAGTCCTTGAAGTCTGCCAGTACGCTAACTCCTCGACAATTAAGGTAGTCTTTGTAATTTTGTGGTTTCAATTTTGTAATAACATACAAGCCAGGAGCCATACATGATAAAGCAGATGCCCTGTCATGATTAAATTTGTCTGAAGATATTAAGTCTCCTCAAGAGGAACCCATCATTCTGTCAATGAAGATAATTTGCGCCACTCAGTTTGCCAACTACACTAAGGAAAGAAGTTTATCACATGAAAGATATGGAAGAATGGGCAAAAGCAGATTCAAGAAGAAAAGTTGAAGATAATCTTCCTTACTTCGAGAATGCCCTTTACTTACCTACAAAAAATCTTCAGGAAAAGGAAGTTAAAGAGTTGTCATGATCATCCAATAGCAGGCCATAAAGGAATAAAAAAGACCGTAGATTTGGATAAGCAACACTTTTGGTGGCCAGAGATAGCTGCTCACATAAGTATGTATCAACTTGTGAAAGATGCATAAAAGGAAAACCAAGTAGACTAGCATCCCAGGGGTTCCTAAAGTCTTTACCTAATGCACCTCATCCTTGGCATACGTTGCCAATGTATCTAATTGTGGATCTTCCTTCCAGTCAGGGGTACAATACAATTTTGGTTTTTGTCGACTCTTTTCTCAAAGATGAGTCACTTTATTCCATTGACATCTATTCCAACCGCCTCTCAGTTAGTTCAATTGTTTAATTCACTCATATGTAGATCACATGGTTTACCACAGGTCATAATCTCAGATCTGAGGTCTCAGTTTGTGTCAACATTTTGGAAAGAGTTCATGCGCAATTTGGGAATTGATACTCGGTTCTCCACCAGTTACCACCGTGAAACTGATGGACAAACTGAGTTAATCAGGAATTGGAGCAGTATTTGTGACTCTACCTGTTAGAACAGGAAAGGAATTGGTCAGACCTGCTTTGGACCACAGAATGTTCTTATAATTATGCGGTGCATGATTCCACAGGTTACACCCTATTTTAATTGAACACAGGGAGACACCCAAGCATAGTGTCATGCAAGAGTGATGATGCAGTTCCAGCGGTAAAGGATATGGTAAAGAACTTGCATTCACTAACAAAAAGGCACAAAAGAACTTGTTAAAGGCTAAGGCATCATATAAAGGGTACGCAGATAAGAAAAGGAGAGCAGGACCAATTAATGTAGAGGGAGATCAAGTCTTGTTGTCTACTCGCATCTTCATTTGAAAGGTAATCAAAGATTTCAACCCAGCTTTATTGGTCCATTTAGAATTGAGAAAATAATTAATCCAGTGGCAGTAAAATTACAGCTTCTAAAACAGAATAAATTCCCTTCAGATTTTCATGTATCACGCTTAATGAAAAACTTCCAAATGTAAGGATGCAAGAATCACCCATGTCAATAAGAGTAGATTCAGAGGAGTAGTTTGAAGTAAGCAGTCACTAGCTTGTGTGCTATTTATTCCACATGTCGGGCAGAGATCGTTAGACTGTTCTCTTGTGAAAAACCACAACACTTCGGTGGTATGCAGGTTCAACCCATAAAGGACACTGGAGAAAGAGAAAACAACTCTTCTGCTTCTTTGCAAGGCAGTTTGGACTTTCTGCTTGATCCAAAATTGTACAAATATTTGTAGTCAAGGTTTGGTATATTTATGCTTGGATAACCTGATCCCACAGGCTCAAGTGTGAAACCGTAAGTGCATCAATGCTGGTTTTCCAAAGCTGGTGCACACCCACTTGTGTGCATTGTCCAAAATCGCACGGAATTTGGGGCTGCCAGGTTTATACAGGACACTCCCTCACCGTCTTCAGCTGTTTCAAGTATTCCTTTTTCCAGTTTAAATATGCTTTATTTAGGAATGAAAATACTTAAATACAGCAAAATATTGAAATATACAAAATACTAAGACATGTTATATTGTTAGCATCAAGATAATAACAATAAAAAAATAAAAAAATATGAAATACAACTATATACGCAGTGTAAAGTAAGATATATCTCTTAGACAAAATGAGGAAACAATTTTGCAGCATAGTGAAAAGAGCATTTTATAATTTTGAAAGATGAAGCTGAAAAAAGAAAAAAAAGAGGGGAGTATAAACTAAATATATGAGATCTAATGCAAGAGTGGCAAGGAGAAAACCAATGGCAAGAGGATGAAGGTATATAATAAGCAAGAGGTATATAATAAACTATTTGATTATTGTCCTAAACAGTATCGAAGGGAAATGTAAAAATTTGATGCGGTTTAGAAACCTCTACATTTCTGATAATATTAGTGGAAGGTTTTCATAAATAGGAGGTCAGAGGCATCCATAAAAAAACTTTCTTGATGGCTATCTGTATTGTGGGTGCATGAGCAGTGTCCATTCTATTATTGTGGCAAATTAAGTTCCAAAAGGTTAAAAAGAAAATATTTTTGAAGTTGTTTTTGTGTTACAATACTTTATTGGTAAAAGCCTGAAGGGCTACAGCCAGAAGAAGATCCACCAACATACCTTTTACTTTGCCCCCAGACCAAATTTCAGAACATCCTCCAAGAAAAGGTGAATAAGCTGAGAGAGATTACACCAAACGTGCTTCCAGAAAACAGAGATCTTAGAATACTGAAAGAACCTATGACAAACGTCTCAGTTGGAGGCATTGCAAGTCCAGCAGTTGCAATTATTCAAGAGTTTCATTTTAAATTAAGAGTAAGGAGTTAAAAACAGCATGTTGTAAAAGAAGAACACAGTCTGAGTAGTGCTGTCAGAGCAAGAGGTATGATGTATCTTGAGAAACAATTTATTCAATAAATTAGTAGGAAAAGTTATCTGAAGGTTCTTTTCCCAAGCTAATTCAGTATATTGGTTTTGGCCCTATTCAGGTCTGAGTTAGAAATCTGTTTATACAAGTAGGTAGCCTTCACTTCTGTGGAAAAATCGTGAGTTGTTGGATCGCCAGGTGACTGGACTGAGGTAGAAGAGGGATCTATATCTTTTTGTCTAATAATGTCTAAGAGAAGGGCATTTTGTGTCAATGAGAGGGGGGAATTTAAAAGCATTTGCATAACTCATCAAAGGAGAGAAATTGATTGTTGGAAATGATGTGGGATATTGAAATAATACCGCCAGCCATCCAAACAAACCACTTGAGAACTTTATTATCTATGGTGATATAAAGATTGTACTAAATAGGAGATAATAATAGGAGCTGAGAAGGTAAATATATCTGGGAGATAAACTTTTTAGCAGTAAGATTGGAATGATTTATTAATGGAGATGACATGTACCTAGATGTTTGAGCAATAAGAGAGAATTAAAGAAATTAAAAGGTAAAGATAAATGAGAGATGGATGGAGCACCAATGAGGATGAACGGTAGAAATTGAAGTGACTAGAGAGGACCAGATCTGCTTGAGTACAAAGGCCAAATGATACTGGGAAACTGTGGGAAAAGTAACTCCACCATTAGGTTTCGGATTGTTAAGTTTGGATAGGAAGATTCTAGCTGGTTGTTTGTTCCATAGGAACATGGACAATTAATTATTGATGAATCTGAAGAGAGTTTGGGGTAGCCGAATGGGAAGCATCTGCAGATATTTGATAATGGGCAACAGAATCATCTTAATTGTGTCTAGTCGACCCCACCATGAAATATATAAAAGGAATTATCGTGGAGTGTAGAAATGCTTTATTTAAAGCTTCAATGTTGGCCCTAATGGGCCCTTTGATGGAAGGAGCATATACAATTCCTAGACATTTACTCCTGGAAGAAGGCTATTTAAACATGTCCTTAAGACAAACTTTGTTGAGAGGCATAACTTCAGATTTATCTATGTTAAGTCAGTAACTGGAAACTGGGGAGTAGTGGGACAGAAGTCCGAAAACTCAGTGAATGAGGTGAGAGGGTCAGAAACATAAAGTAGAATGTTGTCTGCATAAGCAGTGAAGTTGATTTTTTATTTTCTATAATAGTAGACTAAGAAAATGTGGGATCTACGTATAGATTCTAAGAATGTTTCCAAACCGAGAATCAAGAGTAATGGTGGAAGAGGACAACCCTTTCTGTTACCTATAGAAAGAGGAAAGCATGGAGACTGTATGTTATTAGTTAAAACCAAGGTGGGGGGGAGGCATATAGAATTTGACATATTGCAACACTCTAGGACCAAACCATGTCACATAAGAGCTTTGGACAAAAAGTCCCAATTGATCCAGTCAAAAGCTTTCTCGGCATCCAGAGTGACCACTGCTAGGGGTGTTTTGTTTTTGGGGGCACCATGAATAATATTTAAAAAGATGCCTTAACGAAACCAGACTGAAGGTATTAAATCATTAGCGAGAAGCACGAGGATTTTTGAAAGATTTGCAGTCTTTATTAATAAGAGAGATTGGTCTATAATTTTTACATTCCACCATTTCTTTGTCCTTCTTGGGAATTAAACAAATCATGGCCTCTGAGAAACCATGTTGTTTGAAGTTAGAAGATATTGAAAGAGTAGGAGATTTTTGAGTACCAAAAGGTTTGAGAATTTGGAATAAAATTCGACTGTAAAACCATTAGGACCCGGTGCTTTACTTTTTGGTAGTTTAGAAATAGCTGAACATACCTCACCATGGGGAATATCTGCCTCCAGGAGGAAGAAATCTATATGTGGGGCATGTGTTTTTTTTAATTGAATGAAAGAAAGAATCTTGGGAGTCATGTGTAGGCAATGTATCCTCAGTGTAGCGATTGGTATGAAATTCAGCAATGTGGGGAATAATTTCCTGGTGTTTGAATAATGTATTCCCGGCAGCATCATGAATAACCTCTATTTTAGTCCTCTGCTTTATATTTTTAAAGAATTGGCCAACATCTTACCTGTAATATTATATTTGCCATAATACTCTGCATTGATTTTTATGAGTATTACTAGCATTGTTAATGTAAGTTCTGTTAAAGCTGAGTTTGGCTTGGATAAGTTGATCTAGCACTTCTTTGTGGGAAGAAGAGTGGTATTCATGTTCTAATTTCTTGATGTGTAGTAAAACAGAACTAGATTACTTTGTGGTGGCCTTTTTTCCGGGATCATAGGTAATAATATAGCCTCGAGCAGTAGCTTTGAAAGACTCCCAAACTTGGTGAAACTTGACCTCCAGACTAATATTGTTGTCAAAGATTTCAATTATAAAATCTTCAAATCCTGTGAGATACTGCTGATACTGCAACAGCCATTTATTAAATCTCCACCTACTGGCATGAGTGGAGTAGTGAGTAGCATCTAGGTCAATTATAACAGGGCATGGTCGGGGATGCATGAATCAAATCTTCTGTGATATGTTTTTCTAGGAAAATGTAGTCTATTTTAGAAGAGGAGTGATGGTGGGGTTAAAAAAGGAATAATCTAAGAGATCAATACTCCATGCATCAAGTAATCCCCTATGGGAAACGGTTGGAAGCAAGGCCATTTGGATATTATTAGGGAAATATGTGAAGGCAGATTTTTTTATCTAGAAAGGGGCCCATTAATTGATTACAATCTTCCCATACAACAAGGTTAACATTCATAGCAGACATTAGTTTTGTCAGAGAGATTCCCAGGAGTGTTTATCCACCCCAGTAGGCCCATAGACATTAAGGAAAGAGTAAGGGTGGCCATTGATGGTAGTATCTAGAGAAAGCCATCTGTCCTCAGTGTCAGCCTCCTGATTTAAAACATTAACAGACAGAGTTTTATGGAACACACTATTTTTGTGATAAACAGCAGGGAAACATAGAACAGATCCAACCCAACTTTTTTAAAAGTGATGTGTTTATTGTAAGATAGCATAATGACAAGAAAGCTTAGAAAGATGAGTGAGCACTCTCTGTCTCTTGATTTGGCTCCAAAGGCCTCTGACATTCCAAAATTAAATCTATTTCTATTCCTAATGCATTTTAAAAAATTAGATGAATATCAACCACCTCTCATAAAAAATTATAAACATTATAACATAACTGCATACTGACGAGTTAACAAAATGGAACAAGAAGACTTGACTCTTGTAAATAAAATAAGAGAACAGGAATAGGCAAAAAAGGAAAAGCACAAAATGAGCCTAGAAAGGAGCCAAAGGATATACAGCCAGGAAAGAATGGCAGACAGTCTAAAGGACCAGAGCCATTTTAGGAAAATTCATAGGAGATTAGAAATTCTAATTGGAGCGCAGAGAAACACCATGAGAGATTAACAAACTGGAAAACATGGTCAGAGTAAGAAGACAGTAAAGAGTAGCCAGACCAGAGATGATAAAAAAATAAGAAGACAGAGACAAAAATGAGATACTGCATAAGAGAACGTGCAGATTACATTAGAAATCTTACCCATTCAGTAGGAGTAGCTTGGGATAGAGGATCATTTTATAGGAAGTTAGACAACATCTTAACAGTGAACGATTAAAACACACCAATGGTAACAGATAGAGGACCTGTAATTGAGAAGGAGACAAAACTCTTGATGAAAGGTCAAGTAAATAGAAATCTGAAAATAACAACCCATTAAGAGATAAGAACAAGTAGAAAGGTAGACAAATGTAAATAACTCTTCAAGAGCCACCAGTTTCCATAGCTTCTCTGTTGTGAATATGGAAACATTCTTTAAGTTGGGCTGGAGAATCAAAGAAAGGTGGTGGACTTGTTCTTGTAGGTAACCTTAAAAAAGCATAGGTGAAGGAGACTGTATCTTGCATTCATAGTATGCAAAGAGGGGCACAGGAATTCTTTGCGACAGGCAGCTGGGACTGAAGAAACATCTTGCAAGAGGAAAACTAGTGTGACCAGACCAAACCATTCACTTTTATTGCTTCTAGTGGCCACAACTTGCAATAAGTCTTTATATTCAAGGAACAGAATGAAAATCCAGAACTCAGAGTTGGTCCCTCTGACAGCAGTATATGTGTCATTTGGACAAGTTCATGTAGATAGATGGTTTTTTCAGCACCGTTTGATCAAAAGTAATAGGCACCTATATCCAGGACTGAAACACAGTAAATGTTCAGTCTCTTATTTGCTTTTAGAAAAGAGTCCTTAATCTAAAATCAGACACAGGAGTTCCAAAAGACATCTGGGAGATATTCAAATATAATTTATTTACTTTCAATGTTAAATTTGTATATTAGCTAGGAGACTGTCCCTCATAGAAGTCTGGCAAGGTCATCATGAAGTAAGCTTGTGGCAAAAATCTCCACTGATTTCTCCATTAATCCCTCAGCGTAATTTAAGATACGTTTTTTGTGGAGGTTTCTACCCTGAAGGACATGAGGGCCTTTAGGTAAGTAAAACCAGAATAACTGTGTAGAGGCCAAGAGGCATGACAGGCAAGAGAAAATGAGGAAATAATAAAGATGATAGGTTGAATGCTTGAATTAATCTCACCACTGTCAATTGCTCTCGTCTGCTGTATAGTCCATTGCTTTTTTGCTCAGAGTACCACTACAGACAGAAACCTATCCTATGCAAATCAGCGTTCATCTTGTTCCAAAAGGAGAGGTCCCATCCTCTCTGGATGAGAACATATATATACTTTTATTTATGTACTGCTTTACAATGCCATTTTGTTTAGTTCCATAACATTATTATAGTCCTAATATACTTGTAAATTCTGCCATTAAATACAAAGCATGCAGATGCTTTTGGGCCTCGCGCTAGTGATACAATACTGCTAAATATCACAATACAGAAACTTTGTGATAAATAGGGATATTGGGGAGAGGATGTGGCACTACAGCAAGAGCTGCTGACTTTGGAGCTGGGGGATAAGGTTTGAGTCTTGGTTTTGGCTGAACAGCCTATGATTCTTGACACATCACGTAATCTTTCCGTGCCTAAAAATCAACACGCATTAGCAAAGCTAATAAATTTAGCATCTGCGAAATTTATTAGTTTTGTCAATGTTTTTAAGACCTGTTGGTCAGCGGCCCTTGCTGCTTTACAACATGGCCTAACGTTTTTGGTTTAAAAAGTGGTATGATGCAGCCAGCATTGACTAATTCAAGCCATGCTGCACAGCAACTCCCACTATTGTGTAACATCTTAAAAAATGTTTGACAAAACCAACAGATTTCACAGAGGCGAAACATATTGGCTTTGCCACTGCTTGTTATTATGAGACTTCATGGTTTCCTGCATCATGATCCAGCTGTATGCTATGAATACTTTGCTGAATCAAGACTGCTCTTCTCTCGGTGGATGCCCACTTTCAATATTTAACCATTGTATGGCTATGTGTTGCCAGTCCGTGGTCATAAATGGATCAGTATTTTTACAGTTTATAGTGATGCTCCAATGTGGTAATAGCAGAGCCTAGTCTATAAACTTCCAATCCGCTTTATCATGTTAGGGGAGCATGGAAAGGCATTAAGATGTGATCCTCTAGTGAGATACGTCTTCGATACCCAATAATTTTGATCAGTGAAGTAGTAATGTGTTCCTAATATATCAGTGCATAACCAGACCTAATGATATACAGGAAAATGGTGTCTATTGAATGACAGCATTAGCAAGTGGAAGCAGTGCTGCAGTACATTTTACTACGCCTGTGAGGTTTTAAACAGGGTCTATAATTTAATATATTGAATTCATCACTTTAAATCTCACATTATGTGATATTTTACTCAGTAAAGCCAGTATCAGTTTCCATTCTTTGTCGTGTGGGGGTCGGTGTAAGTCTGATTAACACTGCATGCAAAGTTGACAACATGCTGTATATACGTGTTACATGAAGATATGATAGATACATTTAATCAAGTGCCTGGAATCCCTCATGGTGTCCCACATTTGCAAAACTGCATGTGTATTAAGATCTGTCATCCATATATACTATGAGTCAAAGTTGCCATTTAATCTGTCGGTACATAAGGAGCTGCTCTTTTGGGAAGAAGTATTCTTGTACAAGTGCCTCAAATTCAAGGCCATCTGAAAAGAGTGTACCAGCCATGACAAGCCCATGTTCATGCCATGATGTGATTGCAAGTGTGTAAGCCATCCGTCCTAAGTGCGCTGGGAGCCCTACTAGAGGGGTTGAAGGTGCATTTGGGGCACAAGCTAGGTGATTGTGGATGATTGCTTTAATCATGCTAGAGGTATTCATGAGCATGGTTGTCTTGTCGGGATGTTTCATAGAATGCACTAATCTTTGTAAAGTTCCGTAGGATAAATTCACCACTAGCCATATGCTCTATTAAATACATAATATGTCCAGCATTCTTATGATATTGTTGATGTGGAATTACTAATGCCACCAATTTTACTTGAAGGTCTTGGAGCCCTTGGCAGTGACAGATGTTAAAATATGGTCAAAGATTAGGAGAAGTGGCAGTTATACCAGGCAAAAATCAACATGGTGGATTTTGGTGATGTGGATGCACCCTAAGGGTGGTAAAAATCAGCCTCGGAGAGGGCGTGGCCGAAGCAGCCAAAATGGCGGGTTCTTCTTACTAAAACTTCCTGGACTTCCTTAGCCATCCTGCTTTATCTGCCGCCCTGGGTCTCTTATATGCTGCTCCAGCCCTCCCTATGTTCCTTGTGATGCTGGATTGACAATCCAGGGCCAGACTTTGCCCTGTTGGAGCCCCAGGGAAGATGTGAATCGCTGTGAGCCTCACTGTGATCCTTCCTAAAACTGTACAGACTCGCAGACATCTGGACTGACCGCAGAGCGGTCTGTCAGGTCGAGTCGCACACGAGTGTGGGGGCCGGGGAGAGCTCCTGAGGACATTGACACTGAGGTCGGCACAGTGAAGATGGACTCGGGTGGTCCCCCATTAGGGCTCTCTTGTCCTGCCTCGCTGGGCCTTGGTCCTCAGTGCAGCTGGAGAGGGATTGCTGCCAGCTGTGAGCCGTGCACTGCAACAGAGATACCATTTATGCTCTGACCCCGGGCCCTCCTGCTAGCTCCTGCATATAAAGATACCATGGGGAAAGACAAGACCAGATGCGATTGGGGAGCCCTGCGATCTGTACCACCGGGGGTGTGTCACCCCCCCGACATTGCCTTTCCCCAGGGGCCTCTGCAATCCTGGTAATCCTGCAGACCCATGCAACACTTCCCCGTGCCTGCATTGGTGTTTATGATTGGTATCCCATGATCTGCAGGAGAGGTGCAGGGATCGGAGCCCCTAGCTGAAAGTGGGGGGACCCTCCCTTCCAAAGTGAGGCCCTGGGCAACGAGATGGATGCCTCTGCCAGATGTTCATGCTGTCCCTCTTTAGGACTTAGGGGTAAGCAGGCCGGAGGTCCAATCAATTTTGACTCCCTTCATAGCTACTAACTGGCTGGATGGCAAGACGTGTGGCAACTGTTGAGGCGACACTGTGGTGGTGAAACATATCTTCACTCTCTTACCCGTGACTATCAGCCATTAGATCCCCTATGTTCATATAGCAGCTGTCCCTCACCCTTGCTGCATGTACTGCCCTATTGATGTGCGTGTGAGTGGACTAGGCACGGGTGCTGATGGGCATCACCTGGATCCACAGCATCGCAATATGGAAAACTATTTCCTCAGGTCTCACAAAACCCTGTTATCTGGCTTTACTACATCCTATCAACCCATTATTGTGTAACAGTGAGTGGCTTGTGGTACAAAAATGGACAAAAATTGATCTCGCAAATTAATTTGCTACTTGTGGGCTTTCCTGAGAGAGTCAAACCCCCCATCTGGGGACATTTCTCAATCACTGGCTTAAATCGTGGGTTCCTGAAGCGACTCTAACCCCCTGGTTCATGGTGGAGCGGGCACACCAAGCCCTGACACAGTGCCCTCCCCCTTGAGACCCACCGTGCCATGTCATTGCCAGTATACTGAAGTTTCAAGAACGAGACACCCTTCTCTGAGATGCACATATCCATGGTAAGCTTTATTTTTCCATATTCCCATCCCATATTATGGTCTTCTCAGACTACACAAAATCAATGCAAAACTAGTGCAAATCCTTCAATGTGGTTAAGCATAAGCTCAGGGCATGTCTCTGCATTTATTCTGCTCTTCCCAGCACAGCTGAGGGTCCTTCAATTGTCCCACTTCCATTTCTTTGACTCTCCAGAGGCAGACTGGGAGTGGGCAACAGAACAGTGATCCCTCCAAAGGTGTTAGCCCCCAGATGATGCTGCCGAGATGACCCACTCCTAGACCTGAAGACATCCTAAATTCAAAGGAAGGTGGCACAGGTGCTCTCGTGAGTTCTCTGGTACTGACCCCGTTGGATCCCAGCTGGCGGATGAAAGGCTCCTTGTTTTCCTGATGCATGATGTGCCCCAGAGACTAAAGAGGCAATTACCTCTGATGAAGGAGAGCTCCTTACTGGCCCAATGTAACTCTCCTGAATCCTTTGCTGATATGTACTAGCCTTGGACCAGGGTGTGTGTTCTGTGTTTTGACTTCTGGATACTGATCCTAATAGAAGGAGGTACACCTTGAATGCCCTAATATGTATATTGCTTACGTTGTTGAGAGATGTTAAGCAACAGATGCGTCATGAGTAGAATTGTGTGGTTGAGGGCTATTGTTGGGGGTATTGAGTAGGTGTACATTTTTTATGTTTTGTTTTCTTTTGTTATGATTGCTCCTGTATATGCCTTGCATGATTCACTGTACTGTTTTACGTGGACCCGCTTACCACACTTTGATTTCCTAAGCCAGCCCTATAATGGAGTTTAGTCTTATCTCATGGAATGTCAACAGCCTACTGGACCATATCAAGCACAATGTGGTCCTCAAGTTTCTTCGCCGTCACCAGTCGGGTGTCGCATTCCTGCAAGAGAAGCATCTCTTAGTTGCCCTCTGCCCCTTTGTCCACAGGTTTAAGTATGACCGTATATATCCCTCCGGCTTCAGTAGAGGTTCCAGAGGGGTAGCAATCCTTCTTCACAAAAGCCTTTCTTTAGTGACTACGTGGATCTTACATGACCCCCAGGACCACCATGTGGGGGTGGTCAGGACTGTGGAAGGCAAACCATGTAATCTGCTGAGTGCCTATACACCTCCCTATCTGCACAGGACATATCTCCAAGACAATACTGAGGTGGTTGTGATGTTCCATACAGGTCACTACTGCTTGGGGGGACTTCAATGTCATCCTGAATCCTGAGATGAACGTTTCTGGCCTTCCTTCATGGGACTGCAAAACTCTCTCCAAGACTCTTAACTCCTAGACAAACTTCTTGGAACTTTGCAAAATTTGGCAGGCCTGGCACCCGCAGAAGAGGTCTTATACGGATCTGTCAGGCCATGGATGGATCTTCTACATCGGGAGCCAGTTCCCTCTAGGGGTATCACAGACCATTACTCCCTACTGGTTCACCTTAGGGTGCCGATATACCATAGAAGACCAATATGCAGTCTGAATGATTGGTTCCTCTTGGATGAATATCTAATGGACTATTTGTCAGAGGAACTCCAATTTTATTTTTAAACCAATGATGAAATGGTTCAGAGAGCTAGTACATGATGGGTGGCAAGTAATCCCACAAACCGGGGAATGAAATGAAATGAAATTATGATTTCTAAAGCGCACTACTCCCCATGGGTGTCTTGGCGCTGACTACCACAACAGGGTGGGTCTGAGTAGAGAATAACACCAGCCCTAGTGAGGTGGACGAGCATAATAAACTAGTGGTTGATTAACCATGTTTTAAGGTCTTTCCGAAACATGAGGAGATTTTTTGCAGTTTTGAGTGGTAGTGGCATTGTATCAGAGTATCTAAGGCATACCTCAAGTGCATAGATACCAACCAGCAACAACACATTGTGAAACTTGAAACTCGAATACTCCGGTCAGAGACTGCGGCAACGATAAACGCCACTGAATCTCTGACCTGACAATTAGAGATAGACAGGACATCCCTGCGTCATTTTACCTTTCCTGATGCCTGTCAATGTGGGCGTGCCTCAACCCAACAAGCATTTGACCATGTGGATAAAAGTAGGACGTCCTCTATAGGTTGGACACTAGGAATGTCAGTTCCCACATTATTCCTTGCATTGACAATGCCTTGGTGTCCTCGTCATGACGGCGACCTCCTCTCACCCTATTTCCTTATTTAAAATGGACATTAATCTATGGTAAAATCCTGTTTACTAGGATGCAATTATTCCTCCACTCTTGTAGCCCAGTTCCCTATCAACGGTGTGCCTTCTTGCAAATTACCAATCTGCGCCCCCTTTCCCCACTCCTCTGCACTCTTGCCATTGACCCTCTGGCTCGCATAGTCCACTGTGATGCTCAAGTGCAGAGCTGGAGTGGAACGCTGGAGGACAGGATCGCATTGCATGCGTATGACATCACCTGTTTCTGGCTGACCCAGCGGTGTTCGCCCAGTGCGTTCTTGAGGTCCTCCAACTTTTTGAAAAGGCCTCCGGGCTCCGAGCAAACAGGGGAAAGTCAATCCTAATTCCTTTAGAAGGAGATTATGCTTCACTTGAATGGCAATCTGATATACCTGCCTGTCGCCTGAGCTTCAATTATTTAGGGGTCCACATAACAAGTGCCAAAGCTCATGCAGCATCTTAACCTTACTCCCCTTCTTAAAAGAACTACAACTAGTCTAGCTGCTTGGCATAATCACCCCTCCACCAACATCCTGGGTCATATTGGAGTGATCAAAATGATGATACTTTCCCATATTCTTTATATCCTGCTGAATTTCGAACTCCAAATCCCGATTGCTTTGTTCACTGAGGTAGCAGTGATGTTCTGGGCTTTTATCAGGCGGGCCGTCCGTCATGCACCACTCAGGTTAAATGTTGTTGCTTGGTATATGACGGTGGCCTAGATGTGGTGGACATGTGCCTATATTACTGGGCCTCTATCCCCCTGGTTCTCAATGATAGGCTGACTCATGTGTGGAATGACCCAGCTTGATCTGTCCTGCCATAGTCGTGACTGGGTGATGCATCATCTGTGGGGCCAGCTGCTCCCCCTCAACATTCCAGACGTCACCAGAATGATAAATCCTGTTATGGAGGGCAGCCAACAGATTTACCAGCTTGGATGGGCAACTGACCAAATAAACACCCCTTTGGAACGGACACTGGCAAGACCACGCGGCATGTTTGGAGGGCTTTCGCCATTGCGATCTAATTACAGTATTTGGTGATGTGTGGCACTAGTCTGCTATGCACTCCTTTATAGACCTCTAAACGCAATTCACACTTTCCCATACTCAATTACACAAATAGCTGCAGTTGCTACATGAAGTTGGTCACTACTGTGCCTGCCTAATGAATTTTCCAGATTTTAGCCCAATGGAGATGCCATTGTTAATGGGTGGTTTGGGTCGAGGAGGTATGTCCCAGATATCTCATTGCCTGATTTGTAACACCCCAGAGGCACTAGCCTCGCTCAGACAAAGATGGGACATATGGGTGGGGGAGCTGGAGAAGGGGGAGTGGCATGAGGCAAGCATGGCTACTGGGAGCTTGAAATATCTTCAAGGCTTTAACTAATCCAGTTACACTACCTCCTTCATGGCACATCAAAGACTCTGGCACACAGGTATTCTCCCAGATCTCAAATGCACTTGATGCTTGTTCTCTGGAGCAGACTTTATTCCATATGATCTGGCAGTGACATGAGATTTCCCAGTACTGGGCCCATAGGTGTTGCCCATTTCGCAATTATAAAGAGACCTGTTAGTTAACCCCGAGGGTGGCCCTCTTGGTTGTTATGGATAAGTATTGTGGTGCAAGGGAGAATAGGACACTGGTGGGGTTGGCAGCACCGGTAGCCAAGAGAGATATTGCAAGTTCCTGGAATTCACCACAGCCGTCTAGCTTGAAAATGTGGATTTGTGTCCCAAACAAGAAAAACAATCTATATTGCTTGGAGTTGTCCTCAGAAATTAAATACATTTTGGGGAAGATGGTGGGAGAATTATAGCCTGTCCTTTGCATAGGAGACTGAACCTGAGAAAGGTGTTTTGTCTGTGTAATTTACTGAAACTGGTGGTGGGTGGGGGGACGGTGTCTAGATCAGGATACAATGTTTAATTTTATTATGTTGCTACACTCCTTCTAAAACCAATACAATCTGTTTATCAAAACAAATCATGCCCCAGCATGGTAAAATATTCATCACTTTCGAAACACCACCTAGAACTTACATCAATGCCTCAATCACTACTTATTAAGACAGGATCCATGCCTCTGTCCTTGAATGTAAAGAATCTGTGGTTTGCAACAGAAGTGGCAAAAGGAAATGCAATGCTGAACTTTAGAGGCAAGTTCAGCCCAGTTGCACTCTGGCAAGACAATGCATCTGAATTTGTAAAGATTTTCTGGTCATTTTCCTTTTTTATCACATGTATCTACTTCTGGACTTTGCTGTATTCTTGACTTATTTCTGTTCTTTTTTCAAGTTACCAGAAATTATTTTATTGCATTTTGTTGTCAAAACTACTTTTATTTGTCCTTCCACTTCCACCCTTGAGCTGAGTTTTGCTGTTTAAAGTCTTTTTCTGCTTTCTGCTTTACCATCTGAGTGAACTATCATAAGCATAGAACAAATGGGCATATTAACAAGCCAGGCGATAAAATTGGGCTTGATAATATGCTCTATTGAATTCTAATTGAAGCCCATCTTAAATGTGAAGGACGTCTAACATGAGCTTCAATTGGAATTCCATAGAGCATATTATCAAGCCCATTATCGCCGCTTTAGCGGCAGTTTTATGCCGCTAAAGCTGCGATAATTTTATCGCCTGGCTTGTTAATATGCCCCAAAATTCTCTGAAATTGAGGAGATATTAGCATAGGGGTTCAACGTGGAATAATAGCAATTAGAAGAAAGAGCGGCATGCTCCCAATCCTGACACGGTTGGCAAAGTGTTGGAAGTGAAGAAATACTCCATGGGTAAATGCAGAAGTTCTTCTCCTTCCCATTACTTTCCAAAAGGCCTTGTTCTGCATTTTGTTTCAGTTATGTTCATTAGGAATCCTTGGTAGGCCATGAACATCAATGGGCAGCAGATTAAAATCAATGTTAGATGCCAAGTATGTTACCCAGTAAACAAAGTTGCAGAGACGACCCCAAAAAAACATATTAAAGTGAGCGGTCCCTAATAACCATACAACTGAGAAATCAGTCTGTGATAGACAGAGAGCCTGACAAAGCCTCCTTTACAATCTAGGGGGCATATTATCAAGTACGGCGTTAAAAATTATCGCTGGTTTAGCGGCAGTTTTCTGCCGCTAAACCGGCGATAATGGGCTTGATAATATGCCATTGAGAATTCCAATAGAAGTCCATGTTCTGGTGTGAACATGGGCTTCTATGGGAATTCTCAAGGGCATATTATCAAGCCCATTATCGCCGCTTTAGCGGCAGTTTTCTGCCGCTAAACAGGCGATAATTTTTAACGCCGTCCTTGATAATATGCCCCTAGGTAACGTGATGGGCAAGACAGTGTCTCTTTCAAGGGAGTGGAGTAGCTGCGGCTCGCACAGGTGAATGCTGTGGGGTTGTGAGGCGGGGCGGAGGCGGGGCAGGGTGGGGGTAGTGAAATCAGACATACGACGGCAATGTAAAAACTAACAAAATAAATAAATAAAAGCACATACCTTGCGCTCGCCGCATCACTGAAGTCTGCGATGTGGTGAGCGAAAGGTAAGTGCTTTTATTTATTTATTTTGTTATTTTTTACATTGCCATCGTATGTCCGATTCCACTACCCGCCACCCTCCTCCGTCCCGCCTCACCACCCCACAGCATTTACCTGTGCGAGATGCGCGGCTGGAGTGGAGAAGTGCATTTCTAAGTACAATACAATTATGACAATTGCAATAATGATGTAAGTGTATAGCCAGAGGTGAGAGGGTATAACACTCCAATAATAATTTAAGAATATATACATTTACTTACAGTACAAATATGAATTTGAAAGTAGAATCTACACAAAACAAAAGAAAATTGATATAAGCATGTCTGCATCTGGTTTCACTTCAGTGTCTGGATCCCTACCTCTCAACCAGATGAATGCAAGTAATACACTTCCTCTGATTAGGAAAGCTGTCATAATTCTCCACCTAGTGTGATGCTATGCCAGGGGCATTTAGAATGGATACCACTGACCCCTGTATTCAGGTGCATAGCACACATAGAGTCCTATTACCATACAGGGGCCAAAAACTCAAGGTATACTCACAAACTTAACAAGCAACTGGCATTTTACTTTAAACTTTATTTCAGCTGAAAGCCATAAAAGCACATGGAATAAAACATACATAAAACATCTGGCATTTACAGTATAAATGTGCACAATTATGTACAATAATATAACCAATGAAGCAACCCATGACTCTTTGCTATAAACTAAAGCGGGCTCCAACAGCGTAAAGATTTACAATTTGTCTGGGAGTGCCTGGTATCTCCCCAGGCTTGAATTAATTTGTTGACATAATAACAAATCCAGCTATCCTTAAGCTAAGCATGGGTGGCTTTCAGGGCAATAACATAGGATAATCACATGCTGAAAGGTTAAAGAGAATATAAAAACTCAAACATTAATCCTGTTATACAACAAGTTTTAGCCTTCCTATTCTCCAACGATTGTACAGCTGCCATGTTACTGTTTGACACTATACAAGTTTCTTTTGAGGGATACTCGACTTGCACCTTATTCTCCACACACTCATCAGAAAATGGGCGAAAGCAAAGATTGACAACCTGAATGTGTTGTATCTCAGAATCCTGAGGGCTTCCTTATGTTCCCTAATTCCCAATTTCTGACAGAGCGGAATAATCCAACACCTCCTTTGAGACAAGTAAATTGGGCAGAAGAAGATAATGTGCTTAATCGTTTCTTTGTGATCCCCACAGGCTGGGAAATGCAACTCCTTTGTCCATGGTACATGCTCCCACTTTGCAGTAATGGCTCGGATAGGTAAGGTTCCATACCGGAACGGCAAGTAGAGATGCCTGGCTAGAGGAAGTTCTATTTCGTCCAGGAAGTTCTCTAGCTTAAAGGAATCCTTAGCTGTGAGAAAGGCATTTGTTTGAGTTCCATGGCTCGACTGGCTATGTATGTGATTATCTCTGTATTGCCAGTATGCAGTTTCAATATGTTATTTAGAAATAGCCTTTGCCTGGACTGGGGCATCTCATACACCCTCAAGGCCGAGGTTATAAACATACCCTTTACATGCTTAAGCCGTGGAATTCTGCTAGAGCCCACTTCGGACTTGATTTCCTCTAACAACTGTCGATAAGAAGATAGCTCTGGGATGACCCAGATCCTCCTCTAATAAAGTATGAGGCGCAGTGCCAATTTGTCTGAGATAATTCTGGCCCCAAGGTCCACTCTAAGTTGAAGCAAAGGAGTGCTTACTGGTAAGTCGACCAGCTGTCGCATAAAGCGATTTTCCACCATTTCCAATAAGGTCGTACCCTGATGTCCCCACAGCTCAGCACCATAGACAGCAGTCCCCAGGGCTTTAAGATTATAAATTCGGATCACTGGTAGTATAGGGCGATACTGTGAACTGCGTGACATTTTGAGAATGCCTCCCAGTACTTGCTCTTTTTTTAATTGTCACTGTGTAATTTGAGATTGCCACCCCAGGTGTTTGGTAAGTGTGAGGCCTAAGTACACAAATGTAGGGTAGGCACACGTTCTAATGGGGCCCCTGCCAGAGTGAGATGTGTTGTGGTCAAAGACCCAGGATTAGGCACCATATACTTGGTTTTGCTTACATTGATCTCCAATCCCCTCATCCTGCAGAAGCAATCAAACTCACCCAGAGTTCTCTGGAGTCCCATCAGGGTTTTAGAGATCAGTAAGGTATCATCAGCAAACATGAGAGCAGAGACCCTCATGTTTGCTAATCTAGACATGTCAAATTCATATTGGTCCAGAAATGTAACAAGCCTGCTAATATAGAATGTAAACAGTGTTCGTGCCAACAAGCACCCCTGCGTGACTTCTCTAGTTAGGGTGAAGGGATCAGTTAGCTCTGCTGTGTCGTACCTGCGCAAAGTTATTAGAATGTACTGTGACTATCGTATCTAACAAATAGCTTGGCACTCCCATTTCAGAAAGGACCTGCCAGAAGGTTATTCTTGGTACCAAGCCAAAGGCAGAGCACAAATCTACAAACACAACATAAAGTCGTCTTCCACCAGTGTAACTGTTTTTCAGTACAACATTTGTAGAAGAAACATTTGATAAATTGTACAAGTGGACTTCTGAAGCCTGCCTGTAGGGGTGTCAGAATCTCATTGTCAGCAAGCCAATCCTGTAGGCTACCTAGGATGACTTTACTAGAAAGCTTTGTGCCTCTCTATAAGACTTATTGGATGATAATTCGTCGGCAAGTCGCATGAGCCCTTTTTAAAGATGGGGATTATTTTGGCTCGGCCCAAGTATATGGTATGGGTACCCCTTCAAGACTGCCGAGTACAGTACTACAAAGTAGACACTCCAGAGTTTAGTTTTGCTCAGAAATAGATCACCCGGAATTTTGTCTATCCCTGGGGCTTTATTCGGGACTATTCTCCATATTTCCAGGTTAATTTCTTCCACTGTAATGACCATGGACTCCTCTTCTTTTGAATAGATAGTGTGCCCTTGGGTTACAATCTTATGATTCACCACTCCTTGTACACTGAGCAGTTGGTGGTTTTCCCCTACTCCCAACTGTCTCCCCTGTTAACTTGCTCATCTCCCTTCTGTGTGTATAGACTGGTGAAGTGCGACACCCAGTCTTGAGCTGCGATGTTGTTTTCTATGATGCTATATAAATCTCTGCTTCCTGTTGCTACCAAGTTCCCAAATTCCCTGCTCCCATCCCTTTTTGGCCCTTGTTAACACAAGCATATAGGTCCGCCTAGCAACCTGGATCAGTAGTCTATCACTCTGTTTGATCACAATGATCAGAGCAGACTTCGATTCCCAACATGATTTGTTAACACAAGAGTTGGGGCACTTCCTACACACTGTACGCTCTGTTTTGGCTAAAGATATGCTCCTCAGATTCGTATACATCCATGTGTGGGTTACGATTATCTCCCCAAATGACTCAGGGGTACTCCCTGCTCTGATCAATGGAACCATGCCCTCCATACCTCCCATGGATTGTTAGCAAAAGGTTCTGGGTTTCCCAATGCAGCACAAAATTTCACAAGAGGGGTGCGTAGTCGCACTCTCACTGACACAGGAACAAAGGACTGGTCTCACTTAAGATTCACCCAGCATAGTATATTGCAACCGCTACTTTTATGCAATGAACCAGGGGAATGTGCATTAGTCTAATGTCTCTATTATTGCACACTCTGTGCATGCCTCCAGGTAGCATACGGGTTTGTTAGCCTCTCATTAGCAGGAAACAGGATTAGACCCCAACTCACAATCTAGATTATCATGATGCTAGGGCAAAACAAAAAGTCAGGCTACTAGTTTCACATACAGTCGGGCACTGAGGGTAGGGTATGCACTTGATTACCATGCAGACAATATTATAGTCTGAGCAATTCATGTACATTTTTTGATTTGCTGCAGAAGACATATACTGAAAGTTAGTACATTTGTCAATTTTGTGATACAGTCAAGTCAATATTTTAGGAAAGAGATAGGGATTCTTCAGTGAGGATAAATGACCAAAGGCTTGTTTATGAATTCTACTTATCCAGGAATAAAAAGGAAGTCTGTCTGTCTGTTAATTCACGACTTACTAGGGTGCTCAACCCATCTCTCCATGGATCGTCCTATGGGGAAGCAGTTCATAAATGGGATAGAAGTGATGACAAGCTTTAGTGTTGCAGAGAATATGTATAGGTTTGGTGACATGCAAGGTCCAACTGGGACAAAAAATAAGTCTGGGCACCAAACTTTAAGTTGCCCCACTAGCGAACCTGATGGCTAATAAAGTTGTCCACATTTCCAATCAGGCTACTTTTGATCTTTGTAAAGAAATGCTGTCTAGGTATTTTGCAGGATATGTGATTTTACATATGTTTGTATTTGCTGCATGCAATGCTTGTGGTATTAACAGGGGAATCAACAGAAAAAATTGCCACATGTCCATCAAACAGGCCCAAAGACTGTTAAAAAAACGGCCAGCACCCTGACCTTTCAGACCAGCTGTATGGGCACTGCCAGATTGCCATATAGGCCAGTCCGAGCATGGTGACCTGTTGCCTGGAGGATATATTCTTAACATGCTCCCATATACTAGCAATTGTTGCACTTCCAAGTCAAAAAAAGGCAAACTGCCCAGGCAAGTAAGATGGTTTTCTCATATGTAATTCAGGTGTAAATAATGTTTAAATGAGATGGCACATTGCAAATGTAGTTCACTGCATGGACTACATGATAACATTTTAAACACACATTTTTAAGACCTCAAATTTTCATTTCACTGAGTACAGTTCAATCAAAGGGACTACGGCAGATCCTGCCTGCACTTAGCCTCAGCTGATCTTCACCCTACCCGCACCTGGAAGCTCGGCTGTTGGCGTGTGAGAGATTTGGAGAGGTGTTTTTTTCCGGCGGCTGCTGCTCGTTTCACTGCTGGTTTTACCGCTCGGACAGCAAAAGGAAAGGACCGGTTAAACCAGGAAAAGGTGCTGCTTCGGTTCTACAAGGCTTTCTTTGAAAGGTGTAAGGTGCAAGGCGCAATGAAAGCTGGGCGCTGAAGTGGAGCAGGTGGACAAACTTTTATTGGGATAATTGTGACGGCAAGGGGGAGAGGTGTGTAAGCTGCTCCGGACCTGTCTGCTTGGATCTTGGGCCCCTGCTTCCTCACCTCCTCACATACCTGGCTGTTGGTAGTGCTACAGGGGGTCAAAGCCGGTCAAAGAGACTGCCTCACGACTTTGGTTTCTTGGGAGGAAAAAAAAATAAAAAAAGGGGGGAGTTCCCCTTCCTCTGGTAGCAGTGACGGTCGGAATAAACTGAATAAGGTGAGAAGCAGAAAAGAGGGGGTGCTTCTCCCCTTTGCAACCGGGTGACTTGGTGATTTTTGGTGATTGCTGTGGCTTTTGGCAACTCAGAGATAGAGATAAAGGAGAGTGAGAAGGCCAAGCTTCTTGGTTCATCTGCAGCTGTGTGGAGTGTCTGAGCTTGCGGGCTCGGAGAGCTGTTGCTGTTGCTGGTTGTCCTTTAACTTGTAATTAGTACCTTGTACCGTACAAGCTTAAACAAGCTTGAGTAAGGCGGAAGGCGGCAGGAGCAGTAGTGTGGATTGCTGTGGATTACTCCAGCCCTGCCTTACATTTGGCCCCATCTCCATATTTTACCTTCTTCCTCCCCTCGACTCACAGCTGATCAAGCAGCGCCGAGCTGGGGCTTATATCTGGATTTTTTAACCCGACATTTGAAGGATATTAAGACTCTGGAGTTTTAGCCGGGTTAAAAAAAAAAAAAAGAAAGGTTGAGCTCCCTGGTGGCTGCAACTGGCTGCAACGGGCTGGAAGAGCATTAAACTAACAAGGTGAGATAAAGGCATGCAATAGTTAATCAATAGGGGATACCCTTTTGTGGTGATCCCGAGGCAAGGATATTTTCCTCATCTGGTATTGCCTGACTTTCTTTGACTCCTGCTACACTGAGAAGGCGGGGGTAAGCATTCTAAAAAGTAGTACCCTACATACTATAGACATACCAAGAATCTAAGTTCAGCGACTCAGACGGACACAAATATGTCTCTTAAATCTAAAGTTCGTACTACCCAATGAAGCTGACCACAAAGGCCAAGGCGGAGCGCAAGCGGGAGCGTATGCAGAAGGTCCGGCGTGGCTCTTACCCTACAGTAAGCCCCTCATGCCCTGAGGATGAGGTTCTGGGTCAGGGAGAGGATGGCCTAAGGGGCACAAGCCAGGCAAAGCTTAATCCTACATGCCAGATAACAACTAACATAATTTCAGAGGTGTTTGAACCTAGTAGCAAAATATCTGACTCAACTATGATGGTAGGAAGCCAGGCCAGTGATCTCCTTATGGACAATCAAGAGAACAGTCAGCCAGATCTCTCCGATACACCTACAGGCAAAACCAATACCCGATGTTTCAAAACTCCAAGACATCTCAATCTCAGTCCCAGCTCCCTCTCTCTATGTCACAGCAGGCCTCTAAGCTACCCCCTAAGCAGGATAGCCATAGAACTAACTTTGCATTGATTGCCCAGTCTCAGCCTCAGTCTCAGGCGCAGCCTCAGCCGCAGCCATTACCGCAGTCACTACCAAGTCCTGAGACGACCTCTCTGGAAACCTTCTCTGCTTTTTCAACCTCTATTGAATTCACCATCTTTAACTTAAACTTCAGTAACAATGGAAGAGGTTGAAGTAATCGCACCAGCTCACTCGGAATCTGCAAACACGGCAGGCATATCTGTCCAGTGTGATATAAAAGGAATGTTAAATCTTATCCTGGACGAGATCAGGAAAATGAAGGCCACACAAGCAACGGAAATTGCAGCATTGCATGCCCGACTTTCCAAAATAGAAGAAGTAGTAGGGGCCTTACCATCCAGATTGCAAGAGGCCAAAACTAGAATTTCCCAGTTAGAGGACCAGATGACCTCTATGCAGCAGCAAGTCCTAACCGATAAGAAACAAAAGAATCTACTGGAAGCGAAACTCGAAGAATTAAAGAATCATTCACTTAGGACTAATCTACGCTTGGTTGGGGTTCCCGAGAACTGCTGCGAAGGGTCTCAGCCAGTACAGTGGGTCAAGTCATTTATAAAAGACAGTGCTCCCTACATTTTCAGGAGATCTCACGGTCACTCGTGCCCACAGGGTACCAGCACAGCCCTTTCCAAATTCAAAATTGCCCAGAACTATCCTAGAGAATTTTTCAGACTACCGCCTGAGGGAACAGATTCCAACTAGGGCAATACAAAAGAAGCAACTCTCATCTCGAGAGGTTCCCAGTTGCCGTATATTCTCAGATATGAGCGCAGCATCAACATGTCACAGAAAGAATTTGTCAAGCTTCTCTATTTATTTAAAGCACAGGGAGCCCAAGCAGCTATTGCCCAACAGTCAAAACTACGAGTTCTGGTTCATGGCAAGTTTCATATGTTTACAAGTTTAGATGAAGCCCAGGAACTTTTGCAACAAATTACGAAGGACAAGTAAAGCGGTTTGCTTTGATGTTAAGAACATTTGTATTGCGGTTTTGGGAATTCTTTTTGAATTTTCTTTTTTCTTTCCTGTGTGTTTTTTTTCTCTTCCATAGCGGGCGGGCGAGGCATCACACCAGGGTGCAATAACATGGCACCCGATATCAAGGGCCCAATTTTTGTGCTGGCAGGGAGTAGGGCGGGCAATGCCTCATCTGCCAGTAGAGGGAAGGTTCACTGGGGTTTGGGTTGGGTTAGGGTTAGGGCACTGAGGAAGGGTGGTGGTTTGAAAAAAGAAAAAGAGCAGAGAAGCGATAACCAGAATTTTGTAAAACAGTATAATTTGAATAAGGGTATGATGTAGTTTTGAACAATAAGGAGAAAAATGGGCACTAATGCTTGTATTATTTCCATTAATGTAAATGGTATTTTAAATAAACAAAAGTATGGTGGCTTGATAAGATGGTTGGCAGCCTTTTCTCACCAAATTTTATTTTTGCAAGAGACCCATCTCAAAACTAATCAACCTAAATTGTTTATTCCAAAATATTTTTCTAAGGCCTATTTTGCTTCAGCTCAGGCAGCAATTCGAGGGGTGGCTATCTATCTTGGACAAGGTTTAAATTGTGAAATTGTTCAAGTTGATAGAGATCCTTATGGGAGATGGATAGGATGCAGGTAAAGATAGAGGGGAATTTGGTGAATCTGGTGAATTACAATGCACCCGTTGTGGATGACTCTGTGGCGCTCAAAAGTATTAATGATAGAGCAAGAACGGCGCTAGGCCCAATCGTTTTAGGAGGAGATTTTAATTTTATTCAGGATCTGCAATTAGATACATCTAATAAGACAAAAAGGCAGATGAAACCTGGGACTAAGAAGTTGATAGATATTATTAAACAGGATCATCAATTGGTGGATCCTTGGAGAAGGGCTCATGATGTAGCAAAACAGTTTACCTATTATTCCAGACAATTTAGGTCAGCTTCCCGTATTGATGTGTTTCTAGTATCACGCTCTCTGAGCTGTTCAAATATGGAGATCATGGCTAATTCTTTCTCAGACCATTCTTTAGTAAAAATAGAAATTGATTTTGGATTGGGGGCTAGAGAGAAATCCAGGTGGCAGATAGATCGACTTCTCTTAACCATCCAACAGTGGGTAGGGGATACAAAGGAATTGATTGGGGAATTTTTTTAGATTAACAGAGGAACAGCAAGTCTTTTTTCAGTTTGGGGGGTGTTTAAAGCAGCAATTGGAAGACAAATGATAGCTTTTATGGCTGTACAAGTTAGAGAGCGTAAAGCTCGAATTGGAGAACTTCAGAAAGCAGTGGAGATGGCTTTGACAAATAAAAGGAGAGGCTGCTCTATCAGGGGTCAGGTAACTGGAGAGGAACTTAACAGGACCAAACGGGAATTGAGGGAATTTTTCATCATGGAAGAGATATGCAGTACAAAAGCATATCAGCAAAAAACTTATGAAGAAAGCCAGATGGTAGGGAAATTACTGGCATGGTCAACTAGGGTTAAACAAGAAGCGGTAGTAATTAATGAAGTGTTAATTCCTGGAACCCAGAATCTAGTTTTGGGACAAGAAAACATCTCTAAAATCTTCATAGATCATTATGAAGACCTCTACTCAACTGACTACCAGGTAGCTAATCATGCTATTCAGTCTTATTTTGAAGATCTAGCTCTCCCTCAACTTTCAACAGGTCAAAAAGAGGCCTTAGTGGCCGACTTTTTGGTAGAATAAATCTCCAGGGCTCTAACTTCGATACCTGGAGGTAAGGCTTGTGGGAATGATGGCCTACCGACCGGATTTTATAGAGTTTTCTCGGCAGAATTACTTCCTTTTATGCTTGACCTTTTTCATTTTGTTTGTGCAGGAGGGGAAATTCCAACAGCCTTTAAGGAATCATCAATAGTTAGCTTCGTTAAAAAGGGAAAAAATCCTAGGGAAGTTGGATTGTATTGGCCAATTAATCTCCTAAATGTAGATTATATAATTTTGATGAAAATGTGGGCAAATCGATTTACATCTATGGCTCAGTGTGCAATTCACAAGGACCAAGCAGGCTTTATAGCAGGCAGATCAATGTCATCAAATACAAGTTTTCTTATTCAAGCAATTGACTATTTTAATACTCATCGAACCCCTGCAATATTAATGATGGGCGACGCCGAAAAGGCATTTGACCTTGTGAATTGGGGAGCACTATTTTATGGCCTTGAAAAATTTGGATTTCCAGATCAAATAATTACCATGCTTCGGAATATCTATCAAGGAGCCCAGGCCCAGATCAGGATAAATTCTAAATCTATAGGTTTGATAGATATAAAACGTGGGACCCGACAGGGGTGTCCCCTATCGCCCGTTTTGTTTACTTTCTTCATAGAGCCATTAGCAGTAAAGATTAGGGAGAACATAGATATAAAAACTCCTACAGAGGGGATGTCTAAAATTAAATTATTTGCTGATGATGTGATACTCTACCTTAAACCGGAAAAGCATAATATTGATCAAAGTTTGAAGGAGTTCACTCAGTTTGAGCAATTGGAGGATACAAAATTATACAAAAAAACGGAAGTATTGGCACTTAATGTTTGTTGCAACTTTCTTCCGGATATTTTGAAACAACAAGCATGCGCCCCTGAACCGATTCGCTATTTAGGAATCGATGTATCAAACCGATATGCAGATCTTTATAAGCTAAACTATGAAGCTACATTGAGCAAGATCAAAGATTTAGAGGGTAAATGGGGCTTCCTCCCTCTTTCTTTGATGGGACGGGTTGCCCTGATCAACATGTCAGTATTACCCTTATTCATTTTTCTTTTTTCCAATGTCCCGATTAAAGTTAGCGCAGCATATTTTAGAGAATTGGATAAACTTTTTCGACAGTTTATTTGGAATAAAAAGCCTTCAAGAGTAAAACTTTCAATTTTGCAGCTAGATACAAGTTGGGGGGGTTGGCACTACCCCATATTCAAACTTATTATGAGGCAGTATTTATGGATATTCTAGTTAGTTTGCTTGATAATAGGGAGTCTTTGGATGGTTTTTTTATGAGGAATATGGCTGATGCAGCAGGGACTCAGCTTCCGGTGCTTTTAAAAACATCAAAATTGCCTAAAAAAGTAAGATCTAAGACGCTTCAAGAATTCTCTTCTAGACTTCGTTTTATTTTTTTGCAAAAAGCAAAATCGACGGGATTTGAATATTTGGGGTTGTCAGAGGCTAGAAGCTTTGGCCTTTTTATTCATAGTAGTCATATTAAACTTTGGGAGTTAAAAGGTTTTAAAGGGTTAGGTTACTTTTTGTTAGGAGGCAGATGTATGACCTGGGAGGAGGTGCAGTCCAGATGTGGCACTCAGAGTAGGTTTATTTTTTTTAGTTTCCTTCAGGTTATATCCTGGATAAATAAATATGCACCCTTAGGTAACACAGGCACCCCTTCAGCTCTTGCGTCTGTGTTTAGAAATCAATTGAGAGGCATAGGGAATTGGTATAGAGTTTTTCAAAATCAAGGGGAGCCTTTGATTGCTACTAATTTCTCAGAAAAAACAATTGGCCTGCAATTTTTCAATTAGAGAATGGCAAGCAATTTCGCAGAATGGCAATAAGCTACTTAGGGCTGCCAATTTGAAAAGGATGGCTTTCCTGTCCCAATGGTCGGCTTATTATACAACACACGACCTCCATAAAATCTATCCGGAGGTGGAAAATACCTGTTTTTGATGTCAGCAAACCGGTGAGGGCGGTTGGCTACATATTGCCTGTACATGCCCTAGATTGAGACAGTTTTGGCTGGAAATATGTGTTGGGTTTAGCCGCACTATCGGAACCATTGTACAACTAGAACTGGAGGCGGCATTGTTTGGTTTATTAAAACAAAGCGCAAGTCAGGTGTTAACAAAAGGGGGTGAAATGTTTATATCAATTTCCTTCTTGGTGGCACGTTCATTGATTTTGCAGAATTGGAAAACAACCAAGACACCAACTCTTATTGTATGGTATAAAAAAATTAAATGTGGGAGAACCTTTGAAGAAGCATATGCTAAAAGGGTGGGAGCGATTAAGAAATTTGTGTCAATCTGGAAACTTTTTGATCAAATGGAAAGGCATCTTCAGGGACAATCTGGTGATGAATAATTATCTGGATTATGTTTATGATTAATAAGAAGGCTCAGGGGTAAGGATTATTTCTGATTTTCTTTTCTGAATCCTAATCCCGGGTCATCAATGGTATTTCCATTTCCTTTTTTACGAGAATGGGAGTATTTATCTGCGCTTGCATTTGCACTTTACTTGATCGTGTGAATTACACAGTCAAATGATATTTCTTTGACTTTAATTCTATTTTTGCACTTTAGTACTAGAGAAGGCTTGCACTTTAGTTTGGCTTCCTTCAGGAGCATATATTTGCACTAGCACTGACACTTTGTCTAATTGTGTAAAGTATGCTGCTCAATGATATTCTTAGGATTCTAAGTCTAACTACATTTGCACTTTAGTACAAGAGAAGGTTTTTTTCCATAAACATATACTACTCAGGTGTTACCTATTTTTTATGTTGTAAGCAAGCTAGCTGGGTTGGTAGGATGTTTGCTCGACATATTCCAGCTTTTTGACATAATTTCTCCTCCATAATTAAAAATGATGTATTAATTGTATTAATAATGTATACGATGTTAAGGGATGCTGGCTTTAATGTATGTTGCTTTATTCTGCTAAATAAAAAATTTTTAAAAAATCATTTCATCCTAACTGTCAACAAAATGAACAGAAATCGATCTTAAACAAGGTCCACCGTCTTCCTATTAACGTAGGCAAAAGAGAATACTTATTTATTCATGTGAAGGTGTGGAATCTTCTGCAAATGGTGACGGGGGCAGGAAATTGCTTATCAGCCCTTTGTAATTTAGAAGAATTATTTTGCCAAGTGTTCACATTGTAGGGGGTGTTTTACAATAAAAATCCAAATTCACTTCAAGTTGACACATCTTGAATTGCTGCTGCTATTTAACACAGGGGGACTCATTTATGAGAAGTGACGCATCGCTGCGTGAAAGCAATGATACCAATGATGCTTCATATTTATAATATGACGCATCATGTCGCAAGGAAGGACAGATACGTCAGTATAACTGACGTATCTGTCGGCGCAAAAAGTGGCGCATTGCTGGAGTTGTGTCGGAAGCCTGACGCAACTCCAGCAATGTTCCATGTGAAAGGGCCTGCGTCACCCTTACGCCTGCCATGAGGCAGGCGTAAGGTTTTGACGCATTGGCGTCCTAGTAGTGGCGCAGCGAAATATCATAATTTCGCTGCGCTACTCCTACGACCCTTTCTTGCGCGGGTAAGCCCACCCTGCATACATTATACCTGGCGCAGATATAATGTAGCGCGGGGGTTTACGAAGTGACGCATGTACCTAGATGCGTCACTTCATAAATATGGCGTGACATGGCGCATGTTTTACGCCACTGGTGCGTCACAAAAAGTGACGCACCGATGGCGCAAAAGTGACGCAGGGGTTCATAAATGAGCTCCCGGGTATTTATGAGAGCATGAGCTCGTTTTTAAAACACAGATACCATAATTTGTTGATTGACATGGTCCTACCATCTCACAATAACCTCTTTAATGTACAAGCGTAATTTCAACCAAAAATAAACGTGTGTCTAGCAGAATCAGCGTTAAGTATTCTGAATTTCAATGAGTAGCATTTACACGTATTTAGCGGGCTATCAAGCGAATATAAACACCTTCTCAAACATTGTGCATGATCAGCTCACAGGATCCTTGATGCCAAAACACAACAGGAGGTACACCAGATGCACAGAAATGGGTTTAGGCCACTCATTGAATAAGGCACTGTATCAATTCAGACATACGTTTCTTCTGTTCCACATTCCACACACATAGTTCAATCATCCATTCAAAATTATATTATCCACCAACTCCATTCAAATTTCACTTACATTGTACTCACCAATACACATTAATCCATTCCATTTACCTGCTTACCTACTTAAATAAAAACATACACTCTCTATTCAGAAACACACTAGTCACAAGTACACATCTAGAGCAGAGTGTTCTTCACCCACTCATTGTAAAAAACAAGTTCCTTACATTGATAATACCCATGCTAATGCAATTCTCAAGCAAAATCCACTCACACAATCACCACGTTCATACACGCTCAGCATGCAAAGGCATGTAAACAAGCACCTGTACATATCTATTCTTGCCAACCTCTTCAGGCACAAAATCTCACACAAACGAGAGTCACACAAACACACATATCCCGGATCGACCTGGGAGAAAAAATAGGCCCAGACACCAAACAAATGTGTCTCCCCCTCAGCGAAGCTGATTGTTAAAAAAGTGCCTCACATTTGCAAATCAGGACAGTTTTGTACTTGTAAAGACAGGCTGCATTGGTGATTGCTGCCGGCAATATTCGTGGCAATATCAGGGACAACAACAGTAAACAAGCATTGGCATAGCCAATAAGTCTCGCTTTTGGAACATTATAAGTGTTTAGCCAAGCAACAGTTGATGTTGCACCTAGGATATTGTACTGCAGAATTATATACTTATAAGGTCCCAAAGGCGAGACCTATTAGCTATGCCAATGCTTGTTTTTAAAAGTCACTGGGCTCTCCTTATCACGACTGGGCTTTCACGACAGAGGACCTAAAACTAATGCCGCAGTGAAAAGAAACCTGGTTGATAGTAAAGAGAGAAATGCCTTTCCGGGACTTTGGGTCTGATGCAGAACATTGGCTACAGAAGTGACCACAAGAGGGCGCCTGATTGCACCTACCTTCAACCAAGCCATTTCTTGTTTACACAGTTTTAACCCCTTTGCTGCAGCACAAATTTTGCCGCGGCGCTGGAAGGGTTCGGGGTGAGCGTGGCGCCGCCATGCTTGTGACGGAACCACTCCGTCATGAGCCACGGGCGCGCTGTGCTCATGACGGAGTGGTTCCGTCACGACTCCGCCCACTTGCATTGTTCACCAGCACAGGCGGGGAATCAGCGCCGCGTGGGCGGAGCGGCCGCAACGGCCGCAGCATGACGGAACCACTCTGTCATGAGCACACGGCGCCCGTGGCTCATGACGGAGTGGTTCCGTCATGAGCAGGCAAGGGGTTAAGAACCAGACAGCTGCATTTTAGGCACTCGACTAACAATAACACAGTAAAATCAAGGAAGCGGGATTGCGCAACAGGCAAACACAAAAAACAGAAACCAGTAGGTAGAAGGCATCGCACATGCCTAAAGTCACAAGCTGATGCGGTCAACAGGTGCGCACACACCTACTGCCTGCAGTGGCCAGCAGCTGCACACAAACCTACAGCCTGTAGTGGCCAACAGGCCACACAAACCTTCCACCACCAGCAGGAGTGGCCAACAGGCGCACACAAACATACTGCCCAACAGCACACACAAACCTGTGGCCAGCAGTAGGAGTGGATAACAGGCACACTCCCGAACTTGCCAACCCCAGGTGGAGTGGCCATCGGATGTTCACACAGGTCTACAGTCACAAGATAGTCACCAACAGGCATACAGGCCCAACAGCCCCAAGTTACAGTGGCCAACAGGCACACCCATAGGCCTACAGTCATATGCAACAGCAGTCAACAGGGACACTGACCGTCACAAGTTAGAGAGACAGCAGACTGGAACACAACCTGCAAGCATGTGCTAGAGTGCCCACTGGCAGGCACACAGGCCTACGCTCACAAGCTACAGCAGCCAAAAGGCATGTAAACAGTTACACGATAGAGTGGTAGCAGACTTGTTTACAGACCTACAGTGCCAAGCCTTCTCCTCCTGCTAGCAGACACACAGGTGTGTCGCAAGCCCACTACTCGAGCCAGTAGGTGCACAAGTGCATGTGCCACAAGCCTGCTGCTAGAGCCTGCATGTGCACACGTGTGTGTCACAAGCCGTGTGTGTGTCTGTGTCAAGCCCGATGCTCGCGCCGGCAGGCACACAAGTCCGTCGGGCAGTTAACCAATGAAGTAAGAGGGCACCGGTAATAAAGAGTAACTGTATCATTTTTGGTAATATACTTATATTTTTCTAAAGAAATGTTAAAAAGTAACAGGGGGGTAGTACAATAGAGAGGTTGTGGTAGGCAGGTGGAGTAGAGAGAGCGACCACGAGAGGTGAGATGGGGGGTGCTGAGGGAAGAAAGTGAGAGTTGAAAGTAAAGATGCAGGTGAGATCTGAAGCAAGAGAGAGGAGAGACTGAACTGGAGGTAGGGGGGCCAAGGAGTGGATAGAAGAGGGAGACCGAAGGAGATGTGTAGATCAGAGTGAGGGGGAGGGAACTGGAAGGGGTGGGGGAGAGGCGCGGGAGGAAGAGGATGGAGGAAGAGGGTATAAAAAAGTACTTTGGGAGCTCAGAGGAGGAAGAGGGGGCACTTATGAGGGACTCAAGAGTGACACGAGAGAGCATGTGAAAGCGACGATGGACTTAGAGGCAAAGGTAGGGGTAGATGAGGCCACATGGCAGGGGTGTCAGTCTAAAGATAGGGTCAACAAAAAGGAGAGATGGCCTCGGGGAGGGGGGCAGAGAAGGAAACGAGGAGAAAGTCAGGACGAGGAGTGAAAGGGCGACAGACACAAGGAGGGGAAAGAGAGAACAAAAAGCAGGAGGGGGGTTAATGGAGGGAAGAAGTGGAAAGAAGAAGGCAGTGATGACACGGATGGAGAGAGGCCCAAGCAGGGGAGAGAGGCTGGCGAGTGAACCCGAGTGGAGAGGCACCCGGAGGTGGTGGGAGGGTCAGAGGATGCAGACATGGAAGGCAAGGAAAGAAAGACGGAAGGTGGGGGCCGAGGGAGAGTTCCAGAAGAGTTAAAGACTGAAGGCTGGGAGGGGTCCAGTCCATCAGTAACTTTAAATGTTGGTAGGTAGTTGTAGTTTCGAAGATGTTACGCCAAATATGTAGTCCCCATTGACCTCTATGCGCCTCTCTTCACCGGCGCTGTCCCTAAATATATGTCTTAAAAGCGGCCAGTACACCCACTAAACGTGTCTCCGCGAAATCACTCTCACCTTTTAATCCTCTGCTTGAAGAAGTGGAGTTCAGGCCTCCTTAGGACATCAGGGTTTTGCTGGCAGAGGGTGACAAAGGCCAGCAGCTTTGGTCGGCGTGCGCCTGGCTGGGGGGTGCAGTCTCAAGGAGTAGCACGCGCTCGCGCAAGGAAGCAACACAAGTACAATACAATAAAGTTTTACGATGGAGACTAGGACTTAGGAGCGCAGAGGGTGGTGTAAAGAGACAGTGGGTGATTGCGGGTTTCTAGGGGGGGGCTTATGCTCTGAACAGCCGACCTTGGAGCGGGGGGGGTGGGGTGGGTCTCGGCGTGGTTCAGAAGTCATTGGCCCGCAGGGGTGGAATGGCGACAATGGTCCGGCAGTTTAGGATGGGGGGACAGTGTGCTTGGAGCGGCTGACTTTGAGCGGAGGTGGCATTGGGTTTAGATCTGGGCGTGGATCGACATGGTGTAGGACCCTGTAGGCAGAGTCCTCCCTAGATACATAGACAGGACACTGGACACCACTTCCTGCCCAGAGGACTGGCCAAGATGGGAAATGTGGGGATGAGGAAAGCAGGGGGCAGCATGGGTGGAGACTAGCTCCCCGAAAGTAGAGGAACAACCACAGAGAAGGTTTCTGTAATAAAAAAGAGACTAGCAAGACATCGGTGTCAGTGTGTTCATTTACCCACGGACCCATGCAGCAGTACACAACACCCGCTTCCCTTGTGTATTTTCATAGACAACCCAGCCTTCTTCATAGCCCTCCTAGAGCCCAGATCCAGACTCCTTGAGCCGGCCCTAGCTCCTCCCCTCAGCATTTTATCAGCGAATGCTCCCAGTGGTATAAGGAACTAATATTTAGATGCTGCCTTTTATCCACTCGTGAAGTTTTCACAATTATGCCAACACAGCAATTGTTTTTTGCCAAATGGCACGCAGTAAAAACACGTATAAGTGTGGCTTGGTTTCAAAATGTAAAGCAATGATTAATGTGCAGGTAAAACTGATGGACTGGAACCGGGCAGGATCTGGGGGGGAGGGGGCCGGCGATTGGGTTTCTGTAACTTGAAAAAGTGTGTTGGCGGCATTTTCGTCTCTCTGCAGGAATTCAGTTGTCACGGATTGGTTATCCCAAACATGATTTCACCCCAGGCTGCAAAACATATCAGGTTATCGTTTCCTTTAACTGCAATGGCCCCGACCTTTAGTACCCATCTGCTTTTTTACAGAAAGAGTTGAATGTCTCGGAAGTGGCCAGTGCAACATCTTATATTTTCTACATTACATTCCTTGCCCAAAAGATATAATATAGCCATTAAAGGATGCAGTACAGTATGACTGTATAAAACCACTAAGTGCTTTTAGCTTAGACAACACAACATCCTTGGATTGGTTTGAAAATTAAACCGGAAGTGGAGCTTAATAGATAGCCTTTATTATCTGCAGCTACCAATCATATAATCATATTCAGTTAAATATGTTTAAAGTAGACCGATTGTTTCCTAAAATGGCCGCAAAGTTCGATGATCAGCCACCTGTGGTACCCGCGAGTCAGGTTTTGGGATCACAGTTGGGGGGGGGCTGTCCCAGCCAGCACTGGGATGCCAGCAGCAACAAACACCAGCGAAGACAAAGCATGCCAACGCGTTCACCAGAGAGACGGCACGTTGCAAAGAACGCTGGGTTCGACTCTTGCAGAGTGGTGTAGCGGGAGGTGGGAGGATGTGGCCGAGAGATTCCAGATTTTAAGAGGGAGAGACCCTGTGGATAAAACCGCAGGGGCTATTCTTTGCCGGGTTCCCTTCAGACTGACTCCCAGGGGGAATGTGTTGTGCTTTTTGCCTGTTTCATGCTTTCCTTACATTTCCAATGCAGCTCCAGCATTAATAAAGGGATTTTTAGTTAAAAATTTTAATTCTTTTGTAAGCCATTACAAAATACAAAAAGCATTGGCCGCACGGCCATGAAAGTGAAACTGATCTCTGATCGCGATCGCGCGCTGTAGTGCGCGAAAGTGAAAGCAGCAGCATCAAGTGTGGCGAGGAGTGTGGGATGTGTGCGCACCATGACTAGAGAGGAAAGCCAGATGGCGCCTCTGCTCATCATTGTGCGCGTAACCGCACGCTCTATGCCACACGGTCGGACTTTTGAAAGCCCACTCACTAAATGTCTCGCCAGGGCAGCGCATGCGCTAGCTCAGGCGAGTCCTAAAAAGGCCCATCAGACCATAACAGGTCCCAAAAAAGAAACACCCCAGGCACTGACCTATCAGACTAGCCCTTCTGGCACTACCAGATTGCTCTATAGGCCAGTCCGGTCCTGCTCATGTCTGAGTTTTAGTTTTTGATGCAAGTTAAACAAGTGAATAAAGTCTTCATGTATGTGCAATGGTACAATGTGTACTTTTTATCCAAAACATGTACTTTGTGTATTTCTTTCACACAGGTCTGATATTCCTTTCCAGATGCGACCATCACTTGGAAGTTCCACCATGTTTTTTTCTAAAGACACCACTCCTATTATAAAATAGTCTTATCGAGCTGACATTTTTATGCTGCTGCCAGGAGTATGTTGTAAAATGAAATTGCGCGTGTCCGTGAATTGCATTTATAACATCTTGAGACTATCTAGCTGATAAAAATGTGTTTTCATTGGTCTACAGCGTTCGTTTTATCTAAGCAATTCAACTTACACGATGATTTGTCTCTGGCCACAAGGGTATTTTGATAAGACGATTAATATAAAAGCAACTCTTATCTCCTGGGTATAAGAACCGCAATATGGTGCTCACAGATTTCTGCTAGAGTTCGAAAATGGAGAAATCACGAAGTATAATGATGGCTTATATTTAGGCCAAGGGTGATAAGAGGCTGTCAGGTCTATGTTTTTGGTCGAAATCCAGACTTGATGGATTGGTAGCAATTTCGTTTTATTTTTTTAACACATTTCTCTAAATATAATGCTTTACTGTCTATACGTGATTTCCTTGGCTAAACAGCCCACACATATTGATCAGATGCTGCCTTCATACCTATTTGAAGACATCACAAGCAATTCAAATTGAGTGTATAACCTAGAAAACCTGAATAATTTAAAGAAACAACAAGTTCAGCAAGAGATCGCTCTGGTGTTACACCATTGCCATGAGCTTGCCAGACACGTGCGAGTATCAGGCCACGGTGCAAATGTGCACCGTCAGGCAGCATGTTTTATGATGTGCCTGCGACACGTGTCTGGGCAATCTCAAGGTCCGGCATAGCATTTCCACAGTCGCCTGGAGAGATGTTCCACGATCAGTGTGCAGAACCAGATGGGAAGGGCAGCTACAAGACTCCATATTTCTACAGTGTAGATTGGACCCATCACAAAATGCTTGCATCGCCACTACATCCTGCATCTGGGACTGGTGCATTGCCTTCGGAACCGACACTGCACATCACTTTCCCTGGCAAGTTTCTCGCACCTCTCGTGGACAGTAGCCTCGACGATTATGCCAAACCTCCGCATTGCAGCTACACCATTCATCATAACCGATGCATCATCTCCACTGCGCCTCACTTCCTCGACACTGGCCTTCACATTGCAAATCCCATCGACTGTATTCTTGACACCAATGCATCAGGACCTCACACCGCAGCTTTTATCGCATTTCAGAACTGAAGCATTGCCTCTGCTGCACAATGCATCTTCGATGTAGATCCACGCAAGCACGCTGCAACCAGTATAAGGTACTTTGATTCAGCGGGGCCTAACTGAATCCTTGTAGCCGGCCCATGCTCCATCACGGTCGGCCTAAACTTTTGACTTTGTCTCGGGCTGGCGCAACCTGATATCCTCAATAGCGCTTTTTGCTTCTAAGCACTATTTTTCACTATTTGTCGGTTTGTTCTTGTTTTATTTTCTAAATAAGCTCTATTTTTCTAAATTGGTTTGGAATTTGTTTTGTGTGTTGTTTTCACTGATTTACAGTTGGAAGTGTTGCACAAATGCTTTACACATTGCCTCTGAAGTTAAGCCTGACTGCTCTGTGCCAAGCTACCAGAGGGTGAGAACAGGTTAATTTAGGGTCTACTTGTGCCTTACCCAAACTAATATTATTGTTACTGCTTCACCAGGGCTCATACCCCAGTCAACCAGAAAGCCAATTTCTAGCAATAGCCAACTTATCTTCAAAACCAGAGGGAGGGAGAGCTTCACTAGAAATGGTTTGGAGTGACCACCAGGAGGGGTTTGCACATTATCGCAGCCACACCCCCGGGTAGGCACAGGTGGCTCTGCACAGTGGAACACAGTTCTGCCATGTTGGTGTTAGGCAGAGAAGGGCACCACTGGGTAGCTTGCAGTAAAACAGAGTAAGTACTGCAAATATTGGTAGGTTCATCCCTGGGATAGTGGACCATATTGGCTAGGGAGTGGCTAGACATTTCCCTCACCCACAGGCTGGGCATATATGTGGCACCCCCCAGTACCCTCTCCAGAACACTGATGGACCTGTGGAGGACAGATAACGGATTGCACCTTCTGTTGGACCTTCTCCCACTTTTACACAGGACCAAGAAGAAGTTGCCTTCAAAGACCAGTTGCCTGGCCTCCAGTTCAGCTACATGGACACAAAAGCAGCAAGAAGCATCCTTTACTGATGAGCCCAGTGGACCATTTCCAACTGAACCTGCCCTAGACCCTGATAGTGAATTCTACTGCAGTGAGTCTCAATCCTTAAATGGAGTCTCAAAGGGATTGTGGCCCTCAGATAAGTGGCAGAGTGTACTTCTCTTACATAAACCCCAAACGCTGGTGGCAGTTTGAGACCACAGTAAAGCTGAAGCTGTTGAACTGCTTGGTTAGTCTGGCTGAGGGAGATCTGACTTCTAGATAAGTTTTAAGTCCTAACATATAGGTCTTCACTAAGAGTGACGCCGAGCCGAAGCTGATCAACATCAAGATCTTCCTGGGCACAGACGCTAGACTTCACACGCTCGGATGTTTCCTACCTTGGTCAACAGCTGCACTATGACCTTGCAGCTTCAGAAACCGCCTGTCATCGAACCCTGACTTGGAACCTGCATGCAGATTACCCCACTGACGACGTGTCAATGACCACTTTTCTACAGAAACCTTTCTGTGTCCAAAGTTAACTTTTTGACGGGGACATACCAGGGCCTTGTATTAGACCCATTCTCCATTGCAGTCAGCCTCAAACCTTGTTTGTTGGGGTTATTTTTATTTAAAACTTTGAAAAGTGTTATTTTGCTCATTAAAATATTTGTATGCATTGGAGTGGGATTTTTTATTATGTTTCTGTGCCATAGCTACCAGAGGTTGAGCTCAGGTACAAATTACGGAAACCTTTATTGGACATAAGAAGGATGCTCTCATTATTACTTCTGATGAACCACCATCCACACAGACTAATAATCCACTTTCTCACAAAACACATGCCTTCCAGGTTGCATGTAGCTTTTTGATGGCAGTTCAAGGATCACTGTGCTATGTTAGGGGGATTCCAACTTACGAGCTTTAGGTAACAAAAGGATCTCGGAGCCAAAAGCAGTACGCCACTTACCTATCGATATTAAATTCAAATATGTGATCTGCAGGATACATGATGTGGTTTGCAACACACACACATTGACCCTCTATCCCATATTATGGAGTCAAATCTGTGGCTAGACAAAACACAGACCCCTCCAGTCAGTGCATTAACTACCGGAATATTTTTAACATCATTATCTCATGAACATTTCTACAGACACAAAGATCTCTCCAGGAGGTGCCTTAACCCCGTAAGACTTTTTAAAATGTTGCCTCTTTGTGGGCAATTAAGTACGGCAGAAGAGGTGTTGCCGTCATGCTTGCCCCTCCCTGTTTCCAATGTCTTTGTGGCTGATTTTAAAAAAGAAAAATTGTCTAAGGTGACAATCAACTCAGCTTTTCATGACTCTGTCCCTTGTGACTTCACCCACTTTCTGCTGTTACAGTTTGACCCCACACTTGTGGATTCCTGGACTACACTTTATCCAATTTCAGCACTGACTGTATTGCACTGTAATTTCATTTATATAGTGCTTACGACCTCTGGCGATGCATTGAAGAGCTTTACAGCAGGTAGCACGCTGCTCTGAAATGAAAGGTTACTAGATAGTACAGTGGTTATAGTTGGTTCATAGGAATTATTTTGTGCTCTTAGGGGCAGATTTATGTTTCCTGGCGCATCCCTGCAAATCAGCAGGGATGTGCCAGGAAAGATGCGTCACGCAAGTTTACCCTTGCGCCACCACAGATACATCGCATTTACAATGCAGCGCATCGTGGCGCAAGGATAAACAGATGCGTGACGCATCTGATGGCGTAAGGGCGGCACATTGCTGGAGTCGTGTTGAAAGCACGACGCAACTCCAACAATGTTTAGGGGCTGCCCATACCTTACATGCTGCGTCATGCCTTACGCCTGCTTCAAGCTGGCGCAAGGTTTTGACGCAACAGCGTCGGAAAAGTGACTGAGTGAAATCTTGTAGATTTCACTGCGTCACTTTTCCGAGGCTTTTTCTGCTGGAACGCCCACCCTGCATACATTAAACCTGACGCAGGTTTAATGTGGCGCAGGGCTTTACACCGTGCCACATCTTCATAGATGCGTCACGATGTAAATAGGGCGCAATGTGGCGCAGGGTTTACGCCACCGCTGTGTCACAAAAGTGATGCAACGGTGGCGTAAAAGTGGCGCAAGTCTAACATAAATCTGCCCCTTAGAGTGTAATGGTGTTAAAAAGAATCCTGGCAATTTTACATGAGTTCTCTTTATCTACCAGCTGTTCCAGAACAGCAAAATGTTAATAAATGGCAATTTTATTTTTAAGGAGAAAGGTGGCAACCCAGTGAATGTCTTAATAAATTAACAATGCTGAGAGGGCAGGGTGCCTGTCAAAATGAATGAGTAGGGGCTGGAGTTAGCACTGTGAATGGCACAGTGAGCAATGGCTACAGTGGCAAATGTAAATGGTGTATTAAATGAGCAATTGCTGGAGTGGGCTCAACTCTTGCCCGACGATGTGTGCTGTGGCTTTGCGTAAGTGGCAAATTGAAGTAATACTAATAGTTTTTTGTTGTTGTCTCTTTTAACATCTTTGGCTTAGTTCTTTAGAGAAGCCCTTCGCTTTTTTGCGTTTCCACGTTATTGCAATATTTGAGCTCATATCTCGCACAGATACTCAACAATCCCCTGTTTTGTGAGCATACTCTGCCTTCTACGCAGGACATATTTCTGGAGAAAAGTTTTAAACTGTTAACGGAGATGTCACCTTGGTTAATGACTGCTACCCAGGCCCTAATTCATATAACAGAGGAAAGCTCCGAGGCAAGATCTGACACTGAGCGCAACTGAGGGAGAGGCTCATGGAGTAGAATCTGGAAGGAATTTTCCAGTCAGTGGAGTTCCATCCAAGGAAGTGCTATTTACCAGAGATTCTGAGGACCATGGTTAGGGCAGTTGTCTTCTCCTGTAGCAAGCCCAATCTGTAGGTTGTATGATGGTACATCGCATGCAATTACTTCTCGTGCCTTTTACACACATTTTTTAGCGCACGTTTTTACCACGATACTGCATTTAAAACGCATGCCAATACCACTCATTGTTTTTATGATTAAAAACAATGTATTTGTGGGGGAGACCCCCCTCAACGTACCTAAATTTGTTGTATTGGTATGAGTTTTAAATGCATATGCGCTGTAAAAATATCTGCGCTAAAAAATGCATTGTAAAGGCTTAGGGGCATATTAACAAGCCAGGTGATAAAATTATCGCCGCTTTAGCGGCAGAAAACTGCCGCTAAAACGGCGATAATGGGCTTGATAATATGCTCTATGGAATTCCAATTGAATCCCATGTTAAATGTTCTTCACATCTAACATGGGCTTCAATTGGAGTTCCATAGAGCATATTATCAAGCCCATTATCGCCGTTTTAGTGGCAGTTTTCTGCCGCTAAAGCGGCGATAATTTTATCGCCTGGCTTGTTAATATGCCCCCAAATGAGGTAAACACTTAGGGGCATATCAACAAGGGCTTTATCTCTGCTTTTTTGGCTTTAAAAGCCAAAAATGGAGAGATAAAACTAGCGCCCTATCAACAACAGGGCGCTAACATGCAAATTTGCATGTTAGCACCCTTTTTTTTTTTTTAGTTCAAAAGAGCTTTATTAAACAGTGAACAAATAAATGCAATACAAGATATCAATTGGGGAGAGAGGGGGAGATAAAAGGGGTAGGAAAGGGGGAGGGAAATGAGATTGCAAATGAAACATAGAAGAAAAATTGCATGGAAAAACAGTGAACATGGGCATTGAAAATAAATAAAGAAATTGTATCAATCCTGATCAAACAATAAGATACAAAGAGCATAAAAATGAAACAACGGGATAAAATATACAGAACGTGAAGGGGGTATCATGGGGGCTTGGGAACTTCTTGTTGGGCAGGCGATGGAAGGGAAGAGCGAGCAACACAATTATCTAAATATAGCGTAATGGGGAGCCACAAGTCTGCACGCTTAGCTGCCAATTGAACAGGGAAGACAAATGCATTATCAAGTCTATGGTTGTAACAAACATTATACCACCACGCTTTGAACGAAATGTTAGATGCATTTTTCCAATTGACAGTAATCTGTTGAAAAGCAACAGCCAAAAGCAAATCAACAATGCGAGCAGAAATATCCACATTACTCCAACTAGTGGACAAACTGCCCAGGAAAAGGTGAGTAAGAGAAAAGGGGATGCTAGTATGAAAAATAACATTGATTTGGGCCCACACCTGTAACCAAAAGTCATGTACGTGTTTGCAGAGAAATAGCATGTGTGGTAGGGTAGCATTGGGAGCATCACATGACCAACACTTATCTGGGGTAGTAGGAAATCGCTTATGTAGTGTAGAAGGAGTTTGAAGTAACCTGTTGTAAATAAAAAATAGGGATTGTGTCAACGAAGCCGCTCTGGAAGTTTTGCGCAATTTTGTCCAAATTTTGTCCCATAAGGATGTCGGCCAATCTATCCCAAGGTCATTTTCCCATTGAAGTTCAACCTTAGATTTAGGTCTGAGTAACTCGGGTGAGTGAAGGTATTTATAAAGAAGAGAGGCCTTGGGGGCAGTGCGAAGGAGGGAATGAAGTCGAACAGTAGGGGTGATAGAAGTAGAGGGAGGAGAAGAAGCCGAAAGTCGTAGGTAAATCTCCAGAACAGTAGTCTTGAGAAGAAGATACTTGGAAAAAAAGGATTTGGGTAAGCCGAAGGAGGAACAAAGATCATGAAAAGAAACAAAGGTAGAACCGGAAAAGAGCTGTGAAATCCAAATCAAGCCACGGGTTCTCCATGATTTCCAGTAAAAGGGTTTATTACCATTTAGGAGATATTTATTATGCCAGATAGTGGAAGAGATGAATTCAGCCACGGTCGTAGGAGGGCCAGGAGCAGCTGACAATAAGAGCTTAAGGGTATACTTGTGAATAGGAGTGGGAATCGACGAAGGCTTGCGGGAAAAAGCAAGATATTCTGCAAAAGAGAAGGGGGAGAGTAAAGTACGTTCAACCTTAAGCCATAAAGGGCAGGGGAAAGTGGAATCTTGTAACCAAAGGGAAGCTTGACGCAGCAAAAAGGCCCTCTGATATGCGGGGAAATCAGGAAAATTGACACCACCTTCAGAAGCCGGACGTATGAGCCTAGTCCGAGACATTCTTGGTTTTTTGGAGTTCCATAAAAACGAAGATAACGTTGAGTTAATCTTGGTAAAGAATTTCACTGGAATGGGGAGTGGAATATTGGAGAGTGTGTATAGAACAATAGGAGATATCATCATTTTGATAGTGTCGAGACGTCCCCACCAAGAGAGGTATAAAGGATGCCATCTTGTCGTGAGATCTGCAATCTTCTGTGAACATTTGGACATACACAAAGAAATAGTGTCTGAAATTGAGGGGGTAATATATAGACCTAAATATTTAATGTGGGACGGGCTCCAAGTAAACCGAGATTCAATAAATTCTTGTTTAAAAGTAAAATTGGATAGGGGAAGGATCTCACATTTGTCATGATTAAGTTTATATCCGGAGATAGAGGAAAACACTCCTACTTCAGTCATGAAAGCAGGGATGGATTCTGCAGGTTTGGAAAGAAAGAGTAATATATCATCTGCATATGCAGCGAGTTTAACATGCGAATCCGCAATCCGGAAGCCATGAATGGCAGGGTTTTGACGCAACCTGGAAAGGAAGGGTTCCAAAGCAAGGTTGAAAAGAAAAGGGGATAAAGGGCAGCCCTGTCGAACGCCTCTGCCTAGGTCAAAATAAGGTGAAATTTGACCATTAGCAAAAACTGCCGCTCTAGGATGGGAATATAACAGGGAAACTAAAGAGATGAATCTAGGACCAAAACCAAACCAGGTGAGGGTGTGGAAGAGATAGCGCCATTCAACGCGATCAAAAGCCTTTTCGGCGTCAAGGGCAATCGCTGCAAGTGAATGCTGGTAACGGGAGGATTTTGATAGGATATTAAATAAGAGTCTAGTATTGTCCGTAATATACCGGCCCTTAACAAACCCAGATTGCTCCTCTCCTAATAGGTCGGGAAGAAGATGGTCCAGTCGAATCGCTAATGTTTTAGCGAAAAGTTTGTAATCAATATTGACTAGAGATATGGGCCTATAATTTTTGCAGTACTGTGCGTCCTTACCGGGTTTAGGTATGAGGCAAATATGGGCGTCGGAAAAAGTCCCTGAAGAGGCACCACAAGAAATAAAAGTACGAAGTAAAGAGTGAAGTCGTGGGATCAGTAGTTTAGAAAAGTGAAGGTAGAATTCGACAGTAAAGCCATCAGGCCCAGGGGCTTTGTTGGGTTTGAGATGGTGCAGTGCAGTAAGTAGTTCCTGTTGTGTGACTTCTGATTCTAAGGAGGAAAGATCTGGAGGAAAGTCAGCTGGTGTATGAATGGTGGAAAAGAAACGATCAAGGGAACTAGGGGTAGGTTGGGTCTCAGAAGTATACAAGGTTTCATAGAAACGTGAAAATTCAGCAAGAATATCAACATCCGTATGCTTTAAATTATCATCAGAGTCATAAATAGATTCAATATTTAACTTATTATGCTTAATCTTCAAATAATTGGCTAGGAGCTTCCCAGCCTTGTTCCTACCCCCATAGAATTTAGCAGTAGATTTCAGCAGGTACAAAGAGGCATCTTCTGTAGATTTCTCATTAAACTTCATTTTTGCTGCAATGAGGGCTGTCAGGCTGTCAGCAGAGTGCGAGGTAAAATACGCATGTTCCAGTGTTTTAATGCCAGAAAGAAGATTTTTAGTAGACCTTCGGGCGATCTTACGCTTGTTCGCGACATAACTTATAATGAAGTCACGCGCTGCTGCCTTAAAAGCATCCCAGATAATGTGGTCAGGGAGGGTATCGTCATCGTTGAGGAGGAAAAATTCATCAAAAAAGGATGTAAAGGTGGCTGTAAATTTGGGATCTGTGAGGAGGGAATTATTGAAACGCCATCTCCTAGGGCCAACAGATTTAGGGAGTACATCAACATTAGTAAGGACAGGAGCATGGTCAGAGAGCAAAATCGGACCTATCTCAGAGTGTAGGAGTGACTGAGCGAGATTGTGGGAGAGAAAGATGTAGTCAAGTCGTGACTGGGAGCGGTGACAGGGAGAATAAAAAGTATACTCCCGCAACTTTGGATTGGCGAGGCGCCAGGAGTCTACTAGTTTATGTTGTGAAATTGCATGACTAAACAGCTTGTGGGGCTTGTTGGGGACATAAGGGGCTATGGACTTCCTATCGATAAAGGGATCAAGGGGTTGATTACAATCTCCCGCCAGAATAAAATTGTGGTCCATAAATTTAGTTAAAAGTGGAGAAAAATCAGCCCAAAAAGAAGGTTCGCCTGTGGTAGGACCATATACATTGAGAATAGAGACTAGAACACCTCTAAGTGACAACTTAGCATAGACCCAACGACCAGAGGTATCCGACTCATGGGTGATAACCTGGAGGGGAAGAGATTTGCGACAAAGAACTGCCACACCATTGCGTTTGCCATCACCTTGTGAGAAAAACAGTTCACCCACCCAACCACGCTTAAGCTTAACAGATTCAGCCTCAGTTAAATGCGTTTCTTGGAGGAATGCAATATTGACATTCAATTTGGCAAGATGTGACAAAATCCGTTGACGCTTAATCGGAGGATTAATACCCTTCACATTCCATGACAATATATTCAACGACATGTTATCAACTTATTTATAAAAAATGTAAGTGACAGATCCAATGAGAGATAAGCCCATAAAAAGTAAAAAGATGTTATTAAAATCAGTGAAATGATAGAATAAAATCCAAGGATAATAATAATATGAGTGCAATAAGATAGAAAAAAGAGCAAGTACAGTAAGACTAATAAAGAAGTGTGTTGAGAGAGAAAACAACCAAAGAGAAAAGAGAATGGGTGTAAGTCAAAGGAGAGATGAAGTAATAAGGAAATAAAATGTAAAGTGAGGAAGAAGCATGATCGAGGAAGGCAATAAAAAATAAAAAAAAGCAAGGAAAGACAGATAGAAGAGGAAAAAGGTTGTGGAAAAAATATTGACACCATTGAAACTGAAAACGTGACAGGAAAAATCAAGGTCTATAATAATAGAACAAAAATAGACATATAATAAAGGATATGAGGGATACTTACGAGGGGTGGGTTAGGGAAGGTACGATCAGGAACAGGAATATGTAGAGACGCACGGGGATATGAGGGGAGGGAGGTAAGGCCAACTGGAGAAGGCAGGACACTCGGGGTCAGTGCGGCGTCAAACCAAAGGGAACAGGGCGGATTGTAGGACATTGAACTGCGAGGGAAGAAAAATAACAGGGTTAGACAACGGCAAATGGCAGAAACAAAAGACATACATGGGATAGGACAAACCTAGAGATTATGACAAAAATAACGAACATTTCAGTGAGAAATATAAACTCAGCAAAAGAACAATTGAGTAATAGAAATCAATATTCAACTGAAGCTGGAGCAGCACAATACAGCATCAATAAGAGTCACGGTGGAAGAGAAGATGAAGGCCCAGAAAGTTCCATGGCATGCTGACAGCAGGAATTCAGGAAGCTTCGAAGTCGCGTAGGGTCCTCATATGTCGTAGTTTTATTATTATAGGTTACTTTAAATAAACAAGGGTGGAAGAGACCATATCGAGCGCCAAGTGAGCGAAGGTCAGGTCTCATATCCAAGAAAGCCTTGCGTCGATTTGCGGTAGCTCTGGCATAATCTTGCGCGAAAAACAAGGTGGAACCCGACCATGTAAGGCGAGGAGAGGCTCTGGCCGCTGAGAGAACCCTCAGCAGATCTGTGTATTCCAGGAAATACATTATTACACCTCTGGGTTTCACTGGCGCAGATGAAGAGGAGGAAACACGACCCAGCCTGTGGGCACGCTGGATGTTAAGCGATGTGTCTTCGGGCAGATGTAAAAGCTTGGGAAGAAACGATTTAAAAAAATTGACAGGGTCGCTCCCCTCGCATCCTTCCACCAGGCCGTAAAGGCGAAGGTTGTTGCGTCGATTTCGATTTTCCAAGTCCTCCACCTGCTTCTGAAGAGAGGAAACCTGCGCATGCAAATGGGTGGTTTTGGCGTCAGATTCTTGAAGAGAGGAGACATCACGCTCAACTGACGACACTCTTTCATTCATTAAAGTCCAATTGTCAGTAAGGACCTGCAGCTTAGCGTTGGTTTCCTCCATAAAAGGGCGCAAGGCTCGTATCTCTTCAAGGAGTAACTCCATCGAGATGGTCGCAGAAGATTTGGGAGGTGAAGGTGGATCTTTTTTTAGCCTCTTAGACATCGTTTTTGCTGAGAGCTGTGAAGAGGGTTCTGCGTGCGACGACATCTCATCAACAGACAGAGCCTGGGAGGCTTCAAGATGAGCCAGTTCTGTGAAGAGCTTGGAATTCTTAATATAATTGCGTCTGTGAACCTTAGTGGAACAGTCAGCCATCAACACACCTATGAAGCGCAAATTTACCAGGGATAATTCAAAAACTGAGAACGAAACAGGCACTTTGCGCAGTCCAAGGAACTTGAGAAAAAAGAAAAAAAGAAAAAAAAAAAAAATGCCAAGAACCATGAAGAGCAGAGAGAAGTCTCAAAATGGCTGCCGGGTTTGAGGAGAGCCAAAAACGACCATTGAATCAGGAAAGAACCATAAAAATAAAAAAAAGAAAGTCACCTGAAAGTGCTTGGTTGAAGTTGCTGTATCGCCTGCACTGCCTTGAATAACATGGAAATAATTAGAGTTCCAGGAAATTAATGCGCTCTGGACACATTGCTGAGTAGATCCCGGTCAGTTGAAGAAGAGAAAAAAAAACAAAATGGCGGTCGCGACCGTTTCAGATCCGCGACCGGGACCTGAAGGACAATAACACTTGAAGAAATGCCCTCACGGCGGCAAAAGTAACTTCAGGGCATGCTCGCCGTACTTATGCATCAGAGGCTCCCCTTCGGTGTGCGCAAATCACGCACGGAACCGCCAGCTGATCCTCGGTCCGACGGAGCGCTACTCCGACGCCGCCATTCCCCTCGGGCGCTTAGCCACGCCCCCCATGTTAGCACCCTTTTACTCTACGCTTCCCCTTGCATCTCTAATGAGATGCAAAGGGGGCAGTCCAGAGTAAAATAATAGGAGAAATGTCGCTAAGCGACATTTCTCCTATTATCAAGAATGTCGCTAACCCCGTTAGAGACAAAAAAAGCAGCGCTAACCGCGGTTAACGCTGCTTTTTTACGTCTGGTATTTTTCTGACTTAGCCATGATATCCTATGGAAGGAGGATATCATGGCTAAGTTTGCCTGTCCCTATCAACAAGTAACGTGAGATTATCGCTGGGTTTCCAGCGATAATCTCACGTTAGCCTGTTAGCGTGAGAATTTTTATCGCTATTGAGATAACCGTTGCTAATAGCACGCTATCTCAGCAATAAAAATTCACGCTAGCCGGCGATAATTATCCTAGTGCTAAGTGCGCTTAGAGATAATTATCGCCGGTTGTTGTTGATATGCCCCCATGTTGTAAAGTCTGTTTCCCCAATCTGTACAGCGGAGAGAGTGGGAACAGAGAGAGAGTTGTGGGGTAGCCCAATCCAGAGAACAGCAGTTTCGAATTTCTAACATATACTCGTTGTTTCCTGATGAATGCAGAATTTGCTTGAAAAGAAATTGGACCTAAAAATGATGAACTGAATAATCCCCCTGTTCACACGTTGTTGATTACAGATCCTGAATCTCACAAGGGGTTATTGGGATGCTCTATTGTTGTTCCTTGGGGCACACTTATGGTTTCCAACTCAATTGTGGAGTTCAGATCATTTCTGGGCTTTGTGCTCAATATGGGAAGATTGTACAAAACAAGCATACTGGCCTACTCACATGGTTTGGGCCAATACCCAGCTTCACAGTGGTCATGAGCAGAGATAGGTTTTTGATGTTGCACAGTATGCTCTGCTTCAATGGTAATTCTGCAGCATTGGCCAGGGCCCACCAAGACCTTGACAGGTTGTTCAACAATCTGCCTGAATTCAGCCTGCCAAACACATGTCTGCCAGGTTTCCAGACATTCATATTTCTGAAGAGAATATAGCAGTAAAGTACTCCTGGATCTTGTAGAAAGTGTGACTACAGTTCAAGTCATACATACCAAAGAAAAGAGCTTGTTATGACATTAAGATTTACATGCTATGTGAAAGTTCTGCTGGTTATGGATGTAGCCTGAGAGTATATAAAGGGAAGGACTCCATTATAAATCCTGCAGGTTGTCCTTCCACGCCAGCAATGAGTGCAGAGATTGTATAAGAAGTTATGAAATCACTCCTTTATAAAGGGTATAACTATATTTGCACAAATTTCATACCGAGGCTGAGCTGTTCAGCAAGCTATACAAAGGTGGAAATGTGGAATGCAGTACAAGTTGATGTTACCATGAAGGACTCCCAGGCGAGTTTGTAAGAAACTCAAAAATGCCCAGAATACTGAATTGTATTTCAACTAAAAGCTTGCAGTCAAATTCTCAGGTTGACAGGATGTACACTTGGTCTCTACAACCCATGATGAGACCACTCCCCAGTTCACGGTGTGGAGTCAATTTGGAGAGGTTCACAAGCCCAACTTTATAACTGATTACAACAATTACATGGGCTGAGTGGATAAGAATGACCAGGTATTAAAGCCGTATTATGGGAGTCATAAAACTCACATGGTATAAGAAGTTGTTTGACCACCTGATCTTCTTGGCAACGTACAATACATTTGCCACCAAACACCACAGGAAGAGCAATGTATTTTATTGTATTTCAGTTGTCTGCAAATGAGTGCCTAACTCCTGTAGAAGTAGTAGCCTCTACTTCATCCGCTGTAGAGAACATTGCAATGCTGCAGGACAGGCACTTTAACAAAAGCTTTCCTGCAAAAGAGAAACAGAGTCAACCATTTTGTTTATGCAGAGCTTGCTCAAAGCAAAGAATGCAGCAGGAAAACGGGTACTACCGTCTCCAGTGCCCATCTCAGCCAGCCCTACATTTTCCAACTTACCTCACTTTATACCACAAAAAAGTGTGTTTTTTGTGAAATTGATCGAAGTGAAAATGTCATACAGATAGTGTGTACCTTTCAATGGGTGTTCATGGATAAAAACCTTCCATAGGTCACTAGTTGACTAGGCAAATAGCCTTTTAAATTGTTCTCTCCAGTATGGAAAATCTTAACAACTTGATCATCCTTATTACCTGCCTGCCTCTATCATCCTACAGCAGGAGGTGGGTGATTTTCTGTCTCCTGTATGGCAAGTGCATTTCCAGTCAAATCACTAGACATAAAGGTAGACAGAACATTAGCCACATTGTCAAACGGGTACCCTGTGATCAAACACTGAAGCCCTTAATAGTTTTGGAAGGGCTCCTTAGGACACTTTGGACAGTCTGCCCCATCATATTTATCTACATTTCAAAGGCCGGTGTGCTCACACATTCGGAGGAAGTTAGACAAAGTCCCGAAGACATCCTTGGACCCCTCCTATCTTACATTCACAAACAGGAAGGAGCTGGATTTAGCACAGCCGGTGCACTAAAGACACATGCAAGACGCATCTTCCTAAGCCTCAGGTGGGTATCAGAGGAGGCATTTGTAAAGGTTCACTTGGCATTCATATAGCCTCACTCTGGGCTTTGAAGGCAACAGAGTCATGAACAGGTAGTAAAATATTAGTCTAAGTCTTTTCTTTGGGATGCTGTGAAACTTGTACTTAGGTAGTGGATGGCCTCCCAGGAAATCAACCAAATGCAGATAGTTCTAAAAATGAAATATACAGACGAGCCCAGAGTGGTGTGACATGCGTGGTTCCCACAATTTGTTTTTGCACTATGAAGGCCTTGCAAGCATCACATTTGAGAAAAACAGTAATTTTCTTCACATTTCTTTGAGTGAATGTTCCGGACTCTGCACACATCTACAAAATTACTACCTTCCAGCATTTCCATACCTCTCCCTCTAAAAACGCTATTCTACTAGTGTGGCTAACACCCACAACACACAGACCCCAAAAAGCACTGTTCAGAACGCAACTGTTCCTGTAAGAAAAAGAATAAGACTCAATTTGGTTCTAGGGGTAGCTGTGGCATTTGGGCCTTGAGGAGCCCAGGGTAATGTGCCTGTGTGGATACCATGATGTTTTCTTATCCAAAAAGCCCTGCAAACCTTAATCAGTGCCTAAACTCTTGTATTTTTCTCTGAATTGTGTGAGGGAACATTCGGAATGTGTGTGGATCCACAAATGTCCTACCACCAGCATTCCCACATGCGTCCCTTCAAAAACGCTACCACACATGTGAGGCTGCGCCTAGCACAACTGAAAGAATCAAACTAGGGTCCTTGCAAAGTCAAAATGATATTTGAATGGTCCATGGTTTGGGTTTCATCTGTTCCTGTTCATGGTAATAGGCCCAACACTTTTAATGTGTTTAATGGGAGATGTATGATGACAGTCAATGGTAGGAACGTTTTTGGATCCCCAAAAATTACAGTACTTTGTCACGGAAAGGTAGGGAAAATGCTTGTTTTAGTCAAAGTTTGAGCTTCCGGGTAAGAAAATGTTGTGTGATCCGCATGGGTCCCATCATCCTGGACTCTGCCTTGGTATCTAGTATTAAAAAATGGCTTGGTGTGGTAGGGTTTTCCTGGGTGTCAGTTGAGCCAGTGCACAAAATTCTGCAGCTACCTACATTAAAAAAGCAAAGGGTCAGTTTAGGTTGAAAAAAATTGATCTATGCATGTGTGGCCTTTCTGATCACGGACACTGGGGCAAACACAAGCGGCTACCCTTTTTATTGGAACAAGTATGGGAATGCGGTTGGTAGAAACTTTGTGGATCTCCACAGATTCCATAACTTCCTCTCAGAGAAATGTGAGACAAATGTGTGTTTTTTGCCAAAGTTTAAGGTTTGATCGGCATTATGGGTACTAAAAAGTAGGGTATATCCAAACAAACTAGACTACACTTGGCTTTGCTGGGTGTTTGGTTTTCAGAAAGGGCTAGGTTTGGTAGGTTTACCTGGGTGGCCACGGAGCCAGGCACCAAATCCACATGTACCCACATTGCACAGTACGGCTCTGCTTTGAGTGGTAAAACTTTGTGTTTGGGACCTTTCCTGTGACAGGTGTTAGGCCCCACACACAAGTTGTGCACTGTTTTAATTGGGAGACACGTGGAAACACTGTGGGTAGGAATAGATTTTAACTCACAGAAATGTGAGAGAAACTTGTATTTTTAGGCAAAGTCTGAGGTTTGCGAGGCATTCTGGGTATACAAAATTAAGAGGATCCACGCAAGTGACACTAGCCTGAAATCCTCTGTATGTCTAGTCTTCATAAATGTCTATTTCAGGTAGGTTTACCTGGTTGGTGGCTGCGCTGAGGCCCAAATTCCTTATCTAAGCATATTTTAAAACTATTTTGCTTCGTGAAATATGATGTCTTCTGGTTGAATTTTAAGAAGTAGTGTCACTGCCGCTAGGTCCAGCCCCACGAGTAGAGTACCATTTTTAGCAATATAGATGTGGGAACACAGAATAATAGATCATTTATTATTATCCACGGGAATTCTCTTCATTTTTTGCTTCCAAATGTAAGCCAGGGTGCAAAAAAAATGGACAATTTGCTAAGTACCCTCTTAATCACATGATAGTATGGGCAACCGTAAATACAAAGGTATATAAATAACCACTGTTTCTAAACTCAGTTTCTTGTGCACATTTCAGAAATACATAGGTTTCATTCATTGGAAATGGGGGTCTCTAATTGCAGAGGTATGCACCTTGTCCAAGTAGGGACCCTTGCTTCTAGTCAGGGTAAGGGGGTTACACACTTCAGATAACCCCTGCTCAGTCCCTTGGTACCTTGGCACACGCAGACAGGCTTATCACAAAAGCAATGTGTAAAGTACTTGAACTCAAAACACACAGTTACACAATGAAAACAACACAAATGGACACCACACCAGTTTAGGAAATAAATAATTTTTATCTGAACCAAACAAGACCAAAACAACAAATATCCAACATACATGTATCAAAATATCTCTTTTAGAACAGTTACTTCAAAAATAGCACATATAGAAACAAATAGCTCCACTTGGGGCTATTACAACGTTGGGACAGGCATAAATCCAAAGTACTGCAATGACCACGAGCTGTGCTGCGTCGGGCATGGAGTTACACAGACCCCAAAACAACAGTACCTTGGAAACTAAGACTATGGATGGTGCACGGCATCATGGAGGTGAGACGTTGGTGCCGCAGTTGCCAGGTTCCCTGGTTGCCATGGGGGACGCGGGGCATCGTGTCCCTGAGGAGGCAATGTGTTGGAGCCGGCCTTGTGGCGTGGTCCTGTTCCCCCTCGCTGAGCCGCACGAGGTCCCCTGCACCACGGGGCTCCTCCATTTTGGATTGTACATGACTCTGCGCACCAGCCTACGTGGCCCCGCTCAACTCGGCCTCGGTCCCAGCGAGGCCCGACATCAAGGCGCCAACCCCTGGCCAGGGGGGTACCACGTGAACACTTCCCCACTCCCGGCGGAGGGCAGTATCGATGGGACCCCTAACCGTCCTCCCACACCTAGGTGCGATCGCCCCACAGCTCTCTGGGGCCTGGCGCCTCTCCTGCTGGGCGTCTGGCCGCTCCCGACCCGGCCTCTCCGCCCCCCGGGCGCAAGGGTCCGGACATCAAAGGGCTCCGGACCTATATCTAGGGCGACCCTGCAACAAGACAGCAGTTGTATCCCGGAGTCAAGAGCCCTGCTGATCGGATCGCGGCTGACCCTATGGAGAAAGACTCATCCTGGAACCACGCTCTGAGCCCTGCTGACTACGTCGCGGCTCCACCGTGCTTAAAGACCTTCACAAACCTTTGGGGCCCTGCTGACGCTGTCGCGGCCTGACCTTGTTGAACTTGCCATCAGAGCCCAGCTGACCTCGTCGCGGCTCGACCGAAGCGGACCTACCACCGGAGCCCTGCTGACTGTGTTGCGGCTCGACCCAAGCGGAACTACCACCCGAGCCCTGCAGACACCGTCGCGGCTCCCCACATCCGAGCTGCTTTGAGACCAGCACCTGCCGCTCCGGTCCCCGGAGCCACCTTCGGCCTAACGCAAGGTCTGGCGCAGAGCTTCCCCGTACCAGGCTGGTACCAAGACTGTCCCGCTACCCTGTCCCTACCAAGACATTGAGACTCTTTCTAGATCTTTTGATCTCCCTGTAAATATTTCGAATGTGCTACCATTGATAAAGTACCTAGATAAGCAACTGATACGGAGTCCTGTGTGGTGGTGTTACTGGGCCTAGTACGATCATAGGAGAAGGACCTCTCCTAGGAGGCTTCTCAGCGGCGCTCGGCTATAACTTTGCGGTAGGAAGGTGACCCGGAGCGGTCCTCCCGACTCCCCGGTGGTCCTCCTTCCAACACAATGCTTCAAGTCCAGGACAGGGGAGGTTAGGCAACGTTGTGGGAGGTGTCGATTCCGATGAGGCGATGTGAAGTCGAAGAGTTGGTGAAGTCACTAACGTCGGTTATTGGCTCCGCAATAATGGGATGCAGGTACTGGTGGTGACAGCGTTGATGTGATCGCTAGCATCGGGATGGCCGAAAACTGCAGACGGGGTAGTGCGTTGTGTACTTCATGAGAAAAGCCCCTGGCCTTAGTGCAGGTTGTGGCGTCACTGGCAGCATCACTGACAGCCTCAGAGTTGTTTTTCTTGCTTTCCTGCATCAACTACACAATTTTCAGGGCCCAGGAACTGGAAATGGCACCCTTTGAATGCAGGAGTCCACAAAGGATTCCAGGTGCTGGTCAGTGGGTTGCAGGTGAAGTCATTGTGGTCCTGCGACTTCAGAACATGAGGCAAACACACACATGCCCTTGGAGATTCTTCTTCAAGCAGGTTCACAGCAAAGTTCCAGTCTTTGTCCTCTCCTTGGCAGAGGAAGCCACTGCAGGCCAAACCAACAAAGCACACACAGCAGAGGGGCATTACTCCTCCTTACAGCTCTGCAGCTCTTCTCTTTGGCAGAGGTTCCTCTTGAGTCCAGAAGTGATGTAATTCTCTGGTGTTTAAAGTCCAACATTTGTACTCCATTTGTTTTGCTCTCTTTGTGGCAAGGGACTCTGAGCCCAGTCTAAGACAGTTCTGTCCTCTCTGGTACAGCATGACCACAGGAGCTGGAGACAGCATTGTGGAAAGGAGACACAGCCTATACAGGTGAAAGTAAAACTCCTCCCACTACTGTAAATGCAGCCATGGTCTATTCTGTTCAGCTATGACTAACCCAGGAAAGGTAGGACACACCTAAACCCCCCTTGTGGCTGTCTACAGAGAATCACATCCCTAGCCCCTGTCACTCCAAAACTAGACAGTCAAACAGCAGAGGCACACAGAATGGTTAAAAAAGAAAATGCCTACTTTCTAAATGTGTCATTTTCAAACGCACTTTTTAAAAAACATCTTTACTAAAATATGTGTTATTAATTTCTTAGTTCAGAGAGCCTAAACTTTATTCATCATCTTGTCCCAAATTGAAGTTATACTTGTAAGATGTTAAAAGTATCTCTAATTCTATCCTATGGGACAGATAGCCTTTCAATAGTTAAAAATGAAATTGGCAGTATTGCACTATCAGGACATGAACAAAAACACACCTGCACATGTCCTACCTTTTAAATACACTTCTCCCTGCCCATGGGGGTACGTTGGGTCTACCTGAGTGGTGCCTTACATGTAAGAAAAGGGAAGGTTAGGGCCTGTTAAGTGGGTGCACTTGCTAGGTAAACATGGCAGTTTAAAACTGCATGCAGAGACACTGCTGTGGCAGGTCTGAGATATGTTTGAAAAACTACTTGTGTGAGTGGCTCCATCAGTGCTGCAGGCTCACTAGAAGCATTTGATTCACAGGCCCAGGCACACTCAGTGCACTTTACGAGGGACTTACCAGTAAATCAAATATGCCAATCATGGATAACCAATCAGAATCACAATTTACACAGAAAGCATATGCCCTGATCAGCAGTGGTAAAGTACCTAGAGTCCTAAAGCAAACAAAAACAGGTCAGGAAAAATAGGAGTCAGGAGCAAAAAAACTTGGGAATAACCCTGTAAAAAGGCCATTTCCAACACCATGATACCCATTTTTTCATTCATTGCGTTTTACCATATGAATTGCTGTATAGTACGTGCACTGTGAATAATTGTTGTATGCTGCAGATCACCTGGCTCTGGTTATTGTGTGTTTTGAAAGACCTTCTAACTCTATAAACCCACTCAAACAGAATCGTCTGTGGCTGTGAATAAATGACCTTGTGGAGCTCCACCTTAGCATTTACTTCCATAGCATCTGTGTGCTTCTACAAATAGACATGGATAGCACATTCTCATAGCGCAACAGGAGCGGAGCACACGCCTTGATAATGCAAAATCAGTTATAAAGATTGATAATCTACTGGTGCAGGAGCAGGGTTAGACACATGGACTGGTTGCTGAGTGGAATATGCTGAAGTATTTTATTCTAACTGCTGGCCTGATAAGAGCATATGTTATGAGGTTAAATTATACATGGATTAACATAAATAAGCCTCATTAAATTGATACAGCATACATATTAGATAGCGGTAATATTTAGACTTATTAGGTGGTAGAATAGACAAGCAGGATAGGTATGTTTGATAACATTTGATACCGGTTTGGCTAACCTTCATCATGCTTTTCATATTAGTTGCTGAGTTGTTTATACCAGATATGATCAATATGGTTCACATAGAGTATATGACTATACATTTTAGGTTGTCATCTATTTGTGAAATAGCACTTGTGTGCGCATACTGAATTGGGGCACAAGTGTGAAGCTACACGTCATCATTCCCTGCAGATAGGAGATTCTCTGACAAGTTTCTCTGACTTCTCACACTCCCTGCCTAAGAGAGCATTACCCAGGCAGAGGGTGAGACACATCTGCCAATTCCTCTTTTCTCTGAAAAGGATGCAATTCCTTTTTGAAATAAGGGAGTTTAAAGGGGTTGGCCCTGTTAGACCTGGTTCGTTGGCGTTGTTCCCCCAATGTTTTGCCTTCAGACCTCTTTTTTTTACTGACTTCATTTTTGCTGGCCTTAGTACTCGGTACACTATAACATTGCTAACCAGTGCTAAAGTGCCTGTTCTCTCTGCTCAAACATGATAACATTAGGCTTATACCCCAAAGGCATATTTAATTTACTTGTGAGTCCCTAGTAAAATGCACTACATGTGCCTCTAACTTATTAATTTTTTAATTTTATTTTGCTTTTTAAAAAGAAGGGGGAGCAATATTACAGTACATCACCAAGCTGTAGGTGGCAACAGGTACAATGCTAAATTCATACAGATATCATAAAGTGCATAAAATGCAACCAGGTAAAAAGACAAAAGACCTTTCATAGAATATGTGGCATATAGTACTCAAATGGTGCAAAAACAGAAAGAAAAGTCCCAGAGTGTAACCCGTATAAACCATGTGCAGCCTACACATAAACTGAAGTAGCTACACACCCGGTATTGATTTGAGGAAGGAGCACGGATTGTTCTAGGCACGAGAATTGAGTGCTGTGCCCTTATCAAGGAGTCATTGTCGTTTACCTCAGACGTACCGTATATTAAGGATTTACTTGGAAATACTACATTTATGTTACTGGTTCTTCTAGAGACGGATTCTCATCGATATAGACAACGGACCGACTGTGATTTTGAGATTCACTCTCAAGCATGCCCTGACGATGTTCAATTTGTTGAACGAAACGCGTTGGCTGAGATGCTCTCTATATATGTTGGATAACTTCAATGAAGACTATTCCTATGGAAAGAAAATTGACCACTTGGTGTGACTTTAACTGACTTTTTGGTAGTGCACTGCTCCAATCATTTTCAAATTTTGTCTATCTGCTCAGCAGTTTGTGTTCCTTAACGGCGGATAAGGGAGCATTTTTGTGTACACCTACTACAATCATATTAGTATTCATACTTTATGGGAACACAACAAAGAGGTGCGGCATTTGGAGTCCGGCGTTAGTTCTTGTCCTTTTACATAAACTGAAGTGACAGCCTGTACAGACCAAGGGACCCATGAGTTGCAGATAACAACAAGGAGCATCAGTAAATCTCAAGGCAGAGGCCGGCATTATACATTCTACAACCATGTAGGCTTACATAGAGGTAGCCCCTTTCAATCTATAATTCCCACCGTTCCATCATAAACAAACAGAATTGGGGTTAAAAACTGTCAAAATAGAGGCATATACAGTTAAAAGAGGCAACATATGACAAATAGGTCTCAGTCATCGGGGTTTTCCTGAGGAGGTAGAAATATGTTCACAGAGGGCCCTCCCCAACTGACCCTGTCTCCTGTCTGCCCAGCTGTATATCACACTATCCATTCAGTTAGTGATGGGCAGTCATATCCGGCTCCCCCACCTCTCCGCTTTCCACCCTTTGCACTAATACAAGTTGACTTCCATATTATGTATTGCCAAGAACCTAGACCTCCATTTGACAAAAATGTGGGTCACTGGTTGAGCCGATTTGATGCAATACACATCTGTGACACTGCCACACAATAAATACCATATAAGATACTTTTTTTGCCAACCCACTGCCTACGGTGCTCTTAACCACCCCTAGTCACTAGTGGCACCATCAGCAGAGTTATTTGAAATCATTCCCCAATAATAGTCCCAATAAAAGTGCCCATCTGTCACAAATGGGGGTCTAATGCCGGACATGTGGAAAACATATGTACACTGTTGGCCTATACTCCCCCACAGCAATCGCACCAGTCGTTGAGTCTCCAACCCCATTTGTAAAATGTCTCTGGGTAAAAAAGAGGTCAACTATAGTCTTGAAATGCTGACCTTTCAACCCCAATGTCAGCAATACTTTATTGCCAATATCAAGTGATTCCTGGAGTAGTAGAACGTTTACCGCAAGTTTAGATTAACACTTGGAGATTTGAGCTTCCAAATCATCAGGCAAATCTTCTACCAATAATTTGAATATAGCCCCAATCCCCCTTGTCAATAGCTTCTACAAAAGGGATGGAGTTGGTTCTTGAGCATGTTATTAATATAAAAGCCTGAATCTGTAGATATTTTAAAAAGTGTGGCCTAGTTAGTGCATACTTTCCTTGAAGTTCCCCAAACAAATGTAACTGGTCTCGCTCATAAAAATCGTCCAGCAGAGTAATACCACTCCAAGCTCAGCTTCTGATAATTGTGTCATGGAATATAGAAGCAAAATCTGCTGAGCCCCAAATGGGTGTGTAATAATTATATCTAGTAACACTTGGTCTCTTATTCATTTGCCGCCATAAACTATATGCCCCTTGTAAAATCTTAAACATTGTTTTTCATATTAGCTCGCTTCAATATTTTTAAACAAGAACCCCTTGGCCTCAATACCCCGTATTAGCTCATAGGTCAGTGGGGCTTCAGCTAAGCTTAAGTCATACATACTGCTCATACTCAAAATACCCATGTGTTGCAGCATACAGGACCAATAATAGTATGTAAGATTCGGAACAGCCCATCCTTCACGGCTTTTGCTGAGTATCTTGTATTTTGGAGGTTCTCCTCTGCTTCTTGAACTCCCAGAGAAAACTAAAACACAAACTTTCAAATTCAGTGAAACATAATCTGCTAATTTCTAGTGGGATGGCCCTAAATAAATATAAAAGTTTTGGCAAGATTGACATTTTTAGTACGTTGCACCTCCCCACCAGTGAGAGGCGAACATTGTTGATACTCCCAAGCTCCGGTCCTATATTCCCTTCGAGGGGGATACATTCAAGGTGATTAGGTGGCCTAAGTCTGGTGAGATCCGGACACATAAATATGTAGTCTCCGCAACCACTCGAGGATCCCTAAATACAGTATCCTTTTTACAAACCACCTGCAAATTCCCCTCATTCAGTTTATACCCAGAAAATGCCCTGAATTTCTTTGCTTTTTTTTCTACCCCAATTAGAGCCTTTTAGGGGTCTGCAGTAACAACTGCCACATTATTCAGGTAAGCCAGCATGTTATATTCCACCTGACCCTCCATCACCGGGCAATCTTCAGGTTTTTCTCCAAACGTGCAATATACGTAATGATATACAAGGCAAATAACAATGGTGAGCATGGGCACCCTTGTCTCGTCCCCCTAAAAATGTGTATTTTTTCAGATTCAATCCCCATAATTCGTAGCTTTGCGCTGGGGGCCTGATGAAGTGCTTTAATGGACTTAATAAAGCCAGGGCCAAGACAATACTGCTCGAGTACCGCCCCCTCCAGAAAAACAATTTTGTCTTAGTTGCATCTGCAATATCGAACAGTGCAATCACCCTTCTTACGTGATCAACTGTTCCCTGACCTGGTATAAAACCATGCTGTCGGGGAGACACCAAGAAGGTGATCACTTTGAATAGCATAGACTTTGGCATCACAGTTTATTAGAGATATTGACATGTAGGACCCTGGATTGAGTAGGGGCTTGTCTTTTATTTTTAAATACAATAATATTAGCTAGTTCCCATGAAGAAGGATCCTCCCCGTGTGTTTTTAATAACACTGTAAGCATGTCTTTCCAGATATAGCGCCTTATACAGCTCCAAAGGTAGATTATTAGGCCCCATGGCTTTACCTGGGGCTAGTGAATTGATTGCTTCTGTTAATTCCTCAGAAGACATTGGGGAATTCAGAATGGCTTGGTCTTCTGCATTAAATCTGGCCCTATCTGCTATTTGTAGGATCTCATCATACCCAGTTTGAAACCTAGCTATATCTTCCAAATACAGGTTCTCATAGAGAACTTTAAACACCCCGACTATCACCCAGGGTGTCATATTTGCACCCTTTGGTATCCTATAAAGCTTCTTTCGCTTTTTCCACCTCCCTTTGTTTAATACATAATGCAAGAATCCAGCATTATCTCCTTATCCGTATGCACTCCCTCTTATTGATTATACAATTTAGCTGCAACTTCTTTGCTAAAATATTGAGTAATTCTAGCCTTTAAAACTCTGATATTTTGTTGTACCTTGGTGTCATTAAGCCTCTTGGTCGCTACCTGATTCTGGTGCTCTTCTACCAGCAAAGGTTCACTACACAACACCTGTATCTCAATGGATTTCTGTTTTTGTTGGTGCAAGGTGTAGCTTAGGGTTTCACCACTAATTCCGGCCTTTAGTATGTTCCAGAGTACTGTGTCCTTAGCAGTGCCCCTAATAATCTCTAAAAAATGTGGTTACTTATTAATGCAAATAGTCTAAACAGTCTGAGTTAGAGAGAAACTTTAAGGAAAAGTCCAATTAACATGTGGCTTAGAAAAGCCTGCCATCTGGACTTCTAATACCCGTGGGTTATGATCTGAAAGAGCCCTAGTGTACCTCTCAATTGCAGCCTGGCCACTAAGTGAAGTAGAAACCAAAACATAATCTAAACTCACTAATGTTTTGTGTGGGTATGAGAAAAATGTATATATACTTTACATTTATCCCAGACATTCCATGACTTTCAACTAGCTAGTGAAGAGCTCTAAACAAAATGGGTTTCCTCCCATTATATGACTGGGGTCCTGGTAAATCCTCTTAAACATCTATATGTACATTAAGGTCCCTTCAGAGTAGGAAACGGTTGGCCAGGTTGTCAATTCAATATTTGAATAGTCAAGCACATCAGCTTCATCAGTATGTGATCCACTGATTGACCCCACCATGCACCGCCCTGCTCCCATGTAGCATTCTAAAATAACCCACCAATCCCAATTTATCAGTAGAACTCTGAACTACCAAGTATCTAGACTTATCAGAAAGTATGGCAACCCTTCTAGATGATGGACGTTTTCTTATGCAACCCATAAATGTCAAGCCAAGGTCAGAAAAATGTCCTCTCTTTGCCCCAAGGTATGTGAGTCTCCTGAAGACACACAATATCCGATTTCATCAGCCTCAAGCCAAGCACCATCCTGTCTCTCTTGGCGCTATAATTTAGGCCACACACATCAAATGTACAGATGCATAGCTTGCTAGCTCATTGCAACCTACTTTAATTGAGTCTTTTGAGTTAAGCCCAATAGAACATTTAACTTCTAGTATGTGCCAAAGCCAAAATAAGTCAGTTCTAATATTTTTTTGCTGCAAACTTAAAACGCTGGCCTTATCTGCTGCAGAAGCATCGGATGCCCTGTGCCTCCATCAAACCCCACATCCTCCTCCCTCTCCCACCCTCCTTCCCCAACCATCATTCAACCCTCCCCCATTCCTCTATGCCCCTTCCTTTCCCCAGGCACCCAGCCACTAGGGGCAATTGGGACTCCTACGTGCATAGATGGTAAGGTGCCCTCCTCCCTGTACCAACTCACTCAGAACATAAACAAAAGCTACCCGATTAAGGCCTGCCTCACCCCGCCCTCTCAAAATGTTTAAATCAGCTATTCATTTCTGGATGGGACGATTGATCATCACTTAGCAACAATGCAGCAAAAATTCACCACAAAACAAATATCAAGTACTGTCAGCAACAGGCCAATCCTCCAGCAAAAAGAAAAGATCATCAATTGTAATCTCCTAAATCAATAAGACACAATTTAGGTCCCAAGGAGGTCCTTTTCTTTGATTTCCAAAGTGAAGAAATGGGCCCTATCCGGAATAAGGACCTTCAGTTTGCTTGGGTTCATCAAAAATACTTGAGCCCCTTTATCCTGAAAGGCCTGTATCATTTGCCTATAGCACCACCGCCTCTCTGCGGTAGTGCGGCATAAATCAGGCCTAACAAAAATAAGCATCCATCACGTGTACGCTTCTGGTCTGGTTGTGCAAGTTAAAAAACTGCCTGCCTAAGCAAAAGGTTTTCAAAGAACACTATGATTGCCTTAGGCTTACCACCATTCTGCAAATGCTGAGGTTGCTGTTTAAATGGAAACCTATGAGGGTCTTTGAATTTCCAGATCCCATTTCCAATTGGCCACTTCTGGAAAGACAATTTTGAACACTCCCACTGTGTATTTTTTTTCATTTTGACCCTCTATGCCTTCTGCAACACAAAGCACCCAAGAATTGTTGCGCCTAACCCTGTTCTCAAACTCTTCAAGCTTCCAAAGGGTGTCAGTCATATGCCACTCATATGCCTCTGTCTTCTTTTTTGACTTGCCACCTCTCGCTCCAGGGTAAATACCATGTATTCAACCTCAGCCATTCGTTGTGAAAATTCAGCACAGGATTTGGCGACACTGCAAATAACACCCTTTAGCTTCATATTAGCAGTTTTAGCACTGTGGCTGTCGGCTTGGGTATACTCATGGTGGACCATAATTCCTTGGTATGTTGCTTCCATTGTGGCCCCGTCAGGGTGGCATGCCCGCCCAGACTCCTTGTCATCCGTCATATGTCCTCCAAAACAGGGTATGGTCGAGTAATCCCATTTCAAATTGTCACTGTACTAGCTGCAGCATTGGGCTTATGCTGGGGTGTCCTTTTCTTGATCGTCAAAAGAAGGCCTAATACCCAGGTGTATCAGATATTGGGGTCTGCCCCTCTGAATTACATCTGCCCACATCACTTAAGGCACCACCCTGTGACCTTCTTCTGTGGCCACCTCCCAAGTATTCTTCATCCTACTCTGAGCAGTCCGACTGATCCAAGAGAGAGAAACCATGCTGTCCTACTTCACAGGATGGGCTAGCCTGACTGTATTCTAGCCTGTGCAAAGGCGGAGACTGGGTCTGTATCATGCCCTTGCCATGCTTGGCCTGGGAGTCTGACCCCATACTACCACCATCATCAGGGACAGGGCCACCTCTTGATCGCTATGTACATACTACAATTGGCCTTCACCTGATTGGCACATTTAATTTACGTATTCATCCCTAGTAAAATGGCACTGCATGATAGCCAGGGCCTGTAAATTAAATGCTGCTAGTGGTCCGGCAGCACTGATTGTGCCACCAACCTAAGTAGCCCTCTAAACATGTCTCAGGTCAGGCCTTCCATTGCAGAGCTTGTGTGTGAAGTTTTAAACTGTCATGTTGACCTGGCAAAATAGACCTTATACCAGGCCCAAACCCACCTTTTTAAGATGTGTAGACCAGCCCTAAGGTACGTCCTTGACAGCCCCAATAGCAGGGTGCAGTGTATTTAAATAGTTGGACATGTACTTTTAAGTTTTACATGTCCTGGTAGTGAAGAACTCTTAGATTCATTGTTCACTACTGCACTGTCTATATCTCCCAAGTGATAACTGGTCTTTCCCCAATGATGCAAAGGCCTCCTCAGTTTCAGGATGGCCGATGTCAGTGTTGGATGTTGTTCTCTCTGGTGCCTCAGCTATTAGTAAGTGTTTTTCATAGCAGCTGGGGCTCCGGGATCCACGGCAATTGCGCTTCCTCCATGATGTGTCCCTCCTGGCACAAAGGGGTCACCTTCACTTGGGTGAGGTCCTTAATTTCATGGTGTCCCCCTCCAGGGATAAACAGGTCACTGATTTTTCATGCACAAGGTTGATAGCCTTACTTCATGGTGTCTCCTTCGTGGCACAAGGGGGTCAGAGACTTCTCTGCACAATGGCCACAGCCCCTATTTCACTGTGGCCCTGTACTGGAACATGGGTGTCTATGACTTTATCTGTTCAGAGGAACCCAACTAGACCAGGTATTTCACACTTCGCTTACTGGGGTCTACTCAGAAGAGTCCCCACTGAGTTTTGCTCCCTCCAGATACTCTCCTGCTCTTTACAATGACCACTCATCCTGGGAGGCAGGCTCGAGGCTGGTGCTCCAGGCTCAGAGAAAGTGGTTTTGATTTCGGGGTTGATAGCCCCTCACCCAGCAGTGAGACTAGCAGACCATGGTGCCTAGTCCAGGTCTCATCAGCAAAAAGTCTTGGTGATCTTCACCCCTGTTGAACAGTGCTGTTGAACAACTTTTGGTACTCATTCTCCCACCTTTACAGTTACATTTCAAATAAAAATGAGATTTAGCGTCTGAGCCTTTGAAATTCGAGCTGTGGGTATTCACTCCCATGAAGTGTCCTCTCCACTGCCTTGCCATTTGTGAGAGGGAATGTCTGCCACAGCAATATTAGCTCCAATTCTGACTGCAAAGCAGCACCAGCCAAGGGGGTAAGTGTAGATCAGTGCTACGCAAGCAAATGATGGACGGAATGCTGAATAAATCATACATTCACTCCAAGTCAACAGATCTGTCTTAAATCCATCATTTGTTTGCTCATCATGTCACCCCAGTTTAAACCCAGCCATGTGCAATTCAGTCTTGACCCTGTGCCTCATGGGAACAGTCCAGACAGAACTGCCAAGCCAGGTCCTCCCTGGACCGGAAACAAGCATCCTGGGACCTGGGTATTACCCTTCATCAGCCAGGCTAGCTTGAATACAGTGGCACAGTGAGCAAGGGACCCACGTCTGGGCATACCCATTCAACTTAATAAGTGTAGATCATACTTGGCTGTCAGCCTCCAGGTGTGCTGGAAGTAGGAAAAAGGGAGAACATGCAGCACCCCCATGAAAGTTGAAAGAGTTTAGATGGGGAATGAACAATAAAGAGCCCAGTCCTATGTATTTTCTTGCTACCGCATTTTTAAAACTATTTTCATAGAAGGAAACTCATCCCCCTGTGCCATTAGTCTGATAATATCACTGCCCAGCAACCCAACTTTAAAATTGCTCCAGCACCACTGGGCTCCATTGAAATATACCTCAAATGTTCCAAGGCCTAAGCCTCTCTCTCTCTTTCGTGATTCCCTGGCCTAACCGTGGCAACCTTATCAGACCCACCATCTCCTTCACAATGAGCCCAGGCTCCACTGATCATCAACTTTACCGGGAATCAAACAGACTTTTGATGTTCACAGAGAAAGCTTGGCTCCCTGTCTTCCAGTGTGTGGTTACCCACCACAGCCCTCGTGTAATGTCAGCAATCCACATCACCTTTCTGGGGTTTGCCGTCCTCACCTCTACTAACCTCACTAACCTTTCCATGCCCTAGGCTTACAGAATGGGTCACCCAGACTTCCATGTTATGCACCATGGACAGGCATAAATACATACCAGAGACACACACTGAAGTATCATGTGCTGTTCGGCGCTATACGCATTCAACATGTAGGTCAAGGGTGTGTTAACACAGCAGTGGATCTTTTCATGAGTATACTAGTAGCCACCACTCCAATGACACATGTAAAAAGGACTGGTCCAACCACTTATCACTATTAAACACAAAATGGGTCTGCTGTCACCTCTGTGCTTGTGTCACCTAACCCCTGGTAAGGGGCAGTAGCCCTGTTACCACTATGAGGTTAGTGCTTGGTGCATGCCTCCTGGTTTAACAAAGTTGCATTATCATGAGACAGGCCTTGGTCATGGCCATACAGATGACCTGTGCTCACCCATGACCAAAAAACAGTACCAGGAGATGGCTATCAATGCAGTTGAGGCACTCAGGAAAGGGGTGCATGATCGCCACCATACAGGAGACTTTTCAGTCCCAACAATCTTATATCTGATTGTAATTGTGAGATGTAAAGAAGTAGTCAGGTATGTAACTAGATGTGACTGGCAGTGGTGGACTAAATTAGAGACCTCTGATTGGCCACCAGTATGTGGCAGATCTCTTCAGTTCGTCAATGCCTTTTCAGCTGGTGATAGTATGTGGTCTGTTACAGGTCTGGGTGGTGGTCAAGACCTGTAACAGGTGTTTTATTTGATTGAAAGAGGCTTAAGCAGTGTAATTGAATTTGTTGTCAGCCAATATACACTGCAATTTACTGCCAATCGCTGAGTGCTATTGCATTAGTATATATATGAATTCACAATACAATATAATATACAGGCTTGCCATAGGTGAGCTGTTGGGCTTTTCCTTATCAATGAGCTGTAAACTCTGGATTGTACTTGAAGATGTGAGTATCCCCCTGGGTTGTGAGATTATGTATTTATCTTGGAAATAGCCATGTTTTCAACATTCTTTTAAAGTGTGTATGCTCTTGAATTTTTTAAATCTTGACTGACACAGCTTGGAGGCCTGTACTGAGAACACACTGCCTCCTAAGAATTTTTTCATTTGAAAGTGGTATGATGATCCTTGCTACAAGTCTGGAGCTCAGTGTCCTTCTTTGTATTGCTTGAGTTCAATTTGTAGGAATATTGGTCGTTTTCTTCAGGAAGCTCTGTGGACAGTACCAACTGCCTTAAACATTGATCCTCTACCCCTAGGTAGTACGTGGATACAAGTAGCCAGTAGCGTGATTGAAGGGTGAGAGTCAGGCGTTCTCCTAAGTAAAGGTGGAAAAGGAGTCTTGCTGCAAGATGTTAGAGTAATTATATTTTGTGTATGATTAAACTGGGTGCCCCAAAGTTCAAGCAGTTGGCATACGCTATTTCAAGCTCCTAGCTGTTGTTGGTATTGAAATTATGGAAAGATGTGAAACAGTGTTATGTAACCTTCTTTGCAACCTTGCTGGCATGTGGTATTGAGGACAGGTCTGAATCCAAGGTTACACATAAGTGTACAACTTCTCTCGAGTTGTTGGAGAGGCCTTGGGTTCTTTGGGTCGTATGGAAGCATGATGGTATTTTTGCCTTTATCCGTAGGTCATGATCTCTGCCTTTGTGGTGTTGAGCTGATGGTGTTGACTTGGTTACTTATCAACCATATATCTATAGAGAAAAGGAAGTCAAGTTTTGAATTATAGAAGTCTTCCAGGGTATCAGTTTTTAGAATGATAGGCATATCATCTTCCCAGTTCTAAATCATGAAGTTAAATGATTTATTCAGGTCTAATAATGGGGTTAGGTAGCTGCTGAATAATAGAGAACATATAACGGACCCCTGAGGCACTCCACATTGTTGGGTGTTAGGATCTGACATGAAATGTTGTAGGCATACAACATTGAACTGCGTCAGAGGTAGGTAGTAATCCATTTTAGAGCACTTTCATGTTATTCCAAGACAATGGAGCTGTGGTATCAGCGTGTGGTGGTGGATAGTGTCAAATGCAGCTTATAGATCCAGAAGCAATAGGCCGGCAACACCCTTCTAGTCCAGCGTAAGCATTACATTCCTATGCAGTTCACTGTTTCTATCACTGCCTGTAAAGTTATGAGAGGTTTGGATACAACTTGCCAGGACTTGAAATGATATACCAAAATTGCTTGTGATTTGTTTGATAGAATCTGAGTGATTTTCTAGACCAGTCTCCTTTTCTACTTAATCGCAAGTGCAATCATCTTCATTTACTCAGGTTTATGGTGTTGCAGGGATTCTGCTGATACACAGAACTATGCGAAGAACCCCAGGACCTCAGTGAATTGTGGTGTACCAGAAACTCACCTCAGAACCCAGAACCCAGTATCCGGCTAGCATAAGTGTCCCATTCGTTATCCGAGATTTAGCTCGGCGGTCCCAATGTGTAGACAACCCAGAACAATCGACTCAGTACATACTCAGGAATGGTGGGAATCGGAAATACCTGTTCGTATATTATTCTCACATCAGTCCACAACAATAATCAACAGAGACACGTTGTAAATAAAAGGGATTTATTTTTATAGACCACGTGTCCTAAGATGCAGTACTTTGGCTAATACAAGCAGACAAATGATTAATATCAAAACCAGCAACATAGTTACAATACCATAGAATATAAAAGGGGTGATCATTTTATAATGACAGTGGATACTACCACCTTCCCTTTACTAAGAAGCTAATATTATTATTATGCTAATAGAAGGTCTCTTAGGCTTGAATAGGGGACCCCATACCTCAAAGATCAGCTTAGTGAAATCACATCACAGGAGCATCAGGAGTCTTCTCGCAGGAAGGCTCGTCTTCGGTCTGAATAATAAACATGATGTCTGTGATATTAAAAGCACTAATTTTCAGGCATTTGCAGCTGCGCGTGTGTTATGGCTAAATAGTGGGCCGATCAACCTAGAGTGAAAAACATGCATTGTGTAATAACCCAGACTGTTTGTCACACCATGTACAGACCAAGGTCGCTGCGCAGAGCTTGGGATAGTAACAACAGATCGCGCTTGTGTGAAGCAAGTCTCGAGTCAGCAGTTTGTTTTAAGAAATAACATGTAAACGCAGTGCCGTGTGCAAAAGCAAAAAGATGGCTTTCTAACATCTAACGTGGTTATGCTAACTTAACAATGCCTGTACGTATTCAGAGAGAACTCACTACAATGGTGCATAGTAGAAATTTAATTTGGCAAACCTGTTTCTTCCAGACATTTTTGGCTGCAATACACTTGCAATGGTGAAAGTTTTCTTGTATGGCTATTTTGATTTTTTTCAATGAGGGCAGCATCATTGGCATACCCTGGAGAACTGGTGTGCAGTGCACTGTTGGCGACTGGAGGATATCTCCTTCACCTTTTGGCACTCGCCCTCTTCTATATGCAGACATAGAGAGGCAAAATGCTGTCAATCACAATGCATGATACTTCAGTCACCAAAGATGTGGTCCGATCCAAAATGTGAGTTAACCTCCAAATACACAATGGCTGAAAGGGAGCTGGCCTTTTGCCCCTTCTCTCTAAGACATATACAGTATTTTGCCATGAATGGTGGAAAAGGCATTGCCATGGCCCGACATGGGTTTTATTACACTAAGCATTCCCGGGGGGGGGGGAGATGGCTGCAGATTGGAGGCCAGTTTTTAAGAAAGTTCTTGGTGCCTCTGTCACTTTCCCTAGCACCTAGAGGTAAATTCCAGCAGGCACGGGGAGGCTTCATGAGGAAGAAAGAGGGAGGAAGGGGGAAGGCTGAGACAAAGAATTCAAAGTTAGAGGATGACAGGAGAGAGAACAGATGGATGAAATAGAGATTTAGCAAGGAGACAAAGGAAGTAGGGCTGGTCTGAGCTTTTTTGCTTGGGCTGCTTTTCCCCAGTACAGCCCAGGCCATTGAACAGAAAACCTAACAAGCATTTGCAATGCAATAGGTCTCGCATTTAGGAGAGTTTGAGCTTTTGGCATTGTAAAATCTTTCCGTATACTCAAGAATAGCTTTAAAGAGGAATGTAAAGCATGTAAGAGGACTGTAAACCTCGGTTGGTCTTTGATGCGTGCTGCGTGGCTCCGTGGTGCTGTGAATGAACATGGCTCAGTACAAAGGAGGTGGAGGAAATGAGAGTTGAGGAAGAAGGCGAGCCCTTTTATCTCCTTTGACTGATAATTAAGTGCTGAGATAATTCTCTCTACTTCACTTTCAACTGACGAGGATTAGAGAACTGTTACTGTTAGCTTTTTAGAGACACCTGCATCTTTTCCAATATAGATTTTGGCAGGTCTCCCAGGAGTATCCCTTTGTATTGCACTTCATGGGTTCCTCTATAAAGGACTTCATATCTTTCATCTAGTGTCTCTTGCAAAGAAATATTGAAGACAACTTAAAGACAATGTTGAGCCTTCTTAATTTTATATATTTAGTAGTAGCCTCATTGTTTCTTGGAGATTTGAGAATTCCATGTGTGGATCCTAAATGCAATTAATCAGACACGTGGTGCACAGGTATATATATATATATATATATATATATATATATATATATATATATATATATATATATATATATATATATATATATTCACTGAAAAAACCATAGGTTTCACACGCGTTATAGTTAGGAATTAGCATTTAAAAAACCTTGCTAATTCACTTAAAAAACCATAGGTTTCACACATGTTATAGTTAGCTGGACATTTCACTCGTGAAAAACCATTGAAATTCCCCCGTTATAGTTAGTGCAGGCAACTATAACTCACGCGACCGCAATCCTCTGCTGATGACATCAGATATTACATCACTGTATTTAGACACTTATTTACCCATGTCTTCTTCCATTAATTTTTAGCTATACATATATTACAAATATTTTTTTTTCAGAAAGACACATATGTCATCAGTGATGTAATATCCGATGTCATCAGCAGAGGATTGCGGTCACGTGAGTTATAGTGTACACATCACTGTGGGTGCGCGCATTCTCGCCGCATTTTAGAAAAGTCATGAAGGATCTGCGTATGGTGTACGACGGCTGCGTGTTTTTCAGTTACATCATATACATTTAATATCACGTGATATGCGCGATTGGTATGCGACCAGTCTGCGACTCCTGCTTCCACGCATTCGCAACACATACGCATTACGGTACGAGATGTTTGTGCGGTTTCAGGTCCTGCGTGACTGGGGCGCACTGGGTGCGTGACTCCCGCAAAAAAAATGTATGTTCCAAAATGATATGTATGTGTCTTTAATATACATATTAAGGCAAGAGATTATGTAAGATATTCATCAATATAATATATTTGTACTTATAATAAACGTATATTATTTTTAAATATATTTTCGCAAAGTCAGGTGCGTGCATCGTGAAGGCAGAAAACCAGGTCAGCAGAGCTGCTGTAGAGCCAGAGAACCAGGTCAGCAGAGCTGCTCTAGAGCCTAAGAACTAGGTCAGCAGAGCTGCTCTAGAGCCAGAGAACCAGGTCAGCAGAGCTGCTGTAGAGCCAGCGAAACCAGGTCAGAAGATCTGCTTTAGAGGGAGAGAACCAGGTCAGCAGAGCTGCTTTAGAGCCAGCGAACCAGGACAGCAGAGCTGCTTTAGAGCCAGAGAACCAGGTTAGCAGAGCTGCTTTAGAGCCAGAGAACCAGGTCAGCAGAGCTACTCTAGAGCCAGAGAACCAAATCAGCAGAGCTGCTTTAGAGCTAAGAACCAGGTTAGCAGAGCTGCTTTAGAGCCAGAGAACCAGGTCAGTAGAGCTGCTCTAGAGCCTAAGAACCAGGTCAACAGAGCTGCTCTAGAGCCAGAGAACCAGGTTGGCAGAGCTGCTGCAGAGCCAGAGAAACCAGGTCAGTAGAGCTGCTTTAGAGGGAGAGAACCAGGTCAGCAGAGCTGCTCTAGAGCCAGAGAACCATGTCAGCAGAACTGCTTCAGAGCCATAGAACTGGGTCAGCGGAGCTGCTTTAGAGCTAGAGAACCAGGTCAGCAGAGCTGTTGTAGAGCCAGAACTAGATCAGCAGAGCTGCTCTGTAGCATAAGAACTAGGTCAGCAGAGCTGCTCTAGAGCCAGAGAACCAGGTCAGCAGACCTGCTGTAGAGCCAGAGAAACCAGGTCTGCGAGCTGCTTTTGAGAGAGAGAACCAGGTCAGCAGAGCTGCTTTAGAGCCAGAGAACCAGGTCAGCAGAGCTACTCTAGCTGACACTGACTGACTGACACTGACTGATTGACACTGACTGACACAGATTGACTGACACTGACACTGACTGACACTGACTGACTGACACTGACTGACTCTGACTGACACTGATTGACACTGACAGACACTGATTGACTGACACTGACTGACTGATACTGAGTGACTGACACTGATTGACTGACACTGACTGACTGCCTGACACTGACTGACTGACACTGACTGACACTGACTGACTACTCTCTACTACTCTCTCTCTACTACTCACTCTCTACTACTCTCTACTACTCACTCTCTACTTCTCTACTACTCTACTACTCACTCTCTACTACTCACTCTCTACTACTCACTCGCTACTACTCTCTACTACTCACTCTCTACTACTCACTCTCTACTACTCACGCTCTACTACTCTCTACTACTACTCTCTCTACTACTCACTCTCTACGACTCTCTACTATTCACTCTCTACTACTCACTCTCTTCTACTCACTCTACTACTTTCTACTACTCTCTACCACTCACTCTCTACTACTCTACCACTCTCTACTACTCACTCACTACTACTCTCTACTACTCACTCTCTACTACACTCTCTACTACTCTCTCTCTCTACTACTCTCTACTACTACTCTCTACTATTCACTCTCTACTACTCACTCTGTACTACTCTCTACTACTCACTCTACTACTCTCTGCTGCTCTCTACCACTCACTCTCTACTACTCTACTACTCTCTCTCTACTACTCACTCTCTACTACTCTCTCTCTACTACTCTCTACTACTCACTCTCTACTACTCACTCTACTACTCTCTACTACTCACTCTCTACTACTCTCTCTCTACTACTCACTCTAATACTCTCTGCTGCTCTCTACCACTCACTCTCTACTACTCTACTACTCTCTCTCTACTACTCTCTCTACTTACTCTCTACTACTCACTCTACTACTCACACTCTACTACTCACTCTCTACTATTCACTCTCTACTACTCACTCTCTACTACTCACTCTCTACTACTCACTCTCCACTACTCACTCTCTACCACTCGCTCTCTACTACTCTCTACTAATCACTCCCTACTACTCTCTACTACTCTCTCTGCTACTCACTCTCTTCTACTCACTCTCTACTACTCTACTACTCTCTACTACTCGCTCCACTACTCACTCTCTACTATTCTCTACTACTCACTCTACTACTCTCTCCTACTCTCTACCACTCACTCTCTACTACTCTACTACTCATTCTCTACTACTCTCTCTCTACTACTCACTCTCTACTACTCACTCTACTACTCTCTACTACACACTCTCTACTACTCTCTACTACTCACTCTGTACTACTCACTCTCTACTACTCACTCTTTACTACTATCTACTGCTCACTCTCCACTACTCATTCTCTACTACTCGCTCTCAACTACTCTCTACTACTCACTCTCTACTACTCTACTACTCTCTCTACTTCTCACTCTCTACTACTCTCTCTCTACTACTCTCTACTACTCACTCTCTACTACACACTCTCTACTACTTGCTCTCTGCTACTCGCTCTCTACTACTCGCTCTCTACTACTCTCTAGTACTCACTCTAATACTCACTCTCTACTACTCACTCTCTACTACTCACTCTCTACTACTCTCTCTCTCTACTACTCACTCTACTACTCACTCTCTACGACTCTCTACTATTCACTCTCTACTACTCACTCTCTTCTACTCACTCTACTACTTTCTACTACTCTCTACCACTCACTCTCTACTACTCTACCACTCTCTACTACTCACTCGCTACTACTCTCTACTACTCACTCTCTACTACACTCTCTACTACTCTCTCTCTCTACTACTCTCTACTACTACTCTCTACTATTCACTCTCTACTACTCACTCTCTACTACTCTCTACTACTCACTCTACTACTCTCTGCTGCTCTCTACCACTCACTCTCTACTACTCTACTACTCTCTCTCTACTACTCACTCTCTACTACTCTCTCTCTACTACTCTCTACTACTTACTCTCTACTACTCACTCTACTACTCTCTACTACTCACTCTCTACTACTCTCTCTCTACTACTCACTCTAATACTCTCTGCTGCTCTCTACCACTCACTCTCTACTACTCTACTACTCTCTCTCTACTACTCTCTACTACGCACTCTCTACTACTCACTCTACTACTCTCTACTACTCACTCTTTACTACTCACTCTCTACTATTCACTCTCTACTACTCACTCTCTACTACTCACTCTCCACTACTCACTCTCTACCACTTGCTCTCTACTACTCTCTACTAATCACTCCCTACTACTCTCTACTACTCTCTCTGCTACTCACTCTCTTCTACTCACTCTCTACTACTCTTCTACTCTCTACTACTCGCTCTACTACTCACTCTCTACTGTTCTCTACTACTCACTCTACTACTCTCTCCTAATCTCTACCACTCACTCTCTACTACTCTACTACTCACTCTCTACTACTCTCTCTCTACTACTCACTCTCTACTACTCACTCTACTACTCTCTACTACACACTCTCTACTACTCTCTACTACTCACTCTGTACTACTCACTCTCTACTACTCACTCTTTACTACTCTCTACTGCTCACTCTCCACTACTCATTCTCTACTCCTCGCTCTCAACTACTCTCTACTACTCACTCTCTACTACTCTACTACTCTCTCTACTTCTCACTCTCTTCTACTCTCTCTCTACTACTCTCTACTACTCACTCTCTACTGCACACTCTCTACTACTTGCTCTCTGCTACTCGCTCTCTACTACTCGCTCTCTACTACTCTCTAGTACTCACTCTACTACTCACTCTCTACTACTCACTCTCTACTACTCACTCTCTACTACTCTCTCTCTACTACTCACTCTGCTACTCACTCTCTACTACTCTCTAATACTTTCTCTCTGCTACTCACTCTCTACTACTCTCTACTACTCACTCTCTACAACTCTCTACTACTCATTTTCTACTCCTCTCTAATACTCACTATACTACTCACTCTCTACTACTTACTCTAATACTCACTCTCTACTACTCACTATCTACTACTCACTCTACTACACTCTTCTAATCACTCTCTGATACTTTCTCTAAAACTCTCTACTACTCTCTACTACTAACTCTCTACTCTCTATTACTCGCGCTCTACTCTCTACCTCTCTACCTCTCTCTCTACTACTCTCTACATCTCTATCTCTACCTCTCTACCTCTACACCTCTACCTCTCTAGCTCTCTGTACATGCACACATATGCACATATATATATATGCATATGCATTTGTATGTATGTGTATATATATATATATATAAACATATAAATATAAACTGCATATCTATATAAATATAAACGCATGCAAACATATACATATACATATATGCATACATATGCATGGTATGTACATGAAAGTTTGAAAAACTCTAATACAAGCAAAGTGTCAGAGCTCACCTTCAGCTTCTCGCTGGTTACCGTTGTCTTGCACAGGAACAGAAGTCGCTAGCTTCCCGACTCCCACTACTAATCACTCCGCCCCAAGAAATGTCTTTGGCTCTAACTGATCAGCAAGGGGGAAGGGGGAATTTGGATAAAATAATAAACGATAGAAGAGACTGGTTCTGGACCTTCTGGTTTTCCTATCTGGAATTCTTCTTCAGCTATCACTCTGCCTTCTGAAGACTCCTAAGGGTAACTAAGCACACAACAAATTATTATTCCTTCTCTACTCTATTCTGTCTCTTTTCTTATCTTCTCTTATGATTTTTCTACCTACCCAGAATCCTGAACTCTATGCCTCTCTTCCTGTTCAACTCTGCCTTTTCTTCTTTCTTGTTATTGATGTCTCTAATTATCTGTAAAACATATATCTTTTTATTATACCTATGTATTCTTTGTTTTTTAAAACATCTTCTAACTCTTTCTCTTTTAAACCTACCATTAATGTTTCTGTGTGTGGCCTTCTCTTTCTTCTCGTGATTTCTCTTCTTTCTTTTCTTGCCTCTTGCTATTCTGAAAACTGTCGTCTTCTAAATTAAGCCTTTTGTGCTTTTAACTTTTCCTGTTTGCTTCCTCTCCTTAGGTTACTGTGGAGCTGCTATAACTCTGGTAAGTCTTTCTCCTTTCTTTCCTAGTTAACTGTTGGTATTGTCTATTAATTTTTCCTTAGGAACCGTTTCTCAGTAAATCCTATAATGTTTTTCATTTTCTGTTACAGGACTCTGTATGCTGATCTCTGCTGACCTTGGTAAGTGTTATACTTATTGCGTCACCAAACACTGCTTACATTTTAATGTGAACGAATAATCTATCAGTAATTCACTTAGCTTTCTTCGGTTTTCTTTTCAGGTGCGGCTGAAGTCTTCACTCGTTTTTTCCCTGTAGAGACGAGGTGACTCCGTACTCGACTCCCGGTAAATAGCCCACTATGGACTCTAGCGGCTTTTCTGACCTCTTCGGTAAGTATCGGTTTCTTGACTCGGAACTACTCTCAAGCGTTACTCTGGAAAGCTTCTTGCTCAAAAAATTCACTTCAGAACTGGGAACAAACTCGAACACGTCTTCTCTGAGGAAATGTCTTGGTGAAGTGCGCATTACTTCAGGCGTGCGCGCGTCACATCGTCTCTCTGGATTTGTAAACAACTAGACCGCAGACCCCAGCGCCTGAGCGGCCATCTTGGAATTGCGGGCATGCCACAAACTCGACCATTGAAGCCCATTTGAAAACGAAACGCCTATTGAACTAAGTTCCTTGCGCTTCGCTTTGGGACTCACATTAGGGATCCTGACAGTACCCCCCACCAAGGGTAGTCCTTCCACTCTGGGCTTGGTTGGATTGCGCTGATAAAAAAGTTTTATTAGCCTAGGAGCATGAACATCTGAATCTAATTCCCAAGACCGCTCCTCAGGACCGTAGCCCTTCCAATCTACCAAATAATACAGTTTACCTCTGACTAATTTTTAGTCCAGAATTTCTTTCACCTCAAACTCCACTCCTGTATCTAGCTGAATTGGGTTTGGAATCGATTCTTTTCTCAAATTAGGAACCGCCTTCTTCAAAAGGGAAACATGAAACACTGGGTGAATTTTGAATTGGGAGGGTAAAGTAAATTTTTAGGTCACTGGACCGATCTGCTCTGAAATTGGGTAAGGGCCGATAAATCGTGGCTGAAATTTTCGGTTCCCTTTTAACCTTACATTTTTTGTATTCAACCAGACTTTATCTCCTATTTCTAGTGGAGGAGGTTTCTTTCTTTTCTTATCTGCGTACTTCTTATACTTTTCCTTAGCCTTTACTAGATTCTTTGATGCTATTTCATTTACTGAATTTAAATGAGCTACCAAATCCTTGACTGCTGGGACTCTGAGCTCTACATCTTGTACTGCTGAATTTAGATGTCTACCATAGTTTAAGTAGAACGGGGAATATCCAGTGGATACATTCTTCGCGTTATTATGAGCGAATTCTGCTGTCCACAAGTAGTCCGGCCATTCTCCCTCCTGTTTCAACAAGAACAACCGTAAATATTGCTCCAATTCCTGGTTCACCCTTTCCGTTTGTCCATCCGTCTCCGGATGGAAACTGGTGGAAAAACGAGTTTCTACTCCTAACCCTTTCATAAAAGCCTTCCAGAAATGCGGAACAAATTGGGTTCCCCGGTCTGATATTACGATCTTGGGAATTCCATGTAATCTGACAATCTGGGTACTAAAGTGCCTTGCTAACTGTTTTGCTGTAGGGATTCCCTTTAAGGCCAAGAAGTGTGTCATTTTCGTGTATGCATCTACTATTACAAGTATTGTATTTGTCCCTTGACAGGATGGTAAGTCTGTAATTAAGTCTAGGGTGATTGTATGCCAAGGATGAGGAGGAATGGGCAGGGGTTGCAACAGCCCTTGAGGAGCGTGCCGTTCTGATTTTCCCTGAGCGCATATCTCACAAGTCTTTACATATTGTTCTATGTCTTTACTCATCTGTGGCCACCAATATTTTCTTTTAATTAGATCTGCTGTCTTGAACTCTCCCTTGTGGCCAGCCAACAGGTGATCATGGCATTCCTGCAAGGCTTGCTTCTGCAATGCTGTAGTCGGCAGATACAATGCACCTTCTTTAAATGGTAATTCATCACAAATTTCTCTTCCAGGTTCTAGTTGCTCCCATTTCTGCATTTCTTCTGGGGTTAGAGCTTGGATTACTTTTTCCTTAAAGTTCACTATATCTGTGGCGCCTATAATCTTGGTATCCGGTATGATTACTTGAGCGCTTAGTGGACTTCTTTCTTCTCCGGTTCCCAACCTAGACAAAGCATCCGCCTTTCCATTCTGTGCACCCGGACGATAAGTTATCACGAAATCGTAATCGGCAAAGTACAGTGACCAACGGAGTTGGCGAGGTGTCAAGGTTCTGGCTGACTTCAGGAATTTTAAGTTTCGATGGTCCATGTCGACTGTTACCACGTGGTGGGCCTCCATTAGATAATGTCTCCACTCCTTGAAGGCATCTTTTATTGCCAGCAACTCTTTTTCCATAATCGTATAATTGATTTCCGCTGGTGTCAATTTCCTGGATCGATAAGCCACCGGGTGTAACTGGCCCGTTACCTTATTCCTTTGAGAGAGAACTCCACCAATCGCAAGTTCCGAGGCATCTGTCTCGACATAAAAGGGCTCCATCGGATCGGCATGAAGGAGGATAGGCGCAGTGGTGAACTCTATCTTCAAATCTTTAAAGGCTTGCTCTGATTCCTCCGACCATTCGAATCGTGTCTCTTTCTTCAGTAGTCATGTCAAGGGTAGAATTCGTCGGTAAAATTCTCCAATAAATCTCCGATAGAAATTTGCGAACCCAATAAACGCTTGGACTTCTTTCACACAAGTGGGTGACTTCCATTCTTGTACGGCCTGAATCTTCCTTTTGTCCATATGAATTCCTGCTGGCGAGATTACAAAGCCCAAGAACTCTACCTGTGAAACTCCTAAAGCACATTTCTCCAACTTGACAAATAGTTTGTTCTCTCGCAGTTTTTGTAAAACTCCTCAAACCTGTGTTTGATGCTCCTGCGTATCCTTTGAGTAGATAAGTATATCATCAATATACACAATTGCACATTGATCACTGAATTCACTGAGCACATCATTTATGAAGTGTTGAAACGCTGCAGGCGCATTACACAACCCATAGGGCATCACCTGGTATTCAAATAGGCCCAAGCGTGTCCTGAAGGCCGTCTTCCACTCGTCTCCCTCTCTCACTCGAATAAGGTGATAAGCTCCCCTTAAATCCAACTTCGTGAACATCTGTGCTCCTTTGATCTGGTCCAACAAGACGGAGATAAGGGAAAGAGGATACCTGTTCTTCTTTGTTATTCGATTTATGGCTTTATAATCAATGCACTTTCTCAACTCGCCCTGCTCCTTCTTAGGCACAAAAAATAGTGGCGAGGACACTGGCGATTGGGAAGGACGTATAAATCCATTGGCCAGGTACTTGTCAATATACTCCCTCAGGTGATGATTCTCTTGTTCCGTCAAGGCGTACACTCGACTGCAAGGCAAATTCGCCCCTGGCTCCAAGTCTATTTTGCAATCGTAAACTCGATGAGGCGGCAGTTGCTCAGCTTCCTGTTCGTTGAAAACGTCCTCAAAATCTTGATATTCTTGTGTAATTGTTTGCGTATTTATTACGCACACAGAGACTCCAGCTGAATATAAGGCGTGAGCCGGGTTCTGTTTACTCATTGCCTCATAAGCCCGAAAACAGTTCTCTCTACAATATGCTGAGTTCATTTCAATTGTTCTGTTGTTCCAATTGATTGAAGGATTGTGCTCTGTGAGCCAAGGAAGTCCCAATATGAGTTGAAATTGGGGGGCATCAATTAAATTAAAGTGTATAGCTTCTCTATGCCCATCTTCTCGAATCAGCTCTACTAACTCTGTGTGACTCGTGATTGGCCCTGAGGATAGATTGGTACCATCGATTGCTCGAACTGGTTCACTTCTAGCCTTGGCAATTGCTTGCAGCCCAATCTTAGCCACGAATTTCAGATCGCAGAAATTACCTGTGGCTCCTGAGTCCACCATCACAGTCACTCCTTTCATTATTTTTTCACGAAATCGGATTGTCAAAGATAAAATCAAATGGGGCGAAGACGACTGTAATGTATTCGCTAGCCGATGTTCCTGAGGAGTTGATTTCTGATTCGCATCCACCTGTACAACTCCTTCTACAGGTGGTGCTGCGAGTTTTCCTTCGGCTTAAATGGACCCTTTGGCTTTCTTGGACAATTTCGCACAAAATGTCCATTAGATCCACAATACATACATAAGATGTTGGCTCGTCTTTTTTCCTTCTCCTCCTTTGTGAGCGGTCCCCGAATCGTTCCTTTTTTCATAGGTTCAGATCCTGTGGTCCCTTCTGTACTCCTTCCTGTTTCAGCCTTAGCTCGGTCGAATCGCGGAACCGTACTTCTGTACTCTCGTCTTCTCTCTCCCCTTCGCTCTCCCTGCCTGAAATCCAGTTCTAGCACTAGGTCTATCAGGGCGGAAATTTCAGTTGGACGATTCGGCATTTGAGCCAAACCATCTTTTAGTTCATCTCGCAGGCCTCGATAAAATATTGCTGTCCTCTTGTTCTCTGGCCAATCAGTCTCCATTACAAGTTTGTTGAATTGAGCTAGATAAGCCACTAAGTCTCTATTTCCCTGCTTCAATTCCAAGAGTTCGTTATCTACTGCTTGAGAGATACTTCTTCGGTCAAAGATTCTCAGAAATTCTTTCTTGAACTCATCAAAATTCTGCAATAATGGATCATCTCGTGAGACTATCGGCATCGACCATGCCGCTGCATCTCCACTTAAATATGACAAAATGAAGGCTACCTTGGATTGCGCATCAGGAAAGATAGAAGGGCGACACAAGAAATGAAGTGAACATTGTGTAATAAACACCTGCGCCTTTTGTGGGTCCCCACTAAATCTCTCTGGCGCTGCCAACGGTATCACTGGCGATAAGGAATGGATTACTTGTGTTGTTAGCCTATTTGCGTCTCCCATTGATGTGGTGGGACCCTCCCTTCCAGTTGAATACGGTTGTCTTATCCTCTGTGCTAATTCTGCTGTCTCTTTCCTAGAATTCATGACCTCCTGCCTTAGACTTTGATTCTCTTCCTTAACTCCTACCAATTCCTTTTGTATTGCCTCTAGGACTGACCCTAAGGTCTGTACATTTATTCCCTCAACCATTTCTTTTCTGTTCGGGTGCAAGATTAATACGTGGGCACTTCACTCTGTCAGAGCTCACCTTCAGCTTCTCGCTGGTTAACGTTGTCTTGCACAGGGACAGAAGTCGCTAGCTTCCCGACTCCCACTACTAATCACTCAACCCCAAGAAATGTCTTTGGCTCTAACTGATCAGCAAAATAAATGAACTGGTTGAAAGCATCGTTGGTGTGGCCTGCTTGACGCTGCTGGAGGAAGTGTGCGTTTTTTCTGTGGATTACTAAGAGGTGTCTGACACACCTCAACCGGGCCCCGAATCCGAGAGGCAGAGGCATTCTGTGTGTCAGGAACATTGTGGAAGTTTAAACTTGTGAAGAATGCCCGCCGGCTGCGATATGAAGCATTGACGAAGCTCTGATGGAAGGGCCAATTTGTGAGGCCCGTCCGAACTTGGGACATGCACTTGTATGCAGCCAGGGTTTTGCAAGAGGAATATTCCTCTGCACTTCATGCTTGATATCACCTTGAGAGGCGGACTATGAGCTGCAACGGTGGTCGTGGGATTTCCCTGTTTAGAACTGTGGCCAAGGTATGGAACTTTCCTTTTATTGCTTGTTGGCACTCTGGACACAGTGAAATCAGTGAAATTTTACCAATATCGACATTGGGAACCAGTAAAGCATTAAGGACAGATGTGAAGCATTGTGGGATATGAAGTCCTATAACAAAGTCAATAATGAAATAAAATGTGTCAACGAGGGTTAACATTGAATGACAACCACTTGGTGTAAAGGATGAACCTGAAGAATAATGAAAAGTTGGTACTTACCCTCGCTGCGCAAAAATGTATTAATGAGTGATGCATTTTTTTGAACACTTGAAAAAGATTCTGTTCCTTTAATTGGAGAGATTGTCCTTTCTCAATGTCTAACAAGTTACGTATTTAAAAGCTAACGAACCCACCGTAATATTAGCTTGGCATATGATTAAGAGTCGCAGGACTCGAAACGCGTAATGCCTGTTTGGTTTGTTTTACATAAATGAACTGGTTGAAAGCATCGTTGGTGTGGCCTGCTTGACGCTGCTGGAGGAAGTGTGCGTTTTTTCTGTGGATTACTAAGAGGTGTCTGACACACCTCAACCGGGCCCCGAATCCGAGAGGCAGAGGCATTCTGTGTGTCAGGAACATTGTGGAAGTTTAAACTTGTGAAGAATGCCCGCCGGCTGCGATATGAAGCATTGACGAAGCTCTGATGGAAGGGCCAATTTGTGAGGCCCGGCCGAACTTGGGACATGTACTTGTATGCAGCCAGGGTTTTGCAAGAGGATTATTCCTCTGCACTTCATGCTTGATATCACCTTGAGAGGCGGACTATAAGCTGCAACGGTGGTCGTGGGATTTCCCTGTTTAGAACTGTGGCCAAGGTATGGAACTTTCCTTTTATTGCTTGTTGGCACTCTGGACACAGTGAAATCAGTGAAATTTTACCAATATCGACATTGGGAACCAGTAAAGCATTAAGGACAGATGTGAAGCATTGTGGGATATGAAGTCCTAAAACAAAGTCAATAATGAAATAAAATGTGTCAACGAGGGTTAACATTGAATGACAACCACTTGGTGTAAAGGATGAACCTGAAGAATAATGAAAAGTCGGTACTTACCCTCGCTGCGCAAAAATGTATTAATGAGTGATGCATTTTTTTGAACACTTGAAAAAGATTCTGTTCCTTTAATTGGAGAGATTGTCCTTTCTCAATGTCTAACAAGTTACGTATTTAAAAGCTAACGAACCCACCGTAATATTAGCTTGGCATATGATTAAGAGTCGCAGGACTCGAAACGCGTAATGCCTGTTTGGTTTGTTTTAAATAAATGAACTGGTTGAAAGCATCGTTGGTGTGGCCTGCTTGACGCTGCTGGAGGAAGTGTGCGTTTTTTCTGTGGATTACTATGAGGTGTCTGACACACCTCAACCGGGCCCCGAATCCGAGAGGCAGAGGCATTCTGTGTGTCAGGAACATTGTGGATATATATATATATATATATATATATATATACATTACCTACTGGCGGTCGCCAATAGGTAGTTATAGTTAGGACCAAGTTTCCATAGGAAGAGCATTTTTCGTTTTGCTTATAACTTTGGCGTCGTTTGATGAATCTTCATGAAATTTTCCAAACTAATTCTTTGTTCATATCAGCTCCTATGTGGGAAGGTTGGAGGTGATTCATCAATGGGGGGCCGAGAAAAAAGGGGGATCCCAAAATGTGTTTTCTCCATGTTAATTTTCATAAGAAACTTTAGACAAGGCTACAGGTCGAACGGGGGAACGGAATTATCCCAAATTTGGCAGGGAGAAGGGTCTTGGTCTAGAAAGCACGCCTTTGTTTATTTGGTGTAAATTCATTCAGTAGTTTTTGAGAAATATCGGAATTTACAGATATCGATATTTGGGAATTCTGTTAAATGTTCGAGAAAATGTTGCAATTATGGTGAAGTTTAAAAAGATTGATGAATTTTTAACCTGCATGTGTTGTAGAATGTTCTAGAAAGTGTGTTGATAGAATACGTTGCACTTCTGACTTCTTTGTGTTGTTGAATATTAAAAAAAACTGTTTATATGGAAAATTAAAAAGAAACCAAGAGAGAGAAGTTTTGAAACCTAAAAGAATCAAGGAACTATTCTAATTTGTTGTTTACATATATTTAAGTGTGGAGCAACAAAATTATAGACAGAACAGCACCAGGAAGAGGAAGAAGCAGGGAGTGGGGGGACGGAGGGAGATGGGCAGAATGGCAGACATGCACAATTAAGTATAGCACAAGTATAGACAAACAATGGCCAAAATGAAACACACCAACAAGGAGCACAAGTCACACAACTCGCCAACATCACACCAGTGAACGAGCAAAGAAGTGAAAACCACGCTGCATTCATAGAGGATGTGTACAAAGGTGGGTCGTTGGTATTGTGGGATTTCTGCGACCGTGGTCATCATGGATGAGATGCCCAGCACGTGGCACATGGGCGAGTTCACTGTCTGTTACGTTACAAATAGCTGCTCCTCCCTCCCACAAGCTCCCACACTTTTGTACGGCACGCTGGTGTATCTCGTGCACTCGTACGGCACACCATTGTAATGCCTATTTGCTCATGAGCTGCTACATTCCAACTACACCATCACAGTGCCGTTTGGAGGTGGTGCATGCCACTTTACAACATCGACTGCTGCAGCCTTTGTGGCAGGCCACACCAGAACACAGAGACACACTTACTGCACTTCCTGTACACGGAGATGTCTGAGACACCCCGTTCCCGTTGTTGGATAGGCACACCCCTGTGCTGACCTGTGTTCTCCGGACCAGCACACGCTGGTTGTGCATGCAGGAGGATGCGTGCGTAGCTACATGTCCAGGCTCACTGCCAACGCTGAGGTGATAGCACACTGTGATGTTGTAGGGCTGGTGCCTATCATGCTAACACAATGACCTGAGGCACACACTTCCTCAGATGTGGGTTTGGGGGGCATTGGCGGTCCCGGAATTGTTCCGAAGAGTCTTGTGGCCCTCATGGGTATCCTTGTATCATGCTCATATATTCTATGGCACCTGTGGGTGATCTGGTGTGGCTCTTGGCTGTGTTCTCTTTCATGGTGCAGGTAGTCGCCCTGCTTAACAGCATCAGAAAGCAGGTGTAAAATCCCTGGTGCTAACGTGGCTTATCGCCTGGAATTTGTTTCGCATTGCAGTTGGTGTGAAAGTTGTGATGTGATTTTTTGCGTGTGCAGGACAATAGACGAACTGGGCAGTGTATCTCGTCAAGATCCAGCACCTGACACACAGTTCCCAAACAATATAAATACAATGAGGTTTTGTAAATGATTTTGTGTGTACACTGTGAGTGCAGCCACTACGTCAGTTGAATTCAATACTGGATTTTAGTATTTAGAATAAATCGTAAAGGTGCACCTCGTGTCTTTTTGCACGGAAATGGCTAGTCTGCATTTCATTATCAGCTCTTTAATGGAAGTAAAGTTGAGTAAAGTTTGGAAGTGAAGTAAAGTTAAGTAAAGTTTACCACTCTTTACCACCCCAAGGAAATGGGTTGGTTGAAAGATTTCAACCCAACCCTAAAAGGCATGATAATGGGTCTTGAGGAACCTATGAGGCATAAGTCGGATGTCCTCATACCATGCCTGCTGTTTGCCAGAGGTGCCACAGAAATCTCTAGAGTTCAGTCCCTTTGAGCTTCTCTATGGTCACCCAGTGAGAGGACCTCTGAGTCTGGTCAAGGAAGGCTGGGAGCAATCTCCCAGGAAACCTCCCCAGGATGTATATAGCTACATGCTGGCCTTCAGGAACCAGACTAGGTGTTTCAGGCAACTCGCTGAGGCGAATCTGGAAGCCAGCCAAGAGGAGATGAAGTGGTGGTACGACCAGAATGCCACTCTGGTAGAGCTTCAGTCTGGTCAGAAAGTGTGGGTCATGGCCCCAGTGGAGCCTTGTGTGCTCCAGGAAAAGTGGACCGGACCATTTGAGGTGGTGGAGCGCAAAAGTCCTGTTACCTTCTTGGTGGACTTACGGTCTCCCAGGAACCCCTTGCGGGTCCTGCATGTCAACCGCCTGAAGCCCCACTTGGAGAGGTCCAAAGTGCGCATGCTCTTAGCGACAGATTCTGGAATGGAGGAGGAGACTGAGCCTCTTCCTGACAGAGCAAGATGGGTTAGTGGATGGTGTCAACCTCTCTTCCACCCTGACCCCTGAGCAACAGAATGACTGCCACCAGTTGCTGGGACAGTTTTCTGATCTGTTCTTCTTGATCCTCAGTGTCACTGATTGGTACATCCATGATGCGGACACTGGAGATAGTCCTCCTGTGAAGCACAAAACTTACAGGGTGACTGACAGGTTGAGGGCTTGCATCAAGGAGGAGGTCTCCAAGATGCTTGCATTAGGGGTGATTGAGTCCTCTAACAGTTCTTGGGCCAGCCCAGTGGTCTTGGTCCCAAAGGCTGTCACACCGGGTGCCATGCCAGAACTCCGGTTCTGTGTGGACTACCGAGGGCTCAATTTAGTCATGAGGACTGACGTGCACCCCATCCCCAGAGATGATGAGTTGATAGATCGGTTAGGAGCTACCCGGTACCTCAGCACGTTTGATCTAACGTCTGGGTACTGGAAGATCGCCTTGACTGATGGGGCAATAGAGAGGGCAGCATTCTCCACACCAGATGGGAACTACCAGTTGTGGGTTATGCCCTTTGGGATGAAGAATCCCCCTGCCACCTTTCAGAGGTTGGTCATCCAGGTATTGGCTGGACTGGAAGGGTTCAGTGCCGCCTACCTGGATCACATTGCAGTGTTCAGCGCCAGTTTGGAAGAACATCTGCACCACCTCTGGGAAGTGTTGATGGCGCTGCGGAGGTCAGGCCTCACGATCAAGGCAAGCAAGTGCCAGATCGGGCAGTGTTCCATGGTGTATTTGAGACACCAGGTTGGGAGCGGCCAGGTGGCTCCCCTACTTCCCAAGATTAAAACCATCCTGGCTTGGGAACCACCCAAAACCCAGACAGAGGTGAGAGCCTTTTTAGGACTCACGGGGTATTACAGGAGGTTTGTCAAGGGGTATGGTAGCATTGTTGTACCCTTCACAGAACTGACTTCCAGGAAGCAGCCCAAGAAAGTGATTTGGACTGACAACTGTCAGAAAACATTTGAGGCCCTGAAAACTGCAATGTGCACGGCGCCCGTGCTCCTGGCAGCAAACATCTCCAGAGAATTTATCATTCAGAAAGATGCTTCAGCGCTTGGTGTGGGGGCTGTTTTGTCACAGATGAATGAGGAGGGCCTAGATCAACCCGAAGCCTTCATCAGTAGGAGGCTACTTCCACGAGAACAGAGGTGGAGTGCGATTGAGCGTGAGGCATTTGCTGTGGTCTGGGCACTGAAGAAGCTGAGACCATACCTGTTTGGGACTCACTTCCGGGTTCAGACAGACCACATGCCCCTCTGATGGCTGATGCAGATGAGGGGTGAGAATCCAAAGCTGTTGAGGTGGTCCACGGTTTTACGGTGGAACACCGCCCTGGTATAGAGCACGGCTATGCTGATGGTCCGTCCAGATTTTTCCGCCTTAGTGATGAAAACTCCCAGGAGGTAGGGTAGTTCTACCCACATTTCAGCTAGAGGGGACACATGTTAGACCTGGCACCTTGGCATGGGTCTCCCTTGCATTTATTTTGCTGTTGCCTCATGTGTTTTTGCTGGTGTTAGATGCTTTGGGCACTGTACCACTGCTATCCAGTACCACAGTGCAAGTGCTTCCTATTGTAAATTGATGTATGGATTAGTGATTCCATGACTGACTGTTTACTTGTCAGATCCTAGTACAGTGCACCAGGAGTGCCCAGGGCTTGTAAACCAAATGCTGCTGTTGGGCTTGCAGCACTGGTTGTGCCACCCACAGAATCAGCCTGTAAACGTGTGTCTCAGGTCTGCCATTGCAGAGCCTGTGTGCAGTCTGGTACTGCCATGCTGACTGGGCAAGTGCACCCTCTGACCAGTCCCTAAACCTTCCCTTTTCTTAATATCAGACACCCCTATGGTAGGCCCAAGGGCAGGGTGCATTGTAAGTAAAAGGTAGGACAAGCCCTGATGTGTTTGGCATGTCCTAATAGTGAATTACAGCCATTGTGGGTTTTCACTATTGCAAGGCTAACTGTTTCCCATAGGCCAGAATGGGCAGTTTGATTATTACATGTTATAATCCTAACTGACTCAGGGAACCAGGTAGAAATTCGAGTTTAGTATGCCTGAACTCAGAATGATAAAATACATATTTTAGTGAAGTTGGTTTTAACATTCTGTGTTTGAAAATACCACTTTTAGAAAGTAGGTATTTTCTTGTCTAACCATCCAAGCCTGCCTCTGCTAGGTTGTGTATTCCTTGACTGGAGTTTGAGTGACAGGGGCTGGGGGATTCCAGAAGACAGGTGAGTCAGCACATGACTGAACAGAGAGATCTGCATGCAGATGGGTGGGAGGAGTTGCACCTGGGGCCTGAAAAGGGCTGTACCTTCCCTCCCTTGCCCTGCACTGTGAAAGGAAAGAAGGAGTCATGTAAACAGAGTGCTCCAGGACTGACCAGAACTGGTTTGGACGAGGCAAAGGCCTTTCTGCCTTCAGAGAACAAAGAGAAACTGTGTATAAAAAGGGGGACCCAGACCCCAGAACTTTAGATCACTTTGGGAAACAAGAAGAAACCTTTGCTGAGGAGAGATTGGCCTGCAGTGGTTGCCTGACTGCCAAAGAGAGGAGAAAGGAACTTTGTGTATACTTTTAATCAACTTGTGAAGGATCTCCAAGGGCTTGAGAAAAGATCTTGCCTCCTGCTGAAGTCTCAGGGACAACAGACTTCACCAACCAGGTGCCCACGAGTCTTTTGGAAGTGCCTGCTGCTGTGCAAGGCTTTCTGAGGTACTGCGTGTCGCAAGGAGCTGGAAGCGCGACTCACGAGCAAAAAGCATGTCGCCGAATTGCGGCTGTCGCTTCACAACACGAAAGCGCCTCGCATCACCGGAGAAGAGGATCGACGTCAAATCCGACACCGCTGCATCACCGGGAAGCGCGTCGCAATGCCTGTTGCAGCTCGCATCGTTGCCGAAGCATCTCGCATCGCCGGAGAAGAGGATCGACGTCGCATCAGATGCCGCCGCATCACCGAGAAGCATGTCTCAGGGCCTGTCGTGGTCTGCATCGTGTCGCATCAAGAAAACAATGCCATCTTTGTTTCATTGCACTGGATCTTCATCGCATCACGGAGTTACGTGCTGCATTGCCACAAAGGTGCAGAAAGAAACCAACGCATCCCCTCCCCTCGCAGAGAAGAACCAACGCATCCCCTACACAGCAGTAGGGACCTGATGCATCACCGTTCTTGGGTGTAAGGAACCAACACATCACCTTCCCTGCAACACTTTCGTTGTATAGTGTTACGCATCCTAAGGTACATTGAACTCAAAGTGTCGCATTTTAACATCTAAAGAGAACTAAGCTAATTCTACTATTTTAAGTACAGTATTGTGGATTTTTGTCGTTTGTGGTCTTGTGATAAGTCTGTATAAAGAATACTTATTTTTTATATAAAACTTGTGTGGTGTCCATCTGTAGTGTTGTCACTTGATTACTGTATGTGTTCACAAATGCTTTACACACTGACTCTGAGAAGCCTGTCTGCTCGTGCCAAGCTACCAAGGGGGTGAGCAGGGTTTATTTTAGGAGTGTACCCCCTTACCCTGACTAGACGCAAGGGTCCCAATTGGTCAAAGGTACCTACCTCTGCCAACTAGAGACCCCCAAATCTAACACACATATTACTATACACAATCTATTTCAAACAACATTTAAGTACAATAAAACAAACTATAATGCACATCTCTACATTTAATAATATATTTCAAACATCACAGTTCTTGAATAATTTTTTAACTTTAAAAACAATGCTAATACATAATACACCTCACACATGTATAACTCACCTTCAAATAGTTCTGTAGAATATGAAATATCAGAAACTCATAAAAGATGTTCTTATGCACACAATCAAAGTAATGCACCACTCTCAGCAAGGTAAAACCAGTAATGGCAAACTTTCCCTCTCTTTCTCCACACAAATAAATGTAAGTAACAAATCACATTACTTCCTACATTATTTCAAATTATAAAACACATTTCTATTGGTTAGACATAAAAACCCTTGCCAACTGACTTCTAAAAGTGCCTACATTGTTTCTGAAATTTTCTGAAGTCGCGACTCCACCGTGTACCATCACGATTGAGCCGCAAATCCATACGGGAGTGCAAAAACTTTTTACTAATAATACTAGCATTATTTTTTAAGAACACACCACTTCTAAACATAGTACTGATTTGGGAAATCTTACTTTAATAACATATCACTTATATATAAATTACAATTCCATATTTTAAAACCACAGTTAACATTCAACCCTTCCCCCATTCGGCTTAATCCCAGTTTCCATAGAAATAGTTTCTGCAACATACTGTTGTGCTTTGATTTAGATACTTGTATACAGGTTTCCCTGAATCATGTCCTTATATAGGCACAATTCACATTGCCCTTATTTAGGCATAGAATCCCAGTCCTTATTTAGCCATTAGCCATGCTAACTAAATAGAGGCATGGTCACCTACATCCGTCCATCTCACGTCACAACGAGTTCTTAGACCCTTAAGCCGAACGGGACTTTCCCTGGCTAGGATTATTGGTTCCTCCAAGAACTCATCTATTATGCATGAACTACTATTCCTTAGGGGTTCATCCATGACGTCTTCCTCTGCCTGACTTTACGTCAATGCTACCATTCCTAAGAACCTTCCACATAAAAATATGCCTTCCCTTACCATGGCAAACCACGGTACGACTCAGCACGACTTGACTGCACGGTTCGTCACGGCAAGTTCGGAATAGACCATATCCCGGCCTGACGCACTGATGAGACGCTGTCATCCCTGCTCACAGAGAATCCAGCTTCCAGTGTTCTGACTCCCTTTGCGGGGTATTAGGGTTTGAGACCCGGATAGAGATTCCCACCTCGCTCATTCTAAAGGTATGGAGCAGACTAGAACCTAGAGGGACTCTTGGCATACTAAACTTAGTATATACTATACTATAGAAAACAGCATCTACTTCTTACCTCGCGCTACACTTAGGTTAGGTACACCGGGGTAAAACTATTTTGAAGCATCAGATGAGTATTCACTTTTTAGCTTGTGTCATTTATGTATGTATATATGAATATATGTCAGAGCTAAAAGACAATGCTATTGCAGTATTATTTCTTCTTACTGCTTACGCTGTGCGTATTATATCTTGCTTACTGTCTAATGATTGTAACAGCTCATATCTATTACACGAGAAACAAGACTCTTCAATAAACCCTTTAATTGAAATGCCCGTCTTTCTATTCATTTGTAACTCTGGAGAAACTAAGAATGCACGATTGACTGAGTGAAACTGTTATATATTGTTTCCACAACTCTGAGACGCGTTCCGATTCTAAGGGAAACAAAGTTGTCATGTTTATGCGGTTGTCAGAAACTAATCCCTTCTTCTTCTTTTGAGAAGTTTCTAGTGACCTCTGAGTTAGCTGGCACAACCAAGTAATTAAGTTTAATGTACTCGATAGGAGCATACTGACCTTAGTCCTGTGCAAAAACTATAGTGTATATTATTCCAATGCGCAGAGCCTATAAGGGAAATAGGAACTACACTACATGGCGAGCAACGTTTGGTAAGGCACTAATTTAATGCTAGATACTGAAGTAACTCAGAGACCCCTACTCATAATACTCCATAAGACGACTGGAGTGGGTAGGGATAATATCCGCCATAACTGAGTAGAACGAAAATCCTATGTATTAGCTGTTTGGTTTATTCAACATTGAAGGATACAGTGTTCCAAAATATTGTGCACCTTATCTTTGTTTCCTTGAAACTTGTTCTACTTTTTTCATTAAACAAAATGTCTGATACAGAGGCTACGGCTGATCCAGTCGTAACAGGTTCAAATACTACAGGTTTAAATGAAACTGATGAGGGTGTTATAAACATCCATCCAAATTTAAGGAGAGCCATCACTCTAAAACTTATAAAACATGGCCTAACACCAAGAGGTGGTAGAGCAATTTTTGTGATAGAGGCACATGAATCTTTTCAGACAGAGGTATTCTATTAATGGATTACATTCCCAGAATCAAATTCAGTAACAAAAATGTTTCACTTCTTCAAAGAAGATGAACCACCTGAGGAATACATTCCCTTCGAGGAAGTTGAAATTCCACTCACATACCAGGAGCATCAGCACTGGTTTAAAGTCGCCCTAAAACATTACAATCACATTACCAGGTTCGGTCCACTAGGTAGACCAGGAGTACATGGCAGATTTTAGCCGGCTTCATACCTCATCCTGACATTGAAGCAATGTCAGATAAGGAATTACTTAATCAAATACAAGAATTGAAAGAATTACGGCGCACACATTCAAAAGACATTCTTCCGGAGGCGGGAAACATGGCGGCCAGCTGTAGTCAGTCGTGGGAGAGCTCTTGGAGCGATGTGATTTCGTAATGTAAACTGGTAGGATGGGTAGGACGAACAAACTCTGCCCCGAAATTTCTGAAGAAAAATACATATTGATGTTTATATTGATGAAAGTAATACACATAATTTGAAATTCCTCTGTGAAGTACCGGATCAACTCACCGGTTTCAGCTGCGGTTTTTCGGAGTTTAGCGCGGTGGGGGTTGGCGGCGGCAAAGGGTTCCTGACGTTGCGGATGTCTCTGCTTCGGCTTCGGCGCTTCGGCACTCTGGCTCTGGTGCTGCTCGCCGCTCGTCGGTCTGAGGTGGGGGAGGCGTCCGCCATCGCCATACTGGTGCATCTGCTGCATTTGTTTGCCTGCTTTTGAGAGGCGGCCGCCCCCGATTGTGGTGTGGTGCAACGCAGTGGGAGGCTGTGGTTTCAGCTTCAAGTGCTGTTCGCCGCTTTGAGAGGCTGTAGCTCCTGCTCTTGATTTTGGTTCACGGAGCGGTACAACAGAGGCTTCGACGCTGCACGGTTGGAGGTGGAGGCAAAGAAAAGAGAAGAGAAGTGACTAGCTTGGTGTGGGGGCAACGGCAATACGGCATCAGAACAGCTGTGGTGCAGGGCGGCCCTGGAGCTTCGCAGAGGAAGAGGCGCAGTGGCTAGGATTCCATTCCGAAGGGTAGGAGGCAGAGGGAGTGGCTGGAAGGACAGGGATATATGTGACCATTTACAAAGAGGGGGACAGTTTGTAAAAAGCGGTCTTTCAACAGAGTGTAGGTAAAACTGTGCTGGTTTGTTAAAGGGTGGAGTAGATGAAGAGGAAGTAGTCCCAGTTCATGTTGATTCCATCAGCCCTGACTCCAATAAAGGCAGGGGGGAGGTGTTATACGAGGGCACACTCACAGGGGGGTCTCCAGGTACACGCTCCGTAGCTCTGTAAAAGTAGTGGAAAAGGGGGTTAGCCAGCAGATACATGGATTATTGAACTGGAAAGAGATCTCTGTGAAGAAGGACAGGAGATTGAAGGGGGAGAAGTGGGTGGGAGGGAAGGAGGCTGCTAAAGTGGAGAGGACGCAGATAGAGGAAAAAGAGTAGTGTGCAAGGTTGCAACCAACATATACCTCACTTAAAAATTAATTACCGACTGACCCCAAGACAAAATACAAGAAGTCCACAGTAAGGAAAGGGGTGCAGGCCCCCAAAATAAAAATTACCCCATCCCTAAAAATGTATTTTAAAGTTTTAACCAAAATTCTAATTTTGGGAGAAAATACGATGGCGGATATGAATTCTGGCCAGGGAAAGGAAGTTATGAAACAGTCAGTAGCTCCTGAAAGTCATCTAGAAGATCCCAATTTGGCAGGCCAGGGAGCTGGGGTAGTAACATCTCAGAAGACTAACGTTCCCGATATTGACGCAGGCTGCCAGCTTTTCAGTAAAAATCCAGACAGCCTAAGTCCTGTCTCCAAAGATTCTGCACAGGCTCTTTGCCACCTACAGAAAGATGAGGTTTCCGTTGGGGCACTCTTAGCAGTACTATCAGCAGAAAGCAAAAGCAGGTTTGAAATATCAGAGTCAAATCAACTGGAGATAAAGAAGGCCTGCGAAGTAATGGAAAAGAAGATTGATGACCTAAGTAATAGAACTACAATATTAGAAGAGGAGGGCAAAGTGCTTAGGGAGACAGTACAGACAAATTGCGCTGAACTAGATAAACTAAGGACGACAGAGAAAGAGAACTTAGGCAGGGTTGAAAGGCTGGAAAATAGTAAGAGATTAAACAATTTGAAAATCTTGAAAGTTCCTGAAGGTAGAGAGGGAGATGACATCAAAACGTTTGTAGTAAAATTGATCGAGATTAAGCTCCTGATGGAGGAGTCAGGACAGGAGATGGGAAAATACATACAACAAGCCCATAGGAATCCCTTTAGACTCAATAGAAACAGGTCCAAACCCAGGAACATTTTAATTAATTTTCTAACATTCTCTTTAAAAGAGAAAATACTATCAAAAGCCCTGAGGATGAAATCTATCGAGGTGGATGGCGCTAGATACGAGATCAGATCAGATGTTTCTGCCACCACTTCTAACAGGCAGTGGGAGATGGGACTAAGTATTGACAGGCTAAAGAGTTTTGGTGCCTCAGTACAGCTGAGGTTTTCTGCTTTTTTAAAGGTCTTGTTAAATAATAAAATGCATATCTTCCACTCCGTAGAAAAGGTGGACGAATTTATTAAAAACTTACAACCAGGTGGCTAGATTCCTTTCCTGAATGGTATTACATAAGCACTACACTATTTCAAAAGTATTATACTAGTGTGATAGGATGTAAAATTCCTATTTCAAGGGAATGAATTTTATAAACTCAATAATAGGATAATGGTAAAATTGAAATTATCCAGATATAATTCCTACCTGATATATCTACTTTTAATGTCACATACGCTCTAGGGGGGTCACCCATATGACCTCGGGTCTTGAGGTAACAGGGGAGGGTTTCCCATGGGGAGGGGGGTACAGGGGGAGCACAGGGTGGGGAGCAGAGGGAAAAAAGAAAAAAAGAAGTCCCTCTGTTTTCTGTATAAAGTTTTTAGCTGGTTCTCTGATCTTTTAGAAGATGGGTGAGAGGGGAGGGAAAGCAGTAACAATTAAAATCTTGTCCTGGAATGTTAATGGTCTTAGGGTACGAGGGCGGCGTGTCAAAATTATACAATATCTAAAAGATTGTCCAGCCCAGATTATCATTCTGCAGGAAACCCACTTGTCGAAGGAGGAGGCTTTACACCTTTTTAGAGCCCAAAATTGGATCTCCCAGGCGGTGTGCACATCCTACACGGGTGTAACAAAGGGAGTGGCGATTTTGGTGATAAAGGGGGCACAGGTGGATCTTGGGCCACAGATTTCTGATAAAGCTGGTAGGTGGTTAATCATTAGAGCTAAGATTCTGGGGCAGGCCCTCTCTTTAGTGCGATATTACGGCCCGAACAGAGACGATGTCTCTCCTTTAGGAGATTTGCTAGCAGAATTAATAGAAGTTCATAATCCTCTTATTATGGCAGGTGACTTCAATGCTGTTTTGGATTACTCCTTAGATAGAGCTTCACGTTGCAGAGTATGCGCCAATTTACAAACGTCCACATTAATCAAGCAAATAGTAGCTCAGTTTGGACTTTGTGACATCTGGAGACAGAAGGTTGGGAAAATAAAAGGCTTTACCTTCTACAATCATAAATATAGGCACCAATCGAGGATTGACTATTTTCCTATAGATAGGGATCTGGCAGATTGTGTCCAAAAGGTTGAACATGTGGGAGTTCACTTGTCGGACCACTCAGCTGTGGTCCTACATTTGAAGTCACATCAGAGAATCTCTCTTTCAAGATGGACCCTAGATTGTACAATTCTGCAAGAAGAAGAAACTATGGCAGCACTATCTAGAGAGACAGAATAATTTTGTCATCTTAGGAACAGGTTCAGGCCCTTGAGAAGGATCTGACTGATCCCATGACAGATGAAGAAGCCCGGGGAATGCATGTTTAAAAAAGTACAGGAATTAAAAGCTAAGCTGGCAGTTATTATACAAGAAAGGGTAAGAAAGAAATGGGATGCCAGCAGATTGGCTCATTTCGAATATAGTGAAGGCTGCAGCAAGCTGCTGGCCTGGAAGGTGAAAAAGGAGCAGGTGAGAAGCAGAATAGAGCAGTTCAAATGTGAAAAAACTGGAGATCTTATTAGTGACCACAGGGAGATCGAGCATGCTTTTCATAGCTATTATTGTGGGGTATATCAAGAAAATTAAAAACCCTCCCAAGATGAGTTTGAAGCTTGGCTGGAACAGGGCTCAAGTAGTATACTTTGAGAGGATAAGAGCAGGCAGCTGAATCGGGAGATTGAGGAAAGAGAAGTAGATAATGCATTAAGACAAGGTAAGAAAGGAAAAGCCCCTGGCCCCGATGGTCTACCTGTCGAGGTATATAAAGTACTGGCCAGTGCACTAAAACCTATCCTTACAGAATTCTTTAATGAGTTTTTTTCAATGGGGGCCAATTTGCCAGCCTCATGGGATGAAGCTAACATCTCTCTAATTTTGAAGCTAGGTAAAAACCCCGAAAATTGCGATTTGTATCTACCAATATCTTTGCTGAATTGTGACTATAAGATCATTGCAAAGATACTGGCCGACAGGTTAAATGGACCAATGGCGGAGCTGATCCATACAGATCAAAAAGGGTTTATTCGGGGCAGGTCTTTGAAAGAGCTGACCATCTAATTGATAGGATCGATTGACCTGGCATCCGCCTATGAGCTCCCTCTTGCGGTGATAGCTTTAGGCTCCACTAAAGCTTTCGACCGGGTAAACTGGGCCTTTTTGCAGACTGTGGCAGAGTCTGTAAACCTGGGACAGAATTTTTGTAGAACTTTGGAGGTTATTTATAGGACCCCAAGGGCCAGAGTGCTTGTCAATGGCTGCCTGACAGATCCAGTTCTTATTAGTAGGGGATCGAGACAGGGGTGCCCCCTATCGCCACTCTTATTTAATTTATATATCGAACCCCTTGCCAGGAAAATAAGGGAGGACTTGGAGATTGCACCTTTTCAATATGAGGGCTGGTGTAAGAAATTGGGCCTTTATGCTGATGATATTCTCATCTTCTCAAATAACGTACAAAACACCCTAAGCCGTTTTATAGCTCTAACAACAGACTTTGGGAAAATTTCGGGTTATGAAATAAATGGGACCATTCCCCTCTCATTTGACAAGGAAGTGCTTAAAAAGCTGCAGGGTCACATAGGTAGCTTTATATGGTCAAGCAAGGGGCCCAGAATAGCCTGGAAGAGATTGAGGAGGAGGGTGGAGAAAGGGGGAGTAGCATTACCAGATCTGCTTTTTTTATTCATGGGCCTTTTTGTTAAAAAATGGGAAAAAGTTGCTGAATACCGACAAATTCAAATATTGGGAGATTGATGGTAGTAATAGCAAGGCAGGAGTCAGGGGGTAGTGTTGCCTTTATGTTTAAATATGCAGACCCTACATTTTTTTAGAAAGTCAGGCTAAAGATCTTGAGAGGCCTGGCTGAGATCTGGTATAGGGTCAGAAAAGCCTTAAAAATACCATACTTCAGTCAAATGGCCCCTATTTGGGACTCACCTGGCTCTCCGGTCTGGACAAAAGATGCACTAGCTCAACCTATTAGAGAGGCTGGTATAACGAGATGGAATCACATCATGCAGGATGGTCTCTTAATAGGTTGGGATTCATTCAATCACCTTTTGGAACAACAAATGTCCAGATTTAAATATATGCAAATACATAGTTGGTTTCAGGACCCAGGTACAGTGATAGGAAGTTCAAATGAACTGGAGGACAGACTTCTGAATGAGACTGTACTTAAAAAGGAGCTTGCAACAATATACTGGCTTCTGGTGGAACTGGAAGATGGGGCCTTCACATTACCAACGGAACTGTGGGGAGGATGCTTGCCGGAATCTTCACTGGAAAATAAGTGGCAAGTATCAATGGCTATGCTATTTAAAACAGTAAAACCAGCACACCTAAGAAGAAACCATCTTTTCTCCATCCATAGAGCCTACTGGACGCCCCAGAGATTGTCAAAGTTCGGCAGCAGAGGAGATGTGGTCTGCCCTAGGTGCAGCAGTCCAAGAGAAGACGACGTACACATGTTTGTGGAATGTCCGGTGATTCGGCCTTTTTGGAATGATGTGAGTAGGGCTCTGTCTACTGTGCTGTGTATGGACATTAAGGTAAGCGTCTTGCTGTTTATTTTTGGATGTGTAGACTCACCTGCAAGCACAACCGATAACAAAGCAAGGTTGCTTCTTTACTCTATTCTGTTGGCACGCAGGGAAATTTGTAATCAGTGGATAGCTGCATCCTCTCCAAAATGTATTGATTGGCTAACTTCTATTAAGATATGTTGCTAACCTGGACATGAAGGCTTTCAAAAAGCATGACTTTTGGTCTCCCTTAATAGAGTGGTGTGGGCAACAAATGAATAATGAAGTCCGATGATTATGCCTTCCTTGCCTCGTCTGGGTATTTGGTACCCCCCTACCTTTGCTTCCCATTTTACGTTTTGGCGTATGAGGGAGAGTAGGGGAGAGACAATTAGGGAACTTAGGATGGATGATGGTGCTTCAAATAAACAAGGGTGCAAACGGACTGAAAACAGTATCCTCTCCTTTCTATCCCTGTCTCCCTGTTTCCAGCACAAAAGGGCATGACACACTATTTACGGGTGCAATTGGAACGGAGCTTATTTAGAGGCAAATGAAGACAAAAAAACAAAAGAATTGATAGAATTACACACTTAAACCACAACTGTCTGAGGGTCCTGAAAAGGACTCAATTAAACACAATCCTACATCTTCTAAAAAGAAGTGGGAAAACAAAAAACAACATTCAAAAGAGAAACGTTCTCAATCTTGAGGTAGGTCCCCTCAAAAGGAGCACTCTGAAAGGAGGTATAACCTCAGGAATAGGGATAATTTGAAAAAAACCTGACAGGTATTAAGATACTGATACACGTTCCTCTCGTACCTTTCAGACATCTTAACAGACATCCGAAAGAAGAGGACGGTCTGATCACAAAGAAGAACGCGTAAAGTCCAGAGACGATCAACAGGTTCAGAAAAACAAACCAAAACCTCAATTCACCAAGAAAAAGGTAGCAGGTCTGAAGATCAGACATGACGAAAATCCTGAGGACACAACTCAAGAACGGAGAATGGGCTCAGACAATGCTGGACAGTGCAGCAGAAGTAACAATAGCTCGCCAGAACCTGAAGAAACTTCTGGAGACAGTGGACTTGAATGAATACATAACAGTTGAAACTGTAGACACCAGGGTTATTGCTCCACGAAAGTTATATGAAATAACACTCCGGATGGAGGGAGACATACCAAGAAAAGTGAAAGCACTCTTTTGGGAAAAGCTTTCAAGGGGTTATGATATACTTCTAGCAAAAAGAGACTGGCCACCAGAATTTGTCGGGGAGTGCCCACATGGCGCAGACATCATTATGCCAGCCTTCTCCAACCATGTTCCAATACATTTAAAATATACTTAGGCCAGGAAACGGGCAGTCGCCCAGGCCCCTGCATTGTACAAAAATCATGTAGGATGGGATGAGGACTCACCTCACCATAAAATCCAATTAAAATGTCGACCTACTGGACAAAGGCAGTACCCAATTAAGCAAGAAGCTAAAAAACAGGTCAGGGAGATCTTAGATCAACTTGAATACCAAGGGGTGATTGAAACATGCACCTCATCAATGAACAATCCTTTGTTTCCTGTTTCCAAACCAGACACCACATATCGTCTAGTTTTGGATTACAGACACCTGAACACTTGTTCTAAGACATTTGCTGTGCAAAATGCACACAGTATAGCATTAATGAATAACATTGTGCGCAAAAAATATAAAACCACATTGGATATTTCAAATGTTTTTTTTTGTCAAAACATAGCACCTGAAAGTAGGTATTTGACAGCTTTCTCAATAATGGGGACCCAGCGTCACTTCTGTCGACTCCCACAAGGGTTCAAGAACAGCCAGGGGTTATTCTCAGCAAGAGTAACAGAGTTACACTATTAATGTTACTGGTCGACCCTACGAGGAGGTCCACGCACGATTCATTGAGGCGCCACACCCACTCGACAGGTCGTGCACTCATTTACGAGGTCCAGAGGTGAACTTCCATGCCCTTCCCCTAGTTTAAACCTGTTTTACACCCTAGTTCAAGCGACATATTATTCATTCGAACCCCTGGGGCACACGCATTGTCTCGTATTTGATCACTTCATCTCACTGCTGATTCTACGTCAGGTTCTACAGATGATATGTGATACCGCATACTGTACTTTATGCCATAATTGCTGGAAAGATTTGAATAATGTACAGTATATAAATTCTGAAAATGTCAATAAAAATATGTTACAAAAAAAAAAAAAAGAGTAACAGAGTTACTACAAATTTATTATGACGAGGCATTGTCATATGTCGATGATATCTATCTGGCAGACGATGACCTGGATAGGCACTTGAACAGGGTGAACACCATTACACTGGGCTTCGCCTCTGAAGGCTATAAATACAACTTTAAAAAATCTAGAATTGCCCATCTCAATGTCCTTTTCCTAGGACATGAACTTTCAAGTGAAGGCAAAAGCCTGTCAGCAAAAACGCTGAAAAACTTACAGTCGACTCTAGGTTTCCTGAATTTTGGATGAACTTACATTCACAGAAAGGGTTAAGCCTCCATACAAACTAATGAAACCTGATTTCAAAATCAAAGATTGTACACAGGAACAGACAGAAATCCTGCGTTCACTACAAGCTGACTTGCTAGCAACAAATCACTTACAAACACGTAATTTAGTGATCCGAGTTCGGGTCAATGCGGATTCACCTACTTAACTTTTACAAACACGTAATTTAGTGATCCGAGTTCGGGTCAATGCGGATTCACCTACTTAACTTTTAATGAAGGTGAAAAAGTATGAATTGCATACAAATCACATTTGTACACACAAGCGGAAATGCGATTCACTTTGACAGAAACAATTCTGACAGCAGTTCAAACCGCTATAGCAAAAGAAAGAGATTTGGCTCAGGGGAAATGCATTATTGTCGTGACTCCGGTACCAGCCTTAGAGGCGGTGACAAAAGCAAGCAATCCAAATGCCAAAGCTTTACATCCGAGATGGAAAAAATGGGTTAATTCTCTTGCTGCAACAGATCTTGAATATGTTTTTGATCGTTATTTATAAAACAGAAGCATTCCTGCAATACGAACATGAATGGCCTCTGCCTATTGAGATTCTCCCTCTTGACCGGTATGAATTTATAATTTATACTGACGGATCAGCACAACCAGCTACGGAAAGTAAGCAAGCTTACAGTGCAGCCTGCGCGATCGTTAAAGGTCGTATGCGCAATGGTAAATTCCGACCGATGGTCACTAAAACACAATCTCTAGGAGATTGTGCAGCTCAGCGAGCTGAACTACAAGCATTCAAATTGGCACTTGAAAATACGGATCGCGAATTCCCCACACTTATAGTGTGCGATTCTTTTTACTGTGTACAATCATACCATGATTATTTACAGAATTGGCTTCTAAATGGTTTCAAAGATGCAAAAGGTGGCACAATCAAGCACAAAATGCTTTGGGAACAAGTAGTTCAGTTGCGAAACGGACTACATAACACTCGCGTGATACACACACTGAGTCAGCAATGTGATGGCATTCATGTTGCAGGGAATTCATTGGCGGGGTGTTAGAGTTTGAGACCCGGATAGAGATTCCCACCTCGCTCATTCTAAAGCTATGGAGCCGACTAGAGCCTAGAGGGACTCTTGGCATACTAAACTTAGTATATACCATACTATAGAAAACAGCATCTACTTCTTGCCTCGCACTACACTTAGGCAAGGTACACCGGGGTAGAACTATTTAGAAGCATCAGACGAGTATTCACTTTTTAGTAGGCCTGGGCAAAAATTCCGTTCCGCTCGCGGAAATTGCGATAATTTGACATTTTCGCGTTCCACGGAGAGCGCTAAAATGTCAAAATTTTCGCAATCCGCATCTTACTGGAAATTGTTTTCTTGCTCGCACTGTAAAAAAATACATTCTCGCGTGCACGCGATCGCCTTACCTGAATCCCCGCATTCGCTGACAAGTTTTCTCGATCCGGTCGCGTTCTCCACGAGATGTTGGATTGTTGGTAGCCATTTGCGCTGTCTCGCGACAGTTCGCGCCCGCATTAACGTCATTCATCGCGCGATCACGTCATTCGTCGCACGATCACGTCTTTCTTCTCGCGATCATGCACCGCGAGAGTATGAGATGATTGAGATCTCAAACACGTCATTCTCCACCGCGAGCGAGAGAGTGAGGATGCGGGCATGTCATATCGAACGCGAAAAGGAGCAAGAGACCCCGAACACGTCATATCCAATGCAACAGGGAGCGAGAGAACGCGATCAAGTCATTTTGGGAACGCCATCGACATCCGGCGGAAGTAATGTGAAGCCCGAGAACTCGAACATGTAAAATTTTCAATTTGGAGAAGAATATCAGCTCTAGCAGCATGAAACCTTCTGCAAATGATGATTTGGATGAAAACAACTCCTCAGATTGACATTTGGCTGTCCTTTTTTATGCAAGGAGTCCTTTTATAAAAAGGTGGGGAGAGGGAGGAAGTGCCACAGAATCTCCAACTTCCTGTTTCTGTCCAGCAGGCTCCTCCCAGTGCTTTGTCCATCTCCTGCTCATTCTGCCTTTGGATTTTGAGCTGGAAAGATCACTCTTTTTGTCTGCTGCATCATTGCAATTGGATTTAAGGATTTTTTAATTGGATATTTTACAAGTAAGTGGTTGTTGTGTCTGTTTGATTGGGGGCATTGCCATTGTTGTAACTACAATTTATTTTTGGTAACTATCATTCCTTTTTTTTTAAATGTTGTGGGTAGTAGTAGTCAATAGTAGGCACGAGCTAGTCATGGCCTCATGGGTGTGTGCATGATGAAGCAACTGTTCCTTTTGTGTTTTTTGAATGTATTTCATTTTCAAACATCATTTAGGGCCTGGATGGCATTGGATTGAGTTGGAAAATGTGTTTTTTGGGGTGGGCTTTCTGTTGTTGGGCCTGGCCTTGTGGCTGGTGGCCATTTAGAAGCCTAGGCCTGCAAGCTTGTCTGGCTTTGTCTGCCAACAGGCCTGCTTTCATCCAGTAGGCTCAGAGCAGGTAGCCACAGCTGTACTAATCAAGTGTTTCTCTGTGGTCTGTTGAATTTAGACATAATTTAGGGCATGGATGGCATTGGATTGAGTTGGGGAAGTGTGTTTTTTTGGAGTGGGGTTTCTGATGTTGTTGGGCCCGGCCATGTGGCTGGTGGCCATTTAGAAGCCTAGGCCTGCAAGCTTGTCTGGCTTTGTCTGCCAACAACAGGCCTGCTTTCATCCAGTAGGGTCAGAGTAGGTAGCCACAGCTGTATTAATCAAGTGTTTCTGTGTGGTCTGTTGAATTTAGACATCATTTAGGGCATGGATGGCATTGGATTCAGTTGGGAAGTGTGTTTTTTTGGGGTGGACTTTCTGATGTTGTTGGGCCTGGCCATGTGGCTTGTGGCCATTTTTAAGCCTATGCCTGCAAGCTTGTTGTCACTTGTCTGGCCTTGTTGTTTGCCAACAGGCCTGCTTTCATCCAGTAGGCTCAGAGCAGGTAGCCACAGCTGTATTAATCAAGTGTTTCTGTGTGGTCTGTTGAATTTAGACATCATTTAGGGCATGGATGACATTAGAGTGAGTTGGGGAAGTGTGCTTTTTTGGGGTGGGCTTTCTGATGTTGTTGGGCCTGGCCATGTGGCTGGTGGCCATTTTGAAGCCTAGACCTGCAAGCTTGTCTGGCCTTGTTTGCCAACAACAGGCCTGCTTTCATCCAGTAGTCTCAGAGCAGGTCGCCACAGCTGTATTAATCAAGTGTTTCTGCTTGGTCTGTTGAATGTAGACATCATTTAGGGCATGGATGGCATTGGATTGAGTTTGGAAGTGTGTTTTTTTGGGGTGGGCTTTCTGATGTTGTTGGGCCAGGCCATGTGGCTGGTGGCCATTTTGAAGCCTAGGCCTGCAAGCTTGTTGTCTCTTGTCTGGCCTTGTTGTCTGCCAAAAGGCCTGCTTTCATCCAGTAGGCTCAGAGCAGGTAGCCACAGCTGTATTAATCAAGTGTTCCTGTGTGGTCTGTTGAATGTAGACATCATTTAGGGCATGGATGGCATTGGATTGAGTTTGGAAGTGTGTTTTTTTGGGGTGGGCTTTCTGATGTTGTTGGGCCAGGCCATGTGGCTGGTGGCCATTTTGAAGCCTAGGCCTGCAAGCTTGTTGTCTCTTGTCTGGCCTTGTTGTCTGCCAAAAGGCCTGCTTTCATCCAGTAGGCTCAGAGCAGGTAGCCACAGCTGTATTAATCAAGTGTTTTTCTGTGGTCTGTTGAATTTAGACATCATTTAGGGCATGGATGGCATTGGATTGAGTTGGGGAAGTGTGTTTCTTTGGAGTGGGCTTTCTGATGTTGTTGGGCCTGCCCATGTGGCTGGTGGCCAGTTAGAAGCCTAGGCCTGCAAGCTTGTCTGGCCTTGTCTGCCAACAACAGGCCTGCTCTCATCCAGGAGTCTCAGAGCAGGTAGCCACAGCTGTATGAATCAAGTGTTTCTGTGTGGTCTGTTGAGTTTAGACATCCTTTAGGGCATGGATGGGATTGGATTGAGTTGGGAAGTGTGTTTTTTTGGGGTGGGCTTTCTGATGTTGTTGTGCCTGGCCACGTGGCTGGTGGCCATTTTGAAGCCTACGCCTGCACGCTTGTTGTCTCTTGTCTGGCATTGTTGTCTGCCAACAGGCCTGCTTTCATCCAGTACGCTCAGAGCAGGTAGCCACAGCTGTATTAATCAAGTGTTTCTGTGTGGTCCGTTGAATTTAGACATCATTTAGGGCATGGATGGCATTGGATTGAGTTGGGAAGTGTGTTTTTTTGGGATGGGCTTTCTGATGTTGTTGGGCGTGGCCATGTGGCTGGTGGCCATTTTGAAGCCTAGGCGTGCAAGCTTGTTGTCTCTTGCCTGGCCTTGTGGTCTGCCAACAGGCCTGCTTTCATCCAGTAGGCTCAGAGCAGGTAGCCACAGCTGTATTAATCAAGTGTTTCTGTGTGGTCTGTTGAATTTAGACGTCATTTAGGGCATGAATGACATTGGATTGAGTTGGCAAGTGTGTTTTTTTGGAGTGGGCTTACTGATGTTGGTTGTCTTAAAGACATGCTTTTGTTGTGTGTGTCTGGTGTGTGTTGGTGTGCAATGCATGCACCCTGCAGACCTTTTTGGGGCCTGTGTATTTTCGTATTTGCATTTTGTTGCATTAAAAAGGCAGAGCAGTGTGCTTTTGCATGCATCCTTTGCCTGGCTTTTATAGGCCTTTTGTCAGCTCCTGGTGTTTCCCAGGCCCCCTGCTTGTTTGTGATTTGTGAGTGTCCATGTGGCTGGTGGCCTTTTTTTGTGTTGGGAGTTATTAGTGTCCTGCTTTTGCCATATAGGGCGGCATGGTTTTCCTATTGGCCTACTGCTTCCATCCATCCACCCCCTTTGCCAGCAGCAGCTCCATGGATGATGAGATGCTCAAATAATTTAATGGCAAATAGGGTCCACCCCACTTCCATTGCATTTTTATTTTGGTGGTTCTTATTATCTTTCCTATCCTTCCTGAGAGTGTAGTGTGTGACTGTACACAGTAGTATGACATAGCCCTTGTTGAAAAAAAGTCAGAAATGGCTAGACTATGTATTTTGTTTGCACTAGTACAGTAGTAAGTAACTTAACCACAACAACAAATGCAACATTTCACTGATGTTCTTCTCCTGGCTTATTTGCTTTTAGGTGCACAAAAAGCCAGAGGAGGAGGTGTCATCAGCATCACCCGTTGTACTGCCAGCCAGACAGAAGTCCTGCTGCGCATCACGTCCACGTGTGACCAGAACTTGTTGTGTATTTGCGTCCTGCCTGACATCTGAAGAAGATGGCCCCAAAGAAAGGTACCAGGTCCAGTATCAAGAAAGTTGCCGGTGAGAAGAAGGAACAGAAAAAGGAAGTGCCATTAACCATGACTGGTATGCAGGCCAATGTTTTTTTTGGCACCAAACAAGTTACTCCTGCAGCAGCGTTGTCCGGGAACCAAGCTGGGAGCAGCACCTCAGCACCAGCGGTCCAACCCCACCAACCTAGGCCCAAGGCCTTGAGTGTCGCAGAGGTAGCCAGTCTACTAATTAGCAGCGATGTTGAAATGTAATTATCGCAAAGTAGTACACAATCAACGCAGGCGGAAACTCAGCAGATAAGTGTGCAGCGACAAGAACAGCAGCAGCCGCGACAAGAACAGCAGCAGCCGCCACAACAACTCACTATAGTAGTTGTTGCTCCTGACGTAGGGGCATTTCAGGAAATCGAGCTTCCTGCAGACAAAGTGGAGCAAACCACTGTTTTGGACGATCTATTGTCTTTCAGACCACCAGGAGAAGGAGGCTTAGTCCATCATCTTCTTCTTCAAGCCCTGCCTCTGATGATCGTGATGCCAGCTCAGTCTGAGAGTGATGCACGTGACAAGACAATGCTTCTGAAAAGGAAGGTCCCAGAAAAACGTACAGTTATGGAGGTAGATGTAGAAGAGGGGGGTGATGTTGATGAAGACGAGCCAGTCATCACACACATCACTCCCGCCCCAAAGGGATTCAAGACCAACATTCTCATCCTATCCAGAAAGGCTGCTACTGAGCGGGATGTAGCACGGATATCACCAACACAGGTTACACCACCACTACCTTTAGCTGCCATATTTTCCAAAGCCCGGCAGGGACCTACATCCAGCTCAACCATCTCAGTAGGTAGTGATAGTAAAAGCCACACTGTAACTGCACAGGGTCACATTTCCAAGCACACCCTCCAGTTCATCTGGTATTGATAGAAGCACATCCAGCAGTGTCAGAAAGTTCTCCTCCCCAGTTTGGGACTTCTTTTCTGTTAGCACCAAGGAGCATAACGTTGCAATATGCTCAATTTGTCGACAAGGTGTTTGGCGGGGTAAGCTTGGCACAAACTATGGTACCGGAGGCCAAGCAAGTCATCTCAGAATACACCACACTATCGCGTGGGAGAATCACCTACTTCAGTTAAAAGAAAGTAGACAAACTCAACCCATTGAAGTTGGTCAGGAAGAATCAGGGGGCAATATTATTGCGGTGGAAGGTGAAGAAGAGGGAGGCATTTCTAGCCCTGTCCCCGGTAGTGTAGTGGTACCGCCCACATCCTCCTCAGTAACATCTGAGTGGCACCGCAGTAAGAGCCATACTCAGAGTCAGGCTGAGACACCAAGGCGACCGAGTACTGCAATGAGACAAACTGCGTTGTTGAGCCTAAGTAGGTTAATGAAAACAACAGCACCACAAAGGAAAGTAATCCAGCCTACCATTGAGAGCATGCTTAGGTTGGAGGGGCAGTTCCAATGCAACCACCCAATGGCACGGTTGTACAATGCGAAGCTGGCTAAAATGTTAGCGCTGGACCTTCGCCCTTTTTCATTTGTGGAAGGGGTGGGTTTCCTTGAATTTGTGTCAGCCATCTGCCCTAAATGGAAGGTTCCCAGCCCGTCCTATTTCACAAGAATTGCTGTTCCGGCACTACATCATGATGTGCTGGAATTGGTTGGACAAGCTTTGCAGCAGAGTGCTGTTCACAATATCCACCTGACAACAGACATATGGACCAGTTGCCAAGCCACAGATTACATGTACATCACTGCACACTGGGTCTCTTTTGTGGGGGTTAGAGATAAGCTATCTGAAGAAGGTGCCTTTGACACAGTTGCGATTTTTAAAGGGACTCAGAAACATGCAACTCTAGTCATGTTCGCCATGGAGAAATCTCATACCACTGTAAACATTTTGCAAGAGTTTCGCAGCAAGGTTTTTGAATGGCTGCGCCCAAGAGGGCTTAGTATTGGTTTTGTTGCCACAGACAATGGTAGTAATGTACTTAAGGCCATGGATCTTGGTTCCTATTTCAGGGTTCCGTGTTTGGCGCACTGCATAAACATTATAGTACAAGACTTTCTGAAAAAAGAACCCATAGTCAGCAACTTACTGGCCGAAGAATATGCACTCATTTCAGCCATTCTTTTAAAGCTCGGAAGCAGCTGAGGATCATTCAACGTGAATATAGGATGCCAGTCAAAGCACTCATCCAGGAGGTGGCAACCCGTTGGAACTCAACGTATTACATGCTTGATCGTCTGTTTGAGCACTACAGGCCACTCAATGAATATGTCATGCAAAAAGGGGATGCTACTGTGAAAGGCATGACCCTTCAGATGGAGCAATGGAGCCTAGTTAAATGCCTGACTGAGATGCTTTGTCCTTTTGAGGTCTTCACACGTGAAGTCAGCAAGGAGGACTGTACAATAGGCCAAGCTATCCCATTATTGCAAATGCTAGAGCATCAGCTGAAGAATGTGTATGAATCATACAAAGGTGTAGAGGACAAAAAGGGAGCCTATGACTTGGTGGAGAGCTTAGCTCGTCGCTTAGCTGAAAATACAAGGATAGAAAATAAAATTTTGTCACAAGAACATTACATTTGTGCCACAATTCTGGATCCACGGGCAAAATTTGGACTGAAGACATTTTTTCCTTTTTCAGAGATTGAAGTTGCTACAAAACTTGTTTAGCTGGGGCAGCGAGTAAGTTGGAAAATGAACGGCTGCTAATTAAAAGCCTGCAAGATCAACACACAATAAGTACTGCAGCAGGGCATGCAGCATCAAGTGGAACTTCGGAGGCTGAGGGCAGTGCATTTGGATCACAACACTCACCATCACTATCGACAACAGCAACAATAACTGGATCATTAGGCCCAGTAGAATCGTTAGACGATTGGTATGTACAGTTAGGCATTAATAAGCACAGTGCTGATGCACAGAGAAAAGAGCCCGAAAGCTTACCAGCAGCACCCCTGAACACTGAGCGGATGGTCCAGGCCTATCTGGACGACCCAACATAGGTGTATATTGATCAAAACCCATTGCAGTATTGGCATAGGAAAAGGTCTGAATGGCCACTGCTCAGCAGGCTGGCGATAAGCTATCTGGCTTGCCCTGTCGCAAGTTTCTCTTCCGAACGTGTTTTCAGTGCTGCTGGTTCCATTGTAACAGTGAGAAGGACCAGTCTCTCGCCCAAAAACGTGGAGAGGTTAACAATGATCAAAATGAATCAGCACTTCATACCACCGAATTACACAATACATGAGGCAAGGGAGGAAGATGAGAACAGCGGCTCAGGTGACGGAAGTAGTGTGTCACATGATTACCTACTACTGGCTGAACCCCCAGAGTTTGGGGACGAGCTATACTTCCCTTACAATTAGGCTTGCACTTGCTGTCTTCCTCCCTTTTTTTTCCCTTTATTTGTGTGTCTGTCGTTCCGGTTACAAACTTGTGAATCACAACAAATCCATTACAATTTGACAGTACAGTCCTCCGAATCCAGCTCTTCCGCTCCATCATACTGAATCTCCCGCCTAAATCCATTGCCCTCATGAATGATGATTGGATGATGGAAAATAGAAGAACAAATAAAAACTTTCCTAGTCCCACCAAAAGAAGTGGAGCATGACTCAGATGACTACTATAGCTCTCCTACTTTCAGAGCCGAGAGAGACTGCCCATTAACTGAAAATGAGATGGAACAGGTAATGATTGATGCCATGCATTGGATGCAGACTCGCAGACTGAGTGATTTTGTTGTTGTTTGTTGTGTATGAAGTTATGTCATTGTGAACTAATCATCTTTCTACAGTTACTAAACGTAACTCAAGGTGAATTTTCCCCTTCTTGCAAATAAGAAATTTGTACTTCTCCTGCAGCTTGATACATTGCTTTTAATTCAATACAGGAAGGGGACTCAATCTGCGCACTGAGTATGATTGACAACAGCACCGTCCATGATGATGATGATGGCGAAAAAGACGGCCCGTTAACTTAAGATGAGAAGGAACAGGTAATGACAATTAATGGCATGCATTGGACACCTGACTCTGAGTGATTGGTGTTTGTGTTTTTGTTGTTTGTTTGTTGTGCACAAAGTGAAGTCAAAGTGTACTAGTAGTCTTACTGTACACACTAAAGAGTGACTCAAGTCAATAATATTTCTACTCTTGTTGTGTAATAACAATTTTACTTCTACTGCAGGCCGATCTTCACAGTCAGTCAGTACAAGTATCGGAGATGATTGATGGAATAATAACAAGTCAGGAGGACATGTCATGAGTGGCATAAAAGCCTAAAGGTAAACACGTCAACAACAACCACAGCAGACCCAAATGTCTGTGTAGAAGTGGAGTTGAGGGTAGCGGCGGGATGACTGTGGTGCATTAATTTCCTAACTTAAATTGTAAAATGCTATGTTTCGAATGGATATGTGCTTTGCGTTTGTCCAACTCTTTAAAAAAAAAACAAGTACTCTAAACGGAGGATGTGCTAAGCAACGTGCTGCCAGGCCTGTCACTGTGGGCCTGCTCTCTCCTGTTGTTGTTGAAGGTCAATGCTGGAAACAGACTAGAGTAGAGATGATGCATACATGCCACCTCGGAAAGTTTTCTTGTTGCACTACACCATAACTTGTGAATTTGTTTCAACTTTGTTTCTCAATATCCCCCTTGTACTTCCATCTACAATTACAGGCCGGGTCTTGCCCTATACTTGGGAAAACAATACAATGCACACTTACCTTAATAATAAATCTACATTTTTTTCCAGCTGTGCGGTGGCGAGTGGTGACACCCAAGATTGATGGACGAGAGGACCAAGCGGAATGCCGAGATGCAAATCCAGTCCACATTTTTGACCAGGAGAACACAGTAACAGTATCAACTTTCATCTTCTTTTAAATAATTTGATTCATTTGTTTGTCTACAAACTTTACAACAGTGTGTTCTTCTTGTTATTGTTATTATCATCATTAGGTTTGCTCTCTGTTTATGATTCATCCGTACCAATATTTAAAATTTCTATTTGCTATCTGTAAAAGTATTAAGGCCGGAACAACAGAACAAGAAGTGTATGTAATCCGGGTCTCCTTATCAATCATCATCATGCATGCATTTCCTTTTTCTCCCTTAACATATTGATATGGATATGGTAGTCTTCAAAGATTGTCGTTTGTTTGTCCATGCATGCTGTTTTTCACTGTCAAACCTTTCCCCAAACCCCCTTCCCATCCATTCAACAAACCCTAACCCTCTTCCCCCGGGCTGTGTTACTTATTGTCGAGGTGTGACTAAATTAAATGTACACCAATACTTAATCACAGGCTTGCTGGGGCAGATGTGGCGAAAGTAACAGTACTTCAATTTCAAGGCAGAGCGATGATCTTCTTCTGCTTGCCCATCCATGACCAGAATATTTTAGAGGTGATTTTATTTAACAAAGGAACATATACTTCAGCATTAATTTCCGGCATTGATTGGGTTCATTGTCATTCCTCATACACAGCACTAACTGTTACGCTGTAGGCCTAGTCAAGTGACTCGACACAACTATAGTATGTAACTCTGTCTAGTAGGCTATCCCCACCACCATTATGTTTTGTTGTAAAATATTTTATCATATTATTGTTGCTCGGTAAGTTCTGTACTGTACTTCATTCTACTACTCCTCGAACAGTCTCTCAAAGGCGACTGACTGTCTCATTTTCTCTTTTTGCAAATGCTGCTGCCCTGCCAGTGTCTACTACTACTACTATACTACCACCACCACCCCAATCATGGCATGTTAGAAAAAGGAAACCATCTTCACCATGCAGCCATTGCTGTGCCTAAGTTAAACATCAGGCAAAGGTGAAGAGAAGTTTGGGGGAGACATAATTAATAATGGACATGTTTTCAATGAATTCAATTTCACACACCCCTTTGAGTCCAGATAAAGAATGCATAGACTAGAAGAGAGACTGAAAGTACTAGTAGGACAACTCAATCAGTGAGGGGTGTCGCATCTATCTGTTTGTGTCTTACAGAGTCAGCCAATTATTTAAATCAAACACTGGCTATGGGCGGGCCTGCACCAGCAAGGAAACAGTGTGATGTAAAACAGTAACCCCACCTACAAAACATTAACATCATTGCATGCAATGTAGAAAAATAGATTTAATTGACCCTAACAAAATGAACTAAAAACCCACAAAAGCTGACCCACCCCCCTCCCTAACCCCAACCAATGTCCGTAAGAAAGTCTCCAGTAAATAGTCCAAAACCCCAACGCCCAATTCTCACCCATCCAAACAAGAATTAAAAAAGGGGCAGAAGACAGGGACTAAGGTGTGGGGCGGGATTGCAGGACGACATACATCTGCACCTCTAGACGGGCGACGCGGCTTCAGAGGGCGCAGCAGTTTCAGCCACAGTGGGGGGAGCACAGAGATGTTATTGCAGTGGCGGCGGGCAGCCGCCAGACGGTGGCGCCGTACCGCTGGAGAGCGGTGGCTGGGGTCCGGGGCACTGGAGGAGGCTTGAAGTGCTGTTGCAGTCTCCTCCTCCTCCTCTGCCAAGACCACCAGCCGCCGATATTCCTGCTGGATTGCCTCCAGCTTCCGGCGCCGTGCCTTGGCGGCCAACTCCTTTTGATTAACTTTGGAAGGAGTAGCTGTGTATCAAAAAGAAAAAACAAGACAATTGTAAAATATACTCTTAGAAAAACAGTAAGACAAGTTAATTATACACATAGTGGCATGGTAGCATTATAAAGCATAGTACATAACATTTATTAAACCTCGCCCGTCCTTCTTCCTTTCATCCGTCTTTCACTTTTTAGTTGAACACCAGGTGATCTGATCTGACTTTTAGTCTTCGCCATAAAACTTTCAAAGCGGAGTTGAAATCAGATAGATGAGGCCATTGGTTACTCAATACTCCCGCCCCTATGCTAATTAAAAGGTGTCTACTCTTCACTCTTCAAACATTCACAACAACTCTTGCTTACTTAGGACATCGGATGGCGGGCAGACTTTGTCCGCCCGCCATCCTCATGCTAAAAAGGGCGGGGGTCCCGTGGGGACAATTAGGATGCGCCCGCCACAGTGGCGGGTGCATTCTGTTTTTTTTACATTGTGGTGGGTGGTGCCGAAAGCAATGCTAAAAATACATGTTGCGCTTTTCCAAGCACAACTTGACAGGCACCGCGTGGAGCCTGCCACATTGTGCTTTGAAAGGCAGGGGGGTACCATAGCATAGGTACCCTTCATGGGGGCCCCCAAGCATACTCCGCATGCCTTTCCGTGTGCCACCATGGAAAGGCATTCCAAAATGCAGATTATATGGCTGGCGGTGTGTTCAGACACCACCACCATATTGAACCCTTTTCCGCCCGGTCGACGTGTCGACTGTGCGGAAAATCGGCGGACGGTTTCTATCCGCCGCGGACCCCCCAGCCATTGTTATATCTATGGTGGGGGGTCTTTTCTACAGGGATGGAGGGAGGTTTGCCCCTGCGGGGTCAGTGGTGACTACCGCCGGCCCGACTGGGGCAATCCGCCCGCCATCCTAATGGGGCCCTAAGTCTCAACAGTACTTTATACATACAGTACACCCTTGCAGTGAGTTAGTGTCAACAACAGTTAAGGATTATGAATCTAACTTACCACCGCCCGCCACTGGTGCTGGCACTACCCCTACCGCTCCATCACCTAGAAAACAATACACATTTTTTAGGCGTCATATACACCTCCCCCTATTGGTCAGTAGCAAGATTGAAAAATGAGTTAATACTAACATACATCACTAGTACAAATCAGGTAGTAGTAGAGTATACACTAATAGTTATATATGGTCCCCCCTAGGGTCATTCTAGACTTTGCTTAGTTAGCCCGAGTCATGCAACCATTTTACCTTTGTGTCTTTTATTTTTGCACATGTGACATTGCCTTGCAGCTTTTGTATAAGACACCTTTGAGCCCACATGACCTGCCTCACACTGCTACTGTCTACGCGTTGCGTACAAGCGGTCAACAAATACATTAACAAGCCACTTTTTTATGAAGTACTGCTGTACTGTTAGTCGATATTGCTTATCCATAAATGCTACACTTTTTGGCACGGCTGAGAAATGCTTGCAAGTTGCAATATACTAACATGCACCATTTCATTTTTCGCATTACAGACGGAAGATTCCCTTCTACGAACCAGAGCTTTGCAGAGCTTATGATGCAACAACTACCAGTACTAGGCTCTTCTAAGGTGAGGGGTCCCTTCACTCAGAGAGCTTCATTTATAAATTTATATAAACTAAATTCCTAGGGGATGGTGGTGCTTCCACCACTGTTCAGTTATCATGGTTTAATTCCCAACTGTAAGTAAGTGTAACAATGTTTATTGTTTTAATGTTATTGATTTTCCTGTTGGTGCTGCATTACATAATAGAACAATGTAAAGAGCTTCTCAATTTAATATAAACATTTTGAACTTACATAGACTTGGTGGTATTTGGTGTGGACTTACACGAGTGAGAAAATTAAAGGAAGGGTGTGCATGTGCATTGCTTCCACGACTGAGAGGTTGGGTGTGTTATGTTCTGGGTTGTCTACTTGTTGGGTATCTTGGGGAGAGGGTTCGGAGACCTAATAGTTATGACAAGACAAAACTATAACTAGTCGGGCAGGGGATTGTGGTGGGTTCTGAATTTCTGATTGAGGTGTGTGAGGAAGGTCCAACCTACCATCACCAACATCCTATTTTCTTGTGCAAAGGTCTGTATGTGCAAAATCCCTACAAAAGTAGTAGTATGTCCTATCATATCAAAATAGTAATAAATCTGGTTGGGCATTTGTTGGAGCGAATTGTCAAAGCCTCAAGATTAACAAAGACTCAAGATCAATAAGACTAGAAGTAGTACAAGAGGACGACCCAAAGGACTGGACTCAAAGGCTAGAGCTACTGGTGAATCTGAGTTTTATTTACAACCTTTCAATTAAAGAGTGGCCAACTGGGCAAGCTTAGCTACTAAAGTACAAACAGACTAATAGTAGTAGTAGTACAGAGAGTCATCATAGCAGAGGCAGGGATAACAAGATTTTTGAAACCGTACAGATCGAAGGATAATTGTTGGTAAAAAATAGCTTTGGGAAACTGCAACAATAGTTCGGGAAAAATATGTTGCAGTAAAAGTTATGGAATAAGAATTATTATTAAAAACAAGAAGACTTACTAGGGCCAGCAGAGGTGCCCTCGTTGGTGTCCTCCTGGTGGTGTTGTTCTCCCGCCGACTGCCCACTCCGTGTCTGCCTGCCCCTGGGTGCTGAACAGGAAAGATATAAGAAAGAGAAACATTGATGGATGATGTCAAACAAATAAAATATTTTTAAAGAACAGTCAAAAAACACTTATGTAAACAACAATTGCAATAACTAAATTGACCGATCTCATCTGGTCAACAAGTAGAATCAGGGGATTCGCGGATTGACTACTTACTATTTATTAACAGTAATCCAGTCTTCCATTCTGATTCCAGAATACTAACTAAGCCTAAGTACGACGTACCACCTGACCTAGCCCACCTATTCCAGGCGTGCCGCCCAATTGTACATTAAGTATGCATTTCCACTTCTTTTAGTCCTCAACTATGCATATGGTCAAATGGAGGACACATGACTACATTTTTTGTATACACCAAATTTTGGGTTGATTGATTGATGCTGATGTTCTGCTTGTGCTAAGCCAATTACCACCACTCATTGAACAAACTAGAAAAGGTTCTAATAAAGACTGGCGTACTAGCAGCATGTGACGTAACTGAGGGGGCATCACGTATACCACTAAAAAATTACAAACTCATACAAAGTAACTAATCCTAAGTATCAATCCGCACCTATCTCTTAGTGACAGGACAAAGTAAGGACTAGAGTCACTATAGCATTACGTAACTTAATTTCTCTAAAATAAACTCTTACATAATCACGCTAAGCGAGCGCAAACGCAAAGTTGCAAACAAGTAAGATTAGTAGTAGCGCTGAGGAGCACCTGTAAATCACAGAAGACTTTTAAACATAATTAACCTGGAATGTAAGGAGCAACATTCTAGCTGGTTGGAAGAAAAAAAGATATTCGCAATATATAACACAGAGCAGAAGAACAGACACAAAGTAGCAATAATTAAATAGCTACTCACCAAGACCCGGGACCTCCACTCCTAGCAGGTCCAGCAGGTCCTGCTCACGGTCCAGGATGTTGGACCACTGGTGCATCAACTGCGCCTGGGTGCGCCGGACCCCGGAGCAGCGCAACACTGCCTGGCGCACCTTCCCCCACCGCTGTCGATGCCCCCAGAGCCCGTACCCGGACCCAGGCCTGCCACCTGCTGCCAGGGTTGAGGGGAGGTGGCGCTGCACAAAGAAAATGAGTGCAGTCAACTCAACCTCCCCAAATAAGGCCCGTGCCTGCACCCCTTGTGGGCACCGCCTTCCACAAGGAAGACGGACGCGGCTCTGGCTGCGGCGAGCCCTACCCTTTGACATGGTTCTGGGGATGAGAGACGGGACGGGGAAGAACAGGTAATAAAATTTAAAAAGTAAGTAAAGGAAATAAATAGCAGGCAATAGAAAGAGTGAAAAAGCAGCTAAAAAACAAAAAAGAAGTAGACAAAAACCAAAAATATAGAAGCAGGAAAATAGTTATAGAAATAATAAATAAAAAAGATTTATAAAAAATGGCTTCAAAGAAAGGATTGGAAAGATGCAGGGAGGATTGAAAATCATGCCCCAGAACCATGCAATAGAGTGAAAAACAAGATTGCGTGGCCCCTCTTCCCTTTCGGCCCCGGGGACCCCATCCCATGGGGCATGGCCACATATTTTTTAATTATTATTTAATTTAATTTTAAAGGAGGGGGACTGTGCGGCCCCCCTCCTGAGGCCATTTTTGTTCCCGGGACCCTAATCCCCTGGGGCTTTGCCTCTGTTTTTTTTTCTCAATAGGACGGGAGGCGGGCCACCATTGGCCCCAGGGACCCCATCCTCCGGGGCTGACCCTCAGATGCCCAAGCAGGTTCCCTGTCTCCTGAGGGAGCGGGCATTGCTTTTGGATAAGGGGAGCTGCTAACATGTAGCTCTCCTTATCCAAAAGCAATCTGCTTCGTTTCTTGGAAGCGTGAGCAGGTTTTCTGATCTTACTTCCATGAAGCGAAGTAGTGTTTGCAATGACAGGGCAGGAGCCGTGCTCCCACCCTGTCATTGCAAACTGCAATATCGTGGGGGAGGGCATCCCGGGACATTGCCGGAGCTGGCCCTGGGGGGGGTAGCGGTCCGTAGGGCCAAGGAGAGATCCAGGAGGGGGGACGCGCGGCCCTCTCCCAATGTGCACATTACTCCAGGGAGGTGGTGGTCCCAGGGGGTCTGCAATGGATCCTCGTATTTCCATACAGAGCGTCCCGGGGAGGTGGAGGTCCCCAGGTCAGTGTGGGGGGCTCAAGCCCCGACACACAAATTAGTTCTGAAAGCCTCAGGAAGGTGGCGGTCCCCAGGGTTTGGTGAGCCCGCGAGGACCCCACCCATATTTTAGTGAAGCCCTGTGGAGGTGTTGGTCCCCGGGGCTTGGGGGGCCCGTGTGGTCCCCGTCCATATTTTAGTAAAGTCCCGCAGAGGTGGCAGTTCCCGGGGCTTGGAGGGGTTGTGACGCCCCCTGTCCTAAAATTAATAAAGCCCGGGGAAGTGGCGATCCCTGGGACTGCAGGGGGCTGTGTGTCCCCCCACATTATTGATGCAGCCCTGGGGAGGTGGTGGTCCCTGGGTTACGTGGACCCCCGCAGGACCACACTCATTATTTCGACATTGCCCTGGGGATCTGGCCCACCTGGGGGCTTCAAACCACAAAGTTATTACATTATTATTAATTTACGTGTTAGTTCAGATAGGCGCAAATCAGTTTTCCCCATGTTCATGTTGGGTGTACGTTAATTTTACTATATCTACGTATTGTTTGTACATATTATGGGGGTACTCAATTCAAGCAGGTTTCATTTTTGATAAACCCTGCTCCAACAGTTTCAAACTCTGATGTTAAAGATAAAGACTGATGAAGTGACCTACTTTTTTAGCCCCTTCTTTTAAACGTAAATTTGCTCCAATGATTTATATTATAGTCTGCAAAACTAATTTTTTAATAATGATTGACCAAAGTTCTTAGCTACTAATTTCATAGAAATTATATATATACATGATTACCGCTGCCCATTTTATGGTTTTGATTCACACCTTGCACTTTTAAAACGTCATTATGCACTACAAATACCACAATGCTATGGGACAATGTAACAGAAAGTGATGCCATTAGTCTTTGTCTTTAACATGAGAGTTTGAAACTGTGTAATTTACCCGTGAGAAAGGTCTCGGTGAGACTGCAACACATAGGGGCAATCACCTAATCCCTGTCCACATGATCTATATATATTACCTACTGGCGGTCACCAGTAGGTAGTTATAGTTAGGACCTATTATCCATAGGAAATCTGCAACATTCTATTTGGAATAACTTTGGCGCCGGTTGACAAATCTTCGCGAATTTTCAAAACTGGTGGTGCGCTCCGGTCCGCTCCTATCCTGAAAGTCTTGGGGTGATTCGTCAAGGGGGGGCTGAGAAAAAAGGGGGGTCCCAAAACGTGTTTTCCCCATGCAATTTTCCATAGGAACTATTTATCGCAGCTACAGCCTGAACTGCTGAACGGAATTACACCAAATTTGGTAAAAAGGTAGCCCTCAGTTCAGAGTCATGCCTTTTGGTTAAATGGTGTAAATCCGTTCAGTAGTTTCTGAGAAAATCAAAAGTAAAATCACATATATATCTGGGCGGAGCCTAACCACACATCTCATTGTGAGATTCATCCAAGAAGTGTTGGCAGCCATCTTGGGACCAATATACATGATAGCACCTCATTTAAAAGCATTGCAGTTAATAAAAGGTTTTAAGACTTTAGTTACATTATAAATCATTTGTTGATGGTAGCATAGTCATTTTAGGAATTGTGTTGTGTTCTAAGCTGATTTTTTTACCATATGAAAAAGCCTATTTTCTCATGTTTTTCCCACAGAGGTTTGGAAGGTGATCTATAAGCTAAACTGAGAGCATATTGTCTGTACATTCACATTATCTTTCTCAGTCATGTGAGAATGAAGTCTGACATTCTCAGTAAAACATGTACATCTAACAAGGGCAGAGACTGTCAGTTGATTCCTTTGTGTTCTACTGCAGCTTCCCAGAGTGTTCTAAAGAACAACGAGAGCGCTAACAGTCCTACTTATGACAAACGCATTACACACCTGAAGCCATCTTGATTGGAATAAAGTGGTAACTCTTAAAACATTTAATTTAAAAATGAACAAAATGAGGGGGTTCATTTTGCCATAGAAAGAATGATAAGTGCTACAGAAAGAAAAATTAGGGCACATTTTGAGTGACTTCTCAAATCCTCTTCTATTTCATTAAACAATTCTGACATGCAGACTGAAACATGCACTTTCAATACCAGCAGCAGACTTCTCTGGTGAGCAGTAGCTTTACTAAAGTGATCTAATGAGCAACTACAGTGCTAACATTCTGAATTTATGGCAGATGTGTGACACATCTGAATGCCTTCTTGATGGAATCAAAGTAAAAAACTGAAAGTATTTACTACTGATGAGACTGTAGTAAATGTGGAAATTAGGAAACTTCATAACAAAGAAGTCTCCCAAGATGGCCACCAGAGACAAAAGAGCCCAACTGTAGCACAAATATCACCCAGATGTAGCCCAAGTATAGCCCAATGACAGAATGTCCCAGAGTGTTCTAAAGAACAACTAGAGCGCTAGCAGTCTTACTTATGACAAAAGCATGGCACACCTGAAGCCATCTTGATTGGAATAAAGTGGTAACACTTAAAACATTTATTTTGCAAAAGAACAAAATGAGGGAGTTTATTTTGCCATTGAAATTATGATTAGTGATGCAGAAAGAAAAATTAGAGCACATTTTTACTTCTCAAATCCTCTTCTATTTCATAAAACAATTCTGACATGCAGACAGAAACATGCACTTTGAATATTAGCAGCAGACTTCCCTGGTGAGCAGTAGCTTTACTACAGTGATCTAATGAGCAACTAGAGTGCTAACATTCAGAATTCATGGCAAATGTGTGACACATCTGAATGTCTTCTTGATGGAACCAAAGTAAAAAACTGAAAGTATTTCCTACTGAGGAGACTGCAGTAAATGAGGAAATTAGGAAACTTCATAACAAATAAGTCTCCCAAGATGGCCACCAGAGACAAAAGAGCCCAAATGTTGCACAAATATCACCCAGATGTAGCCCAAGTATAGCCCAATGATAGAATGTCCCAGAGTGTTCTTAAGAACAACTAGGGCACCTATTGTCTTACTTATGACAAAAGTATGGCACACCTGAAGCCATCTTGATTGGAATAAACTGGTAACACTTAAAACATATAATTTAAAAAGGAACACAATGAGTGGGTTCATTTTGCCATAGAAATTATGATTAGTGCTGAAGAAAGAAAAATTCGGGCACATTTTGAGTGACTTCTCAAATCCTCTTCTATTTCATTAAAATATTCTGACATGCAGACTGAAACATGCACTTTTAATACCAGCAGCAGATTCTGTGGTGAGCAGTAGCTTTACTACAGTGATCTAATGAGCAATTAGAGTGCTAACATTCAGAATTGATGGCAAATGTGTGACATGTCTGGATACCTTCTTGATGGAATCAAAGTAAAAAACTGAAAGCATTTCCTACTGAGGAGACTGCAGTATATGAGGAAATTAGGAAACTTCATAACAAATATATCTCCCAAGATGGCCACCAGAGACAAAAGAGCCCAAATGCAGCACACATATCACCCAGATGTAGCCCACATGTAGCCCAATGACAGAAGTGTGCAAAACACTTTTTATTTTTTGTGTTTTTGCAGTTTTATATAGTGCAGACTTGTCAGGTATTGGAGTGCTTTACATGAGCATTGGTTACATCACACAAGAACACATTCATTTTGGTTGTAGACATGGGGAGATTAAGTGATTTGACCAGAATCACAGAATGTCGAGCTGAAGCAGAAACTCCAACCTGGTTCCCCAGTTGCAAAGTCTGCAGCTCTGGAAGTAACACCACATCCTCTCCCCTAAGTGCAACATTTAATCAAGTGGTTAACTGGATAAAAAAACATAAAGATAACAAATAATTTAAAAGTGCTTTGTCGCTATTTGAAAACTCTGAAAATATGTTCTCATTTTAGTTTTGTAGAGCACTAACCATATTTTGTATGCAAATAAGACCCTCTCATATATGTAATTTCTAAAGGAAATGCTCTAGGTATTACAGTTTTGATTACATCAAGATGACGTCAGGCGTTCCACACTTTTGTAATAAATATAGAATGTTAGCAATCTAGTTGTTCATTAGGATACTGTTGAGAGGCAGAGGCCAGGGGCACAGACTCTGAAAATTGAAGGCAGGTAGGAGGGTGCAGAGGCAACAATTAGACCACACTGGGCAGGCAGGAAGGGCAGTGGCAGCACAACAGACTATGGAGGGCAGTGGAAAGGGGGACTGGGGCAACAAACCAACAATACAGGACTGGCAAGAGAGGCTGTGGCAATATATTAAACCATTGTGGGCAGAAGGAAGAGGCAGTGGTAGTACAAACAAACATGCCAACAGACCCGATTCAGCCAGGAAACGTCCAATGTTTTTAAGCTCAAATGTGCTTTATTTGACCAGTCTACAATCTCCTCTTTTTCAATGTAACTCAAAGGGGAAAATCAATACCCCATTTAAAAAAAAAAATCTCCCTCTTACCGGGTTCAAAATGTTCGCAAGTATGGTACATTGGATCATGGAAGGCAGGAGGTATTGGGGTAGGGACATGGACTTGGATAACAGAGGACAGGAGGGACATGGAGAGGTGCACCAAACTGGTCCTACAGGGCAGGCATCAGGGTTTGCAGCAGCACAATACACCACACAGGGCATGCGGGACGGGAGTGCAGCACAACAATCCATAGAAAGCAATAAGGAGGGGACAGGACCATGCACATGGACAACAGAGAACAGAGGGGAAAGAGGCAATGGTAGCTAGCTGACCATAATGGACAGACAGGAGAGAAAGCGGCAGCATACCAGACCATAAAGGGCAGGAGGGATGGATCAGGGGAAATACAATGGAACAGACAAGCCAGGAGGGAGGGAATAGGGGTCTGCACATGGAAACAGAGGGCTGGGGGCAAGGGGGCAGAAGCAGCAAGATGACCATGGAGGTCAGGCAGGATGGGCACTAGAAGCAAGACACACCATGGAGAGCAACGGTGAGACTATGATGGCATACACACAGACCATGGAGGGAAGGTGGGAGGGGGTCAGGGGCAGCTAGCTGACTACACAGGGAAGGTGGGAGGGGCCGTGGCAGCGCAGAAGACCATGCATGGCAAGTGGAAGGGTTAGTGGCAGCACAATGGCTATGATGGGCAAAAAGGAGGGTGCAGGGGCATGCACAAAGGACCATGGAGGATAGAAGGGAGGGTCAGGACATGGGCACAGACAATAGAGTTCAGGGGAAGGGGCCTCACAACAAACCATGCGGGGCAGGCAGGAGGTGCAGTTGCAGCACAACAGACCAGGGAGGGCAGAAGGGTGTGGCAGTAAAATGGACCATGGAGGATAGGAGGAAGGGGATAGGGGCATGGAATGTGGACAGGCATGGTGGAGGTGGCAGGGACAGGTTACAGTCATCTGACAATGCTAGGCAGGTTGGAGGGGAGTGGCAGCTCAACAGAACACTCAGAGTATATAGGAGTGACAGGTCCATGGAACATGGTGGGCAAAAAGGATGGAGCAGGGGCATGCACAAAGAAATCGGAGGGCAGGGGGAAGGAGAATAGGTGCAGCAAGCTAAGCACAGAGGCTAAGCAGGAGGTCAATGATGAAGCATAGAATTGGGCAATGGAGAGCAGGAGGAGTGGACTGGTACATCATGTTAAATGGAGGGCAGTGGCTGCACATCAGACCATGCATGGCAGGAGGCTAGTTCATGGATTCAGACAACAGAGGATAGGGAGGAGGTGGATGGGGCAGCAAGCTAACTGTTCAGAGAAGGCGGGTATTAGGAACTTTATTGTTTTTAACATGTGTGTCTGAGCTAACTACTTCAAATATGAACAAGTATGCAGCATAATCTCACGTTTATTCAGGAAAAAGAGGACTTTTATGACTGTGACTTTGGGCTCACTTGGCAGAAACACCCCCTGCCCCTTCACCCCATCTCAAAATGTAATGCCCGTGAAAAGGGTAGGTGAACACACTGTTATATAGAATATAGTCCTGAGAGCACGATTGAAAATGAAAACTAGATACAGTGTATGGTATAAACTATGCACCAAAAAAAAGTGTGATAGAAGATGACCCGGGCGTGAAATATAATATGCAATACATTGTGCGCAATGACAGATTCATTGGAGAGCGCGAGATAGCACAGGCACTAGTGCGTGCTATGCGATATGCACCTTGGAGTGTAATATGCACAGGGCAGTGTTGTGTAACCTAACTACTCTCTAAAGTTGTAATATAAAATATGTGTTGGGGAGGGTAACGTTGCATATGCACTGTGACAAAGATATGGATCCCAGATTGTAATATGTATGGCATAGCGTTGTGCGTTATAACATAGGCATCGAGGAAGGCACGTTAGATGGGGCAATATAACCCGTGCGAAGGCAAGTGTGGCATGACTTATTCACGGGGTGGTGTTACAGTGCACATGGGCTAGACAGTGTCATAGCATATGCACTAGCTGGTGGAATACAACACAGAGGTGTTTGGCACTCGGAGGGCACTGGTGGGTGTAACACAGCATTGGGCTCAGCCAGGAGCGTGCTGTGACTCTTAAGTGAGGTTTGTCTCCTTTCCAGAGAGTAAAATAAAAAGTATTACACATCCGGCGGTGGATGTGTGTTTTATTAACTGTGACAGGGGGGTTTCTTGCATAGTTTTGGTCTAACTTTTGTCGAATCCCCTTTGAATGGGTATGTGTGCGTGTTATATTAAATGTGCCCGTCAATAGCTACCCATGTTTGTATAAATAAACAACAAGGGTGTCTACTTGGAGAGTACCCACCGGCAGGTGATGTCATTGGAGATGTCATCAGTGATGTCATGAGAGATTTCACTGACCATGTCATGAGTGATGTAATATGTGACATCATCAGCAGTGCATTGCGGGAGCGCGAGTTATACTTAGCTGAACTAACTATAACAGGGGAATTTCAATGGTTTTGTATGAGTGAAAAGTCCAGCTAACTATAACGCCCCTGAAACCTATGGTTTTTTCAGTGAATTTCTAAGGTTTTTTAAATGCTAATTCCTAACTATAACGTGCCTGAAACCAATGTTTTTTTCATTGAAAATATATATATATGATGAATCTTCCTGAAATTCTCCCAAAAAAAGGTCTATCCAGGTCAGCTCCTATCCTGAAAGTTTGGGGTGATTCGTCAAGCAGGAGCTGAGAAAAAAGGGGGGTCCTAAAAGTTGTTTTCTCCATGTTAATTTCCATAGGAAATTTTGCGACGAGCTACAGCTCGAACTACTGAATGGAATTACCCCAAATTTGGCAGAAAGGTCGAGCTTGGTTCAGAAAGCGACCTTTTTTAAAAATGGTGTAAATCCGTTCTGTATTTTTTGAGAAATTCAAAAAATAAGAGTCAAAAAATCAATTTCCCATGGGAAACTTTGTGCAAGGCTACAGCTGAAACTACTGAACTGAATTACTCCAAATTTGGCAGAAAGGTAGTGCTTGGGTCAGAAAGCGACCTTTTTAAAAATGGTGTGTAAATCCATTCAGAAGTTGCTGAGAAATTAGAAAAATAAAAGTTTCGATATCTGGGTGGAGCCTATGTCGCGTGCGTGAGCTTCACTGTGATTGGCTGCTAGTAGTCCAAACCAGGAAGTGTTGGCAGCCATATTGTGGCTCGGTAGAAGCGGGTCACCCGAAAATGGAGAAACAAAATTATAAAACAAGAGAAGGGGGCTGGGTTGAAAAACCCTGACCCCCTAGGTCTGGTCAGGGGGTCCCAGAAGGACCCCCAGGGCCCAAATAATCATTTAAAAAAATATATTGGAATAAATTTGCGCTGGGGTCACAGGTTCTCCCGTTTCATTTTAATGAGGCCCTTGGGTGCGCTAGGTTCCAGGGGTATTTAAAAAAAATAATTGCAGGGGCTCGCAGGGGTTGTGGGGGTGCGCTAGGGTCTGAGTAGCCCTGGGGCTTCACTCATGATGGGAGGGGGGTTGGGAGGCCCCCCTTCTGGAGCCTTGTATGTGCTTGTAACTTTGGCGTCGTTTGACGAATCTTTATGAAACTCTCCAAAAAGTTTCTCTTTTTTGGATAAGCTCTTATATTGAACGTTTGGGGGTGAATGGTGTAGGAGGGTTTGAGAAAAAAGAGGGTCCTAAAATGTGTTTTCTCCATGAAATTTCCATACAAAACTTTACAGAAGACTACAGGTGAAACTGCTGAACGGAATTACTCCAAATTTATGGTCCAGAAGCACGCTTTTGTTTAAATTGTGAAAATCCGATCAGTAGTTTTTTGAGAAATATCAAATTTTACAGATATATATATTTGAGAATTGTGACATGTCATTGGCTGAGGGGTTACAAGCAGCAGCTTTCGGCTTATTGGCTGTGAATGGTTTAAACCAGGAAGTGTTGGCAGCCATTTTATGATTTACTCCGTCAGCTCGCATCTCTCCGTGTAGAAGCCATCGGGTTCGCAGTTTTACCTCTGCGAGGCAACACTGACATCTGTGTCTGTGTGAGATATGCCTTTCAGGCTGCCTCTCCTCATATTACCAGATAGCGGCTATGTCTTTAGAAGCCCGTCCGTCGGCTCAGAGCTCTGTGAGTCAGTCTGTCGGCACGACCCCCTACACTACCCAAAGACTACCCAAACACCACTACACTGTCATAAACTCTAAAACACTACCCCCAGCATGATCACCTACACTACCCGAACACCACTGCACTACATTAAACCCTAAATCTACCCTCAGCACGACCCCCTATCCAAACACCACTGCACTATCCTAAACCCTTAAATACTACCCCCAGCACAACCCCCTACACTACCCAAACACCACTGCATTGTTGTAAACCCTAAAACACTACCCCTAGCAGGACCCCCTACACTACGGAAACACCACTGCAGTACCCTAAATCTTAAAACACTATCCCAGCATGACCCCCTACACTACCCAAAGACCATTAGACTACCCTAAACCCTAAAACACTACCCCCAATATGACCCCCTACACTACACAAACACCACTGCACTAACCTAAACCCTGAAACACTACCCCAGCATGAACCCTTACACTACACAAACACCACTGCACTACCCTAAACTCTAAAACACTACTCCCAGCATGACCCCCTACACTACCCAAACAACACTGGTCTACCCTAAACCCTAATAAACTACGTAGCATGACCCCCTATAGTAGACAAAAACCACTGCAGTACCGTAAACATTAAAACACTACACAGAGGATGAACCCCTACACTATGCAAACACCACTGTACTACCCTAAACCCTAAAACTATACTCCCAGCATGACCCCTTACACTACCCAAACACCACTGCATTTTCGTAAACTCTAAAACACTACCTCCAGCACAGTACACAAATACCACTGCACTACTCTAAATCCTAAAACAGTAGTCGCTGCATAACTTCCCACACTACAGAAACACCACCGTGCTACCCTAAATCCTAAACACTACTCTCGGCATGAACCCACTGCAGTACGCAAACACCACTGCACTACCCTAAACCCTAAAACACTACTCCCAGCATGACCCCTTACACTACCCAAACACCACTGCTTTTTCGTAAACTCTAAAATACTACCTCCAGCACGATTCTTACACTACCCAAACACCACTGCACCACCTTAAACCCTAAAACACTACCGTCAGCATGAACCCCCAAACAGTACACAAACAGTAGTCGCTGCATGACTTCCCACAATACAGAAACACCACTGCACTACCATAAACTCTAAAACGCTACCTCCAGCACAAACCCCCTACAGTACACAAACACCACTGTACTACCCTAAAGCATAAAATACAACCCCCAGCACAACCCCCTACACTACCCAAAACACCACTGTACTACCCTAAAGCATAAAGCAGTTGCAGTCCGTCGGCTTGCAGCTGTGCATCTGCAAGCCGTCGTGTCCCTAGCTGTATATGTGCGAGTCAGTCCGTTAGGTGATAGGTGTGTCTCTGCTAACATGGCCGTTGGCCCGTTGGTGTCCCTTTGTGAGTTAGACTGGAGCTCTCCCTCTGCGAGCCAGCATGCTGGTGTGCGTTTGTGAGCCGACGGCCTATAGCTCACACTTTGCGAGCCGAGCCGACGGCCCGTAGCTCTCCCTGTGCGAGATGAGCCCACGGGCCACAGGTGTCCCTCTGCAAGGCTGCTCGACGGCCCGCAGGTCTCCCTGTGCTAGCCAGATCACAGCTGTCGTTCTGCGCACCGATATTGGGAATATAAAGCGGCTCTAAAAGGAGTCCTTGTGTTTATTATTTGGAGCTACATATCAGTGCGGATGCACAACTTTAGGTTATTCAGAAAAACTGGATTTCCCTGACCTGTGAAGTGTACTCCATCACTTCTGTAGATATCAGCCATATGAAAACGTATGTTGTTGTTGCAGATCGACCCCATTCTATGGTCTCAGAGGTATGCAGACACAGCTTTGTTTGACCATTTCCACTCCTGTCTTTGGCATATATTGGAATATATAAAGACAGTTTGAGGCAAAAGCAACATAAATTGTCGAAAGGTGTCCTTCTTTAGCATTTCCAAACTTACCCCAGTCAATGTGCCTAGGTCGTTTCCACCACAGTGCACAATCATGAGGTCAGGATGCTTAACCAAAGGCAACAATTGGTGCCACTTCAATCCTCTCTGTCCAAACCATTTAATGTCCACATTTTGTAAACCTAGGTCTAAGTCAATACGTCTCTGTTCTGCATACCTCTTGCACCAGAAAACATAGCTATGTCCTATGATCCACACTAGCATTTTGAAGGTATGGCTTGGAATAGATAGATGTCTGCAGCTCATGCAGTCCGTTCATAGAATAAGAGATATGTTTAAAAAACCGGGAACTACTTTTTTTTGCCATACAAAACGATACCTGATTGGGAAATGAAAAGCATTGTTTTTTAAAAGTAGGGTGCACATTTGTTTTGTGGAAAAGCATCTTTGTGATTGGTTAAGAAAACGCAGTTTAAACGTGGAGTACATATCATAGGCTAAAATTTGCTCAACTCAACCACACCTGCTACTTGTATTTGGAAGCCACTGTTCGAACTTAAAAGAATCGTGAACTTTTAACCTGCACTTGCCATTAAATGTTCGAGAAAATGTTGCAAACAAATATCGTTAGGTTTAAAAAAATTGATGAACTTTTAACCTGCACATGTTATAGAATGTTCTAGAAAGTGTGTTGATAGAATACGTTGCACTTCTGACTTCTATGTGTCCATGAATATTAAAAAACTGTTTATATAGAAAATTAAAAAAAAAATAATAGAGAGAAGTTTTGAAACCTAAAAGAATCAAGGAACTATTCTAATTTGTTCATTACATGTATTTATGTGTGGAGCAAGAAAATTACAGACACAACAGCACCAGGAAGAGGAAGAAGCAGGGAGTGAGGGGATGGGGGGAGATGGGCACAATGGCACACATGCACAATTAAGTACAGCACAACTATAGACAAACCATGGCCAAAATGAAACACACCAACAAGAAGCACAAGTCACACAACCCACCAACATCACACCACTGAACAAGCATAGAAGTGAAAACCACACTGCCTGAAAGGGAGAAGGGTGAACAAAAGCTCACACGAAGAGACATCTCACACACAATGCAGCACACACACATAGGAAGCAGAGTACACCAACATGCAACACAATGTTGTCCAAACGCAAACATCCGCCCAGTCGAACACAGGACACAAATGCACTCGCCTGTGGTGCATAAGCGCCCAAAAGCGTCAGTACGAAACAGGCACATGAGAAAGCATAAGTACAAACCCACAGTCAGGATGGGGTAGTGTCATGTTTCCTTGCGCCCCTCACCCGTAAACCAGAAGCAGGGCACTCCTCAGTCGACACGGGACTCCTCCCCCTGGGTGGTCCCGGCAGGTTGCAGTCTAGTCTTTTCGGCAGCACGTAGTGGACGCCGCCGGCCGGCCGTCACTTCCGGTTACCTGAGCTTATCACTACGGAGGACGGCAGGCTCGGTGCTTCGGATTCATTTCCTGAGCTTCGCAGACACGCAGGAGCGTAGCGAAGGCTCTTCCAGCAACCGGACAGTCGGTCCGGACCGCGCAAGGGCGCCCAAAGATCCCGCCTTACATCATACTTGGCACGGAGCCACCCTATACACTATTACCTTCCAGAGCGCAGTGGCGCTTTTCCTTTGTTGTTAAAGACGACTCGTGCGACGGCACGGAGTCACCATACCTGCCTTGGTTACCTCAGAGCGCAGTGGCGCTTTTCCTTTGTTGGGACGACTCGTGCGACGGCACGGAGTCGCCATCTCTGCCTTATAACCCCAGAGCGCAGTTGTGCTTTTACCTTTGTTGAGACGACTCGTGCGACGGCACGAAGTCGCCAGAACTGCCTACTTGTCCCCCCAGAGCGCAGTGGCGCCTTCCCTTGCTTACTTTCACACACGACTTGTGCGACGGCACGAAGTCGCCACACCTGTATTTCCTCCTGCTAGCGCAGTGGCGCTTTCCTGGCATACCTTCGGGGTCTTTTTCTTCACTCTCCGCAAGGACCTCGTTTGATACCAACGCCTGAACTTCATCTGTACAAGAACACCGCGCTCACAGGTAACCAGAAGAGTGTACTGCTCCCTTTAGTACTGTGTTCCCCCAAACGCTCGGGGGGTGTGCATGTTCCGCTCTAACCCTGTACCATAGTCACCCCTGTTTCCTCTCTTGCCTTAGGGATCGTGGACTTCTACACAGCCTAAGGAGCCACGAAGGGTATCCCCGTCACGTCATCCACAGTCCCACTCGCACCACCCTTCCTGGCACTCTCCCCCGGTTCCCTCCTGCAACTGGCTAGTGTATTCAGTCCTTCCAGTAACAGAAGGGTTCAGGTAGGGGTTGCTCCTGTCGTCCCTGTGGGATTCCTCCGCAAACACGAGGTGAGAATTGTGGGGGTCTGACAGGTAGAAATTCACATATGACAGGCAGCCAGAGAGTCCGTGACACACACATTGGCATACAAATGAAGACACAACACATTTGGAGACAAGTGAAAATGTGGAAACTTTATTAAAAAAAGTGCGTCAGTACGGCCACGAGTAGGTCCATGATATGCAGAGAAATGCAGCAGCATGCCTGAATAAGCAGCGTTGGTTGTCCGCACCTCAGACATGATTCGATGCCAATGCAGCCATGTCCACTGTTGTTTTGGGACATGTGACCAGATGTACAACGTGCAATGATGTGGGGGGACACGCACAATGTGGCACATCGAGTTGTGGTTGCAGGTACCTTGTCACTCGTCCATGAACGCGAGTGCAGCTGCGAAAGCCACTATCTCTAATGAGTGATGGTTGGCCACAATATTTGACATGTCGTCAACGTAATCCATCAGCTGAACGGGACAGATGTGCTGACTCCAACCACTGTACCCAATGTGCACCAAAGCAGAATCGGGAATCTCCCAGGCCCAGTTCCCAACATGCATGCCAAACCTCCATGCATGTCATAAACGGGCATCACATGACACTCCTGGTCGTGGGCGAACAGGGGGCGCAGACACCCGTCATAATCCATGCCAGCTACCCACTCGTTGGAGAGGCACACGTCCATGCACCACTCGGATAGGCAAGTACGACATTGCAATACAGATTGAACGCAGGTGATGTCTGCAATGCGGAAGCTCAGCCAGTAAGTGATCCGCAGTACTGCCAAAGGCAGTGCACCCAGGACATGCAGCAGACGTGCAAGGTATAGGTGGATGTGAATGGAGTCGACTATATGTTCAAGATGCTCTGCCATTGCGTCAGTGGCTCTGCTTGTAGCTGCACTGGCTTGCCGTGTGCCAGTCTTGTGGATGAAATGGCACAGCTTGGTGCAATGAGCCGGGCCTGTGTGCAATGGGTGCAGGGCAGGGGTGTGGTGGGAGTACATGTGAAGGCTATTTCACGCAAGCTAACTACGACAAAGGACTTTTGAGTGTGGCATGTGTACTCGTAGTTCTCAAATCGGGCAGTGCGTAGAGTGGGAGACGGATGCAAATATTATCGTATCTGTCAGGGGGGGCTGGCCACTTGCAAGTTCCTTCTCGGAGCAGCAGATGCGCTAGCGCAAGATAGCTCAGAAAGAAACCTTTCATTCCTACAGTAACTTCTCCAGGTGCATTCCATTCGTACAGGATGTGTACAAAGGCCAGTCGTGGGTGTTGTGGGATGTCTGCGACCCTGGTCATCATAGATGAGATGCCCAGCACGTGACACATGGGAGGGTTCACTGTGTGTTACATTGCCAAACAGCTGCTCCTCCCTTCCACGAGCCCCCACACTTTTGTACGGTGCACTGTTGTATCCCGTGCACTCCTACGGCACACCATTGTAATGCCTATTCGCGCATGTCCTGCTACATTCCAACTACACCATCACAGTGCAGTTTGGAGGTGGTGCATGCCACTTTACATCAACTGCTGCGTCCCTTGTGGCGGCCACACCAGAACACAGAGACACACTTACCGCACTTCCTGAACACAGACATGTGCGAGACACCCGGTTCCCCTTGCCAGATAGGCAGACCCCTGCGCTGACCTGTGTACGTCGGACCAGTACATGCCGCTTGTGCATGCAGGAGGATGCGTGCATAGCTACATGTCCAGGCTCACTACCAATGCTGAGGTGACATGGTAACATCCGCTGACACTGTGATGTTGCAGAGCCCGTGCCTTTAATGCTAACACAATGACCACATGGACACACTTGCTCAGATGTGGGTTCGGGGGCATTGGCAGTCCTGGGGTTGTTGCAGTGAGTGTTGTGGACCTCATGGGTATCCGTGTATCATGCTCATTGATGCTATGGCACCTGTGGGTGTTTTGGTGTGGCTTTTGGCTGTGTTCCCTTTCATGCTGCAGGTAGTCGTCCTGCTTAACACCAGCAGAAAGCAAGTGTAAAATCACCTAGTGCTAACACGGCTTATAGCCGGAATTTGTTTCGCATCGCAGTTGTTGTGAAAGTTGTGAAGTTTTTTTTTCGTGTACAGAAAAATAAACAAACTGGGCAGTGTATCCCGTCAAGATCCACCACCTGACCGACTATTCCCAATGAATACAAAATACAATGACATTTCTTCATTAATTTTGTGGGTACACTGTAAGTGCACCCACTACCACAGTGCAATTCAATACAGGATTTTAGTATTTAGAATAAATCGCAAAGGTGCACCTTGTGTCTTTTTGCACAGGAACGCCTACTCTGCATTTCATTATCAGCACTTTAATGCAACTAAAGTTGAGATAAATGTAACACACAATGTAGAAGCTAGTGCAAACTGCAGACATCACCAGTATTCCCGTGATAACTGCCCCACAAGTTAACACCATGGTGGACACTACGAAATAACAGTAATAAGAACAAGAAAGAGCCACACAGCACTTAAGTAACAGCAAAAAACTTTATTGAAGTGTTTTTTGTTTTTTTTCAAACTTTATTTTTTCGTAAACGTATATATAAAGGATAAAGTAAATGTAACAAAATAAAACAATACTACAAGGCGTAAGACTCCTGTCAGGACCATGAATGTTGACGACACAGCCTGGAATATGAAGCAGAAAAAAAAGGACGTGTTTAATGCGCATATCAAAGTAGTGAGTCACAGAGAAGTAAAAAAAAGCCAGAGAGAAAAAAAGAGGGACGGAAAGAAAGGGAGTGAGAAAGGGAGAAGGGAGATAGAGAAAGAGAATGAAAGAAAGGAAGAGAGTGAGAGAGAGAGAGTGAAGAGAGGGAAGTGTGTGAGAGAGAGAGAGAGAGAGAGAGAGAGAGAGATCCTGCCCCTGCGCATCCATGACCAAAGAATTACCTGCTGCCACCGGAGTGTCTACCAGTGGGCACTCCACATGCCCGCCAAAGCTCCGCGGCCCGGCAGTTCTCACAAATGTCTCTGGGTGCTGAGTCATGAATGGCGAAGACCAAATCAGCTTCTCCGCGGCCCGGCAGATCTCACACATGTCACTGAGTCCTGAGTCATCAATGGCAGAGACCACATCAGCTTTTGGTGCCGCTAACCCTGTGCAATGCAAGTCAGTGCCACGTGGTGGTAGGCCACTGACGGCCATACAACTTAGGGTGCGGCTAACCCTGTGCAACTCAAGTCCACGCCATGTGGTGGTAGGCCCCTGACAGCCACATTAGCTTCGGGTGGCACCAACCCTGTGCAACTCAAGTCCACGGCACGTGGTGGTAGGCCCCTGATGGCCACATTAGTTTCGGGTGGCACTAACCCTGTGCAACTCAAGTCCATGGCATGTGGTGGTAGGCCCCTGAAGGCCACTTCAGCTTCGGATGGCACTAACCCTGTGGAACTCAAGTCCGTGCCATGTGGTAGTAGGCCCCTGACGGCCATACAGCTCAGGGTGCGACTAACCCTCTGCACAACTTTTCATGGACTCTTTATGATTGAGAGTCCGCCATCCAGTCACCACCGGCAATAAAGGATGTGACGTTGTCGATCCTGTGACGCATGTGTCGGATGGGTGTGGCGTGTGTGCAAACCTGCCCTCAGGGAGTGGCTGTGACATGTTGTCAACTAGACCACTGGCCTGCACACCAACAGCGAGTATGCCTGCGACAGGTAGCTATGTGGGGGGGTGAAAACATGTTTTCTCAATGGATTTTCCATAGGAAACTTTAGACAAGGCTACAGGTCAAACTGCTGAATGGAATTACGCCAAATTTGGCAGGGAGAAAGGTCTTGGTCCAGAAATTGTGCTTTCTCGCATCGAGTGAAAATATAAAAGAAAGGTCTTGGGGGCAATTTAATATACTGTAGCTCTGTTTCTGCGAGATAACTCTTTCACGCTCTCTCTGCCCAACATCACCACTTTGCAGCTATGCCGTTAGAAGCCAATCCGTCGGCTTGCAGCTCTCTACCTTTGCGAGCTAGTACGCTACTGTGCCTGTACCTTTGCGAGCTACTATGGTGCTCTTCCTTTGGGAGCAGATGGCTCATAGTACTGCGTCTGTGAGTCGTGCAGATGGGCCGCAGTTGTCCCTCTGCAAGCCTGGGTGCGAACTGTTCATAACTCACACTACATAAGCATTGAAAAAACATTTTGTGATTCAGTCTGTCAGCTGGCATCTGTCCGAGGCATTTCTGAAAACATATCGGAGTTCTTTCTGTGAGAGATACCCCTTTCACGCTGCCTCTCCCCACATCAGCAGGTAATGCACCCTCTTCCCACATTACCAACATACCCCCAACAACCTTCTTGGGCCCGGAAGTGACCCTGTGCCATTGGACAAACAAGAATGTTAGTCATGTATAGGTTTACGTATAAAATATTTTATTTAAAGAAAACAACAACAAATAAAACTGAAGGGTGTCTAGTGCTGTGGTCGCTGCCACAAAGTTAGGGTCACTACCATTCAGGACTCAGGACAAAAGTCCACATGTGGGATAGGCTTGTGTTGAACAGGGTTAGCGGCACCACGTGTCGCCGGCCTTCCATATGGAAATATGCCTCACTGATCAAAGGGAATCTGGTGCTGTGGTCGCTGCCACGGACTTGGGGTCACTGCCATTCAGGACTCAGGACACAGTTCCACACGTGGGATCGGCTTGTGTTGAACAGGGTTAGTGGCACCACGTGTTGCCGGCTTGTGTTGAACAGGGTTAGTGGTACCATATGTCACCGGCTTGTGTTGAACAGGGTTAGTGGCACCACATGTCACGGCTTGTGTTGAACAGGGTTAGTGGCACCACGTGTCCCCGGCCTTCCATATGGAAATATGCCTCACTGATCAAAGGGAATCTGGTGCTGTGGTCGCTGCCACGGACTTGGGGTCACTGCCATTCAGGACTCAGGACACAGTTCCACACGTGGGATCGGCTTGTGTTGAACAGGGTTAGTGGCACCACGTGTCGCCGGCTTGTGTTGAACAGGGTTAGTGGTACCATATGTTGCAGGCTTGTGTTGAACAGGGTTAGTGGCACCACATGTCACGGCTTGTGTTGAACAGGGTTATTGGCACCACGTATCGCCGGCCTTCCATATGGAAATATGCCTCACTGATCAAAGGGAATCTGGTGCTGTGGTCGCTGCCACGGACTTGGGGTCACTGCCATTCAGGACTCAGGACACAGTTCCACACGTGGGATCGGCTTGTGTTGAACAGGGTTAGTGGCACCACGTGTCGCAGGCTTGTGTTGAACAGGGTTAGTGGCACCACATGTCACGGCTTGTGTTGAACAGGGTTAGTGGCACCACATGTCCAAAATTCGAATTGCGAGCTCTGCTGCCCACAGTGTAGACTGCTAATGAGTGTACGTTTGCACTTGAAAATGAATTTGGTGATTGTACTAAAGCTATAACTGATATAAAAAATATTCTTGAAGAAAGGATACTAAAAGGATATTATGTAGATTTTAGGCCTGTGATAGTTACTTGCCTAGTAGACTCTGTAATTAATGAATCAATACTTAATTTCAATTGTGAGCCCTACTGACCGCAGTGTAGGCATATCATGAAAAGATGAAATAAGTATAGAATACACTGACGAAGTTTTGTATTTTCTGAGTACAATATTCTTGTTAGAAATTAGCATTTAAAATTCGAATTGCGAGCTCTGCTGCCCGCAGTGTAGACTGGTATTGAGTGTTTGTTTGCACTTCAATATGAATTTGGTCATTGTACTAAAGCTATAAATGATATAAAAAAAGTTCTTGAAGCAAGGATACTAAAAGGATATTATGTAGGGTTTAGGCCTGTGATAGTTACTTGCCTACTGGACTCTGTAATTAATGAATCAGGACTTAATTTTAATTGTGAGCCCGGATGACCGCAGTGTAGGCTAGAGGTAGCGGTCAGCAAGGGTCCATAGCCATGTGGCGTTGAGTTGAGGTGCACTGTTAGTGGCACCAGAAGCATTGAGACTATATGAGCCTGTGATGATGCTTGGTGCGGACGGGCCGCACTGGGAGAAATGTCTCTTGCCTACTGGACTGCGTCATGTGCAATCGGGACTCTGACTGTAGTGTAGGCCAGAGGTAGCGGTGAGCAAGGGCCCACAGCCACATGCATAGGTTGGTGGCCCCACCGGCCTGCGTAGTTCAGGTTCAGTGGCACCACGTGTCGCCGGCCTTCCATATGCAAATACCCCTCACTAATCAAAGGGAGTCTGGTGCTGTGGTCACTGCCACGGACTTGGGGTCACTGCCATTCAGGACTCAGGACACAGTTTAACATGTGGGATCGGCTTGTGTTGAACAGGGTTAGTGGCACCACATTTCGCCGGTCTTCCACAGTGTAGGCCAGAGGCAGCGGTCAGCAAAGGCCTACAGCCACGTGACGTTGACTTGGGCTGCACAGATTGGGAGCATTTGGTCTTGTTAACCCATTATAGTCTCTTACACAATTTGCATCGCTACTACTGTTGAATTGTGAACCGTGCTAACCCCAGTGTAGGCTGGAGGCAGTGGTCAGGATGGGCGCACAGCCACGTGGCGTTGAGTTGAGCTGCACAGTTAGTGGCACCTGAAGCACTCAGCGTGTGCGCACCCTGCGATGATACATGGTCCCGGCGGGCCGCACTGGGAGCAATGTCTTTTGTCTAATGAATTCTGCCTTATTAAGGCCACGTGGGGTTGATTTGTGGTGCACTGAGTTAGTGGTACCTTTGGCGCTCAGCGTGTATGCAGCATGCGATCATGCATGGTCCCGGCGGGCTGCATTGGGAGCAATGTGTTTCTTCCTACTGGACTGAGTCATCTGCAATCGCCACTCCATCTGAATTGTGAGCCCTACTGTCCGCAGTGTAGATCGAACGCAGTAGTCTGTACAGACATAAGTCTGCGGTGCTGTGCCGCTGGGTTCGCAGGGGGCATGTGTTGAGGAGGCATGGGGTCATGGCGGCAGCCACGTGGCAGGGTGAGGGCCACTGCTCTGACAGACGCTTTGGTCTTCCCACAATTGAACCACGCCCAGAGCCCCAGCCTATTTATTCATACTCCTACGCTGGAGTACCATACGTTAGACCAGCCCACTCCGCTTACACTTCCGAGGGGGGAACAACACAGCTACATGACCGAGATCTTCCCCATTGCCTGAGGTAACGTAGTTGCGTCCACTGTGCACAACACTGCAAGTATCAGTAGTATATGTCCACATAGAGAGGTTTGTGCTTTGCATAGTGAAGTCTGTCCAGCACATCACCGCTACACTTGGTATTGTGTGCATTATTATTGATGGGTGACTAGCCTCCTTCACAGATACTTGGTTCCCACATCTTCCAACATTCAGCTATTGTGAGGCTGAGGGGCCATGGCATTTTGGGAAGGTCTGTTGTCCTGTTTTGCGCTGCCTCGTGTTAGTAGGGGGTGGTGGTCCAGGGGGAGGTCCTGGTGGTGGTGGCGGTGGGTGTTGTGGCCTTGTTGGGTGTCGGAGCTGCATGATCAGTAGTTGTATCACGTGTTGGTCTTTAGATGTGGCTGTGAGTTGGGTCCAATTCACGCTGTGGATAGTCGACCTCCTTACACCAGTTAAAGGCTAATGTCAATTTCTTACTGCTAACTCGGCTTATCGCCTGCTTTTTGGATCGCATTGCAGATTTGGCTGGTCATTGAAAATATTTGGAAGTGGTGTTTTATTTTTTTTTGCACGGGAACGCCTACTTTGCATATCATTAGCGTTAGTTGTGACTCTCATTTGTGGTGAGTTTTTGTGGTGAGATTTGCAGTTTTGACCAGGTTGAGAATGGGATGATAATTTAAAAACACAGAAAAAAAAGATCGGTTTAATGAACATTATAATTTGAAATGAGCATTTAAAAAACCTTTGAAATGCACTGAAAAAACCATAGGTTTCAGGCATGTTATAGTTAGAAATTAGCATTTAAAAAACTTTCGAAATTCACTGAAAAAACCATAGGTTTTAGGGATGTTATAGTTAGTTGGACATTTCACTCATACAAAACCCTCTCTTTTTAAGGAAAACAGCACAGGGCTAGTGATATCTTTCAGTCCAGTTGTTAAAAACACCAGTGTGATGTATTGTGGAACACTGCAATACCAATTGCTTTTATTGATAGTTGGAAAAGCACAAAGTGGTATTTACCGCAGTTTAAAAAAAAAAAGACTCATTCAATAGCTTTATGTCAACAGTTGCTGAGTTAAAATAATGTGTGGTCTTCATATTTAAATGTTGTATGATGTCCCAAATGTCGTTTTTTAAAGAAAAGGTGCTGCTACAAAGTATAGTATATTGTCTGTTTATTGTAGTGTAACTTTAAAAGTAGCTTCAATACGGCAAACATTTTAGATTGAACAGCACATGTGTAAGTTTCAAGCGAACATGATGTCTGACATTCACTGGCATATCCGATTTACACACGCTTCATTTACAATGTATGTATTATATAATAAGTCGCGTGTGTTATGGTAACAGTTTTGAAGTGGTGGCGCATAACAGCCATATAAGCCATATTACAGTTCATATAAACATTAGGGGGCAGATTTATGTTGCACTTGCGCCACTTTTGCGCCGCCGTTGCGTCACTTTTGTGACGCAGCAGCGGCGCAAATCCTGCGCCATGGTGCGGGGTATTTACAACGTGACGCATCTGGGAGATGCGTCACGTTGTAAAGCCCTGCGCCACATGTAGGCGTTCCAGGGCAGGTGGGGGCGTTCTGGCGCAGGAACGCCTCCTAAAAGTGGCTGAGTGAAATCTACAAGATTTCACTCAGTCACTTTTAGGCCCATGCTGCGTCAAAACCCTGCGCCTGCTTGAAGCAGGCGTAAGGATTGACGCAGCATTGTACAGATAGGGCCCCCCAGAACATTGCTGGAGCTGCGTCACGCTTGCGACGCAACTCCAGCAATGCACCACTTTTACGGCACAGATGCGTCACGCATCTGTGCCGTTTTTGCCCCATGGTGCGCCGCATTATAAATGCGGCGCATCCATGGTGGCGCAGCTGTGGCGCATAATAATTGGCGCATCCCTGCTGATATGCAGGGATGCGCCAGTTAACATAAATCTGCCCCTAGGTCTGTTGTTTAAAACATTTTTGGCCTATACACAAAGTTTGGATACCATGATGCGCTATAGTCACGAGTGTCCGGTAAACAGTAAATGTTTAAGCTTTAAGTGAACACGAGGTCTGATATTCACTGAGAAATCCGCTTAGCAAAAGCTTCAATTACAATGTATGTACAGGATGATCAGACGCGTCTGTTATGGTAACAGTTTTAAATTTGTGATACATAACAACTCATAAAGGTCTCCTTTATATAGTAAATGTTCAATTTGTAAGTGTACATGATGTTTGACATCCACTGACATATCTCCCTTAATTTCATTATATGTACAACATGATATGACGCGGATGATATGTTTACATTTTTGGATTTGGGATTTGCAATAGTCGATGTACGCTCTCTTTACAGCAAGTGTTTAATTTTAGAGTATACTTGATGTTTGACGTACACTGGCACATTCAAGCGAGTATGCACTGTACCTTTGACAGTTGAGTCTGTCTTCACGTTCAGTCAGGCCCCGAACACAGTCATCTAGCGTCTGCACTGCGTTGAACGTCATGCAGTGATTAGCTTCTTCCCCCAAATGTCCCTACTTAATGGAGCCTCAGCAGTGGCGATCCCTTGGTCACAACACTTGGTGAATCACGGATCCGTCAAGGTGAGTGCTCGCGCAGTCAATGCGCCAACTCCTGTTTTAGCCGGTTATAGCCTATTGATACTTTCTTCTCACCTGTTTTTAACGATTGACCCATAGCCTGCTGAGAAAACATGCACCCATCCCTCGTCATGAAGATTCAGTGCGTTTTTCAGTAAGTTCAAGCACGCCCCATTGATGACCTCGTTCACTGATTCACTTTCCACAAACCTTTCTTTGAAATAGGCACTTTCTCTGCAGCTGAAACGCAGATCGCACCCACTTTTATAGCGATGGTTAGAGCCCAATGCGTACAAGGGTTTTTCATTACCTGTGCATGCTGTCTTCTAGACTTCGGTGTTTTGTGAGACTCCCACAAGTTTGTTCATTTTACAAACCATTTTACACCTTTTTAACCCTCTCCATGTTCCGATCGTGGCACTCGATGTTAAAGTTGAGCTTGCCAAACCTGTCACTTTTTATCTGGTCTCGGGAGGGCATTTTAACACTCACACGTCTGCCCTTCCAGGTCGGCACGATCGCAGTAACCCCGACCCGGCCGTGCTATTCATTTTGTGCACTTTTTGTGTCCACTCATACCGGGTCCTGAATTTAGCATTTTTAATGTTTTACCTTCTCTGATTAGGTTCACAGATTCCATTGATTAATGTGGGGATCTGCTACTCGTATAACGCGGGATTCCAACCACAGAATTTTGGATTTAAGCATCTTGAATATGACATTTCTGGACAAGACCGATAGGATTTAATCCATCTTTCGAGTAAGTTCTTTATCTATTTTGGCAATTGTTCATTTGCCATTTGCCATCTGCCCAAGCTCCCATGGCTGGTTGACAGACACCTTATTTTTACATATTAGTCACCCCTAAGGTAGGCCCAAGGTACCCCAGTAGGCAAGGTGCAGTGTATGTGAAAGGTAGGACACAAAGGTTGCATGTGTGGCATGATAGTGAATTAATGCCAATTTTGTTTTTTACTATTGCAAGGCTACCTGTTCCCAGAGGACAGAATGGACAGTTTGTTTATAACATCTTAAGAACATAACTTGCCCTGGGAACAAGGTAGAAAAATAAAGTTTAGTATGCCTGAACTCAGAATGTTAAAGTGCATCTTTTAGTGAGGGTGACTTTTACATTCTGTGTTTGAAAATACCACTTTTAGAAAGTAGGTATTTTCTTGCCTTACCATCCAGTGTGCCTCTGCTAGGTTTGTGTTTTGCATGACTGGCTTTTGGATAACAGGGGTTGGAGAGGGGCAGTGGCTTCAGATGTCTGATGAGTCAGGGCTGGGCTGAACAGAGCTAAGCTGCATTTAGAGTAGGGGGAGGAGATGTTCTTTCACCTGAATGGGTCTGGTCAGCCTTCAACAATGCTGTCTCCGCCTCCTTCCAGGGAGCTGCACTAGTGAGGACAAAACTTGTTTTGGCAGGGTACAGACACTCTCTGCCTTCAGAGAACAAAGGATGTTTGCATATAAAAAGAAAGGCCCAAATCCCAAAATTTTAGATCCCTTCTGGGAATCAAGAGGAACCTTTGCCAAGGAGAAGAGCCGGAGAAGATGAGGAGGAATACTGCCCCTTTGATGTTTGCTGTCTGGGGATGGCGTGCAGTGGCTGCTTGCTGGCAAGGAAAGGAGAAAAGTTTTTTTCTGTTTGCATTGTCACCTGCTTGAAAGAACATCTCCAAGGGCTTGAAACTGAGCTTTCCTCCTGTTCCGGAATCTCAGGTACACAAAGACTTCACCACCAGCTCCCCTGAATTTCCTTGCTGGGAATTCTAACCTGCTGGGAGTTGGAAAAACCACGCTACTTTGAAGAAGCGAGACGCATCCACACCTGTTTCCGATGCATCGCCGAAGAAACCATCGCAGCGCCTACCGCAGCTCGAAAAATCGCCACACGGCGCATCAAGTGCACCGATCCCTGAAATATGAGATCATCGCACTGAGTTCGACGCAAGGCCTGCTGTGCGGCTGCAAAAGTTCACGCATCAACCCGGATCATCGCATCGAGGCGGCAAGTCTGTTGCATCGTTGGGGGACACAGTAAGAAACTGACGCATCAGCTCCCCATGCAGTAAGAAACCAATGCATCAACTCCTCTCCTGTAAGGAACCGACGCATCACCTCCCCTGCACTGCAGTAAGAAACCGATGCATCACCTTCCTCGGAGCAAGGAACCAATGCATCACCTTCCCTGAGTGTAAGGAACTGAACTATTTCTACTATCTGAAAGTCATATTTTTATAACTGTATTGTGGATTTTTGTTGTTTGGTCTTGTTTTGGTTTAGATAAATATTACTTATTTTTCTAAAATGGTGTGGTGTCCATTTGTAGTGTTTTCACTGCATTACTGTATGTGTTCACAAATGCTTTACACACTGCCTCTGAGATTAGACTGTCTGCTCATGTCAAGCTACCAAGGGGGTGAGCAGGGGTTATTTTAGGAGTGCATCCCCTTACCCTGACTAGATGGAAGGGTCCCTATTTGGACAAAGGTGCCTACCCCTGCCAACTAGAGAAACCCATTTCTAACAGTGTGACATACTGGTGCTAGGATCCTCTTAGGTGCCCGAGCACAACTATAATTAGTAGCCTGGTCACCCTTCCGGTCGCTTCCTTTGTTGTACCCATGGACCTGCGCCCAAATTCAGCACTGGTGGTGCGGCTGATCAGGAGAACTTCATACATGATGATACTACGCAGCAAATTGGTGCAATGAATCCCCCTTACCACGAGGGCCCAGCAATAGTGCTCTCCTATGCTGTGCCTTGCTCCTGGTCGATGTCATCTGCTGCGTGGTGGGAGCACAATGAGTGGCTTTGGTGCGGGGCAGAGAGGCGGCCTAGCTGTGAGCACTTGAATGAGGTTTTGTGCCGCTTGCGTGATGTGGAGCTGTGTGCCTCCAAATTTCTTTGACCCTTTCCCCTCTTCTCAATACTGACAGCATTCATTGGGAAGGCTCATAAAACTGCAATCAGCAATTGCAGGAGAACACTGTTGATATCTCCTCTTTGAACTCTCAGTGATCCAGGGCAGCATACACTGGCCCTATTTGGAGACTAGCTGCACTACTCGGTAAACCTGACCCCATCATTGGCTTAAGGTCCTGGAGGACCTACCGGCAGCACTGCAGGGAGGCACTGTTTCTTTGGTGTGCTGCAGCACACTTGGAGGCTATGTGGACTGCGGAGGGCCTACAGTTACCTTGGCCAATAGAGAGAGTGCTGGACAGGAGGCGTGCGATGGGAGTCCCAAGCGACATAGAATGCTCCTCTGTGTACCTTTGATGCTGCACCTGTGAACTACGTGAGCCTCACTGCTATTGGGCTGAGGCAAAGTCACTGCAGCTAGGAGGGCTCCCTTGTGATGTGTCCTGCATGTGCAGGGGACTGTTGGACAGAATGGCTACACGGGACTGGCCGGTGAAGTGGAGCCCCTAAGGGGTGGCTGCCTCACGCACAAAAGCAATTGGTTATTACCTATTGAGGCCATCAAGGGGGCTCCCCGATCCTACTCCTCACCTGGCCTGACTTGCTTTTGCCATCAGAATTATCCTCTGGGGCCTGGGCCTGTAACTTGGTTGGGGAGTACCTGGTTCTGTGATCAGCAGACCTCCTTGTCTCTCCAGCCTGTACTAAAAATCACTACAAACCAGAGAACAGTCTACCTGCATTAGTAGGATAGTGCTATCTCCTGCTGGGATCATAGGGGAAGATTAGCCAGAAAAAGGACCAGGGGGCTAGAGAGAATGCTGTGGAGGGGATGATCGTGCCCACGCAGACTGCTGATAGACAAACCCAGGAACCTGGGCCTTCCAGGGACCCATGGGACCCCACCCTACAGGACAATTTGCTTGTGAAGTGCTTGAGAGCATAATAGACTCATTGGCAATGGATATGGGCATTTAGCGCGATGACCATCGCCAACCTACGGAACGCCTCACCACCACCGAGAGAGACCTCAAAGACATTTTGCCCACCATGGCTGTAATTACCACTAGATTGATCTCCATGGAAATGAAGGTCTAGATATTGGAAAGGTGAGCCAAAGAAGAGTAAAATAGATCACAAAAAAATCATGTATGAATGGTTTTGTTGCTGGAGCAGATTGAGGGCAATAACATGGTGGACTATTTGGAGTGCTGGTTCAGAGAGGAGGACGCCGTGGAAGACTTCTCCCAGTTCTGCATTAAACAGAGCTCCAGCACAACTGCTGCTGCCGCCCCCCATGCCCTGTTGTGGTGAGACTACTCTGTTATGATGATCATGATCATATCCTGAGTCACACAAGAAGGAGGGGTGATCTCATTGTAGAGAACAGCACAGTCAGGATTTTCCGGGATTTCTCTCAAGAGGTCCAGAAACACTGAGCCACCATCCAAGAGGCTAAGAAAAACTCTGGCATCTAGGTTTCTCATATGCAATTCTGTTTCCAGCCAGACTGTGGGTGTCGGCCTTAGTGGGCACACAGTTTTTCCAAACTCCAAAGGAGGTGTGGAACTGGATTGACCTACAACCGATGACTGGACAAAGCCAGGACTCTCAATGGAGCCATCCTAGTGGAACCGGATCGCAAAGGTGGCCCTTCACTATCTGGAGCATCGCCCCCTACAAGGAAGGGTCCTAACAGGAATGCCAAAATATTATGCAGCAGTGGCATCCATGAGTAACACTGACACAGGCCCCATGTCTGGAATAGATGAGGGTGATGGGAGGCGCTCTGACTTTGGCCATGGTACCAGTACCTCTGGGGACTGGAGCAATGAGTTACCAATTGTGACTCCTGGGACCTCAGACTAAATTATTTGACTTTAGTGTTGAGTTGGTATGATTTTCGCCCTCTTGGTATGTTTTTGAGAGGGGGAAATCGCAATCTTTATCCTGGGTAACTATTGTCCTATTCCTTAAAAGTACCCTGCTCTAAGGCCAGAAGGGGGGACCTAGTGGGGACCATGTTACAGTCAAAACGCCCAAACAAGTGCTTCACGTGGGTGCTCCGGTGAGTGTTAACGATGGTTAGAGTGTTTGGATGGGGGTGAATGCTTGATTGTCCTGGCGAATGGGAGTTGGGTTGAAAGTTGCTGTTTATTTTGCAGGGTATGCGTGCGTCGTGATCCACATAGATTCATAAAATTGCTGAACACCAGTTTGCAGGGGATGCGGGGAGTGGAGGTGAGAGAGGGAGTCAAGTGGGAGATCTCTGATTTGAAATTGTGTTTGCTCCATGACTTAAAAAATTCTCTCTTGGAATACCAGAGGGATGCACACTATGATAAAATGCTTTAACGTCTCCTCCTACCTGAATAAGAGGGGTATTCATGTGCCACTACGACAAGAGACACATCTCACAGCTAAAGAGAGAGTCGCATTATACAGGAGATGGAGGGGTCAGGCCTATTACACCATTTACTCAGCCTATGCGAGGGGCCCGCTGATCTGTATCAGAGCAGGGTTCCCCTTTCAACACATAAAAGTCATTGTTACTCCCAAGGGCAGATATGTAGTAGTGAGAGGCCACCTGGAAGGTCGAGGTATAGCAATAGTCTGTGCTCCCAATGTATACCAGGAAGCATTCCTGTTGAGATTGCCAGGTGATAGACCACCTACCAAGGCAAAACTGCTATCATTGGAGGGGACTTTAACTGCTTAGCAGACTCCTCGGTTGACCATTCTCACCCCCCACTGAGGGAGTCATCAGTTTGCAGGACAGCCCGACATTTTGTGGATTGGCAATCACAATTGGGCCTGATAGATTCATGGTGCCAACTACATCTCCAGACACAAGACTACTCCTTCTATTCATGCTTACATGACATCCATGTATGCCGAGACACATCTCCTTGCACATTGGATGTGCATGGCCTGATCCAGAACATAGAATATCTGCCCCGCAGAATTTCAGATCACAAACCAGTACAGCTGCATTTGTGTTCGGCATGCCCAAAGCCGCTTATCTCCTTGTGGCCCTTAAAACCCAAATCATTAGAAGGCCCACAGTAAAAAGAGGTGATAAGGGGGCATACCAGGAGTCACTTCTAGGAAAAAAGGGGCACAACATCTACACCCTTAGTGAAATGGGATGCCTTTAATGTAGCAATAAAAGGGAAATGCTTAGTGGAGTCAGTGGGGGTCAGGGATACCCTACTGAGCGAGGTGTTGAAAGTCTAGCAGAACTCAAGGGAGGTGGAAAAAGGGAGATCAGGGCAGTCAGACCTACAACAGATCTGGTTGAAGGCAAAAGAACAAGTGGCAGTACAGGTAGAAAGGCTCTGATGTTCCGACTATAAAGAATACATGGTGCACGCTCATACTGTATGAGACAAAGCTGGTTCCTTGCTGGTGTGGCTAGGTAATCTGGCGAAGAGGAGCTCGATGATAGCGGAACTTCATATGGATGACGATGCCCGACTTTATAGACAGCGAGAAATCAATAACTACTTCCTGCATTATTACACAGGTTTCTACTAGAGCCATACCTGGTGTAATAAGGTGATAATGCTTGCCTTTTTTAGCACCTGTGCCCCTCATGACTCTCAGTGGTACAAAAGGGGGTGCTGATGGACGGAGCATCAGAACCAATCAAACACTCACACCCAGTCAACAGATCTGGGTTTGATCCATCACCGTTCTTTAGCCCACTCTGCCACCCCAGTTCAGACATGGCCATATACAAATCAGTCTGACCCTGTGCCTCATGGGAACAGTCCAGCCCGAACTGCCAAGCCATGCCTTCCCTGGACCGGAAACAAGCTTCCTAAGACTGGTTTCTGGCATTTCAGCCGTCTTCAGCCAGGCTTGCTTGAATCCAGTGGCAAAGTGAGCAAGGGACTCACGTCTGAGCATACCCTGCCAACTTATGGCGAACAAAGTGGTACAAAAGTGGGTGGTGATGGACGGAGCATCAGAACCAATCAAACACTCACACCCAGTCAACAGATCTGGGTTTGATCCATCACCGTTCTTTAGCCCACTCTGCCACCCCAGTTCAGACATGGCCATATACAAATCAGTCTGACCCTGTGCCTCATGGGAACAGTCCAGCCCGAACTGCCAAGCCATGCCTTCCCTGGACCGGAAACAAGCTTCCTAAGAGCGGTTTCTGGCATTTCAGCCGTCTTCAGCCAGGCTTGCTTGAATCCAGTGGCAAAGTGAGCAAGGGACTCACGTCTGAGCATACCCTGCCAACTTATGGCGAACAAAGTGGTACAAAAGGGGGTGGTGATGGACGGAGCATCAGAACCAATCAAACACTCACACCCAGTCAACAGATCTGGGTTTGATCCATCACCGTTCTTTAGCCCACTCTGCCACCCCAGTTCAGACATGGCCATATACAAATCAGTCTGACCCTGTGCCTCATGGGAACAGTCCAGCCCGAACTGCCAAGCCATGCCTTCCCTGGACCGGAAACAAGCTTCCTAAGACCGGTTTCTGGCATTTCAGCCGTCTTCAGCCAGGCTTGCTTGAATCCAGTGGCAAAGTGAGCAAGGGACTCACGTCTGAGCATACCCTGCCAACTTATGGCGAACAAAGTGGTAAAAAAGGGGGTGGTGATGGACGGAAGAAGCTGAGGAATTGGGAGGGTCAATAACTATTCAGGAACTAAGGGCGGCTATTAAAAGGCTAGTCCAGGGGAAGACACCAGGAACAGAGGGCCGGTCAGTCTAATTTTATGCAACATTTTCTGCAGACCTATCTCCCAAGCTCAGAGATCTCTATACGTCGGCATGAGATATAGGCCAGCTTCCAAACTTGACTTGAAAGTCTTTCGTGATGTGTTAGACTTGGCATTCTGTTAGGAATGGGGGTCTCTATTTGGCAGAGGCAGGTACCTTTGTCCAAGTAGGAGCCCTTCTTCCTAGCCATGGTAATGGAGCTACCATCCTACCATAACCCCTGCTCACCCCATTGGTAGCTTAGCACGAGCAGTCAGGCTTATCTCAGAAGGAGTGTGTAAAGCATTTGCACAAAACCTACAATAATAAAGTGAAAACATTACAAAAGGAAACCATATCAGTTTAGAAAAAATATCCAATACTTTATATACTTAAAACAAGACAAACTAGATAACAATCCAACATAGAGTACTTAAAATATGCTCTTTGCAAGAAAAACCTTAAAAATGCAGTTCCTTGAATCCAACACTTCCGTCTGACTGCGCCAGTCAGGGTGTCGGCAGACTCGTAAACAGTACCTTTTTATTGCGGCCAATCACAAAGGTGCGGGCCGGTCATGGTAACCATCACGGTTGTGATGTGAAGCGGAGCAATGCTCTCAAGTCGCGGAGCAGGCATCGGCTTGGTGGCGGTCATCCAGTGGTGTCTGTGAGACCAGGGTTGCAGTGCGGTGCCTTCAGGACACGGAGCCAGCGACCGAGTCAGTAATGGAGTCAGTTGCTTTCCCCCCACTGTGGCAACTGAAATCACAGTTGCAGAGGCGGTACCCAGAGGTCGGTGAAGACTTTGCGGTCCCTGAAAGTTCAGAACAGGAGGCAAGCTCTACTTCAAGCCGTTGGAGATACTCAGCGCAAGTAAAGAAAGTTCAGTCCAGTCGTTCACTGCCAAAGGCAGAAGCAGCAACTGCAGATCAATCCAGCAAAGCAACAACACAGCAAAGGGGCAGTACTCCTCCTAGTAGTTCTTCCAGCCCTTCTTCTTGGCACGTTCCTTGATTCCAGTGAGTTCTCTGAAGTCTTTTATCTCACTGAGACTTCCAACAGGAGGCAAGCTCCACTTCAAGCCCTTGGAGAAAACTCTAACAGCAGGATGATGAAAGTGCAATCCTGTTATTTCCCAGCCCTAGGAAGAAGTAGCAAGCAGCAGGCCAACATAGCAGAGCACGCAGCAAAGTGGCAGTTCCTCATGACAGCTTTTCCAGCCCTTCCTCATGGCAGCTTCCTTAGTTTAGCAGTAATCTGAAGTTCTGGGGTCTGGGCCCCAATATTTATACTCAGTTTCACTTTGCTCTTTTGGGCAGAGAGGGTCTGTGCTCAGCTCAAATCAGTTCTGTCCTCTCTGCTCCAGCTTCCCGGCAGGAGGTAGAGACAGCACAATAAAGAACTATAAATGCAGACCAGGCCTTTTCAGGTGCTAGTGAAAACTCCTCCCACTACTCTGAATGCAGCTCAGGTCTATTCAGCCAGCCCTGAATCATTCAGGAAAGGCAGAACACACATCACCCCCCCCCAGTGGCTGTCTGAGAGAATGCACATCCGCAGCCCCTGTCACTCCAAAGCCAGACAGTCAATCCACAATCCAGCACAGGCACACAGGATGGCTAAGCAATCCAATGCCCACTTTCTGAAAGTGGTATTTTCAAACACACAATATAAAAATCTTCTTTACAAAAAGATGCATTTTTATATTCTGAGTTCAGGCACACTAAACTCAATCTTTCCATCTTGTCCCATTGGGAAGTTATATTTATAAGATGATATAAATAAACTTCCATTCTGTCCTACGGGACAGATTGCCTTTCAAAAGTGAGAAACAAAATACACTGTATTTCACTATTAGGACATGTCACACCCTTCAGTACATGTCCTACCTTTTACATACACTGCACCCTGCCCATGGGGCTACCTTGGGCCTCCCTTAGGGGTGTCTTACATGTGAGAAAAGGTAAGGTTAGGGCCTGTCAAGTGGGTGCACTTGCCAGGTTGACATGGCAGTTACCAACTGAACGCAGATGCTGCAGTGGCAGGACTGAGAACACTTTTCGAGCTGCTTGTGTGGGTGGCACAATCAGTGCTGCAGGCCCACCAGCAGCATTTGATGTACAGGTCTTGGGCACACATAGTGCACAATACTAGGGACTTAAAGGTAAGCCAAATAAGCCAAACATGGAAATACCAATCCATAAACACAATTTACCTGGAGAGGATATGCACTTCAGCACTGATTAGCAGTGGTAATGTCCCTGGAGTCCTAAAACCAACAAAAACAGGGTCAAAAACAGGAGGCCAAAAGCAAAAAGTCCAGGGGTAAACCAGCTGAAAAAGCTAAGTCTAACACATCATTAGATTGGTTTCCCCTGACTTTTTGCCTCTACGTCCTGTATTTTTGATGGTATGCTGGATCTCGTTTTAGCTGGCTTAGATGCTTTGGGCACTTTGCCACTGCTCATAAGTATCAAAGTGCAAGTGCTCCCTGTGTAGATTGTTATTATGATTAGCATATTTGATTTACCGGTAAGTCCCTAGTAAAGTGCACTAAGTGTGCCAGGGACTGTAAATCAAATGATACTAGTGGGCTCGCAGCACTGATTATGCCACCCGCATGGGGGTACACAGTTTTAAACTGCCATGTCAACCTGGCTAGTGCACGCACTTGCAAGGCCCCAACCTTTCCTTTTCTTGCATGTAAGGCACCCCCAGGTAGGCCCAAGGTACCCCCATGGGCAAGGTGCAGTGTGTGTAAAAGATAGGACATCTACTCATGTGTTTTACATATCCTAATAGTGAAATACTGCCAATTTCGTTGTTCACTATTGAAAGGCTATCAGTCCCATGGGCTAACATGGGAGTTGCTTTCCATTAGGACAAGATGGACAAATTGAGTGTAGGCTCTCTGAACTCAGAAATTAATAACACATCTTTTTAGGGAGCTGGTTTTTAAATAGTGTGTTTGAAGATGCCACCTTTAGAAAGCAGGCATTTTCTTGTTTAACCATTCTGTGTGCCCCTGCTGTTCTGTGTACTGGCTGTCTGATTTTGGAGTGACAGAAGCTGGGAAAGTGCATTCACTGTAGACAGCCACAAGGAAGGTTGAGGTGTGTCCTGCTTTCCTGGGGGACTCGTAGCTGAGCTGAATTGACCTTGGCTGCATTTAAAGTGATGGGAGGAGTTTCACTTGCACCTGAATAGGCAGTGGCTCCTCTGCACAATGCTGTCTCCACCTCCTGTGTGTCACGCTGCACCAGAGAGGACAGAACTTGTTTGGACTGGGTCAGAGACCCTTGCAACAAAGGGAACACAAAAATGGGGTATATGTATTGGATCTTAAAACCCAAAGAATTAGATCACTTCTGGACCCTGGAGGAACCTTTGCCAAGAAGAAGAGCTAGTGAGCTGTAAGGAGGAGTATTGCCCCTTTGCTGTGTGCTTTGCTGGGTTGGCCTGCAGTTGCTGCTTCTGTCAAGGAGAGAACAAAGACTGAAACTTTGCTGTGAACCTGCTTGAAGAAGAATCTTCAAGGACCTTTGTGTGCTGGCCTCCTCTTATGAAGTCTCAGGGAGACAAAGACTTAACCTGTAACCCACTGACCAGCACCTGGACTCCTGTGTGGACTCCTGCATTCAAAAGGGCATCAATTCTAATTCCTGGGCCCTGAGAATTGTGTAGTTGGTGCTGCAAAGCAGAAAAAAATTAATTTTGACGCCCCCAGCAAGATTGCCAGTTTCATTGCCACCTGCACTGAGGCCGGGGGCACCGCTCGTGAAGTGCACGACACACTGCTCGTCTGCACTGCAGCTCCAATGCCCTTTGACGCCTGCTGATGCCTGTAGTAATTGGCCTTCCTGACGCCAGCGCTCGCACCAATGCCATCATCGCCAGCACCTGCATTCCGTTATCACAGAGCCGATAAGCGATGAGGGTAACTTCACAAACTCTTCAACTTCATATCAACTCACCGGAACCGATGCCTCATCGCGGACGCCACCTAACTTCCCCTGTCCTGGGTTCAATGCTTTGCCTCCTCCCGGACTTGACGCCTCGCTTTTCCCAAGACAGCCAAGGAACCGGCCTTGACCTTGGCACTGACGCCTCACCACCACAATGCCATGCATCAACCCTAGACTTTGTTTTCCAAGGTACTGTTCTTTGGGGGGTCCATGTGACTCCATGCCCGATGCTGCGCATCTTGCGTTCAGCGCTGTACTTTGGATTTATGCCTGTTACAACATCGTAATTGCCCCAGGTTGAGCTATTTTGTTTCTATATTTCTGCTTTTGCAAGTAACCATTTTTAAAGTGATAGCTTCATACATGTATATTGGAATCTTGCTGTTTTGGTCTAGTTTAGATTCAGATAAACATACTTTATTTTTCTAACCTGGAGTGGTGTACATTGTAGTGTTTTCACTGTTTTACTGTGTTGAGTACAAATACTTTACACGTTTCCTTTGGCATAACCCTGTCTGCTCATGCCAAGCTACCAAGGGGGTGAGCAGGGGTTATTTAAAATGCGTAACTCCCTTAGCCTGACTAGAAGCAAGGGTCACTGCTTGGACAAAAGTGCATGCCTCTGCTAATTAAAAACCCCCATTTGTAGCATGGTGCCTTTATGAAAACCTAGGAACCGCCTCATGATTTGAGGGTCTACTGACCCCTACCAATGCTCAATCTAGATTACAAGATCCTCAGTAGGATACTGGCCTCTAGGCTTCTCTTTTTGAAGTCCAAACTCATCCATTCTGATCAAGAGGGGTTTATACCAAGCCGCAAGATGCCTCTCAATCTCCACTGACTATTAAATGTCATGCAGGCCGGTACCTATGACGGAGCAGAGGTGGCAATCTTCGCAGTTGACATAAAAAAGGCCTTCGACAGCTGAGAATGGAAATTTCTATATGAAGTGATGGCCAGTATGCAACTAGAGTGAGGTTTCCTGCATGGACCCAACTGTTACAAACAAATCCTATCACCATAGTTCGAACAGTGCAAACCATCTCAGAGAGTGATGGCAATGAGCGAGGGACATGGTAGGAAGGCCCACTTTCACCTCTGTTATTAGCCCTGGCGATTGAGCCATTGGCGTGACTAGCAAGGGAAGGGAACAGATATCAGGGGCTTTTTCTGCACAACAACCATCATGGAATAGCCCTATATGCAGATGACCTTGTGATATTCCTCCAAAATATGACCTCAGATCTGAAGGGCGCTAGGGTGATACTTGAAGATTTTGGCTACATGTCAGGCCTATGAGTCAATTGGCAAAAGTCCAGATTGTTTCGGCTGGGGGCGAATGGTCACACTTATGAGGCCCTAGGAGACTTGCTGTGGGAGCCTTGCTGCCTCTCTTATTTAGGGACAATAAATTTCAGTGACAGGCAGGACACACTTGATGGAAATGTGGGACAGACCATCTGATTGTTTAGGGCAAATTCAGAGTTCTGGAGCACAATACTACTCTCGGTAGCGGGACGGGTAGCTATACTAAAAATTATAGTTCTTCTGCGACTTGCATTTTTTTACAGCCCTGCCAATGTGGATCCCTAGAGCAATGTTGAGAGAATTAGACACCCTAATGACGGCATTTCTAAGGGGTGCGGGCCGATGGAGGGTGGCCTTCTCTAAATTACAGCACCCATAGACTGATGGGGGGCTGTCAATACCAGATTTAAAATCCTACTATTTGGCGGCTCAGCTCCAGTGAATGGAACAACTAAATGGTTAGGGGGAAAAAGGGACTCGGACGGAAATGTAGCTCCCTTTTCCCTGACATTATCCAGGCTGACAGAAGAATTGCTGGGACTGGGGAGACCCTCAGAGGAGGACAATCAGGAATTTAGAGAGTTCTGCCCTGCTGTTGGACTCGCTGCCCACAAAAATCTTGCACTCGTATTCCATATTCCACAGAGCTTCCTTTGAACATGTTAAAAACCTTACCTCATGGAAGCATTCCAGAGGGCTGGACAGAATGACAGATGGCAGGCGCAGCAAAAAATGGGAGACTTGTTCAGGGCAGGGGAAATGCTGCCATTTGAAGATTTCCTCTGAGGGCCGCTTTTTATTATGTAGAGCTGTGGCAACAGCATTCCACATTCAGTGGAAAAATGGCCCAGCAGAACCTCCCACATGCAATACCTGCCAGTACATAGTATTATCGGAGGGTGCCGTCAAAGCGTTCACATACCTCTACAGAGTAATGCAAGGGGATATTATTAGACCTCTTGATGTGCTGAAGACGCGATGGGTGGGGATCTGGGGATTAATATAACTGTTAAGGACTGACAAATATCCCAGAAAGGACTTTGAAAATGTTTCTGAGATCGCTAGATTTAAACTCATTATATTACTACTTCTTATATAGGGCATACCTTACCCAGCACATAAAAACAGGTATTCCCACGCAACAGACGCAGCTTGACCCATGGTGCAGGTTTTTTGGAGCTGAGCTCAAAGACATGCTTTGGTACAATCTCCACTTACTTGGCTATTGGGAAGAGGTACCACAGTGGTAGCCGACACTATAGCTAGGGATGTTCCATGCTCGCTGGGTCACTGTTTGCTGGGTTGGTTCCCCCTCACCTCTAAAATAAAGGTCACCAGTAGATTTCAAGACCTTGCTTTTGTGCTGGCAAAGAGGGAAATTACATAACACTGGAAGATGCCTGGGGGACCCAGAATAGTGGCATGGCACAGGGAACTTGTGCGCTGGGCTAATTATTAGGATAAGGTACTCCTTAGAGAGGCCACGAGGGAACTATGCTCGATAGATGTGGGCCTAGCCTGGGAGATGCTGGTAGGCTGCCTAAAGGAGCCGGGGTTCCTTGCCGAGGAAGCCCACTCACCACATTAACACCATGGATAGTAGATTCCTGACATGCGCCCTGCACCGGGAACACATACTTCCACCACACCCCACCCTAATCACTCACATGCCTACAATTAGCTTGTCCCTCCTGGAACGCTGACACAGCGCATTGAAATTAGGAATTTTTGTTCCTAATATGAGAATAACTCAAGATGGACGGGGAGGGTGTTTGATGACTGATTGTCTGTATTACATTGATTTCAATATTGAAGAGGCAAGAATTGGGTAGATGGCCATGAATAACTGATTTTGCACAAATGTATATAGCACTGCTGATAAAACCTTCAATAAAATCTGTTTCAAAACAAATTATATAAAGAATTCCTTTGCTTAAATTATAATTTATGAACACATCCTTTAAAACATTAGTTATTTTATACCATCAAAATCAAATCAAATCAACACCTACTATAGAACACAATCATTGTATTGCCAATGCTTTATATGTGGACCAGTTCTTCTACGTTACTGAGCTTATTATGAGTTGCTTAGACTTGTTTGCTACTTTGCTTCTGTTTCTTTTTATACATTTTGTTTATTTTTTTAAACCACAGCATGACGACTAAATAGCATATGTTCTGTAGTATGGTGTTTGAAATGTATTTTCTCCAAGTGCACCAGATTTAGGTGCTGCTGAAGAAAGTATTAGCCCCAGGTCCCTCCAGTCCTCGTCCCATTCATAAACAAGTGGGATAATCTTATCTCACCAACAGAAAAAAAGAACAAAGCAATGCTGGACCCCTACCCCACCCCTTCCACCGGGAGTACATAGTCCTACTTACCCAGCATTCCCTCTGTTATTTTTTACTCTCTTTAGACAGAATTGGACGAGTCAGGAGCTTGGGCTTCTGATGGGATTGCGTCTCTGCTGCCGGGCTGTGAGGGCGCTGCTGGCTGACATGTCTCTCTTCCTGCCGGCCTTAAAGTGAGATGTGCTCGGGTCCTATTTTGGGCCGCTGATGTATTGGAGGAATTTTCCATACCCAGGCAGTGCCTTGTGTGTTGCTGGGCATGTCGGAAGGTGTGGCATTTCCTGGGAGAGTTCTTCCTTCTTATTCTTTGAGTTCTGAGTAGAATTGGATGAGGGATGAGGAGCACAAAGGGAGGTATATTGATAAGGACATGTTGTCTGAGTTGCTCAAGCATGTCAAGTCAAACATGGTTTTCTGACAATGAGGCTCCCAGAACATCTGCCAGTTGGGTGCTGCACTAGATTCAGAGTGCGGCAGCTGCAAGAGGGCCGAGCTGTTAGATCGGATCACTGGTGAGGAAAGGGGCAATTCAGGTGGTGCCCCCTCTGGAGATGGGGAGGGGGTTTTATTCCCAGACCTTACTTGTGCCCAAATTGACAGGGGGTTGCATCTGGTGATGGACTTTAAGGCTCTGAACAATTGTGTTGTTCATCTGCCCTTCAAGATGGAGACTCTTCAGAGGGTGATCCTGTTAGTTCTCCCTGGACATTTCTTTTGCACCCTGGTTCTACAGTATACTTACAATCAAGTCCCTGTTTATCCCAGCTGTCGCCGGTTCCTGAGGGTTTGCCTTCACAATCTTCATAAGTGATGGCCAAAGGTAAGGACATAAAAACTGATTATGTGGCATTTTAAAATCAGCAGTGAACAGCAATGGCCAATGTTTCCTCATCGCTTGACGAATTTTTGAAGCTATCGGGTAAAAAGGTCATGACAACTGGCAAGCAATCACCAGATTGTTTTACATTCCTTTCCAAAAGGACATCACGCGGTGTGATGCGGGCTCTTTTACGTGCTTTGTTAACTACCCTTTTGAGGAATGCCCTCTGTATCAGTTTATCTGCAAGATCTTCAGATTGCTGCGTGAAAGCATTTACGGTGGAACAGTTTCTCCGATAGCTTAAAAACTGACTTACAGGCAAATTATCCCGTAGTGCTCTTGGGTGGAATGACTGATAGTGTAATAACAAATTCCTGTCTGTCAACTTTGATGCACCACCGTGCAGAGTTTATCATCCAACACTGAAATATCCAAATCCAGGTGGACTGCACGTGAGCCATTCCAAAAACTCAAGAAGAAGTAAAAGAGCCCGCAACACACCGCATGATATCCTTTTGGAAAGGAATGTAAAACGATCCGGTGATTGCTTGCCCGTTGTCATGACTTTTGACCCCTTAGTTTCCAAAATTCGTGAAGCGATGAGGAAACATTGGCTATTGATGTCCACTGCTGATTTTAAAATGCCACAGCCCAGGTTTGCATTTAATCGTGCATGCAATTTAAAAGAAAAATTGGTGCATATGCGACAGGTGCAAAAACAAAAAAATACATCTATGCCAGCTGGACACTACCCTTGTGGGAGTTGTTCTGTATGTGAATTGACTGAGAAAACCAGTACTGTACAATTGAGGAGTGGCAAGACGTGGCACTTAAATAAGTTCTCCAACTGCAATACAGTGAATGTGATATATAGACTCATGTCAATGCGGGCTCCACTACATTGGTTTAAGTTCACATTCAGGAACACCTGAGTACCATTAAAACTGGAAAACTGACCACGCGATTGGTGCAGCATTTTTGCGAACAAAAACACGACTACCAAGCACTAAAGTGGGTTGTGTTGTAAAGGGTTATAGCTGGCAATGACTAGCCGTAAAAGAAGCGCGCTAGATTTTTCTGAGAAAGCGGAACAACTGGGTTTAAATGACTCAATTGAATGAAATAAAGTTAGTAGATAGAGATGTAGTGAAGTACTGCTATCCTTACTAATCTATGAACTGTGGTTACTTTCTTTGGTCTCAGTGATGGTTGTTGACTGGAAGGTTCTTCTCCGGATCTCTGGATATAAGTCTGGATGGTGCTTAAATAATGTACTAAGTATTTGGTTATGCTGTGCTTCAACATTTACTTTTGTTGATATAACACTTTGTTTTGAAAACAAAAAATAAAAATAAATCGAAAAGAACCAGTGACTTCCTCACTGTTTCACATAATTGCTGTTGGACATTAAAGTAGTATTTTTAAGAGGAGACATAGCCACAAATGCACATTCCAAGATGGTGCCCTCAGTGGAATGATGATCTGGCAAGATCTGGCAAGGTCTAACAGAATGGTCACATGGGTTACGTGATGCGATTGCGAGCGAGCGGGTTGTTTTAAATCTCCCGGGGTCTTTTCCATTTTGACGCTCCTTAGACGCCCGAATGCAGTAGGAGTAAGAATCGAGGGAGTTGTGTTCTAGCAATTTGGGGAAGTAATTGATGGCCATTGGAACAGCCCGTACCCGCTCTTTAGTCGAAACGCTGTATATATAAAAAAAAAAATCAATTTGACCTGAGTTACGATATACAAAAGCCGGGCAGCTGTTACAAGATTAGAGTGTGGAATGTGGTTTTGGGTTAAAGCAAAATGACCCTTGATTGTTGAGGGTGAAAGTGTTGAAATACGGATACTCTAAATACAACAGATAGTCGAAATGGCGATAGGCGGCATGGACAAGCCCCTTGAGTAGAGATTAAGTAGGTGGATGGATGTTGTGGGTCGTATAGCACCGAGAATAGGAGAGATTAATGTGTTACATAATTAGCCTATATAAGGAGAAGAGTTACATTAGAGCTTTACTCAAAGAATAATTATGGTGCTACAGATTAGCGAGGTTGCTATTAAAAATTCAAAATTAAATATGTCTCCACAGGTACAATCAAAATAACGGAAGTGCTTTGAAATAGGGGTATTTGTGACAAAAACAACCCCTTTTGGCATGGTGGAAGCTGGTACGTGCGCCCTTGGCTCCCACTTAGTAAATACAGATCTATTACGATCTAGGCTGGGATTTACTATATCAATGGATATATTGGAGTATGTGGTATCTGGTTGGTCTTTCTAATCAATAACTGGTGTTTTGTTTGTGTATCTGTTTGTCAGCCAATCCGCATATAAACTGAATTGTCTAGTGAGGCAACTATTAAACCTTGCCCCCTGACGAAATTGCCACGACGAAGCATAGGCAATGAAACATGTTCGAATGCTTTGAAAAGGTTTGCAACATGCAGTGCTTTTAATTTGAGTAAGCTCACGAATGTGAATAAAGAGGGGAAAGTCAACTGTGAGTCTTATCTGAATTTTAACTGTGGGACACACTGTCCTGAATAATTCACTGGGTTTTTTCTGTTTTGGAGATATTCATTTCTATTCTTTCACTCTTTCTGTCTTCTTACTGGACACAAATTCTGTTTTTTAGTGGTTAAGCAACCGATGATGATATACGTGGGCATGCTGGTGAGAACCAGCCAGTAGCCTCCCTGGTGTTGCATACGTGAGGTGCTTACTCACTCTTTCACTCATTTTTTAGGTGTCACCATACTCACCATACTCACCCATTGTGGTTAAGGGTATATGTTTGTGGATTGTCCTGATTAACTTCATCTTATGAAATTTGAATGTTTGGGGTATTGAGGACTGGCCTAAACTGGACAAATTGTTAGCTGTTGGGTGGAGGTAGATACCCCCACGAAAACACCTTTCCTCTTTCAAAAGCCAGGCCTTTGTTGTTTAAATGATTGAAGGGAGGAGGGTGACCTGGTTTTATTTTTCCCTCTATAGCTCCTTGTTGTGAAAATGTGTGTGTAGAGAGTCTATACACCCACCTCTGTTCTTTTTCAAAAATAAGGTTTTCAATGTTTCTGGTTTCTTCTGTCATGTGTTCCAGGACTGTCCATCTCATGTCATTCGGGGTGTGATGATTGTTTATGATGTGGTCTGCCATTTTGGTTGTATTACATCTGCATCTTAGGGTACTTCTGTGTTCCACAATTCGTGTGCTTATTTTTCTGGTTGTCATGCCTATGTACTTAAGGTTACATGGTCATGTTATGAGATAGATGAAATGCTTGCTGTTGCAATTTTGATGCTTTCTCAGTTCCCAGGGGGTAGGTAATCCAACATCTACTAACTTTGTTGGTGATGTCAAATGACAGACACTACATTGGCTGCAAGGGTAGTGCCCCGTGATTGGTGGTAAACCGAACATTGAAAGGGTCTTCTGTGTCTGTTTAGGATATTGTATTGGTTTTGTATGTACAAACTGTCACATAGGCTTTTAGCTCTTTTATGTGAGAACAATGGTAAGTCCCACTTTCTGCTCCCTACATTTAACATTTTCCAGCTGTGTTTGATTATTTTTTTGACGTCATTAGACATTGTTGTACGTAGTCATGCACACTAATGGTGCTTCTGTCTTTTCTTTTGGATACGATTCCAGGAGCGATTCTCTGTTCTGGTTTTTTGCTCGCTTTTTACTTTTTTTTAATAATATATTCTCAATACTTTCTGGCTCTCAGTTTCTCTGCCAGTGTATCTGCTTGTTGATTGAAATCAATCATCTAACTGCAATGCCATTGTAAGCAAAGGAATTGTCCGTATAGTTGATTTTCACGCAGTGGTCTAGGGTGGACGATATCAAATCGCAGAAGGTCGTTTTTAGCGGTTGGTGCTTAATAAGTGTCTGTGTATAGTTTTCCGTTGTTTCTGAAAATAGTGACATCCAGGAATATCAATCTTTCTTTATCTGTGGTGAAGGTGAACTTGAGGTTGGTGTCCTGATAATTAATCCAATCCAAAAATTGTAATGCTGAATCATTGTCTCCTTTCAATATTACAAAGATATCGTCTATGTATCTTCTCCATAACGATATTTGATCCTTGAAGGGGTTGCTTTCATGTAATATTCGTTATAGTATCTAGGTTGTACACATACAACCCCGCCATGCTAGGTATGAAAGCACTACCCATTGAAGTCCTGTGGTTTGTAAATACAGTGTTTTTCGAATTCAAAGAAGTTTTTGTTAGGGCAAGACTGTCACATTCCATGATGAATACTATTGGTGTTGTATATTTCGAGTCTTCCTTTTGTAATGTTCTTCTTATTACATCTAGCGTGTCATTCTGCAGCAGACTTGTGTACAAACTCTCCACATCTAGGGCCTTATGTAGGTGGGCTGGCATTTACCACTTCATAAATACCGAATCATACCGATTCGGTAATTACCGAATCGGTATTTACCGATTCGGTAATGAGGCATACCTTCCCATTGATGGGAAGGTATGCCTCATTACCGAATCGGTAAATACCGATTCGGTAATGGGGGAGCACATGCAAGGGTGGCAGGGTGTCACATTGACACCCTGTTGCACCCCTGATTCGGCCATGTGTGCACATGTGGCGCACATACATGCCCTAAGGGCATGTATGTCTGCCACATTGCACACTTAAACGTGCACAAAAATGCTTTTTTTCACCTATTCGTCATTTACCACCAACCTTTAGTTGGTGGTAAATAACGAATCCCCACACCCACCACACACTCCCCCTACATCTCATTTCATGATTCGGTAATATTACCGATTCGGTAATTTTACCGATTCGGTAAATACCGAATCATGAAATTCTCCCCCTACATCTCAAAAGCCAAAATACCGGTCGGTAACGGTATAATTACCGAAAATCGGCCGTTACCGACCGGTATTTGGCTTCCTACATGAGGCCCCTAGACTCATCAGAAGGTGGATTTGAGTGTTATAGTTGATGTATTTGATTTGTGACAGAAGATCTTTGGTATCTCTGATATATACATCTCTGTAGAATGGGTTTCAGAAAGAAATCACAAAATTGTGATAAATGTTCCAATGAGGATCCTATTCCGGAGACATTTGGTCATCCTGGTGGTGGATTGTGATTTTTGTGAATTTTTGGCAATGTATTAAAGTATAGTGTCCTTGGTGTGGTGTTTCTCAGAAACTCGCCTTCCGACTTTGTAATCCAATCCTCTGTTTGTGCTTCTTCAACCATTGTTGCAACCTCAAGTTTCAATGAAGGGGTGGGATTGACTTTGATGACTTTGTAATGGCGCTGATTGCTTAGTAATCTTAAGCATTCAGTCCTGTATGCCTTGGTGTTCTGGACTACTACACCTCCACCTATATCTGCGAGTTTTATCACTATGTCATTTAAAAAACCCATTCTTTACAGAGTTTTTAATGGTGCGAACTTGACCAGAATCAGGTATCAGAGCGCTTTACATAGGACCAGTTGCATTACATGAAGACACGTTCATATTTGTTAGGCATGGGCATATTAAGTGATTTGCCCAGAATCACAGGATGTCCAGCGTCATTGCCAAGACTCGAACCCAGTTCCCCAGATTTGAGGTCGACCGCCCTAGCTGGCCAACTCTTCTACCCTCATTGACACTGTGTAGTTCTCTCAGCACCAATTCTTCTTAGTTGCTTAAGTTTCGAAATGTATTTATCTTGTTTGAATTCAGATTGTCAATTTCTTTATATACCTCCTTTTCAAAGACAAATATTTCTACTGGTGTTTTATGTGTGGGAGGGAGATATGTTGATTTTTTACATAGGCCTGTGTGAGAAGTCTTCCGCGCGGTTGTTTTCACCAAAATGGGTTTTTAAGCATAATTTCCAAAAGAAACCTGCTAGTTCGCACTGCAAGTGAAATTTGTCAAACTGGAGGGAAGGTACGAACCCTATTCCTTTATTCAGTGCCTGTATCTGCATTGGTGTTAAGGTTTTCTTCAACAGATTAGTCACTAGGTTGTTGCTGAGCTCGTTCCCTGCTGTGCAGATATGCTCCTGATGTTCACGCGGGTGTCTGATCGTATCTCTCCCTCTTTCTCTTCCCAATGGACTTTACTCCTCCCTCCTTTTTGATTTTGGCCCCTGACTTGAAAATGTGGGCGATAAGTTTTTTGAAAGTTGGGGTTACACATTGTATTAGAAAGAGGTGCACAAGGTTTTATTTGGTGGCCGTGTGGATTAAGAGCAGTTGGAAAAATGGCATCAGAGTTGTAGTTGGATAATTGTATCCTCACCATGGTTGCATCCAAGGTTTCCTCCTGGTCCTATTCCCATTTGATAATTTCTGTTCACTGTTGCTACTCCTGGAGTCAGAGTCTGTTGATCTACCATCTGACGAGTTATTCTCCGATGTGTCTGAGTTGTACCCTGATGGAATGTTATACTCAGCAGTCAAGTATGGGTATGTTTTGTTGACAGCAAAACGTGTGACATCTTTTTGAAGTTTTTTGATTTTGGACTGTGTCAGGTATTCCTTATATTCATTTGTCTCTTTATTTATCTCTTCCAATCATTTTTTATAAAGCTGTCACTGTAGCTCTCATTTTTCCCTCACTTGTTTGTATTTCAACAAGTATTTTATCTGACAGTCATTGGGCAGTCTTTGTTATAAGGATTAGGCAATCCCTTGTACAGTCCCAGGCTATCTGTACCTATTCTTTGCAGAATATAGGGTCGTCTAGAAAGATTCTTGGGGCATTGTTAACAGCTAATCCTGTAGGGGCTGCATTTGCTCCTAAATATTCTGTCATGATGACTCCGTGAAGTATTACTTGAATCCTATGTTTCTTTTTCTCAGTTAGTGATTCCCAATCATGGGTTTTGGCAATAGTCTGAGCCACGTTTATATCTGCGAGTAAAGAACATTACAAAAGGAAGGCTGGTAATATACAACACCAATAGAATTCATCATGGAATATGCTAGTCTTGCCCTGACAAAAAAAGTCTTTGAATTCGAAAAAAACACTGTATTTACAAGCCCACAGAACTTCAATGGGCAGTGCTTTCGCGCCTAGTGTGGCAGGGTTGTAGGTGTACAACCTAGAAACTGAACGCATATTGCATGAAAGCAATCCCTTCAAGGATCAAATATCATTATGGGGAAGATATATAGATGATATCTTTGTAATATGGAAAGGAGACAACGATTCAGCATTACAATTTGTGGATTGGAATAATTATCAGGATGCCAACCTCAAGTTCACCTACACCACAGACGAAGAAAGATTGGTTTTCCTGGATGTCAATATTTTCAGTAACAACGGAAAGCTATAAACAGACACTTACTATAAACCAGCAGCTAAAAACAACCTTCTGCGATTTGATAGCTTCCACTCCAGCCCACTGTGTGAAAATCTACCGTACGGATAATTCCTTTGCTTACGACGAAAATTGTAGTCAGATGATTGATTTCAAACAACAAGCAGATATGCTTGCAGAGAAACTGAGTGCCAGAGTGTATCCAGAAGATATAATTCAAAGAACTAAGAAACAAGCAAAAGACCAGAACAGAGAATTGTTCCTGGAAACGTATCCAAAAGAAAAGACAGAAGCACCATTGGTATGCTTGACTACATACAACACAATGTCTAATGAAGTAAAAAAAATATTCAAACACAACTGGAAAATAATAAACGTAGGGAGCAGAAAGTGGGACTTACCATTGTTCTCACATAAAAGAGCTAAAAGCCTTCAGGACAGTTTGTTACATACAAGACCAATACAATATCCTAAACAGACACAGAAGACACTATAAATGTTCGGTTTACCACCAATCACCGGCACTACCCTTTCTGCAAATGTAGTGTCAGTCATTTGACATCACCAACAAAGTCAGTAGATGTTGGATTACCTACCCCCTGGAAACTGAGAAAGCATACAAATTGCAACAGCAAGCATGTCGTCTATCTCATTACATGTCCATGTAACCTTCAGTACATAGGCATGACGACCAGAAAAATAAGCACACGAATTGTAGAACACCGAAGTACCATAAGATGCAAACATAATACAACCAAAATAGCAGACCACTTCATAAACAATCATCACACCCAGCATGACATGAGATGGACAGTCCTGGAACACATGACAGAAAAAACCAGAAACATTGAAAACATTTTATTTTAAAAAGAACAGAGGTGCGTCTATTGACTCTCTACACACACAACCAGATTAAATGATGAGATACACTGGAATAACATAATGTGACATACTAATGTATTCAGACATATTACAGAGAGAGACATTAACATCAAATATTGTTTGCACACAAATGCTTGAATTCCTAAAAATCACCAGCTTTGTAAACCCAATGCCCCACAATGCATCTGCATGTTATGCAATTTGATGCGGTATCACATGACCCCATGCACCAATCAAGGGCGTCCTTAAAAACCTGGAAGTAAGAAACTTGATCTCTAGCACGTGATGCGGGATCACATGATCCCGAACACCAATCAGAAGCGTCCTTAAAAACAGGAAGTAAAACACTCGATCTCCAACATGCAGGGAGTCAGGGGCACTCCTTGAGGGTTGAGCGGACTGGTAGCCTTGACAAAGTAAGTCAAAACCTTATACTTACCGAATCTCTGACTCCAACAGAAGCATCTAAACTTTGAGTAATAACATTGATCTAAAAATGATGTGTCCATTCCCCCTAGTGTGTGACTATTAACCCTGGCCGTAGTACTACGCTTCGCTAATGGAGCATGCGTAGTTTGCACTAATAATGCACGTAGCACAGTGCTACAACCCGTAGCGTAGCAACAATATCAACAATACCTACAAATGCTTTGATAAAGCAATTTTACATGCTAAAAAGCATATAACCAATTCACAAAAAGTGAACTGTGAATTAAAATATTAGGCAATGAGAGAGGTGATGATTTTGGGGTCCCCCCTAACCTAGGGAGAGGACCAAGCAGATGCCTTGAACACAAAGAGCATATCATGCTGGTGAACGATTCAGTGGTGGTCCCTTCCTCTATGGGCAAATGCATTGAAACCCTTTCATGAAGCTTTTGCATTTGACTTGTGAGGGACATCTAGTAACGACTAGTGGAGCTGCAGCTTGATGTAATAATAATTTGAATGCTTTTGCATTTGACTCGTGAGGGACATCTAGTAACAACTAGTTAAACTGCAGCTCTTTGTAGAATTATTTTGATATTCGATACTATAATATTCACTGCCCACCACTGCTAATCTCGTCTCATAATGTTTTGCAGGACCTTTGATTGGGATTGTATTTTTGGCAATAACTGTGCTTGGGGTGGTCCTAAGAGGATGGGACCACCACCGAATTGTTCAAGAAGATGTGCTTTTTATTTTCAAGGCATCTGCTTGGTTCTCTCCCTAGGTTAGGGAGGATCCCAAAATCATCACCTCTCTCGGTGCTTGCTAATTTATCTTTTTCACTTTTGGGAAATGACTATATGCATTTTATCATATAAAGTCAGAGATACTTATTTTATCATAACTTGCACTGTGCAAGATGCTGTTTGCAATTATTGCTCAGAGCAGACAAGCATACAGTGCTAACAGCTACGCACTACTACGCAGTTTGCGTAGCTAGCTTAGTTTAAAGTGTACTTCGCGTAGCTACGTGTAGTGCAACTATGCCCAGGGTTAGTGACTATAGCGACAATCCTTCCCTGAAATTTCCATATGATGTTGGTAAATTGACCTAGACATGCAGATATTCCTTACTCGACTTTGCCATTTTTTGTTATCAGGTGTAAAACACCACTGTCTGTCTGATGTTTTTAATTGTTGTGTGTCGGTCCTGTGTATTAGTACTAAGAAATGTCACTAAATACAACACAACAACAATTTAGCATTTATTAGGCATGAAATTAAGGGTGCACCTTAACAATTTAAGGACACCCAAATTTAATTATGAATTTCTCTTGATTCAGCAGTTGACTATACAAGGAAAAGGTCCTCAGTGTATGATCTGTATGTAAATGTGCCTGCTTTTAAAAAAATACCTATGTGATTTGTGCATGCTAATAGGCTGTTTATTTTAACTAGCAGGGAAAACACAGGTCCTGAAGAAAGCCAATTGACCTTTCGGGGCACTTTGTGGTTGAAACATGTCGATCGATTGTACAATTGGGACCATTATATCCTAATATGGTGTCACTTTTGATCTAGCCCCTAAACCTATGCCATTAAATAACTTTTTACGTTTCGGAGGTCATTTTAAACTCATCAAGATCCCCTGCCTTCACTCACAGTTATCACAGAACTCCGCTTACAAACGCGTTGAGTCCAGTCACACACATTATGTGTGTGAGTGAGGGTCCAATGATGAAGCAAGCCACAGGTGGTACCTGTGGGTGAGGACCCTAAAAAAAAAAAAATATATATATATATATACATATCACACCAAATCTCCTCGCTTTAGAGTAGATCAGAGGACACAACGGGGTTTGTTTCGGTCTTTTATTGAAAAGCTGGACGGCATGACCGGTTTAGGCTGTGCGCCTTTTTCAAATACCTTAGTATCTATATATATATATATTATGTAATGTAATGTAATGTAATGTAATGTAATGTAAAATGTATTTCTATAGCGCCATTATCACTCAGAGAGTATCATGGCGCTCACCCAACCCAGATGAAGGGGGTTGGTGGGAGAGAACACACTTCACGCTAAACATCACATTCTTAAACCATTGCCATACATACAGCGTCAGTTCTTAAAAAAAGCCAAGTTTTTAATGCCTTCCTGTATTGGGTTTCGTGAGACATAGAGCGTATAGCAAAAGGAAGCTTATTCCACGCTTTGGTCCCCAGTACAAAGAGGGATTTACCCCCTCTAGTCACCAGCTTAAATCTGGGGGTTACAAGCAGGTTCTGCCCTACAGACGTTAGGCAGCATGCTGGATGGTAGCGTTTAAAACCATTTTGTAGGTATTTAGGTCCTTGGTGGTGAAAAGCCCTAAAAGTAATTAGGAGGATCTTAAAAAGTATCCTCTTAACAACGGGAAGCCAGTGAAGCGCATTCAGTGCTGCTGAGGCTGACGACTTACGCGGCAGACGTAAAACTAACCGAGCTGCTGCATGCTGGACTATTTGCAATCTATGGAGAACCGACTTATTTGTTCCAGCATATAAGCTATTGCAATAGTCAAGCCTAGAGTTTATTAGTGCTACAGCAACTGTTTTCCTAGCTGACAGAGGCAAAAGATCAACAAATTTCCTCAGCGCTTTTATAATATGGAAACAGGTGCCAGCTACGGCAACCGCTTGCTGCTTAAAAGACAGTTGATTGTCAAATTTGATGCCTAGATTCCGAGCTGAGGTGATGGTATTAGGGGGAGCCACAGCATCCTCAGGCCAACAGCTCTTTGGGGAAAACAGCTTGTGCTTTCCAAATGGCAAAATCTCAGTCTTGTCAGCATTACACTTAAGGTGATTGTCAGTCATCCACTTAAATGTTGCTGTTAGACACTCTTTGAGATTTTTCTCAGCATCGGGTTGCTCCCTATCCTGTACTAGAATAAGCTGAGTGTCATCAGCATACGAAATAGTACTGATCTGGAATGAGGTAATCAGTTTTACCAGGGGAACCATATACAAATTAAAAAGTATAGGGCTCAAACTTGATCCCTGGGGAACTCCAAAACTGAGTGCCTTTGCTTCAGATTGATAGGGGCCCAGCACTGTAATCTGACGCCTGTCTCTGAGAAAGTTAACCAGCCAAGCCAGAGCCGTCCCAGCCACTCCTGCGGCAGCCAACCGGTCCACTAGAATGGAGTGTGAGACCGTATCGAAGGCTGCCGACATGTCAAGTAAAATTAAGACCGCCTCCTTTCCTTGGTCCATGGCCATGTGAAGGGTTTCTGCTGTATACAGCAGAGCAGACTCGGTGGAATGACTTGAGCGAAACCCTGACTGATGTGGATGTAAGATATTATTTACTTCCAGGAAGCTCGTAAGTTGTTTAGTTACGAACCTTTCGGTCAGCTTGGACATCACCGGCAATAAGGAGATCGGGCGTAAATTTGAAAGAGTGGTGGGGTCAGCAAGGGCTTTTTTTTTAAGTGGTTTAACAGCGGCAAGCTTCCAGTCATTGGGGACCTCTGCAGTGGCTAGGGATGAATTAATAATACTGTTAATGATAGGATTCATGAGTTCTACCGCAGTATGTAAAACCAGAGGGGGACATGGGTCGAAGGGAGATCCTGATTTGCAAGCTAAAATAGCTTTAAAGGAGTCTTCAAGAGAGATGGGGGCAAAAGTATCCAAACATACTAGAGAACTCGTCCTCTCCCCTCTTTCTATATTTCCTAAAATAGGATACACTGGGGGAAAACTCTTCACTATATTGAGGATTTTATTCTCAAAGTAGTCTGAAATTGCATTACAAAGTTTTAAGGAAGGTGGAATTTCCTGCACGAGGGCTGAAGGACTCATGAAGCCCTTGACTATCTGGAAGATTTCTTTTTGGTCTTGATCGGCCATCACTATGGCTTGAAGATAGTATGCCCTTTTAGCTGATTTTATGTCCGCATGATACTTTCCCCTCGCAAGTTTATATATCTCACGGGCGGTCGCCAGTAGAGAGTTATAGTTAGGACCGAGTTTCCATAGGAAATCTGAAAATTCTATTTTGAATAACTTTGGCGCCGGTTGACGAATCCTCGCGAAATTTTCAAAACTAATGGGGCGCTCCGTTCAGCTCCTACCCTGAAAGTCTCGGGGTGATTCGTCAAGCGGGGGACGAGAAAAAAGGGGGTCCCAAAACGCGTTTTCCCCATGCATTTTTCCATATGACCTTTAGTCGCAGCTACAGCCCGAACGGCTGAACAGAATTACGTGAAATTTGGCAGAGAGGTAGCCATAAGGTCAAGGAAGTGCCTTTTGCAGGTCTGGTGTAAATCTGTTCAGTATTTCCTGAGAAAATAGCATTTAAAAGCATATAAATATCTATATATTTTTTTTAAATCGCGAGGTGAGCGCACCGTGCACGCACTGCGAAACACGGGTGCTCGGTGCGAGATGCGCACCGAGCACCCACAGCGCGCGCACGGTGCGCGCACGGTGAAAACCCAGAATTTTTTTTTTTTAATAAATACATAACTTAGCATTCAAAAAACCGTACAAATTCACTGAAAAAACCATAGGTTTCACACACGTTATAGTTAATAATTAGCATTTAAAAAACCTTGCAAATTCACTTAAAAAACCATATGTGTCTTTATGAAAAATAAATATTTGTAATATATGTATAGCTAAAGATTAATGGAAGAAGACATGGGTAAATAGGTGTCTAAATACAGTGATGTAATATCTGACGTCATCAGCAGAGGATTGCGGTCGCGTGAGTTATAGTTGCCTGCACTAACTATAACGGGGAAATTTCATTGTTTTTTTACGAGTGAAATGTCCAGCTAACTATAACATGTGTGAAACCTATGGTTTCTTAAGTGAATATATATATATATATATATATACGCCCAAGCATATATTCATAAAAATTCTTCTTTAATCTCACACAAGTCTGAGACAAATATATGGTGAGCACCGATATACCTGGGTGCCGTTACTTATCGGTCTTAGATAGACCATATACATGCACTTTATGATATTAAAGATATTTCCTTTTTTTTTAACAAAACTGTATAGGAAACAATTCAACAAGGTAATGCACAAACAATCAAACACTTCAGTTTTGAACCCCTATTGGTTGAATATGAAAACTGATACATACATTTTTCATTAAATCATCTAGTTCTCTTTTTTATAAATATAGCCTTTCTTTATACATATTCTGTATCAAAATCCTTATATCATATCATACTCATGTAGACAATTGTGATTCTACTGTGCAAAGAAATACCGAAGGGAGAAACAGAAACAATGAAAAACAGAAAACAACATAGGAAATAATCATAAGTTATGGCTAATGCTTGATTCTACGCGCGTTTCGGCGTTCTGCCTTCTTCAGGTGGCCATAATTCAGATACCTCCTACAATAAGAGAAACAAACTATAATTGTCTGTACATACCATTACAAACTCAAGTGCATATTAGTAATTCTAAAAAACCTGTCTTTATTTACAACTATCTACAAACATATATCGATCCCTATCTTTATACAAATTCCTGTAAATATTATTTACAAAAAATCAAACAAAATCAATCTCATTCATTTCCAATTCACTTTAACGGTCTGCAGTATTCTAAATAGTCCATTACAGTTCCTGTGATAAAAAGTCTAAAGCATCCAGATACGTCTAGTGGTTACTACACCCCTTCAATCTCTCTAAGACGGTATAGTCAATCCATCTATTATTTATTCGGTTACCTAAGTACTATTTTTAATTATTTTAAATGATTATATTTCTCGTAACCTGGTTTAGAATCTATTTAGGACAAATATTTTAGCGAAAATGAAGTTCATTGGGATTCTATTTATTCGCTGTACATACGGTCGTGTCTGCATGTTTACTTCATTACCTTATTTTTTTGTATACATGCCGCTGACTGATTTCCACTAACGGGGGCGTTTTGGCGGGTCTGTCTACCTGGTATCGGGATGCCTTATTACTGTTAAGGAGTCATGGGACGTGTTAGTGCCAAAGGTTCTACAACAAGATAAAAACATAGATACTATAGATATTTTTTGTATTTTATTTTTTTGGGTAATTGACACGATCTCTATGATCCGAATCTGCATACTTTGTGTGTATAGCACTAGCTCACTTACTCTCAAATCTCCGCATATTTCCAATGTGCGCCGGGTAGGAGTTCCCACCAAACTAAGGTGTATCAAACGAATGGTTACTTTTCAGATTGGGTTCTTGTGCTGTTTGAAAAAGAGCACCATGTCAATATTTCGATATTTGTTTGATTTGCTATTTTATTTATTTGTAGGTGTGACTAGCTCCTACTGAGTACTTGTGCTTTCTGTATATTACTTACTTAAAATATAATAGCGTATCACCAACTCGCGTGTTGAACGAAGCTCACTGAAAAGTCAGTATTGCCATTTAATCTGAAAGAAAAAACAACATCAAAACTCCCTAGATCTAACATCTTGTAGTAGGGATATCAGTTACTGTTTCTTCTAGCTTACGATTGTTCTGTGATACTTACTGACAAAATACAAACATTCGGCGTTGGGGCTGTCCCATCCAAACCACGGCGTGTGCGTGAGTCGTTCGTTTTTTTTTTAAATAGACTTGCAATAACGTAATCTAAAAGAGAGTGTATACATCTAGGTGACTACCTTTAAATGCCCCACGTTCAAAAAAGACGGAAGGAGAAGCCCCTTCTATGTTTGCTATTTACCGAAAGGCCGATGTACACTCACCAGGTCATCTTCATTCTCTGCTCATCCAGCTTCAAGGAATCGTATCGGCATACAAATGCCGCCAGTGATTTGGAACCCTGCTATATTTTGCAAGCCCTCTTGCTATTGGTCAATTTTAATCTGAATTGACCTATCGTGCGTTTCACAGCAATAGTATCCATTTGCATATTAAAGGCGTATGCACATGCCGCTGGGTGAATTCTAGGTTCTCGTGAAGACAAACACTGATGTCCATAATGGAAAGCCAATTAAGGTCTGACAAGGAAGGAAAGATAGTCCCGCCATTGGTCAATTATAGTCTGACCTAAAAGACACTCACCCACTTTTCAATGGTAGTGTTCGTGAATAGACTTAAAGGGGCAGGTACTTACTTCTGCGTTCTCTTCCTAATTAGAGCAGACAAAGGCATATACATTTGATCGAAACAGGATGAAAACAATCATGTTAACAAATAGGGGAGTTTGTTGAGCCCATGTACTTATTTGTACTTTGATATTGCAGATTGCATACATATCTAAAGAGTAATATCTGCATTTTAGAACATATGTCCACTCGTTTGACTATATATTGAAGATCTAAATATAAGGACACTATACATTGGCGTTGATGTCATACCAAACCCATATGTTTATTGTTGCTTGTATTAGTTATTATTTCAGTAATGCAGATGATATCCGGCTAGTTATTATAGCGGATAGCTTGGCTCCATGGGATCTCATTTATTGTTGCTTATATTAGTTATTATTTAAGTAATGCAGATGATATCATGCTAGTTATTATAGCGGATAGCTTGGCTCCATGGGATCTCATTATTTAAACCTCTTTTGTATGTGTCTAGCGAAAATATCCAAAAAACCTCTCTTCTTTTGCGTATCTCCATGCCTTGTGTTCCACTGGTATTGATTTTCTCTAAAATCAACCATTTTATGTTCTCTGTGGTGTGATTGAAAACAATAAAGTGCTGTACCAGTGGTGCCTGTAGTTTTTTCGTTCTAATGGCTGACCTATGTTCTGTTAAACGTGTCGCCATTGATCTTGATGTTTCCCCTACATAGGTTTTGTTACAGGGACATTGAATTGCATATATTATATTGGTGGTTTTGCAACTCGTTAAGCTCTGCAGTTCTATTTCAACCCCATTGATGGAGTATTGCTCTACCTCTAGGGCAGACTTGCAGGCAAGGCATGACATACATCTATAGTTTCCTTTGATGACAGGCAGACCTCCAATGGTAGTTTGTATGGAGGTGGTTGTTGGCTTTTGCATACGGGACCTTGTTATTAAATCCTTCAAGTTTTTATTTTTCCGGTAAGCAAACATTGGTCTTGGCAGGGGGTTTGAATCATTTCTTGTGGCATTCAAAATGTGCCAGTTTGAGTTGACGATTTGGCGCACGGACTCATTCATGGTTGAGTGCCTCATTACCATTACCAAGCGATTTTGTTCTTTAGGTGGTTTCTTACTCAACAGGCATTGACGATCAAAATAGCGTGCTCTTTTAAAAGAGTCACGCACTAGCCTCTTGGGGTAGCCTCTGGCTATGAATTTAGCCTTCATGATCTCCGATTGCTTGTCATAGTCCACTATATTGGTGCAATTCCTCCGGAGACGAAGGAATTGCCCAAAAGGGATGGTCGCTTTTTGTGCTCTAGGGTGATAGCTCGAAAAGTGCAAGAGCGTGTTCCTTGCTGTGGGTTTGGTAAACAGATCCACCACTAGCTGTTGTCCAATAGATTTAATGGTTACGTCTAGAAATTCAACATTACATTTGTTACTGACAGCTACAAAACGGATATTTGTATCACAAAGATTTAACCAGGAGACAAATTCTGTTAGATCGTCCTCTGTCCCATTCCAAATGTAAAAGACATCATCTATAAATCTAGACCAACTAGTGATGGATTCACTAAATGGTGCCACATCGTTGTAAATAAATTGATGTTCATAATGCGCCATTTCTCCTTGGGTTTGTTGGTATAGATCACCATTAAATTCGAAGGTATTTTCTTGGAGTATGATGTTAAGGCATTCCAGTATAAAATGTGCCGGGCAGTCAATTTCATAAGTCTCAATGAACCATCTCACTGCCTCTTGCTTGCGGGACATTGCTATACAATGCCTCTATGTCCATAGTTACCAAAAGTTGTGATGACTGATTGAAGTTAATTTGTTCGATCTTGTTGATGATGTCAGATGTGTCCCTTATATAAGATTTTGTCTTAGGGACATAAGGGCGTAATATGGCATCGACATATTTGGATAGTGCCTCTGTTGCCGATCCAATGGTGGTCACTATGGGCCTGTACGGTGGATATTTCCTCCTTTAGTCTGTTGAAGCATTTTGGTTGGGAAGATGAGGATATAGCTTCTTGAAAGACTTCTCACTCTTTCTGTAATTTTGGTGCCCAACTGTGCTGACCTGCTGCCCTTCTGCCTGGGTGAGAAGGACTGGACCCGAAGCTTGAACCCAGAACCCAGAGGGACTCCCAGGGCTAGTTGACTGGCCTCCTGATCTAAAACCTCAAAGGCACAACAGGCTTGCAACAACCTTGCACCTCCATCTGGACGCTGCCATCTGTGAGTCTACCCTGTCATGTGGTGCCACCCCAGTCCTGGACCCTTGATAGTGGTCTTAAGGTGCTCTGCTAGCCCCTGTGGTTCCATCTCCTCTGTTGTGTGGGACAAACCTGAGCAGAACCGATGCATCTCTGCTGCTGTGTGGTTTGGACCTGTGGCAAGGGCCTGCATCGCAGTTGCAGTCCATCGGAACCACCACTGCGCATCCCTCATTAATGGCAGCCTAGATGACAATGCCGGACTCTGCATCGCAGCCACACAGCACTTCGGAACTGATGCATCGCCCTACTGCGTGTTACATCCTCAACGCCAGACTTCGCATCAGAAGCCCCATTGATGGGATCCTTGATGATGATGTTGAACCTCGCATTGCAGCCATGCCTCATCTCAGAACCAATGCATTGCTTTGGCTACGCAACACATCTTTGACATGGATCCTCGGAACGATCCGCAAGCCAGGATTTAAGGTACTTAATTCAGCTGGTCTAAATGGATCTCTGCATCCGGCTTGCACTCCATCGCAATCAACCTTAACTTGTGACTCTGTCCCAGTCCGGCACAACCAGATATACACAGTTTGCGCTTTGAGCAATTTGGCACAATTTTTCCTAGTGCTATACGTACCCACTGGTAACTATGGCACAGAGCAGAAAGGTTTATCTCAGGACAATGTTTAAAGTATTTATTCAGTACCAAAACAGTAATAAAGTCAAAATGCAAAACAATATAAATTGGAAACTATATTAGAAAGTTAGAATGAAATTTAATAAACAAAATGATATAAAACAACAAAAATCGAATAAGATTTTTTTTTTGAATTTTCAAAGTTTTGAAAAGAAATGGCGCCTAGAAGCATAAAGTGGCAATGATAGCTAATGGACTTGGTTGGCTAGGACCTAGGTGCAATTTGAGGCTGGTTACGATGGAGCGCTGTTTGGATACACCCACCAGGTTTGTTCTGGTCAAAATTTTACCTTCAGAACTAGTCTTTTAAATCCCAATCCACCAAAGGATAACACTTCTTAAGCCCTCCAGGAACTTAGGGGAGGCACTTAGAGACTCACAGGGTGTCAGACAGAGTCCAACAACAGGGTCCAGTCCAGGACCAGATGTCACTGGTCAGGTGGGCAGATACAGGAAAGGCCTCTATCCCTGTAGCTTTAACAGGAGATCAGCCTTATGACCCATGATGTCCACTTCTTTATTCTGGGTTAAAGAGGGAGCATGTTCAGTCCTTCAGCTCTCCTGTTTGGTCACAGACAGCAGGTATAGTCCTCTTCAATTCTTCCTCAGGTCCAGGAGTGTTCTGAATTGGGTGCCTGGAGATGCCATATTTATTCCTGACACAAGCTTGTGGGTAGGTATGACTCCTGAGTACAACCTAACCATTTGAGTTCCAGTGCCCAACCCCACCCACCTATATTTCAAGATGAAGAAAGTCTTCAGTCACACAAAACCTGGGCTATGAAGTTGTTCATTTGTGTGGAAGAGTGTACTATGGTTATCCAGTTTGAGGCTGCCACTGGACCTCCAATAAACCCAGAAATGGAAGTCTGGTAGAACAAAATTAGAGTTTTCCAGCAGGCAAAATGTAGGTACACAAGAATTGTTTTTGCATCATGTTTCCTTTCCTTTCAAATGTACCCTCAGTGTTATATGTAATGCCCAGAGACAGAAGTCTGGTGAGACAAAGCAGGCCCTCCACCAACCAGACCGTGGATACACAAATATTATCTTGGCATCCTGTGCTCGCCTTTCAAGTGTGTCTCAAAGTGTTATATATAAATCCAGAAGACATGCCAAGCAGGGTTTGGCACTCGAGCAGGATTTGACTGTGGAATGAATGAAAAATGGATGATCACAGTACAGTCCCAATCATGCATAGTCGATGAGGTTCTGAGAAGTCATTTCTGCCACTTCAGGTCAGCCTGTTATTTGCTCCTGGAAACCATTTAACACCTTTGTGACATCTATTCAAATGCTAATTACTCGCTTAAGAAATGGATGAGCAGATGTACATTTAGCATCCAGCAACATCACAAAGGGAAAAGATAACTTTCAAAATGTAATGTTTTCTTAATATTTATTAGAAATCTGACTTCACCATTGAATGGAATTTCAATAACTATTACAAACAGATTGTTAATTATTTTTCTAGCTAGTCCCATTGCTGAGATAGAGTATTAGGATTTTATTCTGTACTCATGTTTTCTACATAGGATTGCTAGACCTGCCACAGTGAAAAATATCTTTTGGGTTCCAGTCACAGTAAGGACATGTTAACATTAACTTTCTACATGTCTTACTTTTTAATTATCATGCAACCTGCCTTGTGGACTACGAAGCCTAAATGGGCTGATTTAATATTTAAATGGGAGGTTTTTAATTGTAGTTTTTAACCTGCTACAGTCAGGCTATACAGTTTAGCCCTGAAGCCATACAATTTTCAAATGGGGATAGGTAACCAGTTCATGTTTAGTGTCTCTGGAATCCTTATTTAAACTCCTAATTTTTGGTGAAGTCGGATTTTAAATTACCATTTTGAAAACTAGTAGTAGATGACAAATATGTGCTGCAGTCCACCAGTAGCATTTAACTTCCAAGTCCTGGGTACATCTTGTATGATATACTCTGGACTTATAGGTATTTTAAATATAACAATTAAAAGTATTCCAATTTGACATGCTTAATGAGGGAGCACATGCACCATACCCCTGGTTAGCAAGGGTAAAGTGCACAGATTGCTAACACTAGCAAATAGAGAGACTCCAGCAAAGGGCAACAAATATAGGCTGGACATGCAGTAAAGGTGAATTTGCTACACATCTAATTTGTGAAAGGTAAAAAACGTGCAACAATACAAACAACCCAATCAGGCAATGCCTTACTTACCTTGCATAGTTCTAAGAAAAATACTATTGTAATAAACCATATCCGCGGCCGCTGTGCACTTCCTCACAATATGAGGTTGACCATGTAAATTAAGTCTTTTAAATTCCTAGAACTGGGAGTATGAAAAATATCCCAAACAAGTACAACTTACACCAGAGTGTAAACAAAGGCCTAACCAGGTTAAAGTTATAAGGATTTTAGCCATGTTACTATTATACAGTTATTTAGATGTCCCACCTCATTGCAATAAACATACTTGTGTACCACATTGTATGTGTTCTGTAGGAAAACAAACCAGAGAAGCTGTTTTGAGACACTTTCTCCACAAATCATTTTTTTGCATATTTCACAAAGAATGATATCTAAAAAATGAACCAGGTGAATTCCTTTCATTTTGAAAATATTCTCCGCAAGTTCTTTATTTATTGGATTGCATGCATTTATTTTGTTAATGATAATAGGGATAAGGGAAGATTCTAGTTTCCCTTAATTCCGCCACCTCAAATTTAATTGATCAGTAATTCCATGTTAAAAGAGTAAAGCAGTATTACCAAAATTCCTCAGAATTCCAAATTCAATCCAGGCCTAGTCTTCACCTCTCCAAGAGTACACCCACTGCATTTCCTTTCAATTGCTCCTCGATCTTTACCGTATTCTCACAGACACTACCGACTCACTACTCTCAAGCATCCTCCCCTCAAGACTCAGACTCCCAGGAGACAGTTATATTGGTTTCCTCAGAGTGGCACTACTCTGCAATATATCCCACTTGCCTCTATATCTTCAGTTTCTCCTACAAGCACCGTTTGTCAAATTTTGATGAATAAAATCCTTACTTGCTTCAATTTTTGCGGTTTTCAATTGTAACTGTACATACTTTTTCCATCTTTTTAACGTAACAGAAATCACTTTTATCATCATGTATTGTATTGTAACTTTTTATAATTTTGTACTTTTATGATCCATCTCGAAAGATCGAGTAAAGTTTACTATTGATAAAAAAAAGAGAATCACCATCCTGGGGCAACTCTACCTGTGCTTTCCAACAAACCAGGATTAACAGAACAGATTCCCTTTAATAGACTTGAGCAAAGGAAGAGGGCAAACAATCTTTTTCCAAGCAAAGCATATTGGAATATGGAGAAGGTATGATTTGCTTTGGCTGCACCACACAACAATGCAATCATAAAAAAAAGCAGTACTGTGGGCCTGGGGTTGCACGTTAGTGTCTCCTGCTCTCTAGAGGAGGAAACATCTCTGTACATCCCTGGAGAGTCTATATTCCAGTTCAATACACAGTGCAAGCATATAATGCACTATTTTCATGTGTGCCTAACTTCATATAATCTCCCTCTGTGGCTTAGTGTATGTCTTTCCAGCAAGATACCGAAGCCACTTTCTATGACATGAGGACACTTCCTACTACTCACTATTTATAATACTGACAGAGAAAATGTTTAATAAATCATATCAGTAATTTTTTGATTACAAGCCATCAGTGTTAAGCAACATCTTGTTGTTTTACAGAGTTATCACAACAATGAGAGTCTCTTAACTTGACACTGGACACAAATGATAGAGAAAATCAGAACACCCCTGCATGCAGTTTTACATTAACTTAGACAACCTTTAGATTTCCCAAATGCATGCTTAAAAAACTGCTTGTGCATGCATGCATACTTTAGACCTCATTATGAGTGCCCCAAAATAATCACCAATCACCAATATTTCCCCACCATAGAATAATTGTTACCATGGATGAGGATTGGGAAATAACATGGATTACAAACTTCTGGAGGACACTATGCAAAAATGAATGTTTCTGCTTTGATCCCTGCATTCTGTTTGTCTTGGGTTTCACACTAAAGTTTTGAGTGCATTCAGCAGTCAAAATCTCTGTGTGTGAAATAACAAAACAGGATTTGGAGCCTTTATACGACACTCAAAGAACGGATTTCAATCAATCCTCTTTATTCATTGGTCTGTTGTAGTCAGTGGTGGCTGGCAAGGATCGGGGCGGGAGGGGGGGCAGGGATGTAGTAAAAAAAAGAAATAAACGTATTTCCTTGCCGCCGTGCCCTTCTCATCATCCCTGCTGTCCTCGCCATGGTCCAGGCGGAAGCAGGAAGCACCCAGGCTTGACTGAGCCAATCACAACAGTGCAGTATTGTGATTGTGATCTAAGCACTCTGGTTCGGCACTTAGCCAGGTAAAGGGAGCCTGGGCACGTTCTCCACCCAGTCTGCAATGCAGCCTGTGTGGAGAACATGCAAAGTGCGCATGACAGTTTGGTCAGCCTGAGTCGGCTGGACAAACTGTTATTTGCACTGTCAACAGTGCATACCACTCCTGTGGGTGCCTGTTATTCACCTGGCCCTGCCCCCGAGCATCCAGAACACAAAATAAAATGATAATAAAATAAATGTTAGTATTGTTTTATTTTTATTTTCTCTGGGCTGCTGAAAGGGGGGGATATGCTCCTCTGCCATAACGGAGGAGCCGCCGCTGGTTGTAGTGTCATTTACATTCTGCTTCCTCCCACAGCAGTATACTTTATTGGGTGATGACATTTTGCCTGCACACTTTATTCACCAACACCAAAATAGAAGTTCCTAAGGGGTCAGGAATGTGTGGGCCATCGAGTCCTAAAAAAACACCTTTTTCCCATTTATTAACATATTTCATTTCATATATTTTTTAGGGTACATTACACCTCAGGCACTTCAACCCGGCCCTCGCTGCTGATTGTAATACATCTTCAAATGGTCTTTAAAACCATTCTAAGATGGCCACCGCACCCATGCGTACGCAAGGAAAACCATCAGTCAATTTTTGTTATGCTTTATAACAAATACCATCCCTAGGTTGCTGTCCATGAATGTACTCGGATGAGTGACCATCATAGATTGCATTTTTGACAAAAGATACCAAAACCCATTACAAGTTAGCCACCCAAATAACAATATTTCTGGACTGACCTCTTAAAATATTTTTGTTATACTTTAGCTTCAGCTTACCACTGCAAGGAGCCACATTCTTGCGTTCTTGGAGAAACAATTCATTCTGAACTGCATTGGAAAAGCCAATAGTGCTACAGCTAAAGTCAGATTGTGTGGCTTTGCAGTTGCTGTGACAGGAAAACAGGACTCCTATGACTATCAATTTTTGTAGGGACATGCAAGTTCTGACATCTGGTCAAATGGAAATAACCAACTAACTGCTTCACTGTCTGATGGCATCTGGGGGGGCCACATGTAAGAAGGACTGTTAGGCCCTGACATTGTTGGTTCAGGTCGTTTTCCAGTAGTTTTCTGGGGTCCATCCTACTATGGTCATGCACACGGGGGCAAGCACAATGCTTTCCACACTTGACTCTCAGGGTAGCAAAGGTGAGCAGGAACAAGACTCCCAGGAAGGGGCCGCACAAGCTCAGAAATGATCAACCAATAGATAAAAATAAGCTCAATGTTCAGAGCAATGCTAGTCTTTTAAGAAAAAGAAACTTGTGCTAATCTGTTGATGACTTGTCACTGCAGTGTTTAGGGCAAATGCATAATCAGGCTGATGAGAAGTCTCAAACTATCTAAACAAGACAAGTGTGCACACAGTCCACATTTGAATAAGTATCTTACCTTGTTGTGTAATTGGTAATGGTCATGCCCTTTATGCTTCCACTGCAGTGGATCCAGTAACCCCAGGATTCAAGTTAAGCAAAGACAGCCGCAGTGGATGTTGTGTAAGCCAGGCAAAACCTGTTCTCTATATGCCCAGCTGACTGGCTTGACTCCTTGGTTGAGCAGCCTTGGCCTGACAGCCAGTTACCGTTCGGGTTATTGCCACTGTTGAAGACTATGGCATAGGGTTTGTCTCTACTGAGCCATCTCGTAAAAAGCAGGTTCAGGCCTCAACTGGGCTGCACCAGTCATTAGGGCAGTTGCAGACGAGTTTGGGCTGACACAGGTAGTTGTGGTACCATTGGGCTGATGTCATCAAAACAGCTGACTTCAACAGGAACAATGCAGCTATGCAGGAACAATGCACGAAGCAGTTCATGCCAGGAAACACATTTAAGATTCCAGGAAGATCCTTTGCCCATTCTAGCTTTCTTTCACTTTGTCAGCTTCCTCTAGATGTCCCACACTCCTGGAGACATGAGGGCCTGCCCCTCCTGGGCAGTCTCCCTTCCTGCTGGACCAGGCAGATTACTCCCTTTCTCAGCAGTCCTGCACTCCTCCAGTAGAAAGTGCAGATTTCAGGTCATGACTGCTAACCTCTGAGAGACTGGCTGTCAGGCAAAGATCAGCTCTAGTCACATAGAAGTACTTCAATTACTTTGCTGAGCACCCCCTTTCCTTGGTCTTGAAGAACTTGGAACTGGAAACGGGTGGGGTGATATACATCCCATTTGTATACACATTTCCTTGACAGAGAATGTGAATCGACTGTATCAACCTTCAGAATCATTTTTTTTTTTTTTGGGGGGGGGGGTGGGGGGGGGGGGTTCTTTTCAAATGTCTTTTTCAGGTTTCTCTCCAGCTAAGGTCTTTGTTTAGAGTGGTGCTTCTCACATCAGGTAGCACTGGAGCACTCTTCAACTTGGAGCACACACTACAAAGGCTCAAAGCAATGTGATGCTTCTGAACCTGACTGCCACCAGCCTCCCTGAAAAGGACAAACCTGATCTTGAAATGTCCTGCTTTTGCACAACAGAAACTGCAGTACATTCCCTTATCTCTACCTTCAACCATGATACAGTGCTTAGGAAGAATTAACTTGCGAGCATCCTCTTGCTAACAGTGGTCCTCATGCATTTTCTAAAGTTTACGCTGTCTCCAATCCCCCTCTCTTCAGTGCCTAGAACTCCACCCTCAAGCACAGGAATACATGAAGTATACTTCCAGTGTCTAAGGAAGGTGCCCTAGTTCGTCATCTCACATCATGCAAAGCCAGGGATATCCACAAAAGTTCCTACTTGCTGGTCTTAGTACTCACACACAGAGCCCTACTAATGTACATTTGATGCTAACACACTACACAAAGAATGACAGTGCAGGATTCTCGACTCTCATAAAAGAGTAACTTTACTCCTATTGACTATGGTTGAAGGTCTAGTTACACTAGCAATCTCCGGACAAGAAATGCTACAACCACAACTTTAGGGGCTATACTCAGATACGAAAAATTGTTTTCTGGCCACTATGAGAACACTTTTGCTGTCTGCCCTCCAGGTAAGTGGACATCGCTTGGTCAGGGACAGGCCTAGTCCGCTGCACACACCTTCGAAAAGTATGATGCCAGGGCGAACATCAAAATATGGATACCAGATATATTCTAGATCGGGCTTTCTGGGTGGGGTACCACACAACTATGTCATGCAGGGAGCATTCTCTTCCCATTGCTCACCTTGCACAATAATGATGTGCCTGCCAGTCCCCCCTTCCAAATCCCAGTCTTCTCCTTCCCACCTTGAGGCACAGGTGTGTTGACATTTGGCAGCTGAGGGAAGGGGGGTGAATTAGGGCAACAGGTTCAGCAGTGGAGCTGCACAGAGGGAAGAGTTCGCCATGAAACATAGAATGGTGACCTGAACATTTTAGGGGAGGGTGTTCAAGATGGAAGTCTAAATGGAGAAGATACAGTAGCTTTACTCCAATGAAATATGTTTCATGAAACACAAGCAAAATAGGAGAAATGGGGTAGGTTTGAGGTAAGAAGAAGAGCGATCTGGTGAGGCGTTCTCTCTTTGAAGAAAGTCTATTTTTTAGAAAATGAATGAAATCAAATTGCACAGATGGTGCTTGCTCTTTTCCATTTGAAGCATTTCAATAGTGTTAGTGTGATAGATTTAAATGACTATTTAATAGCACAATATTGCAGTCTTTGTGGCAATACAGAACCAATTCCGCATATTCACAATATAAGGATGAGTTTGTGCGATACATTTTGGCCTTCAGGAAATTAAGGTATTCCACACAGTCTCTACCTGCACCAAAGTGTACACAAATACTGAGCAGGACATTTGCATATTCACATAACTTTGGAGTGACTGCAAAACATGAGTAGAATATTAAACAGAATATTTATATTGCTGCAAATTCTGCATACAAATTTGAAACTTTACAGAGCAAGTCTTGTTGATGAATGCTTTCCACATTTAAGCCAGCAATATCAGATTGTAAACGTCAAACATTATTTTACTCACAATAATTTGTCGTTAGGCAGAGGTGATGTTCTAGCCCACTTCAGACCCACCACAGCAAGAGAGAGTGCCAGCAAATGATTTTTCAGGAGGGCACATGCTTTAGATAATGCAAAGACTTTTTAAACGGATCCTATCTCTAAGGTAGATTTACTTTATTTCTCCATTTATGGTGGTAGTGAAGACTCCTTACACTATGTCTTAACCACTAATGTTTAGCTATGTAAACACATTGAAAGGTGTGCACACAAAGTGCTTTGTGAGTGGTTTTCAGCCAGATCGAGAGCTGCAAAGAAAAAGAATATGCAGCTTTTTCTTATCTGCATTCACTGGCCTTCTTTTTGGTGCACTGTGGGGACGTTTAGGATCATCTACATTTAAAAAAATATATTTTATTATTATTTTTATTACCTGCTTGAATTCTGTCAATATTTATAGCACTCTAGAGGTTTGAAAATCATGTTAAATATGCGGCAAACCACATGCTTCACCAAGCTTTTTACCTCCTTGAACATTATAACAAGTTTTTAAGAGGTGTTTTAATGCTGTGTCTGGGAACAGTAAACAAGCATTTGCAATGCAATCGGTCTCGCCTTTGGGACCTTATATGTATTTAGCTATGCAGCACATTAGCCTGGGTACTGAAACTTCTACTGTTCTTTAAAATGGAGGGAAAGTAAGCACCAAACTGCGTGACACACCAGGTATGGAATCACACGGAGAGAAATATTGCCTTTCAGCGGGAAATGGTACAACCCAAAGCTCTGTTTTTAATATAAAATCAGGGCCTTCGGTGGTCATATCACTGAAAATACAGGATTTAAAAAATATATTATTGTCTATGGGTGCTGGTGGAAGACAATTTCTATGGACTGGAATATAAAGAATGCTTAAGTGATTCTGGTATTTTACTGACCTGATGGTCGTTTTCTATCAAGAAAGTTAAATACAGGCAGTTCCTAGAAAAATTAAAAAAGAAAGTCCCTCAGCAGAAAGCAATTCTGTTTTTTTACTGACCTCTGCTGGTCGTTTTCTATCAAGACAGTTAAATAGAGGCAGTTGAACAGAACAAAAAGTCCCTAAGCGGAAGCAGACAAGTCCTAGGGCTCATCTCCAGAGCCCACACAGTACATAGACATATAAGTATATTATAAGTATATACTAAAGTATATACAAGAGGTCTCGAATGCTCGACCTAAAAAGAATGCCATAGCATTGGTAAAGAAATTTCACCTACCGCATTGAACGATGCATTGGTATGAATTATCCAGGATCTTGTTTGCCTGGAATATGTAATCGCAAAACGTGTTGATGCTAATTTTATCTAAGGGTATTTCATTTATGATAAATGTTATTTCTAATGCAAACTGTGGCTCTGCTCCAACACAGTTATAACAATGCAGAGCCTAGAAGTAAACCTCAATTTTAATGGCCTCATTTTCATTCCTAGTATCAGAGGTCAGACAGCAGGACCTTCTTCGGTAGTATATGCAATTCAAATGTGAGCAACAAGACCAAACACATCATTTAAAAAATAAAATAATTTAAACGTTGAAATTACCAAAGAAATTTAGTACAACAAAATGAAGTTTGATAATTAAAAAGGTTCCAAAACAACAATAATTGATTAAGGGGATAAATGATGAATTTTTAATGATTTGCCAATAATGTCTACAGACAATAATGGGCACCTAATAGTCAATGATTTCCCAGGGGGCAGTAACCCAATATGCAGGTTCCTACCAGCCATGCAGCTTGGTTGGGCAGAGGCTTGCAGTCCACACTGGACAAATGTTTTACTTTTAATCTTAGTTTTTTAGGAAGTCAAAAACTGCCAAAAAGGGCATGGCTGGAAGCTAAATCCAAGTGTTGCTCCACAAGGATGGAAATTTGATTTGGAAGTCTGTTTGAACTCACAAAACATACTGTGAAATGTTTTGAGAGGTGCAACCTTTGAAATTGTAGTTAAGAGGGTTTGTCATCGCTGGGACACGTTGGCATAATTTACCATTTTTGACTTACCTCTCACTTAGAAACTTTTCTTGAAATGGAACTCCATCAGTGTTGCAAGAATGTGAGATGTGCCTGTCAGTACCCCACTGTGTGAGAGTCCTTGCTTTTGCCAAGCAGATGCAGTCTCTTACTTTGCTGAGTGGATCTAACCAACAATTCTTCCTCATTAAAGTTGTATATGTTAATAAAGAAGCATCAGTATGTGTCCTGGTCCTCCAGAGGGGAAATAGTTTCCAGCTCCCAAACTTTGGAATTTCAAGGGTAAGTTCAATAACCTTGGCTGTGATGCTTCAAATATCCCTAAATAATCTGAAACTACTGCTTGAACACACTGCTCAAGTGGAGATATTAAATTGTCAGCCTTCCCATCAAGACAACATTCACATGAACATCTTAAACTGGTCAGGTTGGTTCTTCTTGCAAAGATGTCCTATATCCTTTACTGTGTGTGCACACAGAATACGTTTTAGAGCCAGCTATTTTAAAAGAACTAAGAATACCATTCCACAGTCCTTGCTTGTGGAATCAGGAATTCATCCACACAGAGTGTCTTCTGTTATTCTGTGTTACTTACAGTACAATTATGTTTCCCGGGTGGTGGGAGCAGTAATCTTTAATGCTCACCAAGTAGAGCGAAGTGAATTTTCCTAATTTTTGCATACAGAAGTTGCCATGTAATCGTCTCCTATATTTCTCAGCATTTTCTGAGCTCTAAGGGCGCATTCAATCCCACAAAGCATTATGTTTCAGTGTTTCAATATTGTTTTAGCTCACATTTTCTCTCCCTTTATTGCAGCTCTAATCTAAGTACAGCTATGACAGTCCTCTTCTGATCAAAGTGAAATACACTTCTTCCAGTCACCTTTCTGTCATTCTACCCAAGTAGGTCAATAGATGTCTCTGGTGTTCCCTTCTTTCAGAACGTTTTTGGAGGTATTCTTTTATCACCTGTCGAGCTGTCAAAAAAGGCAGGATTTTCCTCTGTGTGCTCTGACCTCAGAAGTGTACCCCTTCCTCTGGCAAGAGTTTTCTGAACACAAGGCAAGACTGACTATCCTGTGCTCAGTCCTCTCATCAGTGTACGTCTGCCTTCACTTCTAGTTACTTTGTTGGACGTTATCAGAAGAGCCAGAATGTTCATTGTTCCAGGCTGCTTTCTGCTATGAGAGGCATTGTCATTTGTCACTTCTAACTCCAGGGTGAGAAGGAGTGAGAGTTCAGTCAGCAGCAGCAACTTTAAAGGTATTTCATCAAAGTTCAGTTAACCACATTTCTTAAAGTCATTCTTGCACCATTTATATTAAAATTATTTATTTGCCATTAGTGTTTTATTTTCCTCAGTGTAGCAACTTTGTCCTTTCTTCATAGTTAAGGCAAAATTTTCAAACATACAAAAATGTGATGGAAGGAATGCTTGCATTAAGCCTGACCATTGCCAATCGCTTTGGGCAGTATTCAAACACATTGTTCTTTTGTCCACCATGCCCTATCAGTTTAGACCCAGTCATATGGAAATCAGTCTTAATCCTGCTCTGATAGGAATAGTCCAGCCCAAACTGCCGGCCAGTTGATTTCTCACCTTTTTGAGCCCTATTTTTGCTAGCACCTAATCCCGGCCACAGTATAAGAGCGCTGGAAAATTTGTGATTGCTGAATTGGTCTATTTGACTGTTCTTTAAGACTATGGTGGATGGCATAGATATAGTACCTATGATGAGGAAGTTAAATGACATCTGTGGCTCCAAGGTGCATTTACACCACCTATTTATACGACAAAAATAGATATCTGCCAGGAGCATCATCGTGTTCTTGTAGGGATGCAGGGCAAATGCTCTACAGTGACACATATCTTTTCCATGTAGGAAAAACCCTTTTATTTATTCATAATGCACCCATATAAAGTGCCTTGTAGGCCCACAGCTCAGGTTTCTAGTATAAAAAATTGGTACGTACTACATAAAAGGAGTTAGTGTGCGCTCAAAGAGAAATAACACTTAGACAATTACCTGCCTCTGAGCCCAGGAAGAGCAGATGGGATTTAACTACTGACTGCTTTGTCAGGATTAGCGATCTATTAGTGGATAGGAAATATAAGCAGTAGAAAAGACAACCTTAGTACTACTTTTGTGTTCAGAGATTGCAGGAAGGACTTCTCCTGTTCATTTTAGGAACCCCCTGAAGCAGTCAGGTTCCAGTCACAGTGGAAAAGTGAAACAGTTTGGTCCCAGTTAGGTGGGAGGAGAGATCACCTAAATAAGTGAGTCTCCAAAAGAGTTGAAGACAGGCCTTTCTGGTGGCGGAAGGATCATTGAGTTGGCTCTTGCTGTAGTTTATTTTTCTCAAATTCACCCTGACCTTTAAATCTTGCCATTAATCTCTTGTATACCCACAATACAGCTTCACTGAAAGGCCTATGTGTTGGTGCTGAAAACCTCTAAAAATGAGTGATGCAAAGTGATACCACAAGTCTTCAATATAGTCAGAAGAGTCTACCTTAAGTGATGGTTCAAAAGTAGCCTTTGAGGGCACCTTTATCTGCCTTACATTCGTATATTCTATCAAAATGTATTTCCCCCAAAATTATAGACCTTATTATAAGTTTGGCGGTCCGATCGCCAAAGGACCGCATCCGCTAGGAGACCGATGTGCCTTTGGCCGTCCAACCGCCATATTCCGAGTTTGCTGAGGGGCCAGTGGTGCGGCTGTGGTGGTCTTGTGACCACGGGCAATGTATTTCAATATATAGATGCCTGTGTGTACATTCCGGTACAAAAGGGGGTGGTGATGGACGGAGAATCAGAACCAATCAAACACTCACACCCAGTCAACAGTTCTGGGTTTGATCCATCACCGTTCTTTAGCCCACTCTGCCAGCCCAGTTCAGACATGGCCATATGCAAATCAGCCTGACCCTGTGCCTCATGGGAATAGTCCAGCCCGAACTGCCAAACCATGCCTTCCCTGGACCGGAAACAAGCTTCCTAGGACCGGTTTCTGGCATTTCAGCCGTCTTCAGCCAGGCTTGCTTGAATCCAGTGGCAAAGTGAGCAAGAGACTCACGTCTGAGCATACCCTGCCAACTTATGGCGAACAAAGCGGTACAAAAGGGGGTGGTGATGGACGGAGCATCAGAACCAATCAAACACTCTCACCCAGTCAACAGATCTGGGTTTGATCCATCACCGTTCTTTGGCCCACTCTGCCACCCCAGTTCAGACATGGCCATATGCAAATCAGTCTGACCCTGTGCCTCATGGGAACAGTCCAGCCCGAACTGCCAAGCCATGCCTTCCCTGGACCGGAAACAAGCTTCCTAGGACCGGTTTCTGGCATTTCAGCCGTCTTCAGCCAGGCTTGCTTGAATCCAGTGGCAAAGTGAGCAAGGGACTCACGTCTGAGCATACCCTGCCAACTTATGGCGAACAAAGCGGTACAAAAGGGGGTGGTGATGGACGGAGCATCATAACCAATCAAACACTCACACCCAGTCAACAGATCTGGGTTTGATCCATCACCGTTCTTTGGCCCACTCTGCCACCCCAGTTCAGACATGGCCATATGCAAATCAGTCTGACCCTGTGCCTCATGGGAACAGTCCAGCCCGAACTGCCAAGCCATGCCTTCCCTGGACCGGAAACAAGCTTCCTAGGACCGGTTTCTGGCATTTCAGCCGTCTTCAGCCAGGCTTGCTTGAATCCAGTGGCAAAGTGAGCAAGGGACTCACGTCTGAGCATACCCTGCCAACCCGGAGTCCAACCAATATGTGGGCAATAGGTAATGGGCATGCAGTACCAACGCACTTACCTGTATGTCTCCGCAGACAGGTTTGTATTTCATGGAGTGAAGAGGCTCCTGAGTATGGGGGAACCTGGAGAAAGGATCTACTTACAAATCTGCTGGGAAGAACTGGAAAGAGGTGAGTGTGCATCCCTAATCCTCTGTATCTGCAGACTTTTAGATGGTGTTCCGACAGATGCAGTCAGCTTTTGGGAAAGCCAACTCATAATACAGATGGTGATGTTGTGCCTCTGTACCGCCTAATGGAGGATACCTAACCCAAACTGTGACCCTAGTGGTTGGCAGTGTGCTTGCGGTGCCAAAGGTCCAACCAGGGTATCTACACAGGCAACACTCCTAGCTCGTAAAACGGCAGATAGCTTACCAGACTCTCAACCCTCATTCTCAAACCACAAAACTAGACATTTTTGCTGCATTTTTCTTATTTCAAAGTCATTAGACATGTTTGATTGTCCTCATTAAATTCATTTCCAGGAGAATTAGAGCAGGCAAAAAAGTCATTCGAAGGCAATGTAATTTCATTTATGTATTTAGGAAGCAAAGCTTTCAAGCTGTACCCAATCTAATCTTAAAACATGAACAATTATGTTCAGGGTGCTTCCAGTTCTTAACTCTGAAGCTGGAGAGGTAGTGCGGTGCGGGCAGTTCACAAATGAACACGGGAAGCGCTAATGTATCGCTTGCTCAATGCCATGTTTTTATGCTGGTTTTTATTATGATTGATGTTTGGGTGTGTGATGATATTGGTATGTTTTATTGTTTTGTGTATTTTGTCATGTTTTCAGTGTATTTTATTATGCTGGTGTGTAAAATGTTGTGTAATCTTTGAGTTGTGCTTTTATTTTGTTCTGCATAGCATTGTGATTTTGTTATGCAGTGTGTTGCTGTTGTTTTGTTTTGTCTCAGCTGCACAGAAGTATCTCTGCTTAAATATTGACAAATATTCTAGTAGCATATTACCACCCTACAAATCGGTTTCCATAGAACGGTGGTAACAAGTGTTTGCACAAAGTACTGACCTATTTACCACAAGGAACTTGTGATAGTATTAACCCACAAAAGTTTTGCACTCCTGTCCAAGGTGACTAATAAATGGAAAACTTTATTTTAACGGCTAAAGGATCATGGTCACCTCCAAAACCTTCAGTTAGGCACTTATCAATAACATAGAACAGCTATGAATGCTAATTGAAAATATTGTATTCTACTTTCCTTTCACAGGCCATAGTTGATTTATGGGATAACAGGTGGTTTAGGATCATTAAAAACACCTATTTTACACAGAGACCAAATGGCACTAATATTATTATCCACTTCATTATGTCATGCAAGAGGAGCCTTCATAAATAGATAACTCAACTTTCGCTCAGCACTGTGTCTGGATTAGCCCAATCTTTTTTAATCAACAGTTTATAAAGAAACATTCAAATAAATATATCTGTTGTTTGTCTTGTCTCACCTTTTTTAGCCAACAGCAAACCAGAGTGTGAAATAGCAGTCATCTTCGCCACAGTATATGATGGAAATGTATATATATTTCTATTTGTATCTATATATGAATATCTCTCTCTGGTTTTATATATATATATATATATATATATATATATATAAATATATATATATATATCGGCTCGAATTGCACCTTTATTCGGGAATTCACTCACGGGTGGGTGCTCTCGTTGTGGCGGTGCAAGCCACAAATCTTCGACGCTCCAAATCCTTATTGTTGAAAGGAAGTAAGCACCCACGGGAGACACTCGGAACAAATTTTATTCCGATACAGCAAACATTGTGCGGCCTCGCGGCGTGCTGAGTCGCTGAACATCCTTCTATTCCTACGGAATACTTTTGCTTCTTACGTGTCTCCCTCACCCTGCCAAGCTTTATCCAATAACTGTGACACAATTATATCCTGCGTATTGCCGTTCGTCGCGCAGCGTCTTACTTGTCATGCCGGTTTCCGACGCCCGCTGCATTGACTCGGCCAATCTTAAAGCGTCTTCAAGGGTTGGCGGTATAGAAGGATGTTCAGCGACTCTTGGTTCAGAAAGTGACCTTTTTTTTAAATGGTGTAAATCCGTTCAGTCGTTTCTGAGAAATACATACCTAAAAAAATATAAGTATCTGGTGACCGCAGTTGATCCACAAACCCTCCTGAGCATGAGCTTAACTCTAATTGGCTGTCAACACTTAAAATCAGGCAGTGTTGGCAGCCATCTAGTTAAAAAGGCATTAAAAACAAGAAAAGGGGTTGCGGGGTAGAAACACCCTGACCCCCTTAGGGCTCCTCAGGGGGTCCCAAAAAAGCATATTCTTTTTTATTAGGCCAGATTTGCATAGGGTCCGTGAATCCCTCCAACATTTAAAAACAAAATGAAGCGCAGTCTCCCGCACTTCGTTTTCTTGAAGCCTCCGGGTGGGTCAGGTCCCGGGGAAATATCGAATTGTTATGCGAGGGCCCATGGGAGCCCCCGCAGCCCCGGGGACAGTCACTTCCCAGGGGTTTTAATAATAACGGGGGGCACATGGCCCACCCACAGGCCCGGGGACTACCATCTCCCTGGGGCTTATTTTAAAAAAGGTGTGGGGGGATTACTGCCCCCCACGCTGCCCCAGGGACCACTATCTCCCTCGGGCCCCCTTCCCCTTTAAAAACAAAAAAAAGAAAGGCCTAGCCCCGGGGGATGGGGTCCACGGGCCGTAATTTTCATTAAAACAAATAATGGCTCAGGCCTTAGGAGATGGGATCCCCAGGGCCCAAAATGTTTAAGGGAAAGGGTGCCACACAGCCCCCCTTCCTAAAATAAAAAAAAAACAAGAAACCCACCCCCTACCTGCACCAATTTGCAAACCACCTTCTGCCATGTTCTGGGTTGGGGTATGAAGTACTCTTTGATGGTGAGGATCCTTAGGGGTCAACTAGCCCATCAGGTACCTCCAGTAAGCCCCATACAGTGGGATTGCTGATAGGTGGTCTGAGGCCATGGCCTTTTTTACAAGACTCTGCAAGCACCTCTTGGAGCACTGCTGGTGGGGCAATGAGGTCCCCTTGTGTCCTGAGGACCTCAGGACTAAAGTGGACTTCATCTCCCAAGCAGCAGTGCACCAGGAGGAGCGTTTGGAGAGTGGGTAAAAAGAGGGTGTGGCCTCTGACCACTCTCAGCAATCCAGCTGTTTATGGCTTACTAGAGGTAACAGGAGGGCTAGTTGGCCCCCAGGGACCCCCAGTGGGCAAGGAGACTTCATCCCCCAAACCAAGAGTGCACCAGGAGGTGCTCTTGTAGAGTGGTGGATAAACGGGGCGTGGCCTGTGTCCGCCTCTTAGCAATCCCACTGTGTGGGGCTTACTGGAAGTAAGAGGTAGGCTAGTTGGCCCCCAGGATCCCCAGCAGCTTAGGGGATTCAGTCCCTATCCAAGAGCATGCCAGGGAGTGGTGGGCCAGAAAAGGGACAGGGTATAAACACCCTGACCCCCTAGACCTGTTCAGGGACCCCCATTGCCAAAAAGAGCATTAAAAAAAAATTGGTTGGATTCATGGTGGAGGCTTCCTTGCTTCGTTTCCTTTAAGCCCCTGGATGGGCCAGGTCAAGGGGCAATCAAAAATGGTGATGGCCTCTGTAGCCCCGGGAACCGCCACCTTCCTAGTGTTAATTTTTAGAAATGTGGGGGGGCATGAGGCCCCCCCACAGCCCCGGGGACCGCAATCTTCTCGGGGATACATGTACAAAAATATGTGGGGGGCTCCAGCCTCACCCCACGCAGCCCCGGGAACTGCCACCTCCCCGGGGCTAATTATGTGAACAGCAGGGGGACATGCAGCCCCCCGCAGCCCCGGGGACCACCACCTCCCAGGGCTCTGTTTTCAATAATGTGTGGGGGGCTCCTGCCCCCCTTGCTGCCCGGGGGACAGCACCTCCCAGAGCTATGCTTAAGAATAATGTGTGGGGGGTTCTAGCCCCCTACACAGTCCCTAGAACCACCACCTCCCCGGGGCTATTTCAGAGATGGGAGGGGGGTCGCACGACCACCCTCCTGGAGCCGAAAATGGCCCTGTGACCGCCACCCTCCAGGGCATGCCCACCCCTGGGACATTGCAGTTTTCAATGGCATGGTAGGAGTACTGCTCCTGCCATGGTAGGAGTACTGCTCCTGCCATGGTAGGAGTACTGCTCCTGCCATGCCATGGCAAACACTGCTTCACTTCATGGAAGCGAGAGCATTAAAAAATGCTCTTGCTTCCATGAAGTGAAGCAAAATTGCTTTTGGGCAGAGTGGGCTGCATGTGTGCAGCTCCCTCTGCCCAGAAGCAATGCCATCTCCCACAGGAATTGGGGAGCCATCAGGGACCGTAGTCTCCAATGACTGGGCCAAGGCCAGAGGGATGAGGTCTCTAGGTCCAAAAATGGCCCTGGAAGGGGGACCGCGCAGCCCACTACCTTAAAATAAAATAAAAAAGGAAATGGCCTGGTCCCAGAGGATGGGGTCCCCGGGTTCGAAAATGGCCTGAGGAAGGGGGGCTGTACAGCCTCTCTCTTAAAATCAAATACTTTTTTTTTTATATGGCCTGGCCCCAGAAGATGGGGTCCCCGGGACTGAAAATGGCATGGGGAAGGGGGGCTGTACAGCCTCTCTCTTAAAATCAAATACTTTTTTTTTATATGGCCTGGCCCCAGAAGATGGGGTCCCCGGGGCCAAAAATGGCATGGGGAAGGGGGGCCACACGGCCCCCTTCCCCTTTTGCATAGAAAATATAAACATATACCTAGCCCCGGGGAATGGGGTCCCCATAGCCGAAAATGGCCTAGGGAAGGGGGGCAGCTCGGCCCCCTCCCTTAACAAAAAATAAATAAAAATTGGATAGGCCTCAGTGGATGGGGTGCCCGGGGCCGAAATCAGCCTGATCTCTCCTGTCTTACCTGTTGGCAATGGAAACGTTTTTCTAGTCTTACTGTTTGTGTAGGCTTTATATCTTCTACACTTGCAGAAGCCTTTCTGCTTTTGTAAGCACCCTTACTTCACATTTGAACCCAAGTAGCTTTTAACTAACATGTCCTTTAAGGATCTAGCTTTGCAATACATCACCAAATGGTGCAAAGTGACACTCACCCCTATGACTGGATCACCCTTGATCATGTGTCAGTGTTTGTTGAGAACCCTTCTGACTGAGCTCGATTCTGTGTCATATGTCATAATCATTCTCAGTTGGTTGTTTTCACCACTATCTCTCTGTTGCTTTGTCAGTAAACTAGGTCCACATTGGATGAGTACCAGTTCTTCCCCCTTTTTCCTTTTTTCTTTTTCTCTTTTCTTAATTTAGAGGTTACTTCCGTTGTGATCATTGTTTCTCTGTATATATTGTTCCTTGGTGGAGAACTCTACCAACCCTCATATCTCCAGTTTCAAATCTTCATGGGAAGAAATATTCAAACTATTGGGGGTACATGAATGATTAGAACATCAATACTATAAGACATGGAAGTATGTAACCAGATTGGTCTCACCTGTGCTGCTGCACTGGGGGGCTCCGGGAGGAACTCCCGCCCCCTGTTTATGTTAAATTCCATATTCACATATGCACGGTGTCCTCACACACATCCCTCATTTTTATATATTTGTTATTGTTATTTTTTATTTTTTAGAGTTACTAGTTAATGGGAAGACATTTAGGAAAATGGTGAAGATTTTAACATTGGAAACCCAGAAATGATGAATATGGCTGCTATTAAATAGTTTTGTCATTGCAATAATCCATACTGTTGTAATGGACACGTGCCTTATCAAACTATTTAATATTGAGAATAGAGGGTAAAGAGCGCACTTGAGCGGAATTTATGTCTATAGGTATCCTGCATAGGAATGTTGATTATGATTATCCTGTTTACACTCCCCCATATCAGACCACAAAGTACTCACACTTATGCACTTGTTAGTGCCATAGTAAGCCAGAGAGAGCTGCATAGTTTCACAGAAATGCGGATATAAGACTACACTACGTTATTTACCAGATAGACCTAATTTGCCATCTTTCTACTCCCAATGACAATTATCTGGCGGTGCTTCTAGTGCTATTTACCCATGCTCCCAAAATCTAGAAAACAGCAAGTACAAAATCTGCATCTTGTTTATCAAATTAGCTATATTTCACAATCAAACAAGGATACCAGGTACCTGTGCCAGTCTAATCTTGCACCGCCATTTCCAAAGTTGGCTCCTGTGCAATTTTGCCCTCAAACTTTCCCATCCAATTTTGCTCTCACATTTCAAGATTACAGCGATAGCTTTGACGTTTTGCGCTGTTTGTGGATATTGTTTGTACCTTACCGTGGCATGTATATGATTTTTCAGTGACATTCAAACAGACTAACAAAGGGGCATATTTACGACGGTCTTGCATCATGTTTGCACCATGCAACCTGGTACATGCATGGTGCACAGCCCCAAGTCATATTTATGAAGCCACACGAAGCCACTTTGCATTGCTTTGAATGGCTTAATAAATATATATTGACGCAAAACATTGCAAATCGCTGTGTTGCATTACTCTGCACAAAGGAGGCATTTTATGGGCATTGTGGTGGGTAATCCTATGCAAATCCCATAGTTTTTGTACAACACATTCCCAGATTTACGAAACCTGGTAAACCTAGGAATGCACCAAAAAGATATGCCTCTCCAAGTGAGCCGTAATTAAGAGAAAACTTTATTTCTCCTTTATTAGTTCTCTTTCTACATAGAATGAGGAAAATGCCTCTATGAATTTCCTTTGAACAGGAAGGTACCACCTCCTTCTCCAATCCTGCCTATAACACAGGGATAATTGCACCATGGAGCAAGGGTGCCTGCATTAGGGCTAGGTTGCTGAAAAGGCACTAGCACAGGGGGAAAGGACGCACATGGGGAAAGGAAGATAATGCACTGTATTGGATAGATATGGTGCATTCATGCCCTTTCCATGTGGTACAGGTCTGGCAAGTATGGTGACTTGCTGTGCTGCCCTGCCCCACCATTCCCATAAATATACCCCTTAATGTAATTTCTTCACAGGTAAATTGGTGCTTATGTCACTTTTGCACCTGAATATTTTGTAAGGGTTGGTGTAAAACTGCGCTGGAAACAATGCAGTCTATGTATTCAGTAAATGGTGCGAAATTATACCAGTTGAGCTATTACAATCGAAAGCAGGTGGGAATAAACAATGTCTCAAATGGTGTTTCAACTTTAAATAAGGAAAGCCATCTTCACTGTTTAGTCACCCACACAAGGATTAACGCTCGCGAGCGACAGGCTGACAATGTCTGTTAGCAGGCATCCAGAATTATTTGAAAGGAAGTCCTTGCAATAAAGACATTTTTATTATCCCTGGATGATTACCCATTAAGCGCCACGTGTTTTACTCTCCACTTATCTTAAGCTATGATAATGTTTTGACAAAGGCGCATTAAGCCTCTGCCAAGAGGACACCGTGCAGCCTTTCGGCGCAGATGAATCACGGAAACACAAAACGGCAGATTATCTGCTTCCAAAAAAGGGAACAGAGCTGTCAAATCAGTTAAGTCTGGACGCAATGAAGGGCGAACATGCAAAAAAGTGCCAAAATCTCCAAGGGCCTCCATGAAAAAAAAACTCTGTTCCCCAATCATTTTCTATTTTTACAGCTGTGGGGCTGATTGTAGGTTACATTATTTTCCTTATCAGCGAGGATGACGCTCTTCTAAAGCAAGGAGGCAGCTGCCAGAGCTTCCACTAGAAGAGAACACACAAAAGGGGATGGAAGGAATGTTTGCAATAAGTCTGACAGCTGACAATTGCTTGGGGTAGCATTCCCAACCATTGGGGCAGATTCATGTTCCCTGGCGCATCCCTGCAAATCAGCATGGATGCGCCAGGGAAGATGCGTCATGCAAGTTTGCCCTTGCGCCACCGCAGATGCGCCGCATTTACAATGCTGCGCATCATGGCGCAAGGATAAGCAGATACGTGACGCATCTGCCGGCGTAAGGTTGGCGCAGTGCTGAAGTTGCGTCACAAGCGCGACGCAACTCCAGCACTGTTCCAACCTTTCCTATCCCTAACATGGTGCGTCAAGCATTACGCCTGCTTCAAGCAGGCGCAGGGTTTTGACGCATCAGCGTTGGGAAAGTGACTCAGTAAAATCTTATAGATTTCACTGAGTCACTTTTCAGGGGCGTTCCTGCGACGGAACGCCCCCCCCTGATTTGAAACGCCCACATGAAACCTGACGCAGGTTTCATGTTGCGCAGGGCTTTACACTGTGACGCATCTCCATAGATGCATCACGATGTAAATGGGGCGCAACATGGCGCAGGGTTTACGCCGCCGCTGCGTCAAAAGTGACGCACCGGCAGCGTAAAAGTGGCGCAAGTCCGATATAAATCTGCCCCATTGTTTTTTGCCCACCATGCCACCTCAGTATCAGCCATCCATATGCGAATCCGTCCTGACCCTGTTTCATTTCGAAATGTCAGGCCAGGTCCTCCCTGAACTGGAACACAAGCAAACCAAGGCTGGGTTTGCCTTGATTAGGGTTCGTCTGTCAGGTGTTTCCTAGTTCCAGGTGCCACAAGGTAGTGCTAGATGTCAAAGCGTGTTATGATTGTGTTCATCCCTGTATATACTGAATTGGTATGTGTTTACTTCCAGTATTAGCGACCACAACCCTATTTCTATAGGTTTAGAATGCCCCCTTGTACAAACACAAATGCCTAGCTGCTCACCCGAGATACATTTTTTCTCCAACAAACGTATCCGCATCAAATAGCTAAACCTAGAGCGCATTACATTTTTTGAGGATCAAATCACAGAAAAGCAGGCGGAACGTATGTGTTGTCTATTAGAAGAGGATTAGAGTTGTGATGTCTTTGAGAGTTTTGATGGTCTTTGCAATATGACATCTACTATGATGGAAACAAAGAAAATATGACTGGATCCCCCTCTTTACAAATGGTTTAATGCTGCTTGCACCACTGCTTTGAAACACCTAAAGTGGTTAGTAAGGCATCACCGCACAACATTGATGACATCAGGCAGGCTAGGCTCAAATATAAGTCAATTTTAAATGAGAGGAACAGGAGTTAAGAAGGAAAGCCTGGGAAGACATGTAAGCAGCTTCAGAACATCTTTTCAGATGATAAATCACTTAGAATAGAATGCCATATTCCCGCTGAGGAGTGGGTCTGCCAAGTTTCAAAAATATTTGCTCAAGATTACACATCCTAAGCATCTATGGATGCACTTAATCTTTTTATCAGATAGTAGAAAAGTCTTAAGTAACTCTATTGAAATAAGTATAGTGGTTAGAACCATTTAAAAATGCCCTGCCAGTAAGTCACCGGGTCCAGATTGGGTCCCAATAGACGTCTTTAGACAGAACCCTATGGTCTGGGCACCCCTGTTAACAAATGTTTTTCGGGCATTAATTAAAGGTCACATTTTAATTCATTGAAGGAGGCCACCACTGTGCCAATTTTTAAAAAGTGGAATAGAAGTCAACCAACCTGCTACTGACCCATCTCCTTCTTGGACTCATCCATAAAGATTTTAGGGAGGGTTGTCCTTCAAAAACTGGAAGACTGGTTGAAGGACAAAAACGTTTTCTCGGATGTGCAATATGGCTTTCGACCAGGAGTTGGTAAAGTCGAGCAAATCCTAAACCTGACATGATAACAGGGAAATCTGCTAAAGCAAGGGGAGGTGCTCTCCACATGGCATTTATGGACCTCTCCAGCGCATTTGACCTGGTTGATAGGGGCAAGTTATGGGACATGATGGTCAAGGCAAATATCGATAATCTCCTGAAGCATATACATTGGGGAACAACTGAACAGGTTCGATATGGCCAAAGCGGAGAATAAATCTCCCTTTTCAGGTCTAGTAGGGGAGTCATACGGGGCTGTGTTTTAGCTCCTCTTTTGTTTATTTTTTATATTAATATCCTCAACTCAGTGCTGGTGACAAGAGGAAAGGACCTACTAATTGTAGGGAGCCGCACAGTCCCCATTCTATTGTACGCAGAGGACATGGTTTTAATTGCCAGTACCTCTAATGGCCTGCAAACGCTACTTGACTCTTTTAATACATTTATGGGGGAGCTTATATGAAAAGTTGTCAGTCAGAAATCATATATCATGAACAGTGGAACAAAAAACACACGCTCACGTAAACACAACAAAGGCCAAACGCCAATCTCCAAGATGCAAAGCTTCAATTATCTCGGCATTATGGAAAAATTTGATATTGGATAAACTAATGATTCAGAAACCCTGTAAATTTGCTGGGACAGTTGATGCAATATTTCAATTTTCATAAAAACTTGGCTGTAAGACTATAAACAAACCAATTTTATTGTATAAAAGCAAACACTTTTCACTGGGTATGTATGGGGCATGAATGTGGGGTTATACTAACCCAGGGAATCAGCAGACCATAGAAAACAAATGTTTGTGCAGACGGTTTGCTTTCCCCAAGAGCACTGCTAGTTTATTGCCCACCTCAAACTATGGCTCTCTTTTCTGCAGGATATAGTGAGGGTTGCACCCTTACTCTACTGTCCTAGAGGTAATATTTCAAAACAAACTCTTGCCCACTTCATGTTTTTTGGTGGTTTATATACAAGACCCAGACTTAAATGTTTACACCCTATACTGTGCTCATTTGGCCTTACATCTTACATCAGAAGTTTCCAATTTTTACAGCTTCTCGACTCGCAGTTTACTTGCTGCACTGTTATCTGCTATGTTCAACAAGCACTTCGGATAAGAAGAGAAAAACATTGCTAGACTCTCTACACCTTATAGTTTTAATTTTATATATTTCAGGGTAGTGTTACCTTGGTTTTTAGGACATTTATTTAAAACTGCATTTTTTATTGGCTTTTTGGCTGATTTAACATCAATTGGCACGGATGTATATGATACATTGGCGCCGATTGACGAATCTTCACGAAATTTTCCAAACTTCTGGCCAGCTCCGGTCCGCTCCTATCCTGAAAGTTTCACGGCGATTCGTCAAGCGGGGGCAGAGAAAAAAGGGGGGTCCCAAAATACGTTTTCCCCATGCATTTTCACCATAGGACCTTTAGCCGTAGCTACAGCCCGAACTGCTGAACGGAATTACACCAAATTTGGCAAAGAGGTAGTCCTCAGTTCAGACCCGCGCCTTTTGCTTAAATGGTATAAATCCGTTCAGTATTTCCTGAGAAAATTAGAGTTAAAAGTACATATATATCTATGGCCTCAGAGGATCCGCGCTCCCTCCCGAGCACGAGGTGTATGCTAATTGGCTGCCAACACTCTGAATCAGGAAGTGTTGGCAGCCAAAACCCAAAAGAAAAGGCGCAAAACGCGTCAAGGGGGCAGGGTAGAAATACCCTGAATCCCTAGCCCTGCTCAGGGGGTCCCACAAGGACCCCCAAGGCCCAACATTTTTTTATTTTTGTTTAAACGGGAGGATGCGCGCTGGATGCGTGGATCCTACTGATAGAATATGCTGAATATGCTAATTTGCCCCCGGTGGGCCAAATCCCGGGGGCAGAATAAAAAAAAGTGTGGGGGGATCCCAATCCCCTCCACACTGCCCTGGGGACCGCCACTCCCCAGGGCTCGAACATTGTATATGCGGGGGGCTCATGCCCCTCCGCCGCCCCTGGGACCGCCACCCCTGGGGCTTATTGAACATGGGTGGGAGGCCTCTCAGCCCCCGCAGCCCCGGGAACCGCCACCCCCGGGGCTTGAAATAATTTGGGGTGAGGGGCTCTCAGGCCCCCACAGCCACGGGGACTGTCACCCCTGGGGCAGCTTGTAAATGTGGGAGGGGTGCCATGCAGCCCCCCTCCTGGAGCCTTGTATAGGCGCTGGAGACCGCCACACCCCAGGGCCGGCTCCTGCAGTGTCCCAGGGTGCCCACCCCCGGGACACTGTAGTTTGCAATGACAGGGCGGGAGCCTCGCGGCAGTGCAAACTGCTTTGCTTCATTGAAGCGAGAGCAGGGAAACCTGCTCTCGCTTCAATGAAGCAAAGCTGATTGCTTTTCCATATGGGGAGCAGCATGTTAGCTGCTCCCCATGTGGAAAAGCAATGCCGGCTCCAGCCGGATGCGGGGAGCTGGTGGCTGGGACGTGGGGGGATTGGGGACCCCCCCACGGCCCCCAACGGAGGCCAGGGCCCGGGGGATGGGGTTCCCGGGGCCATAAGTGGCTTGGGAGAGGGGCCACATGGCCCCCCTCCACCATTAAAAAAAAGAAGAAAAAAAAACAATGACTGGCCCAGGGGATGGGGTCCCCGGGGCCTTAAAGTGGCCAGAGGAGGGGGGCTACGCAGCCCCCCTCCATAAAAAGGGCCATGCCCTGGGGGAAGGGGTCCCCGGGGCAAATTATGGGCTTTTTTTTTATAAATAAAAATTGGGGGCAGGATCTTGGGATTGGGGTTCCCAGGGCCAAAAAAATAGAAGAAAAAAAAAAGATGGGATCGGGCCGGAGGCCATGCCCCCTCCTTACACCACTCTGCAAACGCACCCCTTGGCGCATTTGCAGAGGGGGAACTAATTCTCTTTGAATACTGGGGGTCCCTGGGGGCCAACTAGCCCACCAGGAACCTCCAGTATGCACCAGGGGGCTGCGTTGCAGAGAGGTGTAATGAGGCCACGCCCCTTTTTACACCTCTCTGCAACGCAGCTCCTTGGCGCTTACTGGAGGTACCTGGTGGCCTAGTTGGCCACCAAGGGACCTCAGGATTCAAGGGGACTTAATCCCCCAACTTAAAACGCACCATGGGGCGCGTTTGCACAGTGGTGAAGGTAGGGGGCGGGGCCTGAGGTGATATGTGTGCAAACACGCCCTGTGGCGTGTTTTAAGTTGGGGAATTAATTCCTCTTCAATCCAGAGGTCCCCTAGAGGCCAACTAGCCCACCAGGTCCCTCCAGTAAGCGCCACGGAGCTGCGTGGCCTCTGAACACCTCTCTGCAATGCAGCTCCCTGGCGCATACTGGAGGTACCTGGTGGGCTAGTTGGCCGCCAGGGGAACTCAGGATTCAAGGGGACTCAATCCCCCAACTTAAAACATACCATGGGGCGCGTTTGCACAGTGGTGAAGGTAGGGGGCGGGGCCTGAGGTGAAATGTGTGCAAACACGCGCTGTGGCGTGTTTTAAATTGGGGAATTAATTCCTCTTCAATCCAGAGGTCCCCTAGAGGCCAACTAGCCCACCAGGTCCCTCCAGTAAGCGCCACGGAGCTGCGTGGCCTCTGAACACCTCTCTGCAATGCAGCTCCCTGGCGCATACTGGAGGTACCTGGTGGGCTAGTTGGCCGCCAGGGGAACTCAGGATTCAAGGGGACTCAATCCCCCAACTTAAAACATACCACGGGGCGCGTTTGCACAGTGGTGAAGGTAGGGGGCGGGGCCTGAGGTGATATGTGTGCAAAAACGCCCTGTGGCGTGTTTTAAGTTGGGGAATTAATTCCTCTTCAATCCAGAGGTCCCCTAGGGGCCAACTAGCCCACCAGGTATCTCCAGTAAGTGCCACGGAGCTGCGTTGCAGAGTGTTGTAAAAAATGGAGGTGGCCTTTGAACACCTCTCTGCAACGCAGCTCCCTGGCGCATACTGGAGGTACCTGGTGGGCTAGTTGGACCCCAGGGGACCGCAGTATTGAAGAGGAATTAATTCCCCAACTTAAAACACGCCATAGGGCGTGTTTGCACATGTCACCTCAGGCCCCGCCCCCTTCCTTCACCATTGTACAAATATTCCTCTAAAATCAGCCGAACTACGAATTCCGATTTACTCACCTGTTATCAGGAGAGAACCCAGTGCTGCATCTTTTAGACCAGCACTGACCCTGAAAAGTAATTCTAAGCGTACTTACCAGTAACTTGTATTTCCTTCCATAGGAATCCATTGTGTGGTTTTCACCAGAAAAGTTCTGTGTCCATTTTTGAAACTTACAAATATTCCTCTAAAATCAGCCGAACTACGAATTCCAATTTACTCACCTGTTATCAGGAGAGAACCCAGTGCTGCATCTTTTAGACCAGCACTGACCCTGAAAAGTAATTCTCAGCGTACTTACCAGTAACTTGTATTTCCTTCCATAGGAATCCATTGTGTGGTTTTCACCAGAAAAGTTTCCAAGAGTCTATTTTCACAAACTAAAAATATTCCTAAAAAATCGTCTGTATGACTTAATCACATTCTTTCAACTGTTTACAGGAGATTGGCCAGTGCTGGATCCAGGATCCACCACTGAGTAAGAAAAACTAACGATAACACTGCTAAGTGAATTTTCTGCCATAGGATAACATTGGTGATTCTATGTGAAATTTTTTCGAAGTGTCAACTTTTAAAATACAATAATAATCCTTAAAAATCAGTACTGTAACCAAAACGCGTTTACTCAACTGTTTACAGGAGATGTCCAAGGACTGAATCTAGCATCAAGTCCTGTGGTTAGAAAAGTAATCCATTAATCCATAAAGTAACTAATTGCATTTGACTAGAAATTCACATTGAGCTCAATGTTTCTTTGTGTTTGAAATTGTGTTGCCCATTGCAACAACTGTAACTACTGTACTTAAAAGTCTATTGCCTATTTGCAAAGTATTTAAATTAAAGTAATTCATTCTGAGAAAGTATATTTTGTATTGTAATATATAATGTAATTAAAAAAATAAAATATCTAAAAATAAACAGTTTAAACAATGTAGTAAATCAGTATAAAAAAATCAGTATAACAATTAATACATTAAAAACTTTCATTTACAAAACCTTGGAAATTCACTGAAAAAACATAGGTTTCAGGCCTGATATAGTTAGGAATTAGCATTTAAAAAACCTTTGAAATTCACTGAAAAAAACATAGGTTTCATGCCTGATATAGTTAGGAATTAGCATTTAAAAAACCTTAGAAATTCACTGAAAATACAATAGGTTTTAGGGGTGTTATAGTTAGCTGGACATTTCACTTGAACAAAACCATTGAAATTCCTCCGATATAGTTAGTTGTACTAACTACATCTCGCACGCCCGCAATCCACTGCTAATGATGTCACATATTACATCATTCATGACATGGTCAGTGACATCACTGATGACATCTCAATTGACATCACTGATGACATCACTGATGACATCATCCACGTGAGAATCAGATACACCTCATCATACACTAGTATAACCTTTCATCACTCACTGTAAAATACAGAGTGCCTGATTTAAAAACATTGACACACCAATACAAGTTTCTAAACACCCACTCAGTGATTCCTAGATCTATACACACATCTAATCACTTCCCTATAGATTCACTCATATATGCTGTCAATGATCAATAGAACACAATCAAATATACTTATACACCTATATCGACATTACACACCAGCACACATCCTAATCTCTTATGAAGTCATCCTACTCATTAATGCAAACAATGGATCATACTTACTTTTACTTATCTATACACTTATAAAAACATCCCTTCATCTATTCATATAGATAATAGCTCATACTTAGTGTGTTATAAAATCACTATTACAACTATACAGTTATCCATACAGTCACTCATACAATCACTGAGTCTTATGTATACGTATTTATATACAACAACTGACACATACACTGGCTTTTATTTTTCTAGTTTGTTGGACATGTACCATTGAGACATATATTTGCTCATCGCCACACCCATAAAGATATTCATTCACCCAAACAACTGTTATAACATGTAGTTTTAACTTCATATACCTACTGAATCAACTATTCACACATCTTTGGGCAGTCACATACCCCCCACTGAAACCACACACACATTCACTCTCCAATACAAATACTCAGTTAACTAATCAATAAATAAAATTGACTTTCACGTAGCTAGTAACCAACTACTGCAGCAGTTTACACAACAACTGACAAAGTGATACAGATATTTACACAGTTTAGTCACTATCCAATATATGTAGTGAGCCACTATAAATTAGGCAAGTAAACAGTCAATCACACTGCTACTAAATCCTCCATCCAGATATTTATATTTATATATCCACTCATTCTTCAATGCAAATTGCTATATATATAATACATATTTAAATAACGAACCAAACCACATTCACTGGATGATGTCATCAGTGATGTCATCAGTGATGTCATTTGAGATGTCATCAGTGATGTCACTGACCATGTCATGAATGATGTAATATGTGACATCATCAGCAGTGGATTGCGGGCGCGCGAGATGTAGTTAGTACAACTAACTATATCGGAGGAATTTCAATGGTTTTTTTCAAGTGAAATGTCCAGCTAACTATAACACCCCTAAAACCTATTGTTTTTTCATGAATTTCTAAGGTTTTTTAAATGCTAATTCCAAACTATATCAGGCCTGAAACCTATGTTTTTTTCAGTGAATATATATATATATATAGAGATAGATAGATAGATAGATAGATAGATAGATAGATAGATAGATAGATAGATAGATAGATAGATAGATAGATAGATAGATAGATAGATAGATAGATAGATAGATAGATAGATAGATAGATAGATAGATAGATAGATAGATAGATAGATAGATAGATAGATAGATAGATAGATAGATAGATAGATAGATAGATAGATAGGTAGATAGATAGAAATAGGTATAGATATAGATATATTACCTACTTGTGGTCGCCAGTAGGTAGTTATAGTTAGGACCAAGTGTCCATAGGAAGAATTTTTTTTATTTTGCTTATAACTTTGGCGTCGTTTGATGAATGTTCATGTAATTTGCCAAACTAATTATTTGTTCATATCAGCTCTCATGGGGCCGAGAAAAAAGGGGGGGTCCCAAAACGTGTTTTCTCCATGCAATTTCCATAGGAAACTTAAGACAAGGCTACAGGTCGAATGGGTAAACGGAATTACCCCAAATTTGGCAGGGAGAAGGGTCTTGGTCTAGAAAGCACGCTTATGTTTATTTGGTGTAAATCCGTTCAGTAGTTTTGGCGAAATTTCGAAATTTACAGATATCGATATTTGGGAATTCTGCCATCTGATTGGCTGAGGCGTTACAAACACGAGTTTGCTGCTTATTGGCTGCGAGCTGTTGCAACTAGGAAGTGTTGGCAGCCATTTTGTTAATCCGTTGAAACGAGTAAGGGAAAAAAGGGTGAAAAGAGTAGGAAACAGGAGGAAACAGGAGGATAGGAGCACTGTAACCTCAGTGGGGGAGTGCGAAGCGAAGAACTCACTCCTACCGGTCTGAAATTGCGGTGTTGTCAGAGTGACATGGTGCTGGGATGAGATGCTGCTACACTCAGGTATGAAACCGAAAGCCTAAACCGTGAGCTCATTGCTGTAACGTGATGTGCTCTGGTCTTTGTAGCATACCTGTGCAAGTAGTGTTAGTAGGTGTTTATACCATACAGGGAGTGGGAAGCGAACTACTGACCCCTACCATGTGTTTATACTATACCGGAAGTGGGCAGCGAAGTACTCACGCCTACCGGTGTGAAGACTCGGGGATCAAACCGAGCAGATTTCTGTAAAGTGATGGGCTGTGGGCGCTGTAGCATACTGGCCGCTGTAGTATAACTGTGTAAGTAGTGTTAGTATGCGTTTACACTATACAGGGAGTGGGAAGCGAACTACTCATCCCTACTGGTCTGAAGACTCGGGGATTAAACCGTGAGCCAGTAACTGTGAGCTCATTGCTGTAAAGTGATGTGCTCTGGGTGCTGTAGCATACCTTTGGAAGTAGTGTTAGTTTGTGTTTATACAATAGAGGGAGTGGGAAGCGAACTACTCACCCCTACCGGTCTCAAGGCTCGTGGATGAAACGATGAGCTCATTGCTGTAAAGTCATGTACTCTGTGTAGTATTCCAATGTAAGTCATAGTAGAATGTTAGTATGTAATGCTACTAGAATGTAAGTATGTAATATTAGCATGTAGGGCTGTCATGAGGGGAATCTTGGGGAGTTTGTACACGGTGCTGGAGAAGACGGTTGCCTTGCGTCTGCTCCTGTTTAAGCTGTTTTCTTTTCCTGCAATAAATCTACTTATCAGATCCACTGCTGTCTGCCTCTTCACAACATAAATTTGGCAATGAGCGGGAGAAGGTAAAAAGAAGGCAGCAATCACCAATATTTTGAGCTTCCTTGCGTTCTGCTATAGACCCATTTTTTTTGTGAAGCTGTTTCTACTCATCCCAGGGTCGTCGGCTCATCGAACTATGTTATCCGACCTCTGGTAGGATTTATATTTTTTGATTGTGGTCTTTCTCTGCCTCTTCACTACACTCTTTTCGCTGTACTAAACATGTGCAAGTAGTGTTAGTATGTGTTTATACTAATTCATGGCCCTATGGAGCGCCACCTCCCAGGCGCAGCTCATACAATGTCCCGGGGTGTGCATCCGCAGGACATTTATGTTTGCTTATACAGGGTGGGAGCATGGCTTCCACCCTGTGATAGCAAATCGCTGTTTGCCTCGTTGAAGCAAGAGGAGGAAAAGCTCGAATCCCTTCCATAAAGCGGATCTGGATGGTCATCATCATCAGTGATGTCATTTGAGATGTCACCAGTGATGTCATGAGTGATGTCCCTGACCTGTAATATGTGACGTCATCAGCAGTGCATTGCGGGCGTGCGAATTATAGTTAGCTCAACTAACTATAACGGGGGAATTTCTATGGTTTTATATGAGTCAAATGTCCAACTAACTATAAAGTCCCTGAAACCTATGGTTTTTTAGTGAATTTCAAAGGTTTATTAAATGCTAATTCATAACTATAACGTCTGTAAAACCTATATTTTTTTCAGTGAATATATATATAGATAGATATATAGAAAGATAAATAGATATATATGAAAAGAAAGGTTCCGACAGTAACTGACTACTTCCGCAAGATGGGGCCAGTGCATAGATCGGGCTTTGGAACCCGATATGTGTATTCAGGAAACCTTCGTATCACGAGTTGAATACAAAGAATAACTCGCCCTCCAGGATCGTGGTCTCACAATTATTATATTTGAATCAACGGCAACGCGTTCTACCAAAAGGTATTTTTCAAAGCCAATTTGCACAGACAACAAACCACCATTTTAAAGTGTTTTGACAATAATTGACATGGAAGACAGACAATACATTTCCAGTTAATAATATTAGGCATAGAAAACAGACTCCCTGCCCAACCAGATTTGCCTTCACAGGGTGAACAGTTATTCAAATTGATCATGGTTAGTAACATTACAATATTAAATAACATGATTAATAGGCACTAATATATAACTTGCCTCAATTAAAAAATCCATAAACTTTTTTTTTATATTACTGGTATTGCACCATAACAGTTTCAATTGAGTCAACAGTTCATGTGACAATTACTAGGAGCCTAAGTATGATACCAAATTTCGGGGTTTAAGTAGAAGGAGACCCTCTTCGCTGCTTAGTCTCATAATTCCCAACAATTACGGCCAGGTGGCCTTTTTTAACAACCGCCTTCCCCCTCTCAACAAGATACCATCAGATAATGCCTAGTGTCATCAATAAGTTATGCATAATACATTTAAAATAAGTAAAGGAAGGATATTGCAAGAAAGACAGATTACTATACTTCGTGAATTGTGGATACCGTGCAAAGAATTTAAAGCAAATCACACAAGAAATTTTTAAAAACATGGAACGCCTGGAGACGACTCATAGTGACCCCCTGTTTCCCCCAAGGCCCATAATTCAACACTACACTTATGATTACATCATTCTCTAGCTCCCAAATCCCTGGTCTGCTAGGCCACCTGTGAAGTTCTTCCTAAAGTGAACATTACATCTCGGATGGGAGCCCCCACCGAGGTCCAATATGTCACAGGGGAATCGAGATCACAAAAGGAGCCGTGTCTCAATAAATCAAGGGAATCGACCACTACTTATCCAATATGGACAAACAGTTCATCATCCTCGTTCATCCCCGAAGGAGACATGCTACCCAGAAGAAGAATGTAACTTGACTCCAAGACTCTCAGTTGTTTCTCCCTGTCTCCCCCTCTCGGGCTCGCTTCCTCGCTGTCAATTCCAAAGAAAGAAAAGACATTAAGATTTTGCTCATGACATTTCAACCAATGTCTCGCAGTGGAATAATTGACATCACCATTTCTAATTGCCCTTTGATGCACAATAATTCTTTTTTTCAATGGAAAGATCGTGCTCCCCACATAAAATCTTTCACATGGGCAGACTACCACATACACACAAAAGTCAGAATTGCATTAATACTTTGCCTGATATCCCTAATTTTTGTTCTCTGGATAGGGAAAATTTCTTTCTGTTTCTACTCATTACACAGGCCTTACATCATCCACACTTGAAGAACCCTTTCTGTTGCTTTATCCAACTTTGCTCCCTCACGTTGCACATATAGCTGTGTACCAGCATTTCCTTCAGGGACCGCACTGGTCTATAGGTCACCATAGGAAGCGAAGATACATGCGAGCCCACCCCCGGGTCACATTTGCCTATTTGCCAATGTTTGGTTAGGGTTTCCTTGACTGCCGCTGACTCTGTGTTGAAGGTATCAATCAGTCTAATTGGATTTCCCTCCTGTGTGCCTCTTGTTCTTTTTGCAAGAAGGTTAGCCCTGTTTAAAGCTGTCACCTTCCTTTCAGCTGTTTTTAGTACTTTCATAGTGTAGCCCCTCATCCTGAACCTCTCAAACGACCTCTCGTCTTCCTTCTCATAGGAATCAGTAGTGCTACAATTATGTTTTGCCCTGATGAGCTCACCATAAGGGATGCTGCACTTCAATTTGGGTGAATGGTAGCTGGTAGTGTGCAAAACACTGTTGCCAGCTGTTTCCTTCCTGTGTAAGGTGGTCACAATTGCATTGTTCTCAATATGCACATAGACATCTGGGAATTCCATTTGTACTGGTCATACTTGTGGGTAAATTTTAGATTGATATCATTGTCCCCTATTTGTGTAAAGAAATGTTCCTAATCGGATCTGGTGCCACTCCAGATAAGGAAAATAAGCGGGTCCAAAAACCAATATTCTTGGTCAACGCCTCATTCTTCTCAACCCACACCAACTGTTGCTTCCACCAACCCATGAACATACATGCATAGCGCTGTACGCTACTGACTGTCAGTTCAACATTATCAATAACATTTTGAAATAACTCTCACATGTACTCATGGCCACATAAATATAGCATGAAACGTCTGATTAGTATCAAAGCCCTAGTGAGCAATGTTTGCATCGGCACGTATTATTATCCAATAACGAGTACTTTTAGTGATACAACCGGCAAATATACAACAACAAACAATATTTCCCTTGTGGGCTGATGTAACCTAGATAAGGAAAACACATCTATGTTGTTAGTTACTGTCACGGTATATATATATATATGTTTGTGTGTGTGATCTTGCTTTTTATTTGAAACATTTGTACTGCTTATTTTGCTTCACTGTATTATTTTTTGTGCCCATTTTGAATATTTTTATGGCTTGCAGCCGACTAAAAGCTATTGACTAACTGATTGACTGTCATGCAAAGAAAAATCATTACATTTGTTGAAGATTGAATGGAAATTACTTTTCCAATAATAATCCAAGAGTTCCTAATCTTACTTGGCAATTTCCGTCTGCACAGCAAACTTTGAATGCCTTATCCTTCTTTATCCACAGTAATCTCTTTAAACAATGCCAGAACTCACACACTGGGTGGGATACATTGTGGATTTGTTCATTTCAAAAGTTACTAATGATAGCTAAAAAGCCAATCTCAGTTGGTTTGTCCAACCACCGTTAATTTCCGTTCACAGAGACATTAGGTCACGATACACTCTTAAACCAACTGAAAATAAAATATGGGCCCTTGATTACAAGAAAGATCGATATTAGCAATCTTGCCAACAAGGCTTGCTCGACTCTTCCCACTGATGACCTATACGCTGAGAGAAAATGCCTGGGAAAACTAGAGATAGAATAGAAGCCATTCCCCTCTCTGGCAAATCTGACAAGACCGAGATCTGTCAGAAGAGACTACAGAGAATTTAGTTTCAGATACAAGTACTGACACATTGAACCACTCCTGGATGCTTCAAAAACCACTCTTATTTCTATTAAGTAATTAAGTAGTGATTGAATCAATTAACTACTGTACTAGGTAACTAAGTTATTTATTAATTAATGTATCAATTCATTAATCAATTAATGTATTATTCATGTAATAATATGTACTTATTTTTTATTTATTGTTTATTACGGATTTATTAATGTGTTAATCAATTTAATATGTATTTATTTATATGTGTATTATAATTATGATATATTTATTTGATATATTTACATTTTGTATGTTATATATATATATATTATATTCATTTATTATTATATGTATTATTTATGAATATTATTATTCATTATTTATGTACTATCTGTTAATTTATTATTGATTAATTAATTACGACCGTGACCAATGCACCAGGAACCTTTTGTGAGGATCGCTTGAATTTCTTTGATGGGAAAGTACGGTCTCTTGATATTTCACTCTCCTCCAAGATCAAACCACAAAAGCGACCATTGTAGCACAGTGATCCTGGTTGCATTGCTATACAGTTGTCAAACAGCTTCTAACCCACTGGTACATCTTGGTGAATTTCTTTCTTGGACAAGTTGTTTTCCACAACAGCTTAAGAAGAGTCATAAGGAGATGGCTGGCACATAGTGCGGCACAAAACCACTGATAGAAGTACGCTGACGGGAACAAGCGCTGGCAGCAACCAACAACAGGGAGCAGCACCGCCTAAGGAAAATTCACTTTTGGGCCACGAAGAGAAGGAACCCGGGTTGGATACGGCTAAGGAGGCCAAAGGATCGTCAGTCTCAGCTGTCGGAGAGAGAGCAGAAGGGGACGCGGATGACCGGCAATGGAATTCAATTCTAGCCGCCCCAGGATGCCACGGTTCAGAATTTGAACCATGGCCACAGGCAAATCCGGCATTGGGCTCTGTAGGGTCAGTAGTGTGGCTTACCAGCCAAGATGGACCAGTGAGAGACAAAGAAAGGTAAAAGGGCCTTAATTGAAATGTTTATACCAATGATTTGTAGGTTGTTCTTTTGCAGATCCTCTATCATGGACTTTTGTTGTATTCTAATGTACCCTTTTCAAATTTTGTTCACATTAAAAATTGTGTACCTTTGAAAAAAGATATACCTGTGTTTTCTAATCTTCTTCTATTGAATACCTATGTTATGAATAACCTCATTGATGTTTTTGATTTTTCAATGGTTAAGCTACTAGTAGGGGCTTAATATATGAGTGATTTTCTTGTATAGAATTTGACTAAGCGTAGCTAATTAAATCCCTTGAAGGCATCTTTACTTACTATTAATCTATCTTCCCAAGCCTCCAAGGGTATATTGGGGTCGCACCTCTCTGTTACTTAATTGAAAATAACAACTCCCTAACATTTCCCTGTTTATTATTACTTTTTGTTTGATTGTTTTGTTGTTTGTTGCACGAACATCAGGTTTTGGTTGGTGGCAGTTTTAACAAATGCAGAAGAGAGTCTCAGCGTATCTCACTCTTAGTTTGTTTGGAGGCATTCTGTGAGGAGAGTCTAACCTTCAGGCCCTGAACCAGATGAAGTCAGAGAGTAACAATGAGCAACCAAGGAGATAGTCCCAGGAGCTAATACCAGCCCCAAAGACTCTATCCTAAAGACCTCCTATAGAGTACAACATCCTGGTTCCGTATATATTGCCTCACTTTTTATTATTTAATACAAAACTCCTATAAACCCACTAAAAGACTTCTAGCCCAAAACCGTGACGCCGACCAGTGGCCCAGGGAGTCCACACCCATTAGCGCCCCTAAGAGGCTATAGGTAGTCCAAACTTTCTCCTATTTGGGGATTATTTTCAATGAAAATCTAACCTGGAACTGTGTGCTAGTTAATAGAGGGATGTTTTATGAAATGAGAATTATTATGGCCATCTTCACCTTCATTATAAAATTGCGATCCAAACCTATACCAGAAATCATGAAGGTTTACAAGGCAAAAGCAATATCAGTGGCCTCATATGGGGCAGGGATTTGGGGTACATCAAATATCGACACCATCCAGCGCATTGAGGATGGCTTTTATAAAAGACTGCTTTCCCTCCCTTATACCTGTTCAAAATATAACTGTCACGATTAAATGCATGCAGCATTTATTTCTGATATAATTTGTTCAGCACTAATCACATAGTGGAATTCCATATGGAGAAGGGAGCCAATTAAATTAAATCAAACCATCCTGAGAAACTGTCTGAAATTGGATCATTTTGGAAAAATTAGAAGGTTACATTATGTTAAAAAAACTTTGAGAGCATTGGGCCTCTCTGAACTGCTTGTGAACCCACCTAGTTTTAACCAGATTTCTAAAGCCAAACCGAAAGAGGCCTTTTGCCTAAAGACTGCTCAGAACAGAAGGGACACAAATTGGGCAAAAGCCTCAGTAAAGCTCTATCAACTGTTTCCTCATATTAATTACTCTTTTTTAGTGCATGTCCCAAATCTACAACAACGCTTTATCTTAGTAGGATTCCGACTAAATTATATCCTCCTAATGTTGGGTTATCCAAGTAATATGTACGCACTAGAAGAACTAACCAAAGATCCATGTGATGGCTCATCTTCACAAATAGATCTAAACTTTATCTTTTTCTGTACATTCTATGAAGATCCGAAAAAAAGATAAATTCTACATCTTGTTTGGAAATACAATTTCAGGTAATTTTGGGTAGCTCTATATTTTATCCAGATGCTTTGGGAGGCGTTTGTGTGTTATTCTCTAGCCTCCTTCTTGCGATCAGCCTTAAGGGGAAGAAGAACCCAATTGATTTCTGGACTTTTAAACAGTAGTTCAATGTAACTTCTTTATCACCCTTTATATATTTTACATGTATATTATTGTAAGGGCATTTTATCTTTATCTTTTACTGAAGGTTAAAGTTAAAATATATTTTTATATGTGATGAAATGTTTTTTATACATGTACTTTATATTGTGAAATAAAGGAATATCGATTGATAGTTTAAAAATCGGTCAAATCTCATCACTTCTATAAAAAAGTCACTGCATGACGACAACCTTAATAACTTCAGTCCTGTCTCTACCCTTCCCTTTTTAGAAAATGTGATAGAAACCTTTTCACCACACAAATTCTTTCTTTATTTTGCTTGGTTTCCATAGCATAAAAAGTGCATGCATATAAAAACAAACATAAAATATACACATATTTACTACTTCATATTATACAAATTCAAACTGGAAAGGAAGAGCATGGGTTAAAAATCAATTTAAAAGTAACTCCACCAATTAGTTACAAGATAAATACAAAAATAAAATCATAAGAGATGAGAGCAGCTAACAAATCTAATAAAATACTCTTTTCTAAGATACAGATAACACTTTACTCTCCCAAAGAATTTCAAAAACATCTGTGGTGAAGTCCCTGCTTCGTGATTACCCCAGGAAAACAAGAACATCTAAGCTTATAACTTACCAAAAGAAAAGAAGCAACAGCAAAACAAGGGCTGTTAAGCTATCGGATAAAACATAAGGCAGGTCTACAATCTCTAATGTTAAACCCACGTAAAAGCGGAACCATATTTATTTTCCTCAGAATACAAAAAAATGTACGGATAAACAGAAAGTGCAGATCTGATTGAGTTGACTGGCCATCACATGGACATAAGCTGAGCTCCCACAGCGAAAAACAATTATCCAGGAAACCCAGCATCAGTGCAATAAAATTTAAATGAAATGTGGTTAAAATAAAACATTACTGCAGATCCTGGATAAAAATTAAATATGACAGTAAACCAAAAGATGAAGGAGATGGGCTGCAAAAAACACTTATGGTTTTATTCTTATTCACTTCCCATCTGGTAGCCATTGCCCTTGCTAAAAATAACTCCTGCAGCTTCGCCTTAGAAAGCAACAAACATGGACAGGATATAAAAAAGTTCAGATAACCCTAGTGGCTGAACGGTACTCTTTGCATAATACAATCACATGATCTTTATTGTGAAATCTAAGTTTAAACATTCCATCAATATTTTTTGGTTAAGTGTGACAGTCACCCTTCTCTATATTGATAACCAATTAGAATCGGTGCTAACCTAATCGTATCTGCAATATAAGTTAAGCCCAACTCAATATTGGATATATAATTAGAACAACTGGTATGTAGAGCTAACAGCCTTTTAACAAAGGCATCCTACACTCTCTGAATCTGGTGTACATTCCTCATACCCCACACCCTGGCCCCATATGTAGGCGTAGATAGAGCTTTGGCTACATATAGTTCTAAAATCTCAGGATGGATTTCAACCCCAGTTTATTTATATGAAGTTAAAAATAGCCAATAAACTTCTTTCTAACTTAAGGGACATACTGGAAACCCTCTCTCCACATCAAGGCTGACAACCTTTTCAATGTCATCCAATTAGGATTCAAACATTGCTACTGCAGAGAGTATGCCCTTGTGCAAATTGTCGTTTGTACACTTTGCATCATAGACTCCAGCATCTCCTGCCTACTTACTTATATGGATCTCTCAGCTGCTTTTGAGAGAGTCAATCACTCCACCTTTATTATGGCCTTGGTAGAATGGCTGTGGCAGTCCTAAACTTGTTCATCGCTTAGTTCTTGAACCACTCACAAGTAATGAAAATTGGGAGCTCTTTGTCCAACAAAGTCAGCCTACAGCAAGTGATATCACCAACCCTGTTCAACCTTTTTATAGAAACACTTGGTGAGATTCCCACTAACTTTGGGATTATTTATCACTTTTATGCAAAGGACATCCAGATTTATCTGAAGATTTTATAACATCATGCTGCTCTCAAACACCTTGTCACAAATTCAAAAGTGGATGGCTATCTACCATCTAAAACTAAACACTTCCGAAACTGAATTCCTTTAAAACTCACCATAAATATCCATCATGCCTTACAAGAGTGGTTGGAATTATTCTCCCTTCAGGATTTGAAACCAGCCATCATGGAAAGCACCAAATCCCGGGGGTTTATTCTTGATAACCTGCTTACTTTTCTGAGACAAATTCTGATTTAGCAAAGAGCACTCACCATTAACACAGGTTCTCCAGGGGGATCAGACAGTTCATTCCAGAAGAGGATATAAACACTGTAGTCCAGGCACTGGTTCTCTGCAATTTGGACTATAAGAACACACTCCTATCTGGACTTTCAAATGTTTATTTGGCTCCCATCAGACCAGTGCTTCACGCAGCATCACATTTTGTGAAAGACCACAAGAAATTGATCACATCATAACTATCCTACGTAGCCTTCAGTGGTTCCCCATTGACACAAGAGCTCAATTCAATATTGCTTCCATCATTCACAAAGCCCTTCTCAACTCCTATCCCCCCTACCTTACTGACAAAGTGAAAATCTCAGTTGCTCATTGAGGACAATTACAATCCGTTCTCCTGGAGAATACCATCTTTAAACAAAGGTTATATAAAACAGGCCTTCAGTGGATGTTCAAAAAGGATTTCAAACTCTCTTACACCAGCCCTGTTCAAGACTCACTGATTTAGCACCTTTAAAAGAATGGAAAAGCCTTCTATTTAGAAGACACTTTACCTAAAGCAGTGACGACTTGCCCTTATGGGCTTCAGTGCTAAGCCCTTTTTGTTTTCTGCTCTATTTTTATTATACCAAACTATTACTCACTGTTGATTTAACAAACAATAAAATAAAAATGCAGACCTTTGGATTCAGCAGTTACCTGAGGCAGCAAGTGACACTGTCTGCTAACTAGTGCAGGCACATGAAAGCAGCCTGCATGCCTCAGCACCTTAACATATGCAACATTCTAAAGCATCGCTGCTAAAGGTACACTGGGTGCTGCATGCCTAAATCCTGCTAGGCATGGTCTACATGATGATCAGCTTGTTGTCCCACCCAGTCCTACCTCATCTCAGAGGTGGGAAAGTGTGAGATGAAAAAGCAGAGATTGAAACAGGATACTGAACAGGTTCAAGGTTTCAATTTCATGCTCTAGTAGGAACAAGCTGTGTGAGTGCCCTGAAGGTAAGTGGAGCAGTAGAAGCCCAAACTTGAATTATGCTAGAAGAAAGGGAAGTTAAATAAAATGCATATAAATGTTGTGTGCATATGTGTCTTGGTGAGACTGTGTGTGAGAGAAAAAGCATGCAGGTGGATAAGTGTTTGTGTGTCTGCGTGAATGAAGATGAGAGAGTAAGTGTGTGATAGTATAAGTGAGAGTGAATGAGAGAAATATTAAACGTGAGGGCATGCAAGAGAGGTGAGAATGATAAAAAGTGAGTGTAAATAAGTGAGAATGAGTGAGAGTAGGTTCAAGCGAGTAAGCCAGTTAGTGAGAATAAATGAGTCAGAATGGATGTGAGAAAGTGAGAGTGAGAATAAATGTGAGTGAATGAGTGCAACTGGGTGAGATCGGATGAGAATAATGAAGGCTAAGTGAGAAGGAGTGAGTTTAAGAGTAAGTATGAGAGTGTAAAGTTAGTGCAAGTGTGAATTAAAGTAAATTCATGTAATTGAATGAGACCAGTTGAGAGTAATTATGTAGTCATTTTCATATGGAAAGACAGCCATTAAATTTAGAAGGGAGGCAAACATGTCATAATTCTGGGTTTGAGATGCCAGAGATACTTTTTGACACAAGGGACGCCCATTGTTTATCAATTGTAAACTTCCTGTACTAGCATATTGTATGCAATTTCTGTCATAAAGCTGCACCCGTAGCATATAAGGGCTCTCATAATTAAATGCTGTCCCTGGCACAAGGGAAGTAATTTTCGACATATGGGTGTACCCATAATACGTTGGTTTCGCACATCATGAAAGGGCTTGAATATTTAATGCCTGCTCTTTCACTTTTTTTATCTGACTGACATTTAGACTAGGCCGGGTTCACCACAGTCCCTCCTCATGCCTCAGATCTCTACTATACGACTAGCAATCTGACAATCCCCAATAATCAAAGGGAATCAAGAAACTCTGAATCCTTTATCACGGAGTCCACTGTTTCCCCCTATTTACATAACGCAGGCCTCCTTAGGAAGTGCAACAAAGATTTGGATGTCTCTAATCCTAGCTCTTCGCACATCTTCATATCTCACCTCCATATAAGGATCTCAAAAGACCGTGACTATTGTTTCTATTTGATGTCCATTATGCAAAGGCCTAAATCTTTCCAATCCATAAGATCCATTGGCAAATTTTTCGTTGCTTTGACCCATCTGTCCTGATGTTATGCTTTTTGTTTGTTACTGATGGTTGTTTAATCGTATAGTTGCCCTTTTGTAAGGCGCTATAATGCCCATGGGATAGATCTGCCTATGTATGTAAATGTTGCCTCAATCCCTATGGAGCCTAATAATTTCTGCAAATGTTACCAGTTCCATCGGCATAATTATCATTGTGCTTTGATGTCTTTGAAATGTATTATCTTCAGAAAGAAAATCATTATGGAACAGAAAAAGAGAAATAGAAAAAACAGTTCATAATATGATGAATGAGCTATGTAATAAACACAGTTGAATAATGAGTAAATAGTATGTGTGAACATAGGAAAAAAGAAAAAAGAGAAGGGAGAAAGGAGAAAGGAGAGAAAAACAAAAACGTCTCATGCAATTAAAGCCGACGTGCTTTTAAGCACTAGCAACATACAAACGCTGTAGAGTATATGTAACAAGAAAATAATTAAATATCATTACCATTGGTATATACAATCAGGTAAGAAAATTGTGAATTCAAGGGGGTTTAGGTATTTCTTCAGCTAAGGGTTGATGTAAGGTAGTCATTAAAGCAGAGGAAGCGAAGAAAATTGCTGTATGAGACTAAAGAGCATTTCATTTATTAGCAAGAGCCATTGGGATCATGTAAGCTCTGTCCAGCCTATGATTGTAAAAAACACCATACCACCATGCTTGAAAAGAGACATGAAGAGCATTTTTCCAATTGTGGGTGATTTGTTGAAATGCAACAGCAATTGGTAAATCCACAATTTGTTGATTGCAAGTACAACTATGCCAATCGTCTGAGAGGCTATCTAAAAATACGTTGGTATAGGAGAAAGGTGTGTTTGTATAAAAAATAGTGTTAATTTGTTTCTAAACTTGCAACCAGAATTGATAGGTGGTGGGACATTCAAATAAAATATGTTTCTTTTCTTAAATAGAGACAGGACCAACAGGATGATGGAGCAGTAGGATCAAACTTGTGAAAGGAAGCTGAAGTAATCAGAAGGTGCTTATAATTAAAACATTTAACTTGAGTTGTGTTGGCAGCACATTAACTTTCGTGGATTTTGAGCCATATTTTATTCCATGAAGAAAGGGGGAAAAGAAGTGTGTAAGTGTGCTTTCATCCCATTGTAACTCCAGAATTGTTTTTTGTCGATCATCAGTGGAGAATGAAAGGCATGTATATATACGAGAAGGTGTAGGGGCAGTTAGAAAAAATGCTTGTACAGGGGAAGTAGAGGAAGGAGAGATGGAGAGTAAATAAAGACAAGAATATGTAGTAGAAATACATGGGAGCAGAGATTGAACTTTTTCTTATATAAGTCAGGAAAGTGAAAGCAGGATTGAGCCTATGAAAAGGAGTTAGGTGAGTTGTTATGAATTAATTGCTAAGTTCACAGGAGACCTTTATCATGCCAGGATTCCCAAAATATAGTTCAATTATTGATTTTAATAGGTTTATTTTACCAGATTGAGGGCTGAAGAATGAGTTCATGACTGACATAGGAGAAATATAAATTGTAATATTCTACAAGCATTTTTAAGAATGGGACATAACATAGAAGAAGGATGTTGAGTAAAAGATATAAATTCTGTAAAAGAAAAATGTTGAATTAAAAATACCTCCAATTCCGTCAACAAGGGGGAATTAATGATGGTGTGGTTATCCTGATAGCAGGTTGTTAAAAAAAGAAAGCACCATGATAAGATTGTAAACATGGAAAATTAACTCCCCCTTGTTGTTTATTACTTTGTAGTCTGGTGAGAAATATACAAGGTTTTTTATTGTTCCATATAAACACAGTGACAATAGTATTGTTTTTTTTATTCGGAAGTTGGAATGTTAATAGGAGTTGCTGAGAGATACAAAAAATTATGGGAACTAACATCATCTAAACAGAGTCCAACCTACCCCACCATGAGAACAAAAGTGGGTTCCATTGGAAAGTAAGGTAGATAAAGTATAATGTAAAGTAGTGAAACTAAGTGATATAGTATCTTTTAAGGAGTTAGTTAACCAGAGACCCACGTACTTAATTTTAACTGGATTCCAAAGAAACCCTGAAAAGAGAAAATCATGCTTAAAGCACCATTTATTAAGTGGAAGAATCTCACACTTGTCAGAATTAAATTTTTAACCTGAAAGGGAAGAAAGAGTGGAAATGGTATCTAAAAATGTTTGTAAAGGAGGGTCCGGAAAGGCCATATATAAAAGAATATTATCAGTGTAAACTGAAATCTGTTTATACCCATACCTGAAACCTTGTATGGTATTGATCTGTTGGATGTAAGATAAGATGGATTCAAGAGCATGAATAAAAAGAAGAGGTGATATGGGACATCCCTGCTGCACTCCTCTGTGTAAAAGGAAAGAGGAAGAAATTAGTCTATTAACAAATATGGAAGCTCTAGGGGAGGAGTATAAAAGAGAGACCAGATTGAGGAATGTTTGCCCAAAGCCAAACCAATAAAGAGTTAAAAATAGGAAACTCCAATGCATTCAGACAAACGTTTTCTCAGTATTTTAGGAAATTGCTGCTAACAATTGTTTATATGTTATGGATTTGCTCAAAATGTAAAAGAAGAGTCTAGTATTATTGGAAAGATATCTACCTTTAACAAATCCAGACTGCTCTCAGGCAATTAAGTTTAGGAGAAGAATATCAAGGCATAAGGCCAGGGTATTAGCAACACATTTATATTCAGAATTTACAAGGGAAATAGGCCAATAGTTATTACATAATTTAGGATCATTATTATCTTTTAGAATGAGACCTATTAAACTTCCTGGAACATCTTGGTAGTGGAGTTAGAAGATGGAAAGAAGGTAAATAAGTGGTGTAATTTAGGAATCAATTGTTTAGAGAAATGAAGGTAGACTTTGATAAGAAATCCATTGGGTCCAAGAGCTTTGTCTTCTTTAGTAGAGTTGATAGTATTAAGGATGTCCTGGAGTGAAATATCAGCATCAATTAAAGGAAAATCTGTGGTTAAATCAAATTCTTTATGTGTGGAGGAGAGGTATGAATTGATGTCAGTTTGCAAAGGATCCTTGTCTCGTGTATGGAGGGTTTTGATTAATTGTTAAATTAGGTGAGAAGATCTTTGTCTTCAAATAGAGTAATGGAGTTGTCCTGTGAAATAGTGTCTATTTTGGTACGTTCTCTTTTTACTTGAAGATAATTTTCTAAAAGTTTGCCTGCCTTGTTTTGGTCTCCTATTATGCACTTAAGAGGCAGCATTTTTCGTTGAAAGCATATTGAAGTCAAATTTGGCTTTGATCAATTTATCTAAACATGTCTTAGAGTTGGTCGCAAATTAGGAATGCTCTAATGATTTAATGTGTTTGATGAGGTCTAAAATCTCTAAAAATCAGCTTTCTTTTTGTTGGAGACATAAGCATCCCAAATTATATAAAAAGATAAATCTGGGGAATCATTCAAAGCAAAACATTCCATTCTAAAATCTTTAAAACGTTGTGTGAAGGATGTATCTAGGAAAAGAGAAGTATTGAAGTGACAATGTCTAATTTTTGGAGGAAGAGGAAGAAGATCTAAATCTAAATACTTGGGCATGGTCTTAAATTGAAATGGCGCCAATCTTAGCTCGTAAAATATGTTGAGATAAAGGTTTAGAAATAAAAAAAGGTGGTCAATCCTGGGTTAGGAGGAATGTACAGGTGCAAAAAAATGCATATTCTTGTAAGCATGAATTGCAAATTTTTCATAAGTCAATGAGGGATCTTTGTTTTATGGCCACAATGAATTGTTGTGTATAGAGGAAGGGACATGAGAAGATTCGGGGGAAGGGGCAAAAACTGGTCTATTACAAGATTGGAATCACCTCCAAAAATTAAATTGTCACCAGAGAGAGACATTAGTTTGTGTGTAATGTTGGGGCAAAAATGATTTGTCAAATTGTGTGGATGCAGATATGTTGAGACTAGATATTGGTATCTTATTCACTTTTAACTTCTATAAAAGTGAACTACATTCTTGATCTAACTCTTGTGACAATAATACAACATCTAAAGTTTTCTTATAAAGAATTACAACATCATTACGTTTCTCATTACCTGGTGAAGAGAATGCATATCCCACCCATTTACGTATGGATTTCTTGGTCTCGAGTTCAGTGACATGAGCTTCTTGTAGTAAAGCAATCTCAGCATTTACCTTGGTTAAATGAGTAGGATCTCATTTTTTGTAGCCAAACCTAACCTTTATCATTGCAAGTAATAACATGTAGAGTCACAAATAAAGCATTACAGTGGCATTAGCGCACTCTACATATAAACAGTAACAAGAAAACATGTTTCATATCTGAGAAAATTTGAAACGATGTCATTCGTAACAGAAAAATTAATACAGAAGAAAAGAATGTGGTAAGTGAGAGATTGCTAAATAATATAAACTAAGTCCAGAAGAGATGAAAAACGGAAATATGATTAGAAGCATAAGAAAGGAAAACAAAGCATACATGAAGGAAAGATAAAATGGATAAAAATTAAGAAATAAGGACAATAACAGGTACAAAATGAGACAAAAGACATAGCAAAAATATCAAGACAGCTAGTTGCAGGTGGTGCAACGACACAAGGGAAGATGGCACAACCGGGGCCGGAGGCAGCTAGAAGGAATGAAATCCTGACCAGCGGTATGGGGAAATATATAACACCTTTTGTCAAATGAATATGTGGATTATCTAGAGATAAGGAAAAAAAAATATGCTTTCGTGTGGTATATACAAGTGCAAAGCACGGAAAACCTAAAGTTAAATGGCAGGTTAACAAGGATATTAAAAATATAAGCAGCGAGAGACATGAAGTAAATATAAAATACTGCACTCAAGTATATGAACATTTAGAGGTGTCCATTGTTTCAATGTTACAGCTGCCAATAAATTTCTGCAACATTGATGGATCCTCTTACGTCATCATTTTGTTATTGTAGGTGACCAAGGGGCCGATCATGAGTTTGTTGGTTCAATGGACTGCCACAATGGTGGTGGTGGTGCGGCTACCGCCACACCGGTGGTCCGACCATCTTATTCTGAGTTGGGGGGTCGGACCACCATAGGACTGCTGCTACCGCCAGGGATCCATGGTCTGAAGCCCGCAATATGCTGGCAGTGCTGCTGCGACACTGCCTAGCATATTATGAGTTTCCTCACCGACACAGGTTTCATGGCGGTGGGTACGCAATTAAAAGTGTGGCGTGAGGAAAATAAGTGGCCCCCTGTATTGCCTCAGGGCTAGTGGATGCATGCAGGGGGGCACATGTTGTGCCCCCCTTTATGCATGCACCCACATTTCTTGCGCCTTATGGACTTAACAGTCAGGCGCTCCCACTGAGGTTCCTTTCTAAGGCTCAGATATGAGCCTTTAAAAATCATCTCCGTGGGACTGCCACCGCAGCACTGCCTAACCTGTATTCCAATCAGAATATGTCAAGTAGCCTGACTATGGGTTTGGCAGTCTTGGAGCAGGGTACTGGTGTGGCAGCCTGCTTCAAGACCGTAAAACTCATTATCAGGCCCCAAATCTGACTCTGTAGGAATTCAGTGTAGGAAGCATGTCAATAAATCTTTTACTTCTATATGCTGTGGATTTGGCCCAATCCTGAGTACAAAATAAGGAATTTCCACACCAAGTAATACCATCTTTGTTTTCAGCTGGTTTGGTCTCTGTGAGAAGATCCTGAGGTTCTAGAAAGAAGATTATGACACCTCAAGGTTTTTGCGATGATAATGCATGCTGAGGCGGATGACCAAGTCTATGAGCTTGCTGTTTGCTGAAGCGGGTGGACTCGGGCATATCTAAAATATTGGGGATAGAAGTCTGAAAAAAGGAAATAGGTTGAGATCCCTCTATATCTTCAGCAAGGCCATAAATGCAGAGATTGTTGCACTGATTTCGATTATCTAAATACTCAGTCACCTTTTTAAGATACCCTACCTCTCTTTTCAGTTGCGTTGCACTTATCTGTTGTTTCATATAAGAAACTCTAATTTCTATCAGAGACCATTTGTCGTTGAGTCATTTAAGTTTTGTATGAGAGTCCCCTAAACAAGGTTTCAAGGTCCGAATCACATCTGAATTAAGTTCCACACAGTTAATAGGTTTAACAAAAGATGGAGGATCTTTCTTAGGTCGTTTGTTTGTTGGGAACAAAGCTGGTGTTGGGATTTTAGAAGGTTGTTTAGAGGAACTTGCTGGGATAAATGAGGACCATGACGGGAGTGATTCCTGAGACAACATATCAGGGTGCTCCATAGTGGATTCTAGGATAGAAAAAAAGTTTTTGGTTTCAACTGTATATTGAGGATTGGTCATAACAGGCATGTGCAGTTTTAAGTTCCTGGTTTTCCTCATACAGTGGAGCATGTACTCAGTTGAAACAGATTGTATTAATATTTATCTCCAAGTGAAATATTATCAATATGTGGTAATGCAGTCTCTCGAGGCAGTCAATTGGAAAACATGAGAAAATATTAATTTGAAATTGAAGAGATTACTGGTGGAAACAAGTGTTTCTAGAGAGCTCAAAAGGTCAGAACTGAGTTTAAAAATAGTAAATATGTGCGACACCAGCAAAAACAACAAAGCGAGATGAGTACACATCTGATAATTAATTACCTCATGAAAGCATTCAAAATGGCAGGCGCAACCAGGGCTTAGTCGTGCAAAGTATCATATCGGCAACGTCAATAATTATTGCAGTAAACTGTCACCTGGTGATGTGGTTGTGCTCTTTAAACATTCTGTTTCATGTGCAGAATAAAGAAAGTGGTCCGGGGGCTAAAATAATGGTATGCGGCCTAAGTCTCCTTGCTTCTGCAGCAGAGCTCCGTTAGCGGGCAGCCATCTTCAATAAGAGCCAAGATATGCCATTATGGAAGTTTATTGAAGTACTCCATCTAATGTTAAAAAAAATGTTTGTTTATGAGGATTCTTGATGGTAGTCTTTTGCATAAATGTATTTCTATTTTTAACATAGAACCGCAAACATGCATTTGTACATTTTGTAACATCCCATGCTCAATAAAGAAAACATCTCCATGCCAACCTCGGTGGTATGAAAAAGAGAGCCAGCTATTGGGTGGGGGTTGAGAGAAAGGGAAGTTTAAAAGGTCTACATGTTTAATTCTCTTTTAACATTGAAACTAATAACTTTATGGCAGTTTGAATAAAGATAATTTAATTATTCAGATATATTTCACTGGAGTCTGAGCCAAAAAACGTACATCTAGTAAGGAGTAAGATACAATATAAAAAAAAAAAAATAAGAACTTAACTGGAAGCGACAAACAATTGTGAAATAGAGGAACTACTTGGCACAGCAGATGCAAACAATGCATGGGGAGTGTCTTATCAGTGTAACTGTATCTGGACAAATTGAAAAAGTTATCTAGGGGTAGATAGTCAGCCTTTACACTTTAAAAGCGGCACACAAAGACGCAGGTGGCTCACAAAGCTAGTTAAGTCTCAATCTTGAGAAATTCCACTTAGTGTGTGAATTTTCACAATTTTTCAGAGTGTGATCTCATTACAAAAGAGGTTCCAATAGAGTATTCACACTATTTGAATTATATTCTCCACACTTCCATAATGTGTAAACTTGTTTCTGAATGAACTAGGCATAAGTGGTTTAGAAACTGTGGCAAGTGTGTCCCCATTGTGCATGCATGTGTGAAGGAAAAGAAGAGTTTACATGGAAAAAAATAAATCTATGAGAAAGATAATTTGTAAAGTTTCATGGATCTCTTTTTACTATGCATGTAGACTCTTTCTCAGTGTAGCTTGTGCCAGGGAATTTATGAAAAATCGAATCTTTCCTTTTTCAGTTGCAATCTATCTGTCTTAAGCAAAGTAGCATGAATCATATGCAAATGTGTTGCATAAGACACATCACGATCTCAACATAAACCAGAGTTGAACAATTAATACCCAGTTGTAGTAAAGAATAGAGACATGAACACATGCAAGACTAGAGTGAGGTCGTTGATACAAACACCTACTAGGATTCAAGTGTTGCTAACTCAATATAAACAATGGCAGACCTACTAGGATTCAAGTGTTGCTGACTGAATATAAACGAATGGCAGATTGTCAATTTGAGTAACAGGTATTGTGGAAAGCACGTTTGGATCATTCCATGTGATAGTTGGAATAGAGCGCCATGACTATCTTAACTGTTTCTACACACCCCACAGCAAGAGCTTTAATCTAGACTATTTCTCAACTTGAGCCAAATATCGGGGGGGGGAGCTACTAAAAATTTCGGGGGGGGGGGGGGGTAATTCTTCCAGCAATAGGCAGAGTGGAGATGCAGGAGCTCTACGAAGGGGTGAAAAAAACAAAGCCTTGTTTACAAGTAAATGGTCTTTAAAAGGCCTGTGGAGTACTCGGTGCAGCTGCAATAAGACGGACGCCAGACCAGCCAGCCAGCCAACAGCAGCTCAAAAACTGTCTGTGTGTGTGCCCAGGAAGCTATCTTAGCCCTTGCTGACACACACAACAGGGGTGGGTGCTGAAGCCCTTTGAGACCTATGGGCATTGCACGCCTGGTGTATGCTATATAATAGTAATCTTTTACAGTATCTGTAGATTTATGACTCATTTGTGAAAGACACACGTGTCCGAAAACCACCAGTTACAACTCTTCTCCCAGTGAGCTTGGGTTGGCCGGGGATAGAGGACACCATACGAGTTTTGCCCGAAATTAGTTTAAGCTGCGGTGACTTTATGACCCTCTAATAACTATCTCCTCTGATCAGTGCTTTAACTGGGAAAAAAAGTGCAGGTACTCATCAAATTGAGCTGTGACTCTGGGGCATGGCAAGAAGGCGGGGCTAGGAGGCGGGACAATGGGCGGCACTAATGACACTTTAAAGGGCGCAAGAATTTTTTGGGGTGCGAATAATGACAAATTGCTTCAATCTGTAATATATTTTTGATACCCTTGCATGTATTAAAGATACTTTTAACATTCTCTTTCAAATGTTGCATATGAAATTGCCGGTGCACAAATGGCACATGAATCACATTTATTATGCACAGATTCAGCGACAATCACCATTGAGTATCCAACTAAAAAGGAGAGGCGGTGGACAAAGGTATTAATTTAAAGGGCATACAGATTAAACCAGGGTGGGGTGGGGCGTGGCGAAATGGTTGAAGATGCCAATCCCAAGCCAAGAAACCCCATTCCTTGCACTATAGTAAATGGACCCTTACGTAGTAGCAAAGCAAGTGGGGAAGGTCTGAATTAAAGAATGGGGTTCCAATATGATCAGTGGCAATTGGCAGGAGAACCACACACACACACACAAACACACACAAAAGGAGAAAATGTTGGATGAGAACGAATTAGTAAAGTGTAAATTTATCCCTTGAGGTATTTAGGTGCTTTCTGAAAGATGTATATTACCCAAGTCAATGTTACTCATTGTATCGACCTCAGAAGGGTGAAAGGCTGAGTGAACCTCCTATGATTCAAAGCTGAGACCAAGAGGTCAAACACACATTTTTTACGTGGATGCATTAGGCCACTGAGTAACCACAACACTAACCCCCACCCTACTCCTTGAACATCTACTAAGTACCAGCTAAACCTGGGGCAGACCTGCATTCATTGCTCTGCCTTGCTTCTAACAGTCATGCTCTAATAGCCACAGTTGCCCATTCGGGTGATGGGGGCGGGTAGAGGAGAATCAGTGTAGCTATGAACCACATTTAACTTGTTTGACCCTGACTATCTCTGCCTGCATCAGTGTCTTTCCTGAGTCCCGACACAAGAAGCACCACAGTGCAAAGAGTCTGCTACCTGCACAGCTCTAACAGTGTGAGGAGAGGAAAGGGCCTATTGCATATGACTGACCCACAAAAGAGTTTGCTGTAGGCTAAACATTCCATGTTTAGGGCCACCAGTATTACTGACTTTTGAATGCTTTATCTTTCTGGTTATGGACTAACAGAATGGTATACAGCACTGACCTTGACGTGCGGCCCCAGATCAACAGCAGCACGAGGCTGCACCCTACTCGACTAAGAACTGACATCAAAAAGAGGTTAAATAAACATGCAAGCATTTATTGAAAGGTTAAGTGAAGTTAAAGAAAGTAACTAGGGTGTCTTTCACCTCTTAACTTTACCAACACTCATTTTTAAACACATCTTGCAGCAAAAGTGTAAACACTATATAAAGTCTCTCCCCAATTAAAAAAGTGTTATTTTATCAACATGCAGAACCGATTATCCTTATTACATCAGAATATACCAGTGCATTGATAAGCATTTTTTCAATAAAAAGTGATACTTTTCAAACGTGAATTTAAAAACATGAATTCTTCCCTCCACCCTGACAACAATGTCAATATTGAACTTATGTTCATCCTCTTGAGCAGACTGGGTTCCTATTATGCATCATCACTATAATTTATCAATGAAACACAGGGGAGGAATTTGCAAAGCGCATATCCTGAAGTAGTACTGCGAGGTTCTCCTATATGTGATAATGAAGTAAAAGGAGGGAAAGTATAAACAATTGCGTAGGATCACAAAATTTGTTAAAGTGGGGAAGCCAGGATTAAGCCCAGATTTTCTGATTTCTGGTCAACTGCACAATGTGAAACCAGAAAACCTGGGATTAAGCCTGGCTTCCCCACTTTACCAAATTGTGTGATCCTAGGCAAACAAAAATGTTGGTGAGAACCCATGATATTCACTAATCCCCTTGTTAGGTAGAAATCTAAACACCACTTCTGGTGTAAATTGGAGAGTTGTATAATGGACAACAGCCATAAAAACGGCAAAATACTGAAGACCAAAACAGTGTATAGCACTCCAGGGGCCATCAAAAAGGTAAACTCCACGTCTGTGATTTTTTAAAGGCCTGCTAGCCCAGATACCAGTTGCTGCTGCCCAAACATTTTAATTGTGCCAACTAACTGGCCTAAATAAATGCCATAGAACCGGACCAAATACAAAGTATAATTGTGTTGGGGGGTCACCCCAAACAAACCCACCTGAAGATCCGCCCTAGGAGAGAGGAGCCAGGCCAGCAACGAGGACCGGAGTGAAACACTGCAGGAGAGGCAGAAACAGCAGGAAAGGAATTTATTAGATTCCTTTCGTTTTGTTCCTGCCTCTGCTGGAACGCTGAATTTGATGGGCCCCTCGGAGAGATGTAATGCAGGGCACCGGTGTGAAGCGCTGCAGCTGCCTCTGCATTACTAATGTGCTTGTGTAATGCAGAGGCAGCTGCAGCGCTTCACACCGGTGCCCTGCATTACATCTCTCCAAGGGGCCCATCAAATCCTGCGTTACAGCAGTGGCAGGAACAATTCAAAAGCTGTGCAGGGTACTAACCTATGTACCGGAGGAGTTGATGAAGAGGGTTCCTCGCTGGGTCTGACTGGCGATGGCAAACCGCTTCAGGATAGTGCTCTTCTTCTGTGCGGGAAAGTGGTGATCCTGTAACTCTGCTTTCCGCCCTGCGCTGGGAAACTGAAACGGGAAAACCAGCCTAAACTGGCCTTTTCAAAGGGCTTCCTAACCTTCCAGCCGAACAACTACCTGGCGGGTGACATCAGAGGTTGCTTAGTGTGCCAATCACTACCGGTGTGAAACCGTGTGAAATGGCCATCGTGTGAGCATGTGTCACAGTGTAAAAATGTGAATCATGCTCACTAGACCTGAAACGCTGACCTGCTTGAATGAGTATCGGTACTCTCCTTTGTAAGGAAAAAGTGCTGGTACTCTTGGAGGGAAAAAAAGAAGTGCCGGTACTCAGTACCGGTGAGTACCGGCCCATTTAAAGCACTGCCTATAATACCCTGCTTCCCACCCCCTGCGGCCCTATAGGGTGCATAAGAAGGAGTGAGAAGATTCATAGGTCCAGGTCGCGTGATGTTGCTGATGTGGTGGTGGAGCTCACTTGTCAGCAAAGTGCTCTTTGAGCAAGCGAAAGCCTCTTTAGAAGCACGGGCTCTTGTTTCCGTTCAGTCACAAACTGTGCCCCAGAATAAGTCCTTCCTTTATGTTTCATTGCAGCAGTCATAATTTAAATGGCCGACATAGTTTTCTTTGCTAAAATGGCGAGTGTGCACTGTAACCCAACTACTCAAATAGCAGAACCTTTACAAATATACCTTAGTGGGGTTCCTTTAAGCCGCAGTGCGGCCCAAAATCATTATTGCTTGTGTGGGTCTTTGCCCAGAGTGAGGGTCTGCACAACGCGGTGATATCCATGAGACTAGATGATGATCTTATATTCGACTACCAAGGTTGGACTGGGAGCGAAAATAGGCCCCAAAATAAAAGCGGCCCCCATTAGCAAATCAGGTAGATACACAACTGGTCCATATTTGTAGTTTTGAAATTGTGAAGAGGTGGTGTCGTTTTACAAGGTATGGGAGACTGCAGCCATTTGTGCATGCTGTTGGAAACGTTTGTGGAATTTCAACGAAATCAACAGTAAAAACCAGCCCAGCAGACCATAAAACCGACCCTCACACTGACCTCTGAGAGCAGCAGCTCGGCCCTTTAGGCCAGTCCGACCCTGTCCACAACATGAACAGCATCACATCGCGAGAAAGGGAAATGTATTCGCCGATCTTGAGTGCGATGCTTTTTCAATACAGTATTTTGTATTCTCTACACTCGCAATAAGAATCCAATAAATGCAAATAATAAATGCAGGTAAATTTCCAAGCTCCTGCTTTTCTTTTTGCATAGCCATCATCTCACCTCAGTATAAGTTGCTCTCCGGAGTGCAGCGAGACCCATTTTCAGGGGGGCGGAAGTGCGTTCAGTTCTTTGTAACGGCCAGAGGTCAGGGCGAGACACCCACGAAGTATGCCAGGGAATTCTTACACAATACCTACCTTTATTCTTCCAAGTGTCTTATTTGAAATGTTTGCTTTATATTTTTGAGACATTCTGTTCTGGTTGAATCCTTAAAAGCATGTCCGTTCCATCACCATGGTGACACCCGAGGAGAGGCAGCTCCCGCCTCCCGGCGCTGACACTTTCTGAAGGCGGCCGTGACTGACCCCTGTACACGCAGTCTTTGCTCCACTCAGCCTCCCACACTATATACACAGGCTGAACACACAGGTCTCAAGGGGACGGCAGCGTCCTCAGGCATGCACGGTAAGAAATCCACTGGGCTCTTGTTGTCGCCGTCAACAGCACCTCACTTGTATCAGTGGTCTCACTACCAAGTACTAAGTGTTTGATTCTAAGAAAGCCTCTGTCTCAAAATCGTTCAGGCATCACAGGCGAACTTGACGCGCAGGCATCACAGGCGAACTTGACGCGCAGGCATCACAGGCGAACTTGACGCGCAGGCATCACAGGCGAACTTGACGCGAGCAAGTCGGATTTTAAGACTCTAGAGAAAAGCATTGGTGAAACAGGAGGTGGATACTGGCAAGAACCGGCATTTTAGGTATGCCTGCCATGTTCCCCGTACTGCATACATCCGCGAACGGATTAGATACTGTGCAAATTAACATGTTCAAACTGTGAAATAAAACACAAAAGTGATAGAGTCAAACAAAATATGTTATTCAAGCTCCCTCGGCCCGCTAAACAACACATTCACAGAAGATCAAGTGTGGAAGTAACCTAAAAAGTGTCCATGCAGTGAGACGACCACCACGGACCTAAACAAACATACAAACACAAAGCAAAGAAAACAAAGAAGAGACTGGCAGGTCTGCATCATGTGAAGGCTTCGTGACAAAGGAACATTTTACTCGGGCCAATTGTGTGGTTAGACATCCACATATTTACCCCTCCAGAGTGAAACTCCCAAGTAAGTCAAGATTGATAGTGTTAATTCATCAGATCAGATGTCGATAAAATTAGCACCAATAACCTTAGCTATAACACAAGTAGGGGAAGGCACCTAACATGGCCAACCAGAAAGCACAACACAAACATCTGTGTGATGTGCCCACAAAGGCAAGCTTCGCAAGTGACTGAAACAGCCACAAATCCAAAGAACTTCACATTTAATGGCCACACAGCCAGGGTGGGTGCATATGCAGGATGAGGCACTGTGCAGTGCTGATAAGCTTTGGTCATTGGCAACTTTGAAGGCTATCCTACGTGAATTAATGTTGGTAGAGTTATCCGGTTCTATCAAGATGTTCAAACTGACCCTGACTTAAAGATGTGAACACCTGCATCCAGGAATGAAAGAGAATTATATCTGTCAAAATCAACCATTCACCCGAATATTATATGACTCACAAAAATGTAGGCTTAATGGGCAGAAGAACCAGCTTGTGAGCAAATTGAATCTAGGATTTTGAATGGAGCACTGGCGAGACAGGCCATATTCTCCTCATATAAGAAAATAATCATGAACATACCTGACAATCTTATTGCCCTCCGGCAAAGATGGGAGAGGGATGTAGGCGACCTCAAACAGGTGGACCGGGAAGCGGCCCTTAGAGCAAGGTCCCCCCTCAGAAGGAGAGAGTAAGATATTGTGTCTAAAGGAGTGTGAGTGGGGGGATGTGAGGAAGTTAGAATACGTACTTAAGAGGAGTGTATGTGAGTGAAAGAAGTGAGTGTGAGAGAGAGGGAATGTGAGTCAATACGTGTGAAGAAGCGAGCGTGGGCGTATTCGTGAAAAAGCATGTGTGTGTGTGAGTATAAAGTGAGAATGAGGAGGTGAGGAAGGCTAGTTTATTTAAATGAGTTAAGGGGATTAAGTGAGGACATTAGAGTGAAGTGTGTGAGTCTGAGTCAATGATTGAAGTGTATGGCATACTCTAGGTAATTCTTGGCATCCATTGCAACATGTTGGAGGTAATTGTTATAGTAAGGTAAGGTACCCCCGGCAAAATGCAGGCCCGGGCATATTAGTGGAACTTTGCATCTGGCGCACCTGTGCCAAAAGGCTGGTGCTGACATATTGGACACAGTTATTGGCCTTGGGAGGGCAACTATGGTATATGTGATGGCAGAAGAATAAACCGTGGGGATATCCTGTCGTTGACGAATTAAAGATGTGTTTTTTAATGCTTTGGTCACCCATGGTTTGGGGTTCATCAATGGCAAAATTCTGGCATTGACTTATTGCATGTAATTCTTTGCATAAGGGAGCACCGTGGTATATAGGAGACATTGGAAAATGTGGACAAATTCAAACCGTGGGTAATTCATAACATACAGGAGGAGACATGATGGGAAATAATAAAAGGGTCATCACGTTAAATTTTGGACTTTATTGCCCAATCTTGAAGGTAATGGAATATTTTGTAAGTGTTCTTTTAAAACTTGTTGCTGTTATATCACGTTTTTGTGGAATTTTGTTTAAAATGCAAACGAATTGTCCTAATTTATTTTAACATTTCCGTGGGGAGGGGGTTGGGGATTGGGGATGGACCTTTGAAAGCATACCCTTCGTGCAGAGTCCTGGTACAAGTCAGGCTCTGCTTCACTTGCACAATGGAGTTCGTGGCAAGCATTATGCCACACCACAAATATCATCAGCCACGACAGCTGGAGCTTCCAGTAACTCTTGAATATTATTATTACTAACCAAACAAAGTTAATGTTTTCAGCAAGTGAGTTTTTCCAGCGAAAATCCTACGTTTTATTGACTTTTTAGGTTGATTCTGTGGAAATCTGCCAACATCCATCCAATTTCAAAGTCCCAAGGAAAGTCATTTTACAGTTAACTTGGGAACGCAGCACAGCCATTTCAACTAAAACTTGCACTGGCGAGATGATTTGAAAAGTTTGAAAAGAAAAATTATTTCAAGACATTAGTGTAGGAAAATTAGGAATCTCTGTGAATAACAGGTAGGCCAATATTCAGCATCCATGCAAGACTACACTCAAGTGATCAGAACATTAAACGCTACTAATCCCTTTGTTCAAGTAGATTATTTCCAATCTCTCATTTTTGTGACATTCTGCACATAAAGAGTGTAGGAAAGTAGGATCTGCTTCCTATGCTTACCACCACTTTTTTGCTTGATGTTGCACTGTTTTTGACCAGTCTGACTGGGATCCTGCTAACCAGGACCCCAGTCTACCTGCTTTCGCCCTTAAATTGTCATGCATGTACTTAGGTACACTCCAGATTGGATACTGGGGTACCCTTATCAGTCCCTAGTATATGGTACCCATGTACCCAGGTCATAGGTACCCCAGAGGCCTCCCATGGGCTGAAGCATGTATTATGCCACCCATGAAAAATGGAACTACAGGTCTGCGACTGTGACCTGTGTAAGATGGTGCTTGTACCACTTACGTTAGATATAGGTTCACTATACCTACAGGTCACTACACTTAAAACTTATGGCCCCCCTATAGTAGGCCTTATCAATCCTGAAGGCAGGGTGCTGGGTTTTAGTGAGAGCCTGCCCCTTCATGAGCAGAATCCCTCAGCAGCCTTCGGAGACCATTCTCCCGGGTTGTCTGTGAGTTAGCTGGACCTATAGGTATAGGTGCATTATAACCTCGCGATAAATGCTATCTCGAAAACGGCTGCATAGAAACATATCGTGTTTATTATCAAACACCTTGGAATCATACCTCCACACCGATAACCAGGTTGGGGAGGTATGATTCCACCCTTCAGAAGCGAGCTTCATCTATCCTGTGCCAGCCTTGTCGACCCAGACAGCACAAAATGGATGCTGCCGACCAGAGACACATTTCTCCCTCCTGCTGCTGAGCCAAGCTCGAGCAGACGAAGGCAGCACAAAAGGCATACTGTCAAAGGGAGGTTCTACAACCTCCCAGACAGGATTTAGTGTCTTGGAGCTGGGTGGGTGCACTCTGAGAGTGCCTGAAAGCTTGCACTGGGGGCACTTTTGGTGTCGCTGTGCATAGTCCAGCAAAAACCAGTTCTGGGAACCATTGGCTCCTGCTCATGGTGAAACTGGACAAAGGGCATGGGTGTAACCACCCATCTGTCCTGACCCTTCACTAGGATGGTCCCCCAAATCTGTCCAATCCTCTCCCGTGGGTACAAGAGGGCTTACCTGGTTATAAGACTTTAGATTTTATGTGGACTAGATTCTACAAGAAGAAACCACTGATCTTCGACCGTCTGGACACTTTGGACTTCGATGGACATTGACTGGGCACGACTTCACCTCCCTCTCCGTCCAAAGCTTTGTCTGTTCCCTTGCTCCATACAGGCTCTGTGCAGGACCTGTGGTACACTAAGGACAACTGAAGAATCTCCCTTAGAGTAAAGGAGTCACTCCCCTGCAACTGCAGGCACCTTAACTCAACTGACTGGTCTGCCGCTTCTGAGCTCCTGTGTACTTTGAAGATTTCTGCAACACAATGGTGGGTTTTTCGAAGGTCTTTGAGGTTGATCTGTCCTCTTAGCAAGATTGAGGCAACTTAAGAGTATATGGTCAGGCTGCACCACAAACAGCATCAGAGGAGGTACTCTGAACGCTGCAGAGGGGCTCTGCTCATGCAGGGGCACCCTCTCACATAAAAACCAAGCACTCTGCCTTCAGGATTGTTAAGGCCTGCCATAGGAGTGTCTTATAGGCTTTATATGTGTGTGCAATGGTAGTGATATAGGTAGCCTATACCACTGTAAGGGGTGCAAGCACCACCTTACCCAGGATGCAGTAGCAGACCTGTGGTGTCATTTTGGAGTGCTTCCCAGGGGTGGCATAATACATGCTTCAGCCCCTGGTAGGCCTCTGAGGTACCTATGCCCTAGGTACATAGTATACCATATACTAGGGGCTCATAAGGCACTCCAGGATCCAATTAGAAATTTACCTAATGTACATGGAAACCATTTTAGAGAGGAAGCAGCTAGGTGGGGTACTGATTAGCAGGGCCACAGTCAGACTAAGGTCAAAAAACAGTGAAACACCAGCAAAAAGTGGGGGTACCCATGTGAAGCAGATCCTACTCTCCTACACAAGGCTTTCAGTATTGTCCTCAAATAGTTTGATTGGGAGTTCTATTCCAACTAGTACCTTGCCTTTGGCATTTACACTAGATGAAATTTCGGATGAGAAGTAAAAATGCGCTAAAGGGAAAGCCCCCGGGCCCCATGGGTTTCTGGTTGATGCCTTAATAGCCATGGCTGAGCTGTGGGCCCTAATAATACCTTGGGTTTTTAACGGACCAGCAAAAGGTGTTTCCATCTTCCTGGGCTAAGTCTATCATAGTGCATTTATATAAGAAAGGTGATAGAGCAGACCCGGAATGTTACCTTCCCATTTCCTTTCTGGATTCTTCTGCAAAACCCCTAGGCAGGGTTGTCCTAAGGAGACTAGAGGGTTAAGCAACCAATAATTCCATCTTGGCTGAGGCCCAGTATAGGTTCAGGAAGGGATTTGGGATGGTGGAGCAATGTTTAAATCTTAAACTTCTCTTTGGAAAGTATACAAAAGCAAAACCAGGAGCGCTTTAGCTGTGCTTCACTGATCTCACTAGCGTGTTTGACCTAGGACACCATTCTATACTGTGGCACACTCTGCTATCTTACAGAGCTCCCATGGAAACTGTCACCCTTCTTGCACAGCTTTATGAGAACTTCTCAACTAAAGTTCGATTTGGACTTAACAGCAAATCAATGCCTTCTTTTATAATGAGTGTTACAGAAAACAAATGATGGACGGAATGTTGACAATGCAAACATTCTCCCCTAGTCTAAAGATCTGGGTTAAATCCATCGTTCTTTTGCATGCTACTCCACGGCAGGTCGGCCCCGGGGGATGGTGTACCCGGGGCCATAATTGGCCTGAGGAGGGCGGCCACACAGCCCCCCTCTGAAAAATAAAAATAAAAAGGATGGCCAGACCCCGGGGGATGGGGTCCCCGGGGCCATATTTGACCTTTGGAGGGGGGCCACGCAGTCCCCCTCCGCACAATTAAAAAAAACAGGCTGCCAGGCCCTGGGGAATGGAGTCCCAGGGGCCAAAAGTGGCCCAGGGAAGGGGGCCACGCAGCCCCCTCCCAATTGTTTTTTTAAAAAAAAGCAAAGAAAAGGAACCGGCAAATCCCTGGAGGCCCCGCCCCCTCCCTGCACCACTGTGCAATCGTGCCACTTGGCACGTTGTAAGGTGGGGAATTAGTTCCCCTTGAATCCTAAGAGTCCCTGGGGCTATCTAGCCCACCCGGTACCTCCAGTAAGCACCACAGGGCTGTGTTGCAGAGAGGTGGTATAAGGCCACACCCCTTTTTACACCTCTCTGCAACGCAGCTCTCTGGCACTTACTGGAGGTACCTGGTGGGCTAGTTGGACCCAAGGGACCCTCGGGATTCAAGGGCAGTGAATCCCCCAACTTTAAACATGCCACAGGGTGCGCTTGCACAGTGGTGAAGGGAGTGAGCAGGGCCTGATGTGACAAGAGTAAGCTTGGGCAAAGCACTACGCTACGCTCGCGTAGTTTGTGCAACTTCGCACTTCGCGAATTGCACGTAGCACAGTGCAAACACGCGTAGCGTAGCATTGCGTAGTGCAGCGGTCATTTTTTGCTTGCTCGCTGTCCTCAACGTCAAGTTGGCGACCGCGAGCAAGCAAAATGACATCCCGGCGAGACTTTTTCCTTGTTCGCGATCAGCAACATCAAGTTCCTGATCGCGAGCATGGAAAATAAACTTCCCGGCGAGATTCTCAACGCGGGGGCGGATGGGGGTAGCGCAGATCCTGAAGGTTCAAGGTGATCTGTCAAAGAGCCAGGTCTTGAGGTCCTTTGTGAACTTGGAGAGTGTTGACGTCTGTCTGAGGTGGAGTTGGAGGGTGTTCCATGGCTTGGCGGCGAGGAATGTGAAGGAGCGACCTCCTGTTCAGGTCTGGTGGCTCAGTGGACTAATGCATCCATTGCATGGGCCTGTGTTTGACCTCATGGTCACAGGTTCAAATCCCGGCGGGTCCACTCAGCCTTTCATCCATCTGAGGTCGATAAAATGCGTTCCATTGAGATGAGTAACAGTAAACATCTGTTATTCAGTGCCAAGATGCCTCCGAGTGAACGTGCGCTTTACTAATACACCTGTTATGTCTCCTTGATGCGCCGAACTGTATCAAGGGAGAGCTGGGCTGATCGGAGGGATCTTTCTGGTGCGTGGAACGAGAGGCAGTGGTTCAAGGAGTCAGGTCTGGTGTTGTGGAGGGCTTTGTGTGCATGGGTGAGAAGCTTGTAGGTAATTCCCTTCTTGATAGGGAGCCAATGCAGTGTCCGCAAGTGTTGGGTGATGTGGCAGTGACATGGTAGATTGAGGACTAGTCTGGCGGAGGCGCTCTGGGCGTTCTGGAGTTTATGGGTGAGGTTCTTGTTGATTCCGATGTAGAGAGCGTTGCCTTAGTCGAGTCTGCTGCTGATGAGGGCGTGGGTGACAGTTTTCCTGTGTTAGAGGGGAATCCAATTGAAGGTCTTTCATAGGAATTGGAGGGTGTGGAAACAGGAGTATGAGATAGCATTATTTGGTGGTCCATTTTTAGTTCGGATTCCTGAATGATTCCAAGGTTGCGTACGTGGTCCATGGGGGATTGTGGGATCCCTAGGGCAGGGGGCCATCACGTGCCATTCCAGGCATCGGGGTTCCCGAGCTCTAAATAGGGCAGATATGGCAGATACACCACATCCTTCCCCCTCTTTTCGCACCTTGCTTTCTTCAGCTATCGGAATGGAGGGCATTTTAAGCAAATCAAGCAGAGGTTAGCAAGGATGTCATACGCCCAAAATACACTCCATGCAACTGCATCATAGGATGCCCTTTCTTTTCAATAGATTTGCAAATGATCAAACAAATTGCCTTACAAGTAAACATTATTTTGTTTACAATCACTTAGGGGTATTTATAGCATCTATCCCAAAGGCAAGACTTCTACAATGGCTTCCTCAATGGCTAGAATTGTTGACTTTTACAGATTTGTTCTCTTTCAAAAAACACTTTGTGCAAACAGCATCCATTAGCAAGGGTTTTTTCATCTTGCTTCACCTGTTGTCTTTGCTTCCTTAGCATTGGTGCGTGCACTCCTCTCACGCTGACCCCTCTTTGGCCTCCACTTCCCCTGCTTCCAAGATGGAACTCAACCCTTTTGGCAGATACTTGCTGTGAGTGCCCAAGAAGTCTTCTTTAAACCTTTAACCCTTTTACAGCGGCGCAAATTCTGCCGCGTTTCGGGCAAAATAATGAGTGGGCGTGGTTGGGACGGCCCTCGGCGGTCCTCCGCACACGCCCACCGTGGCATCGGACGGCCAGGGGCCATCCGATGCATGGAATGGGTTAATATGAGGAGCTCCTTCAAACAAAATCACAACTCATGCTTAGTCTGTTATTAACTCGTACAATAAAGCTGAGCCTCAATCTTATCTAATCTCCCATTAAAAACAGGTTTTAAGGAATAGAGTTGTGATGTTAAGATTTGGCCGCTATCCAACAAAGGATGGGACTCCAAGATGGGAACAAAATTGGCAATCACAAAATTGTAGATTATGTGGTTGTGTCAACAAAATGTTATTGCACATTGTATGCATTTGTCCCTGATTGTGTCAAGAGAGGCAATCATTGTTAAAACCCATATTTAAGGAATTAGGAGTGAGAACCTGCTACCAAGCGATTATATTGTGCCTGTAAGGGTAAATTAATATTTTAACAGCTCATTGTGTAAGTTTATCCTCATAGCTACGAATAAAATTGATTCAGGATGATGTTTTGGTTGTGTCATAGGATCGGTAAGTGGCTATGTTAGTAACCATAGCGACCTATCTTTGTAGACATTGTAACTAGTAAAATTTACCACACCTAGTTACCAAAACTGGTCAACTAATCTTGTTGATAATGTAAGAACAAAGGCACGTAGACACCGTAAGCATTTATTATCTATATATTTGAAGTTAATAAAGGGGTACCCATATCGGTTGTTTTTTAATTAAAAAAATGGTTTTGAAACAGAGGTTCCTTCACTCATGATCCTAGTAACATTCAGTTAAGCTTTGAGAAGAGGCATGAATGCAATTTATATATTACGTTACTATTCATTATTATTAGACACAATAAGTGTTTGTCCTAAATGTAGTTTGTCTTAAGGAATTGCACAAAGACATTTTAATTATTGGGTTGAGTGAGGCAGTTAAGATTGACATATGGAAGGTTTCATCATTTTAGAGAGACATGGTGAATAATTATGAAATTAAATGCTAATACTATGCTGTGAATTAAATATTGTTTTTATGATATTTTATGGGACTTCAATGGTCTATTTTGGCATGTTACTCTTGAATAATCACAAATAGTGGAGAAGTGTGGCTCAATGATTAGAGCGGCAGACCCTGATGCAGAGGTCTAGCCCGGGACCAGGGTTCAATTCCCCGCCTCGGTGGGGCTTGGGCTAAAAAATTCCACGGACCTGATAATTCTCGCCTCGGTGCCATCCCAATCATGGAGTCCCACTCTGCAACTCTGGGCAATAGCTTGCTTAATCTCCACAACAGCCCCCACAACGCTAAGGATGTCTGGTCTCCACCTTGGGGGTGCCCAGAAGTGGATGCCTCACAAGGAAAGCCAGGATGGGTTCCACAGCGGTATTTGTACAAGCGCCTTGAGACCCTTGCGGGTGGGTAGTGCGCTATACAAGTATCAATTTACATTTACAATATTTGTAAGGGGCTTGTTCAATGACTGTTTTAAGTAATCCATTGTTATTATTTTCCTTGATTGCAATGATTTTATTACTTGGACAATAAAGAATAATTTAATTTCACAACTCTCTCAATCTCTTTACTGTTCACCCAATCCACCCGAGCTCTTACACAGCACAAAAAACCAGAGGCACAGCCGTAATACTCCACAAACAGCCTGTTGTTGTATAAAAAACACAATTTACAGCCTGCAGCAAGTAGATTGAGTGCACCATGTTTTCTACGATATGTCGTGTGAGGGAGGGGTTATTGTTATGCGATTATAATGAGATAAATTCTCATGGGGTAACACTTGGAGAAAAGGGATGGGGTGCTGCATACAACTCTCGTGCAAAAATGTGACAATAGACAATGTAAGGATGACAATACTTAATAATTCTTGCAGTTTAGTAAAATGTACATTGACCTTTATATGAGCACCAGCTATATTACACATTCAATTTGTGTAGTCACTGGGAGATTAAGTGATTTGCCCAGAATCAAAGGATGTTAAGCCAAGGCGATTGTTGAATCTTGGTCCCCAGGTCCAAAATTCAGCAGTTCTGGCTGCTACACCACATCCTCTTCTCATTGATTTGGTGCGTTTTCTGGGACAGAGCCAACAGAACAGAATTACCACCAGAAGCTCACCTCGTATGTAGCCTCTTCACTTGAGGAAATAGTTAAAAATATTAATGTGAAATTGCTTTAAGCAATTAATTCTCCCATCTGTGATTTTATTGTGCACTTTAATTTTTTTTTTTTAAAAGGCACCATTTTTACTTCTTCATTAATTTTAATGTAAAGCCCTTCTCTCTCCGCTCTCTGATGTCTTTTCCACCCTTCTCCTTCGTGTTGTTTAACACTACCAACCCTCGCTGTTTTTCTAAAGTTTGTCACCCTCCCCTTGGTTTCACCCAAACCCATGCCCTCCTCCTACTCTCCAGTGTATTTCCCACCCTCATCCCTTGTGTTGCTTGACCTCACCAATTTCCTGCTATTTTTGACATGTTGAACAGCAGCATGGGCTGCTGTTGAACATGGTTTAAGATAAGTTGGTGAAATTCTTCCAATTTTTGGTGATTTGTTGAAATGCCACAGCTATTAGTAAATCAATTATTCTAATATTACTGGTGCAATGTTCCCAGATGGGAGATAAACTTCCTAAGAAAATATGAGATAGAGAGAAAGGGTGAGTGGAAGAATAAAGCATGGTGGTATGCTGTTTGCTACAATCATAGACTGGACACTACTTTTGTTTATCCCTTAACTTTAGCTGTTACACGACGAGAGTTATGGAACCCAGTTACAGAATTTTTTGACGTTAGTGCCCGTACCTCTCTGTCTTTGCTCCCGTTTCAGCAAGAAGTTTCTAAACCTCCATGAATTCATGTTCTCCTTAATAAGGTACTTCTTTTATGTTCTTATTTTCTTCAATTTTGCTATTGATTATATTGTATTTTTCATATTCCGTTTTACATTATTTACCTCATACCAATTGCCAGTTTTTGCTTATACTCTCTCTTATTTTGTGATATTTTATTGTATAACTTATATTATGATATTGTCATTACATAACTAGCTATTTTTCCTGTATTCAACTGTTTTTCTTTTCTTTCTTTTTGTTTCTTCTATTTTTCTCTCTGTAATTTGTAATATTTGAACATCTCTCATTTCAATAAACATGTTTGAAACTAGAACATGGTTTAAGGTAAAATAAATAAAGCCCTTTGATGCGGTCAATGCTGTCCATGTCATAATGATTTCTTTACTTTAAGCCATGTTGCTCAGCAGCTCATGCTGTTGTGTAATATGTAAATAGAAACATTGACAAAGCGAAAAGTTTGTATAAACTTTGTCAATGCTAGTTAATATTTTAGTACTTAACCAATCTGCTCGGAACTTTCAAAGTCCTATTTTTAATCTACAAATGTTGTTATGGAAGTTGCCTTTCAGATTTATTACCCAAAACCAAATTATAAGTGAGCCAAATACGTTTTTTCAATTGTTGCAAGTAATACCACTATGTTGCAGTACCATGAGCTCAGTAACAACTAATACCAGAGCTGAGTTTGGGTTGGGAATGGGGATTCTGTTATAATGAGGAGAGCTACATTAATGGCATATGAGCCTATGTTTGCTATAATCAAAAAACATTTCTATTTTACATATAGGCTCTATACCACCTCCTCAAATTAATATAAATATTCTTTCTAGGGAAATAAAGTTATTTTCTACCCTTCTGGATTGGAGGACATTACTTGCTTTCCCACCATTGCATATCAAAAATATTTCCCAAAATGATATCTGCTGACTTTGCTGCAGTTCACAGACATTGTGTATTAGAACATAAATGCCAGCTCCAAAGAGCAATAACATTCAAAGTTTATTCAAATGTTCTCATGCCTGTAAATAGTTTGTTACTGTTGAAAATGTCCCTTTCTAGGGTGCTTTGCCTCAACTTTTCTACTTTTGTCCCTCCTGATTTTGCGCTGATCTTAGTGCTAGACTTATTACTTTTATCGCTTTTGCCACTGCAATTTAGTACCAAAGCGCTTTGCTTGTCATATACATACTTGTGATAGGTCAATACTTGATTGGCTGATTTGAGTTGGCTTCTCGCATTGGATTGACAAGAGGGATCTGATTGAAGGCGATTGAGCTGTATTTCCTATGTGCAGAAGAGTGGCAGCATAGGTTTTGATATCGATGAGTTAGTAATGGAAAATCCTCTCCGGTGGTATGAGTGGACTCGACATTACTAACATGGAAATATCACCTTTGCGAATGTGGGTATTTCGATGCTCAAGTCTCTCTGTCCCTGTCGGCCAGTCTCCACTTCACATCTGGGTGCTGGGGAGACAGCTACATCTGTGCATTTTTGATAGGCAGGTATAAACTAGGGGCTCAAGGGAAACTGCAGACCTCTGAATCCGAAGGGCCTTCCTGGGATGAATAAGACGGATTGGAATTGACACCTGCATTCCAAAGGGGCAGGTTTCTGGCCCCACGAAAGATACTGATCAAGCCTCCTAGGGTAGGAAAGCAGACAAGACAACATTTAGAGAGGGCTTGTGCATTTTAAAGGTGGCCTTTTGAACTGATCTCATCTTCAAAGCCTGTTGGGTATAACTACTGGGGCTCTGTCCTCGGGATTTAGAGACACGTGAGGGTTTGTAACCATACTATGCTGATATGATGCTGGCACATCAACAAGAGCAACCTATGGGGTAGGTGGGATTGCAACTGAATTATCTGCAGACTTGTAGTGGCTTGGGGCTTGTTGTGTTCTAGGATGGGGACTATCACTTGGTGGATTTTGCTGGATTTTGTTGGCCTGCAGCTAATTGCCAGCTGTTGTGGCTTGGGTCCCAATGCACTCCCTAGGACAGGTTGGCTGGCCTCCTATCCACGTGATCTGTGGGACAGAAAGAATCTCCCCAACTCCATGAGATCATGAGGACCCCACAGAGTGCAGTGGAAATGGGTGGAAGTGATTGTCGGTTCGGACAAGGATTGACCCAACATATGCCGTGATCACATTGTGCAGAGAAGTGTGCTCGTAAATATAAGTGGCCCACCCGAGGTGTCATACCATGAGGAGTTCAAGGAGTGTGGGGGAAGTTCCCTGAGTGTGAGGGATCTGAGTTTACAACGGGAAACCTGCACTAGCTCACAATTCATAGTTTATGGTTTCCGAGGGGTGTTGGGGGGATTTTGCTGAGTCCATGGAACACTAGCTGGAAACCTAGACTGTCTCCATCCTCCAGATTGGAAGGACAACAGTGCCTGACATTGCAGCCTAGATCCAAGGTTGCCGACTCCCTCTCTCCAGATCCATGACACAAGGTACTCTGCAGTTGAGAACATCATGACTGGACCCAGGGAGCTGCCTGGAACAACTGCAGCTCACACCTCCGGTGGAAGGGAAACATTTCTCCAATTTGGAAGAGCACCTGCTTCCATTGTCGCTGTCTTTTGCCTACGTGGGGATAGTGATCCCACATTCGTGAAGGTGTCGCTGGGTGCCTGGAGGTCTAACCTGGATGGAAGAAAACACGTAACTGTTTCCTTCTGCTTTAGGTGGTCCTGACAATCTAATCAAAGTTTCACCAGAAGGTGCAATGTTTTACTGTTGGCTGGTGTAATACGAGTGGCTGAGGGGTTGGATCACGAAGCATAGTCAGAACCTGTGATTGCTTGACCATTACAACTGTACTGGGTATGCAATATTGTGAATGTCAAATTTCATGCTAATGTGGTAGCAGGACAGTGAAATAACTCTGAGCAGCCTTCTTCTATGTTTCTGTTGCTGTTGAGTGAATACCTATGACTAGTACATAAATGCTTATACCGTTCTGCTGCTAATGGAAAAGTTTGACAACTGCATATAACTGTAAAATATATAATCAATGTGTATGTTGTTTTTGAATTTCAATGTGTGTTTAATACAAAGACCAGTGTTTTATACATACATTGCGGAGTCTTTTTGTAGTGTACTCAGTGTGTTGCAGGGATGATGTTGTGCCAACACTTTACACTTTGACCCTGATGCTAACCCATACTGCTCTGTGCCAAGGTACGTAAGGGTGAACATGGGTTATCGGACAAGTGTCTCATACTCATCCTATCTAGGACGATGGATTCTCCCAACCCTGCACACCAAGAACCGCTGAGTTTAACAGGTACCCAATGGATAAATTATACAAAAGATTGGTAAATAGAGCAGTTATTTAGGGTGGTGAGGAGATTCAAAAGCAGCAATGCTCACTTTAAGTTCAATAGAAATGTTTGCTGTTTTCATTGGAAAAATAGTGATGAACAGAATTTGGCATGAAGTGAAAATTCAGAATGGCTCATAGTTAATTTTGGTTTAGTAAAAAGGTTCAGTTCTGTTTTTATAAAATTTGCTTTACAAAAAAAGTGTTGAGAGGTCTTCAAAGGGAGTTAATTTTATGCGTACACTTATTTTGTGAAATGCGTTTGCTGGCATCCCATATCACTTTTTTTTTAAACCTGAGAATAACATCGCAATAAACTGGAAGGATACTAGTTCGTGCAGAAAATGCCTCTTGGAGAGATGGTTTCTGAAAACATCGATCTCCTGCTAGTATATTCTAAGATGTGAATGCGAGGTGTGCACTCAGGTGGAAAAAAAATGTAAGAAAATTGCACAATGTGAAATTTCAAGAAATTTCTTAAATTTCGAATAAAGCAACATTCAGTAATTTCGTCAGCATAATTACATTTTCTCCCAGGCCTAGTTCTTTCACTACAGAGACTAGTGGACGTTTATGGCTGGTCCCAACAGATTTTTGGTGTGAAAGGGCTGGGCCTGCAAACGGTTACTGAGAATGGCGTGATCCGAAATTATTTTGCTGAAGAATATAGCTATTAAAAAGTAAACAGTGGTAAGACGATACACCTGAATTTGAGAAGGGCAGTATCGTAAATCCTCTGAAAAGCATCTATTGAGGATTATTTCCATTTTACCATCTTAAAAGTCTCCGCCAGACAAATTACCGCAAGCAGATTGTAGGAATTATGGGGCATATTATCAAGCCAGGCGATAAAATTATCGCCGCTTTAGCGGCGCTAAAACGGCGATAATGGGCTTGATAATATGCTCTATGGAATTCCAATTGAAGCCCATGTTAGACGTCCTTCACATCTAAGATGGGCTTCAATTGGAATTCCTTAGAGCATATTATCAAGCCCATTATCGCCGTTTTAGCGGCAGTTTTCTGCCGCTAAAGCGGCGATAATTGTATCGCCTTTCCTTGATAATATGCCCCAAGGTGCGATGTTTATTCCTCTCCAGAAATTATACTTGTGGTGGCAATTAAATTGCTGCTGCTTTTCAGAGAATTCTCTAAATTATAGATATGAAAGTTCTGGAATGCAAAGACAAGTTGAGTTGATCTTCTCATCTGTTAACATTTTCTATGCTTGTAAAGGCAAACATGTCCTTTATGGAGGGCTGCAGTGGAAAATGTGCCCTATATGTGGTTTCCCCTCCTCGTTTGGAGTCCAGCCGCAGAGCTTCAGCTGAATTGTCTTGAGAGATATCTTTCAAGTCTGCCTAACCCCAGAGAATTACCATCATGATAATCCCAGCCCTATTTACGACCTGGAATCATATCATAAAGAGACCCAATGGCTCGGCTTTGATACGAGGGCCTGCTTTGTTGGGTTTTTTAGGTCTCGCAAAGGGCAGCGCATGCGCTGCCTCTCCGAGGCATCAAGTAATTAGTATGTTGGGTGAAACTCCGCCCACTGCCCAGTATTTCTGTTGCTGCTTGCCATTAGTTTAACCTTGGCATAGCCGTTGTCATCTGGCTTTTTAGTGGCTGTTGATGTGAGACTGACTTCCGTTTAGTCCAGAAGCAGCAGCGCCTAACTACTGTTTTGGTCCGCTTGTATGTTTAATGTATTGCTGTGGAGAACTCTTTTATACGATTGTTGCAGCGACGCTTTCAGACCCCTCCCACCTCCCCACACAGCATGCCTAAGCGCCTTTATTTATTTCATATCAGCGGCGCTTTCAGACCCCTCCCGCCTCCTCCAAACAGCATGCTGAAGCGCCTTTATTTATTTCAAACCAGCTGCGCTTTCAGACCCGACCCGCCTCCCCATACAGCATGCCGAAGCGCCTTTATTTATTTCAAACCAGCGGCGCTTTCAGACCCCTCCCGCCTCCCCATACAGCATGCTGGATCCGTCCCACCTCCTCCACACAGCATGCCGAAGCGCCTTTATTTATTTCACATCAGCGGCGCTTTTCAGAACCCTCCCGCCTCCCCACACAGCATGTCGAAGCACCTTTATTTATTTCAAATCAGCGGCGCTTTCAGACCCCTCCCGCCTCCCCACACAGCATGCCGAAGCGCCTTTATTTATTTCACATCAGCGGCGCTTTCAGATCCCTCCCGCCGCCTCCACATAGCATGTCGAAGCACCTTTATTTATTTCACATCAGCGGCGCTTTCAGACCCCTCCCGCCGCCTCCACAGCATGTCGAAGCACCTTTATTTATTTCACATCAGCGGCGCTTTTAGACCCCTCCCGCCTCCCCATACAGCATGCCAAAGCGCCTTTATTTATTACAAATCAGCGGCGCTTTTCAGACCTTGGTGAAGCGCCTTTATTGTTGCAGCAGACCATTCGCGAAACTTTCGGCCGCCCTCCTCTCTGTGTCAGCTCCACGTCATTCTCCAGACAAACATCACAAACATGGCAGAGCGGCGAACGACAGAAGAAACGGACGCAGGTAAACAGACCCGCTCCTTTCCTCATGCATGTTCACGGGTGGTTGTTTACTGAACAATGCACTTTAAAAACTTGTAAAACCATGTAAGGGCTGCGCTTGTTCTATTCGTCACTCTTAACTTCTTTCAACCTCTGTTCTTAAATCACCCCCTTTCCATGTAATCCTACCCCTCAGGCACGCAACGCCCATTGGGCTCAACAGGCTTCAGCACTCCGCCCCTCTCCCCCCCCCCCACCCCGTCGTGTCAGCCCGAGCTGAGATAGCTTCGAAGGCGCACACACAGACAGTTTTTAAGCTGCCAGCCGCACCTGAGTACTTCACAGGTCGTTAAAAGACCATTCAGTTATTAACGAGGTTTTGTTGTTTTATCACTGGCTTCTGTCCTGTATGTGTGTGACACGTCTGTGTGTGTGTGTGTTCTGCATATGTTTGAGCTTCTGGTGTGTGTTTGCGTGTATGTTACCTTGTGTGTTTGCGCACCCGCCTGTATGTATGTATGTGCGGGTGTCTTGTGTATATGTTTGAATGCATTTGCTTGCAGCTGCTGGCAGTAACCTCGCGGGCAGGCAGCAGCGACAGACATGATGAAGAGCAGAGCTCATCGACAAGCCTGCGGGCCGCCAACGTGTCCCATCCAAAGTTAATCGCCATGCACTTCAAGATTTCATATCACGCTTTTGGCTCACCGCTGCCACTATCAGACTTCTAAAAAAAAAATATATACATATATATATATATATATTTTGACCCTTCGCCATCCTACATATTTTTGAGAATTCCCTTTCTAAGCTACCTATTTAATAAATCCCATTCCTTGTTCACCTGTCCCCTTGTAATATGTGCTAAATTGCAGTACAAACATTTTTTAGTTTGAAATCTCTTTAGTTATGCAGATTCTGTTACTTTCTTACATGTAGTCAAGGAGCACCTGAGCTTCCTAGTACAGCTAGAGCAACAAAAAGTATATATATTTTTAATTATTTCACCGCATACTGATTTATTTAGCTTTTGCCATTTCCAATACAGCGCCTTAAGTGAGTCGCTCCTTCACACTTTCTAAGCTTCCCGCTACATTCCATCATTATTTTATGAAACACGAGCTCCCTATTTTAGGTTGGAAGCGTTTTTCATTGCTCTGTTTTTAAGTTGCATTCTTTTCCTGCCCTTTTGGACTGGTTTGACCTACCAAGTCGGTGATTAAGTATCCCCGCATGCTGACTTGTGGATCCCGGCTGTGACACAAGTCCACCTTTACCAGCCCCCCTTGGATAACTTCAAAACGTAAGTTATTGTATATTGTTTTCAGGACATTTTTTTTACACAGTCTGTAAATTATTTATACATGTGTCCTCCTTTGGGCTGTCTTTTTGTTAGCGTTTTGGTACATTGAGACTGCACCAGTAAAATTAAACGTGCACTAGAAATCTTTCTAAGCATCGTGGCACTTATTTATAGCTTTTGCCTGCGCCACACATCTTCGTGGTGTTTAAAAGATAAGTGTGCCAATTACGGTTTCGGAACCCGTCTTTTTCCCAAAATACATCGCTCTCTAAAAAAAAAAAAAAATTCCCTTCTTTCTTTTTGAATTATCTTGCTATAGCACACACAACATATAATTTTTCACTAAGGTGAGTTTTTCCACACCAGCAAAAGGCGGTGGTATAATGTAGCATGTGTTCTACTGGAAATAGGCAGACAGGGCCACCATTAATTACAAATACGTAAGACACCACATAAATCCAATCCACACCACAGAATTCCACATCATGCCACAAAATTCAACAGCACACCACATAATTAAACTACACTACATACCACTCCACAACCCAACCATATCACATAATTACACTTCGTGACACAATCCCACTCCGCATAATTCCAGTACACTCACAAGTCACAACCACATAATTACTATCCACATAATTCCACTGCACACTATGACACACAATTTTCACACAAATACACTGCATACCACACAATTCACCCTAAATTCCACAACGAACAATTCCAATTCAACACACATAATTCCACTCGAAACCACATACATCCAATCCACTCCACTCCAAACCAAAACACATACATAAAAGCCATTGCCATTTACAATGCCAATAGCTCTAACTCTCGCAAATGCGAGACCTATTGCATTGCAAATGCTTGTTTTGCATTTGAGTGCTCGAAGCGCATAAAAAATCACGAGAGCTGTGATCCTGACCACAATGAACATGAAGTCAATGGGCTGGGTCAGAAGCATTATTAAAAAAAATCATATATCTATACTGATGGACCTGCAGCTAGTGTCAACGTCTTATAACAAAAATAGGGCACACACTCTGAAAGAAAAACAAACACAAATTAAAATAATATTCACATTACAGGCGAACCCCTCCTTTCCATTTCAACGTGAGGCAACCCAGGGTCTGTGCAGTAGAGGGTAAACATTTTTTAGGATTGGTGTATTTTTGATAATATTAAAAATCCTTTGAACATTGTTCCCAAACAAATTCTGCCCACTTTATATATGACCTCAAGTTACTACATATAACATGGAATATCTCCTAATTAATGCATGAAATGCACACAGCACAAGTTGGAAACAGTGAGCAAGGATTTCCTTTCTCTATTTCCAACTTCGCTGTCTAAATTTCGTGTATTAATGTAGAGAATTTTCCAGATATATTTATGAACTTTTGACACTTTAAACGCAAAAAAGAGGTACTGGCTATGTGCTGAGCCAGCTGTTCGTTATGGGGTCACAACTTCTTATGCCTATTTTTTAGGTTGAGCCTGCAAAAAGTGCGCATGTGCTGCCGTTGATGACCAATTGAATAGAAAAAAACAGCAAAAAAATATTTAAAAAGGGGCTTTCAGCCTGCCTGCTACTTACCATTTGTTGGCATCATTCACACTCTTCTTTGCTGCATTCTAATTCAGCAGCACATGGCTGGCGTCACTAACAGCAGAACTTAGGGGCATATTTACAAGGAAATTACGAAGCGCGGAGCTGCAGCAAATTTTGCAGTGCCACGCTCCGCCATTTCCAAAACACTGGGATGAGCCTTAGTTACAACAATACGCGTACTCCTTTGTTTTTTCCTAGTGCTGGAGCCAAAAAATGCTTCATAGAACCAACAGACACCCTTGCGCCATAGTGCAAGGGTGCCTGCATTGCAGGGAATGTGTCCTTTTCTGCACATTAACAATCAACATTGGTGATTTGTTACTTCCTGAATGTAGCACACAAAGCAGGAGCAAATCAAAATTATTTAATGATTGTTTATGCACAGGAAGGGACATCCTCCAGCACAAAGACAATAATTAATGGCATTTTGTTCTTCCTATTTTGCAGCACACATATAAAAAGCAAAAACAAGAAGAAATAAAAGTATTTCTACTGGTTGTGCCATTCTAATGCCTGTTATTGCACGGTGTTAGTTTTTGGTGCGGCCTCAGATTTACACTTCCTTGTAAATCTGGGTCAGTGTGAAAAAAACAATGCCCATAGCGGCACTCATTACACGCCCTTTTTCACGAAGATACCAGCTTGAAAGGGCACCATATTTACAAAGCAGTGTTAAGTAACGCAACTTTGTAGATATGGAACAGTGCAGTGTGCCACCAGAACACCAGTAAAAGTGAAGTTCCAGTGGCACAATCCCCTTGTAAATATGCTCCTTTGTTTCTCTGTGTGGAGCATGCACCAAGTACAGATTGATTTAACTTAATTAGGGTCTGTCTGCTGCTCACACTGTGTTTAAGGTACTATTTCTTTTTTTGCACTTTTATATGCTGTACTCAACCCACAGGTATTGGAGCTCTTTACATGAGCACCAGTTACATTGCACAAGGATATGTTCATTTTTTTAGGCACAGGATATTAAGTGATTTGGCCAGAATCACAGGATATTAAGCCCATGCCCACCCTACTAGTTTCTCTCGCCTGCTGCCTTATCCCCCCTCCCCTTCCCTGCCACTGCTGATCTTCCTTTTTCGAAGGGCCTTATGTTGACCTGTTGCCTTTCCCACTCTGTACCGATTTAGGCAGATAATGTTATGGGACCACGGTGAGGATAGAATTATTTAACCAAGATCATACATGTGAGATTTTTAGTCCCGCATATAAAAGGAATTGGTATATACCAAGTAACCTGAGTGTTGGTCATTTTTATTCCCCATAAACTTTGAGACGGAGAACATGTCTGCTGGGATTGGAACCTAGGACTTACACGCTGCGCGCAGATCTGGTATTTTTTGTCACTTTTCATGTACATTTCTGTTGATGAGTAAAATATTGGGAAGATTTTCTAGTCAGCCTTTTGACTGTGCTGTCAAGAGAGAATCTGCCCTACCAGGAGTCAAACTCATGGCTTCGACTTCTCACAGATCAGACATGTGTGGCACCTGTTTATGTGCAATATTCTGTTCGGATTGTGAAGCGAGTCTTCCAGCTGTGGGGTTGAAAGGGACAATCAGTTCTGCTGAGATTCGAATCTGTGACTTGCAGGCTGCTCAGACTTCTGATGGGGCAGATTTACGAGGAAAGCGACTCAGTGCGTGCTGCAAGCCATTTGGCTACGCCCCACTGAGTCACTATCAAAGCACAGGGGTGCGACATATTTACAACAATATGTCACAAACTGCTGCCATGCGCCGGCACAAGCACCCTTGCACCATGGTGCAAGGATGCCTGCGTCTTGGGGAGATTGTTTTTGTTCAGGAAGGTTTCCCTTCCTGCAATGCCGTTTTTCAACTTCTATTTGTGCAGTATTAGCACATATAGAAGTTGAAAAACGTCAATGTTTCAATTATTGTTTATGTCCAGGAAGGGACAACTTCCTGAACATAAACAATCATTAGAGGTGATTTCCTCTTTTTATGTATGCTGCAAAATGCAGCACGCATAGAAAGAAGAAAAAAACAAGGAGAAATTAACATGTTTCTCCTCGTTGTGCCTCCCTATGCCTCCCCTGCGGAGGCGTAGCATTCACACGCATTTCCAGATTTACGATTCCTCGAAATGTGTCTGGTTCCATGGGTGTTGTGTGGGTACATCCACAGCAACACCCATAGAACACCCCTTTCACGCAAAGTGCTGCGTGCAAAGGGGCCATATTTACAAGGACAGGAAAAGTCACGCAGGGTGGCTTTTCCTGTCTTTGTAAATATGGAGCAGTAAAATGCGACACAGATACGTCACAAAAAGTGAAGCACCGATGGCGCAAGGGGCTTGTAAATCTGCCCCCTGATATTTCCCCCACCTTTCGGTTAACATTTTGTGTAGTGAGTTAACCCTTATTTCGATTCGATATTTTATTAAAAATTCTACTGGCTTCATTCAAAGACACATTTAGAATAGCCAAAGTCAAAATAAATAAAATGTATGTATTTGTGTTTACGTTCAAGAATTGTATCCCATATATATAGTGATAGTGAGACCCCTAAAAGGACAATTATTGGAAAAGCCAATAGGTATAGCCTAAGTGAAGACAACATTGACAAAGCCAAATAGTAAAATAAATAAAGTGCTTTAAAGCGTCAAGCGTCGTAGCACTTTTAATGTTTTACTTTTAACCATACTGCACAGCTGTACACATGGAAAAAACGCTGACAAACCCTAGTGATCTCGCAAAAGCGAGACCTATTGGCTTTGTCAGTGCTTTTTTCTGCCTGCGACTTTCATGCAGGTCAAGACAATCCAGGGCAAGAAGAAAAGGAGCAAAACCCCTGATACACTTGAGGAAAAATAAGCGTTTCAGGAACTTTGATTAGTTATTTTTCAGAAACAAGACCCACGTTTGCTTATTGAGTAAGTGAACGTTTCAGCCAAGTGTTCTCTCGCCATATTCGATGGCAAAAACTCAATTTCAACACGGCGAGACGAGACAAAAATTCAATTATGCACAATCACCATCGTCCCATCCACCAGTTATATCTGTTCAGAAAATGTTCAACTCTGCTGAGTTGGAATGGGGTGAGCTGCCTTTCGTTTATCAGCACAAAGTAAAATGGTCTGAGACTCCTCAACTGAAAAACACATGAAAAAATCCTTGGAACAAACCACCTCAACTGACCAATGCAAATGGATTCCCTAGTGTGAACAGCTTAATGCAGGGACGTGTTCAGAACAGCAGGGGCTGCACTCTGCCTTGGGTTCTTGATAAGTAGGAAGGAATGGAAAAGGCAATATGTTATAATTACCAGAGGAGCAGTACTATTTTTACAGCAGACGTAGCGTGTCCATTATCCAGCCACTGCTGCTAATGCACAGACAGCAGTACACTTTACGCATCACTCCAGCGACAGTATGCCCTGGCTCCCGCACCACCACCGCTGCCAATTCCTGCCTCGCTGGCCCCACACTGAGATGGCTTCTTTCAAACACAGTTAGCGGCCAATTAGAAACTTTCCATACGTTTAAAAGCTCTGATTACTAGAGGCGAATAGCATAAGTAAATGCTTTGGGGTATTTTTTAAAGGATTTATTCAATTTCTCAGAAGAAATAAGATGCAATGTTTGAAGACCGTCAGGAGTTTACTGAGATGAAAAGGAAAATGCTTCTGAAGGGCTTTTTGGCCGAGGAACTGAACTTAATAAAGCCTTCAGGGAGTTCTAACCAAAGGTAAACAGAAACTTGAGGTTTCACGGATTATGTTGCAATTTTCTAGAAGAGTTTTGCAGGAGTTTAGGAAACTGATTTTAATCCTGAAACAAGCTACTGTATCAGGGACGCAAGTAAACATGGACTAATGCCAATCCTTCTTTGAGGCTTACTGGTAACACCTTAGGAGAATGAAAACAACAAGGATATAACTTTGTCTCCTGTGTGAACATCCTGTATAGAATCACACTGCTTCACCATAAATTGATGCAGTTTCCAACCTGCTAAAACCAGTGTTTACCCTCATTCACAATTGGGGCAATGCAGAATGTCTGCAAGAAATTGGGCTATAAATTGAGAGGGGCAAGAGCTCCACTCAAATAATAAACACAATCTGTGTCAGGGTGAACCACAAAAATCACTAAATCAACCTGTGCTTAACTTAAAGGCAATGTGTAAAGTACTCATGCAGCAGTGAAACATTAATACATTGAAAACACTGCACAAGAACAAAAAAGGCACAAAGCGTTGAGAACATGCCTATGCGAGATCTGTTTGCTTTGCCAATGGTTTTTTGGACATGCTGCACAGCCAGAGGCTGCAGTGCAACAAGGCTGAAAATAAAGGAAAAAAAGCTCAATGACATGGTTAACATTGTCCATGTCATATCTTGAAGGTGGCTAGGATTCTGTATTTTGTGCATGACTGTGTAAAGCTGTAGAATTAAAAACTCATAGGTTGTTACTCAATGATTTTGCTACCATGGTTATTGCAAATGCACGCCTCCTGTGATGCGACAACTTTTCAAGGTGTCGGAAAAGGCAACTGCACACCTGAAAGATAATAAGATGTTTATTTTTATCAAATGTCTTCAAAATTCAAATTCTCATAGCAGTGTGACTATGTGGCTGTCAGATAAGAGATTCTTAAATACGAACAGTATCAAGGTAGGTATTCTGCATTTGCTGTGAGCTCGCCTGTCTGGCAGTTTTTTGATCAGTCAACCTTTGTATCTCACACTATCTGGAAGTAGCTCTGCACATCTGACTCACTTTCTAAAGCGACTTTTCAGCCTCTCATGGTCAATGATTGCAGCAGAACATCAGCAACCAGCATCTACCAGGCTTGTTTGGAAATGTTTGCCACATGGGATATTGCACCTATCACTTTTGTGCCTTCAAGTGTTTGCAATGTTACACGAAGTACCTTATAAAACTCCAAAATCGATAGTAAATAAATTAGTCAGAGTAAAAGCAGTAAGTCTATCATCATAGGGCAGTGAGGCCAGGTGTGTGGCGGTATCGCAGTAGTCTTTTGTGTGTCCGTCAGTATCAGGGCAATGAGTTGAAGTGTCTGCAAACATCAGGGCAATGATTCAGTTTATCTGTCCTCATCAGGGAGTTGAGTCTCTGTGACTGTCAGTATCAGGGCAACAAATGAAGTGAAGGGCAGTATTTATCCAGTCAGATTGGGTTTATTAGCAGTAAGCCGTTGTGTCAGCATTAGGGCAGTTTGCGTGTGCATGTGTGTCTGTCAATATCAGGGTAGCAAGTATGTGTGTGACAGTGTCAACTGTGGGTATGCTAAGCTGTCAAAACACTGAGCGTTTCACTTATGAGAAGGGACGCATCCCTGAGCATCATCGTGGTGACTGAGCAACTGGTGTCCTCAGAACAGTATCTGCCTGGAAGGACCTCTATAGTCACCTGTGCTGACAATGTAGCAAAACCCATCCCAATGCAATAGTGTCCTTTGACTGGGGAGGAATTGATGGAAAAAAAGAAGTAGCAATTTCTTCAATTAATACCAGTTGATTGTTGAGGCAGAACTGAGAATCTATGCAGAAATGGTTGGAATCCCATAGCAAGGTGTCTGTAAAAATCGGAGCACAGCATGGAGCCTGGACTAAAAAAGAGGTGCTAGAGCCTAGTAGAATGGCCCAGCCCTCTAAGAGAAAAGACAAGCAGACTAGGGAACCAGCTGCTAATCAGACACCAGACCCATCTCATCAGGGGGAAGAAGAGTCAGCTCCAGAGGGAATCCAGCTTTAGGACCTGGAGCCTTACCAGGCTGAGCTTTTGGGTCAGGGGGACCTCTAAGGAAGAGCTGTGCCAGGTGCAGAAGACCTGCCCCATTCTTGATAGCCTGCAACAGCAAGCTGCTGTACAGGGTGGTGGTGGTGTCAGGGGTTCCCACAGGACCTATTGGAAGTAGGGAATCCTGTACACTGAGACTAGAAACCCCAAACCTGGTGCCATTAGGAGAGTGGTAGTACCTCAGGCATTTAGAGAATTCCTCCTAACTTTGGCCCATGACATTCCCCTAGCTGGACACCATGGTCAGACCAAAACTTGAACAAGGCTAGTCAGCCATTTCTACTGGCCAGCAATGCACCAGAAGGTGAAAGAGGTTTGTAACTCCTGCCCTACCCGTCAAGCCACTGGCAAGACAGGTGGGCACCCAAAGGCCTCCTTAATTCCACTCCCAGTGGCTAGGATAAACTTTGAGAGGCTACGGATTGACATCATTGGTCCCCTTGACCCTCCTACAGCATCAGGAAATAGATATATCTTAGTGATAGTGGATCATCCCACCAGGTATCCTGAACCAATTCCCCTTAGGACTAAACTGCCCCTGTGGGGGCTAGGGCCCTCATTGGTACCTTTACCAGAGTGGGCTTCCCTAAAGAGGTGGTATCAGATAGAGGTAAAAACCCCATGTTTAGTTACCTGAAAAACATGTGGAAGGAGTGTGGTGTGACCCAGAATTTCACTACCCCCTACTATCTGCAGTGTAAGGGCCTTGTTAAAAGATTCAACAAGACCATGAAAGGTATAATTGGTGGACTCCCTGAAAAGCTCAAGAAAGGTATAATTGGTGGACTCCCTGAAAAGCTCAAGAGGAGATGGGATATCCTACAGCGCTGCCTGCTTTTTGCCTTTAGGGAAGTGCAACAGAAGGGAGTGGGGCTCTCCCCATTTGAACTTTTGTTTGGTCCTCCCATTGTGCCTTGTGGAGGAGGATTGGGAGAAATCTCTTGTTGAACCTAAACAGGACGGTTGTATGATGGTACAATGCTTGCCTCTACAATGCATGCCTAAACCACGTGATCTCAACCACGATAGCGTCTTTATCACGCATGCCTTTGCCACGCAATTTAGTGGCAAATACATGATTGGAAAGGGGATATCTAAGGTAAAGAATGCACCCATGCCCCAGCCCTAAAAACTGACCATTTTCCACCTCCGAGCCCTAAAAATTGTCCCACTCTTTAAAAGTAACCTCGACCACAGCCCCCCGCCATGAGGTCTAAAAACTGACCCCTACCCCTGAAAACGACGCCAACCCCCCTTCCCTATAAACAACCCAAACCCCTAAGCCCTAAAAACTACCCCACCCTGAAAATCTACTCCCAATCCCCCAAACCCAGCCCCAACCCCACTTACCTGACCCCATCCTCTCCTGATCCTTAGTCTTTCTGTGCTTGCCCATTCCAGCATCTAGACCATGCACTGCCTTAACTACCATATGCCTGGTTAAGGCAAGCATGGTTTGGCTTGCAGGGAAACAGCACACATGGCTCAGTCAGTGTTATTAAGGCCATTTGCCAAACACAACATAGTGGACTATGTCTTTGGCCTCCCCTCCATGGCTGAGTACATGGAAAAAACAAGCAAAAATATTGAATCCAGCCAAGAGCTCTAGAAGCACTGGTATGACCAAAAGGCTGATATGGTGGAGTTTTAACCAGGCCAGAAGGTGTGGGTTTTGGAGCCTGTGGCGCCTAGGACCCTCCAAGATAAGTGGAGTGGGCCCTACCATATCCTAGAAAGAAGCACTGGTTTTGCCCCCCCGATACTCCTCACCAAGGCTATGCACTCTGTCATTACAGGCTGTGTGTCTTGGTGCAGAGGAATCCGGAGTCAACATGGCACACAGCCCTGTGTGCCATGCCTCCCATACACTGCATGGGAAATAGGTAAGACACCCGTACTGCAGGCCATTAGCCCTAATGCAGGGTGCCCTATATCCAATGCTTGGGCAGATCAGCCTTTGCAGCTATGCCTCTACATTGTCCAGTCCATCTGGAATGTTGTAAGCAAGTGCACAGGAAAGCCATGAAGCGTACATGGGATGGATACTTGTCAACACGAGTTTCCTATCTCCATGATGGCTTGTCTGATTTCTAAGGTGTTTGGTACCAAACATCTTGTCTTAATATTCAGTGATGCCAGTGTTGGATTTACTAATACACTCAGACAGGAGCACCTTTTTATAGGGTTCCCTGAACACCTACCAAGCACGGGTTTGGTTCCTGACATGTTTTTGCCAGCCTGCCACTGCAAGACATGTTTCTGACCTGATGGGGTGCGAGCCAGTACTCTCAGAGAACAGAGACAAAGTCTACTCAGGGCAGAGGTGCTTCACACCTACTCCAGGACAGGATGGCTTCCCTAGGTGGGAAGCTTCAAAGGCAATGCTGCCTTTGAAATCCAACCCAGGAACCTCCAGATAGTGGGGAAGGCCAGGGCAACTTTCCTCTTCCACTTTTGGCTGGTGTAAAGGTGGGAAAATAATTAGAATTAAAGGAGGGTACCCACTTAGCCTACAACATTCCTAGAGTGAGGCAGGTGAGATGATACCCTCTCCTGAAATTCCACCATCTTGGGATGGTGAGAAAACCTTTTATCAGTGCTTGGGTAGAGCCTCTTCTTACACTAGAGCATGCAGACACTCTAAAGGTAAGTAGCCCATTGGCCGCTACCTTTCTCCCATTGTAACACCCTGAAATGCAACATTTAGGTGACACCCCAAGACAAGAACATTAGAATTGATGGACAAGAGAAGACCAGGACAAAGAAGACGCACTGCTCGAGTCCTAAAGCCCTGCTGCAGAAGAAAAAGGTGCCGTACCCTGTTTGCTGTTCCCAGGACTCCACATTTGCTGCTACTGTGTCATCCTGAAACCTTGAAAGAACTCAAGAACATTGGAGCACCTCCAGCTTTCAAGAAATTACAGTGAAGCTCCCTTGGATTGAAGGTATCACTCCTCTGCACACCGCAGGCACAGATCCCATGAAGTCCAATTTGTTGACGTGCTGCTCCCCAATGACCTCGACACAGTACTGAAGTGAGAAAAAGAGCAACAGCTCCGGAAGATTATATTTTTCTTCCAATCAGGCTTGGAGACACAAGGACCCACCAGAGAAGCAGAGTACGAATACCCGGGGCATTGGACCCTCATCGGCAAACACCAAGAATTGGAGTCCACTTCGGACTCTCAAAGCACCAGAAGGAAGCATTCTTTGAGGGACATTGAGGCACCTGAGACCCACTTCCTGAGTGGCCCAGCTGTTCTGACATCGCCTTTCCAAGTTGCCTGCTCTTTGACTGCAAGGACCTCAAGATGCATAATGCCCAGTTGATCTGTTTGCTCTGCATTGGGCCCCACAGACCAACCAGCCTTGCTTCTGTGGCCCCCAGGCCCTTTTGACCTCCTTCCTTCAGGGAGAACCACCCAATTTACCTGTAAGTCCCTCTGTGCAATGTTTTTTCAAGTGGCCCCCTTGGACTTTATGCATTAGCTTCCACAACCTGAGCAGCTCTTTTCCCAGCCAATCTTAAATGCTCACAAACTTCTCCAGCTGGAACTTTGGATCTGGTCCCGAAATTGACCTAAAATGAGCAGGTGAACTTCATGAAAGAATGCCTGAATTTCCATGCATTTTTCTACTTTGTCTCTATTATTTCCTATAGTGCATAATTGCGCACAAAAGTGATATATTTTCTGAAGTTTCAAAAATTGTAACTCCGAAATAACTTACCTTAGAACTGTGCTTAAGGCCTTAACAAATATTTTAAAAAATCAACATTATGTTTAGAAATTGGTTTCTAATTTTTTCTTCAGTGTGTGTCACATTTATTGCCTCTGCGAGTACAACAAATGCCTAGCGCTTCCCTCTGATAAGCCAAACTGCTTGCCCACCCAACCACAAAAAGAGAATTAATATTATCTACTTTTACCTTTACCTGCCTTTTGCTGATTTCCTGCCCTTTCTCCATAGTGTACTTCATTTTAGTACACTGTGCAGCGAGGTGGTTTCTTACAGCGAGTGAGTGGGTGTGTGAGTGGCTGTCTGGGTGAGTGAGTAGCTGTGTGAGTAGCTGTATGGGTGAGCGAGTGGGTATGTGAGTGGCTCTTGGATGAGTGAATGGGTGTGCGATTATCTGTATTGGTGAGTGAGTAGGTGTATGAGTGGCTTTATGGGTGAACGAGTGATTGTGTGAGTGGCTGTATGGGTCTGTGAGCGGATATGTGAGTGGTTGTATTGGCAACTAAATGGTTGTGTGAGTGGCTGTATGGGTGAGTGACTCTGTGTGTAAGTGGCACTATGGGTGACTGAGTGGCTGTTTGAGTAGGTGTTTGATTAACTGATTGGTTCCCTGAGTGGCTCTACTGGAGAGTGTCTATGTGATTGTCTGTATGGGTGAGTGAGTGGCTCTGTTGAGAGGCTGTATGCATGAGGGATTGGGCTTGTGAGTGTTTGTATGAGTGAATAAGTGGGTGTGTGAGTAGCTGTATGGATGAGTGATTGGCTGTGGGAGTGACAGTATGGGTGATGAGAGGCTGTGAGAGAAGGTGTATGGTGTATGGGACGTGAGTGGCTGTGTGAGTGGCTGTATGGGGTGAAGGGGAATGTGAGTGGCTCCATGGAATAGTTAGTGGGTATATGAGTGGTTGTATGGGTGTTTGAGTTATAGTGTGGGTGTATGAGTGGTTATGTGGATGACGTCATGAGTGAAGTCATCAGTGATAGAATTTGAGATGTCACTGTTCGTGTCATGAGTGATGTAGCATGTGCATTGAGGGGCGTGAGTTATATTTAGTTTAGGTAACTATAACTGCTGAATTTCAATGGATTAGTATGAGATAAATCTGGGTCTAACTATAACATCCCTGTAACCTTTGTTTTTTCAGTGAATTTCTAAGTTTTTCTTAAATCCTATTTCCGAACTGTAACTTCCCTGTAACCTTTTGTTTTCTCAGTGAATTTTAAAGGTTTTTTAATTGTATTCCCTAGCTGTAACCTCTAACCTTTCAGAGTGGGTATATGAGTGACTGTATAGGCTGGTGAGTGGGATTGTGAGTGGTTGTATGGGTGGATGTGTGAGTGGATGTGTGATTGGCTATGTGGGTGTCTGAGTGGGTATGTGAGTAGCTGTGTGGGTGTGTGAGTGGGTTTGTGAGTGGCTGTATAGGTTTGTGAGTGAGTATGCGAGTGGCTGTGTGGGTGTGTGAGTGGATTTGTGAGTTGCTTTATGGGTCTGTGAGTAGGTGTGTGAGTGGCTGAATGGGTCTGGACAGTGGGCGGATAAAGGGGATGGGGTCTCTCATGAGCTCTCATCAATCCTGCGGTGTGGAATTTATTGGTGGTAACAGAAGGGGTTCTTGTCCCCCAACAATCCTCAGTGTCCAAGGGCACTTTATCCCCAACCAGTAGTGCACCAGATGGCGTGTTTGCAGAGTGATGGAAAACGGGGTTGGGGCCTCTAATGACTAATGAGCTGCTTCAGGAGTCGCAGTTCCACAGAAGGCGAAGGTAATGCTGAGCACCTCGGGAGATCCGCTGATTACTGCACATTGTAAAAAAATGTATACTGCAATTTATTGGCCATTATGGGTCCCTCTTGGACCCCTCTAACATACCCATTGGGTCAGGGTACCTCTAACCTGACCCCTTTATTCACTTTGTACAGAAACTTTCAGCCCAGGGACCATTTCCCAACAAATAAAATTGCGGGCACAACTTTTCTGTGACGGTAAGGCCCACAAATCAGGACTTTGCTGTAGAGCATGGATCCACACATCCCCCATGGTTTGCTCTGCGGAGGATCCAATCCCCATATATACATATTTATTTCTAGTTAATATCTCTAAAACTACTGAACAGATTTACACCAAATCCCAAAAAGATATATCTGTGGAACAAAATGTACCTTTCCGCCAATTTGGTGTAGTTCCGTCCAGCGGTTCGGGCTGTAGTCAAGATCAAAACTCCTACAGGTATTAACATAGGAAAAAGGCATTTTGGGACTCCCCTTTTCCTTGGCCCCCACTTGATAGGCCACCTAGAAACTTGCCAAACACAAGCAGAAGTTAGTGTTGACATTTTTGGGAAGATTTTGGGTTGATTCGTCAACTGGCGCCAAAGATATAACCAACAATAAAACAGCTTTTTAATGGAAATCAACTCCCAACTATAACTACCAAGTGACGACCACCATTAGGTTATATATATATGTCTCCGCTTGCTGGCAGAAAACACTCGGACACTCCCACATGCTGAAAAAGTTATTTAATAGCAGAAAAACAATGCGTTTCAGCTTACGCCTTGATCACGCTCAAGTGTCCGAGTGTTTTCTGCCAGCAAGCGGAGACATCGTGAAGCAAATATTTGGGGCCTCTGGAAGCCCATACTCGGACCACCCGTGACAGTCTGACTGGGATTCCGACAGGCCTCACAGCGTTTCATGTTCCTTGCCAGAGCCATTTCAATAATGTTATTTGTGGCGCTATGCTGTGCCACCTCTTTGCAAACACCTTCCAGTTAATCCTTCTTAACTACAAAGGCGGCCGTCATCCCCATTAAGCTATTCAATAGCGCTGCTCACTGTTCCCGGCTTCCTTTGTGCCTTGCACAGAGACCTGATATATTGTAGCTATTTTTACAGCTTCAGTTCCCGGCTGGCGTTCAAAAAGTCAACGAGCAGTCAAATATTGCAGTATGGGGCCGGCCCGGGTTTATTAAAAAATCCCACTACAAAGCAAAAGCGCATTCGCTTTACCCGGTCCTCTTGATGGCGGCGTTCCGTGGCGGGGTGGCGAACCCCTATCTTCCCATCCAAATGCTGATCTTGCTGAAAGGATCAAGGAATTTCCCCAAATAACGTTTAGAAAAGCGAAATCTTCAAAAGACATCAAAAGGGTTTTTTGTTTGTGGGAACTGCAAAGCCCGTAAATTCTGCAAAAAACTTCAAGGAAATAAAACTATCAATTGATTCAAAACGTTATGTGATTGAAAAACATGTATCATGTAATGCTGATCATGTTGCTTATGCCTCACAATGTCCCTGCAATAAATCCTATATAGGAGCACAATTCATAAAGCGAAGAAACTTGTCTTAGAGCACCTTCGAGCAATAAAAAATGAAGATAAGCAATATCCAATTGCAAGGCATTTCAAAAGTTATCACAACAAGAACAGCAGTTTGCTGACATTCTGTGTTCTAGATACCATCCCAATACAAGAACGTGGGGGCAATCGAGTACAAGATCTAAGAAGTCTAGAATCCAAATTAATAATTCAATACAGAACATTAGCCCCCATAGGCCACAATGGCGATGAAGAACTGTCAGTCCATTTAGGTTAATACAGATTGAGATTGGTCTAAGGGTATACCAATGAAATAAAAATAAAAATAATGCTCGTTTTTAAATCAGTAAAATATGTCCGTGGTCTTGAATGATGATATATGTAACTGTTTTTAACCTCACTTTAGTTTTCGTTCAAAGTTGCTGTATGAAGTAATACATGACAATGATTTTTGAGACCCCATTCATCTATTTAAATTATAAATAAGAGATTATCACTGAAGGGCGTAACTTGAGGAGCATTATTTAATAATAGTTTAAAACCGAGTGAATGAACTCGAAGAATACAGAAAGTCTGTTTATTATGTTTATGATTTGTGCATGTCACATGTTTATTTAATCACTTCCGCATTGGCAGTGACTTTATTCATGAACAAGAGGCGTGTGGCCTCGATACGCGTAGAGTTGCCAGAGAAATAAAATAACCGCTTGCAAAACAATTGTGTCCATGGCATGCTTTTTGGGAAAGTGGAACACCGTTTGGATGGAGATATATATATATATATATATATATCACAAAACACTCCTCCCGTCGAAAGAGCAGAGGCCACAGCGGGGAATCTTGGAAGCATCTTTATTGGGATGAACAGCGTAATGCATTTCGGCCTGATCGGCCTTCTTCAGACGCCATAGTGTTCAGGAGGATTTTTACACCCGAATGATATAAGTCCTGCCACTTTTCCATTGGTGGAAATCCGCCCCGCCCCTATCAAGTGTCCGCACACCCCTCACAGTTCACGCAGTCCAGAAGAACTGCAAGTCCCAGAATGCTTTTGCCAGGTAGGTGCTGAGTGGGGATTTCTTGTTGTGTTACCCAATGGGTTGGCGGGGTGCAGGGCAGTATGCGGTTTGTTAAAATCCAATTTCCTGCTTTGTGATAAAATCCAAGGGCTTCCTCGGGTCCCCAACCTTTCCAGCCCCCAGGTCCAGGATAACATCGGGGTGGGGGCGGGGACAGGAGTGACAGTGCATCCCGCCCGGCTTGAAGTTCCAACCTCAATACAACCACCCGTTTCTCTCCTAAACGCAGAGGCGGGCCCGGCCCATTCCAACACCTTGGAATTAAAAAAAAATCTGCAGAAGCCAGTGATGCCCGGGCCATCTTGTGGAGTGGGGGCCTCTGTACTGTGTCTCTGACTGACGTGTATCATATCACAAAACACTACTCCCGTCGAAAGAGCAGAGGCCACAGCGGGGAATCTTGGAAGCACCTTTATTGGGATGAACAGCGTAATGCATTTCGGCCTGACCGGCCTTCTTCAGACGCCATAGTGTTCAGGAGGATTTTTACACCCGCATGATATAAGTCCTGCCTCTTTTCCATTGGTGGACACCCTTCCCCCCCGCCCCTATCAAGTGTCCGCTCACTCCTCACAGTTCACGCAGTTCAGAAGAGCTGCAAGTCCCAGAATGCTTTTGCCAGGTAGGTGCTGAGTGGGGATTTCTCGTTGTGTTACCCAATGGGTTGGCGGGGTGCAGGGCAGTATGCAGTTTGTTAAAATCCAATTTCCTGCTTTGTGATAAAACCCAAGGGCTTCCTCGGGTCCCCAACCATTCCAGCCCCCAGGTCCAGGATAACATCGGGGCGGGGGCGGGGGCAGGAGTGACAGTGCATCCCGCCCGGCTTGAAGTTCCAACCTCAATACAACCACCCGTTTCTCTCCTAAACGCAGAGGCGGGCCCGGGCCATTCCAACACCTTGGAATTTAACAAAAATCTGCTGAAGCAGAAGCCAGTGATGCCCGGGCCATCTTGTGGAGCGGGGGCCACTGTACTGTGTCTCTGAATGATGCGTATCATATCACAAAACACTCCTCCTGTCGAAAGAGCAGAGGCCACAGTGGGGAATCTTGGAAGCACCTTTATTGGGATGAACAGCGTAATGCATTTCGGCCTGACCGGCCTTCTCCAGACGCCATAGTGTTCAGGAGGATTTTTACACCCGCATGATATAAGTCCTGCCACTTTTCCATTGGTGGAAACCCTCCCCGCCCCTATCAAGTCTCAGCTCACCCCTCACAGTTCACGCAGTTCAGAAGAACTGCAAGTCCCAGAATGCTTTTGCCAGGTAGGTGCTGAGTGGGGATTTCTTGTTGTGTTACCCAATGGGTTGGCGGGGTGCAGGGCAGTATGCGGCTTGTTAAAATCCAATTTCCTGCTTTGTGATAAAATCCAAGGGCTTCCTCGGGTCCCCAACTGTTTCAGCCACCAGGTCCTTAGATAAAAAGATCGATGGGTTAACATCTAGGACGGTGGAGCTAGAAGAGACGGTTGCAGTGATGTCTATGAATTTGGACAAAGCTAAGGAAGATATTGTTAATCTGCGAAAAGAGGATCAGGCACTACTTGATAGGATGGAATTGCTGGAAAACAATGCCAGGAGAGCCAATATACGTATCCTTAATGTACCAGAAGGTTCCGAGGGTTCTGACGTTAAAACTTTTGTGGTGCAATTACTAAAGGAGTTGTTATGTCTCGATAAATCTTTAGAGGAGCTCAGCATCGATATACAGAGGGTCCATAGAGATCCGTTCAGGAGGAATCAACAAAGAGCTAAACCTCGCAAAATCTTGGTTAACTTCCAAACCTATGCACTCAAAGAACAGATCCTCAACTTAGCCCTGAAACAAAAATCCCTCCTTGGAAAGGGATGTACCTTCCTCATTAGATCGGACCTTTCTAGGGTCACGTTAGAGAAGCAGTTGGATTTTGGTAGGCGGCTGGAGGCATTTAGAAAACTGGGGGCAACGGCTCAGCTGGTGTTCCCTGCTGCCCTGAAGGTTATGTTCAACAATAAGATGTTTAACATCAGGTCAGTGCAAGCAGCTGACGAGCTCCTTTTAGAGTTGGGCAATAAGGCAGCTGGCTGATATGTACCTTTTGTAAAATTTCAGACCAAGGAAAAAAAAAAAATGGGCTCCTGAGTGTTAAAAGATATTAATAGATTTGTAGGTACTGAATTTAGTTTTTGTGTTTGGTATTAGTAGAAGCAGTTTTGGCTATAGCACAACTATTATGGAGAGAAGGGCGATGGGGGTGACAGGGGGGGAAAAAAAAATGATGAAATAAAAAAAAATGGTGGAAAGAAAAAATATATACTCTTGGTGAAGGGTAGATATTCTAGTCTGTTTTCTCCCTGTTGATCCGTGTTGTATCCATAATCTCTCACTTTTGTGTACCAGCATTTACAGATTCTGTTAGAAATTAGATCAATTTTGGAGGGAAACTTGGTTCAGCGTCGGGGAGGGTCACGGGAGCTTGAGATGGGGTGCTATCTACTGGATTTGTTCCGGTTAGATACACCAAGGGTTCTCCACGGGGGGGAGGGGGGTGTGGGGGGACACAGGGGTCACGGGGTAAAATGTTTTATAAAATTCCTCATGTGCCAACCTTGTGCGCTATGGTATTCAGCTGGGGGTAGGATAATTTCAGATATGCAACTATCAGACATTAGGTTGGGTCATACGGGTGATGTTTTATGTCTTATGTCTTATGTCTTATGTCTCTGGGGGAGGTTGAGAGGTGTTAAAGTCAGATGGCTAACTTAAAGATAATATCTTGGAACGTAAATGGCCTGCGTACTAAACCTAGGGCCAGGAAATTACTTCAATATCTTCGAGATTCAGAGGCACAGGTCATTATTTTGCAAGAGACGCATCTGGTTCAAGACGAAATGAATACTTTAGTTAAGGAGAATAAGTGGATAGATTTCTCAATTTCTACTTCTCAGTCTTTGACTTGTAGAGGAGTTTCACTTATCTTTAAAAAACAACTTAGGGCTAAAGTGTTAGATTTTAAGGTTGACCCAGCGGGTAGATGGGTTATTGCCTCCCTGTCTATCTTGGGCAGCCAGGTCACTATTGTGGGGTACTATGGCCCTAATCAAGACGATCCGTCATCCTTGGAGGTAATTTTTTCTCATCTTTTGTCCTTCCCAGAGCCTGTAATTTTTGCAGGGGATTTTAATATCGTCCTAGACCCCACTCTGGATAAATCGCATAACAGTCGATCTAGAATTCCATCCAAATCTAGATCCTTTTTGCTTAATGAAATGAAGCAATATGGCTATGTGGATATTTGGAGGTTGAGGGCAGGTGAACAGCTGGGTATCTCCTATAGGAATCAAAAATATCGCCACCAATCCAGAATAGACTTTGTATTAGTTAGCCATACATTAGTGGATTCTGTTAAAGACGTTAAATACCTCCCGTTACATCTATCAGACCACTCTGCAGTAACCATGGAGCTTATTCCGATGCTAAGTTTGCCGGCTAGAAGTTGGTCTTTTGATCGCTCCCTACTTTCTCACCCAGACAATGTTTTTTTTTTCAAGTCTGAGGTGAGTCACTTTTTAACAACAAATGTAGGAACGGCAAGCAGCGGAGTGGTGTGGGACTCCCTTAAAGCTTTTGTCAGAGGCCTTATTACAAATAAAATGGCATACAGGAGGAGGCAATACAAAGAGGCAGTGACATCAGTGGAAGCAAACATTGTTAAGACTCAGTCAGATCTAGACGCTGATTACATTACATCAGAGGATCACTCTATTTTGTCTGGAAGATTAATTTCTTTAAAAGGCCACCTTGCTTCTGTCCTGAATCAGCGGATTCATGAAAGATGGGAGGCCAGTAAGCTTGCACATTTTCAGTATGGAGAAGGAGCAGGGAAGCTATTGGCTTGGAAAGCCAAAACAGACCAAGTCCGTAATAACATCGAGGTGATTAATGTCAATGGCTCCCAAATCTCCCGGGATGAAGATATTAGATCCGCCTTCAGAGAATTTTTCTAAAATATCTACTGTGAGGACAAGAACATCAGCCCAGTTAGAATTAAAGATTGGCTCAGTAAGATCACACTTCCAGCACTCTCTGATGAGCAAAGTCTGATGTTGGATAGTGCAATCTCGGAGGAGGAAGTGATTAAGGCTATACATAATGCCAAGAAGGGGAAGGCGTCTGGTACAGACGGCCTACCGGCTGAAATTTATAAAGTCCTGGAGCAGGAACTTGTCTCCTTCTTGGTACTACTGTTTAATGATATTTTGTTGGATGGTGGTCGGCCCCGGACATCATGGGACAGTGCGTCTATTACGGTAATCTTAAAATCGGGGAAACCGGCTACTGCATGTGGTTCTTTTAGGCCAATCTCCATACTAAATGTCGACTACAAAATATTTGCTTCAATTCTAGCCAATAGATTAGCTCTTGTTGCCCCCAATATCTTACACCCGGATCAGAAAGGGTTTGTCAGGGGGCGACAGTTATATGAATTAACCTTTGATTTAATAGGGGCTATCGACTTGGCAGTTCTGGAGTCCCTCCCCCTGGCGGTTCTTACCTTGGATGCCACCAAGGCCTTCGACAGAGTTAACTGGTTGTATCTGTCGGAGGCCTTGGCGAAGTTCAATGTGGGAGCAGGCTTTCGCCGGACAATCAGTCTATTGTATCAGAACCCAAGTGCCTGTGTTCTGATTAACGGCATCCTGTCCGACCCCTTCAGCATCTCGAGAGGAACGTGACAGGGCTGCCCCCTCTCCCCACTTCTTTTCGATCTATACGTTGAACCGTTCGCTCAAAATTTAAGAAACAATGTCGACATCAAGGCGTTCGCGTACAGGGGTTGGGAAAGGAAAGTGGCCCTGTACGCTGATGATATCCTCATTTTCACCTCTGATGCCCGTACGGCTCTCCCGGAAATAGTTAAGCTTGCCTCGGAGTTTGGGGCAGTGTCCGGATACGAGATCAACGCTTCAAAAACCGAGATGCTGACCTGGGGCATGGATAAGAGCTTTTGTATCTCGGGCATTCAGCCAGGCAATAAATTGAGATACCTGGGTCTCGATATTGTGGAAAATATAGACCAGATTGTGATTATCAATTTTTCCAAGGTAGCCAAGGATTGCCGTAAGTTGCTTCAGTCTTGGTCCCATCTCCCTTTGTCTTTATTAGGAAGGGCTAACTTCGCAATTGCGCTACACAGGAGCTCTCATTCTAATATAATTTTTATGGTGATTCGATTTATTTTACGAAAGGTTACCAATGAATTTATTGGTTGATATTGAATGCAATTTGAAATGCAATTGCTATACACGATTGAAGTATTTTGTTTATCTCTATGATTCACACATGTGCGAATTAATGATAGTGACGTTCAAATACGGTTTAAATAGGATTCTAAATTGATTTGTTCTATTTTTATGCATTTCAACTCATTTCATTTTGCTCAATTAAAATTCATCAACATTGTTTATGTCATTGTGTAATCCAATTGCTATGAAATACGAAATCACAGTATTTTGTTTGTTTTGTTTATGTTTATGAATCACGTTTACGTATTTCTATGACAGATTGAGATGCAGAAAGTTACTTGACAAAGGGTAACGCCGAAACGCGTCGTCCTTGAAAAAGCTAGCGCACAAATAAAGTTCTTTTGTGCCGTTTTCTGGTGTGCTGTCCCCTTATTCCTGGGATTTGTGCGACCGCAATCCTCTGCTGATGACATATGTGTCTTTATGAAAAAAAAATATTTGTAATATATGTATAGCTAAAATTTAATGGAAGAAGACATGGGCAAATAAGTGTCTAAATACAGTATTAGCATCAGCAGAGGATTGCGGTCGCGTGAGTTATAGTTGCCTGCACTAACTATAACGGGGGAATTTCATTGGTTTTTTATCAGTAAAATGTCCAGCTAACTATAACATGTGTGAAACCCATGGTTTTTTCACTGAATTTGCAAGGTTTTTTAAATGCTAATTCCTAACTATAACGTGTGTGAAACCTATGGTTTTTTCAGTGAATTTGTACGTTTTTTTAAATGCTAACTTACTTTACGCCATTCGTGGCGTGCGCGCCCACTTAACGCAGTTCGTTCCGTGCGCGCACGGTGCGCTTCGCACACGGTGCGCGCACAGTGAGCACGCGGTGCGCTTCGCGCACAGCGCACCAACTTTACGCAGTTAGTGCCGTGCACGCACAGTGGTCACAGCGCACCGCGTGCCCACGTTATGCGGAATAGGCCATGTACGCACGATGCACTTCGCGCACAGTGCGCACATGGAGGACATATTAAGCGCTTCGTTGTGAAAGGTAATCTTTTATATTTTCACTTGGTATATATTTGACATGCACAAATGGTGCCCTTCGGGCACTATTTGCACACGGGGTGGAGATGGTGTGGATAGTTTTTTTTTTTTATAATTTTTACCGTACGCGTACGGTAAGCGTAATCGGCGAATTTTCGAAAAAGAAATAAAATTGAATATTTGGCCTTGGGGGTTCATTGGGGACACCTTCATCAATGCTAGCTGGTTAGGAACTGAATACATTGCACCTTTAGATGTTTTTTGCCTTTGTTTTTGCTGCCTCACTTGGAGTGCGAGAGAGAAAATGGCGGCCGCCGCTTCCTGGTTTCGACCGATTCGAATGTTTACTTAGATCGAACAGCCAATCAGAATCGCGCTCGCGCACGCCACCGTACGCGTACGGTAAGCTTACCGTAAGCGCACGGTAAGCGCACCGTAAGCTGCCACAGATATATATATTGATTTAAATGCTATTTTCTCAGGATCTACTGAACAGATTTACACCAAACCTACAAAAGGCACTTCCTTGACCTGAGGACTAGCTCTCTGCCAAATTTCAAGTAACTCTGTTCAGCCGTTCGGGCTGTAGCTGTGTCTAAATGTCCTATGGAAAAATGCATGGGAAAAACGCGTTTTGGGACCCCCTTTTTTCTCAGCCCCCGCTTGACGAATCCCCCCGAGACTTTCAGGGTAGGAGCGGAGCGTAGCGCCCCACCTATTTTGAAAATTTCGCGAGGATTCGTCGACCGGCGCCAAAGTTATTCCAAATAGAATGTTGCGGATTTCCTATGGAAACAGGGTCCTAACTATAACTATCTACTGGCGACCGCCAGTAGATGATATATATATATATATATATGTGTATAAGGTGTTGGAATGTCCCGGGCCCGCCTCTGCGTTCAGGACAGAAACGGGTGGTTGTATTGAGTTTGGAACTTCAAGCTGGGCGGGATGCACTGTCACTCCTGCCCCCGCCCCGATGTATTCCTGGACCTGGTGGCTAAAACAGTTGGGGACCCGAGGAAGCCCTTGGATTTTATCACAAAGCAGGAAATTGGATTTTAACAAACCGCATACTGCCCTGCACCCCGCCAACCCATTGGGTAACACAACAAGAAATCCCCACTCAGCACCTACCTGGCAAAAGCATTCTGGGACTTGCAGTTCTTCTGAACTGCGTGAACTGTGAGGGGTGAGCGGAGACTTGATAGGGGCGGGGAGGGTTTCCACCAATGGAAAAGTGGCAAGACTTATATCATGCGGGTGTAAAAATCCTCCTGAACACTATGGCGTCTGAAGAAGGCCGGTCAGGCCGAAATGCAATACGCTGTTCATCCCAATAAAGGTGCTTCCAAGATTCCCCACTGTGGCCTCTGCTCTTTCGACAGGAGGAGTGTTTTGTGATATGATACGTGTCATTCAGAGACACAGTACAGAGGCCCCCGCTCCACAAGATGGCCCGGGCATCACTGGCTTCTGCTTGGGCAGATTTTTTTTAAATTCCAAGGTGTTGGAATGGCCCGGGCCCGCCTCTGCGTTTAGGAGAGAAACAGGTGGTTGTATTGAGGTTGGAACTTCAAGCCGGGCGGGATGCACTGTCACTCCTGCCCCTGCCCCCGCCCTGATGTTATCCTGGACCTGGGGGCTGGAATGGTTGGGGACCCGAGGAAGCCCTTGGATTTTGTCACAAAGCAGGAAATTGGATTTTAACAAATTGCATACTGCCCTGCACCCCGCCAACCCATTGGGTAACACAACGAGAAATCCCCACTCAGCACCTACCTGGCAAAAGCATTCTGGGACTTGCAGTTCTTCTGAACTGCGTGAACTGTGAGGAGTGAGCGGACACTTGATAGGGGCGGGGAAGGGTTTCCACCAATGGAAAAGTGGCAGGACTTATATCATGCGGGTGTGCTGTCCCCTTATTCCTGGGATTTGTGTTTGGAGTAAAGGAATCTAATCATATATATATATATATATATATATTCACTGAAAAAAACATAGGTTTCAGGGGTGTGATAGTTAGCTGGACTTTTCACTTGTACAAAACCATTGAAATTCCCCCGTTATAGTTAGTTCAGCTAACTATAACTCGCGCGCCCACAATGCACTGCTGATGACGTCACATATTACATCACTCATGACATGGTCAGTGACATCACTCATGACATCACTGATGACATCTCAAATGACATCACTGATGACATCACTGATGACATCATCCAGTGAATGTGTGTTTTTCTTAAAATTAAATATGTTTTATATATGTATATCTCAAGGTCGATGGAAGAATAAATGGGTATATAAGTGTCTAAATGGATGATTTGTTTTTGAAAAATTGATTGTGTAACTGACTGATTAAGGGTATCATAGTGAATACATGGCTTAGTGAGTAATGTTTAAATATGTAAATATCTGTATCAGTCTCTCACTTTGTGTATAAGTGGCTGCATGGGTTGGTGAGTAGCTACATGGGTGTCTATATAGGTTATTAGTTGGTTTTTTGAGTATCAGTCTGAGTGTCTGCATGGTTCGGTGGGGGGTATTACGTAGTGCATAGGTGCATGAATGAGTGACTCACTGTTTGTATGTGTTGAAGACAGCATGTGTGAAGGACGGTATGGGTGGATGAGTGTGTGTATGGGTGTGTTAGTGAGTAAATGACTCTCTCAATAGTGTCTTTATGAGTAACTACATATGTTTTAAACAAGTATATGTGACTATTGGTGTATATAAGTGAGTATATGTGAGAGTGAGAGATTGAAAGAGTTCCTGTATGAATAAGTATGTGTTTCAATAAGTGATTGTTTAAAAGACTAAGTATGTGTAAGTTTTCGTAGAAGTAAGTGTGGTGGTGTGTGTATAACTGTATATGCAAGGAAATGTATGTTTGATTCTTTATTAGCATGAGTGACTATGTGTGTGAGTAACTCTATGGATGAGTGGCATTGTGTAACAGGATGTATAGGTGTATGAGTACATATGATGAGTGAGTACATGTATGAGTGACTGTATAGGACTGTTGGTGAATGAGTGGATGTGTATGTGGATCTTAGAATTACTGAAGAGGTTGTTGTAACTGGTATTGGTATGTCCATTGTTTTGAAAATTTTAGTCTCTATTTTTGAATGTGTGTATCAAAGGTTATATTAGGGTGAGAGGAGGTCTGTCACTCTATCACAAGGATGATATCATCAGTGATGTCATCAGTGATATCATTTGAGATGTCATCAGTGATGTCATGAGTGATGTCACTGACCATGTCATGAGTGATGTAATATGTGACGTCATCAGCAGTGCATTGCGGGCGCACGAGTTATAGTTAGCTGAACTAACTATAACGGGGGAATTTCAATGGTTTTGTACAAGTGAAAAGTCCAGCTAACTATAACACCCCTGAAACCTATGGTTTTTTCAGTGAATTTCTGAGGTTTTTTAAATGCTAATTCCTAACTATAACGTGCCTGAAACCTATGTTTTTTTCTGTGAATTTCAAAGGTTTTTTAAATGCTAATTTCTAACTATGCCTACAGAGATAGGACATGTGAGGAAAGAAGAAAAAATGGACAGAAAGAAAAAAAAGAAGTGCAGAAAGAAGCAACAGAAGTCCTCAAAGACGAAGAAAAGTGCAGGAAGAAGGATAACGTGCAAAAAGAACAAAAAGAAGAGCAGAAAGAAGCCTTGTTGCAAAATCATCCTGTACCCTCAACTTTTTCAGACGGATACTGGTGGTAACTGAGTCTGACTAACCAGTCCTAGAGCCAGTGCTATGTTAAAAGACACTTAGAATACAGTGAAAACACCTACATACACTAGGGAACATTATGCGTTGGGGTCCCCCTGTGATTAGCATGACCTCCTCTGTAAGCCCCTAGTATATAATAGGGCAGGGGGATTAAAACTACCTCTTAAAACAGGCCACAGGGCGTTTTTGCACACGTTAACTCAGGCCCCGTCCCCTCCCTTCACCACTGTGTAAACACGCCCTGTGTCCGTTTTTAGTTGGGAGATTAAGTTCATTTGAATCCTGAAGGTACCTAGGGTCCAACTAGCCCACTAGGTACCTCCAGTAAGTGCCACAGAGCTGCGTTGCAGAGAGGTGTAAAAAGTGGCACGGCCTGGACCACCTCTCTCCAATGCAGCTCAGTGGCGCTTACTGGAAGCACTTGGTGGGCTAGTTAGCCCCCAGGTGCCCTCAGTATTGAAGGGAAATTATATCCCCAATTTAAAACGTGCCATAGTGCGTGTTTGCACACGTCATCTCAGGCCCCGTCCCCTCCCTTCACCACTGTGTAAACGTGCCCTGTGGCTGTTCTAAGTTGAGAGATTAAGTCCCCTTGAATCCTAAGGGTCCCTAGGGCCAAACTAGACCACTAGGTACCTCCAGTAAGCGCCACAGAGCTGCGCTGCAGAGAGGTGTAAAAAGGGGCTTGGCCTCAGAACACCTGTCTGCAGCGCAGCTCCCTGGCACATACTGGAGATGCCCGTTGGGCTAGTTGGCCCTCAGGGACCCTCAGTATTGAAGAGGAATTAATTCCCCAACTTACAACTCGCCAGGGGGTGCGTATGCTGAGTGCTGCAAGGAGGGGGCGTGGCCTCCGGCACGCTGCCAGTCTTTTATTTATTTTAATTTTTTAAGAAGGGGGGCTGTGTGGTTCCCCTTCTTATTCTAATTTATTGGCCCTGATGACCCCATCCCCCAGGGCCTGTCTCCTAATTATATTTTTTTGAGCCCAATCCCCAGGGCCGGCTACTGTTTTTTATTATTTTTAAAAAATATATATTTATAGACACACCTAGGACATGCTGGACAAACCGTACGTACCTATCACCATGACGATTTGCGTGATATTCATTAAAAGGCGACTATGCATACAATGAATCCACGTGGAATGTATTTACACCACTAGTGAAGCTCTGACACCCTACCGTGCCTAATCCCGGTAGACACCCTTGTCGTTTATTTATACAAACATGGGTAGCTATTGACGGGCACATTTAATACACATGCACACCAAGCCATTCAAAGGGGATTCGACAAAAATTCGACCAAAACTATGCAAGAAACCCCCCTCACGGTTAATAAAACACACATCCACTGCCAGATGTGTAATACTTTTTGTTTTACTCTCTGGAAAGGGGACGAACATCACTTGAGAGTCAAAGTGCGCTCCTGGCAGAGCCCAATGCTGTGTTACACCCACCATTGCCTGCTGAGTGCCACACACCTCTGTGTTGTATTCCACTAGCTAGTGCATATGCTATGACACTCTCTAGCCCATGTGCACTGTAACACCACCCCATGAATATGTCATGCCACACTTGTCTTCGCACGGGTTATATTGCCCCATCTAACGTGCCTTCCTCGATGCCTATGTTATAACACACAGTGCTATGCTATACATATTACAATCTGGGATCCATATCTTTGTCACAGTGCATATGCAACGTTACACTCCCCAGCACATATTTTATATTACAACTTTAGAGACTAGTTAGGTTACACAACACTGCCCTGTGCATATTACACTCAAAGGCGCATATCGCATAGCACGCGCTAGAGCCTGTGCTATCTCGCGCTCTCCAATGAATCTGTCATTGCGCAAAATGTATTGCATATTATATTTCACGCCCCGTTCATCTTATATCACACTTTCTGGTGCATAGTTTATACCATACACTATATCTAGTTTTCATTTTCAATCGTGCTCTCAGGACTATGTTCTATATAACACTGTGTTCACCTACCCTTTTCACGGGCATTACATTTTGCGATAGGGGGTGGAGGGTCAGGGGGTGTTTCTGCCAAGTGAGTCCAGAGTCACAGTCACAAACGTCCTCTTCTTCCTGAATAAAAGTGAGATTATGCTGCATACTTGTTCATATTTTAAGTAGTTTGCACAGACACACGTTTTAAAAACAATAAATATCCTAATACCCGCCTTCTCTGAACAGTTAGCTTGCTGCCCCATCCCCCTCCTCCCTATCCTCTGTTGTGTGAATCCATGGACTAGCCTCCCCCTCCTGCCATGCATGGTCTGATGTGCTGCCACTGCCCTCAATTTAGTATGATGTACCAGTCCACTCCTCCTGCCCTCCATTGCCCAGTTCTATGCCCCATCATTGACCTCATGCTTAATCTTTGTGCTTAGCTTGCTGCCCCTATTCTCCTTCCCCCTGCCCTCCGATGTCTTTGTGCATGCCCCTGTTCCATCCTTTTTGCCCACCATGGTCCATGGACCTCCTATCTACTCTGAGTGTTCTGTTGAGCTGCCACTCCCCTCCCACCTGCCTAGCATTGTCAGATGACTGTAACCTGTCCCTGCCACCTCCACCCTGCCTGTCCACATGCCATGCCCCTATCCTCTTCCTCCTGTCCTACATGGTCCATTGTACTGCCACACCCTTCTGCCCTCCCTTGTCTGTTGTGCTGCAACTGCTCCTCCTGCCTGCCCCGTGCGGTCTGTTGTGAGGCCCCTTCCCCTGAACTTTCTTGTCTGTGCACAGGTCCTGACCCTCCCTTCTATCCTCCATCGTCCTTTGTGCATGCCCCTGCACCCTCCTTCTTGCCCATCATAGCCATTGTGCTGCCACTAACCCTCCCACTTGCCATGCGTGGTCTTCTGTGCTGCCATGGCCCCTCCCACCTTCCCTGTGTGGTCAGTTAGCTGCCCCCTCCCCCTCCCACCTTCCCTCCATGGTCTGTGTGTATGCCATCACAGTCTCACTGTTGCTCTTCATGGTGTGTCTTGCTTCTAGTGCCCATCCTGCCTGACCTCCATGGCTATCTTGCTGCTCCTGCCCTGCCCCCTTGCCCCCAGCCCTCTGTTTAAATGTGCAGACCCCTACACCCTCCCTCCTAGCTTGTCTGTTCCATTGTAATGCCCCTGATCCGTCCCTCCTGCCCTTTATGGTCTGTTATGCTGCAGCTTTCTCTCCTGGCTGTCCATTATGGTCAGCTAGCTACCATTTCCTCTTGCTCCTCTGTTCTCTGTTGTCCATGTGCATGGTCCTGTCCCCTCCCTCTTGCTTTCTATGAATTGTTGTGCTGCACTCCTGTCCCGCATGCCCTGTGTGGTGTATTGTGCTGCTGCAAACCCTGATGCCTGCCCTGCAGGGTCAGTTTGGTGCACCTCTCCATGTCCCTCCTGTCCTCTGTTATCCAAGTCCATGTCCCTACCCCATTTCCTTCCATGATCCAATGTACCATACTTGCGAACATTTTGAACTTGGTAAGAGGGAGATTTTGAAAAAAAACTGGGGTATTGATTTTCCCCTTTGAGTTACATTGAAAAAGAGGAGATTGTAGACAGGAGACAGATCAAATAAAGCCCATTTGAGCTTAAAAACATTGGACGTTTCCTGGCTGAATCGGGTCTGTTGGCATGTATGGTTGTACTACCATTGCCCCTTCCTTCTGCCCACAATGGTCTATTACATTGCCACAGCCTCTCTTGCAAGTCCTGTATTGTTGGTTTGTTGCCCCTGCCCCCCTTTCCACTGCCCTCCATAGTCTGTTGTGCTGCCACGGCCCTTCCTGCCTGCTCAGTGTGGTTAAATTGTTGCCTTTGCACCCTCCTACCTGCCTTCAATTTTCAGAGTCCGTGCCCCTGGCCTCTGCCTCTCAACAGTATCCTAATGAACAACTAGATTGCTAACATTCTATATTTATTACAAAAGGGTGGAACACCTGACGTCATCTTGATGTAATCAAAACTGTAATACCTAGAGCATTTCCTTTAGAAATTACATATATGAGAGGGTCTTATTGGCATCAAAATTATGGTTAGTGCTCTAAAAGACTAAAATAAGGACATATTTTCAGAGTTTTCAAATAGCGACAAAGCACTTTTACATTATTTGTTATCTTTATGTTTTTTTATCCAGTTGACCACTTGATTAAATGTTGCTCTTAGGGGAGAGGATGTGGTGTTACTTCCAGAACTGCAGACTTTGCAACTGGGAAACCAGGTTGGAGTTTCTGCTTCAGCTCGACATTCTGTGATTCTGGTCAAATCACTTAGTCTCCCCATGTCTACAACCAAAATGAATTTGTTCTTGTGTGATGTAACCAATGCTCATGTAAAGCACTCCAATACCTGACAAGTCTGCACTATATACCACTGCAAAAACACAAAATAATAAGTGTTTTGCACACTTCTGTCATTGGGCTATATTTGAGCTACATCTGGGTGATTTTGGGCTACATTTGGGCTCTTTTGTCTCCGGTGGCCATCTTGGGAGATTTATTTGTTATGAAGTTTCCTAATTTCCTCATGTACTGCAGTCTCCTCAGTAGGAAATGTTTTCAGTTTTTTACTTTGATTCCATCATGAAGGTATTCAGATATGTCACACATTTGCCATAAATTCTGAATGTTAGCCCTCTAGTTGCTCATTAGATCACTGTAGTAAAACTACTGTTCACCATGGAAGTCTGCTCCTGGGATTAAAAGTGCATTTTCAGTCTGCATGTCAGAATTTTTTAATGAAATAGAAGAGGATTTGAGAAGTCACTCAAAATGTGCCCTCATTTTCTTTCTTCAGCATTAATCATAATTTCTATGGCAAAATGAACCCCCTCATTGTGTTCCTTTTTAAATTAAATGTTTTAAGTGTTACCAGTTTATTCCAATCAAGATGGCTTCAGGTGTGCCATACTTTTGTCATAATGAAGACAGTAAGCGCTCTAGTTGTTTTTAAGAACATTCTGGGACATTCTGTCATTGGGCTATACTTGGGCTACATCTGGGTGATATTTGGGCTACATTTGGGCTCTTTTGTCTCTGGTGGCCATCTTGGGAGTCTTATTTGTTATGAAGTTTCCTAATTTCCTCATTTACTGCAGTCTCCTCAGTAGGAAATACTTTCAGTTTTTTACTTTGATTCCATCAAGAAGGCATTCAGATGTGTCACACATTTGCCATAAATTCAGAATGTTAGCACTCGTTTTGCTCATTAGATCACTGTAGTAAAGCTACTGCTCACCAGGGAAAACTGCTGCTGGTATTGAAAGTGCATGTTTCAGTCTGCATGTCAGACTTTTTTAATGAAATAGAAGAGGATTTGAGAAGTCACTCAAAATATGCCCTAATTTTTCTTTCTGCAGCACTAATCATACTTTTTATGGAAAAATGAACCCCCTCATTTTGTTCCTTTTTAAATTAAATGTTTTAAGAGTTACCACTTTAATCCAAGCAAGATGGCTTCAGGTGTGCCATACGTTTATCATAAGTAGGACTGTTAGCGCTCTAGTTGTTCTTTGGAACACTCTGGGAAGCTGCAGTAGAACACAAAGGAATCAACTGACAGTCACCTTAGAACATACCACAATTCCTAAAATGAGTATGGTACCATCAACAAATGATTTATAATGTAACTAAAGTCTTAAAACCTTCTATTAACTGCAATGCTTTTTAATGAGGTGCTATCATGTATATTGGTCCCAAGATGGCTGCCAACACTTCTTGGATGAAGTGCTGACAGCCAATCAGATCTCAGGATGAGATGTGTGGTTAGGCTCCGCCCACATATATATATGATTTTACTTTTGATTGTCTCAGGAACTACTGAACAGATTGACACCAGACCTGCAAAAGGCACTTCACTGACCTGAGGACTACCTCTCTGCCAAATTTCAAGTAATTCTGTTCAGCCGTTCGGGCTGTACCTTGGACTAAAGGTCCCTATGGAAAATTGCATGGGGAAAACGCGTTTTGGGACCCCCCTTGTTTCTCAGCCCCTGCTTGACGAATCCCCCCGAGACTTTCAGGGTAGGAGCGGAGCAGAGCGCCCCACCTATTTTGAAAATTTCGCGACGATTCGTCAACCGGTGCCAAAGTTATTCCAAATAGAATGTTGCGGATTTCCTATGGAAACACGGTCCTAACTATAACTATCTACTGGCAACCGCCAGTAGATAATATATATATATATATATATATATATATATATATATATATATATATATATATATATATATCAAGCTCCAGGTTGACACACGCAGTTTGGAAGGCACTCGAGCAGCTGCGTAAGGCTCAACCTGTTCCTTAAATCACTGGTACGTGCAGCATCCGCCTGCAAGCAGAAATAAATGCAAATCACTTTTTTGCCTGACGCGTTTTGTTTATTAACTTCTTCAGAGGCAGTACCATGATGAACACTCCCCCATCGCTTTTAATGTCTATTTCATCTGCCACGCCCAGATGGGCTGTCCGAATGAAACTGTGGTGATTGCTGGGAAATGGAGTGTCCGAAATTAATCCTCAGATGGAAGCACATTTCTTTAAGCTCTGGATGAGCCCCCACAAGCGTTACTGTCCTCAATCCAGCGCAGTTGCCCCATGATCAGGTAGGTAAATATTATCCACATAGCCCCCAATGTTCGCGGGGTGGTGCCCTTCCGACGGCCGTGTAGCCGCCAAAACATCAAGCTCCTGGTTGACACACGCAGTTTGGAAGGCACTCGAGCAGCTGCGTAAGGCTCAACCTGTTCCTTAAATCACTGGTACGGGCAGCATCCGCCTGCAAGCAGAAATGAATGCAAATCACTTTTTTGCCTGACGCTTTTCGTTTATTAACTTCTTCAGAGGCAGTACCATGATGAACACTCCCCCATCGCTTTTAATGTCTATTTCATCTGCCACGCCCAGACGGGCTGTCCGAATGGAACTGTGGTGATTGCTGGGAAATGGAGTGTCCGAAATTAATGCTCAGATGGAAGCACATTTCTTTAAGCTCTGGATGTGCCCCCACAAGCATTACTGTCCTCAATCCAGCGCAGTTGCCCCATGATCAGGTAGGTAAATACCATCCACATGGCCCCCAATGTTCGCGGGGTGGTGCCCTTCCAACGGCCGTGTAGCCGCCAAAACATCATCTCCTGGTTGACACACGCAGTTTGGAAGGCACTCGAGCAGCTGCGTAAGGCTCAACCTGTTCCTTAAATCACTGGTACGGGCAGCATCCGCCTGCAAGCAGAAATAAATGCAAATCACTTTTTTGCCTGACGCGTTTCGTTTATTAACTTCTTCAGAGGCAGTACCATGATGAACACTCCCCCATCGCTTTTAATGTCTATTTCATCTGCCACGCCCAGATGGGCTGTCCGAATGGAACTGTGGTGATTGCTGGGAAATGGAGTGTCCCAAATTAATGCTCAGATGGAATCACATTTCTTTAAGCTCTGGATGAGCCCCCACAAGCGTTACTGTCCTCAATCCAGCGCAGTTGCCCCATGATCTGGTAGGTAAATACCATCCACATGGCCCCCAATGTTCGCGGGGTGGTGCCCTTCCAACGGGCGTGTAGCCGCCAAAACATCAAGCTCCTGGTTGACACACGCAGTTTGGAAGGCACTCGAGCAGCTGCGTAAGGCTCAACCTGTTCCTTAAATCACTGGTACGGGCAGCATCCGCCTGCAAGCAGAAATAAATGCAAATCACTTTTTTGCCTGACGCGTTTCGTTTATTAACTTCTTCAGAGGCAGTACCATGATGAACACTCCCCCATCGCTTTTAATGTCTATTTCATCTGCCACGCCCAGATGGGCTGTCCGAATGGAACTGTGGTGATTGCTGGGAAATGGAGTGTCCGAAATTAATCCTCAGATGGAAGCACATTTCTTTAAGCTCTGGATGAGCCCCCACAAGCGTTACTGTCCTCAATCCAGCACAGTTGCCCCATGATCAGGTAGGTAAATACCATCCACATGGCCCCCAATGTTCGCGGGGTGGTGCCCTTCCGACGGCCGTGTAGCCGCCAAAACATCAAGCTCCTGGTTGACACACGCAGTTTGGAAGGCACTCGAGCAGCTGCGTAAGGCTCAACCTGTTCCTTAAATCACTGGTACGGGCAGCATCCGCCTGCAAGCAGAAATAAATGCAAACCACTTTTTTGCCTGACGCATTTCGTTTATTAACTTCTTCAGAGGCAGTACCATGATGAACACTCCCCCATCGCTTTTAATGTCTATTTCATCTGCCACGCCCAGATGGGCTGTCCAAATGGAACTGTGGTGATTGCTGGGAAATGGAGTGTCCGAAATTAATCCTCAGATGGAAGCACATTTCTTTAAGCTCTGGATGAGCCCCCACAAGCGTTACTGTCCTCAATCCAGCGCAGTTGCCCCATGATCAGGTAGGTAAATACCATCCACATGGCCCCCAATGTTCGCGGGGTGGTGCCCTTCCGACGGCCGTGTAGCCGCCAAAACATCAAGCTCCTGGTTGACACAAGCAGTTTGGAAGGCACTCGAGCAGCTGCGTAAGGCTCAACCTGTTCCTTAAATCACTGGTACGGGCAGCATCCGCCTGCAAGCAGAAATAAATGCAAATCACTTTTTTGCCTGACGCGTTTCGTTTATTAACTTCTTCAGAGGCAGTACCATGATGAACACTCCCCCATCGCTTTTAATGTCTATTTCATCTGCCACGCCCAGATGGGCTGTCCGAATGGAACTGTGGTGATTGCTGGGAAATGGAGTGTCCGAAAATGGAGTGTGCAAAAAAATGTGTGGAGGGGCCCCAATACCCCCCACACTGCCCCAGGGACCGCCACCCCCTGGGCTTTCTATAATTATTTGCCGGGGGCTCATGGCCCCCCGCTGCCCTGAGGACCGCCACCCCAGGGGCACTTATAAAAACACATATACCTGTGTGGGGGGCTCGGGCCCCCCCCACACACCCTGGGGACTGCCACCTCCTGGGGCACTAATTATATAAATTCGGGGGTCCGTTACGGACCCCCAAGCCCCGGGGACCACCACCTCCCCGGGACTTTGCCAATGTAATGGGAGGGGGCCCCCCTCCTGGAGCCTGTGATGGCCCTGGGGACCGCCACTCCCCAGGGCCAACTCCTTCAGTGACCCGGGGTGCCCACCCCGGGACACTGCTGTTTGCTATGGCAGGGTGGGAGCCTCGCAGCTCCCGCCCTGTCATAGCAAACTCTGGTTTTCCACACGGGGAGCAGCTCCCCATGTGAAAAAGCAATGCCGGCTCCCACAGGAGGCGGGGAGCCGGTGGGACCGTGGGGGAATTGGGGAAACCCCCACGGTGTCCAACGATGTGGCCAGGCCCTGGGGAATGGGGTCCCCGGGGCCAGAAGTGGCCAGGGAGGGGGGCCACCCTGCCCCCCTCCCCATAATTAAAAATAAAAAAAAATAAAAAAAATAATGCAAAGGCAGGCCCCGGGAGATGGGGTCCCCGGGGCCATAAATGGCCTCAGGAGGGGGGCCATGAAGCCCCCCTCCCCAATTTTTTTACAAAAAACAAAACCACTGGCCATGCCCCGGGGGCCAAATATGGCTTCGGGAGGGGGGCCATGTGGACCCCTACTGTTAAAAAAAAAAGGGGTCATACCCTGGGGGATGGGGTCCCCAGGACCCATAATATATAAAAGGAAGGGGGGCCCCCTTCTTAAGAAATAAAAATAGATAAAAACGCAATCGTGCCAGAGGCCCCGCCCCCTCCAGCAACACTCTGCAAACACGCCCTGTGGCACGTTTTAAGATGGGGAATTAATTCCCCTTCAATACTGGGGGTCCCTGGGGGGCAACTAGCCCACCAGGAACCTCCAGTAAGCGCCACAGGGCTGCGTTGCAGAGTGGTGGTCCAGGCCATGCCCCTTTTTACATCTCTCTGCAACGCAGCTCTGTGGCGCTTACTGAAGGTACCTGGTGGTCTAGTTGGACCCCAGGGACTCTTAGGATTCAAGGGGACTTAATCCCCCAACTTAAAATGCGTCACAGGGCACGTTTGCACAGTGGTGAAGGGAGGGGGCGGGGCCTGATGTGACATGTGTGCAAACAGGCCCTGTGGAGCGTTTTAAGGTTGGGAATTAATTCTCCTTCAATCCTGAGGGTCCCTTTGAGCCAACTAGCCCACCAGGTACCGCCAGTAAGCGCCACAGGGCTGTGTTGCAGAGAGGTGCATAAAGGAGCGTGGCCTCAGACCACCTCTCTGCAAACACAATCCTGTGGCGCTAACTGGAGGTACCTGGTGGGCTAGTTGGACCCCAGGGACCCTCAGGATTGAAGGGGACTTAATCCCACAATTTAAAACGCGCCACGGGACGCGTTTCCACTGTGGTGAAGGGAGGGGGCGGGCCTGAGGTGATATATGTGCAAACACACCCTGTGGTGCATTTTAAGTTGCAGAATTACTTCCTCTTCAATCCTGAGTGTCCCTGGGGGGTAACTAGGCCACCAGGTACCTCCAGTAAGCGTCATGGGGCGGCGTTGCAGAGAGGTGGTCCAGGCCATGCCCCTTTTTACACCACTCTGCAACACAGCTCATTGGTGCTTACTGGAGGTACCTGGTGGGCTAGTTGGACTCCAGGGACCCTCAGCATTCAAGGGGAAGTAATCCCCCAACTTAAAACGTGCCATGGGCGTGTTTGCACAGTGGTGAAGGGAGGGGGCGGGGCCTGAGGTGATACGTGCAAACACGTCCTGTGGCGCGTTTTCCATTGGGAAATTAATTCCCCTTCAATCCTGAGGGTCCCTGGGGACCAACTAGCCCACAAGGTGCTTCCAATAAGTGCCAGAGGCCTGCGTTGTAGAGAGGTGGTCCAGGCCATGCTCCTTTTTACACCTCTCTGCAACGCAGCTCTGTGGCGCTTACTGCAGGTATGTGGTTGGCTAGTTGGACCCCAGGGACCGTCAGGATTGAAGGGGAGTTAATCTCCCAACTTAAAACGGCCACAGGGCGTGTTTGCAGATATGTCAATCCAGGCCCCCCCTCCCTTCACCACTTTGCAAACGCACCCGTAGCGCGTTTTAAGAGGTAGTTTTAATCCCCCTGCCCTATTATGTTCTAAGGACTTACAGAGGACGTCATGCTAATCACAGGGGTACCACAATGCAAAGTGTTCCCTAGTGTATCTGGTGTTTTCACTGTATTCTAAGTGTCTTTTAGCATAGCACTGGCTCTAGGCATGGTTAGTCAGAGTCAGTTACCACCAGTACCCGTCTGAAAAAGTTGTGAGCACAGGATGATTTTGGAACAAGACCTCTTTCTGCTCCTCTATTGGTTCTTTATGCACATGTCTTGCTTCTTCCTGCACTTTACTTTGTCTTTGTGCACTTCTGTTGCTTCTTTCTGCATTTCTTTTGCTTCTTTCTGTGTGTTTTTTCTTCTTTCTTCACATGTCCTACCACAGTAGGCATAGTTAGAAACTAGCATTTGGAAAACCTTTGAAATTCCCTGAAAAAACAATACGTTTCAGGCATGTTATAGTTAGAAATTAGCATTTAAAAAACCTTTGCAATTCACTGAAAAAAACATAGGTTTCAGGCACGTTATAGTTAGAAATTAGCATTTAAAAAACCGATGAAATTCACTAAAATAAAAACATAGGTTTTAGGGATGTTATAGTTAGTTGGCCATTTCACTCGTACAAAACCAGTGAAATTCGCCCGTTATAGTTAGTTGAGCTAAGTATAACTCGCCCCGATGACATCTCAAATGACATCACTGATGACATCATCCATGCAATCCTCTGATGCACCTCCTTACAGCCTAATATAACCTTTGATACACCTACTCTAAAATACAGACTGCTATTCTCAAAACCATAGACACACCAATATCAGTTACTACATACCCATTCACTGATTCCTAGGTCTACACACACATCCACTCACTCACCCATACAGTCGCTCATACATGCAGTCAATCATCAATACATTCACTATCATATGCACTCATACACCTATACAGACACTTGCACACCAACAATCACCCATAGAGTTACTTACACAGCTAATTAGTCATGCAAAGAATCAGTCACACTCCCATGTATTCACTTATACAGTTATACACACACCAGCTAACTTATTCACACAGATACTAGCACATATTTATTCTCTTATACAATCACTGACACAAGCATACACTCATCGACACAGCCACTCTCACTTACTCTCACATAGTTATTTATGTACTCCAACACTCTTATATACTGCCTTCCACATATGTGGTTACTCACACATGTACCACTGAGACATCCATTCACTCACCAACACAGCCATACACACACTCACCCACACATACAGCCCCTCACAGACACACTCTTGAAACCATGCACCAAGTGAATCACCCACTCACACATCCATGCAGTGAGTCACACATACCCCACCCACTCACACAGACACTCAGGCACCCATACAGATACTCAGACAAGCAATCAATAACCCATATAGACACTCATGTAGCTACTCACCGGCCCATGCAGCCGCTTACACACTAACAGACAGACTGATAAAGACATTCCTACAGTTTAGTAACTAAACCATGCATTCAGCACCCTGGGCTGTAGCTCGCTAGACTTCCAAGGTGGGTGAAATTACATGTGACGTTGTTTGGTTGTAAAACCTTATGATGGCATTAGATCTGTGTTATATTGTTAACATGCTTTTGTTCATTTGGCTTGTCCACCTATGGTTGTCCATTGGTCTAACGCCAAGATAGTCAAAATTGTGTACTTTTCAAGAGCTTCTCTACCTGCACTGACAGTACGACTTTTCTTTTTAGTCTTCTCAAATACCATGTACTTCGTTTGACTTACATTCAATTCTAAGCATCTGGAATAACAAAAGGTTAAAAATGTATCAATTAAAATTTGGAGTTCCATGGGTGTTTTAGATATCAGGAGGGAGTCATCGGCAAAAAGAAGAATTTGTATCTTCCAACCGTTCAAAACAGGTGAATCCTTCCTGCATTGCTCTAAGAATGATACCACATCATTAATCTATAAAGAGAACATGATAGGTGACAGGACACAGCCCTAGCAATCTCCTCTCTCAATGGGGATGCAATCTGTTAGTTCTTCATTAGGGTCCCAGTGAACTTAAGCATAATTATTTGTGTGTAATTTATTAATTGAATGAACTAAGTTACCAGGAACCCCATCAACATTTGTCATAATCCTGGCATGGGATAAGACTGAACGCTGCTCTAAGGTCAATAAAAGCCACATAAAGTTTTTGATTCAGTAAAACAAACGTATTTCCAACATGAAATGAAAAATCAAAAAATCTGGTCTATTTTGCTAACCTTTAGTCTAAAACCAGCCTGAAGGGGGGACGACATTTCATTTCTGTTCACCCAATCAATAAGCCTCTCCAAAATCTGTTTAGCAAAACATTTTTGGGCATTATAAATAAGGCTAATGGGCCTTGATTTGATGGTTCACTTGCATCACCCTTTTTATAGTTTACCACAATTTCAGCCCGAGCCAGGAATCCCTTACTGTACCCTCTGCTGCTACTGCATTAAATAAAACATTTAAACATACAGACCAAATCAAGGGTTCAGATTTACATAAATATCAGGGAATTTTATCCGGGCCAGGAGCTTTAGCAGGTTTTAAAGACTCAATCGCTCTACTTGTATCGTCAAGGCCAAAGATCATTGGGGCGGGAGGGTCCAAGGTTGTAAAAGCCTCAGGATTATCAATACTACTACTTGGGTCATGCAAATCCTCTGGGGCATAAAGGGTAGAGAAATGTAGCACCCATTTATCAGATAAGATGTTATAGTGAAGTGATTTGGACTTGTCTGATTTCGTTTGGGCTACAAGGTGCCAGAATAATTTGATATCATTAATTTTGCTGGTCCGGGATTTCCTGCCATAAATTATTATCCCAACTTCTCTTTGCCTTAGTCAGGGCTGCCTTATAGATGGATCTTGCTTCTCAGATCCTAACCCGGTCACCCTCGATTGCCGCCTTTCTTAGAGATGTCTTTGCTACTTTAGAAGCTTGGTCAAACCATTTTTCTTCCTTAGCGGGCTTAAATTTCACTTTGGGGACCTCTTTGTAAAAAACCCTTCTCAACTCTTCCAATAAGCTCCTATGTATATTGAAGATAGGGATTTCATCCTCACTAAGCCCCACATAGTCCCCTAGATACTTTACTACAAGTCTATAAATCTGCATATGTAGTTTTTGAATTGACATTACACTTGGCCATGAGACATATCAGTGAAGTTTGTTACGAGGGGAGCTGGTACTATAGTTGTACGAAGATTATTTTCTTGTCCCAACGAGTCTCCCATCAAAGTCACTTTTAGAGAATTGTGGTCAATATGAAGGCGCATTGCCACTAACATATAAGTGACCATAATCACAAATTGGCAGGGGCATGATTGATTGCACTAGTACAGTTCCCTCTTTTGAAAGTTGCTGCTCTGTTAGAATCAGCAGCGGTACGCCCGTTACATGCTCTAAGGCCCCTGCTGTTTTTTAAGGATGCTAGTTCTAGTGCGAGATTGTAGACATTTATCTTTGGCTCTCCTAATAGGGGAGGAATGCCCCATGTTTCATCTTCGACTGTTGTACATACATTTAACACTCATAAACGTTTTAAAAACAGTCACTAGATGATGTAATCACTGATGTCATCAGTGATGTCATTTGAGATGTCATTGGTGATGTCATCAGTGAGGTCACTGACCATGTCATGAGTGATGTAATCTGTGAGAGCATAAGCAAAGCATTGAGGGGTGCGAGTTATAGTTAACACAGCTAACTATAACAGCTGAATTTCTGTGGTAATGTACAAGGGGAATCTGACCCTAACTATACCATCCCTGTAAACTTGTTTTTTTTTTGTGAATGTCTAAGGTTTTTTAACTAGCAGCCACATTTGCAGAGTGGTGGAGAAAGGAGGCTGGGCACACATTCCACAACCTAGGACTTATAGGAGGTACCAGGAGGGCTTCTTGGCCCCCAGTGTCCCTCTGGAGCCAAGGGGACTTTTCCCCCAACTAGTAGTTGCCAGGGAGACACATTTGCAGAGAAGTGGAGACAGGGGTTGTGGCCTCTGACACCTCCTCAGCATTCCTGCACTTTCCGTGAATGCATTAGACAGTGGCAATGCATTATGGGTCCTGCGGTCCGATATTTAAAATGTAAAATCAATCGTAAGAGAGAACCAACTTTTGAAAAACGTTTGTAATTGAAAGATGTTGAATGATTATACTAGTGACCATGGCACCTAAAATAACGAACTACTTATGTTTGAGTTTCTGGGTGGGTCTGAGTCAGGGCATAAGTCTCTGAGTAGATCTGTAAGTGGGTGGCCAGCTCTGGGGAGTGATGGTCCCCAGGGCAAAAATTGGGTGCAGGAGGGCGACCAATTGGCCCCTCTCTTTGATCTTCATGGGACAGCTCCAGAGAGGGGGTGGTCCCCGTGGTTGAATATGGCCACGGGAGGGTCTGCATGGTCCCCTCACCCATTTTAATAAAAAATATTTGGCGCTGGGAAGGTGGGGGTCCCTGGTGCTCAGGGTGGTCTGCAAGGCCCCCTTTAAGGTGTTATTTAGCCCCAAGAAGGTGGTGGTACCTGGGGTTCAGAGAAGCCTTGTGGCCTCCACAAGCAATATTTATTTAGCCCTGGGGTGGTGGTGGTCCCTGGGGCATATAGAGGCTATGGATGGGTGCCCTGTGTGTGAGGACCCCCACCACACTTAGAGGGTCAGAGTATTCCTTCCCAGACCCCTTTTCTTTATGTAAACATATTTTGTGGAACTCGGCTGAAGCAGAGTCCCAAGTTGGCTGTCAAAACTTTCTGGCTGAAGTGTCGGCAGCCAATCAGATCTTACTATGAGATCTTTGCTTAGGCTCTGCCCAGAAATCCTTATTTGCTTTCCCTTAAATTTCTCAACAACTACAGAATAGTTTCACACTGGACAACTGAAAGTGTGATCTCCAAACAAAGATCTACCCTCCTGCCAAATTTGGTGCAAATCCTTTCAGAGGTTCAGGCTATAAATGTGTTCAAAGCTCCTATGAGAATTAACATAAATTTTTTCCAACCCCCCCCCCTTATTCTCAGCCCCTTCTTGACGGATGAAACCAAAGCTTTACATGCACAACAACACTTACCATTACACTTTTTTTTAAAATATATCATGAAGATTCATCAAACGGCGCCAAAGATGTAGGCAAGTCAAAAGAGCTTTTTCTATAGATACATGGTCCTAACTATAATTTAGGCCTGGGCAGTGAACTTCGCTCCATTCAGGGAGTTTGCAGAGTTTTCTGCACTCCGCACTCCAAGGAGCTCGCGGAGTGCAGAAAACTCTGCTTCGCGATGTGCAGCGGAGTTTTTCCCCGATCGAGATCGCAAACGGTAAGTTCGCGAGTGCGACCAGTTAGTTCGCGAGCGTGAGCTATCGCTCGGTTAGAATTTCTATCCAAGCGGCAGGAATACCAGCACAAACTGCAGCTTGCACTGCACTCCACCACTCGTGGTACTTTGCAGAGTTTTTATGTAACTTTGCAGAGTTCCGTGTAGCAAAACACCACAAACTATGCCCAGGCTTAGAAAATCAATAAATCTGTTACTTATTCCCCAGGAGCTGTGTCACACTCTTTCTTAAGTAAGAGAGAGTCTGGACTTTGTGTTTTATCAGCTTGCAGGTGCTGGTTTGTGACACGCCCTATCGGTCTGGAGCTACGCGGTTTACCTGCAAACTTTTGTGATATTGTTAAACGTGTCGCCCCCCCCGGTATTGGATTCCCACTTGGAGGAGATTGACACATGGGGAGAGAGGAGGCAAATGCGGTTTGCCTGATAAGGGGGACTAAGGACAGATTTACCTGCAAATCCGGCTGCAGCGGCGTGTGTTCACCGGCCAAGAATGTTTGGAGGCACCACCTGGTGTTTTAGAAGTCGTTTCACTGTATGGGCTCTAACAGAGGACTTCAACGCCCAGCATGCAACGGTACTGTAGGAGAGCGCCAGGTGCCTTACACCTGTGAGGCAAAGGAGGGGCGAGTGATCACATGATCAGGAGTGGTCACGGACTTAAACATCACCATAACGGACCCCCAGGAACAGCGAGAAGGCAGCTGAGATGGGCACTGATGAGGCCAATTGATGGCTGAAACGCATCTGCCCAGCATTTCAGGGACATTTATTGCCAGTGCGAGAAAATCAATAAATCTGTTACTTATTCCCCCGGAGCTGTATCACACTCTATCTTGAGTAAGAGAGAGTCTGGACTTCATATATATATATATATATATATATATATATATATATATATATATATATATATATATATATATATATATATATATATATATATATATATATATATATATATATATATATATATATATATATATATATATATATATATATATATATATTACCTACTGGCGGTCGCCAGTAGGTAGTTATAGTTAGGACCACGTTTCCATAGGAAATCCGCAACATTCTATTTTGAATAACTTTGGCGCCGGTCGACGAATCCTCGCGAATTTCTCAAAATAGGTGGGGCGCTACGCTCCGCTCCTACCCTGAAAGTCTCGGGGGGATTCGTCAAGCGGGGGCTGAGATAAAAGGGGGTCCCAAAACGCGTTTTTCCCATGCATTTTTCCATAGGACCTTTAGACAGGGCAACAGCCCGAACGGCTGAACAGAATTACTAGAAATTTGGCAGAGAGGTAGTCCTCAGGTCAAGGAAGTGCCTTTTGTAGGTTTGGTGTAAATCTGTTCAGTAGATTCTGAAAAAATAGCCTTTAAATCAATATATATATCTGAGCCAGCTTACGGTACGCTTACCGTACGCGTACGGTGGCGTGCGCGAGCGCGATTCTGATTGGCTCTTAGATCTTAGTAAACATTCGAATCGGCCGAAACCAGGAAGCGGCGGCCGCCATTTCGTGTGTTTCACTCAGAAAAAAAAGAGTGATAACAAGAAAAGGGGGCAAGGAGGAGAGTTACAGACCCCCTTACATTTGTGAGGGGGTCAAAGAAGGACAGAAAAGTACAAAGAAAACATTTATTGATTTTAAAAAAAATCACGGGGTACGCGTACGGTAAGCGTACGGTAACAAAAAAAATAAATAAAAGAAATGAAATGCAGATTTAAGAGTTTAGATATTAGGGGGCTCTAAAAAGAGCCGTTGTGTTTATGAAGTTATTTTTTAGTGGTACCTACAAGTAAGTACCGATGCAGAGTCTAAGGTTCAAGAGGAAGACTCTGTTCCCTTCATCATTGAAGTGCACACCATCTCCTCTATAAATGTCTTGCATGTCGTAACGCAAGTTGTTGTGGTAAATGGAACCCATACCATAGTCACGGAGGAAAGCAGAAACAGATTTGTTGACGTGCTTTCTTGCTTTGTCAATCTGCGGACAGAAATGATTGGACCAGTTCCATTTTTGCCTTTGGCATATGTTGGAAAACACAAAGGCAGTTTTAGGGAAAAGTGAAAACAGTTGTGCAAAGGTGTCCTTCATAAGCATTTCCAGACCTACCCCAGTCAAAGTGCCTAGGTCATTGCCACCACAGTGCACTATTATGAGGTCAGGGTGTTGGATTTGCATGAAGGATTTCACCAATGGCATCAATTGGTGCCACTTTAACCCTCTCTGACCAATCCATTTAATGTCTACATTTGGCAAAGCAAGGTCTCTCACCATACCTGTTTTCTCTGCAAACTTTTCACTCCAGAAGACATAGCTGTGTCCTACAATCCACACTGTGAACATCTTCAAAGGAGATCTGGATGCACTCAGGAGGTGTAATTCAGTAGAATGGTAAAAAGAAATGAAAGACAGTTTGGAAATGGAGGCATACATATTTTTTTATAAAAAAAAAGAACTGATTGGCTGTTTCATACCATTCTACACTAAAAACTAGGCTGTATGTGTAAATTTATAGAAGCATGTTTTGTATTGGTACAGAAAAATGTGTTACCAAAGAACAGTACTATGGATTTGCTGTTAGGTTTGAAAAGTCAAGCACTCTTGCTCTGTGGAATTGAAACATTGTTTGGCGAACTTCTGACCTAACTCTACACAGCAGTGTTCCATGACCTGTTGCTATGGTAGCAGGCAGAAGTCAAGTTGGGGGAAGGGTACTAGGCAGAAGTCAAGTTGGGGGAAGGGTACTTTTGGAAAAGGGTTGGTTTTCAACCAATAGAAATGTGTGATTACATTTGAAAAAAAGGGGGAAGCACTGAGATTTGAAACTTACATGTATATGTGTGGAAAAATAGAGGGAAACTTTGCCATTATCTGGTTCTGCTGAGAGGAGAGAGGTGTAGAGAACAGAGATCCTGGCTCTGATAATCTGCTGTTTGAGTGCCACATTTCTTTCACAACTAACTAATTTTAAAGGTGAGTTTAGAGTTTGAGAGGAGATGTATATGGTAAATTAAGAAATGAATAATAGAAATGTAATTCTTTTTGTTGAAGTTGTGTTTATTATTTTCTGTTTTGGGAGAAATTTAAATGTGAGGAACATGTAAAATAATATGGACTATGTTTTCACGATAAATTAAGGTGTATTGGTATAAAAAAAGAATAGTTTAAGGGTTTGAGGTTGGACTCAGTAATGCAAATACATTCAGCATCACTAAGGCTGGTTGCCCTTGCTGGAATGTAGGCAGTCACCCAGGTTACACATGTTGGGAAATATAGGCAGAGATTTATTGTGTACAACTCTGGTAATTTTATATTTGCATTAGTAGGAAAAAGGGGGAGCGATTTTTTGGTGCCGAAGCAGACTCTTAGCACACACCCAGCTGCTTTCCATGTAGAATCATGCACAGTATTTACAAGCGAGTGGGGTTTGAGGTTTCAGTCTGTAATGCAAATACATTCAGCATCACTAAGGCTGGTTGCCCTTGCTGGTATGTAGGCAGTCACCCAGGTTACACATGGTGGTGGTCTGAAAAAGCAGTCTGGACATGGGCTTTTTAAAAAATCTGAAAAGTGGATTCATAATGTGTCAGTCTGTAAAAGTGATTATCACTTGCCAAAAAAAAAGAGCAGTAAGTGTGCTTTCAAATTGGGAAAGAAATTTCGTTTTGTGACTAATGTGAAAACATGACTCTGTGTGCAAATAGGAATTACAGGCAGAGATTTATTGCGTTTTGCTCTGGTGATTTCACAGTTGCATTAGTAGGAAAAAGGGGGAGCCATTTTTTGGTGCAGAAGCAGACTCTTAGCACACACCCAGCTGCTTTCCATGTATAATCATGCACAGTATTTACAAGCGAGTGGAGTTTGAGGTTTCAGTCTGTAATGCAAATACATTCAGCATCACTAAGGCTGGTTGCCCTTGCTGGTATGTAGGCAGTCACCCAGGATACACATGGTGGTGGTCTGAAAAAGCAGTCTGGACATGGGCTTTTTAAAAAATCTGAAAAGTGGATTCATAATGGGTCAGTCTGTAAAAGTGATTATCACTTGCCAAAAAAAAAGAGCAGTAAGTGTGCTTTCAAATTGGCAAAGAAATTTCGTTTTGTGACTAATGTGAAAACACGACTCTGTGTGCAAATAGGAATTACAGGCAGAGATTTATTGCGTTTTGCTCTGGTGATTTCACAGTTGCATTAGTAGGAAAAAGTGGGAGCCATTTTTTGGTGCAGAAGCAGACTCTTAGCACACACCCAGCTGCTTTCCATGTATAATCATGCACAGTATTTACAAGCGAGTGGGGTTTGAGGTTTCAGTCTGTAATGCAAATACATTCAGCATCACTAAGGCTGGTTGCCCTTGCTGGTATGTAGGCAGTCACCCAGGATACACATGGTGGTGGTCTGAAAAAGCAGTCTGGACATGGGCTTTTTAAAAAATCTGAAAAGTGGATTCATAATGTGTCAGTCTGTAAAAGTGATTATCACTTGCCAAAAAAAAAGAGCAGTAAGTGTGCTTTCAAATTGGCAAAGAAATTTCGTTTTGTGACTAATGTGAAAACATGACTGTGTGCAAATAGGAATTACAGGCAGAGATTTATTGCGTTTTGCTCTGGTGATTTCACAGTTGCATTAGTAGGAAAAGGGGGAGCCATTTTTTGGTGCAGAAGCAGACTCTTAGCACACACCCAGCTGCTTTCCATGTGGAATTATGCACAGTATTTACAAGCGAGTGGGGTTTGAGGTTTCAGTCTGTAATGCAAATACATTCAGCATCACTAAGGCTGGTTGCCCTTGCTGGTATGTAGGCAGTCACCCAGGATACACAAGGTGGTGGTCTGAAAAAGCAGTCTGGACATGTGCTTTTTAAAAAATCTGAAAAGTGGATTCATAATGTGTCAGTCTGTAAAAGTGATTATCACTTGCCAAAAAAAAAGAGCAGTAAGTGTGCTTTCAAATTGGCAAAGAAATTTCGTTTTGTGACTAATGTGAAAACATGACTCTGTGTGCAAATAGGAATTACAGGCAGAGATTTATTGCGTTTTGCTCTGGTGATTTCACAGTTGCATTAGTAGGAAAAAGGGGGAGCCATTTTTTGGTGCAGAAGCAGACTCTTAGCACACACCCAGCTGCTTTCCATGTGGAATTATGCACAGTATTTACAAGCGAGTGGGGTTTGAGGTTTCAGTCTGTAATGCAAATACATTCAGCATCACTAAGGCTGGTTGCCCTTGCTGGTATGTAGGCAGTCACCCAGGATACACAAGGTGGTGGTCTGAAAAAGCAGTCTGGACATGTGCTTTTTAAAAAATCTGAAAAGTGGATTCATAATGTGTCAGTCTGTAAAAGTGATTATCACTTGCCAAAAAAAAAGAGCAGTAAGTGTGCTTTCAAATTGGCAAAGAAATTTCGTTTTGTGACTAATGTGAAAACAAGACTCTGTGTGCAAATAAGAATTACAGGCAGAGATTTATTGCGTTTTGCTCTGGTGATTTCACAGTTGAATTAGTAGGAAAAAGGGGGAGCCATTTTTTGGTGCAGAAGCAGACTCTTAGCACACACCCAGCTGCTTTCCATGTATAATCATGCACAGTATTTACAAGCGAGTGGGGTTTGAGGTTTCAGTCTGTAATGCAAATACATTCAGCATCACTAAGGCTGGTTGCCCTTGCTGGTATGTAGGCAGTCACCCAGGATACACATGGTGGTGGTCTGAAAAAGCAGTCTGGACATGGGCTTTTTAAAAAATCTGAAAAGTGGATTCATAATGTGTCAGTCTGTAAAAGTGATTGTCACTTGCCAAAAAAAAAGAGCAGTAAGTGTGCTTTCAAATTGGCAAAGAAATTTCGTTTTGTGACTAATGTGAAAACATGACTCTGTGTGCATATAGGAATTACAGGCAGAGATGTATTGCGTTTTGCTCTGGTGATTTCACAGTTGCATTAGTAGGAAAAAGGGGGAGCCATTTTTTGGTGCAGAAGCAGACTCTTAGCACACACCCAGCTGCTTTCCATGTGGAATCATGCACAGTATTTACAAGCGAGTGGGGTTTGAGGTTTCAGTCTGTAATGCAAATACATTCAGCATCACTAAGGCTGGTTGCCCTTGCTGGTATGTAGGCAGTCACCCAGGTTACACATGGTGGTGGACTGAAAAAGCAGTCTGGACATAGGCTTTTTAAAAAATCTGAAAAGTGGATTCATAATGTGTCAGTCTGTAAAAGTGATTATCACTTGCCAAAAAAAAGAGGAGTAAGTGTGCTTTCAAATTGGCAAATAAATTTCGTTTTGTGACTAATGTGAAAACATAACTCTGTGTGCATATAGGAATTACAGGTAGAGATTTACGGCGTTTTGCTCTGGTGATTTCACAGTTGCATTAGTAGGAAAAAGGGGGAGCCATTTTTTGGTGCAGAAGCAGACTCTTAGCACACACCCAGCTGCTTTCCATGTGGAATCATGCACAGTATTTACAAGTGAGTGGGGTTTGAGGTTTCAGTCAGTAATGCAAATACATTCAGCATCACTAAGGCTGATTGCCCTTGCTGGAGTGTAGGCAGTCACCCAGGTTACACATGGTGGTGGTCTGAAAAAGCAGTCTGGACATGGGCTTTTAAAAAAATCTGAAAAGTGGATTTATAATGTGTCAGTCTGTAAAAGTGATTATCACTTGCCAAAAAAAAAGAGTAATAAGTGTGTTTTCAAATTGGCAAAGAAATTACGTTTTGTGACTATTGTGAAAAGAAATGTAGTAATATATTTAAATAAAATAAAGGATTTTTTTTTTTAGTTTTTTTCAGGTATTGCTGAAGAGCAGTGAACAAAATTTAAGATGCCTACAAAATCCAGAGTTAAAAAAAAACACAAAAAAAACCTATATTTGAAGACAACTGGAGGACCAAAGTTAGTAGAAGATGCTCATGTTGGGAAAAAGAAAAAATCTTCTGGTAAGCAGACAAAACAATTTCTAAAAAACATATTCAAAAAAAGGAAAAATGTACAAAATGTCTGTACTGGAAAGAATGTTTTGAAAAGAAAAGGACAGGAAAAAATTGAGAATTTAGTTAATGCAAATATACCTTCTGCAACTGAAAAGATTTACATAAACAGAAAAACAGCGTTTAAAGAGATACGTAGAAAAATGTTTCAGAGAAGAGTTATGTCCAATTTGATAAAGGATGTGAAGAAATATAAGCAAAAGGCTAAGTTTTATAAGAGAAAAAAAGAAATTGAAGCCATTGCAGCAAAGGCATTAGAATTAAAAAGGAAACTATTCATTTTAATTTTGAATAGGATGCGTACATTAAACAAAATGGTTAATGTACTGAAATCACATAGCAAAAGGAAAAGAGTAGTGAACAGAACAAACTTTTGTAAAGTGTTTTTAGGAAAGTGGATGCATAGTTCAAGTAGTGAACCTTTTTTTAATGAAGAGAGCTATTTTCAAAGTAATAGTTTGCTGCATGCAGTTGACACCAGAGGTCGTGCTTACGAAGTGAAAAATGGTTGCATAATGGAGAAGGAGATAATGGTTCCAAGAGATGAGGTACAAGTGATGGCGGATGAGGCTATGGGGAGACGTCCTAAAGCCCCAGTGTACACTTGGAATTGTAGTAGTATTTGCACTGTGCGTCAGGAATCTATTGACAAATTTCGTGAGTTTCTAAGAGAATATAGTAAAAAAAGTATAAAACAGAAGATTAAGGTGCTTCAAAGTCTGGATCCATGCAGAGTGAGAGAGAATACTGGTTTGCAGGGTCATTCTCTGGCTTGTCTATCTAGAAAAGTGTGTAATAGTGTTTTCCATCATTTTAGGATGCTGGCTGTTCATCATACTGAAATGAGAAAGTTTGTGAGACGGTTGTATTTTGCTAAAAGTCCAGCAATAAAGTTAAATGAATTGAATAGGGCTCTGTTCCGAGGAACGGTATCAGATGTAGAGAAGGTTGTTGATGAAATTCAGTTTTGTTACTTTGGTCCTGAACAAAACAGTGCAGAGAAGGACACAGTAAATGAGGAAGAAGTGGAAGAGAATGTAGAACCCTCTGTAAGTAAGACATTTAATGATCACATAACAAAATTTGCAATAATCTCTAATGAAAGACCAAATTTTACTTGTATTTGTTGCCGCAGAACTCATTATAGAAAACAAACTAGGAACGTTGATCTCTACAGAAAGAGTGAAAATGAAGATAATTATAAGTGGAAGGATTTTGCCACATATATGTTTCTTGAAAATTGTTTTGAATTGGGTGAAGATCAGCGTATTTGTAAATACTGTTACAACAAGTTAGAGGAAAATAGAATGCCGACCAGAGCTGTACATAATAATTTAGAATTGGATGCTATTCCTGCTGAACTTTCTGAATTAAATACATATGAGTCTATACTCATTCAATGTGTTAATCCGTTCCAGACCATAGTACGTATGGAGCCCAAAACTGGTAAATTACCTCCTTCAGATTTACTGAGAGGTTTAAAAGGTAGAGTGGTGTATTTGCCCTTGGATTTGAAAAAAAATATGGAAACTATTGATGCGGATACTTTGGAAACTGAACCATTAATTATTCTGGTTAATGGTGTACCTACAAAGAATAAGAAGATTTGGCAGGAGCCGGTAGATGTGCGGAAAGTACAAAGAGCAAATTTGTATTTGAAAAGGAATAACAAATGGTATGAATCAATTTATATAGAAGAAGAAGAAGAAGAAGATTTACAAGAAGACACAGAAACACCAACTGGACAAATTGAAAAAGTGGACAAGTCAAAGGAAGAAGAAATTTATGAACATTTTAGCATACATCCTCTTCATTCAAAAGAAGTTATGGGAGACAATATTGATCTCTTTCAGATGAAGAAAGCAAAAGGAACTCCCGTGAGTGTATGGGAGGAGAGCTTGGAAGCTCGATGTTTTCCCCAGCTGTTTCCTAAAGGAAAAGGAGGACGATACGATGAACATCCGGAACAGATTCCAGCTTCTGAGTATCGGACTACAAGACTATATGCTGAAGATCCCAAATTTCGACAAAGTATTCCTTATTTGTTCCATCTTTTATTTGAAAGTGATTTGTCTGCACTGTCTTATGCAGTAAATCACATTTTAAAAAGTGGAGTACATTTACAAAATTTGTCTGCTAAGGATTTTATGGAGAAAGTGCAGCACCGAGATGATCATTTGGAAACACAACTGATCAATCTGATGGCTTGTCAGCGTGGGACAAATGAATATTGGTACCGACGCCATGGTAAATTAAAATGCATGTTACGGAATTTAGGAACACCAACATGGTTCGTTACCCTAAGCTGTGCCGAGTACGCTTGGGATGATTTACTGGATTTTCTACGAGAGGCAAATTCAAACATTAAAAACATCGAATACAAGACAGCAGGAGAACTGTGCTCATTGGATCCGGTTAATGTTTGCAGATATTTCAATCATAGATTTGAGGCTATGATGTCCTTCATCTGCAATAAAAAAAATCCACCTCTAGGAGAAGTAGTGGATTTCTTTTGGAGAAAAGAGTACCAGGCAAGAGGTGCTCCTCTTATTCATATGCTGTTGTGGATCAAGGATGCCCCAAAGTTTGGAACAGATACTGATGAAGCAGTGTTATCTTACATTGAAGAATATGCAACATGTGCTATACCAAAAAGCACAGAAGAGAAAAAGTTAAAGGAGCAAGTTTTACGTTTCCAAAGTCATCGGTGTGCAAAATACTGTCGACGGAAATACAAGAGCAAAGATAAATACTACACTAAATGTCGATTTGGATTTCCTAGACCTGTTCTTTCAAATGGAAGAGTAAACAGTTTTATGTCAGCTGTGAGACATACTATCACAAGAAAATCACCTAAGAATACCTACAACCTAAAAAGAAAAGAAGAATCAAAAAATATAAATGACTACAACCCAGTCATTTTATCCATGTGGAACGCTAACATGGATATACAGTATGTAGCTGACAATTCCATTGCTGTTGCTCGATATGTAACGTCTTACATTACGAAATCAGAAAAAACAGAATTGAAGGAAATGTGGGAAGAGATTTCTCACGAGAAGACTGTCAGTAAGAAGCTGTACAGTTTCAGTTTGAAGATGTTATCGCATCGAGAAATTGGATCCTACGAATGTTCAGATAGGTTATCTTCTGCAAGTCTCTACTCGAAATCAAGAAGAATAATTTGGGCAAGTTTAGGCCTTGCAGCAATGAGAAATCGGGTACTGAAATCTGTTGGAGAAATTGATATTTGGCCGAGAATGACCCAGAAAGTACAGATATTTTGAAATCAAACATGTTGGACACATATTATACCAAGAGAAGTCAACATCTGGAGAACATGTGTCTCTATGAAGTGCTGCAGAACTACATTTATTCACGGAAAGCCGCAGAAGACATCAACAATGGAAAATATAAAGTCATTGGTGAGGAAGGATGTTTGGTGAAGCAAACAAAAGGAAGTTTGATAAATCACAGGAAGCTGAGTTGCGACACTACTGACAAGAAGGAATTTTACTACTTGGCTCTTTTACAGTTGTTTAAACCATGGCGTACAGAGGATGAACTACTGGGAGAATTTCAAAGCTATGAAGATTCTTTTAATGCTTGCAAAGACAGCATACAATGCAGTACATTCTCAAGATATCTGCAAATGTTAAATGAAGAAATTGAACAGGAAACTACAATTGCAGCAGAAATAGCTAGAGACAGTTCTCAGGACAGCCAAAGTTCAGGAACACTCAGTCAAGATCCCCTAGGACAACCAATCGTTGAAAATGAAGCATCAATAGCCATGAATGAAGTGGAAACGGCTATGAATCAAGCTCAAGAAGAATTTATAGACTTACAAAATTTGGAAAGACAACTGAATGAAGAGCAGCAACAAATTTATGAAGAGATCAGAAACAAAATTGATCACGGATTTCTACATGAAAAAAAAGAGTGCTCATGCACATCATTTCATCCAATCAGGATGTATGTAAGCGGACAAGCTGGAACTGGAAAAAGTTTCCTAATTAAAGTCATCAGAAGCTACCTACAGCAAAAAACGGATTCTACTTTGTCTTGTGTGGTTACTGCTCCAACTGGGTTAGCAGCATATAACATAAAAGGAATCACTTTACATCGTTTGCTAATGTTACCAGTGGAGCATGAGAACAAAATACAATACAACAAGCTAACTGGAGAAGCATCCTTGGAAGTTTCAAGAGTATTGAAGAAGATGCAAGTTCTCATTATTGATGAGGTGAGCATGGTTTCAAACTTAATGCTTGCCTTTGTGCATTTAAGAATGCAGCAAATTCTGAAGACAAACTATGACATGTTATTTGGTGGAAAACACGTCATAGTTTTTGGAGATCTTTTGCAATTTACTCCAGTTAAAGGACAACCAGTGTTTAATACTGTCACACATGAAGACACGAAGAAGTCATTGGGAAGCATCGGAAATACAAATATTTGGTCCTTTTTTGAGTACAAGGAACTTACTACTAATATGAGGCAAGCAAGCGATGAAGAATATGGAAGTATTCTGAAAGATATCAGAATTGGACTACTCACTGAAGTTGGCAAAACAGCATTACAGAGTCGGCTGCTACATAATTTATTTCCAAAGGAAGAAATAGTTGCAGAGAAGATATACAAGAACATTGCAGAAAACAAAAGTGTCATCTGCTTAATGCCAACTCTACGTGAATGCTCAATATTCAATGAGGAGCTTTTGAAATTGGAAAAGGAAGAGATCAGGAAATTGGAAGCAGTGGACAAAATTGAGGATGGAAGAATTACTATCACATTAACAGGCACACTGAAAAATAAATTGGATTCACTAGAGAAGAATATTTCCAAAACAGCTGGATTAGAAAAAAATCTATATGTTTGCATGAACTGTAGAGTATTTTTAAGGAGAAATTTGGATGTTGAAAAAGGTTTAGTTAATGGAGCTATGGGAAGAGTTGTGGGTTTTATTAATTATCAGAAAAAAGATGGAATTGAATGTTTAAAAATAAAATTTGATCAGATAGAAGAAGTTAAAGACATTTGTCGTTGTACAGTTCGTTTCATGCTTGTGAAAGACTTATATGTACGTAGGAAGCAGTTTCCGTTTTCGCTAGCATATGCTGTAACTATTCACAAGTCTCAAGGATTGACTGTAGATTGTGCATTTGTGAACATTGGTTCAACTGTGTTCAAAGAAGGTATGGCATATGTTGCTTTGTCACGAGTGAAAACATTATCAGGTTTATTCATGATAGACTTTGATGACTCAAAAGTTAGTGCTGATACAAATTGTGTAAAGTAGTATAATAGATTAAGAAGAAGCTATGCTCCTCATTTAGGTCAGTATCCTTTATTTATTTATTTATTTAATGATTTTTGTAAAGCGCGTAGTAACTCCGAAGAGCATCCCAGCGCTGATCTGCTTCTCCAGGGGTTTTAGCCAACTAGTGAGATTATATTTGCGGGAAAAGGAGGGTCTTTAAGGTTTTTCTGAACTGGAGATAGTTCGGTTCTGTCCTGAGTTTTCCGGGTAAATGGTTCCATCGTTTGGCCGTGTGAACCGAAAAGCGACGGCCACCGGTCTTGGCTTTCCTCACTCTAGGGACTGCAATGAGATTTTCTGTATTGGACCGGAGATTGGACAGTATCCTGTGTTGGAGAAACATGTAGTTTCTCGTAAAAGGAGAAATGAGAATATCTGTAATGAAGATGTAGAGAGGAGGAAAAAAAAGAGGAGTGATGTAATTGCAAGCAAAAAGAGTAAGGAAAAAGAAGAACAGGTTGTAGGATGTCATTTTGAAAATAGCTCTGGTGTCAACTGCTACGCTAATGTAGTGCTGAATGTTGCATTTTATCTGGAAAGTTTGCAAGAGCAGATAATAGTAAATCAGGGAAAAAGATTCTGTTCTGAGCTGAGTCTCCTTTTTGAAAAGCTGAGTATTGATAAAACTAAAATAGAAAGTGCTACTGAAATTAGAAAACTTTTAGATGTATGTTCAGGACGAACACAGTTTTCTCAAAATGAACAGCAAGACGCACAAGAATTTTTGATGTATTTTCTTCAGGTACTGGAAGAAGAAGAAGTTGCAATTGATAATTTATTTGGTCTCTCTTATAAATGGGAACATAGTTGTGAAAACTGTTATAATATATGTGGCTCTAATGTTGATAATGAAAGGTTTATTTATTTGACATTGCCAGAGAGTAAAACAGTCACTTTTGCTAAATTAGTTAAAGATGCTAATCATAGCATGCAATGCGGTGAGTGTCAATCTGACATGTTTTCAACGTTAATTTTAAAGGAATACGGACAGTATGTAATTTTAATGATGCAACGATGTAGAGCTGATGGTTCAAAATTGGATACTTTAATAAAGAAGTTTACAGGACAGCAATTATCAATTTCAGGAAAAACTTTTGAAACTGTTGCAATAATTTTCCATGAAGGACCTACTGTTACTTCTGGACATTACACAGTTTATCTTAAATGTGAAAAAGGCTGGACACTGTGTAATGATTCCCAATTGGTTTTTAAGCAACGTTTGCCTTTTGATTTAGCAAATTCCTATCTAATCTTCCTGAAACCTAAATTTTAGAGAGACTTGGCAAGATCTGGACAAAACAATTTTACCATTTTATTGGATTACCATTGGAATTTAAAAAAAAAAGATTTTTTAAATGATCATTTGGCCTAATGGAAAGATAACCAATTGTAATGTGGACTTTTTTAATTTTTAATGAAACTTTCGAAAACCAAAAATTTAGAGAAAATCGGTAACATCTGCACAATTTAAATTTTAGAATGTTATTGGAGTGCCATAGGAAATTTTTTCAAAAAAGATTTTTTAAATTACTATTTGGCCATGTGGAAAGGTAACCAATTCTATTGTGGACTTAATAAATTATTAATAAATCTTTCGGGAACCAATATGTTACAGAGAATCGGTGAGATCTGTACAAATTAAACTTTAGAATTTTATTGGATTACCATTCAAAATTTAATCAAAAAAGAATTTTAAAATTACTATTTGGCCTAAAGAAAATGGAACCAGATGTATTGTGGAGTTATTTGAGATATAATATTGTGATTATACTTCTGAAACAAAAATATCAGACTGTATTTTAAAGAAATAGGTATTGATATTAGATGATATTTTTTAGAATATTATGCATTTCTATATTGTTAAGTTTAAGTAAAAAGAGATTCTGGGCTTTTTTAATACAATCTTTGAGATTGTTATTTTTTTTTTGCCCGCTGTTAAATGATGAATGCAATTTGCTTTCACAATTTATAGTGAAATGCAATATATTCTGAAAACAGCAAAAATAAGGCAAAAATATTTTTTGATAAATATGTAAATATGTGTACTGTATTATAAAATGTTTTAAAAAATATTAATACTTTTTTCTTTTTTTTCAGATTGATATAGAAAATTTTCAAAACCTAGAACCATTTTTAAAGCAATTTTTAAAAAAAACAAATGAATAAATATTTTTTTGAGCGGGTATGGTAAGTCAATAGTATCATGGTTCCTTTTTTTCTACTTCTCTACAATCACATTTTCAGTTTTTAATTTTAGTCTCTCAAGGACCTTGTAATGTGATAATTGATTTTTAGTGTTTTTTAAAAAAAATAAAAAAAATTACGCGTACCGTACGCGTACGGTAAAAAAAAATAAAAAAAGTTTTTAAAAAAATATATAAAAAATAGATGAAAGGTAAGGTTGGCTCTTAAAAGAGCCGTTGTGTTCATGCAGGGACAGAGGAAAGAAAGATTGGGAATATTAGACGGTACGACAAGTGTGCTGATCTATTTTACTGTTCACTAGGGAAACACTGGTCTCCCTATAAGTAATTCGATCGTGACAATGGGCGCACCGTACTTCAACCCTCGCAAACCGAGGGTTAATTTCCAGAGGACCAGAAAAAGGAGATGCTCCCCCCACAGATGAAGGGCTCACCTGACCTGCAGAAGAAGGACTCGGCTCTGCAGATGATGGTCCAGGCTGAGCTGCTGTGGATGTGCTTGGTTGATTTACTGAAGGGTTACCTTCAGTAAGTCGAGCATGTGTCCTTCTGTGTACATCCTTAAGGTGTCTCATCATGGTGTGATTCCCAAAGGAATACTTCCTGTCAGGATTACCTCTTGAAAGTACACGCTTACACAGCTTGCAAGTCACTAAGGGTGCATTTACCTTTTGCTGGCCTTCTGGAAAAGTAAAATAATCCCATACGTAAGAGGTCTTTTGTTTCCTCGCTCTCTGCCTCAAGGTAGTGCTGCTAGCCTCACTCTCAGAAGGGCTCTGCTGTTCTGCCATCGTATCACAAAGACAACCCAGCTCCTTCTCCTAAGGGATCACAAGCAGAAATGAGGGGAATGGGTGTGGTGTAGGAGAGTTCTAGAACTGAAAGTAGTTTCAACCAATCAAAAGTTGTGTTTCATGATCACATGACCTACCGTACGCTTACGGTGCGCTTACGGTGCGCTTACGGCAAAAGTACGCATGCGCGTAAAAAAGACACGCGCTTGCGCGCATGCGCTTAACCTTCACTCCCCGACACTTCCGCGTAACGTGCGTGTGTAGCGTACACGCGTACGCGTCCCACGCGGAGGACGCGCGGCTACGCAAATTGCGTAACTATACGCAAACAGCGTAGATAAATTACGGACGTTGCGTAAACCGTACGCTTACCGTAAGCTTACGGTACGCGTACTAAAAAAAAATGTTTATTTTATAAAATATATTAAAAAAAACATATTATAGAATTTTAAAAATTTAACCATAGTCTTTAAAAAAGGATAGAAAATTAAAATAAAAATATGTAAAAAAAAATAGAAGAAAAAAAAAATTTTGCATTTAAAAAACCTTGCAAATTCACTGAAAAAACCATGGGTTTCACACACGTTATAGTTAGGAATTAGCATTTAAAAAACCTTAGAAATTCAATGAAAAAACCAAAGGTTTCACACATGTTATAGTTAGCTGGATATTTCACTCGTAAAAAAACAATGAAATTCCCCCGTTATAGTTAGTTCAGCTAACTATAACTCGCGCGCCCGCAATGCACTACTGATGACATCACATATTACATCACTCATGACATGGTCAGTGACATCACTCATGACATCACTGATGACATCTCAAATGACATCACTGATGACAGTATCCTTGTGACAGAGCGGTAGACCTCCTCTCACCCTAATATAACCTTTGATACAAACATTCAAAAATAGACACTAAAATTTTCAAAACAATGGACATACCAATAACAGTTACAACAACCTATTCAGTAATTCTAAGATCCACATACACATCCACTCATCCACCAACAATCCTATACAGTCACTCATACATGTACTCACACATCATATGTACTCATACACCTAAACATCCTGTAACACAATCCCACTCATCCATAGAGTTACTCACACACATAGTCACTCATGCTAATAAAGAAACAAACATCCATTTACTTGCATATACAGTTATACACACACCAGCACACTTACTTTAACAGAAACTTACACATACTTAGTCTTTTTAACAATCACTTATAGAAACACATACTTATTCATACAGGAACTCTTCCAATCTCTCACTCTCACATATACTCACTTATAAACAACAATAGTCACATATACTAGTTTAAAACATATGTAGTTACTTATGAAGACACTATTGAGACAGTCATTCACTCACTAACACACCCATGCACACACTCATCCACCCATACAGTCCTGCACACATGCTGACTTCAACACATACAAACAGTGAGTCACTCATTCATGCACCTATGCACTATGTAATACCCCCCACTGCACCATGAAGATACTCAGACTGATACTCAAAAAACCAACTAATAACCTATATAGACACCCATGTAGCTACTCACCAACCCATGCAGCCACTTATACACAAAGTGAGAGACTGATACAGGTATTTACACATTTAAACATTACTCACTAAGCCATGTATTCACTAAGATACACTTAATCAGTCAGTTATACAATCAATTTTTCAGAAACAAATCATCAATTTAGACACTTATATACTCATTTATTCTTCCATCGACCTTGAGATATACATATATAAAACATATTTAATTTTCAGAAAAACACACATTCACTGGATGATGTCATCAGTGATGTCATTTGAGATGTCATCAGTGATGTCATGAGTGATGTCACTGACCATGTCATGAGTGATGTAATATGTGACGTCATCAGTAGTGCATTGCGGGCGCGCGAGTTATAGTTAGCTGAACTAACTATAACGGGGGAATTTCATTGGTTTTTTACGAGTGAAATGTCCAGCTAACTATAACATGTGTGAAACCTTTGGTTTTTTCATTGAATTTCTAAGGTTTTTTAAATGCTAATTCCTAACTATAACGTGTGTGAAACCCATGGTTTTTTCAGTGAATATATATATATATATATATATATATTCACACAAAAAACATAGGTTTCAGGGACGTTATAGTTAGTTGAACATTTGACTCATATAAAACCGGAGAAATTCGCCTGTTATAGTTAGTTGAGCTAACTATAACTCGCGCACCTGCAATGCACTTCTGATGATGTCACATATTACATCACTCATGACATGGTCAGTGACATCACTGATGTCATCTCAAATGACATCACTGATATCATCACTTATGACATCATCCAGTGAATGTGTGTTTCTACAAAATGTAAATATGTTTTATATATATATGCCAAGGTGTATTGAAGAATGAATGCATTTACAAGTGCCTAAAGGAATTATTTTGTATGTGTGTGACTGACTGTATGAGTGAGTGATTGAACGTGTCTTACTGAATGCATGGGTTAGTGACTAAACTGTGCAAAAGTCTGTATTAGTCTCTCAATTGGTGTGTAAGCAACTGCATGGGTTGCTGAATACCTACATGAGTGTCTATATAGGTTATCGATTTGTTGTCTGAGTACCTGTATGGGTCCCTGAGTGTCTATGTGGGTAGGTGGGTGTTTGTGTCTATGCATAGATGTCTGAGTGGGTGATTCAGTGGTTGTATGGATTAAAAAGTGCATCTGGAAAAGGCTGTATGGGTGAGTTAGTGTATCTATGGGTGTGTTTGTGAGTGAATAAATGTCTCAGTGGTATATCTGTGACTAACTGCATATGTTTTAAGCCACTATATGTGAGTGTTGGAGTATATAAATGAGTATTCGTGAGACTAAGGTATTTCAAGAGTGGGTGTATAAATAAGTGTCTGCTTCTATCTGTGATTGTATAAGACAGTAAATATGTGTTAGTAGCTGTATAAATAAGTGATGTGGTATGTCTAAAAATAACGAAGTTGCTGTGTATAACTGTATACATGATTAAATGGGTATGTGATTCATTCTTTGCATTACTGACTAGGCGTGTGAGTAACTGTATGGATGAGTGGCAGCATGTGACTGCATGTATAGATATATGAGTGCATATTATATTCCTTATATTGATGAGTAACTACATGTATAAGTGACTGGATGTGTGTGTAGACCTAGGAAATAGTGAGTGCTATGTAGTTTATAGCATTTTTCTGTGTATGGTTTCAAAACTAGTAGTCAGCATATTAGAATGGGTGTATCAAAGTTTATATTAGAGCATCAGTTTGTGCATCAGATTGTCACATGTCTGTTCCTTTGTATGTGAACGTTGGCATAACATATTATTATTTAACCTTGTGTATTCTCATGTACTCCAACTCCTCTTTGAACCCCGATTACCACTAACAGTTGGTAGATCGTACTTCAAAAACGAAGGATGCACTCAACTCCTATTTTCTAACAAGCTTGAAATAAACCTTCATTTACCTCCAGACGTTTCCACCATTAAATTATTTCTCCCTTATCAGACATTCCATTGATTGCCACAAGAAGGGCAGAGTGGGAGCTGACCTCGCATTCTGACACCTTCCATCGTGGTATCAAGACACCGTCCCCAACCGTAGACCTGGTCTATCGAACAAACATACCCCGGACTAGGAGCTTGCACCAACACGTCGTGGGACACACTAGTGGTGGCAGGTGAGCAGTGAAGCCTCGGTGTGCAAGACCTACAATTGATCACAGTGCGGGGGAATGGGTTGGGGTGCAGCACCCTGGGTGCACAGGTGCATGCAAGCGATTTTTCCGTAGCTAATAATGTAGGACTATATTATCAAACAACGGCGATAACCTTATCACCACTTTAGCGTGATAATGCGTGACAGGAAACTGCCGCTAAAGCGACGATAAGGGGTTGATAATATGCCCTTGTAAATTCCCATAGAGGTCCAGGTTCACACCAGAACCTGGGCTTCTAAGAGAATTCACAATGGCGCCCTTCCTTCATAATATGGCCCATAATCTTTGGCCTCATGTATTTAATTTTAAGGACTTGCTGAACCACACTCTTTCTCGCAGACCCGAGCGTCCTAGACAAACGGGTGACGGAGGGTAAACACTAAGGGCTGGGTGCAATAGGCCGACGCTTTGTCTCCTCCTCCCTCTCTTCTTTTGACTCTCCCTCTCCTTCTCCCTTCCACCCACTTCCCCTCCCTTACATTCTCACTATGGTCCTTTCATTCGGACTACCTTTCTTTACCTCTTCCACATAGCACACATACTTATGTTTCATTTTTGTCTTGCAGGTTTCCTACGCTGCTTCCACTGGAGTCCAACCCACTTTTTTTTGTTATACTGTTCTATTAAAGTTACATTTCTATTTATTTCTGTTTTAATAAAGGTTACTTATTTTTTCAAATAAATAACTGAGTGTATAGGTGTTCTTTTTCTGACGACACTTGTCTATTGTTTATTGTAAAAATCATCTGTTTATAGGGGATTTTAAGGACAACATTATTTAATATTAGAGTGCACCTACCAAACATAACCTAATTGACTATTAGACAAATGAAGCCTGGGTAATTGTACAACTTCAAGTGTTCTATGAGTGTATCACCATAAGTACTGATCATGTGATTACAGAACAAATAAGGCACTGCCTAGGACCACCGAGGCTTCAGGGACTGCTGAGGCCCACCCTGCATATTTAAATAAAGACCCGGAGTGTGGCGATCCCCGGACTTCAGTTGGCCTCGAACCCCCCAAAAAATGTGTAAACAATACCCAGGAAGGTGGCGCGCCCCTAGGCAGCAAAACGTCTCTGTGCCTTTCCGCGCCTAATTTGCATGTGACATTAAGATCCCCAGTCCTTTAGACACCCCGCAATATAATAATTGGATTGGCCACGGAACATTACCCACCCACCAGGGGCCTCATTTAAAAGAATGGGCGAGGCCCTGTTTTTTTTTTTTTATTCTTTCCTCTCCATTTTTACCATCCGCATCCCCTCTATTACAGTGATACAAGGTTTTTCTCCTCTCGCTTCAAGTAGTCGGACAAGTATTTGCTATCACAGGGTGTAAGCCATGCACCACCCTCTAATAGCAAACACAAATGTCCAGCGAATGCACACCCCGGGACATTGTATCAGCTGCACCTGAGAGGTCACCCTCCCTACTACCATGATGCATTTGTTAGTATAAACGCATACTAACACTACTTACACACGTGTAGTACAGCGACCAGAATGTAGTGAAGAAGCAGAGGAAGCGCAAAATCTAAAAATATAAATCCTACCAGAAGTCGGATGACATAGTTCAATGAGCTGACGACCCTGGCATGAGAAGAAACAGCTACACGAACAAAATGGGTCTTCAGCACAACGCAAGCAATTTTGAAATATTGCTGAGTGGTGCCTTCTTTTTGCCTTCTCCCACTCGTCGCCAAATTTATGTAGTGAAGAGGCAGACAGCAGTTATTTATTATTTATTTATTTATTTAATGGTTTTATAAAGCGCGTAGTAACTCAAGGAGCATCCCAGCGCTGACCTGTTTCTCCAGGGGTTTCAGCCGTCTGATGGAATTATGTCTGCGGGAAAAGGAGGGTCTTTAGAGTTTTTCTGAACTGGAGGACGTTCGGTTCTGTCCTGAGTCTTTGTGGTAGATGGTTCCAATGTTTGGCCGTGTGAACCGAGAAGCGACGGCCACCGGTCTTGGCTTTTCTGACTCTAGGAACTACTATAAGATTTTCTACGCTAGACCGCAGGTCTCTCTCCGCTTTGTATGGGGTAAGGAGTTCTTTGAGAAGAGGGGGGCCGTTATTGTTGAGGGTTTTATGGGCCAGACAGAGGGCCTTGAAGACGACCCTTTCTCTGACTGGGAGCCAGTGGAGGGATTTAAGAGCCGGCCTGGCGGAGGATCTTCCAGGTGTGCCCGTGAGTAGGCGGGCGGCGGCGTTTTGGACTTTTTGCAGCGAGTTCAGGGTGGCTTCGGGGGCTCCCAGGTAGGTGGCGTTACAGTAGTCTAATCTTGCCAGGATTAGACCCTGAATGAGGAGCCTCCTAGCGGTATCGGGGAGCAGGGGGAAGATCTTCCTGCATGCTCTGAGAAGCCCAAAACATGTCCCTGCCGTTCTTTTAGCCTGAGTATTGAAGCTCATGTCCTTTTCAATCCATACACCAAGGCTCTTGACCTCTTCCTTGGGTGTGGGAGGGTCACCTAGGCAACTGGGCCAAAGGTGAGATGGTAGAGAGGGCCCCTTGTGGCCCATCAAGAGGATCTCAGTCTTGGACCCATTCAGTTTCAGTGAGGAGAGATTCATCCATCGGTGTACTTCGGAGAGGCAGCTGTGGAGATCGGATGGGGCGTGGTGGGGGTGTGAAAGCGTTACGACCAGCTGAGTGTCGTCGGCGTAGTTGATAACTGACACGCCGAACGAGCTGACCCTCTTCTCCAGTGGGGCCATGTACACGTTAAATAACGTAGGGCTAAGGGATGAGCCCTGTGGTACTCCGCACCGGAGGGGGAAGGTGGATGAGCAGCTGTCATTTTCCCGCACCTGGAAGGAGCGTCCTGATAAGAAGGATTCTAGCCATTTCAAGGCCGTACCCTTTAGTCCGATCTCTCCCAGACGGTGGATTAGGGTGGGATGGTCTACAGTGTCGAAGGCCGCACTGAGATCCAGGAGGATCACTGCCACTGATCCTCCTGTGTCCAGAATGCTTCTGCAGTGAATCCAATAAGTAGATTTATTACAAGAAAACAAGACACCTGAAACAACCACCAACAGGAGCAGACAGCAAAGCAACCGTCTAATCCAGCACTGTGTACAAACACCTCAAGGTTCCCCTCATGACAGCCCTACATTCTAACATTACATACTGAGGGCCATATTATTAAGGAACAGCCCATGTTCTCGTGTTAACATGGGCTTCTATTGGAATTCTCGACGGCATATTATCAAGCCTATTATCGTCGTTTTAGCGGCAGTTTCCTGCCGCTAAAGCGGTGATAATTTTAACGCCGTTCCTCGATAATCTGCCCCTTAGATTCTAGTAGAATTACATACTAGCATTCTACTATGACTTACAATGGAATACTACACAGAGCACATGACTTTACAGCATTGAGCTCATAGTTTCATCCACGAGTCTTGACACCGGTAGTGGTAAGACTTTCGCTTCCCACTTCCTATATTGTATAAATGTAAACTAACACTATGCTACAGCGCCCAGAGCACATCACTTTACAGCAATGAGCTCACAATTTAGGCTCACGGTTTAATCCCCAAGTCTTCACACCAGTAGGGATGAGTAGTTCGCTTCCCACTCCCTATACACTATAAACGCATATTAACTCTACTTACACACTTATACTACAGCGGCTAGTATCCTACACCGCCCAGAGCCCATCACTTTACAGCAATCAGTTTGGTTTCATCCCCAAGTCTTCACACTGGTAGGCGTAACTACTTTGCTTCCCGCTTCCGGTATACTATCAACACACAGTAGCGGTCAGTAGTTCGCTTCCCACTCCCTGTATTGTATAAACGCCTACTAACACTACTTGCACACGTATGCTACAAACACCAGGCCCCATCACTTTACAGCAATGACCTCACGGTTTAGACTCTCGGTTTCATACCCAAGTGTAGCACCATATCATATCACCACCATGCCACTCTGAGCAATACCGCACTTTCAGACCGTTAACAGTGATAACTACCTACTGGCAACCGCCAGTAGGTAATCAAGAACAAATTACAATCGTTCCTTGATTCTTTTAGCTTTAAAAAATTATCTCTATTACTGTCTTTCTACTTTTCCGTATAAATAGTTTTTTTAATATTCAAGTACACATCGAAGTCATAAATGCAACGTATTCTAGCAACACACTTTTTAGAACATTTTACAACACGTTGAGGTTAAAAGTTCAACAATTTTTTTAAACCTAACGATATTTTTTTGCAACATTTTCTCGAACATTTAACGGCACGTGCAGGTTAAAAGTTTTAAGTTCGAACTGTGCCTTCCAAATGCAAGTAGCAGGTGTGGTTGAGTTGAGCAAATGTTATCCTATAATATGTACTATAATATGTACGTGCAAACTGCTTTTTCTTAACCAATCACAAACATTGTTTTCCACAAAACGAATATGCACCCTACTTATAAAAAACAATGCTTTTCATCTCCCAATCATGTACCGTTTTGTATGTGAAAAGAAACTAGTTCCCCATCTTTAAACATATATCTTATTCTATGAAAGAACTGCATGAGCTACAGACATCTTTCCATACCTTCCAGCCATACCTTCAAAATGATAGTGTGGATCGTAGGACATAGCTATGTTTTCTGGTGCAAGAGGTATGCAGAACAGAGATGTATTGACTTAGACCTAGGTTTGCAAAATGTGGATAATAAATGGTTTGGACAGAGAGGATTGAAGTGGCACCAATTGTTGCCTTTGGTTAAAACCTGTTTGCATCTCCAACACCCTGACCTCATGATTGTGCACTGTGGTGGAAACGACCTAGGCACATTGAGTGGGGTAGATTTGGAAATGCTTATGGACACCTTTGGACAATTGATGTCACTTTTGCCTCAAACTGTCTTTGTATATTCCAATATATGCCAAAGACAGAAGTGGAAATGGTCCAAACAATTTTGTCCTCAGATTGAAAAACCTCGGAAAAAAGTCAACAAAGCTGTCTCTGCATACCTCAGAGACCACAAAATGGGGTCCATATACAACAACAACATACGTTTTGATATGGCTGAGATATAAAGAAGCGATGGAGTACACTTCACAGATCAGGGAAACTGAGTTTTTCTGAATAACCTGAAGCTGTGCACCCGCACTTATATGTAGCTCCAACTAATGAACACAAGGGCTCTTTTTAGAGCCAGCCTATAACTTACAACTTAGGCCCCCTATTTTAGGGCCATATAATGCCAGCTTCCGCACCCTTGCCAAAATGTATTCTCCACACAACTCTGGCATAGCGGCCAGACCATCTCCCTTTGCAGCACAGACCTCTCGCTTTGATCCCAGGCTCTACTCACCCATAGGGGTGAGTAGCTTGCACTCTACAAATACTATATTGATTTACCTTCGCAGTCCCTATAAGACACCACCTAAGCACCATACACAAGCTACAATGTTCTAAACAAAAGTTCATCCAAGTACCTATAACTACATGCTGACACTACTTGCACAGATGTGGCACAGTTGCCAGAGCACATGACTTCACAGCATATGACACACAGTTTGGGCTCACGTTTTAATCCCCGACTCCGGCAGCAGCTCAGGTTAGCAACATGAGACTCTAGACAATACCTCACATATATTCCGTACCCCAGGACTTTCATACCAGTACGGGTCAATAGTTCATCCTAGTAGTGATAATCACATCTGGACACTGCTTCCACAACTGTAGTGCAGCGGCCACGGCACATGACTTCACAGCATAAGACACACTATTTGGGCTCACGCTTTAATTCCAGTGTGCCGCACCAGCTCACCTTACCCGCATCAGACTCTATCCAATACCTCACTTAATTTCCGTAGCTCACCACTTACACACCCGTAGGGGTAAATACTTCGCTTCACACCCCCTCTATAGCACACCGTAAACACCCCACAGAGGTTACAGTTCTCCTACCCTCCTATTTCCCACTTTTCCCCCCTTCTTCTCTCCGTTTTTCACCTTACTCGCTTCAACGGAATCACAAAATGGTTGCCAACACTTCCTAGTTGCAACTGCTCACACCGCTCTCAGCTAATCAGCAACAAGCTCGTGCTTGTAACGTCTCAGCCAATCAGATGGAAATATCGATATCTGTAAATTTCGATATTTCTCAAAAACTACTGAATGAATTTACACCAAATAAACACAAGCATGCTTTCTAGATGAAGACCCTTCTCCCTGCCAAATTTGGGGTAATTCCGTTCACCTGTTCGACCTCTAGCCTTGTCTAAAGTTTCTGATGGAAATTAACATGGAGAAAACATGTTTTGGGACCCCCCTTTTTTCCCGGCCCCCCCTTGACAAATCACCCCCAAAAACTTTCAACATAGAAGCTGATCTCAACAAAGAATTAGTTTCGAAAATTTCACGAAGATTCGTCAATCGGCGCCAAAGTTATTGCGAATAGAATGCTGCCATTTTCCTTTAGCAACTAGGTCCTAACTATGGCTACATACTGGAGACCGCCAGTAGGTAATATATATATATATATATATATATATATATATATATATATATATATATATATATATATATATATATACATATTATCTACTGGCGGTCGCCAGTAGATAGTTATAGTTAGGACCGAGTTTCCATAGGAAATCTAAAAATTCTATTTTGAATAACTTTGGCGCCGGTTGACGAATCATCGTGAAATTTTCAAAACTAATGAGGCGCTCCGCTCAGCTCCTACCCTGAAAGTCTAGGGGTGATTCGTCAAGCGGGGGCTGAGAAAAAAGGGGGGGCCCAAAACACGTTTTCCCCATGCATTTTCCGATAGGACCTTTAGTCGAAGGTACAGCCCGAACGGCTGAACAGAATTACTTGAAATTTGGCTAAGAGGTAGTCCTCAGGTCAGGGATGTGCCTTTTGCATATATGGTGTCAATCTGTTCAGTAGTTCCTGAGAAAATTGCAGTTAAAAGTACATAAATATCTATAAGCGCACACCATAACGTGCGCGAGCGTAATTGTGATTGGTGGTTACATGTCAGTCAACATTCGAATCGGTCGAAATCAGGAAGTGTCATCTGCCATTTTGTGTGTGACAGTGAAAAAGAAAGGTGGAGAACGTGAAAAGGGGGCAGGGTACAGAGTTTCTGACCCCCTAGCTTTTGTCAGGGGGTCCCTGAAGGACCCCGAAGGGTGAAAAAAACATTTTATTTTTTTTCAAAAAAACGCGAGGTGCACGCGCAGTGCGCGCATGGAGGAAAAAAATCCAAAAATAATATAATTAAAAATCACATTTAAGTGTTTAGATGTTAGGTGGCTCTAAAAAGAGCCATTGTGTTAATTGAGGAACAGAGGAACAAAAAATGAAAAAAATTATGGGGTGCCGCATGTGTGCTGCTGTATCTTGCTCTCTATTAGGGGAATGCTGCTGTCACCATAAGAGAGAAGAGCATTGCACGCATTGCACTGTTTATGCACCCTCTTGAACAGAGAGTGTATATCCAGAGGAACAGAAGCAGGTGAAGCTGCCGCCGCAGATGAAGTGCTCGGCTGAGCTGCCGATGATGTGCTCGGCTGAGCTGCTGCGGATGTGCTCGGCTGAGCTGCTGGAGGGTTGTCTCTAGCAGCTCGAGCATAAGCCACAGGATGTGCTCCTTTAACGTGCCTGATCATAGTGAAATTACTAAAAGAGTATTTCTTTTTAGGATCTCCTCTTGATAAGACAACACCACAAATAGTGCAGGTGACTTTCGGAGCATTCACCTTCTTCTGCCCCTCTGGAAATGTAAAAAATTGCCATATAAAAGAGTCTTTCTGTTTCCTCTGTCTCTGTGGCACAAGGGTCTCCTGCTCACTCCCAGAAGATGACTGCTGCTCTGCCATTCTCAAATAATGGAGTACTGGAAAAGCTGCTCAGCTCCTTCTCCCAGGGAATCAGAAGAAATAATGAGGGGAGTGGGTGTGGTGTTGGAAGTTTCTGGAACTGAAACTACTATAAACCAATGAAAAGTGTTGTTTCTTAATCACATGACATGAAGCTACTATAAACCTATGAAAAGTGTTGTTTTTTAATCACATGACTTACCGTGCGCGCACCGTGCTCGCACGGAGCACGCGCGCATGTGCGTATGGAGCACGCACGCATGCGCGTACGGAGCACGCGTGCATGCGCGTATGGAGCACGCGCGCACAGAGCACGCATGACGTAAGCATGCGCACGTGGAGCGCGTACGCATGCGCACACGGAGCACGTACGCATGCGCGCACGGTCAAAAACCCTTACAAAAAACAAAAAAAAAAATTAAAGTGTTTATAAGTTTATAGAAGATATTAACTATGTTGTTCAACTTTATCCAAATTAAAAAAAAAAGAGCTGAACCATTCCATATTACAGGATACAGTCAATCTATAACTATATGCATAGGTAGCTTATTGTAAAATAAATATTTAAAAAATATAATAATACATTCATATATTAGCATTTAAAAAACCTTGCAAATTCACTTAAAAAACCATAGGTTTCACACACGTTATAGTTAGGAATTAGCATTTAAAAAACCTTGCAAATTCACTGAAAAAACCGTAGGTTTCACACACGTTATAGTTAGGAATTAGCATTTAAAAAACCTTGCAAATTCACCGAAAAAAACATAGGTTTCACACATGTTATAGTTAGCTGGACTTGTCACTTGTAAAAAACCATTGAAATTCCGCCGTTATAGTTAGTTCAGCTAACTATAACTCGCGCGCCCGCAATCCACTGCTGATGACGTCACATATTACATCACTCATGACATGGTCAGTGACATTACTCATGACATCACTGATGACATCTCAAATGACATCACTGATGACATCATCCTTGTGTAAGAGTGGCAGACCTCCTCTTATCCGAATATAAACTTTGATACACACATTGAAAAATACAAACTAAGATTTTGAATACTATAGAGATACCAATACCAGTTAGAACCTATTCAGTAATTCCAAAATCTACATACGCATCCACTCATTCATCAACAATTCTATATAGTCACTCATGCATGTACTCAGTCATCATATGTACTCATACACCTATACATACTGTTACACACCTACACTCATACAGTGAGTTACTCACACACATACTCACACATGCAAATAAGCATCCATTTACTTGCATGTACAGCTATACACACACACAGTACACTTACTTCTACAGAAACGTACACATACTTACACTCTAAAACAATCACTTATAGAAACACATACTTATTTATACAGGAACTCTTCCAATCTCTCACTCTCATATATCCTCACTTATATACATCAATACTCACATATACTAGTTCAAAACATATGGACTTACTCATAAAGACACTATTGAGACAGTCATTCACTCTCTTACTCACCCATACACACACTCATCCACCCATACTGTCCTGCTCACATACTGTCTTCAAAATACATACAAACAGTGAGTCACTCATTCATGCATCCATACGCTAAGTAACATCCCCCACTGAACCATACAGACACTCATACTGATACTCTAACAACGAACTAATAACCCATATACACACTCATGTAGCTACTCACCAACCCATGCAGCCACTTATACACAAAGCGAGACGCTGATACTATTATTTAAATATTTAAACATTACTCACTAATACTTGTATTCACTAAGATACTGTTAATAAGTCAGTTATATAATTAATTTTACCAAAAAAAATATCCATTTAGACACTTATTTACCCATTTTTTCTTCCATTAACCTTTCGATATACATATATAAAAATTATTTATTTTTCAGAAAGACACACATTCACTGGATGACGTCATCAGTGATGTTATCAGTGATGTCATTTGAGATGTCATCAGTGATGTCATGAGTGATGTCACTGACCATGTCATGAGTGATGTAATATGTGACGTCATCAGCAGTGGATTGCGGGCGCGCGAGTTATAGTTAGCTGAACTAACTGTAACGGGGCAATTTCAATGGTTTTGTACGAGTGAAATGTCCACCTAACGATAACATGTGTGAAACCTATGGTTGTTTCAGTGAATTTGCAAGGTTTGTTAAATGCTAATTCCTAACTATAACGTGTGTGAAACCTATGGTTTTTTAGTGAATATATACATATATATATATATATATATTCAATGAAAAAACCAAAGGTTTCACACATGTTATAGTTAGCTGGACATTTCACTCGTAAAAAACCAATGAAATTCCCCCGTTATAGTTAGTTCAGCTAACTATAACTCGCGCGCCCGCAATGCACTACTGATGACGTCACATATTACATCACTCATGACATGGTCAGTGACATCACTCATGACATCACTGATGACATCTCAAATGACATCACTGATGACATCATCCAGTGAATGTGTGTTTTTCTGAAAATTAAATATGTTTTATATATGTATATCTCAAGGTCGATGGAAGAATAAATGAGTATATAAGTGTCTAAATTGATGATTTGTTTCTGAAAAATTGATTGTATAACTGACTGATTAAGTGTATCTTAGTGAATACATGGCTTAGTGAGTAATGTTTAAATGTGTAAATACCTGTATCAGTCTCTCACTTTGTGTATAAGTGGCTGCATGGGTTGGTGAGTAGCTACATGGGTGTCTATATAGGTTATTAGTTGGTTTTTTGAGTATCAGTCTGAGTATCTTCATGGTGCAGTGGGGGGTATTACGTAGTGCATAGGTGCATGAATGAGTGACTCACTGTTTGTATGTGTTGAAGTCAGCATGTGTGCAGGACTGTATGGGTGGATGAGTGTGTGCATGGGTGTGTTAGTGAGTGAATGACTGTCTCAATAGTGTCTTCATAAGTAACTACATATGTTTTAAACTAGTATATGTGACTATTGTTGTTTATAAGTGAGTATATGTGAGAGTGAGAGATTGGAAGAGTTCCTGTATGAATAAGTATGTGTTTCTATAAGTGATTGTTAAAAAGACTAAGTATGTGTAAGTTTCTGTTAAAGTAAGTGTGCTGGTGTGTGTATAACTGTATATGCAAGTAAATGGATGTTTGTTTCTTTATTAGCATGAGTGACTATGTGTGTGAGTAACTCTATGGATGAGTGGGATTGTGTTACAGGATGTTTAGGTGTATGAGTACATATGATGTGTGAGTACATGTATGAGTGACTGTATAGGATTGTTGGTGGATGAGTGGATGTGTATGTGGATCTTAGAATTACTGAATAGGTTGTTGTAACTGGTATTGGTATGTCCATTGTTTTGAAAATTTTAGTGTCTATTTTTGAATGTTTGTATCAAAGGTTATATTAGGGTGAGAGGAGGTCTACTACTCTGTCACAAGGATAATGTCATCAGTGATGTCATTTGAGATGTCATCAGTGATGTCATGAGTGATGTCACTGACCATGTCATGAGTGATGTAATATGTGATGTCATCAGTAGTGCATTGCGGGCGCGCGAGTTATAGTTAGCTGAACTAACTATAACGGGGGAATTTCATTGGTTTTTTACGAGTGAAATGTCCAGCTAACTATAACATGTGTGAAACCTTTGGTTTTTTCATTGAATTTCTAAGGTTTTTTAAATGCTAATTCCTAACTATAACGTGTGTGAAACCCATGGTTTTTTCAGTGAATTTGCAAGGTTTTTAAATGCTAATTCCTAACTATAACGTGTGGGAAACCCAGGGTTTTTTCAGTGAATTTGCAAGGTTTTTTAAATGCTAATTTGTTTTTGTTTCTTCTATATTTTTTTACATATTTTTATTTTAATTTTCTATCCTTTTTTAAAGACTATGGTTAAATTTTTAAAATTCTATAATATGTTTTTTTAAATATATTTTATAAAATAAACATGTAAAATTTATTAGCAATACATTTTTTCGTTTTTTTTAAAAAAAAATTTAGTACGCGTACCGTAAGCTTACGGTAAGCGTACGGTTTACGCAACGTCCGTAATTTATCTACGCTGTTTGCGTATAGTTACGCAATTTGCGTAGCCGCGCATCCTCCGCGTGGGACGCGTACGCGTGTACGCTACACGCGCACGTTACGCGGAAGTGTCGGGGAGTGACTGTTAAGCGCATGCGCGCAAGCGCGTGTCTTTTTTACGCGCATGCGTACTTTTGCCGTAAGCACACCGTAAGCGCACCGTAAGCGTACGGTAGGTCATGTGATCATGAAACACAACTTTTGATTGGTTGAAACTACTTTCAGTTCTAGAACTCTCCTACACCACACCCATTCCCCTCATTTCTGCTTGTGATCCCTTAGGAGAAGGAGCTGGGTTGTCTTTGTGATACGATGGCAGAACAGCAGAGCCCTTCTGAGAGTGAGGCTAGCAGCACTACCTTGAGGCAGAGAGCGAGGAAACAAAAGACCTCTTACGTATGGGATTATTTTACTTTTCCAGAAGGCCAGCAAAAGGTAAATGCACCCTTAGTGACTTGCAAGCTGTGTAAGCGTGTACTTTCAAGAGGTAATCCTGACAGGAAGTATTCCTTTGGGAATCACACCATGATGAGACACCTTAAGGATGTACACAGAAGGACACATGCTCGACTTACTGAAGGTAACCCTTCAGTAAATCAACCAAGCACATCCACAGCAGCTCAGCCTGGACCATCATCTGCAGAGCCGAGTCCTTCTTCTGCAGGTCAGGTGAGCCCTTCATCTGTGGGGGGAGCATCTCCTTTTTCTGGTCCTCTGGAAATTAACCCTCGGTTTGCGAGGGTTGAAGTACGGTGCGCCCATTGTCACGATCTAATTACTTATAGGGAGACCAGTGTTTCCCTAGTGAACAGTAAAATAGATCAGCACACTTGTCGTACCGTCTAATATTCCCAATCTTTCTTTCCTCTGTCCCTGCATGAACACAACGGCTCTTTTAAGAGCCAACCTTACCTTTCATCTATTTTTTATATATTTTTTAAAAAACTTTTTTTATTTTTTTTTACCGTACGCGTACGGTACGCGTAATTTTTTTTTTTTTTTAAAAAAACACTAAAAATCAATTATCACATTACAAGGTCCTTGAGAGACTACAATTAAAAACTGAAAATGTGATTGTAGAGAAGTAGAAAAAAAGGAACCATGATACTATTGACTTACCATACCCGCTCAAAAAAATATTTATTCATTTGTTTTTTTTAAAAATTGCTTTAAAAATGGTTCTAGGTTTTGAAAATTTTCTATATCAATCTGAAAAAAAAGAAAAAAGTATTAATATTTTGTAAAACATTTTATAATACAATACACATATTTACATATTTATCAAAAAATATTTTTGCCTTATTTTTGCTGTTTTCAGAATATATTGCATTTCACTATAAATTGTGAAAGCAATTGCATTCATCATTTAACAGCGGGCAAAAAAAAAATAACAATCTCAAAGATTGTATTAAAAAAGCCCAGAATCTCTTTTTACTTAAACTTAACAATATAGAAATGCATAATATTCTAAAAAATATCATCTAATATCAATACTTATTTCTTTAAAATACCGTCTGATATTTTTGTTTCAGAAGTATAATCACAATATTATATCTCAAATAACTCCACAATACATCTGGTTCCATTTTCTTTAGGCCAAATAGTAATTTTAAAATTCTTTTTTGATTAAATTTCCAATGGTAATCCAATAAAATTCTAAAGTTTAATTTGTACAGATCTCACCGATTCTCTGTAACATATTGGTTCCCGAAAGATTTATTAATAATTTATTAAGTCCACAATAGAATTGGTTACCTTTCCACATGGCCAAATAGTAATTTAAAAAATCTTTTTTGAAAAAATTTCCAATGGCACTCCAATAACATTCCAAAATTTAAATTTTGCAGATGTTACCGATTTTCTCTAAATTTTTGGTTTTCGAAAGTTTCATTAAAAATTAAAAAAGTCCACATTACAATTGGTTATCTTTCCATTAGGCCAAATGATAATTTAAAAAATCTTTTTTTTTGAAAATTCCAATGGTAATCCAATAAAATGGTAAAATTGTTTTGTCCAGATCTTGCCAAGTCTCTCTAAAATTTAGGTTTCAGGAAGATTAGATAGTAATTTGCTAAATCAAAATGCAAACGTTGCTTAAAAACCAATTGGGAATCATTACACAGTGTCCAGCCTTTTTCACATTTAAGATAAACTGTGTAATGTCTAGAAGTAACAGTAGGTCCTTCATGGAAAATTATTGCAACAGTTACAAAAGTTTTTCCTGAAATTGATAATTGCTGTCCTGTAAACTTCTTTATTAAAGTATCCAATTTTGAACCATCAGCTCTACATCGTTGCATCATTAAAATTACATACTGTCCGTATTCCTTTAAAATTAACGTTGAAAACATGTCAGATTGACACTCACCGCATTGCATGCTATGATTAGCATCTTTAACTAATTTAGCAAAAGTGACTGTTTTACTCTCTGGCAATGTCAAATAAATAAACCTTTCATTATCAACATTAGAACCACATATATTATAACAGTTTTCACAACTATGTTCCCATTTATAAGAGAGACCAAATAAATTATCAATTGCAACTTCTTCTTCTTCCAGTACCTGAAGAAAATACATCAAAAATTCTTGTGCGTCTTGCTGTTCATTTTGAGAAAACTGTGTTCGTCCTGAACATACATCTAAAAGTTTTCTAATTTCAGTAGCACTTTCTATTTTAGTTTTATCAATACTCAGCTTTTCAAAAAGGAGACTCAGCTCAGAACAGAATCTTTTTCCCTGATTTACTATTATCTGCTCTTGCAAACTTTCCAGATAAAATGCAACATTCAGCACTACATTAGCGTAGCAGTTGACACCAGAGCTATTTTCAAAATGACATCCTACAACCTGTTCTTCTTTTTCCTTACTCTTTTTGCTTGCAATTACATCACTCCTCTTTTTTTTCCTCCTCTCTACATCTTCATTACAGATATTCTCATTTCTCCTTTTACGAGAAACTACATGTTTCTCCAACACAGGATACTGACCTAAATGAGGAGCATAGCTTCTTCTTAATCTATTATACTCCTTTACACAATTTGTATCAGCACTAACTTTTGAGTCATCAAAGTCTATCATGAATAAACCTGATAATGTTTTCACTCGTGACAAAGCAACATATGCCATACCTTGTTTGAACACAGTTGAACCAATGTTCACAAATGCACAATCTACAGTCAATCCTTGAGACTTGTGAATAGTTACAGCATATGCTAGCGAAAACGGAAACTGCTTCCTACGTACATATAAGTCTTTCACAAGCATGAAACGAACTGTACAACGACAAATGTCTTTAACTTATTCTATCTGATCAAATTTTATTTTTAAACATTCAATTCCATCTTTTTTCTGATAATTAATACAACCCACAACTCTTCCCATAGCTCCATTAACTAAACCTTTTTCAACATCCAAATTTCTCCTTAAAAATACTCTACAGTTCATGCAAACATATAGATTTTTTTCTAATCCAGCTGTTTTGGAAATGTTCTCTAGTGAATCCAATTTATTTTTCAGTGTGCCTGTTAATGTGATAGTAATTCTTCCATCCTCAATTTTGTCCACTGCTTCCAATTTCCTGATCTCTTCCTTTTCCAATTTCAAAAGCTCCTCATTGAATATTGAGCATTCAAGTAGAGTTGGCATTAAGCAGATGACACTTTTGTTTTCTGCAATGTTCTTGTATATCTTCTCTGCAACTATTTCTTCCTTTGGAAATAAATTATGTAGCAGCCGACTCTGTAATGCTTTTTTGCCAACTTCAGTGAGTAGTCCAATTCTGATATCTTTCAGAATACTTCCATATTCTTCATCGCTTGCTTGCCTCATATTAGTAGTAAGTTCCTTGTACTCAAAGAAGGACCAAATATTTGTATTTCCGATGCTTCCCAATGACTTCTTCGTGTCTTCATGTGTGACAGTATTAAACACTGGTTGTCCTTTAACTGGAGTAAGTTGCAAAAGATCTCCAAAAACTATGACGTGTTTTCCACCAAATAACATGTCATAGTCTGTCTTCAGAATTTACTGCATTCTTAAATGCACAAAGGCAAGCATTAAGTTTGAAACCATGCTCACCTCATCAATAATGAGAACTTGCATCTTCTTCAATACTCTTGAAACTTCCAAGCATGCTTCTCCAGTTAGCTTGTTGTATTGTATTTTGTTCTCATGCTCCACTGGTAACATTAGCAAACGATGTAAAGTTATTCCTTTTATGTTATATGCTGCTAACCCAGTTGGAGCAGTAACCACACAAGACAAAGTAGAATCCGTTTTTTGCTGTAGGTAGCTTCTGATGACTTTAATTAGGAAACTTTTTCCAGTTCCAGCTTGTCCGCTTACATACATCCTGATTGGATGAAATGATGTGCATGAGCACTCTTTTTTTTCATGTAGAAATCCGTGATCAATTTTGTTTCTGATCTCTTCATAAATTTGTTGCTGCTCTTCATTCAGTTGTCTTTCCAAATTTTGTAAGTCTATAAATTCTTCTTGAGCTTGATTCATAGCCGTTTCCACTTCATTCATGGCTATTGATGCTTCATTTTCAACGATTGGTTGTCCTAGGGGATCTTGACTGAGTGTTCCTGAACTTTGGCTGTCCTGAGAACTGTCTCTAGCTATTTCTGCTGCAATTGTAGTTTCCTGTTCAATTTCTTCATTTAACATTTGCAGATAACTTGAGAATGTACTGCATTGTATGCTGTCATTGCAAGCATTAAAAGAATCTTCATAGCTTTGAAATTCTCCCAGTAGTTCATCCTCTGTACGCCATGGTTTAAACAACTGTAAAAGAGCCAAGTAGTAAAATTCCTTCTTGTCAGTAGTGTCGCAACTCAGCTTCCTGTGATTTATCAAACTTCCTTTTGTTTGCTTCACCAAACATCCTTCCTCACCAATGACTTTATATTTTCCATTGTTGATGTCTTCTGCGGCTTTCCGTGAATAAATGTAGTTCTGCAGCACTTCATAGAGACACATGTTCTCCAGATGTTGACTTCTCTTGGGATAATATGTGTCCAACATGTTTGATTTCAAAATATCTGTACTTTCTGGGTCATTCTCGGCCAAATATTCAATTTCTCCAACAGATTTCAGTACCCGATTTCTCATTGCTGCAAGGCCTAAACTTGACCAAATTATTCTTCTTGATTTCGAGTAGAGACTTGCAGAAGATAACCTATCTGAACATTCGTAGGATCCAATTTCTCGATGCGATAACATCTTCAAACTGAAACTGTACAGCTTCTTACTGACAGTCTTCTCGTGAGAAATCTCTTCCCACATTTCCTTCAATTCTGTTTTTTCTGATTTCGTAATGTAAGACGTTACATATCGAGCAACAGCAATGAAATTGTCAGCTACATACTTTATATCCATGTTAGCGTTCCACATGGATAAAATGACTGGGTTGTAGTCATTTATATTTTTTGATTCTTCTTTTCTTTTTAGGTTGTAGGTATTCTTAGGTGATTTTCTTGTGATAGTATGTCTCACAGCTGACATAAAACTGTTTACTCTTCCATTTGAAAGAACAGGTCTAGGAAATCCAAATCGACATTTAGTGTAGTATTTATCTTTGCTCTTGTATTTCCGTTGACAGTATTTTCCACACCGATGACTTTGGAAACGTAAAACTTGCTCCTTTAACTTTTTCTCTTCTGTGCTTTTTGGTATAGCACATGTTGCATATTCTTCAATGTAAGATAACACTGCTTCATCAGTATCTGTTCCAAACTTTGGGGCATCCTTGATCCACAACAGCATATGAATATGAGGAGCACCTCTTGCCTGGTACTCTTTTCTCCAAAAGAAATTCACTACTTCTCCTAGAGGTGGATTTTTTTTATTGCAGATGAAGGACATCATAGCCTCAAATCTATGATTGAAATATCTGCAAACATTAACCGGATCCAATGAGCACAGTTCTCCTGCTGTCTTGTATTCGATGTTTTTAATGTTTGAATTTGCCTCTCGTAGAAAATCCAGTAAATCATCCCAAGCGTACTCGGCACAGCTTAGGGTAACGAACCATGTTGGTGTTCCTAAATTCCGTAACATGCATTTTAATTCACCATGGCGTCGGTACCAATATTCATTTGTCCCACGCTGACAAGCCATCAGATTGATCAGTTGTGTTTCCAAATGATCATCTCGGTGCTGCACTTTCTCCATAAAATCCTTAGCAGACACATTTTGTAAATGTACTCCACTTTTTAAAATGTGATTTACTGCATAAGACAATGCAGACAAATCACTTTCAAATAAAAGATGGAACAAATAAGGAATACTTTGTCGAAATCTGGGATCTTCAGCATATAGTCTTGTAGTCCGATACTCAGAAGCTGGAATCTGTTCCGGACGTTCATCGTATCGTCCTCCTTTTCCTTTAGGAAACAGCTGGGGAAAACATCGAGCTTCCAAGCTCTCCTCCCATACACTCACGGGAGTTCCTTTTGCTTTCTTCATCTGAAAGAGATCAATATTGTCTCCCATAACTTCTTTTGAATGAAGAGGATGTATGCTAAAATGTTCATAAATTTCTTCTTCCTTTGACTTGTCCACTTTTTCAATTTGTCCAGTTGGTGTTTCTGTGTCTTCTTGTAAATCTTCTTCTTCTTCTTCTTCTATATAAATTGATTCATACCATTTGTTATTCCTTTTCAAATACAAATTTGCTCTTTGTACTTTCCGCACATCTACCAGCTCCTGCCAAATCTTCTTATTCTTTGTAGGTACACCATTAACCAGAATAATTAATGGTTCAGTTTCCAAAGTATCCGCATCAATAGTTTCCATATTTTTTTTCAAATCCAAGGGCAAATACACCGCTCTACCTTTTAAACCTCTCAGTAAATCTGAAGGAGGTAATTTACCAGTTTTGGGCTCCATACGTACTATGGTCTGGAACGGATGAACACATTGAATGAGTATAGACTCATATGTATTTAATTCAGAAAGTTCAGCAGGAATAGCATCCAATTCTAAATTATTATGTACAGCTCTGGTCGGCATTCTATTTTCCTCTAACTTGTTGTAACAGTATTTACAAATACGCTGATCTTCACCCAATTCAAAACAATTTTCAAGAAATATATATGTGGCAAAATCCTTCCACTTATAATTATCTTCATTTTCACTCTTTCTGTAGAGATCAACATTCCTAGTTTGTTTTCTATAATGAGTTCTGCGGCAACAAATACAAGTAAAATGTGGTCTTTCATTAGAGATTATTGCAAATTTTGTTATGTGATCATTAAATGTCTTACTTACAGAGGGTTCTACATTCTCTTCCACTTCTTCCTCATTTACTGTGTCCTTCTCTGCACTGTTTTGTTCAGGACCAAAGTAACAAAACTGAATTTCATCAACAACCTTCTCTACATCTGATACCGTTCCTCGGAACAGAGCCCTATTCAATTCATTTAACTTTATTGCTGGACTTTTAGCAAAATACAACCGTCTCACAAACTTTCTCATTTCAGTATGATGAACAGCCAGCATCCTAAAATGATGGAAAACACTATTACACACTTTTCTAGATAGACAAGCCAGAGAATGACCCTGCAAACCAGTATTCTCTCTCACTCTGCATGGATCCAGACTTTGAAGCACCTTAATCTTCTGTTTTATACTTTTTTTACTATATTCTCTTAGAAACTCACGAAATTTGTCAATAGATTCCTGACGCACAGTGCAAATACTACTACAATTCCAAGTGTACACTGGGGCTTTAGGACGTCTCCCCATAGCCTCATCCGCCATCACTTGTACCTCATCTCTTGGAACCATTATCTCCTTCTCCATTATGCAACCATTTTTCACTTCGTAAGCACGACCTCTGGTGTCAACTGCATGCAGCAAACTATTACTTTGAAAATAGCTCTCTTCATTAAAAAAAGGTTCACTACTTGAACTATGCATCCACTTTCCTAAAAACACTTTACAAAAGTTTGTTCTGTTCACTACTCTTTTCCTTTTGCTATGTGATTTCAGTACATTAACCATTTTGTCTAATGTACGCATCCTATTCAAAATTAAAATGAATAGTTTCCTTTTTAATTCTAATGCCTTTGCTGCAATGGCTTCAATTTCTTTTTTTCTCTTATAAAACTTAGCCTTTTGCTTATATTTCTTCACATCCTTTATCAAATTGGACATAACTCTTCTCTGAAACATTTTTCTACGTATCTCTTTAAACGCTGTTTTTCTGTTTATGTAAATCTTTTCAGTTGCAGAAGGTATATTTGCATTAACTAAATGCTCAAATTTTTCCTCTCCTTTTCTATTGAAAACATTTTTTCCACTACAGACATTTTGTACATTTTTCCTTTTTTTGAATATGTTCTTTAAAAAATCTTTTGTTTGCTTACCAGAAGATTTTTTCTTTTTCCCAACATGAGCATCTTCTACTAACTTTGGTCCTCCAGTTGTCTTCAAATATAGGTTTTTTTTGTGGTTTTTTTTAACTCTGGATTTTGTAGGCATCTTAAATTTTGTTCACTGCTCTTCAGCAATACCTGAAAAAAACTAAAAAAAAAATCCTTTATTTCATTTAAATATATTACTACATTTGTTATGTTCTTTAGAAATCTTAAAATACTATAAACCCCTTTCCTATAAATGAAAATCACAATAACACCTTCACAAATTAAATTTCTAAAAATAATTCCTGTGTGCACACAAAGTCATGCTTTGAAATTAGGCAGAAAACGAAATTTCTTTGCCAATTGCAAAGCATAATTTCTACTACTTTTTAGGCAAGTGAAAAGTACTTTTACAGACTGACACATTTTGAATCCACTTTTTAGATTCTTAAAAAAGCACATGTCCAAACTGCTTTTTCAGACCAGCACCATGTGTAACCTGGGTGACTGACTACACTCCAGCAAGGGCAACCAGCCTTAGTGATGCTGAATGTATTTGCATTACTGACTGAAACCTCAAACCCCACTCGCTTGTGAATACTGTGCATGATTCCACAGGGTAAGCAGCTGGGTGTGTGCTAAGAGTCTGCTTCTGCACCAAAAAATGGCTCCCCCTTTCCATCTAATGCAACTGTGAAATCACCAGAGCAATACGCAATAAATCTCTGCCTGTAATTCCTATATGCACACAGAGTCATGTTTTCACATTAGTCACAAAACGAAATTTCTTTGCCATTTTGAAAGCACACTTACTACTCTTTTTTTTGGCAAGTGATAAACACTTTTACAGTCTGTCACATTTTGAATCCACTTTTCAGATTCTTAAAAAAGCACATGTCCAAACTGCTTTTTCAGACCAGCACCATGTGTAACCTGGGTGACTGCCTACACTCCAGCAAGGGCAACCAGCCTTAGTGATGCTGTATGTATTTGCATTACTGACTGAAACCTCAAACCCCACTCGCTTGTGAATACTGTGCATGATTCCACAGGGTAAGCAGCTGGGTGTGTGCTAAGAGTCTGCTTCTGCACCAAAAAATGGCTCCCCCTTTCTATCTAATGCAACTGTGAAATCACCAGAGCAATACGCAATAAATCTCTGCCTGTAATTCCTATATGCACACAGAGTCATGTTTTCACATTAGTCACAAAACAAAATTTCTTTGCCATTTTGAAAGCACACTTACTACTCTTTTTTTTGGCAAGTGATAAACACTTTTACAGACTGACACATTATGAATCCACTTTTCAGATTCTTAAAAAAGCACATGTCCAAACTGCTTTTTCAGACCAGCACCATGTGTAACCTGGGTGACTGCCTACACTCCAGCAAGGGCAACCAGCCTTAGTGATGCTGAATGTATTTGCATTACTGACTGAAACCTCAAACCCCACTCGCTTGTGAATACTGTGCATGATTCCACAGGGTAAGCAGCTGGGTGTGTGCTAAGAGTCTGCTTCTGCACCAAAAAATGGCTCCCCCTTTCCATCCAATGCAACTGTGAAATCACCAGAGCAATACGCAATAAATCTCTGCCTGTAATTCCTATATGCACACAGAGTCATGTTTTCACATTAGTCACAAAACGAAATTTCTTTACCATTTTGAAAGCACACTTACTACTCTTTTTTTTGGCAAGTGATAAACACTTTTACAGTCTGTCACATTTTGAATCCACTTTTCAGATTCTTAAAAAAGCACATGTCCAAACTGCTTTTTCAGACCAGCACCATGTGTAACCTGGGTGACTGCCTACACTCCAGCAAGGGCAACCAGCCTTAGCGATGCTGAATGTATTTGCATTACTGACTGAAACCTCAAACCCCACTCGCTTGTGAATACTGTGCATGATTCCACAGGGTAAGCAGCTGGGTGTGTGCTAAGAGTCTGCTTCTGCACCAACAAATGGCTCCCCCTTTCCATCTAATGCAACTGTGAAATCACCAGAGCAATACGCAATAAATCTCTGCCTGTAATTCCTATATGCACACAGAGTCATGTTTTCACATTAGTCACAAAACGAAATTTCTTTGCCAATTTGAAAGCACACTTACTACTCTTTTTTTTTGGCAAGTGATAAACACTTTTACAGACTGACACAATATGAATCCACTTTTCAGATTCTAAAAAAAGCACATGTCCAAACTGCTTTTTCAGACCAGCACCATGTGTAACCTGGGTGACTGCCTACACTCCAGCAAGGGCAACCAGCCTTAGTGATGCTGAATGTATTTGCATTACTGACTGAAACCTCAAACCCCACTCGCTTGTGAATACTGTGCATGATTCCACAGGGTAAGCAGCTGGGTGTGTGCTAAGAGTCTGCTTCTGCACCAAAAAATGGCTCCCCCTTTCCATCCAATGCAACTGTGAAATCACCAGAGCAATACGCAATAAATCTCTGCCTGTAATTCCTATATGCACACAGAGTCATGTTTTCACATTAGTCACAAAACGAAATTTCTTTGCCATTTTGAAAGCACGCTTACTACTCTTTTTTTTTGGCAAGTGATAAACACTTTTACAGTCTGTCACATTTTGAATCCACTTTTCAGATTCTTAAAAAAGCACATGTCCAAACTGCTTTTTCAGACCAGCACCATGTGTAACCTGGGTGACTGCCTACACTCCAGCAAGGGCAACCAGCCTTAGTGATGCTGAATGTATTTGCATTACTGACTGAAACCTCAAACCCCACTCGCTTGTGAATACTGTGCATGATTCCACAGGGTAAGCAGCTGGGTGTGTGCAAAGAGTCTGCTTCTGCACCAAAAAATGGCTCCCCCTTTCCATCTAATGCAACTGTGAAATCACCAGAGCAATACGCAATAAATCTCTGCCTGTAATTCCTATATGCACACAGAGTCATGTTTTCACATTAGTCACAAAACGAAATTTCTTTGCCAATTTGAAAGCACACTTACTACTCTTTTTTTTGGCAAGTGATAAACACTTTTACAGACTGACACAATATGAATCCACTTTTCAGATTCTTAAAAAAGCACATGTCCAAACTGCTTTTTCAGACCAGCACCATGTGTAACCTGGGTGACTGCCTACACTCCAGCAAGGGCAACCAGCCTTAGTGATGCTGAATGTATTTGCATTACTGACTGAAACCTCAAACCCCACTCGCTTGTGAATACTGTGTATGATTCCACAGGGTAAGCAGCTGGGTGTGTGCTAAGAGTCTGCTTCTCCACCAAAAAATGGCTCCCCCTTTCCATCTAATGCAACTGTGAAATCACCAGAGCAATACGCAATAAATCTCTGCCTGTAATTCCTATATGCACACAGAGTCATGTTTTCACATTAGTCACAAAACAAAATTTCTTTGCCATTTTGAAAGCACACTTACTACTCTTTTTTTTGGCAAGTGATAAACACTTTTACAGACTGACACATTATGAATCCACTTTTCAGATTCTTAAAAAAGCACATGTCCAAACTGCTTTTTCAGACCAGCACCATGTGTAACCTGGGTGACTGCCTACACTCCAGCAAGGGCAACCAGCCTTAGTGATGCTGAATGTATTTGCATTACTGACTGAAACCTCAAACCCCACTCGCTTGTGAATACTGTGCATGATTCCACAGGGTAAGCAGCTGGGTGTTTGCTAAGAGTCTGCTTCTGCACCAAAAAATGGCTCCCCCTTTCCATCCAATGCAACTGTGAAATCACCAGAGCAATACGCAATAAATCTCTGCCTGTAATTCCTATATGCACACAGAGTCATGTTTTCACATTAGTCACAAAACGAAATTTCTTTGCCATTTTGAAAGCACACTTACTACTCTTTTTTTTGGCAAGTGATAAACACTTTTACAGTCTGTCACATTTTGAATCCACTTTTCAGATTCTTAAAAAAGCACATGTCCAAACTGCTTTTTCAGACCAGCACCATGTGTAACCTGGGTGACTGCCTACACTCCAGCAAGGGCAACCAGCCTTAGTGATGCTGAATGTATTTGCATTACTGACTGAAACCTCAAACCCCACTCGCTTGTGAATACTGTGCATGATTCCACAGGGTAAGCAGCTGGGTGTGTGCTAAGAGTCTGCTTCTGCACCAAAAAATGGCTCCCCCTTTCCATCCAATGCAACTGTGAAATCACCAGAGCAATACGCAATAAATCTCTGCCTGTAATTCCTATTTGCACACAGAGTCATGTTTTCACATTAGTCACAAAACGAAATTTCTTTGCCAATTTGAAAGCACACTTACTACTCTTTTTTTTGGCAAGTGATAAACACTTTTACAGACTGACACATTATGAATCCACTTTTCAGATTCTTAAAAAAGCACATGTCCAAACTGCTTTTTCAGACCAGCACCATGTGTAACCTGGGTGACTGCCTACACTCCAGCAAGGGCAACCAGCCTTAGTGATGCTGAATGTATTTGCATTACTGACTGAAACCTCAAACCCCACTCGCTTGTGAATACTGTGCATGATTCCACAGGGTAAGCAGCTGGGTGTGTGCTAAGAGTCTGCTTCTGCACCAAAAAATGGCTCCCCCTTTCCATCTAATGCAACTGTGAAATCACCAGAGCAATACGCAATAAATCTCTGCCTGTAATTCCTATATGCACACAGAGTCATGTTTTCACATTAGTCACAAAACGAAATTTCTTTGCCATTTTGAAAGCACACTTACTACTCTTTTTTTTGGCAAGTGATAAACACTTTTACAGTCTGTCACATTTTGAATCCACTTTTCAGATTCTTAAAAAAGCACATGTCCAAACTGCTTTTTCAGACCAGCACCATGTGTAACCTGGGTGACTGCCTACACTCCAGCAAGGGCAACCAGCCTTAGTGATGCTGTATGTATTTGCATTACTGACTGAAACCTCAAACCCCACTCGCTTGTGAATACTGTGCATGATTCCACAGGGTAAGCAGCTGGGTGTGTGCTAAGAGTCTGCTTCTGCACCAAAAAATGGCTCCCCCTTTCTATCTAATGCAACTGTGAAATCACCAGAGCAATACGCAATAAATCTCTGCCTGTAATTCCTATATGCACACAGAGTCATGTTTTCACATTAGTCAGAAAACAAAATTTCTTTGCCATTTTGAAAGCACACTTACTACTCTTTTTTTTGGCAAGTGATAAACACTTTTACAGACTGACACATTATGAATCCACTTTTCAGATTCTTAAAAAAGCACATGTCCAAACTGCTTTTTCAGACCAGCACCATGTGTAACCTGGGTGACTGCCTACACTCCAGCAAGGGCAACCAGCCTTAGTGATGCTGAATGTATTTGCATTACTGACTGAAACCTCAAACCCCACTCGCTTGTGAATACTGTGCATGATTCCACAGGGTAAGCAGCTGGGTGTGTGCTAAGAGTCTGCTTCTGCACCAAAAAATGGCTCCCCCTTTCCATCTAATGCAACCGTGAAATCACCAGAGCAATACGCAATAAATCTCTGCCTGTAATTCCTATATGCACACAGAGTCATGTTTTCACATTAGTCACAAAACGAAATTTCTTTGCCAATTTGAAAGCACACTTACTACTCTTTTTTTTGGCAAGTGATAAACACTTTTACAGACTGACACATTATGAATCCACTTTTCAGATTCTTAAAAAAGCACATGTCCAAACTGCTTTTTCAGACCAGCACCATGTGTAACCTGGGTGACTGCCTACACTCCAGCAAGGGCAACCAGCCTTAGTGATGCTGTATGTATTTGCATTACTGACTGAAACCTCAAACCCCACTCGCTTGTGAATACTGTGCATGATTCCACAGGGTAAGCAGCTGGGTGTGTGCTAAGAGTCTGCTTCTGCACCAAAAAATGGCTCCCCCTTTCTATCTAATGCAACTGTGAAATCACCAGAGCAATACGCAATAAATCTCTGCCTGTAATTCCTATATGCACACAGAGTCATGTTTTCACATTAGTCACAAAACAAAATTTCTTTGCCATTTTGAAAGCACACTTACTACTCTTTTTTTTGGCAAGTGATAAACACTTTTACAGACTGACACATTATGAATCCACTTTTCAGATTCTTAAAAAAGCACATGTCCAAACTGCTTTTTCAGACCAGCACCATGTGTAACCTGGGTGACTGCCTACACTCCAGCAAGGGCAACCAGCCTTAGTGATGCTGAATGTATTTGCATTACTGACTGAAACCTCAAACCCCACTCGCTTGTGAATACTGTGCATGATTCCACAGGGTAAGCAGCTGGGTGTGTGGTAAGAGTCTGCTTCTGCACCAAAAAATGGCTCCCCCTTTCCATCTAATGCAACTGTGAAATCACCAGAGCAATACGCAATAAATCTCTGCCTGTAATTCCTATATGCACACAGAGTCATGTTTTCACATTAGTCACAAAACGAAATTTCTTTGCCAATTTGAAAGCACACTTACTACTCTTTTTTTTGGCAAGTGATAAACACTTTTACAGACTGACACATTATGAATCCACTTTTCAGATTCTTAAAAAAGCACATGTCCAAACTGCTTTTTCAGACCAGCACCATGTGTAATCTGGGTGACTGCCTACACTCCAGCAAGGGCAACCAGCCTTAGTGATGCTGAATGTATTTGCATTACTGACTGAAACCTCAAACCCCACTCGCTTGTGAATACTGTGCATGATTCCACAGGGTAAGCAGCTGGGTGTGTGCTAAGAGTCTGCTTCTGCACCAAAAAATGGCTCCCCCTTTCCATCCAATGCAACTGTGAAATCACCAGAGCAATACGCAATAAATCTCTGCCTGTAATTCCTATTTGCACACAGAGTCATGTTTTCACATTAGTCACAAAACGAAATTTCTTTGCCAATTTGAAAGCACACTTACTACTCTTTTTTTTTGGCAAGTGATAAACACTTTTACAGACTGACACATTATGAATCCACTTTTCAGATTCTTAAAAAAGCACATGTCCAAACTGCTTTTTCAGACCAGCACCATGTGTAACCTGGGTGACTGCCTACACTCCAGCAAGGGCAACCAGCCTTAGTGATGCTGAATGTATTTGCATTACTGACTGAAACCTCAAACCCCACTCGCTTGTGAATACTGTGCATGATTCCACATGGTAAGCAGCTGGGTGTTTGCTAAGAGTCTGCTTCTGCACCAAAAAATGGCTCCCCCTTTCCATCCAATGCAACTGTGAAATCACCAGAGCAATACGCAATAAATCTCTGCCTGTAATTCCTATATGCACACAGAGTCATGTTTTCACATTAGTCACAAAACGAAATTTCTTTGCCATTTTGAAAGCACACTTACTACTCTTTTTTTTGGCAAGTGATAAACACTTTTACAGTCTGTCACATTTTGAATCCACTTTTCAGATTCTTAAAAAAGCACATGTCCAAACTGCTTTTTCAGACCAGCACCATGTGTAACCTGGGTGACTGCCTACACTCCAGCAAGGGCAACCAGCCTTAGCGATGCTGAATGTATTTGCATTACTGACTGAAACCTCAAACCCCACTCGCTTGTGAATACTGTGCATGATTCCACAGGGTAAGCAGCTGGGTGTGTGCTAAGAGTCTGCTTCTGCACCAAAAAATGGCTCCCCCTTTCCATCTAATGCAACTGTGAAATCACCAGAGCAATACGCAATAAATCTCTGCCTGTAATTCCTATATGCACACAGAGTCATGTTTTCACATTAGTCACAAAACGAAATTTCTTTGCCAATTTGAAAGCACACTTACTACTCTTTTTTTTGGCAAGTGATAAACACTTTTACAGACTGACACAATATGAATCCACTTTTCAGATTCTTAAAAAAGCACATGTCCAAACTGCTTTTTCAGACCAGCACCATGTGTAACCTGGGTGACTGCCTACACTCCAGCAAGGGCAACCAGCCTTAGTGATGCTGAATGTATTTGCATTACTGACTGAAACCTCAAACCCCACTCGCTTGTGAATACTGTGTATGATTCCACAGGGTAAGCAGCTGGGTGTGTGCTAAGAGTCTGCTTCTCCACCAAAAAATGGCTCCCCCTTTCCATCTAATGCAACTGTGAAATCACCAGAGCAACACGCAATAAATCTCTGCCTGTAATTCCTATATGCACACAGAGTCATGTTTTCACATTAGTCACAAAACGAAATTTCTTTGCCATTTTGAAAGCACACTTACTACTCTTTTTTTTGGCAAGTGATAAACACTTTTACAGACTGACACATTATGAATCCACTTTTCAGATTCTTAAAAAAGCACATGTCCAAACTGCTTTTTCAGACCAGCACCATGTGTAACCTGGGTGACTGCCTACACTCCAGCAAGGGCAACCAGCCTTAGTGATGCTGAATGTATTTGCATTACTGACTGAAACCTCAAACCCCACTCGCTTGTGAATACTGTGCATGATTCCACAGGGTAAGCAGCTGGGTGTGTGCTAAGAGTCTGCTTCTGCACCAAAAAATGGCTCCCCCTTTCCATCCAATGCAACTGTGAAATCACCAGAGCAATACGCAATAAATCTCTGCCTGTAATTCCTATATGCACACAGAGTCATGTTTTCACATTAGTCACAAAACGAAATTTCTTTGCCATTTTGAAAGCACGCTTACTACTCTTTTTTTTTGGCAAGTGATAAACACTTTTACAGTCTGTCACATTTTGAATCCACTTTTCAGATTCTTAAAAAAGCACATGTCCAAACTGCTTTTTCAGACCAGCACCATGTGTAACCTGGGTGACAGCCTACACTCCAGCAAGGGCAACCAGCCTTAGTGATGCTGAATGTATTTGCATTACTGACTGAAACCTCAAACCCCACTCGCTTGTGAATACTGTGCATGATTCCACAGGGTAAGCAGCTGGGTGTGTGCTAAGAGTCTGCTTCTGCACCAAAAAATGGCTCCCCCTTTCCATCTAATGCAACTGTGAAATCACCAGAGCAATACGCAATAAATCTCTGCCTGTAATTCCTATATGCACACAGAGTCATGTTTTCACATTAGTCACAAAACGAAATTTCTTTGCCAATTTGAAAGCACACTTACTACTCTTTTTTTTGGCAAGTGATAAACACTTTTACAGACTGACACAATATGAATCCACTTTTCAGATTCTTAAAAAAGCACATGTCCAAACTGCTTTTTCAGACCAGCACCATGTGTAACCTGGGTGACTGCCTACACTCCAGCAAGGGCAACCAGCCTTAGTGATGCTGAATGTATTTGCATTACTGACTGAAACCTCAAACCCCACTCGCTTGTGAATACTGTGTATGATTCCACAGGGTAAGCAGCTGGGTGTGTGCTAAGAGTCTGCTTCTCCACCAAAAAATGGCTCCCCCTTTCCATCTAATGCAACTGTGAAATCACCAGAGCAATACGCAATAAATCTCTGCCTGTAATTCCTATATGCACACAGAGTCATGTTTTCACATTAGTCACAAAACAAAATTACTTTGCCATTTTGAAAGCACACTTACTACTCTTTTTTTTGGCAAGTGATAAACACTTTTACAGACTGACACATTATGAATCCACTTTTCAGATTCTTAAAAAAGCACATGTCCAAACTGCTTTTTCAGACCAGCACCATGTGTAACCTGGGTGACTGCCTACACTCCAGCAAGGGCAACCAGCCTTAGTGATGCTGAATGTATTTGCATTACTGACTGAAACCTCAAACCCCACTCGCTTGTGAATACTGTGCATGATTCCACAGGGTAAGCAGCTGGGTGTGTGCTAAGAGTCTGCTTCTGCACCAAAAAATGGCTCCCCCTTTCCATCCAATGCAACTGTGAAATCACCAGAGCAATACGCAATAAATCTCTGCCTGTAATTCCTATATGCACACAGAGTCATGTTTTCACATTAGTCACAAAACGAAATTTCTTTGCCATTTTGAAAGCACACTTACTACTCTTTTTTTTGGCAAGTGATAAACACTTTTACAGTCTGTCACATTTTGAATCCACTTTTCAGATTCTTAAAAAAGCACATGTCCAAACTGCTTTTTCAGACCAGCACCATGTGTAACCTGGGTGACTGCCTACACTCCAGCAAGGGCAACCAGCCTTAGTGATGCTGAATGTATTTGCATTACTGACTGAAACCTCAAACCCCACTCGCTTGTGAATACTGTGCATGATTCCACAGGGTAAGCAGCTGGGTGTGTGCTAAGAGTCTGCTTCTGCACCAAAAAATGGCTCCCCCTTTCCATCCAATGCAACTGTGAAATCACCAGAGCAATACGCAATAAATCTCTGCCTGTAATTCCTATTTGCACACAGAGTCATGTTTTCACATTAGTCACAAAACGAAATTTCTTTGCCAATTTGAAAGCACACTTACTACTCTTTTTTTTGGCAAGTGATAAACACTTTTATAGACTGACACATTATGAATCCACTTTTCAGATTCTTAAAAAAGCACATGTCCAAACTGCTTTTTCAGACCAGCACCATGTGTAACCTGGGTGACTGCCTACACTCCAGCAAGGGCAACCAGCCTTAGTGATGCTGAATGTATTTGCATTACTGACTGAAACCTCAAACCCCACTCGCTTGTGAATACTGTGCATGATTCCACATGGTAAGCAGCTGGGTGTGTGCTAAGAGTCTGCTTCTGCACCAAAAAATGGCTCCCCCTTTCCATCCAATGCAACTGTGAAATCACCAGAGCAATACGCAATAAATCTCTGCCTGTAATTCCTATATGCACACAGAGTCATGTTTTCACATTAGTCACAAAACGAAATTTCTTTGCCATTTTGAAAGCACACTTACTACTCTTTTATTTGGCAAGTGATAAACACTTTTACAGTCTGTCACATTTTGAATCCACTTTTCAGATTCTTAAAAAAGCACAAGTCCAAACTGCTTTTTCAGACCAGCACCATGTGTAACCTGGGTGACTGCCTACACTCCAGCAAGGGCAACCAGCCTTAGTGATGCTGAATGTATTTGCATTACTGACTGAAACCTCAAACCCCACTCGCTTGTGAATACTGTGCATGATTCCACAGGGTAAGCAGCTGGGTGTGTGCTAAGAGTCTGCTTCTGCACCAAAAAATGGCTCCCCCTTTCCATCCAATGCAACTGTGAAATCACCAGAGCAATACGCAATAAATCTCTGCCTGTAATTCCTATATGCACACAGAGTCATGTTTTCACATTAGTCACAAAACGAAATTTCTTTGCCATTTTGAAAGCACGCTTACTACTCTTTTTTTTTGGCAAGTGATAAACACTTTTACAGTCTGTCACATTTTGAATCCACTTTTCAGATTCTTAAAAAAGCACATGTCCAAACTGCTTTTTCAGACCAGCACCATGTGTAACTTGGGTGACTGCCTACACTCCAGCAAGGGCAACCAGCCTTAGTGATGCTGAATGTATTTGCATTACTGACTGAAACCTCAAACCCCACTCGCTTGTGAATACTGTGCATGATTCCACAGGGTAAGCAGCTGGGTGTGTGCTAAGAGTCTGCTTCTGCACCAAAAAATGGCTCCCCCTTTCCATCTAATGCAACTGTGAAATCACCAGAGCAATACGCAATAAATCTCTGCCTGTAATTCCTATATGCACACAGAGTCATGTTTTCACATTAGTCACAAAACGAAATTTCTTTGCCAATTTGAAAGCACACTTACTACTCTTTTTTTTGGCAAGTGATAAACACTTTTACAGTCTGACACATTTTGAATCCACTTTTCAGATTCTTAAAAAAGCACATGTCCAAACTGCTTTTTCAGACCAGCACCATGTGTAACCTGGGTGACTGCCTACACTCCAGCAAGGGCAACCAGCCTTAGTGATGCTGTATGTATTTGCATTACTGACTGAAACCTCAAACCCCACTCGCTTGTGAATACTGTGCATGATTCCACAGGGTAAGCAGCTGGGTGTGTGCTAAGAGTCTGCTTCTGCACCAAAAAATGGCTCCCCCTTTCCATCTAATGCAACTGTGAAATCACCAGAGCAATACGCAATAAATCTCTGCCTGTAATTCCTATATGCACACAGAGTCATGTTTTCACATTAGTCACAAAACGAAATTTCTTTGCCAATTTGAAAGCACACTTACTACTCTTTTTTTTGGCAAGTGATAAACATTTTTACAGACTGACACATTATGAATCCACTTTTCAGATTCTTAAAAAAGCACGTCCAAACTGCTTTTTCAGACCAGCACCATGTGTAACCTGGGTGACTGCCTACACTCCAGCAAGGGCAACCAGCCTTAGTGATGCTGAATGTATTTGCATTACTGACTGAAACCTCAAACCCCACTCGCTTGTGAATACTGTGCATGATTCCACAGGGTAAGCAGCTGGGTGTGTGCTAAGAGTCTGCTTCTGCACCAAAAAATGGCTCCCCCTTTCCATCCAATGCAACTGTGAAATCACCAGAGCAATACGCAATAAATCTCTGCCTGTAATTCCTATATGCACACAGAGTCATGTTTTCACATTAGTCACGAAACGAAATTTCTTTGCCATTTTGAAAGCACGCTTACTACTCTTTTTTTTGGCAAGTGATAAACACTTTTACAGTCTGTCACATTTTGAATCCACTTTTCAGATTCTTAAAAAAGCACATGTCCAAACTGCTTTTTCAGACCAGCACCATGTGTAACCTGGGTGACTGCCTACACTCCAGCAAGGGCAACCAGCCTTAGTGATGCTGAATGTATTTGCATTACTGACTGAAACCTCAAACCCCACTCGCTTGTGAATACTGTGCATGATTCCACAGGGTAAGCAGCTGGGTGTGTGCTAAGAGTCTGCTTCTGCACCAAAAAATGGCTCCCCCTTTCCATCTAATGCAACTGTGAAATCACCAGAGCAATACGCAATAAATCTCTGCCTGTAATTCCTATATGCACACAGAGTCATGTTTTCACATTAGTCACAAAACGAAATTTCTTTGCCAATTTGAAAGCACACTTACTACTCTTTTTTTTGGCAAGTGATAAACACTTTTACAGTCTGACACATTTTGAATCCACTTTTCAGATTCTTAAAAAAGCACATGTCCAAACTGCTTTTTCAGACCAGCACCATGTGTAACCTGGGTGACTGCCTACACTCCAGCAAGGGCAACCAGCCTTAGTGATGCTGTATGTATTTGCATTACTGACTGAAACCTCAAACCCCACTCGCTTGTGAATACTGTGCATGATTCCACAGGGTAAGCAGCTGGGTGTGTGCTAAGAGTCTGCTTCTCCACCAAAAAATGGCTCCCCCTTTCCATCTAATGCAACTGTGAAATCACCAGAGCAATACGCAATAAATCTCTGCCTGTAATTCCTATATGCACACAGAGTCATGTTTTCACATTAGTCACAAAACGAAATTTCTTTGCCATTTTGAAAGCACACTTACTACTCTTTTTTTTGGCAAGTGATAAACACTTTTACAGACTGACACATTATGAATCCAATTTTCAGATTCTTAAAAAAGCACATGTCCAAACTGCTTTTTCAGACCAGCACCATGTGTAATCTGGGTGACTGCCTACACTCCAGCAAGGGCAACCAGCCTTAGTGATGCTGAATGTATTTGCATTACTGACTCAAACCTCAAACCCCACTCGCTTGTGAATACTGTGCATGATTCCACAGGGTAAGCAGCTGGGTGTGGGCTAAGAGTCTGCTTCTGCACCAAAAAATGCCTCCCCCTTTCCATCTAATGCAACTGTGAAATCACCAGAGCAATACGCAATAAATCTCTGCCTGTAATTCCTATTTGCACACAGAGTCATGTTTTCACATTAGTCACAAAACGAAATTTCTTTGCCAATTTGAAAGCACACTTACTACTCTTTTTTTTGGCAAGTGATAAACACTTTTACAGACTGACACATTATGAATCCACTTTTCAGATTCTTAAAAAAGCACATGTCCAAACTGCTTTTTCAGACCAGCACCATGTGTAACCTGGGTGACTGCCTACACTCCAGCAAGGGCAACCAGCCTTAGTGATGCTGAATGTATTTGCATTACTGACTGAAACCTCAAACCCCACTCGCTTGTGAATACTGTGCATGATTCCACAGGGTAAGCAGCTGGGTGTGTGCTAAGAGTCTGCTTCTCCACCAAAAAATGGCTCCCCCTTTCCATCTAATGCAACTGAGAAATCACCAGAGCAATACGCAATAAATCTCTTCCTGTAATTCCTATATGCACTCAGAGTCATGTTTTCACATTAGTCACAAAACGAAATTTCTTTGCCATTTTGAAAGCACACTTACTACTCTTTTTTTTGGCAAGTGATAAACACTTTTACAGACTGACACATTATGAATCCACTTTTCAGATTCTTAAAAAAGCACATGTCCAAACTGCTTTTTCAGACCAGCACCATGTGTAATCTGGGTGACTGCCTACACTCCAGCAAGGGCAACCAGCCTTAGTGATGCTGAATGTATTTGCATTACTGACTGAAACCTCAAACCCCACTCGCTTGTGAATACTGTGCATGATTCCACAGGGTAAGCAGCTGGGTGTGGGCTAAGAGTCTGCTTCTGCACCAAAAAATGCCTCCCCCTTTCCATCTAATGCAACTGTGAAATCACCAGAGCAATACGCAATAAATCTCTGCCTGTAATTCCTATTTGCACACAGAGTCATGTTTTCACATTAGTCACAAAACGAAATTTCTTTGCCAATTTGAAAGCACACGTACTACTCTTTTTTTTGGCAAGTGATAAACACTTTTACAGACTGACACATTATGAATCCACTTTTCAGATTCTTAAAAAAGCACATGTCCAAACTGCTTTTTCAGACCAGCACCATGTGTAACCTGGGTGACTGCCTACACTCCAGCAAGGGCAACCAGCCTTAGTGATGCTGAATGTATTTGCATTACTGACTGAAACCTCAAACCCCACTCGCTTGTGAATACTGTGCATGATTCCACAGGGTAAGCAGCTGGGTGTGTGCTAAGAGTCTGCTTCTCCACCAAAAAATGGCTCCCCCTTTCCATCTAATGCAACTGAGAAATCACCAGAGCAATACGCAATAAATCTCTGCCTGTAATTCCTATATGCACTCAGAGTCATGTTTTCACATTAGTCACAAAACGAAATTTCTTTGCCATTTTGAAAGCACACTTACTACTCTTTTTTTTGGCAAGTGATAAACACTTTTACAGACTGACACATTATGAATCCACTTTTCAGATTCTTAAAAAAGCACATGTCCAAACTGCTTTTTCAGACCAGCACCATGTGTAACCTGGGTGACTGCCTACACTCCAGCAAGGGCAACCAGCCTTAGTGATGCTGAATGTATTTGCATTACTGACTGAAACCTCAAACCCCACTCGCTTGTGAATACTGTGCATGATTCCACAGGGTAAGCAGCTGGGTGTGTGCTAAGAGTCTGCTTCTCCACCAAAAAATGGCTCCCCCTTTCCATCTAATGCAACTGTGAAATCACCAGAGCAATACGCAATAAATCTCTGCCTGTAATTCCTATTTCCACACAGAGTCATGTTTTCACATTAGTCACAAAACGAAATTTCTTTGTCAATTTGAAAGCACACGTACTACTCTTTTTTTTGGCAAGTGATAAACACTTTTACAGACTGACACATTATGAATCCACTTTTCAGATTCTTAAAAAAGCACATGTCCAAACTGCTTTTTCAGACCAGCACCATGTGTAACCTGGGTGACTGCCTACACTCCAGCAAGGGCAACCAGCCTTAGTGATGCTGAATGTATTTGCATTACTGACTCAAACCTCAAACCCCACTCGCTTGTGAATACTGTGCATGATTCCACAGGGTAAGCAGCTGGGTGTGTGCTAAGAGTCTGCTTCTGCACCAAAAAATGGCTCCCCCTTTCCATCTAATGCAACTGTGAAATCACCAGAGCAATACGCAATAAATCTCTGCCTGTAATTCCTATTTGCACACAGAGTCATGTTTTCACATTAGTCACAAAACGAAATTTCTTTGCCAATTTGAAAGCACACTTACTACTCTTTTTTTTGGCAAGTGATAAACACTTTTACAGACTGACACATTATGAATCCACTTTTCAGATTCTTAAAAAAGCACATGTCCAAACTGCTTTTTCAGACCAGCACCATGTGTAACCTGGGTGACTGCCTACACTCCAGCAAGGGCAACCAGCCTTAGTGATGCTGAATGTATTTGCATTACTGACTGAAACCTCAAACCCCACTCGCTTGTGAATACTGTGCATGATTCCACAGGGTAAGCAGCTGGGTGTGTGCTAAGAGTCTGCTTCTCCACCAAAAAATGGCTCCCCCTTTCCATCTAATGCAACTGTGAAATCACCAGAGCAATACGCAATAAATCTCTGCCTGTAATTCCTATTTGCACACAGAGTCATGTTTTCACATTAGTCACAAAACGAAATTTCTTTGTCAATTTGAAAGCACACGTACTACTCTTTTTTTTGGCAAGTGATAAACACTTTTACAGACTGACACATTATGAATCCACTTTTCAGATTCTTAAAAAAGCACATGTCCAAACTGCTTTTTCAGACCAGCACCATGTGTAACCTGGGTGACTGCCTACACTCCAGCAAGGGCAACCAGCCTTACTGATGCTGTATGTATTTGCATTACTGAGTCCAACCTTAAATCCTTAAAGTATTCTTTATTTTTACCAGTACACCTTAATTTATCGTGAAAACATAGTCCATATTATTTTACATGTTCCTCACATTTAAATTTCTCCCAAAACAGAAAATAATAAACACAACTTCAACAAAAGGAATTCCATTTCTATTATTCATTTCTTAATTTACCATATACATCCCCTCTCAAACTCTAAACTCACCTTTAAAATTAGTTAGCTGTGAAAGAAATGTGGCTCTCAAACAGCAGATTATCAGAGCCAGGATCTCTGTTCTTTACACCTCTCTCCTCTCAGCAGAACCAGATAATGGCAAACTTTCCCTCTCTTTTTCCACACATATACATGTTAATTTCAAATCTCAGTGCTTCCCCCTGTTTTTTCAAATGTAATCACACATTTCTATTGGTTGAAAACCAACCCTTTTCCAAAAGTACCCTTCCCCCTACTTTACTTCTGCCTAGTACCCTTCCCCCAACTTGACTTCTGCCTGCTACCATAGCAACAGCTCATGGAACACTGCTGTGTGGAGTTAGGTCAGAAGTTCACCAAACAATGTTTCAATTCCACAGAGCAAGAGTGCTTGACTTTTCAAACCTAACAACAAATCCATAGTACTGTTCTTTGGTAACACATTTTTCTGTACCAATACAAAACATGCTTCTATTAATTTACACATACAGCCTAGTTTTTATTCTAGAATGGTATGAAACAGCCAATCAGTTCTTTTTTTTATGAAAAAAATATGTATGCCTCCATTTCCAAACTGTCTTTCATTTCTTTTTACCATTCTACTGAATTACACCTCCTGAGTGCATCCAGTTCTCCTTTGAAGATGTTCACAGTGTGGATTGTAGGGCACAGCTATGTCTTCTGGAGTGAAAAGTATGCAGAGAAAACAGGTATGGTGAGAGACCTTGCTTTACCAAATGTAGACATTAAATGGATTGGTCAGAGAGGGTTAAAGTGGCACCAATTGATGCCATTGGTGAAATCCTTCATGCAAATCCAACACCCTGACCTCATAATAGTGCACTGTGGTGGCAATGACCTAGGCACTTTGACTGGGGTAGGTCTGGAAATGCTTATGAAGGACACCTTTTCCCTAAAACTGCCTTTGTGTTTTCTAACATATGCCAAAGGCAAAAATGGAACTGGTCCAATCATTTCTGTCCGCAGATTGACAAAGCAAGAAAGCACGTCAACAAATCTGTTTCTGCTTTCCACCGTGACTATGGTATGGGTTCCATTTACCACAACAACTTGCGTTACGACATGCAAGACATTTATAGAGGAGATGGTGTGCACTTCAATGATGAAGGGAACAGAGTCTTCCTCTTGAACCTTAGACTCTGCATCGGTACTTACTTGTAGGTACCACTAAAAAATCACTTCATAAACACAACGGCTCTTTTTAGAGCCCCCTAATATCTAAACACTTAAATCTGCATTTCATTTCATTTTTTATTTTTTTTTTCTACCGTACGCGTACGGTAAGCTTACCGTACGCGTACCCCACGATTTTTTTTAAAATCAATAAATGTTTTCTTTGTACTTTTCTGTCCTTCTTTGACCCCCTTACAAATGTTAGGGGGTCTGTAACTCTCCTCCTTGCCCCCTTTTCAAGATATCACCCTTTTTTTTTCTGAGTGAAACACACGAAATGGTGGCCGCCGCTTCCTGGTTTTGACCGATTCGAATGTTTACTAAGATCTAAGAGCCAATCAGAATCGCGCTCGCGCACGCCACCGTACGCGTACGGTAAGCGTACCATAAGCGCACCGTAAGCTGGCTCAGATATATATATTGATTTAAAGGCTATTTTCTCAGAATCTTCTGAACAGATTTACACCAAACCTACAAAAGGCACTTCCTTGACCTGAGGACTACCTCTCTGCCAAATTTCTAGTAATTCTGTTCAGCCGTTCGGGCTGTAGCTGTGTCTAAAGGTCCTATGGAAAAATGCATGGGAAAAACGCGTTTTGGGACCCCCCTTTTATCTCAGCCCCCGCTTGACGAATCCCCCCGAGACTTACAGGGTAGGAGCGGAGCGTAGCGCCCCACCTACTTTGAAAAATTCGCGAGGATTCGTCAGCCGGCGCAAAAGTTATTCCAAATAGAATGTTGCGGATTTCCTATGGAAACGTGGTCCTAACTATAACTACCTACTGGCGACCGCCAGTAGGTAATATATATATATATATATATATATATATATATATATATATATATATATATATATATATATATATATATATATATATATATATATATATATATATATATGTTCGCTGAAAAAAACATAGGTTTCAGACATGTTATAGTTAGGAATTAGCATTTAAAAAAATTTAGAAATTCACTGAAAAAACCATAGGTTTCAGGGGTGTTACAGTTAGCTGGACATTTCACTCGTACAAAACCATTGAAATTCCTTCGTTATAGTTAGTTCTACTAACTATAACTCGCGCACCCGCAATCCACTGCTAATGATGTCACTTATTACATCATTCATGACATGGTCAGTGACATCACTGATGACATCATCGAGTGAATGTGGTTTGGTTCGATATTTAAATATTTATTATATATATAGCAATCTGCATTGAAGAATGAGTGGAAGTATAAGTGTCTGTATGGAGGATTTACTAGCAGTGTGATTGACTGTTTAAGTGACTAATTTAAAGTATCTCACTAAATATATGGGCTAGTGATTAAACTGTGTGAGTATCTGTATCACTCTGTCTCTTGTTGTGTAAACTACTGCATAAGTTGGTTACTAGTTATGTGAAAGTCTATATTAGTTATTGATTATTTAAGTGGGTATTTTTCTGGGAGTGTGAATGTGTGTGTGGTTAGGTGGGAGGTGTGTGACTGTCCAAAGATGTGTGAATAGTTGATTTAGTAGGTATATGAGGTTAAGACTGCATGTGGAAACAGTTGTTTGGGTGAGTGAATATCTTTATGGGTGTAGTGATGAGTAGATATATGTCTCAATGATACATGTCCAACAAAGTAGAAACATAAAAGGCAGTGTATGTGACAGTTGTTGTATATAAATAAGTATACATACGACTCAGTGATTCTATGAGTGACTGTATGGATAACTGTATACTTGTAATAGTGATTTTATAACACACTAAGTATGAGCTACTATCTATATGAATAAATGAAGTGGTGTTTGTATAAGTGTGTAGCTGAGTAAATGTAAGTATGATCAATTGTTTGCATAAGTGAGTAGGATGACTGCATACGTGAATAGGATGCATGCTGGTGTGTAATGTTGATGTAGGTGTATAAGTTCATTTGATAGTGTTCTATTGATCTTTGTCAGCATGTATGAGTGAATCTATAGGTAAGTGCTTAGATGTGTGTGTAGATCTAGGAATCACTGAGTGGGTTTTTAGAAACTTCTATTGGTGTATCAATGGTTTCAATTATGGTACTCCATATTTCATAATGAGTGATGATAGGTTATACTAGTGTATGATGAGGTGTATCAGATTGTCACGTGGATGATGTCATCAGTGATGTCATTTGAGATGTCATCAGTGATGTAATCAGTGATTTCATTGACCATGTCATGAATGATATAATATGTGACCTCATCAGCAGTGGATTGCGGGTGCGCGAGTTATAGTTAGTAGAACTAACTATAACAAAGGAATTTCAATGGTTTTGAACGAGTGAAATGTCCAGCTAACTATAACACCCCTGAATCCTATGGTTTTTTCAGTGAATTTCTCAGGTTTTTTAAAGGCTAATTCCTAACTATAACATGTCTGAAACTTATGGTTTTTTCAGTGAATTTCAAAGGTTTTTTAAATGCTAATTCCTAACTATAACATGTCTGAAACTATGGTTTTTTCAGTGAATATATATATATATATTTATATATCCTCGCTCAATCTCCACTTCAATCGAAGCACTCTCGGACGGGTGCGGTTTTGCGGTAGTGGAACCCGCTACAATTACTGCTCAATTCCCTCGTTCGTGAAGAAATATCGCACTCACGGGGGGCATTTGAAATGTTCTTTAATCAACGACCAACAGCAAACAAACGCGTTTCGGCGAAAAGCCTTCTTCTGAGTTCATGACACACAGAAGGAGGCATGTTTAAAAAAGCATTCTGATGGAGCTTAAAAATCAAGAAGGGACTAGCATTCACTTACAATCATGAGAGCCATTTTGAAATGGTGCATATTACTACAGTTTGCATGAAAATTTCATTAACCATTTGTTTCTTTGTAACATGATTGTAAATAAATACATGTTAAAGAATCAATTTAACATACATTAAGCCGTGTATCGGCCTATTCGTAATATGCAACTATTAAATCTCGCCGTGGATCGGCATTCGTCCCTTCATATTAAGCACCAAGTCAACATAATTCGTATTTCAAATCACATATGTTCTCCTCCAAATTTTTTTATTTTTATTTATATTTTTTTTTTTTCCCTTTCAAAGAATTTCAAAGATTCAGAATAATGGAGAGCAAGCAATAATAACAATCCATATTCAGATCTACGTTCAACATACTTATGTGTTCACTAAAGCTAGTGTGACCTATGAGACTATATGAACAGCCAATTCTTCCCCACTATTCAATCCTTTAAGATATTTCGTAATCAGATCTATAATGTATCTTGACTCAAGTCTCCGTAATTACCGTATTCTGTTCCCACCACGAACATTCATTGGAACTTAATCCAAGCCAAAGTATTGTAGTTGATTTCTGTCACTTTGATGATACTCTGCAAAATGACATGCCACAGGATATGCGGCATCTACTTTGTCCATGGCTCTTAGGTGTTCCAAAATCCTAATTTTCAATTGATGTATGGTACTACCTATATAGCGTAGCCCACATGGACACACTAAACAATATACCGCATAAGGTGTACTACAGGTTAAATACTTAGTTATTTCTCTTGTCTTCCCTGTATCTGGTATCTTGTATGAAAGGACTCTTCTACTATTTGAGCATGCTTTGCATCTACTACATGGGAAAAATCCCTTAATTTCTTTTAAGGTGTTTGTTCATTCTGGGACTTTCTCTAAATGGCTTTTTACCAGCATTTCCTGTAGTGATCTAGCTTTCTTAAAAGTCACTAGAGGATAAGCCGGAATATCTTCACAGATAACACTGTCTGTTTTCAAGATATGCCAATTTTTTCTCAGCATGTGTTTTAGATAGTTAGCCTCTGAGGAGTAAGGGGTAACCATCCGGAATTTACCCTTACCGTTTTTTTCATTTTGTTTATCTTTATCCATCAGAAGTCTATCTCTTGGGATCTTTCTTACCTTCTGCCAGGTTTCATCTAAGGTTTCAGGTTTGTATCCTCTCACAACGAATCTAGCTATACACTCTGTGGCAGCCGCCTCAAAGTCATTCTCTCTAGTACTATTCCTTTTTAATCTGAGAAGTTCGCCATATGGGATACTTTGAATGAGTTTTGGTGGATGGTTACTTTTGGCAAATAAAGTGGAGTTGCCTGCTGTAGATTTACGATACAGTGCAGTGTGCATATTTCCATCCTCAATGAACACCCTCAGGTCCAGGTAGTCCACTGCCACCGGACTTACTGTGCCCGAGAAGTGTAAATTAAGCTGATTATTATTGAGGACATCGATATATCCGAGAGCCGAGTCCACTGTCCCTTGCCACACAATGAACAGGTCAACGATATATCAATACCACTCCACCACTTTACCACTACTCTGACCTGTATAGGTTTTGGGCACCTGCTCCTCCCACCAACCAACGAATAGATTCACATAACTAGGAGCAAAGCAGGTGCCCATCACTGTATCAGATTTTTGTCTGAAATATTGGTTTTCAAACAGGAAAATGTTATTCATTAAACAAAACTCCCAAAACTCTATCACCATTTGATTGTGTTCAAAATAGCGTAGCTGACGTTTCTCAAGATAAAACTGTGCCGCCTTTACACCATGCTTATGATCTATACAAGTATATAAGCTTGTGATGTCTAGTACTATTAGCAGATAGGTAGAGTCCCATTTTACTTTAGAAACTTTGTTCAAAAAGTCCTTGGTGTCTTTGATGTACGATTGAAGTTGTATTACAAAAGAAAACAAGAAATGATTAATGAACATTGGTAAATGTTCTGTCAGACTGTTCAAAGAGGACATAATAGGTCTACCTGGAGGATCTATACTATCCTTGTGTAGTTTCAGGATATGATAAAAAGTGGGTACCACCGGATTTTTGCTGCGAAGAAACATACGTTCTTCCGTCCCTAGCATGGATTTAGCATACCATTTTTGGATCAATTCATCATACATTTTAATGCTGTTTAAATAGACCTCACTAGTTGTTTTCTCATAGTAGTTCTCATCCGAAAGTTGTCGTAGGGCTTCCTTGCAGTAACGTTCCCTGGTCTGAAGAACTACGTTACCACCTTTGTCAGAAGGTTTAATTATTACTGACACATCTTTCATTAGATCCTGTAGTGCTGTTTTTTCTGCATTTGTTATGTTGCTCCTTATCTTGTGTCCGTTCTTTTTTTACCTGAATTTTAATAAATCATTAACCATGGCCTCTGAAAAGACATCGATGGCGTCAAATGGCATTTGGGGATTGAACAGAGATGTAGGCTTGAATGGACTTTCTTCTCTTTCCTGATCAATACCCACTCTCCTTGCTCTTTCTGACATGTTGTAACTGCCCTCCCAAATGTCCTGGTCTTCTGATCTGAGGTTTTCAAAAAGGTCGATAGCTGGCAAATCCTTCACCGTTAGTACATCAGTGACTGTTAGTCTAGACCCAATTTTAGGATCCCTGGTATTTAATCTCAATTTGAAGTATTTGTGCAGTTTGTGCTTGCGTACGAAACTAAAGAGATCGATTCTAGTTTGCGTATACTCCAGGTAATTGCTGGGACAGAATGTGAGTCCCAAACTTAGTACTTTCCTTTCGTTGTCCGTGAGAGACTTGTTGGTCAGATTTACAACTGTTAAATTTGTTGTATCTGTTGCCGCTTGCCCGATTTCTTGTTGCGGTTCATCCATGCTAGTGCCTTTCCTCTTCCTACCCCCACGCGCTCATCGCGTTTTTCTATGCCTGCTTCGGGTGCTTTGTTATTGCCGCCCCATAGCCATGATTGGCGAATTATTTGAAACTCGTCGTGAAAAGGGGTCGCTGTTTTTCTCCCTTCCAATGATCTTCCTGGTTGCTCATCACCTGACTCGTTCTCTGTTAAGTCTGATTCAGAGGTCTCCACTCTTTGTGATGCCGACTGTTTCGATCTTTGATTCAATTCTTTTCTGGGACCGTCAAACTTACGGCAAAGGTTAGGATTCTTCCTTGTACATAGTCGTTCTCATCACGGATACATTTCTCTTGTTTCCTGGTTTTAATTTTCTGTTCATATTTCAACAGTCTCGTCTTCATTTGTACTTTACGTTCTTCCACTTTATCCTTCTCTTCCTCTTTTGCCAGATCTTGTTCTAGTGATTTAATTTCCCCTAGTGCTTTTTCTCGATCACTCCAAGCGTATTTCACCAGAAGTCCCAGAGTCCCTTGACAATAGTGCGCCGTGTGTTCCGCCCAATCCGTAAGGAGCTGTGGGTCCGGATTTTCATAGGACGGGACTTTGTACACTCTTAGCCCCCTTGGCACCCTATTCTCATCTATGTAACTTTGAAGACTATATAAATTTACTGAAAATACTCTTCAGAAACATCAGATTTGCCTCCTAGTATGCCAGAATGTGCAAGAAATGGGCAGTTTTACCTCAATTGCAAACAAATTCTAAGCATGGGTGAGCAGTCTATTCCTGCTCTAAAGGACATGATCAACACTCAGAAGTGTTAGTAATTTTTTTTTTGTTACACTTCTTTCTGAAGTTTTGTGCTTTGTCTTCATAAGCACAATGTATTTGACTGTTTTGGAGCAAGGAGCTACACTACTGACCTGGTCAACTCTCCCGCGCAGATCTACCAGTAAGTGCTGCCCTGTGAGCCCTTGGGTCTCTGTTTGCCTGTAGTTTTGAGGCCCTTCTCCACTCACATGCTCCTGCCAGCGCCTCATCCCTGGTGGTCCAGTGGGAGAGCACTCTGCTATTCTGCTGTTTGGCCTCTCTTGGCTTTTGCTCTGCCTACTTTTTTCTCTTGTTGCTCTCTTTTTCTCTGTTTGCTCTCTCTCTTCTCGTTTGGCTCTCTTTTTCTCTGTTTGTGCTCTCTTCTCGCTTTTTGCATTTTTCAAGCTCCCCATTGCTGCTGCCCCATGTCCCCTCCCCCTCCAGCATGCCCTTCCAGCTCCTGCCCTCCCTGACCCCTACTTAATGGCAGCCACTGTGTGGCAGCGCAGTGGCTGCGTGCAGCGGGTGCATGCCATGGGCAAGCCTGTCTATGCCCGTCCATGACTCAACCAACGCCAGGGATCCTGGTACCCTGCCCGGCCTCTGTTTTGACTACAGCACCCTCTGCGCTCTCAAGCATTGATGCAGCAACAACTGCCAGCTTATGACGCCGAGCGACACCCAAGGCCCGATCACCTGCTGACACTGCCGCTGCACCTTCACCCACCTCTGGACCCCAGCAACAGCACCCAGCCTACCAGACGTCATCGCACTCAAACCACTGAACTGCATCCTCCATAACATGGGCCCCCTACACAGGCACAAAATAAAAATCTGGGACCTCCCCAACACCCACACATCTGATGTCATCTTCCTCACAGAAACCTGGGCCAATGCCAACTCCGAGCCCGACATCGTAATCGCCATTCCCGACAGATACAAGATCCTGAGAAAAGACCGCCCCACCCACCCAGGAGGAGGCCTCACCATCATTCAAAACAAAAACAAGCTAATGTGGCCTGTGTGGAGGAAGATCTGCACCCTATGCGAGATGAGGTGGTGATAGCATGCCATAACCAGGTGTGTGATGGCGAGTAATAGCTCGGCAAACAAATAAACTGGACCATACCTCCTCGAAGACACAAAATAAAACAATTAAGGTGTTCTGCTGGCCGGGGACGCTTTCCCCATGCCCTTCTCCAGTATGACAGGCTGACTGGCTGTGCATGCTGCCCCTGGAAACAGTTGAACAGAACCGCACCTCAAGCACGATCCCGACGCGGCGGACCCCCGCGAAGCCACTTTGGTGGTGGCGATATCAGAGGCAGCGTGTGGACCCCTGCCTTTGGAGATGCTGCACCAGCTCCCAGGGCCTTTACTGAGGGCCCCGAGAAGGGTAGAAAAGAACAGTCACGGTATCTAGTGCCACAGCATGGGACCGACTGGATGCCTATGACAAGCTTAGAAGGTGAGCGAGGCATGGAGGCGTCCCTCACCGGGTCGGCTGGGACACTACAAGGGTCTTCCTATTATCAGCACTCTATACTGGGGGCATAGTGAGACCTGCTTATTCGAAGAAATGTTAGGCCCGGGTTTGCCTGACTCTAAAATAGTGCCCAGAATCAAATCTGTAATATCACTGTGGGGGCTGTAGAGGACTAAAGTCTGATGAGGAACAGGTCTCTCTGCTCAACTCCTCTTCCGCTTCACTCCTGCCAAGATGTTTGAAGGCAAGAACGAAGGGTTGTCTATAGAGGAGTTTGGCTCTGGTTCACCCCCTCGGCCGTCACCTACCCAGCCGGACTTCTGACATTGTTTTCCTCGTCGCCCCTTTGTGTTTCCTTCCCTCCCCCACATATCATATTTCTGTTTTCTCCTATGTTTTTACTTGAAGTCTGTAATTGATGTAATTATGCAACCTGTAATGCTCTGATCCTCATGTAAAGTGCTCTGATACCTATGGGTCTAGCCAGCGCTATCTACAACTTTGCAAACAAACAAACAAATTCACAAAAGCTCCCTCCGCATGACAACCACTGACTAGGATGACACAATGACCCCAATGGAACATCTCCACTTCCAGATCCAGACCAACCCCAAAACAACTCTCCGTTGAACCCTCATCTACACGTCACCTGGTCCCATGCTCCCTTCACTGACTCTATTCTAGACCTCAATCCACCCCATGCCCTAGACTCCACAGACTACATACTATTTGGAGACCTAAACTTCCACCTTGACAACCAAAATGACCCCAATACCACCGCCCTCCTAGAGAACCTCACCAACATAGGACTAAAGCAACTTGTCACTGCCCCCACACATACAGTGAGACACACACTGAATCCTGTCTTCACATGAGAAAACATCATCTCCTATAGCCACACCACGGAACTTCTTTGGATGTACCACCACTGCAATCATTTCTCCTTCAGAAAACCCATTGTACACAAGCATGCACACCCCTACAGAAGCTGGTACAAAGTCACAGAAGAACAGCTCACCGCAGCCCTCCCTAGCACACCACCTCTAACAATGCCAGATACTAACATCGTGGCACTCAATCTCCACCGCTGGATCACTAATTGTGCAGACACACTTGCTCCCCTCAAGAAAGCTATAGGACGACACATCAAGAAAGCAAGCTGGTTCATCCCTGCTCTATAAGAATCCAAGCGATCCTGCTGATGACTCGAAAAAACATGTAGGAACAGCAAAGCCCGAGAAACACGCACCGCCTACAGAACAACCACCACAGTACACCACCAACTCATCAAATCCTCAAAGAAAAATGTCATCCAAGACAGAATTCTCACCAACGCCCACAACTCCAAAGAACTCTTCTCCATCATCCAGAAGTTTGCCAAACCCAGCAGCGTAACAGCGGACGTCCATCCCTCCCAAGACCTCTGCAACAGACTCAGCACCATTTTCACCTCAAGATTAAGATGCTCTACAACAACTTTGACAACCAAGACCTCTGCATCGCTTCTGCCTCCATCCCCAGCGATGCTGCACAAAACACCCTATTCACTTGGACTCCACTCACATCAGAAGACATCCTAAGGACCATGACGAGCATCCACTCCGGAGCACCCTCAGACCCCTGTCCCTGACATCTTCCACAGATCCGCCACTGCTGTTTCACCCAAACTACGTGAGACCATCAACTGCTCCCTCGAGACCACCACATTCCCTAATGACTGGAAACACGCCAAAGTTAACCCCCACCTGAAGAAACCCTGAGCAGGCCCAATGGACCTCAAGAATTTCAGGCCCATCTCACTGTTCCATTCATCATCAAAAAGGCAGTCTATACCCAGCTAGCAAATGTCATCAAAGCAAGGACGTCAGCAGTCACAGCACCGAGATGGCCCTACTCGCTGCTACCGATAAATTCTGCACCCTCCTCAACCCAGGCGAAATGGCAGCCCTCATCCTCTGGGCCTCTCAGCTGCCTTCATCACCACCTTCCACCGCACACTAGTCACCAGATTCCACGACACCGGCATCTGAGGAAAGGCCCTCGACTGGAAAATGCTCATTTTTCACAGGCAGAAATCAGCAAGTCAGACTCCCACCCTACCTCTCAGAACCAACAAAGACCAGATGTGGAGTACCCCATGGATCCTCCTTCAGCCCCACCCACTTAAACATCTACATGGCCCCCTCACAACTATTATCAGAAACCACGGGCTCATCATCATCTCCACTGTTGAAGAACACCCAGCTTGTTCTCTCCTTCACCTAGGAACCCAACATCACTAGGCACAACTTTCAAGAAGGGATGAAAGCCGTCTCCACTTGTATGAAAGACAGCTGCCTAAAACTCAACTATGAGAAAATAGAAGTCCTCCTCCTTGGCCCCACCCCCTCAACATGGGATGACATCTGGTGGCACCCCGCCCTCAGAAACCCTCCCACCCTAACAGACCATGTATAACTTTGGCACCATACTGGACTCATCACTCACTATGAGCTGTCAGATCAATGCCATATCCTCACGCTACTTCAACACCCTCCGCATACTCCAGAAAATGTTCAGATGGATTCCCTCTTAATCCAGAAAACTTATCACACACGCTGTCATCACTAGCAGATTAGACTACGGCAATGCTTTCTATGCCAGAATCAACAAAAAACTCCTTTGCAAGCTCCAGACTTTCCAGAACGCTGTAGCCAGACAGATTCTAGACATTCCCTGCAGTCAACCATCTCACTCAACACATCCATGAACTCCAGTGGCTCCCCATCGAAAGAAGAATACCCTTCAAGCTCCGCACACATGCATACAAGGCCATCCACAACATTGGAACAGCATACCCTAAAGAGCCACCTTTCCTTCCACGCAACCAAGAGAAGCCTCCTATCAGCCGGCCATTCTCTGACCACCATGCCATTCATCTACAAGACCAGAATGGGTAAAAAGTCCTTTTCCTACCTCGCAGACAAGACGTGGAACGACCTCCCCCTCCACTTCTGGCAAAGCCCTACACTGCTCCAGTTCAGCGAAGGACCTCAAAATCTGGCTCTTCAGATGACCGTAGCTCCCTACTTAGCCTCCCTCCCTAGGTCCTTGAGACCCTCATGGGTGAGTAGCTGCACTATACAAAACCCCTGATTGATGATTGATTGATTGGCTGATTGACTGTTATTTAAAGAAACGAAAAACACCCCAAAATCCCCAATTTGTTCGAATATACTAAATAATGGGGAAAAGCCAGTTCTTGTTAGAACCAACAATACTGGCTTAAGAAATTAAAATGATATGTTATATTTATGTAACAGTGTGCCAGTGAGTGTATATATAAGTTAATAGGTGTCTGAGTGTCTGTAAGAGTGAGTGAATGCATGTGGGAGCAGCTGTATTGGTGTATGAGTGGGTGTGTTAGTTTCTGCATGGAAGTTTTACTCGTGTGTGTGTAAGTGGCTCCATGGGTGAGTGAGTGGGTATGTGTGTGGATGTATGGGTAAGTGAGGGGGGAATGAGTAATTGTATGGGCCTTTCAATGAGTATGTGACTGCTTGTGTAGACATATGAGTAGGTGTATGAAAGGCTGCATGGCGTGTTCATGGGTGTGTGAGGGACTGTTTGTATGTGTGAGTGGGTGTGTTAGTAGTTGTATGGATGAGTGAGTAGATGCATTAGTAGATGAGATTTTTGAAAGTGACTGAGTATATAATTGGTATAGTGAGTGGCTGTGTCAGTGAGTAAAATGTGTCAGTAGGGTATGAGTGAGTGAATGAGTGTGTCAGTGGCTGTATGGGTGAGTGAGTGTGTATATGAGTGTTTGTATGGATTCATGAGTGGATTTGTGATTGTCCGTTTGGGTGATTGGGTGGGTGTGTGAGTTGCTGTATATAAGAGTGAGTGGTGATATTAGTGCATGTATAAGTGGGTGAGTGAGTGGGTATAAGTGGGCGATAGATAAGTAAGTGGGTGTGTGAGTCACTGTATGGCTGAATTAATATGTGTCAGAGTGTATGGGTGAGTGAGTGGGTGTGTGATTGCATGCATGGATCAGTGAGTGGGTAGGGGAGCTCTATTGGTAAGTAAGTAGGTGCATGAACAGTGTAGGGGTGAGTGAGCAGATGCATCAGTGATGTAGAAGTGATTGATTGGGTGTGTGAGTGGCTGTATAGGTTAGTGAGTAACTGCGAGTCATGTATGGGTGAGTAAGAGGGTAAGTGAGTGCGTATATAAGTAGGTGACTGGGTGTGTAAATAGCTGTATCAGTGTGTGCAGTTGGCTCAGTCCCTGTATCATTGTGTGCCTCACTGTATACCTTGACAATGTAAGTTTGTTGAACACCATAGAAAACAGTAATCAGGAAATTACACAACTGCAATAGACGGTGCCATTTATCTGCTCTTAAATTGCATACTAAACTGTAAACAAAACACTAGTCATTTCTTATACTGTAATTGAATCTTATATTCATTAAAGCATTTCGTTTTCCTTTTTCTGTACTGTTCTCAGCTTTCATACTTGTACATTATATATGATGTACTATATAAAGCTTCATCCTTGAACAGTGGAGGAAAAACAATTATATAGATTGTAGAAAACAAAACCTGCACCGTATGTCACTATAATTATATCACATTATGCATTGCACTGAAGGAAGTGGCCCGATTATGGTCACTCACGACCACCTCTCAGCCTTCCATACCAAATGAAGACTTGATCATACAGTAGAGAATACAAAGCGATATCTATTTATTCAGGTACACTCAGAGAGGAGCCCAGTCTTCCCAGTCACTTAGGAGTGCTGCAGAGGGACTGACAGCAGCAAGCAGAGAGCTACATTATGTACACTTCAGAAAAAATGACATTTTCCAAGCAGATGCAGCTGAACAATGAACTACAGAAAATAAGTTTTGATTCTGAGGGTGCACACACACTATCTACTACTCAAGGTCGCTCTGCCCGTGCCCACCACTAGACAAGTGGAAGATGGCCTCTATCTAAAGGGAAAGGTATGCGCTAATAAGAACAGTGTATTCATTAGTGAAGCAAAACTTAGCCTTGGAGAAACACAACTCAACAGAGGCCTTGTCTCGGAAATAGCGAAGAATAAGTTTTGATTATAACTTAAAATGGCACCGACATAGAAAATGACTCCGCGAATGCTAACATACTTAGAACAATGTGCAAACATGAATTTTTCTATTCTAAAAGACCCTCCTTTTGACATGAGATAAACATTTTCTAGTAATAGCAAATAACATATAAATCAATATAACACAAAGTCATGGGTAAACTTCTTAGAAGCACTCCATGTTGTCAAGATCAGGAAGAGAGACCGTAAGGAGAGAAGAAGTCTAAAAAATGCCCTCATCTATCTGCATGAGGTCATCGCTCTCCTTTTGAACCATAATTGCAACATTGGTGTCATAAATCGATATTTTACTCTTAGGAGTGAGAAGAGTGGTGAAATAAGAACAGAAGAGAAGGCATTGAACAAGGACACAGCAAGAGAACAAGATCACAATGAAATAAATCACCTTTTCAAGGATCCAACCCCATCTGCCAAAAAGAGACCAACTCCAGTTCCCCCTTTTCCATCCTTTTAACAATAAGGTGTCTAAAATGTGTTGGGTAATATTCTTTTCCATATTTGTGGTCCCGACTACACACTGGTCTCTCACTACCGCGCACACACCACCACTCTTAGCTTGGGTGAAATTGACAGAATATCTAGTCTGCTGGGATTATATTCACATACTTTCCAATTGGGTGGTGATGTCATGCAAAGCTGCTACTGTGGAATAAGACAATATTTGCATCCAAAATATTCTCTAGCTTTCTCACCCTTGGCCATGGCAGTATCACCAAATGTAATTATGGGGGAAAGAATGCATGCAAAAGTAATACCATTACTATAATTATTGACTTCAAGATCTGTCACTCCTTCATAGAATTCTTTGGTCAATGTCCTTTTAACCCATCTTACTTTAGGCTTCACATATTTGCAAGGTACACCCAAAGGCAGTACCATCCCAAGTGACACATCATCCGTACCATTATGGACATTCAAATAAGTTCCATTAGACAAAAAGAAAAACCCTGGGTGTTCATACACCGGTCTATTAAAATGGACTGCAGAATACCTGGAGTTCCTCCCAAAGGTACTGGCGTCCTTTGTATTTACCAGTGAGTGTGTGCCTTTACGCAATGGTATCCCTGAGCAATTGACATACAATATAGTGTCAGTAAAGTTGATAATTGGACAGCAAGCAGGGTAATAACCAGCTTCTCGGGGAACTGTCAATTTCTTACACTGGTTACCCACCAGAGTTACATTCTGTCTTTCCATATAGAAGTTGTTGCAATAACTGCTGTTGTTACACCCCGGATAACCCATGTCTCTTGGCTTTCTATGATATAGACAAGGACCTGGATAGCCAAACCCAAAAACTCCTTGCACTTCTACGAAGTCAAAGAGCCGAGTAAAGGTATAATTGGCTATTGACAATGGATATGCTGTCCAAAGACTAGTGACAGATTCAGTGGGGTAACAAGCAGTCCCTTCTCCAAAGAACCTCTTATGTATATTTAGAAACACATTGCTTGGGGCCGTCCTTTTCTTTCGGACTTGAGTAACAATCTTATCCTTACTGTGTAAAGGCACACTTTGATCACTTTCCAAAACCAATGATACCCCACATAACATCATTAACAGCCAAATAACAAGAGCAATACATGTTAACTTTTGAGCTGGGCAACAAGAAGCACTGGCTGCTCTTCCTCAGCAACCATTCTACCAAAGGGATGCAAAACAATGATGAAATGGGGGCAAAATACAAGGGAATATGCAAGTTCCAGTGTCCATCAGAGCCTTACTGGTACAGGCTCCTATTGTCCATCAATACGTTGGTGCTCTTGAGAACTAGCGGGGGAGCTTGCTCTTTCCTCAGCTTGTATCCCATGTTGAAAAATATAATATACCCCCAAGGGATACTTCGATCTATCCTCTCCAATGTTTAAACAGTGCACAAAACTCTCATCACCCTGAACTAACTCAGTTGATACTATAGCAAAATACGTGCTGACTTACACAGTCCATCCCTGACTAATCTTTCTTCTCTTTTGGTGCACCGTCCCCCAGCCAAGGATGCAAATTGTACCTAGTAGCCCCAAGCACATAATGGTCAATGAGCAGGCGCTCCTGGATAGCTTGTACTTCCGGATGAACTGCTGCATTCAACACGTCATTATTTTCCTTGTCTGTTCATGTCCAGGTTAGTTTAGTGGTACAAAAGGGGGTGGTGATGGACGGAGCATCAGAACCAATCAAACACTCACACCCAGTCAACAGTTCTGGGTTTGATCCATCACCGTTCTTTAGCCCACTCTGCCACTCCAGTTCAGACATGGCCATATGCAAATCAGTCTGACCCTGTGCCTCATGGGAACAGTCCAGCCCGAACTGCCAAGCCATGCCTTCCCTGGACCGGAAACAAGCTTCCTAGGACCAGTTTCTGGCACTTCAGCCGTCTTCAGCCAGGCTTCCTTGAATCCAGTGGCAAAGTGAGCAAGGGACTCACGTCTGAGCATACCCTGCCAACTTATGGCAAACAAAGCGGTACAAAAGGGGGTGGTGATGGACGCAGCATCAGAACCAATCAAACACTCACACCAAGTCAACAGTTCTGAGTTTGATCCATCACCGTTCTTTAGCCCACTCTGCCTCCCCAGTTCAGACATGGCCATATGCAAATCAGTCTGACCCTGTGCCTCATGGGAACTTTCCAGCCCGAACTGCCAAGCCATGCCTTCCCTGGACCGGAAACAAGCTTCCTAGGACCGGTTTCTGGCATTTCAGCCGTCTTCAGCCAGGCTTGCTTGAATCCAGTGGCAAAGTGAGCAAGGGACTCACGTCTGAGCATACCCTGCCAACTTATGGCGAACAAACTGGTACAAAAGGGGGTGGTGATGGACGGAGGTTAGTTTAGCATCACTGAATGGGACAAACTGAGGCACTGTCTTGCACTCAGAGTCCCCTACTCCATCCTTCACCCACTGGTCATAAGGCAAGGCAAAAGATTCCTTTGACAATGAGTAATGTGGATCCAGTTCTCATGACCAGCAACTTTTACTGCGGAGCGCGTTGCTATCATGACCTGTACGGCCCCCACCAATGCGGCTCCAAACCTTTTTCCTCTGGAAGTTTTTAATCAAAATGAAATCGCCAGGCTGAATGTTGTGCCCGGGCCCCTCTGGTGCTGCTGGCAGGGTATCCTAGACCTGCTGGTTATTAGAACACAAACTTTCTGTTAACTGGCCAAGATAATAAAGCAACAATGGGTACTCAATATCAGAAAAACGCCGAGGTCACAGGTCGCCCCAGACATTTGCCGGGCACCCGAACACGACCTCATGCGGTGACATTTATATTTATATTTATTTATAGTGCCTTTGCATTAGTGTATGGGTATTGCTTGAGTGAATGGATGAGTCCATGGGTAGTGTCTGAGTGAATGGATTAATCCAACTCTAGTGCCTGGTTCATTGGATTAGTGCATGGGTAGTGCCTTGGAGAATGGAAGAGTGCATGGGTAGTGTTTGAGTGAAGGGTTGAGTGCAAGAGTAGTGCCTGAGTGATTGCATTAGTGCAAATGTACTGCCTGGGTGATTGCATGTGTGCCGGGGTACTGCCTGGGTGATTGCATGAGTGTATGGGTAGTGCCTGAGTGAATAGATGAGTGCAAGGGTAGTGCCTGGGTGATTGAATGAGTGCATGGGTAGTGCCTGAGTGATTGGAGAAGTGCATGGGTACTGGCTGGGTGAGTGGATGAGTGCAAGAGTAGCACTTGGGTCATTGGATGAGTGCCTGGGTACTGTCTAAGTTAATTTATGACCGTATGCATAGTGTCTGAATGAATGGATGAGTGCAAAGATAGTGAATGGGTAATTGGATGTGTGCATGGGTAGTGCCTCAGTGAATACCTGAGTGAAAGAATGAGTGCAAGGGTAATGTCTGGGTCATTTGATGAGTGTATGGGTAGTACCTGAGAGAATGGATGAGTGCATGGTTAGTGCCTGAGTGAATAGCAGAGTGCAAGCGTAGTTCCCTAATGAATGCATGACTGCAGGGTTACTGCCTGGTTGATTGGATCAGTGCATGGGTAGTGCCTGAGTGAAACTATGGGTGCAAGGATAATGCATGGGTCATTGGATGAGTGCATGGGTAGTGCTTTGGAAAATGGATGAGTGCATGGGTATCCTGAGTGAATAGTTCAGTGCAAGAATTGTGCCTGCGTGATTACATGAGTTCAGGTGTAGTGCCTAGGTAACTGGAACAGTGCATGGGTAGTGTGTGAGTGAAAGTATGAGTGCATGGGTAATGCCTGGGTCATTGGATGAGAACATGGGTAGTGCCTCAGTGAATGCTTGAGTGCAAGAGAAGTGCCTGAGCTATTGCATGAGTACATGGGCAGTGGCTGGGTGATTGTATGAGTGCAGGGGTAGTGTCTGGGTGATTTGATGAGTGTATGAGAAGTACCTGAGTGAAAGTATGAGTGCAAGGATAATGCCTGGATCATTGAATGAGTGCATAGGTAGTTCCTTAGAGAATGGATGAGTGCATGGTTAGTGCCTGAGTGAATGGGTGAGTACAAGAATAGTGCCTGATTCATTGGATGAGTGCATGGGTAGTGCCTAATAAAATGGAAGCGTGCATGGGTGGTGTCTAAGTGAATGGTTGAGTGCAAGAGTTGATCCTTTGCATGAGTGCAAGAGTAGTGCCTGAGCGATTGGATGCGTGCATGGGTAGTGCCTGGGTGATTGCATGAGTGCAACAATACTGCCTGGTTGATTGCATGAGTGCAGTGGTACTGCCTGAGTGATTGCATGAGTGTATGGGTAGTGCCCCAGTGAATGGATGAGTGCATGAGTAGTGCCTGAGTAAAAGGATGAGTGCATGGTTAGTGCCTGGGTTGTTGCATGAGTGCCTGGGTAGTGTCTGAGAGAATGGATGAGTGTATGGGTAGATCCTGAGTCAATGGTTGAGTTCAAGAATAATGCTTGAGTTATTGCATATGTGCATGGGTAGTACCTGGGTGATTGCATGAGTACAGGGGTAGTGCCTGGGTGATTGCATGAGTGCATGGGTAGTGCTTGAGTAAAAGGTGATTGCAATCGTAATGTCTGGGCCATTGGATTAGTGCATGGGTAGTGCCTGGGTAATTGAACGTGTGCATGGGTAGTGCCTGAGTGAAAAGATGAGTGCATGGCTAATGCCTGGGTCATTGGATGAGTGCATGGGTAGTGCCTGGAAAAATGATGGATTAGTGCATGGGTGGTGTCTGAATGAATGTTTGAGTGCAAGAGTAGTACCTTAGTCCATGTGTAGTCTCTGAGTGAATGGATTAGTCCAACTCTAGTGCCTGGGTCATTGGATGAGTGCGTGGGTAGTGCCTTGGAGAAGGGATGAGTGCATGGTTAGTGTCTGAGTGAATGGTTGAATGCAAAAGTAGTGCCTGATCGATTGCATGAGTGCATGGGTAGTGCCTGGGTAATTGTGTGTGTGCAAAGGTACTGCCTGGGCGTTGGCATGTGTGTATGGGTACTGCCTGGGTGATTACATGAGTGCATGGGTAGTGCCTGAGTGAATGGCTGAGTGCAAGGGTAGTGACTGGATAATTGAATGTGTGCATGAGTAGTACCTCAGTTAATGGATGACTGCCTGGAAAAATGGATGAGTGCTTGGGTGGTGTCTGAATGAATGGTTGAGTGCCAGAGTAGTGCCTTTGCATGAGTGTATGGCAGTGCTTGAGTGAATGGATGAGTCCATGGGTAGTCTCTGAGTGAATGGATGAGTCCAACTCTAGTGCCTGGGTCATTGGATAAGTGCATGGGAGTGTATGGAGAATGGATGAGTGCATGGGTAGTGCCTGAGTGAATGGTTGAGCACAAGAGTAGTGTCTGAGTAATTGCATAAGTGCATGGGTAGTGCCTGGGTAATTGTGTGAGTGCAAAAGTACTGCCTGTGTGATTGCATGTGTGCAGGGGTACTGCCTGAGTGATTGCATGAGTGCAGGGGTAGTGTCTGAGTGAATGGATGAGTGCAAGGGTATAACCTGGATGATTGAATGAGTGCATGGGTAGTGCCTGAGTGATTGGATGAGTGCATGGGTACTGGCTGGGTGACTGGTTGAGTGCAAGAGTAGCACCTGACTCGTTGGATGAGTGGGTGGGTACTGCCTGAGTGAATGGGTGATTGTATGCATTGTGTTTGACTGAATGGATGAGTACAAAGGTAGTGACTGAGTAATTGGATGGTGTGCATAGGTAGTGCCTCAGTGAATGGATGAGTGCATGGGTTGTGCCTGTGTGAAAAAATAAGTGCAAGGGTAATGTCTGGGTCATTAGATGAGTGCATGGGTAGTGCCTTGGAGAATGGATGAGTGCATGGGTTGTGCCTGAGTGTACAGTTCAGTGCAAGACCAGTGCCTGGGTGATTACATGAGTGATGAGGTAGTGCCTCGGTAATTGGATCAGTACATGGGTAATGCCTGAGTGAAAGGATGAGTGCACAGGTAATGCATGGGTCATTGAATGAGTACGTGGGTAGTGTCTGGGAGAATGGATTAGTGCACTGTTAGTACCTGAGTGAATGGTTGAGTGCAAGAGTAGTACCTGAGTGATTGCAGGAGTGCATGGGTAGTGCATTGGTGATTGGATGAGTGCAGGGGTGGTGCCTGGGTGATTAAATGAGTGTTTGAGTAGTACCTGAGTGAAAGTATGTGTGCAAGAGTAATGCCTGGATCATTGAATGAGTGAATGGGTAGCACCTGAGAGAATAGATCAGTGCATAGTTAGTTCCTGAGTGAATGGTTGAGTACAAGAGTAGTGCCTGAGTGATTGAATGAGTGCATGGGTAGTGTCTGGGTGATTTGATGACTGTATGAAAAGTACCCGAGTGAAAGTATGAGTGCAAAGGTAATGCCTGGGTCATTGGATGAGTGCATGGGTAGTGCCTGAGTGAATGGGTGAGTGGAAGAGTAGTGCTTGGGTGATTGCATGAGTGCATAGGTAGTGTCTATATGATTGAACAAGTGCAGCAGTACTGCATGGGTAATTGGTTGACTGAATGGGTAGTGCCTGTGTAAAGAAAGAATGCAAGATTAATGACTGTGTTTTCCTATTAGTGCTAAACTTGTGCTTCAGAGAATGGATAGGTGAATGGGTAGTGCCTACTTGAAAGGATGACTGCCTGACTGATTACATTAGCAACATATTGATGATTGCCAAGTAGTCTAAAGGATCAACATTATTTGTAGTAGAAGCAAATAACATATAATCAAACTTTAAACATTTTTTCAAGTTATCATGCATATTATATCATGTATTCTTATCTTTTAAGTAATTTAGATACATTACTCAGTAGAAGTATTTTAGAGTAGTCCTAAACAGCATTAAAACTCTTCTCAAACTTCAACAGTACCTAATGTAAAGAAGAAGAAAAATAATTATTTAATGATAATACATTACTGAAAGTATAATATTATATTTTTAGAAACTCAACATAAATGTAGAATTGCATTACATTTTCAGATTCCCTCTTTTGCTGTTCTCAGATTCCACTTAAATTCACCAGACACAGTGATTTCAATGTGGTATCATCATTGAACAGCTGGGAAAATAATCAAATCAGCGTAAAGGTTATTTTTCAATATGTGTAGCTATGTGCTTTTCTATCTACACTTTGTTAATTACTTCCTTCATCAACATAAACTCTATTATTTATCGGAAATACATTTGCCAAAATATAGACTGTCATTTACATCTGGTACAATATAGACAACAAATATATAAACTATTTCTATTTGAACAGAATTTTCCAAATGCTATATCTATTACCACAAATAATATTCCAAACAATAATTATAAATACTAATAGTTTGCATTCCTGTCTACTTTCTGTTCACATCTTCTCAATTGTCCGAATGATGTACTCAGAACTTTGGCTTGAACAATAACAAATGAATTTGGTAATTCATAAGGCAATCTAGGTTTGAATTCCAAGTGGGCATCATTGCAATGTGTCCATCCTTTATTACATTTTAAATACACAGTATAGTCTCCAGATGTTGTAGTAGGTCCATCATGGAATATAATAGCCACTGTTATAAAGTTCTCCCTAAAATAGATATCTGACTTGCATTAAAATGTTTAATCTTTGTTTCCAATCTTCTTCCATTTGCTCTACAACGTTGTAGCATTAAAATGAGATATTTTGCAAATCTTTCTATAGGTAATGTAGGCAGCATCTCTGATCTACAATGCAAACATCTCATGTCCTGATTGGCTGTTTTTATCAATTTAGCAAAATGTACTGATTTGCAGTCTGGTATCGTCAAGTATATGAATAGTTCTGTTTGTGTTTCATTGGTGGTAGCACATGAACACTCTTCAAATTGATCCCATCTGTAACTTAGTCCAAATACGTTTATTATCTGTATTCCTTCCTGTTTTAATACTCCAAGCACAAGGATTCAAAATTTGTGTGCATCTTGTTGCATACTCAGTGTAAATGTCAAAGAACCAGTACATACATCCCAAAGATGCAGAATGCCAGAAGCAGTATGGAGTTTACTTCTGTCAGTTACCAACTGTTGAAATACAGGATGTAGTAAAGAACAAAGTCTTTTTTCATGATTTCTCATGATTACATGATGAAGATCTTGTAGATAAAACACAATATTCAAATTCACATTAGCATAACAGTTGATACCTAAACTATTTTCCAACTGGTATCCTACAATGTCATCAACAGTGTCTGTTAACGTTGGAAAAGCTGCAGCTTGAGTAAAAATCTACTCGAGCGGCCATAAGGAAGCAGCACCCGCATGGTGCCGTTTGCAATTATTGCACAGTGCAGACAAGCACCTGTCACTGAAAATCACATGAACAGCATTTATCCAATGCACTCCGGCACTCACAGAGCTCCTTGGAATTTGGCAGAGGTTTTTTTGCACTTCACAGAGTTCCGCATAGCAGAACTCCACGAACTCCACCCAAGCTTAATCTTTACATGCTTTAAATCAATTTTCATAGCAGTCAAAATCTAAAAGCAATTCCGTTTCACCATGCCAATGCTTGAACAGTTGCGGAAGTGCTAAATAGAAATATTCCCTCCTCACTGGACTTTCGTAACTGAGTTTTCTGTGGTTAATAAGATTTCCTTTGGCATGTTTTACCAAACATCTGTCACATCCAATTACTGCATTTTTTTCTTCTTTTATATTTTCTGTAGCGTTTCATTTAAAGCTGTAATTTTAAGGTATTTCATACAGATATAGGTTTTCAAGATGTGGACCTCTTTTGGGAAAGTATGCATCCAACAAATTCGTTTTAACAATGTCTATACTTTCTGGCTCATTCAGTGCTAAGTAGTCAATTTCTTGTAATGTTTTCAATACTCTATTTCATGCGGAGGCAAGACCTAAACTTACCCAAATGATTCCTCTTGACCTTGAAAATTAACTGGCAGAGCTCAAGTGATCCGAACATTCATAGGATTCAATCTCTCGATGGGAAAGCATTTTCAAGCTAAAGCTGTACAATTTCTTGCTAAGACTCTTTTCTTGTGAATTTTCTTCCCACATTTCTTTCATATCTATCTTTTCAGATTTGGTTATATATGGTGTACCATAGCGAGCAACACCAATCAAATTACCTGCAACTTATTGAATATCCATGTTTGCGTTCCACAGTTTCAAAATCACTGGATTGTAGTCATCAATATACTTTGAATCTTCGTTTCTTTTCAAGTTGTCTGTATTCTTCAGAGATTTCCAAGTTAGTTTATGCCTTACTGCTGATATAAAATGATTTGCTCTTCCTTTAGAAATGATTGGATGTGGGAATCCAAAATTCACATTAGCATAACAGTTGATACCTAAACTATTTTCCAACTGGTATCCTACAATGTCATCAACAGTGTCTGTTAACGTTGGAAAAGCTGCAGCTTGAGTAAAAATCTACTCGAGCGGCCGTAAGGAAGCAGCACCCGCATGGTGCCGTTTGCAATTATTGCACAGTGCAGACAAGCACCTGTCACTGAAAATCACATGAACAGCATTTATCCAATGCACTCCGGCACTCGCAGAGCTCCTTGGAATTTGGCAGAGGTTTTTTTGCACTTCACAGAGTTCCGCATAGCAGAACTCCACGAACTACACCCAAGCTTAATCTTTACATGCTTTAAATCAATTTTCATAGCAGTCAAAATCTAAAAGCAATTCCGTTTCACCATGCCAATGCTTGAACAGTTGCGGAAGTGCTAAATAGAAATATTCCCTCTTCACTGGACTTTCGTAACTGAGTTTTCTGTGGTTAATAAGATTTCCTTTGGCATGTTTTACCAAACATCTGTCACATCCAATTACTGCATTTTTTTCTTCTTTTATATTTTCTGTAGCGTTTCATTTAAAGCTGTAATTTTAAGGTATTTCATACAGATATAGGTTTTCAAGATGTGGACCTCTTTTGGGATAGTATGCATCCAACAAATTCGTTTTAACAATGTCTATACTTTCTGGTTCATTCAGTGCTAAGTAGTCAATTTCTTGTAATGTTTTCAATACTCTATTTCATGCGGCGGCAAGACCTAAACTTACCCAAATGATTCCTCTTGACTTTGTAAATTAACTGGCAGAGCTCAAGTGATCCGAACATTCATAGGATTCAATCTCTCGATGGGAAAGCATTTTCAAGCTAAAGCTGTACAATTTCTTGCTAAGACTCTTTTCTTGTGAATTTTCTTCCCACATTTCTTTCATATCTATCTTTTCAGATTTGGTTATATATGGTGTACCATAGCGAGCAACACCAATCAAATTACCTGCAACTTATTGAATATCCATGTTTGCATTCCACAGTTTCAAAATCACTGGATTGTAGTCATCAATATACTTTGAATCTTCGTTTCTTTTCAAGTTGTCTGTATTCTTCAGAGATTTCCAAGTTAGTTTATGCCTTACTGCTGATATAAAATGATTTGCTCTTCCTTTAGAAATTATTGGACGTGGGAATCCAAAATGTTATTTTGTTTAAAATTTCCCTTTAGACTTGTATTTTTGTAGACAGTATTTTCCACATCGATGGCTTTAAAACCATAAAACTTTTTGTCTCAAGTTATATTCTCCTCCTTCTCTTGGAATGGCGCAGGTAACATACTGTTCGATGAAAGACAAAACACTTTCATTAGTATCAGGTCCAAATTTTGGAGCATTTTTGATCCATAATAGCACGTGTATATGAGGAGCACCTCTGGCTTGGTACTCTTTTCGCCAAAAGAAATCAGTAACTTCTCCAAGAGGAGGAATCATTTTATTGCAGATAAATGACATCATACTTTGAAACCTAAGGTTAGAATATCTGCAGACATCTACAAGATCCAAGGAAAAGAGTTCTCCAGGTGTCCTCAATTTAATATATTTTAAATTTGAATTTGTTTCTTGTAGAAATTCAAGAAATTCGCCCCACCCATATTCAGCACTGCTAAGTGTTGCAAACCATGTAGGGGTACCTAAGTTTCTTAACATACATTTAAGTTCACCTTGACAAAGAAACCAATATTTATTGGTCCACGTTAAAATGACATCAAATTAATAAACTGTGATCATAAATTTTAATCTCTTTGATGAACTTGGTCCAGGCATTGTTTTGCAGAAACAAGTTGAAGATGAACTCCTGTTTTTAATATGAGGTTCACTGCATTTGAAAGTGCAGACAAATTACTTTCAAACAAAAAATTAAATATATATGGAATGCACTGTTGAAATCTTAGATCTTCAGAGTACAATCTTGTTGATCGGTATTCTGAAGCTGGAATCTGTACAGCTCACTCAACGAGCTTCTAAACTTTATTCCCATACAGACATGGGAGTTTCCCTTTGCTTCTTTCATTTGAAATAATTCAATACTATCTTTTGAATGTAGAAGATGTACAGTGTAATGTTCATAGATCTCTCCAGTCCTAGATTTGTCCACTTTTTCTATTTGGCCACTTGACATTTCTGTATCATCTCTAAAGCATATTTCCTGTTCATCAACATTTACATTCTTATAATAAATATTATTCTGTACCAGATATACTGTAGCGTTTTGAAGAGTATTAATATCGATAAACTCTTGCCATATTTTTCGACTCTTTGTTGGTACACCATTAACTAGAATAACTACTGCCTCATTGTCTATACCAACAGTTTAAATATATTTTTTTTAATCTAAAGGTAAGTACACAACTCTTCCTTTCGGACCTCTATGTAAATCTGTTGGAGGCAGCTTACCTGATCTAGACTCCATACGAACTATAGCCTGAAATGAATGCACAGATTGAATAAGAATGGACTCATATGCATTCTAATCTGCCAGTTCCAGAGAAATGGCTACCAACTCTAAGTTGTTATGCACTGCTCTAGCTGGGATTTTTTCCTCTTCTAATTTGTTGTAAGAATATTTACAAATACGTTGATCAGTAGCCAACTCAAACTGACCTTCCACCAAAAAATAACCACCTAATTGCTCCTACTTGTTATTATTTTCCTTTTCACTTTTTAAATATAAATCAACATTCCTAGTTTGATTTCTATAGTGAGCATGTCAACAATAAACATATTTCGTTTCATTTCATAAGCTTTATTTCGGTTAAAAACCATAAAAGCACATATATACAAGACTTATTGCACATTGGTAGGGATTCATAGATCATACTATACCACAATTCATTAATTAAAATAGATAAAATGTACTAAAAAAATTAAAACAATGAGATAATCAAAAATCAATTTGAATGCAATAAATCTCAGTGTAAAGCATCATAGGGCTGGACATATTTTATCTTAATTATTGCAATTCTTGCATACCACATGGAAAGGAGGAATCTCGAAGTGGCGAATACAAACACAGGGGTCGTATCATATTTTAATAATCTGTAGACCTCCCTGTAGTCCCTGAGACCTCTTGATTTACAAAGAGGAACAAACCATTTGGTTCGTGCCCTGATGTAAGAGGGACAAAAGAGTAAAACATGCAAATCGGTCTCTTCTACAGAATCACAACCGGGACAAAGACTCCACCTGGAGGAAGGGGCCAACCATTTGTTTGACAGGGCCCGCAGTGGTAGAGATCCGTGTCTGAATTGGAGATATCGTTTTTTTGCTAACGAGGGCTGGATGTCATCCAGAAATTTTTCAAAAAAATAATGGTCTTTCACCTCCAGAAATTGGAGTGACAACCTGCCCAAGCTAGAGTTCAGATCACGGAGATTCAGGTGATACTGTTTAAGAATGTCCCACAACGCCCTCTTACTAGTCAGAGGACAAGATGTTTCAGGCAAAGTCCACAAATCTTCCCTATGCAAATCATAACAGAGCTGTTTTACATGTTTAAGCCACAAGAATTTGCCTGATCCCCTAATAGACAGTAGATCGATTAACTCCTCCTTATAGCTTAGCAGCTCTGGAGTGGACCAGAGTCTCCTCCAATAAAACAAAGGTCGATGTAGGATGATTTCCTGGATAGGGGCCAATCCCAAATCCAGCCTTAGGGGGGTCAAAGGAGTACTCTTGGGGAGGTTTAAGAGACGCCTGATGAAATTATTCTCTGTGATGGACATAGAGCTGGTGTTAACATGGCCCCAGAGCTCTACAACGTATAGTGCCGCAGCCCTAGCCTGGGCCCTATATATTTCAACTGGGGGACCTAAAGGTTTATAGGAGCATTCTTTAAAAACCTTTGGGATTCCACCTGTTGATTGAATCAACTTAAGGTTAGCCTTAACGATATGGGAGTCCCACTCCATCCTGTCATTCAGGGTGACTCCCAAGTAATCAAAAGTGGAGACTTTCTCCAAAGTGCATCCCTCGAGGTGTGGGTGGGGGTAAGTTGATGGTTTGGAATTAAAAACCATAAATTTGGTTTTTGAGAGATTTATCTCCAGATTTCTAGAGCGGCAGAAAGAACAAAAGGCCTCCAAAGTTCGCTGGACACCCATTGGAGATTTTGAAAGTAGAAGGGTGTCGTCAGCGAACATTAGGGCGGGTACTCTGCGTGCTGCTAGAATCGGAGAGTCTAAATCCTTTATCCCCAAAAGATGTGAAATCAAACCATTAATAAATAGGGAAAATAAGGTGGGGGCCAACACACACCCCTGCCTAACACCCCTATCTACCGGGAAGGGGGCAGAGAGCTCACCATTCCTACCATAACGAACCCTCGTAAACGTTGCAGAATGGAGACGCTTGAAGAGGTCACAGAGGTATGGAGGAGCACCCATCTCAAACAAGATTGACCAGAGCTTGTCCCTCTGAACCAGATCAAAAGCGGATCTAAGATCCACAAAGATCAGGTAGAAGGAACCCTTCCCCAGGAGTTTCGTCTTCCAGTATGCCAACTGTAGCCTGAACAGTTGGTCAGTTGTTGAAACCCAAGAGCGAAAGCCCGCTTGAAAGGGTGATAGGATATTGTAATCTACCATCCAACTTTCAAGCCTAGTTAATAAAATGCGGGCAAACACTTTCTGTAAGACGTCAATAAGGCTGATTGGCCGATAATTAGCTGGATCTAGTGGAGAGGCCTTGTTGTGGATGGGAAGGATTTCAGCACCCTTCCAAGTATAAGGGATGCCCATACCCAGGAGGATTGCATTAAAATATAGCAATAGGCATGGTACCCAAACCAGCGGTTCACTAGTGAATAGGTCCCAAGGAATCCTATCTAAGCCGGGAGCTTTACCAGGGGAAAGAATCTTTAAGTCAGCCTGAATTTCACAGGAAGTGCAGAGTAATGGGTCAGACACCCGTACTGCATTAAGCACTTGAGAAGATATACTCATCAAAAGTGGTGATAATTCAACTGCAATATCATTTGTCGGAAGACAAAAAAGAGGCTTAAAATGCCTCAACCAAACCTATTCACTTAAACCGGGGGTTATAGCAGAAGATCCTTCTTGTCTACCACACCTGGCTAAGTTCCAGAAGGTCGTGGAATCATGACTATCCAGGGCATGCTTTATACAATCCCTCCTGGTAGCCTCCCAGTCTTTTTTAGATTCCGATGTTATGGATTTATACAAAAATCTGGCTCCTTTAATGCTGTGCGGGGTACCACTTTTCACCTCCCGCATGAGTGCCTGTTTAGCATCCCTGCAGTTGGAATTGAACCAGTTAGCGTGTTTCCTCGCCCCATTTGGCTTGGGGTTGGCCGCAACATAAAGAAAAATGGCGGCCATAGTAATGAGTTTAGTGTGGATAGTCTCTAACTCTTGAAAATATGATAAATCCTGACTACCCTCCATATGGGAGTACAATGCAGCGATTTTATTTGGAGTTGTCAAAAAATTTGACCACCTAATGCGGCAACCGCCTGCCACCACTGCTAAATTAGGTGCTATAGAGTGGTCCGAGATCCCTGGAGCTCATTTAGGGCCACCATCTTGGTGGCCTTGGCCCCATCATGCAATAAACCTATAGCTCCCACAGAAGGCACTAGTCAAGCCTCGTTGCCCAAAATGCCAAAAGAGTTGGAAACTGGGACATTGTAGACAGCCGTTTGCGGGCCAAAATAAGAATTCCTTGGGGCGGACCTGACCATACCGGCCAGCCGTTGGTAGAAATGTCCCAAAGGTAGGGGTAAAATCGAGCTCTGGGAGTGCGAGCCTTGCCATTCGAGAATGAATTTGACTACTCTAGGATCCCTAAAGTTAATTATGACACAATCTCCTCCCTTGTCTTTTTGCTTCGCCCCCAACCAACTTACCCTTCGCACAAACAAAATTTCCCCATGACCCCCTCTAGTTAAAGATCTAAAGGTATTCAGCCAGTGGGTAACCTTGTTCTTCAACTCAGGGAAAGATTCCTGGTGAGCACCAGACAAAGGGGGAACGCCTGAAAGGACTACCACATATGGTGAAGCCTCCAAAGGCAACTGTGGAAAAAGTGATGGTAATAGTTGCCCAATACTATGGTCATTCCCATCAGTAGAGTGGGGTATGAAATCGCAGTCCACTCTCCTCTTGCCAGATGCTAGAATAGGAAAAGAAGAGGGGGCTGGGGGCAAGGTGGACACAGACACAGATGGCCTGGGCAATGGGGGAAGATCGAGTACATTAGAGCTTATAGTGGGAGGAGGTATGTTTGTAGTAGCTGATACCTGCGCCCCAGTGTCATTAGGGCTAGATACAGTTACAGTAGGACGAGTGTCTTGATAACTGGGCATAGAATTCACAGGAGCCGTATGAGTAATCCCACTCCCGGGAGGAGCTAATAAATGCCCAGCTGTTTTGCTATTAATTAAGGATACAACTCTATCAATTTTGCTCATCAAGTTTTTAAATTGAGAAGTGATGAGATGTTCCAATTGGGTTTTCAGATCAATTAATAGGTGGGTAGCCCATACTGGAGGTGCTGGAGAAGCAGACGATTGGGTTAGTCCTGAATTTGAAGATGCTCTGAAAGCTGAGCTATTTATAGAGGGTTTAATAGTTGGCTTTACCTTCTTAGTTTTGCCGCGAGGCTTTTGGATCCTAGGAGTTACTTGGGGAACCTGGAGTGGTGATATGTTATTAGGTGAAGTGGCCTCTAGACTAGCCGCCAAATTCACTTGAGCACAGGGAAGCTCCGCAAATGAGGGCACAAGTAACGAAGCCTGGTGGTTATCTGATAAGATGGAGGCGTTCCCAAGTATTGGGGGAGAAAGTAAACTGGGAGTAAGAGAGAGATGTCTCTCGGTATTCTCAATTGCAGTTGCCACCACCCCTATAGTTTTTTGCAACATTTTATCAATAACAGTGAGACTAGGAAGAGGTGTGTTAGAGACTGCATTTTGTCTAGTGCGGGGGCGACTAGTCGCTGGCTTAGGTTTTCCCATTGTCTCACGCCTAGACAAGGTAACAACTAATAAAGAGACCCACAAGAACTATAGCATCCCTCAATTATAGTACCAATTTAGCCAACACAGTTGCCCACAAAAGAGATAAAACAGATTACAAAGTCACCCTGCAAAGAGCACAAAACAGTCCACAATGGTATCGTTACGTAACCTGAACCAGTCCACGCTTCGACAGCCAAGAGAGGTTGCCCAGTCCAGTCTCCTCCAGCCTCTGACGGCCTAAGACGGTCCCGCCCTTGTCCCGGGCTTCTCCCGGCGTGTCCCGCGCGCGTCCCGCGGGACGAGGTTCCAGGCAGACCTTTATGCGCCTCCTGGCGCTTGCAGATGACGTGCACACCAACCTCACAGCAGACAGGGATGATGGGAATTGCAGTTCGGTATGGCGGAGCAAAGCCCCACCAATGAAGACAGCGGAGCAAAGCCCGGCCCGGGATTCTGCTGAGGCAGGATACGACCTAGGATGGAGGCTCAACGAAGAGAGTCCCGGCCAAACAAGCGGCGGAGCTAAGCCCGGCCGACAGTTCAGCCCCCAGCAAAGAAAAGATTCACAGGGGACTCGGCCACAGGCAGACCTTTATGCGCCTCCTGGTGCTTGCAGATGACGTGCATAGCAATCTCACAGCAGACAGGGATGATGGGAATTGCAGTTCTTCAACACCTACACTTATCAAGCTCTCACTTTCTCTACACTCCTCTTGTGAATCAAAAATATGAAACTGTATATCATCCCAAACTTTTTTTTATATCTCATACTGAACCGTGCAAAAGAGCTGTGTTCATTTCACTTAAACATATTGCAGGACTATTTACATAGTAGAGTCTCCTTACTAACTTTCACATTTCTGAGTGTTGTACTGCTAACATTCTTAAATGATGGAAAGTACTTTTACACACTTTTCTTGAAAGACAAGCCAGAGAATGGCCTTGCAAGTTTGTATGCTTTCTTACTTTACATGGATCTAGTCTTGTAACATCTTAATCTTCTTTTTAAGACTTTTTTGGGGATATTCTCGTAAAAAAAATCATAATATTTCAATAGATTCCTGTCGAATACCTCAAATACTACTACAATACCACTTATATACCGGAGCTTGTGTACACCTCCCTTGAACTTCTTCACCTATTAATTCTTCCACATTCCTAGGAACCATCTTTTCTTTTGGAATGGGACAACCATCTTTCATCTCATAGCATCGACCACTAGTATCAACTGCATGAACGAATGTGCACTGTTGAAAATAGCTTTCTTCATTAAAGAAAGGCTTAGTACTAGAAGTGTGCTTCCATTCACCAGTGAAAATTTTACAAAAGTTATTTCTATGACCAGTCTTTTTCTTTTGTCTTTTATCCTTCACCAACAGCATTGTTTTATTTAAGGGTGGGCGAAAAATTCCGTTCCGCTCGCGGAACTTGCGAAATGTTGGCATTTTCGTGTTCCGCATGGAACGCGAAAATGTCGAACCTTCCGCAATCCACGGCGGAACGGAAATATGCAGGGCAGGATTCATTCTGGCATGATGCTCCTGTCACAAAAATTAAACCTCCACAGGAAGCATTTACAGATATATATATAAAGCAGGTGCCCAAGTTGAAGCTCAAATTCAGTAACGCATTAATCAGCCAAAACAATTTGTGAGCTAGGTCGAGGCTAGGCAGGTGTGCTTTTCTCCCCATATCTACCGTCAAAAATTAGCTGTGATCCTTGATGGAGCTCTGTGCATCCATGACTTTCTGGAGCGCAATCCCCGTTTAGTTACTTGACCAGGAGCTTCTTTCTCCTCATCTGCTGCTATGATCGGTCTCTGACCCTTTATAAACGAGGCATATGAACTCGCATAGAATCGCTGCCCGTTTGGCCCCGCCCCACATACACTAGTGGTATGCAACGGCTTCCCGCCCTTTCCCCACTATGATGGACAGCTCACTCAAGGGACCCCGGCGCCTTTTGGTGCAGTGGCAAAGTTGCAGACACACATGGTCACGGGAGACAACTCTTCTGGCCCTTTACGCAGCTGTAGTGTAGGAAAAGCACTATATATTTACCCAACGAGGTATCACACACATGGTCACGGGAGACAACTCTTCTGGCCCTTTACGCAGCTGTAGTGTAGGAAAAGCACTATACATTTACCCAATGAGGTAGAACACACATGGTCACGGGAGACAACTCTTCTGGCCCTTTACGCAGCTGTAGTGTAGGAAAAGCACTATACATTTACCTAATGAGGTAGCACTTACTGATTAGCCAGTAGAAAGTACTCCAGTTGAGTAGAGGTTTTGAACAGAATGGTGGCATCTTCTCAGATAAATATGCAGGGCAGGATTCATTCTGGCACGATGCTCCTGTCACAAAAAATTAGACCTCAGCAGGAAGCACTTACAGATATAAATAAAGCAGGTGCTCGAGTTGAAGCTCAAATTCTGTAACGCATTTATCAGCCCAAACATTTGTGAGCGAGGTTTTGGCTAAGCAGATGTGCATTCTCTGCATTTCCACCCTGAAAAGATAGCTGTAACCCTTGCTGGAGGTCTTCGCATCCTTGAGTTTCTCGAGGGCAATCCTCGTGTAGAGTTCGTGAGCGTGGCTAAGCAGATGTGCCTTCTGTCCATTTCCACCCTGAAAAGATATCTGTAATCCTTGCTGGAGGTCTTCGCATCCTTGAGTTTCTCGAGCGCCGCTGAGATCCTGCTCTGACAAACAAGTCGCATGTGAACTGGACCAGAAGCCCTGCCCGTTTGGCCCCACCCCACATACACTAGCGGAATGCAACAGCTTCCCGCCCTTTCCCAAATGTGTTGGACAGCTCACTCAAGGGACCCCGGCACCTTTCGGCATGGTGGCAATGTTACAGACACACATGGTCACGGGAGACAACTCTTCTGGCCCTTTACACAGCTGTAGTGTAGGAAAAGCACTATACATTTACCCAACGAGGTAGCACTTACTGATTAGCCAGTAGAAAGTACTCCAGTTGAGTAGAGGTATTGCACAAAACGGTGGCATCTGCTTGGATAAATATGCAGGGCAGGATTCATTGTGGCACGATGCTCCTGTCACAAAAACTAAACCTCAGCAGGAAGCACTTACAGAAATTAAGCAAAGAAGCCCCACCCCCGAAATCTCCGCGAGCACGCGAAACTCTGCGTGTTTGCTGAAATTTTTTGCCGTTTCGCGAAATTTTTCGAAAGGCAACTTCACAAATTCCGCCCACCCCTAGATTTATTCACTGTTTTCCTTCTGTTTAATACTAATATAAATAAAAAAAAATAAATTCAAAAGCAGTATCTACTCAGCTTTCATTGTGTTGCTTCTTCTTATATGCTGCTGCATTTTTAATTACTCTACTTCAAAACATTCGTACACGAATCTCTTTAAATTGTTTTTGTCTGTTTGTGAGATTTGTTCTTTTTCCAAAAATAAAAGTTTTTTTTCCATTACATCTCTTTATTTGTTTGTGCTTTGTTGGAAACATTTCCTTTTTTCTTTCATTGCTATTGTATTTCTTTAATCTCTCTACAACTGTTTTAATAAATTGTTTAGTACTCATACCAGAACAGACTTTATACTCAGTAGCACTTTGGTCTTTTTCTAGTGCACTTGTTTTAGTTTTCTTTCTTTGTCCTCTTTTCTTTTCATGTTTTCTTGCCATCTTCAATTTATAATCCAAACTAAATACCATTTTGCCCCACCCTCATGGGATTTCATGCCGAAATGCTTTCTGGGTCAGGTAGTCAGTACCCACTTGGGGATAACAGTTTGTTGCACAAAGACCCTTAAAGCACCCACTTTGGAAGAGTTACGGACTACCTGACCCAGAAAGCATTGCAGCATGAAATCCCATGAGGGTGGGGCAAAATGGTATTTAGTCCACACAGCTGTCGGGACTTTGAGCACAGCCAGTGATCAAGGGCATGGAGCCCGAAACGCGTATGGCGCTTCTGTTGCATGGGTAAATGCGCTGTGTCTGCTGCCCACAATAAATGAAGGAAAATTCCCATCTGTGTTGGCGTTTCTATGCAGGGCAACCTGGTGTGTTGAACATTTAATTGCGGCGTGCCTCGCCGCGGAAACGCCCCGCCGCATATTTAGCGGACCGCAGCACCTGAAAATACGGGCGCTTTGAGGAGATGGAGAGCCGGTATTGTGGGAAAAAGACATTTGCAGGTACTTTGGTGTTTCCCCTCCACAGAACCCACTTGGGGATAACAGTTTGTTGCACAAAGACCCTTAAAGCACCCACTTTGGAAGAGTTACGGACTACCTGACCCAGAAAGCATTGCGGCATGAAATCCTATGAGGGTGGGGCAAAATGGTATTTAGTCCACACAGCTGTCAGGACTTTGAGCACAGCCAGTGATCAAGGGCATGGAGCCCGAAACGCATATGGCGCTTCTGTTGGATGGGTAAATGCGCTGTGTCTGCTGCCCACAATAAATGAAGGAAAATTTCCATCTGTGTTGGCGTTTCTATACAGGGCAACCTGGTGTGTTGAACATTTAATTGCGGCGCGCCTCGCCGCGGAAACGTCCGCCGCATATTTAGCGGACCGCAGCGCCTGAAAATACGGGCGCTTTGAGGAGATGGAGAGCCGGTATTGTGGGAAAAGGACATTTGCAGGTACTTTGGTGTTTCCCCTCCACAGTACCCACTTGGGGATAACAGTTTGTTGCACAAAGACCCTTAAAGCACCCACTTTGGAAGAGTTATGGACTACCTGACCCAGAAAGCATTGCGGCATGAAATCCCATGAGGGTGGGGCAAAATGGTATTTAGCCCACACAGCTGTCGGGACTTTAGGCACAGCCAGTGATCAAGGGCATGGAGCCCGAAACGCGTATGGCGCTTCTGTTGGATGGGTAAATGCGCTGTGTCTGCTGCCCACAATAAATGAAGGTAAATTTCCATCTGTGTTGGCGTTTCTATGCAAGGCAACCTGGTGTGTTGAACATTTAATTGCGGCGCGCCTCGCCGCGGAAACGCCCCGCCGCATATTTAGCGGAGCGCAGCGCCTGAAAATACGGGCGCTTTGAGAAGATGGAGAGCCGGTATTGTGGGAAAAGGACATTTGCAGGTACTTTGGTGTTTCCCCTTCACAGTACCCACTTGGGGATAACAGTTTGTTGCACAAAGACCCTTAAAGCACCCACTTTGGAAGAGTTACGGACTACCTGACCCAGAAAGCATTGCGGCATGAAATCCCATGAGGGTGGGGCAAAATGGTATTTAGTCCACACAGCTGTCGGGACTTTGAGCACAGCCAGTGATCAAGGGCATGGAGCCCGAAACGCGTATGACGCTTCTGTTGGATGGGTAAATGCGCTGTGTCTGCTGCCCACAATAAATGAAGGAAAATTTCCATCTGTGTTGGCGTTTCTATGCAGGGCAACCTGGTGTGTTGAACATTTAATTGCGGCGCGCCTCGCCGCGGAAACGTCCGCCGCATATTTAGCGGACCGCAGCGCCTGAAAATACGGGCGCTTTGAGGAGATGGAGAGCCGGTATTGTGGGAAAAGGACATTTGCAGGTACTTTGGTGTTTCCCCTCCACAGTACCCACTTGGGGATAACAGTTTGTTGCACAAAGACCCTTAAAGCACCCACTTTGGAAGAGTTATGGACTACCTGACCCAGAAAGCATTGCGGCATGAAATCCCATGAGGGTGGGGCAAAATGGTATTTAGTCCACACAGCTGTCGGGACTTTGAGCACAGCCAGTGATCAAGGGCATGGAGCCCGAAACGCGTATGGCGCTTCTGTTGGATGGGTAAATGCGCTGTGTCTGCTGCCCACAATAAATGAAGGAAAATTTCCATCTGTGTTGGCGTTTCTATGCAAGGCAACCTGGTGTGTTGAACATTTAATTGCGGCGCGCCTCGCCGCGGAACCACCACGCCGCATATTTAGCGGACCGCAGCGCCTGAAAATACGGGCGCTTTGAGAAGATGGAGAGCCAGTATTGTGGGAAAAGGACATTTGCAGGTACTTTGGTGTTTCCCCTTCACAGTACCCACTTGGGGATAACAGTTTGTTGCACAAAGACCCTTAAAGCACCCACTTTGGAAGAGTTACAGACTACCTGACCCCGAAAGCATTGCGGCATGAAATCCCATGGGGGTGGGGCAAAATAGTATTTAGTCCACACAGCTGTCGGGACTTTGAGCACAGCCAGTGATCAAGGGCATGGAGCCCGAAACGCGTATGGCACTTCTGTTGGATGGGTAAATGCGCTGTGTCTGCTGCCCACAATAAATGAAGGAAAATTTCCATCTGTGTTGGCGTTTCTATGCAGGGCAACCTGGTGTGTTGAACATTTAATTGCGGCGCGCCTCGCCGCGTAAACGTCCGCCGCATATTTAGCGGACCGCAGCGCCTGAAAATACGGGCGCTTTGAGGAGATGGAGAGCCGGTATTGTGGGAAAAGGACATTTGCAGGTACTTTGGTGTTTCCCCTCCACAGTACCCACTTGGAGATAACAGTTTGTTGCACAAAGACCCTTAAAGCACCCACTTTGGAAGAGTTATGGACTACCTGACCCAGAAAGCATTGCGGCATGAAATCCCATGAGGGTGGGGCAAAATGGTATTTAGTCCACACAGCTGTCGGGACTTTGAGCACAGCCAGTGATCAAGGGCATGGAGCCCGAAACGCGTATGGCGCTTCTGTTGGATGGGTAAATGCGCTGTGTCTGCTGCCCACAATAAATGAAGGAACATTTCCATCTGTGTTGGCGTTTCTATGCAGGGCAACCTGGTGTGTTGAACATTTAATTGCGGCGCGCCTCGCCGCGGAAACGTCCGCCGCATATTTAGCGGACCGCAGCGCCTGAAAATACGGGCGCTTTGAGGAGATGGAGAGCCGGTATTGTGGGAAAAGGACATTTGCAGGTACTTTGGTGTTTCCCCTCCACAGTACCCACTTGGGGATAACAGTTTGTTGCACAAAGACCCTTAAAGCACCCACTTTGGAAGAGTTATGGACTACCTGACCCAGAAAGCATTGCGGCATGAAATCCCATGAGGGTGGGGCAAAATGGTATTTAGTCCACACAGCTGTCGGGACTTTGAGCACAGCCAGTGATCAAGGGCATGGAGCCCGAAACGCGTATGGCGCTTCTGTTGGATGGGTAAATGCGCTGTGTCTGCTGCCCACAATAAATGAAGGAAAATTTCCATCTGTGTAGGCGTTTCTATGCAAGGCAACCTGGTGTGTTGAACATTTAATTGCGGCGCGCCTCGCCGCGGAAACGCCCCGCCGCATATTTAGCGGACCGCAGCGCCTGAAAATACGGGCGCTTTGAGGAGATGGAGAGCCGGTATTGTGGGAAAAGGACATTTGCAGGTACTTTGGTGTTTCCCCTCCACAGTACCCACTTGGAGATAACAGTTTGTTGCACAAAGACCCTTAAAGCACCCACTTTGGAAGAGTTATGGACTACCTGACCCAGAAAGCATTGCGGCATGAAATCCCATGAGGGTGGGGCAAAATGGTATTTAGTCCACACAGCTGTCGGGACTTTGAGCACAGCCAGTGATCAAGGGCATGGAGCCCGAAACGCGTATGGCGCTTCTGTTGGATGGGTAAATGCGCTGTGTCTGCTGCCCACAATAAATGAAGGAAAATTTCCATCTGTGTTGGCGTTTCTATGCAGGGCAACCTGGTGTGTTGAACATTTAATTGCGGCGCGCCTCGCCGCGGAAACGTCCGCCGCATATTTAGCGGACCGCAGCGCCTGAAAATACGGGCGCTTTGAGGAGATGGAGAGCCGGTATTGTGGGAAAAGGACATTTGCAGGTACTTTGGTGTTTCCCCTCCACAGTACCCACTTGGGGATAACAGTTTGTTGCACAAAGACCCTTAAAGCACCCACTTTGGAAGAGTTATGGACTACCTGACCCAGAAAGCATTGCGGCATGAAATCCCATGAGGGTGGGGCAAAATGGTATTTAGTCCACACAGCTGTCGGGACTTTGAGCACAGCCAGTGATCAAGGGCATGGAGCCCGAAACGCGTATGGCGCTTCTGTTGGATGGGTAAATGCGCTGTGTCTGCTGCCCACAATAAATGAAGGAAAATTTCCATCTGTGTAGGCGTTTCTATGCAAGGCAACCTGGTGTGTTGAACATTTAATTGCGGCGCGCCTCGCCGCGGAAACGCCCCGCCGCATATTTAGCGGACCGCAGCGCCTGAAAATACGGGCGCTTTGAGAAGATGGAGAGCCAGTATAGTGGGAAAAGGACATTTGCAGGTACTTTGGTGTTTCCCCTCCACAGTACCCACTTGGGGATAACAGTTTGTTGCACAAAGACCCTTAAAGCACCCACTTTGGAAGAGTTACGGACTACCTGACCCAGAAAGCATTGCGGCATGAAATCCCATGAGGGTGGGGCAAAATGGTATTTAGTCCACACAGCTGTCGGGACTTTGAGCACAGCCAGTGATCAAGGGCATGGAGCCCGAAACGCGTATGGCGCTTCTGTTGGATGGGTAAATGCGCTGTGTCTGCTGCCCACAATAATTGAAGGAAAATTTCCATCTGTGTTGGCGTTTCTATGCAGGGCAACCTGGTGTGTTGAACATTTAATTGCGGCGCGCCTCGCCCGCGGAAATGCCCCGCCGCATATTTAGCGGACCACAGCGCCTGAAATTACGGGCGCTTTGAGGAGATGGAGAGCCAGTATTGTGGGAAAAGGACATTTGCAGGTACTTTGGTGTTTCCCCTCCACAGTACCCACTTGGGGATAACAGTTTGTTGCACAAAGACCCTTAAAGCACCCACTTTGGAAGAGTTACAGACTGCCTGACCCAGAAAGCATTGCGGCATGAAATCCCATGAGGGTGGGGCAAAATGGTATTTAGTCCACACAGCTGTCGGGACTTTGAGCACAGCCAGTGATCAAGGGCATGGAGCCCGAAACGCGTATGGCGCTTCTGTTGCATGGGTAAATGCGCTGTGTCTGCTGCCCACAATAAATGAAGGAAAATTCCCATCTGTGTTGGCGTTTCTATGCAGGGCAACCTGGTGTGTTGAACATTTAATTGCGGCGTGCCTCGCCGCGGAAACGCCCCGCCGCATATTTAGCGGACCGCAGCACCTGAAAATACGGGTGCTTTGAGGAGATGGAGAGCCGGTATTGTGGGAAAAAGACATTTGCAGGTACTTTGGTGTTTCCCCTCCACAGAACCCACTTGGGGATAACAGTTTGTTGCACAAAGACCCTTAAAGCACCCACTTTGGAAGAGTTATGGACTACCTGACCCAGAAAGCATTGCGGCATGAAATCCCATGAGGGTGGGGCAAAATGGTATTTAGTCCACACAGCTGTCGGGACTTTGAGCACAGCCAGTGATCAAGGGCATGGAGCCCGAAACGCGTATGGCGCTTCTGTTGGATGGGTAAATGCGCTGTGTCTGATGCCCACAATAAATGAAGGAAAATTTCCATCTGTGTTGGCGTTTCTATGCAAGGCAACCTGGTGTGTTGAACATTTAATTGCGGCGCGCCTCGCCGCGGAACCGCCACGCCGCATATTTAGCGGACCGCAGCGCCTGAAAATACGGGCGCTTTGAGAAGATGGAGAGCCAGTATTGTGGGAAAAGGACATTTGCAGGTACTTTGGTGTTTCCCCTTCACAGTACCCACTTGGGGATAACAGTTTGTTGCACAAAGACCCTTAAAGCACCCACTTTGGAAGAGTTACAGACTACCTGACCCCGAAAGCATTGCGGCATGAAATCCCATGGGGGTGGGGCAAAATAGTATTTAGTCCACACAGCTGTCGGGACTTTGAGCACAGCCAGTGATCAAGGGCATGGAGCCCGAAACGCGTATGGCACTTCTGTTGGATGGGTAAATGCGCTGTGTCTGCTGCCCACAATAAATGAAGGAAAATTTCCATCTGTGTTGGCGTTTCTATGCAGGGCAACCTGGTGTGTTGAACATTTAATTGCGGCGCGCCTCGCCGCGGAAACGTCCGCCGCATATTTAGCGGACCGCAGCGCCTGAAAATACGGGCGCTTTGAGGAGATGGAGAGCCGGTATTGTGGGAAAAGGACATTTGCAGGTACTTTGGTGTTTCCCCTCCACAGTACCCACTTGAAGATAACAGTTTGTTGCACAAAGACCCTTAAAGCACCCACTTTGGAAGAGTTATGGACTACCTGACCCAGAAAGCATTGCGGCATGAAATCCCATGAGGGTGGGGCAAAATGGTATTTAGCCCACACAGCTGTCGGGACTTTAGGCACAGCCAGTGATCAAGGGCATGGAGCCCGAAACGCGTATGGCGCTTCTGTTGGATGGGTAAATGCGCTGTGTCTGCTGCCCACAATAAATGAAGGTAAATTTCCATCTGTGTTGGCGTTTCTATGCAAGGCAACCTGGTGTGTTGAACATTTAATTGCGGCGCGCCTCGCCGCGGAAACGCCCCGCCGCATATTTAGCGGAGCGCAGCGCCTGAAAATACGGGCGCTTTGAGAAGATGGAGAGCCGGTATTGTGGGAAAAGGACATTTGCAGGTACTTTGGTGTTTCCCCTTCACAGTACCCACTTGGGGATAACAGTTTGTTGCACAAAGACCCTTAAAGCACCCACTTTGGAAGAGTTACGGACTACCTGACCCAGAAAGCATTGCGGCATGAAATCCCATGAGGGTGGGGCAAAATGGTATTTAGTCCACACAGCTGTCGGGACTTTGAGCACAGCCAGTGATCAAGGGCATGGAGCCCGAAACGCGTATGACGCTTCTGTTGGATGGGTAAATGCGCTGTGTCTGCTGCCCACAATAAATGAAGGAAAATTTCCATCTGTGTTGGCGTTTCTATGCAGGGCAACCTGGTGTGTTGAACATTTAATTGCGGCGCGCCTCGCCGCGGAAACGTCCGCCGCATATTTAGCGGACCGCAGCGCCTGAAAATACGGGCGCTTTGAGGAGATGGAGAGCCGGTATTGTGGGAAAAGGACATTTGCAGGTACTTTGGTGTTTCCCCTCCACAGTACCCACTTGGGGATAACAGTTTGTTGCACAAAGACCCTTAAAGCACCCACTTTGGAAGAGTTATGGACTACCTGACCCAGAAAGCATTGCGGCATGAAATCCCATGAGGGTGGGGCAAAATGGTATTTAGTCCACACAGCTGTCGGGACTTTGAGCACAGCCAGTGATCAAGGGCATGGAGCCCGAAACGCGTATGGCGCTTCTGTTGGATGGGTAAATGCGCTGTGTCTGCTGCCCAAAATAAATGAAGGAAAATTTCCATCTGTGTTGGCGTTTCTATGCAAGGCAACCTGGTGTGTTGAACATTTAATTGCGGCGCGCCTCGCCGCGGAACCGCCACGCCGCATATTTAGCGGACCGCAGCGCCTGAAAATACGGGCGCTTTGAGAAGATGGAGAGCCAGTATTGTGGGAAAAGGACATTTGCAGGTACTTTGGTGTTTCCCCTTCACAGTACCCACTTGGGGATAACAGTTTGTTGCACAAAGACCCTTAAAGCACCCACTTTGGAAGAGTTACAGACTACCTGACCCCGAAAGCATTGCGGCATGAAATCCCATGGGGGTGGGGCAAAATAGTATTTAGTCCACACAGCTGTCGGGACTTTGAGCACAGCCAGTGATCAAGGGCATGGAGCCCGAAACGCGTATGGCACTTCTGTTGGATGGGTAATTGCGCTGTGTCTGCTGCCCACAATAAATGAAGGAAAATTTCCATCTGTGTTGGCGTTTCTATGCAGGGCAACCTGGTGTGTTGAACATTTAATTGCGGCGCGCCTCGCCGCGGAAACGTCCGCCGCATATTTAGCGGACCGCAGCGCCTGAAAATACGGGCGCTTTGAGGAGATGGAGAGCCGGTATTGTGGGAAAAGGACATTTGCAGGTACTTTGGTGTTTCCCCTCCACAGTACCCACTTGGAGATAACAGTTTGTTGCACAAAGACCCTTAAAGCACCCACTTTGGAAGAGTTATGGACTACCTGACCCAGAAAGCATTGCGGCATGAAATCCCATGAGGGTGGGGCAAAATGGTATTTAGTCCACACAGCTGTCGGGACTTTGAGCACAGCCAGTGATCAAGGGCATGGAGCCCGAAACGCGTATGGCGCTTCTGTTGGATGGGTAAATGCGCTGTGTCTGCTGCCCACAATAAATGAAGGAAAATTTCCTTCTGTGTTGGCGTTTCTATGCAGGGCAACCTGGTGTGTTGAACATTTAATTGCGGCGCGCCTCGCCGCGGAAACGTCCGCCGCATATTTAGCGGACCGCAGCGCCTGAAAATACGGGCGCTTTGAGGAGATGGAGAGCCGGTATTGTGGGAAAAGGACATTTGCAGGTACTTTGGTGTTTCCCCTCCACAGTACCCACTTGGGGATAACAGTTTGTTGCACAAAGACCCTTAAAGCACCCACTTTGGAAGAGTTATGGACTACCTGACCCAGAAAGCATTGCGGCATGAAATCCCATGAGGGTGGGGCAAAATGGTATTTAGTCCACACAGCTGTCGGGACTTTGAGCACAGCCAGTGATCAAGGGCATGGAGCCCGAAACGCGTATGGCGCTTCTGTTGGATGGGTAAATGCGCTGTGTCTGCTGCCCACAATAAATGAAGGAAAATTTCCATCTGTGTAGGCGTTTCTATGCAAGGCAACCTGGTGTGTTGAACATTTAATTGCGGCGCGCCTCGCCGCGGAAACGCCCCGCCGCATATTTAGCGGACCGCAGCGCCTGAAAATACGGGCGCTTTGAGGAGATGGAGAGCCGGTATTGTGGGAAAAGGACATTTGCAGGTACTTTGGTGTTTCCCCTCCACAGTACCCACTTGGAGATAACAGTTTGTTGCACAAAGACCCTTAAAGCACCCACTTTGGAAGAGTTATGGACTACCTGACCCAGAAAGCATTGCGGCATGAAATCCCATGAGGGTGGGGCAAAATGGTATTTAGTCCACACAGCTGTCGGGACTTTGAGCACAGCCAGTGATCAAGGGCATGGAGCCCGAAACGCGTATGGCGCTTCTGTTGGATGGGTAAATGCGCTGTGTCTGCTGCCCACAATAAATGAAGGAAAATTTCCATCTGTGTTGGCGTTTCTATGCAGGGCAACCTGGTGTGTTGAACATTTAATTGCGGCGCGCCTCGCCGCGGAAACGTCCGCCGCATATTTAGCGGACCGCAGCGCCTGAAAATACGGGCGCTTTGAGGAGATGGAGAGCCGGTATTGTGGGAAAAGGACATTTGCAGGTACTTTGGTGTTTCCCCTCCACAGTACCCACTTGGGGATAACAGTTTGTTGCACAAAGACCCTTAAAGCACCCACTTTGGAAGAGTTATGGACTACCTGACCCAGAAAGCATTGCGGCATGAAATCCCATGAGGGTGGGGCAAAATGGTATTTAGTCCACACAGCTGTCGGGACTTTGAGCACAGCCAGTGATCAAGGGCATGGAGCCCGAAACGCGTATGGCGCTTCTGTTGGATGGGTAAATGCGCTGTGTCTGCTGCCCACAATAAATGAAGGAAAATTTCCATCTGTGTAGGCGTTTCTATGCAAGGCAACCTGGTGTGTTGAACATTTAATTGCGGCGCGCCTCGCCGCGGAAACGCCCCGCCGCATATTTAGCGGACCGCAGCGCCTGAAAATACGGGCGCTTTGAGAAGATGGAGAGCCAGTATAGTGGGAAAAGGACATTTGCAGGTACTTTGGTGTTTCCCCTCCACAGTACCCACTTGGGGATAACAGTTTGTTGCACAAAGACCCTTAAAGCACCCACTTTGGAAGAGTTACGGACTACCTGACCCAGAAAGCATTGCGGCATGAAATCCCATGAGGGTGGGGCAAAATGGTATTTAGTCCACACAGCTGTCGGGACTTTGAGCACAGCCAGTGATCAAGGGCATGGAGCCCGAAACGCGTATGGCGCTTCTGTTGGATGGGTAAATGCGCTGTGTCTGCTGCCCACAATAATTGAAGGAAAATTTCCATCTGTGTTGGCGTTTCTATGCAGGGCAACCTGGTGTGTTGAACATTTAATTGCGGCGCGCCTCGCCCGCGGAAATGCCCCGCCGCATATTTAGCGGACCACAGCGCCTGAAATTACGGGCGCTTTGAGGAGATGGAGAGCCAGTATTGTGGGAAAAGGACATTTGCAGGTACTTTGGTGTTTCCCCTCCACAGTACCCACTTGGGGATAACAGTTTGTTGCACAAAGACCCTTAAAGCACCCACTTTGGAAGAGTTACAGACTGCCTGACCCAGAAAGCATTGCGGCATGAAATCCCATGAGGGTGGGGCAAAATGGTATTTAGTCCACACAGCTGTCGGGACTTTGAGCACAGCCAGTGATCAAGGGCATGGAGCCCGAAACGCGTATGGCGCTTCTGTTGCATGGGTAAATGCGCTGTGTCTGCTGCCCACAATAAATGAAGGAAAATTCCCATCTGTGTTGGCGTTTCTATGCAGGGCAACCTGGTGTGTTGAACATTTAATTGCGGCGTGCCTCGCCGCGGAAACGCCCCGCCGCATATTTAGCGGACCGCAGCACCTGAAAATACGGGTGCTTTGAGGAGATGGAGAGCCGGTATTGTGGGAAAAAGACATTTGCAGGTACTTTGGTGTTTCCCCTCCACAGAACCCACTTGGGGATAACAGTTTGTTGCACAAAGACCCTTAAAGCACCCACTTTGGAAGAGTTATGGACTACCTGACCCAGAAAGCATTGCGGCATGAAATCCCATGAGGGTGGGGCAAAATGGTATTTAGTCCACACAGCTGTCGGGACTTTGAGCACAGCCAGTGATCAAGGGCATGGAGCCCGAAACGCGTATGGCGCTTCTGTTGGATGGGTAAATGCGCTGTGTCTGCTGCCCACAATAAATGAAGGAAAATTTCCATCTGTGTTGGCGTTTCTATGCAAGGCAACCTGGTGTGTTGAACATTTAATTGCGGCGCGCCTCGCCGCGGAACCGCCACGCCGCATATTTAGCGGACCGCAGCGCCTGAAAATACGGGCGCTTTGAGAAGATGGAGAGCCAGTATTGTGGGAAAAGGACATTTGCAGGTACTTTGGTGTTTCCCCTTCACAGTACCCACTTGGGGATAACAGTTTGTTGCACAAAGACCCTTAAAGCACCCACTTTGGAAGAGTTACAGACTACCTGACCCCGAAAGCATTGCGGCATGAAATCCCATGGGGGTGGGGCAAAATAGTATTTAGTCCACACAGCTGTCGGGACTTTGAGCACAGCCAGTGATCAAGGGCATGGAGCCCGAAACGCGTATGGCACTTCTGTTGGATGGGTAAATGCGCTGTGTCTGCTGCCCACAATAAATGAAGGAAAATTTCCATCTGTGTTGGCGTTTCTATGCAGGGCAACCTGGTGTGTTGAACATTTAATTGCGGCGCGCCTCGCCGCGGAAACGTCCGCCGCATATTTAGCGGACCGCAGCGCCTGAAAATACGGGCGCTTTGAGGAGATGGAGAGCCGGTATTGTGGGAAAAGGACATTTGCAGGTACTTTGGTGTTTCCCCTCCACAGTACCCACTTGGAGATAACAGTTTGTTGCACAAAGACCCTTAAAGCACCCACTTTGGAAGAGTTATGGACTACCTGACCCAGAAAGCATTGCGGCATGAAATCCCATGAGGGTGGGGCAAAATGGTATTTAGTCCACACAGCTGTCGGGACTTTGAGCACAGCCAGTGATCAAGGGCATGGAGCCCGAAACGCGTATGGCGCTTCTGTTGGATGGGTAAATGCGCTGTGTCTGCTGCCCACAATAAATGAAGGAAAATTTCCATCTGTGTTGGCGTTTCTATGCAGGGCAACCTGGTGTGTTGAACATTTAATTGCGGCGCGCCTCGCCGCGGAAACGTCCGCCGCATATTTAGCGGACCGCAGCGCCTGAAAATACGGGCGCTTTGAGGAGATGGAGAGCCGGTATTGTGGGAAAAGGACATTTGCAGGTACTTTGGTGTTTCCCCTCCACAATACCCACTTGGGGATAACAGTTTGTTGCACAAAGACCCTTAAAGCACCCACTTTGGAAGAGTTATGGACTACCTGACTCAGAAAGCATTGCGGCATGAAATCCCATGAGGGTGGGGCAAAATGGTATTTAGTCCACACAGCTGTCGGGACTTTGAGCACAGCCAGTGATCAAGGGCATGGAGCCCGAAACGCGTATGGCGCTTCTGTTGGATGGGTAAATGCGCTGTGTCTGCTGCCCACAATAAATGAAGGAAAATTTCCATCTGTGTAGGCGTTTCTATGCAAGGCAACCTGGTGTATTGAACATTTAATTGCGGCGCGCCTCGCCGCGGAAACGCCCCGCCGCATATTTAGCGGACCGCAGCGCCTGAAAATACGGGCGCTTTGAGAAGATGGAGAGCCAGTATAGTGGGAAAAGGACATTTGCAGGTACTTTGGTGTTTCCCCTCCACAGTACCCACTTGGGGATAACAGTTTGTTGCACAAAGACCCTTAAAGCACCCACTTTGGAAGAGTTATGGACTACCTGACCCAGAAAGCATTGCGGCATGAAATCCCATGAGGGTGGGGCAAAATGGTATTTAGTCCACACAGCTGTCGGGACTTTGAGCACAGCCAGTGATCAAGGGCATGGAGCCCGAAACGCGTATGGCGCTTCTGTTGGATGGGTAAATGCGCTGTGTCTGCTGCCCACAATAAATGAAGGAAAATTTCCATCTGTGTTGGCGTTTCTATGCAAGGCAACCTGGTGTGTTGAACATTTAATTGCGGCGCGCCTCGCCGCGGAACCGCCACGCCGCATATTTAGCGGACCGCAGCGCCTGAAAATACGGGCGCTTTGAGAAGATGGAGAGCCAGTATTGTGGGAAAAGGACATTTGCAGGTACTTTGGTGTTTCCCCTTCACAGTACCCACTTGGGGATAACAGTTTGTTGCACAAAGACCCTTAAAGCACCCACTTTGGAAGAGTTACAGACTACCTGACCCCGAAAGCATTGCGGCATGAAATCCCATGGGGGTGGGGCAAAATAGTATTTAGTCCACACAGCTGTCGGGACTTTGAGCACAGCCAGTGATCAAGGGCATGGAGCCCGAAACGCGTATGGCACTTCTGTTGGATGGGTAAATGCGCTGTGTCTGCTGCCCACAATAAATGAAGGAAAATTTCCATCTGTGTTGGCGTTTCTATGCAGGGCAACCTGGTGTGTTGAACATTTAATTGCGGCGCGCCTCGCCGCGGAAACGTCCGCCGCATATTTAGCGGACCGCAGCGCCTGAAAATACGGGCGCTTTGAGGAGATGGAGAGCCGGTATTGTGGGAAAAGGACATTTGCAGGTACTTTGGTGTTTCCCCTCCACAGTACCCACTTGGGGATAACAGTTTGTTGCACAAAGACCCTTAAAGCACCCACTTTGGAAGAGTTATGGACTACCTGACTCAGAAAGCATTGCGGCATGAAATCCCATGAGGGTGGGGCAAAATGGTATTTAGTCCACACAGCTGTCGGGACTTTGAGCACAGCCAGTGATCAAGGGCATGGAGCCCGAAACGCGTATGGCGCTTCTGTTGGATGGGTAAATGCGCTGTGTCTGCTGCCCACAATAAATGAAGGAAAATTTCCATCTGTGTAGGCGTTTCTATGCAAGGCAACCTGGTGTGTTGAACATTTAATTGCGGCGCGCCTCGCCGCGGAAACGCCCCGCCGCATATTTAGCGGACCGCAGCGCCTGAAAATACGGGCGCTTTGAGAAGATGGAGAGCCAGTATAGTGGGAAAAGGACATTTGCAGGTACTTTGGTGTTTCCCCTCCACAGTACCCACTTGGGGATAACAGTTTGTTGCACAAAGACCCTTAAAGCACCCACTTTGGAAGAGTTACGGACTACCTGACCCAGAAAGCATTGCGGCATGAAATCCCATGAGGGTGGGGCAAAATGGTATTTAGTCCACACAGATGTCGGGACTTTGAGCACAGCCAGTGATCAAGGGCATGGAGCCTGAAACGCGTATGGCGCTTCTGTTGGATGGGTAAATGCGCTGTGTCTGCTGCCCACAATAATTGAAGGAAAATTTCCATCTGTGTTGGCGTTTCTATGCAGGGCAACCTGGTGTGTTGAACATTTAATTGCGGCGCGCCTCACCCGCGGAAATGCCCCGCCGCATATTTAGCGGACCACAGCGCCTGAAATTACGGGCGCTTTGAGGAGATGGAGAGCCAGTATTGTGGGAAAAGGACATTTGCAGGTACTTTGGTGTTTCCCCTCCACAGTACCCACTTGGGGATAACAGTTTGTTGCACAAAGACCCTTAAAGCACCCACTTTGGAAGAGTTACAGACTGCCTGACCCAGAAAGCATTGCGGCATGAAATCCCATGAGGGTGGGGCAAAATGGTATTTAGTCCACACAGCTGTCGGGACTTTGAGCACAGCCAGTGATCAAGGGCATGGAGCCCGAAACGCGTATGGCGCTTCTGTTGCATGGGTAAATGCGCTGTGTCTGCTGCCCACAATAAATGAAGGAAAATTCCCATCTGTGTTGGCGTTTCTATGCAGGGCAACCTGGTGTGTTGAACATTTAATTGCGGCGTGCCTCGCCGCGGAAACGCCCCGCCGCATATTTAGCGGACCGCAGCACCTGAAAATACGGGTGCTTTGAGGAGATGGAGAGCCGGTATTGTGGGAAAAAGACATTTGCAGGTACTTTGGTGTTTCCCCTCCACAGAACCCACTTGGGGATAACAGTTTGTTGCACAAAGACCCTTAAAGCACCCACTTTGGAAGAGTTACGGACTACCTGACCCAGAAAGCATTGCGGCATGAAATCCTATGAGGGTGGGGCAAAATGGTATTTAGTCCACACAGCTGTCAGGACTTTGAGCACAGCCAGTAATCAAGGGCATGGAGCCCGAAACGCATATGGCGCTTCTGTTGGATGGGTAAATGCGCTGTGTCTGCTGCCCACAATAAATGAAGGAAAATTTCCATCTGTGTTGGCGTTTCTATACAGGGCAACCTGGTGTGTTGAACATTTAATTGCGGCGCGCCTCGCCGCGGAAACGTCCGCCGCATATTTAGCGGACCGCAGCGCCTGAAAATACGGGCGCTTTGAGGAGATGGAGAGCCGGTATTGTGGGAAAAGGACATTTGTAGGTACTTTGGTGTTTCCCCTCCACAGTACCCACTTGGGGATAACAGTTTGTTGCACAAAGACCCTTAAAGCACCCACTTTGGAAGAGTTATAGACTACCTGACCCAGAAAGCATTGCGGCATGAAATCCCATGAGGGTGGGGCAAAATGGTATTTAGCCCACACAGCTGTCGGGACTTTAGGCACAGCCAGTGATCAAGGGCATGGAGACCGAAACGCGTATGGCGCTTCTGTTGGATGGGTAAATGCGCTGTGTCTGCTGCCCACAATAAATGAAGGTAAATTTCCATCTGTGTTGGCGTTTCTATGCAAGGTAACCTGGTGTGTTGAACATTTAATTGCGGCGCACCTCACCGCGGAAACGCCCCGCCGCATTTTTAGCGGACCGCAGCGCCTGAAAATACGGGCGCTTTGAGAAGATGGAGAGCCGGTATTGTGGGAAAAGGACATTTGCAGGTACTTTGGTGTTTCCCCTCCACAGTACCCACTCGGGGATAACAGTTTGTTGCACAAAGACCCTTAAAGCACCCACTTTGGAAGAGTTACAGACTACCTGACCCCGAAAGCATTGCGGCATGAAATCCCATGAGGGTGGGGCAAAATAGTATTTAGTCCACACAGCTGTCGGGACTTTGAGCACAACCAGTGATCAAGGGCATGGAGCCCGAAACGCGTATGGCGCTTCTGTTTGATGGGTAAATGAGCTGTGTCTGCTGCCCACAATAAATGAAGGAAAATTTCCATCTGTGTTGGCGTTTCTATGCAGGGCAACCTGGTGTGTTGAACATTTAATTGCGGCGCGCCTCGCCGCGGAAACGTCCGCTGCATATTTAGCGGACCGCAGCGCCTGAAAATACGGGCGCTTTGAGGAGATGGAGAGCCGGTATTGTGGGAAAAGGACATTTGCAGGTACTTTGGTGTTTCCCCTCCACAGTACCCACTTGGGGATAACAGTTTGTTGCACAAAGACCCTTAAAGCACCCACTTTGGAAGAGTTACAGACTACCTGACCCCGAAAGCATTGCGGCATGAAATCCCATGGGGGTGGGGCAAAATAGTATTTAGTCCACACAGCTGTCGGGACTTTGAGCACAGCAAGTGATCAAGGGCATGGAGCCCGAAACGCGTATGGCGCTTCTGTTGGATGGGTAAATGCGCTGTGTCTGCTGCCCACAATAAATGAAGGAAAATTTCCATCTGTGTTGGCGTTTCTATGCAGGGCAACCTGGTGTGTTGAACATTTAATTGCGGCGCGCCTCGCCCGCGGAAATGCCCCGCCGCATATTTAGCGGACCACAGCGCCTGAAATTACGGGCGCTTTGAGGAGATGGAGAGCCGGTATTGTGGGAAAAGGACATTTGCAGGTACTTTGGTGTTTCCCCTCCACAGTACCCACTTGGGGATAACAGTTTGTTGCACAAAGACCCTTAAAGCACCCACTTTGGAAGAGTTACAGACTGCCTGACCCAGAAAGCATTGCGGCATGAAATCCCATGAGGGTGGGGCAAAATGGTATTTAGTCCACACAGCTGTCGGGACTTTGAGCACAGCCAGTGATCAAGGGCATGGAGCCCGAAACGCGTATGGCGCTTCTGTTAGATGGGTAAAGGCGCTATGTCTGCTGCCCACAATAAATGAAGAAAAATTTCCATCTGTGTTGGCGTTTCTATGCAGGGCAACCTGGTGTGTTGAACATTTAATTGCGGCGCGCCTCTCCGCGGAAACGCCCCGCCGCATATTTAGCAGACCGCAGCGCCTGAAAATACGGGCGCTTTGAGGAGATGGAGAGCCGGTATTGTGGGAAAAGGACATTTGCAGGTACTTTGGTGTTTCCCCTCCACAGTACCCACTTGGGGATAACAGTTTGTTGCACAAAGACCCTTAATGCTCCTACTTTGGAAGAGTTACGGACTACCTGACCCAGAAAGCATTGCGGCATGAAATCCCATGAAGGTGGGGCAAAATGGTATTTAGTCCACACAGCTGTCGGGACTTTGAGCACAGCCAGTGATCAAGGGCAGGGAGCCCGAAACGCGTATGGCGCTTCTGTTAGATGGGTAAATGCGCTGTGTCTGCTGCCCACAATAAATTAAGGAAAATTTCCATCTGTGTTGGCGTTTCTATGCAGGGCAACCTGGTGTGTTGAACATTTAATTGCGGCGCGCCTCGCCGCGGAAACGCCCCGCCGCATATTTAGCGGACTGCAGCGCCTGAAAATACGGGCGCTTTGAGGAGATGGAGAGCCGGTATTGTGGGAAAAGGACATTTGCAGGTACTTTGGTGTTTCCCCTCCACAGTACCCACTTGGGGATAACAGTTTGTTGCACAAAGACCCTTAAAGCACCCACTTTGGAAGAGTTACGGACTACCTGACCCAGAAAGCATTGCGGCATGAAATCCCATGAGGGTGGGGCAAAATGGTATTTAGTCCACACAGCTGTCGGGACTTTGAGCACAGCCAGTGATCAAGGGCATGGAGCCTGAAACGCGTATGGCGCTTCTGTTAGATGGGTAAATGCACTGTGTCTGCTGCCCACAATAAATGAAGGAAAATTTCCATCTGTGTTGGCGTTTCTATTCCGGGCAACCTGGTGTGTTGAACATTTAATTGCGGCGCGCCTCGCCGCGGAAACGCCCCGCCGCATATTTAGCGGACTGCAGCGCCTGAAAATACGGGCGCTTTGAGGAGATGGAGAGCCGGTATTGTGGGAAAAGGACATTTGCAGGTACTTTGGTGTTTCCCCTCCACAGTACCCACTTGGGGATAACAGTTTGTTGCACAAAGACCCTTAAAGCACCCACTTTGGAAGAGTTACGGACTACCTGACCCAGAAAGCATTGCTGCATGAAATCCCATGAGGGTGGGGCAAAATGGTATTTAGTCCACACAGCTGTCGGGACTTTGAGCACAGCCAGTGATCAAGGGCATGGAGCCCGAAACGCGTATGGCGCTTCTGTTGGATGGGTAAATGAGCTGTGTCTGCTGCCCACAATAAATGAAGGAAAATTTCCATCGGTGTTGGCGTTTCTATGCAGGGCAACCTGGTGTGTTGAACATATATATATATATATATGTTACACACATGTACCATATTCACATGCATATGAAGTATGAGAATACATGTACAAGAAGAGACGTACCTCACTCACAAGACCATGAAGTCTTCTAAACATGCAGACTGTACTTCACATTTCAAAGATACACCTACATTTATGCGCGGACTTCAAGTGTACGTTTTCACAGACTCATGCGAGGTTGCCTAATCACTAATTCCTCTACCTACATATCTAAAACCTTACCTAAAAGTCACAAATGCAACACTGCCTTCCAAATTATATACTGTTAAATTATTTATTTGAGGTGGATCCGTGAATCCACCGTGACATTACACAGGGGGGCCGCGCTGAGACCCATGATGGGGTCGCGACACCAAACATGAGAGAAAAAATGGGCCACTTGCCCCGGGCCACTTTTATTGCCCCGGGGACCCCATTCCCCGCGGCAAGCCCTCACGTTGGGGACTGCAGGGGGAGCAGGCATTGCTTTTGGATAAAGGGAGTTGCAAACATGCACCCTTTGCCCAAAAGCAATTCTGCTTCACTGCATGGAAGCAAGAGCAGTTTTTCTGCTCTAGCTTCCATGAAGCAAAGCAGATGTTTGCTATGGCAGGGTCGGAGCAGTGCTCCCGCCCTGCCATAGCAAACTGCAATGTCCTGTGGGTGGGCACCCTGGGACATTGCTGGAGCCGGCCCTGGGAACCGACACCCCCCAAGGGCCAAGGAGGGCTTTTAGAGAGCCGCCTTCCTTCCCATCTATGTGTTTCCTCAGGGGTTGGTGGTCCCTGGGGCTGGTGTTCTGCAACAGACCCTGCACTAATTGATGCATGCCCCAGGGAGGTGGTGGTCCCAGGGGCAGTGTGGGGGAGCTCAAGACCCCCCACACTTCATTTTTTAATAGTAGCCTCAGGTAGGTGGCAGTTGATGTGGCTCAGGGGGGCATTGATAAAGCCATGGGGAGGTGGCATTTCCGGGGACAGCGTGGGAGGGCAGGAGCCCCCACGTTCTTTTTCTCTAAATAAAACCCCAGGGAGGAGGTGGTCCCTGGGGCTGTGGGGGGCCGCGTGCTCCAACACTTTATTATCAAAGCCCCAGGGAGGTGGTGGTCCCGGGGCTGCAGGGGCTGCATGATAATTGACCATTGCCCCAGGACCTGGCCTATCAGGAGCAAAAAAGACCGCGCTTTGTTTAAAAAAAATATTGAGTGGGATTTAAGGACCCTACACAAATTCCACCAATTCTTTTTATAAAAATGCTTTTATGGGCCCTCGGTGTCACTATGGGACCCTTTGAGCAGACCTAGGGGGTCAGTGTGTTTCTACCCTGCCCCCTTTTCTTCTTTTTTTCACCTTTTTTCTTTTGACTTGGTTCAACCGAGTCACAAGATGGCTGCCAATGCTTCCTGGATGTAAGTGTTGGTGGCCAATCAGAAGTCAGCTCGTGATCAGGAGGGTTCCCAGATCCACCGCAGTCACCAAATACTAATATTTCTTTATATAAAATTTTCTCAGGAACTGCTGAACAAATTTACATCATTTGAAGCAAAGAGTGCACTCTGGAACAACAGTTACCTTACTGCCAAATTTGGTGTAATTCCGTTCACCAGTTCGGGCTGTAGTTGCGACAAAATTTTCCTATAGAAATTAATATGGAGAAAATGCATTTTGGGACCCCCCCATTTTTCCCAGCCCATGCTTGACAAATCACCCCAAAACAGGAGCTGACCGGAGTGCCCCATTAGTTTTGAACATTTTCCCAAGATTCATCAAACAGTGCCAAAGATATTGGCAAAAGAACAAATGCTTTTTGAATAGAAACAAGGTCCTAACTATAACTACCTTCCGCCAGTAGGTAATATACATATGTATATATATATATATATATATATATATATATATATATATATATTACCTACTGGCGGTCGCCAGTAGGTAGTTATAGTTAGGACCACGTTTCCATAGGAAAACCTCAACATTCTATTTTGAATAACTTTGGCGCCGGTCGACGAATCCTCGCGAATTTCTCAAAATAGGTGGGGCGCTACGATCCGCTCCTACCCTGAAAGTCTCGGGGGGATTCGTCAAGCGGGGGCTGAGATAAAAGGGGGGTCCCAAAACGCGTTTTCCCATGCATTTTTCCATAGGACCTTTAGAACGAGCTACAGCCCGAACGGCTGAACAGAATTACTAGAAATTTGGCAGAGAGGTAGTCCCTAGGTCAAGGAAGTGCCTTTTGTAGGTTTGGTGTAAATCTGTTCAGTAGATTCTGAGAAAATAGCCTTTAAATCAATATATATATCTGAGCCCGCTTACGGTACGCTTACCGTACGCTTACCGTACGCTTACCGTAAGCTTACGGTGGCGTGCGCGAGCGCGATTCTGATTGGCTCTTAGATCTTAGTAAACATTCGAATCGGCCGAAACCAGGAAGCGGCGTCCGCCATTTTGTCTCTTGCACTGAGTGTTGTTTATCAAACATGATGGCAAAAAACATGTTACGGGGCTGTTTTGACAACTCCCTCCCACATAGTCATGTTGAGGGAGTCCCCAAACATCCCCCAAGAGCAAAAACGGTTTTATTTTTTTTTCGGCAATTTCGCGGGGTACGCTTACCGTACGCTTACCGTACGCTTACCGTAAGCTTACCGTACGCTTACGGTAAAAAAATAAAAATAAAAAAAACACTATCCACACTTACCCCACCCCCTGTGCTTTTGGTGGCCGCAGGCCACCAAATGTGCAGGGCTTATTAATAGAGAAAAAAAACGTAATTTTGGCAACATGAAATTATAAAATCGAAATAAAAAAAACACTATCCACATTGACCTCACCCCCTGTGCTTTTGGTGGCCGAAGGCCACCAAATGTACAGGGCTTATTAAAGTTGATAAAAACCGTGCACGGAACGAACTGCGTTAAGTGGGCGCGCACGCCACAAATGGCGTAAAGTAACTTAGCATTTAAAAAACCGTACAAATTCACTGAAAAAACCATAGGTTTCACACACGTTATAGTTAGGAAATAGCATTTAAAAAACCTTGCTAATTCACTGAAAAAACCATAGGTTTCACACATGTTATAGTTAGCTGGACATTTTACTGATAAAAAACCAATGAAATTCCCCCGTTATAGTTACTGTAGGCAACTATAACTCACGCGACCGTAATCCTCTGCTGATGACATATGTGTCTTTATGAAAAAAAAATATTTGTAATATATGTATAGCTAAAATTTAATGGAAGAAGATATGGGCAAATAAGTGTCTAAATACAGTATTAGCATCAGCAGAGGATTGCGGTCGCGTGAGTTATAGTTGCCTACAGTAACTATAACGGGGGAATTTCATTGGTTTTTTATCAGTAAAATGTCCAGCTAACTATAACATGTGTGAAACCTATGGTTTTTTCAGTGAATATATATATATATATATATTACAAAAAGCCTCTCCTTTGGGTAAAGAGTGAGTCGCACACATCACGGTGACATTCAAAATGTATTTACAAACGTAAAAGCTCCACTGTTCCTGATGGATTTCAGGCAACCTTTGGCCTTCTTCAGAGGAGGAGCTTCAGGCATCGTGGGGCCGCACACACGCACTGGAACCAGGTAATTGCTCATTTTATCTCCCGGTGATTTCCCTCTAGTGGGCGCCACGATGGACTGCAGTATAGAGCATTCTGGTCCTTGTAGTGAGTTTGTCAGCCTCACAATTCTTTCCCTTCAGTGGGTGATGCCTGTTGTGGTTCGTTAATAGAAGTATGCTGCAATATATATATACATATTTCCTACTGGCGGTTGCCAGTAGGTAGTTATAGTTAGGACCTATTATCCATAGGAAATCCACAACATTCTATTTGGAATAACTTTGGTGCCGGTTGACGAATCTTCGCAAAATTTTCAAAACTGGTGGTGTGCTCTGGTCCGCTCCCATCCTGAAAGTCTCAGGGTGATTCGTCAAGTGGGGACTGAGAAAAAAGGGGGGGCCAAAAACATGTTTTCCCCATAGGAACCGTTTAATCGCAGCTGCAGCCCGAACTGCTAAACGGAATTACACGAAATTTGGCAAAGAGGTAGCCCTTGGTTCACACTCCTGATTTTTGGTTAAATGGTGTAAATCCATTCCGTAGTTGGCTCACAAACCTTCTTCACATCTGATACAGATCCACGGAACAGAGCATTATTCAACTCATGTAACTTTAGTGCTGGACTTTTAGCAAAATACAATCTTCTCACAAACTTTCTCATTTCAGTATGATGAACTGCCAGCATCCTAAAATGGTGAAAAACACTTTGACAAACTTTCCTAGAAAGACAAGCCAGAGAATGTCCTTGCAAACCAGTATTCTCTCTCACTCTGCATGGATCTAGTCTTTGAAGCACCTTAATCTTCTGTTTAACACTTTTTTTACTATATTCTCTTAGAAAGTCACGAAATTTATCAATAGATTCCTGTCGTACAGTACAAATACTACTACAATTCCAAGTGTACACTGGGGCTTTAGGACGTCTCCCCATAACCTCATCAGCTAACACTTCTTCCTCATTTCTTGGAACCATTTTCTCCTTTTCCATTACACAACCATCTTTAACTTCATATGCTCGACCACTGGTGTCAACTGCATGCAGCAAACTATTACTTTGAAGATAACTCTCTTCATTAAAAAAATGGTTCAGTATTTGAACTATGCTTCCATTCTCCTAAGAACACTTTACAAAAGTTTTTTTTTTTTCACTTCTCTTTTTCTTTTGCTTTTTGACTTCATTACATTCACTAATGTATCTAATGTACGGATCCTGTTCAAAATTAAAATGAATAGTTTTCTTTTTAATTCCAAAGCCTTTGCAACAATTGATTCAATATGTTTCTCTTTCTTATAAAATTTGGCTTTCTTCCTATATTTTTTCACATCCTTTAGCAAATTGAACATCACTCTTCTCTGAAACATTTTTCTACGAATGTTTTTAAAATCTATTTTTCTTTTTAAGTCATTCTTTCTTACTTCTGATTGTACATTAGCATTTAGTATATTCTGTCGATTGTCTTGTTGTTTTCTACTTGAAACACTGTTTCCAGTGGATATATTTTTTACATTTTTTCTGTGCTTGAGGATATTTTTCATAAAATCCTTAGTCTGCTTACCAGAAAGCTTTTTCATGAGGTTCTTCAACTAATTTTTGTTGTCCAGTTGTCTTCAAATATAGATGTTGTTGCTGTTCTTTTCTCTTTCTTGACTTTATAGGCATCTTTAATTTATTTCAGTGTTGTTCAGCAATACCTGAAGGAAACTACAAAAAAAATACCTTTATGTAATTTAAATATATTACTATATTTTTTCTGAGCTTTTCAAAACCTATCATATGAGCTGTCCCTTTCCTACGACTGCAAGTCTTACACAATAAAAGCTACACAAATTAAATGTCTGACAACAATTCCTGTGTGCACACAGACTCATGGTGTGATTCTAGGCAGAAAACGATATTTGATTGGCAATTTCAAAGCACATTTACTACTGTGGTTTTGCAAGTGATAATTACTGTAACAGCCTGACACATTTTCTTTATAGTTTAGAGAGGCAGAAAAGAGCACATGTCCTAACAGCTACTTGACAGCATGAGCATGTGGAACCTGGGTGAGTGATTAGACTAGAGCAAAGGAAATGAGCCTTGGTGATGTTGAATGTGGTAGCGTTACACACTACTATCTAAAATACCACACAGTGCTGAATAGTAAGCATGGGAGTGCAGGAGAAGCAGCTGCCTGTGTGCTAAGAGTGTGTTTCTGGAGACTGTGTATTGTGAGGTGCAAGAGAGATGTGCATGGACGCTTGCACAACTGCATGAAGACTGCAGAGATGTATGTAAGAGTACCTGTATGGTAAGGGTTATTTGGAGTTTGGAACATGTAGGAACTACCTCACCCATTGGCAGGAGTGGAAGGAAAATCTACCCCGTTGTTTTCAAATGTGTTTGCATTTGCCTTTCATCTGTGAGATAGTGATGTGTGCTGTATGCTCACCATCACAGTTCAAGAAAACAAGCTGCCCCTTTCCTGTGAGTGCTAGTCTTACAGAAGCACAGCAACATGCATTAAATCTCTGACAACAATTCCTGTGTGCACACAGACTCATGGTGTGATTCCAGGCAGAAAACGATATTTGATTGGCAATTTCAAATCACATTTACTACTGTGGTAGAGCAAGTGATAATTACTGTAACATCCTGACACATTTTCCTTATAGTTTAGAGAAGCAGAAAAGAACACATGTCCTACCAGCTACTTGAGACTATGAGCATGTGTAACCTGGGTGAGTGATTAGACTACAGCAAAGGAAAGGAGCCTTAGTGATATTGATTGTGTTAGCATTACTCACTGCTATCTGAAATACCACACAGTGCTGAATACTTAGCATGGGAGTGCAGGAGAAGCAGCTGCCTGTGTGCTAAGAGCGTACTTCTGGAGACTGTGTATTGTCAGGTGCAAGAGAGATCTGCATGGACGCTTGCACAACTGCATGAAGACTGCACAGATGTATGTAAGAGTACATGTCTGAAAAGGGTTAATTGGAGTTTTGAACATATAGGATATACCTCACCCATTGCAGGAGTGGAAGGAAAATCTACCATGTTGATTTCAAATGTGTTAGCATTTGCCTCTCATTTGTGAGATATTGATTTGTGCTGAATGATAGCCATCACACTTCAAGAAAACAAGCTGCCCCTTTCCTAAGAATGCAAGTCTTACAGAACCAGACCAACACGAATTAAATCTCTGACAACAATTCCTTTGTGCACACAGACTCATGGTGTGATTCTAGGCAGAAAACGATATTTGATTGGCAATTTCAAAGCACATTTACTACTGTGGTTTTGCAAGTGATAATTACTGTAACAGCCTGACACATTTTCCTTATAGTTTAGAGAGGCAGAAAAGAGCACATGTCCTAACAGCTACTTGAGAGCATGAGCATGTGTAACCTGGGTGAGTGATTATACTACAGCAAAGGAAATGAGCCTTAGTGATATTGATTGTGTTAGCGTTATTCACTGCTATCTTAAATACCACACAGTGCTGAATACTTAGCATGGGAGTGCAGGAGAAGCAGCTGCCTGTGTGCTAAGAGCGTGCTTCTAGAGACTGTGTATTGTCAGGTGCAAGAGAGATCTGCATGGACGCTTGCACAACTGCATGAAGACTGCACTGATGTATGTAAGAGTACATGTGGAGTAAGGGTTAATTGGATTTTTGAACATGTAGGATCTACCTCACCCATTGCAGGAGTGTAAGGAAAATCTACCCTGTTGTTTTCAAATGTGTTACCATTTGCCTCTCATTTGTGAGATATTGATTTGTGCTGAATGCTAGCCATCACAGTTCAAGAAAACAAGCTGCCCCTTTCCTACAAATGCAAGTCTTACAGAACCAGACCACCACAAATTAAATCTCTGACAACAATTCCTTTGTGCACACAGACTCATGGTGTGATTCTAGGCAGAAAACGATATTTGATTGGCAATTTCAAAGCACATTTACTACTGTGGTTTTGCAAGTGATAATTACCGTAACAGCCTGACACATTTTCCTTATAGTTTAGAGAGGCAGAAAAGAGCACATGTCCTAACAGCTACTTGAGACCATGAACATGTGGAACCTGGGTGAGAGATTAGACTAGAACAAAGGAAATGAGCCTTGGTGATGGTGAATGTGGTAGCGTTACACACTACTATCTAAAATAACACACAGTGCTGAATACTTAGCATGGGAGCGCAGGAGAAGCAGCTGCCTGTGTGCTAAGAGCGTGCTTCTGGAGACTGTGTATTGTCAGGTGCAAGAGAGATCTGCATGGACACTTGCACAACTGCATGAAGACTGCACAGATGTATGTAAGAGTACATGTGTGGTAAGGGTTAATTGGAGTTTTGAACATGTAGGATCTACCTCACCCATTGCAGGAGTGGAAGGAAAATCTATCATGTTGTTTTCAAATGTGTTAGCATTTGCCTCTCATTTGTGAGATATTGATTTGAGCTGAATGCTAGCCCTCACAGTTCAAGAAAACAAGCTGCCCCTTTCCTACGAATGCAAGTCTTACAGAATCAGACCACCACGAATTAAATCTCTGACAACAATTCCTTTCTGCACACAGACTCATGGTGTGATTCTAGGCAGAAAACGATATTTGATTGGCAATTTCAAAGCACATTTACTACTGTGGTTTTGCAAGTGATAATTACTGTAACAGCCTGACACATTTTCCTTATAGTTTAGAGAGGCAGAAAAGAGCACATGTCCTAACAGCTACTTGAGACCATGAGCATGTGGAACCTGGGTGAGTGATTAGACTAGAGCAAAGGAAATGAGCCTTGGTGATTTTGAATGTGGTAGCGTTACACACTACTATCTAAAATACCACACATTGCTGAATACTTAGCATAGGAGTGCAGGATAAGCTGCTGCCTGTGTGCTAAGAGCATACTTCTGGAGACGGTGTATTGTCAGGTGCAAGAGAGATCTGCATGGACACTTGCACAACTGCATGAAGACTGCACAGATGTATGTAAGAGTACATGTGTGGTAAGTTTTAATTGGAGATTGTAACATGTAGGAACTACCTCACCCATTGCAGGAGTGGAAGGAAAATCTACCATGTTGATTTCAAATGTGTTAGCATTTGCCTCTCATTTGTGAGATATTGATTTGTGCTGAATGCTAGCCATCACACTTCAAGAAAACAAGCTGCCCCTTTCCTACAAATGCAAGTCTTACAGAACCAGACCACCACGAATTAAATCTCTGACAACAATTCCTTTGTGCACACAGACTCATGGTGTGATTCTAGGCAGAAAACGATATTTGATTGGCAATTTCAAAGCACATTTACTACTGTGGTTTTGCAAGTGATAATTACCGTAACAGCCTGACACATTTTCCTTATAGTTTAGAGAGGCAGAAAAGAGCACATGTCCTAACAGCTACTTGAGACCATGAACATGTGGAACCTGGGTGAGAGATTAGACTAGAACAAAGGAAATGAGCCTTGGTGATGGTGAATGTGGTAGCGTTACACACTACTATCTAAAATAACACACAGTGCTGAATACTTAGCATGGGAGCGCAGGAGAAGCAGCTGCCTGTGTGCTAAGAGCGTGCTTCTGGAGACTGTGTATTGTCAGGTGCAAGAGAGATCTGCATGGGCACTTGCACAACTGCATGAAGACTGCACAGATGTATGTAAGAGTACATGTGTGGTAAGGGTTAATTGGAGTTTTGAACATGTAGGATCTACCTCACCCATTGCAGGAGTGGAAGGAAAATCTATCATGTTGTTTTCAAATGTGTTAGCATTTGCCTCTCATTTGTGAGATATTGATTTGAGCTGAATGCTAGCCCTCACAGTTCAAGAAAACAAGCTGCCCCTTTCCTACGAATGCAAGTCTTACAGAATCAGACCACCACGAATTAAATCTCTGACAACAATTCCTTTCTGCACACAGACTCATGGTGTGATTCTAGGCAGAAAACGATATTTGATTGGCAATTTGAAAGCACATTTACTACTGTGGTTTTGCAAGTGATAATTACTGTAACAGCCTGACACATTTTCCTTATAGTTTAGAGAGGCAGAAAAGAGCACATGTCCTAACAGCTACTTGAGACCATGAGCATGTGGAACCTGGGTGAGTGATTAGACTAGAGCAAAGGAAATGAGCCTTGGTGATTTTGAATGTGGTAGCGTTACACACTACTATCTAAAATACCACACATTGCTGAATACTTAGCATAGGAGTGCAGGAGAAGCTGCTGCCTGTGTGCTAAGAGCATACTTCTGGAGACTGTGTATTGTCAGGTGCAAGAGAGATCTGCATGGACACTTGCACAACTGCATGAAGACTGCACAGATGTATGTAAGAGTACATGTGTGGTAAGTTTTAATTGGAGATTGTAACATGTAGGAACTACCTCACCCATTGCAGGAGTGGAAGGAAAATCTACCATGTTGATTTCAAATGTGTTAGCATTTGCCTCTCATTTGTGAGATATTGATTTGTGCTGAATGCTAGCCATCACACTTCAAGAAAACAAGCTGCCCCTTTCCTACGAATGCAAGTCTTACAGAACCAGACCACCACAAATTAAATCTCTGACAACAATTCCTTTGTGCACACAGACTCATGGTGTGATTCTAGGCAGAAAACAGTATTCCTGGGTGATACCATTACACCTTAACTTATGGTGAAGGCATACTCCATAATATCTTACAAGTTCAAGGCAGTTAAATATCTTCCAAAACATAAAATGTAAAACACAACTTTAAAACAAGAATCACATTTATATTTTTTATATCAAAATGCACCACATACATCCCCTCTCAAATTCATAACTCACCTTTAAAAGTAGTTAGTTGAGAAAGAAATGTGGCACTCACACAGCAGATTATCAGAGCCAGAATCTCTGAACTGTACACCTCTCAGCAGAACCAGTAAATGGCAATCTTTCCCTCTCTTTTTTCAAACATATACATGTTAACGTCAAATCACAGTGCTTCCCACATTTTTTCAAATGGAAACACACATTTCTATTGGTTGCAAATTTCAACCCTTTCCAAATGATCCCTACCACCAACATGACTTCTGCCTGCTACCACAGCAACAGGTCATGGAACACTGGTGTGAGCAGAGAGGTCAGAAGTTCAGCACACAATGTTTCTAATCCAAAGAGCAAGAGTGCTTGACTTTTCAAACCTAACAGCAAATCCAAAGTAATGTTCTGTGTGAACAAATTTTTCTGAACCAAAACAAAACATGCTTTTAAAAATTTAAACATACAGCCTAGTTTTTAGTGTTGAATTGTCTGAAACAGCCAATGAGTTATTTTTATTTAAAAAAAGTATATAAGCCTCTATTTTACAATTATCTTTCTTTTCATATTACCATTCTACTGAAAGACACCTTCTGAGTGCATCCAGATCTCCTTGAAAGATGTTCATAGTGTGGATTGTAGGTCATAGCTTTGTCTTCTGGAGTGAAAAGTACGCAGAAAAAAGAGGTATTGTGAAAGACCTTGCTTTGCCAAATGTAGACATTAAATGGATTGGTCAGAGAGGGTTAAAGTGGCACCAATTAATGCCTTTGGTGAAATCCTTTCTACATCTCCCACAGCCTGACCTTATAATTGTGCACTGTGGTGGAAATGACCTAGGCACTTTAACTGGGGTAGGTCTGGAAATGATTGTTAAGGACACCTTTGTGCAATTGATGTCACTTTTTCCACAAACTACCTTTGTATATTCTAATATATGTCAAAGGCAAAAGTGGAACTGGTCCAACCAATATTGTCCGCAGATTGACAAAGCAAGAAAGCACGTCAATAAGTCTGTTTCTGCTTTCCTCAGAGACTATGGTATGGGTTCTATATACCACAACAACTTGCGTTACAACATGCAAGGCATTTATAGTGGAGACGGTGTTCATTTCACAGATGAAGGCAACAGAGTCTTCCTCTTGAACTTTAGACTCTGCAACGGTACTTACTTGTAGGTACCAAAAAACACTCAATGAACACAACGGCTCTTTTTAGAGCCAACCAACATCTAAACACTTAAACTTGTTTTTTAATTCTATTTTTTTATGTTTTTTTTGCCGCCGTGCGCGCACCGTACGTGCACCATGCGCGCACGGTGCACGCACCCCGCGATATTTTAATTATTTTTATTATTTTTTTTTGTGACGTAAGGGGTCTTTCATGGTCCCCCTGAGAAGGCCTAGGGGATCAGGGACTCTCTACCCTGCCTCCTTTTCACGTTCTCCACTTGTGTTTTTAGCTCTCTTCTGCCTCTAAAACTCAAAATGGTGGCTGGGGGGTGCGCGCACCCTGCGCGCACCCCGCGATTTTTGAAAAAAAATAAAAAAAAATTTCACTCTTCGGGGTCCTTCAGGGACCCCCTGACAAAGGCTAGGGGGTCAGGAACTCTCTACCCTGCCCCCTTTTCACGTTCTTCACCTTTCTTTTTCCCTGTCACACACACAACAGACAAAATGACGGTCGACACTTCCTGATTTCGACCGATTCGAATGTTGACTGTTATGAATCCACCAATCAGAATTACGCTCGCGCACGGCACCGTGCGCGTACCGTGCGCGCACGGCATGCGCACCGTGCGCGGCTATAGATATGTATGTGCTTTTAACTGCAATTTTCTCAGGAACTACTGAACAGATTGACACCATATATGCAAAAGGCACATCCCTGACCTGAGGACTACCTCTTTGCCAAATTTCAAGTAATTCTGTTCAGCCGTTCGGGCTGTACCTTCGACTAAAGGTCCTATGGGAAAATGCAAGGGGAAAACGCGTTTTGAGACCCCCCTTTTTTCTCCGCCCCCGCTTGACGAATCACCTCGAGACTTTCAGGGTGGGAGCTGAGCCGAGCGCCCCATTAGTTTTGAAAAATTTGCGAGGATTCGTCCACCGGCGCCAAAGTTATTCAAAATAGAATTTTGAGATTTCCTATGGAAACACGGTCCTAACTATAACTACCTACTGGCGACAGCCAGTAGATAATATATATATATCTATATATATATATATACATATATATATATATATATATATATATATATATATATATATATATATATATATACATATATATATTTATATATAAATATATATATATATATTTATATTCACTGAAAAAACCATAGGTTTCAGGGGTGTTATAGTTAGCTGGACTTTTCACTTGTACAAAACCATTGAAATTCCCCCGTTATAGTTAGTTCAGCTAACTATAACTCGCGCGCCCGCAATGCACTGCTGATGACGTCACATATTACATCACTCATGACATGGTCAGTGACATCACTGATGACATCACTGATGACATCTCAAATGACATCACTGATGACATCACTGATGACATCATCCAGTGAATGTGTGTTTTTCTGAAAATTAAATATGTTTTATATATGTATATCTCAAGGTCGATGGAAGAATAAATGGGATAAGTGTCTAAATGGATGATTTGTTTTTGAAAAATTGATTGTGTAACTGACTGATTAAGTGTATCATAGTGAATACATGGCTTAGTGAGTAATGTTTAAATATGTAAATATCTGTATCAGTCTCTCACTTTGTGTATAAGTGGCTGCATGGGTTGGTGAGTAGCTACATGGGTGTCTATATAGGTTATTAGTTGGTTTTTTGAGTATCAGTCTGAGTGTCTGCATGGTTCGGTGGGGGGTATTACGTAGTGCATAGGTGCATGAATGAGTGACTCACTGTTTGTATGTGTTGAACACAGCATGTGTGCAGGACTGTATGGGTGGATGAGTGTGTGTATGGGTGTGTTAGTGAGTGAATGACTGTCTCAATAGTGTCTTTATGAGTAACTACATATGTTTTAAACTAGTATATGTGACTATTGGTGTATATATGTGAGTATATGTGAGAGTGAGAGATTGAAAGAGTTCCTGTATGAATAAGTATGTGTTTCTATAAGTGATTGTTTAAAAGACTAAGTATGTGTAAGTTTCCGTAGAAGTAAGTATGGTGGTGTGTGTATAACTGTATATGCAAGTAAATGTATGTTTGATTCTTTATTAGCATGAGTGACTATGTGTGTGAGTAACTCTATGGATTAGTGGCATTGTGTAACAGGATGTATAGGTGTATGAGTACATATGATGAGTGAGTACATGTATGAGTGACTGTATAGGACTGTTGGTGAATGAGTGGATGTGTATGTGGATCTTAGAATTACTGAAGAGGTTGTTGTAACTGGTATTGGTATGTCCATTGTTTTGAAAATTTTAGTCTCTATTTTTGAATGTGTGTATCAAAGGTTATATTAGGGTGAGAGGAGGTCTGCCACTCTATCACAAGGATGATGTCATCAGTGATGTCATCAGTGATGTCATTTGAGATGTCATCAGTGATGTCATGAGTGATGTCACTGACCATGTCATGAGTGATGTAATATGTGACGTCATCAGCAGTGCATTGCGGGCGCGCGAGTTATAGTTAGCTGAACTAACTATAACGGGGGAATTTCAATGGTTTTGTACAAGTGAAAAGTCCAGCTAACTATAACACCCCTGAAACCTATGGTTTTTTCAGTGAATTTCTGAGGTTTTTTAAATGCTAATTCCTAACTATAACGTATGTGAAACCTATGGTTTTTTCTGTGAATTTCAAAGGTTTTTTAAATGCTAATTTCTAACTATGCCTACAGAGATAGGACATGTGAAGAAAGAAGAAAAAATGCACAGAAAGAAACAAAAGAAGTGCAGAAAGAAGCAACAGAAGTCCTCAAATACGAAGATAAGTGCAGGAAGAAGGATAACGTGCAGAAAGAACAAAAAGAAGAGCAGAAAGAAGCCTTGTTGCAAAATCATCCTGTACCCTCAACTTTTTCAGACGGATACTGGTGGTAACTGAGTCTGACTAACCAGTCCTAGAGCCAGTGCTATGTTAAAAGACACTTAGAATACAGTGAAAACACCTACATACACTAGGGAACATTATGCGTTGGGGTCCCCCTGTGATTAGCATGACCTCCTCTGTAAGCCCCTAGTGTATAATAGGGCATGGGGATTAAAACTACCTCTTAAAACAGGCCACAGGGCGTTTTTGCACACGTTAACTCAGGCCCCGTCCCCTCCCTTCACCACTGTGTAAACACGCCCTGTGTCCATTTTTAGTTGGGAGATTAAGTTCATTTGAATCCTGAGGGTCCCTAGGGTCCAACTAGCCCACTAGGTACCTCCAGTAAGTGCCACAGAGCTGCGTTGCAGAGAGGTGTAAAAAGTGGCACGGCCTGGACCACCTCTCTGCAATGCAGCTCAGTGGCGCTTACTGGAAGCACTTGGTGGGCTAGTTAGCCCCCAGGGGCCCTCAGTATTGAAGGGAAATTATATCCCCAATTTAAAACATGCCATAGTGCGTGTTTGCACACGTCACCTCAGGCCCCGTCCCCTCCCTTCACCACTGTGTAAACGCGCCCTGTGGCTGTTCTAAGTTGAGAGATTAAGTCCCCCTGAATCCTAAGGGTCCCTAGGGTCAAACTAGACCACTAGGTACCTCCAGTAAGCGCCACAGAGCTGCGTTGCAGAGAGGTGTAAAAAGGGGCTTGGCCTCAGAACACCTGGCTGCAGCGCAGCTCCCTGGCGCATACTGGAGATGCCTGTTGGGGGCGCGTTTGCAGAGTGCTGCACGGAGGGGGCATGGCCTCCGGCACGATGCCAGTCTTTTATTTATTTTAGTTTTTTAAGAAGGGGGGCTGTTTGGTTCCCCGTCTTATTCTAATTTATTGGCCCTGATGACCCCATAACCCAGGGCCAGTCTCCTAATTATATTTTTTTGACCCCAATCCCCAGGGCCGGCCACTGTTTTTTATTATTTTTAAAAAATATATATTTATAGACACACCTAGGACATGCTGGACAAACCGTACGTACCTATCACCATGACGATTTGCGTGATATTCATTAAAAGGCGACTATGCATGCAATGAATCCACGTGGAATGTATTTACACCACTAGTGAAGCTCTGACATGTCTGATGCCCTACCGTGCCTAATCCTGGTAGACACCCTTGTCGTTTATTTATACAAACATGGGTAGCTATTGACGGGCACATTTAATACACATGCACACCAAGCCATTCAAAGGGGATTCGACAAAAATTCGACCAAAACTATGCAAGAAACCCCCCTCACGGTTAATAAAACACACATCCACTGCTGGATGTGTAATACTTTTTATTTTACTCTCTGGAAAGGGGACGAACATCACTTGAGAGTCACAGCGTGCTCCTGACAGAGCCCAATGCTGTGTTACACCCACCATTGCCTGCCGAGTGCCACACACCTCTGTGTTGTATTCCACTAGCTAGTGCATATGCTATGACACTCTCTAGCCCGTGTGCACTGTAACACCACCCCGTGAATATGTCATGCCACACTTGTCTTCGCACGGGTTATATTGCCCCATCTAACGTGCCTTTCTCGATGCCTATGTTATAACGCACAGTGCTATGCCATACATATTACAATCTGGGATCCATATATTTGTCACAGTGCATATGCAACGTTACACTCCCCAGCACATATTTTATATTACAACTTTAGAGACTAGTTAGGTTACACAACACTGCCCTGTGCATATTACACTCCAAGGCGCATATCGCATAGCACGCGCTAGTGCCTGTGCTATCTCGCGCTCTCCAATGAATCTGTCATTGCGCACAATGTATTGCATATTATATTTCACGCCCGGTTCATCTTATATCACACTTTTTGGTGCATAGTTTATACCATACACTATATCTAGTTTTCATTTTCAATCGTGCTCTCAGGACTATGTTCTATATAACACTGTGTTCACCTACCCTTTTCACGGGCATTACATTTTGCGATAGGGGGTGGAGGGTCAGGGGGTGTTTCTGCCAAGTGAGCCCGGAGTCACAGTCACAAACGTCCTCTTCTTCCTGAATAAAAGTGAGATTATGCTGCATACTTGTTCATATTTTAAGTAGTTCGCACAGACACAATGTTTTAAAAACAATAAAGTTCCTAATACCCGCCTTCTCTGAACAGTTAGCTTGCTGCCCCATCCCCTTCCTCCCTATCCTCTGTTGTGTGAATCCATGGACTAGCCTCCTCCCTCCTGCCATGCATGGTCTAATGTGCTGCCACTGCCCTCAATTTAGTATGATGTACCAGTCCACTCCTCCTGCCCTCCATTGCCCAATTCTATGCCCCATTATTGACCTCCTGCTTAAACTCTGTGCTTAGCTTGCTGCCCCTATTCTCCTTCCCCCTGCCCTCCGATGTATTTGTGCATGCCCCTGCTCCATCCTTTTTGCCCACCATGTCCCATGGACCTGCCACTCCTATCTACTCTGAGTGTTCTGTTGAGCTGCCACTCCCCTCCCACCTGCCTAGCATTGTCAGATGACTGTAACCTGTCCCTGCCACCTCCACCCTGCCTGTCCACATGCCATGCCCCTATCCTCTTCCTCCTGTCCTACATGGTCCATTGTACTGCCACACCCTTCTGCCCTCCCTGGTCTGTTGTGCTGCAACTGCTCCTCCTGCCTGCCCCGTGTGGTCTGTTGTGAGGTCCCTTCCCCTGAACTTTCTTGTCTGTGCACAGGTCCTGACCCTCCCTTCTATCCTCCATTGTCCTTTGTGCATGCCCCTCCACCCTCCTTCTTGCCCATCATAGCCATTGTGCTGCCACTAACCCTCCCACTTGCCATGCATGGTCTTCTGTGCTGCCATGGCCCCTCCCACCTTCCCTGTGTGGTCAGTTAGCTGCCCCTGACCCCCTCCCACCTTCCCTCCATGGTCTGTGTGTATGCCATCACAGTCTCACTGTTGCTCTTCATGGTGTGTCTTGCTTCTAGTGCCCATCCTGCCTGACCTCCATGGCTATCTTGCTGCTCCTGCCCTGCCCCCTTGCCCCCAGCCCTACTCCCTCCCTCCTGGCTTGTCTGTTCCATTGTAATGCCCCTGATCCGTCCCTCCTGCCCTTTATGGTCTGTTATGCTGCAGCTTTCTCTCCTGTCTGTCCATTATGGTCAGCTAGCTACCATTGCCTCTTGCCCCTCTGTTCTCTGTTGTCCATGTGCATGGTCCTGTCCCCTCCCTCTTGCTTTCTATGGATTGTTGTGCTGCACTCCCGTCCTGCATGCCCTGTGTGGTGTATTGTGCTGCTGCAAACCCTGATGCCTGCCCTGCAGGGTCAGTTTGGTGCACCTCTCCATGTCCCTCCTGTCCTTTGTTATCCAAGTCCATGTCCCTATCCCATTTCCTTCCATGATCCAATGTACCATACTTGCGAACATTTTGAACTTGGTAAGAGGGAGATTTTGAAAAAAAACTGGGGTATTGATTTTCCCCTTTGAGTTACATTGAAAAAGAGGATATTGTAGACAGGAGACAGATCAAATAAAGCCCATTTGAGCTTAAAAACATTGGACGGTTCCTGGCTGAATCGGGTCTGTTGGCATGTATGGTTGTACTACCATTGCCTCTTCCTTCTGCCCACAATGGTCTATTACATTGCCACAGCCTTGAAGGAGGGTAGATTTTGTATCACAGGGGGCCCCTGGCCCGTTCTGTCCACACCTGAAGTATGAGACCCTTGTCCTTGCCCTGCCAGCTGCATTTGTAGGCTGTATTAAATTGACCAGCGGGTCCTGTGTTGCTATATAATTATCCTGAGACATCCTTACCACTCAGCCAGCATAAAACCCCTGTGTAGGCCCTTCTGTTCAATATGTAGGCCTCTTTGTTAAATTGACCATAGCTCTGCAATTTTAGTGTATAGCAGTCTGAAGGCAGGTCTGCGAGGCCTTCTGATCCAAACTAGTAGCCCCCACCCTACCCGAGTGCTCCGTGCTCGGTATCAAAGTTCAACATCCCCCTGAAGCTGTCGACATACAGTAGGCTGCATCCTGGACTGGTACTTGCTTCCTGGGCAGGTTTCCCGCTTTTAAGGAAGTGGCAACCGCAGAGCATCAAGTTAGGAGAACTGAGGAGATTTTATACATAAATATATTGAATTCCCGTACAATACCCATTATTTTCTGCTTTCTCTATGGAACTTACGATAAGCGATTGGCCTGAGAGACTGACCTTTTCACCCAGTCCATTGTCAGCATTAAGTGGGTAAATGACGAAATGTCTGGTAAAATCTGCAGACGAAGCTTTTGGGTAGCATACGTAGGTAGATGTAGCGTGCAAAGGAGCCCACAAAATGATATAAAAAGGGAGCACCCACAGATATCGACGGACTACCTCGCCGTCTGTATGTAGGTTAACAGGCAGTGCAGGTTTTCCCCAAGAGCTGGGAGCTCTTGTCTTCCTTTGCTTAAAATGTCTTGCTCTGCTTTGCTTGAAGTATCTTATTCTATTTTACCTATATGAAATGTCATGTTATGTTTAACCATTGTTCTCTTTACTTTTGCATTTAAAAGATTTTGTATTGTAATTGCAGGAATGCTTGCTCTAAGAGTAAACGTGTGTGTTCCTAGGTAACATTTTCCTTGGTGTAACTTGTTTCTCATGATGCATTTATAGATGTGTTTTCTCTCTCTCTCTGTCAGTACATTAATTGAGATACAGAGAATATTATGACAGCTGTATGATTATCTGGATTCTGTATTTTGTACTTTATGTCTCTATTCTGCGGTTTCTTTGAAGTTGCATCTTCTCATTAAACTGCCATTGTATTCTGCCTCCAATTCCATGTCTCATATGTCTGTTTTCTTCATTTTTGGAGCAAGCGTTCCTAGGCACCCCGGCTCAAATTAAGGTGCCCCTTTTGTCCCTGACTCACTCTCCTGCTCAGTTCTGTGGTGGCTCCCGGGGATCTGGGGACCGCCCCTAGCTTCCTTGACCCGTAATAGATCTTCCCTCCAACAGCCTCTCTTGCAAGTCCTGTATTGTTGGTTTGTTGCCCCTGCCCCCCTTTCCACTGCCCTCCATAGTCTGTTGTGCTTCCACGGCCCTTCCTGCCTGCTCAGTGTGGTTAAATTGTTGCCTTTGCACCCTCCTACCTGCCTTCAATTTTCAGAGTCCGTGCCCCTGGCCTCTGCCTCTCAACAGTATCCTAATGAACAACTAGATTGCTAACATTCTATATTTATTACAAAAGTGTGGAACGCCTGACATCATCTTGATGTAATCAAAACTGTAATACCTAGAGCATTTCCTTTAGAAATTACATATATGAGAGGGTCTTATTGGCATCAAAATTATGGTTAGTGCTCTAAAAGACTAAAATAAGGACATATTTTCTGAGTTTTCAAATAGCGACAAAGCACTTTTAAATTATTTGTTATCTTTATGTTTTTTTATCCAGTTGACCACTTGATTAAATGTTGCACTTAGGGGAGAGGATGTGGTGTTACTTCCAGAACTGCAGACTTTGCAACTGGGGAACCAGTTTGAAGTTTCTGCTTCAGCTCGACATTCTGTGATTCTGGTCAAATCACTTAGTCTCCCCATGTCTACAACCAAAATGAATTTGTTCTTGTGTGATGTAACCAATGCTCATGTAAAGCACTCCAATACCTGACAAGTCTGCACTATATAACACTGCAAAAACACAAAATAATAAGTGTTTTGCACACTTCTGTCATTGGGCTATATTTGGGCTACATCTGGTTGATTTTGGGCTACATTTGGGCTCTTTTGTCTCCGGTGGCCATCTTGGGAGATTTATTTGTTATGAAGTTTCCTAATTTCCTCATGTACTGCAGTCTCCTCAGTAGGAAATGCTTTCAGTTTTTTACTTTGATTCCATCATGAAGGTATTCAGATATGTCACACATTTGCCATAAATTCTGAATGTTAGCACTCTAGTTGCTCATTAGATCACTGTAGTAAAACTACTCCACCATGGAAGTCTGCTCCTGGTATTAAAAGTGCATGTTTCAGTCTGCATGTCAGAATTTTTTAATGAAATAGAAGAGGATTTGAGAAGTCACTCAAAATGTGCCCTCATTTTCTTTCTTCAGCATTAATCATAATTTCTATGGCAAAATGAACCTCCTCATTGTGTTCCTTTTTAAATTAAATGTTTTAAGTGTTACCAGTTTATTCCAATCAAGATGGCTTCAGGTGTGCCATACTTTTGTCATAATGAAGACAGTAAGCGCTCTAGTTGTTTTTAAGAACATTCTGGGACATTCTGTCATTGGGCTATACTTGGGCTACATCTGGGTGATATTTGGGCTACATTTGGGCTCTTTTGTCTCTGGTGGCCATCTTGGGAGACTTATTTGTTATGAAGTTTCCTAATTTCCTCATTTACTGCAGTCTCCTCAGTAGGAAATACTTTCAGTTTTTTACTTTGATTCCATCAAGAAGGCATTCAGATGTGTCACACATTTGCCATAAATTCAGAATGTTAGCACTCTTTTTGCTCATTAGATCACTGTAGTAAAGCTACTGCTCACCAGGGAAAACTGCTGCTGGTATTGAAAGTGCATGTTTCAGTCTGCATGTCAGAATGTTTTAATGAAATAGAAGAGGATTTGAGAAGTCACTCAAAATGTGCCCTAATTTTTCTTTCTGCAGCACTAATCATACTTTTTATGGAAAAATGAACCCCCTCATTTTGTTCCTTTTTAAATTAAATGTTTTAAGAGTTACCACTTTAATCCAAGCAAGATGGCTTCAGGTGTGCCATACGTTTATCATAAGTAGGACTGTTAGCGCTCTAGTAGTTCTTTGGAACACTCTGGGAAGCTGCAGTAGAACACAAAGGAATCAACTGACAGTCTCTGCCCTTGTTGGATGTACATGTTTTACTGAGAATGTCAGACTTCATTCTCACATGACTGAGAAAGATAATGTGAATTTACAGAAAATAAGCTCTCAGTTTAGCCTATAGATCATCTTCCAAACCTCTGTGGTAAAAGCATGAGAAAATATTTTTCTCTCAATCATGATATCCCAGCAGAAGGCTTTTTCACATGGTGAAATCACCTTAGAACATACCACAATTCCTAAAATGAGTATGGTACCATCAACAAATGATTTATAATGTAACTAAAGTCTTAAAACCTTCTATTAACTGCAATACTTTTTAATGAGGTGCTATCATGTATATTGGTCCCAAGATGGCTGCCAACACTTCTTGGATGAAGTGCTGACAGCCAATCAGATCTCAGGATGAGATGTGTGGTTAGGCTCCGCCCACATATATATATGCTTTTAAATGCTATTTACTCAGGAAATACTGAACAGATTTACACCAGACCTGCAAAAGGCACTTCCTTGACCTTATGGCTACCTCTCTGCCAAATTTGAAGTAATTCTGTTCAGCCGTTCGGGCTGTAGCTGTGTCTAAAGGTCCTATGGAAAAATGCATGGGAAAAACGCGTTTTGGGACCCCCCTTTTATCTCAGCCCCCGCTTGACGAATCCCCCCGAGACTTTCAGGGTAGGAGCGGAGCGTAGCGCCCCACCTATTTTGAAAAATTCGCAAGGATTCGTCGACCGGCGCAAAAGTTATTCAAAATAGAATGTTGCGGATTTCCTATGGAAACAGGGTCCTAACTATAACTACCTACTGGCGACCGCCAGTAGGTAATATTTATATATATATTCACTGAAAAAACCATAGGTTTCACACATGTTATAGTTAGCTGGACATTTTACTGATAAAAAACCAATGAAATTCCCCCGTTATAGTTACTGTAGGCAACTATAACTCACGCGACCGCAATCCTCTGCTGATGCTAATACTGTATTTAGACACTTATTTGCCCATGTCTTCTTCCATTAAATTTTAGCTATACATATATTACAAATATTTTTTTTTCATAAAGACACATATGTCATCAGCAGAGGATTACGGTCGCGTGAGTTATAGTTGCCTACAGTAACTATAACGGGGGAATTTCATTGGTTTTTTATCAGTAAAATGTCCAGCTAACTATAACATGTGTGAAACCTATGGTTTTTTCAGTGAATTTGTACGGTTTTTTAAATGCTAAGTTACTTTACGCCATTTGTGGCGTGCGCGCCCACTTAACGCAGTTCGTTCCATGCGCACACGGTGCGCTTCGCGCACCGTGCGCGCACAGTGAGCACGCGGTGCGCTTCGCGCACCGCGTGCCCACATTACGCTAGATGGGCCATGAACGCACGATGCGCTTCGCGCACCATGCGCACATGGACGACATATGATGAGCAAACTCTTAAATCTGCTTTTCATTTATTTTTTTTTATTTTTTTTACCGTACGCTTACCGTAAGCTTACGGTACGCGTACCCCGTGATTTTTTTTAAAATCAATAAATGTTTTTTTTGTACTTTTCTGTCCTTCTTTGACCCCCTTACAAATGTTAGGGGGTCTGTAACTCTCCTCATTGCCCCCTTTCCTTGTTTTCTCTGTTTTTTTTCTGAGTGAAACACACAAAATGGCGGCCGATTCGAATGTTTACTAAGATCTATGGGCCAATCAGAATCTCCTTCGCGCACGCCATGTTTCTTCCGTACGCTTACTGTAAGCTTACCGTACGCGTACCCCGTGATTTTTTTTAAAAATCAATAAATGTTTGTTTTGTACTTTACAGTCCTTCTTTGACCCCCTCACAAATGTAAGGGGGTCTGTAACTCTCCTCATTGCCCCCTTTTCTTGTTCTAACTATAACTACCTACTGGCGACCGCCAGTAGGTAATATTTATATATATATTCACTGAAAAAACCATAGGTTTCACACATGTTATAGTTAGCTGGACATTTTACTGATAAAAAACCAATGAAATTCCCCCGTTATAGTTACTGTAGGCAACTATAACTCACGCGACCGCAATCCTCTGCTGATGCTAATACTGTATTTAGACACTTATTTGCCCATGTCTTCTTCCATTAAATTTTAGCTATACATATATTACAAATATTTTTTTTTCATAAAGACACATATGTCATCAGCAGAGGATTACGGTCGCGTGAGTTATAGTTGCCTACAGTAACTATAACGGGGGAATTTCATTGGTTTTTTATCAGTAAAATGTCCAGCTAACTATAACATGTGTGAAACCTATGGTTTTTTCAGTGAATTTGTACGTTTTTTTAAATGCTAAGTTACTTTACGCCATTTGTGGCGTGCGCGCCCACTTAACGCAGTTCGTTCCATGCGCACACGGTGCGCTTCGCGCACCGTGCGCGCACAGTGAGCACGCGGTGCGCTTCGCGCACCGCGTGCCCACATTACGCTAGATGGGCCATGAACGCACGATGCGCTTCGCGCACCGTGCGCACATGGACGACATATGATGAGCAAACTCTTAAATCTGCTTTTCATTTATTTTTTTTTATTTTTTTTACCGTACGCTTACCGTAAGCTTACGGTACGCGTACCCCGTGATTTTTTTTAAAATCAATAAATGTTTTTTTTGTACTTTTCTGTCCTTCTTTGACCCCCTTACAAATGTTAGGGGGTCTGTAACTCTCCTCATTGCCCCCTTTCCTTGTTTTCTCTGTTTTTTTTCAGAGTGAAACACAGAAAATGGCGGCCGCCGCTTCCTGGTTTCGGCCGATTCGAATGTTTACTAAGATCTAAGAGCCAATCAGAATCGCGCTCGCGCACGCCACCGTACGCTTACCGTAAGCGTACGGTAAGCGTACCGTAAGCGGGCTCAGATATATATATTGATTTAAAGGCTATTTTCTCAGAATCTACTGAACAGATTTACACCAAACCTACAAAAGGCACTTCCTTGACCTAGGGACTACCTCTCTGCCAAATTTTGAGTAATTCTGTTCAGCCGTTCGGGCTGTAGCTCGTTCTAAAGGTCCTATGGAAAAATGCATGGGAAAAACGCGTTTTGGGACCCCCCTTTTATCTCAGCCCCCGCTTGACGGATCCCCCCGAGACTTTCAGGGTAGGAGCGGAGCGTAGCGCCCCACCTATTTTGAGAAATTCGCGAGGATTCGTCGACCGGCGCCAAAGTTATTCAAAATAGAATGTTGAGGTTTTCCTATGGAAACGTGGTCCTAACTATAACTACCTACTGGCGACCGCCAGTAGGTAATATATATATATATATATATATATATATATATATATATATATATATATATATTACCTACTGGCGGTCGCCGGTAGGTAGTTATAGTTAGGACCAAGTTTCCATAGGAATTGCATTTTTTGTTTTGCTTATATCTTTGGTGTCGTTTGCTGAATCTTCATGAAATTTTCCAAACTAATTCTTTGTTCATATCAGCTCCTATGTTAAGAGGGGGTGATTCGTCAAGGGGGGGCCGAGAAAAAGGGGGGGTCCCAAATAGGGGTGGGCGGAATTTGCGGAATTAACCTTCGCAAATTATCGCGAGAATGTTTAAAATTATCGCAAACAAGCAGAAATATCGCGAAGATGCGGAAGTTTTTTTCCGGCATGTTCGCGCGATTTTCTGCATGGTTGCGGGTCGCCAACTTACCCATGTGGCTGCTTGCGGGCGCGGCCATCTTGTTTTGAGTTGTTCTCGCGGTGCATGATCGCGAGAAGAAAGACGTGATCGCGCGACGCATGACGTCACTGCGGGCGCGAACTGTCGCGAGACAGCGCAAATGGCTAAAAACAATACAACATCTCATGGAGAACGCGACCGGATCAAGAAAACTTGTCGGCGAACGCAGGGATTCAGGTAAGGCGATCGCGCGCGCGCGAGAATGTATCATTTTACAGCGCGAGCAAGAAACAAATTATCGCCAAGCTGCGGAAACCGGAATTTTTGACATTTTCGCGCTCTCCGCGGAACGCAAAAATGTCAAATTATCGCAATTTCCGCGAACGGAACGAAATTTTTGCCCAGGCCTAGTCCCAAAACATGTTTTTTCCATGTTAATTTCTATAGGAAACTTTAGACAAGGCTACAGGTCGACCGGGTGAACGGAATTACCCCAAAGTTGGCAGGGAGAAGGGTCTTGGTCTAGAAAGCACGCTTTTGTTTAATGTGGTGTAAATCTGTTCCGTAGTTTTTGAGAAAATTCTAAATTTACAGATATCGATATTTAAGAATTCTGCCATCTGATTGGGTCAGGCGCGCTTGCTGCTTATTGGTTGGGAGCGCTGCAAGCGGTTGCAACTAGGAAGTGTTAGCCGCCATTTAGTGATTCTGATGAAGTGAGTAAGGGGATAAAAGGGTAAAAAAAAGTAGGAAAAGGAGGGTAGGAGCACTGTAACCTCTGTGGGGTGTTTAGGGTGTGCTATAGAGGGGGTGCGAAGCGAACTACTCATACCTACCAGTCTGAAAGTGCTAGGTACAGAGATTAAGTGAGATATTGCGTAGAGTCTGATGCTGCTAATGTGAGCTACTGCGGGAATCGGGGATGAAAGCCTGAGCCTAAACTGTGTGTCTTATGGTGTGAAGACATGTGCCGTGGCCGCTGCAGCACACCTGTGGAAGTAGTGTCAGCATGTATTTATACCTACTAGGACAAACTACTGACTCCTACTGGTCTGAAAGTCCTGGGGTACGGAAAATATGTGAGGTATTGTCTAGAGTCTCATGGTGCTAAGCTGAGGTGCTGCCAGAGCCGAGGATGAAAGCGTGAGTCCAAACTGTGTGTCATATGCTGTGAAGTCATGTGCTCTGGCCGGTGTGCCACATCTGTCAAGTAGTGTCAGCATGTAGTTATACCTACTCGGAGGAACTTTTGTTTCGAACATTGTATCTTGTGTATGGTGCTTAGGCGGTGTTATACAGGGAGTGCAAAGGTAAATCTGCATTTCCAAACTTACCCCAGTCAATGTGCCAAGTTATAGTTAGCTCAACTAACTATAACAGGGGAATTTCTATGGTTTTCTATGAGTGAAATGTCCAACTAACTATAACATCCCTGAAACCTATGTTTTTTTCAGTGAATTTCAAAGGTTTTTTAAATGCTAATTCCTAACTATAACGTGCCGGAAACCTATGTTTTTTTCAGTGAATATATATATAAAGTAAACAGTGTGGGTGACAGGATTTCTGACAGGCGCACAGCATCTCAGACACGGGTCCCCACCAGTATTTTTTATAATTATAAAGCACCAGCCATCACTGGGATATTCACACAGTAAATCAATAAAAACAAATCTTCTTGTTCAGTTTCTTTTTGTTGTTATTTATTTTTCTTAAGCAGTCAGAAAAAGCCAACACGTGTTTCACGCTCCACTGTGCTTCTTTAGGGCTTATAATCTTTCATGACTCTTGTTATTCTTGTGTCTTCCTTTTTTAAAAGCCATACACTTCCATCATTATTAAGCTTTCTCCAACCCTTCCATCTAGCGTTACCTGTTCAATTCCCATGAATCAAATTCCTCCTATCGCAGTCAATTTATGAGTCTCTTTAAAATGGACCGCAATGGGATATTTTGAATCACAATTTTTAATGGCCCGAATAAGTTCCATCCATCTAATCTTTAGTTTTCTCACCGATGACCCTATGTATATTTTCCCACATATACATGTCATTACATACACACAATTGTTGGTGTTACAATTGATAAATGATCCAATTCTAAACACTTTCTGATGTCTACCGTCATAAAAAGTCTGTGTCTTATCCACTATATGTTTCCAACATATACACTAGTTGCATCTATAAGAGCCTGATGGTAACGCACTACATGGCATTGTTACTGTTTTACTCACTACACTGGGAACATCATAGTTCACGTGTCTCTAGGACTTAAAAGGCTTCTTAAAGTTGGTGCCTTTTTATTAAGGGTGGGCGGTCAACTCCGTTCCGCCCACGGAATGTGCGGAGATTTGCCCTTCCGCCTTCCGCGATAATAGGCGGAGAAACAGGGCAAATCTCCGCACACTCAGGGCGTAACGGAAGTTGTTCGACCGCCCTATGAAATACATAAAAAAATACAAGTTTAAATAACCTGCCGAGGAATGCGCATGCGCAGGCTCCCGCGCATGCGCAGTTCTCAGAAGAAGACGCGCTGGAAGAGGTTTGAAGCCCGGGGACACTGCCGATCAGGTAAGGTTATTTAAACTTGTATTTTTTAATGTATTTAATAGGGCGGGCGGCAGGCGGGATTTGCGTAAGGGAAATCTGCGGAGAATGCGGAGATGGGTTCCATCTCCGTGCCTCTCCGCGTAAGTCCCTTACGCATATTACACCCACCCATACTTTTTATATACCATTGTAGATTTATTCAGCAGTGTTTTTGCTACATCCTTATCTAAGGTTAGCACATCCCAATGTCTACATAGGGTTTCGAAAACCCTGGCATTTCCTTCACTATACGTAGTGATGTAACGTATCGAATCATCATCTCCTCTTTTGGGCTTGCTCTTATCTCTCAGTAATTAGTTCCTTGTTACTTTCTGAGCCCTTGGTCTTGCTTTATCTACACATGTCTTATCATAAACTCTTCTAAAAAATCTCTCAGTAATCTCTTTGGTTACAGCATCATATTCCATTCCTTCACTACAATTCATTTTTGCATGTGGGAATTCTCCATAAGGGATATTATCAATGTGTCTTTTCAAGTATCCTGATCTTGCTTGCAATACTGAATTTACTGATGTAGATTTTCTGTATAATCTCAATTCCATACGTCCTTCTGTGACATACATTTCTACATCAAGAAAGACAGTACGTTCTTTACTGTTGTCTAAAGTTAGTGTCATGTTATTTTGGTTGTTATTCATGTGATTATGGAATAGTTTCAGTTTCTCCTCATCTCCTTTCCAAATCATAAACACATCATCTATGAATCTTCCCCAATATATAACATTCTCTTCATAGACTTCCCCAAACATCCAGGTGTGTTGTCTGTCATAATGCCACATGAATAAGTTCGCATGTGAAGGTGTAAATCTCGCCCCCATCGCTGCTCCTGTCACTTGATGGAATAAGTATTTCTATAGTAAAATAAATTATTCATGAGAACCAGTCTCAATAGATCCAGTACCATTGTTTTGGCAACCTCTCTGATGACACGTTGGCATGGCATTTGCTCATGCCTCTGCCTCATAACATCAGCAATGTCAGCCAGGGACCAGTCAAAGCCATGGGTCAGAGAGTAGGTGCCTCTTATAGCCTCTGAGGTGTCCTTGTTGGGCCTGAGGCACCCCCTGACTCCTTCTACACTGCATGCCATGTGCTCCATTCCTGTCCACACCTCATCTACCAGATCGTGCTGCGAATCTACCACACAATGTTCAAAAACTGTTTGAGGGTCGTCAGAGTTCTTTTCTAGGGGTAGCTTGCAGGTGGTGTTTGGTGTGTGAGAGGCAGATCATGTGAAGACCCCACAATGCTGCTGGCCCTTCTAGTGACTTGAGAGGTTGTTTGGATGGAGTCAACAATTGCCGGGAGGGTGTCTTTATTGAGGCTCGGTTGTCTGTCATCTTCAACAGGATCCAATTCCAGGACATACAGCTGGTCATGAGTAGGTGCTTCATCCTCTGGAAAGGAAAAGATTTATATTGATGCAGGTCCTTGTCAGTTGCTCACAAGAGTCAAACGGTTGACAATCATGGCCTCATTTAGAAATGTATGGCATAGATCCTCATTGCAAGCATGTTGCCATGCAGCCATACATCAAACTGAAAAGGGCATCACTGCCCCATATCTATGACATACTGTGCATTCATGATCTTTTCCAAGGGGCAGGTGCACCAACGGCTACCATGCACAAATGCAGGCATCCTTCCACCATGGTGCTAGAGTGCATGCATTGTTCAGTTGGTTGTGTTGATGCCGGTAGGGGCCCCAAGCTGACCAGAAACAGGATATTAAGGCTATTTTCTCTTTACACATTCCTAGGTTTGCAGCTTGTAATAAATCTGGGAATGTCTCGCTTGACTGTTAACAGGGAACACCCACCATGAGCTCCATGGTACGCCTCCCCATCATAGGGTGAGGCAATCAGCAACTTGTTCTGCGTTGGCTCTCTCCATGTATACACGACCATGAAGAGCCATGCAGAGTGGCTTTGTGTGGTCTTGGATATATGTTTAAGATCAGTGTGTGGCATCTACATTGTTATGAGTGAAGCTCCAGTGGTGCACTGGGCTCGTGAATATGCCCCTAAGCATTTGGAAGTATTGACAGCACTACTATGCACATTTCACCATACTCCCCAGGGAGCCAGTGTTCCCTGTGAACATTACTCTGCCCTTTGCTCCTGTGGAAGTGATGTGGCTTTGGAAATTAATTAGTCATGCATCTGCAGTCTGCCTTTCTCACAGTATACCACAGCACTGTGGCCTGTTGTGCTGTCTTGCATGCGCATAGTGCATCCATGTGGCCAGCAAGTGTGTACTTCACACATGTCCTCTACACAGATTCAAACCTTAATACACTGCAGGATTGTGTGAGGCCATGGTCTTGGGATGGTTTTCTGATTGGTGAATGCTAATGTGATTTATGTGCACACATAATTGTCTCCATATTAGTGGGCAGTGGGCACAGTGTAGCAACTCTGAGGTGATGGGCCCAGTGAAACCATGAAGATTGCTAGCATGAGTGCTTACCACATTTCATCATTGTAGAGTAGTTGATCTTCAGAGTATCACACACTGTTTGACACGGTCCCCTTCACTTGGACATGTACATGTCTTATCTGGCACTTCTTACTTTGGACCAGAGAAACAACTTACTGCCACACAATGATGTAACCAAGATCCTTTATTGAGTCTCATGTGCCTAAAACACCAACAGTATGCATGCCCATATCTATTGGACTAACATGGCAGCCTGTATTTGTGGGCTGTTCGTCAACCAGAACCCCACAAAGTGCTAGGGCTAGAATTGGTGACATGTATCTAGCCCGGTTTGCCACACAACTGGGGTCATTCACCTTAGCCTCTTATCATCTCTTACTCAAGGTCTTTGGGGTGATAAACTATTTAGTTCTATACCTTGACCAATCCCTGTTTCACATCCTCTATCTTTGACATATTTGGCACTTTGCCTGGAAACTCCCTAATACCACATGCTCCATCTTCAACCAGGGCCACATTGTGTGTAGGATGTAGTGCCCCAATGGACTCCTCTCTGTCATGCCTACCCAACTACAGTACAAGTGTGACACTGTCAGGTACAGCAGTGCATGTGTATTTCTGAGCCAACCTTGCTGTACACATATGCCCTCTCACATCCTTCCTTTGCATTGTCTCCACTTCCACACACACTGGCAATTGTATGTAGTCAGCCAGCACCGACAATGCACTGCACTACCAGAGGATCCCCAGGGTCACAGACTGGTCCTCATTGACAAGGTATTGGCACAGGGCAGATCCGCTAGGATTCTTGCTGCGCTGCCCTGAGCCAAAAGAAAAGTACAGGAATGCACCCTATCTTTGAGATATGGTACAAGGGTGTCCAATTTGCAGGAGTGACTGTGTTTGTGAAGTAAGAGACACCTTCATCCACAAATACAATACAAGAGGTGTTTTCCTCTTTCTATGTGTGCAACAGAATGCAGCACACACAGAAAAAAGGAACAGTGACCAGAAAATAAGGTATTTCTCCTGTTGCCCCTCCCTTGCACCTCCGCTGGGAAGCATAGGAATCTGACGCATTCCCAGATTAACGAGAACTTGTAAATCTGAGAGTGGGTTAGATTCCATGGAAGTTGAGTGGGAACACCCAAAGCAACACCCATGGAACGTCCCTTCCACACAGAATAATCTGTGATAGAGGGCCATAATTACCAAGCTATGAAAAGTCACACAGGGTGGCTTTACGTGGCCTTGTAAATATGGGCAGGGCCATTGCACCACCAGTGTATCACAAAAAGTGATGTGCAGGTGGCACAATCGCCCTGTCAATAAGCCCCACCATGGTTTGTTTCAACACATGTGGTCCTCTGGTGACCACTACTTGCATTCATCATCACACTGAGGTGCTTATTACACGCCTAGTGTGCCCCCATTCCATCACTTTTCTTGATGGCCCAGAGCCTCACAGTACAGACCGATCACTTTGAGGGCAGTCTGTGCCACCTGGGCATAGAGTAAGCAAAGGCATCGATTTGCACTGTTTTGCCTTAATCCATACCTACGAGTGCATTCAAAACCAATCAGGATGGCTTAGCATCCAAAAACAAATATGATTTAGAGACCAGTACCACCAGAGTGTCATGAAAAGTGAGGTTCACAGAAGCCCATGCTGTTTGTGACTGAAGTCCCATGTATGTGATTGGTATTGCAAGACTTGCAGTTAGGGTGACTCATGTTGTACATATAACTGCAAAGGGTGGTTAACAGAGGTGACAGTAGACTGATGCTGCACTTCACACATGGAAGTGAATAACATGATGGAGCTGGAGTGACCTGTGCAACATGTAACTGGCTAGTGTGATTGACATATATATATATATATATATATGATGCTTACCATTACAAGACCCACATACACACGGCGCAGTGGAGAGCTGGCACTTAGGTAGCTGGACTTCACAACATGAGATTTTTCCCCACATTGCCCCTTTTTGCAACTTATCCTACAGGTCTTTATATTCCTCATGGTCTGCACTGTCTTCTCCTGGAAGTCCTGCCACCTTCTCCTCTGGAATGGCAGCTGCCACCGGCTCCTCCCTGGCATCTAACTGCTCCTTTGGCACTGGGCTCCCACCTCTGGTCTGAATTGTTGCCTTCAGGTGGTTTGCCTTTGTTTCCTTCATTCTGCATTTTTGGTCATGCCAATGCCTTATAAAGTCAGTCTCTGTCCTCTTTGTTTGTCCCACGCTATACACCTTGCCCAGTATCAACTGCAAAATGGCTTCTTTCTTGGATAATGGTAATCTAAAGGTCACAAACATCTGGTGTTGGTGGTGTGTCACCTCAGTGATCAGGATCTCTTTCTCCTCTTTGTTGAAGTTGCACTTCCTCTTCCTCTTCTCCAAGAGGTCTACCTGGACATCCTGGCTGGTGCTGGGATTGTTGGGGTTGTTGGCCTGACTGCTGGTTTCTTCTCCTTGCTCCACGGTGGCCTTCAGTAAAATCTGGTTTAATTTTGTTTTTTTGCGTAATTTTTGTAACCATCTTTTGACATGTTCACACAGTAAAAAGTGGTGCTAAGGTTGTTTGGCTTGCGTTACCTGATGCTATTCTGCCTTACAAAACTTTTTGCATCAGTTTTTACAGCACCGGAATGCCAGTGTCATTTTTTTTATGTAGCTCGCAGCTTACGACTTGGTGTGCCATACCGTAAATATGATGCATCCCTGTCGCAAAACAATTACTTTTGAAGTATCTCGCGCTGCACCAGCGATGCGTCCATTCTTGTAAATGAGGCCCTAAAGATCCAACATGCAGGCCAGCCATGCCCATCACCCACAACAACTTAAATCTTACAGTCCCACCACATAGTCAAGCATGCATATAGCAGGAAAAAAACTCTAACTGCTCAGCAAGCACATATATTTGCAATGCAGGAGAAGAGATGATGATGATGCTATGCCCAATGGAAAGGACTAGGACTCAGTAATTTACTGTGAAGATAAAAAGGATGAGAAGGTTCCACATTCAGGATCCCAGGGCTGCTACTCAAGGTGACAGGGTAGGTGTACCCAACTTTGGATTACTTGTTTTGTAAGCACAATGGTATACTTTTTAAACCATCTCCAGCAGTTTCCAGATTGCCTCGGTTACTTTGGTTACATATGCGTTATAAACCGTAATAGCATGCCACAGATTGCAGGGATGTTCTGTTTTTAATCCCTATAGCAGCTATTCAAGTTATAGTGTTTGCAGAGACGTGTACTTAAGACAGGTCAATAATGTTATTTATTATATCAATCTCACAGATGTCAGTTTCAGGCAGTGAAGCCATGACTTAAATGACATGTTTTATAGTAGTAAACAGCACTCTGGCAATGTCGGCTCCAAATGGCACACTGGTATGCAATTAATTCAAATTCAGTCTCATCCAACGCTCTGCTTTTGTGACCTCGTGTTGGGCAACATGCCATCTAGTGGTACAAAATTGCATCTATGAGGACTTAAGAGACAACAACAGGAGCCAACACTGGGTGGCTGACAACATTTGGATTTGGATCAAGCCCTGATAAAGTCCCACTCTGACGAAATGCGTTGGCTGGCCCAAATGGATTACTTCTGTCGAATTGGCAGTTTTTGAATAAAATCGGATTCAAAGCAACTCGCAAGACTCCTGAAAAACATTTATTGATCACATCATGACTACTTGATCTATTGCTGAAGAACAGTTTAACCATCTATTGATTTTAGAACAGATCATCCTGTATAGAATTGAACACTCTTTTTCATTTGTAATTTTTTGACATATTTTATAGTCTCATGCATATGACACAGATTGCAGATGACACAGATCTCACAGTATCAGAGATGTACCTGCAAAGCAGTTCTTCATGTTTTAGCATCTCACTTCAAAGCTCTCTCTTGAATATTGACCACAGCAGCCAAGCAGGTAGCCAACTGGAAAAGAGGGAGAGGATGTGGCGTAACTGCCAGAGTGACTGACTTTGGAACAGGGCACCAGGCTCAAGTGTTGGTATTGGTTCAACATCCTGCGAATTTTGACATATCGCTTATTTTCACTGCTCCTAAAAAACTGCAAGGGCGCAAAAACTCTACTATTTAAAACATGTAAACTCAATTACAGAGCAATGTTTTCAGCCTGCCAATGTGTGCTGCTCGCATTCGTTTTGGTTACTTTTTGGTGTAGTGGCATGCACTGCAACTAAAACAAAAGAAAAGGAAAAAAAAGGGAAACAAAGGGACACCAGAGTAACAGGCCAGATTAAAAATAAAAAAAACAATACTTACCCTGCAAGTGACGCCCCTCACATAAGCATCCAAGTCTTGGAGTGGGAGGTGGAGACCCCCTGCACCCGGCTCACTGATAAAACACACCAACAGAGGAGGCAGCAGTGGTGAAGATAGAAGATGGACAAAGATTGCACCGTCTTTTGTGTATTTGTTTTTCTCCTTCTGCTGGGACTGCCATTTTCGCTCAGGTCTAACTATAATCCTCAATAATTGAAGGCACGCAGTTGCAGGGAGTGCAGCACAGTGGAGAACTGCAGCCTTTATCATAAAATGCCTCAAGGGCTTGCCATGGAGTAGCGTCCACAGGAGAAGAGGTTATCACCGGGGGGGTTGAAAAGTGGGGAAAGAGCAATACAGCAGAGGCGGGCAAAAAAAAAATTCGAACCGCTCCCCACACACAAGACATGTTGCGAGAGCCCCAAGAACAGATGTAAACAAAACACAAACATACCACAACCAGGCAGAGGTGCAGAAAGACCACATAGCAGTTCCAGGGAAGACATGATAGCAGGTCTAAGGAACAGCATGGTTAGATTCCATCAAAGAATATATTTAAGCGTTTGTCTTTTCAAATATATGCTTTGTTGGAGTCTAACCATGTTGTTCCTTGTACCTGCTAATATGTCTTTGCTGGCACTTCTATGTCAGAAAGGTAGACTCAAACTCAGTTCCCCAGAGGGAGACGATGTGGTGCAGTGGTCATAGCTGCTGACTTGGCATCAGTTCAGCATCCTGTGAGTCTGGGCAATTCATTTAATCTCCCCATGCCTCTGGAGAGCTTCTGGATAGTCATACTATACAAATCTACTAATTTAATTTAAATTAAATTAAATGAAAGAAAAAAAACAAGCAGTGATCTTGGAGGGGTGGTGAGACGGGCAAGCAGTGTAGTGGGAGTGGTGAGGGTGTGGGAAGAGACAGGGCAGGGAGATTCAGTGAAGGCACTGCAAATACAGCACTAATTTTAAATTAAACAAAAAAAAACAAGCAGCGACCTTGTATGGGTGGTTGAGGCAGACAAGCAGTCTTGTGGGAAGGGTGATAGGGACAGCACAGGGAGATTAAGTGATGATGCCAGTAGACAACGCCTTCATTGTTAGGTTGTCCAAATATATTTAGTTCATGACGTTCAAATGAAAAACAAATCTATTTGTTCAAGCTTCTTGTTGTATAATAGCTTCTTTAAAGCAAATACAACATCTTAGATTAGAGCAACACAATGACAAAAATCTGCAAAATTTAGATTTTGTGATAAATGTATTCCTGCCAATGTAGCCACCCTTACACTCGAGACAAACAAGAAAAAGTGCACTTGCAAACCATAGAGATTATTTTGCTCTGTTCCTTTTGTTGTTCTAAATTACATTAGCACTCTATATGTAATTTGCTGAGCATATCAGACTTCTTAGAATAATGGCTGTACTTTCTGTTGTCTGCCTGTATTCTAAGTTCATTGAATTTGTGAATCAGGAACATAGAGCAGATGGGAAGAGTTGGTCTGTTTGTCTGATTATGTCATGTAGGATTTACTAAATGGGTTCTATAAACATTACTGTCAATGTGTTGAAAACTGTTCTTCTCAAGTCTCTTCGATTTTGGCTTAGGCAGTTGCAGAATCAGGTTGTTAACTAACCATAACACCATGATTGGTGAACATTGTGGCTGATAACACGAACATCTCATAGTAATCTCTTTTTGGAACATTTAGGAAATGTGACACCATTACCTTTGATGACCATTACCCTGTTTCCACTCAAGGTGATGGATCTTTGCCACCGTATTTTGACCCAAAAAACTCCTTCATAAACATGAGCAAATAATCAAAAGATCCATCACCTTGAGTGGAAACAGGGTAATGGTCATCAAAGGTAATGGTGCCACATTTCCTAAATGTTCCAAAAAGAGATTACTATGAGATGTGCGTGTTATCAGCCACAATGTTCACCAATCATGGTGTGTTAACAACCTGATTCTGCAATTGCCTAAGCCAAAATCGAAGAGACTTGAGAAGAACAGTTTTCAACACATTGACAGTTATGGCACCATTACCTTTGATGACCATTATCCTGTTTACACTCAAGGTGATGGATCTTTGCCACTGTATTTTGACCCAAAAAACTCCTTCATAAACAGGAGCAAATAATCAAATGCAAATAAACATTTTAGCCAATAATGAGAGTTGTGCGTAGTTTTAAAGGGATTTATTTTCTAATTAATATTTAAGATGTTCTTACTCTTCATTAATTAGGCAGGTATAAATCAGGTTACAGAAATGATAACAGCATTAGGGGTGGACGGAATTTGCGAAATTAACTTTCGCAAATTATCGCGAAAATGTTTAAAATTATCGCAAACAAGCGGAAATATCGCGAAGATGCGGAAGTTTTTTTCCGGCATGTTCGCGAGATTTTCTGCATGGTTGCGGGTCGCCAACTTACCCATGTGGTTGCTTGCGGGCGCGGCCATCTTGTTTTGAGTTGTCTCGCGGTGCATGATCGCGAGAAGAAAGACGTGATCGCGCGACGCATGACGTCACTGCGGGCGCGAACTGTCGCGAGACAGCGCAAATGGCTAAAAACAATACAACATCTCATGGAGAACGTGACCGGATCAAGAAAACTTGTCGGCGAACGCAGGGATTGAGGTAAGGCGATCGCGCGCGCGCGAGAATGTATTATTTTACAGCGCGAGCAAGAAACAAATTATCGCCAAGCTGCGGAAACCGGAATTTTTGACATTTTCGCGCTCCCCGCGGAACACGAAAATGTCAAATTATCGCAATTTCCGCGAACGGAACGAAATTTACGCCCAGGCCTACAGAGCATATCATAAATTGCTTACAACGCTTTCCATAAAGGAAAAAATCCCTATTCTAAGAAAACAAGGCACAAATGATGTCATTCAGAACTTATGAAGAGTTCAAGAATAGAAGCAAGAGTGAGATTAGCATGAAGCTAAATCAATAAGTAATAAATGCAGACTATCCATTAAAGAGATATGAAGCATAGAGCAAATAAGCCTTGGCAAAGCCAGTTAGTCAAAGCATAAAGCTTGGGGTTTTAAATAAAAGTCAAAATGGAACAAACCCTGCATCTAATCTGCCTTCGCCTGCTTTAGTTTTGCTCTTCATCAAGGTCTGTCCTCTCCTTCCCTGCATCTTGCGATCACATATTCTCTGCTCCCTTCAGTTCTGCATCGTAGTCTGAAACTCCTCTTTAGCCTGCCATATCAAAATCTGTCTGAGTCAGTCTCTCGCAAAGGTCTCTGCAAGGGTTCTGAAACCCCTAAACTAGGAACGTGTTTATATCAAAAATAATGTTACAAAGCATGTGGAGGGATTTTCGTTCTGCATCCAACTGGAACTCAGCTTCTCTAAAAGGACACCTCCACCCCTTTGCTGTCTGGGCACGTCATTTATCAGGCAGGTAAAAATTCTTCCCACAACACATTCTGACTTCATCAAACGTTCCTTTAAAAAAACATTTTATTTTAACCAAACTATAACATTAGCTGCAAAAGAACTTATTAATTAAGCAAGAATCATTAATGCATAACATGATAATGCACTTTTAAAATACTGTGTTTTCTATTCTCTCTAAAGCAAAAAATAAATGAAGCTTTGTTTAAACATTTCTAGCAACTAAACAGATAAGTCTCCAGGTTACATGCTGTAAATTGAGCCAAACATTCTCCCTTTCACAAGGAAAAGCAAAACAATAATTTGATTATCTAAAAGGTCAACTGGAGCTTTCAGAGTAAGAGCTAAATCATGGGCTGTCTTTGTGGTTCTACATTTTAAAATGTCATGTTAATTTTAATACAATTTATATTCTACTTCGGCACACATTTAACAGTTGTGCAAATTAATTCTATAGTGAGAACAACATTTAAACTAGCTATATTAAAGTCAAGCTATGAATTAATTGTGCAATGTATTACATGGGTTGCTAAGTGGAAAGTGTCTCACTAAAGCCTGTGAATATTAAAGCCTCATGTTTTCATTTTGCAGTACCAAATGTCTGTGTGTCACTTTTTAAAAGCAGTTTTATTTCTGAAGCCCAAGGCAGGTTTGTCATCAGTGATGCAATATTTCATACTAAATATTTACACGTTTTCAGTCCTCCCTCTGATGATTTAAATCATCACACCTCTGAGGATTTGTAAATCATCACCCCACATTTATTTTGCATGAAAAATCATTTAACGATCACTCTTATCATTAGTTGAATCATTATATATTTTTCTCAACCTAAAATATTGCTATTTGCCTGTGGTGTGGGTAGAAGTGGTCATTTCATTAGCAGACGCAATTTCTATTGGGTATGTAAAAGAACCCTACTAAAAGTTTTACAATCAGTATCAGTTTTATTACAAAAATTGAGCACATCATTTTTCATCTATTTCTAAGGCAACACAAGTTTTATCTCCATTAAGAGCATATATAGAAAATCTCAAAAGTTCAGTGAAGAGTTCTGTAAGTTGCTTCTTAGAATGGTTAGTTTTCAGCAGTTAGTATTTGTAAAAAGACAATCCTTAAACCTACTCCGTGTTCTTCTTAAAATGTTATCCTTAACTCTTCTCGTAGCTTTTTCTCAGACCTTGGTTAGCCTTCTGTAAAATAAGTAGCTAAAATAATACAATTCTAACAGGACAGTTCTTTTTTTTTCTTTCATAATTCAATTATTGTTTTCTTTTCAGCTTTTATTAGTCTTCAATAATTGTTCCAGCTTTTCTCAGTTCTATTTCTCTCAAGCCTGAAATCAGGGTAGTTCATACTTTTCAAATCCTGCATCTCATAGTTCATCCATTGTGACGTGCTTTGTCCATGCAATATGACCAATCAGTTGCTGAATAACTCCAACAGAGCACCATCGATCTTTTGGACTTTGTTCTGATTCAGATGTTTCAGCTATGGGTGAAAATGTTTTTGCAGTGGACCACTGCAGACTTTTAGGATACCCCTTTAGCCAGCTTTCTTCCACCTCCACTCATGGGCCCACAGCACATGTTCTTTCATCAGAGGCTGTACATGGCTTTTTGACCACTTTGACACCAGTTTAATCCGAGCCAGTTTCCACTTCTTGCTTTTCTTGGTCCACCTCAGTTTGCTCTAGTGCTGCTTTAGACTCAGTCTGTTCCCTTACAGCTTGACTGACCCTCTACTGTGGCCTTTCGAACACTGCTGGCGTCTCTTCTGGAAGAGGGTCTGTTTCATCAAGGGGACAAGGGACCCTACGAGCATGGAAGGTATGCACCCAGTTCGGAAGGCCACCAATCTTCTCAGCAATAGTTGTGACCAGGATCACTTGGAAAGGGCCTTTCAATTTTGGTTTCAACAAAGTCCTCACAATGTGGTTCTCAATCACAACACCATCTCTGAAATCAAGATTGTCGCACCATTCACTATGCAAATCTTGTGTAGCAGCTGCAACTTTGTGAAGAACTGTCTTCCCCACATCAGCCAATCCTTCACAGCAATAGCTTATCTTCTCATCTGTGATTTTCACAATTGTGTTTATAGTTAGAGCATCAAGCCACTTTAGTGATGTTGAGACAGACTTTTGCAAAATGGGACTCTTGGTATCTTTGTGTTGCATGAGTATGTTAGAGACTTCAGGTCGATAGCTACAGTGTAATTCTTGTTCAGTCTATTCCTCTGCACACATCATTGTCAGAACCACATTGATAGAGTGGGTGTTTTGATCTGATTTCAGAGAAACTGGACATCTATACTTGGAGATCGATTTTGCCACTGTGTGATTGTCATTTTTTCTGTTTCTGTAGTAATCAGGCATGTCGATGATGTTCTTTTGCATTCTATTGAAGGGACCGTCTGATCTCCCCATATGACTCAATGTACTGTGCGTTCTTTTCCCTACATTAATTTTGATATGTCACATCTCGATGACACTCTTCTTCTGCAAGCTTTCTAACCTTTTGGTGGTATCTATTTTTTCTAAAGAGATGTTTAATTGAATCCCTCTCTAAGTGTTTGTCCATGCATGTATCATGTCATTGGAAATGACAAACTCTCTAGCAATACTGGTCTCCAATCAGCTGACATTTGGATGTGATTTGCGTTTTTCTCAAACTCTGTTTTGATCCACTCTTGTTGTTCTGCCCCTGAAACATTTTCTTTTACCCCTTTTAACTCTTCCCAAGTGTACACTAGTGACATAAACATTGAATAGACAATGTCCTTCTCAGATTCACATGTGACATTTTCCTTAAATGTGTAGGCTAGCAGGACACAATATTGTGAAAATGAATTAGCATCTCTCTTCCCCGTGACAATAGTCACTCCCATTTCAGCAGTTAGACTGCATGCTGTGATAAGGGCATTCAATTTTGTATTTGGTGCTGAGGTAACTTCTTGTAGCCATGAAGCTTCTGCAACATATTTCATAGGGCACACTGCATATGCTGCTTCTAAGGTGCCATTGTTACCTCTTAAACATTGGCCACCTACAAAATGGACATGTTCGGGCTCAATCAGGAGTTCATTATTAGTGTCTAACCTAGGCTTCATGCATAGATCTATGACACCTAGACATTCATGTACAGCTTCATCACAAACATTTTTATTTGCTGGTGGTAGACTCAATACATTCGAATTCAGACATGTTTAGGTCACAAGATTTTTCAGTAGCAACACCACAAAGTAAGAGACAATTTCAGTTACTGGACATTTCATTATTATATTCTCACTCTTTTTGTGACTGACATCAACCGCAGCTACTAATTTAATGCAGCTGGGCATTTCTGTGATGATAGGTCAAGAGTTGTTGGGAAATATGTCACAGACATTTGAACATCTTCATTTTTTGGAACAGGCATGAGAGAGTGCAGACCTCCCTCTGACTGCAAATGAGTGTATATTCTTTTAAATAAACTTGCATCCCTAGTGCTGAGGCACGACACACTTTTTATTTTAATTCTAGGTATGCTTTTGTGCAATTGTTGCCCCATGGAAGCGGATCAGACACATCCCTGTGTGTCAACATCATTAAAGGCTTAGCCAATAGGGATAGGTTTGGTGTTGACTGTCTCCAGTAGCCAGCCATTCCCAAAAGCATCCTGATCTCTCTTTGAGTTTCAGGTGGATTCATCTGGTGAATAGCTTCCACTCTTTATGGTGACACCATTCTAGCTCCCTTTTCAATTAGGTGTTCCCAGGTATTGATCTTCTTTTTAGCAGTACTCGTTACTATCCTCATGCAATGGCATTGTGATATAAACCCGACAAAAATCAATAACACTAATCCATTCTTCAGTACATTCAATTTGAAAAGGTATGTTGATGGATTCTGAACCATAGGACAACATGGATTAATTATGCTGCTAATCTCCATCACTATTCTGTTCTTATCATCGGGTTTCTGTAAACCTGTGATCAGAGAGTTACATGAACTTCCAATCAATACCTCCAAAAGTCCCTCACTCAGTTTATTTTCAATTACGGGTAAAGTTCCTGCAACTGTCTCTTGTGGTGTTGCTGTCCACATGGCATCTGGTTTTAATTTGACTAACACTGCTTCTGCTCTATTTAATAATCTGACATCTTTCGTTGTGAACTCCGATACTGCTGGGGTCACTGTTTCTTTCAAACTAGAGGGTAATTTTTCAACTGTCATTTCTGAAACCAATCCTACAGCTATCTCTGGTTCTCCATTTTTAACTGTACATCATCATCAGGAGTCTGATAGTCAGCATCATCCAGTGTACAGTAAATTGTGCAGTTTAGCTTGCACCACAAATGTTTAACTAGCAGGCCCACAGTGCTTCTGGTAACATCAGAAAGGTCGGGGATAAAACTATCACTTTCAAATACAGCAGAGTGTTGAAATGGGTTCTCATGTTGGCCCTGAGATGAAGTCAAATTTGCATTGGACAACTGATTTACATACATGTTATGGTTTCACATATTTGGCAGGACTATCTGGGCTTGGAGAACTTGTGTCATGCGTACCTGTATCAGATTTGACATTTGCATTTGCTGAACTGGCACATTTTGCATCTGCATTTCCCCCTATAATTGCGCATTACCATTTACTGCACCAATTTGAAGTCTACACTTCCTCTTCCAATGCTCAAATCTGTTACAAAGATAGATGACAATCCTCCTTGAGCACCTTGTACTCCTGCTTGTGGAACCACACCTTGCATTCCCTGCAAACAAGCTATTCTAAAATCCTCTCTGGGCAAACTCCTTCTGAACCATCACACGTTCCTCCTTAAATTCTTTCTGCTTCATTTCTTGTCCATCACTAGAGTACCCTTAATTGTTCACAATCCCATCTATCAACTTTCGCTGCCAATCAACCACACTTTGCTGCATGCGCATACTGAGCTGACCAAAGATCATTAATACAATACCAAATTGAGACACAAAGAATCTAATGTCACTGGCATCAGTGCACTCTCTCCTGCTGTGTTGTTGAAGCTCCTGAAACACTCTTTCACAAAATTCATGAACCGATTCTTTTAGTTCTTGTGATGTTCTTTTGATTTTTACCCAATTAAGATCTTTTGGTGGCTCTTGGCCCTTCAGAAAAGTAATCACTGCTTCATTTTTTTCCATACTAACAGAAGATGGTTAATTAGAGCAAGAATCTCTCATTGTCTCCTCACTTGGCTACTTCACAACAGCTTTACATTCAGAGCACAATTCAATTGGCTTTGCAGTGTTATAGAACATTTTGAAATGAATCCATGCCACCTTTGAAATTTCAACAAATCCATCAACTTGTGGGTACCACATTACAGGATTGTCTCTCAATTATGGAAATGTGTTCATAAAAGCTGCAAGTTCACCTTCCTTCCATGGTACATGAGCATGAACCTCTCCCACTATTTCTCTCACTGTATAAGCTGAAGCTTCTCCCTCATCCTGTTTTGTGTTTTCCTCAACTAGGTCTGGTGGTTTCTTTTTCTTCTCATGCTTCCTTGACCACTTGTTTCCTAATTTCTCAAAACCCTTCTATTTACAAATGTATCTCACCAATTCTATAATGTGTAATCGCATTCCTGAAAAACACTTTGGCTCAATTGCTTCATCATCCACCTGTACCCTGAAAATGTTCTGAGATGGAAAACTTTCTGAATGATCAATTGTATATTTTCGGGCCGAATCAGTCAGTCTGTCATGTACACTTAATGCACATTTTGTAATTTCCTTACTCATGTAAATTAAGTCTTTTTCCTGATATTTGTTCAAATTCTCAAAATCTAAACATTCTTTGATAGTTTCTTCAAGTTCAAATTTTAAACTTGAAACATAAAGTGGTCTCTCTTTTTCAGGTTCTGGCTCAATATGTTCCACCATGGTCTCTACTTCTTAAACCCCTGCTGCTTCCTTAAGCCATGGTCGAAAAAATCCATCTTCAAATAAATGTGTTTCCCCCTTTGCTATTGGTGTTGTAAAGACAATCCCTCCTCTATCTTTCAATGCTTGAACTGTCTGGGGCAGTGTCCATTCTATAATCTGTGAATTCTGAGATGTCGAGGTAAAGTCTGATGTAATTACTCCATCTACCGTTCTTTGAGCTTCTCGAGTTGAGACCATGTATAATTGATCCATGCAGTGTTTGTGCAGCTTCAGTTTGTAGTATTTGTACCGATTCAGTCATAATTGCAGCAGTAACACCTGGAGGTATCACTGTCGGTATCGAGTTAACATGTGGTGGGGCAATCGGAAATGTCTGTAAAGTTCCCTTACTCTGTATTTCTCTTGGTTCAACAGAAGCAGTAGCCACTAAGGTACTTCCTGGTGCACTATTATCGGTATTTGTAGTGCGAACCACATAAGGTGGTGGACACTCAGTTAACAATTTATCCAATATTTCACCCCTAAATCACTAGCGGTTTGAGCCTTTTGTGATCCTTAATTTCCTTCTCCTGTATCTGATCCTTTACCTTTTTGTCCTCTCTTTCCTCATCTCTTTCTGTCTTTTCCCACATGCTTAAAGCTCCAAATTGTGAAGCTCTATATGGTGACTTTATTTCAGATAATATTTCCCTTAAACTTTCAATAATTTCCAGTTCAAAAGTACCATATTTTCAGAAACTCAAAGGACCCTCTTTCTCAGTAGGCTTGCATCATTGGCGAATCCACAAACATGGAAATAGTCTCAAATGTATTAACATACAATATGCAGGCGTTTCCTCATGTGGTGTCTTATCATCACATACCCATATTGAATTTGTCCCTTTTCCTCCCCAAAATTTCTTAAAGCCTTTAACCCATTTCATCCATGCAATGATTCAGTGCGATGTTTTATTCAATTCCGTACATTTCAAATGTCTTCCCTGTTACAGTTTAAATTCTTGAAGACTTTCAATCAATCTCAATACGGTAATCACACAATGGACCTATCACACCATGGCACACTCTGACATCACTCTTACTCCTCACAGCAGCTCATCCTCCTTCACAATTTCTCCATACACATTCACTCACACAAGCATCTTATATCTGTAATTGTCTGTCTTTCTAAAAGATCGCTAGATTTCAATCACACAAGAATACACATTTGCTTTGAAACCTCCAACAGAGTGGAATCACCTGAATACATATTATTTACCCTTTGTGCATAAGGTCTACTATATGACTCGCATTTGTCCCATTCACAGTCTTAGGTGAAGCTGTTGGCAACGTCTCACGGCAACTACTCAGTTCTCCAATCAAACAATCATTATCTCAGTGTCTTCTACACTATTTCAATATATCCCAGGATCCTAGGCCACTTCTGGACCTGAAACTCAAATCTCAATCCTTGGACCACGTCCGGCCCGAAACCAAGTTCACTCGAATTTTAATACAACTCTGCAAGACACCACACAATCAAATCATCACCATAATATAGCACATACAATGCAATTACCGCAACTGCAATTACCGCTAACAGAATTACCACATACCACAATCTAATCCAGTGCAATTACCACAAATGCAAATGACATATAACATGATCTAATCCAATGCAATTACTACAAATGCAATTACAGCAATCAGAAGTAAAACAGCACATTGCTCCCTTTCAATACTTACACCTTATTCGCAACCACCTTCTTGCACCGCCTTCTAATACTGCTCTGCCAGTCTTCAAGTTCTGGGCATTGGAATCAGATTTCATTTTCTAATTAATAGTTAAGATTCTCTGGCTCATTATTCATTAGTCAGGTATCAATCAGGTTACAAAACTGGTAATAGAAAAAAATAGTTAGTCCAGAGCACATCATAAATTGCATTCACCGCGATCCTTGAGGAAGGACTCACAATTCTAACAAAATGAGGCACAAATGATGTCAGTCAGAACTCATGAAGTGTTCAAGAATTGAAGCAAGAGTGAGATTAACATTAAGCTAAATCAATGAGTAAAAATGGAATAATCTACTATAAAGAGAAATAAAGTATAGGGCAAATAAGCCTTGGCAAAGCCAGTTAGTCAAAGCATAAATCTTGAAGATTTTAATAAAAGTCAGAATGGAACAACGCCTGCATCTAATCTGCCTTCATCTGCCTCAGTTCTGCTCTCCATCAAGGTCTGTCCTCCTTTCCTGCACGTGCAAATCACATCTGCTCTTCTCCCTTTAGTTCTGCATCAAAGTCCGAACCTCCTCTCCTGCCTCCCATCTCTAAATCTGTCTGAGTCTGTCTCTCGCAAAGGTCTCTGCAAGGGTTCTGAAACCTCTAAAGTAGGAACTCATTTATATAAAAAATAGTGTTATAAAGCATGTGGTGTGATTCCTGTTCTGCATTCAACTGGATTCCAGCCTTCTCTAAAAGGACACCTCCACTCCTCTGCAGTCTGTGCAAGTCAATAATCAGGCAGGCAAAAATTCTTTCCACAGCACATTCTGACTTCATCTAACCTTCTTTTAAAGAAAAAAAATGTTTTAACTAAACACAGAACATTAGCTGCAAAATAACTTATTAACTAAGCAAGAATTATTAAAGCAGAACATGATCATGCACTTTTAAAATATGTGTGTTTTCTATTGTCTCAAAAGCAAAGAGTTAAACAAAGCCTCGTCTAAACATTTCCAGCAACTAAATAGATAAGGCTCAGATGGTGCATGCTGTAAATGGTGCCAAGTGAAAAGGGAGAAATTCCTTTGCTTATCTCGAAGGTCAACTGAAGCTTTAAGAGCAAGATCTAAATCATGAGCTGTTTCTGTGCTTCTACATCTTAAAATGTTGTGTTAATTTTAATACAATTTATAATCTACTACTGCACACATTTAGCAGTTTTGGAAATTAAAATCTCATTCTATAGTGAGAACAAAATCTAAACTAGCCATATTAAAATCAAGCTAAGAATTAATTGTGCAATATTTTACATGGGATGCTAAGTGGAAAGTTTCTGACTGAAGCCTATAAATATCAAAGCCTCATATTTTCATTTTGCAGCACCAAATGTCTGTGGCTCACTTCTTAAACTTAAAAGCAATTAATTTCTGAAGACCAAGGCATGTTTGTCATTAGTAATCCTACATTTTATAGGCAATGTTTACGTTCTTTCAAGGCAAAATTCAAGTGAGTGCCTCGCATATATAAATTTTGTTTGTCCATTTTCATTCAGGTTTGCATATTATGAGAAGGTGTTTTTAAGTTATGTCACATGCGCTGGCTATCTCTATAATCTTGAGCAAGATATAAGGCACTCCATCACCCAAGGTGTTTACCCCTATTTTGTTGTGTAAATGTATGTTTTTGCCACTCAAAGGTGTCTAACTCGTGGTTTTCAGCACCACAATCAATTTAGAAAGTGGGTGCATATGTTTTCAAGACACTGCATACAATTTAGATAATTTTAAAACTAGATTTTTGTAAATGGCATAACACTTTCAATTGATCATTTTCAAGAAAGGTGCACAGGACTTGCCTGGGTAAAAAAGAAAGCCTGGTTACCACAATGCATTACTTACTGACTTACTTACTGAGAGCATTCAGTGAAGGAGTTCATTAAATAAGAGACTTTTGGCATTTATGCTTCACATTGAATCTTACTCCATAGTGGGTCATCTTAATGAGTTAAATTGAGTTACATGAAATACAACTTGTAGTTATGAATTTGATGTCTTTACTGTAAAGACATTGAGAGAAATAGTGTATATATACATATATATATATTATAAAGATATACATATATTACCTACTGGCAGTCACCAGTAGGTAGTTATAGTTAGGACCTTGTTTCTATTCAAAACGTTTTTTCTTTTGCCAATATCTTCGGCGCCGTTTGACGAATCTTCCCGTCATTTTCAAAACTAATGGTTCACTCAGGTCAGCTTCTGTCTTGAAGGTTTTTGGGTGATTCGTCTAGCAGGGGCCGAGAAAAAAGGGGGGTCACAAAACACGTTTTCTCCATGTTCATTTCCATAGGAAACTTTAGACTAAGCTACAGCCCGAACTGCTGAACGGAATTACACCAGTTTTGGCAAAAAGGTAGGTCTTGGTTCAAAAAGCGTGCTTTTTTTCAATGGTGTAAATCTGTTCAGTAGATCCTGATAAATTCAAAAAATAAAAATATTGGTATCTGGTGGCTGAGGAGGATTGGAGAACCCTCCTGAGCATGAGCTTCATTCTGATTGGCTGCCAACACTCCAAACCAAAATAAGTTAGCATCCATTTTGTGACTCGGTTGAACCGACTCACAACAAAAAGGTAAAAGAAGGTTATAAAGGAAGGAAAGGGGGCAGCGCAGAAACACCCTGACCCCCTAGGCCTGGTCAGGGGGTCCCTGCCAAAAAAAGCATTAAACAAAAAAAAATATTGGCAGAAGTGGTGCTGGGTGCGCGAATCCCACTGAGAACATTTAAAAACATGAAGTGCGGTCTCCCGTGCTTTGTTTTAATGAGCCCCCGGGTGGGCCGGGTCCCAGGGGTATTTGTTAATAATTATGCTGGGGCGCTGTGGAAGCCCCTACGGCCCCAGAGACTGCCACCTCCCTGGGGCTATGTTGATTACATGCTTTGGGGCATGCAGCCCCCCTCATCCCCAGGGACCACCACCTCCATGGGGCATTGCTATTATGTGTGGGGCGCTTGTGGGCCCCCAGGGCTTCAATATTTTAAATATATAAGTGTGGGGGGGCTCCTGCTTTACCTCACACTGCCCCAGGGACCACCACCTCCCTGGGGCATTTATATAAGTTTGGGGGTCCGTTGCGGACCCCCAGGGACCACCACATCCCCATGGCTATTTACATGTTGGGAGGGGGCCATGCTGCCCCCCTCCTGGAGCCCCCTATGGCCCTGGGGACTGCCACCCACCAGGGCCCGCTCCAGCAATGGCTCGGGGTGCTCCTGCCCTGTCATTGCAAACTCTGCTTCGCTCAACGGAAGCAAGAGCAGAAAAATGTGTGACAGGTGCGCGAACCCACAAAAAAATTAAAAAAGAGTATGTCTGTATAAAAAAAATATAGATTCACTATTGTGTTGTAGGGTGGCTCTAAAAAGATCCCTTTTTTTATTATGAGTTTTTTGTAGCTACATGTAAGTGTGGATGCACAGCTTTAGGTTGTTGAGAAAGACTCTGTTTCCTTGATCTGTGAAGTATACTCCATCACTTCTATAGATGTCATCCATATCAAAACGTGGATTGTTGTTATAGATGGAGCCCATCCTATGACCTCTGAGGTAAGCAGAAACAGCTTTATTGACATTCTTCCTAGACTTCTGAATCTGTAGACAAAATTGATTTGACCACTTCAATTTCTGTCTTTGGCATACATTAGAGTATACAAAGACAGTTTGAGGCAAAAGCAACATCAGTTGTACAAGGGTGCCCTTCATTAGCATTTCCAGACCTACCCCAGTCAGTGTGCCTAGGTCATTGCCACCACAGTGCACAATCATGAGGTCAGGGGGTTGGAGATGCAAAAAGGTTTTAACCAAAGGCATCAATTGGTACCACTTTAATCCGCTCTGTACAATCCATTTAATATCCACATTTTGCAAAGCTAGGTCTTTGTCAAAACCTCTGCGTTCAGCATACCTTTTGCACCAGAAAACATAGCTGTGCCCAACAATCCATACTGTAAGCATCTTCAAGTGATGTCTGGAAGTAATGAAAAGATGTCTGCAGCTGAGGTAGTCAGTTGGTAGAATGAGAGTGTAGGAGAGTAGGATCTGCACTTATGTTGCCCCCACTTTTTTTCTGATGTATACACTGGTTTCTGGCTATAGTCAGGCTGGGTCCCTGCTTATCAGGGCCCCAGTCTCTCTGTTCTCTCTAAACGACTTGGTGTGCATATTAGATGCACTAGTGATTGGATACTCTGGTACCTTATGAGCCCCTTGTATATGGTACCTTAGGTACCTAGGGCATAGGCACTTCACAGGCCTACCAGGGGCTGCAGCATGTATTATGCCACCCCTGGGAAGCATTCACAATCTGACACCACAGGCCTGCTACTGCAGCCTGTGTGAGGTAGTGTTAGCACTCCTCACTGGGATATAGGTTTCTATATCTCACCCTACACACACATATAAACCTATCAGCCACCCCTATGGTAGGCCCTATCAATCCTGAGGGCAGGGTGCTTAGTTTACAATGTGAGGGGGTGCCTCTGCCTGAACAGGGCCCTTCTGCAGCTATCAGAGTCTATTCTCTATGGCTGTTTGTGGATGCGGTTAAACCATATACTCTTAAGTGCATTAAAATGCTAACTTTGGAATGACTGCATCAACACATGTCGTGTTTGGTGTCAAACAACTTGGAATCATGCCCCCACATCAGTCCATGATGTGGGAGCATGATCCCACCCTTCTAGAGGGGACGACATGTAAAACTATAGAAATCCTATAGAGCCCTGCCATCACAAAATGAATGCCACCAGCACAGACACTGGGCTGCCCTCCTGTTGCTGACTGAAACTCACAATGGAGGAAGCCCAAGAAAAGGCATCCTGTCACAGGGAGGTGTCACCACCTTCCAGACAGGATTTAGTGTATTGGGGCTGGGTGGGTGCACTCCTAGAGTGCTTAGAAGTCCTGAACTGGGGGAGCAGTAGGCTCCTCTGGGCATATGCCAGCTCAAACCAGTTCAGGGGCTACCTGTCCCTGCTCTGGCATGAAACTGGACAAAGGGAAGTGGGTGTAACCACCCCCTCCCCTGACCCTCCTAGAGGAGTGGTCATAGAGCTAGTCCCTCCCCTATCTTCACTATTAGATAGCAAAATTTGCCATTGCAGATCAGATAACCCTGGACGATGCTCTACAAAGAAGAATCCTGGCCCTTCGACATTCCACTACCTTTGGAAGGCAGAAGAATCTCACTTGGAGTCAAGAAGTGACTCCCCTGCTTGGCAGGCACCAAAAACCTTAATCAATGGTTGCAAACTTTCCCACTCCCGCCAGAGTTCGAAGTCCCTGCAGCCCCAGAAGTGGATTTCCTGACTTCTCACTGGCCATTGTGAGTCCCCAGCAGAACTGTGGTGAGTGGACCCCACGAGTGACGAGGAACAGCAATACCCGGGGACGGTGCACTATTGTCAAGTGCAAACCCTTCACGACGTTCCACGACCTTGTGCATTGGACCATTTGTGGCCCAAACCTCCAGCAGGTTTTGCATTGAAAATCAGAGGCCTAGCCCATCCCTAGTGACCGTGGGCTCCTGTGAAGCATTTCCTGTTGGGTAATTTCATGGCGTAATTTGAAAGTAGAAGAATGTTTAGTAAATGGAGCGTGGGAAAATTTGTTGATTTTGTCAATTGTCAGAACAGAGATGGAATTGAATTTTTGAAAATTAAATTTGATCAGTTTGAATAAACAGATTGGACATTGTACTGTTCATTTTTTGCTTGTAAAAGACTTGTATGTTCGTAGAAAACAGTTTCCTCTTTCTTTAGTATATGCAGTAACCATTCATAAATTTCAAGGTTTAAGTGTAGACAGTTCTTTGGTAAATATTGGAGGTACATTATTTAAAGAGTGCATGGCCTATTTCACATTGTGTCGAGTAAGAACATTATGTGGTTTGTATTTGATTGATTTTGATGAGAAAAAGATTACTGCTGATGTAAATTGTGTAAGAGAGTACAATCGGTTAAGAAGACATTATGCTCCTAATTTAGGTGACTATCCTGTATACTAGAAACGTGTAGTGTGTCCAAAGCGGAAATATGACAAGTAATCTACAGAAATTCAAAGAAGAAAACTATTCGAGAAAATTATGAAACTGCAAAGAAAATGTAAATGGACCCCGTGTTATCATTTTGTAGGATACTTGTTAGAAAATAGTTCAGGTATCAACTGCTATGCTAATGTAATTGTGAATATTGTCTTTTATCTAGAGGATCTTCATCATGGAATTATGGAAAATCAAGAAAAAAGATTCTGTTCTTTACTACATTATATTTTTCAAAAGTTGGTCACTGCTAGAACTAAAATCCATACTGCTTCTGGCATTTGGCCTCTTTTTGATATATCTACTGGCTCATTGAAATTTACATTGAATATACAACAAGATGCACAAGAATTTCTTATGTTTATGCCTGCAGTATTGAAAGATGGAGGAATAGAAATTGAAAATGTATTTGTACTAAGTTACAGATGGGATCATAAACGTGAAGAGTGTTAATTTTCTTCTACCACTGAAATAGACACTGCGCGAGTCATATACTTGACGATACCAGATTGCAAATCAGTGTCTTTTAACAAATCAGTAAAAACAGCTAATCAAGATATGAAATGTTCTCATTGTAAATCAGAAATGTTGTCAACATTATATATAGAAAGATTTGGAAAATATGTCATTTTAATGCTACAACGTAGTAGGGCATATGTAACAAAATTGGAAACCAAAATTAAAAAGTTTGTGGCAAGTCAAATATCAATATCAGAAAGAATGATGGACCTACTTCAATGTCTAGACACTATACTGTGTATTTAAAGTGCAATAAAGGATGGACACATTGCAATGATGCCCATTTGGAATTCACATGTAGGTTGCCTTACGAATTACCAAATTCATATCTGATATTTTTTATACCAAAGTTTTGAAAACATCATTCAGCCTATTAAGAAGATGTGAACTCGAATTAACACGTTTATTTTGGATATTTTCCTTGCAAAAGATTTGGAAAGATTATTCGGCCTATTGGGAAGATGTGAACAATTAGTGTTTGGATTATTGTGTGTGCTAATTCATATTGCATTTGGAAAATTGTGGTTGAAACAAGTAGTTTTTATGGTTTAGAATCCTGCCGCTTAGTGTGGTTATTTAAATATTGAATTCACTGAATCTTTTTATATAACAGAGAGGCAATCTATGTGGTTTACTTTACTTTGGTTTAAAAAAAGAAAAAAGTACTATATTTGATCCTTATATTATGCGGGACGTAAATCAGAGTGTACATTTTACAAAATTATACTTAGAGAAATAAAAGACTTAATGTAGTTGAAGAATGTAATTTAGAAACTGTAGATAAGTAAACACATAGTTACACATATTATAAATAATGCTCAACTGTGATTTTATTTTCTTAAAATATCCTTGATTGTTTTTTTGCCCCGCTGGTGTATGATGATCTACATTGAAATCACTGTGTATGGTGAAATTCAGTAGAATCTGAGAACAGCAAAAAAGGGAAACTGAAAATGTTATGTAATTCTAAAATTATGTTGTGCTCTTAAAACAAAAATGGTATATTCAATAACAGTTTTTCTTCTTTTTTACAGAAGGTAATTGTGAAATTTGAAATGATTTTAAATTCACTTTACAACAAAACTAATGTAAAACAGTTCCATTGAGTTTTGTATCTACGTTAGTAAAAAAGTAAGAAGAAATAATGTAATAAGCATGATAATATTAAATAATATTTAGAGCCACTTTTACTGCAATCATCCATTCCTTCAAACACATGCACTCATCTATACAGTTAGGCACTATCCCCAAACTCATTCTATTTAGCAAGGCACTATCCATAAACTGGTACAATAACCCAGGTACTACCAATGCACTCATGCAATCACTCACACACTACCCATACACTCATACATGCACACAGGTGCTTCTGCTGCACTCATGCAATCACTCAAGCAGTACCCATGCTGTCTTCCAACCATCCAGGCACTACCCGTGCACTATCTCTGCACTCTTGCAATCACCCAGACACTACCGCATCACTCATGCAATCACCCAGGCACTACCTATGCACTCATGCAATCACCCAGGAATTACATATGCACTCCTCCAATCCCCCAGGTTTTACCCCTGCACTCATGCAATCACCCATGCATTAGCTATGCACTCCTCCAATCACCCAGACACAAGCCTTGCACTCCTCTAATCACCCAGGCAGTATCTATGCACTCCTCCAATCACCCAGGCAAAACCCATGCACTTATATAAAATCACCAAGGCACTACAAATGTGCTCCTTTAATCACCCAGGCACTACCCCTGCATCCATGCAATCACCCGGAACCTACCTATGCACTTATGCAATAACCCACGCCTTACCCCTGCACTCGTGCATTCACCCAGGCACTACTTATGCACTCCTCCAATCACCCAACCAGTACCAATCCACTTATAAAATCATCCAGGCACTACCTATGCACCCCTCTAATCACCCGGGCACTACCCATTCACTTATGCAATCACCCAGGCACTACCCCTGCACTCATGCAATCACCAAGGCACTACCTATGCACTCATGCAAGAACTCAGGCACTACTCTTGCACTCCTCTAATCACCCAGGCACAATACATGTACTCCTCCAATCACCCAGCCAGTACCCATGTTCTTATAAAATCACCTAGGCACTACCTATGCACTCCTCCAATCACCCAGGGAATATCGCTACACTCATGTAACCCCCAAACATTACCTCTGCACTCATACAATTACCCAGACAATACTCATGCACTCCTCCAATCACTTAGACATTATTTCTGCACTCATGCAATCATCCAGGCACTACCTATGTACTCCTCTAATCACCCAGGAACTATCCCTGCACTCAAGCAATCCCAAGGTGTTACTTATAGATTCCTCCAATCACCCAGCCAGTACCCATACACTTATAAAGTCACCCAGGCACTATCTATGCACTCATGCAATCACCCAGGCACTACCCTTGCACTCATGCAATCACCCAGGCACTACCTATGCACTCGTGTTATAACCCAAGCACTACTGTTGCACTCCTCCAATCACCCAAGCACTGTCCACACTCTTCCAATCACCAAGGCATTACTCATGCACTCCTTCAAACAATCAAGCAGTACCCATGCACTCCTCCAATCACCGACACATTATCCCTGCACTCATGCAATCACCCAGGCATTACCCCGGCACTCCTTCAATTGCCCATCCACTATCCATGCACTTATATATTTAACCAGGCACTACCCTTGCACTCTTCCAATCACCCAGGCACTACCCTTGTACTCATGCAATCACCCAGGTACAACCTGTGCACTCATGCAATCACCCAGGCATTATCCAAGCATTTCTTCAATCACCCAGCCACTACCTATACACTTATATAATCAACCAGGCACTACCCTTGCACTCCTTCAATCACCCAGGCACTACCCCTGTACTCATGCAATCACCCAGCCAGTACCCATGCACTTATAAAATAACTCAGGCACCACCCTTGCACTCCTCCAATCACTCAGGCACTACCCCTGTACTCATGCAATCACCCAGCCAGTACCCATGCCCTTATAAAATCACCCAGGCACTACCTATGCACTCCTCCAATAACCCAGGCACTACCATTATACTCATGCAATCACCTAGCCATTACCCCTGCACACATGCAATCACCCAGACATTACCGCTGCACTCATGCAATCACCTTGGGATTACCCATGTACTCTTCCAATCACTCAGGCACTACCCCTGTACTCATTCAATCACCCAGCCAGTACCCATGCCCTTATAAAATCACCCAGACACTACCTACACACCTCTCTATGCACCCAGACACTACCCTTGCACTTATATTCAACCGGGCACTACCCTTGCCCTCATCTGATCACCCAGGCACTACCCTTGCACTCCTCCAATCACCCAAGCACTATCCATTAACTCCTCCAATCACCCAGACATTACCCCTGCACTCATGCAATCATCCATGCATTAGGAATACACTCCTCCAATCACCCAGACATTACCCCTGTACTAATGCATTCCCTCATGCATTAGCTATGCACTCCTCCAATCACCCAGCTACTACCCATGCACTCATATAATCAACCAGGCACTACTCTTGTACTCATGCAATCACCCAGGCATTACCCATGCACTCCTTCAATCACCCAGCCACTACCCATGCACATATATAATAAAACAGGCACTACCCTGCACTCCTCCAATCACCCAGGCACTACCCTTGTACTCATGCAATCACCCAGGCACTATCCCTGCACTCATGCAATCACCCATGTATTAGCTATGCATTCCTTCAATCACCCAGACACTATCCATGCACTTCTCCAATCATACAGACAGTATCCATGCAGTCCTCCAATCACCCAGGCAGTACCCATGTACTTACATAATCACCCAGGCACTACCTATGCACTCATGCATTCACCCAGGCACTACCCTTGTACTCATGCAATCACCCAGGCACTACCTATGCAGTCATGCAATAACCCAGGCACTACCCTTGCACTCCTCCAATCACCTAAGCACTATCCATCCACTCCCACAATCACCCAGACATTACCCCTGCACTCATGCAATCACCCATGCATTAGCTATGCACTTCTCCAATCACCCAGACATTACCCCTGCACTCATGCAATCACCCATGCATTAGCTATGCACTCCTCCAATCACCCAGACATTACCCCTGCACTAATGCAATCACCCATGCATTAGCTATGCACTCCTTCAATCACCCAGACATTCCACCTGCACTAATGCAATCACCCAGGCATTACTCATGCACTCCTTCATTTACCCAGCCACTACCCATGCACTTATATAATCAACGAGTCACTACCCTTCACTCCACCAATCACCCAGGCACTACCCTTGTACACATGCAATTACCCAGGCACTACCTATGCAGTCATGCAATAACCCAGGACCTCCCCTTGCACTCCTACAATCACCCAAGCACTATCCATGCGCTCCTCCAATCACAAAGGCACTACCCTTGCACTCCTACAATCACCCAGGCACTATCCATGCATTCCTTAAATCACCCAGCCAGTACCCATGCACTGATGATGCTGTTCCTGAGATACGGAGTACCCTCCTCATCTCAAACTGACTTTATGTGCAGCTGTAGCTTTTTGTACTTTACGAATAAACAAGCTTTATAGAAATTATTTGGCACCCTTTGGCTGCACGACCAGCAACCTATTTGGGTACTCACAGGTTTTATGATGACTTCATAATTACTGAACTATAAACATCGTGAGTTTGATCATCTTAGTCATTTTTCTGTGTGTACCCTGAGGAAGTCTTGGGTGAATGCCCGCATAAGACAAAACACGTGTTGGCTCAGTGCTTTTTGTGTGTTGGAAAAGACAAGGAAAATTAGAACGGAAGCATTTACTTGAAAAGATTGGACACAAATAAACAACTAGAAAAACACTGGAGAAGAACACTGTGTGGATTAAAATTATTTTCGGGTTAATATATGAGTTTTTCTCAGGACATTGAGTTTGTTTTTCGCTTATGCAATAACCCACGCACTACCCATACACTTCTCCAATCACTGTGGCACTACACATGCACTCATACAATCACCCAGGCATTACCTATGCACTCCTTCAATCGCTCAGGCACTATCTATGCACTCCTCTAATCACACAGGCACTACCCCTGCACTCATGCAATCACCCAACCAGTACCCATGCACTCTTGCAATCTCCCAGGCATTACCCATGTACTCATGCAATCACTCAGGTAGTACACATGCACTTCTCAAATCACCTAGGCACTACACATGCACTACCCATGCACTTCTCCATATATAACAATTGCCACAATTCATACAATGCATACAAATGTATCTATTTTTAACCAAATAGGGTGTCCTAATAAGAACCATTTTTTTTCTTTTATAATTGTTTTGTATTTTTTCAACTCTTTTTTGTATTTTTCAGTTGTTTTTTAAAAAAAATGAAAAAATTAACAGAATGAATTGTGAAAACTTTGGAAACATAATGTAATTAGAAAATCATTGCAAAAAAAAATAAAAAAAAATAACAATGGTGGTTTTTAACAGCAACCATAATAGCATCCACCGATTGCTCTCCATAACAAAGAACGTTTTAACACTTTATACAACACTGCTCTACTCCAGAAAATTCAGGGAGAATAAGGGGTCTGGCAGTAGTGGAAGAACCAGATGAAGTGCTTGGCCCTGCAACTTCGTCTTGAGTTGCCAGTCTTTGTAGGTCTTAACGATGTTGTTCTCTCGCTAGACGTGGTGGATGCATAGTTTGGAGGTGTTTGAGCATCGAAGATGTCCAACACAAATATTTCTTGTCCGATCCACATGAGAGGACCTTTTCGTAAATTGTGCACATGACCTTATGTGCCCTCACTTTCTTCTCCCCAGCAAGAATGGAGAAAAAGGCCCATACAATACTTTCATACCTTTGTTTGACAGGTTCTTCCAACTCTTCTTCTTCTGGAGGAAGCTGTTGTGCAGGATTAGAAGAAGCCATTATATCTTGATGTGAAAAAAACACCCCAAAAATTCAGAAAAGAGAGAGAAAAAACAAGAGCTGTTTCTCTGTAGATGCTGTTAAAAGAATGAAAAAATTGAGTGGGGTCCCGCAAGTTCTAGAATCAAAATCTTCTTAACTAATTAAATGCTTTCTTTTGAAGTCACATAGGATTCACGCACCGGGTGCGCAAGCGCCGCGCACCTGGCGCGCAGCCGACACGCACCTGACGTGATTCCCGAAAACTTTATTTAACAATAATTTATCTTTATTCCAGTTACAAATATATGACATTTCCAATTATGTAAAATAATCTCTTTGTATAATATATACAATAAAGTTATATACATATACTTTTTAATTAAAATAGTTTACGGTGGATTTGCGCACCTTCTGTGACCCCCTTAACTATGTAAGTGACCAAGAACCGTCCACCCTTCGCATACCCTAGGCATATCGTAGATGACTTAACCAATATGGTGGCAACATTCTTGGATCCACACACCCACCATGTCTGGTACACGATCGGTAAGCGAATCCACTCTTAAAAAAAAGAAAAGAAATGTAAATGCATATTTCAGAAAGTAGAAAACATCCCATTATTTTATTAAAGTTTAAACATTTTGAAAAAGCATTTTTGGGGCATTATAATTAGAAATTAGCATTTAACAAACCTTTGAAATTCACTGAAAAATATAGGTTTCAGGGAGGGTATAGATAGAAATTAGCATTTAAAAAACCTTTGAAATTCACTGAAAAAACCATAGGTTTCAGGGAGGTTTTAGTTAGAAATTAGCATTTAAAAAACCTTTGAAATTCACTGAAAAAACCATAGGTTTCAGGGACGTTATAGTTAGAAATTAGCATTTAAAAAACCTTTAAAATTCTCAGAAAAAAATGTAGGTTTCAGGGACATTACAGTTAGAAATCAGCATTCAAACACCCTTTGAAATTCACTGAAAACACTACAGGTTTCAGAGACATTTCACTCGTACAAAACCAGAAAAATACAGCCATTATAGTTAGTTGAGCTAACTATAACTTGCGCCCCCGCTTCCCGTCCTTCTCCTTCTGAATCCTAGCAGCCTGAATAGAGAACTTATCAAGGGGAACTTAATAAATTAAGAAATACTGACAATGATGAATTTAGAACTTGGAGATTAAAATCGTTATAAGAATTATTTTTGTGGAAGTACAAGTGCCAACTTTAGAAGATGAAAAAAGAATAGCAAAATCAAGAGACTATAAAAGCCCTGAAGAAGCGCAGCGGAACACGAAACACGTGTTGGTTTTGTACAGACTGCGGCTATGTTTTGACTCCTTAAGAAAAAATAACAACAAAAAGAAATGAGCTAAGATTTGGTTTTTATTGATGTTTTAAGTGTGTATATCTCAGTGATAGTTTTTGATATACTAATATAAAGAATACTGGTGGGGACCAGTATCTGAGATACGTGAAGCGCTGGGCACCCACAGTGTGTTTTGTATATATAAAATAGTTTTTTTACCAGTAGGTATATAGTTAAGACCATGTTTCCATAGGAAACACGTTTTTTGACTGGCCTAAAACTTTAACCTCATTTTGATGAATCTTCATGAAATTTTCCCCAAAAAGTGCTCTGGTGAATCTTGTTGCACATGGAAAGTTTTGAGGTGATTCAGGAAGTGGTGCATGAGAAAAATGGGTTAAAAAAAGGGTGCACTTGCAATGTTAATTCTCAGAGGACCTATCAACACATCTACAGCCTGAACCGATGGATGGATTACACCCAATTTGATAGAAAGGTAGATTTGGTTATGCAGACTGTGTTTTTTGTTATTTTGGGAAAATCCATTCAGTAGTTTTTAATAAATTTAAGAAGAAAAAGTTAGGGATATCTGGCAGAGGATATTTTGCGGTGACACCGTGATTAATTGTAAAAAAAGATGAACTTGTGCAGGGAAATGCAGAGCTCTGATTGGCTGCCAACACTTTAACCTGGAAGTCTTGGCAGCCATCCTGGGACTCACTTTAGGGGGTTCCAAGAATAAAAAGTGCAACTATTTGAAAATTCTCTGCAAAAAAAAAACCTAATGCAGGCTCCTGTTTAAATGAAGCCCCCCGTGAGGCCAGGTCGAGGGGGCATATAATGAAAATAGGAGGGAGGCACACCATGCCCCCTACTAGGGTTTATTGAAGCCCCGGGGACTGCCACCTCCTGGGGGCTTTATTTAAATTGAATGTGAGGGCCGCTGGAACCCCTCGCAGGCCCAGGTACTGCCACCTCCCTGAGGCGTAACTGAAATTTAATGCAGGGGGTGTGAGCGGACCCCCTGCAATCCCGGGGACCACCACCACCCCGGGGCTAACTTAAATTGAATGCGGGGACCATGAGGACCCCCCGCAGCCCAGAGGCTCCCCTACCTCACTGGGGCACTTTAAGATATATGTGTAGGCAGACCATTTGGCCTGCCCACGCCCTGGGGACCACCTCCTCCCCGGGACGAAATTGAAGAAAGGAGGGGGCCCCCTCCTGGAGCCATAAATGACCCTGGGGACCACCACCCCCAAGGGCCGGCTCCTGCTATGTCCTGGGGTGACCACACCCAGGGCATATAAGGTTTCTGTTGTTGGCCAGAGCTTTATTGCTCCTGGCAAACAAAGCTTCTAACAAGAGAGAGCATGAGAAATGCTCTTACTTGTTAGAAGTGGAGAAAAATTGCTTTTATACAGAGGGAGCTGCCTTTTCAGCAGCTCCTTATGTCTAAAAGTTATGTGGGCTGCTGAAGGTGGAGGGGAGCCAACAGGGACGGGCCTTCAGGCTCCTTCCGCAGTCCCCAACAAAAGTGACGGACCCCCAGGACTGAATTCGACCCCGTCCTCCTATTTAAAAAATATGAGACCTTACCCTGGAGGATGGTTCCCCAGGCCGAAATCTGTCCAGGGGGGGCCCCCTTCCTTAATATTTTAAAAAAAGATAAAATAAGAAAGCAGGCCCGAGGGAAGGGGTCCCAGGGGCTGAAATCCGCCTGGGAGGAGTCCGTTCCTTGCATCCCATACACTGTTATATACTAAAGCAGTGTTCCATGTGATGGGTTGACCCATATATTCCCATTACATCCCTTCTTCGTGCTATAGCAACTTATTTCAATGAGTATTGGGGAATTTTTAAAGCATTACCATATATAACTCATCAGTCCCAAAGTCATAGCCCTAAATATAAAGAATCAAATTGTTTAGATTAGTTATTTTCAATAATGTCTATTGAAGTGCGACCAGTTTGTAATAAACACCACCTAAACCCTTTTGAGGTGTGCATGTTTTTACCTCTTCTACCTTTATTTCTTCATACCCTCACCACAATTACTCTGTCCATGCTTTACTATGCCCATCTATCCATCACAGTAAAATGACCTTTAACGGGTTGTCGTATATATTCCATCTTAATTTCACCTCATCGCCTATATCTAATTTCAATTAAATCACATATTTATTTAAAACAAGATATCATACTCTAACATTAACTGCAAACCTTAATGAAATTGACTTATTTACAATATTTAGTGCTTAGTAGTTCTCTCAAATCTATGCAATTTAAAAATTGATTGCCCATTGAAACCCTAAGGCTACCCCTACACTATTCCGTTTCCACTCCAATAACCTGTAACATGTTAAATCAACGTCTATTAAATTAAACGTTATTCCATATTCTAATGCCAAGTCTATTTAAATTAAACACACATTTTAAACTGTATCTTGGTAAAATATTTTATTATCATGTCTATTCCTTGCATTAAATGTAATTGAACTACAAGCAATCAAACAGGAATAAAAACAAAACAATTGCCTCTTCAAGTCACAGAGTATGATGGGGAAAGGGACGCTGAAAACGTAACCCACTGCATTCTTTCACTTGTGCTTTGTTGAACGTGCTTTGCTTTTTTTTTATCCTGCTGTAATTTGTGTGACCTTTTGACTGTGAACTTTTCCAAGCGCATTCTGCAATGTGCAATGTGCAATTTGCCATTTTAAAGTGAAATCATGGCATTTTACGAATTGGCTTATGTTTTTAAATGATTTCTCCAAGAACACCCTGCTCCCAAGAGCGCCCCACTTTGTAAAAATGATGTTCAGGTTAGTGTGAACATTATTTCTGTTTTGAGGTAGCAGTTTGTGCTGACGGCTTTCTTATTTGTGATCTTTGAGATGGAGCAGACTAATCCCCAATGAGGATCATAGATTGCTATTGTAAAAGTAATGCCTCAAACCTCAAGCACTATCTTCAACAGTATGGTATGTGTGGTACCAGCCACACTAGATAACAAAAACAGAGACCAGATAATAATCAGGGTGCAGGCAATTGGGACCTTACTTGCAGCACACTTCAATTACTTTTTAAACATGGAACCACTTTTTTTACTGTCTATGTCTTCATAAGCTAAAGCATGGGAAGATAATGTGATGTGCCAATAATCCCACGATTCGGTCACGTGTCTAAGCTCCAGTGAGACTGTAGGTTTCCAGGTTCCTAGCAGTGGTGTAATGAAATTTGACTAGGCCCCACTGCAGAGTAAATAGAGGGGGCCCCTAAAGGACATGGAGGGGGCCCCTCTCCCAGGCTCACCACCTACTACTTTTGCTGAGGGGGCTCCACCGCACCACTGGGGCTGCAGGGGCTTATGGTACACCACTGGTTCCTTGATCAGCATTTCAGCCAGAGGACTACATCTCTTCCTTGTTTCAATTATATGTACAGAACAATACTTTATCATTGTTTGTCTGATGGACGGTTATGATATTGAGCATGCAACTAGAATTCTGCTAAAACTCTTGGGGATTGCAGGGTGGTGCATCACTTTTTTGGAAGCAATGGCACGCGGTGCGCCTGCCCATATTCACAAGGCCACGTAAAGCCATCCCGCATTGCTTTTCATTGCCTTATAAATATGGCCCACTTTCGCACATTACTCTGAGAGAAAGGGGGCGTTCCACGAGTGTTTCTCTGGGTGTCCCCATACAACATCCATGGAGCCGGATGCATTTCTGGATTTACAAGTTTTGTAAACCTGGAAATGTGTCAGATTCCTACACCTCCCCAGGGGAGGCATAATGGAGGCGCAATCGGGATAAATACCTTTATTCTGCATTCTGCAGCACACAAAGAATAAGGGAAACACCCTTTGTGATTGTTTTCTGCAGGAAGGCGTCTCTTCCTGCACAAAAACAATCACCCCTACGATTGCGCGCTGGAGTGGGGGTAAAGGACAGGAATGCACCGTATTCCTGTCCTTTTCTTTTAATGCATGGCAGTGCAGCAGGAAGACATGCTGAACTGCCATGCATCAAAATATTATAAATGAGGCCCATTCTTTTTAAGGTAATATACACTGGTGCAGAAAAAGGGCTTATGTATTTGTGTCATTTTTGTCACTTGTTTAAAAGGATATTAAATGAACATTATTAGAATTATGGTAAAGCATAGAGCAACATGTGATCGTATTTGTCAGACCTGGCATCCTGGGAGTGGGTTTCTCCCGTATTTTTGCCTTTGCCTTCTGTGTTTTTACTGTGTGTTGGACTTTGTTTTTGCTGGTCTAGATGCTTTGGGAACTTTGCCACTGCTGCTCAGTGCCAAAGTGCAGGTGCTCCCTCTGTAAATGGTGTTTATGGACTGGTGATTCCATGATTGGCATACTTGCTTTACTGGTAAGTCCCTAGTACACTGCACTGTGTGTGCCCAGGGCCTGTAAATGAAATGTTGCTAGTGGGCCTGCAGCACTGATTGTGCCACCCACATAAGCAGTCTTTCAAAGGTAACTCAGACCTGCCAGTGCACTGATTGTGTGCAGTCTAGTACTGCCATGTCGACTTGGCAAGTACACCCACTTGCCAGGCCCCAACCTTCTCTTTTATTATCTGTGAATCACCCCTAAGGTACGCCCAAGGTACCCCTGTGGGCAGGGTGCAGTGCATGCGCAAGGTAGGACATGCCATGATGTGTGTGGCATATACTGATAATGAAAACTGCCAATTTTGTTTTTCACTATTGAAAGGGCTATCTGTCCCATAGGTAGAATGGGGAGTTTACCTATAATATTTTATAAGTACAACTGCCCATGGGAACAAGATGGGAAAATAGTGTTTAGTATGCCTGAACTCGGAATATAAATATGCATCTTTCAGTGAGGATACATTCTGTGTTTGAACGTACCACTTTTAGAAAGTAGGGGGCAGATTTATGTTTCCTGGCGCATCCTTGCAAATCAGCAGGGATGCGCCAGGAAAGATGCGTCACGCAAGTTTACCCTTGTGCCACCACAGATGCGCCGCATTTATAATGCAGCGCATCATGGCGCAAGGATAAACAGATGCGTGACGCATCTGATGGCATAAGGGCGGCGCATTGCTGGAGTCGTGTCGCAAGCACGACGCAACTCCAGCAATGCTCCGGGGCTGCCCGTACCGAACATGCTGCGTCATGCCTTACGCCTGCTTCATGCAGGCGCAGGGTTTTGACGCAGCAGCGTCGGAAAAGTGACTCAGTGAAATCTTGTAGATTTCACTGCGTCACTTTTCCGAGGCTTTTTCCGACGGAACGCCCACCCTGCATACATTAAACCTGACGCAGGTTTAATGTAGCTCAGGGCTTTACAACGTAACGCATCTCCCTAGATGCGTCACGTTGTAAATAAGGCACAACATGGCGCATGGTTTACGCCGCCGCTGCGTCACAGAAGTGACGCAACGGCGGCGTAAATGTCTCGCAAGGGGCTTGTAAATCTGCCCCTAGGTATTTTCTTGCTTAGCCATCCTGTGTACCTCTGCTAGGTTTGTGTAGTGACTGTCTGGCTTTGGAGTAGAAGGGGCTGGGGATATGCATTCGGTTCAGATAGCCATATGGGGGGGTGAGGTATGTCCTGCCTTTCCAGGGTGAGTCAGGGCTGGGACGAATAGACTGGGCTTCATTCAGCGTAGGGGGAGGAGATTATTTTTAACTCATAATGTGCCTGATCTGCCTTGGACAATGCTGTCTCCACCACCTGCCAGGAAGCTGCACATGAGAGTACAAAACTGGTTTGGGCTGGGGGGCAAAGAGCCTCTCTGCTACCAGATAGCAAAGGATTTTGTGCTGTACAAAGTGGAGCCCAGACCCCAGACTTTTAGATTACTTCTGGGATTCAAGAGGAACCTTTGCCAAGGAGAAGAGCTGGAGAAACTGAGAAAAAGTACTGCCCCTTTGCTGTGTGCTGTCTGGTTTTGTCCTGCAGTGGCTGTTTCTGCCAAGGAAAGGGCAAGGACTTTGCTGTATGCTGTGTCCCCTGCTTGACGAAGATCTCCAAGGGCTTAAAGTAGAGCTTGCTTCCTGTTTTGAAGTCTCAGGGACACAAAGACTTCACCCACAGTCCCTGCTGAACTCCTTTGCTGGGTGTTCTGACCTCTCAAGAGGTGGCTGTCAGTGCTCTCGGCCTCCAGAGGTTGTTTTTGGGGCTGGGTACAGCAAAAAACTAAAGAACTGTGAAAATCAACTCATCGCCTGGTTCTGATGCATCGCAGTGGTGAGAGAAGAATTTTATACATCCTTACAGCTGAAGAATAAACGCAGCGCCTGCCCACGGCTGATGTGTCTACCATGCGGTGAGTCCTGTGCACCGATATCTCACGTCCAAGATCACCGCACTGACTCTAATGCAGGCCCTACTGTGTAAGAACCGACACACTGAAGGGACATGGCTGGAATCATCGCAGTGCATCTCGAATCTTCATGCATCGCATCATCCCTGATCATCAAGCATTGGATCGAGGCATCAGGGCTGTCGCATCACTGGGGGATGCAGTAATAAACCGATGGTTCACCTCCACATGCAGTAAGAAACTGACGCATCACCTCCTCTCCGGTAAGGAACCCAGGCATCACCTCCCCTGCGCAACAGTAAGGAACCTATGCATCACCCCCTACGGAACAGGGAACCGACGCATTACCTTCCCTGCAAACCTTTTTTCTTGTGTTTTTGACGCATCCAAGGTACTTTGTGTTGAAAGTATCGCATACATCATTTTCTATGAACAGAACTATTTCTACATTTAAAAGTCACATTTTGATAACTTAATTGTGGAAATTTGTCATTTTGGTCTTGTGTGGTTTAGATAAAGATTACTTATTTTTCTTAACTGGAGTGTTGTCTATTTGTAGTGTTTTCAGGGTATTACTGTATGTATGCACAATTGCTTTACACACTGCCTGTCTGCTCATGCCAAGGTACCAAGGGGGTGAGCAGAGGTTATTTTAAAAGTGTATCCCCCTTACCCTGACTAGGAAGAAGGGTCCCTACTTGGCCAAAGGTGCAAACCATTGCTAACTAGAGACCCCCATTTCTAACAGCATTATTGTTGGTGTTCAGAACGCAATTTAAGAAAACACATTTCTCTACTTCCTTAAAGTGCAAAATTGAAAGAGCTTGAGGAAAAAATAAGCTTATTACATGATTAGTACATAGGTAGAGCAAACTATTTTTTTCTAGACTTAATTTTCTGTTAAAGACTATCACATGGATTTATGGATTTATTTATTTTTTGTTCAGTTAGTTAAAACCATAACAATATTACAAACACTAATTTTAAAAAAGAGCAAACACACACACACTCAGGAAATTATATGTAAAAAAGTGTGGTATATATGCAATTGTAAATGATTTCTAGTCATAACTAGTGTAATGCACGATTGTGTTGCTTGTGTATTATGGAACTGAGAAAAGTAGATGTGTCCTGTATTTTACACCGCTGGAAACTTTCTCAGACAAAGCCCACCAAGTGATTCAGTTATTAGAGCACATTTACCATGGTGCCCCCCTTACTCCGAGGAATCAATACTCAAGTTATTTAATAAGGAATTGGCTCACACCAATAATGCAGTCTATCAGTTTGTCTTTGATTCCCACCAGGCGTCACCAATCCGACTCTTTACCTCATGTGTACCAAGTTCTCATCCTGAAATTGCCTATAAATGTCATATTTTCAGAACTGTATCCTCCTTTGACTGAGCTGCTGAGAGTGGCATTTAATTGCTACCTTCAACACCTCTAAGTAGTTTGAGAGCCTGCTGTCCTATTCACATACTGTTTGAACAATTATACTGCTAATTTGACTCAGTGATTTGGCCTTAAACTCTATCCACACCACAGCGTACAGCATGTTCTGTTACTAAGAATTCCAGTCTATGGACGTGTGTGCGCCAGATGTCCTGTGAATCCCATGAAAATTAATATTTGCAGCCGGTGTTAGAACTACCTTCTACTAATTCTTCTGCTTATTTTTAAGGCCCTGCCTATGAGGTTTTCAGGCCCTGACTATGAGGTTTTTACAACAAGAAAGAGTTGAAACGTGCTGCTGTAATCAATAGGAACATATCTGAAACATTAGGAATGAATGTGAGGAGCAGGAAGCTTGGCCTGTGACTTTACCACAGACACTTCAATAGTTCAAAAAAAAATTAAAAGAACGAAATGTATTTAAATGCATCTATAAAGAATGCTACCAGGCTTTTTAAAGTCCTGCAGCAAAATGTCACAAAAAACAGACTACAGCACTTTTCTGGTAAAACTGCCACACCATATCAAGGTGAATCTGTGAAGGGTTACTACCAAGAAAGGAATAATGAAAATAATAATCAAATATACCTGGGAAATAAGTAAGAATGTTTTTACCCTCATGTTATTCCTTATTTTTTTCCAATAATAACATCTATATTGTGGTAAAATTTACAGAATTCATTATAAATGAACACATGAATGAAAATATAAAGAAATATATAATTTATCCACAAAAAAGTCAAACAATTTGTTTCTTTGCAGGACTAATGTGAATTTTGTAAGGCTGTCTAAAACCTGAAGTGCTTCCATTGATGTTTTGGAGTTTTACTGACTGAAAGTCAGTTTTCTAATTTGGAGTATCTAGGAATTCAAACCATCTAGAAAGTGAAATGTACTGGAATTATAGTTTGAAGTCATGCCAAAAGTCATTTTTATACCAAAATGTCTGTACCACTGAGCAAGGAGCCACAGAGGGAGAGGAGGGGTGTTTGGCACATGTGATGTGGAGTATGGAAGAATATCTGTCACCCACCGAGGTCACGAGAAATGTACCCCCCCTCCAAAAAGGAGTTACACAGTCCCAATTATCCTGCCTCCCTCACAAGATAGGTTGTATGTTCAAGGATTTGAGGGGTACCATATGTAAATTTACCAGAATAACCAGTCCATATTCCATGTACCTTTGCAAAACATGGTGGAGGATCCGTCACTGTAAATGAGGCTATTAAGCTACAGCGTTTGGGAGATTGTAACAACTTGCCTGGTGAGGAGGAGAGTGAGGATGCATTCCCTCCTAACGTCTCTCCACTCCTCTATTTTCTCCTCACCCACAGCCACATCTACGGGATACTGGAAATAGAGGAGAGGCGAGACATAAGGGGGGAATGCATCCTCACTCTCTTCCTAACCCTCGACCCGACCAGGCAAGTCATGACACACCCAATCCCCAGACAGTTCCCAATCGGGGAACTGCGAAACCCAAAAAAGGAAGTCGGCATTCCCATTCTCGGCACCCTTTCTATGCCGCAATTCGAAGGCAAAGGGCTGCAAAGACAAAAACCATCTCAAGATGTGGGGTTGCTCCCCTTGTTGCGGCTCATCCATGGCAGGGGTTTATTGTCAGTTTACAAGGTAAACGGGGATCCCTCCAGATAACATCGCAATTTGTCCACAGCCCACTTGATGGCCAAACACTCCTTTTCAATTATAGGATACCTCTGTTCATGGGGTACAGTTTCCGGCTGATGAATACCACAGGGAGCTTGACACGGTTTTTAGAAAGCTGTGATAGAACGGCACCTAAACCGGATTCAGAGGCATCCACTGGGAGGATAAAAGGTTCTGAGAAATTGGGCGAGATCTGGACAAGACTGGAAGAAAGAGCCTGTTTTAGTTCTTGAAAGGCTTGTTGGGCTCGAGGAGGGGGACAAAGGAACTCCTCGGCCCTCACATCTTTTTTCAAGAGGTCTGTCAGGGGGATGCTATTTCAGAGTATTTCAGGATGAACCTACGGTAGTACCCCAATAACCCCAGGAACGCCCTGACCTCTCTTTTTGTTGTAGGGATAGGAGTGCTGATAATAGCCTTCACTTCGATGATCCCATTTCCTAGGAGATACCCCAAGCATCTGACCTTCTGGAACCCCATTTTAGATTTCTTTGCATTTACGTGGAGTCCAGACGTCTTAAGGGCCTGGAAAACCTTTTGGCAATGGAATAGATGTTTGTCCCAGCTGGGACTGTACATCACTATATTGTCTAAGTTGGTAGAGGAATACGCCTGGTGCCCCTGCAGCACTGTGTTCATAAGCCCCTGAAAGGTATCCGGGGCACCATGTAAGCCAAAGGGCAATACAGTGAATTCATACAGTCCCGTCGGGGTGGGAAAAGCTATTTTTTCTTGATCTTGTGGATGAAGGGGGACTTGCCAATAACCCTTCGAGAGATCAAGTGTGGTGATATATTGGGCTTCTCCTAGTTTCTCAATCAATTCATCTATTCGAGGGAGGGGAAAGGAATCGAACTGCGGGATGACATTGACAGCCCTGAAGTCAATGCAAAACTGAATCGATTCATCCGGTTTTTGTACCAGGACCATGGAAAGGATCAGATGCTTTGGGAGGGTTTGATGACCCCCATTTTCAACATGCTTTCTATTTCATTCCATATTGCTTCTCAAGGGGCTGCTGGTATGCGGTAAGGGCATTGTTTCACCACCTTCCCGGGAGCAGAAATGATGGAGTCCTCCACTATCGTGGTTTTCCCTGGTAGATCAGAAAAGAGGGGGGGAAAGAGACCAATACCTCCTGTAGGGCGGTCTTCTGACTTTCGGTTAGGGTGTCATTGACAACTAATTGGTTTAGGGTGGACATGCTTCTTTCTGGTCTGGGACAATCAGATGATTGCTCTTCGGAGGAAGCCCTAACCATTTCTTAAGAGGTTGATGTAAAAGATATGGATTTTTTGGGGCTAAGTTGAAGGCGATAGGTAGTCAGTCCAATCTTCTCGACTATTTCATAAAGACCCTTCCATTCTGATCTAGTCTTTGGTAGGGAGGATGGTAAAAGTACCAGCACCCAGTTGTGTACATTAAGGTGATGCAACTTCTTTTCCCTATCATAGAAGGTCTACTGACGAGCCTGTGCCTTCTCTAGGTTGACCTGCGCGAACTCCCGCAGTTTGTGGATACGAGACCTTAAGCCCTGGGTATATTCAAAAAGGGTTTTGCACTCTTCTGTTTTTTCTTGTTCCCAGGCCTCTTTTGTCATTTCCAACAGGGTACAGCGTTGTCTCCCATAGAGGAGTTCAAAGGGGGAACATCCAAGACTGCTCTGTTTCTGACACCTGATGATAAAGAGGGCCAAGGGAAGGAGCATATCCCAGTCCTTACCCTCTACCGTCATCATCTTTTTCAATGTCAACTTGAGCGTGGCATTGTACCTCTCACATAAGCCATCCGTCTGGGGTTGATAAACCGAGGTCTTGATGTGAGAGATATTCAGGGACTTGCAGACTTGCCCCATCAGGCAAGAGACAAACAGGGTGCCTTGGTGGGTCAGGATTTCCTGTGGAAACCTGACATTGGAAAACAGCTCTAACAGTTTGTCACTGATGTTTTAGGTGGTAGGTGCCCTTAGGGGAAAGGCTTCTGGATAACGGGTAGTATAATCTATTATGTCTATGGCATATTGGTTTCCTCTCTTGGACTTCGGGAGAGGCCCAATAAGGTATTCCTTCTCTTTCAAAGAGTTTTCCAATTATTGGGAGGGGTTGTAGTGGAACAGCCGGAGGTCTGTAAGGGTTCTTTTTCTGGCATATCTCCTGGCAGTATGTGGTTATGTGAGCAAATATACCTGGCCAATAAAAGTGCTCTAAAATGTTTTGGTTAGTTTTCTGGGCTCCCTGTGTCCTGCTAGTAAGTGGGAATGTGCAAAGAAAAACACCTGATCCCAAAACCTCTGGGGTATCAGCAACTGAGGAGGGTTAGAGGACTTCCTCAATCTATACAGCAGTCCGTTCTTCACAATGAAGGAAGGATAAGAGCTGTTGGGAGAAGCGGGGTCGGTAGCTTGTTACCATGCAACTTGGAGGGTGGGGTCGTGGGCCAGTATGTATCTGAAATTTTTGTCACTAAGCCAGGGAGCCTGCATGAGGAGGATAAAGGACCCAGAGGCTTGTTCCTGTGAGATTGCTATTTTCCTTCTGAGAAGACCCAAGAACTCTGGGTTGTCTAACCACAGTATCAACTTCTCAGATAGGGTAGATAACACTTCCACTCTGACTTGTAAGCTCTTCCCATCGGGCAACTGCACGGGCACCGAGGCTACAGGGTAGTTTCTGATGTCCCCATGAACGCATCATATAGGTACATGTTTGCTTTCTTGGTTCTGTTCTTGACTCACTAGGGCCCTCTGTATAACAATCTGGCGGCAGCCTGAGTCTAATAAGGTTTTTACCTGACCCCCATTTACCACTAGACTTACCTTAAAACAGAAGTCTAGTTCTTCTGTATAAAAGACAGTTTTGGAGAGGCAGCTGACGTTCATCGGTTCCTCACTTGGTTTCTTGTGGGGACAGTACCGGGCTATGTGTCCCCAGTCCCCGCAGTCAAAACACTGGGGTCCTCTTGAAGGGACAGGTTCTGGTCTAGGGACTTAAATCCTTGCTGGGTCAGTTGCGTGTTTCACAAGTTTTTTTTCTGCTTTTACTAATCCTGCCATGGAGCGTGAAGGCGTATAATTTTCCCTGGGAATGGATCTGCGTTGTGCTCTGGAGTATGTGGTTGCCATTTTCACGGCCTGTTCAACAGTGGGCCGAGTGCGATGTCTTAGCCAACGTTGGGCTGAAATGGGTAGAGCCTTCATATATTGTTCTAGGTAAATCAACAACATGATTTCCTCTTTGGTGTTTTCTTAGTGTTTTAGCCATGTATCCGCTGCTGCCTTTAATTTAAAGAACAAGTTTTTTGGATTGTCCCCGGGTGACCCCCTTTCCTTCCTAAATCTCACTCAATAGGCTTCTGAGTCAATACCCAAGTGGTCCAATATTATTTCCTTGATGTCTTTATATGGGGTATTTCCTGAGGCATTGGCAACTTGATGGACAGCTTGGGCTTCCCCAGATTACAAGGGAGCCGGAAAGAAAGGCCACTTCGGTCCCGGTCATCCAGAAGCCTTAGCTGCTCTCTCAAAGTTCAGCAGGAAGATACTTCTATAACACTATGTTGGGATAACCCATCTGGTTTCCCTGTCGAGTTGGTATGCGTGAAGCCACCCTAACCTGGTCTTCAAAAGCTTTGCGGATACATTCCAATTACTGGGCTATGGTGTCCTTAAACAGGTTTCGGTCCACCTGGGCGGATGTCATCTGCCTTTCCAATGCCCATTCTAACTTCTCCTGTCCTCTGATTAATTGTTGTATCAAGGTCTCCATATTACTTCTCTATGTGCCCCCATTCTCTACCACGTGTGGCACCTGAAGGATGACAAGGAGAGGTAGAGGGGCTAAAAACAAATCTTTATTGTTCCACAACTTATAACGTGCAATCTCTATCGCTGGCTGTTCTGTCTTTTGGTGTGGGGAGCTTTGGTCCTTTCTGTTCAACTCGAGGGAGGTGATCGGTCCCTTGAAAAAAAAGTAACAGGGAGAGACTCTTTAGGAAAACCTGTCCATGAGTGCGAGCATTTTGAGGGATCACAGAGTGGGGGTTAAAAAAGAAAACACACCTGGTTTCGCCGCCATCAGTGTCGCACTTTACCTAAAGATACCGCGCCGACCTGTTCAAAGCCATGCACGCTGCTGCTGTTCTGTAAAGCACCTTCAACCCCCTCCCTTCTCCACCTCAGATGCCCTAGCATCTGAAAAGCCCTTATGAAACAGTCCCCTGAGGTGGCCAAGTACCTCAGTAAGTCACGCTCCTCCAGGAATGCAGCTGGGACTCTTGTGTTGCCGGGTTGGGTCCGGCTCACTTCTTGGTGCTTCAGGAGGAACACTCGGTCCAACGTCCCATGCTGGAGTCTTCCCTGCTGCTGGGCATGCGATGTTTACATCCGTCCTACTACCGATCCTGGGATTGGTCGCGTTGTGGATGCTTGTGCTCCTCTGGTCGTCCGTGCTGGAGTACTCATCTGTAATCGGTATGATGTATTTCTGAGGAGTGAAGCTGGATATGAAGTCCTTTGCAGGGTCTTCTGTGCTTCCGATTGGCCCATGTGACCCTGTCATGTGGGACGTCTCAGAATCCAGGAAGTCGAGTTGCTTAAAGGCATCGTCCACCTCAGCTACAGCCACATCTAGGGGAGACTGGAAATAGAGGAGAGGAGAGACATAAGGAGGGAATGCATCATCACTCTCCTCCTCACCATCGACACGACCAGGAAAGTCATGACAGAGATTTATCATTACGCCATGGCAAACCTGATGGAATTGGAGGTGCCTCCAACATCATAGAAAAATTGGGCAGCTTCCGGGACATGGAGAGAAGAACCACCATTTTGTGTGGATGTTCTATGGGTGCCCCTTGCTCCTCTGGGCTCGCCTATGGAGAGTCCCTGAATTAGTGAGTTATGCAAATGGGTTGAGGGAGATTTTATCGCTGCCTGGCTGGTCAAAAATTGGGTGGTTAAGGGATGTTACATTTTTGCTGGGGGAATTGGGTCTCTGGGAGTCATGGTATTCCAGGTCTGCCCCTCCCAAATCCGCCTTGAAGAAGATTTTTTGGAATTGGGTAGTGGGTAGGAACAATTCTAACCCAAATTTATGTAGATCTTCCAGTGAATTCTTCTTGGTTAAGGATGTGTCGTCTCGGGAACCCTATCCCCACATAATTTCAAAATCCAGAGAAAGGGCCTTGTATGTCAAATTTAGAATTGGGGTTCTACCTGTGGGAGAATTGACTGCCTGCTGGAAAATCCCGGCTCAAACTAGTCCCTTGTGTGTTTTTTGTTCGCAGAGGACTGAGTCGGTTGCCCATCTATTGTTTGAGTGCCCTGCCTACAAAGCGCCTAGATCTAGGTGGTTAAAACCATTATGTAAGGAGTTGGGTACTAGGCACTATATGGTAGCCTTGAGAATATTGAAGTCAGATTCACGGCCCCTAATTGTGTGTGCCATGGCAAAGTTTTTAAGTTGGGCGTGGGTGATCAGATCAAGAAGGCTTAAATTAATTGTTTAATTGGAGGATTTTAAATCTGTGTGTTCAAGGTAACTTATTAATGTCATTTGTTTATGGTATATTTTATCGACTGTACTGTATTGTTATGGCATTGTTTTTTTTTGTTTGTTTTTTCACCATATTGTATGTACTGCTTTTTAAGATAAGATTTTATTGAAATAAAGCCTATTGACTGACTGACTGACTATGGATGCCATAAACTAACATGTAAAAGACACACAGATGATGGACGGAATGCAGAGCAAATCAAACATTCACCCCCAGTCAATAGATCAGGGTTAAATACATCATTATTTTGCTTACCATGCCAGCCCAGTTTAGACCCAGCCATATGTACATCAACCTTGACCCGGTGCCTCATAGGAACAGTCCAGACCAAACTGCTAAGCCAGGTCCTCCCAGGAATGGAAACAAGCACCCTGGCACTGGTTTCAGGGCATCACCCCTCATCAGCCAAGCTAGCTTGAATCCAGAGGCACAGTGAGCCTGGGACCCATGTCTGGGCAGACCCGTCCCGCTCAGGGTGACAAATGCAAAATGAACAATTGATGGACACAATGCAGAACACTGGACCTAACCCAGATCTATTGACTGGGGATGAATGTTTGATTTGCTCTGCATTCCGTCCATCATGGCCAGACGTGGGTCCCGGGCTCACTATGCCACTGGAGTCAAGCTATCCTGTCTGATGGGGGTGAAACCCTGAAACCGGTCCTAGGATACTTGTTTCCAGTCCAGGGAGAACCTGGCCTGGCAGTTCAGGCTGGACTGTTCCCATTGGGTGCAGGGTCAAGACTGAATTGCAGATGCCTGGGTTCAAACTGGAATGGCATGGGGAGCAAAAGAACGATGGATTTAGGTCCAGATCTCTGTACTGGGGTGACTGTATGACATTGTTCTGCATTCTGCTCATCAATTGTTCTTTTTGCAAACTAACATGTATCTACTTTCTATTAACTTTGAAGTGGTAAGCTACTCTATTTGCTCCAGAATAAATTCCTGGACTGTAGCATAAGAGGTAGAAATAATGATTTCCTTGACAGTTCAATTCTAAGACAGCGGTCACCTAGGACCCCATAGTTGAAAGAAGACTTTCTCCCTGATTACGTATTAACTATGTGAGCAATCATTGAAGAAGGCTCAATGAACAAGCTTCTTTCCCTCATGTTGTGTGAAAAACATAAATGCAAAGTAAAGGCAGAAAGGCAACACCCATTTCATACTTTTCCATTTGTAGTAAATAAGACCCTTGTTTCAGATCCAATTTAACTCCTGCTCTAAATGCCTTTTGTAAGCATGTGAAGTGCTTACCTGGCTGACTGACTGGGCCCAAATGAGATCAGTTTATCCAGTGAGGGTGCTTCCTCACTGGATTCATGTACTATACCTTGTGGGAGGAACCTCCAGACGCTAAGTTTATGCTATAGACTATTGTAAGTCCCAAGGTTGCAGATCTAGCTGACTGAGCTTTTCTGAATTTATGAACATTGGGACACCCATCGCTGTTCTCTCTTCACAGACTTCTGGCTACAACGATGTAGCAGCTCATGTTCACGTTTCTTACCAACCACCTCACCCTGGCTCTTACACCTATGTGCAAGGTAGCGCATTTGTATAAATCTCCATGCGGGTGTTAAGAACCTTGTGGGAAATAAACTTACAGCACTTCCATTGCCCACCTATTATAGTCTTTAAATTAACAACGCGGCTGTTCTCAGTAAAAGATCATTTATTTCAAAGATAAAACAACTGTTTAATATTTGCACTGGTTTGTTAAAGAAATGGTCCTTTACAGGTCCCATATTCTCACTAGGGATTGATTGACTGTGCCGTTATTAAATATATGCCTAATACTTGCCCCTCTTGCTTTGAAGTCAGATCCATTCCCAACCTTACCATGTAGTATTAGCACAATACCCAAAATATGGTCCTTGGGTTCACATTAATCAATACTTAGCTCAGCCCTGGTAGAGTGGCAAATAGCAGTCAGGCTTTACTAGAGGAACGTGTTAAGCATTTAAGAGTACCAAAATGGATAATAAGTAATTGACATGACTCAAGAGGAATCCAACACCAATTTATAAAAATAGAGTTTCTTTTTATCTTATTTTAGACACAAAAATGAATGGGAAATAATACATAGAACCCAACTTATAGATATTTTTATCAATATTAAATCAGTGCGGAAGAATACATAACATTGCGGTCAGTGGCAAATTCCACTAGTGACAATTGGTCACTTGCAGGTCGATTTTCTTGGAACCCTTAAAGGGCTAAGGTCATGCGGGCCCTAGGACCAGGCCATGACAGTCAGATCAAATTTACCTAGCCATTCAAGAGTTGTTCTGGCTGTCTTTGGTGCTGAATGGGCCCCTCGGGTGGTGCTGCGGCTACTGCTTACACTTTGCAGCAAAAAATAAAACACAAGAACACAACAGGTGCACAGCTTATGATGTCAGATGATAACTGCACAATGTACTATGTTGCTGCAGCGTCGAGTGTGTGGGTCAGTTACTGGACCAGTGACCAGCAAGTCTTGGCAGCAGTAAACACTACAAAAAGCTTTCAGAACTTCACTGGGTCCGGGGAAGTAAAATAGCTGTCTGAGACTTCAGGGCAGGTAAGACTACAAATCCCACTTCACAACAGATAAGACTACAACTCCCACAATGCACATGACTACCTGGATTTGGCCGATCCCTCGGGCAGCCCATTGCCACCAATTCTTCAGATAAGGTGAGAATTTTTACCTGCAGTTTACAGTGGACTAGTGCCACTAGTCCAGGGGAGACTGAGTGTGCTTCTGGCTTTCACAGGCGTCATTCTCTTTGAGACTGTCGAGTTTTGGCCAAGGACAATGATCTTTCACTCAGTTCCAAATCTGTTGGCTCTGGGACAAAGTATCCCTCTTTTGCTTTGTGCTGGTGGGCAAAGTACTGTTGTCTGCGATAAGGGTCTCCTCTTGGTCCTTCCTTGAAGTAAGTTTTTCAGGTCTGAGGTTCTGTTTCCAGGGGGTCCCTTAAATCCTAGATTTAGGTGAGTAAGGGGTTTGTGAGCTAATAGCCAATTAGCAGCTAGTCCCAGTGTCTAGTTCGCCCCTGAGGTGACCGAATCCGAATGTTTAAGTCATTTTTTCCTAAACCCACTATTTCTGCCCTCCACAAGATGGCAAACTTCAACTTTAGGTGTACAGACCAGGCTGCCCAGTCCAGAGGTGTGGCCAGCCTACCTGGGGGAGTACATCTCCTGCATAGCTAATTTTCCACCTTCCCTGGGTGCAAGTGTGCCTGGGACAAGGGAAGGGCTGTTTCCTCCTCAGGGGGACAGCCCAGATGTATATCAGAGGTGGTGTAGCCTTTGAAGCTCACTGCTCTGATGTGCCAACTCAGTAGCCATCTGAGGAGGAGGGAGGTGTGAACTCCTTTCTGCCCAGCCTTTGTTCCTGACTCCAGGAAGTTATCACAGTGCCTGGCAGGAGGTCAGAATCTTGTCTTGGTGGCTGCAGGTGTGAGAAAGTGTGGGCCGGTCAGCCAGAACACAGTAAACCAGGGAGTAATCTCTAAGGTGTCCTCTGGGTGCCTTCCACCTCACCAGGACACAAGAATCATTACAGGGATGAGAAGGTATACTATTTGATACCAAACATGACTTATTTTATTGGTACCATGAGGAAGCTGCCAATCTCGAGGGTACCCTGTTGGCACCCCATGTTATTCTATGGACTGTTAGCACATATAGTGGTTTCAAATGGTGAAAGCGACTATAGGGACATATAAGCTTGCACTTACATGTCCAGATCTTAAATATAATGCACCCTGCCTCCTGGGCTGAGGAGGCCTTCCTTAGGGGTGTCTTGCATACATTAAAGGCTGTGTATGTGATTGTGCCACAAGGTGAGGGCACAGTCAAGTTCAAGCAGTTTGCACTGCGCTGGGGGAGTACATCTCCTGCATAGCTAATTTCCCACCTTCCCTGGGTGCAAGTGTGCCTGGGACAAGGGAAGGGCTGTTTCCTCCTCAGGGGGACAGCCCAGATGTATATCAGAGGTGGTGTAGCCTTTGAAGCTCACCGCTCTGATGTGCCAATTCAGTAGCCATTTGAGGGGATGGGATGTGTGAACTCCTTTCCGCCCAGCCTTTGTTCCTTACTCCAGGAAGTTATCACACTGCCTGGCAGGAGGTCAGAATTTTGTCTTGGTGGCAGCAGGTATGAGAAAGTGTGGGCCGGTCAGCCAGAACAGAGTAAACCAGGGAGTAATCTCTAAGGTGTCCTCTGGGTGCCTTCCACCTCACCAGGACACAAGAATCATTACAGGGGTGAAAAGGTATACTGTTTGATACCAAACATGACTCATTTTATTGGTACCATGAGGAAGCTGCCAATCTCGAGGGTACCCTGTTGGCACCCCATGTTATCATATGGACCGTTATCACATATAGTGGTTTCAAATGGTGAAAGCCACTATAGGGACATATAAGCTTGCACTTACATGTCCAGATCTTAAATATAATGCACCCTGCCTCCTTGGCTGAGGAGGCCTTCCTTAGGGGTATCTTGCATACATTAAAGGCTGTGTATGTGATTGTGCCTCAAGGTGAGGGCACAGTCAAGTTCAAGCAGTTTGAACTGCGCTGCTGCAGTCTGCAAAGGCAGGCTCGCTGCAGGAGATTGCATTGGGCACCCAGGGTGACACAAACCTGTGATTAAGCCCTGGAGACCCTTTTTCCGCAAATACCTGGGCACCCCTGATACCATATACTACGGACTTAGAAGCGGGTAAAGCTTTTTCCAATTTGGGATTACCAAATCGAACACAGCATTTTTAGGATATAGCACAGGTGCTGGGGTCAAGGCAGCAGACTCCAGTACACTATCAGAGTCATAACCATCAGCAATTATTGCTAAAAGTGTGGGGGGACACTTTCCTACAGTCACCATTTCACACACCTTGTCCTGCTTTGGTACCCAGAAAAATGGAATAAATTGTCATCAACTGGAAAGATTCAAGATCACACCTCTTCCTCCGATGAAGCAGATTTAGGTTTTGCCTCAATAAACTCACAATGTATGCTGCATGCAGAAAGTAATACGACAATGGAACAGGATAAACTGTTAGATAAGAATTGGTTATATATTTTAATTTAATATTCGTCATTTCCAAGAAACAGGAGCCTTAATGTAATATGCTGCTCAGCCAGGATGTGTGTGTATGTTGGAATGTTGGAGTTAGAATGTTGGAATGGTTTGAGTCAGTTGGTCTATGGGCTGAGCAGCGTACAGGCTGCTCCTGGTGGGGCTCGTTATTTATATACTTAAATACCTGTAACTTCAATCATCAATAAATATACTTGAAGTTACCAACAACGAACGGACATTTCATCATTCATATTTCTACTTATTACAATTGGTACCAGAAGTGGGGTTATTTCTCTTCCCCACAATTGACGACGATTGGAAAGACCTTGCTCTTCAACCCTCAAGAAACTTCAAGATAAAGAAATTCAAGATAAAAGAAATCCTCGAAAAGCAACTTAAACGTACTTGCACCGAGAGCCCCACCAGTGACCTCCCATCGGTCGCCCACAACACCAGAGTGCAAGTCCCTGCTTGGGTTTCCTTTCTACTGCCTGCAACTACGAGATCTGAGGGTTGTTCCTGTCGCGCTACGAACAAACTTTCTACTGCCTGCAACTACGAGATCTGAGGGGCCTGCTTCCTGCAGTTCCTACGACATCCTTCGCCATTATTTCGGGTTTCCTGCTCAGATTACAGAGCAACTTTCACAGAGCCCAGATCGAGGGAAAGGTAATCTGAACCAGTGTTTTCAATGCCAGCTGGGGAGATCTGATACCAAGTAAGAATAATATTTTACATGACTGAAGGCCATTTGACAAACCCAAGAGTCAGCTGCAGTGTCAATTTCGCTTCGACAATTTAAACTGCACTTTAATTTCCTTGGTTTAAAAAAAAAAAAAAACGGAACTGTGTAATTATCTGCTGCCATCTACTGGAGGTTACCGGGAATTTTTTTTTGCCTGCAATTTCGTTGTTGAAAGGAAATGTTCCGTTCTCTTTCACTTCGGTAATTAGTGTCATGCGACAATTGAACACGGTGCAGGTACTGTATTGGTGTACTTGTGTGAGACTGCCTAATTTCTTTTTAGTCAAGGCCACATTGTAATTTTCGGGCTGATGTAATACTTTAAGCTATCTTGCCATTTTACTTCGTTTTACTATTGGCAGTTTAAACGCTCATTCGTTTTGAAAACATTTAAAAAAAAATCTGCCACGAGCACATACAGAGCGCGCAGCCTACCTCTCCTCAGCCTTACATCCTGCTGCCTCGTGAATCCATTCGTCACTCCACTGTGACGTCTTCAGTTTGTTCAGACATATTAAGCTGATTTGGTGCACGGAGATGCCGGGAGCCATCCGGCGTGGCGTCGCCGTGCGTGCCGCCATTTTAAATTTGCCCCAACATCCTACTATACAGTCTGCTTTTGCCAAGCATGTTTGCTTTCGCCAACCACGTCTGTTCGCTATGCGGGACGATAAAGTTATTACAAGTTCGTTTTCATGCTGCCTCAAGTCGTTTCTTCAACCCATTATTTCAGGGTCTCCAGAATGCCAGTTGTCAATTTTAATGTTTATTTCAACAACATGGATTTTGAGACAAGCCCTCTCCTTTGGGAAATTTCAAGCGTAATCGAAGTACTGTACTTTCACTTTTTAAACAGTGCCACCTAGCTGTTATCCTTTTATCACTGCACCTCAACAAGGAAAATATAAATCCATGCGATTTAGACACTGAAAATGCAGGTCTTCGAGAGTTCCTTCCGATCCATTAATTCAACTTCTCTTTGTGGAACTCACTCCGCCTGAAGTTTCTAGGAAGTGTTTCTTTCCTTGCCTGCATCGGCATCAGTTTTCTACTTCGTAGATGTCACCATCAAAGTAGTGTGCAGTGTACTTTTCAGTCATGATACCTTTATGTTAATTTTAGTATAAGTACTTCACAATGCTTTTACTCTCATTTTCTGAAATAAGTACTTCATAATTCTATACGCTAATTTTTAAAATAAGTACTTCATGATATATTTACAGTTATGTTTAAAATAAGTACTGACAGTTTAATTTAAAGTAAGGATTTCGCAATATATTTTGCCTTGTTTCATGTGGTACTACCACATCTCGTGCACATTTTTACAATTTGCATTTACCTTGTTGCATGTGGTCTCGTGCACATTTTGACGAATTGCATTTACTTTGTTACATGTGGTACTACCACATCTAGTGCGCATTTTCATAAATTGCTTTTGCCTGGTTTCATGTGGTACTACCGCATTTCGTGCACATTTTTTTTTTTAGAGATTGCAGTTACCTTATTTAACATGTTCTACTGTTTATGTGGTGCGTTCCCACATCTATTTAATGTGGTACATCCACATCTTATGCACTTGTTCTACTGTTTATGTGGTGCGTTCCCACATCTATTTTATGTGGTGTTTCCCCATATCTATTTAATGTGGTACATCCACATCTTGTGCACACGTTATACTGTTTTATGTGGTGTGTCCCCACATCTTTTTATTGTGGTCATCCCACATCTGTTCTCGCAAATTGTTTTTGTGTCACGTTGTGCGTTTTGCTTTCCTTGTTTTCTTCTTCATGTTCTTGATTGTACTCTTGTACTTCCTTCGTGTCGGCCCGGCCAGCTTTCATGATCTTTGTACTTGAGTCACTTATTGTTTTGTTGTGGGTGTGTATCGGTTGTTTCCATGGGAGAAAGGGAGATGGGTGATTGAGTCGTCTTTCGTGCCTCCTGTGATCCTTATTGTTCCTTCCCACTCACTATTTTCTCATTGTTTTGGTTGTGGGTGTGTATCGGTTGTTTTCATGGTAGAAAGGGAGATGGGTGGTTGAGTCATCTTTCGTGCCTCCTGTGATCCTTATTGTTTCTTCCCACTTACTATTTTCTCTTGGCGTTTTCTGAGTTTTCTTTCAATTTTCATATCTTGCCATGTTTTCGCTTAAGTCTTTTACTGTGACTTTTTGTTATACCTTTTTAGAGTTTCTCCCTTTTCATTGTTAAGAAGGGAGATGTTGTAATATGCTGCTCAGCCAGGATGTGTGTGTATGTTGGAATGTTGGAGTTAGAATGTTGGAATGGTTTGAGTCAGTTGGTCTATGGGCTGAGCAGCGTACAGGCTGCTCCTGGTGGGGCTCGTTATTTATATACTTAAATACCTGTAACTTCAATCATCAATAAATATACTTGAAGTTACCACCAACGAACGGACATTTCATCATTCATATTTCTACTTATTACACTTAACACAGATACGTTTGAATGGCATTTCTTTGACTTCTGTCTTCTAAATGTCCGATGGGATAGCCTTTGGGAGGTTATGCCACATGCATTAAGAAGTTCACACCACATGTAATGCTCCTGCCCTCATCCTTCATGCAACAGATGCAATTAAAAATGTAATAAATAGTACATATTAAGTTATATATTGCACTCCAGTTACTGCTTGGAAAAGGGTTCATTATTTGTTGGTTTAAGTATGTATGGCTATTTAATAACATTTTCTTTGTGGGTGTTATTTATTGGATTTGCATTGTTGTGTGAGCTATGGATTGTGGTCCTAAACATAGTTTATTACTTTCTGTGTTTTTTATTTGTTTTGATTTGAACCTGCAGTTACACATTAATTGTTTTTAGATGAATTTGAGATTTGTTTACAACGTCAACCATTAACCCCTTGCGTGTGGGTTTATTTCTCCCGCTGTGCGGGAGAAATAAACGGCATTCGCGAACACGACGTCTCCCGGCCGTTGTGCGCACACGCCCACCGTAATGCACGACGGCCGGGAGACGTCGTGCGCACACAAGGGGTTTATTCATCTTAAGCTTTGTTTTTTCAGACAATTTATGTTTTTTACATCATATGCTGCATCAGAAAGAGCTGTGCATCCTACCTTCCACAAGTGGTCAAATCCCGCTGTGCATGGCCTTTAGTCATAAGGAGCAGGGTTTTGCTGTAGGGCCTGGTCTGAGGCCTGGTCCTGTGCCAAGCCCTTCACAGGCAGTCAACCTTCGCTGCATGGGGCCTTTAGCCTTCATCCATCAAGATGAAAATTGCTAAACCTTTTACATGTTTGTGATTCTCTTAGCATGTTTAGTTTATCACTCAAAGGAGGGCGAATGTAAAGGGGCTGTACAAAATCTTTCATATAGCATTAACTTTGCTGCCTTAACGCAAAACTGCACAACATTTAATATGACCTTATGTTCAGCTTACTCTTGATATATTGAGTTTCATGAAAATACATAAAGGAAAGGCTGTGTTAAATGGAGGTGGGGAAGGGTCAGAAAAGTGTTAATTTTCATATAATTTTGAGCTGGTAAAGGAATAGGCATGATATGTGCAACAATCCCAAGTTTCAGGCAGATGTACAAAATGGGCAAATAAAGTGGCAGTCAAAATTATTTTATATGCTAATGAAATTCGAAAGGGCCTTGGCCTGTTTACCTTAGTAAAATGGAACTTCATGTAAATCCATTAACAAGAGGGCAAAGTTCTGGAAGGGTGCAAGAAATGTATCACTTGCTATTGATGTGCTAAACAGCAGCACCCCTTGATGCTCATGGTCTTCAAACGTAGGTAGCACAGGTAAGCCGTAGAGCCTAGATAGGCATTTCATTTGTCGACCCTGGTTTAATGGTTTTGCAGACCAAACTTCAGTACCACAGACTCGAAATGGACAATGGGAGCTAAAAGCTTCTTTGTCCAATTGGGCGATTTATTTTTAAATGATGTCCACAGAAGATGTGCAAACCTGGGTGAGTCCTTTCTTCACACTAACATTCCCGTTATATCTATCTTAACCCTTTCATGCCTACTGACACATTGTCATTTCTTGAAACCTATTGAACGGATTTACTCTAAATCATGGAATGTCTTTTCACTGAGTAAAGTTTACTTTCATTTCATGATGATTACTATAATAACTGACTAATATCCACCACTCAAATTACTTTCATATTTCACTATACTAATTCACCACTATTCCTTTAAGGGTTCCGGAGTAGCGTGCTACTCGCCGAAAACAGCACTGTAACACCCCATCATGGGTACCAAGCGCTATATAAATGCAAAGCTTTTTCCTTCTTCTATCCCTCCACTATCTTGCTTAATCCAAATAAACTGACTAATATCCACCACTCAAATTACTTTCATATTTTACTATACTAACAACACTAATCCTTTATGGGTTCCGGAGTAGCGTGCTACTCACCGAAAAAGCGCTTTGACACCTCGTATGGGGTAGTAAGCGCTATATAAATGCAATTACAATACAATACAATAATTCCCTTCTTGGTTTCTTTCTGTAGTGGAGAGTAAAAATTCCCCTGGTTATAATGTTTCTTTGACCAGCAGTTTCAGTGTACCCCCGGTGGGCTTGCATGAAACTCAAAGTATCACAAGTAAGCTAAACATGGTTTCTGCCAAGTGTTATACAAATCGGTAAGTCAGCAGCAAAATTATTAGCAAATTTATTATTATTTTTTACACCCCCCTATTTAACTTTGTGTCCCCACCACCGCGGACTTGTATAAAACCTGAGGTCTCTGCACTGGGATTGACATGCTAAGCGTATTCCAACAAACACAACACTTAACAGAACTTATGCCATGAAGTTCTCTTGTTAACATTTTACAGGTCTCTCCCTTTGACATATAGGTGTTTGGAGCCACCAGTAACTTTGTGCGCATTCATAAACATAACAATTGAATTTTATTGGCCTTATGTGTTTGAGCTACAACCATGTTTGTGTTTTTTAATACCTGACTATCAGAAGTTTTGTAATGATGTTCCTGAGTTTGACTTCCTGATGTGTATGGCCACCAAGGTCCTGTCCTCAACCCACTGTTCACTTCCTTCAGTTGTGAGCAGCGTAGATTGGTTTCCCAACCTCTTCTGCACATGGCCTTCAACCTTTCCCTGTGGTATTTGGGTGCAGAGTCTGGTCTGGTCTGGTGGGGTTCCTCCATGACTCCTTTGTTAATGCATAATCTCCAACTCAGGGGGTACAAGCTTTGTGACTTTGCAGATACCTATAGTGTGATATCAAAATGTATCAAGGTGGGGGAATATTATACGTAGGTATTTGTTGGCCAGGCAAATCGTATCAGGGCAGGGGTTAAACGAAAGGACAGGATTTGTGACTTAATCAGTAAATGTGTTTGCCTATTTAGTTTTACATGTGCTTGCTATTATAAATGCTACTACTCAGTGTCTTTCTATTTCATCCTTTCATTACATCCAACAAAGACTATTGACAAGGCCAAGAAGAGCCATGGGAGCGGTGCCACATTCACCACCTCCACCATGACTGAAGGTGTGTCCGGTGCTGGTAAGTAATGAATATTTACTCTTCTTTGACTTAGCAGTGATTAATATCAAACTAGTTTTTTATAGCATGAACTTCTATAGTCTAATTTCTTTCTATTTTACTAAATTCCCCTTTAATCTATTTTAGCACTGGTAATTTAATCCAAGACACCACCTTGTGATTCTCTTTTACATTCCCTTCTGATCTCTAAACCTATATCCTTCTGTCTCATTTGTTTTTGCTTCTCTCGTTCCTTATTGTTTCATAGCCGTTTTTCCCATTTTTAAAACATTTTATGTCAATTCAATTCAATAAGCTTTATTCGGTAAGTATAAAACAACCATAAAAGCACATTTAAAAATATTGTTAAAAGACCAGTACAATTCATTACATTAATTGATTACGACTATTAATAGAATTTTAAAACAACATACTTTTTCTTGCCTGAATTGATCTCAGAATGTATGTCGCAGCGTAAAAACAAATATCAGGTTCTCGCATTGTAAACAATAAACTCATAGCAGCATTAGTAGTTAAAGTGCATTATTTTTTATACAAAGGTTTAAGAAAAGCAATACGGAGGTTCCGGAACAAATCACATAGAAGGAGAAAGTGCAGGGTACTTGGTTTGGAACGTCCATCACATGAGCAGGGGGAAACGGAATACTTTTTTACACAGGGAAATGCTACCAAGTGGTGAACGATGCCTAATCTCATTCTAGTAAGGACAAATCGATGTGATAATCTAGTTACCTGGCTCAAATAAGCTTGGAAGCCCCCATTTTCTAAAAATGAATAATAGAACTGGCAAGTTATTAATTGTCCACTACTTTTTTGTCGTACAGACTTACACTCTCTCTTCATTGGGGTTTTCCAAAATATTTATTTTAAATAAATCCTTAAAAGTTTGTACTATGTAATTGAGCCAAGGGATCTTAACACAATTATCTAGTTGGAGACAGTCTTTAATAATTTTTCTGTTGAACGCGGTCTCTTCTTTCAGCCATATAGATCTCCAGATCAACAAAGGTCTTAGCCCAATTAGGTCCGTCAGATAGTTAATCCCCACTTCGCTATGTATTAGATAAGAGGACGCTGAAGTGGGTAAACAAAGCAATTTTTTAATAAACATATTTTCCTCTGTTTGCAAGTCACCATGATAATGATGACCCCAAACCCCCGCACCATAAAGTGCGATTGAGGTACATCTTAATTGATAAATATGCATTATATCTTTGATACGGCGGTCCCCTATTTTGGCAGCAAACCTGAAAATCCCATGTACACCTTTAGCCATTTTAGACCTAACATTCATCATTTCATGTGACCATTTACCATTACTAGAAATAGTTATCCCTAGGTAACAGAACTTATCCACTGTTTGTATTCTCTCTCCGTCTACAAAAAAGGGTTTGGTTCTCACGGACCCTGGGCCACAAACCATAGCATATGTTTTAGTCTTGTTAATCTGCAACTTTCTACCCTTAATAAAACCAACAAACTTATCTATTAGCCTCTGTAGGCCTATAGGTGTTCTCGATAAAAGTACAGCATTGTCTGCATTAAGCAAGACCGGCACATCTTGTCCTTCCGCCTGGGGTGCATCAGACTTTACCAATTTAAGTGTTGCATCCATTTCGTTAATAAAAAGTGCAAAAAGCAGTGGAGCAAGGATGCAACCCTGCCGGATTCCTAATTTAACCTTAAATTTGGGAGTACACTCGCCCCTTTGACCATACCGCACTGATGTTACTAATTTTTCATAAAGCCTAGCCTGAAAGAAAACAATAGGCTCTGGAGCACCAAGACCTAGTAGAATCGGCCATAACATGGCACGATCCACTAAATCGAATGCGCTGCTAAGATCAGCAAAACATAGGAAAAGGGACCCTTGCTTGGCACGTGTATATTTTCCAATTACTAAATAAAAGTTAATACACTATTCAAGTGTCTCCCGTCATTTCCTAAAACCATATTGGGATTGAGTTAAAATCTCATTTTCCTCCACCCACTCCTCTAGCCTGACAAGTAGGATCCTACTCATAATTTTAATGGCCGAATCTAGAAGAGAGATCGGCCGATAGTTTTTTGCATTGGATCTATTCCCTTTCTTGAATATGGGGATAATTATAGATTCGCCCCATGTGGAGGGAGCGCCTTCCGAGACAGCGGCATTAAAAACTCTATTTAATATGGGGCCCCAGAGAGGAGGAGTAGCTTTATAGACATCTATTGGGACACCATCGGGCCCGGGGCTTTCCCACCCTTGCTGCTATTAATTCCTTGTTCCACCTCTACTAGAGTAATATTAAGAGGTAAAATCGGCCAGGGACTTGAATCCCCGGGGTCCATTATGGCAACATTTCCTGGATTGAAGATGCTAGAGAAATATACAACCCATGCCTCACTTCTAACATGAGATGTCATTTCGGGGACCTCCTCGCTTTTTAAAAAAGGTGAGTTGACTGTCTCCCAGAATAACTGGCTGTTAGAAGTATCCACAGCCATTGTTAATTTATCCCAGGCTTCCTCTTGGAGCTCTCTCCTTCTCAGTTTTAAGTGTAATTTATAGGCCAATCTTAAATTCTTAACCAGCACCAAATCCCTACTCCTGCTAGACAATGCTTGTTTGAGCTGATTCAAAGAGTGGGTACAGGCATGGTTAAACCATCCTCTATTCTGTTTAGATTTCTTATTAGAAGTTGTAGTCATAATACTATTAATAGTTCCATTAATTTTACAAAAGTTCGTTAAAATCAGAGAAGATTCAACATTAGCATCCAAATTTGCACAGATCTCGGTATAACATTCAGTGACAATATTTTTTATTACCTTATCCGGGTTGACCCCTTTACGTTTTATTCTTGTACCATTTGGTCTACATGGGGCTATATTGCCGATCATGGTTTGTATTACCGGGCATCTGTTGCCCCATACAGCTAATATCATAGTAATACAATTATGATCACTTAATAATAGATCTTCTACCCACGGAGTGGTACAGAATGAAACAATATTTGCAGAGACTAAAACATGATCTATAATGGAGTTAGCGTTTCTACCTGTAAAAGTTTGGATCAAATTACCAGAACCGTCTCTTGCACACTGCATTATATCCAGATCATATTTGGCCAAAAGTATGTTTAAAATTTCTCCATAGGAGTTATGTGGGAAATGCACACAATCATCTCCTGTGTCATTCCTAAACCCACAAACCTTAGTCGCAGATAAAGGGCATATCTGCGTATTAAAATCACCCATCCAGATTATATCAAATTTGACCCCTTTTTCATTACCCAGTTTATCAATTGCATTCTCCAATTCTGTAACTACCTTCTATCGTGTACAATCAAACAGATTATTATAAAAATTAATTAACAGGATTTCCCGTTTATTATTTTGGTATAACCAGAGTACCTGTGAGTGACATCCAACATTAAAAGACTTTTTAACTTCTATAGGCAGGTTATTGGACATAAGTATTAACAACCCCCCCTTTGCTCTACCCGCTGTGGAACTCAGAGCGGGTAAATTAAAAGAAACAAACCCATCATAATTAACATATTCTAGACACCATGTTTCCTGGAGACATATAATGTCATGTTTACTAAGAAAATCCATCCAACCTAGCATCTCTCTTTTCTTAGTCAATACAGCTATATTCCATGTGGCTATACTCAGTCCACAAACTATAGGACTCTTTACGGTTTCAACTACCTGGGTCATTGGGTGCTGCACAGCCCCAGTCACATTAGTCATACAATTCACGACAGGGGGAGAAAAATCTTCTTCCATGGGTTCGCTCATATTATCATGAAAACACTCACCCTGCTCTTTACTCAGATTTCTACGTTCCAGAATACTTTTATCCCCCTGTAGATTTGCCTCCTGTCTGAAAGGTACTTGTTCTTCTAATCCCTCAGCACTACGTTGGCTAGTGCTCGTAAAGGCCACCATTCCTATAGCGTGGCGGGCAAGGCTATGTCAATCAATCTCCTCAAGATTCATAAGTTTTTGAAATCTGTTATGGGTTGGGAGGGCAAAATATGGCAAAGGGGGCAGAGTCCAGTTAGCTCTACGATATACCAGATCTATAGCCATAGGTGTTTCTTGTTTTAAATGGCTACAAAAAAAAACAAGTGGAAGAAGTAGAATGCTACCTTCATTATCAGTCTGAACGGGAGCTCTTTCCAGGGTAATCCTAGCATGATATGGGTTTTTAAAGTTAACAATAACACAATCACCCTTCTTTGTTTTCCTTAGGGGACCGATCCAATTGACTCTTCTTGTCGTAAGAATCTGATCCGCAAAGTTAACAGGGTAGCCACAATTGCGATTTAACCAATCCACCACTTTGTTTTTAAGGGATGGATGTGTTTCTGTTATACTTGGACTAAGGGGGGGAATATTCACCAATACTGCCACATACGGGCAACAATCCGGGGGTAAATTAATAGATCTAACCCTTTTTCCCACCTCTGAGTCTTTCTCTAACTGGTTAGTAGATACCTGTATAGTCCCCATGTTCCTGATGCCTTGAATACCTGCCTCACAGGGAGAACTATTCCCCTGTATTTCCTTCCTTTGTCCTGGGGGGGCTGTGTTAACTACTGTGTTTAAAACTCTGGAATTAGGGCTGATCTGTTCTCCAGCCCTTCCGCTCCTAGGAATATCTAATGCATCCCCTGTAACAGGTATTGCTCCTGTACCTTGTGGTCCTCCTTCCTGCTGCCCAATTAAATCCCTTTTGGCCATATTTTCAAATTTGTTAAGTGCCCCATTAAGTCTAACTACCTCACCGTTAAGTAGATATATTTTATCATGCAGTTGTTTAAGGTGAGATTCTAAAGTTTGGGATATAGCAGCTATGATCTTATTAACCTGTAGATCACACATAGTTTCCAGGCTAGATGTATGCTCCACTATAGGGTTAGGGACTGATGCCTTAGTGCCTGTGTTGGCTATCCCCTGTTTTTGCTGAATTTTCCGACAGCTCCTTTTCCTTTTAGGGAGAGGTGATCCGTTAGCTACTGGTAGACTTTGTACTTCTCTAGGGTCTGGTGAATCTGGGGCAGGGTCTGGGCATAAGGAGTTAAGATGGGAAGCAATGTGTGGATCATTGGTTATATTGAACTCTACATTAGACTCCATTTGTGGATCGATCACGCTAGTAGAGCCGGATGCTTTACCTAGTCCTAGTGAGAGGCGCCGTTCCGCCTTATCTATCTCAACACTAATGGCGCTAACCACCTTAACAAGATAGCAATCAATGGTGGAGCCTAGGATCTCAACTATATTGTTTGTGCCTTTTGGTAATTTGCGTTTCGACATGTTATTAATTCTGTATGTGAACAAATACCCCTATATGCAAGAAATAATAAAATATAAACAGACAAGATAAAATCAATGCATGAGTATGTATCCTAATCTCTTAGACAACATTTAAAACAAAATAAAATGTAAAAAGCTTATGGATCGCCTACATTTCAAGGCTAACAATTACTAAGAATAAAGTACTAAAGTACCACTAGACGTGTCCAAATGAACTGATTGCAAACATCTTTAACAATCAAAGCGTACCACTTAATCACGGATTCCTTATCAGACTGTAAATATAAAACCAAGAGGGTTGGCCCAGCCCAGCCTCGCACGGTCTCGGACGGTCTCAGAGGGGCCCGCCCTTGGCCCGGGCTTCGCCCGGCGCGCGCCCGCGCGCGTCCCGCGAAACGGGGGCTGCGAGAAGTAAAGTAGCACTTGTGGGCAGGCAGGCAAGCACAGGTGTGCACAGTCACGGGGCTCCTGGTCCTTGGAGTCCTGAGGTAGCAACAGCCAGCAAAGAAATCCCAGCGTCGAGCGGCACCCGTGAAGCGGGGGCCGCGAGGAGTTAAGTAGTGCTTGTGGGCGGGCAGGCAGGCAAGCACAGGTGTGCACAGTCACGGGGCTCCTTGTCCTTGGAGTTCCAAGGTAGCAACAGCCAGCAAAGAAATCCCAGCGTCGAGCGGCTCCCGCGAAGCGGGGGCCGCAAGAAGTTAAGTAGCACTTGTGGGCGGGCAGGCAGGCAAGCACAGGTGTGCACAGTCACGGGGCTCCTGGTCCTTGGAGTTCCGAGGTAGCAACAGCCAGCAAAGAAATCCCAGCGTCAAGCGGCTCCCGCGAAGCGGGGGCCGCGAGAAGTTAAATAGCGCTTGTGGGCGGGCAGGCAGGCAAGCACAGGTGTGCACAGTCACGGGGCTCCTGGTCCTTGGAGTCCCGAGGTAGCAACAGCCAGCAAAGAAATCCCAGCGTCAATTTTTGGCTCTTTGAATTTTAAAAGATAGAAGTAACTTTTTTAAAGTGGCACAAACATTTCAAAATCTGTAAGAAATTAGGTTTTTCGTTGAGGGACAATAACCGTGGTCCTTGTCAGGGTGAACCACACAAGTCTCTAAATTATCCTGTGTTTAACTGCTGGTAGCTTGTCATAAAAGCAGTCAGGCTTAACTTAGATGTGCTGTGCAAAGTATTTACGCATCATACAAACAGTAATAAAGTGAGAACAAAACAACAAAAATCCAAAAGTAATTAAGAAAATTAGAGAAAACTGTGATAAATAAAATGACACCAAAACTAATTTAATCTTATCAGTACAACCAGAATTATGCATTTTTAAGTTTTTTAGTGAAATATTGTGCTTCATTTACAAGAACTGATGCATTGCTGCATCAAGGTATTAATGCGTCAGATAAAGTTGAGTTTCGGTACATCATTTTTAAACACCATGGGGCAGATTTACAAGAAAGTGACGCATCTGTAGAGATGCGTCACTTTCCCTGCGCCAACATTCCAAATCCTTGCGTCACCATGGATGCGCCATATTTACAATATGGCGCACCATGGCGCAAGGATTGACAGATGTGTCAGAAATTCTGACGCATCTGTTGATGGAAAAGTCACGCATTGCTGGAGTCGTATCGCAAGCACGACGCAACTCCAGCAATGCTCAGGGGCGCCCTATGCCTAACATGCTGCGTCACTCCTTACGCCTGCTTCAAGCAGGCGCAGGGTTTTGATGCAGCATGGACGTAAAAGTGACTCAGTGAAATCTTGTAGATTTCACTGAGTCACTTTTACGGGGCTTCCTGTGACGGAACGCCCACCCTGCATACATTAAACCTGACGCAGGTTTAATGTGGCGCAGGGCTTCACAACGTGACGCATCTCCCTAGATGCATCACGTTGTAAATGGGCCGCAACTTTTACGCTGCCGCTGCGCCACAAAAGTGACGCAACGACGGTGCAAAAGTGATGCAAGGGGCTTGTAAATCTGCCCCCATGGATGTATCGTATTTACAGGATGGCGCACCAAGGTGTAGATCAGATGGTGCATAAAAATAAATTGCTGCTTCCGTGGGACTGCTGCCGAAATGAATACAGATCCATGTGCAGGCAAAGTGACGTAATCTGGGTTGCGGCACGTAAAGTGATGCAAGCCACTTTTGCATCACTTTTAAGTGCATGAAGGGTAAAAAAAACAGTTACACTTTTGAAGAAAAAAAATAGAACATCTCACAGAATGCAGACATGGAGCAGGGAGCAGAGAAAGGCAACAACACCAACAAACCCAGCACCAGCCAGGATGTCCAGACAGATTCCCAGGGGGAAAGGAAGTGTAACTTCAGTGAGGAGGAGAATGACATCCTGATCACTAAGGTGACAAAGCATGAACATCAGCTCGTTGTCATCTCCAAATTGCCATTAGGGAAGAAACAGACCATTTGTCAGTCCATAGTGGCCAAGATCAACAGTGCTGGACAAGCTAAGATGACTGTGATGGACTGCAAGAAGTGCTGGCATTATTATAAGCACAGGATGAAGGAGAAAATGGCCAATATGCAGAATGGAGGAGAAGGACCTATGGACCAGGAGGAGCTGTACCCCTTGGTGGAGCAGGTGGCTGCTGTCATCCTAGGGTAGTTGGTGGCAGGACTTCCCAGATAGGACAGTGCTGGCTATGAGGACCAGCAAAACCTAGAGGGCAATTTTGGCAAAACCATCATGCTGTGCAGTGCACCAAGCTATGTCCCTGTGTCCCACTGTGCTGCATGTAAGGACAGGGTAGTAATATTTTCATGTACAATTAGACATTACATCAATGTAATTCACACTGTCTAATAACATGTTACCCAGCTCAGTCCACCACTGTCAAGTTTGTCCATTCTATGTGTGATGTGCAGCACCAGACCAGGTTCACCTTTGTATACTGTGACTTGTAATGGAAGTTATAACATGAGTTAGCAGAACTACAAGTCCCACAATACAAAGCAAAAAACATGGAACTGGAACAGCACATCATACATGGATACTTGAACCCTGCCTAACTTCACTGTGATAATGCAAGCCACCTTGCACAACGAGGCTAGTGTGTCTGACTTGGGCCCATGCACCCAAATCAGGACTGTAAAGCAATGGAATGTATTGGTCTTGTCAGTAGATAAACTCCTTACCAAATCAGGACTGTAAAGCAATGGAATAGAATGGTCTTGTCAGTAGATAAACTCCTTACCTGAGACGGTTGTAGGGCATGTGAAGTAGTAACACATAGGAACATGCCAAGATCCATGTGCATAGTCAGTAGCATGAAACCACATTTCACGCAGCTTTCCCGCTGTGTGGTGTGAGAGCACACAGGTGTCGCCTGCCTTGGTAGGGACAACCCAAACTCCTGTCATGTACCAATTCATACTGTGGGTGGGGGTGAATGCAAGTGATGCACACCAGAGGACCATGTGCGTTGAAAGAAAACAGGGGACCTCATTTATGTGGGATTGGCTTAGGGTAGTATGACAAGTCTTCTTGCTGCACTGCCCTAGGCCAATGTGAAAGGGCAGGAATGCACCATATTTATTAAATATGGTGCATTCCTGTCATTTTTCCCTGCGCTGGCATATAATCTGCTGCCTAGCGTCAATATAGGCAGCCTTGCAGAGAGTATTGATTTTGTGCATGAAGGGGCACCTCTAGTTATGCCTGCTCTGGCGAGGCATTAGCACTGCTGCAGGTTTATGTGACTAAGTAAATCTAGAGCTGTGTCAAAATCCATGCGTGTTGTCCGGGAAAACCCACAGAAATGCCTATGGAATCTCTTCTTGAGACTTCTTGAGGCTACATCGGGACGCTGACGCTGTGTGTTCCCCTCGCCGCCACCTTCCTTCGCTGGCCGCAGTGGGGGGGAACTACAGCTCCCGGCATCCTTAGCGTTGCTTATCGACTTCCGCCCAATTCCGCGCCCGGAGGCGTTACATAAGCAGAGGCTCCCTCGGTGGAGCGGGGGGACCTTCTCACTAGCACCATACTGTGGAACTTACCTTGCGGAGACCACTGGACCACCAGGCTACATCGGGACGCTGACGCTGTGTGTTCCCCTCGCCGCCACCTTCCTTCGCTGGCCGCAGTGGGGGGGAACTACAGCTCCCGGCATCCTTAGCGTTGCTTATCGACTTCCGCCCAATTCCGCGCCCGGAGGCGTTACATAAGCAGAGGCTCCCTCCGCGTCGCGGGACGCGCGCGGGCGGCGCCGGGCTGAGCCCGGGCAGAGGGCGGGCCGTCTGTGGCCGTCCGGGGCAGGACGAGGCTGGGCTGGGCCATACTATTGTCGCCTGTTTTACTGAGCCACGTCACAGGGTCTGTCACGAATCAGGTACTGATATTGAGAAACATTTGTACCCTTGGGGATACCACCTCCAGAATTATTTGTATATAGTCGCCGTATATGGATGCAATGTCCAAAACCAGGAATCCTACAATGACCAATACTATGGACAACTACTTGGTCCAAATTGTCAGCAAAATTAATAATGAAAGGAGGGCTTCATTGGGGTTATCATGCTCTCCTAGCTCTCCACCATTGATTCCCTTGTCTGGCGCATTGATGGCTTCTCCCTTACAGCCAACAAGTAGTATGTCCCTAGATCTAATAAATGTAGACAGCGTCCTACCCGATTCCTGTCCACCCTTAGCCCCTAATTCCCCACTAGAATCTGTATTAGACTTAGACGAGTCGGCTATAGAAGCTGACTCTCAGCCACCGGCTCTTCCCCTGAGAAGTAGGCTAGCTAGAGCATGCAGAAAGCCCCAATCTAAAAGCAATGGGTCCCGCCCAGGGAGGAAAAGGGTTACAACTGCGAATAAAATTACTACGAAAGAAGATCCTCCGGGGCCAGCTACCAATATAACTTCAGACACTGAGCTCACCGATAAGATTAGAGACATGATAGTTACCAAAATAGGAGATATTATAACCCCCTTGGTAGCTAAAATTGACCACCTTACGGCCGAGATAGCTAGATTAAATGCCATAATAAACAGACCGGTGGACGAAGCCGCTAGAATTATCCCACTATCGCCGAATATACGTATCTTAAAGGGGGCACCTCCAAATGGAGGGCAAGGAAAAACTGGTGGCGCACAAGCGATCACCCCAACTCTGTCACCTGGAACAAATAAAATTCTCCCAAAGGTAAATATAGAGGCACCCGAGGTACGGATAGTAAATAATCAATTTCAATGTATTCCCCAGGCAGAACCTCTTACATTGGTACTTACCAATGTTCATGTTTTGACTACTGACAACTCGGAAACTACATCTTCCCTGATCAGTAAATCTTTGCACTGGCTGGTGAATAACATGAAGATGTCCCCTTGGGGTAAGCAGAAACTAGCTAGGGAATTAATTATGGCAAGAAGGGTCCAATGGCTAGGGCATCACCCGAAAAAATTTAAAGGGGATTGTGTGGTATTAAATTTTTCCAATCCTGATGTCCTCCCAGATATTTTGGCCAACTTAAGTCCCCCGCAACAAAGGCAAGGTGTTATTGTTCCGTTAACCCTTAAATATTTTTATTACACGAGAAATCGAGACATTCATAAAGGAGTATTAAGACCAGGGTGGCCACTGTCTCCAAGTAAAGGGGGTAGGAGCGTTTCTACCAGTAACTGGAACATAAGCCTGGAGAACAGGTTTGAGGTGTTGTCGGGCTTAAACGACTGCGATTGACTCAAAGATAGACCTAATGGGGTGAACATGGACATGGGGTTGGCCGAAAATATAGCAGACCCCATTCCTTCTGCTAGTTTTAGTGCTACTGAGATAATGGGGATTCATCAAAGAACTTGTAATGTTGTTATGGACTCATTGAGGTCTAAACCCTCAAATAGTCCCGGTGGTATGTGTCCAGCATCTAACTCCTTGGAAAGTGTTTCACCAGCAGACTCAAGTGCTACCATTGTTTGTCTGGGTAAGAAATCAGGTGAGATACAGGAACTACAGACTTATATTTTACCTGATCTTCTAGAATTTGATTCACTGACAAATCTTGCATCAGATAACTTAAGTCCCGCTAGCGATTGCCATGATATGGGAATTGGTGAGACTATAGGACCATTGATTAAATATTCTTCTTGTCCTTTCGTATCCGACTCAGAGCTAGCTATCCTATCCTGGAATATTGCAGGTATAAATAACAAGTTACATTCCGGTATATGGAGTAGCTTTGTGGATCAATTTGACATTATACTATTCCAAGAATCTTGGTCTGTGGCCCCTGTCTTCCGCCCTGGATTTCTAAATTTTTGTATACCTGCTACTAAAAAAGCTAAAGGCCGACCACTCGGTGGTTTGATAATATGGGTACGACAGTCATTATGCTGCAAAATCACTCAACCCAATCTCCCATCGTTAGATGTTATGTCTTTAATTTTAAACTGGCCTAACAATAACAGCATGGCTATATTTAACATTTATGCGCGAGGGATGGTTGGGGGTTCCTCGCCAGAGGTGATAAATGTCCTGGATCACCAGCTTGCAGAGCTCCCGCATAATATAATAAAAATTGTTGGAGGAGATTTTAACACAACCTTTGAGCCTCTTGGTCCGGAGGATCGATTCCTTGCTATTGAAGAGGACAATAGGTGGGGTATTCCCCAGTTGGACCTTCCCTCAGTCAAGAAATGGTCTGCTGCAGCGATCCAACTCAAAGCCCTTTGTCTAGAAAGAGGGCTTAGAGCCGCAAATGGGCGCACTAAATCAGATCAGTTGGGTGCTAGCACATTTGATAATGGAAGGTCTGCCAGTCGAATCGACTATTTATTGGTGGATATTAGAGTATGGAGTAGACTGAAGGACATGTCCGTAATCACGCGGGATGAAAGTGATCATAATCCCTTGCATTTAGAGTTACATCTTCCAAACACCCCGAGAGGAAGCAAAATTGAGGGGGGGAAAGTAACTATGGACATTGTTACATCAAACAACATGCGTCACGTCAAATGGGATAGATTTGTTGAGAAGACGGAAACCTTAAATGACCTCAAGGAAACTGTCATCTGTGAGGTGGCCAATTTAGCCCCTAAATCTACTAACCCTGATTTCTATTTAGTGATGCTCAAGGCCCATAACATTTTCTTTACTAAATTGCAAGGGTTTTTTATGAAACCCCCTAGTGGTGGGAAAAATACTAAGGGTTGTCCACCTGAAGAGGGATGGTTTAACAAATCCTGCAAAACAGCCCGCAAGAACCTGAGTGTTGCTCTGAGATCAGGAGTAGCGGATGAAGTGAGATCAGCCAGGAAGCTCTATAGGCAAGCTCAGGTAATAGCTAAGAAGGATTGGAACGAGAATCAGTGGCAAGATTTGAAATCCGCATGCTTGGCTAAGGACCAAAAACGATTCTGGGCCACATTAAAGTGGGGTAGAGGTGGTTCTGCATCCTCCCCACAAAACCACGTGGCAAAAAACCAATGGGTTGACTTTTTTAAACCACAGTATGCTTCTGTCCCCTCCGCAGAAGAGCAATCTCTCCCTCCTTCTGTTTATTTCCAAACACAAGTTTTTTCAATTAAAGAGGTCAACCTAGCTTTGGAAAGTATAACAGCGGGACGTGCACCCGGAATGGATGGTATTCCTGCGGATGTGTTTTTAACAGATAGATCATCTTGGTGCCAATACCTTCAGTGGTTAGCAAATTCAGTGGCTATGGGCGCACCTGTCCCTTCTTCATGGACTGGTGCAGAAATAATCCCGGTCTACAAAAAGGGTGACAAATCACTCCCAAGTAATTATAGACCTATTAGTCTCATAGACTCAGTGCAAAAACTAATAGGCCGATTGGTACAAAATAAACTCCAGTCATGGGTCGAGGATAACAACATTTTGTCACCATACCAAGCCGGATTTAGACCTTGCACCAGTTCTATTGATCAGGTTTTTTACTTTTTAGCTCTCTACTGGAGGAATGTGAAGTTGTCCAAAGGGACTCTTTACGCAGTTTTCATTGACCTGCGATCAGCATTCGACCTGGTTCCTCGCCATAAACTTTGGGAGGTTCTTGCCCAGGCTGGCATGGCCCCGGAATTACTAACCTTACTCGTCCGCTTACATCAGAACAACTTTGCGCAAATTAGATGGGGAAGCCAGGGGGAGGTGACGGACCCATTTCCTGTTGAACGGGGTGTTCGTCAGGGTTGTGTCCTGGCACCGACATTGTTTTCTTTATATATTAACGGGATAGTCGATTACCTCGACAAATCCCCTACTGACGCCCCAATCCTAGCAGGATCTAAAGTGCCTGTTCTCATGTTCGCGGACGACACGTTGTTGGTCTCACGAACCCCAAGCGGATTGCAGAAAGCGCTAAATGTATTCGCTGAATTTTGCAAGGATCGGGGTTTAGAGATAAACTCCTCTAAAACTAAATTTATGTGTTTAAACCAACGGAAAAGTTCTAAAGGGGTAATTAAATACAATGGTATTCCATTGGAACAGGTCGAGGCTTTTACATATCTGGGAATATCGCTCCAACATAATATGAAATGGTCAAATCATATAGATATGACTGTCTTAAAATTCCACCAGCTTGCAGGCGCAATCATATCCAAGCACAGATCTTCATTGACTAAGCCAATTAGGCCTGCATTAGAAATTTATAATATGAAAGTTATTAGTGCATCGCTGTATGGCTCTGAGCTATGGGGGTTTGCAAATTTAAGTAGCTTACAGCTGGCTGAAAATAAATTCCTGCGCAGCCTAACAGGCGTTCCCCAAAGTACCCCTACGATTCCACTAAAATACGACCTAGGGAGGAAAAAAATTGAGGATTTGGCACGATTACGTCCACTTCTTTACTGGCGGCGGATCATGACAACGCCGGAACTTGAACATTATGCTAGTGCCCTGAAGGACATAATCAGGGCTGATTGTTTCCATTCCATTACTTGGCTAAAAGAAATCAAGAACCTGCTCATAAAATTGGAGCTAGGGTTTTTATGGAATGATGCATACAGTACAAGAATCCCATCAAAGTCAATCCTTAAGAAATTGTATTGGGACATGACCTTAACATCTGCCTCCCATACTGGCCTAGGCTCAAATCTGACTGGCCGTTTTTTTGATATAAAACTTCTACCATCTTATGAGGCATATTGGGATATTATAGAGAGCCCTATGGACAGGAAACTGTATTTCCAGTTCAGAGTAGGGTCTCTCCCTGTAAAAGCTTTTACCCACAAATGGTCATTCTCAATGAACAATAAATGTCATCATTGTTCAGACTTGATTGAGGATGCCGGCCATTTGTTGTTTGTCTGTCCGCTTTATATTGCCCCCCGCCGCAGATGGATAAAACCAGTATGCCTAAATTTGGGAACACGTAGCTATAAGGAAGCTTTAAGAATTTTCGAATCTGATTGCACCCCCTGCTTGGCAATTGCCGTTGCTAAATTTTTGGGGTGGGCTTGGATATTGCGCCTTCGTACTTTGAAACCCACTGAAGCTGATTAATGAGTGTTTTTGCCACCAAGAAATGTCTATTGATTATATTTAATGTTGATCATTATGATCTTTTATTCATCGATGATGTTTTTATCTGATGTATTCGCCAGCATAATGATTTAATGCATTTTTAAATTATTTTATCTTAGTATTTATGGAACTGTTAGGATGTATTTGCTTTTATGACATGCTGTCGAATAAAGCTTTTGAAATTTGAAATTTGACCAATTCATACTGTGGGTGGGGGTGAATGCAAGTGATGCACACCAGAGGACCATGTGCGTTGAAAGAAAACAGGGGACCTCATTTATGTGGGATTCGCTTAGGGTAGTATGACAAGTCTTCTTGCTGCACTGCCCTAGGCCAATGTGAAAGGGCAGGAATGCACCATATTTATTAAATATGGTGCATTCCTGTCATTTTTCCCTGCGCTGGCATATAATCTGCTGCCTAGCGTCAATATAGGCAGCCTTGCAGAGAGTATTGATTTTGTGCATGAAGGGGCACCTCTAGTTATGCCTGCTCTGGCGAGGCATTAGCACTGCTGCAGGTTTATGTGACTAAGTAAATCTAGAGCTGTGTCAAAATCCATGCGTGTTGTCCGGGAAAACCCACAGAAATGCCTATGGAATCTCTTCTTGATGCAGATTAAAGCAAGGCAGTGGCTCCAGGGCATTCAAAGCCATGCAGAGTGACTTTGTGTGGCCTTATAGATATGACTGAGAGGCTTGCACTGCTGGAGCATCAAAAAAAGTGATGCTCCAGCTGTGCAATTCTCTCATAAATGAGCCCCATGGTGTGTGAGCCCAGTTGCCCCATGGTAGGGCAGTGTATTGTAAGTGTGGTAGGGCACATAGAACTAGCACTGTGTCTGAATGGGGAGACATTGCATAGCAAGAAGGTGATAAGTGGTGTTTGTACTGGAAGATAGCCTGACAAATACACATGCACTGCTCTATCTGACAGTGTTAAACTTGTGCTGCAGGTGGGAAGGGATGACAGAGAAGAGCCCATTGGTGTACTACATCCCGCATGTGATGTTGACCTGGGTGATGTAGCATGTGGCAGGAGGGAGTCAGAAAAAAAGATATTCTTACCATGCCACAGAGGTCAAAGTAGGAGGATGTGAAACAGGGATTTCTGAACTGACAGGATGAACCAGATTGCCACCACAAAGGGCAGGATGGTTGATGGGTGAGGTGTATGGGCCTAGTAGTGTGGCAAACCTGGATAGGTACATATCACCAAATGCAGCACTACAACAGGCCTGGGCGTAGTGGGCATAGTGGGGCGACGTGGAGCAGCGCGTAGTGAGGCAAAATCTACGCACACTTGCGCGCTCCGCATAGCCCCATTACGCGCCGCCCGCCTCCCGCCCGCCCGCCCTAATTTAAAAATAATTTAAAGAAGGTTAAAGGTAAATAAACCTCCTTACCTTCAGCGCGGTGTCCCGGTGGCTCCCTCTTCTTTCTGACAGTAACTTCTTCACGCAAATGTGCATGCGTGGACGCCCGCCCATGCGCATTTCTCACGAGAAATGCACATGGGCGGGCGACCACGCATGCGCATTTGCATGAAGAAGTTACCGTCAGCAAGAAGAGGGAGCCCTGGGACGCCGCGCTGAAGGTAAGGAGGTTTATTTACCTTTAACCTTCTTTAAAATATTTTATAATTAGGGGAGGCGGGAGGCGGGTGGTGGACAGCTCTGCTTCGCTACGGTGTGTGCGTAGCGCTGCCTGCTACGCCTACTTCATAAACGGCGAAGCAGGCAGCGCTACATGCACTCCGTGGGCAAAGTGGAGCACGACGCCCAGGGTTGCACCACAAGCATGTAGAGTACAGCTTGACACATAGCCCTCAAATACAGGTAGACATGTCAGGCAATTGGATATGTACATGCATATTGTTGGTATTGGAGTCACATGAGAGTCATTGTATGAACTGAGTTCCATCAGTGTGTGAAAGTTAGTTAAGCTCCCGGGCCTAAATTAGGATTGCCAGAGGAGACATGTACATGTACAAGTGAGTGGACCTGAGTAAAACAATTTGCGATACTTTGCAGATAACCAACTCTGGCAATGTTGAAAAGGGGGGAGTCTCAGCGCTAGCAATCAACCAAGTTTGACAGTGCCCATCCCCTCAGAGTTGGTACACAGTGCCCACTGTCCACAACTATGGAGCCAACTATGTGTGCCATGAAATCCCATGAGAGTACATACCCTCACAAATACCTGCAGTGTACTAAGGTTGTCAGCTGTATAGAGGCATGTGGAAGTGTGTGAAAACTGAATCCTTGGACACATGAAAGCAAATTTTGCATGCTAGAGAGCACAACAAGGCACAAACATTTGTTGGGCACTGTAGTAAGCCTCTGACACCAAAATAGTCACCCACTAAATTGTGGTTTGCTAAACACTGCTTATTAATCTTTCCCCACCATAAAAATGATTTTACATGGCAATTGGGGGCGTTGGTGGTTGTTGATGATGAGGAGTACTATAGTCTGGAACTTTTTGTCTAAGAGGGGGTTGTTAAGCCTAAAATATTTGTCTCAGCATCAAAAAAGTTCAAAAACCTCTGCTGTAACATTTAGCTTTTTAAGTGAATTGCTATGGTTTCTTAACTAGGCATGTTTGCAGAGTGGTGGAGAAAGGGGACGGAGCTTCCGGCCAGCTCACAGCAATCCCGATAAGTGGGACTTACTGCTGGTAACATGGAGGCTTCTTGTCCCCCAATGACCCTCAGCATCCAGAAGGACTTAATTACCTGAAAAGTACTACACATGAGGCTCATTTGCAACGTGGTGGAGAAAGGGGGTGGGGCCTCCCTTGATCTCTCAGCAGTCCAACTGTGTAGGACTTCCTAGAGGTGAGAGGAGGGGTTACTGGCCCCCCAAAGATTCTCAGAATCTAAGAGGACTTCATATCCCAACCACTAGTATGCAAGGAGGCATGTTTGCAGAGTGGTGTAGAAAGGCGGCAGGGCCTCGGATGAGCTCTCAGCCATTCTGCTGTGTGGGACTTATTGGAGGTAACAGGAGGGGTTTGTTGGCTCTGAAGGACCCTCAGCAGCCAAGAGGACTTAATTCCCCAACCAATAGTGCATCAGGAGATGATGTCACTGACCATGTCATGAGTGATGTAATATGTGACGTCATCAGCAGTAGGCCTGGGCGAAAATTTCGTTCCGTTCGCGAAAATTGCGATAATTTGACATTTTCGCGTTCCGCGGAGAGCGGGAAAATGTCAAAATTTCCGCATTCCGCAGCTTGGCGATAATTTGTTTCTTGCTCGCGCTGTAAAATTATACATTCTCGTGCGCGCGTGATCGCCTTACCTGAATCCCTGGGTTCGCCGACAAGTTTTCTTGATCCGGTCGCGTTCTCCAAGAGATGTTGTATTGTTTTTAGCCATTTGCGCTGTCTCGCGACAGTTCGTGCCCGCAGTGACGTCATGCGTCGCGCGATCACGTCTTTCTTCTCGCGATCATGCACCGCGAGACAACTGAAAACAAGATGGCCGCGCCCGCGAGCAACCACATGGGTAAGTTGGCGAACCGCAACCATGCAGAAAATCTCGCGAACATGCGGGAAAAAAACTTCCGCATCTTCGCGATATTTCCGCGTGTTTGCGATAATTTTTAACATTTTCGTGATAATTTGCGAAAGTGGATTTCGCAAATTCCACCCACCCCTAATCAGCAGTACATTGCGGGCGCGCAAGTTATGGTTAGCTGAACTAACTATAACGGGGGAATTTCAATGGTTTTGTACGAGTGAAAAGTCCAGCTAACTATAACGCCCCTGAAACCTATGGTTTTTTCAGTGAATTTCTAAGTTTTTTAAATGGTATTTCCTAACTATAACGTGCCTGAAACCTATGGTTTTTCAGTGAATTTCAAAGGTTTTTTAAATGCTAATTTTCACACCTTCAATTGCCCAATCAGTATCTATATACTCCAATAAACACTCTGTCACTCCCCTTGCACACCTCCAGTGACTCATCCAGCACCATGTACTAATCTATTCACTGCGCCAAAACCCAAAAACGTAAAAGATTCATCCAGGCACTCTCCTTGCAGTACTCTAATTATTCAGTCAGTACCCAGGTACTCATGCAGTGACCCACACCTTAGCCCATGGAGTGCTTCAAACGTCTTCCAGTATGCATGCAGGCCTCTAGTCACCTACACACTTGTCTTTCACTTCTTCAATTAACTAGTCCGTATCTATAAACTCCAGTAAACACTCTTTTATTCCACTTGCACACCTCTAGTGACTCATTTGGCACTATGTAGTAATCTATTCACTGCACCAAAACACAAAAACTTAAAAAGATTAACCCAGGCACTCTCCTTGCAGTAGTGTAATGATTCAGTCAGTACCCAGGTAATCATGCAGTGTCCGAGGTCTTAGCTCATGGACTGTTTAAACGTCTATGCACTATGCATGCAGGCCTCTAGTCACCTACACACTTGTCTTTCACTTCTTCAATTAACTAGTCAGTATCTATATACTTCAATAAACACCCTGTCACTCATCTTGCTCTCTTCCAGTGACTGATCCAGTACCATGTACTAATCTATTCACTGCGCCAAAACCGAAAAACTTAAAAATTTCACCCTGGCAGTCTCCTAGCAGTAGTTTAATGCGTCAGTCAGTACGCAGGTACTCATGCAGTGAACCATGCATTACCACATGGACTGCTTCAAAGGTCTATCCAGTATGCATGCAGGCTTCTAACCTACTATACACTTGTCTTTAACAGCTTGAATTCCCCAGTCAGTATCCATTTACTTCCAGCAAACACCCTGTCACTCCCCTTGCACTCTTCCAGTGACTTATTCAGCACCATGTAGTAATGCATTCACTGCGCCAAAACTGAAACACTTATAAATTCACCCAGGCACTCTTCTTGCAATAGTCTAATCATTCAGTCAGTACCCAAGTGCTAATGGAGTGAGGCAGGCCTTAGCACATGGCTTGATTCAAACATGTTTCCACTATGCATGGAGGCCTCTAACTATCAACACTATTGTCTTTCAGACCTTCAATTTCCCAGTCAGTATCTATAAACTCCAATAAACACCCTGTCACTTCAATTGCACACCTCCACTGACATTTGGCACTATGTACTAATCTATTCACTGTGCCAAAACCCAAAAGCTTAAAAAGATTCACCCAGGCACTCTCCTTGCAGTACTCTAATGATTCAGTCAGTACCCAGGTAGTTTTGCAGTGATCCAGGTGTTACTCCATGGACTGTTTCAAACGTCTATCCACTATGCATGCAGGTCTCAAGCCACTTACACACTTATCTTTCACACCTTCAATACCCCAGTCAGTATTCATACAGTTCCCGCAAACACCCTGTCACTCCCCTTATACTTCTCCAGTGACTCATTCAGCACCATGTACTAATGTATTTACTGCGCAAAAAACCATATACTTATAAATTCATCCAGGCACTTTCCTTGCAATACTCAAAACATTCAGTCAGTATCCAAGTACTATTGGAGTGAGGCAGGCCTTAGCACATGGATTGATTCAAATGCCTATCCACTATGCATGTAGGTCTCCAATCACCTACACACTTGTCTTTCACACCATCAATATCCCAGTAAGTATCCATACACTTCTAGCAAACACCCTGTCACTCACCCAGTGTCTCTCCTTATAGTACTGTTATCATTCAGTCAGTAAGCATGTAGTCTTTCAGTGAGGCAGGCTTTAGGGCATGAACTGCTTCACAGTAGTATGCACTATGCATGTAGTGTTTTAACCATCGTCACACTTGTGCTTCAGGGCTATAATGTCTTAGTCAGTATTTATATAAAATGGGTTTGTATAGTAATAGAAAAGTATACATTTAAAAGTTATTAATATACATTTATTTGTGATTATTTTTTACAGATACTGTTTTTTACCATTAAAATAGAGAAATCATGCCAGAAAAAAAAAGAAATAGAAAAGAACAGCGAAAGGAGAGTTACTTGAATAAAAATCAACCACAAGTATTGAATGAACAACATAATGTGGCTAAAAAGAAAAAAATCTTCTGGTAAGATCACAAAGCAATTTATTAAAAATGTTTGTAGGACCAGACAGAATGCACAGAATGCTGAAACCTCTGAGAATGCTTCAACTAGAAAAAATATTCAAAATAATAGGAAAAGCAAAAAAGCAAATGGACAGTCAAAGGAGACGAAGTATGGTAAAAGAAGGCAAAATCAGGAAATACGCCCAAAAATATTTTACAAGAGAGTAGTACATAATTTGCTGAAAGATGTGAAGAAATATAAAAAGAGAGCTCTATTTTATAAAAAGAAGAAGCATATTGAAACCATTGTTGAAAAGGCTTTTGAAATGAAAAGGAAACTATTCATTTTAGTATTAAACAGAATTCGATCACTAGATAAACCAATCCATTTAATGAAGGCCAAAAGTAGGAAGAAAAGAGTAATTAATAGAACACATTTTTCTGATGTTTTTTTGGGAGAATGGAAATACAGTTCCAGTTCAGAGCCTTTCTTTAATGAAGAGAGTTATTCACAGAGCAATAATTTATTGCATGCAGTTGACACCAGTGGTCGAGGCTATGAGGTTAGAGATGGTTGTCTAATTGACAAAGAGAAAATGGTTGAAAGAAATGCAGAAGAAGTGATAGCTGATGAAGTTCTAGGGAGACGTCCTAAACACCCTGTGTACACTTGGGATTGCAGTAGTATTTGTAGTGTACGACAAGAATCTATTGATAAATTATGTAGTTTTCTACGAGCATATAGTAAAAAAAGTGTTAAACAACAGATTAAGGTGTTGCAAGGACTAGACCCTTGCAGAGTGAGAAAAAATACTAGTTTGCAAGGTCATTCTCTGGCTTGTCTTTCTAGGAAAGTTTGTCAAAGTGTTTTTCACCATTTCAGGATGTTGGCAGTACATCATACTCAAATGCGGAAGTTACTGAGAAGATTGTATTATGCAAAAAGTCCAGCACTAAAGTTAAATGAGTTGAACAGTGCTCTTTTGCGTGGGTCAATATCAGATGTGAAGAAGGTTTGTGATGATATTGAGTTTTGTTACTTTGGTCCTCAGCAAGAGAGTGCAGAAACTGACTCTTTAGTAGAACAAAATGTTGAAGACAATGTAGAACCCGTGATTACAAAAAATTTTGAGGATCAAATCACAAAGTTTAAGGTAATTTCAGGTGAAAGACCAAATGTTTCTTGTATTTGTTGTCGGCGAAGTCACTATAAAAATCCGACTAGGAGCGTCAATCTGTATTCAAAAAGTGAAATAATGATAAGTGGAAGGAATTTGCAACTTATTTGTTGGTAGAGGATTGTTTTGATTTGAGATCTGAGCAGCGTATTTGCAAATATTGTTATAACAAATTAGATGAGAATAAAACGCCTGCTAGAGCTGGTTATCATAATCTAGAGTTGGTTGCTATTCCTCCAGAGCTGACAGATTTAAATACCTATGAGTCTATTCTCATTCAATGTGTGCACCCCTTTCAGGTTATTGTTCGTATGGAGCCTAAAACAGGTAAATTACCTCCATCAGAGTTACAAAGAGGATTGAAAGGAAGAGTTGTGTATTTACCGTTAGATTTAAAGAAAAACATTGAAACTATTGGTGTAGACCATGCAGAAAACGAACCACTAGTCATTCTAGTTAATGGTGTTCCTACTAAGAATAAGAAAATCTGGCAAGAGTTAGTGGATGTTAGAAAAGTGCAAAAGGCATCATTGTATCTGATAAAAAATAATGAGTACTATAGAAATGTGTTTGCAGGAGATGAAGAAATATATTTAGCAGAAGATACTGAAACATTAAGTGGACAAATTGAAAAAGTGGACATGTCCAGATGTGAAGAAATCTATGAACATTACAGTGTACATCCACTTCATTCCAAAGAGGTGATGGGGAATGCGATTGAGTTGTTCCAAATGAAAAAAGCAAGAGGAAGTCCAATGAGTGTATGGGAAGAGAGCTTGGAAGCTCGTTGTTTCCCGCAGTTGTTTCCAACAGGAAAAGGTGGACGATATGATGAACGTCCTGTGCAGATTCCTGCATCTGAATATCGGACAGCAAGATTATATGCAGAGATCCAAGATTTCAACAATGTATCCCTTATATGCTTCATATTCTGTTTGAAAGTGACTCGTCTGGACTTTCATATGCAGTAAATCACATTTTAAAAACTGGAATGCATCTGCAAAATTTAACTACAAAGGATTTTATGGATAAAGTGCATCAGAGAGATGATCATTTAGAATCTCAGTTGATTAATCTGATGGCATGTCAGCGTGGGACTAATGAATATTGGTACCGTCGTCATGGAGAACTGAAATGTATGCTACGGAACTTAGGAACTCCTACATGGTTTGTTACACTAAGCTGTGCTGAGTATGCTTGGGATGATTTACTTGAATTTCTTCAAGAGGCAAATTCCAATATAAAAAAATATTGAATACAAGACACCTGGAGAATTGTGCTCTTTGGATCCTGTTAATGTATGCAGATATTTCAATCATAGATTTGAAGCTGTGATGTCTTTCATCTGCAATAAAAAAAATCCTCCTCTTGGAAAAGTTGTGGATTTCTTTTGGAGAAAGGAGTATCAAGCAAAAGGTGCTCCTCATATACATATGTTGTTATGGATCAAGGATTCAGATGATACTGTTTTGTCTTTCATTGAAGATTATGCCATATGTGCCGTACCCAATAGCAGAGAAGATAAAAACTTAAAACAACAAGTCTTACGATTCCAAAGCCATAGGTGTGGAAAATACTGTTGACGAAAGTACGAGTCAAAGGATAAGTTCTATTCCAAATGTCGTTTTGGATTTCCACGTCCTATATTATCCAAAGGAAGAGTGAACAGTTTTAAGTCAGCTATGCGACATACCATCACAAGAAAGTCTCCGAAAAAATACCTACAACTTAAGAAGAATTGAAGAATTAAAATACATAAATGACTACAATCCAGTTGTTTTATCCATGTGGAACGCAAACATGGATATTCAGTATGTTGCGGACAATTCCATTGCTGTTGCTCAATATGTAATGTCCTACATTACTAAATCAGAAAAGACAGAATTGAAAGAGATGTGGGAAGAGATTTCTCACGAGAAGATTCTAAGTAAGAAATTATACAGTTTCAGTTTGAAGATGTTATCGCATCATGAAATTGTAGCATATGAATGCTCAGATCGGTTATCATCTGCAAGTCTATACTCCAAAAGTAGAAGAATCATTTGGGCGAGTCTAGGTCTTGCAGCAATGCGAAATCGGGTACTGAAATCTGTTCAAGAAATTGAATATTTAGCAGAAAAAGAACAAGAAAGTACAGATATTTCGAAAACGAATATGTTGGACACATATTAGCCAAACAGAAGTCATCATCTTGAGAACATGTGTCTCTATGAAGTGCTGCAAAACTATACCTTTAAACGGACTACTACAGAGAACATCAATGATGGAAAATATGCAGTGATTGGTTCCGAAGGATGTTTAGTGAAACAAAGGAAAGGAAATGTAATTAATCACAGGAAACTGAGTTGCGACACTGCTGATTAAATGGAATTTGAATATTTAGCCCTTTTGCAAATGTTCAAACCATGGTGTTCAGAACTGGAATTACTTGGAGATTTTCAGAGCTATGAAGATTCATTTAATGCTAGTAAAGACAGCATACAATGCAGTGCTTTTGCAAATTATGTGAAAATGTTGAATGATGAAATTGATCAAGAAGCTACAATTGCAGCTGAGATTGCTAGAGACAGTTATCAAGACAGTCAAAGTTCTGCTGCAGTGAGTCAAGATCCACTAGGACAACCAATTGTTGAAAATGAAGCAGCAATTGCCATGAATGAGGTGGAAACAGCAATGTATCAAGCTCAAGAAGATGTAATATAGTTAGGAAACTTGGAAGAACAACTAAATGTTGAACAGAAACAAATATATCAACAAGTGAAAGAGCAGATTGACCATGGATTACTTCATGAAAAGAAAGGGTGCTCATGTACATCATTTCAACCTATCCGAATGTATGTGAGTGGTCAAGCTGGAACAGGTAAAAGTTTCTTAATTAAAGTAATTACAAGTTATCTGCAGACAACAACTGAGTCGCATTTGTCTTGTGTTGTCACTGCTCCAACTGGGTTGGCAGCACATAATATTAAAGGAATTACTTTACATCGTTTACTAATGCTACCAGTAGAGCATGACAACAAATTGGAATACCACAAGCTATCTGGAGAAGCTTGTTGTGAAGTTTCAAGAGTCCTGAAGAAAATTAAACTTCTCATTATTGATGAGGTAAGCATGGTCTCAAACTTGATGCTTGCCTTTGTGCATTTAAGAATGCAGCAAATTCTTAAAATAGAGTATGACTTTTTATTTGGAGGACAACACGTCATAGTTTTTGGAGATCTACTGCAACTGACTCCGGTAAAAGGACAACCGGTATTTAAAACACTTGCACATGAAGATACCAGAAAGTCTCTTGGTAGTGTTGGTAACATGAACATTTGGACATATTTTGAATACAAAGAACTGACAACAAATATGCAACAGGCAAATGATACTGAATATGGAAGTATTTTTCAAGATATAAGAATTGGACTTCTGACAGAACATGGCAAACTAGCTTTGGAAAGTCGATTACTTTCCAATTTGTTTCCAAATGAAAATGTAGTTCCTGAGAAAGTGTACATGAAAATTGCAGAAAATAAATCAGTGATCTGCTTAATGCCAACACTGCGCGAGTGTTCTATATTCAACAAAGAACTATTGAAACTGGAAAATAAGAAATTATAAAAATGGAAGTCATCGATAAAATAGAGCATGAAGGAATCACTATTATTTTGACTGGAAAATTGAAAACAAAACTGGATTCTTTAGAAAAAAAAATATCTAAAACGGCTGGTTTAGAAAAGACTCTATATGCATGTGTAAACTGTCGGGTAATTTTAAGGCGTAATTTGGATGTAGAAAAAGGTTTAGTTAATGGAGCAATGGGTAAAGTGGTGGATATTGTTAATTATCAGAAAAAAGAAGGAATTGAGCGGGAGCCTTACCGCCACTTGTTGTTTCTGGGGCAAACAGAGCGATACGGACTGCGAGGACCAGCAGCCCTTCTCCCTACAGCTGCAGCCTCTTCTGGCGTGACTCCGCCCCCCACCAGGACACCTTGATAAAGGCTCGTGGCCCCCGCTTCGCGGGAGCCACTCGCGGGAGCCTTACCGCCACTTGTTGTTTCTGGGGCAAACAGAGCGATACGGACTGCGAGGACCAGCAGCCCCTCTCCCTACAGCTGCAGCCTCTTCTGGCGTGACTCCGCCCCCACCAGGACACCTTGATAACGGCTCGTGGCCCCCGCTTCGCGGGAGCCTTACCGCCACTTGTTATTTCTGGGGCAAACAGAGTGATACGGACTGCGAGGACCAGCAGCCCTCTCCCTACAGCTGCAGCCTCTTCCGGCGTGACTCCGCCCCCTACCAGGACGAATACCAAGCGGCCACTGACACGCAGCGCGGGCGAAGCCTGGGCCAAGGGCGGGCCCGTTCTAGTCCGTTACAGACCGTTTAAAACCGGACCGGCCATCCCTCTTGGTTGTTTGCAGCATTTCCTCCTGATCATTTTCTTTGGACCCTGTAACCCTAGGGGCTCACTGTTACAACTCATAGAGAAAATGTCGACTAGGGAGACCAGAAGCAAAGCCCATTCATCTAGTGTATCAATGGCGGGTGCTCTGGATAGCTTCTTGCTGAGAGCCAATTCTTTAATTTCTAATGAGATCACCATTTTGGAAAGGCGTCTCTCACAGGGCATTGACAACGCTAAAAGATCGTCCCTTGGCCTTATAGCTAACGCAAGAACACCTGCCACTCATATTACGTTGTCTGAGTCTGCACCGCCTAATGATTGTTTAGAGGCAACTATGCCACAGGTCCTTGCTTGTCCCCATGGTGAAAATATTGACCCCCTCATTCTTTCTAACAGTCCTAAACTTGTTTCTGTATCTGACCGATTTCTCCCTAGAGGACCAGAAATAAGTCATCAGCGAGTCCGAGCCAATAGGGCGGGGGCCGTACCTAAACGGAAGCGGGGAGCCCAGGTTGTGGGTGGTAAAAAGTCAAGGGTAGTTGCTGCATCTCACACAAATGCCTTGGGAGGGGCAAAAGCTAAGGTGACTCTCTCCGCAGCAATAGATCCCGACATTCCAACGGCCATTCTTCCCACACAGAGCTCCCCGGCCGATCACCCCCCTAATACGACCAACAGTGATAGTACCCAGGTAAGGGTAGATCCTCAAATCCAAGCTCTCGAAGGTCTCCTGAAATCTCTTTTGAACCCCCTTTTTGCCAGACTAAATCAAATAGATTTTAGGCTGGCAAATATAGAAAGGGCTATTGAGCCTAGGCCAGATCTGCCACATAGCCCGCTGATTACGGGAAGGGGCAGGGCTGTTCCTGCATTAACCGAGTGTCTACCTAATCATGCTCCCTTAGTAAGTATTTTAGATCCGGTAAATCCCTCTCCCTACACGCAGGCCATCTCAAAAGTGAGCAAACACTCCGTAGCTCCCTCTATTCTGAAGGTGGCGGATAAGCCCACTGCGGATACAGAGCAAGAAATCCAGGAGGTCAATAGTTTAAGGAAGGATCAAATACTAAACCTTCCTCCGGAAGCAGCGCCACTGGTAGTTGTCCTAGCTGGAGTTCCCAAACTTTCTAACATAAGAGAAGAATCATTTGCTTCACTAAAGAACAAAGTTGTTAGTTGGTTAAATAAGCATAGACCCCTCCCTCCTAATTTTTCAGGTGAGATTATGATGGTTAGAAGGGTCGCATGGCTGGGATTATCGAAGAAAAGCATCAGTGGCGACTGTGTTGTTGTAAATTTTAGGGACCCTGGAGCAGTCTCTTTTATCTTTAGATGCCCCCACTCAGAGGTAGAGTCCTTGATTCGGACTCTTCCATTGGCCTTTTTCTACCCTCCACATGATAGGCACTTCGATGAGGTTCCGGAAGTTGGGTGGACGAGGGTGGGTGCGAGAAGCCACACTAGAGGGGCCATGAATAATTTTCACTACCCAAGCATGATGTGGTAAATATTTCGTTACCGGTACTATTTTTTATGCGGTAAAGTCTATTAAAAATAACTCAGTAAAATGAGAGGCAGAATCCGTGGTATTAGAGGGTTTAAAAAGGCTTTATTCCTATACAAAGGAACACAATTCGAATTGTGGGCCTTCTATTCCATCACCACGAAAGTTCAGGAAGGAAGGAACATATATTATTGACAGGTAAGCAGTTTTATAGAAAATACATTACAATGAAACAAATGCAGTAGGCGTATCAACTGATAAGAAAAATAAACTATGCATGCGTAACTAGAATAGGCGTAACTAGACAACGTCATCATACATGAGGTCATACGTGGGTGGATCCATAAGAGAATCCTGTAATGTCAGCAGAAATATTTGGCAGAGATGCGTGCGCAGCTGCATGACGTGTGATTGACGTGCAACTAGAGGGAGAAAGGGACTTGACATTTAGCTCTACATGTGGAGACAAAAGTCTGGGGTTATGTCAACCTAATCCCAAATCATATCTAATATCCTATGTTTAAAGAACTGTGTTATCCACAAAAGAGAGGTCTCTTAGGATAGAATCTTATTCTATACTGACTATACTGACTAGTGCGTGTACAAGCGTCTAAGTGTCTATACTAGATGCGAGGGGGTAGGAATATTCCATGGTAACAGGGCTATGAATTACTTGCATGAGGACAGCGAGGCCTGGCCCCTTTGCACAGTAGCTGGAGGAATGTTTACCTAAACTACTAGACAGGAATGCATCGGATGAGGGGCGGAGAAGATAATCTTGAAGGTGAAATACAGTTTTTGGCAGGCGACGGGCTGGATCAGGCACCGTTAGCCGCGCAGGGAGTGAGACAAAGTTCATGGTCACAGATGCAGGCTCAGACTGGAGCTTTCAGAGGCAGAAGGCAGGAAAAGGCTTGATGACAGAATTCGGGCCTACTCGCCTGAATCTGTAAAAATGTGGAAAGTGAACCACATAAAGTCGGTGGCCTTTCATACTTAGGAAAGGAATATCTGACCCATTCATGGTGGATCTGAAAGAGGACATGTTGACGGTGGACGCACATATATTTGCGTCTTCAAAACTGGAGCAGGAGGGAACATACATGTACGTATAGCATGTACATGGAGCCGTTGGGGTCTACGATAGGGGACATAACTGATCACAAAATTCATATTTCCTCAATGACCTTGCACTTTCAGGATTATAATAGGTTTAGCTGCCTGAGTGATATAGACTGACTAACTATTAATCCTGACCCACCTAGCCAGTTGTTGGCTGGTGGCATGGATATCATGAAAATCATCAACATTGACCCTAGAGCTACATCAGCGAGGAAGGGTGGTACTGTGGGGCTAGATGTTCCCAAGAGAATATCAACTAGAGTCTCTCCTCCCACTGCATTCTTAGGCGAATGCAATGAGATCCCTGATAACGGTCCGTGGGCTGGAAATCTAACAACTACCGAACCTATAGTGGACCCATCCCCGGAGGTCCTACCTCTCTCCCCACCACTGACAATATTGTCGAGGAACTTGGCAGGGATTGGTAATAAACTAATGTGCCCCGATCGGGGCCAGTTTATAGACAAGAACGATATTTGCCTTTTTCAAGAAACCTGGGCAAGGGATGAACATCACCGGAGAGGTTTTGTCTCATTTTTGATCCCAGCCAGGTCGGGGGGTAGGGGTAGACCATCCGGGGGACTCACAATTTGGGTCCGTACTCACCTGGGTTGTCAAGCCACGGTTGTGGACACGACATCTCATGATGCCCAGTGTGTGATTCTGGCATGGCCCAATGATTGTCGCCTTGTTCTGATTAATGTCTATTCCAGACCGGTGAATATCACAGCGGAGTCCGTCACTATTGATGAGCTCTCTACATTTTTAAATACTGTTCCTCAAGGCTCTACCCTCCTAATAGGAGGAGATTTTAATTGCCACTTCGAACCGCTTCAGGGTTTGATAGATGGTGATATTCAGGAGGAGGATGATTACTGGGCAATACCCCCAGCTGTGGGTTTACCACCGAGGTCATGGATGCCTCTTGCTATTCAGATTACGGCTCTAACCCTAAAGTACTCTATTAGGGCATGTAATGGCCGCTTTAAATCAGACGTCCCTACCAAGTGTACATACAAAAAACTGGGCAGAGAGTCTAGGCTGGACTATATATTTATTGAGAGTTGTGCTTGGGGAAAAGTCGTAGATTTTAGGGTAGAATTAAGGGAAGATAGCGACCATAACCCACTGATTCTCCAGTTGCTATCCCCGGGGAATTTTCTTGCCCCATCCATTGAGAAGAAGGACTTAGATACAGGCTTCCATCTGTCCAGCAATAGGCGCAGGGTGAGGTGGGAAAAATTAGCAAACCACCCCGCGTTATTACCTAAACTCTATGAGAAGGTAATTCCGGTTCTGGAAGCAGTAGGCTCCCTACCATTGTATAATCCCAATCCAGAAATGTATAAAAAATTTGAGGAGCTAAATATGGAACTAAATGGCATTTTGGCAAATGTTTTAAATCCTACAGTGCCCAACGGGGGTAGGACCCGTAACATACCTACCTGGTATAATACTGCTTGTAGGAAACTAAAAACAGAACTCCTTGAAGCTGTTAAATCTAACAATATTAAGGCGCTTATTAGACAAAAACGCTGGGAATACAAGCAACTAATTGACCATGCTAAGTCAGAGTGGGATAGTGACTATTGGGACAATTTAACTGAGGCACTCAAAACTAAAGACTCGCGTAAGTTTTGGCAATTTGTTAATACGGGCTTGTCTGAACCTTTATCAGCGATAGAACCGAATATCGCTGCTAGTGATTGGGAAGGCCATTTCTCCTCCCTTTATGGTAGTGATTTGTCCACTAACAGCATGGTTAAGGAGCTAACATCGTTCCAATCTATAACTGTTCATTATGGGGATGATTTTGGGGAACAGGAAGTTTTTGATATTCTTTCCAGTCTTCCGGCCGGCAAAGCGCCTGGCCTGGACAAACTCCCTGGTGATCTCTTCAAAAATGAACCGACGGTCTGGGCTCCTTACCTAACAGCATTATTTAATGCAGTACTGAAGGGCATGGCAATACCAAGTACTTGGCTGGGAGCCAAAATAGTTCCAATTTTTAAGAAGGGCTCCCCTTTACTCCCGATTAACTATAGGCCTATGAGCCTTATAGATGTCCCCCAAATGTTTTTTGCAAGGTTAATTTTAGAGCGCCTTAGGGATTGGATAGAGGAGTTCTCTATACTGAGCCCTTTTCAGGCAGGGTTCAGGAAGAATGTCTCACACATGGACCAAATCTTCCGCCTTACGATGTTATTTTGGAAAGTCGTAAAAGTGGAGAGCGGTTCCTTGTACGCTGTATTTGTGGATTTACATGCGGCTTTTGATTTGGTTCCTAGATCAAAATTGTGGTCTGTATTGTTACAATTGGGTATCCCTGTTTCCTTATTAAATGTGATCATTCGACTACACACTGGGAATTTCGCGCAAGTAAGGTGTGGAAAGAATGGGGCTCTAACATCTAGATTTCCCGTTGGCAAGGGAGTCAGACAGGGGAGTGTGCTGGCTCCAACCCTTTTCTGCCTCTACGTCAACGGAGTCTTCTCACACCTAGATAAGGTCATTGACAATGACGCCCCAAAACTTGCTGGTAACAGGGTCCCAGCGATAATGTTTGCAGATGATACCCTGCTACTTTCTAAATCACCAATGGGTCTACAGCGAGTACTGGATGGCTTTGAGCTGTTCTGTTCCGAGCTGGGATTAGAAATAAATACCCTCAAAACCAAATTTATGATCTTTAATCCTCCAACCGTGACACGCCCAAATCCCTGTATAGGGGGAATCCCTTTGGAAAGGGTCCACACCCTTGAGTATCTGTGGCTCACTCTAAACGAATCAATGACGTGGGCCCCACATCAAACGAAGGCCCAACTGAAATTAGTCCAAACAACTGGGGGGATCATGAAACTTTTTAATAGCTCAAGTGCAAAACCGACTGGCCCACCCCTTGAATTCTACAAACTACAGGCAAGGGGTGGAGTAGCCTATGGAGCTGAACTCTGGGGAACCAAATGTCGCCCGGAGATCTTATCTATAGAAACTAAGTTCCTAAGGCAATTGTTAGGCCTTCCTTTCAGTACTCCTCTACTCCCATTGAGACTTGACTTGGGTCTTCGACCCATAGATGAAGTTCTCGGTCTCAAACCTTTAACATTCTGGCGGAGGATCTGGATCACTCCAGAGCTTCAGGTCTACAGAAATGAACTCATTGAAGTTTTGAGTCTACCCAATTTAGGGAAACATCCTTGGTTCACCTATGTGAAGAAAGAATTAGGAATCTTAGGTCTCCCACAACTTTGGTCAGACACACAGCAGCATGTTTTAGTGTCTCCCGCAAGCACCTTATCAATTCCTATTATGGATCTAAATTAGCAGTATTTATCTGTAAATCTCAATCTTTTATTTTAACACATACCTTCTTAAATTTTAAAGACTTTTATCATTTCGAGGAGGCTTTGAGTGAGATTAGACCTCACTTTGCTAGAAAACTCTATTTACAGTGGAGATACGGCTCATTAACTATAAGAGTTTTTACTAGCAAATGGTTGGCACTGTCCCCTAAAAATTGTCCCGGCTGCGATGCAGATCAAGAAACTGAATTACATATATTATTTTTCTGTCCCGCTTATAAAAAGTCCAGGAAGTGTTGGATCGTGCCCGTTTGTAGGAACCTGGGGTTAATGCATTGTATGCACGCCTATCGAGTCCTTAAAACAGACCTATCTACTCCAATCGTTTTTGCCGTATCATCATTTCTTGCATCAATGTGGAGGAAAAGAAGATTCTGCGTAACCACTGTCTGAAGTTTTATGCATTTAGTCTGTGTTAATAATGTCCCGGATTAGGTTTCTAACTATATAGTTTTAATGGGGGTATTTTGCAATGACTATAGTGATTGGTATGTCTTCAGGCATTGGCCACTATTGGTTGTTGGAATTCTATGTTTTTTGTTTTTCTTTTTCTCTTGGTTTTTTATATATGTTTCAATATTTCTGTGAATAGTTGTGATTGTTTGTACTTTTATGACCATCGGTCGAAATAAAGATTGAGAACAAACGAATGTTTAAAAATTAAATTTGTTCAGATTGAAGAAGTTAAAGAAATTGGTTGTTGTAGAGTTCGTTTTTTGCTTGTTAAAGATTTATATGTCAGTAGGAAGCAATTTCCATTTTCTCTGGCTTATGCAGTGACTATTCATAAATCTCAAGGATTAAGTGTAGACAGTGCATTGGTGAACATTGTATCTACCGTGTTTAAAGAGGGTATGGCATATGTTCCTTTGTCGCAAGTCAGAACAGTATCTGGTTTGTTTTTGATTGATTTTGATGAGACAAAGGTTACTGCAGATGCAAACTGTGTAAAAGAGTATAATAGGTTAACAAGGATGTGTGCTCCCAATTTAGGTCACTATCCTGTATTTGAAAAGCGTGTGGTTGGTCAAAAAAGAAGGTTTGAGAATATCTGTACTGAAGGTGTAGAGAAGGGAAAAGAACAAGATAATGTTGTGATTGCAAGTAAAAAGAAAAAGGACACTATTGAAGAGATTGTTGGTTATAAGTTTGAAAATAGTTCAGGTGTCAACTGCTATGCTAATGTAGTGGTAAATGTTGTTTTTTATCTTGAAGGTTTGCAAGAACAAATTATGCAGAATCGGGAAAAAAGATTTTGTTCTTTGTTGAATTCTGTTTATGAAAAATTGACAATATCAACAAGGAGGAGGGACTAGGAGCTGTAGAAAAAGGTCCTGAACCAAAGCTCCTAAAAGTTACACATTTATCCAATGGATGGTTACAGTTCCTATAGTAAGAGAGAGAAGTGACTAGCTGCAGGTAAGCTGTCGATAAAGGGGAAAGTCTCCGAAGGTAGGGTGAGTGTGCAGAGTGAGGAGAGAGTGCTCCTGGTGATGTTCCTGTGTGCCCTCACACACCCTCGCGGATGTATAGCATCATCATTGGGCACGGTTGCTCCTCGTGGGGGTGGCGCTGCAGTCCCTCATGGGCCCTTGGTTAGGGGCTCTCTGATGGAGTTCTTTTAAGGAGTTGCCGCATTTGTGAGTGAGGGTATGTGGGTAGAAATGTGCTAGTGAGTGCGAAATTTAAAAATGAAACAGGGAACTAAAATCCTTTAATCATAAGTTCCCTGGTCCAACCTAAACATACTCGGGGATGGAGATGCACTGTAGTGCTGTTCAGAGAGGGAAAACAAGACCAAATAAAAGTCCCACTTCTCTCGACCCGATTGGTGTGTTAACAAGAGTGATTTAATGAAAGGTCAACATGTTTCGCGCTATAAAACGGTCCCTAATGGATCCTAAAGCGCTTCGTCAGGACCGGGAAAGTGATGTCATTTCAGATGTCATCAGTGATGTCACTGACCATGTCATGAGTGATGTAATATGACGTCATCAGCAGTGCATTGCGGGGGCGCGAGTTATAGTTATCTGAACTAACTATAACGGGGAATTTCTAGGGTTTTGTACGAGGGAAATGTCCAGCTAACTATAACGCCCCTGAAACCTATGTTTTTTTCAGTGAATATATATATATATCCAAAGGATTACGACACCAGATAATCAGAAGGACTAAAAGGCAGACCCAGAGTCAGTGCAAAGTTGGTTTATTTGGAAAACTCCTGTACCTCCGCCATTACGCGTTTCAGCCTCCAACGAGGCCTTGATCACATGACACGAAACGGAGTAATTTTTTCATTTTTAAAGTGTAAGTGCCTGGTAAACACACGTGATATCAAGACATGATGGAAATAGAGAAAATACTCTTTGTAGTTTTTTGAGGGAGCATTGGCACAATGTCTCAAGAATATAATACTTATGAATGAATTCAAAATAAATATGTGCAAATAAGAGCAAAATACGCTGTTAATAAATATTCATAAAATAGTGTAAATATTTGGCACAAAAATCACATGGTTAAAATCAGATAAAATCCATTACGATAGAATCTAAATAACCTTAATGTTAAAAACATAGATAAAATGCAGTAAGACACCGTATTAAATATACAATAAATCTTAAGACCATTAACGTCCTGCCTGGAATATATCATGTTAATAACTATAGCTCATCTGAAAGTCACTCATATTGGTGAAATACCATAGCTCCTGTCTAAATTCTGTATATATATGCACAAGATTGTCAATTCTATATGGAACAAACAAAGTATGTCCAGCCCAAGTGGGCTGAATCCATCAATTTTACATAAAGTGCTAATGTGCTAAAATCATAAAGTGCCTACACCCTTCTAAATCACAGCCGTGATTTAGTTAAAAACATGTGTAAAATTATAATATAACTAGTTAATAAAATTCATGTAAATGAGAAGCATATCTGATGTTTAGCTAAAAGGAGGATACATAACTATAAAAGTGCGGAAAGCAGGTAGTCTTATAAGCAAGTGAAAAAATCCACGCTTGCATTCAAGCCAAGTGGTATTTTAAAACCCAGCTCTAGGATGATTTGAGTTTCCAGTTTGCGTAAGAGGTAATCACGATTTCCACCCCTCCTGAGAGGCAAGACAGCGTCAATGACAAAGTATTTTAAGTATTGTAAATCACTGCCGTGATGTTCTTTGAAGTGTCTTGCTACTGGATAAGCAGAGTCATTGTTAGAGATGGCTTGCATGTGCTGGAGTATCCGTTTGTGAACCTGCAGTCTGGTACTTCCTACATAGCGCAGGCCACATGGACACTCCAGCAGATATACTGCGAATTCAGTTTTACAATTGAGAAATTTGGATATCTCAACTGGTTTCTGTCTGAAAGGGGTGGTATATGTTTTAGTATTGTAGCCGAATTTACACTCTTTGCAGCTGGAACATTTGAAAAACCCTGTTCTGGTGTTAAGCCAATTTTTTGTTAAGATGACCTCAGGGCTGCTCCTTACCAAAGCATTGCTCATGGAGCGAGCTTTCCTATATGTAATACTGGGAGTTGCAGTTAACCATTCACCCAGTATTGGGTCATTAAGAATCAGGGGCCAGTTCTTATTAACAATTTTCCTCAATGTTTTGTGCTGACGGTTAAATGTCAAAATCAAACGAGTCGGCTGGTCAATAGGTTGAGAGGTGTTAAACTCCCTCTTGTTCCGATCAATTAATATTTCTGAGTGTTGTAGTTTATTGGCCTTGTTCATAGCTGCCACAACCACACTATCAGCATAGCCCCTGGCTATGAACCTATCCCTGCTTGCTCGTTGGGCCTGCATGCAGTCTTCTTCTGTACTACATATTCTTCTGATCCGCAACATTTCCCCATAGGGAATGCTGTTGATCAGATGAGACGGATGGTGACTAGAAGCATGTTGCATAGTGTTGCCAGCTGTTGATTTTCTATGAAGGCATGTTTCTAGCTTGTTGTTGAAAGTGTAAACCTATACGTCTAAAAAGATTATACTTTGCTTACTTATTTGGGCTGTGAATTGTAAGTTTAGACTGTTGTTGTTTAGTCCCACTATAAAGTTTTGAGCTTCCATTTCATTGCCTTTCCATATTAAAAACAGGTCATCTATATATCTATACCAGCATAGAACATGTTTGGATAAGATATCTCTATGTGTTGCCATGAGACCCGCTCCTCCCACATGCCCATATGAAGACAGGCATAACTCGGGGAAAAAAGCAAGCCCCCATGGCAACTCCTCTTATCTGCTGGAAGATTAGATTGTTGAAGAGGAAGAAATTGTTTTCTAGACATGTGGAAATCATTGTCAATAACATTTTGTTATGCATGCAAAATTCTCTTGGTCTGGTATTAAGATAAAATTCAGTTGCCAGCAAGCCATGTATGCTGGTGTACAGTGAAACAACATCAAGCGAAATAAGCAAACAATCAGCATCCCATTTAACACTTTGAATTTTATGAAGAAAATCCCCTGTGTCCTGTATATATGTTGGAAGTTTCTTCACATGATCTTGAAGGAAGAAGTCCTCATATTTGGAAGCAGTCTCCATTTTGCTGCCCTTGGCCGATATTATGGGCCTCCCCGGTGGTTTGCGCATATCCTTATGTACTTTGGGAATTAAATATATAGCAGGTACAATAGGGTAATCAACTTTTAAGAATTTGAATTCTTCCATGCTAAGTAAACCAGAAGATTTCCATGCCAGCAGGTTACTGTTGAAGTCATTCCATGCACTTTTTACTGCTAAGATGTTGCTTTTTTTATAGCAGTCTCTGTAATTCAGTTGTTGTTCAGCCTCCTCCATATATAACTCTCGTGGCCTTAGCACCACATTGCCACCCTTGTCTGATTGGCGTATGATAATTTTGTCATCATCCTGTAGTTTTTTGACCAATTGAGAATAAATATGGTCCTGTTTGGTGTATTTCATGGGGGATTTCACGGTGTCTCGATAAAGTTTTTTCAGTTCAAAAGTAACCTTGTCATGGAAGATATCAACATTATCACGTATCATTAATGGACAAAAAGTTGATTTGGGTTTGAATTTAGTTCGAATTGTTACCCCCGATTGCTGGGCTTCCTGATCCAATTCACTCATAGTTGTATTATTTTCATCAAATAGTTGCTGCATGTCTCTCAGAAGATTTGAATCTCCCTCTGTTAATGTTGGACTGATGTTACTTTCCACACTTGTTTTTGTTATGTTGTTGCGATTTTGTGTCCCTTGGATTGCATGGTGTTTGCGCAGTTTCTTCTTACGCACAAACTTGAATAAATATATTCGTGTCTCCACATAACTAAAGTCTCTAACAGGACTGTAAGTAAGACCCAAAGTTAATATTTTTCTTTCATCTTCGCTTAAAACAGTCGTAGTTAAATTAATGGCTGTGTTTTCCTCCATTTTGGTAGTTAGCGTCTGTTCCATCTCCTGTTTGTTGCTTTTTTGCTGTTTGACCTGTTTTTGCTTTCTACATTGGCGTCTTGCCCGTCGTTTTTGGTTTTGTCGTTTATTTCTCCTTTGTTGGCGTTTTTGTTTTGTCCACGTGGGTGCAGGGTTTGTATCCTGCCTAATCACAGGTAATCTAGTCCCTGACCCAGTGATGGTTTGATAAAACCCAATGCACTGAATGTTGAGGCCTGGTCATTGTCAGAGCCACTGTCTATGGTTGAGCTTAAGTCAGAGGCTGATGTGGATGCCAGAGAAATGCCGCCTGCACTGGGATGTATTATAGGGGGACCTCCTGATGGATTTAGCTTTTTCACAGCATCATATTTTCACGCAAAGGTCGTAATCCACCTTGTCCCTTTGAAACTTGTAGGCTTTGCGCCTTTTAATTACATCCTCATCTCTTTGCAAGCGACTGATCATATCTTCTGTATATTTCTGAATGACATCCGTATTGCCATGCTTGTCAATTTCTTCATTAATTTAATTAATTCTTAATTGTAGCTCCGCTGTTTGTATATTTGACTAAAATGACAACCAATTTGCACGATGATTCCAGGTTACAGTCTGGCCACTCTGTCAACATATGCGGGTCTGGATTTTCATAACTCGGGGCGAGCATTATCCTCAACCCTCTCGGTATTCTGCCTACTTCTGGAAAGGGATTTACTCTCCCACCACTTGGCCTGTTCAGACCTCGTGCACTTCACAAACTGTGGTTATATATATATATATATATATATATATATATATATATATATATATACATATATATATATATATATATATATATATATATATATATATACACATATATATATATATATATTCACTTAAAAAACCATAGGTTTCACACATGTTATACTTAGCTGGATATTTCCCTCGTAAAAAACCATTGAAATTCCCCCGTTATAGTTAGCGCAGGCAACTATAACTCACGCGACCGCAATCCTCTGCTGATGACGTCAGATATTACATCACTGTATTTAGACACCTATTTACCCATGTCTTCTTCCATTAATCTTTAGCTATACATATATTACAAATATTTATTTTTCAGAAAGACACATATGTTATCAGTGATGTAATATCTGACGTCATCAGCAGAGGATTGCGGTCGCGTGAGTTATAGTTGCCTGCGCTAACTATAACGGGGGAATTTCAATGGTTTTTTACGAGGGAAATGTCCAGCTAACTATAACATGTGTGAAACCTATGGTTTTTTAAGTGAATTTGCAAGGTTTTTTAAATGCTAATTCCTAACTACAACGTATGTGAAACCTATGGTTTTTTAAGTAAATTTGTACGGTTTTTTAAATGCTAAGTTATGTATTTCTTAATATATTTTTCTTTTCAGGTTTTTCACCGTGCCCGCACCGTATGCGCACGGTGCGCTTCGTGCCCCGTACGTGCGCTGTGGGCGCTTGGTGCGCTTCGCGCACCAAGCACCCACGATGCGTTGTTCGTGCCGTGCGCGTACGGTGCGTGCACCCCGCGATTTTTCGAAAAAAAAAATATTGTTTTTTTTACCCTTGGGGGTCCTTCAGTGACCCCCTGACAAAGGCTAGGGGGTCAGGAACTGTCCATCCTGCCCCCTTTTCACGTTTTCCACCTTTTTTTTCACTGCCTCAGACTGCGAGAGACAAAATGGCGGCCGACACTTCCTGATTTCGACAGATTCGAATGTTTACTGGCATCTAACAACCAATCAGAATTGCGCTCGCGCACGGCACCGTGCGCATACGGTATGTTTACCGTACGCGCACAATGCGCGCTTATAGATATATATGTACTTTTAACTGCAATTTTCTCAGGAACTACTGAACAGTTTTACACCAGACCTGCAAAAGGCACATCCTTGACCTGAGGACTACCTCTCTGCCAAATTTCAAGTAATTCTGTTCAGCCGTTCGGGCTGTACCTTGGACTAAAGGTCCTATGGGAAAATGCATGGGAAAAACGTGTTTTGGGACCCCCTTTTTTCTCAGCCCCCGCTTGACGAATCCCCCTGAGACTTTTAGGGTAGGAGCAGAGCGGAGCGCCTCACCTATTTTGAAAAATTCGCGAGGATTCGTCAATCGGCGCCAAAGGTATTCAAAATAGAATTTTCAGATTTCCTATGGAAACACGATCCTAACTATAACTATCTACTGGCGACCGCCAGTAGATAATATTCACTTAAAAAACCATAGGTTTCACACATGTTATAGTTAGGTGGACATTTCACTCATAAAAAACCAATGAAATTCCCCCGTTATAGTTAGTTCAGATAACTATAACTTGCGCGCCCGCAATCCACTGCTCATGACGTCACATATTACATCACTCATGACATGGTCAGTGGCATCACTCATGACATCACTGATGACATCATCCTTGTGATAGAGTGGCGGTCGCGCGAGTTATAGTTATCTGAACTAACTATAACGGGGGAATTTCATTGGTTTTTTACGAGTGAAATGTCCACCTAACTATAACATGTGTGAAACTTATGGTCTTTTAAGTGAATTTGTACGTTTTTTTAAATGCTAATTCCTAACTATAACGTTTGTGAAACCTATGGTTTTTTAAGTTAATTTGTACGTTTTTTAAAATGCTAAGTTATGTATGTATTATTTATTTATTTTTGAATTTTTTTCACCGTGCGCGCCTCGTGATATTTTTTTAAAAAAAAATTAAAATGTTTTTTCACCCTTCGGGGTCCTTTAGGGACCCCATGACAAAGGCTAGGGTGTCAGGAACTCTCTACCCTGCCCCCTTTTCACGTTCGCCACCTCTCTTTTTCACTCTCGCACCCAAAACAAACAAAATGGCGGCCGACACTTCCTGATTTCGACCGATTCGAACGTTGACTGACATGTAACAACCAATCAGAATTACGCTTGCGCACGTTAGGGTGCACGGACGGTGCGCGCACGGTGCGCGCTTATAGATATTTCTATGCTTTTAAATACTATTTTCTCAGGAAATACTAAACAGATTGACTCCATATATGCAAAAGGCACTTCCTTGACCCGAGGACTACCTCTTTGCCAAATTTCAAGTAATTCTGTTCAGCCGTTCGGGCTGTACCTTCGACTAAAGGTCCTATGGGAAAATGCATGGGGAAAACGTGTTTTGGAACCCCCCTTTTTTGCTTGGCCCCCGCTTGACGAATCACACCGAGACTTTCAGGGTAGGAGCTGAGCGGAGCGCCCCATTAGTTTTGAAAATTTCGCAAGGATTCGTCAACCGGCACCAAAGTTATTCAAAATAGAATTTTCAGATTTCCTATGGAAACACGATCCTAACTATAACTATCTACTGGCGACCGCCAGTAGATAATATATATATATATATATATATATATATATATATATATATATATATATATATACATATTACCTACCTACTGGCGGTCACCAGTAGGTAGTTATAGTTAGGACCAAGTTTCCATAGGAAGAGCATTTTTTGTTTTGCATATAACTTTAGCGTCGTTTGATAAATCTTCATGAAATTTTCCAAACTAATTCTTTGTTCATATCAGCTCCTATGTTGAAAGTTTGGGGGTGATACGTCATGGGGGGGCTGGGAAAAAAGGTGGGGTCCCAAAATGTGTTTTCTCCATGCAAGTTCCATAGGAAACTTTAGTCTACAGGTTGAACGGGTGAACGGAATTACGCCAAATTTGGCAGGGAGTAGGGTATTGGTCTAGAAAGCATTCTTTTGTTTATTTGGTGTAAATCCATTCAGTAGTTTTGGAGAAATATTGAAATTTACAGATATCGATATTTGGGAATTCTGCCATCTGATTGGCTGAGGGGTTACGAGCACGAGCTTGCTGCTTATTGGCTGCGAGCTATTGCAACTAAGAAGTGTTGCCATCCATTTTGTGATTCCGTTGAAACTAGTAAGGGGAAAAAAGGGCAAAAAGAGTAGGAAACAGGAGGATAGGAGCACTTTAACCTCTGTGAGGGAGTGTGAAGCGAAGTACTCACTCCTACCGGTCTGAAAGTGCGGTGTTGCTCAGAGTGACATGGTGCTGAGATGAGATGCTGCTACACTCGGGTATGAAACTGTGAGCCGAAACTGTGAGCTCAATGCTGTAAAGTGATGTGCTCTGATCTTTTTAGCATACCTGTGGAAGTAGTGTTAGTAGGCATTTATACCATACAGGGAGTGGGAAGCGAACTACTGACCCCTACTGTGCGTTTCTACTATACCGGAAGTGAAGTACTCATGCCTACTGGTGTGAAGACTTCGGGGATCAAACCAAGCTGATTGCTGTAAAGTGATGGGCTCTGGGCGCTGTAGCATACTGGCCGCTGTCATATAACTGTGTAAGTAGTGCTAGTATGCGTTTATACTATACAGGGAGTGGGAAGTGAACTACTCACCCCTACTGATCTGAAGACTCGGGTATTAAACCGTCAGCCTAAACCGTGAGCTCATTGGTGTAAAGTGATGTGCTCTGGGCACTGTAGCATACCTGTGTAAGTAGTGCTAGTTTGTGTTTATACAATACAGGGAGTGGAAGCAATCTACTCACCCCTACCGGTCTCAAGACTTGTGGATGAAACCATGAGCTCATTGCTGTAAAGTCTTGTGCTCTGTGTAGTAGTCCAATGTAAGTCATAGTAGAATGTTAATGTGTACTGCTACTAGAATGTAAGTATGTAATGTTAGAATGTAGGGCTGTCATGAGGGGAATCTTGGGGAGTTTGTACATGGTGCTGGAGAAGACGGTTGCCTTGCTGTCTGCTCCTGTTGGTGGCTGTTTAAGCTGTCTTCTTTTCCTGTAATAAATCTACTTATCAGATCCACTGCTGTCTGCCTCTTCACTACATAAAGTTCGCGAGGAGCGGGAGAAGGTAAAAAGAAGGCAGCACTCACCAATATTTTGAGCTTCCTTGCGTTCTGCTGAAGACCCGTTTTCATCGTGAAGCTGTTTCTATTCTTCCCAGGGCCGTCGGCTCATCGAACTATGTGATGCAACCTCTGGTAGGATTTATATTTTTTGATTTTGGGCTTCCTCTGCCTCTTCACTACACTCTGGTCTCTGTACTACATGTGTGCAAGTAGTGTTAGTATGCGTCTATACTAATTCTGTAGTTATGCAGTAACCAATGCATCATGGCCCTATGGAGCACCACCTCCCAGGCGCAGCTCATACAATGTCCCAGGGTGTGCATCCGCGGGACATTTATGTTTGCTATTACAGGGCGGGAGCATTGCTTCCACCCTGTGATAGCAAATCCTTGTTTGCCTTGTTGAAGCGAGAGGAGGAAAACCTTGTATCACTTCAGTAAAAATGGAGAAAAAAAATTAAGCGGGGTCTCACCCATTCATTTAAATGAGCCCCCTGGTGGGTAATGTTCTGGGGCCAATCCTATTATTATATTGTGGGGTCTCTGCAGCACTGGGGGCCTTAATCTCACTTGTAAATCTGGCACAGGAGGACACAGAGACGTTTCGCAGCCTAGGGGATCGCCACCTCCATGGGTATTGTTTACTAATTGTTCGGGGGGCTTCGAGGCCAACTCAAGTCCGGGGATTGGCAACCTCCGGGGCTGTACTTAAATATGCAGGGTGGGCCTCGCCAGTCCCTGAAGCCTCGGTGGCCCTAGGCTGTGCCTTATTGGTTCTGTAATTACACGGGCAGTACTCAGGTTTTATAAAGTGATACACTCATTGGACCTTTGCAGTTGTAGAATTAGCCAGGCTTCATTTATGTAATAGTCTGTTGGTTTATATTTGGTAGGTGCACTGCAAAATTACAAATGTTTTCCCTCATAACCTCCTATCAACCGCCGATTTTCACAATAAACTACAGACAAGTGTTGTCAGAAAAAGAAGACCCATACACTCACTTATTCATTGGTAAAAAAATAACCTTTATTAAAACAACACAAACAAATGGAAACGCAACTTTATTCGAAGAAACAACATTGTAACATTAAATAAGTGGTTGGGACTTCTCGGAAGCAGCGTACAAAACCTGCAAGACAAAAAATAAACATAAGTATGTGTGCCATGTCCAAGAGAAAAAGAAAGGTAGTCAGAATGAAAGGAAGAAAGTGAGAATGGGACAGAGAGCGAGTGGGTGTAATGGAGAAGGGGAGGGAGAGTCAAAAGAACAGAGGGAGGAGGAGACAGAGCGTCGGTTTACTGCACCCAGCCCTCACTGTTCACCTCCCGTCACCCGTGTGTCTGGGACGCTGGGGTCCGCGAGAAAGAGTGCGGTCCAGGAAGTCCTTAATATGAAACAGAGATATGAATGAGGCCAGAGATTACATTATTATCTACGGCAACATTGCTTGCCTGCATCTGTGCACCCAGGCTGCTGCACCTCAGCCCCTTCCCCCACACTGTGCTCAATTGCAGCTCCTGTGCACCGAGGCTTCACTGCTCACCTGCCACCACCGGTGTGTCCTACGGTGTGCCGGTGCGAGCTCCGACTCCGGGCTGCCTCTCTCAGGGTGCCACAGCAGGTCTCCGGTCTAGGATGGTGTCTTGATACCATGATGGAAGGTGTCAGAATGCCCAGGGCATCATCACGGGCTGAGCACCTGCTGCGCGCATTTTGGTGCAACTAACTCAGTGTCTGAAAAGGGAGAAATAATATAATGCTGGAAACGTCTTGAGGTAAATGAAGGTTTATTTCAAGCTCAATAGAGAACACCAGTTGAGTGCATCCTTCCTTCTTGAAGTACGATCTACCAATTGTTAGTGGTAATCGTGGTTCAAAGAGGAGTTGGAGTGTACGAGAATACACAAGGTTAAATAATAATATGTTATGCCAACGTTCACATGCAAAGGAACCGGGCATATGCTAGACGCATAATCTGCGCATGTAATGCAGTGGCGCAAGCCTGTGTGCATGTACACTTAGTAATCAGCTCACTACAGTGCCCCAAAAGCCAACGCCATGTGTCTGTAGGGCAGCGCTGCCCGCTGGCTCAGGCCTACAGTGCAGTCCAGCAGGTCCTTAAAATGAGACAGAGATGTGACTCAATGAGGTCAGAGATCACATCAGTACGCATGGCAACATCTCTTGTTCGCACCTGCGCACCCAGGCTGATGCACCCCACCCCTCCCGCAGCATCACGCTCAATTGCAGCCCCTGTGCACCCAGGTCCCACTGCTCACCTGCTGTCATTGTTGTGTTTCCAAACACGACGGCCAGCAGAATTCACAATTCAAATGGAGTTTTCATTGCGAAGATGGTGTACACCTCATGGATCCCTTTTTTTAATTGCGCATTGTGATATGCGAGGTGGATGCGGCCATATCACCTGAGGCAGTGTGGAAGAACTGGGACATGTGGCATCGTCGTTATCCTATTTATACGTACACAAAGTGGGCTGGGCTTGCGTATGCCAGGCCAGCGTAAGGGTGTGAATAATTATTCCTGGGACCTGGGCGTTGTTCAGTTCCTGCCTGGCCAGGAAGCGTACTTATGTGTGTGTCCCTGTTGCAGTTTTCACATGGCACAATTCTCAATTTACATTAATGTAGCATGTACCGGGAGGGCGGCAACTATCGTAATAATGAGATGCTGTCCGAAAACATTGAATGGTCAACATCACATGTCGTTGTCAAGCTTGTGGATACGCGCAGACACGCATGTCAATGGTGTACAGTATTATTGAAAGTGTTGCTATCGCGAAGCGCACACATGTGAATGTGCTCGGATGGAGGGAGGATCAGCAGTGAGGCTACGTCATACACAGTGATAACGCTCATTACAGTCAAGCAATGCATGTCATACGTGAATCTGAAAGTCTCACATATGACACACTACTATACTGGTAAAGCCTGACAACAGAGCATACTGCAACACAAATATACTAGGGGTGGGCGGAATTTGTGTAATCGCGTTACGCTAATCTCCGCGAAACGGTAAAAAATATCCGCGAACATGCAGAAATTCCGCGAAAACGCGGAGTTGCTTGTTCGCGATGCTTTTTTCCTGTTCACAGTTGCTGTTTGCGTGCTCGGGGAGAAATATCTCGTGAACACGCATTTTCAGAACGCGAACAAGAAAAAATTTCGCGAAGTCGCGGAAAGCAGAATTTTGGGCAATTTTGCGTTCTCCGCGGAACGCGAAATTACCGAAATTCCGCAAATTCCGCGAGCGGAACAGAATTTACCGCCCAGGCCTAAAATATACACATTACTCTTTACTGTTTGTCACATGCTATCTAGGATGTGCACTTTGCCCGTGGCTGATGATACCCCTTCGAGCCACCAACCCCTGGCCGAAAGGCAGCACAATAATGCGCACACACACCAGGGCATCGTCTAACACACATTTATTTTTTGATGTAACGTTTCAGATGCATGGCCATCACACGTGGAAGGCTGCGGTACAGACCATGAATATTGATCAAGATGATCGTTGCATTATGTGTGTAGTATAAGATATGTGTACACAGCAAAAAACTTTTCAAAAAAGCTCTCTAAGCAGAAGAGGTGTCTCTCATCAAACGCTGTAGAGAGAATGACTAAAATGGGTGGGGTCCTCCAACAGTTACAATGGGAAATGTTATGAACCAATCAAATGCTTTTGATTAAGGTCACATTTGAATCGCGCACCGAGCGCACAAGGAGAACGCACCCAACACGATTTTGAGAAAATATATTTCCATAATATAAGTTTATTACAGTTAGAAATATATAAATGTTTAAAATATTTTAGATTATCGCTTGCTCTCATATACACTTTAAACTTATTTAGATATAGTTTTGAGACATAAAAAAAAAAATGAGGGAATGGCATACCCGGCGCGACACCATATTTCTATGACGTAACACAGGACCTGGCAGCGTGCACTCGTCACATACGCAATGCGCAGCGGGCGCGAACCCATACGTACATGACGTAACGCGTGGTTTGGTACTGCGTACCCGTCGCATACCAAAATAATAGCTGGCGCAACCTCAGACGTATATGATGTTACACGGGACGCGGTGCCACAAACCCATCAGATACGAAATGCGCATCATTTATGAGTTTCGCAATATGGCGGATAGGATTCGCGTGCTGATGGAGTTTGGTACACTACCGGTAAGGGACTCCAGTTTTCTCACAAAAAAAAAATATGCATATTTTTTTGAAGATATAAAACATTACATAATTTAAGTAAAAAAAAAGGATAATAGAGTTCCAAAATATTGCAAAAAAAATAGAAAAAATATAGGTTTTATAAATATTAAAATATGAAATTAACATTTAAAAAACATTTGAAATTCACTGAAAAAACCATAGGTTTTACAGACATTATAGTTAGGAATTAGCATTTAAAAAACCTTAGAAATTAACTGAAAAAACCATAGGTTTCAGGGACGTTATAGTTAGTTGGACATTTGACTCATATAAAACCAGAGAAATTCGCCTGTTAAAGTTAGTTGAGCTAACTATAACTCGCGTGCCCGCAATGCACTACTGATGATGTCACATATTACATCACTCATGACATGGTTGGTGACATCACTCATGACATCACTCATGACATTATCCACGTTATAATCTGATGCACATACTGATGCCCTAAAATAAACTTTGATACACCCACTCTAAAATACAGACTACTATTTTTTGAAACCATACACACAACAATGTCAGATACTACATACCACCGACTATTCCTAGGTCTACACACACATCCAGTCACTTATACATGCAGTTACTCATCAATACAGTACTATATTATGCACTCATACACCTATACATACAGTTACACTCCACCACTCATCCACACACACCCAGTCAGTCATGCAAAGAATCAATCACATACCCATTTACTCATGTATACAGTTATACACACCAACTCCGTCATTTATACACACACCACATCACTTATTTATGCCGATACTAACACATACTTACTGTCTTATACAATCACTGATACAAGCCGACACTCATTTATACACTCTTCAAATAAACTTACTCTCACGTATAGTCATTTATATACTCCAACACTTTAATATACTGCCTTAAAACATATGTAGTTAGTCACACATATACCATTGAGACATTCATTCACTCACCAACACACCCATACACACACTAACTCACCCATGCAGCTCTTCCCAGATGCACTTACAACCAGTGAATTACCTACTCAGACATCTATGCACAGTCACCCCCACCCACCCACCCACACGGACACTCAGGCACCCATACAGATACTCAGACAACAAATCAATAACCCATATAGACAGTCATGTAGCTACTCACCAACCCATGCAGTTGCTTACACACCAACTGAGAGACCAATACAGACTTTCACACAGTTTAGCCACTAACCCATGCATTCAGTAAGACACGTTCAATCACTCACTTATACAGTCAGTCACGCACCTACTAAATAATCCCTTCAGGTACTTGTAAATCCACTCATTATTCAGTACACCTTGGCATAGACATATATGAAAAATATTTAAACTTTACAGAAACACACATTCACTGGATGATGTCATCAGTGATGTCATTTGAGATGTCATGAGTGATGTCATGAGTGATGTCACTGACCATGTCATGAGTGATCTAATATGTGACGTCATCACCAGTGCATTGCGGGAGCGCGTGTTATAGTTAGCTCAACTAACTATGACGGGCGAATTTCTCTGGTTTTATATGAGTCAAATGTCCGAATAACTATACGTCCCTGAAACCTATGGTTTTTTTAGTGAATTTCTAAAGTTTTTTTAAATGCTAATTTCTAACTATAACGTGCCTGAAACCTATGTTTTTTCCAGTGAATTTCTAAGGTTTTTTAAATGCTAATTTCTAACTATAGCGTGCCTGAAACCTTTAGTTTTTTCAGTGAATTCAAAAGGTTTTTTAAATGCTAATTTATATCTATAATGTGCCTGAAACCTATTTTTTCCAGTGAGTTCCAATGTTTTTTTAATGCTAACTTCTAATTATATTGTTCATTTTACCTATAGTTTTTTCCAACACCCAAGAAGGACACAACACCCACTGCCACAACCCTCAACACCTCCCACCCGTACAACCCCTAATAATAATAATAATAAAAGGGATCTTGTCATGCGCGAACATAGCCCAGTGGGCGTCAAGGCGCCTAATTCCAAATCCAGCTCATAGCAAAGCTCCTGCAGCTCAACCTGTGTAAGCTCTAGAGAAGCACCAGGTTTTTAGGGCCTTTTTAAACAGAGCTAAAGAAGGCAGAGTCTTCAGCTCTATCGGCAGGCTATTCCAAAGTTGTGGAGCAACAACTGAGAAAGCCCTGGCTCCCCATCTGGCGAGCTTAAAACGAGGGACAACAAGTTGAAGCAGCCCTGAAGAACGCAGACTTCTTGAAGGGCAGTAACGAGTAAGCAAGGAGCTGATGGCGCCTTTAGATTCATCCTGCATTGCTCTGTATGTCAGACACAGAATTTTAAAGTTAATTCTGTGCTGAATAGGCAGCCAATGAAGGTCTCTCCTCGCAGCAGTAGCAGAAGAAGACCTGGAGAGATCCAGGACAAAGCGTGCAGCAGCATTCTGCACGATTTGCAGTCGATGTATAAGGCCCTTGTTGGCTTCCATGTAAAGAGAGTTGCAATAATCCAACCTGGAGCCAACAAGGGCGACTGCAATCTGCTTGCGAGCTTGGAGTGACAAATAGCTGCGAATTCTATTGAGTGTCCTGATCACGCCCCAGCAGGTCGAAACAGTCCGATTCACCTGTAGGGACATTGAGAGTGAGGTGTCGAACATTACACCCAGATTTCTGGCAGATTGAGATGGAGTCGGGCAGATACCCAGAGAGGAAGGCCACCACTCACTTGACCAAACCTCTTGGTTCTTCCCGAAAATCAAAACCTCAGTCTTATCGCCATTTAGCTTCAGGGAGTTTGCAACCATCCAGTCTGCAACATGTTGCATGCAAGACCGGAAGCCAAAGGCAGATGTTATGACAGAGGATTGAGTCAGCGAAACCATGATCTGGGTGTCGTCGTGTATGATACCACCTCCATCCCCTGCGATCTTACTAGTCTAGCAAGGGGGGCCACGTAGATATTAAACAGGGTGGGACTTAATGCCGACCCCTGTGGCACTCCACAGTGCAAAGACTTTGCAGGGGAGAGCATTACTCTTTGTTCCCTATCAAGGAGAAAGGAATTGAGGAGACTCAATACCGAACCAGTGACACCTGCCTCTCTAAGCCGAGATGTTAAAATGGCAGGGGACAGAGTGTCAAAAGCGGCTGTGAGATCCAGTAGCACAAGAACAGTTGTTTGTCCAGCGTCCACCTTGCGTCGGATGCTATCGACTACAAAGGTGAGAGCGGATTCTGTGCTGTGGTGTTTTCGAAAACCATGCTGGGTAATGTCAAGACACTCAGAGACTTCAAGAAAAGAGGATAAGTGGCGATTCAGGTGGGCTTCCAAAATTTTTGCGGGTGCGGGGAGCAGAGAGATCGGCCTGAAATTTTTCAGGAGGCCTGGATCGAGTGAAGGCTTCTTTAGGAGCGGCTTCACAATGGCCTTCTTCCATATTGATGGAAAGATGCCTTGAACAATTGCCTTATTCATCACCTCAAGTAAGGGAGGGAGAAGACTGTTCCTACACTCTTTTAATTTTTTGAGCGGCAGTGGATCAAGAGGAGAGGAGGATTTGATCTTATCCAAGAGGCCGTTGAGACCCTCCAAAGACATTAAAGGAAATGCGGAAAGAGGGCTAGGGGGTACTAAAGGAGGACTGAAAGGGACTGATAGAAGATTTTCCGGCAGGGCAAGACGTTGTACTTCCAAAGAGGTATGAATATCTAAGATCTTAGTATGGAAGAAGTCTGCAATATCGTCACAGAGACGCTGAGAACTGACTACGGGGTCTGGAAGTTGGAGGGAGCACAACGAGTCAGCAATTTTAAAGAGCTCCCTAGAGGAAGTGAGTGAGCTGGTAAGGCTGGAGAAGTATTTCTGCTTCTCCATAATCACTTTCTTCTTGTACTCACGAAGAGCAGACTTATGGGCCTCCCTGTCCATGGGATCCCAAGATTTCCTCCATCTTCTCTCGCTGTTTCTACAGCCCTGTCGTAGTCCTCTGAGATGGTCCGAGAACCATGGTGCTGATGGTTTGCGCCGGGCTACATATCGCAGGGATGCAGGAGCAAGTTTTTCCACTGCATTGGCGATGGAATCCTGCAGATCATGTGCTGCCTCAGCCGCATCCTTTAGTGAAAGAGCCTCTGGTGTGGAAACAAAGGGGGCCAGAACCTCATTCGAGAGATTTCTAAAGTTTCTTCTAGAAACAAAAGGGGTAGTCCCTTTCCTAATCCCATAAGAAAGAGAGAAGGCAAGCTGCAGAGGGACAGCAAGGTGATCAGTCCAGACCAGGGGTAGGGGTAAGCCACTGGAAAGTCTTGTATCATTGGAGAACACCCCGTCAAGGATATGGCCAGCTATATGGGTGGCATTAGTAACAAGCTGGGTAAAATCACAGGATGCAAGAGATTCGACCAGTGATATGGTATCCTTAGAGTGAACCTCATCAAGATGGAAATTGAGGTCACCTAGAATAGTAAAGGAGGGCTTTCCAAAATATGGTTCGAGGATTTTCAATAAATCCAGGGCAAAGTTAGCTCTATACCCAGGCGGCCTATAGATCAGTATGCCCGTGAAAGAGACTGAGGGGGCACAAATGATACAAAAATATAGAGCTTCAAAACAGTCTTGGGACGAAGACAGTGGCTTAATCGTACATGACAAGGAAGATTTAAAAAGAATGGCAATACCTCCTCCTCTGCGTTTAGGTCTGTCATGCCGATGTAGAGAGTAGCCATCAGGAATGGCTAACAAAAGGTCATGTCCAGAAGAGTCAGTAGCCCAGGTCTCCGTAATGAAGACCCAGTCAGGCTGCCTTTCGTCCACGAAATCGTGGAAAGCAAGATTATGCTTAATTAGCGAGCGCGCGTTTATTAAAAACCCAGTGTTATGAAAAACCTTGGGCCCAGAGAAGGAAGGGCATGATTTGGTAAAACAAGTGGCCTGGGGATGAAAGGGGGCAAAACAGACAGTACAACGATAAAAATTCAATAGGTCCAATGGAGTCCAGCAGTGCAAGGCGGAGCATATGGGAGATCTAAGGGCCCACAGCGCAGATGAGGAATAGCGCAGAACTGTCTTACCTGAGTGAGGAGGTACATAAACCTGGTCCAGCCCGACCTGCAGCCCGTCCTCAGCGCGGACGGGCGCAGACGGGCTGAACTCTGGCGTAACTCCGGCGGAAGACCGGCGATCCCGCTGCGCGATGACGCTGCGCGACTGTGTGACTGCCATTTATGGAGGTCGAGCCTCCTAGAGGAAGACTAGAGCGCGTGATGGATCGCTCCTCACCAAAGATGGCGGCCAACGTGACAAGGGCGAGGGGCCCGCAAAAAAGCGGTGATAAAGTCCGTTTTAAGATGCAGGTAGGATGGCAGCAGTGCGGGTAAGAGGGGACGGAAATTATACCAAAACACACCTCAAGGGTATTATAGAAGCATCAGATGCTATACACTGTGCACACCCTGCGCGCTAATGCGCTAAACTAAACGCAGATGCACTGAGCTGAAAGGCACGACTAATATAAAAACAGGGGATAAAATAACACAGAAAAACCAAAATACAAAAACGGAGGTTTTAAAAACAGTAGCAGCTATACAGTGGTCAGGCGCTGCACGCTAATGCGCTGAGCTGGGATAAGAGCCCTGAAGTTACCTGCCTTTTATGGAGGTCGAGCCTCCTAGAGGAAGACTAGAGCGCGTGATGGATCGCTCCTCACCAAAGATGGCGGCCAACGTGACAAGGGCAAGGGGCCCGCAAAAAAGCGGTGATAAAGTCCGTTTTAAGATGCAGGTAGGATGGCAGCAGTGCGGGTAAGAGGGGACGGAAATTATACCAAAACACACCTCAAGGGTATTATAGAAGCATCAGATGCTATACACTGTGCACACCCTGCGCGCTAATGCGCTAAACTAAACGCAGATGCACTGAGCTGAAAGGCACGACTAATATAAAAACAGGGGATAAAATAACACAGAAAAACCAAAATACAAAAACGGAGGTTTTAAAAACAGTAGCAGCTATACAGTGGTCAGGCGCTGCACGCTAATGCCCTCTCCTTACTACCACCAAGGCAGTGCAGAACAGGACAGCAAACCCTCTAAAAAAGGCATGGTCCCTTAGCCATATAATAGCTAAATGTTGGGAAATGTGGCAATCATTTTTTCTTTAAATTTGAATATTTTTTTAAATACTAATTTCTAACTTTAATCTTTCTGAGACCTATTTTTTTTGTGAATTTCAAAGGTTATTTAAATACTCATTACTAATTATAATGTTCATAAAACCTATGTTTTTCTCCGCAATTTTGAAAAAAATGTGATATTTTGTAACTTTAATATCCTAAAAATTGCTTTTGTATTTTTTTATTTATTATTTAATGTCTTCTTGTTTTTCTAAACACTAAACAACTATATACAGTATGAAAGGGAGCCCAGCCCAGAGCCACATCTAAAGACCAACACATGCCATAGACCTACTGATCAAGCAGCTCCCACATCCAAGAATGCCACAAGACCCATCACCACCCCCAGGAGCCCCCCTCTACCACTAAGGCAGCGCAGAACAAGACATCCAACTTTCCAAAAACGGCATGGCCACTCAGCCACACAATAGCTGAATATTGGGACAGGTGTGAACAAACTATATGTGAAGGAAGTAATTCACCCATGAATAACAATGCACAGAATGCAAAGTGTAGCGGTGATGTGCTGGACACATCTCAGTATGCAGATCACACACCTCTCCATGTGCACAAATACTGCTGGTGCTTGTGGTTTTGTGGACAGTGGACCCTACCATGTTACGTCAAACTCTAGGGATGAACTCAGTCATGTAGCTGTATCATCCCCCCCGTGTAAGCATAAGCGTAACCGGAGTGGGCTGGTCTGATGTACGCCACTTCAGCGTAGCAGTGTGAATAAATAGGTCGGGGCTCTGGGCGTGGTTCACTTGTAAACTATGAAGACCAACGACGGTGCCAGAGCGTCGGGCCACACCATGCCACGAGGCTGCCGCCATGACTGCGGGTCTCCTCGACACAGGCCCCCTGCAAACCCAGCGGCACAGCACCACAGACTTATGTCTGTACAGACTACTGCCTTCGATCTAAACTGCGGACAGCAGGCAACGCAATTCAGATGGAGTAGCGATTGCAGATGATGCAGTTCAGTACGCAAGATACGTTCCTCCCAGTGCAGCCCTCTCAGACCACGCATCATGCCAGGGTGCACACACGCTGACCGCCAAAGGTACTACTAACTCAGTGCACCACAACTCATCGACATGTGGCCTTACTGAGGCAGAATCCAATAGACAAAAGACATTGCTCCGAGTGCGGCTCCCCCGCACCACGCATCATCGCAAGGTACGTACACGCTGAGCGCCAAAGGTACTACTAACTCAGTGCACCAAAAGTCATCACCCCGTGGCCTTATTGAGGCAGAATTCAACAGACAAAAGACATTGATCCGAGTGCGGCCCTCCCGGACCACGCATTATCGCAGGGTACATACACACTGAGCGCCAAAGATACTACTAACTCAGTGCACCATAAGTCATCGCAAGGAAGAGTGAACAGTTTTATGTAATCAGTGAGGCATACTATCACTTAAATACTTATACTATAAAAAGAACAGAAGAATCAAAGTACATTAATGATTACAATCCAATAAATTTGAAGATTTGGAATGCAAATATGGACATACAATTTGTTGCAGATAACTCAGTTACTGTTTCTCGCATACTATCGAAATAGAAGTCCATACCTGGAAAACATATGTCTATATGAAATACTGCAACATTATAGTTTTAGAAAAAATGTTACAGAAAAAATAAATGAAGTGAAATATGCTGTAATTGGATCTGATGGATGTTTCTTAAAGAATGCCAAAGGAAATTTGATTAATCACAGGAAATTAAGTTGTGATACTCCAGATAAGAGAGTTTCGTCTATTTAGCTCTTCTGCAACTCTTCAAACCTTGGAGGACTGCAATGGAATTACTTGTAGATTTTGACTGCTATGAAGATTCTATCAAAGCATGTAAAGACATTGCTACCAGTGAGGCCCGCCCGGACCAGGCATCATCGCAGGGTGCACACACGCTCAGTGCTTCAGGTGCCACTAACTCACTGTATCACAAGTCATCGCCACGTGGACTTATTGAGGCAGAATGCAACGCAAGCCACAACACATGGTGCCACTAACCCTGTTCAACACAAGCTGGTGACATATGGTGCCACTAACCCTGTTCAACACAAGCCGAATGATGTCCTGAGTCCTGAAAGGCAGTGACCCCAAGTCAGTGGCAGCGACCACAGCACCAGACTCCCTTTGATCAGCTAGGCATATTTCGATATGCAAGGCCGGCGACACGTGGTGCCACTAACCCTGTTCAACACAAGCCGGCGACACGTGGTGCCACTAACCCAGTTCAACACAAGCCGATCCCACGTGTGGAACTGTGTCCTGAGTCCTGAATGGCAGTGACCCCAAGTCTGTGGCAGCAACCACAGCACCAGACTCCCTTCGATCAGTGAGACACATTTCCATATGGAAGGCCGGTGACACGTGGTCCCACTAACCCTGTACAACACAAGGCGCAAAACGAGGTGCCACTAACCCTGTTCAATACAAGCCAATCCCACATGTGGAACTGTGTCCTGAGTCCTGAATGACAGTGACCCCAACTTCGTGGCAGCGAACACAGCACTAGACTCCCTTCAGTTTTATTTGTTGTTGTTTTGTTCAAATAAAATACTTTATATGTAAATCTATACATGACTAAGATTCTTGTTTGTCCAACCGCACAGGGATAATTCTGGTCCCAAGAAGGTTGTTGGGGGTATGTTGGTAATGTGGGAAGAGGGTGCGTTACCTGCTGATGTGGGGAGAGGCAGCATAAAAGGGGTATCTCTCACAGAAAGAACTCCGGTATGTTTTCAGAAATGCCTCGGACTGATGCCAGCTGACGGACTGAAACACAAAATGGCTTTCCAACGCTTATGTAGTGTGACTTATGAACAGTTCGCACCCAGGCTCGCCGAGGGACAACTGTGGTCCGTCCGGTCGACTCACAGACGCAGTACTACGAGCTGTCCGCTTCCAAAGGAACAGCAGCGTAGTAGCTCGCAGAGGTGCAGGCACAGCATTGTACTAGCTCACAAAGGTAGAGAGCTGCGAGCCGACGGACTGGCTTCTAACGCTATAGCTGCGAAGTGGTGATGTTTTGAAGAGGGAGAGTGAAAGGGTTATCTCGCACAGACAGAGCTCCGGCATATTATATTGCCCCCGGGAACTTTCTTTTATATTTTCACTCGATGCAAGAAAGCGCGCTTTCTGGACCATGACCTTTCTCCCTACCAAACTTGGCGTAATTCTGTTCAGCAGTTTGATCTGTAGCCTCATCTAAAGCTTCCTATGGAAAATCCATTGAGAAAACACGTTTTCACACACCCACATAGCTACCTGATGCAGACGTACTCGCTGTTGGTGTGCAGGTCAGTGCTCTAGTTGTCAACATGTCACGACCACTCCCTGAGGGCAGGTTTGCACACACACCACACCCATCTGGCACATGCGTCACAGGCCATGTGACCACACAAATATAATGCATCGACAATGTCACATCCTTTATTGCTGGTGGTGACTGGATGGCGGACGCTTCACGGCTCTCAATCATAAAGAGTCCATGAAAAGTTGCGCAGAGGGTTAGTCGCACCCTGAGCTGTATGGCCGTCAGGGGCCTACTACCACGTGGCGCGTACTTGACTTGCACAGGGTTAGTGCCACCTGAAGCTAATGTGGCCGTCAGGGGCCAACCACCACGTGGCGCGGACTTGAGTTACACAGGGTTAGTCGCACCCTAAGTTGTATGGCCATCAGCGGCCTACCACCACGTGGTGCTGACTTGCGTTGCACAGGGTTAGCAGCACCCAAACCTGATGTGGTCTCTGCCATTGATGACTCAGGTCTCAGCAACATGTGTGGGATCTGCCGGGCCACGGAGATGCTCATATGGTCTCTGCCATTCATGACTCAGGACTCAGCGATATCTGTGAGATCTGCCGGGCTGCGGAGCTTTGACGGGCACGTGGAGTGCCCACTGGTAGACACTTTTGAGGCAGCAGGTAATTATTTGGTCATGGATGCACAGGGGCGGCAGTATCTCTCTCTCTCTCTCTCTCTCTCTCTCTTTCACGTCCCTCTCTTCACTCTCTCCCTCACTCTCTTCCTTCCTTTCCTTCTCTTTCTCTATCTCCCTTCTCCCTTTCTCACTCCCTTTCTTTCCTTCCCTCACTTGTTCTCTCTGGCTTTTTTTTTCCTTCTCTGTGTCTCGCTTCTTTGATATGCACATTACACACGTCCTTATTGTGTGCTTTATTTTCCAGGCTGTCGTCGACATTCATGGTCCTTGTTGTTTTGTGTTTATTTTGTAAAATTTAGTTTATCCTTTATATATACGTTGACGAAAAAATTAAGTTTGAAGAAATAAAAAAACCACAGTAAAGTTTTTGGTTGTTACTTAAGTGCTGTGTATCTCGTTCTTATTACTGTTATTTGGTGGTGTCCACCATGGTGTTAAATTTTGGGGCAGCTATCGCGGGAATACTGGTGATGTCTGCAGTTTGCACCAGTTTCTGAATAGTGTGTTAGATTTATCTCAACTGTAGTTGCATTAAAGTGCTGATAATGAGATGCAGAGTAGGCGTTCCCGTGCAAAAACACACGAGGTGCACCTTTGCGATTTATTCTAAAAACTAAAATCCTGTATTGAATTGCTCTGTGGTAGTGGGTGCATTTACAGTGTACACACAAAATCAATGAAGAAATCTCATTGAATTTATATTGATTGGGAACAGTGGGTCAGGTGCTGGATCTTGACGGGATACACTGGCCAGTTCATTTATTTTTCTGTACACCAAAAAATTACATCACAACTTTCACAACGAAAGGCAAAAACTGTGATGCGAAACAAATTCCAGTGATAAGCTGCATTAGCACCATGGATTTTACACCTGCTTTCCGCTGGTGTTAAGCAGGACGACTACCTGCAGCATGAAAGGGAACACAGCCAAGAGCCACACCGGAACACCCACAGGTGCCATAGAGTCAATGAGCATGATACACGGATACCCATGAGGGCCATAACACTCATCGCAACAACCCCAGGACCGCCAATGCCCCCCAAACCCGCATCTGAGCAAGTATGTCCGTGTGGTCATTGTGTTAGCATGATAGGCACGATCCCTGCAACATCAGTGTGCTGTCTTCAGCAGACGTTACCATGTCACCTCAGCGTTGGCAGTGACCCTGGAGATGTAGCTATGCACGCATCCTCCTGCATGCAAAAGTGGCAAAGGAAACGGGGTGTCTCACACATGTCCGTGTGCAAGAAGTGCGGTAAGTATGTCTCTGTGTTCTGGTGTGGCCGCCACAAGGGCCGCAGCAGTCGATGTTGTAAAGTGGCATGCACCACCTCCAAACGGCAGTGTCACGGTGTGATTGGAATGCCATAGGACATGCGCGAATAGCCATTACAAAGGTGTGCCGTAGGAGTGCACGGGATACAACAGCGCAGCACACAAATGTGTGGGGGCTTGTGGGAGGGAGGAGCAGCTGTTTGGCAATGTAACACTCAGCGAAGCCACGTGCTGGGCATCTCATCCATGATGACCAGGGTCGCAGTCATCCCACAACACCCACGACCGGCCTTTGTACACATCCTGTATGAATGCAGCTGGAGAAGTTACTGTAATGATGAAAGGTTCTCTGTCTGAGCTATCTTGCACTAACACATCTGCTGCTCCGAGAAGGAACTTGCAAGTGGCCAGCCCCCCCTGACAGATACGATAATATTTGCATACGTCTCCCACACTACGCACTGCCCGATTTGAGAACAATGAGTCCTTCGTCGTAGTTAGCGTGCGTGAAATGGCCTTCACACGTACTCCCACCACAAACCTGCCCTGCACCCATTGCACACAGACCCGGCTCATTACACCAAGCTGTGTCATTTCATCCACAAGACTGACACACGGCAACCCAGTGCACCTACAAGCAGTGCCACTGACGCATAGCAGGGCAGCCCGAACACATGGTCGACTCCATTCACGTCCACCTATACCTTGCACGTCTGCTGCATGTCCTGGGTGCACTGCCTTTGGCAGTGCTGCTGATCACTTCCCAGCACCATATACAAGTTACCTTGTTCCAAACAAAACTTCCTCCTACTATGTATAAAATATTGCTGACGCTACTTGGATAGGTGTGGCACAGCGCCCAGAGCACATGACTTCACAGCATAGGACACACAGTTTGGGCTCATGGTTTCATCCCCGAGTCCAGCAGCAGCTCAATTTAGCAGCATGACACTCTAGGCAATACCTCACTTAATTTCCGTAACCCGCATTTTCAGACCGGTAGGGGTCAGTAGTTCAGTGGCTTTATCCCTGAGTCCGGCAGCAGCTCAGCTTATGCCCCCAGTGCCATCAGACCCGTACGAGTGAGTAGTTTGTACTTTACAAATACCGAATTGATTTGATACGTGCAAATTTACCTTTGCACTCCCTGTATAACACCCCCTAAGCACCATACACAAGTTACAATGTTCGAAACAAAAGTTCCTCAGAGTAGGTATAACTGCATGCTAACACTACTTGCATAGATGTGGCACAGTGGCCAGAGCACATGACTTCACAGCATATGACACACAGTTTGGACTCACACTTTCATCCCCGAGTCCAGCAGCAGCTCAGTTTAGCAGAATGAGACTGTAGACAATACCTCACATATTTTCCGTACCCCAGAACTTTCAAACCAGTAGGTGTCAGTAGTTCGTCCTAGTAGGTATAAACGTATGCTGACACTACTTCCACAGGTGTGGTGCAACAGAGAGGGCACATGACTTCACAGCATAAGACACACAGTTTGGGCTCACGCTTTAATCCCCGAGTCCCGCAGCAGCTTACCTTAGCAGCATCAGACTCTAGGCAATACCTCACTTACTTTCCATAGACCAGCACTTTCAGACCGGTAGGGATGAGTAGTTCGCTTCGCACCCCAGTATAACACACCCTAAACACCCCACAGAGGTTACAGTGCTACTACCCTCCTCTTTCCTACTTTTTTTGCCATTTTTCCCCATTACTTGCTTCAACAGAATCATAAAATGGCTGCCAACACTTCCTAGTTGCAACCGCTCGCAGCCAATAAGCAGCAAGCTCGTGCTCGTAACACCTCAGCCAATCAGATGGCAGAATTCCCAAATATCGATATATGTAAATTTCGATATTTCTCCAAAACTACTGAACGGATGTTGGACTTGGCCCTTTATGCAGGGTCATCCCTGAACTTTTTGCCTTCCTCCTATATTTTTTCTGACCTGTTGTTGGCTGTTTATGACTCTGGGCACTTTACCACTGCTGATCAGTGCTAAAGTGCATATACTCTCCCTAATGTAAATTAATGTATGATTTGTGATTTCATGATTGGTTGGTTTGGTTTACCTGTCAGACCCTAGCCCACTGCACCAGGAGTGCCCAGGGCTTGTAAATCCAAATGCTGCTGGTGGGCTTGCAGCACTGGTTGCGCCACCCACAGAAGCAGCCTGTAAAAGTGTGTCTAAGGTCTGCCATTGCAGAGCCTGCATGCAGTCTGGTACTGTCATGCTAACTGGGCAAGTGCACCCACTTGCCAGTCCCTAAACTTTCCCTTTTCTTCATATCATACACCCCTATGGTAGGCCCAAGGGCAGGGTGCATTGCAAGGATAAGGTAGGACATGCCCTGGTGTGTGTGGCATGTTCTAATAGTGAATTACAGCCATTTTTGTTTTTCACTATTGCAAGGCTAGCTGTTCTCCAGAGGCCAGAATGGGCAATTTGGTTATTGCATCTTATAATACTAACTGACTCAGGGAACATGGTAGAAATTCGAATTTAGTATGCCTGAACTCAGAATGATAAAATACATCTTTTAGTGAAGTTGGTTTTAACATTCTGTGTTTGAAAATGCCACATTTAGGAAGTAGGCATTTTCTTGCCTAACCATTCAAACCTGCCTCTGCTAGGCTGTGTATTCCTTTGTCTGGGTTCTTTGAGTGCCTGGGCTGGGGAATTCCAGGAGACAGGGTGAGGTGTCCCAGTGGTGAATAGAGAGATCTGCATCTAGATGGGTGGGAGGAGTTGCACCTGGGACCTGAATAGGGCTGTGCCTGCCTTCCGCAATGCTGGCTCCACCTCCTGGGGAGCGGCTGATGTCTCTGCCCTGCACAGTTAATGAAGAGAAGGAATCCTGTCAACAAAGTGCTCCAGGGCTGTACTTGCCTTCCACAATGCTGGCTCCAACTCCTGTGGGGCGTCTGATGTTTCTGCCCTACACTGTGAAAGGAAAGGAGAAGTCTGGTAAACAGAGTGCTCAGGAACTGGTTTGGACTGGGCAAAGGCCCCTCTGCCCTCAGAAGACAAAGGATTTTGGGGTATAAGTATTGGGACCCTGATCCCAAGAATTTAGATCGCTTTGGGAAAACAAGAAGAACCTTTGCTGAGGGAGGAACCAGAAGAAGCTGAGGAGGAAACTATCCCTGAACCTGGGGGATTGGCCTGCAGTGGTTGCCTTACTGCCAAAGAGAGGAGAAAGGAACTTTGTGTGTACTTTTGCTCAACTTGTGAAGGATCTCCAAGGGCTTGGAATAGAGCTTGCCTCCTGCTGAAGTCTCAGGAACAACAGACTTCACCCCCCAGCTCCCCAGAGTTCTTTGGAAGTGCCTGCTGTTATACAGTTATACACACCAACTCCGTCATTTATACACACACCACATCACTTATTTATGCCGATACTAACACATACTTACTGTCTTATACAATCACTGATACAAGCCGACACTCATTTATACACTCTTCAAATAAACTTACTCTCACGTATAGTCATTTATATACTCCAACACTTTAATATACTGCCTTAAAACATATGTAGTTAGTCACACATATACCATTGAGACATTCATTCACTCACCAACACACCCATACACACACTAGCTCACCCATGCAGCTCTTCCCAGATGCACTTACAACCAGTGAATCACCTACTCAGACATCTATGCACAGTCACCCCCACCCACCCACACGGACACTCAGGCACCCATACAGATACTCAGACAACAAATCAATAACCCATATAGACAGTCATGTAGCTACTCACCAACCCATGAAGTTGCTTACACACCAACTGAGAGACCAATACAGACTTTCACACAGTTTAGCCACTAACCCATGCATTCAGTAAGACACGTTCAATCACTCACTTATACAGTCAGTCACGCACCTACTAAATAATCCCTTCAGGTACTTGTAAATCCACTCATTATTCAGTACACCTTGGCATAGACATATATGAAAAATATTTAAACTTTACAGAAACACACATTCACTGGATGATGTCATCAGTGATGTCATTTGAGATGTCATCAGTGATGTCATGAGTGATGTCACTGACCATGTCATGAGTGATCTAATATGTGACGTCATCACCAGTGCATTGCGGGAGCGCGTGTTATAGTTAGCTCAACTAACTATGACGGGCGAATTTCTCTGGTTTTATATGAGTCAAATGTCCGAATAACTATACGTCCCTGAAACCTATGGTTGTTTTAGTGAATTTCTAAAGTTTTTTTAAATGCTAATTTCTAACTATAACGTGCCTGAAACCTATGTTTTTTCCAGTGAATTTCTAAGGTTTTTTAAATGCTAATTTCTAACTATAGCGTGCCTGAAACCTTTAGTTTTTTCAGTGAATTCAAAAGGTTTTTTAAATGCTAATTTATATCTATAATGTGCCTGAAACCTATTTTTTCCAGTGAATTCCAATGTTTTTTTAATGCTAACTTCTAATTATATTGTTCATTTTACCTATAGTTTTTTCCAACACCCAAGAAGGACACAACACCCACTGCCACAACCCTCAACACCTCCCACCCGTACAACCCCTCTCCTTACTACCACCAAGGCAGTGCAGAACAGGACAGCAAACCCTCTAAAAAAGGCATGGTCCCTTAGCCATATAATAGCTCAATGTTGGGAAATGTGGCAATCATTTTTTCTTTAAATTTGAATATTTTTTTAAATACTAATTTCTAACTTTAATCTTTCTGAGACCTATTTTTTTTTGTGAATTTCAAAGGTTATTTAAATACTCATTACTAATTATAATGTTCATAAAACCTATGTTTTTCTCCGCAATTTTGAAAAAAATGTGATATTTTGTAACTTTAAAATCCTAAAAATTGCTTTTGTATTTTTTTATTTATTATTTAATGTCTTCTTGTTTTTCTAAACACTAAACAACTATATACAGTATGAAAGGGAGCCCAGCCCAGAGCCACATCTAAAGACCAACACATGCCATAGACCTACTGATCAAGCAGCTCCCACATCCAAGAATGCCACAAGACCCATCACCACCCCCAGGAGCCCCCCTCTACCACTAAGGCAGTGCAGAACAAGACATCCAACTTTCCAAAAACGGCATGGCCACTCAGCCACACAATAGCTGAATATTGGGACAGGTGTGAACAAACTATATGTGAAGGAAGTAATTCACCCATGAATAACAATGCACAGAATGCAAAGTGTAGCGGTGATGTGCTGGACACATCTCAGTATGCAGATCACACACCTCTCCATGTGCACAAATACTGCTGGTGCTTGTGGTTTTGTGGACAGTGGACCCTACCATGTTACGTCAAACTCTAGGGATGAACTCAGTCATGTAGCTGTATCATCCCCCCGTGTAAGCATAAGCGTAACCGGAAAGGGCTGGTCTGATGTATGCCACTTCAGCGTAGCAGTGTGAATAAATAGGTCGGGGCTCTGGGCGTGGTTCACTTGTAAACTATGAAGACCAACGACGGTGCCAGAGCGTCGGGCCACACCCTGCCACGAGGCTGCCGCCATGACTGCGGGTCTCATCGACACAGGCCCCCTGCAAACCCAGCGGCACAGCACCACAGACTTATGTCTGTACAGACTACTGCCTTCGATCTAAACTGCGGACAGCAGGCAACGCAATTCAGATGGAGTAGCGATTGCAGATGATGCAGTTCAGTACGCAAGATACATTCCTCCCAGTGCAGCCCTCTCAGACCACGCATCATGCCAGGGTGCACACACGCTTAGCGCCAAAGGTACTACTAACTCAGTGCACCACAAGTCATCGACATGTGGCCTTACTGAGGCAGAATCCAATAGACAAAAGACATTGCTCCGAGTGCAGCTCCCCCGCACCACGCATCATCGCAAGGTACGTACACGCTGAGCGCCAAAGGTACTCTTAACTCAGTGCACCAAAAGTCATCACCCCGTGGCCTTATTGAGGCAGAATTCAACAGACAAAAGACATTGATCCGAGTGCGGCCCTCCCGGACCACGCATTATCGCAGGGTACATACACACTGAGCGCCAAAGATACTACTAACTCAGTGCACCATAAGTCATCGCAAGGAAGAGTGAACAGTTTTATGTCATCAGTGAGGCATACTATCACTTAAATACTTATACTATAAAAAGAACAGAAGAATCAAAGTACATTAATGATTACAATCCAATAAATTTGAAGATTTGGAATGCAAATATGGACATACAATTTGTTGCAGATAACTCAGTTACTGTTTCTCGCATACTATCGAAATAGAAGTCCATACCTGGAAAACATATGTCTATATGAAATACTGCAACATTATAGTTTTAGAAAAAATGTTACAGAAAAAATAAATGAAGTGAAATATGCTGTAATTGGATTTGATGGATGTTTCTTAAAGAATGCCAAAGGAAATTTGATTAATCACAGGAAATTAAGTTGTGATACTCCAGATAAGAGAGTTTGTCTATTTAGCTCTTCTGCAACTCTTCAAACCTTGGAGGACTGCAATGGAATTACTTGGAGATTTTGACTGCTATGAAGATTCTATCAAAGCATGTAAAGACATTGCTACCAGTGAGGCCCGCCCGGACCAGGCATCATCGCAGGGTGCACACACGCTGAGTGCTTCAGGTGCCACTAACTCACTGTATCACAAGTCATCGCCACGTGGACTTATTGAGGCAGAATGCAACGCAAGCCACAACACATGGTGCCACTAACCCTGTTCAACACAAGCTGGTGACACATGGTGCCACTAACCCTGTTCAACACAAGCCGAATGATGTCCTGAGTCCTGAAAGGCAGTGACCCCAAGTCAGTGGCAGCGACCACAGCACCAGACTCCCTTTGATCAGCTAGGCATATTTCGATATGCAAGGCCGGCGACACGTGGTGCCACTAACCCTGTTCAACACAAGCCGGCGACACGTGGTGCCACTAACCCAGTTCAACACAAGCCGATCCCACGTGTGGAACTGTGTCCTGAGTCCTGAATGGCAGTGACCCCAAGTCTGTGGCAGCAACCACAGCACCAGACTCCCTTCGATCAGTGAGACACATTTCCATATGGAAGGCCGGTGACACGTGGTCCCACTAACCCTGTACAACACAAGGCGCAAAACGAGGTGCCACTAACCCTGTTCCATACAAGCCAATCCCACATGTGGAACTGTGTCCTGAGTCCTGAATGACAGTGACCCCAACTTCGTGGCAGCGAACACAGCACCAGACTCCCTTCAGTTTTATTTGTTGTTGTTTTGTTCAAATAAAATACTTTATATGTTAATCTATACATGACTAAGATTCTTGTTTGTCCAACCGCACAGGGATAATTCTGGTCCCAAGAAGGTTGTTGGGGGTATGTTGGTAATGTGGGAAGAGGGTGCGTTACCTGCTGATGTGGGGAGAGGCAGCATAAAAGGGTATCTCTCACAGAAAGAACTCCGGTATGTTTTCAGAAATGCCTCGGACTGATGCCAGCTGACGGACTGAAACACAAAATGGCTTTCCAATGCTTATGTAGTGTGACTTATGAACAGTTCGCACCCAGGCTCGCCGAGGGACAACTGTGGTCCGTCCGGTCGACTCACAGACGCAGTACTACGAGCTGTCCGCTTCCAAAGGAACAGCAGCGTAGTAGCTCGCAGAGGTGCAGGCACAGCATTGTACTAGCTCACAAAGGTAGAGAGCTGCGAGCCGACGGACTGGCTTCTAACGCTGTAGCTGCGAAGTGGTGATGTTTTGAAGAGGGAGAGTGAAAGGGTTATCTCGCACAGACAGAGCTCCGGCATATTATATTGCCCCCGGGAACTTTCTTTTATATTTTCACTCGATGCAAGAAAGCGCGCTTTCTGGACCATGACCTTTCTCCCTACCAAACTTGGCGTAATTCTGTTCAGCAGTTTGATCTGTAGCCTCATCTAAAGCTTCCTATGGAAAATCCATTGAGAAAACACGTTTTCACACACCCACATAGCTACCTGATGCAGACGTACTCGCTGTTGGTGTGCAGGTCAGTGCTCTAGTTGTCAACATGTCACGACCACTCCCTGAGGGCAGGTTTGCACACACACCACACCCATCTGGCACATGCGTCACAGGCCATGTGACCACACAAATATAATGCATCGACAATGTCACATCCTTTATTGCTGGTGGTGACTGGATGGCGGACGCTTCACGGCTCTCAATCATAAAGAGTCCATGAAAAGTTGCGCAGAGGGTTAGTCGCACCCTGAGCTGTATGGCCGTCAGGGGCCTACTACCACGTGGCGCGTACTTGACTTGCACAGGGTTAGTGCCACCTGAAGCTAATGTGGCCGTCAGGGGCCAACCACCACGTGGCGCGGACTTGAGTTACACAGGGTTAGTCGCACCCTAAGTTGTATGGCCATCAGCGGCCTACCACCACGTGGTGCTGACTTGCGTTGCACAGGGTTAGCAGCACCCAAACCTGATGTGGTCTCTGTCATTGATGACTCAGGTCTCAGCAACATGTGTGGGATCTGCCGGGCCACGGAGATGCTCATATGGTCTCTGCCATTCATGACTCAGGACTCAGCGATATCTGTGAGATCTGCCGGGCTGCGGAGCTTTGACGGGCACGTGGAGTGCCCACTGGTAGACACTTTTGAGGCAGCAGGTAATTATTTGGTCATGGATGCACAGGGGCGGCAGTATCTCTCTCTCTCTCTCTCTATCTCTCTTTCACTTCCCTCTCTTCACTCTCTCCCTCACTCTCTTCCTTCCTTTCCTTCTCTTTCTCTATCTCCCTTCTCCCTTTCTCACTCCCTTTCTTTCCTTCCCTCTCTTTTTCTCTCTGGCTTTTTTTTTCCTTCTCTGTGTCTCGCTTCTTTGATATGCACATTACACACGTCCTTATTGTGTGCTTTATTTTCCAGGCTGTCGTCGACATTCATGGTCCTTGTTGTTTTGTGTTTATTTTGTAAAATTTAGTTTATCCTTTATATATACGTTGACGAAAAAATTAAGTTTGAAGAAATAAAAAAACCACAGTAAAGTTTTTGGTTGTTACTTAAGTGCTGTGTGTCTCGTTCTTATTACTGTTATTTGGTGGTGTCCACCATGGTGTTAAATTTTGGGGCAGTTATCGCGGGAATACTGGTGATGTCTGCAGTTTGCACCAGTTTCTGAATAGTGTGTTAGATTTATCTCAACTGTAGTTGCATTAAAGTGCTGATAATGAGATGCAGAGTAGGCGTTCCCGTGCAAAAACACACGAGGTGCACCTTTGCGATTTATTCTAAATACTAAAATCCTGTATTGAATTGCACAGTGGTAGTGGGTGCATTTACAGTGTACACACAAAATCAATGAAGAAATCTCATTGAATTTATATTGATTGGGAATAGTGGGTCAGGTGCTGGATCTTGACGGGATACACTGGCCAGTTCATTTATTTTTCTGTACACCAAAAAATTACATCACAACTTTCACAACGAAAGGCAAAAACTGTGATGCGAAACAAATTCCAGTGATAAGCTGCATTAGCACCATGGATTTTACACCTGCTTTCTGCTGGTGTTAAGCAGGACGACTACCTACAGCATGATAGGGAACACAGCCAAGAGCCACACCGGAACACCCACAGGTGCCATAGAGTCAATGAGCATGATACACGGATACCCATGAGGGCCATAACACTCATCGCAACAACCCCAGGACCGCCAATGCCCCCCAAACCCGCATCTGAGCAATTATGTCCGTGTGGTCATTGTGTTAGCATGATAGGCACGATCCCTGCAACATCAGTGTGCTGTCTTCAGCAGACGTTACCATGTCACCTCAGCGTTGGCAGTGACCCTGGAGATGTAGCTATGCACGCATCCTCCTGCATGCAAAAGTGGCAAAGGAAACGGGGTGTCTCACACATGTCCGTGTGCAAGAAGTGCGGTAAGTATGTCTCTGTGTTCTGGTGTGGCCGCCACAAGGGCCGCAGCAGTCGATGTTGTAAAGTGGCATGCACCACCTCCAAACGGCAGTGTCACGGTGTGATTGGAATGCCGTAGGACATGCGCGAATAGCCATTACAAAGGTGTGCCGTAGGAGTGCACGGGATACAACAGCGCAGCACACAAATGTGTGGGGGCTTGTGGGAGGGAGGAGCAGCTGTTTGGCAATGTAACACTCAGCGAAGCCACGTGCTGGGCATCTCATCCATGATGACCAGGGTCGCAGTCATCCCACAACACCCACGACCGGCCTTTGTACACATCCTGTATGAATGCAGCTGGAGAAGTTACTGTAATGATGAAAGGTTCTCTGTCTGAGCTATCTTGCACTAACACATCTGCTGCTCCGAGAAGGAACTTGCAAGTGGCCAGCCCCCCCTGACAGATACGATAATATTTGCATACGTCTCCCACACTACGCACTGCCCGATTTGAGAACAATGAGTCCTTCGTCGTAGTTAGCGTGCGTGAAATGGCCTTCACACGTACTCCCACCACAAACCTGCCCTGCACCCATTGCACACAGACCTGGCTCATTACACCAAGCTGTGTCATTTCATCCACAAGACTGACACACGGCAACCCAGTGCACCTACAAGCAGTGCCACTGACGCATAGCAGGGCAGCCCGAACACATGGTCGACTCCATTCACGTCCACCTATACCTTGCACGTCTGCTGCATGTCCTGGGTGCACTGCCTTTGGCAGTGCTGCTGATCACTTCCCAGCACCATATACAAGTTACCTTGTTCCAAACAAAACTTCCTCCTACTATGTATAAAATATTGCTGACGCTACTTGGATAGGTGTGGCACAGTGCCCAGAGCACATAACTTCACAGCATAGGACACACAGTTTGGGCTCATGGTTTCATCCCCGAGTCCAGCAGCAGCTCAATTTAGCAGCATGACACTCTAGGCAATACCTCACTTAATTTCCGTAACCCGCATTTTCAGACCGGTAGGGGTCAGTAGTTCAGTGGCTTTATCCCTGAGTCCGGCAGCAGCTCAGCTTATGCCCCCAGTGCCATCAGACCCGTACGAGTGAGTAGTTTGTACTTTACAAATACCGAATTGATTTGATACGTGCAAATTTACCTTTGCACTCCCTGTATAACACCCCCTAAGCACCATACACAAGTTACAATGTTCGAAACAAAAGTTCCTCAGAGTAGGTATAACTGCATGCTAACACTACTTGCAGAGATGTGGCACAGTGGCCAGAGCACATGACTTCACAGCATATGACACACAGTTTGGACTCACACTTTCATCCCCGAGTCCAGCAGCAGCTCAGTTTAGCAGAATGAGACTGTAGACAATACCTCACATATTTTCCGTACCCCAGAACTTTCAAACCAGTAGGTGCCAGTAGTTCGTCCTAGTAGGTATAAACGTATGCTGACACTACTTCCACAGGTGTGGTGCAACAGAGAGGGCACATGACTTCACAGCATAAGACACACAGTTTGGGCTCACGCTTTAATCCCCGAGTCCCGCAGCAGCTTACCTTAGCAGCATCAGACTCTAGGCAATACCTCACTTAATTTCCATAGACCAGCACTTTCAGACCGGTAGGGATGAGTAGTTCGCTTCGCACCCCAGTATAACACACCCTAAACACCCCACAGAGGTTACAGTGCTACTACCCTCCTCTTTCCTACTTTTTTTGCCATTTTTTCCCCATTACTTGCTTCAACAGAATCATAAAATGGCTGCCAACACTTCCTAATTGCAACCGCTCGCAGCCAATAAGCAGCAAGCTCGTGCTCGTAACACCTCAGCCAATCAGATGGCAGAATTCCCAAATATCGATATATGTAAATTTCGATATTTCTCCAAAACTACTGAACGGATGTTGGACTTGGCTCTTTTTGCAGGGTCATCCCTGAACTTTTTGCCTTCCTCCTATATTTTTTCTGACCTGTTGTTGGCTGTTTATGACTCTGGGCACTTTTCCACTGCTGATCAGTGCTAAAGTGCATATACTCTCCCTAATGTAAATTAATGTATGATTTGTGATTTCATGATTGGTTGGTTTGGTTTACCTGTCAGACCCTAGTACAGTGCACCAGGAGTGCCCAGGGCTTGTAAATCCAAATGCTGCTGGTGGGCTTGCAGCACTGGTTGTGCCACCCACAGAAGCAGCCTGTAAAAGTGTGTCTAAGGTCTGCCATTGCAGAGCCTGCATGCAGTCTGGTACTGTCATGCTAACTGGGCAAGTGCACCCACTTGCCAGTCCCTAAACTTTCCCTTTTTTTCATATCATACACCCCTATGGTAGGCCCAAGGGCAGGGTGCATTGTAAGGATAAGGTAGGACATGCCCTGGTGTGTGTGGCATGTTCTAATAGTGAATTACAGCCATTTTTGTTTTTCACTATTGCAAGGCTAGCTGTTCTCCAGAGGCCAGAATGGGCAATTTGGTTATTGCATCTTATAATCCTAACTGACTCAGGGAACATGGTAGAAATTCGAATTTAGTATGCCTGAACTCAGAATGATAAAATACATATTTTAGTGAAGTTGGTTTTAACATTCTGTGTTTGAAAATGCCACATTTAGGAAGTAGGCATTTTCTTGCCTAACCATTCAAACCTGCCTCTGCTAGGCTGTGTATTCCTTTGTCTGGGTTCTTTGAGTGCCTGGGCTGGGGAATTCCAGGAGACAGGGTGAGGTGTCCCAGTGGTGAATAGAGAGATCTGCATCTAGATGGGTGGGAGGAGTTGCACCTGGGACCTGAATAGGGCTGTGCCTGCCTTCCGCAATGCTAGCTCCACCTCCTGGGGAGCGGCTGATGTCTCTGCCCTGCACAGTTAATGAAGAGAAGGAATCCTGTCAACAAAGTGCTCCAGGGCTGTACTTGCCTTCCACAATGCTGGCTCCAACTCCTGTGGGGCGTCTGATGTTTCTGCCCTACACTGTGAAAGGAAAGGAGAAGTCTGGTAAACAGAGTGCTCAGGAACTGGTTTGGACTGGGCAAAGGCCCCTCTGCCCTCAGAAGACAAAGGATTTTGGGGTATAAGTATTGGGACCCTCATCCCAAGAATTTAGATCGCTTTGGGAAAACAAGAAGAACCTCTGCTGAGGGAGGAACCAGAAGAAGCTGAGGAGGAAACTATCCCTGAACCTGGGGGACTGGCCTGCAGTGGTTGCCTTACTGCCAAAGAGAGGAGAAAGGAACTTTGTGTGTACTTTTGCTCAACTTGTGAAGGATCTCCAAGGGCTTGGAATAGAGCTTGCCTCCTGCTGAAGTCTCAGGAACAACAGACTTTACCCCCCAGCACCCCAGAGTTCTTTGGAAGTGCCTGCTGTTGTTGTTGGGCCTTCTGAGGGACTGCGTGTCGCAAGGAGCTGGAAGCGCGACTCAAGAAGGAGAAGCGTGCCGCCGTCGGAGCTGTTGTCATCTCATCTCGTAATGTGTGTCGCCGCTGCAGCATCCCATCGAGCGGAAACGTCTCGCAACATCCAGGAAGTGTCTCACAATGCCAAAGAAGCTTGTCGCCATCGCAGCCATCGTAACAGACGCATTGCACTGCATCAAGAGAAGAGTCTCACATCGAGGAAGAAGCGTGTCGCCATCGCAGCCATCGTAGTTGTCGCATTGCATCACATCAAGAAAAGCGCCTCGCATCCACGGAGAAGCGTGCCGCCGTCGGAGCTGCTGTCGTCGCATCGCGTAAAGGGGTGTCGCCGCTGCAACATCGAGCGAAAGCATCTCGCAAACGTCGGAGAAGAGTGCCAAGGCCGCTGTCGTCGCATCACATAAAGTGTGTCGCCACTGAAACATTGAGACGAGATTTCTCGCAACATCGGAGAAGCGTGCCGCATCTGGAAGATCTTCACGTCTTTATTTCTTTGCACCAAAAACTTCATCGCATCAACATCGTTGCAACACTTTCATTGTCCTGCGCGTCGCATCTGAAAGGTACATTGACTTAAAGTGTGGCATTTAAGAACTAAAGAGAACTAAGCAAAATTCTACCATCTAAAGTAACAGTATTGTGTGTTTTTGTCGTTTAATGGTCTTGTGGTAAATCTATATAAAGAATACTTATTTTTTATATAAAACCTGTGTGGTGTCCATTTGTAGTGTTGTCACTTGATTACTGTATGTGTTCACAAATGCTTTACACACTGCCTCTGAGATAAGCCTGTCTGCTCATGCCAAGCTACCAAGGGGGTGAGCAGGGGTTATTTTAGGAGTGTACCCCTTTACCCTGACTAGAGGAGAGGGTCCCTATTTGTCACAAGTGCATACCTGTGCCAACTAGAGACCCCCAAGTCTAACAACGGATTTACACCAAATAAACAAAAGCATGCTTTCTAGACCAAAACCCTTCTCCCTGCCAAATTTGGGGTAATTCCGTTCACCTGTTCTACCTTTAGCCTTGTCTAAATTTTCTTATGGAATTTGCATGGATAAAACATGTTTCGGGACCCCCCTTTGCTCTCGGCCCCCCATGATGAATCACCCCAAAACTTTCAACATAGGAGCTGATATGAACAAAGAATTAGTTTGGAAAATTTCATGAAGATTCATCAAACAACGCCTAAAAAATGTACTTCCTATGGAAACTTGGTCCTTACTATAACTACCTATGTATGTAGATATGTATATAATTCAGGACTGTGGTTTTATATGTATATATATATATATATTCACTGAAAAAACCATAGGTTTCACACATGTTATAGTTAGCGGAAATTTTACTGATAAAAAACCAGTGAAATTGCCCCGTTATAGTTAGTGCTGGCAACTATAACTCACGCGACCGCAATCCTCTGCTGATGCTAATACTGTATTTAGACACTTATTTGCCCATGTCTTCTTCCATACATTTTTAGCTATACATATATTACAAATATTTTTTTTTCATAAAGACACATATGTCATCAGCAGAAGATTGCGGTCGCGTGAGTTATAGTTGCCAGCACTAACTATAACGGGGCAATTTCACTGGTTTTTTATCAGTAAAATTTCCGCTAACTATAAAATGTGTGAAACCTATGGTTTTTTCAGTGAATTTGCAAGGTTTTTTAAATGCTAATTCCTGACTATAACGTGTGTGAAACCTATGGTTTTTTCAGTGAATTTGTACGGTTTTTTAAATGCTAAGTTACTTTACGCCATTCGAGGCGTGCGCGCCCACTTAACGCAGTTCGTTCCGTGCACGGTTTTTATCAACTTTAATAAGCCCTGTACATTTGGTGGCCTTCGGCCACCAAAAGCACAGGGGGTGGGGTCAATGTGGATAGTGTTTTTTTTATTTCGATTTTATAATTTCATGTTGCCAAAATTTAGTTTTTTTTACCTATTAATAAGCCCTGTACATTTGGTGGCCTCCGGCCACCAAAAGCACAGGGGGTGGGGTAAGTGTGGATAGTGTTTTTTTTTTTTTTACCGTACGCTTACGGTAAGCGTACGGTAAGCGTACTCGGCGAAATTGCCGAAAAAAAAATAAAACCGTTTTTGCTCTTGGGGGATGTTTGGGGACTCCCTCAACATGACTGTGTGGGAGGGAGTTGTCAAAAATGCCCCGTAACATGTTTTTGGGCATCAAGTTTGAGAAATAACTCTCAATGCGAGAGACAAAATGGCGGACGCCGCTTCCTGGTTTCGGCCGATTCGAATGTTTACTAAGATCTAAGAGCCAATCAGAATCGCGCTCGCGCACGCCACCGTACGCTTACGGTAAGCGTACGGTAAGCGTACCGTAAGCGGGCTCAGATATATATATTGATTTAAAGGCTATTTTCTCAGAATCTACTGAACAGATTTACACCAAACCTACAAAAGGCACTTCCTTGACCTAGGGACTACCTCTCTGCCAAATTTCTAGTAATTCTGTTCAGCCGTTCGGGCTGTAGCTCGTTCTAAAGGTCCTATGAAAAAATGCATGGGAAAAACGCGTTTTGGGACCCCCCTTTTATCTCAGCCCCCGCTTGACGAATCCCCCCGAGACTTTCAGGGTAGGAGCGGAGCGTAGCGCCCCACCTATTTTGAGAAATTCGCGAGGATTCATCGACCGGCGCCAAAGTTATTCAAAATAGAATGTTGAGGTTTTCCTATGGAAAAGGGGTCCTAACTATAACTACCTACTGGCGACCGCCAGTAGGTAATATATATATATATATATATATATATATTCACTTAAAAAACCATAGGTTTCACACACGTTATAGTTAGGAATTAGCATTTAAAAAACCTTGCAAATTCACTTAAAAAACATAGGTTTAGATAGCTGGACATTTCCCTCGTAAAAAACCATTGAAATTCCCCCGTTATAGTTAGTGCAGGCAACTATAACTCACGCGACCGCAATCCTCTGCTGATGGCGTCAGATATTACATCACTGTATTTAGACACCTATTTACCCATGTCTTCTTCCATTAATCTTTAGCTATACATATATTACAAATATTTATTTTTCAGAAAGACACATATGTAATCAGTGATGTAATATCTGACGTCATCAGCAGAGGATTGCGGTCGCGTGAGTTATAGTTGCCTGCACTAACTATAACGGGGGAATTTCAATGGTTTTTTACGAGGGAAGTGTCCAGCTAACTCTAACATGTGTGAACCCTATGGTTTTTTAAGTAAATTTGCAAGGTTTTTTAAATGCTAATTCCTAACTATAACGTGTGTGAAACCTATGGTTTTTTAAGTGAATTTGTACGGTTTTTTAAATGCTAAGTTATGTATTTATTAATATTTTTTTTTCAGGTTTTTCACCATGCACGCACCGTGCGCGCACGGTGCTCTTCGCGCACCATGCGCGCTCTGTGGGCGCTTGGTGCGCTTCGCGCACCAAGCGCCCACGATGCGTTGTGCTTGCTGTGCGCGTATGGTGCGCGCACCCCGCGATTTTTTTAAACAAAAATATATTGTTTTTTTTACCCTTGGGGGTCCTGCAGTGACCACCTGACAATGGCTAGGGGGTCAGGAACTGTCCATCCTGCCCCCTTTTCACGTTTTCCACCTTTGTTTTTCACTGCCTCAGACTGCGAGAGACAAAATGGCGGCCGACACTTCCTGATTTCGACCGATTTGAATGTTTACTGACATCTAACAACCAATCAGAATTGCGCTTGCGCACGTCACCGTGCGCGTACTGTATGCTTACCGTACGCGCACGGTGCGCGCATATAGAAATATATGTACTTTTAACTGCAATTTTCTCAGGAACTACTGAACAGATTGACTCCAGATATCCAAAAGTCACATCCCTGACCTGAGGACTACCTCTCTGCCAAATTTCAAGTAATTCTGTTCAGCCGTTCGGGCTGTACCTTGGAGTAAAGGTCCCTATGGAAAAATGCATGGGGAAAACGCGTTTTGGGACCCCCCTTTTTTCTCAGCCCCCGCTTGACGAATCCCCCGGAGACTTTCAGGGTAGGAGCGGAGCGGAGCGCCCCACCTATTTTGAAAAATTCGCGAGGATTCGTCAATCGGCGCCAAAGTTATTCCAAATAGAATGTTGCAGATTTCCTATGGAAACGCGGTCCTAACTATAACTATCTACTGGCGACCGCCAGTAGATAATAGATATATATCTTCCAAAGGTTGCCCAAACTTGAAAGTGCACACGATGAAAGACAGACATCAGCTTGCACAGCAAAGTCTTTATTCAGCATACTGTCCTGCACAACAGGATATTTCATCCCGCGTTTCGGAGCTCCTGCTCCTTGCTCACGGGTGCCTCGTTTTCGTGCAGATACGTGGGGAGTTAGTCACTGATTTACATTTATACCGCCCTCTGGTGGGCTTGTTTAATTCATTGCTTCATGGGACTTGTAGTCCCCACGTTAAAATATTACCCCAATGGGTTCTGCCGTAAAACCATTATTTTCATGCCCTCGATAGAGCCTCCGGAGTGTCTGACTACAAGTCACAAAAATAATGAATAAATTCATGGTGTCTATAAAATGAATATTGTCATAAACGAAAAAAATACCCTTGCTCAACCAATTCTAAAATTATGACATTCGTGTCACTTCCATATTTATCAAGTGATAAAATACGGGAATTAGTAGGCAACATTTTAAATCATAAAACAGATCCAATACATAGTCATATTAGTGTGTGGTTCCAGACTGACGTGGAAATGGCAATGAAAAAAAGTGCAATTGCAAAACATCCAAAGACTGCTATTCCTTATAACAAACTAGGAAGAATAAAAAATATATGAAAAAACTTCATGGGAGACCATGGCTGACTTCTACCATTTCAAAGTGAAAATTACTGATGAAGTGCCAAATTATCGCAGCTAACAAACTGACCTTAGTGTCCTTGTAAAATAGGTATGTGCACCAAAATATACAACAATACACAGTAAATGGGAACAGTAATTGCAAATTACTGATGATGATATTAAAAACCCATAAAAAAGTTTTTAAATATAATTTGCAAAATAGAGCAAATAAGCAGCAATATTATAATACCTCCAGCCCCCTTGTGTTTAGTACACAATGCAATAATCTTGGGCAGTAATATATAAGGTGGAGTAAACAATCCTATAACATCTGTTAGCCAGTTGGAGCTGGATGCATAAAGGGACAGTGCAAAAAACATATTACTTAATTACTACTTAAAGTACAAAAGCAGAAAAGCATGTATACATGATTGAAGAACACAAGGGCACAAACGAAACACATCCTACAAGCAGTCAGATTCTAAGTAAGAGATGTACTAAAATTGTATAGATTCAATATGTGTGAACACTATGCAGTGAAAAAACGTAAAAACCTATCAAATAGACCCCGCAAAAACCCAGTAAAACCAGCTGGTAAAACAAGGTAAAAACAAGGTTAAAAACCAAGTCAGAACAATGGATAAAAACCTGCACATGCATATTAATCACCCAAATGTTCTAAAGAGTTGTTATACCAGAACATACCAAAATTACAGTTTCAGGATAATCATAAGAAGTTGCGTAGGTCCTCCCATGTGTTTAGAACATTGGGCATTCTAGTATCAAGTAATAATATGTATTGTGACTCCAATTGGCATAACTTCCTTTCCGTGTTCCCTCCTCTGAGTTGCTTAGGTACTGCATCTATCACAGAGTAGCTCAATTCATTTAAATTATTCTAGTGTACTGATTTAAAATGGCGTGCTACTCGATAGCTTGAGTCAGAATTGACTATAGCACACAGATGTTGGAGAATGCTGGTAAAGACTTGTAATTTAGTGCTGCCTACATTTTTCATACGTCAGGAACACTCAAGTACATAAACCGCATAGTCAGTTTGACAAGTGAACATTCCTTTGATCTTGGTGGGAATGGATTCAAAAGCATTTAAGTATTCAGACGTATTGGTACCAAACTTGCACGCTCTGCAAGAGCTGCATCTGAAAAAGCCAAATCTTTTGGAAAGCCAGGTGCCAGTGGTACCAACCTCTGGACTAGTTCTAACTAAGGCATCCCTCATAGAGGGAGGCCGTATGAAGGTAATCAGGCGGAAGGTCTGGCAATAGTTGTGACATAGTTAGATCTGTTTTAACTATAGGCCAGTTCTTGTATAGAATTCTTCTTATTTGTTTTTCCTGGCTACTGAATGTGGTTATTAACCTTACAGACTCAGTGTTTTGGGAAGGGCCATCAGGGCTTACGTTCTTCCTTTGAATGGTTATATTGGAGACACTGCCCAAATAATCTTCTCTAGACATAGTGTTGGCTTTAGATAAAGCTGCCTTTAGATCTTTGATTTTATACCCACAAGCTCTGAATCTGTCTAATGAATCAGTTTGACATTGGATAAGGTCTTTGTCTGAACTGCAAATCCTTCTAGATCTTAAAAATTCCCCGTACGGAATACTTTTTATAAGATGTTTCGGGTGGGAACTACTGGTGTGTAGTATAGAATTACCGGCTGTACATTTTCTATGGAGTTTGGTCTGTATGGTTTTTTCATTATCAATATATACCTATACTTCCAGAAACTGCACAGCTTGATCACTACTGTGGGCAGTAAATTCTAGATTAAGGGCATTGTCAATAACAATCTTCACAAACTCTTTAGCTGACTCAATTGAACCTTTCCAAAATTATAAAGACGTTGTCTATGAAACGCCACCAATGTAATATGTGGGCCTCGAGAGATCTTTATGGGTGTGCCTGAGGACATGCTCCTCCCACCAGCCTACGTGGAGACACACATAGCTGGGAGAGAAGCATGCCCCCATAGCCACCCCTCACAATTGTTTGTAAATTTCTCTACTAAACATGAAATATTTGTTACACAAGCATAGTTCAATCATACACAGAAGCTTAACATTGTGCTGACGAAAATGGATACTTCTCTTACCAAAAAAAAGTTTCACTGCATTTAACCCATCCAAATGATAAATACTGGTATACAGTGCGCAAATATCCATCACAATCAATAGGCAATCATCATTCCAGGTGACTGATTGTAACTTTGACATAAAATGACCGGTATCTTTGACAAAAGAAGGTAATTCTTCAACAAATTTGTGCAAAAAATAGTACACATATTTGGATGTAGCTTCAAGTAGACTCTTTTGCGCAGAAATTATAGGACGCCCAGGTATAGGTATTTGTTTTTTGTGAATTTTGGGGATAAAATAAAGAACTGCCATGATGGGATGATCTGTTTTCAAAAAACTGTGTTCATTTTTATCAACAATCCCTCACGTTTCCATTGTCCCAATTCTATGTGCACCATATCTTTTACCTGCCTGAGATCCTTCATTGTGGCTTTTCTATAGCAAGTAGTGTCAGTAAGGTGTCGTTGAGCTTCATCCATATACTGAGATTTGGGCCATATTACTGCATTTCCCCCTTTATCTGCTTTATTTATGATTACATTGACATTATCTCTTAGCTTACGCATTAGTTCTGTATCTCTGTAAATTTGCGACGTTTACGTTCCTGCAACACTTTGTGGTTAAATTTTTTGAGATCTTCTATTAAGCAGTCACTACAAGTGTCAATGGCATCCTTTGGCATAAGGGGGATAAATGTGAAATTAGGACGGAAGGGACTGTTAGATGCAAGGATATCTTTAATACCTATTCCTTGTAGTTGTCCTTGTGTAGACATATGGATTTTCTCTGTGTCTTCCGCCAGTGCACATACGGTCTTCAATGTGCTGATATCCGATACTATCGTTGAGGTTTGATCAGCATGCTGCCAGAACGCTGGTGGTGCACATGGAGGCGCTACCGGTAGCGCTTTTAAAATGACACAAAAAGTTCTTCCTTATTGAAGAAAGAAAACAGCACTCTGGAATGGAGGAGATTCCTCCTCAGTTTATTTAAAAATGGTCACCCTCGACAAAGGACGAGTTTCGGGTGTGCAACATCCTTTATCATCCTTTACATTAAATAATGTGGTTTTGAAGGGACTGTAACTCGTTTTTAGGTATGGCCATGGGGATAGTTTGGAACAGGTATGGTAGGTGGTGAAGGATATTCGTTTTCACCATATTGATCCTTCCTAGCTATGAGATTTATTGCCCCTTGTTAAGTCATCGGTAATTTGTGCTTTTAGTCGTGGCCAATTAGCATTAGTCCAAGTGTCTACTGAGTTAGTGTTGTGGATGCCTAGATAGTTTATTGCCTGTTTTGCCCATTTTATTCGGCAGTCCTCTCTCATGCATTTTTCACCCTAAGTGTGGAGAAAGAAATTGAGTATCTCTGATTTAACCATGCTCACCCTGAACCCAAGAATATTTAGAGCTCTTGCAGGCATTTATGGACATCCTCTAGAGATGTCTCCGGTTCTGTTAGGGTCAAGCAAATATCCTCTGCGAATAGGCTGATTTTATGTTCATCACCTGCAAATTACACATCTTTAATCTCTGGGTGAGTTCTAATTTGTATCACTAATGTTCCTATCGAAAGAGCAAAGAGGAAGGGGGAAAGGGGACAGCCATGGTGTGTACCTTTCTGTAGTATACATTTATCAGAGGTCCTACCATTAACCCTGATACGGGCCTCTGGTTGTACATAATTGGCTAACGTCTAGCATCTAATTTTGGGCACAGGATTTATTCTGTTTAGTATGACTTGAAGAAAGTCTTAGCTCACCCTATCAAACACTTTCTCTGCATCTAAGGATGGCAGGATGGCAGGTATCTGTCGTTTGCTACATTTTTATTCCATAGGTGCACCTTTCCACACATTATATGCACCTCATCTCTATGTGGTGAACCCTACCTGATCTGGTTCTACCAGGGCTGGAAGGATTTTGCTTAAGCATTCAGTCAATATTTTAGTGAAGATTTTTACATCAGTATTTTGTTGTGGTATGGTTGGTAAAATTTACAATCTGTTTTTTGCATTAGGGATTACTATCACTTCAGCTTCTGTCATTGTGGGATTCACAATTCCTGTTTCCTGGAAAGAGTTAATTAAGTTTGCTACTGGTTTAAGGAGTTGGTCTTGGAACTCCTTATAAAAAGCACCTACCAGGCCATCCAGATATGGGGCCTTATGGGATTTAAGGGACTTAATTGCAGCTAGTAACTCCTAATATTATTTGGTATCCTCCAGACATTGTTTCCACTCCAGGGCAACTTGTGGTATTGTGAAGTTATCTAGACAAGAGGCAATCGCCCTTGGGTCTTTCCCACCTGAGTCGTAGCATTTTTTATAGAAGTTAAGAAAAACCCTTGTTATCGTTCCTCATCATGTATCATCCGCCACTCAGGTGTGCTCAGTGTGGGGATGTATTTCTTCATTCGTTGTGCCTGGAGTTTGCTGGCCACCAATGTATCTGTTGTATTCCCCTTTTCCTAGAAAGTTTGCTTGATGTAAGGTTAGCTCTGCCATTTCAAATCTTTGCGCCCTGAGTTGCCCTTGCAGTTTATTTCACTCCCTTACATTCTGACAATGAGGTTGATGGTTATGCACGCAATGTCCTCTTTCCATCTCTGCTAGGAGCAATGTACTCTTTCAACCTCTGCTAGGAGCTGCTGCTCACTGAGTTTAGCTTGTCTCTTCTTGTCTGCCATTACCAATATGGCTGCTCCCCTAAACGTTGCCTTACAAGCATCCCAATGTGTGTCATAGGAGGTATCTTTGGGGTCATTATCATTAAAGTAATCAAGAATCACTTGGGCCATAAGTTCCCTATGGACCTCATTCCTCACAATATTAGGTGGGAATTTCCTAGACCTGTGTATAGCTTCCAAATCCACAGGAGCATCTCCCACAAGCATAGCCCCTTGGCCATGGTTTGATATAGTGCCCCTTTTAATATATGTTTCAGTGACTTGACTAATCATGTCCTAGGAGACAAAAAAAACATATCTAGTCGAGTATATGACTTGTGGACCTGATAATAGATTATGACTTCAGCATGTGGGCGGAAATGCATCAAGCAATCTATTATGCCCAGTTCTTCAACATGTGATTTCAGTTTATGTGAAGCTGCCCTTGTGGCCTGTATGTTGTGGAGTGATCGATCCAGTTCTGGATGCTATTTCAGATTAAAGTGCCCACCCAAAATAATGCTCCCTTCGGCTGACCCCACTAGAGTAGACAGTTTACATTCCAGAACAACCTGATGGGTACTGGGTGCCTATATATTGACGAGTGTGATGGGGGAGCTAGCTATCGAGATTTGCAATAATAGGCTTCTGCTTACTCAGGGGCATATTATCAAGCACGGCGTTAACATTATCGCTGCTTTAGCGGCAGAAAACTGCCGCTAAAGCGGTGATAATGGGCTTGATAATATGCCGCAGAGAATTCCAATAGAAGACCATGTTGACACCAGAACATGGGCTTCTATGGAAATTCTCAAAGGCATGTTATCAAACCCATTATCGCCGCTTTCTGCCGTTTAAGCGGCGATAATTTTAACGCCGTTTCTTGATAATATGCCTATTGTATACCAATAAAGATGCTCAAACAAGATGTAAATGTTTGAATGGTTTAATCCATGAAGAAAGATCCTATCCACCAGTAAGCAGGACAACAGCACAACTCCAACTGACTTATCCAAGAACGTTTCCTTCCCCAACCTTCCACCCAATAGATTGTACATGTCATACATGGCAACATTAGAATAACTAACTATGTCATACCTAGCAACCAGCTAGAGAAGGAAGATACCACACATCTCCCTTCTTCATAACAAAACAACTAACTAAAAAAAAACATTGGCACAAAACCCCAAAATAAAAACAAAAACATAAACAAAATTAAACATAATCTTCCAGTTAAACAGAATACATATCAATAAAGAAATAAATGTACACAATCAAACATAGTCTTTCAAATAACCAGGATATGTAACAACTCTCGACGAGCGTCGGAGCACCTCCGCAGAAGTGCGTGGATTCAAACTTGAAGAATTCTCCCCATTTCTTCCCACAGACCCATTCAACTTATGATGAGCCCCCTTGAAAATAACAACTCTGTTCAGATTCCATACACGGTGGTCTTGCGTCTTGACAGCATTCCTAAAAACCTTAATAACGGTCATAGGATCAAAATACTTTAGATTTGAATTACCAGTTTGACCAGGTTTCTTTACAGCAACTAAATCACCAACCTTCACATTCAACGCTTTGACACCTTCCCTAGAATCAAACATAACTTTCCTCTCACGAGCTTTACAATCCTCTCTTGCCTTGAGTTTACCTTCATCACACACATACTCTTTACCTCTGTTCACACCATACTCATTAACCCAACTGGGATCCAAAAAAGTGTTGGGGATTCTTCTACGAAATAAAAAGAATGGAGTTTTCCCTGTAGTGGAATGAGGAGTTCTTCTATATTCCTCAACTTTCTTTAAAACCTCACTCCTCCAATCCAAAGAAAGAGACTTTGCCAGAGTAATTGTTTCCTTTAACACTCTATTGAATCTCTCCACCATCCCATTAGCCTCAGGATGGTAGAGAGAACATCTCTTATGCACAATCCCACAAGAGCTCAAAAATTCTTTCATTTCTTTCGAAACAAACTGTACCCCATTATCAGACAACATAGATTTAGGGAAACCTTCTCTACCAAACAAACTCTTCAAACATTTAATGATGTTCATTGAATCAATATGAACCAAAAAAAACACCTCTGGCCAGCGAGAGTACAAATCCATCACAACCAAAAGATAAACCTGGGAACCACTAATATTAATAGGGCCCAAAATATCCAGTGAAATCTCATCCCAAGGAGCCTTAGGACGGGACCTCACAACCATTGGCTGAACCCTAGGAATCTTAGATTTATCACTCAGATTACACAAAACACATTCACGAATCTCACGCTCAATAAACTTGTCCATACCTGGCCACCAATAAGATGACCGCAACCTCTCCTTGGTTTTAGTAATCCCTGGATGACTATCATGACCAAGGTCCACTAATTCCTTCCTTAATTTCACCGGAGGAATAAGTTTAGAACCCCTAAATAGAATACCTCCATCAACCGCCAATTCATTCTTCACGTACCAAAAAGGTCTCGTCATATCAGACCCACACTTCGCACTCAACCAATTGCCACGCATTAACTTCATTACCTCACAAAGAGTACCATCCAGAGCTACTTCCTCAGACCATTTTTCTTCTGAAATATGATGCGGTTCAACCATACAAACACATTCATCACCTTCGTCGACCTCATCACCATCAACACAATTCTGAGTGACCAACCTTGAAAGCACATCCGCAACCATATTATCCACACCAGGAATATATCTGACAGAAAAAGAATACTCCTGAAGTCCGATCACCCATTTGGTAATCCTACTAGATATCAAATCCAAACCCTTCTCCTCAAATATTTCCACCAAAGGCTTATGGTCTGTTCTCACTTCAAAGTCAATTCCCCACAAAAACTTCTTTAGCTTTTTCACAGCCCAAAAAATTGCAAGGGACTCCCGCTCAACCACCGAATACCGTGACTCCGGTTCCTTCAAAGCACGAGAAAGAAACATGACAGTTCTCACACCTTCTGAACCCACCTGCTGCAACACAGCACCAAGACCCTTCAAACTGGCATCAGTAGTCAAGATAGTTCTCAATCTAGTGTCATAACTTTGCAAAAATGGAGCAGATGCCAATTTTTCCTTAATACACAAAAACTCCCTTTGACACTCACTTGACCACACAAAGGTAACACCCTTCTTAAGTAAGGATCTCATTTCTGACGTGTGTTCAGAGAACCCTTTAACAAACTTCGCATAATATTCAATCATGCCAAGAAAACTCATAAGCTCATCCTTAGAAGTAGGTGGAGATAACTTGTGAATCGAACTAAGCAAATCTTCTTTTGGTCTAACACCCTTCCCAGAGATGTTATGACCTAGGTAATTCAAAGAATCAGACCTAAATCTACATTTCTCAATTTTCACAGATAAATTACCACTAGCCAACTTTGACAACACAGCTTCCAGACGAGCATCATGTTGCTCCGCATCATTACCGAACACCAGAATGTCGTCTTGATAAACACATACGCCCTTCACACCTCTAAGCAAACTGTCCATAACCCTCTGGAAAACCGAGGAAGCAGAAACAAGACCAAAAGGCATCCTAATGAAACGGAAAGTTCCAAATGGAGTAATAAATGCCGTAAGATCACGACATGATGGTTCCAATTCAATTTGGTGGTATGCCGACGTAAGATCGATTGTACTAAAAACCTTAGCACCACCCAGCAAAACTAACAACTCATTTATGTTAGGCAAAGGATACCTATCCACAATCACACATTTGTTCAATTGGCGCAAGTCTACACATAGACGCAAATCGCCATTGGCCTTCCTAGCTGCGACCACCGGAGAAAGCCACTCAGTACCTTCAACCTCTTCAATTATTCCATTTTTTTTTAACTTTTCCAGTTCTTTCTCTACCTCATCCCTAACGGACAAAGGTACGCCCCTAACCTTTGATGTAAAAGGAATCGAATTGTTCTTAAGCTTAATCGTATGCTGATACCCTTTCAAACAACCCAAAGTATCATTGAATACACTGGGAAATCGCACCTTCAATTTTCTAGTAAATTCACACTCATCACCAATACCAACTGCACACACAGGATCCCTCAGCAATATCTGCGGATCAGAATTGGGATCCAAGTACACACCAAGGTCACCCTGATGTAACCAACTTACCAAACTATCACCCTTTTTCGATACATACACCTTTCCAGAAGTCATCCTTCCTTGATACTCAATCATGCCCACAAAATACCCATGTAATTTTATTGGTTCGCCCCCATAAGCAACTGGCGTTATATCAGGTTTAAACAATTTCACTTTGTTTCTCAAATGCTTCACATAAAAATCATTGGACACAATTGTTATCTTAGCACCAGAATCAAATAAGACACGAGTCGAATTCCCATCCACAAGGATATCATCAAAAGGGCATGATTTCTTATTGCCATTACAACTCACCTCCGAAACAATCTGCCCACACTCATACTCATCAGCACTCGTAGATTCAATAACATCCTCACATACATCCACTCTCTTAACCCTTGTAGTGGGTTTGGTTCTACAAACAGAAGGATAATGCCCCTTCCTCTTACACTTAATACACGTATTATTAAGAGCAGGACAATTTCGATCATTTGCAAGATGACCAGACTTATCACATCTAAAGCACCTAAAAGCGGAAGGCATGCTATTCATATGCTTTTCTTTAGTATCCTGCACCCTAGGAAACACCTTCTTCTCAATCATAGGTCGCACCTTTTTCTCTCCTACAGCTTGCACTTTTGTGCCATCAGACTTATCCTTACTAATTATCGCCACACACTTCAAAGAATGCTCGATTCTTTTGGCCACCGCAATGACCTCATCCAACGTTGGTTCATCCCTTGCCCACAGTTCCTCTCTAACCTTATCCATATTGCAACCCAACATGAACTGATCACGTAAGTGCTCATCCAACAAAGCATCAAACTTGCATGAAGATGCTAACTTCCTCAAGTCTGTTAAATAACTTTCAACCGTTTCCTCCTCCCGTTGCATCCTCTTGCCAAAATGATACCTATCCAAAATTGTGCTTACTTTGGGAAGGTAATGTTTATCCAATTTAGATATGCAGATTTCATAATCATTCAAACCATCAGCTTCATTAAAAGGCAAATCTGGTAGATGATCAAAAACATCTTGCCCTTCTGATCCTAGACAGTGAAGTAACAAAGCTGTTTTCCTTTCAGCACTTAATGATGCACCACATACCCTCGCATATCTCTCAAAAACTTTTTTCCATTTTTTCCACTTAATGGTAGGCTCACCTGGAGAACTCAAAAAAAATGGAGCCGCAGTAACATTTTGCATTGCTCCAAACATCTAATGTTCCCCTTTTTAAAATAAAACTATATTATGTAAAACTCCTTAATTTCAATTGCACATTAGAGAAAAACTAAAAAACATAATGCGCAAATACAGAGTATAGCAGTGTACCTATAGCAAAACAAGCACAAGAGAAGTGTGCGTGTCACTGTCGAAATCTAAAAAAAATATATGAAAAGTACCAAACAAGCGTGCACCTCGCAGCAAAAGCACGTGAATATTTTCAGCAAAATAGTCACCATAAAAGCGTGCTTATCGCTGACGAAATGTCTACACGACGATAAGAGTCTTCAATAAATACCTGAATTAAATACTCATGTCTGAAGAGCAGCAGAGAGATATAAGCCAGGTGAGGCTGACCTTAGCTTCAGCGATTCAAAACCAACACGAACTTAGAAACAGTGTGACTGACTTGACATGTCGCTGAAACTGACACTGGACCCGATGGATACAATGCAGGTCCAAGGTACACACACGCCTTGACAAACTGCCGCCTGACGGAGACACGAACACTGCACTCTAGACGTCGCTGAAACTGACACTGGACCCGATGACGTTGACACGGCAGAAGGGACGCTCACGCTTCACCAATCAGGGACGCTCACGCTTCACCAATCCCTTGACAAGCTGCCTGACGTAGACACGAACTCAGCACACCAGACGTCGCTGAAACTGACACTGGACTCGATGACGTTGACACGGCAGAAAGGACGCTCACGCTTCACCAATCAGGGACGCTCACGCTTCGCCAATCCCCTTTGAACATTCCACTGCGTCATCAAAGCAGAAAGAGCCTCAGGAAGAACGGAGCTCCGATTTCCAACGGTCACCTCACGGCGCTTCGAGAGAAACCTGATCCAGAGGAACACAGGACGCTGAATCGCCGCCTACAGCACCGCAGGCAACCACAGACAGCAAGCTCCTCCAATTCCAGCACCTCGGAATGCAGAGCACAGCAAGTAGATCATTGTCTCCCTCCTTTTAAAACTGTTGTTCTTTCGCCAGTGACCAGTGTATCGGAGATAGTCCAAAGCATAGGCCAGAGTAAAGATTTCCTGTTGTAAACTGACCAAGTATGTCCCTCGTAGCAGTAAAATACGATCCTCTTCTTTTGATCTTCAAACTATTAAAAACAAAGTCTTATCATCCAGCAACAGCGTTGATCTTTAAGTCCTGTGTTAGGATCTTCCATGGATGTGATCAGCTGCCGACTACGCCAGTATTGTATACCAATAAAGATGCTCAAACAAGATGTAAATGTTTGAATGGTTTAATCCATGAAGAAAGATCCTATCCACCAGTAAGCAGGACAACAGCACAACTCCAACTGACTTATCCAAGAACTTTTCCTTCCCCAACCTTCCACCCAATAGATTGTACATGTCATACATGGCAACATTAGAATAACTAACTATGTCATACCTAGCAACCAGCTAGAGAAGGAAGATACCACAATGCCCCCCGGTCTTTCTGCACCTGCTGTATTTGTATAGAGAGGTCTGTTGTGAAAAGGATTGCTACCCCTGCTGTTTTGGTTTCTCCTGAGGCCCAATATTGTGTTGAGTATCCTTTGTGTTTCATTCTAAAGTAGTCTTGCTTTAAGGGATTTGTCTCCTGCAAGAAATGATATTGGCCTTTTGATAGTTCAGATAACGCCAAACTAGGCATCATTTTCATCCTGAGTTCAGACCATGGGCCTCTTCAAGCTGATACATTTAATGGTGTATGTTGTAGTGTGATAGCTAGCGTGACTATAATCCGTGCAGGTTCATCCACCAAGATTAGTGTGATGTATTTACTCTCTTGTAACAAAACTAAAACAACTATCAGGACTAAAGAGTTCCCCTTATGGGTATGGGAAACCTCTGATCCTATTAGAATTTGATCAGCAAGCTGATCCACGTGGCTTTCAGGTTGTGAACTGTGGTCTGTAAGCATAGTACGTAGATGTGTATCTGGCAAATGGGAATAGTGGTGGAGCCCCATCTTACCCCTTGCCTCCCTGTGCTTGGTATCTCATTGAGCCCTACTACTCTGTAGGTTGTGTTCACAGGAACCCTGGCCCTTTATAACTCTATAGCCACTATATCCCCACTGTGCATCCGATGCTTATTTCTACGCAGGGCTTATTCCCCCAACTTGGTCCCTTAATACTACCTCTGCAAGAGGGCTGCGCTTGCCGGCAAATTACGTGTCCATTCAGAGTCTGGCTTACAGCTTCAAACTTGACACAGCGGGTCCTCAGCAAGAACCCACCCCCCTCCATTCTCTCTAGAGGGCTCAGTGTAGGGTCCACCGATTTTTGCCTTTCAACGGTGTCTTTGCTGTTGTTTCCTTTCGATGCATGATGGCCTCCATTCATGGTCACTCTATTTGCTCTTGGCCAGATTAACCAAGGGACATATCACAAACAACCGGTGATAATTATCGCTAAGCGCACTTATCACTACGATAATTATCGCTGGCTATCGCTGCTTTCTATCACTGAGATAGCGTGCTATCAGCGACGCTTATCTCATAAGCGATAGAAATATCAGTGATAGGTAAATATTGTGCGATTATTGCTGGAAATCCAGCGATAATCGTACAACGATCGGCGAAACGTTGGTGATAGCGGAGGGCAGACTTAACCATTATATCCACTTTCCTTTGGATATAATGGCTAAGTCAGATTAAAAGCAGGCGTAAGAAAAGTAGCGTTAAGCGCGGTTAGCGTTAGTTTTCTTATCGCTATGCCAGTTAGCGGGAGGTTTGATAATAGAAGAAATGTCGGTTAGCGACATTTCTCCCGTTATTTGGGGGAGGAACGCCCACTTTGCATCTCATTAGAGATGCACAGCTGGATGTTCAGGGAAAGGGTGAAAATGCATGGAAAAACAAATTTCGTTGTGCTCACTGCATCGCATTTGGGGATGCAGTGCACGCAACGAAATTCGTTTTATTAATTTGTATGTTAACTTACCTGTAAACCTCCGTAATCTACTACCCCCACCCTGCCCCTCCCCCTCCCCACGTCACCGCCCTGCTGTTACTCCTACTACCGACCGCGCTGTTGACCAGTAAGCCATCTATTGCATTACATGTCTGGAAATTATCTTTGTTTATGAACCCACAAAAATCTAAATTATTATTATTATTATTATTATTTATTTTTGTAGAGCGCATAGTCACCCTGAGGTATCCCAGCGCTAACAACACCCTAACTCTTCAGTTCAGAGGGCCAGGGGCAAACAAGAGGTGAAGAGGGGACAAAGAATCAGTGTAAGGGAAGGCGTGAGTCATTGGGGAAAAAGATGAGTCTTTAGCTGCTTCCTGAAGCGAAGGTATTGTGGTTCGAGTCGCAAGTCGTGAGGGAGCGAGTTCCAAAGACGTGCGGTTTGAACTGAGAAGCGTCTTCCTCCAGCTCGGGCTTTCTTGAATCTGGGAGTAGTGATGAAATTTTCTGTGTCAGACCGGAGGGATCTTGTGGCTTTATAGGGAGTGATGAGTTTACTAAGAACTGGGGGGCCTTGATTTTGCAGTAGTTTGTGGGCTAGGCATAAAGCCTTGAATTTGACTCGCTCCCTTATGGGAAGCCAATGGAGGAGTTTTAGAGCAGGTTTAGCGGAAGTTCTGACAGGGGTATTTGTGATAATCCGGGCTGCGGTATTCTGGATTCTCTGAAGCTTGTTGAGGGTCGCTTCAGGAGCGCCCAGATAGATCACATTGCTGTAGTCAAGCCTCGATAGTATAAGGCCTTGAATTAGCAATTTTTGGGAGTTGAAGGGTAAGAGGGGCAGGACTTTCCTCAGGGATTTCAGGAGCCCGAAACAGGTCCCGGCTACTTTCTTTGCCTGTACTGTAAATGAGAGGTCAGTGTCGATCCACACCCCCAGACTTTTAACCTCTTCTTTTGGGTCGGGGGGGGGCCCAGGCAGGCTGGCCAGATGTTAGGGGAGAGTGAGAGACCTTTCGGGCCGAGGAGCAGGACTTCAGTTTTTGTCCCGTTTAATTTTAGAGCTGACTTATTCATCCAACAATGGACCTGCGTAAGGCAGTTGAATAGGTCTGCTGATTGTTGTCTGGGGTGGGACAAAGACACCACTAATTGTGTGTCGTCAGCATAGCTGACGACGCTCACTCCGAATGGGGTGATGGCCTCCTCCAATGTGGACATATAGATATTAAATAATGTGGGGCTCAGGGAGGAGCCCTGAGGCACACCACATTGGAGGGGCATTTCGGAGGAGCAGGCATTCTTCTCCCAGATCTGGTAGGTCCGTTGAGCTAGCAAGGATGAAAGCCAGGATAAAGCCGAGCCTTCCACACCAACTCTTTTAAGTCTTTTGATAAAGAGTTGGTGGTTAACGGTATCGAATGCCGCACTTAGGTCGAGGAGGATCACTGCCACTGATCCTCCTCCGTCCAATAGTGTTCTGGCCTCCTCAACCGCTGCCAGGAGGGCGATGTCAGTGCCCTGTCCTGGTCGAAAGCCCGTCTGGGAACTTTTTAGTTTATTATTGACCTCAAGAAACTGCGAGAGTTTCCTATTGACCAATTTTTCAGCGATCTTGCTGACTCCTGGGAGTAGGGAGATGGGCCTGTAATTAGCCAGATTTTCGGGGTCGAGGGATGGTTTCTTTAATAGGGGTTTTACGACCGCCGTCTTCCAGCTCGGGGGAACAACTCCCTGCTGGAGTGAGGCGTTGATCAAATGGGTCAAAGGGGGAGTGATCGTGTGGGCTACCTCCTTAAGGATCCAGAGTGGGGCGGGGTCCCTGGGGGATCCGCTCTTCATGGATTTGAGCGTGTTTCCTACTTCTTTAGTGGTAACTTGGCCCCAGGAAGAGAGACAGATAGATGATGGAGGGTACGAGGGGTCAATTTCTTCACACGGATTCGCAGAGGGAATTGAAACAAGAATTGTTTGAATTTTGTCATGGAAGAAATTAGCCAATTGTTGGCATTTCTCCTGATCAGCTTTAGGATCAGTGGGGTGTCTCGGTCCCGGTTCTGGGGTTTTCAAAAGCTCTTTAAGGATGGCATAGGATTCCTTACTGGAGCATCCAGCTTTCTCTATTCTCCCCTGGAAGAAAATGCTTTTGGTTTTTCGGATAGCAGTTTTATAGGTAAATAGAGAGGTGGAATAGATGTCTTTGTTAATTTCCGATTTATATCTTCTCCAAGAGCGTTCCGTTCTCTTGCACTCTTGACGCAGAGCTTTGAGCTCTGGGGTGTACCAGAGAGCAGAGGATAGTCTTTTAGGATGTTTAAGGGTCGCAGTTTTTGGGAGAAGTGTGTCTAGGGAGGAGGTGATCCACTCATTAAACTGTTTGTCAGCCATGGCAGGGTCGGTTGAAGGCTCGGGGATGGAGTCTGTAAGGGCGGCGGCCCATTCCTCAGGTGCGAGTTTGCGCCACCGTCGGTCGGTAACCTGAATTTTAGAGGTTAGGGGGTTCGTGGTGGAAATTTCCCATGAGATGGGGACCATAAAATGGTCTGTCCATGGAAGGGTCACGGGAGGTCTGGTGCTGATGGTTGCTATATTAGTGAGAATGGGATCCAACAAGTGTCCCTTCTCATGGGTAGGCTCGTTGTTGACCAGTCGGATGTTTAGAGATGTTAGGTCTTGCCGAAGGTCAGAGGCTAACCGATCCGTAGGGTCCATGAAGTGGAGGTTTAGGTCACCTAGCATAAGGAAGTTGGAGGTGGACGAAGCTAGCTGTGACACTGATTCGATGACAGCATTAATAAAATTACCAGGAGCACCTGGGGGGCGGTAGATCAGTAACCCTGACAGGGAGTGAGCTGGGGAAGTTTGGATGGAGAATTGACAGCTCTCACAGTCCTCAATGTGAGAGTTGGAAGTTCTACAAGTGAATTGTTCCCTGAAGATTATGGCTACCCCCCTCCCCTCCCTTTGGGTCTGTGTAAGGCTTGGCAAAGATACCCTGGGGGAAGGGCCGTAACGATGTCCGAGTCGGTGCTATCTGATAGCCATGTTTCCGTTAAAAACAGGAGGTCGAGATCCTGATCTTGAATTAGCAGATTGGTTTCGATCGCATGTTTAGAGAGGGAGCGACAGTTAAGGAGTCCCATCTTCAGTGCGGGTTTTGTCGGGTTCGGGGAAGTCGGATTGCAGCGCATACAATTGGAGAAGGTATAACCTTCAGTATGCGTGTGGTAACAGGCAAGAATTTTCTTAGGTTGTAGTGCGCGAAGTGCCTCTCCAGTATATATCACACGGTCACGAGGGCTACCTGGTAGAGTAACTGGGCCTGGGTCCGGCTGGGCCAGGACGGGCCCAGACGGGCTTGCCTTTGGCGCGCCTTCGGCGCGCTGACGGCGCACCCGCTGCGCCCGTCCGCTGCGCTCCCTGAACTGACACATTATTTATGGGCGGAAGGGGTGTGGGCAGGAGGTGGGCGTGGCCACCCGGAGGGGGCGTGTCCTGGTCTCCTCGCGGCCGGTAATGGCAGCGTGCAAGTGTGTCCTGTGTCCCACAGCGTTCAAATCAGCTGTTCCAGTGACACAGGTGAGTGCAGGGGGAGAGGTGCCCGGTGGGTTTAAAAACACAGATTCAGACAATTTAAAAAAGAAATTTCGATTTTTTGCTATGCGTTGCTCCCGGCTTCCGCCTCAGGAGTTTAGGGTGAAGTGCAGCTCTCGTAGTCAGAGCGCGCTTTTATCTGTTTTGGTAGGAGGTGGGCGTGGCCACCCGGAGGGGGCGTGTCCTGGTCTCCTCGCGGCCGGTAATGGCGGCGTGCAAATGTGTCCTGTGTCCCACAGCGTTAAAATCAGCTGTTCCAGTGACACAGGTGAGTGCAGGGGGAGAGGTGCCCGGTGGGTTTAAAAACACAGATTCAGACAATTTTAAAAAGAAATTTCGATTTTTTGCTATGCGTTGCTCCCGGCTTCCGCCTCAGGAGTTTAGGGTGAAGTGCAGCTCTCGTAGTCAGAGCGCGCTTTTATCTGTTTTGGTAGGAGGTGGGCGTGGCCACCCGGAGGGGGCGTGTCCTGGTCTCCTCGCGGCCGGTAATGGCGGCGTGCAAATGTGTCCTGTGTCCCACAGCGTTCAAATCAGCTGTTCCAGTGACACAGGTGAGTGCAGGGGGAGAGGTGCCCGGTGGGTTTAAAAACACAGATTCAGACAATTTTAAAAAGAAATTTCGATTTTTTGCTATGCGTTGCTCCCGGCTTCCGCCTCAGGAGTTTAGGGTGAAGTGCAGCTCTCGTAGTCAGAGCGCGCTTTTATCTGTTTTGGTAGGAGGTGGGCGTGGCCACCCGGAGGGGGCGTGTCCTGGTCTCCTCGCGGCCGGTAATGGCGGCGTGCAAATGTGTCCTGTGTCCCACAGCGTTCAAATCAGCTGTTCCAGTGACACAGGTGAGTGCAGGGGGAGAGGTGCCCGGTGGGTTTAAAAGCACAGATTCAGACAATTTTAAAAAGAAATTTCGATTTTTTGCTATGCGTTGCTCCCGGCTTCCGCCTCAGGAGTTTAGGGTGAAGAGCATGTGTCTAAATCAGAGCATGTGTCTTCCATCGCCTTTCCAATGCTGGGCAGACACGTAATTTAACATCCAAGCAGTTAATTGCATTAAAATCAAATAAAATGAACACAGTCTTTTACTAACGAAAGCAATAAAAACATGTTTTAATAAATATAAGCTAACACTAGCTATAATACAGCGAAAAGTAATTAGGAATTGATGAGCACGTAATAAATGCTAATCTAAGCCATTAAGAGGAACAATGTAATTACGCAATTACGCGTCCAAGGTCAGAGTTTCCTATTTAGTGATACCGTGCATTCCAGCTGTTAAGTCACTCAGGATCCGTAGAGTTTCTCCCTCAAAATTAACTATTTATATCTCAGATGAAATAAATCATTGTTAAACCTAGTGTTAAACTTTAACTCATTTCCAATCCAGTTGGTAAGTACCTCATTTATGGGATTTTGGTGTACGGCAGCGCGGCAAGGCGACTTGAGATGCTGCCCTGCGCCAAGTTGAAAGGGCAGAAATGCACAGTACTTATGTAATACGGTGCAATTCTGTCCTTTCTCCCTGCTCTGATGGCTTTTTGGCAGCCTAGTGCCAATGGCAGCTTAGTGCCAATGTAGGCACCCTTGCACCAAGATGCAGGATTGTTTTTGTGCAAGAAGGGACACCTTCCTGCACAAAAACAATCCGAAGAGACATTTTCCTCTTTCTGTAATGCAAATGCAGCACACATAGAAAGAGGAAAACAAAGTGGAGAAATAAACATATCTCTCCTCATTGCACCTCAACTCAGGAGGCATACGGAGTTGGCCCTTCTCCAGGTTCACATGATTTTTTAAATCTGTGGCAGTGTCAAAATCCAGGTGTGTTGCATTGGAAAATCAAGTACAGAGCCCATGGAATGTCTCCTGAGTTCAGAGTAAGGTGATGCAGCAATTTTCGGTGCATTGTCATACTCAAGATTTATGAGGCCACTCAAAGCAACGCAGGATGGCTTTATGTGGCTTCTGAAATCGGGTTGAGAGCCCTGTGTTATGCATGTACCATTTTACATCGTGCAAAAGTGACACAGGGCTCTCAAAAAATAGTTCCCTAAGGGCCTTATTTATGGAATTTTTGCATGGGGCAGCGCAGCAAGGTTCTCTACACAAAGTGAAAGGGAAGAAATGCACCGTATTTTAGCACTACAGTGCACTCCTGTCCTTTGTCCCTGTACTGGTGAATACAGAATGCAGCACATATGGAAAGAGGAAAAAACGAGGAGAAATTAACATATTTCTCCTTGCTAGCCTCACTCCGGGAGACGTACGGATTTGGCGCTTCCCTAGGTTTACATCACTTTTTAAATCCTGGTGCAGTGTCGAATTCCATGGGTGCCACATGGGAAAACCCACGCAATGACCATAGACTGTCTCCCTGGCACAGAGTAAGGTGACGCAGATATTTGTGCTGCGTTGCCTTACTCATGATTAGGGCTCCTGGTTTTATGGTATTTCTTTTTTTAACATTTCTGTCTATATTTATCATATTTATTTTTTGATAATTTTATCTGTATTTATCCACATTTTATTTTGTCGCACGCAAGAACAGAAGCTGCAGCTTGTATTTTGTCCACATTTATTTCAATGGGCAATGCACGCTTGGTTGTTATAGATGTATAAAGATTTATGTAAATGGGTTACTGCTTTTAACAGAGAGATCCTTTTGTTACTTGCAGTTAATAAATTGCAGTCCTCCTAATGTAACCCTCACTGTCTTATACAACACATCATATACATTGATTTGCCCACATATGATTTATTGTAAACGTATGAAGTAAAGCGCTCTGACACCCTGCATTATGATGAGTAGGGCTATATTGCTATAAAATAAATAAAACACAGTAGTGGAATTTAAATTGGTATTTGTGTAAATACTAGGACATACCAACATATCTAACATTCCTACAGTGCGTGCATATCTCTTGGCTCCAGGGACTGAACAAAGTCCAAAGCAGGCCTCTATTAAGTACCTGTGAAGGGAAAAGCTGTGCCCATTTGTTTTCTCTCAAGTGCTTTTAGGTATACGTCTTCCTCCTCACCGGCCCCCACACACCATAGCTCCCAGACAGGACAGTTAAAAAAAAGGAGGTCTGATGTGTCCTTAATGTTGACCCTTGTTATGGGCTCAGCTGAAATTTGATAAGACCTCTCCCCGTCCTGCACTGGGACAGGCTCGTCTTCTCTACCCAGACAGCAGCAAAGGTAAACATATTTATTGGCATTTTTTTTATTTCTATTTAGAAATACAGACAAAAGAAAAATATTTTGCCATCTGTATTTATATGCAGAAATTCATTTAAACGGAAAACCGGAAGCCTTACTCATGATTTATAAGACCACTCAAAGCAACGTAGGGTGGCATTGCATGGCTTCGTAAATTGAAATAAGAGCCCTGCATGTACTACTTTGTGTGATGCAAAAGTGACACAAGGGTCTCATAAATAAGCCCCTATGTCTCTCCAGAGTGATATTTCAGTAGAGATTTTAAAAGTGCCTATGTTGGTCTTTTTTCATTTAAGTACTTTAACTTTTTTTCCTACAGCTGAATATTTTGAAACATATACAAGCCGCTGGGTTTCGGTAATTTCTTTGGCTGGTCGAGCAATAGACTCGATCATGCACTAAGAATTTAGACTAAAGAACTGCACTATTACTGGGTGATAGTACCACCAGGGAAAATACCAACTACACAGGGGTCCCTTTCTTTTAAGAGTGTGATGGAAGTATAGCACAGCCGCTGAGCCGCAAGGATCAAGTAGGAATAATTGTGAGGGGTGATACAGAACCCCCACAAACAGGGCCGAGAGAAAAAAGGATGAGGATCCAATTCCCTAAGATACTAAGAAAAGATGACAGACGAACAAAGTCTCTCATATTGAGAGGACGCACCAAAAACTAAATTAAGTGAGAAAGATTGAAGCAATCCGTTAATGGGGCAATTCACAGGGGCAAGATGAGCTAACCTATAAAAAGCTAAAAATAGAATGAATGGCCTACATTTATAAAGACTAAGAAGGTTAATATTTCATTACAGGTTGTTCCTAGTGTGTTACCATAATGGAAAAGCTAAGTAAAGACGAAAAACCTCACTTATAGAATATTTTTGGAGGCTAGTAAACAGGATCTATATCCTGAGGAATGCAAATGACCCCTAGTGGGCTATAGAATTAGGCAGAAACACGTGACAAAAGCAGAGAGGGTGACAGGAACACTAATTCCCTAAGTTCACCAGAAAAATATATATTTTTAACCCCATCAGGATGGACCCAAGAATAAAGTAAGAGAGAGGGTACCCTCCTAGATAGTTTTAGTCTGATTACTGCCTCTGCATAAATGGATCCCTAGAATTTTTTAAAAAAATACTTGTGCGCTCTACCCTGTATGTTGGCCTGCAGCAGGGTGTACAAACGGATTATCAATGTTGGGTGAATTTGCTTTGCCTTGAGAAAATCAGATGGATATTATCCCCAAATTCTCTTTTTACAAATTGTGAATCCATCATGTTTGACTCAATAGTGTTTTAAACTAGAATCTTTAAGAAACGTGATTCATACCAAATCAATTCTTGAAGAAAAATGTATTATTAAAACAAATCTATTTTTGAAAAACCACTGATTATAATTTTTTTTTAAAAGAGGAAAAACAGTGAACATAAATTAATGCATTCTAAAAATATCTTGAGGCCCACAAAATACAAATCAAATTCTCATTGAAAAGTCCTGATTCCCAGTGTGGTGAATCATCTGTTGTTCTCTTTTAATTTCAATTCAATTTGCAATTTTTGAAGAAAAAGCATAAAAAAAGATTTGCCATGATAGAATTTGCTAAGTGTTAACATGAGTATGGATTTTGATGGACTCATGAGTCTGTGCAGGGGCTACAAAGAAAATGTGGAGCTACAATTCAATGACCACTTGAAAGGGGTTGACAGTTCAGTTTCTCTAAGCGATGTTGCACATCCATTCCAAACGATATGGCAGATTCGAAATATACCCCCGTTTTCTGCAATTAGCATCAATGAGGGGTTTACATGGAAATCCATCAGCTACTACTGAAAGATTGCATATTGTAAGGACAAGTGCCCATGTAACAACCAGAAGCACCGATCCTGGGTTTAACTTGTCTCACCTTGGGTAAAATCTCCTTATTATAGCTAAGCGGTTCTGTCATCACACAAAAATTCGTTTCACCCTGCTTCCTGGCAAGAATATTTTCACTTCCTCCATCCACTTGGTGCAAGGACGTTTGTAAACAATTCATTCATCACTCTGCAACTCACTGAACTCCGAGTGGAGATGGGCTGGAACAAATGAATAGAGTCTTCCCCTCACACTGTTGGCACAACTGCATGCAACATCACAATTCCAGCTGAATGTTATTCCTCCCTTCTCTCAATTTATGAGGGCAGATGTCCCGAGCAGCCCTACAGACTGAATATGAACAAAAGAGACAAAGCAAACATTTTTTACTTTTATAGTGTCCAGCAAAAGATCAAAATTTGGTTGTGGAAAACATGCACCTGACCCTGGAAGATTGAAATTAAACAGTCATGATGCAGGATTATAGGTGAATGCTAGTCCCCATAGGCATTTCAGCTGCTAAATAGCTTTGGGTGGTATGCCACTCCCCATGGACCATTGAGTTGATTGGCAGGTTAGCACATCAGGTGTTAAGAATCTTTGAGAGTCATACAGTCTGTTAGATCAGAGCTGTACATGTCCCCTCATGAACCTTAGACTTAGTAGCCAGGTTCCTTCCTACAATATGGTTGTATGTCACTCATGGCTGTCTTTGGTGGTGATCAGGTTTTTAGATCAGTGCTTTGATTAACTCCATATAATTAACACAATGCTAAACTGGTTCCTACATCAGCGTTGTTTGTTACTCTCCAAGGTGCTTTGGGTTGCTGGACAGTTTCTTAGATCAGGGATGCACGTCCATCAGTATGGGCTGGCTTAATGGAGACTTCCCTAGATGAGAATTCTTTATCACTCTCCATTGACTGTTCAGTAATGAAGAGGGCCTTGATAGGGTGGGATGTCGCTGCTCATGAAATTCTCTGGTGGTTGACAGCTTTGTTGTTCACCCTCGAATTTTGCTTTCAATGGACTGATGAGTTCATAGACAGGTTCCTAGTACTGGATTGAATGTCATTCCATGGGGTTACCTGATTAAATGGACAGGATTATAAATACAATCAATCAATCAGGGAATTCTAAGCGTGTTACTCACCTGTGAGGGTCTCAAGGCACCGAGGGGGGGGGGAGGGTGGTCTGCAGATCTATTTAGCCAAGGAGCCAGGTCTTGAGGGTCTTCCTGAAGGTGTTCAGAGAGGGGGCACGCCTGATGTCTGCCGGTAGCTCGTTCCAGGTCTTGGCTGCAATGTGAGAGAAGGATCTTCCGCCTGCTCTGGCTCTGTGGATGCCTGGGGTTTTGGCCAGTGTGAGGTTGGAAGATCGTAGGTTTCTTTTGGGTACATGGAAGTTGATTCTGTCGTTGATGTATTTGGGTCCGTTGTTGTGTAGGCATTTGTAGGCATGAGTGAGGATTTTGAAAGTGACTCTTTTCTCCATGGGGAGCCAGTGGAGACTTTGTGGGTGTTGGCTGATGTGTTCGTGTTGGGGGATGCCAAGGATGAGTCTGGCGGTGGTGTTCTGTATTGTCTGGAGTTTGCGGAGTAGGGACTTGTTGAGGCTGGCGTAGAGTGCATTTCCATAGTCCAGTCTGCTGGTGATGAGTGTGTGGGTGACTCAGGGGAGATCCACTTGAAGGTCTTGCGGAGGATGCGGAGGGTGTTGAAGCAGCTGGAGGTGACGGCGTTGACCTGTCAGTTCATGGTGAGTGATGAGTCGAGTACGATGCCGAGGCTCTTGGCGTGGTCTGAGGGTGTGGGTGGGCTTCCAAGGGTGGTCGGCCACCAGGTGCTGTCCCATGCAGAAGGGGTAGTACCGAGGATGAGGACTTCTGTCTTCTCTACGTTGAGCTTCAGGCAGCTGTTGGTCATCCAGACTGCGACATCTTGCATTCCTTTCTGGAAGTTGAGCTTGGCAGTGATGGGCTCTTTGGTGATGGAGAGAATGAGCTGGGTGTTGTAGGCATAGGATACAATGTTGAGGCCGTGTTGTCGGACGATGGCTGCGAGGGGGCCATATAGATGTTGAAGAGGGTGGGGCTCAGTGATTAACCCTGTGGGACTCCGCAGGTGATTTTCATGGGGTCGGAGAGGAAGGGTGGTAGTCTGATCCTTTAGCTTCTTCCGGTGAGGAATGATCGGATCCAGTCCAGGGCTGTTCCTTGCATGCTTGCGTCGTGTAGTCTGGTGACTAGTGTGCGGTGGAAGACGGTGTCGAAGGCCGCTGATAGTTCAAGTAGGATGAGGGCAGCGGAGTAGCCTTGGTCCAGGAGGGTGTGAATGTCGTCTGTGGCGGCGAGTAGGGCCGTCTCTGCGCTGTGGTCACTTCGGAATCCGGATTGGGACAGGTCTAGTCCGGCGGTCTCTTTAATGAATCGTGTCAGTCTCCTGCTGACTGTTTTCTCTGCAACTTTGGCTGCGATGGAGAGGAGTGAGATGGGCCGATAGTTCTTGAGGTCCGTGGGGTCAGCTGTGGACTTCTTGAGTAGGAGTCTGACTTCTGCGCGCTTCCAGCCATCTGGGAAAGTTCCAGTTTTGAAGGTAGTGCTGATGGTGCATTGTAGTTTGGGTGCAATGTCGGCCGCAGCTCTGTGGTAGATGTGATGGGGGCAGGGGTCGGTGGGGGCACCCGAGTGGATGCTTTTCATGGTCGAGGCGGTGTCTTCGGCTGTGATCGGTTTCCAGTTGGAGGTGGTGGGCTGGCTGGTGCTTCTGGGGGGCGGTGGGTCATCTGTGGCACCTTGTGGATGGTCGATGAAGTTGTTGGAAATAGGTTCCAAGTTTGTCGGAGAGGTCTTGGGATGGGGTGATGTCTGTGGCTTCGCTGCGTGGGTTGGTCAATTCTTGAATGACACTGAAAAGTTCCTTGGAGTTGGTGGAGTTGGCCAGGATTTAGTTGTGGATGAAGTTCCTCTTGGTGGCTCTGATCTGGATGTGGTAGTCCGTCATGGTGTCCTTGTAGGTGATGTGGTTTTCGGTTGTCTTGGTGTTTCTCAGGTTCTTCTCCAGGCGTCTGCAGGTGCGTCTGGCTTCTTAGAGAGCGGTGGTGAACCAGGCGGCTTTCCTGGGGCGTTGTCTGTTGGGGTTGCATAGCGGGGCGTGCTCGTCTGCGCAGTTGGAGATCCAGGTGTGAAGTTCTTTGGCTGCGTTGTTTGCATCATTTGCGTCTGGTGCCCAGGTGTGGTTGTCTCGGGTGAGGATGGAGTTAAGTTGCTCGTCAGTAACCTTGCTCCAGTTTCTTTGTGGTGGGCGTGGGCTGGTTTGAGTGCCTTGGGTTTGTTGATGGCGAAGTGTACGCTGTGGTGGTCGGTCCATGATGGCTGCGTTGTGTGGCTAAATTGGGCGCTGTTTCCTGCCGCGAAGATAGGGTCAAGTTACTTGTCACTCAGCAAAGAAGAAGTAAAAGAAAAATGATCTACGTCTTCAGTGCTATCCTGCCCTAACAAAATAAAATCGCTAACTTTGGCCCTGAAAGTAGGCTAGGCAAAGTCTTGCTAGACTAGATCTAAGATTAAGATTATACTAGGCTAAAACATCAGCAATCCACCACAAATTGTAAACTGCCTTCATTTGGAGTTACATATTTTCGGATTATGTTGAAAAAACTAAAACAGTGCAGATGTCAAAATGTATTTGCAGCACAACTATCCAAAAAGATCCCTCAATTTATAAGTTTCTATGACTCATAGCGCAAATGTATCTGCCTACGCCTAAAAACAGCTGCTGCACCGGAGATGCGTTCATTAATGTTTCACTATGAACTTGATTTTAGTTAGCTTTAAATGTCACAGTTGCTTCTAATACACTCAAAAAATGCAGTAAGTAGATACAATAGAGAAACAGAAGCAATACAGAAAATGTGCTAAATTTTTTACATTCTTTTACAAGAATAAAGGCTTTTTTTAATGCATTATACTCTTCCATGAAATAGAAGAAAAAGTGACGTTAACAAGAAAAACAACACTGGCTCGGTTTTCTACACTTCCAGGAAATTCACCACCCCTGCTTTCCTAATAAGCATTGTTGAAGGCCAGCCTCTTCCCAGCTGCAGGTTCATTTGCCTTTCTTTACTGCTTGCCACTGGACATTAGTCGCATACGCCTTCTGTTTCCTTAATAGCTAGGTTTCAGCTTTTATAGATGGAATGCATATTCAGTTATTTGTTAGCATTCTAGTAACTGCTGAATCTGTCATACCTATTCAAAAAGGACTTCGTGGAGCTGGACCGCATGTGGAACCAACCTTTTGCAAGAGTCAAGTTATTCAAATTCACATTGATGCACACAGTACACTTGCAGACAGAAACAATTTATGTAGAGGGTCACACCAGTAACAGTACACAAACTAGAGCACGGAATTAATTGAATATCTTTTACCGACAGAGACCCAGTTTCGTGTAAAACACCACTAAATCCTATGTCAGACACTCACCAGTCCAAGAGTTTTGTACAATTTAAAGAGGCTAATGTGGTGACAAGTTCGACGTTTCGGTCTTTTAGAGAGCACATTCATGCGACCATCCTCATGATGCGTACTATAAATGAAACGTTTAAACAGCCATAAACCCCCCAAAAATAAATAAAATATAATAACATAAATGCAAATCCATAATATTTTAAAGCTACAATGAAAAATTGCAGTGACCTTTATGATGGAGTACACATTTAAAACTACAGGGCAGATTAAGCCACCTTTATGCCGCTTAAAAAAGCCAAGCGGAACACTCTTTCAAGTTACACTACCCACTAGCGATGAGTGTAATAGTCCCTCTCTGAGTAACCTGCCTTCTTGTTGTAAAGCACTGAGCCATGATCCAGTGGAGCTAAGTAGAAACTGAAAACCAATAGTTCTTTGTAGCGCACACATGAGCTGGAAATACTTTGTGGGAGTGTGCTAAAGCATCCTAACCAAAGGGTCTGTATACCATTCCTATGTTAAAAGTGGTGCCTGTGACAAACGAGGCATAAACCCAAATGTTCCATCTTGTTTCTCACATCCTCTCACTATTCAGCAACCAATCTTTGTCCTATGTAGTCGAAAGTGCTGCTTTAGGGGTTTGAATAAGGTAGGGTACCTAGAGATTGGGAAATGCTTACTGATGGTAAAAAATAAATTAGTCTAATGTAAATATGACCTCCAAACTGCTGTAGAGAAGAGATATTGCTGTCTCTAGGATTCATGGTTCAGTCAGGAGAGCAGACACTAGACTAGTTGCTTCTTCTAAGAGCCATTTTTCAAATTCGATGCAGGTGACCTCTGAGCAATACAGTACTTAGGGGCATATCAACAAGCAGGCGATAAAAAATCATCGCCGCTTTTGCGGCCGTTTTCGGCCGAAAAGCGGCGATAATTTTATCGCCTAATCAGCAAGGTCACGATAACGCGTGAAACCTTGCTTTAGCGACAGGATTCCTAACGCCCACCTTTGCATCTCTAATGAGATGCAAAGTGGCCGTTCCTGACCTGGCATGACAGGAGAAATGTCGCTAAGCGACATTTCTCCTATCAGCAAGCCTAACGCTATGAAGCATAGCGTCAGGAAAAGTAGCGATAACCCCTGTTATCGCTACTTTCCTTACACCTGCTTCAAGACTGACTTAGCCATGATATCCTATGGAAGGTGGATATCATGGCTAAGTTTGTGAGTCCCTATCAACTAGCTAACGTGAGATTATCGCTGGGTTTCCAGCGATAATCTCACGTTAGCCAGTTAGCGCTAGGATTTTTATCGCTGATGAGATAAGCGTTGCTAATAGCACGCTATCTCAGCGATAAAATCGGCGCTAGCCGGCGATAATTATCCGAGCGCTAAGTGCGCTCAGCGATAATTAACGCCGGTTGTTGTTGATATGCCCCCTAGTGTGGTGCTGACTGGCAAGGTCTTGAAGTTTAAGAGATATGGATCAAGGGCCCACAGCTTGCCCATGGGTGAGGGCCAGCACTGCTCTTTGGAATGTTGGATCACACACAACTGTCTAAAACATGTACTACAATGGAACTAAACAATGCTGGACTCAAGATATGCAACCCCAATAAATCAAACTATTGCTGGAGGGACTGTGGTCAGAAAGGCAGGTTAAACGGTATCCTCTGGGGTGGCACTTAATGTCTTCACTCATAGAAAGAGGTCTTGACCAAAACTGGCAATACTTGCATTAGCACTACCCAGGTATCCAGACAATATTTTATTAGGAATTTTAAGTACGAGGACATACCCAGACACTTCCCTTTGGTATATCCCCCACTGAATGCTTAGTGGCGGCTAAACAACTAGACCTTTTCCAGGTGGGGAATTTTCAAGCAACTCTAGTTATTGGAAAAAATGAAGATCTAATGGCTTTGGAGATACAGTCTTCTCCCAGAATGACTGGACCGAAAATGACCCTTCTTGACTGCTCTGAAATGTTGGTAAGAATAAAGGCTTAAATGCAGGGACTACATAGACAAAGCCGTTGACATGCCCTGGAAGCCAATGCATGCTTTGACTCCTAGAATATCCATCACCATATTGTGTCCAGATACTCTTCAAAATGCCTGACGCCAGTATTTGAAACCCTCAGCCAATCAGCTCTCTTTACATACTCAGCCTCACGTTCGTGCATTCACATGTTCAGACAAAAAACTACTGAGGCCCCAGAAAGCATTGCTGATGTCTGGATGACGCAAAATGTGACATGTTGTAGGAAATTAACTGGTTGCTCCGCACCTTATCAGTCCTATGCAGTTCTTTTTCTATTACGTGGCACTTGTCAGTACTTAGTCTTTCAGAAGGGACACATCTACATCAGCTGTATTTAACACACACTCTCCTATCCGCTGAGTGGGTAAATATTTTCTCATGATGTCTATTCTCCGCTAGGCAGCTATAACTGAGTTGATTCTGAAAGAGGGCAGCCATACTTCATTTGCTTCCTCTAGGAAATGCACGCACTGCATGAATGGGGAACTTGTTAGGTAATCCATCTAATCAGAATTTAGATTTTAGGATGAAGAGCTAGAACAACTGATTTGCAATATTGAGGCAAAACGCTAAAATCTGATTCCTGCATTGCGTTTTTTGCAGTTTACTCCACATTGACTATCACATTTTCTAAAACAGGTCCACTCATTTCCCTGCAGCCAACTGTACACTCTGTTAACATAGTCGTAGGTTCTATGGATGACAAAATATAAGATGAGGAAGAAATATCAAACATAATCTTTATCAGTTCTTCATTCACATTTTAGGTTTTTGACATAACATGGTATTGGTGGCTGCTTTCTCCACATGCCTCTCTCCCCAAACTTCATGAACTGGGGCAGCATTGATGAGCGGGATAGGTTGCCTTAACCTGACCCTACCTACCCTGGATTCTGGATCATCAGATCATTCTATGTGTGTTTGCTTCTATGTATTTAATTATTTTCTCAGCAACGACTTACTCTCTCTGTAATCTCTCACTAAAACCTCAGGAATAAAAATTCCACCCTGAACTGGCTCTCCTCAATCTTGAAGGATAGGTCCTTCCAAATCTGGGAGCCCCCCCTGCCATTCGGATGTCTTTACACTAAAATGTGGGGTCCCTCAGGGCACCTCACTGAGCCCAAAATTCTTAAACATTTATCTAAATCCAGTAGCAAGTATTATCAAGGAATTTGTAGTGTTGATCGTATCTTCCGCCAATGACAATTAACTAGTCATCTCACTCTCCCCAGAGACAGGACTAGTTCAACAACATCTAGCCCCATGCCTGGAGAAAACTGCATGTGGATGGAAAATCATTCACTTAAGCTGAATGGAGATAAAACAGATGTGACGGTATTAGGAAATAAACCAAACCTTCAAATGAACATAGCATGGCTAGGATGTCTGGAATCACCCCCAATTGCCATCTCTCCCATAAAGAGCCGAGGAATGGGGCTCGGCAGTGACTTAACCATTGAACAACATGCAAACTTACAGGAGCCTGTTTCAGGAAGATTAGAACCTTTTGAAAAATCGTCGATATTTTAACCTACTCACTCCAGGAGAATAGTTGTGCAGGCCCTGATATTGTCCTGTCTCAATTATGGCAACTCACTGTATCTGGGTGCTCCTCAATATGTCATCAAGAGACTGCAATTGATACAGATTATGACAGTCAAACTGATTCTTAACCTGCCCAAATATGCCTCAGCAAAAAATGTGCTGGACACTCTTAACTGGCTCCCAGTAAAAGAAAGAATCAACTTTAAGACATTCAGTCTAGCTCATAGAGCAGCAAATCGGAAGGGCACCTCTCTGATCATGGACCTTCGGACACTTTACAAACCTTCTAGGATGTTAAGATCCTCAAAGTCACAACTATGGAAGGTGCCTAGAATTCAATGGATGAGATGGGGTGGCATATCATTCTCACACCTGACTCCAAAACTATGCAACTCTATGTTGGCTGAAGTTAGAAACAAAACTAATGAGCGTTGCTTCAGGAGAATGCTCAAATCCTGGTTATATCCTCCCTAGCCAATTTTCCCAGTACTCCCCGCCTGGCACGGGACAATCGTCACTCAACTTTGGGAAGCCTCTGGGTAGCCATGCGCTCTCCAAATTAGCATAGGTTAACATAACCTAACACCCACTTCTGTTTTAAAATGTTCACCCTCTTTCTTTTTAAACTCTTTGTGCTCTATGCTGTCTACAACACAGATTAGAGCAGATGTAAAACATGTCAAGTCTTATCTAATAACATTTCTCTCTGCAATACCAGCACATGAACAGCAAGTGTTGGTCCAGCTGTTTATTATGTTTCACTAATAGTACATTGTATATCACCCACTGGACTGGAACCCTTCAGAGCAACCATCTTAGATCTCCCAGATGAAGAGGTGGGTGTTCCACTGGCAGCCCTGTGGCAGCTACTTCTCCACAGCCTGCCAGTGCTGCCCCTAGCCTCTTAGACCCGCAGTATCCGATGTCAGGGCATTAGCCTGGCACTTCTGCCAAATGCACAGCATAACAAGGTCAACTGAAGCCTTCTACTAGTTGCTGGCAGTCTTCTCAGTATCAACCAGGCTCTCAGTGATTGGCTTTGCAGGAGCATTAATGACAGTCCATGAGTGTCAGGCACCTCTGCCCTTCCTCTTGTGAAAATAAAATCCTAGCATTCTGTCCAGCGTTGCCTGCCAGCCGCTGTCGGTAGTAGGAGTAACTGCAGGGCGGTGATGTGGGGAGGGGGAGAGGCAGGGTGGGGGGTAGTAAACTATGGATTACGGAGGTTTACAGGTGTTAACATATAAATTAATAAAACGAATTTCGTTGCGTGCACTGCATCCCCAAATGCGATGCTGTGCACTCAACGAAATTCGTTTTATTAATGTATATGTTAACTTACCTGTAAACCTCCGTAATCCATAGTTTACTACACCCCACCCTGCCCCTCCCCACGTCACCGCCCTGCAGTTACTCCTACTACCAACCGCGGCTGTCGCCTGCCCAAAAAAATGGTGTTTCCTAGTACTCGGTAAAGCCATACCTCTGAAGCTGGTATATCTCAAGTTATTTTTCAGATTAATATAAAAATAAAAATAAAAAAATTCAAAGCTTAAACTTCTTTTAAATTATGTATTCTCATGACAGCGTTCCAAACGCCTCATGTATGTATTGGTTAATTTCCTATTCTTAAAATAACAGACATGATGTCGCAGAAAGCATAGTGAGATTTGTTTGTCTTTTTATAGATTACCATGTTGCAACAACAATAACTATAAATGTTTGAGAAACTAACCACTAATAAAGATTTTTTTCAATATTTAAGAAAAGGGATTTTCAAGAAAATTTAGGATGTCTTTGAATGCCCGTGTAATTTGCAACTGTCATTATTTCCCTGCATATTTATTAGCTCTTCCATGCACTTTCCTACTACCTTATAACCTGTTTGATTGAATAAACAAAGAGGAAAGTAATACTGTCACAATAATCGAACAAATTCATGCTGAGGGTCCTCACAGGCATGAAGAAAATACTAAGCATAATTTAAATGATATCACTTTCTCTGAGCACATTATATATTTTTTGCTTGAAAAATCCATGTAACATTTTCAGTTAACATTTTTATTAAGCCGTTACTGCCTCAAGTTTCTTATACCGTCACAGCTCTTGCTGTGATCATTGAGGTCTGAGCTTCTTGGCTTTATTCACTTTCGAAATTTGGAAATACATTTAACAGATCCTTTGTTCTTAAGTGAGAAAAAAAATGCAAACATGTTATCAGTCCGAATTGCGAATGTACTCGTTATTCTAACATATATGTTAGTAAAATAAGAAAAGCAATTAAAGTAGTGCTATTCTAGATAAGAGCTTTTAAGATTTTCATAAATTAAATAATTCCCCAACCCCTGAATTCTATCATCCCAATATTTGGACAACATTTAATTGCATGGATTAATCAGGTAGTTAGCCAACATGAATCATCATCAAGAGGATCATTCACATGTTTGCATATCAGGACTATATCAGAGTGGGACATTGTCTTGAGTTGCTTGTTAGTGAATATTATTTCTGACTGCTCTTTTTTCACCAACCAATTTTCCAAATGAATGCAAGATAAAAAGAACTTCTTAAGTCACTCTTTTATTTAGGAAACAACATTGTTTGTGTTTTTGTGCCAATTCAACCATTGCAAAGCTTCCAATATTACAACTTAATCAGATCTATTTGTTACATTCTGTTTTTTATCAACTTCAGGTGGTATATTAGACTTATAACGTTCCTGCACTGTTTGTGATGTTTTTTTAATCCATCTTAACACTAGATGTTAAGAAAATTCACATAATTTTCCTGCTGACGTTTGTTCCTGCTTCAATTGCCATTCTTAATATAATCACCATCTTAGTCACCATGTACCTTAAAGAAAATGTACTGCGGTACTCTGGGAAACCTTAAAGTGCACTTAAACGGATAAAACATTTTATCTAATTTTATCAAAAAGACTACTTTCTAGCCTGCAAATTTGAGTCTGATTGTTTGTTTGGTAGATACACCATTTAGCTTCTATAAATGTTTGCTACTCTCAAATTAGTTAATATTGTTTTTGCTCATTTAATGTAATTGAAAAATACTCAGTGATGGTGTTTTCCAAATATTCAATTATTCTTGGCTTTGGAACTGGGTTAAATGACTTACTGGCCCAGGACTATTCCCCTTAGGCAATGAGATGTAAACAAAATGCCACCTTATGCATTATATCCAATGTTGCCTCAAATCAAAAAGCGAATGTTGTTAGTTGGTCACAAGTTTATCTTCACATTCATTTATGATATATTTTTTTTAGAAACCAAGGGGGATATTCTCAAGAACGTGTGATAATTATCGTAAAATTAGCTTAACTCAACTTTGCACATCGCAGTCTATCGGGGGAAAATAACACTGTGTTAACGTTGTATTCTCAACCCGGCGGCACTGTGCGATAGTATAACGATAACGCGCCAAATGACCGTAATAAAATTACCACGACGCCGAAAAAATGCGAAACACGAACACGAAAAAGTTGCGATGTGGCCAACCGCAGTAAAAAAATCAGCGATAACCAGCGGCAAGCCTGCAATTCCCATGCGTCATGTGGGAAAATGCACTATAAAAGCACTGAAAAACCCAAACAAACTAATTTAAACTGCGTAGCACCATGGAGGAAGCCGGACCAAGTACAGAGGACAACCAGAACCCCAAAAGCCCCTATGAGGACCAGCCTGGGACCTCAGGGTCACAAAAGGGCAAGGAGAAGAAGACGAGGAAGACGAGGTTCAGTCCGCAGGAAAACAGAATCATCATCACGGAGGTGATAGAACACCACCAACAACTGTTCGTCACCTCCAACGTGTCATTGGCAAAGGGGCTGGGGTACCAAGCTGATGATGGCACCCAAGACAGGTGTGATGAACTTGGATAGGGCTGGCTGTGAGACTCTTCCGACTCTGGCAGTTGTTGGTTGGAAGGTCCTAGAGGCCAACAGGTGCAGCACAGCCAGCAGCTTTGTCTGCAGAGGGATGTTGGTTGTCCGCTGTGTTGGTACCGTCAGCCTGTGGGCAATGATGGTCATGATGCAGAGGATGGTTGTCCTTTTGAGCCTGTAGTGGGCAATGACATCCTCTGGTGTTAAGTTTGTGAGGCTGGTGCGTTTTCTGAAGGTCCGCTGTCTTTGTCTGCGCTGCCTCTATGGTAGTCCGGTGGGAGGTCCGGGGGGGTGGCGGCCCTGGCTGTGGTGGAGGTGGGTGCTGTGGCCCTCTTGGTGCTCCGAGCTGCATGATCAGTAGCTCCATGGCATCTGTTGTTCCTCAGCTGTGGCTCTGGGCTGGGCTCCCTTTTATGGTGCATGTTGTCGTCCAACTTAACACCAGGTAAGAGCAGGTGTTAAATCCCTGCTGCCAACGCGCCTTAGCGCCTGTTTTGGGATCTTATCGCCGATCTGGCTGGTCGTTGAGAATATTGCGAAGTAGTGTTATCGTGGCTTTTTGCACAGGAACGCCTACTCTGTATCTCATTAGCGGTAGTTGCCGGTGTCATCCGTGGCGATGTTTTTTACGGCTGCTATCGCAGGAAAACTGGTGATATCGGCTGTTAGCACCAGCTTGTGAATAGGATGATAAATCTATCGCCACTTTGGCTGCGATAAAGTGCCGCTAACTCGGCGATAAATCCTTGAGAATATGCCCCCAATTCTTTTTTTGTCATGTCAATTGGATAATGGGTGAAGTTGCTTTATCACAAAGGCATGCAAGGCCATTTAAATAAGATGCCGCTAGAGGAAAGATGGGATAAGCTCCTTAAACGGCTACCAGTCTCTTCAATTAAAAGGTAATGATTTCATGTGGCACAATTTGAATAATGTGCATTAAATGGGCATAAGGAAAGCCTTAGGCTCAAACACTAAATGGACAATCTCTCTCACTAACATTATTGAATGTTTAGATTCCATCAAAAAGGTACACATAAAATAATTATCTGAGGAACCATCATTTGCACATCAGTTTCCTTCCCTTTTAAAAAAAATCCAAAACAAATGCTTCTTTTCCGATGACAGGAGAAGTAATCAAAAAGGGCTATACCAGTTTTAAGTGCAGTTTCAATTGCAACGGTGAATTTACTGAATATTTTTGTCTTCAGTCTTTAGCTGTATAATGTTCGCCTTGGGTGAATTAAAAGGAAAAGTGAAGTCTTAAGCAGGGTAGCTTTTTTCTAAGATTGAGTTTATTTAAAACATTTAACAGCAGTTGAGTAATGATGTGAGAAATAATGACAGAAATAACACTTGAAAAATATGAAAAGATGAATATACAACAGATAGTATGGAGAAAAACTAGAACTTGAAGGTATCAGATAAAACATACATCACCTGCTTTGGAGCAATATAATGAAAAATAAAAATAACAATAACAATAGGGAGCAATGCAAAAAGGGGAGGGATAGTGAGGAATAATAGAATATTATTGGACATATGTTATCAAATAATTTGTCCATTAAGATAATACATTGTAAAAACATACTAAAATGAGCAAACATTATCCAAATACAATAGTAAATCAATGAATGAAGACAGAGAGGTACTATGCATACTAATTTACAGGGGCGGCTTTTCCACTAGGGTGGAGAAGCGTCCCCCACACTGCTTTCTCGCAGTGTGAGAAGCAGAAACATAAAATGGTAAAACTACCATTTTGTGTTTCTGCTTCTTGCACTGCAAGAAAGCAGAAGGGTTTGGTTGCGTGCAGGCGGGTGGGTGGGTCTGCTCTACGGTAGGGGAGGAGTAGCTTAGCCACTTTTGAGGGTGCTGACATTTTGGTTAGCCCTCTGGGGCCGACCAAACCAGTCATGCGCCCTCTGTCTGCATGCAGCCTACATGGAGAAAATTGCCCCCCATAGGTGCCTGGTTGGTCGGCGTCCCAACCAATCACAATGCTGCCATTGCAGCATTGTGATTGACTTAGGGGAGGGGAGGGGAGGGGAGGGGAGGGAGACTGACTGCTTCCTGTTCCTGCTGGAGGCAGGAGAGCAGGAAAACATGGGACCAGGCCAGCCAAATGTATTAACCCCCCCTCCCCGCGCAACTCTCCCGTGCGACTCCCCGCCCCCTCACCCACGATTAATGCCGGCCACGACTGCTAATTTAAGGTGGTTTCCACACTGCAGCAAGAAAGGAGATGAACTTATGAGCAAGTAAACTAAATGTGTATATAAAGTTAGTGAGTGGAACCCATAACAAGTCTCTATAAATAACTAAAGAAATGGGAGAGGTATTATTAGTATCTAGTATGTGGAGGAAACATACAAGGTACCACCAAGATTGAAAGTTAACATTATGGTGCCGATCACGATCCGTTAAAAAAATTCCCCGTACGACTCGTATCCGGTCTTTTTACCGTACGAATCGTACAAGTGCCGTACAAACTGGCAATCACGATTCGCATGGTAAAAAGTCCATACGAACCGCCTTGGGAATTATTCCCCACACGTCCTCGGGTCGGAAAATGTGTCCGACACGTCCTCGGACGATTTACCGTACAAATGTGAAAAGTGAAGTCCGACCGAGGAATCACGATCCAACCCGTGCGTCCGATCTGACAACCGTATGGTAAAAACACCGTCCGCACCGAACTCCCATTGCAACCATGGAGACATGTGCCTGCATACGCGCCCAACACTCCCCCCAGCACCCATACGGTCGAGTCGTACTCCCCGTGAATGTACACCCCCCCCTGTATGTACACCCGTGTACGTGTCGAACCCCCACCCGTTTATGTACACCCGTGTACGTTCGAGTCGTACACCCACCCCTGTATGTGTCGTACCACTGTGTATGTACACCCCTGTACGTTCGAGTCCTACCCCACCCGTGTACGTGTCGTACCACCGTGTATGTACACCCCAGTACGTTCGAGTAGTACCCCCACCCGTGTACGTGTCGTACCACCGTGTATGTACACCCCAGGACATTCGAGTCGTACCCCCACCCCTGTACGTGTCGTACCACCGTGTATGTACACCCCTGTACGTTCGAGTCGTACCCCCACCCCTGTACATGTCGTACCACCGTGTATGTACACCCCAGTACGTTTGAGTCCTACCCCCACCCGTGTACGTGTCGTACCACCGTGTATGTACACCCCTGTATGTTCGAGTCCTACCCCCACCCGTGTACGTGTCGTACCACCGTGTATGTACACCCCAGTACGTTTGAGTCCTACCCCCACCCGTGTACGTGTCGCACCACTGTGTATGTACACCCCTGTACGTTCGAGTCGTACCCCCACCCCTGTACGTGTCGTACCACAGTGTATGTACACCCCAGTACGTTCGAGTCCTACCCCCACCCGTGTACGTGTCGTACCACCGTGCATGTACACCCCTGTACGTTCGAGTTGTACCCCCACCCATGTACGTGTCGTACCACCGTGTATGTACACCCCTGTACGTTCGAGTCGTACCCCCACCCCTGTACATGTCGTACCACCGTGTATGTACACCCCAGTACATTCGAGTCCTACCCCCACCCGTGTACGTGTCGTACAACCGTGTATGTACACCCCTGTACATGCCGTACCACCGTGTATGTACACCCCTGTACGTGTCGTACCACCGTGTATGTACACCCCTGTACGTGTCGTACCCCCTCGTGTATGTACACCCCTGTACGTGTCGAAGCCCCACCCGTGTATGTACACCCCTGTACATGTCGTACCCCCGTGTACCTACACCCGTGTACGTCAGAGTCGTACCCCCACCCGCGTATGCATGGAGCGTACCCCCACCACAACATCCTAAGGACGGAGCGCACCCCAGGCCCCAACATCACAACCGAATGTACGACTCGTACCAAGCCACACACAAGGACAGCACTGTACAACAAAATGGGCCATGTACACACCGTATACACGCAAAAAAAGCACGTACACAACCAGGACAAACCAAAACGACACAAGAATACACCATTCGAATGGCACAAAGCCACAAAACATGTCCAACAACTACCAAAACAACAAATTCACTGACCTGCAACTGCCAAAAACAAACAGAGGCCCAAAACACCCCCACTCCTTATAACACACCCACCCAAACTTCAAACACAGCCACACCCACCAATGGACCAATAAAAAGGGCCCACACACACAAACCATGAGCCTTTGCAACAGACTCACTGCTGCCAGACCCCACAGACAACCTACAGCACCAAACTAGAAGCTTCACCACACCTTACACTTGCACACCTTCACACAACCACCTTCACAAACACCCCCTCATCACATGCACACACACACCTGCACAACCACACCCACACACCCACAACCATCCACCCCCCCCCACCATCCACACCCACACCCCTCACCATGCCCACTAACAAGAATCCAAAGTTCAGTAACCGAGAGTTGGAGGTCCTTGTCGATGAAATCCTCAGAGTCGAGCCACAGCTCTTTGGAACATTGGTCAGACAGACCAGCATTTCAGAATAAACAGCCATGTGGCAGACCATCGTCGATGCTGTGAATGCTGTTGCGGACACCAGAAGGAACAAGCCGGAATGCCAAGCCAGGTGGTACGATCTGCGGAGGAGGGTCCGAGCCAAGATGACGGATGAACACAACCAGGCCAACGTCACTGGAGGAGGGCCGTCCCGCAGACCCGTACACTACCATCCCTGGGAGGAGAGGGTGATGGCCATACTGCCGGTGGAGGCAGTCGCATGATTAGGAGGACTCCGAGACCTGGGTGAGTACACAAACAACGCACCTCACATGGGGGGAACGTCATCCACAACCAAACTCACAAACAGGCACGCAACCACCACAAGCTATCGCATGACTCATCCACACTCCATGAACACGCACATGCCACTGGCGCCACCATGCCCCATGCACCCAGCTGGACAATGTCAAGTCACAGGCCACAGAAGACACCAACACATGACACGGTAACCCGGATGGCGGGAGGGTGGGCCTCAAAATTCACATAGTGCAACTCAGAAGCAGACAACAATGCCCTCTGCCCATATGGCCTAGGTCACAGCCAGACAAACAGTGTGTCCCCACACAGGAAAGACTCGCCAGCAAATGGCGGACGCCTTGCGATATCACATGGGGGTGAAGGCACTGTTTTGCACATGACAGCAGCTAATGAACAGCCAACATTGTGAAAGAGTGGCAGCACACACCACCACAGCAGCAGCGCAGAGACACACACTACACCCAATGGGTGCCTGGAGATCAGAAACAAACTCACATCAACAAGCCAAGGGCCATTCAAAGATCTGCTAACAGTCTGTGCCCAGGAAGCTGGGCTGAGGTGACAGAGGGTGACACACAGAGGGAGGGAGAGGGGGACAGAGAGGGAGGGAGAGGGGGACAGAGAGGGAGGGAGACACAGGGAGACGGACAGAGGGAGGAGGCTGACACACGGAGGGAGGGAGAGGGGGACAGAGAGGGAGGGAGACACAGGGACACGGACAGAGGGAGGAGGCTGACACACGGAGGGAGGGAGAGGGGGACAGAGAGGTAGGGAGACACAGGGACACAGACAGAGGGAGGAGGCTGACACACGGAGGGAGGGAGAGGGGGACAGAGAGGGAGGGAGACACAGGGAGACGGACAGAGGGAGGAGGCTGACACACGGAGGGAGGCAGAGGGGGACAGAGAGGGAGGGAGACACAGGGACACGGACAGAGGGAGGAGGCTGACACACGGAGGGAAGGAGAGGGGGACAGAGAGGGAGGGAGACACAGGGACACGGACAGAGGGAGGAGCTGACACACGGAGGGAGGGAGAGGGGGACAGAGAGGGAGGGAGACACAGGGAGAGCAAATCAGCCATGTGGTGTGTGGGAATGTCTGCTCGTCAGCAGGTGGACTGCGTGCATGTAGACAAGGGTGGCCAGTGCCAGCACCCCCCTCTCCTCCATGGCAAAACACAGGGCCATGTCACAACCTGTGCACGAGCACAACGACAGCTACCTGCATCATTGAAGTGTGTGTAACTACTTCATGTGCCCACGTACAGTGCAACACGGAAGGCGCCAATGCACGGCTCGCCACACCTGCCCACTCCACTGCTGACTGCAGTCACACTTGACGCAGCAAGTAAGACTGTGCCACACATAGTTAAAGGCGCCAAAGCTGTGCCCAAGGGACACACCCATGCACAAGTGCACTGTGAGTGGAATGCAAGACAGATCCAAATTCCCAGAGGAAATGTTCCAACTTTGAAACTGATGAAACATGGATGTTGCAAGGACCAAAATTAACATTGTCTCTCTCACACACAGGTCAACCTCGTGGTTCACCCCCCAGCACTGGGGGGGAAGACTCACAGGACCCGGCTCTGCGGGAGGCCGATCCCACCGGCAGCGACAATTCTCACCACTCTGTGGACGACCCCGACCAACCTGGCCCCTCTGGTGTCCAACCACCTGCAGCACCTGCGTCAGGTACAACGGGGCCAACCACCACCCCCACTCCTGCCACATCCCAGGAGACACCCAGGATCCCTGCCCCACCACCACAAAGCAGCCAGGCTGGCCAGGAGGGACATGGTGTCCCGGGCACCCAGGAGGAGGCAGGCGACAACGCCAATGCCACCCCTCAGGGGTCCCGGAGACCCGATGTGCCCACAAGGGCAGGCCAGGTGCAAGTGGGCAGGGGTGGTGGGAGTGGAGGATGGCGGAGGCGCCAGCCTGACCAGTTGGCTGGGGATCCGGTATATTCCCATGTCCGAAACATCCTGGACACATACCGGCAGGACACCACGGGCCTGGCCCAGGTTGTGTCCGTCCTTGAGGGGATCAAGACCCAGCAGGCCCAGCAACATGCGGAACTACATGCCTGTCTACTGCAACACCAACGGAGGATGGAGGACGGACAGGCTGAGCTCGTGACGGCGTACACGGGAATTCACGATACACTCCGTCGGATGGCCGACAACATGGCCAACCCTCCCTGTGCCAGAAGGCGTAGAACATCACCACCCACAGGGAGGGATCAGGAGGAGGAGGAGGAAACATCCGATGGAGCATCCTAGACGTCGTCACGGCCTGCTTCTGAGGGTCCCCGCAGGAGTGCGGGTCGTCCACGGAAAAGACCGTGAGGGTCGGCGCTACAGCACCATCTCCCAGGACACCTGGCCTGGCACCTGGCCCACTGGAGCAACAGCAGCACAGCATCAAAAGACATTCTCTGCCACATGGCCTTGCTGGTCACTGTCTGACCAATGTTGACAAAGACTGTGGCATGGACTCTGAGGATTTCAAATGGCAAGGACACCAACTCCCCTACTGAACTTTGGATTCCAAACACCCGGAAAGCCCCTCATGTCATACCCCCCCCGCCCACTAAAATAAAAAGTCACACCATGAAGAGGAGATGCCTGCTGGTTGCATTATTACCTTACATGTGTCTTGTAAAGTCTAACCATGCCTGAGTTCTCTTTTGACTTCAACCATCCACACCCTGGGGCCTGAGTCTGGCACAGGACACACGGGTCACAGTGTATTAGGCAAGACAGACATGGAGCACCATACACACCCGTGATGGGCCCAACCAGCTGAGGGGGTGGCCGCACAACCGTGCTGACAGACATATTGAGTACAGCAACAGTCATGCGCAGAGGTCAGGGATCATGTCCAGTGTCCTGGGGGGCACCCAGGTATGTGTAGACAGGTGGCAGAACAATTTCCTGCAAGCTTGAGTCCGGTGGATGCACATAATGGGGGCCTGGCCAACGTTGGATGCATGGGGATGGCACATGTCACAATACCCACACAGTCATGGACATCATGCACAATACACAGTCTCATCCCACACACACAGCTTGCATCTTGCTACTCGACACATAGACACATAGCCACTATCAGGGAAAACCATGCCAGACATGCTGGATGCACCGTGGCAACACACCAGCATTGACTGAGAAGAGGCACCTTGGAGGCATAGGGACACCTTTATTAGTCATGTTTTCGGGATTGCAGAGGCAACTTGAAGTACACATGAACACTTCATGTGGAGTAACATGTGGGTCCAACACTGGCACCCCCCTTCTGCAGCACAAATGCGTGATAGCCATGGAACTGGCACACAAGCGTCGGCTAACAGCTAAACACCCACAGCTGCTCACGGAGAGCCTGCCATACACCATTGATCCGCTGATGTGGAAGTCCCACAGCATGTCAAGCCAATGCAAACCGTATGTGTCCGAGGGCAGTGTTACACACATTGATGCCATCATCACAATCCACTATCCCATCACTGATGACTGTCAACAAGTCTGACCATCTATTCAGGTGTACCCAGCTGCATGTCATGTGTTCCATGGTGATGCTACATGGCTGCAGAGGAACCAAACATCGACAGGGGCAGTGTGGATACATCGTGAACAACTGCCACACCCAATACACCCCTGATGCATCCCTTACCCTAAGGAGACTTCCAAACGTGTCCGTGCCTGTAACGCTGAGTCAGCACACGATGACGTGTCCATGAGGAATAGCAGTGCCACAACAATGCAAGCAGCAGACGGCATGCGCAAGTACCTGGGGAAGAGAGACACACAAGAAGTCAGCCCCAAAAAGCACCGCCACTTGCATGTGCATTTACTCGACACATGTATGGATGACAACATGCTAGGTCACAATTATGACTGGGGAAATACAACCATCACTGGCACCATCACTCCAGTGACACACCCACACACACCTCTGACTCACGTGCCATACATGCAGGTGGAGACACACATCACAACACATGCCACACGGGGACCAATGCGTGCACACTCAGACACCGGTACTCACCACTAAGCAAAGAAGTCGTGAATGAGCCGAGTCCGGATGTCCTCTTGCGGCTCCACATCCTCCACATCACTAGCCCCATTGCCAAGCCCTTCGTCCTCCACGGGTGGATGGTCCTCGTCATCTTGATCCAGGATGAGTGGCACAGCTTTCTCAACTGCCATGTTGTGCAGCATGCAGCAGACCATGAAGATTTTGCAGACCTTCGCCGGGGCATATGGGAGGGCGCCGCCGGTCTTGTGTAGGCACCTGAATCGGCTCTTCAGCAGGCCAAACGTCCTCTCTATCACTCGCCTTGTCCGGCCATGGGCGGTGTTGTAGCGGAGCTGGGCCGGCGGGATGGGGTTGCGGAGAGGTGTGATCAGCCATGGCATGTTGGGATAGCCAGCGTCCCCTACATGGGAAGCACATGGACATCGTTAGAACAGGAGAGGCGGTCATGCTGGAAGTCTACACAAAATACAGGACGGACAGACTGTACCCACCAACAACACATGCTCGTTCGTTGCGCAGCTGCGTCATCATTTCAGGCATCCTGCTACGCCTCATGATGTAGGCATCGTGTGCTGATCCTGGGAAACGAGCACAGACATGTGAAATCACCATGTTGGACAGACACACCACAAGGGCATTGATGGAGTGGTAGTGCTTGCGATTGCGGTACGCTACCTCCTGTGCGTGTGGTGGTACCAAAGCAACATGTGTCCCATCTATGGACCCAATGACATGGGGCATCCCTCCCAGGGCATAGAATCCACGCTTGACCCCAGTCAACATTTCAGGGGTAGGAAAATGTATGAAGTCATCCAGGTGAATCAACATGGCCTCTAAGAAATCATGCAGCACACGGCAGAAAATGCTCTGGGACATGCCACCAACATGAGCTATGGTATTTTGAAAGGTACCCGTGGCTAGAAAATGTAGGGCTGCCATTACCTTCAGCTTGGGTGTCAGTGCCGTAGGATACCTGTGCAGCGGTTGCAGGTGTGGTGCCAGTCTCGCCGTCAAATCCAGAATCAACCGTTGGGGGAAGCGGTAGCACCGGATACAATCATTCTCCCGCATGGCAGCCAAGTCCGGAATTGGTCGGGGAAGAGGCGGCGCTCTGCAGTAATTTGGAAGTGACAAGGAAGAGTGAGTGCACCACAACAACAAATAATTTGTCCTGAGCACATGTTAATCTGTCTATACACATATGCGACATACGGAGTCAGGTATGTGCCACATGCCCTGGACACGTATGGCTGGCAGGTGACACTCCTACCAAGACCCAGCTACACACGCAGATTGAGAACCTCCACATGCCATGGCATGGGATTAGCTGTGTCCCAGTGCAAGTGAACAGCCAGACGCAAGACAGGAGTGACATACACCCACACATCAGCAGAAGTAGGATGTCGATTGCAGAGACTGGTAGCGGAACACTAGAGCCACAGGTCACATGACATTACACTAGGACAGCCCACACACCTTGCCATAAAGGTGCACATGTCATGACTCACCACACATTCATAGAGAGGATGCAGACATGTCCTTGTTACGCTACTCCGTGTCCCATGCATACATACGCACCTCACATCCGATACCACATGTGGCATGGTGTGCGGAACAGTGTGCCATGGCCATCTACACACAGACACATGTTGGTTGCTGCAACGGCTGCAGCTTTTGAGGGAGCTCAAACATCTACCTAATGTGAACCCCCCACACATACATGACATAGTCACATCGTGCACCGTGGGTAGTGACATGTCAGGTGTGGTAACCCCTGTACCGGGCCTCAGGGGACACTTGCGTGTGTTGTTGTCCGTGCCATGCCAGTGACGCTCATGCCAAGTGTGCAGTACGACATGCACACATGTCAAAGGAGTCAAGGGCATACCTGGCACACATTGCACCGTCACACATTACATATGTACACATCTCATCATACATCTGGTGCCTTCTCCACTCAGGAGTATTGTGCCACATCACAGCCTTTCACACCTGTGCCCCACACATGTAGTACTGCCCAGACAATGCCTTGATGTCCATCCATGGACAAGTATGTCAGCCCTATTCTTTCCTGTGTGCTGCCTGTCACCACTGTGATGTGTGAAAAACACTGTACTTCTGCTAAGAGGGCCTGTGTACCTTCCCGTATCACTATGGGAGTGCTGCCGTATGTGTACCCATTGTGATGGTGAGCGTACAGGCGTGTGTACGGTCCGTACCACTACGAGTACGCATACGCAAGAACACTCATAGTGGTACGGCCCGTACACGCGTGCCTACGTTCACTTTCACTATGGGTGTCCTCGCGTATGCGTACTCGTAGTGGTACGGCCCGTACACACGCCTGTACGCTCCCTATCACTATGGGTGTCCTCGCGTATGCGTACTCGTAGTGGTACGGCCCGTACACACGCCTGTACGCTCCCTATCACTATGGGTGTCCTCGCGTATGCGTACTCGTAGTGGTACGGCCCGTACACACGCCTGTACGCTCCCTATCACTATGGGTGTCCTCGCGTATGCGTACTCGTAGTGATGGTGAGCGTACAGGCGTGTGTACGGGCCCACATCCACAAGCGTGTGCTGGCGGTGGTCTTTCCAGACTTGGACAGGCGCCTACAGGAGATGCAGCAGCAGGCAGGGGGTAGGTACATGTGTGTTTGTTGTGTTTCACCAGCATTTGTACGTGCACTGTTCCATGGATACACTGCCAGGGTTTTATGGTGCTGTGCAGATCCTGTTACCCACAGTATTGCAGTGCTCTCCTGCCTCCCTTCCCCTCCTTGCAATGTGTTCACTGGTCTGTGTGTAGTCACTCCGTCACAAGGTTATGTAGCCTGGCACCTTCTCCAAGTGTACTATGCCTGCAGCATCATGTGTGGGGGTGGTGTGTAACAGGTTTTGGGACCTTGCCTGTGCCCTGTCCAGTTCTGGACTTGTGGGTTCCATGTCAGTTGGCACTAATGCTGAGTCCAGACATGGGAGTTAATCTCTCAAGTGCGAGGCCTTCCAGCACGCATGTCCTATGTGGTGGCCTGTGACATGATGTGCATGAGTGTGCGGTACGCATAGTGCAGGGATGTTAGCGTGTGTTGCAGTCATTCCCATGCAGGAGCATGGAGTTGTGTGGCCACTACTGTCCCCAGGGGCATCTTTACCTAGGTATCATGTGTGTAATCTGAAAATGTCGAAAATCTCTGTGTCTACAGCATAGGTTGTGCTCTGTGCCATTGTCCCCTGGCACCATGTATATTGACGTGAAATGTAGTACAAGTGTCCACTGTCCAGCCTGACCTGATTTTCCCAGTACATACTCACGGTGGCCATTGCCTGTGTGTCTTGTTACAATCATCTGATGATGCCCATATGTACATGATTATTTGGACAGGCGCACCTTGTGTATTTTGTGTGCAATATTGAATTTTTGCATCCAATGTGTATTTCACCCAGACTAAGAGATGTACGTGCTTCCTGTGTCTCCAAAGAATTGTCTCATGTAGGGGGTGGGTGGTGCGGGCATGGCCTACATGCCAAGACCTGAAATCTCCTTGCTAGGACTGGCCAGTGTGTGATGTTTGCCTGTACATACACTCAAGGTGCAGTGTGCCAGTCAGGGTGGGCATGTTATCAGTATTACCATTGCTGCATGTGCCTCTAGTTCCTGGCTATGGTCCCTGCTCATCCCTATTTCCTGCCACGCTGTGTGGTGCAGATGCAGTGCTGGATTGTCCCCAGGGCCTTGCTCCTCAGTCAAAATTCCATGTCATCTCATTTGCCATTGTGTCATGCTCTCCATAGTTTTTCCGTGGCATGGTGGGTCAAACAACTGTGTCTTGCAGGGCCTACATCTGTACCTTGTTTTGTAGTTGTAACTCTTCTTTTCTTTCAGGCTATGCACTGTAACCTAAGTAGATTGGACTCATGTGACATATGTATACAGGTGTGTGATTAATTTCTGTCTCTTCACCCTGCCCACAGCATCGTCGGGGGACACGGAGGGAGACATGGACACAGACGGCGCAGAGGGACCGAGCACCAGTGCCAGCGGTGACATCGTGGCTGGCACATCGAGTGGGACTGAGGCGGAGGAGAGTGAAGCCGGGGACCTGTCGACTGGCACAACAGAGTATGAAGCTGACGGGTCCGAGGATGATCTCTCCGAGTGGGCGGTGGCTGCACCACCATCTGACAGCAGCCCTACATCTCGCACCGCCCCCTCCATTGGCATCAGCCGCCTCCCACGTGCTCGTGTCCCTTCCCAGCATGCCCAGTCACCGCATGTCTCCTTCCTGCCAGGCACCGCACCCCCTGCCCCTGTCTCCACTGCTGCCATCAATGCCGAGTCTGTGGACATCCAGCGGCAGTTGCAGGTTGGTCAGACTGCGATCCTTAATGTCCTCCATGCCCACAGCCAGGTCCTCAACAACATGGAGGCATACTTGGAGGGCATTCATTCATCGCAGGCTGACCAACGCAACTTGCTGAGGTCGATAGACTCGACACTGACTGCAGCAGTGGGTCTCCTGCAGCGCTACGTCCCACCCCCTACCCCTGTCCCTTCCACACTTCCCACTCCCATACCTGTCCCACATACACCCAGACGTCAGCATGCACCCACCACAACAGACACAGGCACCACACCAGCAGGGAAGGTCCGCCGCACACCTCCTGACACGCACACACAGGGTGTAGTAGGCACACCCACTGGGTCGGGGGGCAAACGTGTGACACGCAGCCAGAGTGGGAGTCCGCATTCCACCCAATCCACTCCCTCCAAATCCCCTCCCCTCAGCTCTCCTGGCCACATCTCCCCCAAAGACTCCTTCATGGCCGCTCTGTCCCTGAGCCCCACAGTGACGCCACCACCCAAGCGGTCAAGGAAGTCCTCGGTCAGGGTGGTTGATTCCCCCCCTGTCTACACCCTCCCCCAGTGGCGCTGCGACCCATCCCTCTGACCCCCCCCCCTCCTTGGGGCCTGTGGTTCCTTCGGGTGCAGGGGATTCCCTGGAGGACCTTGCTAAGGTGTGCAGCGAGATCCTGGCCTCCGCCTTTGGCCCTGCCCCACCCCCTGTGGTGGAGTCCTCCATCCCTGCACCCACGACGCCTACCCTTCACCCTCCTGTCCCTGCGGTGCCTGTTTCTTCCCCCCACATGATGCCCTCACCCCTGTGGAAGACGACGGAATGTAACTGTGCAGGCAAGCTAGGGGACACGCATCGCACTGTGTACCCCATCCAGCTGTGACTTCTGGACTGTCCTATGGGATTTGTAAATATTGAACTTTCTACGAACATACAATTTTTGATCATGCTGATTAAAGCCATTTTTGTTTCCTTTGAACACTACTGCTTTTCTGATATTGCTGTTGGTGGGGCTGCTACATGGTTTTGGTTGGTGTTCATGTGTTGGGTGTGTGGGAAATGTAGTAGTGTGCTGGTCATAGGGGGGACCCTGGGATCTGTGTGCCATCACACGGTGTTAGCTAGGTTTCTGTGTTCATGTAAGCAGTTGCTGCATGGTGAAATTGTCCAAAGGTGTATTCCTTCCTCTGTGTACCCTGCCATCTTCCCTGCAGGGTGTTCCCAATGTTTAGCGCAGAGCTGTGTGTACATTAGCTGGGTGTGTGACGGACTCCTTCTACTTTGCACATGCATGCTGAGCGATGTCTCCACCTGCATCATTCGTGGCATTCTTGGTAGTCATTGTACTTGTGTATGTGGACTATTGACATGACTTCATGTGTACATGTATTCTTTTCTGCGCTATGCATGCGTATACTCCCAGCCTCGCACACATGTGGTACATGTACTGCAGGGTCTTTGTGCACCTGACTGAAATTTGTGGGCATGGTATCTGTGGCTACTCCACCCTTTGCGTTTCATGGGCACTGCTGTGAGTGTTAGGCACACACCCCTACTGTCTCTGGGCACTGCTGGGAGGACTCTGCACACACCCCTCCTGTCTCTGGGCACTGCTGGGAGTGATAGGCACCCACCCCTCCTGTCTCTGGGCACTGCTGGGAGTGATAGGCACCCACCCCTCCTGCCTCTGGGCACTGCTGGGAGGACTCTGCACACCCCTCCTGTCTCTGGGCACTGCTAGGAGGACTCTGCACACACCCCTCCTGTCTATGGGCACTGCTGGGAAGACTCTGCACACACCCCTCCTGTCTCTGGGCACTGCTGGGAGTGATAGGCACCCACCCCTCCTGCGTCTGGGCACTGCTGGGAGGACTCTGCACACACCCCTCCTGTCTCTGGGCACTGCTGGGAGTGATAGGCACCCACCCCTCCTGTCTCTGGGCACTGCTGGGAGTGATAGGCACCCACCCCTCCTGCCTCTGGGCACTGCTGGGAGTGATAGGCACCCACCCCTCCTGTCTCTGGGCACTGCTGGGAGTGATGGGAGTGATAGGCACACACCCCTCCTGTCTCTGGGCACTGCTGGGAGTGATAGGCACCCACCCCTCCTGCCTCTGGGCACTGCTGGGAGGACTCTGCACACACCCCTCCTGTCTCTGGGCACTGCTGGGAGTGATAGGCACCCACCCCTCCTGTCTCTGGGCACTGCTGGGAGTGATAGGCACCCACCCTTCCTGCCTCTGGGCACTGCTGGGAGGACTCTGCACACACCCCTCCTGTCTCTGGGCACTGCTGGGAGTGATAGGCACCCACCCCTCCTGACTCTGGGCACTGCTGGGAGCGATTGGCACACACCCCTCCTATTTAACAATATGTACGCTTAGTCCATACACGTGTGTGGGTTCGCTCCATGGGGGTACGGGTCATACTTACACTGTTGGGGTGGGGGGTACGCTCCATACGTCCGCGGGTGAGGGTACGGGTCGTACTTACACTGTTGGGGTGGGGGGTATGCTCCATACGTCCGCGGGTGAGGGTACGGGTCGTACTTACACTGTTGGGGTGGAGGTACGCTCCATACATACGTGGGTGGGGGTACGGGTCGTACTTACACTGTTGGGGTGGGGGGTACGCTCCATACGTCCGTGGGTGAGGGTACGGGTCGTACTTACACTGTTGGGGTGGGGGGTACGCTCCATGCATACGCGGGTGGGGAGACGTGTCGTACGTACACTGTTGGCATGGGGGTACGCTCCTTGCATACGCGGGTGGGGGTACGTGTCGTACTTACACTGTTGGGGTGGGGGGTACGCTCCATACGTACGCGGGTGGGGGTACGTGTCGTACTTACACTGTTGGCATTGGGGGAACGCTCCTTGCATACGTGGGTGGGGTACGTGTTGTACTTACACTGTTGGCATGGGGGTACGCTCCTTGCATACGCGGGTGGGGGTACGTGTCGTACTTACACTGTTGGCATGGGGGAACGCTCCTTGCATACGCGGATGGGGGTACGTGTCGTACTTACACTGTTGGCATGGGGGAACGCTCCTTGCATACGCGGGTGGGGGTACGTGTCATACTTACACTGTTGGGGTGGGGGGTACGCTCCTTGCATATGTGGGTGGGGGTACGTGTCGTACTTACACTGTTGGCATGGGGGGTACGCTCCTTGCATACGCGGGTAAGGTTACGTGTCGTACTTACACTGTTGGGGTGGGGGGTGCGCTCCTTGCATACGCGGGTGGGGGTACATGTCATACTTACACTGTTGGGGTGGGGGGCACGCTCCTTGCATACGCAGGTGGGGGTACGTGTCGTACTTACACTGTTGGCATGATGGGGGTGCGCTCCTTGCATACGCGGGTGGGGGTACGTGTCGTACTTACACTGTTGGCATGGGGGAATGCTCCTTGCAAACACGGGTGGGGGTACGTGTCGTACTTACACTGTTGGGGTGGGGGTACGCTCCTTGCATACGCGGGTGGGGGTACGTGTCGTACTTACACTGTTGGCATGATGGGGGTGCGCTCCTTGCATACGCGGGTGGGGGTACGTGTCGTACTTACACTGTTGGCATGGGGGAACGCTCCTTGCATACGCGGGTGGGGGTACGTGTCGTACTTACACTGTTGGGGTGGGGGGTATGCTCCTTGCATACGCGGGTGGGGGTATGTGTCGTACTTACACTGTTAGGGTGGGGGGTGCGCTCCTTGCATACGCGGGTGGGGGTACGTGTCGTACTTACACTGTTGGCATGGGGGAACGCTCCTTGGATACGCGGGTGGGGGTACGTGTCATACTTGCACTGTTGGGGTGGGGGGTACGCTCCTTGCATACGCGGGTGGGGGTACGTGTCGTACTTACACTGTTGGGGTTGGGGGTAGGCTCCATGCATACGGGGTGGGGGTACGGTCCGTACATATCCGTCCCCACGCTATGTGATGCTTGTGCGGGCCATACCCAGGCCTTTGCCACGTGGGTATGAGCCGTCCCGCCATTGTTGGAGTGACGTAGGTGTGGGCGTTGTACGACTCGTACCCACGCTCTTAAGGCGTGGGTATGGGACGTACCTGTCTGGTTGTGTTGCCGGTTCGCGTCGTCAAGAACTTCTGTTGTAGCGGTCGCTGGCTTAGCTGGACACGCCCCCACCCCCTTGTAGTGACCAGGGCCTGAGGGTCAGGTATGTCCAGGGCATGTGTGCTGTGTGACTTTGGTGGGGGTTTTGTGGCCTGCCCTGGTCCTGCCACCCCCCCCTTTCCCCCCTCCCTTTGTTGTTCTGACCTTCTGCGGCGTCTGCGTCGGAACCTGTAGAGGAGGTCGACTGCTATGAGGGCCGGGATGACACGTAGGTTCGGGTCCATGTCTGTCCGTCGCGTACGGGTACTCCTTGTTCACGTCGTCCTGTCTGTCCATCGCGTACCGGTACTCCTTGTTCGCGTCGTCCGGATTTCCCGGCAGTTTTTGGCAGCCGGAAAATATTCACCGTGCGGGATGACGTCGGTGCGAATCGTAATTCCTGGTTCGTGAATGGCAGGCTGCGTGCGTCCCGACGTCACGTCGGCGCTTTCCCGGATCGCATTTGTACGTTTATTTTCGTCGGTCGGGGTTTTGTACGATTCGTACGGAAATGGTGTTTCCGTGCGAATCGTAATTCCATGTTTGTATATTTTGATGACCGGGTACGCGTCGGACGGAGAATATGCTCCGTCCGACGGTTCGTACCCGGTTTTTGCAGGATCGTGATCGGCACCTAAGTACGTTTTTCCAATGAGATATTATGAGGTCAAAGGCAACAGCTAATAATAGGTTTATCAGACCATTACCGACCATTTATGAGCCAATACAGAGCATTCAGGGGGATACTACCCAAGAAAATATGAGAAAGGGATATTGGCTTAATTTGTTTTAATTTAGTGCCAATCCCGTTTCCAAAATTGTAAAATAGGAGGACAGTCAAATAACATATACTTTAAGTCTGCTTCTCTGCAATTACAGGGCCAACAAGATGGACCTAGGCCTTTGGAGAATTGTTTCAAACGTGTTGGGGTGAACAATAAGCAATGATAAATGAAGTAAAGGGTATGCAGAGCATTTGCAGCTCTAAGTGGATTTCTGCATTTTAAGCTAGATGCTGTTTCACATATCAGTAAACCAACATTTCAATAAATCTGTTTCTCGCGCCACTTCAGTTTTTGATTTAGGCCTATCTTTAGAAGAATGTATCATTTTATAACAAGAAAAGGCTTTACAATTGACTGGATAAAAGTCGGATTATCACATCGGATTTGGGGGGATTTTTAGCCTTGAAACAGTTCTACTGTCAAACACCTTTATTATTCATACAAAATGGCAGCTTGTTTGAAATGAGCAGTGCACCTCCAGTACCCCGTTTATCTTAAAGCATGCTGGGGTCCCTGCAGGGTTGATTTCAGAAGGAATACTTAAATACAGCCAGCAAAGGAGGAATGGCAGTTGATAAACCATTTGCCCAGCTTGTACTCCTTTGTAGGAAAGATCAAAGAGTTTGATGAAAAAAGGAAGGTCGAGGTGACATGCACTTGGACTACATGGCCACACTCGGGATCAGAGCATTAGAGTCGTATAACATCAAGAGGAGGGAGGAGAGCACGGACAGAGCTTTATTGTCCTTGGAAACAAAGCTTTCAGTTATTCAAAGAAAAGCTACATATGATTCTAGAATGGAACGGAAGGGAGGTTTCGCAGGGAAATGTGCCTATCATCTACAATAGGAGAATTAAGTGGAGTGTAAGTGCTGCATTGTGTAAAGCTATGGAGTCATGCAAAGCAGGGCTGGTGAGGTGGCCCAGCTGTAAGAGCGCTCGCTGTTATGATTTGTGATCAGCAACCGAACCCCAAAGTCGCCTCGGCCTACCTTTCTTCCAAGGGCGGCAAATTGAATCCACATTTCAGTTCGGTAACAATTGTATACAAAAGTGATCTGCATAAAACGTTTTTGGATAACCTCGGTACATGGATAAAAGATTATTGTACCCTCTTGGCATGATAACGTATTCGGACATAAAAAGCAAATGTTCCAGTGGTTCTTAGAAAGATAGTCAACAGAAAGATTGTATTGCATATATAAGAATAAGAAAATAAATCAGAAAAATATACAGACGTCCGTACACAAATTCATGGTTACGCATATCCGAGATTAGTTTTTTAGGGACGTGCGAGTAACGATTTACTTAAGGCCATTACTTTAACTAACTCCTATGTAAAAAGGGGCTGGGTTGACAAAGGGAGTGTTCAACAGCACCTGCCTGACAGTTCACCTGCTACTTTCGTATTATTGGCAGTGTTGTAGCAAGGGGGGTGGTCCACCCGGGCGGCATGAGTTTTGAGGGCGTCGGCCTCCCTCCAGCTCTTACATGAGTTTGCTGCAGGGGCAGGAATCATCGCCAGCACAGCTGTTCAGCGCCACTGCGGGGCGTCACAGGCACGGACTGCCATGGGTGTCAAAGTGCCTAGCTACCCCACTGGTCAGGGCCGGACTGGTAACCAAAACCGCCCCTGGAAAAAGTGCTCAGCCGCCCCCCCCTCCCCCCCCCCCCCCGGGGTTGGGGGTGCCGCAGAGCTCTTTGCCAGGGCCGGTTTTCGGCCGATTTTGTTACAGGGTCGATATGCTGCAAAAACGGCCCTGTAACAAAAACGGCCCACAGGGGCCCAAAACCGGCCCAACCCGTGCGGCGCATCGGGGGATTGCCCGGTGCATGCTACGTCCTGTCCGGCCCTGCCACTGGTTATTGAGCTCCACTTGATCCATGGGAAGAGATACTCGATGGCCTATTCACAGCAGTCTTCTAGCCCTCTACTCGCAAGGCTCAAGGAACATATTTCTTGATAAATGCTTAAATATATTGTATTCCATTCTGCTGGGACAGAAAAGTACTCCACATGGTAATGGACGCGCACCCCTGCTCAACTGTACTGATATCTGGATCCCAATGCTGGTTTTTGTTCTCGTAGGCAAACACAGATCATGTGTGTGTGCATCATGAAATAGACATGTTTCACTCACTGCCCTCTTCTTGGGCCGGGAGGGGCACAGAAATTGCTCCCCTCAGAGAGGTGAAAGGCTACTGTCTTTAGAAGGAGTTAAGCAACCCTTTGCAGTGGTGACAGCATATGGTGTCGTGATCAGTAAGAGTGAACAGGTCCTTCTTCACCTGTGTCACTGGATTGAAGATTACAGGCTCATTCATTTAAAGTTCTGCTGTGGTGTGCTTAACTCACCCCATGGCCTACATCTGTTTGGTGTGGAGTGCTGCAGAGCACATGAGTGGTGTACCTGTGATGGATGTATGTGTGACTTGTAAGTAGTGCTTAATTTGTAAATTATTAGGTGCTGGGGCTCTGACCAGGAGACCACTGCAGCGTGCACCACCAATCACCCTTGTCATTGCTGCCAAAACAACTACATACCTTCTCTTGTTGCAGGGATTCTGCTTATGCGCAGAACTATGCGCAGGAACCCAGGCCCTCAGTGAATTGCGGTGTACCAAAAACTCACCTCAGAACCCATAACCCCATATCCGGCCAGCATCAGTGGCCCATTCGTTATCCGAGGTTTAGCTCAGCGGTCCCAATGTATAGACAACCCAGAACAAGCGACTTAGTATATTTCTCAGGAATGGTGGGAATCAGAAATACCTTTTCGTAATTATTCTCGAACCAGTCCACAACAGAATAAACAGAGACACGGTAAAAGTTTAAAGAGTTTATTTTATAAACCTCGTGTCCTAAGATGCAGCAGTTTGGCTAACATTAGCAGACAAACGATTAAAATCAAAACCATCAGCATAGTTACAATACCATAGAAAATGAAAGGAGTAATCATACTAAAATGACAGTGGATCTAAGCCACCTTCCTTTCTCTAACACACTAATAGTATTATTAGACTAATAAAAGGTCTCTAGGCTTGAATGGGGAACCCCATACCGTAAAGATCAGCTCAGAGAGTTCACATCACAGGATCAGCTATGCTCTGCTCCTAGGAATGCTCTTCTTCCGAATGTAATGAAAACATGTAACACTGCAATATTAAAAGCACTCGACTTTCAGGTATTTGCAGCTGCGTGCGTGTTATGGCTAAACTAGTGGGCCGATCAACCTGAACTCAACAACATGCACCGTCTAGCGACCCAGACTGTTTCTTTTACACTGTGTACAGACCAAGGTCGCTGCTCACTGGTTGGGATGTTAACAACAGACAGTTCTCATGTGAAGCAAAGTCGAGTAAGCATTTCTCAATTTAATAACATCTGACTACAGTGTTGTGTGCAAAAACAGCAAAAGCAGCAAGATGGCTTTCTAACATCTAACGCGGTTATGCTAACTTAGCATTGTACATATGTAGATAATGATCCTCACTACACCCCCCTTGATCGGACCACTAACCAGTAGGGGCGCACTTGCAAGAACGCAGAGTTCAAGTTCGATAGAACGGAACCAAGGGCATGAACCATAAGTCCATATAAGGGAAGTGAATTAGTTCGAAGACAAAAAAAAACAAATAAAAAAGTTAAAACCATGTAAAAAACCATGTAGAGGATAAAAAAACATAATTGAAGGACGTATGACAAAATGAAAGTACAAAAGTCAATCCATCAATGTATAGGCACAATAAGTTGCAACAGCTTCCAAGAGTAAATCATTGGAACGTTCCGCAAAATTATCTGCCATCCAGTTCAGGACGGGGAAGGAACATACATGCTCCTCAACCACCCGAGCATCCAGTACCAGACGAGGACAACTGGCATGTTCTTCAAGATAACTTCTTGCTAAGAAGTCAATCGCAGCCGTTCCGATGTCCCAATTCCCAAGGACTCCATGTGCTGCTCCACAGGCCATAATCCCGACGCCAGGACAGTCCAACTCATGAGCCACTAAGGGGCTCATTAGCCGATCATAATCCGGGACAGGAGACACCGAGTTCGACAGACACAAATCCAGAGCCCATTGGAACGGACAATCTAGGCAATGAAAGACTGGCTGCACACAAGTAAAGTATGGAAATCGGAAGGACAATCCATAGGCAATGCTTAGAGTTGCCAGTGGTAAAGTGCCATAGTATTCAAGCATCCGGTTACGAAGATGGAGCAGCCGGGACATGTTGTCGTGTGACGCAAGTTGTGCATCCATAATGCAGGGTGCAGATCAACAACAGTACTCCAGCTATGAGGGCGAGAAGTAAAGGGAGACCTCCGAAGACACTGGAAAAAATAGAATGAAAAAAGGCCGGGATTACACCAAAAATAGTTTGAAAAAAAGTCACGAGGCCGGAGCCCACAATTTAAAAAAAATGAGCTATGCCACTTGTGGACGAGGCATTAAAGATAGTCTGAATCAGAATCCCAAAATGAAGTGGGAGATCAGTATTCAAAAGCGCTTGCTCCTCAGTGCGCGTGTTTGCTACGTGAAAGACAAATGTTTCCCGGGACGAAGTCAATGCGACTTCTTTTTGAGACAATAGAGCCCTTATTCTGCTCATCTTGTTGAACTCTGCTTTCAAGGTTGGAATGGAAGGCCAGAAGGATACATCGAGCCGGCCATGCGGGGGTGGGAACAGGACATTATTACAGCAAACTACTCTCTGTGATACAGTCACTATGTAGGGAATTCCCACTAACATCCCACAGCAAGCTTAATTATTTAACAGCAAATAACTACCGTTAGCAAGCAGCGTAAAAGATGGAGTAATAACTGGCACAGGAATCCCTTTCAGGACGCAAGCTAAATTAGCTTTTTCTGTTGCTGCCCCTAAACTCTGGAATTCTCTTCCAATTGAGGTTAAAATCCTCCCCTCAATTGACTTGTTTAAAAAGGCCCTCAAGACGTGGTATTTCACCAAGGCTTACCATTAAGAGATTACGGATTCGATCTGCGAGCTGCATTATTTGATTTAGGCGCCTTGACGCCCATTGGGCTAAGTTCGCGCATGACAAGACTCACTTCATTCATTCATTCAGAGGCGTGCACATTACATGCACCATGCAATTGAATGTGCCTACACACAACAGAGTGATCCGGAGTGGAAGTGCACTCTTCACCTTTCAAGTAAACCTCCTTGCCGTCCCTCACACATCTGTATGTGAAAGGGAGTGACCAAACTTCATGCAGGAAGGCAGTACAGAGTTGTTCATATCTGCCTAAAGCATAATGTTTCATGCACGAACTAAACTTAAACAGGGGGAACGGTAACGTGATCAACCCATGTACAAGCCACACAGCAGAATTCAATTCGGCAACAGAGAAAGGCAAAGGTTCTAACTTTTCAATGTGTAGTAATGAATATGTAGCATCTTTCATGGACATGAATTGCTCTTTTGCAGTTAAATTAAAAGGAAGGAACAAAGATGAAGTATTCATGTAATCCCAAGGGACTTTCCCTGCCTTTCAAGTTTGCAACGTCCATGCAAACTGCATAATAGAACGCAATTGATTTTGACCGTGATACAATACAGACAAATCATCCTGCACAATGTCTACCACAGATGATACAATATTATCTAAGGTATAAATTCTAGAAGAGAGGGTGTTAATACTATTATCTATTACAGCCAACACCTTTTCCATATTGGCTTGATCAATAGCACGTAATCTGGATGCAGCCTCAATTTGTGATAACTTCCAAACTTTGTTATAAACAGCATACACCCATCGTTTGGGCCTGCCAACAGCAGGACCCTTAACAAAATCATTCAAATCCATTTTGTCATTTAATCGTGCTAAATGAAGTTTAACAGACGCTAAAGTGGAATGTTGCAGCCAAGACTGGCATAACTTTCCTACTGAGTAGGTAGTTACAGTGTGAGAAGATTCAAAACGGGGGTCTACACGAACCTGTGCATACCCCTGCTTGAGATCCAGAAACCGATGTTGACAGGAGTCTGAACTCGTCTGCCACACCAACCACCCTTCCGGATTCAATTCAGAAATATTGAAGGACGTGTTGGAAACCTGTGTCTGCAACATAGCAAGTGATAGATCCGTATGATTACCCCAATTGGGATAAGCACCCAGACCCGGAACGGAGGGAGAATTTAATCTTTTAGAAGTAGCCAATCCAAAACAGGTTGTCTGAAAAATGGATGAATTTAAAAATAACATGTGATTAGGGATAAGACAGGCACGATGCAAAGCTTCTGTTCCCTGTACTTGCCATCGTTTGGAGCCCCAAACCGATTAAGGATGGACTGTAGCTTTCCACAGATCATACCCGCCAATTGCCAACTCGTCCATAAAGGACTTGGAATACAACAATTTGGTGTGTGTCAGTCTAACTTTAGAAGCAGACTCAGGCGCAGCTTTAAAATAAAAGGAGGCCGGATTTGACACACTAAAATCAGAAAAATAGGTGAACTTTTCCACTAACGTGGCAGAGCTGCCCATCCTAGGGGCGGGGCAGTGTTCCCATTGCGTATAATTTACAAAATTTCTAAACGTATTTGCTTTGTGTAGGAAATGCATGCCATAATGTTGATAACAAAATTGCTCATCATAATTAGCAGTATCTAAATACAAATCCTCAGCATCAAATGCAGCATAATATTTCAAATCAGAAAACAGTGCTTCTATGGCCTGAACATCCCAGTCATCTGAGTGAATGTTCTGCTTAACGACATCACCCATAGAAACACGAAATACATTTGGCACATTAATTACTTCAGTGGGGCCATGAATTTGAAATTTTACGGCATCCCAAGCGATCCCATCACGAACAGGCCAGGCAGTAATGTTCACAAAAGTCTAGTCCCTCTTCATAATGTGTGATGAGGAGTGGGGGGCCAAAGTTCCATTAATTAGTCGAATCGTAGACCTTTCATTCAGGTAGTGTCCATTGATAAGTCTAAAAAAACACTACCACAAAGCCAATGGACATAAACAAAAAAACACATATGAGCACCAGCCAAATGTAAGTCCAAGGGGGTATTAAAAAATGTCTTTTAAACCAAGCCACAAAAATAGAAACTTTGGACGGGGCAATGGAAGTAATTGAACGAGAATCAAAAGAGTCTTGTGAGAGGGCAACTGTGGTGGATTGTAAAACAGGCAAGGTAACAGCCACAGAATAATCATACTCAACTTCTTCAAGCACACCACTAGGCGTTTGCGGCAACAAGGGACCAGTAACGGCATGCATCTCGATGGCAACATCAGGCACTCTGACAGAAGCTCGGGCCACAACAGAATTTCTCAGCATCGAAGGGCAGGAAACCGCCGGAGTCATACTAAGAAGAATCGGCCACTCGCTGTAGTTTGACATTGTAAATCGAAATGTACCTGTTATCCTTTAGACCAGGAAGTGGAGGTAAAATGACTGTTCTAGTACCCTGCACTCCAAGAACTGGAACCGGTGCACGATAAGAGGGGCCAAACTCCTTCTTGTTCTCCACCTTCTCACGGACCAGATCACCAACTCGAGGTAGCCAGCTGACTACCGGAATCTGAAGTTCAGCTTCAGATGAGGAGGGTACGTGTTCCTTCGCTAGACTGTTTCTGGCTTCTTGAAGATTCTGCAATACAGCACAGTGTTCATCTACGTCAAAGGGTGCGGCTGACGCCGCCATGTCTAGACCATCAAGGTCTGGGACAAACATTCGTACACCAAAGAGCATCATGTATGGGGTCCGCCCACCCAGAGACCTTCTAGGGAGATTATTAAGTGCACGTTGCACGTCATACAAGTGGGCTAGCCAGTTCCGGTCAGTACCCAAAACTCTGGCTGTCAAAGATTGCTTTAAGTCACGGTTCATTCGCTCCACTACACTATTACCCTCAGGCCAGTATGGAAACGAAAATTTGAGTTGGACCCCCAAATTTCTCATGGCCTCTTTGTACGCCTTAGAGGCGAACGCCGGGCCCTGATTAGAATGAAAGGTACCACATGCAAAACTCCCAACAAAGACACGCAAATCTTTTATGACAGTGCGAGAATTAGCACTCCTTTGTGGCCACACCCACAGAAAATGTGTGCACGAATCAACTGCAACCAAGATGTATTTGTACACAGTATCAGAGGTAAAAGGACGGCAATGATCTAAATAAACACAACCCATCGGTTTATTAGATATGTACAACTGAGTTTGTGGTGGGCGCGCCTAAGTTGAAGGTTTAATCTGCTGGCAAATGTCACAATTAGGAACATAAGCTCTGGCTTGTTTATACAAACCGCACCACCAGCAACATTGTTGTAGCAGAGATACAGTAGCTGCAACGCCGGCATGTGCTGACGCCATGCCCTCGTGAGCCGCTAATATCAAAGAAGGTCTGCAGTCCGCGTTGGGAATCAATCTGTCACCAACGTCATTAATCATCACTAATGGGACTTTATCAGGACTTAAGCGATAATGGTAACGAGCAGGGAAACCTCTTGGTGGCTTCGTTCCCTGCTCTGTAGCAGCAATAGCTGCCAAGATGTCATCATCGATCTTACTTTTGGATCTTGTAACTGCTGCTACTAAATATGTCGCCACTGCTGTTTTTGCTGCCTCGTCAGCTAGGCTGTTGCCGACAGCAGGGACACCAACTCGTTGGTGACCAAGAGTGTGAATTACATTCACGAGAGGCAGACGTTCTTTAAGATCTGCCACTCGAACCCAAAGCAGTTTATGCTTAATCGTGCTACCTTTGGAATCATGGTAGTCATTCTGAGACCAAAAATGTAGATTGTCGTTGTAAGATTGAACACAATAAAAGGAGTCACTCACTATAAGGGTAGTGACTCGGGGATCAGCAAACTCCAGTGCAAGCACCAGAGCACGAAGCTCCGCCAACTGTGCGGTACAATCACCCAATGACTGCGTATGCACGACATTGGACTGGAAGTCACCATTTACGAAAGTACTGACTACAATTGCGCAAGCCGCTGAATAGGCGTGCTTTGATCCAGTTGCGGGTTGCGCAGAACCGTCAGTGTATATGACACAATGGTAATCCTCGAGCAGGCGCAAGGACAGAGGAGCCGGATGAACGAATTCATACTGCAAAAACTCCTGAGTCTGTAGTGCCGCGTCAAAGATAAAAGTGACGTCCGGCGAGGTCAAGGAAGTGGCCCATGGTAACCACCTCAGAGGCAAAGCTTTAGAATTCGGTACACTTGCTTTTGTCACCGCCTCAAGGGCAGGATAGGGTGTTACCACCAACATGCGTTTTCCTTGCGACATCGCTCGTTCTTTCAGAATCGCCATCTGCACCGCCGTCAGAACTTTCTCGACAGCGGAAAACCGCAGTTCAGCCGAAGTGTACAAGTGAGATTTGTAAGCAATGGGGACGGTATCACCCTCATTGAAAGTTAAGTATGTGAAACCAACTGCGCCGGGCATTATTCTTATGACCAGGTTAGTGTGGTTATCACGCGTCAGTAAGTATTTAGAAGCAAGAAGATCAGCTTGCAATAACTGCAATACAGCTGAATGCTCTGGCAGCCAACAAGATTTGGAAAAAGTAGGTTGTACCAAGGCATAAAGCGGCTTGATACGCTGGGCATAATCCGGGATGTAAGTTCGACCGAAATTCAAAAAACCCAGCAGGGATTGTATTTTCTTCAGTGAAGTAGGAGCACGGAGGCATGCACACTTCTCTAGAAAGTGCGGAGCCAATCTTCGACCTTCATTGTTGAGTTTGTACCTCAAGAACAACACTGTATATTCCGCAATGTGTGACTTCGCAAAGTTGAATTTGTAACTGAAGTCTGCAAACAAAACAATAATGCGATCAACGCGACGGAGATGCGGGTCCAACTCGTCATCTGTGAGATAAATGTCATCCACATACGAGTACGCATCAGGGTCAATACCCTCCAAGAGGGAGACCACGCGAGCGGCAAAGACTCCCGGGCTGTTCTTATAGCCCATTGATAATCTTTTGAATTGTTTTTGTTTGCCACCAGAGGTGAACGTCGTCCACTCACTACTAAGAGAGGACAGGTTATGACTGTAAAAGCCATTAGAAATGTCAAGTGTGGTTTTAAACCGTTTTCTCACGAGACTATCGACGAGAGCCGAACTGTGGGTGTTCTGTACTGCACAGGTCCGGCAATGAGAGTTTAAGTGCCGGTAATCCAAAACTAGGCGGTACGACCTGTCAGGCTTCGTCACAGTGAACAAGGGATTATTCATAGGTGACACACATGTTTCGATTACTCCTTGATATTCCAATTGTTCAAGGATTGACGCGACGTGAGGTCTAGCTTCACGACGCATGGGGTATTGGGGTTGAGGTTGGGGCGTAGTCCGCAACGGAATCTCATGGCCGGGAGACATTTTATCCCAGCCAACCTGATTTCGATATAACGCAGGCGCTTGCACCTGAGCCCATTCCCCGGCTTACTTTTTAGCTAGGACCTTAGGCACTGTGTGCGCAAAGGACGGGAGGATTACCTCCTCCCCTCTAGGAGCATCTAAAACGAAAGCCAGGGGCCAATCTGCCTCCGCCAACAGAATATCATAGGTAGTGGTCAGATTATCCCAAAAAAAACCTTGAATTGTACGTTGTATGTCACCTTCAATTTGAATGACTATGTTATATAGTCTATCAGGGGGAGACACCCGAGTGTCAGCAGTTTCAATATTCACGAATATATCAGTTGCTGTCACCACCAGATATGGACGCAGTGCTTGTCGCACTAATGTAACTTCCGCTGCGCTGTCTAGCAGTGTTAGCACCGATGTCAGGTTCTAAAGCTGTGTCTGTACCATCTGAGGCATACCTCGCTATCAGTGCAGCAACTTTCTTCTTCTGAAACGGGGGTCGTTGACGTGCAGATTCCTCCTGCTTGCCTTTGCCGTCAGTCTGTCGGGATTGCTCACGTGCTTGCGGGGCACCCCGACTTTTGCCACCTCCTCCGCCACCGGACTGTGAAGCCGATGTTTCCTGTGAAGAACGAGGAGAACCTTGTTCAGAAACCTGAAATCGATCAGGTGACTTAATAGTAGCACGATCGCGCAAATCATAGGTGCGTTCACTACCTGACTGTACCGGAGAGGCAGGACGAGACCCCTGTTTCTGTTGCTGCTTCTCCTGTTTTTTCGCACACCAACTTTGTTTTGGAAAATTAGGGCGTTCGTCCTTACCAGACGAGTTTGCCTTTGTCTGCTGTATTAAATCAGGATTCTTCACAGTTGGTTTAACACCTAAAGCGCTACGACCAACTTGCTTATAGGCGTTCGCGATAATTTTCGCGAATTCCCTCGGCTTGTCGTCTTCGTTCACTGCGTCTAATTTATTAAGCACTTGGAATTGCATAGCATCTCCTTTGAGGTTGCCCAGTATCATAATAGCAACCACATCGAACACTCCGACAAGCTGCATTCCCAATTCTACGGCAGCCTCCGCACCGTGATTCTCCTGAACACGTTTAATAACGGAGGGCAGTACCGACCGAGACGGAGTGCCAAAGCACTTCGAGTATGTCACAGCAAAGACCTTACCCCAGTTCTCACAATCGGCCATATCTGGGACTAAGTCTTTCGGCAAAGTAATGGTAAGGATCCTGTGTTTCTCCACAGGAGTCGTATGCAGATAAACCGCTTCCAATTGGTCAAATTTCTCAGCAAGCCAATAAGGGAAATCATCCCTATTCTGGGGGCGCTTGTCCACAACCGAATTAAGAATAACAGGAATAATAACCACTGCGTGGTGGTCCGTCGGTTGTCCCGCAACAGCAGTAGCCCCTACCTGCACGTTGCGTGACACGTACTGCACTAAAGCCCTATGTACTGTAATAAGGGCAGTGTGAAGTACACGCAGCTCAGCCACCGTCACCTGTAGATAGCGGGGATGAGGCGTATATACGGCCAGTACCGGCCATGTGGCCCCTGCAATCGACAAAGGGCCCATTCTCGCCGGTATAACCGCATGGGGAAGGGCGCCATTAAACCAAATGCTATCCTGCCAGGCAGAAATAGGAATTTCCTGAGTCCTATAAGGCGTATAGTTGTCTGGTAGCTGCGTGGCAGTATAGGAGTGGAACGTATCATCGTCTTCACTCACCGCCGGCAAAGTAACCCAAGAGTAGAACAACTCAAACGGAAGCAACGCATCGGCACTTACCACAAAAATCACAGCCATACCATCGTCTGGCACCCCATACTGCACCAGATGACATTTCAGGGGTGCCCGGCTATGAGCCGGAATATCGACCGCCATTAGGACACAAACAGTAAATCTACAGTATATTAGTAGCACTAGGGTTCAGATTAAATAACCTTTTTAATGATCAAGCTTGAAAGAACCTATTTAGTCGAAACACAGGTAGGTTAAACCGTCACTCCCGTTATACGGAAACCAGAGTGAGGGTGTTGTGGACTAATACAAGCACTACTAAGGTGTCTCAAATCAATAGACCAAACGTTAGGTGCGCCATGTTGCAGGGATTCTGCTTATGCGCAGAACTATGCGCAGGAACCCAGGCCCTCAGTGAATTGCGGTGTACCAAAAACTCACCTCCGAACCCAGAACCCCATATCCGGCCAGCATCAGTGTCCCATTCGTTATCCGAGGTTTAGCTCGGCGGTCCCAATGTATAGACAGCCCAGAACAAGCGACTTAGTATATTTCTCAGGAATGGTGGGAAATAGAAATACCTTTTCGTAATTATTCTCGTACCAGTCCACAACAGAATAAACATTTATAAACCTCGTGTCCTAAGATGCAGCAGTTTGGCTAACATTAGCAGATAAACGATTAAAATCAAAACCATCAGCATAGTTACAATACCATAGAAAATGAAAGGAGTAATCATACTAAAATGACAGTGGATCTAAGCCACCTTCCTTTCTCTAACACACTAATAGTATTATTAGACTAATAAAAGGTCTCTAGGCTTGAATGGGGAACCCCATACCGTAAAGATCAGCACAGAGAGTTCACATCACAGGATCAGCTATGCTCTGCTCCTAGGAACGCTCTTCTTACGAATGTAATGAAAACATGTAACACTGCAATATTAAAAGCACTCGACTTTCAGGTATTTGCAGCTGCGTGCGTGTTATGGCTAAACTAGTGGGCCGATCAACCTGAACTCAACAACATCCACCGTCTAGCGACCCAGACTGTTTCTTTTACACTGTGTACAGATCAAGGTCGCTGCTCACTGTTTGGGATGTTAACAACAGTCAGTTCTCATGTGAAGCAAAGTCGAGTAAGCATTTCTCAATTTCATAACATGTGACTTCAGTGTCGTGTGCAAAAGCAGCAAGATGGCTTTCTAACATCTAACGCGGTTATGCTAGCTTAGCATTGTACATATGTAGATAACGATCTTCACTACACTCTCTTGCATGTAAATGCAACAGTTCGCATTATTCCAGGTCCCCACAGCTAAAGGAATGGCTGGGAAGGCAGATATTAGCAATGTTTTAATATATATTGTTTCCTTAAACAACTGTTATACTGCTCATTTCTAAATTACATGAGCAGCGCCACCTTGTGGCAGACTGCCCTAAGTTTGGTGTTGACAATTAGGTGCCGGTGCCGAGCACCGGAAACCAATTAAGTGCCGGTGCTCAGCACCAGAAAGCACCGGCTCCAATTAAGCACTGCTTGTAAGGGTGCAATATAGGGCTAATGTAGTACTGTGCTGTGTGTGGATGTTCAATGCATGTGCTGAGTGTATGTGTATCTGTAAGTTTTACAATACATGAAGGATGTAATATTGGCAACTTGTGCATGTTAAATGTACCTGCTGGGTGTTTTTGGGCCTGTGAGTGGTGCAGTACATGAAGGATACAGTGCTGGGCAGTGCATGTATGTTGACTACATGTGCTGGATGTATGCATGCTGTAAATGGTACCGGGATACTCTGTTGCTTTGCTCTGCAGTGGGGGAGACTACCGCTCCCAGTCAGCACTTGGCCAGAGGAGGGCAGTGACACCTTCACTTCTGGCGCAGGAGTGCTTAAGATCACTGCCGGAGTCCCGCAGTGTGGGGACTTTGTTGCTTTGCTCTGCAGTGGGGGAGCATACCGCTCCTAGTCAGCACTTGGTCAGATGAGGGCCGCGACACCGTCACTTCTGGTGCAGGAGTGCCTAAGATCACTGTGGGAGTCCTGCAGTGTGGGGACTCTGTTGCTTTGCTCTACAGTGGGGGAGAATACCTCTCCCAGTCAGCACTTAGCCAGAGGAGAGCTGTGACACCGTCAGTACAGGAGCTTGAGCGCCTAAGATAACTGTTGGAGTCCCGCAGCGTGGGGACTCCATTGCTTTGCTCTGCAGTGGGGGAGACTACTGCTCCCAGTCAGCACTTGGCCAGAGGAGGACCGCGACACCGTCACTTCTGGTGTAGGAGCACCTAAGATCACCGTCGGAGTCCAGCAGCATGTGCTGCACACGGGCGTGCCCTGGCGACCTCCAGGCATTGCCCGGGCTTTGCCCGGGCCAAGGGTGGGCCCGTCTGCACCTGTCAGAGCCTGGAAGAGGCTGGGCTGGCCACCTTAACAGCTTGAACTCTCGCCTCTTCAGCCCAGACCAGACCCGGACCAGCAGATGGGGAATAGGAAGTCCACTACAAATGGAGGTGAGCCATCAAACACTTTAGATGCTTTCCTTACCAGGGCGTCCGATGCACTGACCAAAGAGATCCAGATTGTGGAACATAGACTATCTATGAGTGACCACATATCCTCTGACTTCCCAAATGAGTGTCCCACTATTAAGCCCTCGGGTGCCCAGGAGGCGGCTCCCTCTCAACCACTTAAGGCAGTTCCATCTTGCTCAAAATGCACAATTTCCCACGCTAATACCACAGCCGACTCACCACCGGCCCTTGCTGAGCCTTCCTTAAAGAGGAAAAAAGGGTGTGGAAGATCACTTGTCAAGCCACCCCCGCCGTTTCCGAAGGAGCTGAGACAGCCCATTCACCCTTAGTGGCCAACATACTTTTAAAAATTGAACAGTCATTCACTCACATGCTTCAACCCATCTTAGACAGACCATCTAGAATTGAGGCTTGCCTAGAATCTCTAATCCCCACTCAAACTGATAAAATTATTCTCAACCAGGAAGGGATAAGGGCAAAGGAGACCCCCCTTGCAACCCGTAAAAGCTGACTTGCCCCTGACACTTCAGTGCACCTCTACTAACATTCGGGACAGAACATTTTTGGAAAGAGGGAGCCAGAAGCCAAGAGATTCCCAACAAACCTGCTCAAAAACACTTTCAACTATCAGTTTTACAGTTTTCTAATGACTCTCCTTACTACCATTTTCTCTTCTTATAAGCCCTGAGCAGAGAAAATCTTTTATTAATTCATTTTTATAATAATAATTTTAACGATAATATGAAACAGGTTGTAGACACACTGGAAAGGGATATTAATATTTTCTCAAACACCCTTAACCAGCCTCCAAAAATCTCATGGGTGGGCCATTTTAACGCACACAGTTGTACTTCCTCCAACAAAGCATGATGTGGCATGTCCAGCGAGTCAGGTGAGCCCACTCCGCACTTTGTCCATGATCCTTATGGTGATGCCTTGAATAGATTGTTTTTCATTCATGCTATGGAAATTATGAATCCTGTAGACCCTAGCTCTGGCATCTTACAAAATACATTTGGTTCCCCTGGCCAGGGCTCGACCCTAGATTATATATTGATATCTTCGTCCCTTAAAACATTTGTTTTCAACACTGTAAGTATGTCTTTTCGGTTTAGCAACCGTGATGCTATAATCAGTGATCTAGAATGGAGGGGAACTCACTTAGAGCAGATAAGGCATGCCAGACCCATGATAGCAAGGAACAGGATCATCCTAAAATGGGCTTTCGCTGACAAATCAAGAATCACTATAGCCATAGTTTGGTATAAGTTATAATGACATCATGACTTACCTGGTAGAGAACCCGTATTCAAGACTGATAAATGAGGCCTTTGACTGGATATTGTTAGAGGCTAAACAAGCCATAACCAGGGTTAGTCCAACCTCAAACAAATCAGGTTTTAAATGGTTTGACCAGTCATGTACCAAGTCTCTATCTGCCTTACATCAGGCTCTCAAATCCATCCCTAGAGACACAGAACTAGTCAAGACGTTGCACCCCCGCTATTCAGAGGCAAGGTAGTTGAGAACTAAAGCCCTTAATGAAGAGGCGTTGGAGCAGTTGCACCAAGTGACTCTTTCAAACAATCCCAGTGATTTCTGGAGAGTTATTCTTAAACCTCCAGAGAAGCCGACTACAGACTGCCATGTAGATGAAGAAGCTTGGATTGCACACTTTTCTTCTATTTTTAACCCACCTGTGGAGGGAATGGTTAGCCAGCAGGCACCTAGCATCTCCCTAACTAAGTCTCCCCTATTTTTTAATTTACACAAAACTATAGAGGCCCTTTCTCAGTGTTCGACCAACGGGCACACCAATTGATTTTTGCATGGAGCAGTCAGATCTTTGGGGTCCGGTTCTGACCAATGTTTTTAACAAAATTGCAATCGTAGGGCCTCCAGACTCCTGGAAGAGGTCGATCATGATTCCAATTCACAAGAAAGTAAACAAATCTGAGCGCAAAAATTACAGGTCAATTTCTTTACTGGACAGCACTGCCAAGTTGATGGGTCGCTTCCCATTAAATACGTTAGGGGAATGGGCCACCAACAATAATGTTTTGATCACAGTGCAATATGGGTTTAAAAAGGAGAGCAGAACTCAGGATCAATGCCTCAATTTAAGCTTACTAATGGCCAATTATACGGAAGTAAAGCAGGGGAGGTTATACCTGACATTTATGGATCTTTCAGCAGCATCGCCCACCACCATCTGTGGAGTATAATGGCAGAAATGGGCATTGAGGAGGCGATAATTAATTTTATCAGACAGCTTTACTCCTTGGCCTTGGCAAGTGTCCATTACGGGAAACAGGGCGAGAGCTCTAGGTCATTCCCAAATAATAGGGGAGTGCACCAGGGATGCACGTTCACCCCATTTCTTTTTTCAATCTTTTGGAATTGGGGGAAGCACCCCTGCTGAACTCCCCACAGGATGTCCCGATGATTAATAAAATGCGCACCTCAATCCTGATTTATGCAGATGATGCATTCTTAATTGGCCGCACTGGTCAAACCCTGCAGCAGCTACTGGAAACCTATGTTAGCTTTGAAGACAAATGAGGTGAAGCCCTTTGTCCTAATATCCGGGAGCAAACCAAAGAGGACCCCAAACTTCCATATAGCGGGAGGTACAATAGCACACACAGACACCTTTTCCTACCTCGGAATAACCTTCAACAGACAATTAACCTGGCCTCACATGATCACCAATAGGGGTTTAGCGATCGAGAAGAGCATTATTGCATTAAACCTTTTTATTAAAAAACTGGGCGCAAAGCCCCTCAACATGATTAAAATGGTTTACTCCACCAAATCGAAATGGGATTTGGGGAATCGTTAACTCCCCTAACCTCCAGACCATCGAGGACTCTTTTTGGAAAAGACTTGTTGGTCTTCCACCCAGCTGTTCTAATTTCATTTGCCATGCAGAATTAGATGTTCCTTATATCACTGATACAATTAGGTTTACGCCAACATTCGATCTGGAGGAGAGAATCTGCCAATTTTACACAGAGGCTTTTAGAAGACTGGCTCTCACTTGACCGTGTCTACAGGATCCCGTGACTAACACACATTAAAAATAGCCTATCCTCCCTTGGCTTAGGACGTCTGTTTACATCTCCATCAAACTGTACCACTGTCCCAAAAAAAGAAATTAAGACACTATATTCCAATCAAAGAGCAGCTGGGTGACTTAAGAGGAACAGCACAAACATGTCTGTAAAACAATACCTAGAAGGCCCAATAGACCAGGAAGGGGTAGCCCCTTACTTATGTTTTGTGACCAATCCATGTCCAGATTGATACTAGTGAGGTTCAGAGTGAATGTAATCCCCTGCATGTTCTCCTATCCAGCTGGAATATATTCTATCCCTGACCTCTACCCTTGTCCGTGCGATGGTATCTCTCTCTAATCAAATTTACACATTTTTTTCTCTTGTAAGTTTTACAAGGGTCTTCGCATTAGATTCATCTGGCCACTCATACACAAACACTGCTTTACCAAATGTCATCCTGGGATGTATTTTTTACAATCGTTGCCTAATCAATTAGTGTGTATTTCTGTGGCTTCATTTTTACTCCTCTCATGGAAGACCAGACGATTATGTAATCCTTCTTAATGAATTGTGCATTTCCATTCTGATTGTAGATCATTGTTTTTTAATGTCTGTATTATGAAAGTTATACTTTTAAAGTCTATTTTATAATGTGTACTTTTGTACTTTTATGATCTTAATTTTTAAGTATCGAATAAAGTGATTTGACTGACTGACTGAATGGTACAATACATGGCAAACTCTGTGTATCAGTTTGGGAGACCCGGGGCTGCATGGTGAAACATGAGGGATGTAGATAGAGGAATCCACCAAACTGATGTGTATTGCTGCATTCATCTAAGTTGGACTGGACCCACTGGAGAAGGAAGAGCCAGGCTCCCCCAGTGCACTTCAAAGGGTGCTCTTTGATTCAAAGTTAGGTCACAAATATGGGCCTGGGAACATCCTAGGAAGGATATGATATTGATAAGGGAATCAAAAAGTTGGACTGAAGCCCTGTCCTAACCATTTGATACACATATCACTGTGGCTGAGATCCAGGTGTGACATCTAGTACCACCCATACCTAAGCCTGGGAAAAGCACTACGCTACGCTCGCGTAGTTTGTGAAGTTTGCGCTACATCGCACTACGCGAATTGCACGTAGCACAGTACAAACACACGTAGCGTAGTGCAGCGGTCATTTTTTGCTTGCTCGCGGTCCTCTACATCAAGTTGCCGATCGCGAGCGTGGAAAATAAACCTCCCAGCGAGCTTCACAACACGGGGAGGTCAGGTTTCTCATTGCGAGTGGTCGTGTACGCTTGCGACCGCTCGCTATTAGAAACTACCATTCCGCGTTGGGAAAGCTGCCGCTCGAGTAGAAATCTACTCGAGCGGCAGAATACGACCGCTTGCATTGTGCAAGATGCAGTTTGCACCGATTGCACAGTGTGGACAAGCATCCGGCACTGTGTATTCAGTGTGAACAGCATCTTGCACAGTGCACTACGCAGTTTGCGAAGCTACGCATAGCTCGCATAGTGCGAAGTGCACTTTGCGTAGCTGCGCGTAGGACTACTTCGCAAATTACACCCAGGGTTACCCATACCCAGTGTTGTGGATCTGCCAGCTTTGGAGTTACTCCTGCTGTGATGGAGAAGGCAGAGGATCGGGCACTCCAAAAGAATGGGGAACCCCAATAAACCTCAAATACTCAGTCTCCAAATTACATTTGGTGTCTGGAAATTAACTATAAGAAGGCAGCCTTGAGACACTAAACATTTTCAGCTGTCAAGCAGTCAGTCAACTCTGCAAGGAGGAGGAGCTCTGCAACACTTCTGCCTGTGACCAGGACTGGGGATATGCCTGCTAGTCACCCAGCGGGGTGAGGGGACATCACCTAGGGAATCCAAGACCTCCTGCCCCCAAGCCTGCAGCACCAGCATGGAATCCTGTTGAGTGAACTCCCTTTACGAGGTTTGAGTAAAAGGCTGCTGCACTGATTGGGTCATTGTGCAGGAAAAGGTTAGCGGCCCTTGTATGCCAGAAGAGGGCTACAGTGAAGTGAGCAGTGGAGATTGCTGTGCCAAACGTGCCGTTGCCCATGTGCAGGAGAAAGTTGGTGACCCTCGTATCCCAGGAGGTGCCGGCGCGAAGTGAACTTTGATCATCTCTGTCCTGATCGGGCCAGAGCCCATGTGCAATGAGGGACCAGCAACTCCTTCTGCCAGGAGGAGCTGCTGCAGACAGATTGCCATGAGCAATGGCCCATATCCCTCATGTGGTGTCAAACCAGAAATCCAAAATACCAGGAGGGACAGCTATGAAGGACTCGTTTGTGGCGAGCAGGTCATAGGCTGGGTGCATGTGAGATACGGTGACCCCCTATGTCAGAAGCATGACCTGGTCAGGATGGTCACTGGAGTGAGGCCACCATGGAGACCCCTGTGAGCCTACACAGGTATAAAGGATCAGCAATAGGACATATGCACTACTTCCCCCCCCCTGTGGAATGGGCCAAGGACTTACCCTGCCAAGAGGAGCTTCAAAACACATCCGTTCACTGCGGTTGCTCAACTATGTGCAATGTGCTTGAGGACTGCTGAAAGCAGCCTGGCTGTGCCACATACATTGAACTCACCTGAATCAGCCTTTGCTACTCCAGTGCTTATGGAACAGGTGGGCTCAGGAGCTCTGGTTGCTCCGAACCTGCTGGTGTGAGTAAACATGATTTTGGTCAATTCGGCCTTGGGAGAACTTGCTTACTAGATAGCACTGGAACAATTTTGACTTTAATACAGAGTCATAGTGGACTTTTGAGACTCTGACTACCAGTGGGGCTTACTCTGGATGTCGCCTATAGAGAATGGGGAAAAATCACTATCGCTGGAGCAAGGAAGGAGTGGGACAGAGGGAACCACCTAAAAAACACTAGAACCCTGGCCTCAATGGGACTGTGGGGTATGTGAATGTCTTATTTCCCTTTGCATTGATAGCGGTAAAATAAAATCATTATTTTGTCATAAAAGTAAGTATTTGACTGAACAATAATTAATGTTAACTACAGCGCATATATTGAGTTGCAAGCTTATGTTCACTCCCCTGTATCCACCTCCCCCAAGGGAGCCTTGGTTGCTCGGACCACGCTATTCCTGGAAGTCCAGTGCTGGACGGGCACTTGAACAAGCTGCTCAGGATCTACAGTAGGAAGGACCCAGTTTGATTAGCTGTAAAAGGCCTCAACCCCCAAGTTTGGGACCAGTATTCCCTGCTTGCTCTTTCGCCCTCTAAACACATTCTGACACATTCCAAATCATAATTTTAGTGCATCAATTAACTACGGAATGCTGAGACGTTTTAAGGCATGGGCATATTGGGCAAGTGCCCAGGGTGCCAGCTTTGAAGGGTCTGTCTGGGAATGTGATTTTCCTCTCTGCATCACCCCTGTTTTTTTTCTATCTCAAACTTTTTCCTCACTCTTGTATTTTTAGGGGTCTGGGGCAGAACATATGTCAGATGTTTTATACCATTCCTTTTCTTAAAGTTTAAAATAGTTTACTATTTATGGTCATTGTGCCAGATTCAGTGACCACATTATGGGTAATAAAATCCAAAATTGTTCTGAGCAGATATGTCTTGACCAGGGCCCCAGAAATCCTTAGGTAGGGGGAAATAATTTTGCTCCATCTTAATCATGCCTCTGTTCCAAGCCTGGCCAGGTTTCATATAGAAGAATATAGCCTAGTGAAGAGTGAAAAGGTCTGCATATTTTTCTATGAATGAGGGGGCATCCGACTCCCACACAGCTGGTTTTGCACCATGCGGACGTATGTGGTACATCTGTTTGCTTGTGCACAAAACAATTTGTGCACAACACTTTGAGTAGGCACTTTCTCATTTTGTTCATATTGCCACTTTTTGAATCAATATTTAGCAAAATGATCACATATAGGAGCTCCTAAAATTCTTCAGCTTGATATGCTTTGAACCACTCCAACTAAATGTACTGCAGTATTTTAGGACTGCGCATGCTTCAATTATGAGATATTAGGTATTACCTGATGTCTGGTCTCTCAGTGTCCAGTAATTAATTTAAGTCAGTCATTGCAGATAAACCCCACCTGCAATCATTTGCACCTGTTTTCCCTAATCAGAATTTGAGCAAGAGAATAAAACACACACAAGAGGGAAAGGAGAAGGAAAAGAAAGAGCAAAAAACAGACCCTGAGAAAGTAAGAGCCAGAAAGTGTGAGATAAAGGTGCAGGGAGTGTCTGATGGTGAATTAAAGAGATGTGAGGTGGAATCAATACCAGTAGTATTCATCACCTTGACCTTTGATAGTGCTGTCTGAGGACATCTGAGCAAAACTTTAGCCCTGGACCCCTATTCTTTTCCACATCAAGCACTGCCAGTGCCTTATGGGAAAACCTCTGTTTATATCCCCTTTTCTCAACATTCTCAGCGATTGGTACTCAAAGAATTATTGCCCAGGTCCCAGAAAATCCAGGTGTCACACTGGTTTCTTATTGTTATCACAGCTGCCAAGAAGGTTATCTTCATTAGAGAAAATATGCACACCAGTAGTTGGCCAGGGAGCCGGCACTGGACAGACCCTATGCACAATATACTTTAGGCAACTAAGAAGGGGATGCTATATATTATATGTTTGGGTGACTTTACTGCACAAAATGAGGTGGTAAAAACCCATATTTCACAGTGAACCATGAAATATGAGAAATATGGATTTCATAATGACAGTCCCTAAACCTCTCTGCAGAGCTTTATTACTGTCGATACTACTAATATTATGAAGCATAAAGCATGGAGGGCCAAATTATACCAGCAATAATTTCTTAAATATGCAACAAAAATGCAAGTTATGCAGCAGATGCTTAATTTTTATCGGCTTTAGCTCTATACAACATTTTTGTTAAATCAATAATTTGTTTTAGCAATTTGTGCACCAAATCCATAAGTATGTGTTAAACCCTTCAGCAATGGAGCCACATAATCATCTGCACTCAGCACTGTCCACTGTTTTATCAATGTACTCATGAAAGGAAAATCTACTAATTCTAACTGCAAACAGTGGCCATTGTTACAGCAATCTGAAGAAAGACAGTTTTCAAGATATTGATCCAGCGAGAAACTACTGGGCTACACTTTTCATATCCTCTCTGCGTCGCAGACCCGTGGTCATGCTAACTCATTCACACACTCATTCATTGCTGGGGCCCATAACACCAACACTCATACGTTTCTCTCACAAGTCTGTGCACAGGAGGACGATGTATCCGCTGGACATGGGGGGTTGGTACTTTATTACCTATAGGGAAAGAAAATTTATTACAGAATATACATATTTACATCAACACCTATATGATCCTAACCTTAACATCAAGGCACTCCACCACTTGGTCGATGGACCAATTAGTTGGACTGGTTGATGGTGATTTAGAACCGGCTAAAACACATTTTAAGCTTCAGAATCCTCTAGTAACCTACTGGAAGAACCACAAACTCATTATTTTTGTTAATCAATATTTTGTTTATCTAAAGTGTTGTTTGCAATCATATAGTTAGCATTTCGGTCAATCAAATTTGAATTTAGGCAATCAGTACAAATCGCATGACATTTTATATTTACTTAGTCTTGCTATCAGGGTCTTTTCTAATTCAATTGGCTCTGCATAAACCAAATTCTTTGCTCAATTTTCCCAATAGAAAGCAGGCTAAGGCTCAAAAGTCTGGGAAAGTTCTTTGCTCAGCACGACATAGTCCCAAAGATCTCCAAAAGACCAAAGATCGTGCAAGCATGTCAGTCTGTAGCTCGCCTGCCGTCGTCTGTGAGTAATGGTCTGGGGGTAGAAGGTGGGTAGGTAGCTCCTCCCTATTCTATTACCCTTTTTATAGTAAAATTCTGGGTAACATGAAACATTTCTTGGGCTATGAGGAAATTCGATTTGTCCATTTGGTGAAATTTGTAATATCGTCCTGTTTTCCCATCGATTTGGGTTCTCGGATATTTTGCTGGGTCACTTCCTCAGTCTATGTCATACTCATGCAACATTGTTGAATCCTGGTTGTGTGTGACTATTGTTCCCTCACTGACTGAAGTTTGGCAGTCCTCCATGTTCCTATCCTTGACCAGGAACACTGTGCTCTGAAATGAGGATGCCTGGAGATTTTCTGAGCCATCCGAGTCTGCGCAGAAGACATCGCGCTCACAAGATGGTGGCCACTTCCGAACTCCATTTTGGATGTCATGGCTTGGTAGGCCCGAATGCCAACTTAAGCAAAACAAACACAAAAGAATAATTAATATGGGGAAATGAAGATTCTAATATTAAACCCACATTAATCCTTTTAGGTATTAGTATTTTCCTAGCTTATAGCGACATTTAAAGCAATGATACTCACCATTTGGCATCAACAGAAACTCAAACGTCACCAAAGCAACATAAATCATGCAATATTCTATCAACACACATACTATTGTTAATAGGCGTACCACAATTAGTTATTGGAGTTATTCTGCCATGCAAATAGCAATGAGTCCGCATGTAATTTGTGTTTACCACAAATGCAAGTTGTTGGTTAGTATAACACAGCACACAGTTAATTCAAATTAAGATATAAGTCGATTACGTAAATAGTATTTTCATGCAAAATAGAGAAGGTATACAAAATGTTGCTTTACCTGCTCCATCAATATCTACCCAAAATAAACATGTGATATTAAAAATATATAGTATTTAATGTGCAATATGGTCCTATATTACCACCGCGTGGTTCTGTGACATTTACAAATCACTCTTCCTTTCACCTCATAGTTTTTCATGGCAGAAGAACACTAAGATGGCCATGTAGGATAATATTATGTATCTACCTTATCTATCAATCTATAAATATATAGCTATATATTTCTATCTTGATATCTATATAAATACGTTTAAATTTAGAATTTCTATTACGGTTTCACACACCCTACTTTAGGTGTGCGAACTCTTAAGGACTCAATGGGGGCCCAAACACTAGACGTGGGTCTCTAAATGCAATAGAGGGTGGCGACGGGGTCAAAAATAGTTTCAAAGTCTTTTTTTTTTCTTTAAACAGAATCACCTCCACATGAGCCAGTGAGTCATGGGATATGCTTCCTGGCCACTTTTGTCTCCTCTCAGTTTCTTTTTATAGTTATAAGGACAGAGCCCTGCGTCTTTTAAGGGTATTTACTTCAGAACATTTTCGATTGTGGCCAGGCAATCAGGGGCCTCAGGTCTGCAACCCAACTTTGGTACTGAAATGAATGAATAGAGCAAAATGCTCCCTCATCCAATGGGTGAGTTTATCATTTTAAAATTTAGGTCTGCCTTATGTATGCCCTTCATCCGTCCACCTTGGCCACTGGGAACAGGATCGCTCCACAGCCTGTCTGCAGCAGGCCTTGGGGCACAGTGCTTTTGGTGCAGATCAGCGCTTCCGAATCCCTTCTACTTCCACGGATGGTATGATTTCACAGTCACACAGGCATACACACATCTCACGCTGGTGGGGCCCATTACACCAACATTCACCCTAAATCACACTATCCGTGCCCTGTAAAGGAGAAACACCTTTCACATATGCTCTATCTAATCTGCCTGTACTTTGAGGTCAATGCGACCAGCTAGTTGCTGAAGATCTAGAGAAATACATTTCAAAGAATACACAATAAAGTCAATAAAACATGACCAGAAATAATCACCCGAGACAGGAATTCAAACAGATTGTTCATTTATCTAATATTTCAAGAAAAGCCAATTAAATGCAAATTCATTTTTCTCATGATTACCTATTCTGTCTAAATGTCAGATCCTAAGTCAGAACCGGTCCTCTGTAGAAGAATTAAAGTCTTCTGTCGTCATGTAGAGTCATCGTCCTCTCCGTCAGCATAGGGACCTCGCATCATCAGCTCAGGAAGAAGTGGCACTAGACCTCTCTAGTCTACTTACATTTATACTGAAATTTACATTCTAAAAAGTATCATTTCTTTATTCAGAACGTATGAATGGCGGAAATAATGTCATCTCGGTACTTTTTTGATATTTTACGGAAGGTTCTCACATAGATTGTCCCAACTAATGAATAGCAAAATTGAATGTTCATGACTAATTCGCAACATTCACGGATGTCTCTATTTAGTTGAATTTGTTGCAAAAATGGGTGCACTCTCAGTTCATATCAACTTTTTCGTCTTTCAGGGGCTTTTGGCTGTTGTCCCAGACTTGTCATCATTCTTATGGCTTTTCAGTTCACCGAAGGTGCAAGGTCACAGGCAGAGCGAAGCCTTTCTGTAAATTTCCAGCAACTCCAATGCAGGCTGCAGGTGGCGGCCATTTTGTGGCAGGCCACAATGGACAACTTAAAGTAAAATAAACACAAAACAGAATTACTGCATAGAAATGATTAAACATTGTTATTCCCCTGCTAATACCCTTATGTGTGTGTATTTATCTAGCCATTTGCGAGATCAGAAGCCATTAATGCATATTAATTATAAGCGCAAAACACCATAACATCACATAAGCAACATCATTTTCTGTCAGTTTGCTCACCAACTTAGTTCACTTGTTATTTAGCCATGCAATAGCATCCCCACGTGTAATTCTCTCGTTAATAAGGTTGATTAGTCAACATTCGACAAACTTTTAATACTTTAATAATGAATCAGTAGTACTTTTAGTTATAACATTCGAAAATGAAACAGGTATTCGGTTTTAGAGTAAAAACCCTGCTCCATCAGTCCCCCCTTTGGTGATATATAATCACCACAAAAATCAAAACCCCAAAAATCAATTTAGTTTCCCCTTTTAGAAGAATTTGAAATGTCTTCTTGTTCTTGTTTTTAGACCCTAGTTTCCATCTCATCTTCCTTTTTAGTTTCTATATACATGCTTTCTCTTAGCTCTTCTAGTTCTATTTCTTGTGGATCTCTTTCTGATTTCTTTTGTCTCTTTTTAACATTTTCTTTTATGATTTTCTTTTTATTTCTTCTATATCTACAACACATACATCCTAATCTAAGGATCAATAATGCAACTATTACAGAAGTTAATGGAAATAGTATCTTACCAAATATGGTACTACCTATTTTAGCTACAAAATTCTTAATAGCAATCATCTTGTTAGCCATTTTAGTCCAGATACTTTCAGCTTCCAGTGGTACTAATTCTTCGTGCAAATCAGTAATATTTTTGATGTAAACCTTTAGATCTTTACTTTCGTCAGGAATGTAAGTGCAACAATGTTGAACTTTCAGCATTCCACAGACTCCACCCTCTTTTGCCAAAAGAATGTCAAGGGCAAGTCGATTTTGCATCGCCATAGCGCGCAAGGCAACCATTTCTGTATTTACCAAAAGAAAGCCTCCAGCTGTGCTTGTCGATAAGCGATCTACCACTGTTGACAGTTTCCGAATGCCATAGGCATTCAAAGAAATTCCCACTGCTGGAATCAATGCTCCAAAAATATCTCCTACAATTTCTGTCCATGTTTCTCTTCTATAGCGTGTTAATGTTTTAGAATGTTCAGCATCATCTACTCTATCCATGTGAAAAACCTTTGGAAAGACCAGGCCAACATAACATGTACCAAACCAATGGTCAGGCAAACGGTAATAAGCCTTGTTCCCACAAATATAATACACTCCCGGAAAAACTGGATCTTCTCCTCCTCTAAATCCCCATCCGGTTGCAATAAAGTATGTATCATGGCACTCACTAGTCCCTATGAAATAATAATTATATTGGGATCTCTTCCTGGTAATGCACATGTTTCCTTTCTGTGGGGCATCTATAGCCATAGTTGGACTGGCTCCATTTTTCAACTCCTTTCTTTCTCAATATCCCACATTGTGTCACTTATTTTATGCCCTTCTGCTTTCTTGTGCATGTTCAACCTTCTTTTCTCAACCATGTCTAGAAAATTCTTCTCTTCTCCTTTCAATTTGCAAGTTAAATTGTTTCTAAAAACATAGTCTAATGTTAATTCTTTGGTTTCTAGAAAAATCTCACCTACAGTGTTAGCATCCTTTGCAGGATTCAGTGCTTTATTCATAGGCAACTGCCCAATAATATTATCTATATTAGACATATTGTAATCTAATTTCCCTAACTGATAAAATATACTAATCAACACACTACAGGAAATTCCATACGTAGCCGGAAGATGATGATAAGTCACTTCTTCCGAAACAGAGGCAGGTAATTGCACGCAGACGTAGCAATCCCTTACTTCCATTGTCTTTACGTACTCATACAACAATTTAAAAAAAACATTGCTAGAAAAATCGTTAATTGACCTATCCTTATGTATATGTACATTACTAGTTCTAGTTGGAACTACTTTTAACGGACTCTTCCCTATATTACTCTTGTTCTCAGTATGACCTTCTAAAGTGTCTATAGTGACTCTAAATAAAATCAGTAGAGCAAGCACGCTCCAAAGCAGCATTAATAAGCCTGTACAGCAGCAGCACATTTTGCACCATCTTTTCAGAAAGGTACATCTACTTTTATTCTCAGTGTTAGCCATATTGTTACTTTGACCGTGTCTTTTGACTTAGCCTCTTCTACTCCTTTACTGAACTTTTAAGGGCAGCAAGTACCCACCAGATTATTAAACTCTACTAATTTTAGTACTACTTCTCCTTTTCTCCTCCCAGTGATTTCTCTTCGATTCACTCAATTTGTGTTTTCATCACTTTTCACTGTCTCTTCATCATCATCAAACTGTATCAGGTCCTGAACATCCGTCTCTTCTCCAATGTCGGACAAGATAACTCTCAGGATTCCCACAGCTTCTTCTTCAGCAACCTCCTTCAGTAAAGCCTCCTCTGGACTTTCTTGGCTGTCCGCCTCTTCTCCTTCTTCAGGCAGTGCCACATACGTCCATTCCGGTGACTTGTACCTCTCGTTTCGTTTTCTTACTCTTTTAGTTCTCTCAGGTATCTTTGCTTCTTCCTCTTTTGTTGTGTTTTGACTTGACACTTCGTTCACCTGCTCAGCTCTTGAAGAGTTAACTCGTGTCAGTCTGTACCTCAGTCTCTTTATCTTATTTGGCCAAAGATCTCCTTTAGCATTTCTCTTTTGCTTTCCTTCTTTATTGTTTCTTTCTCCAGGCCAAGTTCTCTTTTTCTTTTCTTTAACAACTTCCTTTTCTCCATCAGTCTCTTTTTCCACCAATTGAGTTTTCCCTGCTTCTGTCCCTCCTCGGGTCTTCGTCATGCAATCTTCTTGCTGTCTACTTGTCCCTTCACCTAGCTTGTTGTGGATGTTCCCTACACCTCCTCGGAGTTTTTCCGCAATCTGTCCCTCTCTGTCTTTGTCTGTCTTCAATATTTATCTCAGGTGGAACTTGTCCAATTCCTTCAGGTGACTCAGGTGTCTCTTCTGTTGGAATGTTCTCTTCTTTTCTTCTTTCTTTTTGTGTTGGTCACTGTCAATAGGAACCTCAGGCAATTCTTCTGAGTCTGAGCTTGCTTCTTCAGAACCTCTCCTGGTGGGATGAAAGCTTCTTTTGACTCACTTTCCCCACTTTCAGGATTCTTTTTCCTTCTTACTGCCTCTCTGTCTGCATCATCACTGGAATCTCATTCTTCAAAGTATTCTTTTCCAGTACCATCTCTTTGATTTGGAACTCTCAGTGTGTTGCTTGCATGTATCCAATTTTTCACACCAGCGCACTTCACAGCAGTCGTTGTGGTCAAGATGACTTGTCTTGGCCTTCCCCACCTTGGAACCAGGCAATTCCTTCTTCTGTGGACTTTTATCCTTACCCAGTCCCCTGGGCTCAGATCATGGGCTGGTTTCTTTTCAAGTGTGGTGGCGTCTTCTCCAACCTGGTGAAACACAGAATGAACTGCGTCAGCCAGGCCTTTACAGTAATCCAAAATCATGTCATCAGTTATAGTCATCAGTTTGTTCACTGGTACATATGCATGCCTCATAGCACGTCCCATGATAATTTCATGTGGACTCAAACCTGTTGTTCTGTCTGGAGTAGACCTAATGGTCATCAGGACTAGAGGCAAGACATCGGGCCATTTCATTCCTGTGGCTAAGCACATTTTGCCAATTCTGTTTTTGATAGTGCCATTCATCTGCTCAACAACCCCAGAAGCCTCTGGTCTGTAAGCACAATGCAACTTCTGCTGTACACTCAATGCTTCACAAATTAGACTCATGATTTCATTATAAAAATGTCCTCCTCTGTCTGATTGAATGATTACTGGGAACCCGTACCTTGGGATGAACTCTCTTAACAGTAATTTGGCCACTGTTATCCCATCATTTCTTCTTGTCGGGTACGCCTCCACCCACCTTGAGAACAAACAGACCACCACCAGAACATACCTCAACCTGTTGACTGGGGGCATTTCAATGAAATCTATCTGCATTCTTGTGAAGGGTCCTCCCTCTCTGCCTATTGTTCCTAGGCTCACCACTGTTTTCTTTCCATGATTGAATTGTTGACATATCAGACATCTCTGACAGAGACTTTCTGCTATCAGTCTGAACTTTGGACTGTACCCTGTTTGCTTAAAGGCTCTTATCATATCATCCCTCCCCAAGTGTCCTTGGCCATGATACATTCTTACCATTGTTGACAACATGCTGTTTGGCATGACTGGTCTTCCATCCCTGTAGACCCACACATGATCCTTTTCTCTGGGTGCACAACCTGCCTTTACCCAATCCCTCATTTCATCATCTTCTGCCTCATCCTGCAGCTGTTTTACTTCCTCCCATGTCCCTACTTCATTAGTAAACATTAATGAACAAGAAGATATTTCCCGTTCTTTGCTCCTGTTAATTGAGTGATTGTTCCTTGCACAATATTGTGCTATGTCATTGGCAAACTTATTATCAACTGTTACAAAATCGTCACCATGACCATGAGCAGCACATTTTACACCTGCTAGTTCTTTGGGCAGCTGTATCGCCTCTAGCAGTTTTCCAACCACTTCAGCATTCTTTATGTGAGTTCCACTTGAGAGCAGAAAACCTCTTTGTAGCCATAGTTGGCCAAAATCATGGACAACTCCGAAGCCATACTGGCTGTCAGTCATCACAGTCACTCTCACACTTCTCCCAATCTTGTATGCCTTTGTCAGTGCCACCAGTTCTGCCACCTGAGCGGATTTAACTCCTTTCAAGGGTGATGCTTCCACAACTTCCGAGACTTTGCACACAGCATATGCAGCACTCAAGGCTCCTTCCTCTGTTCTTAGACAAGATCCATCCATAAACAACACATGATCACTTTCAGGCAGTGGCAGATCTTTTATGTCTGGCCTTGGTTTTGTGCAGTAATCAAGTACATCCAGGCAATCATGATCAACATCATTTCTCACTCCCACACATTCAGCATCAGGTAACAGTGTCGTTGTATTCACATTCACACATCTCTCTAGACTTACATTTGTTGCACCAAGAATGACTTTCTCATATTTAGTCAGCCTACTATGAGACATGAACTGTGTCCGGCTCCTTGTTAAAAGTATTGCCACATCATGAGGTACAAATACCCGTACAGGGTATCCCATTATGATTCCCTCACTTTGTTCCAAACTTTTGCAGGTAGCAGCTACTGCTTTCAGGCAACCTGGCAAACCCACAGCTACTGGGTCAAGAGTTGCTGAGAAATAGGCAATTGGCCTTCTCAGACGTCCGTTTTTCTGTATTAACACTGAAAGTGCACATCCATTTCTCTCACTACAGTACAGTTAAAATTCCTTTTCATAATCAGGGATCCCTAGGGCGGGAACTTCACAAAGTCTGTCTTTCAGCTCTCTGAATGCAGCCATTTCTTCTGGGTTTAGTTCTAATGGGTCTTTCACCTCACTTTTGGTCAATTTAATCAATTGTTTGGCAATCATGGAAAAATTACTTATCCACTGACGACAGTATCCCACCATTCCCAGGAACATTCTCACCTCTCTTTGTGTCATTGGGGCTCTCATTCCCCTAATGATTTTGATTCTGTCAATAGTCACTTTTCTCATGCCTTTCTCAATTTTGTGTCCCAGATACTGGACTTCTTTCTTACAGAACTGCAATTTTGCTGGAGATACCTTTAATCCTCCATCTGCCAAGTGATTCAGCAATGCAATGGTATCTACTTCACAAGCTTCGCGTGTTTTTGATGCCACAAGTAGATCATCAATATATTGGACCAAGACTTAATTTTCGGGCATTGTCAGACTTTCCAGAGATTTCTTTAGCAATTGATTAAATATTGAGGGGCTTTCTGTATACCCCTGTGGGATTCGGCACCATGCCAAAATCCGTTCTCCAAATCTAAAAGAAAATATTGGCTGGCTGTCATGATGCAATGGTATTGAAAAGAAAGCATGACACAAATCAATTACCGTGTACCATTCTGCATCATGAGGAATCTGATACAAAATCACTGATGGATTTGGCACAATCGGACAACATGGCACAACAATCTTGTTAATCTTTCTCAACTCTTGTACTGTTCTGAACTTTCCATTATGTTTCTTCAGTCCCATTATCGGTGAATTACATCGGCTGCTCAATATTTCTCTTAACACCCCTTGCTGGATCATTTTCTCAATTAAGGGTGTTATCCCTTCAATTATTTCAGGTGTCAATCTGTATTACGGTATGTTTGGGTAAACCACTCCCTCTTTTACAGTAATCTTTACTGGATCTACATTTCTCATCAGACCCACATCTTCTCCAGTAAAATCCCAAACTGCTGCTTTCACTGTCTGTTTCAACTCTGTGGGTAATGCATCAGGATTAAATATTGCATATGTCCCCAAAGCTTCACATTCTCTGTTATCCATGGACATTCTATATAGCACATCCTCATCAGGTGTCTCAAAGGTTATTCCATCTGGGGTACAGAAAATAGTGCAATTCATTTTGCACAGCAGATCTCTGCCTAACATGTTCACTGGACTGGTGTCACACACCACAAATCGGTGCATGTCTGAAAATGTCCCTATTCTAACCTTTACTGGTTCAGTAAGTAGTGTTTTGATCTGTGTGTTGGACACACCAACCACTTGGATCGCTTCATCCGAGAGAGGAAGATTCTTTATATCAGCTGACCTGACAGTTGATCTCGTGGCCCCAGTATCGACTAGGAAGGTGATATTTTCACCATTAATTTTTCCATCTACAAAAGGCCCTGCCTGGTCTATTTCTAGAGTCGCGCCAAGTACGCACTCCTCCTCCTCTCTTCGGCACCGTCAGAAGTCTCCCTCAGAGTCACTTCCCTCATTTTTCAGCCAGTACTGAGATACAGCGCTTGCTCGTTTTGGTTTTATTACCTGTTCTTCATCGTAGAACCCCTATTCTTTGCTGTTCTTCTGAGATCCTTTTCTCTGTGGCAAGTGTCGTTTTGGCACCTTATTCTGCTGCTTATCAGCCTTCTGCTGTTGCCGATGCTGACCACACCCCTCGCTCTGCACCTGCGAATTCAATGATGAATTATCATCGTTAGTGGACGGTGAATTCTTACACTCGGATTTCCAGTGCCCCAATTTTCCACAGTTGTGACACGGGAACTTCTTTTTGGCCTCTTCTATGTTCCCTTTCCCTTTTCCTGTACCATACTTGGGTTTATTTCCTGGGTTATTTGCCTGTTCAACCAGCTGAGCTTCCTGTCTTTCTGCAACTTTCACCTGTGCCCAAATTGCCTTTTCTTTCAGCTTTCTTTGCTTTGCCTCAATTTCATCACTGAAGTATTTTGCATGTCTCAAGATCTCATCAATCTTCTTACTCTGCCAGTCCACGGTATGCTGCCATATCATTTCACTCCTTTCAGGCCGCAAACCATACACAAATCTGTACACAAAATGACTCAGATCCTTGTCACCCAGGTGTTCATCTCCACTGAACTGCTTAAAAGCTAGTATCAGTCTTTCATAGTAAGCATGGACTGATTCTTTCAATTCCTGATGTGTTCGGTCTATTTTAACCCAATCTGTCTCCTTGGGGGGTACTTTATTTTTCAAGAAGGCCATAACCTGTTCATACTTTTTCATTACCTCCTGGTCTGGAGCTCCTGTCATTTGATCTCTCTGGTATTCCTTAGTGGGCCAGTCTATGACTATTTTACATTCTGCCCACAGGTCTGCTGGTACAATTATATCAAACAGACTATTCAGGTCAATCCATAGTACTTTTGACAGCTTTACAAATCTGTCGACTTGTCTGTATCACTCCACTGGCTTTTCCCTTAATCGAGGGAAATCATTTGTGAATGATAAAATATCCTGTCTGGTCCATGGGACATGTACGTACCCTCCTCCTGGAATCTCTCTCATGGGGTAAGCTGTTACTGCCTTCTCTTTTTCTGTCAGGGGAAATGCTGAGTAGGTTCTATCCACTCCATCCTCTCGCTTTCGATACCATCTGTCTTGCCATCTTTCTACATCTCCCCATTTCCTTAACAAGGTAATCATTTCCTTAATCTGTCCTGTTCGGCCTGCATTGTTCAGATTCTCAATATCTTTGTCTGAAAAATCCACTCGGTATGTTTTCTGTAAAGCTTTCACCTTATCCATGTCAATTCCCACCTCACTGGCTATTCCTTTCAACCTGTCGTGTATGTTCTTTGCTCTCCGTGTGATACTTTTACATAAAAAGAGAATCTCCCCTTCCTGGTAATTCTTCAGTGTATCTGTAGTTATGGTTCCTACTATCAATTCTTCCATCTCCATACGTAGCCTAGCTACATCCATTCCCTGTGACTCTTTCTCCTTTTTCTGTAATGTTTTCAGCCAGTCATTCAAATCTTCAGCAGTTATCACAGATTTTTCCACACCCCCTAGTTCTGCCACCCTTTGCGGTTCCAAAATTGATCCTCTGTTCCCTTCCATACATCCAGAATTCAAACTTGAGTTAGTCTGCACACTCATTTCCCCTCCACACACAGTATGTCTCCACTGATTTTCTCCTGTTCTCCACTGTGTTTCTCCCGCTCTCATTTCTGCCTGTTCCGGAGGTACAATCAACCTATTGCCCACTTATGGCACCGTCAAACCATTTTCACCCGTCCTCTGCTTGTCAAAGATCGGCATAACCGGGCCTATTGTCACAGGCACTGTAACAGCCTCAAGATTCTTAGTCAGCTCCCTGATTTTCTCTGTTAGTTCAGATGTAGTTCTTGCTAGTTCTCTGGTCTTTTCAATTTCAAGTTCATTCTCTCTCTCTATCTCTCTTTCTCTCTCTCTCTCTCTCTCTCTAACTCTCTTTCTCTCTCTAACTCTCTCTCTTTTTCTCTCTCTCTTTTCCTATCTCTCTCTCTCTCTCTCTCTCTTTCTCTCTTTCTCTCTCTATCTCTCTTTCTCTTTCTCTCTCTCTTTCTCTCTCTCTTTCTCTTTCTGCCAGAGAACAACCGCTTTTCAGCTCAGGGGCTGTAGCCTCTGTCTTTATAATCCGCAGGGTGTTTCTCATTGGGGTAACTGCTGTTCCTACCTCTGGTTCTCTTCTATACGGGGGTGGTCTTTTGAAAAGCATGTCCTCTAAGATATCATCATCAGACTCATTTGCCCCATATCTTCTGGTCTCTACATTATGTACTTTTTCTGTACATTTTCTTCCTCCTGATTCCTCTGCTGTTCTTACATGATATAACCCCTCGGTCATACTGGCATCTCGCCACCTTCTCATTCTGTCATGATCGGTTTCGCGATCATATTTTCTACCGAACATATATCGGTAGTTACCTCCACTTCTCTGTTTTTCTCGCTCATGTACTTCATCTTCCCATTCCACCAATGCCTCGAATTGCGTCGGCCTAGGCCGAGGCTCTAAATTCATCATTTTCTCTCGTAAATTTCTTAACACGGCCAAATTAAATGAGCCATGTTCCGGGAAAGCCAAAACCCCATCCTCTCTAGTATACTTCGCCCAGTTGTCTAACCAAATACAGGTATGATACCCATATTTGCAACCATAAAGGATGCGGGGGTTCTGGTCGGAGGAAGTAACTCTCCTTCCCTAGTTATGATATCCTTATCCTTGTCGAACCAGGTTTTAACCTTACTGAACAAGGACTTTTTCTTCTTTTCCTCAGCATGGTAATACATCTTTCTTATTTTCCACTAGCTGTTTACTCTTACTACAGCTGTACGATCTTTTGTTTAATTGCAGGGCGACTCACACCAACGCACCAATCCTGGAGCGTCTACGTCACTGACTCAGTCCGCGAATCCTAGCGCGACTCACACTAACGCACCAATCCTGGAGCGTCTACGTCACCCTGTATGTCTCCCAATCCTAGCGCGGCGTATACTAGCACACCAATCTCTGCGCTTCCTCCGTTCTAACCCACTATCCAATCACAGCGCGGTGTCCCTGACGTCAGCAGCCGCTGCAGTCGCTTCTGCTCCTGTCTCTTCCTCTTCCGTCTACCCCTCCTTTACAAGACTACTTGGTAGACTTTGTTTCAACTTCTACGAGTCTGTAAGTTACAACATACAAACATCTCCATTGTCTGCTTCGCTAGCCACAGAACAGCAAAAGACCTTTCCCACGAGAATTCTGCCTTTCCCGAGAACAGCGCTTACCTCTGCCCTACTACAGAATCGTTACTTCCGTTGATAAAGTAGCACATCCCTCTACTTTACCCTTCTAACAAGCATCAATTAACTGTTTCCCTTCGGAATGCTCCTAAGAGTTTCACAATTAACCAGAATGCCTCCTCATTCACGCACTTACACACCAGAAAATGTAGTACATTCACACAGAATTATGTCTTTCCCGAGAACAGCGAACAGTCTGTCCTACTACAGAATTATATCATACGTTAACAAAGCAGCGCTTACCTCTGCCCTGTCCTTCTAACAAGCTCCGAGAATACCTATTACTTCTCCAGCAGTAAGCTTTAACGGCAAACCTTACGGATCCCTGGGACTTAAGACCAGAGTTTCACAGATTACCTTTGCTATCATATACACTTCTCTCACACAGAAATACGTTTCTAATGGCAACACACGGCGATGCTACCTTGTCGAACCCAGACAATGCGACGCGCAACTTCAATTGTCACACGTTTTCCCCTGTCTGCATACAGGGCCAACTATCCCGCCTTTTTCCGAGAGCAACACTCCCTCTGCTCTACTACGGAACTGTCACCGACTTCCTACATCCCAGAAGCCGTTCACAATACATAGAACTCAACACGACTTCAACATATAGTGTTAGTACAAATATCAATCAATAATCAACAAGCCTATATACACGCAATTCCGCTAGATCAAGACACTAGCTAACCATCAATCTGCTACCAAGAAACTGGTGCAGATCAGAGCTTCCGAATCCCCTCTACTTCCACGGACGGAATGATTTCACAGTCACACACGCATACACACATCTCACGCTGGTGGGGCCCATTGCACCAATATTCACCCTAAATCACACTATCCGTGCCCTGTAAAGGAGAAACACCTTTCACATATGCTCTATCTAATCTGCCTGTACTTTGAGGTCAATGCAACCAGCTAGTTGCTGAAGATCTAGAGAAATACATTTCAAAGAATACACAATAAAGTCAATAAAACATGACCAGAAATAATCACCCGAGACAGGAATTCAAACAGATTGTTCATTTATCTAATATTTCAAGAAAAGCCAATTAAATGCAAATTCATTTTTCTCATAATTACCTATTCTGTCTAAATGTCAGATCCTAAGTCAGAACCGGTCCTTTGTAGAAGAATTAAAGTCTTCTGTCGTCATGTAGAGTCATCGTCCTCTCCGTCAGCATAGGGACCTCGCATCATCAGCTCGGGAAGAAGTGGCATTAGACCTCTCTAGTCTACTTACATTTATACTGAAATTTACATTCTAAAAAGTATCATTTCTTTATTCAGAACGGATGAATGGCGGAAATAATGTCATCTCGGTACTTTTTTGATATTTTACGGAAGGTTCTCACATAGATTGTCCCAACTAATGAATAGCAAAATTGAATGTTCATGACTAATTCGCAACATTCACGGATGTCTCTATTTAGTTGAATTTGTTGCAAAAATGGGTGCACTCTCAGTTAATATCAACTTTTCCGTCTTTCAGGGGCTTTTGGCTGTTGTCCCAGACTTGTCATCATTCTTATGGCTTTTCAGTTCACCGAAGGTGCAAGGTCACAGGCAGAGCGAAGCCTTTCTGTAAATTTCCAGCAACTCCAATGCAGGCTGCAGGTGGCGGCCATTTTGTGGCAGGCCACAATGGACAACTTAAAGTAAAATAAACATAAAACAGAATTACTGCATAGAAATGATTAAACAGTGTTATTCCCCTGCTAATACCCTTATGTGTGTGTATTTATCTAGCCATTTGCGACATCAGAAGCCATTAATGCATATTAATTATAAGCGCAAAACACCTTAACATCACATAAGCAACATCGTTTTCTGTCAGTTTGCTCACCAACTTAGTTCACTTGTTATTTAGCCATGCAATAGCATTCCCACATGTAATTCTCTCGTTAATAAGGTTGATTAGTCAACATTTGACAAACTTTTAATACTTTAATAATTAATCAGTAGTACTTTTAGTTATAACATTCGAAAATGAAACAGGTATTCGGTTTTAGAGTAAAAACCCTGCTCCATCACTTTGCCTTCTATCACACCCAGACCTCATGGCAAAATAAAGCTTCACAATCTTTGTGTCCATAAGGCAACCTCTGACCCCAGAATTTGCTCTTTCTCAATTCCCTGCCTTCAGTCCTTGTGACTTTGAATCCACTCACACAGCAATTGGACCCTATCCAGATTACCCCATGTTCTAGTTTATTAAATTGTGGAGGCCATAGGAATTTGCCTATTGATTAGGGCAAAGGAATGCATTGGATCCAATGTGACGGAATTGAGATTGAAAAGTGTTCATCAAAGTATTTATTTGTTTAGTAAAGTTTAATTTAACCGATATGAGGACATGTTTGTGATCTTTTTAAATATTTTGATTGATTTTGAATGGAGTAGGGCATGCTATTTGTCTTTCATTGCTCCTGACAAGTCATCTTTTGTGACAGAGGCATTCGGAAAACCAAGGAGTGGCTTGATCTTTTTGTATGCAATTTTCTTAGCTGGACTTTGACAGAACTACCAAATGGATGACATTGCAATAGCTCCTAACATCAACACTGATGTCGGCCAATAGGTCTCGTTACACTTTTTTTATAGGGTTGATGACACTTTGGTGAATGGTAGTTGATAATTTTCTTACTAAGCAAGTCCAACTTTTTGTGACATCACTCTTATGAGTCAACATTGAAGTGGATTCAAGAATTAATAAAGGTATTGGAAACCGGGAGGATCAATTTAAATTGCTTTGCCAGACAAAGATGAGAATGAGAATTTTCTCTTTGTAGAGTATTGGTTGGGAGGAATAATAGTATATTCTGGGAGAAATGATAGTACACACTGTGAGGAATGGTAGTACACAATGGGAGGAATGACAGGTTATCTAGGTTGACTTAAGATTTGCACTTAGCATTTGCACTGTCAATATGTAAGTCCCGGCGAAAGATATTTTTGTGAGATATAAATTGCTTTTAGGTAACAGTCTTAGTAACCCTGGGTGTAAAACTCCGCTCCCCTCGCGGAGTTTGCGGTGTTTTGGTAACTCTGCATTCCGCGTAGAATATGGAGTTGCTGAAAAACTCAGCACTCCGCAAAGTAGCAGATTCTTTTTTGTGTTTGTGTGCTGGAAATTAGTTTTCCCTTCGGGAGCAAATTCCTGGGTGCCTGTGATAGCCGTTGAGATTTCCCGAGCTGTTCCTGAGTGCCACGAGATTTGCTGGGTGGCTGCATCATCCCGCGAGAGTTTGCGATCACGAACACGTCATTCGAGCACGCCATCAGACTTCTGGTGGAAGTTTTGTGACCAACGCGATCCCGAACTCGCAGAATCTACTGGGACTGCAATCTAGAGAAGGTTCTCATCCGGGGCAGCATGAAAACCTTCTCTAAATTATGATTTGGATTAAAATAACTCCTCAAATTGACATTTGGCTGTACTTTTTTGCACAAGGAGTCCTTTTTCTTTTTTTACTTTTTTTTCAAGAGGAAGGAAGTGCCCCAGAGTCTCCAACTTCCTATTCCTGTCCAGGAGGCTCCTCCTAGTGCTTTGTCCATCTCCTGGTCACTTTTCATTTGGATATGGAGCTGTAAGGATCACTCTTTGTGTCTGCTGCATCATATATCTTTGGATTTGAGGACTTCAAATTTGAGATTCCAAAAGTAAGTTGGAAAATTGGGCTTGTTTGTTTGATTGGGGCCATGCACCTAGATTTATTTGTACTTTTCATCATTTTTAAAAAATGTATTGTGGTATTTTTTCACATTGCACAGTTCACTGCATTTTTCTCCATGTTTTGAAAACAATTTGCAATATTTATTTAATTCACTATGTAGTAGCCCAGTAGTCTACCCAAAAATAAAAAAGTAGGTCTCAGCCATTAGGCCCAGACCTACTCATGGTAGGTGCTTCAAACAACAGCTTCTGTGATGTCTGTTGAATGTAATGTTCACTCACATCATTTTGGCCATCGATGGCATTGGATTAAAAACACAAAATGTGCTTTTTGTGGTCTGTCACCTTTTATCTTTCATGTGTGTTAAATTAAATGCCTTTGTTGGATGTGTGTGGCTGTACCTTGCAAACCTTTTTAGCCTAGGAGATTTTGTTTTTGGCATTGTTGCATTAAAGATGTGTTGTTTAGCATGCCTCCATTGTCTGGCCAATGTGTGAGTGTGTTTGTAATAGTGTGCCATCATTTGCCTTGGCTGAGCCTCCCCATGTGGCCTGGGACCATTTTGTAAAGTCTGTGTCCTTATAGGCCTGCTGAAGTTCATTGTTTTCCCAGGCCTCCCGATTGTTGTTGTTGTTGTTGTTGTTGTGACTTGTCCATTTTGTGGAGGCAGTTAGTGTGCTTTTGCCATAAGCCTGCATGTCTTTCCTTTGTTCCTCTTGGCTTATTATTGCATGTTGGTGTGGCCTGGCCATGTGGCTGGCGGCCAATTTGTGAAGGCAGCCATTGTGCTTCTGCCAAAGACCTGCATGCCTTCTTTGTGGTGGCCATGTCTTCTTGCTGGTTGTTATTTTGCATGCCATTTTTTCTTCTTTTACCTAGCAAACAATGTAGCACACTGTTCACTACATTTTCTCCATCACCCTTATGCATCAAGCCAAAATCCAGTCGGTAAAATACCGATTCCTTATTAGCTCCCGGTATTAAGTAAAAAATACCCAATCCCAATGCATCAACCCAAAAGCAGAAATCGGTATTTAAGGAATCCTTAAATAGCGATCCTTTAAATAGGGATTCCTTAAATACCGATTCCTTAAATAGCGATTGCATTTAAGGAATCCCAAAGTGAGATTCCTTAAATGCAATGCATCAAAGTTAAAAAATTAGCGATTTCGCTAATAAGGGGAGCAAATTACCATGAAGATGAACTGCATGGTAATTTGCAAAAACTTTGAAAAATGCACTTTTGTGCATTTTTCAAAGTGTCATGTTGCGCACACACATGCCCTTAGAGCATGTGTGTGTGCAACATATGTGCACATATCATTTTCAGGGGTGCAACAGGGTGTCCTTTTGACACCCTGGCACCCTTGAAAGTGCTCCAGCTATTAGCGATTCGGTAATACCGAATCGCTAATACAGAATGGCTTTACATTCATTCCTATGGGCCTCCAAGCCCATAGGAATGAATGGGTAGGTATTCCTTATTACCGATTCGGTATTACCGATTCGGTAATAAGGAATGTTAAGGAATCGCTATTTGAATAGCGATTCCTACATGCATAGCCTTTTGCTATTCCTTATTAGCGATTCCTTATTTTTCGCTAATAAGGAATCGCAAATGCTAATGTTGATGCATATGCCCCCATGTTTTTAATACATTTGCAATTTTGATTTGAATTGATTCACTATGTGGCCTAGTCTGCCAATGGGTTTTTCAATCACTAGGCCCAGAGCTACTCATGGGTGCATGAAACAGTTGTGTCTGTGGTGTCTGTTGAATTTAAACAGCATTTTGGCCGTGGATGGCATTGGAATAAAAATACAAAAATTAGTTTTTTGGGTGGTATTTCACCAAGTTTTTTTCATGTGTGTTGTTAAATTAAATGTCCTTGTTGGATGTGTGTGGTTGTAACTTGCAAATCTTTTAGCCCTGTGGATTGTTATTTTTGGCATTGTTGTATTAAAGATGCATTGTTTAGCATGCCTCCTTTCTCTAGCCAGTATGTGAATGTGTTTGTAATAGTAGGCAATAATTTGCCTTGGCTGAGCCTTCCCATGTGGCCAGGGGCCCTTTTGTAAAGTCTTTGTCCATACTAGTCCATACTCCATATAGGGCTGCTTGAGTTCATTGTTTTTGATTCCCAGGCCTACTGCTTGTTGTTGTTGTGTGACCATGTCTCTGGCGGCCATTTTGTGGAAGTAGTTAGTGTGCTTTTGCCATATAGGCATGCATGTCTATCTTCCCTTTGTTTCCCTTGGCTTATTGCTTCCATTGTTGTCATTTGTCAGCTCCCTGAGTGCGGCATCCCACATGATGCACAATGCCAAACCGTTACATTTGAATTATTGTTGTTCTTCTTTCCGAACATTCCTGAGTGTAGTGTACACAGTACGCCATGAAAGCCTTTGTTGTTGTCAAAGTCTCACAAATGGTTACACTCTATTATTAATTGCACTAACAAGTGTGACCACACACACTAAATTATATTATATTTGTTTGTACTAGTAATTGAATCACAACAATGCCACGTTTCACTGATGTTCTTCTTGCTTCTTTGCTTTAAGGTGCTCAAATGAGAAGGAGATAACGTCACCCATTGTACTGCGAGACAGAAGGCCTGTACCCTGCGCACGACATGTGACCACAGACATACATCTCTTTAACTTGTGCCACTGCATGCTAACTGATATCTTCAAGATGGCCCCAAAGAAAGGTACCAGGTCCGGTACCAAGAAAGTTGCCAGTGAGAAGAAGAAGGCACTGCCACTTACCACCACCGGTATGTTGCCCAAGACCTTTTTTGGGAAACTAAAAAGTGCAGCAGCAGTGTCTGGGGAGCAAGCTGGGAGCTTCAGCCATACATCAGTGGACCCACCCCACCAGCCTAGGCCCAAGCCCATGTCTGTTGCAGAGGCTGCCAGTCTAATCACGACAACACCAAAAAGCAGTGATGTTGAAATTGACTTATTTTTATCGCAAAGTAGTACCCAATCAATGCAGGAAACACAGATAAGTGGGCAACAACAGCCACAACCACCCCCAATAATAGTTGTTCCTCTCGAAGTAGGGGCAGTTCAGGAGGTCGAGCTTCCTGCTGAGGAAGAAGAAGAGTAAGTCACTCTTTCAGAAGTTCCCTTGTCTTCCAGAACCCCGGCAAGGAAAAGGCGGGTTAGTCCATTAACTTCTTCTGCAAAACCTCCTTCTGATGATCTAGACGCCACTTTAAACCCACCTCAGTCTGAGGGTGAGACATGCCACACAAGGCTAGGGAAAATAAAGGTTCCAGAAAGCCTTTGAATTAAGTGGGTAGATGTCGAAGAGGAGGATGATGATGAAAAGCCAGTCATCATGGACATTAGCCCCGCACCACTGAAGCCCGACATTACCCCATCCCAAATTGCTGTGAGGCATTTGGTACAGATACCATATACACAGATATCACCAACACCACCTACAGCTGCCATATTTACAAAGTCCCAGCAGCGACCTACATCCACCACAACAACCACCTCAGTAGATGTAGGTACTGCAGAGAGTCAAACGTCACACCCACCTACCAGTTCATCTGAGATTGCAAGTGGCACCAGCAATGTCAGAAAGTTTGAGACTTGTTTTTGGTTAGCAGGAAGGAGGTGAACATAGCTCTATGCTCCATTTGTGGAGTGGATGTTAGTCGGGGTAAGCTTTGTACAAACTATGGAACCTGAGGCCAAACAACCCATCTCAGAAAACACCACTTGATCCAGTGGGAGGAGCATTTTAGTAGCCAAAAAACTGCAAGTGTTGTTGGTGGAGGGGATGAACAAGATCTGTTCATGGTGGAAGGTGAACAAGTGGGAGACATTTTCTCAGGTACACAAAGCAGCCTGTCCCCAACAGTGCAGTGGTACCTCCCACATCCTCATCAGCAACATCGAAATGGCACAAGTCAGGCTGAGACACCAAGGGTTCTACGCCAAGAGAGTACCGCAACGAGAAAATGCACACTGAGCCTAACAATATCTGGACTCAAGAAGCCACCTTCATCAGTGGCACCAGATGATAAAAAAATCGAGGCTGCCATTCTCAGCATGTTTAGGTCAGAGGGACAGTACGAACGCAACCACCCAACGGCATGTTTGTACAACGCAAAGCTGGCTAAAATGTTAGCGCTGAAGCTCCTCCCTATTTCTTTTGTGGAAGGGGTGGGTTTTCTTAAATTTGTGGCAGCCAGTTGACCGAAATGGAAGGTTCCCAGCCAGTCCTATTTTGGCAGAGTTGCTGTTCCAGCACTACATCACGACGTGCCGGAATTGCTTGGACAAGCTTTGCAGCAGAGTGCTGTTCACACTATCCACCTGACAACAGACATGTGGACCAGTTGCCAAGCCACTATTTACATGTGCATCACTGCACACTGGTTCTCTTTTGTTGGGGTTAGAGCCAAGATATCTGCAGGTGTTGACACGGCTGACATTTTAAATCGCACTCGGAAGCATGCTACAGGAGCCATGTTCGCCATGGAGAAATCCCATACTGCTGCAAACATTTTGGAAGACTTAACACTAATGTCTTTGAATGACTGCGACCAAGAGGGCTTAACATTGGTTCTGTTGTCATGGACAATGGCAGTCACATAATTGAGGCCATGGCCGATGGTGGCTATATTAGGGTCCTGTGTTTGGCGCACTGCATTAACATCATTGTTCAAGACTTTAGGAAAAAAGAAGATAGAGTCAGCAACTTTCTAACCACCTGCAGAAGAATCTGCACACTTTACAGCAATTTTTTAAAGCACGGAAGCATCTGAGGATCATTCAACGTGATAATAAAATGCCAGTTAAAGCACTCATCCAGGACATACCAACATGTTGGAACTCAACATGTTACATGCTTGAACGTCTGTTTGAGCAGTACAGACCAATCAATGAATATGTCATGCAAAGAGGGGAGGCTACTATTAAAAGCATGATCATTGATATGGACCAATGGGGCCTAGTTAAATGCCTGACAGAGATGCTGCTTCCTTTCGAGGTCTTCACACGTGAAATCAGCAAGAAAGACTGTACCATGTGCCAAGCTATCCCATTGTTGCACATGCTACTGGAACAGCTAAAGGAGGTGCCTGCAATGTACGCAGGTGTGGAAGGAAAAAAAGCATATGAGTTGTTGGAGAGCTTAATCCTTTGCTGAAAATACAAGGGTGCAAGAGGCATTGTGTCATCCAACCATTACATTTGTCACAATTCTTGATTCACGTTACAAACCATTACTGGACACTTTCATTTAATTTTCAGACAGGGACGTTCCTAATAACAAAACTTCGATAGCTGTGCAAGCCAGTCAGTTAGAAAAAGAACACCCGGGAATTAGAGGACTGCTTCTACAGGGCACAACAAGTACTGCAGGCCAGCCTTTAAGTTCAACTTCAGAGCCTGACGGAAATGCGATTGGCTCACAGCAGCCAAAACCACCAACAACTCCAAGAACAACATCAAGAACAGGAGCATCAGCGCCAGAATCGGCACAGGAATGGTTTCTGCAGTCAGGGCTTAAGTCCAGTGATAAGGCAAAGGCAAAAGTGGCCGAGCAAAGTGGAGCACCCATGCCCATTGAGTGGATGGTCCAGGCCTATGTGGATGACCCACCAGAGGTATACTTTGATCCAAACCCATTGCTGTATTGGTATAGAAAAGGTGCCAATGGTCAGTGTTCAGCAGGCTGGCGATAAACTATCTGACTTGCCCATAGCAAGTGTCTCTGCTGAGCGAGTTTCAGTGCTGCTGGTGCCATTCTGAAAGTGAGAAGGACCAGTCTCTCACCCCAAAACGTGGGGAGATTAACCATGATCAAAATGAATCAGCACTTTATGGCACCAATTACACCATACCTGAAGTAGCACAGAAGGAAGATGATGACGCAGACTCAGGTAATTGAATTAGTGTCTTAGGTGAATTACTTCTGGGCGAGCCACCAGAGTTTGGGGATGAGCTCTACTTCCCTGACAAAAAGGTTTTGGCTGCTCTAGTTACTTTCTTACTTTCTTTCTTTGACTTCCACAAAAAAACAAAAAAAAAATGTAGCAAAGGAACATTATTTACCTTATCCTTTCTATGTGTCTGTCTCTGGTTCACAAATCCATCCCAACCGCCAAACTGTTTTATTGCTGGATTGGAGTTGCAACTGTGTGCACTGTGCAGTCAGTGAAGAAGTAAGTCATGACTCCAGAGTCCAGACTCACCCAAAAGCTATTTCCCTCAAGCCAGACATTGGATGGAAAATAACAACAAACAAATGTGTGCCTGCTGCCTCCAATCCTGGGCCCTGATTATCTATCTATCCTTACCTAGCCTAGAGGGACTGCCCCTAAAGAACTGGTAAATGAAGGCATGCATTGCACGCTGAGTTATTATTCTTTGTTGTGAATGATGTCTACTATTCTTATTCTACACACAGAAAAGTGACTCCACTCACTCAAGTTAGTCTTTCCATTCTTGCTATTCAAAAACGAAATTGTACTACTAAGGGTTGATCCTTTGCATTTGTTTAGTCGGGACGAGTCTGGATTCACTCTGTACACTGTTGGTACGGAGTTGTACGCCGTACTTGTAGACAGAGTGAGGAGGATCAGAGATGATGGAATAACTCAGGGCATGGGCGTGAACATGACTACTTCGAGGAATGCCACCAGAAGAAGGTGGAAGTTTTCAAATTCACTGAAAACAACCGATTTGGATGATGATGATGACTTTGAAGTGGCCTAAAGCTAAACAACAACCTAAATGTCTCTGTAGTGGTGGAATTGATGAAGATTGTGGTGTGACTGACAGCGGTGCTTTGATTTAATTTTTACTGCATTTGAAAAATGCTATGTTGCTGTGTGTGTGTGTGTGTGTGTGTGTGTGTGTGTGTGTGTGTGCGTGGGTTTGTGTTACTATCCTTGTGGGGACTTGGGTGTGATAACACACTCACGCTGTGGGGACTTGAGTGCACTGTGGGGACTTGAACCCAGGTCCCCACAAGGCAATGTCTTCTAAATGATAAAAAAATGGCTTCAGGAACATCTGTGTCAATTTTTACAACTTTGAAAAAAATTGCCTTGTGGGGACCTGTGTTACATCAAGTGTGTTTATATTTGTGCTCAGCTCTGCCCCCGTAGACAGGTGATGGTACTGCAGTCTTAAACACACTTTGCATTTAAACACACTTTGCTCACCAGAATCTCATGCTAGCAGCACAAAGGACAGATATTTCAAAGGGAAAGCTGCATAGTCCTGTAATTATTCAAATATTTTCATGGAAATGAACCTTTCTATTTATGAAAATAAATTTTTTATTTGCATGAAGGTATTTAATTTAGACTTTTTGTGTCTGAAAATAGTTTGTGGTATTATAAATATTGCTAAAAGCAATTAGGGTCCCTTTTCTAAACCCAAAATACTTCACGTTTGCCTTTTGATCCGTATCTGCAATTAAAGAATGATGGTGCACTGCACTGAAATCGGATATAAACTGATCTGATTGTTTTTTGCAAATAACCTTGCGGCATTAATGCCTATTGTTACATTTCAATGTGTGTATCAGGAATTCTGAGTTTTTATGTAGCTTTGCCTTTGTTCACATACTAATATGCACTTCTTTTCGATGGCTAGCTGTGTGAGTGACTAGAGCGGTTTTGTGCTGTGGGCTACGTTCTTGCAGACAGTGAACGGAAGCAATGTTATGCCCGCAGCACGGGAAAGTATATTTTTAACAGACGAGGGATGTTCTTATAAAATTAGTAAACTTATTAAAAGAATTTTTGAATATCACAATAATATTTATTTTGAGTGATTTAAAGAGCAGAACAATATGTAGAGAGGAGAGCGAGCACCAGAAATTTTTGACATGGGACAATGTGGGATGCGCAAATTGCCATTGTGCCAAGTTGTTTGATACCTTTGCAGTAGGTCAGAGCACCCGAGCATCTTTTTTAGGACTACAGAGTTAAACAGAATCTTTGAATTTCTGCCTTTACATTTATTATGTTAGAATTGTAACAATTATGGAAATCTTTTGTAGGAACTGATTTGATTACGTGCACTTAAACAAAATTTGATTACATGATGTTGATTGACTGAGTATACCACATGTATGTTCAGCCAGACTTAAAAAATGCACTGCTTTGTCATGATGACATATTCATACACCGACACCAAGCCATAGCCATAGCCACACTTTGCATTTAAACACACTTTGCTCATCAGAAACACATATTAGCAGCAGAAAAGACAGACATTTCAAAGTAAAAGCACTATGTTTATCAAAGTATTTTTCATTCAAATGTACCTTTTCTCTGTTTATTAAAAAAACCCTTTATTGACAAGAAGCTTTTGAACTTTGACATTTTGGGTCTATATATTGTTAGTGGTTTTATAACATTGCTAAAAGCAATTTTGGTCAGTTTTGTAATCCAGAATACTTCACTGTTGCCATTGTATCCTTATTTACAATTAAAGAATGATGGTGCAATAGACTGCAATACAAATAAACTGATTTTATTGTTTTTGGCAAGTAACTTAGAGGCATCAGTGCCTATTGTTACATTTTAATGCTAGTACGTACCAGAAATACAAACTCTTTCTATTGCTTTGCCTTTGTTTAAATATTAATAAGCAACGTGGAATAAGTTATTTTAGATGATGGCTAGATGAGTGAGAGACTAGCGGTATTTTGCGGTAATGGCTACGTTCTCACAGGTAGCGAACTGAAGCAACGTTATACCCACAGCATGGGGAAGTTTATTTTTAACAGAAAAGGAAAGTTCTTATACTGATAGTAAACTGCTTAGACGATATATTCAGATATTGCCATTATATGTAATTATAATTTAAAACATTTGAACGGCTTAATGTAAAAACAGTTCCTAAAGTTATCCAAGTTAACACAGTTTGTTGACATTCCCAAGTGTCGTTGAAGAGCAATCATAACAAGCATTGACAAAGGCATAAGGTCTCACGTATACAAGAGCTATTGGCTCTGCCAATGTGTGTTTAGCCATTTTCTACACCAGCATACTCCAAAGTGGAGTAAAGTGTGGTAGAATGAAGAGGCGTAGAGTGGTGTGGCATGAAGTAGCATAGAGTAATGTGGAGAGGTTTAGAGTCGAGTGTTGAGTGTTTTGGAGTGGCATAGAGAGGAGTTGTGTACTGGAGTAGAATAGAGTGGAATGTCATGGAATGTTGCGGAGTGTTGTAGAGTAGAGTGCAGTAGAGTGGAGTGGTACGGAGGGGAGGAGAGTGGAGTGGAGTGGAGGGTTGGGGAGTAACAGAGAGGGAGATGAGTGTCGTGGAATAAAGTGGTGTAGAATGGAGGAGTATAGACTGGAGAGTTCTGGAGTGGCATTGAGGGGAGAAGAGTGTTGTGGAGTGTCGTAGAGTGGAGTGTTTTGGAGTAAAGTAGAATGGAGTGGAGCGGGGCAGAGTGGAGTGAAGTATTGTAGAGTGGAGTAATGTGTTGTAGAGAGGAATAGAATGGAGTAGAGTGTTCAAAAGTGGAGCAGAGTGGAGTAAAGTGTGGTAGAATGGAGCAGAATAGATTAAAGTGGAGCAAAGTATTGTAGAGTGGAGTAAAGTTTTGTAGAGTGGAGTAAAGTGTCAAAGTGGAGTAGAGTGGAGCCGATGGAGCAGAGTGGAGTAAAGTGTTGTATAGAGGAGTAGAATGGAGTATAGTGTTGTACAGTAGAGCGGAGTGGAGCAAAGTGTTGTAGAGTGGAAAGTGTTATAGAGTGGAGCAAAGTGTTGTAGATGGAGCAACGTGTTGTAGAGTGGAGCAAAGGGTCATAGAGTGGAGAACAGTGGAGCAATGTAAAGTAGTGAGGATTGCAGTGGTGTAGAGTGGAGTAATGCGTCGTAGAGTAGAGAAGAGTGGATTAAAGTGTCATAGAGTGGAGCAATGTAGAGCAGAGTGGACTAAAGTGTTGTAGAGAGGTGTAAAGTGCCATAGAGTGAAACGGAGTAGAGTAAAGTGGAGTAAAGCATTGTACAGTGGAGTAGAGTCGAGTTAAGTGGCATAGAGTGGAGTAAAGTATCAGAGTGGAGTGAAGTGCTATAGAGTTGAGCAAAGTATTGTGGAGTGGAGTAAAGTGTTGTGTGTTGTAGAGTGGAGCAGAGTAGAGTAGAATGGAATAAAGTGTTGTTGAGTGGAGCAGAGTGGAGTAAAGTTCCATAGAGTGTAGTGAAGTGTCAGAGTGAAGTGGAGTAGAGTAAGTGTTGTAGAGTGAAACACGGTAGAGTAAAGTGGCGTAGACGGGAGTAAAGTGTTGTAGAGAGAAGAAGAGTGGAGTAAAGTGTCATGGAGTCGGGTAATGTGTTGTAGAGTGGAGTAAAGTGTTGTGTGTTCTAGAGTGGAGCACAGTAGAGTTTTGTGGAGTAAAGTTCCATAGAGAGTAGTGAAGTGCCATAGAGAAGTGGAGTAGAGTAAGTTTTGTAGAGTGGAACAGAGTGGAACAAAGTGTCATAGAGTGGAGCAGAGTGAAGTGAAGCAGAGTTGAGTAGAGTGGTTTAAAGTGTTGTAGAGTGAAGTAAAGTGTTAGAGTGTGGAGTAGAGTGGAGTAAAGTGCCACAGAGTGTAGACAAGTGTCGTAAAGTAAAGTGCTGTAAAGTGTTGTAGAATGAAGTAAAGTGCAGTAGAGTGGAGAAAAGTGTCATAGAGTGGAGAAGAATGAAGCAAAGTGTTGTAGTGCGAAGCAGAGCGGAGTAAAGTTTCGTAGAGTGAAGCAGAGTGGAGAAAAGTGCTGCAGAGTGAAGTAGAGTGGGGTAAAGTGTCAGAGAGTGGTGTAAAGTGTCAAGAGGGGAGTAGAGTAAAGTGTAATCATCAATGGTGTATGTATTTTAATATATTTGATATGGCAAATGCTGATAACAATAAATAAATAATAACAAAAGTCAATCACAATACATAAATAATAACAGCAATAACAACAGTCAACCAGTGATATAAAAAGCCAGCCAGTCAGAGAGACAGTAAAGAGGTTATGCTCCAGGAGAGAGACACACACAATATTGAAAAGCTGTAACATGGAAAGCCATTGAATAAGAAGCAAGTAAATAAGAGTGACAATGGAACCAACCACTGGTAAGCAATAGACTGGTTATAAGCCAAGGTAAGCCCTTGGTAAGACCACAATAGGTGGTTTGCAAACAGACAGCTGAGCTGTCTAGTAGACTTGATGTACAAATTGTAACACTTCCATTATTTGGTGTAGTTACAGCTAGAGTAATGACAATGGTTAAAATTAAAGTAACACCACAACTTCAAAATCAGGGCTGGCCATTGTATCAACACCAAGAGTTGCTAGAGAGAACCTTTCTTTCCTAAATGGTATAGACACAACATATTATGAGATTTCTGGGCTTCATAGGTTTTCATCAAAGAGCCTCTGAAAGAACTAAGAACATTTGAGAACCTACAAAATATTTAAAAAGTTTTAAGTTCTCTAAGGTAGACTTTAACTCCCTCCTTCTGCCAAAGCACAGTCTAGCTGACGAGTTAGGCCGGAGCAATATGGGATACAGAACCCATCTCTTCATAACACAGACTCAAGAATTCTGATTCTTAGAAATCCCAAAGGCTTCAAGTCCTGCTATATGCTGTGAAGAAGTACTGAGCAATATCATTATCTTTAGAAGACAGAGGGGCATTAGAAGTTTTACCTTGGGGTTGCTAAACTGAAGAAAGTACATTCCTTCCTGTATCTGGGAAGAACACTATACTCCTTTCTACAATAATGATTGCGTTGAAACCACCGTAGGGCCTGCCCCCTCTTCATAAATTGGTGGTATTGAAAGCTGCATTTTCTGGTAGGTTTCACCTATGCTGCTACTAGGTTTCCCATTTACTCTTTATTCCCTGCTTATTTATGGAACCTACATATTCCTAATTCTGTCATGATTTTTGAAAGCTGCTTTAGTGGCACCTGCACTATTTGGGGGTTCATTAGACATGTTTCTGGTAGTTTTGGAAGGTGTTTATTTCTGAGGGTGTATCCCTGAGATCTAGGTGGACTCCATAAACTCAAAACTCCCTGATGGTTTGGAAGTCAAGTCTTCCAGCGGTTTCCTGTTACTAATTCTTGATGGCCCATAGACAACTAAATAATCAGTTCCATGGTTGTTTACGGAAACTACATCTTTCACTGGATTGCACCCATGCTGCTTCTATGGAAACTTCATAGACTTAATTCTGTGATGATTTTGCACCTCCACCACTTGGGAGGTAATTAGACATTTTTTCTGGTGATTTTGGAAGGAGTATTTTTCTGTTTGTGCATTGCTGCAACTCCATAGACCTATAACTCTGGGGTAGTTTGGAAGCTAAGTCTTCCAGCAAATTTCCTGTCACTATTACAGATAGAAAACTAAATAGTCTGTGTTTCTGTAAGCCAAGTGTACCCTGCTGGTTTGAAACTGCAGCCTCCAGGGGGTTACACCCATAAACTCTTAATTCCCTGAGATTTGAATGCTGAGTCTTCCTCTGCATTTCAAAAAATGTTGCTTCTTCATCAGGAGTCTCCAAGCTTTCTGTAATGAGAGCTACTTCTGAGTACTGAAAATAATCCTGAGCTACCATCACATTTTATAGCTGTTACAATAGTGACCACATCTGAGTTGACATTTTTAGTGAGCATCCTATTCACATTAGTGACCACCCCCAATCATCAGGAGAGGGGACATTAGTGTCAAAAAGTGTTTCATCTAAGTGAAATTCCACCACATGTCCAATGAAATAACAGCTATAGCAGCCTTCTAGAAAAAAGGTAATAAAAGCTCTAATGGGTCTTCCTCAGACAGCTACCTTTATCATTCAAATATCAACTTTCAATACGTTATGAAAACACAATTATTTTGCCCTCAAACATAAGCATATCAGTTTGGGTCAATTCCTTTTTTCTAGCAAATAAATGCTTTCAACTTGGGATATACAAACTCAAATATCAAAGGAAAAATGTATTTTTCTGAAAAGACACAATCCTTGCCTCAAAATTGTAGCATACTTTATAAAATCAGCCTTTCATTTCCTTTAGTTACTCAAATGTACAAACCCCTTGCATGAACAGATTCTGCCTTAGGTGCCCAGGTACTGCCATTACATCTCAGTGATATCCAGCACAATGACAAGGATTCTCAAAATATAGCACTGTGCAATAATGCAGTGGCTGGCCAAGTAGACACAAAATATATTGATTGTAGCCATTATGATGCCGGGGGACAACCACAATGCCAGGGTTGGCCACAATTGGGGAGGCACCAACTGAATTCTGATTTCCATTTCAGACAATGTGAAGACCGCCATGGACAGGACCGGAGTTGCTGAATTCTCACTGCTGGTTCTAACCGCTTCTTTTGACACAGGAAACCACCACTCCCTCATAGTAAGCTTAGACGAACTTAGCTTCTGACTGCTTCTCCTCCTACCTTTCCATTAAACCCAGCATAATCTTGCTGCTCAATTCACATCACCAAATGTCAACATTAATGATGCTGTTCCTTAAAGCTCACTCATCACAATATTGCCCTTTAATGCCTACCTGAGACCACTACCTAAATTCCTCAATATCCTCAACCTAACATGCTACAAGTGCACTGACCCCATGAAGGTCATCTTAAAGTTGAAACAACAGAGGGACCTGGAAACATCAGGACAAGACCACTGACTTAAGTCAATACCAATGAATACTGAGTATTCACCTTAAACTAAACTGGTCTAAAACAGAGATTCTATCCTCACATAAAGCAATTGGTAGAACTACTGGCTTACGAGCATTTAAAATCAGGAATTTAGTGCAACACCACCCATATTGACAAAAGTGAGAAACCTTGGAGTGACTATCAATTGTAGCCTTTCCCATGTTCCCTAAATGAACCAAATCACAATAAATGCTTAATACACCATGCAAACTCTATTATGAAGTTTTCTGCATTCCACATTTATCTCACATGCACCTGGCGGCTATTCCACTTGCCCTTTCTCCTCTTGATGATGCAAAGACACTAGTCCGGGGCCTTGTTCTGTCTGCTCTGAAGACTGTAATGAATCCATCTACATGACCACATCCACCCTGTCCTCCAGCGCTCTGTTGACTTCCAATTGCCAGATGCTCTGCCTTTAAGACTTAACTTCATTACCTACAGAGCCATCTATAGGAAAAGCCACTCAGAAATTAGAGCGACCAGGGGAATCAAAAACACAACATCCGATTGCTCGTAATTCCTCATGCCACAGAGTTTCAAGGGGGACTGCCCCTGCTTTCAGCAGGCAAAGTCACTGGGGGGAAACTCCAGGTCTTTGGAGGTATTGCAGAACCCAAATTTCTGATGCCGAATGGTAACTTTAATTGTAGTTCCCATCGGAAATAATGAGGCTACTCATAGTGAGTGTTTCATTTCATTTCACTGTCCTTTCTCTCCTTTTGCTTCAGTACATGCCAAGGCACAGCAATGGTTCTCATGCATGACATTGAAAAACTATTCAACTAAGCCACTTGACACCCACACTTCCATGAAGTAGCATAATACCCCTCTTAAAATGCACCTTGCTGCCTCATAAGTGGGTTGAAATACTTTATAAATGCAACTGCAACACATTACCAAAAACAGCCAATACACACTAAGAAGCTAACAAAATTCTTATGCAGCCCATAAATATGCCATATACTCAACTATCACAGTGCTTCTTTTAATAGCACTCACCTTTTTCAAGTCCCTCAGCACTTCCTCTATTGATTCTGTTGGCTTTCAACAAGGTGAGCATGGAGTGAGGATTGAAGTGACTCTCCTGTGTGTGGGTCTGCAAGTGTCAGGCACTGCCACACTTGATTTTGATACGATTGTCAGAATGGTGTTGGATAGTAGTGAACTGCCAGGCATTGATGATTGACCAAAGAGCTGGAAATGCTGGGTCAAGAAACCTTCAGGCCAGGTAGCTATTGACGGAGTAACATAGCGACCAGCAATTGTGGGTCACCATTCACCTTTACTGAGGAGGAGCAGGGCCTCCGGCATGATTCCAGGACCTAACATAGCAGTACCTCTCTGGGTGTTTCCCACTGCCTGTGGGAGGAGGCAAAACTGAGGCGGTCCAATGCAGGGAGAACCTTCACCTAAATATGGTGGTAGTTCCTGGTGATCAGTGCTGATGGCCCTTGGTGGAAAAGGCAGAGCTGAAGACTTGGAGGCAGCTCAGGTCCCATAAGTGAGAACCTATGGGTCAAGGTTGCTCTCATCTTTGGAGTCTTTGCCATCCTGAGGGAGGCAGCAGTCATGCCTGCAGGCACACATAAGAAATCTGCTGATTGGGAAAGGCAGCCCCTGAACACTGACACAGCATGGAAGATAGTGATGAGAAAGGAGACAGTCAAGTCTTTATTGGTGCCCATATACAGGTAGCATAAGACTGTCATGAAGCAAGCTATGACTAAGGTACATCCTCTCACAAGAAGATAAGGGGGGACTTTCCTGCTGCTTATAGTGACAGAGTATAGGGCCCATGGCTGACCGGTCATCAACAACTGTGTCAGCCGAGGAATGGCTGGGGAGAGTGAGGCAGGGTGGTGGGTGCTTAAAAGGTCATGCAAGAGTCCTTTAAGGATTTGACTGGGGTTGACACACAAGTCTTGGGTTTTGCTGAGTAGGGCAAAGTTGGGAAAGTACATTTTGTGCCTGCTACAAAAGTTACATGGAGAGTTAAGCTTGCAATTAGGGAGGAGTTTGTGTTAGAAATTAATGTGGTTGAATTATTTCCACAAGTACACAATTTGAGATGTAACAGAGAAGTACTGCAACTTAGATAGGAGAAAGAGCTCAAATCAGCAAGGGACTGCTGGATTAAGAAATTAGTGTAATCTCCTTTGATGTATGAGTGTTTTAATGCCCGCAGAGCCTAATGACACTTTCAATGTAAGAAAATATTTGGGAGCCACAAGTCAAACAGTAAAATATAATTGTTATGTAACTGATTTGTTTTGTTTCGTATCCCCAATGGCCTGCGAGTGAAATGTCTTTCTTTGTCATAGATACTGGCTTTTGCCTCTAATGGACATTAGTTTCAGACAAAGGAGACAGTGACCCCAGCCTACTCTTGCTTCGAATGGGATAATTTGAGAGTTTATTGTAACAAAAGTACATTGGGGCAGATTTACAGGCCCCTTGCGACACTTTTGTGCTGGCGTTGCGTCACTTTTGTGATGCAGCGGTGGTGTAAAAAATGCGGCCACTTTACAATGTGACGCATCTAGGGAGATGCATCCCGTTGTAAAGCCCTGCGTCACATTATACCTGCGTCAGGTATAATGAATGAAGGGTGGGCGTTCCCACGCAGGAAAACCTTGTAAAAGTGACGCAGGGAAATCTACAAGATTTCACAGCGTCACTTCTAGGACGCCACTGCGTCAAAACCTTACACCTGCTAGTGGAAATATTCCTCAAAATTCATTGCTGGAGTTGCATCGTGCTTGCGACACGACTCCAGCAATGCGTGAAATTTGGCCCAACAGATGCGTCAGAATTTTTGACGCATTTGTCAATCCTTGCGCCATGGAGTGCCGTATTGTAAATACGGCGCATCCATGGTGGTGCAAGGGTTTCTCAGGGTGGCGCCGGGAAAGTGACGCATCTGTACAGATGCGTCACTTTCTTGTAAATCTGGCCGTTTTTTTGATGTGAACCTCATTAATTGATATTCTTTTACTCTGTAGTCGATGTGGGTGTTTTTAATTATGCAAATCTCAATTCTGTAGCCATCCTGATTTGTTTAATGCATTTAAAAAAAAAAATTAAGTATTTATTGATGGATTTTAAAAATTGTACTGGGTTTTTTACGTCATGTTTGGTTATATGTTTGTGTCTTTTATTGTCCTTTTAATCGAATAAAGACTGATGATGATGATTAAAAAAATATAATTTAATGAATCACAATAAACTAACTACAGCCTACATAACTCAAAGACTTCACAACAATAAAACTAAATGAATGCTCATCCATTTTCCTGCTTTTGCAGTCCAATAATTTGACACTTTAGAGCATTATTAGGAAACAACTACTGTGGGTGACCCTGCTTCAAAAATGTCAAGGAAATATTTAAACTACTCCCACCCTGGTTCTCGAATAGCTAACTTGGGTATTATTTGGTGCCTAGAGAAGTAATGGCACGGTCGGGTGCTGCACCCTGAGCTATCACTCAGGAATTTAGGAATATGTAAATCTGAAAACTGTGCTTACTTTTACATTAATATTGCTGCATGGACAGTCGTCAAAAAGAGTTTTCTTAATGTGTATAACTCCCTTACCCAAGTCTTAAATACAAAATGATCACACAGTGCATATTAGTTTGCTAATGCCACTCTGAGACGACAAATGATTTGTCCTCATTTTTCACCTCATATATTTTTATTGCTAAATTAGGCTTGCTCACCTTGATGTTGAACTTTTCTTAACTCATAACTTCAACAAATTCCAACAATTACAGTGAGGCTCACATCTACTCTTTAGCTGTGGAACTTCTTTCTATACATGTCATCTCTGACTTCATATTCTTAATGTTTCTCAATTTCTATTTGTACACGTTGAGCTTTTAAAGCAGGTTAGATTCTACATATATTTAAAAAAGCAATTCTGGATACTGCTGAACTCAATAATCTTTGGTCCAACAGTAATTTATCATTTCCCAGAAACGTACCGGAAATATGTGAAATGCTTAGTTACAAAACTGCATGAAATCACATGACCTATTTGATCAGTTAGGCTTCTGCACTACACCCATCCTTTAACTCTGCCTATCAGTAGATGATCTTAATAGGATTGCTTGACCTTATTTGCAGATCCGATAATTTTTTAGTATGGACATCTGAATACATCTTACACTGCGGTCTATGTTCCTCAATAAAATGGTCAATGAGGAAATCACAGTATCAGACAGCAGAGGGGAGAAATTAGCTGTAAGTTGGAAAAATTAGATCCAAGGTGGTAAAATTGCTCAGCAAAGAAGATTCGTCCAGAACAACATGCTGCTCTGGGCTGGTCAGAAAGAAGAGGATCAACGGGCACAACCAGACTCCCCCATCTGATCCCAATCAATCCCTTCATGAGGTCATCATAGTCTAGATAGTCATTTTCTAGCGAGTTCAACTGCAGCACCATAATTTTTTTTTCTCAAAGCGCAAGCATATTCACCTTTGTATTATAAGAGTGATGAGTGATGATGTGAATTTTTTAAAGTGTATTATGAGGCACAGAAATAATCTGTAATATAGTGAATTAATTTCCGTATTACCTAAACTACATACACTTTTGTTTTTTAACTGTATATTTAACCACATTTTTAAGCAAATTTTACTATGAACACGTGTACGTCATGACATCTTTTATGGTTTTACAATGTTAAAAACCGAATAAAGATTATTATTATTATTATTATGTGTGCACTACCTGCATATTTCTGCTGGCATCTGTGCGTGGAAGGCATTGGTACATGAACTGGAATCTTTATCTTTCAGACCTTCGAAAACAATTACATTGCAATAACTTTGCGCACCGCTAATAAAAACATCCATCCTTTCTGAAGATGCTACTGGGCTTTTTTTTAATTATGCACTTTGAAAGGCTGGAGGAGTATTGGGCGCTGATGTTTGCGAAAACTCACCCTAAACATATTTGGAGCCCCTCTGCACCTACATGCCATTCCAAGTGAATCGCGATGCATCCCCAACAATCCAGGACTATACTCTCGTACCACTTACAGAACTGGTATGAACACATGCTTGTTCCCCCTTTCTTCTGTAACCAACAAAATTCACCTACATAATTATGGGAAATTCGATTGGTAACTTCTTGTTTTTTTGTTTTGTTGTTGTACTTAACTCAAATTGCATAAAACAATAATTAAAAAAAAGCTTTGCATCTGACTTAGTAAAGCTGAAACTTGAACAGAATATTGAATTTTATATTTAAAAAGTAAAGTCCACAAATACCTCCTAAAATGAAAGCAATGCAATTAAATTAAAGCTTGCTTCATTTTAACTGTCAACATGAATTACACGTGTAAGAGCGATAACTGACTTTACTGCGGATTTTCTTGTGAAGTCTGTTTATTGCTCTGTTTACTTTTTTTTTAAACATATACAATTTCACTTCTAAGATGTCACTACGGTTTAAAATTAACTGTTTCCTGGGCTTCTTCTTAAAATGATCTCAAACAGCTTGCCTGCCACCTGTTCTTAATGGGAGAAAGAAAGGTAGGCAAGGCACTGCCCAAGGTCAGCTAAAGATGTGCAAATGCACATTCTTGCATAACAAAGGGCCGGCCGCTCAACCTGCTCTGCGGAAACCACCTCCAGTCAGTGACTGTCACAGACTGGGGGATGGGCGCAGCTGCAACAGAATACACACACCTTGGTTAAGGGCGCAGACAGAGCGCCAGTAGACAGCAGGTTTGCCAGGCCAGAAACTTCGCAGCAGCAGAATGTGGTTGAGCACTTAAAACTGCCTTTAGTGCTCCCAAACACAAAAACGTAATAATGCCATTTCAAAGCGAAGCAAAATGAAGTGCAGGATTTTTCATTTGAACACGGATAAATATTGTGAAGAAAAGAGTGACAAAGGTCAAGGCATCCGCACAGGTTAATGGGAGCATGAGCACTCTGGCATATGTGTCTGTCATAACAGCACATCCAGTGTATCGGCACAAGTGCACAAAGTTTAAAAGCAACATTTGCTACATTTCATAATAAAAAAAACGATTAATTTACGTTTCTGGAATCTACATTTTATTTTTCCTAGAACATTTCAAAAGAATTTATATCATTTTAGATGAGTTTCAAATGCAAGTCAGTAGGCTACATTTCATCACTTTTCTACTTGAATCGCCTTTTGCTTATACGTACAAATTGACCTATCAGCTAAAAGAGGAGATTCACCCCGGTTTTGCAACATTGAATATCTTACTTGACCTAGCCAAAATTGAAGCTGTGTTGGTAAAATGCCTGATATTTAAATAATGCAAAATTTGTAAAATTTTGCATGGCACAATTTCAGCTATGGTTTTTTTGTGGGAGGAAGGTTTCCACAGAAAATGTCTTACAGGGAAATATTGTCTGCTCAAACCAATCTCTTCCTGCTGTCTCTTGTGACTTTTATTATACAAGGTATGCCCTCACGCAATATAATGCAATACAATTTCTAAATGGAAGGAAATGCCTCTTTTTGCATGATCACCCCTAAAGCTTTGGACTGATGCTGTTGGTTTTCAACTCTGAGGGTCCATTTACAGTATTTTGACACATGGCAGCTCAGCAAGCCTTCCTGCTGCGCTGCTGTGCATCAAAATAAAAGGGCAGAAATGTGCCATATCTAGAAGATATGGCGCATTCCTGTCCTTCTCCCCTGCGCCGGCGCACAAACAGCAGGCGTGCGCCAGCGCAGACATCCTTGTGTCATTTTGCAAAGGTACCTGCACTGAGGGAATGATTGTTTTTGCACAGGAAGGGATACCTTCCTGCACAAAAACAATCATTAAAGGCAATTTCTTCTTTCTATATGTGCTGCACAATGCAGCAGGATTAGAAAGAGGAAAAACAAGGAGAAAAAAAAGTATTTCTCCTTGTTGCTCCTCCTTAAGCCTTCCCTGGGGAGGTGTAGGTTTCTAACGCATTTGGGTTTACAAAATGTAAATCTGGGAATTTGTCAAGTTCCATGGATATTGTGTGGGAACACTCACCGCAACACCCATGGAATGCCCCTTTCACGTAGACTTATGCGTGAAAGGTAAACATATTTACAAGGCCTTGAATAGTCACGCACTGTGACTTTACATGGCCTTGCAAATATGGAAAACCCATTGCACTACCGGTGTGTCAATAAAAGTGACGCACCAGCGGCACAATGGGCTTGTAAATAAGCCCCTGTGAGTGCTCTGAGGCCTGCTAACCAGTCCTCAATGCCAGTGTTCTAACCTCTTACAAACTGTATTTTGAATTAGCTACCCCCAATCTTTTTACGCACCGCCTTCAAATTACTATAATTCACGCACCTCTGTACTCAGTGTTGTGTACTCGCTAACCACACAGTACATAAACTATAACTTGCGCCTTCTCCATGCACACCTTATATGCTTTCATATTACATCACTTATACTTTGTTAAATTATATAATTTATAACACTCATCACATTTCCAATTACATCTTTACACTGTGCATGGCAGCAGGGCGAGTTATAGTTCATGTACTGTGTGGTTAGTGAGTTTACAACACCGTGTGCGGAGGTGTGTGAGTTATAGTAATTTAAAGATGGTGCATAAAATGGAAATTGAAGGTATAATATTTGTGTAGTTTAAGTTTGGTTTCTATAGAAAGAATAAAACCTATTTTCCTAACTATAACTAAGATTCAACCTTTGTTTTTTTCATTGGATTTGCATGTTTGTTTTATTAATTTATTTATTCCTTTTTTTAAAATATCAAGTAAATTCATGATTGTTTTTTCCTTATTTATTGGTTTGGAGTGGCGTAGTGTAGAATGGCATACAGTAGAGTGCGGTAGAGCAGAGTGAGGTAGTGAACTGTTGTACTGTGTCCCGGCGTAGAGTGCAGTGGCATAGAGTGAAGTGGTGTGGACTGGAGTGGTGTAGAGGATAGTGGCGTAGAGTGTAGTGGCATAGAGTAGAGGGGAATAGAATGAAGTGGCATAGAGTGGAGTGTCGTCTAGTTGTGTAGGGTAAAGTGGAGTGGCATAGTGTGGAGAACAGTGTATTGGCCTAGAGTGGAGTGGAGTGGTGTGAAGTGGAGTAGCATAGCGTGGAATAATGTAAAGTGGAGTAGCATAGAGTAGCTTGTGTGAAGTGGAGTAGAGTTGAATAGTGTAGAATGGAGTGGGGTAGAGAAGAGTGGGTTAGGATGGAGGGGTGCAGAGTGGAGGTGCGTAAAGTGGAATGGCAGACGGTGGAGTGGCATAGAGTGTAGTATTGTACAACAGAGAAGCATAGAGTGGAATGAGTATCGTAGAGTGAATTAGCATCAATTGGAGTGGCATAGAATGAAGTGGTGTAGAGTGGAGTGGCATAGAGTGGAGTGGTGTAGAGTGTATGACCTACACCGGAATAGTGTAGAGTGGCGTAGCGTAGTGTGGAGTGGTGTAGAGAGGACTAGTATAGAGTGGAGTGGCATAGAGTAGTGTAGAGTCAATTGTAGTAGAGTGGAATAGCATAGAGAGGAGTGGTGTGGAGTGGCATAGAGTGGAACTGTGTAGCAAGGAGTGGCTCAGAGTGAAGTGGAGTAAAGTGGAATAGCGCAGAACGGAGTGACAGAGTAGAGTGGTGTACAGTAGAGTGGCATAGAGTGGACTGGAGTAGAGTGGAATGGTATAAAATGGCATAGAGTCCAGTGATGTAGAGTGGAAGAGCGTAGAGTGGTATGGGGTGGAGTATGAGGTGGAGTGGCATACAGCAGAGTGGCATAGAGTTGAGAGGCATAGAGTGGAGTGGTGTATTGTGAAATGACGTAGAGTGGAAAAGCATAAAATGTTGCGTAGAATTGGGAAACATAGAGTGGAATAGTGTGGAGTGGCATAGAGTGGAATAGAATAGAGTGGATTGGCGTACAGTTCAGTGGCATGGAGTGGAATGGCTTACAGGAGAGTGGCTTTGAGTATAGTGGCATAGTCAAATAGCGTAGAGTCTAGTTTTCTTAGAGAGGAGTGGTGTGGTTTGGTATGGTATGGTTTAGACTATAGTGGCATAGAGTTGATTGGGGCGGTGAAGAGAGGAACAGCATAGACTGGAGCGATGTGGAGTGGTGTACAGTAGAGGGGAATAGAATGGAGTGGTGTATAGTCAAATAGTGTAGAGTGGAGCAGCATAGAGAGGAGTGGCCTAGAGGGGAGTGATGTAGAGTGGCATACAATAGAGTGTCATGGAGTGGCACAGAGTGGAAAAGCTTAGAGTGGAGTGGTGTAGAATTGAATGGTGCACAGTGAAGTGCAAAAGAGTGGGGTGCCGTAGACTCCAGTGGCATAGATTGGAATAGTGCAGAGTGCAGTAACAAAGTAGAATGGCATACATTGGAGTGGCATAGAGCTAAATACCGTAACGTAGATCAGCATAGAGAGGAGTGAGACAGAGTGGAGTGTCGTAGAGCGGAATAGCGTGGAGGTGGTGTATAGTGGAATGGCATAGAGTGAAGTGCCACAAAGAGGAGTTGCATAGAGTGGAGTGGCGTAGAGTGGCATAGAATTGATTGGCATAGAATGGAATAGCATAAAATGGAGTGGCATACAGTAGAGTAGTGTTGATTGTAGTGTAGTAGATTCAAATAGTGTAGAGTGGAGAGGTATAGAGGGGAGTGGCATACATTGGAGTAGCATAGAATTTAGTGTCGTAGAGTAAGTGGCACAGTGTGGAATAGCATAGTGGAGTGTTGTAGAATTAAATGTCATAAAGTGGAGTGGAATAGACTGGAGTGGTGCAAACTGGAGTGGTGTAAAGTGGAGTGGTGCACAGTAGAATAGCTTAGCGTGAAGTGTTGTAAAGTGGAGTGGCATCGAGTGGAGTGGGGTAGACTGGAGTGTTCTATAGTAAAGTAGAGTCGAGTAGAGTGGCGTAAAGCCAAGGGGCATAGATTGGAATAGCATAGTGTGGAGTGGTCTAGAGTGGGGTGGTCTAGAGTGGGGTGGTCTAGAGTGGGGTGGTCTGGAGTGGAGTACATTGGAGTGCCATACAGTGGAGTAGCGTAGAGTGGAGTCACGTATAGTGGCATGGTATACAGTGAAGTGGCATACAGGGGAGAGGAATAAAGTGGAAAGGTGTACATTGGAATAGCATAGAGTGGAATGATGTAGACTGGAATAGCAGACAATGTTGTGGCGCATACAATGTTGTGGCATACAGTGAAGTGCTGTAGAGTAGTATAGCGTAGCATGGAGAGACGTGGCTTGGAGTGGAGTTACATAGAGTGGAATAATGTAGATTGGAGTGGCACAGGGTCGAGTTGCATACAGTTGAGTTACATAGAATGGAGTGCTGTAGACTGAAACAGAGTAGAGTGGAGGAGCAGAGAGTGGAATAGGGTAGAGTGGAGTGGCACAGAGTGGAATGACTTAGACTGGAGAGGCATAGATTAGAGTGGTGTAGAGTGAAGTGGCATAGAGGCAAATAGCATAGAGTGGAATGGTGTAGATAGGAGTGGTGCAGAGTGGTGTGGTGTAGAGTGGAGTGGCATGTTTTGTAGTAGGGTCTAGCTTAAACAGACATAGGATGAAAGTGTCTGAACTAATGTAGATTACATTTGGCAAGAATATAGAACATGGGGTAGAAAAGGTCACTTTGGTAGTGGCTCTAAATTTCTTAAGTATTGTTAAAGTTATAAGTCACAATACAAATAGTTATGTACTGGCCTGCGGTATACTGCGGTTACTTCATGGTATACCGCAATATATGCCAATCGCAAGGCAGTATATTGCCAGCTATTGATGCCTTTGCAAACGTAAAGTGCAGCCATGTAGTTTTCACTCCACTTTGGCTGTGTTCTGTATAAGCACCTTAAATATGGGTAAGTAGGTTTTATAGTTGTTCCCTGCCTATTTAACTTTATTAAAAAGATCATAGGTAGGGAAATGTATCTATATATATTTTTAAAATATGCCCATGCCCATAATTACACACATCTCTGATCATACTTGAACATCATTTTTATATATGTACATGTGTATATATTACCCAGTGTTCCCCACTAGCTAATTATAGATGGGGACACGTATCCATAGGAACAGATTATGGATTTTTTGGTCTAATAATAACTTTGGTGCTTTTTGATTAATCTTTATGAAACGTTCCCCCAAAAACATTTCATCCACCTCAGCTTCTTAAAGGTGATCCATCAAGCGGGGGTGAGAAAAACGGTGATTCATAAAACATGTTTTTCCCATGTAGTTTTCCATAGAAAATTTAGACACAGCTTCAGCCAAAATGGCTGAGAGGAATTACAGAAAATTGACAAGAAGGCGACTCAAATGTATATATATTTAACAATGTTAATGATCCACGATGGATCAGTGGATCCCTAAGCTTAAGCAAGCATTGTGATTGACTAGCTGAACCTGACAGAAAATTGCACCCATCATCTTAGTCCTAAAAACAAAATAGAATGATAGAAAGTTGGGTAGGGGTGCCCTGACCCCTGTGCCTTGTTGGGGGGTGGCAGGGGGCTCAGAGGGGCCACCTTTGTCAAATTAAAAAAAAACATCTTTTATTTGAAGTTTCGTGGATCCATGGAATCAATGCGACATGCAGGATTACTCTGTTTAAAATATAATTAAATTCTATGTATTTTTTAACAAAGGTTTTAAAAATGAAGCATATTTATTAATTTAAAATAATGTATTAATCTTTTGTAAATATCAAGAGTTTATTAAACGTAATTAAATTACTTTTATTTAATTATATACTATGCCTTTAATAATTTTAAATACATAATAACATTTTCTTACTTTAGTGCGATTTTTTAATAATTAAACTTCAGATGAAATATTTTTTAAATAAAAAAATTCAAAATACTTAAATGTTTAATTTTAAGTTAATAATTCTGTGACATTGTTTATATTTTACATTTAAAATAAATATTTAAAATTATCATTAAATCACATTATTAATTAACACAAATATTTTTTCTATTTTTTCGAAACAATCTACACGTTAAACATTTTCCCTATACTTTACCCTGTGAGACCGCGACCTTAATGGTGGAGATCTCCTCCAATGTATTTAACATTACAAGTAGTAACTTTAAACTCATAAATTAGGCTCCAGCCTATAAATTTAGAAGGTGAGGACTTTTGAGTAACATTACACTCATAAATAGTGAAGAGCCCTAAGCAAAAAGTTGCTCAAAAGTGAGTAAACTTAGACATGCAAATTTATTCATTTGTAATATTATTTGTGAATGGGCTCCATAGGTTTTTAAACTGCATGTTTTAGTAAGCAGTACTACTGTAGTACTACTTTACGTACTGAAAAATACAGTTTGTGATTTGGGCCCTATGGCTTTGGGAATTTGAACATGACTATCATAACACAATATGGTAAAGGTATCACTTAAATCTGACTTAACTTTAAATGGCATCACTATAATTACACAGTAATTCTATAGAGACTTGAAGATTACTGTAATCAAACACTGGCTCTAGACTTGAACATGATTATCATCACACACTATCTTTGACTTGAACATCTGTGGGCACTTGAACACCACTCTTGTCTCTCATGATCTGTGTTTGGACTTGAACATGATTATGTTCTAATACGATCTGTGCAGGGACTCAAACATCATCGCAACACACTTTTGCTCTGGGAATGAGAACATGATTATCCTCACACACTTTCTCCCTAGGAAGGAGAACACCACTATTACACACTATGTAGAGGTTTGAACAAGTCTATAGTTACACACTATCTCTGTGGGGACCTGAACACCACTATAATCACACACTATCTCTATGGGGACTTGAATATCCTTACCTTTACAGACTATTACTGTATGGACTTGACAATGACAATCTCAACATACTCGAGCCCAAATCACAAAGGTAAACTTACACCTGAAGTCGAAGTTTATACCTGAAGTATAACTTTAGAACTGAAGTCGAAGTTTAGACCTGAAGTCTAAGGGCCTGTTTCGCAAAGGTAAACGTACAATTTTGTGTATGTTTTAATGTGCTTGCTTTTCACAAAGGTATTTTACTAGAAGTATCTTTACAACTGTGGAGTCTGCGCACATAACAAGATAGGACAGTCCTATATTTTTATGTGGGGACTCTTAGCAGTCGTGAAGATGCTACTAGAAAAATAACTTTGTGAATAGCTAACAATTGTAAACATACAGGTCCTCTTTTTAGACCTGAAGTCTAAATTTCAACCTGAAGTCTAAAGTTAGATTTCAGCTCTAAACCTGGACTTCAGGTCTAAACTTAGAAATCAGGTCTAAGTTTAGCTTTGTAAATTGGGCCCTCTGTCAGTAAGGACTTAAACACCATTATAATCTAAAACCACGTGAGGGCCTAAAGTGGAGACTTAAGGATCGTTATCTGTATGCACTATCTGTGTGGAGATTGAACAGTATCTTCATCCCCCATTTTTCCCCCTCCACCCCAGGCATAGGTATAGGTGACAGGGATCAAACAGAAAAGGCAGCAAAGGCATATCACATGGGATTGGAGTGAATACTGACACACATACATGACCACTGTCAAATTTGACAGAGAGGTAGGACAACAGAGGAGGGCACTGGGCATATATTGTACATCTAGGTATGTAGCACATGCTCTACCTATACTTTCATACAGTGGTGGGTGTGCAAATGTATGGTTATTGTGTAGGAACATTGGGTATATTACTGGTGATACTGTTTTTAGTTCTTAGCACTGCATATCTGTAAACTCAGTTTTGTTTAAATAGTACTAGCATTGGTAGGGTTGCTTAAACTATGACCTAGAATGTTCAGGAGGTATGGTGCGGGTCAAGATAGTTTGTTATGTGTATGTCCGTTTTCTTTATATGTCTCTTCTTACTCCTTCTATGTAATACATGTTTGAGCTCTTCATACATCAGTGTCGGTGGCCGCAATGCAGTGGTGTTAGCAACAGTCTGTAAAATCAATAACAAAATGTTGCAAAAAAAGAACAATATCTTCACACACTGTTTGTGGAGTTTTGGACATGACACTATCTCTGAGGGCTTGAACATCCCAATAACAATGCAATATATCTATGGGGACTCGATTATTCCAGTAACTACACACTATATTTGCGGGGACTTGAACAGCACAATAATCACACTCTATCTTTATGGGGCTTAAACATTGCTATAATAACACACTATCTCTCTGGGGACTTGAAAATCACTATAATCACACACTATCTTTGTGGGGACTTGAACATCACTATAATCACACACTATCTCTCTGGGGACTTGAAAATCACTATAATCACACACTATCTCTCTGGGGACTTGAATATCACTATAATCACACACTATCTTTGTGGAGACTTGAACAGCACTATAATCACACACTATCTTTGTGGGGACTTGAAAATCACTATAATCACACACTTTCTTTGTGGAGACTTGAACATCACTATAATCACACACAATCTTTGTGGGGACTTGAGCATCACTATAACCACACACTATCTCTCTGGGCACTTGAAAATCTCTATAATCACACACTATCTTTGATAGGACTTGACCATAACTATAATCACACATATCTCTGGGGATTTGAACATCGCTGTAATCACACACTATCCCTGTGGTAACTTGAATATCATTACCTTTACATACTATCGTTGTATGGACGTTACCATAATGTTCTCCGGACACTCTGTTCGTAGGGACTTGAACACCACTATAATCACACACTATCTTTGTGAATCCGTTTCAATATGTGTAGAGATGTTATCTACACACACTGTCCTTGTGTGAAATTGAACATGCTTACCTTCACATATGATCTCTGAGAGATATTGAAAATCTTCATAACCACACACTATCTCTGTTGGGACTTGAACGTTCCGTGTAACTACACACTATTACTGAGGGGATTTGAACATTCCAATAATCACACACTATCTCTGTGGGGACTTGAATATTACTATAATACCACACTAGCTCTGTGGGACTTGAAAATCACAGTAACCACACACTATCCCTGTGGGGACTTGAACATTCCAATAATCACACACCATCTCTGTGGGGACTTGAACATTACTATAATAACACACTATCCCTGTGGGGACTTGAATACATTTATAGTTGCACACAATCACTGTATGGACTTGGACATGATAATCCCCACACACTATGAGAGCAATTTCAGCAATTTTACGTTACTCTGCCCGTTCGCGTACTTATGAGTAATTTGGCACAGACATCCTGTTGCAGGAGCACCGGAAGAACGAATATAGCGAGCATGAGTGGATGTGGACTGCTGCTGTTCGGTTTCTGTTATATTTAGATCTATTTTCTTAGCATGAAATGCATCCTCAGGTCCATTTTGTGCATTTTGCACTCAGAAAAAAGTCCTAAATGCTGGGATATGCTAATTGCGTAATTCAGCAACATTTTGCATAATTTTGCTGTAATTTCGTATAATGACGCTACAGAAAATAATGCAAGTTACTCCCCCTCCTGCTTGTCTCTGAAGAATTTGAGCACTCAGCAAAGAGTTGCATACAGCATTAAATTCCCTTCTGTAATCTTGCTATATGTTAATATTTGGCACTTTATTAACACAATTCATCTATTGTGTACCCATAGAATAAATGAAGCCATTGAATTATGAAAAGATTATGATGTTATGTGCATATTTTACTGATAAAATAAACATTTAGCCATGTGTACATGACTGTATTCAATAGCAAATGATAATTATACAGCAAGTCCCCACAAAGATGGTAACACATGTTCAAGTCCCCACAAAGATGGTACTGTGCACATGATTAAATAACAAGATATTTGCAAATTTGAAGCAGGATCCTGTATTATGAATTTTTTCTTAACATTTTTCCATTATTGGTATATTTTTAAAACATTGGGAAAGGTTAGTCCCCACAAGGCAGGTATCCACACATAGTCCCCACAAGGATGGTAACACGTGTATGCGTGTGTGTGTGTGTGTGCATGTGTGCATGTGTGTGTGTGTGTGTGTGCTTGCAAAATCACTGTGGTCTGGCTCAAGCTAAGTGAAGGTTGGTTGGGGGCCTGTTGTTGGAGGTAACTTCCGGAAACAGACATGATTTTGCCATATTGCCTCTGAAACTCTTCAATTTGCACTCCTTATGCCGTTTCACATGTTTTTTCTCTCCTTGATTTTTAATATGTTTTTTGTTTTTCCATCTACAGGCCCTTTACTCTGGCCATAGAGGAAAAGCAACTCACACTTACCTTACTAAACCACATCCGCAAGGTACCCAGGATTGACGGATGGACAGCTCAAGAGGAATGCAGAGAAGCAACTCCCAATTGAGCAATACATACGGTATCTTTTTTTTACTCTTCAATCATTACGACTGTGATGTGTTGATTATGTTTGTATATTTGACTCCTACAGATATTTTCATTTTATTTGCCATCTTTCAAAGCCTCGTACAACAAAAGATAATATATGTAACTTGGGTCTCTCTGGGGGCAGATAGACAATTGGATAATTAATATACTGTACTGTACTGGTCTACCACAACTCATCATCATGCATGCATTTCCTTTTCCTCCCATAACAGATTTATGATGGTTGGCTCCCAAGATGAATGTGGTGTCCATAGTTTTTATCTTTGTCAAAACTTTCCCTCACATCCCCCTTCCCATCCATTCATCGAACCCCTAATCCTCTTCCCCCGAGCTGTGTGATTTATTGGTGAGACTAAATTAAATGTTTCCTACATTTTGCTTGGTTCCGAAGCTGGTTTTTAATTTTACTATTATATTTTTAAGTTACATGTTTACAGTAGTGTGATATTGATGATTGTAAGGTATTTTTGCTTCAATATAGATGATCATGTGTAAGAGATTTGTATCACCTGTTCGAGCACTTTATAAGGATTTTTTTTATGTTGATGATATGCATACTGTGTTTAGAAAACAATGAAGATTTATGACTACTTTTTAATTGCTTTTGATGAATAAAAGATTTAGAGGTACATATTTATAATTCTACGTGTCGTGTTTTGGCTTGTCTTTGAGAGTATCAAGATATTTTGCAACTCGATGTTCATTTACTTTTATTTTACTTTATAGATATTTTTAATAATTGTTTAGCTTTGGAATCCCATATTTCAATAATAATGTGTTGGCCATACTTCTTGCCGCTTTGTAAAACAAATTGCCTTGATCAGTTTAAGCTGAAGGTGGAAAGGGATCCTTTCTGTTGTTCTTAAATTCAATGCACACCATTAATTGTTCACACACTTGGTGGAGTGGATGAGGTGAAAGCAAAACCAACTCAAGGGCAGGCAGGGCGAGCATCCTATGTTGTACATTAAGTATCACTAACTATAGCCTACACTGCGATATATTAGATTGCCCACCCATGCACAGACAGTATTCGATATTCAATTTTTTTACAGAGTAACATAATCCATCATAATTGCCAGCATAGTCATCTTTCCAGCACTGAGTTTAAACTTGTCCACTTCAAAAGTTCATAGCTCGAGTCGACTTCAGTTTCTAACTTGTGCTAGGCTAGCCCACCATTCTGTTTTATTTTACTTGTTTTATTGCTTATCATGGTTTCTTATTTGGCAGTCTTCTTCTTGTGAACTGTACTTCTACTAGTCATTCTCTAGTCTACCTTGGATGCCTTTTTCATTTTATTTTTTCGCTACTGCTACTGTCTCTAGTACTATCATTTACCACCACCATGGCACTTTGGGAAACCAAACCATCACCATGAAGCCATCGCTTTGCCTAATCATGAATCACAGGCAAGAGAAGAAGTTTGGGGATGCAATAATGTATATACTATGTAAATTAATCAATTCACACACCCACACCCCTTCTGAGTCCATAAGGGTTTTAGTTGCAGACTGCATGGACTAGGAGGAGAGACTGACAGTAGTAGTACAAGCGAGGGTACCGCATCTATCTGTTGATGTGTTTGAAAAAAACTGCCTATGGCCCTGCAGCAAAGGATCCAGTGCGAAGTAAGAGTAACCCCCCAAAAAAGATTTGCATCATATATACAACTATAAATAATGTATTTCCCTCACAAACATAAACTAGTAGGAAACCCACAACACCTGACCAACCCCTCTCCCTAACCTCAACCAATGTCCATAAAGCAAGTCCCAAAAAATTGTCCAGAAAGCAAATGCCCATAAAAAAGAACAGAACCCCAACTCCAACATTCCCATCCTCTCCCCAATAAGTCCCACCCACCCAAAAAAATATTTAAAAAGTGGCAATGGTGAAGACTTGCTGGATCTTTGGCTCTAGGGCGTGGAAGTTCTCCTCCACCCTGGCCTCTAGGCACGCCATCCAGAGAAGCATGCAGCACTTGTATTCTTTTCAGGAACAACAGGGGTGGACAACAGTGTTTGAATTGTGGCAGGCCGCTGCCAGACCACGGCGCTGTACCACTGGAGGCACTGGGGGGACCTGGCTGGAGTCCGGGGCATCGGTGGCTGGAGCTCTTGTCTCCTCCTCAGCCAGAGTCACCAGCCACCGATATCCGTCTCTGCTGGCCTCCAGCTTCCGTTGCTGGGTCCTGGCTGCTACCTCTGCCTCTTGGGTTGGGAGGGAGTAGCTATATCAAGAAAAAAAGGACAACTGTAACCATTCAGGCATTAGGCACTATGGAGTAAACACATATTCTTCTTCTTCTCTCTCTTGGTTAGCTGAATTAATCTTGTAGGTATGCCAGCTCAGTCAGCTTTCACCCTAGACAGAGATACTCGTGTTGCAGACTCATGTCACGTTACTTTACTACAGTCTGCAGGTGGGGCAGTTGTACTACACAATTATCTATTTTTCTCTTATGGCCATACTCTGTTAAATCAATAGCAAATGCTCAATTCCACTTCACCCTGACTACTACAACAAGGCAGATGATATGATTACTAATATGAATGATGATATATGTCACAACGTCACATGATGATATTAGGTACTTCTATTGTTTGATTGTTGTAACCATGCAGACGAGAGGCCACCCATGGCTGACACGGTCGAAATGACATGGTGGGTAGAGAGCGAGGGTCGGCCTCAGAGTCAGACGGAGGCTATTGATGATGGGTGGGTACATAAAAATATATATGTTGTGCTTTAAAACTACTGTGAGTCAAGGCAGCATTCTGAAATACAACCTCCCTTTGAATCAAAAATCTTGAAAAAAAAAACAGTCCTTTTATTCTTCCCCCCAGGGATTTTTCCATTTATCATTGCATTGCTCCTCTAGCATTATTTTTATTCTTCACCTTTGGCTTTGCTACTGTGGCACGATTTAATTATCTTTTACATTCTCTTCATCCACTCTCCACCGATGATGATTGAATACCATCCAGGCATCCATCCATCCAAACATGTCTATCATTCTCAATCTCTCAACACAGCTTTCACCAACAACATACATTTGTCATTTAACCACCACCCATGCACCCTTGCTTGCCTTTGAGTTTGACCCATCAAACCCCCCAGAGGATTCCTTTCAACCATACAGTTTCACCTACTCAGGTAGGCATCCTTTCTTTCAGCTTTCACCCATTCTTCAACCACCCATGCATCCTATATGCATCCAGGGCCCCCTTCCTTCACCCACGCAGCCTTCTTTGCCAGTCATATATGACATGTCACCCATCCTTCCTCCTTTCCCTTTTCCATCAACCCATCACAGTCGTCCAACTCTTAGACTTCTTCATAAAACTTTATCTACTGAGTTGAATATGGAAGAGGCCATTAGTTACTGTCTCCTGTTAATCCTAATGCTAAGTAAAGGGTGCCTTCTTTAACTGTCCACATCAACTTAGTCTCAAACGTACAGTGTACACTCTTGCAGCAAGTGCATTGTCAATAAGTAAGGAATATGACTTACCATCGCCCGCAACTGCCACAACCCCTGCAGCTCTGGCCTGACTGGTGTTGCCTGCGCCACTGGCCCTGGCATTGGTTGTTGGAATGCCTAAAAAACATTTCACACTTTTTAGATGCCATATACGTCTCCCCCTATTTATTTATTTCACTAGCAAGCAAATACAATACATACACCACACACATCACTACAATTTGGGTACTAGAGTAGACAGTATATCTTATCAAAAATAATAAAATATTGGGTTGGGCATTTTGTTGATTGTGATTTGTGAAAAGCCTTTTAAGAAGAGGACAACCCAAAGGATCGGACTCAGTGGCTAGAGCTATTGGTGAATCTGAGTTTTTGAAAAGAAAAGGTGTGGCCAACTGGGTGGACAATCGGACATGAGGTCTCTCCTGTTTGGAAAATATAATGGTGCCGTCCTCCTCCTCCTCATACTTCCTTCCAGCAATGATGCACAGTAATCATTTGTTCACCATCAACTACTGCTAATCAAAATAGTACTTGGCCTATCATTTACAGATTGAGCATGAGAAAGTAAAAGAAAGCCTTCTCATCTAAACAAACATGCATAGAGAATACCTTACTTGGTCATGCAATCAGCACAGCAGAGTAGTAGTACTAGTACTGGTAGTAGTAAGGACCAATGGGTTCTCTGAGTCTTACACTACCACCACCATGCAGTCCACAAAATAGATAGGGGGAGAGGGACAACTGACAGAAAATCCACAAAAAAGCAAGCTACAGACAGACTAATACAGAGTCAGAGGCAGATTGATTTGATGTAAAAAAACCAGACACTAGAAATATAAATAACTAAGTAGGTAGGTAATGCAGGGATAACAAGAGTTTAGAAACAGATAGATCGAAGAGGATTTGGTAAAAAATTAAATTATGAAACTGAAATAATAGTCCTAAATAAAGTGCGGTAAAACACAGGGAAATATATGTTAGTATTAACAACAGTAGGACTTACTGGGGCCATCAGAGCCATCTGCTTAGGAGCGCTCCTGCTGGGAGGCACCTGCAGCACTCGCACCAGCTTCGGCGGACTTCGTCTTCTTCTTGCCCCTGGATGCTAATCATGTAAGACATAATTAAAGAGACAAACATTTATTGTTGTTAAATAAATATTTTAAACTGCTCCAAAAGGATATTTTTGACAGGAAACGGCAATTGGAATAATATTGACCTACCCTAAATCAGATTGACTAGGAGTAGACTAGTATCGTGGCCGCAGACCGTCCTATCTTTATTATTCCACAGTTCCATTCCGATTCCTGAATCCTAAACCTACCGAGCTCGCCTATTCCAAAGACTTTGGAATTAATTGCAAAAACGTTATATTTGCTTCTACGTTCTGATCTCATTTGCAATTATTTCAATCCCCTTCGACGGGCCAATTCACTAAGGGGCTCATTAATTAGGATGGTGGGCGGAGGCACAACCGCGGTGCTGGATGGGGCGGAAAATTACCTTTTCCGTACTCCAGCGGCGGTCTTCGTGCCTGCCATATTTCAATGGGCAAACAAAGCCCATTGCCCATCCACAGCAGAGCGACGTATACCGCCATAAATATGCGCAAGCCACCGTGGCGGTGGGAGCCAATAGAGACCCACCGCTTTGCGGAATGACGTCCTGTCCGCCATACAAATCAAAATGCCCCAAGCAGCCTGTCACACTGCAGCGGAGAATCCACCCAACCAGAGACAGGGGAAGCACGACAGCGGAGCACGAAACCAGACTCCCGTCCCCTCCACCCGGTCATGAACGCAATGGATCCAGCTCTACAAGCCTTTGCGGTGCTGTACCTCATCCACTGCTAGCAGGTAATGCACCATCACGAACAACGCCGCTGGTACGCAAATACACAACTCCGCACACAACCACAACACACAACTCCTGTGCTGACATACGGTTCCTGTCCACATCAGACACTCTGGTGGGTACAGGAACACATCCCCCGATGTACCCGCACATGTCCCACCTGTCATAAAATCACCCCCCCCCCGCATCCGGGTCACCCATCAACCGTGAAATCACTGCAATCTTCTGGTTATGTCACTGCAGCGGTGCAGACATGGGAGAACCTGTGCACAAAGTACCAGGCAGCGCCGAAGCCAGGCATGGGCAGTCCAAGAAGATTCACAGGGCTCCACCTCCACCCTGCACACACAACGCTTGCCACACCCATTTGTGAACATGCTGTGTGCTCCTCCTGTGCCCCTACTGCACAATTCATCTGCCAGGTGTACCCATACCCTGCACCTCACACACCAAACAACCAGGGAGCCTGCCTCAGAAGGTGGGGGGTGAAGAGGAACACCCTGCACAGAATCTCAGGGGCAGGGCACCCCTCCTCCTCACACCTACCTTCCACTCATGTCAAGCAAACTGAGTCTAATCATGAAATGAAGACTCACACTGCATATGAACATCTACTGAACTGTCCACACTGCCTGTCAAGTCACTCAGACACACCCCACACTGACACACAGCCACATCCACATATTAGATGACAGTAGCAATGGAGGACAATAAATGGCCTAGCCAAGACTGTGATGGAAAAGCATGGAGCAAGCCACATTGCATCTGTACATCACATACAAGAGAAGGAACATACCACAGCACCCTCAAGACAACAAATCATACATGGCTGGCACATTGAGTCAAACTAAACCAAAGTGACCTCTGTGCAACAACTCTGGGATACATCAAGGCAAGCCATGCATAAGCACAGGTGTGATAGGAAGTGTCTGAAGTTAAACAGTGACCACCCACAGATCTGTCTCAACTTAGTTGACAAGTGTATGCCATCTGCACAACACACATGGTTCAATGTCACACTCCATGGCTGTCAAACACAAGTAGGACCTTCACACATACAAATGATGTCCTGTGATTTCACTGACAACCAATCACACTTCCAGGGGTGCATCCACAAACATCACACACACACTAAGGGATGCCAGAACCAATGCTGACACAACAGCTATAGCCAAACACAAATCTCACAAACAACATCCACAGAAGCACAACAAGCCACATATGGCCACCTAAACATTGGAAAGGCAATGGGACCTCAGACCGAACAGGAGTGCACAACATTGTCACTCAAGACCAATGCACAGCCACCATACCCCAAAACAAACAAGAATTGCAAAATCTGAAATCAATCATGAACACCAACTGGGATCAATAATGGGACAATAAGCTAACACAGAAAGAGACACACCACCACCCATCAAGTGAACATGGTGTCATAGTGTACCACAAGCATGCGCATGCACAATTCTGGCAAGTGACAGGTCAAATATAGGAGGACATAGCACTATTGCGCATTCATAACAAGCCCAGTAACAAGAATACATCTTGCTGCATGTGACAGACACACAAGTAATGCACACCACACTTGCAACGCACTTCAGAATGTATTACAATGCCCTAAGTATTCCCATACAATGTCATGCAAAAAGAACATCACACACACAGAGCATCTTGTTTCAGCAAATTAAAAAACGTACGGAAAATTTTGAATCTTCTACCGGAAGATTGCCGTAAAATAGTAGTTCATGCCACAGTTACATCCAGGCTGGACTACGCCAATGGCCTATATCTTGGCCTTCCTAAATATGCCATCCATCGCCTCCAGATGATACAGAATGCGGCTGCGAGACTGGTTTGTCGTGTACCATTCAGACACCATGTCTCTCCGCATCTTCAGAAGCTCCACTGGCTACCTGTGGAGACAAGAATCATTTTCAAGTCCATGACTCTGGCCTATCGGGCGCTGAACAGAAATTGTCCTCGATAACTGAAAGATAGATTATGTCCCTACAAGCAGAATCGTGCTTTACGTTCTAACTCTCTTAATCTGCTGCATTCTTCCCGTTTTAGGAAATCGTGCTTGGGCGGAACAACTTTCACGGTCGGAGCAGCCATACTGTGGAACTCTCTGCCAGGACATCTGCAGCAGGGAAACTCAGAGCCTTGTTTCCGCAAGGCTCTGAAGACATGGCTTTTTAGGTCAGATTAACATATTGATGGTCGGCTCTCTACCCTTCATGATGCTATGGCTACCTACTGTTCTAGCGCCAGGACGCCCTTGCTTGGGGTAGCTGTCGCGCTTTATAAACTTCGGTATTATTATTATTATTATTATTATTATTATCTGTCAGCAGGTAGAGCCAACACAGGCCAAACACTGCATACATCCACAACAAAAACACAACAGATGCACATGCCAATCCATCACATAGCAAACTCAGCTGGACATCAGGGGGATGCACACCAGGCAAGTACAAGGCAACATACACTGACAGCACTGCATGTAGGCCAAGCACTGTGTGCACACCAACCAAATCAGTAGCACACACATCTCAGGGCCACAAACGTGTACTCCCACAACACAAATCAGCAGAGCACACAGACATCACACTCAGGAAGGGTAGCAGTACCTCAGTAAACACACAGACAGCTTACCCAACACCCACAGATGCACAACTCAGGGACACCCAGGTATAAACAACATGACCAGAGGACTGTGCAGCACAAACATTTGCACTGCACATGAGCAACCATGAATGTAAACCAGTACACACAAAACACACATACCTAATTGGGAAGCTGTCCTTAGTGGCACATTGGTCCTGTGCACAGATCAGCACCACAAAGCATAGTGTAAGTGGTGGGGAGGCTCACACACTGGCAACCCAAGGGGTAGGTGACTTGAGATTGAAGTGGTGTGTACGTCATTAGTGGACAGGTCAGGAGTGTACTGTGTGCACAAACACATAGAGGAGTCACTCACAATGGTTAGGCATCAGAAGCACAGATAGGGTACGACATGACTCCACATCCCACATACCATACTGGAGCCAGAAAATGGGTCAAGTGACAGCAATGTATGAGAAAACTCACAAATAAAGTCAGTGTGGCTGAGCAGGTCTGCACAGTGAGCACAAACAGTAACAACACACACGGCTGATCAACAAAACACAACACAGACTTGGCAGTCACACACTCTACATACTCACAACTGGCAGCAACAACAAGTAGGTGTCCCCTAGGGGTGCAAGGACACACCAACACACTGCACAGTGCACAACCTACAACTCCTACATCTGCACACAATCTGAAGCACATGGCTGACAATTCAAATAAACAGGCACTCAGCTTCTGGGATATACATGTGTGCAGTTGGCATTACAGGGGCACACACATATCAACACTACTGACCAAGTCACCCCTTCACACTTCATGACCACTCAAGTGCACACATACAACTGTACCCATGTGACTAGGAAGACAGGCCATCACAAGATGACCACACATCAACACTGCTGTTCACATATCAAGAAAGATCACACAGATATGATGGAGCCTGGCTACCCCGCAAGTAATCCTGTGGATAGAATTCCCCTCTGTTCTAGTATTGCATCCCAGCATGACATGTGTACAATTTCGCAAACCTGCCCATAGAATGATTAGGATAACAGTAGATCATCACAAGCAACCATCATTGCACCCCTAAGCCTCAGAGTCCAGAAGAACTAAAGTGCCTGTCACCTCTGGCAAACTCTGAAAAAGCAATTGGCAATGTTAAAGTGGCACACAGAGCACGTGTCACATGAAACCATACCCATACATAAAACTTTGTATTTAGCAAGGACACTCACAAAGCAGACAACAGGAGTAACTGTCTGTATTACATATTACCCAGAAAGGCATCAAAGTAGACAAGAGCAAAGCCAGTGGCCAGTCCATAGTTAAAAGTAGGCACATGTGTGCATGATAACCTGCACAGGGAATGGGCAAACAAAGTGACAAACAGCAAGGCCAGTGGCCATTCAATAGTTCAATGTAGGCACATGTGTGCATGAGAACCCGCACAGGGAATGGGCATCCATAGTTACAAACAGCAAGGACAGTGGCCAGTCCATAGCTCAAAGTAGGCACATGTGTGCAAGAGAACCTGCACAGGGAATGGGCAAACAAAGTGAGCAACAGCAGGGCCAGTGGCCAGTCCATAGTGCTAAGGAGGGACGTGTGAGCATGAGAACCTGCACAGGGAATGGGCGTCCATAGTTACTAACAGCAAGGACAGTGGCCAGTCCATAGTTCAAAGTAGGCACATGTGTGCATAAGAACATGCACAGGGAATGGGCAAACAATGTGACAAACAGCCAGGTCAGTGGCCAGTCCATAGTTCAAAGTAGGCACATGTGTGCATGAGAACATGCACAGTGAATGGATGACACCGTACACTGCCATGGTCAGCAACACAGCTAGGGGGATAACAATGGGCAGTCCAGGCACCGCTGTGGGAGAGATAGGTGTGGGAGGAGGACTTAGCCTCAGACTTGGCTATCAGTTGAACTGGGAGGTGGCTGATTGTCAGGCCCAGTTGGAGGACTGGACCTGGGAGAGAGTGGACCAGCTGAGGTAGAGGCATCAGTGGCTTTAGGAGCCAGAGGGCTGCTTGAACCTAGTGGTGTGGTGGCACGTGGAGGGGAGACATGCTACTATGAGACACAGTTTGTGAGGGAGAATGTGGAGGGGTGCCTTTCCACTTCTTGGGGATTCGATAGGGAATAATTGTCTTGGTAGGAGTGGGAAGTGGGGAGGGCACAACAGGCACACTCTCCACCAAAGGTGCATCAGGTGCAGGTGGTGGCCCTCCCTTTGGGAATCTGCTGTATCGGGCGGTACGCTTTGCCTGGCCTTGCCTTTTCCCCTGCATCCCCTGTTGACCAGGTGAACCCCCTACAGTGCCCTCCTTTCACAGCTTCATAGGGGTGTGGGTGGGAGTTCAGGTTGTGGGTGAATCTGCCTTAGAGGGCTTTTTCTGTGGACTCTTAGCAGGCACCAGCTTCACAGCAGGCACAGCAACTGTCTGCCTATCTTTGGAAGCTGCTTTTGGGATGGGAGTGTCCTTGGATGGGGCTGATTTTGAGGCATGTGAGCCTGAGGCCTGCTTCTTGGCTTAATGCTCCTGAGTGTAACCTGAAGGGCTTTTGCCTTTGCACAACTGTGTGACTTTTCTTTGTTTGGGGGATGGTGTCAGCTCTCTGGCCTGTTTGGGGTGCTGCTGTTGTGTGCTGCGTGTGGTGTACCTGGAGCCTGTGGGATGTTGTGTGTGGTCACTCTCGTCAGATGTAGCCACTGGCAGGGGGGTTGCTGAAGAGACTGGAGCTGGGCTCTGAGCCTGTGACAGCTGAATGGCTGCCATCACTGTGGAGGACAAAGACTGGACAGTCCTATGTAGCCCGCCCACATCTGCATAAATGCCCTCCATGAAGGCACCTACCTGTGCCAACTTCTTGTCATGGTCTTGGAAGGCATTCAGGAGAGTTGTCTGACCTACACACAGCTGGCACAAAAGTTCCACAACCTCAGCACTGAGGGCAGCAGTGGAGACTGGGGCAGAGGCAGCGGTGCCTGGGATGAAGGATGCTTTTCCCTTCTTACTGGTGCAAGCACGGGCAGCACTAGTGGAAGTAGCTGGGAGGGTGGGCACTGGACGGTGTGTGGTGGAAGAGAAGGCAGATTTCCCACTCCATGTGCCCGCCAACTACGAGGAGTCACAACTGGCGCCAGATGATGTTGAGGTTGGTGTTTCTGGGCGTGAATCCTCAAGGACACTCCTGTCCCCCTCCGAGGCACTGGTCACATCAGTGTCAGTGAGCTCATGTGTAGCAGTTGTGCAAGATGCCTCACCATTGGTGTCCATCCCCTGTACCTCTGTGCCCTTGGCAGATGCTGCAAGAGACATAGACGTAGGTTCAGGTTAGTACCTCAAACATCATATGCAAGCAAAGCACAAAACATACCCCTATGTTGCACATCACCCTGGGCAGTCACATTGTGCAACCTTAATTCAAAACTCAAAAGATGCCTGGTAACATGTACACTTGGCATTAATGACCCATTTGATGTCCACACAGCCAAATAGCTTTCCCCTGCCTCCATGTAACCTGACATACAGATACCTGTGAGCATACCTAGGTCCCTGTGGGTGAAAAAGATATACATCCCAACATATTGTCACAGTCACATATGGAGTCACCATAAGGGGACAACACAGATACAGACTTCAAAATGTCATTTAGCAACAGCCATGAGCTCCTGCCATCCACCATGTCATGCTTTGATGCACAACTACAGTTGCACATTGGTGTCAGGTGTGTAATTCTCACAATTTTGAAGTCAGGCACTGCACACATTGACAGAAGCACACTCAGATGAGGCACACTGCTGTTCACTGCCAGGGGATGTCCCTGACTCCCCAAATGCAGCTGATGCCATAAGGCCACAATTCAGAATGCAATGTCAAGGGCCATTACATCAATGACATGAGAAAGTACGTGTAGTGAAAATGCATGACAGCTGCACCCAACTGAGAGGCCACTTACAAGCCATTCCATCACACTAGCAACATCACAGAGCTCCGCAATGGCTCAGGGTTGGAATACATGCAGTCACTCGCACCCAAAGTAACCCTTCAAAGAATTCTCACCCCCAACTTGCTGCTTATGGGCCTTCAAACGTCCATCTAGCTCTGGCTGTGTCACTGCTAAGATGCAGGCCATTAGTGGTGTCAACCTGTCAATCCGAGGGAGCAGCCCCAGCATCATCTCTGCCAGGTTTTTCTCAGCCGGCAGATGTCCTCCCACCTCTTGTGACAGTGTGTGTGCAGTTGGTTGGTGACACCCAGAGCCCACACCTTGCGTGCAATGCCCCTCCATACAGCCTTACACTGGTGTACTTTGAGCTGCAGACATGGGAGATAAGAGGAGGAAATTTCCGTGACACTGGGTTATGTACCACTGTGTCTCAGTACAGGAGCATGCACAAACTCAGCACAGCTATACAAATATGTTTAGCAGAGACAATACAGCATGACACGTAGTACATTAGCATGAGATAATCATACCTAAATGCATGCAGGTATGAGGATGGACACAGTACCTGGCCATCTCATACACATGCAGAATGCCAGCACAGAAAGCAATGTGAAGAAAGCCCACATCTGCAATGCTTTTTTTGAGGGAGCAAGACATACATTACATTGCAAATTATGTGTTGGGCAGACTCACTGTGTCCAACACTGCACACCCCTCAATGTCCTTGCCCTGTGGATGGCTCACTGTGTCATGTAGGTCACATTTTGGGACATGATCTTACAATCTAACACCCTTCTGACATGGTCTGTCTTGTGCAATCCACAGGCCTAAGATAGCTCATTGATGGATAGGCTAGCAGACACCCCATATGTCTCACTCAGTGATGGGTCCCTGTTAAATTATGCAGAACCTGTGCAAGCCAGGGGGGCTCACACTGAGGTTTAATGTGTGCCATCAGAACTGTCACATGCATGAGAGGACAAACAGTGCCTACACATGCGAGTCAGTACACATAAAGAGAAAACATGGACAGGGGATGTTTCAGAAGTACAACAATCTGCTGTGTCATAGGTGAATTTCCAACAAGAGTGTCACCCTCAGACTGTTCACTCTTGTACATAGTGCTTACATATCCATGGTGGCAATATAAAGTCAAACACACTTCCATCAGTACCGTTTGGACGAAAAGTCTTTGTAATGTCACAAATGAGCCTGTGAAACCCTCATGGACTCAAACATCCATTAGCACAGGCAATGTCTGTCCTGACTCCCACTTTCCAAACTTGAAGTGTCACTGTATGGCTGCAAAAACACTGCATGTCCCTCCCATCCCGAAATGTAGCCTGGGGAATGTGTAAAATAGGCTACTAACCCCATTTTCATGAAATCAGCATGCTAGGCAGTGTATCACACAAACCCACACTCTCAGGCACATACTACAGCAGATCAACTTCATGTGTGCACTCCCTGTACTCTATTACTTTCACTCTGAAACACTTACCATGAAATCTGGAGCACCATATCGCCTCCCATACCATGAGAGCACCTCGTCCACAAGGACCTCCAGCTCTTCTGTGGGGAAGGGACGGGCCCTGATGTTCTCAGTCCTCACCATCACTGGGTCCAGGAGACAGGAACAGCAGCAGTTGGTGGTGAAGAGTGTCAGTCAGCAGTGTCTGGAAGCACTGGAAATGTGTGGCTCTCTCCCAGACATATATAGCCTCCTGGGGTAGTTTCAGTGGTTCTAAGCTGCTGCAATTGGTGTTCCAGGTCAGCTGCTTTTCAAATGCGACCCATGACCGGCCCGCGGTAGTGGGGCATGCCTGCCGCGATTTTCAAATGTGCATTTTACTACCGCGATTTCGGTTCACATTAGCTGTAAGGGCATGGGCATTGGCGGTGACACACAGCAGGGGCCCGGCGGTCACTACCATGGTCATGCATCCTTCAATTACATCCAATGACCGGCTCCGCGGTCGCGGAGCATGCCTACCGCAATTTTCAAATGTGCATTTCACTACCGCGATTGCGGTTCCCATTGGCTGTAAAGGCATGGGCATTGGCGATGACACACCCAGGGGCCAGGCAGTCGCTACCTCGATCGTGCATCCTGCAATTGCATCCAGTGACTGGCCCGCAGTAGCAGAGCATGCCTACCGGGATTTTCAAATGTGCATTTCACTACCACGATTGCATTTCCCATTGGCTGTAAGGGCATGGGCATTGGCGATGACACACCCAGGGGCCAGACAGTCGCTACTGTGATATGGCTGCTTTACATTGGTGCCTATGACCGTGATTGAGGTGGCGGAGCACGCCAACCACCATTTTCCAATGTGTATATCACTACTGCGATTGCGGATCCCATTGGCTGTAAGGGTATGGGCATTGGTGTTGACACACTGCAGGGGGCCAGGCGGTAGACACATGAATCATGCCACAAGATAGTGCAAACCAATGCCAGTGTAACATTTAGCCCACTGATGACTACACATGCCATGTCAGTGCACAGGATTGCATGCAAGTACTCCCTCACATGTCACTGATGATATTGTTGTGCATGTACACAGATCTGTGGTGTGATGGACTCTCCAATATGTACACATGTCAATGTGTGATCTGGCTAAGCAACACACAGTGATAAAGGTCTGACTAGATAATGTGCCTATTTCACTGTATAATTTGCTTTGCTCATGTGCATACTTGATCTTAATGCACAGACTGTGCTCATTGTGTTGTTAATGTGTGCCCTGTTCGACTTACGCAAGAAGGTGTGGCAGGTACAGCAGCTACGTAGGAGCCAGCAGTGTTGCTGTTTCACACATATGCTGTATGAACTACTCTCAGGCTGGTTATGCAAGAATTGGACATGTACCTTTGGGCATTAACATAGTCTGAATCTGTTTTTGAGGTACTCACTGTGTGAATACTGGACAAGTGTACAACTAGTGTAGCTCAAGGTGCCCCTACGTGTAAGTTGTGCCGTAAGCTGAAGTTTGATGCCAGTCATTGTTGGCGCTGTGTCAGTCAAAACGTAAGATGTTGGACACATCTCATAGGGGGATTGAATTGACATGTGTCCCCTTTCATCTCATCTAGAAGGCGACCAAATGTGCATCGTCCATTCACAGTGCTGGCGGACATGGAGGATGAGGACATCATACGGAAATTCCGTCTAGATCAACCTATCCTTCAAGACCTATGTGCTCTGTTGGAGCCCCATCTGTGGCCATGCAGAACCTATCCGACTGCTTCACACCAACGTCTAAGGTGATGGCCGCACTGCATTTTTTTGCTACTGGTTCATTCCAGTACAAGGTGTCCAGCACAGGTGGGATGTTGCAACCTACGTTCAGCATGGTGCTACGTGATGTCCTGTCCACTATGATGACCTACAAGGACAGATACATCCATTTTGCCAGGAGGCATGAATAGGCGGCTGTGAAGGGTGATTTTTAGGACCTTGGCCTCATCCCTAATGTTGTTGGTGCCATTGACTGCACACATGTTGGCCTGGTTCCACCACAGGCACGTGAGCACATCTACAAGAATAGGAAACATTTTCATTCCTTCAAAGTGCAAGTGGTATGCCAGGCAGATATGATAATCTCACATGTCTGTGCCAAATTTCCAGGATCTGCCCATGACTCGTACATCCTGTGTAACAGCATCATAACACTGCTGATAGCAAATCTGCTTCCAGAGCGTGCATGGACTGTGGGTCAGTACGCAGAGTCAAGTAGCGTGCTGCATGTGTGACATGTTATCCTCTGCCACTGTTATATTACAAAATTGGTCTGTGTATCTCACACCTAGGTGACTCTTCATATCCCAACCGGTCTTGGTTGCTGAGCCCACTGAGAAATCCCAGGACACCGCGGGAAGTCCGCTACAATGATTCCCATGGGAGGGCACATTGTGTTGTGGAGCATACTTTTGGTCTACTGAAGTCACGATTTTGCTGCCTGGACAAGACCGGAGGTGCACTGATATACTCTCCCCAAAAGGTGTGTCAGATCGTAGTTGTTTTCTGCATGCTCCACAACCTGGCCTTGCGCAAAGAGACCCCCCTGATCCTGGACGATGATGAGCAGCCGAGGCAACCGCCTGCAAACCCACACATAGTGGAGAGGAGGAAGGTGTTGACCTGCGTCAACAGCTCAACAACCGCCACTTCCCTTTAAGGTTAGTGAAAACGTACAATGGTGCCATTGTCTGCTGATTTTGTTGTTGGTGAAAAGGCCTAGGGGAGCTTTGTGACTGCTGCCTGTTGTTGGCTCTGTGCTGGCAGCTAATGTTTCTGGGACAGGGCAGTTATGAAGAGCTACAGGATGTCTATGTCGGTACTGTTGTTCATTGTAATGTGTGCAGATTTGAGTACCTTGATGACAAGTGTTGTGTAATGGCTGTGATGCCATCACCTGACAAGTAAAAATTGTTCTCTTGTGTTTTCCTAGGTCCCTTCAGCCTCTCAATGCCTCCAAACAGTCAGTGCTCCTGTTACATTGTAATCAGATTCGAAATTGTACATCCTGTGATAAACATGGAGCTGACACGAAAACATAGGTGTGTAAGGAGTGTTTATTTACAATGGGTATATGTGACAGGGAAGTGAATATTTACAAAAAAGTAAAAAGGGAATCAATCAGTTGTCAGTGATGCTAGATGAGACAATAGAGTAGTCGCCACATTGATGTCGTGACACAGTTCAACAGACGCCTGCCAATAACCTGGCAGTGTGGATAAGGACAGTCAACAAAGTCAATGGCAAGGTGAAGAGGGGTGTCATCATGGCTGGCTCCTTGACTGGTATTTGGCAGGTGCTTTCCCACGTGATCCTCCCCTGGTTTTCTTTGGATGGCCCCTTGAGCGTTTGGCGGGGGGCCTCTGCTGCGGGCTCAGCGGGGTCTGAGGACTCACCGCTATCTGTCGCCACAGGGGAGGTGGGGGAACTGTCATCCTGGGGGCCCCTGGAGGTAGGTTGAGCTGTTGTTTGGGCTGCAGGCCTGTCTCTCAGGACACCGACTAGCTGGCCCAAGAGGTCCAGGATTTGGCCTATACATGTGTCTATGGACCTCAGCAGCAGGCGGAGCTCACGGGATTCCTCCAGAGCCTGGCCCGTGTGTCCCTGGGCTTGTTCATATGTCCCAAAGACTCTGGCGATGTTGACCAGGGCTTCGGTCCCGGTGTCCGGTTGGTTTTGTCGCCGAGCTGCCCTACCACCTGCCCTGCTATCCTGGACCTGTGGCATCACCACTCTACGCACCCGTGTACTCTCCCTGCCCTCCTCAGATTGTGGTGTGGGGTGGGCATCCTCTGAGGCAGGGATGTTGTTGCAGGCAGAACTGGTGGTGGTGGTGGAGGCCACACAGGTCATTACAGCAGGGGTCAGCGCAGTTGTTGCTGAGCTTATGGTAGTGGGGACAGTGGGGTCCTGGGGCCTGTTGCGCCCTGGCATGCCTGATGGTCCGACTTCTGGCTCCGCATCCAAAAAATCTAGGGAGTCTGCATCTGAGAGTCCATGTTCCGGGGGTAGACTGGCTCTGCAGGTTGGTGTGGTCATCTGCAGATGTAATCTCTTTATCACCTGTAGAACAGAGGACAAATGGTCATTGGAGTATACCCCTCAAGCTTGGTGTTAGATGTTTTGTTGTTACATGTTCTACACTACACAGTTTACATTGATATCACATTGTATGTCTGCACAGTACTGAGCATCATGACATGATGTGGATGTACATACATTACTTGTCCATGGTGTGACATGTCAATAGATACCATGCGCCACTTGCAGATTTTGTGATTACAAGGACATGTCATCATCTAACGACTAGCAGCACAACAACTTTATGTGAAGCATCTTTGTTGTTTACTCTGCATGGAAGACATTACATCTGAGGATGAACTACCCATTGTGATCTCATGCATACCTTTGTCATATCATGTGCTCTGCTTTCTTTTTACTACTGACCATGCTTGTTATTTTTTCATATGGGCCTTGATGCTCTGCCTCCATGGCACTTATAGATAGCATTTAGTGCTGTGCATGATTGTGCCCTGAATTTCTTCAACCTGTGATTTGGTGAGTCACACTTTGCTTTCTGTAACAGTTACATACGCTTAGCTGTCTGCACACTGGAAGTGACTATTGGATCTCTGCCAAGTTTGATGGGATGTGAGGGCTGGTGTGGGCATATGGCTCCATGCTTTTTGAGAGAAATGGCAGGTGCATGCACTGTCTACTTACCTGTTCTGTGGCACATTTTAGGGGAATTTCTGACACATCTTTCTGGGTGTGTGGTGGAGTGCTCCATCCTGCTGATCTGTGGGACAAGGGGGCCTGGTGGGAGTTGAAGTGCTGGCCACCCACACACAAACACACCTCCCTGTTACGATGGCTACCTACCTGTTATTTTGATGAGGGCAATGTAATGGCTGCCACGTGCTTCTGGGTGGGGTGGGGTGGGGTGGGTGCTCCATTCTGGTGTGCTTTGTGACAAGGGTGCCGGTTGGGAGTTGTAGTGCAGGCTTCCTAACCACAATCACTCCTCCCTGTTAAGATGGCTACCTACCTGTTAGGTGAAGGTTGAGCAATGGAATGTCTGCCACATGGTTCTGGCTGGGGGGCCAAAGCTCCATCCTGCTGAGCTGTGGTACAAGTGGGCCTCCCACCCACAGACCCCCCTCCCTGTGAAGATGGCTACCTACCTGCACGTTTTGATGTTATAATACAATGGCTGGCACATGCTTCTGGGTGATGGAGTGCTAAATCATGCTCAGGGGTGGGACAAGGGGGCCTGGTGGGAGTTATAGTGCAGGCCTTCCACCACAAACACCCCACCCTGTGAAGATGGCTACCTACCTGTAAGTGTGATGTGAGTAAACACCCCTCCTTGTTGAGATGTCTACCTACCTGTCAGTTTGATGTGATTAATGGAAATGCTGCCACATGGTTCTGGGTGGTGGGTTGGCTCCATCCTGCACAGCTGTGGGACAAGGGGGCCTGGTGGGAGTTGTAGTGCAGGCTTCTTCACCACAACCACCCATCCCTGTTAAGATGGCTACCTACCTGTGAGTTTGATGTGATTAATAGAATGGCTCCCACATGCTTCTGGGTGGTGGGTTTGCTCCATCCTGCTGAGCAGTGGGACAAGGGTGCCTGGTGAGAGTTGTTTTGCTGGCTGCCTATCCATAGACACCCCTCCCTGTTAAGACGACCGGCATTTGGAGCTGAGGAAGGGAATGGTCACACATGTCTCTTGGGTGGAGGGAGTGTTCCATCCGGCTCAGGGGTAAGACAAGAGAGCATGAGGTGGCTACCTACTTGTGAGTTTGAAGATATCAATGCAATGGCTGCCACATGCTTCTGGGTGGGGGGAGTGCTTCATCTTGCACAGCTGTGGGACAAGGGGGCCTGGTGGGAGTTGTATTGCTGCCTTGCCACCCCCAAACACCCCTCCCTGTGAAAATGGCTACCTACCTGTTAGGTGAAGGTGAACAATGCAATGGCTGCTACATGCTTCTGGGTGGGGGGGAGTGCACCATCTTGCTCAGCTGTGGGACAAGGGGGCCTGGTTGGAGTTATAGTGCTTCCTTGCCACCCCCAAACACCCCTCCCTGTGAAAATGTCAACCTACCTGTTAGTTGAAGGTGAGCAATGGAATGGCTGCCACATGCTTCTGGGTGGGGGTGTTAAATGGTAGCGGCAGTTTCAGTCGATAACCTTTCAAGTATTTGCCCGGCGGTAATCGCCTCTCATACCACTCGATAATTTACCAATAAAAGAGGCAGGCGCCGGAGACTGGAAGGCAGGAAACAAAGTTTTATTCCGTCGGAGCAGAACACATCAGATCAGACAGCAAGGTATCGTCACGAGGTGCTCTAACTGCATCTCTGAGACCTGGTCTCTTATACACTGGTTTATTGCTTTATTATACATAGTACATTCTTGAGATTCCCTTGATGTGCGGGGAAATATCCCCTGAAGCCCCGGCTCAGATCCGATCCCACACATGGTTACAGTAGAGGTTCCCACCCTACCCGCAGTGGGAGATGGCTATCGCGCAGCAGGGAATTCCGCTAATTCCCGGGGGTGTGTGCAACCGGCCGGGTCTCAGGGGGTAGGGGCTTTGATTCTACTGTAATCCCTTTGATGTGGGGTGTTTCCCTTACAGTAGGGGCAATAAACTGCATCCGCAGGGCTAGGTGATGGCCTGGGACCAGTTCAGACAATGGGGCGCAGAGGAAGGGAGTTATCAAAGGAGAGGCATGACCATGTATGGGTTGTCGGTCGGAAGTGGTTCCGTAGCAGGGTCGCGCAGAAGGAGAGGGTTTATGGCCTGTATGAGAGAGCGGGGGTGGCCGGCGCGCGGGGGATGCTCGCAGCGCCGGGGGAAAGCGCTGGCGATCGAGAGTGAGCGGGGAGAGAGAGTGGGGTGCCTAAAACGGCGGCCGTGCATTTGCTATGCGTGGCGCTGGGGAGAGGCAAGATGGCGCAGATAATGTTCAGTTTGCGCGCTAAATTTCCACAGTCCTCCCTTTTAACATGTCTCGCCAGCTTGCCTAGTTTGGATCTATCCCCATAATACCCCGTACCTCCACCTCATTCAGAGCTTTCATCCGCTCAGTTTCAAAGTCCAAAGTCTTAGGGCAGATGCAGTTCATAAAAAGCGAACATAAAGGTGGCAGACACTGAATCCCCAAGCAACATCCACATAGTATCATGATTGGTATGAGGATAAATGAAAACAGCCTCCATCCCCAACCTTTAATAGCGTCCCAAAACCAACTCCCCAGTGACCATTCCTCTTGTTCTTGATGGACCTCTGTGGACAGTCTGTGGAGGTGTTCAATTGCTTTGTAGACTGAGGGTGAGTTATCCGGTACGTAGGTACAACAGCTGGACCCAATGATGCGGCATGCTCCTCCGCGGTCAGCCAGAACCACATCTAGAACAAGGCGGTTCTGGAGAGCCACCAGGCGGACGGCCTGAAGCTCAGCGGTGTTGTTGGCGAGGGCGCCAGCTGTAATGTTCATTGCTGTTTCGACTGCCTGGGTTAAGTGGCGGATGGCACGGCTGTTTGCCATCGGACCCCAGAGCGGAACAAGACCCTTTACTGCGTCCATGAACTGTGCTCTGGTGGAGTCGGTTTGTACAATGTCTTTGGCACGTTTCTGTCGGTGATGGTTTGCTGGAGCCACATACGTCGGAGGAAGGACAAAGGCGATGTAGCAGGTGCCTCCCCAACCTTTCGGGAGCCAGGTGTAGGCCTTAGTACCACACACGAAGTACATATTCGGGGAGGCAACAAAGGAAGGTGGGTCAACTGAGTCCAATGTTCGGGTGATGAGGCAGGAGCTGTGGCCCACCAGCTGTGCCCCCAGGCCTTCGAGGCATACAGATCCAGTGATGTTGATGACGGACAGGGCCACTGTTAGGGTGGCGGCTGTCCGTTTTCGGAGGTAAGAGAAGGTGGGTCTGGCTGGATTGTTGAACACTTGCATTTCAATTCGTTCTTTGGCGGGGATGTCCATGTGAAAGGAAGTGTTCGATCTCAGAGGGCAGAAGAGGGCGGAGGTTCTACCAGTTTTGTTCAGCCAGAACCCATGGTAGAAGTGTGACATGGTTCTGCCGGAAGTGGCATTGTCCTTGTAGCTCTCCTGCAGGAGGATCAGCCAGGCGAGGCAGGAACCATGGACGGAAAAAGGTGAAGGGATGAAGGGGATTGAGTGCCCAGTGGCATGGGGCAGCAATCCACAGATCCAGCAGTTAGTGGCGTTGGTGGCAAGATTGTGTTGGTGGAGTAACTGCACAAAAGAGTTATTCCAGAACTCCTTACGCCTTTCTCGGAGTTGGGGTGAAAGTGAGATCAGATGGTGTTCTTTCGTGGTGGTAGGTTGAACGGTAGTCAGCAATGTCTTATGAGCGGGTGTGCTCTCCTCCATGATCCAGAAGGTAACCACGAGGAGAAGGCAAAAGAGAAGGGAAATGAAAAGTGCTATTGTCTTAAAGCTGTGCATTCGGTCAGTCTGTGGGTTTTTGAAGTGGATCTTCGGACGTCCGGTTGCTTCCATCATCTTCATGTCGGGCGCTTCCATCACCTTCAAGAGACTCGGTAGCGGGCAGAACCACAGACTTTGTTTTAGTTTCTCTCCTGGTGGCCTTTGAGGTGACTAGGCTACCGTTCTGAGATTTCCACTTAGCCTGTGGTCTGCTTAGCCGAAGTTCTCTCCTTTCGTCGCAAGTTATACCCTTCTTTGGATGGCACAGTGGGATCGGGATATTCAATCAACTCAAGTGTCTCTGTATCCGGGCAGCGGCTCAGGGATGGTCGGTCTTTGTCCAGAAGTTCCTCTTGGGCGGTGATGTTGTCCGTGGTTGTCAGGGTCGGTGATACCTTCTTGCAGTGGTGTGCATGCAGCCAATTGCGTTTCCCCTCCACTCGAAGAGCTGTTCGGGTGGTGATCAGGACTTGCAGGGGGCCCGTCCACCGGGGCTCCAGAGTCTTGGTGCGCTGGAAGTTACGCACTAAGACGAAGTCACCGGGTTGGATGTCGTGTCCCGGGCCCCTGGAAACATCGGGAATGGCGTGCAGCACCTGCTGATGGATAACAGACAACGTCTTAGTTAGGTTATACAAATAGTCAGACATGAGGACGTCCGGGACGTCGTGGATGGATGATGGTTTTGGTGCAGTCCAAAGGTTCATGGGCCGCCCAAAGACGACCTCGTAGGGGGTTAAGTGGTGTTTGGTGGGGGTGGAACGCATTGATAGCAATGCTAGTGGGAGAGCGTCTGGCCATCTTAGTCCTGTGGTGGCGACTATTTTTGCTATCTTAAGCTTCAATGTGGCATTGTGTCGCTCAACCAGGCCTGCAGATTGGGGATGGAAGACCGCATGGAACTTCTGTTTTACACCCAACCCTTTTAAGATGAGTTGGATAACTTCGGCTACGAAATGGGGGCCATTGTCGCTCCACAAAATTCGACAAAGGCCGTATCGGGGGAAGAATTCCTTCAGCAGTACTTTTGCAGTAGTCATAGCGGTGTTGTCATGGGTCGGGTAGGCTTCCACCCACTTGCTGAAGGCACACACAACGACAAGCACATACTTTAAACCTTGGCACCTTTCTAGCTGGACATAGTCCATTTGTAGGACTTCAAAGGGGTGATTGGGGACCCCAAACCCTCCCCGGGGTACAGCAGTTCCTTTCCCAGGGTTGTGTTGGAGGCATACTAGGCATTGTTGGACCAGACGTTTGGCTGAGTCTGGTATTCTGTCGTTGTGCCAGACTTTGGAGATGAGTTCGATCATGGGGGCAGACCCTATGTGTGCGGGGGAGTGTGCCATGGTCAGCATGGGGATCAAGTATGAGTCGGGTAGCAACCATTTGTTCGAGTCTTTAGTTCGCCAACAACCGTCATCGTCCTTCAATCCTACCCGGGCCCATTCAGTTAATTCGTGTGGTGTGCTGGCTAGTTGGATATCCCTAATCGTTTCCCTAGCATCCTTCCATTTCTCAGTTTGTGACCTGGTCACGTACATGCGGGTCGTGGACCTATTCTCGGCTGTGGTTCGGGCAGTAATGTCAGCTAGTGCATTTCCCTGACCTATAATGTCTGTCACCTTCTTGTGTGCCTGGCATTTGATCACAGCTATCCGTGTGGGGAGGAGGACTGCTTCGGTCAGGGCAGAGACTAGATCTCCATGCAGGATGGGTGTGCCATGAGAAGTCAAGAATCCCCTCTCTTTCCATAAGAGCCCGAAGTGGTGAACTACCCCAAAGGCATACTGACTGTCTGTGTAAATGTTTGCGGTTGTCCCTGCTGCCAGGATGCAGGCTCGTGTGAGGGCAATTAGTTCAGCCGCCTGTGCGGATCGCTGTGTGATGCGGGCTGTCTCAACAACTGTTCGAGCTGTGGTGACTGCATAGGCAGCTGAGGTGGTGCCATCAGGGAGCTTGATGCATGAGCCATCCACCCACAGTTCTCCGTCAGGGTCCGGGAAGGCAGTATCCCGGAGGTCAACCCTACTCTTGGTTTGTTCGTCGGTGAGGGTCACGCAGTCATGTATAGGGGATGCATTGGGGTCAGCGTCAGGGAGAGGTAGTGGAGTAGCTGGATTCAGAGTGGTGCATCGTTTCAATGTGATATGGGGTGCAAGCAGAGTCAGTTCATACCCAGTCAGTCGTGCGCTAGTCAGGTGTTGAGTCTTGGTTTGGTTCAGGAGGGTATCAACAGCATGGGGTACCAATACTGTGAGGGGGTTCGAGAGCACGATCCCCTCACTTTGTCGGATAGAGACAGCAGCGGCGGCTACTGCTCGAAGGCAGGCGGGCAAAGCTCTGGCTACGGGGTCAAGAGTGGCAGAGAAGTAGGCACAAGGGCGTTGCTTAGGGCCTATGGACTGGGTTAGGACAGACAACGCACATCCCTCCCTTTCGTGGGTGTAGAGGGAGAAAGGTTTAGTGTAGTCTGGGGTTCCTAGGACTGGGGCCGAGCAGAGGGCGTCTCGTAATTCTTTGAAGGAGGATTGGCATTCGGGTGTCCAGGGGAGGGGGAAGGGGACATCCTTAGCCAGCAGGGAAAGCAGAGGCTTTATGGTGAGACTGAAGTTTGGCAACCACTGTCGACAAAAGGAGGTGAGGCCCACTAGGGATCGTACTTGCTTCTGAGTTTTGGGGACAGGGGTTTCTAGGATGGTTTGAATTCGGTCAGGGGTAAGTTTTCTCCCGTCTTTGGATAGTAGGTGGCCTAGATACGTTACCTGGGGCTGGCAGAATTGCAATTTCTTTCTGGAGACCTTGTGACCGTTCTCCGCAAGGAAGCGGAGGAGGTGAATGGTGGCTGTGACGGCAAGAGGAGTGGTGTCGGCCGCCAAAAGAATGTCATCGACGTACTGTATCAACACCACTCCATCGGGTAGTTGGACTGCATCCAGTTGCCTCTTGAGGGCTTGGCTGTAAATACTGGGACTCTCAGTGTAGCCTTGGGGTGCCCTGCAGAATCTGTACGAACGGGCTTTTAAAGTGAAGCCGAACAGGTAGCGGCTGTCTGGGTGGATGGGGATGGAAAAGAATGCGTTCTTGAGGTCAATAACAGTAAAGATGGTGGCAGTGGATGGAATCAGGGTGAGGATGGTGGTGATGTCTGAGACTACGGGGTACTGGGGTATGACTACTTTGTTAACCTCTCGCAAGTCAACAATGAAACGGTAGGCTTTCTCATCCCCCTCGCCTTGCTTCTTTACAATGGGTAGGATAGGGCTGTTGCAAACATTACTGACTACTTCTTCTACCACTCCTGCCTCGACCAGGGACTCGATGATTTCCACCAATGCCTTCTCGCCTTCGGGTGATATCCGATACTGTGGAAGCTTTGGGAGCACTGCGTCCGGTCGGACGGTTATGTGTACCGGGTCGATAACCATGCGCCCTACATCTGAGTCGGTTTTAGCCCATAGATGTGAAGGTAATGTGTCGAGTAGGGACATATCTGCATCGGTTATAGAGAGCATACGCCGTGTGTGACAGGGTCTGGACAGATCTGGGTTATCGTGTAGGATGACTCGAACTCCGTCTGGGGAGCATCTGATGGTGGCTCGAAAATGTTTTAGCAAATCAAGTCCCATAATAGCATCGGGGGTGTTGGAGGAGAGCAGAAAGGTCGTGTCAGTGGTGTTATCTTCTAAGTCAAAGGAGATTGGTGCTGATAAGGGGTTAGTGGAGGGCGTTCCGTCAAAGCCTATTGAGGTTACGTGTGAGCCAGACAAGGGTGCCCTAGGAATCAGTCGTTTAGATAACGCACTACGTGTCGCCCCAGTATCTACCAGGAATGGAGATTTTGTGCCCAAGACCTTAGCGGTGACGTAAGGACCTTGCTGGTCAACACGGAGTTCGACTGGATCCCTCCCTTGCCCCTGGCGGTCCTATGCGAAGTCATGAGTGCTCTCATAGTCGGACTGCTGACACTGGTTTTGGCGGGGGCGATCAAAGGTGTTTGGTCTGCCTGGCCTGTCGTTGATGGTGTTGTTCGTGTGCCCTCGTCCCTGTCCTCTATTTCTGGGGTCATATGCTGTGTCTCTGGGGTCCCTATTCTTGTTCATTTCCAGAAGGACCGGGCACTGGGATTTCCAGTGTCCGAACCCTCTACAGAACGCACATTGATTCCCATCTAAGTCTCTCCGTCCGTTGTAGGGTGTAGGTGTATGGTCTCTAGGGGGTAGCTTTCTAGGGGCGGTTGGTTGGTAATTCTCTTTTGGGGGTTCCCTTCCTATGGTCACCCCTTGCAACTGTGCTATCATCACCCTCTCCTTTAATTCCTTTTTCTTCTTCTCTGACGCCCTATCGTTCTCGTTCTTCTGGTTTTCGTAGTATTGGGCCATCTGGAGAATTGCTGCGGGTTTGGAGGCTGCCCAACTGCTCTCGCTGGTCTGTAGCTTCTGGGAAACTTCTTGAGACAGACCCTTTACATAATTCTGGACAAAGAGGTGGTGTCCGGTTGCGGTGGTCATGTCTTGGCCACTGTAATCGGAAAACACAGTCTCGAATCGGGAGAAGTATTCAGACACATCCTCCTGGGGTTTCTGGCGGCAAGCCGTCACTATCGACCAGTCTACCTTTCTTTCTGGGATTAGAGTCTTCAGCTTTTGTACAATCTTGTCTGGGAGCTCTAAGATGGCTTTCGGGGGTTTCTGTCCTGGTTCTCGCTGTTTATCTATGGTATCGAGTTGTATCCAGGTATATCCGAACGGCTCAGCGTGGTCAACTTTCCGGATTTGTTTCCACACATCAGCCGGCAGGCATAGTCCAAAGAACAAGTCGATATCTGCTAACGTCATTATCGTTGAGCCTAAGGCTGTACCCAATTCAGTGTAGAAGGCAGTCGGGTTCTTTCTTAAGTCGGGTAGAGTCTTTCTAAAGGTCAAAATATCTTGCCGGTCCCACGGCTGGTAGACCCAGTTATATACAACCCTTCCCTTCGCATCTTGGTGGTTGATGTTGTCGTGTGTTCCCTGACCCCGTGGGGGGACCCAGTAGGGGGCAGCTTCTTTAATGGGCATCATGGCATCGGCCCTTCCTCCCTGGGGCTTAGTTGCTATGGGGGTTTCTGTTTTGGTGGTCTGTCCATGTTCTTTAAGGTGTCGGTAGACCTCGAGTGTACGAGTGAAGAGGTTCGTTACATCGCCCTCTCCTTCTTCCCCAATGTCTACCTTCCTATATAGGGCCGCTAAGCCTTCGGGACCTTTATCGTGGTATCTGTCCTCATATGCATTCAGGGCGTGATAACAGAGCCGTACGACGAAGTGTCGTCTGCGGCTGTCGGCATACGAGCTATACACGTCTGTTATATACTCCTCACTTTCTTTTCGCTCCACCAGCGTCCCTACTATCCTATCGATTCCTGCTCGTTCATCCTTAGTTAATAGATTCATTCTGGTGGACTCTTTCTTTCCCATCTCATGGTCATCTAGCGTTGTAGTCGACATTGGGTTCAGTACAAGAGGCTCAGCCGGCGCGGAGGCCGTGAGGGCCGAGGCCCCTGTACTGCTTTCGCTCGTGTTCGGGGGTTGTGGGTGTTGCACTACTGATTGGGAGGGTGCATACGGAGGGGGCATGTAAATGATCGGGGGACCTAACAGTAATTCGTCATTCGTTCGCTGCTTGGAGGACAACTCAGGGTAGAGCAAAGAAGGGGTCCTAACAGCGTACTGGCCTGAGGTTTCGGGCTCCTGTCTTAGTTTAGTTTCCCTTCTCTCCTTTATGTCTTCTTCTAACTTTCTAGCGGCAAGGTGAGCTGCCTTTCGTAATTCCTTTTCTGCTTTTACTTCTTCCCTCTTTTTCCGTTGCGTCGCTTCTTTGCGCCACATGCCAATACTGTCAAGCATAGTAGGCGTCGTCTTATTGCTACGCAGAGCTACTTCTAGCGCTTCTATCTTGCGGTCGTCGAAGGATCCCATCAGTGGCCACTGACTTTCGGGGTCCTTCTTGGTATATTTATGCCACAGCTTGCTATAAGCTACGGCGACTAGTCCATATTTAGTGAACATGTCCTTATTAGGGGTGCCTTCCAGTGGAGCCGGGTGGTTCACCTCTAATAAGCGGTCCGGGCAGAACCAACTACCAATCAGTGGGGAGAAGATAGGCATGACGGGTTTCAACGGGGACAAAAGTCAGCACTACCTATCTTTTCACTGCTTGCAAAGACTAGACAGAATATCTCTATTCTTCGTTATTTGTAAGCAGAGAATACCTCCAAAGAACCAATATCGAACAACTAGTGTTCGGACAATCAATCAATCAATCAATGGGGAGATAAAGATAGGCATGACGGGTTTCAACGGGGACAAAAGTCAGCACTACCTATCCTTCACTATTTGCAAAGACTAGACAGAATATTCCTATTCTACGTTATTTGCAAACAGAGAATATCTCAAAAAGCACTATTCTTCAAAACAATCAATGTTCGGACAATCAATCAATGGGGAGATAAAGATAGGCACGACGGGTTTCAACGGGGACAAAAGTCTGCGTTACCTACCCTTCACTATCTGCAAAGGGAGAGAGAGAGTATTTCTACTCCTCCCCGTTTGTAGACAGCGAATATCTCAAAGAGAACAATCAATGAGCAATACTAGTATTCAAACAATCAATCAATTATTTTGCACTTTTGTCGTATTTCACGACCTTACCCGGACCGCGTGGACAGTTTCTTGTCTTCCGCCTCCAGCGCCTGATCGTCCTCTACTCTCCGTATTTGCCGCGGCACTCCTGATGGTTCCCAGTCAGGACCGTAGATCACTCGAGAGAGGTCTGCTCGGAACCAGTGAAGTTCGGATGATCGGCTGCCAGACGAGGGTCTATTGGGCAGGAGCTCTCCCGATCGTTGCAGTCGTTCACTCTGTCGTCGGGACCTCTCCCACTGGATCCACGTGTCGCTGATGGGCCCCACGTTTGGGACGCCAATTGTTAAATGGTAGCGGCAGTTTCAGTCGATAACCTTTCAAGTATTTGCCCGGCGGTAATCGCCTCTCATACCACTCGATAATTTACCAATAAAAGAGGCAGGCGCCGGAGACTGGAAGGCAGGAAACAAAGTTTTATTCCGTCGGAGCAGAACACATCAGATCAGACAGCAAGGTATCGTCACGAGGTGCTCTAACTGCATCTCTGAGACCTGGTCTCTTATACACTGGTTTATTGCTTTATTATACATAGTACATTCTTGAGATTCCCTTGATGTGCGGGGAAATATCCCCTGAAGCCCCGGCTCAGATCCGATCCCACACATGGTTACAGTAGAGGTTCCCACCCTACCCGCAGTGGGAGATGGCTATCGCGCAGCAGGGAATTCCGCTAATTCCCGGGGGTGTTTGCAACCGGCCGGGTCTCAGGGGGTAGGGGCTTTGATTCTACTGTAATCCCTTTGATGTGGGGTGTTTCCCTTACAGTAGGGGCAATAAACTGCATCCGCAGGGCCAGGTGATGGCCTGGGACCAGTTCAGACAATGGGGCGCAGAGGAAGGGGGTTATCAAAGGAGAGGCATGACCATGTATGGGTTGTCGGTCGGAAGTGGTTCCGTAGCAGGGTCGCGCAGAAGGAGAGGGTTTATGGCCTGTATGAGAGAGCGGGGGTGGCCGGCGCGCGGGGGATGCTCGCAGCGCCGGGGGAAAGCGCTGGCGATCGAGAGTGAGCGGGGAGAGAGAGTGGGGTGCCTAAAACGGCGGCCGTGCATTTGCTATGCGTGGCGCTGGGGAGAGGCAAGATGGCGCAGATAATGTTCAGTTTGCGCGCTAAATTTCCACAGGGGGAGTGCTCCATCTTGCTCAGCTGTGGGACAAGGGGGCCTGGTGGGAGTTGTATTACTGCCTTGCCAACCGAAACACCCTTCCCTGTGAAAATGGCTACCTACCAGTTAGATGAAGGTGAACAATGTAATGGCATACACATGCTTCTGGGTGGGGGGGAGTGCTCCATCTTGCTCAGCTTTGGGACTGGGGTGTCTGGTGGGAATTGTAGTACTGGCTGCCTGTACACATGCAACCCTGGGAATGTTGCTGGCTACCTTTGGGGTGATTCAGAGGGAGTGAATGTTACATCTGTGGTATATGTATTGGGGAGTGTGTGGTGCACATGAATGCATTTGGGCCTAGGAGATGTAGCTTTGTAGTTGTGCCAGACAGTACATAGCAGTGTAATGGTAGATATTTGTTGTTACTTACCAGCCTCCACTCCCCCGGCTACTCCTGTGAGACTCTCTGGATGCAGTATGGCAAGCACCTTCTCCTCCTGAATGTTCTTGGTGGAATGGGAGGGCCACCTCCAGTCCTCTGAGTCAGCTGAAGGTTCTTGTTGTTCTTCTCTTTCACCTGCCTCTTGAAGTCATGCCACAGCTTCATGATCTCCTTCTTGGTGCACAGGGTGGTCCCTACTGCATTGACTTTGCTGACTATCCTTGCCCACATTTGTGTTCTAGTAGCTAATTGTGTCTCTTGGACCAGGTTACCAAATAAGTTTAGGTTCTACTCTGATTACCTCATCTACCTTGACTGACAACTCACTGTCAGAGAATTTTGGCATTTTCTTCTATGCCATGGAGTGTGATGTGCAAATGGGTTAAAGGTGCAGGTGTGAGAGTGGTGGTGGTGATGTAAGTGGTGTGTGTGTGTGTGTTGTTGTGCTGGTGAGATGTGTGGTGGTTTGCCTCTCTTTTGTGCTGTAGGGTTGGTTCCTTTAGTTGTGGAGTATTGCATAGGATTCTGGTCAGGGAAGGGGCCGGTTTTACACTCAGCTATGTGGGTGTGTTAAAATGGAGTATTGCTGTCAGGTGAGTTGTGTGGGTTGTCCTGGGATTTGTCTTTTTTTAGTTGCCATGGGGATGTGTCATTGGGGTGTGTTAGGTGTTTTGGGAGGCTGAGCTAGTTTGATGTGTACACTTGGTGGCCTTCTTGTGAGTTTTTTTTATCGATTGCCATAATTGCTCCGGAGCGGCCGCGGTGGTTGGTAGGCAACAGCCCTTCCGCCGGCTCTCCCATTCATCACTGTTTGCGATCACAGCTGTCAGAAACAGCGGATCGTTTTGCTGTCACCTCATTGGTATCCTAATTGTACGTGCAGGCACTCCGCTGGCCTTGCGACGGTTTGGGGGTTTTTCACCATGAATCCGACCACCACAGATGTTCACCTGCTCCGCCCACTACCTGCGGTCTTTCATGGCATCGTTCCATCGCGTCAGATTTTTCTTGCAGTTGATCCTAATCGGACCACCGGTTTTGCCGTGGTACCTGTGGACGGTTAGTTTCTGCTACCACTGCGTCCGGGATAGTTTTCCGACCGCCATCCTAATCGACCCCTAAGTCTGCATTTAGTCTTCTTCATAAATGCATAGATGGCCGCATGCATATTGGATACACCAAATTGGTTGGTTGCTATATTCACTCACTACGCAAACTACAAAAGGTTCTACTAAGGACTAAGGAGTCAAGGACTGAAGTCATGTGAGAGATTGCGTCACGCGGGCCGCTAAATTACCAACTAATAGTAAGTAGCTAACTAACTAACTAACTACCCCTATCTTAGTGACAGGACAAAGGAATGGAGTCTCTCTAGTCTGCATTACCTAACTTAAGTTCTGTAACCTGTCTTACAAAATCATCCAAAGTGAGCGCAACGTTGCAAATAAGTAAGATTAGTAGCACCTAGCACTTGTCTAGCAGAATAACAATCACATAATCTAAGATTTTTAGACGTATCTTACCTACATGTAAGCAGCAGCATTCTTGCTATTTTGGAAAAATATAATATTTGAAGTAGCATAGAACACACAATAGTAATAATAATTAGCTACTCACCAAGCCCCGTGAACTCAACACTTAGCAGGTCCAGCAGGTCCTGCTCTCGGTCCAGGATGTTGGACCACCAGTGTGTCAGTTGGTTATGGGTGCGCCGGACTGCAGAGCAGCACAACCCTGCCGGCGCACCCTTGACCACTGCTGGTGACACTCACGGATCGTGGACCCAGGCCTGCCATCTGCTGCTAGGGTTAAGGGGAGGTGGTGCTGCACAAAAAAAACAAGTGTACCCACCTCCACCTCAGAAAATAAGACCCCAGGTGGTACACCTCTTTCCCCGGGTCGCACTCTGCGGCATCATAGCCATGGTTCTGGGTGTGGTGGGGGTCGGAAAAGAAAATGGAGAAAGTAAGAAATTAAGTCAGGGGAAGAAGAAGGGAAGTAAAAAAATAATAAGCAAGTAATAGAAAAATAGTACAAAAACACAGTAAAACACAAAAAAGTAGAAAAAAATTCAAAATATACACTTAGCAAGCAAGAGGGATAGATAATAAATTATGAAGTTCCGTATTTTTTTTTCAGAAACAAAGGATTTAAAAGATATAGGGAGGATTAAAAAACAGGCCCAGAACTATGACAGACAAGAAAAACATTACGGCCACGCCCATCAGCGACCGCATGATGAAATTCGCGCAATATTTCCCCCGAGCAAGCACTCCGGGTTCCAGAAAGCCAGAAACGTCTCGCAAACGGGTGGAGCAAGCAACTTTGTGTTAGTTCCGCGTAGCACAGCTACACAAACACCGCCCAGGCTTAATTCTTAGATATGGATTGTCAAATTGGTTCTTAGGTGTGTGATAGATAAGTAAGTGAAAAGCTTGCATGGAGAGAACTTGCAGCAATTTTGAGATATTCAAATGTGTCAGATCGCGGTAGAACAGATCTTCATATGAAGGAGCTGGTGTGGAAGGAGTAAGGACTGTAGTGGGATTTTAAGTGGAATTCAATGAAGGAGTAAGGATGGGGTAGGATTATGAGCAGGACTAGCTGTAGATGCAGAGAAGCTTAACCATCTTTTAATTGTGATGAAAAACTACTTAGGTGTGGTAATACACTTAATGACCTATAGTATAATTATTAGGAGAGGAGTATAAACTCCACGTGGGTAATAAAAAATGTGAAAGAGAAATCAAACCAAGTACATCCACATTCACTTGTCTTAGTCCTAACTATATGAGAATTACACTTATCTGGAGACAGACAATCAGATTGCCCAGAACCAAAAATAGGAAAGATTCAATTGAATTTCAAGTCAAGTGCTTTTATTATTATTAAGTTGGGCAACTCCCTTTCCACCCATGAGCCTACCTATAGCCAAATACAAGGTATTTACTCTACTGACTCACTGCAAAGGATAGTTCCTCTGCCTATACAGGCACAGTATGTAGACAACGTTTCAGGTTAATGATCATCTATTTCTGTGATTTAATACAGTGCTTGACCTTATGGTAGCTGGTCTGTATTCTGTTACACTTTGCATTTGTCAGACCTGCATTGCTATATTATTGGGTGGGCCGAATATGGGCAAGAGGGAGGTCCTTTCAAAGCATCCCATGTTAAGCTAGTCTCCTTCCTCCAATGAAGGAGTCTTTTTCATCCAGACAGGATAGCTTGCATTCCATGGGTGTTTTTTTCAAGAACCGTCTCCTCATAAGAGCAGGCTCATGTTTATATAGTTAGGATATACAACCAATCAATCGGTCAATCAATCAATCAAGCAATCGGCATTTCTTAAAGGTGGCTTATCACCCCGGGCTATTCAGGCACTCGATACAGTGAGCCTCAGTCAAAGTGCCAGGATTTGATTCTCCTCCTGAAGTCAGTGAGTGAAGGGGAGATGTGGAGGCGTAGAGGGATATTGTTCCAGGACTTGGCAATGAGGTAGGAGACAGAGCAGCCTCCACTGCGGCTTTGTCGAATGCAGGGAATGTGTGTGAAGGCGAGCGAGGTGGATTTGAGATGTCTGGCTGGGTGGTGGAAGATTAGGCGGTGGTTGTTGTAGGAGAGACCAGCATTGTGGACGGCCTTGTAGGCGAGGTTCAGCAGCTTGAACTGGCATCTCTTCGGGACATGGAGACATTGAAGGTTTCTTAGCTAGAGGGTAATGCTGGTCCATTTGGGAGGTTAAGGATGAGTCTTGCTGAAGCATTCTGGATGTTCTGTAACCTTTCAACAAGGCGGGTGGCAGATCCGGTGTAGAGTGCATTTCCGTAGTCTAGATGGTTGGCAACAAAGGCTTGGGTTACTGTTTTTCTGGTGCTGGTGGGGATCCACGTGAAGATCTTGCAAAGCATGCAGGGTTGTGGAAGCAGGAAGAAGCATCTGTGTTGTTCCGGTGTTTCACGGAGAGGTCACTGTCCAAGATTATGCAGAGGTTGTGGGAGTGGCTGGTGTGAGTAGGTGATGGTCCGAGTGCCGGAGCCACCATGTGTCGTCCCATGGGGAGGTGCTGTTTCCAAAGATGAGAACTTCGTCTTGTCTGTGTTCAGTTTCAGGCAGTCGGATTTCATCCAGTCGGTGACATAGGTCATGGCATTCTGAAAGTTACGTCTGGTGGTGGCAGTGCCCTCTGTGAGAGAGAGGATGAGTTGGGTGTTGTCTGAATATGAGATGATGTTGATTCCGTGAGAGATGATGATGTCCGCCAATGGGGTCATGCAGGCATTGAAGAGAGAGGGGCTGAGGAATGATCCCTGGGGGACTTTGCAGATGGTGTTATTGGGTTCAGAGCTAAATGGAGGAATGTGAATTCTTTGTGTGCATCCTGTGAGGAAGGAGGAGATCCAATTGAGGGTGTTTCCTCTGATGCCAATGTGGTGGAGTCTGGTGATGAGGGTGTGGTGAGATATGGTTTTGAAGGCCGTTGAAAGGTCGATATACAAAATCTTAGATGAGCAAAACTGTCGGTGATGGGCCACAATGGAGGGGCCTAAATGTTTCAAAAAAGGTATCTCCTAAAGGAAAGTCTTGCCTCTCCAGACTGACTTATACATGCTGATATGTCAATTCCCTCAGGAGCTAAACACAATGGTAGCTGTTGGGTGCTGCATTACAGATTCTAATAACGTTTTTTCTACTGGAGCAGGAGAGTGAGGATGTGGAGCAATCAGAACAAGTAGGTCAAAGAGCCTCAGCTCTCAGAGATCAACTGGGGTTCCCTGCTCCAGATTTAGTAACAGATCTGGATGATTATTGTTGGTACCTCTAACTTTGAACATCTAGCCTGTGATCAAGGCTTTGTGAAATATTTTGGCCAAAGAATGAGAAGAAAACAATAAAGCTGGCTCAGTATAGTGTTAACTCTTATTGGGGTTAGTGCTACATTTCTACAGAATGTTAAAGTGAAGTCTTTTTCTTCAGATATGTCTGCATTATTAGCAACAGATCATGATCTCACTTCTGACCCAGTAGATAAGAAGTCATACATTTGTATCTTTTCATTTTGCAACATATGCTGCTTTAGCTTCTCAAGCCTTCATCAATGATATTTATGCACCTTATGGGGGAGTTCATAGAGGGAAAGCCTGTAGAAGTCTCCAGGTACCATGGAATTAATGGTGCATTTCTTGATTCATCCACATGAGCGGTTTACCATTTATATTGGGGAAATGTAGAAATTCCGTATGGTAGGAACTGTATGGATCATTGCAGATTCCAGAACTTCGTACTCAGAAACAATTTATTGAAAATACATGATTTTAACTAAATTTAGATGATTTCAGGGTATTCTGGGTCTTAAACCTTATTGAGATCCCTGTAATTCAAACTACCCTGGATTCTCTAGGCATTGCAAATTCCCAGGGACCCTGGTTACCATTAACACAGAGCCCAGCCCATATAGTGAAGCTGTTCACCATAGTAAGTGAGAGAAACTTGGGATTTACCCCCTCTCTGTCAATCAATATGTCAAAACCTCTCCAGAAGAATCAACATTTCTTCTGACTTTATTTAGGAATGGGGATGCTGTAGACCCTAGGTTGGCAGAAATTATATTGGGACTCCAGGGTGTGGGAGTGGTCTGTGAGGGCAATCAAACCCATCTCATTTATTCAATTTTTTTAAATATCCCTATCTTCCAGTGGACTGTCTGCTTCCCCAAGGACACATTGAAGGCAAATCCGGAAGTCCTGCCCGGGGGGGGGGGGGGGGGGCAGAAAGACTGTTGGGGCTTTAGGGGTGGGTCATATAACCATGATAAACATACTAAGGGACTATTCAACATTTGAAATAAAGGATAAGGTAGTCTACACTGACTGAGATTAAAACTGAAGAATAGGTGTGAGAAATTGGTTGTTGGTTGGGGGGGTGAGCCCTTATCAAGCAACAGTCACAATCAGTATGGCTGTGAACAAAAACAGTTGATAACATAACCTGTGCTTGACCCTCTGGTAGTTTGATACAAGAGCAGTCAGGCTTAATTTAGAGGTACTGTGTAAGAAAACTCCCAAACAATTTATAAAAATTGTGTAAAATGTAAGGAATTATGTGGTACAAAAATGACTAAAATCTGGAGAACCAGAGACATGCAGTTTCAAAGATTTAGGTTATATACTTCCTGAAAGCTGGGGGAAAGTCACTAGTTCAGGCTGACTGCGATGGAGCACGGGCCAGATTCAGGGAACAGGTTACTCCTGCTAAAAAACCTACCTTCTCAAAATCTGGTGTGAAGTCGAGTGGAGGAGGCTATGAGGAGCATGGGGAGCATCACAGAGGCTAAATGCTGCAGTGTGAAGAGTAGGCTGGGCATTGCGGACCGTTGTCACTGTAGCACAAATATCCTGCCGGACATCAGGGGCAATTGTTGCAGGAGTTTTGCGCTGGCAGTCAACGCTTGCTCTTGATGCTGTAGGTCAAATATCAAATCTTCCATTGCTGTTCGTCTCTGGCAGTCACTGTAGTGCAAACAGTCAGTCTCACTGGAGCTTTTTTCGCTGGTGATCAGCTGGGACAGCAAGATCTCAACACGAACGGCCCTATTTGCAAAGAGCACAAAACATCAAGATTTCTCATTTTTGTCCAGAAGACTGGACTCCGATGCCAAACAAGGGCCCAAGACCTGGGGAGGCGTCACTTGGGGGATAAGAAAAACACACTTGCAAAGGCCAGCATGGCTAAGGCATGTCCAGTTGCAAGTCCAGGCAGAGCCAGTTGCAGCAGGTCAGCTGGTCAGTTTCAGGGTGGCCTCTGGAGCTTGTTGTGTCCCGGTAGCAGAGACAGGTCAGCCAATTGACACTTGGAGTCACGAAAGTAGCCTGGAATGAAGGAAGTAGTTTCAGTCTTCCTTCTCAGACATTAAGGCAGGTTCCAAGCGGCAGAGCAGTCCTTTGGCAGCAGGGCAGTACTCCTTCTGTAGTATCCATATGTCCAGTAGTGTTCTAAATAGTTGGTCAGAGGGTCCAATATTTGTACCTAGTGTCAGCTGTGAAGTGAAAGAAACTTCTAGGTTTTCCCCCACATCTGGTAATGGACTTTCCTTCTTTAATACCTGCCCTGGTCCCAGTATGACTTGAGTCAACAAAGAATAGAGTGAAATTCTTTGTGTGTGTGCTGAGGCATCTCCTTTGAAGTGCAAGTGTGATAGGTCACAGTTCTGCTCCTCCCCTTTAATGAGGATGGCCTAACACACAGCCAACACACAGGCCCCCTTTGTGATACTATCTGGAAGGTATACGCAAAGGACAATCACCAACTACACTTAGTCATGTGACCCAGGATATAGACGCCAAATGGTTAGGACAAGAAAATGACAACTTTCTAAAAGAAAGGTTCACGCCAGATAAAAGGTTTTTTTGCCTGTCAGAATGGCAGTTTAAAGCTGCTCACAAGTCAGCCTACAATGGGGTGACTAAATCGGGTGCCACAAGTAGTCCTGCAGGTCCACAAGCACTGTTTAATGTATAGGCGCTGGGTTCAGGTAGTATCACTCTACAAGGCATTGATAAATTAATTAAATGTGTAAATTTTGCGGCCTGGCAGAGAGGGCCAAATCCAACAATAGGATTACATTTATCTTCCTAGGTATCAAATAGAACTTACAAAAAGCTTAAAGTACAAGGAAGCCTGAAGGGGCATACTCCCATGGACAAACATTCAAAATCCAAGCACCATCCATCCTTTAGGGAATGCAAGAGAATGCTGGATAATGAATGTTTTGAACTGTATTAACAAATAGTGCTCCCATGTGTTGGAAACACTAGAAAGATATGGTTCCATATGTTCTGAGATCTTCAGCATAATATTAGAATCAACAGTGGACTTAGATGATTGCAGAGATTATTTCCCAAAACATGTCAGCTTACAAAAAAACGTATCCCAAATTTGATCTTTTATGGTAATAATATCGAGAAAAAGATCTGACCTACCTAGTACAAGAGAAATTTTATATGGGTCAGTCATTTAGATGTGTAATGATGATCGAATGGTAAATAATCAAACTATTGAAGCTCGCACAAGTATTGTACTGGATTGAAGTCCATATTAAAACTGTATAAAGCTAGATTATGTCTTCTAGATAGGGATGGCACTTCATGGCTTGAAAAATGTGGGCAAGTCTGGTGTAGATCAGTAAACACCAACAAAATCAGTTCTCTTCAACTTGTAAAATACAGTAGTTGGCATATTGCCAAACCCAGGCACCATATCCAGCAGAGGACACACTTTTACATTTAAACAAAGTCAGCACAAGGGATAAGGATTCCCTGCCCAATCAGGAAGCAAAGTTAAACAGTCAGTAAGTCATGCAAAGAAATCTTTATTCAGCCAACGTAGGCCATAAAAGCACATAAAACTCACAATAAATAAATACTAAAAACAGAACAGTACATAATGGTGAAAACAGACCAATATTGCACATCAATTATTTTTCAATAATGATATCTGAGCCATCTAAATCCTTTGGGTAAAAGAGCTTAGGCAACCAATAAAAGGAATGTTACTCGGAAAGTGCAAAGACTAAACGTTTAACGGACCTAGAAAATGCAATATTGTACAGTGCATAGGTACTGCAGAGCAACTAATGTAATCTGATAAATTTTCTAAAAACAGCCCATTGCTAAAAACATGTATATTTCATCATAGGACAGGAGCACAAGGAACTCGCTTATGCCTTATACAGTTTTTTCCTTTGTTCAAATGCACCTGTTAGAAAACAAGCAACTCCAAAACAAATCAGGGACGAAGACATCATTTGCAAATATATCAGGGCTGGCTTCACTTGTGCAAAATTACAGTGCTTTAAAAGTGGAAAGATATATTTTTCCATAAGTTGCTATTCAAGTCACAAAAGATCTTATTCTGAAAAATGACCACAGGAGCAGGGCTTTAGGGCATCTGGCTTTGAAAAGCTATAGAGGCAGCTAAACACCAGTGAATTAAATTAAACCTAAACCTAGTTAGGAGAAAAAGGTGGCGCGGATTATTAATGTAAGACCAGTAAGGTTGCCCTAAAGGCCCTGGACTCAATAGTAAATATTGCCTTATTGTGGGCTTAATAAGTTCCCTATTTTCCTTTTCCGCCACCCTCCTGAACAAGAACAGAGATTTGATATCACTCAACTCACTATGGCACATCTGGTATCTGTGAGGCCTCAAATGGGGCGCCAACTGAGCACATAGCTCTTGAAGGGTAAGACGATTCAGACAGAATTTCTTGATGATGTCGGTATGCTCCATTGTCTCCAGGTCTTGGAAATGCTGATACACAGGTGGTCGTCTCCTACGTATTCTGGCAGGGGACACGTTTAAAAATGAGTCAGAGAGGAGAGGTGGGTAACATCTTACATAATGACCAACACAACCACAACATTGACAGGACTGTGAAAACAGCTTAATGCACAAGTGACAAGCATAGACACCTTGATCTCCTGTAGTCATTCATGTAGCCTGGATGTACATGCTAACTACTGTAAAATCTAAATCACACTATGTGAATGGTATGTGGTACACTGCTACATTATGTTTCCCCAGTCCTGTGTGTAGCTGAAGCTGCGAATGTGGCTAACAGCATCAATGGTGACTAGTATGTAGCTGCTGTCACTACACAACCTTCAAGCTTTAGTCACACTAAGCACAACATCATTACAAAATGAGCACAGTGAGTGTAAACTGGACAACCATCAACATAAATACACCACTGTAAACAGTGATACATGCACATTATGTGGTCAGTCCATCATTAATGTGAGATTAGTTGACATTTCACACATTGGCATGTTAACAAAAATGATAAGCAATTCAACATGAATTCTGTATATATGCCCACATGGATGAAGTTTTACATGTGAGTAAGGACATACCAATGCATTTAATCACATGTACTAACATGACATTTGACATCATACTTAAGTTAAATGTCACACTCTCAATTCACATTACAATGAGTTGAAATTATTTTTATTAAATGTATAGTGATCAGTAATGCAATTTGCAAAGCGATAATGCTATTGCACAATTTGTTTACCGCCACTGCGGTCACAGGCATTGTACACAATTGAAGGATGCAAGATTGCGGTACAGAACACCTGGCCCCGCTGTTTGACACCGCCTATGTGAATGTCATTGCAGCTAATCGGGACCGCCATTGCGGTAGTGCATTTCAGTTTTAAAACTCAGGTAGGCGTGCTCCGCCACTGCAGGCACAGACATTGGCCACAATTGAATGATACAGGATTGCGGTAGAGACCATCTGGCCCCATGGTGTGACATCGCCTATGCAAATGTCATTGCAGCCAAAGGGGACCGCCATCGCTGTAGTGCATTTCTGTTTTGAAACTCGAGGTAGGCGTGCTCAGCCACTGCGAGCACAGACATTGGCCACAACTGAATGCTGCTGTACCTAATTTCTGGACCCAGTCATGGCTCATACTGAGAACATCAGGGCCCATCTCTTCACCACAGAGGAGCTGGAGGTCCTGGTGGATGAGGTCCTTGGCAAGTACGGGCGGCTATATGGTGCTCCAGAGGTACTGGTAAGTGTATGAGTAAATGTTTGAGAGTGCTCAGAATGCTCACATTATGTTACTGTACACTAGCATGTGCCTGTGAGTGCAAGCTAGTGTTAATGCATTCAGATTTTGAAAACAGCATGGTCCATACATGACCTAGAACTTTTTCCACTTGAGTATGTGGGGAGGATGGCAACATAGACACTGGTGCAGCTCAATTGAAGCTAAACATCACACATGTAGTTCTGAGACTGGGTCCTGTAAATGTGGGATACACTGCCTAGCCTAATGACTTCACGTCAATGGGGTCCCGCTTCCAGCCAACCTTCAGCCCTGTGCAACTCACCAACACCAGGGCACTACCGGGTCCAGCAGCACTCGCGGCAGGAGAAGCTCGCATCACCCACAAGCGCCAGGAAGCACTTTAAAAATCCAGCACGGGGTCCTGCTTCCAGCCAGCCTTCAGCCCTGTGCAACTCACCAACAACAGGGCACTACCGGGTACAGCAGCACTCGCGGCAGGAGCCGCTCGCGTCACCTACAAGTGCCAGGAGGTGCTTTAAAAATCCAGCGCGGGCTCAAGCAGCGTGGGATGCGGGCACTCGGACTGAGGTCTTTGTGCCGGCAAGCTCATCCCAGACAAGGTATGGTGCTCTTTGTATCGTCCCTGATTTGTGTTATAAACTCTTGCACGCCAAGCTCTAAACTAGTCTGAAAATCCTGATTGAGTAAAATCCTGTACTTGTGGCCTACTGTGTGTTCAATATCAACTAGCTCCGATAAACCAGAGCTAGAGGGTGGAGCATTAGTGGGTGGTCGTTTGCTTTATCGGTTATTAATTAAAAGGGCCGACAGATGGGAAAGAGGAAAACTATGGAGGGGAGTTGGAGCAGTGGGAGAGGTGCTAATGGCTGGCCCGAGAAAGGAAAAAAGTCTAGGAAATCTCTGAAGCATTCAGGTAGTAATTGTGTCATAGACCGCATAGATACTCTTATTAGCGCATGCGAAAACATCTTGGAGGCTAACCCATCTATGCATAATAGCCTTGATAAAGCCCCCCATCTGCCCACCCTTCCATCTAATGCCAAAACAAGCAGCTGTCCTACAATTCCTGCAATATTTCAAAAACCACTTAGAAAAGGGGCCCTGTAACTAGAGCAGAGACAAACCTAGAAGAAGAGGGTGTCTGACCCCCCTCCATCAATCTCCCTGGCGTTGTCCCCCAACAGATGGGTGGTGGAATCTCTTGCGTAAACAGGTTTACACCATTGTCAGATTTGTCTGACATAGATAGTGAAGTAATGCTGCAACCGTCCCTGTTGCCGGACACTTGCAGCGGGGTAGGTCCTGGACCGAGCTGTGAATCCCAGGAAACACTCCATCTAATAAACACTCTTAGACTAGAAATAGGGGCAACGAAATTGATGATTGAGAGCCTTACTTCCCTGGTTAACCACATAGTCCAAAAGGTATCGGGCCCCACTCCCCCATTAAGTCATATCCAACAGACCGGACAAATTAACCATACCGGTCATGGCATAGATGTACAGGGTCTAAATACCCGCTCCAATGGCCCTAATCCACTCCTTACCACAGGACCTTTTTACAAAGTAGTTACCCCGCTCTTATTGGTTAAGTGTCCAAATAATTCCAGCACAAGCCAACTAAATACCCGCAATAATATGCCCCCAAAACAGGGCCACTCATTCTGCCCCAGAATTCCCACCCTACCTCATGTTCAAGATTTATCTTATGAAGCCCATCGGAGGCCATCCAAGTCGACTACCCCTAGTCTAGCTGAAGCATCTAAAATCTATATGGTGAATGTGCCTAAACTAGACTCTAGAAATGGATTCGAAAATGCAGACTCCTTTATCAATAAGATCACTCACTGGATCCGCCAAGTTCGGGGTTGGTGCTCAATTATACAAGATGATATCATCAGGGCTAGGAGGATCGTCTTACCTGCTGATTCATCAGATTATATTAAGCTCACCCTAACTAGGGCTGATCTGGAAGAAGGCCTATTGGCTTTGGAGTTTCGCACCTGCCCGCCTGGAGATTCCTCCATCCAATTCAGGCAATTTCCGCTAGCCAGTCAGGTTAATAGCCTAGTTAGGCAATTACTCACTTCTGGGGTAGGAAGTTCCCAACTGGACACAAACGACTGACTACTGAGCGAGTCCTATATGGCTTGTGACCCTTCCGTGGTTCCTATAACTAGTGCTTCCTGCACTCCCGGGATTCAGGCATCATCCAGGGACGCTGATCAAGTATCTAGTATTATATCACATAGACCAACTTCCGGCAAAGTCAAGCAGGCTACTGGTGGTATGGGGATAAGCTCAGCGGTGGAGCAATTAGCACCTTGCTCCACTGTAAATAAACTAACTGTATTATCTTGGAACATTGCAGGGCTGAGGTCCAAGGTCAATTCTCCTGACTGGCTTACTTTCATTGAGGGGTACAACATTTGTCTTTTTCAGGAAACGTGACTGACTGAGCCTCTTTATTGTACCGGTTATTTAAATTACTTTATTCCAGCTATCAGCGGGGGCAAAGGTCGGCCATAAGGGGTATTAACACTCTGGGTTCGGCAATCAATTGGCTATAATATCCAGGTGCTCTTAACACAGAGCAGGGATATCCTTGCGATTAGGCTGAAAATGGGCATAAAGGGAAACATTGACATCTATGATATCTATACAAGAGGTGTGAGAAAGGGGAAGAAGTCGGAAGTTATAGAGACTCTCGACGATCTTCTAGACATGCTGTCAAGGGATTCTCAAATCTTAATTCCGGGGGACTTCAACTCGACTTTCGATCCCCTTGCTACAGAGGAGTATGATCTCACATCCAAGGAGGATTCCCAGTGGGGCATCCCAAAATTGGAACTTATCCCAATAACCAAGTGGATGGATGTAGCATTTCAGATTAAGTCTATGTGCCTGGGGAAAGGCCTTCGGGCAGCAAATGGAAGATCTCCTTCTGACAGACAGGGGATAAATACATTTAATAATGGATGCAGCTCTAGCCGCATTGATTATCTTTTAATTAATCTGCAGCTATGGTATGCTTTTAGTGACATGTCTGTGTTGGGGTAGGTTGAGAGTAATCATAACCCTTTATGTGCGACCTTTGACTTCTTACCTGAGAGGGTATTCTCCCAGACGAACAGCAAGCTGATCACTCTTGATGTGGTCCCCACAAACGACATGAGACGTTTGAAGTGGGTACAGGTAATGGAGACACCTTAGCTATTAGTAAAAATGGTATTGATGTTGCAATAGCTGGGCTAGAAGTTTGTTTAACTAGGCTCGAGACCTCTGATAATATAACTGCTGTCCATAATAAATTCTTTGCCCGGCTATGCTCCCCTTTTGTGAGGCATCATAAGGCTAAGAGCTCACACCAAATGAAAAGAACCTACTGGTTTAATGAGGAGTGCAGAAAGGCCCGTGTGATCTTATGAGATGCCATTAAGGCAGGGGATCCAGTTCAGGTACGATCATCTAGACTTACATGTAGGAAGGCCCAGGATAAAGCAAAGAAAATTTTGGATGAAAATAGATGGCAGGACCTCAGACTTACCTGTGCCAGCAATAGTTCTAAGCAGTTTTGGCATATAGTAAAATGTGGTAGGGAAGGACAGCCATCACCACCACAAAATTATGTAGCCCAGGACCAATGGGTTGACCACTTCAAACCCTAATATGCCAGGAGTACATCCGAGGGTTGACAGGCCGAGTTCCATCATTCTTTTTATCTAGACCCACCTTTTGGAGATAACAATGTTATTATCGCCCTAGGAGCTGTAACTGGCAGAAGACCTCCTGGCTTAGATGGTATTCCGGCTGATATATTCCTCCATGATAAAGTAAGATGGTCCTGGTATATTACTTTGTTAGCAAATGCTACTGCGCTAGGTGCACCTGTGCCCGACTTCTGGAAAGGGGCAGGGATTAGCCCCGTTCTAAAAAAAGGGGACAAATCCCACCCAGGTAATTATAGGCCCATTAGCCTTATAGATTCAGTGCAAAAAATAATGGGATGATTAGTTTTAAATAAGGTCCAAGACTGGATAGATGAGCTGTGTATTCTAACCCCACTGCACGCTGGATTCAGATCACACAGCAGTACTATTGACCGAGTGTTCAGGTTCATATTAGTGAATTGGAGAATGGTGGTCCAGGGCAAAGGCAGCTTGTACGCTGCCTTTGTTGACCTTAAGTCAGCTTTCAACCTTGTGCCCAATTGTAAACTATGGTTTGTACTGCAGGAGTTAGGGTTACCTCCCGAATTCTTGTCCCTCATTGTTAGACTCCATGAGGGCAACTATGATCCAATTTGATGGGGCATGCAAGGAAATGTCACCAACCCCTTCCCCATAGAAAGAGGCGTGCGCCAAGGTTGCGTCATGGCTCCCACTTTATTTTCTCTGTTTATCAATGGGATCGCACAGTTATTAGAGTCCACTCCTACAGACTCCTACAGATTCCTATTACCATTTTCTCATGATATGTTAATAATTTCAAAAACCCCAAACGGCCTTCAGCGAGCATTGAAGCTTTTTGAGGAGTTTTGCTTCTTGCGGGGACTGGAAATTAATGCGTCAAAAACAACATTTATGTCATTAAACCCACACAAAAGATTTAGAGGAGGCATACATTTGAATGAACGCCCCTTGGAATAAGTTAGTGCCTTCACGTATTTGGGGGTCATGTTACAAAATGATTTGAGGTGAGATCGACAGCTAGATATGGCCACATTGAAACACCGGCAGCTATCAGGAGTTTTACAAGCATAATTCAACACTTCATTGACAAAACCAGTTAGCCCGGTGCTTCAAATATATAATATGAAAGTGGTCAGTTCCACCTTATACGGAGCAGAACTCTGGGGGTTTGAGAAGATGCCAAAGCGATCAGCTGCCGAAAATGTTTTTTACACAAGGTTGCGAGCCTCCCACAAAGTACCCCGACACGCCCACTGCTCTATGATTTAGGCAGGAAAGCGCTGGTAGACATGGCAAGACTGCGCCCTATATTATATTGGCATAGAATTTGGTGTACCCCAGAACTGGCAACCTACACAGCAGGCTTAAAAGACCTAATCAGTGCTGAAAGCTCCCAAAAAATTAAATGGTTACTGGAGGTTAGAGCATCTTTAACAAACATGGGCATGGCAACACTCTGGGAAAACCCATCAGGTGCTTCCTTCCCCTCTAAGGAGATCCTAAAAGAGAAATATTAGGAATTTGTGACCCATAATATCTACAGGAATGGTGATACGTCCTCACTCAAGGGAAGATTTATAGAATTCAAACCATCCACATGCCTGGAGCAGTATTGGGACATAATAAGCAAGCAGTTTTGATCGGAAATTATTTTTCCAGCTCAGGGTAGGTTCTCTACCAGGAAAATCTTATACAGCAAGATGGGCCACAGTGGGGGATAGCGCATGTACAGCTTGTAAGACGCAGTTGGAGTCACTGGCCCACTTGTTGTTTGTCTTCCCCGCATATGATATCCCACGTCGATTGTGGCTGACGCCAATCTGCAGGACATTGGGCACCAGAAAGAGCGAAGATGCACAAAGAATATAGTGCACAAACACCTCACCACCCATTGCAATTGCAGTTGCAAAGTTTCTGGGTTGGGCTTGGGCAATCAGGGCGAAGGCATCTAATGCATACTGAAGACAATATTAGTCCTTTTCAAACTGAACTGGCGTACATGCAACATATGAACTTGTTATTGTCGTCAATGATTGTATTGTGCCTTTTGTATAAAGTTTTATATAGTGAACCTTAATGTTTTTATGTATTAGCATTTTGTAGCTGTTTTAATCTGGTTTATCTTTTTTACCAATCTGGCTTAAGAACTGAAGTACTTAATCATGGTCTTAAAATGTTGTATTTGTATTGTGTCTCATGGAGTATGCATTGTATGTACTGTGCTATTATGACTAACTGTCGAATAAAGCTTGTTGGATTGGATTGTTATAGCCTTATTTCCCCAGATCCCTGACCGCATGCAATGATGAAAAGGACATACCGTGTTTTATCAGTTGTCCAGTTTAACTGTTGATTTGAGGAACTCTTACTCTGAAAACACATTCCCTGTGCCAAGTCATGTCATAGTTCAATAAGTGTGCATGTGATCATTTGTGAGAATGAAAATGTAGAATGGCCAGAGGGTACTGATTAATGTGTGAACTGCTTTGATATTGACCCTATGGAGATGCGGCCATTATGCACCAGAGTACAAGGCCTGGATCTATCACTATGGGTGGAAAATCACCTCTGACACATATGCAAAATGTACAGTGGACATGTCATCCATCTTTTGATTCCATCATATGTAGCGACTCACATGTGTATGCACTGTTTTACCATTCTCATTGTACATGAATGTTATTCTTGTGCTAGACCATGCTTTTCGTCAGTGAAAAGCCCTCAAGCCTGGCAAGTAAATGCACAATGTTTCAAGGCACCATCACTAAAATGACTTAGATAACCATATGTGTTGTCCATCCATCCTATTTTTGAAGCATATATGATAGGCCTGAGGAGTACACAAGACAGGCCTACACCTTGTGACAAGAGTGTGAGAATGTAAGATCAGGTACCTAATTGTGACCTCCATGACACGTGTAGCTATGCAATGGTCAAGGACATTAAGGGGTGTGCAGTGTAAGACACAGTGAGTCTGACCACTACACATCATTTACAGTGTATAGTTTGTCATGCTCATTCACATAGTGCATCACAGATGAGGACAGGTTTCACATTGATTTCTGTGCTGGCACTCTGCATGTATATAAGATGGGCATGTAGTGTGTCCATCATCAAAGATGTATACATTGCAATGATATGGCTTGATCCAAGTGTACCATGTGACATGGTCTATGGCCTCTGCTCTCCATTGATGTATCTGTCTTCTATGTGTTTACATACTCATGTACTGTCACACATTGGTACATAACACAGTGTTACAAACATTCCTCTTCTGGTCTTCCATGCCTGCAGCTCAAGGTTCATCAGCGTAAGACCATTTGGAGAGCCATTGCCCACAAGGTGCACTCCCTCGGGGTCTCAAACCAACGTCATACTCACTGCCACAAGAGGTGGGATGACACCTGCCGCCTCCGCAAAAACGTAGCAGAAATGACGCGGAGGCTGGTCCCTCCAAGTGGCAGGTCGGTACGCATGAGCATGACCCCACTAATGGCCCGCATCCTGGCAGTCACATAGCCTGAGCTGGATGGACGATTGAGGGCCCAACAGCAGCAATTTTGGGGTGAGTATTGTGCTACGTGTGACTTTGCACATGTTTGACTGCATGATTTCCAGCCCAGAGCAAGGCAGGACCTCTGTGATGTCTCTAGTGTGATGCAATGGCTTCTAACTAGTGTCAGTGTCGAGTGCAGAGGTTCTGCATGTGTACAACATTTTTATTCTCATGTGGTAAATACATGAACGGTGTCATAGCAAGTCATCTTGACATATTAAAATCTACAATGTTGTGTATGTTGTCTGAACTGAGACCTCCCTATATTTGAAAAAGTGTTGTGTGAGTGTGTAACTCAGTACACTGGTCAGGCTTGTGTGTGCTGTGCGGGTAGCACAATAGTGTTCTCATGGGATGATGTGTAAATGGCTAGAGACATGCACAAATGTGGACTCATGGAGCAGTGAGTTGGTAGAGGTTACACCTGTCCCATGGGTTGTGTTTTTCAGAATACAGATGACAGCATAACTGAAATACATATTAGCCTAATATCAGCAGCATGGTATCACATGATGTGACTTCCTGCCAGTGACAGCAAGTGCACACAGGTGCTGATGGGGGTAGATGGTGATGATTGCAGTGATGCATTGGCTGATTTACATTTGCCAGTTGTGCACAGGGCAACATGACTGGAATGGTGAGACTATGGAAGTTAAAAGAAATGTAGCTGAACCTGGCTATTGTGAGATTGGTTTGGCACTAGGGCTTAACATGGTTGGACGTGATCAGTGGGTATGGCAAATTGTGATGTTACTAAGGTGTTGGACTGTAATTTTATAGATCAAAAGAAGCAGATGTTACTCAGAGTGTCATTCCTCAGTATGTGTGCATTTTGGAGGGTTCTCCATACGCATCAGTGCATGGTGGAGTTGTGGCTACTGCTTTTAATCGGTGAGTGAATTTTTGGCACATTGATAGGCAATGGATGCAATCATTCAGCACAGCTTAGGGATGTAATATGCCAGACCCTAGGTCACACATTAGCTCTCCTAATGGAGGCCACTCACAACTTCATCTACAGAATACAATCTCATGCATTGGATCAATGACGGTTTGTCAGGCAATTGTAAAGATGTTGGTATGTGACATGTCACAACACATAAAGGCCTTGCATTGCATTGTCCTTATCATGCTATTGTGCATTGTCTATGTGCCTACATTGGTACATGGGGCTTCTTTGCACTTCATCACTAAAACACATGTGTCTATGTGACAAATGCAGCAGTGTGAGTCTCAGAGACATAAACTGGCATTGAACAGCACTGAGCATCATGTTAGTGTGCATTTTGAGATATGTGTTGTGCATTTCAAATAAATTGACACATCTATAATGTTGACACCAATGTACAACTGTAGTTGTGCTTCAGTGCCCAACATAGTGGATTAAAGGCGGTAATCTCCCTTGACAATGGATGGGTTTAACTTTGTATCTGTGGGGTTCAGTGAGCGCATACTTCAAGTGTGAGTAATACAACATATTTAAATGTGTAGCTCTCTTACCTGCAAGCATGTAGGTGTGCCTACATACAATTGTATGTGATGATGAAATGTAGATAACTGCACAGCATTTTGGCTGTGTCAGCACAATGTGGAGCATGACTATCGACTAAGCACATTTCCATGCATCAGCTGATGATTTCATAAATTTGGAATATGCTGACAGTACATGGAGTAGTTAAATGTGGGAGTTTCTGTCCATGGTTTTCTGTTTGTATTGCGTATAATGTTTGTGAGTATGCCACTTTACTGAACCTATGTCTCTGCCGGGTCTGGTGGCTCAGTGGACTAATGCATCCACTGCAGGGGCCTGTGTTCGACCTCACGGTCTCAGGTTTAAACACGGGTGGGTCCACTCAGCCTTTCATTCATTTGTGGTCGATAAAATGAGTACCATTGAGTTGGGTAACAATATACATCTGTTATTCAGCGCCAAGATCCCCCATTGCTGGGGTGAACGTGCGCTTTACAAATACATGTTATGTTATGTCTCTTGCAGCATCTACCAAGGGCAGGGAAGGAGAGGGGCCCGACACCATTGGGGAAGCTACTGGCACAACTGGTCAACAGGAGCAAAGCAACACTGAGGGAACCAGCACCTCAGAAGGGGACAGGAGTGCCCTGGAGGATTCCTGGCTAGAAGAACCAACCTCCACATCTTCCAACTTCAGCAGTGACCTCTCAGTGTTGGCGGGCACGTTCAAGATCTGCATCTTTGTTCGCGACACCCCGTCCTGTGTTCACCCTCCCTGATTCTCCCCAAAGTGCTATCTGTGCCCGCAGCCCTAAGAAGGGTAGAGTCTCCTCCCCCAGGCACCGCTGCCCCTGTCCCATCTCCCCTGCTGCCCTCAGTGTGGAGGCCATAGAAATTTTGCGGCAGCAGTGTGTGAGTCAGACTGCACTCCTGAATGCCCTCCAGGATCATGGCAACAAGCTGTCACAGGATGTTGTGTTCAAGGAGGTCATTCATTCCGACATGTGTGGCCTACACAGGGCTGTCCAGTCTTTGTCCTCCACAGTGACAGCAGCCATTCAGCAGTCCCAAGCTCCCAGTCCCGCTTCTGTCCCTTCCGCAACCACACTCCAAGTGCCCCCCCTTACCAGAGTACACACACACCAGAGCACTCAGGCACCCAGTTATCCACACGCACCACACAACAACAGCACTCCAAGCGAACCAGACACCATACACCATCACCACAACACACAAAGAGCACACATGACCGCACCACAAAAAGCCCATCACAGGACACTCAGAGACATAAGGCCAAAAAACTTGCATCTACATTGCATTCCTCAGATTTTCAACCTGCAATAGCACTCCCATCCCCACACCTGATCCCAAATTCACACAAACACTTGCCCTGTCTGCTGTGAACCTGGTGACTGCCACAACTTCCCCCAAACACATTCAGAAGGCTGTTTGACCCCAAACTTTGACTCCCAGCTACACCCCCGTGAAGCATGGACAAGAGAGCAAAGTGGGGAGTGTACCTCCACAACAGGGGAGGCAGGGGAAAAGGCAACCCCCACCCCAGCATAACACCAGGTCCAGCAAATCCTCCTGGGAAGATACACCACCACCTGCTACACTTTTGGGGAAGAGGGAGGCTGTTGGGGCCACCTCACTCCTCACTTGTGGCAAGACACTTGGGGGATATCGGATCCCAAAACAATTGAGACCCAGCCTTCCTTCACCATCAGCCACTAAGCCTCCACACAGCATGTCTCCGCCTCCCCGTGCCACCACTCCACATAGTACAACCAGCCCTCAAGCTCCCACATCCACGGATCCATCTACCTCAGCCAGTTCTCTACCTCCCAGGTCCACTCCTCCGACTAGCCCAATCAGCCCCCTCCTAGTTCAACTTCCACACAATTTTGAAGCCAAGTACCCCTTCCCACCCCATTCTTCCCTGAGTGGTGCCTCAACTGCCCATTTAGGCCCCTATCCTGTGGTGATTCCCATGGCAGTGGACTGTGTTACATGTTTGTTGCGCACGTTTTCATGTTCACATGTGCTTACTTGAAATGTGGACTGGCCGATGGCCTTAATTTGTACTTTTGATGCCTATACAGAGTTTAAGTAATAAAATAAAAATTGTATTTATGTTTTGAGCTTTGTTGTTTCCTGTGCTAATGATGCAGTGCAATGTATGTGTATATGTTCATCTGTTACATGCTCTGTATGCCACATTCACATTGGCATCTGCTTGATTGTCTTTTTCAGAGGTTGCCAAAGGTTACAGCAACTTTTGTGCTTACTGACTCAGAGGCTTGAGGGTGCAATGATGCTTGTCTGTGACTGGTCTACTCGTGTCCTAATCATTCTATTGTCGGTTCTCTAGTTTAGTACACATTTCATATTTGGATGTTGCACCACAACAGCAGAGAATTCTATTCACATGATAATTTGAGAGGTGGACAGGGTCCGTCATATCTGTGGAATCTATCTTGATGTGTACACAGCAGTGTAGATGTGTAGTCATCTTGTGTAGGTCTGGCTTCATAGTCACATGGGTACATTTGAATGTGTGCACTTGAGTACTCATACAGTGTGATTGTCCTGTCATCAGCTGAAGTATTGATGTGTATATGCCCTTGAGCATGACCCTTACACACATGTATGATCCAGTTGATGAATGCCTGTTTGATTACATGATCAGACACATGCTGTAGATTGTGGGCTCATGAAGGAGTTGTTTATTGAGCAATGAGCAGTGTCAGTGTGACCTTGCAGTGCAGTCCTAGAGTGCACCTACTTGTTGATCACATCATTTGTGAGTATGCAGAGTGTGTCACTGCAATGTCTGTGTTGTGAGTTTTGTGATCAGCCATGGCTCTTGCTTACCTTTGTGCTCACTGTGTTGACTGACTCAGGCAAACAAGCATTATAAGTGACTTTTCAAATGCATTGATGTCAATTTACACTTTATTTTGTCCACTATGTGGTATTCAGAGTCATACTAGCCCCAAGAAGAACTTTTGATGCCTACACATTGTGAGTTACTCCTCTATGTGTTTCTGTTCTATACACTCCTCACCTGTACAATACTAACATATACACCGCTTCGGTGATATGTTTGATGCCATGCCTTGCCAGTGTTTGACCCTCTCCATCACTCCATAGTGTGACACTATACTGTGGGAGGATGATCTGTGTCCAGAACCATTGTGCCCCTCAGCACTGTTACACAATTTGTTATGTGCTATTTTACTGTACTTGATTGCAGTAATGGTTGCTCATGTACAGTACATATGAGTTTCCAGTACAGTCCTCTAGTCAGGTTCTATGCATTTGTGTTAGCCTGAGTTGTGCAGCATTAGGTGATAGCTAAAGTGTGTATCTGTTTCCTAAGGTACTGCTACCCATCCTAAGTGTGAAGTGATCTGTGTGATGTGATGACTGTGATGTTAAAGTTCATGGTGGTGAAATCAGGTATATGTGATACTGGTTTTAGTGGTGTTCTCACACTGGGTACTGTGCATGCACTGCTGTCAGCAGATGTTGCATTGTCCTTGCCAGGTGTTAGTCCCCCTGATGTCCAGCTGAGATTGCTATGTGATGTGTTTGGATGTGCATATGTTATGAATTTGTTTTTGTGGGAAGCAGTCTTTGTCCTGTGCTGGCTCTTACTACTGACAGGTCCATGTGTGTGTAATGTCTTTTTTGGCATGGCATTGTGTGTGAGGAGTTTGCATTTGAATGCATTCAGATGTGTGTTGATTTTGTACTATGCATTTATTGTGTGCATGTTAAATGCGGCAATGTGGAATCTTGTTTATTAGCTTGTTTCGTGTGCACAATTGTGCTATGTCCTCCTATATTTGAACAGTAACTTATCAGGATTGTCCATGTGAATGCATGCGCTACACATTGACACCATGCTCACTTTGTAACTGGTGGAGTGTCTATGACTTTCTTTTCTTTGCAGATTTCTCTGGTTGCACACAGTTTGTGTTTATAATTGCCATTTGTTCATGTATTTTTGGGATTAGTTTTGATGCTGCTGTCTGTGCAGTTGGCCAGAGGACAAATGTTATCTAATCCAGGGTTGTCTAGGATCACATTGCCTATCTACTCTTTTTGCTGCACATGGCCAAGCTTGTTTGACTTTTTTTGTTGTCGTTTGTGATACATGTGTTTTACAATTGGTTTGAGTTCAGCATTGGTTAAGACATCCCTGAGTGGAACTCAGGCATTTGTAGATGCACACTAGGATGTAGCATTGGTTATCAGGGACCTCATAGGATCTTATTTTCACTTTATCAGAGCTTCTTTCAGGTGTTGAGTAGTGATGGTGGGAGATGGGTAGATGAGGGGTATGTGTGAAGGTCATAGTTGGGATTGACAGTCAAGGAATGTCATCATGAGACAGCAGTGTTGTGCTGGAGGCATACACATGCCAAGATAGTTGACACAGATAAGGGGTTGGTCACTGTAAGGCTTATGTCAGTTCATCTCATTCTGGGCCAATGCATTACTTGCATTGCTGTATCACAGGGATACTGCACATATGTTACTTTCATACAATTTTAATCTCTGTGCCACCCATGTATTATTTGATATCCTAAGTGTGGTGTCATATGTGGTGCCTCTTGAATGTCATGTACAAATGGTACCAGTCATTTCTATATGCTTTTCCTGTACTGTGCACTCAACTTTAGAATAGTCTACTTGTTATGATGCAGTGCTGTTGACTTATGGTATAGGTATGAGGCAGAGTTTAAGAGGGTGAGCTGTATCAAGGACCTAACATGCAGTGTGAACATTTCCAAGGTTGTTAGACTCTTCTTCTATCACCCACTTTAATTCACATGAGTGGAAGGCAGGTGTGAGGAAGAAGAGGGTTGTCATGAGTCTCAGGTCAGAATTTACTGCTGTTGAGATGGACTCTTCCCAATACTTTGGCATTCATTCAATACTTTAGAGTTGGTGCTACCTTTATTGAGGTGGAGTAATAGTGTGAAGGTGTTCTGTGAAGTGGCAGTACAGTCAGTAGTGTTGATGTACAGGACATACTCACATGGTGTCATTTAGTGCAGCAGTACACAAGTGAGTCAAATGCACTTTGAGTTTGCTGTTTGAGTCAGAAACATTGTTCTGTGTTGCATGGTATGGGCTGTCATGATGTGGTATGGCCTGCCATTGTATTTGATGAGCCTACCAATGTCTGCTTGAGGTTTGTGCTGATATGTGATAGTAATTTATTATGTTTTATTATCCAGCACTTTCCCTGAGTTTACCTTGTTTTGGAGTTAGAATAGTAATTTAATTTGGTTTATTATCCAGCATTTTATTTTATTTTATTGTGTTGTGTTATTCTGCTACAGGTTGCCAATAAAAGCGCCGGGACACTCTATGGAGTAGCCGTGCGCTATAAAAGACTAAACTAACATAACATAACATAACTTTCCTTGAGGTATGTTAGTTTTGAAGTTAGGAATAGTACATTTTTATTGTTTATTAGTTATTTTATTTTTATATTTTATATGTAAATTTAAATAAGAAAGGAGCTGTATGTTAGTCATTATTTGATTTTTTTTTATTTGTTACACATGGTTGTTTTTATTTTACAGTTTATTTGTTCAAATTTGGTTTTGACATATATTTTTTGCAATTTTAAAAACATTATTCAGGTTTTGTGATGTTGTTCAAAATTTATTACAAACTATAATATTTTTGACATCCATTTTTCATTTAAAATTGAAAAATTAACATTATTTTTTAATATACATTTTTCTTGTAAAATTGTAAAATTAACAATGTCTTTTCACATTCCTTTTTCATGTAGAATTTAAAAATTAACAGTATTTTTAACATACATTTTTCATGTCAAATTGGAAAATTAGCAGTAATTATAACATTATTTTTTGTGTAAATTTTTTTAAACATAATTTAAAAATTGGATTTTGTTAAATTATAGTCATGTAATAGTAAATTAAATATATTAATAGTTTATTTATTTCAAACAATGTTACTGTTATTATTTGTTTTTTATGACAAAAAGTAAACATTTGTATTCCTTTTTAAAAAAACAATCAATACATTTATATCATTTATTGTTGAATAAGTTTTTTTTAATATGTGTTGTACATTTGAATATTTAGTATATAAAATATTATCTGTATTCAAATATTATTTAATATATTAAATAATGTTCAAATATATATGTTTTACATATATTCTTAACTTAAATATTTAATTAAATAAACATACATTTTAATATAAATTAAATATGATATTTTTCATTTTTGATTATATAATATTTAATATATTTTTTACTCCTTTTTGGATATTTTTGAAACATTTAAACAAAAATTACAATACAAAAAAATATACATTTATTTATTTGCACTTTAATATTATTTCTGCATTCTTTTCTATGGGGAGTAAGTCTTTTTTTCATTTTTATTATGCCACTATTTTTTTTTCTAGTTTCCTAACTTTTCTATCAATCTGTTCCGTTTTTAGGTCATTTTGGAAGACGGAATCTCACGGTTGGGAACTGCGTTTCGTTGCTTAAGGTAAGTTTGTTTTAATTAACTTTTAAGGTAATTTTAGGGTAGGGGCGAGGTAGTAGTATTGTAGTTAGCTTTGCGAGAACCTTATTTGTTAGTTTTTGGTGTAGTTAGGTGTTGTTTTGGTAGTTTAGCGTTTTATGTGTATGTGTTTGCCATAGTGTTGGATTAGAGTAGAGTGGTATGTAGTGTGAGTTATGTGTTGTTTAATTGTGTTATTTTGTGTTTATTGTTAATGTTAATGTTTGTGGGTTTGTACGTTTTATTGTGGGTGGGTGTTCGTTTATTTTCTTTACAGGTTTTCAGGATCGTGAATGGATGGTAATGACCTTTTTAAAGGAATATTTTTTTTTTTATTTAAAACAACTTATTTTACATTTCCTTTTATCTTTTTTGGTTTTTGGAGCGTTTTTGTAAAGCTATTGTTCAGCCTTTTTCTACAGTTTATTTATTTACACTAATTTTGGGGTTTTTGAGGGTTTCGTTTTTTAGAGGATTGCGTCGGTGGATACGTTTTTTTTTTACAGTTGTATTTTTGCATTTTTGGGGGGTTTTCTTTCGAATGGATTTGTTTTTCCATTTCTCTTCTATGAATTTATTGGATTTACAGGATCTTCTACTGCTACATACCTGTAAGTTATTTTTTATTATTATGGATGGGAAATGTTTTTAGTTACATTGATTTGTTTGTATATTTTTATTTTAATGATTATATTATGTCATATTTATTTGTGTTATTTTTAAAATTGTTATAAATATTAATTTAAAAAGGAGTCAAATTATGTTATTTAAATGTTTGGAAATTTTAAAAGTTTACGGTGTTTAGTATTGTTGTTTTTACAGTATGGATTTAGCTATCATGTCTAAGTATTCTAGACCTTTGGTTTTTTCAAATAGTCTAGTTTTGTGTTGTAGATATTCATACCTCATTTTAGTTTGTTTACTTAGTTTAGGGCCGATTTTAGTTTGGGGTTGCGCTAGCCTTAGCTCTTGATAGCTTTGTTCTTTTTTGATAGCTTCTATAAGTTTATGTAGGGTTGGTTGTCCTCTTTCTATCGTGGCTTGGAAGGCATTGTGCCATCCTTTCACTGCATTGTTTGTTTTTGCTTTTTGAGCTAGAGTACTTTCATATACGTTCCACCAAGTTATTTGGAATTTTGGTTGCCTAGAGTGTCCTGACCTATGTAGCCTTCCCACCCAAGTATCTTCAAAGTAGTCTAGGAAGGGAGTTAGTTTAGTTTCATTTGCCTGATACAAGGGGTTTTCAAGAAGTAGGTTATAATTGTTTATTACTTCAGTTGTTGGTACGTAGGCCAGGGCAATACATTTTTTTATTTGGTAGACAAAGTTGCTACTGGTGTCGTAATCTATACTTAAAGAAGATTTTGTAGGTGCCTCCAAATACTTTGATCAAAGTGTTAGTAGGAACCTTCTATTAAAGTGTGTGGGTATATTTTTAAAATTGTTTGAAGCATTAACTGTTCAAATTAATTTATGATTTTGTGTGGAAAGTAGTTGTCGGTGTATTGTTTTAATATTCTTAGGAGTTCTATTTATCTGGTGTTTTGTTTATTAGGGAGTAGTGCATATATGAATGGTGTGTTAGTATTTTCATATTCGGTGTGGATTGTATATAATTGATAAAAAGGCTTGGGGCAAACTTCAATTTCAGTTACATTGGGGGGATGGTTATGTTCTTTAATATTTACTACATTGGTTTCTATCATAGTGGCTCTCAGAGAACAAGAGTTAGAGTAATATTTACTGCATTTCCAATGTGTTTTGTTTCTGCACATTTTTTTTTTAGTGTAGGTGTAGCCCATGTAGCAGAGAAATAGTTTCCCCTTTTGCGAAGTAATGAATGTAGCTCCCTCTGCCATTTTTTGGTTAATCTGTGAATATATGTATATATATTATTAATTACACAATTTTGAACAGTAAACATTTTGGTGCCGATTACGATCCTGGAGAAACCGGGTACGAACCGTCGGTCGGAGCGTATTCTCCGTCCGACTCGTACCCGGTTGTAAAACTTTACAAACATGCAAGTACGATTCGCACGGAAACACTATTTCCGTACGAATCGTACAAAACACCAACCGACGAAAATAAACACACAAATTACATCCGGAGAAGCGCCGACGTGACGTCGGGACGCATGCAGCATGCGTTCTACGAACCAGGAAGTACGATTCGCACCGACGTCATCCCGCGCGGAGAATATTTTCCGGCAACCAAAAACTGCCGGGAAATCAGGACGACGCGCACAAGGAGCACCTGTATGCGACGGACAGACATGGACCCGAACCTACGTGTCATCCCGGCCCTCATAGCAGTCGACCTCCTCAACAGGTACCGACGCAGACGCCGCAGAAGGTCAGAACAACACCCAGGGGCAATGGGGTGGGGGCAGGGGCAGGACACAAAACCCCCACCCAAGTCACACAGCACACATGCCCTGGACATACCTGACCTCCAGGCCCTGGTCACTTTGAGGGGGTGGGGCGTGTCCAGCAATGCCAGCGTCCGCCACAACGGAACCGCGAACCGGCAACACAACAATACAGGTACGTACCGTACCCACGCCTTAAGAGCGTGGGTACGAGTCGTACCACGCCCACACCCACGTCACCCCAACAATGGCCGTACGGCCCGTACCCATGTGCCAAAGGCCTGGGTACGGCCCGCACAAGCACTCCACAGCGTGGGCACGGGTACGTATGGACCGTACCCCCACCCGCGTATGTATGGAGCGTACCCCCACCCCAACAGTGTATGTACGGACCGTACCCCCACCCGTGTATGTACGGACCGTACCCACACCTGCGTATGTATGGAGCGTACCCCCACCCCAACAGTGTATGTACGGACCGTACCCTCACCCGTGTATGTAAGGACCATACCCACACCCGCGTATGTATGGAGCGTACCCCCACCCCAACAGTGTATGTATGGCCCGTACCCTCACCCGTGTATGAATGGACCGTACCCACACCCGCATATGTATGGAGCGTACCCCCACCCCAACAGTGTATGTACGGACCGTACCCTCACCCGTGTATGAATGGACCGTACCCACACCCCAACAGTGTATGTACGGCCCGTACCCTCACCCGTGTATGAATGGACCGTACCCACACCCGCGTATGTATGGAGCGTACCCCCACCCCAACAGTGTATGTACGGACAGTACCCCCCACCCGTGTATGAATGGAGCGTACTCCCACCCCAACAGTGTATGTACGGACCGTACATGGCCAGACGCAGGAGGGGTAGGTGCAGAGTCCTCCCAGTAGTGCCCAGACACAGGAGGGGTGGGAGCCTATCACTCCCAGCAGTGCCCACACATAGGAGGGGTGGGTGCCTATCACTCCCCGCAGTGCCCAGACATAGGAGGGGTGGGGGCCTATCACTCCCAGCAGTGCCCAGACATAGGAGGGTTGGGTGCAGAGTCCTCCCAGCAGTGCCCAGACACAGGAGGGGTGGGTGCCTATCACTCCCAACAGTGCCCATGGAACGCAAAGGGTGGAGTACCCACAGATACAATGCCCACAAATGTCAGTCAGGTGCAAAAAGACCCTGCAGTACATGTACCACATGTGTGTGTGGCTGGGAGTACACACATGCATAGCGCCTAAAAGAGAACATGTCCACATGAAGTCTTGTCAACAGTCAACATACACAAGTACAGTGACCACCAAGGATGCCACAAATGATGCAGGTGGAGACATTGCACAGCATGCATGTGCAAAATTGAAGGAGTCCATCACACCCCCAGCTGATGTAGACACAGCTCAGCACCACATAGTGGAAACACCCTGCAGGGAAGATGTCAGGTTACACACAGGAAGGAACACACCTTGGGACGATGTCACCATGCAGTAACTGCTTACATGAACCAAGTAATTTAGCCAACAGCTTGTGATGGCACACAGATACCAGGGTCCACCCTATGACCAGCACAAGACTACATTTCCCACACACCCAACACATTATCACCACCCAAAACCATGGAGCTGGTCCACCAACAGCAACACCAGATAAACAGTAGTGTACAAAGGAAAAAACAAATTGCTTTATTCAGCAGGATGTAAGTAAAACGCATCATAAATGTCAATATATACAAGGCCCATAGGGCAGTCCATGACTCCAATCCGGATGGGGGACACAGTGGTAAGTGTGTCCCCTAGCTTGCCTACACAGTCAGACTCCTTTGTCTTCCACGGGGGGGCATCATGTTGGGGGGAAGGACCAGGCACTGCAGGGACAGGAGGGGCAAGGGGAGGTGTTGTGGGTGCAGGGACGGATGACTCCAACACAGGGGGTGGGGCAGCACCAAAGGTGGATTCGAGCACGGTGCTGCACACTACTGCCAGGTCGCTCTGCGTCGCCCCTGCACCCGAAGGAGCCACAGGCCCCAAGGAGGGGGGGGTCACAGGGATGGGTTGCAGCGCTACTGGGGGGGTGGACAGGGGGGGGACTCAACTCTCCTGCCGGTGTCCTTCCTCCACCGCTTGCGGGGTGGTGCCACACTGGGGCTGATGGACAGACTGGGCAGGACTGACCCTGTGTCCGACTCTTGGCCAGGAGAGCTGAGGGGAGTGGATTTGGAGGGTGGTGGTCGTGAGGAATGTGGACTCCCACTCTGGCTGCGTGTCTTCCGTTTCCCCCCCGACCCAGTGGGTGTGCCTACTTCACCCTGTGTGTGCGTGCCAGGAGGTGTGCGCTTTGCCTTCCCTGCTGGTGTGGTGCCTGTGTCTGGTAGGGTGTGTGCATGCTGACGTCTGGGTGTATGTGGGACAGGCATGGGAGTGGGAAGTGTGGATGGGGCATGGGTAGGGGGTGGGACGAAGTGCTGCAGGAGACCCACTGCTGCAGACAGTGTCGAGTCAATAGACCGCAGCAAGTTGCGTTGGTCAGCCTGCGATGCTGAAATGCCCTCCAAGTATGCCTCCATGTTGGTGAGCACTTGCCCATGGCCATGGAGGACATTAAGCATCGCAGCCTGACCAACCTGCAACTGCCGCAGGATGTCCACAGACTCGGCATTGGCGGCAGCAGTGGATACAGGGGCAGGGGGTGCGGTGCCTGGCAGGAAGGAGACACGTGGTGACCTAGCACGCCAGGAAGGGACACGAGCAAGTGGGAGGCCGGTGATGGCAATGGAGGGGGCGGGGAGAGATGTTGTGCTGCTGTCAGCTGTTGGAGCAGCCTCCGCCCCCTCGGAGTGCTCAGCCTCGGACCCGTCAGCTTCCTAATCTGTGGTGGCAGTGGACAGGTCCTCCGGCTCACTCCCCTCGGCCTCAGTTACACTCGATGTGCCAGCTAAGGTGTCACTGCTGGCACTGGTGCCCGGTCCCTCCACACGGTCCGTGCCGGTGTCTCCATCCGTGTCCCCCGACGATGCTGTGGGCAAGGTGAAGAAACAGGAATTAATCACACACCTGTATACATATGTCACATGAGTCAAATCCACATAGGTTACAGTGCATAGCCTGAAATGAAAGATGAGTTACATCTACAATACAAGTTACATATATAGGCCCTGCAACACACAGTTGGTTCACCCACCATGCCACTGAGAAACTATGGAGAGCATGACACATTTGCAAATTACATGATATGGAATTGGACAGAGGAGCCAGGGTCTGGGGCCAATCCAGCACTGCATCTGCACCACACAGCGTTGCCGTAACTAGGGATGAGCAGGGACCATCTCCATGAACTTGAGGCACATGCTGCAAAGGTAATACTTAAAGACATGCCCAACATGAATGGGACACTGCACCTTGAGTGTATGTCCAGACAAACATCACACACTGCCCAGACCGAGCAATGAGATTTCAGGGGTCGACATGTAGGCCTTGCCCGCACCAACTACCCCCTACATGAGACAATGTGATGAGACACAGGAAGCACTTGCATCTCTTAGTCTGGGAGAAATACACATGGGCTGCCAGAAACCCATGTTGGACCCCAAATACCCCATGTACGCCTGTACAACGATCTCATGTACAAATGGCCATCATCAGTAATTGTAACAAGACACACAGGCACTGGCCACCGTGAGTATGAACGAGGAAAATTAGGTCAGGCTGTACAGTGGACACTTGTAGAACACGTTCCGTAAATATACATGGTGCCAGGGGACAATGGCACAGAGCACATCCTATCCTGTAGACACTGAGAGTGTCCACATATTGTGATGACACACATGATACCTAGCAAAGTATGCCCCAGGGGACAGTAGTGGCCACAATATTCCATGGCCCTGAATGGTAATGACTGCAACACAGGCCACCATCCCTGCACTCTGCGTATCGCACACTCATGCACATCATGTCACAGGCCACAACATAGGACATGCTTGCTGTAAGGCATTACACTTCAGAGACATACTCCTATGTCTGGACTCAGCATCAGTGCCAATTGACATGGACCCCACAAGTACTGTACTGGACAGGGAACAGGCAAGGTGCCAAAACCTGTTACACACCACCCCCACACATGATGCTGCAAGCATTGGTCACGTGGATTAACTGCCAGCCCAGATGACCTTGTGAAAGAGTGACTACACACAGACCAGGGAACACATGGCAAGGAGGGGAAGGGCGGAAGGACAGCACCGCTATACTGTGGGTGACAGGACCTGCACCGCAAATTTAGACACTGGCAGTGTATCCATGCAACTGCGCACTTGCAAATGCTGGTGACACACAACAAACACACATGTACCTACCCCTTCCTGCTGCTGCTTCTCCCGTAAGCGCCTGTCCATGTCTGGAAAGACCACCGCCAGCACACGCTTGTGGATGTGGGTCAGACAGCGACGCTCATGGTTCTTAGGGCCCATAGGTGAGTCCCCCAGCAGGACCCGTGCGATCCTCCGCGTCCAGCACCGGATATCCTGCCAGCATTTTCTCACCTGGGCCAGGCGCCGCTTGCGACCATCCGTCCTCCTCACGGCACTGACGGCGTCCCTCCAGATCTGCTCCTTGGCATCGGCGCCTACCTGTGGGGTTGAAAAAGTGAGACTACATCAATACACCTGCCACATGTCACAGAGACACACATTAGATCAATTTTGCTGGTTTCAACAAGGCATAGTATGCAGCCAAAGCATTGCACCTTTGTCATAGGGACATTTTTCTCTGTGTAAGGGCAAATGCACCACGTGCCATTGAAAGTACACAGGTGGCATGAGGGGTACGACTCAATAAATGATCCAGACTCACACTGTGTATCAGAAGGTACACCAGGATTATGTGCAGCACCTCAAAGCAGTCACATGCCACAGGCCACTGACGCTACCTCAGCAGAGTACACAGACACACACAGGCACAGGACATTCACCTGCCATTGCCAAATGCAGCTACAAACCTCACTCTGTACATGTGCCACTGGACGGGGGGGGGCTCACAGGTGTGGGGCTGGCTCTGCACGTCAGACACACAGCACTGCTCCCTGCTTGCATCAGATGGGCAGGGTATATCCATCCCTCATGCAGCTTGGGTGCTACACTCCACATATGCACCCACCCACATGACAGGGGACTTACACACACACCGATGTCCAGGGTACGAACACATCATGTGGACACTCTCAGCACAGGTACACTGAACTAACACACATCTGTGGGTACAGTCACCTGTCACACTGGGCTGACCACATAATCACATGAGGACTGTAGAGGCAACATTCCCAGGAGGATAAGACAGGCAGAATGTGGCATGCGCCATGCAGTGATTGACACAGTAAACACAATGCAAGTGAGGACGGCAGACATGCACCACAGCATGCTCTGGCTGGGAGACATCAGGCATTCCCCCCCCTGGGACCCACTCTACAGTACAATGCATGTGTGTCACACCTGGACACAATGCCAGAAGTCCCAGTCACAAAAAAGGGACACAGTCTGTGCTAGTGGACTCTGCACTCACCTGATATCCTGGTCGCCCATACAGCAGGGGGTACTGTGGGAGGATCACATCCAGCAATGCCAGATTCTCCTCCAGGGTGAAAGGCTGGGCCCTCTCCACAGACCTTGACATGGTGCCAGGGAATCACGAGCAGCAGCAGTGTTGTAGAAACAAAAGATGTGCAGGCAAGTGCTCTCTCATGGGACCTGGCTGCCTTATATCTGCCTTGCTGGCCTGTTTCATGCACAGGAGTACAGAGTGATTGGTCACTCACATTTGCATCCTATGTTTCCTCCAATCCCTTTAAACCTAGCACAGTCAGTGGCTTAGCTCTTTTTTTTTCTTGAGCATGATGTAAACTCCACAACCACTTTGCAACAAAGTAGATTCATTCAAACCGACTTTTGCTGGGCACCTGCTGGAAAAAAATCAAACTTTAAACTTGGTCTCCATGATAACCAGCATGCATGTAGGCCTTTATACTTGTCCCTCATGTGTCCCCTATGTAATTTGGAGATTGACACACAGGTACGGTGCGTTCCGGGGCCTTAGGGCACCCTAAATGCATAGCAACACCCCGTACAGGCGTGTGTACGCTCCGTATCACTATGGTTACGCATACGCGAGCAAACCCATAGTGATACGGACCGTACACACGCCTGTACACTCACTATCACTATGGGTGTGCTCGCGTATGCGTACCCATAGTGATACGGACCGTACACACGCCTGTACGCTCACTATCACTATGGGTGTGCTCGCGTATGCGTACCCATAGTGATACGGACCGTACACACGCGTGTACGCTCACTATCACTATGGGTAGGCCTACGGCAGCACTCCCATAGTGATAGGGAACGTACACACGCCCTCAGAGCGAATGTACGGTGCCTTTCACACATAACAGTGGTGACAGGCAGCACACAGGAGCTGATCGGTCCAACCAGGCAGAGGCGATAATAATGCACAATGCGGCCATAGCAAGAAATAAGAAAAAATTAAGCGAGTTTTGTCTTCCATTTGATTTAACCCCCAAGGGGATTAAAGCTGGATCTAACACCACCTGTTTGTTCAGTGTTTGATCCATACATTTTTGTATTGATTTTATTAAGGTTATCCATTTGGGGGCAGGTTGCGAACATGTGTATTAGATCTGCTCCGTGCTTTTACACCGGTAACACCTACTCCCCTCCTGACCACCCCATTGCGCTATCCTAGCCGGCGTGTAATACAGCCAATGGATCGTTTTAAAATGTTGAGCCTGCAATCCTGCCGAACACAAAGTGCTATGCCCCATTTCTAGCGATTCAGAAAAGTAATTCTGATCTGTGCCCAATTTTCCCGCCCACTTTTTCTTATATTTAACCAGGTCATCCGGTTTTGCAGCTTGAAGTTCGGTGTAAATTTTTCTGATAGTACAGTTGTTTCCTGCTCTTATGACATCTATTATTACCGATCCATGAAAACCGCAGGGCTCACCTTTTTCCCATTCAGAAAGCTCTGTAGCTGTAGGTATTTAAAAAAAATTCTTCTGTTAATCCCATACTCTTGCTGGATGTCGCTAAACATCCACGCCCCATTAGGGCCAATCAAATCGCCCAACACCCTTAATCCCTTCTGCTCCCATTCTAACATAATTGTATCTGAAAAGATATCCGGTAGGGTTGGGTTCCTATACAGCTGAGTATAATAGTTAAACCTGCCGAGGCCTATCTGTTTTTTTAAAAGCAGCCCAAATCTTATAAGCGGCCAACAAGGTCTTAAATCTTGTTTTTTTGTTGTCGCCAGGTTCTGTAAATTTCATGAAACAGTTATTTGCCTCCTCACCTCATAACAACTCATATACATCTGGGGTGCCCAGTGTATCCCTGTGATCTCCCCCAGCTCTCCCAAACAAAACAAACATATATTGAAACGCCGAAGCCCAATAATATAACTTAAAATCTGGAATTGCCCATCCTCCTCTGTCCCTAGGCAATGACATATATTTTATAGCCCTTCTAGTTTTCCCGTGGGCCCATATGAACCTGTTCGCAATGTGCTCAATTGTGTTAATCCAATGCTTCTCAAACTCTAGTGGTATAGCCCTAAAAAGATAGAGTACTTTAGGGAGGAATACCATCTTTACCACATTGCTACGGCCAACGAGAGTCATATACAAATTATTAAAACGGTCAAAATCTTTTTTGGCTTTCCCTATAATTGGTTCAATATTCTTTCTCACCAAATTTCCCAATTCTGGAGTGGTTACAATACCTAGGTACATAGCTGAATCGACCACTCTAGGATCTTCTAATTTAGCCCATTTGTTTTGGACTATTAACGTCTTCTGGCTATTCAGCGCGTACCCGGAAATTGCACCAAAGTTTTGGGCTTCTTCTTTTATTACACCCATTGTATCTCAGGGGTTAGAAGTGACCACTGCGACATCGACTGCGTAAGCCAACATTTTTGTCTCCCACCCATGATATCGCATTGCGCTGATACCCATAGAGGTGTCCAGTTTTTTTTAGCAGGGGATCGATGTATAATGCGAAAAGCAGGGGTTAGCAGTGGCAACCCTGCCTGGTCCCTCGGTTAATTATCACTGCTGCCGTGAATCCCCATTTAGTCTAATCCACGCCCTTGGAGCTTTATATAGAACCTGTACGGCCTTGATATATCTACTCCCAATTCCACACCGTTTCATCACATCCCAAAGGTAGTCCCAGGAGACCCCATCAAATGCTTTTTGAGCATCCATAAGGATTAAAGCCATAGGGTCCCCTGAGACTTCCACTGCATTGAATAGGCTTACAACTCTGCGGGTGTGTTCTGTAGTCCCCCTCCCAGGAATAAAACCGTGTTGGCAAGGATGAACCATTTTCCCTATAATTTGGTTCAGGCGCATTGCCAAAGCCTTTGAGTAGATATTAACGTCACTGTTCATCAGTGTAATAGGCCTATAAGAGCCTGATTCTCGCGGTGGTTTGCTTTTTTTTAAAAACACAATCATATCCGCCCCACCCTATGAGTCGGGGACAGTGTCCCCCTGTTGGGCTTTTCAATTAAAGCCACCATATCCGATCCTATTACATCGAGAAATGTTTTATAGAACTCTAAGGGGATTAAATCTGGTCCAACAGCTTTCCCTGCCAGGAGGCTCCTTAATGCGCCATAGATCTCGTCCTGCGTCAGCGCTAAATCCAATGCCTCTCTATCTTCAGGGTCAATAGTTTGGTTCAAAATACCCTGTAGATATTCCTGGTTTGAGCTCTGCTCCCCTTGCTGCTCTTCCCTGTATAGATCTTCATAATATTGACAAAATTCTTTGCAGATACCTGATGAGCCCTCTATTAGCTTTCCACCTCTATCCATAATTTCCCTAATTTCCCCCGCCGCTGCTTTTTGCCTGAGTCGAGCTGCTAGGGTGTGCCCCACCCTTTCACTGAACTTGTAGCACTGTTCCTGTTTTGCAAGAAATGTTTCTGCAGCTTTACTTGTAGCAAGATCACAAATTTCCACCTTTGCTATTGCCAATCTCAGTATTATTTCATCAAGTGGTTTGCTCATCTGTATCGCCCTTGTGAGCTCCTCCTCCATATCTATCAAAACCTTGCACGAAATTCTCATCTGTTGAGCCTCCCTCTTCTGCTGTCCCAAGCTATAGCTTAGCGTCTCCCCCCTCACCCCAGCTTTAAACATATCCCAGATGATCCCCAGGCTGGCGCTCTCCCTGTTAATCTCCCATAACCCCTTAATCCACTGATTCATATGATTCACATATTCTTCATCCTTTAAAGTCCTCTCTCAAAAGTCCATCCCCTCTTTTGTCTTTCCACCCCTCCGCCAGTGAGTGTTAAAACTAAGGGGTTGTGATATGAGATTAACCTGGGGTGCTCTTCTATCTTGCAACTTGATTTTAAATAGTAAGACACGGAAAAGTAGTACAGTCTGGTAATAATCTTGTGGGGTGCTGAAAAGAATGTAGATCCGGGATCTGTGCGGTTTAGCTGAGCTCAGATATCAATAAGCCCATTGTTTTGAACAATATTGGAGAGTGCCCCATAGACTCTTTTCTTTCTACCTAAATACCATCAAGACCCCCCAAGACATTAATGTTAAAATCCCTGCACATAATAACTGGGGATGGCGAGGTTGCTACTTCTACATCCAAAAATTCTACAACTCGGGATCAGCCCCCGTGGACCCATAAACAGAGCACAGGGTAACTGTTTCTTCTTGCCACTTACATTCGACCAACACCCAGCGCCCCCATTTATCTGCTATTTTCTTTTTAAAAGCAACAACATTTTGGCACGATAAAATATCCACCACTCTGGTACTCGTGCTCTGTTTAGTATTTTTAATTAATTTAAAGCCCAGTTGTTTCATGAGATTAGCCTGACTGTCCTCAATCTGGGTTTCTTGAACACATATAATACCTACTCGCATAGATTTTATAATCATTGCCACCTTTTGTCGTTTAGTCAGATCGCTAAAGCCACATATATTAATAGAGGCAATCCAAAGATTCATTCCTTAATATTAATCATCTTAACCTGCACGATCCCTACGTTATCTATTCTTTGATTATCTTGTTCTAACCCTTTGATTTCAGCTCTTTGCTCCTTTGTTCTTGATTGCATCCTATGCTGATACTTTGCATTCACTGAATTCATCCTCAAGTAATAAAACATACTATACAGTACTGTAACCTCCCTACCCGACAGCCCCACAGATCCTACCCACACCACCCCCATTCCCCTGCCAGGCAAATAGGTCAAGCATGACCTATGTGTGACCGCTGTGACTCCCATTGTGCACGCCGCCGGCTCCCCCTCTCCAATCAGCCAGATCACCCAAATCTCCCATACATAAACCATAAGCCCCCCTATATGTCTAACAAAGAAGAAAAAAAAAACCTCAGTCCATGTGCCCTACTTGTATTTAATGGTCCTAAAAAGTAAAGCAGCTATACCTTAAACAAAAGGACCTAATAAAAAGACATATCTTTATTTTTAAGAAGTTAGGTGGGTTCTGCCCGTAGTTATAGGAAAGAGAGAGCTATCTGAGCACCCCTTACAATGACGCTGAACAAGCCAACATCGAGCATATAGCAAAGAAGAGAAGAAGCACCAAAACCCTGATTTTTTTGGGTTCCCTCTATTTATTCCTGATGGAGTGGGAGAGAGATCTTAAACCCTCCCTGCTACCTCCTTTGTTTCCTTCAACTCAGACAGGAATTCCTGTGCCTTGATCTCAGAGAAAAACATCTGCACCCTCCCTTTAACAATAATTTTGAGTTGAGCAGGGAATAACAGATAAGCCTTGCACCCTAACCCTTGAAACGGGAATATTAGCTGTCGGAGCTTCCATCTCCTCTCAACGGTTGCATGACAGAAATCTGGGCGAGCAAAGAATGTGTGGGTCTCATATAATCGTTTAGCCTCCGGACGAGCTCTGTCCAGGATTGCCTGCTGCAGAATAAAATTCCCAATATAAACAAGAATAGCTCTTGGATGCTCCCCCTGTCTCCCACCACTGTTTTCCTTTTGATAAAAAGGGAAACGATGCGCTCTCTGGACCTTGATATCCGAATTCCAGTGGGCCAGTTCCGGGAATGCACCCTTTAAAAGTCTAACTCCAAAAAGTGTAATGTTCTCGCCTTCCGCTTTCTCCGCAATACCAAGCAATCGAATGTTATTTCTGCATTGGCGGTCCTCGAGTTTCCACATTACGTCCTCGGATTTGTCTCTCTTGCATCTCTTTAAAGTTCTGTAATTTTGCCACTTCATCTTTCAGATTACCTGCTCTTTCCTCAACAAGTGTTACCCTATCAGCCATAGCTGAGCACAACTCATTGACTTTTCGAAGTGAGGCCTGCACCTTCTTAGTTGCCTGATGTTCCCTGCGGCCCTCAAGTCTTGCCTCCCCTGCATCTCTTTTAGGGTAGAATATATTAATTCCAGTGATGGTACGGCTGTGGTAGCTGAAGATGGCTCAATCTGTCCTGATTTCTCTAAAGTGTCAGTTTCCCCTTCCTCCATGTACGTTTGGGTCGTTGCGGAGTAGTCCCATTCAAGTTTTCTCGCAGTACCATTTTTAGTGGGGCTGGCATTAGTCTTAGCCTTGGATCTCCGTTTCCGTGATAGGATCTTTATTTGTTGAGTCTTTTGAATCTTTTGAGTCTTTTGCGTGTTTGAGGAGTCTCCAAAAGAGTTATCAGTCTCTGACTCCAACCCAAGCGACGGGTGTTTATATCGCTTGTTGATGACATATCTATTTCATCGTTTAGCGAGAAGAATTTATCCCCTTCTGGCGAGCGTAGGGTCATTAAGCTTGAATCTTCTCTTTCCCCTTCCCCTCTGGGGCCGCTCAGTACACAGTCACCACATTCCGGGGGGCCAGCTTTTGCTGAAGAAGCCTGAGGTGCTAAACCTGTCCCGCTCCCATCCAAATCCGCATTGTTCAACTGTGTAGTCACCTCTGCTTCTATTACTATTTCTGTGTTTTGAATTTCCCCCACAACCCTCAGAGTGCTGAGCACAGTGTTGTTCGGCGTGCCCCCCCAATTATCTTGATTACTTTGACCGGCTTGTGTGGCGTTCTGTAGTAGTACCTGTGCTTTCTGGAGCGGCTGCAGTGCTTGTCCCGGTTGTACCCCTGGCAGCTTCTCTTCCTTCTACTTTGACATTTCCTGAGGTGATGCTAGATCTTGAGCAGCCTCTCCCGGTGAGTCAGAGCCGAGGGGGGTCTCACGCATGCTTTGTTCTTCCTCCACGCGTTTGCAGTTACTGTTATTGCTGTTTCCAGCCGCCGCCCCAAATACTTCTACAACTGTGGGCTGGCTCATTCCTGCCTCATCGAACACCGCATGGCGCCCAGTCCAGCCATCCACTCCACCTTCCCGAGGCATCCCAGTCTTTGCCGGGTTTTCCTCAGCCACTGTTCTCTTCGGACCACACCGATTGAGCCCTAATCCCTTAGGTGCGGCACCATTCTTTTTATGCAAGTCCTTCACATCACTTGTTGACCTGGTGATTTTAGGCGCCATCACGACCCGCAGATTGGGCACTCCGAGTCCTGTTGAGTTTGACTGCCGCTCGAGTGTATCCCCAGCACTCGCCTTGATCCTCGTCTCTGCTGCCAGGTGAGCAGCCGCGCTATCAGATAGGTGTTCAGCGGCATGCTCTGGAGTTTTTACCGGGTAGCATCTATCCTTCAGGCTGATCAGCGAGAGAGCATGAGCAGCGGCTCCCGCAGAGATCAGTCAGCGGCCATCTTGCCCCATATTCCGCACAAAGGTTCCTAGTAGAAAAACTCTCTTCTCTCTGGAGTTTGGCAACTAAGTTTTCAGTAAATTTGATTTCCTTTCTTGTGTCTCACCAAACATGCATCACATCCAAGTACTGCATATCTCCCTTCTTCTATGTGTTCACTTACATTACTTCTATATATGTGTAATATTGAAGTCCTTCATAGAGACACATGCTTTGAAGATGTGGATCCCTTCCCAGGTAGTAAGTATCCAACATAATAGTTTCCAGAATTTCTCTACTTTCTGGTTCAAATTGTATTTCTGGAAAATACTTTTTTACTCTATTTCAAGTGTTGCAAAGTTGAGGCTTACCCATACAATTCCCAATGACTTTGACAACAAACTAGCCATGCTCAACACGTCTGAGCACTCATAGGATACCTTTTCTCTGTGGAAAAGCATTTTGAGGCTGAAACTGTACAATTTCTTGGTATGACTTTTCTGCAGAAATCTCCTCCCACATCTCTTTCATTTTTGTTTTCTCTGATGTTGTTAAATATAAAGTTGTGAGCGAGCAACAGTGATGGAGTTCTCTGCAACAAATTGAAGATCCATATTTGCATTTCATATCTTCAGAATAACAGGGTTGTAGTCTTTAATATAAATTGAAGTCTCTGCTCTTCTGAGATTGTATGTATGCTTCTGTGATTTCTTCTCAGTGTATGTCTGACTGCAGACAAAAAGCAGTTCACTCTTCCTTCAGAAACAACTGGTCATGGGAATCCAAAATAATATCTTTTGTACAATTGTCTTTTGCCTCTGTATTTTCAACTACAATACTTTCTAAATGTATGACTTTGAAACCATAGAACATGTTTCCTCAAGCTCTTTCCATCACCATCTTTTGTGGTGCCTCCCAACCACAACCCCCAATGCCCTTCACCAATAGTGGCTGCTGAGCAGTGAATGCCCCCCACACCCCTCTTTAGCCAGGCCACGGGTGCATGCCAAGGATCACCAGTGATACCTTGAGGCACCAGTGAGCAGGAACTGACAGGCGGCCACAGCTGTTTTGCATCCCTGGGCTGGAGCGCAACAGCTGCTCTAGCCTCCTGCCAGCTGAGCTGGTGCCATGGGCTGGGGCTGAACCAGTCACATTCCGGCCTGCCATCTGTTATGGATTTTGTGATGCGTTTCCACAGAGAGGAGACCGATCCTTGCCGAAGCAGCAGAGATATGGTGATGGTGCATGTTAGATACTGTTCTATGAAACACAACACAGACTGATCACTGTCTGTTCCAAATTTTGCTGAGTCTTTCACTCATAACAGCATGTGAATATGTGGAGCACCTCTAGCTTGGTACTATTTAAACCAAAATAAATCAGTTCTTTCACCAATAAGATGATTACTTTTGTTTGAAATAAAAGGTATCATGGCTTGAAACCTGTGGTTAAAATATCTGCAAACATTTGCCAGATCCAACAAGCAATGTTCTCCAGCAGTCTTCACTTTGATTACCTTTATGTTTGTTTTTTTTTTCTCGTTAAAATTCAAGAAGTTTATCTCATTCATGCTCAGGACAAATTAGTGTTAGAAACCAAGTAAGTGTTCCTAGGTTTCTATAAAAAAATTCAGCTCACTGTGAGGATCATACCAATACTGGTTGGTGCCACGATGGCACGCCATCAAATTAATCACGTTGTATTCCTGTTTTTTGTCTTTTCCTTGCACTTTGCCAACAAATCCCTCTGCTGTGAGATTTTGCAGATTCACTCCTGTTTTACATGTGATTTACTGCATAAGATAGCACCGACAAGTCGCACACAAATAATAGATGAAATATATAGAGAATATACTGACTAAATGTAGGATCTTCTGAATATAGTCTGGTTGATATGTACTCGGCTGCTGGTATTTATACAGGCTGGTCATTATATCTACCACCTACTCCAGCAGAAAACAGATGTGGAAAACAACAAGCTTCTAAACGTTTCTACCACACACTCAAGATAGCTCCTCTAGCGTCTTTCATTTGAAATAGATTAATAGCATCACCAACACTCTCGTTAGAATGCAGAGGCTGAATATTGTAGTATTCATACATTTCCTCTTATCTAGATCGATCCACCTTTTAAATCTGACCTATTGATGATGTGCCATTCTCTATATGTGTAATATTTTGAAGATTAACATTTATATGATAATTATTATTTTGTACGAGATATGACATTGTTTTTTTTACTTTGCTAACATCCACTACCTCTTGCAATTGTTTTTTACGCTCTTGCTAGGGATCCCATTGACTACAGTAAGTGTTCTTCCAAATCTCTCTGCAACCCTAGAGTATCAATATACTGCTTGAAATCGAATGGCAAGTATACGACTCTTTTCTGTTATATCTGTTGGTGGTAACATCCCTGTCTTTGGCTCCATACGAACTATAGCAGGGAATTGATATATACACTCTATTAGAATTGACTTCTAAACATTTGAATCTTCAAGTTCTTGTGGGATTGGGAATATTTCTAACTTTTTGTGGACTATTTTACCTGGCATTTTATTTTCCTCCAAGTTATCATAACAGTACTTACAAATAATTTGTCGTGTGGATCAATCAAAGCATTCCTCTACAAATAAATAAGCTGCAAATTCTTTCCACTTAACTCTGTTCTCTTCTTCAGGTTTTTGAAGACACAACAACATAATGAGTTTGGCTTTTTTTGTAAGTGTGTCAACAACATATACAAACTTAGTTCAGTTTCACGACAACAACAAGTGTTAAACTTTGTAATCACTTCTTGAAAGTTATCACTAGTAATACTTGTGTCCTGTTCTGCTCGACTTGCAGACAATACGTCCTCATTTTCCCTTCGCACTTGTTCAGGACCAAAAAACAAAACTGTACATCATCACAAACTTTTTCTACCTATGCTACTGTACCATGCAGAAGAGCTCCATTCATTTCTCCTAAACATACTGCAGGAGCTTTGACAAAGTAAAGCCTCCTGACTAAAGTTCACATTTTTGAGTGGTGTTCAGTTAACATTTTGAAATGATGAAACATGCTTTGACACAATTTTTTTAAAGACATGCTAATGAGCGTTCCTGTAAATTAGTATAATTCCTTAATTTTCATGGATCTAATCCTCGCAATGTACCTAGTTTCTGCTTCAGACTTCTGCAGGGAAACATACATAGGACATTTTGTCAATATATCAGTAGATGTCAGCCAAAAACTACAAATACTGCTACAGTTCCATTTATATAAAGATGCCTGTCTATGCCTTCCATGTACCTCTTCAGCTATCACTTCCTCTACATTTCTAGGTACCATCACCTCTTTATGAACACAAATAACATCCTTCATCTCATAACATCATCCAGATTCTTCAACTGCAGCTACTAATGTGTTCTCGTGGAATTGGCTTTCTTCATTAACCAATTCCATGCGGCGCACATTTCCCCGCTGAGCGGGCGAATTCTACGTGTGTGCAAATCGGGTGGCTGGGGGCCATCCGACGCACACGCCAACTGTGACGTCAGACGGCCGGGGGCCGTCCGACGCACGGAAGAGGTTAAAGAAAGGCTCAGTACTAGATGTATGTCTCCTTTTACCACTGAAAACTTTGTGGAAATTAATTCCATTGACAAGTCTTTTTTTAACTTCTTTTCCTCATACATAACACTGTTTTATCCAGTGTTCTTATACGGTTTAGAATCTAGATAAATAACTTCCTTGTTAGAGCAAAAGCCTTATCAACTACAGCCTCAACATGGTCCATTTGTCTGACTGCTTCTGTTCTTCTTTTGCCATTTTTCCTAGTTCTTATCATATTCTGAATTACTCTTAAGCAGAACATTCTAACTCTGATTTCCTTAAACTGCCTCTGTTTTCTGGTTAAAGTCTCTGATATTTTTGCACAATTGTCCCCTCTTCATATCCTACTTTTTCTCCTTTCTTAGTTTATCTCAAACTTTGTTTTTTATTTACTTGATTTCACTGACGTTCCGGTTGTGTCCATACTATTTTAAGAAATGTCTCAGTTCTCTCACCAGCAGCTCTTTTCTCTTTCAATACTTTGTGCCCCTTTTGTTTGTCAGTTGTAAGGAGATAGTATCCTTTCCTCTGTTTCTTTCTTCTCTCACTTTTTAATGGCATTGTAGCTGTCTGTGTTTAACTAGAAAATTCTGCTGAAAAGAAATAATTAAATGTACCTTTTCATTATTTACTAATAGATTATATAATGTAAGTATTTAACTACCAACATAAACAGTAGTCTTTTTTATAATATAGCCACACTTACTCTATTAATTAACTTGTTTATATTTCCGTGTCTCTGTCTGTGTCAGCATATGCATTAGTCTCTTGCTTGGTATCCTACCATATCCATTACTGTGTTCCTGTCTATCTACAAATGTCTAAAGGACTACTATTCTGAATGGGTGACTAGGGGAGTCAGTACTTGAGTACACATCCGAGTGACTGTATCAGAACCTCTGTGGGTGTCTCACTGGATGAGTAAGTAACTGTTGCTGCATGACTGGTTCTCTTAGTAACTCAATGGGTTTGTGAATGTGTATGTAAGTGGCTGCATGTATTGCTTACTGACTGTCTTAATGAGTGTTGCCGTATGTAAGTGCTTCAGCAACTGCCTCTGTTACTAAGGACTATGTGGGTGTATGAGTGAATCTGTAAGTGGCTCTGTCACTGAGTGTGTGTGTGAGTGCCTATAAGTATTTGTCTATAGCTATATTAGTTGCACTATGAGTAGGAGAATGGATGTAAACGTGGGTTAAAGGCTTGATGAAGGGCTTCCACATGATAAGTCGAGCTGGCAGTGAGAATGCAGAGACAAGCTCTGCACTAGCAGGCCTGACCCATGCTTAAAGGACTATTTGTCTGAATGGATTTCTAGGTTGTGTCAGTACGTAGCTACATATCTGATTGAGTATACATGTCGATCAGTAGTACCTTCATCAGATGTTTAAGTAAGTGTGTTGGTATATGACCAAATGTTTTACTAAGTCTATTGCTCTGTACATGTGCTTGTAAAGTGCATGCATGAATACCTCAGTGCCTTTGTTATAGAATAGAGGGGCATGAAAGTGTGTCTGCAACTGCTTTGATACTGCTGCATACAGAAGTAGTTTATGAGTATATGAGTAACTGTATACTCTCATCTGTTGTTGTGTGACTGGGTGAGTGAGAGTTTCTATGCTTTTGTGAACATGTATGTCAGTGTCATTATGGGTGGTATATTCTATGTAGTACTTGGAATACAGCTCACAAGGGCAGAAGTAACTTAATGAAATTCAAAAGGACATCCCTCATCTTTAAAGCATGAATCACCAAGCTTTATGACATAGCTACAGCTTATCTCAGAGGTGAGTTATGTATACTAAAGCATGGGTTGAAGACTTGATGAAAGGCTTCTACATGCCAAGTCCAGCTGGCAGTGAGAGTGCACAGACAGGCTCTTCACTACTAGGCCTGACCCATGTTTACATGAGTATTTGTCTGAATGGATGACTAGGTTGTGTCAGTACTTGGCTTCATATGTTAGTGAGAGTACATGTCCACCTGTAGCAGTGCCAGCAGATATTTAACTAAGTGTGATGGTATATGACTGTCTGTTTTAGTAACTCTGTAGCTCTCTAGATGTGTATGTAAGTGGCTAAACAAATACCTCAGTGCCTATGTTAGGGAACACATGGGTATATGAGTGTGTTTTCATATGCCTTTGATACTGCTGCATACATATGTTGTTTCTGAATATATATGTGAATGTAAAAATCCCTCTATCACTGTCTGACTGGATGCAAGAGAGTTTCTATGCTTGAATGGACATGCATGTTAGTTGTATCATGGGTGGAATTCGCTATGCAGTACTTGGTATAGGGGTGTGCAAGTGCCCGAAAAACTTTTAAAAACTCAAAAGGACATCCATCACTTTTAAGCACCAAGCACTGTGCTTTATGGCATTCCTACACCTCATTTCAGAGGTTATATATACTAAAACATGGTTCTAAGGCTCGATGAATGGCTTCTACATGCCAAGTCAAGCTGGCAGTGTTAGTGTACAGATAGGCTCAGCACTAGTAGGCCTGACCCACGTTTCAAGGATTATTTGACTGAATCTATGTTGTGTCAATACTTGGCTACACATCTTAGTGATTGTATGTGTCCACCTGTAGTACTGCCATCAGATGTTTATGTAAGTGTGCTGGTATATGACTGTCTGTTTCACCAAGTCTAAGGCTTTGTAAATGTGCATGTAAGTGCCTGAACAAATACATCAGAACTTGTGTTAGGAAATACAGGGCTATGTAAGTGTGTCTGCAACTGACTTTGGAACTACTGGATACATAAGAACCTTCTGAATATGTGAGTGAATATATAAGTCCCTCTGTTGCTGTCTGACTAGGTGAGTGACAATCTCTATGCTTTTGAGAACACGTATGTCCGTTGTATTATAGGTGGTACACTCTACATGGTACTTATCATAGGGATCTGTAAGTGCCTGAGTAACGTATTGAAACTCCAAAGAACAACTCTCATCTTTTAAGCACAAAGCACCATGCTTTATGGCATACCTACAGCTTACCTCAGAGGTGAGAAATTTATAATAAAACAAGGGTTCGAGGCTTGATGAAGAGCTTCTATACACCTAGTCGAGCTTGGAGATGGAGTGCACAGACAGGCTCTCCTCTACTAGGACTGACTCATGTTTAAAGGTGTTTTTTTCTGAATAGATTACTAGGTTGTGTCTGTACTGAGCTACATATCAGAGTGAGTATAGGAGTCCATTGTAGTAAGTCTACAGGTCTCTAAATGTGAATGTAAGGGGTTGATCGAATACTTCAATGCCTCTGTTAGGGAATAGCGAGGTATGTAAGTGCGGGTAACTGCTTTTGATGCTGCTGCATACACAAGTAGTTTATGTATCTGTGAGTGGATGTGTGTCTCTCTGTTGCTGTCCGACTGATTGAGCGAGAGTCTTTATCCTTTTCTGAACATGTATATCAGATGCATTATGGGGAATATACTCTATGTTCTACTAGGCATAGGGGTCTTGCTAGTGCACAGGTAACTTAGCGAAACTCAAATGGACATGCCTCTTCTTTTAAGCAAAAAGCACCATACTTTATGTCATACCTACAGGTAATCTCAGAGGTGTGTTATGTATACTAAAATATGGGTTTAATAATTGATGAAGGGCTTTTACATGCCAAGTCAAACTGGCAGTGAGAGTGCAGAGACAGGCTCTGCACTCGTTGGCCTGATATTTTTTAAAGGACTGTTTGTCCGAATGGATGAGTACATTGTGTCAGTACTTGGCTACATATCTGAGAGAATGTAGGTGTCCACCTGTAGCAGTGCCAAGAGATGTTTAAGTAACCGTGCCAATATATGACTGTCTGTTTTAGAAAATCTATGACTCTCTAAGTGTGTATGAAAGAGGCTGAACAAATACCTCAGTGCCTCTGTTAGGGAATAGAGGGGTATATAAGTGTGTCTGCCACTGGATTTGATACTGAATGTGTAAGTGCCTCTGGCTGTCCCTGACTGGGTGTTTGAGTATCTCTATCTTTATCTGAATGGGTAAGTGAGATGAAGCATGGATTGGATACTGCATAGATAACTGCACATGTAGATCTATAACTACACATATGACTTAGTAAACTTAAAACCGCAGGAAAGTAGAAAGCACTCTGTCCTTTAGCCTACCTAAAGCCTAACATATAAATACTTTATATGTAATAACTGTTGCATACATGGATTCTATATAGGTATGTCACTGAATAGCTACATACCTCTGACTCTCTCTCACAGACTAAAGGAGTAATAATTAGGCCTGGGCAAAAATTTCGTTCCGTTCGCGGAAATTGCGATATTTTGCCATTTTTGCGTTCCGCGGAGAGCGCGAAAATGTCAAAAATTCCGGTTTCCGCAGCTTGGCGATAATTTGTTTCTTGCTCGCGCTGTAAAATGATACATTCTCGCGCGCGCGCGATCGCCTTACCTGAATCCCTGCGTTCGCCGACAAGTTTTCTTGATCCGGTCGCGTTCTCCATGAGATGTTGTATTGTTTTTAGCCATTTGCGCTGTCTCGCGACAGTTCGCGCCCGCAGTGACGTCATGCGTCGCGCGATCACGTCTTTCTTCTCGCGATCATGCACCGCGAGAACAACTCAAAACAAGATGGCCGCGCCCGCAAGCAGCCACATGGGTAAGTTGGCGACCCGCAACCATGCAGAAAATCGCGCGAACATGCCGGAAAAAAACTTCCGCATCTTCGCGATATTTCTGCTTGTTTGCGATAATTTTAAACATTCTCGCGATAATTTGCGAAGGTTAATTCCGCAAATTCCGCCCACCCCTAGTAATAATTGTTCCCTACGTATGTACAAAACTTGTACTATAAGTATAACGTTGCATATTTAGCTTTGCCTAGAAGTTTCATACTGCACGTCATTCATTATTACATAAAAGGGCATATCTTGCTATCTAGGCACATACAAAGCAGCCCTATAAATTACCAACACCCATCTTAAAGGGTCTCTAATACCTAAGTGCAATATTTTTCAGGTCCATGCATTATGCAGTGCTCCAGTGCTCCATTTTCAAAAAAGGGTGCCATCTCATTGTAGATGTGTTTGCGCTCAAAATGGCTTACATAAAGACAGGCCAGACTGGGGGCACATGTGGCCCCCATACTTGTCCCTTTGACTTGTTTATACAGCTCATCTTTGAATAAGAAAATGCTATTCTTCAGTACCAACTTAATACAGTTTAAAATGAATTGGCATTGATCACCATTCAAATTCTCCTCTTCTAAAATAGACGCCATAACCCGTATCGTATCATCTTGGGGGATATTTGTGTATAATGCTTCAATATCAAGGGTGACCAAATATTGGGTCACCCTATTGAAGCTAAGTCCCTCAAAGATCGAAATTGTGTGGGCTGTATCTTTCAGATATGATTCCTGTTTCTGGACAATCGGTCTTAAAAATAAGTCAGCATATTTACTTAATGGCTCAAGCAATGAGCCCAAGCTACTCACAATTGGTCTCATTGGTGGGTTCACTATATCTTTGTGTATTTTAGGTAACCCATAAATTGCGGGGATTATTGGATTATTGTTAAAAAGAAACTTGTATTCGTCATCACAGATCACTCCTTCTTCTCTACCCATGTTTAAAAACTGAGAGACTTCTTTTTTTAGACTCACAATTGCAGAGAAGGGGACACGTATATAGTGGTCTACCACATTTAACAGTGATCTCATTCTATTCTCATAGTCTAATGTATCCAAAACCACCACCCCTCCACCCTTATCCGCAGGTTTGATGGTGATTTGGTTACAGTCTTGTAGTGATTTAAGCGCTTTTCTCTGATTGGGTAGGAGATTATTTGTTTGGTTGGATGTTGTTCCTAGATTATTTTTAATTTCTATTTCTACTATTTTTTCAAAGAGCTCAATGTTTTTATCCAGTTGACTGAGATTAGGAGTAAAGGTAGATTTGGGTTTAAACCCTGTAGTGTTATGGGCTAGTTCATAATTTCTATCTTTGAAAAAATTATTTAATCTAATTTTCCTAAAGAAACTTCTCATGTCCTTTTCTAATTCAAATTTATTAGGAGGAGCAGTAGGGGCAAAACTAAACCCTTTTTTCAATACCTCCTCTTCTTCATTAGTTAGTGTCTTGTTTGAAAGGTTAATGATAGGAAACTCAGCTACCTCCAATACCTCTGATTTCTGGTTTTTAAGTAATCCTGCGCTTGGTAGTTTTGAGGTGGATGGTTCCTCATTTGTTCTTCTCTCCCATAGTTCCGGTAATTCCTCTGTCCTCGATTCGGGCGTCCCCCTAAAAAAGGCTCACGTTCATAATTGGCACCTGGTCTACCTTGCTGCTCATTGGTTTGTTCTTCCTCACTACTAGATCCCAATGATTCAGAGAAGGTAATTCTCTTATTACCCCCTCTTGAGTACACCGGTTTTTGGTACTGTGGTTTTTCCCACCTATGTTCCCTTTGGGTGTTATAATATTCTTTATTAAGAAACGGATATACCAATTCAGCACTAAATTTATCAACATCTTTCCTAAGTTTGGTAGTTTTTTTATTTATAAGGTATTCCCGATAGCCATTCGTTTCCGATTCTAGCTCTTCTAGTTTCTTTTTGGCTTCATCCAAAACTGTATTTTGTTTAAATGCTGTTTCTAGTTCTTCAATTTGTTTTCGCTCAATAATCATTACTTCTTGCGCAGTTTCTATTATAAGGATGAGCCAATCCCTACTGCAGCGGTTAGCTATATGTGTCCATACCTCAAGGAATTTTTGATTTTCAATAAAAAGCCCAGGTTCATTTCTAATGCGTAACCCTATGGGTATTACTCCGGCTTTTAGGTATTCAATTAGAAACTCAGCGTGAAGTTCGGTCCTAATTAATTTCTTCTTTAAATTGAGAATTTTCATGATTTGATCATGGCTACTATTATTAATCATAGTTTTTGTGCCACCTCGTGAGTTTTGATTTATCAACCTATTGAATTGGTCCTCGGTGAAACCGAATGTTTTAATCTTATCCATATTGTCCACCGGGCTAACTATTTGAGTGTTGGTTTTAAACCAAATCAAAAAAACCTCCTCTCCAGTCCTACCGGACTGTGCTGTAAGTGTTTAAAATAGAAGTGAGAGAGACCCCTTTGACCAACCAGGGGAATAGGGTACTACTATGTAGTAGAAATTAAGTTCCCGTGGTACAGTATAATCTAAAGATTAGTAATGTTGGGAAACCAAATTATTGTATTCAAATATACAGCGCTAAGCCCATGTGCTAGGATATGTCTAGTTAATATAAATCATACCATTGTACAATTCAGTGAAAACATAATGTTTTATTAAAAAATCAGTTAAAAAACAGACAAAAGCAGTTTATGATCCTGTCATAAATGTGTCTAAAACATACAAATGTCACATATACTTAAAACAAGTTCCTCTAAATTCAAGGGCACAACTAATACCCCTTACTTAAGTGCAGTTTTCTGACCCTACAAAACACAATAGCTACATCTAGCAGTTAACAATCCCACAAATTTAGAACAGAGAGACAAAGACAGACAGTATAAATTTGTCATTTAGGTAACACATCCGTTAATAAATTTCACAAGGCTTTTCGTACACACAATCTGTTAATACAGTGTCTACAAGAAAAGCTCTTCCCACAGATTGTGTTGTAGTGCTGCGTCGACGAGTTTCGATGGTTTGATTTAATTGTCAATCTTTTTCAAGACAAAAAATATTTCATCGTCTCTCTTATTGTAGGCACTGTTTGGTTGCCGTTGTGAAAGACTCCTGTTGGCAAATGTATCAATAATACAAGGTTATGTTTGTAACAACCACTAATTTTTACATTACACCTTCATCGTGTATTCTTTAAAATCATCCTGTGTTAAACATATTGTTGTCTGTACATATGGCCATGTTCCAATTTTACGTCATCTTTGATTCAATAATTCAACTTTAGCTGGGATAATGCCAATCATATTGCCATGGAGGTGATATCTACATACACATCACACTTCTTCTTGGTATATCCTATCAAAATGAATATAATTATCCCTGCTTCAACTCCCATGGCCTCTATGGTCCACGCAGTCAAATGCTGCAAATAAATCCATGAAGGCCATGTAGAGTTGTCCCTTCTTTGCTATAGCATATTTAGAAGCTACTTATGTAAGATTAAGACTTTGATTGAGAGTCAGTCAGTCAGTCAGTCAAAGTACACTTTATTCGATTTGTTAAAATCATAAAAGACATAGAAATTACATACATACAGCAACATGAAAACACCCAAGTACATGTCTAAAAATCAGTGCAATAAAAAGCATTATCAATTAGTGCAGGACAATTAATTATGTTAAAATCCACATAAAAACATAATTGATTAAAATAATACATTGGGAGGGGCTTTAATTTTCTTGATCCTAATTGCCGCCACTAAAAAACTGGCCACACAAAAGATGATACGGGTGGAGCCCAAGAGCTGGAGATAGATTAATGCAGGCCTAACCTGAATAAAGCCAGCCTCTTTCAGAATTGGTAACAGATATATTTTCCTTATATCCCTATATGTCTCGCAAAACATGATAAAGTGCATAGTATCTTGCTGCGAAAATTTATCACAGTTACAGGGAAGACCCAATTCTGGTTTTGCCCATGATGGATAGCTACCCAGAGTCAGATGGATCAAATTGAACCACCTAAATTTGGTCAACAAGAACCTATTTAGGGGTTTAGTAACAATCTTGAGATAAGGCTCTAGAGAAGGAGAAAAAGTTAGCATAAAATGCGGCCAAACAGCTGGTTTCTCAAGTTCCTGCTCTTCTCGGATCAATCTGGCCCTATCTAAAAATTGTGTCTTGATCCGATTAACATCCTCCCTCCTAATACAGGATGGCGACTAGTTCTATGCGGCCCAACTGTTCAAAAGTTTTTTTCAAATAAACCAGCCAAGGTATTTTATTTGCCAGATCCATTGCCATAATGTCAGACATGATGGCATGATTGAGAGTCCCCCTGCCCTTCCTGAAACTGTATTGTAGTGCTGCAAGGATATTGTTTTCCTCCACCCAGTCTTCTAGCCTGTTGAGCAGGAGTGTCCCCATAAGTTTGGCTGAATTATTGAGATAGGGCAGTAATTTTCTGGGTTTGATTCGTCCCCTTCTTGTAGACCGGGATAATCACTGAGCACTTCCAGGAGGTCAGGAGACATGTTTTAGCCAATGCATTGAAGACAATGGTCAGCAGGGGCACCCACAGGGGTTTAATAGCAATAATTTAATCCACTGGGACCCCATCTGGACCAGCCGCCTTCAATGCAGAGGATTGGTTCAGCCGAAGCTCGATTTCTTTGAGTTTGAACTGCAGTGTGGGAGAGTCATTCTGGTTGGTGACAAGGAACTCTACTATATTATCATCCCTCTTTGGGAGTATGGCCTTTGAAGTGAGATACCCATGCATTCTCGTCAATATGCGAGTCCAGTGAAGGCCTAGCTTTCTCTTGCAGGAAAGGGCAGTTAACCACTTCCCAAAATAGATTGGTGTCCCTTTGCGTATGAGGCTTGCTGTAATTTCTCCCAAACTTCTTCTTTCAACTGATTCTTTTTTTTTCCCTTGCTAGTTTATATGCCACCCGACAGTTACTAATTAAGTCTCCATTTTGTGATTTAAGCTTAAGTGCATCTTTCAGCCTTGCTGCAGCTTGAGGGCAGTCCTTTAGAGTTTGAACAGGTCAATTGGGTTCTCGTATGATCCTAATTGCTTTGAAAAGCTGTCACTATCTGTTTTTCATTAGCCTGAGGGTCTAGGCACAGAGAGATCTTGTTTCCATTATTAATAATAATCTCTGTGATTAGGGTGTTTACATTCACTTTGTCCCATATTAAGGTGACTCCATTCTTTCTGTGAACCATTGATTAAGGTTGAATACTCTACTCCTTGCCATTTGCCCCCCATGGGTGCCTAAATGTGATTAATGCGTGGTCGCTGAAACCCATCCCCTTAACCTTTAGCTTATTTATGTTCCCATCATGGCTCTCCGAGGAAATTACATAGACAATAGCTGAACAGGCCCCTGTCCTATAAAACGTGGGGTCTGGGTCACCTCTCCATAGATTTATAGCATTTCTAATTTCCAATTGGTAAGAGAGTAAAAAATTATTTAAGGCACTACCATGAATTGCATGGTAAAATGGCCAATTGCCTACCCATTTTGATCCATGACTCCACATAAGTGCAACTCCTGGCTGGGGCATCTCTTTGCATAAAACCATCTACCCATATAACTTGTAATGGTTTTGGGTGGTTATGGATCATGTCTTCCATGGTTCTGCCTAGGGCCTCTACTACTAAAATTGGATTTGTAAAATTATTATTGTAATAGTTTATTAGCATCAGGTCACTATTTTTGTGTCCCTTTACAATTAGTATATGAAAATATGGTGAGTTATTCCAGAACTTGACAATTTTAAACAAAGTCATAAAATACCACCCTTTGCTCTGCTTCTTGTGGATGGGAGGGCTGGGGTTTGAAATGAGGGATAGCCATTTAGATAGATAGGGGCTATCTCCCATGTCCCTTGGAGGAAAATGATATGTTAATTCACGAGTTCTGTATGCCAGTGAGTTATTATCCCTTTTGTTGTTATAGCCTGCAATATTCCAGGTAAGGAAAGTGCGGTTATTACCTTCTAATCTTGTCTGATTTGCCTTTAGATGATCGAGTCTTTCCTCCCTTCCTATCTTGCTAATTCCTGCTTCCAGACTCTGCATTGCGGATTGTATGACTGTTGGCTCTAGTGGATACCTTGCCATGTGTGCTCCTCGAACAACTTCCTCATTTAATGAGTGTGCCACCTTACATTATTTTTTTAGTTGTGTTTTAATCCAAACCTATTGGCACTTGTTAAAGGTTGACTAAGAGCACAAAGGAAAAATGAACTTTAATGCCCAGTGACCCACTATTCCTTTGTTTATCCCTCGGGCTGAAATATTTCAATATATGGGCTCATATGTGGTAATTAGAAGAAACTGTTTTTATTTTATTTTTAGTTGAATTGTTTAATGTACAGTGGAACAAGTGTTCACAAAGACACTTTATGTAGCTATCCTGATCCTACAATATAACTCTCCAATTGGCGATTGGTATGTTATGCCCCAAAGCTCATTGTTAAACAGGTCCTTTGTGATACCAATGTAGATATTTTAAAACTACACAGGGCTTGTGTGCTGTGATAGAGGGGAACATGGGGATCTCCATAATGCATTGTATGATTTATTGCGCAATATAATGTTTTCACTTTAGAGATATTTAATTTGTATGGATATCGATTGGACAGCTTTAATATGCTCTTTTTGAATGTGTACATTTATGATACTTGTTGATCAAATAAAGATTATGATGATATATTCAATTTTACACTGAACATGGAGGGAAAAAACTTGACTACAAAGATAATTCACAACCCATCATTTTACTGATGAATTGCCTAACGTTCTGCACAGAATACATGAGGGGAACGTGAATCCACTTCCCAAAAGCATATCTTCCTTTATGTGGAGGAGGCAATTAGCTGATGCTCGGCACAAATGGTGTGGGGTGCAAAACTAACAGAAAACAGCTAGGCACAAGCAAAAAAATGGAGGCAGTGAAAAAAATGAGGAAAATGAAAAAGAGATTTAGTTTGAGAATAAGTAAGAAAAAAGTCATTAATGAAGAGTTGATTGAACAAGATTAGTCCATATTTCCTCCAAGTTTTCCAATAAATGGACCAATTATTGTGCAATATGGAAGTATTGTAACATATTGAATAGCTGAGTAAAGAGGTAACATCAATAGGGTCATACAGTTTCACATGTTTTAATAGGTAGCAAAGGTATTTAAAAATGGGTGTGCATAACTTTTGAGGTTTTTTTTAGAGAAGGCCAAATATTCATGAAAGGAATAGGGAGAGGGAAAAGGTTTCATAAATTGCACCCCTAAAAGAGAGTATTTATTAGACGCTTGGATCCAGTGAACTGATCGTCTCAAAAGAAGTATGAATGATATTTCTGGAAGCAAAAGACACACAATTGATGGACTGAATGCAGAACAAATCAAAACATTCACCCCCAGTCAAGAGACCTGGGTTAAATCCATCATTCTTTTGCTCACCATGCCACCCCAGTTTAGACCTGGCCATATGCAAATCAGTCTTGACCCTGTGCCTCATGGGAACAGTCCAGCCCGAACTGCCAAGCCAGGTCCTCCCTGGACCGGAAACAAGCATCCTAGGACCGGTTTCGGGGTTTCACCCCTCTTCAGCCTGGATAACTTGATTCCAGTGGCACAGTGAGCCCAGGACTCACGTCTGAGCATACCTGGTGCACTTAGGGCGAGAAAGCAAAAGACACACAATTGATGGACGGAATGCAGAACAAATCAAAACATTCACCCCCAGTCAAGAGATCTGGGTTAAATCCATCATTCTTTTGCTCACCATGCCACCCCAGTTTAGACCTGGCCATATGCAAATCAGTCTTGACCCTGTGCCTCATGTGAACAGTCCAGCCCGAACTGCCAAGCCAGGTCCTCCCTGGACCGGAAGCAAGCATCCTAGGACAGGTTTCGGGGTTTCACCCCTCTTCAGCCAGGATAGCTTGATTCCAGTGGCACAGTGAGCCCAGGACTCACGTCTGAGCATACCTGGCGAACTTAGGGCGAGAAAGCAAAAGACACACAATTGATGGACGGAATGCAGAACAAATCAAAACATTCACCCCCAGTCAAGATATCTGGGTTAAATCCATCATTCTTTTGCTCGCCATGCCACCCAAGTTTAGACCTGGCCATATGCAAATCAGTCTTGACCCTGTGCCTCATGGGAACAGTCCAGCCCGAACCGCCAAGCCAGGTCCTCCCTGGACAGGAAAAAAGCATACTAGGACCGGTTTCGGGGTTTCACTCCTCTTCAGCCAGGATAGCTTGATTCCAGTGGCACAGTGAGCCCAGGACTCACGTCTGAGCATACCTGGTGCACTTAGGGCAAGAAAGCAAAAGACACACAATTGATAGACGGAATGCAGAACAAATCAAAACATTCACCCCCAGTCAAGAGATCTGGGTTAAATCCATCATTCTTTTGCTCACCATGCCACCCCAGTTTAGACCTGGCCATATGCAAATCAGTCTTGACCCTGTGCCTCATGGGAACAGTCCAGCCCGAACTGCCAAGCCAGGCCCTCCCTTGACCGGAAACAAGCATCCTAGGACCGGTTTCGGGGTTTCACCCCTCTTCAAACAGGATAGCTTGATTCCAGTGGCACAGTGAGCCCAGGACTCACGTCTGAGCATACCTGGCGCACTTAGGGCGAGAAAGCAAAAGACACACAATTGATTGACGGAATGCAGAACAAATCAAAACATTCACCCCCAGTCAAGAGATCTGAGTTAAATCCATCATTCTTTTGCTCACCATGCCACCCCAGTTTAGACCTGGCCATATGCATATCAGTCTTGACCCTGTGCGTCATGGGAACAGTCCAGCCAGAACTGCCAAGACAGGTCCTCGCTGGACCGGAAACAAGCATCCTAGGACCGGTTTCTGGGTTTCACCCCTCTTCAGCCAGGATAGCTTGATTCCAGTGGCACAGTGAGCCCAGGACTCACGTCTGAGCATACCTGGCGCACCGAGGGCGAGAAAGCAAAAGACACACAATTGATGGACGGAATGCAGAACAAATCAAAACATTCACCCCCAGTCAAGAGATCTGGGTTAAATCCATCATTCTTTTGCTCACCATGCCACCCCAGTTTAGACCTGGCCATATGCAAATCAGTCTTGACCCTGTGCCTCATGGGAACAGTCCAGCCCGAACTGCCAAGTCAGGTCCTCCCTGGACCGGAAACTGGAATCAAGCTATCCTGGCTGAAGAGGGGTGAAACCCCGAAACCAGTCCTAGGATGCTTATTTCTAGTCCAGGGAGGACCTGGCTTGGCAGTTTGGGCTGGACTGTTCCCATGAGGCACAGGGTCAAGACTGATTTGCATATGGCTGGGTTCAAACTGGAATGGCATGGTGAGCAAAAAAACGATGGATTTAGGCCCAGATCTCTGTACTGGGGTGAATGTATGACATTGTTCTGCATTCTGTCCATCAATTGTTGTTTTTGCATTTGTCACCCCGAGTGGGACGGGTTTGCTCAGACGTGAGTCCCGTGCTCTCCATGCCACTGGAATCAAGCTATCCTGGCTGAAGAGGGGTGAAACCCTGAAACCAGTCCTAGGATGCTTGTTTCTAGTCCAGGGAGGACCTGGCTTGGCAGTTCGGGCTGGACTGTTCCCATGAGGCACAGGGTCAAGACTGATTTGCATATGGCTGGGTTCAAACAGGAATGGCATGGTGAGCAAAAAAACGATTGATTTAGGCCCAGATCTCTGTACTGGGGTGAATGTATGACATTGTTCTGCATTCTGTCCATCAATTGTTGTTTTTGCATTTGTCACCCCGAGTGGGACGGGTTTGCTCAGACGTGAGTCTCGTGCTCTCCATGCCACTGGAATCAAGCTATCCTGGCTGAAGAGGGGTGAAACCCCGAAACCGGTCCTAGGATGCTTGTTTCTAGTCCAGGGAGGACCTGGCTTGGCAGTTCGGGCTGGACTGTTCCCATGAGGCACAGGGTCAAGACTGATTTGCATATGGCTGGGTTCAAACTGGAATGGCATGGTGAGCAAAAAAACGATGGATTTAGGCCCAGATCGCTGTACTGGGGTGAATGTATGACATTGTTCTGCATTCTGTCCATCAATTGTTGTTTTTGCAGTTGTCACCCCGAGTGGGACGGGTTTGCTCAGACGTGAGTCCCGTGCTCTCCATGCCACTGGAATCAAGCTATCCTGGCTGAAGAGGGGTGAAACCCCGAAACCGGTCCTAGGATGCTTGTTTCTAGTCCAGGGAGGACCTGGCTTGGCAATTCAGGCTGGACTGTTCCCATAAGTCACACGGTCAAGACTGATTTGCATATGGCTGGGTTCAAACAGGAATGGCATGGTGAGCAAAAATACGATGGATTTAGGCCCAGATCTCTGTACTGGGGTGAATGTATGACATTGTTCTGCATTCTGTCCATCAATTGTTGTTTTTGCATTGGTCACCCCGAGTGGGACGGGTTTGCTCAGACGTGAGTCCCGTGCTCTCCATGCCACTGGAATCAAGCTATCCTGGCTGAAGAGGGGTGAAACCCCGAAACCGATCCTAGGATGCTTGTTTCTAGTCCATGGAGGACCTGGCTTGGCAGTTCGGGCTGGACTGTTCCCATGAGGCACAGGGTCAAGACTGATTTGCATATGGCTGGGTTCAAACTGGAATGGCATGGTGAGCAAAAAAACGATGGATTTAGGCCCAGATCGCTGTACTGGGGTGAATGTATGACATTGTTCTGCATTCTGTCCATCAATTGTTGTTTTTGCAGTTGTCACCCCGAGTGGGACGGGTTTGCTCAGACGTGAGTCCCGTGCTCTCCATGCCACTGGAATCAAGCTATCCTGGCTGAAGAGGGGTGAAACCCCGAAACCGGTCCTAGGATGCTTGTTTCTAGTCCAGGGAGGACCTGGCTTGGCAGTTCATGCAAAGAGGATTAATTGTGGATTAGTACAGGCTAATTTGAGTGGTGGACATGTGAGTTTGTTAGTTGGATTGAATAAGAAATTGGAGGGATAAAAGAGGCAGGTGTCTAGAAAGTGTTATTTAGGAGATCATAGGGTAAAATGAGGCTTGGGGTGAGTAAAAGGACAGATGGATGAGGGAAGAGTCTCTAGAAAGGCATTAGGGAAATCATAGTAGTAAAATGAGGTTTGGGATACAGGAGAGAAGAATTTAGAAAGGGTTGCTTGGGAGATCATAGTAATAAAATAGTCGTCCAATACCGTCACTGAGGATGACTATGAAAAAATGTATCGATTTTTTCTCACAAACAACCAAGCATATATCCCAGCGATGGCTAAATTTAATTGGCTGATATGGAGATTAAGTTTGAAGTTGCTGACATGCTATCATACTGGCATATCAAATATGGTGTCTCTTATAGTGCCAGAAATAGAAACACTCAATTGAAAGTCATTATCCTCCTCCCAAGCTACACATAACTGCTCACCTAACTAAGGACGCAAGTGTTTGGATTGAGCACCTTTACATATATCCCATCGAGTATTTGGAAAACAGTTCCTTTAGTGAGATGGAAGCCCTTCTTTTAGAAAAGCCTCTTACACACTGTACTATTGCTAACGTTTATATGGAACCCATAATATCATCCAGACAATGACATGGGCATGCTAATACCAGTTTATAACAGAGCATTATCTCATGGCTGTGTGTCAAAGAACGCAGCAAAGAAAGGTAAAAGAATGTCTACTTCTAAAAATGAAATAGGTTTTTAAAAAGAAGTCGAATTTAACGGGATTCCTTCCTAAAGCATGAGCTGTTTACACTTATAAGCTTGGTTATAAATTAAAGGGTACAGAACAAGCAGGAAGCAACTGGCACAGATGCCCTCAATGTAAACTTTCTGGAAGACAGCCCTCATCATTTTAATCTCCTGTTTCTTGCTATAAGCAATTAGAATGCGACCTTTGTGACCATTCTAAAACACCTTCAAGAAGACAGCCTCATCATATTAATCATCTGCACCTGTTCCTTGTTATAAGAAATTAGAGCTTAACCTTTGTGAACATTCTAAAGCATGTTCTAGAAGGCAGCCTCATCAAGTTAATTATCTGGACATGTCCCTTGGTACAAACACTCAGAATGTGACCTTTATGACCTTTCTAAACAGTCTTATTTAAAGACCGTCCACACTCCTCCCCTTCGCTTAGCCTCTTCGCCTGCCGCTTACCTGTTTCCGGCTTTCAGGACTCTGTCTTTTCAGCTCCCTTGATCACCCTGCTTCGACCTCACCGCAAAGAACGTCCAGCAATAGTCTTGCACCTCGATGAACAACAGATCAAGAAGAAACTCACCCAATGTTGTCACTAGACTAACAACTCCTTTCACTTGAACCCCTTTGTTGCCTTACAAATCTGTAACCCACCCACCGGTATGATTCCTTTTCACTCGACATCCTGTACCCAACTCTCTTTGTTATCAGTGCTCCATTGTTTGGAGCTAGGTTTGCACTAAAGGCATACAAAGCTGTTAACATGATTTAATTAATATTTCAAAACACAGAATTAAAAGTATTGTGTAAAATGTTCCTAGTCAGTATCTTATATGAAAATTGGACACAACTGTACAAAAGTCACACAAGATACCAACAGAAGACAAATTCACAAAAAAATATGAGATGTGGATTTTCTGTTCCTGTAAAACATTTTCTACTTGAATCACTCTCCAGCAGTAGCGGCTCCTGGAGGGAGTCCTGTGGGGCAGCGGGGCGGGGGAGGGGCAGGGTGGGGGGGTAGTAAATTCCAGCATACGGCCGAACGGAGGTAAGTACATAAATAAATAAATTAAAAAAATTACATTGAGCACGCTGCAACGCCAAATAGCGATGCAGCTTGCGCAATGTAATTTGTTTTATTTATTTATGTACTTACCTCAGTTTGGCCGTTTGCTGGAGTTTACTAAGCCCCCCACCCTGCCCCTCCCCCGCCCCGCCTCACTGCCCCGCAGCACTCCCTCCAGGAGCCGCTACTGCTCTCCAGCAATTAAAAAGTATGCAAAACTGTCAAATGCCGCTAATGCAAACTATTCTATATTTTGCTCGTGTAATAAAAAAGTTTGCTTACACCTCGTTTGCACCACTTTATGTGAAGGTTTTATGTCTGCCCCGTGTTTCCCGGTGTGATTTAGCCACAGTCTCCATTCACAAAAACTTCGTTCTCTCTCTGATTGCCTTCTATTATTGCTTAGCTGTAAAATGCTAATTACAGTACATTGAAAGACGCCTGTCCCATTTCCATGGTGACAATGTTCTTCAAGTGAAAGCACCAATCTACATTGTTAATAGCACTGCAGATCCACATGTCTCCCGCCTCTTTGACAACATGTTATTCCATTAAATCAAAGGTTTTAGCAGGGAATAGAAATACCTGCGCAAGAGAATGGCCTGGTTGCCATAACGAGAGTCCTTCAAATACACCCCTAGGAAACACAGGGCAATTTAAAGGACGCCAATCAGTACGCTCTAGGCAGGTGCGAGGGAATGTCTTCCAGATGGCCATTCTATACTTCAGGTGCTCGGGGCACCAGGGTAACGTGTGCGTTCTGGTTCGATCGAACACACCGCAGAACTTAAAGGGCTCCTTCAGAAACTGGCTAGGGAAAAGCAGCAGGTACCAGTCACACCGTGTTAGGGACATTTCAAGGGCTATTCAATGACCCCAAAGAGTGACATTTCTTTCACATTTTGCTTCATTCCGTTGCCATAATGATATTAGGTAGTTTTTATATTTGTGGATAGTAATTATGGATGCGCCGTCTCACTCGTATCACAGCGAGACAAGCCCTGGCTGAATCCATCTGCACTTATTAAAGCAGCTAAATCAAAACTATTTGTGGAACTGTAATGTTGCAACTAACTGTCTAGACAACAACAATCTCTAAATATTTTCTAAAATTAAAGGTCAAATGTTAGCCAACAAGATTTCACATCTATTTTCCTCCTTGAAAAATGCATTTCAGTTGTGATTTTCTTTTTTTTTTTTTAAATATTTTTATTAGGTATTTTTTATACACATACAGGACATTTGTCTGTCGGGGTCCTCGCCCATGGGTTACATGTTATATCCGTTAGTATAGTGTTACCTTTAGGTCGGCTCCCCCATTGCTAGCTAGCTTCATATAGTGAAGAGAGAGTTCCTAAAGTGGGAGTGTATAGGATAGGTTGGAATAAGTTGAAGGAGAAGGATAGGAAAGAAGCGCGACCGCATACTTTCTCAAGCTTAGGTAGTCCTTTAATTCAGGTCTTTGCCTTGGTATCTGACTGTAGCTATTTCCTATGGCGGGTCATAAGGGACTAGCGCTTTGTGATTTTCAATGCACGTTTTGGAATGTGTAAAGATGGACTGGCTGCACGGTCTCTGCATGCAGTGCACTGCCACCTTTTCCAACTGCCAGGTCAAAAGGTCTGCAAATATGTATATTATAGATTGGTATCAGTAAATGAAAAGAATCGGTTTTTCATTGACAGGTTTTGAGTGCCATCAAATGGACAATGAGAGCAAAGCTTGAAGATGTCTGATGTCACTCTGACCACAGAGGTAGCACCGAGGAAGCCATACAAGACATTCCCTCTCCTTGATGCCCAAATGAAAAAAAAAATATATACTTGGTCTCCGATCATCCACCACAATCTGCCTTACCACGGTGGCGTAACACAGGCCCATGCAGCCCCCTCAGCACATTACTCTGTCCTGAGAGATCATGGTTAAGTCCAGAGGGGCTCTGTCCTGAGAGATCATGGTTAAGTCCAGAGGGGGCCCCTCCACGTGCCCTGCAAGGGGGGGGGCTCATGTTTCATTATGTCAGTGCCTTACCAACCCCTCTCTCTGCAAATCTGTGCTCTCTGCTCTCCCTCAGAGCATGGAGCCAGCCCCACACATGCAGGCTCGTAGGGTGCCTTCCCCGAAAAGACTGGAATTGCTTTATAACTTAACATTGGGAAAGAACATTTGGTTCACACTGTTGGTATGTCATTGCAGTGACTAATCCGATTTTGAATCTGGTATTCATTCACTCTTGTGACGCTCAGTTAGAGCCATATTTATAGATGATTAGAAGTGAGTAACAGAGATGTTTTTCACTGAGCTGTTTTGGGTGACATCAAAAGACAACGAGAACGAAGCTCAAGTTGTCTAGTATGTCACACTGAACGCTATAATGTGTGGTTCCCAGAATCACCTGACCCAGCTTTGAACTGATATGAATGGGCAGATGAGGCGCCATAGACACCCTGGCTTCTACTCCCTTTCCCAAATGAAAGAAAAATACAGAACTGGCCTCCAGCCACACATCTCACCACATTCTATTCAATCCCACCGCCACTGTTCCCGAAGCTCTGCCCCCCACTCTTCATCCACGCAGAGACCCTGTGCTGTGCTGGCAGCTTTCGGGGAGGCCTTTAACAGCAGCCTGGAATGCCGTTATGATGTTGGAACAGCTTTTGCTACCAAAAGTTGCTCTCTCATACACATGTATACCCATATTGACAATCTGGGGTTCATGATAGTGTCTCTCAGTAAAAGCCATACATAACACGTAGAATTATAGATGGGTAACAGTGAATAACGCAGATGTTTTTAAATATGGGTTTCTGAGTGACAGCCAATAGAGAGTGAAGCTTGAGTTGCCTATGATGATACTCAGAACTGGAGTTGGAAAACATATGCAGCTCACATTTTACCCATCTACAATTTTCTGTTATGTGTGGCCCTTAACAGCATCTGCCATTGCTTTAAATGGCTACACAGGGGCAGAGGAGTAACAAGAGGAGCATGCATCACAATGCCTCTCCTCAGGGTCTCTGAGAGAGCACTGTGGTACAAAAGGGGGTGGTGATGGACGGAGCATCAGAACCAATCAAACACTCACACCCAGTCAACAGATCTGGGTTTGATCCATCACCGTTCTTTAGCCCACTCTGCCACCCCAGTTCAGACATGGCCATATGCAAATCAGTCTGACCCTGTGCCTCATGGACTGTTCCCATGAGGCACAGGGTCAGACTGATTTGCATATGGCCATGTCTGAACTGGGGTGGCAGAGTGGGCTAAAGAACGGTGATGGATCAAACCCAGATCTGTTGACTGGATGTGAGTGTTTGATTGGTTCTAATGCTCCATCCATCACCACCCCCTTTTGTACCGCTTTGTTCGCCATAAGTTGGCAGGGTATGCTCAGACGTGAGTCCCTTGCTCACTTTGCCACTGGATTCAAGCAAGCCTGGCTGAAGACGGCTGATATGCCAGAAACTGGTTCTAGGAAGCTTGTTTCCGGTCCAGGGAAGGCATGGCTTGGCAGTTCGGCTGGACTGTTCCCATGAGGCACAGGGTCAGACTGATTTGCATATGGCCATGTGTGAACTGGGGTGGCAGAGTGGGCTAAAGAACAGTGATGGATCAAACCCAGATCTGTTGACTGGGTGTGAGTGTTTGATTGGTTCTGATGCTCCGTCCATCACCACCCCCTTTTGTACTGCTTTGTTCGCCATAAGTTGGCAGGGTATGCTCAGACGTGAGTCCCTTGCTCACTTTGCCACTAGATTCAAGCAAGCCTGGCTGAAGACGGCTGAAATGCCAGAAACCGGTCCTAGGAAGCTTGTTTCCGGTCCAGGGAAGGCATGGCTTGGCAGTTCGGGCTGGACTGTTCCCATGAGGCACAGGGTCATACTGATTTGCATGTGGCCATGTCTGAACTGGGGTGGCAGAGTGGGCTAAAGAACGGTGATGGATCAAACCCAGATCTGTTGACTGGGTGTGAGTGTTTGATTAGTTCTGATGCTCCGTCCATTACCACCCCCTTTTGTACCGCTTTGTTCGCCATAAGTTGGCAGGGTATGCTCAGACGTGAGTCCCTTGCTCACTTTGCCACTGGATTCAAGCAAGCCTGGCTGAAGACGGCTGATATGCCAGAAACCGGTCCTAGGAAGCTTGTTTCCGGTCCAGGGAAGGCATGGCTTGGCAGTTCGGGCTGGACTGTTCCCATGAGGCACAGGGTCAGACTGATTTGCATATGGCCATGTGTGAACTGGGGTGGCAGAGTGGGCTAAAGAACGGTGATGGATCAAATCCAGATCTGTTGACTGGGTGTGAGTGTTTGATTGGTTCTGATGCTCCGTCCATTACCACCCCCTTTTGTACCACTTTGTTCACCATAAGTTGGCAGGGTATGCTCAGACGTGAGTCCCTTGCTCACTTTGCCACTGGATTCAAGCAAGCCTGGCTGAAGACGGCTGAAATGCCAGAAACCGGTCCTAGGAAGCTTGTTTCCGGTCCAGGGAAGGCATGGCTTGGCAGTTCGGGCTGGACTGTTCCCATGAGGAACAGGGTCAGACTGATTTGCATATGGTCATGTCTGAACTGGGGTGGCAGAGTGGGCTAAAGAACGGTGATGGATCAAACCCAGATCTGTTGACTGGGTGTAAGTGTTTGATTGGTTCTGATGCTCCGTCCATTACCACCCCCTTTTGTACCGCTTTGTTCGCCATAAGTTGGCAGGTTATGCTCAGACGTGAGTCCCTTGCTCACTTTGCCACTGGATTCAAGCAAGCCTGGCTGAAGACGGCTGAAATGCCAGAAACCGGTCCTAGGAAGCTTGTTTCCGGTCCAGGGAAGGCATGGCTTGGCAGTTCGGGCTGGACTGTTCCCATGAGGCACAGGGTCAGACTGATTTGCATATGGCCATGTCTGAACTGGGGTGGCAGAGTGGGCTAAAGAACGGTGATGGATCAAACCCAGATCTGTTGACTGGGTGTGAGTGTTTGATTGGTTCTGATGCTCCGTCCATTACCACCCCCTTTTGTACCGCTTTGTTCGCCATAAGTTGGCAGGGTATGCTCAGACGTGAGTCCCTTGCTCACTTTGCCACTGGATTCAAGCAAGCCTGGCTGAAGACGGCTGATATGCCAGAAACTGGTCCTAGGAAGCTTGTTTCCGGTCCAGGGAAGGCATGGCTTGGCAGTTCGGCTGGACTGTTCCCATGAGGCACAGGGTCAGACTGATTTGCATATGGCCATGTGTGAACTGGGGTGGCAGAGTGGGCTAAAGAACAGTGATGGATCAAACCCAGATCTGTTGACTGGGTGTGAGTGTTTGATTGGTTCTGATGCTCCGTCCATCACCACCCCCTTTTGTACTGCTTTGTTCGCCATAAGTTGGCAGGGTATGCTCAGACGTGAGTCCCTTGCTCACTTTGCCACTAGATTCAAGCAAGCCTGGCTGAAGACGGCTGAAATGCCAGAAACCGGTCCTAGGAAGCTTGTTTCCGGTCCAGGGAAGGCATGGCTTGGCAGTTCGGGCTGGACTGTTCCCATGAGGCACAGGGTCATACTGATTTGCATGTGGCCATGTCTGAACTGGGGTGGCAGAGTGGGCTAAAGAACGGTGATGGATCAAACCCAGATCTGTTGACTGGGTGTGAGTGTTTGATTAGTTCTGATGCTCCGTCCATTACCACCCCCTTTTGTACCGCTTTGTTCGCCATAAGTTGGCAGGGTATGCTCAGACGTGAGTCCCTTGCTCACTTTGCCACTGGATTCAAGCAAGCCTGGCTGAAGACGGCTGATATGCCAGAAACCGGTCCTAGGAAGCTTGTTTCCGGTCCAGGGAAGGCATGGCTTGGCAGTTCGGGCTGGACTGTTCCCATGAGGCACAGGGTCAGACTGATTTGCATATGGCCATGTGTGAACTGGGGTGGCAGAGTGGGCTAAAGAACGGTGATGGATCAAATCCAGATCTGTTGACTGGGTGTGAGTGTTTGATTGGTTCTGATGCTCCGTCCATTACCACCCCCTTTTGTACCACTTTGTTCACCATAAGTTGGCAGGGTATGCTCAGACGTGAGTCCCTTGCTCACTTTGCCACTGGATTCAAGCAAGCCTGGCTGAAGACGGCTGAAATGCCAGAAACCGGTCCTAGGAAGCTTGTTTCCGGTCCAGGGAAGGCATGGCTTGGCAGTTCGGGCTGGACTGTTCCCATGAGGAACAGGGTCAGACTGATTTGCATATGGTCATGTCTGAACTGGGGTGGCAGAGTGGGCTAAAGAACGGTGATGGATCAAACCCAGATCTGTTGACTGGGTGTAAGTGTTTGATTGGTTCTGATGCTCCGTCCATTACCACCCCCTTTTGTACCGCTTTGTTCGCCATAAGTTGGCAGGTTATGCTCAGACGTGAGTCCCTTGCTCACTTTGCCACTGGATTCAAGCAAGCCTGGCTGAAGACGGCTGAAATGCCAGAAACCGGTCCTAGGAAGCTTGTTTCCGGTCCAGGGAAGGCATGGCTTGGCAGTTCGGGCTGGACTGTTCCCATGAGGCACAGGGTCAGACTGATTTGCATATGGCCATGTCTGAACTGGGGTGGCAGAGTGGGCTAAAGAACGGTGATGGATCAAACCCAGATCTGTTGACTGGGTGTGAGTGTTTGATTGGTTCTGATGCTCCGTCCATTACCACCCCCTTTTCTACCGCTTTGTTCGCCATAAGTTGGCAGGGTATGCTCAGACGTGAGTCCCTTGCTCACTTTGCCACTGGATTCAAGCAAGCCTGGCTGAAGACGGCCGATATGCCAGAAACCGGTCCTAGGAAGCTTGTTTCCAGTCCAGGGAAGGCATGGCTTGGCAGATCGGGCTGGACTGTTCCCATGAGGCACAGGGTCAGACTGATTTGCATATGGCCATGTCTGAACTGGGGTGGCAGAGTGGGCTAAAGAACGGTGATGGATCAAACCCAGATCTGTTGACTGGGTGTGAGTGTTTGATTGGTTCTGATGCTCCGTCCATTACCACCCCCTTTTGTACCGCTTTGTTCGCCATAAGTTGGCAGGGTATGCTCAGACGTGAGTCCCTTGCTCACTTTGCCACTGGATTCAAGCAAGCCTGGCTAAAGACGGCTGATATTCCAGAAACCGGTCCTAGGAAGCTTGTTTCCGGTCCAGGGAAGGCATGGCTTGGCAGTTTGGGCTGGACTTTTCCCATGAGGCACAGGGTCAGACTGATTTGCATATGGCCATGTCTGAACTGGGGTGGCAGAGTGGGCTAAAGAACGGTGATGGATCAAACCCAGATCTGTTGACTGGGTGTGAGTGTATGATTGGTTCTGAAGCTCCGTCCATTACCACCCCCTTTTGTACCGCTTTGTTCGCCATAAGTTGGCAGGTTATGCTCAGACGTGAGTCCCTTGCTCACTTTGCCACTGGATTCAAGTAAGCCTGGCTGAAGACGGCTGAAATGCCAGAAACCGGTCCTAGGAAGCTTGTTTCCGGTCCAGGGAAGGCGTGGCTTGGCAGTTTGGGCTGGACTGTTCCCATGAGGCACAGGGTCAGACTGATTTGCATATGGCCATGTCTGAACTGGGGTGGCAGAGTGGGCTAAAGAACGGTGATGGATCAAACCCAGATCTGTTGACTGGGTGTGAGTGTATGATTGGTTCTGATGCTCCGTCCATTACCACCCCCTTTTGTACCGCTTTGTTCGCCATAAGTTGGCAGGTTATGCTCAGACGTGAGTCCCTTGCTCACTTTGCCACTGGATTCAAGTAAGCCTGGCTGAAGACGGCTGAAATGCCAGAAACCGGTCCTAGGAAGCTTGTTTCCGGTCCAGGGAAGGCGTGGCTTGGCAGTTTGGGCTGGACTGTTCCCATGAGGCACAGGGTCAGACTGATTTGCATATGGCCATGTCTGAACTTGGGTGGCAGAGTGGGTTAAAGAACGGTGATGGATCAAACCCAGATCTGTTGACAGAGTGTGAGTGTTTGATTGGTTCTGATGCTCCGTCCATTACCACCCCCTTTTGTACCACGTCTCTGAGAGAGCACTGTCAGAGCAGCCTGGAACTCCTTTGTGACATTGCAACAGTGAAAAACCGCGTTTGTTTCCCATGGCTCCTACAACATTGGAGTGAACAACCAGTTTCAGATGCAAAATGCAAGTTACTAATGGTCTTTAAATGGCAGAAATATTGCATTAAAATTTGCCAAACTAGCTGAGTACTATTAACATTTCATGGCATACTGATACATAGCATTTACATTATTGTACATTAACCATTTGCTTAAACCATATCATGTAGAGCTTGCTGTTGGCTGAGCTCAAAATAATGCAATAATAAGGCATGAAGGCATCACAAAACTACAGGTGTGTGTGTGGTAACAGAGTGTCTGCACAGAACTCAACCCACTTTGAAAACGTATGCCAGGTTCCAGTGGATATCCCCCAAATTACTTTAAGAAGCAGTATTTTCACCACAGATGTGACCTTGTGCTCAGTGTTCCCATTGCCCACTCCATTTCCTGGGTAAGTTCATCAGTGTCTGTCCTTTTCTTAAACCGTGGTCTGGTTCCTCTTTTCTAAAGGGATCCGTATTTCACACCCTCTTCTCTTCTATCTCACTAAAGGATTCTAATCCAGTCCATGGCTTCTGTGTATGCTGCCTATTCTAATCGTAGATGTGTCTCATTTTTACTTTCTGGGCAACTTTTTTATTCCTCTTGAAAATGTCTAATTTTGTTAAAAAGCAAGTCCTTTTTGTTGAGTTGCACTGTGTTCTTGATAGGTCATCCTAATCCCTTCAGGAAGAGTTCCATTGAGGGGAAGTGCTAACTTTGCACTGATTAATCTTTGGTTGCTGGCTTGTTCAAGTTCCTTAATTATTACTTGTACTTGTTTGAAAATGAAACTGCCAAGGAATGCCTTCACTATTGAGCAAGTAAATAACTGGAAATTACTTTTTAAAAAGTATTTTCAAGCAAAGCAATTTCAAGTGTTATAAAGAGATTACTGCCAGATGTAGCAAGTGTTTTTCCCGCTTGTAAACGGGAAGTATCCTTTTGGGATGTATCATCCCAAAAGGCCTTCGCAAAATAGGGAATCGCAAAAATTGCGATTCCCTATTTTGCGAATGCATTTAAGGAATCACAATTTGTGATTCCTTAAATGAAATGCAGGAAGACAATAAAATGTGCGACCTGCCTTTAAGGAATCACAAATTACCACCAACTTCAAGTTGGTGGTAATATGCGACTTCTATGAAAAATTCACTTTTATGCATTTTCAAGGTGCCATGTGGCGTACATACATGCATATACGCCACATGTACACACATACATATTTGAGGGGTGCAACAGGGTGTTCATTTGGTACCCTTGCATCCTTGTAATTGCGCATGCAATTCCCATTCATTCCTATGAGCCACTAGGCCCATAGGAATGAATAGGAAGCCCTTCCTTATTTGTTACTCGCAATTTGCAAGTCACAAATAAGGAATTTGTATTAATCGCAATAATTATTGTGAAACCTACATACATTGCATTTTGCGATTCCATAATAGCAAATCGGTAAAATTCGCTATTATGGAATCGCAAAATCCAATATTGATACATCTGGCCCTAAGTCATTACATAAGATGTGTGACTGTTTTGACATTTCATGGTTATTACCATTACATTGACAACTATGCCCTTTGTGTCCATCATGGGCAGGATCAATGAAGTGTCATAGGTAAGTCAGGTTGCTGAAGACAACAATTCTAGGTTAAATTACCCTAAGAGATTTCTGAGAAGCCTTGCTTGCCAGAATCATTGTATGTGGGTGGCAGTAGCCCAGTCCTAACCACACTATGGCCATGATGGGGAATGACATATTTGGTAATCATCACTGTTGTGTGGTGGAAAGCTAATGTGCTGAAATAAAATCTCTATATGCTTGAATGAAGGTGAGTGTATCACATCATCACAATTTTATGCAGGCAACAGCATGCACACTCTTTGATACATTGATGAAAACATACACTTAAAAATGAATTCCTGTTTATTGAGGACACCTTGGGGTGCATGGAGATGTCACAAGTACCAAAATCTATCTGAAGATAACATTTGAACCGGAGATCAACAAGTGAAACACCAGACAGATCTGGTCACAGTCTACTAAACAATAGAAAGTCAATTATCTAAGTCTTCTAATGTTCAGCTGATCATGGACCACTGCTTCATGGAGCACTCCCACGCCTTCAGCCGTGACGGACATGGCCCAGCTTGGAAAATCCCAACTGTACCCTGCTGTATCATAGGGCCAGGACTGGGTTTAAGTGACTCCCAGTCCTGGAAACTACCCCGCCCAGGACTCGGACACTTAGCACCTTGGTGCCCAGGGCTAGCCTCTGAGGTTAAGTGTCTGGTGTTAACATGAGGGCCTAGTGGATGGAGCCGCCCCATTACTGGCCCCTGATAGCGCAGTGTGAGTGGCAGTTGCACGAATTCCTGCTCCTGCTCAAGCGTATTTCACAGCCTGCTGGGGACCCACTGTATTGCAGGTAACTGGGTGCTCTTGGGTGATTGGTGTTTTACAACACGGCGCAGGGTGCTGAGGTGCATGGCTGCTTCGTGGGTTTCACCTTTGAGTTCTTCATGGGCCTGCATTATTTGCTTCATTTTTAAGTTCACTTTATTGTGTTAAGCAACTGGTTGCCCTGTTTATTACCATCATTATTAGTCTTTCAATAAACACATTCTGTACATCTACTGACCAGCAATTAACAACATGAGAACAAGGTCCCACAAATCTTTAAATCTGCCAAAGTTTACAAAATGCAAGGAACCTATGAATATGGTGTCTAGCCAACAACCCTCAAAGCCTCTTGCATCCAAGCCCACATCTAAATCCATGTTTTTACAGTGAGTGTCTGGATAATTTAAGTAATATCTTGCCCAATTCTTTGAAGGCAGACTCAATGACAGCCAAGACACTTCGTTCAAAGCATTCTCAGGCCTCAACCATTGATCAATCAAGATTAATATCTGAATCTGAAACACCATTGGAAGCAGATACCACAACAGTAACAATAAGCTTTACCCGGAAAACTATAACAGAATATTTCAACCACTCTCTCTAAAATGTGGCAGTCGCCACTTCAACTGTTTCAGTAGCTAAAACAACCATGGATCATCCAGATTTGAAAACATCTTTGACTATAAACATATTAAACATGGAATCAAATAATCCAGGTCCCAATTTGTCAAATTCCTGTTATGGAACTACAATAGCTAAAATAAACACAATGTTAAGAGTCCCCAGCGATAAGGACAATATTTTAGCTCATCATAGTGGATTAGATTCCATATACGGAATAGGTGAGAATCTGGAACCCGATCATTAGAAGACTTCTCAAGAACATCCCCAGCTCGCTTATCAGACTCACTGCCTTAAGCCATAAGCACACAGCTTCTCCCCTGGACCTAGGGTCCGCCAGGACAGCTTAAACAGAAAACAACTTATAGTTCAGACCTGGAACTCACTCCGCCTCCCTCCCAGTATTTGCTGCAGTGGGCTCAATTGGTTCCATTTTATCTCAAATATCTGATATTCTCTGCACAAAGCAAGTATCCATCTTAAAAAATGCAAATCAGGATGTGCAGTCCTTTCGTAATGAATGAAAATCTGTATTGAAATTCGAATATTCATTTTCCAAACTGGTATTGAACCTTTCTTCTATAATCTGCATTGACGGCCTTATTGATTCTGTTCAATTTAAATCACTTGGTAACCTTACAAAATTCAAGTGTGGACAATTCTATACAAACCACTACTTCTGGCTACTCCAACAAACCCTCTTAAAGTGTCAAAAAGGGACAATCACCTGCTAAGGCTGGAACTGCCATGACTGACAATCTTGATCCTAATAGCTCAACTTCCGCAAACAATGAAAACTAGGGCAAAGCCAGTCTACCAGAACCTGCACAAGAATGCACTGTAGGTACTGAGGAGGAGAATAATGGGTTCCAACAATATACAGGTAAAAGGAAGATGAAGAAATTCAAAATGCTCAATAAAAAACTTTTAGCCAAAAGCACTAAGTCCAATAAAAAAAAGCTTACCTTAATTATCCAATCCTCTGATACATTGCTTGAGCATTGCAAATCTGCGAATACTGGATCACCTAATTCTATGTTGTGTCATCCAGGAATTGAACAACAGGTGGGATCCCTGAAGTCACATACTCCAACTTGTCAGGCCCAGAGTCCCCGTAGACCGGCCTGCAGCGAAGTAATGGAAAGAGTGCTCTCATTTAAGATTTCTTCAGTACGTCTTGTTCAAGCAAGTCCTGCTAATAAAGCTCATGCTGCCCCGGCTGCTCCTACAGACGCAGATAATCTCGTTCTTATACCTAAGAAACTGACCTCTTCCCACCAGTTTGTTTCTCAGTTAAACAATACCATGATTAGCTCATTGCCCCATGAGAAAAGCCAACAATAGTTGATCATCCCAAAATGGTGACATTAACATCTGGTGCTCAATCTGAGCCCTCAGAAGGGGCTCATCCATCTCAATGGCTGCTAGGAATAATACTCTACAGATGGTCTAGACTGGACTTACCAATCTAACTGATTTGGACAACACTGGCAATGCAAACAAATCACTTCATATAGATAGCAATTGCAGCTATGTACACACCAAGATTGACCTATGCCCCATATTTATAATCTGAAGAACCAAACCATGTTTTGAATCATTAGAATATCCTTAAACTACTAAACCATTTTCAGGAATTGCAGTCTACAACCTTAACAAGTTTAATTACCCTTCGTTTTTTATTTAATCAGAGCAGTAAAACCAATGCCTCCCAGGCACAGTGTAACTGCGGGTTAATCATTAAAAAAATCTAGGTCAGGAGATCTGATATTGCACAGTAGGGCAATATAGTCAGTCAAGTTACAAAACCAAAATATCCATATATTCTCAAACCAAACTATGTAAGTAACAGACCTGCCTCACCAATTGCAAATAGAACTTGCAACATGCCTGAGGTTATCCCTCCAGTCCTGGGCTTCAAAGTTGGTTTGGAAGTTGATTTCTGAAAAAAACGATGCATCCCATTGACTGCGTGAGAAATTCTACTGCATTGTCTTTTGATGCCGATGCAGAGGCTGCTCGATTGACATTGCATCCCCAGCATGCAAGGATCGATAACGAAGCTCTGTGCAGCTCTATGGCGATGCATTAGATTAATTTAAACAGAGATTGATGCCGACGCAGGACCCCCTTTGCGTGGCTCAACGATGACGCAGTAGACTCTCGATGTCGACAAAAGCTCAATCCGAGGTATCTTCAGTTGGACCTGTGTGGCCGGCCTGCCTTCTATTGCTGTTGACCTGAACTTTGAATTTGCACTGGTCTCTCGCAACCTCAAGAAACCTTTTGATCGCCAGAGACTTCTAAGCACTTTTTTTCACATTTAATCTTAAAAAATTCCTACCTTCACATCTACATATTGGATTTGAGTCGTTTTAGTCATTTTACTCAGATAAATATTCTCTGTGTTTCTAAACCTGTGTGGGATCTTATTGTGGTGTTTTCATTGAGTGACTGTAAATTAAGTGTTGCACAAATGCTTTACACATTGCCTCTTAAGTTAAGCCAGACTGCTATGTGCTAAGCTACCAGAGGGTGAGCACAGGTTAATTTAGGGTGTGTATCGGACTTATCCTGACTAGACTGGTGCAGGCGTGGTCAGTAAAGATAAGTGCAGTGAGGTGGTAGGGCCGGGTGGGGATTTAGTCGACATACGATGGGGTAGGGAAAATGAAATAAATAAACCACTTAACTTGCGCTTGCCGCATCGCCAAACCAGCGATGCGACGAGCGCAAGGTAAGTTACTTTATTTATTTAATTGATTTATTTTCCCTATCCCGATATATTTTGACTCACCCCCCCCGCCCAAACCCCACACCACTCTTACCTGTACCGACCACGTCTGCAGTGGTGGTCCCTACTTGGACAGGGTGCAAACCTCTGCCATCTAGAGACCCATTTTTAACAAAGTTGCAGTCAAACTTTGTTTTATAAACCAATTCCCTTCAATTATAAATGTATTAATGAGACTTTTAGATTTAGCATACAAACGTTTAAGATCTAATTATTAATTGTAATTTTAGAAAGAACCTTTTCTTGACTGTTTTTCTGTTTTTAACCATGATAAAATGTATTTTTTATGCATATTTATTGTAATAATTTTTGATTAATAAAAGAAATCCTATTTATTCATTCACTAAACATCAAGCAGGCTAATAGGCAGCCCCTAAGCACCCGCTATCATGAGCTAAACACCAAGGGCCTCATTTATGAGAACTGCAGCATCACTTTGGCTAAGCAAGCGATATGTCAGAGAAAGTTGTGCTGCCATACAGCAGTTTAAATTGCCTTGGATGTGCAGTATTTATGGTATGGCACACCATAGTGTACATAATGCTAGGCTGCGTTGCGGCACGTAAAGCCATGCAAATCACCTAAGGGGCATATTGGAGTGCTTAATGCATCAAAAATCCCTTAAGAGGTTATGCATTTGAAGAAAAGGCATTTCCCCATACGTCAAAAAGGAGAGCTGGAAAAGCCAGCAGCAGCCAGGGAAACAACTCCAACAACTCCAGCACCAGACAGGATGTCCAGACAGACACCCAGGGGAAGAGGAAGAGCAATTTTAGTGAAGAGGAGAATCAGATTATGTGTTGACAAAGTATGCACAGCACCTCTTTGTCATCTTCAAATTGCCATTAGTGAAGACAGAGGCCATTTTGCAGTCCATACAGTGTTGGGCAAGCTAAAAGGAAGTGCCAGAGTGCAAGAAGCGCCAGCATGATTATAAGCATAGGACCAAGGAGAAACTGGCCAATAACCTAAAGGCAGCCAAGCGGACTGGAGGAAGACCTGAGGGCCAGGAGGAGCTAACCCCCTTTGAGGAACAGGTGGCATCAGTCATCCCAGCAGAGTTGGTGGCAGGATTGGCAGGACAGTGCTGCCTTTGAGGATTAACAAGACCTACAGGATAAGTGGCAACAATGGACAATATACCCAAGATGACATGCTCTGCTGCGCAGCAAGCTACGTCCCTACAATGCACTGCACTGAATGCAAGGAAAGGGGACGGATGTTCTCACATGTCAGGTCATACATCATATAAATGTAAGTCAAACTGCTCAGTTACCTGTTGCACCACCCAGTCTAGCTCCATCAAGTTTGTTCAGTACATGTGTGATGTGCAGCACCTGTCCAGGTTCAACTTTGTATAGTGGGACCTGTATTGGAATGTATAACATGTGTGACCAGGACTACAAGTACCACAATACAAAGCAAAAAGATGGACTGGAACACCATATCATGCATGGACACTGATACCCTGCCCACTTTGAATTTGACAATGCAGTCCCCCTTGCACCACGAGGCTAGTATGTCGGTCTTGGGGCAATGCAAACAAATTTGATTTGCAAAACAATGGAATGGAATGAGGTTGCTAGAGGATTGACTCCTCATCTAAGAGGGGGTTCAGGTGTGGTGTATGTAAAGTATTACCACATAGGAAAATGCAAAGATCCATGTGTATAATCACTAGCATGAAACTACTTTGCAGACAGCTGTTCTGTTGTGAAGGGTGAGATAGGTCTTGACTGGCATGGCAGAGACCACCGTGCCTCCTGTCATGTACAAATCTAAACTGGGGGTTAGGGTCAATACAAGTGATGCACACCAGAGGACAATACATGTTTGTAGTGTAGTGCAATGCACATGTGTTGAATGGGGAGACAATGCATAGCAAGGAGGTGAGTTGTGATGTGTGCACTGAAAGATAGCCTGAGCAATATACATGCATTGCTTTGTCTGATAGTGTCACACTTGCGATGCAGCTGGGGAGGGCGCCATAGAAGAGAGCATTGGTGTACTACATCATACTGTAATGAAAGAGCCACTCTTTTGATTTGGCACCATATGATGACCTTTAACTACCACCAATTTAACTAACTTTAGTGTGTTATTTTACCCTAGCCTTATTTTAGGAGGGTTCTGCATATGCCTGCTTCTCTTCTGTCTTGTAATCTTGCTGTCTTTTAGTGAGAGCTGTCACAGAGTAGAACAGTACATTTATATTATAAGTGCTTACTATTGGCTTTCACATGGCTTCATGTCATCTTTTTCCCTTGGCTTTGCCTTGCTGGAATTTCTCTGTGTGCACAGCAGTGCTTGCAAGTTGTTTGGGTTAAGCATGAGTTCTTACTATTGGCTTAGACATAGCATCATGCCATCTTGCTTTCTGACTCTGCCTTGCTTGTGAATTATAAGTGCTTACTATTGACTTTGAAATGGCCTCATGTCATCCTTTTTCCCTGTCTTTGCCTTGCTGCAGTTTCTTTGCGTGCACAACAGTGCTTGCAAGTTGTTTGGGTTCACATTCAAGGTCTTTCTGTTTTTCTGAGCGATTGATTAATGTACTCCTGAAGGCCTTGTGGGAGCTTCGTCAGGATAGAGCCTGGAAGATGGGAGAATGTACAACTCTGTCTCAGAGTTAAAACACGGGAGCTTGGCCAGCCCCCATCTTGGCCTTGACGCAGACGGGTACCAGCCAGATCGTTTTTTTCTAATGAGAAAGTGGCAAGGTTTTCTAGAAGCTTCGTCTTACGTTTAGTAATGATATTTAAGCTGGGAGCCGACAGGGGTCAGTTGGAAGTTTACCATAGAATAGGCGTATTGCTGTGGAGGTGACGGAACTTGAGTCCTGATTGAAACTCCTACCTGGGCTGTTAACAGACTTCCTACAGCTTGAGCTGTCAAGGATGATGCAAATTCAATTGGTGAGGTGTTCCTAACCACTCTCTCTCTCTTATATATATTTTCTACTCTTTGCTATTTGTAAATACTGCATTTTATTTCAATTGTTCATTTAATCAATAATGTCACATTTGGGAATCTGCATTCATTGATATATTTGGCCTACCTTTTTAAACATTGCATTGTGTGTGTTATTTTTAAATGCACCAGAATTTGTCTTCTTGCCTCGCCTTTGGGATTGCTGGGCTTTGGCCTCGCCTTTGGGAGGGCTGCTCAAAGTGTATTATTAAAGGTGCAGTGATTTATTTGCCTCCCAGAGTGGGAGTGCAGGGTTTGGGTGTGTCCTTTTGGTGAAAGCGCATTCATTACACATACATGTAATGTGGACCTTGGTGAAGATGTAGTACATGTCAGGAGGGATTTTGAAAGCAACATGTCGGACTGTGCCACAAAATGTCAAAGCAGGAGGATGTCAAACAGGGAATCGTGAAGTGACTGGATGAGATAGGTTTCCACGACGATGGACAGTTTTTAGTGATATTTAGAGGGCGAGGTGTATGGGCCTATTTGTGTGGCCAACCTGGGTAGGTACATGTCACAGAATATCATTATTACTAGCATGTGGACCACAGCTTGAGCCATAACCTTCAGATAAAGGCACATTGGTCAATTGCAAATGGTAACTCACATTGGGGGTGTCAGTGTCACATGAGAGTCAAATGATCATCTATGTGCGATCATTGTGTGACAGAAAGTTGAGTCCCTGGGTCCACTAGAGGATTGGCAGAGGAGTCATGTACAGGTACAAATTAGCAGGACTGAATTTAGTGATTTGTGATACTCAGGAGATAAGCAAATCTGTCAATGACAAAATTGGGTCAGTGGTAGCAACCTTCCTAGTTTTACTGGGCCTATCCAATCAAAGTTGGTGCACAGTGCCTACGGTACAGAACTATGTAGACAACTGTTTGTGTACTGAAACCATGAGTATGCACAATTCGAAAAACCATGGTAAACATATGCCTTTACAAATAACTGCAGTGCAACAAGGTTGCTAGCTGTGCAGAGATGTGTGGATGAGTGTTAAATATAACCCCTTGGTCAAATGAATGCACAATGTGCATGTAAGACAGCACAACAAGGAAGACTGATGTGGTGTACTATGTGAAAGGCAGACTGTAGGATCAGAAATGAGACATGGCCAACTCTGTATCACTTTTCCTGGGGCTGAGTATTGGCCAGAGGAAATGCAGGCACTCTGATGACTTGGTGCAATGTGCACAGTAGTGGTGTCAATAAGTGAAACCACATGCAGTATAGCCATCATGAAAAGGAAAGGCTATCACCAAGGCAGATGTGGACCATACCTCAACTTACCCCCACACTGCAAGGACTAGTGCAATGCAGGAAAAACAACCTTCATTATATATGGTGCAATCCTCTCCTTTCACCCTGCACTGGTGCATTTGTGGCAGCCTAGCTACAACGCAGGGACACTTGCCTGTGTTGGGCATAGGTAGACAATCCAGGCCCAGCACAGGGCAAGAGGCAAAAATTGAAGGTGTCATATTATATACCTTATGTTGGACTTGGCCCTTTTCCCTGAATTATTTTCGTTTTTTAATGCAGATAATCAGTGTTAAGGTGCAGGTGCTCCCTTCTCCCAAGGTGGCTGCCACAGGCCCCTGCCACTGCAGAGTAGTCTTTATTAGTAGCACCCTAGCTGCCAGGAGGTGGCTGGAACCCCCACAACAATGTTGCGACACCAGCCCGACTTTTTTGTCCCATAGGTAGAATGGGGAAGCTCCTGGAATGTGCTGGAACCTTCTAGAAGGGAGGTGTGTTTTTACTTTTGCCGCCTTGGCTAGAGGTCACCTGACCTAGGGCTACTTAACAGAGGGAGGGAACATTTTCTAGTCAGTTGGCCAGTTGGGGTAAAGCAGAGCTGGAGAATCCACGCAGGAGTTTTAGGCGGTAGGGCCTAGCCAGGTACTTATGCCTCTGAGAGTGACAGGATTTAGGTGCTGCCTCTTAAGTGAGTGAGGGATCCTGTAAAGCCCACTGATCTTGCCCAGCAGTAGGAGGACCCAGGGAACCTCTGCCCAGCCTGACTAGGAAGGTCCTAGTCGCCAACTCAATCCCTACCCCCCAGGAACCGAACCCCCCAAGGGCGCCAGAGACATCTGCGCCATCAGGACTTCAGGTCACCCCTGAATGCAGAAACCGAATGCTGAAACCTTATGTCATGACTGCATGCTGGAACTGAATGCTGAGACCTCATGTCACGACTGCATGCTGAACCTGAATGCTGAGACTTCGTGTCAAACCTGAACACTGAAACTTTATGCCAAAGCTGATAGCGGAACAGCTGGGGATCAACCAGGTACTAGCACTGAGCCCCCTGCGCTCCCTGACCTGGCCTGAGATCCCCCGCATCCAACCCCGTTGAGCGCGGAGCTCTCCCGCTTAATTTGACCCCCCCCTTTGGTGCGGGGACCAGAGCGCGCTCACCGCCGCGGCCCGGAAGCCTGAAGTGTGCCCCCTCATCGCGTCTAGGCCCGCGGAGAAGCCCGGGGCCCCGTCGCTGCCGTTGCAGCTGCTGGCGGAGGTGTGTGAGGCCGTGGCCTGCCCCCGTCACGAAAGGATCGACTGCGGAGTCCGGAGCTGGGTTGGACGCCTCTAGACGTCGAGATCAAAGTAAGCCGGGAGGCTTGGGACGGACCCGGTGCGCCCCCTACAGACCGGGAGCAGCACCGCACCCTGAGACCCTGGTTCCCCTCCGTGGGAGTTTCCCCCGTTCACCCAAGAATTTGACACCCCTCCGAGGGATTGCCCCTTTCCTCCAAGATTGTCGAGTAGCGTTGTGCCCCACGAACTGCACAGAAGTACTTGAGGCTTGCTTATTACGAGTAGCGCTATGTTCACAGGCTCTGCCCCGAAGTGTTCAATGCTCAATTATTACGAGTAGCACTATGTTTACAGGTTCTGCTCCGAAGTGTTCAATGCTCAATTATTACGAGTAGCGCTATGTTCACAGGCTCTGCCCCGAAGTGTTCAATGCTCAATTATTACGAGTAGCGCTATGTTCGCAGGTTCCGCTCCGAAGTGTTCAATGCTCAATTATTACGAGTAGCGCTATGTTCGCAGGTTCTGCTCCGAAGTGTTCAATGCTCCATTATTACGAGTAGCGCTATGTTCGCAGGTTCTGCTCCGAAGTGTTCAATGCTCAATTATTACGAGTAGCGCTATGTTCACAGGCTCTGCCCGAAGTGTTCAATGCTTTGTTATTACGTGTAGCGCTATGTGCATAGGCACTGCTCACAAGGATTCCATGCGCCATTATCATGAGTAGCGCTGGGTTCTTAAGCTCTGTTCAAAGGTGTACAAGGCCTGACTGGTGCGAGTAGCGCGGTAATCGCCCACTGAGGCGCTAAGGGTACCAGGGGTGGCGGTAAGCCCGCGAAGTCTGCTCTGAGTCCCTCCTAGTCCCCAGGTGTGGCGCTACGATTCCCAGTCCTTACAACGGATGTTAAGGTATACAAGTGTGGCCTAGGGCCTCAGGGGGAATTGCTGGTGAAGATAACACTGAGGTCATCAGGTACGGCCTACAGCACCGTTAGGCAATATTGGTGAAACAGATGCTAACCTATGTGGAGAATGCCATTGCCATCTAATGAACTGCATGTACATCTAATGAAATGCCATTGACATCTAATGAACTGCATTTACATCTAATGAACTGCATTTACATCTAATGAACTGCATTTACATCTAACTGCTTAGATAAACTTGAGTTATTTGCATAAACTCTACAGTGTGGCGTCCCTTATTGTGTGCGTTCCCTGCTTCACAGGATGTGTGTGTTGTATGGTCGCTTTACACATAAGCCTTTGGGTGCCCAGCCGCTCGAGTCACGTTACCCCCTTAGGGCTTGGTGACCCCAGGTCTTACACCTTACATTTACTGCAATGTGAATGGAAACATGGTTGTGGCTTAGGGAGATTATGTGGGATACACTGTGTGGCCATGCCATTATATGGTCCTCTGTTGACACTCACAGGACTTCATGTAGACTATACTGTCATTCACATGTGTAAGACAGAAAACAACATCATGAAGTGCAGAACACAGACTCAGTCATCGCACATTCTTTGGTACTACACTCACTTTGGACTGTGGCAGAGCGTCTGTAGCTGAACACACTGTAGCAGCACACACAATCTCTGGATGTGCACACTAATACACATTGCTGACTTTCTGTTGTGTATTTCTTGCACAGGCACATGTTCTGCGCAAGGAGTTATTTTGCAGATAGTGTTATTTATGTCTGGGATGAGTGTGTCACACAGCAACAGACTTTTTGAATAGCTGAGTGAGCCATTCGTCCACACAGCAGTGAAACATGGTTAAATAGTAAATGTAACTTGTGAGGTTCAGTTACTTTGATGCTGCTATTCCCACATGATCTTTGCCTTACTCCTGTCAATGTTAGTAGCAATACATCTACTCAGAGGGAGGCCTTTGTGTGAGCCTCCTGGTCCAAGGATACTGCATTCCCTGACACAGGCATATATTATGACACACTCTCAACTTACATTTCGCCTTTGGGTGGGTATGGGATTTTGATCGGCTAAACTATGCACTTATACACTCAGGGCAGAGATACACAACTCTTGCGATGCACAGGGAAGTTCACATCACAATCACTCCATCTGACCATGTGCAATGAGTTATTGTGTATGCACATACAGTTTTGTCAGCTTTGTAAACTAATTGAAATGACATTCTTGAAATCTCAGTATTCTTCAGGTGTTCTGATGTTGGCATATAACCTATCCAATGTCATGCGACTCTGGCTATTTACTCACTGTACAATGTCATCTAATCATATTGTAATTTTACAGGCCTTTGTTCCTCATTGCTGAGCAATGCATGGCAAATGTGACCTCCATCTACTGTAGCATGAGGTGGTATATGTGACAATGCAGGAAGGAAATAGTTCACATGTGCTATGTTTTTCTGGTAAGCCTTACATGCCTGTTTGATTTCTTGGCAAGTGACAGCTTTTACACGTTTGCATGACAATAGGCCTTTGTCAATGAAACATGTCACTCTGATTGAAACTGCTACAACATGACCTAAAAGCAAACTACTGACATATTGTTGAGACACACTGCAATGTGGCGCTATTCTCAGGTATGGTCATTGGTGATCTGTGTTCCTAAATTCACTGAGTGGCATCTATTGTACACTTTGCTGCTGCACAAGACATCAAGACTGCTAGATGAGCAGCTCTGCATTACTCAAGTGCAAGGGGAGAGTAATGGTCAATTTGGATTAGCAAATGTGCCATGCCTGGCTTCTACCTTTAATGCAGTACACTGATTCGCATTACATTTCTGTATGTGTGCGATTGATAGGCGAGAAGCATGTTCCCATGTTGCTAAACAGGTCTGATGACATGATTATTACAATTTGAGACTTACTTCTATTTGTTGAAATGAGGGTGAGTTGATGTTTTATGGGACTGTGACATTAAACGGCAACACAAATAATGGCTTCAAACAATTATTTCCATATTGGGCCTTCCTGTTATGTTTGGACATTCTGTCCATCATAGTATGTGTACTTTAAGAGGAGAAATTTTCCACATTGTGGGTGCTGCACTGATTCCCAGTCACTGTATTTTGGATCTCTCCTCCATATCCATCCTCCTCCATTGGGTCTTACTCATCATGGTCTACGACCCACATGACATTTGTCATACACAGATGTTGTGGAGAATGGCACATACTAGGATGATCTTGCAGACCATAGGGTCCAGTATAGAAATCACCCCCGACATGTCCAAGCATCTGAAAGCGGGACTTCAGAAAACCAAAGGTTCTCTCCACTATGTTGGGGGTCTTGCCCAGTGCCTGATTCTATTGTCAGTGTGGGGATGCGCAATTGGGGTCATGATCCTGGCTGGAGACCATAACCATGATCAGCTGCAAGTTAAACAGAAATTAAAACTGTCAATGCTTTGGCTCTCTGTTACAGCTACATTCCTGTCCACATGTGTCATGTGTACTGAATGACTGAAACCTATTTCACAATATGTGTTACTTAGACAGTTGGACATAGAATTACACATGCCTGTTCCAGTTTCTGTGTACTAGCAAATGATGAGCAAGGCCTGATAAATTGTAGTCTTCTACATCCTGATTTTCATATTTCATCCAGTTGCTTACTGTAATGGGTATTTAGAGATGATCCTGATCACTCAATGTTATGTGCACTCACTACATGTGTGAAGTAACAGATTATTGATCATATATAGGGCTCCCGGTTTTATGGTATTTATATTTTTGTCATTTCCGTCTGTATTTATCCATATTTATTTTTCGCTAATTTTACCTGTATTTATCCATATTTATTTTAGGTTTTGTGAAAGAATTAAGCTGAAATGTGTATATTTCTGCATTTATTTAACCAGTTAATGTGCACTTGTGCCTCAACGCCTGACAAGTTTCAATGATATATACACACTCAGATGGTAAAATATGCACTTGTAGGAAAATATGTACATTTTACTATCAAGGTTGTGCAAATCTACTGCTGTTTAAGGCTCTTAATCCCATTGCTTGTCAATCTGCACAGCTATTGGCCTGGCATTCATGATTGACAGCATTTAGAATCACTCAAAAACAGCCCATATTACCGTTTTTATCCACATTTAAAAATAAATACAGGCAGGAAAATAATTGGTTTTCTGTCTGTATTTATCTGTAAAAATCAGTAAAAACGGAAAACAGTTGTTTCGTCCCTAGGTAGGTTGTGACAGCGACAACAAGTTAAACACTCACACATACATATGTCCATTCTAAAGCACAGATTTTGTTTGTGGCCTACATGACAATGGCAGAGTCGTTTCCTTTTTCACTTCCGTAATCATGTGATTTTGGTGCAGTTCAAACAAGTCACATGGATTGTTACGCTATTTCTCGTCAGCATTCAGCTATTGTTTTGGGCTGAAAAGTTGTCCTGGTGCACTTTGATTGACACATATGTATAGCAATGTGAGCCATCGCTATGTAGGGCTAACTGATGTTGTTACAAGGACCTGTCAACTCCAATTGTAGACGCAATCTATAGGTGTTTCACTTGTATGTGTATGAGTCTAAATAGTTGGGGATTGTGTAATTCTATGCCTCGAGGTTTTTACTCATTGCTGTGGCAAATGTATGTTGAGATTGGTATCCTGAGTACACTGTTGTGCCTTATCCAGGTTGGAATGTGTTCTATGATGACTGGTCTATGGCATGTTTCTCTGTATTATGTTTGACTTAGTGAGTTTCACATTTCTAGATTCACTTGTTTTTCATTAGGGCTACTTAGTCCACAGAGTAGGTGAGCCATCACATTGGTTACAACAGTCAATGTCGCCATCAACCTAAGTGCATGAGTGTATGTCGACTGTCAGTGCTGCTGAGACATGTGATTTGTACTGTTGGTATAACAATGTTATCCAGTATTGACCTGAACAAGTGTCTGGGGCCTACACTGACATGGCATGTCACATATGGCCTTTCCACAAGCTTCTGCCTGTGTTGCTCCATAAATTTCAGTCAGCATGCACGTATACTGCTTTGTGTCACACACTTGCTCATTTCCACAGTCCTTGTTCTCGCACCACTGACCTTCATGAACTTTGACTGATAGCTAGAGCTGGTATGCCATTGAGGAAACACTCACCTCAGATTTTCTTTAGTGTTGTATTTGTACTCATAATTGCCTTGTCTGCCATGACACATGATTTCATTCTGGATTTGTTACCCAGTCGTTCCATCCATACACACAATGTGAAATTACAGATTTCTACTCACTAATGTTATGTCGCTCCTGCCATTGACAGATTAGTAAGTGCATGTCAATGTGGGACACCATTGTCTACAGGTTGTAGCGCATTGTTCCTACTATGTGCAGAAGACACAAGGTCCCAGATATTTGGGAAAGGGGTACTGTGCAGTGCAGCAAGTCACCTGTCTGCACTGCATTGCGTTACTGAGAAAGGGCAGTGGTGCACAGTATTTGGGCCATACAGCACATTACTGACCCTTCACCTTACACTGGCACAAAATGTGCTGCCTACTACAAAAATAGACACACCTGCACCAAGGTACCTGAAATGCATTTGGGATTCTCTTTTTGCAGTAGTGGGCACCTTCCTGTTAATGGCGAACCCTCTGAGGCATGATTTGTCAATGTGTGTGTGCCACAAACGGCAGCACACATAGGAAGTTGGAGTAACTTGGATGACGTCAGTTAATTTTCCTTGTTACACATCACCTGGGGAAACCAATAGATTTGTCACATTCCAAAGGTTATCCGGTCTGGGATAAATAACATGCATAATGAACCATGGGAGTTGCATAGAGACCCCCACAACATCCATGGAACACCACACTTCCATGGAGTGATGATACACTGCATTTTGACCAGCATTGCAGGGCTCTGTGCCTTTGCACCATTCAAAGTCACACAAAGGGGCTATGCATGTCTTAGCATGTGTGATTTGGGGGTTTGCATTGCTTGTGTACAATGATGAACGGTGCGTGTATGAGGCACGCCCCTCATACATAAGGCCTTATCTCTGTAAACAACACAGCTTTTATGTCATACATTTCTTACTGTTAGTGGGTCAGTTCTGTACTTCAGCTTTGCTTACCAACAAGTAGGCCATTCTCGTATTGCCCGTTCTGGAAGTGGTCATTGATGACTGATTGCCTGAAGACGTAGGCATCATGTGCACTCCCTGGGCATTTTTCTGGCACATTTGTTAACATCCCCGGATGGTCTACAATGGCCTGGACGTTGATAGAGTATGTGTGCTTCTGGTTTCTGTGCAGATGTGACGCTGCTGCAGAGGGAACCAGTTCCAGATTTGTGCAATCCATGGTGCCCAGCACATGCGGAGATCAAGCAATGGTGTAAAAACCTTGCTTGGTGTCCAGCTGCTGTTGCTGTGTCTTGGAGAAGAGACCTGGGGTGTTAGGCGGATAATGTCATCCAGGACAGAGGGTAGGATGGCAGAAATAGATGCAATATACCTGCAACTCTGGCTGTTGTGATCTGGAATGCACCAGATGCTAGGGTTGTGAAGAATAGTCTTCAGCTTGACCTACAGAGTGTTGTTGGTGGGTCTGGCATTTAGTGGCTGGAGCCTTGGTTCAATCTGGTTCAGCAGTTCTATTATGGACTCCTTCCTAAGTCAGTAGTATGTAAAGACTTCACCCTCCTTGGCGTCAATGCGAGAAGTCCGGTGGCAAAAATTCTCCTGCGCTGCCTACGTGGTGGGGTTGGGCATAGGGGTGAGGGTCTCCTCACAATTCCCAGCTGCAAAATAAGCACCTACATGGTGTAGTTAAGCTTGCAAAGCTCTTTTGTTGGGCTTCTCTTCATGTACCACAGCTATTGCCTCATTTCCTATGTCTGGGTTGCCGGTGCACAGCAAGTTTAATGCATTTCAAGGTGTCTGTGCAATGCATGACGACAATGCGCCACACATGTCAATACCATAAATATCACTGCGAGCTTTTGCACTAGATTTTATGAATATTTTAGTATCTGCATGGCGCAGCTGGTTCTGGTGCAGGTATTTTCTGATGCTGGCCAACCAAAACTGACGCTTTTGTCACTATGTGTCTATTTGTAAATATGGAGTATTGCCTTCACTGCTGGCTTATCAAAATTAGTGACACAATGGCGGCCCAGGCCTCTCATAAATAGGCCCCTGAGTTGGCAGTCATCCCATCAACCTGTCACCTAACTTGATGGTACAGAAGTTGGTTTTACTTCTGCCCATGACCTGCTCTGCTGACATATATGCCACTGTCATTGCCAGACACAAAATCGCATCTAGATTTGGTGGACAACCATTTTTTGTTTAAATTTCTGTATTAGTGCTTTTAGTGAAACATAAGTGACATATAGTTACAAACATCAGCTCAATTCAGACGTGAAGGGGCACTGAGTACAAGTAATAACAATTCAGGTAACAGTTCAGTGCGTGGCCCAAAGTGTAGCCCGCTGCAACTACCACGGAGGTACTGGTTAATGTGTGCTACAGGGCATACAGGAATTATACGCTGTGCCTTACGTCACTAATAGATGAGCATGGCACTGTGAAGGGAAGGGAAAGAAATCAGGATCTCGGAATAAGGATGTTAACTGATGCCCAACTCAGGTTTCCGCTATTATCATTCACTCCCACACTGACCGGTCAACCCATCCAACTGTAGGATCAATGGATATATATCTAGTCACTTCCTTTGAAGATGATGAGGGAGGTAGGGAATTCTCCATGGAAACGGGAATGGTGGAGGAGGAGCAAGACGGGGCATCAGCACGTCCATGATGCATCCCTGCCTCATGCATTATTGTGCCACTGCTACCAGTGTTAATTCTGTCCATGCTACGGGAGCCTGGGGCTAGCCCTCTGACTCCCAGTGGCATTGAAAAATTCAGCAATATAACATCCCAGCCAGCTGCCATCCGCAATTTACATACCCCTATGTGTCTTTGTGGCTCAGATTGAGACTTTCGGCTTGCACCCAGACTATTAGTGAGCGGTACCACAGCAGCGCAGGGGAGGCTTCGAACATTTCCATCTCTTGGTGATTAAGTGCTTAGCTGCAAGTAGTCCTAGATCTCTAAACCTGGACCATACCCTGTGGCCAGCCATTCTGCGGTAGAGCCCCAAGAGACATACATCCCAGTTATGCGGCCCCACCCACCCCGTGCAGCCAGCTAAGTGCACTGTGATGCTACTCCAGTACCCATCAAGCACTGGGCAGCTCCAGAGCATGTGAATGAGATCCGCGACAATCAGCCTACATCGGGGACAACAAGCATCCAAGTAGTTGTTAATCTTGGCTGGGGTCAAAAAGGCTCTTTGCAACACATAGTAATGAATGAGACGGAATTTGAGGTTTGTAGGAATGTGGGTAGGTCCCTCAATTATAGCTGTCCATGCACGGTCTGTGCACGGGTGAGTAAGATCCATGTCCCAGCGATGTGGAAGAGGTGCTAACAAATGTGCTGTGTGCGTGCACAGCATGTAGGCAAACTACTTTGTGAGATACCTCCCTGTGCCCATCACAGTGAGTTGAGATGTGTGTCAGGTTCCTGGGACATATCCCGCACAGGGCACACAGTGCAGTAAGTAACGTGGTATGAAGTAAAAACTGACATTTTGGCGGTCCAGCATCCTCAGCCAAGAAGTCTAAGGGTGGCAGCGGCCCATCCTGTTACAGGTTGCCCAGAGTCTGCAGGTCAACCACTTTCCAGGCTGAAAGTTCTGCCCCACTTGTGGCGCAGCCACCTTTCAGCATGCCTTGCAGCTGTAATACCAGCCCATATGAGATGGCAGAGTATGTAAGATGCAAGCAACAGCAAAAACATTTATGTACTAACTCTAGCATTATCTGGACGGTCACCCCACCCTTTCTCTCAGGATGGAAGAGTGCCAGAACTGATTAGTGTGTCCATGTTGGTGAGAGTTTTGCCGTGTCCTCAAGATACAGTCCACTGGCCCATCTACCCACCCATTGCACTGGCACTGCCAGGTAGTATTGCTCCATTTTCAGAACTGCGAGGTGTCCCTGACCAACCAGTAAGTAAAGCTTGGTCAGTGCAACCCTGCACCTCGATCCATTCCATATGAACTAACGTATGGTGCTTTTGGTAAGTTAGTGAAGAAATACAGCACCACCATTGAAGCAGAGCTATATGGCCCATGACAGTCAGGGGCAGACTACGCCAAAAGACCATTTATGACATGACAGCTGGTATCGCCTGCAAGATGTTCCCCTATGGTAGGTCCACTGACTGATGATATACATGCACTCCAAGGTACCGGAAGACAGCGGGCTGCCATTTCACGGGTATGTCACTAATGACCAGTGTGGGACCAGGACAAGCCCGGTTAAATGGGTACAAGCATGATTTTGCCCAGTTCACCCTGAGACCGCAGAGGGACGCAAACTCATTGAGGATCTGCGCCAGACCAGAAGGTGTTTCTCTTATGTCTTGGATGTACAGGAGCAGGTCATCAGCATACAGAGACATCGCATGGATTGCATCACACAGGTGGATACCCCATTCCGCCCAACTTCCACAAATGGCTTCTGCAAGCGGCTCTTTGGCCAGCAAGAAGAGCAGAGGTGAAGGCGGGAACCCTTGCCAGGTACCATGACTGTTGGCACAGGGGCCGACACGTGGCTGCCATTTTTGACTCCTGCAGAAAGGAAGGTGTATAATAGCTGTATTAGGTGAAGAAAGCAGGCCTCATGTCTGTAGAGTGACAAGACAACAAATAGAAACTCCCATTCCAGGGTATCTAACCTCTTCTCTAAGCTGATCACCAGAAACCTGGAGTGTGGCCAGCAGGAGGGAAAGTAGTGGGCCATCAGAAAAAATATACGCAGGATAAGGATGTGTTGTGAGAAGGAACAAATCCGTTCTGATCAGCATGCATGAGATTGGGTACCAGGGGGCTAACAGATCCGCCAGTATTTTGGCCAGGATTTTATAGTCAGTGTTTAAAAGCACCAGTGGCCGGTAAGAGCCCAGGATCATAGGGTCTCTATCCGGCTTAGGCAAATAAATGAGCAGAGCTTCACGGAGAGAGCTGGGGAGAACGGAGGGTTCAAGTGAGTCCTCGTATAGAGCAAGCATGCAATGGGCCAACACAACCCATATGTCCATGTCTGAACTGGGGTGGCAGAGTGAGCTAAAGAATGATGATGGATTCAATCCAGATCAGTTGACTGGGGGTGAGTACTTGCAATGTTCAACACTCCGTCCATCATCCCCTTTGGTTTTGCTTTGTTTGCCCTAATTTGGCAAGGTATGTCCAGGCATGGGTCCCTTGCTCACTTTGCCACTAGATTCAAGCTAGCCTGGCGGATGGTGGCGGATTAGCCAGAAACCGGTCCCAGGATGCTTGTTTCCGGTCCAGGGAATACATGGCTTGGCAGTTCGGGCTGGACTGTTCCCATGAGGCACAGGGTCAGACTGATTTGCATATGGCCATGTCTGAACTGGGGTGGCAGAGTGAGCTCAAGAATGATGATGGATTAAACCCAGATCAGTTGACTGGGGGTGAGTGCTTGCAATGTTCAACACGCCGTCCATCATCCCCTTTGGTTTTGCTTTAACACAGGAGCATAGGCTTTATAATATTCAGCTGGTATCCCGCCCAGCCCAGGTGTCTTGCCGGTGGCTAGGGCTCTGATGGCCTCCCTAACTTCAAATAGTGTGATCGGATCCTCCAGTTCCGCCTTCTGTTCTGTTGTAAGGGCAGACATAGAAGCCTGCTAGGTCAGACAGACAAGCGCTGGCAACAGACATATACAGAGCTGTTGGTGAGTTCCTCGTGGACCTCCCGCTGAGTATACCTCAGCTGTCCCTAATGGGAACACAGCAAAAGAAAAGGCTGTCATGCCTGCTCCTTAACACATGAGCAACCGCCTGCTTGGTCCACGGCTGCTTGAGTGTGGGCAGAATGTACGGAATAGTTCAGGCATCTCAGTCACTCCAGCAGGTCCGCATGCTCACACTGTACCTCCACAAAATGCTGGGCACAGCACCAGTATGTTATTGAAGCAGACTCCAGTTGCAGAAGGGAGCGCTCAATACGTGTAAGATCATTGTCAATTTGTTTCCAAGCACCCCAGCTAAGTCCTATGTAGTGCCCCCTGATCAAGACCTTGAATGCCTCTCATTCCTTGCCTCTGGTGGCAGCAGAGCCGGTCTTTGTTTCAAAGAAGTCTGTGATGACAGTGTTTAGCGATCCCTAAAAAGGGGGATCCTCCAAATTTGCCGTCTGGTGGCACCAGAGGTGGGACACCCGTTCAGTGTATTCCAATTCCAGCTCGAGAAGCTGTGATCCGAGTGCATGCTTAACAGGTAGTCTATACGTCGACAAACCAGGAGCAGCTCCATTGTGCTCAAAATGCGGTCTATGCATATGTTGAGGACATGCGACGTGGAGTAAAAAGAATAGACATGCACATCCGGGTTCAATGCTCTCAAGACTTCAGCCAAGCACCAGTACTGCAGCCAGTCTCCTAATGCCTGGACTTTAGACATAGCAACTCTGCGGGAGAGCGGTGGAAAAGACCTGTCCAATGTCAGGTCAGAGACAGCATTAAAATCCTCCCCTATGAGGCAGAAAATAACACTCCAGTGGGCTAGTGTACCGGAAAGTGCACGTAAAAAAGTTGTCTGGTCTGTGTTAGGTGCATACACATTCCCAAGTACTAAACGCCTCCCATCCAGCCTTACCAGCACAAATTTGTAACGGTCCTCCCCATCTACCTCCACCTCCTCCACTGCAAAGGGGACATCAGGGTGCACCCAGATAAGCACCCCCTCGCACATGCAAAGTAATTCATTGGCAAATACATGACTACGCCATCGGCGCTGAAGCTTGTGGGCTTCAGGTAGTGTGATATGTGCTTCCTGCAATAACGTAATGTGGGCTGACCTGTGCTTGAGGTAGGAATATGCAGCATAGCGGCACAATGATGTATGCATGCCCCTCATATTCCAGGGGATTATGTTAGTAACCGGCATGTGGAGAATGGCACAAGCATGTAGAAGTGCACAGGGAAAACAGCAGGAGGGAACGAGCAGAATATTCTATCAAGAGCCCGCAGGTGTGGGCATCAACTGTAGGACGACACTGCCTGAAATGTGCACATGCAAACAATAAAGGGTGTGGAAAAAATGGAGCATTATAATCTTAAACAATATAAGAGCGGAGGCACAAAATGTATCCACCAAAACTGGCTGAGAATCCTGGTGATAACTTCTGGCAACTACTGCCAGCCAAACAGAGCTTAAAGCTCTAGGGTTTGAGAAACTAGCACACCAATGCCCAGTAAGAGCACTCAGTGTCATTGATCTCATCCTTCAGTCCAGCTGTGAAGGCAGGCATCGAGGTCCCCAGACATTCCTTCTTCTCTCCATCAGGGTATCAACTCAACCGGTGCACTAGAGCCCATACATAGCACTGCAGAGTATGCTTCGTTTGATAGAGAACCCCTAAATTAGATCATCTGCCGTCTGAGGAATTAAATCTGGAGGCCGACCAGACTCCGCACTCGATGGCCACATTGCAGTGGAGCCATCATCACTGTGGGAGCATTCAGGTGAAGTGTTGGGGTCTTGCCCCTGATTGCAATCATGCATCATTGGCATTGCCTCCAGTGCTTTCTGCCTTTCTTGTAGGACCTGTAACAGATTGGGGTTGGCTTGTAGTTGTGACGAATCCCACCACGATTAGCCTGATGGAGGACAGCTTGTCGCACAGACCCCTTGCTCCTTACCTCAGGCACCTGGCAACCAGTATATTCCAACCAGGTCCAAACCTCTTCAGCAGTATCAAAGAACTGTGTGCCACCGTCTGAGACCATTCGCAGTCTTGCCAGGACGAGGAGGGAGTATTTGATGCCAACTCACGAAGGCATCGCTTAACACTAGGAATGACCCCTCTGTTTCTGCACCCACGCTGATAGTCAGGGAAAAAGAGAACTGTGGCATTGTCCACTTTGACCTCCCCCAGCTTGCACACTTCTTCAAGGACAGTGTTGTGATCCCTGAAGTTAAGGAGGAGGAAGAGTAAGGGTCTAGGACCTGTCCCCGGTGGTGGTGGCTCACCACCAGCACTCGATGGGCCCACTCCACAACAAAGAATGGGGAGAGTACGCCCGCTGGCAGCATGTCACGCAACCACGTCTCACTGTATGTAACTGCAACAGCTCCTTCTACTCCCTCAGGCAGACCCACCACCTGCACGTTGTTCCACCAGGAGCAGCCATCCACATCCTCCGCTCATCTTTCTAGTGACTTCACAGCACCATTAGCTCCTGTATCTTCAACGTTGCTGTGCCGGTAACACGGTGGACCTTGGCCAGTTCTTGCTCAATGTCACGTACCTTATCATTCAGTTTACGATGATCTGCACGCAGCAGGGTGAAGTCGAATGTGATTTTGTCGATGCAACCCTCAAGGGAAGTGCACGTTTCCTTGAGGGAGGCACCTATTTTCTCCACAGCAATGAGCACAGAGTCTAGCTTGGAGTCAAGGATGTCTACAGTTGCCCGCTCCGGCGATCTGTGACCCCGACTGCTCGGTCCACCAACACAGAAGAGCGGGCAGTCATCAGCACCATTCCCATGTGCAGGTGACCTATTGCAGCGTCGGACATCCAGGCTCTAGATAGGTCAAGCAGCACAGTGCAGTGTGGCCAGCTCGCTCCTCACCTCCAGTCAGGTATATGTTAGCCAGGAGACTATGTTCAGATGGCACTGGTGGAGAGCTCCCGGACACCCAAAAGCACACTTACAGGGGGTGCTGAAAGGCAGTGTCGCCCGGTCACCTCCTCCTTTCCAGCAATGACGACTGGATTCCACATTCCTTAGTGCACCAGTAACTAATGACAGATCAAACTGTGCACCTAAGGGCCTGGGCCCGAACCTACCCCCATGAACCAGGCGCCCACCGATACCAACTGCTAATATCAGCAAAAGGAGCCAAGTAGTTTGGCCCCCTCACCGTGTCCCTGTCGATGTTGGTCCACACAAGGGGTTGCTCATGGCACAGTACACGCCACCTACAGGCTCTAGGCATGGGCCCAACACAATTCCTGGGCCTACTGTGCTACCCCTCCCACCTTCTCCTCACCTGGATATTAATCTCGTCCACATACCACAGTACAGTGGTGGTGTGCATTGCAGGCCTCTCCACTGTGGCACACAGGGAGCTCTTCACTGATCGCAGCTCCAAAGGGTGCCAAGCATCTTTCCTTTGCTGCTTAGAAGCATGCATCTGCGGGACTGGCCAGGCCACACCAGCAAGTAACTTCAGTCCTGGGTGCTTCTATTGCTACCACTGTATGGGTATGGGACCAGCACCGTCTGCTTCCACTGCTAGGCCACAGCAAATTCGCAGTAATGGTACGTTCCACATTGGGGCTCAGCTGCAGGCCCAACGAGGCCTCAGGCTCCTGTGACCGCCCATGCATCAAGTCATCAGTCGCCCGCTCGTCAGGGTTCCACCAGATGACTACAGGACCAGGCAGCAGCACTCACCTCCTCCATTGCTGCCCAGTGCATATTACATGCAGCAGTAGCTCCCCGCAACAGTTGTCAGTCCTGTGGCCTGCACACAACGTGGGAGCAGGGTCCGGTAAGGACTGAGGTTTCAGGCACCCGGCTCCTCCTGATTTCCACCAGTGCAATGTTCTGCCATCTCACTGCTTTCTTGGAACCCCTTTGCAGGTACAGATGGTGCTGGTAGTACTTATAATATGGCAGATGATGGGGCCAGGATGCAGAGCCTTGCTAGAGTGTGTCCACTATCTTGGCTGGCCAGTCATCCCCCCCCCTCATGTGGTGGACAACCATACTGTGTTCTAAAATAGTTTCTACTCCTAAGCAGCCTGCTAGTGTACCACTAAACCCTTCTCCAAACCCAGACAATATGAGCAATTTTGTTCTGCTCTCTTACCAGCTTATCTAGGTCAACTCTTGGAGCAATTGACTTTTAGCCGTTTGCAAAAAACTGGAGAAGAAACTTAGCACTTTGACCTCCTTCTAGGAGGCTTACTGCCAAGGCACAGCACATTATTAGCAACAAGCTGTCTGTGTTAGATTACCTGAACAGGTTTGTGGACAGTGGTAGTACCTGGTGCTGATTCTGTTAAAGTTCTGTAACATAAAACAGTTAATCTAGTATTTGAGATGAGTAGAATTTTTAATATTGTTTGGGTTATCACATAAGTAAAGTACTTTATAAACATTGTGTGGCAATACTGTTTGAAAGGTATTGACTTCAAAGGAAATCCAATCATATATTCATATTGTGAAAAAAATAAAAATCAGACAGTTACCATTAGATAAACATTATATTATTCAACTAATTTGCTTTTGAAGATCTAATGTGCAGGTGGGTAGTGGTGCAGTTGTCAATAGACCTTGTGCAAGGAGATGCACTACTTACAATATGTTATATGTTAGATGTCAGGTGAAATGTAATCCTTTTACAAAACTGGCCATATCTGCACTTTATACAGGTAAACAAAACCATGGTACGCCGATGTGCAATTTAATTTTCAATGTAAAACATTGATTAAAACAGTTATTCTATATCTTTTTAAAAACAATTTTTTTTTATTAGAACAGGAAAAATAGACAGTCTTAATAGCATCTAAAAAGCTTAGTTAATAAAATAGCTTACAAAATCATAGCAAGGCAAAAAAAAAATTAAAGATCATAGCTAACTGCAGTTATAAAACCCACTCCGTGATACATTCCTGATGAATCATATCTATCGAATAAAAAAAACGTATTTCTTAGTAATCCCCAGTTATAAGATGGCTGATGACAAATCAAAACTCCCTACAATTCTTTCCATTACATACTGTCTGGTAAACAAGGAAATCCCAGTGGATGACGTTCTTATAAAAAATGTATATATGTATAGCCGCTGATGTATCTTAACCATTTAAGAAGTGTAAATTGCAATGTGCGAGAAAGAAGAAAGAAACGATTTTAACGGATACATCAGTGTCAAAGATTCTTTAAAGTGCATTGTGCTAATAGGGGCCATTAGGACCCAGATCTTATGATCAGCTTTCATCTGCAGCTTCATTAGAAGAGAAATTACGCCAAATACCCCTGAATCTTACGGTTGCTCCTATACGTTTAGCATAGGCCTTCTCTAATCTACAAGTCCTGGACATTTTATTAAACCAGTGCTCGATGCTGGGTTCTATATTAGTTCTCCAATTTTGAAGAATAAGTGAACTAGCAACTGCAATAGCAAATAAAATAAATCACTGTTGATGTTTTGTAAAACATTTCACTTCTCCAGATGAACCAAATAGCGCCAACATGGCTGATGGCTAAACTACCAAGGATAAAATCTGAGATATTTTGGCAAAGACCCCCTTCCAGTATTGCTGTGAATTATTGCATTCGTAAAATATATGCAGTCATCCACCAAAATCCTCTCTATTACATCTGAAGCATTGATTCGAGCACGTTCTGAACATTTTAGACAATCTCAGGGGTGTATAATATAACAACCATCTGTATAAAAAGTTCATCCTTTTGTAATTAGCGCCTCTAAGTGATTTATTCGCAAATTCGCTAAGCTGTTTCCATTCTTTGGTATTAAACTTGCAGCCTGTTTCTGAGTAAATTTTTAGGAGCTCTTTCGTCAAAATCTCTTCAGAGTTGGCCTTTTGATGAAGTAACCGATACCAACACCCAACTCCTACCATTTTATTTGCCATCTGCTTAGTGATTTGACATGCCGTCTCCCCCAACTTTGAATAATTAGTTTTAAGAAAATTAACTATTTGTAAAAGACTCAGAAAGAGAGTAGTAGTCGATGTAGTAGCCTGCAAACGAACCGTTTCCCAGGTAGTTAAAAAATAATCGATGGCCTGCATTAAAAAATACGTATTGGATGCCACCGGTGTCCAGAAATAAAACCCTTTTGATCGCTATGAACCAGTTGTTGTGCACAGAGAGCTATCCTTTTTGCCCAAATTTTCATGAGCAATTTATAATCTGTATTTAACAGACTGACCGGACGATAAGAGCTTGGATCACAGAGGTTTTTATCTTTTTTAAGAAAGACTATTAACACAGATTCCTTAAAACGTTTGGGAATATCAATACCTGTTTTTATTTCATTGAGCAATTTTACTAAAAAGGGAAGTAATTCATCTTGAAATGTCTTATATACTTCTACAGAGATCCCGTCAGCTCCACTGGCCTTGGCATTAGGAATACTTTTTAGTACTAATTGAGCTTCTGAGATACCTATTTGAGCATTCAATGCCTCCGAAAGCTGCAGTGATACAATAGGCAGCTCCAATGTAAAAAGTACCTCATTAAATCTGCTTCATCTATCCTCTGGGTTTCTGCATAGATTTGATTAAAATATGTAAGGAACACCTCAGCGATAGCACGTTTATCATCCTCTAACATGCCTGTTTAAGGATTTTTGATTTGGCTAATTAATTGAGCAGCTTTTTAAGATTTCGTAGACCCTGCTAGAAATCTACCAATCTGCTGACCTTCCTCGTAGAGTTTTAGATGGTAGGCCTTACTCCCTGTAATCTCCTCAATTAAAAAGAAATCTTTCAATTTATCCTTAGCCCTAGCTAGCTCTTGTTGCTGTGCTTTTATAATTGGCTCTGGTGTATCTGTTAAGGTTACCTTTAGTCTGGCCTCTTCTACGGCAGTCTGGAGTGCCAAAATCTTTTGTTTCCGTAAGTTATTTATTCTTGCCTTGTATAATATAATCTGGCCTCTAAAGGTAGCTTTAAAAGCCTCCCAGACCGTAAACAAGGGGGCCGTATTTAAATTAAGCTGAAAAAACTCCTTGATGAACCTTCTGGTTTCTGTAAGCCAAGTCAAATCTTGTAGTAAGGATTTATCAAATTGCCATCTGGACCTCTTTTTTAAACTGTTATTTAATTTTAATGTAAATGATACTAAAGAATGATCTAAAAAAGAATTATGCAAAAACAACAGTTGATGGACAGAATGCAGAACAATGTCATACATTCACCCCAGTACAGAGATCTGGCCTAAATCCATCGTTTTTTTGCTCACCATGCCATTCCAGTTTGAACCCAGCCATATGCAAATCAGTCTTGACCCTGTGCCTCATGGGAACAGTCCAGCCCGAACTGCCAAGCCAGGTCCTCCCTGGACTGAAACCAAGCATCCTGGGACCGGTTTCGGGGTTTCACCCCTCTTCAGCCAGGATAGCTTGATTCCAGTGGCATGGAGAGCACGGGACTCACGTCTGAGCATACCCTTCCCACTCGGGGTGACAAATGCAAAAACAACAGTTGATGGACAGAATGCAGAACAATGTCATACATTCACCCCAGTACAGAGATCTGGGCCTAAATCCATCGTTTATTTGCTCACCATGCCATTCCAGTTTGAACCCAGCCATATGCAAATCAGTCTTGACCCTGTGCCTCATGGGAACAGTCCAGCCCGAACTGCCAAGCCAGGTCCTCCCTGGACTGAAACCAAGCATCCTAGGACCGGTTTCGGGGTTTCACCCCTCTTCAGCCAGGATAGCTTGATTCCAGTGGCATGGAGAGCACGGGACTCACGTCTGAGCATACCCTTCCCACTCGGGGTGACAAATGCAAAAACAACAGTTGATGGACAGAATGCAGAACAATGTCATAAATTCACCCCAGTACAGAGATCTGGGCCTAAATCCATCGATTTTTGCTCACCATGCCATTCCAGTTTGAACCCAGCCATATGCAAATCAGTCTTGACCCTGTGCCTCATGGGAACAGTCCAGCCCGAACTGCCAAGCCAGGTCCTCCCTGGACTGAAACCAAGCATCCTAGGACCGGTTTCGGGGTTTCACCCCTCTTCAGCCAGGATAGCTTGATTCCAGTGGCATGGAGAGCACGGGACTCACGTCTGAGCATACCCTTCCCACTCGGGGTGACAAATGCAAAAACAACAGTTGATGGACAGAATGCAGAACAATGTCATACATTCACCCCAGTACAGAGATCTGGGCCTAAATCTATCGTTTTTTTGCTCACCATGCCATTCCAGTTTGAACCCAGCCATATGCAAATCAGTCTTGACCCTGTGCCTCATGGGAACAGTCCAGCCCGAACTGCCAAGCCAGGTCCTCCCTGGACTGAAACCAAGCATCCTAGGACCGGTTTCGGGGTTTCACCCCTCTTCAGCCAGGATAGCTTGATTCCAGTGGCATGGAGAGCACGGGACTCACGTCTGAGCATACCCATCCCACTCGGGGTGACAAATGCAAAAACAACAGTTGATGGACAGAATGCAGAACAATGTCATACATTCACTCCAGTACAGAGATCTGGGCCTAAATCCATCGTTTTTTTGCTCACCATGCCATTCCAGTTTGAACCCAGCCATATGCAAATCAGTCTTGACCCTGTGCCTCATGGGAACAGTCCAGCCCGAACTGCCAAGCCAGGTCCTCCCTGGACTGAAACCAAGCATCCTAGGACCGGTTTCGGGGTTTCACCCCTCTTCAGCCAGGATAGCTTGATTCCAGTGGCATGGAGAGCACGGGACTCACGTCTGAGCATACCCTTCCCACTCGGGGTGACAAATGCAAAAACAACAGTTGATGGACAGAATGCAGAACAATGTCATACATTCACCCCAGTACAGAGATCTGGGCCTAAATCCATCGTTTTTTTTGCTCACCATGCCATTCCAGTTTGAACCCAGCCATATGCAAATCAGTCTTGACCCTGTGCCTCATGGGAACAGTCCAGCCCGAACGTATTCCCAGACGTGGGACCCGTGCTCACTACGCCACTGGAGTCAAGCTATCCTGGCTGATGACAGCTGATAGCCAGAAACCGGTCCTAGGATGCTTGATTCCGGTCCAGGGAAGACATGGCTTGGCATTTCGGGCTGGACTGTTCCCATGAGGCACAGGGTCAAGACTGATTTGCATATGGCCATGTCTAAACTGGGGTGGCGTAGTGGGCAAAAGAACGATGGATTTAACCCAGATCTCTTGACTGGGGGAGAATGTCTGCATTGTCAGCATTCCGTCCATCATTTGTTTGTTGTAACGCTTTTCGCCCTAAGTGGGATGGGTATTCCCAGACGTGGGACCCGTGCTCACTATGCCACTGGAGTCAAGCTATCCTGGCTGATGACGGCTGATAGCCAGAAACCGGTCCTAGGATGCTTGATTCCGGTCCAGGGAAGACATGGCTTGGCAGTTCGGGCTGGACTGTTCCCATGAGGCACAGGGTCAAGACTGATTTGCATATGGCCATGTCTAAACTGGGGTGGCGTAGTGGGCAAAAGAACGATGGATTTAACCCAGATCTCTTGACTGGGGGAGAATGTCTGCATTGTCAGCATTCCGTCCATCATTTGTTTGTTGTAACGCTTTTCGCCCTAAGTGGGATGGGTATTCCCAGACGTGGGACCCGTGCTCACTACGCCACTGGAGTCAAGCTATCCTGGCTGATGACGGCTGATAGCCAGAAACCGGTCCTAGGATGCTTGATTCCGGTCCAGGGAAGACATGGCTTGGCAGTTCGGGCTGGACTGTTCCCATGAGGCACAGGGTCAAGACTGATTTGCATATGGCCATGTCTAAACTGGGGTGGCGTAGTGGGCAAAAGAACGATGGATTTAACCCAGATCTCTTGACTGGGGGAGAATGTCTGCATTGTCAGCATTCCGTCCATCATTTGTTTGTTGTAACGCTTTTCGCCCTAAGTGGGATGGGTATTCCCAGACGTGGGACCCGTGCTCACTACGCCACTGGAGTCAAGCTATCCTGGCTGATGACGGCTGATAGCCAGAAACCGGTCCTAGGATGCTTGATTCCGGTCCAGGGAAGACATGGCTTGGCAGTTCGGGCTGGACTGTTCCCATGAGGCACAGGGTCAAGACTGATTTGCATATGGCCATGTCTAAACTGGGGTGGCGTAGTGGGCAAAAGAACGATGGATTTAACCCAGATCTCTTGACTGGGGGAGAATGTCTGCATTGTCAGCATTCCGTCCATCATTTGTTTGTTGTAACGCTGAAAAAGAATTAGCCAATATTTATGCCAGACCATTGGCAACCAATTTATCCACTAAAATAGTGTCCAGTCGAGAAGCTGATCTAAATCTTGGTGAGTAGCTAGTAAATTGCAGGAGAGTGGAATGACCTATTTTCAAAGGGTCTGCTAATGGAAAATCTTTTATAAGGCTGCTTATTAATTTTGCGGTTTTCGGCTTTAGTTGGCACTTCGCCTTATTTGATGTATCAAGTGCCAGATTCTGATTAATATGCCTTCCATTCGTACTGCTAATTGATATATTTGGCCTAGTGCTGCAGTATCATCCTCAGAAGGACCATACTAATTCACCAGATTCAGGACTGCTTCCTGCAGCTTAACTTTCACCCAAAGCCATCTACCTTTTCCATCTCGTTGAACCTCGATAACCTGCCCGTCGAGGGTGTTCGCTAATAGAATCCCTACCACTCGGACAGCTAAATTAGCAGAGGAGAAATATGCCTGTGAATACATCCTGGGAAGTGCTATATTCGGGATATCAGTCCTAAGGTGTGTTTCTTGTAAAAACACAATCTCCGGAGAGAGGGAAGTAACCCAATTTAAAAGAGCAGCGCTTTTCCGCGGGTTAAGTAATCCATTGAAATTACATGTCACAATTTTTATATTCTGTATTTATTGGTTTCATTTTGTTTGGCCTGCTGTATTCTGTATTTCTGGTCCCATCTGTAGAGTAATTCCATAAAATAGTTTATATCTTTCCTGTTCATTTTTTACTATTGCAATACCCACCCCCACAAAAATCCCCCCCAAAACGCCACTACCCCTGACCCCTGAAACCCACCCCAGAAGAGTGGTCGTCCCCTCAGGCCCCGCAAATACATCTATCCCTCCCTATTTAACAATGGGGTGCCCTGTTTCTGTACCCTAGGTGATCTGCCCCCACACAGCAGCAAAGACCTAGCAAACATAGATCAAACATTTAGTAATTTCCACAGATTCATATCGCAGTAGTAATCTCTCTCAATAGCTCCTGGGCTTCCTCTAAACATGAAAGCATATGGAATTTTCCTTTAAACAACACCCTTGGCTTAGATTGCTGTGCAATGGATGCCTGAGCCCCTTGTTCTTTAAATAAATACAAAAGCTTCACATATGTAGTTACTGACACATGTACAACTGAGATATACATTCAATCACTAACACACCCATACGTACACTCACCCAACCATACAGTCCATCACCATGCACCCACTGAATCACCCACTCACACATCTAGTCACAGAGTCACACACACCCTACACTCAGGCACCCATACAGATCCTCAGACAACCAATAAATAAGCCATATAGACACTCATATAGCTATTCACAAAACCATGCAGCCACTTATACACCAACACACAGACACATACAGACATTCACACAGTTTAGTCACTAGTCTGCAGTAAGATACATTTAATGACTCACTTATAGAGTCAGTTAAGCACCTAGAAAATCATCCATTCACACACGTGTACACCCACTTCTTCTACAACAGGCCTTTCCCTATATATATTAAAGATAATAAAACTGTTCATAAACACATACTCAATGGATGATGTCATCAGTGATGTCATTTGACATGTCATCAGTGATGTCATCAGTGATGTCACTGACCATGTCATGAGTGATGTAATATGTGACGTCATCAGCAGTGCATTGTGGGGGCGCGAGTTATAGTTAGCTGAACTAACTATAACAGGGGAATTTCTAGGGTTTTGTACGAGGGAAATGTCCAGCTAACTATAACGCCCCTGAAACCTATGGTTTTTTCAGTGAATTTCCAAGGTTTTTTAAATGCTAATTCCTAACTATAACGTGCCTGAAACCTATGGTTTTTTCAGTGAATATATATATATATATATATATATATATTGCCACAATGTAGCCCACTTGTTCTTCGGTAGGGGCAGTGCATTTTTTTCGGCAAAGCCACGCCGATATCAATGAAACAGGTTTTTTGCCTGGCGGCAAAATTAATAAAAACGTACTCTCTCGTGTACAGAAATCAGGGCGGTTTTATTTCAGATGTTTTGCCATGCCCAACGCGTTTCGCCTTAACACAAGGCTTGTTCACGGGATAGTGTTGCATAGAAAAGAGACGTCTTTTATTTCTATTTGCACACAGTTACTTCCTGTTTGCTTTTAGTTCATTGTGGTTAGTGTGGTTTAACATCTATGAGAACTTGCAAGATGCAGGTTTCTAAGTGATATTTATGTGCTCAATTTTCTATGTGATTTTTTATTAAAACAGTTCCTTTTTGTCCATTTGCGGCCAACGATGTTTCATATCCGTTTATATGCCTCCTTTTTGATTTTCTGCTCTCTGGTGAGCATTTCTATTTTGGCAGCACTAGAACATTATTGATAATGGCTTGTTCTTCAGTTGCTCACATGTTTGTCAGTCACTTTATTTCTTTTCTTTTCAATCTCTCCTTTTGTTCTTAATTTACAACTCTCTGGTGAGTAGGTTTTGTGGAATTTCTTTTTATCTTTTCATTATCTTTTTGAATGGTTTTTAAAGGTGTACATAAAGTTCTTCATTTTGGTTGAGACCTCTGGGATCTAGGGTTCTAAACGCCACTATGTGTCTTGATTCTGTTGTCACAAGATTTTTCCGCGATCACCTCCCCTCTCTGATTGTGGGATTTGTTCCAAGGCCCAGTATTTTAAGGACTCCCACCTGCCATCATGATGTTTTTCCATATGCTTCGATATGGCATTTGAGCGGTCCTTGTGTTTAGTGGCTCGGATGTGTTCGAGAATTCTCTTCTTTACTTCGAAGATTGTGCTTCCGATATAGCGCAACTTGCACGGACACTCCACCATGTAAATTGTGCAATTACTTTTGCAGGTAAGATGTTGCCTGATTTTCCATTTGGTGCCCTTTTAGATGTTGATTTCTCGCTTGTGTATTGCGATTTTGCATACCTTGCATTGTTTGCATGACCAGAAGCCTTCTCTTTGTAGCCATGTTGTTATTGGTGCTTCCTGGAAATGGCTGTGTACGATTTTATCTCCAATATTTTTTGCTCTGCGATACGTCACATTAGGATAATCACCAATAATTTTTATTAGTGTTGGATCCAATTGTAAAATCCCCCAATGTTTTTTGATGATTTTGAACAGACTTTTGTTTTCTGCACTGAAGGTTGTTATCAGTCTTATTGTGGATGATTTGTCTGATTCGTTTTTGGTGTTTTATTGAGTATATCCACTCGTTGTTGATTTGATACTCTTTGCAAACTTTTTCAATTACTTTATTGGGGTATTTACGTTTGTGAAATCTGTTGCTTTCTTGTATGCTGTGTTTAGTGAATTCTGTGTCAGCAGAGCAATTCCTCCTGAGTCTTAAGAACTCCCCATATGGGATGCTCCATTTCAGTGATTCATTATGGAAGCTTTCCCCATGTATTATCGCATTAGTTGCTGCCTTTTTGCGACGAAGTGTTGTATGGAAGGAGTTATTTTCAATGTAGATATCTGTATCTAGGAAAGTTACTTTTTTCTCACTGATTTCAAAAGTAAATTTCAATTTTGATGCATTGTTGTTTAATTTATCAAAATATATTTTGAATTCTGATTCAGTGCCGTCCCAAATAATCAGGAGGTCGTTTATGAAGCATAGCCATAAAATGGTCTTTTCCAGGAATTCATCATTTTCTGGGGCCCATGCCAGAATTTGATCGAACCATCCCATTGTTGGATTGGCATAATTGGGGGAGAAGGAAAAGCCCATGGCACATCCTTTAATCTGTTTAAAGATTTGATTTTTAAACAAAAAGATGTTGTTGTCCAGGCATAACGGGATCATTTCACTTAGCATAGCATTTTGCCGATGATATTGAATATTTCTTATGCATAAGAAATATTTACATGCCTGCGTCCCAATGGAGTGTTCAATGTTCGTGTATAACACAATCACATCCATGGTCACAAGTTTGTAGGTCGATTGCCATGTGATTCCTTCTAATTTCTGTAAAAGATCAGTGGTGTCTCGCAAGTAGGAGCTTAAATCTTTAACAAGTGGTGCCAAGAAGTGGTCAATGTAGTTTGAGATGGGTTCCAATAGTGAGTTATTTGCAGAGACGATTGGTCTCCCCGGGGGGTTTTCCCTGCTCTTATGAATTTTGGGCAAATAATAGAATGTTGCCATAGTCGGATGATTGTTGCTGAGAAATTTTTGTTCTTCCTCATCTATTAGTCCTTTTTCAAGCCTTTTTTGCAAGAATAAAGTCAATTTATTTTGAATTTCTTTTGTCAGATCAGATGTTAGTTTATTGCAACATTCCAAATCCATCAGTTGTCTATTGGCTTCAGTAATGTAGTCTCTTTTGTCAAGGATAATGATGTTTCCGCCTTTATCGGCGGGTTTTATTTAGATCTTCTTATCTTGTAATGTCTTTAATGCTGCTCTTTGCTGTTTTGATAAGTTGTCCTTGCAGTTCGTATTTTTGATTTAATAGAGGTCTTCCAATATTGCCTCATGAAAGAGATCTACTTTGTTGCCAGGTGATAGGTTTGGATAATATTTTGATTTTGATTTAAGTCCACTTTCACCTGCTCCTCCTGGTAGCTGTGAATCCTCTAGTTCGATTAGTGTAGTGCCTCTGTCTCTTGAGATGTTGTTACTGCACCCATTGTCAATAACGTTTCCAAACCTTGAACATCTTCAGCCAAAAGAATACTAGTTGGCAATGTTGATTTGGCATGCTGTTTTATAGTTATCTTCTCTGCATGAATTTTCGCCAATGTGATCTTTCTTGTATAGATGAGGGGTAAATCTGTGTCCCCACATCTCCACAAGTACTTTAGGGTCAGGGCCTCCTTACCATGTACCCATATGACTTAAAAAAAACAAAAAAAAAAAACAATATATATATATATATATATATAGATATATATTTTACCTACTGGCAGTCGCCAGTAGGTAGTTATAGTTAGGACCTAATTTCCAGAGGAAAAGCGTTTATTGTTCTCCCAATAACTTTGGCGCGTGTTGATGAAATTTTGCCAAATTTTCAAAACTTATGGCCAGCTCCGGTCAGCGCCTATCTTGAAAGTTTCGGGAATGCATGGGCCAAGAAAAAAGGTGGGTCCCAAAACATGTTTTCTCCATGTTAATTCCCATAGGAAACTTTAGAAACGGCTACAGCCCGAATTGCTCAACGGAATTACACCAAATTTGGCAAAAAGGTAGCTCTTGGTTCAGAAAGAGACCTTTTTTAAATGGTGTAAATCCGTTCAGTAGTTGTTGAGAAAATCAAAAAGTAAAGGTTTTGATATTTAGAGGCGCGGTGGATTCGCGCACCCTCATGACCACGAGCTGCATTCTAATTGGATGTCAACACTCCAAACCAGGAAGTGTTGGCAGCCATCTTGTGCATCGGTAACTGAGGCACAAGAAAACAGAAAAATAAACTGTTTTTTAAATCAGCCGAATTCACGCTGGGTGCGCGAATTCGGCCGAGAAAATAAAAAAAAATTGCAGTGCAATCTCCCACGCCAGGTCCTGGGGGCATGCTGAAATAAAATTGCGGGGGACCACCACCCCACGGGCTTGTTTTTTTAATGTTTGGGGGGCCTCCAAGGCCCTTCCAAGCCCCGGGGACAGCTACCCCCTGGGGTTTCATTAATTATTCGTGGGGGCACACAGCCCCCTCGCAGCCCCGGGAACCGCCACCCCCCGGGGCTTTAAAAAAAAAATATATATATATACCTGTGTGGGAGGTTCGAGCGCCCCCACATGCCCCGGGGACCGCCACCTCCCAGAGGAACTATTATGCAAATTTGGGGGTCCATTACGGACCCCCGAGCCCCGGGGACCACCACCTCCCCGGTGCTGTGCATTGGTTGGGATGGGGGCCTCGCGGCCCCCCTCCTGGAGCCCTTCATGGCCCTGGGGACTGCCATCCCCCAGGGCCGGCTCCTGCAGCCTCCTGGGGTGCCCACACCTGGGACACTGCTGTTTGCTATGGCAGGGCGGGAGCCTCGCGGCTCCCGCCCTGTCATACCAAACTGTGGTTTGGATTTTGGAAGAGAGAGCAAGAAACCTGCTCTCTCTTCCAAAATCCAAACCAGATTGCTTTTCCACACGGGAATCTGCATGTTAGCAGTGCAATAATGTGGTTATTTTTTAAGAAGGGGGGCTGTGTAGCCCCCCTTCTTTTTCTAATATTTTGGCCCTGGGGACCCCATCCCCCAGGGCCTGCCCCCAATATTTTAATATTAAAAACATGAGGCCATAATCTGCCCTGGGGAACCCATCCCCAGGGACATGGGCCTTTTTAAAAAAAAATATTTGGAGGGGGGCTGCCTTGCCCCCCTCCTGTGGCCACTTATGGCCTAGGGACCCCCTCACCCGGGGCCGGCCCTTTTTTATTTAAAAAAAAGGAAAAAACATTTCATTTTGGTGAGTGGGTCCGCGTGGCCCCCCTCCCGGGCCACTAATAGCCCCGGGGACACCATCCCCCAGGGCTGGCCCACTCCGTTGGGGACCGTGGGTGTCCCCAATCCCCCCACGGTCCCCGCCGACTCCCCGCATCCTGCAGGAGCCGGCATTGCTTTTCCACATGGGGAGCAGCTAACAGCCCTGGGAGTGGCATTCCCCAGGGCTGGGGGCCCCTCTGGGCCCCCCTTTACATAAACTCCATTGCCCCCGGAATTTGGTCCCCCAGGGGGCTGCAGCTTCTGATGCGACATAGCAGTGCGGTAAAAACGGACTGAGCAAGTTACACCCTAAGGCCCACTGGAGGGTTTGAACATTTTAATTATTTGTCTGCAGCCACGCAAAACCTACTGAAAGGCTGAATTGTCACCAAGGTAAACTACGAGTACCAGAATCCCTTGTGTAAATACTCACCTGTTCCCACTGGAGGGTAATAAATTTGTTAATGACAGTGAACCTTGAATGTTTTCTTGCGAAGCTGCAGTCAGCCTTTGACAAAGGAGCTGGGGGCTCTGAAATGCGTTAAGTGGAAAATAAACTCAGCATGAAATTTGCTGGTTCCCCTGGTGGTAAAAATTCGGATGAACTGCCGCCGTGTAGTGCTCCCTTATGCACAAGACAAACTTGAACTCATTTATATATGTGTATATTACCTACTGGCGGTCGCCAGTAGGTAGTTATAGTTAGGACCACGTTTCCATAGGAAATCCGCAACATTCTATTTTGAATAACTTTGGCGCCGGTGGACGAATCCTCGCAAATTTTTCAAAATAGGTGGGGCGCTACGCTCCGCTCCTTCCTTGAAAGTCTCGGGGGGATTCGTCAAGCGGGGGCTGAGATAAAAGGGGGGTCCCAAAACGCGTTTTTCCCATGCATTTTTCCATAGGACCTTTAGACAGGGCTACAGCCCGAACGGCTGAACAGAATTACTTGAAATTTGGCAGAGAGGTAGTCCCTAGGTCAAGGAAGTGCCTTTTGTAGGTTTGGTGTAAATCTGTTCAGTAGAATCTGAGAAAATAGCCTTTTAATCAATATATATATCTGTGGCAGCTTACCGTGCGCTTACGGTGCGCTTACCGTACGCGTACGGTGGCGTGCGCGAGCGCGATTCTGATTGGCCCTTAGATCTTAGTAAACATTCGAATCGGTCGAAACCAGGAAGCGACGGCCGCCATTTCGTGTTTTTCACTCAGAAAAAAAAGAGTGATATCTTGGAAAGGGGGCAAGGTGGAGAGTTACAGACCCCCTAACAGTTGTAAGGGGGTCAAAGAAGGACAGAAAAGTTCAAAGAAAACATTTTTTTTTTTTTTTTTTTAAATCGCGGGGTATGCGTACGGTAAGCTTACCGTACGCGTACGGTAGAAAAAAAAAATAAAAAGAGAAATAAAATTCAGATTTAAGTGTTTAGATATTAGGGGGCTCTAAAACGAGCCGTTGTGTTTATGAAGTGATTTTTTAGTGGTACCTACAAGTAAGTACCGATGCAGAGTCTAAGGTTCAAGAGGAAGACTCTGTTCCCTTCATCATTGAAGTGTACACCATCTCCTCTATAAATGTCTTGCATGTCGTAACGCAAGTTGTTGTGGTAAATGGAACCCATACCATAGTCACGAAGGAAAGCAGAAACAGATTTGTTGACGTGCTTTCTTGCTTTGTCAATCTGCGGAAAGAAATGATTGGACCAGTTCCATTTTTGCCTTTGGCATATGTTAGAAAACACAAAGGCAGTTTTAGGGAAAAGTGAAAACAGTTGTGCAAAGGTGTCCTTCATAAGCATTTCCAGACCTACCCCAGTCAAAGTGCCTAGGTCATTGCCACCACAGTGCACTATTATGAGGTCAGGGTGTTGGATTTGCATGAAGGATTTCACCAATGGCATCAATTGGTGCCACTTTAACCCTCTCTGACCAATCCATTTAATGTCTACATTTGGCAAAGCAAGGTCTCTCACCATACCTGTTTTCTCTGCATACTTTTCACTCCAGAAGACATAGCTGTGCCCTACAATCCACACTGTGAACATCTTCCAAGGAGATCTGGATGCACTCAGGAGGTGTAATTCAGTAGAATGGGAAAATGAAATGAAAGACAGTTTGGAAATGGAGGCACACATATTTTTTTCATAAAAAAAAGAACTGATTGGCTGTTTCATACCATTCTAGAATAAAAACTAGGCTGCATGTGTAAATTAATAGAAGCATGTTTTGTATTGGTACAGAAAAATGTGTTACCAAAGAACAGTACTTTGGATTTGCTGTTAGGTTTGAAAAGTCAAGCACTCTTGCTCTGTGGAATTGAAACATTGTTTGGCGAACTTCTGACCTAACTCCACACAGCAGTGTTCCATGAGCTGTTGCTATGGTAGCAGGCAGAAGTCAAGTTGGGGGAAGGGTACTAGGCAGAAGTCAAGTTGGGGGAAGGGTACTTTTGGAAAAGGGTTGGTTTTCAACCAATAGAAAGAGAATAGGAGAGAGGTGTAAAGAAAAGAGATCCTGGCTCTGATTATCTGCTGTTTGAGTGCCACATTTCTTTCACAGCTAACTAATTTTAAATGTGAGTTTAGAGTTTGAGAGGGGATGTATATGGTAAATTAAGAAATGAATAATAGAAATGGAATTCCTTTTGTTGAAGTTGTGTTTATCATTTTCTGTTTTGGGAGAAATTTAAATGTGAGGAACATGTAAAATAATATGGACTATGTTTTCACGATAAATTAAGGTGTACTGGTATAAAAAAAGAATAGTTTAAGGGTTTGAGGTTGGACTCAGTAATGCAAATACATTCAGCATCACTAAGGCTGGTTGCCCTTGCTGGAATGTAGGCAGTCACCCAGGTTACACATGGTGGTGGTCTGAAAAAGCAGTTTGGACATGTGCAATTAAAAAAATCTGAAAAGTGGATTCATAATGTGTCAGTAAAAGTGATTATCACTTGTCAAAAAAAAGAGCAGTAAGTGTGCTTTCAAATTGGCAAAGAAATTTCGTTTTGTGACTAATGTGAAAATATGACTCTGTGTGCATATAGGAATTACAGGCAGAGATTTATTGTGTACTGCTCTGGTGATTTCATTGTTGCATTAGTAGTAAAAAGGGGGAGTCATTTTTTGGTGCAGAAGCAGACTCTTAGCACACACCCAGCTGCTTTCCATGTGGAATCATGCACAGTATTTACAAGCGAGTGGGGTTTGAGGTTTCAGTCTGTAATGCAAATACATTCAGCATCACTAAGGCTGGTTGCCCTTGCTGGTATGTAGGCAGTCACCCATGATACACATGGTGGTGGTCTGAAAAAGCAGTTTGGACATGTGCTGTTTTCAGAATCTGAAAAGTGGATTCATAATGTATTTTTCTTTTCCAGAGGGGGAGAAAAAGGTGAATGCTCAATTGGTCACTTGCATACTTTGTGGTCTGGTCCACTTTATCTCTAAAAGATTTTTAAAAATTAGTTATTAATTTCTCAAGGATCTTGAGATGTGGTAATTGATTTTTAGTGTTTTTTTTAAAAAAAAAAAATATATGCTTACCGTACGCGTACGGTAAAAAAAAATAAAAAAAAAGTTTCAAAGAAAAAAAAAAAAAAAGTTGAGAGGTAAGGTTGGCTCCTATAAGACCCGTTGGGTTCATACAGGGATGGAGGAAAGAAAGAATGGGAGTATTATGAGCGTCTACAAACATGCTGGTCTATCTTATTGTTAATAAGGGGAAGACTGATCTCCCCAAAAACAATAAGACCACCACATCTTGTACACCTCATTTCAACCCTCCCAAATCGAGGGTTGATGTCCACAGGAAAAGAAGAAGGTGATGCTCCCACATCAGAGGAAAGGCTCAGCTGAGCTGCCGATGATGTACTCGGCTGAGCATCTGAGGCTGGGCTCTGGTGACTTACTGAAGGGTTTTCTTCAGCATGTCGAGCAAAGGTCCTTGGGTGTCTGTCCTGGAGGTGTCTCTTCATAGAGTGATTTCCAAAGGAGTATTTCCTCCTTGGATTTCCTCTTGATAAAACACGACCACAAAGTTTGCAAGTCACCAATGGAGCATTCACCTTTTTCTCCCCCTCTGGAAAAGTGAAATACTCCCATACAAAAGAAGTCTTTTGTTTCCTCCTTCTCTGGATCATGGTGGTGCTGCTGGCCTCACTCTCAGAAGAGGTCTGCTGTTCTGCCATTGTATCCCAATGTCAATCCAGCTCCTGCTCCTAGAGAATCACAAGCAGAAATGAGGGGAATGGGTGTGGTGTGGGAAGAATCTGGAACTGAAAGTAGTTTCAACCAATGAAAAGTGTTCTTTCAAGCAGTAATGAGGGGAATGGGTGTGGTGTGGGAAGTTTCTGGAAGTGAAAGTAATTTCAACCAATAAAAAGTGTTCTTTGTAAGTCACATGACCTGCCGTGCGCGCACGTGACGCTTACGGTGCGCTTACGCAGCGCGTATGTCACAATCGCGAATGCGCATTACACGCCCCTGCGTAACTGCGACGTTGCTTCCGGGTGTACGTGTACATCACGCACGTATTGCGTATCGCGCATGCGCATTACACGCCCCTGCGTACCCGCGACGTTGCTTCCGGGTGTACGCGTACGTCACTCACGTACGCGCACCGTACTTATGACGTACGAAGCGCGTACCGTCAGCTTACCGTACGCGCACGGAAAAAAATGCATAAATAAAAAAAAAAACCTTTCCATAATGCAGGATATAGTACATATATTATTTTATACAAAGGGTTACAAAAATGACAGAAAAAAAATTGCATTTAAAAAACCGTACAAATTCACTGAAAAAAACATGGGTATCACACACGTTATAGTTAGAAATTAGCATTTTAAAAACCTTGCAAATTCACTGAAAAAACCATGGGTTTCACACATGTTATAGTTAGGGATTAGCATTTAAAAAACCTTGCAAATTCACTGAAAAAACCATAGGTTTCACACACGTTATAGTTAGGAATTAGCATTTAAAAAACCTTAGAAATTCAATGAAAAAACCAAAGGTTTCACACATGTTATAGTTAGCTGGACATTTCACTCATAAAAAACCAATGAAATTTCCCCGTTATAGTTAGTTCAGCTAACTATAACTCGCGCGCCCGCAATGCACTACTGATGACGTCACATATTACATCACTCATGACATGGTCACTGACATCACTCATGACATCACTGATGACATCTCAAATGACATCACTGATGACATCACTGATGACATCATCCTTGTGAAATAGTAGCAGACCTCTTCTTCCCCTAATATAACCTTTAATACACACATTTAAAAAAATGAAACTAAAATGTTCGAAATAATGAACATATCAATATCAGTTACAACAACCTATTCAGTAATTCTAAGAACCACATACACATCCACTCATTCACCAACAGTCCTATACAGTCACTCATACATGTAGTCACTCATCATATGTATTCATACACCTATACATCCTGTTACACAACGCCACTCATCCATAGAGTTACTCACACACAAAGTCACTCATGCTAATAAAGAATCAAACATCCATTTACTTGCATATACAGTTATACACACACCACCACACCTACTTCTACAGAAACTTACACATACTTAGTCTTTTAAACAATCACTTATAGAAACACATACTTATTCATACAGGAACTCTTTCAATCTCTTACTCTCACATATACTCAGTTATATACACCAAAAGACACATATAACAGTTAAAAACATATGTAGTTACTCATGGAGACACTATTGAGACAGTCTTTCACTCACTAACACACCTTTACACATACTCATCCACCCATATAGTCATGCACACATGCTGTCTTCAACACATACAGTGAGTCACTCATTCATGCACCTATGCACTACGTAATACCCCCCACCGAACCATGCAGACACTCAGACTGATACTCAAAAAACCAACTAATAACCTATATTGACTCCCATGTAGCTACTCACCAACCCATGCAGCCACTTATACACAAAGTGAGAGACTGATACAGATATTTACATATTTAAACATTACTCACTAAGCCATGTATTCACTATGATACATTTTAACAATCAGTTACACAATACATTTTTCAAAAAAAATCATCCATTTAGACACTTATATACCCATTTAATCTTCCATCGAGCTTGTGATATACTTATATAAAACCTATTTAATTTTTAGAAAAACACACATTAACTGGATGATGTCATCAGTGATGTCATCAGTGATGTCATTTGAGATGTCATCAGTGATGTCATGAGTGATGTCAGTGACCATGTCATGAGTGATGTAATATGTGACGTCATCAGTAGTGCATTGCGGGCGCGCGAGTTATAGTTAGCTGAACTAACTATAACGGGGAAATTTCATTGGGTTTTTACGAGTGAAATGTCCAGCTAACTATAACATGTGTGAAACCTTTGGTTTTTTCATTGAATTTCTAAGGTTTTTTAAATGCTAATTCCTAACTATAACGTGTGTGAAACCTATTGTTTTTTCAGTGAATATATATATATATATATATATATATATATATCCAGATGTTTATATTTATATATCCACTCATTCTTCAATGCAAATTGCTATATATATATAATACATATTTAAATAACGAACCAAACCACATTCACTGGATGATGTCATCAGTGATGTCATTTGAGATGTCAGCAGTGATGTCACTGACCATGTCATGAATGATGTAATATGTGACATCATCAGCAGTGGATTGCGGGCGCGCGAGATGTAGTTAGTACAACTAACTATATCGGAGGAATTTCAATGGTTTTGTTCGAGTGAAATGTACAGCTAACTATAACACCCCTAAAACCTATTTTTTTTAGTGAAATTCTAAGGTTCTTTTAAATGCTAATTCCTAAATATATCAGGCCTGAAACCTATGGTTTTTTCAGTGAATTTCATAGGTTTTGTAAAAGACAATTTTTAATGTATTAATTGTTATACTGAATTTTTTTATACTGATTTTCTACATTTTTTAAACTATTTATTTTTAGATATTTTTTTTAATTACATTATAATTACATTATACAATACAATACAAAATATACTTTCTCAGAATGAATTACTTTAGCTTAAATACTTTGCAAGTAGGCAATAGACTTTTAAGTACAGTAGTTACTGTTGTTGCAATGGGCAACACAATTTCAAACACAATGCAACATTGAGCTCAATGTGAATTTCTAGTCAAATGCAATTAGTTACTTTATGGATTACTTTTCTAACCACAGGACTGGATCCTAGATTCAGTCCTTGGACATCTCCTGTAAACAGTTGAGTAAAAGCGTTTTGGTTACAGTAGTGATTTTTAAGGAATATTATTGTATTTTAAAAGTTGATACTTAAAAATTTTTTCACATAGAATCACCAATGTTATCCTATGGCAGAAAATTCACTTAGCAGGTAAGTAGTGTTATCGTTACTTTTTCTTACTCAGTGGTGGATCCTGGATCCATCACTGGTGAACCTCCTGTAAACAGTTGAAAGAATGTGTTTAAGTCATACAGACAATTTTTTAGGAATATTTTTAGTTTGTGAAAATAGACAGAAACTTTTCTGCTGAAAATCACACAATGGATTCCTATGGTAGGAAATACAAGTTACTGGTAAGTACGCTTAGAATTACTTTTCAGGGTCAGTGCTGGGCTAAAAGATGCAGCCGTGGGTTCTCTCCTGATAACAGGTGAGTAAATCTGAATTTGTAGTTTGGCTGATTTTAGAGGAATATTTGTACGTTTCAAAAAATGACAGAAACTTTTCTGGTGAAAACCACACAATGGATTCCTATGACAGGAAATACAAGTTACTGGTAAGTACGCTTAGAATTACTTTTCAGGGTCAGTGCTGAGCTAAGAGATGCAGCACTGGGTTCTCTCCTGATAACAGGTGAGTAAATCGTAAATCGTTAATTCGTAGTTCGGCTGATTTTAGAGGAATATTTGTACAATGGTGAAGGAAGGGGGCGGGGCCTGAGGTGACGTGTGAAAACACACCCTGTGGCGTGTTTTAAGTTGGGGAATTAATTCCTCTTCAATCCTGCGGTCCCCTGGAGGCCAACTAGCCCACCAGGTACCTCCAGTATGCACTTGGGAGCTGCGTTGCAGAGAGGTGTTCAGAGGCCACGCCCCTGTTTACAACACTTTGCAACGCAGCTCCGTGGAGCTTACTGGAGGTACCTGGTTGGCTAGTTGGCCCCTAGGGGACCTCTGGATTGAAGAGGAATTAATTCCCCAACTAAAAATGCACCACACTCTGATTCAGAGTGCTGGCAGCCAATTAAAATTCAGCTCATGATCGGGAGGGTGCGTGGATCCTCCGAGGCCATAGATATATATGTACTTTTAACTCTAATTTTCTCAGGAACTACTGAACGGATTTACACCATTTAATTAAAAGACACAAGTCTGAACTGAGGACTACCTCTTTGCCAAATTTGGTGTAATTCCGTTCAGCAGTTCGGGCTGTAGCTGCGGCTAAATGTCCTAAGGGAAAATCCATGGGGAAAACGCGTTTTGGGACCCCCCTTTTTTCTCGGCCCCCGCTTGATGAATAACCGTGAAACTTCCAGGATAGGGGCAGACCGGAGCTGGCCAAAAGTTTGGAAAATTTCTCGAAGATTCGTCAATCAGCGCCAAAGTTATTCCAAATAGAATGTTGCGGATTTCCTATGGAAAATAGGTCCTAACTATATCTACCTACTGGCGACCTCCAGTAGGTAATATATATATGTTATTGTCAGTTACGCGTTTCGACTGCCACGCAGTCTTGCTCACAGGTTTCTTTCTACAAGGACCTTTTTGGGTTATAAAATAACTGTTAAAATAAAATATATTACTGTGGACCTGGGTCCAGAAGTACTGTTATTTGATTTGCAAAAGAGGGCATAGACATTTTGCTAATACAATGATTTTTTTAAATTGACCTATGCACTAATACGTTTGTTCACAAAATACTAGCTCAAAGTGGATCACAATCCTAACTTTTTCATCAATATTCATGAGGTAGGTTGCAAATTTCAACATACTATGATTGCCAGCCATCACCTAGATAATGACCTGTTGTGAGCAGTAGACCACCATGTCTATTATTCATTCGGCAAAGGTCAGACCCTACACCCAAACTCACCAGTGGGCCACTAATGTACAATGGGTGTTGGCTACAGGGCCTGACCTGCCGCAGGCCCAACCCTCACTGCTCAGAGTATTCAACCATGTGCAACAGGTGTTGGGTGCAGGACATGGCCTGGAGTTAGGCCCTGCAGCCAACCACCACTGGATGGCCTACAACCACCACTGCACAAGGTCATTTGCCATGAGCAGCGCAGCTTGGCCAGAAGATATTGCAAGGTGCTAGGTCCTGTGCCCAATCAGCCACAGGGCCTTTACCCCATCCACTGAGGTGTTGGCTGCAGGGCATGGCCTGCGATCAGAACCTGCATCCAACCCTCTGTGAAAATCTGTTGTGAGCAGTTGGCATTGGCCATCCATGCATATATTTTGGGCACTATAGTAGTCGTGTGGTACTGGTGATAAAAATAACTTTTTAAATGTAAAACACTGGGAGACTCCATATTGACCTACTCCCCCTAACAGGGTACTGGGGATTAGTGTGTGCGGACTCTGCCACATTATATGCATTTTGTTTTCTTTTTCAGGACTATGGGACAGTGTCCCTGAGTCCTGTAATGGCAGCAGCGCGTGTCATGAAGTTGTGGCCAGCCAATAAGAACTCGATGGTACTGCAGTTCTTTCTTGGGAGCTGTGGTACCTAATTGGAAAATGAGAGAAAAAGTTCCCTCAACTAATCCAAGGGCCCCACTTTTCTTGTTTTCCTTTTTTTTCTTACATTTTAGATTAGATAAAATGTCCAATGGGAATTAACATGGAAACAAACGTTTTAGAATTCCACTTTTTCTTGGTGTCTCCTTAATGGATTGGCGCAAGGCTTTCCATAAAAGAGCCAAAGTGGATGAACTGCTTTTTTTTGAAACTTTTGTACAAACTTTTTAAATTGTGGCAAAGTTATTAAAGAAACTAAATATTTAGTCCTAAGGAAACTCTCATTTAACAATGACTCATATATATTGTTAAGTATTAGTATCTTTAATTTTTTTTTTTTTAAAAATTATTTCCCAATTCAGGTAGCATATGAGATAAATAAAATGACATACAAAACAGGTATCAGTGCATTACAGTACATCAAGGAAGGACTAGCTTTTTAAAAAATTCAGGTAGTTAAAAATCAACATTGATAGCAGCAAGGATAATTTTAACAGCAAAAAAGAGAAAGTGCAGAGTGCAAAAGTGATAAATTTCCATCCTATCGCATACCTCATATGAGTGTGGCCTAAGAATGAGAAATAACTTTCTTTAATCTTTCATATAATCCATCACGATACCCCATATTTCTAAGCCCCATTTTTTCTTCTGCACACCTTTCAGAGCATATAAACTATGTTCCAATTGAAATATACAAAAAAATCTAGCGCTCCATTGTTCAAATGTCGGGGCCTCTTTTTGCAACCACATGAATGCGATACATAGTATAGCAATCGTTGTTGTTAAAAAGATTAAATACCGTATTTTATATCTTGCCATTGCACTTGTAACTCCAGAATGCATCCCTAATAAAATGTCACTCATTGAGAGTTTAACATGAATCTTCGAAATTTCATAAAGAAACCTTTCAATATATAAGAAGAGGTTAGTTAATTCTTTACATGAATAAAAAATATGGACAATATCAGCATCTTCACTACAACATCGAAAACATTTTCCATCGTTTCCAGCTCCCCATTTAGCCATTTTAGCCGGTGTGTGATATAAATTAAACATTGTCTTAAATATTTTGCTTTCAGGTTAGCAGACAGAAACACTTTAGCGGCCACCTCAATACAATCTTCCAGATTGATATCTATAGTCCCCAACCAATTATTCCATTTCTGATTATGTTTTTCTAGATCATTCGGCTGTAGGAGTTGTAATAAACTATAAATAGTCCAGATACGTCCATTCTTCCTAATTGCTTCTACCAAGGGGTTGGATTCGAATTCCCACCTCTGTTTCAAGAGAAAGTCACGTAATTGTAAATATTTAAAGAATTCCTTACTAGCCAATCCATGTTTTTCCGCTAGTACCGAGAATGATGACATAACGCCACGCACATATAAATCCCCAATAAATACTATTCCTTTCCTGCGCCAGCTATCTACCACCCTGTCCCAAAATATCACTGGGAGTAGTGCAGTTGCTGCCGTTGGTGTATAACATGTAATTCTCCCAAGTCTATGAGATTTCCTTACTACTCTCCAGATCTTATAAGCGGCATTTAATACCTTAAATTTGGTTCTTTTGTAATAATTAAGATCAAATGACAAAAAAAGGCGATTTTTAACCTCAAAACCAAGCAAAATTTGATAGATGGATGGAAATTCCACTTTGTTCATAACCTCCTCTCCAGATAAAAGTATTCTCATATTTTGCAGCATACAAGCATAATAATACAGGGTAAAATCTGGAACAGCCCATCCACCTTTCTCTCGTGGGAGCGTCATGTATCGCATGGCTCTACGAGGTTTCCTTTGTGCCCATATAAATCATGCACATACTGACTGTAGCTTTTGTAGTTGCACCCGGGTTACTTCCAGTGGTACAGATCAAAAAAATATAACACTTTTGGCAAGATTACCATTTTTATGATATTGCAACGGCCCACCAAAGACAAATGCAGACACTCATAGCGATCTAACTGTTCTTTAATAACGCTGGTGATGCCAGCCCAATTAGTATCCACTAATGGTTTTAAACAAGTGCGAAGCTTTATCCCTAGATAATTAACTTCCGTCATGATTCTTGAATCCATGTTATCTGGAAGATTAAGGCTCAAGATCTGCATTTTGGCTAGATTTAATTTATACCCTGAAACTATTCCATAACTTGTTGCCAGGCGTTCTATCTCACGCATAGCTACCAGTGGGTTAGATGTTACAAACGCAATGTCATCTGCGTAGGCTAAAACCTGACAGCGTTCTTGCCCACATACCATAGGGTCTATCCCGGGGGTATCTTCTAACATATTCAAAATCGGATTTATATATAGTGCAAACAGCAGTGGTGAGCAGGGACACCCCTGCCTGGTGCCTCTGGCAATAGAGATCGGCTTTGATTCAGAGCCTGCTATACATACTTTAGCTGTGGGAGATTAATACGAAACCTGAATTGCTTTAATAAAGCCCGGATTGAAGCCTAGATTGAAAAGAACAGCCCAAAGAAAGTCCCATCCCACCCGATCGAAAGCCTTCTCAGCATCTAACAGGATAAGGCCAAATTTAGAGTGTTTTGCGTTGGCCGAATCAATCATTGTGACTACCCTGTTTATATGATTAGTAGTACCTCGGCCGGGTATAAACCTGTGTTGCCTGGTCGATACCAGCGATAAAATAACTTTCGACAGCCGGTTGGCCAAAATCTTGGCATATACTTTGCCATCGGCATTTAACAGTGAGATCGGCCTGTAAGATCCCGGAAGATTGGAGGGCTTATCTTTCTTTCTAAAAACAATTATATTTGCTTCTTTCCAGGATAGGGGTGGTGCCCCCTGTTGAGCACAAAGCATTGTGTCCAGTAGATCCCTTTTCATTTCATTAAAGAAGGTTTTATAAAACTCCAGGGGCAGTCTATCCGGCCCAGCAGCTTTACCACTGGGGAGACTATTGACTGCAATTTCTAACTCTTCCATAGTTATATGTCTATCCAAAGCCGAGGCCATTTGCATATCAAGTTTAGCGGTGCAGTATTCTTGTAATAATGCTTCCCCTCTGGGCCTATCAGTAGTCTCAGCTGAGTAAAGTTTGCTAAAAAAATTATGAAATACCATGAGGATTTCTGTGGGAGTTTCCCTTAAGATGCCTTGTTCATCGATAATGTGGTCTATCCGTTGTGCTCCTTCTTTGGCACACAATCTCTGCGCCAAACGGCGCACCACAGCCTCCCCATATTCATAGCTGTTCTCGCGATTTAGCCTATGTTTTACAGCAATATCCTTACTCCAGTGAAGATTCATTTTAGCTTTGCATCGAGCAACTTCCGTTTGCAAAGCAGTAATATCAGATCCAGCCCTAATCCCATGTGCTAATTTCTCCTCTGCCAAAACAAAGTTGACATATAACTCCTGCACTATTTGTTTAATCTGTTTTTGTTTATATAAACCTGCACTCACACATTCCCCCCGTATGCCCGCTTTCAGCGAATCCCAGACCATCCCAAAGGGAGCGGAGTTGCGATTAATGGACAAAAATTGTATGATCCATTCCTTCATATGTAATACAAATGCGTCATTTAGCAGAAGCTTTCTGTCAAAAGTGAAATTTCTAACTTTGACCAAAGTTCTCACTGCTGGGATATTTAATACTAACGGACCGTGGTCCGCTGAGATTCTTGGCGCTACATTCATTGAGGCCTGATTTAACAGTAAAGGGGGGAGAAAAAAATAATCTAATATAACCAATTTCTGATGGGGATGTGAAAAAAACGTATAGCCTGGTTCTGAATGGTGTAATACAGCCCACGCGTCCACAAGGCCATGGTCTAAAGTTAAATTGGATAGTGCTGGAGGCAAGATGGCGGCCGTAAGAACGGCTGTGTGAGTTCGCAGCTCCCAGGCTCCCAGAAGCGGAATGACGGCGGCGACTAGCTCACTTTAAGCACCAGGATATGCAGTGACTCACTGGCGGGGGTGCCGATATGCTCTGGCTTCTTGTGCGGTGGATTTCACTGCTGTTGGCGGCAAGGAGGCTCCGGACACAGGCTTGGTGTACAGGGTGGCCGCGACGCGTTAGCGGTGAGCCCGTAGCAGCGGCTCTGAAGATGCCGCAGAAGGCTGGGCGTGGTAGAGCCCGAGGAACAGCGGAGAGCGAGACAGCTGGTGGTGTAGGCGTCGGCAACATATCGCCGGGAGGAAATGCCAAGGGGAAGGCCATGACTCCAGGGGAGAGGAAGACTGAAGGGGGTAAGTGCTCCATCCCCACTGTCCCTACAATTTTCACCAGCAAACCCACGAAAAACGCTGTGCCACTACAAACTAGATGTAGAAAAAAGTAAAATAGCAGGCTCACAGCTTCTCTCTCAGGGGTTATTGAAGGGAGATTCATTTTTTGAAAAAATGACAGAACATGTGGTCGTGGGTAAGCTACAGACTGAACTAATAAATACAGACAAAACCAGCGCTAGAACTATTTTTGAAAGTGCAGCATTAGGAGCACCATTGACTGGCGGGAATGTGGTGATTAAAGTTGGTAGTGAAAAGAACAAAGGGGACGGAGCACTCGCTGATATAGTCAATGTAATGGGTCGCCAATCAAACACCAGACTACCTATTTAAAGTACCAGAGCCCAGGGGTCCTTTAAATTGTGATGGTGCGAAAGACATGGACTCTGGTGATTTTTTTTCTTTATCAGACTCGTCAGACGTTGCTGATGGGGAGTTTGAACTATCAGACAGTGAAAGCTTAGTGACGAAGACAAGCGATTACCTGGCTAGCGAGAGCCAAGGGGAAAAGTGGTGTGATGGGGTAGACAAGAGTCCCCAGACTGTACGTAAAAAGGATGGTTACTGGGGGTCAATCGCTCACGTTACTTCTGATGATGATGCAGAGAAATTACACTGGGACTATTCATTTACTTCGCAATTTGGCGCGGCAGGTGCCATGGCTGCGAGCCCTCTAGATGGTGCAGAAAGCGTTTCACTGGTGGATATATTCCAAAGTATAAGGGCTCATAGGGAAGAAACCAGGGCGGAAGGCCAAAGGGTGCAGGAGGCATGTCGCAAGCTACAGAACACTGTGAGGCGCATAGAAAAATCCTGCACGGAATTTACGGCTCGCTTTACGGAGGCTGAAGCAAGAATTTCTAGCCTGGAAGACGAGCTAGCTGCCCAGAAAATCACTACAGAGACCTTAAGCTCCGCGAAAGATGATACCCTGTGGAAACTAACCGACCTGGAAAATCGGCTGCACAGGAACAATCTATGCGTGATTGACATTCCGGAGGGGTCGGAAGGGACTGATGTGCGACAGTTTATTATAGATTTGTTTACAGAAGCCTTTCCCACCCTAACCCAATGGGACTGGAAAACAGAGATACAGCGAGCTCATAGATTCCCCTTTATCCAACAAACTAGACCTGGTCAGAATACCTCTCACCCCAGAGCTATTCTAATCTCTGTCAACAACTTTCTAGCGAGAGAGGCTTTATATGATCTAGCCCGCCCTGACCGAAAGAAGTCTGGTAAAGGTATTGAGTTTTTCGCTCGCCCTGATTACTGCCCGCTCACAGTTGAAACTAGATGGCAGTTACGACAGCTTGTTATACCTTTTCATAATAAAGGGGCCCAAGCATATCTATTAAATCCCACCAAACTGAAAGTAGTTAGTAAGGATCAAACACAGTTCTTCACTTCAGAAGCGGCGGCTAAAACATTTTTGCACTCTTTGTAAAGGTCATAAAGATAGGAATTCGCTGGCTCAATACTAGCGCTTTATGTAGGTTTTTGAGCTTTTTTTTCTTTCTCCCCTGCGTATCTGGTTTTGTGCTATATGGTGCTTATATACTGTTTACATTATTCTGTCTCTGGGGCCCGGCTGGGGTAGCTGGGGCTCGACGCATCCCTGGGACCATTGGTCCTAAAGCCTCAATGAGGGGGAAGGAGGGTTGGGTGGGAATGGGGTCTCGGCTGAGGCCTCATTGGGGATGGGGATGGGTGGGTGTCAAGGGATGGGGGTTGGGTGAGTGTGGGTGTGGGGGGATGGGAATGGGGTCTCGGCTGAGGCCTCATTGGGGCTGGGTGGGTGTCAAGGGAGGGGGGTTGGGAGGGTGTGGCTGTGGGGGCTTAAGGGTGAAAAATAAAAAAACAATTCATGGTAAACTTAAATTAGGACACAACTTAATGATGCTTAATAGGTTTAAGACAAGGAATAGCTATGGCAGGTAGTTTTAGGAAGCCAGGATTGCGGCTTTGCACGTTAAATGTATGTGGCCTTAATAATTATGGGAAGCGTCAGAGGGTAGCCGCTGAGATTAGAATGTTGCAACCTGATATATTATGTATTCAGGAAACCCACATTACCTGGGGCAAGAAACATGTGCTATCAGAGCTAGGACTGTCCCTTCTGGTTTGTACACAGCAATCTATTAAAAACAGGGGGGTGGCAATCTTGGTTAAGGGCACAATACAAGGCACTGGTAGAGCAATGCCCGATAAACAAGGGCGTTGGGGCATTGCCGGGGTCACAATAGACTCGAAGATTTTTACAATCTGTTCAATATATGGGTCCAACTTGGACGAGGTTGGAGTTTTGGAGGGGCTCAATGTTGAACTTGCCTCATGGCCAACTCCCTTGATACTCTGTGGGGATCTCAATATCCATCTGGAGCCACAAGGGTTACAAGCAGGGATAAACAACTACAAGGGAAGGAAGCCAAAAGTTTTTAAATCTTTAATTTGTAATAGCATTTTAAATTATTTTTAAATAAAATGCAACCAATCTATATGTAAAAAAGTATTTCCTTTGTGTAATTAGATATATAATAATATTTAAAGTACATTGAAATAAAAAATGAATGGTACTTTTAACTTTCTTTCATTTTAATACTTACAGAATATTTTATATATGGAATAGGGTTTCAACATTGTTTTTAGTTTTTATGAAACTAAGGGAAGAATGTGTTTAAAAAAGTGATGTGTTTTTTTGTGAGACGTCGGGTTGGTCTTGTGGGATAATAAGGGGCTCTGTAAGGTTCAGGGAAAGGTAAGGTTTTGCGGTAGTATTGTTTTTTCAAAGTTACATGTATGTCAAATTATATTAAATACAATTTTATAAGAAACAACGATAACTTTAAAATTAATAACTTTAATTACATTTTAAATATATATATAGATATTGTAATTCAAATATTTAGGTAGATGAAAAAATATTTTTTAAAGATTTATGTTGGAGGGGCTGCATGTTACTCATGTTGGTGTTTTTTTTACACTGACTGCTGTGGTATGAAACCCCATATTTCATAGGGAACTCTGATGTATGGGAAATGTTCACAGTTGCATGTGAAATACAGATTTCATCAACATAATAGCCATTAAACCTCTCTATAGAGATTTAGCATTGTTAGGGCTAGTAGGATTATGTGACTAGGCAAGCCAAATTATTCTACAAGCTTATCTAAATTATGTGGTAAAAGCTAAAATTGTGAATCCTATTAATCCACTTCAGGTATAAATAACATTTTTGTTGCAATCTGCAAATTTTATAAGTTATGTGCCAATTCACTGTTTTATTAACAAATTATTCAGTACACATAAACTAAACCTAAACTTTCTAATTCTAATCAATGACTATTGTAAGATGCACTCAGAAGCAAACAGCTTTTCAAGCTACCCATCCCCAAATAAACATGTAATGTAAAAAATACATAACTGCTACCATGTATAATATGGCCCTATATTGTCGCTTCGGGCTTGTCAGGACATTAATACATCACTTGTCCTTATAGTGTAAGATGCAACCAGAACCCCTGAATGGCAATATTGGACCATAAATCAATCTATCTATCTATCTATCTATCTATCTATCTATCTATCTATCTATCTATCTATCTATCTATCTATCTATCTATCTATCTATCTATCTATCTATCTATCTATCTATCTATCTATCTATCTATCTATCTATCTATCTATCTATCTATCTATCTATCTGTCTGTCTGTCTGTCTGTCTGTCTGTCTGTCTGTCTGTCTGTGATTTGGTGTACATCTGCTCAGTCGTTTGTGCAATTAAAGTTTCAAATGGTTAGATATCTGTTGCCTTGTGGAGTACCACAAGAAACAACAACAAAAAAATAAATCTGATTGGCGAGTCCTGGCGGATCGAAGGACCTGATTTTCAGCCACTTCATGTTGAAAATTTTTGCAGATGCCATTACAGGACTTGGGCATTTAGTTCCCAGTCCTGAAAGATTTTGCAAAAAATATTAGGGATTGGGGTAGAGACACACTGACCCCTGACCCTTGTGGGTCAAAGGATCAAAGTTTAAAAAACACAAATTTTGAAGTAGTCTCAGTCCTGCGGGACATGGAGAGACCCAAGAATTGTTTTTAAATACAGCACAGCCTTCCAGCTGTGCAAAGCGCTTTATGGGAGAGGAATCCCAAAGCACTATGAAGGCCCATTACATGGGCAACATCCACCAGAGACCTTAGCCCCATTAGAAGGTCAAACTCCTACTAAGTACATCCTTTGCCTTGAGCAGTGCTCTTCATGGGTAGCCAACTACCTTCTACCACCCAAGTCCGATTAGGTGGCCAAGCCCCTCCTATGCATAGCCTTCGCCATTTGCACATGTCTCCAAGGAGATCCTACTACTCATACACCCCCAGACCCTATCAGGTGGTGAAGGTTCTAATAGGTACAGTCTTTGTCTTGTGGATAGATTCACATAGAGCCCATAACCTCCACACACTCAAGCCCCCTTAGGAGGCCAAGTGTTGTGCAAAAGATTACACTTATTAGCTGCACAGCAGCTATTGAACAGTTACTCTAGATGTAGCTCTCTAAATACCTTTCAGTGCCAGAAGCATATAGTACACATCACACTCATTGGATCAGGTCATCAGTGATGTTATCATTCAACATGTCAGAAGTGATGTAATACGTGAGGTGGTGATAAGCAGTGCTCAATTTATGGTTAGCTCAGCAAACTAGCTGGTGCTTTCTGTAGCTTTTGGGTTTAAAATGGTATTTAACTGAACTTTCCATCTATTTATAACTTCACTTTAACCTTTGCTTTTTTCAGAAAAATAATATGTACGATAGAAATAAGATCACCTTACCAGCAATTTAAAGGAAGTCCTGGTATAAAACACTAAGTAGCTTATTTACAAGTCCCCTGAGCCATAAGAGCTTCACTTTTTGTGATGCTCTAATGGAATGGATTATAAAATCATATCTATGAGCCCACGCAAAACCACTATGTGTGGCTTTGAATGACCTTAGAGATATGGAATATGGCAATGCAACGCAAATTGCTGCACTGCTTTACTCTGCACTCAGGAGGCGTTTCATGGGTGTTGCAGTGGGTTTTCCCATGCAACATCCATGGAATTTGATGCTGCCCCAGGTTTACAAGAGCATGTAAACCTGGGGAAGCACCAAATCCTTTCACCTTCTGAAGTGAGGTGTAATGAAGAGAAATGTCTATATTTCTCCCGATTTTTTTCAATTTGTATGTGTGCTGCAAGTTGAAAACACCTCTTAGGAATGTTTCTGTGCAGAAAGGCCCCCTTCCTGCACAAAAACAATCCTGCCAACAACACAGGCAGCTTGCACCATGGTGCAAGTGTGCCTGCTTTGGCACTAGGCAGCTGAAACGGCACCAGTGCAGGGAGAAAAGGCAGGAATGCATCGTATTGCATAAATACTGTGCATTCCATTCCATTTCACTTTGGCGCAGGGCAGCACAGCAAGATTACTTGCTACTCTGCCCTATGCCAAATTTCCATAAATAAGGGCCTAAGATGTAAAGCAAAGGTACTCCCAATGTACTCTATGTGAGGTAATGTCTCCTATTGAAAGATTTGCTAAAGTAACATGATATTCCTTCTCCTGCAAGGGATCGAACTTGGAGGCGGTGAGTAGAGCATAGTGATGCTAAAGCAGACACCTCTGGTGGTGACTTTAGGAGACTCTTTGAAGAACTTGTAAGAATTATGAGAAAGAAAGAAAGAAAGGCCCACAATTGAGGTAGTTAGCATGAGTATTAATGTCATTGGAAATGGGAGCTGGAAAAACAGTGTGTTCTTCAAGTATACTTATTAGGTCACGTTCATCCTGACCAAATACATTGGGCATCATGTAAAAAAAAATGACGCAGCAAGGCAAGCCATTTTGCTGTGCCTAGCTGCATAGTTTTAAAAGCACAGGGATGCCTCGTATTAACAACAATGCAACGTACCCATGTGGTTTCCCCTGTGCTGGCACACACTTGGTTGCCATGCACCAGCACAGGCACCCTTGCATCATGTTACCCTGCATTACGAGGATGATCATTTTTGTGCAGGAAAGGGCATCTTTCTACAAAAAACAATCATGCACGCATAGAAAGAGGAAAAAAACAGGTGTAATAAATGTATTTCTCTGCAGATTAATGCGTAAAAGGGGCCCATATTTACATGACCATGAAAACTCATCCAGGGTTACTTTACATGGCCTTGTAAATATGGGCAGGCACACTACGCCGCCGGTGCATCAAAAAGGTGACACACCGGCTGGGCAATGGCCTTGTAAATGAGGCCCTCAGTATTTATGATAATAAAAACTTAGCTAGCTTTCGCACCAAGAATTTTCAATTCTATTAAGGACACGGAGGCGAGGATTATGCTTCTCTTTCTATTTTATTGCCACTCACAGCAGCCAATCACATCGGAGGACCGCTAACAGGCAGATAGACATAACAGCATAGCTAACTTACACGATAGTTGTTTCTGTGTCAACATGTTATTATGAGGCCATATGTCAAATAAGGACAACTAAAGAAAGATCCCACAGAGAGGAATACTTTGGTTTAGGTGGATTCGCTACCTTAATACCTTTTAATAATTTACAAATTACCAGATGCATACTGTTAGAACCGGCGGTCTCTAGTTGGCAGAGGTATACACTTCTGACAAATAGGGACCTACCAACTCTAGTCAGGGAAAGGGGATTACACACTCAGATAACCCCTGCTACCCCCTTGGTAGCTTGGCAGAGCAGACAGGCTTATCTCAGAGGCAGTGTGTTAAGCATTTATGACCACATACAGTAATAAAGTGAATACACTACAGATGGACACGACACCGAAGTTATTATAAAAAATAGTATTTTTATGTAAGGCTTAGCACAAGACCAAATAACGACAAAAATATACCACAGTCTTAATAAATACTCTTTGGAAGGAAAAATAATAGTTCAAGTAAGGTTTCTTCTTGGCAAATAGTTCTTTAGCAAAGTATTCTTCTGAGCACAGTTCTTTGGCAACAATGTAACCCCCACAGGAGTCACACGACGGCGAGTCGGCGTTGACCGCGAGGAGCGCTACGGCGAGCCTGGAGTCGCAACAGACCCCACAAGTACAGTACCTTGAGAAACGAAGAAAACGAGGATCCACGGCGTTGAGATGTCGGCGTCGAGGTCGGCGTCGATCGTGCCTCGGAGTCGGGTCAATCCGCAGCGGTGTCGAGGGATGTCGGGCCGGAGCAGCGCTCACGGCGTCGAGAAGGGCGTCGAGTCGATGCGATCAGCAGCGGCGTCGGGACGGGGTCGCTTGGAGGTGGAGCCGATACTCACTCTTCACTGGCGTTGATACCGGCGTCGAGACGGGGTCACTTGGAGCCGGGGCCGATACCCACTGCTCACTGGCGTTGCTGCTGGCGTCGAGACTGCAGATTTTCCCTTGTGTACTGGAAACAACACTTTCCAGCAATTCAGCAATTCAGTAGATGGTGAAGTCCTTTGGCCCTGTGACTTCAACAGGAGACTGGCACTCTTCCAGTCCTTGGAGATTTCCTAGCAAGTGTTCAGAGAGTACACACCAAGTTCCTCTCTCCTTGTTCCTTGGCAAAAATAAAGAAGCAGCTTTCAGGTTCCTCCACAGCAAAACAGCACTCTGGCAGAAAGGGGAGGCAAGTCCTTAGATCAGCAGGCTTCTTGTCCTTGGTACAGGTTTCCTTGTCAGAAGTGATCTGAGTTCTTGGTTCAGGGGTCCTTCTCTTATACCCCTTTTTCCCTTTGTTCCCTTTGTCCAAGCAGGGAGATTCCCACCATCTCAGGTTTGTTGTGGGTGTTGCCAGGCAGAGGCACCTGGCCTATTCACTGAGCAGGGCAGAGTCCTCAGCCGCCCAGCAGGAGGCGGAGCCAGTATTGTCACTGGCAGGAGCAGGGCTATCAGTCGCCCAGCAGGAGGTGGAGCCAGTATTGTGTCAGGCAGGGCAGGCTACTCTTCCCTCACTCTATGTGTAAACGCCCCATTCACCCCACACTGACTCATTCAGACCTCTGGAGCCACCCAGCCCCTGACACACACACCAAACCAGCAGAGACCGGTAGATAGTCGGACAAGAAAATAGCCACTTTCTAAAAGTGCTATTTTCAAACATAGAATTTAAAAACCATCCATCCTAAAGGGTGTGTTATTAAATTCTGAGTTCAGGGATACTAAACTCGACTTGCTACCATGCTCCCTGAGTCAGATAGATTATAATGGAGTTAATAATCAGTCTGCCCAGTCTGGCCTATTGGAGGCAGGTAGCCCTTCAATAGTGAAAAACAAAAATGGCTGTAATTCACTATTAGGTCATGCCACACACATCAGGGCATGACCTACCTTTTACCAACAATGCACCCTGCCCTAAGGCCTACCATAGAGGTGTCTGAAATGTGGCAAAGTGAAGGTTTAGAGACTGGTAAGTAGGTTTCCTTACCAAGTCGACATGGCAGTCAGGGACTGCACGCAGGCGCTGCGGTGGCAGGCCTGAGACACATTTTACACGCTGCTTCTGTGGGTGGCACAACCAGTGCTGCAAGCCCACCAGCAGCAGTTAACTTACACGCCCTTGGCACACGCAGTGCACTAGACTAGGGTCTGAACAGTAAGTCAACCAAGCCAATCATGGTAACACCAATCAATGTAACAATTTAACATAGGGAGCACTTGCACTGTGGCACTGATCAGCAGTGGCACAGTGCCCAAAGCAATAATCCAGCAAAAACATCGTAAACAGAGGAGGCAAACAGAAAAAAATGGAGGAGAGACTCATGCCAATGGTGCCAGGTCTAACACATACCTACTGGCCTGCGGTCAATCTGGGAATGGCCTGCCGAAATGGCAGAACGAAAATAGTTAACCGAGCGGTACACCAAACCCTCTGCTGCTTTAGCAGACAGAAAATTTACAACATGGGGTAACTCAGCCCCCACGGGATCCACATGTTGTTCCACGCACCAACAAACCCAACCTTTCTAGGCTGAAGAATACCGCTTTCTGGTAGAGGGAGCCCAGGCTTGGTTGATGAAAGACGCAGCCGCATCCGAAAATCCCGGCATTTGCCATCTTTGCCTGAAAGTCTCCAGGCCATCAGAGACAATTGACCCGCTAACATCATTGGGTGCATTTCTCCATGAGGGCCCTGGAGCGTCGTCGAGGATGACGGAATCATCCTGGGGAAGTAGCAGCTCATCTCCAATAATACTGGGAACCAAGGCTGCGACTTCCACATGATGGTTACTAAAATCACTTCTGCCAGATCACGAGATACTTGGGAGGTCACCCTGGGAATCGATATGAATGGGGGAAATGCATAATTCAGGCTCTTAGACCAGTCCTGAGAAAACGCATCCATCGCGAGAGCTAACGGATCCAGTATCTAGCTGAAGAACTTCTCCAACTGTTGATTCAGTCTGGATGCAAATAGGTTGATCTAGCAACTGCCCCAGATTGCTTGCAACCATTGGACTATCTGGGGTTGGAGTTACCAATCACTGTGATCATTGAAATGCCGGGAATTCCAGTCCGCTACTATGTTCGACTACCCCGGTATATATTCGGCAATCACCGATATCTGATGATTTAGGCAGTAATGCCAGAAGTCCTTCGCTATTTCTGCAAGCAGAGAGGAACTCGTGCCACCCAATTTGTTGATGTACCTAACTGCTGAGATGTTGTCCATCCGGAGTAGGATGCAACATGAGGTACGACTGGGTAATAGAAGTCTGGATCGCGAAGGATCCTGCTAGGAGTTCCAGATAATTGATGTGAAGATCGAGTTCGCGTAGGGACCATCGCCCGCCTGTGGAGATATCTCCGCAACGCACACCCCAGCCCCAATGGCTGGCGTCGGATTCTATAATTACCTCTGGCTGAGAGCCAAAAATGGCTCTGCCTTTCCACGCCTACACATGACTTAACCACCACTGAATCTTTTCCCTTACTTCCTGAGAGAGAGGGGAACGACGTCTGTGTAAGAGAGACCCTTTTGGAGATGTCATATCTTTAACCTCTGAAGGGCCCGATAATGAAGAGGGCCCAGAAAGATTGCTTGTATTGAGGAAGCCAGAAGATCCACGATCCTGGCATTTACTCTGAGAGAGATAGTCTGTTTGGATAACAGTACGGAGAGCTCCTTCCAGATGAGTTTCAGTTTGGAGCTGGGAAGACTCAATTGTGTCATCCGAGAGTCTATGACAAACCCTAGCATGTCCACAGTTTGTGACGGGGCAAGAGCTGATTTGGGTTAGTTGATCACGAACTCCAGGTTCTGCAAAGCAGTTATGGTCAGTTGTAAATGCTGAACGGCCAGCGTTGGAGATTGCGCCATGATGAGTATGTTGTCTAGATACACTATCATGTGAATACCTTGCTCTCGCAGGTGAGCTATCACCGGTTTCATCACCTTGGTGAAGCACCAGGGTGCTGAGGAGAGCCCGAAAGGAAGGACCAAGTAATCGAACCACTGGTTCCGCCATTGGAATTGGAGGAAACGGCGGTGAGGAGGAAAGATGGGTATTGACAGATAGGCGTCCTTCAGGTCCAGCCGGACCATCTAGTCTCCTTCTTTGAGAAGATCCGCCAAAAGATGGATGCCCTCCATCTTGAAGTGCTGGTAGGTCATGAACTGATTGAACTCCTTCAAATTCAAAACTAACCTGTGGCTTCCGCCCTTCTTCTGAACTAAGAAAATATTGCTGCAAAAACTGCGAGGGCCCTCGTTGCAACGCGCTATTGCGTGTTTCCGCAGCAATTCGTCTAGCCTGGAATCGATAAAATCGCATTCTAGTTGGGAAAAAGAAAGCTGAATCTGGGGCTTGGAAGCCGCCTCGGTGTCCACCTCTGTGGAAATGCCTCTGGTTGAAGCGTTGTCTAGTTGGGTAGAACTTCTTGAGGAAAGTGAGCAGACTCGCGTTGATATCTGGGGTGTCTTCTTCCTTGTCCGGAATGTCCGGCCTGGAGCATTCTGAGCGTAATCTATTATGCACCTCTTTATCAAAACTCCGTCGGAGATTATCGTGCAGATATGCCGCAACTTCCGGTGCAGGAGTCCAGTCCGAAGACCTAGGATGGACTATGTCGGCAGGATTGAAGGTAAAGGGGGTAGACATAGTTTGGGATAAGTCTTGCTCCACGTGTTTTGTCTTTTTAGCTTTCTTCTTCGTGGGTGTCAGTCCCTGTGGTATCAGTGTCTGTGACTGGACGCTTAGTCTTACCAGGAGGGGGTAGTGTAGATAGAGCGCCCACATGTGGCCAAGATTTGGCCTGGGACCCACTGCCCCTGTTGTCCTTAGCCAGTTTGGCAGGGTCAGTAAAACCGTGACGTTTGGCAAAACGCTCCAACTTTTTGGTGATTGGTTTCAACGCAGCAGCCAATGCTTGCTGCACAGTCTCGACGGCCTTATTCACTGACTCCTGGACAGAAGCTTCCAGGGCCTCCACTATATTATCTTCCAAGGAAGGGGTAGACACTTCTTCCTCATATAAATTTTCATCCTCATAAGTGACCCAATCTTCCATTGTTAACCAAGTGTAGAAATATATTGGGCAGAAAAGAGGAGTAGCAGGGGGAGCCAACCCAGAACTTAAGAACAAATTAGAGTACCTAGCTCCTCAGCCAAGCTGTATAAAGTTCTTACAGCCCACAGGGCGTAGGGGGAGCCAAGAGACAAGAATTCCCAGCAGTTGTGCCCACTCCAAGGCCAAAACACTCTTGCAGCCAGTTCAGGCCTAAGCAGGGTCTCCCCACAACAACAAACTCCGAGTTCTGAACACCGGAGCAGTCTGGGGACGAATACCACATGCATAGCCCAATCCTACTAAAATATAGCCCAATTGGGCTACAAACGTCGAATCTAGACGATCTCATATGGTAGAACGCATCGGCAATTAGGGAAAGCCTGCCGCGTTATAATAGCAGTCAATTATCGCCGCCGGCAAAATAGCAATCAATCAAAGCAGACTGGATGACCCACTCCTTCGCCGTCACTGGTGTGTGCACGGGAGCTCAGAGGGGTGCAAAGTACAGTAGCACGAGGCTCGCGCAGAGAACACCAAGCGCACGTCGCGCTACAATAAAGATCGGGCACAAGTGAATGCAAAATATACAGAGAAACACCTACAAGTGGAGATATACACAATCCAATATACCAGTGAGAATATACACGGTAGCGCGATACACGCGCAAACATTAGCAATGCCTCATTAACATATTGCAATGTTAGCGCGTACATCCAATACTATTTTAAAGGCATAAACATGAATATAAACATAGAGCACTTAACTTCCTGCTTGAGCAGCAAAGAAAGAGGCTCATGTTATGGGTATGGTGGCTCTTATAGGGTCATACAGGAAGTGACATATAACAAAGCATCATGGGATGTGTAGTGTTTGTTTTGCACACAAAAAAAGTTTTGATTGGCTGCTGTGAGTGGCAATAAAATAGAAAGAGAAGCATAATCCGAAGCCTCCGGTCCTGTAATAGAATTGAAAGTGCAAGCTCGTGTCTGTATTTTGGAAAAACCTAGATGTGTAAATGTAAACGTATTGGTATAGCCCATCAGTCTTACTTTGACAATCAAAGTTTTTTGCCAGTATTGGTGTTGCTAATGATTGTACAGTAGTGGTGCTAGGACCAGAACTGAAAAATAACAGTGGTGGTCATCTTGAAATTTTACATTGTATACTTCCATGAAAGTCGTTATGCAGTGTGATGCAACATGATGGCCGTTTTAGAATCATATAATAATAAATGAATAAATAAAATAGTCTTGTTAAATAATTTCATGAATAATGACACATTTAATCTAGAGGCTGTGACTGCCATCTTGGAATGATACAAAGGATATACTGGGTCCACACACCTGTAGGGGACATGACCAACTTGGTTCTGAGTAAGCAGATTTTCACCAATTAAAACCTAATCTTTTTTATGTGGCAGATGACACATACACTAAAGAATGAGCGGGAAACCAACACCTTCGTTTGCTGTGACTTTTTTTGCTGTGCTCACTCACATTATGCATGGGTTACTTTACAGCCACCATCAAAGACTTATGACGGCAACTCGTGACTGGAGCCTCAGTGTTTGGGACATGTTTTCAGGTCGCAAATATTTGTTTCTTTGTGAGTTTTCTTTTCAGGACACCTCCGATGATTGATCAGTAAGTTTCGAATGGACACTGCTTACTTTCACAAGGGCACACTTTTGCCTTGACCGTGAGTCATAAATCAAATGACAATACAATAAGTAAAACTTAAGGTAGATAAGGGCCCTCTGGGTCGTGAAGAATGCCACTAATCCCTTTTGGGATGACAGGCAATAAACATGTCGACCGATTCATGGATTTATGGAAAGTGTGGGTCCAAGGAGTCCACTGGATTATTTTTTTGTAATGTTGTCATGGATTAACCCATTTGTTGATTCAATATATTTGTATGGTTATCCGTAGACAATTTTACTCTTTATCCCAATCTATGTCTCTCCTACTCCTGTGACTACAAATGAGCATGCTCCTGTGGTGCATTTGGACTACAATATGCAAGAGAAAAACATTCTCCATCAAAGTGCTCCCAAAGGACCCCATTGGGTATTGCACCCCCCCCAACCACACACGCAGAAACGTGGATCACAACCCAATGATAAAGGACGCCACCTTGGTGGGTGAGTGTATGCGCATCTTGAAAAGGATACTGCTCTGTAGTGTCGCCCCTGTGACGCAACAGGTGCGACACGGACCTCCCAATACCAGAGGAGAGTTTGTGCTGGACCCCTGTGTTTTGGACTGCAGTGCAGTGGTCCCGTGACCACGTGATGGTAGTAATTAAAAGGGACCCCAGCGGACGTGACGCCAGTGGACGCTCAGAGGACGGAGCTCCGAAACCACACACTGAGTTGGTGTACAATTACTAGGCCTGGACTGTAAATTCTGTTCCGCTCGCGGAATTTGCGGAATTTGCGGAATTTGGGTAATATTGTGTTCTGCAGAGAACGCGGAATTGACCAAAATTCTGTGTTCCGTGGCTCCGTGGAATTTTTTGCTTGTTCGCGTTCTCAAAATGTGTGTTCGCGAGATATTTTCCCCCGAGCATGCAAACAGCATTCACAAACAGGGAAAAAGCATCGCGAACAAGCAATTCCGCGTGTTCGTGAAATTCCTGCATGCTCGCAGGGATTTTTTACCGTTTTGCGGAGCTTTGCGTAGCACGACTACGCAAATTCCTCCCACCCCTAACAATTACTGCTGCGCTGCGCAGCCTCATATCACGGCGCACGCCTGAGAGCCCGGCAGGTGTCACCCATGGGACCCGCGTCAAGGACACAACACTCCTCCTGGCCTAACAGAGAGAAAAGTGAATAGTACTTCATTCTTAGCCACCGCATTGACTGCTGTCACACAATTTTCTCTAAACATTCTATCCTATCAAGTGATAACGCTCGACAGAAACATGCAGAAAGAAAAAGGGATCATCCAATACCGCTGGGGAAAAATACCCAAAGTCAGTCAAAAACTGTGATGAAGCCTAAATGCTTCATAGACACGATAAACACAAGTATAGAGGGGAACGTCAGTGAATCATGTCCAGGGAAATGAAATAGACATGAAAGCCATCCAATCATGAGCAAGGGGAAGACCCAAAGCAACCCAAAGCCCATATTAAGTATATTTTTAAGTAGAGGTTCCAATGCCCTCTGTGACAGACACCTAAAGCGCCTGCGAGGTCAATATTGTATTACAATTTCGCTACAGAACCCTGAAGACGGGAACTAAATACCTGTATTCACCGTGTGCTTGCTTAGTGCTTACAAGATTGACTGATTTTCGCATCAAAAAGAAGAATATGATGTCAGCAGGAGATGCCAGCGCACCTGAAATAGCATGGAAGGAGAGCTTGTGCCGCAATATTGAAAGCCTTTTCAGAATCTAAGGGCCGGCCAGAACAAAGTGTAGTCATGGCAGTGGGAGGACGTTATTGCAAGTACAATGGTGTCAGGCACACTGTGCTATTAAACATAAAGGTAGAAATGCAAAAATAACTTCACTATTTACACAACATACATGACAGAAGAGCTCATGCATGACAGCAAATTATAACAATCAAGCCAGTATACAAGATATCAGAGGTGAACCATATTTTCGCCATATTCTGTAAGGCTGCTCAGATATGTAAATAAATATAGAAAAAATAGACACCGGGGAGCCATAATCAGAATAAATTGTCTGATCGGTTTAAACTCCTTCTGTAAGAGGTCGCAACAAGTTTCTTTGCAGGATGTTGTTCTACGTCTAGCTCTTTACTGATGATAATAACCATTGGTCTATCGGTTGTAAATTTGCTGCTATGCATGCCCATCAGTGCCCCCCAAATACGAGCACAATATCCAGTCACCGAGTGTTAGTAAACAACAATTAATATATGTGTTTGCAGGGTAACTAAATAAATGTTGTTGTGTTTGGGGAATGAGAGGCCCCCACCGCGCCTAGGGGAGGGGGGCGCTTAGTGGCATTTTGCACGAGAGGCCGCAGAGAGGCTGGGCCAGTGCACATCTGGTCAGGGCGAGTGGGAGGGGCCACTAGGAAACATTAGGAGGTAGGCAGGCACGTAGTGCGTCACTTAGGTACGCAGGCGGCCCCTCTAGGGAAAAAGGGATAAGAATGCTGTTCACGAGGGAGAAGCCCTCTTTGTCCTCTTGCCTCGGGCGCCCAGCAGGTCGCGGCCAGAAGCAAAGTTGCCCACCCACCCATCCCTCATTTTTTAAGATAGAGCTGGCGGGGTCCCGGGCCAGGAAAAATGGCGGGGACTCATGTTTGATGGGGACTGGCCCATCCTGGAACAAGGAGGGCAGTCAATGGGGCTCTGGGCTGGCGGGAGAGGGGGCCGTCCTGCTGGTGGCCCTGGACTCTCCGGCCCTACCCGAGATGCCGGTGCTTGGAGGAAGCAACTTGGTAAAAGCTGGTGCGCAAGGAAAGGCGCAAAGCAGTGTTTTGGTGGCCGCGTCTAGGGGGTAGACGACGGGTAGTTGCCTGAAATGGAAGCAATGGTGATGGGTTGTGTCCTGCTGGTACAACCCGCATACCGTGTGTCTCTGGAGATCCTGAATTGTAAATACAATTGCAACTGTAACCTGTGGTTCAAACGAATACTGTGCAACCCAATGTTATCAATGTGTGTTGGATTGGATTAATAAAAGTTGGTCTAATGTTGACAGTGCGTGCATCTACAATTAAAGATGGCGTTATCTGAGAATTAATAAAGACTACGCAGTGAAAACCATCCACTGGTATGGTGCCTTTTGTGGTGGGAAAAGAGGGGGCAAGTGTGGTGGGACGAATTGCACGTTATATGCCTACTATATCACCCAGAGTGAAACCTTCAAAGTACAGCTCTCAAGCAAGACAGTCTTAAATAGGTGCCGGTCGCTGCTGGTGGGTAGGTCCAGCACTTTCTTGCGGGCTCCCTAGCACGGTTGAGGATTGGTAGGGCAATTGTGCAGCGACGCTCTGGTTACATCTTTCATTATGTTCACTGATGACTACTGGTTCAATCAATCTCCCTTTAGTTTGCTGCTGGAATGGCCTAGCTGAGGTGCTGATGTGACGCAGGAGGGCAGGTCTCACGCAATGTACGAAGCCTGCTTCCACGCATCTGTGGTGGACGGATCTCAGTGCGCGCGTCCCGAAACAGGCATAGATATCAAAAACCAATACTTCAAGCCAAGCAGGAACTCGCTGAAAGGGGTCATGCAACATGACAGGCCCATCATAGAAAAGCGCTCCCGCAGACTGCCTCCCCTTCAACCCAGTCACAGACTACAACAGCAAGCCACTGCATCCGAACAGAGACTCACGGGTTGACTGTCACATATGCTGCCAACTTGTCAGAACCTCTGACAAGCACTGACTGCCTTTTTTTTAAAACAACTTAAGAACGGAGGGGCATATTTACAAGCTGGCGCTAAAAAATTATCGCCGCTTTTGCGGTTGTTTTTGGCCGAAAAGCGGCGATGATTTTATCGCCTAATTAGCAAGGCCACGCTGACCCGTGAAACCTTGCTTTAGCGTGGGGATTCCTAACGCCCAGCTTTGCATCTCTAATGAGATGCAAAGTGGGCGTTCCTGACCTAACATGACAGGAGAAATGTCTCCTATCATCAAGCCCCACCCTATGAGGCATAGCGGCAGGAAAAGTAGCGATAACCCCTGTTATAGCTACTTTCCTTACGCCTGCTTCAGGACTGACTTAGCCATGATATCCTATGGAAGGTGGATATCATGGCTAAGTTTGTGAGTTCCTATGAGCAAGCTAACGCCACACTACGTGAGATTATCGCTGGGTTTCCAGCGCTAATCTCACGTTAGGCAGTTAGCGTGAGGATTTTTATCGCTGAGGAGATAAGCGTTGCTAATAGCACGCTATCTCAGCAATAAAAATCCACGTTACCTGGCGATAATTATCCTCACGCTAAGAGCGCTGAGCGATAATAATCGCCGGGTGTTGCTGATATGCCCCTAAGGGGCTTATTTACAAGCCCCTTGCGCTATTTTTGCGTCATTTTTAACATGGGAAAAGTGACGCAAAAATGGAGCAAGGGGCTTGTAAATCTGCCCCTAAAGGTGGAACGTTCTCAAAACTAAAGTGTGAGTATCGCTACCAACAACAATATTAATAAATGGTGCCGAAAACAGTGAAGGGTTAAAGAGCCACATTTCGTGGCATACTGCATTTCTTTCAGTTGCCCCCCAATCCTCTAAAAAAATACACAAAGTGACTTTTAATAATATTGCCCTGTTATGGCCACCATATCATTGCATGCAGCTGTATCCAAAGTAACTTCATGCATTCACGGATACCCTAATCGCTTTCTATCACTTTTTCATTTTTCAGAAGTTGAATTTTAGTTGAAAAGCGCTAGAAAGATAAAAAAAATAAAAAAATAAAAAAGGTTTCCGTGTATTGCCTGTCTCGCCCCCGCCGGCCATTTCCTGTAAATTCAACAGTCCATTGTGAAAGCGATAAGGAAGTGCCTGGCCGATTAAAAACGTGTAATTAAGTGCTATGAAGACCATCGATTTTACATACAATTCCACAGGATATTTATGTTCTATTTAAGAGCATCATAGCAACACAATGAATGGATCACAAATTAGCCCATGTAGTCTCCACTGACTGCTAATTCTCATTTTCCATTCAGTTGCAGTTTTAACAGGTTTTTAAAGAAATCGGAAATTAATGAGTCCAAGAGTTTCTGTTCTAGGAAACCGCATATGAACCCCAAGGAGGGATCCTGCTCTTGGAGCGCACTAGACAGCATTTATCCAATACTTCTGAGGTTCATTGTGTTGCTATAACAACTGTAGGGCTCAATTTAGTCCTGGCCCCTTGATTTACTTCCTTAAAAAATTGTTGACCAGAGATTTTCATTTTTGATTTCTGTTTTTGTATCATTAGAGCAGTAGTTAGTTAGTTAGTTTCATCTTTATTTCAGTTCTTTAGACCATCACATTATATGAAAACATTATGCACAATTAAATGCACCATCAAATACAATTTTAGTTCAATAAAATAATTTAAATCATAAAAAATTTTTTCCAATGATAGAGCAATTAAGGCAAAAAAAGGGAAGTGTCCCCATACACAGTCCATCACTACTTTGGGCAAGAAAATGACCAGGAAAAGTTTTTTTATAAAATTAAATATGCAGTTTATCACATTTCCGTTTGAAAATTCAACCTTGGGGCCACCGATGGTCGCATGTAAGAGAGCTAATTAATAATAAATGCAAATGTATATATCTAGTTAAAACAGCATTCCCTGCTTTTTCCTATATAGCCACACTGCATAGAGGTATCTGACTCCAAATACCACTATCTGTCTAGAGTCCCATCTCACAATACGATAAGCCACCGGAAATAATTTCGCACCCGAGCGTCTACACAGCAGTTTAATACATATCTGATTGGCTCTGGCATATGCAAGACAGAAGAAAATAACATGTTCAACACCCTCAATGGCATGATTGCAAGTATCACAGGCTGGGGAAATAGTTTGGTGACACTTCCCTGTGTGTGTACGGTTATTTGCATGAAGTGTTCTCAGTCTGAGTTTGATGTACAATGTACGCTCCATTGGTGGTTGAATCTGATCAATGCATGCTTCCTTGGCAGGGAGTTATTTGCAGGCCAACAAAGCTTCTACAAATCCCCCAGAGCTCACTTTTTGATGATGTTCAATTATTCTCTTATCCCTAAAAGCAGCTTTAACGCTACTCTCTCTATCTGCCCCCATTGATAAAGTGTTACTCCGGAGGTTGCTCAAGCCAGGCCAATTAGATGCAAGTTGACATGCTTTAGCCAAGGGAAAAGATGGGCATTTCTATGGCACATGAAGGCCTCCATAGCTAGCCTGTAAGGGTGAAGCTCAGGAATCGACCACAGCCTCACCCAATAGAGAAGCAGTCTTAAGACTGCTAGGTCACTCATCCTTTTTAATCCTGTGTTGTGAAAAACTGGGAGGGTAGGAGTGCTCTGCAGGGGGATACATAGAGATCTCAAAAAAATATTTTCGTTGGTGGTCAGGCCTTTAGTGTTGGAGAAACTCTATGCTTCAGCACCATATAGGGCAGCAGCCTGTGGCATTGCCCTGTTCACCTCTATAGCTGGGGATGCAGACTCAGGAGTGGTTGGCCTGTACCTCTTGGTGATGGCAGTTTCTAAAAGAGCAACCTCACTCTTTTCCGTCAGGGCTTCACATGACCTGCTCTTTTTAATGCTAATCCCAAGGTGGTCAAATTCATGACTAAATTTACAAGCAAAGCTTAGTTATTCAGAACATTTCATCAAATTTTCTTGGGACACCACTTATACATTATCCAATGAGAGAAATATGAACACTGTATCATTCCCTTGATTTAATCCCATCCACCTGACATACCTCCGTAAAAACAATTGTTGTCCAGAACTTTCCATTTTTGATTTGTGATTTTTGATCATTAGAGAAGTAATTTAGCTGGAGTAGACATTGCTAATCTGGAGCAAATTTTTCTGGAAAACATTTTTAAAATTTGGCGGATGTGTTGCAGTGATGATGCAATATTTCAGGAACCATGAGACCTATGTACTTTATTTTGGTGTCAAAACATAGGTTTTGTGGGGTCAAGTAGTCTTATAGAGAAAGAAAATAACTCCTCAGAGTAAACCTTCTGCCATTTTCGAAAATGGCGGCTCTATAAGGATGTGTTTTAGCCATCATTTTGGTACTTCATTTTATTATTGTTTTTGTTTCAGGTTTTCCATTGATTCAAATTCGTAAGATGAACATAGCAGGTGTTAGCAAAGGATCTTTACCACCTGAGAGAATGTGTCTAACTAAAAAACTCTGAGGACTCCTTCAACAAAGAAAAATGTGCCATATGCCAAACTAATCTGAAAGAAAAACTAACATCAACTGCAGCTGGACAGACAAGAGTTTGAGATGCTGCAGAAATACGGCAAGATGAAGTCCACAAAAGATTGAAACTGATGGGTGAAGAGGATCAAATATTTTATCAATGTAACAACAAGTGCTACAAGTTGTATAAAATGGAAATAATCCTGGAAAAAATTTGTCAAAAAATAGCAGAAACCAGTGAATCACAGCAAGAATCCGAGTCTTCTGAGAAACCAACAACAACCAAACCCAATGCCCATCCACTTAGAAGATCGATAGCTACCCCTTGTCCACCTCCAACAACTGATCAGAAAGCAGGGGATATTCAATATATTATCTGTGGTTTAGCCAGAACAAGGGCCACAGGGGTGGGTGAAAGAACAAAGTGTAGAATATGTGAGTCTCAAAGGTCAAACATGTTTTTATTTGCAGCTAGTTTCTTCCAAGATGAAGTTTTCAACCAAGTAGCTGATCTAAACAGAGAGGCGCATGTATTTGCGGATGATTTGTATGCCTGCCCGAACTGCATGCATGCATACGTTTGAAAATATAAATATACACAGTGAGCTCAATGAATAGGATTGGTGTATCAACAAGTTTTAATGATAGAGTACGGAGCAGGGAATTGTTAGCAGCTTATGCTGTAAAAACTTGTGAAACAGAGCACACCACTTCCTAGGAAAGGATTTACAATTGCTGCACTTGATAATTTTGATTTTGAAAACAGCTCTTCTTTGGCTGGAACATTTAGCACATATGATGCTGCCATGGTGCTTTTTCAAGACTGTACCAATTAAGTAGCTGCTGGAAAACAATTGGTGTCAGCTGTAGGGATGAAAAAACAAAGCTGCAAACGTATAACCCAAGTGCCTTGCCATTATGTGCAAAATCACTACAATGAGGGGATTGACAACCTGCACTCCAAATGCAATCAAATGATTACGTTATTTTAAACAAAGATAAATCTCAAAGTAAGTCTTTCAATTATCAAGGGTGCTGCCTTTGCGTGACCTGTTCAACCCCCGAACAGGCTATCAAATATGAGACCACAAAATTTTTCAAACAGCAGTGATCCAAAATGAAACTCAAAAGGTTGGCATTCCCCTGATGAAGGTTTTGATACCGAAATGCATTGGGACACCATGGCGTTGGTTTGAAAACACTAATTCTTTTTCTGAATAAGAAAATAAAGAAGATTTTTGACTTCTGCTTCACAGTCATCTCTGAAGTTATGTTTGAAGAATACTGACACGCGTCATGCAATTATGAACTAATCTTTGATATCGCCAACCTTTTGAGTTTCATTTTGGATCACTATGTTGTTCATATTTGATACTGTCTTTCATTTGACACTGGCACTAAGTATTTTGTTCACGTAATCATATGTAATGTTTCTGCATTAATAACCTGACGTATTGTTTACCTTTCAGAACTTAGTCACATTTAAGATTTGCTCCTCGAAGGGCGGGTGTATAGTGCGCCTTTGCTCAAACTGCTGTTTGAAAAATTTTGTGGTCAAAATCACTACAAGCCATCAACACGTCCGAGTCTACCAGAAGTTTCAAAGAGACTGAGGACATGGATCTACTTCTACCCTATGCTGCGGTCTGCAAAGCCCATTTAACTGAACATATCATATCATTTTTTGGTCCGAGATGAAGGATGAAAAAAGCAAGTATATCCATGAGCTGGCAATGATGCACAGAATACCGTCCCAATGAAGAAGGGTGGGTTTTGACCAGTAATACCATCTCCAGTCACAAACTACGCAACAGTATATTCAGCTCTAAACAAATTCCAAACTGTGTGTGCTCAGCTTGAAGACCAGCTTATCTTACCAATTTTCTGCAATGAAGGTGTTTTCCATATTGACATTTTTATCTGACATTTTTATGACCAATCCAGTAGAATTTAATCATCTTTATCCAATGAAGGCCATTTTCTACATGACAAAAGTTGTGTTGCAGTGTGCAGGAAGTTATCTCAGTTGATATGGCATAGACGATGCACTTATTGAGGCTGACATCTTTGGAAGCAAAACTGTCCAGTCAGTATTGAGTGGAGCTCATTATGCTTGTTTGTTACAAGGTTTACCCATTCTGAGCCTATGGAAACATTGCTTTGGAATGCTTTCTGGAACAAGAATGGAAAATTCGGTTTTGTATATATGATCTCGAAATGGACAGGCACAGGGTGTACTCCATTTAAAAGACATAATGCAAGCCAGTCAATTTTCAATACACTCAGTTCAAAATCAGAAAACCTGAATTTAAGTTCATAGAGCTTTTCAAAGAATGTGAAGAAAAATCAGAGACATGCAAAATGTTTAAAGTGAACTAAAGAACGATGATGGATCCAACCCAGATCTGTGACTGGGGGTGAGTGTCTGAAAAGTTTCAGCGCTCCATCCATCATCCCCTAGTGTTTGCTTTGTTCGCACTAAGTTGGCAGGGTATGACCAGCCGTGGGTCCCTTGCTCACTTTGCCACTGGATTCAAGCTAGCCTGGCTGAAGAGGGCTGTTAGCCCGAAACCGGTCCCAGGATACTTGTTTCTGGTCCAGGGAAGACCTGGCTTGGCAGTTCGGGCTGCACTTTTCCCATGAGGCACAGGGTCAACAATGATTTGCATATAGCTGTGTCTGAACTGGGGAGGCAAAATGAGCTAAAAAATTATGATGGATTGAACCCAAACCTATGACTGGGGGTGAGTGTTTGAAAAGTTTCAGCACTCCCTCCATCATCTCCTTGTGTTTGCTTTGTTCGCCCTAAGTTGGCAGGGTATGCCCAGACGTGGGTCCTTTGCTCACTTTGCCACTGGATTCAAGCTAGCCTGGCTGAAGAGGGCTGTCAGCCCGAAACCGGTCCAGGGATGCTTGTTTCCGGTCCAGTAAAGACCTGGCTTGGCAGTTCGGGCTCGACTGTTCCCATGAGGCACAGGGTCATAACTGATTTGCATATAGCTGTGTCTGAACTGGGGTGGCAAAGTGTGCCAAAGAATGATGCTGGATTCAACCCAGAACTGTGACTGGGGGTGAGTGTTTGAAAAGTTTCAGCACTCTGTCCATCATCTCCTTGTATTTACTTCCCAAATGTTCGACATTCTGCAAATGTACCACAAGCGATTCTGAAACAAATAAATAAAGTGAAATATAAAAATGTGTCTAAAACAGGAGTGATAATCATTATCTTTTTTTATATTTAGAGCATAAACATTGTTTGGAGTATACATGAATGGATTAAAATCCATTATTATTTTTTTCATTTCTATATGACTCTTCTTACTCTATTATAGCTGTCATTTTGGAAAATGGCAAAAAGGTTGCTCTGAGGAGTTATTTTCTGTCTCCAAAAGACTACTTGACCCTCAAAACCTATGTTTTGACACCAAAATGAAGTATATAGGTCTCATGGTTACTGAAATACTACATCATCACAGCAACACATCAGCTATTTTCAAAAATGTTGTCTAGAAAAATTCAGCCCTGATCAGCAATGTCTACCCAAGCTAAATTAATTCTCTAAGGATATAAACACACAAATCAAAAGTGAAAAACTCTGAAAAACTTTTTTTTAATGAAGATAGATCAGGTGGCCAGGCTCCGTTCAAGGTCATGCTACAGTGTTTATTTTACTCCCATTGGTTATGTATGAGTGGTGTCCCAAGAAAATTCAATTAAATGTTCTAAACAACTCAGATTTGCTTGTACATTTAGTCATGACTTTAAAGTATTACTGTATTGCATTCTGTTGTATAGCCAAATTTCTGTATTGCATTCTGTTGTATGCAGTAAAATCAGCAGGTATCATTTTAAGAAACATCCTGAAAGATTTAGATTTTGGATTTAATGACACATTTTGTGGCACCCCAGAGCTCTGCAAATCATAGGAGTCAACAAGAATGCCTAACAGTTTTACATCATTGTTTAATATCACCAAGGCAAAACTGTTACAAACTAAAGTTCTAGAGGTTGGAAGAGAAGCGGACAATACTGATGATGGCTTTGAAGATATAATCAAAGAAGTGGACGTCAATTCCATGAACTGAGAGACATTTACTGTGAAAATGTACTGTCTTTTGCAAATCATGTTTTATGGATTACATAAGTTATAATGACATAGTACAGAGCAGGAAACTGTTAGCAGCTCATGTAAAATCTTGTGAATCAGACAGCACACCACTTCCAAGTGGGGGGGTTTGCTGGAAAATTGCCCCCTCCAAAGGGTCACCCCAAATGTTTTGTCTTCCACCTTTTTGTGGAATTCTTGTTGCTGGCTTTAGGACAGAGCATTTTACTACTGCTGTCTATTGCTAAAGTGCATGTGCTCTCTACTCTAAACAAGGTATAATTGGTTTACACCTGTTTGGCATATTTAATTTATGTGTATGTCCCTTGTAAAGTACCCTATCATATACCCAGGGTCTGAAAATTAAATGCTACTAGTGGGCCTGCAGCACTGAATTTACCATCCACTCCAGTAGCCCTATAAACTTCTCTCAGGCCTGCTACTGCTAAGTCTGTTTGTGAAGTTTCACTTCCACTTCGACTTGCCATTTTAAACTCTTTGCCAGCCTTAAACTCCCCTTTTATTACACGAGTCACCCTTAAGTTAGGCACCAGGTAGCCCATAAGGCATAGACATGGAAAAGCTTTTTATTCTTCAACTTCAAAATTCTGCCTCTACAACAGCTATTTTGAATGGCAACAACAATTCTATGCTCAACTCACCGGAATATCTATGGGTTTTTCGGGGGCCCCCGCATATGCAAATATCTTTATGTCCTCATATGAACATGAGAACATTATGACAAATAACAACTGGTGGTCAAAAATAACACTATACTGTCGTTATATTGATGACATCTTTCTAATCTGGACAGATACTGAACAATCCTTCATATCTATGATTGACTCTTTGAATGAGGTTAATCCTCATATACAACTAACATATAACATCCAAAAAGAAACCATTCACTTTCTTGACGTACAGATCACTAAAACGATGTTTAATCAGTTTACCATAAAATTACCGACCGCAACAGTGTTTTGGCATACTCAAGTTTCCACCCAAGAAACTTAATCAAAAACCTACCACTTTCCCAATTCATACGGATCCGCAGAATCTGTTCAGACCCCCAAATGTGCACAACGAAATTACATGATTTCTGACAACGGTTTACAGCACGAGGTTATCCTGAAGAAGTTTTAAACATTTGTCTGGATAAAGCATTTGCTAAATCTCGCACGGAACTCCTAACCCAGCAACAGCGACAGACAGAGCAACGATCTGTATTTGTTTCTAGTTTCTCTACCGTATCCCATTTCATCAAAAAAATCATCAATGCCCGATGGGAATTATTACAGAGCGAAAAGTATTTCAATGGTTTATTCCAAGCTAAACCCCTTTTTGCCTATACCAGAGGACAACATTTACGTTCCTTGTTAGCTACACCAAGTCCTAGTTCAAAACCAGAGGTACCAAAAAATGTACTACCTGCATTCATTGCAATAACATTATAACTGGGAATATTCTAACTCACCCGGTATCAGGTTCCAAAATTAAATTAAAACATACCAGTGACTGCAATTCATCCCATGTGATCTATTGCATCAAATGTCCCTGCGGGAAAGCATATGTGGGCAAGACTGAACGCAAGTTGAAAATCAATAACTGAACATAAAAGCAAAATCAGAAATCAAAACCCTACCTCTAGTATAGCTACTCATTGGGGTGATGCAACACACACCATATCCCAATTGCGTTTTCAAATCATTGAAAAAATCAATGAACGACCAGGCACTGATGTCACTAAAATCCTACTGCGTAGAGAAATTTTTGGGATTCAAAAACTCCAAACAATGTCCCCTACAGGGCTCAATGATCGTTTTGATATGAGCTGCTTCCTGTGATTTATTGAACGGTCATTATCACTAACCAATCACTTTGCTGGTGAACCTTTTAGTTAACATCCTTATTTTTCTTATTCTCTTTCCTTTTCTTTTGCCCCCCTTTTCCATACAACTTTACACACATAACACTTATTTTGTTTATTCGTTAATTCACTTTCTTATTCAATTTAACATGGTGTCTCCCTCCTTCTTAGCTTCTCAAATCTTGTTAAATCATTCCCTTATTAGTTTCTTCGACAGTATACTTACTGTACTGTCTACACACTCAATCTTCCTGTTCTAAGATGGCCACTACCGTTAACTTCACAGTCCTGTTTTCATCTCTATCATTCTCGCGGGTATTTCTCAGCCGACCGGCTTAGCATTTACATCTTCGCCATTGACCCAAGTCTATTGTTCCACATCAAATCATTCACCACAAACGATAAGCGTTCCGCGTTAGCGGTTGACTTTTACTTTATCTTTCCAATACCATCTTTTCAGCATTTTCATTTCCATTTTTTCTGGATCTTTTTTAGATTGTTATCACGACCACCACTCCCTCCCTTTTTTGACACACACCGCCCACGGGGTGAGTTTACATTTCTCTCGCTTTACAGCGTGATCTACTTTTTTTCCTGACTCGATTGTTAACTACATGATATTCATGTATGCATTCTTTTCTAGCTCTTGATTCAGTGTGCGTCACGTCTATCATTGACCATTACCTCGCAATCACCATTTCTACTTGAGGTGAGCGCACCTCTATTTTACATATCCACTGACTTTCGTTTACTTTGGCTTTCCACATATTCGAGTGGACATTCTCTAGATCAATACGCACATGGGAACTTATATACTCATTTATTTTATCTGGTGGACGTTTTCTATAACTTCCATATCACCTTTCCGGTCTATACTAACAGTATCAGCAACTCTATTGTTATAACAATATTCGCTAGCTCATGCTAACCCTTTTCCACATTTAAACCAACATAAATCGCTGTTCTGGTTGGTCTTCAGCAGGGTGTGTTGCAAACATTTCTGTTTAAGCAGGCATGTAATGTATTCATTTTTATTTACAGGTTGCCCCTGACGAAGGGATGTACCAGTCCCGAAATGCATCGGGCTCATTCTAATTTAACCATGTATACTGTATACTCACACTGATTATGATGCATGTATTTGTTCAAACGCCAAAGACCTGTGTTGTGGCGTGAATACCTTATTTGATTTGTTTATGCTAATTAAATGGATATATTCTTGTGAAACTTAACATCGTATATAAATGTCATATACCAGATTGGTTGTAACTTCTTAATTGTTTCGGCACTAAAAAGGATTGTACTCAAAGGGTTTTTTACAATCCATAGTTTTGTGCACAGTGTAAACTACCTCGCAGGCTAGTTTTTTCTTCCTTTTCTGTTAAAACACATATACTTGAACTGACAGCAAGCATAACACTGTAGCACCTAGGTCAAACAAGTTTTTCTAAACTAGTTTATACGAGCAACAGGTGTGCGCTGCCCCTCACTTCTATAAGTGAAGGGTAGGACATGTACTTTTAAATTGTGCATGTCCTGGTAGTAATACACACCCAAATTTGTTTTTCAGTACTATGAGGCCTACTCCTCTCATAGGTTAATATTGGGAATTCCTTAATACACTTTTGAGCTTTAATTCCGGATTGCACACGAGAACCTGCATCATGTTTTATATCTTTGGAATTGTAACGAGAAATCCTCTTTACTGTAAAGTTGGTTTTAAAATTGCTATTTTAGAAATACTGCTTTTAGAAAATGTGCATAAACAACAGTATCGCAACCGGTATTATTTGTAAGACTAGTAAATAAGCATGCATCAGACATTGCAGGTGAAGATCATAGGGAGACTCATGGTTTAGTTAAACGTGCCAGAGGCATCATGTATTGAATAAAGGAAGGAAGCAACAAAAAGGCATAAGGGGGTACAAAGTAATTGAAAACTGTTGTTACAGCACTGTAAACAATAAATACATGTGTAACCCGAAAAAATATGTGCACACAGGTGCTCGTGACGCAGGAAGCGGACGCGCATGTGACAAGTGGACAGTGATAAACGGTGCAAGTGATTAAATGACAGTCATTTATAAGCAACTTGAGGATCACTAAAGGGTATTTACATAAATTGATACAGAGTCAATTTTTTTTAGTGAACCCGAGTAAAGTGCGCCACATATTGCGCTGGGATATCTACCACATTTCAATCCAATTGATATAGGATCATCATCAGGACCAGGTTACTGAATGAAGGGTGCTCTACAAGGGGAGAGTAAAGGAAAGTTAGGGGCAGGAAAGGAAATGTAGGAAAGTGAAGGAAGTGCAGAGCGGCAGAGCAATACCTGTTTGCGGGGATCTGCAGGGAACGACAAGAAGGGTAGAGGGGCCAGCGAGGCTTCGGCCCAATGGGTATGCAGTCAAGATAGAGAAGCGAATTGCTGCAAAGAGAGAGGTATAACCAGCTGGCAGGGGGAGGAAGGTGCACCTGTGGCCAGATGAGTAATGGAGGGGAGGGGGACTTACCGGAGAGTAAGTAAAACAAGTAAAGGATTGAATGCTGTGGTGTGAGCCCCCTAGGTTCTCATGAGGGAAGGAAGAGTCGGCTCACCCAAGAACTTAAATTCAAGAAAACAGAAGATGTAGAAAGAAGCGCGCAAACCAGTAGGATGAGCACGTGGGGCCAGCGCAGAGTAACTGCACTTACACAAGAGAAGCTGGTTCGGAGGCAACGGGAGCTGTGGGAAAGGGGAGAGAGAGACACCGCTATAATAATCGTTGCGCTGAATGTAAATGCATATGTGGAGTAGGCCAATGAGTGGCCAGCCGGAGGGGCACTTAAAGAAGTGATGGTGGCAACGCTCTGGAAGTGTACCTGGGTCAGAGCCCCGATCCACAGGTGGCCGTCAAAGTGATCGGCAAGCTGGCCGGCTAAGAAGCCAGAAGGGAGCCAACTGTGTGATAAAGCTGCCACGAGGACGTCCGCGTGAGCGTGTGAGGGCGGGACAAGGGCGGTGCCAGAGAAGGCTTGGGGCAGATGCAGACAAGGGCGGGCAGGAGTCCAAGGCCCCTGGGATAATAAAAAAAAGGAAAGTGGAATGAAAGTGAAGGGAGTGTGAACAAAGGCTCGATATGTGCTTGAAGGAGTGCTATCTGACAACATGGCTATCAAGATATACTTGTGGAAACTTTTAATACAGTGTAAAAGCATAACATGGTTTAATTAAACAATAGATTGACATGATAGATTTCCGTAAAAATCAGGTCAGTGTGACAGTGACTGAGGGACTGGCCAATAAGTGAGGGAGTAGGTATGCCCATCACTGAGTCGGAAAAGGAATTAATCCGGGTAAGGAAGGGACATGGTCAATAGAAATTCATTCATGTTTGCGAAGGGCAGAATGTCCCCGGGATTGGCAGTAATCAATGAGGAGGGGGCTCATGGGTACTTAAAAGGGAATGATACGATGGAGGTAGCTGAAGGAGGGGAATGTACAATTGTATGGTATTATTCCACTCATCGATGGTATTAAGCCCTTGGTTAACAGCGTTACATTGAGTAATCCATTTACATTCACTTTTGTTGAGCAGCAACTGGTGGTTACTGCCCCTGGTAGGCAGTGTGTGTTGGTCTATCACCTGCCACATCATGTCCATTTCACTATGTTGTTTTTCCAAGTAGTGGGTCACCAAGGGGGCGCTCATGACTTTGCAGTGGATCCAGCTCTTGTGTTAGATTATTCGCTGTTTCACCCTTTGAGTTGTCCGATGTATACTAGGTTGCATGGGCAATGTATGGCATAAATGACGTTGGAGAATCGACAGTTGGTGAAGGTCTTCAATTTGTAGGTTATATTGTTGAAAACAAATTTCTTGGTATTCAGTTTGAGTCAGCAAACTACACAATTTTGGCACTTGCAGTGTCCAACGACTGGTGGAAGCCCCCATGCTGTGGTGATCAATTGGGTTTGGCCGGCCAAGTGATGGCATGCACCAGGTGATTCAAGATGTTGTCGCCTCTTCTATAGGAAAATAAGGGCGGCAGTTGGAAGGGTTCATGAGCCCGGAGGATGGGCCACTTTTTCTTGATAATTTTGCTGACTTGATTGCTCAAAGGACTAAACGTGGTGACAAAAGGGATCCTGGTGTTCGCCCGTTTGTTCTTAGGGTAAGGAGATTTTCCCGGTGACAGTACCAAGCCCTCTTGCATGCTCTTGAAACCAATCGAGCTGGAGAGCCCCTCTGTACTAGTTTGTTGGTTATAATGGCTGCTTCATGATCAGAATCTTTGAGCTATTTACAATTCCTTTTGATGCAAAGGAATTGTCCGTAGGGGAGACCATCACGGAGGCTGCGAGGATGGTAGCTGGAGTAGTGTAGAACGGTGTTGCGTTCCGTGGATTTCCTGTATAGGGCGGTTCCTAGTTTACCATCTTTGGCATGGAGGGCGAGGACAAGGAATTGGAGGGCGTTAGGTCTGCAGTCAGATGAAATCTGAGGTGTGGTTGAGATTGATTAAGCCAAACCAAAAAGGAATCCAGGGTATTCATGGTGCCTTTCCAAAGAAGGAGGATATGTTCCTCTGCCATAGAAGTATGTGATCCTGGAAGCAGTTTAGAGATGTTAGAATAATGTTTTTCTCGAGGTTGTGTACAAACAAGATCACAAAATTTGGGGCAAAACAGGCTTCCATAGAGACACTCTTGATCTGAAGGTAGATGGTGTTTCAATATAGGAAATAGTTGTTCTGCATTTCAATTTTGAGTAGATCCATAATGAATTCCATGGGTATACAAGCAGGTTTGGGCCTAGTTTCTAGGAGGTCATGGTTAGCCTGTAGTCCTTCCTCATGGGGAATGTTGGTGTACAGGGACTCTATGTCGAGTCCAGCCATGAGTTCCGTGTCCATATCGAAAGGTTTGTCCTCAGTGGTATTTATGAGGTCCTTGTTGTTGCGTACAAAAGTGTCAGTCAATGGAACAAAGTCTTTGATTGCTGTGTTAATGTATTTCCCCAGAGGTTCAGGAATAGAACAACATCTTGAGACAATGGGTCATCCAGGTGGGTTGATGATGTCCTTATGTATTTTTGGTAGTATGTAAATGACCGGTGTGCGGGATGTTGGTTGTTTAAGAATAGGAATTCTTTCTGTGTAATAATGTTCAGTGTCCTGGCGGTGACGGTTTGAATCTTCAATTTGATGTCAGGTAGAGGGTCCTAGGTGAGTGGACGGTAATGACAGCCATTAGATAGTTGTCTCTTGATCTCCTGATCATATTTATCAGTGTCAATGACTACAATAGCACCTCCCCACCAGTCGTTGCTCAACAAGAGTGAATGTAAAGGGATCACTCAATGAAACTCTGTTAACCAAGGGCTTAATACCATCTATGAATGAAATAATATCATACAATTGTAAATTCCCCTCATTCAGCTACCTCCACCATATCATTCCCTTTCAAGTACCCATGAGCCCCTCACCTCATTGCTTGCCGACAATCCAGAGAACATTCTGCCCTTCGCAAACATGAATGAATTTCTATTGACCATGTCTCTTCCTTACCAGGATTCATTCCTTTTCCGAATTAGTGATGGACATACCTACTCCCTCACTTATTGGCCAGTCCCTCTGTCACTGTCACACTGACCTGACTTTTACGCAAATCTATCATGTCAATCTATTATTTAATTAAACCATGTTATGCTTTTACACTGTATTAAATGTATCAACAAGTATATCTTGATAGCCATGTTGTCGGATATCGCTCCTTCAAGCGCATATCGAGCCTTTGTTCACACTCCCTTCCTTCTCCTTCTGGTTTCTTTTTCTTCACTATCGCCGGGGCCTTGGACTCCTGCCCGCCCTTGTCAGCAGCCATCCCAGGCCTTCGCTGGCCCCACCCTTGTCCCACCCCCACATGCTGACGCCGACATTTTCACGGCGGCTTTATCACACAGCTGTCTTCCTTCTAGCTTCCTTGCTGACCAGCTTGCTGATCACCTTGACGGACACCTGTAGATCGGGGCTCCGACCCAGGTACACTTCCAGAGCATTGCCACCATCATTTCGGTAAGTGCCCACCCGGCTGACCACTCCTTTGCCTACTCGACATACGTCTCCACCTTGAGCACACCAATTATAGCGGTGTCTCTCCCCTTTCCCACAGCTCCCGTCGCCTCCGAACCAGCTTCTTTTGTGCAAGTTTGGTTAATCTGCGCTGGCCCCCTGCGGTCACCCTACTGATTTGCTCACTTCTTTCTACATCTTCTATTTTTCTTCAATTTAAGGTCCTCGGTGAGCTGACTCCTCCTCTACTCACGAGACCCTATGGGGCTCGTACCACAGGACTCAATCCTCTACTTGTTTTACTAACTCCTCAGTAAGTCCCCCTCCACTTCATCACTCATCTGGCCACAGGTGCGCCCCCCCGCCAAATGGTTATACCTCTCTCTTTACAGCAATTAGTTTCTCTGCCTTCGTGGCACAACCGTTGGGCCCAAACCTCGCTGGCCCCTCTACCCTTCTTGTCCTTCCCTGCAGATCCCCGCAAACTGGTATTGTTCCTCCGTTTTGCACTTCCTTCGCTTTCCTACATTTCCTTTCCTGCCCCTAACTTTCCTTTACTCTCCCCTTGTACAGCACCCTTAATTCAGTAACCTCGTCCTGATGATGATCCTATGCCAATTGGATTGAAATGTGGTTGACATCCCAGCGCAATTTGTGGCGCAGTTCACTCTGGTTCATTAAACCAATTTGACTCTGTAACAATTTATGTAAATACCCTTTTGTGAACCTCAAGTTGCTTATAAATTACTGTCACTTTTTCACTAGTGCCGTTTATCGCTGTCCACTTGTCACCTGTACCTTCTACTTCCTGTGTCACGAGCACTTGTGTGCACATATTTTTGCAAGTTTCACATGTATTTATTGCTTACATTACTGCAACAACTGTTTTCAATTACTTTGTACCCCCTTATGCCTTTTTGTTCCTTCCTGCCTTTATTCAATACATGATGCCTCTGGCACCTTTAACTAAACCATGAGTCTCCCTATGTTCTTCACCTGTAATGTCTGATGCATGCTTATTTACTAGTCTTACAAATAATACCAGTTGAGATACTGTTGTTTATGCACTCTAACTTACCCAAATCTCAACCTGGTTTATGGGTATACGCCTGTTTTCTTTACGTATCCTTTTAGAAAATGGACATTTCTCTGCTCTCTTTGCTCTGTTTGCCTGCAGCCTGTCTCAAATATATGTCTGGGGTGGGTGAATTTTACACTTTGTGCATTCCCTCTAGACAACCACAAACATAGGAAGGTTAGGTGTGTCTTCATACTTATGTGCATTCTGATGTCTCTTTCTCGGGAGAGGGAAGGGAGGGGCCAGCTGACACTTACACCTGAATAAGCAGTGTCCTGTTTTCCACAAAAACGGTTGATTACACACTACTGATAGTCCCAAAATCAGTGCTGGGAAGAAAGGAACTGTGTGCACTTCAATGACCCTTCTTTGAAGTCACCCCCACTTCAAAGGCACAACTGTATATAAGTGTTGGGGCTCCGACCCCACCAAATCAGATACTTCTGGACCTACAACTGGACTGTGTCAGAAGAACTGCTGTGCTGCATAAAGGACTGACACTCTGTTAGACTGCTGACTTGGAAAGCTCACTTTTCCGCTGTGCTGCCCTGCTGACTGCTGCTCCCTGACCCTGCTGAGGAGAGCGGGACTCTGCCTTGCAAACAAAGTGAACTTCAAGGGCGTTTTGGCTCGCCTTCTGTTGCTTGAGACTCAGGGCTATCAAAGTCTCTACTGCTGCTCCTGTGCCTGGTTCACTGGCAGTGGATCCAGATGCTTACAACAGAGAAATTGACGCATCTCCAGTCTAAGAGTAAGAGTATAATTGATGCATCGTACTTGGAGTTGCGGCATCACATCTGGAACCACCTTTTTGGAACCAACGCATCACCGCCACTGCATGGAGAAGATCGATGCATCGCACCTCCAGCGTGGATTGACCCTGCGCATCACCTTCGGAACTGCTGCAGTCAGTACAGGTGCTTTGCTCCATGAACCTGTACATTGCCGACACTGCATGAAGAAAAGCAAAACATCATCCCAACTGTGACATGGCATTGACGTCTGGCTCATCTGTAGCCCGCATCTCGCTGTTGCGAACAGGATCAAGGTACTCTGTTCATCCAGCCTGCATGGCTCTTGTACGCAGCGTGCGCTCCATTGCGGTTGGCCAGAAATGCTGACTTGCCCCGGTCCAGTGCAAACGGATAACCCCCATTGGTGCTTATTGCTCCTATATACTTGAACTCTTTTTACACTTTAAAAATTCATATCTCAACTTCTACTTATTGGATTTTTTGTCATTTTGGTCTTGATGTATTCATAAAATAATTGTCTATTTTTCTAAACCTGTGTGGAGTCTTTTTTGTGCTTTCATTGTGTTAATGTGTGTGTGTTGCACAAATACTTTAAACATTACCTCTTTCGATACACCTGGCTACCAGAGTGTGAGCACAGGTTATCTTTCAGGTTGTATCTAGCTTACCCTAACTTACCCTAACTAAAGTGATGGTCCCTGCTTGGACATGGTGCATACTTCTCCCAACCAGAAACCCCATTTCTAACAATGTGTCAATACAACTATATTTACATTCAAAACAATGACTAACATCTCAGTAGTACAAGCAGGAAAAGCCTTGAAGTAGCAAAAGGCTTCCTCCAGAGCTCTTTGAGAACAGCAAGTCAGCACAGAGCATTATAACACTGAGCATTTGCTACACATGATAAGAGAAGAAATGAAATACCCCCATGGCTGCATTAGAATTCACCATGGAGTTTAGGCCCAGTTTAGTCAGGCACAGGAAATTATGGTTTTGCAAGATGCATAATGTGTTTTTAGTGCAAAAATGTTCATAACAGTAGTCAAATTATTAGCAAATCAGAATTCTCTTTATCACATGTACAGCCAGTGACAAAGTGGAATATTAGTTGGAGTGGTTGTGAGACTTCTCCAAGTAATATCACTATTCAGTATCAATACCAGTCAAGATACTTTAACTAGCATATTAGCTTAGTCTGGGTATCTGCGGCATAGAGCAGCCAGTCTTAATTAACAAACTGTAAAGCATTTATCAGTATCTAAACAGTTAAGTCAAAAACACAACAGAATAACAATTCCACTCCAAATTATAAAAATAAAATGTTTTATTGAGAAAATAGACACCAAAATGAAAAAAAACAGATCAGTTGAATTGGAGTTGGGATTTTTAGAAGTTTTCTAGCAGCAGGGTATCAGGTTGCATAGACAGGGTCAAAGTAAAAACCTACCACAATGGAGCACGGATCCACTATAGGGACCAGGTTCATAACGGTAAAATGTTTACCTTCTGACTTAGGGCCCGATTTAGAGCTTGGTGGAAATCCAATCGTCCCTCCATGATGGAGTTTGCAAGTACTCCATCAAGCTGACAGAATCCTACCCAACATATTTAGATGGGTGTTGGATGAATCAGAGTTTTACTGTCACATAAGTGGCTTACAAGTGCCAATGCAGCAGACTCATCTGCTGGCTACTTTTCCTGTGGCTTTTGAATGGATGCAAGCATCACACACCTGATGTGTTTTGCCTAATAGTTTTCACCTGCATACTACCCTATAAAACACACTCCATTTTAGACCATGATAGTTTGTCATTCCACTGTAGTACAACATTGTCAAGCAGAACGTTTGTCAGTGAAGTTGGGCTTTTTTTGATTTCTTTGTTTCTTGTCTCTTTTTTCTTCTTTTATTTATTTTAATGTGAGTCATAAAATGTATTTCACTCTGTTTTTTGGATAATGGCAGGGAGGAGAAATCCCAATTTTACATAGGAAGAATTGTCAGTCATGGTGGATGAAATTATTAGAGTAGAGTCACAATTGTTTGAAGGCCAAGTCCAAAATACAACCATACCCAAGAAAAGGCAAATGATGACCAGAATAGTTGACTGAGTGACTGCTATAGCAGACAGCCTGTGTGCACTTGAGGAAATTAGGAAGAGGTGAAACTGCTGAAGCGGGTAGTACAAAATGTTGTATACCCCCCCATTCTGCATGTTTATATTAATCTGAATAATTAACTAATAGTAATTTTATTAATGGTTTGCAGTGAAAGACTTATCAATCATATTAACAAAAGAATTACACGTGGGAATTGCACTTTGCATGGCTAAACTAATTGTAAACTAACACATGTACGCATACTAATAGTAGAAAATTAGAATATTGCATGATAAATGTTGCTTTGGTGATGTGATTGTAAATTGTGCTTTATTAAGTGAGTATAAACGCTTTGAGTGTTGCTTTCTGCTAGATAAATACTTACACATAAGGGTATTAGCGAGGGATTAACATTTTATTAGCTATTTCTATGTTTTAATTACGTTTCTGTGTTTGTTTTACTTAAGTTGCCCATTTCGGCCTAGTCAAAATGGCTGAACGAGACATTGGACGTGACTGCTCCTGACAACACGAGGTTCTGGGTGAAGTGCGCATGCGTCACCGCCAGCAGCAGTGGCCTGGTCCTGACCCTAGGAGTTGAAGACCTAGTCAAGGTTACTCCGGGAACTTCGCCAATAATCACCAAAGGACTGTCTTAAAACCGGAACCAGCAAGTGCGATGACTTCATTGTGCAGACTCTATGAGAACTTTACTGTTCGACCCCAAGTTGACCAATCAGAACTCTCTAAAACCCCCAATCTTGATACTTTTTGACATTATTTTCATTATAAAAGTAGGTAGGGAATTGAACTAAAAAAACGCTCTTCTTTGACGAACTTGATTTCCTGACGTTATGCTGACGGAGAGGACGGTGACACTGCTGGACAGCTGTTGTCCTGAATCTTTGAGAGACTGAATTGCGGCCTAACTTTAATGAAATAAAGATTTGTCCTCGAATTGACTGACTTAGAGGACGACTATTAGCCAGATTAGGTAAATATGATGTTCTGCAACGCTGAGGATGATTTCTAACAAATTGCAATTTCCTTAGATAAATGATATTTGATTAATTGACAAATGTGTTGTGTCGATTATTTAAAGAAGATAATCTAGTTTAGTGGATAAAGTATCGATAAATGAATGTAATCACTAAAACCATAGTTAACAACTAAATGATTCATCTCCTTATGAGAGGAATATGTTAGGATTGGAGTCAATGCATTTAGAGTTAGGTAGAGATATTCCTTTCATGTCAGCGTTTGGAAGCTTATTCCTCTAAGGAAACAGATCAGCTGAGCGTGAGTGTTGGTGTTACCAATGAATATATTTGAGTGAATTTATTATTGAGATATTTGGTCTGTGTCGAAGGGGGAATTTGATGTTTCACGCTGCAACAGTTTTTCTGGTAGCAGAGTTATGGTTTTTATTGTTTTGGTTTGGTGATTATTGCTTGTAAATAGCTTATTGATTATTGGTTATTGATATTGGTTTATGTACAAACACTCTATGTTGAGTCACGTCGAGTTTCATGTTGTTTGCACGGCTTCTGGGATGTAGGAAGTTTGTAACGGTTCAGTAGTAGAGCAGAGGTAAGTGCTGCTCTCGGGAAAGACGGAATTTTTGTTGCCCTGTAGGTACACAGGGAAAACGTGTAACGATTGAAGTTGCACGACGCATTGTCTGGGTTCGATTCGGTCGCATCGTCATGTGTTGCCATTAGAGACATTTTTCTGTGTGAGAGAAGTGTGTATGATAGCGAAGGTTACCTGTGAAATTTTGGTCTTAGGTACCAGGAACCCAAATGGCATTCCGATAACGCTTATCACTGGAAAGATAATAGGTATTCTCTGAGCTTGCTAGAAGGACAAAGTAGAGGGAAGCGCTGCTTTGTTAACGTATGTCATAATTCTGTAGCAGGACAGACTGTTTGCTGTTCTCGGGAAAGACAGAATTCTGTGTCAATATACTACATTTTCTAGTGTAAAAGTACGTGAATGTAAAGGCATTCAGGTTAATTGTGAAACTCTAGTTTTATTTCTCAGGAGCATTGGGTCTCCAACTATGTGTCTTAATTCTGGAGAAATAGTTAGCTAATCCTTGTTAGAAGGGTAAGGTAGAGGGATGTGCTACTTTATCAACGGAAGTAACGATTCCGTAGTAGGGCAGAGGTAAGCGCAGCTCTCGGAAAAGACGGAATTCTCGTGAGAAAGGTCTATTGCTATTCCTTGGTTAGCGAAGCGGACAATGGTGGTGTATATATGTTGTTACTAACAGAATTGCAAATTTGAAACAAAAACTTACCGAGTGGATTTTGTAAAGGTGGGGTAGACAGGAGCAGGAGCTGCCGCAGCGGCTGCTGACGTCAGAACGACCGCGCTGGGATTGGACAGTCGGTCAGAAACGAAAAACTCTCCGGATTGGTGCGTTAGTGTGCGCAGCGCTAGGAGTGGAGAAATACTGGGTGACGTAGACGCTCCCTATTGGTGCGTTAGTGAGAGTCGCGCTAGGATTGGAGAATTGTATGAGTGACATAAACGCTCCAGATTGGTGCGTTAGTGTGAATCGCGCTACGATTGGACAGAATAGCGGTACAGTTGTAAGAAGAGACTAGTGACACACGGAAAGAAAGGAAAATGTATTACGAGCCACCAGAAAAGGAGAAAAAGTCTTGGTTTGATAGAATTAAGAAATGGTTTAAGAAGGACAAACCGATTGTAACTAGGGAAGGACAGTTACTTCCTCCACCGAAAACCCCTGCATCCTTCATGGTTGCGAAATATGGATATCACACCTGTATTTGGTTAGATAATTGGGTCAAATATACCGAAAAGGACAGAGTGTTGGCTTTTCCAGAACATGGTTCATTTAATTTGGCTGTTTTGAGAAATTTGAGAGAGAAAATGATGAATTTAGAACCAAGACCTAGACCGACACAATTTGAGGCATTGACGGAGTGGGAAGACGAGATGCATGATCGAGAAAGACAGAGAAATGGTATAGGACATAGGTACCTGTTTGGCAGATCATACGGACATGAGACGCATGATGATTGAAGGAGAAGGTGGCGGAATGCGAGTATGACAGAGGGTTTGTTTCCTGTAAGAACTGCAGGAGAGAATGAAGGAAGAAAATGTATGGAAAAGAGGCATAATGTGGAATCGGGAGGGTATGGAGTGAATGAATCAGAGGATGATGTTCTTGATGATATGTTCTATAAGAATCCACCTCCATATCGACCAGAACCAGAAATATTAACCCCAAGTGCCCCAATGAAAGAAACAGTACGAATCATAAAATCGGAACCAGAGTTTCAAGATTTGGGAAGAAACAATTCCATTAGAGAGGTAGAGAAAAAGTCTGGAGGTAAAGTAAATGATGAAAATTCAGCAGAACTAGCAAAAACGACCCTAGAATTAACCGAGAAAATAAGAGAATTGACTAAGAATCTAGAAGAGATAACCGTTCCAGTAACGATAGGTCCAGTAATGCCTATTTTTGATAAACAGAAAGATAGCGAACATTGTTTGACGGTCCCTTATAAAAGTAGTAAACCGGCTGAACAACCAAGAATGAGTCAGAGTGAGAATCCATGGAGACAGACTATGAGTATGATTGAACCGAATTATTCAAATAACCCGTTTTTAGGTCAGAACTGTGCAGAAAAGCGTATGACAATAGTGGAGTCAATGTCTGAAACACAAAAGGATTTTGGACAAGGAAATGTAGAAAAGCCAGTAGGACCATCTACAGAGGAATTGGGTGAATGGTTGAGAAGCTTGCAAAAGAAAGACAAAGAATCCCAGTCAATAGATGTGGCCAAACTACAAATGGTACTGGAAGAATTAATTGTAGGAACTATCCCGACAGAAAAGTTAAAAACTTACCAAGATGAGGAGTTGTTATTTCTGTGTAAAAGAGTAACATGGAGAGCAAAAAGTCTTCATGAAAGATTAGAAGAAGTGGTAAATGAAATGGGTATTGATATTGAGAAGGTAAAAACACTACAAAAACCCTATCGAGTAGATTTCACTGAAAAAGACATTGAAAACATGAATACCACAGGACGAATAGGTCAGATTAAAGAGATAAATATTTTATTGAGAAAATGGGGAGATTTGGACAAATGGAAAAGTAGATGGTATCGTAAACGAGAAGAAGTTACAGACAAAACGTTTTCAGCTTACCCTGTGAGAGAGAAAGAGAAGGGTGTGACAGAATGCCCTATGAGAGAGATTCCAGGAGGAGGATATGTACATGTCCCGTGTACTAGACAGGATATTTTGTCATTTACGAATGATTTCCCTCGACTGCATGAAAAACCTGTCGAGTGGTATAGACAGGTGGACAGATTTGTAAAATTATCCAAAGTATTATGGATTGATCTGAATAGCTTGTTTTACATAATAGTACCAGCAGATCTATGGACAGAGTGCAAAATAGTGAGAGATTGGCCGACACAAGAGTACCCAAGAGATCGAAAAACAGGAGCTCCAGACCCCGAAGTAATGAAGAAATATGAACAGGTTATGGAATTTTTGAAAAACAAGGTACCCCCTAAAGAGACAGATTTTGTAAAAATTGACAGAACACATCAGGAAAGCAAAGAATCGGTACATGCCTATTATGAGAGGTTAATTTTAGCCTTTAAACAATTCAGTGGAGATGAAAATCTAAGTGACAAGGATTTGAGTCATTTCGTATACAGATTTGTATATGGTCTTCGTCCAGAAAATAGTGAAATGATAAAACAGCATTCGGTAGATTGGCAAAATAAGAAAATAGATGAAATACTGAGACATGCTAAATATTTCAGTGATGAAATTGAAGCAAAACAGCGAAAACTGAAAGAAAAGGCTATGTGGGCACAAGTAAAGGTAGCAGAGAGACAGGAATGTAAATTAGCGGAACAAGCTGGGTCAAGACAAAAATGTAATGCTGGGAAAAATAAAGGGAATATTGAGGAAGCTAAAAAGAAATTTCCATGTCATAATTGCGGTAGGATAGGGCATTGGAAATCCGAGTGTAAGTTTCCTCCGAGTACTAACGATGAAAATGCATCATTGAATCCACAGGTGCAGAATGAGGTGAGTGGTCAACAGCAACGACAACAGCAGGTTGTAACACAACAAAATCAGGTGCCAAAACCACCTTTTCCATAGAACAAAAATTGCCAGTATAGTAAAGAGAATGGATTCTACAACGAAGAACAGGTAAATAAGCCACAACGCGCTAGCGCTCCTTCGCAGTATTGGCTGCAACGCGATGAAAGCGATTCAGAAGAGGGTTATTGACGGTGCCGAAGGGAGGAAGAAGAGTGCGTACTTGGCGCAACTCTAGAAGTAGACCAGACAGGCCCATTTGTAGATGGAAAAGTTAATAATGAAAATATTACTTTCCTAGTTGATACTGGTGCTACTCGATCAACTGTTAGATCAGCTGATGTCATGAATCTTCCTCCCTCGGATGAAACGATCCAAGTAGTTGGTGTATCAAAACTTACCTTACAGAATCAGTGAAAGTTAGTATAGGGAAATTTTTTGAAATGCACCGGTTCGTAATGTGCGACACCAGTCCTGTGAACTTGTTAGGTAGAGATTGATTGTGCAAGATGAACTGCACCATATTTTTTACTCCAGATGGAATAGCCTTTGAAACACCAGATGATGATGTGCTGTATAAAATGACAATGGCAAGCAGAGAGAAAGAGGTTACAGGAACCTATGCTGTATTTAACCCTGACGAATTACCAAAAGAATTAAAACAATCTGTTAAAGCAGAAGTTTGGGATTTCACTGGAGAAGATGTAGGATTGATGAGAAATGTAGATCCAGTAAAAACTAACTGTAAAAGAAGGAGTGAGTTACCCAAATGTCCCACAATATATATTGACACCTGAAATAATTGAAGGAGTTACTCCTGTGATTGAGAAAATGATAAAACAAGGAATTTTGAGAGAAATAATGAGTAGCCCATGTAATTCACCAATAATGGGACTGAAAAAGCCTAGTGGGAAGTTCAGGATAGTGCAAGATCTGAGAAAGATAAACAAAATTGTTGAACCATGTTGTCCCATTGTACCGAATCCATCTGTGATTTTATATCAGATCCCTCATGACGCAGAATGGTATACAGTGATTGATCTGTGCCATGTGTTCTTTTCCATCCCATTGCACCATGACAGTCAGTAAATTTTTGAATTTCGTTTTGGTGAGCGTATTTTGTCGTGGTGCCGAATTCCACAGGGGTATACAGAAAGCCCCTCATTATTTAATCAGCTATTGAAGAAGTCTTTGGAAAGTCTAGAAATGCCTGAAAACTCAGTACTAGTCCAATATATCGATGACCTGCTTGTGGCATCAAAAACTCGTGAGGCTTGTGAGGTAGACACAGTAGCCTTGCTGAATCATTTGACAGATGGAGGACTAAAAGTGTCGCCATCGAAATTACAGTTTTGTAAGAAGGAAGTACAATATTTGGTACATAGCATTGAGAAAGGACACAGGAAAATAACCATAGACAGAATCAGGATCATAAAAAGAATGAGTCCACCAATGACCCAAAGAGAAGTGAGAATGTTTCTGGGAATGGTTGGATATTGTAGTCAGAGGATAAGCAATGTTTCATTGATTGCAAAACCTTTGGTACGATTGACAAGAAGTGATGTGAGAGATCCAATTGATTTGAATAAAGAGGAATTGACAGCATTCAAAAGATTGAGAGAAGGATTGTGTGAAGCACCTGCATTAGGTATGCCTGACTATGACAAGGAATTTGAGTTGTATTGCAGTGAGAGAAATGGATGTGCACTCTCTGTTCTAGTACAGAAGCATGGAAAACTGAGGAAACCAATTGCGTATTTTTCATCAATGTTGGACCCAATAGCTGTAGCCCTTCCTGGGTGTTTGAAAGCAGTAGCTGCTACATATCGAAGTTTGGAACAGAGTGAGGGAATTGTGATGGGATATTCTGTGAAAGTGTTTGTACCTCATGATGTGGCGATCCTTTTAACAAGGAGTCGTATTCAGTATATGTCGCACAGCCGACTGACTAAGTATGAAAAGGTCATATTGGGTGCAACGAATGTGAGTCTTGTGAGATGTGTGAATATGAATCCTTCAACACTGTTGCCTGATGCAGAGAATGTGGAAGTAGGAGATGAAGCAGATCATGACTGTTTGGATGTACTTGATTTCTGTACAAAACCAAGACCTGACATAAAGGATGAACCCTTACCAGAAATTGATTATGTCATGTTTGTTGATGGATCTTGTTTGAGGACAGATGATGGAGTGCTGAGTACAGCATATGCGGTATGTACAGTTGCAGCAGTGATGGAAGCATCCTATTTGAAAGGAGTAAGATCGGCCCAAGTAGCTGAACTTGTTGCACTGACCAGAGCATGTAAGATTGTGAAAAGTGTGAGAGTGGAAAGCTCACTTTTCCGCTGTGCTGCCCTGCTGACTGCTGCTCCCTGACCCTGCTGAGGAGAGCGGGACTCTGCCTTGCAAACAAAGGGAACTTCAAGGGCTTTTTGGCTCGCCTTCTGTTGCTTGAGACTCAGAGCTATCAAAGTCTCTACTGCTGCTCCTGTGCCTGGTTCACTGGCAGTGGATCCAGATGCTTACAACAGAGAAATTGACGCATCTCCAGTCTAAGAGTAAGAGTATAATTGATGCATCGTACTTGGAGTTGCGGCATCACATCTGGAACCACCTTTTCGGAACCAACGCATCACCGCCACTGCATGGAGAAGATCGATGCATCACACCTCCAGCGTGGATTGACCCTGCGCATCACCTTCGGAACTGCTGCAGTCAGTACAGGTGCTTTGCTCCATGAACCTGTACATTGCCGACACTGCATGAAGAAAAGCAAAACATCACCCCAAGTGTCACATGGCATTGACGTCTGGCTCATCCGTAGCCCGCATCTCGCTGTTGCGAACAGGATCAAGGTACTCTGTTCATCCAGCCTGCATGGCTCTTGTACGCAGCCTGCGCTCCATTGCGGTTGGCCTGAAATTCTGACTTGCCCCGGTCCAGTGCAAACAGATAACCCCCATTGGTGCTTATTGCTCCTATATACTTGAACTCTTTTTACACTTTAAAAATTCATATCTCAACTTCTACTTATTTTATTTTTTGTCATTTTGGTCTTGATGTATTCATAAAATAATTGTCAATTTTTCTAAACATGTGTGGAGTCTTTTTTGTGCTTTCATTGTGTTAATGTGTGTGTGTGTTGCACAAATACTTTACACATTACCTCTTTCGATACACCTGGCTACTCTGTGCCAAATTACCAGAGTGTGAGCACAGGTTATCTTTCAGGTTGTATCTAGCTTACCCTAACTAAAGTGATGGTTCCTGCTTGGACATGTTGCATACTTCTCCCAACCAGAAACCCCATTTCTAACAATGTGTCAATACAACTATATTTACATTCAAAACAATGACTGACATCTCAGTAGTACAAGCAGGAAAAGCCTTGAAAGTAGCAAAAGGCTTCCTCCAGAGTTCTTTGAGAACAGCAAGTCAGCACAGAGCATTATAACACTGAGCATTTGCTACACATGATAAGAGAAGAAATGAAATACCCCATGGCTGCATTAGAATTCACCATGGAGTTTAGGCCCAGTTTAGTCAGGCACAGGAAATTATGGTTTTGCAAAATACATAATGTGTTTTTAGTGCAAAAATGTTCATAACAGTAGACAAATTATTAGCAAATCGGAATTCTCTTTATCACATGTACAGCCAGTGACAAAGTGGAATATTAGTTGGAGTGGTTGTGAGACTTCTCCAAGTAATATCACTATTCAGTATCAATACCAGTCAAGATACTTTAACTAGCATATTAGCTTAGTCCTGGGTATTTGCGGCATAGAGCAGCCAGTCTTAATTAACAAACTGTAAAGCATTTATCAGTATCTAAACAGTTAAGTCAAAAACACAACAGAATAACAATTCCACTCCAAATTATAAAAATAAAAAGTTTTATTGAGAAAATAGACACCAAAAAGAAAAAAATCAGATCAGTTGAATTGGAGTTGGGATTTTTAGAAGTTTTCTAGCAGCAGGGTATCAGGTTGCATAGACAGGGTCAAAGTAAAAACCTAACACAATGGAGCACGGATCCACTATAGGGACCAGGTTCATAACGGTAAAATGTTTACCTTCTGACTTAGTGCCCGATTTAGATCTTGGTGGAAATCCCATCGTCCCTCCATGATGGAGTTTGCAAGTACTCCACCAAGCTGACAGAATCCTACCCAACATATTTAGATGGGTGTTGGATGAATCAGAGTTTTACTGTCACATACGTGGCTTACAAGTGCCAATGCAGCAAACTCCTCTGCTGGCTACTATTCCTGTGGCTTTTGAATGGATGCAAGCATCACACACCTGATGTGTTTTGCCTAATAGTTTTCACCTGCATACTACCCTATAAAACACACTCCATTTTAGACCATGATAGTTTGTCATTCCACTGTAGTACAACATTGTCAAGCAGAACGTTTGTCAGTCAAGTTGGGCTTTTTTTGATTTCTTTGTTTCTTGTCTCTTTTTTCTTCTTTTATTTATTTTCATGTGAGTCATAAAATGCATTTCACTCTGTTTTTTGGATAATGGCAGGGAGGAGAAATCCCAATTTTACATAGGAAGAATTGTCAGTCATGGTGGATGAAATTATTAGAGTAGAGTCACAATTGTTTGAAGCCCAAGTCCAAAATACAACCATACTCAAGAAGAGGCAAATGATGACCAGAATAGTTGACTGAGTGACTGCTATAGCAAACAGCCTCTGTGCACTGGAGGAAATTGGAAGAGGTGAAACTGCTGAAGCGGGTAGTACAAAATGTTGTGTACCCCCCCATTCTGCATGTTTATATTAATCTGAATAATTAACTAATAGTAATTTTATTAATGGTTTGCAGTGAAAGACTTATCAATCATATTAACAAAAGAATTACACGTGGGAATTGCACTTTGCATGGCTAAACTAATTGTAAACTAACACATGTACGCATACTAATAGTAGAAAATTAGAATATTGCATGATAAATGTTGCTTTGGTGATGTGATTGTAAATTGTGCTTTATTAAGTGAGTATTAACGCTTTGAGTGTTGCTTTCTGCTAGATAAATACTTACACATAAGATAATTAGCGAGGGATTAACATTTTATTAGCTATTTCTATGTTTTAATTACGTTTCTGTGTTTGTTTTACTTAAGTTGCCCATTTCGGCCTAGTCAAAATGGCTGAACGAGACGTTGGACGTGACTGCTCCTGACAACACGAGGTTCTGGGTGAAGTGCGCATGCGTCACCGCCAGCAGCAGTGGCCTGGTCCTGACCCTAGGAGTTGAAGACCTAGTCAAGGTTACTCCGGGAACTTCGCCAATAATCACACAAAGGACTGTCTTAAAACCGGAACCAGCAAGTGCGATGACTTCATTTTGCAGACTCTATGAGAAGTTTACTGTTCGACCCCAAGATGACCAATCAGAACTCTCTAAAACCCCCAATCTTGATACTTTTTGACATTATTTTCATTATAAAAGTAGGTAGGGAATTGAACTAAAAAAACGCTCTTCTTTGACGAACTTGATTTCCTGACGTTATGCTGACGGAGAGGACGGTGACACTGCTGGACAGCTGTTGTCCTGAATCTTTGAGAGACTGAATTGCGGCCTAACTTTGATGAAATAAAGATTTGTCCTCGAATTGACTGACTTAGAGGACGACTATTAGCCAGATTAGGTAAATATGATGTTCTGCAACGCTGAGGATGATTTCTAACAAATTGCAATTTCCTTAGATAAATAATATTTGATTAATTGACAAATGTGTTGTGTCGATTATTTAAAGAAGATAATCTAGTTTAGTGTATAAAGTATAGATACATGAATGTAATCACTAAAACCATAGTTAACAACTAAATGATTCATCTCCTTATGAGAGGAATATGTTAGGATTGGAGTCAATGCATTTAGAGTTAGGTAGAGATATTCCTTTCATGTCAGCGTTTGGAAGCTTATTCCTCTAGGGAAACAGATCAGCTGAGTGTGAGTGTTGGTGTTACCAATGAATATATTTGAGTGAATTTATTATTGCGGTATTTGGTCTGTGTCGAAGGGGGAATTTGATGTTTCACGCTGCAACAGTTTTTCTGGTAGCAGAGTTATGGTTTTTATTGTTTTGGTTTGGTGATTATTGCTTGTAAATAGCTTATTGATTATTGGTTATTGATATTGGTTTATGTACAAACACTCTATGTTGAGTCACGTCGAGTTTCATGTTGTTTGCACGGCTTCTGGGATGTAGGAAGTTTGTAACGGTTCCGTAGTAGAGCAGAGGTAAGTGCTGCTCTCTGGAAAGACGGAATTTTTGTTGCACTGTAGGTACACAGGGAAAACGTGTAACGATTGAAGTTGCACGATGCATTGTCTGGGTTCGATTCGGTGACATCGTCATGTCTTGCCATTAGAGACATTTTTCTGTGTGAGAGAAGTGTGTATGATAGCGAAGGTTACCTGTGAAATTTTGGTCTTAGGTACCAGGAATCCAAATGGCATTCCCATAACGCTTATCACTGGAAAGATAATAGGTATTCTCTGAGCTTGCTAGAAGGACAAAGTAGAGGGAAGCGCTGCTTTGTTACCATATGTCATAATTCTGTAGCAGGACAGACTGTTTGCTGTTCTCGGGAAAGACAGGATTCTGTGTCAATGTACTACATTTTCTAGTGTAAAATTGCGTGAATGTAAAGGCATTCAGGTTAATTGTGAAACTCTAGTTTTATTTCTCAGGAGCATTGGGTCTCCAACTATGTGTCTTAATTCTGGAGAAACAGTTAGCTAATGCTTGTTAGAAGGGTAAGGTAGAGGGATGTGCTACTTTATCAACGGAAGTAACGATTCCGTAGTAGGGCAGAGGTAAGCGCTGCTCTCGGAAAAGACGGAATTCTCGTGAGAAAGGTCTATTGCTATTCCTTGGTTAGCGAAGCGGACAATGGTGGTGTTTATATGTTGTTACTAACAGAATTGCAAATTTGAAACAAAAACTTACCGAGTGGATTTTGTAAAGGTGGGGTAGACAGGAGCAGGAGCTGCCGCAGCGGCTGCTGACGTCAGAACGTCCGCGCTGGGATTGGACAGTCGGTCAGAAACGTAAAACTCTCCGGATTGGTGCATTAGTGTGCGCCGCGCTAGGAGTGGAGAAATACTGGGTGACGTAGACGCTCCCTATTGGTGCGTTATTGAGAGTCGCGCTAGGATTGGAGAATTGTATGAGTGACATAAACGCTCCAGATTGGTGCGTTAGTGTGAATCGCGCTACGATTGGACAGAATAGTGGTACAGTTGTAAGAAGAGACTAGTGACACACGGAAAGAAAGGAAAATGTATTACGAGCCACCAGAAAAGGAGAAAAAGTCTTGGTTTGGTAGAATTAAGAAATGGTTTAAGAAGGACAAACCGATTGTAACTAGGGAAGGACAGTTACTTCCTCCACCGAAAACCCCTGCATCCTTCATGGTTGCGAAATATGGAGATCACACCTGTATTTGGTTAGATAATTGGGTCAAATATACCGAAAAGGACGGAGTGTTGGCTTTTCCAGAACATGGTCCATTTAATTTGGCTGGTTTGAGAAATTTGAGATAGAAAATGATGAATTTAGAACCAAGACCTAGACCGACACAATTTGAGGCATTAACGGAGTGGGAAGACGAGATTCATGATCGAGAAAGACAGAGAAATGGTATAGGACATAGGTACCTGTTTGGCAGATCATACGGACATGAGACGCATGATGATTGAAGGAGAAGGTGGCGGAATGCGAGTATGACAGAGGGTTTGTTTCCTGTAAGAACTGCAGGAGAGAATGAAGGAAGAAAATGTGTGGAAAAGAGGCATAATGTGGAATCGGGAGGGTATGGAGTGAATGAATCAGAGGATGATGTTCTTGATGATATGTTCTATAAGAATCCACCTCCATATCGACCAGAACCAGAAATATTAACCCCAAGTGCCCCAATGAAAGAAACAGTACGAATCATAAAATCGGAACCAGAGTTCCAAGATTTGGGAAGAAACAATTCCATTAGAGAGGTAGAGAAGAAGTCTGGAGGTAAAGTAAATGATGAAAATTCAGCAGAACTAGCAAAAACGACCCTAGAATTAACCGAGAAAATAAGAGAATTGACTAAGAATCTAGAAGAGGTAACCGTTCCAGTAACGATAGGTCCAGTAATGCCTATTTTTGATAAACAGAAAGATAGCGAACATTGTTTGACGGTCCCTTATAAAAGTAGTAAACCGGCTGAACAACCAAGAATGAGTCAGAGTGAGAATCCATGGAGACAGACTATGAGTATGATTGAACCGAATTATTCAAATAACCCGTTTTAAGGTCAGAACTGTGCAGAAAAGCGTATGACAATAGTGGAGTCAATGTCTGAAACACAAAAGGATTTTGGACAAGGAAATGTAGAAAAGCCAGTAGGACCATCTACAGTGGAATTGGGTGAATGGTTGAGAAGCTTGCAAAAGAAAGACAAAGAATCCCAGTCAATAGATGTGGCCAAACTACGAATGGCACTGGAAGAATTAATTGGAGGAACTATCCCGACAGAAAAGTTAAAAACTTACCAAGATAAGGAGTTGTTATTTCTGTGTAAAAGCGTAACATGGAGAGCGAAAAGTCTTCATGAAAGATTAGAAGAAGTGGCAAATGAAATGGGTATTGATATTGAGAAGGTAAAAACACTACAAAAACCCTGTCGAGCAGATTTCACTGAAAAAGACATTGAAAACATGAATACCACAGGACGAATAGGTCAGATTAAAGAGATAATTATTTTATTGAGAAAATGGGGAGATTTGGACAAATGGAAAAGTAGATGGTATCGTAAATGAGAAGAAGTTATAGACAAAACGTTTTCAGCTTACCCTGTGAGAGAGAAAGAGAAGGGTGTGACAGAATGCCCTATGAGAGAGATTCCAGGAGGAGGATATGTACATGTCCCGTGTACTAGACAGGATATTTTGTCATTTACGAATGATTTCCCTCGACTGCATGAAAAACCCGTTGAGTGGTATAGACAGGTGGACAGATTTGTAAAATTATCCAAAGTATTATGGATTGATCTGAATAGCTTGTTTGACGTAATGGTACCAGCAGATCTATGGACAGAGTGCAAAATAGTGAGAGATTGGCCGACACAAGAGTACCCAAGAGATCCAAAAACAGGAGCTCCAGACCCCGAAGTAATGAAGAAAAATGAACAGGTTATGGTATTTTTGAAAAACAAGGTACCCCCTAAAGAGACAGATTTTGTAAAAATTGACAGAACACATCAGGAAAGCAAAGAATCGGTACATGCCTATTATGAGAGGTTAATTTTAGCCTTTAAACAATTCAGTGGAGATGAAAATCTAAGTGACAAGGATTTGAGTCATTTCGTATACAGATTTGTATATGGTCTTCGTCCAGAAATTAGTGAAATCATAAAACAGCATACGGTAGATTGGCAAAATAAGAAAATAGATGAAATACTGAGACATTCTAAATATTTCAGTGATGAAATTGAAGCAAAACAGCGAAAACTGTAAGAAAAGGCTATGTGGGCACAAGTAAAGGTAGCAGAGAGACAGGAATGTAAATTAGCGGAACAAGCTGGGTCAAGACAAAAATGTAATGCTGGGAAAAATAAAGGGAATATTGAGGAAGCTAAAAAGAAATTTCCATGTCATAATTGCGGTAGGATAGGGCATTGGAAATCCGAGTGTAAGTTTCCTCCGAGTACTAACGATGAAAATGCATCATTGAATCCACAGGTGCAGAATGAGGTGAGTGGTCAACAGCAACGACAACAGCAGGTTGTAACACAACAAAATCAGGTGCCAAAACCACCTTTTCCATAGAACAAAAATTGCCAGTATAGTAAAGAGAATGGATTCTACAACGAAGAACAGGTAAATAAGCCACAACGCGCTAGCGCTCCTTCGCAGTATTGGCTGCAACGCGATGAAAGCGATTCAGAAGAGGGTTATTGACGGTGCCGAAGGGAGGAAGAAGAGTGCGTACTTGGCGCAACTCTAGAAGTAGACCAGACAGGCCCATTTGTAGATGGAAAAGTTAATAATGAAAATATTACTTTCCTAGTTGATACTGGTGCTACTCGATCAACTGTTAGATCAGCTGATGTCATGAATCTTCCTCCCTCGGATGAAACGATCCAAGTAGTTGGTGTATCAAAACTTACCTTACAGAATCAGTGAAAGTTAGTATAGGAAATTTATTTGAAACGCACCGGTTCGTAATGTGTGACACCAGTCCTGTGAACTTGTTAGGTAGAGATTAATTGTGCAAGATGAACTGCACCATATTTTTTACTCCAGATGGAATAGCCTTTGAAACACCAGATGATGATGTGCTGTATAAAATGACAATGGCAAGCAGAGAGAAAAAGGTTACAGGAACCTATGCTGTATTTAACCCTGACGAATTACCAAAAGAATTAAAACAATCTGTTAAAGCAGAAGTTTGGGATTTCACTGGAGAAAATGTAGGATTGATGAGAAATGTAGATCCAGTAAAAACTAACTGTAAAAGAAGGAGTGAGTTACCCAAATGTCCCACAATATATATTGACACCTGAAATAATTGAAGGAGTTACTCCTGTGATTGAGAAAATGATAAAACAAGGAATTTTGAGAGAAATAATGAGTAGCCCATGTAATTCACCAATAATGGGACTGAAAAAGCCTAGTGGGAAGTTCAGGATAGTGCAAGATCTGAGAAAGATAAACAAAATTGTTGTACCATGTTGTCCCATTGTACCGAATCCATCTGTGATTTTATATCAGATCCCTCATGACGCAGAATGGTATACAGTGATTGATCTGTGCCATGTGTTCTTTTCCATCCCATTGCACCATGACAGTCAGTAAATTTTTGCATTTCTTTCGGTGAGCGTATTTTGTCGTGGTGCCGGATTCCACAGGGGTATAGAGAAAGCCCCTCATTATTTAATCAGCTATTGAAGAAGTCTTTGGAAAGTCTAGAAATGCCTGAAAACTCAGTACTAGTCCATTATATCGATGACCTGCTTGTGGCATCAAAAACTCGTGAAGCTTGTGACGTAGACACAGTAGCCTTGCTGAATCATTTGACAGATGGAGGACTAAAAGTGTCACCATCGAAATTACAGTTTTGTAAGAAGGAAGTACAATATTTGGTACATAGCATTGAGAAAGGACACAGGAAAATAACCATAGACAGAATCAGGATCATAAAAAGAATGAGTCCACCAATGACCCAAAGAGAAGTGAGAATGTTTCTGGGAATGGTTGGATATTGTAGTCAGTGGATAAGCAATTTTTCATTGATTGCAAAACCTTTGGTACGATTGACAAGAAGTGATGTGAGAGATCCAATTGATTTGAATAAAGAGGAATTGACAGCATTCAAAAGATTGAGAGAAGGATTGTGTGAAGCACCTGCATTAGGTATGCCTGACTATGATAAGGAATTTGAGTTGTATTGCAGTGAGAGAAATGGATGTGCACTCTCTGTTCTAGTACAGAAGCATGGAAAACTGAGGAAACCAATTGCGTATTTTTCATCAATGTTGGACCCAATAGCTGTAGCCCTTCCTGGGTGTTTGAAAGCAGTAGCTGCTACATGTCGAAGTTTGGAACAGAGTGAGGGAATTGTGATGGGATATTCTGTGAAAGTGTTTGTACCTCATGATGTGGCGATCCTTTTAACAAGGAGTCGTACTCAGTATATGACGCACAGCCGACTGACTAAGTATGAAAAGGTCATATTGGGTGCAACGAATGTGAGTCTTGTGAGATGTGTGAATATGAATCCTTCAACACTGTTGCCTGATGCAGAGAATGTGGAAGTAGGAGATGAAGCAGATCATGACTGTTTGGATGTACTTGATTTCTGTACAAAACCAAGACCTGACATAAAGGATGAACCCTTACCAGAAAGTGATTATGTCATGTTTGTTGATGGATCTTGTTTGAGGACAGATGATGGAGTGCTGAGTGCAGCATATGTGGTATGTACAGTTTCAGCAGTGATGGAAGCATCCTATTTGAAAGGAGTAAGATTGGCCCAAGTAGCTGAACTTGTTGCACTGACCAGAGCATGTAAGATTGTGAAAAGTGTGAGAGTGACTGTGATAACTGATAGCCAGTACGGCTATGGGGTAGTCCACGACTTCGGCCAAATATGGCTGCAGAGAGGTTTCCTAACCTCAAGTGGAACTCCCATTAAGAATGCTGAAGTGGTTGGAAAGTTGCTTGAGGCGATACAGCTGCCTAGGCAATTGGCTGTGGTAAAATGTGCTGCCCATAGTTGCAGTTGTGATTACATTGCCATTGGTAATAAATTCGCAAACGATATGGTGCAATATTGTGCACGAAATCAGAAATCACTCAATCGGGCAAAGGAAAAGGAATTGATTTCTTGTTTCCCAATGTTTACTAACACTGTGGGAACATGGGAAGAGGTAAGACAATTGCAGGATGAAGCAGGAGAGGAAGAAATAAAACAGTGGGTAAAAGCAGGATGTGCACCAAGAGAGAAGGATCATGTGTGGGTCTATCGAGATGGAAGACCAGTTATGCCTGATAGCATGATGTCTGCCATGGCACGGATGTATCATGAGCAGGGACATATAGGGAGAGACACCATGATTAGGTCTTTTAAGCAGACCTGGTATAATGCAAAATTCAGACTTGTAGCAGAAAGTCTTTGTTAGAGATGTCTAATTTGTCAATCCAGGAAGAAAGACAGTAGTGAGTCTAGGAACAATAGGTAGAGAAGGAGGGCCTTTTACCAGAATGCAATTGGATTTCATTGAGATGCCTCCTTGTAACAGGCTGAGGTATGTCTTGGTAATGGTATGTCTATTTTCCAGGTGGGTAGAGGCGTTCCAAACAAGAAGAAATGATGGAATGACAGTAGCAAAATTACTGTTGAGGGAATTTATACCTGGATTTGGGTTCCCAGTAACAATTGAATCAGACAGAGGAGGACATTGTCATAATGAGATCATAAAACTGATTTGTGAAGCATTGAATGTACGACAAAAACTACATTGTGCCTACCGACCAGAGGCTTCTGGTGTGGTGGAACAGATGAATGGTACTATCAAAAACAGAATAGGGAAAATGTGTTTAGCCACAGGTATGAAATGGCCCAATGTCTTGCCTCTAGTACTCATGACTATTAGATCAATTGCAGACAGAACTACTGGTTTGAGTCCACATGCAATAATCATGGGACGAGCCATGCGTCATGTGTTTATACCAGTCAACAAGCTGATGACTATAACTGATGACATGGTGTTGAAATACTGTAAAAGCCTGGCTGATGCAGTTCATTCTGTGTTTCATCAGGTTGGAGCGTATGCCACCACTCTTGAAAAGAAGCCAGCTCATGATCTAAGCCCAGGGGACTGGGTAAGGATAAAAGTCCACAGAAGAAGAAACTGTTTGGTGGGGAAAACCAAGACAAGTCATCTTGACCACAACAACAGCTGTGAAGTGTGCTGGATTGAAGAACTGGATCCATGCAAGTCACACTCTGAGAATTCCAAATCCAGTCGACAGCAAAGAGAAGGAGTATTGTGACGAATCAGAATCCAGTACTGAGTCGGAGGACGGACAGCCGAAAGACAAAGGAAAAGAAAACCCTGTAAGGGGGGAAACAGAGCCGCGTTTAACTTTGGTCCCCAGAAGTAATCCCCTGAGGAGAAGGTTACAGATTTCTGATACCAGTTCAGACTCAGAGACAGAACAAAGAGCACACTCTTCCAAGAAAGAACAAGGGAAGAATAAAGAAAAGGACAGTGGAGAGGCAATAAAAGAAATCCATGAGAAGGAAGTGCCAGATGAAAGATTGAGAGAAATTCCACCTGAAACAACACCTTTAGATGGACAGGTGCCAGATACAGAGCAAGAGGGAAAGATTATTGCGGAAGACTCCCGAGAAGGTGTAGGGAACTCCAACATCCAGTTAGAAGCAGGGACAAGTAGTCAGCAGGAAGATTGCGTGTTGGAGATTCGAGGAGGGACAGAAGTAGGGAAAACAAAAGAAGGGGTGGAAAAAGAAACTGTTGAGAGTAAAAAGCAAGTTGAAAAAGAGTCTGAGGAAAGCGAAGATGAAATACCAGAAGGCCGAGTTCTGAGAAAGAGAGCTTGGAGAACTGAAAAGAATGATAAAGGGAGTAAATTGAAAAGAGCGGCAAAGGACGAGGTGTGGCCGAATAAAATAAAAATACTGAGATATCGACTGACACGTGTAAATTCGCCAAGGGCTGAACAGGTGAATGAAGTGACAAGTCAGGAAAGATCAAAAGGAGAAGAAGCAACAGTGGTTAAAGAAAGCAAAAGAACAAGGAAACCTAACCAGAAGTATAAATCACCGGAATGGACATATGTGGCCCTGCCAGAAGTAAAAGAAGAGGTGGATAGGCAAGGAAATCCAGAGGTGGCTGTACCGGAAGTGGTTGAGGAAGACAAAGAATCGGAAATCCTGAGAGGTATCTTGTCCGATATTGGAGAAGAAGCGGAAGTTCAGGACAACCTTTATGCTCAAAATGAAGGGAAAGTAAAAGATGATGAGATGCCAAACTGAATGAGACATGAAAATTACTGATGGAAAGACAATAAAATATTGAAACAGACAAAAACTGGTAGAACCACGAAGGTGCTTAGAGCCTTGGGTTAGAAACTAGTTGTGAAGTAGAAGAGGCTAAGTCAAAAGACACGGCTCATTTTAGCTAAGATGGCAAACAAAGAAAGTAGCAAAAGTAGATGTACCTTCTTTAAAAGATGGTGCAAAATGTGTTGTTGTTGTAAAGAGAATTTGAAGAAATAGAACTAGAAGAGATCAAGGAAAGTATGAATAAAACAGCAAAGAGAGAAGAAACAGGGGAAACTGAAATATGAATGAAACAAGAAATCAATTGAATTTCCATAAAAGGGAATACAACATTTTTGGTTGGTGTGGTGATATAATCACCAAAGGGGGGATTGCTGGAGCGGGTAGTACAAAATTTTGTATACCCCCCCATTCTGCATGTTTATATTAATCTGAATAATTAACTAATAGTAATTTTATAAATGGTTTGCAGTGAAAGACTTATCAATCGTATTAACAAAAGAATTACACATGGGAATTGCACTTTGCATGGCTAAACTAATTGTAAACTAACACATGTACGCATACTAATAGTAGAAAATTAGAATATTGCATGATAAATGTTGCTTTGGTGATGTGATTGTAAATTGTGCTTTATTAAGTGAGTATAAACGCTTTGAGTGTTGCTTTCTGCTAGATAAATACTTACACATAAGGGTATTAGCGAGGGATTAACATATTATTAGCTATTTCTATGTTTTAATTACGTTTTTGTGTTTGTTTTACTTAAGTTGCCCATTTTGGCCTAGTCAAAATGGCTGAACGAGACGTTGAACGTGACTGCTCCTGACAACACGAGGTTCTGGGTGAAGTGCGCATGTGTCACCGCCAGCAGCAGTGGCCTGGTCCTGACCCTAGGAGTTGAAGACCTAGTCAAGGTTACTCCGGTAACTTCGCCAATAATCACACAAAGGACTGTCTTAAAACCGGAACCAGCAAGTGCGATGACTTCATTGTGCAATCTCTATGAAAACTTTACCGTTCAACCCCAAGATGACCAATCAGAACTTTTTAAAACCCCAGTCTTGATACTTTTTGACATTATTTTCAATATAAAAGTAGGTAGGGAATTGAACTAAAAAACGCTCTTCTTTGACGAACTTGATTTCCTGACGTTATGCTGACGGAGAGGACGGTGACACTGCTGGACAGCTGTTATCCTGAATCTTTGAGAGACTGAATTGCGGCCTAACTTTGATGAAATAAAGATTTTTCCTCAAATTGACTGACTTAGAGGATGACTATTAGCCAGATTAGGTAAATATGAAGTTCTGCAATGCTGATGATGATTTCTAACAACTTGCAATTTTCTTAGATAAATGATATTTGATTAATTGACAAATGTGTTGTGTCGATTATTTAAAGAAGAGAATCAAGTTTAGTGTATAAAGTATAGATAAATGAATTTAATCACTAAAACCATAGTTAACAACTAAATGATTCATCTCCTTATGAGAGGAATATCTTAGGATTGGAGTCAATGCATTTAGAGTTAGGTAGGGATATTCCTTTCATGTCAGCGTTTGGAAGCCTATTCCTCTAGGGAAACAGATCAACTGAGTGTGAGTGTTGGTGTTATGGGCCCCACCAATGAATTTATTTGAGTGAATTTATTATTGAGGTATTTGGTCTGTGTCGAAGGGGGAATTTGATGTTCCACGCTGCAACAAAACAACCTGTAAGGCAGGGTGTGTTCCCTGGCCTCAAAACATCATCTGGTGGCCCAGAGCACTGGTGGTGATTTTCCCAGGTGCCCTCACAACCTCTTCCCTGGGAGGAGATGGTCTTCAGATCTGGTGGAGTGGAGACTGGTAAGTGAGAGTTTTGAATGTGTCACTAAACCTAAATGCCATTTTTCCTTTTAATTCAGCTGTTGCTAATGTGCTTTCCACCATTTGGAAACATAGAAACCTATATATACATATGTCTATCATTTGTCTTTGTCTTGTTTGTTTGTCTGAATGTACTTTCTTGTGTTTAAGATTACAGGTTTCAATCTCAGTTACATTTCACATGATGTAACAGTGTGCATTAGTGTGTTTTTGCACCAAATAAATGTCAAATATATGTTTTATATTGTAAATGTCTGTTCGACTTTTACTGCATTTTACACAAGGGATGTGTAACTTACAATTTTGCAAGTGTTGTTAATGTTTAATTGACCCAAAGCATATAATTCTCCCTTCACATTGGAAAATCCTCATTTTGTGGAAACTGGATGAAGATGTTGATGTGACTCATTATTGAAGAAAGAACTTCCCCACCAGATACTGCCACAGTGTATTGGAATGATTCTGTGGCTACAAAATGAACTACTGCCACGATTTTGACTATTGTTGTTATTTCTTTGGAATTCAGATTCTGTGGCAAGTCGATGACATAAATCAATACTTGTTGCCTATTCAATCTGAATGTTTTGATAATATCCTGTTCTTCCATGGTGGCAAGGTCTGGAAATGGTTGAAAACTATGAGGCTGTCATCTCCTCATTCTCCCTGTGTTCATATGTATGCATTAAGAAATTCACAACATTTACTATTGTTAATATTTATTTAGTAAAACATTTTTGACATGTCTATTCATTTTTTTATAGAAATGTGCAAATAATAAATTGTAAATGTATTTTTTACACAATTAATTTATTTTTCAACAATACCTCAATCTATGGAAGTATAAGCAACATTGTACAAGGATCACATTTAATCATTGTAATGCACTACATAATTCAGTTCATGCTAAAAAAAATGAGTAACATTAGGATTTTGTATATGTAAACAAACTAGCCACCATTTGGAGCCGTTGTTGCTACAGAGTGGGGGCGGACCACAAGCCCAAGCCATCTTTGCGGCAGAGGAAGCCACAGGAAGCTGCTGTTGTCCCTTCCGCACATGGAGGCACTGGTCAAAAGCCCACTCGACTCCCGCAGCACAGGAGCTGTTGATGTTGCAGAGTGGGGGAGAGCCACATGCCACAGCCATCTCCACAGCAGAGGAAGCCACAGAAAGCCACCGTCGCCCCTTCTGCACCAGGAGGAGCTGGTCAAAAGCCCACCGGGCTCCTGCACCGCGGGAGCGTTGTTGTTGCCGAGTGGCGGCGGACCACAAGACCCAAACATCTCCACAACAGAGGAAGCTGCAGGAAGCCACCATTGTCTCTTCCGTGCCAGGAGGCGCTGGTCAAAAGCCCACCAGGCTCCTGCAGTGCAGGAGCTGTTGTTGTTGCAGGGTAGAGGCGGGCAACAAGCCCCAAACATCTCCATGGCAGAGGAAGGCACCATTGTACCTTCCACACCAGAAGGCGCTGGTCAAAAGCCCGTCGGGCTCCCGCAGCATGGAACATGGGCGAAGAGCGGGCCCATCTGCACCCGTCCGTGGCCTGTCGATGCTGGGCTGGGCCAACTCTCTTAGCTGTCATGACTGGATCCTGACCTTAAATTTCTGCTACGGAATCTCTGGGAGATATAAGCAGAGGCGAAGCTTTGTTCTGCGGCTGCCAACAGGCCATGATCATTTGAGGTGACAATTTTGATTTCTTCATGTACTGATTTTTAAGTGGGATATTAATGATGGGGAGACAGAAAGCTGCAACAGTTGCAACCCCCGCTAGTGCCATCCTGGATGGTACTTTGCAGAAGGCTGTGGGGGTAATTAACAAGGAGATTGAAATCACAGAGCGAAGACTTTCAATTGTCCCTATTACACCAGTTTCTTCTTTGGCCTCCTCAGACAATTCTATCAGTAACACTGAGGCCAAGCACCCGTTACCACTTTTGCCAGTGGTTAACATTATCGCTAAAGATAGCTGTTGTAGAAATGTTGACTTAAATTCGCCGACACCTAACCTGTCTATGGGGGAGCACAGATGCCGACAGGCTGTAGGAGGGAAAAGGAAAGGGGGAGAGGGGGCGGAGATGGATCCCAAGCCAAAGGGTTGTTGCCCTGTCCTTAAAAAAACAGGAAGGAGCCTTTAAAGGGGAATGCCAATAGGGAAAGAGGTGGTTTGGGGAGGGGGTCCTCGCTGGAGACACGGGATACTCCCTTCCTCACCATAGTAAATCAAATGAAAGTAGAGGCCTTGAGCCCTATTTCAGAACGTCTGGATCGTATTGAAGATCAGCTCTGTTTATTGGTGAGGAATTCTAAAAATGAAACATCACACAGCTAGTTAAGGGATGTGGCTACCCACACTGATACTCATGATGCCGCCCATGCTGAGAGAAGTGCTCCCTCGACTATCACACACTCCGCCATTTTGAATATAGCTGACCCCAGTAAGTCTACTCTTCGGATTAATCAGGATCCCTGTGTAAAAGTTCCATCTAGGAGAACATGGGAGCTGTATCAAGGGGGTGGCATTTCAGGTCAGTCTAGACAGACCAATGGGAGAGTGGTCCATGTGTACACTAATTATCCACCACTCTCATCTACTGACAGGGGTGAGGAACGTTTGTAAGATTTATTAAAATTACTACCTAACTGCACCCTCTATACCCTGGTATTAGCTGGAGTCCCCCCCACTGCCATCAGGGTTGCATGAAGACTGCCAAAGCCTTAATTAATAAATCTGCCTGTTGGTGCTGTAGTAAAATAAATTACCAGATTAAGTTGCTCGATAACAACATTATGGCAAGACGGGTGGGCTTGTTAGGCCACACACCGAAATCTGTGGAGGGTGACTGTGTGGTCCTCACCTTCAGAGTGTTGCAGTGCATTCATGACGTGTTGGGGGAGAACGGTCTCATAAGGGCATATCCCCTAGGGTTCGTTTATCCTCCTCATATGGGCTTATACCTCTGATAAAGGCAAAACCATTTTAGACCCAAACAAGGCAATATTAATAACTCCCAGCCTATCACCCTGTCAAATCATTTTGAAGTGTTTTCTGGTCTAACATATATTGATTGACTGCAGGATTTGCCCTGTGAACCAGATGATAAGGAAAGCATGGCCAATTTAGCAGAAAATCTTCAGGGTGTGACATGTGAGGAGGTAAATGTATCAGTAGAAGAGGTTACACCAGTTAATGACATATTTGAGGTGCCTGCCAGTTAAAATCAGGGCCCTGCTCAGCAGGCAGTTGTTGCCACAGAAAACTATAAAATACTATCATGGAACATAGCAGGCATTCTCTCAAAATTGGGGAATGAGGACTGGGTGGGTTTTATTAAAGGCTTTGACATTTTGTTTACAAGGAACCTAGGGGGATTTTCTCAAGAATGTGTGATACCTACCGTAAAAGTAGCTTAACACAACTCTTCACATCGCAGTCTATCGTGGGAAAATAACACGGTGGTAACGTGGTATTCCCTAGCTGGCGGAACTATTCGATAGGCCCACGATAACGTGTCAAATGTCTGCGATAAAGTCAATGCGACGCCGCAAAACTGCGAAACGCGAACACCAAAAACGTTGCGATGAGGCCAATCGCGAAACAATAACCAGCAAAAAAGAGCCACAGGCCTGCAAATCCCACGCGTCATGCCAGAAAATGCACTATAAAAGCAACAGGATCAAAAGGGATAAAAAAAGTAACTGCGTAGCACCATGGATGCTCCCGGACCGAGTGCAGAGGCTAACGTGAACCCCACAAGCCCCACAGACCACCAGCAAGGATCCTCGTGGTCGGGGAAGGACAAGGAGAAGAGGCAGACGGGGTGCTGTCTGCAGGAAAGCCAGATTGGTGGCATAGAGGTGACAGAACACTACCATACACTGAACGACAATATGACAAACGTGAATGCAGTCGGAGTGTCGAGGAGCCCTATGGAGGAGGACAAGAGGCGCTGGCACGATGTGAAAAGCCAAACTAAGTACAAACCCGCTGCCAACAGGAAGGCAGCAACGGCGAAAGGAGGTGGGAGTCCTGCGCCACAGGCGGAGCTGGAGGAAATGGAGGCCAAAGTCATCCGGGTAGAGACGGCGCAAGGAGTCAGGAGTCCGGCCACAGCTTGATAGGAACTGACACAACATCAACCGGGTGAGTAACGACCAGGGACTGTGAGGATGGGGGAGATGGGCACAATGGCACACATGCACAACGATGTGTAGCACACTGCACAACCACAATGACCCTGGATCATGTCCCTGATCCCCATGGCACACCGCAGCACACACACATAGCAATAACAGCACATCCCATGACAATATGGAACAAAGTGCAACACCGACACTGCAGAACAGAGGACACATCTGGATCCGCCCATGCGCAGAAACAGGCCAATCTCATCTAACATAGCAGGAAACTGCGAGATGGAAACGTATGTGTACAACCTCACCTACGTCACGTAGTCCAAATGTCCACTGTCCCACATCAAACATACTGCACCTCCCAAACAGTCACAATGAACATCATCATATAAACTGCTTGTAAACCAGAAGAATGCGCCAACACACATGTCAACACAATGTCAACATGCATATCCCCTACACATTGCAGAGGGACAAACAACACCTCCAGCAAAGCAGACCAGACTACTCATCAGTGATGTTGGAGAGGACCACCACACCTTCGACACTGATGCCCTACAACAGCCCATGGACATCTTAGGCAACCCATTCCCAGGAACAGTGCAGGCAAGAAACATAGAGGAGACACCAACCCCTGCACAGACCACACAGCAGGGGGCTCCCGCCTCCACGTCTGGCTCCCAACACTCCACCTCGGCACACATTGTATTGCAACGCCAGGTGTCAGGATACCAAAAGGAGGTGGCCGCACAGGTGCGGGTGGGATCAGAGCACATGGAAGCCGAACTAGATCACACACGTGTGTGTTCAAGTCCCACCAAGGACCACCTGCACCCCACCGTGGAGACCCACACCTCGACAGAGACACATCCATACTTCCTGCAATGAAACACCCCCAGAGCCCAGGAATCATCATACACCCCCACACAGGACCTCTGTACGACAGCCCAATCCACTCCTCCCACACATTGAGCGGGTGACGACAAAGCTGCATGTCCAAGGTCTTACCCGCTGCCAGAGGTAACATGGTTGCGTCCGCTGTACACAGCACAATATAATGTTGTAGGCCCAGGGACCCTCATGCATACATCATGACTACACGGACACACTGAGATAGTTTGTGGAACTGGCTACGGGCACTTGCACCCGGATCCTTTCTTGGCAGGGACACATGTACAGTGACACCTGTGCTGGATGGGTGTGGGGTGAGTGTAAGCCAGCCCGCACGGATTGGCTGGTGCTGGGAACAACTTGTACAGTCAACACTATGGAAATGTAAACATAAAACACCGCCATTACAGAGGCAACCACGAAGCATCATGGTGGTAGCGGAGCAAGTACATGGGTCACCCAACATGCAAACAGAAGTGTCCGTGAGTTTCAGTACACTGATGTTGGGGCATTAGAGCTGAGCTTGCTCATGTGAAGAAAATGTCTAGGATTGTGTCCCTTTGGGAAACACCTGATGCAGCTGCAGTGGGGTGTGTTACACCTGCATCATCTTCCTCATCATCGTGCCAGGTCTCCCACACTACATGAGGTGACATTGCTGTGTGACCTTTCCACAGCACACAACTCAATCAGAAATGGTCCATGAGTCGTGGTGCTCTGTGTCAGTGGCACCTGGAGTGCAGAGCAGGATATCAGGCAGATGATGGCATCCACGACAGGTGTGACCAACTCTGATAGTATGGCAGCAAGACACTTTCGACTCTGGCAGTTGTCGTCTGGAGGTGGCCCTGGCGGTGGTGGCATGTGCCTCCTGCGGTGATGCGAAGTCCGGTCCGGTCAGGACTTGAATAGATGTGTGAGCCCTGGTGGACCGCAGTTGAGGCCGGATACAGTGGACAGCGGAGGGCCACAGACACATGGCGTTGATGACCCAAGGCCACCGTCTCAGAGGCCATCCAATATCTCCTCAGACAGGGTCCCTTAGTTAGTGGCCCCGGATGCACTGCCGGCGGCACAGGCACACCCGCAAGGAACGGTGACTTGCGGTGCACTGAGATAGGGGCACATGGAGTGCTGAGCGGGTCCTTGTCGATGTTTAGGGTGGATGTGGCAGAGGCTTGTGGGGGACAGTGGAAGGTGTCCTCCAGGGCATGATGCAGAGGGCAGAAGCCGGCCGGAAGCAGCAAATTGAGGAATGGAATGCTACAGACTAATTTTTTCACTAAGTGTGGCACGCGTGTCCCGTGCCACAGTCGAGTTGCACAGCTTTATGCACATTTGAATTATATAATCACTCGTACTCCTTGTTATTACCAAAGTTCATCCAAGTTTTATTCTCTTATTACAACTGTATTTAATCCGTCACGTCGAAGATGAAGTTCACCATTTTTCCACATTTTAATCGCTCAAGATTTACCCATCCGGGCCTATTCACTATTACCGTCGTAATCAACACCGAAAACGTGCCCATCTTAAAAGCTGCATCCCATATTCCTAACTAAATCACTCTTAAACGTCCTATTTATGTAAAACGAATTTCTAGCCATACATTAACGTACTTCCCAAGTCCACCTACCCTCAAATGAATCCCCTTAGTGCGTAACCCATGTGCGACCTCCTCATGTGCAAACTAATCTTCATTTCACCCCACCATCGTTTACGATGGGCACGTTTTCGGTGTTGATTACGATGGTATAAATAGGCAGCGGGGGAGATGTTATAGGTAGTGGTAATTTTCTCTGTTTATTATTTACTGTTTGTTATATTTTTTGATAGCAATACGTATGGGTCTGATTATCGTTTTTAAATTGTTTTTAGATACCCCTGAGGAAGGTTTTACAGAAACCGAAATGCATTGGGTGACATCAAAGTGTACTGAAAGGAATGGAGTTTACTTACATGCCAGTGAATAGGCCCGGATGGGCAATTCTTGAGCGATTAAAATGTGGAAAAATGGTGAACTTCATCTTCGACGTGACGGATTAAATACAGTTGTAATAGGAGAATAAAACTTGGATGAACTTTGGTAAGTGATTATATAATTCAAATGTGCATAAAGCTGTGCAACTCGACTGTGGCACGGGGCACGCGTGCCACACTTAGTGAAGTTGTATTAAATTTTTGCGCAAAGGAACGGGCGCAATAAAGAGTGCATGCAGGCTGAACTGGATCAACATCGAACAATATTTATTGAAGGCAAACTAGAGGGTGTGCTTCAGACTTTTTCCGATTTACAGACTAATTTTTGCCACAAAGTCCGTATCACCGACATGATGATGAAGACAACCCCTAGTCCACAGACTCAGTTGCCACCAAAGTTGAAAACAGAAAGTGTCCATGGATGTCGGGGAACAGACTTAGTGGCACCGGAACTGAAAGGGGATGCAGTCTGTGATGCGGCCAGTGCAATGATTTAAAATCTGCCACGAATAAATCAAGACTGAGTTCCCAATGTGTGACCTACTGGACCGCAGTGGCATGGGCCCACAGCCACGTGTCATTGGGATGCTATGCACAGAGTTGCTGCCACCTGACTGAAGGGTGTACAGAGAAGTAAGGCTGCCATGCATGTATGGCCTCGGACATCATGTAATCAAGACACAGTTCCATATGTGTGAGCAACTTCACCGTAGTGTCAGCCCGAGGCAGCGGTCAGCAGGGGCACTCAGGCACGTGTCGTTGGCACGCGATGCACAGAGTTAGTGACACCAGAGCAGTTGTCGGCAGTGTTCGATCACCTCTGTGACGATGATCATTGTCTCCTCCGGACTGAACCACGTCTTCCTCTTACACCTCTCCCTGCGTGCAATGATATGAACTCTGGCATACATGGATCAAGACTCAGTTCCAAGTGCGTGAACTACTCGGACTCAGTGTAGGCCGAAGGCGGTGGTCAGCAAGGGACCACAGACAGGTGTAGTTCGAATGCTATGCACAGAGTTGGTGGCACCACATAGAAGGGATAACACAGATATGACTCAGCCATGATATGTGTACTCTGCCATTGCATAATCAAGACTCAGTTCCAAATGTGTGACCTACTTGACCGTAGTGTAGGCCGGAGGCAGCAGTAGGGTATGTCAATGAGAAAGGAGTTCATCAGGCCTGTGTCGCGGAGGCCGTGATGGTCTGAGGAACCTGCCAAGGTCGCGGGCCTCAGGCTTGGAGCTTGCGCCGGCACGTGATGGGCCCTCCTTGACACACATCAGTGTCGTCAGGTGAGCAGTGTGGCCTGGCTGCGCAGGGGCGGGCCTGACGGGTTCGGGTTCCAGCAGCCCGGGGTACAGCAGGCAACTCTGCTTACGATGAAGGCATCAACCTCATGGCGGTGTGAGAGGTGCCACCCTCGCAGAGTTGTTGGGCATTCCAGAAGAGAACCACACCCAGGGCTACATGCTTTTTTTTCAAACCCCTACGCTGGTCTGTCGTACGCTGGGCCAGCCCACTCTGCTCACACTTACGGGGGGGGGACGTAACAGGCTACATTTCCGTGAACTCCCCCAGTGGCTGGGTTGACATGGTTGCTTCAACTGTCCACTACACTCCATACACCAGCGGTGTATGTCGCCATGAATATGGGTGTGTTCTGCATACTGCGGTCTGTCCAGCACATATCCGCCACACGTGGCATTGTGTACTTACCCTTTCATGGGTCACTTGTCTCCTTCACACATGCCTGGTTCCCAACTCTCCCCACATTCTGCTATAGTGTGGCTGAGGTGCCATGACATTGATGGCTCATGTTCACGGCTAGCCCAGGTTACCTTAGGAAGTGGTGCTGTCGTGTCTGGGGGGTGGGCATGTTGTCTTGCTTGATTATGTGAGTTTTTGACGTGTGCATTGCCAGAGTTGTGATTTGCATGGTTGTGGAGTTGAGGTGTGTGGGGTATTCATTTGGCACTTGCCAAGGGGCTGTGCATTTCCATTAGTGCCATCCTGGAAGCGCTGAATGATTATGAACTCTCGGACGATGAAGGAATAATGCACACTGCCTGGGTAGTTGGCGATGACGTTGGTGGAGATTCCAAGGTGTTCAGGTGTTGCCTGCATATTGATGGAATGCGTGTGCTTTCTGTTGCGGTAATTGTGTAGTGTCACCAGGGTGCACAAGTAGGACATGTGTGCTGTCGATTGCCCCAACAAGTGCATGCATCTAGCTATGGCGTATGGTCCTTGCTTGGTCTCCAGCTGTTCCTGCGTAATGTGGTGGATGTATAGGTACTGGGGTACCAAGCTGATGATGGCATCTAGGACAGGTGTGAGGGACTTAGATGTGGCTAGCTGCAAGACTCCTCCGTCTCTGGCGGTTGTTGGTTGGGAGGTACCAGAGGCCAGCAGCTTTGTCTGGGGTGGGATGTTGGTTAAACGCTGTGTTGGTGCCGTGAGCCTGTTGGGCGGTGATGGTCAGGATGCATAGTATGGTTGTCCTTTTGAGCCTGTAGTGGGCAATGACATTGTCAGGTGTTAGGTCTGTGAGGCTGGTGCATTTCTTGCAGTTCTGCTGTCTTTGTTCACGCTGCTTCTGTGGTAAGGGGGGAGTTGCGGTCCTGGGTGTGGTGACGGAGGGTGTTGTGGCCCTGTTGGGGCTCTGAGCTGCATGATTGTTGGCTCCATGGCATCTGTTGTTCTTCAGGTGTGGCTCTGGACTGGGCTCCCTTTTCTGGTGCAGGCTGTCGTCCAACTTTACACCAGGTCAGAGCAGGTGTTAATTTCCTGCTGCTACCCGGCCTTATCGTCTGTTTTGTGATCTTTTTGCAGATCAGGCTGTTCGTTGAGAATGTTGAGGTGTGGTGTTGTCACGGCTTTTTACTCAGGAACGCCTACTCTACATCTCATTAGCGATAGTTGCCGGGGTCATCTGTGGTTTTTTGAGGATGCTATCGCCAGAAAACTGGTGATATAGGCTGTTTGCACCAGCTTGTGAATGGGGCGATAGATTTATCGCGACTTTGGCTGCACTAAAGTGCCAATAACTTGGCGTTAGCTCCTTGAGAATATGCCCCACAATCCTTAGATTATATTTTTATTGATGGCTATCACTCCTTTTGTGTTCCCGCAACTCAATCCTCATCAGGGAGATCAAAGGGTGGTATTCTGGTGCTTATTGTGGTTAAATATGGACATATAGTAGTCAAATGTATAAGTGTATCTCCTTGGTTCCAACTGACAGCTATCTCGGGTCTGGCCAAGGTTCAAATGTTATTGGTAAATTGGTACCATAATTTTTTTTACAAAAGGATTTGTCAAGTAATAGACTCTCTGTAAGTGGAAATAAGGAAAGCAACCCTGAAACGACAACCATTATGTATTTTATGGGTTGAGGATTTTAATTGTATAAGTTGTAAGTTTAGTTCTCAGTGTGGGTTGGAAGACATTGAGGGGCAGTCCCTGACACACTTTATACACTCCCCTCAGAGAGATGCACTAAATTCTATTCTTATGGACAATGCTTTAAGTTTTTTAAATAGCTATAGTTGCAAGCCTTCTTAGGATCATTCAACTTTTATTGGTGGTGGGAGGGCCAGCTCAATAGATTTTATGCTAATATCAAAGCACTTCACCACCTTGGTCCAGGATTTTAAGGTTCAGCCAAAATGTGCGAGGATCACTACCCTCTCATAGCTTCTTTTGATCTGCAACCAAATAGAGGATGTGGTGATTATCGCTCAATCCTTTTTAACCCTAACAAAGGATGTAAGCTGAACTGGCTACATGTAAAGCCGGTCAAATTTGAGGAAGATACCATTATAAGTAAGTATAACCTACTAGATAGATGTTTACAGTTTGATTCTTCCCTGGCAGAAGAGGCTGACCAGGAACGTCACCCAAAAGAAATTGCTTGAGGTGCGATGGTTCAACACAGAATGCTCCAAAGCTCACAAGGAATTAAAAAGTGCACTACCTAATACCCCCATGATAGGGAGCTAATCAAAGCCACATGGAGTAAATATAAAAGGGTGATTTAAGATAGGAAAAAGAAATTAAGAAAGAGGGTGTGGGAGGACCTGGAAACAAGCTGGCTAACTCAAAGGTTAAAACAAATTCGGGGAAATTATTAATTGCTCATTGTTTACCAAAGAAGTGAGGCAGATGGACTCACTGATCCTAGGAGAAACATGAGGAGCCCATTTCATAGCCATTTTTAATCCTTTACATGAATGGCTAGAGGATGAAACAGGGGAAACAGCCATTGACCCAACCTTAGCCATCAAACTAAGCCTATCTATTACAGTGGACGAGGTGGAGGTTTCTCTATCACAGAGCATTTGTCGGAAAGCACCTGGCCCTGATGGGGTGTCTCATAAGCTCTGGGCGCCTTTGCTTACGAATATCTTCAAAGCAGCACTTATTGGCCCATTGCCCTCATCATGGAAGGAAGTAACAGTAGTTCCAGTCTTTAAAAAAGGAGCAAGAAGTGACCCGGCATGCTATAGGCCCATTTTATTGATAGATGCCATGGCTAAGGTTTTGGGCAGGGTCCTCCTTGTACACTTGGAAGACTGGGCATCAGAAAATGGAATTATGTCCAATACTCAGTATGAGGGGGTTGTGGCTCCACTGCAGTGAACATGTTGGACTGAGGGGGCGGATGCTCCACTACAGTGCCCATGTCAGATCGGGGGACCAGGGTCTCCACAGCAGTTTCTGGAACTGACGGAGGGTGTGGTGTTGTGGGAGTGGAAGTGCCTGTGGTGGGGGGAGGGCCTTATCATCTTGGGGATGGTGCAATGGTGTGTGGGTAAACCTGGGTTGGCTTGTGATGTGTGAACTTTGGGAAGGGTGATCTTGACTTTGGTGGATGTAGCTTTTTGGGGAAAGTGTGGGATGATGGTGGGTTTTGCTTTTCTTTTCCCTGGGGGATGTACGGGTAGGGGCCTCAGTGTTCCTACTCTTAGGGGAGGGTGTGCGTGCGGTAGGGGATCTCCTCTCTGTGCGTGGTGATTTCCTCTTTTCCTTGCGAGTCTGGTCTGGTGTATCTGTCGGGAAGAGGCCAAGGTCACAGACGAAGACCCTTTGGGAAGGGGGGTTGCAGGAGAGTCAAGGGTAGGGCATTTGGAGGGAGAGGTAGCTGAGGAATGTGGAGTGGTTGTGGATGGGTGGGTGTGTTATTTTGCCCTATCCCCTGAGTGTGCATGCATGTTTGTTTGGACTTTGTCTCAGGTTGCTGTGTGCTGCTTTTGTCTGTCGGGGTGTGTGCATGTGCCTGTGTGAGTGTGCTTTGGTCAGGTAGGTTAGTGTGGACTGTGGATGGGGCAGAGGTAGGAGGGGTGAGGGACTGTTGTAGGAGGGATACTGCTGCCATCAGTGAGGAGGCCATGGACTCATTTGTCCTCTGTAGGGCAGACATGTCTGATGACATGCCCTCCATGTGTGACACCAATTGTGTCAATAGACTGGTGTGTGCATGGAGGACACTCAGCATGGATATCTGCCCCAATGTAACTGTTTGAGCAAGTCCACAGACTCCACACTCAGGGCAGCAGGAGTTACAGATGCAGCGGGTGCAGTACCTGGACCAAAGGAGACATGCTCCCTCACACAGTTTTGGAATGGGAGAAGCCGGGAGGGTGGCAATTGTGGTGGTGGGGACAGACTCTGTTGTTGTGGCCTCTGCTCTGGTAACACCCACCACCACAAGGGAGCCATCACTGGAGCTGGATTGTTCCTCAGCTGATGTTGATGTTTCTGAGTGTCCCTCAGTGTGGCTCCCCTCACCCTCTGTGCCACTGGGTCCCTAATCCTGCTCCACAGTGGACCCCGTCTGGCTAGCTGCTTGCTCCTGGTCCATGGAACTGTCTCCTCCAGTCGCCCTAGAAGATGCTGTGAACAAAGAGGAGAAACAGATTCACATCAGTCATTTGCATATACTTGACACATTCGTTTTTTTCACAACATCACAGAGCAAGCCATTGCATAATGTTCATGCCACTATTCCTATTCATCACACATATGTGAACATGTCACTTGTCAGTCTACCAATGAATCATGGTTACCAAACACATGATGGCAATAGAACCATCTGTTCGATGTATTTTAAATTAAACTAAATACATGGCCAACAAGGAACTGTTTTGCCTGGCGTCTGATCTGTAATGCTCCTGAGTGTCAGGGCTTATTACAATCATGTCTCATCCCATGCAAGGGAGTCTGGAAGTGGCAACGCAAATGGGATGGACAAATTCCTAAGTTTACATGATGAACATTCTTCCATCCCCAGTCACCATGAGGGGCTTATGTCTTGAACTTCAATGCTAAAATGGTCTGCATGCAGGGCAACAGACAAGTACAAATACTGCATCCTCAAGCTTTTTCATGTGGCACACTATGCCACAGGCCTGTCTTGCTAAACAGTCTGTACTGACGCTTGTTACAGGGGCAGTGAATCCCGACTTTACTTTACAGTCAGCACCGTGTCATACTCATGTATTCACTGTTAAAGCAAGATCTGTAGTGGTCAAGTATACATGTCCCCTAAGTGCTACACACAATTTAAACACTTTGACAAGCTCACGTTATTCTACTGAGACATTAGAGTATATGAAGTTACAAATCCGTATACCTGAACATTTTGCAAGCTCCCAAGAACAAAGTAATGCAGCATACACATATATGTGGAAGCCACCATTATGCACAGTCAAGGGATAACACACATGTTTAGTCCTGTGTATCTGAGCCAATTTCCATACATGAGATGTCTGTTCATATTTGCCACATGTGTAATCTACACACTGTGAGACTTACAATAACTATGTGTGCGAGCTTGCCCTTGGGGATCACAATGCTAGTAGTACCTGTTATGAAACATGGTCAATTGAAAATTCAGTGCAATCAACACTCACCGGCTCCCTGGTTTCCCATACAGCTTGCTGTACTGTGGAAGGAGGCTGTCCAGCAAGGCTTGATTCTCCTCCTCTGTGAAAGTGTGTGCCCTTTCCACAGTATGCGCCATTCCAGATCCCAGAGGATGCACAGACAGCAGCAATGGTAGGTTGAGATGTAGGCAAGTAGCATGTAGTGCAGGCAAGTGAAGTCTCTTGGGAACAGACAGCCTTATATCTGTGCTGCAGAGACGGATTCTGTTCCATGGGTCTAAAGAGATAGGTCCGAGATGTTCGCATTATCCGAATTTGACCAATCCAGAACATTGCACGCATCGGACACGCCTACAGCGTCGTTAAATATTCAGCATCATAACACTATTGAGTTTGATACATTGTTGTTGTTTCCCACCAAATTCGTTTGCACGCGATTCGTACACGAAGCAAAACCGCGTCTGTCCCCATGACAACCAATAGCCAATGTGTGTGTCTGGTTTAGATCGGAAATGTACGCCGCATCTTTTGAATAGTCACCCGTGTCTGTCCCCGTGACATTTTCACTCCATTAATGCCCTGGTGGTATGTCTGACTGACATGGCAATCTCACATGTCTGTGCACGTTTCTCAGGATCAGCACACAACGCGTACATCATGAGGAATAGTAGGGTCCCACAGATGATATCACAGCTGCCAAATCACCGTGCCTGGCTTCCTGGTGTGTAATGTCTGTTTATGTTGTATGTTGTTTGTTTGTCAGGTTGGACCCTGTTTTCAGACACATGAGATTTTTTTTGTTTAAATTTAGGTGACTCCGGATACCCTCAACATGCCATGGCTGCTGACACCACTCAGGAACCCTGTCACCCCTGCTGAGTCTAGTTTTAATGAGGCACATGGGCGGACCAGGCGAGTGATAGAGCGGGCATTTGAACTACTGAAAAGCAGATTTTGCTGCCTGGACCGTACAGGAGGGGCCCTCCAATATGCACAGGAAAAGGTTTGTAAGATCATCATTCAGTGTTGTATGCTACACAACCTGGCAGTGAGGAATGAGCTACCTCTCATCCAAGATGACAGTGACCAGCAGCCTCCAGCGGGGGAGGATCCAACCCTGGGTCATGTTGCCAGTGATGATGAGTCAGAGGATGATGTTTGGAGACAGCTCATCAACAACCTTTTCTCATGATAGTGAGTATAAAATTATGAGTTGGCTAAGCCTTTTCTTTGCATGATATGTGCCTGTAGTGCAATATCTATGCATACATGTGGGTGCATGCTACTTGACATGATCCTTGAAGTTATGTGTCCATGGAGTTAGTATGTCCACCAGTACAGTGTTGACATGACTCCTAGCTTGTGTTCACAAATCATAAGACTTGTGTATGGAATGTTTTTTGGAAATGTATGCAGAAATGTATGTATGTAAAGACTGTTCTATGTCTCTCCTTCACAGGGTCCTTTGGCTGTTGTCTGGTGACATGTGACCTCCAAAACACACAATGTTGTTACAGAGTGCAACCTTCTTGATAACAGGAAGCCGTGCCACACACCCAATTACAAACATTTTGTAATGTCTTGGTTAATTTGTGCTTATTGTCACAGTGTGGTTAGATTGCATCTATTGTGGAGGCAACATGTTGAGACTGTGTAATAAACCAGTGCTCCACATTGAGGTGTGCCTTGTCTGTATACACTCATCCAACATTCATTAGCATACAGTACCTGTAGCCTGATTTCCACTTTATCTGACAGTGTTTGTGCATTGAACTGTCTTTTCAGTTTACAATAGTGGAGGCAATGAGTATGTATGCCATGTGATATTTGTGTTGTGTTGACCTTGTTGTGTGTATCTTTTATACGTGGCACATAACAATTAATCACAAGACTGTGTTTTAATTGCTGTACTTTTTTTCCTGCAAAATATTTGTTTTTCAGGTCATCATAGGTCCCATTCTTTCTATCATCCCCTCCCCATTCTACAAAGCCGCAGTAACTATCATCATCTATCATAATGGGATAATCCTCATGCAATCATCCAACCGTAGCCTCAACCTATTGGATAACATCTTTCCTCTCATCAAGGAAAAAGTTGTAAGACCCCATCCCACCTCCCTAGCCGATAGCAATCTCAGTACACTTACCAACTCCCTGTCTGACTCCCAATTAAGTCTTGTTCTCCCGCTGTACCATCCTGCATATACACCCACCCCAGACCTAACCATCACCACTGGTGATGACACACATCTCCCCAAGTCCTACTCATTCCCCAGCACCTCCAATATTCCTAATGTCCCAATCACACCCCACACCCGTATCCCCTTGCATCCCGCCTTCCCACCCGCACCCTCTCCCCTCTCCAATACTCCCACTGTCCCACTCATACCCCACATCCATACCTCCTCACATCCGCGAGATGACACACATCACCCCAATTCCTACTCCACCCCCAACAGCACCAATATTCACACTGTTCCAATCACACCCCACACTCTTACCTCCTCACACCCCGCCTTCCCACTCGCCCTTTCTCCTCTCACCACTACTCCCACCGTACCATACATACCCCACAGCCAGACCTCCTCACACCCCACCTTTAAACCCCCCTCTATTGTTAACCAGACAGGAAGACTGCAATACAAGAAATCAGATTATGATTCCCCCCCAAACTACACACATGGCTCAACCACACCTCCCTCACCCACAGTTCTTACATTAAATATGTTACCTCTCACTCCTGATCTCAGACTCGATGAGATATTACTATCTCCACAACAAATCAAAGAGGACCTTCAAACTCTTCATGGCCTGATTTTACAACCCAAGCTCACGTGCCCAGAACTAGAATCCAGAACATACCTTTACATCAAACACTCAAAACTCACCCAACAATTGCACACAAGCTCCCCAAAATTTGAGCCCCCAAGATGAAGAACAGTGCCCTACCCCAATGCCTCATCCCGTCCGGTCCGGAGGAAAAACCCTCTATCAGCTAAAGACTTAAGCTCTCTACTCAGTTGCTATGAGCTACTGTATCTCCCACATAATACTGCACACCCAGATAACTTACTCAAACATTCCTCAATCCAATCCATCCCCTCTAAAACACATAGAGTTACAAGACACAATTCTAGAGGTATAGTTGAAAACAACCTCATGCGAGTCCCCCTCATACTCAAACCCAACAAAACACCCATCAAGACTCAACTAAAATGTATACTTCTAAACTGCAGGTCAGCATCAAGATTTTACTGATATAGCTGACCTCACACTCACTAATGAACCTGACCTACAAATTGTTACCAAAACATGGCTACATGAATCTTCTACGCCCATTCTAGACATACTGGTACCCCCAAACTATGACGTCACAAGACTAGATAGACTTAATAGGCCAGGTGGTGGTATCGCATGCATACATCGGAGCAATCTATCAGTTAACCACTCCCACTCCCCGGTACTATCCTCCTGTGAATACCTTTGCATAGACATCATTCGTAATAACAAACCAATATGTTCACTACACACATTCTACCACCCTCCAGGAGATAACCTCACCTTCATCGAACACCTCATGGATATTCTATCTACTAATGCAGGTCTTCAAAATATTAAAATATTCCTTGGTGACTTCAATCTCCATTGGGATGACCTGGACGACCCTTGGGTCAATAGCCTCAAAGCTTTCCTCTCAGACCTTAACCTTACCCGAATCTGCAACAGCCCCACACATGATAAAGGTGCAACCCTCGATCTAGTAATTTCCAAAGCTGACTCCACTCAGCTGGAATCGATCCTCCCTTGTGACTGGTCTGACCACCACACCATTACATTCCACATCAATTAATCAGCTAAAGTACTCTCTGTACAACCCACGAGAAAGAAAATTTGGAAGAGGAATCTAAAAAAGCTTGGTTCCAACTTACTCTCAACCTTCAAACCTAACATCCTACTTCCCCCTGAAGGCATATTCAATATACAAGGCCGAAATAACCATTACTTCCACTCCATAAACATGGTACTAGACAAACTAGCTCCCCTACAATTGAAAAGAGTCACCACAAAAGACTCAAAACCATATTATGATGGTAGACTAAATGAAGAAAGATGATCCCTAAGATTAATTGAACAAGGGTGGAGATCTGCACCATCCTCTGACCACCTCAAGCTACTAAGAACAACGACAAACTCCCACTACAGAAAGATTAGACGATCAAAAGCTGACTTCTTCAGTAATCAATTAGACCAAGCCAAAACCCATCCCAAAAAGCTATTGAATTAATCAAAGCTCAAACTGAGGGTGTACCCCCTCACCACCAGGATAACCCCAACACACTACCCAATTGCGAGGAATTTGCCTCCTTCTTTACTATGAAGATGGAAAACATAAAGACGGACCTGCTCAACGACTTAATATCCCTTACTGACACTCAGATAACACTTCATTGCCCCACCAGGAGCCCCAGCCATATGCTCCGCAAAGTTTGACCTCAAAAACAATGTATCCTGGTCCTCCTTCAACATTTACACTGAAGAATCTATACTGAAAACGCTAAAGGCCTTGAATCCCTCCAGCCACTTCACAGACCCTCTGCCCGCAAACTACTTCATTCCACTGTTACTGCCTCTATGGACCAAGATTATAAACACCTCCCTCCTTCAAGGAAACATACCAGAAATCCTTAGAGCAGGGTAGGTATCCCCTATCTTAAAGTAGCCATCGTCGGACCCGTTGGACTTAAACAACTATCGCCCAAAAATTAAATCCAACATCCCCACTCTGGTCAAACTCTTAGAAAAATGTGTCCACACACAGCTTAGCAACCACATAGATCAATTCAACCTGCTCAACCAATGCCGCTCGCTGTATCTGCGTGATTGCTGAGACCCACGGAGGCCAAACCCGCCCAAACTGTGTTCCTACGTACCTGTGGACTCTTTGCTGCTGATCTAACTTGGCGGCGGGACTGCGAGGACCAGCCTGCACAGCGCTCCCATCACCGCTGCAGCTGGGGCCTCTTCCCGCCACTCCTCCCATCAGCATACTTAAAGACTCGCGCCCCCCGCTTCGCGGGAGCCGCTCGCTGTATCTACGTGATTGCTGAGTCCCACGGAGGCCAAACCCACCCAAACTGTGTTCCTACGGACCTGTGGACTCTTTGCTGCTGATCTAACTTGGCGGCGGGACTGCGAGGACCAGCCTGCACAGCGCTCCCATCACCGCTGCAGCTGGGGCCTCTTCCCACCACTCCTCCCATCGGCATACTTAAAGACTCGCGGCCCCCGCTTCGCAGGAGCCGCTCGCTGTATCTGCGTGATTGCTGAGACCCACGGAGGCCAAACCCGCCCAAACTGTGTTCCTACGGACCTGTGGACTCTTTGCTGCTGATCTAACTTGGCGGCGGGACTGCGAGGACCAGCCTGCACAGCGCTCCCATCACCGCTGCAGCTGGGGCCTCTTCCCGCCCACTCCTCCTCTTGCCCTCTCTCTCATTAACAAGGCCCCGCCCATACGCGCTAGCGGAACGCGCGTGGGACACAGCTCGGGGTGAAGACCGGGCAAAGAGCGGGCCGTTTGAGGCCGTTCGAGAACGGGCGAGCAAGGGCCTGGGCCACCGTTCTTGCCTCTGGACTCCCCAAATGGACTGTGATTCCGAGCCTGGGAAGATGACCACAAGAGAAACGAGGAGCAAAACATCGATGGCTTCTGGGATGCCTAAAGGTACTTTGGACACGTATTTTGCCAAGGTAGGCTCACTTCTTATTGAGGAAATCACCACAATAGAAATGCGTATCTCGCAAGAAATCGATTGGGTCAGGAGGTCCTCCTTGGGACCCCTTAGTCATGCCATTACTCCAGAACCCATGCGTGGCTGCACAACAATAGATGATGGGGGAACAAATGTTATGCCTGATTATTCTGTCCAATGTAATCTCAGCACTCCTGTTATTGACTGTGATATTTCTGCTCCTGTAGATTTTAGCATCTTACCTCTCCCACCATCTAAGCCCCCATTACCCGCTAATACTGCTAAACCTAGTGTGCCTATCAGGGATGTAACTACCACAAGGGCCCGCGAGTCTGCTCAGTCACCACAGCGCGAGCGGGAAGGAGCCATCCCGAAAAGGAAAAGAAGGGCCCAAATAACAGGAGGATGAAAGCCTAAGATCCCAAAACATAATCCCACGTCCGAGGGCAAATCATACGGCACATTCAAAAAGGCCTCAAACCGATCACCACAATCAGGGGCACTATCCTCTAACACTCTGCCCCAGATAACTCCCAGTTCAAGCGTTACAACAAGGGAGGAGGGCTTCACCCTTCTGGATATTGGCACCCTTTTGAGAGAAATGCTTATTCCCCTAGAAAACCGGCTATAGTGCACCTTCAGAAGGGTATCGCACAACTAGTCAAAGCTCCAAATAAAGTTACTCAACTCCCAAGTGGAAGTTCGACTTGCAGTGGCAAGATCGTTCAATCCGTGCCTCCTACGGAGGAAGGTTATCCGCCATCCAGGCCTATACAAATACAACAGCTCATGCCATTAACCCCACAAGCTCTAAACTCCGAACCCCCAATGCTTGCACCAGGTACAAGTCTGCAAGAGAACCTAGCTGCACCGGTATCGGGGGCCCATGGCAATGTTCCAAATTTTAGATCAATTGACTTGCCACCGGAGGCCATACCATACACAGTCATATTAACTGGCATTCCTGAATTAAATCCTTCTACACGAGAACCAGTGGAGGCCTTGAAGAACAAGGTAATCCATTGGCTCTCTATTCATAGGCCTCTTCCGCCAGGAATTCATAGTGAGGTGCTTATGGTGAGGAGAGTCCCATGGATAGGCAACACCAGGAAATCAATCCATGGTGACTGCGTCGTGATCAATTTCAGAGACCCCCACACAGTTTCTCATATCTGTAGTTGGTCACATCATGTACAAGGGATGTCCATACAATCGCTTCCTCTATCCTTTTTTTATCCACTTTCTAGTTGCGAACAGACAGAGGAGGGGTGGGAAATAGTACCCAGGCGGGGAGGTAAATGGGTCCCTATTGATAGAAGTGCCTACCCTCACCCTAGATTACCACGACACAACTATTTCCCTACCCAGAACAGGTTTAGCAGCCTTGATATGGTGGATTGACCAAGCAAGATGGTGGTTGGGGAGGTTATCGCCCAAAATAGGATTCCTATAACCACTGTACGACAAATAATTGCTATAGAGAAGGTTAAATCCGGCCAGGAACACCCAAATGGAGTTTTGGGTTCCATGAGCCGTTCCCCCCTGTGTATCACAAATGAGGCGACTACTGACCAAGTTGACAGTTTAGCCAATATCTCATCTGAAGGGATGGACCCCGAAATGGTTGCGACCCCAAACCCAGCAACAGATAGAACCAACTGTTCCTCTATCAAGATTTTATCTTGGAACGTGGCGGGCCTGGGCAATAAAGTGAACTGCCCGGATTGGAGTTCCCTCATCCAGGACCAGGATATTTGCCTGTTTCAAGAAACCTGGGCGAGGAAAGAACTCGCCTATACAGGCTTTGTCACATTTTCCACACAAGCAAAATGGGGGGGTAGAGGGCGCCCCTCGGGAGGTCTCGCAATCTGGGTGGCTAGTGATTTGGGTTGCAGAGCCGCCGTCCTCCCATTAAAAACAGAGGACATTCTAGCTGTATTGTTGGAGTGGCCATTTGCAAACAGCTTTCTGCTGGTTAATGTATATTCTAGGCCAACCAACATCACACAGGAGTCCCGAACGATCGAGGAGCTGGCACTCACCCTAGATGAAATCCCCCTTTTAATTGGGGGAGATTTAAACTGTCATTTTGAACCCCTGTCGGGCGTTTTGGAGGGCTTGTTCCTCGAGGAGGACCTAGTGGGGTCTGTGCCTCCCTTAAAAGCCCCGGCCCCAAGAGCATGGACACCTCTGGCTTTGCAAATTACATCTTTAACACTGAAACATGGGCTCCGGGCCTGTAATGGGAGGATTAATTCTGACATCCGCCCAAGATGCACCTACAATAGAGTGGGCAGGGAGTCAAGACTTGACTACATTCTCGTCCCTTTAGTACAGTGGCCGCATATTAAAGACTTCCGGGTTACATCTAGGGAAGATAGCGACCATAATGCATTGGAACTGGAATATGACCACCCTGGTGTCGCGCACGCTGCGAAACAGAGAGGGACAGCTGAGGTAGGGCTTTGTCTTACTAATAACAGACGCAGAGTGAAATGGGAGAAATTAGTTTCTCATCCAGAGAAGATACCCAAGCTGTATGCTCGGGTAATTCCCACATTCGTAAAGGTACAATCACTCATGGTGCATGGCACAACCCAGAGCATACAAAAACAACTAGGGCAGCTTCACAAAGACCTCACCAAATCGGTGTCCGAAATCCTTACTAGCAATCCAAAAAGGGCCAACGGATGCGTCACGGGTCCCATCTGGTATAACACGGCATGCCGTAAGGCAAAAACAGATCTAGTGACATCTATTAAGGCAGGCAAGGGAAGCGTGGAAATTAGGGCTATGAGAACTGCTTATAAGTCCCTAATTACCAATGCCAAAAGCGAATGGGAACACCAAAAATGGGAATCACTCACCATTTCACTTGCACGGGGGGATTCACGCAAATTTTGGCGTTGTGTGAACACAGGTTCCGAGGAGCTGGCCCCAGCATTGGAGCCTAACATTTCAGCTAGGGTATGGTCAGACCATTTCCAATCCTTATATAAATCACCAGAGGGGGAAATACCAACTCCCCCCCAGATCGCCAACAACACTTTGGAAACGGCGTGGTTCACAATAAAGGAGGTTCGAGTAGCTATTGATGGGCAGGCATCAGGCAAGGCACCAGGCCTGGATGGCCTGCCGGGTGATCTTTTCAAGCAAGAACCAGATGTTTGGGCACCCTACTTAACATTTTTATTTAATTCTATTTTAGGGGGCATGGAGGTGCCGGATACTTGGCTGGGCGCTGAGATCGTCCCCATATATAAGAAGGGTTCGCCTCTGCTCCCGGCCAATTATAGACCCATCAGTCTTATCGATGTTTCACAAAAGATTTTCGGTAGACTGATGCTCAATCGTCTCCAGGATTGGATTGATGATTGAGAAATTATGAGCCCCTATCAAGCAGGGTTTAGGAGAGGAGTCTCAACTATCGATCAGATTTTTCGTCTGAACCTCCTATACTGGAAGTCTGTCCTAGTCGAGGGCGGCAGCCTGTACACGGTGTTCGTGGACCTGCGAGCGGCCTTCGACCTAGTGCCCAGGGATAAACTATGGGCCGTGCTCACGGACCTAGGGGTTCCCGCTGAAATTATGATAATCCTGAACAAACTACATCAGGGAAATGTTGCAAGGTTAAGGTGTGGTAGAGGAGGAAATCTCTCGGATGGCTTCCCCGTTGACAGGGGGGTCAGACAGGGCTGTGTGCTTGCACCGACCCTTTTCTGCCTCTTTTTCAACGGGGTCATTAGTCATCTTAATGGGCTAAGTAACATCGATGCCCCTAGGTTGGCCGGCAGCAGGGTCCCAGCCATCATGTTTGCAGATGACACCCTGCTGCTCTCCAAAACTCCTATGGGCATACAAAAGGTGCTGGATGGATTCGCGGACTGGAGATCAATTCCTCAAAAACCAAGTACATGATCTTTAACCCGCCCTCCCAAACCCGACTGAGTCCCTTGATCGGGGCGTCCAGATTGGAGAGGATATATACGTTTGAGTACTTGGGGGTCACATGCAACCAGTTCATGACTTGGGATTCCCACCAAATAAAGGCAAATCTAAAACTGACCCAGATGACGGGCGGCATCTGTAGGTTGGCAAAAGGATTGTCCTATAAACCACTTGGCCCTCACCTACATATTTATAAAACCCAGGCTAGGGCGGCTGTGTTATATGGGGGTGAAATTTGGGGGCATACATCTACCCGGAAATTGCAGGTCACGGAGAATAACTTCCTAAGGCAGTTGACAGCCTTACCAGCTAGCACTCCGCTACTACCACTAAGATTTGACTTGGGCTTAAGACCTATTGCAGAGGAGCTTGGTCTTAAACCCATAACTTTTTGGCGCAAAGTTTGGAGCACCCCAGAACTCCTTAACTACAGAATGGAGCTCCAAGAGATTCTGCGCCTTGTAAAAGTTGCCCAAATTCCATGGCTAAGGTATGTCAAACAATTATGTGAGTCATTAGGAATACCAGATCTGTGGTTAGACCCAGTAAATGCATGCAGCAGGATCTCCCGCGAATCCATCTCCAAGGCCTACTACGAGCACAATTTATGCGCCTTAATTAAGAATGTTCGGGCAGGGTCTTTATCCGATCATTTCCTGGGGTTCAAAGATTCATACCATCTGGAGCTTGCTCTTGATGATATTGCCCCAACATTAACAAGGAAATTGTACATGCAATGGCGCCATAGCACTCTCCCCCTTAGGGCATACACGGACCGCTGGAAACATGCACAGCCCGCAACACAATGCCCAGCCTGTGCTCATTGGTGCGAGACTGACTTGCACATTATATTCTTCTGTCCAGCCTAAAAAAGAGCTAGGAAATACTGGCTCGTCCCATTGCTTAAAAATGTGGGTTTCAGGCACCATCTCCCTGCCTTTAGAATTTTAAAAACAGATTTATCGGCTCCTATAGTATTTGCAGTTGCAAAATTTTTAACAGCAATGTGGTACAGTCGTAATCGCTGTTTAAAGTCAAATATTGGGAATTGAACCTTCTTTTTTGTCAATTATGGATTATTGTATATGATGGATTTTTATCTTTGCTTTCTGATTGCACCTTATTTTTTCTTTCTTCTCTTTGCATATTTGTGTTATTCTTTTATGGTCCTAGCGACCGAAATAAAGCTGATAAATGAAATGAAAAATACCAATCAGGCTTCCAGGCAGGTCACAGTACAGAATCAGCCATGACCCACATAATAGATGACGCACTAAAAGTCCATGACCAAAACGGAGCCTCTTTACTAATCCTGCTTGACTTATCTTCGGCCTTTGACACCGTCAAACATGACAACTTGCTAGATCTCCTGAAATACAGAATGGTATTATCTGGCTCTGTGCTTACTTGGTTCACCTCTTTCCTCCAAAATAGATCACAAAGATTCAAGATCAATCAATCCTTATCCAAACCCGTCCCAGTTACCTTAGGAGTACCGCAGGGATCATTCCTCTCACCTACACTTTTCAACCTTTTCATGGAACCACTCACTAAACTTCTCAGCACCTCTAAGGTGCATTATCACATGTATGCAGATGACACACAACTCTACATAAAGATCCACTAACTTAAGGACATCAACTTTCTCAACTCGACGCTTCAAAAAACGCAAACCTGGTTAGCTGAAAACCATTTGAAACTAAACACCCTCAAAAGTATGTTCCTCTTAATCGTTCCCCCCAACCAATCGACCACCATCCTCGATTGGCTGAATCACCCAACAGCACTCAAAGGTCAACCTCTCATTATCAACTCGGGAGTAACACTGGACAGGAATCTAAACATGCAGAAAAACATCAGCACCTCTACAAAAGGAGCACATTTTCAGATGAACACCTTGAGAAGACTGAAACCCTTCCTGCCCGCAAATGACTTCAAACAGGCAGTTCAAGCTCTTGTAATCCCAAGAGTGGAATATGGGAGTGTCGCTCTTTTCGGTCTTCCCAGATCGACGAAGGCCCCTCTAAAAGCTTCAATCAACACAGCTGCTAGACTCATCACAGGCTCCAAAAGAAACTTTCACAACTCCCCAGACCTTAGAGTCCTTAACTGGCTACCTTTCAAGGCTAGAATTCATCTGAAAATTGCATGCATGATGAACGAGGCCCTACATCACAGTACTCAAGTTATCTACCTCAGAAACTGGTGCTCTCTTGTGGTATCAGATCCACCAGGAGCTCGAGGAATCTCCTTCTGAGACCACAACGATTTGCCAAGAAGAAAACATGCAACTGGACCTTCTCAGGAATGGCTCCCAGGATCTGGAATGCTTTGCCCCCAGAAACGAGACAGAGCCCCTCTACTTCCTCTTTCAAAAAAGAAGTGAAATCTATTCTCATGGGTAAATTTACTTGAACTGCCTGGACCACGCCCAGCGCCAGAACCCCTGGTCCCCGCCGAAGCCAGGATACCCGTCTGAGATACGACACCGCCGCCCTCAACGCACTCAACACCGGACGACCACCCGCCTGCTACCGAGCCACCCCAAAACGCACCCACAGACCCTTCACCTGCCAAGCCTGCAAATTCAGATGCCTCCGAACCTGCACCCTGCCCCCCAGACCAAGCAACAACAACAACCACCTCAAGTGCATCCTACTCAACACCCACTCCGTCCACAAGCACGCCATCGAACTCTGGGACCTCCTCGATACAACAGCACTGGACGTCGCCTTCCTCACGGAAACCTGGATGAACGCCTCCTCGGCCACCGACATCGCCATAGCCTTCCCAGACGGCTACAAGATCACCCGTAAGGACCGCGCCAACCAAACCAAGGAGGAATCACTATCATCTACAGGAACACCATCAGCGTCATGACCAACACCGAAGACACCCTCACCGCTGCCGAACACCTACACTTCCAGATCCACACCAACCCCAAGACCACCCTTAGAGGAACCCATATCTACAGACCCCCGGGCCCGCGCACACAATTCAGTGAAACCATCGCCGACTTCATCAGCCCGCATGCCCTCGCCACATCAGAATATATCCTCCTAGGGGACCTGAACTTCCACGTGGAGAACAACAATGACAACAACAACACCACCCTGCTCGACAACCTCGCCAACCTCGGACTCAAGCAACTGGTGAACACCCCCACCCACCACGCCAGCCACACGCTCTACCCCATCTTCTCAGCCAGCAACCACGTCTCCTTCAGCCACTCCACCGGACTACACTGGACCGACCACAGATGCATCCATTTCACCTTCAAGAAGACTACATCCCACCACCACACGCAACAGATCCCCCGCAGATGCTGGAGCAAAGTCACCACAGACCAGCTAACCACATCTCTGAGCCAGAGCCCACCAACCGACACCTCCGACACTAATGACGCAGCCCACAATCTCACACAATGGATCACCAACTGCGCCGATGCCCTTGCTCCACTGAAGAACCCCCCAGGCAAGAACGGCAATTGGAAAACCACATGGTTTACCAACGCCCTCAAAGACTCAAAGAAATCCTGCCGAACTCTCGAGAAAACCTGGATCCAAGAACAGATGACAGAAAACATGACCGCCCTCAAGAACGCCACTCGTGAACACCACCAGCTGATCCGCACCACCAAAAGGACATCGTTCAAAGAGCGGCTGGACAACAACACCCACAACAGCAAGGAACTCTTCAGCATCATAAAAGAGCTCTCCAACCCCAGCGCCAGCAACAAAGACATCACACCGTCGCAAGACCTCTGCAACTCCCTCGCCATGTTCTTCTACCCCAAGATCGCCGATATACACGACAGCTTCGGCGCCCAGACTCCACCTCCAGTCACCAAACCAACGCCCCCCACCACCACTCTCAGCACCTGGACCCCCATCAACACTGAAGACACCACCCACGTCATGAACACCATCCACTCTGGATCTCCCTCTGACCCATGCTCTCACCACATCTTCAACAAAGCCGACACCACCATCGCACCCCACCACCGGAAAGTCATAAACAACTCCTTCGCGTCAGCCACCTTCCCAGAGAGCTGGAAGCATGCAGAGATCAACGCCCTTCTTAAGAAACCCACAGCAGACCCTCAAGACCTCAAGAATTCCGCCCCATCTCTCTTCTTCCCTTCCCAGCAAAAGTCATCGAGAAGCCCGTCAATAAACAGCTGACTGCATTCCTCGAGGCAAACAACTCGCTCGACCCATCCCAGTCCGGATTTCGAGCCAACCACAGCACCGAGACCACCCTCATTGCGCCCACCGACGACATCAGGACCCTGCTGGACAATGGGGAAACAACCGCTCTCATCCTCCTAGACCTCTCAGCCGCCTTTGATACCGTCTTCCACCACACCCTAATAACCCACCTCCACAACACTGGGATCCAAGGAAAAGCCCTGGACTTGATCACCTCATTCCTCTCCAACAGAACCCAGAGAGTCCGTCTCCCTTGTTTCCGCTCCGCGGCCACCGAGATCATCTGCGGCGTACCCCAAGGCTCCTCGCTCATCCCAACCCTCTTCAATATCTACATGAGCCCCCTCGCCGCCATCGCACGCAAACACAACCTCAACATCATCTCCTATGCCGATGACACCCAGCTGATACTCTCCCTCACCAAAGACCCAGCCACCGCCAAAACCAACCTCCAGGAAGGAATGAAAGACGTTTCGGAATGGATGAAACTCAGTCGTCTGAAACTGAACTCAGACAAGACGGAGGTCCTCATCCTCGGACAATCCCCAACCGCCTGGGACGACTCCTGGTGGCCCACAGCGCTGGGCACCGCACCGACACCCACGGACCACGCACGCAACCTGGGATTCATCCTGGACTCCTCCTTCACGATGACCAAACAAGTCAACGCCATCTCATCCTCATGGTTCAACACCCTGCGCATGCTCCGAAAAATCTTCCGGTGGATCCCCACCGAAACCAGAAAGACGGTCACCCAGGCCCTCATCACCACCCGACTGGACTACGGGACCGCCCTGTACGCAGGAACCACAGCTAAACTTCAGAAACTACTTCAACGCATACAGAACGCCTCCGCACGACTCATCCTCGACATCCTTCGCCACAGCCACATATCTGCACACCTGAGATACCTGCACTGGCTCCCCGTCAGCAAAAGGATCACGTTCAGGCTCCTCACCCACGCACACAAAGCACTCCACAACATGGGCCCCGAATACCTCAACAACCGCCTCTCCTTCTACACTCCTACCCACCTGCTCCGCTCCGCCAGCCTCGCCATCGTCCCACGGATTCGCAGAACCACCACCGGAGGACGATCGTTCTCCCACCTGGCCGCCAAGACATGGAACTCCCTCCCCGCACACCTACGACTGACCCAGGACCATCTCACCTTCAGGAAACACCTCAAGACCTGGCTATTCGAGCAGTAGCAGCGCCCCCCTCCCTTCAGTGCCTTGAGACCCTCACGGGTGAGTAGCGCGCTCTATAAATGTATTGATTGATTGATTGAACTATTTATATATTTGTGTCATTTATTTGCAAGCTTGTTTTAGTTACTACTCTGTATTAGACTAACCAATATTTTTTGCTATGTTTGTCTCTGTTTTTTACATCTGTCTTCTAAAGCGCTCTGATACCCGCACGGTTCTTGTTCGCGCTATATAAAACCTTCGAAATAAAATAAAATAAAATAAATCATCTCTATGTCACAAACAGTGTTTAATGCACAAGAGGCAAGTACTGTGTGATTATGATTTAATTATGATGCATGTGTGAAATAGTACAAGTAAGTGATAGTGCTATACAAAGTGATAGAAATCCAAAGTTCACAGAGGAGTTGTTAGTGGTAGTAGATGAAATTTTCAGAGCCAAGTCCACAGTCATTTGATTCATTGATCCAAATTAGACCCTCCATCCCATGTGGGCGAGTTCAGTGACAGTCAACAAGGTGAACGCCTCGCACACAATGGTGGATATCAGGAGCAGGTTTTCACTTCCTGGGGGGTTTGCATGGCCATCTGTCTCTCATTTGTCCTTCTTCGGACGACCCCTCTTCTTCTTTTGAGGGAGACTCTCAGGTGCAGGCTGCTGCGGTACAGGGGACTCTCCACCAGAGTCCTCATCCCTTACTAGGGAGGTGTGGTCATGTTGTCAGCAATCTGGCGGAGGCAGGTGAGTATGTCCCAGTGCACCGCAGTGAGTTCATCCATTTTTTCCATTTTGGACTATATCCTGGACATGTGGGTCTCCATCCTGGATATGCGGAGTCCATTCTGGACATGTGGGAGTCCATTTTGGCATAATGGGCAGCCTGCTGATGTTGCATGTCCTTGAGGATCCCAACTACCTGGCCAAATTATCTGGTGCATTTTCGGTATGCATTTAGAATGTGTCCCAACTGTGGGTCAGCTTGATCTGCAGCACCATCTTCATGACATGACCTCACCCCATGGGGCTTCATATCACCCCTACCCACATGAGCAGGACCTGTTGTTGCAGACACAGACAACACTGACTCTCCTTCATTGTTGAGACTGGTGTTGTTGTCCGCCAACTTCAGAGTGCCCTGTGTAGCTGTGCATCAGTGTTTTCTTGCCTTGGTCAGTCCGTGTTGGTAGAGGTCATCTGCGTGTGCATCATCGTCTGAAGAGGACTGAGAGACATCCATACTGGAGAGCTCAGGGTCAACCAGAGTCTGGGACTGGGTTTCTTGTTCTGTTCCTGCAGTGTCCCCGGCAGGTCCTGTGGGTAGAAGAAAAACACAATGTATGTTGTGGTTTTGCACAGGTCAAAGTATCTCACACATTACATTTGCTATTGTACATCATGATGAGTGTATGTACATTGAATTGTCCTCAATTGTCACGGAGGCCTATATTGGTTAAGATCATTGCAATTTTAACAAGATGTGTTTTGCAGAGCAGGTAGAGCTTTGTGCATGAATAGCTCATGTATTGATTCTTCGACTGTACGTAGCCATTGAAACTCAAGTGCCACCCTGTACCTGACACAGGTGTGTTGTTCTTTCCCACATTTGTGCTTTTATAATGACATGCATACACTGCCTCTTACAATGTGTTGCAAGATTTGTGCATGTGTGCTGGCATTTGTGCATGTTTTTTAAGTCACATTGGTGTGTCTAACCATAAATTCACAGTCCAGTATGTATGTGAGCATTTGAGATCTACTATTTTGTTATATGTGTTCCTAGTTCTTATCTATTGTACACATGTGTTCCTGTAGCAAATGGTGTTGCTGCTTAGCTTTGTGCGTGATAATGTCATGTATATTGTCCTTGTCCTCCATGGACAGATAACCAAGGCTGCTTTCTTGCTTTTCCATGCTCATAACTGTGAGGTCCAGAGGTTTGTGTGCTTGGGTTATGCTGCTGTAAGTTGTACCCGTCCTCCCACCCAGTCCAGATTACTGCTTGTGTTGAAAGTGTCAATGACAGTGAGGGGAGTGTAGTGCCAAGGATGCTGACAACGCTACATGATGCAGGAGTTAAATGCAGCATGCAACAGCGCTTTGTGTAAATGACACCATGCAACAGTGTCAGCTATCTTTCTGTGGCCATTCCATTCACTTTCAGGTATCCATTGTCAATGATGTATATGTTGCTTTGTGTGAGTGTATTGGTGTGCTATGTCTGCATCTCATCACATTCACTGTCATGGACTGACTAGTCCCAAGAGTTCTATTTGTTCTGGCTGAGAAGGTGTGTGTAGGGCACGCCTTGATAGTAGTTGAAGTCATTGCTGAACCTCCTCCTCCTCCCTCACAGCCCAGATAGGCCCCCATGAACCATGCATCCATGACAGGGAGTCAAACATTACGTTCAAACTTTAAGTTCAAGATGTCTGACAGTGGTGGCCTTGAGTTTGTGTGAGCACAACTCCCAACAGGGCCTTGTGCTCCCCACACCAGAGCCCAGTGTCAGCCATCTTGGCAGTACTTTTCCACTCCCTGTGAGATGAGCATAGTTCAAGGTGGGCTTGATGGGCCATGTGGGAGGAGGATTGTTATCTGTGACTACGACTCCCATCATGCTTTCAGCTACATCCACCTTCCCAGCAATCCCAACCTCCCTTCCTGTGATTCTTCTTTCCAGTGGGTGAATGTGTTCAAACAAGATGGCTGCTGTATGAGACTGGTGTTTGGATCCCATGGCCTCGGTGTGAGTTAGTGCTAAATTTGTAAATATTTTTACATGGTGAGCGTTCCTGTTACATTGTAGGTGTGTTGTTGGTTACAATCTAAATTTGATCACATATCCCATCATGGACTGGTGCAATTCACACTAGGGCCTTATGTCCCGCGTCTTGGGAGTAGATTTACCTCGACTTTCAGATTGTGCATAGTCACAGGTGTGGTGTTGGTGGGAGGAGTGTGTGTGTGAGAGTGCCTGCTGGTAGATGTAGTCAGAGCTAGCACTCCTCCTCCCCACAGCCCAGATAGGCCACCGGAAACCATGCTTCCATGACAGTGAGTCAAACTTTATGTTCAAGATGTCAGACAGTGGGGCCTGGTGTTTGTTTGTGCACAACTCCCAAGAAGGCCTTGTGCTCCCCACTCCAGAGCCCAGAGTCTGACATCCTGCTGCTACTTTTCCACTCCCTGTGAGCTGAGCATGGTTCAAAGTGGGATTGTTGGGCCATGTGGGAGGAGGACTGTTGGCTGTGTCTTCGACTCCCATCATGCTTTTGGCTGCACCCACCTTACCAGCAATCTCAACCTTCATTCCTGTGACTCTCCTTCCCTGGGAGTGAGTGAAACAGTGCTGGCAAGATGTCTGACAGTGGTGTACTGGTGCTTGTTAAAGCACTATTCCCAACAGGGCCTTGTGCTCCCCACACCAGAGGCCAGTGTCAGCCATCTTGGCAATACTTTTCGACTTCCTGTGAGATTAGCATGGTTCAAGGTGGGATTGCTGGGCCATGTGGGAGGAGGACTGTTGGCTGGGACTATGACTCCCATCATGCTTTTGGCTACACCCACCTTCCCAGCAATCCCAACCTTCCTTCCTGTGACTCAGCTTTCCTGTGAGTGAGTGTAACAGTGCTGGCAAGATGGCTGCTCGTGGTGGTTGGTGTTTTGAGGCCAAAGCCTTGCTGTGTTTGTTAGTAAGTTTGTACTTGTAATGAAATATTTACATATTACACTGAGACTGCTGGTATTTTGTTTCTGTGAGTGGCATACATATCACCGGATCATTTGCCAAATGTTGATATGGCTTTGCTAACAGTGATTGGTATTACTGTCCCCTTGACAGTGATGTCTGTGGGTGTGTATTGGCTCACAATATTAGCTAGTTGGTTATGTACTCACCAGGCTCTGGTACTCCTGATAATCCATGTATGCCCTTCAGTGGAAGGATGGCCCGCACCTTCTCCTCCCAGAAAGTGAAGTGAGAAGGTTTTGCAGGAGGGCCACTGCCAGTCGGCTGGCTAAGGGCATGGTCTCTGCCAATCAGCTTCTTGACCCTCCTTCGCACATCATAGTACCTGTTCCTGATATCGTCCATTGTGCACAGGCAAGGTGCTTGTGCATTCACTTTGTTGATAATCCTCTCCCACATCTTGGTTTTCTGGGACAGGGGGGTCTGCTGGACCAATGTGCCAAATAACTGTGGCTCTACTCTGAGAATGTCATCTACCATGACTTCCAACTCACTGTCTGTGAACTTTGGATTCTTCTTTGGGGGCATGGTGATGGGTGGTGGTGGAGATGGATGTGTGGGTGAGTGTGAAAGTAAGGGTGAATGAATATGATTAAAGGTGTGTGTTTGTGAGTGTGGTATGTGACAGGTGCTAGTGGTGTACAGGTTGTGCGATGGGTGAGTTGTGAATTTATGTCTCAGTGCAGTGTAGTGGTATCTGCTGGCAGGTCTGTTGAATTTGCAAAGGATCATGGTAAGGATGTTGGCCCTTTATATAGGTGGAATTGTGGGTGTGTCTTACATATTTGAATTTTTTTTGTCTTTTTTTGGCCTTTGACAATGCTTGTTTGGTCTTTTTCTGTCTATTTCTGTTGTGTTTAGTTGAGCATGACGGAGATGTTCAGTTGACTGCAACGGATGCTTTTATCAGCATTTGCGGGCTAGTCCGAGTCTGTCCCATTCATGTTAAGCTATGTTGCAGCATTCGCGTACGAGTCGGTCGTGTCAGGCTCTTTTCCAGCTGATTCACTCAGACGGATTGATTTCCATGCGTGTCGGTCATCCGTATTGTGCTCCCTGTGAGTCGGTTGTATTTGACACGCGGTGCATCGTACTCCGCCGGTCGTACAGCACGCGCACATGTCGGTCAGAATACATTCCCAGTCCTTGTCGGTCGGAACGGTTTGCGAACGGGATCGGAATCGGGCACTAAGTAAGGAACTTGATTTTCCCAAAATTAGCAATAAACCTGTCCCTCTTTTATCTTATGCAGATGACATGGTCTTGTTAGCAAGGACTGCTATGAGTTTGCAGAAATCCCTTTGACAATGCTTGTTTGGTCTTTTTCTGTCTATTTCTGTTGTGTTTAGTTGAGCATGACGGAGATGTTCAGTTGACTGCAACGGATGCTTTTATCAGCATTTGCGGGCTAGCCCGAGTCTGTCTCATTCATGTTTAGCTATGTTGCATCATTCGCGTACAAGTCGGTCGTGTCAGGCTCTTTTCCAGCTGATTCACTCAGACGGATTGATTTCCATGCGTGTCGGTCGTCCGTATTGTGCTCCCTGTGAGTCGGTTGTATTTGACACGCGGTGCATCGTACTCCGCCGGTCGTACAGCACGCGTACATGTTTTTTTTTTTTTTTCCTTTTTCCTTCTTTCCCTCTTTTTTTTATTCAAACCTTGTTCTTTTTTATTTATTTACAAAACGTGATGCAGGAGACCCCCCCTTGAGGCGTGAGATGCTCTTATGGAAAGTCACTGTAGGGGAGTTTGAAGGGATAGAGCGAGGTGTACCAGACGTCATGCCAAAGCAGCTTCTGCTCCAGAAACTCCACTGTCTGCAGAGTCAGCACTAAGGTTTCATGCTTGAGAATACTGTGGACGTTCAGGCCTATAGCGGGCACCAGGTTGATGGTTTTCAATGTGGCTGTCGCTTGGAGAATATTTTCAGGCATTTGTTCATCGACATCAGCAATCAGCACAGAGTTCCCCCAGTGCCGGTATCTGGCCAGCTCCACCAGGTACTGGGGGTCATCGGTGGGAATGTCCAGAGAGTCGATGACATGGAGATCGCCCTGTGTCAGTTTAGTAGTCAACGCCACCTTCAAACCCAGCACGCGCACTTTCATCGGAAGCATGTAGAAGTAACTGCTGGGGCCCCGTGGCCCGTGGGCCAGACCACCGCCTCTCCAAAGCGGGGAACGAATGCTGCCTTGACGAGCACGACCACTGCCCTTTTGTTGCCAAGGTTTCCTTCCCCCACCTCGCACCTCAGCTCTTGACTTTGTTTTCGCATGGCTTATGCGCTTAAAGTTTTTCTGCCAGATTGCCACTTGATGAAGAACATCAATCCTGGGCATGACAGTGAAGACATCTGGGTGGAGGTCGACCAGGCCTAAACGTTCATCCTCATAGTTCCTCAGGGACTCCAACCAGGCCTGCCCTGGCTTTAGGTGAGAAGGAACATTTATGCTGCATTTTCTGATGACTGGTAGGCTTGAGCCAGCTGGAGATTGGTTCACAATGGAAGATGGGTCTACAGTATCAGGAGGTATACTGAGGTTGGGTGGCAGTGCTGTTTCGGAGGACAGGGTCGACAGCAGCCGACATACCTGTCTGCAGACCCGGACTAGGCTCCTCAGCCTGCACGCGTACATGTTGGTCAGAATACATTCCCGGTCCTTGTCGGTCGGAACGGTTTGTGAACGGGATCGGAATCGGGCCCTAAGTAAGGAACTTGATTTTCCCAAAATTAGCAATAAACCTGTCCTTCTTTTATCTTATGCAGATGACACGGTCTTATTAGCAAGGACTGCTATGAGTTTGCAGAAATCCCTTGATGCATTTACTGTTTTTATGACCTCGTTTGATTTAAAAGTTAATTTTATAAAATCATATACAATGGTATGTGGACCTAAAACCGCTAATACCAAAACTTTTATTGTGCAGGGTAAGAAGATAGAAAAGGTCAGTCATTTTACTTTCTTGGGTAATCTTTTTAATAGCCAGTTGAGATGGGAACCACTTTTGACCTTAAAAGCACAGCACACAAGTAAGGCAATGGATGCACTATTTTGTTTTGCTTGTAAATTGGGGCATAAGCCTGTGAAGGAACTAATTACCCCTTATATAGCCAAATGTCTCTCTATTGCCACGTTTGGATCCGGGGTTTGGGGCTACGCTAAAAGCCAATAGCTTGTAGTAATCAAAAATACATTTATGAAAAGGCTACTGATGGCCCAGACAAAATCACTCCTACCCTATTCTGCCACAGGGAACTTGGCTTAGTATTTATTGAAGACCCTATAGGAAGTGCCCATTTGCTCTAATGGGCCAAGATATGGACCCCTGAGGACTTAACATTTTCATGTGATGTTATTAAAGACTGTCTAAAATTATATAATGTTTTAAAGATTCCTTGGTTTCAATATTTAGGAGGAAACACCATGAAATTGGTCTTGAGTACTTGTTTGAAAACCCTTAAGGAATTCCCTTGAATGCTATAGGTATTATTAAGGAGGTGCATTGCTGCAGGGACAGTTGGGTTATTAGTCACCAACATGACGATATGGGAGATCCCCGGTTGCCTACTGCCCCAGCACAATTGTATCTATCTTTTTCTATTAAGACTCAGTTTCGATTTGATCTAATTAGATTCCGATTATGCACAGTGCACTTTTTACTGGCATTTCTTCGCCAAGGAGGTTGGTCGAACATGCTTATGTCCTACCCATGTGACAATGTCTCTGTTCAAATCACTATGCACTTTATATGATTTTGCACATTGTATAAATGAGAGAGAACTTGTTATTGTGAATCTTGTACTGTATTTTAAAACTTTTAATCTGTAAATCTTTTTATGGTTCTTTGAGCCGAAATAAATATATTTTTGATTTGACTTGACTTGATTGGTGGTGACGCACTTAACATTTCCTAGCACATTATTTCACCATTTAAAATGGCGGCAGCCTAACCTCATGGTCAGGACATTAGCAACCAGATGGCCATCGGCAGAAGTTGACCGGGTAGTTGTTGTCAAACTCCATGACGGATACAGCCACAGGCTAACATGTGTGAAAGCAATGTACGAAACCCAATGGATGTGTCCGTCTCCATTGACAATCACTTATGGCGTGTACATGTGCCTGGCATTTAAAAAAAAAGCTCACTTACGTCCTAACACTGCAGCTAACAACACCTCCTTAACTTTTGCTGCTGTTTCCTTTGAACTTTTGCTGTACAATATTGTGCCTGGAGTGGTGAAAGGCTTTTGTCATTTTATAGCTCGCCATGGATTGCACTGTGCAAATCCTGTGCTTAAAGATTTGGCCAAGGATCCACCAACCACTTGGCAGGACCATTTAAATGACTGTGTTGTTTTATTGACAGCTTTTCCGCACTGATGACGGCAATAGCCAGAAACGAGTCATGAGTGATGTAATACGTGACGCTATCAGCAGTGCATTTTTGGGGCGCAAGTTATAGTTAAACTGCAATGTCCCGGGGTGGGCACACCAGGCCATTGCTAGAGCCAGCCCTGGAGGGTGGCAGTCCCCAGGGCCAAGGAGGGCCCCAGGAGGGGGGCCGCATGGCTCCCCTCCCAATGTGAACATAGCCCCGGAAAGGTGGTGGTCACCAGGGCCAGGGGTCTGCAACAGACCTCCGTATTTGCATACAATGTGTCCCAGGAGGTGGTGGTCCCCGGGGCTTGGGGGGGCCTTGAGGACCCCATGCTCATAATTAAGTGAAGCCCAGGGCTGCAGGGGCCCACGCGGCCCCCTCATATATTTGTCACATTGCCACCGGACCTGGCCCACCCGGGGGCTTATTTGAACGAAGCGCGGTACACTGCGCTTCATTTTTTTCAGTGGGAATCGCGAATCCCGCAGAATTTGTTTTAGAAAAAATGCTAGGGGGTCAGGTTGTTTCTACCCTGCCCCTTTTTCTTTTTTTAATAGTTTTCTTACCTTTTAGCTTGTGGCTCAGTTCTACCGAGTTACAAGATGTCTGACAACTCTTCCTGGTTTGAAGTGTTGGCAGCCAATCAGAAACAAGCTCGTGATTAGATCTCACAATTCTCAAATATTAATATCTGTAAATCTTTAAATATCTCAAAAACTACTGAACGAATTTCCACCATTTAAAAAAAAGAGTGTGCTTTGTGGACCAAAAGCCACCATTTTGCCAAATTTGGAGTAATTCCGTTCAGCAGTTCAGGCTGTAGCTGTGTCTAAAGTTTCCTATTGAAATTAACATGGTGAAAGCACGTTTTGGGACCCCCCTTTTTTCACAGCCCCTGCTTGACGAATCACCCCGAAACTTTCAAGACAGGAGTTGACTGGAGCACCCCATTAGTTTTGAAAGTTTTGTGAAGATTTGTCAACCGGCTAATGGCAAAGGAAAAAACATTTTTTTAATAGATACAAAGTCCTAACTATAAATACATACTGGCGATTACCAGTAGGTAATGTATATATATTTGAGATGTCATCAGTGATGTCATGAGTGATGTCACTGACCATGTCATGAGTGATGTAATATGTGACGTCATCAGCAGTGCATTGCGGGCACGCGAGTTATAGTTAGCTGAACTAACTATAACGGGGGAATTTCAATGGTTTTGTACGAGTGAAAAGTCCAGCTAACTATAACGCCCCTGAAACCTATGGTTTTTTCAGTGAATTTCTAAGGTTTTTTAAATGCTAATTCCTAACTATAACGTGCCTGAAACCGATGGTTTTTTCAGTGAATTTCAAAGGTTTTTTAAATGCTAATTTCTAACTATGCCTACAGAGATAGGACATGTGAAGAAAGAAGAAAAAACGCACAGAAAGAAAAAAAAGAAATGCAGAAAGAAGCAACATATGTCCTCAAAGATGCAGAAGAGTGCAGGAAGAAGGATAGCGTGCAGAAAGAACAAACAGAAGAGCAGAAAGAAGCCTTGTTGCAAAATCATCCTGTACCCTCAACTTTTTCAGACGGATACTGGTGGTAACTGAGTCTGACTAACCAGTCCTAGAGCCAGTGCTATGTTAAAAGACACTCAGAATACAGTGAAAACACCTACATACACTAGGGAACACTTTTCGTCGGGGTCCCCCTGTGATCAGCATGACCTCCTCTGTAAGCCCCTAGTATATAATAGTGCAGGGGATTAAAACTACCTCTTAAAACGCGCCACAGGGCGTGTTTGCACATGTCACCTCAGGCCCAGTCCCCTCACTTCCCCACTGTGTAAACACGGCCTGTGGCCGTTTTAAGTTGGGAGATTAAGTCCTCTTGAATCCTGAGGGTCCCTAGGGTCCAACTAGACCACTAGGTACCTCCAGTAAGCGCCACAGAGCTGCGTTGCAGAGAGATGTAAAAAGGGGCCCGGCCTAGACCACCTCTCTGCAACGCAGCGCAGTGGCGCTTACTGGAAGCACCTGGTGGGCTAGTTGGCCACCAGGGTCCCTCAGGATTGAAGGGGAATTATTTCCCCAACTTAAAACGCGCCACAGGGCTTGTTTGCACACGTTAACTCAGGCCCCGTCCCCTCCCTTCACCACTGTGTAAACACGCCCTGTGGCCGTTATTAGTTGGGAGATTAAGTCCCCTTGAATCCTGAGGATCCCTGGGGGCAAAATAGCCCACTAGGTACGTCCAGTAAGCGCCATTGCAGAGAGGTGGAAAAAGGGGCAAGGCCTGCACCACCTCAGGCCCCGTCCCCTCCCTTCACCACTGTGTAAATGTGCCCTGTGGCCATTCTAAGTTGAGAGATTAACTCCCCTTGAATCCTAAGGGTCCCTACGGTCAAACTAGCCCACTAGGTAACTCCAGTAAGCGCCACAGAGCTGCGTTGCATGGAAGTGTAAAAAGGGGCGTGGCCTCAGATCACCTGTCTGCAACGCAGCTCCCTGGCGCATACTGGAGATACCTGTTGGGCTAGTTGGCCCTCAGGGACCCTTAGTATTGAAGGGGAATTAATTCCCCTACTTACAACTGGCCAGGGGGCGCGTTTGCAGAGTGCTGCAAGGAGGGGGCGTGGCCTCCGGCGCGATGCCGGTCTTTTATTTATTTTTATTTTTTTCTAATTTACTGGCCCTGGAGACCCCATCCCCCAGGGCCTGTACCCTAATTTTTTTTGTTGAAAAAAATTAATTTGGCCCTCCCAAGGCCTTAATCGGCCCCGGGGACCCCAACCCCCGGGTCATGGCCTTTTTTGATCCATATCTTTGTCACAGTGCATATGCAACGTTACACTCCCCAGCACATATTTTATATTACAACTTTAGAGACTAGTTAGGTTACACAACACTGCCCCGTGCATATTACACTCCAAGGCGCATATCGCATAGCACGCGCTAGTGCCTGTGCTATCTCGCGCTCTCCAATGAATCTGTTATGGCGCACAATGTATTGCATATAATATTTCACGCCCTGGTTCATCTTATATCACACTTTTTGGTGCATAGTTTATACCATATACTATATCTAGTTTTCATTTTCAATCGTGCTCTCAGGACTATGTTCTATATAACACTGCGTCCACCTACCCTTTTCACGGGCATTACATTTTGCGATGGGGGTGGAGGGTCAGGGGGTGTTTCTGCCAAGTGAGTCCGGAGTCACAGTCACAAACGTCCTCTTCTTCCTGAATAAAAGTGAGATTATGCTGCATACTTGTTTATATTTTAAGTAGTTCGCATAGACAGTTCCTAATACCCACCTTCTCTAAACAGTTAGCTTGCTGCCCCATCCACCTCCTCCCTATCCTCTGGTGTCTGAATTCATGGACTAGCCTCCTCCCTCCTGCCATGCATGGTCTGATGTGCTGCCACTGCCCTCCATTTAGCATGATGTACCAGTCCACTCCTCCTGCCCTCCATTGCCCAATTCTATGCCCATCACTGACCTCCTGCTTAGCCTCTGTGCTTTGCTTGCTGCCCCTATTCTCCTTCCCCCTGCCCTCCGATGTCTTTGTGCATGTCCCTGCTCCATCCTTTTTGCCCACCATGTTCCATGTACCTGCCACTCCTATCTACTCGGAGGGTTCTGTTGAGCTGCCACTTCCCTCCCACCTGCCTAGCATTGTCAGATGACTGTAACCTGTCCCTGCCACCTCCACCCTGCCTGTCCACATGCCATGCCCCTATCCCCTTCCTCCTGTCCTCCATGGTCCATTTTACTGCCACACCCTTCTGCCCTCCCTGGTCTGTTGTGCTGCAACTGCTCCTCCTGCCTGCCCCGCACGGTCTGTTGTGAGGCCCCTTCCCCTGAACTCTCTTGTCTGTGCCCAGGTCCTGACCATCCCTTCTATCCTCCATGGTCCTTTGTACATGCCCCTGCACCCTCCTTCTTGCCCATCATAGCCATTGTGCTGCCAATAACCCTCCCGCTTGCCATGCATGGTCTTCTGTGCTGCCATGGCCCCTCCCACCTTCCCTGTGTGGTCAGCTAGCTGCCCCTGACCCCCTCCCACCTTCCCTCCATGGTCTGTGTGTATGCCATCATAGTCTCATTGTTGCTCTCCATGGTGTGTCTTGTTTCTAGTGCCCATCCTGCCTGACCTCCATGGTCATCTTGCTGCTCCTGCCCTGCCCCCTTGCCCCCTTGCCCCCTATTCCCTCTCTCCTGGCTTATCTGTTCCATTGTAATTTCCCTGATCCGTCCCTCCTGCCCCTTATGGTCTGTTATGCTGCAGCTTTCTCTCCTGTCTGTCCATTATGGTCAGCTAGCTGCCATTGCCTCTTTCCCCTCTGTTCTCTGTTGTCCATGTGCATGGTCCTGTCCCCTCCCTATTGCTTTCTATGGATTGTTGTGCTACACTCCCGTCCCGCATGCGCTGTGTGGTGTATTGTGCTGCTGCAAACCCTGATGCCTGCCCTGTAGGGTCAGTTTGGTGCACCTCTCCATGTCCCTCCTGTCCTCTGTTATCCGAGTCCATGTCCCTACCCCAATTCCTCCTGCCTACCATGATCCAATGTACCATACTTGCGAACATTTTGAACTTGGTAAGAGGGAGATTTAAAAAAAAAATGGGGTATTGATTTTCCCCTTTTAGTTACATTGAAAAAGAGGAGATTGTAGACAGGAGACAGATCAAATAAAGCCCATTTGAGCTTAAAAACATTGGACGTTTCATGGCTGAAGCGGGTCTGTTGGCATGTATGGTTGTACTACCACTGCCTCTTCCTTCTGCCCACAATGGTCTATTATATTGCCACAGCCTGTCTTGCCAGTCCTGTATTGTTGGTTTGTTGCCCCTGCCCCCCTTTCCACTGCCCTCCATAGTCTGTTGTGCTGCCACTGCCCTTCCTGCCTGCCCAGTGTGGTCAAATTGTTGCCTCTGCACTCTCCTACCTGCCTTCAATTTTCAGAGTCCGTGCCCCTGGCCTCTGCCTCTCAACAGTATCCCAATGAACAACTAGATTGCTAACATTCTATATTTATTACAAAAGTGTGGAATGCCTGACGTCATCTTGATGTAATCAAAACTGTAATACCTAGAGTATTTCCATTAGAAATTACAAATATGAGAGGGTCTTATTTGCATCAAAATTATGGTTAGTGCTCTAAAAAACTAAAATGAGGACATATTTTCTGAGTTTTCAAATAGCGACAAAGAACTTTTAAATTATTTGTAATCTTTATGTTTTTTTATCCAGTTGACCACTTGATTAAATGTTGCACCTAGGGGAGAGGATGTGGTGTTACATCCAGAGCTGCAGACTTTGCAACTGGGGAACCTGGTTGGAGTTTCTGCTTCAGCTCAACATTCTGTGATTCTGGTCAAATCACTTAATCTCCCCATGTCTACAACCAAAATGAATTTGATATTGTGTGATGTAACCAATGCTCATGTAAAGCACTCCAATACCTAACAAGTCTGCACTATATAAAACTGCAAAAACACACAAAATAAGTGTTTTGCACACTTCTGTCATTGGGCTACTTGTGGGCTACATCTGGGTGATATTTGTGCTGCATTTGGGCTCTTTTGTCTCTGGTGGCCATCTTGGGAGATTTATTTGTTATGAAGTTTCCTAATTTCCTAATTTACTGCAGTCTCCTCAGTAGGAAATGTGTTCAGTTTTTTACTTTGATTCCATCAAGAAGGTATTCAGATATGTCACACATTTGCCATAAATTCTGAATGTTAGCACTCTAGGTGCACATTAGATCACTGTAGTAAATCTACTGCTCACCAGGGAAGTCTGCTGCTGGTATTAAAAGTGCATGTTTCAGTCTGCATGTCAGAATTTTTTAATGAAATAGAAGAGGATTTGAGAAGTCACTCAAAATGTACCCTCATTTTTCTTTATTCAGCACTAATCATACTTTCTATGGTAAAATGAAACCCCTCATTGTGTTCCTTTTTAAATTAAATGTTTTAAGTGTTACCAGTTTATTCCAATCAAGATGGCTTCAGGTGTGCCATACTTTTGTCATAAGTAAGACAGTACGCGCTCTAGTTGTTTTTAAGAACAATCTGGGTCATTCTGTCATTGGGCTATACTTGGGCTACATCTGGGTTATATTTGGGCTACATTTGGGCTCTTTTGTCTCTAGTGGCCATCTTGGGAGATTTATTTGTTATGAAGTTTCCTAATTTCCTCATTTACTGCAGTCTCCTCAGTGGGAATACTTTCAGTTTTTTATTTTGGTTCTATCAAGAAGGCATTCAGATATGTCACACATTTGCCATAAATTCTGAATGTTAGCACTCTAGTTGCTCATTAGATCACTGTAGTAAAGCTACTGCTCACCAGGGAAGTCTGCTGCTGGTATTCAAAGTGCATGTTTCAGTCTGCATGTCAGAATTTTTTTATGAAATAGAAGAGGATTTGAGAAGTCAAAATGTGCCCTAATTTTTCTTTCTGCAGCACTAATCATAATTTCTATGGCAAAATGAACCCCCTCATTTTGTTTCTTTGTAAATTAAATGTTTTAAGTGTTACCACTTTATTCCAATCAAGATGGCTTCAGGTGTGCCATACTTTTGTTATAAGTAAGACTGTTACGCTCTAGTTGTTTGTTAGAACACTCTGGGACATTCTGTCATTGGGCTATACTTGGGCTACATCTGGGTGATATTTCGGCTACATTTGGGCTCTTTTGTCTCTGGTGGCCATTTTGGGAGACTTATTTGTTATGATGTTTCCTAATTTCCTCATTTACTACAGTCTCCCCAGTAGGAAATACTTTCAGTTTTTTACTTTGATTCCATCAAGAAGGCTTTCAGATGTGTCACACATTTGCCATAAATTCAGAATGTTAGCACTCTAGTTGCTTATTAGATCACTGTAGTAAAGCTACTGCTCACCAGGGAAGTCTGCTGCTGGTATTGAAAGTGCATGTTTCAGTCTACATTTCAGAATTTTTTTATGAAATAGAAGAGGATTTGAGAAGTCACTCAAAATGTGCCCTAATTTTTCTTTCTGCAGCACTAATCATACTTTCTATGGCAAAATGAACCCCCTCATTTTGTTCCTTTTTAAATTAAATGTTTTAAGAGTTACCACTTTATTCCAACCAAGATGGCTTCAGGTGTGCCATACGTTTGTCAGAAGTAGGACTGTTAGAGCTCTAGTTGTTCTTTAGAACACTCTGGGAAGCTGCAGTAGAACACAAAGGAATCAACTGACAGTCTCTGCCCTTGTTGGATGTACATATTTTACTGAGAATGTCAGACTTCATTCTCACATGACTGAGAAAGATAATGTAAATTTACAGAAAATATGCTCTCAGTTTAGCTTATAGATCACCTTCCAAACCTCTGTGGGAAAAGCATGAGAAAATAGTTTTCTCTTAAACATGATTCATGATATTACAGCAGAAGGCTTTTTCACATGGTAAAACCACCTTAGAACACACCACAATTCCTAAAATGAGTATGGTACCATCAACAAATGATTTATAATGTAACTAAAGTCTTAAAACCTTCTATTAACTGCAATGCTTTTTAATGAGGTGCTATCATGTATATTGGTCCCAAGATGGCTACCAACACTTCTTGGATGAAGTACTGACAGCCAATCAGATCTCACGATGAGATGTGTGGTTAGGCTCCGCCCAAATATATATGTGATTTTACTTTTGATTTTCTCAGGAACTACTGAACGGATTTACACCATTTAAGCAAAAGGCACGAGTCTGAACTGAGGACTACCTCTTTTCCAAATTTGGTGTAATTCCGTTCAGCACTTCGGGCTGTAGCTGCGTCAACAGGTCCTACGGGAAAATGCATGGGGAAAACGCGTTTTGGGACCCCCTTTTTTCTCGGCCCCCGCTTGACGAATCACCATGAAATTTTCAGGATAGGAGCGGACCGTAGCTGGCCAAAAGTTTGGAAACGTTCGCGAAGATTCATCAATCTACGCCAACGTTATTCCAAATAGAATGTTGCGGATTACCTATGGAAGATAGGTCCTAACTATAATTACCTACTGGCGACTGCCAGTAGGTAATATATATATATATATATATATATATATATATACAGGGAATCACTCAATCCCTTCTTTATAGTTGATGCAGCATTCCTATTGGCTGGAACGTTGCAAGCTCCGCTTCGCAGCTGTTGTCCGATATTTGAGGACTTCGAATCCCAGCGTGCATCTCTGAGGTAAGTATCCTAAGCGGAGCTGCGTTGAAGATGTGCCAAATGTAGGAGGGAAGGGGCAAATACGTGCCAAGTTGATCCCCCAAATCATGTGCTGAAGGCTGCCTCAGGTCCCCAACGCCACAACCACCAGAGCGAGAACCAAACTGGGCTGTGACGTGCAGGTACAATGATCCTGCGTCCCCTCCTATATTTGGCACATCTTCAACGCTACTTCTAAACTACTCTGAACACATCCTTCCCAAATGCTATGAATCATCCTCTTCGTCTCCATTGTGTTGTTTGCTATCTTACAATGCAAACTGCATTCCCAGCAGTCATGAGGTAGTTAATCACTTACCTTGACAATTGGCACATACACAGCTGGATGACTTACACAAGTACCCACTTTAAAAGTTGATGCAAAGACATTGCTTTTTTCCTCTGCATAACAGAGTCTATATTATCAAAGAAGAAACATTTTTGTTTTGACTTTTCATGACTGGAAGCATCTTTTCCATTCATAAATATACATGTAAAAGGGTCAGGACATTTGCTGTCTGATAGAAGTGCATTATTAGACACAAGGATTCTCTTGCTTACTTTTCTTCTTTCAAGCCTCAGCAACAGGTGCACTTACTCAATGCAAATTGCATTCTGTATGAGACATATCTTTAAAGTGGGGATAGGGTGGCTTTAATTCCATTTCCATCATTCAATAATTCTCTATTCGAGTCCCAGTATGGTGAGTTATCCTACTTACAGAGTCAAGAGCCTGAAAAAGTGTCTCTATCGTAGACTGACCATCCGTTTTGTTCCTACTAGCATAATCAGCAGGGCATGTTAGTTTCTAAGTTTTTGTTTTTTGATAGATAAAATACATTTCTTGCACTACATAGCTAAACTTCCTTCTGAGTCATATTCAACTTCGACTAACGTAAAGCTCCTTTACAGGTTAAACCTATTTAGTCCATTTTCTAAAAAAACACTTCATACTTGTACAGGACACACTAGTTCTGTTGTTCTTGAACCCAGAGTGGTGTGGTATGTGTATCAAAATCGAATTTGTGCTACCACCTGCATATTGCAAATGCTGTTATAAAGCCACAGAAAAAAAGATCCCTAGACTAGAGGTGTGATTGAGGGGGATAGAGGATTATGCCCTGCAACGGGATAATTATTCATCAATTTTGTGCTGCTTTCAGATATTTTTGGTCATTTGAAAAATGAAAGCCTAGCAAGGCAGTTAATTCATCTTAGCAGTAGTTTTCCACAACTTTGAGATACAACAGTGGCAGGTATGGGAAATATTGTTGTAGCTTCTTTGTAGAGAAGTAATCATTGAACAGATTCTGAAAAAATGAAATGCTGTCACCTATCTATACAGAAAATGAAGAAAACATTTTCGAGGCCATTTTCCAACATGTTGGCTTGTGGTGCTTGGGGTGGTACTTACAATGTGTAAAATGCCAATTCTATGCATATCAGGGGCGGCTTCTCCATTTGAGCGGAGGAGTGCTGCCCCACCAGCAGGCATAGACAAATAAGCCAAATTGTGCTTCAATGCCATTTTACTTAAACGCCGCAGTGAGAGGGCAGGGCTGAATCCTGCAATTGCGGGATTACAGCTGCCCCTACATTGCGCATGTCGGGTTGGCCGGCTCTGTTGGTACGGCTAGACCCAACATGCGCAGTGCGCACCCAGCAATCCCCTTGCTGTGAAACAGGTGGGGGATTGCTGACACCTTCACCAAGCCTCAAAATGAACGCTGGGTTAGCCTGCTCCCACCAGTTGCACCCGGGGAGCAGTGTAAGGTGTGTTTGGCGCCGTAGCGTTGTAGCCACCACTGATGCATATCCTCTGGAATAGAATACTTAGAATACAAATCAAAATTGAAAATCAAGGTAACTTTGTTAAGTTGCACGGGAATACCATACAGGCCAGTTTAAATGCATGTGTCATCTCATTTTAAACAATGCATGTCACTGTGGAACCAATATCTGCCATTCTTTATCGATGCCTAAGTGTTGATATGAAAAGTCTAGTTCCTTGAAAATTCACAAATAATATCACAAATCTATAGCTAGGCCATACTGATGGCTATGCTAGAATTGAGTATATTTTTTATTTATTTGCCTTGTGGTAACTAGTAGGGCTTTTTAATTACATTTAATGTCATTTTTTGGAGGATTTAAAAACCAGCATGAATTGGAAAAGCTGGTCAGGAGGTAGCCACAGTTTCTTTTCTTTTGTAAGGGTGTTTGCAAAACTTTACTAGAAGTACCAATATTATGCCAGTGCAAGCATTACACAGTAGTGATAGTGTGCATCTTTCATGCTAAAAATGGGCACAATATAAATAATAATTATTTTTAAATATGTTTAGATTTTGCCCACTCAGTTATCCGTAGAGGCTAATCATATTTACACCACTCATCATTAATCTTTATTAAAACTGAACCACAATCACCTTCGTGAAAATGTCCATATCAAAATGAGACAGATGTTAGGGGCTCACTGTCCTACGTGTGATTAAATATAAGGAAGCCTGCCGTTTTATAAATTGCATGACAGTTTGTTACACAGAACACAAATGAAGAAAACTATTTGTTCAGAGCCCCCTATGTGTAAAACAAATATTCTTTAAAACAACGCATTTCTATGGGAAATAAAGCACGTGAAAATCTACTTTATGGAATGCAGACATTTTATGGTGTGCTTGGGTCATATTGGGTGCCTTTTTATCCTTGTTTATATGATGGTACGTAATGGTCCATAGCTTTATTCAGGGACTTGTACATTAAACACCCCTTAAGCATCGGAGCAATGCAGCATGCAAAAGACACAATTAAAGACTGAAACAAAATACGACTTACTGAAGGTGGGTCTTGTATTTACACACCCCAGGGAAAAGTATAAATTAATTATAAATGGTCATTCAAGCAACGTACACCAAAGTTTCCCTTTGTAATTGCTTTTCTTGGTTAAGGCATTTCAGCAAGGACCGAGTGTGCTGTCCTCTGCAAACTGAAGTACTCAAGACTTAATGGATGACTTATCTCCTGAAAATTGATCCTCTGCTGGAGCTGGGCTGCAGACAGTGAAGTGGCAGCAGACAGGGGTCTAAGGAAACGATACTGATTTCAGAGCCTGTGTGGTGCTCACAGCATATCAAGCCTCAATTGAAGATTAACATTGACACTTTTCTAATAGTGCACACCAATGTCCATTTTAATTACAGGATGGCCTGCAGCAGAAAGCTGCCACTTTGCAACCACATTTTAAACACATTGCATCTATCAGTCTTCATCAATCTTAAGGAAACCTTAATCAAGAGCTCAATGGTAAAGGGGGACTACCTGCCATTTTTGGCTTGCCCTGTGGACTGGATCACTTTTCGGTTTTATTAATATGAGATCAAGTCTTGAGTCATATTTACAAAACCACCCATTTCACAATATACATTGTTTTACAAGGGTATCTTCGTGCAAACGCTGGGCCGAAAACAGCCGTGCCACCGCATTTTAATTTGTGCAATGTGAGCAATCTCCAGCAAATTCTGACGCAACTGTGGTGCTGTTGCATTTATGGATTTCCACATGCATCACACATCTCTGGGAAGCGTGACACAAAAACGCTGAAATGCCCTGCAATTGCTGTGCATCAGCACACCATGCATAGGAAATGATGCAGCGACTGTGATATATAAACGTACACATCACAAATCATTTTGGCAAGCTCAACTATGCCATGGAGTTCGTCATACTGCTAGCTAGGAGACCTCCACCAAGTAGGCAGAGAAGGAAAAACAAGCTTGTTTACGGGCAGCGCATAACTCTCATTGACCACAGGGAGGATGAGGTCATAAAGTTCTACAGATTCAAAAGGAAGTCCATTGTGGAGTCATTGGCTAAGATTGGGCCAAGTCTACTGCCACCAACTGCAAGGCCAACTAACATCTCACCACATGCCAAACGTCTGGCTGTGCTCCACGTGCAGGCATCAGGTTCTTTCCAAATCACAATAGTCAGATTGGCAGGAATCTCATTGGGAGCATCATCAGCCTTCCAACCCTCTGTTTTGGATGCCATAATCAAACTCACACACCAGTACCTTCTCTTCCCCAAAACTCCACAAACACAGCTGGTTACCAAGCAAGGATTATGCACCATCTCTGGAGTTCCTCATGTCCTTCGTGCAACTGACTGCACACATGCGCAATTGGTGCCCCCTGCTGCATCTTCCAACCTTTACAGAAACTAAAAGCACACATACTCCATCAATGTCCAGGCTATAGTGGATGTTCATGAATGCCCTGGGTAAATACCCGGGGAGTGCACATGATGCCTTCAGCTTCCACCACAGTGTCATCAGACACTGGTTTATCAATGGCACATGTGGGAATGGCCGACTCATTAGTAAGGAAACTTAAAATATACTTATTAGTATTTAATATACTATTTGTATACTTATATAGTTTTGACGCTTATGTTGTTCAGCAAATGCACAGTTTTTACTGGGAAAATATAAGCTGTACGAAATGGTGCCAGCAACGTTCCAGCTTAGGTTCTTATTTAATGGATTGCCTGAGTAGTTTTTTTTGTATACCCGAAGACCCCAACTCACCTACTTACAGGATATGTCCATGGTTTTAGGGGAAAGTCCTCCTCTGCTGAGTAGGGAACACAAAGGTATTGGCTGCAAAGGATCAACCCACAAAGGAACCCTCTCTTAACTCTGTCTATTCAAATGCAAATGCAGCATTGTCAAGCTGATGTTACAACAGCATAGGCCCCCTCTTGAAGGACGAGACATGCCCTTCGTGGTTGAGACCCAGGACGCATATAGGACAGAGGTATTCTATTCATGGGTCACATTTCCACCAATGAATGCAAAATCAAGATGTTTTCATGGTTACACTATAGTTGCAGCACCTTATAACTACACAGCTTATGAAACACTAGTAAAAACATAAAATAACGTGTATTTGGGGAACAACCTTTACAACGCAGGTATTACAACGCACTACCTTTACAACGCAGTCATTACATCGCAATATCCTTTACATCGAATGCCATTACAACGCATGTCACTACAACGCATGCCATTACAACGGATATTATTACAACGCATAGTTTTTACCCCTACACTATCCCACACTTACCCTACTGTTGCACTCACTGGAGTGGGAATAGTATTTTAACCCCTACACTATCCAACACTTACCCTACTGTTGCACTCTCTGAAGTGGGAATAGTAATTTTTACCCCTACACTATCCAACACTTACCCTACTGTTGCACTGACTGTTGCGATGTAAAAACTTCATTGTAAATGCATGTGTTGTATTGTTACATCATGCATTCATGTATTTGTAAAGTGTGTGTTCACCAGTAGGCCTCTTGGTGCTGAATAACAGATGTTTATTGTTACCCAACTCAACTGTACTAATTTTATTGAACTCAGGAGGATGAAAGGCTAAGTGGACCTGCTGGGATTTGAACCTGTGACCAGGAAGTCAAACAAAGGCCCCTACAGTGAGCACATTAATCCACTAAGCCACCAGACCTGGCTGACCACCAACATATCAAGAACACCAAAATTGGTTTGATGGCACCCTACCACACACAGCAAGCAATGTAAGACCAGGTCCCTCTCAGCAATGAGAGAGCAACATGGCCAGTCTTAACTGTGTATACACCCTATCCAGATATAGCACATCTGACAGCACCACAGCTATGTACACTGTAAACAGTTCTCTTCAGAATATACAGGCATTGATTTGACACAAACTGTGATGCGAACAATGAAATAATTCCCACAAGGGCTGCTCAAGCTACACAACCACAATTGAGTATGCCTGGGATAGTCCATTGACTAGCAATGCAATAATGGGAAAGGTTCCCGTCAGACGGTAGGAGATTCAGTTCTGGATTGCACAAAAAACAAATCAGCATGAAGTAGTGTTTCCCAATAGGGGACCCTACGAAAAACATAGAATTCTCACAATATGCCTGCCAATGAGAATGGCTCCCTAGGTGGAAGACTGCAACACTTGGGGCACAGTCTTTGCTGCAGTATATACCAGAGCCCACGGTACACTATCTTTAGCTGTTTTGCCAGAAGTGCTTAAACAGGTCCAAATTGAGTAAGGAGCAGCCATCGCCCTGGATTTGAGGATAGAATTAATGGGCAAATTTGCCACAGTACCCAAAATGATGTCAATAAAAAGTAAAGGTGAACCAGCGTCATTCGCTGTATGCCAGTGACTCACATATGTTGCTCTAGAAGACCAGGAGCGTGAATTGCCTAAAATGATAGAGAAAAGCTATGCATCAGTAGGTAGAGATCATTGAGTAGCCAGACTTAGCAAACCACAAATTAAGGGTAATTCTGAAAAGGATAACTCAAAGCAGGCCCCGAGTCTTCAAAAAAAGAACTGGGATAATAAGAAAATAAAGAAAAAACTAAAGCATGGGGTGGACCTCCTCAACAGCAGTCCCATAAATATGCTATATTCTGGGTAACCGTGATTCTATTTAAACGTCTGATAGGTATCAGGATAATGATACACGTTCCTCTCTTTCCTTTCAGGAGTCATCTGAAGAACACTCAGAGAGAGGAAAATGAGCAGAGTGCAGATCAGAGGAGTATGTGAAACCGAAGAAGGAATCCCAGCGCTCTTCAGAATTTATGATAAAAAAGGAAGACAAACCTAAACAGTCCAAGACTCAATTCAAAAAGAAGAAGGCAGCTTACCTTATAGTTAATCATGCCACGTACATTGAGGACATTGCTTCTGAATGGAGAGTGAGGTCTGACAATGCTGGACAGTGCGGCAGAAGTAATGATAGTTTGCAGGAATCTTATGGAGTGTCTGGCGGCACTAGCAATGAGTGACAACATCCAGGTGAAAAGACAGGACCGGAGACTGATAATCCCTAAACAATTATAAGAAATGCAACTCAAAATAGAGGGAAGCATCCCAAGTACCATAAATGTTATCTTTTGGGAGAACTTGTCCTTTGGTTATAAGATTCTCTTGGCTGAAAAGGATTGGCCAAAAGAGTTTGCATATGGATGCCCAAAAAGGGAGAAGGTAATTTAGCTGCCTTTTCCTACCTCGTTCCAGATTCAGTTAAACATTCATATGCCAAAAAGTGGCCTTAGTGCAAGATCCAGCATTATATTGCAACCATGTGGGTTGGGATGATAGATCCCATTAAAGTCATACCTGTGAGGTCCACCCCACAACTACAAAGACTAAATGGAAATATTTTTCTGGCCTAGACAGACGTAAAAGGATGGAGCTAAAATTATGCTACTCCAGAGGCAATTGACTCGAAGCACCCTGTGGGGTTGCCTGGGGGTCTTAAGGTCCACTGGGCAGGTGGCCTTACCCTTCTTTTCAATCACCTAGTAGGGCCCAGTCCAATGGTCCTAGAGAACCCTAGGTTCCACAGGTTCCATAACCCACACTTCCTGCCCAGGCTGTAATTCCACAGTGGTAGAATATTAGTCATACCGCCCTTTCATCACAGTCGGACTGGCTCACAAGTTGTCAGAAACTTGCTTTAACAACTTAGCCATTTGGCTTCTGAAGGCCAGCTTGCACTTCACTACACACTGGGGAGTTTTTCTGGGAGCTTGCTCCCACTCTTCCTTCACCGGACTCAGAGGTCCCCTAACAGGGTGCCTGTATAGAAGCTCAAAGAGATTGAAGCCCACTCCCTTTAGAGGTACCTCCCGGTAAGCAAACAACACGCATGGTAAGAGGATATCCCACTTATTCCTCAGGGCCACAGGTAGGTCTCTAATCATGGCTTTCAGGGTCTTGTTAAATCTGTCAATAAGCCCATTGGTTTATGGGTGGTAAGGAGTGGAGAGCTTGTATGTTACCCCACACTCCTTCTACATTGACTGCATGTATGCAGGCATGAGGTTTGTGCCCCTGCCAGACAAAATTTCCTTGGGGAAAGGCACTCAGGTAAAAATCCCCATCAGGGCCTTTGCCACTGCAAGTGCAGTCATGGTCCTCAGAGAGAATGCCATGGCATGATCCACCAGAACCAGGATGCAAGTAGATTCCAAATGACTTAAAATTATACCTGTAGACAAAGTTAGGAATAAGGGAGAAGGGGAAAAAAGAAAGAAAGGGAATTATTGATCACATAATATATAATATAAGTCAGAGCATTTGCAAAACTACAGGTATCATTTTGAAACTACGTGTTTCTTTGTTATTTTATGTTTCCAGACAAACATTCTATTGTCCTGATGATGATCCCACATGTATAGTGGATTGAACCATCATTGACTTGATTGCTCTGACCCATATGACAATGCAAAATTGAGTCTTGAGTGCATGTTGCATTGCATTTAATAAAGTTTGAGTTGTATTATATGTCATTCTTGTTGTCACAATTTTTTTTTGCCTGTGATATCTTGTAATACCTGTATGGTGTGCCTCATAGGGGCACCTACCCCAAATAATTTATTTTGCTCGCATACAATAATAAACTATTTTTATTAATTGGATTACTTGTGGGCTTCATTGTTTATGTGCCCAGGGTTTTTTTCCCCTACTTACTCTCCAGGGACCATTGTTCCTTACAGCTTAAACTACCCTTGGCCCTTAGATATCCTTTGTAGGAAAGTAGGATCTGCTTCTATGGTTACCCCCACTTTTTGCCTGCTGCTAAGTTGCATTTGACTTGTCTGACTGATATCCTGCTAATCAGGACCGCAGTCTATCTGCTTTCTCCCTAAATTGTTATGTTCAGTACCTAGGTAGTCATAAGTCCCTAGTATATGGTACCCATGTACCCAGGGCATAGGTACCCCAGAGGTCCATATCTAGGGTCACTGCACTTAAAACCTATAAGTCAACCATCTAGCAGGCCTTTACAGTCCTGAAGGTAGGGTGTTTGGTTCTAAGTGATAGAGTGCCCCTGCATGAGCAGGACACCCCTGCAGCCTACGGAGTCAATTCTCCCGGGTTATCAGTGAAGCAGCCATATACTATATAAATGGGCACCGCGTAATTACGTGATGAACATCTTGAAACTGGCTGCAACTAATCCTATCATGTTTGGTATCAAACATGTTGGAATCATACCCCCACACCATAAACGGTGTGGGGGTATGATTCCGAGACCTCTGTTAGGCTCTCAGTGTTCCTGGTACCAGCCTTCTCGACCTGGACAACACTAAACGGTTTCTGCTGACCGGAGACACAATTCTGCCCTCCTACTTCTGTGCCAAGCTCGAGCAGGAGAAGACAGAACAATAGGCATCCTGTCAAAGGGAGGTGTGACCACCTCCCAGATGGGATTTAGTGTATTGGGGTGGGGTGGGTGTGCTTGCTAGTGCCACTCAGACTGCTGGAGGGGCACATTTGGTGTCCCTGTGCATAGTCCACTTCAAACCAGTCCTGGGAGCTGTTGGCTCTCGCTATGTCAGGCAACTGGACAAAGAACATGGAAGTAACCTCCCCCCTGTCCAGACCCTCCCCTGGGAGGGTCCCTTGAATCTTCCCAACCCTTTCACTAGGGTACTTAAGGGCTTACCTGGGTGTAAGTTCCTAGATTTGTTGTGGGATAAGATTAGGATCAGACACCTCTCCTACCGTCTGAGCCCTCTGGACTTCGCTGGACTTCCTTTGAGCCTGACTTTGTCTCCCTTCCAGTCTGCTACATCCTCTGTGCATCATACAGGAACATTCCAAGGACTGTGAAGCATCAAAGACACTTAGGAATCTGCCTTGGAGTGAAGGAGTCACTCCCCTGCATTCGCAGGCACCACTACTAAGTCCACCGGTCTGCTGATCCTGAGCTCCTCCAGACTCCGTAAGGTTCTGCAATACAGGTGGTAGTTTTCAACAGGTCCAGAGGTCTGCCCTGCCCTCTCACCAAGTTTGAGGCCAATATCCCTTGTAAGGGGTTGCAATAACCAAACCCCTGTGCACCGCCTCAACTTCCAGTTGCAAAGGCCTGTTGGCTTCCTTCCATGAAGATCTCTGGGCTCCAAGTAGCCCCAACCTCGAGCACCTCCAGTGACCAGAATATTCAGCCACACCGCGTCATGTGCATTGTGGCCTGCATCTTTTGGTGAGGTGCTTGAGGTCTTCTCATGACTCCAGTGCCTCCGGCCTGTGGGTCCACTTGAGGGTCACACTTATTTCTTTTGGGCTCCCCTGAATGCTCTGGGTATGCCCTGACTCCCCTGCTTGTGGTGCGTCCCCTGGACATTGCTGGTCCTGACATTGCTCCTTCTTCACTTCCTGCATTGGATGCATTTGCCAAGGCTTGTTGGTGCTCCCGCCAGACACGACCCCTCAGCACTCGACATCCTTCGTGGGACAGCTTGTGCACAGCTCCTGGTCCTCTTCAGTGTCGCCTGCTCCTCTCAGCTGCAGAGTCAAGGTCATCGTCACCCATAATTCAACACCCGACATCGGAGGGCATTCGTCTTCCAAGTTCCTGGTCACTCCTGAGTGATATAGACTCTGTCCCCTCTGCTTGCAGGTACCTCTCGTCTAGAATCCACCTTCAGATTCCACTGGACACTTTCTCCTTCTTCAGCAGCGGCACTTTCCTGAAGACCTCCATTTAACTTTGGCAGCGGTTTCCGACACCACTTCAAACTTATGCATTCGGCTTCCCTGGTGTAGGTAACGTGGATACTAGGGTATCCAAGGGTGCGGTGGCTCTCCAACCTTCTGTCTTCCACAGGGTTTCTTCAGGGTCCACTGGGAGTGGTCCTTAATCTTTAAAAATCCAACTGCGACTTACACGTAGAGTTGTACGAGACACGTGGTCATGTTTCCACACTGTACACGTTCTCCGTGGGGTCCCTATCTACTCACCTTGGGTGGTTCCTTGGATCCCCAGCACTTCTACATCCTCTGGGCATTGTCTTGACCCGAGTCGTTGTTCTTATACCACATTCTTAGTATATGATTCCCCCCGGTTCCACTGTGTATTACGTGCTATTTACTGTGTTTCTTTGCTAAAGTATTGTGTGCATTCTGTTTATTTCCATTAAGAAGATATTTGAATGTACTAGAGAGTATTATATAATAAATAAATATTTTTATAAATGCTTGGTGTCTTTCTTTTTGCTTAATCTATACAATAAGATTGCATTCTGGTAAAACAAGCTGCTTTACACTCATCCTGGACTAAGCCTGAAGGCTGCTCTCTGCAGCTACCACTTAGAGAGCTTTCTAAGGTTGTCTAAGACCTGTTAACTCACCATAAGGGTTGTCTGGACTGGTGTAAGGTGCCCACTTGCCTAAGGGACATCATATGCCAGGCCAGCTTCGTCTCCCTTGCTTTTTTTTAGACAGAGTCCTAAGGTAAACAAAAAGATACAGAAAAAGTGGAGGTTAGCACACAAAGGGCCTCATGTAGGTAGCCAAATACCGGTCGGTAACGGCCGATTTTCGGTAAATATGCCGTTACCGACCGGTATTCAGACAAGTGAGATGTAGGAGTCCAAAAACGACTTTTCGGTAAATATGAGGCGGTAAATACCGAATCATATTTACCGAATTCTAAAATACCGAATCAGATTTACCGAATACATACTTAACGAATCGGTAAATATGAAGTGGTAAATATGAAGTGGTAAAAATTAAAATGACATGTAGGAGCACTCGGTAATTAAGAAATCCAAGAAAATCGGTAAATAAGAGTCGGTAATTAACACGGATTGAAAGCAGGTGGTAACCATCAACAGTGCATATAAGCAATCCCAAAATGCAACAGCGTGGACAACATGGCCGCTATGTATGTCATTGCAAGGCGCCTACGTCTACAGGCAGCAGGACTGAGGGTTTGGCGACGGGAGGAACGCATCTACAGACAGCGCATCACACTATTCCACCTGACTGATGCAGAGATACATGAGAGGTACAGGCTACACCCCGAAACCATCATGGACTTAATCAGGGACCTTCACCCACTCCTGGACCAGCCAATAAGAAGGGCGCACGCCATACCCCCACATGTGCAGGTGCAGGTGCTCTGCAGCCTACATCTGCTGGCATCCGGCAGTTATCAGGTGGTGATAGCTGCGGTGGGTGGTGTATCCCAGAGTTGCCTGTCACGTTTCTTCAGGAAGTTCCTGGATGCCATGATGCAGAGAATGCACCACTACATCAGCTTCCCCAACACACAGGCTGCACTGCAGAAAACAAAAACAGACTTTTATCACATGGCACAGTTCCCCCATGTCATCGGCTGTATTGATGGTACACACATCCCAATCTGTCCACCAGCTGACACAGAGCACATCTACAGGAACAGGAAGTCCACCCACTCCATCAATGTGCAGGTGATCTGTGATGCAGGGAACATCATCACAGATATTGTTGCAAAGTTTCCTGGGAGCACCCACGACTCGTACATCTTCCAGAATAGTGGGATCTACACACGACTGAGTGCTGGAGAATTTGGAGGGGGATACCTGCTAGGTGAGTAACAGTGACGCCCCTTGCAACCTGCAAATCATAGTGTAAAGAGGCATGTGACTGATGTTTCCCTTTAACTCATCTAGGCGACAGTGCATATGCATGCCGGTCATTCATCCTCACTCCCTACCTACACCCAGCAACCCAGAGTGAGAGACGATACAACGTGGCACACAAAACAACACGCAATGTGGTGGAGCGCACGTTTGGACTACTGAAGAGCAGGTTCCGCTGCCTCCACAAGAGCGGAGGCGCACGCCAGTACACACCCATCACCTGCTGCAAGATTATTGCCACTTGTGCAATGCTGCACAACCTTGCCACGAAAAAAGGTACAGATGTGGAACTAACATATTTTGAGAACAACGAGGATGAGTCAGGCCAGCCACAGGGCAACGCAGCTAGAGTGCCAACTGCAATCGATGGGAGAGAGAGACGGACAGAGATCACATGCAACTATTTCTGAGTAAGTAAGGGGACACAGCCAGTTGTGATTAGTCATGACGTAGTTTTAATGTGGCACCACGCCATGAACACATGAACAAGCCAATCTGGCAATATACCATCTATACAAGGAGTATGTCCAGGGTTACGTCACCCATTGGGAAGTGGCTAAGCAGGGCCACATCAATGTTTGCACATACGCGCTGCAGTGGTGGATGGCACAGCCTGTGCATCCTCACTAGAGCCAACCCCAAGCCGCCTGCTGCTCCTGCGTCCTTCTGGGACGGGGGGTGTGATGCTGCTCCTGCTGCTGGTGTCGATGCTCTCCGCAGCATCCCCTGCAGCAGTTGTCGACGCCTGACTAGTAAATAGCACCCCTAGTGCACTTGTCACCTGCACCATCCCCCGAGACAGGTCGCTGCAGCAGTGTGTTAGGCCCTCCTGCATCGTCACAGAGCGCCGGCACAGTAGAGAAGTCGCAGTTGCCAGACGGTTGAGTGCCCTGTTGGTAGTGTCCCTTCTCTGCCGTTCCCGGCGCCGTGCCTCGATGTCAGCATCTAATTTGCTGCACAACTGCTGGATTGACTGGGACATGTCCCGAATGCCCGCAGCCATGCCGCTGATGTTATTGTCCATGTTGACTAATGTAGTTTTCATCACCCGCATGTGCCTCTGGACTGTCATGACTGCCTTTGTTTGCAGGCGCTGTTGTTTCAACATTTGGCCCTCGAGACCCAAGAAGACACCATGGCCGTCAATGGGTGCTGGTGGACTCTGGACACGCGACCTGCGGCGCCCTCTTGCTCCCGTCTGTGCTGCCTGTGAGGTGTGGGGCACAGTGGCATGGCTCCCTTCCTGGGGCCTGGTGAGTTCTTCAGGGCCCATGCTGTCGTCTGACGAGGTGTCTAAGGCTCGTAGCCTGGCTGCTGGACGCCTCCTCATTCCCACACCTGCAAGCGGAGATGTGGCCGGTGATTCAAACATGAGTGGCGATGCTGGCTCTGGGTGAGGTGATGCTGGCTCTGGGTGAGGTGATGCTGGCTCTGGGTGAGGTGATGCTGGCTCTGGCTGCGGCGAGGCTGCCTGTGTTGGTGGTGCGGCTGCCAGTGGGCCTGCTCCCTGGTCTGAACTTGTGCTGGCTAGAGGTGATATTTGTGGCCGGTGTGCCGTCTCTCCTGCAGCATGCCCTGTCCTGCATGATGTCACATCTGTGGACAGAAATACAACATTGGCTCAGTGTCCCCGAAGGGCTGCATTGAAAGTGTCACAATAAATAATTTCACATTCCAAAATGTCCTCTGTCTCCTTGTGCCTCGAGTGCGTGACATGCCTTGTTGCCCTGTAACATTTACGTCATGGTTGGTGTTTCCCTGACTACATCTCCCGGAATGCATTGCCTGTCTGCACTGACACGTGTGGACTGCAGTGTGATTCTCGTTTCACAATGGGGGATGTGGGATAGGGATAGGGGGTGCTACATTGCTGTGCTTTCGTCTTACCTTGTTGTGTGGCGGCTCTGGCAGAGCTGTCGGCGTCCCCAAGACCCACGAAGCTCTCTTGCTCGATTGTGGCCCCCACCAGCTCCTCCAGTTCGGTGAGGGCAGGTGCCCTGTTGGTTCCACCTCCAGTCTGGCTGGCCTCCTTCTGGATGTCGCCCATCTTCCTCTTGGTTACAATCCTCAGGTCATACCAGCGCTTCTTTAGGACCTCTATGTCCCTGTGGGTCACTCCCACAGCATTCACATGGGCCTGGATGGCCAGCCATATGTTGCGCTTTTCAGCCTCAGGCACTTGCAGGGATTGCCTTCCAAACAGCTTCTGGTGCTGCTTCACCACCTCCTCCACCAGCACCTGGAGTTCCTTGGGGCTAAATTTCAGCTTCCTCCTCCTTTCCCCTCCGTCTCTCTGTGTTCTCTGGCTGGACATGATGTTCGTTTTCCCGCTCGCACAGGCACCGGCTCCCTGCCTCTCCTCTGCACTCCAAGCCTCTCCAGGGTCGGCTAATTATGTACACCTGCCTGGGTGTGGCCACTTCCTGGTTGGGTGGGCTGTGGTTGCACAGGATTAGCTGTTTTGTCAAGTCATGTGATTTTATTTACCGATTCCGTACATACCGATTCGGTATTTTCCGATTCTGTAAATACCACCTCGGTATTTTCCGATTCGGTAAATACCACCTCGGTATTTTCCGATTCGGTAAATACCTCCTCGGTATTTACCGATTCGGTGAATTCCGATTCGTGATTACCGAATGTTACCGAATCGGTAACTGTTACCGAATTTTTACCTACATATAACTTACCGATTCTAATTTACCGATTCGGTACGGCTCTGTATTTAAGAAACGGTAAAATTTATTTACCTACATGAGGCCCAAAATGTTGGGTGAAGACCCCCCTATGCATGATAGGTCCAACACTGACCATTCACCTTTCTGAAAAAAAATATGAATTACAAAGTGTAATGGGTCTTATACACTTACCCAGAATGCCATGCCCACAGTGAAAACATATCACCCTTTGTGCTAATTACCAATGAGAAGCAGTTTACTGCCATATAGAGGCATATTTATGGGAGGCTTGCGTCGTGTTTCCACCACACAATGTGGTACATATGCGACACCAACCTCTAAGCCAGATTCATGAACCAACGCAAAGTCATTTTATGTGCTACTAAGTGGCCTCATAAATCTGGAGTACAGCAACACAGTGCAAATCACTGCACTGTATTCTGCAGCACACATAAAAAGAGGTAAATCCTCACAGGATTGTTTTTGTGCAGGCCTTCCTGCACAAAAACAATCCTGCCTGTGTTGGTGCTAGACTGTCAAAACAGTGTTTTCCGTGTGGCATTTCTTTTTGGAGATTACTATAACCTCGATCAGTTCCCAGACACAGGACTTGTTGCCCCCTAGGCCACGCACAGGATACACCCACCGGCACACCTCCCCTTGAGGACGCAGTGTCGTAGAGTGTTGCTGTCAATATTGCTCGCTCCTTTGAGCCAGCGGATCTTCACTGTTAAGCCCCGGATTTCCGACAAGGAGACCGTTTTACTCTGCTGTCCATGGTCTCCTTCTTGGGGTAAGATGACTATTCCCTTCCTGTAGTGTTTCCTTATTTTATCTATTAGATTTCACCCCTACTAACAAAAGTTCATCTGTTTATATTAAGCCACAGAACATTATCGTTTAATTTTGCAATCTCCTGTGACCACGGGTGCAATTTCCTCTGTATACGTGTAAGAATTGAGCATTTGTTTCCAAGCACTTTGATGTCCCAAATAAGGCATGTACTACAAGGCCCTGTTTATTATTATTATTTTTTACCTCGATGATGTCACAACTTGGTGTCATTTTTGTCATACAGGACCGTTCTCATCTGGCTTGTAGTGGATAGCACAATAAGGTAAGCCCCACCTAGCGAGACGGACCTTCCTTAATTCTACTGCCCACTTGCTTTGAAACGGATATATACATATATCCTGTTCCTCATTTCTTTCTAGGGTAATTCATTGATCTATGCTTACCAATCCTAGGTTTACAAGATAGACCAATTTCCAATACACAACCAGTATGTACCCTTTTATTGCCATCTGTTTTCACCGCATTGTCTTCATTCCCAGTACTTGTTAATTACTCTTTCCCAGTCCCCCAGGTTATCCATCAGTCCTGATGAGACCCTAGTACCCACTAAGAGGGTCAAAACACTGTCGGCAAAAAACAGGAGACAGACCATAACCTTAGGCATGGAACACATTGTGTATCTACACTTTGTGGTTTATTATTTATAAAAATACTGGCTATCTCCCCAATGAAACCAATTTACCATTTATGCTCACTTAATTGGTCACTTTGCTCTTTCTCTGGTTTTGCTTTTTTTCACTTTGAGTGCATCTTAAAATCTTCTCTTCACTTCACTTTATGAAAATTGCATTGACAAATTTCCGATGTGTGACTTAAAATAAACTGCAATTTGGCTGAATCGAACTTAGACAATGAAATAATAAAATACTGATTATTTGTCACTTCAATTCATTAAAAGATTAAAGGCCTTATTACATGTCTGGTATTCCATGGACCGCCAGTGCGGGTCTTCTGACCACCCTATCAGGACCAGGGCAGTCGGCCCCCCTGGCACCACTGCATCCGCCAGGGATCTCTGCGCAGCAGATCTGAGGCCGCAATATGTTTGACAGGGCCAACGCGGTCTGCCAAGCTTATTGCGAGTTTCCTCACCCACACACTTTTCATGGTGGTGCGACTGCCATAAAAAATGTGGTGGTGAGGAAACAAAGCATGCCATACAGGGCCCCCGGTGCCTTATGCCATGAGCCCCCCTGTGTGCATGCACCCCATTACCTGCACAGCATGAACTGCAGCAGTCCATGCCGTGCAGGTACTGCCTTTGACGTTCTCATTGCAGTGCCTATTTCATAGGTACCGCCATGGGAACGCCAAAGAACAGCCAGCCAGGCAGGAGAAAACTCCTAATCTGGTGGGCAGTTCAAACATAGATTTGGCGGTGCGGTAACGTGGCGGTCCCACTCCCCTACCGCCAAACTCAAATTAAGGCCCTAAGTCTTTACAGAATATGTCTGTTTTATCAGAAATTTGCATATACAGATTCAGTCTGCCCAGAAGTCTGTGTATTTAGATTGCATTTATGAATTAGTTCCAAGTGAACACTTGTTTTCAATTGCTTCCAAAATGGCGCCAGCACAAGGAAAAAGGACAGGAATGTGCCGTATTGGGTAAATACAGCACATTCTTGGCCTTTCCCTGTCACGCGGCGCAGAAAGGTGACTTGCTGCTCTGCCTTGTGCCACAAAAGTCTTAAATATGCCCCCATAGTATTTAGCAATCAACATGATGTTATTAGCCATCTATTAAACAGAATACTCGCATCTTTCAGATTTGGTATGTGCAAGACATATATTTTCTCCATTTGTCACTAGGTAACCACAGCAGAAACAACGTGAAATTTGCCTTGTTAATGATTAATGCAAAACACGGGTGAAATACCACTTGGGACGTTTCCTAGTATTCCAGCAGTAATGGTTTAGCCTCAGCGCAAAATGTCTGACAGACCCCAGTGTGCAGCAGCCCCACAGACAAGAGCACGTGCAGTAAATTCCACCTACAGTGGTGGTGGCGGGGAGGGGGGGGGGGGGGTGAGGGGGTTGTCGTGCAGAAGAGCACAACATAATAGAAACTGAGGGGCAGATTTATGTTGCACTTGCGGCACTTTTGCGCCGCCGTTGCGTCACTTTTGTGACGCAGCAGCGGCGCAAATCCTGCGCCATGGTGCGGGGCATTTACAAACGTGACGCATCTCCCAGATGCGTCACGTTGTAAAGCCCTGCGCCACATGTAGGCGTTCCAGGGCAGGTGGGGGCGTTCCGGCGCAGGAACGCCTCCTAAAAGTGGCTGAGTGAAATCTACAAGATTTCACTCAGTCACTTTTAGGCCCATGCTGCGTCAAAACCCTGCGCCTGCTTGAAGCAGGCGTAAGGATTGATGCAGCATTGTACAGATAGGGCCCCCCAGATCATTGCTGGAGCTGCGTCGCGCTTGCGACGCAACTCCAGCAATGCGCCACTTTTCGGCACAGATGCGTCACGCATCTGTGCCGTTTTTGCCCCATGGTGCGCCGCATTATAAATGCGGCGCATCCATGGTGGCGCAGCTGTGGCGCATAATAACTGGCGCATCCCTGCTGATATGCAGGGATGCGCCAGTCGTCATAAATCTGCCCCTGAATACCCAGAAACCCTGTTAATTTCTTTGCAGTTACGTTTTCCATTGGAGATAATGACATTACTGGACTCTAAAGTTCTGCACATTCTGCCTAGTTACATCTTATAATGTGACCAGCTCCTGTATTTTCAAAGCCCCAGGGAAAACAACTTTTACTATCTTTGTGCCTCCAGTTCCAAAAGCAACAGGGACAATTTTAGGTATTTTTCCGTAGCATGGCTTCCTTTTTTGATGGCTCATTAAATCGGCGGGCTTCAGTTAATACCAGCCCCGATTACCACAGCATGACCTTTACTATACATGGGCCCCCCTTCTGACCATGGTGGGCATTAGGCTGCTGCGAGTAGTGTATCTGTTCTTTTCACCCGAAACAAACTCTAGAGAGGGACGGTGGCTGCTCTTATTAAGTGCGTTTGCCATTGTATCCATTTTCTAAGCGGAGAGGGATGTAGGCGCTGAGTCACGCATCGTTTCAACAGCGGGAAACAGACGGGGCGCCTTGAACAAGATCTCAGAGGCCTTTAGTTCAAAATGTGACTCTGCCCTGGGGGGAGACAAGCAGATTCTTCTATGATTACATTTAGAAGCAAAGGGTGCGCAGCCGGGCGCCACCAGGGAGGCAAACAATATGAAAGGCGTTGCTTCTGCGTCTAAAGGTCGCAAAGTTAGTACTTAGGAGAGAATGAAAAAAGCTTGAAATAGCGGGCTGATGAAGGAGACAGAAAACCCATATCCAAACTTTTCAATAAAACACGATTCGAGCCCAGACTTTTATTAAGGTAGTTCAATCCACTTTACAGATCCGAAGCAGTACCGGGGATAAAGTTCAATAAGGCTACACTTTTCTTTTTTTTTTTTAAAGAATCTTCCAAAATAAGGAGTTCAGTTCAGCCTCGGGTACCTTGTTCTAGTCAGCGTCCACGCTCTAGAAATTCCTATTCTCAAAACTGAACGGAAAACTGGGTGAGCAGACACTCATTAATATTCAATTAAGAAATAACAATCGCTTGTCCTCTCTTCTTTTCCTTTCTTTTCTCTTTTTCCCTGCTTACTATTTTTCTGCTTTTTCTTGATCTCTCTTTCTTTTATTTTGTTGCCTTTCTTATTAAAACTGGTTTTTACCCAGATTTGATATTCTTTTAAATATAATATTTACATACAATGCTTATCTATTTATGGTTCATAATGCCAAGTTGTATTGCATCCTATTATAATTGAATTAACTTGTGTTACTTAAAATTAATAAAAGGTATTGGAACAAAAAAAGAAATAACAATGAGTTGCTTTAACCAGCAAAGTAGATAAATGCAAGTAAAATAACTGATTGCGTTCAATAATCCTCCACACACCTTCAGGCCACTAGTTTGAATCCCGACAGGACCGAGTTAGCCATTCATCCTTTTGAGGTTGATACCGCTAGTGTAATAATATTAACTAATGTCCAATCGCACAGAGGACATTCATTTCTTGCTTTGCTTTGTTGCTCAATCGTCTAGGATCATTCAGTAAATGTTGTGTAAATTCGAGTCCCTAGAGAGCCTTCCTTTTGTGATGTTCTCTAATATTCTACCCCCTCTACCCTTAATTAAGGGCCAGATGTACGACCATTCATTTTTGCGACTCGCAAAAATTAATGTATGACAGTGTCTCAGACACTGTTTGCGATTTCCAATGGGGTCGCAAATATCATGCCTCGTTAATATTCATGAGGCTGTCGCAATTTGTGACCCTATTGGGAATGCCTCGCGCTCACAGGGATGGTGGCCTGCTGGGGTCAGCAGACCACCATGTCTGTGACTGCTTTTCTAATAAAGCAGTTTTTTTTTTCTTTAAATGCTTCCCGTTTTCCTTAAACTAAAAACGGGATGCATTTAAAAAAAGAAAAATTAAAACTTTTCAGTAAATTTTTTAAGTACAGGTAGTGGTCCCTGTGAACACTGACTGATCTGAAAAATATTTACACATCCATTCACAAACGCGAAGGGCCCCCCTGGGGACCCCTTCCCATTTGCAAATGGCTGACCACCCTTTGAAAAGGGTGGTAAACTGCGAGTGTTTTGCGACCGCATGGCGGTCACAAAACAATCTTACATGCCATTTGCACTCGCTATTAGGAGGCCTGCCCCTTCCTAATAGCGAGTCGCAAACCATATTTTGCGGGTCGCTAATGGGTTAGCCACTCGCAAAATATGGTTTGCGCATGGGCCTGACCTTTTTTACGGTCGCAAATGGGACGGATTCCTGTTTGTGACTGTAAAAAACAGTCGTACATTGCCCCTTTGTGCATTTTGTTATTGTTCAAACACCCAAAGATCATTATCACTATGGCGTGCACCAATACTCTTTCACATACAGACATTTTGTTGCGTGATTTATGCACCTAGTTTGTAGTCTGTAATTTTTTCAAGCATCTACAGATAATTTTAGTCAAGTGTAAAAAACTGTTTTGCGGTCGCAAAGTCGGAGGCTGGCAAAAACAGGTCGCTTTGGTTGATATTGAACTAAAACAATTTATGATGGCAACGCTTTGCCCCTATCTTAGGGGGTATTATAGTTCAATATGCATCCTTCTTGTTGTTTCTTTCTTTCAGGCCTGTTTTATCTATTTGCCGGTGACATATCTTTAATAGGCACAGTCAATGACGTGCTTGTCTGTATTATACTCACCGCGTACTCAGAAGTGGAGCAGAACTGCGGACGGAACAATGCTTTTTTCCTGTAGATATCATTGGGACCGTGACATTACCCTTTAGCTGAGTGCAATGTACCATCTTCTGATATAATAAATAAAAAGAAACACGTTATTTCCATACTTCATTATTACACAAATGCATGGAGAATCATGTTTGTAGAAAACCTTCACTTGTTCTTCACAGGGGTGCAGTAACATACAAATGAACATAATTCATATTCAATATGTAATACATATCAGTTAATGCAGAAGGATATAACTACCATGTTTTCAAGCCTCTGTTTTTTATCCCTCCCAATGATTTATTCCATTCTCATTGAGTTAAACAGTGGGGGTAGCTAAAACACTATGTGAGTTTGAGGTATAAATAATTTGTTCCCAATATTATTTTAAGTTTAGAGGCACTATATTCTCCTCTTTAAATAGGGAAATCATTTTTTAATGTAATGGAAAGATAAATGAGTAATGTTTCTCCAGCATATTATGTCAGTTCTCAATTACATTGGTGGTATCTACAACAGAAATTTGTGTTGTGCTTTTATGCTAAAGGTACTTATTTTGGAACTCCAGTGACTGCAATTATTATAACGCTTTGAGAGCTAAGGTCAAGTGGTATCCTGCTGGGAAGATTCAAGATCATAAATGTCAGAAATGGGATTATTAATTTGGGGGGGCTGCACCCCTACTAAATATCCCCACACTGGTTAGGTCAAAACACAGTCCTGAAAGAATCTCTGCTCATCTCCTAGTAGCTATAGTGTAAAAAATAAAGTACACATAATAACACTCCCAAACCAATTTGGAAAACTAGAGAAACATTTCATGAGCAAAAGACACAAAGATCAACAAAAAAGGTTTAAGGTGGAGGAGGGCATGCTTCAACAATGGTTCTGCTCTTTGCCCTGACACGTGTGCAGTTAAGGCTGGGTGGATTCCAAAGTTGGAGCTATTTTGATCCCAATACATAGTACTATTTTGTTGCAGACTTCACAATATCTCTAACAAGAGTTCCAACATTCAAGCCCACTCAGCCATAACTGGGCATCTTGGTTGTGCAAGGAGCATACCCTTTGATGAAAAATGCTACCAGCATGACCAATTAACTCTTTAGGCGAAACTTGCTTCTAAACATTACATTTTGCCTTTAATATTTAAAAATTCATATCTTGACTTCCACATATTGAATTTTTGTCATTTTTGTCTTGTTTGATTTATAAAATCATAATCTAATTTCTACCCTGGTGCGGAGTCTTTATGTGGTGTTTTCACTGTGTTGCTGTATTATGTGCAGCACAAATACTTCACATTTTGCCTCTAAAGTTAATCCTGACTGCCATGTGCCAAGCTACCCAAGAGTGAGCACAGGACAATTTAGATTGTGTTGTGACCTACCCTGTCTAGGATCGTTGTTCCACCTTGGACAGCATGCGTACCTCTGCCAACCAGAAACCCAAATTTCTAACATTGGTGGCAGCGGTGAAATGGGCCTTGTGTTTGTGCATTGCCTTACAATAGCTAGGTGTACAGTAGCCACCGTATACAAGACCGGACAAAGGCCTGAAGGGTGGAGAGGGACTTCCACACAGGGGAAGTGGAAAGGAATACGTCCTCCCAAGTAATAATCACTATCAATAGGTATCCTGCCCAAAAGGAACTGAATTATTAGATATAGGCACAATTCTTTATCAGAGGGGTGATCATATGCTTCTACCAGTACTGGGAGCAATACCTCTTTGTATAGTAACCCTCACACACTCTAAATGTGTCATGCTTCATCATCGGGTTCACCCGGGCTCCTAAAGGTTAGGGTGGGCTCGACCATATTTCAGGGAGCCCTTTGGAGAAAAGGCCAGGGGGATTAAATATTAAAACTCCACCACACACTCCAGGTACCCCTTTGATATGGAGAGATGGCGGATATTAAAATCACAAAAGTAGGGTGTTCCCAGGATACAATGGTCCTATGACCCTAAAACATTACCAATGCCCTTTAGGAGCCAGGGTGAACCGGATGATGAAGCATGACACTATTAGAGTGTGTGAGGGTTACTATTCAAAGAGATATTGCTCCCAGTACTGGTAGAATATGATCACCCCCCTGATAGAGAATTGTGCCTATATCTAATATTTCAGTTCCTTTTGGGCAGGATACCTATTGATATTGTACAGTAGCCACCAACATCCAAGACCATTTGAATGTTTTTCATTTTTCCCTGCTTTGTATTTTTTTATTCAACCTCTACATCATGTCTCTGTCTGGTTCTATAAATGGAACCAATGAGTTTGAGCTGACCTAACTGGAAGATTATACAGTGGCTCAGTTGAAAAGCTTCCACAAGGAGATGGGGGCACTTGCCCAAGGAGCCACCAGGATGGTGGAGTTTCAAAAGGTGATAAGGGCCTGGACAGAGGTCAGTTTTCAAGAGAATGTTGATTTTGTGGAGCCTGAGATTGACCCTTCTGAGGATCTACCTACAGCAGTTGAGGGGACACCACTGGGTTTGGGATTTTAGCTCCCTGTGAGAGTAGGAAGCAGTGTCTCAACCCATGGCCTATCCCTAGAGGTGCTGAGGCAGAGGAGGGGGGGAGAGAATCATTTGCAGATGGCAAGATTGAAAATGGAACCTAAGGAGAGGAGGGCTGAGGCTGACAGAGCCTTAGCAGAGAAGAAACTGCTTCTGGCTCATGAATTAAGTCTAAAAGAGCTGGAGATCAAGGCCAGGCAGGCAGAATCCAGAAGTGATGGTGGCAGCATACATGCAGTACCTGATGGAGACAAAAGGTTCCATATACTCAAGGATTTGGTACGCTATTATGTGGTGGGAGCTAGCATTGATAAGTGGTTGTCTGCTCATTAGGTTGCACTCAACGTGCACATTGTTACTGAGGAGCATTGGGGGAACACATGCCTACACTCCGGAGGGACACACTTCTGACATTAGAGGTTGGGACCAAACCAAGTACACTCCCATGAAGGCCATTTTGATTTCCAAATATGGACTGACCCCTGAGAAGTATCGTCAATGATTCAGGAACAGTCAGAAGCTCCACAACCAATCCTGGGTAGATTTTATTGATTACTCAAGTACGGCACTGAATGGCTGGGTGAGGGGTAGCAAAGTTAATGATTTTAATGGGTTGCATCATTTGGTCACTAGAGAACACATGCTCAGGATCTGTTTTACAGAGTTGTACCAGCACCTAGTTGACAGTAAGCTGACTGATCCTAGGAAGCTTGCTGGGGAAGTGGACCTCTGGGCTAGCACAAAGAGTGTTGAAAAATGTATCTGGGGGGTACACCCACAAAAGTGATCAGGGTTTCCAACAGATGAAAAAGGGGGAGGGGACTTAAAAATGAGGAGTTCTCAAAAGGACCCCAATTTCCCCAGAGAATAGTGGCAACCTGACCCAGCCAAAGAAAAAAGGGTTATTTGACCATACGTCAGGGAGGTTTGTACAATAACATACAGAGTGCTATAAGTATGGCCACTCTAATGGTGACTCCAAGCATACCAAGAGGGAACAGCCCTCCACTGGTGGGCAGACACCTGGGTTGGTGTGTATGGCGCTCAGGGAGGAGGTAGTCCCAGATAGTTTTAGGGAACAGATAGAGGTAACCCTAATATCCCTGGATGATAGGAAAATGGTGCCAAAAGCCCACATGACTGAAAATACTTCAAAGTATAGGCAGTGGGTCACCATGAATAAGCAATGGTGTAGGCTCTGCGAGACACAGGAGCCAGCAAGACAATTGTCAAGTGTCAGCTGGTGTCTGCAGAGCAGGTCCTACCTAAAACATTCCACCACGTCGTAAATGCTGACAATTGCGAGAGTCATCTACAGGTGGCTCTGGTTCCCTTTCAGTGGGGGGGTCTAAGGTTCACTGAAAGTCGCTATGAGCCCTACCATGCCTGGTGATTGTCTGTTAGGCAATGACCTGGAGCACACCACCTGGATGGAGGTAGAGCTCAGGTTTCACTTGGAGAGGATGGGATTACCTGAGTGGGTCTGAATGACCACACAAGCCATAACTGCCCGGAAAGAGAGTCAAGGATGTCTGGAGTCTGGAATAATGGTCCATACACCTGCCAAGGAGATGAGTAAGGTGCATGTGAAACTGGCTCCTGAAGTTCCAGCAGTGGAGGTTGATGAGGTCCCTGAGGAAAAGGCCCCCAAGCTAACCGGGGAAGACATTGCTATCCTAGGGTGACATACCTGAGCATACAAGCTGTCAGGTTCAGTGTGGGCCCACCATGGAGGAATTATGCCAAGCGCAGGAGTGTCCCACTCTTGAGGGTTTGAGGTGCCAGGCCTCAGCTCATGCAGCAGTTGGAGTATTTGGGGATTACAAAATCTACTGGGAGAAAAATCTCTTTTGCAATGAGCCTAAGTTTGCTGGTGCTGGGGCAGCCCATGTGCTGGTGGTCCCCCAATGCTACTGGGCCTTCCTTCTGGGCCTGGCTCACTGCATTTTCCAAGCAAGACATTTGGTGCAAAACAAGACCTTTTCCAGACTTGTCTCCTACTTTTAATGGCTCAGAATGAATAAAGCCACAGATGTATTCTGCAGGTCCTGTCCCACCAGCAAAGGTCAGTGGAAAATCAGGGAAAAAGAACAAATCTCCCATGATCCCATTACCTGTCATTGACCTGGCCAAAAGGTATGGATCATGGAACCAGTGGAGCCCTGAGAAAGCAATATCTCCACTTTAACTGGACATTAGACGACAAGCCCCTGGAGAACGTCAGGGAATACGCTTACTTGGGTAGAATTTTTACTCAAACCTTACAAAATTCCTCCCATTTTAAGCACATCAGTCAAAAGGCTCATGCTCACGTCTGCGCATTATTGAGAGTATTTTCTTCCTCAGGGAATAGACACTTTTCACCCCTGCTCGAGGTCTATCGTTCAAAAATACCACCAATGTTAACATAAGCCTTAGAATATATCCCGATCAAGGCGTGGAAGGGATTTTATTACGTAAACTGTTAAGAGTTACCAGTCAGTCCCTGTCCAAGCAATTAGCTTTGAGTTATCCACCGTCAGTGCTTACGCAAAAGCTATCACAAATATACTTTGCTGGGCCTCGGATCTTTAAGGTATATTTTAAAATCTGTGACTTTTAGAGATGAGTCCTCACATTATACTTATAACAAGAATCTTAGTATTGCACTAATCCAGTCCGGTTGCATGATAGCACTTTTGAAAGCTTGCACTCTTTCACACTTGAAGCTTCTTTTTAAGCACCTGTCTCCAAGAATAAGCTATGATCTAGATGTAGATCATTGTTCACAGCTAAAAAGCTTTGCACACCTCTTGAATAGTGTAGAATACAAAATGCCGCAACAATATATATGCTTTTTTTTAGAGCACAGGGTCCGGTGCACCATAATTTTAATGAGGTTGGGGATTCTTCATTTAAAGACCCACACTTTTAAATGGGATAAATCGGAAAGCTCCACAGATATTTGTGATTTATGCAAAGGAGGAGTGCAAAGACTTTTTACATGTGTTGCGAGTTTGCCCAAATCCTATTTTGGTAGTGGCCCTGTGCCGGTGTATAAAGCCTATATGTTTTAGACACAATCTCAGCTCTGCACAAAGTTTAATTGAGTTTTGTAAATCCCCATATTGTGAATTTGCTTGTTATAATCTGTACATATTTTTAAAAAGTGGGGATATTTTTAGATGTGGGGAGAGGAGTTGGCCTAACGGCTTGGGGGGTCGACCTTGAATCTGGGGAACTGGGTTCGCGTCTCGGCAATGACGCTGAACATCCTGTGATTCAGGGCAATTCACTTAATCTCCCCGTGCCTAACAAAAATGAATGTATGTCCTCATGTAAAGTAACTGGTGCTATGTAAGGTGCTCTGATATCCGATTCGGGTCAAGTTCGCACTATAAAAACACTGCAAAAAAAAAAAGTTTCTTAAAATTGTTTTAATGTTCGAATAATATAATCGTTTTATCTATCTGAACTATGAAATTTGTTGACCTCAGGTGAGGTCTAAATCAAATCAAATAAAATATTGAGATGGGTGTGTGAGAAGTTAGCCTGGCATACGCTGGTCACTAGTTATAGTGGCCACCTTGCACCAGTCCAATTCGACTCTTATGGTAGATAGGTCTAAGACAACCTTTTAAAGAAAGCTATCCTAGTGGTAGCTGTGGAGAGCAGCCTTCAGGCTAAGTCTCAGAGGAATGTAAAGCAGCTTATTTTACCTTATAATCTCTTGAATTACCAAATGAAAGGACACCACACAGGTATATATATCAAATATATATGTATTTATTTCTAGAAACACTCTACTAATCTCTTTATGAGATTAGAAGTCAGGAACACATTCAAATATCAACGTTTCACAATAAGTTAAGTACAAATATGGCTGGGGCCCCAGGGGCGTACCAGATCATATACTAAAAAAGAGGTTTAGGAAAGTCGACTTGCAAGGGACAAGGCATAGGGCCTGTAGAATCGCTGGGGCTTCACTAATCCACCCAAGGCAGGTAAGTAAAGGACCCACGGGAGACGCGTGCAGTGTGAGAACACAGCCGCGGGTTCCCTATTGATTTCAATTGAGCAAGTCATGGTTGGATTTTTAAAGTTTTAGGGTACTTCGAGGAAGTCTACAATGCAAGCCACTTACAAGGTAAGTAGTTCGAGGGCCAATACACACTAGGGCACTGGAGTGCACGAGTTACCTCACCCAGGGAAGAAGGGTGCATAGGTGTCTTTTGGTGTCGGGTCGCGTCGCTGTTTACTATGGAAGCCAAAGAAGATTTGCTGCTTGCGAAGACTGGAGAAGTGTTCGGTGGATATCCAAGGCTGGATTCAAGATGAAGATGACCTGTAAGCAGAAGGGACAGTGTTCACAGTCACTTGCCAGTGACCCGGGGCCAGGAAGATGGATGCCCACGGAAGTCGGGTGAGTTCAGGTGATCAAGGGTGTTTTGACTCTTTGCTCACGAGGACCAGGAGGCATTGACAATGACCAGCAGCTGGATTTAGAGTGCCCACAATGTCTGCAGCTTACTGAAGTGTCAGCAAATAGATTGGAGCCAACAAGTCTTGGCAACAGCAAGTCTTGTGGAAAGTGAATAAAGTCAATGATGCAGACCAGCAAGGTCTGAGGGACTCACCCAGTGAGGGTAAGTGAGGGCGGGCCTGGAGCAACTAGGGGAGCCCTTTGGTTTGATCAGAAAGTCTTCAGGGGACCCACAAGCTAATGGGCAAGGGATCGCGAAGACACCTCATGAGGAAATGCTTCACAGGAGCCCACGGTCACTCGGGACGGGGTAGGCCTCTGATTTTCGGTGCACAACTTGCTGGAGGCTTGGGCCACAAGTGGTCCAATGCACAAGTTTGTAGAGCATCGTGAAGGGGTTTCACTTGACAATAATGCACGGTACTCAGGTATTGCTGTTCCTCATCACTCGTGGGGTCCACTCGTCTCAGTTCTGCTGAGGACTCACAATGGCCATCGAGAAGTCAGGAAATCAACTTCTGGGGCTGCAGGGACTTTGGACTCCGGCGGGAGCAGAAAAGTTTGCAACCATCGATTCAAAGTTTTGGTGCCTGCCAAGCAGGGGAGTCACTCCTTGATTCCAAGGGAGATTCTTCCATCTTCCAAAGGTAGTGGAGTGTCGAAGGACCAGGATTCTTCTTGTAAAGTGCCGTCTATGGATATCTAACTTGCAATGGCAAGGGTTCCCTATCTTATACTAAAAGACAGGGAGGGACTAGCTCTATGACCACTCCTCTGGGAGGGTCAGGGTAGGGGGTGGTTACACCCACTTCCCTTTGTCCAGTTTTGCGCCAGAGCAGGGAGAGGTAGCCCCTGAACCGGTTTGAGCTGGCATATGCTCAGAGGAGCCTACTGCTCCCCCAGTGCAGGACTTCAAAGCACTCTAGGAGTGCACCCACCCAGCCCCAATACACTAAATCCTGTCTGGAAGGTGGTGACACCTCCCTGTGACAGGATGCCTATTGTTGGGCCTCCTCCACTGCGAGTTTCAGTCAGCAGCAGGAGGGCAGCCCAGTGTCTGTGCTAGTGGCATCCATTTTGTGATGCCAGGGCTCTTTCAGATTTCTACCTTGTTACCACAGTAGCTACATGTCGTCCCCTCTAGAAGGGTGGGATCATACTCCCACACCAGTTACTGGTGTGGGGGTATGATTCCAAGTTGTTTGACACCATACACAACATGTTTTGATGCAGTCATTCCAAAGTTAGCATTTACCGTGAGATTATAATGCACTTAAGAGTATATGGTTTAACCGCATCCACAAACAGCGACAGAGAATAGACTCTGCCAGCTGCAGAGGGGTCCTGCTCATGCAGGGGCACCCCCTCACATTGTAAACCAAGCACCCTGCCCTCAGGATTGATAGGGCCTGCCTCAGGGGTGACTGATAGTTTTATATGTGTGTGTATGGTGAGATATAGGAACCTATACCTCAGTGAGGAGTGCTAACACTACCTCACCCAGGCTGCAGGTGTCAGATTTAGTCTGCTTCCCATGGGTGGTATAATACATGCTTCAACCCCTGGTAGGCCTGGGAAGTACCTATGCCCTTGGTACCTAGGGTACCATATACTAGGGGCTCATAAGGTACCACAGTATCCACTCACTAGTGCATCTAGTACGCACTCAAAGTTGTTTAGAGAGAACAGAGAGACTGGGGCCCTGATTAGCAGGGACCCAGCCAGACTATAGCCAGAACCCAGTGTTAACATCAGAAAAAAAGTGCGGGCAACATAAGTGCAGATCCTGCTTTCCTACAGGGTGTATGAATGAAAGAAGCAGAAATATAGTCCTTTCCCAGCAGCAGGATGTTTATTGGTTTTCACTCTTCTGTTTTCACACTAAAGAAGGTTCATATTTTGTTTGAGGCATTATACAAGTATAAGAAGAAAATATTTTTCTAATTAAAATGTATGTTCCTTTATGTTGTGTTGTGACCCACCCTGACTAGGATTGTGGTTCCTGCTCGGACAGGGTGCATACCTCACTCAACCAGAAACCCCAAATTTCTAACAGGAATAAACTTATTTTCCGGGCACTATCACATGGCTGATAGGTACATTATTGACATCACTAAGTTAGCATAAGCCCTGCAGCCATGATGCAGCTTTTGCACACGTTACTACAAAGCTTTATTATTGTAAGACTCTGTATATGCCTTTCACATGAGAACTGTCAGCTGTGTTTGTTCTCTGCCTGTTCCTGGAGTTTAGTCTGAACATTGCGAGCAAGGTCGATCAACAATGCCCCTTGTTATTCTGTTCTGGTCAGGCCCTAGCACCTAGACAAAACATACTACTGAAGCTGCTGCTGGAGACTCACACTATGATATTGTGGGATACATGTTTAGGTAACACACACTTGGAGGAGGTCCTTTCCAGGGAGAAGAGCAACACACGCCATCTATGGTCTAAGGTAGGGGGTTGGCTGACAAAGCCCAGATATCTTTTATTATATAATAATACTTCTTCTTACCAAGGGAGGGAGGTTAGGCACTATAGTCCTTTCTCCAATGTCTTTATAAGATGACATCTCCCTTTATGATGTATGGTGTAGCTGCAATGCTAACTATATTCGTGTTATGCACGTTTCTGCTTGATGTGGCACATAAACTGCATGTTAGATACGTTAGTAAAAATAAAACATTTTAAACTATATTTGTGTCTCAGTCAGATCTTATCGTGGACAGGTACGAGAGTGTGAGTGAAAAGGTGTGTCTTGTTACAGCGATTCCTGAGAGATCTGGAAGTGTTGTGTTCTGGGGTGTCTAATCATTTGCTTCTCCATGAGTGTGTAGAAGAGTGACTAAGACACTATAGCTAGCCGGTCCAAGGCTCATGGGCACTAAGGTGGTAGGAAGGCACAGTCCCTATACAACGAGGTCCCATAATCCTGCACATAGTTCTCTGCATGTGCAGAATCCCTGCAACACGGCTCCACCAACGTTTGGTCTGGTACTTATTCGCAAGACCCCTGAGTAGGGCTTGTGCTTGTCCACAATACCCTCTCACCAGTATCGGAGATGTCCGTGGCTCGGGGGGGTTTACCTCTTATAGTTGAGATTTTATGGGTTTTTCAAGCTTGAATTTTAAAAGGTTTATTTTTCTATGTTCTTAACCCAGTATTGCACTACCATTTATGTGCTTCCATTACAGTGTCTATAATGGCAATTAACATTGCAGCATCTAACCATGCCGCAGTTACTGCACATTTGACTTAACATGGAGTCCCAGTTGCGGAAGCGGATTTTATATTTGTGATAGAGGCAGACGCTGCTCTCCGCATCAAAGTGTTTTACTCTTGGGTTATGTTTCCAGCTGTTGATGGAAACAATCACTTCTTTCAGTTCCACAAGTTTACCATCCCTATTGTTTACTTGAAGTTCTGTTTTCAGCTAGGGAGCATACCATATGGTTTAATGGTGCCCTACCTCACTCCGTTTCAGTCGTCCGTCTCGGACCCATATCGGCCCGTTTAGGCATTATTTACACCACATCCAAATTATCTTGCTGTTTCATATGCAGAGCTGCTCATATTACACATGTCTTTGATTCATATATACAGAAGTGTCATTCAGTATCTGTCTCGTAATGTACCAGCGGCTCTGGCGGGTGCCACTCAGCCACCTGGTTATGGTGGTGACATGGTAATTAGTCCTATCATGATTAATTCAGTGATAGGGAAGCGTCCTCAGATAGGGATTATTTCCCTTTTTGGTTGGCCAAAAATGTGAGCAACTGGAGGCTGTATTTCCACACACATCTCCATGAGATAAACACAGGATACTTACGATGAGCTTACCTAAAGGCCTTATTCCCAATCTGGCTGATTGCACCACTTGTGGGAAGGTATTTGCGGAGGTTTATTTGCTGTGTTTTGGCACCCCTTCATGACTGTGTTTCCGACGATTCTTAAGAAGGTTCAAGATGAACACGGGGCAGAGGACTCCCTGGAGTTAGGGATGAGATTAGTGGGAATGTTCCCTATTGTCTCTGAAACGATTCTTGCTTACATCAAGGGGGAAGCAGTTAGCTTGCAAGTGAGTCAGTGCCTAGAGTCAGTAGCTGATGTGGATGAATAACGGGAATTGCCAAAGATTAATGAGAACGTACATAAATCCTTGAGGTGCAATAATCTGGGAATCAGACCTTTTACTCAAATGCAGAATAAACCCCTGTCTGAAAATGAGAGGGTCCAGTCTTTCCAAAAAAGGCTTGGAAATGAAATCTGTGGCAGCAACAGCAGAGGCAAGGCTTGCATGCTGGTTCGCTGACACCTGATGATTCTGAACGTAGATATGATTTGCTTGACTGCTCTAAAATTAAGACACAAGAGGGGTTTCAGGTTCCTGATCCACGCTCTCCTTGTTCCTTTCAGGAATCATCAGATACACAGTTCGGGGGAGGGGAGTGACAGGATCTCAGACAAGGCAAGACCACTCAACAACGATGTGATCCGCCACGTCAGTTTGACGTAAAAGCCAAACCGGAGAGACAACCGCCTTATCGTGCCCCATTTCAGAAGAAGAAAGTTGCCGATTTAACTGTGAAGCATGCCTCAGACGGTGAGAACCCTGCTCCTCGATTGGAGATGGCAGTGACACTCCTCGAAAGCATGGCAGAAGTTACCATAGTGCGGGAGGCACTCCATCCTTGTTTAGAGGCAAGAGCAACTGCTACTGTAATTACAGTGGAAACAGATGGTACACGAGTTGCACCCCCTGATAGGCTATATGAGAGAGTCCTCCAAATTGAAGTTGATATGAAACGGACAATTAAGGCAGTCTTTTGGGACAACCTTATCTCCTCTTATGGCATTTGGCTGCCTCCATTCGTTTTGGCTTCTTCCCAAGGGGAAATTGTGATACTCCCTAGTAGTTTTCCCTGTTACGTCTCCGAAGAAGCTAGTCAAGCCTTCGCATTGGAATGGGCATTAGCCGTAGCGTCGGCTGTGTGTCGTAATCAGGTGGGATGGGATAAAGAATCACCAGCACATGAAATTTCTTTACTATGCTGCAGCCACAAGCACAACATCCGATTAAGCGTGAGGCAAAAGCATCCGTAAGTGTAATTTTGATCCAGTTGAAATATAAGGATGTCATTGAACCCTGTGTTTCATCCATGAATAATCCTCTTTTTCCAATATCGAAACCGGATCGTTCGTATCGCATCGTTTTGGATTACAGACATTTAAACAGTCACGTTCGTACATTTGCAGTACAAAACACACAGAGCTCTGCGTTAATAAATAAAATTGCTCACAAAAAATATAACACAGCACTAGATATTTCCAATGGATTTTACAGTCACAATTTGGCTCCTGCTAGCCGTGACTTGACCACATTTACTGCAATTGGCAATCAGAAGCAATTTACGCATTTTTCTATGGGCTATGAGAACAGTCCTGGGGCTTTTGCTGCGCGTTTTGTGTCTCTTTTGCATGACATAGACCCAGATGCTTTCTCATACGTCGATAACATTTATCTAACAGATGACAAATTAATACTGCATCTTGTGCGTGTAGATAGCATCATTCTGTCTTTTGCCAACTTGGGATACAAATGTAATTTTGCTAAGTCATACATCGCCTTTTTGGCGGTACTCTTCTTGGGTCAGGAGCTCAACAATGAAGGTAGGGGGTTAGCCCTCCACTTTTTGGAGAAATGTGCTCAATTGCAACCTCCCTCCACTCTAAAGAAATTGGAAGTTTTGCTCTTTGTTTTTAATTTTGGGAGGATCTATATTTCTGACTATGCCCAGCATATCAAACTGCTTTATACATTGCTACAACCCTCTTTTTCGTCTTCCAGCTGGCTTACAGAATATACCATGATTCTTCAGTCTTTGCAGTCTAATCTGCTTGCGACCAACTTCTTGTTAAGTCACGATATTTCTACAAATTTGTTCATAAGGATTGTGCAAGGTACAGTAGGTTTCACTTACTTGACATTCAATGAGGGAGACACGGTCCCCATTGCTTACAAATCGCACTTGTATATATCGGCAGAGATGCATTTTTTCGCCATTGAAAAAATTTGTACGGCTGTCCAGATGGCGATTCTGAAAGAATGCTCTCTTTCTCAGGGTAAATGCCTTCTTATGGTCTCGCCTGTGCCTGTTCTCTAAGCGGTCCCAAAGGTGAGTGTTCCGAATTCTAAAGCTTTACATCCTTGTTGGATTCAATGGGCCAGTTCATTGACATTAGCTGATGTCACTTTTATCTTTGATCGCAGGTGTTCTTACAATATGAACAAATTCATCATTCTCCATCGTCTTTGCTTCCTCTTGATCTGTACAAATGTATTTTTTATACTGACGGTTCTGCTCAACCAGTGGTTAAATCTAAACATGCTTATTCGGTGGCCTGCGCTATTGTAGCAGGCTCTATGGTTGACGGGGAGTTTAAGTCTTCCTTGGTGCACAAACAGGCTCCTGGAGATTGTACAGCTCAGTTAGCAGAGCTATGTGCTTTAGTGTTGGCTTTAAAATTCGCTGATCCTGATGTTCCCACTCTTAGTGTGTCTAATCACGAGTTGACAAATATTCAAAGGCTTATATACCAGAGGCCTGCGCCACCGGAACGTCACTTTTTTTGATGCTCCAGTGGTGCAGACCTTTTAATCATATCTATGAGGCAACACAAAGTCACCCTGCCTGGCCTCATGGATATGGAGTAGTTGCCTTAATCTAAGTTATAGGAGGTGTTCATTTGGCGTTGTGCTGAGTGTTCACATGCAACACCCATGGATTTTGACCCTGACCCAGAATTGCAAAATTATGTAAACCTGGGGCAGCGCCAAAATCTTACACCTCTCCAGAGCAGGGGTAACAAGGAAAAGTTTTTCATTTCTCCTTGTTTTTCCTCTTCCCATGTGTGCTGCATTCTTTGTCAGTAATAGACTGTACCATGTGAATGGAAAAGTTTAAGGCCCAGATGAAACAAACAGCAACTTCTGTAACCAACCAAAACAGTTACTCCAAAGCCACGCTTTACATTTTTTAGCTGGGTACATGGCGTCACTTGTCCCTCTTGAGCCCGTGTTTGGGGAGAGGGTCCTCCACAGCCCTTTTTGTGCTTGTGGGCTGACCCCCGTCTCTATGCCCAATGCAGTCTTCCATGCATAGATGGAGATGGATGCTGCATGTAAATCAAGAGGAAGAATGTCCCACATTGCTGACCGCCACTTGCTCCTTGATTACTGACATTTGATGAAGTCCATTTGAGGCCAAGGTTTGCAGCCATCTTCCCTCTATCTCTTCAATCCCTAAAAAACAGTAAACTGACTACCCCAGTCCAGATCTGTTCTCACACTGAAAAGTAAAATCATTCTTTGATTCTCCTCTAGCATGGAGCTCCAACTAGTTATGAACATTGACCCACATTAATATTAGGGCTCCCAGGTTTTTGGGACTTATTTCCTTAACCTCTCTGTCTGCATCTACCCATATTTATTTGTGTCCACATTGTTCGTAGTTATCTATATTTATCTTGAGAATTATTAGAACAGCAAACTGGTACATTTCCACAACTACCTAACTCTTGTTGACAAGCACCTAAGCTATAGGTCCCGCCGTGTTGAGGCCTTTGGGGGCGGCTCCACATGCTGGCTCTGCGGTGCGTGCCTATCAAGTACAATCTAATTGTCTAGAGCACTGGATTTTACAGTACATGATCTCCCTCTAAACAGCACTAAATCACATAATCGAGAGCAGTAAAGGCGCGGATACGATTGGTGCCGGCTTTTTTTGTGTGCATATTTATATAGCGCGAATTCGACCCGAAGGTATTGGAGCACTTTACACGAGCACGGTATTTACATTACAAATTCGGGCACGGGGAGATTAAGTGATTTTCCCAGAATCACAGGATGTGGACGTGACCTCGAGGCTCGAACCCTGGTTCCCTGCACCAAAGTCGGCAGTTTAAGCGGATGGACCACATCCTCCCCCAGTTCTGGGCTGAGGAAAAGAAAGTGAAAGCAGCTGCCTCCCTCCCCTCACTGCATTTTCTAACAGGGTTATTTACCGTTTCAACCCTCCTTCGACCCCACACCAAGTAATACCTAATTTATGGGCTTGAGACACAAACCAGCCAAAGTACTCACACAGGGCTGCAGTGACAGTGGGCTGGACTGAGGGTAAACAAACCAAAATACAGTTTTAATCGCACAAGTCCACAGGGGCCCCTGCTGAAGACATAGCATCCAATGGTTTAGACAAACACCCATCCTTATCATCATATGCAGGAGCAGACATGAAAACCCTACTGTTTACTAAGCGGCAAAGCCTCACCTCCATTGAGTCCGAAATGGACTCAATGAGCGATCGCATGGACTTTATATCACAACGCCTGTATGAACATGAGGGCCGCATAAATGGAACCGAACAAACGATTTCAGCACTGGAGGACACATCCCGGGGGTAGAGGAACGACTACAAGCTATGGAAAAGCTCCTCAAGGTCATCTCAGCAAAGAACGAAGACCTGCAAGTGCGCTCGCGCAGAAATAATGTACGAATTTTGGGAATTCCTGATCCACCTCCACTGGTCGCATTAAGAGTACATTGAGCATCTGCTAATTGACCTTTTTAGAGCAGAGGCCCTTTCCAAACTATTGGTGGTAGAGAGAGCCCATCGATCGCTATCTGCCAGGCCTCCACAGGGTACACCTGGTCGACCAATGATTGCGCGCTTGCTTGATTACAAAGACCGGGAAACGATTTTAGACTAGCCAGAGAAAAGCGGGACTTGGTTTATGAAGGGAACGCTATTTCTATATATCCAGATTTTACTGTGGCAGTACAAGAAGCGCACAAGAAATTCATCCAGGTAAAGCGCAAACTCCAGTAGGCTCACATTCCCTACTCTATGCTGTACCCGGCCCCGGCTCCGAGTCTCCTACCAGATAAAAATGCATATTTTTACTGCCAGGAGCAAGAATTTCTAAAAACAATAAATCGTCACCCGCCTCTGGCCCTGGGCAGTGGCCCCAGACCTCGGCCACCATCTCTAATGTCGGAAGTGGAGTAACTGAGGAACTCATACATGCTATGTGGACACATTTCTAACAACCTGCACTCTCATTGTCTCATCGCCACTATAACGACATCAACTCTCAAAAATGACTGCAAACGTTGTCCGTTCAATTTCCTGATTGCAGCACTGCTGAGAACAGAATAGTCAGCGCCTGATAGTTTCCTCCTGGGCACCCTCACGTGTGCGAGGTGAGGTGCCTGGCTCTCCAACGCATACCCCCAGCGGGAAATCCCTGGACAATGCCATGGTTTGCCCTATTTTTTTCTCGACCATACCTTTTCTATACTGTGATACACCTTCTAATGTCTTTACCATCACCCTCCTTTTCTCTCTCACTTTCCCTCTCACTTCTTATGATCAAACCTTTTCCCTCCTCAGGGATCTTACCATTTCTGTCTGATGTTGGAGTTACTTTTGGGTATATGGGGGGACATGTATTCGCCTGCGGGATTGGGCCGGGGATGTGGGTGAAGGGAGGTGGGGGGGCTCTTTATTGAGTGCAGCAATACTGCATGTAAGAAGCATGACCACGTCAATGCTAGATTGGCTATACGCACCATAGTGAGATGTTGTTTAAAAGTTGTAATAATCTCATGCAGACCTGTAACACTTGGGGTTCCGCAAGGGTCCTCACTTTCGCCGACCTTATTTAACTTGTTCATGGAGCCTCTCACTGAAATTCTACAGGCATCTAACGTACAATTTCATATGTACGCGGATGACACACAACTATATCTCAAGATCAACTCCCTAGAAGACATTAAGGTGCTTAACTCCACACTCAGGAACACCCAGTCTTGGCTATCAGAAAATCATCTCAAACTGAACGCGCTAAAAACAGAATTCCTCCTCATAGCACCACCGGTCAAAGTCCCCTTAATGCATGACTTGCTCAAACAGCTTACCGCCTTCAACATTCAACCAACCATCGTGGACTCAGCAAAATCCTTGGGAATTACTCTTGACAGCAACCTCACGATGCAAAAACACATTAGTAATGCTACAAAGGGAGCTAGTTTACAGATAAACACTTGAGGAAGATGAAACCCTTCCTGCCAGTTGATGACTTCAAGCTGGCAGTACAAGCTCTAGTTATCCCTCGTGTGGAGTATGGAAGTGTCTCCTTATGTGGCCTCCCAAAAGCTGCAACAGCGCCCCTAAGAGCTTCTATCAACGCTGCAGCAAGACTCATCACTGGCTCGAAAAGAAGTGCACACATTTCCCCTGACTTAAAAACCTTGAACTGGCTACCATTTGAAACTAGAATCCACCTAAAAGTTGCATGCATGACACATAAGGCCTTACATCATAGCACTCCCAGCTACCTCGCTCAGAAACTGACGATCTCTGGTGGTCTAAGATCCTCTAGGAGTGCTGAAAACCTTTTATTGAAAGCGCAAAGTTCCAACAAGAAGAAAACTTATAAACGATCCTTCTCAGGGATGGCGCCCAAAATATGGAACACACTTCCCCCTGAAACCAGACTGAATGCCTCTACCGCATCTTTCAAAAAAGAAGTTAAAGCGTTTCTCATGGCAAAATGTACATGAGCACTATCTATTCAGGCCCGAGTTCTTTAGATCCTGTTATAATATACATTACCATGTTTAATCCTCCTACGATATTTGCACGAAATGTTGTTTTATACGATTGTTACCTGCACATTATTGTTTGTTCAACTTACAGTTGGTTGTTATGTAAAGCGCTCTGATATCCGCAAGGATCTTGTTCGCGCTCTATAAAACTTTCAAAATAAATAAATAAATAAATAAATATAATCACTACTGAAACGTCCCTGTGCACCCGTTTTTTAAAACCTTTTTTCCTTAATCATTTTGTCTGTTCCTCCACATAATTATTTGTGTCCACATTGTTCGTAGTTATCTATATTTATCTTGTGTTATTTAGAACTATTAGCACAGCAAACTGGTATATTTCCATAGCTACCTAACTCTTGTTGACATGCACATATGCTATCATCACTATTGAAACACCACTGTGGTTCAAATTAGCTAAACGTATTGCTCACTGTTAAGCAATACTCCTTAATAGCGCCCTTACCAGCCTTCAATTTTTGACTCATCCTTGGCCCTCCTAAACTTACTGGACGTCTGCAGCCAGACTGCGAACATCTCTTGCAAAGTTCCTTCACAAACACTGTACTCGAAGGTATGGCACCAACTCATGGAGCATCAGCTATCCTAAAAATCTCTCTAATAATGAAAATATTAATTTCAAACACAGACTACTTAAATACTTCCATTAGCTGATAACCACCACAGTGTGTGCAACGGCAACATGAAAACCAACTTTGTTTTCTGCTCAAAACGCCCTGCAAATCTTTAGAGGAGAAATTTCCATTTCTATTTTCAGGACTGGAAACAAACTCATACAAGCTACCGACCATCACCTCACCTTCTTTGTCCGACACTTCCAATTGCTTCTCGCTTCATTACAGAACTTTGCCTTGTGCCTCAAACTCACCTCTCCCCATTACCCCGACTGGAAACCCTAATCCTTCTCATCTCCTTTTCTCCACTGACTCACTATGCACCTCTGCTGCACCATCTGACAAGCCGCACAATCTTGCTACCCCCCTGACACACACATTCTTCAATAAAATAACATCAACCGCAACCACCTGAAATGATATCCGGAACACAAATGCAGGTAGGACATAATTTATTCACCTGTCCGCTCTCCATCTCAGGCAGCAACTGCCGACTGCCGAAACTCCCGCTCCCAACATTCCCATTCCATTCCAAACCCAGCATATATACTTTTTTATCAATATTAAAAGGAACCAATACAGTAAGTAAATTCACACAAAAATTACAAATCAATAGGTAAAACAGATGGCTAGCAGAAAATAACAAATACAATAAAAATAACCAAGCAGAAAATAATATTACTGTGGTGTGGAACCACAAAACATGCTGGATGACCAAAAAATAAACATCCTACAACTAATTCAGAATAGCTCCAATGGATCATTTGTAACTGCATTACATAATCCTTATATCATACAGGAAGCTTCTTGTTGCTGACTATACCATCAGCCAAGGTATCATTGTTATGACTTCTCGCAGCAATGTCACCACTGTCCAACTCACCTTTTTGCTGAACCCCATTCCTGAGCCCTTGATAAACAACTCCATCCATGGTTATCACATCCTCATTTCCACACAACCTGTTACGTACTACAGAAGTTTTATTCTCAGTAATCTCAGGAACTTTACTCTTACTCCATATTTTTCTTCCTGCAAACACAATCTTATGATCATGAACTTCCACAACCTTCTTGGTAATTGAAAATTTGGACCAGACCTTTTTCACAAATCGTGGTTTCTTGATACGAAAACAATCACCAACCTTTATCGACGCACTCCTCCCATTACCTTTCAAACCCTCTTTACCAGCCAAAACCTTTCCCACATCCAAGCCGTTTTCTAGAACATCAGTATTCACCATCTTCCGATTCATCCAAACTCTATTCAGATTCGTTCCAGTCACTCTTCCTCTCATAAGGGTGAAAGGGAATACACCAGTCACACTATGCTGGGTTTTTCTATATGTCCACAACATGTATTTCACGACTTTCTTCTAATTCATTTTATGTACCAAGGCCAACAGCAACTCATCCTTTATCACGCAATTAAACCTCTCTACTGAACCATTTCTCCTAGGATGGTAAAGAGAGGTTTTAATCTGGTGAATACCATTCTTTTGAAGAAATTCACCCATTTGTAAGGACATTAACTGTGTTCCATTGTCGGTAGCCAATTCTTCGGGGTAACCTTCTCTAGTGAAAATATCACTAAGGAAATCTAAAACAGTACAAGTAGAAACATTCTTAACCATCTTTACCTTGGGCCTCCTTGAATAGGCAATGAGTACCAAAGCAAATTTGGGTGTACTTCGCACTACTCCAAATGGCCCAAAAATATCCAGGGCTAACTTGCCACAGGGCATGGATGGTGGCTCCACAGAGATAATGGGGGGTGGTACAGTGACCTGAGACTTATCACTGATGACATAAACATTGCAATCCCTAACAAAATGTTCCACCGCTCTATCCACACCTAGCCACCAAAAGTCTTCCCTGATTCTACGTTTAAGTGCTCTAATACCTCCGTGACCACTATGTGCAAGATGCAACATCTTCCTTTGTAAACCTTCCGGAAAAACCAGCAAACCACCTCTATGTAAAATACCTTCGACAACGGACAATTCATCGCTCACCTTCACAAAACCAATAAGATCTTCATACGACTCCTTGATTTTAGGCCAGCCTTGAACTATATAATTCCCAATCTCAATTAATATTTCATCCTTTTCCAACATTGCCATCCACTAATTTTTGCACAATGGCCCCTCTAACACCTTTTCCAAGGAAGTCAACCTACAAACCATTAGCAAAACTTCATCCTCACGTTTGTTTTCCCAACTATCATCCTGTACCGGAAACAGTCCCCTGCAAAATTCTTTTTACCTGCGACATGTTCCAACCAATATTGAAAATCTTGCATGCGATACTGCCATTTGGCAATGCGGGGAGTAGCTGTCCCCCAACCACAACGGCAAAAAAGATCCACTAAAGGCTTGTGGTCGGTTCTCAAAATGAAATCTCTCCCCCACAAGTAAGTCTTAAAATACTCTACACCCCAACACTTGTCCAGGGCCTTCCTCTCAATAGTAGAATACGTAGACGCAGCCGCACATAAAGTTCTTGATGCAAAAGCCACAATTACTTCACACACATTTTTGCGCTTCTGTAGCAATACTGCCCCAACCTATCACTGCTTGCATACATCATCTAAATACTCAAATCCTTTAAGTGACATGTTGAAACTATGCTTTATTTGATTTCCCCAAAAACACCTTCACATTCACACGATCATTTACATTTTACACTTCAAAAGTTTACGTAACACTGCAGTTTCACTGGCGAATTGCGGTACAAATTTAGAATAAAACTCGACCAGTCCTAAAAAGGACCTGAGTTGATCCTTGTCCTCTGGTGATGGTGCATCCTCAGTGGCCTTTAAAATCTTCAATGTAGGTTTCACACCACTGGAAAACACTGGAAAATACATGATGACCTAGGTAGTCAACCCTTGACTGAGAAAATGTGCACTTATCTCTTCTCAATGTCATACCACTTTTCATTAACACGTCCAGAAACATTCTTACTCTCATATCATGTTCTTCCTTATCTTTACCATAGTCATTGTGGAAGCATGTCACTCCTTTCATGCCTGTAAACAAAATATCCATAACTCTCTGGAACACAGAGGATGCCGATGCCAGTCCAAAAAACATGTGGATATAGCGGAACACACCCTCTGTTGTCACAAAGGAGATCAAATGCCTAGAATATTGATGCTGTTCCACCTGTTGGGATGCTGCAGACATGTCCAATGACGTAAAACAGCAGCATGATCCAAGGGTGCTAGCATTTCAGTAATTTCCGTCAAGGGTTGGTGATCAACACAAATATTACGAGTAAGATCTCGAAGATCCACACAAAAATGCAGAGACTTGTCTGCCTTATGCACTAAAACGTTCGAGGACAACCATTCAGATCCTATAATGGGTGCAGTTTATCTAGTTCCTCTTTCATTTTCTGTCTGAGACAAAAGGGTATCTTTCTTGATTTGTGAACCACTGGAACTGCATTACCTTTTAATGATATGCGATGTTTAAAGCCCTGCAACTTTCCCAACCGATCACAACATTTCTTTCCTGAATTCATTGATCCACTTTGACCTTTCAGCATCCTGCTCCCATGCAACCACATTCAAAGAAGGAGCTATCAACCTACCCTTAGTTATTACTAACCCAGGGTGGTTGGGATACAAAATGATGTTCACAAATACATCAGTGTGAGCACAGTTATCATTAAACACTAACTTGGCCTTGAATTTGCCTACAACCTCCAATTTTTCCCCACAATAAGCAAACAACTTAATATCAGGTGTTTTCAACACCTCATTTTGGAACTTGGCAAACTCATTCTCACACAATAGTGTGACTGGTGAACCCAAATCTGCCATTATATTCACACTTTGTCCATTGACTAATGATTGTAATACGGTAGTTTCCTTTTTCCAACATGTTTGATGACACACCATTATCATCAACAAGTTCTGCCTCTTCCTCATTTACCATTAAGTCATACCCATCACCACTCACGTTTTCCAATTCATTCTCACTGCACTTACAGCTTGTTTTTTAACATTGCTCGCCTTACAAATGCAAGTAAAATGACCCCTTCTCCCACATTTGAAACAAGTTTGACTTAATGCTGGACAGTGTTTAAAATTTCCTACGTGTGATCTACTATCACATCTGAAAGAAACACAATTCCTTTCCACATTTGAAGAAGGGCCTCCCAGTTTTTTTGCTCGTCTAAAATTGTGATTCTTAGGTTTATCACTGCTACTCCTCTGTACAGCTTTCACTTCCTTGCACTCAAAACCAGAACAAAGTGCAGCTAATTTCTTCATGCAGATATCCGACTGTTCAATGCATCTCGCAATTTTAAATGCTAATTCCGAAACCAGTATCCTCACTGGCTAACCGGCGTTCTTGAATTTTCCTGTTACTAGTTTTCTCAATTAGCTTATCTCGAATTATCTCTTCCTTCATGTCCTGATAGTTACAATTTATCGATAAAGTGCGTAAAGCTGACACAAAATCAGTTGCACTCGCTGCAAGAACCTATGTCTCCACAATACCACATTCCTCTTAGGTGAAAACATTTTGCTTAAAGTCTGAATTATTGATGCAAATTCATCTACTGTCAGTTCAGCATCAACCTCCCCACCAGGAAGCACATGTACTGTTTCAATCCGTAAACATTTTTTTAAATTGCTCTCCCTTCTTGACCCAAATTATAAATTATTAACGCCTTCAAGTATCCACATCTATTGCATCCAAATATGCATCAAAAGCTTCACGCCACTGTATCCAATTTAATGGGGGTGAACCTGGATCTGCTAAGAATGGAGGTGGGAGGGATATTCCCTCCATGACAAAGTTGTGCACACAAGGTGAGTTCCTGCCTTTAATCTAATTATTCGGCCACAGAAAGACCTAAAAGCAGACATTTTAAAAAAGACATTTCATCAAAGATACAATCAATTAATAAAACCAACATCCAACAAATAAATATAGTGAAAACAACTGTACAAATCAATAAAATGACCAATGTCATTGTTTCCAGGGTCAAGATTTTAAACAGCAAGGGATATATTATATAAGGTGCTACAGTGCTGAGCATAAAACCAGTTACTATGATTGATATAACATAAAGTGCATGTGATGACACATAGTGATCCCTGGGTGCAACCAGCAAAAACAGACTAGCTACTGCGAAGACAACTTCTTTCTGTGCCTATAGGCCTCTGTTAAGAAGCTAGCAACCCCAAAATAGACAATGGGAGAAGATAACATTCGAAGATATAATAGTGCAGGCCTGACTTGGGCGAATTGATAGTTTCCGAGCAGCGGAAGTATAAACTATCTATGCAGGGGGTCATAATAGTCACAGAAAAAGATAAAATGTAGGGTATCCTGGTCTGAGAAGTTGTCACATGGACAAGGTTTTAATGTGCCAGGTTTCGCATATCCTTTGGGGAATGCCAATAGCCAGAGGACCAAGTACAAACAGAATCTAGTCATCACAAAGCGATGATACACATTGCTAACAAGGAGTGGACACGGTTGTGCCCGTTGGTGCAGACTCAATGTGGCAAACCTTATGACAGAAGGCTTGGCTAACTCCTTCTCTTCCCTGAACCTCTGCCGTTTGTCCAGGAACAGCTGTTTGATATCACTGATGGCTACCTATCCCAAAGTTAATGGTGTGTCTGTCACCGGATTTGTAAAATGTATTGGTGAGCTTGTTTTCTGATATATATCCCAGTGCTGGGGCTGCAATGCGCTGGGATACGGCAGAGGGAATGCTCCGGAGGACTCACATAGGATGAGTCAAAAATTTGAAAAAATTGGCTGCTTCACAGAATCCCTGTAACCATGCTGAAAAACTGGAACACAGCCAGATCACAGTCGGGAGAGACACAGTGAAGATGGAAGTTCTTTTTTTTTTTTCTTTCAAATCGACAGTATCAAACCATTTAATACAAACATATATATCAGACATATGAAATCCAGAGAATAGCAGATTAAAAAAAAACTATTCAATTCATGCCATTAATTAGAACAAGTCATATAATCAAGCATAGCCCCCCAAATATAAATACCAAGCTTTCTCTTGCTTGACCCTTTAACTGAATACAGACTAAACTCAAGGTTAAATGTAGTAAAAAACCTGGCATGCCACATTTCAAAAGAGGGTGCCTCCGGATGGAGCCACATAGATGCTATACATAGTCGTGCAACAGCTACAGCAATAAAAATGAGGTATCTAGATCTATACATCGGCATCCTCTGTAGTAGATCTTCCCCAATCCCAAGTAACAAAATAGACGCTGAAATTTCAACATCAACCCCAGTAACCTCTGAAAGAATTTTCTCAATATGCTAAATCATCACAGCCACTTTACTACATGAATAAAAGACATGAACAATGTCGGCATCATCTGCCCTGCATCTAATACACTTTATACATTATATGCACTCCCCCATTTCTTCATCTTTACTGGGGTATAATACATATTAAATAGTGTCTTATAATGCTGTGCTCTTAGATTCGCAGCCATAAGGATTTTACCTGCTAGCTCAATGGAGTTCTCTAAGGATACCGACCTATCCCACTTCGAATTATATTTCTCTAAGTCATCAATTTTAACCTCTTGCAACATGTTATAGAAAGCCCCAATATTCCCCTGACGTCTTATGACTTCACCTATTGTGTGTGGTTTTAAGGTCGTTACGTGCTTACATAAAAAGTCCCGTATCTGCAGGAACTTAAAGAATTGATTTTTAGGTAGCTGGATACTTCTTCGCTAGATTAGAAAAAGAAGAGCAAAGCCCCCCCCAGACTCCATAAAATGTCTCAATTGAGTTATACCGGGGAGTTTACACTTTCCTGCGATATAATCATGAAATATCGGAGGAAGAGTCCCCACTGCGGACATAGATGTATAGAATGAAATCCCTTGTATCTGTAAATTCTTTCGCACGGCCTTTCAAACATTAAAAGCTGCGCCTACAATTTTAAAGCCAGTTCTTTTATAATAACTTGCCTCCATTCTTTTAAACAAACAGTTTTTAGCCTCGGATCCTAACACCATCTGATAAGTTGATGGTGCTTCCGCAGGATTATCAACCTCTTCCGCAATAATCGCATATTTGTTAAGATGCAGGCATAGTAACATAATGCAAAATTAGGGACTGACCACCCCCCTTTATCACGCGGAAGGGTCATAAACTGTGCCGCTATTCATGGTTTCCGAGGGGCCCATAAGAATCTAACACAAAGTGATTGAAGTTGTTGCAGTTGCACCTGCGATACTTCCAAAGGCACACATCAAAAGAAATACAAAACTCTTGGCAAAATACTCATTTTAAGGATGTTAACCCTGCCAACTAAAGATAAATGAAGACATTCCCACTTCCCCAGGGCATGTTTAATATTTCCGGTGATGGGCCCCCAATTCACATCAACCAGCTCTTTCAAACAAACCCTAAGCTTGATGCCCAAATACGTAACCTTGCTGACAGCTCTACCATCATTATTCATCCCCTGGTTAGTACAAAGAATCTGAGTCTTTGTTGTATTAAGCTTATATCCGGATGCTCGACCAAACGCAAGTGCCAAATGTTCGATGTTCAGCACTCGCACATTGACATCGGAGATGAAAGTTCTGACGGCACTTGTCACCACTGAAATGATGTCTAGAACACAAATGCAGGTAGGACATACATTATTCAACTGTCAGCTGTCCATCTCAGGCAGCAACTGCCACCTGCCGAATAGCCCGCTCCCAACATTCCCATTCCATTCCAAACCCAACACCACCTTAACCAATGAACACACAGTAACTAAACTCGCTGACACACACACTGAGCCTGATGGCGCTAGCCCCAATTCAAGACTGTCTACAACTGAGTCCCCTACAAACTCGACCCTCTCTCCTAATGCAGACCCTACTCATTCCACACAAACTGTCTGCCTTTCCAACATCAATGACATTTGCATTCCCTATAGCAAAGCTCACTCACCTTCCTTAAACACAAGACCCGACGCTTATCCTTCCACTTTCATAATTGGAATCCTCACAGGCATACTCACCCAGCTCCTGAAAAGACTAGAACAAATACTCGATTCCCTATGTGAAGACATCTCACATATAAGGAAGAATTTTGATCCAGGGCAAATGTAGCCGATATCACACTCATGGCATGGAGAAGTTGTCTCCCCTTCCAGGTTCTCCGAGTATCAGCCAACACACCCACTGGACCACTATTCCCTTGAGTCTTTCAACCCACATATCCCACCTAGCCCTTAGCCCCATATCTACTCTGAAAGCTAATGCTCTCAATGAATCTTACATCACACTGAACCAGAAAATGGTCTACAAACCTCCTTTCACAATTCCAATAATGGTGGGGACAAATAGAATCCCTAGAATGAACACCTCGCTTAGACCTATGCAAAAATAGAACCTTGCTCAGCACCCTGATAGATAAATGCTATTGTCCACAGTGTAATGGATAAGTTTAGTATTCACAAAAATATTCAACACAACTTCACATTGAGCACAAATTCAAAAAAGGTCAATGATATCTTTTCTCAAAATATAAGTAGGCACAAGAGTTCATCAATTTGTATTCAACTTTTCAGTTTATTCATTTGGTACTCCCAGCAAGGATTCTGCCAACACGAGAAGATATAATTTACCTTTTTTCAATTGGTGCTCAATGTGAAGTTGTGTTCAATATTTTTGTGATTACTAAACTTATCCATTACACCATGGACAATTGTATTTATCTATGAGGGTGCTGAGTAAGGTTCTATTTTTGCATATGTGTGCACACATAAGTTTATCTGATGTGTAATTATCACCTTTTGGTAGAAGGTAAACTGAGACTAAATATGACTAAAATGTGTCTCACTAATTTATTCACACAGGATTTGACTATAATCAACGTACTAGTGTTTGAGGTACAGTAATTTCCCAATTGGGGACCACTACTATCTCATTCGAATTTATTACCTCGCTTAGACCGCCTGCTCAATACACCACCATTCAGACACTAAATACCACAAATAATAGGCCTAGCTCTCTAACTTGCATGCTCCTCAGCTGCAGATCAGCACTTAAACATACTACAGATATTGCCAAAGCTATACTTTGTAAAGAAATAGACAGCACATTCATCACCGAATCCCGGCTTAACAAACACTCAACCCCCATACTTGACCTGCTAGCACCACCTGGCTACGCCATCTTTGGACAGGACAGACCAAAGAGAAAAGGTGGCGGACTAGCAATCATCTAGAAAGTCAAGTTTTTTTTAGGTTTTTAAGGTGAACAGATGGATGTCTTTTCACCTTAAAAACCTAAAAAAAAATTAACTTTTGAATACCTGGGAGTAGAACTCACTGTCAAAGGCACCTGTCCTATCAAACTTCACACCATCTACCACCCACCTGATGATCGCGCCCTCTTCTTGGAAGAAATAACTGACCTAGTGATACGGTTCTCCTTGACTGACTCGAATGACATATTCTTGGGGGACTTCAATATTCACTGGAACTACTCAGAAGTCCAGTACCCTTACAAACATTTTTGAAATAAACGACCTCAAACAACTCTGCAATGAACCGATCTATGTCAAATGCGGCATTTTAGATGTGAATATAACTAAAAATGATCTTGTCTCACTACAATTCATCACACCCATTGATTGGTCAGACCACCACCTCATACTGTTTAATACCGAGACTCACCTCTGATCCCCCAGCCCCAACCAACAGACCTAAGCACTGAGCTAGGAACTTCAAACACATCCCAGTACCAGAACTGGAGACCCGGATCTGTACCTATCTATGTCATCATTGTCCCACTCACACAGTTGATGACCTCACCGCCCACTATAACACAGCGGCAAATGATGTACTCGATCAAGTGGCACCACTCAAACTTAAACAATCTAGAAAACTACAATAAAAATCCTGGTTCAACTCAGATCTTAACAACAAGAGGAGACAACTCAGACAGGATATGGAAACAAAACCCCTCTACAGTGCACCTCTCACTCCTGAGAACTGCTCGGCTTTCCTATAAGAAACACATCTTTACAGAAAAAGCCACTTTCTTTCACAACCAACTTAACTGGGCTAAGAACAGACTTAGGGAGCTCTTCAACATAATTAAATGACAAACTACCTTTACGTCCCCGCATGAAACAATGAACGCTGTGAAGAAATTGCCAATTTCTTCATCGATAAAGTCACAAATATTGAGCAATCTCTCATCCAAGTCACAAATCTGACATCCCTGCCAATCTTCCCCTCTGACTCACTTCCCTCCAGCATAGTCCCCTCCAGATATAACTAATGAGCGGATGGCCTCTTTAGAATCTAATTTCACCTTTGATCTCCTTTAACTGACAAAACTCATCAGCATGTCTCTCTCCTCAGACAGTGTTCCTGACTCCCTCCAACTAGGCCAAATCACATCCATATTAAAAAAAAAAAACGGGTCCGACCCTAAGGACTTGAATAACCTCAGACCTATCACTAACCTCATTATCCCAGCAAAAAACAATGGAGAAGTGTGTTTCATTACAACTTAGCCAACACATATACATATTCAACCTCCATGAAACCTTCCAATCTGGGTTCAGGAATGGCTGTAGCATTGAAACTGCTATACTCAATATCTCAGATGACATTCGCAGATCCTTAGATGAAGGGAAGGCATGCCTCCTAATCCTACTTGACTTATCTGTGGCTTTTGATACTGTAAATCATCCAGCATTACTCAAGACACTCAAGAACCGCACTGGTATCAATGGCGCAGTCCTAAGATGGTTTACATTTTACCTGCAACATCACTCACAACAGATAAAAATCAAAAACTGTCTCTCGAAATCTACACTAGTTCCTCATGGTATACCCCAAGGCTCAATTCTCTTCCCATCCCTTTTAAATCTATCATGGAACCCTTTACTGTTATCCTGACCCAAGCAGGGGTCAAATATCACCTATATGTTGATGACACCCAGTGCTATTATAAAATTAAATCAGTGAGTGACATCTTACATCTGAATGCCACACTAATCAAGATACAAACTTGGTTTAACACCACCCACTCAAAGTTGAACCCCAGCAAAGCTGAACTATGACTTTTCCCTAAAAACAACCCTCTATCAATCCAAGTCTGGCTCAAGAATTTGGAGGCCCAAAAAAGTTCTCTCACATTGTCCAACTCCGTAAAGTCCTTGGGCATCACTCTGGACAAAAACATGTCAATGAAGGACCACATCTATAACTCAGCCAAATGAGCGCTATACACACTAAAATACCTCAATAAAAATACAAACTTTCATTGCCCCTGATGATCTTAAGACGGTAGTAAAACCACGTGTCTTCTCAAAACTGGATTATGGTAACACCATCTTCTCCAGGACTCCAAAAATTCACCTTGCCCCCTTAAGATCAGTTCTCAAAATGGCTGCTCAGCTCCTAACAGGTTTTAAAGAATTTGAGCACATCACACTGGCCTTCAAGATCCTCAATTGGCTCCCCATCAAGGGAAGAGGTATCTATAAGACTGCTTGCATCACCCACAATGCCATTCACACCCATTACCCCAACTATCTATATGCCAAACCAACGAAATATGGAAGAACCAGGTCTCTGAGATGTTCCAACTCACTTCTTCTCATACCTCCCAAACTGATATAGAAATCCTCCCAGACTTGCTCATTTTCTGGAAATGTACCCAGGATCTGGAACTCATTCATTTTCCTGCTTCAAATGGGACCTTAAATACCTACTGCGCAACAAATACTTCAACACACACTGAAACTGAGCTATGTTCCCAAAGCTCACACCCACTCTGACTTGACCCATTATGAGGGTTGATTTATTGTTTCAGCTGTCTACTATGTCTTGTACTCTATTATCTCATGCTGTTCTTATGTCTGCATATTGTAACTACCTGTACAGCCTAACAATTTTCTTTGTCTGTATTAAAGCATGTACTTCATTCGAATGATCTTGCATTATATATAAAGTGCTCTGATACCTTCTGGTCTAGCTAGTGCTATATAAAACCTATAAAAAATAAATGAATAAATAAACTGAGGCACCCTTGACCTATGGTGAGAGGGTGCCTGCATTGGCACAAGGCAGCCAAAACGGCACCAGCGCTGTAGGAAAGGACAGAGGTGTATCATAAATATGTCACAATCCTGCCCTTTCCTTTTGATGCACGACAGAGCAGCAAAGTGACTTGCAGTTTTGCCCTGTGCCAAAAACTTGTAAATGAGGCCCTTAATTTTTTGATTAACCCAGTTTTAGGTTTCACTTAATACATTTGTTGCGTGTACCAAGGGGGTGGACAACAGATGAGGTTGATAAAATTGTCAATGTGACGGCTGGTCAGTTAAAGACACTATGCACTTTGTTTTTGTATGTTCTTTTTATTCTCAGCTTCTAAGTAAATTTTTAAAGCAACCTTTCATTGGGCAAACTTTTAGTAACACTAGGGCTGCTCTCCTGCATTTACAGATTTTTACTGACATACAAACTTGCTTTTCTGTTGCCTGTTTTTTTAATAGTGCTGTTAAAATTAGGAATTCAATGATTTTAGACTGATGTAATATTTTAATGTGTTTTTATAGCACTTTAATTGTTCAAACTGTAGCTTGGATTAACCATTACAGTGGTCTGTTTTTCACTTGTTTTTTTGCCTCATGTCTCTGGATTTTCAATGTACTGCATTGTTTTTTTATGGTTTACTTGTTTTACACTGAATAAAGAATTAGTGATTGGTAATCTTGGCTTCTGGGATCTATACAACGCTTGAATATTTAAACAGACTCATACACTGAGCAATGAATGAAGTTGAATCAAAAGCAACAAGTTGTACCGCCTCACAAATAATATATATATTTATATCAGTACTGTCAAACTTGGACTGACTAGTTTTTGAAGAAAATAAAAATTGAGTAGGGAAAACATGAATGCCAAGATAGTTCAAGGAAAACAAATGAACAAACTCTGCCAATAATCAAATACATAAACAAACAATACAGACTACTCATGTGTTATCTTCCAGCAAATAAGCATGTGATTTCTGCTTTATACTCCTCCACTTCATTGGCCCTCTTACAACAATGAAGGTTTTTTATGATCAAGATCTGGTTCATGGTGAAGCTCAACAACCTTTACCAACGAGTGCAAAAGATTACAAAATGAGCATAATAAAAACATCAAGCAGATGGTCCAGAGAGTACTGTTAGGTAAAATAAAAACATTTTTCAATTCTCAAAAAAAAACACAGAATAGTAAGTTTGTATAAAGACACACTAAAAAAAAAGATCAATGTGCCAAAAACCCGATTACAGGTCCTCCAGCTAAACATGAACTATGGGATTTAGAATGAGGGGAATAAATGAGGCTTAATTTGGGCCAATTTATGCAGGAACTGGCACTATTTTTTTTCTTCTCAAAAGCCTTTGATTTAAAACATGAGAAGTAAAAAAGAAAAGGGGGAAGGAGGAGGAAGAGAAAGAGAAAGACGGAAAAATCTGACCGAGGTAGAAAGCAGGGAGCAAAAGGAACCTGCAGGAGTGAGGTAAAGGTGCTTGGCGTGTCCAGTGGTAGACTAAATAGGAATGAGGGTAAATCAAGCTTCAGTGGCCTTGGTATTTCCCACCTCATATTTCAATTTTGACAGCTCTGGACGTCTGAGTAAAACTTTGTGCCAGAACAACTGTTCTTTTACAAATTAAGCACCCCGAGTAACCTATCGAGAGAACAGTCAAGCAGGTGGAGCCTAAGGCACAACAATATGGCCCATTAGAGGCCTTGAATGATAAAATTGGATAAGAGGAAGTACAACATGGGTCACTCGACAAAGATTCTAAGATGTAAAAAAAAATAGTCACACCCTTACAGCATGTGATAATGAGTAGTTGGAAAAATTTCAGGAAACAAATCAAGAAATTGCAAAATGGCCCAATAACAACTCAAGGGGAAACAAATATAAACAATGAAATAAGGTAGTCTTATCTAGAATATAAAGCCAAGGGAAGTCATCTGCTTCTACGGTTGAGAGTTATTGTGCCTCCATCTTGGGCAAGTGTGTAAGTGGGGTGTGCAGTGCTGTTAAATGTGTGATATTAAGGTTGAAAAGAAGTGAAATGAGGATGCAACTTTACTTTAATACTGTTGTGGCATGCATCAGGCTGAGATTTATTGCACATCACCAGCAAAAGGTTTCAAACATGTTTCTGTTAATGGCGGACTATAAACGAAGGGAAAACCACAAAGAGAAATATGCAGTTACTACCTATCGACTGAACCCACCACTGACAGAGAGAGGGTACTTTTATTTAGCAAATGTCACTGGCCCACAACACAGATGTATATTATTGAGGTTTCGCATGAACATGATTCCATTGATGTTAGGGTATCCGGAGAAAACCTATAATCATGCAGATTTAAGCTTGTGCCCATGTGACAACCTCTCACTTCAAACGGAACTGCATTTAGTTTTATTCTCCAGGCTCTATGAGAAAGAAAGGAACTTCTACCTCAAGCTAATTTTAAAGGAAGGGAATTATAATCAATACAGAGTTGCACTTTTTATTTAAAAAATTTTAACTGATCCCTTGGTATGTTTTTCGGTAGCTAAGTTCCTATGGGCCTGCTTGAGAAAAAGGAAGAGGGGGGCTGCTAGAACCCTTGGGCTGGCCGCTTGCTAAATTGTCTGCATTTTAAATGGGGCTGTTTATTTTGATTTTTTTAGATGAAACATGAACTATCCATTGTTTTTATTGATTATGAATTTTTATCATGTATTTATTCTGTGATTTTATGATCGTTTTTTAACTGATCGAATAAAGAATTGAATTGAATTGATTCAATATCACCAATCTTCAATTGAATTGAAGTATTTTAATAAAGTAGTTGTATGGCTCTTAAGAGTTTTTTTGGGATACCCTTTTCGATCCGATTTTGCCAATATTGATGCTGTTGGAACCTTAACAAAGTTTGATTTAAAGTCTACAGAACAAACATACAGCAAAGAAGGATTACAGAGAGCCTTCTCAAAGAATAGAGATAATGCTAATATGTTTTTGTTGTTCCCACTAATGAGAAAACAGCAGTTGGTTTATTAGAACTATGTTGGATTCTGCCACCCAAGCTTCTAAATTCTGTAGGAAAAGCTGGCAAAATGTTTGACTTTGACATCTAATAGGGCAATCAATTTGTAATTTGCTAGGTTAGATACTTTGATCATTTTGTTTATCAGGTTTAATGGATGCTCTCCAGATTTTTGGAGTTTGCCTAGCATGACTGAATAGTTGTATTGCCCACTTGTGCTTGACTAGAAGTCTGGTTTCCATATAAAAGGCCTTGAGGGAGGCCATTTGGCCCAGAGGTTCCACCAGAGCTTCTATTCTTGATTATTCTATGTTACCTCAATCGAGGTCAAATCATAAAACTTTTAAAAGCACATACTGAGTAATCGTACCTGAACACATTGCAAGTAACAACCACTGAGTTTCAGATTTAATAAGGTTCACAAACAAATCCATCGCTTGGCACTCAGAGTGCATTACAAGCTCTATATACTCAAGAAAACACATTTTCAGGAATGGAAACTCACAGTGTAACGTACAGAAATTGTGGCCTCAGATATCTTATTGCCAAACCAAAAGAACAAATAACCTACAAATATGTGTAATTGGGCAAAAGAATAGACCTGGGAGTAATTTTTAATTGGCCAGAGAAACCTGACTACTTTTGGTAATTCTGCATTAATATTTTATGCAGAATTACCAATTATTATACGTGCTCGCTTTATTGAGGGTAATTTGTGGATTAGGAGGGAATCAGCACAGAAGCAATCAATTTGGCGTGCATGAGTGGCTGCTCATGCTACTGTCAATCTTGTTTTGCATTTAGCACTATTTTCTTAGAGCAGCATACACCCTTGCATCCATCTCTGAAATGTCAGGAGTAAATTGTGGAAAATCCTGCCCCAAGAGCACATTTAATGAGCGCAAGAGGCCGCTCGTGCTGCTTTTCGTGTTGTCACATTTAGCGCTATTTCTTAGCTCATCATGCATCCTCATGCCTATTGTGACAAAGCGTCACACATCAATAAGACAACCGAAACAGCGACTAAAAAACTCAAAATGAATGTGGAGTAATGAGGCTATTGCCTCGGTATCCAAAAACTCACCGCTGTCAGATGGAATCTGACAGGCGAAAACAAGACACACGGACCCCTCATGCCTATTTTGAATGCAAAGCAGCAGCTTTGCACCTAGAAAATATCGCTAAATGCAGAATTACTCCTCTTATGTAGTTCAGCATCTTCTTGCAGAATCTTTAGGTAACTCTGCATAATTACGCTACACAGAATTAAGCGTGTTACGTTGACTTCTCCAAAAGAACATCCATTAAAAGACATGGTAAATATCACAAACTAGATAATAAAAAATGCAATAGATGCGGACAATAAAAACAGTATGATAATGCATTGAACTTAATAATACTTTCTGACCAAACAGGTAGACCTTGCAGGATTAAAAAAAGTGCAGGAACAGCCAGGAAAAGATTGGAGCTGGCTACCCTTTGTGCTAACTACCCTGTCAAAAAAGTGAATTTATGACCACTCTACATTTTGGAGATTACAGTTTTGTAAATAATACATAGATGGACTTACTTGGATCCTGCAAGACCCAGAAGTAGTAAGTTGTTTCAAACAGTTTCACATAGTTTTATTGCAATAAACTTGATGCATAAAAGACTTCTCCTGATAAAATATATTAAACACCATAAGTATGCAATTAGTACATTTAAAAGAGGACGTCTATGAGAAAGTGGATGATTAGTTGTGGTGTACTGCTATCCACTCCAAGTAATAATGTCCCTATTCTTGTTAGGTCCCGTCATTTAAACTTGAACTTAACTCCTGGTAGCTAGAGCACTGAGCAGACAGGTTGGACTTGAGAAAATGTGAAAGCATTTAGAAGTACAAAAACAGATAAAAAGTAAAAAACACAATAAAAACCAGGGTCCAATTCCTAAAAATAAAGAGTATTTTATTATGCAAAAAGACACCAAAACAATAAAAATCAAATAAGGGGATCTGGAGACGTGAACTTTTAAAGTTTTAAATATAAATAGTGCCAAAAAGTTCAAAGCGCAAACCTCCACAGGCCAGAGGTAAGCTGACTGCAATGGAGTACATATCAAATACAAGGACCTGGTTGGTCCTAGTCAAAGGGTTTCCTTTGAATTCTCGGAGAACGTAGAGTGCCCAGTGGAGCTAGTCTGCAGGCTGGATCTGAACATGGGTTTGCCAACGATGGTTTGATCAAGGACTTGGACTCCGTGAAGTCTTTGATGAAAGCAGAAAAAGCGAGTGGGAAAAGTACAAGGCTCGCTCTAGGAAGCTATTGGCATCAAGCAGATGATGCTAGACATCAGGCCAGGTGAAGATTTCTATCCTTGGTCTTAGACACTTCGCTGGAAGTTGGATTTCCTCAGCAGGGCAAAGCTGCAGGCTGTCGGTGAAGAGGGTTTGACGACATCAGATGCCGATCATCATTTTGGCCTGCTTAATTGCATTTGATGCTGCAAAGAAGAACATTGTGGGATCTGCAACAAAGTCAGGCCCACTGGTGATGCACCCTTGGCCGATTGGCTGGCAGGTTGGTCTCAGACCTCTCCAGTAAAAAGTCTTGAAACTGTTTCTAAGTCCCAAATTTAGGGTTAGGCAGAAAAACAATATTATTTCAGCAGTCTAGAGTTCCAGGAACCAAGGAACAGCAATTGTGGTCAAGATTCACTTCAACAGAAGCCCCCAGCAGGCTCCAGTTGAAACAGGATATTGCGGTATTGCACTTTTGTGTCTCTGGAGCTAAACAGGAGGTAAGCCAACTGCCCCATGGCATCTACTTTTTGTCCTGAGAACAAGTGAGAGACGGTCCAGCCCTTAGGGCTTTCCTCACAGGTCTTAAGGGCAGGTGCAGTCCTTCTGTCTTCCATAGGTACAGTAGTGTTCTGAAGGAGGTGCTGAAAGGTGCCATGTTTATGCCTGGCACTAGCAAGTGGGCGGGGGTGACTCCATGACACTCCCTAACTAATAGGGATACAGTTCCCAGGGCAACAATATCTACTTTTGCAATGGCTTCTTTGTGCCTTCCTGCAAACAATGGCAGATTGCCCCTCTCTACTTAAAACCAAAATGATAGAACCTTGTTTTCCATATGTAGTACTCCTGTGCCCACCCAGAGGTGTGGGCAGGAACATGAGCAACCCCTCTGTGGTCACTGAAAACCAGTTCTAGAGGCAGGCTTTCTCCCATTGGGATTTGTCCTGACTGGCTAGTAAGATAAAAAGGAGGAAGGCCCAGGGGTAAGCTACATATACAAAAGGTGGAAGGACAGGGTAAGCATCTTTCAATTTATTCAAGGGCCTGGGCACAGCCCCCAGGCCATTCTGTGAGGGTGAAGCCAATTTTACCCCACACCCAAGGCATTTGCCTCAGCTCTGGGAGCCAACTTACACCTAATCAAGGAGCTTTCAACTCCTGGAAGACAGTTGGACTCCAAAGGAAATGGGCTACTGGGAGCCTTAGGCAGGATTATGGTAACATTTCAAAAGTATATTTTATGCAATATTTGTTACAAATCCGACACTACCAATGAATTGGACTTGTAATAAGCATTTTATTTAAAGGGCACAGAATGAACTTTTTAACTGTTTCCTATGTTGAGATATCTTTATTAACTTTCATAAAGCATCACAATGTTTTACTACGGAACAGCTACCCCTGAAAATAGCTTTTAGTGCATTTATACTGTAAAGACATGTATAACATTAAACTTTACAAACACAAGATGATGATGGATGGAGTGCTGAAACTTTTCAGACACTCACCCCCAGTCACAGGTCTGTGTTAAACCCATCATCATTACTTAGCTCACTTTGCTACCCCAGTTTGGACGCAGACATATGCAAATCAGTCTTGACCATGTGCCTCATGGGAGCAGTCCAGCCCAAACTGCCAACCCAGGTCCACTCTGGACTGAAAACAAGCATCCTGGGACCGATTTCAGGGTAACACACCTCATCAGCCAGGCTTGCTTGAATCCAGTGGTAAAGTGAGCAAGGGACCCCCATCTGGACATGCACTGCCAACTTAGGGCAAACAAAGCAACCACAAGGAGATGATGGGCAGAGTGCTGAAACTTTTCACACACTCACCCTCAGTCACATTAAACTTTTACATATACTACTTTTAAATATCTAGCACCCTGCCTCTGTACAGCGTACTTAGGGGTGAATTATTGATATTTAAAAGGAGAATTTAGACCTGTCAAAAAGGGTTATTTTGACAGGTCAAAATTGCAATTTAAACCTACAGAGCCAATTTACTGGTGGCAGGCCTGCAGTCATGGCTTACATTGTCACGGTAGTGGTAGCACAACATATCCTCCATTCCACTAGAGACATTTAACTTTCAGGCCCTGTGTACACTTGTACCATCTACTAGGAACTTAAATGTCAATTTAAATATGCCAATTAGGAGTATAGCCAATTATGACATGTTTTAGGGGTCAGAGCACATGCTCGGGGGCCTGTTAGCAGAGCATTTCCTTACAACATCCAAAAGTGGGGCCTAGTGATATATGTTTCCTCAATCTAATCCCTATTAATAATAAGTCATTATTTTGGATATCCTGGAGACAAAAGTCTATAGTATGTGTCAAGTATTTATGCTCTAATGAGGCTCCTCTTTCTTTCTTACAGTTCCACAATTATTTAATTACCTAAATATCTCCTCCTCGTAAATATTCTTCTGGATGGTCTTTATTCATTACCAACATTCTTGTCTTCATCAATTCTTCAATAATCAGTCTGCTCTATTCTTACCTTGATTCCTAAGGCGTCACTTATCTACAAACTTCTTCAGTCCTCAACTATCACAAGACCTAAAACTAAGGCAGAATTTTAAAAGGAAACTTTCTTGGGGTGTATCTGGACTATCATTTTCTAGAACAATGTATGGGATAGCTACACAAAGACTTCCAGACCATCCTCTTCTTCACAATCAATGTTCTTTTTATATCACAGGCGTTATGTTACTCCTTCCATCATTGCCAAGTTTTCTATAAATGCAACTATGAAATGCTGGTCTTAATGGAGATCTCCTGCTTTTATTATTTATTTGCCCTCCTACCCCTTTTTTGGGGAAACGGTCTGGCTCCAACTCACCTCAGTTTTTAATTTTCAGTTCCCTTTATCTGCCTTGACACTTTTACTAGTTAGTCTATCCGATGCCATAAACTCAAGTTATGATAATCTGAAGCTGTTAGATCTCATGTTGGTTTTAGCTTTTCAATAAGTTACACTACATTGGAAATGTTCATCCAATATTTCTTATAGAGCTTGGTGGGTTAATGTTTGTCATTACAATAGGTTAGATATTGATTTTGCCTCATAGTACTGTCCTTCTGTTAATGGAGAATTATACTGGTTACCGTTAACTTAATTTGTAGATACTGTTGTTCATGGTACTATTAATTGTATTCATCTGAGCATTTTAAACCCCTCTTTTACCTCCTAATAATCTAAAAAAACATTAAACAGCTTCTGTTCTCATTCATATGTATGTATGCTTTAATTATTTTGATTGTTATCTCTAGTTGGTGTTATTCTGTTATGCTAACATTGTTTTCCAATAAAGCTGCTGTCCCTTAAAAAAACAACATGTAGTATTTCACAAACAAATAAATGGGCTAATCTTGGGACCAATAAGATAATGGAATAACTAGTTTGCCAAAACCCTCAGGATTAAAAAAAGAGATTTTAATGTAGAACTGAAATAATTAAATAAAATGTCAATGAATATCTTTCAATACAAGAAAGTACAAGACTTAAGAAAGAAATATAAAAGGGCAATATAGAGAGCAAGGAATCATCACCACATTGAATTCTGCAAGAACATAATAAACATTAGTAAGTTTAGGAAAACAAAGGGATTTTTCAATTATCAACAAATTAGATAATGGTGCTAATGTATCAGAAGATGCCTGTAAAATTCATGTAAAGGAAAATGAAATGGTTGTACGAGAACAGAGTGATCCCAGAGAAGTAACAAAAGACACTAAAGTCAATACAGTTCATGATTTTATGCAAGGACTTTGTGAAAAAAACAGAGGAGAAACTACCAAAGGACAAACAGTCCCCGTTACTGAATTATTACACTATGAAATCAGGGCATCTCTTACAAATAATCAAAAAGAGATGCCCAGATAGGACACATGGGCCAACCTGCCTCCCTCAAGACCTCTTTAAATGAATACCAGTCCTCTGCTCAAGCACATTAATCATACTTTGCAAACAAAAATATTAAAAGAATTCTGCCAGAAATCTATTTTATACCTTTTTCACAAACTCTGCCACTTATTCAACCCTGTGAATTACAGATTGATTGCCCTATTAGATTTCGAAACCAAATGCTTTGCCAGCTAGTGGCTAAAAAACTAAGAAACTTGGGCAATCGAATCCAACATAGTTTGAATAAACCAAACTGCCTTTCGTCCAGGCATGGGGACGACAACAAACATATTAGCATTACCATTGTTAATTGAGAAAGCCCATCTCCAATCATTCTTTGCCTTATGCTTGTTCTGTACGCTTCAATTCAGCCTACTAAAAGGTTCCACAAGCATCACTAAGGGCAAAAGTGTACCGCAGGGGTATCCCAATACTTGCTACAAGTGAAAATTGGAGATGGGAAGTCAATCTCAGCCAAGATATATGTCACAGAAGGTTTAAATCAACTTTGCATCCTTGCTCCACTTCTCTTCAACCTTTAAATCACGGATTTAACATCATTGTAAACCCATTTACACACTTGCCCAAGATGAAAGCACAACAACTCTCAATCCTAATGTATGCACATGATGGTGTTTTGCTTAGCAAATCTCCAATTAGGTTGCAAAAATTGATAATTTCCTTATCTATCTACACAGCTTTATATTAAATGGAGATCTATTTGAACACAACATAGAAGGAAATCTTTGGTAATACAACAATTGTGGCTCTTGGTAACAGAATAAGAAAAGATTTATATATATGTGAATTACAAAAATCCTGGAATAATATTTTATAATCATACTCTCATCAGACTCCCATAAGATCCAAAGCACAAACCTTAGGGGTTGCTTGTCTAACCCTTTTTAAAAACTTGTGTCCTTTCTTAAAGATCCCCTGTCAGAATTCCTCCCAGCAATAACATACGAATGTGAAGAGCTAGTGGGAAAAGAAGCAAATTTGCTTTGCTTAGTCACCAGAAATATGTTCAGGCAGTTATTTTGCCTGCCCAAGAATGTATCGCATGCGTTCACAAATAAGATTAGATATTGGTCTCATAAAACAACACACAGAACAACAAGGTGGTTTCTTAAAACTGCCATAAACCTAACGCAGTGGCTGTGCTAACATTAAATAATCTCATGTCAGCAGGATTCATTACTGAAAGGCGAAAAAAACTCTTCAAAAAATATTTTCTAAGCAGTGCTACCAACACTACATTTGATGGACATTTGGTCCCTGCCAAATAATTTAAGCAAGTTCAAGAAATCTCTGAATAAATCTTTAAAAATTGCTTTACAAATTCAAGACAAAAATGATTTTTGAAAACGGTTTCATTCTTCTATGACTTGACATACAAAACCGACCACTGGCAGCCATATTACTGTAAACAACTCTCAAAATATCTTAAATAAATTGAGGATTTACATATTCAGGATTTTACCTCTTCGTGACCCAAACCCACCCTGGATAGAACGACATGATAATAATAATTGCAGGTTGTGCAAGTACAACAACAAAACAATCTTGAACATGACTTGAACATACACTGCCCTTGTAGAGGTCGGGAGAAGTTAACTATGTGACCTGTTTAGTCAGATGGGAATGTGCACCAGTGAACAATTTCTAATTGAATGCTTTAATGGAGATATTACACATTTAAATGTAGGATTTGTAAACTACCTGGCACAAGAAGAAAAGAAACCTGAAGCACCAGGAAAGTGAATCTAAATTTAGCACTTTGTCCATCAATTGGCATTTAAGGAAAAAATGTGTCTGCACTAGCATTTTACTTTCAGGAACCTGGTTGACATTCATGGTATGTTCCTATTTCTGCAAGTTTACAATCTACTCCTGAGGATAACTCTGCCAAAAGAAATTTTTAAAAGCAAAAAATAATTCTTGTTGGACAGTCTGTCAGAATATTGACGAGTCTGACAATAGTCTACTCATGTTTGTAATTTATTTTATTCTAATGTTGTACAGATTTGTATTTATTTAAATGTTAAACTAGAAAATTAATCAATTATTTCTTAAACCTTTTCACAACATTTTTTAAACTAAACTGATTTTGGTTTTAATCATTTATACCTTAAAGAATGTTCTGAAGTGAGATATCAATGAAATATCAATTTAAGAAATGATGGATGTGCTCATTCGAAATAAACTGATAGTTCATTGTGCTAATTAGAAAGTGGCAAAGAGACAATGGCAGCAAGGAATCGCTGGCTCAAACTCATCATAAATTACATATAATGAGAGGGAGACTGTAGGAAGCTGGCTCTCTATATAGTGCACTAAAATGAAGTACATTGTGCAGAGTCCAGTGAGACCTAGATTGGTATACAGAGGCAAAAGTAGATAATACTAATGCTCTATCGGTGGTAGTGTTGGTGAGCAGTTAGGCTTATCAGAGGGTAATGATAAGTATTTATTATAGTCACAGAGGCAATACATGATACACACACTGTGGAATAAATCCAAGAGCAATTTATAGAAATAACACAGATTTTTATAGGATTTTTTTAGACCACATATAGAGCATTAGTATTATTTACTTTTGCCTCTATACACCAATTTGGGTCTCACCGGACTTTCTGCACAGTGTACTTAATTTTAGTGCACCATATAGAGAGCCAGATTCCTACTTTGGTGGATCAGCGGTGGGGTCTACGACTTCACAATTGCTGATACCACTGTGGCATTAAGTTACCACACAATTAAATCCCAAAATTAACTCTAGCCAGTAGTATTTTTTCAATTGGTCTATTTTTCTAAATTGTAAAATAACCTATCAGTCCCTCAACCCAGTTGACAGAATTAAACAATCTTACTCTAGCTAGGAAAAAAATAAAAGTCTTAAGTTTTTTTTAACTTTACAAAAAGGTCCCAACTTTAGTGCAATAATAGATAACCCACAGGAGCAAGCTGGGGAGCTCGATCATCATCTGACACTATACAGGAAATTGTCATACTCCCAGCTATATGCCGCTGTGGGGGCTATGGTGTTAAAACTAGCTTTCATGCTACCAAAGAGAAGCTTTTGAGGCTTCTGGCAGAACATGGGAGAGATCACCCAGGGTGTGAGGATCATACCCGGGAGAATCATCCCACAGGAGAAGAAGATGCTGAGGAGATGGTAGAAACCCATGTCTCAGAAGAGAAAGCTCCCCCAGAGGAGGAGCTTACCCTAGAAAAATTGGCCAGAATGTTGAACTTGGAAGCTCGACCTCTGGACATTGAAGACAAAGAAAAGAGATAGGCCTAGGACCTATCTCTGGTGGAAGCAATATCATAACTAGGGAGAGAGAGGAATCTTTTGACCCTAAACTCCCCAAAGGAGTTGTCTCTAAATATGCAGAGGTTGATGGCATCACCAAGTGGTTTACTGCCTTTGAGAGAGCTTGTATCAGTAGAAGGGCAGCCAAAAAGCACTGGGGCTTTCTCTGTGTGGGAACATTTCTCAGGTAAATGCAGGGATAGACTCCTGATATAAAATGAGGAAGATGCTGAGTCGTATGACCTCATGAAGGGTACCCTGCTTGAGGGCTTTGAACTCTCCAATGAAGAATTTAAAATTAAATTCAGGGTAACTCGAAAATCCCCTGGTAGACATAGGTTCACTTTTGCCTCAAGAGTTGGGGAAGAAGGCAGACCAATAGGTCAAAACAAGGCAAACCAAAACTGCCACTGATGGGGGTCATCGAAAGATTGAGGCAAAAAAAAACTGTGAGGGAAAGATAGTCACCAAAAGTCTTCTATGGCTCCCAAAAACCTGCTCAGAAGGGAGGGCCCAAAACTCTTCACAGTCCAAGGGTAGGTAATAGGGTAATAATTGTACATGGTGTCAGATTGCAAGGTTCTTAGACACCGAACTGGAGACCCTAGCTTTAAAAACAAAAAGAATGCCTCTAGTCCACCTGCAGTAAATGCATTGATAAGCCTCCTGAACGGATCCCAGGTGGACCTTGACTAAGTCAGAGAGCCTGCTCAGGCAACTCTAGTCAGAGAGGGTAGAGTGGATATAGCAACCCTGGCTGTCTGGCCCAGTAATCTAGAAAAATACAGACAACAGCCATATATAAAATGGGGTTAAAGTTAAAGCTCTGTGAGATACTGGTGCAATTGTCACCATGATGATTGGTCAACTGGTGTCCTCAGACCGGTTCTTTCTTGGAGAGACTTACACAGCTGTGTCAAAGCTGACAATCAGTCTAAGGTACATCCAATGGCTTTAGTGTTGTTAGAATAGGGAGGAGTTTGCTGGCTACAAAAGGGTGGTGGTCTCTTCTGCAATTCCTGTACAGTACCTGCATGTCAATAATTTCAAGTCCTTAGCATTGGCTGAGTTCAAAAAGAAAACCCATGCAGCCATGCTGGGTATACTGGGTGTGTGTCAAAACAAGAGCACAGTGTGGAAACCGGGGTGAAAAAGAAGTGTTGGAGCCTATAATTATGGACTAGCCTTCTAAGAGAAAGGATAAGAAGTCTGGGAAACCAACTTCTATTCAGACACAAGATCAAGTTCTGTCTCCTCAGTGAGAAGACTTGTCAGCCCCAGAGGGAACTGTGCCCCAGGAGCTTCGGCCTTGAACTGCAGAGTTTTTGGGTCCAGTGGGACCCTCTAGGGAAAATCTGTCCCACTCTTGAAGGCCTGATGCAGCAAGCTGCTGATCAGGAAAAGGGAAGTGTCAGTAGATCCCACAGGACCTATTGGGAGGAGAGACTCATTTACATTAAGGCCAGAGACTCCAAACCTGGAGAGTGGCAGTGCCCCAGCAGTTTATATAGTTTCTTCCCACGTTGGCCCATGACATCCCCCTAGCTAGACATCTTGGCAAGACCAAAATGTGGAGTTTATATATATATATGTGTATATATATATATATATATCAGGTTCCATGTGGCAGATGCTGGCGTGCTAACAGAGTATCTGGCCGACCGCTCCAAATATATAAAAGAAAAGCGCTGATACGTGTAAACGCCACGTAGGCTGGAGACGCGCTATATATTGGAACTAGGGTAGCCTGCCTCAATTCCACACATTTTTCTGCATGTACAACTGTTTACAATTTTTTGCTATTTTTATGTTTATATTAGCTAGTGATTTTTATGACGAGGTAGTAACACAGTATTTTTACTTTATTGTGTTGGGTTTCTTTACCTTTTTTTGCTTTAATATAGATGGCTATCCAATAATGAGATTATGAAAGTAAGGCACTTGTCTGAAAGTGCTTACATGACTGCTGTATCTACAGTTTGCTCTGGTATATGTATTTCAAGGCTAGTACTGGGATGATTTACTAAGGTACTTACTGCATACATATATGAATTGGTATATTTGAACTGGCACTTTTGATACACTACGATGAGTTATAGGGGTACTTAGCCTATACACATACGAGTATGTTTCACTTGCATCTCAGGTATATTATGAAAATATTTCAGAAATATCAGTCTTGTATAATGTACTATACAATGCATTTTTTATAGCGCAATATATAAGTCTGCCAATCGATCATGTTGTATTTGCAACCAGCCGAACGTTTTAAAGCTGATTCGTGAATCTCACACTGATTTTTAGCCATTCAGATATGGCGCTGACTTTGTGAAACATTTGTCAGTTTCTGTGTTCGTGTGTTCTCATGGTACATAATGAAAAAATCGAAGATGTACCTTTGTCATGAACAAGGTTGTGAGAAAACAATCGAAACACGTTGACTAGCGTTCATCGTGGATAAAATTCTAAGGAGCCACAATTGGAGTGCTGTACTTTCTGTGGAGTTTACATGTGCAGGAGCCTTTCTGGTTCATATGTATATTAGCTTCTATCTTAAAAGTTTGGGGGTGATTGGTCAAGAGGGGGCTTAGAAAAAAGGGGGTCCCAAAACATGTTTTCTCCATGCAATTTCCATAGGAAACTTTAGACAAGGCTACAGGTCAAACTGCTGAACGGAATCACACCAAATTTGGCAGGGAGAAAGGTCTTGGTCCAGAAAGCACGCTTTTGTTTAAATTGAGTAAATCCATTCAGTAGTTTTTGAGAAATATCAAATTTTACAGATATCGATATTTGAGAATTCTGACATCTGATTGGCTGAGGCGTTACGAGCACGAGCTTGCAGCTCATTTGCTGCGAACTGTTGAAACTAGGAAGTATTGGCAGCCATTTTGTGATTCAGTCCGTCAGCTCGCATCTCTCCCTCTGCAAGGCACCGGGTCCGTAGTTCTACCTCTTCGAGGTAACACTGAAAATATACCACAGTTCTGTCTGTGCGAGATACCCCTTTCACAGTCCCTCTCCCCACATTACCAGCTCGCAGCTATGCCTTTAGAAGCAAGTCCGTCGGCTCGCAGCTCTGCGTCTGCAAGCTGTCAGCCATTTTGTGACTCAGTCTGTTGGCCCGCAGCTCTCGTCTGCGAGCCGTCGGGCCCGCAGCTCTACCTCTGCGAGCCACCCCGTCAGCTCGTAGCTGTGTCTGTGGTAGCAGGCCCGTCAGCCCGTTACTCTCCCTCTGCGAGTCAGCCCTTCGGGTCGCAGCTCGGGCCCGCAGCTGTACCTCTGTGAGCCAGCCCGTTAGCTCATAGCTGTGTCTCTGCTAGCAAGCTTGTTGGCCCGTTGGTCTCCCTCTGCGAGTCAGACCACAGCTCTGCCTCTGTGAGCCAGTACGCTGCTGTGCTTTTGCGAGCCGACGGCTCGTAGCTCTCCCACTGTGAGCCGAGCCCACGGGCTGCAGCTCTTCCTCTGTGAGCCTGCCCGACCGCCCGCCGGTCTCCCTCTGCTAGCCGGACTGCATCTGTCACTCTGCGAACTGATATTGGGAATATAAAGCAGCTCTAAAAAGAGCCCTTGTGTTTATTAGTTGGAGCTACATGTAAGTGCGGATGCACAGCTTCAGGTTATTCAGAAAAACTCGGTTTCCCTCATCTGTGAAGTGTACTCCATCACTTCTGTAGATATGAGCCATATCAAAACGTATGTTGTTGTTGTAGATCAACCCCATTCTATGGTCTCTGAGGTATGCAGACACGGCTTTGTTGAAATTCTTCCTAGATTTTTTCAATCTTATGACAAAATTGGTTTGACCATTTCCACTTCTGTCTTTGGCATATATTGGAATATACAAAGACAGTTTGAGGCAAAAGTAACATCAATTGTCCAAAGGTGTTCTTCATAAGCATTTCCAAACCTATCCCAGTTAATGTGCCTAGGTCGTTTCCACCACATTGTACTTGCAAGAATTAGTCATATGGGTTTTTTAAACAATCTAGTTGATTGGTTTTTTTCTCAGCTGTTTATGATGGTACTGCACTGACATCACTGTGAATAGTGAAGTTAAGTAGAATCTGATAACAGCAGAAAAAGGGAGAAAAATATGTTTTCAAAATGTTAAATTATGTTGTATTATTTGATAAGTAAAACTGTAATTTGTGAAATATATTACATTACACAACAGTTTTACAGTTTATTTTCTTTTATGTAGTGGAAAAGTTTGAAAAAACAGTACTAGTAACAAATAGCAGAACAGTAGTTTAATATTTAAAAAACCTTTGAAATTCACTGAAAAAACCATAGGTATTACAGATGTTAAAGTTAGAAATTAGCAGAGTGATTAAACATATCTTACTGAATGCATGTGTTAGTGACTAAACTGTGTGAATGTCTGTATCAGTCTGTCTGTTGTTGTGTAACCTGCTACATTTGTTGGTCAGTAGCTACATGAGTGTCTATATGGGTTATTGATTGTTTGCTTGAGTATTTGTAAGGGAGACTGAGTGTGTGTGGGTGGGTTGGAGGTGTGTGACTCTGTGCATAGATGTGTAAGTGGTTGACTCACTGGGTGTATGGGTTCAAGAGTGCATGTGGAAACAGCTGTATGGGTGGGTGACTGTCTGTATGGGTGTGTTAGTGAGTGAATGGATGTCTCAGTTGTACATGTGTGATTAACTAAATATGTAAAAGGCAGCATATGTGAGTGATGTGTATATAAATAACTATATGTGAGAGTGAGTGATTCTGAGAGTGGCTGCATGGATGAGTGTTTACTTGTATCAGTGATTATATAAAAGAGTAAGTATGCTTTAGTATCTGTATGAATAAGTGAGGTGGTGTGTGTATAACTGTATAGGTGAGTAAATGGGAGTGTGATTGATTCTTTGCATGACTGACTAGGTGTGTGAGTAACTCCATGGATGAGTGGCGGTGTGTGAGTGTCTGAATAGGTATATGAGTGCATTTGATAGTGTTCTATTGATGAGGGACTGCATGTATAAGTGATTGTATGGGTGAATGAGTGGATGTGTGTGTAGACCTAGGAATCAGTGAGTGCGTATGTAGTAACTGGTATTGGTGTGTCGATGGTTTTGAAAATGGAAGTCTGTATTTTACAGTGGGTGTTTCAAAGGTTATATTAGACTGAGGATGTGAATCAGATTTTCACGTGGATGATGTCATCAGTCATGTCATCAGTCATGTCATTTGAGATGTCATCTATGATGTCATCAGTGCTGTCACTGACCATGCCATGAATGATGTAATATGTGACATCATGAGCAGTGCATTGTGGGTGCACGAGTTATAGTCAGCTGAACTAACTATAACGGTGGAATTTCTTTTGTTTTGTACGAGTGAAATGTCCAGCTAACTAACTATGCATCTTGCAGCAGGCGAGGGAGACATGATCAGGCATGCACAATAACGGCATCTATGGACAGGCGGCAATATAAAGAGTAACAGAACATGAATAAACAAGGATTCAAATTTTACCTTTAATTCAGTACCCCAAGGAATTGTGGGACTTTGAGGTTTTCATGTCTGCCTAAGTGTTTCCCGGAAGACGGAGATGCCGCTTAGGAATTGGTCCATGGTCCGTCAATGAATATGAAAAGAAAGAAATCACGTAAACCTGTGCACGTTTGTTCAATTTATTGCGCTGAGGAAGGCCGATGCCGTAAATGCATTTTGCACATACAAATTGAGAATTACACCATATATATATATTATCTACTGGCGGTCGCCAGTAGATAGTTATTGTTAGGACCGTGTTTCCATTGGAAATCCGCAACATTCTATTTGGAATAACTTTGGCGCCGGGTGACGAACCCTCGCGAAATTTTCAAAATAGGTGGGGAGCTCCGCTCCTACCCTGAAAGTCTCGGGGGGATTCGTCAAGCGGGGGCTGAGAAAAAAAAAGGGGGGTCCCAAAACGCGTTTTCCCAATGCAATTTTCCATAGGGACCTTTAGTCCAAGGTACAGCCCGAACGGCTGAACAGAATTGCTTGAAATTTGGCAGAGAGGTAGCCATAAGGTCAAGGAAGTGCCTTTTGCAGGTCTGGTGTAAATCTGCTCAGTATTTCCTGAGAAAATAGCATTTAAAAGCATATCAATATCTATACGCGCGCACCGTGCGCGCACTGTGCGCGTACCCTGCCGTGCGCGAGCGCAATTCTGATTGGTTGTTAGATGTCGGTAAACATTCAAATCGGTCGAAACCAGGAAGTGTCGGCCGCCATTTTGTCTCTCGCAGTCTGAGGGGGTGAAAAAAAAAGTGGAGAACGTGAAAAGGGGGCAGAGTGGACAGTTCCTGACCCCCTAGCCTTGGTCAGGGGGTCACAGAAGGACCCCCAAGGCAGAAAAAAACAATTTTATTTTTTTTAAAAATCGCGAGGTGCGCGCACCCTGCGCGCACGGCACGCACTGTGAACCGTGGGTCCTCGGTGCGTGAAGCGCACCTAGCGCCCACAGCGTGCGCACGGTGCGCGAAGCGCACCTTGCGCGCAGGTTGCGCGCATCTCGCGATTTTTTTTTAAAAAAAATTTCACAGTGCGCGCACGGTGAAAAACCTGAAAAAAAAAAGATTAATAAATACATAACTTAGCATTTAAAAAACCGTACAAATTCACTGAAAAAAACATAGGTTTCACACACGTTATAGTTACGAATTAGCATTTAAAAAACCTTGCAAATTCACTTAAAAAACCATAGGTTTCACACATGTTGAATGAAATTCCCCCGTTATAGTTACTGCAGGCAGCTATAACTCACGCGACCGCAATCCTCTGCTGATGACGTCAGATATTACATCACTGATGACATATGTGTCTTTATGAAAAATAAATATTTGTAATATATGTATAGCTAAAGATTAATGGAAGAAGACATGGGTAAATAAGTGTCTAAATACAGTGATGTAATATCTGACGTCATCAGCAGAGGATTGCGGTCGAGTGAGTTATAGTTGCCTGCAGTAACTATAACGGGGGAATTTCATTGGTTTTTTACGAGTGAAATTTCCAGCTAACTATAACATGTGTGAAACCTATGGTTTTTTAAGTGAATTTGCAAGGTTTTTTAAATGCTAATTCGTAACTACAACGTGTGTGAAACCTATGGTTTTTTCAGTGAATATATATATATATATATAATATATATATATATATATATATATATATATATATATATATATATATATATATATATATATATATATATATGTATATATATATATATATATATATATATATATATGGAAAACCAAAAGTCCTGGAACGGGTTTAGATAGAACCCAAAAGCAGGTACGGACCACAGCGTGGGGTTCAAAATTTTCTTTATTTAGTTTGCAGATTTAAAGTGCATGGTGCCTAAAATTCACTCGCAAGTGCTCAGCCTGACGCGTTTCGACTGCCACTCGGCAGTCTTGATCACATGACGCGCAGGACCAATGAGTGACTATATATAAGGTGCCCAATCACAGTACCGCTTACAGATTTGTCAATAAAGTTTCCAAATGGATATAGACATAGGACAAAGCTTGCACATTGCATATAAACATATTGTCTCTCTTTGTTACCAGCAATTTTACAATTATCAGTCAATGCATGCATAGCGGTCGTATTGCACAATTGAAGGTATGTAGATTTAAATAAATCTGAGTACAGATAGAAAGAAAGAAAGAAAAAGGATAATAGGAACATAGTGTTCCTATGAATTGTTTTACCCATGATTGGGTCATATCCTTTAACACTTATCATACACTGCATAATAGTGTGGAATTGAATGTGAAAATCTAACAATTACATTAGAACATAGTGTTCATTGATAATGTTTCACGATTCAAAACCTTGCATATATAGATAACACATATCATCTATCAATCGTTATATATTCCAGCATAGTGCTTATATATCGATATAATGTTGCTGGCAAAATTTGCTGTTAATTGTAATTATGAGATATTTTTATACATGCACAAGTCCAAAGAACTAATTATTAAAATCTGCGGTTATTATCAAAAATAGTGCAATAGTGCAAATAAAGTGCTAATCATAAAGTGCATCATCGTGGTGAGCTTATATATATACACACAATATAATAAACAATACATAGCAGCTTGTGATAGACGCTTACAACGGTTTTCCCATGTTTCAATTTTGAGAGTGAAGCATTCATATATGTATACATAACATCTTCTTCAGAGTTCTTTCGTAAAGGTAGCATCTAAAAAGGCAAAGAACATTCAAATTTTATATGTTAAGAATTATAGACCTAAAATGTTAATACCCGTTAATTTTACAAATATCAACATATAGGTCTAGATAAAAACAATAAATAACAGCCAAAAAATTACACAATTGCACAAATATTAATATAATGATGTTAAAATGAGCAAAATCCATGAGCCCAAAACCAACGACCAATCCCTCATAAAACCAGATAAAATCTAGAAAACCTAGATAAAAACTGGCAAACGTAGGGATAAAAGCGCCAGTCTAAAAGCAAAACTGGACTTCACCCACCAACATCACCATAAAATCAGAGATGAGATAATTCATAAAAAGTTGTGCAAATCTTCATTGTTATTAAGCCCATTTGGCATTTTGGTATCTAATAACATAATGAATTCAGACTCCACCTGTCTCAGCCTTTTTTCCCTATTGCCCCCTCTGATGTTTTTAGGTATCGCACTAATGACATAGTAACTGAGGTCATTTAAATTGTTGTTGTGAACTAACTTCAAATGCCGCGCTACAGGGTATGTGGGATCAGAATTAACCACTGCTCTAAGGTGTTGTAAAATCCTATTAAAAACTTGCAACTTAGTACTGCCAACATATAATAGCTGGCAAGTGCATTCTAAAACGTAAATTGCATATTCAGTTCTGCAAGTAAAATGTCCTTTAATCTTAACTGGATCAGAACTGAAAGCTGTGGCATACTCAGATACATTCTTCCCAAATTTGCACGCGCGGCATGAGTTACATTTAAAAAAACCATGTCTGGCTGTTAGCCATGTACTGGAACTCAACACCTCAGGACTATTTTTTACTAGGGCATCCCTCATGGAGGGAGCCCTTCTGAATGTCAATAGGGGGAGTTCTGGCAATATTTGCGACATAGTGATGTCTGTTCGAGTTATTGGCCAATTTTTATATAAAATTCTACGAATCTGTCTCTCTTGTGTACTGAAGTTTGTTATTAATCTAATGTTGTTTATAGATTCTACAATAGTTGTATCGGTCTCATTAGTACTCTGCCTTGATGATTTATGGGGCTCATGATCAAGTTCCCTCTGGGCAACTGAAGTTATGTTGTTAGCTTTTTCTAGAGCTATCCGCAAATCGGAAGCCACATAGCCTCTGCTTAAAAATCTTTCAAATGCTTCTTTTTGGCAGTTAATGAGATCATCTTCATGACTACAGATTCGCTTAATTCTTAAAAATTACCCAAAAGGGATGCTGCGAATGAGGTGGCGAGGATGGGAACTCTTAGCATGTAATACAGAGTTCCCTGCTGTTACTTTTCTATGTAGTTTTGTCTTTATTGTGCCATCCCTAATAAAAATTTCTACATCCAGGAATTGCACTTTTGTGTTGCTAATATCTGAAGTAAATTTAAGATTTAATATATTCTTGTTAATTTCTTCCACAAAGTTATGAGCTGACTCCTTTGTCCCTTTCCAAATTAGACAAACATCATCAATAATTCGCCACCAATGGAGAACATTTTGTTTAAACATAACCTTGTGGGCGACCTTTAGAACATGCTCCTCCCACCAGCCTACATGCAAGCATGCGTAGCTGGGGGAGAAGCATGCTCCCATGGCCACGCCGCGAAGCTGCTGGAAAACTTCCTTATTAAATAGAAAGTAATTATTTGTTAAACAGGTGGTAATCATTTTTACGATCATTTTGTTATGTTCATACATATGTATACTTCTTTTGTCAAGATAAAATTGGACTGCATTTATACCATCACTATGGTTAATACTGGTATACAGTGAACAGATGTCCATCACTATAAGATAACAATCATTCTCCCATTTGACCTTTTTCAGTTTGGTTAAAAAGTGTCCAGTATCCTTTATGTAAGAAGGCAGATCTTCCACAAATTGATGTAAAAAGTAGTCTACATATTTTGACATAGCTTCTAGTAGACTTTTTTGCGCAGATATGATGGGTCTGCCTGGAACTGGTGTTATATTTTTATGCACTTTAGGAATAAGGTATAAAATGGGAGTCATGGGATGGTCATTCTTTAAAAAGTCGTATTCATTTTTAGTCAATAATCCCACTCGTTTCCATTGCAATAAATCAGCAAATACTTTGTCTTTGATTTGGCGCAATTCCTGGAAGTTAGCTTTCCTATAACACATGGCATCATTGAGATGATGCCCTGCTTCCTCCAGATAGAGAGATCTAGGCCACAGGACAATATTACCGCCCTTATCTGCTTTATTGATAATAACTTCTGTATGTTTCTGAAGTTTGTGGATGAGTTTAGTGTATTGTAACTCAGAATAGTTATAGCTCCTTTTTTGTTTGAGAACATTGCTATTTAATTTCTTAAGGTCCTCAATCATGCAATCACTAAAAATATCGATCGCATCTCGTGGCATCATGGGGATGAAAGTTGAGGGAGGTTTAAATGGACTGTTAGCTGGGATATTACATGCAATATCTATTTCACGGAGATCTTCCTGTGTAGAATTCCCCGTAAGGTTAGTGTCATTTGCCAAAGAGTGCACTGCTAATATCGTGCCCACATCCGAAGCTTGCAGATTTAAGTGTAATCCTTGTGGTGGTCGGATCTGTGCTGCAGTATTCGCTGCATTTTTTAGTTGGAAATGCTTTTTAAGTTTCAATTTGCGAATAAATTTAAAGACATCCACTCTCGTCTGAGTATATTTAAAGCGAGTGGGTGGACAAAATGACAAACCTAAGGCTAACAGTTGTTGCTCAGCTATTGATAAAGTTATTTCTGATAAGTTGATCACCGTGTTATCCACAACATTAGCCTTTACCTTATTCATTTCCGGTTGCTGTAATTTTTCCTGCCTCTTCCTCTGTAATTTGATTTTCCGCCTCTGTTTCCTCCGTTGGTTCTTTCTACTTATTGACCCATTGTTGGATTCCGTGGTCTCAGAGTTTGCCGGCGGTCTTCCACTAAAAAAGAAAGCTCTTCCGCTGGTGCAAAATTGGTAGGTATTTCAGAAGTTTTGCGACCCATATTTTCCTCTGAGCCAATACTGCTCTCCACACTACTTGAATTCACTGAGGAAAGATTGTCATCAATTTGTTCGGGAGAAACCGATACTCTGATAGTGTCACTTTCAACATTTGTTAACGCTCGACGTTTCAGATTATCGAATTTTTTCGAGAAAGTGAACACCCGTCCAGTCTCGTAATCTTTCTTATCCCTTGCAAATTTGTAGATTTTCCTTTCTTTTATAGATTCCTCATGTTTGTTCAATCTAGATTGTATTTCTTCACGTCCCTTCTTAATTTGGTCTTTGTTTTCATTTTTTTCCAATAAAATGTTGACTTCCTCTATTTCTTTTAGTATTGTTTCTCTATCGATTTCCGCGTATTTTATCAGAATCAAAACCATGTTCATAGAGGCATCTAAATTGTTCGTTGCCCACTCCTTCAACATCATTGGGTTAGGGTTTTCAAATGAGGGCGCAATCATTATTCTCAATCCTCGCGGCACTCTCCCAACCTCTTTATACTTTTCCAATGACTTTCTTTCCCACCACTTAGTCATTTCAGTACGATGAAGCTTTTCTAATTTCTTTAACATTGATTTAACATCGTCACCATGGCTTAAGTTAGTGTCTTGAGAGGTATGTCCATTTTCTATTCTTGAAACATTTGAAAACAGAGCGTCCGCTGCTGTTTCACGGTCCTTCAGCGCGTCTGCTGACGAAATCATGGTTCACTAATCTGCATGCAGTAACCAATTGTTCAAAGCATTTGCTTCTGTGGCATGAACAAGATCAATTCCACTATCTCCTCCACCTGCTATACTTATCTAATCAGCCCAATGACCAGCTTACCGCGGGGTTTGAACAGTCCGGTACCTTAAGTGTCCTCCGACGCCTCGGGTCCTTTCGAACAAATTCTCGCGGCAGCCAAGTTCAAATCCGGTTGAAATGTAAAGTGCAGGGGGCTGGGCGGCAAATACCCATTCCAGGTTATGTACCAATTCACTTCCGTGATGCCGACTGCAAGCCCGCCAGCCACAAAATGGAGAGAGGGTCCGTAGTGACGAAGACAGCCGTACTTCGCCTAAATTGTATGGAAAACCAAAAGTCCTGGAACGGGTTTAGATAGAACCCAAAAGCAGGTACGGACCACAGCGTGGGGTTCAAAATTTTCTTTATTTAGTTTGCAGATTTAAAGTGCATGGTGCCTAAAATTCACTCGCAAGTGCTCAGCCTGACGCGTTTCGACTGCCATATATAATCTACTGGCGGTCGCCAGTAGATAGTTATAGTTAGGACCTGTTATCCATAGGAAATCTGCAGCATTCTATTTACAATAACTTTGGCGCCGGTCAACGAATGTTCGCGAAATGTTCAAAACTCGTGGGGCGCTACGGTCCGCTCCTATCATAAAAGTTTCGGGGTGCTTCGTTAAACGGAGGCTGAGAAAAAAGGGGGTCCCAAAACGTGTTTTCCCCATGCAATTTTCCATAGGAAACTGCTGAACGGAATTACACCAAATTTGGCAAAGAGGTAGCCCTTGGTTCAGAAAGGTGCCTTTTTGTTAAATGGTGTAAATCCGTTTAGTAGTTGCTGAGAAAATCAAAAGTAAATTCACATATATATCTATGGCTGCGCAGGATCCACGCACCCTCCCGATCACGAGCTGTATGCTAATTGGCTGTCAACACTCTAAATCAGGAAGTGTTGGTAGCCATCTTGTGCGTCGGTAGAACCGAGGCACAAGAAAGCAGAGAAAAAAATGCGGAAAACGCAAAAAGGGGGCAGGGTAGAAACACCCTGACCCCCTAGGCCTGCTTAGGGGGTCCCACAAGGACCTCTGAACACCTCCCTGGCGCATACTGGATGTACCTGGTGGGCTAGTTGTCCCCCAGGGACTCTCAGGATTAAAGAGGAATTAATTCTCCAACTTGAAACGACCCACAGGGCGTGTTTGCACATATGTCACATCAGGCCCCGTCCCCTCCCTTCGCCCCGTGGCACGTTTTAAGTTGGGGAAATAATTCCCCTTCAATTTTGAGGGCCCCTGAGGGCCAATTAGCCCACCAGGTATCTCCAGTAAGCGCCACGGAGCTGCATTGCAGAGTGTTGTAAAAAGGGGCGTGGCCTCTGAACACCTCTCTGCAACACAGCTTTCTGGCACATACTGGAGTTACCTGGTGGGCTAGTTGGCCCCCAGAGACCCTCAGGATTGAGGAGGAATTAATTTCCCAACTTAAAACGCGCCACAGGTCAAGTTTGCAGCCATGTCACCTCAGGCTACGCCCCCTTCCTTCACCATTGTGCAAACGCGCCCCGTGCCGAGTTGTAAGTTGGGGAATTAATTCTCTTTCAATACTGAGGGTCTATGAGGGCCAATTAGACCAACAGGTATCTCAGTATGCGCCAGGGAGCTGTGTTGCAGACAGGTGTTCAGAGGCCATGCCCCTTTATACACCTCTCTGCAGCGCTGCTCTGTGGCGCTTACTGGATGTACCTGGTGGGTTAGTTGGACCCTAGGGACCCTTAGGATTCAAGGGGACTTAATCTCTCAACTTAGAACGGCCACAGGGCGCGTTTACACAGTGGTGAAGGGAGGGTGCGGGGCCTGAGGTGACGTGTGCAAACACACCCTGTGGCGCATTTTAAGTTGGGGAAATAATTCCCCTTCAATCCAGAGGGAACCTGGGGGCCAACTAGATCACCAGGTGAATCCAGTAAGCGCCTCTGCGCTGCGTTGCAGAGAGGTGGTACTGGCCGTGCCCCTCTTTACACCTGTCTGCAATGGCACTTAAAGGAGGTACCTAGTGGGCTAATTTGACCCTATGGACCCTCAGGATTCAAGGGGACCTAATCTCCCAACTTAAAATGGCCACAGGGCGTGTTTACACAGTGGTGAAGGGAGGGCATGGGGCCTGAGGTGACGTGTGCAAACACGCCCTCTGGCGCGTTTTAAGTTGGTGAAATAATTCCCCTTCAATCCTGAGGGCCCCTGGGGGCTAACTAGCTCACCAGGTGCTTCTAGTAAGCGCCACTGCGCTGCATTGCAGAGAGGTGGACTAGGCCATGCCCCCTTTTACATCTCTCTGCAGCAAAGCTCTGAGGCGCTTACTGGAGGTACCAAGTGGGCTATTTGGACCCTAGGGACCCTCAGGATTCAAGGGGATCTAATCTCCCAACTTAAAACAGCTACAGAGCGTGTTTGCACAGTGGTGAAGGAGAGAGGACGGGGCCTGAGGTGACGTGTGCAAACACGCCCTGTGGCGCGTTTTAAGAGTTAGTTTTAATACCCCTGTCCTCTTATATACTAGGGGCTTACAGAGCAGGTCATGCTAATCACAGGGAGACTCCAACGCATAGTGTTTCCTAGTGCATGTAGGTGTTTTCATTGTATTCTAAGTGTCTTTTAACATAGAACTGGCTCTAGGACTGGTTAGTCAGACTCAGTTACCACCAGTATCCGTCTGAAAAAGTTGAGGGTACAGAACGATTTAGCAACAAGGCTTCTTTCTGCTCTTCGGTTTGTTCTTTCTGCATGTTTTCCTTCTTCCTGTACTTGTCTTCGGCTTTGAGGACTTCTGTTGCTTCTTTCTGCATTTCTTTTTTTTCTTTCTGTGCGTTTTTTCTTCTTTCTTCACATGTCCTATCTCTGTAGGCATAGTTAGAAATTAGCATTTAAAAAACCTTTGACATTAAGTCAAAAAACCATATGTTTCAGGCACGTTATACTTACAAATTAGCATTTAAAAAACCTTTGAAATTCACTGACAAAACCATAGGTTTCAGGCACGTTATAGTTAGGAATTAGCATTTAAAAAAACCTTAGAAATTTACTGAAAAAACTATAGGTTTCAGGGGCGTTATAGTTAGTTGGACATTTCGCTCGTACAAAACCATTGAAATTCCCCCGTTATAGTTAGTTCAGCTAACTATAACTCGCGCGCCCGCAATGCACTGCTGATGAAGTCATATATTACACCACTCATGACATGATCAGTGACATCACTCATGACTTCACTGATGACATCTCAAATTACATCACTAATGATATCACTGATGACATCATCCAGTGAATGTGTGTTTTTCTGAAAATTAAATATGTTTTATATATGTATATCTCAAGGTCGATAGAAGAATACATGGTATGTAGAAAGGAAGTGGGACCTCTGACCAGCTCTTAGAAATCACACTGTGGCCTTTTGTCATGCTAGCTCCCTGCAGGCAGATAACCCCACACTGTGCACGGCCTCAGGGAGTGACCTGCAGCCAGGCCCTGTGGTCAAAACCCCAACAAACTGCCAACCCCATGCACCACACAGCCTTTTGCTTGAGCGGCATACAGTTGGCCTTCAGGCCAAAAGGGACCCCGTCCACCAGTGTCAAAACATATTTATTAAGGGAGGGGCATCCAGCCCACCTTCCCAAGCCTTAATTGGCCCAGAGGATCCCATCCCTTTGGGGCCAAATTTCAATAAAAAGGGGAGGGGACTGCGGGGTCTCCTTCTTCATGCCTTAAAAGGCTCTGGGGACCCGGTCCCCCAGGGCCAAATGCAATGTAACAGGGGATAGAGCATACAGCTCCCCTTCCTGAGACTTCTTGGGTTCCTATCCCCTGGGGCCAAACTCTAAGGGGAGGGTGGTGTGTGGCCCACTCCCCGAGTCTTAAAAGACCCCAATTAAAAGAGAGATTGAGGGCGCAATGATCCCACTCCAAGCCTTTATAAGCCTCAGGGACCCCATCCCCATGGGCCATATGTTATTTTAAAGGGAAGGGGGACATGTGGCTGCTATCGCTGATCCTTATTAGGTTTTAGGGACCCCATGCCCCAGGGCCAAAACCAATAAAAAACAATGGGAGGTTGTGTTTGGCCACCCTCTTCGAGCCTTATTAGTCCCAGGGCCTGCATTATTTAGAGGAGAGTGTCCTAGTGCCCACCCAGGGCACTCACCAACCACTTCTTTAGAGGTTACGATGGGTCCTCAGAGCCCCCGTAGCCTTAGATGGCTCCCCGCATGGTGCAGGAGCTGGCATTGCACCAGCCTGGAGAAAGCAGCTGTTTTTTGCTTGCCCCCTCCAGGCAGGAGCAATAAGTCTTCTGATTCCCTGCATGCAGCAGTGCTGGTAGGGACACAGAACACAAGTCTGCCTCCAACCTGAGGGAGCATGCTTTCGTTTGGCGGGAGATTTAAAAATGCTCCCACCAGGTGGGAGTAAATAAGTACCCTGCAGTGCAGGCAGGGAACTTACTGTGTCCCGGGGGTGGACCACCCCAGACACAGTAAATGAGCTAGCCCCATGGCATTGGGCTCCCGAGGGCTTTTTAAGGCTTGGGGAGGGGGGCTGCCATCCTCCTTTTTATTGACGTTGGCCCTGGTGATGGGGTCATTGGATCCTACTCAGGCTCATGATGGGGGCATGCACCCCTCCTTTCTTTTAAAAGAAATTGGGCCCTATTAATAGGGTCCCCGGGCCTAAAAAGGCTCAGGGAGCGGGAACCTCCCCTTTTTTATGATTTCTGCACCGGGGGATGTGGCATTACAAAGCTCAAGGATGGGGCCGACGCAACCCCTCCTCTTAATTGTCATGCTTGGCCCTGTGTGATGGGGGACCTAAGAGGAGGTTGTCCCTACGCACGCCCCCTACCTATATATCTTTAATGCAAAATGGCAGCCACCAGTTTCCTATCTTTTTCGTGCCATGATCTCATGGGAGTCCTTTGGGATTGTGGCAAAAATTGCTGATTATATTTTTATTTTGGCCTCAGGGTATCCCTAACCTGCCTGAACTCATCATTATTTTTTATACACTTCAGGACAGTGGACAAAATCCCTGAATCCTGTAATGGCTGCCAACAACTATTTTCCAACGTTGCTGGCAGCCAATCCAAGCGTTCGTTCCTGTGGGAGTTTGACTTCTGTGGGAGTAAATTGGCCCAAGAGAAAAAAGCTCTCCGGCCAATCAGAACCCTCTACTTTTTAAAATTGGGGTTGAGGGACTCTTGCATGACCATTCAGCTATGAAAATATTTTTTAACCTAAGTTCCTCAAAAACTACTGAACGGATTTACACCAAATCACAAACAGCTTAATCTGCAGACCAATATCTAGCTTCCTGCCAATTTTGGTGTAGTTCTGTTCAGCAGTTGTTGCGGCAGTGCTTCTTAAAGAAGTCTAAGGATTTTTCATTTTGGCACCGCCTTTTTCTCACTACCAGGTTGACAGATCACCCCAAAACTTTCCATGCACAAACTATTAAAAAGTAAACACTTTCTTGCAATGTTTTGTGAAGATTCATTGAACGGTACCAAAGTTATAAACAGAAAAAAAACATTTCCTATGGAAATGTTGATCTAACTATAACTACCCAGTGGAAATTGCCACTGGGTTATATGTACAATGATGTAAGTCAGTTGTGGAGGGAGGAGAAATAATGTGGGGGGTCAGGTTTGAATCATCTAATTGATCACATGTTAGAATAATCAGTCCGTAAAGGCATGTTGACCATAAGTTGAATAAAAGAGGGGCCAAGGACAGTTTTTAGTGACTGGGAGTAGATAATCAAGTCACATGGTGGGTAAAGGATTGTGTGCTGAAAAAAATAGAGGTTGAATTAGCTAACATACTGAAAATATGGGCAAACCATGGAGAAAGACTTGTTTATATTTTATCAATCCTTCAGCAAGTTTGATGCACAATGATATGCAGCAGTAATAATGACTTAATGTCCATTCGAAGGGGACAGAAGCTGTGTTTTTGAGAGAAATGATAATTGCCAGTACCATTGCTCTATTAGAGCTCTATTAATGAGAGACCTTTTAGGCTTTCTTGCAATTTGTTCTACATATGCCATCCATCAGGAGCTTGGACTTGATTATGTCAAAGACCAGATTAATCTAGCCCCCTTGTTATTTTGCTGCTCAATACGGTTCAACCACCACAGCCCAGAAGTTATTGATAACCATCCTCCGATTTGGGGTATTGTATTCCTTGGTTTGAATATATCAAGTGGGCAGGTAAAACTTTGAGCAGACGGACCATCTTTTCCAAGCTGTGAGAGTTAACTAAAATGGGTAGATCTTGGACTCAAAAGTCCTTTTTGGATTCCAGTCAGCTGGAAAGTGAGGGGTGCAGTTAATTAAGCCTCAAAATTGCAAATATTCTTTGATACAAACATCATCAGGCCTGGAACCGTATATTGACCTGGAAACAAATATATGTGATTAGACGCTGTCAACTTTATTTAAAATGGGAATATTTAGGTGCCATCTTTGCTTTCCTTTAGGACAGTACGATTCTTCCAGCAGTTGCACAATTATATCTATGTCATATTGGGAGATCTTTATTAGCAGAAAAAGAACTGATAATATCTGATGCATATTTCCTTTAATTAATTAGTGGAAGAAATGCTGGAACAGTAGGAAGATAGTTCAACGTTGTTCATTGTAATCATTTGCACCAGAAAGTGTTAGCTGCTGTCTTGATAGACTACCCCCACAATTTATTTTCTGCATGTTTTTGCTTTCATGGCTTCCTTGGGGCAAATAGAGTAACACCATGGGATGTCCCCTTGTAGAAGTGATATTGGTTGATAAGGTAATGATTCACTGAGCTGTTTCAAGTTACAGCTAACCACTACTGGTATAAGTCATCTGAAGAGCTGGAAATAGAGTGATAGACATAACAGAATTATCAATGTATTAAATGTTTCAATGACAAATAACCTCTAGCTGCTAAACCAAGAATTAGATACAAGAAGATTTAGAAAATGAACTATTGCAATCCTAAATGCATGGGCCACAATAATAAGAAAAACTAGCAAGAGAGAAAGAGAGAGCTACTTAACCCCTTCACTGCCAGGCCTTTTCCCCCTCCTGTGCCACGTCCTTTTTTGGCTATTTGGGGTAGTGTGCACTGAGGCCCCTGTAACTTTTTGACCACATAAGGTATCCACGCCAAATTTGCGTCCTTTTCTTCCAACATCATGGGGATTCTGAAGGTACTCAGGGTTTGTGGATTCCCCTGGAGGGGTCACAGAAATGAGCCAAAATACAGCAAAAATTAGGGTTTTTTTGGGAAAATGGGAAAAACGGGCTGCAAATGAAAGCATCTGGGTTTTTCCCTGCAAATGTTATCAAAAAAGGGTTTGTGGGGCTGAAATCACCATTTTTCCAGCTTTTAGGGGATACCAGACTTCTGTCAGAAACCCAAAATATTTTAAACAGTTTTGGCATTTTTCTGGGACATAGCCTATTTTTGCTATTTTTTGTGCTTTCAACCTCCTTCCAGTTAATGGTAGAAATAGGTACAAAAGCAATAATGCATCCTGGAAAGCTATACATTTTAGAGAAGTAGAGAAAATTCTGAATTCAGCAAGGGGTCATTTGTGTAGATCCCTCAAGGTTTCTTTATAGAAACTAACAGTTAAATATAGGATAAATTGAAACTTTGTTGAAAAAAAGCGCCTTTTGTGTCAACGTTTTCACCTGTAACTTCCTCTAATTTTGACAGCTCTTTGAAAGCAATATACCGTTACATCCGCTAGAGATTACTGGTTGTAGGGATATATAAGACTTGTAGGTTCACCAAGAACCCGACGAACCCAGAGCCAAAAATTGAGCAGCAACTTGCAATGGTTTTTTATTATGTACCGGGTATATAGTAATTATTCTGTAAAAATGTGTACATGGAAAAATCGGTATGAAAGACACCTATGTATTTCTGAAAAGGGAACAAAATATAGAGTTTCGAAACAGTAGATATTTGCACATTTCCGAAATTGGGATACTCATACTAGCATGAGAATTATCAGTCATTTTTTAGAATGACTTCTTTTTTACACAATGTCTTTTATTTGGAAGTCAGAAATGCATCGAAATTCAATAGGTAATAACAGTTCCTTTACAAATCTGAATTACCCTAAGTCTCCCGATAAAAATGGTACCTCACTTGTAGAGGTAGGCATAGTGCCAACGACAGGAAATGTCTCAAAACCCAACGTGAACACACCACATTTTCACAATGCAAAATTACCCTTTTTTAGCAAAGTGCCTAGCTGTAGTTTTTTAACCCTAGCTCTGCCGGCACCTAGGGAAACCTAGCAAACCTATACATTTTTGAAAACTAGACACCCAGGGGAATCCAGGATGGGGTGACTTGACTGCCTCCCACCAGGTTCTGTTACCCAGAATCCCTTGTAAACCTAAAAAATTGCCAAAAAAAACACATTTTCTCCACATTTCTCTGGTGGAAAGTTCTGGAATCTGCGTGGATCCACAAATTTCCACCCACCCTGCGTTCCCCAAAGTCTTCCGAGAAAAATGGTACCTCACTTGTGTGGGTCGGCCTAGTGCCCACGACAGGAAATGGCGCAAAACGCAATGTGGACACACCTCAATTTCGCTATGAAAAATGACCCTTTTTTGGCAAAGTGCCTATCTGTAGTTTTTGAACCTTAGCTCTGCCGGCACCTAGGGAAACCTAGCAAACCTATACATTTATGAAAACTAGACACCCAGGGGAATCCAGGATGGGGTGACTTGACTGCCTCCCACCAGGTTCTGTTACCCAGAATCCATTGTAAACCTAAAAAATTTCCAAAAAAACCACCTTTTCCCCACATTTCTCTGGTGGAAAGTTCTGGAATCTGCGTGGATCCACAAATTTCCATCCACCCCGCGTTCCTGAAAGTCTTCCAAGAAAAATGGTACCTCACTTGTGTGGGTCGGCCTAGTGCCCGCGACAGGAAACGGCGCAAAACGCAATGTGGACACACCTCAATTTCGCTGTGAAAAATTACTCTTTTTTGGCAAAGTGCCTAGCTGTAGTTTTTGAACCTTAGCTCTGCCGGCACCTAGGGAAACTTAGCAAACCTATACATTTATGAAAACTAGACACCCAGGGGAATCCAGGATGGGGTGACTTGACTGCCTCCCACCAGGTTCTGTTACCCAGAATCCATTGTAAACCTAAAAAATTGCCAAAAAAAACCACCTTTTCCCCACATTTCTCTGGTGGAAAGTTCTGGAATATGCGTGGATCCTCAAATTTCCACACACCCCGCGTTCCCCAAAGTCTTCCGAGAAAAATGGTACCTCACTTGTGTGGGTCAGCCTAGTGCCCATGACAGGAAACGGCGCAAAACATAGGGTGGAAACGCCTCAATTTCGCTGTGAAAAATGAACCTTTTTTGGCAAAGTGCCTAGCTGTAGTTTTTGAACCATAGCTCTGCCGGCACCTAGGGAAACATAGCAAACCTATACATTTTTGATAACTAGACACCCAGGGGAATCCAGGATGGGGTGACTTGACTGCCTCCCACCAGGTTCTGTTACCCAGAATCCCTTGCAAACCTACAAAATTGCCAAAAAACCCACATTTTCCCCTCATTTCTCTGGTGGAAAGTTCTGGAATCTTCGTGAATCCACAAATTTCCACCCACCCCGCGTTCCCCAAAGTCTTCCGAGAAAAATGGTACCTCACTTGTGTGGGTCGGCCTAGTGCCGCAACAGGAAACGGCGCAAAACGTAACGTGGACACACCTCAATTTCACAGCGAAAGATGACCCTTTTTTGGCAAAGTGCCTAGCCGTAGTTTTTGAACCATAGCTCTGCCGTCACCTAGGGAAACCTAGCAAACCTATACATTTTTGAAAACTAGACACCCAGGGGAATCCAGGATGGTGTGACTTGACTGCCTCCCACCAGGTTCTGTTACCCAGAATCCCTTGTAAACCTAAAAAATTGCCAAAAAAAACAAATTTTCTCCACATTTCTCTGGTGGAAAGTTCTGGAATCTGCGTGGATCCACAAATTTCCACCCACCCCGCGTTCCCCAAAGTCTTCCGAGAAAAATGATACCTCACTTGTGTGGGTCGGCCTAGTGCCCGCGACAGGAAACGGCGCAAAACGCAATGTGGACACACCTCAATTTCGCTGTGAAAAATTACCCTTTTTTGGCAAAGTGCCTAGCTGTAGTTTTTGAACCATAGCTCTGCCGGCACCTAGGGAAACCTAGCAAACCTATACATTTATGAAAACTAGACACCCAGGGGAATCCAGGATGGGGTGACTTGACTGCCTCCCACCAGGTTCTGTTACGCAGAATCCATTGTAAACCTAAAAAATTGCCAAAAAAACCACATTTTCTCCACATTTCTCTGGTGGAAAGTTCTGGAATCTGCGTGGATCCACAAATTTCCACCCACCCCGCGTTCCCCAAAGTCTTCCGAGAAAAATGGTACCTCACTTGTGTGGGTCGGCCTAGTGCCCGTGACAGGAAATGGCGCAAAACGCAACGTGGACACATCTCAATTTCACTGTGAAAAATGACCATTTTTTGGCAAAGTGCCTAGCTGTAGTTTTTGAACCATAGCTCTGTGGGCACCTAGGGAACCCTAGCAAACCTATACATTTTTGAAAACTAGACATTAAGGGGAATCCAGGATGGGGTTACTTGATTGCCAAAATTGTACTTCACTTGTGTGGGTCGGCCTAGTGCCCGCGACAGGAAACGGTGCAAAATTCATTGTGGACACACCTCAATTTCGCTGTCAAAAATGACCCTTTTTTGGCAAAGTGCCTAGCTGTAGTTTTTGAACCATAGCTCTGCCGGCACCTAGGGAAACCTAGCAAACCTATATATTTTTGAAAACTAGACACCCGGGGGATTCCAGGGAGGTATGGCTTGCGTGGATCTCCCAACGTTTTCTTACCCAGAATGCCCTGCAAACCTCAAATTTAGCTGAAAAAATCACCCTTTTCACACATTTTTGTGTGGGAAAGTTGTGGCATCACCGGGCTGACACAAATTTCCTACCACCCGGCGTTCCCCCCGGTCTCCCGATAAAAACGGTGCCTCACTCGTGTGGGAGACCCAAGTACCCGCAACAGGCAAGGGCCCAAAACGTATTGAGGCGACATGAAAATTGCCTACCTCAAAACGACCTGGTTTTGCAAGGGGGGTCACCTGGGTTTTTGGCCCGGTGCCCGGCGGCCACCTAGGGGAACCTACCAAACCCACACATTTCTGAAAACTAGACACCAGGGGGATTCCAGGGAGGTATGGCTTGCGTGGTTCCCCCAACGTTTCCTTACCCAGAATGCCCTGCAAACCTCAAATTTAGCTGAAAACATCACCTTTTTCACACATTTTTGTGTGGGAAAGTTGTGGCATCACCGGGCTGACACAAAATTCCTACCACCCAGCATTCCCCCGGGTCTCCCGATAAAAACGGTGCCTCACTTGTGTGGGAGGCCCAAGTACCCGCGACAGGCAAGGGCCCAAAACGTAGTGAGGCGACATGAAAATTGCCTACCTCAAAACGACCTGCTTTTGCAAGGGGGGTCACCTGGGTTTTGGGCCTGGTGCTCGGCGGCCACCTAGGGGATCCTACCAAACCCACACATTTCTGAAAACTAGACACCCGGGGGATTCCAGGGAGGTATGGCTTGCGTGGATCCCCCAACGTTTTCTTACCCAGAATGCCCTGCAAACCTCAAATGTAGCTGAAATAATCACCTTTTTCACACACTTTTCTGTGGGAAAGTTGTGGCATCACCGGGCTGACACAAATTTCCTACCACCCAGTGTTCCCCCGGGTCTCCCGATAAAAACGGTGCCTCACTCGTGTGGGAGGCCCAAGTACCCGCGACAGGCAAGGGCCCAAAACGTAGTGAGGCGACATGAAAATTGCCTATCTCAAAACAACCTGGTTTTGCAAGGGGGGTCACCTGGGTTTTTGGCCCGGTGCTCGGCGGCCACCTAGGGGATTGTTAGACCTGGCACCTTGGCGTGAGTTTCCCTTCCACTTTTTGCTGATGTGCCTCATGTGTTTTGTTGGTGTTGGCTGCTCAGAGCACTGTGCCTCTGCCAATCAGTGCCACAGTGCAAGTGCTCCCTTATGAAAAATGTATACATTGATTGGTGTCCATGTTTGGCTTATTTGGTTTACTATCAGCCCCTAGTAAAGTGCACCAGGAGTGCCAGGGCTTGTAAATACAAATGCTGCTGGTGGGCTTGCAGCACTAGTTGTGCCACCCACAGAAGCGGCCTAGTAAAATGTGTCTTAGGTCTGCCGCTGCAGAACCTGCGTGCAGTCTGGTACTGTCGCGCTGGCTGTGCAAGTGCACCCACTTGCCAGTCCCTAAACCTTCCCTTAACTACATATTAGTCACCCCTCTGGTAGGCCCAAGGGCAGGGTGAATTGTAGGCATAAGGTAGGACATGCCCTGATGTGTGTGGCATGTCTTAATAGTGAATTACATCCATTTTCGTTTTTCACTATTGAAGGCTACCTGCTCTCCATAGGCCAGAATGGCCTGCTGGAATTACTACACGCTGTAATCCCAGTGGACTTATAGAGCATGGTAGAAAGTCAAGTTTAGTATGCCTGAACTCAGAATAATAAAATACTTCTTTTAGTAAAGTTTATTTTAATATCCTGTGTTTGTAAATACTACTTTTAGAAAGTTAGCATTTACTGACATGGCCATTTCAGTCCGCCTCTGCTGTGTGTATGTGTACTGCCTAGTTTCAGTGGGGATCAGGGCTGGGGAATTCCAGGAGACAGGCTTTCTGCCAGGTGGTGGGTAGAGAGATTACACCAGGATGGGTGGGAGGAGTACACCTTGACTCTGAATAGACCTGTGCTCTGCCACCACAATGCCGGCTCCGCCCCCTGTGGAGCAGCTGATGTCCCTGCCCTGCTGCTGAAAGGAAAGAGCAGAGTCACCACAACAAAGTGCTCCAAAACCGGACTGAACCAGGCCCAGGCCCCCTGGCGACAAAGAACAAAAGAATTGCTGTATAAAAGAAGGAGCCCTGCTCCTAAAAAATCAGATCCTGTTTGCGCCAAGAAGAAACTCTGCCTGAAGAGAAGGACCTGGGAAAGCTGCATGGAGGAGTACTGTCTCTAAGCCTGAGAGACTGGCCTGTGGTGGGTGCCTTGCTGCTGGAAGTAGAGGAAAAGACTGAATAAAAGACTTTTATTTAACTTGTGCTTTACAAACAATCTCCCAGGGCTTGAGTGTGAACTTGCCCCCTGAACTGCACCCCAGGAACATTGGGCGCTACCTTTCCCTGGAAGAAGAGGAAGCTGCTGTGGGTGACCCTGCAACGCTGACCCCAGAGAACCTGTGTGCCCCATCTCGCTGAGCACTGTGACTTCTGGCTGCCCGGGCTGCTGTGAGCACCGCGACGACCAGCCCGCCTGGTCTGACTAAAGCAAGCAACTGCCCCCTCGAACCGTAGCTCGCAACGTGAAGGGAGACGACCTGAGTCCAAGTGCCGAACCTCTGCGACCCTGAGCCGCCGAGACCACTGTGAGGACCCCAGGTGCACTGTTCGCCAATCCTGGTGTCTGCCGACAGCGCGACGTGCTGAGAATCGCCCCCAAGCTGCCCCTCCTGCTTCCGACCTCTGTGGTGTGTCGAGACATCCCCGAGTGCCCCACGAAGCATCGCTGTCCACTAAAGAGCCGGGACTGCAACACGACGCGAGACGCCCTTTGCGGGACTGCTGAGGCCGCCATGAACTTCCTACAAAGATCCCAGGTACTGTGCATTGAAAGCGCCCTCGTATGAACCGTGCTTGCCTTTGTACGGTCCGTACCAGCGCTGGTGTCGCGCTACGCTGTTCACGCGTGAAGCATGAGCTTTGGTACGGGTCGCACCAGCTGTACGGAGCGTCCCAGCGAAGGTACGGTCCGTCCCGTTAGAAATATATAGACGTTGCTCACGCGGGAAGCGTGAGGTTTGCAAGAGGCGTACCGGACTTGTATGACACGTACCTACGAGGGTACGGTCCGTAAGGCTTCAGTTCTCGTACGCGTGCTCACACGAGAAGAGTGAGAAATGGCACAATGCGTCTAAAAACTCGTACGAAGCGTACCGACGGCCCTACAAAGCGCACAGACCTCACAGAAGTGTATTTTTAACCAAGACTTGCCATTTTAAGAACTGTGGACTGCTGAAAAGTCATTACAAATAACTGGAATCTACTTTGAAGAGAAGAACTGTATTTTTAAAGCCTGCTTGAAGAAACCTTTTTATATAAATAGTTTATTTAAACATAAATACAGTCTTGTGTCTCTGTGTGGTGGGTTGGTGGTTGTTGTGTGGGACATCTTGAATGCTTAACCTAATGCCCTCTGGAATCTAGCCTGACTGCTCGCGCCACGTTACCTAGAGGGTGAGCAGGGGTTATTTTCTTAGAGTAATCCTTCGCCCTGACTTAGAGGAAAGGGTCCCTGCTTGTCGCAAGTGCATACCTGCGCCAACCAGAGACCCCGGATTCTAACATTTGTGGCAGCGGCGAGGATTTACGGATTTGCATTCTTGGTGTCTGCGCAGTGATTACTAGCCATTGCACAGTGAGGATAGTCCAGTAGCTTGAGCCACAGAACTTTTAAAATTTAATTTCGCTTGCCAAGAAAGAAGATCCCTTGTGTTTGGAGTCATGCAGGGCCCAAACAGCATTGAGAAATCAATCTCTGAAACCTCTGAAAGAGGAGAATTGGTATGGGATGAGTCGAAACTGGATAGCTATACAAGAGACCAACTCAAGTACTTCTGCAAGAAACTAAATGTTCCATATGCAGGGTGCAAGAACAAAACAGATCTCTACAAGGCGCTGAAACCCTGGATTGAATCAAGGAATGCAACTGAGGAGATTATAGTAGTGGAACCAGCGGAGAGCGTCCATAGTTTTGGCAGAGGCCTGTCGCCAGAGGAGCTGGCAGACAGACAGGCCGCCAGAGAGCAAGAGGTCACTTTGGCAAAGCTGAAATTAAATGGGCAATTGGAGCTAGAGAGCAAGAAAATGGCTCTTGAAGAAAGAATAATGGAGTATGACCTGAAAATGAGGGAGCTGGAGATAAAGGCCAAAAGTTTGGAAAACCCTCCCTCTGGTGGCAGCGCAATGCCGGTGCAGGTAGAGTCCAGGGTGTACATGCCAAAAGATGTAGTTAAGGAATACTTTAAGAATGACGACATAGGGCAATGGTTCAAGGCCTATGAGGTAGCCATGTCTTCCCACCAGGTCCCTGAGAGAGATTGGGGATCGGGGTTGTGGTGGCGGTTCCTCTGTGAGGGGCGGGACACACTTTTAGATTTGCCCTCTGATGTGTACAATTCTTACCCCCACATGAAGGAAGCTTTAATGAATGGATATGGGCTAACTCCTGAATTATATAGGCAGAGGTTCAGGGGGTGTACCAAGCTTGCGGGGAGTACGTATGTGGAGTATGTAACCTTTTTCTGCAGAGCACTGGATGGCTGGGTGAAGGGTAGCAAAGTGGATGATTACCAAGGTCTCTTTGATTTGATTGCATGAGAGCACTTGTCGCTTAATTGTTTTCCTGAGCTACGCCAACACCTGATAGATAGCAAGCTGACTAACCCTAGGAATCTTGCGGAAGAGGCGGACCGCTGGGTCAGCACCAGGGTCCACAAGGGTCAAGTGGGAGACTCCGCCAAGGGTGGGCAGGGTCCCCAGCAGAAGAGTGGGGGGGACAGGGGAAAACAGAAACAGTTTCCAAAAGGCCCCCAAAGTAATACCCAAGGGAACCAGCAGAAAGGTTCTCAGCCTCCCCCACCCCCGAAGCCGACAGGGGCCCCGACAGGTAAACCTGCTCCCAAGGGGCCCCCTCAATGTTAAAAATGTGGTGAACTAGGTCACTTTGCCAGTGATCCCAAGTGTCACCAGTATGTGAAACTAGCACCCACTGGTGCTCTACCGAAGCAAGTGGCTACAGTAGCCTTTGGGGAGGAGGTAGAAGTCCCAGGTGGGTGGGACCCCATCCAGCTGACCTTAGTCTCACTAGGAGACAGTGAGATGGTCCCTAACGCCGACTTGCCCTCTAACACTAAGAAATATGGGCAAGTGGTGACCGTCAATGGGAAGAAGGTAGAGGCTCTTCGAGACACAGGCGCCAGTGTGACTGCAGAGCGGCAGCACCTGGTATCTCAAGAGCAGGTTGTACCCCATACCTATTGTCGGGTTGTCAATGCTGACAACACAGAGAGTCATTGTCCAATGGCTCAAGTTCCCTTTGAGTGGGGGGGTCTCTGGTACTCTGCAAGTCGCTGTGAGAACTGCCATGCCTGTAGACTGTCTCCTAGGGAATGATTTGGAGAGCTCCCCTTGGGAAAAGGTGGAGAAGACAGCTCACCTGCGGATGGTGGGTTTACCTGATTGGGCGTGCGTGACCACCCGGTCGATGGCAGCCAGTAGGGGTGTTGAAGGGATCCCTGGAGTCTGAGGGAGAGGCCCAGGAACCGGCCTTAGGGAGAGGGTGCAGGAGGCGCGGGAAACCGGCCCCTAAAGTTCCCATGGCCCAGGAGGAAGCAGACCTTGAGGGGGATGCCCTGGAGCCTAACGGGGAACAGATAGCCAAACTGGGGGACCTGCCTGAGCTGACCCATTGGCAGCAAGAAGGAGGCCCCACCAGGGAGGAATTCTGCAGGGAGCAGAAAGAGTGCCCCTCTCTAGTGGGTATGCGGCAGCAGGCTGCAGCCCAGGCTAATGGTGATCAGTCCGGTACTCACTTAATCTACTGGGAGAACGACCTCCTGTACTCAGAGCCTAAGGTTGCTGAACCTGGGTCAGCCCGTGCTCTGGTTGTACCCCAGAAGTTCAGAGCCTTCCTACTGGGGCTGGCTCACGATGTGCCATTAGCAGGGCATTTGGGGCAGGACAAGACCTTTGAAAGGCTTGTCACCCACTTTTATTGGCCTCAAATGTGCAGGAGTTCAGACACTCACTGCAGGACCTGCCTGACTTGCCAGGCAAGTGGTAAGAGTGGAAGGAAGCTAAAGGCTCCACTCCAACCTTTCCCTGTGGTCAGTACCCCATTCCAGCGAGTGGGGATTGACGTTGTGGGGCCACTGGACCCCAAGACAGCCGTGGGCAACATGTTTATCCTGGTCTTGGTGGACCATGCCACCCGGTACCCTGAAGCCATCCCTCAGAGGACAGTGATGGCCCCCGTGGTGGGACGGGCACTGATGGGAATTTTCTCACGAGTAGGATTCCCTCTAGAGGTGGTGTCTGACAGGGGGACCAATTTCATATCGGAATATATGAAATCCCTTTGGCAAGAGTGTGGTGTGACATACAAGTTCATCACCCCTTACCATCCCCAAGGAAACGGGTTGGTTGAGAGATTCAACCGAACCCTAAAGGGCATGATTATGGGTCTTGAGGAACCCGTGACGCGTAAGTGGGACGTCCTCTTACCATGCCTTCTCTTTGCGTACCGCAAGGTGCCACAGAAGTCTCTGGGGTTCAGTCCCTTTGAGCTTCTGTATGGCTACCCAGTACGAGGACCTCTTAGTCTGGTCAAGGAAGGCTGGGAGCAATCTCCCAGGAAACCTCCCCAGAATGTATATAGTTACATGCTGGCCTTTCGGAACCAGACTAGGCGTTTCAGGCAACTTGCTGAGGCAAACCTGGAAGCCAGCCAGGAGGAAATGAAGCGGTGGTACGACCAGAACGCCACTCTGGTTGAGCTTCAACCTGGTCAAAAGGTATGGGTCCTGGCCCCCGTGGAGCCTTGTGCACTCCAAGACAAGTGGACCGGACCCTTTGAGATTGTGGAGCGCAAGAGTTCTGTCATCTACTTGGTGGACTTGCAGTCTCCCAGGAACCCCTTGAGGGTCCTCAATGTCAATCGACTGAAGCCCCACTTGGAGAGGTCCGAAGTGGGCATGCTCTTGGCCACAGATGATGGGACGGAGGAGGAGTCTGAGCCTCTTCCTGACCTCCTGGTAGCCTCAGAGCGAGACGGGTCAGTGGATGGAGTTAACCTCTCACCCACCCTGACCCCTGAGCAACAGGATGACTGCCGCCAGCTGCTGGGGCAGTTTTCTGACCTGTTCTCCCTGGTTCCTGGTGTCACAGATTGGTGTGTCCATGATGTGGACACAGGAGACAGCTTGCCTGTGAAGCACAAAGCTTACAGAGTAACTGACAGGGTCAGAGCCTGCAGCAAAGAGGAAGTCTCAAAAATGCTTGCTCTAGGGGTGGTTGAGTCCTCCAGCAGTCCTTGGGCCAGCCCGGTGGTCTTGGTCCCAAAGGCTGCAGCGCCGGGTGCCACACCCAAACTCCGGTTCTCTGTGGACTACAGAGGACTCAATTCGGTCACCAAGACTGACGCGCACCCCATCCCCAGAGCTGATGAGCTCATCGATCGGTGAGGAGCTGCACGGTACCTCAGCACGTTTGATTTAACGTCTGGGTACTGGCAGATCGCCTTGACTGATGGGGCCAAGGAGAGGTCCGCATTCTCCACACCAGATGGGCACTACCAGTTCCGGGTTATGCCATTTCGGATGAAGAATGACCCTGCCACCTTCCAGAGGTTGGTCAACCAGGTGTTGGATGGGCTGGCTGAGTTCAGCGCCGCCTACCTGGATGACATCGCCGTGTTCAGTGGCACTTGGAAAGAACACCTGCAACATCTCTGGGAAGTGTTGATGGCACTGCGCAAGGCAGGCCTCACGATCAAGGCAAGCAAGTGTCAGATAGGGCAGGGTTCCGTGGTGTACTTGGGACACCAAGTAGGGAGCGGCCAGGTGGCGCCCCTACAACCCAAGATTGAAACCATCCTGGCTTGGGAGCCCCCAAAGACCCAGACAGAGGTGAGGGCCTTTTTAGGACACACAGGGTACTACAGGAGGTTTGTCAAGGGGTTTGGCAGCATTGTTGCCCCCTTGACGGAGCTGACTTCGAAGAAGCAGCCCAGAAAAGTGATCTGGACTGACACCTGTCAGAAGGCTTTTGACACCCTGAAGACTGCCATGTGCACCGCGCCGGTGCTCTTGGCTCCTGACTTCTCCAAAGAATTCCTAGTGCAGACAGACGGATCAGATCATGGTGTAGGGGCTGTTCTCTCCCAGATGACTGAGGAGGGCTGGGACCAACCTGTAGCCTTCATTAGTAGGAGGTTACTTCCACGGGAACAAAGGTGGAGTGCAATCGAGCGAGAAGCATTTGCTGTGGTCTGGGCGCTGAAGAAGCTAAGACCCTACTTGTTTGGGTCTCACTTCCTGGTTCAGACTGACCACAGGCCCCTCAGATGGTTGATGCAAATGAAGGGTGAGAACCCAAAACTGTTGAGGTGGTCCATCTCCCTACAGGGTATGGACTTTACGGTGGAGCATCGCCCTGGCACAGATCACGCCAATGCTGATGGTCTGTCTAGGTTTTACCACCTTAGTGAAGAGGAACTCCCTTGGATAGGGTAGTTCCCCTCACATTTCAGCTGGAGGGGACACGTGTTAGACCTGGCACCTTGGCGTGAGTTTCCCTTCCAATTTTTGCTGATGTGCCTCATGTGTTTTGTTGGTGTTGGCTGCTCAGAGCACTGTGCCACTGCCAATCAGTGCCACAGTGCAAGTGCTCCCTTATGAAAAATGTATACATTGATTGGTGTCCATGTTTGGCTTATTTGGTTCACTATCAGCCCCTAGTAAAGTGCACCAGGAGTGCCAGGGCTTGTAAATACAAATGCTGCTGGTGGGCTTGCAGCACTGGTTGTGCCACCCACAGAAGTGGCCTAGTAAAATGTGTCTAAGGTCTGCCGCTGCAGAACCTGCATGCAGTCGGGTACTGTCGCGCTGACTGCGCAAGTGCACCCACTTGCCAGTCCCTAAACCTTCCCTTGACTACATATTAGTCACCCCTCTGGTAGGCCCAAGGGCAGGGTGCATTGTAGGCATAAGGTAGGACATGCCCTGATGTGTGTGGCATGTCTTAATAGTGAATTACAGCCATTTTCGTTTTTCACTATTGCAGGCTACCTGCTCTCCATAGGCCAGAATGGGCTGCTGGAATTACTACACGCTGTAATCCCAGTGGACTCATAGAGCATGGTAGAAAGTTAAGTTTAGTATGCCTGAACTCAGAATAATAAAATACTTCTTTTAGTAAAGTTTATTTTAATATCCTGTGTTTGTAAATAATACTTTTAGAAAGTTAGTATTTTCTGACCTGGCCATTTCAGTCTGCCTCTGCTGTGTGTGTGTGTGTGCTGCCTAGTTTCAGTGGGGAGCATGGCTGGGGAATTCCAGGAGACAGGCTGGCTGCCCGGTGGTGGGTAGAGAGATTACACCAGGATGGGTGGGAGAAGTACACCTTGACTCTGAATAGACCTGTGGTCTGCCACCACAATGCCGGCTCCTCCCCCTGTGGAGCGGCTGATGTCCCTGCCCTGCTGCTGAAAGGAAAGAGCAGAGTCACCACAACAAAGTGCTCCAAAACCGGACTGAGCCAGGCCCAGGCCCCCTGGCGACACAGAACAAAAGAATTGCTGTATAAAAGAAGGAGCCCTGCTCCTAAGAAATCAGATCCTGTTTGCGCCAAGAAGAAACTCTGACTGAAGCGAAGGACCTGGGAAAGCTGCATGGAGGAGTACTGTCTCTAAGCCTGAGAGACTAGCCTGTGGTGGGTGCCTTGCTGATGGAAGGAGAGGAAAAGACTGAAGAAAAGACTTTTATTCAAATTGTGCTTTACAAACAATCTCCAAGGGCTTGAGTGTGAACTTGCCCCCTGAATTGCGCCCCAGGAACATTGGGCGCTACCTTTCCCTGGAAGAAGAGGAAGCTGCTGTGGGTGATCCTGCAACGCTGACCCCAGAGAACCTGTGTGCCCCATCTCGCTGAGCACTGTGACTTCTGGCTGCCCGGGCTGCTGTGAGCACCGCGACGACCAGCCCGCCTGGTCTGACCAAAGCTAGCAACTGCCCCCTCGAACCGTAGCTCGCAACGTGAAGGGAGACGACCTGAGTCCAAGCGCCGAGCCTCTGCGACCCTGAGCCGCCGAGACCACTGTGAGGACCCCAGGTGCACTGTTCACCAATCCTGGTGTCTGCCGACATCACGACGCGCTGAGAATCGCCCCCAAGCTGCCCCTCCTGCTTCCGACCTCCGTGGTGTGTCGAGACATCCCCGAGTGCCCCACGAAGCATCGCTGTCGACTAAAGAGCCGGGACTGCAACACGATGCGGGACGCCCTTTGCGGGACTGCTGAGGCCGCCACGAACTTCCTACAAAGATCCCAGGTACTGTGCATTGAAAGCGTCCTCGTACAAACCGTACTTGCCTTTGTACGGTCCGTACCAGTGCTGGCGTCACGCTATGCTGTTCACGCTTGAAGCGTGAGCTTTGGTACGGGTCGCACCATCTGTACGGAGCGTCCCAGCGAAGGTACGGTCCGCCCCATTAGAAATATATAGACGTTGCTCACGCGGGAAGCTTGAGGTTTGGCAAGAGGCGTACCAGACTTGTACGACGCGTACCTACGAGGGTACGGTCTGTACGGCTTCAGTCCTCGTACGCGTGCTCACGCCAGAAGCGTAAGAAACGGCACAACGCTTCTAAAAACACGTACGAAGCGTACCGACGGCCCTACGAAGCGCACAGACCTCACAGTAGTGTATTTTTAACCAAGACTTGCCATTTTAAGAACTGTGGACTGCTGAAAAGTCAGTACAAGTAACTGGAACCGAGAAGAACTGTATTTTTAAAGCCTGCTTGAAGAAACCTTTTTATATAAACAGTTTATTTTTACAAAAATACAGTCTTGTGTCTCTGTGTGGTGGGTTGGTGGTTGTTGTGTGGGACATCTTGAATGCTTAACCTAATGTCCTCTGGAATCTAGCCTGACTGCTCGCGCCAAGTCACCTAGAGGGTGAGCAGGGGTTATTTTCTAAGAGTATTCCTTCGCCCTGACTTAGAGGGAAGGGTACCTGCTTGTCGCAAGTGCATAACTGCGCCAACCAGAGACCCAGGATTCTAATAGGGATCCTACCAAACCCACACATTTCTGAAAACTAGACACCCGGGGAATTCCAGGGAGGTATGGCTTGCGTGGATCCCCCAACGTTTCCTTACTCAGAATGCCCTGCAAACCTCAAATGTGGCTGAAAAAATTTCACCTTTTTCACACATTTTAGTGTGGGAAAGTTGTGGCATCAGCGGGCTGACAAAAATTTCCTACCACCCAGCGTTCCCCCGTGTCTCCCGATAAAAACGGTGCCTCACTCGTATGGGAGGCCCAAGTACCCGCGACAGGCAAGGGCCCAAAACGTATTGAGACGACATGAAAATTGCCAACCCCAAAACGACCTGGTTTTGCAAGGGGGGTACCTGGGTTTTTGGCCCGGTGCTCGGCGGCCACCTAGGGGAACCTACCAAACCCACACATTTCTGAAAACTAGACACTCGGGGGATTCCAGGGAGGTATGGCTTGCGTGGATCCCCCAACGTTTCCTTACCCAGAATGCCCTGCAAACCTCAAATTTAGCTGAAAAACTCACCTTTTTCACACATTTTTGTGTGGGAAAGTTGTGGCATCACCGGGCTGACATAAATGTCCTACCCCCCAGCATTCCCCCGGGTCTCCAGATAAAAACGGTGCCTCACTCGTGTGGGAGGCCCAAATACCCGCGACAGGCAAGGGCCCAAAACGTATTGAGGCGACATGAAAATTGCCTACCCCAAAACGACCTGGTTTTGCAAGGGGGGTCACCTGGGTTTTTGGCCCGGTGCTCGGCGGCCACCTCGGGGAACCTACCAAACCCACACATTTCTGAAAACTAGACACTCGGGGGATTCCAGGGAGGTATGGCTTGCGTGGATTCCCCATCGTTTCCTTACGCAGAATGCCCAGCAAACCTCAAATTTAGCTGAAAAACTCACCTTTTTCAGCTAAATTTGAGGTTTGCAGGGCATTCTGGGTAAGGAAACGTTGGGGGATCCACGCAAGCCATACCTCCCTGGTTTATCGGGAGACCCGGGGTACTTGGGCAGCCCCCACCCCTATTTTTATTTTTTTTACAATTCCCTGGTGTCTAGTGGTCTTTTTGCCCCCCCGGGGGGGCAGATTGGGGGCCAATACCCCATCTGCCCCCCAGGGGGGGCAGAAAGGCTGTAATGGTGGTGGGCGGGTGGGGGCATTGGCGTGCCCGTTTCGGGCAGCCCCCACCCTAAAAAAAAATGAAAAGAAATACCTGGTGTATAGTGGGCTTTCTGCCCCCCCAAAGGGGCAGAGTAGGGGCCAATGCCCCATCTGCCCCCCGGGGGGGCAGAAAGACTGTTAAAATTGGGGGGGTGGGGTGGGGGCATGGGCCTGCCCGTTTTGGGCAGCCCCCACCCTTATTTCTTTTTTTTTTTTATTCCCTGGTGTCTAGTGGGCTTTTTGCCCCCCCGGGGGGGCAGATTGGGGGCTACTGCCCCCATCTTCCCCCCAGGGGGGGGAAAAAAGTTTAAATGTGGCCAAAATTAATTGGGGGGAGCAAAGGCCCTTGCCCAAGGGGCCGCTCCCCCCTCCCTGGTGTCTGGTGGGTGGATCCCTGCTTGGGGATCGCCCTCCTGTGGGGATCCCCAAGCAGGGATCCACTGGGGAGGGGTACCATTGGAAAGGGGAGATTCTCCCCTTTCCAACGATACCTCTCCCATCTTTCTACGTGCTCAGGGGGCTGAGGTAGCCCCCTGACCACGTAGAAAGAGAAACAGAAATGAGCCTCTTGGCTCATTTCAGTTTCACTTTCAGTGTAATGACGTCAGCGTGACGTGCGCGCCGATCGTCATTACACTGAAAGCAGGGGGGGGGCCTCGGGAGCTGGGGAAGCTCTTCCCCTGCTCCCGAGGCTATTTTCACTGAAAGGGAATGCCTCATGACGAGCTGGACTCGTCATGGGCACAGTGCGACTGTGCTCCATGATGAGTCCAGCTCGTCATGGGCACACAAGGGGTTAAATCATGAACTGTACCTGTAAGTGACTCCTGCTGGCTTGATGGAGTGCTCTCACATAAGGCAGTTTTGAGGGACAACCAATAATAACAAAAATTAATAAGTTGTGCTCTTCTAGAGTGATCTGTAAATGCATATGCTTAATGGGCACTTGATGCCTTTGGCTCAGATGATCAATTATAGTTGGGTTTTAGTAATTTACTAATATGCACATAACACTTATGTTTGCAACTTGATATGGAAAGGCACCTCATCAATTGACAGCCAGATCAGCAACTGTAGGCTAGTGGAAATATAACAACCAAAGCTGTACTCTAGCTACTATAAATAAATGCTAACCAGAGTGCAAGATATTGGGTTGTTTCTTGACTGGGGTGTGAGCCCTTCTCAAGCAGCACCATCATCTTTGCCAGGTCAAGTCCCAAGCAAATGCCAAATTAACCTTGTGCACAACCCCCTGGTAGCTTGGCACAGAGCAGTAAGGCTTAACTTAGAGGCAATGTGTAAAGTATTTGTGCAACACTTCAAACAGTAACACAGTGGAATAACACCACCAAAAAAGCCCACAACATTGTTTGAAGAATAGAGTAGTTTTTAATAAAGAAAACAATACCAAAATAACAAGAATTAAATTAGTAGAACACGAGATTATTAATTTGAAAGTTTTTTGAGAAAATAGCGTCATATGGCATAAAGAACCAACTGCGGATATACGTTCCCGCCGGACCGGAACAAAGGCACATGTTCAGGCTGACCGTGATGGAGCACTGGTGGATACAGAGATCTAATTAGGCCCTCTGAACAGAGACCCTTACATCCTTTTTTTTTTTTTTTTTGTAAATCTTTTTATTAGGTATTTTAACATTTTTATATACAGGGCACAGTACGTTGTTACAGATAAAAAACAGTAAAGAAGAAAACTAGCGGCAGAGAGACATTCAGTAAAGGATAAGTACAATAGGACAAGAGAGAGATACATTCATTAATTGCGATGCCTACTATCCCCCTCTCTAACGAATTACAAACTCTGCAGCTTCTAGGCAACAAGGAAAACAAAACATAAATAATAAACATAATTAGCAGGCCTGTTTACTTCATTAATCTAAATTAGAAATTCCCTTCTTTCCATCTAGTGATAGGATCCCAGATTATCCTGCCCAATTTCCTCCCTTTTTTGCCTTTCCTAGCATATATCTCCTTCTCGAGGTGATACACAAAAAGTAGTTTAGCAAGCCATTGATGATACGTGGGCGGTAAAGGATTAAGCCAAGCCGTGGCCAAGCACAATCTAAAAACTGCAGCCGCTACAAACAAAAACTCTCCCCCTGACTGCATCCCTCCTTCCTCCTCATTTATGCCTAACAAAATAATTGGGGGAGTTAACGAAAAGGCATTTATTCCTAAAACAGTCATTATAAAGTTCTCAACGTCTTTCTTCAGCATATCTAAGTGAGGGCACGTAGCAAACACATGTTCTAGGTCTGCTACATCACTTCCACATCTGAAACATTTTGTTCCTAAAGTTCCTCCCCATTGGGCTATTTTGAATGGGGTATAATACAAGCGATATATCGTTTTATAGTGCTGTGCCTGCAATGGTGCAGAGCACAGGAGCCTATGCCCCTCTTCCAGGGAAAGTTCAAAACAACCCTGACTAACACTCAGACTATCCTTCCACTTGTCGCTCCACTTTACTAGGTCATCCTGCTTTCCCTTCATTAATTCGTAATAAAATCGTTTAATCGAACAATCTTTCCCTATCCGAATCACTTCCATTACCAAATCCTTATCAAACCCCGAAGATCCACCTATTTTATTCATCAAAAAATTCCTAATTTGCAGAAACTTAAAAAAATGATTATTTTGCAAATTATACCTATTCTGGAGTTCGATGTATTGACAAATACCTGAGTCCCCCATAACATCCCCTATGCTCCTCACCCCCTTAGCTACCCACTCTGCGAACACCGAGTCAGCGAAGATCTCTTCAGGAAAATTAGGATTATCATTGAGCCTAGTATAGCGGTTGAACCTTCCCAAGCCTGCCCTTTTCCGAAATGCTTTCCAGACTGCAAATGCTGCCATGATAGTCTTAAATTTTGTGCGCTTGTAGTAGCTGGGCTCCGTGAATTTCAATAACACATTTTCAGCCTCCCTGCCCAAAACCAGACCGTATATTGCACCCGTACCTAGATCGCTACCCCCTTCAGCCTCAGCACCCCCCACCAGCCCTAACATGTTTTGGAACATTGCGGCCCAATAATACAGTTTTAGGTCGGGCACTGCCCACCCTCCCCTTTCCTTTGGCAATGTCATAAATCTAAGTGCCCTTCTTGTCTTCCCTTTCCCCCAAATAAATCTATTAAACATATGTTCTATCTTTTTAAACCACCTAGCATCAAACAATAGGGGGATTGCCCTGAATAAATATAAAAACTTAGGGAGAATTAACATTTTAATTACATTTGTTCTCCCCACTAGGCTCAGGTGCAAATTCTCCAGTCTGTCCAGGTCTTTTTCAATTTTACCCATTAATGGAGCAATATTCATTTCCACTAATACATCCAAATCAGCCGAAATCAGAATTCCTAAATATGTACCTGAATGAGTGACACGATTATCAGTACAGATCGCAAAATGATTTTTAATTATTTGTGTTTTTCCCACGTTCAACTTATATCCCGAAATATAACCAAATTTTGTTGCCTCAAGTTCAATTTGATTAATAGACTCTGTTGGTACTGGTGTAATGACTGCCACATCGTCAGCATAAGCTAACACTTTACACTGACCAGTTAAAGTAGGGAGAGCGCTAACCAATCCACATACCTCAATACGACGAATAAATGGGTCCATATAGATGGCAAACAGCAAAGGCGAGCAGGGACACCCCTGCCTAGTTCCGCGACTTATTTGGAATTGGCTTGTATAACCGGCATTGACCCGGATGACAGCAGCAGGATTCAGGTACAAGGCTTTAATTGATTTGATGAATCCCTGTTTTACACCGACCCTTTCCATAGCCCCCCATAGATAGCCCCAGGAGACCCGATCAAATGCCTTTTCCGCATCCAAAAGCATAACAGCCATCGGGTCCCCTGAAACTTCCATAGCATCAAATAACGTGATCACTTTACGAATATGGTGAGTTGTCCCCCTTTCTGGAATAAAACCATGCTGCATTCTACTCACAATATCCATAATCACTCCTGCAAGCCTTGTAGCCAACACCTTAGAGAACACTTTTGCGTCGGAAATCATTTAGGTAATAGGTCTGTAAGACCCAGGCTCCTCCGGAGGTTTCCCTTTTTTCAGTATTAATACAATTACCGCACCCCCCCATGATGCAGGGATTGAGGATCCTATTTGCGCCTGCTGCATTGTGTCAGTAATACCCTCCTTTAGTGCCCCCCAAAAGACCCGATAAAATTCTACAGGGATTTGGTCCGGCCCTGCTGCCTTGCCTGCCGGCAATTTCCAGACTGCCTCTTTTATATCTTCTATTTGCAACGACCCCTCTAAACGCTCTGACGCATCCTCCTCTAGTACTACCCCCGGCAACCCTTCAAAGTACTCATTAAAAGCCCGGTTGTTAAATTCTCCGAGATCATCAGTATATAACTTTTCATAAAAACTCCTAAATACTTCCCGAATTTCCTCTGGATCCGTATGTAACCTACCCTCAGTATCCCTTATCTCCCTTATTGTTCCAACAGCCTCCTGTTGCCTTGCCCGCACCGCAAGGTGCCTACCTACGGCTTCACTGCACTCATAACACTTCTCCCTTTTAGCTGTGAGCAACTCTGCTGCTTTAATAGCCACGTCCCTTTCAGCCTCGCCTTTCACTTTCAGTAACTCATTCCATGCGCTATCGACTTGGATACCGTTCCGGAGACATTCTTCTAGTTCCGCCTCAGCCAAAACCAGCTTTCCCCTTACCTCCTCACCCCTCAAGCGTTCTTGTTTCCGTTTATAGGAGCTAAAACTCATTGTCTCACCTCGAATTCCTGCCCTAAAGGCATCCCAGACCACTCCCGCTGGCGCGCTACCTCTATTAAACAAAAAAAAGTCTTTAATCCACCTGGCCATATGCTCTACATAGGCCTCATTTTTTAACAGTCCCCTCTCAAACGTCCAATTACTGCACTGTCTCTCACTTGTTTTATTTGGTTTATTTAAAAAAGTAAGTATTAATGGGTTGTGATCACTGAATAGCCTTGGTAATTTATCTATCTGCACATTCGTCGCGTCAGAACTAGGGATCAGAAAGTAATCCAACCTAACACACACTTGATGCGGGGCCGAATAGTACGTGTACCCCTTGTCGACCACCCGTTTTATCCCCCAAACATCTATTAAGGCATTATTAACAATTAGATTTTCCAATGCCCGGCTCACTCTTTTCTTTCTTCCTTTATATTTACCCAAAGAACCTTGCCCTAGCCCATCTGCCCCATTAATATTAAAATCTCCAGCTATAATAACTCTGGGGGCCCAGGTAGCCATCTCCACATCCAAAAATTGAAAAATTTCCGGGTCATCTTCCGTTGACCCATAGACTGATATAAGTGTAGTCCATACCCCATCCAAGAAACACTCTACCATGGCCCACCTTCCCCACTGATCCTGCGCTTTCTTCCTTACCCCAATAGACCTATTTCTAGCAAGAATAGCGACACCTCTCTTTTTAACCCCCTGTTTGGAACTCACCAATAAGTGGAAGCCCAGCTGATTCAACAAATATACCTGCGTATCCATTATATGTGTCTCCTGTACAAAAACCAAATCAACATTCATTTGCCTTAGAGCAATAGAGATTCTCATTCTTTTTTGTACGTCATTTAAACCACACACATTCCACGTTACGCACCTAAAACCCATAGAAACCCATAAATATCGTTGCTCAAAACCTCTCCCCTTTCTTTCTTTATCCTTAAATTATCCTTTATTGCATCCTGACTTGCCTCCCTTAGGACAACATCCCTCTGTATCCAAGCATCCGCTTTTTCCAAGTTACCTGAGTCTACTTGCCCTGATACCCCCTTTCTTACCCTCTCATTAAATCCTCCTTGCCCATACTGCCTCACTTTCTCTACCTCCACCTGTCCAATACGTACCGTGCCCTGTCCCCCCCTGGGTGCCCCAGCCCGCTCTCTCCCCCCCCCCCTCCCCACCCCCCATACCGGCAATTAGGTCGATCCCGACCTAAGTGTGACGGCCGGCCCTCCATGGAAACACCCCCAGCCTGCCCGTGCCCCTACCTCTTAAATCTTCATTTTGCTGATGCGATTAGCCACGTTGCTGTAACCAAATCTAATCTTCCCCTCATTTCCTTTTATTTCATTTTCTTTCTATTCTTCACACAATTACGATACTGTAGATAGATAACACTATGTTAGGCGCTCTGTGTTTCTAATGGCTGCACCACGATCATTTTGCCTGCTTTGTTCCCTTTCTCCACTTCGCCCCTTCTCCTCCTTGAGAAAAGTTAAGTATTCCTGTGCCACAATTTCTGAATAGAACACTCTAGTCTGCCCATTGACGATGACCTTGAGACGTGACGGGAACATCAGATACGCTTCACACCCAATGTTCTGGAAAGGTGTAATAAGTTGTCTCATTTGCCATCTTCTCTCCACTGTTTTGGGGCAAAAATCTGGGCGAGCGAAGAAAGAAATATCTTTATATGTTCGCTTCTTCATTGGCTTAGCTTTCGCAATTATCTCTTCCCTCAGCAGGTAGCTCCCGACATAGACTAATATAGCTCTCGATTTGGCTCCTGAATTGTTCTTCCTCTGGACCAGAGGGAATCTATGTGCACGCTGTACCTCTTTGTCCCAGTCCCAATTACCCAGGTCTGGAAATGCACCTTTCAACAACTCCACCACGAACCCCCTCATATCTCCTTCTTCTCTTCCTTCTTCCACACCAAGGATTCTTACATTATTTCGCCTCTGCCTATTCTCGAGATCTTCTAGCTTCCAGAGGACATCCAGTGCTGTCTTTTCCTGCTTTTGTCTGAACTCCTGCAGCATCAATACCTCCTCCTCCACCTTGCACGTTCTCTCTTCAACCTCATCAAGCCTTTTAGCCGCTTCTTCATACAACTTGTCAATTTTAGAAAGTGAAGACTGGATTCTTTTATTCGCATGCTTTGCCCTTTTACTCTCCTGACGAGCCTCGCCCTGAAACTGCTTCAAAGTTGTGAACAGCAGCTCAAACTTATCTGCATCCGTGTGTCCCTCGAATTGTCCTCCGACTTTTTCCTGGGTCGGATTCCCTCCAGAAGCACCCTCGTAGACTGGATACGAGGTAGATGGTGCCTCCCACACTAACCCCTTTGCGGTACCTCCTTGTGGTAGGTATCCTGACTTTTTTGCTCTCCTTCGTGGCCCACCCCTTGATCTGTTAGGAATTATCTTTGGCTTCGATTTTGTTACTTGGGCTTTCCCTGTGGCAGAGGCCTTTCCCGCCAAAACCTCTGACATCCCCGACATCTCCAAAGACTCGGAATCCAACTCCTCTGAACAACTGCCCACTGAGATATCTGTGGATGAATCAGAGCTAGAGCTTGTATCCTCTGGCCCCCCATTCCTTTCATCCACCCCTGTGTAAAAGCACTCGTCGCTGTGCGAGCCCGTGGACCTTAATTGAGTTTCTCTTTTGCCTTTCTTTCCTGTGCGTAAGTCTCTCCCAATCGCAGTCTTGCCCCTTGTAGCTGGCTGTGTTAAGTTAGCCATACGATTTTCATCATGAACAGCAGAACTACTCGCATCTTGTGCTACTAAAAAATTTTCACTGATCTTATCGCCATCCTCTCCCCTTTGCTTCTCGAGAAAAGCAAGCAATGTGTTTTGAATTCTAGGTGCTGCTCCATTCTCTGCACAGTCTACATACTCATGCTGGTTTACATTTGTAGCGGGTACCTCTACCTCTGTCTCCGACTCCGCCTCCATGTTCTCCTCGTTCCTTCCTCCACTTGAATTTACTTGCCTCAGGCCGCTGCCCGATAAGCTCATCTCCAGTTCCGAAGTCGGACTTGCATCTAATTGAAGATTGGGCTCGCCAGGTGGTTCTCCTGCAGCCCCGACAGCCGCTGCATCTGTTGGTCTCGGCATCCAATCTGTGAGCACGTTGACTGTCCATGCGTCACACCCGTCACACCCGTCACCTCTGCCCACTCCTACAAGAGGAGTGTTACCGAGCGGCTCTGTAACTTCTGTCAGTGAAGGAACAGCTGCTGGCGCCGGCGTACCTTCCACCGCTACCGTAGTTGTCTCTAGCGCCCCGAGATGAGGTGCCGTCACCGCAGCTGCCGCCTCCACTGCCGGCATCTCTCCCAAAGCATCTCCCTCGGAAAGCGCGATCATGTTGACGTTGATGTTGACAGGAGCAGTTGCCGAGGTAAAGGATTCAAACAATGTTGACTGCCGAAAGGAGCTGTCTTTCTGCCTCTGCTTTTCGCCAATCGTGCCACTGCTAGCCGCTCCTTTTCCCATTGCCTGCTTCCTGCACTCGGCCTCTCGGTCCTGCCTTCGCCTCTCGCTGGCTACCATGCGCTCCTCCTCCCGCAGTCTTGCAGCCTCCTTCCGCGCCTGTCCCTTCCGATGATTTTTAACTCTTAGGTTAGCAGCCGGTATGTCAGAGTCACTCTCTGGCAGCTCCTGCTTTCCTGCAGCATCCTTCGCGGCCCTCTGCAGTTTTGGAGCCATGCTGCGTCTGTCACGCCTGAGGTCCCTTCTACTACTCTGACGGTAGTATGAGAGACGGTTGGTCACCAGTCTTATCAGCGCCGTCAACTTACTCCGCGCGGGCAGCTTCTCGCCTAATCTCGCAACCAGCCATGATGTGAGTATATGCGACTCCCATAGCATCTCTTCGATAACGATATCGTATCACTCGCTCTTTCTTTCTTGAGCGATCAGTCGGTCCAGTCAGTACACTCTCCCTTAATCAGCATTCTTTCAAGGAAGATCCACCAAATCCACCAAATCCATCAGCACATCAGCACATTTTCAAACAGCGGGCTTTCGGGAGCAGGTCCAGGGGTTGCTGCTTCCTACGGGCAGTCGGCGGCCATCTTGCCTCTGTACAACCGGCACCCCAGAGAAAATAGCGTCATATGGCATAAAGAACCAACTGCGGATATACGTTCCCGCCGGACCGGAACAAAGGCACATGTTCAGGCTGACCGTGATGGAGCACTGGTGGATACAGAGATCTAATTAGGCCCTCTGAACAGAGACCCTTACATCCTGATTTGAAAAGTGCTTTGTAGATCAGCATCGAAGATGTGCTGTGCAGCCGAAGCGATGCATCTTTTCTGACATGCTGCGAGTGTGCAATGTGAGGTCCTGTTGCCTCGATGTCAAGGGCTAGTGATGCAAAGTCTGGTCTCAGGGATGCTTCGTGCAGTCGGACGAAGTGCCGCTTCTGACAAGCTGGCAGGCTGCAATGTAGAGTCTGTCTTCGAGGCTGCCATCGATCAGGGATGCATGGGACTGCACCGAGGATAGGTAATGCAGTGGTGATGCAAGTCTGTGTGATAGATCCATCCACTCAGCATGCATCAGATCTGCTTGGGGTTGCGCTGTGCATTAGAGATGTGTCAGTTCTGCTGGATCCACAGAGGTTGGCGAAACACCTTAAGCCCACTTCCAAGTGTCCAGGACTGGGGCGGCACCACTTGGCAGGGTGGACTCACAGGTGGCAGACTCCAGGTGCAGGGTTGTTGGAAGCCTGTTATGTCCCTGAGACTTCAGATCAGGAGGCTAGCCAACTAGCCCTTGGAGGCACTCTGGGTTAGGTGCTCAAGAGATGCAGGTCCAGTCCTTCTCACCCAGGCAGAAGGGGAGCAGGTCAGCATAACAAAGCAGGAGTTCATCAGAGTACAGTCCAGCAGAGTGGCAGTCCTTCAAGAGCAAAGCAGTCCTCCTTCCTGGCAGAGTATCCACAAGTCCAGTACTTTATTGACATAGTGGTGCCTCAGGTCCAGTATTTAATCCCAGTTATGCCTGTGAAGTGGGAAGAAGCTTCTAGAGGCATGCCTTTGAAGTGCACAGATGCCCCGTGTTTCTGCCCCTTCCAGGGTAACTACAGGGGGTATGCATCCTTGTGTGTGGAGACAGGACACCGCCTATTCAGGTGGAAGTGAGGCTTGGCCCAGCTCTTCACTCCCATCCTGCCAGTGATGGCTCATCCAGTCACACAGAAGCTCCCATTGTGTGTAGCTGTCTAGGAGGAATAGGCAAATCTGAGCTGCCAACTACACCCAGTCATGTGACCAGAGACAGCCTGCAAGCACCAAATGGATATGGTAAGAAAATAAATGAAAGGTGAGCACCGATTTACCGGGGTGCCGTTACTTACCAATCTTGGATACATCACATGCATGCACTTTATGAGAAGCAAGGTATCTCCTCTCTTAGTTTGTTGAAGCATAGTTTTTGGGAAGATGAGGGTATACTTATCAGAAAGACTTCTCACTCCTTCTTTAGTCTTGGCATAAGGTAAGAAAAGGCCAGCTTTCTAAAAGTGCGTTTTCAGAATTGCAATTTAAAATCCTCCTTTATTATAACTTAGGATTTTAAATTGAGATGCCACACACCCCAAACATGAACTGGTTATCCCTTCCCATTTGGATATTACACTTATAAAATGTAATGAGGCAACTCCAATGTTATCATATGGGAGAGATAGGCCTTGCAGTAGTTTCACTACCAGGACATGTAAAACTTAAAAGTACATGTCTTATGTTTTAAATGCATTTCACACTGCACATTGCACTCTGGGCTGTCCAGGGCCTACCCTAGGGGTTTCTTATATGTATCAAAAAAAGAAGGTTTGAGCCTGGTAAAAGGTTTATTTTATGAGATGAAAATGGCAGTTTAAAACGCCACACAAAAGCTCTGCAATGGCAGGCCTGAGGCATGATTAAAGGGCTACTTAGGTGAGTGGCATAACCAGTGCTTCAGGCCCACTAGTAGCATTTAATTTACAGGTCCTGGATACATATAGTATCACTTTACTAGGGACTTATAAGTACATTAAATATGGCAGTTGGGGATAAACCAATGTTACCATGTCTTGAGGAGACAAAACAGACACTTTTGCACTGGTTAGCAGTGGTAAAGTGTGCAGAGAACTAATGCCAGCAGAAACATTCTCAGGAAAAATGAATGAGGAAGGCAAAAAGTTGGGGGAAAGACCCTAAGCCTGAAAGGTCTAACCCAGAGACAGTGCACACACTGGAAATATTGGTTGTTTCAGCTACAGAGGCAAGATGGCGGCCGAGTGAGATGAGTCGGCCGTAGGTGCCTCCCGATGTGATGATGAAATCTACTTAAGAAATATTAAAATGTGGAGCACCCTAGTCGGCAATCTAAAAGGAAGCAGTAGCGCCGAAACCGGACGAAACTTACCCGACTTACAGTGCTGGGTCGTGGTGCTGGTGGGGAATGCGGAGCAGCTGATCGCCGGCAGCAGGGGTTTCGAACAGGCGCTGACTCAGGTTCCGGCGGGGCCCTCACCCTCACCGATCCTAGGAAGCATGGGCCCAAAGGCAGGTGCAAGGGGCAGGGGCGCGGTGCACAATACCGGCCCTCAGGAGTCCCCACATGGAGATGCCGTGGATATCGAGCCGGTCCCAATTACAGTCCGGGGACGCAGGCAGAGGCTTGGGATGGAGAACCCAGCTGGCAGGAAGGGGAGGGGCGCGGTCCTCCGTGTCAGTCATCGAAATGCTTAGAGGAACAGGGACCTGCTCCGCAGCACAAGCACAGGAGAGAGAGCAGCCTGGAACTGCTGGGGAGCGAGTGTTCCAATCTTGACTGGTAAGGAGCGAAGGGGGGCCGGAGAGGGGCCTGTTGAGATTGAGACTCAGAGTAAAATCCAAGAGCAGCCGGTAGACAAAAATGGTCTTCCAAATAGTGAACTGTTACAGCCGGAGGCTGGTATGGGCAGAGCTCGGGAAGAAGCTCAGTTAATGGACCCCTCAGGCAGGACAGACATTCTAGGCAGCATTCATGAAGCTGAGACAGGCATACAGGAACACGAAGAGGAACAGGAACACGAGCAGGACCTATTGGTGGCCCATCAAAATGCAAAAAAAACCAGCACGAAATCAAAGACTTATGGGGGCAAAATAGGGCCCAAAAGGGACCAGAATGATTTATCTGTGGCATTGGACCGGAATCCTCCCAATCATGAGCCTGGGGGGGAAGCTAAAGCACAAGGGGGCTTTTAGGACCCTTAGACCCCGCAGGGCCACAGGGAAAGAGATATCGATTCAGAGGCGAATTACTTCTTTTCACTATCTGACGCTACATGGTCAGGTTTCGGGTCAGATTCTGGGTCCAATACGGAGTCAAGTGAAGAGAGTGGTACACAAGGCAAGGGCACGGGAGTCTCTGACTCTGTTGCAACTACTCGGTCAACGTATCTCAGAATGGGGAGAGCGGAGAGGCAAAAGCAAGGGGACCTAAGATGGGATTACTCACTTGGAGACCAATTGACGGGGGATAGTAACAAATCCCCCGGTGAAGAACCTACTCTGGATCCCCCAACTCTGGAATCAATTCTGCAGTGCGTGGTAGCACACCAAGATGAATCTCGGCTGGAAAGTAAAAGATGTCAGAATGCTTCCCGTAAATTGCATGGGGCAATTAGGAAAGTTGCAAGAACTTTTAAATATATAAGTGATCAGATGACTGAGATCGAGTCAAGAACGGACTTGTTGGAGTCAGAGGTAGTGGGTTCAAAGGGGCAAGTAGAAGCCCATGAAGCACGAATTGTGGATATCCAGTGGAAGCTGGAAGAGAGTGAGAATCACCAGCGAAGGAACAATATGAGATTCCTGGGTATCCCAGAGGAAAAGGAGGGGTCCGATGCACGTACATACATGGTGCAATTGTTGCAGAACTCCTTCCCTGAATTGGAAGGTTGGAATTGACAGCAGGAAATACAAAGGGCACACCGAGTTCCATTTGCTATTCGACATCCAGTTCGCCCAGATGCCAAACCAAGGGCATTTCTGGTCTATTTATTGAGGCAAAATGTGTTTGAAAGGGCAAGACCGGAAGCACAACGCAGTGTAGATGGGTATTCTTATTTTACTAGACCAGATTTTTGCCATATTACTGTGGAACAACGGTGGCGTTTGCGCCAGATGATTAAGCCTTTTCAACATAAAGGAGCGCAGGCCTTCCTCCTAAATCTGGCCCGACTAAAAGTAGTCTGGAAGGATCAAACGAGATTCTTTATGCCGGAAATTAAGGCGAAGGAGTTTTTAGATGCAGGGGGGAGATGACAACTTAACATGTTGATGCTGATAGTCTCTCCTTTTTCTCCCCGTTAAAATCGTTTGGATATTTGTAAGAAAATTTTTCATCTCGGGGAAAGGTGACAATTGGTGATAATTGGGGTGGGGGGTCCACAAGGGTACACATAAGAATAAAATATATGTATTAAGTACACACTACTACATACATCACTATCGGGAGGGTTTCACCGATCATCAACCACAGACCTAATCGGTCTGTTGCTTCTTAAAGCGGGGGGGAGGGTGGGTGAGGGGGTGGATTGGGAGGCGAGGGGGGAGCGAGGGGGGAAGTGGAGGGGGACAAAAAATTCAGGAAAAACAGAGGAGAGCCGCGTTCAGATTGGCATGGAGATGAAGGAATGGTTTAAGGTGCAACCTAGGTATCAAACAAATTACAGGGATGGGTAGGCTGTGCATCTGTTTGGTAAATATAGGGGGCCTGAATGATAGGGGCAAGAGAAATAGATCAGCAGAAGTGGTACAAGCGTGGGGTGCAAATATTATCTGTCAACAAGAGACCCATATCCCATGGCAAAAGAGAGGACTTAACGTCAACCATGGATATACACAGGCAATCAGCTCACTACAGGTAACTACTACGAGAGGTGTTGTTTTACATATCTCTAATCGGATGCCATTAGCCGAGCAAACTCTAGCGGATAAATGGGGAAGGTGGGCAATTGCCTTATTACCTAGTAGGGTAACACTATGCACGATTTATGGCCCAGATCTATGGGCAAAACTGGAGCTTGAATTAGCTTCTTGGCCATCCCCACTCATATGTGGGGACTTCAATATCCATCTAGAAACACAGGATACACCTTGGGGAAAGGATCAGGGGTGATAGTCTCTCCTTTTTCTCCCCGTTAAAATCATTTGGATATTTTTAAGAAATTTTTTTCATCTCGGGGGAAGGTGACAATTGGTGATAATTGGGGTGAGGGGTCCACAAGGGTACACATAAGAATAAAATATATGTATTAAGTACACACTACTACATACATCCCTATCGGGAGGGTTTCACCGCTCATCAACCACAGACCTAATCGGTCTGTTGCTTCTTAAAGCGGGGGGGGAGGGTGGGTGGGGGGGTGGATTGGGAGGCGAGGGGGGAGCGAGGGGGGAAGTGGAGGGGGGCAAAAAATTCAGGAAAAACAGAGGAGAGCCGCGTTCAGATTGGCATGGAGATGAAGGAATGGTTTAAGGTGCAACCTAGGTATCAAACAAATTACAGGGATGGGTAGGCTGTGCATCTGTTTGGTAAATATAGGGGGCCTGAATGATAGGGGCAAGAGAAATAGATCAGCAGAAGTGGTACAAGCGTGGGGTGCAGATATTATCTGTCAACAAGAGACCCATATCCCATGGCAAAAGAGAGGACTTAACGTCAACCCTGGATATACACAGGCAATCAGCTCACTACAGGCAACTACTACGAGAGGTGTTGTTATACATATCTCTAATCGGATGCCATTAGCCGAGCAAACTCTAGCGGATAAATGGGGAAGGTGGGCAATTGCCTTCTTACCTAGTAGGGTAACACTATGCACGATTTATGGCCCAGATCTATGGGCAAAACTGGAGCTTGAATTAGCTTCTTGGCCATCCCCACTCATAATATGTGGGGACTTCAATATCCATCTAGAAACACAGGATACACCTTGGGGAAAGTATCAGGTGAGAAAGCCACAAGTGTTCAAGGTTGTTAAAGCTCTAGTGGAAAGCCATGGTATAGTGGATGTGTGGGTTCACAAAAAAGCAGGGGATGCAGGGTACACATATTTTTCTTGCACACATCGGAAGTACGTTAGGCTTGACTACTTTTTTGTCTCTGCCTCTCTTAAAGAGGGAGCTACCATATGGAAACTACCTAAGGTCTTGTCAGACCATAACCCTCTGATGCTGGAAATCGAGGTCCAGGGGCATGAGAATTCTTTCACAAAATGGTCGTTTGATAGAAAACTTTTGGCTACTGAGGGATTCATAGATCACATCAGGGGGTGGACTAGGCAATTTTACGGGGCAAACAGGTTCAGTACATCGAGAGAAATCGTTTGGGATGCATTCAAGGCTTGTCTCAGGGGGGGATCATTAGTTATGCTGGGCACCTTAGGAAAGAACAGAGAGAGGCAACACAGCAGCTTATGGCAGAGCTCTCTAAATACGAGGAACAGCATATAGGAGCTATTGCAAGAAAGCAGGTGGAACTGCAGAGTCAATTAGAACTAAAAGTAATAAGCATTAAAGCTAAATGTAATGGAATCGGGGGTGACTGGGGGTGAGTGCTTGCAATGTTCAACACTCCGTCCATCATTTCCTTTGGTTTATACTTTGTTCGCCATAAGTTGGCAGGGTATGCTCAGACGTGAGTCCCTTGCTCACTTTGCCACTGGATTCAAGCAAGCCTGGCTGAAGACGGCTGAAATGACAGAAACCGGTCCTAGGAAGCTTGTTTCCGGTCCAGGGAAGACATGGCTTGGCAGTTCGGGCTGGACTGTTCCCATGAGGCACAGGGTCAGACTGATTTGCATATGGCCATGTCTGAACTGGGGTGGCAGAGTGGGCTAAAGAACGGTGATGGATTAAACCCAGATCAGTTGACTGGGGGTGAGTGCTTGCAATGTTCAACACTCCGTCCATCATTTCCTTTGGTTTATACTTTGTTCGCCATAAGTTGGCAGGGTATACTTAGACGTGAGTCCCTTGCTCACTTTGCCACTGGATTCAAGCAAGCCTGGCTGAAGATGGCTGAAATGCCAGAAACCGGTCCTAGGAAGCTTTTTTCCGGTCCAGGGAAGACATGGCTTGGCAGTTTGGGCTGGACTGTTCCCATGAGGCACAGGGTCAGACTGATTTGCATATGGCCATGTCTGAACTGGGGTGGCAGAGTGGGCTAAAGAACGGTGATGGATTAAACCCAGATCAGTTGACTGGGGGTGAGTGCTTGCAATGTTCAACACTCCGTCCATCATTTCCTTTGGTTTATACTTTGTTCGCCATAAGTTGCGAAGTTGGCAGGGTATGCTCAGACGTGAGTCCCTTGCTCACTTTGCCACTGGATTCAAGCAAGCCTGGCTGAAGACGACTGTAATGCCAGAAACCGGTCCTAGGAAGCTTGTTTCCGGTCCAGGGAAGACATGGCTTGGCAGTTCGGGCTGGACTGTTCCCATGAGGAACAGGGTCAGACTGATTTGCATATGGCCATGTCTGAACTGGGGTGGCAGAGTGGGCTAAAGAACGGTGATGGATTAAACCCAGATCAGTTGACTGGGGGTGAGTGCTTGCAATGTTCAACACTCCGTCCATCATTTCCTTTGGTTTATACTTTGTTCGCCATAAGTTGGCAGGGTATGCTCAGACGTGAGTCCCTTGCTCACTTTGCCACTGGATTCAAGCAAGCCTGGCTGAAGACGGCTGAAATGCCAGAAACCGGTCCTAGGAAGCTTGTTTCCGGTCCAGGGAAGACATGGCTTGGCAGTTCGGGCTGGACTGTTCCCATGAGGCACAGGGTCAGACTGATTTGCATATGGCCATGTCTGAACTGGGGTGGCAGAGTGGGCTAAAGAACGGTGATGGATTAAACCCAGATCAGCTCACTGGGGGTGATTGCTTGCAATGTTCAACACTCCGCCCATCATTTCCTTTGGTTTATACTTTGTTCGCCATAAGTTGGCAGGGTATGCTCAGACGTGAGTCCCTTGCTCACTTTGCCACTGGATTCAAGCAAGCCTGGTTGAAGACGGCTGAAATGCCAGAAACCGGTCCTAGGAAGCTTGTTTCCGGTCCAGGGAAGACATGGCTTGGCAGTTCGGGCTGGACTGTTCCCAGGAGGCACAGGGTCAGACTGATTTGCATATGGCCATGTCTGAACTGGGGTGGCAGAGTGGGCTAAAGAACGGTGATGGATTAAACCCAGATCAGTTGACTGGGGGTGAGTGCTTGCAATGTTCAACACTCCGTCCATCATTTCCTTTGGTTTATACTTTGTTCGCCATAAGTTGGCAGGGTATGCTCAGACGTGAGTCCCTTGCTCACTTTGCCACTGGATTCATGCAAGCCTGGCTGAAGACGGCTGAAATGCCAGAAACCGGTCCTAGGAAGCTTGTTTCCGGTCCGGGGAAGACATGGCTTGGCAGTTCGGGCTGGACTGTTCCCATGAGGCACAGGGTCAGACTGATTTGCATATGGCCATGTCTGAACTGGGGTGCCAGAGTGGGCTAAAGAACGGTGATGGATTAAACCCAGATCAGTTGACTGGGGGTGAGTGCTTGCAATGTTCAACACTCCGTCCATCATTTCCTTTGGTTTATACTTTAATCTGGAGAAGGCATTGTATAAATGTAAAGGAAGGAGTGCGAAAAAAAGAGGTCACCAAATGTGGGGCCCTCTGTGGGAGTTAGAAGAGAATTAAGCACATAGATTAATAAAAGGTATTTTTCGTATCTCTTCTCTCCTTCCCACTAGTTAGTCCTGCTCTTATCTCCTTCTAGAAAAAATGTGTATGCTTAGTATATCACCCTATTAAATGTTTTTTCTTGATATATTTACTTTCTATAAGTAGGATACATTAGAAAGAAGTAAGATATGTTTGGAACAATCATATACATGTATATGTATTGATGAATTAACTGATGAACCTTACTTTGTGTTAATCTTTGGAATAATTGTATTTATTGCTTTTCCTGAATTACAAAATAATAAAAAATATTTAAAAAAGAAAGAAAGAAAAGGAATTATTGGTTGTTTCATGCACATGTTCCGGTCACTTATTCATCAAATCTCAATAGTGGTCAATTCAGGGTTTTTCAGTCTATATTCATTTTAAAGCTTATTTTCAAAATGTGTTCAGCTTCAGCAGTGTCTTGGAATTCCGGATGATTTGGTTAACCAGACCAGACCAGCTGGAGAATACAGCAGCCATTCTATATGTGAACATTTACCTGTGTAAAATTAAATATGTGTATTGTATAGCGTGTTGATTCGTGTAAGGATTGGCCTAACTTTGGGGCACAGATAAAGACCATCAACCCTTAATGCATCAAAAGTTTCTAATCTCAGATCTTTGAAGATTTCTCCCCGACAAGAATTTTTGTCTTAGTGACCCTCTTAGATCAAGAAACCTGAATTTCCAATATAATGATATAAATAGTTATTTTCAAACTATGGTGTCTATCTGCTGCATTTTAGCACAATTCCAAATGTGATGTTAATTGCCCAAAATAATAAACATTGGCTAAGGCAATCATGTTGCGTTTTGTAGTTTGTATCTGAGGATGTTGGACATGTTGTTTAATGTAAGTTTAGGGGCTTATTTGCAAGCCCATTCCACTGCCCGTATGCCACTTTTATTATCACAGCGCAGTGGGCTTCCCCATAGATACAAGATCATGTATAGTCACCCTGCATGACTTTTCATGGGCTTGTAAAAATGATTCCTTTCACACTTAACTTTGCATGAAATAAGCATTCCATGGGTGTTGCTGTGGGTGTTCCCACGCAACATCTATGGAATTTGAGGCATTCCCAGATTTACAACATCTTGTAAACCCGGGAATGCATATGAATCCTACGCTCCCCCAAAGGGAAACGTAAGGAGGCGCAATGAGGAGAAATATTTTTATTTATCCTAGCTTTTTCCACTTTCTATATATGCTGCATTCTGCAGCACGCGCAGAAAGAGAAAAGTGCCTTAAATTATTGTTTTTGTGCAGGATGATGTGCCTTCCTACACAAACAACAATCATTTCCTCAGTGCAAGCACCATGGCAAAGTTACGCAAGGGTGTCTGCGCTGGCTCATGGCTGCTGTTTTTGTGCCAGCGCAGGGTAGAATGACAGAAATGCATTTGTGCCCTTTTTTATGCATGCCAGCACAGCAGGAAGGCTTGCTCTGCTGCTGTGCATCAAAATATTGTAAATGTGGTCCATAGTTCTTGGATTGGACTAGTGATCTGGATACAACACGTTATTTTGTGAGACTGAATTCATTAGTGGATTTCTGGTGTGTGCAGTTCTTTTTTACTGCTGAAGCAGCTAAAAAATACAAGAACATATGGCATTTTGAATATTTTTTTAAATTGCAAAAAGTTGAGAAGGTTAAAACAGGATGTTAGAATCAGTATTACAAATTGAAATAATGTGGTTAGTCTTCTGACTTAATGTCACTAAGAAGAAGGGAACAGATTTGTGGTGTCTCAACATCCATTTGACTATAGTCCGTAAATGTCAGTGTGCTAGCTTGGAAAAGTACATTTGTAACCATCAATCAATCAATCAGGGGTTGGTAAAGCGCAGCTACCTACCCGAAAGGATCTCAAGGCGCTGGGGTGGGTGGATGGCTCCATTGAGTGCTGGGGTCATCCGAAGAGCCGGGTCTTGAGGTCCTTCCTGAACTGAAGCAGTGTAGGTGTTTGTCGTAGGTGGAGGGGAAGGTCATTCCAGACCTTGGCAGTGAGGTAGGAGAAAGACTTTCCTCACGTTCTGGTCTTGGAGATGCGTGGGACTGTGGCCAGAGAGAGGTCAACTGATTGGAGGTGTCTCTTAGGTGCATGGAAGGAGAGGCCCTTGTTTAGGTATGCTGGCCCGATGTTCTAGAGGGCCTTGTATGCGTGAGTGAGGAGTTTGAAGGGTATTTTTCTTTTGATGGGGAGCCAGTGGAGATCTCGTAGGTTGGTGATGTTGTTGCAGCAGGTGATGTCTAGGATCAGTCGGGCAACGGTGTTTTCAACAGTGTGGAATTTGTAAAGTAGTTTCTTGTTGATTCCGGCATAGAGAGGATTCCCATAGTCCAGTCTGCTGCTGGTAAGGCTGGGATCCATCTGAACGTTTTCCGTTGTATGCGGAGGGTGTTGAAGCATGCTGAGGATTCTAAGTTGATCTGGTCATTTATCATGAGTGTTGAGTTGAGTATTATGTCAAGGTTTTGCGCATGGTCTGCCAGGGCCTCTTGAGAGCGGGGGAGCCACCAGGTGTCATCCCATGCAGAGGATGAAGACTTCTGTTTTCTCTGAGTTGAGTTTCAGGCAGCTCTTCTTTATCCAGGTGGTGACTGCTTTCTTCCCTTCCTGGAAGTTGTGCCTGGTGATATCGGGTTCTTCAATGAGCTGGGTGTAATCAGCTTAGGAGACAATGTTAAGCCAGTGGTTTCTGATGATGGTTGCTCGGGGGCCATGTAGATGTTGGAAAAGGTGGGGCTGAGGAAGGATCCCTGGGGCACTCATCATCTGGTGTCATTTGGTTCAAAGAGGAAGGGCGTGAGTCTGACTCGCTGGGTTCTGCCTGCGAGAAATGAGCATATCCAGTCCAGGGTCTTAACCCAGATGCTGGAATCATGGAGTCTGTTGGCTACTGTGTTGTGGGAGTCTGTGTCAAAATCAGCCGAGAGGTCCAGGAGGATGAGGGCTGCTATTTGGCCCTGGTCGAGGAGGGAGCGAATGTTGTAGGTGGGGGCGAGTAGAGCGGTGTCAGTGCTGTGGTTGCTGCAGAATCTGAATTGGGAGATATCCATGACGTTGTTGGCTTTGATGAAGTTTGCTATCTGGGTGATGACGGCCATTTTGATGCCTTGGCTGTGAATGGAAGCAGGGAGATGGGCCTGAAGTTTTTGAGGTTTATCGGGTCTACAAAGGGTTTCTTCAGGAGGGGGTTGACTTTGGCGTGTTTCTAGTCATCGGGGAATGTGGCAGTTATGAGGGAGCAGTTGATCGTCCTGCATTTTTGGATGCGATGGCCCTGGTGGCTATTTGGAAGATGTGGCGTGGGCAGGGGTCTAGGCGTGCTCCGGAGTGAATGCTGTTCATAGCCTTTATGGTGTCTTTTGTTGTGAGCGGGGTCCAGTGTGAGCAGAGTCTGTTGGGTGGCATCGCTGGAGGAGGGAGCTGGGGCGGTACAGAGGTCTAGGTTGTCGAAGTTTTCATAGATCCTCTTATTCTTGAGGTGTTATAAGGTGCTGAGTCTGTTGCAGAGGACATGGGAGGGTGGTACATCTGCTGTTTTCCTGCAGGCTTTGGTAAATTCCTTGATGATGGAGAAGAGTTCTTTGGAGTTGTGTACGGTGGTGTAGATCCTTTCTTAGAAGAAATTCTTCTTTGTGGATTTGATGAGTTGGTGGTGTGCTGTGGTGGCTGTTCTGTAGGTGGTGAGTGTTTCTGGGGTTTTGTTGTTCCTCCATGTCTTTTTGAGTCACCAGGAGGAGCGTTTGGATTTATAGAGTGCAGGGGTGAGCCAGCTTGCTTTCTTGATGTGTCGTCCCGTGTTTTTTTTTTAAGGGGGTGCGTGTGTCGGTGCAGTTTGTGATCCCTTAGTGGAGGTTGTGTGCCACTGTGTTAGCGTCTGATGTCGTCAGTGGTGGGATGCTGGTAAGGGTGGTGGTGGTCTTCAGTGGCTTTGCTCCAGCTTCTGCAGGGGAGGCGGTGGCAGTGGGCGTGCTTGTGTACGGTGGGTTTTTGAAGGAGAAATGGACGCAGTGGTGGTCTGTCCAGAGGAGTTCCGTTGCGTGGCTGAAGAAGACACTGTTTCCTTCTGCGAAGATGGGGTTGAGTGTGTTCCCCGCTGTGCGCATGGGGGCAGTGATGGGTTGCTTAAGTCCCATGTCGGTGAGGTTCCCCAGGAGGGCGGTGGTGTTGGAGTTGTTGTGGTTGTCCAAGAGGAAGTTTAGGTCTCAGAGTAGAATGTAGTCTGCTGAGGCGAGGGCATGTGGTGCGATGATGTTGGTGATGGTGTCAGTAAAGGGAACACAGGGGCCTGGCAGCCTGTAGATGAGGGTTCCGCGGAGAGTCGATTTAGGGATTGGTCTGGATCTTGAAGTGGAGATGCTCCATGAGGGTCATAGTGTCTTTCGAGCCGGTGGTTGTCATGTAGAGGGTGCTTTTGTGTACAATGCCAATGCCTCCTCCTGGGTGGGTGGTGCAGTCTTTTCCTCAGCATCTTGTATCCGTCAGGAATAGCGGCGGTGATGTCTGGCATGGAGATGGCGTTTGTCCAGTTTTCTGTGAGGAAGGCGACATCTGGCACCTGGGTGTTGAGGAGGTCCCAGATTTCTATGGCGTATTTGTGTGGGGAGCGCACGTTGATGAAGATGCAGTAGAGTGCTTTGTAAGTGGTGGTGTCTGGTAGGCCTTTGGCACCCCAGCAGCGTGGCCACTGCGGGCTTCCAGTGCGCAGATGCGCAGCAGCTGCCAGTAAGTATGGGTTCACTCCAGTCGGTTTAAGAGATGGAAGGGTAGTGGCTTCGAGGACCTGGGCCATTTCTTAATCTCCAAGACAGTGATCTCCTAGTATAAGGGTCTAAGTAGATTTGGTAATCGAAATAAGCCAGGGTTTCTGGAGTACCTGCAGAGCATGAATTTTATTAAAAAATACAATCTACTGTCAAGCGTTGTGCCAATTAATCAGGTTAATGCCCTATATAAAGCTAAATTAAAGGGGGTAGGAAATTGGTATTCTTTATTGATAGAACGCAAGGTACTCCCCCTGGTGGAGGAATTCCTGGGAAAAGTAACTCGGGAAACCAATTGCACCTTCTCTCACCAGGAATGGCAGTTTATAACCCCGGTAGGAAGTAAGGCCCTGAGAGCAGCCAACTTTAAAAGAATGGCCTTTTTGTCATGGTGGCTGGCCTACTACACCCCGAAAACTTTAAATAAATGCCATGCGGAAGTGGACAATAAATGTTTTCGATGCCAGTCTCACGATGAGGGAGACTGGCTTCATATATTTTTTATATGTCCAAAGCTTGAAGTTTTCTGGAGTAAGATCTTCTTAGCAATAAGCCAGGCTATTAAAAAGAAGCTCGACCCCGAGGCAGAAGTGGCTCTTTTCGGGTTTTATAAAGTAAGGTCAGATATGACCAAAGCCGAAGAGGCATACATTGCGATTTGCTCCACAGTAGCTCGTTCTTTAATTCTCCAAAATTGGAGATCTGAAAAGGTACCATCTTATCCTAAGTGGATAAATAAAAAACAAAGGATAAGGAGATTTGAAGAAGCATATGCTAAACGGGTTGGGGAACAAAAAAGTTTACAGCGGTTTAGAAGTTGTTTGACAATTGGGATACATTGATAAATATCTAGCACTTTAGCACATTGCACTTTAGGCCCTTATATTTAAGGGGAAGTATGATTGCACTGTAGTGGTGCCATTTTTAGTACAGGTAGAAGGTTTTAAACACCTACTAATGGATGTCTTTTTTCATTGTTTGTTTAATGGCATGTGATGACCATGAGAAGAAGTGTTTTTTATGTGGTAAATTTGAGGATGCAATACTTTTAACACTGATGGTAACTATACACATGCCACTTTAGGGTCTGATAGCTAAGGTAAGGTGCAATTGCACCTTGACGCTGTTTTCCAGAGACGAGTTATGACTGGCAGGAGGCTCTTATCGTTTGTGGAAAACAACAAAATGAGGTTAGAATTCCTCAATTCATTGCACTTTAATGTAAATAGTGTCTGTAATTATGTTTATTAAGAGGCAGTCTGTATTTAACGCACTTTAATATTTTAGGGGAAATTCCTTTTAGTGTTAAATGGCCAAACTATTAGGTAGTTTTGAATAAATATACGGCTTTACTGGACTCGTGATATCTTTTAAAGTATGTTGATTAATTGGGTATGTTCATTCATGCTTTATGGGTTTTGGTTGACAAATGAACAAGAATTTGTATCAGTGTAAAGTGCGGATTTTTTTCTTATTCATGGCGACCAATTTTACTATAATGTTATTATGTCCTCTGCTCTGCTCAACAAAAATAAACTATAAAAAAAAAAAAAGTATGGGTTGGGAAGGGCAGTCAGCTGAGAGGCGGGAGTGGGAAGGACAATGCATGAGGGGGGCAAAAAGAGGCAAACAGGCAAAAAAGGAAAAAGAGGGAAAAGAGAGCAGAGAGAAAACAGGCCACAGAAATAGCAGATAGACAGCAGGGCACAGAAAAAGCCAACAGAGGCGGAACAGCAGAAGAGCAGAGAGCTCGCCCAGTGGCCCACCAGGGATAAGGTGCAGGCATGGATATATCTACAACAAGGGGAATATTTACATGCCCCTATTGTCACGGGAGCATCATGTTTTTTTAATGCCCAAGTGGTGTAGCACCATTTTCAATATTTACAAGGTGGTGCAAACCTAAAAATTGACCGAATAATTCAGTGGCCACTGCACATTCTTCAACATCAGTAGATTACATACAACAAACTCATACTATAAACTTAATAATGTCCTCAGGACATCTTCAACAGAGGAAACATTTTGAAGCTACTAGCCCAGATCCCTGGGCTCAAAAACATAACCTCAACAGACCTTTTATCCGTGGAATTCCTGGCAAACAAAAACCCTTAAGACCGAAACTTACTTTAACAACTTGGAGCACAGAGAAAACAGCATCCTTAATCCTAACTTCGCCAACACTTTTGAAAACTGGGGAATAACGCTAAAGCGATATCATGCGTCTGAGTACCCCTTCCTTTTATCATGGAATGAGAGAGATCTCAGGCTTCTAAAGAAACTGCCCCTGTTCACTCAGTCCAATGGGGTGCAATGAGCAACTTGGTTTATGGAATAAGGGGTCAATGCAAGCAGCACAGCCCAGCAACTCAATGCAGGCTCAGTGGGACTGAATCCCCACAGTTTCTAAATGCTTCCAGGATCCCATGAACTAATCATTTGAAAGAAATTGGTCTGGCACCTACAGCTTTGCATCTTCTATCATGGAACATTGCTGCTCCACCACAAAACTGGAAAAATATTGCTATGACTGCACTACCAAAGACTTGGTGAATGACAGACCTTCCAGGTGAAGTTTATTCACATTACCAAACCGTGTCTATGAAATCAGAGAGCTACCGAAGACGTAGAAGGGGCCTTGCAGTATATATATCAATGGAAGAACTACCCTCTGCAGACTCAGGTCTTCAAATTCTTAAATTTAGAAATTAGGCCACAGACCTGTAGTTCTTTTATTCAATTTCTATGCTCACCTTAATGCAGATAAAAAAGTCACTTTTTTAAACTATACTCTCAATGATAATTGGCTGCGAGCAAGCCAGCAAGCACACAAGCCAGCCCAACATGGAAAATAATACTGAAAGGGGATTTCAACACAAACGTAATGTACACTCCTGATGAACATGATATGCCGAATGGGCAAAGATTAGTGACTATAGTGTAATTCCAAGATATGAGGGTCATTAATGGAAGATTTACAGATGATATTCACCAGAACTGTACTCACTGTTGTCCAAACTCTGGATCCAGCATTGACTAAACAATTGCTTTGCTGCCGCTAATCCCACTGACTGAGCAAGATAAAGTCCAAAACTCAACAGATAGCAATCATTTTCCTCAGATGTTACCGCTAGGGCTAACTCCCCAAATTCACTCACTAGCTCCAATGTAAAGCTTTGAGATGGAATAACAATTCAATGGCCAGAGACCTCTTGACCAATAGTATCTAGAAATAATCAAATTGTTGCTTGGACTTTCGGGGCTAAGCTGTTAACAAAAGCTGCTCAAGTGAGATCTGAACAACCAACATTGCAAAGATGGCATACCGACCTTTCAGCCAAATACCTTGCATTCATTAAGAAAAGAGCTAAAGAAAGCTGCCAAATTATTAAGAACATCAACTCAGCAGTGGTGTCTCTGGGAATGAATAAAAACCGTAACAAAATAGTACAAAAAACTACTGTGGGAGGATAGGAGAGCAAGTGAAGGAACATTCTGGACAAGAATAATAATCAAAGCAAGGAACACAAAGTCAAAGAATTTCTGGGAGACAATAAAAGCAATGAATAAATTAGTAAAAGCGATAAACAACTCAAATATACCAGAGCAGCTATGGGTACCAATGCATTGGCAACTGACAAACGTCATTCAAGAGCTACGTATGGCCAACAAAACCTACATAGCAATATGCCAGTTTTCAGTGATTCACCAATAACCTATGAAGACATACCTAACAGTCAGAGGATGTGATCCGTGGTGCGGGAAACCAGGGTTCGAGCCTCGGGGTCGCGTCCACATCCTGTGATTCTGGGCAAATCACTTAATCTCCCCGTGCCTGAATGTGTAATGTAAATACGGTGCTCATGTAAAGCGCTCCAATACCTTCGGGTCGAGTTTGCTCTATATAAATATGCAACAAAAAAAAAAAAGTCTGACATAGGAAATGGCAGGATGCGGCCTCAACGAAGACAATTGCAACTCTCTAACTGAAGTTAAAAACGTTTTACTCACTTGGATGTCGAGACAGAACACCAAGGTCAAATGGCATCACAGATGTCATCTTTAAAGATGACTTCCAGTTCTGGTCAGTCGCATTATCAGTGTTATACCAAGATGGTCAGTCAATTGGTGCAATACTAGAAAGTTGGCCAATTCCAACATAAACCCAGTTTTTAAGGGAGGTGATAAGGCTAACCCAGCCAACTATAGGATTAATGCCTAACCTTTACGTCTCCCTCCTACTAGCTGACCTGTTTGACTGTTCAAATTCAAATAATGTGATAACGATAAACCAGCCAGGATTCAGGAAAGGCTTCAGCACCACAACAAGCATTCTTGCTAAGTCTGGGCGGGTAACGCTGCTCCACAGACAGAGTTTGCTGAATTTTGCCACTCCGCACACTGTTCGGAGCACAGAGTTCAACAAAAAACTCTGATTCTGCCACGTGTTCTCTGCACTGCATATACAGTAGATGCACGCCCACGATGTGTGGTATGGTAGTTCCTGACATTTTTCCATTTGTAAAGAACTTATTTGGGAGCCTTCAGCGAGTTACGACTCCGAGTGACGTGGTGACTCAGGCCTGCAGCTTCCTTAGCTTGGTCGCATTGTGCTGTCCAAGCCTTGCTTTCAGTTCGCAAGAGAAACAGACTGAAAATGAGGCTTGAACCGCACAATGCGTTCCAGCTAAGAGACTTGGTTTTTTTTGCTGTGCCCCGGCCTGCGTGCACAGGCCCTGGACAGAAAGGAAAGCTAGCCTGTTGGCCCAGAGGAGGAGCCACCACCTCACTTGGCCCGGCATATTTGTGGAAAGTACCGGCCGGCAAGGGGCCACCATGGGGCTATTCAGCCACTCGGCCGGCTCCGTGACAGGTGCAGGTCACTCTGGGCATTGAACCTGCTGAGCCCTTCAACTGTACGGTGGTCGGGTGACCGGGGTGTGGTCTGCCCTCCTGGAGGTGGCCAGGGCACCCTGTTGGACCTTGTTGCCCCTGCACATCATGCCGCGATGGTTTGGCACCCACAACAATAAGTGCTCTTCTGCTAGGATAGGTGAGTGAAGTGATCTGTCCACTTGCAAAACTCCGTGGAATTCCACAGAGTTTTTCTGCAACTCCGCGGAATTCCGCATTGTGCCCACCCTTAATTCTAGCTACCTCCTTTATAATTGACCAATGTAAAGGGGCAAAGAAGAAACTACATCTTTGCTTCAAAGATCTTAAAGCAACCTTTGAGTGTGTCAACCAGGGGATACTCTGGAGCAATTAAACAAATGGGTTCTTCCCTATATGTTGCTACGAGCAACAGAACGCTTTACTCGGAAACCTGGATACAAGTAAAAAAATGGCTTAAGCAGGGATGCGTGCTGATGCCTCACCTTTTTAGTCTATTTATGGAAGATTTATCACCAGCCTTGGATCAGGAAAATTCCCATCTGCCACAGCTGGCCCAGCTGCCCCTTTCACGCCTGTCTAATGCTGATCACATTGTGCTGTTCAGCTTGACAAAAGTAGACCTACAGAGTTTAGTAAATGTACTAAAATCCTATATCAAAACCAACATCTGAGAGGTTAATACAACAAAAACAAAACGTATAGCTATCAGTAAACGAATAGGGCGGGCAGCTACATTCCTCCCAAATGACTTTTCTCTTGAGGTGGCAAATTGCTACAAATACATGGGGTTGTCCTTGTACTCAAGAGGTAACTTCTTCCACCAGAAAAAATACATAGTGAAAAAAGGAAATGCTCTAATTTACACTTTTAGCACTTTAGCAAAAAAAATTGGATGGTCCTTCTTTTCAGCCATGCTTGGCAGTCATCTTGGGCCAGATTACTTCTGACCATCGCATACGCAGTCGTGGCCATGAGATGACTTCATCTAAGCATTTTTCATGCCTCAAAAATCCTCTCCAGTACAAATTCTGTTTAAGTTTGGTCTAATAAAGCAAGAATTGGGCAGAAGGTCCACTGCATTAAAATGCTGGTATAAGACACGGCAAACACAAGATTCCCCACTAAATAGTGCACTATGGACAGCTCTACAAAGTGATCCACAGTTGACTTATTACAAATCTTTAAATGACTCCATCAGACAGCTGCACTTAACAGAACTGTGGGGTAGGAGCATGCCATATGATGCCTTCAAAAGGGTAATGAATAAAATGGTAACATTTCAATTGTGCCTGGAAGACAAGCACGGCGTTAAAATTAGCGCCGCTTTAGCGGCAGAAAACTGCCGCTAAAGCGGCGATAATGGGCTTGATAATATGCCCTCGAGAATTCCCATAAAAGCCCATGTTGACACCAGAACATGAGCTTCTATGGGAAGTCTCGAGGGCATATTATCAAGCCCATTATCGCCTCTTTAGCGGCAGTTTTCTGCCGCCAAAGCGGCGATAATTTTAACGCCGTTTCTTGATAATATGCCCCTTAGTTCCCGATCATACGCCTGGATGGTGATTAAAAACTATGATGCCTTGAAATTGGCGCTATACCTAGGCATCTTTATGCTGGATAAAGCACAGATAAATGGCCTTGATGCCTGGCAAATTTCCAGCACTGGCTAATCGGCAAACTTGGGGAGAGGATGTGGTCTGACGGCTAGATTGCCGACTTTGGTGCTGGAAACCAAGGTTCGAGCTTCGTGGTCGCGTCCACATCCTGTGATTCTTGGCAAATCACTTAATCTCCCCGTGCCTGAATGTGTCCTTGTGTAACGTAACCGGTGCTCATGTAAAGCACTCCAGTTCCTTCGGGTCGAGTTCGTGCAATAAAAATCTGCATTAAAAAAACAAAAAAAATTGGGACTACAGTGGACCCATAGAATGTAGACTTTGTAAAGCAAAAAAGGCGGACTTTGTTCATCTGGTTTGCATTTGCACTAACCTGCAAAAACATTTAAAAAAAATAATTTTAATGACAGAGGCATTCGAACATGCAATGAAGCAATAATAACGAGCCTCAACCCAGCTGACCCGCAGCTAAAATGTAAAGTGGTGAAATTCTTGACAATGGCTCCCATCAGGTGAAGCGTTCAATACCAGAATAGATTTGCATTTTCTTTAGGGTTGTTTTCTTTTAAGTGTCATCCTATCAATGAAGATAAGGTTTTCATATTTGTAATGTCCGGCGCGCACGAGGCGTTCTAGCTTTCCGCGCTGCAGGGTTGCGCTAGCGCTGACGCGTGACGTCAGATGCTAGCTAGTATAAATAAATAGGCGTGGCCTCGGCGCGGCAGTCGGGAGCCGCGTGTAAAGTACCAAGTACCGGCTCCTGTGTCTTATTCAGCGCTACTGCGCGAGCATGCAATTAATAGCGTTAGGAACGCTACACTGGCGACGAGTAGTGTACTGAGCCCTGCTTTGCTGTTTTTGTGCCCCACAGTGTGTACATCGGCCACACATGTGTCCTGAGCATGGGTTTGGTGTCCCCTCCTCATGGTGACCCGGCTGTGCCTGCTGGTGGGTCAGGTGGGGGACACTGAAAGATCCCTGAAGGCCCATCCTGCCATCTGTGGAGACTCTGTGAGAGCCCTGGAGCTCCATCCTGCAGCCTGTGAGGGATATGTCTCGCCTGGGTGGTGACACGCCTGATGCCAAGAGGTGCCTGACGACGACCGCACCCTCCGCCAGAGCAGGCCCACGCCTGGTGGGATCGCCTAAGCCCCTGAGCACCCGGAGAGTCCCGCGGATGACTTCTGGAGGTATGCGCGCCCGCTGGATGGTGTAGAAGCACGAGGGAAGTCCACGCGCAATGCCCATAGGGGGTGCACACCTATTGGCTTCGACGAAGAGGAGAGGTAGCCGGCTTCCACCGCCTGCTGAGCACGTGCCAAGATGGCGTCGATTCCCGCCATTGAGCCGTTTGCCGTTGACGGTGCCCCGTCGTCCCTTGCCCCGCGCTGGAGGGATTGGACGGACTGCCTACAAATTTACTTCGAAGGGGCAGGCATCTCGAGGGAAAGGCGCAGAGCACTGCTACTCCACCTAGGAGGTAAAGACATCCACCGCATCTACAAAACTCTTGTGGAAGCCACGCCGAAAACCTACCACACGCTGCTAAACGCGCTCAATGCCCATTTCGAACCCATGGCGAATAGCGACTAAGAAAGGTTCATCTTTCGTCAAGCCAAGCAGGAGGTGGACGAGTCTCTGGATGCGTTCCACGGCAGACTGATGGAGTTACCCAGCACATGTGGGTTCCGCGATGAGCAAGAGGAGATCCGAGGGCAGATCATACAGGGGTGTTACTCGTCCAAGCTCCGAGTCACGGTCCTCCAGGAAGAAGGAAAGCCCCTCGCGGACATCCTCACCCTCGGACGGTCGAAGGAGCTCTCGCAGGCGAGGGCCTCGCACATGGAAGCAGCCCTACATCGTCCCGTGAAGACGAAGCAAGTGCAAGTGGCGGAAGCGGTGAACGTGGTACGACCCAAAGGGAGACCAGCCGGAGGGAAAAGACAACCGGAGACGAAGAAGAAAGAATGCGGGTACTGTGGCGGCCAGCCCCACCGCATGCAAGATTGCCCAGCCAGAGGGAAAAAGTGCAGCGCCTGCGGGTGGATGAATCACTTTGCGGCGGTGTGCCGGTCCACCAGAGTCAAGAAGGAGGCGGCCCATGCGGTGCAGGAAGAGGCAGACAGCGAAGACATGGACGATGACACCGAAGAGTACCCAGTCCATTATGTGTTTGCGATCCACCAGCCACAGAAAAAGAAGCGCAGACTTCCAAAATGTCGCATCTTGGTCCAACAACAGGAGGTAAAGGCGACAATTGACATGGGGGCATCCATTGAGTTGATGGCCGCCAATGTCTACCACCAACTGCGCACCAAGCCCCCGCTGCGAGAGGCGAAGATCCGGGTGTTCGCGTACGGCCAGAAAACACCCATTCCCCTCATTGGGTGCTTCAAGACAGAGCTACAACATGGTGAGAGGAGGATCAGCACCACCGTCTATGTCACGGAAGAGGGCAGCGGGATGCTGCTGAGCGGGCAATCGGCCGAAGAGCTGAGACTGATCTCGTTTGCCATGGCAGTCCTAGAGGAAGAACTGGATACCATCATGGAAGAGTTCGGAGAAGTTTTCAAAGGCATCGGGTGCCTGAAGGGAAAGGAAGTGTCCTTACACATCAACCGGTCGGTCCAACCAGTGGTGTTGAGGCACAGGCGAATCGCGTTCCACCTGAGGCAAAAGGTCGAGGAGGAGCGGGAGGCCCTGGAGAGACAAGGCATCATTGAAAAGGTCAGCGGGCCAACCCCGTGGGTATCCCCGATCGTCATCGCCAGGAAGCCGAAACAGCCAGGACAAGTCCGCATCTGTGTGGACATGCGCCTCCCTAACGCCGCAGTCAAGAGGGAGCGACACCTGACGCCCACCATTGATGACATCCTGGGAGAGCTGAACGGGGCCAGGTGGTTTTCGAAGATGGACCTACGATCAGGCTATCACCAGCTGCCACTTCATCCGGACTCGAGGTTCATTACCACATTCTCCACACATGTGGGCCTCAGACGGTATCGGCGCCTCAACTTCGGCATCACGAGTGCCGCCGAGGTATTCCAAAATACCATCAGAGAAGTCCTCAGTAGGCTCCCCGGCGTGCTTAATGTGAGCGACGACCTGCTAATATATGCGCCAACCATAGAGGAACACCACCAGCGGTTGAGAGGGGTCCTCAAAAGGATTCAAGAGTCAGGCCTGACCCTGCACTGAGAGAAGTGTCAATTCCTGCAGAACAAGATCAGTTTTTTCGGATACACCTTCTCGGACCGAGGGGTGGCCCCAGACCCGTACAAGGTGAAGGATGTCCAAGAAGCCCCAGCCCCGACGAACATCTCTTCTGTGGCCGCTTCATTCCGGATCTCTCCAACCTCACCAAACCCCTCAGGGAGCTGACCAAGTCGTCGACCACGTGGCAGTGGGGCCCAGAACAGGAGCAAGCGTTCCAAGCAACGAAGGCGGCCCTCTCTGCGGACACTACCCTCTCGTACTTCGATCCGGCGAAGCCCACCAACGTGGCGGTCGACGCAATCCCTTTTGGTTTGGGAGCGGTATTGACCCAACTCCAGAGCAACGAAGAGTGGGCCCCCATCGCCTACGCCAGCAGGTCCCTGACCAAGACGGAGCAGCGTTACTCGCAAATCAAGCGAGAAGCCATCGCCATCCACTGGGCCTGCCGGCACTTTCATGTGTATGTGTACGGCCATCACTTCACGGTAACAACCGATCACAAGCCCCTCATACCTCTGTTCCAAGGGTCAGCCTCGAAGCTGCCACCTTGGATCGAAAAGTGGATACTCCAACTACAAGGGTACGACTACCGGGTGGAGTACAAACCGGGGGCCACGAACCCGGTGGATTATCTGTCATGGCACCCGCGGAAAGCCACCACGGAAGAGAAAGAAGAGGCAGAGGACACCGAGGAGTACGTCCGGTATGTGACAGAGCGGTCACGACCCCTCCCGATGAGCCTGGCCGCAATCATAGAAGCGTCAAGAGGTGATGAATGCCTGAGAGCAGCGGCGGAGGCCGTCAGGTCGGGGGATTGGAGGACAATCCAAGAATCGCTAAACAGGAGGACTCCCCAAGCCAAGCTGGCACTGGAATCCATCTTGAGAGTGAAAAGCGAACTGTCCGTTGACGCCCAAGGATGTCTTCTGCGCGGCCCGAGACTGGTCATGCCGGCCAGCCTCGCTCAACAGGCGGTAGACCTCGCCCACAGGGGGCATCAAGGAATGGTGAAAACGAAGGGCAGGCTCCGAGCCAAAGTATGGTTCCCTGGCATGGATGCGATGGTCGAACAGGCGGTGAGAACCTGCACGTGGTGCCAAGCAGCAGGACAGCCGGAATGCCCTCACCCTGTGGAGACCGAAGAGAACCCCCTGAGACCGTGGGAGTGTGTGAGCGCCGACTTCGGACATCTCCCAGATGGACGGTACGCGTTAGTCATCATTGATGATTTCACCAAATACCCAGAGGTCGAAATCGTGGGGAGCCAGACAGCCACTGAAGTAATAGCGAAGTTTGAGAAAACCATCGCCACTCATGGCATATTCGGGGTGGTCAAGACCGACAATGGACCGCCCTTCCAGGGGCAGGAGTTTGCAGAATATCTCAAGAGCTGGGGGATCCATCACCGCAAAGTAACACCACGGTGGCCCCAAGCCAATGGAGAGGTGGAGAGGTTTATGAGGACGCTCAACAAAACCATTCACATAGCCATGGCTGACGGATCTTCACTGGAGCGAGCGATATACAGTTTCCTGAGGGAGTACCCGATGACCCCCCATGTCACAACAGAGGCAGCGCCAGGAACAGCCACCATGGGGAGAATCGTGAGTGACACGATCCCTCACCACCCGACTTGGATTCCGGCACAAGCCACAAATGAAAAGACTCTACCCAATCGGATGCGCTCGAATGACCATGCCAGCCGACAAAGGGGAGCTAAGGAGTCCACGATACAATGGCAGGATCGAGTGTATGTAAAGGACCGCTACCCAGGCAGCAAGTTCAGATTTCCTTTCGAACCACAACCGTGGATCGTCACCCGCCGGACAGGCACGATGGTGACCGCCCAAAGAGGAGCTGAAACGGTCACCCGAGATGTATCCTTTTTCAAAAAAGTCCACCCAGGAACACCTTCACGTCCCAGGGCTGAACCAGAGGGGCCCGGCCCCGACCAGCTGAGCGGAGATCAGGAGGGGGAGGACGGTCGGAGTGAAGATGGTGACTCCCAGTCCATCCCAGCCACCCCTGGGGGTAACCTGCCCGGCTGCTCCCCGTCCAGGGAGGAGCCTAACACCCCAAGGCGCAGAACCCCCGAGGTGGCCCTATCCAGAGGCGGCCAATCCCGCTACAGCCTGCTGAAGAACCCGGCACCGTCGTCCCAGTTGGCGGACTATATGGTGTAACCTGTAAGGACTGGCAGACTGGTAACAGACTCCTCGTTGGTTTTCGATTTTGCGTTTTGGTTTGATGTTTTATAAAGGTTGGAAGGAGTGTAATGTCCGGCGCGTGCAAGGCGTTCTAGCCTTCTGCGCTGACGGGGTGCGCTAGCGCTGACGCGTGACGTCAGACGCTAGCTAGTATAAATAAATAGGCGTGGCCTCGGCGCGGCAGTCGGGAGCCGCATGTAAAGTACCAATTACCGGCTCCTGTGTCTTATTCAGCGCTACTGCGCGAGCATGCAATTAATAGCGATAGGAACGCTACAATATTTACAATACACATGCGTACTTATTTCTTAAATTTTTCTTATCTTTTAAAGATGAAGTGGTAATATTTGTAATATTGTTTTGGTTTTAATTAGCTGAAACAATAAAAGTATTCATTCATTCACTTTCACAACAAATCTGTCGGTGATATCAGCGACTTGCCAATAAACCAGCATTTAAAGAATCCCGGTCTGCTGATCTGATTGAAAAAATAAAGTTGCTTTCATAATTGAATTCCCATTGGTTCAGATATATTTGATTTGTATTCTCTATAAAAAAAAACGCTGAGTAGCAATACATTAACTTAGTCCAAAAACTGTGGAGATAATTCAACAGATTCTAGCCGGGTTGAGAGCCAGCAGCTGAAAAATGACGCATTTACCTATTGGACTGTTGGTCAGGGGATTGCAAATGGGGCAAACACACAAGTAATTGCAATTATAAGCAAAGGCAGTGCATCGTAAATGAAATTGTGATGTGTCATAGATACATGCAAATATGACCGCGGAAGTGTAAAACTGTTTACTGTTAAGAGTATTAAGACAGATGAGCCTCAGAAATCACAGGAGAACAATGACACAATCAATCAGGCTAGAGCTGAAATGGGCTTTGATGAGAACTCGTTGAATTACTATCGCATCCTCTAGATTAGGCACGTTTCTTAAAACATAATGAAAGTTAGAATTCTATTCCCTTGTATAGGATCAATGAAATGGATGATAATGCCAACATCGAAGGCACCCGTTAAGCAGGAGATTATTAGAACAGTGAACCAAATGACAATTTCAGGGATGGGTGCAGTCAGTGTCTCCAAAACTTCAGTGATCCATTAATGCAATTTCAGATGACCTCTTGCACTAGCCATCAATCCACAGAAGGATAAGGTTTCAATGTGTGCCCTAGTTAATCTTTGGGCTGTCATCTCAGCTATGCAGATCCATATTTTATTTAGACATGTCATTTGAGACCAGTGGAATACAAAAAGAACTGCTGAGACAGCAACCACTTAATACACATTAAATACAAGGATGATCCTTCTTTAGTAACTTTGGCAAAAAGGGCATATTCTGAGGTCAGAACAAGAGCAGTCTTTTTTAACTACATACTCATTAGTGTTAGTTTTTTGTTGTTGTTTTTTTTAACACACCTGTATTTTAATCCAAACAAGGCTTATGCCTCCGGCTGGTCTCTACAATATTCTATGAATGTTAGCTTTTCTGATTTAAAATTATTAAACTGAGGTACGCACAAACGGCCTGTCTAGATCTTGAAGAAAAGCTGTGTTTCAAATCACGGGTTAATCACTGGTGCCTCTGTGCCAAACTGGGGTGGTGTGGTGTGCAAAAGAATGATGGATTGAACCCAGATCCTTGTGACTGGGGGTGAATGTTTGCATTTCCCAGCATTCCCCCCATCAATTGTTTCTTTTGTCTGTGCCAAAGATGCATAGCATTTTTTGGTAGCTATCCAATATTGTTGCGAAATTTTGAATAGATTTAAAACTTTGAATCTACAAAAACAGAAGTCAAGTGATATTATTTTTGTTAAATACTTTGCATATTTTTCACAAACAACTCAGTTTCAGAAATACTAAATCCAGTTTGTTTCTCCAATAAGTTGCATATAATCTAAAATGGACTCAGTACTGGCAGCAAGCAAAGCCATTCATAAAACAGACTGAAGATGTCTTTTGAACCAACATCAAAACTCAGATTTATGAAAGTGAGCTATTCGCTGTGGCGCAGAACGCAAATTTCCACAGACCACTTTTCTACAAGTAATTGTCTACCTCAGAAATTTTAAAACTTCTGTGATCCCCCACTTAATTACTACTGGAATCCAGAGACCCCCACTGGATCATTATTTGAATTCAATCACCACCATGGAGTCATTACTGGAAGCATGCAACTAAGGCCCGAGCACTTTTTGATGACTTGAACCTCAAAACAATACACAAACATACAGAAACAAGCCTTCATCAAACAAATAAAAGATTCAATATTTTATTTTATTCACAAACAAATATAAAACAAATCGAAATTTTAATTTTTTATGTTAAGTTGGAAGTTCTCACTTTACTCACTGTACATACTATATTCTGTTGGAAGTTCTTGCACTGCTCCCACATATCAATTTGAAGATGGCAGCTTAGGGGCAGATTTAGAGGAAACTGACGCACCTGTACATATGCATCAGTTTCCCTGCGCCTCCATACGAAACCCTTGTGCCAACATGAATGAGTCGTATTTACAATATGGCTCACCTGACGCATCTGTTGGCGCAAAAGTGACACATTGCTGAAGTTGCTCATGAAAGTGACGCAACTCCAGCAATGCGCCACAATAGGTGAGTCCCATTTAAAAAGCCTTGCGTCATTCCTTATGCCTGGTCTGAGCAGGCATAGGTATTGTGACGCAGTGAAGGAGTAAAGTGATGCAGTGAAATTTTGTAAATTTCACTGCGTCAGTTCTACATGACTTTTTGCGTGGGAACACCCACCTTGCATACATTATATCTGACACAGGTATAATGTGGCGCAGGGCTTTACAAGGTGACGCATCTTCCTAGATGCGTCACATTGTAAATTGGCCACAATGTGGCCCATTGTTTACGCTGCTGCTGCTTCACAAAAAGTGACGCAACAGCTGTGCAAAAGTGTCGCGAGGGGCTTGTAAATCTGCCCCTTAATTTTTAGCCTCCAATTTCTAATTTCTTCACCATTATAGAACGTTTAAAAATGTTCAATTTTATACTTTAAATCTTTATTTATATATATTTTTAATCTGTTAATATTATTAATTCTTTTTAACAGTGTGGACCGCTTGATTAGGCATGGAGGATCACAAGTAGGAACCACAGCTCTATCTCAATAGTATTCTGTGCTGGAGTTCATCAAAAGTGAGGTTTATGGGATTTTGGATTGCAGGACGCAGCACCCAAATCATAAACAGTTACCACAGTGTGGAGAATTAAAGCAACACTAGGGCTTATTTACAAGCCCCTTGCACTGCCCACGCGCCACTTTTAATATGGAAAAAAGTGACGTACTGGCGGCGCAAGGGGCTTGTAAATAAGCCCCACTGCTAGTTAACTGATGAAGCTTTATTGGAAACCTCCGTTTGACAAGCCTACCTGAGGCACGTCTCTTGCTCTTGAGGCAATGTCAAGAACCCACAGTCGTTGACGTATCGAAAATCTAATCCACCATTGTATCTGTATCTACTGGGGCCAGCCACCCAGCCACGGCCCTTGGAGGGAGTTCCGTGGAGCGGAAAGGTGGGGTGGGGGAGGAGCAGGGTGGGGGGTACTAAAAACCGGAATATGGATAATTGGAGGTAAGTAAACAATTAAATAAATAAAACGAAATTCGTAGCACGCGCTGCATCGCATTTTGCGATGCAGGGCGCGCAACGAAATTCCTTTTATTTATTTAATTGTTTACTTACCTCTAATTATCCATATTCCGGTTTTTAGTACCCCCCACCCTGCCCCTCCCCGCCCCGCCTTTCCGCCCCTCGGAACTCCCTCCACCGGCCGCGGCTGACTGGGGCCACTGAAATTAAGTGACAGGGGAATACCGAATTATGCATAACGGTTGACTAAATTATGCCGAAACAAAAGTTACATTATGCTGTGTAATGCAACACATTTGTTTACAGTATTTCTTCATTATTCTGTCATAAAATTGCCTAGTCAAAGGTTTCACCTCCTCAGTAACAATCAAAAAGAGCAACAACAAACTGACAGGTCACTAGTCAGGCTTTGGCAAAAGCCTTCCAAAGTGGAGCAACACGTGTTGATGTGGTATTATTAACTTCTGATTTGAAGTAGAAACGCATTTTCTTTGTTAAAATCTGCAAATTTGCAGCAGGTGTTGGATTTTGTGGCAAATGCAAGATATCCATAATTTTACAGAAAACTGTGCGGCCACAGAATCGCTTAGGTCCAGGGGCCGTAAATGCCAATTACAGACACAAAAAGCCATTCTCCCCATGTGGACTGTAATATGCACTAGACAGTTCAACATCTGGGATCTGGGGTATAGGCTGCTTTCATTAGAGTTTTATAAAGTAATTTTTCTGTTCCAATACTTTTAATTATGATATTTTTGTTTTTATAATTTAAAAAACGAGACGCTGAGGACAAAAGTAATTAGTCAATAAGTATTGTCCCATTAGAAGTGTGTTAGTCATGCTGAGAAGTCTAGGAGTAGCTCATTCAAAGGGTCAGAGTCTTCCAGGAAACTGCTGCAACTGTTTCCTTAGGAATGCAACATTCTTGCTAAGAAGTGGGGTATATATCTCACTAAAAGTAACATTCTTACTAAAACCAGATGGCATAATTCTATTAAATGTATATCGGCCTTCATAGATTTGTAGACACTTTTCATTACTATTATTGTGATCCTTTTGAGAAGGGTTGTTCGTGTCCACCACTAGTACAGCAGTGCTCCTTACAAGTGAAGGCAGTGTCCACTGTAATTCCAGCAGCCATGCTAATGAGGGAAGTCTGCTGGAAAGTGTTGACACTTTTTATTGGTGGTAAAGTAGCCCTTCCCAGAATTCATGAAAGTCCATTACAGGTATAAAATGAATGCTGGTGTCTGTGGAGTGGCTGCACCCTCATTTGAGACACAGCAGCTCTTCTAAGAAGTAATATCACCGTCTATTACCGTGTGGCATTCTAGGTAAAAAATAAGGGGCATATTAACAAGAGAGATATCGCCGCTTTTTCGGCACATAGCACCGAAAAAGCAGCGATTTAATTATCGCATTATTTACAAGGACACACAAAAATGCTTTAGCGCGTGCTTCGACTTAGCAGCCGTTTTTCCTCCACTTTGCATGTCAGCGATAAATATCGCTAATGACATGCAAAGTAGGCGTTCCTTTCCATTACTCCATGGAAATCCTCGCTGACACGGCATCGCGAAATTTACACGCCTTGAACAAACCTGCGAAACGATAAAATACATCGCGCTAACCGCGGTTATCACAGGTATGTAAGTAAGTTATTTAGCCATACTTATAATGGCAGGTGGATTGCTAGGTTAGGTACATGCTTGCCTATTATCAAGCTTCACATTAGCGCACTCCCAACATCACTGGCTTCCTCACGCTAATCACCACTATCGCTGGATTAACATCGCCTCTGTAAAAAGCTAACCTGGTGCTGTAAACTAGCGATACACGGTGATACGGAATAACGCGCTAAGCGCATTTTGCGATACTTATCACATTCTGTTGATGATATGCCCCTTAGTCACATAATGTCCCAATAGAGTGAGAAGTACTGGCAAAGTAAATGTGAAATGTGCTATGCCACAACCAATAGAGAGGCACTGGCAGTGCAATGGTTCATCCAGGACTCCGGCTCACCATGGAGCTTATTATCAAGAACGACTTAAAATTCTCGCCGCTTTAGCGGCAGGAAACTGCCGCTAAAGCGGCAATAATTTTAACGCCTTTCTTGATAATATGCCCCCATGTGTGCAAGTTACTGCTGAGGCCATGCAGGTCAGACACTTTCATTCCATTTAATCACCAGCTTTTAGAGTAGGCAAATCTTACTGTCTGTATTAGTTTTCTAAAGCCAACACAGCATGCTATTGCTGAAAATAAGACAACATTAGAGATGGAGAACCAGATTAGCAGGAGTGATTCAGTGATGAGTACAAAGAATTGTGGAGAGCAGATCTACACGGGAACATCATCCTAATTTGCGCCAAAGAGGAGAATGCTCTGCCATTGTAGTAATAGCAGTAGGAATAGCATCCAATGATTAACATTTTTACTATAATTGTAGACTGAAAGCTAATCAGGGCCTAATTTGTCCTGCTGATTGCCAGTGCTCGATACCGGCATTTAGGGGCATATTAACAAGGGCTTTATCTCAGCTTTTTTGGCTTTAAAAGCCAAAGAAGCGGAGATAAAAATATCGCCTTATCAACAACAGGATGCTAACATGTAAAATCGCATGATAGCACCCTTTTTCACTACGCTTCCCTTTGCATCTCTAATGAGATGCAAAGTGGGCGTTCTAGAGCAAAAGAATAGGAGAAATGTCGCTAACCCTTTTAGAGACAAAAAAAGAAGCGCTAACCAAGGTTAACACTGCTTTTTTACGTCTGCTAATTTTCAGACTTAGCCATGTAATCCAATGGGAGGTGGATTACATGGCTAAATCCACCATGGGCTATCAACAAGGACATCCCTATCCTTGTAGTTTTATCACTGAATTTCCAGCGATAACCTCCCAAAATGCCGCTATCGCTGGAGTTTTTTTATCACCTAGGCGGTTGGCGTTGTTAATAACGCGATAACCAGGCGATATTAGCCAGCGATAGTGGGCGTTAAAAATATTAACGCTAAGTGCCCTTAGCGTTAATTTTTCCTGTTCCTTGTTAATATGCCCCTAAATTCTTAACATTGGCACTTTTTAATATATCACTATCCACCACATGGTGGCACTGTGGACTTTGTTTCAACAGAGCACCTTTGTTTAGCAGTTCAACATGACTGTCAAGGCCATTGGCAATGACATTACCTCATTGTCCTTCACCTTCACTTCCAATCGTATTAACAAAACAAGCGTTGGCAAAGCCAATAGGTCTCGACTTTGGGACTTATTCCCTTTGTCGATTTTTAGCCATGCTGGCACAGCATCCCCAATGTGGATGCTTCTTTTCTCTGTAGTTGAATACCTTGGTAACATTTCTGCAAAAAACCCACTCCCTGCTTCACTTTCCAAATATGCAAGGTAAAGGAAACCGGAAGCAACTGAGAATATTCAAGTGTTCAGCTCAATGCTAGGAAGCTAACATCAACCAACATATGTTGTCTGTAAATTAATATATATTTGAGTCAACAAATCTAGCCTCAGGACAGGAGCACTTGTGGGATGGAGCTGATGATGCGAAGAAGAAACACCGGCGAGACACTGGTGAAATGAGGTAACTGGTTGTAAGAACAGAGGAGTTATGTGAGGGTATATGCTTTAACAATCTTGATGATGACGGACAGGCAGCAATAGTTAGAACTGTCAATAAAAAATCGTGGAGCAAAGTTTTGGGAATTGCGTTGGTCACATGGCAATTTGGAGGTTCCGTTACTGATATTTTGGGGGAGATTGAAAGAGATGAGGGGTATAATACATATGAGTTTACACTCATCAGCGTTGCTACCCGATCTTGCCACCAATTCTCTCCCAGCAGGTGAAGTTTATCCTCGCTCCCGGGGTCTCCTCCCAGTCACGGGCTGAGCCTTCCGTCGCCTATGCGCTTTCTCACGAACACATGGAACGGCGGGGGGAAGCGGAACCACTATGGCCTCAACCCTACGAGTAGGAGAGGGCGGGGGCACGCTAAGTGGCAGAACAGGGACGCTCAGCACTCTCAGGGGTAGTACAAGCAGAGATAAGGGAGGAGCAGCACAGGCAAGCGATCCCATGCATGTGCACAATAGACAGCAGCAGAAGGCGCAGAGAAGGCGAATACCTACATATGTAAATATTGAACAAGATTCAACTGTAATGCAAATTGAGCAGATACAAAAAAGCAAAAGCGAGAGCACGGCACTGTGCGTGTAACCTGACCCACGAGCAAAGGAATGCCGCTGCCACCCTGTGCGCCGCTGCTCGCTCCTACAAGCAAAACGCTATGGCAGTGAACATTTGCCAAAAAGGTGGGACATGCGCCTGCCTTTAGCCATTTGCAGGCTACAATAAGAAAATTAAACAGGCAATAGCCAACCAAATGCGTGGGTGGAGTCAGACCCACACAGAAAAGATTAGACTGATTACAAGAAACCTCGCAGAGCAGCGCGTGCGCGCTGGCTCAGGCTTGACCTAATAATTAACATAAAAAATGTTTTCTAGTTTTTTAGGTCGAGACTAGCCAGCGCGCATGCGCTGTCTGGAAGACCTCTAGTAATTACAATAATTACAATACGGAGTATAATCCCGCCTACTGTTTGGTATTAGTTCACTCCGGCGTCCCTCTTGTATGTTGGCTCCTCGTTGGTCGGTGCCCCCGATACATCACTTCCTTTGATCAGTCAGCAGCACCGCCCAACCACAATTTACTTACGCTGTGAAGTGTTTTAAAGTTATTTTAGGGACTACTTCTGTTTTTTCAGCTTGTGTTGTGTTCTGATTGCTTTTTTTATTACAGTGTGCCGCTGTTTATTTAATCAACGCGGCGCACGCGCATAACCTTTATCTACACAGGCGCCGTGCTTCATGTTTCAGCACGGCCCTCGTGTTTTTTTTTTTGTTTATGTATGCAGCCCACTCCAAACCCCCCCCCCCCCCACCACCACCACTTCCTCTTACGGATAACTACAAGGTTTCCCTTGCGGTTAGCCGTTCTGATGTCCACTGTTGGACGAGACAGAAAACGCGATAGTCGCACGAGGCAGAAAAAAAAGCCATCACTAGAAAAATATTGTTCTGTGGATTCCAAAAGATCTGCTGGTGTCAATCCCCGAGCAGCACAATTCTGTCGGTTGCATACATAGAAAAATGTATCCTATCAGCTTTTGTGCACTTGTCTTCAACGCGGGAAATTCAGTGGTGGCGTACTGTGACTGGGCGAGGGTGAAGTGAAAGGTTACAGAACACGTCACGTAATTTATTATTATTTGTTGTACCCCGAGTCATGGCCGGCGCAAGGTATGGGCAGCTGCCAAGGACCCCGAGCTCAGCCCCACTAACATGGGGCGTGGCGCCAGTGTCTCCCCTGACTTGGGCCTCGCACCTATGCTCCAGCATTGCGAGGCACGGGGGGAGGGGCACTTCTCCCCTGGGCCTCACCAGAGTCCGGCAGGGGGGTCGATGCACCTGAGGGGTCATGCACCAGTATTCTGCGCCATCCCTCAGTTTAAGGGATGTTTTACAATCACCTGTGTGCCTTCCTCGGAGCGGAAGTATGCCCTAGCAAAACTACATCTACCATCATAGCCTCTGCATTTCGATATCCTTTCCCCCTGCCCTGTTCTTCTACATTCAGGATGTCTGCCACGATAAAATGCGGTCAATAGCTTATTCAGCGCCATAAAATGCATGAGACCAGGGAACGTTCATTGTGAGAGAATGAGGAATCTCCATTGATTTTGTTAATTAAAGCCACATAATCGAAAGCATTTCGAGTCACAGCTTTGTCCAGAAACATTAAAGTCACATAAAAAAGTACAATGTATGATCAGGTGTGCAGCCTTTATGACGTAACAAACCCTCTCAGCAACAGTAACTAATGACTCCACTGCATTGTGAGGGCTGAAGGGGTCTCCTAACATGCGGGCTCACTTTAATTATCACAGTTGCATCATTGTCGGGGTGCTGTCAGCGCTCTTTGCTCTGCATTGCTGCAGAAATCCCCCCAAATCAAAGAGCCACAAAACTATTCAAATATTATCAAGTTTTTCTTCGTGGAATCCAGCTATTTAATTAAAGATGATTTTGACCTTTGTGTCGTGTTTCACATCAATCTACCGTGCCACTTTTTCACGAAGGCTCTCACGTCCGTCTGTTACTGCACATATCACAGTTATGGGGTTTGTGTTAAAGGTCTGCAGGACAAACCTGCCAGTAGTTTTCAGGGAAAATCTCTGTATATACTAGAAAATGCAGATTATAGTGCGGTAAACACCAAATTCTGTATGTTATTGAGTAAAATGTAGTAATTGACTATTATTTATCGCACCCGATGGAGGAGTTTTATTTTATCAGGTGCGATAAATACTATACCATTTACTTGGCATCTTGTACTGACAAAGGGCCCACTATTCGTGACGAATTACAGGGCAGTTCAACAGGCAGTTCCAAATATCCTTTGTGAGCAAAACGCGATGTGTATTTGTGCCTGAACAGATGAACAATCAAGATGAAACAAAGTTCTCAATAATCTGCGCTTGAGTGGTCCAGCCAACTCTTAATTACTCTAAGGGAAAACTTCTAAACCTTGCACTAGCTGGAATAAACGTTAGGTTGGATAACCTCAAGCAATGGTTGCTTGCATAGTGATCTTGAAAGGTGCATAGGCTGCGTAGCCAGAGCAAACATTAAGGCGGATTCCTTCCCTTTTGAAGTGGTCAAATGGGCTGAATAATTAAATCTCTCGGAAAAACGGGACCCTGAAGAACTTATCGAAAGCTGGCTTATGGTCTCAGATATACTCATCTTGCATGCCATCCAGCACAGCAATCAAAGTTGCTGTGCTGTATTGGGCAGTGGGGGAAATGGTGCAGGACCATATCTACTACTGTGCTGATACTCTAACAATTCTGTTTTGTGTGACCTGAAGCCACTCATCAGGGTGCAGAGGTGAGTGTGTGCTGTCTAGCTCAGATTAACCGCTCCAATACAAATTCCTATGCGTAGGCAATCACACATGGACCCAAAGCATTGGACATTTGCTTTACACTACATAACAATTGCAATGTCTCGGTTTTTGAAGAAATTAATATATTTCCATATTTGTTCATGTTCAATCATGCTGTATGTATTTGTTAGTTTTTGATGCGAAGCCTGGTATGGCTACTGAAGTACTGGGAATTTTAAGCCCAGCGGTGCAGGGGAACACACCCTATGACTTCGGGTTCTTCCTGTTTCAGACCTACAGAAACACAGAGTCTTCTGGGTGAAGTCAAAGATCAGTTTATTGGCTGCAGACCAATTACAGGTATCCTAGAAGTACAACAGCGTGTATGTTCTCAGGAGACTGCTTAAAGTTACAGAAACGGGCTTCTCCTTAAATACAAAATATCATGCTTCAGGCACACATTCCTTGGTTTACGATATGGCCATATAAAGGTATACATTACAAACGAAAAGGCAGAGTCATGATGACCATCCCACATTCCAGTTAAGCCAGCCCACAATTATTTACCCAGCAAGGCTCAGATCCCACATCAGATATCGATAGGCCCCAATAAACACGAGCATCTCCTGTTTGGAAAACAAGCCATAAAGCAGGAACAGTCAGGTGTGAAAGAGATTAGCTGGAGGCTCGTGTGGGATGAAAAGGCTTTATGGTGTGTCAAGCCCTGATGCTAATCACAGGTGGCCAGGGGACGGGGAGCTCGTGGGACCGGACTGACCTGGGGCAGCGGAGCCAAGCTGCCCAGGTCACAGAGAAGTCAAAGGAAGGCACATGTGCTCTAAAGGCCCGTATTTGCTTCATGATATGTAGCCTATGTGAGGGCAACCATAAGATGGCCACTGCTCTAAGATGGAACCCACGGAGTCAATGTATAATAACGTATACATAGTGCATTCATAGCTAAAACATTACACAAAGCACTTGTACATACCGCATTGACCATTCGCGGTTCCCTAATACCGGGATAGACAAGGGTAGGGCCCTGCCTCCTACGCGCTCCCAAATTTCAAAGTACGGCAGACCCTCCTTTTGCCCTTACATAGGCAATAACTATACTCACATCAATCCGAGTCTAGGTCAATATTCATGAAGTCATGGAGATGTTGCTGTAGCATCATCCTATTACTTAGCTCGTCCCTCGATACAGGTTTCCTTACACATAATGTAGCACTGAGGCCACATATCGCAGGAGCACACTGTATGCACAGACAGAACAGGAAAAGGATGGCTAAGATCATTCCAATGACCATCAGAATCTTCCAACCCCAGGCAGATATCAGTTCCCAGAACCACCCCACCAGTGACCAATCTCCTTTATCCACGTGTATGGATTCAGATATTTTATGCAGTTTGGAGATGGCTTGATAAACTGTTGGAGCGTTATCTGGTATGAAAATGCAACAACTAGATTAGATAACCTTACATACCCCACCGCGGTCTGCAAGTATGACGTCTAGAACCATGCGGTTCTGCAAAGTCATGAGGCGATCCGCTTGGAGCTCAGCTGTTAAATTACCAAGGGCACCAGCTGTAACATTAACAGTGGATTCAACCACACGAGTCAGTTGTCTCAGGTTCCTACTATTGACCATAGGTCCCCAAAACGGCAGGAAACCCAAAAAGAAATCTCCCGCTTCCTGACCGGAAGTATCTTCCTTACTAATCACACCTCTCACAACTCTGGTCTTGTGATAGTCGGAGGCGGCAGTAAATGTTGGCGGTAGCAGATTTGCAATATAACATGTGCCCGAGAAATCAGGGGGCAACCATGTATATGCTCGGTCACTGCAGACAAAATATGTACCCTTGGCAGCCAAAAATGCAGGGGAAAACTGTGACAGAAAAGTGTACGTTTCAGTACAGTCACTTCTTCCCAGTTGAGCTCTAGGATTCTGACCATTACCTTGTAAACAGAACCGACCTATGTGGGGTACGACCCAAATTGGGGATGAGATTTTTCGCTGTCTTTCACCCAGACTAATACTATACCCCGTCGCGTTCCACCCTACATAAGCTCTCAATTCCTCCTTGGGTATAGATGAGTATGCGTCGATATCTCTGCTCATATCGGCAACTCCTTTCATTAAAGCTTTATTATTTGTGCTAGGTCTGATGGAACGCGGTTGTCGCGGGGAGTAGGCGTCTAATGCAAAGAGAAACATGGTCTGGAATGCCCATGACGATCCATTGTAACTAAACGGCAGCACTAGATAAGGAATACCCTTATTAATGGTATGTGGCATTAAACCACACACCCAGCAATTGGTTGTATTCATGACCAGTTGGTGCTGGTGCAGGAGCTGAATAAACGAGTTGTTTACAAACTCAGACCGTCTAGCTTGCTCATGTTCAGGCAGAGGGTGAAAAGAGTGTGAGGAGACAGTAGGAGGAGGTATAGGCTGTACAGTGGGTGCAATGGGCTCTTGAGAGGAGAAGAATACAAATCCTACAGTAAACACTATCATACTACATAATACAAACAGACATAAAAATACAAAACGTTTGCTCTTCATTATTTTACACATTCTTGCTTTAAAGTTCATTTCCTCAGCGGATCTCTCCATCTTGAAAAACTCCATCCTCTAATCGTGCCGCTCGCGGCGGGTGAGTTTCTTCTGCTAAGGAGTACGCCTGTCAGTCCAGGGAACGCCCTAGACCAACCAGAACCGTTGACCTAACGTCTTCGGCCTGTACCCCAAAGTCTTGGCACCGCGACCCTGCGGCTGAACCCGGATGATGGTTCGAAAAACAAAAATCAAGAAAGTCCTTCAGATGGGAGAGCTATGATATCAAAAACAAAAAGGTAAGGGAAAAGAATATTTATTTGTCCATAGGCCTTGGTCTTAGATTGTAGTGAAAACGGCCAGGTACTGTCTGATCTTGAAACAAGAGTTCAGGCTCTGTGGTGTCCAATTGAATTGACGGTGGCACAGCTTCTTGCAAAATATCGTCACTCTCTTGTGCTGAGGCTGTGCCTCTTACGCGTGCATCACTGAACGGCACGAAACGAGGTACCGTGTCTGTTTCAGAGTCAGCGAAACCATCCTGGACCCACTGGTCATACGGCAGAGGCAAAGGGATCCTTTTGACGTGGGCGCCGTGGATTCAGTTCTTTTTCCCCTTTACTCGAACAGCTGATCTTGTAGACAGAAGTACGAGATGAGGGCCAATCCAACGGGGCTCATCGTTGCTTTTGCGCTGGAAATTCTTCACCAGAACCCACGTGCCAGGGTCGATAGGGTGTCCTGGAGCCTCAGATGCCTGGGGGAGAGTATCATGCACCTGTTGGTGTAAAACACGCAATTTAGCCGTCAATTCGTACAAATAATCAAGCAGTACTGGATGTTCGATTTCACTGAATTTCGCCGGTCTTGGCACACCCCATACATTGGCCGGGCGGCCAAAAACCACCTCGTATGGGCTAAGTCCCACTCGTGAGTGTACGGTCATTCTGGTGGACAGGAGTGCTAGAGGCAGAGCGTCAGGCCATTTAAGACCGGAGCTCGCCTGGATTTTGGCCAGCTTGAGTTTTAGAGCGCCATTGTAGCGCTCTACTAATCCAGCTGATTGGGGGTGATTTGCAGCGTGGAACTCCTGCTTGATCCCTAATCCCTCACACACATTCTTCATCACTTGGCCCACAAATTCACTCCCATTATCACTCCACACCATTCTTGGCATTCCAAACCTAGGGAAAAATTCCTTCACAAGGGCTTTGGCTGTGGATAGAGCAGTGTTGTCCTTTAGGGGATAGGCTTCTATCCATTTTGAAAAAGCGCAGACAACCACCAATACATATTTCAGGTTGTTGCACCTTTCCATGTGGATAAAATCTAACTGCAAAACTTCAAATGGATATGATGGAGGCGCAAAATGACCAGCTGGAGTTGGGGTTCCCCTACCAGGGTTGTATTTCAAGCATACCATACAATTCTTGACCACATTCTCTGCACACTTGGGAATTCCAGCATTCTGCCATACTGGAGCCAACAACTTACAGATTCCTTTCATACTGATATGTGCCATTCCATGTGCCATAGTAACCACTGGAAGCACATATGCATCAGGTAACAACCATCGCCTATGTTCTGACAAATCAATCCAACAACCATTCTCATCCAACTTACCCGTACTTTCTCTCCACTTGCTCAACTCTTTCTCTGTGGCTTAAGCTTGAAGGGACTTTACACTCTCTATCGTGTTTTCACACATTCCAACATCACCAATCCATCTTGCAGGGCCTGCAACATACATTCGAGTCTTCACATCTTTTGCTGTTTCTTTCGCGACTTCATCAGCGAACGCATTACCACGACCAACATCATCAGTGATTTTCTTGTGCGCACTGCATTTCATAATCGCAACTTGTAACGGTAGGGTCAGCGACTCAAGGAGATCATTCACCAACTTGCCATTCTGAATTTTAGCTCCATGCGAAGTCAGGAACCCACGTTCTTTCCAAAATCGCCCAAAACTATGAGCCACGCCAAAGGCGTACTGGCTATCCGTATATATGTTCACTCTCATTCCTTCAGACAACACGCATGCTCTCGTAAGGGCAATCAATTCTACTGCTTGAGCCGAATTTTGTGGCACACATGCAGTTTCAACAATCGTGTGCAAAGTCGTGATAGCATATGCAGCAGTCGTATCACCATTTGGAAGTTTGAAACACGAACCATCCACCCATAAAGTACCATCACACTCAGTCAGGGGAGTATCTTTAGGATCTACTCTCCCTTTCGTCTCTTCTTCTGTTCTGAACAAACAATCATGTTGCTCAATCTCATCTAGGTCTGCTGGAACTGGTAATAGTGTAGCTGGATTCAACGTGTTGCATCTCTTTATGTGTATATGATTTGCTAACAGTGTCAACTCATATCCGGATAGTCGCGCACTAGTTAAGTGTTGCGTCTTGGTCCTGTTTAACAATGTGTCCACAGCATGTGGAACCATAACAATCTATGTATTATCCATCACTAGGCCAGCAGACTGTCGAATAGACATAGCTGCGGCGGCTGTGGCTCTCAGACAACTTGGCAATGCCCTCGCTACCGGGTCCAAGGTTGACGAAAAATATGCGCATGGACGCGGTCTATCGCCAAAAGGCTGTGTTAACACTGATAATGCGCAACCATCTTTTTCATGAACATACAATGTAAAAGGCTTGCTGTAGTCAGGGGTACCCAACACAGGAGCTGAACATAATGCATTACGCAATTCCCAAAAACTTTTCTGACACTCTTCAGACCATGGAATAGGATTCGGTGTGTCTTTACATGTTAATGCTAACAAAGGTTTTGCCAACTAGGAAACATTGGGAATCCAATGCCTACAGTATGAAGTAATGCCCAAGAAAGCACGTACTTCTCTCTGTGTTCTAGGCACACTCAATTGTGCAATGGCTTGAATTCTTTCTGGGGTCAGTTTCCTTCCCTCCTTCGATAAGAGATGACCTAAGTAGGTCACTTCTTATCGACAATATTGCAGCTTTGAGAGAGACACTTTGTGATGGAAGGCAGACAAATGACGCAACAATGACAATGTAGCTTCTTTGCAAATCTTTTCAGTATCCGCGGCAATTAGTAAATCGTCAACGTATTGAATAAGGATAGCGCCACTAGGTAAAACAAGTGCATCAAGCTGCGCTTTTAAAGCTTGACTGTATATTGATGGACTTTCACAGTAGCCCTGAGGAGCGCGTTTAAAGCGGAAGCTGCGACCTCCTAAACTGAAGCCAAAAATGTCTCTGCTCTCCTCTGCAATTGGGATGCTAAAGAAAGCATTCTTTAGATCAATCACTGAGAACCATGCAGCGGAGGCTGGAATCATAGTTAACAAAGCAGTTATATCAGGGACAACTGGAAACTGTGGCACCACAATCTTATTTACCTCTCTAAGATCAATCACAAATCTGTAAACAGGTGGCTGTGAAGGGTCCGTTCGTTTTAAGACAGGTAAAACAGGACTATTGCAAACGTTGCCTCTTGTCTCTTCAATTACACCCTTTTTAATCAAATCACTGACAATTGCTAACAATGCTTTCTGACCATCATTGGAGATCTTGTACTGGGGAATACGTGGCAATCTGACATTGTCTTTTAAAGTGACCACGTATGGCGGTATTTCCAGAAGACCCACATCATTGGGACCTGTAGCCCAAAGGACATCCGGAAGGGATGACAATTCAGGTGGCATTGCATTTTTAGACAAATACATTGGGGAAATCACTTTCTTACCTAATGTAAGTTGTACTCCTGAGGGAGAACAATATAGCGTTGCATGCAATCTTTTTAGCAAATCTAATCCTAGCAAATTTTCACCACAACCTGTCGTTAGGATGAGGGGTGCTTTTAGCTCACAAGGTCCAACAGAAAGTGACATAGGACTAGAAATTGGGTTCCTAACTGGGGCGCCAGAAAAACCTACTGAAACATTCATTTCGCCAGACAAAGGCGCGCCAGGGAGTTTTGAATGCATGATTGAACTCTGCAGCACCAGTATCCAGCAGAAAGTGCTCCGTTACATTTGCTGTAGTTACTTTAACATAAGGTCCGCTCTGATCCACTGGCACTGAAACAACTCCCTCTCTCTGTCTACGGCTGTACTGGTAATCATTATCTTCTACATTGTCGTCTTCTACATAATAATCATTATTGTAGTACTGAGCTGTATTACCAGTCGCGTTGGCTTGCTGATCAAAGCTATTTATGGTATTTTGAGGCGGAAGAGGACGCGCGTTCTGGGGAGCATTCCCACGCCCTCTGCCTCTAGGAGCTTGCTGACCACCTCTACCTCTTGCGCCATACGCATTACTGTTACGCTGCATTAATTTAGGGCAACTATATTTAAAATGACCTTCCTCTTTGCAATATGAACATTGGTTGGGACCTACAGGGATTCGTGGTTGATAATACCCATTCATTTGCTGATTATTCTGAAATTGTTGGGGTTGCTGATAGATAACTTGTGTTTGCCTATAATTGTTCTGTCCTCCACGTGGTGGATAGGCCTGCTGCAAGAGGACCTTTGTTTTCAGTTCTTTCGTTTTCTTATCTGTTCTATCCTTCTCATCTTTGTCTCTATTCTCATAATACTGTGGAGTAGCCAGTATTTGCGCTGAAGAGGAAACAGCCCAGGAACTTTCTGAGTCTTTTAATTTCTTACACAACTCGGGAAGTAGATTCTGCACAAATTTACCAACGAATAACCGTTGGCCACCTTCAGTGCTCATGTCTTGACCACTGTGGTCGATAAACGTTTCTTCAAACCTGGTAAAGAAATCGGACACTGTCTCATCTTTCTTCTGCTTACATGCGGATAATTTATCCCAATTTACGCGCATCGCAGGCATTATAGTTTTCATGTATGTGATAATTCTACCAGGGAGTTCTGCTACCAAAGGGTCAGGCTTTGCGCCACCAACTTGTCTAGCGTCTGCAGCAACGATATTAGCCCATGTACCCCCTAGTTCTGCCGCATGATCCGTATTACGGATGGATCCCCATAAAGGCTGTGGAACAACATTCCCGAATAACATATCTATGTCAGCCAGATTCATAACACACGATTCTGCAGTTTGGGATAACTCCTTATAATATCCTGTAGGGTTTTTACGGGGGTCAGGCAATGTCTGCTTAAGTGCTAACACCTCAGATCGCTTCCATGGGACATGCACCCAAACACGCTGAAAATGTGCTAGGACAGGTGGATTAGCATTTGGATCAGCAGGTCTCCAAACTGGGGGAACCTCACGCATCGGATATTGGCGCGCTTTTACCTTTTTCCCCACAGGGAGTTCCTGTTCGAACAATGATTGCTGACAATCCCCATTTCTGAGGGACAGTAAAGTTGCAACTGCTTTATCTACATTGGGGCCCACAATTATACCTGTTTCAAAATCAAATCGCACTCGACACAATTCCTGTGGGTTTGGGTTTGAACCATTATCCTCCAATTCCTCACAGAGGAATTCACACATTTTGTCAAAGACATACCTCATTTTTGGGGCATCCCATTGGTGAAAAACGTTAACAACTGATTCCACATTATAGAGTGAAGGGAAACCAATCCACCTACGCGCCAAATGATCTAACACCTCTTTCTCGTCAGAACCAGGCAGCTGACTGCGCAATTGCTTACGCTGTAAGCCAGGAGTCGCACTAGATGACCCAAAGAGAGGCGACATTAAACTAGTAACTACATTAGCTAGTCGTTGTCGTGCTGAAGGAGAAGTTGAGGCGAAAACAGGGGGATAGACAGAGGGAAGAAAAACTGATTCAGATACAGGTACCTGGGTAGTGTAAGAAGGAGCGCCAGGGGAAGCCGCTGGCGTGCTAGGCAAAGTCGCAGGAAGCGCGGGGGCAACAGGTAACAAAACTGGCGACTCTTGCACAAGGGGTGACAAAACAGGGTAACATTTATCAATCCCTAGTTTGCGCTGTCTGTGCAATTGCTCATTCATTTTTTCCTCCTCATTATTTTTAAATTGCACAGCCGCTTGCATCATTGACATACCTCTTTCTCTCTTATTCCTTTTCGCTAGCTTAATTTACTTCTGTTTGGCTTCCTTTCGCCATAGGCAGAAAGAATCAAACATCGCCGGCCGGGCTTTCTTTTTAAACAATTTCACTTCCAAATTATCTAAGATATCTGTATCGAAACTACCATTTTGGGGTTATTTTAAAACACCATCCTTTCTGGTGTATCGGATCCATATTTCATTATATGCAATGGGGCCCACGCCATGTTTTACATAAAGCTCATAAGTTGGAGTTCCAATTGGAGGAACCGGACATGAATCCTCCAACTGGAAATCCCTTCCACAACCCAAACAAAACAATCTTCCAAATACACTAGCACCAGGCATCTTCGCTCACTAGTCTAGTTCCAAACTTCAAAGGATTATCGATTACGATAGTCTCGTGAATACACGAGTCCTCTGGCTTTGGCGTTTGCAAACTCCAAATCAAAATAATCCCGAAGGATACCAAATTCAAACTGGGAGACGCTCCACTTATACTTAACTGAATATCGATGATCGATGGCGTCACCAGAAGACTTTCTCGGTTGTTTCGCTCTACCAAAATCATCAAGGGTCCAAAACAGGGCAATTAATCAGGGCAGCAGTCCTTCGTAGCCGTCGGGACGCGGAGAACCTCGCAGAAAAGACTTTCGGACCACGTCGACATGCTGGGGTCGATGAAGTGGCGGCCTTCCTCCAGAATTTCCACACAAAGCTCCTCACGAACCTCTGGCTTGGACCGGTACCGCTGAAATCGTCCCGAGTTGGGCGCCAACTGAAGTACTGGGAATTTTAAGCCCAGCGGTGCAGGGGAACACACCCTATGACTTCGGGTTCTTCCTGTTTCAGACCTACAGAAACACAGAGTCTTCTGGGTGAAGTCAAAGATCAGTTTATTGGCTGCAGACCAATTACAGGTATCCTAGAAGTACAACAGCGTGTATGTTCTCAGGAGACTGCTTAAAGTTACAGAAACGGGCTTCTCCTTAAATACAAAATATCATGCTTCAGGCACACATTCCTTGGTTTACGATATGGCCATATAAAGGTATACATTACAAACGAAAAGGCAGAGTCATGATGACCATCCCACATTCCAGTTAAGCCAGCCCACAATTATTTACCCAGCAAGGCTCAGATCCCACATCAGATATCGATAGGCCCCAATAAACACGAGCATCTCCTGTTTGGAAAACAAGCCATAAAGCAGGAACAGTCAGGTGTGAAAGAGATTAGCTGGAGGCTCGTGTGGGATGAAAAGGCTTTATGGTGTGTCAAGCCCTGATGCTAATCACAGGTGGCCAGGGGACGGGGAGCTCGTGGGACCGGACTGACCTGGGGCAGCGGAGCCAAGCTGCCCAGGTCACAGAGAAGTCAAAGGAAGGCACATGTGCTCTAAAGGCCCGTATTTGCTTCATGATATGTAGCCTATGTGAGGGCAACCATAAGATGGCCACTGCTCTAAGATGGAACCCACGGAGTCAATGTATAATAATGTATACATAGTGCATTCATAGCTAAAACGTTACACAAAGCACTTGTACATACCGCATTGACCATTCGCGGTTCGCTAATACCGGGATAGACAAGGGTAGGGCCCTGCCTCCTACGCGGTCCCAAATTTCAAAGTACGACACTATTTTAGTAAATTGTCCTTTGTTTCAAAACCTATGTGCTCTGATCCACACCTTTAACACTCCCTTGACACAAAGACATCTAAAGCAAAACACTTCATCTTCTCATACTCAGAAATATGTAATGTCACATGGTTCTCATGGAAAGTGCTGTATTGCCCTTTGGGCATAGTTCCAACTGTATGCTACAGCAAAAAAAGTATGCAATGCATTTTTTTGTGCTATGAGAGAAAAAGTTCACTTTTTGAGTGCAAAACATCTTTTGAGCTGGGTAACGCTAGTGAGTTACCAGAGTAAACTTGGGCCAGAGTGTATGAATAAGAATATTACGAGTGGCACTGGCTATTAGACCTTTTTCAATAGAACCACCAAACTTTCAAGTAAGAGCAGACCTCTAGGAGGCCTGGTTGTTCTAATAACTACAAATTAAGGCTGGTGGCTGTTTATTTGGATTCTGAGCTGGCCTGAGTCATGACAGGAAAACTGAACCTCCTGTAACCTGTGGTATCTTGCATCTAAATTGTTAAGCTAAGCTTTGGGTTGTTTATGATATAATGGCGTTCCATTACATCTCTACTGGATGTTTCCATGCTCTCTATTAGGACTTCATTCTTATCTTCTGAGTCCAGAGTATGTTTACCTGCTGGTGCTCCCTTGTAGCAGAATTCTTTCAATGTCCAATAAAACGTCTTTCTGTAGCTCAGATATCCCATCTCATTGCATCCTTAACTGAGCTGTTTCAAGATTTCTATGGACACACAAGGGACGTGGGGTAGTATTTTTTTAGTAACATTTCATTGTACGAGCGCTTTTTGTTCTATTTTAACTATGTTTTGAGAGCCCTTCTGATTGGCAACCCCTGGTACCACTTTAACCGCTTCTGATGTCTTCTGTTGGAGCCATGGGACATGAGTCAGTAAGCTTCCGGGTCCGGCATGCACATTGTTCTTTCTTTCCCTCCTTTACCAACTGCACTGCCGCCAATGTCCTGAACTCTTTCATACCATGAAGCACATAAGAATTGGTGATACATAACAAGTGATTTGTTTAGAGCTCGGTCGTGTAATCACAATTACTCTAATCTCTTCTGTTCCTTAACCTCCTGAAATTTGTTTTTCCTTATAGGTTTCTGAGGCAACCCAATGTTGTCTACTTAATCTGTTATTGTTCTTTCCAGTGGAAGGCAGATTGATGCATGTCTCATATATTATGGCTCTGATTTACTTTTCTATGCTTTGTGCCACACCTGTTCACATGTGAGATTTTACTGAGGATTTGCTGTTGATCTGCGTTACAAATAATTATATGCCTTTTTTTGTCTGGTGTACCTGTGGCTGGTGCAAGTGTGTGTGCAGTCTCAAGTGTGTTTTTGTCTGGTGTTTTTATGTGGCTGGTGCGAGTGTGTGTGCAGGCTCTGGTGTGTTTTTGACTGGTGTTTTCCTGTGACTTGTGCAAGTGTTTCTGCAGGCTCAAGTGTGTTGGTAAACAGCACACGTACACAGACATCCTTACCATCAAATCTATTCCGCAGAAATCCTCTGCACACAACACATTTTAACATCTTATAATAACATGCCACACAATTCAACTACACACACTTCCGCATCACATCATCCCACTTCATGCCACACAATTACAAGCCAATAACACAAACTACATATAATTCCACTCCACTCCAAACCATATAATTACACTCCACACAACACAATTCAACTCCATATAATTTCACTACACATAATTGCACTCCAACCTACACTGCACATATATCCACTCTACAAACAAATCAACTTTGAAATATGTCACATATTTCCACACCATAACATACTACTCCACACCATGCCACATAGTACCACTACAAACCCTGCCACACAATTCCACACAACAAAATTTAATGCCACACAGCTCTGCACCACACAAACATAATTGCACTTCACATACTGCCACTCAGCTCCACATAATTACACTACACATAATTACACTCTACTCAATACAACATAAATACACCTCACATAATTGCACTCAATGCCACATACCACCAATCCACATAAATACACTCCACACCAAAACACATACTTCCAATAAGCATAATTTCGCTCAACGCCACACAATTGAAATCCACATATTTACAACACACCACATAATTCCACAGAAAACCACATAGTTCAAATACGCAACACAATTCCACAACACACCATATACCTCCAAGACACACTACAAATGTACACATCATACCACAATTAATAATTCCAATACAACCCACATCATTCCATGCCAAACCACAAACATCCACTACACTCCAAACCAAAACACATAGGTAAAAGACATTGTCATTTACAACGCCACTTGATCTAACTCTCGCAAATGGGAGCCCTATTGCATTGCAAATGCTTGTTTTCCTTGGAATGCTGGCAACTTCTTCCTTGATCCTTTTGGGGAGAGTAAGGTAGATTCAACCTCAAGTGTATCCCCAAAAACTGAAAAACATGAAAAAAGTCACTTAAGGGCACTAAAGCCCAAATGAACCCATTATTTATTTTGGGCTTACCCATGCTATGGGTCATCAAAAGATTTTTGAGAGGTAGTCTCACCCTCAACTTATTGAGGCATACTTCATCCTTTGATGACCTCTCACACCGGGGTAGGAATAGAACCACCCCAGCAGACTCGACTGAGGGAAGTTAGTCTATCCCTGGAAGTTCTTATGCATCTATGCTCAGGACAAATACACTCCGTCCTGTTTTGTGGGGGCAAGAAAAAGTATAAAATATACCTAGGGGTATACTTAAAATAGTCTTTATTCAGCAAGTACATCTCACATGTTTTAAAAACGTTGGTCATATAGTGAAATACAATGAATCCCTAGACCTATGATCTATAATTACCAAAATGTTTCAACCACTATGCAAGCCTGAGAGGGTCTAGGGTCTTCTTCAGGGTAGTAAAATGTAAGGCAAGGGTTTATAATTCAGACCATGCAAACGGGTAAACAATAAAACTCTACCAGTCAATCAATCAATCAGAGTACTTGTAAAGCGCGCTACTTACCGGTGAGGGTCTCAAGGCGCTGAGGGGAGGGGGGTGCCGCTACTGCTCGAAGAGCCAGGTCTTGAGGAGTCTTCTGAAGGCAAGTAGGTCTTGGGTCTGCCGTAGGTGGGCAGGGAGGGTGTTCCAGGTCTTGGCGGCGAGGTAGGAGAAGGATCTGCCACCAGAGGTCGTTCGTTGGATGCGGGGGACAGCGGCGAGGGCGAGGCTGGCGGAGCGGAGCTGGCGGGTGGGGGTGTAGAAGCTAAGTCTGCTGTTAAGGTAGGCTGGTCCGGCGTTGTGGAGTGCTTTGTGTGCGTGGGTGAGGAGCTTGAAGGTGATCCTCCTGTTGACGGGGAGCCAGTGTAGGTCTCTCAGGTGGGGGGTGATGTGGCTGCGGCGGGGAACGTTGAGGATCAGACGGGCGGAGGTGTTTTGGATGCCTTGTAGTCGACATAGGTGTTTGGGATTACTGCGTAGAGTGCATTGCCGTAGTCCAGTCTGCTGCTGACGAGGGCCTGTGTCACCGTTCTTCTTGTTTCGGTCGGGATCCACTTGTAGATCCTGCGTAGCATGCGGAGGGTCTTGCAGCAGGAGGAGGCGATGGCGTTGTCCTGCTTAGACATGGAGAGGGAGGAGTCGAGAATGAATCCTAGGTTGCGTGCATGGTCGGTGGGTGTCGGTGCTGTTCCCAGTGTGGTCAGCCACCTGGAGTCGTCCCAGGCTGAGGGAGTCCCTCAACAAAACCTACGGAAAAAAAGAAGGTATGGGACAGATTTCAATCAATGAGACTGACTCATCTCCCGCCATATAATTATGGGCCGGAGGGACACATCATATTTAAATCTGAGTGCACCCACCTATCCTAAGACTTACTGTGAATGGAGGCTGATATGCTAAAGTTGGCTTGCATTTTAAAAATTGAATCGTATGCTCAGCTGCAATGATTCGCTGTATAATTGCATCAAGGGTGCAGTACATTATGTGGCTAATAGAGGTCCCGTTACAACTCCACAGGGTCACCTAGTAATGGACTGGGGTAGTGCACCCTTTTCTTGCTTCTGGGATTTTCTTTTATTACTTCTACTACTGCTGGGATATTTTTGGATAAAATAAATCTAACAAACATTATTATTTGCAAAACCAAAAGCTCAGACTTTCACTTCTGTGGGACCTATTGCATTGCAGATGCTTGTTATTAAACTGAGTGGCTGTTTCGGTGACATGTCAGTTAAAGGGACAACATTGTTATAGTAGAACGGCAGGATGGCACACTTCTAAAAATCAACACTTTATGTTTTTTAACGTGGATGCGGCGAGCCACACAGAAAAAAAGGCTTGTTCCCACTGTTGGTAAAGGGAAAGCACGGAATGGGGTGCTTGCAAAATAAACACTTGGTGCTTTCCAACGTGAATACAGAGAGCTGCTCAGAAAAGAAAGGCACGCTACCGCCATTGTTAAAGTGAAAGCGTGGGATGGGGAGCTTCCAAAAATAAACACGTTTATATTTTCCAACATGAATACTGTGAGCCACAAAGAAAGAAAGACATGCGGCAACCATTGTTAACGTGAAAGCACAGCATGGCATGCTGCAAAAAAAATAATAATGATGTTTTAATGCAGCACTCTTACTAAACAGTGCACGCTAAGGAACAGAAACAAATGAAAAACACCACTTTAATTACAGGACCAAGGTGTCGGGGAAGTGCGGTTGGGGAAGTGCGTAGCTGTTGTGCCTGGAACAGCAGCTACGATGATGAAAACATTAACAAAAGAGTGCTGGCAAACTGTAAATTAAACTACAGAGTACTGTCAAATGTAACAGGGGCAGTCCTTATGGGAGGTTGCAAGAGCAGAAAAGGACGGACTAAGGAGGGACTAGTAAAGAAATTAGCTAAAGTAAAAAAAAACATTCCCAAAGACAGTCAAAGGAGCCAATTAAAAACATGGGCAGAACATGGACGTAGCTTAAAGCCCATATTCTAGTATATATAATCTTTATTTGGTTTAAAAGGAAACCATAAAATTACACATATACATTTTGCTAATTTAGGATCAATATTGGATTAATAATTAATTTTAAAAAAGTTTTTAAAGTTTGAGTTTAAAAATACATTTCTATAAGTAAAAAGTTGGTAGTTTGCAACTAATCATTCGGTAAAAACAGTTTAACAGATGTAATGTCAGTACAGATCATAATATTGACAGAAGGAATGACAAATACAGCTAGTCCAATAATCGGCTTCTAATTTTGGCGAATACAGTGCATAATAAATTCATGGAACCAGAAAAGGGGTATTTTTTGTATTTATCAAATCTTTATGCAATCCAGGATAATCCTGTAATGCCAATTAAGTATTGAAGAAATGAATAAAGCACATGTATTAACCTCTGAAGATATTAGAATACAAATACAGCAACATGTGTACCGTGGGAGAATACATCCTAACAAAATAATGCTATAGCTTATAACAAACATAGTTAGAGCAGAAAGATAAATATAGAACCCATCAAAATTCCAAATCCTTTCTGTTATGAGTAAGGTTTACTGCAAATAAATATCTGCTTAAACTGAAAACTGCTTTCTGGGATGTACCTGCTTTTAAAATTCTCAGTGCTTCTAGCTATGTCCTGAAATGCATATTCCGGCATATTGGTTTGATCCACTTTTTCCTAAAGGTTGCATAAGTTGGGCAGAAGAATAATATGTGAGAATCTTTTTCAACTGCATTTTGGGAGCAGAGGGGACAGAAGCCATTTCTGCCATCTTTTTTACTACCCATCCACCTTGATGTGTTATATTTTATCTTCAAAACATCAAAGCGGAACTTCATATATAGAGTTTTGGCCATCAGGGGTTGTATTTCATCTAAATATTCCTCAAAGGCTGGCGAATGTTTAATGGATATGAACTGTGCGGGCAACCTTCCTAGCCTTGGGGAGTGATGTGTACTGTTTGCTACATGCATCCAGTATGTGCTTTTTAAAAATGAATTTGATAGCCATGAAAGAGATTCAGGAGCATCCCAATAGCTGTTTAGACAAAGTTTATAAAACCAGGTTCATATATAACGGACCCAGGGAAGCGCAATGCTTTGGTTGAGTTGCAATACCTTGATTAACCCATATTCTGAATACAACACATCTCGAAGAGACAGCGCAAACGCTGCCTATGTGAGACATAAAATGGAGGGACCAGGAAGCCAAATTAGCCAATAGCAAGCAAGCATTTTTACTGACTAGACAAATCCCAAGTAATAGGATGAGCCAAACCCCACAAAGTACATACAACAGATTATCATGCAGAACAAGCACTGTTGGCTTGACCTAAAAAGGATAAAAGGTCCTTCCCTTCCCCCTTTTAATGTTTGTCTCGTGCGTTCTTACCATATCTGCCGTGTGCAGTGCTGCAGCTGTGAGCAGCTGATGGAAGATCATGTTGGGAAGTTTCTGGAGGGTGTGCACTGAGAACCTTGCCTGACTCTTCCTTATTGCTTGGAGGGTAGACAGGATTGGAAGTTTGGTGTGCCCGGTAGTGGCAATCTGTAGAGGAGCAGTGAGTATGTGGTACAGTCGGCTCACTCTGGCTGGGGCTGTAATTCTGGTTCAGGGAGACAGCATCTGAGGATACTGACATCGGAGAGGAGCAGTGTTACGGTCATCCAGAATAGCAGCCATAACAGTAGTAAGTGCTCTTTTGGGGGTGGAGTCCCACTTTCCTGACATAGGCCAATAATTTAAAAATGTGGAGTCATTTCTCATTGGTCATTGTTTTAGTAAGCAATGTTTCGAAACAAGTATGTTCTCTTCTCAGATTGTCTCTAGAGTTTAGGAACCTTTCCTGTATTGTAAGGCAGTGCTTTCCTCCCTGGTTATTACATTGTGATAATGGCGAGGAAGAGATCATTAAAGAGAAATCATGTTTTTCCTCCTCTGATGAGGATGTTCTAATTCTAGCCAAGAGGGGCAGGGCTGTGGAATCTCCTACATCGAATGATAATTCTCCAGCTCTTCTGTCAGCAGCTGAATGCAGCATTATCCAGAGCCTTAGAAGAGAAATCTGAGGTTAAACCTACACAGACTACTGAAAATTCTGAAACGTTCTCCTCTGTGGATTCGTCAGCTTCTGATTCTGAGCTATCCTCCATGTCCTCAGTAAAATTTGTGAGGAGGGAGGCTATGCCTAACATTTTACAATATATTAGACAGAATTTGTGTTGTTCTCCATTTCCTTCTAAGGAGGCTTGGAGAAGCCTTTTTCCACTGTATGTCAAGTCTCCACTATTTGCAATGCCACTCCAAGAAATGATAATGGATTTTACCACAGGGGAATAGTGAGAACTGGACTGGGCATCAGTTTCATGGCGTTCGCAGAAGCTGTATGCATTGGAGGATGGAGAGAGTTCTCTTCGACACAATATGAAGGTGGATGCCATTCTAGGCACATTGATTGGCAGAACATCTATTACTCCGGAGGACTGTGCCTCTGCGGAAGCTATGGACAAGAAGGTGGAGGAAGCCTTAATGAAAGTTTTTGCAGCAGAAAATTTTGTCCTCGAAGCAGGAATTTATTCCACCTATGCTGCTCAGTCTCTGGTATCAGATTTTGAAAAGCTGCCTATGGCTATTCAATCGGAGTCTGACTATTCATTTTTTATTGGTAAACATGGAACAGGATGTGAAATTCCTTCCGGACATTTCCTCTGATGTTTTAAAAGCTTCAGCTATGGCCACAGGTCCGGGGATTATGTCAAAAAGGAGTCTGTGGATGAGGGACTGGAAAGTGGATCCTGAGGAAAAAGTGCAACTTTTAAAGATTCCATTTGAAGGGAAGATTTTATTTATTAATCAATAAGATACTATGATTACTAAGGCCTTTAAGGATCAAAATCATGCCTTGCCTTATGAAAACAGATCTTTTTTCAAAAGCAATTGGGGCCATTTGTTTTATGACTCTTCCAGGAAAGGCTCTAAGCCTTTTGCAGCCCGCCGGCAGATATTTTAGCCAAAGAAATCTTCATGCAAAACAAAGTTTCAGTAGGGCATATTTAAATGTAACTCCTGACATTTACCGGTCAAAGGACATCCATCCAGTAGGCAGACTTGTTCTTTTCCAAGACGTATGGGAAGGAAATGTGACAGATCAATGGGCATTGCAAATCATCAGGAATGGCTATCTTATAAACTTTGTTAAGGTTCCTCCTGAATAGGGTACCATCCATACTCCCATTACCAAAGAACAAATAAAATTTGCTGCTATGTGGGAAGCGGTTCAAGCTCTTTTGAAGAAGAAAGCAAATCATGCCAGTTTCCCTGGCACAGCAGGATAGAGGTACTTATTCCATTTTATTTCTGGTGCAGGAGGCTTCAGATTCATATAGACCTGTACTAAATCTCAAAAGAGTGAATGTTTGGATCAATACACTGCACCTCAAGATGGTGATGCTTCAGTCCATAATCCTAATGGTGTGCTTCCAGGACTGCAGGATGTCCAAAGATTTCCAGGTTGTCTACCTACATGTGCCAATAGTGGATGATCATCAAAGTATCTTCATTTAGCCATGGACAGTCACCATTTTCATTTCAGTATATTACGATTCAGCCTGAAGATTGCCCCATGAGTGTTCACCAAGATTCTGACTCCTTTAGTGCCATTAATTCATCATCAGGGTATTTTCCTCTATCCTCATCTAGACAATTGGGTGATCCATGGCCTTTCCAAAGAGTTGGTGGTTCAACACACAGAGATAGCTCTTTTCATTTTGAAAAACCATGGGTTTCCAATCAATTGGGAGAAATCCAATTTTCCTCCAGTGCAAAATTAGCGTTTTATTGGTGCAAGGTTTCTCACTGACATGGGCATTGTCACCTTGCCTGAGGAAAGGGTAACAAACATTCAGGCACACATCCTCTCCCTGCTTGCACAGTCTGCTCCAAGAGCCTCAACTTGGTTTCAAGTACAGGAAGATTTGGTTGTGCCTTGTGCCTGGTTATTTGGGTCAGGTTTCATCTTCACAGATTTGTCAGCCAAATGCTAGCTCATTAGACTCCCCAGTCTTAGCCTCTGTCTGTTTCGATTCCTCTGTCTTCGCAAGTTCAGAAGGCCTTGAGTTGGTGGTTACAAAAGGACAACATCTTGAAAGGGATCCTCTAGGTCCTCCAGCCCCAAGGATTGTGATAACCAATGCCAGCCTGTCAAGTTGAGGGTCATGGCTGGAAGCTCACCAGATCAAGGGTTTCTGGTCACTCTCTCCTGGAGCAAAAGATAATCCAAATGGAGGTCATTGAAGGCAGTTTGTCAAGTTCTGGGGTCCTTTTCTCATCTATTGAAGGGAACAGTGGTTCTGGTCGGAACTGACAACATGGCAGAAAAAGTCTACGTCAATCAGCAGAGGGGTACTAGGTCTTATTCCCTCGCGAGGATGGAAGACAAGCTATTCCGTTGGGTGGAACCCAGACTGATATATGTTTTCAGCAATCCATATTCAAGGAATATCCAACACCTTGGTGGACAATCTGAGCAGAGGGATTCCATCTTTAGTGACGTTTTGTCTCCAGCAGAGAGTGTTTAAGGAACTGACTCTCATATGGGATCATCTAGTATTAGACCTTTTTGCTTCTTTTCTCAACGCAAAGATGAAGAACCTTGGTTTTAGGATCAAGGAGAAACATGCCTGGACCATGGATGCTCTTTCATGCACATGGCCCAAAGGCCTTCTTAATGCATTTCCTCGCTTTCCCCTGATTTCCAGCTTCTTTGTTAGAATGAGGAGGTAGAAAGCTTCAGTGATAATGATAGCTCCAGTATGGCCCGCTCTTCCTAGTTTCCTCTCCTAGTAGTGATTAAGCAGTCAGAGGAATGGAGACTCCCCCTGAATCCTCTCCTCCCAGTTTTCTGATTTTACAGCAAGATTTTCAGTCCAAACTGAATCTAGCAGTATGAAGGTTGAAAGGCTAGGTCTACTAAACAAGGGAGTTCCATTAGAAATTGCATGTATCCTTTGGGAGTCCAGACAGGCTTCGACTAATAAGTCCTATTCAATACATCTCTCTTACTCTTAAATCTTTTTTTTTAGTGGCTATCACTTCAGCTAGAAGTTTGGGACAGTTACGTGCTTTATGTTTCAAACATCCTTTTTGCAGAGTTTTTCAAGACAGAATAATTTGACGTATTCTTTTGTTCCCAAAATTAATTGCAGTTTTCATAGGGAACAGGAGATTATTTTGCCATTTTTTATATTCCCCTACATCAGTGGAGGAGATTAGACTGCATCATCTTGCTGTCCAGAGAGCTCTTTAGATTTATTAGGATCAAGTTCTTCTTTACCGCTCTCAAATTCATTATTTGTGAATATTGAGTCAGGTGAAAAAGCAGTCAAGCCTTCCACTTTGAGTGGGTGAGTTAGAACCTTGATTGTCAGTTGTCAGTTTGTCAGCTTGTCAGTTGGTAGGTCAGGTTTCTCCTTTAGGGCTTCAAGGCAGGTCAACGAGAAGCATGTCTACCTCTCAGGCCGAGCTTCAGCGGGCATCCAAAGCCAAAATATGCAGAGCAGCTACTTGAGTTTCTCCACTAACTTTTTATTTTCATTATAGGATTGTGCAAGAGATGGAGCTCAGTGAAGTTTTTGGTTCTAGAGATATATCCAATATGAGGTAATAGTGATATTTTCTCTCATATCTGATATGATAAATACAATTTGATTTCTTGATAGCAACTTAAGTTATCCTGATTTAGTTCTGTATACCTCAGTTGTAATGAGGGCAAACGAGGGTGACAGATGATGAGGTAATGTTCCTATTATTTACTGGTAATTTCATTACTCTGAGACCTGTTCCCTTGCATCCAATCATTACATCCCTTCCCACATTCCCTGTAGTTTCAGGCCAACCAAAGTTGAAGAAACTATGGTGTAGAAAGTACCCGATCTAGTATATTCCAAAAGTATTTATTTCTTATGCAGCACAGAATGGTCTCAAAGTAGGGGCATTCACAATGTCTTCTTTGATAGAAGTAAAGGCTTCTTGTTACTCTTTTCCCCACTCAAACATTGTCTATTGCCTTAAAAGTTTTCTTAATGGCTTCATTTTGGTGGCAAAATTAGTTAAAAATTTGCCATAATATTCACACATGCCCCCAAAAGACAACAATTGCTCCTTATTAGTTGGGGCGGGGGCATTTATGATGCCATCTACATTAGATTTTCTTAGTAGTACTCCATCTTCTGTAAGAGTGTAGCCCAAATACTCTTCACTGTTTTTAAACATCTTGCATTCATGTGCCTTAAGGGTGAGACCATTTTTGTTATCTTTCACATGCCTCTGACAGATGTTTCATATGTTCATCCTCATTTGTAGAAAACATCAGTATATTGTCCTGAAAACATTTGGCGAAATTACCTACGTCTTTAAAGATATCGAAGATGACTCTCTGGAAAACCGAGGCTGCCGAGGCCAGCCCAAATGGCATCCTAGTTTACTGGTATAAACCTTGTGGAGTAATGAAAGCAGTTAACATTTTGGACACTTCTGTAAGTGGTTTCTGGTGGTATGTCGACCTTAGATCTAGGGTAGAAAACACTTTGGCACCCTCTAACATGGACACCACCTCATTTATATTTGGGAGAGGGTGAAAGTCAACAACAATTCCTGCATTAAGTGCTCTCAAATCGACACATACTGTCAATTGTTGGTCCGGTTTGCGAACCAAAACAATGGCTGAAACCCACTCAGAAGAATCAATAGGTTTAATGATGCCTTCTGATACTAGTTCACCAAGCATGTTCTTTAACTCCTCTCTAACATTAATTGATACATTTCTAAGGGGGAACAACCTTTACAACGCAACTTTTACAACGCACTACCTTTACAACGCATAATCCATTACAACGCATGACATTACAACGCATGACACTACAACGCATTTTTAAAAACTACCTTTACAACGCATTCCATTACAACGCATACTACCATTACAACGCATACCATTACAACGCATAATATTACACTACACTATCCAACACTTACCCTACTGTTGCACCCCCTGGAGTTAGAATAGTAATTTTTACCCCTATACTATCCAACACTTACCCTACTGTTGCACCCCCTGGAGTTAGAATAGTAATTTTTACCCCTATACTATCCAACACTTACCCTACTGTTGCACCCCCTGGAGTTAGAATAGTAATTTTTACCCCTATACTATCCAACACTTACCCTACTGTTGCACCCCCTGGAGTTAGAATAGTAATTTTTACCCCTATACTATCCAACACTTATTCTACTGTTGCACCCCCTGGAGTTAGAATAGTAATTTGTACCCCTATACTATCCAACACTTACCCTACTGTTGCACCCTCTGGAGTTAGAATAGTAATTTTTACCCCTATACTATCCAACACTTACCCTACTGTTGCACCCCCTGGAGTTAGAATAGTAATTTTTACCCCTATACTATCCAACACTTACCCTACTGATGCACCCCCTGGAGTTAGAATAGTAATTTTTACCCCTATACTATCCAACACTTACCCCACTGTTGCACCCCCTGGAGTTAGAATAGTAATTTTTACCCCTATACTATCCAACACTTACCCTACTGTTGCACCCCCTGGAGTTAGAATAGTAATTTTTACCCCTATACTATCCAACATTTACCCTACTGTTGCACCCCCTGGAGTTAGAAAAGTAACTTTTACCCCTATACTATCTAATACTTACCTTAAATGCAATTTAATATTATGCGTTGTAATGGTATGCGTTGTAAAGGTAGTATGCGTTGTAATGGAAATGCGTTGTAAAGGTAGTTTTTAAAAATGCGTTGTTGTGTCATGCGTTGTAATGTCATGCGTTGTAATGGATTATGCGTTGTAAAAAATGCGTTGTAAGTGCATGCGTTGTAAAAGTGTGCGTTGTAACGTCATACATCCATTTCTAAGTTTTTGTTTGACTGGCATGATATTACTTCTAAGTTTAATGTGGTGTATCTTCCGTAATTTTAACATTAGCAATCCTCTCAACCACAGTAACTACAAAACCTATGTTCTCAAAGGAAGGAACACACTAACACTTATGTCTCTCCCTATCCCTTTCAAATGGACAGGAAACTTTTCCACAAACTTGAGGAACAAATTTCTTTTGATCTCTACACACATTCCAAAAATGACCTAATCTTCCACACTTTCTACATTCCCTGTTTAGTGCTGGACATCCTCCAAAAGATGCCATGTGTGTTTTTCTGCCACACCTGTAACAAACAAAATTTCTGTCATTTCTATCAAACATTTTTTAATTACTATAACTCCTATTATGAGGTGTATTAAAATTAGAGTTTGTTGTATCATTCTTTTGATCATCAGGACATTTGACAGCACACACTTCTTCACTTTTGTCTGACTTGTTGTTCACATTTCTAATGTGCATCCATTTATCAGATTGTTCAAAAGCCTTAGCAGTGGAAATGGCTTCTGAAAGTTGGGGATCACCCACAACTGTTCCTGTGTTTTTTTACACTTCACATGGACGATAATTTGGTCTCTTATCATTTCGTCACACATGTTCCCAAAGTTACATTTCATGCTTAACGTGCGCAAAGATGATAAAAAATCATCAAATGATTCATGTTCTTCTTGTGCCCTAGAATAGAACGTAAATCTATTTAGGGCTATATTCGTAGTGGGTTTGTATCTTTTCTCCATGCTGAGTAAAGCCTCAGTATAGACATTAGTTGCTTCTCCTCCATCAGCAATAGCAATTTGGGGTAATGCTCTGAAAATCACTTGTCGTTCTGACCCTAGGCAATGTAGAAATATACTTTTTTTCCTCTCTGCGCCCATCCGTTCCCCATCAATTCATGTATTTAATGAACTCCTCTTTCCATCTTGACCTTGTTATAGGAGGGTCACCTTTTGTTTGTAAAAACTTGGCAGGTGGATCAAATTGCATTTTCTTTTAACAGAAATGTAGTATGTAATGTATTGTATATTCATTAAACGTGCTAACGTTATCCTTTTGTAGCCAGCAGTGTCAATTATAGAATATTCTCGGTCTGTTTTATTTCCTTGTAAATATGAACCAAACATTTTTCCACTAAACATTTGAAATAAGAAAGCACTTACTTGTGATAACAAGCACGATATAAACGTGTGCTTAATTTTTTTTTGTTTTTAGTAAAATCGCTTCAATTCTGATGACCTTCATTAAAGGGAACTTGCGTATTGGTTTCTATGAGCGTTGTTAAGGAGACTCCAAAATGGCTCCTACGTTGTGTGTAGTACATCTTGTCATCACACGTTTACATTGTGTGACGTACGTAAACACGTTTCTGAAGAATCGAAGGTTAGTAAAGGATTCCACTGAACCTTCGTGCTGGAAGGCGCAGCGCATTCACCCTCACTAATTATTTTTAAATTATGCGTTCGCTCTGAAATTTGCACGTGAAGCTGTGAACGCTTACCGTTGAGTTGACAATCTGACTTTTTTTTTTAAATATTACCGTACAGGTTCTGCTGGGCTCACGCTGATCAGGTATTCTTCTTTATGCTCCTGGAATTTTCCTTTTCTTCTCAGGATATAGATCGCAAGTTTATCCAAGTTTTAAGTGAGGGTCCAGGAACACGACGATTCTGTGCTGCAGCTCCTTGCTGAGTGTAGTGTTCCTCAGCTCGTCCCCAATTTGTAGAAAGTACTCGATCCAGTATATTCCAAAAGTATTTATTTCTTATGCAGCACAGCAACATAGAGCGGTCTGGCCATCATCAAGGCTCAGTGCAACTGACCTTTCAGCTACCAGAAGCTCTGTCATAGGATTCCATATGGAATCAGAATGTAGAACATAAAATAACATGGCATGCATTAGAATATGAAAAGAATAGCATATTACACATTGCTTGGAACTAAACAGGAGAAAGGGAGGAAGCTTTCATTCTTTCTTAGAATGTGACATGGTAATTGATGTCTGTTGAGCCAGATCAGCCTAGTTTGTAATGATTGGAAGTGAGGGATCAGGACTCAGAGCAATGTAATTACCTGTAAGTAATAGCAGCATTTTGCAGCTCTTGCAGGAGCAGTGGGTGATGCAAGCTGCAGTAGCATTCTAAGAGATTTCTTGGGTCATGGAATGTTTAGATTTACTTTCTTCTTCATTGAAGATTGAGTGAAGATAATCTGTGCTGGGCTTGTTAATTATCAATCATTTCTTTATTTTACATTAGGAAATGCTGAGAAGCACTGCATGCCATACACATTTATCTCAGAGTGCTGGGATACAGGGGAAAGGAAAGACAGTTTTCATGTGTCAGTTTCAAAGATTTTCCTTGGATCACTGAAAATCAGTGATGAACTGTGGTCTACACAGTGATCAGAATGGCAAAAGAGACCACAATACCAATATTCATGTCCTCAGATATTTAGAAAGGACTGAATTTGAAAAACTGCCTCTACACAGTTATCTGCTTTACAAAGTTGCAGTGTCTTGTCATAATATATAATGGAACCCTTTTGGCTCCTAATGTAGAACTGTAACGTAGGTGTAAGAGGGCAATGCCATGAAACCTTGTTTTAGAATGTTGGGTTCCCAGTTCTATGCAGCAGAATAAAGATGCTTCATGTGTGGCATGGTCATTGGATGGTACTGAGGCTGGAAAGAGGCTACAAGGGGTGACAAGATAGAAGATAAGTAATCTGACAAATGATTGTGCTCTCTCCCAGACAGTTTGCTGTGGTCCAAGCAAACTGCTCATGTGTGCCACATGTGCCACTATTGAAGAACGGAATCAATGCTTCATGCATGTGGATTCTAAGTGCAACTCTAGCCGTAATAAAGCAAATAAAGACAATGAAAGTGTTGCAAAGAATTTACACGTTGATGGTCGAGAACCTGTTGGTCAAGCCATACAGAAAGGTACTGCACTGCCACACAAGAGAAAGCTGTACATTATATGGAACAATACTGTAAAAGCTGGTAATGTACTGATACAGGAAGAAGTGCAGGCTAACAGATTAAGTAAGAAAGAAGTATATTGTCATTGTCCTTACCAGAGCCTCGATAATCAGAGCTCTCTGACCTCAGTACTTGGCAAGGATACCCAAGAAAAAACATGAGGTTTGTGCTTAATGAGATGTCCGATGCCTGCAATGGTCCACCACAAAAGCTGCTAGGTGATGGCTCAGAACAACTCCAGAGTTCTCCAGGAAGAGAAGGTCTCCGATGGAGATCGGGAAGAAAGTAATTTCTTCCCCAGTTGTCCATGATAACCCTGAGACCTAATAAAAAAAAATGACTCAGGTTTAAATATACAGCATAAAGGAGCTGAAAGAGCTCCACCCTCTAGGTCAGCCACTCCCATAATTAGTTACCATGCTGCTGCCTTGTTAAAAACACTACCACCTTTCGATACTGCCAAAAAGCAAAATATTGGCGATAGATGGTCTGTTCAGATAGAGACATTTGATGATTTCATTGATATACTCAAAAAGACTTATAACAAAAAGAATATCAAGCATCTAAAAATTCTTGCTGGTAATGGTGTGAAAGATGTCATAGAGAAAATGCTGTGAACTGACGAGGAAACTACACATAGTCAGATTAAAGAAAAGCTGAATCTAAAGTTTAATCCGGTACCCAGAGTTGATTATAAACAATATATTTTCAGTCAAGAACGCCAAAAAGTAGGTAAAACCAATGATGAATTTGTGAAGAGACTTGATATGCACATCAAACACTGAGTTCAATTAATTTAATGATGAGGAAGCTATGCGACTTAGAGTTATTGATAGATGCTTGTAAGATTTATTTAGACGACAGATGCTGAAAGAGACTCAGTATGAAGCGAGTATTGATGGCTGCAAGAGCTAAGGAGAAGTGCTGAAAGACAAGCCACTGACACAGAGGACAAAGGTTACCAAAGTGAATCAGTCACAGGCATACAAATTAAGCCATAGCAAAAGACTGCAAACAATGTACTGAAAACCATGTAAAAAGAAGTTATGTTTTCATAGTGAATTTTCCTTTCTTCACAAAAGTAGATGTCACGCCATTGGACAGATATGTAAGGGCTGTGAGGAAGAGAACCATTTTCTGATGGTTTGTAAAGCAAAGGAAAAATCAAGTGCATCTTGGTGTGAAGACAAAATGGCCACCAGAACATTTTAGAGGCAAAGTTCGATGCACCCCCACAAGGCCAAGTTGTGACATTAATTTAGGCAAATTGACAATGAGTGAAGTTGATTGTCATCTAAGTCATCATCAAACAGTGTGTCCTCCTCAGTGTCCAGTCAAAGTGAGGAAGAGGGTTAAGCCATGTCTATGCTTACCTCAGAGAAACGTGCGTATGTCGGACTGGCTACATGCGTGGGAAATTGTCAGTCAAAGAGACATGCCAAAGCACCAAAGTCATAGAAACATCACCTGAAAATTACATTAAAAATAAATGACTGCTCGATTCCTTTCATCATTGATAGTGGTACATCAGTAAACATAATGCCTGCAGAAAAATACGATGAATTCTGTTTATTACCTCGGCTTACTCCATCAAAAACCAAAGTGTTTGCTTCGGCTGATGTTGAAGCCCATAAAAAGTCAAGGTTCATTTGTAGTGACCTTGAAACACAAGCACCAATCCATGCACTTCAAAGTACAGCAGCAAGTGCCTGTCTGCTCAGTTTCAGAACCGCTGGTGATATGGAACTGATTTGTGTGAATTACAATCTGAATGCTCACCACAAAATAGTAAGTCAATTTCCTTCATTGTTTCATGGTTTGGAAAAGCTAAAAACGATGAAAGTAAAATTACACATTAATGACCATCCTGTTGCTCAGAGACATAGACAAGTTTCTTTTCATTTACAAGAAGCCGTTGAAAAATAACTTGAATCATTATTTAAGCATGACCTCATTGACCGTTCAAATGGTCCGACCCCAAGTGTTTCTCTCATTGTGGTAGTACCCAAAAAGGAACACTGAAAGAGCTGCACACATGTGTGTTGATATGCACCAATCAAACAAGACAATTGATTGAGAGTGCCATCAGGTCCACCTATTGCTGACATGATAATGCAATAAATGATGCAAAGTTTTTCCCTTACCTTCAATGAAATAAAGACCATCATCAGTTGGACCTCAAAGAAGATTGCAGGCATATTACAACCTTCTCTGCACATGTCGGTCAGTTTCGATATAAAACACTGGACTTCATTTGATGGTAATTTTGGATGAGAACTCTTGATTTCCATTAATAGAGGATCTCTCATCCACAACTCATAGGCGAGTTATAGAGAGACTTGACGGCATTTTTGTAACATGGGGCATTACAGCCATTTTGAAGTCTGATAATGGCCACTGTACAACTGTAAAGAATTCAAGGATTTTCTGGAGTATTTGAACGTAAAGCATCAGAAGCGTATACCTTTATGATTGCGGGCCAATGGACTTGTTGAGAATTTATGAGTATGCTGAAGGAAGCAGGACATTGTGCAACTCTTGAGAGGTTCAATTTGCAAACTGTATTGCATTCCACTCTTCGAGCCTATCGTTCAACACCGCACTCCATCACGGGCAAAAGTCCGCTGACTGATGTTCGGGAGAACAATGAGAACCAAGGACCATCAAAAGAGAAGGAGGTGATAATACAGCTCAAATTAAGGACCTGGATAAGAAATAAAAGATGAAAGCCTATGCTGAAAAGAGGCGACATGCAAAGAACAATGAGTTTAAGACAGGAATTCTAGTGATCACTCACCAACTGCGAAGGTGAAAATCTGATGTTCCATATAATACTGCACCTTTCTACGTTGTGTCCACCAAGGGACAGCTGGTGCCTGCCCTCCACCCTGGGAAGTCTGTTACGAGAGACACTTCTCACTTTTGGAATTTGATTCATCAGTCTTCTAATCCAGATGGGGAAGAAAGACTCAACCTGCTAACCCAGCAACTGCTTTTACTTCTTCACTGTCTTCGTAGCTCTCTGACAGTGAAGATGACAGCTCTCAGCTTCCAGGAACCAGGTCAGGCTGAGTAATTGTAGCACCAAGAAGGTCGATTGAAGAAATGTGATTGATTTGTAAAACAAATGTCATTACTTATTTAACAGAGAGGGAGATCTAGTGTCTTTCAATATTATATAACTGAACCCTTTTGGCTCCTAATGGACTCCATAGAGCTGTGATGTAGGTGTCAAAGCACAATGCCATGAAAGCTTGTTTTAGAATCTTGTGTTCATAGTTACACACAGCAGAATGAAGACGTATAATACGAACCTCCGAAGGGTGGGGTGTGGTCATTAGAGGGTAGCCAGGCTGGAAAGATGCTCCAAAAGTGTCTTTCTTTTGCAACCCATTAGTTAACAAAGATAAATAAATATATTGGGCATCATGGCTCCTAATGTCCATTTCATAGAATGTCACCTTGCAATTGTGTGATAGATGAAAGATCTTACTTATGAAGACAGATCATAGTAGCTGACTTCATTCATATCTATCTAGGCAAAGTGAAATACATGAGTTGTTCATTTTTCCTGAACATTTTTTGAGTCTCAAGAAAAAAGAGTAGAGTTTCCGAGACTGAACCATACACACGCAGGGTTCTTCTCTAGAATCATTTCAACTTGTGGATGTACTCAGAGCACATTCATAGAACAATCTCAAGGTTGTGAAAGGCTTAGAAAGAGTGGACGACTTTAGTGAGGTAGCAAGATGCATGACCACGGTGAGATGTGATGACAGTGCAAGTGTGTTGAATTGTGACCTGTACCTTACCAGAAGCCAGTGTAGGGTCTTGATGACAGACCTAGCATTATTGTGCCTCCTGAACATAAGGTTGGGCACCATCATTTTAGACCATTTGAAATGTGTCAGAGAGGATCTCAGAAAGAATCAGATTAGGGAGGTCAGTGTACAGGCTGTTGTGATAATTCAGGCTGCATGGCGCAGCTTCTAGAATGAAATATCTTGAAAATAACTTGAGAGGGAGAATTAAGAGGATAGCTATGCTTTTTTGGTGAAGGAATGTGTTCCCTGTGATAGAATTCACTTGATGACAAAATTAGAGATTATTATCAAACAAGAAACCTTAATATCAATCTTTGGAAGTAGGTGTAGGGGAAGACTATTAAGTTTGACGAGGCTATAAAATGAGTTCAAAGGGAGACCTCTTTTTCTGATGTTTAGACAGAATGATATCTGTTAAATCCACACCTGAGTTTGCTTCATGGTCTATCACATGTATGTTCCAAATTGATGTAGATTTACAGACCATATTCAAGCATCTAATATCCAATGTGAAAACAGTCTAGAATGTTCGATATGAGAATTCTATAGACATTTCATAAGCTTAGTAAGAGGGTGGCAACGTGGAGGGCTCTGAATTAATAGAGGACACTATGGTGTAGAAAGAGCTAAATTTGACTTGGAGAGAAAGATTGTTCAATAAAGCTTGGAAACAAGTAAGGTTTGTGTCACCTATTCCATCATATTCAGCAAGGATATCAAACAAAATTCTGTGGGTGACCAGTTGTGGCAAATAATGCAGACAGGCCCAGGTGCATTAAAACAGAAATGTTGGACACTAAACATGTCAATTGTGTGGTTTCCACACAACAGAGACAGCAGATATAGATTGAAAGACATTCCTAGTGGATTTTTCCTCACAACAAATGAATAATTTATTGGCCCCTTCTATCCCCACTGCTGTCTTCTATTCAATAGTAATGCATAGTAGGACGGAGGAGAATCTGTAACTGAAGATGATCACAAGATCAGTAGCTGTACTTTTGTAGAGAGGCATATTTATAACTTGTTTCAGTTTTTTGGGACTTTGCCAAGGAGCACTTAAAAATAGGGGTTTCCTCCTATGAATAGGCCAGTCACCTTATGGAGCTGTTTTTCTAAATTGAGATTTATTGTTCTTGAGCATTAATCACTCTTTCCATCTAATGTTGCATTATATACCCGGGAGATTAGAATTTGTGATCAAGTAGCTCTACTTGATCAGGGCTGTATTATGCATTTTAATTGATGTACCTTAGCAGTTGCTTTCTGAAAGTTTAGTGAGGTAGAGGTGTCAGACCCCATTCATGTGGCCACAGGGCAGACAAGCACTACTGGGCTCCAACAGTGGCAATATATGTTGTTTGCTACTAGTGTCATGGGGCCAGTCCTATTAAGGCACCAAACTGGGCCAAGTACAATCCTTTGAACGCATGATTCTGAGGGTAGGAACACTTCCACATTTCCACCACAGACCTCAAGACAGATCATGTTTGTATTGTTCGTCAAGAGAGTGATGTACTTTCCTTTTGCCAGGATGTATTTCCTACCACAATAATCAGTTCTACTTACAACTCCATTACAGCTTTGCAGGCAAATTAACTTAGAATTTTCCATGAATAGTCTTCAATTGTTATCATGCTACAAAAGGCATAGAACTATAGCTTCAAAGGCAGCATTGTTACAAGTTAAACATTAACCTGGTCCAATGGGGTAGGTGTTCTCTGGTATTCGTGACCCAATGAAAACCTTATGACACTGGCTTAGGACACTCAGATGCTGATAGTGTTACAACACACTGAGCAGGTGGTGACCATCTTCTTGGCAATCAGGACAGTACAGTGTATTTGTTGACTGCCAGATCTTAAGGGGTCTTCTTCATATGAAGCTCAAATGTATGACCAATGCTGCTTTAATTTGTGATTTGTTAATAAAGTTACAATGCTTATCCCTGCTATCTACACATGCATATTGCACTTTTTGGGGATGTTTACTTGCAGTTGTGGGTCCTATGGACATTACTGTCCTTATTGCTTGTATTGTGTAGGCTAATATGATTAATAAGAGTTTGCTTTAATGTAATTTTATGTATTTATGGATTTTATTGTCTACTATTGTATGACAGAAAGCAGGCACAATAACCAATACACTTGAAATTTTATGTTAATGATGTTTCAATGCTTATCCCTGCTAACTCAACCTGCACAAGTGACTGTTTCCTATCCAGAATAAAATAAAGTTTAAAGTGATAGAAAAGTTAGCCCTTAGTATAATATAAAAGCTGTTGGACCTGGCCCTTTTAACAGGATTTCCCCAAGATTTCTGCCTTCAGTTGACAAGCCCATTTATTTTGGTGTTAGGGCTCTGTGCAGTTTCCCACTGACAACCAGTGGTAAAGGGTTGGTGTCCTACCCTTAAAACATGGTTCAATTGGCATCTACCTGATTGGTACATTAAATTACTTGCACGTCCCTAGTAAATATTACCACATGTACCTAGGGCATATAAACTATGGGGCAGATTTATGTTAGTCTTGCGCCACTTTTACGCCGCCGTTGCGTCACTTTTGTGACGCAGCGGTGGCGTAAACCCTGCGCCACGTTGCGCCCTATTTACATCGTGACGCATCTATGGAGATGCGTCACGGTGTAAAGCCCTGCGCCATATGCAGGGTGGGCGTTCCATCGGAAAAAGCCTCGGAAAAGTGACGCAGTGAAATCTACAAGATTTCACTCAGTCACTTTTCCGACGCTGCTGCGTCAAAACCTTGCGCCTGCTTGAAGCACAGGATCAGACTGATTTACATATGGCCATGTCTGAACTGGGGTGGCAGTGTGGCTAAAGAACGGTGATGGATTAAACCCAGATCTGTTGACTGGGTGTGAGTGTTTGATTGGTTCTGATGCTCCGTCCATCACCACCCCCTTTTGTACCGCTTTGTTCGCCATAAGTTGGCAGGGTATGCTCAGACGTGAGTCCCTTGCTCACTTTGCCACTGGATTCAAGCAAGCCTGGCTGAAGACGGCTGAAATGCCAGAAACCGGTCCTAGGAAGCTTGTTTCCGGTCCAGGGAAGGCATGGCTTGGCAGTTCGGGCTGGACTGTTCCCATGAGGCACAGGGTCAGACTGATTTGCATATGGCCATGTCTGAACTGGGGTGGCAGTGTGGGCTAAAGAACGGTGATGGATTAAACCCAGATCTGTTGACTGGGTGTGAGTGTTTGATTGGTTCTGATGCTCCGTCCATCACCACCCCCTTTTGTACCGCTTTGAAGCAGGCGTAAGGCATGACGCAGCATGTTAGGTATGGGCAGCCCCTAAACATTGCTGGAGTTGCGTCGTGCTTGCGACAAGACTCCAGCAATGCGCCGCCCTTACGCCATCAGATGCGTCACGCATCTGTTTATCCTTGCGCCACGATGCGCTGCATTGTAAATACGGCGCATCTGTGGTGGCGCAAGGGTAAACTTGTGTGACGCATCTTTCCTGGCGCATCCCTGCTGATTTGCAGGGATGTGCCAGGAAACATAAATCTGCCCCTATGTTCTTCTCTGCAGCAGCAAAACCTCTTCCCTGGTACATTCCAGCGACAGTATACGGTCTCGTTGAGCCATCTTTGGCTACACCTGTAACCTCATTCCACTTGGTAATCCAAGCTTCAAACAATCTTCTAAGGCTGAAGGTAAAAATCTTCACTGGGCTCGATTACTACCAGCTCAGAGCTTTTCCTTCCCTCACTGGCGGCATCCCCAATACCTCATCCGACGACTAATTCTCAGATACAGCCTGACGCCTTTCCTCGCTTATAATACTCAAATGGAGACACTGTTCCTAAAAAGAAAAAGGAAAACGAGAAAAGCTCGAGAAGAAATAGGAGAGAATAAAGTCCTAGGCTAGTATTAGGCCCAAAGATAGATCGAGGGGGAGGCACAACTTAGTTTCTCTTGTTGCCCTCACACACCCCGAAGGATGTAATGCATCATCATTGGGCGTTTTGCTCCTCGTCGGGCCGACGCTGCAATGCCCTACGGGTCCCCCGAAGGGTCACTTTAGCGGAGATCTTTTAGAGAAAACGCCGTTGGGTGCATGCGGGTGTGTGGTTTGGGTCCTAATAAAAAGACACGTGGTGATGTGGGTGTGTCGGTGACGTGATAAATTAAAAATGTCTAAGGGTTGCTAATAGAATAAGATTTAATATAAGTAGCACCCGTGACATACTAAAAAACCCGTAGGTTAGGTGTTACCTTACTGGAAATAACGTACCATCAGGTGACTAATATGTGGTCGACATGTTTCGCGCCCCACTGGTCCAAAATGGATCCTTGGCGCTTCCTCAGGACCAAAATAAAGGTAGTGAATAGTGAGTATTGACTGAGGGATACTACCCACAGTCAGTATCCGGGCGTACAGGTCAAGATAGCCCTGCTCTATGTATGAGAGTAAAGTCGCTCCAGGATAAAAGCCTAGGTAAACATAAAAGAAAAAGAAAGGAGAACATCCTACATGTTAACGTATGTTCACCTGTCCAAAGAATTCCAAAAAGAGTACATAATTAAAAGAGAAACAGGGATATCACCTCCACTCACGGGTGGTGGCGTTATGGGGTCTCAACGATAAACCACCGGGCGCCTAGACCAGGGTGAGCAGCCTGGAATAAAGACCTCCCGTCACCGATCGGAGTCACCCATTAATCCAGACACTAGCCGTGGAAGAGATCGTGGCAGATGTATAGGTCATCATACGGTGTACAGTATGTAAGCCCATTGCGTTTGGGTCAGTACAACAGAAAAACAGAACACCACACCACTCACCTAAAAATGGGGAGAATAATGCTCCATAGATTAGGGGACGAGCGTACACACCTTCAAGTGCTATGAAAAAAGAATAAATAACAGGCAACTACTAGTGAAACCTAGCTGGTAATGAGGCAAAACCAGGTCTGAGATATCGTATAATGTACAACCAATCTCCTCGGCACCTCTTCATTCATTTACTTACAGTTTAGCTCCGGCGTGGCCTCTTAACCACCTACCCCAGTCGTCCTCCTATCTGGAAAGGAACCGAGGACTTCTCCAGGTCTCATTTGTAGTCCCGGCGTGGGCTAATCGGGGCGATTCCCGTATCCGGTCATCTATGAGGAACAGGTGTGTATGCAGCGTTGTGTGAGATGGTGCGCATGTGCGGGAGACAGACAGGCGGTCTCCGCGCTTGCGTGTATTGGATGCTGGCTACGGCTAGCGTTCTAATGATGTCATCGTAGTGTGCATGCGCAGTCGTTTGTTCTTTCATTTACTACGGAAAGTTACGTGGTCAGTGTAACTAAAATGTAGGATGCTGATGAATAACTATTCACCCATGATAAATGAGGCACTCGATTTCATCTACATAATTCCAATATATCCCCGTGTATAAAAACCAGGATGACTATATGTTTGGAATTAACGTGGTTAGTGCCTGTATGTGTTCGGTCAGTAGCAGACTCATATCAATACACGTGGTTAATACTGGGCGAATCTAGGGGGCAACGGGGAGAGGGGGTGGAAAAAAAAACATACCCAAACGCCCAACACCTAGTGTTTTCAAAAGTAACTGAATGCCCGATTGATCAAAAACGCTAAATAAAGCGGGGGAGTTATGTATGTTTAGTGCTCCTTGCTGTGTATGACACCCACGGAGGTGATGGAGGGTGCCTCAATATCTGTGTAACAGTCAGAAGGATGACTAAGGGAAGCAGTTACTTTAGCAATGTTCGTTGTTAAGTAAGGATTACTCAAGTAGGAATCCTACAAAGACAAAAGAGCCTTTGGCATGTAGAGGCTCAGTATGTGCTTGCTATAATGCTGGTAGGAGTGTGCTGATCGTTTTACTCTCATAGCAGCAGGCTGGGTTATAATTCAGTCCATGGTATCTCATCGTTGAGGCCCACTTCATTGGTCCGAAGACGATGTACCCAACGTTGTTCTCTGCGTAGTAGGGTGTTGTTATTCCAGAGTTGGTTGTTTTCCAGTACTGTCCACCTGATATCATCACATGTGTGCCCTTTCTCAATGTAATGATTCGTTAGTCTAGTTGCTGTTCTGCCCCGTCTGATCGTACTCCTGTGTTCACTGATCCTCAATTTAACCTGTCTTGTGGTCATCCCTATGTAGCGAAGTGCACAGGGGCAGGTAATGAGGTACACATGAGGTGTTCTGTTTTTCTGTTGTACTGACCCAAACGCAATGGGCTTACATACTGTACACCGTATGATGAGCTATACATCTGCCACGATCTCTTCCACGGCTAGTGTCTGGATTAATGGGTGACTCCGATCGGCGACGGGAGGTCTTTATTCCAGGCTGCTCACCCTGGTCTAGGCGCCCGGTGGTTTATCGTTGAGACCCCATAACGCCACCACCCGTGAGTGGAGGTGATATCCCTGTTTCTCTTTTAATTATGTACTCTTTTTGGAATTCTTTGGACAGGTGAACATACGTTAACATGTAGGATGTTCTCCTTTCTTTTTCTTTTATGTTTACCTAGGCTTTTATCCTGGAGCGACTTTACTCTCATACATAGAGCAGGGCTATCTTGACCTGTACGCCCGGATACTGACTGTGGGTAGTATCCCTCAGTCAATACTCACTATTCACTACCTTTATTTTGGTCCTGAGGAAGCGCCAAGGATCCATTTTGGACCAGTGGGGCGCGAAACATGTCGACCACATTAGTCACCTGATGGTACATTATTTCCAGTAAGGTAACACCTAACCTACGGGTTTTTTAGTATGTCAAGGGTGCTACTTATATTAAATCTTATTCTATTAGCAACCCTTAGACATTTTTAATTTATCACGTCACCGACACACCCACATCACCACGTGTCTTTTTATTAGGACCCAAACCACACACCCGCATGCACCCAACGGCGCGGATGATACACGGAGCACAGACACTGGACCACAACAAGCTCCTGGTCCCCCCCCCCTCTCTTTGTTGTATAGAGCCTTTCCTCGCTTCTCAAGAACTTTTTCAGAAATGTCTTCCAAGTCTAAAGGTAAGCCCAAGCAATCCATTGTATCTGATCCGTAACTTTGACACCATTTGACAAATATTCACAAATTGTTCCCCCAAAAAAGACTCATTGACCTCAACTCCTTCCTGGAATGTTTTGAAGTGATCCATCAAGCAGGGACCCAAATACGTTTTTCCCCATGCAATTTTCCATAAAGAAATTAGGCACAGCTCAACAGGTGAATGGAATACACCAAATATGGCAGAGAGGTAGACCATGGTCCAAAGAGTGGGCTTTTTGTTATTTGATGTAAATCTGTTGAGTACTTTAAGAGAAATTAAGGTAAAAACTATTATTACCTTTCTCTTCCGGGAGGATCCACAGATCAGAAAGATATAAAAATAAGATCTGATTAGCTGTAACCATGTCAAAAAGCTGAGGTGATAGTCATTTTAGGACTCGTGGACTCAATCCCCTGTCCTGACAAAATATATATAAAAAAGGGGACCACTCCTCCACCCCTGGAGAAAAAGCCATTATAACGCAGCTTTTACCACGCATAGCCTAAACCACTCGTAATTTTACAATGCATATGCCTTTCCAATGCATGCCTTTACACTGAGTTACGTTGTAAAGGTATGAACTATAAGGGCATATGCGTGGTACTGGTGGTAAGAGCATATGCATGATAATGGTGGTAAGGGCATTGGCATGGGTCAGGCTAGCGATGTCGTTGGTGAAGAAGGGACCCGGCTTCCTCTTTAGAAATAAAAACCTGTGCATCTGCCTCCAGGGGCCAGTTTCAGGGCTCATGTATTCTGTCCATCAATTGTTCTTTTTGCATCTGAAATAGAAGCCAGCTGTACATTTGTACTGGGTGATGCCAGGCCTGTCTATACTCCTGGTACTCCTGGTACTTTCCTAGGGTTGGCAGAAGGTGGTTGAATGACTATTTGCGTAGAATGATGACAAAGGCGAAACTGTTCTTTCATCCTGGCCTTTTTGTTGAATGTTCACTTTCTTCTCAATATCAGGGTCCAGTTGGCCCAGTTCAACGGATACAGTTTATTTGCTATAAAGAGAGCTGCTATCCACTGACCCACTAGGGCTTACATCTTGGGTTAAGTGAGTACCCTCTGATGTTCCTTTTATATATACAGTATTTCAATTGTAGTAGGTCTATGTCATGAATCCCTAAGACTTGATGTGTTTTGGCCATTAATCTCTTCTGAAAGGATCCCCTCCATTAGGCGGCCCCATATGTTTCTTTCTGTATGTGTTACATTGAGACAATCTCCTTTAGTATCATAGCTTGATTAGCAATTGTGGACGATTGTTCAATCAAGGTATCATAATTTTCATTAAGGTGTTAATAATGGCACACATGGCAGCTATCACTGGGTAAGTTTGGGGGGGCAACATTGTCCCCTTCACCAACCTTGAGTTGGAAAATCTAGATGCTTTGAGTAGAGTTCTGAATATATGGTTGGATGCTGTTGGTGTGTCCTTCACATGTTGGTGCAACTGATCTGTTAAAGCAGCTCCCACTACTGATATTTAGTATGAGCAATTCAATAGGTTAGTTAAATTCAGGTCATCTAGTGAATTACACATGATATCCTTTGGATTGAGGCCTATAATAGGTGTAGAGTTTCCTGTTTGCAAATCATCTCTACCGTATATAGACTTATCATCTGAGCCTACAGTAAGTCTTGATTGTAAAGGAAAAGGGTAATTCTATGGACAGTGACTAGGATTAAATTCTTCATAACAATTGGGTCTGGTTCTATATTTAGTGTTACAAGGATTGAAGAAGAGTTTGCTTGTATGTGTGACCCAAAGCAGGATAGAAGAGATTGTTGTGCGTTATTAATTTTTCCAGATTCTTTCCAACTGTAATCAAATCCTCTGCCACGCCTTGCTTGTGACAGATCACTCCAAATGTTTTAAAGGCATTGAAATCAGCACCACTGCCTGTTTCCGCCCTCTGGTTTTCATGTTGTTCTCCAATTCCCCAATTTGGCCCTGTTAATGATGCCTATATTCTGGGCCACAGAGTACTAGCCCTAATACTTGAGGTATATCTTCTACAACCAAATAAATCAGTACATATTCAATCACTGTAGAGGAAGAAGTTAATCTCACAGTTTGGATTTGTAATGTAGCAGCTTAGATCTCTTGCTTCCTTATATTTGAGGTCACATAAATTGATTTTCTAGAGTCCCCTAGACGGCCATAGTAAGTTTTGAAAACACATTGCATGCCAAGCTGATGGTAGGAACACCAGTAAATAAGTGGACCACAGAGTACAAGCACTTAACATCCTCTTACCTCCTCCTCAGATCCTGGCTGCCACCACCCACAGGTTCATTGAGTCTAAGAATACTCTTTTCTACAGTGTTTACACCTCTTAAACACCTCAACAAGACCTCTGCATGTCCACTTGGACAGTTCTGATTACCCTGCCCCACAGAGACTCTGCAGAACCTACCCCCGCCCAGTGCTTAATTTGTAAAAAAATAAGTGCCAGGGCCCTTCATTGAAGGACACTGCAGCCTGCAGCACCCATACCCTGCCAACACTGCCGATGTCAAAACCAACATAACACTTAACCATCACTCTCCTACGAATGTGACTATTCATGCTATTTCAGGCCACACAAAGCTATAATAATGGCATGAGAGGCTGTTAAGATTCATTTTAAATGCGATTTCACTTCATGACATGGTTGTTGTGCTCATCAGGACACCTTTGGGTAACTGTTGCGCTTAAGAAATACTAACATAACATAACACCTCAAAACTAAACAGACAGCGCCACCAGGGGGTGGACTGTCACTAGAGCCGGTGCTCAAAATTAAGTGCTGGTGCCGAGCACCAGAAACCACCAGCACAAATTTAGCACTGCCCCTCGCCATGGGGGTTAGCTACAGTGGCAATGCCAACCTTGGTACAGCAAGGTGGCAGAAGCAGAAATATCAGGGGTGTCTTGGTAAATCACTAACTTGACCAGCATGCAGGAAACTCTTTCAGATTCCACACATGGGGCTGTTAGACATAGCACCTTTGGCAAGGTTTCCCCTGACTTTTTGCCTCTGACTGCTGTATTTTAGAAGGTGTGCTGGATTACGTTTTTGTTGTCTTAGATGCTTTAGGAACTTTGCCACTGCTGATCAGTGTCAAAGTGCAAGTGCTCCCTGTGTAAACTGTTATTACAATTGGTTCTCCCTGATTGGCATGTTTGATTTACTGGTAAAGTGCATTGAAGTGCGCCATGGTCTGTAACAAAATGCTACTAGTGGGCCTGAAGCACTGATTGTGTCACCCACATGAGTAGCCCTGAAAAGGTATGTCAGGCCTGCCACTGCAGTGTCTCTGAGCAGTTTGTTAACTGCCTTGTCAAATTGGCAAGTGCGCCCACTTGCCACGGCCTAACCTTCCCTTTTCCTACACGTAAGGCTCCCCTATGGTAGGCCCAAGGAACCCCCTCCCCCGGGCATGGTGCAGTGTATGTGAAAGCAAGGACATGTATTGGAGTGTGTGACATGTTCTAATAGTGAAATACTGTCAATTTCATTTTTCACTATTGAAAGAATATCTTGCCCCATAGTATAGAATGGGAAATGCTTTGTAACATCTTACAAGTATAACTTCCCATTGGGAGAAGATAGAGAAATAAAGTTTAGGCTCTCTAAACACAGAATTTAATAACATCTTTTAGTAAAGATGTTTTTTTAAATTATAAGTTTGAAAATGCCACTTTTAGAAAATAGACATTTTCTTATCTAACCATTCCGTGTGCCTCTGCCTGTTTGTGTATTGACTGTCTGGTTTTGGAGTGACAGGGGCTAGGGATGTGCATTCACTGTAGACAGCCACGAGGGGGTTGAGGTGTGCCTGGACCTTCATGGATGACTCAGAGCTGGGCTGAATAGACCCTGGCTGAATTTAGAATAGTGGGAGGAGATTTGCTTGCACCTGAATAGGGCTTGCCTCCCTTGCACAATGCTGTCTCCACCCCCTGTGGTCATACTGCACCAGTGAAGACAGAACTGCTTTGGACTGGGCTCAGAGACTCTTGCACAAAGAGAACAAAAGTCATTTTGGGGTATAAGTATTAGACCTAAAACCTCAGAACTTTAGATTACTTCAGGACTCAAGAGGAACCTTTGCCAAGGAGAAGAGCTGTGAGGAGGAGCACTGCCCCTTTGCTGTGTACTGTGTGGGGTTGGCCTGCAGTTGCTGTTTTTGCCAAGCAGAGGACAAAGACTGGCACTTTGCTTTGAACCTGCTTGAAGAGGGCCTGTGTGTGCTGGCATCCTGTTCTGAAGTCTCAGGGACACGAAGACTTCACCCCTAGCTCCCCTGAACTCTGCTGCTGAGAGTTCTGACCTGCCAGGAGGTGCCTTTTACAGTTCTGGGCCTCTGAGGGTTGTGCTTGCTGCTGTGAGCTGGAAGAAACCTAAAGAACTGAAGAAATTGATGCATCGCTCTTCATGCAGCTGTTTTTCCGATGAAGCACCGCTGTGTGAGAAGAATCTCCACGCAGCGCTGCTGCCAAAACCAGCGCAGTGCCTGTTGCCACGTCAAGAACCGATGCATCGAGGGATCGCACGTGAAGAAACCAATTCAGCGCTGCTCGAAACTGCCACATCCACCACAGACGCATCCTGGATTTCCACGCAACGTACCTGTGCGGCAAGTTTTCCTGACGCATCACCCATGGACCAGAATCATCTTGGAGTCGATGCATCACTTCCCCCTACATACCAGACATCAAGCATCACTTCTCCTATGTGCAGCAAAACTGCTGCATCACCTCCCCATGGTTTCAGGAACTGATGCATCTCTTTTTTTCTCGAGGCTTCCCATCTCTGCGGCTGTCTGGCCTTGTGAATTGTGACGCATCTACAGGTACTTTGGGAGAAATCACACATCCATAGTTTTCTATGGACCCAGTTGCTTGAAACCTTTTTTAAGTCATATTCTTATTACATGTATGTTGGATTTTTGTTGTTTTGGTCTTGTTGAGTTTAGATAAAGCTACTTTATTTTTCTAAGCTGGTGTGGTGTCCATTTGTGGCATTATTACTGTATTACTGTGTGTTTTGAGTACAAAATTTACTTTACGCATTGTCTTTGGGATAAGTCTGTCTGCTCGTGCCAAGCTACCAAGGTGTAAGCAGGGGTTATCTAACCCCCTTACCCTGACTAGAAGTTGGGGTCCCTATTTAAACGAAGGTACCTACCCTGACAAGTAGAGACCCCCATTTCTAACAGGGGAACGGTCACCATGACCTTCCCTTACTCTGCACCATTGCACAGCATCCAGTGCTGAAAATGGCTCAGTGTGCTCTGTGCTATTTTGGCCTGTCCTGACCTATAGGAGGGCATGAGCATGGCAAACTGAGATTGACAACAGCGAGGAGCAGTGGACGCAAATGACTCAAATGCAAATGTCCATATATTTTGTTGTGCTGACCCCTTGATAAGGACAACAGGCTCACTGACACTTTCACAAAGCCAATAGGTCTGCCTTACTTAAAATCATACCCTTTATATTGTTACATAACAGCCAGCCATGCCCTCAAGTAACTGTAATTCATAGCTTTGCCATGCACGGCTAAATACCTTAGATATTACATCAATAATTACATGTTCTATGATATCATTGTTAACATCACTGCAGCATCTGAAATGACTATTGATAACACTGTAGTATTTTATTCTTTACATTGCAAAGGTTTTTTATAATCAAGCAATAAAGAAATTGACTTACTTATTGATAACAATGTGTGATATAACTATTGAATTTCAATGGTTTTTTCATTTAAAATGGTATGTTTTAACAGACATTTTCATCTAACTATATCGACCCTTTAACCTTTGTTTTTTTCATCAAAGATATAGGTATTTGTGTATACACATGTTGTACATGATACATCTGCTCCTCTTCACATACTGCTTCTACCAGTGACAAATTCAGAATCTTCTCCAATGAATATTGTAGCAGTCATAGCTGCAGTAATCCATCTTTTGAATGATGATAATCCAATAACACTAGGCCAAACAGTTTTCTTGACAACCCTCATGATGGCCTTAAACGTGGGTGAGGTATGGCTAATGACTAGATATGAACACGCTGATGTGTTAACTCAAGTGCTACAGCTGCAGGAGTAGCGTTGCGGCCCTTTCATCCTGGCAGTGGCCTTGAAATCAATGCTCTATTTAGACTCACTAAGTTCAGGAAGCAGCCTCGAGCGCCTGCTTGTGGAGGCACTGATCCACCGCAAGCACAGTTTTCAGACTTCGAAGCTTTTAGGGGCCACAGTTCTGCCGCTCAGCCACAGTTTGCCTTCTTGTGAATCTAGTACCACGAGGGGAAGGCACTGCATTTCAGCCACAGTTTGCCTCCTTGTGAATCCGATGCCATGAGGGAAAGGCAATACATTTCCCAGCAGCCCCAGTTGCGCGCACGTGGCTTACATCATCAGGAGCGCCGGGAGGAGCACAAAAGTAGGCCAGGGCTCCCACAGCGCGGGACGCGCGTGTGCCAGCCCGGGCCGTGCCCGTCAGAGGCCGGGCTGGGCCACCCCCTTGATAACTTGGCATCGGCTTTAGAACACGCTACTCAGGCTTAAGGTCTCAGGTACTATTGTATACACCTTTTATCATTTTGGTAACTATTATTTGTGCTACATTTCATTATTGTGTGGAGGTCAACGAGTTATTGAGTCATTTAAGGCCCCCCAATCCAATCCAATATGAGCAAGACCATGACCAAATGCAAAGGAGTAGCTGGTACTTTAGATGCATTTATAGTCAGGGCAGGTTCGCTTTTTACTCATGAAATTGAAATGACAGAGCGACGACTGTCATTAGATCCATCAATATTACAGAGACGCTCATCTCTAGGAATCCCAAATTCGGGGACCTATCATATCCGCCACTGTCTATTACACCGCAAAATACGCCCATGACTTCTCCCATGCCAGCCTTGGACATACCCCCAATACCATCAATATCAGTGTCGAATGGGTCACATGGGCCAAGCGTAGTTACAAGAACACGGGTATCTAAGCCACCAGAGGAGATCAAGGGGAGAGAACCTCCAATCAATCGAAAGCGGGGCGCCAGCCCCCAAAAGAACAACATAAAAGGAACAAAACCCGTAGATCAAGTAATAGCTCATGTAGTTGACTCAGCAGCAGTTCCATTGACCAACTCCGTTAGCACACCGACAGATGCAGACTTGTTTTCCTTTCCATCACTAGGACAAGAGTGCATTGGGGGCTCTACCATTATCCCTACTATGGAGTCAGCTTTGGGAACCGTGTTGGCTCATATTAAAGAACTTGTTGACAAGAACTTCAATCTTTTAAGGGAAAAGTTGGAACAGGTGAACATTGTTATGGACAAATTAAGCGGCAGTATTGTAGACTCACACGCTAATGCCACCAAGGAGGGGGACACTTTAGTATCAGCACTAGTAAATGTGATCCTAACTGATAATTTGTGTTGTACAAGTCGTAAAGCAAAAGACCACCCTATATCGAAACCTATACTGAAATTAAGGATAGGTGAGGGGAATACCCAGGGAATGTCTCAGGACCATAATACAAAGCGAAGGGATGTTGAATGTTTACCCCTGGGAACTACAATGAGTAACCTGAATAATGCTACTATAGATGGCTCAAAGAAAACTCATCAAAAACCCAATACTGACGTTCTGAGTTTACCTCCAGCCACATGTCCTTACGTATTAATTCTGGCTGGTGTTCCTGCCCTTAAAGGCGACCAGAAGGAGTCCTGGGCTGATCTATGTAAAAAGACGGTGGATTGGTTAACAAAGTACAAAAAAGATTCTCCCCATCTGATATGAAAGAGATCCTTATGGTTCGTAGAGTTGGGTGGGTTGGCCAATCCCCCAAGAACATTGAGGACGACTGCGTAGAGGTAAATCTTTGCAGGCCACAGACAGTTCGTTGTTTACTAAACCTAATTGAACAAACTTTTACTCAAACCACCAGTATTTGAGCTCTTCCGTTAGGATATTTTTATAAACCACTATCTAGGTTTGTTGTACATGACTGTGCCCCTACCCTTCTATCAAACAGGTTCCAGGCCCTTTCAGATTTAGATGCCCTGGATTCACTTTCGATAGATCAAGATCAGTAGATCAAGAATTACACCCTCCTGATAACTTTCAAGTTCTCATCCCCTTCTCCGCTATCATTATACCAGAGGACCGGTTAGTCCTATCTAAAACTATGGCAGGCACAAACGCAAGTATTTTGAGTGAAAGTTCAGAAGGTTCACAGGGCACAGCCAGGACTAAAGAGAGCTCAAATAAATCGTTGATACCCGGGCTTAGCGAACATGTGGTTGCATCCGAATTACATCGTGTATTACATAAAAAAGCAAGAGTTCTCCCCGATCTGGTCATAGAACCCCATATGACCCGAACTGAGATGGACACTGTAGTGAATTTGGGAATAAGGGAAAAAGAGCAACTGGAAATACGACTTATGTCATGGAATATTGCGGGGCTGAAAAGGAACCTAAGGGATGCAAAATGGCAAGAGTATATAGAACAAAGCGATATATGCCTTTTTCAAGAGACCTGGGCTCTGGAAACCCCCCACAAGGTTGGGTATAGAAGATTTAGTGTTAATGCTACCCCCTCAGTTAGAGGTATGCCCTCGGGTGGCCTTGTTATATGGGTAAAAATTAGGCCTGGGCGGCAAATTCCGTTCCGTTCGCGGAATTTGCGGAATTTGGGTAATTTCGCGTTATGCGGAGAACGCGACATTGCCCAAAATTCCGCTTTCCGCGACTTCGCGAAATTTTTGCTTGTTCGCGTTCACAAAATGCGTGTTCGCGAGATATTTCTCCCCGAGCACGCAAACAGCGATTGTGAACAGGAAAAAAGCATCGCGAACAAGCAATTCCGCGTGTTCGCGGAATTTCTGTGTGTTCGCGGAGATTTTTTACCGTTTCGCGGAGATTTGCGTAACGCGATTACGCAAATTCCGCCCACCCCTAGTAAAAATCACCCCCCGTATTGATATAACCCAGTTGGACTTCGCATGACAGGATATAATTGGTGTGAAGATTTGTACATGGGATAAAACTGAAATATATTTAATAAATATCTATAATATACCAAGCCCATCCAGCAAGGAATCCTTGGTGATAGATCAGCTTGACCAATTTTTAGGCTCGCTTTACTCGAGGGCAATGGTAATTGTGGGGGGTGATCTAAATTGTAAATTTGAGCCAGTGGTGGGTCTCGAAAAAATCTTTGAAGATGAAGATATGGCAAATAATATACCCCCCTTAGAAAGCAACCCAACAGTACCCTGTTCAGTTGCCGCTGCCCAAATTATGAGACTGGTGTCAGGATACGGACTTAGAGCTTGTAATGGTCGATTACCCTCAGATAGTTCAAATGTCGCCACATTTAACAGGGGTAATTGTAAGATCAACTTTGACTACATTTTAACATCCACTGGGTTTTGGCCAAATGTACAAGATTTAGTAGTTGATGCCAAAATTGATAGTGACCATTACCCTCTACACCTGACACTAGCAGCATATTTATTTAAAATAACTTCGAGGAGCAAGGAAGATATTAATATTATCCAGAATGAACAACTAGTAAGCAACAACCGTAGAGCCTTAAAATGGCCACATATAGTGGGGAATAATGAGGCTATGATGCAAATTTACGACACCTTTACAGACGACATTGCACCACACATTGATTTGCCTGCTGCAGTGTTGCCAATATTGATTGTACACCAAGAATTGGTAGATGCACTAAAACCTATTTTGAGCAGGATCCCCAAAGAGAGCGGAGGGAAAACCGAAACAAGTAGCTTAGTAAATCCCTGGAACAATAAGGAGTGCCGTGAGGCAAAAAAAGAGCTTATATTGGCAACAAAAAATAACAATGTTTCGGCTCTAAGGGAGAAAAGGACTAAATACAAGAGACTACTGGTACAAACTAAGAAAAACTGGGATGACAACATCTGGTTGGAATTAATTAGTGCAGAAAAAATTAGAGATCACTCTGGTTTCTGGCGATTGATAGCAAAAGGAAACAAAACAGGAAGATGTAGTAAAGACCTTTTTTTAGATGCTGACACATGGGTCAATCACTTTTCCCGTCTTTATTCTGCATCTACAATTGAAACAACACATAAACAGCACTGTCTATTCGTTCCACTTTAGTTTGGAAGATACACTGGCAGCAATTGATGCAATAAAACCGAGGAAAGCGCCAGGCCCCGACAAAATACCAGGAGAGTTACTGAGGCATGATGAAACTGTTTGGGGCCCTTACATTAACTTTCTTTGTAATACAATAGCAGCGGGTGCACCGATCCCTGAATCGTGGAAAGGGGCAGAAATCACTACTATTTTCAAAAAAGGTAATCAACATGATCCTTCAAATTAGCGACCGATCAGTCTAATTGACATTTTACAAATACAATTTAATGACTGGATTGAGGATAACTGAATTTTCTCAAAATTTCAGGCTGGATTTAGAACCAGTACAATTGACAAGGTTTTTAGATTCCTTTGCATGAGCTGGAAATATACAATTTAAAAAAAAGGCCACCTGTATATTGCCTTTGTCGACCTAAAGGCCACATTTGACCTCATCCCCCGAAACTTACTATGGAAATCACTAAAAGACCAAGGGGTACCAGGTGAACTCCTCGCGCAAATAATAAGGTTGCAAGAGAACAACTATGCAAAAGTTAGATGGGGTCAGAGGGGCGAACTCACTGGGGCAATTCCAGTAAAAAGAAGTGTAAGGCAAGGATGTGTGCTTGCTCCCACTCTATTTTCAGAGTATTTAACCAGTTGTGCACATGACTCCCCCAAGTTGGGGGGGCAGTACCAGCACTCTTATACCATTTTATTATCTCAAACTCCGAAAGGTTTACAATGTTTATTAGACAACTTTGGTGCATACTGCGATATTAAGAGCCCAGAAATAAATTCCAGCAAAACCAAATATATGGCAATCAATCCACATAGATCTTTTAAAAAGAATTTAATTGGCAAAAATCAAAAGTTAGAATATGTGCATAATTTTAATTATTTAGGTATAACTTTAGAGACTAAAATGACCTGGAAGACGCAATTGGAGAAAAGTAAGACTGTCTTGCTTGTCTTGAGGCTTACAAGTACAGGGTACAATCAGCAACCCTTTACGGGGCAGAATTATGGGGACTCTCATTTAAGAACACTTTTGCGGTAGGGGAATATACGTTTTTTAGAAAGTTATTATGCCTTCCAGTGCCTACACCTTTAATCCCTATTGTTATGGACCTAAATATTAAACGTATAGACCATCAAGCCATACTGAGACCACTACTTTTTTGGGTGCGACTAATGGTCCACAATAGAACTTGACCACTACAAAGAAGGCCTGAAATAAATGTTAAAGTTTGATCACAGTATGAGCCTTCAGTGGATTAAGCATGTTTTTCATTGGTTAGGTAAATTAGGGCTGAAGCACTTCTGGGAAGAACCATCACATTTGACATTGGCTTCTAAGAAACTACTAAAATCCACCTTTTGGACATTCATCCAAAATAGTGTGACCCACAATTCTGCCACTGGCACACTAACAACTAAATTCTTACTAATGAAGCCTATAGCAAGCTTTAAGCAATTTCTGGACGAAGTGCAGCCACAGTTAGCAAAATCACTATACATGAAATTTTGATATGGGGTTCTACAAAACCAACTTGAACACATCCAACTGGGTCAGTAAACAAGGGGAGAAGAATAGTGAGCGCTGCATGTTATGCCAATCAGACACATCAAAAGATGACCTACATATAAAAAATGTTTGCCATGTTTATGCCAACCCTAGGAAAAAAAAGGATTAAACCCATTTGTATCGACTGCCAGTCCACCATACCGCTCCGCCGCCAATCATTCAAGTACCTGGGGATATGGGTGACTTTATTCCCTGAACTCAGCTGAGCTGTTAATGTCATCCCCCTGGTGAAGCGGGCCTGGGCGGACCTGTCAAAATTGCAGTCTCTGCCACTGAATCCCATGGGAAGAGTCGCACTCTTCAAAATGATGATTCTTCGCAGATTCCTCTACATGCTTCAAAATCCCCACTCAATTTCCCACGGGCATGGTTCCGGGAGCTCGACAGCCTGGCTTCTAAATTCCTCTGGGGGAAAGGCAGGTCCCGATTGGCCCTGGGCGTCTGTCAGATCCCTTCCTTTGAAGGGGGCTTAGGGATGACCCACCTATATCTCTATTATTTGGCTACGCGTTTGCTTTATGTACACAATTGGTTTAATGGAGGGTGTTCTGATCCGGCGTATAGGTTGGAACTCGGTGAGTTGGGCCTGTCCAATATCCAGTTGATGATGTATGGGGCACCGGTCCCGTCCCGTCTGCTGGAGGTGACGCGTTCTGTGTTCCTGGCCTGGCGGGCCGCATTGCGTCACACCAAGTGGACCCACACACTGACCCGGTGCACTCCCTTGTGGCAGGGTACCTGGCTCAGGGAATTCAATGGGCTACAGGGCTTTAGGTCTTGGGACCTTATAGGCATTTCGCAACTGGATGACGTTAGGGTGGGTGACCATATGCGCTCCTTTCAGGACCACCAGACTCGGTTTTCCCTACATCACTCACAGTTCTTTAGATATTTACATCTGCGCCATGTACTTCAAGCACACCTTACAACCGGTACAAGAATCCTGGACCACAGCCCTCCTGAGGCGCAAATCCTTCTAGGGGATCTGGGGAAGGGGGGTATTTCCCTCATTTACCAGACACTCATTAACAATACCCCAACATCACTTGATCGACTGTGGACTCAATGGGAGGGTTGGGTGGGCACCTTGGAGGATTGGCACAATGCCCTTATGGCCCCCAGGACAGTCACTGCCTCCACCAGACTGCACATGATACAGCTTTATTTCCTATATGCCGCCTACCTGACACTGGCGCTACTACATCGCGCGGGGCTCCAGCTGACCCCGGACTGCGTTAGGTGCGGTCATGGGCCGGCCGACTTTCTCCACATGGTATGGACATGCCTGCGCTTGGCATGATTCTGGGGGGACTTTGAGGAGGAACTCATTGAGGTACTGGGGTGGGAGATCCCGCATGACCTGAAACATGCGATCTTAGGCATCACGGATGGGCTGGACGGGTCCAGAAATGAAAAACTATTTTATATCACGGCGATGGTGGTGGCTAAGAGAGTCATAGTGATTGCTTGGAAATGCCCTGATCCCACCACCGTTGGGAAATGGCGGGCTGGGGTTGACTGGTGTGCCACGCAGGAGAAGACAATGTATGCAGCACGTGGCTGCCCCAAGAAGTTCCGTAGGGTCTGGGGGAAGTGGTTGGGGGGCATGGTTAAATTTTGCTGAGGATGCTCAGTTATGTCCTCCTGATTTTGTACATTCTTGACTTTTGGGCTATCCATATTATTGCATATATTCATTTGTTATCCTGATATCATGATGATTTGCTGGTGCTTTCTGTAAAATCAATAAAAGTATGTTTAAAAAAAAAAAACATTTGTAGAAATATAGGCATTAGGTCTTGCTTGGAGGCAGAAAGAATACTGAAAACAGACACTTCCTGTGAGAAGGTGGCCTGATATATGCTGTCCACTAGTTCTAGTTGGCACCTTGTATCAGTCCAAACAACCCCTTATGGTGATAGGTAAAAGAAAACATTTATTGAAAGCTATCCTAGTGGTAGCTATGGTGAGCAGCCTTCAGGCTAAGTCTTGAAGGAATGTAAAGCAGCTTGTTTTACCAGTCTATAATCTCTTGAATGATCAAATGAAAAGACAACCACACCAGGTATATATTCAAAATATATGTATTTAAGGTTAAACACACCACTCTAGTCTCTTTATGAGACTAGAGTTCAAAGTACTAAAGTTACAAGTGATAAAGCATCAGTAAAAGCACAAATACATGTTTGTGCCCTAGGGGCGCACCAAACCATATACTAAAAAAGTGGTATAAGAACCATGACTGAGATAGGCACTTGGCCTATTGCCTCTAGAACCACTCAAAGTAGTGACACAGGGGACCCACGGGAGCTGTATGCAGTGTGGAAACACAACCGCGGGTTCCTATTCTCTGCTATGGGCAATGTCGCGGTTGGAATTTTAAAGATTAGGGACACTTCTAATCAAGTCTGGACCAAACCCTTTTGGACTTATGAATTTCTAGGGCTAGCACCCACGAGAGCACCGGAGTACTCGAGTTATCTCACCCAGGGAACCCGGGTGCATAGGTGTCTTTTGGTGTCGGGTCGCGTTGTCGATTTCAATGGGAGCCTGCAAAGAACTGCTGCTGCTGTGAAGAGGAGAAGTGTCCAGAGCGATCCAAGCCTGGATCTAGGATGTAAGGAACCTGAAAGCAGAGGGGACAGAGTCTGGGTCACTTGCCAGTCACCTAGGGCAGGATGGACTAATACCCACAGATGTCGGGTGCTTCAGGTGAGTTGATGGGTGTCTTGACTCTTCAGCCACGAGGTCCAGGAGGCCTCGATGAAGCCCACAAGCCGGATTCGAGCTGTCCCACAAAGTCTGTCGAGTGCTGTGGTGTCGGCGACCAGAAAGAACCCAACAAGCCTTGGCAACGGCAAGTCACAGGAATGCAGAGAAAAGACTGCGGTGCAGAAAAGCAATGTCTGAGGGACTCACCCAGCAAGGGTAAGTCAGGGCACATCTGGAGCAATCAGGTAAGCCCAATCAGAAAAGGATTTGCTTTTGTGGGGACCTGCTAGCCAACGGGCTAGTGATCGCGAAGGAGCCTCAAGCGTTCGCACTTGAAGCTGGCCACGGGTCACTCGTGGAGGCCAATAATCTTCGGTGCAGAAGGTGCTCAAGGCTGGGGCTACTCGGAGCCCAAAGCACAACTTCGAGGATGACCAGGAAGGTAGTGTTGCTGCAAAAGTTCACGGTGTCCAGAGGTCACGGTTCCACATCACCCACAATAGCCACGGGCCTTAGATTTGCTGTGGACTCAGGATAGCCTCGGGGAAGTCTGGAAATCTACCTCTGGGGATGCAGAGACTTCGGCGTCTAGTGGGAGCTTCAGAATTGCAGACCAGTCAGTTGCTTTTTTGGTGCCTGCCAAGCAGGGTAGTCACTCCTTGACCCCAAGGGAGATTTCTTCCATCGTCTAGTCGTGATAGAAAGTCGAAGGTCCAGGATATATGTTGCAGAGTTTCATCCAGGGGAATCTAAAGACCTAGGGAATGGATTCCTATACTTATACTAAGTTTAGGGGATGGACTAACTCTAAGGCCCCACCTATGGGTGGGCCAGGAAAGAGGGGTGGCTACACCCATTTCCTTTGTCCAGTTTCGCACCAGAGCAGGGGCAGGTAGCCCCTGCAATCGGTTTGAACTGGAGTATGCACAGGGACACCAAATGTGCCCGCAGTGTAGGACTTCAAGCACTAGAGAGTGCTCCTGCCCAGCCCCAATACACATCAGCCTGTCTGGGGAGGTGGGGACACCTCCCCTTGACAGGAAACCTATTGTCCAGGCCTCCCCTGCCGGAGTTTCGGTCAGCAGCAGGAGGCCAGACCCGTGTCTGTGGCAGAGGCATCCATTTTGTGATGTCAGGGCTCAGGAAAGTCCTACCGGGTTTAGCCAGTGTGAACATGTCTCTCCCTTTAGAAGGGCGGAATGCTACCCCCGCCACCAGGACTGGCGGGGGGTAGTATTCCAAAGCGTTTGAAACCAAACACAACATGTTTTGATCCAGCCATCCCAAAGTTATCATTTACCGCGAGGTTATAATGCAATTAAGAGTATATGATATGGCTGTATCACAGAACAGCCATAAGGAAGTATTTCGAATGCTGCAGAGGGGCTCAGCTCATGCCTCTCACATAAAACCAAGCACTCTGCCTTCAGGATTGTCAAGGCCTTCCATAGGAGTGGCTTATAGGTTTATATGTGTCTGTATAATGTAGTGATATAGGTAGCCTATACCACAGTAAGGGGTGCAAGCACACCCTTACCCAGGCTGCAGTAGCAGACCTGTGGTGTCATTTTGGAGTGCTTCCCAGGGGTGGCATAATACATGCTGCAGCCCCTGGTAGGCCTCTGAGGTACCTATGCCCTAGGTACAGAGTATACCATATACTAGGGGCTTATAAGGCACTCCAGAATCCAATTAGATATGTACCTAATGTACATGGAAACCATTTTAGAGAGGAAGCAGCTAGGCTGTGGTCCTGATTAGCAGGGCCACAGCCAGACTAAGGTCGAAAAACAGTGAAACACCAGCAAAAAGTAGGGGTACCCATGTGAAGCAGATCCTACTCTCCTACACTTCCCCAAAATTTGTTTTTAGTGTTAGTAGGTATCTGTTCAATGTCGGCATAATAAGAACAAAAGTAGGCTTGAAGTTTTAAATGATTCATGTAAATGTGTATTTTTATTTATGCTTTTAAATAGTTACGCATTTACACATTATAAAATATTAACAGACTACAAGGAATATATTTCGTTAGTCATTTTATTGCACTTTAAGCACTTGCACTTTTTTGATGAAATATCAACCTGGAATTATACCTAAGTAATGTATATACAGTAATCTACACCCTTGGCACCTTAGAAGCACTTGCACTTTGTTAGAACAGATTCTTTCTGGAAAACTGTATTTTTAGGATGTTCAGATAGTTCCCCATACTGCTTTGATATTATAAGGATAATTGATTTATGCACTCACCAAATGTCTTTACAACTCAACTATGCCTAGCTTCTTAATGTATTTATTTATATTTATATATTTTAAATTGGTATATAGATGATCGTTTTTTCTTATAATGAACTTTTACTCTTTTTGAAAATTGTCTAAAGTGGATCCATTTGGCTTGAATGTATTTAAATGTACTCTTTTAATATGAAATACGATTAATGATTGTGTATCTTTTATGGTTTAAATCAAAGCCGAAATAAAGAATTGAATTGAATTGAATTACTAGGCCAATATTTAAAGAAGGTAATTTATTGATTTTGTAGTTAAACCTTTTAAAGATTTTTTATCTTTGTTTAGTGTTAATTTGGTATAATAAACATATTGTTTATTAAACTCCATATCTGATGACATGTAACAGTGCCTTTATACTTGAGTCTTGAGGTATATGTTGTCACAAATGTTAATAGCCAGCTTGCCAGGGAAACAGCATTTTAATGCCGCCTTTAAAATTTAATTTCAACATTAATTCATTTTCTCTCCAAGGTAAAAGTGCAATTTCTCACTGGAAGTCAAACATTGCTTGCCTGTTTTAATAAAAGTGCAGTGCCAAAATATAATTTGTAGTTCAAGTGATGTGATAAATGTGACAAATGTCTCCTAGCAAAAAAATCTATGGGCTTACAGTTTTTTTCTTTAATATTGCCTAATAAAACGTATTTCTAATCACTTATCTTTCCCTTTTACATATGTAAAATGACTGAATTAAAGTGTGTGTAATTGATCCCTCCCTTCACCTTGCCTCAAAAAGCTGTTCATGGTGAACATGTTTCTAAATGTAGTACCAAACAATGTCCACTTCAGCACAATCTATTTACACCAGTTATACAGCCTTTTCACCATCCCCATAACACCAGCCTTTTGACAATCTGAAACATCACCTAGCTCACTCAGGCCACCCGTATCAACAACTAATCAACTTCCAAAATACACTAAATGAAAACCCTGCACACCACTCGAGCCACCATTCTGCACAATGTGGTAAATAAAATATACCGGACTGAATTTCATACGGGATCTTAAATAAAGTAAAATAGCTCAAAATAACAAGAGGCAGAATCCGTGGTATAAGAGGTTTTCTAATGGGCTTTATTCCATTCAAAATGGCCGACTCGAGTCGCGGCCTTCAGGTTCCGTCACCACGAGGGTTCAGGAAGTGAAGTACAATAATTCATTGACAGACATGTATTTTTATAATAAGTGCATTACAATGAAACGAATGTAAAAGGCGTAACATTTGATAAGAAAAATGACGTGACAGTGACATAATCGAAACTAGGCGTAACAAGGAACAAAAGAAACATGATTGGTTTGCATTATCAGACATAGGTGGATCTATAAGATAATACTTGGCATAGATGCGCGCGCAGCAGCATGACGTGTAATTGACGTGCAACTAGGGGGTGAAGGGGACTTGACATTTAGCTCTACATGTGGAGACGAGAAGTCTGGGGGGTCAAGTCAACCTAATCCCAAATCATATCTACCATCCTATGTTTGGAGAACTATGTTATCCACAAGGAAGGACTTTCGGACAGAATCTATTCTATACTAACTGTGTGTGCGTGTACAAGCGTCTAAGTGTCTATATGAGATGCGAGGGGCAGAAAACTTTCCATGGCAGCAGGACTATGAATCACTTGCAGGAGGACGGAAAGGCTGAGTCCTTGCTTGTGAGCTAAAGGAAATGTTTACCTAAATCACTTGACAGGAATGCATCGGCTGAAGAGCAAAATAGATAATTCGAAGGTGAAATACAGCTTCTTGGCAGGCATGCGAAAACTGGCCGAGGCAGGCACCGTTAGCTGCACAGGGAGTAGGACAAAGTTCATGGATACAGATGCGAGCTCAAGCTGAAGCTGTCAAAGACAGAGAGCAGGGAAAGGCTTTGAGGACAGAATCGGGCCTACTTGCCTGAACTGTAAAAATGGAGTAACTTAGCCATATAAAGTCGGTGGCCTTTCATACCTAGGAATCGAATATCCAGCCCATCGATGGCGGATCTGACAGGGAACATGTTGACGGTAGACACACATATGTTTGCGTCTTAGAAACTGGAACTGGAGGGAACATACATGTACTTGTAACATGCATATAGAACCGTTGGGGTCCAAGATAGGGGACATAACTGATCAGGAAAATCCACATTTCCACATTCCCTCCTTGTCCCCTTCTTGCCCTTCAAGAGACATCAATCTTCATCATTCCATCGATTTGCTCATGGAGCATCATTTCTTCTTCCTTCTTCTTCCGGTATTTTGAACGAGAACTGTGATATGGAATGCACGATGTGGCACACAGACCACAAATCGCTGGTCCACATTGTAGACATAGACAGCAACTGAATAGTATGAGAAGGCCAATACCTAGGAAGGATAGAACTCTCCATCCCCAGGCTGATATCACACTCCAAAACCACCCGGACCACGTCCAAGTGCCTGGATTCTCGTGTATCTGGCTTACAATCTTATGAAGGCGTGTTATAGCTTTATATACAGATGGCGAATTTTCTGGTATGAATATGCAGCAGCTGGATCCGATGACCCTGCAAGCTCCGCCCCTATCGGCCAGGATGACGTCAAGGACAAGACGATTCTGGAGAACAACAATTCTCATCACTGATTGTTCCTCTGTCAGATTGCCTAGGGCGGCTATAGTCTCGTTTACTACAGCTTCAAGAGTCTTGGTGAGTCTGCGTATCAGCTTACTATTTGATATAGTACCTATATAGGGAAAGATACCTTTATTGAAATCTACATATTTGTCCCATGCTGTCTCAGTATAATCGACAACTGGGAGATCTCTTCGCTCTCTATTGTGTACTAAATGAACATTTCGATAATAATCAGGGGGAGCTAGGAAAACAGGTGGCAAAAGGAATGCTATGTAACAGGTACCATCCCAATCTAGAGGCAGGCGCATATATGCCGTCTGGCCACATATGAAGTAAGAATGGCGAGAAGCTCTAAATGAAGATTTACCTTGATCACTATATTCTACTATAGTAACGCATTGGCTATGGCCCATATGTATGGAACCAACTTTTCTCACACATAATTCACCCTTAACTGGAAATACTGACATAGTGGGCAGAATTAGTTCAACTTCGGATTTGACATTCAAAATCATAAGATTAGGCGTAAAATTACCTAATTTATACACTTCATTTTCTAAATCAGTTCCTGTTCTACTGGGGTGACCCTCCTTATTGGGGTGACAGACTTTGAATAAAACTATATTCAGATTTCCCCATATCCAGTGTTGTTGATAAACTGCTGTGTCTGGGTCTATGGAATTTAATAAACTAAACCATGCTCCACAGGAGCCATTGTGTGTGAACGGATGTGGAAAGAAAGGCAGAACTCCTTTGTTATTCTGATAGGGAGGAAGTCGGCCACACACCCAACAATTGGTGGCATTACTAGTCTGATGGGAATGATGTAACATACTAATGAATGTGTTATTACGCAGCGCAAGTCTATAGGACAACTCATGTGGGGGTAGGTCACTAAAAGAATGTTCATCAGTTATATTGAAAGCACGTTTAGAAACAGGATAATACATATGCAACAATATACTTGCAGTAACTATTAAAAAACTCAAGAAAAACAAAATTAATAAAGTCACAATACAGTGGCTACGCAGTGATTTACAATAAGCATGTCGTTTCATTATGATTCTGGACTCTACATGATTCAGACCTAAGGGATACATGTCGGGACAGATTCAACCGCTTCACCTTGGAGAGGACTTAAACAATCAAATCGTCCGACAGTTTAGATCTGGACCTGAGTTTCTGTTTATAGAGTTCGGTGCTACTGGCCTCAGCCAAAGGTAGCTTTGAGTCAATGGGGGAAGACACACGGGAAGTACTGTCTGTGTCAGGAGGAAGTCCATTAAATTTTTTTATATGGGTGGAATGCACCCATCCTTTTCTTCCTTCGATCTTCACAGCTGTTCTGGTCGTCAGCAGGACCAACTTAGGAAGCCTCCACCTTGGCTCCAGTTGGGTTTTCCGATCAAAATTCCTGACGAGAACATAATCACCGGGAATTACATCATGAGGTTTCACCTCGGTGTTGTCGGGAAAAGCTGCGACTACCTGTGAACGACAAGATTGTAGTGCAGACATCAAGGAAGCCAGGTAATCTGTCAGCATATTACAGTCAACATCAGTTATTTTACGGGGTATAGGCGTCCCCCACATATTCGGTGGCCTACCAAAGATCACCTCATAAGGCGATAGCCCTGTTCGAGAGTGTGCTACCATCCTCATGTAGAATAGCGCAACTGGTAAGGCTACTATCCAGTCCACACCTTTTTCCTGACATATTTTAGACAATCTGATTTTTAAAAGTTGATTATGTCGTTCCACGAGACCTGCTGCCTCGGGGTGTCGGACACAGTGGAATTTCCACTGATATCCCAACAAAAGTGAGACATATTTCATTAATTCGGATGAGAAAGGCTGACCGTTATCTGAATATACAACACGTGGTAAACCGTACCGTGGGAAGAATTCTCGAACTAGCTGCTTGGCAGTAGTCGAGGCAGTGTAATCTGATACGGGATACGCCTCTGTCCAACGGGAGAGAGCGCAGACAACTACGAGGACATATTTGAATCCTCGACAACGTTCCATCTGAATATAATCCATCTGGAGGACTTCAAAAGGATGGTCAGGAGGCTGAAATCCACCCTGCTCTACGGAAACACTCTTTCCTGGATTAAACTGACAACATATCATACAGGTACGAACTTTTTGTTTAGCTGCTGCTCGTAAATGTTTATTGAACCAAATGTGCTGAATGCTGTCTAGCATAGCCTTCTCTCCTAAATGTGCTGGACTGTGAACTGTAGCTATAATGGCTTGAACCATGGAATCAGGGAGAAACCATACAGATTTCTCCTTCGTCATCCATCCTTGATCTGTCTGGATCCCTCCTAGTTCAGTCCACTTCTTTATTTCTTCTGCTGTGGCATGTGTCTGTATGTCAATTACGTCAAGTGCGGGGTCCTTAATTGTCATACACTGTGTTGGTGTCTGAACTATTGGCTTTGTCATGTCTAATGTGCGATTCTGAGCAGTCTGTTTAGCTGTTTTGTCAGCTAAATCATTGCCTTGAGAAATGGTATCAGTAACCTTCGTGTGTGCTTTACATTTCATAATCGATATAGCAGTGGGTAGATGTATTGCGTCTAACAAAGCATGAATGAGGGGTCCGTGCTGAATGTGGGCACCATGGGACGTTAAATAACCTCTCTCTCGCCACAGCACGCCGAAGTCGTGTACAACTCCGAATGCATAACGTGAGTCAGTGTATACATTAACTTTCTTATTTGTGGCTTGAATACAGGCTTGTGTTAGAGCAATAAGTTCTGCTGCTTGGGCTGACAAAGTATCTATACAATTTGTTTCAATAACTTCAGTGTCTGTTGTGACTGCATACGCGGCCACTAAATCTCCTGTACTTGTTCTCATGCACGATCCGTCTACATACAACGTCAGATCTGGATCTAACAATGGAACGTCTGTCAAGTCTTGTCTAGGTTTCGTCTTTATTTCAATGATTTCAACACAATCATGAGCTAGTGGGTCTGTTCCAATTACAGGTAATAGTGTAGCAGGATTCAATGTATTACACCGTCGGATCTCTATGTGTGGTTGAAACAATGTCAGTTCATAACCGGTAAGTCTTGCTATGGTCAAGTGTTGTGTTTGTGTTCGGTTCACAAGAACCTCTACTGCATGTGGTACTTGTACTGTCAATGGGTGTCCTAATACTATGGCATCGCTTTGTCTGATTGCTAAAGCTGTCGCTGCCACTGATTTCAGGCATGCAGGCAAAGCCTGAGCTACGGGATCTAATGTACTGGAAAAATAAGCACATGGCTTGCGTGATCCTGCTTGATCCTGAGTGAGTACTGACAAGGCAGTACCTTCGCGTTCTGTAACAAAAAGTGTAAAATGTTTGCTATAACATGGCGTTGCTAAAACAGGTGCTTGACATAAAGCTTTCTTTAAGCTTTCAAAAGCTTGTGTATGTTCCTGAGTCCAAGGGAGAACAGTCGATGTGGCTGCCTCCTGTGTGGTTAACTGAATGAGTGGTTTTGCTAGAAATGCGTACTGAGGGATCCACTGCCTACAATATGAAGTGAGGCCTATGAAAGCCCGCACCTCCTTCTGTGTCTGGGGTATTGACATGTTAGCAATTAACTGGATGCGATCTGGTGTAAGCTGCCTTCCCTCCTTGGACAGCGAGTGACCAAGATAAATAACTCGCTGAACACAGAATTGCAGCTTAGAAGGGGACACCTTGTGCCCCTTGTCGGCTAGGAAATGTAAAACTGTCAGAGAAGCCTTTTCACATTCTGGCTCGTTTCTTGCGGTGATCAACAGATCATCGACATATTGAAGCAGTGCAGTATTGACTGGCATGTGGATACTGTCAAGTTCTCGTTTCAGTGCTTGGCTGTAGATGCTGGGGCTTTCTGTAAATCCTTGGGGAGCGCGTGAGAATTTAAAGCTGCGCCCATTTAAACTGAATCCGAACAAGTATTGGCTTTCCGGATCTATTGGGACGCTGAAAAAAGCATTCTTGAGATCAATTACAGTAAAAAATGTTGCTTCGGAATCAATTGCTGTCAACAATGATGATATATCAGGGACCACAGGGAATTGTGGTACAATACACTTGTTTAGTTCACGCAAATCAATAACCAATCGGTATACTGGTGCGGCAGTAGGGTCAGTTCGTTTAAGAATCGGAATTATCGGTGAATTACATATATTGGAGTCTGTTTCTATAACTACTCCCTGGGCAATCAGCTCATCAATGATTTTCAGCAAAACCACTACAGCATCATGCGGTAACTTGTATTGTCGCATTCGTGGTAGTACCACTCCTGCTTTCAATGTAACTCGATAGGGTGTAATGTTCATGCAGCCAACATCCGTAGGGCCTTGTGCCCATAGATGTACTGGTAAAGTCTGTAGTCGGGGATCCATGTCTCTAGACACATAGTGACCTTTAAAATCACGCAAAAACAACCTTACTCCTTCCGGAGAACAACATATTATGGCTCCTAGTGCTTTCAGAGTTTTAATTCCTAACAGATTTTCTGGGCATGATTTAGTAAGCAATAAATCTGTAGTTCGTGTCAAAGGTCCTATCGTAAGTGGTAGCGGCTGTGATACTTCATTAACAATAGGTTTTCCTGAAAAACCAAGGGAAACATTTTGAGAGCCTGAGAGGGGTGCCCCTGGAACTTCACTTCGTTTTATAGTTGTTCGACTTGCCCCTGTATCGAGTAAGAATTTTCTATCTTGACCTAATAATTCACTATGTACATAAGGTCCTTCTTGATCTACAGGAATCTCGATAAGCGGTAAGTCAACTTCCCTCTCTAGGCTGGTTCATGCGTAGCGCTGATATTCAGGGTATTCATACTGTGCAGTCTGATACATTTGTCGTGTCGTTGTTTGTGTGGCAGTAGCAGGCAACGGTGGTGCAGCTGGCACAAACTGTATGGGTTGCTGTGAGGCTGGCATGGACTGTTGCTGAACTGGCATGGACTGTCCATGCTGCATAGCTCCTTGTTCATTCTGATCTTGTCTAACTAATCGTGGTCTCTCTTTTGCAATACCTGTAGCTATATTACGTTTCAGGACTGGACAATCATGTACATAATGGCCTAGTTGTTTACAGTAATTGCAGGTTCCTTTTACAGGAACTGCAGAATCACCAGAATGTGTCACACCCTTTTTGTGACCATCTGCTGGTACTGTCTGAGAAACTAGCATTTTCATTTTTGTATCCTTCATGCGTCTATGCTCGTGTTCTTGTTCATCCCTAATTCTATTGTGATGATACTGTAACATTTGTAGCATTTGCGACGGAGTGTTACTTTGCCAGGTACTCTCGAATTTCAATATTCTATTCTTCACTGGAGGCAATGCATTTTCCACCAATTTTGTCACAAATAAATGTGGATATGAGTCACTACTTGCTTTTATACCACTATTTATACCAAAACATTTTTCAAATCGAGCATAATAATCGCTTGTGTCTTCATCTTGCTTTTGTTTGCAGGCTGTGATTGCACCCCAATCTTCCTTTTTTGTAGTTAATAAACGTGGCAGTACCTGTACTAGTAAACCTGGTAACAGTTTAACTTTATCCCCGAGCCCCGAACCTGCAGTTCGGCCCCTTTCTTCCTCTGCTAATGCTGTCCAGTCTATCTTTTGGTCTCCTACTTCCCACTCTTTTTCTTTCAGTTTTTCATAAATGCCAGCAGGCAAAAGCACCTTTAATATCGTCATAATATCAGGAAAGGTGTACTCTCCCATCAGTAACATGTCTTTAATTTCTCGGTGGAAACCCGCTGGGTCTTTGTCATGACTAGGTACTACTTTCTTCATTTCTAATAATTCCATTTTTGATATGGGTGTGTAAACAAATACACGGTGAAACTCATTGTCTTCGCCTTTTATTGGGTGCACTTCTCGTAAAGGATTTTGTCTATCCATATAGTACGGCGTTCTTTCTCTGCGGGGCAGCGAGAGAGAATCCGGACTTACAAAAAGGACATACTGTTTACGTGACACTAATATCTCTTTAATTAGCTTGTTACTAGAACCTCTCCATCTGTTTGTGAGTAGTTCCGTTAATATATCAGGTAAAGGACCAGGGTCAGCATGTTGGCACTTATATAATATGAGGAGTTGCTGAATCATATAGATTCCAGCTAAGCGTTGTTCATCTGTACTGAGATTGAGAAACGTGTGTGCTACGGTCTCATCACCGTATTTTTCAGGACTGTCAATCCAGTGAACGGCTGATCTGGCTAATTCTTGCTCATCCATGGAATCGAGGAGGTGGTAACCCCTTCGTTCTCGTAGTATCTTATCTGCGGCTTGAAACGAATGTTCAGGAGACTTCAGATTTATTACAGGCGTCGGATACGTTCTGCTGTTTTTTGGGCATACAGAATGTATTGGATCAGGAAAACATCTAGTATTTTCACAGGATCTTCCTCTGCCTACATAGGCTATGGTCTCTGACTGTCTTGCGGAATTCCCTGATTCGGACACTTCATCTTGCTCAAACTCGTCTGTTCCCAATCTTTCTTCATGAATACGCTCTATTTCTTTACGGATTTTTCGGCACATGGCTATTATACAATTTTGCTTATCGTGTCTCCCTTCTGATATATTCTGACTCCATCTTGTAAGAATAAGCATTGCATTCGGGTCTACCCCCGGACGATCTTGATTTCTGATCATACAGTTTATGAGGAAACGTAACAGTTCCCCCTGTATCTCTACTTTCTGGAATTCCATAGCTCTGTTAATACATCCTGGATCTCGTCCTGTTTGAACAAAATGATATATGTTGTCTAGATGCGTAGTCATCCCTGGTAACCTCGCTAAATACTCTGCGGCTCGCCTGATACGTAATGATGCCAGGACCATTTCGTCCTCTTTACCAACCACCGGGTCATATCTACAATTTACAAGGAGTTCCTTAAGCGTACGTTCACTTACGAATTTAGGTGTACGTGAATGTGCTGACTCTTGAAAGACAAGTTTATTTATTCTAGGTGGTGTAAAAGTACTGCTAGCACCTCCCGTGGCCCTATCTGGGGCGTCGGGTGTGAATGGGTTCGTTGAACGTGACACAGCAACTATGGGTGTCGATACCTCTGTAGAGTCGACTGCGGAGACAGATGCGGAAACAGATGTGCTTGCCGACGCTTGTGTCGGAACTTGCTGTTGCACGGGGACAGATACCTGATCCTGACGTTGAACCCCTCCGCCAGACGGTCTATGTGGTGCGGCGTTAGCATACTCGGGAGCTGCGTCATCTAGATATGAGGAAAGAAAAACATCTTCTGCGGTTCTGGGAAGCCCCTTTGGATGTACCTTAATTGGAAATAATGGGGGTGGCAAGTCTTTTGGTATCTCTGGAGCAGCCTTAGGTAATCCTTCGGCTAATAGGGGATACATACCATTCATAAGAGCATTTCTTTGTCTATTTACTTGTTCTGATCTCACTCGGATACCTTCCTCAATTAATAGATTTTCTTGAACTTTATTTGAACTTTCTTTACTCCTATCTTCTTGTCTACGTGCTTTTTCTGTTCGTCTATGAGATTCTTTACGCCATAACTCAACAGCGTCTTTCTGTGACTGTCTGACCTTTCTTTTCCATAACTCTTCCTCCACTTTCATGATGCACTCTGCATCCCAGGTTCCCGCTACGGGCCACCTTTGACTTTCCGGTAATCCCTTGGTATAATCTACCCATAGATCAAGAAACAATATGGCATCTAAGCCATGTTTATGGTACATGAAATGCCCTGGAGTGTCCCTAGGAGGAATAGGAACTGCTTCTTCAAGCACCCCTTTTCTGGTAGTAATCTGTCTTAACTTCGAGAAGAGCGGCATATTTACAACTGATCTGATACTTACTCTTGAATTTTCTTAATACGAAAAACACAATAAATGAACAGTGAACAATGAACAGTCATTCGTACCACAATATGCAAGACATTTCTGAATACTTTAAACATTAAACATTAAACATTATAACAATGATCGACAATGATGACAGTCTGCCTAACTAATCACCACGCTGAATTCTTGACAATAACTGAATACTTCGGAATACTTGATATACTGCTAAACAGTACATATACACTGCTAAACAGTGCAGACCGGATTTGTGTACCCAAATCCGTCTTGACCGGCACAACCTATGTGCGCGTCAACACGCCTCCCCGGCGATGGTACTCACCGAGTAGCTCCTTGAAACGGAAGGCCTCAGAGAATGGACAGGACTCGATAACTGCGGACAGCGGACCCTCTCGACATCGGGATTTCGGAAAACCTGGTGGGCCTCTGTATACCTCGGATCTTGCTCTCTCAGCTAGGCTCTGGTCGGGATACTTCGCACTTCTCACCGCCTCGTCTGGGTTGATCGCAGCCTCAGTCGCCCCCGCTTGACCGGAGGGAGCTTACAGGAAATCCTGCTGGTACGCGTTTATGGTCCGTCCAGCTGTGGCAGGAGACCGGGCCTGCAACGCACCGCCGGCGCGTGAGATGAGAAAGTGTCCCTGTTCGGGCGCCATTCTGTGGTAAATAAAATATACCGGACTGAATTTCATACGGGATCTTAAATAAAGTAAAATAGCTCAAAATAACAAGAGGCAGAATCCGTGGTATAAGAGGTTTTCTAATGGGCTTTATTCCATTCAAAATGGCCGACTCGAGTCGCGGCCTTCAGGTTCCGTCACCACGAGGGTTCAGGAAGTGAAGTACAATAATTCATTGACAGACATGTATTTTTATAATAAGTGCATTACAATGAAACGAATGTAAAAGGCGTAACATTTGATAAGAAAAATGACGTGACAGTGACATAATCGAAACTAGGCGTAACAAGGAACAAAAGAAACATGATTGGTTTGCATTATCAGACATAGGTGGATCTATAAGATAATACTTGGCATAGATGCGCGCGCAGCAGCATGACGTGTAATTGACGTGCAACTAGGGGGTGAAGGGGACTTGACATTTAGCTCTACATGTGGAGACGAGAAGTCTGGGGGGTCAAGTCAACCTAATCCCAAATCATATCTACCATCCTATGTTTGGAGAACTATGTTATCCACAAGGAAGGACTTTCGGACAGAATCTATTCTATACTAACTGTGTGTGCGTGTACAAGCGTCTAAGTGTCTATATGAGATGCGAGGGGCAGAAAACTTTCCATGGCAGCAGGACTATGAATCACTTGCAGGAGGACGGAAAGGCTGAGTCCTTGCTTGTGAGCTAAAGGAAATGTTTACCTAAATCACTTGACAGGAATGCATCGGCTGAAGAGCAAAATAGATAATTCGAAGGTGAAATACAGCTTCTTGGCAGGCATGCGAAAACTGGCCGAGGCAGGCACCGTTAGCTGCACAGGGAGTAGGACAAAGTTCATGGATACAGATGCGAGCTCAAGCTGAAGCTGTCAAAGACAGAGAGCAGGGAAAGGCTTTGAGGACAGAATCGGGCCTACTTGCCTGAACTGTAAAAATGGAGTAACTTAGCCATATAAAGTCGGTGGCCTTTCATACCTAGGAATCGAATATCCAGCCCATCGATGGCGGATCTGACAGGGAACATGTTGACGGTAGACACACATATGTTTGCGTCTTAGAAACTGGAACTGGAGGGAACATACATGTACTTGTAACATGCATATAGAACCGTTGGGGTCCAAGATAGGGGACATAACTGATCAGGAAAATCCACATTTCCACAACAATATGCACTGGGCAGGGCTGGGGAACCAAAGAAGCCCTGGCAAAAATGGTCAAACCAGACCCCTCCCTCCATCTCCTCACACTATCTCTTCCGCTCCATGCATCTATTCTGTCACTCCACTTCTCTCTTCTAACCTCCCTCTCCAATGGCTTACTCCTTACCTCCTTCTCTTTCTCTCTATTGATTCCTCCCTGTGCCTACTGCAATTAAACTTGGGGAGATGGGGAAAGTGTGAGGGGTATGAGGAGCACCCCCCTGCCCTAAAAACTGGTTTCCATGTGCTCCAGACCACTGGGGAAATGCTCAGTGAAATATAAGAACTGATGTGGCAAACATATAGCTTTCCAAAAGCTTTCTCTAGGCTGACAACATGCAGTGAGATGAACCTTTTACATCAATCTGCAAACCTGATCTTGATCACCAGACAATTTGCAAAACCCTTGATTCACTCCAAAATCTGATTGTTTAAAATTCAAACCCATTCAGTTCATCCAGTACTAAAAGCATGTAGGCTCATTCCTTGACATGAATATTATTAAAAGGGTTCAGTTTCATTCGAGAATGCAGTCAGCCTTGAAAGGAGTTTTTTTTGGGGCAAGTTTTGTATTAGGGGTGGATGGAACTCTTGGACTTTCACTCTATGGAATTACATAAATGATATAAAACTTGGCAATCGGGTGAAAATATGCATGTTGTGTGGCTTGCGCTGCACTAAGAGCAGATATGATGCTCCATGCTGAAAAATCAGTGCAATGGCACCACGTGGTGCGCAAGAGCATGTGGCTATTCGAGTTGATGTGTAAATCTACTCAAGAAGCAGCCCTCTTACTCGAACAACCATGTTAGAAAATCTTGCCGGAAACGCTCCTAGTGATTGGAAATCGTCAACTCACCTTTCCAGAGTCTTGTGTAAAAAAATGTTCACCACATAGCAATTGGCAGAATTTGTCTAGAACTTCGCATTACAAAAGAAGTGCTGAGATGCCTAATTCTGCCAGCAGAATGAAATATGGTCTGATATCAGACTTTTCATAGGAAATGTATTTTTTATTTGATTAATAACTTTGGTGCCATTCGACAAATCTGCGCAAAACTTTATACAAAGGAAGAAAAGAAAAGTTCAGCCACTTTGGCTCCTTCATGGAAAAGTTTGTGCTAAGCTACAGTCAATAGATTTTATCAAATAACATGGTCTCTGTTTTTCTTTATTGAACGCCGTATCTCCTTATTAGGAGAATTATCTATAATATGGTCTTCTTTTTAATGTTTGTAATGTTCTTTAATGGTTTTTTCCGGGCTATCTTCAAGTGGCTATTCGAAACACCATCTCATTCAAATTGACTTATCTTCATTGCTCACTCTGACTACAAACTATGTGTCCCCTTTTTTTGCCTACTCACTAACTTACTTCATATGGATTCACCGTTAAGTGTATCCTATGTTTTACTGTGCCATAATTCTCCCTTGAGCCATGGAATTGCAAATCCATATTTTTCTGATTCTGTTTGGATTTCGTATTGCACCTACCATTCTTTCTCAAGACGTTTACAAGGTATCTTCCATCTTTCCCTTCTCAAGATGACCAGGTGTCATGTGGACTATAACCAATCTCACCCTAAAGGTACCAACTTTGTATGCATTTTGTTTTTGTGATTTGCCTTACTGGTCTATCGCTTAGCCTTTATTCCACACTACTCCCAACATGGCTGCTCTTTTTGGTCTCTTCCATCTGTTCACTCTGATTCCATCTGTTCGCACCGTCACCAGCCCCACGTAACTGACGTGACGCTGCTGTCACATGACGCCTGACGCCATTGCACTCAATATGCCTCCCACCACCTCAGCACCTCACTTGAACACAGTCAGCTGTCTCTTGCATTGGTAACAATGTTTTCTGTGCTGAGGTGATACCCACATCAACTGCCTTTTCCACTATCAGTAAGTCCAGATGGCTGCTGGACAGTTTCTCTGGAACGGTACGATTCCCTCACCTAACGCATTTCCTCTGCTTTTCTTCCACAGGTTGTCATCCTTGCTATTTATTCACGCTTTTCATTTAGTATTTGGACTGCATTAGTGGTAAGACCTTAGTTCACAAACCACTCCTTACCATTACTGTTACACCTGCACCACCGCTAACTTCTCCCATTATGCATCTTATAGGTTTTGTGGTAAGCATCTGCTTGCCTTCCTAGCTCCTCTGAGTCCCCGACGGGACTATAGCTTTTAATGCAAGCGGTAAGCATACCTCTTCCACTTTGTTCGCCACCACAAGGACACGCTTCACCTATATCGCATCAGTTCTATTTCCACCTAGAGCAACCTATACCCACAGTAAATTGATCACCCTTTATAAATTTTGCCCATGTTTTCACTCCTTATTTCACATCTATCATTCCTTCAAACAGGACCTATATCTGAATATAGAGATTCATGCTTGGAAACGTCACTACGTCTGCATGACTGTCCTTGATCTCCTGTCTATATGGCCACATTTTATCGTCATATCCCAGATATTAACTCCTTTTTCTCTTCTCCCCCCCCCCTTCCCCTACCCCTCTTTCTCCGTACATCAACAGGCATCAGTCTCTGGCATATAACTGTATGTCCTGGTGATGATCCCGGTATACCTGTGTATGGGATCGAAACTTCGTCGACTCCTTGACACCTTGACACTGTCATATGTAATACTGAATTGTGCTGTGGTGTTTGTCCTCATTTTTACTTGACAATTTAATTATTCCTTTTTTCAAGTGCTAAGAAATGCCTGAGTCTTTTTTCTTTTTCTTGTTGTATTTGTCGCAAGGTTTTTGTTTCCACTTTAGTGTTTTGTTTTCTTCACAAATATACAAAATATTAAAAGTATTTTTGTCCGTATGGACAACACAATATAAATCTAATTGTATTTCAATATATATTCCTTCATTCTTATCCTTATTGAGAGGGACCACTGTTCATATACAAAGCTATGTCTCAGGGGTCAAATAAAGGGGTGGGGGGCAAAAGTGTTACTTCCTATGTTAATTCCTATAAGAAACTTTGCTATAGATACAGAAAAAAAAGCTAAACGAAAAATACACCAAATTTGGCAAAAAGTTAGAACTTTGTGAAGAAAGAATGCTCTTATAGTAACGCAACTGAGATAAAAAAATACCCGAAGCTGATTGGTTACGGGAACTTTTCTCCCATCAGCCAATACTGGACCACACTACTGGCACCAGTACTGCAGGGCCAAACTGATCTGATTAGCTGGTCTCCACAAAGGAGAAAATGCTGCAAGAGAATTAAGTGACATGTACCCCAAGTCCTGAGTGGACGAATTCGATTATAAGGAGACAGGGCAAACATTCACCTGACTGCTAGGCTCATGTTGGTGGGGGGCATAAGGACCCCACCAACATATAAACATTAAAAAAACACTGCATTCAAACTCAGTTTGGATAGTTGCACAGAGCTGGGCACAAGGTCTGGCCTGAGGCGAGGCCTTGTGTCCAACATTGTACCACGCATGGCCATAGGCAATGTGCAGTGGGGGGTTCCCCACCAGAGGGAGAAGTGACATAAGGTAAATGTGGAACATAATTTAAAAGAAACTGAAATTCACTGGAAAAGCAAATGTATAGTGAAGTTTTAGTTAGGTGATGATGTGACAACAACATTTTTAAATCCTACTAAAATGCATATGACCTCACATATTACTAACTCATGACATGTTAAATGACAACATTTATGACATCCAGTGATTGTGATGGCATGGCATATAGGTTGTAGAAGTAATTCAACAATGTACATCTGTACCGATTTTGTTTTAGCACCAATCAAGTGCTACAGGTTATAACCTTTGACAATATACAGAACACTTAGCATATCTGGAAACTCACTCTCATTTGGTGAATATCACTGTTTTTTTACTACTATTCAGCCACCAAAGAAATAACCAACCAAACACTGTAATCGGTCACCAACTTCTTAAACCTTGACACCCTTCAAAATAGTGTTTGTTTTCATTCACATGAATGGGATTGCAACTGTTAAAGAGCTCACATGACTTGCAATTTTCAATGAAGAGCTTGGCACGTATGTATTTGCCCTAAATAAGGTACCTTTAACCGGGATGTACCGGGATGTGTAGACAAATGTACATACTTTAGAAAAATGCACTAGAAACATTACTGAAGACCAGAAACACTTACAACCTTAAAGCCATGGATACAATCACATTGAGTTTCACCATTTCCAATTGCCTGAACCTAACTCTGTACATTAAATACCAAGGTGCAAAGTCTGAATATCATCCAGTTCTGGGAATAGTTTTTCTCAGTTATAAATATGCAGTCTACTTATAATATATCTCTAGTTGTTTTACTTACAATATATCTATGCCTGTATGGTGGGACGTGTTTTTATGCGCACAAAAGTCCACAGGTGATTAAACGTTTCTGAATATTAGCTCTCACTTTTTTCACAGCCTTTCTGTTCAATCCAGAATCTGCTCTAGATTGTGCCTGTGCAACCCACATTGTGAGCTCTCATCCTTTACACAGTTTATAATGGAGTACTCATTGCTGGCAAAGCCTGTGCAGGTTAGAGCGGTGGGGTCGAATGTGGGGGGGGGGGGGGGAATTCGACAGACGACTACAAGGTAAAATTAATTCATTATTAAATTTCCCTTGTGATCTTCTTTCTAATCCCCCCCCCCCCTAGAACTGCCCCACCCCTCTTACCCGCATGGGCCACTGATGCTCTCCTACTTACACGCAGTATATTTGTGAGTAGAACTCACTCAGGATTTCTAAAACACTGAGGGCCAGATTTACAAGAAACTGACACATTTTGCTGCACCGCACTTTCAAAGCACAGGGATGCGACATATTTAAAACAATATGTTGCATCTCTGTGCTTCCCCCTGTTGTTTATGTGCAGGAAGGCAACCCTTCCAGAACAAAAACAATCATTAGAGGTGATTTCCTCTTTCTAGGCGTGCTGCCGAATGCAGCACACATAGAAAGAGGAAAAGAAAACGAGGAGAAATGAGAAATGAATAAATTTCTCCTCGTTGCGCCACTCTACGCCTCGCCTGGGGAGGCGTAGCATTTTGACGCACTTCCAGATTTACGATTCCTCCTAAATCTGGAAATGTGTCTGGTTCCATGGGTGATGCGTGGGAACACCCACAGCAACATTCATGGAACACCCCTTTCATGCGAAGTGCTGGGTGCAAAGGGACCATATTAACAAGAACGGAAAAGGTCACGCACGGTGGCTTTTCATGTTCTTGTAAATACGAAGCAGTAAAATGCGCTACCGGTACGTCACAAACAGTGACGCACCGGTGGCGCTAGGGGCTTGTAAATCTGCCCCTGAGTGCAATAGCCAGCTACACCCCTCTCACAGGTCTAACACGCCATATCTCTCTTTGCAACCAAGAATTGAACACCCCCGCCACATGTCGAGGCTCTCACTGAGGAGTAACCATCGGAGGCACCTGCAGAAGATCGGATCTCGCTGAATCCAGGAGCCCCACGAGGTCCTCTGCGCAGCTTTGACATGAACCAACGACGAGACGCCCCACATGAGCGGACCCGCCATTTCATTTCCAGATTGCAGCCCGGAAGGTGCAGCTGCCTTTTTCTTGGCGGCGGCAAAAAAACTGCTTCCACGTCATTAAAATAGCAAAACAAAGTGTGCTCCTTCACCGGCCCTGCAATATTTCACAACCCCCAAAAAAAGAAGAAAATAAATATCTTGCCAGTGCCAGTGCATTTCTGTGATTATTTTGACGTGCTGTAAATAGTTTGGATGCTGAAAGGCTGTGCGTCCAATTAACATGCAACAAACAGATTTATGTACAAGAGATGGGATAAACACTTTCGTTTCCCCCCCTCACAGCTAATAGTTACTATTAGTAAAAACAGCAGACTTCTTTTAATGATACTTCATTCCACCTTTGGCCTCCACATGACATGTACCTCAGTGCTTGGGTGAAATTTCTACAACTGATCCTGAACCTCCAAGGCGTGGGAGATAAATAAACATTTTACCTGTCATAAAGCCAAGGGTGGGCAATGTCCATATGTTGTTTCGAAAGCGCTGCACCACTTTCGTGTTTCAAATTCTTAACTGTTTCATTTTGAACATATAAATAATTAAAACCAATCCATCGTCTATCTACCTGTCTATGCATTTCTATCAGTGTGTGGCACACAACATGTGCGCAAGCGTAAACTGACAAGCACACATACGCATACTTTCATAAAAAAAAAAATTCAATCGTCAATTAGTAACTAACTACATTTCGCGTGCCTATCGCATTAACCCTTATTCTACAGCGCCAGCAAACCCCTCTCTTATAAAATACGTTATGCTTGACTAGCCGTCTCATAAAGCTATCATTTTCTTAATTTCAGACATGTTGCAAGCAGCTCGCTTGCAACATGTTGCAACTGTTGCGAAACAAGGCTAAAAAAAATCGCATATCAAATAGATCTCTCCATAGACGAAACCTATTGGCTTTGTCAATGCTTGTCAACTCCTGGTGAAGAGGCTAATGCATTTTGAAGGTAAATAAAAATCACATTTGATTGTTCTCATCTTGCATTGGAAGGGAGTCAGAAGAGGGGCAGGCTGAATATTTAGCATGTTTTTTTGGAATTCCTCTCCCTTTCTACTTCTTTCAAAGATTAATTCCAAATTCTAGAATTGGTCAGAAGCTCTCATGTCAGCCTCTTCTGCCCAACAAACTGCGCACTGCTGTGTGCCTGGAATATAAATTACAACCAATTTCTCATCTTCTACTTACTTGCATCCTTCCTGTTTGTCGCTTCGAAATTCTGTCAGCCTCCCAGTGCAATAACTTTTTATTGTCTCTTTTTGAAATGCCAAGCTCATACACATTTTATAAGTGCCTTTCAGAAGAATACAGTACTTTTCGATTTGGTCAGGGGCCTTAAAAAGCTATTTTCCAAGGGTTGCTGCTTTCTGAAGTGGAAATGAGGAAACGCGGTCTACCAGCTGGCAAAAGAAGAAGCCACTGTTACACAGAGAAAGCTGAAAACTCACACCTTCAGGACATGTTTCATAGCAATGCTTCACAACAGCAAGTAGAAATACAATTTCTGAGTAGGAGTGTGTTCTGTGCCTGGGTGCTCTCACCACACGTGTATTAAAAGCCAATTAGTTGTGAATGGCCATAAAAAGGGGATAGTTCAGGAAACATCAAAGCCTTGTATAAATCAGCAAGCATAGGTAAAAGCATTATTTTTCACCTATGTGATTAATATTTTTTTCTTTTTGTAAGTTTTAGCTTGGAGAGCAGGTGTAAAATTGATATGGTTAACTATTATTTGAACGGGGTACTTGAATGCATGAAGATAAGGGTGATATGCAAAAGGTGTGCATGCTCACCAATAGATGTAATGAAAATAATATACCTTTCTGTCTGTAGGACACTGTAGGAGAATAAGGGACAATAATAAAATGGACTGAGGCAAGAACAGTAAAAGAATTGTGAGGAAACAGACATCTAACTCTCATTAGCCAACAATAGAGCAGGCTAGGGCGAAACAGCAAGTGGTGTTAGAAGAAATAACCACAACGCATAGGAACAGCCGCGGTTGGTAGTAGGAGTGACTGCAGGGCAGTGACGTGGGGAGGGGGAGGGGCAGGGTGGGGGGTAGTAAACTATGGATTACGGAGGTTTACAGGTAAATTAACATATAAATTAATAAAACGAATTTCGTTGCGTGCACAGCATCGCATTTGGGGATGCAGTGCACGCAACAAAATTCGTTTTATTAATTTATATTACGTCACCGCCCTGCAGTTACTCCTACTACCGACCACGGCTGCATAGGAAAGAAAAAGAGTGAACTCACAGGAACATTGGACTTTGAAGCAACATCACAAAGATCAGATTGAGCACTGGAAAGTGAAAATCAGACGATAGTCATGAAGAGTCATCGCAGATCACCTCTATGATGGCACGTGGCTTGATCTAAACCCATTTAAAAAGTTTATCCCGGAGCAACCATGAAAACGATGCTGGGAACCTGGTAAACAGAAAGGGTTAGCAGGTCCCACAATTAAAGACTCTAGTCATGCCCAATCCCTAAGTCATAGCTTTCCAAACTTTTCATGTTGGTGACACACTTTTTATACATTCCTGCTTTAGTGACACGGTAAAGCGAGCAAGCAAGCTCGAACCACCTAACGGGGGTTCAGGGAGGTTCTCCCTCCGAGAAAAAATAGTGGGAAAATGGTGCATTTTCAAGCAAATTTGAGAAAGCAGGAAGGTTAACAAAGCAATTGTGAATCTGTTCTAAATAAGGCAGCACCACCCAAACCTGCAGATCATCTTCCACTTTATCATCATGTCTACATTTTACGGAGGCGTACTTCCTCCGCGTACTTCCTCTGCCACTGCCTACCTACCTACTCACACACATCCCTCTACCAAACGTCGAGACTAGGCCCACCCTGGCCCATCCAGGTAAATGCGACTCTCCTCGTTGCCAACAATAGCAAATGCAAAAATATTAATTCCATCTTTCTGCCTTTATTATGCATTGCAAGCTACTGAAGAACCCACCAACAGCAAATGTAGGTGGTGTGGAAAATGTTCATGACCTTGAAGGCAAGGTTGTGCAAAAATAGAAGAATTAAAAAATGAAAAATAGGGCAGACTGGAAACAAAAAGAGAATTTGCGCCTTAAATATAGCGCTACATTTTGCATGTGGCCGTTTCTAAGTGCTGTAAAATACAGGCAATATACTTACCAATGTTTTGGAAGTATGGAAGGGTGGGTCAAACTTGCTGTAATTCTGACTGAGGTTTTCAGTCACAGAAAGACACTGCACCAAGAATGTCCTGAAAACCTGACTTCACCCCAAGTTCCTAGTAGTGAGATTTCTCAGTGAAGCAGGATAAAGTCCTATGAATTTTCCTGATTAACCATGGACCATTGTCTTGTGGGAAACCTGTAACAATGTCCAGTGAGTGACAGTAACACGACTAAACAGCATTATGTACAGTTGAATACCACATTCTTCATAAGTCATAGCGCTTCTTTCCAATAGAAAGTCTTATTCTGTGATGTAATTTTCTGTTTGGGCATGTAATGTAATCCAGGCATATTACATCCCCCTTGTTCCCAAATATAAGGAAGCAACGAGGTCTCCTGCAGCCTCAATTCAAAGAAACATCTGGAAACTTGTATTAAGCATAGCTGACTGCATGAGCACCAGGTACGTGCAGTGGAACAAAGCGCTCTGATACCTTCAGGTCTAGTTTGCGCTAGTCTGCATTGGAAGAAGGGATATAGCTGGGGCAAGACCACTATGAATTTGAAGAAAGACCTCCTCTTAAAAATAACAAATCTTGGATTGGGTTTTATTCCACGTTAAGATCAAGAGAGACAGTGAATGTAGCAGACATCATGCAGAATTGAAGTGGCAAAACGCAACCTGCCTGGCCGTGAAAATTGATTACCAAACAATAAAATAGCCAGAGGTACTACATATCTGTATCAGAAATTTAAATTGTGCATCAACTTCTGCCTCTCGCCGTTTCCTCCTCGTCCCGAAACTGCGCATGTGCCGCGTGCACACGCTCTCCCAAGGGTCTCCTTCTTTCTCCACATACGTCCAGCGTATGAACGTCGCAGTACCGGCGTAATCCCGCGACACACCCACCATTACCAGGCGACACAGTACCGAGTTGCGACACAGAGTTTGGAAAGCTCTGCCCTAAGTGGACCCAAGAGTGGTTCACTTGTACTAAGAAATAGGCTATGGTTTGTGTAGGTGAAACCTAATCACAAGCACAGCACAAATGCTGTGCAGGTGAAACCTAAAAACAGCCTTCTAATGTCACAGATAGTTCAGCATTCATGGGGGCACGTCTGGGAAAGGAGGATCACCATAGCTGTGAAAGGACTGGACGGATACCAGCTCGGCATGGTGGGTTTTAGAGTGGCAATGGAGGTGAGATTTTCAGCTCCCTGAGGGAGAAGATGAAAAGTGGGGAGTAGTGCCCTGGAGAGAAAGGAACAGTGCCAGGGCAAGTATCATGATTTTGGGGGCGGGGGGAGTACAGAGAGGTGTAGCCTGCTTTATAGAAGTGTGTACGCTAGGCCATATCAATGTACTATTTTCCCAACAGTGCCTCCCAGATGTGGGACCTGGGAAAACCTAACAGGAATATCTAGAGAGTGTAATCTGATGAAGCAGTATAGGAACAGTTGCAGACTGCATTGCGCGTTGAGCTGCACAAGGCAGCATTGGTCAAGCATTTTGCAAAGGAAGGACTGATAGCGTCACGGTCCATATTTTTTGAGGAGACGCGTTATTTATGGGACAGAGGACTTATGGAACAAGAGGCTCTAGGGGTGTCATGGGTGGCGTGGAGGAACAGGCTGTTTAGTGAGTAAAATTCAATTATATCAACTGCAAAACTGATGTTGTATGAATATGTGTGCAAAGATTTCATACCAAATTATGCCTTTTGCACAAAGATCATTTTTTCACCTCACAAAAAGATGTAACAAACTACAATAGTCTATAAAACCTAATCGTAATAGGCATTCAAAGTCATAATAATCTTAATTCAGCCAGTTAGAAAAGCCATAAAAGTGCAGAATAAAACAGTTAAAATACAGTTAAAAAACAAATACACTCTTCATCATGTAAGAATAATTATCATCACTTATACTGCATCTAAAGAATTAAAAGACATATATTTTCCTTAACTTGATAGCAGCAACAATGTTACTCAAAAAAGAAGTGCAATTTTCAAATGAGGACAGGCATTGCAAATATTCTAATCCCTCCATAGATGAGGTAAAGTGCATGTGCATTAAAATAGGCCGTAGGAAACGTCGTCTAAAAGTGTTAAAAAGAGAGCAAAATAGTGAAAAATGTGTGGTTGATTGAGCAGATGTGCCATCACAAGGGCAGTCTGGGAGAGATTTTAACCAAGCACCAGATACAGGAAAAGCTACAAAAAAAAATATTCATAATTACTCTTAACCTAGTCAAGTAAAATCTGTGCTCAGGATTTACAACCCAGGATGATTAAGGTTCTGCACCTATGGCTGAACAATGTCCAGATACCTAGTAACTGAACCCATTTCAAGTGTTTTTCCTAGTCCCATGTCCTCACTATGATTCAGCCCCCCTTTAACTATTTCTTTAGACTTAGCAGTATTTATTTTTGGTGTGTCAAACAGTTGATTAAGAACCAAAGTATGAAAGGTATCTTTGACATACGTTACCCATGGGATGGCCATCATATATTCTAGACGGAGACAGTCCATTTGCACCTGACGGGAGAATTCTGCCCTAGGATTGTGCCTCAGCTTTAACCACAATATTAGCAGAGCAATTGAAATTTTATCCTCCATGTTGGAAAAGATTACTGCTGTGGTAATCTTCAGAAATAAAAGCAGAAAACAGGAATTTGTAAGGTTCCGTCTTTATTGGAGAGGGATATCCGTTCAGTCCAAAGTCCAAGTCTGTAATGCCCACTCCCGACCACATTTAACAGATCTTCCTCCCGCAACAACATTAAATCATCAACACAATAAATCGCGAGGAAGCCACGAACATCGATGCGAGTGCCATGCTCTTGACTACCTCGCAGAACACCATACTGACAGGAAGGCAGCCTGCACCTGACACACCTTTCGCCCTTAAAAAAAAAAATACTTTACCTCAAAACATAATCACAAAATCTCACAGGAAGACAGTGAAGCCTTGCACACTTGGCAGGAGCATTAGAATCACAAGAAGGTGAAGTGTTCTGATACACAATACTACCTTGTTAACTAACACCCAAGAAAACATTGCCGGTAGATCCTCAAAACTGCTTTTACAATCATTAAATAGAGAAAATCTTTTGAAATTCCAAACACTTCCGCCATCCACCCTAGCTGCATTTCTGAAAGTCTCTACAACTTTTTTAGGAGATGACCAATTTGGAAAACCCTTGGAAACACCCTCTTTCTTTTTAATGCGCACCAAATCACCGATCTTAACTACATGTTTACTTACAACACTCAAGGGCATATTATCAAGAACGGCGTTAAAATTATAGTCGCTTTAGCGGCAGGAAACAGCCGCTAAAGCGGCGATACTGGGCTTGATAATATGCCCTAGAGAATTCCAGTAGAAGCCCATGTTCTGGTGTGAACCTGGGCTTCTATTGGAATTCTCAAGGGCATATTATCAAGCCCATTATCGTCGATTTAGCGGCAGGAAACTGCCGCTAAAGCGGCGATAATTTTAACGCCGTTCTTGCGAATATGCCCCCTTGTCTTCTTTTCATATCTTGTCTAATTTTTTCCTTATATGCTTCAACTCTGTGGCGCACCTTCTCATAATAAACATTAAAATGATCACAACCCTTATATATACTTTTCTAAAACCACCAAGGCACCAACCTGGTACTAGGCTTGCGTCCTCTCAAAACTTCAAAAGGACTGACTAAAGTTACAGAATTGGGTGAGGTTCTTTATGCCAATAACATGGATTGTAAAGCATTACGCCAATTCAAACCTCCTTTCACTGACAATTGGATAGCTTCTTTTACAATCTTTTAAATCTCTCAACCCGACCATTTACCTCAGGATAGAATACTGCAATTCTTCTGTGTGTAATATCACATTTCTCAAAGAAACACTCCATCTCTTTGCTAACAAATTATGGCCCATTGTCAGTTACGAGAAAGCAAAAGACACACAATTGATGGACGGAAAGCAGAACAAATCAAAACATTCTCCCCCAGTCAAGAGATCTGGGTTAAATCCATCATTCTTTTGCTCACCATGCCAACCCAGTTTAAACCTGGCCATATGCAAATCAGTCTTGACCCTGTGCATCATGGGAACAGTCCAGCCCGAACTGCCGAGCCAGGTCCTCCCTGGACCGGAAACAAGCATCCTAGGACCGGTTTCGGGGTTTCACCCCTCTTCAGCCAGGATAGTTTGAATCCAGTGGCACAGTGAGCCCGGGGCCTATGTCTAGGCATACCCTGCGCGCTTAGGGCGAGAAAGCAAAAGACCCACAATTGATGGACAGAAGGCAGAACAAATCAAAACATTCTCCTCTAGTCAAGAGATCTGGATTTAATCCATCATTCTTTTGCTCACCATGCTAACCCAGTTTAGACCTGGCCATATGCAAATCAGTCTTGACCCTGTGCATCATGGGAACAGTCCAGCCCGAACTGCCAAGCCAGGTCCTCCCTGGACCGGAAACAAGCATCCTAGGACCGGTTTCGGGGTTTCACCCCTCTTCAGCCAGGATAGCTTGAATCCAGTGGCACAGTGAGCCCGGGGCCTACGTCTAGGCATACCCTGCGCGCTTAGGGCGAGAAAGCAAAAGACACACAATTAATGGACGGAAGGTAGAACAAATCAAAACATACTCCCCCAAACCAGTGCTGCTAGCATCAACCATAATGATACACTGTTTACCACACACAAAAGGTTTTATACAAGGAGCGTTCACAACAAATTATTTTAAAGTACTGAAGGGAGCTGACATATCACTTCACCAAACAAATTTTGCAATTTTTTTGAGGAGGCACCTGAATGGATCTACTTTGGATGCATAATTTGGAATAAACTTGGCATAAAATTCTGTAAGATCAAGGAACGCCACAAGTTGTTCCTTTGAACTGGGAATGACAGCATTAACGATATTTCTCACGTGACTACGTTTAAGTTTAATACCCAAACCACTAATAGTGTGTTCCAAGTATTCCACATCAGTTGCCTTAAATTTGCACCTATCAAGACGAAGGGTAAGACCCTTATTAGACAAGGCAGTAAATACTTGTTTTAAATTATTGTCATGTTCGTCAACATTCTTACCCTAAACAAGTATATTGCACCTGTTAACCCCTCCAAAGTTTCTTTCACCAACCTCTGAAAAACAGAGGCAGCACTAGCAAGGCCAAATGGCATGCGACAATATCTCAATAGACCTTCTTGTGTTATAAAAGCAGTAAGAGTTTTAGATTCCTCATCCAAAACAACCTCTTGGTGAGCGCTGGCCAAGTCAATACAAGAAAACATTTGAGCTCCAGCTAATGTGGACACCATCTCATGCAGGTTGGGTAGTGGATGGGAATCTACCCAAATCACATTATTTAAACTGCATAAATCTACACATAACCGGAGTTCACCAGAAGATTTAACCGAAATCACAACCGGAGAAAACCACGGTGAGGATTCTATAGGTTCTAGGATATTTTTGTCACATAAATCCTTAAGTATGTCTTTAAGTTTGCTTCTGTAAGAAAGGGGAACATTTCTTACCCTGTGACGGACACATACACCATTATAATGAAGTTTGATAGTGTGTTTAAAACCCTGATTCTCCCAGTTTACCACTTGGAAATTGTGTTTTCAAATCTGAAATAAGTTTAGAGCTGCAATTATCAAGGATTTTTAAAGGTTCTACCATTTAAACAGGAGGATTAGCCCTAGGATCAAGTATAATCCCCATCTGCTCTTGGTGAGGCCCCCCTAGAAGATATTGGCCAGACTTTGCGAAATACACTTTCCCGAAAGAGTGACGTCCCAAAAATTCCAAATTGGCCCAAAAATATCTGAACAGATCAATTATGTGTCCAGTGTAACCTCCTGGTGTTACATCAGGAGCAATTAGTTTCTTATTGGGCCATTTGTGGTTTGCAGCTTTTCTAATGCAATAATGGTATACCATGCACATGAAGCAGCAAGAAATTGTAAACTGATGCAGTCAACACAATTCTCACATGAAGGAAATTTGCTCACTCCCTCACTACCACAAATATTGATAACAGTGTTGATATCATTGTCGCAATTCTCATAGATGCTATCACAATCATGTGTATCTTGTATCATTTTTACCCTTCTATACATTGACCTATAAGCTTTGCTGAAATGTCCCTTCTTGCCACATTTTGAACATGTTTTATCAATAGCTGGACATATTTTAGAATTAGATAGATGTCCATTACTTCCACATTTGTAACAAACAAAAACACTCTTCTTGTTTTCGATCCTCACCCCTTTGACCCTTCTGTTATTTTTTGAATTATTCCAGCTCTTTTGGAAAAATAATTGCGTTGGCCTCTCAGTTTCTTTAGGAAAACTAAGGACTACACTTTTCTCATTGCCTCTTATCTCTTTGACACATTTTTCAGAATTGTCAATAGATTTAGCTATATCAATAGCAGCATTTAAGGACATATCGGATGTAGTCCATAATCTTTCCTACACTTTTTTGTTGTTTTTCTCATTATTATTTGATCGCTGAGTACTTGATCATAAGAAATGTGCTCAAAATCGCATGTTACTGCAAGAGACCTAAGGGATGACAAAGAATCTTCAATCGACTCATCAGGTTGTTGTTTCCTAGAATAGAAAATGAATCTTTCCATGACAATGTTTTTCTTTTCCCCATATCTCTGATTAAGTTGCAGGGATGCATACTCGTACACATTAATGTTTCCAGGATTCACTAATGGATGTACATTTTTAAATTCTTTTAAACTTATCCCACCTGAACAGTGTTTCCATAAAGCTAATTTTCTTTCAGGTTCACATTCCTCCCCCTCAAGTACTTCAACATGAGCTAGAAATACTGGTTTCCAAATTTCCCAGTCCATTAATGGTTCTCCAGGGGATGCCAGAAAAGAGGGAGGTGGAACAAGGCCAGACAAAGTTGATACAATATACTAATGAAACACAAGGCAAGATATAGGAATATATATATTTTTTTTTAGCAAAAGCAGAAGGTATGTAATAAATTAGATAAAACAGTAAAAGTAGTCACCGTGGTCATTTAACAAATCAACTAAATGTGTGCATATCACAAGATGCAGTGTATGCAGATGGTTAGTTTACTCTCACAAGAAGAATGTACACCCAAAAAATGTTGTGTTTCCAAGTTCAAGAAAAATGATTTTCCCAAGCAGTAAAGATGGCCGCAAAAAAAAACGTACTGAATGTGCTACTTTCTCACCTGTTCCCAAATCTGTAAAGTAAGTAGATATCAGCACTTGATAGAATATTTAGACTTACTGCACCGCAGCTGGAACAGAACTCCGAGCTTACAACATACTTGATAATGCTGCGATACCGGAGGCACTGGCTAACGCTGAAACTGACTTTTTTTTTTTTAAATGGCTGTCATGTAAGTCACACTGCACAACCTCGCGTGATGATGTGACATGCTCCATGTCTCCCGGCATGCTCCATGTCACTTCAGGCACTGTCGCAGAGAACTAGAACACATACTTCACAGAAGCTCCAGAACGTTGGAGTCGCTCGAAAGATGCAGCTGATTGACGATTCTTAACGGCTCCAAACTAAAACAAGTAAACTTCCTGCTGGTTACTCACAACAATTGATAATACGTAAATCCACAAACTGTGCATCAAAGAAGTAATCCTTAGAGTAGTTGTAAAAGAGAAGAATCCAACTCCAATTACCGATAAATGTAGAAAGAAATAAAGAAAGAAAGAAATAATCCAACTAATGAGCTCGTCCCCGCTCGTCGCGGAAAAGATTGCGACTGTGGTAATCTTCAGAAATAAAAGCAGGAAACAGGAATTTGTAAGGTTCCATCTTTATTGGAGAGGGATATCCATTCAGTCTGAAGTACAAGTCTGTAACGCCCACTCCCCACCACATTTAACTGATCTTCCTCCCGCAATATCATTCAAACATCAACACAATAAATCGCGAGGAAGGCACGAGTATCGACACGAGTGCCATGCTTGTGACTACCTCACAGAACACCATACTGACAGGAAGGCCGCATGCACCCGACACTCCACAAAGCCTAAGATTTGTGGTAGATTTTGGGATAGATAAGAGCCTACATAAAAAACTATTTTCGGCTACCTGTCGCTTCCCAGGGGCAGCATAGCCCCAAACTCCAGCTCCGTATAAGGCCAATGATGGATATTTGCTTTTATACAGTTGTATCATGTTATTATTGGGCTTATGGCCTAATCTTTTAGGGAATCTAAATCTGAATCACATGTCACCCCAATTTTTGGCACTCTCTGAGTTAATAGACTGCCCCATGAACCGTTTGCCTCTAACAAAATTCCAAAATAATTAAAAACGGGTACCTTTTCAATTGGGGACTCCCTTATAAAAAGCCATTTAGATTTAGTATTGTTTGGCCCACATAGCATAATAAACGATTTTTGTTGGTTCACTTTTAAATTCATATTGGTCATAAAATTGTGAAATCTGTTTAATAGATTTTGATGCCCGTTTGCAGTTAAAGCCTATAAGAACTGCGTCGTCGGTGTAAAGCAAAGTAAGAACTGGTTTTGAACCAATTTTGGGCATATCTTTACTATATGAACTTATCACTTTACACACAGAATTAATATAAAATAAAAAAGGGGCTAAATTACAGCCTTGTTTGACCCCTCTTGTAACTTTGATAGGGGCTGTGCAATCCCATTCTTTGTAAAACAAACTCTTGTAGAAGGGTACAATGTAAATTTTTACAAGATCTAAAAGTGGGGCATGAATACCCGCTTTGGCCATCATGTCCCACAACAATTCCCAGTCAACCAGGTCAACAGCACAAGAGAGGTCCATAAAATCCATGTGTAGAGCACCTCTCCTGGCTTTCACATACTAGCCTATGATAAGAGTGAAATTGAATGTTTGTTCCACCGTTTCTAAACAGGAGCGAAAACCTTATTGTGTTGGTGAAAAAAAGAAGTTTGCCTCAGCTCAATCTTCCAGAGTATTTAATAGTACACACACCAAGATCTTTACTGTGAGTCGAGCACTGAGATCGGATGGTAACATGATGGTAAATTTCGATCTCCCTTTTTGTAAATGGTAACTATGATGGCTTCTCTCCAGGAACCAATCACCTCCCCCTTCACTGTTGCCCTCAGTCAGTACATTAATGACAAGGGGGTACCCAAAACTCCTCATTGAATTAAAACAGATCAATAGGTACCCCATTTTGGCCTAGGGCTTTCCCACCCACAGCACCCTTGATTGCTTTGGTTACAGATTTGTTACCCAATTTTCTTGGGGCCAGGGAAGTCAGCTCTAATATTCAATTGCCCCTCTCCTTTCACCTTATCTCTATAAAAACATAAGGGTAAAATGGCTAATCCATTCTTGTTTAGTAATAGACCTCTCAATGCTGCCATGTGAGCTTTCCCCAAAGCAAAGTCAGAAATTTGGACAGTAAAAGTTCTGTTCCGAGCTGAGAGCGGCAAAAGTCGGTGACTTGTCTGCCACTTTCAAATCAGGAGTGGGAGATATTTTGATCCTGGCCCAGGAACAATTATTGAAGAAATGGGTTCAAATGTTTGGCGACGTCTTGCATTCCAGCCAATTGGCTGCACAGACAAAGCTAATTTTGTATAGTGAAAGCTTCCTACGTTCAGAGCAATGTGCCAGATTAAGAGCCGTCCAAGCACTATCCTTACTCTTCCTTAAATTAAGAGTATTTTTATAAAGAAGACATTCAAGTAGTCTGGCACATATTTTATGTGCAAGAATTTACTGTATTCCCAGTGCTGTGGTTTCTGGTGCTCAGAACCGACACTTAAACATCAACACCAGCACTTTTGATGAGCACCATTTAAGGACACATTAATTTACGGGGAGATTAGGTGATTTTAACAGTATCGCAGGATGTTGACCCCGCACAAAGACTCGAACCTGGTTCCCCAGCTCCAAAGTCAGCTGCTCTGGCCATTACACCACATTCTCTCCCCACTTTCATGGTTAGTAGTTAGTTCTGATTCAGGCAGCGCTAACAGGAGAAATGGGCTGGTGCAAGCTGAGTCCTGACGAGAGCCCCAGCACTTATTTTTGTACAATTTAACCACTGTTTATTCTGCCTCTAGAGTACGTACTTCAGCATGTGGTAAATACTATCCAGAGAATATTGTTGTTTTTAGAAATATTTATACATACAAAGAAGTCTTCCAAGTGAGATTTCTCTGTTAAACTGTTTCAGCCTATTGCTATACATTTTCAGATTACCCCGAAACGTTAACAAGAAATGACTTCCACCTGAAAAAAAGAAAAGGCATGACCCTTCTACTGTTCTCAGTATACCACATATGGCATGCAGAAAGAAAGGTGAACATTTGTTAACTGAGTATGCCTCAATCTGGGATTCTGCTTGATACTTTAGAACCAGGAAACTGGTAAAAAGAGCACTCAGTATAAACACTGGGCTTAAATGGCTGATTGCAGGGTGGGCATTTCAAGGCAACATTCATAAGAGAGCAGTTTATGCCTAAGTTTAATATTCATGTATCACAGCTAACAAGACATCACCACCCTTCCAAACTGGCACCGGAGTAGAGCAAAAAGACACAGATGCAAAGGAATGAACTATACCAACGTGCACGCTGGCCATTCCACAGCGTGATCTGTGATTGGGTCTGAGGTTAAGCAGAAGCAATAGGCTGAATGTCATAGTCTAATTTACATATTGGGAGTCCTGAACTATCATTGGTTTTATGATGAAAACCACAATTTTAGAATTGATAGGGTGCGTTTGTCATATTGACTGTTAGTACATTGCTGTTGAATTGTAAAGTTAATTATATAATCCACCCTCAGTTCTAAGTACCTGAAATCGAAACACATATAAAGAAACGAGGGTGACATTTTTAAGAGCGGCGAAAGCTCCTCACAGAGTGCGTCTGTCACAAGGGTGTTGGTGGATGAGCATGTTCATATACAAGCACTGTCAGACTCAGCTGAAGGTGCTGATGACTAAGCATTTTAGGGCGATGGGGTTAAACAATGGCAGAGGGCTGACAAGAAGAGCAATACCAGCTGCTGTGCATCTGACAAATATGTGTGCTGCCACAGAGACATCAGGTAAACAAACAAGTATGCTTTAAATTAGTGCAGCTCTGGGAACTTTAAAGAGCAGAGGACAAAAAAAGTTCGACAAAAGCAGATGAACAGGGGCACTTGGGCCTTGGGCTACTGTTTTGAAAAAAAACACAGGCAGAACTACAGGAAATGGCATGCGACAACCAATAGAAATGGAGGAAAAGTAAGTGGCCAGCACACAAACCAATCAAAAGTGAGGGCGGTATGTAAGCTCCTTTTAAGATTTTTATTATATACAAGAGATTTCACAAGTACAGAGAAAGCACTGTGCAGGCAAAACCTAAAAATTAACACAAGTATCAGTCTGTAAATTATTTTTAGGCTTTCCTGTTTTCAGTTTCTATTTTTGGTAAATTCTGGTGGGCTTTTTCAGTGTTTTCAAGTGATTTCAATACCTTAAAAACAGTGGTTATCAGTTGTTACACATTTTAGCGCCATTAAAACAACAGAAATAGTGCTTTTCCGTTTTTTATAGAACGTTTTCCTTTTATTATTGCTTGCTTTCTGTACTGTTAGTGCATGGTATATAGACAGTGTATATGAGATCCAAATACATTTTTGCAAATCAATCTTGTACTGTAATTGTAATGTATGATGTAGTGCATCATACATTACCTCTTCAGTGAGTCTTTGGTCATGTGAGCTCACTTTTTCGTTCCCATGTAAACTTTCTTCTGTGAAAAGGCCCTCTCAACATTGGCACTTGAGATTGACAACGCCAAAACAGCCAGTACACAATTTGCTAACTCTGGCCACTGACATAGCTTTCCATGCCAATACTGGTGCACTTGAAGTTTGCGATTCTCTGGGCAGGTTCTGCAACATTTGTGTTGAACTGGGCGCTTATGCCCTCAGAGTTATTAAAGTGGTCAAAAATGAAGAAGCACTTTTGAAACTACAGACAAAATTTACCTTTACGGAAGGGGTCTAGAACTGGTATAGAGTACCTCAGTGAGATTTCATTGACTTCAAATGTCCTGGTTGGTGAAGGGACATTTCTGTGCATCATTGCAAGCCATTTCTCATACATTGTAAAATAAAAGTTCCTGAATTACTCTTCAACATTGCTTTGCTTACCAAGTGGCAAGCACTCTAACATGGAACATGTTGCAGTGCCAAAGTCACTAAAGGTGTCACCCAGCCCCTTCACATCTACACGAATTATGCAGAAGCCTTGGCAGACAAGGGTGTTTCCATACTCTAGTTTTTTTATTATGTACACTACAGCAGTAATGTTTTCCGGTAGAAATCTAAGAATGCAGTACAGTGTACTTTTTTCACATCACTATCAATATGCAACCAAAGATCCTCACATTTCTTGCCTTTGGCATCATCACTCAACAAAAATTCTGTAAACGGTTGCCATATGGATAATATAGTGTTCACAGCCCCTTGGACTGAGAACCATCAGCTAAGTGACACAGTTGGTATGAATCTTTCTTAGATGCCACACAAAGCACAAAATGAGAAATATTTGTGTTTTAGTTCCAGCGCATAACAAAACAGTGCACCAGACTGGACTAAAAAGTCAATAGCATTCTTCATTAACTCTGAATATTGTAAAGATGCTTTCAGCATACCATCTAACAAGTGACAAGAATCTCTTACAGGGAAGCACTTCAGCTCAGGTGTCGATTTTGAGAGGTAATCACACAACGTTTACATATACGTAGCTGAATCACTGCAAATACAAACAATATCACTCCAATCTTTGTTGAACTTGGAAAGAACCTTTATGCAGCAGCATTCCAAGTGACACTGCGTTCCATGTTTTCCAAAAGTCTGCTCTACCTTCATTCATTCAGGGGTTCCCCCTTTTCTAGTGGTTTTTCCTTCCCAGCCTTGTTTGCTGTGGGGTTGTTTATGTTCATTCGTCTTAAATAGTTGCACACATCTTTTCATTCCCAGAATCCCTCTCTCTATATCAGCCTCTGACATCTGTGCTACCCCTCCTTTTTTCCTTATTCTATTCTCATTTCTCCTATATTTGCCTTTTTCTCGAGTATATTATTAACCTCTTTTCTTCTATGGACAGTATTAAAACTTTTGGTTTTTCTGATGAGGACTATGCACGCCTCATAGGTCAAACACCTGATCCCAACAGACCCTTCTCACTCTCCAAAGGTCCCAATGAAGATTGGACCAAGTTGTTCAACCTAAAGAAGAAAACCAAACGTACGGAGTCTCATGCCAACTTCATGTTGGAGTATTTAAAGGCAGGGACAATCCCTATTGGCCTCAGAGTAAGAAACATACCAGGTCTTTTTGTTGAGATCAGGCAATTTCTCGAAAAATGGGCCCTGATATCAAACAGATGCTCTAGGGACTGGATGATCCTTATTGTAGAAACAGCCAGAGAGGTAATCCAACTATTAAATAAGGAAATCCAGGACCTAGAGGACAAACTTAAAACATCCAACGCCCTCGAGGAGGGTAAGAAAAAATTAGAAGAGATTACGATAGAGTTAGATTCTTTCAGTGAATATCTGTTCAAAAGGAAGACGGACAAGCTTAGGAAGGACATCAGACTCTTTTCACAGGAAAGGGCCTACCCCTACCTATCTGAAAACTTCTATTCGTCAACTAATGACAGTGTGACTGGCAACTTTGCAGGCCAGTGGAACAACAAACGTATCATAACATTCTCGGACACCACCGATTCTGACAGTGAGGGGCCATCTTACCAAACTCCCCAATATAGATCTGATGCAGAAAGATACCAAAGTGGGAATCCTTTTTTAGGGAACCGGAGGGGCGGATCCCGCCCTCGCTTTCAGCCCCAATACCGAAGTCAATACCAGAACACCTATCAAAGGAACCAACACCAGGAACAAGTACCACAGCCGAGATACCAGGAACAAACCCAACCACAGAGGTACATCAGGACCCGCCAGAACCAATACTGGCGAACATAGCCAAAATTCCAGTCTTTAATCTATCAGGTTATACAATGGATGACCCTACTGAGACACTGCTCACCAAAGGTCTTTCCTTTGTACCTTCTACTACTATGAATAAATTTGAATTCATGACAGACATGCATGCCTTCTTCCGAAAAATCAGACTCAAAAAATTCTTTCAGAATAGAAGTATCTCTGATGACAATGAAAACCGTTCAGGCCTAAAACCCCCATCCAACTTTACACCTACCATCGATCAAGTTGGCAAAGAAGTCGACATTTTCGAAAAAGCCGTCCTCAACAAGATTGGAAAAATAACGGCCTTTGTACCCTTTCCGATGAACAATATCTCCAGGGAAGAAAAAAACGCATTAAACACCCTTAAGAAAAACAACGATGTCACTCTGAAACCATGTGACAAAGGTGGAGGTATAGTCATTTTTAACACAGATGACTATAAGAACAGGATGAATACACTCTTGGGGTCACCGAGACACTATTTAAAAATTACTGTCAACCCAGAACCAAGACTAAAACGGAGAATTCTCCGAATAGTCATGTCAGCCGTAGAAAGGGGAGAAATTTGTGAAAAGGAAGCAGAGTATCTTACCCCCACCTATACTCGGATTCCCATTATCTACGGAGTACCAAAAACTCACAAAGACCAGAAGGACCCCCCAATGAGACCCATCGTATCTACTATTGGGTCAGCAACAGAACCCCTATCAAAATATATCGATCGTTTCCTCCAACCCCTGGTCACCATGCTTCCATCTTATGTGAAGGATACAGGGCATTTCATTTCCAAAATAGAAGGCCTACAGTACGATCCTGAACGAGAGATATTAGTCACCATGGACATAGAGTCCCTATATTCCAACATACCTCAGGGAGATGCGTTGGAAGTAGTCAAAGACAAAATAGATTCTGTGGCATCATTACAAAACAGCACATTCTTGACCGAATGTTTGGAAGTGGTTCTGGAAGAGAACTTTTTTGAGTTCGATGGTGACTTTTACCATCAAGTCCAGGGAGTAAGCATGGGGGCAGCCTGTGCGCCGAGTGTCGCCTGTCTATATATGGGACACTTCGAAGAGCGTAATATTTATAACGAGGTTGCCCCGTTCTATGAAAATGTTCGCCACTGGTCACGCTTCATAGACGATATTTTCTTCGTCTGGAGCGGTGACCGAGAATCCCTTAATGAATTCATTTCCTGGATCAATTTAGCCGATTCAAATCTTCATTTCACGGCACAAAGTAGCACTGAAAAGCTGGAATTTTTGGATGTCTATGTTAAACATGAGAGCAACCTTCTTCAGTTATCACTCTTTACCAAACCCACCTCCAGGAATACTCTGCTCCACTTTGAAAGCTTCCATCCCAACAGTCAAAAATCAAGCATTCCATTCAGTCAGTTCTTACGATTGCGCAGGAACTGTTCATCAATCAAAGATTATCTATTACACGCAGAGTCAATGAAACAAAAATTCCTCTTACGAGGATACCCTAACAGGCTTGTTAGGGATGCCCTCAAGAGAGCCAGATATTTTAATCGGGATACCTTGTTTACACCCAAGAAGGAAGAAAACAAGATGGAAAAACTGGTTTGTGTCATCAAACACTCTTCCATAAACCATAAAATACGACAAATCATCAATTCGCAGTGGCACCTCCTAAATCTGGACAATGAAGCAGAGAAGATACCCAAGCCTTTATTTGCATTCCGGAGGAACAAAAACCTAAAAAACCTATTGGTTAGAGCCAAACCACAAGAGCGGAATACTTTGACACAGAGATCCCTTTTTGGCAATACCCCGGTTCTTGGACATCACCAATGTGGAGGATGTCAAGCATGCCCCAACGCTATTGTCAACGACACCCTTGTAATCAATAATAAAACCATCAATCTCAATGAAATGACCAACTGTAAAACTACTAACTGTATCTATGTTATTTTATGCCCATGCAAAATCCCCTATGTAGGAGAGACTGGCAGAGAATGCAAAATACGCATAGGGGAACACAAATCTAACATCAGGCGAAATAACCTTTCAGCACCATTGGTCAAACATTGGATGGAGTCCAACCACACTGAGAAGGACCTACGTTGGACAATCTTAGAAAGGGTCCGCATGCAAAAAGGCACTGACAGCACCCGGATACGCAAAAAGCGAGAAGTCTTTTGGATCTACTTCCTGGATTCCAAGACTAGGGGGCTCAATGAGGAATTGCCCTGGGAGAATGCTATTATTTAAGCATTATATTAGAGCTATGTGTCCCTTTGAAAGAGACCAAAAAACGATTTGGATCCCTATTAATCTCTGTCATGAACTAACACAATAGATCCTCCTTTGGTTCCCTTCGCTAAATCCTTTGGACACATACACAATATTATTAAGGCGCTCTTTAACTTATCTACCTGAGCCCTTATCACGAATTCCCTGTTATCGACTGCACTGCAGAATGTCAGGGATTACTGTATCTGGGAAGGTGCCGCATCACAAACAGCGATCATACTGGTGACCATAAAACACCCCGATCCGAATCCGGCTCAGAATCCACAGCCACCTCTTTGATATTACCCTAGGACGTGATGTTAGCCCCTGTTAGTATATAAGCAGCTGCTCCTAATCACACTGGTCGTTGCTCGCTTCGCAGTAAGCAGAGGACCAGCAGCGCAGCAGCATCTACTTTGATCTACGTGCCTGGAACAAAACGAAGAACTGAAAGCATCAGAAAGCTTCCTCTCGGTAAGCGCGTATAAAATAGGCATTTAGGCTAAGACATCAGCTCCCTCACTCGCTCTATCTGCACAGTTGCGTTAACTTTTTATTATCTTTTTATTTCGCCCACTAGATACGGCGGAGGAACTCTATTCTTTTTTTTTTTTTTTTTTTTTCCCCCCGGTCACACTCCTTGAACTGAAACGGCGATTAATTAACGTGTGGAGTTACTCGCGTAATATGCGGAGCAGCGCCCACATTGATCTGCACACCTGGACGTAGGCGAAGGCCTGAACGCTTTAAAAAACCGGTAAGCGCTCAGATAATAGACTGAATGACTACGACTTCAGTTTCTCCGCTCTGTTAAGTGACGCTGGAGTGCTAACTCTATTTATTTTGTTAGTTGACCCTCCAGATACTGCGGAGGAATCCTATTCTTCTTTTTTCATCCAGCCACACGATAAACAGGAACAACGATACGCCCTAAAAGGTGATTAATTACATCTTTGAGGTTTTCACGTTTCATACGGGGCAATGATTAGTAATTAGCTTAACCCCATAATTAGCCTATTGCTAACTCTAATCACTTTGTCTGACTCACCATAGGCTGTGGCAGAATACATTTTCCTTTTCCTCACCAACCGTGGAAGCGTGAGGATAGGTGCACATCTAGCTGGAATTACGGGGTGGTCTCCCTAAAACTTAACAGGTGATGATTTACATCTTCAAGTTTCTCACTTATGACTTAGCTCTAGGATTCATATATATAAAGAATCACTAGCCCAGTTTGTTTTAACTGGTGTTCCTGACCCATTGACTCTTATTCGTTGCCTAAATAGTGAGAACAGAGAACACCTATAAATTGTTGATTTCATAAACATCACAAATCTAACAAACTATGCTTTATGTTAGAAATGTTAATCTTTCCTGATCTACTTTCTTCCTTAGATCTCGCATGCCTATAAGTTGAAAAGTTCCTCTACATTGCTATATATGTGTACCACTAGAAGTACTGAGGTTGCATCACTTAAGGAGAAAGAGAGATAATTATTCTCATCTTCCCATCTGATCCCTTGGTGAGCATGTCTCTTATCTTCCTTTTCCTAACCATCAGCTTCATGCAGATATAGCACCCCTACTTTTTATTACTGTCCTCGAAACTCACCTATCCCTCAATTGATATCATTCTCTTGATGATATATGAATCCCCAAATGATATCTTTTATTTACTGAGTTTATCTAAATGCTGTTTACCAGATTTTATGCAACGGTATCTAGTCCTAGCTATATATTCAGGATTCCTTTTGATCAATTGCCAATATGACCTAACCAATTGTTGCATGTGTATTCTTTCATAAACTTCTCTCAAATTTGATTTTTTGTTCGTTATTTTCCATTATGTGTGCAACGTTCATAATATAATTAATATGTTTAATGCTCAACCACTCATTTATCTGGACCAGTGTCTATCTTAGATGTATTTTGTATGTTGTAACTTTATAAATAATCAGTGTCATCTAATAGATATGTTTAGAATTAACAGTTTTGTGTTCACTAATTGTTATTTATCACTTGATAGGTCCCATGGAACTTATGTCTGAATAATTTCTTGCCCTGAAGAAGGTGTTGCCCCGGTTATAAGGGGGCGTCACACCGAAACGCGCGTCGGCATATTGAACTGGATTGTTCACTACACAGATTTATTAAGATACTACAAGAACATTTTTCTTGTTACCCCATTCTGTTTACCATATGCCATTCTTCTTTTGCACCCCTTGGTTTATGTTTAACACTTAAGAAGACTCGCTTACCATTATCTTGGGCCTGCATTTTGTTCTAATTTTAGTAGTTAGGGTCATGTGTCTTTTGTTATAATGTATGAATGCGTCTGAGTATGAATGAGTATGTGTGAATAATTTTATTCCACAGATTGTCCATGGGCACCAATGTATTGTAGGACAAATAGGTCCTGGGTTTTGTTTGTATGAAAATGGTGGTATAATGTCTAAATCTCACGTATTCATTGAATAAGTATTTTTCTAACAAGGTCAAAAATTAAAATATGGATTAATACCTCACTTTTATGCGTTTTGTAATCCTTACACAGTCCAGTAAGAGTGGTTCTTCTCTGTCTTAAGAAACGACTTAGATGCGTTTATAAAATAACTATAGGTACAGCAGATATTTTTTGTATTTACTTGTGAATTTTCCCCTGCTGCTCTACCTTCATTCATTCAGGGGTTCCCCCTTTTCTAGTGGTTTTTCCTTCCCAGCCTTGTTTGCTGTGGGGTTGTTTATGTTCATTCGTCTTAAATAGTTGCACACATCTTTTCATTCCCAGAATCCCTCTCTCTATATCAGCCTCTGACATCTGTGCTACCCCTCCTTTTTTCCTTATTCTATTCTCATTTCTCCTATATTTGCCTTTTTCTCGAGTATATTATTAACCTCTTTTCTTCTATGGACAGTATTAAAACTTTTGGTTTTTCTGATGAGGACTATGCACGCCTCATAGGTCAAACACCTGATCCCAACAGACCCTTCTCACTCTCCAAAGGTCCCAATGAAGATTGGACCAAGTTGTTCAACCTAAAGAAGAAAACCAAACGTACGGAGTCTCATGCCAACTTCATGTTGGAGTATTTAAAGGCAGGGACAATCCCTATTGGCCTCAGAGTAAGAAACATACCAGGTCTTTTTGTTGAGATCAGGCAATTTCTCGAAAAATGGGCCCTGATATCAAACAGATGCTCTAGGGACTGGATGATCCTTATTGTAGAAACAGCCAGAGAGGTAATCCAACTATTAAATAAGGAAATCCAGGACCTAGAGGACAAACTTAAAACATCCAACGCCCTCGAGGAGGGTAAGAAAAAATTAGAAGAGATTACGATAGAGTTAGATTCTTTCAGTGAATATCTGTTCAAAAGGAAGACGGACAAGCTTAGGAAGGACATCAGACTCTTTTCACAGGAAAGGGCCTACCCCTACCTATCTGAAAACTTCTATTCGTCAACTAATGACAGTGTGACTGGCAACTTTGCAGGCCAGTGGAACAACAAACGTATCATAACATTCTCGGACACCACCGATTCTGACAGTGAGGGGCCATCTTACCAAACTCCCCAATATAGATCTGATGCAGAAAGATACCAAAGTGGGAATCCTTTTTTAGGGAACCGGAGGGGCGGATCCCGCCCTCGCTTTCAGCCCCAATACCGAAGTCAATACCAGAACACCTATCAAAGGAACCAACACCAGGAACAAGTACCACAGCCGAGATACCAGGAACAAACCCAACCACAGAGGTACATCAGGACCCGCCAGAACCAATACTGGCGAACATAGCCAAAATTCCAGTCTTTAATCTATCAGGTTATACAATGGATGACCCTACTGAGACACTGCTCACCAAAGGTCTTTCCTTTGTACCTTCTACTACTATGAATAAATTTGAATTCATGACAGACATGCATGCCTTCTTCCGAAAAATCAGACTCAAAAAATTCTTTCAGAATAGAAGTATCTCTGATGACAATGAAAACCGTTCAGGCCTAAAACCCCCATCCAACTTTACACCTACCATCGATCAAGTTGGCAAAGAAGTCGACATTTTCGAAAAAGCCGTCCTCAACAAGATTGGAAAAATAACGGCCTTTGTACCCTTTCCGATGAACAATATCTCCAGGGAAGAAAAAAACGCATTAAACACCCTTAAGAAAAACAACGATGTCACTCTGAAACCATGTGACAAAGGTGGAGGTATAGTCATTTTTAACACAGATGACTATAAGAACAGGATGAATACACTCTTGGGGTCACCGAGACACTATTTAAAAATTACTGTCAACCCAGAACCAAGACTAAAACGGAGAATTCTCCGAATAGTCATGTCAGCCGTAGAAAGGGGAGAAATTTGTGAAAAGGAAGCAGAGTATCTTACCCCCACCTATACTCGGATTCCCATTATCTACGGAGTACCAAAAACTCACAAAGACCAGAAGGACCCCCCAATGAGACCCATCGTATCTACTATTGGGTCAGCAACAGAACCCCTATCAAAATATATCGATCGTTTCCTCCAACCCCTGGTCACCATGCTTCCATCTTATGTGAAGGATACAGGGCATTTCATTTCCAAAATAGAAGGCCTACAGTACGATCCTGAACGAGAGATATTAGTCACCATGGACATAGAGTCCCTATATTCCAACATACCTCAGGGAGATGCGTTGGAAGTAGTCAAAGACAAAATAGATTCTGTGGCATCATTACAAAACAGCACATTCTTGACCGAATGTTTGGAAGTGGTTCTGGAAGAGAACTTTTTTGAGTTCGATGGTGACTTTTACCATCAAGTCCAGGGAGTAAGCATGGGGGCAGCCTGTGCGCCGAGTGTCGCCTGTCTATATATGGGACACTTCGAAGAGCGTAATATTTATAACGAGGTTGCCCCGTTCTATGAAAATGTTCGCCACTGGTCACGCTTCATAGACGATATTTTCTTCGTCTGGAGCGGTGACCGAGAATCCCTTAATGAATTCATTTCCTGGATCAATTTAGCCGATTCAAATCTTCATTTCACGGCACAAAGTAGCACTGAAAAGCTGGAATTTTTGGATGTCTATGTTAAACATGAGAGCAACCTTCTTCAGTTATCACTCTTTACCAAACCCACCTCCAGGAATACTCTGCTCCACTTTGAAAGCTTCCATCCCAACAGTCAAAAATCAAGCATTCCATTCAGTCAGTTCTTACGATTGCGCAGGAACTGTTCATCAATCAAAGATTATCTATTACACGCAGAGTCAATGAAACAAAAATTCCTCTTACGAGGATACCCTAACAGGCTTGTTAGGGATGCCCTCAAGAGAGCCAGATATTTTAATCGGGATACCTTGTTTACACCCAAGAAGGAAGAAAACAAGATGGAAAAACTGGTTTGTGTCATCAAACACTCTTCCATAAACCATAAAATACGACAAATCATCAATTCGCAGTGGCACCTCCTAAATCTGGACAATGAAGCAGAGAAGATACCCAAGCCTTTATTTGCATTCCGGAGGAACAAAAACCTAAAAAACCTATTGGTTAGAGCCAAACCACAAGAGCGGAATACTTTGACACAGAGATCCCTTTTTGGCAATACCCCGGTTCTTGGACATCACCAATGTGGAGGATGTCAAGCATGCCCCAACGCTATTGTCAACGACACCCTTGTAATCAATAATAAAACCATCAATCTCAATGAAATGACCAACTGTAAAACTACTAACTGTATCTATGTTATTTTATGCCCATGCAAAATCCCCTATGTAGGAGAGACTGGCAGAGAATGCAAAATACGCATAGGGGAACACAAATCTAACATCAGGCGAAATAACCTTTCAGCACCATTGGTCAAACATTGGATGGAGTCCAACCACACTGAGAAGGACCTACGTTGGACAATCTTAGAAAGGGTCCGCATGCAAAAAGGCACTGACAGCACCCGGATACGCAAAAAGCGAGAAGTCTTTTGGATCTACTTCCTGGATTCCAAGACTAGGGGGCTCAATGAGGAATTGCCCTGGGAGAATGCTATTATTTAAGCATTATATTAGAGCTATGTGTCCCTTTGAAAGAGACCAAAAAACGATTTGGATCCCTATTAATCTCTGTCATGAACTAACACAATAGATCCTCCTTTGGTTCCCTTCGCTAAATCCTTTGGACACATACACAATATTATTAAGGCGCTCTTTAACATATCTACCTGAGCCCTTATCACGAATTCCCTGTTATCGACTGCACTGCAGAATGTCAGGGATTACTGTATCTGGGAAGGTGCCGCATCACAAACAGCGATCATACTGGTGACCATAAAACACCCCGATCCGAATCCGGCTCAGAATCCACAGCCACCTCTTTGATATTACCCTAGGACGTGATGTTAGCCCCTGTTAATATATAAGCAGCTGCTCCTAATCACACTGGTCGTTGCTCGCTTCGCAGTAAGCAGAGGACCAGCAGCGCAGCAGCATCTACTTTGATCTACGTGCCTGGAACAAAACGAAGAACTGAAAGCATCAGAAAGCTTCCTCTCGGTAAGCGCGTATAAAATAGGCATTTAGGCTAAGACATCAGCTCCCTCACTCGCTCTATCTGCACAGTTGCGTTAACTTTTTATTATCTGTTTATTTCGCCCACTAGATACGGCGGAGGAACTCTATTCTTTTTTTTTTTTTTTTTTTCCCCCGGTCACACTCCTTGAACTGAAACGGCGATTAATTAACGTGTGGAGTTACTCGCGTAATATGCGGAGCAGCGCCCACATTGATCTGCACACCTGGACGTAGGCGAAGGCCTGAACGCTTTAAAAAACCGGTAAGCGCTCAGATAATAGACTGAATGACTACGACTTCAGTTTCTCCGCTCTGTTAAGTGACGCTGGAGTGCTAACTCTATTTATTTTGTTAGTTGACCCTCCAGATACTGCGGAGGAATCCTATTCTTCTTTTTTCATCCAGCCACACGATAAACAGGAACAACGATACGCCCTAAAAGGTGATTAATTACATCTTTGAGGTTTTCACGTTTCATACGGGGCAATGATTAGTAATTAGCTTAACCCCATAATTAGCCTATTGCTAACTCTAATCACTTTGTCTGACTCACCATAGGCTGTGGCAGAATACATTTTCCTTTTCCTCACCAACCGTGGAAGCGTGAGGATAGGTGCACATCTAGCTGGAATTACGGGGTGGTCTCCCTAAAACTTAACAGGTGATGATTTACATCTTCAAGTTTCTCACTTATGACTTAGCTCTAGGATTCATATATATAAAGAATCACTAGCCCAGTTTGTTTTAACTGGTGTTCCTGACCCATTGACTCTTATTCGTTGCCTAAATAGTGAGAACAGAGAACACCTATAAATTGTTGATTTCATAAACATCACAAATCTAACAAACTATGCTTTATGTTAGAAATGTTAATCTTTCCTGATCTACTTTCTTCCTTAGATCTCGCATGCCTATAAGTTGAAAAGTTCCTCTACATTGCTATATATGTGTACCACTAGAAGTACTGAGGTTGCATCACTTAAGGAGAAAGAGAGATAATTATTCTCATCTTCCCATCTGATCCCTTGGTGAGCATGTCTCTTATCTTCCTTTTCCTAACCATCAGCTTCATGCAGATATAGCACCCCTACTTTTTATTACTGTCCTCGAAACTCACCTATCCCTCAATTGATATCATTCTCTTGATGATATATGAATCCCCAAATGATATCTTTTATTTACTGAGTTTATCTAAATGCTGTTTACCAGATTTTATGCAACGGTATCTAGTCCTAGCTATATATTCAGGATTCCTTTTGATCAATTGCCAATATGACCTAACCAATTGTTGCATGTGTATTCTTTCATAAACTTCTCTCAAATTTGATTTTTTGTTCGTTATTTTCCATTATGTGTGCAACGTTCATAATATAATTAATATGTTTAATGCTCAACCACTCATTTATCTGGACCAGTGTCTATCTTAGATGTATTTTGTATGTTGTAACTTTATAAATAATCAGTGTCATCTAATAGATATGTTTAGAATTAACAGTTTTGTGTTCACTAATTGTTATTTATCACTTGATAGGTCCCATGGAACTTATGTCTGAATAATTTCTTGCCCTGAAGAAGGTGTTGCCCCGGTCATAAGGGGGCGTCACACCGAAACGCGCGTCGGCATATTGAACTGGATTGTTCACTACACAGATTTATTAAGATACTACAAGAACATTTTTCTTGTTACCCCATTCTGTTTACCATATGCCATTCTTCTTTTGCACCCCTTGGTTTATGTTTAACACTTAAGAAGACTCGCTTACCATTATCTTGGGCCTGCATTTTGTTCTAATTTTAGTAGTTAGGGTCATGTGTCTTTTGTTATAATGTATGAATGCGTCTGAGTATGAATGAGTATGTGTGAATAATTTTATTCCACAGATTGTCCATGGGCACCAATGTATTGTAGGACAAATAGGTCCTGGGTTTTGTTTGTATGAAAATGGTGGTATAATGTCTAAATCTCACGTATTCATTGAATAAGTATTTTTCTAACAAGGTCAAAAATTAAAATATGGATTAATACCTCACTTTTATGCGTTTTGTAATCCTTACACAGTCCAGTAAGAGTGGTTCTTCTCTGTCTTAAGAAACGACTTAGATGCGTTTATAAAATAACTATAGGTACAGCAGATATTTTTTGTATTTACTTGTGAATTTTCCCCTGCTGCTCTACCTTCATTCATTCAGGGGTTCCCCCTTTTCTAGTGGTTTTTCCAAAAGTCTGGTGTCATGTTTTCACCACTATCCTTGGTGCTTGGCGATAGCACTCTTTTCACATATACTTATCACTATACCTTGCATTGAATGTTTAAAACCTACTATCAATACTGACTCACTCGAAACTGGGGGATGATGTATCAAAGGTTTTTACCCAGTCTCTGTGGGTAAATGTGATGGCACATATCGGGAAAGATTTTTCTAAAACCAGCCATTTTACCTATCAGAGAACAAATCAAACGCAGCCAAAATATCAAATATGATTTTGATACTTCCTGATTGTCTACAGTTTCTACAATAATTTAACAAGACCTAAAACATGCTTCTAGACACTACATCTCTAGACCAAAGACCACAAAACTGAAAAAAGCAAAAGGAAAACGCAACAATATTTTTGTGACATCTCTAAACAACAAAACTCAAGCAGAGTATTGATAGCCCAGTATTTCTTGCGGCTAGTTTGTAAAACAAAGTTACATTGTATTGGCCGCTTCAGGAAGAAAATAAATGACTCTTTCACTTTTCTTTTCCTTTCTTAGAATGGCATTTAGTTTGTGGTTGTGCAGGTGTTTTTTCAATGTTTATATGTTTACACTGGTGAGGGCTATTTTTCCTTCCGGTGAGTTTTATCAGTTACTATAGGTTTACACCTAAAACCGGACAGCCTAATTATTTTCTTTAAGGGGGGGCGGAACTTGCCTGGCCCAGAGATGGCCGCGTTTCAGAGCAGCTCCCCAAGCCTGATTATAAATATCCTTCATGATCCTGCTTCCCTAATAATTAAAATCTCCCCTACTACCCTCATCGGTCAATAAGAACCCCCCCAGGAGCGATAGATGCAAGAATCCCAAGCAAAATCGGCGATGCTGTGATTGGAGATGGAGACGTCGCTCTAGCTCTGGACTGTGGCCTACATCTGGGTGTGTCTGGAATTCGCGTTCAGCTACCCATAGAGCAATGCGGCAGAAGCTAAGATGTGGAATGGAGCAGCCCCTGGTCTCATTGATGTCAGAGTCCGGGGTGTGGCTTCCCAGGGGACTAGCGGCAGTGCTGAGAGGAAGACAAGGCAAGGTCTGGAGGTCGCTGTGAGAGCGCGTGCTCTGACTGGACCGCACCCCAAGGTGCCCCCACTCAATCCGCTTGGTGAAGACATGGATCCAGCAGGTAGGAGATGTCACCCAGCTGCGGGCGTGGGCCTTGCATCCCCCTCCTGAAGAACCAGACTCCACAGCAAAGCAGGCACAGAGACATGAGGTCCCTGGATCGGCACAGGGCCTAGGCACTCCAGGGGTTCTGCGTGGTGCCCGAAGGCCTTCATATGTCCCTCCATTGAATGGAGCTCTACGGCGTGGTTCTTCTTGTGAATTGGGGGGCTGCCTGGGGCTCTTTGGGTGCCCTGGTGAAGAGGATGTCCCCCCGTGCTAGAGGGGGCTCTGGTAACCTCTCTGCTGGGGCCCAGATTCATGTTGGCACCCGGTAGGCAAGGCCACCGAATGCACTACAGGCGGGATGCAAATGCACGTGGCTGCCCAGAAGAGTGAGAGGAGGCTCACTCCTTACCCTACTACCTCCAGCACAACAGCCCTACATCCATTGGTAACTTCAAAGCGATTAGCCTTAAACGGGTCCCAATCTGCAGAGCAGGGGGTGGTTGCTTCTGCTGCGGAAGGCCCTGGGGTTCACTGCTTACCCTACTGCCTTTGATTGACTGGGGGTCGCAGCGTGGCAGTGCGCCGTGGGTATTGTCGTGCCTCTACCACCCACCCACTGAGGAATTGGCACCTGAGAACCATCCACAGCTACTCCAACACTGTGCTGGTGGTAGCATCACAGGGGTGTTGCACTTTGTGGCGCGCACGGGCTTCCGTACAGTACGCTGTTCATCTAAAGAGAAACCTCTATTGCACAGCTGAACATGGTGGGACATGGGGCCCTGGGATAATCCAACCAGGGGAATAACGGAAAAGTCCCAATTCAAGCTCCAGTTTGAACCGCGTAATACCCCCAGACAGCAGGACATAGAGCAACATGCTTCGGAATCTGGCTCAGAGATGGGGGACATGTCTGTGGACTCAGATCTGATACAAATACTGGCAGCAATGCAGCGTAGACTAACAAAGATTGATGGAAAAATTGATGCCCTTACATTCCGAGTGGACAGAATGTCTGAACACCTGGACAAGCACACAGAATGCCTGGACACAGTTGAGAAAAGAGTCTTGGACACAAAACACGCGCTAAACTCCAACTTGCTCACTACCACAACAAGCATTGGCATAGCCAATAGGTCTCGCCTTTGGGACCTTATAAGTGTTTATCCATGCAACAGTTGCATAACTAAATACTTATAAGGTCTCAAAAGCGAGACCTATTGGCTATGCAAAGCGGCCCTGCGGCCACGAAAGTGAAAGTGATCGCGATGGCGATCACGATCACAGATCAAAGTGAAAGTAATCGTGGTAAAGCGCGGCGCGCGCGCCCGCGCACATGCACTGTAGCTCTAGGCTGGCCTGGTAGCACTTTTTGGAGCCCTCTCAATAAGTCTCACCAGACCAGCGCATGCGCTGGGTCAGGCGAGACCTAAAAATGGGCAAGCACCTGCAAAGTGTGCAAGCAAGAGCGGAACATGTATGGATACATGGCCAGCAGATCCTTCCACATTTATATATAGAGAAAGATGCAGCTGACCTTGCCACATTACCACAAATATTTTTAAATCTCTGATCAGAAAACACAGCACCCTGGTTACACTCAATTCTACTATTCACTCCTGGCAGAATCTATTAGATAGACAAGCTGGTGCACTTATGTACTCTCCATTGACCCCTCTAGAGTGGTGCACCTGGCTTCCGACTGGTAGAGACAGGGAAGTTTCTAAAGCACTATAGAGGATGGGGGATCACTGAGATAGGGGATTTGTTTAGAGAAGGAGTGCTGGGCAAATAGGAGGACTTGCAGGTGGAGGGGAATGTATATTCGACCACTGACCAATTTCAGTATTTTAGGGTCGGACATGCGCTGCAAGAGCTATTAGGAAAAGGCCTGCAAGAGCCACCAGAGATGTAAGCACTTACCCACATTATCCGCATTCCCTCTCCATACAAATTGGAGACTAAAATCTATATCCTCACGCAAGAAAACAGAAGTTTGCTTTTAATGAAAGTGCAACAAGACTGCCAAAACGACTTAGCTTGCACAATAAATGGCGATAGTTGGTGCCACTGCTATGAGGTGACGAGACAAATTTCATTAAATGGCAGACACCGCCTTATCGACTTTAAATATATAAATAGGGTAAACTACACACCGGACAGTCTGTATAGATATGGCATAAGGGACTCTGCGGATTGCTATCTCTGTACAGAGCGATAAGGTGGGTTCTTACACATAGCCTGGTACTGCCCTAAAATCTCAGAGTTTTGGGAGAGGGTAATTCATACGCTTAATGGCATCACTGGCCTCGCTCTTATTCTGGACTCTTTCCTCGCATTACTGAGATATGATAAAAAAAATGATAAGAGTATACAACAGCTAGTGTGTGAGACGTTGGACTGGTATATGCTGGTCACTAGTTAAAGTGGCCACCTTGCACCAGTACAATTCGGCTCTTATGGTAGATAGGTTTAAGACAACCTTTTAAAGAAAGCTATCCTAGTGGTAGCTGTGGCGAGCAGCCTTCAGGCTAAGTCTTCAGAGGAATGTAAAGCAGCTTGTTTTACCTTATAATCTCTTGAATCACTAAATGAAAGGACACCACACAGGTATATATATAAAATATACATGTATTTATTTCTAACACACTCTACTAATCTCTTTATGAGATCAGAAGTCAAGGACATATGCACAAATCAACATTTCACAACAAGTTAAGCACAAATATGTCTGGGGCCCTAGGGGTGTACCAGACCATATACTAAAAAAGAGGTTTAGGAATATCGACTTGAGAAGAGACAAGGCCTAGGGCCTTCAGAAGTGCTGGGGCCTCACTAATCCACCCAAGGCAGGTAAGTAAAGGACCCATGGGAGATGAATGCAGTGTGAGAACACAGCCGCGGATCCCAATAGACTTCAATGGAGCAAGTCGCGGTTGGAATTTTAAAGTTTTAGGATACTTCGGGAGAGTCTACAAGTAAGTCACTTACAGGGTAAGTAGTTTTAGAGCCAACATCCACAGGAGCACCATAGTGCTGGAGTTATCTCACACAGGAAAGCCGGGTGCATAGGTGTCTTTTGGTGTCCGGTCGCGGCATCGTTTTCAATGGGAGCCAAAGAAGTCTTGCTGCTTGTGTAAAAAGGAGAAGTGTCCGGTGGAATCCAAGGCTGGATTCAGAAGAAAGAAGACCTGAAAGCAGAAGTGACAGTGTTCAAAGTCACTTGGCAGTGACCCAGGGCAATGAAGCCGGATGCCCACAGTCGTTGGGTGATTTCAGGTGATCATGGGTGCCTTGACTCTTCAGCCACGAGGTTCAGGAGGCATCGACGACAACCAGGAGCTGGATTTGGCGTGTCCCACAAAGTTTGCAGCTTACTGAGGTGTCGGCAACTGGATTGAAGCCAACAAGCCTTGGCAACAGCAAGTCTCGTGGAAAGTGAAGAAAGTCAGCGGTGCAGACCAACAAGGTCTGAGTGACTCACCCAGCGAGGGTAAGTCAGGGCAGGCCTGGAGCAACAAGGGGAGCCCTTTGATTCTGTGGAAAAGTCTTCTGAGGACCCGCAAGCCAACCAGCAAGGGATCGCAAAGACGCCTCGGGAGGATTCACTCACCAGGAGCCCACGGTCACTCGAGACGAGGTAGGCCTCTGATCTTCAGAGGAAATCCTGCTGGAGGCTTGGATCACACGGGGTTGCACTCGACAATATTGCATGGTACCCGGATATTGCTGTTCCTTGTCACTCGTGGGGTCCACTTCCCTCAGCGTCGCTGGGGATTCACGATGGCCTTGGAGAAGTCAGGGAATCCACTTCTGGGGCTGCAGGGACTTCGGACTCTGGTTGGAGGGGGAAAGATTGCGACCATTGATTCAAAGTTTTGGTGCCTGCCAAACAGGGGAGTAACTCCTTGACTCCAAGGGAGATTCTTCAGTCTTCCAAAGGTAGTGGAACGTCGAAGGTCCAGGATTATTCTTCAGAGCGTCCTCCAGGGATATCTAGTTTGCAATGGCAAGGGTTCCCTAACTTATACTACAAGGAAGGGAGGGACTAGCCCTATGACCACTCCTATGGGAGGGTCAGGGGAGTGGGTGGCTACACCCACTTCCCTTTGTCCAGTTTCATGCCAGAGCAGGGGCTGGTATCCACTGAACCGGTTTGAGCTGGCATATGCACAGAGGAGCCTGTTGCTCCCCCAGTGTAGGACTTCAAAGCACTCTAGAAGTGCACCCGCCCAGCTCCAATACATTAAATCCTGTCTGGAAGGTGGTTACACCTCCCTGTGACAGGATGCCTATTGTTGGGCCTCCTCCACTGCGAGTTTCGGTCAGCAGCAGGAGGGCAGCCCTGTGTCTGTGCTGGTGGCATCCATTTTGTGATGCCAGGGCTCTTCAGGATTCTACCGTGTTTGCACAGTGGTTACATGTCTATCCCTCTAGAAGGGTGGGACCATACTCCCACACCAGTTGCTGGTGTGGGGGTATGATTCCAAAGCGTTTGACACCAAACACAACATGTTTTGATGCAACCATCCCAAAGTTAGCATTTACTGCTAGGTTATAATGCACTTAAGAGTATATGGTTTAACTGCATCCACAAACAGCCACAGAGAATGGACTCTGAGAGCTGCAGTGGGGCACTGCTCAGGCAGAGGCAACCCCTCACATGAAAACCAAGCACCCTGCCCTCAGGATTGATAGGGCCTGCCTTAGGGGTGACTGATAGGTTTATATGTGTGTGTAAGGTGAGATATAGGGAACCTATACCGCAGTGAGGAGTGCTAACACTACCTCACACAGGCTGCAGTAGCTGGCCTGTGGTGTCAGATTTAGTCTGCGTCCCAGGGGTGCTTCAGCCCCTGGTAGGCCTGTGAAGTACCTATGCCCTTGGTACCTAAGGTACCATATACTAGGGGCTCATAGGGTACCACAGTATCCAATCACTAGTGCATCTAATATGCACTCCAAGTTGTTTAGAGAGAACAGAGAGGCTGGGGCCCTGATTAGCAGGCTCCCAGCCAGACTATAGCCAGAAACCAGTGTAAACATCAGAAAAAAAGTGGGGGCAACATAAGTGCAGATCCTACTCTCCTACACAACCCCCCCCCCCAAATGCAGGGACACTAAACTAACCTTGACCAGTTGAGTCTTCGTGTTCTAAGTGGAAATACCTTGAGAGTCCATCTGCATTGGCATGTTGGGTCCCAGGTCTATGTTCCACTGTGTAGTCCATCCCCTGTAGGGAAATGGACAACCTTAAAAGTTTTGGGTTTTCAACTTTCATCTGTTTAAGCCATAGGAGGTGCTTGTGGTCAGTCTGAACTATGAAGTGAGTGTCAAACACGTATGGCCTCAGCTTCTTCAGGGCCCACACCACAGCAAAGGCCTCCCTCTCTATGGCTGACCAACGTATCTCTCTAGGGGCCAGCCTTCTGTTTATAAAAGCTACTGGCTGGTCTTGACCTTCATCATTCAGTGGAGACAGAACAGCTCCCACACCCAGCTCAGAAGCATCTGTTTGGACAATTAACTTTTTGGTGTAGTATGGACTCTGAAAGATGGGGGCAGTGAACATGGCCTGCTTTAGGTCTTCAAATGCCTTCTGACAGCTAGCTGTCCACTAAACCTTTTTTGGCATTTTCTTTGAGGTAAGATCATTTAAGGGGGTCACTATAGATCCGTATCCCTTAACAAACCTCCTATAGTACCCAGTCAGACCTAAGAAGGCTCTCACCTGTGTCTGGGTGGTTGGAGCAACCCATTCCATGATGGTTTGGATTTTGCTCTGTAAAGACTGAACCTGGCCTTCACCTACAAGGTGGCCCAGGTACACAACCTGACTCTGCCCTATCTGGCACTTAGTGGCCTTGATAGTGAGGCCTGCTTTTTGCTGGGCCTCCAAAGCATTTCTGAGGTGGACCAGGTGATCCTGCCAGGAGGAACTAAAGACAGCAATATCATCAAGATAAGCTGAGCAATAGGTTTCCATTCCTGTCAGAACTTTGTTCACCAACCTCTGAAAAGTGGCAGGTGCATTCTTCAAACCAAAGGGCATCACCACAAAGTGGTAGTGCCCACCAGAGGTTGAAAATCCTCAGCTAACCTGATCTGCCAGTAGCCAGCTGTTAGGCCAAATGTACTCAGATACTTGGCTGAGGCCAAAGTATCAATCAGCTCATCTGCCCTGGGAATTGGATAGGCATCAGTCCTGGTGATTGCATTGAGGCCTCTGTAGTCTACACAAAACCTCATTTCTTTCTTACCACCCAGGGTATGAGGTTTGGGTACTAGGACTACTGGACTAGCCCAAGGGCTATCTGAAGGCTCAATTACACCTAGCTCCAACATTTTCTGGACTTCAGTCCTGATACAGTCCCTGACATGGTCAGGTTGCCTGTAGATTTTACTCTTGACAGGCAGACTGTCTCCAGTGTCCACCTCATGGGTGCACCAGGAAGTCTGACTAGGGATCAGGCTAAACATATGTCTAAACTGTTTCAAAACCTGTCTGCACTCGGTTTGCTGATGATCAGCGAGGCTGCTTGCCAAAGCAACACTATCTACTGACCCATCATCAGGGTTCTGTGAGAGCAGGTCAGGGAGTGTGTCACTCTCCTCCTCCTGTTCCTCATCAGTTGCCATGAGCAAACCCATGTCAGCCCTGTCAACATATGGTTTCAATCTGTTGACATGGAGCACCCTAAGAGGGCTCCTGGGAGTTCCAAGATTCACCAGATAGGTGACTTCTCCCTTATGCTCAACAATTGTATGGGGGCCACTCCACTTGTCTTGGAGAGCTGCTGGGGCCACAGGCTCCGACACCCACACTTTCTGTCCTGGCTGGTACACAGTCAGCACAGTCTTTTGGTCATGCCAAGTGTTTTGCAGTTCTTGGCTGGCCTCCAGGTTTTTGGTTGCCTTCTTCATGTATTCGGCCATCCTGGAGCAGAGACCAAGTACATAGTCCATCACATCCTGTTTGGGAGGTTTGAGAGTTAAATCCCAGCCCTCCTTCACCAAACATAATGGACCTCTTACAGGATGCCCAAACAGAAGTTCAAATGGGCTGTAACCAACCCCTTCAGTGGAACCTCTCTGTATGCAAACAGAAGGCAGGGAATTAAAAGGTCCTATTTTCGCCTAAGCTTTTCTGGGAGGCCTTTACTCATTCCCTTTAGGGTTTTGTTTAAATGTTCAACTAACCCATTGCATTGTGGGTGATAGGGAGTAGTGAATTTATAAGTTACACCACACTCCTTCCACATTTCTTTTAGATATCCTGACATGAAGTTGGTACCTCTGTCAGATATGACCTCCTTTGGGAAACCCACTCTGGAGAAAACTCCAATGAGGGCTCTTGCCACCACAGGGGCTGTGGTGGTCCTCAGGGGAATTGCCTCTGGGTACCTGGTGGCATGATCCACTACCACCAGGATAAATCTGTGCCCAGATGCTGTTGGAGGGTCAAGGGGACCAACGATGTCAATCCCTACCCTTTCAAAGGGTACCCCCACCACAGGTACTGGTATTAGGGGGGCCTTTTTTGTGCCACCTGACTTGCCACTGGCTTGGCAAGTGACACAGGAGTGACAAAACTCATTGGTGTCCTCTGACATATGTGGCCAATGAAAATGTGGAACAAGCCTATCCCAGGTCTTGTTTTGGCCCAAGTGTCCTGCTAAAGGGATGTCACGTGCTAGGGTCAAGAGGAACCCCCTAATCTTCTGAGGTATTACCAACCTCCTGGTGGCTCCAGGGGTTGGATCTCTGGCCTCAGAATATAGGAGCCCCTCATCCCAATAAACTTTATGGGACCCACTAGCACTCCCAGCAGCCTCAGCAGCAGCCTGCTGTCTGAGGGGTTCAAGAGAGGGGCAGCACTGTTGCTCCTTACTCAGATCTTCCCTAGAAGGTCCCCCTGCCCCCAAGAACTCAACCTGATCAGGCTCAAGTCCCTCTGGGGCAGTTCCTTCTTCAGTATCTGCTTCTCCTCCCTCTGGAGAGGAATCTGTGTTCTGAGACAGATGGGAAGGCACTGCCTTAACCCTACTGCTCCTCATCTTGGGTAGCACCTGGTCCATACTTTCAGGATCCAGAGCTGGTTCAGTTTGATGCATTTTGGCCTGTGACCTGCTCACAGCAAATACCTCTGCAGGTATGCCCAACATCTCAGCATGAGTCCATAACTCTACTTCAGACCAGGATGAAGTCTCTAGATCATTGCCCAATAGACATTCGACAGAGAGGTCTGCACTGACTACTACTTTCTTGAGGCCAGTTACCCCTCCCCAGGAGAAATTCACAACTGCCAGCCTATGGTTGGTCCTGACATTGCTTGCATTGGTAACCTGGTACAATTCACCCAGGATGATCTGCCCAGGGTCCACAAGATCCTCTGCCACCATGGTGACACTAGCACCTGTATCCCTGAATGCCAAAGCCTGTTTGCCATTTATTACAGGTTGCTGTTTGTATTTACCCAGATTACTGGGGCTCACTAGGAAGGACATATCAATGTCTCCATCACAAATAAGCAATGCCTGAGTGGGTACTCTGACTAGGCTAGAGTCCACTTCAGAACCAGGGTCAACCCTACTACATCCTTATTCTGATTACCACCTCCACCAGTAGCTGTACTAGGGGCAACAGTTGCCTTAGAGGCGGGAGTGGTGGTGGTTTGGTCTTTAGACTTGTTACAGTCAGAAGTCCAGTGCCCTTTCTGTTTACAGAATTTGCACCAGGGCTTCTTTTGGCCTTTCCCTTTGTTAGACTGTGAATCCCCACCAGTTGCAGATTTGTGGGGCCCTTTTGAAGAGTTCTGGTCTTTTGACTTATCCCCACGTTTCTCAGAGCATTTAGGATCTTGCTTCTTAGTGTCACCCCCTTGGTTCTGGGTCTTCTGCCTCACCCTGGTTCTGACCCATTTGTCTGCCTTCTTTCCCAATTCTTGGGGAGAGGTCAGATCAGAGTCCACCAGGTACTGATGCAACAACTGGTTCTGGCAATTATGAAGGATCTGTTCTCTCATCATAAGATTATACAATCCCTTAAAATCAGTAACTCTACTACCAACCAGCCAAACCTCCAGAGCCTTGGTTGCACAATCTACAAAGTCAGTCCAGTCCTGATTCTGTGCTTTCTGGTTGTCTCTGAACTTCAACCTGTACTGTTCAGTGGTTAAGCCAAACCCATCTATTAATGCACTCTTCAGGACTTCATAGTCATCAGCATCCTCTTCTCTAACAGTGAGGAGCGTGTCTCTACCTTTATCTGAAAAGGAGAGCCACAAGATTGCTGCCCACTGTTTCTGGGGGACCTGTTGTACTCTACAGGCCCTCTCCATAGCAGTTATCTATTTGTGAATATCATCCCCACTCTGGTAGGGAGAAACAACCTTAGACAGGTTCCTATGGTCTGGAATGTAATCTCTGACTCTAGGGACACTGTTGCTGCCACCAGGGGGTTCTAGCCCCTCTCTTTTAGAAGCTCTCTGGAGCTCAAAGGCTTCTTTGTCTAATGCCAACTGCTTGGCCTTGAGGGCAACTCTTGCTTTCTCATACTGCAGCAGTTTGTACATTCTTTCAGAGGAGGTCTCTCTTCTATTAATGTATGAGTTCCTCTGCTGGACAGATTCTCTGCCAGAGTGATAGGAGTGGTCAGATTCCCTTGAAGGGGACCTAGGCCTCTCTTCCACTGTGTCAGCTCTCTTAGGGAGAATTCCTCTGTCCTTCTCAGATCCCTGTGGATTTGGCCCTTCAACCACAGAGTCCAGGTCTTCTTGATTTTCATCATCTGACCGAGAGACTATAGCTGACCCACTCCCTGATTCAGACCCCTTAGCTCCTCGAGCTAATCTAAGATCATCTGCTGTCAGCAGATCTATCAGGTGAAGTGTGGAGGGACTCTGTCCTATCCTCAGGTGATTTGCAGCACACATGGCTTTCAAGTCAAAGAAAGTCATGTCCTTATACTGAGGCTGGGTGGACCCACTGGTTCCAACCCTTAAGGACATTCTATTGTTGTGCAGTGTTGTACTACCTACACTAGTTTGTGGCCTACTGATCCTAGCTTGAGCTGTAGAAAGGGTGTGCTATCCCTTGACACACAGCTCTAAGTTCAGTAGAACTTATTGATGCTAAGCTTGATTTTATATGTACCTTGAGTACCTATAGTGGTTTTCAGTTAGTAATTCAAATAGAGATTTTCTGGTAAAACAATGGCAAGCTGTAATCCCACACGCTGCCCACCAACGTGAGAAGTTGGCCTGGTATATGCTGGTCACTAGTTATAGTGGCCAACTTGCACCAGTACAATTCGAGTCTTATGGTAGATAGGTTTAAGACAACCTTTTAAAGAAAGCTATCTTAGTGGCAGCTGTGGAGAGCAGCCTTCAGGCTAAGTCTCAGAGGAATGTAAAGCAGCTTGTTTTACCTTATAATCTCTTGAATCACTAAATAAAAGGACACCACACAAGTCTATAGATAAAATATATATGAATGTGTTACTAGACACACTCTACTAATCTCTTTATGAGATTAGAAGTCAAGGACATATGCACAAATCAACATTTCACAACAAATTAAGTACTTATATGGCTGGGGCCCTAGGGGCATACCAGACCATATACTAAAAAAGAGGTATAAGAAGAACGACTTGAGAAGGGAGAAGTCCTAAGGTCTTCAGAAGCGCTGGGGCCTCACTAATCCACCCAAGACAGGTAAGTAAAGGACCCACGGGAGACGCATGCAGTGTGAGAACACAGCCGCGGATCCCAATAGACTTCTCGGAGCAAGTCGCGGTTGGAATTTTAAAGTTTTAGGATACTTCGGGAGAGTCTACAAGCAAGTCACTTACAGGGTAAGTAGTTCTAGAGCCAACACACACAGGAGCACCGGAGTAATCAAGTTACGTCACCTAGGGAAGCCGGGTGCAAAGGTGTCTTTTGGCGTCAGGTCGCGGCGTCGTTTTCAATGGGAGCCAAAGAAGACTTGCTGCTTGTGAAGACAGGAGAAGTGTCCGGTGGAATCCAAGGCTGGATTCTGAAGAAAGAAGATCTGAAAGCAGAGGACACAGTGTTCAAAGTCACTTGCCAGTGCCCCGGGCCAGGAAGCCGGATGCCCACAATAGTAGGGTGATTTCAGGTGATCACGGGTGTCTTGACTCTTCAGCCACGAGGTCCAGGAGGTGTAGATGACAACCAGGAGATGGATTCGGAGTGTCCCATGAAGTCTACAGCTTACTGATCTGTCGGCAACCGGATTGGAGCCAACAAACCTTGGCAACAGCAAGTCTTGTCGAAAGTGAAGAAAGTCAGCGGTGCAGACCAGCAAGGCCTGAGGGACTCACCCAGCAAGGGTAAGTCAGGGCAGGCCTGGAGCAACCAGAGGAGCCCTTTGGTTCTGTAGAAAAGTCTTCTGGGGACCCACAAGCCAACCGGCAAGGGATCGCAAAGACGCCTCGGGAGGAATTACCCACCAGGAACCCATGGTCATTTGGGACAAGGTAGGCCTCTAATCTTTGGAGAAAATCCTGCTGGAGGCTGGAAACACACGTGGTCCAAAGCACAAGTTCGTAGAATGTCGTGAAGGGGTTGCACTTGACAATAGTGCATGGTACCAGGGTATTGCTGTTCCTTGTCACTCGTGGGGTCCACTTGCCTCAGCTTTGCTGGGAACTCACGATGGCCCTTGAGAAGTCAGGAAATTCACGTCTGGGGCTGCAGGGACTTCAGACTCTGGCGGGAGCGGGAACGTTTGCGACTGTTGATGAAAAGTTTTGGTGCCTGCAAAGCAGGGGAGTCACTCCTTGACTACAAGGGAGATTCTTCAGTCTTCCAAAGGTAGTGGAACGTCGAAGGTCCAGGATTCTTCTTCAGAGCGTCATCCAGGGATATCTAGTTTGCAATGTCAAGGGTTCCCTAACTTATACTAAAAGAAAGGGAGGGACTAGCTCTATGACCACTCCTATGGGACGGTCATGGGAGTGGGTGGCTACACCCATTTCCCTTTGTCCAGTTTCACGCCAGAGCAGGGGCTGGTAGCCCCTGAACCGGTTTGAGCTGGCATATGCACAGAGGAGCCTACTGCTCCCCCAGTGCAGGACTTCAAAGCACTCTAGGAGTGCACCCACCCAGCCCCAATACACTAAACCCTGTCTGGGAGGTGACCACACCTCCCTGTGACAGGATGCCGATTGTTGGGCCTCCTCCACTGCGAGTTTCTGTCAGCAGCAGGAGGACAGCCCAGTGTCTGTGACTGGTGGCATCCATTTTGTGATGCCAGGGCTCTTCAGGATTTTCCCGTGTTTCCACAGTGGGTACATGTCTATCCCTCTGGAAGGGTGGGATCATACTCCCATACCAGTTACTGGTATGGGGGTATGATTCCACAGCGCTTGACACCAAACACAACATGTTTTGATGCAGCCATCCCAAAGTTAGCATTTACCGCTAGGTTATAATGCACTTAAGAGTATATGTTTTAACTGCATCCACAAATAGCTACAGAGAATAGACTCTGAGAGCTGCAGAGAGGCCCTGCTCAGGCAGAGGCACCCCCTCACATGGAAACCAAGCACCCTGCCCTCAGGATTGTTAGGGCCTGCCTTAGGGGTGACTGATAGGTTTATATGTGTGTCTAAGGTGAGATATAGGGGACCTATTCCTCAGTGAGGAGTGCTAACACTACCTCACCTAGGCTGCAGTAGCAACCCTGTGGTGTCAGATTTATTCTGCTTCCCAGGGGTGGCATAATACATGCTTCAGCCCCTGGTAGGCCTGTGAAGTACCTATGCCCTTGGTACCTAAGGTACCATATACTAGGGGGTCATAAGCTACCACAGTATCCAATCACTAGTGCATCTAATATGCACTCCAAGTTGTTTAGAGAGAACAGAGAGGCTGGGGCCCTAATTAGCAGGGACCCAACCGGACTATAGCCAGAAACCAGTGTAAACATCAGAAAAAAAGTGGGGGCAACATAAGTGCAGATCCTACTCTCCTACACTCACCCCCAGTCAACTGATCTGGGTTTAATCCATCATCATTCTTTAGCTCACTCCACCACTCCAGTTCAGACAAGGCCATATGCAAATCAGTCTGACCCTGTGCCTTATGGGAACAGTCCAGCCCGAACTGCCAAGCCATGTCTTCCCTGGACCAGAAACAAGCATCCTGGTACCGGTTTCGGGTTCATAACCCTCATCAGCCAGGCTATCTTGAATCCAGTGGCAAAGTGCGCAAGGAACCACGTCTGGGCATACCCTGCCAACTTAGTGTGAACAAAACGATACCAAAGGGGATGATGAACGGAGCGCTTGAGCAAATCAAACACTCACCCCCAGTCAACTGATCTGGGTTTAATCCATCATAATTCTTTAGCTCACTCCACCACCCCAGTTCAGACATGGCCATATGCAAATGAGTCTGACCCTGTGCCTCATGGGAACAGTCCAACCCGAACTGCCAAGCCATGTCTTCCCTGGACCAGAAACAAGCATCCTGGGACCGGTTTCGGGTTCATAACCCTCATCAGCCAGGCTATCTTGTATTCAGTGTCAAAGTGAGCAAGGGACCCACGTCTGGGCATACGCTGCCAACTTAGGGCGAACAAAACAACACCAAAGGGGATGATGGAAGGAGCGCTTGAGCAAATCAAACACTCGCCCCCAGTCAACTCATCTGGGTTTAATCCATCATCATTCTTTAGCTCACTCCACCATCCCAGTTCAGACAAGGACATATGCAAATCAGTCTGACCCTGTGCCTCATGGGAACAGTCCAGCCCGAACTGCCAAGCCATGTCTTCCCTGGACCAGAAACAAGCATCCTAGGACCGGTTTCGGGTTCATAACCCTCATCAGCCAGGCTATCTTGAATCCAGTGGCAAAGTGAGCAAGGGACCCACGTCTGGGCATACCCTGCAACATAGGGGGAACAAAACAATACCAAACAGGGTGATAGATGGAGCGCTTGAGCAAATCAAACACTCACCCCCAGTCAACTGATCTGGGTTTAATCCATCATCATTCTTTAGCGCACTCCACCACCCTAGTTCAGACATGGCCATATGCAAATCAGTCTGACCCTCGTCCTCATGGGAACAGTCCACCCCGAACTACCAAGCGATGTCTTCCCTGGACCAGAAACAAGCATCCTGGGACCAGTTTCGTGTTCATAACCCTCATCTGCCAGGCTGTCTTGAATCCAGTGGCAAAGTGAGCAAGGGACCTACGTCTGGGCATACCCTGCCAACTTACGGTGAAAAAAACTAACCAAAGGGAATGATGGACGGAGCGCTTGAGCAAATTAAACACTCACCCCCAGTCAACTGATCTGGGTTTAATCCATCATCATTCTTTAGCTCACTCCACTACCCCAGTTCAAACATAGCCATATGCAAATCATTCTGACCCTGTGCCTCTTGGGAACAGTCCAGCCGGATCTGCCAAGGCATGTCTTCCCTGGACCAGAATCAAGCATCCTGGGACCGGTTTCGGGTTCATAACCCTCATCAGGCAGGCTATCTTGAATCCAGTGGCAAAGTGAGCAAGAGACCCACATCTGGGCATACCCTGCCAACCTAGGGTGAACAAAACGATACCAAAGGGGACGATGGACGGAGCGCTTGAGCAAATCAAACACTCACCCCCAGTCCACTGATCTGGGTTTAATCCATCATCCTTCTTTAGCTCACTCCACGACCCCAGTTCATACATGGCCATATGCAAATCTGTCTGACCCTGTGCCTCATGGGAACAGTCCAGACCGAACTGCCATGCCGCGTCTTCCCTGTACCAGAAACAAGCATTTTAGGACCGGTTTCGGGTTCATAACCCTCATCAGCCAGGCTATCTTGAATCCAGTGCAAAGTGAGCAAGGGACCCACGTCTGGGCATACCCTGCCAACTTAGGGGGAACAAAACGATACCAAAGGGGAGGATGGATGGAGCGCTTGAGCAAATCACACACTCACCCCCCAGTCAACTGATCTGGGTTTAATCCATCATCATTCTTTAGCGCATTCCACCACCCCAGTTCAGACAAGGCCATATGCAAATCAGTCTGACCCTGTGCCTCATGGGAACAGTCCAGACCAAACTGTCATGTCGCGTCTTCCCTGTACCAGAAACAAGCATCCTGGGACCGGTTTCGGGTTCATAACCCTGATCAGCCAGGCTGTCTTGAATCCAGTTGCAAAGTGAGCAAGGGACCCACGTCTGGGCATACCCTGCCAACTTAGGGGGAACAAAACGATACCAAAGGGGATGGTGGATGGAGCGCTTGAGCAAATCAAACACTCACCCCCAGTCAACTGATCTGGGTTTAATCCATCATCATTCTTTAGCTCACTCCACCACCCAAGTTCAGACATGGCCATATGCAAATCAGTCTGACTCTGTGCCTCATGGGAACAGTCCAGCACGAACTGCCAAGCCATGTCTTCCCTGGACCAGAAACAAGCATACTGGGACCGGTTTCGGGTTCATAACCCTCATCAGCCAGGCTATCTTGAATCCAGTGGCAAAGTGAGCAAGGGACCCACGTCTGGGCATACCCTGCAAACTGAGGGCAAACAAAACAATACCAAAGGGGATGATGGACGGAGCGCTGAATCATGGTGGATGGAGCGCTTGAGCAAATCACACACTCACCCCCAGTCAACTGATCTGGGTTTAATCCATCATCATTCTTTAGCTCACTCCACCATCTCAGTTCAGACATGGCCATATGCAAATCAGTTTGACCCTGTGCCTCATGGGAACAGTCCAGCCCGAATTGCCAAGCCATGTCTTCCCTGGACCAGAAACAAGCATCCTGGGAGCGGTTTTGGGTTCATAACCCTCATCAGCCATGCTATCTTGAATACAGTGCCAAAGTGAGCAAGGGACCCACGTCTGGGCATACCCTGGCAACTTAGGGCGAACAAAACGATACCAAAGGGGATGATGGACGGAGCGCTTGAGCAAATCAAACACTCACCCCCAGTCAACTGATCTGGGTTTAATCCATCATCATTCTTTAGCGCATTCCACCACCCCAGTTCAGACAAGGCCATATGCAAATCAGTCTGACCCTGTGCCTCATGGGAACAGTCCAGACCGAACTGCCATGTCGCGTCTTCCCTATACCAGAAACAAGCATCCTATGACTGGTTTCGGGTTCATAAGCCTCATCAGCCAGGCTGTCTTGAATCCAGTTGCAAAGTGAGCAAGGGACCCACGTCTGGGCATACCCTGGCAACTTAGGGCGAACAAAACGATACCAAAGGGGATGATGGACGGAGCGCTTGATCAAATCAAACACTCACCCCCAGTCAACTGATCTGGGTTTAATCCATCATCATTCTTTAGCTCACTCCACCACCCCAGTTGAGACATGGCCATATGAAAATCAGTCTGACCCTGTGCCTCTTGGGAACAGTCCAGCCCAAACTGCCAAGCCGTGTCTTCCCTGGACCAGACACCAACATCCTGGGACCGGATTCAGGTTCATAACCCTCATCAGCCAGGCTTTCTTGAAACCAGTGGCAAAGTGAGCAAGGGACCCACGTCTGCCCATACCCTGCCAACTTAGGGCAAACAAAACGATACCAAAGGGGATGATGGAGGGAGCGCTGAATTAAATCAAATACTAACCCCCAGTCAACTGATCTGGGTTTAATCCATCATCATTCTTTAGCTCACTCCACCACCTCAGTTCAGACATGGCCATATGCAAATCAGTCTGACCCTGTGCCTCATGGGAACAGTCCAGCCCGAACTGCCAAGCCATGTCTTCCCTGGACCAGAAACAAGCATCCTGGGTCCAGTTTCTGGTTCATAACTCTCATCAGCCAAGCTATCTTGAATCCAGTGGCAAAGTGTGCAAGGAACCCACGTCTGGGCATACCCTGCCAACCTAGGGCGAACAAAACAATACCAAAGGGGATGATGGACAGAGCGCTTGAGCAAATCAAACACTCACCCCCAGTCAACTGATCTTGGTTTAATCCATCATCATTCTTTAGCGCACTCCACCACCCCAGTTTAGACATGCCCATATGCAAATCAGTCTGACTCTGTGCCTCATAGGAACAGTCCAGCCGGATCTGCCAAGGCATGTCTTCCCTGGACCAGAATCAGGCATCCTGGGACCGGTTTCGGGTTCATAACCCTCATCAGCCAGGCTATCTTGAATCTCGTGGCAAAGTGAGCAAGGGACCCACGTCTCGGCATACCCTGCCAACCTAGGGCGAACAAAACAATACCAAAGGGGATGATGGACAGAGCGCTTGAGCAAATCAAACACTCACCCCCAGTCAACTGATCTTGGTTTAATCCATCATCATTCTTTAGCGCACTCCACCACCCCAGTTCAGACATGCCCATATGCAAATCAGTCTGACTCTGTGCCTCATAGGAACAGTCCAGCCGGATCTGCCAAGGCATATCTTCCCTGGACCAGAATCAAGCATCCTGGGACCGGTTTCGGGTTCATAACCCTCATCAGCAAGGCTTTCTTGAAACCAGTGGCAAAGTGAGCAAGGGACCCACTACTGGGCATACCCTGCCAACCTAGGGCGAACAAAACGATACCAAAGGGGATGATGGACGGAGCGCTTGAGCAAATCAAACACTCACCCCCAGTCAACTGATCTGGGTTTAATCCATCATCATTCTTTAGCGCACTCCACCACCCCAGTTCAGACATGGCCATATGCAAATCAGTCTGACCCTCGTTCTCATGGGAACAGTCCACCCCGAACTACCAAGCGATGTCTTCCCTGGACCAGAAACAAGCATCCTGGGACCAGTTTCGTGTTCATAACCCTCATCTGCCAGGCTGTCTTGAATCCAGTGGCAAAGTGAGCAAGGGACCTACGTCTGGGCATACCCTGCCAACTTACGGTGAAAAAAACTAACCAAAGGGAATGATGGACGGAGCGCTTGAGCAAATTAAACACTCACCCCCAGTCAACTGATCTGGGTTTAATCCATCATCATTCTTTAGCTCACTCCACTACCCCAGTTCAAACATAGCCATATGCAAATCATTCTGACCCTGTGCCTCTTGGGAACAGTCCAGCCGGATCTGCCAAGGCATGTCTTCCCTGGACCAGAATCAAGCATCCTGGGACCGGTTTCGGGTTCATAACCCTCATCAGGCAGGCTATCTTGAATCCAGTGGCAAAGTGAGCAAGAGACCCACGTCTGGGCATACCCTGCCAACCTAGGGTGAACAAAACGATACCAGAGGGGACGATGGACGAAGCGCTTGAGCAAATCAAACACTCACCCCCAGTCAACTGATCTGGGTTTAATCCATCATCCTTCTTTAGCTCACTCCACGACCCCAGTTCATACATGGCCATATGCAAATCTGTCTGACCCTGTGCCTCATGGGAACAGTCCAGACCGAACTGCCATGCCGCGTCTTCCCTGTACCAGAAACAAGCATTTTAGGACCGGTTTCGGGTTCATAACCCTCATCAGCCAGGCTATCTTGAATCCAGTTGCAAAGTGAGCAAGGGACCCACGTCTGGGCATACCCTGCCAACTTAGGGGGAACAAAACGATACCAAAGGGGATGATGGATGGAGCGCTTGAGCAAATCACACACTCACCCCCAGTCAACTGATCTGGGTTTAATCCATCATCATTCTTTAGCTCACTCCACCACCTCAGTTCAGACATGGCCATATGCAATTCAGTTTGACCCTGTGCCTCATGGGAACAGTCCAGCCCGAATTGCCAAGCCATGTCTTCCCTGGACCAGAAACAAGCATCCTGGGAGCGGTTTCGGGTTCATAACCCTCATCAGCCATGCTATCTTGAATACAGTGCCAAAGTGAGCAAGGGACCCACGTCTGGGCATACCCTGGCAACTTAGGGCGAACAAAATGATACCAAAGGGGATGATGGACGGAGCGCTTGAGCAAATCAAACACTCACCCCCAGTCAACTGATCTGGGTTTAATCCATCATCATTCTTTAGCGCATTCCACCACCCCAGTTCAGACAAGGCCATATGCAAATCAGTCTGACCCTGTGCCTCATGGGAACAGTCCAGACCGAACTGCCATGTCGCGTCTTCCCTTTACCAGAAACAAGCATCCTGGGACTGGTTTCGGGTTCATAACCCTCATCAGCCAGGCTGTCTTCAATCCAGTTGCAAAGTGAGCAAGGGACCCACGTCTGGCATACCATGCCAACTTAGGGGGAACAAAACGATACCAAAGGGGAGGGTGGATGGAGCGCTTGAGCAAATCAAACACTCACCCCCAGTCAATTGATCTGGGTTTAATCCATCATCATTCTTGAGCTCACTCCACCACCTCAGTTCAGACATGGCCATATGCAAATCAGTCTGACCCTGTGCCTCATGGGAACAGTCCAGCCCGAACTGCCAAGCTATTTCTTCCCTGGACCAGAAACAAGCATCCTGGGAGCAGTTTCTGGTTCATAACCCTCATCAGCCAGGCTATCTTGAATCCAGTGGCAAAGTGAGCAAGGGACCCAAGTCTGGGCATACCCTGCCAACTTAGGGCGAACAAAACGATACCAAAGGGGATGATGGACGGAGCGCTTGAGCAATCAAACACTCATCCCCAGTCAACTGATCTGGGTTTAATCCATCATCCTTCTTTAGCTCACTCCACGACCCCAGTTCATACATGGCCATATGCAAATCTGTCTGACCCTGTGCCTCATGGGAACAGTCCAGCACGAACTGCCAAGCCATGTCTTCCCTGGACCAGAAACAAGCATACTGGGACCGGTTTCGGGTTCATAACCCTCATCAGCCAGGCTATCTTGAATCCAGTGGCAAAGTGAGCAAGGGACCCACGTCTGGGCATACCCTGCAAACTGAGGGCAAACAAAACAATACCAAAGGGGATGATGGACGGAGCGCTGAATCATGGTGGATGGAGCGCTTGAGCAAATCACACACTCACCCCCAGTCAACTGATCTGGGTTTAATCCATCATCATTCTTTAGCTCACTCCACCATCTCAGTTCAGACATGGCCATATGCAAATCAGTTTGACCCTGTGCCTCATGGGAACAGTCCAGCCCGAATTGCCAAGCCATGTCTTCCCTGGACCAGAAACAAGCATCCTGGGAGCGGTTTTGGGTTCATAACCCTCATCTGCCATGCTATCTTGAATACAGTGCCAAAGTGAGCAAGGGACCCACGTCTGGGCATACCCTGGCAACTTAGGGCGAACAAAACGATACCAAAGGGGATGATGGACGGAGCGCTTGAGCAAATCAAACACTCACCCCCAGTCAACTGATCTGGGTTTAATCCATCATCATTCTTTAGCGCATTCCACCACCCCAGTTCAGACAAGGCCATATGCAAATCAGTCTGACCCTGTGCCTCATGGGAACAGTCCAGACCGAACTGCCATGTCGCGTCTTCCCTATACCAGAAACAAGCATCCTATGACTGGTTTCGGGTTCATAAGCCTCATCAGCCAGGCTGTCTTGAATCCAGTTGCAAAGTGAGCAAGGGACCCACGTCTGGGCATACCCTGGCAACTTAGGGCGAACAAAACGATACCAAAGGGGATGATGGACGGAGCGCTTGATCAAATCAAACACTCACCCCCAGTCAACTGATCTGGGTTTAATCCATCATCATTCTTTAGCTCACTCCACCACCCCAGTTGAGACATGGCCATATGAAAATCAGTCTGACCCTGTGCCTCTTGGGAACAGTCCAGCCCAAACTGCCAAGCCGTGTCTTCCCTGGACCAGACACCAACATCCTGGGACCGGATTCAGGTTCATAACCCTCATCAGCCAGGCTTTCTTGAAACCAGTGGCAAAGTGAGCAAGGGACCCACGTCTGCCCATACCCTGCCAACTTAGGGCAAACAAAACGATACCAAAGGGGATGATGGAGGGAGCGCTGAATTAAATCAAATACTAACCCCCAGTCAACTGATCTGGGTTTAATCCATCATCATTCTTTAGCTCACTCCACCACCTCAGTTCAGACATGGCCATATGCAAATCAGTCTGACCCTGTGCCTCATGGGAACAGTCCAGCCCGAACTGCCAAGCCATGTCTTCCCTGGACCAGAAACAAGCATCCTGGGTCCAGTTTCTGGTTCATAACTCTCATCAGCCAAGCTATCTTGAATCCAGTGGCAAAGTGTGCAAGGAACCCACGTCTGGGCATACCCTGCCAACCTAGGGCGAACAAAACAATACCAAAGGGGATGATGGACAGAGCGCTTGAGCAAATCAAACACTCACCCCCAGTCAACTGATCTTGGTTTAATCCATCATCATTCTTTAGCGCACTCCACCACCCCAGTTTAGACATGCCCATATGCAAATCAGTCTGACTCTGTGCCTCATAGGAACAGTCCAGCCGGATCTGCCAAGGCATGTCTTCCCTGGACCAGAATCAGGCATCCTGGGACCGGTTTCGGGTTCATAACCCTCATCAGCCAGGCTATCTTGAATCTCGTGGCAAAGTGAGCAAGGGACCCACGTCTCGGCATACCCTGCCAACCTAGGGCGAACAAAACAATACCAAAGGGGATGATGGACAGAGCGCTTGAGCAAATCAAACACTCACCCCCAGTCAACTGATCTTGGTTTAATCCATCATCATTCTTTAGCGCACTCCACCACCCCAGTTCAGACATGCCCATATGCAAATCAGTCTGACTCTGTGCCTCATAGGAACAGTCCAGCCGGATCTGCCAAGGCATATCTTCCCTGGACCAGAATCAAGCATCCTGGGACCGGTTTCGGGTTCATAACCCTCATCAGCAAGGCTTTCTTGAAACCAGTGGCAAAGTGAGCAAGGGACCCACTACTGGGCATACCCTGCCAACCTAGGGCGAACAAAACGATACCAAAGGGGATGATGGACGGAGCGCTTGAGCAAATCAAACACTCACCCCCAGTCAACTGATCTGGGTTTAATCCATCATCATTCTTTAGCGCACTCCACCACCCCAGTTCAGACATGGCCATATGCAAATCAGTCTGACCCTCGTTCTCATGGGAACAGTCCACCCCGAACTACCAAGCGATGTCTTCCCTGGACCAGAAACAAGCATCCTGGGACCAGTTTCGTGTTCATAACCCTCATCTGCCAGGCTGTCTTGAATCCAGTGGCAAAGTGAGCAAGGGACCTACGTCTGGGCATACCCTGCCAACTTACGGTGAAAAAAACTAACCAAAGGGAATGATGGACGGAGCGCTTGAGCAAATTAAACACTCACCCCCAGTCAACTGATCTGGGTTTAATCCATCATCATTCTTTAGCTCACTCCACTACCCCAGTTCAAACATAGCCATATGCAAATCATTCTGACCCTGTGCCTCTTGGGAACAGTCCAGCCGGATCTGCCAAGGCATGTCTTCCCTGGACCAGAATCAAGCATCCTGGGACCGGTTTCGGGTTCATAACCCTCATCAGGCAGGCTATCTTGAATCCAGTGGCAAAGTGAGCAAGAGACCCACGTCTGGGCATACCCTGCCAACCTAGGGTGAACAAAACGATACCAGAGGGGACGATGGACGAAGCGCTTGAGCAAATCAAACACTCACCCCCAGTCAACTGATCTGGGTTTAATCCATCATCCTTCTTTAGCTCACTCCACGACCCCAGTTCATACATGGCCATATGCAAATCTGTCTGACCCTGTGCCTCATGGGAACAGTCCAGACCGAACTGCCATGCCGCGTCTTCCCTGTACCAGAAACAAGCATTTTAGGACCGGTTTCGGGTTCATAACCCTCATCAGCCAGGCTATCTTGAATCCAGTTGCAAAGTGAGCAAGGGACCCACGTCTGGGCATACCCTGCCAACTTAGGGGGAACAAAACGATACCAAAGGGGATGATGGATGGAGCGCTTGAGCAAATCACACACTCACCCCCAGTCAACTGATCTGGGTTTAATCCATCATCATTCTTTAGCTCACTCCACCACCTCAGTTCAGACATGGCCATATGCAATTCAGTTTGACCCTGTGCCTCATGGGAACAGTCCAGCCCGAATTGCCAAGCCATGTCTTCCCTGGACCAGAAACAAGCATCCTGGGAGCGGTTTCGGGTTCATAACCCTCATCAGCCATGCTATCTTGAATACAGTGCCAAAGTGAGCAAGGGACCCACGTCTGGGCATACCCTGGCAACTTAGGGCGAACAAAATGATACCAAAGGGGATGATGGACGGAGCGCTTGAGCAAATCAAACACTCACCCCCAGTCAACTGATCTGGGTTTAATCCATCATCATTCTTTAGCGCATTCCACCACCCCAGTTCAGACAAGGCCATATGCAAATCAGTCTGACCCTGTGCCTCATGGGAACAGTCCAGACCGAACTGCCATGTCGCGTCTTCCCTTTACCAGAAACAAGCATCCTGGGACTGGTTTCGGGTTCATAACCCTCATCAGCCAGGCTGTCTTCAATCCAGTTGCAAAGTGAGCAAGGGACCCACGTCTGGCATACCATGCCAACTTAGGGGGAACAAAACGATACCAAAGGGGAGGGTGGATGGAGCGCTTGAGCAAATCAAACACTCACCCCCAGTCAATTGATCTGGGTTTAATCCATCATCATTCTTGAGCTCACTCCACCACCTCAGTTCAGACATGGCCATATGCAAATCAGTCTGACCCTGTGCCTCATGGGAACAGTCCAGCCCGAACTGCCAAGCTATTTCTTCCCTGGACCAGAAACAAGCATCCTGGGAGCGGTTTCTGGTTCATAACCCTCATCAGCCAGGCTATCTTGAATCCAGTGGCAAAGTGAGCAAGGGACCCAAGTCTGGGCATACCCTGCCAACTTAGGGCGAACAAAGCGATACCAAAGGGGATGATGGACGGAGCGCTTGAGCAATCAAACACTCATCCCCAGTCAACTGATCTGGGTTTAATCCATCATCCTTCTTTAGCTCACTCCACGACCCCAGTTCATACATGGCCATATGCAAATCTGTCTGACCCTGTGCCTCATGGGAACAGTCCAGACCGAACTGCCATGCCGCGTCTTCCCTGTACCAGAAACAAGCATTTTAGGACCGGTTTCGGGTTCATAACCCTCATCAGCCAGGCTATCTTGAATCCAGTGCAAAGTGAGCAAGGAACCCACGTCTGGGCATACCCTGCCAACTTAGGGGGAACAAAACGATACCAAAGGGGAGGATGGATGGAGCGCTTGAGCAAATCACACACTCACCCCCCAGTCAACTGATCTGGGTTTAATCCATCATCATTCTTTAGCGCATTCCACCACCCCAGTTCAGACAAGGCCATATGCAAATCAGTCTGACCCTGTGCCTCATGGGAACAGTCCAGACCAAACTGCCATGTCGCGTCTTCCCTGTACCAGAAACAAGCATCCTGGGACCGGTTTCGGGTTCATAACCCTCATCAGCCAGGCTGTCTTGAATCCAGTTGCAAAGTGAGCAAGGGACCCACGTCTGGGCATACCCTGCCAACTTAGGGGGAACAAAACGATACCAAAGGGGATGGTGGATGGAGCGCTTGAGCAAATCAAACACTCACCCCCAGTCAACTGATCTGGGTTTAATCCATCATCATTCTTTAGCTCACTCCACCACCCAAGTTCAGACATGGCCATATGCAAATCAGTCTGACTCTGTGCCTCATGGGAACAGTCCAGCACGAACTGCCAAGCCATGTCTTCCCTGGACCAGAAACAAGCATACTGGGACCGGTTTCGGGTTCATAACCCTCATCAGCCAGGCTATCTTGAATCCAGTGGCAAAGTGAGCAAGGGACCCACGTCTGGGCATACCCTGCAAACTGAGGGCAAACAAAACAATACCAAAGGGGATGATGGACGGAGCGCTGAATCATGGTGGATGGAGCGCTTGAGCAAATCACACACTCACCCCCAGTCAACTGATCTGGGTTTAATCCATCATCATTCTTTAGCTCACTCCACCATCTCAGTTCAGACATGGCCATATGCAAATCAGTTTGACCCTGTGCCTCATGGGAACAGTCCAGCCCGAATTGCCAAGCCATGTCTTCCCTGGACCAGAAACAAGCATCCTGGGAGCGGTTTTGGGTTCATAACCCTCATCAGCCATGCTATCTTGAATACAGTGCCAAAGTGAGCAAGGGACCCACGTCTGGGCATACCCTGGCAACTTAGGGCGAACAAAACGATACCAAAGGGGATGATGGACGGAGCGCTTGAGCAAATCAAACACTCACCCCCAGTCAACTGATCTGGGTTTAATCCATCATCATTCTTTAGCGCATTCCACCACCCCAGTTCAGACAAGGCCATATGCAAATCAGTCTGACCCTGTGCCTCATGGGAACAGTCCAGACCGCACTGCCATGTCGCGTCTTCCCTATACCAGAAACAAGCATCCTATGACTGGTTTCGGGTTCATAAGCCTCATCAGCCAGGCTGTCTTGAATCCAGTTGCAAAGTGAGCAAGGGACCCACGTCTGGGCATACCCTGGCAACTTAGGGCGAACAAAACGATACCAAAGGGGATGATGGACGGAGCGCTTGATCAAATCAAACACTCACCCCCAGTCAACTGATCTGGGTTTAATCCATCATCATTCTTTAGCTCACTCCACCACCCCAGTTGAGACATGGCCATCTGAAAATCAGTCTGACCCTGTGCCTCTTGGGAACAGTCCAGCCCAAACTGCCAAGCCGTGTCTTCCCTGGACCAGACACCAACATCCTGGGACCGGATTCAGGTTCATAACCCTCATCAGCCAGGCTTTCTTGAAACCAGTGGCAAAGTGAGCAAGGGACCCACGTCTGCCCATACCCTGCCAACTTAGGGCAAACAAAACGATACCAAAGGGGATGATGGAGGGAGCGCTGAATTAAATCAAATACTAACCCCCAGTCAACTGATCTGGGTTTAATCCATCATCATTCTTTAGCTCACTCCACCACCTCAGTTCAGACATGGCCATATGCAAATCAGTCTGACCCTGTGCCTCATGGGAACAGTCCAGCCCGAACTGCCAAGCCATGTCTTCCCTGGACCAGAAACAAGCATCCTGGGTCCAGTTTCTGGTTCATAACTCTCATCAGCCAAGCTATCTTGAATCCAGTGGCAAAGTGTGCAAGGAACCCACGTCTGGGCATACCCTGCCAACCTAGGGCGAACAAAACAATACCAAAGGGGATGATGGACAGAGCGCTTGAGCAAATCAAACACTCACCCCCAGTCAACTGATCTTGGTTTAATCCATCATCATTCTTTAGCGCACTCCACCACCCCAGTTTAGACATGCCCATATGCAAATCAGTCTGACTCTGTGCCTCATAGGAACAGTCCAGCCGGATCTGCCAAGGCATGTCTTCCCTGGACCAGAATCAGGCATCCTGGGACCGGTTTCGGGTTCATAACCCTCATCAGCCAGGCTATCTTGAATCTCGTGGCAAAGTGAGCAAGGGACCCACGTCTCGGCATACCCTGCCAACCTAGGGCGAACAAAACAATACCAAAGGGGATGATGGACAGAGCGCTTGAGCAAATCAAACACTCACCCCCAGTCAACTGATCTTGGTTTAATCCATCATCATTCTTTAGCGCACTCCACCACCCCAGTTCAGACATGCCCATATGCAAATCAGTCTGACTCTGTGCCTCATAGGAACAGTCCAGCCGGATTTGCCAAGGCATATCTTCCCTGGACCAGAATCAAGCATCCTGGGACCGGTTTCGGGTTCATAACCCTCATCAGCAAGGCTTTCTTGAAACCAGTGGCAAAGTGAGCAAGGGACCCACTACTGGGCATACCCTGCCAACCTAGGGCGAACAAAACGATACCAAAGGGGATGATGGACGGAGCGCTTGAGCAAATCAAACACTCACCCCCAGTCAACTGATCTGGGTTTAATCCATCATCATTCTTTAGCGCACTCCACCACCCCAGTTCAGACATGGCCATATGCAAATCAGTCTGACCCTCGTTCTCATGGGAACAGTCCACCCCGAACTACCAAGCGATGTCTTCCCTGGACCAGAAACAAGCATCCTGGGACCAGTTTCGTGTTCATAACCCTCATCTGCCAGGCTGTCTTGAATCCAGTGGCAAAGTGAGCAAGGGACCTACGTCTGGGCATACCCTGCCAACTTACAGTGAAAAAAACTAACCAAAGGGAATGATGGACGGAGCGCTTGAGCAAATTAAACACTCACCCCCAGTCAACTGATCTGGGTTTAATCCATCATCATTCTTTAGCTCACTCCACTACCCCAGTTCAAACATAGCCATATGCAAATCATTCTGACCCTGTGCCTCTTGGGAACAGTCCAGCCGGATCTGCCAAGGCATGTCTTCCCTGGACCAGAATCAAGCATCCTGGGACCGGTTTCGGGTTCATAACCCTCATCAGGCAGGCTATCTTGAATCCAGTGGCAAAGTGAGTGTTAGAAATGAGGGGGCTCCGGTTGACGCAGGTGAGAACCCACAACAAGCAGGGACCCCTTACTTCTTGTCAGGGCGAAGGATGACTCCCCAGAATAACCCCTGCTCACCCTCTAGGTGCGTGGCGCGAGCAGTCTAGGCTAAGTCTCAGGCGTACACGGTTAAGCAAATGCAATTACACATACAGTAAACCCCTTGCATGCACCACAAACGGACACCAATCAGGAAGTAAATAAAAATAAGCTTTTATGTAGTTTCAGCAGATTCAAATACAAGGCCCAGTAACGTTGAACTGATGGGGCCACAACTCTTGGAAGTACGGTAAAGTTCTCTTTGTGTTACGGAAAGTTCTTTAGGCGGGCACAAGGTAACTGTAGGCCTCAGCGCACTTCGGGCTGAGGCAGCGCCCAGGGAGCACACAGCAGATGACAGGGAAATAAGAACGTTGCGGACCCTGGATCCGATGCGAGCTCGCGGTCGAGTTCGTAAGTACAGTACCTTGTTTCTTGACGCAAAGGCGGGTGCGGGATTTCAGCGGCTCTTCGACAGAAGAGCGAGGCGGCGTCCGGGGCTCCCACACTTCACGAGGGGGGTCTGATCTTCAGGCTCACGACAAGAGCGGGGTGTTGCAGGTGGCGGGTGAACAAAGCGGGGCAGCCGGGCACGCAGATGCGTCCGGGCCGTCCGAGGCTTGGAGATGCTCACAAACGCCGATTCCGGCGGGAGGGTGAAGGTGCACAGCGAGCCTCCAACGAGCGAGGTGACGGGGCAGCCCAGCACAGCGTAGGGGGAGCGGCTCCGATCGAGCGAGGCTCTTCCCAAGGCGGGGGCGGCTAAGCAGACCTGGTCACGGCTCAAGGAGGGACTGGGGCACGAGGGTCACAGCTCCGGCGAGGGAAAGGACACCACAGTCCAGCAGCAGGCGAGTGAAGATCAAGTAGAGCCCAATGGTCCTGGGGCTCAGTTCAGGGGGCAAGCTCAGTTCCAAGCCCTTGGAGATCGTTTTGGAAAAGCACAAGTCTTGAAAGTAAAAGTAAGGTAAAAGTCTTCAGCAACAGTTTCTCTTCTCTCCTTTGGCAGCAAGGTCACCACTGCAGGCCAATCCCCCAGGATAGGGACAGTCTTCCTCCTACAGCTTTCCCGGTGCCTCCTCCTCAGGCAGAGATTCTTCTTGGTCAAAAGCGGATCTAGTTTCTCAGGAGCAGGGCTCCTCCATTTATACAGCAAATCTTTTGTTCTCCCAGGCCAGGGGGGCCCTTGCCTAGTTCAGTCCGGTTTCTGAGCACTTTGTTTACGTGATGCAGGCTTCTCCTTTCAGAGTGCAGGGCAGAGTCATCAGACGCTCCACAGGGGGCGGAGCCGGCATTGAGGTAGCAGAGCACTGTCCTATTCAGAGCCTAGGAGCACTCCTCCCACCCATCTACCTGTCGATCGTCCTATTCATACCAGGCTACCTAGCCCTGCCCATCTGGGTTCCCCCAGCCCTGTCACTCACACCAGCCAGACATCAGATACACATCATGCAGAGGCGGCTGAAAGGTTTAGGCAAGCAAAGGCCAACTTTCGAAAAGCGGCATTTGCAAACCCGGAATATTAAAATAAACCTTGCGAAAAGATGTACCTTATTATTCCGAGTTCAGGCATACTAAACTCGATCTTCTACCATGTTCCCTGGGTCGGTTAGGATCATAGGGTGTAATAATCCAGGCCGCCCATACTGGCCTACGAGAACAGGGTAGCCTTGCAGTAGTGAACAACAAGATGGCGGTAATTCACTACTAGGACATGCCACGCATCCGGGCTTGTCCTACCTTAGGCTTACAACGCACCCTGCCCGGGGGCCTACCAGAGGGGTGACTAACATGCAGCTAAGGGAAGGTTTTAGGGACTGACAAGTGTGGGCACTTGCTGGTCAGCATGTCAGTACCAGACTGCACGCAGGTTCTGCGATGGCAAACCTCAGACATATTTTACCGGCCGCTTCTGTGGGTGGCACAACCAGTGCTGCAAGCCCACCAGCGGTGTTCGCCTTTACATGCCCTGGCGCCCCCGGCGCACTTTACTGGGGTGTGACAGTAAATCAAACAATCCAATCATGGAATCCAACCAACATATACAATTTACATAGGGAGCACTCGCACCACGACACTGGTTGGCAGTGGCACAGCGCGCTGAGCGGCCAACACCATAAAAACACATGAGGCACAGCGACAAAAAGAGGAAGGGAGACTCACGCCAAGGTGCCAGGTCTAACACGTGTCCCCTCCAGCTGAAAAGTGGGGAGAACTACCCTACCCCAGGGAGTTCCTCATCACTAAGGCGGAAAAATCTGGACAGACCGTCAGCATTGGCGTGATCTGTACCAGGGCGATGTTCCACCGTGAAATCCATACCCTGTAGGGAAATGGACCACCTCAACAGCTTTGGATTCTCACCCCTCATATGCATCAACCATCTTAGGGGCCTGTGGTCCGTCTGAACCCGGAAGTGAGACCCAAACAAGTAGGGTCTTAGCTTCTTCAGCGCCCAGACCACAGCAAATGCCTCACGCTCAATAGCACTCCACCTTTGTTCCCGTGGAAGTAACCTCCTGCTAAGAAAGGCTACGGGTTGATCTAGGCCCTCCTCATTAATCTGTGAAAGAACAGCCCCCACACCATGCTCTGAAGCGTCTGTCTGAACGATAAACTCTTTGGAGAAGTTGGGAGCCAAGAGCACGGGCGCCTTGCACATAGCAGTTTTCAAGGCCTCAAAAGCTTTCTGACAGGTGTCAGTCCAGATCACCTTCCTGGGCTGCTTCTTCGAAGTCAGCGCTGTCAAGGGGGCAACCATGTTGCCATACCCCTTGACAAACCTCCTGTAGTATCCGGTGAGACCTAGGAAGGCTCTCACCTCCGTCTGGGTTTTGGGCGCCTCCCAATTCAGGATGGTTTCTATCTTGGGCTGAAGGGGTGCCACCTGGCCACTCCCAACTTGGTGTCCCAAGTACACCACGGAACCCTGCCCGATCTGGCACTTACTCGCCTTGATCGTGAGGCCTGCTTTGCGCAGCGCCATCAACACTTCCCAGAGGTGACGCAAGTGTTCCTCCCAAGTGGAGCTGAACACTGCGATGTCTTCCAGGTAGGCTGCACTGAACGAATCCAGCCCAGCCAACACCTGGTTGACCAATCTCTGGAAGGTGGCAGGGGCATTCTTCATCCCAAATGGCATAACCCGGAACTGGTAGTGCCCATCTGGGGTGGAAAATGCTGACCTCTCTTTGGCCCCCTCGGTCAAGGCGATCTGCCAATACCCAGACGTTAAATCAAACGTGCTGAGGTAGTTGGCAGCCCCTAGCCGATCGATGAGCTCATCAGCTCTGGGGGTGGGGTGTGCGTCGGTCCTAGTGACCGAATTGAGTCCTCTGTAGTCCACACAGAACCGGAGTTCGGGTGTGGCTCCCGGCGCTGCAGCCTTTGGGACCAAGACCACGGGGCTGGCCCAAGGACTGCTAGAAGACTCAATTACCCCGAGGGCAAACATCTTGGAGACCTCCTCCTTGATGCAGGTCCTCACCCTGTCAGTCACCCTGTAGGCCTTGTGCCGCACAGGTGGACTATCCCCAGTGTCCACATCATGGACGCACCAATCAGTGACACCAGGGACCAGGGAAAACAGGTCAGAAAACTGTCCCAGCAACTGGCGACAATCATTCTGTTGCTCAGGGGTCAGGGTGGAAGAGAGGATGACACCATCCACTGACCCATCTTGCTTCTTGGCTGACAGGAGGTCAGGAAGAGGTTCCGTCTCCTCTTCCATTCCAGCATCTGTTGCCAAGAGCATGCCCACTTGGGACCTCTCCAAGTGGGGCTTGAGGCGCTTGACATGTAGGACCCTTAAGGGGTTCCTAGGAGACTTCAGGTCCACCACGTAGGTAACAGGACTCTTGCGCTCCACCACCTCAAAGGGACCGGTCCACTTATCCTGGAGCGCACACGGCTCCACGGGGGCCAAGACCCATACTTTCTGTCCAGGCTGAAGCTCTACCAGAGTGGCATTCTGGTCGTACCACCGCTTCATCTCCTCCTGGCTGGCTTCCAGATTTGCCTCAGCAAGTTGCCTGAATCGCCTAGTCTGATTCCTGAAGGCCAGCATGTAACTATATACATTCTGGGGAGGCTTCCTGGGAGATTGCTCCCAGCCTTCTTTGACCAGACTTAGAGGTCCTCTGACTGGGTGACCATACAGAAGCTCAAAGGGACTGAACCCCAGAGACTTCTGTGGCACCTCACGGTAAGCGAAGAGAAGGCATGGTAAGAGGACGTCCCACTTACGCCTCATGGCTCCTTCTAGGCCCATTATCATGCCTTTGAGGGTTCGGTTGAGTCTCTCAACCAACCCGTTTCCTTGGGGGTGGTAAGGGGTGGTGAACTTGTAGGTTACACCACACTCTTGCCAAAGAGATTTCATGTACTTGGACATGAAATTGGTACCTCGGTCAGACACCACTTCTAGAGGGAATCCCACTCGGGAGAAAATTCCCATCAGTGCCCGTCCCACCACGGGGGCCGTCACTGTCCTTAGAGGAATGGCTTCCGGGTACCGGGTGGCATGGTCCACCAGGACCAGGATGAACCTATTGCCCATCGCTGTCCTGGGGTCCAGTGGCCCTACAATGTCAATCCCCACTCGCTGGAATGGGGTACCGACCACAGGGAATGGCTGGAGTGGAGCCTTCTGCTTCCTTCCACTCTTTCCACTTGCCTGGCAAGTCTGGCATGTCCTGCAGTGAGTATATGAACTCCTGCGCATTTGAGGCCAATAAAAGTGGGTGACAAGCCTTTCAAAGGTCTTGTCCTGCCCCAAATGCCCTGCCAATGGCACATCGTGAGCCAGCCCCAGTAGGAAGGCTCTGAAGTCCTGGGGTACCACCAGCGCACGGGCTGACCCAGGCTCAGCAACCTTAGGCTCTGTATATAGGAGGTCGTTCTCCCAGTAAACGAAATGTGATCCTGACTGATCACCTGCGGCCTGGTCTGCAGCCTGCTGCCGCATACCCACGAGAGAAGGGCACTCCTTCTGTGCCTTGCAAAAGTCCTCCCTGGTGGGACCCCCGTCCTGCTGCCAATGGGTCAGCTCCGGCAGGTCTCCCAGTTCAGCTATCTGCTCCCCTGTAGGCTCCAGGGCATCCCCCTCAAGGTCTGCTTCCTCCTGGACCGTGGGAACTTCAGGGGCCGGCTTCCCGCGCCCCTTGCTCCTTCTCTCTGAGGCCGGTTCCTGGGCCTCCCTCTCAGGCTCCAGGACCTCTTGAGTACCTCTACTGGCTGCCATGGACCGTGTGGTGACACACGCCCAATCCAGCATACCCAACATCTCCAGGTGAGCACTCCGCTCCACCTTAGCCCAAGGTGAGCTCTCCAAATCGTTCCCTAACAAACAGTCTACAGGCATGGCGGGCCTCACAGCTACCTGAAGAGTACCAGAGACCCCCCCCCACTCAAAGGGAACCTGAGCCACCTTGCAGTGTCTCTCTGTGTTGTCAGCGGCAACAACGGGATAGAATGCATTGGGGACCACCTGCTCCTGAGACACCAGGTGACACCTGACAGCTGTCACACTGGCTCCTGTATCTCTAAGAGCTTCCACTCTATGGCCATTTATGGTCACCCACTGCCTGTACTTCTTAGTGTTCTCAGGCAGCTGGGTTGGAGGGACCACTTCATGGTCTCCTAGCGAGACCAGGGACATCTCTGCGGGACCCCACCCACCTTGGACATCCCTCTCCTCCCCCAAGGCTACACTAGTCACCTGCCGGGATGGAGCACCAGTGGGTGCTGGTTTACCAAACAATGGACACTTTACATCAGAGGCAAAATGCCCCAAATTGTTACACCTGTAACATCTTACGGGCCCCTTTGGAACAGGAGGACCTGTCGGGGCCCCGGTCGGTTTCTGGGGTGGGGGAGGCTGAGAACCCTTCCCTTGGTTCCCTTGGGGACTATTTTGGGGCCCTTTTTGGAACTGCTTCTGTTTACCCCTGTCCCCCCCACTCTTCTGCTGGGGACCCTGCCCACCTTTGGCGGAATCTCCCACGGTACCCTTGTGGACCCTGGTACTGACCCAGCGGTCCGCCTCCTCAGCAAGCTTCCTAGGGTTAGTCAGCCTACTATCGATCAGGTGCTGGCGTAGCTCAGGAAAACAATTACTGGACAAGTGCTCCCATGCCATTAAATCAAGAAGCCCTTGATAATCATTTACCTTACTACCCTTTACCCAACCATCCAGCGCTCTGCAAAAGAAAGTCACATACTCCACATACATACTATTGGGAATCTTAGTGCAACCCCTAAACCTCTGTCTATATAACTCAGGGGTCAACCCATACCTAGCCATCAACGCTTCCTTCATATGGGCATAAGAATTATGAACATCAGCAGGTAAATCTAACAGTGTGTCCCGCCCTTCACTCAGGAACCGTCCCCACAACCCCGCTCCCCAATCTTTCTCAGGGACCCGGTGGGAAGACATGGCTACCTCGTAGGCTCTGAACCACTGCCCGATGTCGTCATTCTTGAAGAACTCCTTCACTACATCTTTGGGAATATAAACTCTTGGTTCCGCCGGTACTGGCGGTGTGCTGCCACCAGAGGGATTAAGCTCCAAACTTTTTGCTTTCAGCTCCAGCTCCCTCAGCTTCATGTCATGCTCTAATTGTAGTTTCTTTTCTTCCATGGCTAATCTTTGTTTTTCCATATCCATCTGCCCATGAAGTTTGGCCATTTCCACCTCGTGTGCCCGGGTTGCTGCCCTGTCCGCCAACTCTTCTGGTGACAGGCATCTGCCAAACTCATGGACACTTTCTGGTGGAACCACTTCCACCTGATTCTCTGGTGCCTTTGACTCATACCAGGCCCTCAGCGCCTTCACAAATTGGGTCTTGTTTTTCAATCCAGTTTGGGCAATCCTGAACTTGGAGCAAAGACCTTTCAAGTCTTCATTGGTACGATTCTGAAGTGCGTCTTCCTCCCAATCTACGTCTTCAAATCCAGAGATTATGGAAGCCGCCCTTCCGGCTGAGAGTGAACCAGGCATGGCTCAAGCAATGGAGACTCTTGGCAAAACAAAAACAAATGCTAGCCTTGTGGCTGTGTTACTGGTCTGCTCTCACTACGTGGTGATCAGTGATTCACTATACGCAAACCACAAATGCAAATCCGTAAATCCTCACCGCTGCCACCAATGTTAGAAATGAGGGGGCTCCGGTTGACGCAGGTGAGAACCCACAACAAGCAGGGACCCCTTACTTCTTGTCAGGGCGAAGGATGACTCCCCAGAATAACCCCTGCTCACCCTCTAGGTGCGTGGCGCGAGCAGTCTAGGCTAAGTCTCAGGCGTACACGGTTAAGCAAATACAATTACACATACAGTAAACCCCTTGCATGCACCACAAACGGACACCAATCAGGAAGTATATAAAAATAAGCTTTTATGTAGTTTCAGCAGATTCAAATACAAGGCCCAGTAACGTTGAACTGATGGGGCCACAACTCTTGGAAGTACGGTAAAGTTCTCTTTGTGTTACGGAAAGTTCTTTAGGCGGGCACAAGGTAACTGTAGGCCTCAGCGCACTTCGGGCTGAGGCAGCGCCCAGGGAGCACACAGCAGATGACAGGGAAATAAGAACGTTGCGGACCCTGGATCCGATGCGAGCTCGCGGTCGAGTTCGTAAGTACAGTACCTTGTTTCTTGACGCAAAGGCGGGTGCGGGATTTCAGCGGCTCTTCGACAGAAGAGCGAGGCGGCGTCCGGGGCTCCCACACTTCACGAGGGGGGTCTGATCTTCAGGCTCACGACAAGAGCGGGGTGTTGCAGGTGGCGGGTGAACAAAGCGGGGCAGCCGGGCACGCAGATGCGTCCGGGCCGTCCGAGGCTTGGAGATGCTCACAAACGCCGATTCCGGCGGGAGGGTGAAGGTGCACAGCGAGCCTCCAACGAGCGAGGTGACGGGGCAGCCCAGCACAGCGTAGGGGGAGCGGCTCCGATCGAGCGAGGCTCTTCCCAAGGCGGGGGCGGCTAAGCAGACCTGGTCACGGCTCAAGGAGGGACTGGGGCACGAGGGTCACAGCTCCGGCGAGGGAAAGGACACCACAGTCCAGCAGCAGGCGAGTGAAGATCAGGTAGAGCCCAATGGTCCTGGGGCTCAGTTCAGGGGGCAAGCTCAGTTCCAAGCCCTTGGAGATCGTTTTGGAAAAGCACAAGTCTTGAAAGTAAAAGTAAGGTAAAAGTCTTCAGCAACAGTTTCTCTTCTCTCCTTTGGCAGCAAGGTCACCACTGCAGGCCAATCCCCCAGGATAGGGACAGTCTTCCTCCTACAGCTTTCCCGGTGCCTCCTCCTCAGGCAGAGATTCTTCTTGGTCAAAAGCGGATCTAGTTTCTCAGGAGCAGGGCTCCTCCATTTATACAGCAAATCTTTTGTTCTCCCAGGCCAGGGGGGCCCTTGCCTAGTTCAGTCCGGTTTCTGAGCACTTTGTTTACGTGATGCAGGCTTCTCCTTTCAGAGTGCAGGGCAGAGTCATCAGACGCTCCACAGGGGGCGGAGCCGGCATTGAGGTAGCAGAGCACTGTCCTATTCAGAGCCTAGGAGCACTCCTCCCACCCATCTACCTGTCGATCGTCCTATTCATACCAGGCTACCTAGCCCTGCCCATCTGGGTTCCCCCAGCCCTGTCACTCACACCAGCCAGACATCAGATACACATCATGCAGAGGCGGCTGAAAGGTTTAGGCAAGCAAAGGCCAACTTTCTAAAAGCGGCATTTGCAAACCCGGAATATTAAAATAAACCTTGCGAAAAGATGTACCTTATTATTCCGAGTTCAGGCATACTAAACTCGATCTTCTACCATGTTCCCTGGGTCGGTTAGGATCATAGGGTGTAATAATCCAGGCCGCCCATACTGGCCTATGAGAACAGGGTAGCCTTGCAGTAGTGAACAACAAGATGGCGGTAATTCACTACTAGGACATGCCACGCATCCGGGCTTATCCTACCTTAGGCTTACAACGCACCCTGCCCGGGGGCCTACCAGAGGGGTGACTAACATGCAGTTAAGGGAAGGTTTTAGGGACTGGCAAGTGTGGGCACTTGCTGGTCAGCATGTCAGTACCAGACTGCACGCAGGTTCTGCGATGGCAGACCTCAGACATATTTTACCGGCCGCTTCTGTGGGTGGCACAACCAGTGCTGCAAGCCCACCAGCGGTGTTCGCCTTTACATGCCCTGGCGCCCCCGGCGCACTTTACTGGGGTCTGACAGTAAATCAAACAATCCAATCATGGAATCCAACCAACATATACAATTTACATAGGGAGCACTCGCACCGCGACACTGGTTGGCAGTGGCACAGCGCGCTGAGCGGCCAACACCATAAAAACACATGAGGCACAGCGACAAAAAGAGGAAGGGAGACTCACGCCAAGGTGCCAGGTCTAACAGTGAGCAAGAGACCCACGTCTGGGCATACCCTGCCAACCTAGGGTGAACAAAACGATACCAAAGGGGACGATGGACGAAGCGCTTGAGCAAATCAAACACTCACCCCCAGTCAACTGATCTGGGTTTAATCCATCATCCTTCTTTAGCTCACTCCACGACCCCAGTTCATACATGGCCATATGCAAATCTGTCTGACCCTGTGCCTCATGGGAACAGTCCAGACCGAACTGCCATGCCGCGTCTTCCCTGTACCAGAAACAAGCATTTTAGGACCGGTTTCGGGTTCATAACCCTCATCAGCCAGGCTATCTTGAATCCAGTTGCAAAGTGAGCAAGGGACCCACGTCTGGGCATACCCTGCCAACTTAGGGGGAACAAAACGATACCAAAGGGGATGATGGATGGAGCGCTTGAGCAAATCACACACTCACCCCCAGTCAACTGATCTGGGTTTAATCCATCATCATTCTTTAGCTCACTCCACCACCTCAGTTCAGACATGGCCATATGCATTTCAGTTTGACCCTGTGCCTCATGGGAACAGTCCAGCCTGAATTGCCAAGCCATGTCTTCCCTGGACCAGAAACAAGCATCCTGGGAGCGGTTTCGGGTTCATAACCCTCATCAGCCATGCTATCTTGAATACAGTGCCAAAGTGAGCAAGGGACCCACGTCTGGGCATACCCTGGCAACTTAGGGCGAACAAAATGATACCAAAGGGGATGATGGACGGAGCGCTTGAGCAAATCAAACACTCACCCCCAGTCAACTGATCTGGGTTTAATCCATCATCATTCTTTAGCGCATTCCACCACCCCAGTTCAGACAAGGCCATATGCAAATCAGTCTGACCCTGTGCCTCATGGGAACAGTCCAGACCGAACTGCCATGTCGCGTCTTCCCTTTACCAGAAACAAGCATCCTGGGACTGGTTTCGGGTTCATAACCCTCATCAGCCAGGCTGTCTTCAATCCAGTTGCAAAGTGAGCAAGGGACCCACGTCTGGCATACCATGCCAACTTAGGGGGAACAAAACGATACCAAAGGGGAGGGTGGATGGAGCGCTTGAGCAAATCAAACACTCACCCCCAGTCAATTGATCTGGGTTTAATCCATCATCATTCTTGAGCTCACTCCACCACCTCAGTTCAGACATGGCCATATGCAAATCAGTCTGACCCTGTGCCTCATGGGAACAGTCCAGCCCGAACTGCCAAGCTATTTCTTCCCTGGACCAGAAACAAGCATCCTGGGAGCGGTTTCTGGTTCATAACCCTCATCAGCCAGGCTATCTTGAATCCAGTGGCAAAGTGAGCAAGGGACCCAAGTCTGGGCATACCCTGCCAACTTAGGGCGAACAAAACGATACCAAAGGGGATGATGGACGGAGCGCTTGAGCAATCAAACACTCATTCCCAGTCAACTGATCTGGGTTTAATCCATCATCATTCTTTAGCGCACTCCACCACCCCAGTTCAGACATGGCCATATGCAAATCAGTCTGACCCTGTTCCTCATAGGGACAGTCCAGCCGGATCTGCCAAGGCATGTCTTTCCTGGACCATAATCAAGCATCCTGGGACCGGTTTCGGGTTCATAACTAAGCCTGGGCGAAGCACTACGCTACGCTCGCGTAGTTTGCGAAGTTCGCGCTACTTCGCACTACACGAACTGCACGTAGCACAGTGCGAACACGGGTAGCGTAGTGTTGCGTAGTGCTGCGGTCATTTTTTGCTTGCTCGCGGTCCTCAACATCAAGTTGGCGACCGCGAGCAAGCACAATGACATCAAGGCGAGACTTTTTCCTTGTTCGCGATCAGCAACTGCAAGTTTCCGATCGCGAGCATGGAAAATAAACCTCCCGGTGATATTTCCAACGCAAGGAGGTCAGGTTTCTCATTGCGAGTGGTTGCGTATGCTCGCGACCGCTCGCGATGAGAAACTACCAGTTCGCGTTGAGAAAGCTGAAGCTCCAGTAAAAATCTACTCGAGCAGCCGAAAACTACAGCTCGCACTGTGCAAGATGCCATTTTCAATGATTGCACAGTGCCGGTTGCTTGTCCGCACTGTGCAATCATTGAAAACAACATCTTGCACAGTGCGAACATGTTACTACGCAGTTCGCGAAGTGCTACGCATAGCTCGCGTAGTGCGAACTTCACTTTGCGTAGCTTCGCGAAGTGCTACCTCATCAGCCAGGCTATCTTGAATCTCCTGGCAAACTGAGCAAGGGAACCACTTCTGGGCATACCCTGCCAACCTAGGGCGAACAAAACAATACCAAAGGGAATGATGGACGGAGCGCTTGAGCGAATCAAACACTCACCCCCAGTCAACTGATCTGGGTTTAATCCATCATCATTCTTTAGCGCACTCCACCACCCCAGTTCAGACATGGCCATATGCAAATCAGTCTGACTCTGTGCCTCATGGGAACAGTCCAGCCCGAACTGCCGAGCCATGTCTTCCCTGGACCAGAAACAAGCATTCTGGGACCAGTTTCGGGTTCATAACTCCCATCAGCTAGGCTATCTTGAATCCAGTGGCAAAGTGAGCAAGGAGCCCACGTCTGGGCATACCCTGCCAACTTAGGGCGAACAAAATGATCCCAAAGGGGATGATGGACGGAGCGCTTGAGCATATCAAACACTCACCCCCAGTCAACTGATCTGGGTTAAATCCATCATGATTCTTTAGCTCACTCCACTACCCCAGTTCAGACATGGCCATATGCAAATCAGTCTGACCCTGTGCCACATAGGAACAGTCCAGCCGGATCTGCCAAGGCATTTCTTCTCTGGACCAGAATCAAGCATCCTGGGACCAGTTTCGGGTTCATAACCCTCATCAGCCAGGCTATCTTGAATCTCCTGGCAAAGTGAGCAAGGGACCCACTTCTGGGCATACCCTGCCAACCTAGGGCGAACAAAATGATACCAAAGGGGATGATGGACGGAGCGCTTGAGCAAATCAAACACTCACCCCTAGTCAACTGATCTGGGTTTAATCCATCATCATTCTTTAGCGCACTCCACCACCCCAGTTCAGACATGGCCATATGCAAATCAGTCTGACCCTCGTCCTCATGGGAACAGTCCACCCCGAACTACCAAGCGATGTCTTCCCTGGACCAGAAACAAGTATCCTGGGACCAGTTACGTGTTCATAACCCTCATCTGCCAGGCTGTCTTGTATCCAGTGGCAAAGTGAGCAAGGGACCTACGTCTGGGCATACCCTGCCAACTTACGGTGAAAAAAACTAACCAAAGGGAATGATGGACGGAGCGCTTGAGCAAATTAAACACTCACCCCCAGTCAACTGATCTGGGTTTAATCCATCATCATTCTTTAGCTCACTCTACTACCCCAGTTCAAACATAGCCATATGCAAATCATTCTGACCCTGTGCCTCTTGGGAACAGGCCAGCCGGATCTGCCAAGGCATGTCTTCCCTGGACCAGAATCAAGCATCCTGGGACCGGTTTCGGGTTCATAACCCTCATCAGGCAGGCTATCTTGAATCCAGTGGCAAAGTGAGCAAGAGACCCATGTCTGGGCATACCCTGCCAACCTAGGGTGAACAAAACGATACCAAAGGGGACGATGGACGGAGCGCTTGAGCAAATCAAACACTCACCCCCAGTCAACTGATCTGGGTTTAATCCATCATCCTTCTTTAGCTCACTCCACGACCCCAGTTCATACATGGCCATATGCAAATCTGTCTGACCCTGTGCCTCATGGGAACAGTCCAGACCGAACTGCCATGCCGCGTCTTCCCTGTACCAGAAACAAGCATTTTAGGACCGGTTTCGGGTTCATAACCCTCATCAGCCAGGCTATCTTGAATCCAGTTGCAAAGTGAGCAAGGGACCCACGTCTGGGCATACCCTGCCAACTTAGAGGGAACAAAACGATACCAAAGGGGATGATGGATGGAGCGCTTGAGCAAATCACACACTCACCCCCCAGTCAACTGATCTGGGTTTAATCCATCATCATTCTTTAGCGCATTCCACTACCCCAGTTCAGACAAGGCCATATGCAAATCAGTCTGACCCTGTGCCTCATGGGAACAGTCCAGACCAAACTGCCATGTCGCGTCTTCCCTGTACCAGAAACAAGCATCCTGGGACCGGTTTCGGGTTCATAACCCTCATCAGCCAGGCTGTCTTGAATCCAGTTGCAAAGTGAGCAAGGGACCCACGTCTGGGGATACCCTGCCAACTTAGGGGGAACAAAACGATACCAAAGGGGATGGTGGATGGAGCGCTTGAGCAAATCAAACACTCACCCCCAGTCAACTGATCTGGGTTTAATCCATCATCATTCTTTAGCTCACTCCACCACCCAAGTTCAGACATGGCCATATGCAAATCAGTCTGACTCTGTGCCTCATGGGAACAGTCCAGCACGAACTGCCAAGCCATGTCTTCCCTGGACCAGAAACAAGCATACTGGGACCGGTTTCGGGTTCATAACCCTCATCAGCCAGGCTATCTTGAATCCAGTGGCAACGTGAGCAAGGGACCCACGTCTGGGCATACCCTGCAAACTGAGGGCGAACAAAACAATATCAAAGGAGATGATGGACGAAGCGCTGAATCATGGTGGATGGAGCGCTTGAGCAAATCACACACTCACCCCCAGTCAACTGATCTGGGTTTAATCCATCATCATTCTTTAGCTCACTCCACCATCTCAGTTCAGACATGGCCATATGCAAATCAGTTTGACCCTGTGCCTCATGGGAACAGTCCAGCCCGAATTGCCAAGCCATGTCTTCCCTGGACCAGAAACAAGCATCCTGGGAGCGGTTTCGGGTTCATAACCCTCATCAGCCATGCTATCTTGAATACAGTGCCAAAGTGAGCAAGGGACCCACGTCTGGGCATACCCTGGCAACTTAGGGCGAACAAAACGATACCAAAGGGGATGATGGACGGAGCGCTTGAGCAAATCAAACACTCACCCCCAGTCAACTGATCTGGGCTTAATCCATCATCATTCTTTAGCGCATTCTACCACCCCAGTTCAGACAAGGCCATATGCAAATCAGTCTGACCCTGTGCCTCATGGGAACAGTCCAGACCGAACTGCCATGTCGCGTCTTCCCTATACCAGAAACAAGCATCCTGGGACTGGTTTCGGGTTCATAACCCTCATCAGCCAGGCTGTGTTGAATCCAGTTGCAAAGTGAGCAAGGGACCCACGTCTGGGCATACCCTGGCAACTTAGGGCGAACAAAACGATACCAGAGGGGATGATGGACGGAGCGCTTGATCAAATCAAACACTCACCCCAGTCAACTGATCTGGGTTTAATCCATCATCATTCTTTAGCTCACTCCACCACCCCAGTTCAGACATGGCCATATGAAAATCAGTCTGACCCTGTGCCTCATGGGAACAGTCCAGCCCAAACTGCCAAGCCGTGTCTTCCCTGGACCAGACACCAACATCCTGGGACCGGATTTGGGTTCATAACCCTCATCAGCCAGGCTTTCTTGAAACCAGTGGCAAAGTGAGCAAGGGACCCACGTCTGCCCATACCCTGCCAACTTAGGGCAAACAAAACGATACCAAAGGGGATGATGGAGGGAGCGCTGAATTAAATCAAATACTAACCCCCAGTCAACTGATCTGGGTTTAATCCATCATCATTCTTTAGCTCACTCCACCACCTCAGTTCAGACATGGCCATATGCAAATCAGTCTGACCCTGTGCCTCATGGGAACAGTCCAGCCCGAACTGCCAAGCCATGTCTTCCCTGGACCAGAAACAAGCATCCTGGGTCCAGTTTCGGGTTCATAACTCTCATCAGCCAAGCTATCTTGAATCCAGTGGCAAAGTGTGCAAGGAACCCACGTCTGGGCATACCCTGCCAACTTAGGGCGAACAAAACAATACCAAAGGGGATGATGGATGGATCGCTTGAGCAAATAAAACACTCACTCCCAGTCAACGGATCTGGGTTTAATCCATCATCATTCTTTAGCTCACTCCACTACCCCAGTTCAGACATGGCCATATGCAATTCAGTTTGACCCTGTGCCTCATGGGAACAGTCCAGCCTGAATTGCCAAGCCATGTCTTCCCTGGACCAGAAACAAGCATCCTGGGAGCGGTTTCGGGTTCATAACCCTCATCAGCCATGCTATCTTGAATACAGTGCCAAAGTGAGCAAGGGACCCACGTCTGGGCATACCCTGGCAACTTAGGGCGAACAAAATGATACCAAAGGGGATGATGGACGGAGCGCTTGAGCAAATCAAACACTCACCCCCAGTCAACTGATCTGGGTTTAATCCATCATCATTCTTTAGCGCATTCCACCACCCCAGTTCAGACAAGGCCATATGCAAATCAGTCTGACCCTGTGCCTCATGGGAACAGTCCAGACCGAACTGCCATGTCGCGTCTTCCCTTTACCAGAAACAAGCATCCTGGGACTGGTTTCGGGTTCATAACCCTCATCAGCCAGGCTGTCTTCAATCCAGTTGCAAAGTGAGCAAGGGACCCACGTCTGGCATACCATGCCAACTTAGGGGGAACAAAACGATACCAAAGGGGAGGGTGGATGGAGCGCTTGAGCAAATCAAACACTCACCCCCAGTCAATTGATCTGGGTTTAATCCATCATCATTCTTGAGCTCACTCCACCACCTCAGTTCAGACATGGCCATATGCAAATCAGTCTGACCCTGTGCCTCATGGGAACAGTCCAGCCCGAACTGCCAAGCTATTTCTTCCCTGGACCAGAAACAAGCATCCTGGGAGCGGTTTCTGGTTCATAACCCTCATCAGCCAGGCTATCTTGAATCCAGTGGCAAAGTGAGCAAGGGACCCAAGTCTGGGCATACCCTGCCAACTTAGGGCGAACAAAACGATACCAAAGGGGATGATGGACGGAGCGCTTGAGCAATCAAACACTCATTCCCAGTCAACTGATCTGGGTTTAATCCATCATCATTCTTTAGCGCACTCCACCACCCCAGTTCAGACATGGCCATATGCAAATCAGTCTGACCCTGTTCCTCATAGGGACAGTCCAGCCGGATCTGCCAAGGCATGTCTTTCCTGGACCATAATCAAGCATCCTGGGACCGGTTTCGGGTTCATAACTAAGCCTGGGCGAAGCACTACGCTACGCTCGCGTAGTTTGCGAAGTTCGCGCTACTTCGCACTACACGAACTGCACGTAGCACAGTGCGAACACGGGTAGCGTAGTGTTGCGTAGTGCTGCGGTCATTTTTTGCTTGCTCGCGGTCCTCAACATCAAGTTGGCGACCGCGAGCAAGCACAATGACATCAAGGCGAGACTTTTTCCTTGTTCGCGATCAGCAACTGCAAGTTTCCGATCGCGAGCATGGAAAATAAACCTCCCGGTGATATTTCCAACGCAAGGAGGTCAGGTTTCTCATTGCGAGTGGTTGCGTATGCTCGCGACCGCTCGCGATGAGAAACTACCAGTTCGCGTTGAGAAAGCTGAAGCTCCAGTAAAAATCTACTCGAGCAGCCGAAAACTACAGCTCGCACTGTGCAAGATGCCATTTTCAATGATTGCACAGTGCCGGTTGCTTGTCCGCACTGTGCAATCATTGAAAACAACATCTTGCACAGTGCGAACATGTTACTACGCAGTTCGCGAAGTGCTACGCGTAGCTCGCGTAGTGCGAACTTCACTTTGCGTAGCTTCGCGAAGTGCTACCTCATCAGCCAGGCTATCTTGAATCTCCTGGCAAACTGAGCAAGGGAACCACTTCTGGGCATACCCTGCCAACCTAGGGCGAACAAAACAATACCAAAGGGAATGATGGACGGAGCGCTTGAGCGAATCAAACACTCACCCCCAGTCAACTGATCTGGGTTTAATCCATCATCATTCTTTAGCGCACTCCACCACCCCAGTTCAGACATGGCCATATGCAAATCAGTCTGACTCTGTGCCTCATGGGAACAGTCCAGCCCGAACTGCCGAGCCATGTCTTCCCTGGACCAGAAACAAGCATTCTGGGACCAGTTTCGGGTTCATAACTCCCATCAGCTAGGCTATCTTGAATCCAGTGGCAAAGTGAGCAAGGAGCCCACGTCTGGGCATACCCTGCCAACTTAGGGCGAACAAAATGATCCCAAAGGGGATGATGGACGGAGCGCTTGAGCATATCAAACACTCACCCCCAGTCAACTGATCTGGGTTAAATCCATCATGATTCTTTAGCTCACTCCACTACCCCAGTTCAGACATGGCCATATGCAAATCAGTCTGACCCTGTGCCACATAGGAACAGTCCAGCCGGATCTGCCAAGGCATTTCTTCTCTGGACCAGAATCAAGCATCCTGGGACCAGTTTCGGGTTCATAACCCTCATCAGCCAGGCTATCTTGAATCTCCTGGCAAAGTGAGCAAGGGACCCACTTCTGGGCATACCCTGCCAACCTAGGGCGAACAAAATGATACCAAAGGGGATGATGGACGGAGCGCTTGAGCAAATCAAACACTCACCCCCAGTCAACTGATCTGGGTTTAATCCATCATCATTCTTTAGCGCACTCCACCACCCCAGTTCAGACATGGCCATATGCAAATCAGTCTGACCCTCGTCCTCATGGGAACAGTCCACCCCGAACTACCAAGCGATGTCTTCCCTGGACCAGAAACAAGTATCCTGGGACCAGTTACGTGTTCATAACCCTCATCTGCCAGGCTGTCTTGTATCCAGTGGCAAAGTGAGCAAGGGACCTACGTCTGGGCATACCCTGCCAACTTACGGTGAAAAAAACTAACCAAAGGGAATGATGGACGGAGCGCTTGAGCAAATTAAACACTCACCCCCAGTCAACTGATCTGGGTTTAATCCATCATCATTCTTTAGCTCACTCTACTACCCCAGTTCAAACATAGCCATATGCAAATCATTCTGACCCTGTGCCTCTTGGGAACAGGCCAGCCGGATCTGCCAAGGCATGTCTTCCCTGGACCAGAATCAAGCATCCTGGGACCGGTTTCGGGTTCATAACCCTCATCAGGCAGGCTATCTTGAATCCAGTGGCAAAGTGAGCAAGAGACCCATGTCTGGGCATACCCTGCCAACCTAGGGTGAACAAAACGATACCAAAGGGGACGATGGACGGAGCGCTTGAGCAAATCAAACACTCACCCCCAGTCAACTGATCTGGGTTTAATCCATCATCCTTCTTTAGCTCACTCCACGACCCCAGTTCATACATGGCCATATGCAAATCTGTCTGACCCTGTGCCTCATGGGAACAGTCCAGACCGAACTGCCATGCCGCGTCTTCCCTGTACCAGAAACAAGCATTTTAGGACCGGTTTCGGGTTCATAACCCTCATCAGCCAGGCTATCTTGAATCCAGTTGCAAAGTGAGCAAGGGACCCACGTCTGGGCATACCCTGCCAACTTAGAGGGAACAAAACGATACCAAAGGGGATGATGGATGGAGCGCTTGAGCAAATCACACACTCACCCCCCAGTCAACTGATCTGGGTTTAATCCATCATCATTCTTTAGCGCATTCCACTACCCCAGTTCAGACAAGGCCATATGCAAATCAGTCTGACCCTGTGCCTCATGGGAACAGTCCAGACCAAACTGCCATGTCGCGTCTTCCCTGTACCAGAAACAAGCATCCTGGGACCGGTTTCGGGTTCATAACCCTCATCAGCCAGGCTGTCTTGAATCCAGTTGCAAAGTGAGCAAGGGACCCACGTCTGGGGATACCCTGCCAACTTAGGAGGAACAAAACGATACCAAAGGGGATGGTGGATGGAGCGCTTGAGCAAATCAAACACTCACCCCCAGTCAACTGATCTGGGTTTAATCCATCATCATTCTTTAGCTCACTCCACCACCCAAGTTCAGACATGGCCATATGCAAATCAGTCTGACTCTGTGCCTCATGGGAACAGTCCAGCACGAACTGCCAAGCCATGTCTTCCCTGGACCAGAAACAAGCATACTGGGACCGGTTTCGGGTTCATAACCCTCATCAGCCAGGCTATCTTGAATCCAGTGGCAACGTGAGCAAGGGACCCACGTCTGGGCATACCCTGCAAACTGAGGGCGAACAAAACAATATCAAAGGAGATGATGGATGAAGCGCTGAATCATGGTGGATGGAGCGCTTGAGCAAATCACACACTCACCCCCAGTCAACTGATCTGGGTTTAATCCATCATCATTCTTTAGCTCACTCCACCATCTCAGTTCAGACATGGCCATATGCAAATCAGTTTGACCCTGTGCCTCATGGGAACAGTCCAGCCCGAATTGCCAAGCCATGTCTTCCCTGGACCAGAAACAAGCATCCTGGGAGCGGTTTCGGGTTCATAACCCTCATCAGCCATGCTATCTTGAATACAGTGCCAAAGTGAGCAAGGGACCCACGTCTGGGCATACCCTGGCAACTTAGGGCGAACAAAACGATACCAAAGGGGATGATGGACGGAGCGCTTGAGCAAATCAAACACTCACCCCCAGTCAACTGATCTGGGCTTAATCCATCATCATTCTTTAGCGCATTCTACCACCCCAGTTCAGACAAGGCCATATGCAAATCAGTCTGACCCTGTGCCTCATGGGAACAGTCCAGACCGAACTGCCATGTCGCGTCTTCCCTATACCAGAAACAAGCATCCTGGGACTGGTTTCGGGTTCATAACCCTCATCAGCCAGGCTGTGTTGAATCCAGTTGCAAAGTGAGCAAGGGACCCACGTCTGGGCATACCCTGGCAACTTAGGGCGAACAAAACGATACCAGAGGGGATGATGGACGGAGCGCTTGATCAAATCAAACACTCACCCCCAGTCAACTGATCTGGGTTTAATCCATCATCATTCTTTAGCTCAGTCCACCACCCCAGTTCAGACATGGCCAGATGAAAATCAGTCTGACCCTGTGCCTCATGGGAACAGTCCAGCCCAAACTGCCAAGCCGTGTCTTCCCTGGACCAGACACCAACATCCTGGGACCGGATTTGGGTTCATAACCCTCATCAGCCAGGCTTTCTTGAAACCAGTGGCAAAGTGAGCAAGGGACCCACGTCTGCCCATACCCTGCCAACTTAGGGCAAACAAAACGATACCAAAGGGGATGATGGAGGGAGCGCTGAATTAAATCAAATACTAACCCCCAGTCAACTGATCTGGGTTTAATCCATCATCATTCTTTAGCTCACTCCACCACCTCAGTTCAGACATGGCCATATGCAAATCAGTCTGACCCTGTGCCTCATGGGAACAGTCCAGCCCGAACTGCCAAGCCATGTCTTCCCTGGACCAGAAACAAGCATCCTGGGTCCAGTTTCGGGTTCATAACTCTCATCAGCCAAGCTATCTTGAATCCAGTGGCAAAGTGTGCAAGGAACCCACGTCTGGGCATACCCTGCCAACTTAGGGCGAACAAAACAATACCAAAGGGGATGATGGATGGATCGCTTGAGCAAATAAAACACTCACTCCCAGTCAACGGATCTGGGTTTAATCCATCATCATTCTTTAGCTCACTCCACTACCCCAGTTCAGACATGGCCATATGCAAATCAGGCTGACCCTGTGCCTCATAGGAACAGTCCAGCCGGATCTGCCAAGGCATGTCTTCCCTGGACCAGAATCAAGCATCCTGGGACCGGTTTCGGGTTCATAACCCTCATCAGCCAGGCTATCTTGAATCTCGTGGCAAAGTGAGCAAGGGACCCACGTCTCGGCATACCCTGCCAACCTAGGGCGAACAAAACAATACCAAAGGGGATGATGGACAGAGCGCTTGAGCAAATCAAACACTCACCCCCAGTCAACTGATCTTGGTTTAATCCATCATCATTCTTTAGCGCACTCCACCACCCCAGTTCAGACATGCCCATATGCAAATCAGTCTGACTCTGTGCCTCAGAGGAACAGTCCAGCCGGATCTGCCAAGGCATATCTTCCCTGGACCAGAATCAAGCATCCTGGGACCGGTTTCGGGTTCATATCCCTCATCAGCAAGGCTTTCTTGAAACCAGTGGCAAAGTGAGCAAGGGACCCACGTCTGGGCATACCCTGCCATTTAGGGGGAACAAAACGATACCAAAGGGGATGATGGATGGAGCGCTTGAGCAAATCACACACTCACCCCCAGTCAACTGATCTGGGTTTAATCCATCATCATTCTTTAGCTCACTCCACCACCTCAGTTCAGACATGGCCATATGCAATTCAGTTTGACCCTGTGCCTCATGGGAACAGTCCAGCCCGAATTGCCAAGCCATGTCTTCCCTGGACCAGAAACAAGCATCCTGGGAGCGGTTTCGGGTTCATAACCCTCATCAGCCATGCTATCTTGAATACAGTGCCAAAGTGAGCAAGGGACCCACGTCTGGGCATACCCTGGCAACTTAGGGGGAACAAAATGATACCAAAGGGGATGATGGACGGAGCGCTTGAGCAAATCAAACACTCACCCCCAGTCAACTGATCTGGGTTTAATCCATCATCATTCTTTAGCGCATTCCACCACCCCAGTTCAGACAAGGCCATATGCAAATCAGTCTGACCCTGTGCCTCATGGGAACAGTCCACACCGAACTGCCATGTCGCGTCTTCCCTTTACCAGAAACAAGCATCCTGGGACTGGTTTCGGGTTCATAACCCTAATCAGCCAGGCTGTCTTCAATCCAGTTGCAAAGTGAGCAAGGGACCCACGTCTGGCATACCATACCAACTTAGGGGGAACAAAACGATACCAAAGGGGAGGGTGGATGGAGCGCTTGAGCAAATCAAACACTCACCCCCAGTCAACTGATCTGGGTTTAATCCATCATCATTCTTGAGCTCACTCCACCACCTCAGTTCAGACATGGCCATATGCAAATCAGTCTGACCCTGTGCCTCATGGGAACAGTCCAGCCCGAACTGCCAAGCCATTTCTTCCCTGGACCATAAACAAGCATCCTGGGAGCGGTTTCTGGTTCATAACCCTCATCAGCCAGGCTATCTTGAATCCAGTGGCAAAGTGAGCAAGGGACCCAAGTCTGGGCATACCCTGCCAACTTAGGGCGAACAAAACGATACCAAAGGGGATGATGGACGGAGCGCTTGAGCAATCAAACACTCATCCCCAGTCAACTGATCTGGGTTTAATCCATCATCATTCTTTAGCGCACTCCACCACCCCAGTTCAGACATGGCCATATGCAAATCAGTCTGACCCTGTGCCTCATAGGGAAGGTCCAGCCGGATCTGCCAAGGCATGTCTTCCCTGGACCATAATCAAGCATCCTGGGACCGGTTTCGGGTTCATAACTAAGCCTGGGCAAAGCACTACGCTACGCTCGCGTAGTTTGCGAAGTTCGCGCTACTTCGCACTACGCGAACTGCACGTAGCACAGTGCGAACACGCGAAGCGTAGTGCTGCGGTCATTTTTTGCTTGCTCGCGGTCCTCAACATTAAGTTGGCGACCGCGAGCAAGCAAAATGACATCAAGGCGAGACTTTTTCCTTGTTCGCGATCAGCAACTGCAAGTTTCCGATCGCGAGCATGGAAAATAAACCTCCCGGCGATATTCCCAACGCAAGGAGGTCAGGTTTCTCATTGCGAGTGGTCGCGTATGCTCGCGACCGCTCGCGATGAGAAACTACCAGTTCGCGTTGAGAAAGCTGAAGCTCGAGTAAAAATCTACTCGAGCAGCAGAAAACTACAGCTCGCACTGTGCAAGATGCCATTTTCAATGATTGCACAGTGCCGGTTGCTTGTCCGCACTGTGCAATCATTGAAAACAACATCTTGCACAGTGCGAACATGTTACTACGCAGTTCGCGAAGTGCTACGCGTAGGTCGCGTAGTGCGAACTTCACTTTCCATAGCTTCGCGAAGTGCTAACTCATCAGCCAGGCTATCTTGAATCTCCTTGCAAACTGAGCAAGGGACCCACTTCTGGGCATACCCTGCCAACCTAGGGCGAACAAAACGATACCAAAGGGGATGATGGACGGAGCGCTTGAGCAAATCAAACACTCACCCCCAGTCAACTGATCTGGGTTTAATCCATCATCATTCTTTAGCGCACTCCACCACCCCAGTTCAGACATGGCCATATGCAAATCAGTCTGACCCTGTGCCACATAGGAACAGTCCAGCCGGATCTGCCAAGGCATTTCTTCTCTGGACCAGAATCAAGCATCCTGGGACCGGTTTCGGGTTCATAACCCTCATCAGCCAGGCTATCTTGAATCTCCTGGCAAAGTGAGCAAGGGACCCACTTCTGGGCATACCCTGCCAACCTAGGGCGAACAAAACGATACCAAAGGGGATGATGGACGGAGCGCTTGAGCAAATCAAACACTCACCCCCAGTCAACTGATCTGGGTTTAATCCATCATCATTCTTTAGCGCACTCCACCACCCCAGTTCAGACATGGCCATATGCAAATCAGTCTGACCCTGTGCCTCATGGGAACAGTCCAGCCCGAACTGCCAAGCCATGTCTTCCCTGGACCAGAAACAAGCATCCTGGGACTAGTTTCGGGTTCATAACTCCCATCAGCCAGGCTATCTTGAATCCAGTGGCAAAGTGAGCAAGGAGCCCACGTCTGGGCATACCCTGCCAACTTAGGGCGAACAAAATGATACCAAAGGGGATGATGGACGGAGCGCTTGAGCATATCAAACACTCACCCCCAGTCAACTGATCTGGGTTTAATCCATCATCATTCTTTAGCTCACTCCACTACCCCAGTTCAGACATGGCCATATGCAAATCAGTCTGACCCTGTGCCACATAGGAACAGTCCAGCCGGATCTGCCAAGGCATGTCTTCCCTGGACCAGAAACAAGCATCCTGGGACCGGGTTCGGGTTCATAACCCTCCTCAGCCAGGCTATCTTGAATCCAGTGGCAAAGTGAGCAAGGGACCCACGTCTGGGCATACCCTGCCAACTTAGGGGGAAAAAAACAATACCAAACAGGATGATAGATGGAGCGCTTGAGCAAATCAAACACTCACCCTGAGTCAACTGATCTGGGTTTAATTCATCATCATTCTTTAGCTCACTCCACCACCTCAGTTCAGACATGGCCATATGCAAATCAGTCTGACCCTGTGCCTCATGGGAACAGTCCAGCCCGAACTGCCAAGCCATTTCTTCCCTGGACCAGAAACAAGCATCCTGGGAGCGCTTTCGGGTTCATAACCCTCATCAGCCAGGCTATCTTTAATCCAGTGGCAAAGTGAGCAAGGGACCCAAGTCTGGGCATACCCTGCCAACTTAGGGCGGACAAAACGATACCAAAGGGGATGATGGACGGAGCGCTTGAGCAATCAAACACTCATCCCCAGTCAACAGATCTGGGTTTAATCCATCATCATTCTTTAGCACACTCCACCACCCCAGTTCAGACATGGCCATATGCAAATCAGTCTGACCCTGTGCCTCATAGGAACAGTCCAGCCGGATCTGCCAAGGCATGTCTTCCCTGGACCAGAATCAAGCATCCTGGGACCGGTTTCGGGTTCATAACCCTCATCAGCCAGGCTATCTTGAATCTCGTGGAAAAGTGAGCAAGGGACCCACGTCTGGGCATACCCTGCCAACCTAGGGCGAACAAAACGATACCAAATGGGATGATGGACGGAGCGCTTGAGCAAATCAAACACTCACCCCCAGTCAACTGATCTGGGTTTAATCCATCATCATTCTTTAGCGCACTCCACCACCTCAGTTCAGACATGGCCATATGCAAATCAGTCTGACCCTGTGCCTCATGGGAACAGTCCAGCCCGAACTGCCAAGCCATGTCTTCCCTGGACCAGAAACAAGCATCCTGGGACCGGTTTCGGGTTCATAACTCTAATCAGCCAAGCTATCTTGAATCCAGTGGCAAAGTGAGCAAGGAACCCACGTCTGGTCATACCCTGCCAACTTAGGGCGAACAAAACAATACCAAAGGGGATGATGGACGGATCGCTTGAGCAAATCAAACACACACCCCTAGTCAACTGATCTGGGTTTAATCCATCATCATTCTTTAGCACACTCCACTAACCCAGTTCAGACATGGCCTTATGCAAATCAGTCTGACCCTGTGCCTTATAGGAACAGTCCAGCCGGATCTGCCAAGGCATGTCTTCCCTGGACCAGAATCAAGCATCCTGGGACAGGTTTCGGGTTCATAACCCTCATCAGCCAGGATATGTTGAATCTCGTGGCAAAGTGAGCAAGGGACCCACGTCCGGGCATACCCTGCCAAAATAGGGCGAACAAAACGATACCAAAGGGGATGATGGACGGAGCGCTTGAGCAAATCAAACACTCACTCCCAGTCAACTGATCTGGGTTTAATCCCTCATCATTCTTTAGCTCACTCCACCACCCCAGTTCAGACATGGCCATATGCAAATCAGTCTGACCCTGTGCCTCATGGGAACAGTCCAGCACGAACTGCCAAGCAATGTCTTCCCTGGACCAGAAACATGCATCCTGGGACAGGTTTCGGGTTCATAACCCTCATCAGCCAGGCTATCTTGAATCCAGTGGCACAGTGAGCAAGGGACCCACGTACGGGCATACCCTGACAACTTAGGGCGAACAAAACGATACCAAAGGTGAGGAAATATGAATTTTTATGATCAATTGTGTCCCCTATCTTAGACCCCAACGGCTCCATGTACATGCTACAAGTACATGTATGTTCCCTCCACTTCCAGCTATGAAGACGCAAATACATATGCGTCCAACGTTAACATGTCCTCTTTCAGATCCACCATGAATGGGTCGAATATTCCGTTCCTAAGTATGCCTTGCCACCGTCTTTATATGGTGTACCTTTCACGTTTTTCAGCTCTGGCAAGTTAGGCCCTGAATTCTGCCATCGAGCTTTTCCTGCCTTCTGTCTCTGAATGCTCCAGCCTGGACCTGCATCTGTATCCATGACCCTTGTCTTACTTCCTGCGCGGCTAACGGTGCCTGGCCCGGCCTGTTGCCTGCCAAGACTGTATTCAGCCTTCAAGTTATTTGCTCCGCTCCTCGAGAAATGCATTCCTGTCTAGTAGTTTAGATAAACATCCTTCCAGCTACAGAGCAAAGGGCCCGGCCTTACTGTCTCCGTGCAAGTAATTCATAGTTCCTGTTACCATGGTAGGCCCATGCCCCCTCGCATCTTATGTAGACACGTAGACACTTATACACGCACTAGAAGTCAGTATAGGATAGCCTCTGCCTGAGAGACCTTTCCTTCCAGATAATACAGTTCCTTAAACACAAGATATTAGATACGATTTGGGATTAGGTTGTTCTGACATCCCAGACTTCTGTCTCCTCATGTAGGGCTAAATGTCAAGTCCCCTTCACCCTCCAGTTATACGTCAATCACACGTCATGCTGCCGTGCGCGCACCTCTGCCATGTATTTCTGCTGACTTTGCAGGATTCTCTTATGGATCCACCCACCTGTGACATCCTCAGAATGACGTTTCTAGCACACGCCTATTGTAACGCCTTTTTTCATTACGTATGTGTATTCTTATCTCTCTTCTCAGCTGTTACGCCTCCTGCATATGTCTTTACTGTAATGCATTGACCATATATATGACAACCTGTCAATAAAGTATCGCTCTATCCCTTCCCGAACCTTCGTGGTGACGGAATCCGATTGCCTGGTTCGAACCAATTCCTTTGTAAGGAATAAATCCCCTTTTAAAACCTCAAATACCACGGATTCTGCCTCTTATTTTTACTGAGTTATTCTTATTGAATTTTACCGCATAAATTAAGTCTAGGTAATTAAAATTTACCACATAATTGGCGCCCGAATAGGGACACCTCCCCCACCCCACGCGCCGGAGGTGCATTGCAGACCCGGTCTCCTGCCACAGCCGGACGGACAACTACGCGTACCTGCAGGATTTCCTGTACCTCCCTCAGGCCAACGGAGGTGACTGAGGCTGCGATCAACACCCAGACGAGGCGGTGAGGAGTGCGGAGGATCCCGACCAGAGCCTAGCTGAGAGAGTAAGATCCGAGGTATACAGAGGCCCACCAGATTCCGAAGTTCCGAAGTAACTAAGTCACGAGTCGAGTCCAGTCCAGTTTGGTCTAGTCCAGTCCAGACTTTCCAAGGCCTTCTGTTCCGTTCCGTGCTTCCCGGTGAGTACCGTTGCTGGGGACGCATCTAGACGTGCGCATTGGTTTGTGCCGGTCAAGACGGGTTTGGGTACACAGATCCGGTCTGCACTGTTTTAGCAGTGTATCTGTACTGTTTAGCAGTACATCTAGTATTATGCAGTTAGCTAGTTTTATTCTAATTATTATTGTTTGTTTTAAAATGTTTTAATATGTTTTAAATGTCGTGGTATGAGTGATTGTTCGATCTTCATTACTGTGTTTATTGTATTAATTGTGTTCAAAGTCCGAGAAAGAATCAAGTAGCAAGGTTTAAGATGCCGTTATTCTCAAAATTAAGACAGATAAAAACTAGAAAAGGGATACTCGAGGAAGCCGTTCCCGTTCCACTCCAGGGTACTTTATGTACCATAAACATGGCCTAGATGCCGTATTATATCTCGATTTGTGGGTAGACTACACCAAGGATCTAGCAGAGAATCAGAGATGGCCCGCTGCTGGGACATGGGATGCAGACTGCATCATGAGAGTAGAAGAAGCATTATGGAAAAAGAAAGCCAGACAGTCACAGAAAGATGCCATTGAATTATGGCGTAAAGAATCGCATAGACGCACAGAGAAAGCACTCAGAAAAGAAGGGAAAAGTAGGGAGGATTCAGACAAAGCCCGAGAAAACGTATTAATTGAGGAAGGTATCCGAGTAAAAGCAGAACAAGTAGACAGGCAACGAAACAATCTTATGAATGGTATGTATCCTCTTCTGGCCGAGGGTTTACCTAAGGCCACCCTGGAAGTACCGAAAGATCTACCACCTCCATTGCTTCCGACTACATTGCACCCCAAGACCGCAAAGGACATTTTCCTTTCTTCCTATTTAGACGATGTAGCCCCCGAATATGTTAATGCTCCGCCGCCACGCACACCACCTGCTAACGGCGCTCGACCCCGAGATAATCTGCCCCCACTTCCGCAGCAACATACTCCTCCTTCCGTTTCAAACCTTCCGCCCGTTCCTTCACTCCTTCCTGCATCTATTCTTCCTACCTTACACCCAACGAATCCTTTTGGACCTAGCACCTCAGGAGGTGCGACAGGAAGTTTTCATACGCCGCCATCAGCGCGTCGATTGACTTATAGGGATTTAGCACACCAACGTACACCTCAAACAGCGAATTATGACATATATAAAGAGCCTCTTACCGATTGTAGATATGATCCAGTACCCGGTAAAGACGACAGAATGATGCTATCATCAGTATGTCTACGACGAGTTGCGAACTATTTAATGATATTACCAGGAATGATTGATCATCTAGACAAAATATATCACTTTGTCCAAACAGGGCAAGGTCCTGAAAGTATTGGCGAGGCCATGGCATACCAGAAAGTGGACACGCAAAAACTGTTGTTACGCTTCTTCATAAACTGCCTGATAAGACACAGAGATAGGCCAGGTGTAGACCCGGAAGAAATGAGAGCACTTAACAAATGGGGTCAGAATATAGCAGACGGAAAACATGATAAACAAAATAGTATAGAAAGTATGTACCGAAGGATCCGAAAAACAGTAGAACAAATATGTGAAAGAGATCAACATGAAAGAGAAACAGATGCAGATAAGACTGAGTCCTCGGGGGAGGAGGAACAACTAGAAATGACAACAGGACAATTACAATTACCAGCTAGAGAAATGATAGCTTATGTAGGTAAGGGAAGATCCTTTAATAATTCAATACGTCCGATACGTCCAGAAAGTAAGAGAATTTTTCAAGCAGCCATGTCAAATCCAAAGACCCCTGAACACTTATTTCAGGCTACTGATAGAATACTTCAAGAACGAATGGGGTACCATGTACTCGATTCTATGGATGAACAAGAATTAGCCAGGTCAGCAGTACAATGGGCTGACAGTTCTGATAAATATAGTGATGATGCGCTAGCACACACGTTTTTGAATCTTTCACCAGACGAACAGCGTTTAGCTGGTATATACATGATACAACACCTCCTTATATTATATAAAGGTCAACATTCCGATCCTGGTCCCCTACCTGATATACTGATAGAACTACTCATGAATAAATGGAGAGGTCTAGGTACCGATCTAATTAAAGTAATTCTAGAATATCGACACAGATATAGTGCCTTTTTGTGTCCAGAGCTTGATCCAGCTCCCTCCATGGAAAGAAAAATGTATTACATAGACAGACAGAATCCCTTACGCGAAGTGCACCCAGTTAGAAATTATGATAATACTTTTAGACGCGTGTTTGTGTACACGCCTATAACTAAAATAGAACTATTGCAAATGAAAAAATTAGTGCCCAGCCATGACAGAGATCCAGCAGGTTTTCACCGTGAAATAAAAGACATGTTACTCATGGGTGATTATACCTATCCTGACATTATGAAAATATTAAAAGTATTATTGCCTGCCGGTATATACGAGAAACTCAAAGAAAAAGAATGGGAGGTGGGAGAACAAAAGATTGATTGGACAGCATTAGAAAACGAAGAAAATGCCCGAACTGCAGGCCTAGGGCTTGGGGAAAAAACTAAAGCATTACCAGGATTATTAGTACAAGTATTGCCACGTTTATTAACTACGAAAAAGGAAGACTGGGGAGCAATCTCAGCTTGCAAACAGAAACCCGATGAAGACACTAGTGATTTTTATTCCCGATTTGAAAAATGTTTTGGTATTAATAGTGGCCTGAAAGCAAGTAGCGATTCATATCCACATCTTTTTGTAACAAAATTAGTCGAGAATTCCCTGCCACAGGTTAAGAACAGAGTATTAAAAGTAGAGAGCTCTTGGCAAGCTAACACCCCGTCACAAATGTTACAAATGTTACAGTACCACCAGAATAGAATTAGAGAAGAACATGAACACGAACAAAGACGTATGAAAGACACGAAAATGAAAATGCTCGTCGCCCAGTCAGTTCCAGCTGACAGTCATAAAAAGGGTGCAACACAGTCCAGTAATTCAGCGGTTCCTGTTAAAGGGACATGTAACTATTGTAAACAGCCAGGTCATTATATAAACGATTGTGCAGTTCTGAAACATAATATCTCTACGGGTAAAACCAAGGAGAGACCACGTCCACCTAGACAGGATCAGATCCAACAACAAGTACCTCAGAATGTACAGCCTATGCCAGCTTCACAACAGACCGTAGCGGTACCACAACCACAGCCTAGTGTCGCAACACAAAACACGACACAACAGATGTACCAGTATGCACAAAATGACTATCCCGATTATCAGCGATACACATGAAACAGCCTAGAGGGGGAGGTTGGCTTACCCCTTATTGAGGTTCCTGTAGATCAAGAGGGTCCTTATGTACATAGTCAAGTATTAGGGAAAGACAGAAAGTTTTTAATTGATACAGGGGCAAGCAGAACAACTATAAGTCACGACGAGGTTCCAGGGGCACCCCTCTCAGGCTCACAGACTGTTTCCCTTGGATTTTCAGGAAAACCTATTGTTAATGAAGTATCGCAACCTCTTCCTCTTGCAGTTGGTCCATTGACACGGACTACAGATTTATTGCTTACAAAATCGTGCCCAGAAAACTTGTTAGGTATAAAGACATTGAAAGCTCTAGGAGCTGTAATATGTTGTTCCCCGGAAGGGGTACGACTATTTTTGCGTGACTTTAAAGGTCACTACGTATTTAGAGACATGGATCACTGGTTACAGAATGTCCCTGCACATTTATGGGCACAAGGCCCCACTGATGTAGGTTGTATGCATATTACACCATATCGAGTTACACTCAAAGCAGGAGTGGTATTACCACGGATTCGACAATACAAGTTACCTCCAGATGCCGTAGTGGCTTTGCTGCAAATCATTGACGAGCTCATTGCACAAGGAGTGGTTGTGGAAACCGACTCCAATGTATGTAATTCTCCTATTATTCCAATTCTTAAACGAACTGATCCAAATGCACCCCCTGTTTATCGATTAATTATTGATCTGCGCGAATTGAATAAATGCATTGTACCACAGTATCCCGTGGTTCCAGATATCTCTTCATTATTAACAGCTATTGATTCAGAAGCAACGTTCTTTACTGTAATTGACCTCAAGAACGCCTTCTTTAGCGTCCCAATCGATCCGGAAAGCCAATATTTGTTCGGATTCTGTTTAAATGGACGAAGCTTCAAATTTGCACGCGCACCTCAAGGATTCACAGAAAGCCCCAGCATCTATAGCCAAGCACTGAAAAGACAACTTGAGAGTATCCACATGCCTGTTAACACTACCCTGCTTCAGTATGTCGATGATCTGCTGATCACCGCCCGAAGCGAGCCCGAATGTGAAAAAGCATCACTGACGGTTTTACATTTCCTGGCCGACAAAGGGCACAAGGTGTCCCCTTCGAAGCTGCAATTCTGTGTTCAGCAAGTTGTGTACCTTGGGCACTTGCTGTCCAAAGGGGGGAGACAGCTCACACCTGACCGCATCCAGTTAATTGTAAACATGCCACCACCCAAGACACAAAGGGCCTCATGTAGGTCGCCAAATACCGGTCGGTAACGGCCGATTTTCGGTAATTATACCGTTACCGACCGGTATTTTGGCTTTTGGTATGTAGGGGGATCATTTTTGAATTCGGTAATTTACCGAATCGGTAAAATTACCGAATCGGTAATTTTACCGATTCGGTAAATTCCGAATACAAAAATGAGATGTAGGGGGAGTGTGTGGGTGATGTTTTGAGTCGGTATTTACCACCAACTAATAGTTGGTGGTAAATAATGTATGGTTGTGTAAACGCATGTGATAGCGCTTAGAAGTGTGCAATGTGGCAGACATACATGCCCTTAGGGCATGTATGTGTGCCACATGTGCACACATGGCCGAATCAGGGGTGCAACAGGGTGTCAATGTGACACCCTGCCACCCTTGCAAGTGTTCCCCCCATTACCGAATCGGTATTTACCGATTCGGTAATGAGGCATACCTTCCCATCAATGGGAAGGTATGCCTCATTACCGAATCGGTAAATACCGATTCGGTAATTACCGAATTTTACCGATTCGGTAATATTTTCCGAAGGATTACCTACATACAAGTTACCACTTCTTAAATACCGATTCGGTAACGTTCGGTATTTAAGAAGTGGTAACTTGTATGCTACCTACATGAGGCCCAAAAGGAGGTGCGGGCCTTCATAGGTCTCACTTCATACTGTAGGCAATGGATTCCCCAATATGCATTTCTAGTAAAGCCACTCATTCAGTTGACAACCCAGGAGGCAGCGACATCGACTGTCCTCCCTTGGACTCAGGCACATACACAAGCTTTTGAAGACTTAAAGAAAGCCTTATGTCAAGCACCTGTTTTAGCGACACCATGTTACAGTAAGCCTTTTACACTTTTTATTACAGAACGCGAAGGTACTGCCTTGTCAGTACTCACTCAGGAACAAGCAGGTTCACACAAACCGTGTGCTTACTTTTCTAGCACATTAGATCCAGTAGCCCAGGCTCTGCCTATGTGCCTGAAATCAGTCGCAGCGACAGCTTTAGCGATCAGACAAAGCGATTCCATAGTATTAGGACATCAATTGATAGTGCAAGTTCCACACTCCGTGGAAGTTCTTTTAAACCGAACTCAGACTCAGCACTTGACTATAGCACGACTGACAGGTTATGAATTAACATTGTTCCAGCCACACATAGAAATCAGACGCTGTAGTACATTAAATCCTGCCACACTTTTGCCATTAAGTGGAACAGACCCATTGGCACATGATTGTATTGAAGTCATTACTATTACGACGAAACCCAGACAAGACTTGACAGACATTCCATTACCAGATCCAGACCTGACACTTTATGTGGATGGTTCATGCATGAGAACAAGTACAGGAGAGTTAGTGGCCGCTTACGCAGTCACGACAGACACCGAAGTTATTGAAACGAATTGTATTGACATTGTCAGCTCAAGCAGCAGAGCTCATCGCTCTGACACAAGCCTGTATTCAAGCCAAAAATAAAAGAGTCAACATATACACAGATTCGCGTTATGCATTCGGAGTTGTACACGACTTCGGAGTCCTTTGGCGAGAGAGAGGTTATTTAACTTCTCACGGTGCCAACATTCAACACGGTCCCCTCATTCAAGCTCTGTTAGATGCAATACATCTGCCTACTTCAATATCTATCATGAAGTGCAAGGCCCATACAAAAATTACCGATATCATTTCCCAGGGTAACGACCTAGCAGACCGAACAGCTAAGCAAACAGCACAGAATCGGACTCATGCAACTGACTTGACAAAGATAATAGTTCCAACATCGACACACTGCATGACAGTTAGGGATCCTGCCCTTGATGTAATTGACATACAGACACATGCTACACCAGAGGAAATAAAGAAATGGACTGAACTAGGAGGGATCCAAACAGATCAGGGATGGATGACGAAGGGAAAATCTACATGGTTTCTCCCCGACTCCATGGTTCAAGTTATCGTTAACACAATACATAGTCCAGCACATCTAGGAGAGAAAGCTATGTTAGACAGTATTCAAAACATTTGGTTTAATAAACACTTACGAGCTGCAGCCAAGCAGAAAGTGCGTACTTGCATGATTTGTTGTCAGTTCAACCCAGGTAAAGGCGTTCCTGTAGAGCAAGGTGGATTTCAACCTCCCGATCACCCTTTTGAAGTCCTCCAGATGGATTATATCCAGATGGAACGTTGTCGAGGATTCAAATACGTCCTCGTAGTTGTATGCGCACTTTCCCGTTGGACAGAAGCATATCCAGTCTCAGATTACACTGCCCCGACCACTGCCAAGCAGCTGGTTCGTGAATTCTTCCCACGGTATGGTTTGCCCCGTATCGTGTACTCAGATAATGGTCAACCATTCTCATCCGAGCTAATGAAACACATTTCACTCCTGTTAGGCTATCAATGGAAACTCCACTGTGTCCGGCATCCCGAGGCAGCAGGTCTCGTGGAGCGTCATAATCAGACTCTGAAAATACGACTTTCTAAAATCTGCAGAGAGAAAGGCGTCGACTGGATAGTAGCTTTACCAGTTGCGCTCTTTTACATGAGAATGATAGCACATTCTCGAACAGGGCTATCCCCGTACGAGGTGGTCTTCGGTAGGCCACCAAATATGTGGGGGACGCCTATACCTCGTAAAATCACTGATGTTGATTGTAATATGCTGACAGATTACCTTGCTTCCTTGATGTCTGCACTACAATCTTGCCGTTCACAGGTAGCTGCAGCCTTTCCCGACAACACCGAGGTGAAGCCCCATGAAGTGGTTCCCGGAGATTTTGTTTTCATAAGAAATTTCGACAGGAGGAGCCCGCTGGAGCCTCGCTGGCAAACGCCGAAATTAGTACTCCTGACCACGAGGACAGCAGTGAAGATTGAGGGTCGCAAGGGTTGGCTACATTCGAGCCATATCAAGAAATTTCATGGACTGCCTTCTGATTTGAACTCTCAACCCTACCCTCCTTCACAGACTGATTCAAAACTCCCCCTGGTCGAGAAAACTGCTGCCCAAGAATATAAATTGAAACTAAGGTCTAGCAAGTCAGACAATTTGATTGTTTAAGTCCTCTCCTAGGTGAATCGGTTAAATTAGTCTCTGACATGTATCTTCTAGACCGAAACAGAGAGAAAGATAGACAGAAACAGCTCAAGAAACGTGCATATTGCAAATTACTTCGTAGTCACTGTATAGTGACATTATTGATTATGTTTTTCCTAAATCTTCTGATTATTGCTGCAAGTATACTGTTACACATATACTACCCTATTTTCAAGCGTGCACATTCTGCTTCCGATGTTACTGCCGAACACTCTTTTAGTGAATTACCTGCACATGAGTTGCCCTACAGACTTGCGCTGCGCAATAACACATTCATTAGTATGTTACAACACTCCCATCAGGCCAACAACGCTACAAATTGTTGGATATGTGGCCGACTCCCTCCCTACCAGAAATACAAGGGAGTTCTGCCCCTCTTTCCATATCCATTCACACACAATGGTTCCTGTGGCGCATGGTTTAGTTTGATTAATTCTTTAGATTCAAATACCGTAGTTTACCAGAGCAACTGGGTATGGGGAAACCTGAACTTAGTTTTGCTTAAAGCCTGCTACCCTAACAAGGAGGGACTTCCCAAAAGGACAGGAACTGATCTAGAAAATGAAGTATATGGATTAGGTAATTTTACACTTAACCTCATGATTCTGAATGTTGAATCCGAAGCCGCACCAGTCTTGCCTGCTATGTCAGTATTACCAGTCAAAGGTGAATTATGTGTAAGAAAGAATGGTTCAGTACACTTGGGTCATAGTAAATGTACTACTGTGATCGAATTCAGTGATCAAGGCAAGTCTACATTTAGAGCTTCCCGTCATTCCTACTTCATTTGTGGTCATACCGCATATATACGTTTACCTCTAGATTGGGATGGTACCTGTTACATTGCATTCCTTCTGCCACCTGTTTTCCTAGCCCCTCCTGATTATCATAGAAACACCCATCTAGTACACAATAGACCCCAGAGAGATCTCCCGATTGTCGACTACACTGAAACGGCATGGGAACAATATACAGACTTCAATAAAGGTCTCTTTCCCTACATAGGTGTTGTCTCTAATAGTAAACTGATACGCAGATTAACCAGAACCCTTGAAGCAGTAGTGAATGAAACTACCTCTGCCCTAGGCAACTTAACAGAGGAGCAGTCTGCGATGCGGATTGTTGTTCTCCAAAATCGTCTTGTCCTTGACGTCATCCTGGCCGATAGGGGCGGAGCCTGTAGAGTCATCGGATCAAGTTGCTGTGTTTTCATTCCAGAAAACGCGCCATCAGTATATAAAGCCATAACTCGTCTTCATAAAATTGCAAGTCAGATACACCAGAATCCAGGCACCTGGACGTGGTCCGGTTGGTTCTGGAGCGTGTTGTCAGCCTGGGGATGGAAAGTCCTATCCTTCCTAGGTATTGCCCTTCTCATAGTATTCAGTTGCTGCCTGTGTCTACAATGTGGACCAGCGATTTGCGGCCTGTGTGCCACATCATGTATTCCACACTCAAGTTCTCATTCAAAATCCCGGAAGAAGAAAGAAGAACAAATGATGTTACATGAACATATTGATGGATTCCTGAGGATCGATATCTCATGAAGGGTCCGTAGGGGACAAGGAGGGAATGAGGAAATATGAATTTTTATGATCAATTGTGTCCCCTATCTTAGACCCCAACGGCTCCATGTACATGCTACAAGTACATGTATGTTCCCTCCACTTCCAGCTATGAAAACGCAAATACATATGCGTCCAACGTTAACATGTCCTCTTTCAGATCCACCATGAATGGGTCGAATATTCCGTTCCTAAGTATGCCTTGCCACCGTCTTTATATGGTGTACCTTTCACGTTTTTCAGCTCTGGCAAGTTAGGCCCTGAATTCTGCCATCGAGCTTTTCCTGCCTTCTGTCTCTGAATGCTCCAGCCTGGACCTGCATCTGTATCCATGACCCTTGTCTTACTTCCTGCGCGGCTAACGGTGCCTGGCCCGGCCTGTTGCCTGCCAAGACTGTATTCAGCCTTCAAGTTATCTGCTCCGCTCCTCGAGAAATGCATTCCTGTCTAGTAGTTTAGATAAACATCCTTCCAGCTACAGAGCAAAGGGCCCGGCCTTACTGTCTCCGTGCAAGTAATTCATAGTTCCTGTTACCATGGTAGGCCCATGCTCCCTCGCATCTTATGTAGACACGTAGACCCTTATACACGCACTAGAAGTCAGTATAGGATAGCCTCTGCCTGAGAGACCTTTCCTTCCAGATAATACAGTTCCTTAAACACAAGATATTAGATACGATTTGGGATTAGGTTGTTCTGACATCCCAGACTTCTGTCTCCTCATGTAGGGCTAAATGTCAAGTCCCCTTCACCCTCCAGTTATACGTCAATCACACGTCATGCTGCAGTGCGCGCACCTCTGCCATGTATTTCTGCTGACTTTGCAGGATTCTCTTATGGATCCACCCACCTGTGACATCCTCAGAATGACGTTTCTAGCACACGCCTATTGTAACGCCTTTTTTCATTACGTATGTGTATTCTTATCTCTCTTCTCAGCTGTTACGCCTCCTGCATATGTCTTTACTGTAATGCATTGACTATATATATGACAACCTGTCAATAAAGTATCGCTCTATCCCTTCCCGAACCTTCGTGGTGACGGAATCCGATTGCCTGGTTCGAACCAATTCCTTTGTAAGGAATAAATCCCCTTTTAAAACCTCAAATACCACGGATTCTGCCTCTTATTTTTACTGAGTTATTCTTATTGAATTTTACCGCATAAATTAAGTCTAGGTAATTAAAATTTACCACAAAGGGGATGATGGACGGAGCGCTTGAGCAAATCAAACACTCACCCCCAGTCAACTGATCTGGGTTTAATCCATCATCATTCTATAGCTCACTCCACCACCCCAGTTCAGACATGGCCACATGCAAATCAGTCTGACCCTGTGCCTCATAGGAACAGTCCAGCCCGAACTGCCAAGCCATGTCTTCCCTGGACCAGAAACAAGCATCCTGGGACCGGTTTCAGGTTCATAACTCTCATCAGCCAGGCCATCTTGCATCCAGTGCAAAGTGAGCAAGGAACCCACGTCTGGGCATACCCTGCCAACTTAGGGTGAACAAAACAATACCAAAGGGGATGATGGACGGATAGCTTGAGCAAATCAAACACTAACCTCCAGTCAACTGATGTGGGTTTAATCCATCATCATTCTTTAGCACACTCCACCACCCCAGTTCAGACATGGCCATATGCAAATCAGTCTGACCCTGTGCCTCATGGGAACAGTCCAGCCCGAACTGCCAAGCTATTTTTTCCCTGGACCAGACACAAGCATCCTGGGAGCAGTTTCGGGTTCATAACCCTCATCAGCCAGGCTATCTTGAATCCAGTGGCAAAGTGAGCAAGGGACCCACTTCTGGGCATACCCTGCCAACTTAGGGCGAACAAAACGATACCAAAGGGGATGATGGGCGGAGCGCTTGAGCAAATCAAACACTCATCCCCAGTCAACTGATCTGGGTTTAATCCATCATCATTCTTTAGCGCACTGCACCACCCCAGTTCAGACATGGCCATATGCAAATCAGTCTGACCCTGTGCCTCATGGGAACAGTCCAGCCTGAACTGCCAAGCCATGTCTTCCCTGGACCAGAAACAAGCATCCTGGGACTGGTTTCGAGTTCATAATTCTCATCAGCCAAGCTATCTTGAACCCAGTGGCAAAGTGAGCAAGGAACCCACGTCTGCGCATACCCTGCCAACTTAGGGCAAACAAAACAATACCAAAGGGGATGATGGACGGATCACTTGAGCAAATCAAACACTCACCCCCAGTCAACTGATCTGGGTTAAATCCATCTTCATTCTTTAGCTCACTCCACTATCCCAGTTCAGACATGGCCATATGCAAATCAGTCTGACCCTGTGCCTCATGGGAACAGTCCAGCCTAAACTGCCAAGCCGCGTCTTCCCTTGACCAGAAACAAGCATCCTGGGACCGGTTTCGGGTTCATAACCCTCCTCAGCCAGGCTTTCTTGAAACCAGTTGCAAAGCGAGCAAGGGACCCACGTCTGCGCATACCCTGCCAACTTAGGGCGAACAAAACGATACCAAAGGGGATGATGGACGGAGCGCTGAATCAAATCAAAAACTCACCCCCAGTCAACTGATCTGGGTTTATTCCATCATCATTCTTTAGCTCACTCCACCACTTCAGTTCAGACATGGCCATATGCAAATCAGTCTGACCCTGTGCCTCATGGGAACAGTCCAGTCCGAACTGCCGAGCCATTTCTTCCCAAGACCAGAAACAAGCATCCTGGGAGCGGTTTCGGGTTCATAACCCTCACCAGCCAGGCTATCTTGAATCCACTGACAAAGTGTGCAAGGGACCCACGTCTGGGCATACCCTGCCAACTTAGGGCGAACAAAACGATACCAAAGGGGGATGATGGACGGAACGCTTGAGTAAATCAAACACTCATCCCCAGTCAACTGATCTGGGTTTAATCAATCATCATTCTTTAGCGCACTCCTCCACCCCAGTTCAAAAATGGCCATATGCAAATCAGTCTGACCCTGTGCCTCATGGGAACAGTCCAGCCCGAACTGCCAAACCATGTCTTCCCTGGACCAGAGACAATCATCCTGGGACCGGTTTCGGGTTCATAACTCTCATCAGCTAGGCTATCTGGAATCCAGTGGCAAAGTGAGCAAGGAACCCACGTCTGAGCATACCCTGCCATCTTAGGGCGAACAAAACAATACCAAAGGGGATGATGGACGGATCGCTTGAGCAAATCAAACACTCACCTCCAGTCAACTGATCTGGGTTTAATCCATCATCATTCTTTAGCTCACTCCACTACCCCAGTTCAGACATGGCCATATGCAAATCATTCTGACCCTGTGCCTCATAGGAACAGTCCAGCCGGATCTGCCAAGGCATGTCTTCCCTGGACCAGAATCAAGCGTCCTGGGACCGGTTTCGGGTTCATAACCCTCATCAGCCAGGCTTTCTTGAAACCAGTGGCAAAGTGAGCAAGGGACCCAGGCGTGCGCATACCCTGCCAACTTAGGGGAAACAAAACAATACCAAACAGGATGATAGATAGAGCGCTTGAGCAAATTAAACACTCACCCCCAGTCAACTGATCTAGTTTTAATCCATCAACATTCTTTAGCTCACTCCACCACCCAAGTTCAGACATGGAAATATGCAAATCAGTCTGACCCTGTGCCTCATGGGAACAGTCCAGCCCGAACTGCCAAGCCATGTCTTCCCTGGACCAGAAACAATCATCCTGGGACCGGTTTCGGGTTCATAACTCTCATCAGCCAAGCTTTCTTGAAACCAGTGGCAAAGTGAGCAAGGGACCCACGTCTGCGCATACCCTGCCAACTTGGGGCGAACATAACGATACCAAAGGGGATGATGGACGGAGCGCTGAATCAAATGATACACTCACCCCCAGTCAACTGATCTGGGTTTAATCCATCATCATTCTTTAGCTCACTCCACTATCCCAGTTCAGACATGGCCATATGCAAATCAGTCTGACCCTGTGCCTCATGGGAACAGTCCAGCCGTATCTGCCAAGGCATGTCTTCCCTGGACCAGAATCAAGCATCCTGGGACCCTTTTTGGGTTCATAACCCTCATCAGCCAGGCTATCTTGAATCTCGTGGCAAAGTGAGCAAGGGACCAACGTCTGGGCATACCCTGCCAACCTAGGGCGAACAAAACGATACCAAAGGGGATGATGGACGGAGCGCTTGAGCAAATCAAACACTCACCCCCCAGTCAACTGATCTGGGTTTAAGCCAACATCATTCTTTAGCGCACTCCACCACCCCAATTCAGACATGGCCATATGCAAATCAGTCTGACCCTGTGCCTCATGGGAACAGTCCAGCCCGAGCTGCCAGGCCATGTCTTCCCTGGACCAGAAACAAGCATCCTGGGACCAGTTTCGGGTGCATAACCCTCATCAGCCAGGTTATCTTGAACCCCGTGGCGAAGTGAGCAAGGGACCCACGTCTGGGCATACCCTGCCAACTTAGGGGGAACAAAACAATACCAAACGGGATGATGGATGGAGCGCATGAGCAAATCAAACACTCACCCCCAGTCAACTGATCTGGGTTTAATCCATCATCATTCTTTAGCTCACTCCACCACCCCAGTTCAGACATGGCCATATGCAAATCAGTCTGACCCTGTGCACCATGGGAACAGTCCAGCCCGAACTGCCATGCCATGTCTTCCCTGGACCAGAAACAAGCATCCTGGGACCGGTTTCGGGTTCATAACCCTCATCAGCCAGGCTATCTTGAATCCAGTGGCAAAGTGAGCAAGAGACCCACGTCTGGGCATACCCTGCCAACTTAGGGGGAACAAAACAATACCAAACAGGATGATAGATGGAGCGCCTGAGCAAATCAAACACTCACGCCCAGTCAACTGATCTGGGTTTAATCCATCATCATTCTTTAGCTCACTCCACCACCCCAGTTCAGACATGGCCATATGCAAGTCAGTCTGACCCTGTGCACCATGGGAACAGTCCAGCCCGAACTGCCAAGCCGCGTCTTCCCTGGACCAGAAACAAGCATCCTGGGACCGGTTTCGGGTTCTTAACTCTCATAAGCCAAGCTTTCTTGAAACCAGTGGCAAAGTGAGCAATGGACCCACGTCTGCGCATACCCTGCCAACTTAGGGCGAACAAAACGATACCAAAGGGGATGATGGACGGAGCGCTTGAGCAAATCAAACACTCATCCCCAGTCAACTGATCTGGGTTTAATCCATCATCATTCTTTAGCGCACTCCGCCACCCCAGTTCAGAAATGGCCATATGCATATCAGTCTGACCCTGTGCCTCATGGGAACAGTCCAGCCGGAACTGCCAAACCATGTCTTCCCTGGACCAGAGACAATCATCCTGGGACCGGTTTCGGGTTCATAACTCTCATCAGCCAAGCTATCTGGAATCCAGTGGCAAAGTGAGCAAGGAACCCACATCTGGGCATACCCTGCCAACTTAGGGCGAACAAAACAATACCAAAGGGGATGATGGACGGATCGCTTGAGCAAATCAAACACTAACCTCCAGTCAACTGATCTGGGTTTAATCCATCATCATTCTTTAGCTCACTCCACTACCCCAGTTCAGACATGGCCATATGCAAATCAGTCTGACCCTGTGCCTCATAGGAACAGTCCAGCCGGATCTGCCAAGGCATGTCTTCCCTGGACCAGAAACAAGCATCCTGGGACCGGGTTCGGGTTCATAACCCTCCTCAGCCAGGCTATCTTGAATCCAGTGGCAAAGTGAGCAAGGGACCCACGTCTGGGCATACCCTGCCAACTTAGGGGGAAAAAAACAATACCAAACAGGATGATCGATGGAGCGCTTGAGCAAATCAAACACTCACCCCGAGTCAACTGATCTGGGTTTAATTCATCATCATTCTTTAGCTCACTCCACCACCTCAGTTCAGACATGGCCATATGCAAATCAGTCTGACCCTGTGCCTCATGGGAACAGTCCAACCCGAACTGCCAAGCCATTTCTTCCCTGGACCAGAAACAAGCATCCTGGGAGCGCTTTCGGGTTCATAACCCTCATCAGCCAGGCTATCTTTAATCCAGTGGCAAAGTGAGCAAGGGACCCAAGTCTGGGCATACCCTGCCAACTTAGGGCGAACAAAACGATACCAAAGGGGATGATGGACGGAGCGCTTAAGCAATCAAACACTCATCCCCAGTCAACTGATCTGGGTTTAATCCATCATCATTCTTTAGCACACTCCACCACCCCAGTTAAGACATGGCCATATGCAAATCAGTCTGACCCTGTGCCTCATAGGAACAGTCCAGCCGGATCTGCCAAGGCATGTCTTCCCTGGACCAGAATCAAGCATCCTGGGACCGGTTTCGGGTTCATAACCCTCATCAGCCAGGCTATCTTGAATCTCGTGGAAAAGTGAGCAAGGGACCCACGTCTGGGCATACCCTGCCAACCTAGGGCGAACAAAACGATACCAAATGGGATGATGGACGGAGCGCTTGAGCAAATCAAACACTCACCCCCAGTCAACTGATCTGGGTTTAATCCATCATCATTCTTTAGCGCACTCCACCACCTCAGTTCAGACATGGCCATATGCAAATCAGTCTGACCCTGTGCCTCATAGGAACAGTCCAGCCGGATCTGCCAAGGCATGTCTTCCCTGGACCAGAATCAAGCATCCTGGGACAGGTTTCGGGTTCATAACCCTCATCAGCCAGGCTTTCTTGAAACCAGTGGCAAAGTGAGCAAGGGACCAACGTCTGCGCATACCCTGCCAAAATAGGGCGAACAAAACGATACCAAAAGGGATGATGGACGGAGCGCTTGAGCAAATCAAACACTCACTCCCAGTCAACTGATCTGGGTTTAATCCCTCATCATTCTTTAGCTCACTCCACCACCCCAGTTCAGACATGGCCATATGCAAATAAGTCTGACCCTGTGCCTCATGGGAACAGTCCAGCACGAACTGCCAAGCAATGTCTTCCCTGGACCAGAAACATGCATCCTGGGACAGGATTCGGGTTCATAACCCTCATCAGCCAGGCTATCTTGAATCCAGTGGCAAAGTGAGCAAGGGACCCACGTACGGGCATACCCTGACAACTTAGGGCGAACAAAACGATACCAAAGGGGATGATGGACGGAGCGCTTGAGCAAATCAAACACTCACCCCCAGTCAACTGATCTGGGTTTAATCCATCATCATTCTATAGCTCACTCCACCACCCCAGTTCAGACATGGCCACATGCAAATCAGTCTGACCCTGTGCCTCATAGGAACAGTCCAGCCCGAACTGCCAAGCCATGTCTTCCCTGGACCAGAAACAAGCATCCTGGGACCGGTTTCAGGTTCATAACTCTCATCAGCCAGGCCATCTTGCATCCATTGGCAAAGTGAGCAAGGAACCCACGTCTGGGCATACCCTGCCAACTTAGGGTGAACAAAACAATACCAAAGGGGATGATGGACGGATAGCTTGAGCAAATCAAACACTAACCTCCAGTCAACTGATGTGGGTTTAATCCATAATCATTCTTTAGCACACTCCACCACCCCAGTTCAGACATGGCCATATGCAAATCAGTCTGACCCTGTGCCTCATGGGAACAGTCCAGCCCGAACTGCCAAGCTATTTCTTCCCTGGACCAGACACAAGCATCCTGGGAGCAGTTTCGGGTTCATAACCCTCATCAGCCAGGCTATCTTGAATCCAGTGGCAAAGTGAGCAAGGGACCCACTTCTGGGCATACCCTGCCAACTTAGGGTGAACAAAACAACACCAAAGGGGATGATGGACGGAGCGCTTGAGCAAATCAAACACTCATCCCCAGTCAACTGATCTGGGTTTAATCCATCATCATTCTTTAGCGCACTGCACCACCCCAGTTCAGACATGGCCATATGCAAATCAGTCTGACCCTGTGCCTCATGGGAACAGTCCAGCCTGAACTGCCAAGCCATGTCTTCCCTGGACCAGAAACAAGCATCCTGGGACCGGTTTCGAGTTCATAATTCTCATCAGCCAAGCTATCTTGAACCCAGTGGCAAAGTGAGCAAGGAACCCACGTCTGCGCATACCCTGCCAACTTAGGGCAAACAAAACAATACCAAAGGGGATGATGGACGGACCACTTGAGCAAATCAAACACTCACCCCCAGTCAACTGATCTGGGTTAAATCCATCTTCATTCTTTAGCTCACTCCACTACCCCAGTTCAGACATGGCCATATGCAAATCAGTCTGACCCTGTGCCTCATGGGAACAGTCCAGCCTGAACTGCCAAGCCGCGTCTTCCCTTGACCAGAAACAAGCATCCTGGGACCGGTTTCGGGTTCATAACCCTCATCAGCCAGGCTTTCTTGAAACCAGTTGCAAAGCGAGCAAGGGACCCACGTCTGCGCATACCCTGCCAACTTAGGGCGAACAAAACGATACCAAAGGGGATGATGGACGGAGCGCTGAATCAAATCAAAAACTCACCCCCAGTCAACTGATCTGGGTTTATTCCATCATCATTCTTTAGCTCACTCCACCACTTCAGTTCAGACATGGCCATATGCAAATCAGTCTGACCCTGTGCCTCATGGGAACAGTCCAGCCCGAACTGCCAAGCCATTTCTTCCCTGGACCAGAAACAAGCATCCTGGGAGCGGTTTCGGGTTCATAACCCTCATCAGCCAGGCTATCTTGAATCCACTGACAAAGTGTGCAAGGGACCCACGTCTGGGCATACCCTGCCAACTTAGGGCGAACAAAACGATACCAAAGGGGGATGATGGACGGAACGCTTGAGTAAATCAAACACTCATCCCCAGTCAACTGATCTGGGTTTAATCCATCATCATTCTTTAGCGCACTCCTCCACCCCAGTTCAAAAATGGCCATATGCAAATCAGTCTGACCCTGTGCCTCATGGGAACAGTCCAGCCCGAACTGCCAAACCATGTCTTCCCTGGACCAGAGACAATCATCCTGGGACCGGTTTCGGGTTCATAACTCTCATCAGCTAGGCTATCTGGAATCCAGTGGCAAAGTGAGCAAGGAACCCACGTCTGAGCATACCCTGCCATCTTAGGGCGAACAAAACAATACCAAAGGGGATGATGGACGGATCGCTTGAGCAAATCAAACACTCACCTCCAGTCAACTGATCTGGGTTTAATCCATCATCATTCTTTAGCTCACTCCACCACTTCAGTTCAGACATGGCCATATGCAAATCAGTCTGACCCTGTGCCTCATGGGAACAGTCCAGCCCGAACTGCCAAGCCATTTCTTCCCTGGACCAGAAACAAGCATCCTGGGAGCGGTTTCGGGTTCATAACCCTCATCAGCCAGGCTATCTTGAATCCACTGACAAAGTGTGCAAGGGACCCACGTCTGGGCATACCCTGCCAACTTAGGGCGAACAAAACGATACCAAAGGGGGATGATGGACGGAACGCTTGAGTAAATCAAACACTCATCCCCAGTCAACTGATCTGGGTTTAATCCATCATCATTCTTTAGCGCACTCCTCCACCCCAGTTGAAAAATGGCCATATGCAAATCAGTCTGACCCTGTGCCTCATGGGAACAGTCCAGCCCGAACTGCCAAACCATGTCTTCCCTGGACCAGAGACAATCATCCTGGGACCGGTTTCGGGTTCATAACTCTCATCAGCTAGGCTATCTGGAATCCAGTGGCAAAGTGAGCAAGGAACCCACGTCTGAGCATACCCTGCCATCTTAGGGCGAACAAAACAATACCAAAGGGGATGATGGACGGATCGCTTGAGCAAATCAAACACTCACCTCCAGTCAACTGATCTGGGTTTAATCCATCATCATTCTTTAGCTCACTCCACTACCCCAGTTCAGACATGGCCATATGCAAATCATTCTGACCCTGTGCCTCATAGGAACAGTCCAGCCGGATCTGCCAAGGCATGTCTTCCCTGGACCAGAATCAAGCGTCCTGGGACCGGTTTCGGGTTCATAACCCTCATCAGCCAGGCTATCTTGAATCTCATGGCAAAGTGAGCAAGGGACCCATGTCTGGGCATACCCTGCCAACCTAGGGCGAACAAAATGATACCAAAGGGGATGATGGACGGAGCGCTGGAGCAAATCAAACACTCACCCCCAGTCAACTGATCTGGGTCTAATCCATCATCATTCTTTAGCGCACTCCACCACCCCAGTTCAGACATGGCCATATGCAAATCAGTCTGACCCTGTGCCTCATGGGAACAGTCCAGCCCAAAACTGCCAAGCCATGTCTTCCCTGGACCAGAAACAAGCATCTTGGGACCGGTTTCGGGTTCATAACTCTCATCAGCCAGGCTATCTTGAATCCAGTGGCAAAGTGAGCAAGGATCCCACGTCTGGGCATACCCTGCCAACTTAGGGGGAACAAAACGATACCAAAGGGGATGATGGACGGAGCGCTTGAGCAAATCAAACACTCACCCCTAGTCAACTGATCTGGGTTTAATCCATCATCATTCTTTAGCGCACTACACCACCACCCCAGTTCAGACATGGCCATATGCAAATCAGTCTGACCCTGTGCACCATGGGAACAGTCCAGCCCGAACTGCCAAGCCATGTCTTCCCTGGACCAGAATCAAGCTTCCTGGGACCGGTTTCGGGTTCATAACCCTCATCAGCCAGGCAATCTTGAATCCAGTGGCAAAGTGAGCAAGAGACCCACGTCTGGGCATACCCTGCCCACTTAAGGGGAACAAAACAATACCAAACAGGATGATAGATGGAGCACCTGAGCAAATCAAACACTCACCCCCAGTCAACTGATCTGGGTTTAATCCATCATCATTCTTTAGCTCACTCCACCACCCCAGTTCAGACATGTTAATATGCAAATCAGTCTGACTCTGTGCCTCATGGGAACAGTCCAGCCTGAACTGCCAAGCCATGTCTTCCCTGGACCAGAAACAATCATCCTGGGACCGGTTTCGGGTTCTTAACTCTCATAAGCCAAGATTTCTTGAAACCAGTGGCAAAGTGAGCAAGGGACCCACGTCTGTGCATACCCTGCCAACTTAGGGCGAACAAAACGATACCAAAGGGGATGATGGACGGAGCGCTTGAGCAAATCAAACACTAATCCCCAGTCAACTGATCTGGGTTTAATCCATCATCATTCTTTAGCGCACTCCACCACCCCAGTTCAGAAATGGCCATATGCAAATCAGTCTGACCCTGTGCCTCATGGGAACAGTCCAGCCAGAACTGCCAAACCATGTCTTCCCTGGACCAGAGACAATAATCCTGGGACCGGTTTCGGGTTCATAACTCTCATCAGCCAAGCTATCTGGAATCCAGTGGCAAAGTGAGCAAGGAACCCACGTCTGGGCATACCCTGCCAAATTAGGGCGAACAAAACAATACCAAAGGGGATGATGGACGGATCGCTTGAGCAAATCAAACACTAACCTCCAGTCAACTGATCTGGGTTTAAGCCATCATCATTCTTTAGCTCACTCCACTACCCCAGTTCAGACATGGCCATATGCAAATCAGTCTGACCCTGTGCCTCATAGGAAAAGTCCAGCCGGATCTGCCAAGGCATGTCTTCCCTGGACCAGAATCAAGCGTCCTGGGACCAGTTTCGGGTTCATAACCCTCATCAGCCAGGCTATCTTGAATCTCGTGGCAAAGTGAGCAAGGGACCCATGTCTGGGCATACCCTGCCAACCTAGGGTGAACAAAACGATACCAAAGGGGATGATGGACGGAGCGCTGGAGCAAATCAAACACTCACCCCTAGTCAACTGATCTGGGTTTAATCCATCATCATTCTTTAGCGCACTCCACCACCCCAGTTCAGACATGGCCATATGCAAATCAGTCTGACCCTGTGCCTCATAGGAACAGTCCAGCCGGATCTGCCAAGGCATGTCTTCCCTGGACCAGAAACAAGCATCCTGGGACCGGTTTCGGGTTCATAACCCTCATCAGCCAGGCTTTCTTGAAACCAGTGGCAAAGTGAGCAAGGGACCAACGTCTGCGCATACCCTGCCAACTTAGGGCGAACAAAATGATACCAATGGGGATGATTGATGGAGCGCTTGAGCATATCAAACACTCACCCCCAGTCAACTGATCTGGGTTTAATCCATCATCATTCTTTAGCTCACTCCACTACCCCAGTTCAGACATGGCCATATGCAAATCAGTCTGACCCTGTGCCTCATGGGAACAGTCCAGCCCGAACTGCCAAGCCATTTCTTCCCTGGACCAGAAACAAGCATCCTGGGAGCGATTTCGGGTTCATAACCCTCATCAGCCAGGCTATCTTTAATCCAGTGGCAAAGTGAGCAAGGGACCCAAGTCTGGGCATACCCTGCCAACTTAGGGCGAACAAAACGATACCAAAGGGGATGATGGACGGAGCGCTTGAGCAATCAAACACTCATCCCCAGTCAACTGATCTGGGTTTAATCCATCATCATTCTTTAGCGCACTCCACCACCCCAGTTCAGACATGGCCATATGCAAATCAGTCTGACCCTGTGCCTCATGGGAACAGTCCAACCCGACCTGCCAAGCCATGTCTTCCCTGGACCAGAAACAAGCATCCTGGGACCGGGTTCGGGTTCATAACCCTCCTCAGCCAGGCTATCTTGAATCCAGTGACAAAGTGAGCAAGGGACCCATGTCTGGACATACCCTGCCAACTTAGGGGGAAAAAAACAATACCAAACAGGATGATAGATGTTGCGCTTGAGCAAATCAAACACTCACCCCCACTTAACTGATCTGGGTTTAATCCATCATCATTCTTTTGCTCACTCCACCACCCCAGTTTAGACATGGCCATATGCAAATCAGTCTGACCCTGTGCCTCATGGGAACAGTCCAGTCCAAACTGCCAAGCCGCTTCTTCCCTGGACCAGAAACAAGCATCCTGGGACCGGTTTCGGGTTCATAACCCTCATCAGCCAGGCTTTCTTGAAACCAGTGGCAAAGTGAGCAAGGGACCCACGTCTGCGCATACCCTGCCAACTTAGGGCGAACAAAACGATACCAAAAAGGATGATGGACGGAGCGCTTGAGCAAATCAAACACTCATCCCCAGTCAACTGATCTGGGTTTAATCCATCATCATTCTTTAGCGCACTCCACCACCCCAGTTCAGAAATGGCCATATGCAAATCAGTCTGACCCTGTGCCTCATGGGAACAGTCCAGCCAGAACTGCCAAACCATGTCTTCCCTGGACCAGAGACAATAATCCTGGGACCGGTTTCGGGTTCATAACTCTCATCAGCCAAGCTATCTGGAATCCAGTGGCAAAGTGAGCAAGGAACCCACGTCTGGGCATACCCTGCCAAATTAGGGCGAACAAAACAATACCAAAGGGGATGATGGACGGATCGCTTGAGCAAATCAAACACTCACCCCTAGTCAACTGATCTGGGTTTAATCCATCATCATTCTTTAGCGCACTCCACCACCCCAGTTCAGACATGGCCATATGCAAATCAGTCTGACCCTGTGCCTCATAGGAACAGTCCAGCCGGATCTGCCAAGGCATGTCTTCCCTGGACCAGAAACAAGCATCCTGGGACCGGTTTCGGGTTCATAACCCTCATCAGCCAGGCTATCTTGAATCTCGTGGCAAAGTGAGCAAGGGACCCATGTCTGGGCATACCCTGCCAACCTAGGGTGAACAAAACGATACCAAAGGGGATGATGGACGGAGCGCTGGAGCAAATCAAACACTCACCCCTAGTCAACTGATCTGGGTTTAATCCATCATCATTCTTTAGCGCACTCCACCACCCCAGTTCAGACATGGCCATATGCAAATCAGTCTGACCCTGTGCCTCATAGGAACAGTCCAGCCGGATCTGCCAAGGCATGTCTTCCCTGGACCAGAAACAAGCATCCTGGGACCGGTTTCGGGTTCATAACCCTCATCAGCCAGGCTTTCTTGAAACCAGTGGCAAAGTGAGCAAGGGACCAACGTCTGCGCATACCCTGCCAACTTAGGGCGAACAAAATGATACCAATGGGGATGATTGATGGAGCGCTTGAGCATATCAAACACTCACCCCCAGTCAACTGATCTGGGTTTAATCCATCATCATTCTTTAGCTCACTCCACTACCCCAGTTCAGACATGGCCATATGCAAATCAGTCTGACCCTGTGCCTCATGGGAACAGTCCAGTCCGAACTGCCAAGCCATTTCTTCCCTGGACCAGAAACAAGCATCCTGGGAGCGATTTGGGGTACATAACCCTCATCAGCCAGGCTATCTTTAATCCAGTGGCAAAGTGAGCAAGGGACCCAAGTCTGGGCATACCCTGCCAACTTAGGGCGAACAAAACGATACCAAAGGGGATGATGGACGGAGCGCTTGAGCAATCAAACACTCATCCCCAGTCAACTGATCTGGGTTTAATCCATCATCATTCTTTTAGCGCACTCCACCACCCCAGTTCAGACATGGCCATATGCAAATCAGTCTGACCCTGTGCCTCATGCGAACAGTCCAGCCCGAACTGCCAAGCCATGTCTTCCCTGGATCAGAAACAAGCATCCTGGGACCGGTTTCGGGTTCATAACTCTCATCAGCCAGGCTATCTTGAATCCAGTGGCAAAGTGAGCAAGGATCCCACGTCTGGGCATACCCTGCCAACTTAGGGGGAACAAAACGATACCAAAGGGGATGATGGACGGAGCGCTTGAGCAAATCAAACACTCACCCCTAGTCAACTGATCTGTGTTTAATCCATCATCATTCTTTAGCGCACTCCACCACCCCAGTTCAGACATGGCCATATGCAAATCAGTCTGACCCTGTGCCTCATGGGAACAGTCCAGCCCGACCTGCCAAGCCATGTCTTCCCTGGACCAGAAACAAGCATCCTGGGACCGGGTTCGGGTTCATAACCCTCCTCAGCCAGGCTATCTTGAATCCAGTGACAAAGTGAGCAAGGGACCCATGTCTGGGCATACCCTGCCAACTTAGGGGGAAAAAAACAATACCAAACAGGATGATAGATGTTGCGCTTGAGCAAATCAAACACTCACCCCCACTTAACTGATCTGGGTTTAATCCATCATCATTCTTTTGCTCACTCCACCACCCCAGTTTAGACATGGCCATATGCAAATCAGTCTGACCCTGTGCCTCATGGGAACAGTCCAGTCCAAACTGCCAAGCCGCTTCTTCCCTGGACCAGAAACAAGCATCCTGGGACCGGTTTCGGGTTCATAACCCTCATCAGCCAGGCTTTCTTGAAACCAGTGGCAAAGTGAGCAAGGGACCCACGTCTGCGCATACCCTGCCAACTTAGGGCGAACAAAACGATACCAAAAAGGATGATGGACGGAGCGCTGAATAAAATCAAACACTCGCCCCCAGTCAACTGATCTGGGTTTAATCCATCATCATTCTTTAGCTCACTCCACTACCTCAGTTCAGACATGGCCATATGCAAATCAGTCTGACCCTGTGCCTCATGGGAACAGTCCAGCCCGAACTGCCAAGCTATTTCTTCCCTGGACCAGACACAAGCATCCTGGGAGCAGTTTCGGGTTCATAACCCTCATCAGCCAGGCTATCTTGAATCCAGTGGCAAAGTGAGCAAGGGACCCACTTCTGGGCATACGCTGCCAACTTAGGGCGAACAAAACAATACCAAAGGGGATGATGGACGGAGCGCTTGAGCAAATCAAACACTAACCTCCAGTCAACTGATGTGGGTTTAATCCATAATCATTCTTTAGCACACTCCACCACCCCGGTTCAGACATGACCATATGCAAATCAGTCTGACCCTGTGCCTCATGGGAACAGTCCAGCCCGAACTGCCAAGCTATTTCTTCCCTGGACCAGACACAAGCATCCTGGGAGCAGTTTCGGGTTCATAACCCTCATCAGCCAGGCTATCTTGAATCCAGTGGCAAAGTGAGCAAGGGACCCACTTCTGGGCATACCCTGCCAACTTAGGGCGAACAAAACGATACCAAAGGGGATGATGGACGGAGCGCTTGAGCAAATCAAACACTCATCCCCAGTCAACTGATCTGGGTTTAATCCATCATCATTCTTTAGCGCACTGCACCACCCCAGTTCAGACATGGCCATATGCAAATCAGTCTGACCCTGTGCCTCATGGGAACAGTCCAGCCTGAACTGCCAAGCCATGTCTTCCCTGGACCAGAAACAAGCATCCTGGGACCGGTTTCGAGTTCATAATTCTCATCAGCCAAGCTATCTTGAACCCAGTGGCAAAGTGAGCAAGGAACCCACGTCTGCGCGTACCCTGCCAACTTAGGGCAAACAAAACAATACCAAAGGGGATGATGGACGGATCACTTGAGCAAATCAAACACTCACCCCCAGTCAACTGATCTGGGTTAAATCCATCTTCATTCTTTAGCTCACTCCACTACCCCAGTTCAGACATGGCCATATGCAAATCAGTCTGACCCTGTGCCTCATGGGAACAGTCCAGCCTAAACTGCCAAGCCGCGTCTTCCCTTGACCAGAAACAAGCATCATGGGACCGGTTTCGGGTTCATAACCCTCATCAGCCAGGCTTTCTTGAAACCAGTTGCAAAGCGAGCAAGGGACCCACGTCTGCGCATACCCTGCCAACTTAGGGCGAACAAAACGATACCAAAGGGGATGATGGACGGAGCGCTGAATCAAATCAAAAACTCACCCCCAGTCAACTGATCTGGGTTTATTCCATCATCATTCTTTAGCTCACTCCACCACTTCAGTTCAGACATGGCCATATGCAAATCAGTCTGACCCTGTGCCTCATGGGGACAGTCCAGCCCGAACTGCCAAGCCATTTCTTCCCTGGACCAGAAACAAGCATCCTGGGAGCGGTTTCGGGTTCATAACCCTCATCAGCCAGGCTATCTTGAATCCACTGACAAAGTGTGCAAGGGACCCACGTCTGGGCATACCCTGCCAACTTAGGGCGAACAAAACGATACCAAAGGGGGATGATGGACGGAACGCTTGAGTAAATCAAACACTCATCCCCAGTCAACTGATCTGGGTTTAATCCATCATCATTCTTTAGCGCACTCCTCCACCCCAGTTCAAAAATGGCCATATGCAAATCAGTCTGACCCTGTGCCTCATGGGAACAGTCCAGCCCGAACTGCCATACCATGTCTTCCCTGGACCAGAGACAATCATCCTGGGACCGGTTTCGGGTTCATAACTCTCATCAGCTAGGCTATCTGGAATCCAGTGGCAAAGTGAGCAAGGAACCCACGTCTGAGCATACCCTGCCATCTTAGGGCGAACAAAACAATACCAAAGGGGATGATGGACGGATCGCTTGAGCAAATCAAACACTCACCTCCAGTCAACTGATCTGGGTTTAATCCATCATCATTCTTTAGCTCACTCCGCTACCCCAGTTCAGACATGGCCATATGCAAATCATTCTGACCCTGTGCCTCATAGGAACAGTCCAGCCGGATCTGCCAAGGCATGTCTTCCCTGGACCAGAATCAAGCGTCCTGGGACCGGTTTCGGGTTCATAACCCTCATCAGCCAGGCTATCTTGAATCTCGTGGCAAAGTGAGCAAGGGACCCATGTCTGGGCATACCCTGCCAACCTAGGGCCAACAAAACGATACCAAAGGGGATGGTGGACGGAGCGCTGGAGAAAATCAAACACTCACCCCCAGTCAACTGATGTGGGTCTAATCCATCATCATTCTTTAGCGCACTCCACAACCCCAGTTCAGACATGGCCATATGCAAATCAGTCTGACCCTGTGCCTCATGGGAACAGTCCAGCCCCAAACTGCCAAGCCATGTCTTCCCTGGACCAGAAACAAGCATCTTGGGACCGGTTTCGGGTTCATAACTCTCATCAGCCAGGCTATCTTGAATCCAGTGGCAAAGTGAGCAAGGATCCCACGTCTGGGCATACCCTGCCAACTTGGGGGGAACAAAACGATACCAAAGGGGATGATGGACGGAGCGCTTGAGCAAATCAAACACTCACCCCTAGTCAACTGATCTGGGTTTAATCCATCATCATTCTTTAGCGCACTCCACCACCCCAGTTCAGACATGGCCATATGCAAATCAGTCTGACCCTGTGCACCATGGGAACAGTCCAGCCCGAACTGCCAAGCCATGTCTTCCCTGGACCAGAATCAAGCTTCCTGGGACCGGTTTCGGGTTCATAACCCTCATCAGCCAGGCAATCTTGAATCCAGTGGCAAAGTGAGCAAGAGACCCACGTCTGGGCATACCCTGCCAACTTAGGGGGAACAAAGCAATACCAAACAGGATGATAGATGGAGCGCCTGAGCAAATCAAACACTCACCCCCACTCAACTGATCTGGGTTTAATCCATCATCATTCTTTAGCTCACTCCACCACCCCAGTTCAGACATGTTAATATGCAAATCAGTCTGACTCTGTGCCTCATGGGAACAGTCCAGCCTGAACTGCCAAGCCATGTCTTCCCTGGACCAGAAGCAATCATCCTGGGACCGGTTTCGGGTTCTTAACTCTCATAAGCCAAGATTTCTTGAAACCAGTGGCAAAGTGAGCAAGGGACCCACGTCTGCGCATACCCTGCCAACTTAGGGCGAACAAAACGATACCAAAGGGGATGATGGACGGAGCGCTTGAGCAAATCAAACACTCATCCCCAGTCAACTGATCTGGGTTTAATCCATGATCATTCTTTAGCGCACTCCACCATCCCAGTTCAGAAATGGCCATATGCAAATCAGTCTGACCCTGTGCCTCATGGGAACAGTCCAGCCAGAACTGCCAAACCATGTCTTCCCTGGACCAGAGACAATAATCCTGGGACCGGTTTCGGGTTCATAACTCTCATCAGCCAAGCTATCTGGAATCCAGTGGCAAAGTGAGCAAGGAACCCACGTCTGGGCATACCCTGCCAAATTAGGGCGAACAAAACAATACCAAAGGGGATGATGGACGGATCGCTTGAGCAAATCAAACACTAACCTCCAGTCAACTGATCTGGGTTTAATCCATCATCATTCTTTAGCTCACTCCACTACCCCAGTTCAGACATGGCCATATGCAAATCAGTCTGACCCTGTGCCTCATAGGAAAAGTCCAGCCGGATCTGCCAAGGCATGTCTTCCCTGGATCAGAATCAAGCGTCCTGGGACCGGTTTCGGGTTCATAACCCTCATCAGCCAGGCTATCTTGAATCTCGTGGCAAAGTGAGCAAGGGACCCATGTCTGGGCATACCCTGCCAACCTAGGGTGAACAAAACGATACCAAAGGGGATGATGGACGGAGCGCTGGAGCAAATCAAACACTCACCCCTAGTCAACTGATCTGGGTTTAATCCATCATCATTCTTTAGCGCACTCCACCACCCCATTTCAGACATGGCCATATGCAAATCAGTCTGACCCTGTGCCTCATGGGAACAGTCCAGCCCGAACTGCCAAGCCATGTCTTCCCTGGACCAGAAACAAGCATCCTGGGACCGGGTTCGGGTTCATAACCCTCCTCAGCCAGGCTATCTTGAATCCAGTGGCAAAGTGAGCAAGGGTCCCACTTCTGGGCATACCCTGCCAACTTAGGGCGAACAAAATGATACCAAAGGGGATGATGGACGGAGCGCTTGAGCAAATCAAACACTCATCCCCAGTCAACTGATCTGGGTTTAATCCATCATCATTCTTTTAGCGCACTCCACCACCCCAGTTCAGACATGGCCATATGCAAATCAGTCTGACCCTGTGCCACATGCGAACAGTCCAGCCCGAACTGCCAAGCCATGTCTTCCCTGGATCAGAAACAAGCATCCTGGGACCGGTTTCGGGTTCATAACTCTCATCAGCCAGGCTATCTTGAATCCAGTGGCAAAGTGAGCAAGGATCCCACGTCTGGGCATACCCTGCCAACTTAGGGGGAACAAAACGATATCAAAGGGGATAATGGACGGAGCGCTTGAGCAAATCAAACACTCACCCCTAGTCAACTGATCTGTGTTTAATCCATCATCATTCTTTAGCGCACTCCACCACCCCAGTTCAGACATGGCCATATGCAAATCAGTCTGACCCTGTGCCTCATGGGAACAGTCCAGCCCGGCCTGCCAAGCCATGTCTTCCCTGGACCAGAAACAAGCATCCTGGGACCGGGTTCGGGTTCATAACCCTCCTGAGCCAGGCTATCTTGAATCCAGTGACAAAGTGAGCAAGGGACCCATGTCTGGGCATACCCTGCCAACTTAGGGGGAAAAAAACAATACCAAACAGGATGATAGATGTTGTGCTTGAGCAAATCAAACACTCACCCCCACTTAACTGATCTGGGTTTAATCCATCATCATTCTTTAGCTCACTCCACCACCCCAGTTTAGACATGGCCATATGCAAATCAGTCTGACCCTGTGCCTCATGGGAACAGTCCAGTCCAAACTGCCAAGCCGCTTCTTCCCTGGACCAGAAACAAGCATCCTGGGACCGGTTTCGGGTTCATAACCCTCATCAGCCAGGCTTTCTTGAAACCAGTGGCAAAGTGAGCAAGGGACCCACGTCTGCGCATACCCTGCCAACTTAGGGCGAACAAAACGATACCAAAAAGGATGATGGACGGAGCACTGAATAAAATCAAACACTCGCCCCCAGTCAACTGATCTGGGTTTAATCCATCATCATTCTTTAGCTCACTCCACCACCTCAGTTCAGACATGGCCATATGCAAATCAGTCTGACCCTGTGCCTCATGGGAACAGTCCAGCCCGAACTGCCAAGCTATTTCTTCCCTGGACCAGAAACAAGCATCCTGGGAGCAGTTTCGGGTTCATAACCCTCATCAGCCAGGCTATCTTGAATCCAGTGGCAAAGTGAGCAAGGGACCCACTTCTGGGCATACGCTGCCAACTTGGGGCGAACAAAACGATACCAAAGGGGATGATGGACGGAGCGCTTGAGCAAATCAAACACTCATCCCCAGTCAACTGATCTGGGTTTAATCCATCATCATTCTTTAGCGCACTGCACCACCTCAGTTCAGATATGGCCATATGCAAATCAGTCTGACCCTGTGCCTCATGGGAACAGTCCAGCCCGAACTGCCAAGCCATGTCTTCCCTGGACCAGAAACAAGCATCCTGGGACCGGTTTCGGGTTCATAACCCTCCTCAGCCAGGCTATCTTGAATCCAGTGGCAAAGTGAGCAAGGGACCCACGTCAGGGCATACCCTGCCAACTTAGGGGGAAAAAAACAATACCAAACAGGATGATAGATGGAGCGCTTGAGCAAATCAAACACTCACCCCCACTCAACTGATCTGGGTTTAATCCATCATCATTCTTTAGCTCACTCCACCACCCCAGTTTAGACATGGCCATATGCAAATCAGTATGACCCTGTGCCTCATGGGAACAGTCCAGTCCAAACTGCCAAGCCGCTTCTTCCCTCGACCAGAAACAAGCATCCTGGGACCAGTGTCGGGTTCATAACCCTCATCAGCCAGGCTTTCTTGAAACCAGTGGCAAAGTGAGCAAGGGACCCACTTCTGGGCATACCCTGCCAACTTAGGGCGAACAAAACGATGCCAAAGGGGATGATGGACGGAGCGCTTGAGCAAATCAAACACTCATCCCCAGTCAACTGATCTGGGTTTAATCCATCATCATTCTTTAGCGCACTCCACCACCCCAGTTCAGACATGGCCATATGCAAATCAGTCTGACCCTGTGCCTCATGCAAACAGTCCAGCCCGAACTGCCAAGCCATGTCTTCCCTGGATCAGAAACAAGCATCCTGGGACCGGTTTCGGGTTCATAACTCTCATCAGCCAGGCTATCTTGAATCCAGTGGCAAAGTGAGCAAGGATCCCACGTCTGGGCATACCCTGCCAACTTAGGGGGAACAAAACGATACCAAAGGGGATGATGGACGGAGAGCTTGACCAAATCAAACACTCACCCCTAGTCAACTGATCTGGGTTTAATCCATCATCATTCTTTAGTGCACTCCACCACCCCAGTTCAGACATGGCCATATGCAAATCAGTCTGACCCTGTGCCTCATGGGAACAGTCCTGCCCGAACTGCCAAGCCATGTCTTCCCTGGACCAGAAACAAGCATCCAGGGACAGGTTTCGGGTTCATAACCCTCATCAGCCAGGCTTTCTTGAAACCAGTGGCAAAGTGAGCAAGGGACCCACGTCTGCGCATACCCTGCCAACTTAGGGCGAACAAAACGATACCAAAAAGGATGATGGACGGAGCACTTAATAAAATCAAACACTCGCCACCAGTCAACTGATCTGGGTTTAATCCATCATCATTCTTTAGCTCACTCCACCACCTCAGTTCAGACATGGCCATATGCAAATCAGTCTGACCCTGTGCCTCATGGGAACAGTCCAGCCCGAACTGCCAAGCTATTTCTTCCCTGGACCAGAAACAAGCATCCTGGGAGCAGTTTCGGGTTCATAACCCTCATCAGCCAGGCTATCTTGAATCCAGTGGCAAAGTGAGCAAGGGACCCACTTCTGGGCATACGCTGCCAACTTAGGGCTAACAAAACGATACCAAAGGGGATGATGGACGGAGCGCTTGAGCAAATCAAACACTCATCCCCAGTCAACTGATCTGGGTTTAATCCATCATCATTCTTTAGCGCACTGCACCACCTCAGTTTAGACATGGCCATATGCAAATCAGTCTGACCCTGTGCCTCATGGGAACAGTCCAGCCCGAACTGCCAAGCCATGTCTTCCCTGGACGAGAAACAAGCATCCTGGGACCGGTTTCGGGTTCATAACTCGCATCAGCCAAGCTATCTTGAACCCAGTGGCAAAGTGAGCAAGGAACCCACGTCTGCGCATGCCCTGCCAACTTAAGGCAAACAAAACAATACCAAAGGGGATGATGGATGGATCACTTGAGCAAATCAAACACTCACCCCCAGTCAACTGATCTGGGTTAAATCCATCATCATTCTTTAGCTCACTCCACTACACCAGTTCAGACATGGCCATATGCAAATCAGTCTGACCCTGTGCCTCATGGGAACAGTACAGCCTAAACTGCCAAGCCGCGTCTTCCCTTGACCAGAAACAAGCATCCTGGGACCGGTTTCGGGTTCATAACCCTCATCAGCCAGACTTTCTTGAAACCAGTTGCAAAGCGAGCAAGGGACCCACGTCTGCGCATACCCTGCCAAATTAGGGCGAACAAAACGATACCAAAGGGGATGATGGACGGAGCGCTGAATCAAATCAAAAACTCACCCCCAGTCAACTGATCTGGGTTTATTCCATCATCATTCTTTAGCTCACTCCACCACTTCAGTTCAGACATGGCCATATGCAAATCAGTCTGACCCTGTGCCTCATGGGAACAGTCCAGCCCGAACTGCCAAGCCATTTCTTCCCTGGACCAGAAACAAGCATCCTGGGAGCGGTTTCGGGTTCATAACCCTCATCAGCCAGGCTATCTTGAATCCACTGACAAAGTGAGCAAGGGACCCACGTATGGGCATACCCTGCCAACTTAGGGCGAACAAAACGATACCAAAGGGGGATGATGGACGGAGCGCTTGAGCAAATCAAACACTCATCCCCAGTCAACTGATCTGGGTTTAATCCATCATCATTCTTTAGCGCACTCCTCCCCCCCAGTTCAAAAATGGCCATATGCAATTCAGTCTGACCCTGTGCCTCATGGGAACAGTCCAGCCCGAACTGTCAAACCATGTCTTCCCTGGACCAGAGACAATCATCCTGGGACCGGTTTCGGGTTCATAACTCTCATCAGCTAGGCTATCTGGAATCCAGTGGCAAAGTGAGCAAGGAACCCACTTCTGGGCATACCCTGCCAACTTAGGGCGAAAAAAACAATACCAAAGGGGATAATGGACGGATCGCTTGAGCAAATCAAACATTCACCTCCAGTCAACTGATCTGGGTTTAATCCATCATCATTCTTTAGCTCACTCCACTACCCCAGTTCAGACATGGCCATATGCAAATCAGTCTGACCCTGTGCCTCATAGGAACAGTCCAGCCGGATCTGCCAAGGCATGTCTTCCCTGGATCAGAATCAAGCGTCCTGGGACTGGTTTCGGGTTCATAACCCTCATCAGCCAGGCTATCTTGAATCTCGTGGCAAAGTGAGCAAGGGACCCATGTCCGGGCATACCCTGCCAACCTAGGGAGAACAAAACAATACCAAAGGGGATGATGGACGGAGCGCTGGAGCAAATCAAACACTCACCCCCAGTCAACTGATCTGGGTCTAATCCATCATCATTCTTTAGCGCACTCCACCACCCCAGTTCAGACATGGCCATATGCAAATCAGTCTGACCCTGTGCCTCATGGGAACAGTCCAGCCCGAACTGCCAAGCCATGTCTTCCCTGGACCAGAAACAAGCATCCTGGGACCGGTTTGGGGTTCATAACCCTTATCAGCCAGGTTATCTTGAATCCAGTGGCAAAGTGAGCAAGGGACCCACGTCTGGGCATACCCTGCCAACTTAGGGGGAAAAAAACAATACCAAACAGGATGATAGATGGAGCGCTTGAGCAAATCAAACACTCACCCCCGGTCAACTGATCTGGGTTTAATCCATCATCATTCTTTAGCTCACTCCACCACCCCAGTTTAGACATGGCCATATGCAAATCAGTCTGACCCTGTGCCTCATGGGAACAGTCCAGTCCAAAATGCCAAACCGCGTCTTCCCTGGACCAGAAACAAGCATCCTGGGACCGGTTTCGGGTTCATAACCCTCATCAGCCAGGCTTTCTTGAAACCAGTGGCAAAGTGAGCAAGGTACCCACGTCTGCGCATACCCTGCCAACTTAGGGCGAACAAAACGATACCAAAAGGGATGATGGACGGAGCGCTGAATAAAATCAAACACTCACCCCCAGTCAACTGATCTGGGTTTAATCCATCATCATTCTTTAGCTCACTCCACCACCTCAGTTCAGACATGGCCATATGTAAATCAGTCTGACCCTGTATCTCATGGGAACAGTCCAGCCTGAACTGTCAAGCTATTTCTTCCCTGGACAAGAAACAAGCATCCTGGGAGCAGTTTCGGGTTCATAACCCTCATCAGCCAGTTTATCTTGAATCCAGTGGCAAAGTGAGCAAGGGACCCACTTCTGGGCATACCCTGCCAACTTAGGACGAACAAAACGATACCAAAGGGGATGATGGACGGAGCGCTTGAGCAAATTAAACACTCATCCCCAGTCAACTGATCTGGGTTTAATCCATCATCATTCTTTAGCGCACTCCACCACCCCAGTTCAGATATGGCCATATGCAAATCAGTCTGACCCTGTGCACCATGGGAACAGTCCAGCCCGAACTGCCAAGCCATGTCTTCCCTGGACCAGAATCAAGCTTCCTGGGACCGGTTTCGGGTTCATAACCCTCATCAGCCAGGCAATCTTGAATCCAGTGGCAAAATGAGTAAGAGACCCACGTCTGGGCATACCCTGCCAACTTAGGGGGAACAAAGCAATACCAAACAGGATGATAGATGGAGCGCCTGAGCAAATCAAACACTCACCCCCACTCAACTGATCTGGGTTTAATCCATCATCATTCTTTAGCTCACTCCACCACCCCAGTTCAGACATGTTAATATGCAAATCAGTCTGACTCTGTGCCTCATGGGAACAGTCCAGCCTGAACTGCCAAGCCATGTCTTCCCTGGACCAGAAACAAGCATCCTGGGACTGGTTTCGGGTTCATAACTCTCATCAGCCAAGCTATCTTGAACCCAGTGGCAAAGTGAGCAAGGAACACACGTCTGCGCATACCCTGCCAACTTAGGGCGAACAAAACGATACCAAAGGGGATGATGGACGGAGCGCTTGAGCAAATCAAACACTCATCCCCAGTCAACTGATCTGGGTTTAATCCATGATCATTCTTTAGCGCACTCCACCATCCCAGTTCAGAAATGGCCATATGCAAATCAGTCTGACCCTGTGCCTCATGGGAACAGTCCAGCCAGAACTGCCAAACCATGTCTTCCCTAAACCAGAGACAATAATCCTGGGACCGGTTTCGGGTTCATAACTCTCATCAGCCAAGCTATCTGGAATCCAGTGGCAAAGTGAGCAAGGAACCCACGTCTGGGCATACCCTGCCAAATTAGGGCGAACAAAACAATACCAAAGGGGATGATGGACGGATCGCTTGAGCAAATCAAACACTAACCTCCAGTCAACTGATCTGGGTTTAATCCATCATCATTCTTTAGCTCACTCCACTACCCCAGTTCAGACATGGCCATATGCAAATCAGTCTGACCCTGTGCCTCATAGGAAAAGTCCAGCCGGATCTGCCAAGGCATGTCTTCCCTGGATCAGAATCAAGCGTCCTGGGACCGGTTTCGGGTTCATAACCCTCATCAGCCAGGCTATTTTGAATCTCGTGGCAAAGTGAGCAAGGGACCCATGTCTGGGCATACCCTGCCAACCTAGGGTGAACAAAACGATACCAAAGGGGATGATGGACGGAGCGCTTGAGCAAATCAAACACTCATCCCCAGTCAACTGATCTGGGTTTAATCCATCATCATTCTTTTAGCGCACTCCACCACCCCAGTTCAGACATGGCCATATGCAAATCAGTCTGACCCTGTGCCTCATGCGAACAGTCCAGCCCGAACTGCCAAGCCATGTCTTCCCTGGATCAGAAACAAGCATCCTGGGACCGGTTTCGGGTTCATAACTCTCATCAGCCAGGCTATCTTGAATCCAGTGGCAAAGTGAGCAAGGATCCCACGTCTGGGCATACCCTGCCAACTTAGGGGGAACAAAACGATACCAAAGGGGATAATGGACGGAGCGCTTGAGCAAATCAAACACTCACCCCTAGTCAACTGATCTGTGTTTAATCCATCATCATTCTTTAGCGCACTCCACCACCCCAGTTCAGACATGGCCATATGCAAATCAGTCTGACCCTGTGCCTCATGGGAACAGTCCAGCCCGGCCTGCCAAGCCATGTCTTCCCTGGATCAGAAACAAGCATCCTGGGACCGGGTTCGGGTTCATAACCCTCCTCAGCCAGGCTATCTTGAATCCAGTGACAAAGTGAGCAAGGGACCCATGTCTGGGCATACCCTGCCAACTTAGGGGGAAAAAAACAATACCAAACAGGATGATAGATGTTGCGCTTGAGCAAATCAAACACTCACCCCCACTTAACTGATCTGGGTTTAATCCATCATCATTCTTTAGCTCACTCCACCACCCCAGTTTAGACATGGCCATATGCAAATCAGTCTGACCCTGTGCCTCATGGGAACAGTCCAGTCCAAACTGCCAAGCCGCTTCTTCCCTGGACCAGAAACAAGCATCCTGGGACCGGTTTCGGGTTCATAACCCTCATCAGCCAGGCTTTCTTGAAACCAGTGGCAAAGTGAGCAAGGGACCCACGTCTGCGCATACCCTGCCAACTTAGGGCGAACAAAACGATACCAAAAAGGATGATGGACGGAGCGCTGAATAAAATCAAACACTCGCCCCCAGTCAACTGATCTGGGTTTAATCCATCATCATTCTTTAGCTCACTCCACCACCTCAGTTCAGACATGGCCATATGCAAATAAGTCTGACCCTGTGCCTCATGCGAACAGTCCAGCCCGAACTGCCAAGCCATGTCTTCCCTGGATCAGAAACAAGCATCCTGGGACCGGTTTCGGGTTCATAACTCTCATCAGCCAGGCTATCTTGAATCCAGTGGCAAAGTGCGCAAGGGACCCACTTCTGGGCATACGCTGCCAACTTAGGGCGAACTAAACGATACCAAAGGGGATGATGGACGGAGCTTGATCAAATCAAACACTCATCCCCAGTCAACTGATCTGGGTTTAATCCATCATCATTCTTTAGCGCACTGCACCACCTCAGTTCAGACATGGCCATATGCAAATCAGTCTGACCCTGTGCCTCATGGGAACAGTCCAGCCCGAACTGCCAAGCCATGTCTTCCCTGGACCAGAAACAAGCATCCTGGGACCGGTTTCGGGTTCATAACCCTCCTCAGCCAGGCTATCTTGAATCCAGTGGCAAAGTGAGCAAGGGACCCACGTCAGGGCATACCCTGCCAACTTAGGGGGAAAAAAACAATACCAAACAGGATGATAGATGGAGCGCTTGAGCAAATCAAACACTCACCCCTACTCAACTGATCTGGGTTTAATCCATCATCATTCTTTAGCTCACTCCACCACCCCAGTTTAGACATGGCCATATGCAAATCAGTATGACCCTGTGCCTCATGGGAACAGTCCAGTCCAAACTGCCAAGCCGCTTCTTCCCTGGACCAGAAACAAGCATCCTGGGACCGGTGTCGGGTTCATAACCCTCATCAGCCAGGCTTTCTTGAAACCAGTGGCAAAGTGAGCAAGGGACCCACTTCTGGGCATACCCTGCCAACTTAGGGCGAACAAAACGATGCCAAAGGGGATGATGGACGGAGCGCTTGAGCAAATCAAACACTCATCCCCAGTCAACTGATCTGGGTTTAATCCATCATCATTCTTTAGCGCACTCCACCACCCCAGTTCAGACATGGCCATATGCAAATCAGTCTGACCCTGTGCCTCATGCGAACAGTCCAGCCCGAACTGCCAAGCCATGTCTTCCCTGGATCAGAAACAAGCATCCTGGGACCGGTTTCGGGTTCATAACTCTCATCAGCCAGGCTATCTTGAATCCAGTGGCAAAGTGAGCAAGGATCCCACGTCTGGGCATACCCTGCCAACTTAGGGGGAACAAAACGATACCAAAGGGGATGATGGACGGAGAGCTTGACCAAATCAAACACTCACCCCTAGTCAACTGATCTGGGTTTAATCCATCATCATTCTTTAGTGCACTCCACCACCCCAGTTCAGACATGGCCATATGCAAATCAGTCTGACCCTGTGCCTCATGGGAACAGTCCTGCCCGAACTGCCAAGCCATGTCTTCCCTGGACCAGAAACAAGCATCCAGGGACCGGTTTCGGGTTCATAACCCTCATGAGCCAGGCTTTCTTGAAACCAGTGGCAAAGTGAGCAAGGGACCCACGTCTGCGCATACCCTGCCAACTTAGGGCGAACAAAACGATACCAAAAAGGATGATGGACGGAGCACTGAATAAAATCAAACACTCGCCACCAGTCAACTGATCTGGGTTTAATCCATCATCATTCTTTAGCTCACTCCACCACCTCAGTTCAGACATGGCCATATGCAAATCAGTCTGACCCTGTGCCTCATGGGAACAGTCCAGCCCGAACTGCCAAGCTATTTCTTCCCTGGACCAGAAACAAGCATCCTGGGAGCAGTTTCGGGTTCATAACCCTCATCAGCCAGGCTATCTTGAATCCAGTGGCAAAGTGAGCAAGGGACCCACTTCTGGGCATACGCTGCCAACTTAGGGCTAACAAAACGATACCAAAGGGGATGATGGACGGAGCGCTTGAGCAAATCAAACACTCATCCCCAGTCAACTGATCTGGGTTTAATCCATCATCATTCTTTAGCGCACTGCACCACCTCAGTTTAGACATGGCCATATGCAAATCAGTCTGACCCTGTGCCTCATGGGAACAGTCCAGCCCGAACTGCCAAGCCATGTCTTCCCTGGACCAGAAACAAGCATCCAGGGACCGGTTTCGGGTTCATAACTCGCATCAGCCAAGCTATCTTGAACGCAGTGGCAAAGTGAGCAAGGAACCCACGTCTGCGCATGCCCTGCCAACTTAGGGCAAACAAAACAATACCAAAGGGGATGATGGATGGATCACTTGAGCAAATCAAACACTCACCCCCAGTCAACTGATCTGGGTTAAATCCATCATCATTCTTTAGCTCACTCCACTACACCAGTTCAGACATGGCCATATGCAAATCAGTCTGACCCTGTGCCTCATGGGAACAGTCCAGCCTAAACTGCCAAGCCGCGTCTTCCCTTGACCAGAAACAAGCATCCTGGGACCAGTTTCGGGTTCATAACCCTCATCAGCCAGGCTTTCTTGAAACCAGTTGCAAAGCGAGCAAGGGACCCACGTCTGCGCATACCCTGCCAAATTAGGGCGAACAAAACGATACCAAAGGGGATGATGGACGGAGCGCTGAATCAAATCAAAAACTCACCCCCAGTCAACTGATCTGGGTTTATTCCATCATCATTCTTTAGCTCACTCCACCACTTCAGTTCAGACATGGCCATATGCAAATCAGTCTGACCCTGTGCCTCATGGGAACAGTCCAGCCAGAACTGCCAAACCATGTCTTCCCTGGACCAGAGACAATAATCCTGGGACCGGTTTCGGGTTCATAACTCTCATCAGCCAAGCTATCTGGAATCCAGTGGCAAAGTGAGCAAGGAACCCACGTCTGCGCATACCCTGCCAACTTAGGGCGAACAAAACGATACCAAAAGGGATGATGGACGGAGCGCTGAATAAAATCAAACACTCACCCCCAGTCAACTGATCTGGGTTTAATCCATCATCATTCTTTAGCTCACTCCACCACCTCAGTTCAGACATGGCCATATGTAAATCAGTCTGACCCTGTATCTCATGGGAACAGTCCAGCCTGAACTGTCAAGCTATTTCTTCCCTGGACAAGAAACAAGCATCCTGGGAGCAGTTTCGGGTTCATAACCCTCATCAGCCAGTTTATCTTGAATCCAGTGGCAAAGTGAGCAAGGGACCCACTTCTGGGCATACTCTGCCAACTTAGGGCGAACAAAACGATACCAAAGGGGATGATGGACGGAGCGCTTGAGCAAATCTTACACTCATCCCCAGTCAACTGATCTGGGTTTAATCCATCATCATTCTTTAGCGCACTCCACCACCCCAGTTCAGACATGGCCATATGCAAATCAGTCTGACCCTGTGCCTCATGGGAACAGTCCAGCCCGAACTGCCAAGCCATGTCTTCCCTGGACCAGAAACAAGCATCCTGGGACCGGTTTCGGGTTCATAACTCTCATCAGCCAAGCTATCTTGAACCCAGTGGCAAAGTGAGCAAGGAACCCACGTCTGCGCAAACCCTGCCAACTTAGGGCAAACAAAACAATACCAAAGGGGATGATGGGAGGATCGCTTGAGCAAATCAAACACTCACCCCCAGTCAACTGATCTGGGTTAAATCCATCATCATTCTTTAGCTCACTCCACTACCCCAGTTCAGACATGGCCATATGCAAATCAGTCTGACCCTGTGCCTCATGGGAACAGTCCAGCCTAAACTGCCAAGCCGCGTCTTCCCTTGAGCAGAAACAAGCATCCAGGGACCGGTTTCGGGTTCATAACCCTCATCAGCCAGGCTTTCTTGAAACCAATGGCAAAGTGAGCAAGGGACCCACGTCTGTGCATACCCTGCCAACTTAGGGCGAACAAAACGATACCAAAGGGGATGATGGACGGAGCGCTGAATCAAATCAAACACTCACCCCCAGTCAACTGATCTGGGTTTATTCCATCATCATTCTTTAGCTCACTCCACCACTTCAGTACAGACATGGCCATATACAAATCAGTCTGACCCTGTTCCTCATGGGAACAGTCTAGCCCGAACTGCCAAGCCATTTCTTCCCTGGACCAGAAACAAGCATCCTGGGAGCGGTTTCGGGTTCATAACCCTCATCAGCCAGGCTATCTTGAATCCAGTGGCAAAGTGAGCAAGGAACCCAGTCTGGGCATACCCTGCCAACTTAGGGCGAACAAAACAATACCAAAGGGGATGATGGACGGATCGCTTGAGCAAATCAAACACTAACCTCCAGTCGACTGATCTGGGTTTAATCCATCATCATTCTTTAGCTCACTCCACTATCCCAGTTCAGACATTGCCATATGCAAATCAGTCTGACCCTGTGCCTCATAGGAACAGTCCAGCCGGATCTGCCAAGGCATGTCTTCCCTGGACCAGAATCAAGCGTCCTGGGACCGGTTTCGGGTTCATAACCCTCATCAGCCAAGCTATCTTGAATTTCATTGCAAAGTGAGCAAGGGACCCATGTCTGGGCATACCCTGCCAACCTAGGGTGAACAAAACGATACCAAAGGGGATGATGGACGGAGCACTGGAGCAAATCAAGCACTCACCCCCAGGCAACTGATCTGGGTCTAATCCATCATCATTCTTTTGCACACTCCACCACCCCAGTTCAGACATGGCCATATGCAAATCAGTCTGACCCTGTGCCTCATGGGAACAGTCCAGCCCGAACTGCCAAGCCATGTCTTCCCTGGACCAGAAACAAGCATCCTGGGACCGGTTTCGGGTTCATAACTCTCATCAGCCAGGCTATCTTGAATCCAGTGGCAAAGTTAGCAAGGATCCCACGTCTGGGCATACCCTGCCAACTTAGGGGGAACAAAACAATACCAAAGGGGATGATAGACGGAGCGCTTGAGCAAATCAAACACTCACCCCTAGTCAACTGATCTGGGATTAATCCATCATCATTCTTTAGCGCACACCACAACCCCAATTCAGACATGGCCATATGCAAATCAGTCTGACCCTGTGCCTCATGGGAACACTCCAGCCCGATCTGCCAAGCCATGTCTTCCTTGGACCAGAAACAAGCATCCTGGGACCGGGTTCGGGTTCATAACCCTCATCAGCCAGGCTATCTTGAATCCAGTGGCAAAGTGAGCAAGGGACCCACGTCTGGGCATACCCTGCCAACTTAGGGGGAAAAAACCAATACCAAACAGGATGATAGATGGAGCGCTTGAGCAAATCAAACACTCACCCCCAGTCAACTGATCTGGGTTAAATCCATCATCATTCTTTAGCTCACTCCACTACCCCAGTTCAGACATGGCCATATGCAAATCAGTCTGACCCTGTGCCTCATGGGAACAGTCCAGCCTAAACTGCCAAGCCGCGTCTTCCCTTGACCAGAAACAAGCAACCTGGGACTGGTTTCGGGTTCATAACCTTCATCAGCCAGGCTTTTTTGAAACCAGTTGCAAAGCGAGCAAGGGACCCACGTCTGCGCATACCCTGCCAACTTAGGGCGAACAAAACGATACCAAAGGGGATGATGGACGGAGCGCTGAATCAAATCAAAAACTCACCCCCAGTCAACTGATCTGGGTTTATTCCATCATCATTCTTTAGCTCACTCCACCACTTCAGTTCAGACATGGCCATATGCAATTCAGTCTGACCCTGTGCCTCATGGGAACAGTCCAGCCCAAACTGCCAAGCCATTTCTTCCCTGGACCAGAAACAAGCATCCTGGGAGCGGTTTTGGGTTCATAACCCTCATCAGCCAGGCTATCTTGAATCCGCTGACAAAGTGAGCAAGGGACCCACGTCTGGGCATACCCTGCCAACTTAGGGCGAACAAAACGATACCAAAGGGGGATGATGGACGGAGCGCTTGAGCAAATCAATCACTCATCCCCAGTCAACTGATCTGGGTTTAATCCATCATCATTCTTTAACTCACTCCACCACCTCAGTTCAGACATGGCCATATGCAAATCTGTCTGACCCTGTGCCTCATGGGAACAGTCCAGCCCGAACTGTCAAGCTATTTCTTCCCTGGACCAGAAACAAGCATCCTGGGACTGGTTTCGGGTTCATAAGCCTCATCAGCCAGGCTTTTTTGAAACCAGTTGCAAAGCGAGCAAGGGACCCACGTCTGCGCATACCCTGCCAACTTAGGGCGAACAAAACGATACCAAAGGGGATGATGGACGGAGCGCTGAATCAAATCAAAAACTCACCCCCAGTCAACTGATCTGGGTTTATTCCATCATCATTCTTTAGCTCACTCCACCATTTAGGTTCAGACATGGCCATATGCAATTCAGTCTGACCCTGTGCCTCATAGGAACAGTCCAGCCGGATCTGCCAAGGCATGTCTTCCCTGGACCAGAATCAAGCGTCCTGGGACCGGTTTGGGTTCATAACCCTCATCAGCCAGGCTATCTTGAATCTCATGGCAAAGTGAGCAAGGGACCCATGTCTGGGCATACCCTGCCAACCTAGGGTGAACAAAACGATACCAAAGGGGATGATGGACGGAGCGCTGGAGCAAATCAAGCACTCACCCCCAGGCAACTGATCTGGGTCTAATCCATAATCATTCTTTAGCGCACTCCACCACCCCAGTTCAGACATGGCCATATGCAAATCAGTCTGACCCTGTGCCTCATGGGAACAGTCCAGCCCGAACTGCCAAGCCATGTCTTGCCTGGACCAGAAACAAGCATCCTGGGACCGGTTTCGGGTTCATAACTCTCATCAGCCAGGCTATCTTGAATCCAGTGGCAAAGTTAGCAAGTATCCCACGTCTGGGCATACCCTGCCAACTTAGGGGGAACAAAACGATACCAAAGGGGATGATGGACAGAGCGCTTGAGCAAATCAAACACTCACCCCTAGTCAACTGATCTGGGTTTAATCCATCATCATTCTTTAGCGCACACCACAACCCCAGTTCAGACATGGCCATATGCAAATCAGTCTGACCCTGTGCCTCATGGGAACACTCCAGCCCGAACTGCCAAGCCATGTCTTCCTTGGACCAGAAACAAGCATCTTGGGACCGGGTTCGGGTTCATAACCCTCATCAGCCAGGCTATCTTGAATCCAGTGGCAAAGTGAGCAAAGGGACCCACGTCTGGGCATACCCTGCCAACTTAGGGGGAAAAAAACAATACCAAACAGGATGATAGATGGAGCGCTTGAGCAATTCAAACACTCACCCCCAGTCAACTGATCTGGGTTTAATCCATCATCATTCTTTAGCTCACTCCACCACCCCAGTTTAGACATGGCCATATGCAAATCAGTCTGACCCTGTGCCTCATGGGAACAGTCCAGTCCAAACTGCCAAGCCGCGTCTTCCCTGGACCAGAAACAAGCATCCTGGGACCGGTTTCGGGTTCATAACCCTCATCAGCCAGGCTTTCTTGAAACCAGTGTCAAAGTGAGCAAGGGACCCACGTCTGCGCATACCCTGCCAACTTAGGGCGAACAAAACAATACCAAAAGGGATGATGGACGGAGCGCTGAATAAAATCAAACACTCACCCCCAGTCAACTGATCTGGGTTTAATCCATCATCATTCTTTAACTCACTCCACCACCTCAGTTCAGACATGGCCATATGCAAATCAGTCTGACCCTGTGCCTCATGGGAACAGTCCAGCCCGAACTGTCAAGCTATTTCTTCCCTGGACCAGAAACAAGCATCCTGGGAGCAGTTTCGGGTTCATAACCCTCATCAGCCAGGGTATCTTGAATCCAGTGGCAAAGTGAGCAAGGGACCAACTTCTGGGCATACCCTGCCAACTTAGGGCAAACAAAACGATACCAAAGGGGATGATGGACGGAGCGCTTGAGCAAATCAAACACTCATCCCCAATCAACTGATCTGGGTTTAATCCATCATCATTCTTTAGCGCACTCCACCACCCAGTTCAGACATGGCCATATGCAAATCAGTCTGACCCTGTGCCTCATGGGAACAGTCCAGCCCGAACTGCCAAGCCATGTCTTCCCTGGACCAGAAACAAGCATCCTGGGACTGGTTTCGGGTTCATAACTCTCATCAGCCAAGCTATCTTGAACCCAGTGGCAAAGTGAGCAAGGAACACACGTCTGCGCATACCCTGCCAACTTAGGGCAAACAAAACAATACCAAAGGGGATGATGGACGGATCGCTTGAGCAAATCAAACACTCACCCCCAGTCAACTGATCTGGGTTAAATCCATCATCATTCTTTAGCTCACTCCACTACCCCAGTTCAGACATGGCCATATGCAAATCAGTCTGACCCTGTGCCTCATGGGAACAGTCCAGCCTAAACTGCCAAGCCGCGTCTTCCCTTGACCAGAAACAAGCATCCTGGGACCGGTTTCGGGTTCATAACCCTCATCAGCCAGGCTTTTTTTAACCAGTTGCAAAGCGAACAAGGGACCCACGTCTGCGCATACCCTGCCAACTTAGGGCGTACAAAACGATACCAAAGGGGATGATGGACGGAGCGCTGCATCAAATCAAAAACTCACCCCCAGTCAACTGATCTGGGTTTAATCCATCATCATTCTTTAACTCACTCCACCACCTCAGTGCAGACATGGCCATATGCAAATCAGTCTGACCATGTGCCTCATGGGAACAGTCCAGCCCGAACTGTCAAGCTATTTCTTCCCTGGACCAGAAACAAGCATCCTGGGAGCAGTTTCGGGTTCATAACCCTCATCAGCCAGGGTATCTTGAATCCAGTGGCAAAGTGAGCAAGGGACCCACTTCTGGGCATACCTTGCCAACTTAGGGCGAACAAAACGATACCAAAGGGGATGATGGACGGAGCGCTTGAGCAAATCAAACACTCATCCCCAATCAACTGATCTGGGTTTAATCCATCATCATTCTTTAGCGCACTCCACCACCCCAGTTCATACATGGCCATATGCAAATCAGTCTGACCCTGTGCCTCATGGGAACAGTCCAGCCCGAACTGCCAAGCCATGTCTTCCCTGGACCAGAAACAAGCATCCTGGGACTGGTTTCGGGTTCATAACTCTCATCAGCCAAGCTATCTTGAACCCAGTGGCAAAGTGAGCAAGGAACCCACGTCTGCGCATACCCTGCCAACTTAGGGCAAACAAAACAATTCCAGAGGGGATGATGGACGGATCGCTTGAGCAAATCAAACACTCACCCCCAGTCAACTGATCTGGGTTAAATCCATCATCATTCTTTAGCTCACTCCACTACCCCAGTTCAGACATGGCCATATGCAAATCAGTCTGACCCTGTGCCTCATGGGAACAGTCCAGCCTAAACTGCCAAGCCGCGTCTTCCCTTGACCAGAAACAAGCATCCTGGGACCGGTTTCGGGTTCATAACCCTCATCAGCCAGGCTTTTTTGAAACCAGTTGCAAAGCGAGCAAGGGACCCACGTCTGCGCATACCCTGCCAACTTAGGGCGAACAAAACGATACCAAAGGGGATGATGGACGGAGCGCTGAATCAAATCAAAAACTCACCCCCAGTCAACTGATCTGGGTTTATTCCATCATCATTCTTTAGCTCACTCCACCACTTCAGTTCAGACATGGCCATATGCAAATCAGTCTGACCCTGTGCCTCATGGGAACAGTCCAGCCCAAACTGCCAAGCCATTTCTTCCCTGGACCAGAAACAAGCATCCTGGGAGCGGTTTTGGGTTCATAACCCTCATCAGCCAGGCTATCTTGAATCCACTGACAAAGTGAGCAAGGGACCCACGTCTGGGCATACCCTGCCAATTTAGGGCGAACAAAACGATACCAAAGGGGGATGATGGACGGAGCGCTTGAGCAAATCAAACACTCATCCCCAGTCAACTGATCTGGGTTTAATCCATCATCATTCTTTAGCGCACTCCACCACCCAAGTTCAAAAATGGCCATATGCAAATCAGTCTGACCCTGTGCCTCATGGGAACAGTCCAGCCTGAACTGCCAAACCATGTCTTCCCTGGACCAGAGACAATCATCCTGGGACCGGTTTCGGGTTCATAACTCTCATCAGCCAAGCTATCTGGAATCCAGTGGCAAAGAGAGCAAGGAACCCACGTCTGGGCATACCCTGCCAACTTAGGGCGAACAAAACAATACCAAAGGGGATGATGGACGGATCGCTTGAGCAAATCAAACACTCACCTCCAGTCAACTGATCTGGGTTTAATCCATCATCATTCTTTAGCTCACTCCACTACCCCAGTTCAGACATGGCCATATGCAAATCAGTCTGACCCTGTGCCTCATAGGAACAGTCCAGCCGGATCTGCCAAGGCATGTCTTCCCTGGACCAGAATCAAGCGTCCTGGGACCGGTTTCGGGTTCATAACCCTCATCAGCCAGGCTATCTTGAATCTCGTGGCAAAGTGAGCAAGGGACCCATGTCTGGGCATACCCTGCCAACCTAGGGCGAACAAAACGATACCAAAGGGGATGATGGACGGAGCGCTGGAGCAAATCAAACACTCACCCCCAGTCAACTGATCTGGGTCTAATCCACCATCATTCTTTAGCGCACTCCACCACCCCAGTTCAGACATGGCCATGTGCAAATCAGTCTGACCCTGTGCCTCATGGGAACAGTCCAGCCCCAAACTGCCAAGCCATGTCTTCCCTGGACCAGAAACAAGCATCTTGGGACCGGTTTCGGGTTCATAACTCTCATCAGCCAGGCTATCTTGAATCCAGTGGCAAAGTGAGCAAGGATCCCACGTCTGGGCATACCCTGCCAACTTAGGGGGAAAAAAAAAATACCAAACAGGATGATGGACGGATCGCTTGAGCAAATCAAACACTCACCCCCAGTCAACTGATCTGGGTTTAATCCATCATCATTCTTTAGCTCACTCCACCACCCCAGTTCAGACATGGCTATATGCAAATCAGTCTGACCATGTGCCTCATGGGAACAGTCCAGCCCGAACTGCCAAGCCATGTCATCCCTGGACCAGAAACAAGCATCCTGGGACCGGTTTCAGGTTCATAACCCTCATCAGCCAGGCTATCTTGAATCCAGTGGCAAAGTGAGCAAGGGACCCACGTCTGGGCATACCCTGCCAACTTAGGGCGAACAAAACGATACCAAAGGGGATGATGGACGGAGCGCTGAATCAAATCAAACACTCACCCCCAGTCAACTGATCTGGGTTTATTCCATCATCATTCTTTAGCTCACTCCACCACTTCAGTGCAGACATGGCCATATAGAAATCAGTCTGACCCTGTGCCTCATGGGAACAGTCCAGCCCGAACTGCCAAGACATGTCTTCCCTGGACCAGAAACAATCATCCTGGGACCTGTTTCGGGTTCATAACTCTCATCAGCCAAGCTATCTTGAATCCAGTGGCAAAGTGAGCAAGGAACCCACGTCTGGGCATACCCTGCCAACTTAGGGCGAACAAAACAATACCAAAGGGGATGATGGACGGATCGCTTGAGCAAATCAAACACTCACCCCCAGTCAACTGATCTGGGTTTAATCCATCATCATTCTTTAGTTCACTCCTCTACCCTAGTTCAGACATGGCCATATGCAAATCAGTCTGACCCTGTGCCTCATGGGAACAGTCCAGACCGAAATGCCAAGCCGCGTCTTCCCTGTACCAGAAACATGCATACTGGGACCGGTTTCAGGTTCATAACCCTCATCAGCCAGGCTATGTTGAATCCAGTTGCATAGTGAGCAAGGGACCCACGTCTGGGCATACCCTGCCAACTTAGGGGGAACAACACGATACCAAAGGGGATGATGGACGGAGCGCTTGAGCAAATCAAACACTCACCCCCAGTCAACTGATCTGGGTTTAATCCATCATCATTCTTTAGCTCACTCCACCACCTCAGTTCAGACATGGCCATATGCAAATCAGTCTGACCCTGTGCCTCATGGGAACAGTCCAGCCCGATTTGCTAAGCCATGTATTCCCTGGACCAGAAACAAATATCCGGTGACCTGTTTCGGGTTCATAACTCTCATCAGCCAAGCTATCTTGAATCCAGTGGCAAAGTGAGCAAGGAACCCACGTCTGGGCATACCCTGCCAACTTAGGGCGAACAAAACAATACCAAAGGGGATGATAGACGGATCGCTTGAGCAAATCAAACACTCACCCCCAGTCAACTGATCTGGGTTTAATCCATCATCATTCTTTAGCTCACTCCACTACCCTAGTTCAGATATGGCCATATGCAAATCAGTCTGAACCTGTGCCTCATGGGAACAGTCCAGACCAAAATGCCAAGCCGCGTCTTCCCTGTACCAGAAACACGCATCCTGGGACCGGTTTCAGGTTCATAACCCTCATCAGCCAGGCAATCTTGAATCCAGTTGCATAGTGAGCAAGGGACCCACGTCTGGGCATACCCTGCCAACTTAGGGGGAACAACACGATACCAAAGGGGATGATGGACGGAGCGCTTGAGCAAATCAAACACTCACCCCCAGTCAACTGATCTGGGTTTAATCCATCATCATTCTGTAGCTCACTCCACCACCTCAGTTCAGACATGGCCATATGCAAATCAGTCTGACCCTGTGCCTCATGGGAACAGTCCAGCCCGATTTGCCAAGCCGTGTCTTCCCTGGACCAGAAACAAGCATCCTGGGAGCGGATTCGGGTTCATAACCCTCATCAGCCATGCTAGCTTGAATCCAGTGGCAAAGTGAGCAAGGGACCCACGTCTGGGCATACCCTGGCAACTTAGGGCGAACAAAACGATACCAAAGGGGATGATGGACGGAGCGCTTGAGCAAATCAAACACTCACTCCCAGTCAACTGATCTGGGTTTAATCCATCCTCATTCTTTAGCTCACTCCACCACCACAGTTCAGACATGGCCATGAGCAAATCAGTCTGACCCTGTGCCTCATGGGAACAGGCCGCGTTACAACAAACAAATGATGGACGGAATGCTGACAATGCAGACATTCTCCCCCAGTCAAGAGATCTGGGTTAAATCCATCGTTCTTTTCCCCACTACGCCACCCCAGTTCAGACATGGCCATATGCAAATCAGTCTTGACCCTGTGCCTCATGGGAACAGTCCAGCCCGAACTGCCAAGCCATGTTTTCCCTGGACCGGAATCAAGCATCCTAGGACCGGTTTCTGGCTATCAGCTGTCATCAGCCAGGATAGCTTGACTCCAGTGGCGTAGTGAGCGCGGGACCCACGTCTGGGCATACCCATCCCACTTGGGGCGAAAAGCGTTACAACAAACAAATGATGGACGGAATGCTGACAATGCAGACATTCTCCCCCAGTCAAGAGATCTGGGTTAAATCCATCGTTCTTTTGCCCACTAAGCCACCCCAGTTCAGACATGGCCATATGCAAATCAGTCTTGACCCTGTGCCTCATGTGAACAGTCCAGCCCGAACTGCCAAGTCATGTCTTTACTGGACCCTAATCAAGCAGCCTAGGACTGGTTTCTGGCTATCAGCTGTCATCAGCCAGGATAGCTTGACTCCAGTGGCGTAGTGAGCACGGGACCTACGTCTGGGCATACCCATCCCACTTGGGGCGAAAAGCGTTACAACAAACAAATGATGGACGGAATGCTGACAATGCAGACATTCTTCCCCAGTCAAGAGATCTGGGTTAAATCCATCGTTGTTTTCCCCATACGCCACCCCAGTTCAGACATGGCTATATGCAAATCAGTCTTGAGCCTGTGCCTCATAGGAACAGTCCAGCCCGAACTGCCAAGCCATGTCTTCCCTGGACCGGAATCAAGCATTCTAGGATCGGTTTCTGGCTATCAGCCATCATCAGCCAGGATAGCTTGACTCCAGTGGCGTAGTGAGCACGGGACCCACGTCTGGGCATACCCATCCCACTTGGGGCGAAAAGCATTAAAACAAACAAATGATGGACGGAATGTTGACAATGCAAATATTCTCCCCCAGTCAAGAGATCTGGGTTAAATCCATCGTTCTTTTGCCCACTACGCCACCCCAGTTCAGACATGGCCATATGCAAATCAGTCTTGACCCTGTGCCTCATGGGAACAGTCCAGCCCGAACTGCCAAGCCATATCTTCCCTGGACCGGAATCAAGCATCCTACGACCGGTTTCTGGCTATCAGCCGTCATCAGCCAGGATAGCTTGACTCCAGTGGCGTAGTGAGCACGGGACCCACGTCTGGGCATACCCATCCCACTTAGGGCGAAAAGCGTTACAACAAACAAATGATGGACGGAATGCTGACAATGCAGACATTCTCCTCCAGTCAAGAGATCTGGGTTAAATCCATCGTTCTTCTGCCCACTTCGCCACCCCAGTTCAGACATGGCCATATGCAAATCAGTCTTGACCCTGTGCCTCATTGGAACAGTTCAGCCCGAACTGCCAAGCCATGTCTTCCCTGGACCGGAATCAAGCATCCTAGGACCGGTTTCTGGCTATCAGCCGTCATAAGCCAGGATAGCTTGACTCCAGTGGCGTAGTGAGCACGGGACCCACGTCTGGGCATACCCATCCCACTTAGGGCGAAAAGCGTTACAACAAACAAATGATGGACGGAATGCTGACAATGCAGACATTCTCTCCCAGTCAAGAGATCTGGGTTAAATCCATCGTTCTTTTGCCCACTACGCCCCCGTAGTTCAGACATGGCCATATGCAAATCAGTCTTGACCCTGTGCCTCATGGGAACAGTCCAGCCCGAACTGCCAAGCCATGTCTTCCCTGGACCGGAATCAAGCATCCTAGGACCGGTTTCTGGCTATCAGCCATCATCAGCCAGGATAGCTTGACTCCAGTGGCGTAGTGAGCACGGGACCCACGTCTGGGCATACCCATCCCACTTAGGGCAAAAAGCGTTACAACAAACAAATGATGGACGGAATGCTGACAATGCAGACATTCTCCCCCAGTCAAGAAATCTGGGTTAAATCCATTGTTCTTTTGCCCACTACGCCACCCCAGTTCAGACATGGCCATATGCAAATCAATCTTGACCCTGTGCCTCATGGGAACAGTCCAGCCCAAACTACCAAGCCATGTCTTCCCTGGACCAGAATCAAGCATCCTAGGACCGGTTTCTGGCTATCAGCCGTCATCAGCCAGGATAGCTTGACTCCAGTGGCGTAGTGAGCACGGGACCCACGTCTGGGCATACCCATCCCACTTAGGGCGAAAAGCGTTACAACAAACAAATGATGGACGGAATGCTGACAATGCAGACATTCTCCCCCAGTCAAGAGATCTGGGTTAAATCCATCGTTCTTTTGCCCACTACGCCACCCCAGTTCAGACATGGGAACAGTCCAGCACGAACTGCCAAGCCATGTCTTCCCTGGACCAGAAACAAGCATCCTGGGACCGGTTTCGGGTTCATAACCCTCATAGCCATTCTATCTTGAATCCAGTGGCAAAGTGAGCAAGGGACCCAAGTCTGGGCATACCCTGCTAACTTAGAGTGAACAAAACGATACCAAAGGGGATGATGGACGGAGCGCTTGAGCAAACCAAACACTCACCCCCAGTCAACTGATCTGGGTTTAATTCATCATCATTCTTTTGCTCACTCCACCACCCCAGTTCAGACATGGCCATATGCAAATCAGTCTGACCCTCTGCCTCATGGGAACAGTCCAGCCCACACTGCCAAGCCATGTCTTCCCTGGACCAGAAACAAGCATCCTGGGACCGGTTTCGTGTTCATAACCCTAATCAGCCAGGCTATCTTGAATCCAGTGGCAAAGTGAGTAAGGGACCCATGTCTGGGCATACCTTGCCAACTTAGGGTTAACAAAACGATACCAAACGGGATGATGGACGGAGCGCTTGAGCAAATCAAACACTCATCCCCAGTCAACTGATCTGGGTTTCATCCATCATCATTCTTTATCGCACTCCACCACCCCAGTTCAGACATGGTCATGTGCAAATCAGTCTGACCCTGTGCCTCATGGGAACACTCCAGCCCGAACTGCCAAGCCATGTCTTAATTGGACCAGAAACAAGCATCCTGGGACCGGGTTCGGGTTCATAACCCTCATCAGCCAGGCTATCTTGAATCCAGTGGCAAAGTGAGCAAAGGGACCCATGTCTGGGCATACCCTGCCAACTTAGGGGGAAAAAAACAATACCAAACAGGATGATAGATGGAGCGCTTGAGCAATTCAAACACTCACCCCCAGTCAACTGATCTGGGTTTAATCCATCATCATTCTTTAGCTCACTCCACCACCCCAGTTTAGACATGGCCATATGCAAATCAGTCTGACCCTGTGCCTCATGGGAACAGTCCAGTCCAAACTGCCAAGCCGCGTCTTCCCTGGACCAGAAACAAGCATCCTGGGACCGGTTTCGGGTTCATAACCCTCATCAGCCAGGCTTTCTTGAAACCAGTGTCAAAGTGAGCAAGGGACCCACGTCTGCGCATACCCTGCCAACTTAGGGCGAACAAAACAATACCAAAAGGGATGATGGACGGAGCGCTGAATAAAATCAAACACTCACCCCCAGTCAACTGATCTGGGTTTAATCCATCATCATTCTTTAACTCACTCCACCACCTCAGTTCAGACATGGCCATATGCAAATCAGTCTGACCCTGTGCCTCATGGGAACAGTCCAGCCCGAACTGTCAAGCTATTTCTTCCCTGGACCAGAAACAAGCATCCTGGGAGCAGTTTCGGGTTCATAACCCTCATCAGCCAGGGTATCTTGAATCCAGTGGCAAAGTGAGCAAGGGACCAACTTCTGGGCATACCCTGCCAACTTAGGGCAAACAAAACGATACCAAAGGGGATGATGGACGGAGCGCTTGAGCAAATCAAACACTCATCCCCAATCAACTGATCTGGGTTTAATCCATCATCATTCTTTAGCGCACTCCACCACCCAGTTCAGACATGGCCATATGCAAATCAGTCTGACCCTGTGCCTCATGGGAACAGTCCAGCCCAAACTGCCAAGCCATGTCTTCCCTGGACCAGAAACAAGCATCCTGGGACTGGTTTCGGGTTCATAACTCTCATCAGCCAAGCTATCTTGAACCCAGTGGCAAAGTGAGCAAGGAACACACGTCTGCGCATACCCTGCCAACTTAGGGCAAACAAAACAATACCAAAGGGGATGATGGACGGATCGCTTGAGCAAATCAAACACTCACCCCCAGTCAACTGATCTGGGTTAAATCCATCATCATTCTTTAGCTCACTCCACTACCCCAGTTCAGACATGGCCATATGCAAATCAGTCTGACCCTGTGCCTCATGGGAACAGTCCAGCCTAAACTGCCAAGCCGCGTCTTCCCTTGACCAGAAACAAGCATCCTGGGACCGGTTTCGGGTTCATAACCCTCATCAGCCAGGCTTTTTTTAAACCAGTTGCAAAGCGAGCAAGGGACCCACGTATGCGCATACCCTGCCAACTTAGGGCGAACAAAACGATACCAAAGGGGATGATGGACGGAGCGCTGAATCAAATCAAAAACTCACCCCCAGTCAACTGATCTGGGTTTAATCCATCATCATTCTTTAACTCACTCCACCACCTCAGTTCAGACATGGCCATATGGAAATCAGTCTGACCCTGTGCCTCATGGGAACAGTCCAGCCCGAACTGTCAAGCTATTTCTTCCCTGGACCAGAAACAAGCATCCTGGGAGCAGTTTCGGGTTCATAACCCTCATCAGCCAGGGTATCTTGAATCCAGTGGCAAAGTGAGCAAGGGACCCACTTCTGGGCATACCCTGCCAACTTATGGCGAACAAAACGATACCAAAGGGGATGATGGACGGAGCGCTTGAGCAAATCAAACACTCATCCCCAATCAACTGATCTGGGTTTAATCCATCATCATTCTTTAGCGCACTCCACCACCCCAGTTCATACATGGCCATATGCAAATCAGTCTGACCCTGTGCCTCATGGGAACAGTCCAGCCCGAACTGCCAAGCCATGTCTTCCCTGGACCAGAAACAAGCATCCTGGGACTGGTTTCGGGTTCATAACTCTCATCAGCCAACCTATCTTGAACCCAGTGGCAAAGTGAGCAAGGAACCCACGTCTGCGCATACCCTGCCAACTTAGGGCAAACAAAACAATTCCAGAGGGGATGATGGACGGATCGCTTGAGCAAATCAAACACTCACCCCCAGTCAACTGATCTGGGTTAAATCCATCATCATTCTTTAGCTCACTCCACTACCCCAGTTCAGACATGGCCATATGCAAATCAGTCTGACCCTGTGCCTCATGGGAACAGTCCAGCCTAAACTGCCAAGCCGCGTCTTCCCTTGACCAGAAACAAGCATCCTGGGACCGGTTTCGGGTTCATAACCCTCATCAGCCAGGCTTTTTTGAAACCAGTTGCAAAGCGAGCAAGGGACCCACGTCTGGGCATACCCTGCCAACTTAGGGCGAACAAAACGATACCAAAGGGGATGATGGACGGAGCGCTGAATCAAATCAAAAACTCACCCCCAGTCAACTGATCTGGGTTTATTCCATCATCATTCTTTAGCTCACTCCACCACTTCAGTTCAGACATGGCCATATGCAAATCAGTCTGACCCTGTGCCTCATGGGAACAGTCCAGCCCAAACTGCCAAGCCATTTCTTCCCTGGACCAGAAACAAGCATCCTGGGAGCGGTTTTGGGTTCATAACCCTCATCAGCCAGGCTATCTTGAATCCACTGTCAAAGTGAGCAAGGGACCCACGTCTGGGCATACCCTGCCAATTTAGGGCGAACAAAACGATACCAAAGGGGGATGATGGACGGAGCGCTTGAGCAAATCAAACACTCATCCCCAGTCAACTGATCTGGGTTTAATCCATCATCATTCTTTAGCGCACTCCACCACCCAAGTTCAAAAATGGCCATATGCAAATCAGTCTGACCCTGTGCCTCATGGGAACAGTCCAGCCCGAACTGCCAAACCATGTCTTCCCTGGACCAGAGACAATCATCCTGGGACCGGTTTCGGGTTCATAACTCTCATCAGCCAAGCTATCTGGAATCCAGTGGCAAAGAGAGCAAGGAACCCACGTCTGGGCATACCCTGCCAACTTAGGGCGAACAAAACAATACCAAAGGGGATGATGGACGGATCGCTTGAGCAAATCAAACACTCACCTCCAGTCAACTGATCTGGGTTTAATCCATCATCATTCTTTAGCTCACTCCACTACCCCAGTTCAGACATGGCCATATGCAAATCAGTCTGACCCTGTGCCTCATAGGAACAGTCCAGCCGGATCTGCCAAGGCATGTCTTCCCTGGACCAGAATCAAGCGTCCTGGGACCGGTTTCGGGTTCATAACCCTCATCAGCCAGGCTATCTTGAATCTCGTGGCAAAGTGAGCAAGGGACCCATGTCTGGGCATACCCTGCCAACCTAGGGCGAACAAAACGATACCAAAGGGGATGATGGACGGAGCGCTGGAGCAAATCAAACACTCACCCCCAGTCAACTGATCTGGGTCTAATCCACCATCATTCTTTAGCGCACTCCACCACCCCAGTTCAGACATGGCCATGTGCAAATCAGTCTGACCCTGTGCCTCATGGGAACAGTCCAGCCCCAAACTGCCAAGCCATGTCTTCCCTGGACCAGAAACAAGCATCTTGGGACCGGTTTCGGGTTCATAACTCTCATCAGCCAGGCTATCTTGAATCCAGTGGCAAAGTGAGCAAGGATCCCACGTCTGGGCATACCCTGCCAACTTAGGGGGAAAAAAATAATACCAAACAGGATGATGGACGGATCGCTTGAGCAAATCAAACACTCACCCCCAGTCAACTGATCTGGGTTTAATCCATCATCATTCTTTAGCGCACTCCACCACCCCAGTTTAGACATGGCTATATGCAAATCAGTCTGCCCTGTGCCTCATGGGAACAGTCCAGTCCAAACTGCCAAGCCGCGTCTTCCCTGGACCAGAAACAAGCATCCTGGGACCGGTTTCGGGTTCATAACCCTCATCAGCCAGGCTTTCTTGAAACCAGTGGCAAAGTGAGCAAGGGACCCACGTCTGCGCATACCCTGCCAACTTAGGGCGAACAAAACGATACCAAAAGGGATGATGGACGGAGCGCTGAATAAAACCAAACACTAACCCCCAGTCAACTGATCTGGGTTTAATCCATCATCATTCTTTAGCTCACTCCACCACCTCAGTTCAGACATGGCCATATGCAAATCAGTCTGACCCTGTGCCTCATGGCAACAGTCCATCCCGAACTGTCAAGCTATTTCTTCCCTGGACCAGAAACAAGCATCCTGGGAGTAGTTTCGGGCTCATAACCCTCATCAGCCAGGCTATCTTGAATCCAGTGGCAAAGTGAGCAAGGGACCCACTTCTGGGCATACCCTGCCAACTTAGGGCGAACAAAACGATACCAAAGGGGATGATGGACGGAGAGCTTGAGCAAATCAAACACTCATCCCCAGTCAACTGATCTCGGTTTAATCCATCATCATTCTTTAGCGCACTCCACCACCCCAGTTCAGACATGGCCATATGCAAATCAGTCTGACCCTGTGCCTCATGGGAACAGTCCAGCCCGAACTGCCAAGCCATGTCTTCCCTGGACCAGAAACAAGCATCCTGGGACCGGTTTCGGGTCCATAACTCTCATCAGCCAAGCTATCTTGAACCCAGTGGCAAAGTGAGCAAGGAACCCACGTCTGCGCATACCCTGCCAACTTAGGGCAAACAAAACAATACCAAAGGGGATGATGGACGGATCGCTTGAGCAAATCAAACACTCACCCCCAGTCAACTGATCTGGGTTAAATCCATCATCATTCTTTAGCTCACTCCACTACCCCAGTTCAGACATGGCCATATGCAAATCAGTCTGACCCTGTGCCTCATGGGAACAGTCCAGCCTAAACTGCCAAGCCGCGTCTTCCCTTGACCAGAAACAAGCATCCAGGGACCGGTTTCGGGTTCATAACCCTCATCAGCCAGGCTTTCTTGAAACCAGTGGCAAAGTGAGCAAGGGACCCACGTCTGCGCATACCCTGCCAACTTAGGGCGAACAAAACGATACCAAAGGGGATGATGGACGGAGCACTGAATCAAATCAAACACTCACCCCCAGTCAACTGATCTGGGTTTATTCCATCATCATTCTTTAGCTCACTCCACCACTTCAGTGCAGACATGGCCATATACAAATCAGTCTGACCCTGTGCCTCATGGGAACAGTCCAGCCCGAACTGCCAAGCCATGTCTTCCCTGGACCAGAAACAATCATCCTGGGACCTGTTTCGGGTTCATAACTCTCATCAGCCAAGCTATCTTGAATCCAGTGGCAAAGTGAGCAAGGAACCCACGTCTGGGCATACCCTGCCAACTTAGGGCGAACAAAACAATACCAAAGGGGATGATGGACGGATCGCTTGAGCAAATCAAACACTCACCCCCAGTCAACTGATCTGGGTTTAATCCATCATCATTCTTTAGTTCACTCCTCTACCCTAGTTCAGACATGGCCATATGCAAATCAGTCTGACCCTGTGCCTCATGGGAACAGTCCAGACCGAAATGCCAAGCCGCGTCTTCCCTGTACCAGAAACATGCATACTGGGACCGGTTTTAGGTTCATAACCCTCATCAGCCAGGCTATGTTGAATCCAGTTGCATAGTGAGCAAGGGACCCACGTCTGGGCATACCCTGCCAACTTAGGGGGAACAACACGATACCAAAGGGGATGATGGACGGAGCGCTTGAGCAAATCAAACACTCACCCCCAGTCAACTGATCTGGGTCTAATCCACCATCATTCTTTAGCGCACTCCACCACCCCAGTTCAGACATGGCCATGTGCAAATCAGTCTGACCCTGTGCCTCATGGGAACAGTCCAGCCCCAAACTGCCAAGCCATGTCTTCCCTGGACCAGAAACAAGCATCTTGGGACCGGTTTCGGGTTCATAACTCTCATCAGCCAGGCTATCTTGAATCCAGTGGCAAAGTGAGCAAGGATCCCACGTCTGGGCATACCCTGCCAACTTAGGGGGAAAAAAATAATACCAAACAGGATGATGGACGGATCGCTTGAGCAAATCAAACACTCACCCCCAGTCAACTGATCTGGGTTTAATCCATCATCATTCTTTAGCGCACTCCACCACCCCAGTTTAGACATGGCTATATGCAAATCAGTCTGCCCTGTGCCTCATGGGAACAGTCCAGTCCAAACTGCCAAGCCGCGTCTTCCCTGGACCAGAAACAAGCATCCTGGGACCGGTTTCGGGTTCATAACCCTCATCAGCCAGGCTTTCTTGAAACCAGTGGCAAAGTGAGCAAGGGACCCACGTCTGCGCATACCCTGCCAACTTAGGGCGAACAAAACGATACCAAAAGGGATGATGGACGGAGCGCTGAATAAAACCAAACACTAACCCCCAGTCAACTGATCTGGGTTTAATCCATCATCATTCTTTAGCTCACTCCACCACCTCAGTTCAGACATGGCCATATGCAAATCAGTCTGACCCTGTGCCTCATGGCAACAGTCCATCCCGAACTGTCAAGCTATTTCTTCCCTGGACCAGAAACAAGCATCCTGGGAGTAGTTTCGGGCTGATAACCCTCATCAGCCAGGCTATCTTGAATCCAGTGGCAAAGTGAGCAAGGGACCCACTTCTGGGCATACCCTGCCAACTTAGGGCGAACAAAACGATACCAAAGGGGATGATGGACGGAGAGCTTGAGCAAATCAAACACTCATCCCCAGTCAACTGATCTCGGTTTAATCCATCATCATTCTTTAGCGCACTCCACCACCCCAGTTCAGACATGGCCATATGCAAATCAGTCTGACCCTGTGCCTCATGGGAACAGTCCAGCCCGAACTGCCAAGCCATGTCTTCCCTGGACCAGAAACAAGCATCCTGGGACCGGTTTCGGGTCCATAACTCTCATCAGCCAAGCTATCTTGAACCCAGTGGCAAAGTGAGCAAGGAACCCACGTCTGCGCATACCCTGCCAACTTAGGGCAAACAAAACAATACCAAAGGGGATGATGGACGGATCGCTTGAGCAAATCAAACACTCACCCCCAGTCAACTGATCTGGGTTAAATCCATCATCATTCTTTAGCTCACTCCACTACCCCAGTTCAGACATGGCCATATGCAAATCAGTCTGACCCTGTGCCTCATGGGAACAGTCCAGCCTAAACTGCCAAGCCGCGTCTTCCCTTGACCAGAAACAAGCATCCAGGGACCGGTTTCGGGTTCATAACCCTCATCAGCCAGGCTTTCTTGAAACCAGTGGCAAAGTGAGCAAGGGACCCACGTCTGCGCATACCCTGCCAACTTAGGGCGAACAAAACGATACCAAAGGGGATGATGGACGGAGCACTGAATCAAATCAAACACTCACCCCCAGTCAACTGATCTGGGTTTATTCCATCATCATTCTTTAGCTCACTCCACCACTTCAGTGCAGACATGGCCATATACAAATCAGTCTGACCCTGTGCCTCATGGGAACAGTCCAGCCCGAACTGCCAAGCCATGTCTTCCCTGGACCAGAAACAATCATCCTGGGACCTGTTTCGGGTTCATAACTCTCATCAGCCAAGCTATCTTGAATCCAGTGGCAAAGTGAGCAAGGAACCCACGTCTGGGCATACCCTGCCAACTTAGGGCGAACAAAACAATACCAAAGGGGATGATGGACGGATCGCTTGAGCAAATCAAACACTCACCCCCAGTCAACTGATCTGGGTTTAATCCATCATCATTCTTTAGTTCACTCCTCTACCCTAGTTCAGACATGGCCATATGCAAATCAGTCTGACCCTGTGCCTCATGGGAACAGTCCAGACCGAAATGCCAAGCCGCGTTTTCCCTGTACCAGAAACATGCATACTGGGACCGGTTTTAGGTTCATAACCCTCATCAGCCAGGCTATGTTGAATCCAGTTGCATAGTGAGCAAGGGACCCACGTCTGGGCATACCCTGCCAACTTAGGGGGAACAACACGATACCAAAGGGGATGATGGACGGAGCGCTTGAGCAAATCAAACACTCACCCCCAGTCAACTGATCTGGGTTTAATCCATCATCATTCTTTAGCTCACTCCACCACCTCAGTTCAGACATGGCCATATGCAAATCAGTCTGACCCTGTGCCTCATGGGAACAGTCCAGCCCGATTTGCTAAGCCATGTCTTCCCTGGACCAGAAACAAATATCCGGGGACCTGTTTCGGGTTCATAACTCTCATCAGCCAAGCTATCTTGAATCCAGTGGCAAAGTGAGCAAGGAACCCACGTCTGGGCATACCCTGCCAACTTAGGGCGAACAAAACAATAACAAAGGGGATGATAGACGGATCGCTTGAGCAAATCAAACACTCACCCCCAGTCAACTGATCTGGGTTTAATCCATCATCATTCTTTAGCTCACTCCACTACCCTAGTTCAGATATGGCCATATGCAAATCAGTCTGAACCTGTGCCTCATGGGAACAGTCCAGACCGAAATGCCAAGCCGCGTCTTCCCTGTACCAGAAACATGCATCCTGGGACCGGTTTCAGGTTCATAACCCTCATCAGCCAGGCAATCTTGAATCCAGTTGCATAGTGAGCAAGGGACCCACGTCTGGGCATACCCTGCCAACTTAGGGGGAACAACACGATACCAAAGGGGATGATGGACGGAGCGCTTGAGCAAATCAAACACTCACCCCCAGTCAACTGATCTGGGTTTAATCCATCATCATTCTTTAGCTCACTCCACCACCTCAGTTCAGACATGGCCATATGCAAATCAGTCTGACCCTGTGCCTCATGGGAACAGTCCAGCCCGATTTGCCAAGCCATGTCTTCCCTGGACCAGAAACAAGCATCCTGGGAGCGGATTCGGGTTCATAACCCTCATCAGCCATGCTAGCTTGAATCCTGTGGCAAAGTGAGCAAGGGACCCACGTCTGGGCATACCCTGGCAACTTAGGGCGAACAAAACGATACCAAAGGGGATGATGGACGGAGCGCTTGAGCAAATCAAACACTCACTCCCAGTCAACTGATCTGGGTTTAATCCATCCTCATTCTTTAGCTCACTCCACCACCACAGTTCAGACATGGCCATGAGCAAATCAGTCTGACCCTGTGCCTCATGGGAACAGGCCGCGTTACAACAAACAAATGATGGACGGAATGCTGACAATGCAGACATTCTCCCCCAGTCAAGAGATCTGGGTTAAATCCATCGTTCTTTTCCCCAGTACGCCACCCCAGTTCAGACATGGCCATATGCAAATCAGTCTTGACCCTGTGCCTCATGGGAACAGTCCAGCCCGAACTGCCAGACCATGTTTTCCCTGGACCGGAATCAAGCATCCTAGGACCGGTTTCTGGCTATCAGCTGTCATCAGCCAGGATAGCTTGACTCCAGTGGCGTAGTGAGCACGGGACCCACGTCTGGGCATACCCATCCCACTTAGGGCGAAAAGCGTTACAACAAACAAATGATGGACGGAATGCTGACAATGCAGACATTCTCCCCCAGTCAAGAGATCTGGGTTAAATCCATCGTTCTTTTGCCCACTACGCCACCCCAGTTCAGACATGGCCATATGCAAATCAGTCTTGACCCTGTGCCTCATGGGAACAGTCCAGCCCGAACTGCCAAGCCATGTCTTCACTGGACCGGAATCAAGCATCCTAGGACCGGTTTCTGGCTATCAGCCGTCATCAGCCAGGATAGCTTGACTCCAGTGGCGTAGTGAGCACGGGACCCACGTCTGGGCATACCCATCCCACTTGGGGCGAAAAGCGTTACACCAAACAAATGATGGACGGAATGCTGACAATGCAGACATTCTCCCCCAGTCAAGAGATCTGGGTTAAATCCATCGTTCTTTTGCCCACTAAGCCACCCCAGTTGAGACATGGCCATATGCAAATCAGTCTTGACCCTGTGCCTCATGGGAACAGTCCAGCCCGAACTGCCAAGTCATGTCTTCCCTGGACCCGAATCAAGCAGCCTAGGACTGGTTTCTGGCTATCAGCTGTCATCAGCCAGGATAGCTTGACTCCAGTGGCGTAGTGAGCACGGGACCCACGTCTGGGCATACCCATCCCACATAGGGCAAAAAGCGTTACAACAAACAAATGATGGACGGAATGCTGACAATGCAGACATTCTTCCCCAGTCAAGAGATCTGGGTTAAATCCATCGTTGTTTTCCCCACTACGCCACCCCAGTTCAGACATGGCTATATGCAAATCAGTCTTGAGCCTGTGCCTCATGGGAACAGTCCAGCCCGAACTGCCAAGCCATGTCTTCCCTGGACCGGAATCAAGCATTCTAGGATCGGTTTCTGGCTATCAGCCATCATCAGCCAGGATAGCTTGACTCCAGTGGCGTAGTGAGCACGGGACCCACGTCTGGGCATACCCATCCCACTTGGGGCGAAAAGCATTACAACAAACAAATGATGGACGGAATGTTGACAATGCAGACATTCTCCCCCAGTCAAGAGATCTGGGTTAAATCCATCGTTCTTTTGCCCACTACGCCACCCCAGTTCAGACATGGCCATATGCAAATCAGTCTTGACCCTGTGCCTCATGGGAACAGTCCAGCCCGAACTGCCAAGCCATGTCTTCCCTGGACCGGAATCAAGCATCCTAGGACCGGTTTCTGGCTATCAGCCGTCATCAGCCAGGATAGCTTGACTCCAGTGGCGTAGTGAGCACGGGACCCACGTCTGGGCATACCCATCCCACTTAGGGCGAAAAGCGTTACAACAAACAAATGATGGACGGAATGCTGACAATGCAGACATTCTCCCCCAGTCAAGAGATCTGGGTTAAATCCATCGTTCTTCTGCCCACTTCGCCACCCCAGTTCAGACATGGCCATATGCAAATCAGTCTTGACCCTGTGCCTCATTGGAACAGTTCAGCCCGATCTGCCAAGCCATGTCTTCCCTGGACCGGAATCAAGCATCCTAGGACCGGTTTCTGGCTATCAGCCGTCATAAGCCAGGATAGCTTGACTCCAGTGGCGTAGTGAGCACGGGACCCACGTCTGGGCATACCCATCCCACTTAGGGCGAAAAGCGTTACAACAAACAAATGATGGACGGAATGCTGACAATGCAGACATTCTCTCCCAGTCAAGAGATCTGGGTTAAATCCATCGTTCTTTTGCCCACTACGCCACCCCAGTTCAGACATGGCCATATGCAAATCAGTCTTGACCCTGTGCCTCATGGGAACAGTCCAGCCCGAACTGCCAAGCCATGTCTTCCCTGGACCGGAATCAAGCATCCTAGGACCGGTTTCTGGCTATCAGCCATCATCAGCCAGGATAGCTTGACTCCAGTGGCGTAGTGAGCACGGGACCCACGTCTGGGCATACCCATCCCACTTAGGGCGAAAAGCGTTACAACAAACAAATGATGGACGGAATGCTGACAATGCAGACATTCTCCCCCAGTCAAGAAATCTGGGTTAAATCCATTGTTCTTTTGCCCACTACGCCACCCCAGTTCAGACATGGCCATATGCAAATCAGTCTTGACCCTGTGCCTCATGGGAACAGTCCAGCCCGAACTGCCAAGCCATGTCTTCACTGGACCGGAATCAAGCATCCTAGGACCGGTTTCTGGCTATCAGCCGTCATCAGCCAGGATAGCTTGACTCCAGTGGCGTAGTGAGCACGGGACCCATGTCTGGGCATACCCATCCCACTTAGGGCGAAAAGCGTTACAACAAACAAATGATGGACGGAATGCTGACAATGCAGACATTCTCCCCCAGTCAAGAGATCTGGGTTAAATCCATCGTTCTTCTGCCCACTTCGCCACCCCAGTTCAGACATGGCCATATGCAAATCAGTCTTGACCCTGTGCCTCATTGGAACAGTTCAGCCCGATCTGCCAAGCCATGTCTTCCCTGGACCGGAATCAAGCATCCTAGGACCGGTTTCTGGCTATCAGCCATCATCAGCCAGGATAGCTTGACTCCAGTGGCGTAGTGAGCACGGGACCCACGTCTGGGCATACCCATCCCACTTAGGGCAAAAAACGTTACAACAAACAAATGATGGACGGAATGCTGACAATGCAGACATTCTCCCCCAGTCAAGAGATCTGGGTTAAATCCATCGTTCTTTTGCCCACTACGCCACCCCAGTTCAGACATGGGAACAGTCCAGCACGAACTGCCAAGCCATGTCTTCCCTGGACCAGAAACAAGCATCCTGGGACCGGTTTCGGGTTCATAACCCTCATAGCCATTCTATCTTGAATCCAGTGGCAAAGTGAGCAAGGGACCCATGTCTGGGCATACCCTGCTAACTTAGAGTGAACAAAACGATACCAAAGGGGATGATGGACGGAGCGCTTGAGCAAACCAAACACTCACCCCCAGTCAACTGATCTGGGTTTAATTCATCATCATTCTTTTGCTCACTCCACCACCCCAGTTCAGACATGGCCATATGCAAATCAGTCTGACCCTCTGCCTCATGGGAACAGTCCAGCCCACACTGCCAAGCCATGTCTTCCCTGGACCAGAAACAAGCATCCTGGGACCGGTTTCGTGTTCATAACCCTAATCAGCCAGGCTATCTTGAATCCAGTGGCAAAGTGAGTAAGGGACCCACGTCTGGGCATACCTTGCCAACTTAGGGTTAACAAAACGATACCAAACGGGATGATGGACGGAGCGCTTGAGCAAATCAAACACTCATCCCCAGTCAACTGATCTGTGTTTCATCCATCATCATTCTTTATCGCACTCCACCACCCCAGTTCAGACATGGTCATATGCAAATCAGTCTGACCCTGTGCCTCATGGGAACAGTCCAGCCCGAACTCCCAAGCCATGTCTTCCCTGGACCAGAAACAAGCATCCTGGGACCGGTTTCAGGTTCATAACTCTCATCAGTCAGGCTATCTTGAATCCAGTGGCAAAGTGAGCAAGGAACCCACGTCTGGGCAAACCCTACCAACTGAGGACGAACAAAACGATACCAAAGGGGATGATGGACGGAGCGCTTGAGCAAACCAAACACTCAGCCCCAGTCAACTGGTCTGGGTTTAATTCATCATCATTCTTTTGCTCACTCTACCACCCCAGTTCAGACATGGCCATATGCAAATCAGTCAGACCCTCTGCCTCATGGGAACAGTCCAGCCCACACTGCCAAGCCATGTCTTCCCTGGACCAGAAACAAGCATCCTGGGACCTGTTTCATGTTCATAACCCTCATCAGCCAGTCTATCTTGACTCCAGTGGCAAAGTGAGCAAGGGACCCACGTCTGGGCATAACCTGCCAATTTACGGCGAACAAAAACAATACCAAAGGGGATGATGGACGGAGCGCTTGAGCAAATTAAACACTCAACCCCAGTCAACTGATCTGGGTTTAATCCAGCATCATTCTTCAGCCCACTCCACCACCCCAGTTCAGACATGGCCATATGCAAATCAGTCTGACCCTGTGCCTCATGGGAACAGTCCAGCCCGAACTGCCAAGCCATTTCTTCCCTGGACCAGAAACAAGCATCCTGGGAGCTGTTTCGGGTTCATAACCCTCATCAGCCAGGCTATCTTGAATCCAGTGGCAAAGTGAGCAAGGGACCCACGTCTGGGCATACCCTGCCAACTTAGGGTGAACAAAACGATGCCAAAGGGGAGGATGGACAGAGCGCTGGAGCAAATCAAACACTCACCCCCAGTCAACTGATCTGGGTTTAATCCATCATCATTCTTCAGCCCACTCCACCACCCCAGTTCAGACATGGCCATATGCAAATCAGTCTGACCCTGTGCCTCATGGGAACAGTCCAGCCCGAACTTCCAAGCCATGTCTTCCCTAGACCAGAATCAAGCACCCTGGGACCGGTTTCGGGTTCATAACCCTCATCACCCAGGCTACCTTGAATACAGTGGCAAAGTGAGCAAGGAACCCACGTCTGGGCATACCCTGGCAACTTAGGTCGAACAAAACGATACCAAAGGGGATGATGGACGGAGCGCTTGAGCAAACCAAACACTCACCCCCAGTCAACTGGTCTGGGTTTAATCCATCATCATTCTTCAGCTCACTCCACCACCCCAGTTCAGACATGGCCATATGCAAATCAGTCTGACCCTGTGCCTCATGGGAACAGTCCAGCCCGATTTGCTAAGCCATGTCTTCCCTGGACCAGAAACAAATATCCGGGGACCTGTTTCGGGTTCATAACTCTCATCAGCCAAGGTATCTTGAATCCAGTGGCAAAGTGAGCAAGGAACCCACGTCTGGGCATACCCTGCCAACTTAGGGCGAACAAAACAATAACAAAGGGGATGATAGACGGATCGCTTGAGCAAATCAAACACTCACCCCCAGTCAACTGATCTGGGTTTAATCCATCATCATTCTTTAGCTCACTCCACTACCCTAGTTCAGATATGGCCATATGCAAATCAGTCTGAACCTGTGCCTCATGGGAACAGTCCAGACCGAAATGCCAAGCCGCGTCTTCCCTGTACCAGAAACATGCATCCTGGGACCGGTTTCAGGTTCATAACCCTCATCAGCCAGGCAATCTTGAATCCAGTTGCATAGTGAGCAAGGGACCCACGTCTGGGCATACCCTGCCAACTTAGGGGGAACAACACGATACCAAAGGGGATGATGGACGGAGCGCTTGAGCAAATCAAACACTCACCCCCAGTCAACTGATCTGGGTTTAATCCATCATCATTCTTTAGCTCACTCCACCACCTCAGTTCAGACATGGCCATATGCAAATCAGTCTGACCCTGTGCCTCATGGGAACAGTCCAGCCCGATTTGCCAAGCCATGTCTTCCCTGGACCAGAAACAAGCATCCTGGGAGCGGATTCGGGTTCATAACCCTCATCAGCCATGCTAGCTTGAATCCTGTGGCAAAGTGAGCAAGGGACCCACGTCTGGGCATACCCTGGCAACTTAGGGCGAACAAAACGATACCAAAGGGGATGATGGACGGAGCGCTTGAGCAAATCAAACACTCACTCCCAGTCAACTGATCTGGGTTTAATCCATCCTCATTCTTTAGCTCACTCCACCACCACAGTTCAGACATGGCCATGAGCAAATCAGTCTGACCCTGTGCCTCATGGGAACAGGCCGCGTTACAACAAACAAATGATGGACGGAATGCTGACAATGCAGACATTCTCCCCCAGTCAAGAGATCTGGGTTAAATCCATCGTTCTTTTCCCCACTACGCCACCCCAGTTCAGACATGGCCATATGCAAATCAGTCTTGACCCTGTGCCTCATGGGAACAGTCCAGCCCGAACTGCCAGACCATGTTTTCCCTGGACCGGAATCAAGCATCCTAGGACCGGTTTCTGGCTATCAGCTGTCATCAGCCAGGATAGCTTGACTCCAGTGGCGTAGTGAGCACGGGACCCACGTCTGGGCATACCCATCCCACTTAGGGCGAAAAGCGTTACAACAAACAAATGATGGACGGAATGCTGACAATGCAGACATTCTCCCCCAGTCAAGAGATCTGGGTTAAATCCATCGTTCTTTTGCCCACTACGCCACCCCAGTTCAGACATGGCCATATGCAAATCAGTCTTGACCCTGTGCCTCATGGGAACAGTCCAGCCCGAACTGCCAAGCCATGTCTTCACTGGACCGGAATCAAGCATCCTAGGACCGGTTTCTGGCTATCAGCCGTCATCAGCCAGGATAGCTTGACTCCAGTGGCGTAGTGAGCACGGGACCCACGTCTGGGCATACCCATCCCACTTGGGGCGAAAAGCGTTACACCAAACAAATGATGGACGGAATGCTGACAATGCAGACATTCTCCCCCAGTCAAGAGATCTGGGTTAAATCCATCGTTCTTTTGCCCACTAAGCCACCCCAGTTGAGACATGGCCATATGCAAATCAGTCTTGACCCTGTGCCTCATGGGAACAGTCCAGCCCGAACTGCCAAGTCATGTCTTCCCTGGACCCGAATCAAGCAGCCTAGGACTGGTTTCTGGCTATCAGCTGTCATCAGCCAGGATAGCTTGACTCCAGTGGCGTAGTGAGCACGGGACCCACGTCTGGGCATACCCATCCCACATAGGGCAAAAAGCGTTACAACAAACAAATGATGGACGGAATGCTGACAATGCAGACATTCTTCCCCAGTCAAGAGATCTGGGTTAAATCCATCGTTGTTTTCCCCACTACGCCACCCCAGTTCAGACATGGCTATATGCAAATCAGTCTTGAGCCTGTGCCTCATGGGAACAGTCCAGCCCGAACTGCCAAGCCATGTCTTCCCTGGACCGGAATCAAGCATTCTAGGATCGGTTTCTGGCTATCAGCCATCATCAGCCAGGATAGCTTGACTCCAGTGGCGTAGTGAGCACGGGACCCACGTCTGGGCATACCCATCCCACTTGGGGCGAAAAGCATTACAACAAACAAATGATGGACGGAATGTTGACAATGCAGACATTCTCCCCCAGTCAAGAGATCTGGGTTAAATCCATCGTTCTTTTGCCCACTACGCCACCCCAGTTCAGACATGGCCATATGCAAATCAGTCTTGACCCTGTGCCTCATGGGAACAGTCCAGCCCGAACTGCCAAGCCATGTCTTCCCTGGACCGGAATCAAGCATCCTAGGACCGGTTTCTGGCTATCAGCCGTCATCAGCCAGGATAGCTTGACTCCAGTGGCGTAGTGAGCACGGGACCCACGTCTGGGCATACCCATCCCACTTAGGGCGAAAAGCGTTACAACAAACAAATGATGGACGGAATGCTGACAATGCAGACATTCTCCCCCAGTCAAGAGATCTGGGTTAAATCCATCGTTCTTCTGCCCACTTCGCCACCCCAGTTCAGACATGGCCATATGCAAATCAGTCTTGACCCTGTGCCTCATTGGAACAGTTCAGCCCGATCTGCCAAGCCATGTCTTCCCTGGACCGGAATCAAGCATCCTATGACCGGTTTCTGGCTATCAGCCGTCATAAGCCAGGATAGCTTGACTCCAGTGGCGTAGTGAGCACGGGACCCACGTCTGGGCATACCCATCCCACTTAGGGCGAAAAGCGTTACAACAAACAAATGATGGACGGAATGCTGACAATGCAGACATTCTCTCCCAGTCAAGAGATCTGGGTTAAATCCATCGTTCTTTTGCCCACTACGCCACCCCAGTTCAGACATGGCCATATGCAAATCAGTCTTGACCCTGTGCCTCATGGGAACAGTCCAGCCCGAACTGCCAAGCCATGTCTTCCCTGGACCGGAATCAAGCATCCTAGGACCGGTTTCTGGCTATCAGCCATCATCAGCCAGGATAGCTTGACTCCAGTGGCGTAGTGAGCACGGGACCCACGTCTGGGCATACCCATCCCACTTAGGGCGAAAAGCGTTACAACAAACAAATGATGGACGGAATGCTGACAATGCAGACATTCTCCCCCAGTCAAGAAATCTGGGTTAAATCCATTGTTCTTTTGCCCACTACGCCACCCCAGTTCAGACATGGCCATATGCAAATCAGTCTTGACCCTGTGCCTCATGGGAACAGTCCAGCCCGAACTGCCAAGCCATGTCTTCACTGGACCGGAATCAAGCATCCTAGGACCGGTTTCTGGCTATCAGCCGTCATCAGCCAGGATAGCTTGACTCCAGTGGCGTAGTGAGCACGGGACCCATGTCTGGGCATACCCATCCCACTTAGGGCGAAAAGCGTTACAACAAACAAATGATGGACGGAATGCTGACAATGCAGACATTCTCCCCCAGTCAAGAGATCTGGGTTAAATCCATCGTTCTTCTGCCCACTTCGCCACCCCAGTTCAGACATGGCCATATGCAAATCAGTCTTGACCCTGTGCCTCATTGGAACAGTTCAGCCCGATCTGCCAAGCCATGTCTTCCCTGGACCGGAATCAAGCATCCTAGGACCGGTTTCTGGCTATCAGCCATCATCAGCCAGGATAGCTTGACTCCAGTGGCGTAGTGAGCACGGGACCCACGTCTGGGCATACCCATCCCACTTAGGGCAAAAAACGTTACAACAAACAAATGATGGACGGAATGCTGACAATGCAGACATTCTCCCCCAGTCAAGAGATCTGGGTTAAATCCATCGTTCTTTTGCCCACTACGCCACCCCAGTTCAGACATGGGAACAGTCCAGCACGAACTGCCAAGCCATGTCTTCCCTGGACCAGAAACAAGCATCCTGGGACCGGTTTCGGGTTCATAACCCTCATAGCCATTCTATCTTGAATCCAGTGGCAAAGTGAGCAAGGGACCCATGTCTGGGCATACCCTGCTAACTTAGAGTGAACAAAACGATACAAAAGGGGATGATGGACGGAGCGCTTGAGCAAACCAAACACTCACCCCCAGTCAACTGATCTGGGTTTAATTCATCATCATTCTTTTGCTCACTCCACCACCCCAGTTCAGACATGGCCATATGCAAATCAGTCTGACCCTCTGCCTCATGGGAACAGTCCAGCCCACACTGCCAAGCCATGTCTTCCCTGGACCAGAAACAAGCATCCTGGGACCGGTTTCGTGTTCATAACCCTAATCAGCCAGGCTATCTTGAATCCAGTGGCAAAGTGAGTAAGGGACCCACGTCTGGGCATACCTTGCCAACTTAGGGTTAACAAAACGATACCAAACGGGATGATGGACGGAGCGCTTGAGCAAATCAAACACTCATCCCCAGTCAACTGATCTGTGTTTCATCCATCATCATTCTTTATCGCACTCCACCACCCCAGTTCAGACATGGTCATATGCAAATCAGTCTGACCCTGTGCCTCATGGGAACAGTCCAGCCCGAACTCCCAAGCCATGTCTTCCCTGGACCAGAAACAAGCATCCTGGGACCGGTTTCAGGTTCATAACTCTCATCAGTCAGGCTATCTTGAATCCAGTGGCAAAGTGAGCAAGGAACCCACGTCTGGGCAAACCCTACCAACTGAGGACGAACAAAACGATACCAAAGGGGATGATGGACGGAGCGCTTGAGCAAACCAAACACTCAGCCCCAGTCAACTGGTCTGGGTTTAATTCATCATCATTCTTTTGCTCACTCTACCACCCCAGTTCAGACATGGCCATATGCAAATCAGTCAGACCCTCTGCCTCATGGGAACAGTCCAGCCCACACTGCCAAGCCATGTCTTCCCTGGACCAGAAACAAGCATCCTGGGACCTGTTTCATGTTCATAACCCTCATCAGCCAGTCTATCTTGACTCCAGTGGCAAAGTGAGCAAGGGACCCACGTCTGGGCATAACCTGCCAATTTACGGCGAACAAAAACAATACCAAAGGGGATGATGGACGGAGCGCTTGAGCAAATTAAACACTCAACCCCAGTCAACTGATCTGGGTTTAATCCAGCATCATTCTTCAGCCCACTCCACCACCCCAGTTCAGACATGGCCATATGCAAATCAGTCTGACCCTGTGCCTCATGGGAACAGTCCAGCCCGAACTGCCAAGCCATTTCTTCCCTGGACCAGAAACAAGCATCCTGGGAGCTGTTTCGGGTTCATAACCCTCATCAGCCAGGCTATCTTGAATCCAGTGGCAAAGTGAGCAAGGGACCCACGTCTGGGCATACCCTGCCAACTTAGGGTGAACAAAACGATGCCAAAGGGGATGATGGACAGAGCGCTGGAGCAAATCAAACACTCACCCCCAGTCAACTGATCTGGGTTTAATCCATCATCATTCTTCAGCCCACTCCACCACCCCAGTTCAGACATGGCCATATGCAAATCAGTCTGACCCTGTGCCTCATGGGAACAGTCCAGCCCGAACTTCCAAGCCATGTCTTCCCTAGACCAGAATCAAGCATCCTGGGACCGGTTTCGGGTTCATAACCCTCATCACCCAGGCTACCTTGAATACAGTGGCAAAGTGAGCAAGGAACCCACGTCTGGGCATACCCTGGCAACTTAGGTCGAACAAAACGATACCAAAGGGGATGATGGACGGAGCGCTTGAGCAAACCAAACACTCACCCCCAGTCAACTGGTCTGGGTTTAATCCATCATCATTCTTCAGCTCACTCCACCACCCCAGTTCAGACATGGCCATATGCAAATCAGTCTGACCCTGTGCCTCATGGGAACAGTCCAGCCCGAACTTCCAAGCCATGTCTTCCCTGGACCAGAATCAAGCATCCTGGGACCGGTTTCGGGTTCATAACCCTCATCAGCCATTGCTATCTTGAATCCAGTATGCAAAGTGAGCAAGGGACCCACGTCTGGGCATACCCTGCCAACTTAGGGGGAACAAAACGATACCAAACAGGATGATAGATGGAGGCTTGAGCAAATCAAACACTCATCCCCAGTCAACTTATCTGGGTTTAATCCATCATCATTCTTTAGCTCACTCCACCACCCCAGTTCAGACATGGCCATATGCAAATCAGTCTGACCATGTGCTTCATGGGAACAGTCCAGCCCGAATTGCCAAGCCATGTCTTCCCTGGACCAGAAAAAAGCATCCTGGGACCGGTTTCGTGTTCATAACTCTCATCAGCCAGGCTATCTTGAATCCAGTGGCAAAGTGAGCAAGGGACCCACGTCTTGGCATACCCTGCCAACTTACGGTGAACAAAAACGATACCAAAGGGGATGATGGACGGAGCGATTTAGCAAATTAAACACTCACCGCCAGTCAACTGATCTGGGTTTAATCCATCATCATTCTTTAGCTCACTCCACTACCCAGTTCAGACATTGCCATATGCAAATCATTCTGACCCTGTGCCTCATGGGAACAGTCCAGCCGGATCTGCCAAGGCATGTCTTCCCTGAACCAGAATCAAGCATCCTGGGACCGGTTTCGGGTTCATAACCCTCATCAGCCAGGCTATCTTGAATCCAGTGGCAAAGTGGCCAAGGGACCCACGTCTGGGCATACCCTGTCAACCTAGGGCGAACAAAACGATACCAAAGGGGATGATGAACGGAGCGCTTGAGCAAATCAAACACGCACCCAGAGTCAACTGATCTGGGTTTAATCCATCATCATTCTTTAGCTCACTCCACGACCACAGTTCATACATGGCCATATGCAAATCAGTCTGACCCTGTGCCTCATGGGAACAGTCCAGACCGAACTGCCATGCCGCGTCTTCCCTGTACCAGAAACAAGCATCCTGGGACCGGTTTCGGGTTCATAACCCTCATCAGCCAGGCTATCTTGAAAACAGTGGCAAAGTGAGCAAGGGACCCACGTCTGGGCATTCCCTGCCAACTTAGGGGGAACAAAACGATACTAAAGGCGATGATGGATGGAGCGCTTGAGCAAATCAAACACTCACCCCCAGTCAACTGAACTGGGTTTAATCCATCATCATTCTGTAGCTCACTCCACCACCTCAGTTCAGACATGGCCATATGCAAATCAGTCTGACCCTGTGCCTCATGGGAACAGTCCAGCCCGAATTGCCAAGCCATGTCTTCCCTGGACCAGAAACAAGCATCCTGGGAGCGATTTCGGGTTCATAACCCTCATCAGCCATGCTATCTTGAATCCAGTGGCAAAGTGAGCAAGGGACCCACGTCTGGGCATACCCTGCCAACTTAGGCCGAACAAAACGATACCAAAGGGGATGATGGACGGAGCGCTTGAGCAAATCAAACACTCACCCCCAGTCAACTGATCTGGGTTTAATCCATCATCATTCTTTAGCACACTCCACCACCCCATTTCAGACATGGCCATATGCAAATCAGTCTGACCCTGTGCCTCATGGGAACAGTCCAGCCCGAACTTCCAAGCCATATCTTCCCTGGACCAGAAACAAGCATCCTGGGACCGGTTTCGGGTTCATAACCCTCATCAGCCAGGCTACCTTGAATCCAGTGGCAAAGTGAGCAAGGAACCCATGTCTGGGCATACCCTGCCAACTTAGAGTGAACAAAATGATACCAAAGGGGATGATGGACGGAGCGCTTGAGCAAACCAAACACTCACCCCCAGTCAACTGGTCTGGGTTTAATCCATCATCATTCTTCAGCTCACTCCACCACCCCAGTTCAGACATGGCCATATGCAAATCAGTCTGACCCTGTGCCTCATGGGAACAGTCCAGCCCGAACTTCCAAGCCATGTCTTCCCTGGACCAGAATCAAGAATCCTGGGACCGGTTTCGGGTTCATAACCCTCATCAGCCATTGCTTTCTTGAATCCAGTGGCAAAGTGAGCAAGGGACCCACGTCTGGGCATACCCTGGCAACTTAGGGCGAACAAAACAATACCAAAGGGGATGATGGACGGAGCGCTGAATCAAATCAAACACTCACCCCCATCAACTGATGTGGGTTTAATCCATCATCATTCTGTAGCTCACTCCACCACCTCAGTTCAGACATGGCCATATGCAAATCAGTCTGACCCTGTGCCTCATGGGAACAGTCCAGCCCGAATTGCCAAGCCATGTCTTCCCTGGACCAGAATCAAGCATCCTGGGACCGGTTTCGGGTTCATAACCCTCATCAGCCAGGCTATTTGGAATCCAGTGGCAAAGTGAGCAAGGGACCCACGTCTGGGCATACCCTGCCAATTTAGGGGGAACAAAACGATACCAAACAGGATGATAGATGGAGGCTTGAGCAAATTAAACACTCACACCCTGTCAACTGATCTGGGTTTAATCCATCATCATTCTTTAGCTCACTCCACCACCCCAGTTCAGACATGGCCATATGCAAATCAGTCTGACCATGTGCCTCATGGGAACAGTCCAGCCCGAACTGCCAAGCCATGTCATCCCTGGACCAGAAACAAGCATCCTGGGACCGGTTTCAGGTTCATAACCCTCATCAGCCAGGCTATCTTGAATCCAGTGGCAAAGTGAGCAAGGGACCCACTTCTGGGCATACCCTGCCAACTTAGGGCGAACAAAACGATACCAAAGGGGATGATGGACGGAGAGTTTGAGCAAATCAAACACTTTCCCCCAGTCAACTGATCTGGGTTTAATCCAGCATCATTCTTCAGCCCACTCCACCACCCCAGTTCAGACATGGCCATATGCAAATCAGTCTGACCCTGTGCCTCATGGGAACAGTCCAGCCCGAACTTCCAAGCCATGTCTTCCCTGGACCAGAATCAAGCATCCTGGGACCGGTTTCGGGTTCATAACCCTCATCAGCCATTGCTTTCTTGAATCCAGTGGCAAAGTGAGCAAGGGACTCACGTCTGGGCATACCCTGGCAACTTAGGGCAAACAAAACAACACCAAAGGGGATGATGGACGGAGCGCTGAATCAAATCAAACACTCACCCCCAGTCAACTGATCTGGGTTTAATCCATCATCATTCTGTAGCTCACTCCACCACCTCAGTTCAGACATGACCGTATGCAAATCAGTCTGACCCTGTGCCTCATGGGAACAGTCCAGCCCGAACTGCCAAGCCATTTCTTCCCTGGACCAGAAACAAGCATCCTGGGAGCTGTTTCGGGTTCATAACCCTCATCAGCCAGGCTATCTTGAATCCAGTGGCAAAGTGAGCAAGGGACCCACGTCTGGGCATACCCTGCCAACTTAGGGTGAACAAAACGATACCAAAGGGGATGATGGACAGAGCGCTGGAGCAAATCAAACACTCATCCCCAGTCAACTGATCTGTGTTTAATCCATCATCATTCTTTAGCGCACTCCACCACCCCAGTTCAGACATGGCCATATGCAAATCAGTCTGACCCTGTGCCTCATGGGAACAGTCCAGCCCGAACTGCCAAGCCATGTCTTCCCTGGACCAGAAACAAGCATCCTGGGACCGGTTTCGGGTTCATAACTCTCATCAGTCATGCTATCTTGAATCCAGTGGCAAAGTGAGCAAGGAACCCACGTCTGGGCATACCCTGCCAACTGAGGACGAACAAAACGATACCAAAGGGGATGATGGACGGAGCGCTTGAGCAAATCAAACACTCACCCCCAGTCAACTGATCTGGGTTTAATCCATCATCATTCTTTAGCACACTCCACCACCCCATTTCAGACATGGCCATATGCAAATCAGTCTGACCCTGTGCCTCATGGGAACAGTCCAGCCCGAACTTCCAAACCATATCTTCCCTGGACCAGAAACAAGCATCCTGGGACCGGTTTCGGGTTCATAACCCTCATCACCCAGGCTACCTTGAATACAGTGGCAAAGTGAGCAAGGAACCCACGTCTGGGCATACCCTGGCAACTTAGGTCGAACAAAACGATACCAAAGGGGATGATGGACGGAGCGCTTGAGCAAACCAAACACTCACCCCCAGTCAACTGGTCTGGGTTTAATCCATCATCACTCTTCAGCTCACTCCACCACCCCAGTTCAGACATGGCCATATGCAAATCAGTCTGACCCTGTGCCTCATGGGAACAGTCCAGCCCGAACTTCCAAGCCATGTCTTCCCTGGACCAGAATCAAGCATCCTGGGACCGGTTTCGGGTTCATAACCCTCATCAGCCATTGCTATCTTGAATCCAGTATGCAAAGTGAGCAAGGGACCCACGTCTGGGCATACCCTGCCAACTTAGGGGGAACAAAACGATACCAAACAGGATGATAGATGGAGGCTTGAGCAAATCAAACACTCATCCCCAGTCAACTGATCTGGGTTTAATCCATCATCATTCTTTAGCTCACTCCACCACCCCAGTTCAGACATGGCCATATGCAAATCAGTCTGACCATGTGCTTCATGGGAACAGTCCAGCCCGAACTGCCAAGCCATGTCATCCCTGGACCAGAAACAAGCATCCTGGGACCGGTTTCAGGTTCATAACCCTCATCAGCCAGGCTATCTTGAATCCAGTGGCAAAGTGAGCAAGGGACCCACGTCTGGGCATACCCTGCCAACTTAGGGGGAACAAAACAATACCAAACAGGATGAGAGATGGAGCGCTTGAGCAAATCAAACACTCACCCCCAGTCAAATGATCTGGGTTTAATCCATCATCATTCTTTAGCGCACTCCACCACCCTAGTTCAAACATGGCCATATGGAAATCAGTCTGACCCTGTGCCTCATGGGAACAGTCCAGCCCGAACTGCCAAGCCATGTCTTCCCTGGACCAGAAACAAGCATCCTGGGACCGGTTTCGGGTTCATAACCCTCATCAGCCAGGCTATCTTGAAAAAAGTGGCAAAGTGAGCAAGGAACCCACGTCTGGGCATACCCTGCCAACTTAGGGCGAACAAAACAATACCAAAGGGGATGATGGACGGAGCGCTTGAGCAAATCAAACACTCACCCCCAGTCAAATGATCTGGGTTTAATCCATCATCATTCTTTAGCGCACTCCACCACCCCAGTTCAAACATGGCCATATGCAAATCAGTCTGACCCTGTGCCTCATGGGAACAGTCCAGCCCGAACTGCCAAGCCATGTCTTCCCTGGACCAGAAAAAAGCACCCTGGGACCGGTTTCGGGTTCATAACCCTCATTAGCCAGGCTATCTTGAATCCAGTGGCAAAGTGAGCAAGGAACCCACGTCTGGGCATACCCTGCCAACTTAGAGTGAACAAAATGATACCAAAGGGGATGATGTACGGAGCGCTTGAGCAAACCAAACACTCACCCCCAGTCAACTGGTCTGGGTTTAATCCATCATCATTCTTTTGCTCACTCCACCACCCCAGTTCAGACATGGCCATATGCAAATCAGTCTGACCCTGTGCCTCATGGTAACAGTCCAGCCCGAATTGCCAAGCCATGTCTTCCCTGGACCAGAAAAAAGCATTCTGGGACCGGTTTCGTGTTCATAAATCTCATCAGCCAGGCTATCTTGAATCCAGTGGCAAAGTGAGCAAGGGACCCACGTCTTGGCATACCCTGCCAACTTACGGTGAACAAAAACGATACCAAAGGGGATGATGGACGGAGCGATTTAGCAAATTAAACACTCACCCCCAGTCAACTGATCTGGGTTTAATCCATCATCATTCTTTAGCTCACTCCACTACCCAGTTCAGACATTGCCATATGCAAATCATTCTGACCCTGTGCCTCATGGGAACAGTCCAGCCGGATCTGCCAAGGCATGTCTTCCCTGAACCAGAATCAAGCATCCTGGGACCGGTTTCGGGTTCATAACCCTCATCAGCCAGGCTATCTTGAATCCAGTGGCAAAGTGGCCAAGGGACCCACGTCTGGGCATACCCTGTCAACCTAGGGCGAACAAAACGATACCAAAGGGGATGATGAACGGAGCGCTTGAGCAAATCAAACACGCACCCACAGTCAACTGATCTGGGTTTAATCCATCATCATTCTTTAGCTCACTCCACGACCACAGTTCATACATGGCCATATGCAAATCAGTCTGACCCTGTGCCTCATGGGAACAGTCCAGACCGAACTGCCATGCCGCGTCTTCCCTGTACCAGAAACAAGCATCCTGGGACCGGTTTCGGGTTCATAACCCTCATCAGCCATGCTACCTTGAATCCAGTGGCAAAGTGAGCAAGGAACCCATGTCTGGGCATACCCTGCCAACTTAGAGTGAACAAAATGATACCAAAGGGGATGATGGACGGAGCGCTTGAGCAAACCAAACACTCACCCCCAGTCAACTGGTCTGGGTTTAATCCATCATCATTCTTCAGCTCACTCCACCACCCCAGTTCAGACATGGCCATATGCAAATCAGTCTGACCCTGTGCCTCATGGGAACAGTCCAGCCCGAACTTCCAAGCCATGTCTTCCCTGGACCAGAATCAAGAATCCTGGGACCGGTTTCGGGTTCATAACCCTCATCAGCCATTGCTTTCTTGAATCCAGTGGCAAAGTGAGCAAGGGACCCACGTCTGGGCATACCCTGGCAACTTAGGGCGAACAAAACAATACCAAAGGGGATGATGGACGGAGCGCTGAATCAAATCAAACACTCACTCCCATCAACTGATGTGGGTTTAATCCATCATCATTCTGTAGCTCACTCCACCACCTCAGTTCAGACATGGCCATATGCAAATCAGTCTGACCCTGTGCCTCATGGGAACAGTCCAGCCCGAATTGCCAAGCCATGTCTTCCCTGGACCAGAATCAAGCATCCTGGGACCGGTTTCGGGATCATAACCCTCATCAGCCAGGCTATTTGGAATCCAGTGGCAAAGTGAGCAAGGGACCCACGTCTGGGCATACCCTGCCAACTTAGGGGGAACAAAACGATACCAAACAGGATGATAGATGGAGGCTTGAGCAAATTAAACACTCACACCCTGTCAACTGATCTGGGTTTAATCCATCATCATTCTTTAGCTCACTCCACCACCCCAGTTCAGACATGGCCATATGCAAATCAGTCTGACCATGTGCCTCATGGGAACAGTCCAGCCCGAACTGCCAAGCCATGTCATCCCTGGACCAGAAACAAGCATCCTGGGACCGGTTTCAGGTTCATAACCCTCATCAGCCAGGCTATCTTGAATCCAGTGGCAAAGTGAGCAAGGGACCCACGTCTGGGCATACCCTGCCAACTTAGGGGGAACAAAACAATACCAAACAGGATGAGAGATGGAGCGCTTGAGCAAATCAAACACTCACCCCCAGTCAAATGATCTGGGTTTAATCCATCATCATTCTTTAGCTCACTCCACCTCCCCAGTTTAGACATGGCCATATGCAAATCAGTCTGACCCTGTGCCTCATGGGAACAGTCCAGCCCGAACTGCCAAACCATGTCTTCCCTGGACCAGAAACAAGCATCCTGGGAGCAGTTTCGGTTTCATAACCCTCTTCAGCCAGGCTATCTTGAATCCAGTGGCAAAGTGAGCAAGGGACCCACTTCTGGGCATACCCTGCCAACTTAGGGCGAACAAAACGATACCAAAGGGGATGATGGACGGAGAGCTTGAGCAAATCAAACACTCACCCCCAGTCAACTGATCTGGGTTTAATCCATCATCATTCTTTAGCGCACTCCACCACCCCAGTTCAGACATGGCCATATGCAAATCAGTCTGACCCTGTGCCTTATGGGAACAGTCCAGCCCGAACTGCCAAGCCATGTCTTCCCTGGACCAGAAACAAGCATCCTAGGACCGGTTGCGGGTTCATAACTCTCATCAGCCAAGCTATCTTGAACCCAGTGGCAAAGTGAGCAAGGAACCCACGTCTGCGCATACCCTGCCAACTTAGGGCAAACAAAACAATACCAAAGGGGATGATGGACGGATCGCTTGAGCAAATCAAACACTCACCCCCAGTCAACTGATCTGGGTTAAATCCATCATCATTCTTTAGCTCACTCCACTACCCCAGTTCAGACATGGCCATATGCAAATCAGTCTGACCCTGTGCCTCATGGGAACAGTCCAGCCTAAACTGCCAAGCCGCGTCTTCCCTTGACCAGAAACAAGCATCCAGGGACCGGTTTAGGGTTCATAACCCTCATCAGCCAGGCTTTCTTGAAACCAGTGGCAAAGTGAGCAAGGGACCCACGTCTGCGCATACCCTTCCAACTTAGGGCGAACAAAACGATACCAAAGGGGATGATGGACGGAGCGCTGAATCAAATCAAACACTCACCCCCAGTCAACTGGTCTGGGTTTATTCCATCATCATTCTTTAGCTCACTCCACCACTTCAGTTCAGACATGGCCATATACAAATCAGTCTGACCCTGTGCCTCATGGGAACAGTCCAGCCCGAACTGCCAAGCCATTTCTTCCCTGGACCAGAAACAAGCATCCAGGGAGCGGTTTCGGGTTCATAACCCCCATCAGCCAGGCTATCTTGAATCCACTGACAAAGTGAGCAAGGGACCCACTTCTGGGCATACCCTGCCAAATTAGGGCGAACAAAATGAAACCAAAGGGGGATGATGGACGGAGCGCTTGAGCAAATAAAACACTCATCCCCAGTCAACAGATCTGGGTTTAATCCATCATCATTCTTTAGCTCACTCCACTACCCTAGTTCAGACATGGCCATATGCAAATCAGTCTGACCCTGTGCCTCATGGGAACAGTCCAGCCGGAACTGCCAAGCCATGTCTTCCCTGGACCAGAAACAATCATCCTGGGACCTGTTTCGGGTTCATAACTCTCATCAGCCAAGCTATCTTGAATCCAGTGGCAAAGTGAGCAAGGAACCCACGTCTGGGCATACCCTGCCAACTTAGGGCGAACAAAACAATACCAAAGGGGATGATGGACGGATCGCTTGAGCAAATCAAACACTCACCCCCAGTAAACTGATCTGGGTTTAATCCATCATCATTCTTTAGCTCACTCCACTACCCTAGTTCAGACATGGCCATATGCAAATCAGTCTGACCCTCTGCCTCATGGGAACAGTCCAGCCCACACTGCCAAGCCATGTCTTCCCTGGACCAGAAACAAGCATCCTGGGACCGGTTTCGTGTTCATAACCCTAATCAGCCAGGCTATCTTGAATCCAGTTGCATAGTGAGCAAGGGACCCACGTCTGGGCATACCCTGCCAACTTAGGGGGAACAACACGATACCAAAGGGGATGATGGACGGAGCGCTTTAGCAAATCAAACACTCACCCCCAGTCAACTGATCTGGGTTTAATCCATCATCATTTTTTAGGTCACTCCACCACCTCAGTTCAGACATGGCCATATGCAAATCAGTCTGACCCTGTGCCTCATGGGAACAGTCCAGCCCGATTTGCCAAGCCATGTCTTCCCTGGACCAGAAACAAGCATCCTGGGAGCGGATTCGGGTTCATAACCCTCATCAGCCATGCTATCTTGAATCCAGTGGCAAAGTGAGCAAGGGACCCACGTCTGGGCATACCCTGGCAACTTAGGTCGAACAAAACGATACCAAAGGGGATGATGGACGGAGCGCTTGAGCAAATCAAACACTCACTCCCAGTCAACTGATCTGGGTTTAATCCATCATCATTCTTTAGCTCACTCCACCACCACAGTTCAGACATTGCCACAAGCAAATCAGTCTGACCCTGTGCCTCATGGTAACAGTCCGCGTTACAACAAACAAATGATGGACGGAATGCTGACAATGCAGACATTCTCCCCCAGTCAAGAGATCTGCGTTAAATCCATCGTTCTTTTCCCCACTACGCCACCCCAGTTCAGACATGGCCATATGCAAATCAGTCTTGACCCTGTGCCTCATGGGAACAGTCCAGCCCGAACTGCCAAGCCATGTCTTCCCTGGACCGGAATCAAGCATCCTAGGACCGGTTTCTGGCTATCAGCCGTCATCAGCCAGGATAGCTTGACTCCAGTGGCGTAGTGAGCACGGGACCCACGTCTGGACATACCCATCCCAATTAGGGCGAAAAGCGTTACAACAAACAAATGATGGACGGAATGCTGACAATGCAGACATTCTCCCCCAGTCAAGAGATCTGGGCTAAATCCATCGTTCTTTTGCCCACTACGCCACCCCAGTTCAGACATGGCCATATGCAAATCAGTCTTGACCCTGTGCCTCATGGGAACAGTCCAGCCCGAACTGCCAAGCCATGTCTTCCCTGGACCGGAATCAAGCATCCTAGGACCGGTTTCTGGCTATCAGCCGTCATCAGCCAGGATAGCTTGCCTCCAGTGGCGTAGTGAGCACGGGATCCACGTATGGGCATACCCATCCTACTTAGGGCGAAAAGCGTTACAACAAACAAATGATGGACGGAATGCTGACAATGCAGACATTCTCCCCCAGTCAAGAGATCTGGGTTAAATCCATCGTTCTTTTGCCCACTAAGCCACCCCAGTTCAGACATGGCCATATGCAAATCAGTCTTGACCCTGTACCTCATGGGAACAGTCCAGCCCGAACTGCCAAGCCATGTCTTTCCTGGACCGGAATCAAGCATCCTAGGACTGGTTTCTGGCTATCAGCCGTCATCAGCCAGGATAGCTTGACTCCAGTGGCGTAGTGAGCACAGGACCCACGTCTGGGCATACCCATCCCACATAGGGCGAAAAGCGTTACAACAAACAAATGATGGACGGAATGCTGACAATGCAGACATTCTTCCCCAGTTAAGAGATCTGGGTTAAATCCATTGTTCTTTTGCCCACTACATCACCCCAGTTCAGACATGGTCATATGCAAATCAGTCTTGACCATGTGCCTCATGGGAACAGTCCAGCCTGAACTGCCAAGCCATGTCTTCCCTGGACCGGAATCAAGCATCCTAGGACCGGTTTCTGGCTATCAGCCGTCATCAGCCAGGATAGCTTGACTCCAGTGGCGTAGTGAGCACGGGACCCACGTCTGGGCATACCCATCCCACTTAGGGCGAAAAGCGTTACAACAAACAAATGATGGACGGAATGCTGACAATGCAGACATTCTCCCCCAGTCAAGAGATCTGGGTTAAATCCATCGTTCTTTTGCCCACTACGCCACCCCAGTTCAGACATGGCCATATGCAAATCAGTCTTGACCCTGTGCCTCATGGGAACAGTCCAGCCCGAACTGCCAACCCATGTCTTCCCTGGGCCGGAATCAAGCATCCTAGGACCGGTTTCTGGCTATCAGCCATCATCAGCCAGGATAGCTTGACTCCAGTGGCGTAGTGAGCACGGGACCCACGTCTGGGCATACCCATCCCACTTGGGGCGAAAAGTGTTACAACAAACAAATGATGGACGGAATGCTGACAATGCAGACATTCTCCCCCAGTCAAGAGATCTGGGTTAAATCCATTGTTCTTTTGCCCACTACGCCACCCCAGTTCAGACATTGCCATATGCAAATCAGTCTTGACCCTGTGCCTCATGGGAACAATCCAGCCCGAACTGCCAAACCATGTCTTCCCTGGACCAGAATCAAGCATCCCAGGACCGGTTTCTGGCTATCTGCCGTCATCAGCCAGGATAGCTTGACTCCAGTGGCGTAGTGAGCACGGGACCCACGTCTGGGCATACCCATCCCACTTAGGGCGAAAAACGTTACAACAAACAAATGATGGACGGAATGCTGACAATGCAGACATTCTCCCCCAGTCAAGAGATCTGGGTTAAATCCATCGTTCTTTTGCCCACTACGCCACCCCAGTTCAGACATGGGAACAGTCCAGCATGAACTGCCAAGCCATGTCTTCCCTGGACCAGAAACAAGCATCCTGGGACCGGTTTCGGGTTCATAACCCTCATCAGCCAGGCTATCTTGCATCCAGTGGCAAAGTGAGCAAGGGACCCACGTCTGGGCATACCCTGCTAACTTAGAGTGAACAAAACGATACCAAAGGGGATGATAGACGGAGCGCTTGAGCAAACCAAACACTCACCCCCAGTCAACTGGTCTGGGTTTAATTCATCATCATTCTTTTGCTCACTCCACCACCCCAGTTCAGACATGGCCATATGCAAATCAGTCTGACCCTCTGCCTCATGGGAACAGTCCAGCCCACACTGCCAAGCCATGTCTTCCCTGGACCAGAAACAAGCTTCCTGGGACCGGTTTCGTGTTCATAACCCTAATCAGCCAGGCTATCTTGAATCCAGTGGCAAAGTGAGCAAGGGACCCACGTCTGGGCATACCTTGCCAACTTAGGGTGAACAAAACGATACCAAACGGGATGATGGACGGAGCGCTTGAGCAAATCAAACACTCATCCCCAGTCAACTGATCTGGGTTTCATCCATCATCATTCTTTATCGCACTCCACCACCCCAGTTCAGACATGGCCATATGCAAATCAGTCTGACCCTGTGCCTCATGGGAACAGTCCAGCACGAACTGCCAAGCCATGTCTTCCCTGGACCAGAAACAAGCATCCTGGGACCGGTTTCGGGTTCATAACTCTCATCAGTCAGGCTATCTTGAATCTAGTGGCAAAGTGAGCAAGGAACCCACAACTGGGCATACCCTGCCAACTGAGGACGAACAAAATGATACCAAAGGGGATGATGGACGGAGCGCTTGAGCAAACCAATACTCACCCCCAGTCAACTGGTCTGGGTTTAATTCATCATCATTCTTTTGCTCACTCTACCACCCCAGTTCAGACATGGCCATATGCAAATCAGTCTGACCCTCTGCCTCATGGGAACAGTCCAGCCCACACTGCCAAGCCATGTCTTCCCTGGACCAGAAACAAGCATCCTGGGACCGGTTTCGTGTTCATAACCCTCATCAGCCAGTCTATCTTGAATCCAGTGGCAAAGTGAGCAAGGGACCCACGTCTGGGCATAACCTGCCAACTTACGGCGAACAAAAACGATACCAAAGAGCATGATGGACGGAGCGCTTGAGCAAATTAAACACTCACCCCCAGTCAACTGATCTGGGTTTAATCCAGCATCATTCTTCAGCCCACTCCACCACCCCAGTTCAGACATGGCCATATGCAAATCAGTCAGATCCTGTGCTTCATGGGAACAGTTCAGCCCGAACTTCCAAGCCATGTCTTCCCTGGACCAGAATCAAGCATCCTGGGACCGGTTTCGGGTTCATAACCCTCATCAGCCATTGCTTTATTGAATCCAGTGGCAAAGTGAGCAAGGGACCCACGTCTGGGCATACCCTGGCAACTTAGGGCAAACAAAACAATACCAAAGGGGATGATGGACGGAGCGCTGAATCAAATCAAACACTCACCCCCAGTCAACTGATCTGGGTTTAATCCATCATCATTCTTTAGCTCACTCCACCACCTCAGTTCAGACATGGCCATATGCAAATCAGTCTGACCCTGTGCCTCATGGGAACAGTCCAGCCCAAACTGCCAAGCCATTTCTTCCCTGGACCAGAAACAAGCATCCTGGGAGCGGTTTTGGGTTCATAACCCTCATCAGCCAGGCTATCTTGAATCCAGTGGCAAAGTGAGCAAGGGACCCACGTCTGGGCATACCCTGCCAACTTAGGGTGAACAAAACTAAACCAAAGGGGATGATGGACGGAGCGCTGGAGCAAATCAAACACTCATCCCCAGTCAACTGATCTGGGTTTAATCCATCATCATTCTTTAGCGCACTCCACCACCCCAGTTCAGACATGGCCATATGCAAATCAGTCTGACCCTGTGCCTCATGGGAACAGTCCAGCCCGAACTGCCAAGCCATGTCTTCCCTGGACCAGAAACAAGCATCCTGGGACCGGTTTCGGGTTCATAACTCTCATCAGTCATGCTATCTTGAATCCAGTGGCAAAGTGAGCAAGGAACCCACGTCTGGGCATACCCTGCCAACTGAGGACGAATAAAACGATACCAAAGGGGATGATGGACGGAGCGCTTGAGCAAATCAAACACTCACCCCCAGTCAACTGATCTGGGTTTAATCCATCATCATTCTTTAGCACACTCCACCACCCCATTTCAGACATGGCCATATGCAAATCAGTCTGACCCTGTGCCTCATGGGAACAGTCCAGCCCGAACTTCCAAGCCATATCTTCCCTGGACCAGAAACAAGCATCCTGGGACCGGTTTCGGGTTCATAACCCTCATCAGCCAGGCTACCTTGAATCCAGTGGCAAAGTGAGCAAGGAACCCATGTCTGGGCATACCCTGCCAACTTAGAGTGAACAAAATGATACCAAAGGGGATGATGGACGGAGCGCTTGAGCAAACCAAACACTCACCCCCAGTCAACTGGTCTGGGCTTAATCCATCATCATTCTTCAGCTCACTCCACCACCCTAGTTCAGACATGGCCATATGCAAATTAGTCTGACCCTGTGCCTCATGGGAACAGTCCAGCCCGAACTTCCAAGCCATGTCTTCCCTGAACCAGAATCAAGAATCCTGGGACCGGTTTCGGGTTCATAACCCTCATCAGCCATTGCTTTCTTGAATCCAGTGGCAAAGTGAGCAAGGGACCCATGTCTGGGCATACCCTGGCAACTTAGGGCGAACAAAACAATACCAAAGGGGATGATGGACGGAGCGCTGAATCAAATCAAACACTCACCCCCAGTCAACTGATGTGGGTTTAATCCATCATCATTCTGTAGCTCACTCCACCAGCTCAGTTCAGACATGGCCATATGCAAATCAGTCTGACCCTGTGCCTCATGGGAACAGTCCAGCCCGAATTGCCAAGCCATGTCTTCCCTGGACCAGAATCAAGCATCCTGGGACCGGTTTCGGGTTCATAACCCTCATCAGCCAGGCTATCTTGAATCCAGTGGCAAAGTGAGCAAGGGACCCACGTCTGGGCATACCCTGCCAACTTAGGGGAAACAAAACGATACCAAACAGGATGATAGATGGAGGCTTGAGCAAATTAAACACTCACACCCAGTCAACTGATCTGGGATTAATCCATCATCATTCTTTAGCTCACTCCACCACCCCAGTTCAGACATGGCCATATGCAAATCAGTCTGACCATGTGCCTCATGGGAACAGTCCAGCCCGAACTGCCAAGCCATGTCATCCCTGGACCAGAAACAAGCATCCTGGGACCGGTTTCAGGTTCATAACCCTCATCAGCCAGGCTATCTTGAATCCAGTGGCAAAGTGAGCAAGGGACCCACGTCTGTGCATACCCTGCCAACTTAGGGGGAACAAAACAATACCAAACAGGATGAGAGATGGAGCGCTTGAGCAAATCAAACACTCACCACCAGTCAAATGATCTGGGTTTAATCCATCATCATTCTTTAGCTCACTCCACCTCCCCAGTTTAGACATAGCCATATGCAAATCAGTCTGACCCTGTGCCTCATGGGAACAGTCTAGCCCGAACTGCCAAACCATGTCTTCCCTGGACCAGAAACAAGCATCCTGGGAGCAGTTTCGGGTTCATAACCCTCTTCAGCCAGGCTATCTTGAATCCAGTGGCAAAGTGAGCAAGGGACCCACTTCTGGGCATACCCTGCCAACTTAGGGCGAACAAAACGATACCAAAGGGGATGATGGACGGAGAGCTTGAGCAAATCAAACACTCACCCCCAGTCAACTGATCTGGGTTTAATCCATCATCATTCTTTAGCGCACTCCACCACCCCAGTTCAGACATGGCCATATGCAAATCAGTCTGACCCTGTGCCTTATGGGAACAGTCCAGCCCGAACTGCCAAGCCATGTCTTCCCTGGAACAGAAACAAGCATCCTGGGACCGGTTGCGGGTTCATAACTCTCATCAGCCAAGCTATCTTGAACCCAGTGGCAAAGTGAGCAAGGAACCCACGTCTGCGCATACCCTGCCAGCTTAGGGCAAACAAAACAATACCAAAGGGGATGATGGACGGATCGCTTGAGCAAATCAAACACTCACCCCAGTCAACTGATCTGGGTTAAATCCATCATCATTCTTTAGCTCACTCCACTACCCCAGTTCAGACATGGCAATATGCAAATCAGTCTGACCCTGTGCCTCATGGGAACAGTCCAGCCTAAACTGCCAAGCCGCGTCTTCCCTTGACCAGAAACAAGCATCCAGGGACCGGTTTAGGGTTCATAACCCTCATCAGCCAGGCTTTCTTGAAACCAGTGGCAAAGTGAGCAAGGGACCCACGTCTGCGCATACCCTGCCAACTTAGGGCGAACAAAACGATACCAAAGGGGATGATGGACGGAGCGCTGAATCAAATCAAACACTCACCCCCAGTCAACTGATGTGGGTTTATTCCATCATCATTCTTTAGCTCACTCCACCACTTCAGTTCAGACATGGCCATATACAAATCAGTCTGACCCTGTGCCTCATGGGAACAGTCCAGCCCGAACTGCCAAGCCATTTCTTCCCTGGACCAGAAACAAGCATCCTGGGAGCGGTTTCGGGTTCATAACCCTCATCAGCCAGGCTATCTTGAATCCACTGACAAAGTGAGCAAGGGACCCACTTCTGGGCATACCCTGCCAAATTAGGGCGAACAAAACGAAACCAAAGGGGTATGATGGACGGAGCGCTTGAGCAAATAAAACACTCATCCCCAGTCAACAGATCTCGGTTTAATCCATCATCATTCTTTAGCTCACTCCACTACCCTAGTTCAGACATGGCCATATGCAAATCAGTCTGACCCTGTGCCTCATGGGAACAGTCCAGCCGGAACTGCCAAGCCATGTCTTCCCTGGACCAGAAACAATCATCCTGGGACCCGTTTCGGGTTCATAACTCTCATCAGCCAAGCTATCTTGAATCCAGTGGCAAAGTGAGCAAGGAACCCACGTCTGGGCATACCCTGCCAACTTAGGGCGAACAAAACAATACCAAAGGGGATGATGGACGGATCGCTTGAGCAAATCAAACACTCACCCCCAGTCAACTGATCTGGGTTTAATCCATCATCATTCTTTAGCTCACTCCACTACCCTAGTTCAGACATGGCCATATGCAAATCAGTCTGACCCTGTGCCTCATGGCAACAGTCCAGACCGAAATGCCAAGCCGCATCTTCCCTGTACCAGAAACATGCATCCTGGGACCGGTTTCAGGTTCATAACCCTCATCAGCCAGGCTATCTTGAATCCAGTTGCATAGTGAGCAAGGGACCCACGTCTGGGCATACCCTGCCAACTTAGGGGGAACAACACGATACCAAAGGGGATGATGGACGGAGCGCTTGAGCAAATCAAACACTCACCCCCAGTCAACTGATCTGGGTTTAATCCATCATCATTCTTTAGCTCACTCCACCACCTCAGTTCAGACATGGCCATATGCAAATCAGTCTGACCCTGTGCCTCATGGGAACAGTCCAGCCTGATTTGCCAAGCCATGTCTTCCCTGGACCAGAAACAAGCATACTGGGAGCGGATTTGGGTTCATAACCCTCATCAGCCATGCTATCTTGAATCCAGTGGCAAAGTGAGCAAGGGACCCACGTCTGGGCATACCCTGGCAACTTAGGTCGAACAAAACGATACCAAAGGGGATGATGGACGGAGCACTTGAGCAAATCAAACACTCACTCCCAGTCAACTGATCTGGGTTTAATCCATCATCATTCTTTAGCTCACTCCAGCACCACAGTTCAGACATTGCCATAAGCAAATCAGTCTGACCCTGTGCCTCATGGGAACAGTCCGCGTTACAACAAACAAATGATGGACGGAATGCTGACAATGCAGACATTCTCCCCCAGTCAAGAGATCTGGGTTAAATCCATCGTTCTTTTGCCCACTAAGCAACCCCAGTTCAGACATGGCCATATGCAAATCAGTCTTGACCCTGTACCTCATGGGAACAGTCCAGCCCGAACTGCCAAGCCATGTCTTCCCTGGACCGGAATCAAGCATCCTAGGACTGGTTTCTGGCTATCAGCCGTCATCAGCCAGGATAGCTTGACTCCAGTGGCGTAGTGAGCACGGGACCCACGTCTGGGCATACCCATCCCACTTAGGGCGAAAAGCGTTACAACAAACAAATGATGGACGGAATGCTGACAATGCAGACATTCTCCCCCAGTCAAGAGATCTGGGTTAAATCCATCGTTATTTTGCCCACTACGCCACCCCAGTTTAGACATGGCCATATGCAAATCAGTCTTGACCCTGTGCCTCATGGGAACAGTCCAGCCCGAACTGCCAAGCCATGTCTTCCCTGGACCGGAATCAAGCATCCTAGGACCGGTTTCTGGCTATCAGCCATCATCAGCCAGGATAGCTTGACTCCAGTGGCGTAGTGAGCACGGGACCCACGTCTGGGCATACCCATCCCACTTGGGGCGAAAAGTGTTACAACAAACAAATGATGGACGGAATGCTGACAATGCAGACATTCTCCCCCAGTCAAGAGATCTGGGTTAAATCCATTGTTCTTTTACCCACTACGCCACCCCAGTTCAGACATGGCCATATGCAAATCAGTCTTGACCCTGTGCCTCATGGGAACAGTCCAGCCCGAACTGCCAAACCATGCCTTCCCTGGACCAGAATCAAGCATCCTAGGACCTGTTTCTGGCTATCAGCCGTCATCAGCCAGGATAGCTTGACTCCAGTGGCGTAGTGAGCACGGGACCCACGTCTGGGCATACCCATCCCACTTAGGGCTAAAAACGTTACAACAAACAAATGATGGACGGAATGCTGACAATGCAGACATTCTCCCCCAGTCAAGAGATCTGGGTTAAATCCATCGTTCTTTTGCCCACTACGCCACACCAGTTTAGACATGGGAACAGTCCAGCATGAACTGCCAAGCCATGTTTTCCCTGGACCAGAAACAAGCATCCTGGGACTGGTTTCGGGTTCATAACCCTCATCAGCCAGGCTATCTTGCATCCAGTGGCAAAGTGAGCCAGGGACCCACGTCTGGGCATACCCTGCAAACTTAGAGTGAACAAAACGATACCAAAGGGGATGATGGACGGAGCGCTTGAGCAAACCAAACACTCACCCCCAGTCAACTGGTCTGCGTTTAATTCATCATCATTCTGTCGCTCACTCCACCACCCCAGTTCAGACATGGCCATATGCAAATCAGTCTGACCCTCTGCCTCATGGGAACAGTCCAGCCCACACTGCCAAGCCATGTCTTCCCTGGACCAGAAACAAGCATCCTGGGACCGGTTTCGTGTTCATAACCCTAATCAGCCAGGCTATCTTGAATCCAGTGGCAAAGTGAGCAAGGGTCCCACGTCTGGGCATACCTTGCCAACTTAGAGTGAACAAAACGATACCAAACGGGATGATGGACGGAGCGCTTGGGCAAATCAAACACTCATCCCCAGTCAACTGATCTGGGTTTCATCCATCATCATTCTTTATCACACTCCACCACCCCAGTTCAGACATGGCCATGTGCAAATCAGTCTGACCCTGTGCCTCATGGGAACAGTCCAGCCCGAACTGCCAAGCCATGTCTTCCCTGGACCAGAAACAAGCATCCTGGGACCGGTTTCGGGTTCATAACTCTCATCAGCCAGTCTATCTTGAATCCAGTGGCAAAGTGAGCAAGGGACCCACGTCTGGGCATAACCTGCCAACTTACGGCGAACAAAAACGATACCAAAGGGCATGATGGACGGAGCGCTTGAGCAAATTAAACACTCACCCCCAGTCAACTGATCTGGGTTTAATCCAGCATCATTCTTCAGCCCACTCCACCACCCCAGTTCAGACATGGCCATATGCAAATCAGTCAGATCCTGTGCTTCATGGGAACAGTTCAGCCCGAACTTCCAAGCCATGTCTTCCCTGGACCAGAATCAAGCATCCTGGGACCGGTTTTGGGTTCATAACCCTCATCAGCCATTGCTTTCTTGAATCCAGTGGCAAAGTGAGCAAGGGACCCACGTCTGGGCATACCCTGGCAACTTAGGGCAAACAAAACAATACCAAAGGGGATGATGGACGGAGTGCTGAATCAAATCAAACACTCAACCCCAGTCAACTGATCTGGGTTTAATCCATCATCATTCTGTAGCTCACTCCACCACCTCAGTTCAGACATGGCCATATGCAAATCAGTCTGACCCTGTGCCTCATGGGAACAGTCCAGCCCGAACTGCCAAGCCATGTCTTCCCTGGACCAGAAACAAGCATCCTGGGACCGGTTTCGGGTTCATAACTCTCATCAGTCATGCTATCTTGAATCCAGTGGCAAAGTGAGCAAGGAAACACGTCTGGGCATACCCTGCCAACTGAGGACGAATAAAACGATACCAAAGGGGATGATGGACGGAGCGCTTGAGCAAACCAAACACTCACCCCCAGTCAACTGGTCTGGGTTTAATCCATCATCATTCTTCAGCTCACTCCACCACCCCAGTTCAGACATGGCCATATGCAAATCAGTCTGACCCTGTGCCTCATGGGAACAGTCCAGCCCGAACTTCCAAGCCATGTCTTCCCTGGACCAGAATCAAGCATCCTGGGACCGGTTTTGGGTTCATAACCCTCATCAGCCATTGCTTTCTTGAATCCAGTGGCAAAGTGAGCAAGGGACCCACGTCTGGGCATACCCTGGCAACTTAGGGCGAACAAAACAATACCAAAGGGGATGATGGACGAAGCGCTGAATCAAATCAAACACTCACCCCCAGTCAACTGATGTGGGTTTAATCCATCATCATTCTGTAGCTCACTCCACCACCTCAGTTCAGACATGGCCATATGCAAATCAGTCTGACCCTGTGCCTCATGGGAACAGTCCAGCCCGAACTGCCAAGCCATTTCTTCCCTGGACCAGAGATAAGCATCCTGGGACCGGTTTCGGGTTCATAACCCTCATCAGCCAGGCTATCTTGAATCCAGTGGCAAAGTGAGCAAGGGACCCACGTCTGGGCATAACCTGCCAACTTAGGGGGAACAAAACGATACCAAACAGGATGATAGATGGAGGCTTGAGCAAATCAAACACTCACCCCCAGTCAACTGATCTGGGTTTAATCCATCATTATTCTTTAGCTCACTCCACCACCCCAGTTCAGACATGGCCATATGCAAATCAGTCTGACCATGTGCTTCATGGGAACAGTCCAGCCCGAACTGCCAAGCCATGTCTTCCCTGGACCAGAAACAAGCATCCTGGGACCGGTTTCGGGTTCATAACTCTCATCAGTCAGGCTATCTTGAATCCAGTGGCAAAGTGAGCAAGGGACCCACTTCTGGGCATACCCTGCCAACTGAGGACGAACAAAACGATACCAAAGGGGATGATGGACGGAGCGCTTGAGCAAACCAAACACTCACCCCCAGTCAACTGGTCTGGGTTTAATTCATCATCATTCTTTTGCTCACTCTACCACCCCAGTTCAGACATGGCCATATGCAAATCAGTGAGACCCTCTGCCTCATGGGAACAGTCCAGCCCACACTGCCAAGCCATGTCTTCCCTGGACCAGAACCAAGCATCCTGGGACCGGTTTCGTGTTCATAACCCTTATCAGCCAGTCTATCTTGAATCCAGTGGCAAAGTGAGCAAGGGACCCACGTCTGGGCATAACCTGCCAACTTACGGCGAACAAAAACGATACCAAAGGGCATGATGGACGGAGCGCTTGAGCAAATTAAACACTCACCCCCAGTCAACTGATCTGGGTTTAATCCAGCATCATTCTTCAGCCCACTCCACCACCCCAGTTCAGACATGGCCATATGCAAATCAGTCAGATCCTGTGCTTCATGGGAACAGTTCAGCCCGAACTTCCAAGCCATGTCTTCCCTGGACCAGAATCAAGCATCCTGGGACCGGTTTCGGGTTCATAACCCTCATCAGCCATTGCTTTCTTGAAACCAGTGGCAAAGTGAGCAAGGGACCCACGTCTGGGCATACCCTGGCAACTTAGGGCAAACAAAACAATACCAAAGGGGATGATGGACGGAGCGCTGAATCAAATCAAACACTCAACCCCAGTCAACTGATCTGGGTTTAATCCATCATTATTCTGTAGCTCACTCCACCACCTCAGTTCAGACATGGCCATATGCAAATCAGTCTGACCCTGTGCCTCATGGGAACAGTCCAGCCCGAACTGCCAAGCCATTTCTTTCCTGGACCAGAAACAAGCATCCTGGGAGCGGTTTCGGGTTCATAACCCTCATCAGCCAGGCTATCTTGAATCCAGTGGCAAAGTGAGCAAGGGACCCACGTCTGGGCATACCCTGCCAACTTAGGGTTAACAAAACGAAACCAAAGGGGATGATGGACGGAGCGCTGGAGCAAATCAAACACTCATCCCCAGTCAACTGATCTGGGTTTAATCCATCATCATTCTTTAGCGCACTCCACCACCCCAGTTCAGACATGGCCATATGCAAATCAGTCTGACCCTGTGCCTCATGGGAACAGTCCAGCCCGAACTGCCAAGCCATGTCTTCCCTGGACCAGAAACAAGCATCCTGGGACCGGTTTCGGGTTCATAACTCTCATCAGTCATGCTATCTTGAATCCAGTGGCAAAGTGAGCAAGGAACCCACGTCTGGGCATACCCTGCCAACTGAGGACGAATAAAACGATACCAAAGGGGATGATGGACGGAGCGCTTGAGCAAATCAAACACTCACCCCCAGTCAACTGATCTTGGTTTAATCCATCATTATTCTTTAGCACACTCCACCACCCCATTTCAGACATGGCCATATGCAAATCAGTCTGACCCTGTGCCTCATGGGAACAGTCCAGCCCGAACTGCCAAGCCATTTCTTCCCTGGACCAGAAACAAGCATCCTGGGAGCGGTTTTGGGTTCATAACCCTCATCAGCCAGGCTATCTTGAATCCAGTTGCATAGTGAGCAAGGGACCCACGTCTGGGCATACCCTGCCAACTTAGGGGGAACAACACGATACCAAAGGGGATGATGGACGGAGCGCTTGAGCAAATCAAACACTCACCCCCAGTCAACTGATCTGGGTTTAATCCATCATCATTCTTTAGCTCACTCCACCACCTCAGTTCAGACATGGCCATATGCAAATCAGTCTGACCCTGTGCCTCATGGGAACAGTCCAGCCTGATTTGCCAAGCCATGTCTTCCCTGGACCAGAAACAAGCATACTGGGAGCGGATTTGGGTTCATAACCCTCATCAGCCATGCTATCTTGAATCCAGTGGCAAAGTGAGCAAGGGACCCACGTCTGGGCATACCCTGGCAACTTAGGTCGAACAAAACGATACCAAAGGGGATGATGGACGGAGCGCTTGAGCAAATCAAACACTCACTCCCAGTCAACTGATCTGGGTTTAATCCATCATCATTCTTTAGCTCACTCCACCACCACAGTTCAGACATTGCCATAAGCAAATCAGTCTGACCCTGTGCCTCATGGGAACAGTCCGCGTTACAACAAACAAATGATGGACGGAATGCTGACAATGCAGACATTCTCCCCCAGTCAAGAGATCTGGGTTAAATCCATCGTTCTTTTGCCCACTAAGCCACCCCAGTTCAGACATGGCCATATGCAAATCAGTCTTGACCCTGTACCTCATGGGAACAGTCCAGCCCGAACTGCCAAGCCATGTCTTCCCTGGACCGGAATCAAGCATCCTAGGACTGGTTTCTGGCTATCAGCCGTCATCAGCCAGGATAGCTTGACTCCAGTGGCGTAGTGAGCACGGGACCCACGTCTGGGCATACCCATCCCACTTAGGGCGAAAAGCGTTACAACAAACAAATGATGGACAGAATGCTGACAATGCAGACATTCTCCCCCAGTCAAGAGATCTGGGTTAAATCCATCGTTATTTTGCCCACTACGCCACCCCAGTTTAGACATGGCCATATGCAAATCAGTCTTGACCCTGTGCCTCATGGGAACAGTCCAGCCCGAACTGCCAAGCCATGTCTTCCCTGGACAGGAATCAAGCATCCTAGGACCGGTTTCTGGCTATCAGTCATCATCAGCCAGGATAGCTTGACTCCAGTGGCGTAGTGAGAACGGGACCCACGTCTGGGCATACCCATCCCACTTGGGGCGAAAAGTGTTACAACAAACAAATGATGGACGGAATGCTGACAATGCAGACATTCTCCCCCAGTCAAGAGATCTGGGTTAAATCCATTGTTCTTTTGCCCACTACGCCACCCCAGTTCAGACATGGCCATATGCAAATCAGTCTTGACCCTGTGCCTCATGGGAACAGTCCAGCCCGAACTGCCAAACCATGCCTTCCCTGGACCAGAATCAAGCATCCTAGGACCTGTTTCTGGCTATCAGCCGTCATCAGCCAGGATAGCTTGACTCCAGTGGCGTAGTGAGCACGGGACCCACGTCTGGGCATACCCATCCCACTTAGGGCTAAAAACGTTACAACAAACAAATGATGGACGGAATGCTGACAATGCAGACATTCTCCCCCAGTCAAGAGATCTGGGTTAAATCCATCGTTCTTTTGCCCACTACGCCACCCCAGTTTAGACATGGGAACAGTCCAGCATGAACTGCCAAGCCATGTTTTCCCTGGACCAGAAACAAGCATCCTGGGACTGGTTTCGGGTTCATAACCCTCATCAGCCAGGCTATCTTGCATCCAGTGGCAAAGTGAGCCAGGGACCCACGTCTGGGCATACCCTGCTAACTTAGAGTGAACAAAACGATACCAAAGGGGATGATGGACGGAGCGCTTGAGCAAACCAAACACTCACCCCCAGTCAACTGGTCTGCGTTTAATTCATCATCATTCTGTCGCTCACTCCACCACCCCAGTTCAGACATGGCCATATGCAAATCAGTCTGACCCTCTGCCTCATGGGAACAGTCCAGCCCACACTGCCAAGCCATGTCTTCCCTGGACCAGAAACAAGCATCCTGGGACCGGTTTCGTGTTCATAACCCTAATCAGCCAGGCTATCTTGAATCCAGTGGCAAAGTGAGCAAGGGTCCCACGTCTGGGCATACCTTGCCAACTTAGAGTGAACAAAACGATACCAAACGGGATGATGGACGGAGCGCTTGAGCAAATCAAACACTCATCCCCAGTCAACTGATCTGGGTTTCATCCATCATCATTCTTTATCACACTCCACCACCCCAGTTCAGACATGGCCATATGCAAATCAGTCTGACCCTGTGCCTCATGGGAACAGTCCAGCCCGAACTGCCAAGCCATGTCTTCCCTGGACCAGAAACAAGCATCCTGGGACCGGTTTCTGGTTCATAACTCTCATCAGCCAGTCTATCTTGAATCCAGTGGCAAAGTGAGCAAGGGACCCACGTCTGGGCATAACCTGCCAACTTACGGCGAACAAAAACGATACCAAAGGGCATGATGGACGGAGCGCTTGAGCAAATTAAACACTCACCCCCAGTCAACTGATCTGGGTTTAATCCAGCATCATTCTTCAGCCCACTCCACCACCCCAGTTCAGACATGGCCATATGCAAATCAGTCAGATCCTGTGCTTCATGGGAACAGTTCAGCCCGAACTTCCAAGCCATGTCTTCCCTGGACCAGAATCAAGCATCCTGGGACCGGTTTTGGGTTCATAACCCTCATCAGCCATTGCTTTCTTGAATCCAGTGGCAAAGTGAGCAAGGGACCCACGTCTGGGCATACCCTGGCAACTTAGGGCAAACAAAACAATACCAAAGGGGATGATGGACGGAGCGCTGAATCAAATCAAACACTCAACCCCAGTCAACTGATCTGGGTTTAATCCATCATCATTCTGTAGCTCACTCCACCACCTCAGTTCAGACATGGCCATATGCAAATCAGTCTGACCCTGTGCCTCATGGGAACAGTCCAGCCCGAACTGCCAAGCCATGTCTTCCCTGGACCAGAAACAAGCATCCTGGGACCGGTTTCGGGTTCATAACTCTCATCAGTCATGCTATCTTGAATCCAGTGGCAAAGTGAGCAAGGAAACACGTCTGGGCATACCCTGCCAACTGAGGACGAATAAAACGATACCAAAGGGGATGATGGACGGAGCGCTTGAGCAAACCAAACACTCACCCCCAGTCAACTGGTCTGGGTTTAATCCATCATCATTCTTCAGCTCACTCCACCACCCCAGTTCAGACATGGCCATATGCAAATCAGTCTGACCCTGTGCCTCATGGGAACAGTCCAGCCCGAACTTCCAAGCCATGTCTTCCCTGGACCAGAATCAAGCATCCTGGGACCGGTTTTGGGTTCATAACCCTCATCAGCCATTGCTTTCTTGAATCCAGTGGCAAAGTGAGCAAGGGACCCACGTCTGGGCATACCCTGGCAACTTAGGGCGAACAAAACAATACCAAAGGGGATGATGGACGAAGCGCTGAATCAAATCAAACACTCACCCCCAGTCAACTGATGTGGGTTTAATCCATCATCATTCTGTAGCTCACTCCACCACCTCAGTTCAGACATGGCCATATGCAAATCAGTCTGACCCTGTGCCTCATGGGAACAGTCCAGCCCGAACTGCCAAGCCATTTCTTCCCTGGACCAGAAATAAGCATCCTGGGACCGGTTTCGGGTTCATAACCCTCATCAGCCAGGCTATCTTGAATCCAGTGGCAAAGTGAGCAAGGGACCCACGTCTGGGCATAACCTGCCAACTTAGGGGGAACAAAACGATACCAAACAGGATGATAGATGGAGGCTTGAGCAAATCAAACACTCACCCCCAGTCAACTGATCTGGGTTTAATCCATCATTATTCTTTAGCTCACTCCACCACCCCAGTTCAGACATGGCCATATGCAAATCAGTCTGACCATGTGCTTCATGGGAACAGTCCAGCCCGAACTGCCAAGCCAAGTCTTCCCTGGACCAGAAACAAGCATCCTGGGACCGGTTTCGGGTTCATAACTCTCATCAGTCAGGCTATCTTGAATCCAGTGGCAAAGTGAGCAAGGGACCCACTTCTGGGCATACCCTGCCAACTGAGGACGAACAAAACGATACCAAAGGGGATGATGGACGGAGCGCTTGAGCAAACCAAACACTCACCCCCAGTCAACTGGTCTGGGTTTAATTCATCATCATTCTTTTGCTCACTCTACCACCCCAGTTCAGACATGGCCATATGCAAATCAGTGAGACCCTCTGCCTCATGGGAACAGTCCAGCCCACACTGCCAAGCCATGTCTTCCCTGGACCAGAACCAAGCATCCTGGGACCGGTTTCGTGTTCATAACCCTTATCAGCCAGTCTATCTTGAATCCAGTGGCAAAGTGAGCAAGGGACCCACGTCTGGGCATAACCTGCCAACTTACGGCGAACAAAAACGATACCAAAGGGCATGATGGACGGAGCGCTTGAGCAAATTAAACACTCACCCCCAGTCAACTGATCTGGGTTTAATCCAGCATCATTCTTCAGCCCACTCCACCACCCCAGTTCAGACATGGCCATATGCAAATCAGTCAGATCCTGTGCTTCATGGGAACAGTTCAGCCCGAACTTCCAAGCCATGTCTTCCCTGGACCAGAATCAAGCATCCTGGGACCGGTTTCGGGTTCATAACCCTCATCAGCCATTGCTTTCTTGAAACCAGTGGCAAAGTGAGCAAGGGACCCACGTCTGGGCATACCCTGGCAACTTAGGGCAAACAAAACAATACCAAAGGGGATGATGGACGGAGCGCTGAATCAAATCAAACACTCAACCCCAGTCAACTGATCTGGGTTTAATCCATCATTATTCTGTAGCTCACTCCACCACCTCAGTTCAGACATGGCCATATGCAAATCAGTCTGACCCTGTGCCTCATGGGAACAGTCCAGCCCGAACTGCCAAGCCATTTCTTACCTGGACCAGAAACAAGCATCCTGGGAGCGGTTTCGGGTTCATAACCCTCATCAGCCAGGCTATCTTGAATCCAGTGGCAAAGTGAGCAAGGGACCCACGTCTGGGCATACCCTGCCAACTTAGGGTTAACAAAACGAAACCAAAGGGGATGATGGACGGAGCGCTGGAGCAAATCAAACACTCATCCCCAGTCAACTGATCTGGGTTTAATCCATCATCATTCTTTAGCGCACTCCACCACCCCAGTTCAGACATGGCCATATGCAAATCAGTCTGACCCTGTGCCTCATGGGAACAGTCCAGCCCGAACTGCCAAGCCATGTCTTCCCTGGACCAGAAACAAGCATCCTGGGACCGGTTTCGGGTTCATAACTCTCATCAGTCATGCTATCTTGAATCCAGTGGCAAAGTGAGCAAGGAACCCACATCTGGGCATACCCTGCCAACTGAGGACGAATAAAACGATACCAAAGGGGATGATGGACGGAGCGCTTGAGCAAATCAAACACTCACCCCCAGTCAACTGATCTTGGTTTAATCCATCATTATTCTTTAGCACACTCCACCACCCCATTTCAGACATGGCCATATGCAAATCAGTCTGACCCTGTGCCTCATGGGAACAGTCCAGCCCGAACTGCCAAGCCATTTCTTCCCTGGACCAGAAACAAGCATCCTGGGAGCGGTTTTGGGTTCATAACCCTCATCAGCCAGGCTATCTTGAATCCAGTGGCAAAGTGAGCAAGGGACCCACGTCTGGGAATACCCTGCCAACTTAGGGTGAACAAAACGATACCAAAGGGGATGATGGACGGGCGCTGGAGCAAATCAAACACTCATCCCCAGTCAACTGATCTGGGTTTCATCCATCATCATTCTTTATCGCACTCCACCACCCCAGTTCAGACATGGCCATATGCAAATCAGTCTGACCCTGTGCCTCATGGGAACAGTCCAGCCCGAACTGCCAAGCCATGTCTTCCCTGGACCAGAAACAAGCATCCTGGGACCAGTTTTGGGTTCATAACTCTCATCAGTCATGCTATCTTGAATCCAGTGGCAAAGTGAGCAAGGAACCCACGTCTGGGCATACCCTGCCAACTGAGGACGAATAAAACGATACTAAAGGGGATGATGGACGGAGCGCTTGAGCAAACCAAACACTCACCCCCAGTCAACTGGTCTGGGTTTAATCCATCATCATTCTTCAGCTCACTCCACCACCCAAGTTCAGACATGGCCATATGCAAATCAGTCTGACCCTGTGCCTCATGGGAATAGTCCAGCCCGAACTTCCAAGCCATGTCTTCCCTGGACCAGAATCAAGCATCCTGGGACCGGTTTCGGGTTCATAACCCTCATCAGCCATTGCTTTCTTGAATCCAGTGGCAAAGTGAGCAAGGGACCCACGTCTGGGCATACCCTGGCAACTTAGGGCGAACAAAACAATACCAAAGGGGATGATGGACGGAGCGCTGAATCAAATCAAACACTCACCCCCAGTCAACTGATGTGGGTTTAATCCATCATCATTCTGTAGCTCACTCCACCACCTCAGTTTAGACATGGCCATATGCAAATCAGTCTGACCCTGTGCCTCATGGGAACAGTCCAGCCCGAACTGCCAAGCCATTTCTTCCCTGGACCAGAAATAAGCATCCTGGGACCGGTTTCGGGTTCATAACCCTCATCAGCCAGGCTATCTTGAATCCAGTGGCAAAGTGAGCAAGGGACCCACGTCTGGGCATAACCTGCCAACTTAGGGGGAACAAAACGATACCAAACAGGATGATATATGAAGGCTTGAGCAAATCAAACACTCACCCCCAGTCAACTGATCTGGGTTTAATCCATCATTATTCTTTAGCTCACTCCACCACCCCAGTTCAGACATGGCCATATGCAAATCAGTCTGACCATGTGCTTCATGGGAACAGTCCAGCCCGAACTGCCAAGCCATGTCTTCCCTGGACCAGAAACAAGCATCCTGGGACCGGTTTCGGGTTCATAACTCTCATCAGTCAGGCTATCTTGAATCCAGTGGCAAAGTGAGCAAGGGACCCACTTCTGGGCATACCCTGCCAACTGAGGACGAACAAAACGATACCAAAGGGGATGATGGACGGAGCGCTTGAGCAAACCAAACACTCACCCCCAGTCAACTGGTCTGGGTTTAATTCATCATCATTCTTTTGCTCACTCTACCACCCCAGTTCAGACATGGCCATATGCAAATCAGTCAGACCCTCTGCCTCATGGGAACAGTCCAGCCCACACTGCCAAGCCATGTCTTCCCTGGACCAGAACCAAGCATCCTGGGACCGGTTTCGTGTTCATAACCCTTATCAGCCAGTCTATCTTGAATCCAGTGGCAAAGTGAGCAAGGGACCCACGTCTGGGCATAACCTGCCAACTTACGGCGAACAAAAACGATACCAAAGGGCATGATGGACGGAGCGCTTGAGCAAATTAAACACTCACCCCCAGTCAACTGATCTGGGTTTAATCCAGCATCATTCTTCAGCCCACTCCACCACCCCAGTTCAGACATGGCCATATGCAAATCAGTCAGATCCTGTGCTTCATGGGAACAGTTCAGCCCGAACTTCCAAGCCATGTCTTCCCTGGACCAGAATCAAGCATCCTGGGACCGGTTTCGGGTTCATAACCCTCATCAGCCATTGCTTTCTTGAAACCAGTGGCAAAGTGAGCAAGGGACCCACGTCTGGGCATACCCTGGCAACTTAGGGCAAACAAAACAATACCAAAGGGGATGATGGACGGAGCGCTGAATCAAATCAAACACTCAACCCCAGTCAACTGATCTGGGTTTAATCCATCATTATTCTGTAGCTCACTCCACCACCTCAGTTCAGACATGGCCATATGCAAATCAGTCTGACCCTGTGCCTCATGGGAACAGTCCAGCCCGAACTGCCAAGCCATTTCTTACCTGGACCAGAAACAAGCATCCTGGGAGCGGTTTCGGGTTCATAACCCTCATCAGCCAGGCTATCTTGAATCCAGTGGCAAAGTGAGCAAGGGACCCACGTCTGGGCATACCCTGCCAACTTAGGGTTAACAAAACGAAACCAAAGGGGATGATGGACGGAGCGCTGGAGCAAATCAAACACTCATCCCCAGTCAACTGATCTGGGTTTAATCCATCATCATTCTTTAGCGCACTCCACCACCCCAGTTCAGACATGGCCATATGCAAATCAGTCTGACCCTGTGCCTCATGGGAACAGTCCAGCCCGAACTGCCAAGCCATGTCTTCCCTGGACCAGAAACAAGCATCCTGGGACCGGTTTCGGGTTCATAACTCTCATCAGTCATGCTATCTTGAATCCAGTGGCAAAGTGAGCAAGGAACCCACGTCTGGGCATACCCTGCCAACTGAGGACGAATAAAACGATACCAAAGGGGATGATGGACGGAGCGCTTGAGCAAATCAAACACTCACCCCCAGTCAACTGATCTTGGTTTAATCCATCATTATTCTTTAGCACACTCCACCACCCCATTTCAGACATGGCCATATGCAAATCAGTCTGACCCTGTGCCTCATGGGAACAGTCCAGCCCGAACTGCCAAGCCATTTCTTCCCTGGACCAGAAACAAGCATCCTGGGAGCGGTTTTGGGTTCATAACCCTCATCAGCCAGGCTATCTTGAATCCAGTGGCAAAGTGAGCAAGGGACCCACGTCTGGGAATACCCTGCCAACTTAGGGTGAACAAAACGATACCAAAGGGGATGATGGACGGGCGCTGGAGCAAATCAAACACTCATCCCCAGTCAACTGATCTGGGTTTCATCCATCATCATTCTTTATCGCACTCCACCACCCCAGTTCAGACATGGCCATATGCAAATCAGTCTGACCCTGTGCCTCATGGGAACAGTCCAGCCCGAACTGCCAAGCCATGTCTTCCCTGGACCAGAAACAAGCATCCTGGGACCGGTTTCGGGTTCATAACTCTCATCAGTCATGCTATCTTGAATCCAGTGGCAAAGTGAGCAAGGAACCCACGTCTGGGCATACCCTGCCAACTGAGGACGAATAAAACGATACTAAAGGGGATGATGGACGGAGCGCTTGAGCAAACCAAACACTCACCCCCAGTCAACTGGTCTGGGTTTAATCCATCATCATTCTTCAGCTCACTCCACCACCCAAGTTCAGACATGGCCATATGCAAATCAGTCTGACCCTGTGCCTCATGGGAATAGTCCAGCCCGAACTTCCAAGCCATGTCTTCCCTGGACCAGAATCAAGCATCCTGGGACCGGTTTCGGGTTCATAACCCTCATCAGCCATTGCTTTCTTGAATCCAGTGGCAAAGTGAGCAAGGGACCCACGTCTGGGCATACCCTGGCAACTTAGGGCGAACAAAACAATACCAAAGGGGATGATGGACGGAGCGCTGAATCAAATCAATCACTCACCCCCAGTCAACTGATGTGGGTTTAATCCATCATCATTCTGTAGCTCACTCCACCACCTCAGTTCAGACATGGCCATATGCAAATCAGTCTGACCCTGTGCCTCATGGGAACAGTCCAGCCCGAACTGCCAAGCCATTTCTTCCCTGGACCAGAAATAAGCATCCTGGGACCGGTTTCGGGTTCATAACCCTCATCAGCCAGGCTATCTTGAATCCAGTGGCAAAGTGAGCAAGGGACCCACGTCTGGGCATAACCTGCCAACTTAGGGGGAACAAAACGATACCAAACAGGATGATATATGAAGGCTTGAGCAAATCAAACACTCACCCCCAGTCAACTGATCTGGGTTTAATCCATCATTATTCTTTAGCTCACTCCACCACCCCAGTTCAGACATGGCCATATGCAAATCAGTCTGACCATGTGCTTCATGGGAACAGTCCAGCCCGAACTGCCAAGCCATGTCTTCCCTGGACCAGAAACAAGCATCCTGGGACCGGTTTCGGGTTCATAACTCTCATCAGTCAGGCTATCTTGAATCCAGTGGCAAAGTGAGCAAGGGACCCACTTCTGGGCATACCCTGCCAACTGAGGACGAACAAAACGATACCAAAGGGGATGATGGACGGAGCGCTTGAGCAAACCAAACACTCACCCCCAGTCAACTGGTCTGGGTTTAATTCATCATCATTCTTTTGCTCACTCTACCACCCCAGTTCAGACATGGCCATATGCAAATCAGTCAGACCCTCTGCCTCATGGGAACAGTCCAGCCCACACTGCCAAGCCATGTCTTCCCTGGACCAGAACCAAGCATCCTGGGACCGGTTTCGTGTTCATAACCCTTATCAGCCAGTCTATCTTGAATCCAGTGGCAAAGTGAGCAAGGGACCCACGTCTGGGCATAACCTGCCAACTTACGGCGAACAAAAACGATACCAAAGGGCATGATGGACGGAGCGCTTGAGCAAATTAAACACTCACCCCCAGTCAACTGATCTGGGTTTAATCCAGCATCATTCTTCAGCCCACTCCACCACCCCAGTTCAGACATGGCCATATGCAAATCAGTCAGATCCTGTGCTTCATGGGAACAGTTCAGCCCGAACTTCCAAGCCATGTCTTCCCTGGACCAGAATCAAGCATCCTGGGACCGGTTTCGGGTTCATAACCCTCATCAGCCATTGCTTTCTTGAAACCAGTGGCAAAGTGAGCAAGGGACCCACGTCTGGGCATACCCTGGCAACTTAGGGCAAACAAAACAATACCAAAGGGGATGATGGACGGAGCGCTGAATCAAATCAAACACTCAACCCCAGTCAACTGATCTGGGTTTAATCCATCATTATTCTGTAGCTCACTCCACCACCTCAGTTCAGACATGGCCATATGCAAATCAGTCTGACCCTGTGCCTCATGGGAACAGTCCAGCCCGAACTGCCAAGCCATTTCTTACCTGGACCAGAAACAAGCATCCTGGGAGCGGTTTCGGGTTCATAACCCTCATCAGCCAGGCTATCTTGAATCCAGTGGCAAAGTGAGCAAGGGACCCACGTCTGGGCATACCCTGCCAACTTAGGGTTAACAAAACGAAACCAAAGGGGATGATGGACGGAGCGCTGGAGCAAATCAAACACTCATCCCCAGTCAACTGATCTGGGTTTAATCCATCATCATTCTTTAGCGCACTCCACCACCCCAGTTCAGACATGGCCATATGCAAATCAGTCTGACCCTGTGCCTCATGGGAACAGTCCAGCCCGAACTGCCAAGCCATGTCTTCCCTGGACCAGAAACAAGCATCCTGGGACCGGTTTCGGGTTCATAACTCTCATCAGTCATGCTATCTTGAATCCAGTGGCAAAGTGAGCAAGGAACCCACGTCTGGGCATACCCTGCCAACTGAGGACGAATAAAACGATACCAAAGGGGATGATGGACGGAGCGCTTGAGCAAATCAAACACTCACCCCCAGTCAACTGATCTTGGTTTAATCCATCATTATTCTTTAGCACACTCCACCACCCCATTTCAGACATGGCCATATGCAAATCAGTCTGACCCTGTGCCTCATGGGAACAGTCCAGCCCGAACTGCCAAGCCATTTCTTCCCTGGACCAGAAACAAGCATCCTGGGAGCGGTTTTGGGTTCATAACCCTCATCAGCCAGGCTATCTTGAATCCAGTGGCAAAGTGAGCAAGGGACCCACGTCTGGGAATACCCTGCCAACTTAGGGTGAACAAAACGATACCAAAGGGGATGATGGACGGGCGCTGGAGCAAATCAAACACTCATCCCCAGTCAACTGATCTGGGTTTCATCCATCATCATTCTTTATCGCACTCCACCACCCCAGTTCAGACATGGCCATATGCAAATCAGTCTGACCCTGTGCCTCATGGGAACAGTCCAGCCCGAACTGCCAAGCCATGTCTTCCCTGGACCAGAAACAAGCATCCTGGGACCGGTTTCGGGTTCATAACTCTCATCAGTCATGCTATCTTGAATCCAGTGGCAAAGTGAGCAAGGAACCCACGTCTGGGCATACCCTGCCAACTGAGGACGAATAAAACGATACTAAAGGGGATGATGGACGGAGCGCTTGAGCAAACCAAACACTCACCCCCAGTCAACTGGTCTGGGTTTAATCCATCATCATTCTTCAGCTCACTCCACCACCCAAGTTCAGACATGGCCATATGCAAATCAGTCTGACCCTGTGCCTCATGGGAACAGTCCAGCCCGAACTTCCAAGCCATGTCTTCCCTGGACCAGAATCAAGCATCCTGGGACCGGTTTCGGGTTCATAACCCTCATCAGCCATTGCTTTCTTGAATCCAGTGGCAAAGTGAGCAAGGGACCCACGTCTGGGCATACCCTGGCAACTTAGGGCGAACAAAACAATACCAAAGGGGATGATGGACGGAGCGCTGAATCAAATCAAACACTCACCCCCAGTCAACTGATGTGGGTTTAATCCATCATCATTCTGTAGCTCACTCCACCACCTCAGTTCAGACATGGCCATATGCAAATCAGTCTGACCCTGTGCCTCATGGGAACAGTCCAGCCCGAACTGCCAAGCCATTTCTTCCCTGGACCAGAAATAAGCATCCTGGGACCGGTTTCGGGTTCATAACCCTCATCAGCCAGGCTATCTTGAATCCAGTGGCAAAGTGAGCAAGGGACCCACGTCTGGGCATAACCTGCCAACTTAGGGGGAACAAAACGATACCAAACAGGATGATATATGAAGGCTTGAGCAAATCAAACACTCACCCCCAGTCAACTGATCTGGGTTTAATCCATCATTATTCTTTAGCTCACTCCACCACCCCAGTTCAGACATGGCCATATGCAAATCAGTCTGACCATGTGCTTCATGGGAACAGTCCAGCCCGAACTGCCAAGCCATGTCTTCCCTGGACCAGAAACAAGCATCCTGGGACCGGTTTCGGGTTCATAACTCTCATCAGTCAGGCTATCTTGAATCCAGTGGCAAAGTGAGCAAGGGACCCACTTCTGGGCATACCCTGCCAACTGAGGACGAACAAAACGATACCAAAGGGGATGATGGACGGAGCGCTTGAGCAAACCAAACACTCACCCCCAGTCAACTGGTCTGGGTTTAATTCATCATCATTCTTTTGCTCACTCTACCACCCCAGTTCAGACATGGCCATATGCAAATCAGTCAGACCCTCTGCCTCATGGGAACAGTCCAGCCCACACTGCCAAGCCATGTCTTCCCTGGACCAGAACCAAGCATCCTGGGACCGGTTTCGTGTTCATAACCCTTATCAGCCAGTCTATCTTGAATCCAGTGGCAAAGTGAGCAAGGGACCCACGTCTGGGCATAACCTGCCAACTTACGGCGAACAAAAACGATACCAAAGGGCATGATGGACGGAGCGCTTGAGCAAATTAAACACTCACCCCCAGTCAACTGATCTGGGTTTAATCCAGCATCATTCTTCAGCCCACTCCACCACCCCAGTTCAGACATGGCCATATGCAAATCAGTCAGATCCTGTGCTTCATGGGAACAGTTCAGCCCGAACTTCCAAGCCATGTCTTCCCTGGACCAGAATCAAGCATCCTGGGACCGGTTTCGGGTTCATAACCCTCATCAGCCATTGCTTTCTTGAAACCAGTGGCAAAGTGAGCAAGGGACCCACGTCTGGGCATACCCTGGCAACTTAGGGCAAACAAAACAATACCAAAGGGGATGATGGACGGAGCGCTGAATCAAATCAAACACTCAACCCCAGTCAACTGATCTGGGTTTAATCCATCATTATTCTGTAGCTCACTCCACCACCTCAGTTCAGACATGGCCATATGCAAATCAGTCTGACCCTGTGCCTCATGGGAACAGTCCAGCCCGAACTGCCAAGCCATTTCTTACCTGGACCAGAAACAAGCATCCTGGGAGCGGTTTCGGGTTCATAACCCTCATCAGCCAGGCTATCTTGAATCCAGTGGCAAAGTGAGCAAGGGACCCACGTCTGGGCATACCCTGCCAACTTAGGGTTAACAAAACGAAACCAAAGGGGATGATGGACGGAGCGCTGGAGCAAATCAAACACTCATCCCCAGTCAACTGATCTGGGTTTAATCCATCATCATTCTTTAGCGCACTCCACCACCCCAGTTCAGACATGGCCATATGCAAATCAGTCTGACCCTGTGCCTCATGGGAACAGTCCAGCCCGAACTGCCAAGCCATGTCTTCCCTGGACCAGAAACAAGCATCCTGGGACCGGTTTCGGGTTCATAACTCTCATCAGTCATGCTATCTTGAATCCAGTGGCAAAGTGAGCAAGGAACCCACGTCTGGGCATACCCTGCCAACTGAGGACGAATAAAACGATACCAAAGGGGATGATGGACGGAGCGCTTGAGCAAATCAAACACTCACCCCCAGTCAACTGATCTTGGTTTAATCCATCATTATTCTTTAGCACACTCCACCACCCCATTTCAGACATGGCCATATGCAAATCAGTCTGACCCTGTGCCTCATGGGAACAGTCCAGCCCGAACTGCCAAGCCATTTCTTCCCTGGACCAGAAACAAGCATCCTGGGAGCGGTTTTGGGTTCATAACCCTCATCAGCCAGGCTATCTTGAATCCAGTGGCAAAGTGAGCAAGGGACCCACGTCTGGGAATACCCTGCCAACTTAGGGTGAACAAAACGATACCAAAGGGGATGATGGACGGGCGCTGGAGCAAATCAAACACTCATCCCCAGTCAACTGATCTGGGTTTCATCCATCATCATTCTTTATCGCACTCCACCACCCCAGTTCAGACATGGCCATATGCAAATCAGTCTGACCCTGTGCCTCATGGGAACAGTCCAGCCCGAACTGCCAAGCCATGTCTTCCCTGGACCAGAAACAAGCATCCTGGGACCGGTTTCGGGTTCATAACTCTCATCAGTCATGCTATCTTGAATCCAGTGGCAAAGTGAGCAAGGAACCCACGTCTGGGCATACCCTGCCAACTGAGGACGAATAAAACGATACTAAAGGGGATGATGGACGGAGCGCTTGAGCAAACCAAACACTCACCCCCAGTCAACTGGTCTGGGTTTAATCCATCATCATTCTTCAGCTCACTCCACCACCCAAGTTCAGACATGGCCATATGCAAATCAGTCTGACCCTGTGCCTCATGGGAACAGTCCAGCCCGAACTTCCAAGCCATGTCTTCCCTGGACCAGAATCAAGCATCCTGGGACCGGTTTCGGGTTCATAACCCTCATCAGCCATTGCTTTCTTGAATCCAGTGGCAAAGTGAGCAAGGGACCCACGTCTGGGCATACCCTGGCAACTTAGGGCGAACAAAACAATACCAAAGGGGATGATGGACGGAGCGCTGAATCAAATCAAACACTCACCCCCAGTCAACTGATGTGGGTTTAATCCATCATCATTCTGTAGCTCACTCCAGCACCTCAGTTCAGACATGGCCATATGCAAATCAGTCTGACCCTGTGGCTCATGGGAACAGTCCAGCCCGAACTGCCAAGCCATTTCTTCCCTGGACCAGAAATAAGCATCCTGGGACCGGTTTCGGGTTCATAACCCTCATCAGCCAGGCTATCTTGAATGCAGTGGCAAAGTGAGCAAGGGACCCACGTCTGGGCATACCCTGCCAACTTAGGGGGAACAAAACGATACCAAACAGGATGATAGATGGAGGCTTGAGCAAATCAAACACTCACCCCCAGTCAACTGATCTGGGTTTAATCCATCATCATTCTTTAGCTCACTCCACCACCCCAGTTCAGACATGGCCATATGCAAATCAGCCTGACCATGTGCCTCATGGGAACAGTCCAGCCCGAACTGCCAAGCCATGTCTTCCCTGGACCGGAATCAAGCATCCTAGGACCGGTTTCTGGCTATCAGCCATCATCAGCCAGGATAGCTTGACTCCAGTGGCGTAGTGAGCACGGGACCTACGTCTGGGCATACCCATCCCACTTGGGGCGAAAAGCGTTACAACAAACAAATGATGGACGGAATGCTGACAATGCAGACATTCTCCCCCAGTCAAGAGATCTGGGTTAAATCCATTGTTCTTTTGCCCCCTACGCCACCCCAGTTCAGACATGGCCATATGCAAAACAGTCTTGACCCTGTGCCTCATGGGAACAGTCCAGCCCGAACTGCCAAACCATGTCTTCCCTGTACCAGAATCAAGCATCCTAGGACCTGTTTCTGGCTATCAGCCGTCATCAGCCAGGATAGCTTGACTCCAGTGGCGTAGTGAGCACGGGACCCACGTCTGGGCATACCCATCCCACTTAGGGCGAAAAACGTTACAACAAACAAATGATGGACGGAATGCTGACAATGCAGACATTCTCCCCCAGTCAAGAGATCTGGGTTAAATCCATCGTTCTTTTGCCCACTACGCCACCCCAGTTCAGACATGGGAACAGTCCAGCATGAACTGCCAAGCCATGTCTTCCCTGGACCAGAAACAAGCATCTTGGGACTGGTTTCGGGTTCCTAACCCTCATCAGCCAGGCTATCTTGCATCCAGTGGCAAAGTGAGCAAGGGACCCACGTCTGGGCATACCCTGCTAACTTAGAGTGAACAAAACGATACCAAAGGGGATGATGGACGGAGCGCTTGAGCAAACGAAACACTCACCCCCAGTCAACTGGTCTGGGTTTAATTCATCATCATTCTTTTGCTCACTCCACCACCCCAGTTCAGACATGGCCATATGCAAATCAGTCTGACCCTCTGCCTCATGGGAACAGTCCAGCCCACACTACCAAGCCATGTCTTCCCTGGACCAGAAACAAGCATCCTGAGACCGGTTTCGTGTTCATAACCCTAATCAGCCAGGCTATCTTGAATCCAGTGGCAAAGTGAGCAAGGGACCCACGTCTGGGCATACCTTGCCAACTTAGGGTGAACAAAACGATACCAAACGGGATGATGGACGGAGCGCTTGAGCAAATCAAACACTCATCCCCAGTCAACTGATCTGGGTTTCATCCATCATCATTCTTTATCGCACTCCACCACCCCAGCTTAGACATGGCCATATGCAAATCAGTCTGACCCTGTGCCTCATGGGAACAGTCCAGCCTGAACTGCCAAGCCATTTCTTCCCTGGACCAGAAACAAGCATCCTGGGACCGGTTTCGGGTTCATAACCCTCATCAGCCAGGCTATCTTGAAACAAGTGGCAAAGTGAGCAAGGAACTCACGTCTGGGCATACCCTGCCAACTTAGGGCGAACAAAACAATACCAAAGGGGATGATGGACGGAGCGCTTGAGCAAATCAAACACTCACCCCCAGTCAACTGATCTTGGTTTAATCCATCATTATTCTTTAGCACACTCCACCACCCCATTTCAGACATGGCCATATGCAAATCAGTCTGACCCTGTGCCTCATGGGAACAGTCCAGCCCGAACTGCCAAGCCATTTCTTCCCTGGACCAGAAACAAGCATCCTGGGAGCGGTTTTGGGTTCATAACCCTCATCAGCCAGGCTATCTTGAATCCAGTGGCAAAGTGAGCAAGGGACCCACGTCTGGGAATACCCTGCCAACTTAGGGTGAACAAAACGATACCAAAGGGGATGATGGACGGGCGCTGGAGCAAATCAAACACTCATCCCCAGTCAACTGATCTGGGTTTCATCCATCATCATTCTTTATCGCACTCCACCACCCCAGTTCAGACATGGCCATATGCAAATCAGTCTGACCCTGTGCCTCATGGGAACAGTCCAGCCCGAACTGCCAAGCCATGTCTTCCCTGGACCAGAAACAAGCATCCTGGGACCGGTTTCGGGTTCATAACTCTCATCAGTCATGCTATCTTGAATCCAGTGGCAAAGTGAGCAAGGAACCCACGTCTGGGCATACCCTGCCAACTGAGGACGAATAAAACGATACTAAAGGGGATGATGGACGGAGCGCTTGAGCAAACCAAACACTCACCCCCAGTCAACTGGTCTGGGTTTAATCCATCATCATTCTTCAGCTCACTCCACCACCCAAGTTCAGACATGGCCATATGCAAATCAGTCTGACCCTGTGCCTCATGGGAACAGTCCAGCCCGAACATCCAAGCCATGTCTTCCCTGGACCAGAATCAAGCATCCTGGGACCGGTTTCGGGTTCATAACCCTCATCAGCCATTGCTTTCTTGAATCCAGTGGCAAAGTGAGCAAGGGACCCACGTCTGGGCATACCCTGGCAACTTAGGGCGAACAAAACAATACCAAAGGGGATGATGGACGGAGCGCTGAATCAAATCAAACACTCACCCCCAGTCAACTGATGTGGGTTTAATCCATCATCATTCTGTAGCTCACTCCAGCACCTCAGTTCAGACATGGCCATATGCAAATCAGTCTGACCCTGTGCCTCATGGGAACAGTCCAGCCCGAACTGCCAAGCCATTTCTTCCCTGGACCAGAAATAAGCAACCTGGGACCGGTTTCGGGTTCATAACCCTCATCAGCCAGGCTATCTTGAATCCAGTGGCAAAGTGAGCAAGGGACCCACGTCTGGGCATACCCTGCCAACTTAGGGGGAACAAAACGATACCAAACAGGATGATAGATGGAGGCTTGAGCAAATCAAACACTCACCCCCAGTCAACTGATCTGGGTTTAATCCATCATCATTCTTTACTCACTCCACCACCCCAGTTCAGACATGGCCATATGCAAATCAGTCTGACCATGTGCCTCATGGGAACAGTCCAGCCCGAACTGCCAAGCCATGTCTTCCCTGGACCGGAATCAAGCATCCTAGGACCGGTTTCTGGCTATCAGCCATCATCAGACAGGATAGCTTGACTCCAGTGGCGTAGTGAGCACGGGACCTACGTCTGGGCATACCCATCCCACTTGGGGCGAAAAGCGTTACAACAAACAAATGATGGACGGAATGCTGACAATGCAGACATTCTCCCCCAGTCAAGAGATCTGGGTTAAATCCATTGTTCTTTTGCCCCCTACGCCACCCCAGTTCAGACATGGCCATATGCAAAACAGTCTTGACCCTGTGCCTCATGGGAACAGTCCAGCCCGAACTGCCAAACCATGTCTTCCCTGTACCAGAATCAAGCATCCTAGGACCTGTTTCTGGCTATCAGCCGTCATCAGCCAGGATAGCTTGACTCCAGTGGCGTAGTGAGCACGGGACCCACGTCTGGGCATACCCATCCCACTTAGGGCGAAAAACGTTACAACAAACAAATGATGGACGGAATGCTGACAATGCAGACATTCTCCCCCAGTCAAGAGATCTGGGTTAAATCCATCGTTCTTTTGCCCACTACGCCACCCCAGTTCAGACATGGGAACAGTCCAGCATGAACTGCCAAGCCATGTCTTCCCTGGACCAGAAACAAGCATCTTGGGACTGGTTTCGGGTTCCTAACCCTCATCAGCCAGGCTATCTTGCATCCAGTGGCAAAGTGAGCAAGGGACCCACGTCTGGGCATACCCTGCTAACTTAGAGTGAACAAAACGATACCAAAGGGGATGATGGACGGAGCGCTTGAGCAAACCAAACACTCACCCCCAGTCAACTGGTCTGGGTTTAATTCATCATCATTCTTTTGCTCACTCCACCACCCCAGTTCAGACATGGCCATATGCAAATCAGTCTGACCCTCTGCCTCATGGGAACAGTCCAGCCCACACTACCAAGCCATGTCTTCCCTGGACCAGAAACAAGCATCCTGGGACCGGTTTCGTGTTCATAACCCTAATCAGCCAGGCTATCTTGAATCCAGTGGCAAAGTGAGCAAGGGACCCACGTCTGGGCATACCTTGCCAACTTAGGGTGAACAAAACGATACCAAACGGGATGATGGACGGAGCGCTTGAGCAAATCAAACACTCATCCCCAGTCAACTGATCTGGGTTTCATCCATCATCATTCTTTATCGCACTCCACCACCCCAGCTTAGACATGGCCATATGCAAATCAGTCAAACCCTGTGCCTCATGGGAACAGTCCAGCCTGAACTGCCAAGCCATTTCTTCCCTGGACCGGAAACAAGCATCCTGGGACCGGTTTCGGGTTCATAACCCTCATCAGCCAGGCTATCTTGAAACAAGTGGCAAAGTGAGCAAGGAACTCACGTCTGGGCATACCCTGCCAACTTAGGGCGAACAAAACAATACCAAAGGGGATGATGGACGGAGCGCTTGAGCAAATCAAACACTCACCCCCAGTCAACTGATCTGGGTTTAATCCAGCATCATTCTTCAGCGCACTCCACCACCCCAGTTCACACATGGCCATATGCAAATCAGTCTGACCCTGTGCCTCATGGGAACAGTCCAGCCCGAACTGCCAAGCCATGTCTTCCCTGGACCGGAATCAAGCATCCTAGGACCGGTTTCTGGCTATCAGCCATCATCAGCCAGGATAGCTTGACTCCAGTGGCGTAGTGAGCACGGGACCTACGTCTGGGCATACCCATCCCACTTGGGGCGAAAAGCGTTACAACAAACAAATGATGGACGGAATGCTGACAATGCAGACATTCTCCCCCAGTCAAGAGATCTGGGTTAAATCCATTGTTCTTTTGCCCCCTACGCCACCCCAGTTCAGACATGGCCATATGCAAAACAGTCTTGACCCTGTGCCTCATGGGAACAGTCCAGCCCGAACTGCCAAACCATGTCTTCCCTGTACCAGAATCAAGCATCCTAGGACCTGTTTCTGGCTATCAGCCGTCATCAGCCAGGATAGCTTGACTCCAGTGGCGTAGTGAGCACGGGACCCACGTCTGGGCATACCCATCCCACTTAGGGCGAAAAACGTTACAACAAACAAATGATGGACGGAATGCTGACAATGCAGACATTCTCCCCCAGTCAAGAGATCTGGGTTAAATCCATCATTCTTTTGCCCACTACGCCACCCCAGTTCAGACATGGGAACAGTCCAGCATGAACTGCCAAGCCATGTCTTCCCTGGACCAGAAACAAGCATCTTGGGACTGGTTTCGGGTTCCTAACCCTCATCAGCCAGGCTATCTTGCATCCAGTGGCAAAGTGAGCAAGGGACCCACGTCTGGGCATACCCTGCTAACTTAGAGTGAACAAAACGATACCAAAGGGGATGATGGACGGAGCGCTTGAGCAAACCAAACACTCACCCCCAGTCAACTGGTCTGGGTTTAATTCATCATCATTCTTTTGCTCACTCCACCACCCCAGTTCAGACATGGCCATATGCAAATCAGTCTGACCCTCTGCCTCATGGGAACAGTCCAGCCCACACTACCAAGCCATGTCTTCCCTGGACCAGAAACAAGCATCCTGGGACCGGTTTCGTGTTCATAACTCTAATCAGCCAGGCTATCTTGAATCCAGTGGCAAAGTGAGCAAGGGACCCACGTCTGGGCATACCTTGCCAACTTAGGGTGAACAAAACGATACCAAACGGGATGATGGACGGAGCGCTTGAGCAAATCAAACACTCATCCCCAGTCAACTGATCTGGGTTTCATCCATCATCATTCTTTATCGCACTCCACCACCCCAGTTCAGACATGGCCATATGCAAATCAGTCTGACCCTGTGCCTCATGGGAACAGTCCAGCCCGAACTGCCAAGCCATGTCTTCCCTGGACCAGAAACAAGCATCCTGGGACCGGTTTCGGGTTCATAACTCTCATCAGTCAGGCTATCTTGAATCCAGTGGGAAAGTGAGTAAGGAACCCACTTCTGGGCATACCCTGCCAACTGAGGACGAACAAAACGATACCAAAGGGGATGATGGACGGAGCGCTTGAGCAAACCAAACACTCACCCCCAGTCAACTGGTCTGGGCTTAATTCATCATCATTCTTTTGCTCACTCTACCACCCCAGTTCAGACATGGCCATATGCAAATCAGTCCGACCCTCTGCCTCATGGGAACAGTCCAGCCCACACTGCCAAGCCATGTCTTCCCTGGACCAGAAACAAGCATCCTGGGACCGGTTTCGTGTTCATAACCCTCATCAGCCAGTCTATCTTGAATCCAGTGGCAAAGTGAGCAAGGGACCCACGTCTGGGCATAACCTGCCAACTTACGGCGAACAAAAACGATACCAAAGGGCATGATGGACAGAGCGCTTGAGCAAATTAAACACTCACCCCCAGTCAACTGATCTGGGTTTAATCCAGCATCATTCTTCAGCCCACTCCACCACCCCAGTTCAGACATGGTCATATGCAAATCAGTCAGATCCTGTGCTTCATGGGAACAGTTCAGCCCGAACTTCCAAGCCATGTCTTCACTGGACCAGAATCAAGCATCCTGGGACCGGTTTCGGGTTCATAACCCTCATCAGCCATTGCTTTCTTGAATCCAGTGGCAAAGTGAGCAAGGGACCCACGTCTGGGCATACCCTGGCAACTTAGGGCAAACAAAACAATACTAAAGGGGATGATGGACGGAGCGCTGAATCAAATCAAACACTCACCCCCAGTCAACTGATCTGGGTTTAATCCATCATCATTCTGTAGCTCACTCCACCACCTCAGTTCAGACATGGCCATATGCAAATCAGTCTGACCCTGTGCCTCATGGGAACAGTCCAGCCCGAACTGCCAAGCCATTTCTTCCCTGGACCAGAAACAAGCATCCTGGGAGCAGTTTCGGGTTCATAACCCTCATCAGCCATGCTATCTTGAATCCAGTGGCAAAGTGAGCAAGGGACCCACGTCTGGTCATACCCTGCCAACTTAGGGTGAACAAAACGAAACCAAAGGGGATGATGGACGGAGCGCTGGAGCAAATCAAACACTCATCCCCAGTCAACTGATCTGGGTTTCATCCATCATCATTCTTTATCGCACTCCACCACCCCAGTTCAGACATGGCCATATGCAAATCAGTCTGACCCTGTGCCTCATGGGAACAGTCCAGCCCGAACTTCCAAGCCATGTCTTCCCTGGACCAGAATCAAGCATCCTGGGACCGGTTTCAGGTTCATAACCCTCATCAGCCATTGCTTTCTTGAATCCAGTGGCAAAGTGAGCAAGGGACCCACGTCTGGGCATACCCTGGCAACTTAGGGCGAACAAAACAATACCAAAGGGGATGATGGACGGAGCGCTGAATCAAATCAAACACTCACCCCCAGTCAACTGATCTGGGTTTAATCCATCATCATTCTTTAGCACACTCCACCACCCCATTTCAGACATGGCCATATGCAAATCAGTCTGACCCTGTGCCTCATGGGAACAGTTCAGCCCGAACTGCCAAGCCATGTCTTCCCTGGACCAGAAACAAGCATCCTGGGAGCGGTTTCAGGTTCATAACCCTCATTAGCCAGGCTATCTTGAATCCAGTGGCAAAGTGAGCAAGGAACCCACGTCTGGGCATACCCTGCCAACTGAGGACGAATAAAATGATACCAAAGGGGATGATGGACGGAGCGCTTGAGCAAACCAAACACTCACCCCCAGTCAACTGGTCTGGGTTTAATCCATCATCATTCTTCAGCTCACTCCGCCACCCCAGTTCAGACATGGCCATATGCAAATCAGTCTGACCCTGTGCCTCATGGGAACAGTCCAGCCCGAACTTCCAAGCCATGTCTTCCCTTGACCAGAATCAAGCATCCTGGGACCGGTTTCGGGTTCATAACCCTCATCAGCCATTGCTTTCTTGAATCCAGTGGCAAAGTGAGCAAGGGACCCACGTCTGGGCATACCCTGGCAACTTAGGGCGAACAAAACAATACCAAAGGGGATGATGGACGGAGCGCTGAATCAAATCAAACACTCACCCCCAGTCAACTGATGTGGGTTTAATCCATCATCATTCTGTAGCTCACTCCACCACCTCAGTTCAGACATGGCCATATGCAAATCAGTCTGACCCTGTGCCTCATGGGAACAGTCCAGCCCAAACTGCCAAGCCATTTCTTCCCTGGACCAGAAATAAGCATCCTGGGACCGGTTTCGGGTTCATAACCCTCATCAGCCAGGCTATCTTGAATCCAGTGGCAAAGTGAGCAAGGGACCCACGTCTGGGCATACCCTGCCAACTTAGGGGGAACAAAACGATACCAAACAGATTGATAGATGGAGGCTTGAGCAAATCAAACACTCACCCCCAGTCAACTGATCTGGGTTTAATCCATCATCATTCTTTAGCTCACTCCACCACCCCAGTTCAGACATGGCCATATGCAAATCAGTCTGACCATGTGCTTAATGGGAACAGTCCAGCCCGAACTGCCAAGCCATGTCATCCCTGGACCAGAAACAAGCATCCTGGGACCGGTTTCAGGTTCATAACCCTCATCAGCCAGGCTATCTGGAATCCAGTGGCAAAGTGAGCAAGGGACCCACGTCTGGGCATACCCTGCCAACTTAGGGGGAACAAAACAATACCAATCAGGATGAGAGATGGAGCGCTTGAGCAAATCAAACACTCACCCCCAGTCAAATGATCTGGGTTTAATCCATCATCATTCTTTAGCTCACTCCACCACCCCAGCTTAGACATGGCCATATGCAAATCAGTCTGACCCTGTGCCTCATGGGAACAGTCCAGCCTGAACTGCCAAGCCATTTCTTCCCTGGACCAGAAACAAGCATCCTGGGACCGGTTTCGGGTTCATAACCCTCATCAGCCAGGCTATCTTGAAACAAGTGGCAAAGTGAGCAAGGAACCCACGTCTGGGCATACCCTGCCAACTTAGGGCGAACAAAACAATACCAAAGGGGATGATGGACGGAGCGCTTGAGCAAATCAAACACTCACCCCCAGTCAACTGATCTGGGTTTAATCCATCATCATTCTTTAGCGCACTCCACCACCCCAGTTCACACATGGCCATATGCAAATCAGTCTGACCCTGTGCCTCATGGGAACAGTCCAGCCCGAACTGCCAAGCCATGTCTTCCCTGGACTGGAATCAAGCATCCTAGGACCGGTTTCTGGCTATCAGCCATCATCAGCCAGGATAGCTTGACTCCAGTGGCGTAGTGAGCACGGGACCTACGTCTGGGCATACCCATCCCACTTGGGGCAAAAAGCGTTACAACAAACAAATGATGGACGGAATGCTGACAATGCAGACATTCTCCCCAGTCAAGAGATCTGGGTTAAATCCATTGTTCTTTTGCCCCCTACGCCACCCCAGTTCAGACATGGCCATATGCAAAACAGTCTTGACCCTGTGCCTCATGGGAACAGTCCAGCCCGAACTGCCAAACCATGTCTTCCCTGTACCAGAATCAAGCATCCTAGGACCTGTTTCTGGCTATCAGCCGTCATCAGCCAGTATAGCTTGACTCCAGTGGCGTAGTGAGCACGGGACCCACGTCTGGGCATACCCATCCCACTTAGGGCGAAAAACGTTACAACAAACAAATGATGGACGGAATGCTGACAATGCAGACATTCTCCCCCAGTCAAGAGATCTGGGTTAAATCCATCGTTCTTTTGCCCACTACGCCACCCCAGTTCAGACATGGGAACAGTCCAGCATGAACTGCCAAGCCATGTCTTCCCTGGACCAGAAACAAGCATCTTGGGACTGGTTTCGGGTTCCTAACCCTCATCAGCCAGGCTATCTTGCATCCAGTGGCAAAGTGAGCAAGGGACCCACGTCTGGGCATACCCTGCTAACTTAGAGTGAACAAAACGATACCAAAGGGGATGATGGACGGAGCGCTTGAGCAAACCAAACACTCACCCCCAGTCAACTGGTCTGGGTTTAATTCATCATCATTCTTTTGCTCACTCCACCACCCCAGTTCAGACATGGCCATATGCAAATCAGTCTGACCCTCTGCCTCATGGGAACAGTCCAGCCCACACTACCAAGCCATGTCTTCCCTGGACCAGAAACAAGCATCCTGGGACCGGTTTCGTGTTCATAACACTAATCAGCCAGGCTATCTTGAATCCAGTGGCAAAGTGAGCAAGGGACCCACGTCTGGGCATACCTTGCCAACTTAGGGTGAACAAAACGATACCAAACGGGATGATGGACGGAGCGCTTGAGCAAATCAAACACTCATCCCCAGTCAACTGATCTGGGTTTCATCCATCATCATTCTTTATCGCACTCCACCACCCCAGTTCAGACATGGCCATATGCAAATCAGTCTGACCCTGTGCCTCATGGGAACAGTCCAGCCCGAACTGCCAAGCCATGTCTTCCCTGGACCAGAAACAAGCATCCTGGGACCGGTTTCGGGTTCATAACTCTCATCAGTCAGGCTATCTTGAATCCAGTGGCAAAGTGAGCAAGGAACCCACTTCTGGGCATACCCTGCCAACTGAGGACGAACAAAACGATACCAAAGGGGATGATGGACGGAGCGCTTGAGCAAACCAAACACTCACCCCCAGTCAACTGGTCTGGGCTTAATTCATCATCATTCTTTTGCTCACTCTACCACCCCAGTTCAGACATGGCCATATGCAAATCAGTCCAACCCTCTGCCTCATGGTAACAGTCCAGCCCACACTGCCAAGCCATGTCTTCCCTGGACCAGAAACAAGCATCCTGGGACCGGTTTCGTGTTCATAACCCTCATCAGCCAGTCTATCTTGAATCCAGTGGCAAAGTGAGCAAGGGACCCACGTCTGGGCATGACCTGCCAACTTACGGCGAACAAAAACGATACCAAAGGGCATGATGGACGGAGCGCTTGAGCAAATTAAACACTCACCCCCAGTCAACTGATCTGGGTTTAATCCAGCATCATTCTTCAGCCCACTCCACCACCCCAGTTCAGACATGGTCATATGCAAATCAGTCAGATCCTGTGCTTCATGGGAACAGTTCAGCCCGAACTTCCAAGCCATGTCTTTACTGGACCAGAATCAAGCATCCTGGGACCGGTTTCGGGTTCATAACCCTCATCAGCCATTGCTTTCTTGAATCCAGTGGCAAAGTGAGCCAGGGACCCACGTCTGGGCATACCCTGGCAACTTAGGGCAAACAAAACAATACTAAAGGGGATGATGGACGGAGCGCTGAATCAAATCAAACACTCACCCCCAGTCAACTGATCTGGGTTTAATCCATCATCATTCTGTAGCTCACTCCACCACCTCAGTTCAGACATGGCCATATGCAAATCAGTCTGACCCTGTGCCTCATGGGAACAGTCCAGCCTGAACTGCCAAGCCATTTCTTCCCTGGACCAGAAACAAGCATCCTGGGAGCAGTTTCGGGTTCATAACCCTCATCAGCCAGGCTATCTTGAATCCAGTGGCAAAGTGAGCAAGGGACCCACGTCTGGTCATACCCTGCCAACTTAGGGTGAACAAAACGAAACCAAAGGGGATGATAAACGGAGCGCTGGAGCAAATCAAACACTCATCCCCAGTCAACTGATCTGGGTTTAATCCATCATCATTCTTTAGCGCACTCCACCACCCCAGTTCAGACATGGCCATATGCAAATCAGTCTGACCCTGTGCCTCATGGGAACAGTCCAGCCCGAACTGCCAAGCCATGTCTTCCCTGGACCAGAAACAAGCATCCTGGGACCGGTTACGGGTTCAAAACTCTCATCAGTCATGCTATCTTGAATCCAGTGGCAAAGTGAGCAAGGAACCCACGTCTGGGCATACCCTGCCAACTGAGGACGAATAAAACGATACCAAAGGGGATGATGGACGGAGCGCTTGAGCAAATCAAACACTCACCCCCAGTCAACTGATCTGGGTTTAATCCATCATCATTCTTTTGCACACTCAACCACCCCATTTCAGACATGGCCATATGCAAATCAGTCTGACCCTGTGCCTCATGGGAACAGTCCAGCCCGAACTGCCAAGCCATGTCTTCCCTGGACCAGAAACAAGCATCCTGGGAGCGGTTTCAGGTTCATAACCCTCATTAGCCAGGCTATCTTGAATCCAGTGGAAAAGTGAGCAAGGAACCCACGTCTGGGCATACCCTGCCAACTTAGAGTGAACAAAATGATACCAAAGGGGATGATGGATGGAGCGCTTGAGCAAACCAAACACTCACCCCCAGTCAACTGGTCTGGGTTTAATCCATCATCATTCTTTTGCTCACTCCACCACCCCAGTTCAGACATGGCCATATGCAAATCAGTCTGACCCTGTGCCTCATGGGAACAGTCCAGCCCGAACTTCCAAGCCATGTCTTCCCTGGACCAGAATCAAGCATCCTGGGACCGGTTTCAGGTTCATAACCCTCATCAGCCATTGCTTTCTTGAATCCAGTGGCAAAGTGAGCAAGGGACCCACGTCTGGGCATACCCTGGCAACTTAGGGCGAACAAAACAATACCAAAGGGGATGATGGACGGAGCGCTGAATCAAATCAAACACTCACCCCCAGTCAACTGATGTGGGTTTAATCCATCATCATTCTGTAGCTCACTCCACCACCTCAGTTCAGACATGGCCATATGCAAATCAGTCTGACCCTGTGCCTCATGGGAACAGTCCAGCCCGAATTGCCAAGCCATTTCTTCCCTGGACCAGAATCAAGCATCCTGGGACCGGTTTCGGGTTCATAACCCTCATCAGCCAGGCTATCTTGAATCCAGTGGCAAAGTGAGCAAGGGACCCACGTCTAGGCATACCCTGCCAACTTAGGGTGAACAAAACGATACCAAACAGGATAATAGATGGAGGCTTGAGCAAATCAAACACTCACCCCCAGTCAACTGATCTGGGTTTAATCCATCATCATTCTTTAGCTCACTCCACCACCCCAGTTCAGACATGGCCATATGCAAATCAGTCTGACCATGTGCTTCATGGGAACAGTCCAGCCCGAACTGCCAAGCCATGTCATCCCTGGACCAGAAACAAGCATCCTGGGACCGGTTTCAGGTTCATAACCCTCATCAGCCAGGCTATCTTGAATCCAGTGGCAAAGTGAGCAAGGGACCAATGTCTGGGCATACCCTGCCAACTTAGGGGGAACAAAACAATACCAAACAGGATGAGAGATGGAGCGCTTGAGCAAATCAAACACTCACCCCCAGTCAAATGATCTGGGTTTAATCCATCATCATTCTTTAGCTCACTCCACCACCCCAGTTTAGACATGGCCATATGCAAATCAGTCTGACCCTGTGCCTCATGGGAACAGTCCAGCCCGAACTGCCAAGCCATTTCTTCCCTGGACCAGAAACAAGCATCCTGGGACCGGTTTCGGGTTCATAACCCTCATCAGCCAGGCTATCTTGAACCAAGTGGCAAAGTGAGCAAGGAACCCACGTCTGGGCATACCCTGCCAACTTAGGGCGAACAAAACAATACCAAAGGGGATGATGGACGGAGCGCTTGAGCAAACCAAACACTCACCCCCAGTCAACTGGTCTGGGTTTAATCCATCATCATTCTTTTGCTCACTCCACCACCCCAGTTCAGACATGGCCATATGCAAATCAGTCTGACCCTGTGCCTCATGGGATCAGTCCTGCCCGAACTGCCAAGCCATGTCTTCCCCGGACCAGTAAAAATCATCCTGGGACCGGTTTCGTGTTCATAACTCTCATCAGCCAGGCCTTCTTGAATCCAGTGGCAAAGTGAGCAAGGGACTCACGTCTTGGCATACCCTGCCAACTTACGGTGAACAAAAACGAAACCAAAGGGGATGATAAACGGAGCGTTTTAGCAAATTAAACACTCACCCCCAGTCAACTGATCTGGGTTTAATCCATCATCATTCTTTAGCTCACTCCACTACCCAGTTCAGACATTGCCATATGCAAATCAGTCTGACCCTGTGCCTCATGGGAACAGTCCAGCCTAAACTGCCAAGCCGCGTCTTCCCTTGACCAGAAACAAGCATCCTGGGACCGGTTTCGGGTTCATAACCCTCATCAGCCAGGCTTTCTTGAAACCAGTTGCAAAGCGAGCAAGGGACCCACGTCTGCGCATACCCTGCCAAATTAGGGCGAACAAAACGATACCAAAGGGGATGATGGACGGAGCGCTGAATCAAATCAAAAACTCACCCCCAGTCAACTGATCTGGGTTTATTCCATCATCATTCTTTAGCTCACTCCACCACTTCAGTTCAGACATGGCCATATGCAAATCAGTCTGACCCTGTGCCTCATGGGAACAGTCCAGCCAGAACTGCCAAACCATGTCTTCCCTGGACCAGAGACAATAATCCTGGGACCGGTTTCGGGTTCATAACTCTCATCAGCCAAGCTATCTGGAATCCAGTGGCAAAGTGAGCAAGGAACCCACGTCTGCGCATACCCTGCCAACTTAGGGCGAACAAAACGATACCAAAAGGGATGATGGACGGAGCGCTGAATAAAATCAAACACTCACCCCCAGTCAACTGATCTGGGTTTAATCCATCATCATTCTTTAGCTCACTCCACCACCTCAGTTCAGACATGGCCATATGTAAATCAGTCTGACCCTGTATCTCATGGGAACAGTCCAGCCTGAACTGTCAAGCTATTTCTTCCCTGGACAAGAAACAAGCATCCTGGGAGCAGTTTCGGGTTCATAACCCTCATCAGCCAGTTTATCTTGAATCCAGTGGCAAAGTGAGCAAGGGACCCACTTCTGGGCATACTCTGCCAACTTAGGGCGAACAAAACGATACCAAAGGGGATGATGGAGGGAGCGCTTGAGCAAATCTTACACTCATCCCCAGTCAACTGATCTGGGTTTAATCCATCATCATTCTTTAGCGCACTCCACCACCCCAGTTCAGACATGGCCATATGCAAATCAGTCTGACCCTGTGCCTCATGGGAACAGTCCAGCCCGAACTGCCAAGCCATGTCTTCCCTGGACCAGAAACAAGCATCCTGGGACCGGTTTCGGGTTCATAACCCTCATCAGCCATGCTATCTTGAATCCAGTGCCAAAGTGGCCAAGGGACCCACGTCTGGGCATACCCTGTCAACCTAGGGCGAACAAAATGATACCAATGGGGATGATGAACGGAGCGCTTGAGCAAATCAAACACACACCCCCAGTCAACTGATCTGGGTTTAATCCATCATCATTCTTTAGCTCACTCCACGACCCCAGTTCATACATGGCCATATGCAAATCAGTCTGACCCTGTGCCTCATGCGAACAGTCCAGACCGAACTGCCATGCCGCGTCTTCCCTGTACCAGAAACAAGCATCCTGGGACCGGTTTCGGGTTCATAACCCTCATCAGCCAGGCTATCTTGAATACAGTGGCAAAGTGAGCAAGGGACCCACGTCTGGGCATACCCTGCCAACTTAGGGGGAACAAAACGATACTAAAGGCGATGATGGATGGAGCGCTTGAGCAAATCAAACACTCACCCCCAGTCAACTGATCTGGGTTTAATCCATCATCATTCTGTAGCTCACTCCACCACCTCAGTTCAGACATGGCCATATGCAAATCAGTCTGACCCTGTGCCTCATGGGAACAGTCCATCCCGAATTGCCAAGCCATGTCTTCCCTGGACCAGAAACAAGCATCCTGGGAGCGATTTCGGGTTCATAACCCTCATCAGCCATGCTATCTTGAATCCAGTGGCAAAGTGAGCAAGGGACCCACATCTGGGCATACCCTGCCAACTTAGGGCGAACAAAACGATACTAAAGGGGATGATGGACGGAGTGCTTGAGCAAATCAAACACTCACCCCCAGTCAACTGATCTGGGTTTAATCCATCATCATTCTTTAGCACACTCCACCACCCCATTTCAGACATGGCCATATGCAAATCAGTCTGACCCTGTGCCTCATGGGAACAGTCCAGCCCGAACTTCCAAGCCATATCTTCCCTGGACCAGAAACAAGCATCCTGGGACCGGTTTCGGGTTCATAACCCTCATCAGCCAGGCTACCTTGAATCCAGTGGCAAAGTGAGCAAGGAACCCACTTCTGGGCATACCCTGCCAACTTAGAGTGAACAAAATGATACCAAAGGGGATGATGGACGGAGCGCTTGAGCAAATCAAACACTCACCCCCAGTCAACTGGTCTGGGTTTAATCCATCATGATTCTTCAGCTCACTCCACCACCCCAGTTCAGACATGGCCATATGCAAATCAGTCTGACCCTGTGCCTCATGGGAACAGTCCGGCCCGAACTTCCAAGCCATGTCTTCCCTGGACCAGAATCAAGAATCCTGGGACCGGTTTCGGGTTCATAACCCTCATCAGCCATTGCTTTCTTGAATCCAGTGGCAAAGTGAGCAAGGGACCCACGTCTGGGCATACCCTGGCAACTTAGGGCGAACAAAACAATACCAAAGGGGATGATGGACGGAGCGCTGAATCAAATCAAACACTCACCCCCAGTCAACTGATGTGGGTTTAATCCATCATCATTCTGTAGCTCACTCCACCACCTCAGTTCAGACATGGCCATATGCAAATCAGCCTGACCCTGTGCTTCATGGGAACAGTCCAGCCCGAATTGCCAAGCCATGTCTTCCCTGGACCAGAATCAAGCATCCTGGGACCGGTTTCGGGTTCATAACCCCCATCAACCAGGCTATCTTGAATCCAGTGGCAAAGTGAGCAAGGGACCCACGTCTGGGCATACCCTGCCAACTTAGGGGGAACAAAACGATACCAAACAGGATGAGAGATGGAGGCTTGAGCAAATCAAACACTCACACCCAGTCAACTGATCTGGGTTTAATCCATCATCATTCTTTAGCTCACTCCACCACCCCAGTTTAGACATAGCCATATGCAAATCAGTCTGACCCTGTGCCTCATGGGAACAGTCCAGCCCAAACTGCCAAACCATGTCTTCCCTGGACCAGAAACAAGCATCCTGGGACCGGTTTCGGGTTCATAACCCTCATCAGCCAGGCTATCTTGAAACAAGTGGCAAAGTGAGCAAGGAACCCACGTCTGGGCATACTCTGGCAAATTAGGGCGAACAAAACAATACCAAAGGGGATGATGGACGGAGCGCTTGAGCAAATCAAACACTCACCCCCAGTCAACTGATCTGGGTTTAATCCATCATCATTCTTTAGCTCACTCCACTACCCAGTTCAGACATTGCCATATGCAAATCATTCTGACCCTGTGCCTCATGGGAACAGTCCAGCCGGAAATGCCAAGGCATGTCTTCCCTGAACCAGAATCAAGCATCCTGGGACCGATTTCGGGTTCATAACCCTCATCAGCCAGGCTATCTTGAATCCAGTGGCAAAGTGGGCAAGGGACCCACGTCTGGGCATACCCTGTCAACCTAGGGCAAACAAAACGATACCAAAGGGGATGATGAACGGAGCGCTTGAGCAAATCAAACACACACCCCCAGTCAACTGATCTGGGTTTAATCCATCATCATTCTTTAGCTCACTCCACGACCCCAGTTCATACATGGCCATATGCAAATCAGTCTGACCCTGTGCCTCATGGGAACAGTCCAGACCGAACTGCCATGCCGCGTCTTCCCTGTACCAGAAACAAGCATCCTGGGACCGGTTTCGGGTTCATAACGATCATCAGTCAGGCTATCTTGAATACAGTGGCAAAGTGAGCAAGGGACCCACGTCTGGGCATACCCTGCCAACTTAGGGGGAACAAAACGATACTAAAGGCGATGATGGATGGCGCGCTTGAGCAAATCAAACACTCACCCCCAGTCAACTGATCTGGGTTTAATCCATCATCATTCTGTAGCTCACTCCACCACCTCAGTTCAGACATGGCCATATGCAAATCAGTCTGACCCTGTGCCTCATGGGAACAGTCCAGCCCGAATTGCCAAGCCATATCTTCCCTGGACCAGAAACAAGCATCCTGGGAGCGATTTAAGGTTCATAACCCTCATCAGCCATGCTATCTTGAATCCAGGGGCAAAGTGAGCAAGGGACCCACGTCTGGGCATACCCTGCCAACTTAGGGCGAACAAAACAATACCAAAGGGGATGATGGACGCAGCGCTTGAGCAAATCAAACACTCACCCCCAGTCAACTGATCTGGGTTTAATCCATCATCATTCTTTAGCTCACTCCACGACCCCAGTTCATACATGGCCATATGCAAATCAGTCTGACCCTGTGCCTCATGGGAACAGTCCAGACCGAACTGCCATGCCGCGTCTTCCCTGTACCAGAAACAAGCATCCTGGGACCGGTTTCGGGTTCATAACCCTCATCAGCCAGGCTATCTTGAATCCAGTGGCAAAGTGAGCAAGGAACCCACGTCTGGGCATACCCTGCCAACTTAGAGTGAACAAAATGATACCAAAGGGGATGATGGAAGGAGCGCTTGAGCAAACCAAACACTCACCCCCAGTCAACTGGTCTGGGTTTAATCCATCATCATTCTTTTGCTCACTCCACCACCCCAGTTCAGACATGGCCATATGCAAATCAGTCTGACCCTGTGCCTCATGGGAACAGTCCAGCCTGAACTGCCAAGGCATGTCTTCCCTGAACCAGAATCAAGCATCCTGGGACCGGTTTCGGGTTCATAACCCTCATCAGCCAGGCTATCTTGAATCCAGTGGCAAAGTGGCCAAGGGACCCACGTCTGGGCATACCCTGTCAACCTAGGGCGAACAAAATGATACCAAAGGGGATGATGAACGGAGCGCTTGAGCAAATCAAACACACACCCCCAGTCAATGATCTGGGTTTAATCCATCATCATTATTTAGCTCACTCCACTACCCAGTTCAGACATTGCCATATGCAAATCATTCTGACCCTGTGCCTCATGGGAACAGTCCAGCCGGATCTGCCAAGGCATGTCTTCCCTGAAACAGAATCAAGCATCCTGGGACCGGTTTCGGGTTCATAACCCTCATCAACCAGGCTATCTTGAATCCAGTGGCAAAGTGGCCAAGGGACCCACGTCTGGGCATACCCTGTCAACCTAGGGCGAACAAAACGATACCAAAGGGGATGATGAACGGAGCGCATGAGCAAATCAAACACACACCCCCAGTCAACTGATCTGGGTTTAATCCATCATCATTCTTTAGCTCACTCCACGACCCCAGTTCATACATGGCCATATGCAAATAAGTCTGACCCTGTGCCTCATGGGAACAGTCCAGACCGAACTGCCATGCCGCGTCTTCCCTGTACCAGAAACAAGCATCCTGGGAGCGATTTAAGGTTCATAACCCTCATCAGCCATGCTATCTTGAATCCAGGGGCAAAGTGAGCAAGGGACCCACGTCTGGGCATACCCTGCCAACTTAGGGCGAACAAAACAATACCAAAGGGGATGATGGACGCAGCGCTTGAGCAAATCAAACACTCACCCCCAGTCAACTGATCTGGGTTTAATCCATCATCATTCTTTAGCTCACTCCACGACCCCAGTTCATACATGGCCATATGCAAATCAGTCTGACCCTGTGCCTCATGGGAACAGTCCAGACCGAACTGCCATGCCGCGTCTTCCCTGTACCAGAAACAAGCATCCTGGGACCGGTTTCGGGTTCATAACCCTCATCAGCCAGGCTATCTTGAATCCAGTGGCAAAGTGAGCAAGGAACCCACGTCTGGGCATACCCTGCCAACTTAGAGTGAACAAAATGATACCAAAGGGGATGATGGAAGGAGCGCTTGAGCAAACCAAACACTCACCCCCAGTCAACTGGTCTGGGTTTAATCCATCATCATTCTTTTGCTCACTCCACCACCCCAGTTCAGACATGGCCATATGCAAATCAGTCTGACCCTGTGCCTCATGGGAACAGTCCAGCCTGAACTGCCAAGGCATGTCTTCCCTGAACCAGAATCAAGCATCCTGGGACCGGTTTCGGGTTCATAACCCTCATCAGCCAGGCTATCTTGAATCCAGTGGCAAAGTGGCCAAGGGACCCACGTCTGGGCATACCCTGTCAACCTAGGGCGAACAAAATGATACCAAAGGGGATGATGAACGGAGCGCTTGAGCAAATCAAACACACACCCCCAGTCAATGATCTGGGTTTAATCCATCATCATTATTTAGCTCACTCCACTACCCAGTTCAGACATTGCCATATGCAAATCATTCTGACCCTGTGCCTCATGGGAACAGTCCAGCCGGATCTGCCAAGGCATGTCTTCCCTGAAACAGAATCAAGCATCCTGGGACCGGTTTCGGGTTCATAACCCTCATCAACCAGGCTATCTTGAATCCAGTGGCAAAGTGGCCAAGGGACCCACGTCTGGGCATACCCTGTCAACCTAGGGCGAACAAAACGATACCAAAGGGGATGATGAACGGAGCGCATGAGCAAATCAAACACACACCCCCAGTCAACTGATCTGGGTTTAATCCATCATCATTCTTTAGCTCACTCCACGACCCCAGTTCATACATGGCCATATGCAAATAAGTCTGACCCTGTGCCTCATGGGAACAGTCCAGACCGAACTGCCATGCCGCGTCTTCCCTGTACCAGAAACAAGCATCCTGGGACCGGTTTCGGGTTCATAACCCTCATCAGCCAGGCTATCTTGAATACAGTGGCAAAGTGAGCAAGGGACCCACGTCTGGGCATACCCTGCCAACTTAGGGGGAACAAAACGATACTAAAGGCGATGATGGATGGAGCGCTTGAGCAAATCAAACACTCACCCCCAGTCAACTGATCTGGGTTTAATCCATCATCATTCTGTAGCTCACTCCACCACCTCAGTTCAGACATGGCCATATGCAAATCAGTCTGACCCTGTGCCTCATGGGAACAGTCCAGCCCGAATTGCCAAGCCATGTCTTCCCTGGACCAGAAACAAGCATCCTGGGAGCGATTTTGGGTTCATAACCCTTATCAGCCATGCAATCTTGAATCCAGTGGCAAAGTGAGCAAGGGACCCACGTCTGGGAATACCCTGGCAACTTAGGGCGAACAAAACGATACCAAAGGGGATGATGGACTGAGCGCTTGAGCAAATCAAACACTCACTCCCAGTCAACTGTTCTGGGTTTAATCCATCATCATTCTTTAGCTCACTCCACCACCCCAGTTCAGACATGGCCATATGCAAATCAGTCTGACCCTGTGCCTCATGGGAACAGTCCAGCCCGAATTGCCAAGCCATGTCTTCCCTGGACCAGAAACAAGCATCCTGGGAGCGATTCCGGGTTCATAAACCTCATCAGCCATGCTATCTTGAATCCAGTGGCAAAGTGAGCAAGGGACCCACGTCTGGGCATAGCCTGCCAACTTAGGGCGAACAAAACGATACCAAAGAAGATGATGGACGGAGCGCTTGAGCAAATCAAACACTCACCCCCAGTCAACTGATGTGGGTTTAATCCATCATCATTCTTTAGCTCACTCCACCACCTCAGTTCAGACATGTCCATATGCAAATCAGTCTGACCCTGTGCCTCATGGGAACAGTCCAGCCCGAATTGCCAAGCCATGTCTTCCCTGGACCAGAAACAAGCATCCTGGGACCGGTTTCGGGTTCATAACCCTCATCAGCCATGCTATCTTGAATCCAGTGGCAAAGTGATCAAGGGACCAACGTCTGGGCATACCCTGGCAATTTAGGGCGAACAAAACGATACCAAAGGGGATGATGGACGGAGCGCTTGAGCAAATCAAACACTCACCCCCAGTCAACTGATCTGGGTTTAATCCATCCTCATTCTTTAGCGCACTCCACCACCCCAGTTCAGACATGGCCATATGCAAATCAGTCTGACCCTGTGCCTCATGGAACAGTCCAGCCCGAACTGCCAAGCGATGTCTTCCCTGGACCAGAAACAAGCATCCTGGGTCCGGTTTCGGGTTCATAACCCTCTTCAGCCAGGCTATCTTGAATCCAGTGGCAAAGTGAGCAAGGGACCCACATCTGGACATACCCTGCAAACTTAGGGAGAACAAAACGATACCAAAGGGGATGATGGACGGAGCGCTTGAGCAAATCAAACACTCACCCCCTGTCAACTTATCTGGGTTTAATCCATCATCATTCTTTAGCTCACTCCACTACCCCAGTTCAGACATGGCCATATGCAAATCAGTCTGAACCTGTCCTCATGGGAACAGTCCAGCCCGAACTGCCAAGCCATGTCTTCCCTGGACCAGTAACAAGCATCCTGGGACCGGTTTCGGGTTCATAACTCTCATCAGCCAGGCTATCTTGAATCCAGTGGCAAAGTGAGCAAGGAACCCACGTCTGGGCATACCCTGCCAACTTAGGGCGAACAAAACGATACCAAAGAAGATGATGGACGGAGCGCTTGAGCAAATCAAACACTCACCCCCAGTCAACTGATGTGGGTTTAATCCATCATCATTCTGTAGCTCACTCCACCACCTCAGTTCAGACATGGCCATATGCAAATCAGTCTGACCCTGTGCCTCATGGGAACAGTCAAGCCCGAATTGCCAAGCCATGTCTTCCCTGGACCAGAATCAAGCATCCTGGGACCGGTTTCGGGTTCATAACCGTCATCAGCCAGGCTATCTTGAATCCAGTGGCAAAGTGAGCAAGGGACCCACGTCTGGGCATACCCTGCCAACTTAGGGGGAACAAAACGATACCAAACAGGATGAGAGATGGAGCGCTTGAGGAAATCAAACACTCACCCCCAGTCAAATGATCTGGGTTTAATCCATCATCATTCTTTAGCTCACTGCATCACCCCAGTTTAGACATGGCCATATGCAAATCAGTCTGACCCTGTGCCTCATGGGAACAGTCCAGCCCGAACTGCCAAACCATGTCTTCCCTGGACCAGAAACAAGCATCCTGGGACCGGTTTCGGGTTCATAACCCTCATCAGCCAGGCTACCTTGAAACAAGTGGCAAAGTGAGCAAGGAACCCATGTCTGGGCATACTCTGCCAACTTAGGGCGAACAAAACAATACCAAAGGGGATGATGGACAGAGCGCTTGAGCAAATCAAACACACACCCCCAGTCAACTGATCTGGGTTTAATCCATCATCATTCTTTTGCTCACTCCACTACCCAGTTCAGACATTGCCATATGCAAATCATTCTGACCCTGTGCCTCATGGGAACAGTCCAGCCGGATCTGCCAAGGCATGTCTTCCCTGAACCAGAATCAAGCATCCTGGGACCGGTTTCTGGTTCATAACCCTCATCAGCCAGGCTATCTTGACTCCAGTGGCAAAGTGGCCAAGGGACCCACGTCTAGGCATACCCTGTCAACCTAGGGCGAACAAAACGATACCAAAGGGGATGATGAACGGAGCGCTTGAGCAAATCAAACACACACCCCCAGTCAACTGATCTGGGTTTAATCCATCATCATTCTTTAGCTCACTCCACGACCCCAGTTCATACATGCCCATATGCAAATCAGTCTGACCCTGTGCCTCATGGGAACAGTCCAGACCGAACTGCCATGCCGCATCTTCCCTGTACCAGAAACAAGCATCCTGGGACTGGTTTCGGGTTCATAACCCTCATCAGCCAGGCTATCTTGAATACAGTGGCAAAGTGAGCAAGGGACCCACGTCTGGGCCTACCCTGCCAACTTAGGGGGAACAAAACGATACTAAAGGCGATGATGGATGGAGCGCTTGAGCAAATCAAACACTCACACCCAGTCAACTGATCTGGGTTTAATCCATCATCATTCTGTAGCTCACTCCACCACCTCAGTTCAGACATGGCCATATGCAAATCAGTCTGACCCTGTGCCTCATGGGAACAGTCCAGCCCGAATTGCCAAGCCATGTCTTCCCTGGACCAGAAACAAGCATCCTGGGAGCGATTTCGGGTTCATAACCCTTATCAGCCATGCTATCTTGAATCCAGTGGCAAAGTGAGCAAGGGACCAGCGTCTGGGCATACCCTGGCAACTTAGGGCGAACAAAACGATACCAAAGGGGATGATGGACTGAGCGCTTGAGCAAATCAAACACTCACTCCCAGTCAACTGATCTGGGTTTAATCCATCATCATTCTTTAGCGCACTCCACCACCCCAGTTCAGACATTGCCATATGCAAATCAGTCTGACCATGTGCCTCATGGGAACAGTCCAGCACGAACTGCCAAGCTATGTATTCCCTGGACCAGAAACAAGCATCCTGGGACCGGTTTCGGGTTCAGAATCATAACCCTCATCAGCCAGGCTATCTTGAATCCAGTGGCAAAGTGAGCAAGGGACCCACGTCTTGGCATACCCTGCCAACTTATGGCGAACAAAAACGATACCAAAGGGGATGATGGATGGAGCGCTTTAGCAAATTAAACACTCACCCCCAGTCAACTGATCTGGGATTAATCCATCATCATTCTTTAGCCCACTCCACTACCCCAGTTCAGACATTGCCATATGCAAATCATTCTGACCCTGTGCCTCATGGGAAAAGTCCAGCCGGATCTGCCAAGGTATGTCTTCCCTGGACCAGAATTAAGCATCCTGGGACCGGTTTCGGGTTCATAAACCTCATCAGCCAGGCTATCTTGAATCCAGTGGCAACGTGGCCAAGGGACCCACGTCTGGGCATACCCTGCCAACCTAGGGCGAACAAAATGATACCAAAGGGGATGATGAACGGAGCGCTTGAGCAAATCAAACACACCCCCCCAGTCAACTGATCTGGGTTTAATCCATCATCATTCTTTAGCTCACCCCACGACCCCAGTTCATACATGGCCATATGCAAATCAGTCTGACCCTGTGACTCATGGGAACAGTCCAGCCCGAATTGCCAAGCCATGTCTTCCCTGGACCAGAAACAAGCATCCTGGGAGCGATTCCGGGTTCATAACCCTCATCAGCCATGCTATCTTGAATCCAGTAGCAAAGTGAGCAAGGGACCCACGTCTGGGCATAGCCTGCCAACTTAGGGGGAACAAAACGATACCAAAGGCGATGATGGATGGAGCGCTTGAGCAAATCAAAAACTGAACCCCAGTCAACTGATCTGGGTTTAATCCATCATCATTCTTTAGCTCACTCCACCACCTCAGTTCAGACATGGCCATATGCAAATCAGTCTGACCCTGTGCCTCATGGGAACAGTCCAGCCCAAATGACCAAGCGATGTCTTCCCTGGACCAGAATCAAGCATCCTGGGAGTGATTTCAGGTTCATAACCCTCATCAGCCATGCTATCTTGAATCCAGTGGCAAAGTGATCAAGGGACCCACGTCTGGGCATACCCTGGCAATTTAGGGCGAACAAAACGATACCAAAGGGGATGATGGACGGAGCGCTTGAGCAAATCAAACACTCACCCCCAGTCAACTGATCTGGGTTTAATCCACCATCATTCTTTAGCGCACTCCACCACCCCAGTTCCGACATGGCCATATGCAAATCAGTCTGACCCTGTGCCTCATGGAACAGTCCAGCCCGAACTGCCAAGCGATGTCTTCCCTGGACCAGAAACAAGCATCCTGGGTCCGGTTTCGGGTTCATAACCCTCTTCAGCCAGGCTATCTTGAATCCAGTGGCAAAGTGAGCAAGGGACCCACGTCTGGACATACCCTGCAAACTTAGGGCGAACAAAACGATACCAAAGAAGATGATCGACGGAGCGCTTGAGCAAATCACACACTCACCCCCAGTCAACTGATCTGGGTTTAATCCATCATCATTCTATAGCTCACTCCACCACCCCAGTTCAGACATGGCCATATGCAAATCAGTCTGACCCTGTGCCTTATGGGAACAGTCAAGCCCGAACTGCCAAGCCATATCTTCCCTGGACCAGAAACAAGCATCCTGGGACCGGTTTTGGGTTCATAACCCTCATCAGCCAGGCTATCTTGAATCCAGTGGCAAAGTGAGCAAGGGACCCACATCTGGACATACCCTGCAAACTTAGGGCGAAAAAAATGATACCAAAGGGGATGATGGACGGAGCGCTTGAGCAAATTAAACACTCGCCCCCAGTCAACTGATCTGGGTTTAATCCATCATCATTCTTTAGCTCACTCCACTACCCCAGTTCAGACATGGCCATATGCAAATCAGTCTGAACCTGTCCTCATGGGAACAGTCCAGCCCGAACTGCCAAGCCATGTCTTCCCTGGACCAGTAACAAGCATCCTGGGACCGGTTTTGGGTTCATAACTGTCATCAGCCAGGCTATCTTGAATCCAGTGGCAAAGTGAGCAAAGAACCCACGTCTGGGCATACCCTGCCAACTTAGGGCGAACAAAACGATACCAAAGAAGATGATGGACGGAGCGCTTGAGCAAATCAAACACTCACCCCCAGTCAACTGATGCGGGTTTAATCCATCATCATTCTGTAGCTCACTCCACCACCTCAGTTCAGACATGGCCATATGCAAATCAGTCTGACCCTGTGCCTCATGGGAACAGTCCAGCCCGAACTGCCAAGCCATTTCATCCCTGGACCAGAAACAAGCATCCTGGGACCGGTTTCATGTTCATAACCCTCATCAGCCAGGCTATCTTGAATCCAGTGGCAAAGTGAGCAAGGGGCCCACGTCTGGGCATACCCTGCCAACTTAGGGGGCACAAAACAATACCAAACAGGATGAGAGATGGAGCGCTTGAGCAAATCAAACAATCACCCCCAGTCAAATGATCTGGGTTTAATCCATCATCATTCTTTAGCTCACTCCAAAACCCTAGTTTAGACATGGCCATATGCAAATCAGTCTGACCTTGTGCCTCATGGGAACAGTCCAGCTCGAACTGCCAAACCATGTCTTCCCTGGACCAGAAACAAGCATCCTGGGACCGGTTTTGGGTTCATAACCCTCATCAGCCAGGCTATCTTGAAACAAGAGGCAAAGTGAGCAAGGAACCCATGTCTGGGCATACTCTGCCAACTTAGGGCGAACAAAACAATACCAAAGGGGATGATGGACAGAGCGCTTGAGCAAATCAAACACTCACCCCCAGTCAACAGATCTGGGTTTAATCCATCATCATTCTTTAGCTCACCCCACGACCCCAGTTCATACATGGCCATATGCAAATCAGTCTGACCCTGTGACTCATGGGAACAGTCCAGCCCGAATTGCCAAGCCATGTCTTCCCTGGACCAGAAACAAGCATCCTGGGAGCGATTCCGGGTTCATAACCCTCATCAGCCATGCTATCTTGAATCCAGTAGCAAAGTGAGCAAGGGACCCACGTCTGGGCATAGCCTGCCAACTTAGGGGGAACAAAACGATACCAAAGGCGATGATGGATGGAGCGCTTGAGCAAATCAAAAACTGAACCCCAGTCAACTGATCTGGGTTTAATCCATCATCATTCTTTAGCTCACTCCACCACCTCAGTTCAGACATGGCCATATGCAAATCAGTCTGACCCTGTGCCTCATGGGAACAGTCCAGCCCAAATGACCAAGCGATGTCTTCCCTGGACCAGAATCAAGCATCCTGGGAGTGATTTCAGGTTCATAACCCTCATCAGCCATGCTATCTTGAATCCAGTGGCAAAGTGATCAAGGGACCCACGTCTGGGCATACCCTGGCAATTTAGGGCGAACAAAACGATACCAAAGGGGATGATGGACGGAGCGCTTGAGCAAATCAAACACTCACCCCCAGTCAACTGATCTGGGTTTAATCCACCATCATTCTTTAGCGCACTCCACCACCCCAGTTCCGACATGGCCATATGCAAATCAGTCTGACCCTGTGCCTCATGGAACAGTCCAGCCCGAACTGCCAAGCGATGTCTTCCCTGGACCAGAAACAAGCATCCTGGGTCCGGTTTCGGGTTCATAACCCTCTTCAGCCAGGCTATCTTGAATCCAGTGGCAAAGTGAGCAAGGGACCCACGTCTGGACATACCCTGCAAACTTAGGGCGAACAAAACGATACCAAAGAAGATGATCGAGTGAGCGCTTGAGCAAATCACACACTCACCCCCAGTCAACTGATCTGGGTTTAATCCATCATCATTCTATAGCTCACTCCACCACCCCAGTTCAGACATGGCCATATGCAAATCAGTCTGACCCTGTGCCTTATGGGAACAGTCAAGCCCGAACTGCCAAGCCATGTCTTCCCTGGACCAGAAACAAGCATCCTGGGACCGGTTTTGGGTTCATAACCCTCATCAGCCAGGCTATCTTGAATCCAGTGGCAAAGTGAGCAAGGGACCCACATCTGGACATACCCTGCAAACTTAGGGCGAAAAAAATGATACCAAAGGGGATGATGGACGGAGCGCTTGAGCAAATTAAACACTCGCCCCCAGTCAACTGATCTGGGTTTAATCCATCATCATTCTTTAGCTCACTCCACTACCCCAGTTCAGACATGGCCATATGCAAATCAGTCTGAACCTGTCCTCATGGGAACAGTCCAGCCCGAACTGCCAAGCCATGTCTTCCCTGGACCAGTAACAAGCATCCTGGGACCGGTTTTGGGTTCATAACTGTCATCAGCCAGGCTATCTTGAATCCAGTGGCAAAGTGAGCAAAGAACCCACGTCTGGGCATACCCTGCCAACTTAGGGCGAACAAAACGATACCAAAGAAGATGATGGACGGAGCGCTTGAGCAAATCAAACACTCACCCCCAGTCAACTGATGCGGGTTTAATCCATCATCATTCTGTAGCTCACTCCACCACCTCAGTTCAGACATGGCCATATGCAAATCAGTCTGACCCTGTGCCTCATGGGAACAGTCCAGCCCGAACTGCCAAGCCATTTCATCCCTGGACCAGAAACAAGCATCCTGGGACCGGTTTCATGTTCATAACCCTCATCAGCCAGGCTATCTTGAATCCAGTGGCAAAGTGAGCAAGGGGCCCACGTCTGGGCATACCCTGCCAACTTAGGGGGCACAAAACAATACCAAACAGGATGAGAGATGGAGCGCTTGAGCAAATCAAACAATCACCCCCAGTCAAATGATCTGGGTTTAATCCATCATCATTCTTTAGCTCACTCCAAAACCCTAGTTTAGACATGGCCATATGCAAATCAGTCTGACCTTGTGCCTCATGGGAACAGTCCAGCTCGAACTGCCAAACCATGTCTTCCCTGGACCAGAAACAAGCATCCTGGGACCGGTTTTGGGTTCATAACCCTCATCAGCCAGGCTATCTTGAAACAAGAGGCAAAGTGAGCAAGGAACCCATGTCTGGGCATACTCTGCCAACTTAGGGCGAACAAAACAATACCAAAGGGGATGATGGACAGAGCGCTTGAGCAAATCAAACACTCACCCCCAGTCAACAGATCTGGGTTTAATCCATCATCATTCTTTAGCGCCCTCCACCACCCCAGTTCAAACATGGCCATATGCAAATCAGTCTGACCCTGTGCCTCATGGGAACAGTCCAGCCCGAACTGCCAAGCCATGTCTTCCCTGGACCAGAAAAAAGCATCCAGGGACCGGTTTCGGGTTCATAACCCTCATTAGCCAGGCTATCTTGAATCCAGTGGCAAAGTGAGCAAGGAACCCACGTCTGGGCATACCCTGCCATTTTAGAGTGAACAAAATGATACCAAAGGGGATGATGGACGGAGCGCTTGAGCAAACCAAACACTCACCCCCAGTCAACTGGTGTGGGTTTAATCCATCATCATTCTTTTGCTCACTCAGCCACCCCAGTTCAGACATGGCCATATGCAAATCAGTCTGACCCTGTGCCTCATGGGAACAGTCCAGCCCGAACTGCCAAGCCATGTCTTCCCTGGACCAGAAAAAAGCATCCTGGGACCGGTATCGTGTTCATAACTCTCATCAGCCAGGCTATCTTGAATCCAGTGGCAAAGTGAGCAAGGGACCCACGTCTTGGCATACCCTGACAACTTACGGTGAACAAAAACGATACCAAAGGGGATGAAGGACGGAGCGTTTTCGCAAATTAAACACTCACCCCCAGTCAACTGATCTGGGTTTAATCCATCATCATTCTTTAGCTCACTCCACTACCCAGTTCAGACATTGTGATATGCAAATCATTCTGACCCTGTGCCTCATGGGAACAGTCCAGCCGGATCTGCCAACGCATGTCTTCCCTGAACCAGAATCAAGCATCCTGGGACCGGCTTCGGGTTCATAACCCTCATCAGCCAGGCTATCTTAAATCAAGTCGCAAAGTGGCCAAGGGACCCACGTCTGGGCATACCCTGTCAACCTAGGGCGAACAAAACGATACCAAAGGGGATGATGAACGGAGCGCTTGAGCAAATCAAACACACACCTCCACTCAACTGATCTGGGTTTAATCCATCATCATTCTTTAGCTCACTCCACTACCCAGTTCAGACATTGCCATATGCAAATCATTCTGACCCTGTGCCTCATGGGAACAGTCCAGCCGGATCTGCCAAGGAATGTCTTCCCTGAACCAGAATCAAGCATCCTGGGACCGGCTTCGGGTTCATAACCCTCATCAGCCAGGCTATCTTGAATCCAGTCGCAAAGTGGCCAAGGGACCCACGTCTGGGCATACCCGGTCAACCTAGGGCGAACAAAACGATACCAAAGGGGATGATGAACGGAGCGCTTGAGCAAATCAAACACACACCCCCAGTCAACTGATCTGGGTTTAATCCATCATCATTCTTTAGCTCACTCCACGACCCCAGTTCATACATGGCCATAAGCAAAACAGTCTGACCCTGTGCCTCATGGGAACAGTCCAGACCGAACTGCCATGCCGCGTCTTCCCTGTACCAGAAACAAGCATCCTGGGACCGGTTTCGGGATCATAACCCTCATCAGCCAGGCTATCTTGAATACAGTGGCAAAGTGAGCAAGGGACCCACGTCTGGGCATACCCTGCCAACTTAGGGGGAACAAAACGATACTAAAGGCAATGATGGATGGAGCGCTTGAGCAAATCAAACACTCACACCCAGTCAACTGATCTGGGTTTAATCCATCATCATTCTGTAGCTCACTCCACCACCTCAGTTCAGACATGGCCATATGCAAATCAGTCTGACCCTGTGCCTCATGGGAACAGTCCAGCCAGAATTGCCAAGCCATGTCTTCCCTGGACCAGAAACAAGCATCCTGGGAGCGATTTCGGGTTCATAACCCTCATCAGCCATGCTATCTTGAATCCAGTGGCAAAGTGAGCAAGGGACCCACGTCTGGGCATACCCTGCCAACTTAGGGCGAACAAAACAATACCAAAAGGGATGATGAACGGAGCGCTTGAGCAAATCAAACACACACCCCCAGTCAACTGATATGGGTTTAATCCATCATCATTCTTTAGCTCACTCCACTACCCAGTTCAGACATTGCCGTATGCAAATCATTCTGACCCTGTGCCTCATGGGAACAGTCCAGCCGGATCTGCCAAGGCATGTCTTCCCTGAACCAGAATCAAGCATCCTGGGACCGGTTTCGGGTTCATAACCCTCATCAGCCAGGCTATCTTGAATCCAGTGGCAAAGTGGCCAAGGGACCCACGTCTGGGCATACCCTGTCAACCTAGGGCAAACAAAACAATACCACAGGGGATGATGAACGGAGCGCTTGAGCAAATCAAACACACACCCCCAGTCAACTGATCTGGGTTTAATCCATCATCATTCTTTAGCTCACTCCACGACCCCAGTTCATACATGGCCATATGCAAATAAGTCTGACACTGTGCCTCATGGGAACAGTCCAGACCTAACTGCCATGCCGCGTCTTCCCTGTACCAGAAACAAGCATCCTGGGACCGGTTTCGGGTTCATAACCCTCATCAGCCTGGCTATCTTGAATACAGTGGCAAAGTGAGCAAGGGGCCCACGTCTGGGCATACCCTGCCAACTTAGGGGGAACAAAACGATACTAAAGGCGATGATGGATGGAGCGCTTGAGCAAAACAAACACTCACCCCCAGTCAACTGATCTGGGTTTAATCCATCATCATTCTGTAGCTCACTCCACCACCTCAGTTCAGACATGGCCATATGCAAATCAGTCTGACCCTGTGCCTCATGGGAACAGTCCAGCCCGAATTGCCAAGCCATATCTTCCCTGGACCAGAAACAAGCATCCTGGGAGCTTTTTCGGGTTCATAACCCTCATCAGCCATGCTATCTTGAATCCAGTGGCAAAGTGAGCAAGGGACCCACGTCTGGGCATACCCCGGCAACTTAGGGCGAACAAAACGATACCAAAGGGGATGATGGACTGAGCGCTTGAGCAAATCAAACACTCACTCCCAGTCAACTGATCTGGGTTTAATCCATCATCATTCTTTAGCTCACTCCACCACCCCGGTTCAGACATGGCCATATGCAAATCAGTCTGACCATGTGCCTCATGGAAACAGTCCAGCACGAACTGCCAAGCTATGTCTTCCCTGGACCAGAAACAAGCATCCTGGGACCGGTTTCGGGTTCATAACCCTCATCAGCCAAGCTATCTTGAATCCAGTGGCAAAGTGAGCAAGGGACCCACGTCTTGGCATACCCTGCCAACTTATGGCGAACAAAAACGATACCAAAGGGGATGATGGACGGAGCGCTTTAGCAAATTAAACGCTCACCCCCAGTCAACTGATCTTGGTTTAATCCATCATCAATTTTTTAGCTCACTCCACTACCCCAGTTCAGACATTGCCATATGCAAATCATTCTGACCCTGTGCCTCATGGGAACACTCGAGCCGGATCTGCCAAGGCATGTCTTCCCTGGACCAGAGTTAAGCATCCTGGGACCGGTTTCGGGTTCATGAACCTCATCAGCCAGGCTATCTTGAATCCAGTGGCAAAGTGGCCAAGGGACCCACGTCTGGGCATACCCTGCCAACCTAGGGCGAACAAAACGATACCAAATGGGATGATGAACGGAGCGCTTGAGCAAATCAAACACACACCCCCAGTCAACTGATCTGGGTTTAATCCATCATCATTCTTTAGCTCACCCCACGACCCCAGTTCATACATGGCCATATGCAAATCAGTCTGACCCTGTGACTCATGGGAACAATCCAGCCAGAATTGCCAAGCCATGTCTTCCCTGGACCAGAAACAAGCATCCTGGGAGCGATTCCGGGTTCATAACCCTCATCAGCCATGCTATCTTGAATCCAGTGGCAAAGTGATCAAGGGACCCACGTCTGGGCATACCCTGGCAACTTAGGGCAAACAAAACGATACCAAAGGGGATGATGGACGGAGCGCTTGAGCAAATCAAACACTCACCCCCAGTCAACTGATCTGGGTTTAATCCATCATCATTCTTTAGCGCACTCCACCACCCCAGTTCAGACATGGCCATATGCAAATCAGTCTGACCCTGTGCCTCATGGGAACAGTCCAGCCCGAACTGCCAAGCCATGTCTTCCCTGGACCAGAAACAAGCATCCTGGGACCGGTTTCGGGTTCATAACCCTCATCAGCCAGGCTATCTTGAATACAGTGGCAAAGTGAGCAAGGGACCCACGTCTGGGCATACCCTGCCAACTTAGGGGGAACAAAACGATACTTAAGGCAATGATGGATGGAGCGCTTGAGCAAATCAAACACTCACACCCAGTCAACTGATCTGGGTTTAATCCATCATCATTCTGTAGCTCACTCCACCACCTCAGTTCAGACATGGCCATATGCAAATCAGTCTGACCCTGTGCCTCATGGGAACATTCCAGCCCGAATTGCCAAGCCATGTCTTCCCTGGACCAGAAACAAGCATCCTGGGAGCGATTTCGGGTTCATAACCCTTATCAGCCATGCTATCTTGAATCCAGTGGCAAAGTGAGCAAGGGACCAGCGTCTGGGCATACCCTGGCAACTTAGGGCGAACAAAACGATACCAAAGGGGATGATGGACTGAGCGCTTGAGCAAATCAAACACTCACTCCCAGTCAACTGATCTGGGTTTAATCCATCATCATTCTTTAGCGCACTCCACCACCCCAGTTCAGACATGGCCATATGCAAATCAGTCTGACCATGTGCCTCATGGGAACAGTCCAGCACGAACTGCCAAGCTATGTATTCCCTGGACCAGAAACAAGCATCCTGGGACCGGTTTCGGGTTCATAACCCTCATCAGCCAGGCTATCTTGAATCCAGTGGCAAAGTGAGCAAGGGACCCACGTCTTGGCATACCCTGCCAACTTATGGCGAACAAAAACGATACCAAAGGGGATGATGGATGGAGCGCTTTAGCAAATTAAACACTCACCCCCAGTCAACTGTTCTGGGTTTAATCCATCATCATTCTTTAGCTCACTCCACTACCCCAGTTCAGACATTGCCATATGCAAATCATTCTGACCCTGTGCCTCATGGGAAAAGTCCAGCCGGATCTGCCAAGGCATGTCTTCCCTGGACCAGAATTAAGCATCCTGGGACCGGTTTCGGGTTCATAAACCTCATCAGCCAGGCTATCTTGAATCCAGTGGCAACGTGGCCAAGGGACCCACGTCTGGGCATACCCTGCCAACCTAGGGCGAACAAAATGATACCAAAGGGGATGATGAACGGAGCGCTTGAGCAAATCAAACACACCCCCCAGTCAACTGATCTGGGTTTAATCCATCATCATTCTTTAGCTCACCCCACGACCCCAGTTCATACATGGCCATATGCAAATCAGTCTGACCCTGTGACTCATGGGAACAGTCCAGCCCGAATTGCCAAGCCATGTCTTCCCTGGACCAGAAACAAGCATCCTGGGAGCGATTCCGGGTTCATAACCCTCATCAGCCATGCTATCTTGAATCCAGTAGCAAAGTGAGCAAGGGACCCACGTCTGGGCATAGCCTGCCAACTTAGGGGGAACAAAACGATACCAAAGGCGATGATGGATGGAGCGCTTGAGCAAATCAAAAACTGAACCCCAGTCAACTGATCTGGGTTTAATCCATCATCATTCTTTAGCTCACTCCACCACCTCAGTTCAGACATGGCCATATGCAAATCAGTCTGACCCTGTGCCTCATGGGAACAGTCCAGCCCAAATGACCAAGCGATGTCTTCCCTGGACCAGAAACAAGCATCCTGGGAGTGATTTCAGGTTCATAACCCTCATCAGCCATGCTATCTTGAATCCAGTGGCAAAGTGATCAAGGGACCCACGTCTGGGCATACCCTGGCAATTTAGGGCGAACAAAATGATACCAAAGGGGATGATGGACGGAGCGCTTGAGCAAATCAAACACTCACCCCCAGTCAACTGATCTGGGTTTAATCCACCATCATTCTTTAGCGCACTCCACCACCCCAGTTCCGACATGGCCATATGCAAATCAGTCTGACCCTGTGCCTCATGGAACAGTCCAGCCCGAACTGCCAAGCGATGTCTTCCCTGGACCAGAAACAAGCATCCTGGGTCCGGTTTCGGGTTTATAACCCTCTTCAGCCAGGCTATCTTGAATCCAGTGGCAAAGTGAGCAAGGGACCCACGTCTGGACATACCCTGCAAACTTAGGGCGAACAAAACGATACCAAAGAAGATGATCGACGGAGCGCTTGAGCAAATCACACACTCACCCCCAGTCAACTGATCTGGGTTTAATCCATCATCATTCTATAGCTCACTCCACCACCCCAGTTCAGACATGGCCATATGTAAATCAGTCTGACCCTGTGCCTTATGGGAACAGTCCAGCCCGAACTGCCAAGCCATGTCTTCCCTGGACCAGAAACAAGCATCCTGGGACCGGTTTTGGGTTCATAACCCTCATCAGCCAGGCTATCTTGAATCCAGTGGCAAAGTGAGCAAGGGACCCACATCTGGACATACCCTGCAAACTTAGGGCGAAAAAAATGATACTAAAGGGGATGATGGACGGAGCGCTTGAGCAAATTAAACACTCGCCCCCAGTCAACTGATCTGGGTTTAATCCATCATCATTCTTTAGCTCACTCCACTACCCCAGTTCAGACATGGCCATATGCAAATCAGTCTGAACCTGTCCTCATGGGAACAGTCCAGCCCGAACTGGAAAGCCATGTCTTCCCTGGACCAGTAACAAGCATCCTGGGACCGGTTTTGGGTTCATAACTGTCATCAGCCAGGCTATCTTGAATCCAGTGGCAAAGTGAGCAAAGAACCCACATCTGGGCATACCCTGCCAACTTAGGGCGAACAAAACGATACCAAAGAAGATGATGGACGGAGCGCTTGAGCAAATCAAACACTCAGCCCCAGTCAACTGATGCGGGTTTAATCCATCATCATTCTGTAGCTCACTCCACCACCTCAGTTCAGACATGGACATATGCAAATCAGTCTGACCCTGTGCCTCATGGGAACAGTCCAGCCCGAATTGGCAAGCCATGTCTTCCCTGGACCAGAATCAAGCATCCTGGGACCGGTTTCGGGTTCATAACCATCATCAGCCAGGCTATCTTGAATCCAGTGGCAAAGTGAGCAAGGGACCCACATCTGGGCATACCCTGCCAACTTAGGGGGAACAAAACGATACCAAACAGGATGAGAGATGGAGGCTTGAGCAAATCAAACACTCACACCCAGTCAACTGATCTGGGTTTAATCCATCATCATTCTTTAGCTCACTCCACCACCCCAGTTCAGACATGGCCATATGCAAATCAGTCTGACCATGTGCCTCATGGGAACAGTCCAGCCCGAACTGCCAAGCCATGTCATCCCTGGACCAGAAACAAGCATACTGGGACCGGTTTCATGTTCATAACCCTCATCAGCCAGGCTATCTTGAATCCAGTGGCAAAGTGAGCAAGGGACCCACGTCTCGGCATACCCTGCCAACTTAGGGGGCACAAAACAATACCAAACAGGATGAGAGATGGAGCGCTTGAGCAAATCAAACAATCACCCCCAGTCAAATGATCTGGGTTTAATCCATCATCATTCTTTAGCTCACTCCACCACCCTAGTTTAGACATGGCCATATGCAAATCAGTCTGACCTTGTGCCTCATGGGAACAGTCCAGCCCGAACTGCCAAACCATGTCTTCCCTGGACCAGAAACAAGCATCCTGGGACCGGTTTCGGGTTCATAACCCTCATCAGCCAGGCTATCTTGAAACAAGTGGCAAAGTGAGCAAGGAACCCATGTCTGGGCATACTCTGCCAACTTAGGGCGAACAAAACAATACCAAAGGGGATGATGGACAGAGCGCTTGAGCAAATCAAACACTCACCCCCAGTCAACAGATCTGGGTTTAATCCATCATCATTCTTTAGCACCCTCCACCACCCCAGTTCAAACATGGCCATATGCAAATCAGTCTGACCCTGTGCCTCATGGGAACAGTCCAGCCCGAACTGCCAAGCCATGTCTTCCCTGGACCAGAAAAAAGCATCCAGGGACCGGTTTCGGGTTCATAACCCTCATTAGCCAGGCTATCTTGAATCCAGTGGCAAAGTGAGCAAGGAACCCAAGTCTGGGCATACCCTGCCATTTTAGAGTGAACAAAATGATACCAAAGGGGATGATGGATGGAGCGCTTGAGCAAACCAAACACTCACCCCCAGTCAACTGGTGTGGGTTTAATCCATCATCATTCTTTTGCTCACTCAGCCACCCCAGTTCAGACATGGCCATATGCAAATCAGTCTGACCCTGTGCCTCATGGGAACAGTCCAGCCTGAACTGCCAAGCCATGTCTTCTCTGGACCAGAAAAAAGCATCCTGGGACCGGTATCGTGTTCATAACTCTCATCAGCCAGGCTATCTTGAATCCAGTGGCAAAGTGAGCAAGGGACCCACGTCTTGGCATGCCCTGACAACTTACGGTGAACAAAAACGATACCAAAGGGGATGAAGGACGGAGCGTTTTCGCAAATTAAACACTCACCCCCAGTCAACTGATCTGGGTTTAATCCATCATCATTCTTTAGCTCACTCCACTACCCAGTTCAGACATTGTGATATGCAAATCATTCTGACCCTGTGCCTCATGGGAACAGTCCAGCCGGATCTGCCAACGCATGTCTAACCTGAACCAGAATCAAGCATCCTGGGACCGGCTTCGGGTTCATAACCCTCATCAGCCAGGCTATCTTAAATCCAGTCGCAAAGTGGCCAAGGGACCCACGTCTGGGCATACCCTGTCAACCTAGGGCGAACAAAACGATACCAAAGGGGATGATGAACGGAGCGCTTGAGCAAATCAAACACACACATCCAGTCAACTGATCTGGGTTTAATCCATCATCATTCTTTAGCTCACTCCACTACCCAGTTCAGACATTGCCATATGCAAATCATTCTGACCCTGTGCCTCATGGGAACAGTCCAGCCGGATCTGCCAAGGAATGTCTTCCCTGAACCAGAATCAAGCATCCTGGGACCGGCTTCGGGTTCATAACCCTCATCAGCCAGGCTATCTTGAATCCAGTCGCAAAGTGGCCAAGGGACCCACGTCTGGGCATACCCTGTCAACCTAGGGCGAACAAAACGATACCAAAGGGGATGATGAACGGAGCGCTTGAGCAAATCAAACACACACCCCCAGTCAACTGATCTGGGTTTAATCCATCATCATTCTTTAGCTCACTCCACGACCCCAGTTCATACATGGCCATAAGCAAAACAGTCTGACCCTGTGCCTCATGGGAACAGTCCAGACCGAACTGCCATGCCGCGTCTTCCCTGTACCAGAAACAAGCATCCTGGGACCGGTTTCGGGATCATAACCCTCATCAGCCAGGCTATCTTGAATACAGTGTCAAAGTGAGCAAGGGACCCACGTCTGGGCATACCCTGCCAACTTAGGGGGAACAAAACGATACTAAAGGCAATGATGGATGGAGCGCTTGAGCAAATCAAACACTCACACCCAGTCAACTGATCTGGGTTTAATCCATCATCATTCTGTAGCTCACTCCACCACCTCAGTTCAGACATGGCCATATGCAAATCAGTCTGACCCTGTGCCTCATGGGAACAGTCCAGCCCAAATTGCCAAGCCATGTCTTCCCTGGACCAGAAACAAGCATCCTGGGAGCGATTTCGGGTTCATAACCCTCATCAGCCATGCTATCTTGAATTCAGTGGCAAAGTGAGCAAGGGACCCACGTCTGGGCATACCCTGCCAACTTAGGGCGAACAAAACAATACCAAAGAGGATGATGAACGGAGCGCTTGAGCAAATCAAACACACACCCCCAGTCAACTGATATGGGTTTAATCCATCATCAATTTTTTAGCTCACTCCACTACCCCAGTTCAGACATTGCCATATGCAAATCATTCTGACCCTGTGCCTCATGGGAACACTCGAGCCGGATCTGCCAAGGCATGTCTTCCCTGGACCAGAATTATGCATCCTGGGACCGGTTTCGGGTTCATGAACCTCATCAGCCAGGCTATCTTGAATCCAGTGGCAAAGTGGCCAAGGGACCCACGTCTGGGCATACCCTGCCAACCTAGGGCGAACAAAACGATACCAAATGGGATGATGAACGGAGCGCTTGAGCAAATCAAACACACACCCCCAGTCAACTGATCTGGGTTTAATCCATCATCATTCTTTAGCTCACCCCACGACCCCAGTTCATACATGGCCATATGCAAATCAGTCTGACCCTGTGACTCATGGGAACAATCCAGCCAGAATTGCCAAGCCATGTCTTCCCTGGACCAGAAACAAGCATCCTGGGAGCGATTCCGGGTTCATAACCCTCATCAGCCATGCTATCTTGAATCCAGTGGCAAAGTGATCAAGGGACCCACGTCTGGGCATACCCTGGCAACTTAGGGCGAACAAAACGATACCAAAGGGGATGATGGACGGAGCGCTTGAGCAAATCAAACACTCACCCCCAGTCAACTGATCTGGGTTTAATCCATCATCATTCTTTAGCGCACTCCACCACCCCAGTTCAGACATGGCCATATGCAAATCAGTCTGACCCTGTGCCTCATGGGAACAGTCCAGCCCGAACTGCCAAGCCATGTCTTCCCTGGACCAGAAACAAGCATCCTGGGACCGGTTTCGGGTTCATAACCCTCATCAGCCAGGCTATCTTGAATACAGTGGCAAAGTGAGCAAGGGACCCACGTCTGGGCATACCCTGCCAACTTAGGGGGAACAAAACGATACTAAAGGCAATGATGGATGGAGCGCTTGAGCAAATCAAACACTCACACCCAGTCAACTGATCTGGGTTTAATCCATCATCATTCTGTAGCTCACTCCACCACCTCAGTTCAGACATGGCCATATGCAAATCAGTCTGACCCTGTGCCTCATGGGAACAGTCCAGCCCGAATTGCCAAGCCATGTCTTCCCTGGACCAGAAACAAGCATCCTGGGAGCGATTTCGGGTTCATAACCCTTATCAGCCATGCTATCTTGAATCCAGTGGCAAAGTGAGCAAGGGACCAGCGTCTGGGCATACCCTGGCAACTTAGGGCGAACAAAACGATACCAAAGGGGATGATGGACTGAGCGCTTGAGCAAATCAAACACTCACTCCCAGTCAACTGATCTGGGTTTAATCCATCATCATTCTTTAGCGCACTCCACCACCCCAGTTCAGACATGGCCATATGCAAATCAGTCTGACCATGTGCCTCATGGGAACAGTCCAGCACGAACTGCCAAGCTATGTATTCCCTGGACCAGAAACAAGCATCCTGGGACCGGTTTCCGGTTCATAACCCTCATCAGCCAGGCTATCTTGAATCCAGTGGCAAAGTGAGCAAGGGACCCACGTCTTGGCATACCCTGCCAACTTATGGCGAACAAAAACGATACCAAAGGGGATGATGGATGGAGCGCTTTAGCAAATTAAACACTCACCCCCAGTCAACTGATCTGGGTTTAATCCATCATCATTCTTTAGCTCACTCCACTACCCCAGTTCAGACATTGCCATATGCAAATCATTCTGACCCTGTGCCTCATGGGAAAAGTCCAGCCGGATCTGCCAAGGCATGTCTTCCCTGGACCAGAATTAAGCATCCTGGGACCGGTTTCGGGTTCATAAACCTCATCAGCCAGGCTATCTTGAATCCAGTGGCAACGTGGCCAAGGGACCCACGTCTGGGCATACCCTGCCAACCTAGGGCGAACAAAATGATACCAAAGGGGATGATGAACGGAGCGCTTGAGCAAATCAAACACACCCCCCCAGTCAACTGATCTGGGTTTAATCCATCATCATTCTTTAGCTCACCCCATGACCCCAGTTCATACATGGCCATATGCAAATCAGTCTGACCCTGTGACTCATGGGAACAGTCCAGCCCGAATTGCCAAGCCATGTCTTCCCTGGACCAGAAACAAGCATCCTGGGAGCGATTCCGGGTTCATAACCCTCATCAGCCATGCTATCTTGAATCCAGTAGCAAAGTGAGCAAGGGACCCACGTCTGGGCATAGCCTGCCAACTTAGGGGGAACAAAACGATACCAAAGGCGATGATGGATGGAGCGCTTGAGCAAATCAAAAACTGAACCCCAGTCAACTGATCTGGGTTTAATCCATCATCATTCTTTAGCTCACTCCACCACCTCAGTTCAGACATGGCCATATGCAAATCAGTCTGACCCTGTGCCTCATGGGAACAGTCCAGCCCAAATGACCAAGCGATGTCTTCCCTGGACCAGAAACAAGCATCCTGGGAGTGATTTCAGGTTCATAACCCTCATCAGCCATGCTATCTTGAATCCAGTGGCAAAGTGATCAAGGGACCCACGTCTGGGCATACCCTGGCAATTTAGGGCGAACAAAACGATACCAAAGGGGATGATGGACGGAGCGCTTGAGCAAATCAAACACTCACCCCCAGTCAACTGATCTGGGTTTAATCCACCATCATTCTTTAGCGCACTCCACCACCCCAGTTCCGACATGGCCATATGCAAATCAGTCTGACCCTGTGCCTCATGGAACAGTCCAGCCCGAACTGCCAAGCGATGGCTTCCCTGGACCAGAAACAAGCATCCTGGGTCCGGTTTCGGGTTCATAACCCTCTTCAGCCAGGCTATCTTGAATCCAGTGGCAAAGTGAGCAAGGGACCCACGTCTGGACATACCCTGCAAACTTAGGGCGAACAAAACGATACCAAAGAAGATGATCGACGGAGCGCTTGAGCAAATCACACACTCACCCCCAGTCAACTGATCTGGGTTTAATCCATCATCGTTCTATAGCTCACTCCACCACCCCAGTTCAGACATGGCCATATGCAAATCAGTCTGACCCTGTGCCTTATGGGAACAGTCCAGACCAAACTGCCAAGCCATGTCTTCCCTGGACCAGAAACAAGCATCCTGGGACCGGTTTTGGGTTCATAACCCTCATCAGCCAGGCTATCTTGAATCCAGTGGCAAAGTGAGCAAGGGACCCACATCTGGACATACCCTGCAAACTTAGGGCGAAAAATATGATACCAAAGGGGATGATGGACGGAGCGCTTGAGCAAATTAAACACTCGCCCCCAGTCAACTGATCTGGGTTTAATCCATCCTCATTCTTTAGCTCACTCCACTACCCCAGTTCAGACATGGCCATATGCAAATCAGTCTGAACCTGTCCTCATGGGAACAGTCCAGCCCGAACTGCCAAGCCATGTCTTCCCTGGACCAGTAACAAGCATCCTGGGACCGGTTTTGGGATCATAACTGTCATCAGCCAGGCTATCTTGAATCCAGTGGCAAAGTGAGCAAAGAACCCACGTCTGGGCATACCCTGCCAACTTAGGGCGAACAAAACGATACCAAAGAAGATGATGGACGGAGCGCTTGAGCAAATCAAACACTCACCCCCAGTCAACTGATGCGGGTTTAATCCATCATCATTCTGTAGCTCACTCCACCACCTCAGTTCAGACATGGCCATATGCAAATCAGTCTGACCCTGTGCCTCATGGGAACAGTCCAGCCCGAATTGGCAAGCCATGTCTTCCCTGGACCAGAATCAAGCATCCTGGGACCGGTTTCGGGTTCATAACCCTCATCAGCCAGGCTATCTTGAATCCAGTGGCAAAGTGAGCAAGGGACCCACATCTGGGCATACCCTGCCAACTTAGGGGGAACAAAACGATACCAAACAGGATGAGAGATGGAGGCTTGAGCAAATCAAACACTCACACCCAGTCAACTGATCTGGGTTTAATCCATCATCATTCTTTAGCTCACTCCACCACCCCAGTTCAGACATGGCCATATGCAAATCAGTCTGACCATGTGCCTCATGGGAACAGTCCAGCCCGAACTGCCAAGCCATGTCATCCCTGGACCAGAAACAAGCATCCTGGGACCGGTTTCATGTTCATAACCCTCATCAGCCAGGCTATCTTGAATCCAGTGGCAAAGTGAGCAAGGGACCGACGTCTGGGCATACCCTGCCAACTTAGGGGGCACAAAACAATACCAAACAGGATGAGAGATGGAGCGCTTGAGCAAATCAAACAATCACCCCCAGTCAAATGATCTGGGTTTAATCCATCATCATTCTTTAGCTCACTCCATCACCCTAGTTTAGACATGGCCATATGCAAATCAGTCTGACCTTGTGCCTCATGGGAACAGTCCAGCCCGAACTGCCAAACCATGTCTTCCCTGGACCAGAAACAAGCATCCTGGGACCGGTTTCGGGTTCATAACCCTCATCAGCCAGGATATCTTGAAACAAGTGGCAAAGTGAGCAAGGAACCCATGTCTGGGCATACTCTGCCAACTTAGGGCGAACAAAACAATACCAAAGGGGATGATGGACAGAGCGCTTGAGCAAATCAAACACTCACCCCCAGTCAACAGATCTGGGTTTAATTCATCATCATTCTTTAGCGCCCTCCACCACCCCAGTTCAAACTTGGCCATATGCAAATCCGTCTGACCCTGTGCCTCATGGGAACAGTCCAGCCCGAACTGCCAAGCCATGTCTTCCCTGGACCAGAAAAAAGCATCCAGGGACCGGTTTCGGGTTCATAACCCTCATTAGCCTGGCTATCTTGAATCCAGTGGCAAAGTGAGCAAGGAACCCACGTCTGGGCATACCCTGCCATTTTAGAGTGAACAAAATGATACCAAAGGGGATGATGGACGGAGCGCTTGAGCAAACCAAACACTCACCCCCAGTCAACTGGTGTGGGTTTAATCCATCATCATTCTTTTGCTCACTCAGCCACCCCAGTTCAGACATGGCCATATGCAAATCAGTCTGACACTGTGCCTCATGGGAACAGTCCAGCCCGAACTGCCGAGCCATGTCTTCCCTGGACCAGAAAAAAGCATCCTGGGACCGGTATCGTGTTCATAACTCTCATCAGCCAGGCTATCTTGAATCCAGTGGCAAAGTGAGCAAGGGACCCAAGTCTTGGCATACCCTGACAACTTACGGTGAACAAAAACGATACCAAAGGGGATGAAGGACGGAGCGTTTTTGCAAATTAAACACTCACCCCCAGTCAACTGATCTGGGTTTAATCCATCATCATTCTTTAGCTCACTCCACTACCCAGTTCAGACATTGTGATATGCAAATCATTCTGACCCTGTGCCTCATGGGAACAGTCCAGCCGGATCTGCCAACGCATGTCTTCCCTGAACCAGAATCAAGCATCCTGGGACCGGCTTCGGGTTCATAACCCTCATCAGCCAGGCTATCTTAAATCCAGTCGCAAAGTGGCCAAGGGACCCACGTCTGGGCATACCCTGTCAACCTAGGGCGAACAAAACGATACCAAAGGGGATGATGAACGGAGCGCTTGAGCAAATCAAACACACACCTCCAGTCAACTGATCTGGGTTTAATCCATCATCATTCTTTAGCTCACTCCACTACCCAGTTCAGACATTGCCATATGCAAATCATTCTGACCCTGTGCCTCATGGGAACAGTCCAGCCGGATCTGCCAAGGAATGTCTTCCCTGAACCAGAATCAAGCATCCTGGGACCGGCTTCGGGTTCATAACCCTCATCAGCCAGGCTATCTTGAATCCAGTCGCAAAGTGGCCAAGGGACCCACGTCTGGGCATACCCTGTCAACCTAGGGCGAACAAAACGATACCAAAGGGGATGATGAACGGAGCGCTTGAGCAAATCAAACACACACCCCCAGTCAACTGATCTGGGTTTAATCCATCATCATTCTTTAGCTCACTCCACGACCCCAGTTCATACATGGCCATAAGCAAAACAGTCTGACCCTGTGCCTCATGGGAACAGTCCAGACCGAACTGCCATGCCGCGTCTTCCCTGTACCAGAAACAAGCATCCTGGGACCGGTTTCGGGATCATAACCCTCATCAGCCAGGCTATCTTGAATACAGTGGCAAAGTGAGCAAGGGACCCACGTCTGGGCATACCCTGCCAACTTAGGGCGAACAAAACGATACTAAAGGCAATGACGGATGGAGCGCTTGAGCAAATCAAACACTCACACCCAGTCAACTGATCTGGGTTTAATCCATCATCATTCTGTAGCTCACTCCACCACCTCAGTTCAGACATGGCCATATGCAAATCAGTCTGACCCTGTGCCTCATGGGAACAGTCCAGCCCGAATTGCCAAGCCATGTCTTCCCTGGACCAGAAACAAGCATCCTGGGAGCGATTTCGGGTTCATAACCCTCATCAGCCATGCTATCTTGAATCCAGTGGCAAAGTGAGCAAGGGACCCACGTCTGGGCATACCCTGCCAACTTAGGGCGAACAAAACAATACCAAAGGGGATGATGAACGGAGCGCTTGAGCAAATCAAACACACACCCCCAGTCAACTGATATGGGTTTAATCCATCATCATTCTTTAGCTCACTCCACTACCCAGTTCAGACATTGCCATATGCAAATCTTTCTGACCCTGTGCCTCATGGGAACAGTCCAGCCGGATCTGCCAAGGCATGTCTTCCCTGAACCAGAATCAAGCATCCTGGGACCGGTTTCGGGTTCATAACCCTCATCAGCCAGGCTATCTTGAATCCAGTGGCAAAGTGGCCAAGGGACCCACGTCTGGGCATACCCTGTCAACCTAGGGCAAACAAAACAATACCACAGGGGATGATGAACGGAGCGCTTGAGCAAATCAAAATCACACCCCCAGTCAACTGATCTGGGTTTAATCCATCATCATTCTTTAGCTCACTCCACGACCCCAGTTCATACATGGCCATATGCAAATAAGTCTGACACTGTGCCTCATGGGAACAGTCCAGACCTAACTGCCATGCCGCGTCTTCCCTGTACCAGAAACAATCATCCTGGGACCGGTTTCGGGTTTATAACCCTCATCAGCCTGGCTATCTTGAATACAGTGGCAAAGTGAGCAAGGGACCCACGTCTGGGCATACCCTGCCAACTTAGGGGGAACAAAACGATACTAAAGGCGATGATGGATGGAGCGCTTGAGCAAAACAAACACTCACCCCCAGTCAACTGATCTGGGTTTAATCCATCATCATTCTGTAGCTCACTCCACCACCTCAGTTCAGACATGGCCATATGCAAATCAGTCTGACCCTGTGCCTCATGGGAACAGTCCAGCCCGAATTGCCAAGCCATATCTTCCCTGGACCAGAAACAAGCATCCTGGGAGCGATTTCGGGTTCATAACCCTCATCAGCCATGCTATCTTGAATCCAGTGGCAAAGTGAGCAAGGAACCCACGTCTTGGCATACCCTGCCAACTTATGGCGAACAAAACGATACCAAAGGGGATGATGGACTGAGCGCTTGAGCAAATCAAACACTCACTCCCAGTCAACTGATCTGGGTTTAATCCATCATCATTCTTTAGCTCACTCCACCACCCCGGTTCAGACATGGCCATATGCAAATCAGTCTGACCATGTGCCTCATGGAAACAGTCCAGCACGAACTGCCAAGCTATGTCTTCCCTGGACCAGAAAAAAGCATCCTGGGACCGGTTTCGGGTTCATAACCCTCATCAGCCAAGCTATCTTGAATCCAGTGGCAAAGTGAGCAAGGGACCCACGTCTTGGCATACCCTGCCAACTTATGGCGAACAAAAACGATACCAAAGGGGATGATGGACGGAGCGCTTTAGCAAATTAAACACTCACCCCCAGTCAACTGATCTTGGTTTAATCCATCATCAATTTTTTAGCTCACTCCACTACCCCAGTTCAGACATTGCCATATGCAAATCATTCTGACCCTGTGCCTCATGGGAACACTCGAGCCGGATCTGCCAAGGCATGTCTTCCCTGGACCAGAATTAAGCATCCTGGGACCGGTTTCGGGTTCATGAACCTCATCAGCCAGGCTATCTTGAATCCAGTGGCAAAGTGGCCAAGGGACCCACGTCTGGGCATACCCTGCCAACCTAGGGCGAACAAAACGATACCAAATGGGATGGTGAACGGAGCGCTTGAGCAAATCAAACACACACCCCCAGTCAACTGTTCTGGGTTTAATCCATCATCATTCTTTAGCTCACCCCACGACCCCAGTTCATACATGGCCATATGCAAATCAGTCTGACCCTGTGACTCATGGGAACAATCCAGCCAGAATTGCCAAGCCATGTCTTCCCTGGACCAGAAACAAGCATCCTGGGAGCGATTCCGGGTTCATAACCCTCATCAGCCATGCTATCTTGAATCCAGTGGCAAAGTGATCAAGGGACCCACGTCTGGGCATACCCTGGCAACTTAGGGCGAACAAAACGATACCAAAGGGGATGATGGACGGAGCGCTTGAGCAAATCAAACACTCACCCCCAGTCAACTGATCTGGGTTTAATCCATCATCATTCTTTAGCGCACTCCACCACCCCAGTTCAGACATGGCCATATGCAAATCAGTCTGACCCTGTGCCTCATGGGAACAGTCCAGCCCGAACTGCCAAGCCATGTCTTCCCTGGACCAGAAACAAGCATCCTGGGACCGGTTTCGGGTTCATAACCCTCATCAGCCAGGCTATCTTGAATACAGTGGCAAAGTGAGCAAGGGACCCACGTCTGGGCATACCCTGCCAACTTAGGGGGAACATACGATACTAAAGGCAATGATGGATGGAGCGCTTGAGCAAATCAAACACTCACACCCAGTCAACTGATCTAGGTTTAATCCATCATCATTCTGTAGCTCACTCCACCACCTCAGTTCAGACATGGCCATATGCAAATCAGTCTGACCCTGTGCCTCATGGGAACAGTCCAGCCCAAATTGCCAAGCCATGTCTTCCCTGGACCAGAAACAAGCATCCTGGGAGCGATTTCGGGTTCATAACCCTCATCAGCCATGCTATCTTGAATCCAGTGGCAAAGTGAGCAAGGGACCCATGTCTGGGCATACCCTGCCTACTTAGGGCGAAAAAAACAATACCAAAGGGGATGATGGACGCAGCGCTTGAGCAAATCAAACACTCACCCCCAGTCAACTGATTTGGGTTTAATCCATCATCATTTTTTAGCTCACTCCACTACCCCAGTTCAGACATTGCCATATGCAAATCATTCTGACCCTGTGCCTCATGGGAACACTCCAGCCGGATCTGCCAAGGCATGCCTTCCCTGGACCAGAATTAAGCATCCTGGGACCGGTTTCGGGTTCATAACCCTCATCAGCCAGGCTATCTTGAATACAGTGGCAAAGTGAGCAAGGGACCCACATCTTGGCATATCCTGCCAACTTACGATGAACAAAAACGATACCAAAGGGGATGATGGACTGAGCGTTTTAGCAAATTAAACACTCACCCCCAGTCAACTGATCTGGGTTTAATCCATCATCTTTCTTTAGCTCACTCCACTACTCAGTTCAGACATTGCCATATGCAAATCATTCTGACCCTGTGCCTCATGGGAAAAGTCCAGCCGGATCTGCCAAGACATGTCTTCCCTGAACCAGAATCAAGCATCCTGGGACCGGTTTCGGGTTCATAACTCTCATCAGCCAGGCTATCTTGAATCCAGTGGCAAAGTGGCCAAGGGACCCACGTCTGGGAATACCCTGTCAACCTAGGGCGAACAAAATGATACCAAAGGGAATGATGAACGGAGCGCTTGAGCAAATCAAACACACACCCCCAGTCAACTGATATGGGTTTAATCCACCATCATTCTTTAGCTCACTCCACTAGCCAGTTCAGACATTGCCATATGCAAATCATTCTGACCCTGTGCCTCATGGGAACAGTCCAGCCGGATCTGCCAAGGCATGTCTTTCCTGAACCAGAATCAAGCATCCTGGGACCGGTTTCGGGTTCATAACCCTCATCAGCCAGGCTATCTTGAATCCAGTGGCAAAGTGGCCAAGGGACCCACGTCTGGGCATACCCTGTTAACCTAGGGCGAACAAAACAATACCAAAGGGGATGATGAACGGAGCGCTTGAGCAAATCAAACACACACCCCCAGTCAACTGATCTGGGTTTAATCCATCATCATTCTTTAGCTCACTCCACGACCCCAGTTCATACATGGCCATATGCAAATAAGTCTGACCCTGTGCCTCATGGGAACAGTCCAGACCTAACTGCCATGCCGCGTATTCCCTGTACCAGAAACAAGCATCCTGGGACCGGTTTCGGGTTCATAACCCTCATCAGCCTGGCTATCTTGAATACAGTGGCAAAGTGAGCAAGGGACCCACGTCTGGGCATACCCTGCCAACTTAGGGGGAACAAAACGATACTAAAGGCGATGATGGATGGAGCGCTTGAGCAAAACAAACACTCACCCCCAGTCAACTGATCAGGGTTTAATCCATCATCATTCTGTAGCTCACTCCACCACCTCAGTTCAGACATGGCCATATGCAAATCAGTCTGACCCTGTGCCTCATGGGAACAGTCCAGCCCGAATTGCCAAGCCATATCTTCCCTGGACCAGAAACAAGCATCCTGGGAGCGATTTTGGGTTCATAACCCTCATCAGCCATGCTATCTTGAATCCAGTGGCAAAGTGAGCAAGGGACCCACGTCTGGGCATACCCTGGCAACTTAGGGCGAACAAAACGATACCAAAGGGGATGATGGACTGAGCGCTTGAGCAAATCAAACACTCACTCCCAGTCAACTGATCTGGGTTTAATCCATCATCTTTCTTTAGCTCACTCCACTACCCAGTTCAGACATTGCCATATGCAAATCATTCTGACCCTGTGCCTCATGGGAAAAGTCCAGCCGGATCTGACAAGACATGTCTTCCCTGAACCAGAATCAAGCATCCTGGGACCGGTTTTGGGTTCATAACCCTCATCAGCCAGGCTATCTTGAATCCAGTGGCAAAGTGGCCAAGGGACCCACGTCTGGGCATACCCTGTCAACCTAGGGCGAACAAAATGATACCAAAGGGGATGATGAACGGAGCGCTTGAGCAAATCAAACACACACCCCCAGTCAACTGATATGGGTTTAATCCACCATCATTCTTTAGCTCACTCCACTACCCAGTTCAGACATTGCCATATGCAAATCATTCTGACCCTGTGCCTCATGGGAACAGTCCAGCCGGATCTGCCAAGGCATGTCTTCCCTGAACCAGAATCAAGCATCCTGGGACCGGTTTCGGGTTCATAACCCTCATCAGCCAGGCTATCTTGAATCCAGTGGCAAAGTGGCCAAGGGACCCACGTCTGGGCATACCCTGTTAACCTAGGGCGAACAAAACAATACCAAAGGGGATGATGAACGGAGCGCTTGAGCAAATCAATCACACACCCCCAGTCAACTGATCTGGGTTTAATCCATCATCATTCTTTAGCTCACTCCACGACCCCAGTTCATACATGGCCATATGCAAATAAGTCTGACCCTGTGCCTCATGGGAACAGTTCAGACCTAACTGCCATGCCGCGTCTTCCCTGTACCAGAAACAAGCATCCTGGGACCGGTTTAGGGTTCATATCCCTCATCAGCCTGGCTATCTTGAATACAGTGGCAAAGTGAGCAAGGGACCCACGTCTGGGCATACCCTGCCAACTTAGGGGGAACAAAACGATACTAAAGGCGATGATGGTTGGAGCGCTTGAGCAAAACAAACACTCACCCCCAGTCAACTGATCTGGGTTTAATCCATCATCATTCTGTAGCTCACTCCACCACCTCAGTTCAGACATGGCCATATGCAAATCAGTCTGACCCTGTGCCTCATGGGAACAGTCCAGCCCGAATTGCCAAGCCATATCTTCCCTGGACCAGAAACAAGCATCCTGGGAGCGATTTCGGGTTCATAACCCTCATCAGCCATGCTATCTTGAATCCAGTGGCAAAGTGAGCAAGGGACCCACGTCTTGGCATACCCTGCCAACTTATGGCGAACAAAAACGATACCAAAGGGGATGATGGACGGAGCGCTTTAGCAAATTAAACACTCACCCCCAGTCAACTGATCTGGGTTTAATCCATCATCATTTTTTAGCTCACTCCACTACCCCAGTTCAGACATTGCCATATGCAAATCATTCTGACCCTGTGCCTCATGGGAACACTCCAGCCGTATCTGCCAAGGCATGTCTTCCCTGGACCAGAATTAAGCATCCTGGGACCGGTTTCGGGTTCATAAACCTCATCAGCCAGGCTATCTTAAATCCAGTGGCAAAGTGGCCAAGGGACCCACGTCTGGGCATACCCTGCCAACCTAGGGCGAACAAAACGATACCAAATGGGATGATGAACAGAGCGCTTGAGCAAATCAAACACACACCCCCAGTCAACTGATCTGGGTTTAATCCATCATCATTCTTTAGCTCACCCCACGACCCCACTTCATACATGGCCATATGCAAATCAGTCTGACCCTGTGACTCATGGGAACAGTCCAGCCAGAATTGCCAAGCCATGTCTTCCCTGGACCAGAAACAAGCATCCTGGGAGCGATTCCGGGTTCATAACCCTCAACAGCCATGCTATCTTCAATCCAGTGGCAAAGTGAGCAAGGGACCCACGTCTGGGCATAGCCTGGCAACTTAGGCCGAACAAAACGATACCAAAGGTGATGATGAACGGAGCGCTTGAGCAAATCAAAAACACACCCCCAGTCAACTGATCTGGGTTTAATCCATCATCATTCTTTAGCTCACTCCACGACCCAAGTTCATACATGGCCATCTGCAAATCAGTAGACCCTGTGCCTCATGGGAACGGTCCAGACCAAACTGCCATGCCGCTTCTTCCCTGTACCAGAAACAAGCATCCTGGGACCAGTTTCGGGTTCATAACCCTCATCAGCCAGGCTATCTTGAATGCAGTGGCAAAGTGAGCAAGGGACCCATGTCTGTGCATACCCTGCCAACTTAGGGGGAACAAAACGATACCAAAGGCGATGATGGATGGAGCGCTTGAGCAAATCAAACACTCAACCCCAGTCAACTGATCTGGGTTTAATCCATCATCATTCTTTAGCTCACTCCACCACCTCAGTTCAGACATGGCCATATGCAAATCAGTCTGACCCTGTGCCTCATGGGAACAGTCTAGTCCGAATTGCCAAGCCTTGTCTTCCCTGGACCAGAAACAAGCATCCTGGGAGCGATTTCAGGTTCATAACCCTCATCAGCCATGCTATCTTGAATCCAGTGGCAAAGTGATCAAGGGACCCACGTCTGGGCATACCCTGGCAACTTAGGGCGAACAAAACGATACCAAAGGGGATGATGAACGGAGAGCTTGAGCAAATCAAACACTCACCCCCAGTCAACTGATATGGGTTTAATCCATCATCATTCTTTAGCGCACTCCACCACCCCAGTTCAGACATGGCCATATGCAAATCAGTCTGACCCTGTGCCTCATGGGAACAGTCCAGCCCGAACTGCCAAGCCATGTCTTCCCTGGACCAGAAACAAGCATCCTAGGACCGGTTTCGGGTTCATAACCCTCATCAGCCAGGCTATCTTGAATACAGTGGCAAAGTGAGCAAGGGACCCATGTCTGGGCATACCCTGCCAACTTAGGGGGAACAAAACGATACTAAAGGCAATGATGGATGGAGCGCTTGAGCAAATCAAACACTCACACCCAGTCAACTGATCTGGGTTTAATCCATCATCATTCTGTAGCTCACTCCACCACCTCAGTTCAGACATGGCCATATGCAAATCAGTCTTACCCTGTGCCTCATGGGAACAGTCCAGCCCGAATTGCCAAGCCATGTCTTCCCTGGACCAGAAACAAGCATCCTGGGAGCGATTTCGGGTTCATAACCCTCATCAGCCATGCTATCTTGAATCCAGTGGCAAAGTGAGCAAGGGACCCACGTCTGGGCATACCCTGCCAACTTAGGGCGAACAAAACAATACCAAAGGGGATGATGGACGCAGCGCTTGAGCAAATCAAACACTCACCCCAAGTCAACTGATCTGGGTTTAATCCATCATCATTCTTTAGCGCACTCCACCACCCCAGTTCAAACATGGCCATATGCAAATCAGTCTGACCCTGTGCCTCATGGGAACAGTCCAGCCCGAACTGCCAAGCCATGTCTTCCCTGGACCAGAAACAAGCATCCTGGGACCGGTTTCGGGTTCATAACCCTCATTAGCCAGGCTATCTTGAATCCAGTGGCAAAGTGAGCAAGGAAGCCACGTCTGGGCATACCCTGCCAACTTAGAGTGAACAAAATGATACCAAAGGGGATGATGGACGGAGCGCTTGAGCAAACCAAACACTCAACCCAAGTCAACTGATCTGGGTTTAATCCATCATCATTCTTTAGCGCACTCCACCACCCCAGTTCAAACATGGCCATATGCAAATCAGTCTGACCCTGTGCCTCATGGGAACAGTCCAGCCCGAACTGCCAAGCCATGTCTTCCCTGGACCAGAAAAAAGCATCCTGGGACCGGTTTCGGGTTCATAACCCTCATTAGCCAGGCTATCTTGAATCCAGTGGCAAAGTGAGCAGGAAGCCACGTCTGGGCATACCCTGCCAACTTAGAGTGAACAAAATGATACCAAAGGTTATGATGGACGGAGCGCTTGAGCAAACCAAATACTCACCCCCAGTCAACTGGTCTGGGTTTAATTCATCATCATTCTTTTGCTCACTCCACCACCCCAGTTCAGACATGGCCATATGCAAATCAGTCTGACCCTGTGCCTCATGGGAACAGTCCAGCCCGAACTGCCAAGCCATGTCTTCCCTGGACCAGAAAAAAGCATCCTGGGACCGGTTTCGTGTTCATAACTCTCATCAGCCAGGCTATCTTGAATCCAGTGGCAAAGTGAGCAAGGGACCCACGTCTTGGCATACCCTGCCAACTTACGATGAACAAAAACGATACCAAAGGAGATGATGGACTGAGCGTTTTAGCAAATTAAACACTCAACCCCAGTCAACTGATCTGGGTTTAATCCATCATCTTTCTTTAGCTCACTCCACTACCCAGTTCAGACATTGCCATATGCAAATCATTCTGACCCTGTGCCTCATGGGAAAAGTCCAGCCGGATCTGCCAAGACATGTCTTCCCTGAACCAGAATCAAGCATCCTGGGACCGGTTTCGGGTTCATAACCCTCATCAGCCAGGCTATCTTGAATCCAGTGGCAAAGTGGCCAAGGGACCCACGTCTGGGCATACCCTGTCAACCTAGGGCGAACAAAATGATACCAAAGGGGATGATGAACGGAGCGCTTGAGCAAATCAAACACACACCCCCAGTCAACTGATATGGGTTTAATCCATCATCATTCTTTAGCTCACTCCACTACCCAGTTCAGACATTGCCATATGCAAATCATTCTGACCCTGTGCCTCATGGGAACAGTCCAGCCGGATCTGCCAAGGCATGTCTTCCCTGAACCAGAATCAAGCATCCTGGGACCGGTTTCGGGTTCATAACCCTCATCAGCCAGGCTATCTTGAATCCAGTGGCAAAGTGGCCAAGGGACCCACGTCTGGGCATACCCTGTCAACCTAGGGCGAACAAAACAATACCAAAAGGGATGATGAACGGAGCGCTTGAGCAAATCAAACACACACCCCCAGTCAACTGATCTGGGTTTAATCCATCATCATTCTTTAGCTCACTCCACGACCCCAGTTCATACATGGCCATATGCAAATAAGTCTGACCCTGTGCCTCATGGAAACAGTCCAGACCTAACTGCCATGCCGTGTCTTCCCTGTACCAGAAACAAGCATCCTGGGACCGGTTTCGGGTTCATAACCCTCATCAGCCAGGCTATCTTGAATACAGTCGCAAAGTGAGCAAGGGACCCACGTCTGGGCATACCCTGCCAACTTAGGGCGAACAAAACAATACCAAATGGGATGATGGACGCAGCGCTTGAGCAAATCAAACACTCACCCCAAGTCAACTGATCTGGGTTTAATCCATCATCATTCTTTAGCGCACTCCACCACCCCAGTTCAAACATGGCCATATGCAAATCAGTCTGACCCTGTGCCTCATGGGAACAGTCCAGCCCGAACTGCCAAGCCATGTCTTCCCTGGACCAGAAAAAAGCATCCTGGGACCGGTTTCGGGTTCATAACCCTCATCAGCCATGCTATCTTGAATCCAGTGGCAAAGTGAGCAAGGGACCCACGTCTGGGCATACCCTGGCAACTTAGGGCGAACAAAACGATACCAAAGGGGATGAAGGACTGAGCGCTTGAGCAAATCAAACACTCACTCCCAGTCAACTGATCTGGGTTTAATCCATCATCATTCTTTAGCTCACTCCACCACCCCGGTTCAGACATGGCCATATGCAAATCAGTCTGACCATGTGCCTCATGGAAACAGTCCAACATGAACTGCCAAGCTATGTCTTCCCTGGACCAGAAACAAGCATCCTGGGACCGGTTTCGGGTTCATAACCCTCATCAGCCAGGCTATCTTGAATCCAGTGGCAAAGTGAGCAAGGGACCCACGTCTTGGCATACCCTGCCAACTTATGGCGAACAAAAACGATACCAAAGGGGATGATGGACGGAGCGCTTTAGCAAATTAAACACTCACCCCCAGTCAACTGATATGGGTTTAATCCATCATCATTCTTTAGCTCACTCCACTACCCAGTTCAGACATTGCCATATGCAAATCATTCTGACCCTGTGCCTCATGGGAACAGTCCAGCCGGATCTGCCAAGGCATGTCTTCCCTGAACCAGAATCAAGCATCCTGGGACCGGTTTCGGGTTCATAACCCTCATCAGCCAGGCTATCTTGAATCCAGTGGCAAAGTGGCCAAGGGACCCACGTCTGGGCATACCCTGTCAACCTAGGGCGAACAAAATGATACCAAAGGGGATGATGAACGGAGCGCTTGAGCAAATCAAACACACACCCCCAGTCAACTGATATGGGTTTAATCCATCATCATTCTTTAGCTCACTCCACTACCCAGTTCAGACATTGCCATATGCAAATCATTCTGACCCTGTGCCTCATGGGAACAGTCCAGCCGGATCTGCCAAGGCATGTCTTCCCTGAACCAGAATCACGCATCCTGGGACCGGTTTCGGGTTCATAACCCTCATCAGCCAGGCTATCTTGAATCCAGTGGCAAAGTGGCCAATGGACCCACGTCTGGGCATACCCTGTCAACCTAGGGCGCACAAAACAATACCAAAGGGGATGATGAACGGAGCGCTTGAGCAAATCAAACACACAGCCCCAGTCAACTGATCTGGGTTTAATCCATCATCATTCTTTAGCTCACTCCACAACCCCAGTTCATACATGGCCATATGCAAATAAGTCTGACCCTGTGCCTCATGGGAACAGTCCAGACCTAACTGCCATGCCGCGTCTTCCCTGTACCAGAAACAAGCATCCTGGGACCGTTTTCGGGTTCATAACCCTCATCAGCCTGGCTATCTTGAATACAGCGGCAAAGTGAGCAAGGGACCCACGTCTGGGCATACCCTGCCAACTTAGGGGGAACAAAACGATACTAAAGGCGATGATGGATGGAGCGCTTGAGCAAAACAAACACTCACCCCCAGTCAACTGATCTGGGTTTAATCCATCATCATTCTGTAGCTCACTCCACCACCTCAGTTCAGACATGGCCATATGCAAATCAGTCTGACCCTGTGCCTCATGGGAACAGTCCAGCCCGAATTGCCAAGCCATATCTTCCCTGGAGCAGAAACAAGCATCCTGGGAGCGATTTCGGGTTCATAACCCTCATCAGCCATGCTATCTTGAATCCAGTGGCAAAGTGAGCAAGGGACCCACGTCTGGGCATACCCTGGCACCTTAGGGCGAACAAAACGATAGCAAAGGGGATGATGGACTGAGCGCTTGAGCAAATCAAACACTCACTCCCAGTCAACTGATCTGGGTTTAATCCATCATCATTCTTTAGCTCACTCCACCACCCCGGTTCAGACATGGCCATATGGAAATCAGTCTGACCATGTGCCTCATGGAAACAGTCCAGCACGAACTGCCAAGCTATGTCTTCCCTGGACCAGAAACAAGCATCCTGGGACCGGTTTCGGGTTCATAACCCTCATCAGCCAAGCTATCTTGAATCCAGTGGCAAAGTGAGTAAGGGACCCACGTCTTGGCATACCCTGCCAACTTATGGCGAACAAAAACGATACCAAAGAGAATGATGGACGGAGCGCTTTAGCAAATTAAACACTCACCCCCAGTCAACTGATCTGGGTTTAATCCATCATCATTTTTTAGCTCACTCCACTACCCCAGTTCAGACATTGCCATATGCAAATCATTCTGACCCTGTGCCTCATGGGAACACTCCAGCCGTATCTGCCAAGGCATGTCTTCCCTGGACCAGAATTAAGCATCCTGGGACCAGTTTCGGGTTCATAAACCTCATCAGCCAGGCTATCTTGAATCCAGTGGCAAAGTGGCCAAGGGACCCACGTCTGGGCATACCCTGCCAACCTAGGGCGAACAAAACGATACCAAATGGGATGATGAACGGAGCGCTTGAGCAAATCAAACACACACCCCCAGTCAACTGATCTGGGTTTAATCCATCATCATTCTTTAGCTCACCCCACGACCCCAGTTCATACATGGCCATATGCAAATCAGTCTGACCCTGTGACTCATGGGAACAGTCCAGCCAGAATTGCCAAGCCATGTCTTCCCTGGTCCAGAAACAAGCATCCTGGGAGCGATTCCGGGTTCATAACCCTCATCAGCCATGCTATCTTGAATCCAGTGGCAAAGTGAGCAAGGGACCCACGTCTGGGCATACCCTGCCAACTTAGGGCGAACAAAACAATACCAAAGGGGATGATGGACGCAGCGCTTGAGCAAATCAAACACTCACCCCAAGTCAACTGATCTGGGTTTAATCCATCATCATTCTTTAGCGCACTCCACCACCCCAGTTCAAACATGGCCATATGCAAATCAGTCTGACCCTGTGCCTCATGGGAACAGTCCAGCCCGAACTGCCAAGCCATGTCTTCCCTGGACCAGAAAAAAGCATCCTGGGACCGGTTTCGGGTTCATAACCCTCATCAGCCATGCTATCTTGAATCCAGTGGCAAAGTGAGCAAGGGACCCACGTCTGGGCATACCCTGGCAACTTAGGGCGAACAAAACGATACCAAAGGGGATGAAGGACTGAGCGCTTGAGCAAATCAAACACTCACTCCCAGTCAACTGATCTGGGTTTAATCCATCATCATTCTTTAGCTCACTCCACCACCCCGGTTCAGACATGGCCATATGCAAATCAGTCTGACCATGTGCCTCATGGAAACAGTCCAGCACGAACTGCCAAGCTATGTCTTCCCTGGACCAGAAACAAGCATCCTGGGACCGGTTTCGGGTTCATAACCCTCATCAGCCAGGCTATCTTGAATCCAGTGGCAAAGTGAGCAAGGGACCCACGTCTTGGCATACCCTGCCAACTTATGGCGAACAAAAACGATACCAAAGGGGATGATGGACGGAGCGCTTTAGCAAATTAAACACTCACCCCCAGTCAACTGATATGGGTTTAATCCATCATCATTCTTTAGCTCACTCCACTACCCAGTTCAGACATTGCCATATGCAAATCATTCTGACCCTGTGCCTCATGGGAACAGTCCAGCCGGATCTGCCAAGGCATGTCTTCCCTGAACCAGAATCAAGCATCCTGGGACCGGTTTCGGGTTCATAACCCTCATCAGCCAGGCTATCTTGAATCCAGTGGCAAAGTGGCCAAGGGACCCACGTCTGGGCATACCCTGTCAACCTAGGGCGAACAAAATGATACCAAAGGGGATGATGAACGGAGCGCTTGAGCAAATCAAACACACACCCCCAGTCAACTGATATGGGTTTAATCCATCATCAATCTTTAGCTCACTCCACTACCCAGTTCAGACATTGCCATATGCAAATCATTCTGACCCTGTGCCTCATGGGAACAGTCCAGCCGGATCTGCCAAGGCATGTCTTCCCTGAACCAGAATCACGCATCCTGGGACCGGTTTCGGGTTCATAACCCTCATCAGCCAGGCTATCTTGAATCCAGTGGCAAAGTGGCCAATGGACCCACGTCTGGGCATACCCTGTCAACCTAGGGCGCACAAAACAATACCAAAGGGGATGATGAACGGAGCGCTTGAGCAAATCAAACACACAGCCCCAGTCAACTGATCTGGGTTTAATCCATCATCATTCTTTAGCTCACTCCACAACCCCAGTTCATACATGGCCATATGCAAATAAGTCTGACCCTGTGCCTCATGGGAACAGTCCAGACCTAACTGCCATGCCGCGTCTTCCCTGTACCAGAAACAAGCATCCTGGGACCGGTTTCGGGTTCATAACCCTCATCAGCCTGGCTATCTTGAATACAGCGGCAAAGTGAGCAAGGGACCCACGTCTGGGCATACCCTGCCAACTTAGGGGGAACAAAACGATACTAAAGGCGATGATGGATGGAGCGCTTGAGCAAAACAAACACTCACCCCCAGTCAACTGATCTGGGTTTAATCCATCATCATTCTGTAGCTCACTCCACCACCTCAGTTCAGACATGGCCATATGCAAATCAGTCTGACCCTGTGCCTCATGGGAACAGTCCAGCCCGAATTGCCAAGCCATATCTTCCCTGGAGCAGAAACAAGCATCCTGGGAGCGATTTCGGGTTCATAACCCTCATCAGCCATGCTATCTTGAATCCAGTGGCAAAGTGAGCAAGGGACCCACGTCTGGGCATACCCTGGCAACTTAGGGCGAACAAAACGATAGCAAAGGGGATGATGGACTGAGCGCTTGAGCAAATCAAACACTCACTCCCAGTCAACTGATCTGGGTTTAATCCATCATCATTCTTTAGCTCACTCCACCACCCCGGTTCAGACATGGCCATATGGAAATCAGTCTGACCATGTGCCTCATGGAAACAGTCCAGCACGAACTGCCAAGCTATGTCTTCCCTGGACCAGAAACAAGCATCCTGGGACCGGTTTCGGGTTCATAACCCTCATCAGCCAAGCTATCTTGAATCCAGTGGCAAAGTGAGTAAGGGACCCACGTCTTGGCATACCCTGCCAACTTATGGCGAACAAAAACGATACCAAAGAGGATGATGGACGGAGCGCTTTAGCAAATTAAACACTCACCCCCAGTCAACTGATCTGGGTTTAATCCATCATCATTTTTTAGCTCACTCCACTACCCCAGTTCAGACATTGCCATATGCAAATCATTCTGACCCTGTGCCTCATGGGAACACTCCAGCCGTATCTGCCAAGGCATGTCTTCCCTGGACCAGAATTAAGCATCCTGGGACCAGTTTCGGGTTCATAAACCTCATCAGCCAGGCTATCTTGAATCCAGTGGCAAAGTGGCCAAGGGACCCACGTCTGGGCATACCCTGCCAACCTAGGGCGAACAAAACGATACCAAATGGGATGATGAACGGAGCGCTTGAGCAAATCAAACACACACCCCCAGTCAACTGATCTGGGTTTAATCCATCATCATTCTTTAGCTCACCCCACGACCCCAGTTCATACATGGCCATATGCAAATCAGTCTGACCCTGTGACTCATGGGAACAGTCCAGCCAGAATTGCCAAGCCATGTCTTCCCTGGTCCAGAAACAAGCATCCTGGGAGCGATTCCGGGTTCATAACCCTCATCAGCCATGCTATCTTGAATCCAGTGGCAAAGTGAGCAAGGGACCCACGTCTGGGCATAGCCTGGCAACTTAGGGCGAACAAAACGATACCAAAGGTGATGATGAACGGAGCGCTTGAGCAAATCAAACACACACCCCCAGTCAACTGATCTGGGTTTAATCCATCATCATTCTTTAGCTCACTCCACGACCCAAGTTCATACATGGCCATATGCAAATCAGTAGACCCTGTGCCTCATGGGAACGGTCCAGACCAAACTGCCATGCCGCTTCTTCCCTGTACCAGAAACAAGCATCCTGGGACCGGTTTCGGGTTCATAACCCTCATCAGCCAGGCTATCTTGAATGCAGTGGCAAAGTGAGCAAGGGACCCATGTCTGCGCATACCCTGCCAACTTAGGGGGAACAAAACGATACCAAAGGCGATGATGGATGGAGCGCTTGAGCAAATCAAACACTCAACCCCAGTCAACTGATCTGGGTTTAATCCATCATCATTCTTTAGCTCACTCCACCACCTCAGTTCAGACATGGCCATATGCAAATCAGTCTGACCCTGTGCCTCATGGGAACAGTCTAGTCCGAATTGCCAAGCCTTGTCTTCCCTGGACCAGAAACAAGCATCCTGGGAGCGATTTCAGGTTCATAACCCTCATCAGCCATGCTATCTTGAATCCAGTGGCAAAGTGATCAAGGGACCCACGTCTGGGCATACCCTGGCAACTTAGGGCGAACAAAACCGGGATGATGGACGGAGCGCTTGAGCAAATCAAACAGTCACCCCCAGTCAACTGATCTGGGTTTAATCCATCATTATTCTTTAGCGCACTCCACCACCCCAGTTCAGACATGGCCATATGCAAATCAGTCTGACCCCGTGCCTCATGGGAACAGTCCAGCCCGAACTGCCAAGCCATGTCTTCCCTGGACCAGAAACAAGCATCCTGGGACCGGTTTCGGGTTCATAACCCTCATCAGCCAGGCTATCTTGAATACAGTGGCAAAGTGAGCAAGGGACCCACGTCTGGGCATACCCTGCCAACTTAGGGGGAACAAAACGATACTAAAGGCAATGATGGATGGAGCGCTTGAGCAAATCAAACACTCAACCCCAGTCAACTGATCTGGGTTTAATCCATCATCATTCTTTAGCTCACTCCACCACCTCAGTTCAGACATGGCCATATGCAAATCAGTCTGACCCTGTGCCTCATGGGAACAGTCTAGTCCGAATTGCCAAGCCTTGTCTTCCCTGGACCAGAAACAAGCATCCTGGGAGCGATTTCGGGTTCATAACCCTCATTAGCCATGCTATCTTGAATTCAGTGGCAAAGTGAGCAAGGGACCCACGTCTGGGCATACCCTGCCAAATTAGGGCGAACAAAACAATACCAAAGGGGATGATGGACGCAGCGCTTGAGCAAATCCAACACTCACCCCAAGTCAACTGATCTGGGTTTAATCCATCATCATTCTTTAGCGCACTCCACCACCCCAGTTCAAACATGGCCATATGCAAATCAGTCTGACCCTGTGCCTCATGGGAACAGTCCAGCCCGAACTGCCAAGCCATGTCTTCCCTGGACCAGAAAAAAGCATCCTGGGACCGGTTTCGGGTTCATAACCCTCATTAGCCAGGCTATCTTGAATCCAGTGGCAAAGTGAGCAAGGAAGCCACGTCTGGGCATACCCTGCCAACTTAGAGTGAACAAAATGATACCAAAGGGGATGATGGACGGAGCGCTTGAGCAAACCAAACACTCACCCCAAGTCAACTGATCTGGGTTTAATCCATCATCATTCTTTAGCGCACTCCACCACCCCAGTTCAAACATGGCCATATGCAAATCAGTCCTACCCTGGGCCTCATGGGAACAGTCCAGCCCGAACTGCCAAGCCATGTCTTCCCTGGACCAGAAAAAAGCATCCTGGTTCATAACCCTCATTAGCCAGGCTATCTTGAATCCAGTGGCAAAGTGAGCAAGGAAGCCACGTCTGGGCATACCCTGCCAACTTAGAGTGAACAAAATGATACCAAAGGGGATGATGGACGGAGCGCTTGAGCAAACCAAACACTCACCCCCAGTCAACTGGTCTGGGTTTAATTCATCATCATTCTTTTGCTCACTCCACCACCCCAGTTCAGACATGGCCATATGCAAATCAGTCTGACCCTGTGCCTCATGGGAACAGTCCAGCCCGAACTGCCAAGCCATGTCTTCCCTGGACCAGAAAAAAGCATCCTGGGACCGGTTTCGTTTTCATAACTCTCATCAGCCAGGCTATCTTGAATCCAGTGGCAAAGTGAGCAAGGGACCCACGTCTTGGCATACCCTGCCAACTTACGATGAACAAAAACGATACCAAAGGGGATGATGGACTGAGCGTTTTAGCAAATTAAACACTCAACCCCAGTCAACTGATCTGGGTTTAATCCATCATCTTTCTTTAGCTCACTCCACTACCCAGTTCAGACATTGCCATATGCAAATCATTCTGACCCTGTGCCTCATGGGAAAAGTCCAGCCGGATCTGCCAAGACATGTCTTCCCTGAACCAGAATCAAGCCTCCTGGGACCGGTTTCGGGTTCATAACCCTCATCAGCCAGGCTATCTTGAATCCAGTGGCAAAGTGGCCAAGGGACCCACGTCTGGGCATACCCTGTCAACCTAGGGCGAACAAAATGATACCAAAGGGGATGATGAACGGAGCGCTTGAGCAAATCAAACACACACCCCCAGTCAACTGATATGGGTTTAATCCATCATCATTCTTTAGCTCACTCCACTACCCAGTTCAGACATTGCCATATGCAAATCATTCTGACCCTGTGCCTCATGGGAACAGTCCAGCCGGATCTGCCAAGGCATGTCTAGCCTGAACCAGAATCAAGCATCCTGGGACCGGTTTCGGGTTCATAACCCTCATCAGCCAGGCTATCTTGAATCCAGTGGCAAAGTGGCCAAGGGACCCACGTCTGGGCATACCCTGTCAACCTAGGGCGAACAAAACAATACCAAAGGGGATGATGAACGGAGCGCTTGAGCAAATCAAACACACACCCCCAGTCAACTGATCTGGGTTTAATCCATCATCATTCTTTAGCTCACTCCACGACCCCAGTTCATACATGGCCATATGCAAATAAGTCTGACCCTTTGCCTCATGGGAACAGTCCAGACCTAACTGCCATGCCGCGTATTCCCTGTACCAGAAACAAGCATCCTGGGACCGGTTTCGGGTTCATAACCCTCATCAGCCTGGCTATCTTGAATACAGTGGCAAAGTGAGCAAGGGACCCACGTCTGGGCATACCCTGCCAACTTAGGGGGAACAAAACGATACTAAAGGCGATGATGGATGGAGCGCTTGAGCAAATCAAACACTCACCCCCAGTCAACTGATCTGGGTTTAATCCATCATCATTCTGTAGCTCACTCCACGACCCAAGTTCATACATGGCCATATGCAAATAAGTCTGACCCTGTGCCTCATGGGAACAGTCCAGACCTAACTGCCATGCCGTGTCTTCCCTGTACCAGAAACAAGCATCCTGGGAGCGATTTCGGGTTCATAACCCTCATCAGCCATGCTATCTTGAATCCAGTGGCAAAGTGAGCAAGGGACCCACCTCTGGGCATACCCTGGCAACTTAGGGCGAACAAAACGATACCAAAGGGGATGATGGACTGAGCGCTTGAGCAAATCAAACACTCACTCCCAGTTAACTGATCTGGGTTTAATCCATCATCATTCTTTAGCTCACTCCACCACCCCGGTTCAGACATGGCCATATACAAATCAGTCTGACCATGTGCCTCTTGGAAACAGTCCAGCACGAACTGCCAAGCTATGTCTTCCCTGGACCAGAAACAAGCATCCTGGGACCGGTTTCGGGTTCATAACCCTCATCAGCCAGGCTATCTTGAATCCAGTGGCAAAGTGAGCAAGGGACCACGTCTGGGCATACCCTGCCAACTTAGGGCGAACAAAACGATACCAAAGGGGATGATGGACGGAGCGCTTTAGCAAATTAAACACTCACCCCCAGTCAACTGATCTGGGTTTAATCCATCATCATTCTTTAGCTCACTCCACTACCCCAGTTCAGACATTGCCATATGCAAATCATTCTGACCCTGTGCCTCATGGGAACACTCCAGCCGGATCTGCCAAGGCATGTCTTCCCTGGACCAGAATTAAGCATCCTGGGACCGGTTTCGGGTTCATAAACCTCATCAGCCAGGCTATCTTGAATCCAGTGGCAAAGTGGCCAAGGGACCCACGTCTGGGCATACCCTGCCAACCTAGGGCGAACAAAACGATACCAAATGGGATGATGAATGGAGCGCTTGAGCAAATCAAACACACACCCCCAGTCAACTGATCTGGGTTTAATCCATCATCATTCTTTAGCTCACCCCACGACCCCAGTTCATACATGGCCATATGCAAATCAGTCTGACCCTGTGACTCATGGGAACAGTCCAGCCAGAATTGCCAAGCCATGTCTTCCCTGGACCAGAAACAAGCATCCTGGGAGCGATTCCGGGTTCATAACCCTCATCAGCCATGCTATCTTGAATCCAGTGGCAAAGTGAGCAAGGGACCCACGTCTGGGCATAGCCTGGCAACTTAGGGCAAACAAAACGATACCAAAGGTGATGATGAACGAAGCGCTTGAGCAAATCAAACACACACCCCCAGTCAACTGATCTGGGTTTAATCCATCATCATTCTTTAGCTCACTCCACGACCCAAGTTCATACATGGCCATATGCAAATTAGTAGACCCTGTGCCTCATGAGAACGGTCCAGACCAAACTGCCATGCCGCGTCTTCCCTGTACCAGAAACAAGCATCCTGGGACCGGTTTTGGGTTCATAACCCTCATCAGCCAGGCTATCTTGAATGCAGTGGCAAAGTGAGCAAGGGACCCATGTCTGCGCATACCCTGGCAACTTAGGGCGAACAAAACGATACCAAAGGGGATGATGGACGGAGCGCTTGAGCAAATCAAACACTCACCCCCAGTCAACTGATCTGGGTTTAATCCATCATCATTCTCTTTAGCGCACTCCACCACCCCAGTTCAAACATGGCCATATGCAAATCAGTCTGAACCTGTGCCTTATGGGAACAGTCCAGCCCGAACTGCCAAGCCATGTCTTCCCTGGACCAGAAAAAAGCATCCGGGGACCAGTTTCGGGTTCATAACCCTCATCAGCCAGGCTATCTTGAATCCAGTGGCAAAGTGAGCAAGGAACCCACGTCTGTGCATACCATGCCAACGTAGAGTGAACAAAATTATACCAAAGGGGATGATGGACGGAGCGCTTGAGCAAACCAAACACTCACCCCCAGTCAACTGGTCTGGGTATAATTCATCATCATTCTTTTGCTCACTTCACCACCCCAGTTCAGACATGGCCATATGCAAATCAGTCTGACCCTGTGCCTCATGGGAACAGTCCAGCCGGATCTGCCAAGGCATGTCTTCCCTGGACCAGAAACAAGCATCCTGGGACCGGTTTCGGGGGTCATAACCCTCATCAGCCAGGCTATCTTGAATGCAGTGGCAAAGTGAGCAAGGGAACCACGTCTGGATATACCCTGCCAACTTAGGGGGAACAAAACGATACCAAAGGCGATAATGGATGAAGCGCTTGAGCAAATCAAACACTCACCCCCAGTTAACTGATCTGGGTTTAATCCATCATCATTCTTTAGCTCACTCCACTACCCCAGTTCAAACATTACCATATGCAAATCAGTCTGACCCTGTGTCTCATGGGAACAGTCCAGCCGGATCTGCCAAGGCATGTCTTCCCTGGACCAGAAACAAGCATCCTGGGACCGGTTTCGGGGTCATAACCCTCATCAGCCAGGCTATCTTGAATGCAGTGGCAAAGTGAGCAAGGGAACCACGTCTGGGCATACCTTGCCAACTTAGGGGGAACAAAACGATACCAAAGGCGATGATGGATGAAGCGCTTTAGCAAATCAAACACTCACCCCCAGTCAACTGATCTGGGTTTAATCCATCATCATTCTTTAGCTCACTCCACCACCTCAGTTCAGACATGGCCATATGCAAATCAGTCTGACGCTGTGCCTCATGGGAACAGTCCATCCCGAATTGCCAAGCCATGTCTACCCTGGACCAGAAACAAGCATCCTGTGAGCGATTCGGGTTCATAACCCTCATCAGCCATGCTATCTTGAATCCAGTGGCAAAGTGAGCAAGGGACCCACGTCTGGGCACACCCTGGCAACTTAGGGCGAACAAAACGATACCAAAGGGGATGATGGACGGAGCGCTTGAGCAAATCAAACACTCACCCGCAGTCAACTGATCTGGGTTTAATCCATCATCATTCTATAGCTCACTCCACCTCCCAAGTTCAGACATGGCCATATGCAAATCAGTCTGACCCTGTGCCTCATGGGAACAGTCCAGCCCAAACTGCCAAGCCGTTTCTTCCCTGGACCAGAAACAAGCATCCTGGGACCGGTTTTGGGTTCATAACCCTCATCAGCCAGGCTTTCTTGAAACCAGTGGCAAAGTGAGCAAGGGACCCACGTCTGGGCATACCCTGTCAACCTAGGGCGAACAAAACGATACCAAAGGGGATGATGAACGGAGCGCTTGAGCAAATTAAACACTCACCCCCAGTCAACTTATCTGGGTTTAATCCAGCATCATTCTTTAGCTCACTCCACCACCCCAGTTCAGACACGGCCATATGCAAATCAGTCTGACCCTGTGCCTCATGGAAACAGTCCAGCCCGAACTGCCAAGCGATGTCTTCCCTGGACCAGAAACTAGCATCCTGGGACCGGTTTCATGTTCATAACCCTCATCCGCCAGTCTATCTTGAATTCAGTGGCAAAGTGAGCAAGGGACCCACATCTGGGCATACCTTGCCAACTTAGGGGGAACAAAACGATACCAAAGGCGATGATGGATGAAGCGCTTTAGCAAATCAAACACTCACCCCCAGTCAACTGATCTGGGTTTAATCCATCATCATTCTTTAGCTCACTCCACCACCTCAGTTCAGACATGGCCATATGCAAATCAGTCTGACGCTGTGCCTCATGGGAACAGTCCATCCCGAATTGCCAAGCCATGTCTACCCTGGACCAGAAACAAGCATCCTGGGAGCGATTCGGGTTCATAACCCTCATCAGCCATGCTATCTTGAATCCAGTGGCAAAGTGAGCAAGGGACCCACGTCTGGGCACACCCTGGCAACTTAGGGCGAACAAAACGATACCAAAGGGGATGATGGACGGAGCGCTTGAGCAAATCAAACACTCACCCGCAGTCAACTGATCTGGGTTTAATCTATCATCATTCTATAGCTCACTCCACCACCCAAGTTCAGACATGGCCATATGCAAATCAGTCTGACCCTGTGCCTCATGGGAACAGTCCAGCCCAAACTGCCAAGCCGTTTCTTCCCTGGACCAGAAACAAGCATCCTGGGACCGGTTTTGGGTTCATAACCCTCATCAGCCAGGCTTTCTTGAAACCAGTGGCAAAGTGAGCAAGGGACCCACGTCTGGGCATACCCTGTCAACCTAGGGCGAACAAAACGATACCAAAGGGGATGATGAACGGAGCGCTTGAGCAAATTAAACACTCACCCCCAGTCAACTTATCTGGGTTTAATCCAGCATCATTCTTTAGCTCACTCCACCACCCCAGTTCAGACACGGCCATATGCAAATCAGTCTGACCCTGTGCCTCATGGAAACAGTCCAGCCCGAACTGCCAAGCGATGTCTTCCCTGGACCAGAAACTAGCATCCTGGGACCGGTTTCGTGTTCATAACCCTCATCCGCCAGTCTATCTTGAATTCAGTGGCAAAGTGAGCAAGGGACCCACATCTGGGCATACCCTGCCAACTTACGGCGAACAAAAACGATACCAAAGGGGATGATGGACGGAGCGCTTGAGCATATTAAACACTCACCCCCAGTCAACTTATCTGGGTTGAATCCATCATCATTCTTTTGCTCACTCCACCACCCCAGTTCAGACATGGCCATATGCAAATCAGTCTGACCCTGTGTCTCATGGGAACAGTCCAGCCCAAACTGCCAAGCCATGTCTTCCCTGGAACAGGTTTTTTATGCAGCACGACATCTATTCAAGCTTTGTAACTCCCCCCTTAAAATTCAAACAATTGTACTAATTATGCAATGTCTAGCCAAATGTTTTGGAACAAGGTTAGTATTTTAATCACATTAGAACTTAATGCAGTACTTATGAAGTGAGTGAATCTACAAGGATTCAATGTTTGTCATGTACATAGAATCATGGAATGCCTTGCTTACTCTCCTCTTGGAAATGCATGTGTATCATGTTTTTGGATTTAAAGGTTTGTCAACCTTTGGGTGGTCTTTCTCCAAAATGTTTGCCATACTGCTCTATATTTGTAGGAACTAGCTTTTTTTTGGCCTTAGGACTATGTAAACTCAGTTTACCACTGCTAACCAGTGCCAATGTGCATCTGCTCACTCTTTAAAACAGGGTAACATTGGCATTCCTCCTAGTGGTAAACGTAATTTAATGAGTAGTCCCTAGTAAAGTGGTAAGGTACCATCAGTGTATAAATTAAATGTTAATAGTGGGCCCGCAGCACTTGTTGTACCACACACTTAAGTAGCCTGGAAAACCTGTCTCAGGCCTGCCATTGCAGCCTGTGTGTAAAGTTTTAAACTGCCATTTAAATCTGACAAAATTAACCTTATGCCAGGCCCAAAACCTCCTTTTTAATACATATAATACAATCGGGTAGGCGCTAAACAGCCCACAGGGAAGGGTGCAATGTGTTTAAAAAGTAGGACATGTACTTTTAAGTTTTACATATCCTGATAGTAAAAAACTCTGTCATTTATTTTTCACCATTGTAAGGCATACGTCTCTCATTGGATAGTATTGGAGTTACCTTATTGTATTTGATAAGCTCTAACTTCCACATGGGAAAAGGCAAACAGTTCATATTTTTTGTCTTTTAGACTTGTAAGGAAAAATCCTCTTTTATGGTAAAGTTTGATTCTAAATTACAATTTTAAAAATGCCCCTTTTAGAAAGTTGGCAAGTTCCTGCTATAGCCATTTAATGTTTTCATTGTGTCTTTGGGTCACATGGCTGTGTGTAGTTGGAAGAGCAGAGCTGGGCAAAGCTCTTTGTACACTTGAATAGAGTGTGTCCTACCTGCACACCACAGATTCCATCCCCCCTGTAGCTAGGTGGGAGCCAGTGTAGGGGAGGCAGGAAACCTGTGCACGTCAAAGGGAAACCTCTAGAAGCTTCTTCTGCTTCACAGTAGGCACCAGGTATACCTTTTGGACCTCAAACGCCAACCCTTCAGTACATTGCTGGACCTGTGGAAGACTCTGCCAGGAAGAAGGACTGCTGTGCTGTTGAAAGGACTGCCACTCTGCTGTACTGCTGCCCTAAAAGACTTATGTCTGCTGTGCTGATCTGCTGACCACTTGCCTGGGTGGGAAGGACTTGACCTGTAATCTGAACCCAGAACCACAGGAGTTACTCCAAGTACTAGTCTCTTTAATTAACATCTGAACTCTGCAACTAGGAGTCCTACCTTTCCAATTGGTGCCACTCCATTCCTGGACCATTGGATCCACAGAGGTCTGGCAGAACACTTTCAGGCCCCCTTCCATCATAACTGATACATCACCTCTGTTGCACGGCACAACCTCAAGCAGAACTAATGCATCACTTCTGCTCCGTGGATTCTTCCAGTGCCAGGTCTCCGCATCGACCTAGCATCACATATCAAAACTGCCACCCCAACGCATTCCCAATAAAGGTCATCACATCACAAACCTCTCATCAATGGCAGCCTCGATGATGAAGCAGGACTTCGTATCTCAAGCCCTGCAGTGTCTTCGGAACAGTTGTTGCGTGACACATCCTCGATGCAGGACTTCACAATGGAAGCTTCCTTAGCTGATGGCTTCCTCACCAACTTTGCAGGACCTCACATCACAGCCTCACTGCTCCTCAGAGCCAACACATTGACTTGGCTGTGCAACGCATCCCAACACAGGAGCTTGCAACACTTCACAACCAGGATTTAAGGTACTTTTGTTCAGGGGGCTTAGATGGGTCCCTGTAGCTGGCCCACGCTTTGTCAATCAGCCTGAACTTGTGACTTTGTTCCGGTCTAAAGTGACCAGATATCCACAGTTGGCGTGTTGTGCTTTGTGGTGCTATTTTCCCTTAAAGGTTTACAATCTCATAGCTCTGGTTCTACTGATTGGATTGTTGTCATTCTGGTCTTGTTTTATATATTGAAATTGCCTCTATTTGTCTAATCTGTTGTGGGATCCTTTTTGTGGTGTGTTTTCAGTTTGCTACTAATTGAAGTGATGCAAATATACTTTACACATTGCCTCTGAGATAAGCCGAAGTGTTCTGTGCCAAGCTATCCAAGGGTTGAGCATATGTTAATTTGGGTTATGCTTGTGACAGCACCCTGACAACAATTGTGGCTATGGCTTGGGTAGGGTTTCAAGCCCCTCAACCAGTAAACCAATTTCTTGCACTTTGTTTTAAGGAGAATGAGCATGCCCACTGTTGCTAAATCTCCACATCCATATTATATGGCTTTTTACCATTTCACACATGGTGTTCACTCATGTTTTCATAACAAATTCCACTACATACGCAAAAGTTAATGGACACTCGAGTCACAGGTGTTAGTCTGCATGCTTTTCAGAGGACTCTGCCACCTAATCTCTTTACCCCTTCAGCTGTCCCTTTGTAGGTCCCCAACCCCTCTTCTGGGAGACCCCTCTCACGTTTATAGTTAGAGGTATGGTCTAGGGGCAGCTTGTGCTCTCCTGTGTGGTCATAGCAATCAGTCTTTGGGGGCCTAGGTCTACTTAGTTTCTCACCCAGTTCACAGGAGCAGTGCCATGCCACTTTCAGTCCTCCCACAGCAGTGGGATCTCAGTGCTCACAGGGAGCTTCCAGGTGGCAGGCGGAATCCCACAGAGCTGCACGGCAGCCGGCCACGCAATGCTCAGAGAGCTGCTGCAGAAGTGGAGGCTTCTGTTGACAGCCCTCTTCCTGAGGGCTGATTGTGGGTCGTAGCTCACACTAAGACTCTGGCAGGTGCCAAACCTATGATGTGGCTCACTCTGATAGACAGGTGAGTACTTGGTGCTTCTTCTTGAGTGCAGTGGCTGCAAACCAGCAGAGAACGATTATTTGTTGTAATTAGGGTGTGAACATTTACTTTGTTTTCCAACAAATTGTTCAAATTGTTTGGAGTCGGACATTGAGTTACTGGAGTGGAGAGGAGTTCAAGCATGAGGTTTTCGTTGGAGAAGTCTTTAAAGGATCCTACGGTTTTGTCTTCTATTTTGTGTTTACCTAGGTGTATTAATAGTACATTGAGCAGGGAGAGAGGGATGGCAAAGAGGTCAGTCCAGTCCATGAGTGAGGGTGGTCTGTTTTGAATTGTTGGAGATGTTGAAAAGGCAAAATTGGTGATGTGGCATTCGGAGTGTTAGTTAAGTGACATGCTTTACTAAATTGAGTGTATCGATGATGTTGAAGAGCTATCTTACTTTGACATTCCAGTGCCTGGGTGGTTGAAATCACCTGAGAGTACAGTGTGGGCAAGCTGGATGGATTTGGTTGTCAAGAGATCTGACAATTCATTAATGAAGTCCTTGTTCTGCCCAGTAGGCCTGTAGAAGAGATTGAAAGTGGTAGACTGAGGTGTAGGGAGTGTGAAATGGAATATCAGAATACTCTATGGATTTGAGTGTTACTTGCTTGCCTAGTGTATATGACCAGGAGGACTCATGAATGAGAGTGCGACCTCCTCTCTCCTTATATGCACTTTCCAAACAATGGATGCTGTTGCCGGTGTGAAGAAGGATGTTCAAGATGTGCAAAGATAGGGGAGTGAACTATGTTTCTGTGAAGCAGTGGATATAAATCTTGTGATAGGTGATGAGGTGTGCGATGTCTGGTGTGTGGAGTACTGCAAGCCTGGTGGTCCCTCTCACAAGCAACTCCTCCTGCGGGGTTGGGGCTCCCTTCCCTTGCTCACTGGAAAGATGTCTTGGGACCAAGACAGTCAAGTTATTCCTCCTTTAGATTACACTCCAGGCCATATTTCCTTAACCCTAAGGAGCTTGCTGTGAGGGCAACACCAACCATTGTCTGCTAAATAGTCCGAGTACTCTGCAAATTGCTACCTCCTCAGTAGAAGAGACCTCAATAACAATGGATCTTGGGCTCCCATCTTTATACTGATTCTGTAGACAGAGGATGTTTAATACACATCAACTGCCTTGGAACCAGTTTGGGTCTGTTCTTCGTTCATGTGTCCTGGCCAGGCCACCTTCCAGACCCGGACTTTGTCTGCAATGCTACTCTGCCCAGCAGGGTAGTCTACAGGTACAGTGCCCACCACAGCAGTACAAAGAGGCATGCGCATTCTGCGTCCAGCTTTTTACAACTCCTCCTCACAGAGATCAGGGTGAGAGGCAAGAATCTGTGAACCTTCAAAGGACTCCTTTCCTTGAACAAATACAGCAGGTCTCACTCTGCAACCCCTGCCAACTACCTAATGGCAGCTGCAGTCACTCATTTACAGCTCAGTGTATCAGAGAGGGCTTTGGCATTTCTAAAGAAAGTCTGTCTCCTCTATCCTAACTATACAATCTGGAATTTCCCACTCAAATCCAGGAAATACGAGCTATCCACAAGTGCTGCCTGCGAAAAACAATCTCTCCTCCATATTGTACAGGCCTTGAGCTTCCAAAATAGAAACAGTAGGCCTGTATTACTCGTGCATGGCACACTATCAAGCATAGAACACATGCACATTTACAAAGCATGGGATGTCAGCTTTCTCGATCAGGAATTTAACGTGAGCTGCAGAAATTTTTAGATAAATGGGTATGTAGGCATGCATTCATGTCTCACAGTTAAAAACCTGTTACTATAATTCACCAACACAGTATGCTGCCACCACCAAGCATGAAACCCAGAACAGGGACAATAGTCCTTTGCCATTGTGGAGGTGTGCTCCTTCCTCTGGTAAAATACAGGGCCCAGATTCATTCATTTTCAAAGACTCAACATGCTCACGTGAGATTAGTGTGTGGCATGACCAATATCAAAAACCATGATCATTGGTATTGGAGTTCAGGCACAAAAGGCGGTATCACAACTGCACCTCATGCAGGGGAAGCTGATTACAGATTGGTGACTCTCCTTTCAGTTAGCCCCTGTCCCTGACTGAAAACAGTGCTCACCTGGTTAACTCATCACTGGCCGATAATCCTTACAAAGATTAACACACATGCCCAGGTGCCCCTTGGGTTTGTCTCCTCATGGGCAAAGCTGAATAGTTGGTTCAATACAGACAATTCGATATGCCAGTGTGGAGCAAAGCACAGAGCACTGCAGATGCAATGAGGCAGATTTTCATCAGAGAAGCAAGTCTCCACTTTAAGACGAATGACAAGTATATTGTGTGCGGCACAAGATATCAATCAATCAACCAATCAATCAGGAATTTGTGAAGCGCGCTACTCACCCGTGAGGGTCTCAAGGCACTGGAGGGGGGGAGGGCATGCAGCTCTGAAGGTGTGCAGCGTGGGGGAACGGCTGATTTTCAGCAGATCGTTCCAGGTTTTTGCTGCGATGTAGGAGTAGGCTCTTCTGCCCATTCTGGCTATGCTGATGTGCTGGGTTCGGCGAGGGCAAGGTCGGCGGAGCAGAGGTTTCTCTTGGGGGCGTGGAAGGAGACTGTTTCATCAAGGTATTGGGGTCCAGTGTTGTGGAGGGATTTAAGGCATGAGTGAGTAGCTTGAAGGTTACTCTCTTCTCGACTGGGAGCCAGTGGAGGTCTCATAGGTATTGGATAATGTGTTCATGCTGTGGGATGCCGAGGATGAGCCTGGCAGCGGTGTTCTGGATGGTCTGGAGTTTTTGGAACAGGCATTTGTTGAATCCGGCATAGAAGGCATTCCGCAGTCCAGTCTGTTCATTATGAGTGACCTTCAACTGGATTCAGGAGATCCAGTTGAAGGTGTTGCGAAGGATGGGGAGGGTGTTGAAGCAAATGGATGAGACAGAGTTGATCTGTTTGGTCATGGTGATGGAGGAGTCGAGTATGATGCTGAGGTTCCAGTGTGGTCTGTGGGGGGGTGCCGAGGGCAGTGGGCCACCGGGAGTTGTTCCATGTTGAGGGGGTGGGTCCAAGGACGAGGACTTCTGCCTTCTTCGAGTTAAGCTTTAGACAGCTGCTGCTCATCCAGGATGCTACGTCTTTCATTCCTTCCTGGAAGCTAAGTCTGGTGGTGTCGGGTTGCCTCATGAGTGAGAGGATGAGCTGGGTGTTGTCGGTGTAAGATACAATGCTGAGTCCATGCTGTCTGACGATAGTGGCAAGGGGGCCATGTAGATGTTGAAGAGCGTGGGGCTGAGTAATGATCCTTGGGGCACTCTGCAGTTGATCTCTGTGTGTTTTGAGAGGATAGGCAGGAGTTTGACTCCTTGGGTTTGGCCGGTGAGGAAAGAGCGGATCCAATCTAGGGCAGTTCCCTGTATTCTGGCATCATGGAGTCTGGCAGTGAGAGTGCGGTGGGAGACGGTGTGGAAGGCTGCAGAAAGGTCTACTAAGATGAGGACCGTCGTGTGGCTCTGGTTGAGGAGAGTGAGGATGTCATCTGTGGCGGCGAGGAAGGTGGTCTTGGAGCTGTGGTTGCTGAGGAATCCAGATCGGGAAGAGTCGAGGATGGAGTTGGCTTTGATGACGTGCGATGGCTGTATGTTGACGATCTTCTCAATGACTTTAGCCGGGAAGGGAGGAGAGAGATGGGTCTGTAGTTTTTGAGATCCACAGGGTTTGCAGAGGGCTTCTTGCGGAGGGGCTTAAATTTTGTGTGTTTCCAGTCATTATGGAGTATGCCAGATTTGAAGGTGGCGTTGATGGTGCATCGTAACTTGGGTGCTATGGCGGTGGTGGCTCTGTGGAATATGTGCAGTGGGCAGGGGTCCGTGGGGCTCCTGAGTGAATGCTCTTCATGGTCGTGGCAGTGTCTTCGGTGGTGACCAGGGTCCAGGTGGAGATGGTAGGCTGACTGGTGCTGCTGGTGGTGGGTGTGGTTTCGGAGTCTGGCATCTGTTTATTGAAGTTGCCTTAGAGGGACTTGATCTTGAGATGGAAGTAGGATCAGAGTTTGTTGCAGAGGTCCTGGGAAGGTATGACATCCGAGGCTTTGCTGGGGGGTTTGGTGAATTCCTGAATGATTCTAAAGAGTTCCTTTGAGTTTCTATAGTTGGCGAGGACTTTGTCCTGGATGAAGGTCCTTTTGGTGAATCTGATGCGTTGGTGGTATTCTGTCATGGCGTTCTTGTAGGTGGCCTGAGCTTCTGTGGTTTTGTTGTTTCTCCATACTTTCTCAAGATGTCTGTAGGTGCGTCTGGATATATTTGTACAAGCCTGTCCGTCAGAATGCCAGTGAGCTGTTATGCTTCAGTGGGAGAAGTATGTTATTCATGGTTCGGGTTCCTTTTCATAAATTTCCACTGAGCACTTTATTGTCATCACCATAAAGCAGACTAGGGTCATGGAATGAGATCTGTACAGGGATAGTGTTGAATGAACTATCCTCCTATCACTCTCAACCTGCAATCAGGGATAGTTGACTTCTCTCAGCACAGTGTGCCTAGGTGCCACATTAGTTCACATTATTTAATGAAGCAGTACATGTTCCTTTTCAACACTTATTCACATGCGCACATACTTGCCATTTCTGGAGCCAATTGTTGCATGCTCCTTTTGATTAGGAAATAACCCAGTGCATATTCCATTCTAATATGGGGTAAAAAAAAGCCCATTAAAGCCTCTGCTCCTGTTCCATACGCGATTAGCTCATTCAACCCACGCTTTTCCTTTATATCCTGAAATATCTAGTTCTGAATCTATAAGTGATGAATGGAAGTACAAATAGTAAACAAAAAGAAAAAACTTGCACTGTATGAACTACTCATGTGTGACGTGGGAAATTTGAGAGTTCTGCTCCAGTAGTATGTAGGGGTTGAGCAATCGCACTCAAGTTGATCTTTAGAGTCACATTCGTGACTTCGCTGAAAATGAATCACGTCTTTAAAGCTTGTGGTCACCGAACTCCAGTGACAACCATGGCAGGGCGGCTGCAGTCATTATAATATGTAGCTTGTGTGGGAGTTTCCCTGTTTCCTGAGAAGTGACAACCTGCTTGTAGACTGCCCAAGACCTGATAGCGCAAGAAACTGAGGGAGGAACCTCTGTCCCCACTAGGCAATATCTGTTCCCTCAAAGCAATGTCCAAACAATTGATGTACAGCAGTTTAATGTTAACCTAAACCACTACCTATAGGGGAGTAAAAGTTCCACTGCTTACGTTTTCATTAATAAACTGAGATATAAAAACTTTAATAATGTCTAGTATATTCAGCTGCAGCCGCAGCCACTCCATTAGAGGGGATGCGCGCCCCCTCCCGCCACAACCAGTAAATTAAACAGGTTTTAAACCTGTTTTATTATTGTCTTATTTTAATCCCCTGGACCCCCCTCCAGGACTCTGATGAGTCTTGGGGGTGAGTTCAGGGGATGATACTGCTGGTGGGGGAGTGGTGGGCACTCTCTTCACTGCGCATGAGGTGTTAGACCGGCCATCTCAGGCCGGCCAAACCCCTCATTCGCAGTGAAGCTCTCTTCAGCCTCAGCTGCGTTGCTGGGGCTGGAGAGATCAGGCACAGGCTCCCAGTCTGTCTGGGAGCGCAAGTTTCCGAAGCTAAGGCCAATCCTGAAGCTGCTCTTATGCGAGAGCAGCTTCAGGATTGGCTGCAGGGCAGGCTGGGAGCCTGTGCCCCAGAGCTAGAAGCAAGAAGAGCAGATGTGTGGGAGACAGCGGTGGCAGCATTAAGGTAAGTTTAAGTTTATGTTTTTAATTTTAATTTTATTTTTTGTACTAAAAACATCCCCACCTCGCTCCTCCAGTCTGGCCTGCCCACCTCCTCCCCCACTTTGGCAGGGGACAGGCCGCTACTGAGTATATTACCATTTTTATGAACCCGAAACCGGTCCCAGGATGCTTGTTTCCAGTCCAGGGAAGACATGGCTTGGCAGTTCGGGCTGCACTGTTCCCATGGTGCACAGGGTCAGACTGATTTGCATATGGCCATGTCTGAACTGGGGTGGCGGAGTGAGCTAAAGAATGATGATGAATTAAACCCAGATCAGTTGACTGGGGGTGAGTGTTTGATTTGCTCAAACGCTCCGTCCATTATCCCCTTTGGTATCTCTATATTTAAATTGACACCACTAGCATTGTAGGCTGATCTCTCAGTTAAGTTAGGTAGGTTTGTGAAATTGACTAAACATTTGAAGAGCTTTGCAGTTATTTTAAAGCAGTTTCTAGACCATGACTGTGCATAGAAATGGGTAATTGTTGAAATGCATATTCTTGCACCGACATAACTGCTTTGGTCTACATGAGAGAAAGTGTCACTCAAAGTATCACTCATAAGCAAAATAAAACTTGAAAATGTCACACATAAGCAAGATGAAAACTTGGTAGCTATGCAAATGCTATCTACACTTCTGACCTTGAGCCATCAGACAGCTCAGGTCAAGAAGCAGCTGCTAATGCCATGCACTAGACTGCGTTTGTCGAATGAGAATCACTGGAAACACGGAAGACCATGGAGCGGGGGTTGTGGGGGGGGGGGGAAAGGGCAAGAGTTGATGATGGTGGAGTTATATGGCATTAACACCTTCTTTTTTCTTTATAAAAAAAACCCACTAAGGCCAGTAAACAAAAAATTTTAAATTCAAATTCGAACTGTTAAAAAATCGATACATTTAATTTCAACCAAGTCATTTCTTATTTGCATATATGACACAGACTTTGAACATGAAAAATATTTCTTTTTACTTGCAAAATATGAGTACAAAAGACATTTAACATTGTCTGCAAAAGATGAAGATGTCTTTAGGATTGCCAAACTCGAAATGGGCATTACAAGTTAGAATATGTTAACAATCAAGGGTTCATGGGGCTCTGAAACGATCTAAAGAATAAGCCTAATTTGCTGGTTTCAAATCACAATAAGGGAATTAGGTGTGCGTGACATTCACATAACCTCTTTCGTGCAATTAGGCAAAAATTTGTAGTAATGACACAAAATTACATAAAATGCGAACTCAGTGTATAGAGCTATATTTTAGAGTGAAGTCTGTCCTCAGTTGCCACGAGGACGGATTTGGTGCTTGAAAAGATAGCGCAACAAACAATTACAGTGGCCTTGCAATTACGCGACGTGGTGCAATTTCAGAGATTTCACTTAACAAGTGTAACACAAAATGCTGGAAATTACTCTGATTACGGTGGCATAATGAACATTTAATCGGGTCCAGAGAAATACATGCAGCAGGGGACTCGATGTATAACATCCTTATTTTGACGATTAGAGTGCAGATTTACAAAAAGAAAATGTCTTTTTTTGTTTCTTTTTTTATGAAGATTTGAATAAATAAAAGCACTTTATAAAATCTACCAAATTGCTGTTCTCTGAAGGAATGAACAAGTCGTGTGTTTATTAAACATTTCTCAGTTATTGAGCTAAGGGCACTAATGGAGCCAAAATAATATCTTGCAAATTCACTACACGTAAAACAATGTTTGTAATCCAACGTCCACACCCCCTTGCCTTTTGCCCCTCAAGAGTGTATGTCAGGCAGAGCAAAGGTCAGCCTGACAGACACTCTGGGCCTCATTTATGAAAAGTGATGCATCGCTGCGTAAAAACAGTGATGCGTCACTTTTCATTGCGCCCTCCTTGCGACATGCTGGATGCGTCATATTTACAGTATGACGCATCATGTCGCAAGGAGTTACAGATACGTCAGTACATCTGACATATCTGTAGGCGCAAAAATTACGCATTGCTGGAGTGTGTCACAAAAGTGACACAACTCCATCAATGGGTCATTTCACATGGGCAAGGGCAAGTGCCATTCAAATGTGCCTGGGTCACTCTTATGCCTGCTGTGGGACAGGTGTAAGATATTGATGCATTTGCGTCGAAGAAGTCACTTCTACAAGGCTTACTTGCGTTAGAACGCCCAACCTGCATACATTATAGCTGGCGCAGGTATAATGTGGCGCAGGGGTTTACAAAGTGACGCATCTACCTAGATGAATCACTTTGTAAATATGACGCAACAGGGCGCATCTTTTATGCCGCTGGGGCGTCAGAAAAAGTGACGCAAAAGTGACGCAAGGGCTCATAAATAAGTCCCTCTGCATTTTCAGGTCAGGCAGTCAGAAGCTAGATGTGCCCTAAATGCCAGGCTCCTAGCTGCTTTAGCTGAACTTTGCTGGGCTGAGGAGGTCACAGCTCTTGTGGGCATGACCTCCTCAGCTCAGCAATGGTCCTAGAGGCCCTCCACTGCGTGACGAGGGGGAGCGTCACTCATTGCCTCGGGCCTGGGCGCTCTAGTTTTAAGCCCTATAGTGCCCAGGGCGTGTGACAATCAGTGAGATAAGACAGCAGTCCCAACCCTCCTGAGACCACAGAGACTTGGGACTGCTGCCATACCTCATTGGCTGACTTAAGGTCAACCAACGAGGGAAGGTAGCAGGCCCAACCCTCTTGGGAGCTCCGAGGCAGAGCTGCAGGTATGCGTGTGTGTGTGTTTTTTGAAGTCTGGTGCATGTGTGCATGTATCTTTGAATATTTGGTAAAGAGTGTTGTGAATAGATGGGTGTGTGCTCGTGCATGCGTGAATGTATGGGTGTGAGTGAGTGTGTATGTGTCCGTGTGTGTCCAGTCTGTCTCCCTCACACACCAAGATCCCCCAGCTCAAAGAATAACCACATGTGCTTTCCCGGGTCGCCTGAGCGCACCAGACATAATGTGGGGTTTCTGTGGGACCGGAGAGTGCTCACTGCCAGTTAAGTTGATGAGGAATGTTTTTGAAATTTGGAAGCTACTGAAAGTGAAACACCAGCAGTGGTGCTGGAACCTTTTTCACAGTGGGGGTGCTAACCACCCATGACAGCTCAATATAAACAGGGGTTTTGACAGATACCCATTAGTGAATGTAATAAATGAGCCTGCCTATTCCCCTTCTTGAATGTGGAGGGTTCCTTCCCAAAGACATTTATCATAACAAGGGTTCCTAAATATATAGGTAAAACGGCACATTGGCATGTGGTATAGTGCCAGGTAGTTTGTCCAAACCACGCTATTTTATGTGCAGCTCGAGATGCTCCTACTGAAATAAAAATGTTCAACGTAAAATGCTCTACTTCTCCTTGGAGCTTCGTGTGTGCAAATGCCGAAAAGTATTAAAGTGTAAAAAGTTATGCACTTGAAAATAATCTTCAAGTTTCATGATAAAATCGTAGAAAAAATATTGCTTGTGTATGTGAAGATATTGTACAAAGCGATATATTTAGAGAAGAAATATATTACATTACCATGTAGTTAGCCTTTATTTCATGTTTTAATGTTTCTTGGGTTGTTTTTGACATTTCGTACAATAGGAGTTGCCCTTCCATTGGAAGCATTGAGATACATGGTTTTCTTTGTTTTTCTGTTACTCCCATTATATTTAAAATGTTTTTAAACGGTGGAAAGGAAACTAGTCCATGTTTTCACCTCTTTGGGACGAGCGTTTCTCTGATATGGCCAGACCCCATTCCATCTTCTCATTGACCCCAGCATTGGTGTCATTGAAAGGTCGAGTTTCCAAATCATTTCATAATGAAACATAAGATTGCCAAAATATCTTAGTTCTTAGATTTCATTTAAGTTTGGTCATACGCAATCTCTCAAAATACGTGCATAAAATAAAACAAAATACACAGTTTGCTAACAGATGATTGTAAACATAATTTTGAGTTGTAATACAATTCAACTAGTGTGTTGGAAACAGTTGCATCCTGGCTTTCCAGAATTCACCCTGTTACCACTTACTTACTTAAGGAAAAAGATACAGCTTGTTAATTGCCCTGTTTCTCAATCTGTCTGCAATTTATTTTGTGATGCTGTTTAACACCAGTTTATGGAACGTATGTTTTGTTTGCAAATATCATCCCTGAGCTCTTTAGAAGAATATCACACCCTATATTTTCCACAGGTACACATTCCGATTCTTCTGTTACTAAGTGCCAGTCATCCTTTGCCCTTATGGGCTGGCTTCTAGAATACACTGAGGTCTCTCAAATGTTTAGCTTTCTATTCATAGAGATTGTGATTCCCTCCTGTCTCTCTTGTGTAAGAACCTATTGAGTCCGAAGGCAGGGTGCTATATATTAAAAATAAGGACATTTCTTTTTGTATGTACCCAAAGTAAAACCCCAAATTACAGTTTTTACTGAGGAAAGGCCAGTAGCCCCGTTGGCGAGTACAGTAGTACACATTTTCTTTTTTTGTCTTATATAGCGCAAACTGGACTCGGTATCAGGTATCAGAGCACTTTACATAGCACCAGTTGCATTACACGAGGACACATTTTTTAAATTTTTTTAGGTACGCCCACAATCACAGGATGTTCAGTGTCATTGCTGAGACTCGAACCCAGTTCCCCAGATTCGAGGTCGACCGCCTTAGCCGTTAGGCCAACTCAGTTGTGCTAACTTCTAATTAGAACTAGTAAAGGTGGGACATCAAGGTATCAAAATATTCGTCACATTAAAACTGACTTGATGCTCGAGTTGAATTTAATGTACCTTTTAACTAAAAGCAATTTTAGAAACTTTCCTCTATTGCCCAAGTTTTACAGTGGCCATTTGCAGATGCTGACTTAACAACAGACAGTGTGTGAGAAGTTAAGAGCCTGATACTACTCAGTCCAAAATTATGTAACCACAATCAACTCTTCCAAGCCCATTGAGTTAAACCTATTAGGATTATTATAGTTTCCAATACTGAGAATGAAGAGTGGAAGAAATGAGGCTTGAAAAAGAAAGCTAGACGTACAGAGGCACATGCACAGTTTCTGTTAGAATATATAAAAGCTTTTTGTAGAGCTTGGAAAGTTTTGGGGGAAATCAACTCTTATTGCGAACCGTTGTTCCAGGGATTGGATGATGTTAATCCTTGAAACATCAAGGGAAATAGTGGTTACCTTGATTAAGGATATCCAGAAATTAGAGGAGAAATTGAGCAACCAGTTTTCAGTTGGACATGCAAAAAGAAATTGGAGGGGACTAATGATGAGTTGATAAGATCTGATGACTTCTTACTGAAATGAAAAACATGTAAATTGCATATAGATATTAGGGATTTTTCGAAAGAAAAGGCCTATCTGTATTTACCTATGAATATCTATTCATCTAACTACAGAGGAACTGACAATGCTTCTGAGTGTAAGTTTAAACAAGAAAAGATCGTTACCTTTTCAGATACCACCTCCTCTGAGTTTGAGTGTGAAAGATTTTCCCATGATTCTAGGTTTGTTTCAGACCAAATAATGAGGTTTGTAAATCAGTAACCTATTGGTTCAAATACAGTTGTGTCTGCAGCAGGCCAAAGAAGGTGATTTCCTTTTTAGATTTTAGCTTCTCACATCGTACCAGCCAGAAAGGGAGAAGATGTAACCAAGGGATGGGTTTGTGGAGAGAACAGGAGCCCCCTCAAGAGAACATGCAAATGAGGAGGCAGAGGTACTGGAAACAATAGGTCAATCAATCAATCAATCAATCAATCAGCATTTATAAAGCGCAGCAAATCCTTCGATAGGGTATCCAGGTGCATGCAGGCCCTAGAGGCTTATTCGAACATCCAGGTCTTGAGGCCCTTTCGGAATTCCGTAAGCGAGGTGATGGTCCGGAGGTACGTGGGGAAGCTGTTTCAGGCCTTTGCTAATATGTGAGAGAAGGAACATCCTCCACTCCTGCTTCGGTAGCTGTGGGGAGTATGGGCAAGTGAAAAGGAGGTGGAGCATAGTCTTCTCAATGGTTGGTGGAAGTTCAGGTGGTGGTTAATGTAGGCGGGTCCTTGGTTGTGTACAGCCTTGTGTGCATGGGCCAGCAGCTTTAATTGACATTTCTTCTGTACGGGGAAATAATGGAGTTTCCAGAGGTGGGGTGTGATGAGGGTTCATCAGGAAAGGTCAAGAATGAGTCTGACAGTGTTGTTTCTGTATGGTCTGAAGTCTCTGTAGAAGTTGTGCAGCGATTGGTACATAAAGGTCATTGCTGTAGTTTAATTGGCTGGTGATGAGGGCTTGTGTCACGATGCATCTCGTGTGTATACAAATATTCCCCCAAAGGAGGCGGCGGATATAGTCTCTCAGGCCTTGATTAACTATGCTTTCCTTACAAAGTGTATTGAAGTGATTTTAACACGGAACTATTTGATGTTCAACGGGTCCACATATAAACAGGTCAAAGGGACAAGCAAGTGAGCCACATATGCTCCCAGTAAACTGAATCTTCATATGGGAGCTTTTGATGACAAGCATATCTATAATTCACTGGCACCCTTTTTAAAAAATGTTTTTCATTGGTCTCGTTATATTGATGATAGATTCTTCATTCGAAAAGGTGAAGAAGAAACATTAGTAGGATCTTTACAGTTGCTACATCTTTGTGACGAAATTTTAACTTTTTAGCCACAAATAGTTGGTCTAGGATCAAGTTCTTTGATATTTGTATCTAGGTAGGAGATAACCACCTACAAGTTGAACTACTTACGAAATCCACAGTTAGGAACATGCTGCTTCACTTTGGCAGCTTCAAGCAAAAGAGCAAGCGTGAATCTTTGACTTTTAATCAGTACTTAGGCCTTCATAGAACCTGTTGGAGCATTGCCGACCTCACCAATCATTCTAACTTTTTAAAGCAGAAACTGAATGACAGGGAGTACCCCAAAGGTTGATTAATCACTCTTAAGACAGATAGATTTCATCACAGGGAAAGTACGTTTGTCCATAATACTCAGAAAAAGGAAATTGAGAATACTGTTTGTGCCACCAAATTTAGCAAGATTTCTAAAATAGTAAAGAACCTGATTATGTCAAATTGGAACATTTTAAATGTTGATCCAGATAAGTCTTGAAAAAACAATTTTTGCTTTCAAGAGAAGCAGAAATATAAGAGACAGGCTTGTACGAGCACGCCCCCCCAAATAAACATAACAAGCAAATTACCCTTACAGGAAAATGTAATTTGAAAATTAATTATAGATGGGGCAGCTGCCATGCGTGTATAGCAGCAGTGGAGACAAATTGCTTGGTGTATCAAAATAAGAAAATACATTTATACAACTTTACCAAGTCTTGCATCGCTAATATCATTTAATTGATCATTTGCTCCTGCAGGAAAAGATATGTTGGTGAAATTGGGAGAGAATTACTGGTATATTTTGCAAACATTAATTAGTGATTAGAAACATAAAGGTTGCAGCCCCTTTGGTGAGCCATTGCTTGTCCCTTGAACACAAAAAAGGGATCTGAAACAGATCATCATTGAAAAAGTCATTGGCGATGCTAGACTTGCCAACTTGCGGAAAAAGCGCTTGTCTAGACATTTTGGATCTTTAATTTGAATACTCATGTGGCTGACCTGAATGAAATAATTCAAAGGGAGAATATCTAGCTTTGTAACTCGGCGTAATGGCAGCTTTTGTTGTTCATGCTTTTGATGTCCATTTAGAACATCAGGGGAGTGCTTCATGGTTATTTTGACCTTCGAGAGGTTAGTAGTCTAGCTTTCTTATTGCCCAAACAATGCACTTCCGTTGGATTAATTACTTCCATGTTAACTTCAGTTACGTTTGCGAACTGGATGACCATTCAAGTGGTTTTTGCAGTAATTATATCATGTGTTGGTTTATGGCCAATCACACTCCTCTTTAAAAAGTTGAAGTTTGGATGAGCCTTTGTTTGATGCTCTTGAGTTTGGGCTGGATATTGTGTGATCGCTTGGTAAGTGTTCAATGAGATGGTGTTTTGAAGTGAGAGACTGAGCTCAATGCAGGTCATGTAGATTATTTTGGTCTTAATGCTGAACAAGGTGTGTTTATTTTGTAACCTAGAGCTGGAACTCAAACGATTAGAAGGACATTATGGATTTGAGGTATTCACTATTGGTCTGATGTTGTGAGCCCTCCAATATTGATTCTTTCCGTATTCTCCCTAAGTGTGAGGGAGGTGGTGAGGCTCTAGTCTCACTGAATGTATATCGCAGTTTTATCTAAGCGGGCTTTATTTATATTCATTTGTATATTTATATTTTGTTTGGCTTCTTTTAAAAGGGCATAGTGAATGCTCCTGGTAAAGGGAAACCTCTGTTGCCTCTTTGACTTCCTGTCACACCACTATTAACTGCAACAGTTATGAGGATGTTATTTGTCAGCAAGACATGTTTTTACTGATGTTGAAGGTAGGTTTTTTCTTGGTTTAACAGTGGGACGTTAGTTTGCTCAGTATACAGTAGTCACTTGTCACTACTCAGCCCTTTTAAACCCCATTTGTCTCATTTACAATATTCTAGTAACAGGGATTTGTTCCCTTTGGGCACTTAGGCAATGATATGTTTAGTTAATTTGTAGGGCTTGATAGCTTACTATGGCTAGGATTCAGCTGCGGCCGTGGAGGGAGTTCCGTGGGGCGGAAAGGCGGAGCAGGGGAGGGGCAGGGTGGGGGGTACTAAACACCGGAATATGGATAATTGGAGGTAAGTAAACAATTAAATAAATAAAACAAATTTCGTTGCGCGCCCTGCATCGCAAAATGCTGACGTTGTCCACATAATGATTTAAAAGATCATGCACTGCGGGCTTCCTTTTGTGGGTGTGGATATACAACAGGGGCCTTGTGTTTAACAAAAGGACTCCATTGGTTTTCTGAATAACTCTACGTAGTTGGAGGTTGTCATGTTGTACTATGAATATGTGTCTGGAGCTGGAGGGGCAATTTTTAAACATCCTTGGCGTGGCTTCCCCCAAAGTTTTGCATTCAAAACTTCTGTTTTTGCTGACTTGGTTTTTGCTGGCCTTAGGATTCTGTGCACTTAACACTGCTGACCTGTGCTAAAGTGCTTGTGTTCTTTACCTAGTGCGTTGTAACATTGGCTTATCCACAATTGCAATTTTTAATTTATATATAAGCCCTAGGTACAGTATTCTACATGTGCCCAGGGACTGTAAATTAAATGCTACCAAATCAATTAATTTGTATCCAATATTGTAGAATGGAAGAGCTATATCGATGACATTTTCTTGATTTGGAAAGGTCCAGAAACCGGTTTGATCATGTTCCATGAGCAGCTGAATGCTCATTGTAATGGCTTGGAATTTACACTTACACATAGCAAGAAATAGATAACTTTCATTGACCTAATGATCATTCCATTTGAAGATAAAATATACACCACACTCTTCCGTAAAACCACTGAGAGGAACACTTTACTTGCTTACAACAGTCACCATCCACGTTTAGTGAGAGACTCTTTGCCTTTTTCTCAATTTCTACGTGTAAGAAGGAACTGCTCTTTAAAACAAGACTACTTTTAAGAAGCAGGCAACCTGTCTAAACAACTCATCAGTAGGGGCTATCCCTGTAAGCTTATCAAAAGGTCACTCAAGCAAGCATGGTACTGTCCCAGCAAGGCACTTTTGAGCCCCAAACTTAAACCGAACTGCAGCCGCTTGGTATGCATCACTACCTTTTTCTCCAATTTCTAACCAGGTTAAGAAATGCACTGGGGAGTCCTGAATGCAAGTGACATGCCACTGGAATGCCCCCTTTTTGCTTTCGACAAAAACAGAAACATTAAAGATCAACTGGTCAGAGCAGCCTTACCTATCAGAAAAAGTCTCAATCACTAACTGAACTGTGGGGTTTGTCTCCCACGTTAGGCCATTTCAAATGTGGAGGTTGTAGTGTTTGTCATTTGAATATTGAAAGCAAGAAATTCACCTTTGGTGACATTAAACCACTTTTCCAATTGCAATACAAACAATGTTGTATATGCTACCTTAAGCCCATGTAACCACATCTACATAGGTCACACAGCTAAAAAAATTAGGATCCGTATCTGCCAAAATCGCAGTCGACTAAGATGTCAAACACACAATGCTCCATTAGTTGAACAATTCATGAACCAGTGACACACGGAGGATGATCTGAAGTGGCAAGTGATTAATGTGATTCAACCACCACCACGCAGCACAGAAATCAGCACAATCATTAACAAAGAGGAAGTGAAGTGGATCCAGCTCACCAACAGTCTGCATACTGGACTCAACCGTATGGAGGATCGGACCAACTTGATCTAATCCATATTCTATGTTTGTAATTAACTGCCTAACGTAAACTGTTCTCAATCTGGTTGATGTTTTACATGTTTCCATGCAATCTCTTCTATCCTGTAATTATCTGTTTCCTCAGGCACTCTGTGCCTACACTGTCCCTCTTACTAAAGGTATTATGTCACAAATGTCTTCAATTTTGCCTGAAATACTGCCTTTCTCTCTGCTTTCTCTGCCCTCTCATTTCAATCGTTTTTCTTCCATTCATACTGCCTAGTCCGCCCTCGAATGACTAAGTAGTGACTTAATACTTCGATATGTACACATGAGACAATCCATATTGTAAAACCATGAATTGCGATCCTCATTTCTGATTTCACACTACAGATATTTTCGTGCGGATCTTCATTCCTATTCGTTATGTGATCCTTGTATGTCATTAATGAGGACTCGATTGCACATGTATTACTCTCACACTGAACTAGACTCTATCATTTCGAGTACGTTTGACAAATGGGACACATTGCTAATTATGAGTTTCATATCAATACAGTACTTTTTCAACTGTCTCTGTACCCGCACATTCCCAACCCCGATATCTTACCTTATTCCTTCTCCCTTCCAATATGGTGCCACCTATTTCACCGGGTAACGCCGATATTCACTTCCCACCAATTACAGGAGTCTGCATTAAATACCATTCGTACTCCTTCATTGGCGCGTGGATAGGCTGGTTACGCGGCATCAATAGGCTCCATGAACACGATTACCTCGGCACACCGCCCTTGTTTCACAGTAACATAAGCACCATATCTTCAACTCGCTCATCTTCCTAATTTCTCAATTAGAATTTGTGCAAATCCTTTCAGGACCCCCCTGTATATTGCACCATCGCCGGTATCTACAGGACGCTTTTCATCTCCCCGTGGCCTTCCGCACTCAGGCAAGGGCAACTGTACCCCTTGTAAGTGTACCTTTAATTCCACTTATTCTTTATCACCTTGATTGTGCACAATTCTTAACATGACGTATGTGCGCTTATAGGCTCATTGGTTCCTGTGCTGATTTCGGCTAGATTAGGGTCTGAATACCAGGACTTGGCCCCTGCCTACCGGGAGGGCACAGCAATTGAGTGTAAGTGCCTTGTTACCTACAGGTTCACTCCCATCAGTGCCCATATATTACGCTACGCTCAGCGATCACGATATTGGCCACTTGACTGCATCGGGCACACGCCTTGTATAGTAGCACTGTATACACTAAGGTTTTGACTCTTCACTAATCACTTCTATATATATATTTTTTCACCACCTGTAGTCACTTTTTCGCACTATATTATTGCCAATATTGTACTCATTGTACTCATCTGCCACCAAACCATCCTTTAACCCTCTTTTCTTCCCCTCTTCTTCCCTCCCCTGTTTTCCCCTGGCTCGACACAGGCCTTTGTCTCAGGCATAATTCTTCTTGTCCTGATGATGATCCTCCCACGCGAGTTGGGATAGAAATTTCATCGATACACTACGCCTTGACTCCAATTGCTTTTGCCTTGATTTCTGTGGAGCACAAGATGTCTTTTACAATGTGACTACTGCAAATCAGTCAATTGTTGTCAAAGTCATTATATTTGTACATACATTCCTGAGGTTTAAACCCACTGCACTTCGTTGAATAATTTCTTTTTTGATTGTTCATTTAAATGAATATTTCTCAATTTGATTGCACATTTTCCCAGTTCATTATGTTATTCTGTTTAACATTACCTATACTTACTTGATAGGGACCATTGTCTCTTACAACACTAGTGGGCCTACAGCACTGATTGTGCCGTCCACTTAAGTAGCCCTTTAAACATTTCCTCAGGCTTACCATTTAACCATTTAATTTAAACTGACAAATCAACCTGGCAAGTTAAAACTCTAGCAGGCCTAAACTTTCCTTTTTAATACAAATATATCACCCTTAGGATAGGCCCAAGACAGACCAAGGGCAGGGTGTAGTGTATTTGAAGCGCTGGACATGTACTATTTAGGTTTAAATGTCCTGGTAGTCAAAAACCTTCAAATTCATTTTTCACTACTGAAAGGCTTATCTTTCCCATAGGATAACAAGGGATATACCTTATTACATTTTATATGTGTAATTTCCAATTGGGAAGAGATAAGACCCTCAAGTGTGGGGTCTCTGGAATCACAATTTACAATCACAACTTATGGTGAAGTCACATTTTTAATTGCAATTCTGAAAATGCAACTTTTAGAATATGTGGTGCCTGCTGCCTGCTTCTGATCACTTGTTTGGGGTAGGGTGACAGTGGGGCTTTGTGTACTCCCCTCGACCGCCACACACAAAGGGAGCTTATGTGTGACCTGATGGGCCATACTATCGGGATAGGAGGGAAGAGCTGGACCCAGCCTCACTTACACCTGAATAGGCTGTGCCCTGTCCCCACACAAAGGGCTGCATACCCCCTGTAGAGAGTGGGGAGCCAGGGCAGGAAGGGCAGGACAGGACATCTGTGCTCTTCCAAGGTATATCTTTGAAGTCTCCCCCACTTCAAAAACACCACTGGATATAAGATTTGGACCAGCATCACTTGAACCCAGAACCCAGAGTGACTCCAAGGGCTATCTGGCTGGCTTCCTGATCAGAAGTCTCAGTGACATAAAATACTTTCAACTCATCTCCTTCTGCACCTGGACTTTGCCATCTGCAAGCCTGCGTGGTTCGGCCTGGAAGGCATCGCCTCCGGAACCACCACTGCGTGATACTCTACCCAAGGTCTTCTCAGCTCTGTTGACTACAGCATTGATGACAATGCTGAGAACGCTGCATCGCAGCCCCGGTGCTTATCGAAGCTGACTAATTGCTGCTGCTTCATGGATCAGGGCCAGCTCTTCGTCATGTCGTACTTTAATATTCGGGACCGCGTAGGGGACAGGGCCCTACCCCTGTCTATCTTGGTATTAACAAACCGCAAATGGTAAATGCGGCATGTACGAGTGCTTTATATATCGTTCTAGCTATAAATGCACTGTGTACACGTTATTCTGCTTCACTACGCGGGTTCCATTTTGGAAGCAGTGGCCATCTTGTCATTGCCCTCACATAGGCTATAATGGAGTAAAATACGGGCCTCACAGTACATGGGCTTTCCCTCTGACTTCTCTGTGACCTGGGCAGCTGGCTCTGCTGCCCCAGGTCAAACCGGTCTCACGAGCTCCCCTTCCTCCGTCCACCTGTGATTAGCATCAGGGCTTGACCCGTCATAAAACCCTTTCATTCTATACAATCCCCCGGCTAATCTCTTCCACACCTGCTTGTTCCTGCTTTATGACTTGTTTCCCAAAACAGGAGATGCTCATGTTTATTGGGGGGTCTATTGACATCAAATGTGGGATCTGAACCTTACTGTGTAAATCATTGTGGGCTGGCCGAACTGGAATGTGGGATGGTCATCATGACTCTGCTTTTTCGTTTGTAATGTATACTTATAATGGCCATATCGTAAACCAAGGAATGTGTGCCTGGAGCATGATATTTTGTACTTAAGGAGAAGCCCGTTCCTATGATTTTCAGCAGTCTCCTGAGAACATACACGCTGTTGTACTTCTAGGATACCTGTAATTGGTCTGCAGCCAATAAACGAATCTTTGACTTCACCCAGAAGACTCTGTGTTTCTGTAGGTCTGGAACAGGGTGAACCCAGAAGTCATAGGGTGTGTGCCCCTGCACCGCTGGGTCTAAAATACCCAGTACTTCAGTTTGGCGCCCAACTCGGGACGATTTCAGCGGTACCAGTCCAAGCCAGAGGTTCGTGAGGAGCTTCGTGTGGAAATTCCGGAGGAAGGCCGCCACTTCATCGACCCCTGCATGTCGACGTGGTCCGAAAGTCTTTTCTGCGAGGTTCTCCGCGTCCCGACGGCTACGAAGGACTGCTGCCCTGATTAATCGACCTGTTTTGGACCCTTGACGAATCTGAGAGAGCGAAACAATCGAGAGAGTCTTCTGGTGACGCCATCGATCAACAATATTCAGTTAAGTATAAGTGGAGCGTCTCCCATTTGTTTTGGTATCCTTCGGGATCATTTGAATTAGTGATTTGGAGTTTGCAAACGCCAAAGCCAGAGGACTCGTGTATTCACGAGGCTATCGTAATCGATAATCCTTTGACGTTTGGATCTAGACTAGTGAGCAAAGATGCCTGGTTCTGGACTATTTGGTAGATTATTCTGTTTGGGTTGTGGAAAAGATTTCCAGCTAGAGGAATCATGTCCGGTTCCTCCGGTTGGAACTCCAACTTATGAGCTCTATGTAAAACATGGCGTAGGCCCCATTGCATATAACGAAGTATGGATCCACTACACCAGGAAAGACGGTGTCTTAAAATGGCCCCAAAATGGTAGTTTTGATACCGATATTTTAGATAATTTGGAAATTAAATTGTTTAAGAAGAAAGCCCGGCCGGCGATGTTTGACTCTTTCCGCTTATGGCGAAAGGAAGCCAAACAAAAGGAAATTAAGTTAGCGAAAAAGAATAAGAGAGAGAAAGGTATGACAGTAATGCAAGCAGCTGTACAATTTAAAGACAATGAAGAGGAGCAGATGAGTGAGCAATTGCATAGGCAGCACAAGTTAGGGATTGACAAATGTTACCCAGCTTTACCACATTCTAAGCAGAATGAGTTAGAAGAAAAGGAGAAAGATCCCCTGATGTCACATTTGTTGAGTTCGCCACCCCTGTATGCTCAAAATGCCACGACGCCTCCCCAGCTTGTAAATATGCCACCTCCAGTGAATATACTGCAAGCCTTGCCGCAACCGCCAGTTGCTTTGCAGCCGGCTCTTATCCATATAGCGCAGCCCTCTCAAGGGCCGCCAGCTGTGCTTCCAACTGCCCCCGCACTTCCTGCGACTTTGCCTAATACAGCAGCTGCCTCCCCTGACACTCTTCCTTCCACCACTCCAGTACCTGTCTCTACATCCTCTTTTCTTCCCTCTGTTTTTCCCCCTGTTCTCGCCTCAGCTTCTCCTTCAGGGCGACAGCGCTTAGCTAATGTGGTTACTACATTAATGTCTCCTCTCTTTGAGTCATCTGGTGCGACTCCTGGTTTACAGCGTAAGCAATTGCGTAGCCAATTGCCTAACCCCGATGAGAAAAAGGTAATAGATAACATGGCGCGTAGATGGATTGTTTTTCCTTCACTGTATGATGTGGAATCAGTTGTCAACGTTTTCCATCAATGGGATGCCCCAAAACAGAGATATGTGTTTCAGAAAATGTGCGAAATTCTCTGTGAAGAATTGGAGGATAGTGGTAAAAATCCGAACCCGCAGGAATTGTGTAGAGTGAGGTTCGATTTTGGAACTGGTATAATTGTGGACCGTGGAGTAGATAAAGCAGTTGCGGTCGTATTGTCCTTTAGGAATGATGATTGCCAACAGTCATTGTTTGAACAAGATGTCCTTGTGGGGAAAAAGGTAAAAGCGCGACAATACCCTATGAGAGAAGTTCCCCCGGTATGGAAGGAAGCGGTTGCAGCTGCCGGTGGTAACCCCGCTGTGGCAGCGCATTTCCAGCGTGTTTGGGTGCATGTTCCATGGAAGCGCTCTGAGGTGTTAGCGCTTAAGCAGTCCTTGCCTGATCCCCGTAAAAACCCAGCAGGTTATTATAAAGAGTTGTCACAGACGGCAGGGTCATGCATTATGAATCTGGCCGACATAGACATGTTGTTTGGTAATGTTGTTCCACAGCCTCTATGGGGATCAATTCGTAATGTAGATCACAATGCAGAACTAGGGGATACATGGGCTAACATTGTTGCTGCTGATGCTAGACAAACTGGTGGTGCGAAACCAGAACCTTTAGTAGCTGAACTGCCTGGTAGAATCATCACGTATATGAAGACAATAATGCCTGCGATGCGCGTAAATTGGGACAAGTTATCTGCATGCAAGCAGAAGAAAGATGAGACAGTGTCAGACTTCTTTACTAGGTTTGAAGAAACGTTTATTGACCACAGTGGGCAGGATATGAGTACTGAGGGTGGCCAACGGCTGTTTGTGGATAAGTTTGTGCAGAATTTGCTTCCTGACCTGTGTAAAAAGTTAAAAGATTCAGAAAGTTCTTGGGCTGTTTCTTCTTCAGCGCAAATACTGGCTACTGCACAGTATTATGAAAATAGAGATAAAGACGAGAAAGATAGAACAGAAAAGAAAACGAAGGAACTAAAGACAAAGGTCCTTTTACAGCAGGCCTATCCGCCACGTGGAGGTCAGAATAATTATAGGCAACCCCAAGGTGTCTATCACCAACCCCAACAGTTTCAGAACAATCAGCAAATGAATGGGTATTACCAACCACGTGTCCCTGTAGGTCCCAACCAATGTTCATACTGCAAAGAGGAGGGTCATTTTAAATACAGTTGCCCTAAATTGATGCAGCGTAACGGCAATATGTATGGCGCCAGAGGAAGGGGTGGTCAGCAAGCTCCTAGAGGCAGAGGGCGTGGAAGTGTTCCCCAGAACGTGCGTCCTCTGCCGCCTCAAAATACCATCAATAGCTTTGATCAGCAAGCTAACGCGATTAGTAATACGGCCCAGTATTATAATAATGATTATTATGCAGAGGACGGTGATGCAGAAAATAATGATTACTAGGACAGCCGTAGACAGAGAGAGGGAGTTGTTTCAGTGCCAGTGGATCAGAGTGGACCGTATGTTGAGGTGACTACAGCAAATGTAACGGAGCCTTTTCTGCTAGACACTGGTGCTGCAAAGAGTTCAATCATGCATTCAAAACTCCCTGGCGCACCTTTGTCTGGCGATATAAATGTTTCGGTAGGTTTTTCTGGCGCCCCAGTTAGGAACCCGGTTTCTAGTCCCATGTCACTTTCTGTTGGACCTTGCGAGCTGAAAGCACCCCTGATTCTGACAACAGGTTGTGGTGAGAATTTGCGGGGATTAGATTTGTTGAAAAGATTGCACGCTACACTGTATTGTTCTCCTTCAGGAGTACAACTTACATTAGGTAAGAAAGTGATTTCCCCAATGTACTTGTCTAAAAACACAATGCCGCCTGAATTGTCATCCCTTTCGGATGCCCTTTGGGCTACTGGTCCCAATGATGTGGGCCTCTTGGAGATACCGCCATATGTGGTGACTTTAAAGGCTAATGTCAGACTGCCACGTATTCCCCAGTACAAGATCTCTAATGAAGGGCAGAAAGCATTGTTAGACATTGTCAGCGACTTGATTAATAAGGGTGTGATTGAAGAGACAAGAGGCAACGTTTGCAATAGTCCGATTTTACCTGTCTTAAAACGAACGGATCCTTCACAGCCACCTGTTTACAGATTTGTGATCGATCTCAGAGAGGTTAATAAGATTGTTGTGCCACAGTTTCCGGTTGTCCCCGATATAACCGCCTTGTTAACGATGATTCCAGCCTCTGCTGCATGGTTTTCAGTGATTGATTTAAAGAATGCTTTCTTTAGCATCCCAATTGCAGAAGAGAGCAGAGATATTTTTGGTTTTAGTCTGGGAGGCCGAAGCTTCCGCTTCAAACGCGCTCCCCAGGGCTACTGTGAAAGTCCATCAATATATAGTCAAGCTTTGAAAGCGCAGCTTGATGCACTTGTTTTACCTAGTGGCGCTATCCTGATTCAGTACGTGGACGATTTACTAATCGCTGCGGATACTGAAAAGATCTGTAAAGAAGCCACATTGTCACTGTTGCGTCATTTATCCGCTTTCCATCACAAGGTGTCTCTCTCTAAGCTGCAATATTGTCGACAAGAAGTGACCTACTTAGGTCATCTCTTATCGAAGGAGGGAAGGAAACTGACCCCAGAAAGAATTCAAGCCATTGCACAGTTGAGTGTGCCAAGAACACAGAGAGAAGTGCGTGCTTTCTTGGGCATCACTTCATACTGTAGGCATTGGATCCCTAGTTTTCCTTTATTGGCAAAACCTTTAGTAGCCTTAACATGCAAAGACACACCGAATCCTATCCCATGGTCTGAAGAGTGCCAGAAAAGTTTTGTGGAATTGCGTAATGCATTATGTTCAGCACCTGTGTTGGGTACCCCTGACTACAGTAAGCCTTTTACATTGTATGTTCACGAGAAAGATGGTTGTGCGTTATCAGTGTTAACACAGCCTGTTGGCGACAGACCGCGCCCATGCGCATATTTTTCATCAACCTTGGACCCTGTAGCAAGGGCATTGCCAAGCTGTCTGAGAGCGGCAGCTGCTGCAGCGATGTCTATCCGACAATCTGCTGGTTTGGTAATGGACAATACATTGATTGTTATGGTTCCACACGCTGTAGACACATTATTAAATAGGACCAAGACACAACACTTGACTAGTGCGCGATTATCAGGTTATGAACTTACACTGTTAGCAAATCACATACACATAAAGAGATGCAATACGCTGAATCCAGCTACATTGTTGCCAATTCCAGCAGACTCAGATGAGATTGAGCAACATGACTGTCTGTTCAGGACAGAAGAAGAGACGAAAGGGAGAGTAGATCTAAAAGATACTCCCCTGACTGAGTGTGATGGCACTTTATGGGTAGATGGTTCATGTTTCAAGCTCCCTAATGGTGACACGACTGCTGCATATGCTATCACGACTTTGCACACGGTCGTGGAAACTGCACGAGTGCCACATAATTCGGCCCAAGCAGCAGAATTAATCGCCCTCACGAGAGCATGCGTGTTGTCTGAAGGAATGAGAGTAAATATATACACAGATAGCCAGTACGCCTTTGGCGTGGCTCATAATTTTGGGCGACTGTGGAAGGAGCGTGGGTTCCTGACGTCGCATGGAGCTAAAATTCGGAATGGCAAGTTGGTGAATGATCTCCTTGAGTCACTGACCCTACCGTTGCAAGTTGCGATCATGAAATGCAGTGCGCACAGGAAAGTCACAGATGATGTTGGACGTGGGAATGCGTTTGCTGATGAGACCGCGAAAGAAACAGCACAGAATGTGAAGACTAGAATGTATGTTGCAGGCCCCGCAAGATGGGTTAATGATGTGGGAATGTGTGAGAACACAATAGAGAGTGTGAAGTCGCTTCAAGCTGAAGCCACAGAGGAAGAGTTAAGCAAGTGGAGAGAAAGTATGGGTAAGTTGGATGAGAATGGTTGTTGGATTGATCTGACAGAACATAGGCGATGGTTGTTGCCTGATGCATATGTGCTTCCAGTGGTTACTATGGCACATGGAATGGCACATATCAGTACGAAAGGTATATGCAAGTTGTTGGCTCCAGTATGGCAGAATGCTGGGATTCCCAAGTGTGCAGAGAATGTGGTCAAGAATTGCATAGTATGTTTGAAGTACAACCCTGGTAGGGGAACCCCAACTCCAGCTGGTCACTTTGCACCCCCATCATGTCCATTTGAAGTTTTGCAGCTGGACTTTATTCACATGAAAAGATGCAACAACCTGAAATATGTACTGGTGGTTGTTTGTGCTTTCTCAAAATGGATAGAGGCTTATCCTCTGAAAGATAACACTGCCCTATCCACAGCCAAAGCCCTTGTGAAGGAATTTTTCCCTAGGTTTGGGATGCCAAGAATGGTGTGGTGTGATAATGGAAGTGAGTTTGTGGGTAAAGTGATGAAGAATGTATGTGAAGGGCTAGGGATAAAGCAGAAGTTCCATGCTGCAAATCACCCCCAATCAGCTGGATTAGTAGAACGCTACAATGGAGCCTTAAAGCTCAAGCTGGCCAAAATCCAGGCGAGCACCGGTCTTAAATGGCCTGACGCTCTGCCTCTAGCACTCCTGTCCACCAGAATGACCATACACTCACGAGTGGGACTTAGCCCTTACGAGGTTGTTTTTGGCCGTCCGGCCAACGTATGGGGTGTACCGAGGCCTACGAAGTTCGGTGAGATAGAGCATCCAGTACTGCTTGATTACCTGTATGATTTGACTGTTAAACTGCGTGTTTTGCACCAACAGGTACATGATACTCTCCCTCAAGCCTCTGAAACTCCTGGACACCCTATCAACTCTGGTACGTGGGTGCTAGTCCGAAATTTCCAGCGCAAGAGCAACGACGAGCCTCGCTGGATCGGCCCTCATCTTGTTCTTCTTTCGACAAGATCAGCAGTGCGAGTGAAAGGGAAGAAACACTGGATCCATGGTACCCACTGCAAAGTAGTCCCCTTGCCTCTGCCATATGACCAGTGGGTCAAGGAGGGTATCGCCGACTCTGAGACGGACACTGTACCTCGTTTTGTACCATTCAGTGACGCACGCATAAAAGACACAGTTTCAGACCAAGAGAGTGACAATATTCTGCAGGAAGCTGTGCCACCATCAAATCGACTGGACACCACTGAGCCTGAACTTTTGTTTCAAGACCAAACAGCACCTGGCCGTCTCCGCTATAATTTGAGACCTAGGCCCATGGACAAATAAAGATTTCCTCACTATTTCCTTTTTAACATTTTTGCTCTCCCATCTGAAGGACTTTCTTGATTTTTGTTTTTTGAACCACCATCCGGGTTCTGCCGCAGGGTCGCGGTGCCAAGACTTTGGGGTACAGGCCGAAGACGCTAGGTCAACGGTTCTGGTTGGTCTAGGGCGTTTCCCTGGACTGACAGGCGTACTCCTTAGCAGAAGACACTCATCCACCACGAGCGGCCCGAGTAGAGGATGGAGTTTTTTAAGATGGAGAGACCGATTGAGGAAATGAACTTTAACGCAAGGATGTGTAGAATTGTAAAAAGTAAATGTTTTGTCTTTTTGTGCCTTTTTACACTGTGTAGCATAATAAAGTTTATTGTAGGATTTGTGTTTTTCTCCGCTCAAAAGCCCATTGAACCCACTGAACAGCCTATACCTCTTTCTACTGCCTCCTCTCACTCTTTTCACCCTTTGCCTGAGCACCAACAGACCAGACGATCAGAGTTCGTAAATAACTCGTTTATCCAGCTCTTGCACCAGCACCAACTAGTAATGAATACGACCAATTGTTGGGTGTGTGGGTTAATGCCACATACCATTAACAAGGGTATTCCCTACCTGGTGCTGCCGTATAGTTACAATGGATCGTCATGGGCATTCCAGACCATGTTTCTCTATGCTCTAGATACATATTCCCCTCGCCAACCGCGTTCCATCAGACCTATCACCAATAATAAGGCTTTGATAAAAGGAGTTGCCGATATGAGTAGGGATATCGATGCATACTCATCCATTCCCAAAGAAGAGTTGAGACCTTATGTAGGATGGAACGCGACGGGGTATAGTATTAGTCTGGGTGAAAGACAGCGAAAAATCTCATCTCCAATCTGGGTCGTACCCCACATGGGTCGGTTCTGCTTACAGGGTAATGGTCAGAATCCTAGAGCTCAACTGGGAAGAAGTGACTGTACTGAAACGTACACCTTCCCGTCACAGTTTTCCCCTGCGTTTTTGGCTGCCAAGGGCACATATTTCATCTGTAATGACCGAGCATATACATGGCTGCCCCCTGATTTCTCGGGCACATGTTATATTGCGAACTTGCTACCGCCGACATTTACTGCTGCCTCTGACTATCACAAGACCAGAGTTGTGAGAGGTGTGATTAGTAAGGAGGATACTGCCGGTCAGGAAGCGGGAGACTTCTTCTTGGGTTTCCTGCCGTTTTGGGGACCTATGGTCAATAGTAGGAACCTGAGACAACTGACTCGTGTGGTTGAATCCACTGTCAATGTAACGGTTGGTGCCCTTAGTAATCTGACAGCTGAGCTCCAAGCGGATCGCCTTATGACTCTGCAGAACCGCATGGTTCTAGACGTTATTCTTGCAGACCGCGGTGGGGTATGCAAGGTCATCCAATCCAGTTGCTGCATTTTCATACCAGATAATGCTCCAACAGTGTATCAAGCCATCTCCAAACTCCATAAAATATCTGAATCCATACACATGGATAAGGGAGATTGGTCACTGGTGGGGTGGTTCTGGGAATTGATATCTGCCTGGGGTTGGAAAGTTCTGATGGTCATTGGAATGATCTTAGCCATTCTTTTCCTGTTCTGTCTGTGCATACAGTGTGCTCCTGCGATATGTGGCCTCTGTGCTACCTTATGTATAAGGAAACCTGTATCGAGGGACGAGCTAAGTAATAGGATGATGCTACAGCAACATCTCCATGACTTGATGAACATTGACCTAGACTCGGATTAAGATGAGTATAGTGATTGCCTATGTAAGGGCAAAAGGAGGGTCTGTCGTACTTTAATATTCGGGACCGCGTAGGGGACAGGGCCCTACCCCTGTCTATCTTGGTATTAACAAACCGCAAATGGTAAATGCGGCATGTACGAGTGCTTTATATATCGTTCTAGCTATAAATGCACTGTGTACACGTTATTCTGCTTCACTACGCGGGTTCCATTTTGGAAGCAGTGGCCATCTTGTCATTGCCCTCACATAGGCTATAATGGAGTAAAATACGGGCCTCACAGTACATGGGCTTTCCCTCTGACTTCTCTGTGACCTGGGCAGCTGGCTCTGCTGCCCCAGGTCAAACCGGTCTCACGAGCTCCCCTTCCTCCGTCCACCTGTGATTAGCATCAGGGCTTGACCCGTCATAAAACCCTTTCATTCTATACAATCCCCCGGCTAATCTCTTCCACACCTGCTTGTTCCTGCTTTATGACTTGTTTCCCAAAACAGGAGATGCTCATGTTTATTGGGGGGTCTATTGACATCAAATGTGGGATCTGAACCTTACTGTGTAAATCATTGTGGGCTGGCCGAACTGGAATGTGGGATGGTCATCATGACTCTGCTTTTTCATTTGTAATGTATACTTATAATGGCCATATCGTAAACCAAGGAATCTGTGCCTGGAGCATGATATTTTGTACTTAAGGAGAAGCCCGTTCCTATGATTTTCAGCAGTCTCCTGAGAACATACACGCTGTTGTACTTCTAGGATACCTGTAATTGGTCTGCAGCCAATAAACAAATCTTTGACTTCACCCAGAAGACTCTGTGTTTCTGTAGGTCTGGAACAGGGTGAACCCAGAAGTCATAGGGTGTGTGCCCCTGCACCGCTGGGTCTAAAATACCCAGTACTTCAGTCACCATTGCTTGAATAGACACTGATGCATTGCTTTGACAGCATCTCACATCCCTAGATGTCAACCCATATAGTATCAAAGTACTTTTGTTCAGCTGGACAACACTGGTCCCTTTAGCCAGCCTGACCCTTTGACTTTCTCCTGGTCCTGCATGACCATATATCCCAAGTAAGCACTTATCTCTTCTATGTGCTATTTTACAATGTATTCTTTAAAAATTCATAGCTCAAGTTCTACTTACTGTATTTTTGATGTTTTGGTCTTGATTCATTTATTAAAATGTTCTCTATTATTCTTAATGGGTGTGGGATCTTCTTATGAGGTATTTTTACCATTTGAAATGTTGCACAAATACTTTTCACATTGCCTTCAAGTTAAGCCTGAGTTTTCTGTGCCAGGCTGTCAGAGGGTGAGAACAGGTTAGGATGGGGATTGCTGTTACCTTACCTTGACTAGGATTGTGGTTTCTGCTTGACCAGGACTCACACCACAATAAAGCAGGGACCCAATTTCTAACAATTTTTGATTTTGTTTGATCATCACTCATATTCTTTTCTAGGATTTATGTGTACTACTGAACAGTGGTCTGTCAATGAAGTCTTGAAATTTTAGGTATTTGCAAGGCAAATAATTATCATGCTCTTTTGTACAACCATGTATTTATGCAAGATTGTTGCAAGTGTAAAATAACAATGAGGCCATGAAATTATAAATATATGTATTACTATTAAATTATGATGATCTTGTCAGCTTGGTTTATGATTACTAATTTATTAAATGGGCATGGAAGAGTTGTTCGTGGTTGCACATTTAAAGATGCTGGCCACAAGGCAGTCTTGTTTCCTCCTGGGGAGAGTTGTGAATGACTCACAGGAGCAGGAACAATAGAGGCCTGCCATTAGAAGAGGTGTTACCTCTCCCTGGCAGGAAGATACTCATGGTGTGAACCAAAAAGACAAGCGTCAAAGGAGAAGCTGCAGTTGAAGGGTAAAAGGCGGACACACATGAAAGGGGCTGCTCTTTTTTTTCAGGTAGACTTGGTTGGCATTGGGAACAGAGAGTCGAGATTAGTAAACAAGCAGTTTTTTTCTGTGGGTGTGAAGCCCTCCATTAGCCACACCACTAGAGTGGGCTTCCAAGCTCCACACATAGAGAGGGGTCCAGCCATCATGGGAGTGGTTGGAACAAAGCACTCTGAGATAGCTAGACCTCACATACTGCTGGAAATCATCATGCAGGAACAGACCTGGTAGCCCATTGGCTAGTATCTACTTCTGCATCCCTCCAGAGCCCTTTCTGGCCAAGAATATGGCACTTCTTGCACCCAGATCTCAGATTACATGTGAACTGAAGACAGAACTGAAGAAGAACTGCCCTGTTCCTCCCTGGGCCTGGCAAGAACGACTACACCAACCACTGGGCTGCAGCCGCTGATCATTGGGCTAGCATAAAAAGCACTATGGTTGTTGTGCATGTTTCGAGGACAAGTCACTCCTGAATACCAGACAGAAGAGGTGAGCTCCATGAGCCAGTTGACTGTTTTTCATTTGTTTGTTGTAATGCTTTTCGCCCTAAGTGGGATGGGTATGCCCAGACGTGGGTCCCGTGCTCACTACGTCACTGGAGTCAAGCTATCCTGGCTGATGACGGCTGATAGCCAGAAACCGGTCCTAGGATGCTTGATTCCGGTCCAGGGAAGACATGGCTTGGCAGTTCGGGCTGGACTGTTCCCATGAGGCACAGGGTCAAGACTGATTTGCATATGGCCATGTCTGAACTGGGGTGGCGTAGTGGGCAAAAGAACGATGGATTTAACCCAGATCTCTTGACTGGGGGAGAATGTCTGCATTGTCAGCATTCCGTCCATCATTTGTTTGTTGTAATGCTTTTCGCCCTAAGTGGGATGGGAATGCCCAGACGTGGGTCCCGTGCTCACTACGTCACTGGAGTCAAGCTATCCTGGCTGATGACGGCTGATAGCCAGAAACCGGTCCTAGGATGCTTGATTCCGGTCCAGGGAAGACATGGCTTGGCAGTTCGGGCTGGACTGTTCCCATGAGGCACAGGGTCAAGACTGATTTGCATATGGCCATGTCTGAACTGGGGTGGCAGAGTGGGCAAAAGAACGATGGATTTAACCCAGATCTCTTGACTGGGGGAGAATGTCTGCATTGTCAGCATTCCGTCCATCATTTGTTTGTTGTAATGCTTTCCTGTTACAACACCACGGCCACAAGAAGCTGAGGGAGCACGTCCTGGCCAGCTGGTAGCCACAATCTCTTGTTTGCCACTCCTTCATGCAGCCAGCGGAGACCAAGTCCCAATACTCAAAAGTTGCACCTGAGTCTGTGGGACCTAGAAGTCTTCAGCAAGGGAAACCTCTGGTTTTGCAGTGACCGGAGACCAGTTGTCCAGTGGCAACTGGACATTAACTGGAACCAAGAAGAGTTCGAGGTACATCAATGTTTTACCAACATCCTCAGCATCTTACTACATCTTCAGCATTCTGCATCTCTTACATTAGGACCACTCCATTGAAGTCAAAGGTGGTTGGCCTATTGCACCTCAAAGTTGACTTGAGATGGCTTTGGTGACAAGCTTGCTGGCCTACAAATATTTATTCACCCACTTGACCACCTGCTTGTCAAAGTTGGATGCCCAAAGCCGGATGGAGTAGCCAAACACAACTTTCTAACTGTTTTATAAAGTTTCCAAAGATTCCGCTAACCGTGGTAATTACCTATGCTTGTTGACTTTGAGTGAAAAGCAATGATTTATGTTTTACTTAAAAATTTATATCTCCAAAACCCTCAGTTGGATTTTTCTTGTATTGGTGTCTACAAATTAATGACAATAATATCTATTTTTATAAATTGGTGTTGGATTTCTTTAATGTTGTATGACTTTAATTCATTGTTTTGGTACTTCAAAATGTTTTACACATATTCCTTTGTTTAAGCCTAACTGATTAAAAACACATCTACCCAGGGTTGAGCTAAGGGTTTTTTGAAGGAGCCTGACTGGACTCAAGATGAGATTGTGAGCATTTTACACAGTGAGGTCACAGAAACACATCATATATTAAACCATTTTTCTCACACATATCAACATAAAAAGACACTGCCAAAGGACTGACTTATTGTGCATGGTATAATTATGTGGCCACTGTAAAATGCTACAGTTTTGATTTCATCTTTAAAAAATCATATCTCCAGTCCCTATATTGGATGCTTTAGTTTAATTTGGTGTGTTTTTGCTTTCTCGCCCTAAGTTCTTCAGGTAAGCCCAGACATGGGTCCTGAGCTCACTGTGCCACTGGAATCAAGCTATCCTGGCTGAAGAGGGGTGAAACCCCGAAACCGGTCCTAGGATGCTTGTTTCCGGTCCAGGGAGGACCTGGCTTGGCAGATCGGGCTGGACTGTTCCCATGAGGCACAGGGTCAAGACTGATTTGCATATGGCCAGGTCTGCACTGGGGTGGCATGGTGAGCAAAAGAATGATGGATTTAACCCAGATCTCTTGACTGGGGGTGAATGTTTTGATTTGTTCTGCTTTCCGTCCATCAATGGTGTGTCTTTTGCTTTCCCACCCTAAGTGCTTCAGGCAAGCCCAGACGTGGGTCCTGAGCTCACTGTGCCACTAGAATCAAGCTATCCTGACTGAAGAGGGGTGAAACCCCGAAACCGGTCCTAGGATGCTTGTTTCCGGTCCAGGGAGGACCTGGCTTGGCAGTTCGGGTTGGACTGTTCCCATGAGGCACAGGGTCAAGACTGATTTGCATATGGCCAGGTCTGCACTGGGGTGGCATGGTGAGAAAAAGAATGATTGATTTAACCTAGATCGCTTGACTGGAGGTGAATGTTTTGATTTGTTCTGAATGTCGTCCATCAATAGTGTGTCTTTTGTTTTCTCGCCCTAAGTGCTTCAGGTAAGCCCAGAAGTGGGTCCTGAGCTCACTGTGCCACTGGAATCAAGCTACCCTGGCTGAAGAGGGGTGAAACCCCGAAACTGGTCCTAGGATGCTTGTTTCCGGTCCACGGAGGACCTGGCTTGGCAGTTCGGGCTGGACCGTTCCCATGAGGCACAGGGTCAAGACTGATTTGCATATGGCCAGGTCTGCACTGGGGTGGCATGGTGAGCAAAAGAATGATGGATTTAACCCAGATCTCTTGACTGGGGGTGAATGTTTTGATTTGTTCTGCATTCCGTCCATCAATGGTGTGTCTTTTGCTTTCTCGCCCTAAGTGCTTCAGGTAAGCCCAGACGTGGGTCCTGAGCTCACTGTGCCACTGGAATCAAGCCAACCTGGCTGAAGAGGGGTGAAACCCCGAAACTGGTCCTAGGATGCTTGTTTCCGGTCCTGGAAGGACCTGGCTTGGCAGTTCGGGCTGGACTGTTCCCATGAGGCACAGGGTCAAGACTGATTTGCATATGGACAGGTCTGCACTGGGGTGGCATGGTGAGCAAAAGAATGATGGATTTAACCCAGATCTCTTGACTGGGGGTGAATGTTTTGATTTGTTCTGCATTCCGTCCATCAATGGTGTGTCTTTTGTTTTCTCGCCCTTAGTTTAATTTGGTAGCACTTTGAAGATAAAAATATTCTATTTTTATAAATTGTTGTTGGGTTTTTCTTGTTTTGTGTCTTGTAATTATTTACTGCTTTGGTGATATTAAATGCTTTACATATACCTGTCTCCTAAGTTAAGCCTGACTGATCATTTGCCAAGCCTACCAAGGGTGGAACAAGGTTTAATTTATTGAGACTCTACTGGACCTATTAGTGATTGTGATATTATAACTAGTTGAAGGTGAACAACCCCACCAACTAATAAACCCCTTTCCTGCAATCGGTTTTAAATAAATTGCATTAGAAAGTACAGGGAATGTTTCTAGAAGTCCTTCCATGGAAGATAGCAACCTAACAGCTAAGCTTATCTTACCATGTGGCCTGGGTACATTTTATTGGGATCGCATAAAAGCAAGGCTGGCTTTAGCACTGGGAGTCCCTGGTGTGACAATCTTTGTTGGCGCACCCTCCCATTGAGCTCCTTCTCCATGGATGCCCTCACAGCCACACTCAAACAATACCTCTCCTCTCCATAGCAACTCTCTCACTAGTATTTAATTACTTGTATAGTGCTAATCATATCAATGTAGAGTGTACAACCACTTTCCATCACACACACATTATACAGAGAACAATGAACCATACAAGTGTGTAACTCAACGTGTAGTAAATGCTACATAAATCAATGAGGTCTACAAGGAGTAGGAGTCACATTTCACCCATACTGGTAGGCATTATGTTTTAAGAGTATTTAGTCTGGAGAAACACAACGTTTGGATTTAAAACTTAAAGAAGTGGTTGTCTGTACTAATAGGAATTCATTTCCACCCAAAAAAACACTTCAGCAAATGTGGGATAATGACAGACACTTGAAAAACATAATATTCTATACCTATGCCTTGCACTTTGTCTTCAGATCAATGATGAAGATGGACTGGGCTGACACCAGAGGACTGCTCTGCTGCTTGAAAACTGCCTTGCTCTCTCAAAAGAAGGTGTGGACTTGATCATTTCACGTCAGGCTAACCTGAGTGACTCCAAGCGTCAGTTGGCTGACCGCCAGGATGATCTACAGGGACACAACATACTCCAGAGGTCTCCATGCAACAACCTAGCTAACCTTCTACACTGCACCTGAAACTGGACCAGCCTGAAACCTGCTGGCCTGCTGCTGGAGTGAGTTCCTTATCCTAAAGTGGTACCTCCCCAGGTCCTCAACCCTTAGCTGCCATCTGTTGAGCTACTCCTGAGAGGGAGAAATCCTGAAGAAGGCTAAATCCTGAAGCTTTGGGATCTTCACAAATGGGATCCCTTGTGCCAAGACTCTGCTGCCTGTGGTGATTGCAATCGTGAAGCGCTGCTGAACCAGACTCTTTACTCTACATCGACAACAAGCAATACAAGATCTGCACGTCATGCGCCAGCAGCGAAAGACTGTGTTGATAGCTAATGCAAACCTTCCGCAATGACATTTCATGATGCCCAATGAACTCTTCATGATACAAAGACAGCCAGCGCTGCCCGGACTACTCTTCAGAACACAGGGAAGACCATCCACAATGTTATGGTTGCTCCTCGAGGCCTCCTCCACATAAACAGACCTATTTGTACCAGACTTTGAGAAGGTAATTTTTTTCAGCAGGTCTAACCTTGTTCTTTTATCCGACCCGTGCTCCATGGTGATTGGCCTAAACTTGTGACTTTCTCCTGGTCTAGCATGACCAGATGACCATGAGTGGTGCTTCATGCTTTAAATATGTATTTCTACCTAGAACATCTCCTGTTTACTGGTTGGATTTTTGTCATTCGAAAATCATTTTATTTATTAAAATGTACTCTATTTTCATAAATTGCTTTGGGATTTTTCTTGTGCTGTGTTCTCACTTTATTACTGTTTGTGTGCTGCATAAACACTTTAAACATTGCCTCTAAGTTAAGTCTGACTACTTTTGTGTCAAGCATTGTGGCTGCTTCTTGAGTGGGGCTTCCACCCTCCTCAAACAATAACCCAATTTCTTACACTTGCCATTTTATTCAATGGCATTATAAAAGTGGAAAAAACAATGACTTCAAGAACTTTGTGATGGAGTCACCAACTTAGATATAAAATACATTTTTATAGCTTAAATTGAGGTTGTCTATATTGGGAGTGCTACTCCGTATACCACCCAAGGATGCAAACTGTGCCTCAAGTATTCACATACATCTTACCGGTAAAATTCTAGTTATGGGAAGAGCCATGTTATAAGGGAAGAATCCCCTATGCTATAATTTTGTTACCTTCAGAATGCCTCATCAAGATGTTGCTTAATTTCATGGAGTGTAAGACATCTTCCACATCATCCACATAGAGCGCACCTGCGTTCTGATGGAGATCTGTTCCCATTTTCATATAGTGTTCAGCTTTGACACACCCTTCTAAAAGAAGAAAAATCTGTCCAGTACTGTCTCCCTTTCCCAGTTCTCTAGGACGTTTTGCACATTGTAATATTCTCTGGGTATTACTGCATTTTGGTAGGAGTAGGACTGGCTAATCCCTGAAAACGAGGCTTATCTGAAAAAGCTTCTAAACTTATCAGAGTTGCAACTAACGTTCGATAAGAATACAATAGAGGTTTTACTAGCCTTGTCAAATGTAACAATTTATTATGCAATGCATTAGTTTTTCCTTCTCAGACCTTCAGACCATTACATGGATATTTCTTTCCTCTTTTCTGTGGTGAGCTATGAAGGCTCTGAGAATCCATTTACTGGGCCTAGCACACAGTATAAAGCATGAGCACTTTGAGACTCCCTTTTCCTTAATCTAATGACAGAGCTTCTGCATATTGATGCCCAGACTAGAAATGCCTGGCCAGACTAATTACCTGATTAGAGGCTTATTAGTGTTTATTACTATGAACATTACTGCATTATGGAGGAACATGGCTGTAAAAAACATAGGAGATGATGTGAACTAAGAACAAGTAGAAACATGGGACATACTGCAACAGTAAATAGACAGCCAGATGTGCTCATTCACTTAGCATTAGGTGTTCTCCACCTATGGCTAAAGTTGTCTCAAACCTGATTTGTTTAGTTTGTCATAGCACAGCAAGAAGATCCTAACCTCTTAGTAGCACGATCAGAGAAAAGGACCTCTATGAAGACAATAACATTTCCTCACCGAATGTCAAGTCAAAGCAAGCAGTGGCAAAGCCAATATGTTATTGTGCCAGCATTTTCACAATTCTTATTTTGTATTTGATTTTGCAAAACTTTATTTCACGGGAACTTGCTGGGCCCTCATTACATTATAAAAATAATATTAATAATGGCTAAAGGCCAAAGTTTTTTTCTGGTCTTAAAAAAGTGCACATGACTGAGTAACACCTGGCGCTGAATGGAACGGAACTATCCTGTGTGAGGATGTGCTCCTTGTGAAGGGGCAGCATGCTGTAGCTCATAGTGAAGTCAGTCAGTGACTCAAGTGGGTAACATTGCCCCTTGATGCTTGCTAGAGTGAAGAGACAGTCATAGACTAATGGATGAAGTGTTGCTGAAAACACCTATTTCAACTATGATATACATACGTTTAGTTAATTTAAAATGGTCTTAGCTAATACAGACCTAAAAAAGTCATCAATCTGGCATAGGCAACTAGCCTCACCCTTGAGAAAAAAAGGCAAGAAAGAAAGGCAGGAATTAAGGAAGAGAAAAGAAAAGGAAGCAAGGCAGGCAAAAAGGAAGGAAGAAGGGCAAAGAAGAAGGAAGGCAAAAAGGAAGATAGGAGGCAAGAAGGAAAGAAGGCAAAAAGAAAGAAGTAAAGGGCAAAAAAGAAAGAAGGAAAGAAAAGCAAAAAGGAAATAACGTATGGAATAAAAGAAGAACAAAGACAAATAGAAATAAGCAAGGAAAGTAGGCAAGGCAAAGAGTAACTAAGGTAAGAAAATTAAATAGAAAAGGGAAGGATGAAAGAAAGATGAAAAACAAAGGAAGAAGAGTAGAAAGAAGGAAAGAACAAAGGGAAGAAAAAAAGGAAGAAAGAAGGGATGAAGGAAAGAAAATATATAGATAAAGAGAGAAAGGGAGAAATGGATAGAAAGCGAAAGAAAGAAGGAGAATGAAAGAGAGAGAGAAAAAAGAAACAAGAAAGGCAAAAAAAGGACAGAAAGAAGAAGGACAAAGGTTAAAGAAACAAAGATGCAAGAAAGTAAAGGAGTAAAGAAAAAGGAATGAAGGCAAAAAGCAAGCAGGAAGACTGATTGTATTAAGGAAAAAGGCAACAAAGAAAGAAATAGTGAAAAAGAGTGAAAAAAAATAAGGCAGGAGAGAAAGGAAAAAAGAAAGAAAAAATGGAAAAAGGAAAGATTAAAAAGGAAGGAATGAAATAAAGAAAAATAGAAACAAGGAAATACAAGGAAAGAAGGCAAAATAGAATGAAAATGATGAAATAGAAAGAAAAGAAGGTAAAAAAGAAAGGACATTTGAAAGGAAAGAAAGAAGCAAAAACAGGATGAAAAATTAAGTCAATAAGAAAAAAGAAGGAAAGAAAAAGGAAGTGTAAAAAAAAGGAAAGAAAACAAAAAAGAAAAAGATAAAGACAAAAAATGGAACGAAGAAAGGAATGAGGGTTCTCAGTATAAAATATTGGATTCTAAAACCCAAATTACACCCCACTTAGGTTTAAATAAAACTGGTACCAGTGTTCTGCAAGTCAAACCCCATAAAGTTTGATTTTCTTCCTGGGCAAAGTTTATCAAAGAACCATTAGTGAAACCAAGTGCAGGAACTATTAAATAGTAGCAGTCCAATTCAAAATAAATTTACAAGAGCATTGGGAGAAGACACTATCTAAGAAAGCTGGAATGTGCCCTGAGTTCACTTTTTTTAAAATTCTTATTGAGCCATAAATATAACACAGTATAGTACAATCAGCAAAGAAGAAGGCGGAAAAAAAGGAATATAAGTAAGATGTAGATTGTACACAGGTTATTCATTAATGTTGGAAATGTAAACATCACATGATTCCAAAAGAAAAACTGCAGACAATTTTCCAATTCTTAAGAATTTCTTTTTTTTAAATTAATATTAAGAGTTGGAATAAAAAAAATAACATTTATATAACAAATTTATGACAGAAATGGAACCATTTTAGGAGAACATATATAATAGAATAGAGTGGCAATACTGTGGAAATGTGGATTTTCCTGATCAGTTATGTCCCCTATCTTGGACCCCAACGGTTCTATATGCATGTTACAAGTACATGTATGTTCCCTCCAGTTCCAGTTTCTAAGACGCAAACATATGTGTGTCTACCGTCAACATGTTCTCTGTCAGATCCGCCATCAATGGGCTGGATATTCGATTCCTAAGCATGAAAAGCCACCGACTTTATATGGCTAAGTTACTCCATTTTTACAGTTCAGGCAAGTAGGCCCGATTCTGTCCTCAAAGCCTTTCCCTGCTCTCTGTCTTTGACAGCTTCAGCTTGAGCTCGCATCTGTATCCATGAACTTTGTCCTACTCCCTGTGCAGCTAACGGTGCCTGCCTCGGCCAGTTTTCGCCTGCCTGCCAAGAAGCTGTATTTCACCTTCGAATTATCTATTTTGCTCTTCAGCCGATGCATTCCTGTCTAGTGATTTAGGTAAACATTTCCTTTAGCTCACAAGCAAGGGACTCAGCCTTTCCGTCCTCCTGCAAGTGATTCATAGCCCTGCTGCCATGGAAAGTTTTCTGCCCCTCGCATCTCATATAGACACTTAGACGCTTGTACACGCACATACAGTTAGTATAGAATAGATTTTGTCCGAGAGTCCTTCCTTGTGGATAACATAGTTCTTTAAACATAGGATGTTAGATATGATTTGGGATTAGGTTGACTTGACCCCTCAGACTTCTCGTCTCCACATGTAGAGCTAAATGTCAAGTCCCCTTCACCCCCTAGTTGCACGTCAATTACACGTCATGCTGCCGCGCGCGCATCTATGCCAAGTATTATCTTATAGATCCACCTATGTCTGATAATCCTAACCAATCATGTTTCTTTTATTCCTTATTACGCCTAGTTTCGATTACGTACCTGTCATGTCACTTTTCTTATCAAATGTTACGCCTTCTACATTCGTTTCATTGTAATGCACTTATTATAAAAATGCATGTCTGTCAATAAAGTATTGTACTTCACTTCCTGAACCTTCTTGGTGACGGAACCTGAAGGCCGCGACTCGAGTCGGCCATTTTGAATGGAATAAAGCCCATTTAGAAAACCTCTTATACCACGGATTCTGCCTCTTGTTATTCTGAGCTATTTTATTTTATTTCAAGATCCCGTATGAAATTCAGTCCGGTAAAGAAGATTTTATTTACCACATAATGGTGCCCGAACAGGGACACTTTCTCATCTCACGCGCCGGCGGTGCGTTGCAGGCCCGGTCTCCTGCCATAGCTGGACGGACCATAAACGCGTACCAGCAGGATTTCCTGTAAGCTCCCTCCGGTCAAGCGGGGGCGACTGAGGCTGCGATCAACCCAGACGAGGCGGTGAGAAGTGCGAAGTATCCCGACCAGAGCCTAGCTGAGAGAGCAAGATCCGAGGTATACAGAGGCCCACCAGGTTTTTCGAAATCCCGATGTCCAGAGGGTCCGCTGTCCGCAGTCATCAAGTCCTGTCCATTCTCTGAGGCCTTCCGTTTCAAGGAGCTACTCGGTGAGTACCATCGCCGGGGAGGCGTGTTGACGCGCACATAGGTTGTGCCGGTCAAGACGGATTTGGGTACACTAATCCGGTCTGCACTGTTTAGCAGTGTATATGTACTGTTTAGCAGTATATCAAGTATTCCGAAGTATTCAGTTATTGTCAAGAATTCAGCGTGGTGATTAGTTAGGCAGACTGTCATCATTGTCGGTCGTTGTTAAAATGTTTAATGTTTAATATTTAAAGTGTTCAAATATTGTGGTATGAATGAGTGTTCATTGTTCACTGTTCATTATTGTGTTTTTCGTATTAAGTGAGTTCAAGAGTAAGTATCAGATCAGTTGTCAATATGCCGCTCTTCTCGAAGTTAAGACAGATTACTACCAGAAAAGGGGTGCTTGAAGAAGCAGTTCCTATTCCTCCTAGGGACACTCCAGGGCATTTTATGTACCATAAGCATGGCTTAGATGCCATATTGTTTCTGGATCTATGGGTAGATTATACCAAGGGATTACCGGAAAGTCAAAGGTGGCCCGTAGCGGGAACCTGGGATGCAGAGTGCATCATGAAAGTGGAGGAAGAGTTATGGAAAAGAAAGGTCAGACAGTCACAGAAAGACGCTGTTGAGTTATGGCGTAAAGAATCTCATAGACGAACAGAAAAAGCACGTAGACAAGAAGAGAGGAGTAAAGAAAGTTCAAATAAAGTTCAAGAAAATCTATTAATTGAGGAAGGTATCCGAGTGAAATCAGAACAAATAAATAGACAAAGAAATGCTCTTATGAATGGTATGTATCCCCTTCTAGCCGAAGGACTACCTAAGGCTGCTCCAGAGATGCCAAAAGACTTGCCACCCCCATTATTTCCAATTAAGGTACATCCTAAAGGGCATCCCAGAACCGCAGAAGATGTTTTTCTTTCCTCATATCTAGACGACGCAGCTCCCGAGTATGCTAACGCCACACCACATAGACCGTCTGGCGGAGGGGTTCAACGTCAGGATCAGGTATCTGTCCCCGTGCAACAGCAAGTCCCGATACAAGCTTCGGCAAGCACATCTGTTTCCGCATCTGTCTCCGCAGTCGACTCTACCGAGGTATCGACACCCATAGTTGCTGTGTCACGTTCAACGAATCCATTCACACCCGACGCCCCAGATGGGGCCACGGGAGGTGCTAGCAGTACCTTTACACCACCCAGAATAAATAAACTTGTTTTTCAAGAGTCAGCGCATTCACGTACACCTAAATTCGTAAGTGAACGTACGCTTAAGGAACTCCTTGTAAATTGTAGATATGACCCAGTGGCTGGTAAAGAGGACGAAATGGTCCTGGCATCATTACGTATCAGGCGAGCCGCAGAGTATTTAGCAAGGTTACCAGGAATGACTACGCATCTAGATAACATATATCATTTTGTTCAAACGGGACGAGATCCAGGATGTATTAACAGAGCTATGGAATTCCAGAAAGTAGAGATACAGGGGGAACTGTTACGTTTCCTCATAAACTGTGTGATCAGAAATCAAGACCGTCCGGGGGTAGACCCGAATACAATGCTTATTCTTACAAGATGGAGTCAGAATATATCAGAAGGGAGACACGATAAGCAAAATTGTATAATAGCCATGTGCCGAAAAATCCGTAAAGAAATAGAGCGTATTCATGAAGAAAGATTGGGAACAGACGAGTTTGAGCAAGATGAAGTGTCCGAATCAGGGAATTCCGCAAGACAGTCAGAGACCATAGCCTATGTAGGCAGAGGAAGATCCTGTGAAAATACTAGATGTTTTTCTGATCCCATACACTCTGTATGCCCAAATAATAGCAGAACGTATCCGACGCCTGTAATAAATCTGAAGTCTCCTGAACATTCGTTTCAAGCCGCAGATAAAATATTACGAGAACGAAGAGGTTACCACCTCCTCGATTCCATGGATGAGCAAGAATTAGCCAGATCAGCCGTTCACTGGATTGACAGTCCTGAAAAATACGGTGATGAGACCGTAGCACACACGTTTTTTAATCTCAGTACAGATGAACAACGTTTAGCTGGAATATATATGATTCAGCAACTCCTCATATTATATAAGAGCCAACATGCTGACCCTGGTCCTTTACCTGATATATTAACGGAACTACTCACGAACAGATGGAGAGGTTCTAGTAACAAGTTAATTAAAGAGATATTAGTGTCACGTAAACAGTATGTCCTTTTTGTAAGTCCGGATTCTCTCTCGCTGCCCCGCAGAGAAAGAGCGCCGTACTATATGGATAGACAAAATCCTTTACGAGAAGTGCACCCAATAAAAGGCGAAGACAATGAGTTTCACCGTGTATTTGTTTACACACCCATATCAAAAATGGAATTATTGGAAATGAAGAAAGTAGTACCTAGTCATGACAAAGACCCAGCGGGTTTCCACCGAGAAATTAAAGACATGTTACTGATGGGAGAGTACACCTTTCCTGATATTATGACGATATTAAAGGTGCTTTTGCCTGCTGGCATTTATGAAAAATTGAAAGAAAAAGAGTGGGAAGTGGGAGACCAAAAGATAGACTGGACAGCATTAGCAGAGGAAGAAAGGGGCCGAACTGCAGGTTCAGGGCTCGGGGATAAAGTTAAACTGTTACCAGGTTTACTAGTACAGGTACTGCCACGTTTATTAACTACAAAAAAGGAAGATTGGGGTGCAATCACAGCCTGCAAACAAAAGCAAGATGAAGACACAAGCGATTATTATGCTCGATTTGAAAAATGTTTTGGTATAAATAGTGGTATAAAAGCAAGTAGTGACTCATATCCACATTTATTTGTGACAAAATTAGTGGAAAATGCATTGCCTCCAGTGAAGAATAGAATATTGAAATTCGAGAGTACCTGGCAAAGTAACACTCCGTCACAAATGCTACAAATGTTACAGTATCATCACAATAGAATTAGGGATGAACAAGAACACGAGCATAGACGCATGAAGGATACAAAAATGAAAATGCTAGTTTCTCAGACAGTACCAGCAGATGGTCACAAAAAGGGTGTGACACATTCTGGTGATTCTGCAGTTCCTGTAAAAGGAACCTGCAATTACTGTAAACAACTAGGCCATTATGTACACGATTGTCCAGTCCTGAAACGTAATATAGCTACAGGTATTGCAAAAGAGAGACCACGATTAGTTAGACACGATCAGAATGAACAAGGAACTATGCAGCATGGACAGTCCATGCCAGTTCAGCAACAGTCCATGCCAGCCTCACAGCAACCCATACAGTTTGTGCCAGCTGCACCACCGTTGCCTGCTACTGCCACACAAACCACAACACGACAAATGTATCAGACTGCACAGTATGAATACCCTGAGTATCAGCGTTACGCATGAACCAGCCTAGAGAGGGAAGTTGACTTACCGCTTATCGAGATTCCTGTAGATCAAGAAGGACCTTATGTACATAGTGAATTATTAGGTCAGGATAGAAAATTCTTACTCGATACAGGGGCAAGTCGAACAACCATAAAACGTAGTGAAGTTCCAGGGGCACCCCTCTCAGGCTCTCAAAATGTTTCCCTTGGTTTTTCAGGAAAACCTATTGTTAATGAAGTATCACAGCCTCTACCACTTACGATAGGACCTTTGACACGAACTACAGATTTATTGCTTACTAAATCATGCCCAGAAAATCTGTTAGGAATTAAAACTCTGAAAGCACTAGGAGCCATAATATGTTGTTCTCCGGAAGGAGTAAGGTTGTTTCTACGTGATTTTAAAGGTCACTATGCGTCTAGAGACATGGATCCCCGACTACAGACTTTACCAGTACATCTATGGGCACAAGGCCCTACGGATGTTGGCTGCATGAACATTACACCCTATCGAGTCACATTGAAAGCAGGAGTGGTACTACCACGAATGCGACAATACAAGTTACCGCATGATGCTGTAGTGGCTTTGCTGAAAATCATTGATGAGCTGATTGTCCAGGGAGTAGTTGTAGAAACAGACTCCAATATATGTAATTCACCGATAATTCCGATTCTTAAACGAACTGATCCTACTGCCCCACCAGTGTACCGATTGGTTATTGATTTGCGTGAACTAAACAAGTGCATTGTACCACAATTCCCTGTGGTCCCTGATATATCATCATTGTTGACAGCAATTGATTCCGAAGCAACATTCTTTACTGTAATTGATCTCAAGAATGCCTTTTTCAGCGTCCCAATAGATCCGGAAAGCCAATATTTGTTCGGATTCAGTTTAAATGGGCGCAGCTTTAAATTCTCACGCGCTCCCCAAAGATTCACAGAAAGCCCCAGCATCTACAGCCAAGCACTGAAACGAGAACTTGACAGTATCCACATGCCAGTCAATACTGCACTGCTTCAATATGTTGATGATCTGCTGATCACCGCAAGAAGCGAACCAGAATGTGAAAGGGCTTCTCTGACAGTTTTACATTTTCTAGCCGACAAGGGGCACAAGGTGTCTCCTTCTAAGCTGCAATTCTGTGTCCAGCGAGTTATTTATCTTGGTCACTCGCTGTCCAAGGAGGGAAGGCAGCTTACACCAGATCGCATCCAGTTAATTGCTAACATGTCAATACCCCAGACACAAAAGGAGGTGCGAGCTTTCATAGGCCTCACTTCATATTGTAGGCAGTGGATCCCTCAGTACGCATTTCTAGCAAAACCACTCATTCAGTTAACCACACAGGAGGCAGCCACATCGACTGTCCTCCCTTGGACTCAGGAACATACACAAGCTTTTGAAAGCTTAAAGAAAGCTTTATGTCAAGCACCTGTTTTAGCAACACCATGTTATAGCAAACATTTTACACTCTTCGTTACAGAACGCGAAGGTACTGCCTTGTCAGTACTCACTCAGGATCAAGCAGGATCACGCAAACCATGTGCTTATTTTTCCAGTACATTAGATCCCGTAGCTCAGGCTTTGCCTGCATGCCTGAAATCAGTGGCAGCGACAGCTTTAGCGATCAGACAAAGCGATGCCATAGTATTAGGACACCCATTGACAGTACAAGTACCACATGCAGTAGAGGTTCTTGTGAACCGAACACAAACACAACACTTGACCATAGCAAGACTTACCGGTTATGAACTGACATTGTTTCAACCACACATAGAGATCCGACGGTGTAATACATTGAATCCTGCTACACTATTACCTGTAATTGGAACAGACCCACTAGCTCATGATTGTGTTGAAATCATTGAAATAAAGACGAAACCTAGACAAGACTTGACAGACGTTCCATTGTTAGATCCAGACCTGACGTTGTATGTAGACGGATCGTGCATGAGAACAAGTACAGGAGATTTAGTGGCCGCGTATGCAGTCACAACAGACACTGAAGTTATTGAGACAAATTGTATAGATACTTTGTCAGCCCAAGCAGCAGAACTTATTGCTCTAACACAAGCCTGTATTCAAGCCACAAATAAGAAAGTTAATATATACACTGACTCACGTTATGCATTCGGAGTTGTACACGACTTCGGCGTGCTGTGGCGAGAGAGAGGTTATTTAACTTCCCATGGTGCCCACATTCAGCACGGACCCCTCATTCATGCCCTGTTAGATGCAATACATCTACCCACTGCTATATCAATTATGAAATGTAAAGCACACACGAAGGTTACTGATATCATTTCTCAAGGCAATGATTTAGCTGACAGAACAGCTAAACAGACTGCTCAGAACCGCACATTAGACATGACAAAGCCAATAGTTCAGACACCAACACAGTGTATGACAATTAAGGATCCCGCACTTGACGTAATTGACATACAGACACATGCCACAGCAGAAGAAATAAAGAAGTGGACTGAACTAGGAGGGATCCAGACAGATCAAGGATGGATGACGAAGGAGAAATCTGTATGGTTTCTCCCTGATTCCATGGTTCAAGCCATTATAGCTACAGTTCACAGTCCAGCACATTTAGGAGAGAAGGCTATGCTAGACAGCATTCAGCACATTTGGTTCAACAAACATTTACGAGCAGCAGCTAAACAAAAAGTTCGTACCTGTATGATATGTTGTCAGTTTAATCCAGGAAAGAGTGTTCCCGTAGAGCAGGGTGGATTTCAGCCTCCTGACCATCCTTTTGAAGTCCTCCAGATGGATTATATTCAGATGGAACGTTGTCGAGGATTCAAATATGTTCTCGTAGTTGTCTGCGCTCTCTCCCGTTGGACAGAGGCGTATCCCGTATCAGATTACACTGCCCCGACTACTGCCAAGCAGCTAGTTCGAGAATTCTTCCCACGGTACGGTTTACCACGTGTTGTATATTCAGATAACGGCCAGCCTTTCTCATCCGAATTAATGAAACATGTCTCACTTTTGTTGGGATATCAGTGGAAATTCCACTGTGTCCGACACCCCGAGGCAGCAGGTCTCGTGGAACGACATAATCAACTTTTAAAAATCAGATTGTCTAAAATATGTCAGGAAAAAGGTGTGGACTGGATAGTAGCCTTACCAGTTGCGCTATTTTACATAAGGATGGTAGCACACTCTCGAACAGGGCTATCCCCTTATGAGGTGATCTTTGGTAGACCACCGAATATGTGGGGGACGCCTATACCCCGTAAAATAACTGATGTTGACTGTAATATGCTGACAGATTACCTGGCTTCCTTGATGTCTGCACTACAATCTTGTCGTTCACAGGTAGTCGCAGCTTTTCCCGACAACACCGAGGTGAAACCTCATGACGTAATTCCCGGCGATTATGTTCTCGTCAGGAATTTTGATCGGAAAACCCAACTGGAGCCAAGGTGGAGGCTTCCGAAGTTGGTCCTGCTGACGACCAGAACAGCTGTGAAGATCGAAGGGAGAAAAGGCTGGGTGCATTCCAGCCATATCAAGAAATTTCATGGACTTCCTCCTGACACAAACAGTACTCCCCGTGTGTCTCCCCCCATTGACTCAAAGCTACCTTTGGCTGAGGCCAGTAGCACCGAACTCTATAAGCAGAAACTCAGGTCCAGATCCAAACTGTCGGACGATTTGATTGTTTAAGTCCTCTCCAAGGTGAAGCGGTTGAATCTGTCCCGACATGTATCCCTTAGGTCTGAATCACGTAGAGTCCAGAATCATAATGAAACGACATGTTTATTGTAAATTACTGCGTAGCCACTGTATTGTGACTTTATTAATTTTGTTTTTCTTGAGTTTTTTAATAGTTACTGCAAGTATATTGTTGCATATGTATTATCCTGTTTCTAAACGTGCTTTCAATATAACTGATGAACATTCTTTTAGTGAATTACCCCCACATGAGTTGTCCTATAGACTTGCGCTGCGCAATAACACCTTCATTAGTATGTTACATCACTCCCATCAGACTAGTAATGCCACCAATTGTTGGGTGTGTGGCCGACTCCCTCCCTATCAGAATAACAAAGGAGTTCTGCCTTTCTTTCCACATCCGTTCACACACAATGGCTCCTGTGGAGCATGGTTTAGTTTATTAAATTCCATAGACCCAGACACAGCAGTTTATCAACAACATTGGATATGGGGAAATCTGAATCTAGTTTTATTCAAAGTCTGTCACCCTAATAAGGAGGGTCACCCCAGTAGAACAGGAACTGAATTAGAAAATGAAGTGTATAAATTAGGTAATTTTACGCCTAATCTTATGATTTTGAATGTCAAATCCGAAGTTGAACTAATTCTGCCCACTATGTCAGTATTTCCAGTTAAGGGTGAATTATGTGTAAGAAAAGTTGGTTCCATACATATGGGCCATAGCCAATGCGTTACTACAGTAGAATATAGTGATCAAGGTAAATCTTCATTTAGAGCTTCTAGCCATTCTTACTTTATATGTGGTCAGACGGCATATATGCGTCTGCCTCTAGATTGGGATGGTACCTGTTACATAGCATTCCTTTTGCCACCTGTTTTCCTAGCTCCCCCTGATTATTATCGAAATGTTCATTTAGTACACAATAGAGAGCGAAGAGATCTCCCAGTTGTCGATTATACTGAGACGGCATGGGACAAGTATGTAGATTTCAATAAAGGTATCTTTCCCTATATAGGTACAATATCAAATAGTAAGCTGATACGCAGACTCACCAAGACTCTTGAAGCTGTAGTAAACGAGACTATAGCCGCCCTAGGCAATCTGACAGAGGAACAATCAGTGATGAGAATTGTTGTTCTCCAGAATCGTCTTGTCCTTGACGTCATCCTGGCCGATAGGGGCGGAGCTTGCAGGGTCATCGGATCCAGCTGCTGCATATTCATACCAGAAAATTCGCCATCTGTATATAAAGCTATAACACGCCTTCATAAGATTGTAAGCCAGATACACGAGAATCCAGGCACTTGGACGTGGTCCGGGTGGTTTTGGAGTGTGATATCAGCCTGGGGATGGAGAGTTCTATCCTTCCTAGGTATGGGCCTTCTTATGCTCTTCAGTTGTTGTTTATGCCTGCAATGTGGACCAGCGATTTGTGGTCTGTGTGCCACATCATGCATTCCATATCACAGTTCTCGTTCAAAATGCCGGAAGAAGAAGGAAGAAGAAATGATGCTCCATGAGCAAATCGATGGAATGATGAAGATTGATATCTCTTGAAGGGCAAGTAGGGGACAAGGAGGGAATGTGGAAATGTGGATTTTCCTGATCAGTTATGTCCCCTATCTTGGACCCCAACGGTTCTATATGCATGTTACAAGTACATGTATGTTCCCTCCAGTTCCAGTTTCTAAGACGCAAACATATGTGTGTCTACCGTCAACATGTTCTCTGTCAGATCCGCCATCAATGGGCTGGATATTCGATTCCTAAGCATGAAAAGCCACCGACTTTATATGGCTAAGTTACTCCATTTTTACAGTTCAGGCAAGTAGGCCCGATTCTGTCCTCAAAGCCTTTCCCTGCTCTCTGTCTTTGACAGCTTCAGCTTGAGCTCGCATCTGTATCCATGAACTTTGTCCTACTCCCTGTGCAGCTAACGGTGCCTGCCTCGGCCAGTTTTCGCCTGCCTGCCAAGAAGCTGTATTTCACCTTCGAATTATCTATTTTGCTCTTCAGCCGATGCATTCCTGTCTAGTGATTTAGGTAAACATTTCCTTTAGCTCACAAGCAAGGGACTCAGCCTTTCCGTCCTCCTGCAAGTGATTCATAGCCCTGCTGCCATGGAAAGTTTTCTGCCCCTCGCATCTCATATAGACACTTAGACGCTTGTACACGCACATACAGTTAGTATAGAATAGATTTTGTCCGAGAGTCCTTCCTTGTGGATAACATAGTTCTTTAAACATAGGATGTTAGATATGATTTGGGATTAGGTTGACTTGACCCCTCAGACTTCTCGTCTCCACATGTAGAGCTAAATGTCAAGTCCCCTTCACCCCCTAGTTGCACGTCAATTACACGTCATGCTGCCGCGCGCGCATCTATGCCAAGTATTATCTTATAGATCCACCTATGTCTGATAATCCTAACCAATCATGTTTCTTTTATTCCTTATTACGCCTAGTTTCGATTACGTACCTGTCATGTCACTTTTCTTATCAAATGTTACGCCTTCTACATTCGTTTCATTGTAATGCACTTATTATAAAAATGCATGTCTGTCAATAAAGTATTGTACTTCACTTCCTGAACCTTCTTGGTGACGGAACCTGAAGGCCGCGACTCGAGTCGGCCATTTTGAATGGAATAAAGCCCATTTAGAAAACCTCTTATACCACGGATTCTGCCTCTTGTTATTCTGAGCTATTTTATTTTATTTCAAGATCCCGTATGAAATTCAGTCCGGTAAAGAAGATTTTATTTACCACAATACCTCATTAGTCCCATTGAGGACTAGCCCAGAACCTATTGAATTTGAGCCAGGAACGAGGCCCTCTGGCTTTGGCCAAAGCAAATTACATTTCATATACCTGTCGAAGCAGACCCCAAACCTCGCTAATGCTCAGGCCAACATTGTTTATCCAGACTTTAGCCATAAACAATTTGGCACATACCAAAATGATAGTAGCTAGCAGACTCTTGTACCTAGAGTCATCATACTTGATCCCTAAAAATATATCTTTTTCGGTGAGCGGAAAATTTTGACCAAGGAATGAGGTAAGAATATTGGAGACCTCTGTCCAGAATCTGTTGACCCCAAGACAGTCAACAAACATATGCCTTAAAAAGTCAGCTGCAAAGAGTTGGCATTTTGGACAGAATGACTTAGTGGATGGTCGAGATACTGCCGACTTAGAAATAATCATTGGTGTGTAAAGGGGGGCGCTAGAGAGCCCGCGCAAGATGGCCGCCTGTTAGGGCTGCTCTGCCGGCCGAGAATATCATCCGCCCACTATCCTGGATCCTACCTGCCATCCATGCACTCTTGATATGGATCTACCCTCCTCGACCCTCCTGCGTCCCGGTGCTCCTTTCTGGCGGGCACTGCTGGCCTGCTGCTCTTGATCTTCCCTGCTCTGACTCCCGGCCTGATATCTAATGGCGGCGCCTCGTGGGTGATCTCTATGCGAATGGGGGCGCCTCTGCTTGCCTGCTGACTCCGGCTGCTGCACCGGGACTTTGAGACGCTGTGGGGACGCTTCGTTGCTGCCTGCTGCTGCCGTTCCTGGAGTGAGGCATATTGTGCGCGTGGAGGACCCCGTGGTGGTGCTAGCTCCGCTTGCCTGCCGCTTGCGGGGCTGTGTGTCCTGTGCCCCCCGGGGATCGTGCCGCTGGCCTGGGCGGAGCTTGTGTGCAGGGACTGAGGCGTTGAGGAGCCGGGAGCGGTGGCGGAGAGCGGCGATCGGCGAGGCCTACCTCGAACCGCTGTTTTACTTGGCATAATATATCCAGCATTGCCGCTGTTGTGGTTGGGCACGTCCCGTGCTTGTGGACTGGCGGCGTGGATTGCGCTCACTGCGGGGCCTTCCGGAGGGCAGTGATCTTCCCTCGGTTTCGTCTGGTGCTTATGCTGGTGCGTGGCCGGTGCCTGGAGCTCTGGAGCTACGTGGCGCCTGATGGATCTGCTGAGGGACGTGTCTGGCGGGCGGAGGACTCTGCGGTGGTGTGGGCTCCGTGTGCCTGCTTCGAGAGGGGAGCGTGGCCCCTTGTTCCTTGGAGACTGTCCCTCCAGCGTTGGCGACATCAGCGGCGGCGAAGATTGAGTGAGCAGCGCCGATGGAGAGCAGTTACACCAGCCTGGTACCATTGTATCGCTCTGCGCTGTGCAGGTAAGGCAGACTTGCGACGCTTGCTTGCTGCGGCTGGTGGCCGGCTCAATAGCGCTGCAGGGCCAGGTGGCACACTTGGCTATATGTGGAGCGACCCGCTGGTCCTGAGTCCTGCGACTGGCGGCTGAGCTCTGCGCGGCGTTGGCGCCTTGCTACCACTTGGCCCGGTGTCCTTGAGGTGAAGAGCTCTCTGCGCTCCTTGGGTGGGACCCCCTGCCTCGGCGTCCACATATTGTGGCCGGGGCTGGAGGCTGGGGGTGCCTACCGTTACCTTGCGGATGCTTGGGCGGCTGGTGGGGGTGCTAATGCTGGCCTGCTAATCTCTCTCCACCCCTGATTTGGTGCACGGGCGGCGATCTCTGTCGGGGGACCTGCCGTGGAGGCCTCATTGTCCGGCTGGGGGAGCATCGGCCAGCGGAGGCCCTCATCATCTGGTGAGCCTCGCGGGTCCCCCCTTCACTGCGCGCCTACCCGTATTGGGGCCTGTAATACATTTGAACAGATCTGTGTCCCATTGCCCTGGTACTGCGAAGATCTTGGCCCCCTGGCTCTCTGGACTCTGTGTGGCACTTTCTATGCGCTTTTCTGCCTGGCACAGTAGAGGCATCTAATAATCCAATATGGGACGGGCGGACAAGCAAGAAGGTAAACTCTCTTTCACCACTAAACCGCCCCCGAAGCCCATCTCGCCGGCTGCTTCTGTTGCTGACCTCGGTGCGGAGGGAGGGACTGGGGCCAGGCTGGAAGGCATGATGATTGCGATGCAGCAGAGCCTGCACACTATAGACGCTAAAATTGACACCTTAAATTTACGTATGGACAATATGGCCTCCAGGTTAGATAAGCACGGTGAACAGCTGACTGAGGCTGAACAGTGCATTTCTCAGGCGGAGGACAGAGTGGAGATAGTCGGTACTTCTTGTGCCAGTATGGAAAAGGTTCTGGAGATTATTAAAGCCAAAAATGAGGACCTTGAAGCGCGGTCTCGAAGGAATAACCTACGCATTGCAGGCATTGCAGAATCAACCAATACGGGGCCGATGGAACTGTTTGTTGAGACCCTACTTGCATCGCTGTTTGGGGTGGAACATTTCTCTAAAGTTCTTATTGTTGAGCGAGCCCATCGCTCCTTAGCTGCGCGACCCATCCCTGGAGCGCCTCCACGGCCCATTATAGCTCGTTTGCTGAACTACCGTGACAGGGACACTGCGCTGCGCTTAGCACGGGAGAAAGGCAGCTTGAGCTATCAGGGAATGAAAGTTGAACTCTTTCCTGATTTTACAGTTGCGGTGCAGCAGGCGCGTAGGGAATACCAAACTGTGAAGAAAAAATTGCAACAGCTCCATATTGCGTATGCCATGCTATATCCGGCGCGCTTGCGCGGACATCACAATGGGAAGTTCCGCATATTCTCTACCCCTAAGGAGGCGCTTCAGTTTCTCCGGCAATTGGAGCATCGCTCACCGCGGCGTTCCCCGCCGCATGTGAACATGGATGAGTCAGACTCTGTTGGTTAAATGATGCTGACTGGCCTCCTGGAATGTACTGTTGTACATTTTTGCCCTGCCTGCTGGCAGGCGATGTGTCTTCATACATCATTCTTCGCTGTTTAACCTCGATACTAGCCTCCTTAATGATGTTTCATCTTGCTATCTAAATATGTTTGCCTGGTTGCTTTGCTCTGTGGGGCCTTAATGAAGTGCACTATATTGTTCCTGTAATTGCTGAATGTGTTGGGGAGGGGCGATAGTGCTCTGGTAATGGGCCTGGGCGGCTAACCTCCGCTCTTGCCAGATGCGGGTAGCACCTCTCTTTTAATCTCGGCCCACCCTGTACATCTCGGGGTGTTAGAGGCCTCTGGTGCTTCCCATATGGGAATTCCCCGCAAAGTTGCATTTTCAGTTCTTACTTATGACATGGTCGCACTAGCCTCTCTATAGAATTCCCTATGGGTGCTGTGTCTATTGTGCGACCTATTCTGGAAGTTTTTTTCTTATTGTTGGGTATGGGGTTGTCACAGCAGTTTTTTCTTCTGCTGGAGTGGGTGGGTGGTATGTTGGGGGTTGTACGGTTTTGAATGGTACATTGACTGTGCATGCTGGTGTGGTGGGAGGGGGCTGGGAGCAGCCTATCTATATTTTGATGTTGATATGTGTTCCCGAGCCGTAATATAGCCGCCCCTGCTAATGGGGAGATATCGTGGCTCAGCTGGAATGTGAGAGGACTTAATAACCCCCGTAAAGTCCGACAGGTGACCGCCTATCTTGACCGTCATAATGTTCGCATCGCTCTCCTGCAAGAGACACATCTTACTAAACAGATGGTTGCATCGGTTGCCACTAGATGGGCGGGGGTCCGTCTTGCTGCTTGCTATTCCTCCTACGCTCGGGGGGTTATGATCTTGATTAAAAAAGGCACCCATTTTGTTCCGCTTGTTATTGACGAAGATGCAGATGGGCGTTAACTAACGGTGCAGGGTACGCTCTACAATCGGTCTTTAGTTATTGTCAATGTATATGGGCCCAATGTAGACGACCCTTCTTTTTACGATGAGTTGTGGGGGAAACTCTATAGGCTGCCACCCTGCGCTATTATTTGTGGGGGGGATTTTAATGTAGCCCTGGACCCGGACATGGATAGAGTCTCCACTGTGGATAGACCCCCCAGACGAGCAGCGGCAGCTATGCGTGATGGTATGCTGACGCTGGGGCTGGTAGATGTGTAGCGTCTCAGACACCCCGATGAACGGGAAGGCACCTGTCACTCCTTTGCTCACTCTGTTTGGTCTCGAATAGACTTCTGGTTGCTGACCCATGATGCTAATGATTGGGTGACGCGGGTTACACACTTGCCTCAGACGCTTTCGGACCACTCCCCGGTACTTCTTCGTTTGACCTTACCGACATATGCCCCCCCACCTTTCCAGTGGCGGCTCCAACCGTCTGCATTGTTAGACACTGTATTTTGTGAAGGGGTTTGGGAGGCCACTGTGGATTACTTTGAGAGAAACACCGGCTCGGTGGAGACAGTGGGAACACTCTGGGAAGCCTTTAAGGTGACCATACGTGGGGTCTGCATTGGCCTTCAAGCCAGAGTGCTTGGTTCGCTCAGAGGTACAATGTCTACCTTGGAGCATGAGTTGACGGGTTTGGAGCGGCGGTATGAAACGGACTCTGACCCTGCTGTTCTTGCGCTCATAAGAACTAAGGTGGCTGAATACAATGCTGTGGCAGACCAGGAGATCCGTCACTTGTCCCGCCGGAGCACCGCTAGATATTACGGTGAGGGAGGCAGACCGGGCAGAGCCCTGGCGGCCCAGATCAGGGACCCGCAGAGCCGTTCTGGTACCATTCATTCGATTGCCGATGATGCTGGCATTTACTGCGATACCCCTAGAATTCTGGAGACCTTTGCTGGTTTCTATCAGAGCCTGTACGCTTGCCGCCCTGCGGCTGCTGGGGCTGAATTAGGGCAATATTTAGATGACATAGCTTTGGTCTGGATCTCTCGTAGGCAGCAAGAATTTCTGATGCATCCACTCACTCTTGCCGAAATCCGGGATGCTATAGCCGCTCTCCCCTCTGGTAAATCTGCTGGTGCGGATGGGCTGCCAGCGGAATTTTATAAAACCTATATTGATATTTTTGCTCCCTACTTACTACAGGTCTATGAGGAAGCCTATGAGGCCCAATGCCTGCCCCCTACGCTACGGGAAGCGCTGATGATTGCCCTACTTAAATCGGGCAAACCGGCGGATCGGTGTGCCTCCTATTGGCCACTCTCTTTAATCAACACTGACGTTAAAATTTTGGCCAAGGTCCTGGCCACAAGACTGCAGCTGCTACTGCCGGTAATGGTCCTGCCGGAACAATCGGGATTCGTGCCTTCCCGCTCCACCTCCCACAATCTTAGGACCCTTTTTGCTGTTATGCATGCCCTTAAGCCCACATTGCCTGCGGTGGCGGTGCTTCTCGACGCCGCGCAGGCCTTTGACTCCATCTCATGGTCGTATATGATCTCGATCTTGCACCGTATGGGGGTGCCCTTCGTATTCACTAATTGGATCAAGCTGCTTTATACCTGTCCGTCTGCTCGAATACGGGTTAATGGGCACATCTCGCGGCCAATATCCATTCATCGGGGTACGCGGCAGGGCTGTCCGCTTTCGCCGCTTCTGATCACGCTTATGCTGGAGCCTTTGGCCTGTATCCTATGGCAGCGACACTCTCAGGCTGCGCTACGATTTCTCCAGCGCCCGCTGGCCGTGTCCATGTACGCAGATGACATGGTGCTCTATGTCCGTGAGCCGCCATTCACCTGTCCCCACTTCTGCGAGAATATGTTCGCTTTGAACGATTCTCTGGGCTTGGTATAAATTGGTCCAAGTCCCTGATTTTGCCCCTCACAGACAGTACGTCTCCGATTGATCTCGATTTCCCTCTGGTTTGGAGTTCCGATGCGGTGAAATATTTGGGAGTATGGGTTCATCGTGACCCCCAAGAGGTGATACGCGCTAACTATGGCGTTGCTGTCGCACGCCTTGAGGAGCAGGTGGATCGATGGATAAAGTTGCCTCTCTCTTTTGCGGACCGGCTATCCTTAATAAAAATGGTGGTACTCCCCCGCTTCTTGTATTTATTTTTGAATATACCAACACCTCTGTCACGGCATTTCTTCGCTTCTCTTCGATCCTTGTTAACCACCTTAGCGTGGGGAGGGAAAAAATCTCGCCTCAAGTGGGAAACGCTTACGTTACCCTATGCTCAAGGGGGCTTTGCGGCGCCTGATCTTCAGCTGTATTATCTGTGTGCACAGGCCCACTTTGCGTATTACTGGCAGCATGACCCGGCGTATATTCCTCATGTGACAGTTGAGGCTGGAACGGTGCATCCTATACCGCTTAAGGCCATGCTTGTTAACACTCATACGGTGTTCGAGAAAGGGGAATTTGACGCGGTGCAAACAACGGTTGGGGCGTGGAGGGAGCTGGGCAGACGTGCGCGGAAGTTGCCGCTTTATGCTCCTGACATGCCCCTGCTTCACCATTCTTCCATCTCGGTTACTACTGAGGTGGGCGCCCTACGGACACTTAGCAGCATGAAATTGATGGCGATGAAAGACGTGTATCAGGGTGGCCAATTTGTTACGGCTGTCTCGTTGGCTGCGGACGGTCCTCTTACCGCCATGCAACTTTTTATATATACTAGGCTGCGATCAGCCATGCGGGAATTGTACCCGCAATTTCCTGCGGAGCCACCTACGCTGGAGGCCTTGCAGCTACTTTATCTTACCTCCTCTGGGGGGAAATTGGTCACCAAACTATCTTATTTCCCAGAGAGAGGCCCCCCCTCAGGTTCAGCCGGCCCGGCTGCGATGGGGTGCCTTTTTGTCTTGCACGTTGACAGATGAGGAGTGGGAGGGCTGTTGTAGTCTCACGGGGCGGCTGACATCTAACGTAAATTTGCGCTTGGTGCACTATAAGTATGTACATCAGCTATACTATACACCTACCCAGTTGCATCGGTATGGTTTGCGTGATTCCGCTGTCTGTAAACGTTGTGGTGCCCCGGAGGCTGATTTTTATCACTTGGCGTGGGCCTGTCCCAAGGTGTATTCATATTGGGAAGATGTTGTAAGGACTATACATGCCATGACGGGGATTCCCCTGGATTGCACCCCGCTGCTTTGTCTGCTGGGTCATGTTGCGGCTGTTAAGGTCTCATATAGAAGATTTGTGGCTACGGCGTTGTTGATGGCTAAGCGGAGGGTCTCCATGTGCTGGGAGAGTAGAATGGCCCCCACCATTAAGCTGTGGCTGCAAGACTTGACTTATTGCCGGGATCAGTTATGCTGTTATGCTGAGGAGTTGCCAATGACCTCCCGACCCAGTGATATCTGGTCCCCGCTCACGACCTATTTACTGTCTGTGGCCAACATTTAACGTGCTGTTCCTCTGGATAATGTTATGTACCTTCCTTCTCTCAATGTAACTGCTCCTGTTAGCTCGGGATATTTGATTTCCCATACTTTGTGCATGCTCCTCGCCTACGTCCATTGTAACTTGTATTATGATACTCTATACTGCTGCCTCGCTTGCACTGACTGATGTACCACCTTGTGTTGCGTTATTGCTGTTCATGCTTGTTTACAAAACTCAATAAACAAAATTAAAAAAAAAAAAAAAAATCATTGGTGTGTAATACAACATATATATTGTCCAATGCTGTTGTAGTTTCAAATTGACTGAAGTTACCCCCTATACAGTAGCTCCATTGATTCCTGTATTTCCTCAACCTTTATTTCAACCCTAAGAGTCCGACTTAGTTTGGTAGCTATCTGCATACTATCATCATTAGCAGCTGCTAAAAATTTCTGATAAGCAGCGCCAATTGCGCCACGGCCGGAGAGTGTTACCAATGGGTTTGGAATGACTATTAGCTTTTGGCCTCTAACAAAAAAGTCCCTGTAAGTACTTGAAAAAGTACTCTGCAATAATCCAAACTCGGCTTTTAATGAAATAAAAGAGCGTAACCCACGTTCATAGTACAATTGTCCAATCTGATTGATGCCGCTACATTGCCACGCCTTCCCAATAGTGTCTTGAAATATATTGGGAAGCATAGGATTGCCCCATAACAACGTATAGTGGTGAAACCGTGGCAGAGAGTATTGTTTACAGATGTCCTGTAAATCCCTACTAATATCTCTAACTAAAAATATAGACCACTAATGAGCACACCCTTTGATATTAGCAATCCACTAAGGTACTGGATAGGTAAAATGAATCCTTATGTCCAAAGTTACATATACAATTCTTCAGCAAGTAATGTCAGTCGAAGCGATCAAACAGCATACAGAGTCCAGAAGAATCAGAGTTTCTTCAATTTGGTGATTTAATTCTCATATTCCATACATCCAGCATGAAATCTGCCAATGTGCCAACACGTGTTTTGTCTACCTGTAGACTTTTTCAAGGCTGTTAGTGCGAAAAACTGTTGTTCTACGAATTGTAATTCCGGTCACAGTTGACTCCTATCGGTAAAAACACATGCATCCACAAGCTATTAATTGGGGGTGTTTCCACATATTCAAGAGCTAATCAAGTGACTGAATGTGTTCTCATTTCACAGTTAGTCTTGTTACCGTTGTAGAAGTGAGCGACCCAAAAGTTAGAAGATCCAAAGGAAACTCCCTATGTTTGGAGTCAGTGTTGGTTAAAATATTACTGGTAGCCCTGATAAGTTCCACTATCCAACAGTTGGATGATCCAAACGAAACTCCCTATGTTTGGAGTCAGTGCTGGTTAAAATACGAGTGGAAACCCTGATAAGTTCCACTATCACAGAAACCACCAAAGTGCGTCCTCCACCTGCTTCGCTGAATCACGTAAAATATCTCTAACTACCTTGAACTTAACTCGCTTCAAGTAGTTTGGATCAGAGGTTTTGTAGAGCATAAACCCGGCAGATAGACTGCAAGCTAACTGATAGGACAACGGTGCCGGACCAGCCTCTGACCCACGCAGCAGGCCCCGAATCCGTCCTAGAGAAGCAGCCCAGTAGTAGAGCTTGGAGTCTGGGAGCTTGAATGCCCCTTGCGTATGAGGTAGTTTCATAAGCCGGAGAGCCCACCTGGCGCGTCTATGCTCCCAAATAAAACTACCTATAGCACTATCTAATCGCTTAAAAAAAAGACAGAGGTAAAGGTATCGAACAATATAGGTATATGAATTTATGGAAACATTCATTCTAAGTATATTACATCTCCTATAAATACTGAGAGGAAGCCGATGCCAGCTACGCAATTTAGCCAGGATTGTCTTGAGTAACGGCTTGTAATTCAAAGATACAATGTCATCGACGTCACTGCTTAGACAGACACCAAAATAAGTAGCTGTTTGTGTAGCCCCTAATGCAAGAGGCAGGTTGTTTGAATGAAAGTTTAAAATTGTCTTGGCTATTTTCAACTTAAAGCTGGAAAAGGAGCCAAATAACTCAGCCTGTCGAGTGATGTTGACTATAGCTCCACCAGGGTTAGCAGAAAAAACTGCGATATAGTCTGCACGCGCAGTAACTTTAAGTTCCACGCCGTTGAGACACACTGGGAGAATCCCTCCATTTTGTTGCAGATGCCTTATAAACGACTCGATGTAAAGAGCAAACAGCAAGTGGGACAATAAGCAGCCCTGCCTTGTCCCCCTTTGAACTGTAAAAAGGGCAGATGTAATGCCGTTCAGTTTAATTGCTGCTACCGGCTTCTCATAAAGCTTCTGCACAGAAGGCCAACATTTTAGCATAGTCAGCAAGAGAACTTCCCAGGCAACTCTGTCAAATGCTTTTTCCGCGTCCAGCATGACCCTACCTATCTGTTTGTTGAGTTTGCCAGAGACATCAAAGGCAGAAACAGCTGTATTAATGTGAGCCGTCGTATATCTGCCAGGGACAAAGTCATGCTGCTGCTCTGAGACTAGCTTGTGGAAAATAGAAGCGAGGCGTGAAGCCAAGATCTTGAATTTTTTTGGGGTATCGACATTAATTAAGGATATTGTCCGATAAGAGCCTATGTCGTCAATTGGCTCCCCTTCTTAGGGAACACCACCATATTAGTAATACTCTATGAAGTAAGCGTGGCTTGACATGTCAAGATGGCCGTCGCACTCTAAGAGTGCTCTGAACCCCTCAGTCACCGCACCACGATCCATTGTCATCTGCACTTTTACAGCCCTCTACTGTGTCATCGCAGCCTCCACCTCGATCAGTACTACATGATGAGGTGTTGGATGCTGCTTTACCTGCATGCGGGAGGAGATCTCTGCTCCGGCCCATGACGGGCCTGCACCTAAGATGGTGGCGACTATCCCCTGATGCTATCTATCTCTAACAACGCCTGACAGCGGGGCCTCACAAGGCTGGGGAGGAGATCCCGGCGCTTCACTTAAGTTCCCCTGCTAAATTCCCGACAACGTGGAGATTGGCTGCCGGATCATCCCACATCGGGCCTTGGGAGCGACCTTCCTCCCCCATCCGGCCATGCCCCCCGACATCACTGGCTTGGCTTGCGGGGTCGGAGACAGAGATCCCTGCCGAGGAGCACCACAGCTGGAGGATCGGCCGCTGGTTCAAGCAGCGGGGTCCCGGAGCCTGCATCCCTCTGGCCCCAACTAGACCTGTGCCTATGTCCTTAGTGACCCCTACCCGGCTTTTGTCACGGGCTAAGGCTTAATCCGCTGACTTTGGGGCACTGGGGCGGGCGGTCTCTGGGGCCCTCCTGGAGGCCTGAACTTGACGCGGTGGCTGGGGAGCTCTGCTAGGCGGCCTGGGCCCGATCCTTGTCTCTGACTGGGCCACCACCGCAGCCGCATTCTTTGAGCTCCTGCCCTCCCTGAGGCAGACGTGCATGCTGCGACCTCCCGCCGGCGCCCCGGTGTATGGCCAGATCCGGCTTGTCCTCTTCAGAGCCCCGGGCCTGCTGGGGGCGCCAGTGCCAGACTGCCTTACCTGCCCGATGCCCTGGGTGTGGCCTCCTGCCTGTATTGCGGCTGGTGGGCCCTTTATCCTTCTTGAGGCTGCCGTGCCTCCCATGACCCACTGCCTGTGCCCCCACGGTGTAGGGCCGGGGCCTGTCTGCATTGACTGGCCTGGATGAGTACTGCCTGTGGCCGGCTGCCCCACCTGTGACTGGTCTCCTGCCTTTGGGACATCACTGGATCTTCACGCTGTGGTCGTTGGACTGGAGCGGAGGTGGGTTCCTGCTTGTCTGCGTGGCAGGCATGTGCGGGGGCTCTCAGAAACCTCCATACGTCTCCCAGCCCTCATACTCTACAGACTTGTCCCCGTGGGAGTGTGGCCTGGACCTGCGGCTCCACCTTTCCCTTGAGCCTGGGTTGCCCACTGTTGCCCACCATTGCTGTCCTGGCCTGGGCTTGGGGGGTCTGGATGCCTGGACCCATGCTGCTGGCTTTCCGGCCCCAGGTGGGGCGGCGCACAGGGTGCTGAACGCCACCTACTGGGAGTCCTCATGTGAGCCCCCTCTGCCGCTCCTTCTCCTCGGCCCCAGCCCTGTTACACCCTGCGAATCACTGTGGGTCTCTGCCATTGTGGCCCACGCTGACTGTCTTGGGTCTCCGACTCCTGCAGCGTTCCCACCACCTTCGACGGAGGAGGTGGTACCCGCCGCCCCTATCGAGCGGCGTGGGGTCCTCAACACCAGGCCCCCATCACCGATTCCTCATCTCGGCGCCACTCCCGGAAGGCCCTGATCAGACCCTGCAAGCCCCGGTCGCTTGAGCCTGTGCTTCCTGCCCTGAAGCCCTGACTTGGGTGACGCACCCATTTTTGCAGGAGATCCGCGGCGGGAGGCGGGACCGGCTGCTTCCACCGAGAGGCAAGGGGCCTGAGGCACGAGCCCCCTCCGCCGACCTCCCCTCCTTCCTTTGACCAGGTGGCGCCCTCCCCAGGTTGGGTAGAGCATCACTCTTCTCGGATCGTCTGCCAATTCGGGTGGGTGGAGCTGAATGTCCGGACTTGCTTTAACCCGTGCCCTGGTGCTGGTGGGCTTGTGCGGGGGTGGGTTCGGTACCCGGGCCTGAATATAGACGGCTCGGGTGCTGGGCCTCTCCGGCGGGGGAATGTATGCCCTGTGAGTCTGTACCCTTCCTGCCAACTGGGCATTCGTGTTCCTACGTCCACGGCCGCGATGGGTAGAGACCGTGCCCTGAGGACACCCGCTCCATAGACTCAAACTAAAATCGACCAGTACACCACCGCCGAGCGAAACCCAGCAGAGGGGGCATCTGGAGGCTCCTCCCTCTCTGGTAGTGACCTTTCGACCATCCTGGGGCTATTAGCACTTCCCAGGCCTCGGTGGAGAGCAAGATTGGGGAGGGCCGGGTGGACATGGCCCTTATCTGCCAGGACCTTCGTAACGCGACAGCGAGGATCTCAGATGAAGAGTCACGCCTCTCCATGGTTGAGGATGAGCTGGGGCAGCTGAAGACCCAGGTGGCACACCTGCAGAATCACACCTCGGAGCTTCACCGTCGAGTGGAGGATGCTGAAAACTGCTCGCAGCGAAACTACTTACTCCTCATAGGTGTCCCCGAGGCGGTTGAGCAAGGCCGGGCAGACACCTTCGTGGAGACAGGGGTGAAGTCATGGATTAGGGGTGGGCGGAATTTGCAAAATCCACTTTCGCAAATTATCGCGAAAATGTTAAAAATCTCCGCAAACACGCGGAAATATCGCGAAGATGCAGAAGTTTTTTTCCCGCCCGTTCACGGTATTTTCTGCATGGTTGCGGCTCGCCAACTTACCCATGTGGTTGCTCGCGGGCGCGGCCATCTTGTTTTCAGTTGTCTCGCGGTGCATGATTGCGAGAAGAAAGACGTGATCGCGGGACGCGTGACGTCACTGCGGGCGCGAACTGTCGCGAGACAGCGCTAATGGCTACCAACAATCCAACATCTCATGGAGAACACAACCGGATCGGGAAAACTTGTCGGCGAACGCGGGGATTCAGGTAAGGCAATCGCGCGCACGCGAGAATGTATTATTTTACAGCGCGAGCAAGAAACAAATTATCGCTAAGCTGCGTAATGCGGAAATTTTTACATTTTCGCGCTTTCCGCGGAAAGCGAAAATGTAAAATTATCGCAATTTCCGCGACCGGAACAAAATTTTAGCCCAGGCCTATCATGGATACCCAAAGATGTCTCCCTGCTTGGTTTGCAATTGAGTGCGCCCACCGCTCCCTGGTGCCTAAACCTCCTCCCGGGGCCCCATCCTGTCCCATCATCATCAGGATCCTTAACTTCCGGGACAGAGATGCCATCCTTAGAGAGGCCTGGGCCAGGGGTCCCCTGAAATATCAAAATAGCATTATTATGCTCTATACGAGGGAGGTGCAGGTCCAGCATCGCACATATGCAGAGGTCAAACAAAACCTTCGCAATCTGGGGCTGCGATATGGTCTCCTCTTCCCGGTCCGCCTTCGGGTCATCTTTCAAGGCAAAACAATCTTTTTTGACACCCCGCAGGCTGCCTGGACCTGGCTCACTGAGGAGAGACCTTTGCGGTGCCAGCCTGCTTTCCCTCACACCCTGTCTGACCCTCAGCAAACAAGCGTATCCCCTTCCAAGCCACAACGGAGACACACCCGGTCCTGCAGGAGGGGGTTCGGTGGGGAGGGGCATCGCAGTCGCTGGGCCTTGGGTCCCAGTTGTTGAATTCCACCGAGGTCCCTCCTGCTCAGTACAAACAAAGTCGTGCCAGCTCTATGGATGAACTAAGTCGTGGTCCGGACCCATCTGGGTCCTTGCGTCCTGTCTTGTCAGAATCCGATCTCTCTAGAAGCCCCGCGCTCCAGGTCTCTAGTGAGGATGCTTGAATCTGATTTGTGGAGGCCCATGGGGCCAGTATTGAGGCAGAACTCTTGCAAATACTTTACACTTTTAAGCAGCTGATGACATCATGACATCCGTCACTATGGAGGGGTCCATCATTGCCACGAGCTGCCCTGCTAAACGTTTTAGCTTAGCTACTTGTTAACTTATCTTTTTTTTTCAGGGCGACAGATGCTTCAGTTCAGGAAGTATAGGGTGGGGGGAAGTTGGGGGGGTTGGTGGGGGTCCAATTGCCCTCCAAACTGTTCTTGTCCGGGCTCCGTTTGTGCCATTGTTTTCTGTTTTTTTATTGCAGCTTGACATTTGCACACAGCATCACCATCGACACACAGCATATCACCTTGCGCATGCTACACCTGTGACCCGGCCCCTTCAGTCTGCCCTGCCTACACCCCACACATGACCCAGATCCCTCCACGTTCTATCTTGGAACGTGAATGGCTTGCTAGACCGCATCAAACGTGCAGCGGTCTTCAAATATGTCCAGCGCAATGCGCCCGATGTTCTCCTACTTCAGGAGACACACCTCCTGGGAACCCACTGCCCATTTCTAGCAATGTATGGGTTTGACAAGGTGTGGCACTCCGGCTTTACACAGGGCTCCCGGGGAGTGGCCGTACTAATCCGAAGGGGACTTCCCTTCACTCCTGCACATGTGACGACCAATACAAGCGGTCGCTATGTGACCGTGTCCAATAGGCTCGAAGGCCACATCCTGAACCTAGTCTCAACATACATCGCACACGCTACACTCCCTTCCACCCTTCACCACCTTACAGCCATAGTCTCCGCTCGGCCCCTGGGTCAGACAGTAATTGAGGACGACTTTAATGCAGTTATGCAACCGTTACTTGACACGACTGGAGAACCATCCCCGCTGCCTCTATCCCACGCCAAGAAGTTGTCGGATTGGTCGGCTGCCCTTGGTCTGTGTGACATCTGGAGGGTTTGGAACCCCCAGGGGAAACAATATACCACACCTCGGCAGCCCAGCACACTCATTCTCACATCGATTTGCTCCTCTTGCCTGCCATCGACTGCCAACATGTCTTCAACGTCTCTATTCTCCCCTGGGGAATTTTGGACCATTCAGCCATTTCATTACGCTTTTTGTAAGACAAAGAGGTTAAGGACGCGCTTGCGGTGGAGTTGCAGCATTATTTTCCTAGTAACCAAGGTTCGGTCCCCTCCGCGGGCAAACTCTGGGAGGCTGGTAAGGCCACCATAGGTGGCGTGGTCAGGGGCCTAGTCCACACGAAGCGTGCAGCACAGATCGGCTGCCTGACCCAACTTGAGGCGCAGGCCACGCGTTTGGAACTGACTCTCACAGATACGGCTGACGCCCAACCTGCTAGACAGCTGGCAGCAATCCGAGATGAAAACCATCAGAGTTCCCTTGATTCCGCCAAGATGCTGTGGCGCTCCTGTGAGAAGTTGGCCTGGCATATGCAGGTCACTAGTTAAAGTGGCCACCTTACACCAGTCCCATTCGACTCTTATGGTAGATAGGTTTAAGACAACCTTTTAAAGAAAGCTATCCTAGTAGTAGCTGTGGAGAGCAGCCTTCAGGCTAAGTCTCAGAGGAATGTAAAGCAGCTTGTTTTACCTTATAATCTCTTGAATTACCAAACGAAAGGACACCACACAGGTATATATATAAAATATATATGTATTTATTACTAGACACACTCTACTAATCTCTTTATGAGATTAGAAGTCAGGAACATATGCACAAATCAATGTTTCACAACAAATTAAGCACTTATATGACTGGGGCCCTAGGGGCTTACCAGACCATATACTAAAAAAAGAGATATAAGAAGAACGACTTGAGAAGGGAGAAGGCCTAAGGTCTTCAGAAGCGCTGGGGCCTCACTAATCCACCCAAGGCAGGTAAGTAAAGGACCCACGGGAGACGCATGCAGTGTGAGAACACAGCCGCGGATCCCAATAGACTTCAATGGAGCAAGTCGCGTTTGGAATTTTAAAGTTTTAGGGTACTTCGGGAGAGTCTACAAGCAAGTCACTTACAGAGTAAGTAGTTCGAGGGCCAACACAAACAGGAGCACCGGAGTGCACATGTTACCTCACCCAGGGAAGCCGGGTGCATAGGTGTCTTTTGGTGTCGGGTCGCGGCATCATTTTCAATGGGAGCCAAAGAAGACTTGCTGCTTGTGAAGACAGGAGAAGTGTCCGGTGGAATACAAGGCTGGATTCTGAAGAAAGAAAACCTGAAAGCAGAGGAGACAGTGTTCAAAGTCACTTGCCAGTGACCGGGGCCCAGGAAGATGGATGCCCACAGTCGTCGGGTGATTTCAGGTGATCACGGGTATATTGACTCTTCAGCCACGAGGTCCAGGAGGCGTCGACGACAACCAGGAGCTGGATTCGGAGTGTCCCACAAAGTCTGCAGCTTACTGAGGTGTCAGCAACCACATTGGAGCCAACAAGCCTTGGCAACAGCAAGTCTCTTGGAATGTGAAGAAAGTCAGCGGTGCAAACCAGCAAGGTCTGATGGAGTCACCCAGCAAGGATAAGTCAGGGCAGGCCTGGAGCAATCAGGGTGAGCCCTTTGGTTTGATGAAGAAGTCTTCAGGGGACCCACAAGCCAATCGACAAGGGATCGCAAAGACGCCTCAGAAGGATTCACTTCACAGGAGCCCACGGTCACTCGGGATGAGGTAGGCCTCTGAATTTCGGTGGAAATCCTGCTGGAGGCTTGTACCACATGTGGTCCAATGCACAAGTTCGTAGAACATCGTGAAGGAGTTGCACTCGACAATAGTGCACAGTACTCGGGTATTGCTGTTCCTCGTCACTCGTGGGCTCCACTAGCCTCAGGTTTGCTGGGGACTCACAATGGCCATCGAGAAGTCAGGAAATCCACTTCCGGGGCTGCAGGGACTTCAGACTCCGGCAGGAACGGGAAAGTTTGTGATCGTTGATTCAAAGTTTTGGTGCCTGCCAAGCAGGGGAGTCACTCCTGGACTCTAAGGGAGATTCTTCAGTCTTTCAAAGGTAGTGGAACGTCGAAGGTCCAGGATTCTTCTTGTAGAGCATCGTCCATGGATATCTAGTTTGCAATGGCAAGGGTTCCCTATCTTATACTAAAAGAAAGGGAGGGACTAGCTCTATGACCACTCCTCTGGGAGGTCAGGGGAGTGGGTGGTTACATGCCTCATGCTCCCCAGTGCAGGACTTCAAAGCACTCTAGGAGTGCACCCACCCAGCCCCAATACACTAAATCCTGTCTGGAAGGTGGTTACACCTCCCTGTGACAGGATGCCTATTGTTGGGCCTCCTCCACTGCGAGTTTCGGTCAGCAGCAGGAGGGCAGCCCAGTGTCTGTGCTCCATTTTGTGGAATCCACCGTGTTTCCACAGTGGGTACATGTCTACCCCTCTAGAAGGGTGGGATCATACTCCCACAAAAGTTACTGGTGTGGGGGTATGATTCCAAAGCGTTTGACACCAAACACGACATGTTTTGATGCAGCCATCCCAGATTTAGCAATTACCGCGAGGTTATAATGCACTTAAGATTATATGGTTTAACCGCATCCACAAACAGCCTCAGAGAATTAACTCTGAGGGCTGCAGAGGGGCCCTGCTCAGGCAGAGGCACCCCCTCACATATAGACCAAGCACCCTGCCGTCAGGATTGATAGGGCCTGCCTTAGGGGTGACTGATAGGTTTAAAAGTGTGTGTAAGGTGAGATATAGGAACCTATACCTCAGTGAGGAGTGCTAACACTACCACACCCAGGCTGCAGTAGCAGGCCTGTGGTGTCAGATTTAGTCTGCATCCCAGGTGTGGCATAATACATGCTTCAGCCCCTGGGAGGCCGTTGAAGCACCTATGCCCTTGGTACCTAAGGTACCATATACTAGGCGCTCATAAGGTACCACAGTATCCAATCACTAGTGCATCTAATATGCACTCCAAGTTGTTTACAGAGAACAGAGAGGCTTGGGCCATGATTAGCAGGGTCCCAGCCAGACTATAGCCAGAAACCAGTGTAAACATCAGAAAAAAAGTGAGGGCAACATAAGTGCAGATCCTACTCTCCTACACAACCCCCCCCCCAAACGCAGGGACACTAAACTAACCTTGACTAGTTGAGTCTTCGTGTTCTAAGTGGAAATACCTTGAGAGTTCATCTGCATTGGCATGTTGGGTCCCAGGTCTATGTTCCACTGTATAGTCCATTCCCTGTAGGGAAATGGACCACCTTAAAAGTTTATTTCATCTGTTTAAGCCATAGGAGGGGCTTGTGGTCAGTCTGAACTATCAAGTGAGTGCCAAACAAGTATGGTTCAGCTTCTTCAGGGCCCATACCACAGCAAAGGTCTCCCTCTCTATAGCTGACCAACGTTTCTTTCTAGGGGCCAGCCTTCTGCTTATAAAAGCTACTGGCTGGTCTTGACCTTCATCATTCAGTTGAGCTAGAAAGAGCTCCCACACCCAGCTCAGAAGCATCTGTTTGGACAATGAACTTTTTGATGTAGTCTGGACTCTGTAAGATGGGGGCAGTGCACATGGCCTGCTTTAGGTCTTCAAATGCCTTTTGACGGCTAGCTGTCCACTGAACCTTTTTTGTCATTTTCTTTGAGTTAAGATCATTTAAGGGGGTCACTATAGATCCGTATCCCTTAACAAACCTCCTATACTACCCAGTCAGGCCCAAAAAGGCTCTCACCTGTGTCTGGGTGGTCGGAGCAACCCATTCCATGATGGTTTGGATTTTGCTCTGTAGAGGCTGAACCGGGCCTCCACCTACAAGGTGGCCGAGGTACACAACCTGACTCTGCCCTATCTGGCACTTAGTGGCCTTGATAGTGAGGCCTGCTTTTTGCAGAGCCTTTAAAACATTTCTGAGGTGGACCAGGTGATCCTGCCAGGTGGAACTAAAGACAGCAATGTCATCTAGATAAGCAGAGCAATACGTTTCCATACCAGTCAGAACTTTGTTCACCAACCTCTGAAAAGTGGCAGGTGCATTTTTCAAACCAAAGGGCATCACCACAAAGTGGCAGTGCCCACTAGGGGTTGAGAATGCAGTTTTGGCATTAGCATCCTCAGCTAACCTGATCTGCCAGTAGCTAGCTATTAGGTCAAATGTACTCAGATACTTGGCTGAGGCCAACGTATCAATCAGTTCATCTGCCCTGGGAATTGGGTAGGCATCAGTCCTGGTGACTGCATTGAGTCCTCTATAGTCTACACAAAACCTCATTTCTTTCTTACCACCCTGGGTATGAGGTTTAGGCACAAGGACTACTGGACTAGCCCCAGGGCTATCTGAAGGCTCAATTACACCTAACTCCAACATTTTCTGGACTTCAGTCCTGATACAGTCCCTGACATGGTCAGGTTGCCTGTAGATTTTACTCTTGACAGGCAGACTATCCCCAGTGTCCACCTCATGGGTGCACCAGGAAGTCTGACTAGGGGTCAGGCTAAACATATGTCTAAACTGTTGCAGAACTTGTCTGCATTCAGTTTGCTGATGATCAGTGAGGCTGCTTGCCAAAGCAACACCATCTACTGACCCATCATCAGGGTTCTGTGAGTGCAGGTCAGGGAGAGGGTCACTCTCCTCCTCCTGTTCTTCATCAGTTACCATGAGCAAGCCCATGTCAGCCCTGTCAACATATGGTTTAAATCTGCTGACATGGAGCACCCTAAGGGGGCTCCTGGGAGTTCCAAGATTCACCAAGTAGGTGACTTCTCCCTTTTGCTCAACAATGGTATGGGGGCCACTCCACTTGTCTTGGAGAGCTGCTGGGGCCACAAGCTCCAACACCCACACTTTCTGTCCTGGATGGTATTCAGTCAGCACAGCCTTTTGGTCATGCCATGTTTTTTGTAGTTCTTGGCTTGCCTCCAGGTTTTTAGTTGCCTTCTTCATGTATTCAGCCATCCAGGAGCGGAGACCAAGTACATAGTTCATCACATCCTGTTTGGGAGGTTTGAGAGGTAACTTCCAGCCCTCCTTCACCAGACATAATGGACCTCTTACAGGATGCCCAAACAGAAGTTCAAAACCAACCCCCTTCTGTGGAACCTCCCTGTATGCAAACAGAAGGCATGGAAGTAAAAGGTCCCATTTTCACCTAAGCTTTTCTGGGAGGCCTTTAATCATTGCCTTTAGGGTTTTGTTGAACCTTTCAACTAACCCATTGCATTGTGGGTGATAGGGAGTAGTGAATTTGTAATTTACACCACACTCCTGCCACATTGCTTTTAGATACCCTGACATGCAGTTGGTTTCTCTGTCAGATATAACCTCCTTAGGGAAACCCACTCTGGAGAAAACTCGAATGAGGGCTCTTGCCACCACAAGGGCTGTGGTGGTCCTTAGGGGAATTGCTTCTGGGTACCTGGTGGCATGATCCACTATCACCAGGATAAACCTGTGCCCAGATGCTGTTGGAGGGCCAAAGGGACCAACAATGTCAATCCCTACCCTTTCAAAGGGTACCCCCACCACAGGTAGTGGTATCAGGGTGGCATTTGTTGTGCCACCTGACTTGACACTGGCTTGGCAAGTGACACAGGAGCGACAAAACTCCTTGGTGTCCTCTGACATGTGTGGCCAATGAAAATGTGGAACAAGCCTATCTCAGGTCTTGTTTTGGCCCAAGTGTCCTGCTAAAGGGATGTCATGTGCTAGGGTCAAGAGGAACCCCCTAAACTTCTGAGGTATTTCCAACCTCCTGATGGCTCCAGGGGTAGGATCTCTAGCCCCAGAATATAGGAGTCCCTCATCCCAATAAACCTTATGGGACCCACTAGCACTTCCAGCAGCCTCAGCAGCAGCCTGCTGTCTGAGGGGTTCAAGAGAAGGGCAGCAATGTTGCTCTTTGCTCAGATCTTCCCTAGAAGGTCCCCCTGCCCCCAAGAACTCAACGTGATCAGGTTCAAGTCCCTCTGGGGCAGTTCCTTCTTCAGGATCTGCTTCACCTCCCTCAAGAGGTGAACATGTGATCTGAGACAGAGGGGAAGGCACAGCCTTAACCCTACTGCTTCTCTTCTTGGTTAGCATCTGGTCCATATTTTCAGGATCCAGAGCTGGTTCAGCTTTATGCATTTTGGCCTGTGACCTGGTCACAGCAAATACCTCTGCAGGTATGCCCAACATCTCAGCATGAGTCCATAACTCTACTTCAGACCAGGCTGAAGTCTCTAGATCATTGCCCAATAGACATTCGACAGGGAGGTCTGCACTGACTACTACCTTCTTGAGGCCAATTACCCCTTCCCAGGAGAAATTCACAACTGCCAGACTATGGTTGGTCCTGACATTGCTTGCATTGGTAACCTGGTACATTTCACCCAGGATGATCTGCTCCGGGTCCACAAGATCCTCTGCCACCATGGTGACACTAGCACCTGTGTCCCTGAATGCCAAAGCCTGTTTGCCATTTATTACAGGCTGCTGTTTGTATTTGCCCAGATTACTGGGGCTCACTAGGAAGGACATATCAATGTCTCCTTCACAAATCAGCAATGCCTGCGTGGGTACTCTGACTAGGCCAGAGCCAACTTCAGAACCCAGGGTCAACCCTACTACACCCTTATTCTGATTACCACATCCACCAGTATCTGTACTAGGGGGAACAATTGCCTTAGGGGCAGGAGTGGTGGTGGTTTGGTCTTTGGACTTGTTACAGTCAGATGTCCAGTGCCCTTTCTGTTTACAGAATTTGCACCAGGGCTTCTTTTGGCCTTTTCCTTTGTTGGACTGTGACTCCCCACCAGATGCAGATTTTTGGGGCCCTTGTGAAGACTTCGGTCTTTTGACTTATCCCCACCTTTCTCTGAGCCTTTAGGATCTTGCTTCTTAGTGTCACCCCCCTGGTTCTGGGTGTTCTACCTCACCTTGGTTCTGACCCATTTGTCTGCCTTCTTTCCCAATTCTTGGGGATTGGTCAGATCAGAGTCCATCAAGTATTGATGCAACAACTGGTTTTGGCAATTATTAAGGATCTGTTCTCTCATCATAAGATTATACAATCCCTTAAAATCAGTAACTCTACTACCAACCAACCAACCCTCCAGAGCCTTGGTTGCACAATCAACAAAGTCAGTCCAGTCCTGAGTCTGTGCTTTCTGGGTGTCTCTGAACTTCAACCTGTACCGTTCAGTGGTTAAGCCAAACCCATCTATAAATGCACGCTTCAGGACTTCATAATCATCAGCATCCTCTTCTCTAACAGTGAGGAGCTTGTCTCTACCTTTATCAGAAAAGGAGAGCCACAAGATTGCTGCCCACTGTTTCTGGGGAACCTGTTGTACTCTACAGGCCCTCTCCATAGCAGTTATCCATTTGTGGATATCATCCCCACTCTGGTAGGGAGGAACAACCTTGGACAGGTTCCTATGGTCTGGAATGTAATCTCTGATTCTAGGGACACTGTTGCTGCCACCAGGGGGTTCTAACCCCTCTTTTCTAGAAGCTCTCTGGAGCTCGAAGGCTTCTCTATCTAATGCCAACTGCTTGGACTTGAGGGCAACTCTTGCTTCCTCATACTGTAGCAGTTTGTACATTCTTTCAGAGGAGGATTCTCTTCTAGGAAGATATAAGTTCCTCTGTTGGACAGATTCTCTGCCAGAGTGATATGAATGGTCAGATTCCCTTGAAAGGGACCTAGGCCTCTCCTCCACTCTGTCAGTTCTCTTAGGGAGAATTCCTCTGTCCTTTTCAGATCCCTGAGGATCTGGCCCTTCAACCACAGAGTCCAGGTCATCTTGATTTTCATCATCTGACCCAGAGACTATAGATGATCCTCTCCCTGATTCAGACCCCTTAGCTCCTAGAGACAACTTAAGATCATCTGCTGTCAGCAGATCTATCAGGTGTAGTGTGGAGGGACTCTGTCCTATCCTCAGGTGCCTTGCAGCACACAAGGCTTTCAAGTCAAAGAAAGTCATGTCTTTATACTGAGGCTGGGTGGACCTACTGTCTCCAACCCTTAAGGACATTCTAGTGTTGTGCAGTGTTGTACTGCCTACACTAGTTTGTGGCCTACTGATCCTATCTTGAGCTGTAGCAAGGGTGTGCTATCCCTTCACAAACAGCTCTAAGTTCAGTAGAACTTGTTGATACTAAACTTGACTTTATATGTACCTTGAGTACATTTAGTGGTTTTCAGTTAGTAATTCAAATAGAGATTTTCTGGTAAAACAATGGCAAGCTGTAATCCCACATGCTGCCCACCAATGTGAGAAGTTGGCCTGGCATCTGCTGGTCACTAGTTAAAGTGGCCACCTTGCACCAGTCCAATTTGACTCTTATGGTAGATAGGTTTAAGACAACCTTTTAAAGAAAGCTATCCTAGTGGTAGCTGTGGAGAGCAGCCTTCAGGCTAAGTCTCAGAGGAATGTAAAGCAGCTTGTTTTACCTTATAATTTCTTGAATTACCAAATGAAAGGACACCACACAGGTATATATATAAAATACATATGTATTTATTACTAGACACACTCTACTAATCTCTTTATGAGATTAGAAGTCAGGAACATACGCACAAATCAATGTTTCACAACAAATTAAGCACTTATATGGCTGGGGCCCTAGGGGCGTACCAGACCATATACTAAAAAAGAGGTATAAGAAGAACGACTTGAGAAGGGAGAAGGCCTAAGGTCTTCAGAAGCGCTGGGGCCTCACTAATCCACCCAAGGCAGGTAAGTAAAGGACCCACGGGAGACGCATGCAGTGTGAGAACACAGCCGCGGATCCCAATAGACTTCAATGGAGCAAGTTGCGGTTGGAATTTTAAAGTTTTAGGGTACTTCGGGAGAGTTTACAAGCAAGTCACTTACAGGGTAAGTAGTTCGAGGGCCAACAAACACAGGAGCACCGGAGTGCACGAGTTACCTCATCCAGGGAAGCCGGGTGCATAGGTGTCTTTTGGTGTCGGGTCGCGGCGTTGTTTTCAATGGGAGCCAAAGAAGACCTGCTGCTTGTGAAGACAGAAGAAGTGTCCGGTGGAATCCAAGGCTGGATTCTGAAGAAAGAAGACCTGAAGCAGAGGAGACAGTGTTCAAAGTCACTTGCCAGTGACCCGGCCCAGGAAGATGGATGCCCACAGTCGTCGGGTGATTTCAGGTGATCACGGTTGCTTGACTCTTCAGCCACAAGGTCCAGGAGGTATCGACGACAACCAGGAGCTGGATTCGGAGTGACCCATAAAGTCTGCAGGTCACTGAGGTATCAGCAACTGGATAGGAGCCAACAAGCTTTGGCAACAGCAAGTCTTGTGGAATGTGAAGAAACTCAGCGTTGCAGACCAGCAAGGTCTGAGGGACTCACCCAGCAAGGGTAAGTCAGAGAAGGCCTGGAGCAACCAGAGGAGCCCTTTGGTTTGATGAATAAGTCTTCAGGGGACCCCCAAGCCAACCGGCAAGGGATCGCAAAAACACCTCAGGAGGATTCACTTCACAGGAGCCCACGGTCACTCGGGACAAGGTAGGCCTCTGATTTTTGGTGGAAATCCTGCTGGAGGCTTGGACCACATGTGGTCCAATGCACAAGTTTGTAGAATGTCATGAAGGGGTTGCACTCGACAATAGTGCACTGTACCTGGGTATTGCTGCTCCTTGTTACTCGTGGTGTCCACTCGCCTCAGGTTTGCTGGGGACTCACAATGGCCATCAAGAAGTCAGAAAATCCACTTCCAGGGCTGCAGGGACTTCGGACTCCGGCAGGAGTGGGAAAGTTTGCGACTGTTGATTCAAAGTTTTGGTGCCTGCCAAGCAGGGGAGTCACTCCTTGACTCCAAGGGAGATTCTTCAGTCTTCCAAAGGTAGTGAAACGTCGAAGGTCCAGGATTCTTCTTGTAGACCGTTGTCCAAGGATATCTAGTTTGCAATGGCAAATGTTCCCTATCTTATACTAAAAGAAAGGCAGGGACTAGCTCTATGACCACTCCTCTGGGAGGGTCAGGGGAGTGGGTGGTTACACCCACTTCCCTTTGTCCAGTTTCACGCCAGAGCAGGGGCTGGTAGCCCCTGAACCGGTTTGAGCTGGCATATGCACAGAGGAGCCTACTGCTCCCCCAGTGCAGGACTTCAAAGCACTCTAGGAGTGCACCCACCCAGCCCCAATACACTAAATCCTGTCTGCAAGGTGGTTACACCTTCCTGTGACAGAATGCCTATTGTTGGGCCTCCTCCACTGCGAGTTTCGGTGAGCAGCAGGAGGGCAGCCCAGTGTCTGTGCTGGTTTCATCCATTTTGTGATGCCAGGGCTCTTTCAGGAATCTACCGTGTTTCCACAGTGGGTACATATCTACCCTTCTAGAAGGGTGGGATCATACTCCCACACCAGTTACTGGTGTGGGGGTATGATTCCAAAGCATTTGACACCACACACAACATGTTTTGATGCAGACATCCCAGAGGTAGCATTTACCATGAGGTTATAATGCACTTAAGAGTATATGGTTTAACCGCATCCACAAACAGCCACAGAGAAGAGACTCTGAGGGCTGCAGAGGGGCCCTGCTCAGACAGAGGCCCCCCCTCACATATAAACCAAGCACCCTGCCCTCAGGATTGATAGGGCCTGCCTTAGGGGTGACTGATAGGTTTATAAGTGTCTGTAAGGTGAGATATAGGAACCTATACCTCAGTGAGGAGTGCCAACACTACCTCAGCCAGGCTGAAGTAGCAGGCCTGTGGTGTCAGATGTAGTCTGCGTCCCAGGGGTGGCATAATACATGCTTCAGCCCCTGGTAGGCCTGTGAAGTACCTATGCCCTTGGTACCTAAGGTACCACATACTAGGGGCTCATAAGGTACCACAGTATCCAATCACTAGTGCATCTAATATGCACTCCAAGTTGTTTAGAGAGAACAGAGAGGCTGGGGCCCTGATTAGCAGGGTCCCAGCCAGCCTATAGCCAGAAACCAGTGTAAACATCAGAAAAAAAGTGGGAGCAACATAAGTGCAGATCCTACTCTCCTACAGCTCCTCTGTGGCTCTTGTTTACGGATGGGGTGATAAAAACGGAAAGCTGCTTCACAACTTGGTTTCCTACCCCAGGGCCAACGGAATCATCCCTGAAATCCAGGCCGCCGCTAAAGCCCATCACCACACCTCACGGGCTATTGCCCAGGCCTTTGCGGGCGTCTATACTCAACTGTATGCAGGTCGCTCCCCTGGGGCCTCTCTGATCGACTTGCTGGGACAGGTGGCTGTCCAGCTCCCCTGCCTTACCCAGGCAGAAGCGACGGATCTCGACCTCCCCTTTACCCCTGAGGAGATACTGGGGGTCATTTCTTTGTTGAATCCTGTGAAGACACCAGGGCCGATGGCTTTGCGCAGGAATACTACGCGGCCTATAGAGATTTGTTGGTGCCCCAATTGGTAGACCTCTTCCAGCACGTCGCCAAGGAGGGCTCCTTTCCCCCTGAGACCGACGTGGCTACTATCGTGGTAATGCCGAAGACCCAGCCACCTTCTTCCTCTTGTGCGGACTACCGTCCGATCTCTTTAATCAACACGGAAATGAAGATTTTTGCCATAGCCCTGGCCCAACGTCTCCGTCCCCTCTTACACAAGCTGGTCCACCGAGAGCAATGTGGCTTCATGCCGGCACACGGCACCAGACACTGCATACGACGCCTCCATCCTGCCCTGGCTCACTGCCACAGCCTAACACCATACCTGGCGCTGTTACTTATTGATTTTGAGAAGGCCTTTGATATGGTTGACTGGAAATACCCAGAGGACGTCCTTGTGATGATGGGATTCGCCCCCATTTCCGTCGCCTCATCTGTGTCCTGTAGTCCAACCACAAAGCCAGGGTCCTTACCAACGGTGCCTTCTCAGAGGCGTTTCAAATCCGGAGGGGCACACGTCAAGGGTGCCCCCTCTCACCCCTTTTATTCACGCTGGCGATGGAACCTCTGGCCTACCTCATACGTAATGACTCCCTACCTCATTGTAAGCCTGCTATTCCTCTCCTGGGCTGCTACGCTGGTATCGCCGCAACGCAACGCCATCTTGCGGCCTGGAAAGCGGAGCGTACTACAGCTCCCAGCTGCCCTAGCGACCCGTGACGCTACCTGCGCGCCCGGAGGCGCTCAAAAGGACGCTGATCTCCCGCGTCGCGGGACGCGCGCAGGCGGTCGCCGCGCTAAGCCTGGGCAAAGGGCGGGCCCTCTTAGGCCCTCAGAGGCCGATAGAGGTTGGGTTGGGACTGCCCTCTGTAAAGTGACTACTGTTGGATTGCCCTCCTATCCTTGGGACTGTACAGGTGATTGTGTGGGGGAGTATATAGCTCGAGTTATCGTGCCAATTACTATCTGGTAGGATTGTGCTTTGTACTGCTCGGTGGAAGCATGTCGAAAGGGTCTTCTAAAGCATGCACTAGGGTTGCGGGTATGGAGACTTTGGACTGTTATTTAAAACAGGCAGAATCTGCCATTGTGAAAGAGATTGCTTTGGTCGAACGAAGACTGTCTTTGGACCCCATTAGATTATCTGTTCCTTCATCACCCGCTGTGGTTTGTTCATCAGATGACGTCCCTTTGGATGGTGAGCACTTGCTTGAGAACATGAATGGCTCTTGTATTAATGTCAGTCCTACAATTGTGTCACCCCCCTCAATCATAGTGAGTCCTGTACAACCTCCACTGGCTGTTCGCACTAGACAATTAAGGATTAGGCCTAATCTGAATGTTGTTGGTGGTAAAATTGCCACGGGGAAAAGAAAGGCGAAGGATAACCCTCAGGGTAGTAGAAAACCGGCAAAATTATCTAAATCTAGCAATCCCGCTCCTGGATTGAACAAAGTCAATATTGAGGCTCCCCGTTCAGTTAGTGAGACTCTGGGAGTGGCAGGGAATGTTTGCACTAAATCAGCAACTGATAGTATTACCGATAGAAATAGCGAAAAATCTATGTCAGACTTTATAAATACTCTTGATGAGCACCTTAAATCATTTACTGCTCCTTTATTGATCACCCTGAGGCGCATTGAGGAGCGGCTGAATATAATTGAGTCACACATCACTTCTAAGGTTTCTATTCCTGGCCCTAGTACCCGGGCAATTAACTCTCTTAGTTCAGTTACTGCCTCGGTCAATAACTTGCTGGATACTATAATTACTGTACCCCAACAACCAGTACTTCACAGTCCCACCTCGGCCACTGGTGTAAACCCACCACCCCTTGCTTTAAATCCTACGGGTATAACTCAAGGGGCGGTTTCGGGTCCTCGGAATATTGAAGGGAGGCCCGGCTTTTTAGCTAATTATGACAAGAGGGACTCTCTACACCTACCTGTTGAGGCTTGTCCATACACTTTTATTTTAGCTAATGTCCCAGAATTGGAAGGGGATAAAAGAGAACACTGGACTTCCTTGAAAAATAAGGCCATCCACTTCTTATCTAATAAAACTGTCTTGGGACAACATCTTGCCAACAATTTTATGATGATTAGAAGGGTCCCGTGGGTGGGCAGGACACCCAAGAGTCTGACGGGTGATTGCATTGTCGTAAGTTTCAGATCTCCAAGGTTGGTTGAGGATATACTGAAACAGGCGGGGACAGTGAGAATTCAGACGGATTTTGTTAACGTCCTTCCCTTGGGCTTCTTTTATCCTCCATTTCATGCTGGGCCGTTATTTAGTGACCCCACTAGGGGTATTGGTTTAAACAACTATGCTGTCCCTATTTCTAACAGATTCGACGCTCTTTCAAACCTAGATGATAATGAATGACTAGGGACATTGGTAGAGCGTAATACTCTAGATAGTTGGGTAGCTGGCCGTGATGAAAACATAGTGCAGCCATTGGATGACATTCATGCCGCATCTACTTCTGGTTTATTGGGCAATCTATTTAGATTGGTCAGTTGGAATATAGCTGGCCTGAAAAACAAACTGGTTGACCCAGCTTGGCGAACATTTATAGGTTTAGGACACATTATTAGTTTACAAGAAACATGGGACATAGAGAATACCCTGTTCATTGATGGGTACAGGAGTTTTTTTATTCCAGCAGTACCATCAAATGCGGGGAGGGCAAAGGGTGGGCTGGCTACCTTAATCTCCGCTAGTATACCGGGTCAACAGACCCAAATAGATACAGGTTCACGGAACAGCTTGGCTGTACAAATCTCCCTGTTAGAAGGAGGTATTTTTTTAATCGTAAATTTTTACAATTCTTTTGATAGAGTCACCACAATTGATCATCTCTTAGCTTTATCATGCTTTTTGGCGGCTTACAAGGACGCTAACCAAAATGACTGTTTTGTTATAATTTTGGGTGATTTTAATATCCACGGCTGTCCAGATAATTGTTTGTCTTTTGATCCTCTAGGTTCGTCTGTACAAGGTGATGCTCATTTTGAGCATTCTGCTCAGGGAGACTGTCTTGAGTCAATCTTAGCAGACTATGGTCTTATACTTCCTTCTTTGACGTCTGAGGAAATTCCTACTTTTAAGGGGAATGGCAAACATTCTGTCATTGATTACATTTTTATTAGCTTTGCACTTGGTGATATGATTCACGGTTATAAGGTGATTTGGTCACATTTCAGCGACCATAACCCTGTGGTCCTTAGCATTTTGGACACTTTTATCATCCCTACTAAAACTTTGGGCAGGACGGAAAAATCTAATATCCGCCCCTCTGATCAGAATCGCAGGATTAGATGGAACAAAATAATTCCGGAGGACTTTCATTCTAATCTAAAAAGGAAGGTGGGTCCCGAGATAAATACCTGTTTGGATTTGGACGCCGGTAATAAGGAAGTACTAGAGGCTTACTCGGCAATTTATTCCCAAATCTCTGCGGACCTTAGTTGCCCTGCCAAGGGTAATGATAATACCGATTTAGGTTGGTTTGATAGAAATTGCTCTTTGGCTAACAGAAGGCTTAAGGCTGCTCTATGCTGTAAACCTATCAATAGGCCAATTATTGCCATGCTTAGGAAAGAATATGACAAAGCCTTGAAAACGAGAAAGCAAAAGATTAGAGAGGATGCATGGGTTGAACTAGCTTCCGTGGATGTTCTTAGAAATAGTGCAAAGTTTTGGCCTGTGGTGAATAAACCTTATTTTCGCGACGCTTGTAACGGCCAATTAGATTGTGGCATAGGGGAAGACTTGTGGTGTACCCATTTTAAGTCAGTCTATGAAGGGGTAAGGAACGGGGCGTTGACCTCGTTGTCCCCCATTGCAAACCAATATACTTTATCGGTTACTAAGACCGAGGTAGTCGAGGCTATTGAAAAGATGACAAGCAATAAGGCCCCGGGCCCGGATGGTGTTCCGTTTGACCTTTATAAATCTGACCTTGAGACTTGGTCTGTGGTTTTAATGAATGTTTTTAATAGGGTTTGTGTTTCAGGCATCCCGGACACCTGGTCCGAATCCGTGATTATACCCATTTTTAAAAAAGGTTGCAGGGGGGACCCCAGTTGTTACCGCCCTATCTCCCTTATTGATTCTGCAGTCAAAGTCCTAGGGCGTGTAGTTTTGGGGAAACTATCTGCGTGGTTGGAGGTTAACGAGACCCTTTCTTGTTTACAATATGGGTTCAGAGCAGGTCGAGGTACTATAGACCAAAGTCTGAACCTATATTTATTAATAGGTAAATACACTATTGCCAAAAAAGGGAAGTTATATCTTGCCTTCATGGACCTGTCCTCGGCATTCGACCGAGTGAACCGGTCGAAGCTGTGGGATTTGCTCCTTAAGTGCGGCATTGACGAAAACATTGTATTTTTCCTGGCTGATTTACATAGGGATCTCTCCGCCACCGTTAGATACGATCGCCTGGGTAATTGTACTGGTAGGATTGGAATTTCGAATGGTGTTAGACAGGGCTGTATTTTAGCCCCCCTGCTTTTTACTTTATATATCAATGATTTAGGTGCTGTTTTAACTAGGTCGTGGAAGGATATTCCAAGAGCTGGCAAGTTTTCTATTCCGGCATTATTATATGCCGATGATGCCGCCTTGTTAGCACGTACACCTGTGGGTTTGCAACATTTGCTGGACTCATTTGCAAATTTTATGAAAGCACTCGATCTTAGTGTGAATTTTTCTAAATCACATGTCATGATTATGGGTTGTAAAGCAAAAAAAGTTAAGACCTTGTACTGCGAAGGGCATGTTTTATCCCGCGTTAGCAGATTTCCCTACTTGGGGGTTATCTTTGATGATAAGTTCAATTGGTCTCCGCAATTGGCAGCTAAGCGTAATGTATTTGTTAGGTCCACTTTAGCTGTCTTGGACTTTGCTCGCAAATTGGGGGTGAAGCCCATACAGGCCATTTTGAACATATATGTTGCTAAATGCCTTTCTATAGCAATGTATGGGGCTGATTTATGGGGAATTAAAGATGTGAAAATTCTTCAAATAGTTGAAGATAATTTTTTTAAATCCATCTTATGTCTACCTCAGTCAACCCCTGCTTTTATTGTTCATCAGGAATGCGGGATAGATTATTTAGTGGACCGTATTGCTCTAGCTCCATTGTTAAAATGGATTACAATTTGGTTAAACCCTGATTTGGAATTAAATCATGTGATTTTAAAGGATTGTTTATCTCTTGAGTATGGCAGCACCATTCCTTGGATAAATTATATTAAGAACTTATCCAGAGAATTAGGTCGTCCAGAGTTATTCGATCTACCTGGCAACTTAACTAAGGGGGACCTAAAATGGGTGAAAGCTGAATATAAACAGCGGATAATTTTAGAAAGAGAAGATAAGGAGCTACTTAAACCTTCAGTCAGGGCTCATCAGTTGGTAATTACTTCCAACAGTATTGAACCCTACTTGGTCATTGTTAACAATATGAACCATCATTTTTTACTGACCAAGTTTAGACTGAACAAATTCCATCTTTTGCTCACCGATTCCCCAGGGTGGTCTAGGGAGAGGGATTTGGGAATCTGTTCTTGTAACGGATTTTCCCTTAAAGACACGGTGCACTTTGTCTTCTTCTGTAAACACCTGTCTCCTATTCGTAAAAAATGTATTTTCCCCCTTATTAAGGACAAAGGATTTAGGCAGGTTAAACCTGCCCTTTTATATTTACAATTGCTGGGATCTACGTGGGAGATTTTTAATATTGCCAATTTTTTAGCAATCTCAATGAGATTAAGGAAGAAAATTTCTTGGATATAACAATTATTCGGGTAACACATGAATTGAAACCAAGTGTCTTGTATGCCTTTTTAACTCAATTGTAGTGTTTATTGTCAGTGTTAATGTTATTCATATTGTATGTTTTTTATATTTATATGCTTTTATGGTTTTTGTTATGAACCGAATAAAGTAATTTTGACTGACTGACTGACTCCTAAATCCGGGGCTGGTCCTGGGACCCCCACCAAGTGAACAAAATCGCCCTATAAGTGGAGGATGTCCTGCTTTACTTGGCTGACCCGGAATGCTCCAGTGCCCACTGCCTGAAAGTGCTCCGAGCCTATGAGAAGGTCTCAGGCCTGCGATTCAACCCGGCTAAGTCCACTCTGATCCCCCTTCATCTTTCAAGGGCTTGCTTTTATTGGCAGTCTAATATCCCTCTCAGGAGACAATCGTTCAAATACCTTGGGGTCTTGGTGACTCTGCTCCCAGATCTGGAATAGGCACTCAATATTACGCCCCTGGTCAAAAATGACCTTAAGCACTGGCAAACCCTACCACTTAACCCCCTTGGATGAGGGGAACTTTTTAAAAGGATGATCCTTCCCCGCTTCCAATACATCATTCAGAATACCACCTTTCATTTCCTGGGTAGTTGATTCCGAGACTTTGATGGGGCGATTACAAGGATTCTATAGGGGTGGGAGGCCGCGTATTACCCTGGCTCGCTGCCGGATCTCACCCTTTGACGGGGGCATGGGTATGACGAATCTCCACCTCTACTACTTGGCTACCAGACTCCTCGTCATCCATGATTGGTTCACTGGGGGGTGGTCTGACCCGTCCTATCGGACTGAACTTCGAACCATGGACTTCCTCCAAATCCAAGCCTACATCTACGGGGTTCCCATACCGCATGTGATCCCACCAATCACCAGAGCGGTCCTAGTGGCCTGGCGCTCCGCCCTGCGATACACGCGCTGGGACAAGCGACTCACTGAACATACACTTCTTTGGCAGGGCACATGGCTGCGAGAGGCATTGACCCTCCTGGGTTTTCGACAGTGGGATAACGTCAGAATCTCACTCCTTGGGGATGTCTGAGTGGGAGATCACGTCAGGGCCTTCCCCGATCTACAGCAGCGCCATTCCCTTCACAGCTCCCAATTCTATAACTATTTACAGCTTAGTCACGCCCTCACCGTACATATTCCACCAGGTACGTCGCTGCCCGAGTTTAGCCCATTGGAGGCGCAGGTTATGATGGGAAACCTGGGAAGAGGTGGGGTGTCCCAGATATACCGCTTCCTGGTGAACAATGGCCCCACTACCCTGGATTCACTTCAGACCTGCTGGGAGGGTTGGTTGGACTCCTTAGAAGAAGCAGATTGGCGTGACGCCCTTATTGCTCCCAAAACCCATATGACCTTCTCTAAACTCCGTCTCATTCAACTTTACTATCTCCACATGGCCTACCTCACTCCGGTGTGCCTACATAGCACGGGACTGCGCCCCTCCCCGGACTGCACACAGGCTCTGGCTGATTTTTATCACATGGCCTGATTGTGTCCGAGCCATGCCCCATTCTGGTCGGGATTGGAATCTGAGCTTACGCAGACTCTGGGTTGGCAGGTCCACCACAATCCACTTCTGGGTGTGTTTCATGGCTTGGAAGGCTGTAGAGCCGACAAGCACTTTCTGGGCACGCGCGGTTGCTGTGGCCAAGCGAGACATTGCTGCGGCCTGGACTCAGGCCAAACCCCCTACACTGCGAAAGTGGCGCCAGGGGGTGGACTGGTGCGGGGCCAAGGAGGAACCTCTCTTTGAGGCCCGGGGATGTCCTGGAAAGTTCCACAAGGTCTGGGGCAAGTGGCTGAACCTACTGTTTTAAATTATTTGCTCTGATTTTCTCATGCACCATTATATTGGTTTTCAGCCGGGTTGGCTTGCCTGAATACTCCTATTGTGGCTTTGGTTTTTTACTTTCTGTTGGAGATGGATTTTGATTTACCATGCAAACTGTGTGCTGTCATTTTGTTTGTCTGTTTTTCAAATGCTAATAAATTTGATTATCAAAAAAAAATACTCCAGGAAGTAGGAGCCTCCCCCCGCTAATAATATCCATGCACTACTGAGTAAAGACAGGTGCAAGTATATCACAATTTTTTTTATAAAATTCAAGTGGAATGGTATCCTTGCCGACAGCCTTGCCTGAAAGGAAAGATTTAATAGCATCCTCAACCTCGAGTGGTTCTATATCTCTTTGTAACTCTATGGAGTCAGAAGAGTTGAGTTGGGGTATGTGACTCTCCTGTAAATAATCAAGAAAGGTGCATTTATTGAATGATGCAGACTCTGAATACAAGTTAGCGTAAAATAGTCTAAAATGCTCCACAATATCCTGCGGCTGATTAAAGGACAAACATCCATCCCCTTTGATCGATTTATTATTAGAACGAGCCTTCTGATCTGCGATTTGCATTGACAACACGCGCCCCACCCTTTCTCCATATTCGTACTGTAGAGTTTTATACTTATGGTAAGTGGTAGCAATTTTATCCATTAACCCTCTGTTGATTTTAGACCGAACTTTTAAAAGACGGAGGTATATTGCCTCTGCCATTGGATCCCTTGCACCGATTGCCATAGCATTTTGATGTTCCAGGTCTAAATAGTCAATACGGTCCTGTTCTGCCGTCGCAGTTGCTTGCTTTGTGCTGGAACAAATTGAAGTATCGCCCTCCTAATAAAAGCTTTCATACAGTCTCAGACTATTGAGATATTAGCAGTTCCCAGATTGTTATTTAAATACTCCTTAAGTAACCCCCCAATATGAACCACATATTCAGGATTACTAAGTAGATGTTTGGGAAATGAAAAGGCCCATGGTTCCTTTCTCACACCGAGTTGTTTCTGCAAAGTTAACATTACTGCGTTATGTTCGGATTTAATTTTGGGACAGATTTCCATACGGGAGCTTTCCAACAGTGCCCTCTTGATAAAAATCATATCGATAAGAGAATACTGTTTGTGCGGGTGAGAATAAAAAGTATACCCTGGAAGCATCGGAAAGAGTATCCCCCTGTGTTCACTTCAAATGCATCCTTCTATTGCATCAAGCAAGACTGGCATTAAAGAGAACTCCATATGTGCGAAGGTCCTCCTTGTGAAAGAGCAAAATGCATTAATTAAAAGTGGCGCTAACCAGAGGCTTAAGAAGGCTGAACAATTGCTCCAAGCTGTATGATAAGTTTTGCCAGGAAGGATTCAACTAACTTTGTTCTGGGGTAATCTTGTTGTCAATGTCCTCCTCTTCCATCCACAGTGTGCGTAAAACGTACTTGCCAAAGTTGATAGGGTCCTGGAAGATTAATTTCTTTTATTTTTTTTATTTTTGTATGCTGTACAGTCTGGGTTAGATGCAAGTGGTTGCTACAGCATGCAAGCCTGGTTACAGAAGCCAATTGGGAGTCTATGCAGAATCCTGGGAGAGTCTGTTGGTTAGGTCGTGTAAATTTGATTGGGGTGTAATGAATTAAAGGAATTAATATTTCTCAGCAAAGAGAGTTTCCAGGGTGCAACTGCCACAAGTTTCTATGAATACTCATGCAGCTACCATGCTCTTCACTCCGGTCTATTTAGTCAGTCAGTCAGAAATACTATATTTCAACTCTAAAAGAGCCATAAAAGGTTGTACAAACACAATTTTGTTTGAAAACAGCACATCCACATATATGAAATATACAGGTTTAAAAATGATCAGTATCTACTATGTATCTTAAAAGCTGTAAAAAGCTAATTTAAAATACAGTATATGATCTCAACTGTTCCTAGGGAGAGTAAAAACTCCATTGCCAATTAGTAATTCATAATCCCTGCACGAAGTAATAAAGAGCGAATAAACTGTTTCCACTGGGGGGTGTGTAAAGTCTACAAAAGAGAATAAAGTGCAGAGTGCTTTGAGGTGAACAATTGTCACATGGACAAACAGGGAGTGAGGCAAACCACGTGCCTTGGATAGGAAAAGCAGATAAAAAGCAACCTCGTCAACAAAAATGTCCTTCTTTCGTTAAAGTCAATTTGCAATTACAGGGCAGGCTCTTTATGCAGTTGTTAGAGGCGCTCTGGCTGACCACACATACTGCATATAGGGCCAGCCCCGACATAGCTTTGATAAAACAGTGACTTTATAGTGACCGGGGAATCATTTTTTAGCATATCGGGGTTTGAATAATACTCTGAGACACCCATTTTAGCAAAACACGTTTTAACATACCTAAGCCAGGGTATGTCTAAGCTATTATCCAGCTTCATGCAGTCTGTCAGTATTGTTCTACAGAGGGCAGCCTCTGGATTCTTCCAGATTTTTAACCAGAGCAGCAATGGTTGAGTTGCTACATAGTCCTTCAGATAAGTCATACCAGCTTCCTTGTGATAGAAGAAACAGCGGAACACTGAGGCACTGAGAGAAGTCTTCTTAGAAACGTATTCTCTGCTACTTGGATTGATTTGCAATTTACGTGTCCCCACAGCCCAGCACCAAAGGTTAGTACAGAAACACTTTTACTCTTGTCGATGCATAAAATCTCCTTAATGGATTTATGTCCCAGACTTTTAGCAAATCTAAAAATAGCATCAATAGATTTCTGAAATTGCAAAATTCTAATATTTAAAACATGTTTCCAATTAAAATCAAAATCAAATGGTACTCCCAGAGAGGTAAAATATGGGACCTTCTCAATTTCTTCTGCCCCCAGTGAAAATTTTCTTGTTTTGGCTTTTTTTAGGCCACATTTCGTGATAGAAGATTTGTAGAAGATTTGTAGAATGTTGGTTCTTGACCCATGTTAGGGGGAGGGGTATAGAAATGGCCAAGAGTGGATGCTAATATCTGGGTACCCTTAGGTGTAGCTCTGTGTAATTGAGACACGAGGGATCTTGATATTGATGGATTATTGAACATGAGTACTACACAGTCGCCTCCCAGGGTTTTTTGGGTTGGTCCCACCCACCCTACCCTTCTTGCCATAATAATTTGGCTGGCTAGCCAAGATCTTCCCCTTGTCAGGCCTGTTGTGTGAGCAGTCAGCCAGTGAAGAGATTTATTGAGTAACTGAGTCGTGGTTTCAAACTTGCCCTCCCTCAAGATGGGAACATTTCCAAGAACTAATATGAGGGGTGCTGCTAAAGGTGGTAAATGCAGCGATTGGTACCTGTTGTGGGCCTGACCCTCTACATTTTTCCCCTGTTTTAGGATGTCAGCAATGCCGCCCGGTATTCTAGGTGTCTGTAAATTACTTGGCAGCCTATCTGAGACATTACTAGGAGGAAAGAGGGAGGTAGATATAGTTTCCCTCAAATTAGAGGGGTTTCCAGTCCTTTACTTTATGGTGGTGTGCCCATGCGGGTGGGGAACAGGGACAAAGGTACTGAGGCTCATATTGTGAAGCAGTTTCCATTGGAGTAGCTGAGATGGATTATCTCCTGCAATTATCGGTACTCTTGAGCCCTCCTCCGTCTCACGATAAGTCAACTGTCCTTCTTCTAGACCAGTGCAGGAATGTTGTGTATGAAGGTGTCCCAATTTACCCAAACCCTCCAACTTGGCTAGTCTCTCTTCAATCTCTGATAGCTTAATCTGAAGGGGAGTTAGGTACACCTTGACCAGGGTCTCTATTCTTTTCCAAAACTCCTCTCTACCTGACTGGGAGGGCAACATTGCCTGGTCAGTGATCAGTGGGTCAGAAATTAGTCCCTGTTCAGGTTCACCGTGCCCTTTAGGTTTAGCCAAACGAGACTCTTTTTCGGGTTTATATTTTAGTGGCCCCGCGCCCCTTCTTTGCTTAACTTGCAGTTCATTTGTGTTGTCATCATTATGAGATTTAGAAACCCGGCCCCTCGTTCCTGTGCTGGGCCCATTTCGAGTATCAGAGGTGGGGGGATGTCTAGATCTGGTACATGGAGAGGCAGAGACAGGTTTTGCTCTGGAGTAGGCGGGGTAATTAGCGGGATGGTGCCCAAATTGTGGGGGCCTAGCGATCAGCGTCTCTGCAAAGTCAATGGGTTCAGTTGTGGAAATTTAGCTTGTAACTGAACATTATCTGCGCCATCTTGCCTCTCCCCAGCGCCACGCACAGCGAACGCACTGCCGCCATTTCAGGCACCCCACTCTCTCTCCCCGCTCATTGTCGATCGCCAACGCGTCCCCCTGGCGCTGCAAGCATCCCCCGCGCGCCGACCACCCCCGCTCTCTCATACATGGGCCATAAACCCTCTCCTTCTGCGCGACCCTGCCATGGAATCACACCCCGTGCCTGACCAACACCTCCTTTCATCCCATACATGGTCATACATCCTTCCTGATAACCCCCATCCTCCGCGCCCGATCGTCCGAACCGATCCCAGGCCATCACCTAGCCCTACGGATGCAGTTTATTGCCCCTACTGTAAGGAAAACACCCCACATCAAAGGGATTACAGCAGATCAAAGCCCCTACCCCCTGAGACCCGACCGGTTGCACACACCCACGGGAATTGGTGGAATGTCCAGCTGTGTGATAGCCATCTCCTACTGTAGGAGGGGTGGGGACTCCCACTGAAGATATGTGTGGGAACGAGCTCGAAGTGGGGATTCCGAGGAAGTTCTTTCTTGTATCAAGACAATCTCAAGAATGTGCCATGTGTGATGAACCTGCAATAAAAGTCATAAACCTGTGTATAAGAGGCCAGGCCTCAGAGATGCAGTTAGAGCACCTCGTGACGATACCTTGCTGTCTGATCTGATGTGTTCTGCTCCGACGGAATAAAACTTTGTTTCCTGCCTTCCAGTCTCCGGCGCCTGCCTCTTTATTGGTTTAACATCGAATGGTATAAGAGGCGATTACCGCCGGGCAATACTTGAAAGGTTATCGACTGAAACTGCCGCTACCGTTTAACAATTGGCGTCCCAAGCGTGGGGCCCATCAGCGACACGTGGATCCAGTGGGAGAGGTCCCGACGACAGAGTGAATGACTGCAACGATCGGGAGAGCTCCTGCCCGATAGACCCTCGTCTGGCAGCCGATCATCCGAACTTCACTGGTTCCGAGCAGACCTCTCTCGAGTGATCTACGGTCCTGACTGGGAACCATCAGGAGTGCCGCGGCAAATACGGAGAGTAGAGGATGATCGGGCGCTGGAGGCGGAAGACGAGAAACTGTCCACGCGGTCCGGGTAAGGTCGTGAAACACAACAAATTGCGAAATAATTGATTGATTGACTGAAATACTAGTATTGCTCATTGATTGTTCTCTCTGAGATATTCGCTGTCTACAAACGGGGAGGAGTAGAAATACTCTCTCTCTCTCCCTTTGCAGATAGTGAAGGGTAGGTAACGCAGACTTTTATCCCCGTTGTAACCCGTTGTGCCTATCTTTATCTCCCCACTGATTGATTGTCCGAACATTGATTGTTTTGAAGAATAGTGCTCTTTGAGATATTCTCTGTTTGCAAATAACGTAGAATAGAAATATTCTGTCTAGTCTTTGCAAATAGTGAAGGGTAGGTAACGCAGACTTTTGTCCCCGTTGTAACCCGTCGTGCCTATCTTTATCTCCCCATTGATTGATTGATTGTCCGAACACTAGTTGTTCGATATTGGTTCTTTGGAGGTATTCTCTGCTTACAAATAACGAGGAATAGAGATATTCTGTCTAGTCTTTGCAAGCAGTGAAAAGATAGGTAGTGCTGACTTTTGTCCCCGTTGAAACCCGTCATGCCTATCTTCTCCCCACTGATTGGTAGTTGGTTCTGCCCGGACCGCTTATTAGAGGTGAACCATCTGGCTCCTCTGGAAGGCACTCCTAATAAGGACATGTTCACTAAAATACGAACTAATCGCCGTAGTTTATAGCAAGCTATGGCATAAAATATACAAAGGGGGACCCCGAGAGTCAGTGGCCACTGGTAGGATCCTTTTTGACCCTACAAAACTAAAGAAACGCTAGGAAATAGCCCTTTGTGGGATATATGGAACTAGGGGAAGGAACCAAGCTCACGGTCAAGACGGCCACGAGGTAGCCCGGCTCCATCGCTCTCGCTGCCTAAACATGTCTGCCCTACTACCCACCCCGCCCAGTAGACACGACCGAAAGCCTGTTGATACCCACCATCGACGTCACCGAACTTGACTAGGATCATGCACAATTGGACTATGCCATTTTCCGATTACACTGTAACTAGATTGCAAATATGTACAACACTCCAACAAAGTAGTATGATTAAACATTTTAATAACTTATAGGTATAACAACATTCCGACAAGATGAACAGGTTAAAACACGTTTTAAACAACTATTTACATGACAGTCTGCTGCGACCTGCATCCCAAAGCATTTACGTCCACGTGACACCGTCCTCGCCTCTCCTTCCTCAAAGTTGCAACATTGGCCTGTTTTGGGCGGTCCTTTTAGTCGGCCTTGGGCTACAAAAGCCATGCAAAAATCCATTTACATCAGTGGCGGACAACTGTGCGAACAGTCCGGAAGCCACACGCGGCGCCAAGACCCTGGCAACGCCGAGGTGGGCCTGCCACGTCGTGCGGATCTTCCCATTCTCTTCTTCTTCCTTCAATAACGAAGGGTGCCCTGGCGGGGGGAAGTGACGCGGATGGGCCTCCCCCGCCTCCCCAGGTGGAGGCTCACCAGCAGATGAGGGCACCCCAGCCATTTTTACTCGCCGGCCAGCCGAGTTGCACCCTGCCATTTTACTCGCCGGCCAGCTGAGTTGCACCCAGCCACTTCACTCGCCGCCCGGACGAGTGGGTGCCCCTGCACTCACCGACCAGCTGCAGCAAGACAGCCATTTACGTCTTGCCTGCCGGACAGCCGCCCAGGCGCGGGTTCCTTTCTGCACCAATATTGCTATTAACGTTTGACTCGAGAGGTGGGTCCCCGCAGCAGAATGATCGGGGGACCCACCCCGGTGGCCGTAACGAAGAGCTGCTGCTGCTGCTGCCTTTGGACTCCGGCGGTCGGTTCTTCGGATCCAGGCCTAGCCCACCGTGAAAGGGATTCTGGACTCGAAAGCTTGTCTGCTTGGGCGTGGGCCCCACCCTTGACAAAACGCCACCACAGCTTTGCAGATTCTGCGGGGGTCATTGGCCCTCGACTCCCGCGGACTTCCGGTAAGGACAAACTGCCGCCATTGTTCTTTGCCCCGGGTGGCAGCCACCTTGCCTCCGCTTGGTGCAGTGAAAAAGACTGAGGCAGGACGTCGGCAGAAAGACCCGCCTACTGTCCCGCCCTAAGAACGGATCACGGCATCACCGTGAGACCGTGGTGACGCCATGCTGACGCAAGCTTCTGTTTGAATTATCAGAAGACACCGCGGCCTATCCGCTCGGATCGGGTCCGGTGGAATCTCAACATGACCCGGTAGGAACCAAAACTGTACCTCCCCATCCCCGAATCACGATTCATGCTGTCTGTTCTTTTCCATCGATGCCAACGAAAGTTCTCGAACTACCGAAAGGAATTCTGGTCCGACAGCTAATTCATGGAAAGACTTAGACTGTACACTGGCCCGACCTCGCCCCAAAATGGCGCCGATGTAGGAGAGGCCTACAACTCCTTGTGGCGTTCCAGTCACGTGGCATTTGTGTTAAAAGGATATGTATGTGATGTTTCCACACATGATGAGCAGAGGGACGGGAAGGGTACTGACCGAGCATACGTACAACCTTACTGATTGCTGACCTACCCATTTTTATTTAGCGTTTTTATCCTTTTATGCTAAGATAGTGTTGCTCATGATACTCGACGCCTCTCACGCCATGGCCGGCCTGAACGGTTGTAGGCCTGTATTTGTATACTGACATTGTTTTAAATAAAGGGCTTCTTAAAGGGATTACGGAATCAGTGTCATGACAAATCATCTAGGTTGGTAAAGGTTTTTCTTTTGAATAAACGATTGTTACTCCCAATCAATAGAAAACAGATAATGCAGACCCCATTTACATGAATCTTTTTGATTAACGGAATTTGTGCCCGTCACACCTGTCTTTTCCAAGAGTTGTTAGAAAATGGTCAACCATAGCTTAAGGTATATGCCGAATGCAAGGTATGGTATCTTGCACCATAATACACGACCGATTGAGAAATGCATGTACGACCAGGGAACCCGAATTTAGGAGATGAATGAAATAGAGCATCTTTGTCTCGGAAGAAAAGAATAATAGGTCTGTGGTATTACCCACTCCTGCGGCTAGCCTGGTACGTGGTAAGTAGAACTTTTTCGTGTCTACGCGCGCTAAGGTACTTTGAATACTGCACATCCCCTCCCCTCTTTTCCCTCTCTATAGGTCACGACGAAGTTCCGACTGAAGAATGGAGTGGACATGGACCGCACCGTGTTCAATATCGGGAAAAACATAGACAAACGTTGTGGGATAGTGCGTGAAGTGCAGACCACCATTGGGAACATGAAAAACTGTATGGTATGATTGTGCGTGTGTGCTACGATTATACGGTATGAATGTGTATGCATTTCATGCTTGGGTCGCTTGAAGAGAGCGTCATCGTATGATTGAAGTGCTCGTCCATCGATCAAAGGGAGGAGAGTAAAAGGTCCGACACCCCCCCCCCCAAGATAAACTACAAAATACTGAAAATACGCAGCCTGCATAGGAAAGAGGACAGGAAAGGAGAGGTCCCCATACTCAACGTAGCCCTGAGTCTCCGTCTTAAATTTCTGCGCTTGATGCATGTACTGCCACACCCTATCCGGTATTCGTGTGTGCGTGATCACCAAATTTATGTCTTTCCCCCGCTTGTGTTTTCTTACATAGAACAGACCCATGCTACTCCATGTTGTGTGTGCACCAAGTGGCCTATTATCGTACACATGTCTCTCTCTCTCTCTCGTTTTGTGTCGTACATATGCCAAATAGCCTACTTGATGCACACGTCTCTCTCTCTTACTCTCACTCTCGCTCACTCTCTCTCTCTCTCTCTCTCTCCCTCTCTCTCTCACTCTCACTCTCTCTCACTCTCTCTCTCTCTCTCTCTCTCTCACTCCCTCTCCCTCCCTCACTAAAGGCTTCCTTGCCCTCTTTCTTTTTGAATAAATTAACGACACATACCTCCTCAGTCTGTGTATAATTGGCCTCAAACACGGTGGTGTTCGAACAAATTGACAGAAACAAAAACGACCATACTTTACCACGTTACTACCTCTCCTTTCTGCAAAAGTTGAGCTTAATTGGCTGAGAAAGAAAGGACAGGTAAGACGACTGATGTCTCCCAATTTGGCCCTCATCACAGGGACTATATGTCAGTGGTTTTCGTTTTAGAGCTTTAACAACACCATCTCCACCGCCCAGAATTGCCTCCACCCAATTACCCCAAACTAGAATGTCTAAGCACCCCGTTCTCCCAAAATAACCCCAGCCCTGTACTAGCCGTCTCAGAGTATTTCGGACAAAACAACTGATGACCTTATTCTCTAAAGGTACATTGCCTAAGCTGATGGGGGTTACCTATTGTCTCCAGCAAGAAAAAATGTTTAGCTTATGTCCCTCCCCGAAATAGATACCTGTGAACCCATGGCAGTAGCACCTCGTACTTTTTCCATAAACTTAGCAGTCCTCGGAGGAAAATGTGTATTAACAGAACTTGTGTTAAAATGAACGAGTCTCTACCGGAGAAGCCGGTTCGAATTTTTGATAAACCAGAAAGTCAACAGATGTCAGGCCTCCTGCAACGATTATAGGGCGCAGGAATCGACACCTAGCAGGCCAGACGATGGACAGGGACACCCACAGAAACCTGCACCACAGCAATGATTAATAGATTAGTAACACGCACACTAACATCAGAGTTAATAGACATCAATCATACAGCAACCGATAAAAGCATTTCCCCAACTACTCGGTGGTTGGGAGAGAGGATGAAGTGTGTAAATGTCTTCCCTGCCAACTCTCTAAGATTTTGTTTCTTGTACTCATTTAAAGATAACGTGCAGCCACCGGAAGAGAGGGGTTGGACGTGACGCACAGCCTGGCTACGGACCATGGAACATCTATGGCATCGACCAAGGGGGAAGCAACGAAGCAAAAAGGGCGTGAGACGAGGCACCATTATCAGAATGATAAGCGATGGAACGAAGGGCTATCTCGAGGCCCCCTACTCGCTGACCAGCGTGCCTGAAGTCCCAACCCGTCGAGCTCGATTGATGGGCTCAGTGCTGGAAGATTCTGCCCCCCTTGGTCCGCTTTTTGATCCGACCCCACTCCACCCCATCTTCCCCCGGCATCCCGAAGCACGTCACACCCTTCTCTCTCTCTCTCTCTCCCTCTTTTATATGGATTTTGAATTTGACTTAACTACCGAAGAACAAAAAGCGGGTACCCCGTCTCAAAGTACCTATGATGAACTGTGTTAGAGAACAGGACTGTGATCGGAGAACAACGAATGGTCACACCCTGCCACGTGAGAAATTGGATTTGAGCTGGACATTAGCTCCACCGCCGGTGCTCAACAGTGCCAACAAAAGAAGAACAACAACAAGAGCTTACCAGTGATGGCTCTTTATAATAGGACACTGGAAAGAAGAACTCCCTCCCATGACTGTAACTAATATTAAGTTGAATTCCTCTCCCAACCACCATTTTATATTAACTATCTTCCTATCGAGTTTTCATGATGTTGCGTCAGTCACTTCCGACTGTACACTGAGAAGTTAAGAAAATCTAACTTTGTATAATGACATTCATACAACACCAGCCATGCACACGACTATACTGACTATTTTTGATCAACACGAAGTCTGGGCCTTAAGTAATGTGCGAAATATCCCTTGTTTCGCCAGAAACGTTTCTCTCTTTTTTTTTGCTTTACAGTATCATGTTTGTGCTCAAACAAGCTCCCCTCCTCCTATCCCTGGGCCTGACATGCGGCACAGCTGATGTAATTTTGTATGTACTACCTCCTCGCCTACTTTATCAACTGTATGTAACTATGTACAAATGTGTCGGATTACTCCTGCCTGCCCTAAAAACTCTGTATCTTTAAGGAATGCATGAAAAACATTAACGGTATTATAGCTGAAGGGTTAACGAAGGTGAATGTCGGCCAGGCAAGCTAGCGAGATATGTTAAAAGGGAGGACTGTGGAAATTTAGCTTGTAACTGAACATTATCTGCGCCATCTTGCCTCTCCCCAGCGCCATGCACAGCGAACGCACGGCCGCCATTTCAGGCACCCCACTCTCTCTCCCCGCTCATTGTCGATCGCCAACGCGTCCCCCTGGCGCTGCAAGCATCCCCCCGCGCGCCGACCACCCCCGCTCTCTCATACATGGGCCATAAACCCTCTCCTTCTGCGCGACCCTGCCATGGAATCACACCCCGTGCCTGACCAACACCTCCTTTCATCCCATACATGGTCATACATCCTTCCTGATAACCCCCATCCTCCGCGCCCGATCGTCCGAACCGATCCCAGGCCATCACCTAGCCCTACGGATGCAGTTTATCGCCCCTACTGTAAGGAAAACACCCCACATCAAAGGGATTACAGCAGATCAAAGCCCCTACCCCCTGAGACCCGACCGGTTGCACACACCCACGGGAATTGGCAGAATGTCCAGCTGTGTGATAGCCATCTCCTACTGTAGGAGGGGTGGGGACTCCCACTGAAGATATGTGTGGGAACGAGCTCGAAGTGGGGATTCCGAGGAAGTTCTTTCTTGTATCAAGACAATCTCAAGAATGTGCCATGTGTGATAAACCTGCAATAAAAGTCATAAAGCTGTGTATAAGAGGCCAGGCCTCAGAGATGCAGTTAGAGCACCTCGTGACGATACCTTGCTGTCTGATCTGATGTGTTCTGCTCCGACGGAATAAAACTTTGTTTCCTGCCTTCCAGTCTCCGGCGCCTGCCTCTTTATTGGTTTAACATCGAATGGTATAAGAGGCGATTACCGCCGGGCAATACTTGAAAGGTTATCGACTGAAACTGCCGCTACCGTTTAACACAGTGAGAGTCGCCGCTCTGTTAGCTCTATCTCATGGCTAAGCACTGACTCAGCCCATGTAATGAAGGCTTCTAGAGTGCCCGCTACTCCCGTACAGTCGGGGCGGCCCTTACGCTTGCTCATTATGGATATCAATATTATTGGGGGAATAATGGTAGTTAATGGAAATAACACTGTACCTGAAGGCTGGAAGGCTGGAAGTTTCTCTCTCCGTCACACTAGATGTAAGGGGGGGGGCCCAGTCCAGCCTCCTCCAGGCTCCGACGGGTGTGGACGGGCCCACTCTTGGACCGAGCATGCCAGCGCAGCACGTGCCACAAAATACTTTCAAGCGCCTCCGGGCGCAAAAAGGGCAACGTCAGCGCCTCCAGGCGCTATTGACTATGGGGCTTGTAGTCCCCCCCCAGACAGAAGTGCTGTCAGGCTTTGTCGGCTCCCAAGCAGCGGGTGCCGCGTTATACTTTCAAGCGCCTCCAGGCGCGAAAAGGGCAGCGTCAGTGCCTCCAGGCACTATTGACTATGGGGCTTGTAGTCCCCCCCATACAGAAGTGCTGTCAGGAGTTGTCGGCTCTGTTGTCAGCTCCCTATCTTGTTTGTGAAACAGTGCAGGAAGTAAAACGTGCCCAGATATGGGGAGCAAGCATATATGACAGGGAATTTTAACATTTTACTGAATCCTCTTCTAGACAAAAGTACAATTAAATTGCATATCAGTATAATTGAGCTAGGAAACTCTTTGCACAGTTTAATGATGGTTTGGGTCAGCCTGATATTTGGTGATGGAAAAAACAAGACATGAAGGGATTATACTTGCACCTTTTCTCGTTGCACTAGGGTCCAGACTCTGAACTGAGGAAAACAACCTGTTGCTACCTACAGTTAAGGACAAGAGGAAGATTGTCTTGAAAGCAGATAATCTACTTGCACTCCTCGGAAGAACCACCAAGACACAGCTGCTATGAGAGCACCTATTAGGGCCTATTTCTTGAGCACAAGGAGATCCGAAATAATAGTGCTTTAATTACTACACAAACCAAGGTAAGACAACGTTCATTATAAAGAAGGCTTGTGCAGCCTCCTCCCACATCTTCAAATTTACAAGAGAGAGATCTCAGCTATGACATCAACAATTGTATGGCACAGGGCAATAGCTAAAGAGCCTCTAAGGTAAATATCTACTTTTTTGAGGGTTCTCTGGTACACTCTTTGAGAACCTGAGGGAAGATTCCGCCCCTCTTTTCATCATCCTGTTGCCTGCAGATGTTCCCTTCGACAGACTGTGCAGCATGTATGTCCCCAAGGAGAGAGTATCCCTGCCCTGTTTTACCAAAATGAGCCTTACACATTGATCACAAGCAATACATCCATAGTGTTTGCTTGGAATGCACTCCATTACATTAATTTGAAAAGATCCATCAGTATCCTTGAATACTTTATTCCCCACCAAAGTATCCTGTATGTGATAACCAATGCACTGCCAAAAACTGCAACTAGGGGAAGTCAATCCTAATTTATCAAATGCAACTGCATGATCAGTCCAAAAACTATTGATGCAGGCTCCCTCTTGTAGATTTCATGGAGTGGCATAAGACAATTTATTTTATATTGCCACAGGAGCAGCAAAGTGCATCTTCTTTTTGAACTGCATGGTGGTGGTGGAACAATTTTCAGAGTAAAGGTGCTGCCATTAGTGTTACATCATTAAAGTCATAGGGATTGAGAAAAATCAAAGCTTCACACAATGAATTAGTGCAGCAAGTGAGCCATAAACATTAAGCAGGAGAGTGGCAAAGGTGTAGTATGTAGCCGGTGGTGCATTTTAAAACATACTTTTGCAAATATATTGCTAAAGCATAGTGTGGTAGCGCAGCATTATTTACAGACAGCGCATTTTCCATCAAAAGGACCACTACATTTTCACAAACATGCGATTTTTCTGATAAAACTATATAGCGCAGAAACGACAATGTGTAGAAATCAGGTTTCTGAATATATTAACCAACTGCACACCACTAAGTAATGTGGCTAGATAGTTTTGATCCTATCTAAAACCTTTGCTTCCATCAACTTCACAATTAGAAAAAAAGTGTTTTCTTAACTGCTGATACATTTTAAAATATGTGTACAGTATATTTGTAGGTATTTAAATGTTGTTGTGTTATAAAAATATACACCTTACAGCCTTTCATTTCACAGTCTCTGTACCCTAGTAAGATTGCCACATAATTCACTTCACAAAATCCTCACATTCTGGAATCAGAGAATGAAAAGTAAATACCAATCTCCATGTTAAACACTCAGCAACAATTTCTTAGAAGAAATAGCCTGACATTTGGTCTCTGTTCTTGAACCCAGAGCAAACATAACAAGATAAAGACAATTTCAAGGCATCTTTATTGCTCATTCACCTTCTGAACTCCAGCATGGATATTTCTGGGGGAGCTGCAGCACCCCTACTTTCTGCGCTTAAGGTACTGAAAGTGGCCTCAAGGAGTCAGCCCTGTCGTGGCACTTAATCCAGCAAATTCTTTAGCTTGAACAAATTCAGAGGCCTGTGTAACGTCACCACGGATTGGGAGCAAATGGTGTGAGAAGGATGGTAGTTCAACAAACCTGATCCAGAAAAACAGCTTTGTCGCTATTGGGAGGATATTTGCATATAAAGATGTTATTTCAGCAGGACACATAAGATCCCTTCTCTTCCTCGTTCCCGCTTTGAACTGAAAGGTGAGACGTTCAACAAATTGAGTTTCGACTATTCTCCCTGACTAGGCCGAAGACCCTTCAAGCGTGAATTCTCTTCTCTATTAAATTGTTTATGCAGTGCATGACAGGTCTTTTGTCTTACAAGGGGTGTAGTCGTGTTAACCAAGAATAAAGCCATCATTACGAGTTGGCCATAATTCCGTTTCTGACTGAAAACTCTTAAGTGAAATCAGTAATTTCAGTTCCTGTATTACCACGCAGACATAAGGTACACTTTATAAGTAAGTGGCAAAGTGGGAGTATGACGTACCGTTGCAGTATGTTTATGAACCTTACAATTTGCATTATTCTCAGCTGTATGAACATGAAGTCTTAAAATGTGTAAATATTAATGAATATCAGCCTTGCTCTCTAAATATTCTTTTTTTAAACATGCGTACCAAACATATGTCCTCAATACGACATGTTAAACTAAAAGCAATTGTTTAACTGAAAATGTTTCTTCTAGTTTTAGACTTACATTACACAGAGGACGGGGAAGCACTATAAATAATCAAATAATAAAACAGGTGATTGTTTTCACAATTAAAAGAATGGTATGGCAGAGAAGTGGCAAAAATTAATGGGGGTTATATAGTGAGCACCCACCCAATCTGATTACCAGCAAATCGTAGATCATAATTATGAGGAAGATAGAACCTAGGACTTTAATAATACTTGGCTTCTGCTCTGAAACAACTGATTTTCTGAGTTGCTGTGCTGTCCTGCTCCCTGGCGATCTCTGTCATGCTGAGGACAAGGACTGGAACCACCTCACTTGAAGCCAGAGTGACTCCAAGGGCTTGCAGGCTTGCCCCCTGGTCTGAAGTCTCAGGGCCATCAAACACATCCTTAGACCCTGAAACAGCACTTGGACTTTACCATCTGTGAGTCCTGCCGTGCCCATTGGGCCCAATCAGTCCTGGGTCCTTGAAAGGTGACTTCCGATGAACAGAACCATCAAAATTGACGCAGATCCTGCATGGGGAATAAGACCCATGAAAACAGTAGAGCCTTCTCTCGCTTGGCTGTCAAGCTCAAGACCTCTCTTACCACCACAGCACTTGCAAATATTCATCTCAAGCTCAGAAAATCCCTTAGACTCCCCCAAAAAACAAACTTCATTGATATGGTGATTTCCTCACCTAATTCTGAATATAGCACTCTCAGACCAACATAACGGTATGCATGCACCATGTAGCCATAGTCAGATTTTATTAAGCGCACATATCACCCGAGGGTCTCAAATTGCTAGCTAAAACCATAGAAGGGAGGTGGAAACGACAGCAGAAGAGGAAAAAGTGATCAGAAGAGCCAGGTTTTTAGCCTGTAAGTACAAAGTACAGTACAGGACGGTAAGAAGGAATACAATTAAAGGCGCAGGAACAAGTGTAGTTGGATAAGCCAATTGTAAGAAATTGCATTATTAGTGAAAGAAGGTGACTACCCACATTAAGCAATAAACGTAATCCACTAAAGTTGATAAAATAAACTGAGCTCAACTGCACGGTAGCTTTGGCACAGAGCAGACAGGCTTAACTTAGAGGCAATGTGTAATGCATTTATGCAGGACCAAAATAATAATTTAAATAAAATAACACCAAAAAGCTAAAAGACCAATAAGGGGAACCCAGGATATGAATTTTAAAATGTAAATAAAAAAGGGTCATGGAAGACTGGGAACTAGGCATGATTAGAGAAAGACGGTGATGGAGCGCATACAGAATATAAAAAATAGGTTCCACTTAATCGAAGGATTGACTCTTAAAAATGGAAGTAAAAAATCTTTAGTGTGGCTGTCAGCATGCTGTAGTATAATAAGAATCCACAAGGTTGGATAGCTGTTCGACAAGGTCCTAGTGAAGGTGTTGGTTTTTGCCAGGAAAGCTCAGAGTGGTAGAAATTTGAATTTCACGCACAGATAAGGACCCTTGCTGGCCCAATACTTTTGGTGACTTCACTCAGTCAATATGTCTTTGCTCACACTTAGTCACTTCTTTGGAGTTCTGCTTACTTCAGAAGGACAAGGTTGCAGGCTAAAGCAGAAGAGAGCAACAAAAGGCCTGGAATGGTCTTTGAGAAGCCCCACTTAATTTGATTTTGTGCTGTAGAAATGCTCAGAGAGGAGAAATCTAAATCTTCACCCAGTGGCAATACACCTAGTTCAGATTGGCTTGGCAAGTCCTTAATCCCCCAAATGTCTTTGGAGCCAAACATTGTCTACATCCCAAGTTTTCAAGGGTGGCAGGAAAAGTCAAGCCAGACACAGTCATGGGTTACCAGACCTCAATAACACAACTTGGGGGTCAGGACTCACTCCAGCAGAAGGCACCAGCAGGGTTCAGGGCAGGGCCAGTTGGTACTAATCAGCTGGAAAATAGTAGGAAAGGTCTCTTGTAAGTTATTGTGTCCCTATAGCATGGAACAGGAGGTTAGCCATCTGACACTTTGAGTAACTTTGTTTTTGGTACAAAAGAGAGAGAATATCCAGTCCTACAGGAATCTTCTCAGGTCACAAACAGCAAGTCTAGTTTTTCTCTGTTCTTCCTCAGGTCAGAAATTGGTCTCATGATGGCACTGTGGATGCCACATTTATGTCTGCCACTAGCCAGTAGGTAAAGACGACTCAAGGCCCCTTCCGAAACAATCGTTAAACGTTCCCAGGGGTAACCCAGCCTATTTGTACCCTGCTGCAACCAATTCTCACAGTGCCCCCAGCCTGCTTAAAATTCTGATGGAGAAATGCTTCTGTCCTTGTGCAGAGCCTGCATGCCCACCCCACAGGTGTGGCCGGGAAACTGAGCAGCACTGCCTCTGAGGTTACTCTTAACCAATTCTTGGCTGTGATAAGGATGTCTTGTTTTGATATTTATCGTTCCTAGGTCCATCCCAATGGACATCCTGTCAGAGGAACCTAATCAAACTGTGGGACCTGATCAACCAGGACTTGCTAAACCTCCACTGGAAAATGGTGGCCAAGAGTAGTATGCCCCAATTCCTGTATGAAGGCATGATAGCACTTTTAGATAAGCAGAAGGGAGAAAGAGAGCACCTCAAGAACTGGATTACCATCTCGCTTATCAATGTGGACTACAAAATCCTAATGAAGGTAATGGCCAACTGTCCAAAGAAGGTAATAGAAAAAAAAGTTCACCCTGACTAGTACAGGCCGGCAAATTTTAGGCAGAGTGGTCCTTGTTCAGGACATGGTTGAGTATGTCATAAGCCGAAAATTTCATGCGACCTTGGTCAATTTAGACCAGAAAAGGTAATTTGACCATGCCTCCCATGAGCTCATCGGCCGTAGACTCAAAGTACTGGGAATGAGCAACTTCTTTTGTGATGTGGTGACCATAATGTATAGAGATATCCCTGACAATACATTAGTTAACAGACGAAAACTATACCCTTCAATGTCCTATCCTGTCTGGCATAGGCAGGGCTGCCCGCTCTTACCTCTTCTATTTATTTGTGTTATAGGACTCTTTGCCGAATGCATTAGACATAACAGGAACGTCTGAGAAGGTGAGAGTACCAGGAAGCAACGGGAAGGGCAAAGCAAAATGATCCCTCTACATGGACAACGTCTCGGTCTTCTGTGTGGACGGGCACTCCACAAATGAACTGGAGAGGACTTGTATTGCATTTGGGAAGGAGTCAGGAGCAAAGATCAAAGCAATATTGGTTGGTGTTGCATTGACAACACATAAAGGGATGCCTGATAGCTATTGTCACATATTTCACTAAAGATTTGGGGCTATATTATCAAGAACGGCGATAACATTATCGCCGTTTTAGCGACAGGAAACTGCCGTTAAAGTGGCGATAAGGGGCTTGATAATATGCCCTTGTGAATTCCAATAGAAGCCCAGGTTTGATGTCCTTCCCACCAGAACCTGGGCTTCTATTGGAATTCACAAGAGCATATTATCAAGCCCCTTATCGCCGCTTTAGCCGCAGTTTCCTGCCGCTAAAACGGCGATAATGTTTCGCCGTTCTTGATAATATGGCCCGTGGTGCTGCTGAGAGAGGAAGAATTAGCTTCGAAAAGTAGAGCGAGCATTTTCGAATCTAAATTAAAAAAGCAAACTTCTTACAAGACAGAAACAGTCCGCCTAATTACTTAAAATGTATTATAGCAGTAGAAAGAATAGTTTGCATGCAAACGTACAACAAAGGATTCTGGGTCTACAGATGCCCTGCTCAGCTATCGCTTACCCTCGATCCATCTCTTTAATTCACATTCTTACATGGTATTTCATATTCCTCGGCCTGTGTTGCCAGTACTGGAGGCCTGTGTTACAGGCTGGGCATTTTGGATCCAACACAAGCTTGAACGTGGCTGTTCTCAGGGGGTAAATGTGCATTGGTGCAGTTTCACAGACAGAAAACACATTTGTGATGCTTTTTTCCAATTTACATTCTGAAAATACATACTATGCTGAAGCGTTGCTTTATTAACGCTATAACATATTTGGAAAAGATAAACATCCTACATTGTGGCATTCTGTACAAAGGAACTCCAGACTCAGAGGACACTGCTTGGTGATATATGTAAAATTGTGTTGCATGGCAACGTATTCCTTGAAAAAATGAAATGCACTTTACTAGATCGCCGCATATGATGTGTTTGCACAAATCGAAACAGTTCAGCGCTACGACCAGAGATTTCGAACACGAGCAAGCGTGAAAAAGTTTGAAATGGGTTTGTTGAGGTGGAATGTGTCAGTCAATCTTCTGGATTAGGGGCTGGGTAGCAACCATGTCCATAGAGAGACAATGGTGCTTTAGTTTCTATACATTTGAAGCTATTGAGAGATTTTTGATTTTATACTAGACCCCCGGGTACCTGCTATTCCGAATGACAGGAAAGTGAAAAATAGCGCTTCCAAAAATGTTATAACTTGTCAGCCACTGCACTTGTTCGTGAACATCTTACACACAGTTCTCAATATCCCCTTTGCTAAAGAGTCAGTGTCCGTGTCAGAAAAAAATGCCACGGAGTGAATTTTTCGAATAAAAGAAAAGCAATGTTTTACAAGGGGAAGGAAATTCAGCCTGTTTTCTGAAAGTGCATGTACATATTTTCTGCTTTATTAGAAAGGATTGTTGGTAAGCAAACGAAAGACAAAACAGTGAGGCTATGAAGATGCCCTGCTCAGCCATTATATATACTCAACAGCTCTGTATGCAGGCCCGGCTTTAGTGCTGGTGGTACCCAGTGACACAATCTTTGTTAGCATCCCCAATGACCACTTTCTCCATGCAACACTATCACGCTCCAACAGTGCCCTACATCTCTCCATAGCCCCCTTTCACATATATTTAATTTGTTTCTTAGTGCAACTCATGCCAATGTTGGGTGTGAAAACACTTTGCATCAAACATACTTTACACTGCAACATGAATCATACATGTGTTAATCTATGTAAAGGAAATATTACATAGGAGCCCTTACCGAACAGAGCCAGTTCTCTGCACTTTGTCCTGGGCACTACATACCCCGTAAATCACAGCGCCAGGAGATGCCAATGCGTTCTTCTCTGCGCCGGGGGCGCATAAAGGCAGTCTTGGGCTTCCGCAGCACGGGGCGTGACCGGGCAAAGCCCGGGCCAAGGGTGGACCAGTCTGTTCCCGTCAGCAGCAGGAGGAGGCAGGGCTGGGTCCCCCCTCTTGGATTTGTGGTCTGGCAGCATTCTTCGCCTTCCTGTCTTCCGACAACCACTTCAGCTATGGTACTGTAAATTTGATCTTTTCTGTTTGCTGTTAGCGTTATATCTACGCTTGTGTATCGTTTAAATGTGTAGATTCTGGTTTTGCCTAGTGGTGATTTTTACAAACATGGGGAAAAGGAAACATCTGAGTTCCGCCCTAGCAAAATCACCTCTAAAAACGCGGCAGTCCATCATGAACTATATAACAGGGACAATGAGGGCCATCGAGAAGCAAATCCTAAGTGTGGAGGAAACTCTATCGGTCCTGAGAGTGGCATCGAACCATCTAACACATGTACAGCTTCCTTAAATACCGTCCAACTGCCTTAATTACCACCCACGAGTTCAGATATTGCGTACAAAGATAAAGAGGAGACTCTATATAACTGTACCCCCACTTCACCGGGTACCTCAAACTCTATTCCCCCATCTAAACAGCCAAAATCCACAAAAACCGTTCCGCTAATATTATTGCGGTATCAAGTGATGGGAAAATTAAGGTTTCAAAAAGGGCATCTGTGTTGAAACTGGCTTCAAACTATAAGCCCTCAGGGACGTTCACCATCCTCTGTTTATTTCGCTTCTTTGGACTGTTCTTCACCATTAACCTCAGTTCAAGCATTGATAGATCTTATTATATCCTCTGTGTGTAGTCTTACAGACCGACTTAAAGCTGTTGAATGTGCTTTGTTAACCTGTGGAGAAAGATTAGGCCCAGCCAATTTGCACTCTGGGAATGGTAGGGAAGGGCCAAATGATTACTGTAATATTGATGGTGCTGTCCCTGAAACGTCAAAAAATCCTTCAATACAGCAACTTGTTCCCGGGATCCGTGAGATAACCCTACAACCCTTTATCCAGTGCTAAATACAGGTTCCCAGTCACAATAAGTGTCTGTTACGAATGAAGTAAAGGATCACAACGGAGGGGCATGACCAATATCCACATTCAATACCTATTGTGGATAAACTGCCCTTACACACCCTGCGCCTATCATGGCTCGACTAGACTTCCCTCCCACTGTTACCCCGTACGTGATCATTTTGCAAACATGCCGCCTATAGATTCTCCGCACCATGAAACATGGGATTCACTGAGAAATAAATCTCTCAATTGACTAAATTCTAAAGTGGAGTTGGGGGAGTGATTTTTGCAGATTTCAAGATGGTCAGACTGGTTGGGTGGGTTGGAAGAGGTACCAAAGTCTTTCAAGGTGACTGGGTGGTGCTCTCTTTCAAAACTCCACATCTAGTTAATGAAATATTGGGTCGGGCAAAGTCAGTGGTCCTAACACCAAACCAAATTTCAGTGCTCCTGCTTGGCTACTTTTATAAGCCCCCCAGACAACGGTTTAGTCAGTCGAATGCTTTGACACAATGATTCCCTCAAATACAAAGCAACCACCTATAAACCCAAACTTTGTAAATCCCATCTTGTACCCTATCACAACGTCCAATAGGTTTGATTGCCTTTCCAGCCTTCCTGGGGTAGATTGACTGAAAGGTTAATCGCTGGTGGGAACCACATTGCAAATTCCCACTCTTATGACTCCAACCCCTGTCAATAATATACAACCAGAGGTGGATTTAAATGTCTTAACAATCGCGGAACAATCTGCGATGAGTAAGGAGATAAATGCGGATTCTACAACCCCAGACCTAAACAACATCAGTCTTATGCTGGAATGTAGCGGGGCTACGTAGTAAGCTTAGTTCACCAGAATGGCTTGAATTTACAACTAATTTTACTATTATGTGTTTCCAGGAAACTTCGGTCATTGAACCATGACACCTGAACGTTTTTAAAACATTTAACTCCCCAGCTATTCCATCAAGGCATGGTAGACCCAAGGGCGCTCTTTGCATCTATGTGTCAAATAAAGTATCCTCCTCTACTATAAACATTAAGTCACCCAGCACTTTTTATCAAATTGTTACTGTTGAGTTCTCTGTATCCATCGAGCTGATTTTAGTTAATTATTATACCAATGTTTGTGATTCAGACATACTGGTTACTCTGGGATTACTTGATACTTATTTGCAATCTATCTTTTCTAAACAGGAAGGGGTAAAATCCTAATTTGGGTGGGACTTTAACATTCAATCCTTTAAACTGCCTTCTAACAGTGTTTGTGGTATGACCTCACCACTGAATAATGACGTCACCCATTTTCTACACTCGGACTATGGCGAGAAACTCAAAGAGCTTATCTGTAAATATGACCTAGAGTTTAGCAATGAATTTGGGGACAGCCCAGTTGAGGTATCCTGCACTTTCAATGGCAATATTGGTAAAAGTGTCATTGATTTTCTATTTTTCTTCAATCGTTACTGAATGGGTATACTTTACGATGGTCCATGATTGCCCCGACTAGCTTCCTAGAGCAACTAATCCATCAACAAAGGAGTGCCTTTGATGTTTGTCTAGATACCTCGGAGGAAGCCGCTGTCATCATGGAGTCCTTTGGCCAAATTACTAGAGCTATTAAAGTGGGGTTAACAACTAAACTGAAGACAGGAGTGGTAAAGAGGAAGGGCTGGTTTGACCAGGCATGTAGCGAGGCCCATAAAAAACGTAGAAGAGCTCTAAAAAATAAACATCGGAACATTGAGGAGTTTCAGCATTGGAGACAGCTATACAGGCTCACTATAAAAAAAATCATAAAAAAGACATAAAAGAGGAGGCCTGGGAGAATTTGTACGAGGCTAGCCGTAGTAATGACACTACAGCATTCTGGTGTATTATTAACTCTCTGGGGCAGATTTACAAGGACTGGCGCATCCCTGCATATCAGCAGGGATGCGCCAGGTAAGATGCGTCACTCAAGTTTACCTTCGCGCCACTACAGATGTGCCGCATTTACAATGCGGCACATCGTGGTGCAAGGATAAACAGATGCGTGACACATCTGATGGCATAAGGGCGGCGCATTGCTGGAGTCGTGTCAAGTCGGAGCAAGTATACAAGAAGTGAGTGTGGCCATTATGCCAGGGGCAAAACTCAAGTAATGGATGGTCTTCATGCCAAGTTCTAGGCCTTATACATAGTGGAACTGGACCTGAGATTGGTGGAGATGTAAAAGGCGGCTGAAGAAGAGGGTGCTCTCCCCCATACCACGAGGGAGACACTAGTAGTCCCCCCTGTTCAAACCAGGTAAATCACCCTTGGACTGAAAAGCTTACAGACAATCATCTGTGCTTAATCTGGATTTTTACATACTGATCAAGCTAATGGCAGCAAGGGTCCTATGATTTATGACCACCCTTATGCACCCGGACCAGTCAGGGTTTATCCTGGACCGCAACATAGCCCTAATATAAGATGGTTTGCGGTGGGATAGGCTACTCTATACAGATCCCCTGGTTAGGGTCCTAACGGGCTGAACCATATCTGAGCAGTATTGGCTGTAGAGGGGGACATGACAGGGGCACCCCCTCTTCCCCTTGCTGTTTGCCTTTGGCATAGAGCCACTTTCATGCCTTGCTTGGACAGGCGACAGATATCGAGGCCTGCAACTAGGGGGGCATACCCATCACATTGCGCTGTATGCTGACGATTTAATGTTGTTCCTGGAAATCTGGGAGGCGAACTGCAGGATGCCAGAGAAATGATGGCTGAATTTGGGGCTTAAAGTCAACTGGCAGAAATCTCAGCTTTCCCATTGACGGAGGGTAGAGACCCACCCATTGGGTTGGGTGATCTCTTGTGGGAGCCCCGCTGCCTAGGATACCTGGGAGTCAAGATCTACCACTTCCATCCTGACCAACAGGAAGGAAACATAGGGGCCATCACAAGGTCCCTAAAAAACACCATTTGGGGTGACTCTTCCCTTATCAGTCGCGGGTAGGGTAGCGCTTTCAAAAATGGTGACGCTCCTGTGGCTACTGTACTTCTTCACGACGCAGCATATATGGATAACAAGAACACGGTTCACCGAGCTGGATTACCTTATGGTGTCCTTTATCTGAGGGGCAGGCCGTAGGCGGGTGGCCCTGGAGACACTTATGCACCAGCCAGGGAAGGGAAGACTTGCCATTTCCGACTTTGAATCATATTAGCTTGCAGGACAACTACAGTGGTTCACATAATGGCTAGTGGGAAGACAGACACAGGAAAGGGAGATGGGGACATTTGTCCCTGACCTAGACATACTCTTGCAGATACTATTGAAAGTTGGCAGGATGCCACAAGGGGGTACAAGTGAGCTACAGGTAATGTGGCACTGCTGGTTAAGATGTCTCCAGAAAACACATAGCTGTGTCCCTTACTAGCCGGACCTCCCTCTGGCTATGGTATACATTCTACCATATGGGGGACAGTGGAGGGGCTTATGGACTGGAAACAGGTGGGAGCAATAAACTGGGAGACCCGTACATGAAGGGGAATCTTCTCCCATTCGAGGCAGAGTGGGATGTTCCCCAGGGCCACTTTCTACTCCATAGAGCAGTAATAGCGCCCATCAGGTGACATTGGGGATGGGTACCTCAGAACCCAAACACCACTCTACTTGTCAGTATATGGGTATGGCAGGACGAAAAATCAAGGTGGTCGCATGCCTCAATAGAGCGATTGGAAACGACTCTCTACAGCCATTAACAACATTGAGGGAACGATGGACAACAGACCTGGAAACCCCTATGGAGGATAGGGATTGGGAGAATACCCTAGACAGAAACCCCAAGATCTCGAGAAATGCCCAACTTAGGTTAATTCATTTCTATGTCTTTCATCTGGCATATCTCACCTGGGAGCGCTTCAACAGATGCTTCCGCAGGGAGGATGCAGGTTGCCCGCGCTGCAGGGAACTCATGGCGGGAATGCTGCACATGATCTGGGATTGCCCAACATTACACACTTATTGGCAAGAGGTCACGTCAGAAGTGGTGAAAGTAACTGAGAGTGGTCCCTGTGCCCCTGCCCTCTACCTCCTCAGTCTGTCCCTCCATCCTTCCAAAATGAGGGTCACTGACAGGTACCGGGACCTGGCTTGTTTACTAGCCAAATGGGAAATACCAAGGTGTTGGTGGGCGCTCGGGGGACCCCAGATCGAAGTATGGAAAAGAGAGCTAGCAAAATGGGTGATCTGTGAGAGTAGAGTGCTACTCAGGAATGCACATAGTGTGATAGACACAGTTGAAAGAGTCAGAGCCTGGGAAGCACTGGTAGATGACATGAGACCCGGCCCAGACTCAGGTGAACTTTCGCCACTGACACAATCCCCTCCGGGTAGCCCAACACTCCAGGACACTGGGGAAGGGGAAGTAATGGAACACATATGAGTAAAAAAAAAAAGGGAGCCCAAAGGCAATCAAAGATGGGATGGAGGGAGACAGGAGAGGGCCAAAGGACGTACAGGGCTGTGACCTCACGTACTACTAAATCCTGGTTGCGACCTGCAGAGGGGAACGGGAAGCGGAAGTTATTAGGGGGAAGGTTACTCTCATGTAATTAAGCAGTTACTTCAGTAACTTCTAATAATTGTAGGTATAAGTATTTTCTGGGAATGTAGATGATATTATACTACATGCATATGACCTAACATTTGACTAAAATACAATAAAATCTGTTTCGAAAAAAATATATTTCGCTGCTCTAGCAGGAATAACATGCCATAAAGGTCCTTGTAAAGATAGCCAGAAGAGGGTGTCACTTGACAAAGCTGGATTCTATTTAGTTTCCGGAAAAACACTTAAAGAATGGAATGCTCCAATAACCCTGTACTAGAACACAAGAATGTTGAGAGCTCATTGAAGAGAAAAGACCACCAGTGGCTTATTGAAGCTGATATAGGCCAGTTTCTCTCAACATTACTATGTCCGTCAGTCATAAAGCTTTATTGGATTTTTTATGAATCATAAAACACACACATAAATAGATACATTACAACACCAATATCGAGATAAAAATAAATGACATCAGAGAAGGTTTCCTTAAAATTTGGCATCAATCAATACAAGAAAAGTGTGTGATGCATATTGCCGGATAGCAATCACAGTAATGCATTGGATAATCCACCTATAGAACTTCTAACATCCCTTAGTCATAACGTTTCCTAATAGAAAGTGCCCCCAAATGAAATTGAGCACAGCACGGCAAATTTCATATGATTCCAGTGAATACAAACCCTTCTGAAAAGAGATAGGTCTATGGGACGTCAACAAAGCGAGTATAAAAATTGTTCTTACGTGATAATAAATTGCACAGAGAGTAGAAAGTGCACTGTAGATTGTTTTGACATAGTATAACACGGGCATAGACGCATATCTTTCAGCCACCCTGCTTGAGTAGGAAAAGCCACAAGAATGTGCATGGTGCTCAAACGAAATCTCATCAAATAAAACCTATACTGGGGATTTAAAATATAAGATAAATAAATAACATTGCGTCACTGGAGTTAGGGGGTCGTGATTATGCCTGATGTACAGGCTGCATTGCCAGGAGATTGAACTCTGATTTCTAGTCAATGCCCTTTCAAAATAAACAGCCATAATTTGAGCTTTACAACAAACAAATGATGGACGGAATGCTGACAATGCAGACATTCTCCCCCAGTCAAGAGATCTGGGTTAAATCCATCGTTCTTTTGCCCACTACGCCACCCCAGTTCTGACATGGCCATATGCAAATCAGTCTTGACCCTGTGCCTCATGGGAACAGTCCAGCCCGAACTGCCAAGCCATGTCTTCCCTGGACTGGAACCAAGCATCCTAGGACCGGTTTCGGGGTTTCACCCCTTGTCAGCCAGGATAGCTTGATTCCAGTGGCATGGAGAGCACGGGACTCACGTCTGAGCATACCCGTACCACTCGGGGTGACAAATGCAAAAACAACAAATTCAACGCTTTTCGCCCTAAGTGGGATGGGTATGCCCAGACGTGGGTCCCGTGCTCACTACGCCACTGGAGTCAAGCTATCCTGGCTGATGACGGCTGATAGCCAGAAACTGGTCCTAGGATGCTTGGTTCCAGTCCAGGGAGGACCTGGCTTGGCAGTTCGGGCTGGACTGTTCCCATGAGGCACAGGGTCAAGACTGATTTGCATATGGCTGGGTTCAAACTGGAATGGCATGGTGAGCAAAAAAACGATGGATTTAGGCCCAGATCTCTGTACTAGGGTGAATGTATGACATTGTTCTGCATTCTGTCCATCAATTGTTGTTATTGTAATTTGAGCTTTGGCTGCAGGTGGGGTGTGAGCTGTATTATTAAAAAAGTGGATAATGCCCAGGTCACCAAAAACATGTTTGACATAACATAACCATGGGAGTTTTTTTGTCAAAATCTTTTTATTGGTTTTAACAAGTTATAACAACAGTTGCGGCTCGACCGAGCTCAGACATGTGCCAATATCATCAGGTATCTATAGATAATACACAGTTTCCCCACAAGTGCTTGGCATAACTATTAGCGTTTCCAGGTACAAACATCCCATTGTCACCATATATATATTACACCGTCTACATATTCCTTGATACACCCATGCAATACTAGTGAGCGCTAACTACATAAACAAAATGTAAAACAAATTAAACAAACGATCCCCTGGACTCTAGAGTACATGACCATGAGGTGACTGAGGAGCGAAGAGCGAATATACACCAACGCTAGCGGCCGGCAGGGCTTGACACGTCCGGCCCAGGGAGAGCGGGGGGAACACACGTGTGGGGGGCCACAAGAGCCCCAAATGCCAAGTATCCCAATGACGCCACTTCTGAAGTCAGACGGTTATATTTGAAAGAGGTGGAGGGCCCTTAGACGAGGGCCACAAGCAAAAAGTGGCAAGCCTTCCGACAGATAACCCACTAGAGGACTCCATCTATAATCAAAGCCTTTGCAGAAGTCTGCTATGATATCCAACATTCGTTCCAGGGCCAGGGCATGCCACAATCGGGCATGCCATTGAGTGAGAGAGGGGGCCTCCGAATTCTTCCATGCTGCGGCCACTGCCATTTTTGCCACTGCCAGGCATAACCACATGATTGAACAGTCTCCTTGAGTTTGATGCTTCGAACAGGGGTCCTTCACACCCAAAAGAACATGCTCTAGGGAGTCTGAGATGGGGCAGCCCAGAATCTGCTAGATTTGAGAGAGAATTTCCTTCCAGAAGGGTTGAATGGAGGGACAGTCCCAACATATATGACGGATTTGCCCAAAAGCCCACACCCCCACCAACATCTGTCTGAGGAGTTTGGAAACAAAGTGTGTAGTTTTTGTGGGTGTAGATACCAGTCGAACATGAGTTTGTAATGCGCTTTCCTTAAAAATATGGACCGGTTGGATTTTACAATTCCTTCATAGAGTGAACTCCATTGTTTCTCTGTGATGGGGTAAGGCAGTAGAGTGTTCCAAAACCTTCTATGTCGTTGAACCTGAGGGGTTCCACCCGAGAGCAGGAGAGGGTAGAAAAATGAAATGCAACCCTTGGACGTGCCACCAGCTTAAACAAATCTCTCTATTGGGAGCGGGTCTCTGGTGTCAGCGTTTTGCTCCTGGGGTTGCAGGACCCAATGTTTTAAATGAAGATACTGGAATTCTTTTGAGGGTGGCAATTTAAAGGCAGCAGCGCAGTCTGTGAAGGTGCGCAGTTCTCCTCGAGAGAAGAGATCCGACAGCATGAGACACCCTTCCTCCATCTGTCATTGCCGGCAGGGAAGTGGGATTAAAATGAATTGGAGTGTAAGGGGATGGGAAGGTCGTCAAGGGTAGTGTCTTAGTGGCTACATCTCATGCTTTAAGAGTAGTAGCTGTGGGTATGCTAAGATACACATTTTTTGGCCTATCTTGTTTGGGTTTCCAGGGCAAGTCCCAAATGGTTTGTCCCGTGACTTGCCGGTCCATATGGAGCCAGTGCTTATCAGAGGCTTTAAGGGACCACTCTGCCAGAACACGGAGTTGTGCAGCTCTGTAGTACAAAGGGAAATCTGGTTGAGATAGCCCCCCCGATAGGCGCGGCCTGGTCAGTAGTCGCTGAGATAAACTGGCCCTGCGCCCCTGCCATATAAATTTAGTTATCATCCCTTTCAGTTCAGAGAACAGTTCTCTGTCAACCATGACTGGAAGGCCCTGAAACAGATAAAGAAGATGCGGTAGCACATTCATTTTGATCGCGTTTATACAACCTATCCAGGATGTGTATGTGGAGGCCCATTTTTTAAAAATCTCCTTTAAGCTGCCGCAGTAAGGGGGGGAGTTGGCTTTATAGAGGACTGCTGGATTAGGGGTAAATTTGATGTCCAGGTAGGTGATTTCTTTATGGGTGCACCGTAAGGGGGAAGCCTCCATGACGGCCGCCAGCATCTCTGGGGCATTGTCAGGTTGAGTAGGAATGATTTCGAGAGATTGACTGTGAAGCCTGCTACCTTTTCAAATTCACTGAGTTCAGACCGTACAGCCGGCAGAGATAAGTGAGGTTCAGTGAATGGTAGCAGAACATCATCCGCGAAAAGTGAGATTTTATGCTCGTCGGAGCCAAATTTAATCCCATGAATATCTGGGTTGGCTCGAATTCCCACTGCCAGCGGTTCAATGCAGAAGGCGAAGAGCATAGGTGAGAGGGGACAGCCCTGCCGAGTTCTGCAAGAGAGGTTAAAAAAATTAGAGGCCACCCCGTTGACCAGAACTCGGGACTTAGGGGAGAAATAGTTGGCCTGCACCATGCCCAAGAATGCCTTGCCAAACCCAAAATGGCGAAGACTGCACAGTAGGAAGGGCCAATCAACACAGTCAAAGGCCTTCTCTGCATCTAATGAAAGTAAGGCCGCTGGGACGTGTTTATTCCGTACTTTGTAGATTAAATGAATTATTCTTCGCAAATTATCATGGGTTTGGCACCCCTTAATGAAACCTGACTGGTCTGGATTCATCGGGTTTGGTAGAACATCTTCTAGTCTGCTGGCCAACATCTTAGAATAAAGTTTTGTGTCTAGGTTCAAGAGCACAATAGGCCTATACGAGGCAAATTCTTGGGGATTCTTCCCAGCTTTGAGGATTAGGGTGGTTAACACTTCTCCCATCGAAGGGGAGACTCGTTGAGAGGTTACTATGTCATTGAAGAGTGCTGTCAAGTATGGGGTGAGCTCCACCGCGAACGTTTGGTAAAACTGAGCGCTGAGCCCATTTGGGCCTGGGGACTTCTGAAGTTTCAAGGCATCTATCGCCTTTTGGACTTCCTCTCTTGAGATGGGTTGACGGAGAGCATCGTTGACAGCCTGGGACACCTGTGGGAGTTCCAAAGAGTCTACGTAGTGGGATTGATCCTGTCCTGATACGGGTTCTGCTGCTGTGCAGTGACCTGTAGAAAGCGTGGAACGTGCTCGCTTTTCCCTCCTCACTATAGTGTGTGCCACCCAAAGCATCAACTATTTGTTTGGCATATTCCTTTTCTTGTTTTGCCAACTTAGGGCCAATTTTGTCATTTCCATCGTATCCTCTGGCTTGAAGGCGTATATTGCCTGCAATTTCCCTTTAAGCGCCCTCACTTTCCTTAAAGGTTTTAACTGATGAGGCTTCCTTATGTGTCTGTTCAGCAGTTCGCACTTCCCCCACTAGGTTCACCCGCTCCCCAGTTTGTTGTTTTCGCAATGTAGAGGTAATACATTTACCCCTTACAACTACTTTAAAGGTATCCCAGTTTGTCAAGTGAGAGGTGTCTTTGGGATTGTTATTGATGAAAAAGTCTCTGATCCACTTCTTCAAGTCATCTCTAAGTAGCCGTACCCTGGCCAGGATATTGGGGAAGTATCATCTTGTAAGTTTTCAGCGGGGTATAGGCCAATTGAGCAGAAGATCCAGAGGTGCGTGGTCCGAAATGCATATCGGATGCAGCTGAGAGCCCACTATCGTCGGACGAAGCACCTGACTGACGAAAATGTGGTCTATCCTAGAATATGACCTATGAAAGTGGGAGAAGAAGGAGTAGTAACGTCTTGAGGGAATGAGGGTTCTCCAGCTATCTATCGGCCCTAGGCACTGTATTGAAGATTTAAGGCACTTACAAAAAACACCTGCTACCGCTCTGTGTGACTGAGAAGTATGTACCGTAGGGTCCCAGATAAGATTAAAATCCCCCAATAAAAGAATGTCCCCCACCGCAAAGCCTTCTAGTGTTGATAAAAATGACAGAAGAAAGTCTGACTGACCGAGTTGGGGGCATAGACCATAGCTATAGTGCATGGACGACCCTCCAGAACACCTTTGATCATAAGAAATCTCCCTATTTTGTCAGTCTTTGTGTCATGCAGTTGAAAGTGGATGGAAGACTGGAGAAGGGGAGCAACTCCATTCTGTTTGGTAGTTGTTGAGGACCTAAATCTCAAAAGGGTAGCTTTTGTGGCGCAATCTAAGGTCCACGCCTCTCTTAAGATGGGTTTCCTGAAGGGCCACTATACGGACATGATGGTCTAGTAGGAATTTCCATCGGTGTTGCGTTTTGTTGGGGGAATTTAGTCCCCTAATGTTCCAAGACTACAGTTTATTGACATTTAGACAGTATTGGGGACACCTCTTTTGCAGCTGAAAACCTCCCCCAGCCTCCAGCTTCCCCCCGATTCTCCGTCCGCTCCCCACATCCTCCCCCATCTAGTCAGCTGCGTCATCCAGTCAACACCACGGGAAAAACAAAATCATAAAGCATAACACATAACTTTTAACAAAAGAGTCTCCAAAGCGATCGAAAGATCTCACTGTTGGTGACTCTAGGGGCATGTCCAGTACCATGCCTAGAGCCCCGCATGAATACTTGTTTGAACACTCAGTTTCTCAGAACTTGCTTCTCCAGGCAAGAGTAAGCAAAAAACTCTCTGGGTTTATAGCGAGAAAAAGAAAGGGACCCCATTGCATTATCAACGGGCTCCACCTGCCCTCAGACCGCAGGCTACCGTAATAAGGCCACAGCCACCCCCAGGTAACTTTCTCATATGTTCGACAGGCCAGAGGGGACAGCTTAACAAGTTAGAAGATTTCGAGTTCATGTGCTGATCAGCGTTGTGTCGATCTCCCGCCCTTTTTGGGTGTCTACCAGGAGCATGGGGAGCTCCGCACTCTCAGTTGGGCCAGGCCATTCCCCCTTTAAGTTGCCGCTGATTGGGGTGAGGAACAATCGAGACCAAGTACAGTCACAGCCCCCTCTGCTTCCATGAAGTTGTGTTGCTTGCTGCCAAGTGAGAAGGCAATGCCACATGGATATGTCCTCCGGTATTTGAGCTGGCACTCCCTCAGCACCACCGTGATCGGTCTGAACTGCTGTCTGCCTGCCAGCATGGCCTGGGCCACATCTTGGAAGAGCGAGCACGTGGCCCCCTGAAAGGTGACCACATCACTGCTCCTAGCTTTCCGCATGACCTGTTCCTTTATTTTGAAAGAGCTAAATTTAGCCAAGATGTCTCGTGGGCGCCTGTTATCTATCCCCTTGTGCGCGCTGACCCACTCTGTGTACACATTCCAGGTGGACTTCCAGACACTGATCTCCCAGAACATTGGAGAAGAGATCCACCATGAAGGCTTCCAGGTCGGGTCCTTCACTTCCCTCTTCCAGGCCCCTCACTCGTATGTTATCTCTATGAGAGTGATTCTCTAGGTCCTCACACTTTAGCAGGGCAGAGTGCAGCTGGGCGGTTATGTTGGTAATTACCCTCCTTCAGAGGCTTCACTCGTCCCTCGAGCTCCTGGTATTTCGCTTCTAAGTCTAGAGTACAGGTCCCCACAGAGTCCACATCAGCATGCAGCAACACCAGCTTCAACACCATCTCTGATCAGAAAGCCTCGAACGAAGTGCCAATATCTGACTTTATGTCTTCCCTGAGTTCCTTCCTGAACTCCCGCAAAGTCGCAAGCAGGTCTTCCCTGGTTAACGCCATGTTGTCCGCTCCACAATCTCACCCTCCTTCTCCGGCCGGGCCTCAGTACGGGCAAAGTAGCTGGAGACTCCATTAGTTTGAGTCATTTTTGGCAGCATATAGACTGTGCCCCCTGCCAGTGCGCTGTTGGTTGCTGTTGGGTCGTTCAGGCACTCAGTTGAAGCAAAACACGTTAAAGTGGGGGGCCGCCTGGAGTCAACCAGCGCAAACAGCAGCACCACATGTACCGCGCCAGGCAGCTCCAGTCCGCACCAATAAAGCAGCCTCTGGCTTGCGGCCGTACCTCTCCAACTGGCTAATGGCAGAAAGTCGCTCATGAGCCAACCACTGCAGGGTCGGCACTCCTTCAAAGAGGCTGCTCCCGCCGCTGGGTCGGCCATGTGCACCGGGCTGTTGTCTCATCATCAGACCCCCATGCACCATCTTAATGTCAGGCAACAACTGTTGGGTTTAGGTCTGCTCATCCACGTGTCCATTCCTATGAGGACCAATGCTGAAGTTGTGGTGCGATCCCTGGCAGGCTCCCCACCCCCTCCAGGCCAATTGCTCACTTTCCCCAGGTCTGGGAGGCTGATAACCCTCAGGCAGGAGGTTCCTTATTTTCAGCCGCAACACCGGGTGCCATCTTGCAGTCAGGCAGCCTCGTGAAATCCTGTGGGGCCTCAGTCACCGCCGCCACCAGATCGCGGACCCGACTGTAGTTCTCGGGGCCAAGGCTCTCCAAAAGCCGATCTCCTTCTCCAGGTCGCCACCGGTGGGAGAGGGCAGATCCACATGGTGGGATGGGAATTGCGGGACCTTAATCCCCCACCTCTAATGAGCGCCAGGCCGGCCGGGTCCTCCAGGGAGTGGAGGGTCTGGCTCCATTGTCTTTTCACTCAGCTGCTTCCCAGCGCAGTCTGGCCCTTCACTGCATAATTGTTTCTCTCGCCGCAATTTCACTCGAAAGAGTGTCCTTGAGTGGCAGCCTGTCCAGGGCTTGGGCTGCACCCCAGAATCATGATGTGGGATACACCACAAAGCCAGTAGATGCGGGGCTCGACAAGGAGGAGAACTGGATCAAATCTGCGCGGCCATGATTTTCCCAAAGTTATATAGGGACAAACCATCAGGTAAAATTTGCAAAGAAAAATCTTATTTGGGTGTGGACCAAATTTTAACTCATAAAAGGAAAGGAGCAAAGCCAATAAAATCTTACAGGTAGTTCAAACCCACCTTGGAGTGGCAGAAAGGGATTGAGGTTCTCTTGGGGTAAAATGAGGAGCCTTCTAAGAAAGGCATTCTCAACCATTTGGAGCTTAAAGTACTTGCTGTGCCCCAAACCCCAGCCCCATAGCTGGCAATTGAAAGACATTTTGCTCCATACAACACTAGAAATTCCCTAACTGGTTTCTGAACTAACTTTGCTGCAGAGTGGAAAAGTGCCTTCACTACTCTATTAACTTGCTGAACCCTTAGGGTTATAAGGGAATCCAACTTCAATTGATTATTGAAGAGATCCCCCAAATACTGAAAACGTTGTACCTTATCTATAAGGTTTCCTTGTAAGAAAAAGGTCTTGGGTTAAGATGTATTGGAACCATTATAAGGGATTTTTTAAGATTAACCTTCAAGTGCAAGGAAGACATAAATTCTGTGTAGGCATCAAGGATTTTCTGCAGCCTATTTGCTGTCCTTGCTAGAAGGTCAGCATCGTCTACTTAAATGAGCGAGGAGATGGGGTAATTGCCAATCCTTGGAAAGTCTAGGTTATTTTGTAGCAGAAAGGCCACCAAACTGTTTATATAAACCAAAAACCGGAAGGGGGCGAGGATACATACCTGGCAAACCCCCTCAGTTGAAGGTAGGGCGTCTGTACTGTCACCTTCAGGGCTAAAATTAGCTTTCACCATGGAGGAGAGTGAACAAGGGCTCCTCTACTCCCGAGTTTATCCTGGTTTACAGTGTCCAAGCCGCTAGACAAGTCCATGAAGGCCAGATATAATGAGCACCTCATGGACTTGGTATAGTTACTGACAATTAACGCTACATTTAGACACTGTTTCAATGTCCCTCATCAACCAAATTGGGTCTTGATAATATGTTGTTTTCATTGACCCATGTTTCCAGATGGTATAATAACACCCTGTTCAAGACCTTGACCATTGTATTGATCAAAGAGACCGGCCTATAAGACACGTTGTGTCATTTTTACCCCCCCCCTTTTAAAAAATGCTACTACAATGGCCCCTCTCCATGAAGCAGGGAGGGGGTCAAGCCCTAAAGATGTTAGTTAGGATTGGAGCCCAAAGGGCAACATTATTTTAAAAAGGTCTAGCGGAATGCCACCCGGGCCTGGCACTTTTCTGCACAAGCCCTGGGTAATTGCTGATTCCACCTTCTTTACAGTAATTGATTCACTGAACTGGAATGCCAATTCAGTGTTTGTAGGTACAACAATGTCCCTTTCCTATGTTTATCACCTTACCCTTGGGTTTAAAAATACGAGTAAAGTGTTCAACCAAAGCTGTACCTTCAATTAAAAACAAAATGTTAGTGCCTCTGTGAACAATGGATGATTAATGACATCCCAAATAGGTTTTGAATCCCTGAGTTGTCCAGTTGCCACTACGTCAGACCAAGCTTCAATGATTGTCTTATAATTTGTCCTTGCTACCCTGACAGTGGCCCTATTTCTTGGGACAGCGTGCAAGTCAATTTTTAGAAGCTTATGTGCTTTGCTACATGAAATATAGAACCAATGGAAGGTCTGAGCAAGATAAACAGGACATTTGACTGTGATTTCAGAAGATATAGCTTGACAAAGTGTCTCAAAGTCCCTAATCAGGGTGGAATGAGTGGCAATTGTTTAGGCTAAGATTTCCCCTAATTATTTTAGCCTTAAAAACATGAGTATCTACCCGCTCTCACTTCAACCAAATAACTTGGTTAATACTATAGTTAATCGGAATCGGCTAAGTTAACAATTCCCCTCCTCCACAGGTTCAGTTTAAGATAGCTGCTAAAGGATTATGGTCACTAGCACAGTTCGATATAACTCTAAATTCCACTACCAAATGACTATATTTGCTAGATATTAACATGACATTTATTGAGGTAGGATTTATCCCTCCCGAAAAGGTATGGTACATTGCAGTATCATCTTTGACACAGTTAGGCATAAAAACTAGGTTATTTGAGGTAATAATATTGCTCAAGACATCTCCATGTTGGGAGTGCTGGAAGTGATTTAAAACCCATCCAGCTTCACTCGCGTATTCTATTGAATCCACAGGGAAGAGAGTCAAAATACCCCACATAAAAAACACCCCTTCATGATTGCCTCATTCAGCATATCAACAGCTTGGGTGTTTTTTGGTCAAAAACATTATGATAGAAATTGACCAACAAAATGTCTACTGTGTCCAGCCCACCTAGAGATCAGCAGCAATTTAAACCAGGGGGAATAGTTAAACAATTTAAAATTCATCTTAAAACATTTGTGGGAAATCAAGACAGCCAAGCCAAGCCACCCTTCCCCCTCCCCGAGTTCACCCTTATTGCAGGATTACAAATGGTACAATACCCATTTATATGAAAATCCATTGAGGAGCAGGTCTCTTGAAGGTATACCAGCTCATAGCCTGAGATGAAGTTCACCCTGGCTTCATTAGTGAGTTTGGAACGGATCCGCACAATGTTCCACGACTGCCGTTTAAAGGGTGAGTCGCCTCCATGCAACAAATTGGGTACTCCTTCTCTAATACCCAGGCCTCTGAATTACTATGTCATATTTCGCAGCCTCTTCCTCTTGTCCCTTGTCTCTCCAGGATATGTCGATTGGGCAGGGGAACGAGGCAGAGACTGTGGACCTGGAGCCTTGCCCCCCACTCCCTCGTCCAGTAGCACCCAGTGTTGCCGGGGCAGGGTCTCCAACCTTTTCTATAATGAGATCTACTTTTGAGAAATGGAAATCAACCCTAGCTACTGACAAATATAACAAATGTTACTGGAGTTACTGTATCAGATTTCATCAGATTATTATTTTTTAAGTTGATAGACTTCAACTTCAGCTCCTGCAGTTTCACCTGTGAGGTTCTCTGCTTTTCCTTCACAGACCAGAGGTCACACACACACACACACACACATACACAGTGACACACATCACTAGGGCTGCCACCTCAGTAGTGACTTTGCTCCATGGTGACTGATTATGTTGCAGGCTTTAAGCTGTCAATTCCATTGTACATGTGTTTGAGCATGGGCCTTTGGGACTGGTGTGGCTGGCTGCCACTTTAGGGTCTACTTAGTAGCTGATGTGCTATGCAGGAGGCAGCATGGCTAATTTTTAGGTCCTCTGTATAATTTATTAGTCTGGACTGCATGCCCAAGAGATATCTACTGGCAGCTGGTGAGCCACTTGTAGCTCATGAGCTACGTGTTGGAGAGCCTGCTGGAGCCTCAGATGGAGGGAGGAGGGAATTCAGCTTCCCTGGCTCAGCTGAACAAAGAAATGCAGCTTAGAAAAGCACAGGGAGAACCAGGAGCTCACTTCAGACTCATTTCACAGCTGTTGCTGTGTATTTTAAAAATTAAACAGCTGTTTCCCTGTGTTTGCCTGGAAGTTTGAACAATCAAAGCAAGAGCTGTGAAACAAGGCTTGGGGACACAGAGTTTCAACCCCCTCTATCTAACAGAAGTTCTTTGGTTTTTATTAGGACATTCCATCCTCCTGGGGCAGAATGTTCTAATAGACTTATAGCCTGCCGTCAGCGTGGGCCTATAATGCTGGAGCATGCCTTTAACGGCTGGTATAGCCTTCTACGGTGTGTTAAAAGTCTATAATACATCTATTTGGCAAGGGTGTACAGCCAGCAATCTGTCAGTCTGGAAAAATGTAACTATTGCAGCATAATGTTGTGTCAATTATTCCTTAAAAACATCTCAAAGTGCATTTATCTGATGCTGCATTTTAAGTGGGTTGTGCAGCAGTAGCTCTAAAAAATATGACCGGTTGTAGCACTAACACTGGAGTGTTCAAGCAAGCTCATATGCACAGTCTAAGTGTGAATGTTTGAAAGGAATTTGTTGAGGTGGAATGTGTCAGGAAGGTTTCTAGTCCAGGGGTTGCGCAGGACCAATGACAGAGAGCCACATGTGTTACAGTATCTACACACCCCAAGCTAATTGGACAGTAGTCACTGCACTGACATCGCTTGAAATCAGACATTGCTCTTATTGTAATTTGCAAGGCTGATACTGAATACTGCTAAACCCCAAATTGACTATTTACAAATAAAACTGGTAACATCTCAGTCATTTTACTCGTTTGTAAACATTTCACACAGTTTTCTCAACAACCTGGTTGCATAGACCTGGAAACAGTTATAGCTTACCTCAATCAAAGAGACAGCTACAAATGATTGAAGTAATGTAAGACAAATGTCTCTGGTGTTAAAAAATGAGCTGTTTTACTCCAGTTATGTTCACCATCCAAACCAAAAACAAACACACGCACATGTAATCAAATTAAAAGCAGCTATTCCCGCACGCGACCACCACACTCTTGATAGCCCATATTTGCACTTTCATCAGACATTAAATAGCATTCTATACTGAGGAATAACACCACATAATTGTTATAATCTCACCCACTTATTTTTGTACGTACTCGGTGCAGGGCTAGAGAGAACCCACTTAACCATCATGCACTTGAAATGGCCCCACATGGTTTGCACCATGCTGCCAAATCAGTGCCAGTGTCAGGCATCACAAAAGCATACAGATGAACTGTGTGATAGCAAGCACTAGATAAGCCAACATGATTGGCTTTATCGTGATTACAAATGGAAACCCAAGACTGCACCAGGAGCATTGAATAGTTGTACCATGTCTCTGTGCAATCTTCCTCTGTATGTAGGGGTGGGCGGAATTTGCGAAAGTGACTTTCGCAAATTATCGCGCAAATGTTAAAAATCTCTGCAAACACGTGGAAATATGGCAATGATGCGGAAGTTTTTTTCCCGCCGTTCGCGGTATTTTCTGCGTGGTCGCGGCTCGCCAACTTACCCATGCGGTTGCTCGCGGGCGCGGCCATCTTGTTTTCACTCTTCTCGCGGTGCATGATCGCGAGAAGAAAGACGTGATCGCGCGACCAATGACATTACTGCGGGCGCGAACTGTCGCGAGACAGCGCAAATGGCTACCAACAATCCAACATCTCGTGGAGAACGCGACCGGATCGGGAAAACTTGTCGGCGAACGCGGGGATTCAGGTAAGGCGATCGCGCGCGCGAGACTGTATTATTTTACAGCGCGAGCAAGAAACAAATTATCGCTAAGCTGCGGAATGCGGAAATTTTGACATTTTCGCGCTGTCCGCGGAACGCGAAAATGTCAAATTATCGCAATCTCCGCGAGCGGAACGGAAATTTAGCCCAGGCCTATCTGTATGCCTGTCATTTGTTTTTGCTGCTTCTGTACTCCTTTCCACAAGTCAAACATGACCCAGAGATACCAGGGACAGAAAGAGGGATGTTGCAGAGACATTTAAAATAGTCTGTGAGCAGATGTGTGTTTGCATGCATTAGCATATTAAAACTAGATGTGAGAGAGATTTTGATTGCACCAGCATAATGCTTTCACTTTACGGTTACGTGAAAACATGAGATTATGCCATATCACCTAATTGAGATGTTGTTCAGGTAAAACACTCATAAGGGGACGTAAAAGGACACTGCTAATAAACAGAACGCAAGTGGCTGTTAGCATCATATTCAATTTTACATTTTGTTTAGGGCAAAATATGTCCCGGGGTCATAAATGCACCTAGGATGCAGTTCACACACACACAAAAAAAATGCTAGACTGACCTTTCACACAATTTTGCAATTATATTGGCAGTTTGCATAATTTCTGCAAATTGAATTATGTGAATTGCACTAATGGTTAAATAAAGTCATACCAATTCGCTCTACCATTACCCGTGTAATAATACTTTTATATAGTGTCATAAACTTCTACAGTTTGTACACAAATACATCACCTTTCAGTTGACACTATTTAAATGGCCCTTGAAGCCGCTTCCTTGAAGGCAAAAGACAGATGTGGTTTGTTTTAAGAGACATCAATACAACATGCTGCCCAAATGTAAAAAATCCTTTCTGCCAATTAGATATTACAAGTCAATGTCCACAGCATCAACTTCAATGATGTGTTTAATGTGCAACAGAAACTGTGCCTGATCACGGAACGTTCTGTTGCTTGTAGTATTCAAATCTATAAGTAGTTTATCATGTTGTGGTATTTGAATTTGTAAAGTGTTTGATGTTAGTGTTAGAACTGGTATCATTGGCATGGTTCTCCCATAACTTTTTTCCTTCAAACCTCCAATTTTGCTGATTTGTTTTTGCTGGCTTTAGGACTCTGGCCAGTACACCACTGATAACCAGTGCGAAAATGCTTGTGCTCTCTCCTTAAAACATAGTGGAATCGACTTACCCCAAAATGGCCCATTTACTTTACTTATAAGTCCCTAGTAAAGTGGTAGTACTCATGCCTAGGAGCTGTAAATTAAGTGCTGCAAGTGGGCCTGCAGCACTGATTGTGCAACACAATTAAGTAGCCCTTTAAACATGTCCCAGGCCTGCCATTGCATTCTATGTGTGCAATTTTCATACTGCCATTTCAACCTGCCAAAATGAACATTTTGCCAGGCCCAAACCTTCCTTTTTAATATATTTAAGTTATACCTCGGGTAGACCCTGAACAGGCCAGAGGGCAGGGTGCGGTGTATTTAAATAAATGGACATGCAGTTTTTAGTTTTAAAAATCCCTGGTGGTAGAAATCTCCTAAATTCGTTTCTACTACTGCAAGGTATACCTCTCCCATAGGATAACACTGGAGTATCCTTATTACAATAAATAAGCTGTAACTTCCAATTTGGAGCAGGCAGACAGTTCAAGTTTGGTGTCTAAAGAATTGCAATTAAAACCCCTCTTTAAGGGTAAAGTCAGATTTTTTAGAACAGTTCTCAAAATGCCACTTTTAGAAAGTCAGTGTTTTCTTGTCCTAACCATATGGTGCCTCTAACCTAATCCTGGGTCACATTACCAAGTATAGATGCAGGTTGGCCTTTGTGTATTGCTCCCCGGCAGTGAGACTAAGGGAAGATAAGTGTTGGGCAGGATGTGCCACTCTGAGTTAACCAGAGGGAGGGGCTACCACCTACCACACTTACACATCATGGAGGCTCTGCTTGAGCCTCACAAAGGGTCTGTCACTGGTCTTTCATGACACCAAACTAGCTGGGCCCAAGTCATTGAGGAAAGGGGTGCCTGACACCTCAGCGGGTTGGAAACCTCTACAATCACCCCATACTTCAAACTGAGAACTAGGCATAAATACTGGACCCTTAGACTCAACTCTTCAGTATACTTGTGAGCTCTGCTAGAAAGAACGACTGTTATGTGTCTGAAATGACTGCCACTCTGTCGGACCGCTGCTATGAAGGACTGCTGCTCTGCTGTGCTGACCTGCTGCCTGCTGCCCTCTTGCCTGGTTGAGAAGGACTGGATCTTCATCTGGTGAACCCAGAACCCCAGAGTAGCTCAAAGGACTAGTTGATAGCCTCCTGATTTGAACCTCAGGACAGAAGGCCCTGACAACCTTGAGCCAGCACCTGCACTCTTCCCTCTGTGAGTCCTACCCTTTCAAGCAGTGCCACCCCAGTTGTGGACTCTTGGAAGTGGGCCTCAAGATGCTTTGCCAACCCATCTATGTATCCAGTGGAAGTGACACATCTCCTCTGTTATGCGGAGCAACCCCGAGCAGAAACAACCCATCACCTCTGCTGCATGGCTTTCTCAATACAAGGACTGCACATCGCAGACTACTCCCCATTGCATCCACCACTGTGCAACGTATCCCCAACAAAAGCCCTCGCATCATAAGCCTTTCATCAATAGGATCCTCGAGGATGATGCAGAACCTCATATAGCTGCCTCACAACTCTTCAGAGCCGACCCATCTCCTCGGCTGTGAAATGCATCCTCGATGTGGTACTCCGCAACTCTTTACAATGAGGTTTTAAGGTACTCTTGTTCAGCGGTCCTAGCTGATTACCCATAGCGAGCCCCATTCTCCATTGTGGTCGGACTGAACTTGTGGCTTTGTCCCTGTATAGAGCGACTAGAAATCCAGAGTTGGCGCTTTGTGCTTTTTGGTGCTATTTACATTGAAATCCTTAAACTTTCTGTTCTACTGATTGGATTTTTGTCATTTTGGTCTTGATTTACTTATTAAAATATATTTTATTTTTTGATTTTTATGTAGGTTTGAAGTATTGCACAAATACTTTTCCCATTGCCTCTATGTTAATCCTGGCTACTCTATGCCAGGCTACCAGAGAGTTTAGTACAGGTTAATTCGGGATTGGCTTGAGCCTCACTGCGTAACCTAGTTAATTACAATTGCATTAGAACTGCATTGATTAATAATTTAGGAGATAAAATGATTTGCCTATCACCAGTCTGAAATGGTATAACATATTTTAAGGTAAGCAATGACATACTATATGATGATAAGAAACTGGATAAACAACATATCAAAGAAACACAACCAAGGCTAGATCCACTGGTAAGTCTATATTTTGCACAGAGAGGAGATAATTAAACATTAGGGAGAACACTTTGCTCAACTGCAAAATAAAAGTGAGATATTACAAACTCTAGAGGGTGTACTATGAAAAGTAGATGATGAACAGACACTTTCAAAATGAAATATAGATTTGTACATTTCAAGTGATGTGCAGTTAACAAAACACAATTCAAAACACCCACAAATATCTTAACTCATCAATTAAGGAAACAATCCTCACAGAAGCAATCTGCTCAAAGAGCTCCAAAAAGCAACAGATTCTTCCATCAACAACATACGACAGATGTTAGAGTAGTCTCTCTCCCACTCACAAACATACAGATTTCATTAATGGGGCGCATAACTGAAAGGTTTTCCAGTGCAGAAATGTATGGACATGATTGCATATCCACAGAGCTAGTAACTGCTGCACACTTGTGTTAAGACATGGTATGAATTGTTTGAACCTGTGCAGACTTCACTCAACCATATGCCAAATCTAGCTAAAACATCTGTTAAAGTCAGACGCACCCCACAGATACAAACCCCTAGCCACACATGCATATCCTGTAAAACTACACAAGAACACAGAATCTATAGAAGCCACACACTGCAAATGGCAATGATTGTCTGGGAAGAGGATGCTTTGTGCAACCGGTAGACCTGACTGTCGTGACAAGACACACTGACGTGAACATGCACACCATAAAAAATCCAAATGAATGACACCACTCACACACTAATTCCCCAAAATATCTTAGGTTTCATATTCAGAGCTATCTGAACAAAGCAACCACGGAGTCCCTCACTTTGTGTTTTGTTTATTATCAATGTTTTCACGTATATTGAAAGTTAACAGACAAGGCCTTGTTACAACACTATAATAAATTCGATTCAGATGCAAATGAAGGTAAGACCTCTGATCTCCTGGTCGGTGAACTACTCTCCCCTCATGCAGCTCCATGTAGGTGTTGAGGCCCTCCTCCACCCGCAGGCTCCTGTCTGCACCTCATCCCTGGTGGTCCAGTGGGAGAGCCTTGCTCTTCTGCTGGTCCGCTCTGTCTGTCTTCGCTGTTTTTGTCTCGTGGTGCCTCTGCTGTCTCTTTGTGCCTTCTTTGTCCCTTTGTGCCACTTCTGTCTCTTTGTGCCTTCTTTGTCCCTTTGTGCCACTTCTGTCTCTTTGTGCCTTTTCTGTCTAGCTCTGCCTCGTTTGTCTCTTTGTGCTGCCTCTATCCCTCTGTGCCACTTCTGCCACTTCTGCCTCTCTGTGCCTTTGTTTTCTATCTGACCCTCTTTTTGCGCCTCTCTTGTCTATTTTTTGCCTGTGTTCTGTTTTCCACTGTTTGTCCTTGGTCCTGTTTCCCGCTGCTGCTGCTGCCCCCAAGGCCCCTGCCCCCTTCGTGTCCCTGCTACCGCCTCCCAGCTGCTCTCCTTTCCCCGACCCCTACTTAATGGAGGCTGATGCGCGGCTGTGTCGGCACACCAAATGCAAGCCCGTCTGTGGCTATCAACGACCCGACCGCTACCAGAAACAGGGACCCTGGTTCTCCGACTCCCCACCGCTACGACTCAGCTGCCCTCCACACACTCAATCCCGGAAGTAACAACAACTGCAGCTGTCGACACCAAACACAACTCAAGGACAGTTTTCCTGCCGACACTGCGGCCAAACCTTCACCCACCTTAGAACCCTCATGGCTACCGCCCACCCTCTGGATGCCAGCACACCCAAACCCCTGAGATGCATCCTCCGCAATGTACGCTCCCTGCACAGACACGCTGTTGAGATCTGGAATCTCCTTGACTCCCTTTCGCCAGACGTCGCCTTCCTCACGGAAACCTGGACAAACCCATCCTCCTCCTCCTCCACCCCCATCATCGCCACCGCCATCCCTGATGGATACAAGATCCAGAGGAAGGATCGCCCCAACCACCTGGGAGGAGGACTCGCTTTTGCGCACAAGAACAGCATCCTAATCACCACTTCCAGCACAAATGACTCCTCGTCCCCCATGCAACACCTCCATTTCCAGATCCAGAACAGCCCCAGAATGACCCTGCATGCCATCCTTGCCTACAGACCTTCTGGACCACGAGCCATGTTCGCCACAACCATCACTGACCTCATCTCACCACACACCATCACCTCCATTGACTACATACTGCTCGGAGACCTGAACTTCCACCTCAAAAACCTCAGCAACCCCAACTCCACCGCAATCCTGGACAACCTAGCCAACATGGGACTGAAACAGCTCGTCACTACCCTTACCCACAAGGCAGGACACACCCTTGACTCCATCTTTGCAGGAGGGAACAACATCCACTTCAGCCACACCATGCATCCCCTCTGGACGGACCACCACTGCATAAACTTTTCCTTCTATAAAACCATAGCTCACAAACCTACACCACCCCTTCCATGAAGGAATTGGAGCAAGGTCAATGAGGAGCACCTCAACTCCACCCTCAACCAAGATCCCCCTCTGAACACGACCAAGTCAACTCTACAGCCAATAAACTACACAGATGGATCACCAACTGCGCAGACAAGCTTGCCCACCTTCGTAACTCCGACAGACAGCACCCCATGAAAGCCACCTAGTTCACCACCGACCTCCGAGAATCCAGATGCACTTGCAGAAGTCTCAAGAAATTATGGAGAAATAGCAAAACCCCATAAGCTCAGACCACCTACAAGAACGCTATGACAGAATACCACCAACGCATCAGATCTACCAAAAGGACATTCATCACGGACAAATTCCTCACCAACTCCAGCAACTTGAAGGAACTCTTCAGCATCATACAGAAATTCACCAAACCCCCCAGCGAAGCCCCAGATGTCACACCTTCCCAGGACCGATGCAAGAAACTCGGCTCCTACTTCCACCTTAAGATCAAGTCCCTTCACAACAACTTCAATGAACAGACACCTGACAACGAAACCACACCTACCTCCAGCAACGCCAGACAGCCTACTATCTCTGCCTGGACCCCGGTCACCAACAAAGACACTGCCACGACCATGAATAGCATCCACTCAGGAGCCACAACGGACCTCTGCCCCCCGCACATCTTCCACAGAGCCGCTGCAGCACCCGAGCTACAATGCACCATCAATGCCACCTTCAAATCAGGCACATTCCCCGACATCTGGAAACTCGCAGAAGTCATGCCACTCCTCAAGAAGCCCTCCACTGACCTGACGAATCTCAAAACTATAGACCCATCTCTCTCCTCCCCTTCACAGTGAAAGTCACAGAGAAGATCGTCAATATTTAGCTCTCAAACTTCATCGAAGTCAACTCCATCCTCGACTCTTCCCAATCCGGTTTCCACAGCAACCACAGCACCGAGACCGCCCTCCTCACTGCCACAGACGACATCCGCACTCTCCTCGGCCAAGGGCACATGGCGGCCCTCATCTTATTAGACCTTTCTGCAGTCTTCAACACCGTCTCCCACCACACTCTCACTGCCAAACTCCACAATGATAGCCTAGTTGGAACTGCCCTCGACTGGATCTGTTCTTTCCTCACCAGTCGAACCCTAAGAATCAGACTCTTGCCTTTCCTCTCCAAACCCACAGAGATCAACTGCAGAGCACCCCAAGGATAATCGCTCAGCCCCACGTTCTTCAACATCTACATGGCCCCCCTCGCCACCATCATCAGACAGCATGGACTCAGCATAGTATCCTACGCCGATGACATCCAGCTCATCCTCTACCTCACTTAGCAACTCAACACCACCAGACTCAGCTTCCCGGAAGGAATGAAAGACGTCACAGCCTGGTTGAACAGAAGCTGTCTGAAGCTCACCTCTGAGAAGACAGAAGTCCTCATCCTCGGACCCACCCCCTCAGCACGGGACAACACCTGGTGGCCCACCGCCCTCAGCAAACCCCCAGTCCCACGGACCACACCCGGAACCTCGGCATCATACTTGACTCCTCCCTCACCATGACCTGACAGATCAATGCTGTTTCCGCCGCGTGCTTCAACACACTCCACATCCTTCACAAGACCTTCAAGTGGATTCACCTCAAATCCAGAAAGACCATCACCCACGCACACATAACAAGCATACTGGACTACAGAAACGCCCTCTATGCCGGAATCAACAAATCCCTGCTCCAAAAACTCCAGACCATCCAGAACTCTGCTGCCAGACTCGCCCCTGGCGTCCCATGACATGAACAAATCACCCAGCACCTTCGAGACCTCCACTGGCTCCCCGTCGAGAAGAGAGTAACCTTTAAGTTACTCACCCATGCCTACAAATCCCTCCACAACACCGGACCCAATACCTCAATGAAAGAATCTCCTTCCACGTACCCAAGAGAAACCTCTGCTCCGCTGACCTCGCCCTCGCCCTCGCCCTCGCTGAAACCCCATGCATTGGCAGAGCCAGAGCGGGCAGAAAAGCCTTCTCCTACATCATGGCAAAGACCTGGAACGAACTCCCACTCAACATCAAACATTCCCTGACTCTACACACCTTCAGGAAGAGCCTCAAGACCTGGCTCTTTGACTGAATCGGAGCTTCACACCCCCCCTCACTCCCCCACGCCATGAGACCCCCACAGGTGAGTAGCGCGCTTTACAAATCCCTGATTGATTAATTGATTGTTCCCAAATCATAATTATGAGGTACTTTCCCACCACCCAGAAGATCAAAGTAGTAATGAGGCATTACACCCTCGTAGGACTTCCTCATCCCAGTCCTTACTGTAAGAACTGGGACAAGGAGGACCTTAATAGGGATAATGAAGATTACGTCTGGAATTGGGTTGTACACAAGGCATTTTGCCATTTACATCTGAGGGTAATGGACATACAATTAAAATTAAAGTTTTAACTGGAAGTTGTATGGCTGAGTAAGCAAACAAAGCAGGTAATGAAAACATTTGCATATTAAAACGATATAATGTAATAACCTACGGATTACTATCCAATTAAAAGCTGAAAGATTTTGCAATATTAAAAAGGAAACCCAATTCAATGTTTTTTTGCAGGACAACCATCTATATTAGACAGATGACGAAAAAAGTATTTGAGGCTGGGTGGCTTATAACTTTATAGTTGGTGCAAGCCCTTACTGGTCAAATAATTTAATAGTCTGAGGAAATGCCTCTTGAAACCAAAAAGGTATTTTTTTTTTGGAGCAAAACCTTACGATTTAAAAACATCTTCTTTTCTTGACATGCATTTACTCTTCATCTGGGCTGCCGATTATACATAAAATCTCAGTGACAGGTAAGAAATAGTTTCAGTAAAGTTGTTAGGGAGGACTCTTTTTTCCTTTAAGTTAGTTGTTAATTGGGAATACAACAAAGGGAGAGAGCTAGCAAATGTTCTAGCCTGGAGAAAACTGTTTCCTGAAATTAATTTAATGGCAAGAAAGTAAAACAAACCCGCAAAACCAAATGACATTCCCAATTGCCAAAAGCCAGACAAGATGTTTTCAAACCGAAAGGTTTTAAAGTCATAGTTTAACACTGACCCCTTAGAAAAACATGGCCATCTATGATTATTACGAGGAAATACTTTAGTATGAGATCCAATAGTGCTTTTATATGTGCAAACAACCCATACTTAATGATCAATGACCTCAAAACTTCTATGTCTTGCCTGTTGTTCAACATTTTCATTTGACTTAATGCCCATCTACTCGGCCACTACAAATCGACCATCCAAAGTATCCACATAAGTCAAAAATTCCCTTATAGCTAGACAACCATTTTAATAACCTTACAATGATCACCTTATTCTTGGACCATGTACACCACAGTATGATGAGGAACATTCTTGGCATGAACGTAAATAAAGCTGATGCCCCTTTTAATAGGATGAATGGAACCTGGCCAGCAACCATAAGGCTGTTCTCAAGGTCTAGTTGTCCTCCCACCAACCACCAACTGTTTGACCCCCAAGTAAAAGCAGCAACGAAAGGTATCAATCTCCAGATCACCATAATACACAAAATTCTTCCACTTCTACAGACTAAAGTGATGCTGACAAGACATCTGTTTACAGCACATCCAAATCAATTGCAGTATTACCTACAAAGGTCTGCAAATTAATTTCATCGTGAGTCTACAATGGCTACAAAATCACGCTGACTGGCAGTGACATAACATCTAGAATGAAATTGCATTAAGCCCAGCTTGTAATTTAATTTAAGGCGGATTTGTAAAGTGCTGCTTGTCACACGTGAGGGCATCCAGGCACTAATGGTGAAGGTTCTTCACTGGCTCATAGTGGAAGCTAGAACAAAAATCTAAATTCTTGGCACTGTTCAGAGGGCCTACGGGAACAAGGCAATAGAATATCTACAAAATCCTCACTACATTCTAGCGAGAAACCGCTGATCACCCTCCACCCACCTCATCTTTTAAAGATGATTCTTTACTTGCAGAAGAAAAGACTTCGGGCCTGATTACGAGTTTGGCAAATGGGATACTCTGACACAAAAGTGACGGATATTCCATCCGCCAAATTACAAGATCCGTAGGATATAATGGAATTGTATTTCGGATGACGGGATATCCATCACATTTGTGACGGAGTAACCCTGCCTGCCAAGCTCGTAATCAGACCCTTGGTCTCTATTGCAACACATGGACCTTTATAGATCCATTTAATAAGTTGAAAGCTTATTGATTCACTTTGATCAAATTTTAACTGGACAAACACCAAACAGTGGAAATGTGGGTGTTGTTCAAGGCATAAATGATGCAATGAGAGACTCTGTTGTCACACACTGTTACAAAGTAAGTATTGGCTGGACATTTTTGCGGCTCAGACTCCTTCCCTGACCTGCTTCTCCACTTCTCCTTCATCTGTCTGTGTTGTTTGTCCCATGCCCTTCCATATTATATTTTACTAAAGGAATGGGTTACACCATCTGATGTAAATCATCTTTTTAAGACTTCAATACTGGCTTGCATTAGATCCCATTCAATAGCTAAACTGATAATTCTCACAGAAGATAGCAATAGGAGTGGCTCCAAGCAGGAATACCCACAATGGCCGACAATGAAATAAGAGATCTAAGCACCAGATTGGCATCTGACTCACAGAAGAAGTAATCAAATGCAGACAAAGGGAAGGAACTGTCTGGAAACTTACACGCCTTGAAACAAACTGCAGTACCACCCCAGGCCCTATTGTCTACCATCTACCAAATGTCATTTCTCACGTTTGACATACAGCAGCATTATTCTTCCAATGAATTTGTAAAGGTATCCCTGTCTCTATTCTCCTCACTCCAGTCTCCGTGCCTCCACCCTAGAGTCATAGGAAAGCAGACGATATACTTTCACTGTATGGGGAAACTATCCTTTGCCATCTTGAGCCATGGTACACCAATGTCATCCAAAATGGATCCCAATGGTCTCAGTACTCAGATTCATACACAAAATCCTGTTAACACACATGTGCTACACCTGCCCTGCTCACGCCCACACACACTTGACATGCACACAGGATATCAGTTCAAGGTTCTGGGTTCCATATTTTATCAAAACTTTACACAAGAGGGATCAAGAGATCTCACTTCCACTGATAGAGGTAAAAGGTCTGGTCACACTAGATTAAAAAACTGTATCGTACTACCACCGCTTTATGTGATCCATCCAGGGCATGGCTAGTAGTCTACTACCTTTCATGAGAACATGCTTGGTTCACCCGTCAGGTCATAGGGCAGGACCTGAACCTCACATTAGCAGAGTTAGGCCATGTTTCTGTGCACATGCTAGGTAAGCATGAAGCCGTGCCCAAAGAAAAAGTTTGAATACCATTTTAACATGTAGTCTGGCACTCAGATCAGGAGAACACAATTCTGTTTCATGCAAGCGACATTCCTGTCCTAACACAAGGCTGTTGTGAATTTCAGTTTTTTTTCTAACATTCTATCAGTTTATACACACGGAGAAAAAACAGGACAGGTATGTTTCATCATACACTATCATACAATTTCATTCATGGTAGACTGAGTTTCTCCAGTCCCTTCAACCTCCCCCAGATCAAGCCCAATCATAACATATCAACCACATTGTTACACAAACGTACATATATCAGTGTTCAGGAACCACGCTGTCTGTTAATGGGGTGCCAAGACAATATGTCTATATTTATCCCAATCTTCTCAATTTATCGGGAGCTTTTGCGGTCTCTCAAGGGCCACGAACACTGATCTCCCCAGGCTCATACAATTATTGAAGCCCTTTTTCCAGTCTTCCAAGGAGGGGTGGTTAGGATTTTACTACTTCTTATAGCGACCAACAGACCAACTCATAATAATGCTAACTTGCGGCAATAACTGTCAAGGTTTATAGTAATGTGGTGCTGGGTCAACTTGGGGTCCTGAGGGAGTATCCAACCCAACACTGCCCCCAATGTAAATGCCAACCAAAATGTAACCATTTCTGTCCATCTCTAAACCATCACCCTCATTAAAAAAAATCTAAGGCACATTGGTGGGGCCACTTTCCCCATTTTCCACAGTCGGTGACGAGTAAAGAATGTCCAATGCATGGGGTTTGGCTGGATAAGATGGAGCTGCAAGGCAATAGCTGATTCTAAGGGAGAGTCAGCACGTCCTGCCAGTCATTTGCAGTCATTGAACCCAGATGACCTTCCCATGCCTCCCACAAACAAGGGAAGGAGTTGTGGGAGTTGGTCACCAGTGTTTTATACAATTGAAATACCTTGTTCTCCAGAAGTTCCTCCATCAGAAGCCTGATCTCCAGTGGGCTGAAATTAGAAAGGTCTTCAAATCATCTTATATGTGGCTCAAGTGCACGACACAACTTCAGATATTCATAAAACTGGCTGTGGTGCAGGTCAAACTCTTCCAGCAAGGTTGTAAGAGACTTCATCAACATCCCTGAAATGACTTCCCCTAATCTAGGATCCCTTTGATGTCCCACAGTTGGAATCCCAACAGCACAGTTTCAACAATGAGAGGTGCCCCTTTGGTGAAATTATGATTGCATCACAGGCAACTGAGTGTGTCTTGAACACATGCAACATAAAATTAATGTCTAGAGGCAGAGCAACTACCCCCGTCAATACATCAAATGTAACAACTTCAACTCTCTCATGTGACATGTTCCATTTCTGGGATGTGTAACCTGGGTCTCCCTTGTCATCACCACTCATTTATAATAGTCAGATGTACCACCCTGTAGTAGGAGGTGATATCTGCTGTCCTGCAGATCAGTTGCCCAAATCAAACCCCCACCCCTGGACTGGAAATATCATGAAGTTAGCTTTGTTAATGTGGGCCCTAAAACCTGCCACTAATCTGTAGTTTGCATAGTACTCTCAGGTCTGATCCCTCTGAATCACCCAGAAACAGCAGCAATCCATTGGTGTACAGTGACATGCAGCCATTCAAATCCCCTATCCGCTAGCCTGTGCAGCAGTCCTAATCCATTCGCCGAGCAGCTCAATTGCTAATACAAATAAAAGGGGCAAAGCGGGCCACCCTGTCAAATGCTCCTATGACCCGGAGATACATATGAAGTTCTTTTGTCAACCCTAACCCACGACCTGAGATCTGTATAAAGTAAATGGACATCATTTCAAAACTTATGGCCAAAATTACAATTCTGCAGCAAGCATACCATGTAGTCCCACCCCACTGAGTGGAAAGCTTTTCCAAAAACCACCATTAAAAGTGCCCAGGGATCTTACAGTTTGTGCACTAGGGCTAATGTATAATGACCACTCCTAATATTATAATTGGCAGTCAATTTAAAGCTGAATTGGTCGGCTTTAACAATTGAACCGATCACCATGAGGACCAGACTGGTGAGGACCTGTGCAAAATTTCTGCTTTTGACTTTCAAGAGCGAAATAGGACATCATGATGAGCACCTGTCCTTGGGTTGCCCAGAATAACAAAGATCTCAGCCATGCACAGCTCAGGGAGAAGAATCCTTGTATTCAAAGCATCTGAGATCACCCCCAGCAATGAATTAGGTAGTCTGGACAGTGATAGTTTTGAAACAAAATCAGCCGGAAATCCATTGGGTCCTGGAGACGTCTGAGAGCGGAGCTGCTGCAGTACCCCAGAGAGTTTATCTTCAGTAATGGTCCCTTTCAGGCACTATTTCTCCTCTTGAGCGAGACCCTTTAGTGGTAGATCATTCCTAAATTTAATTCGATCAGCGTGATCTGGTGAGGACCCCCTTAAATACAGAGCTGCGTAATAATTTACAAATTTCAGAGTTATTTCTCAGTCTCCTCTGATCACCAGATCATCATCATCTGTCAGCAATGGACAGAAGCCCTTTAATCGAGTTTGTGCTGAGAAACTGGAGGCCATTGCTAGCTGTATTGCACCACTGTGAGAGATCCGCTCTGGGTAACAAACCTCAACCACTTTGCCTAGTTTATCTGTTTGTTTCAAGACAGCCTGTGTATAGAAAGAATTTGAGTGTGGCCGGTGTGAGAGGTGCTAAATACTGCTTCTCCAGCTTCTCCACCAAAGTATTGAGGTCATCCACCTCTAGTCATTTCTGTTCCCCCAATTGGTAGCTAACGCCCCCCACATTGTGGCATTAAATGCTTCCCACAATATTCCAGGCAATTGGACAGAGCCCTTGTTGCTTTGAAAATAGGACTCTACCACTTCAGGTATGTGTCCTGTATTTCAGCCCTGTCAAACCCCAAGCATCCATACATCATCCCAACCTACATCCCCTGGACCCCATTGCAGTATAAGCATGACAGGGGAGTGGTACGACAAGCCATATTCAGAACATCTGCCACATATGAGATTCAGAATAGGGCACAAAGAAGTAGTCAATATATGAGAACATCATGTGTGTTTATGAAAAATAGGCATATCCTTCTGGTGTCTGTAATGCCTAGTGCATCCAAGAATCTGGTGAGGACTCGGTTTACTTATGTGTTCATCCCAATCCCACGCTTCGCAAAACCTTCAGTCATGCTCGAGCTGGGGTTGGCTACAGTGCATGGTCTGTGGCCTAGCCCTTTAGCCAACTCCTCACAGGCAGCCAACCCCAAACAGAACCTAGCGGCCAAACTCTCACAGGTGCATATGGTAGAATATAAGGGGTGCTATTTTAAGTAAGAAAGAGCTGCTGATTATCAGTAGGTCAGAACACCAAAACATAAAAAGTAGGTCTATTGGCTTCATGAAGGGCTAAAACAAAAAAATATCAAATTATCCACTACTGGCCCAGGGGGAACCCTTCCCCAGGGGGCCGAATAAAGTTTAAAGTGCAGGGTCCATGCAATCCCTTCCCAAGCCTTTACAGGCCCTCAAGCCATATTCTTTTTAAAAGGGAGGGGACGCACAGGGCCTAAGTTGGGTAAATCCACAACACACGGCATTAGGGGTCATGGTGGGAGCCCCAGGTGACGCCCAATCTGCCCAGCTGATGCTCTGCATGCACCTATTCTGGGTGCAATGGGAGACAGCTTTGCCCAGCTGTAGCAGGTTGTTTTCCTCTGCTCCTGCCAGGCAGAAGTATCGGTGCTGCTCCCACTTAGTGGAGCATATTTGCAGCTCACGCTGGATGGAAGCACACATTTTTGACACAACAATAGAGCCAGCACCAGGGAATGAGGCATCCTGGGACTTTTGAGAGGCCTGTGGAGGTGTGCTGCACATAATTAAATGTTGGCCCCAAGAAATGGTGTCCCTGGTTCCTCAGAGAGGCTTTGGGAAAAGACCACACTCCTCTCTACCCTTTAAGTAAATATTAGTTCAGGGGGATGGAATGCCCAAGGCCTTGGTGAAACTTAGGGAGAAGGGTCACACGCCCACCTCACTTTTAAGGACTTTTAGCCCTATGGCATGGGGTCCTTGGGGATGTTTGGGATCCAGGCCCACATGCCCCCCTCTCTTAATAAAGTGTTTATGCTCTTCCCCACATGCTGGCCCACCCCAGAAGCCCACATTTTTTGTATTACATTTTACTGTAGACTCATCGCAAAACCTTTGTAAAATTTTAAAACATATCAGTTTTTGCCCTTTGGGGGTTTCATGTTTGACCCTCCCCACCAGGCTTAGAGGGGTAGGATATCCCTACAGTGCCCCCTTCTAACTGATATTTTTCCCATGACAAAAAAACGGAGTCCTGAGTCCTAAGATGGCTGCTGTCACAGCGCAGTTGATGTGGTGACAGCCAATCAGATCAAATTAATCAAATATGGAAAAAGCAGCACCAGAACTAGATGCGATACTCCAAATGAGGTCTACATAACTTGACACAAGACAATGGAGAGGCTTCATGAATTCGGAACAATATTCCAGGAAAATCTACTTTAACTTTAGCCTTACTCAAAACAAGTCCTCAGGAAATTCAGCATGCCAGCAGTGGCATAAGAACTGGGAACAGCATACCCCACCTTCACAAATTGATAACATTACAAAGGACTTGCCTACAACAAGACTATGCAGGTGCCATCTCAATAACAGCCACAGGACTGAACAATACTCTACATTTAGGCTTCATATCTTTGCAGAATTTTGCATGTGTTTTCTATCTAATACATCACAGTAATCCAGAGGGTCTTACCAGTAACGTCCTTCTGAAATATTAAATTTATGGACATGCAGATAATGTTGGATTTCATTGCATACATTTCCATTGCTTTTGCTGAAAAGTGGCCCAGGGCTTGATGCAAGAAGGTTATGATTGCAAGAACCTACATATCAAAATCTTTTCACACACTGCACCAAGCAGTATGGTTTGAAAGTGTAGCTAAACAAATGTTAATATATTAAAATGACACTGTGAGATGCAAATGTCTTAGCGACTCACACGGTCAATATTAAGATATCCTTCGAATCACAAGGAAAAGAGTCAGCAAATATACCTTCTCGCTTCTTTTTGAGCCAATGCCTTGCAACAGTCTCCAAGCAACGGAAGGATACTGACTGCTCTTGTCAGTCACACAAGACTGTATATGTGTAACACTTTCCTGTACTTGAATGGTAGCTATGAGCATAAAGGAAGATACCTGCAGGCCTACCAATTGATGCATAGTCTCTCCAAAACCCCATCCTCAAACTGCAACCTTTGTTTGTCACTGGAATCAAACCTAACCTTATTCTCACCCCACCCTTCCACAGGGTTGCAGTACCTGCACTTTATGAACTATGAACGCAGAGAAGGAGGTCTGCTGTCTCTTGCAGGTCTCCAGCTTTGTATTTGAATCACTTCACTATGAATCACAGAGGGGATCTGGTCATGAACATAGAGGAGACAGGATTTTTGTAAATCTTTATGACATACTGCTCTGTGCCAAACTGTTTTTTCCACAATGTTCATACATCAGACCTGGGCTAGGGTTGAAAAAATATGAATGACTAAATCCAGGACATGCTGCTGTTTTGAGGGATGCTATCCTGCCAAGCCAAGAGATCGGATGGTGTTTCCAGCAGGATGGATTAATTCTGATTTGTCTATGTAATGTATGGTACCTGAGAGTAGAAGTCCTCTGTGTAGAAGACGCTAGCTGAATCCCCAGATAGGGAACCACCACCTCCACCCACTGAATAGGGTATTGCGCTGCGAGTTGACTCATCTGAACCGGGGACAGTGACAGATTGAACACCTGGGACTTGGCCACACTAACTCAAAATCCTTAAGCCAGACCAAAAATCTCTAATTCAGTCAAGAAGGCAAGTAGAGCTGTGGTAGGTTTATCTAGCGTCACTAGCACGTCGTCAGCATATTAACTAATAGTATGTTGCCCCCCCAAATACAGCCCCAGGGATCATACAATTATGTTATGTTATGTTATATAAATGTATTGCACGCATGGCTACTCGTGAGTGTCCCGGCGTGAGACCAGCAAGGTGCGGCAGTGGGCTTCAGGTAAATAAATGAGTTTTCAGTTTCTTCTTAAATACAACCGGATCCTGGATGGTACGCAGGACCAGAGGAAGAGCATTCCATGCAACCACTGCTTTCACTGAAAAAGAGCTGCCCCCTATCCTCTGACGCTTAAATCATGGGACCTGGGCAAAGCATAGGGACGAAGAGCGCAGGAAGCGCGCAGGAACATAGAAGGATAAACGCCTCTGCAGGTAAAGAGGGCCACACCCGTAGAGCGCACGGTGGGCCAAGGTCAGAAGTTTAAATTTCACTCTGGCTGCCATGGGCAGCCAGTGAAGAGAGCGCAACTGATGATGCACACTGTCCCTGGCCGACAGACCCGATAAAAGTCTGGCTGCGGTATTTTGGACCACCTGTAACTTCTTCAGCAGGTAGCCCGGGATACCAGCAAAAAGGGCATTGGCATAATCCAGCTGAGATAAGATCAACGCACAAGTGATCGTTTCCCTCGCTGCAAGCGGCAGAAGTGGAAAGAATCTTCTAAAAGATTTAAGCAGGCCGGAGCAGCCGCCGGCCAGCTTCTTGATGTGTACTGAAAAGAAAAGGCCTTCATCAAACCAAACCCCCAGGTTTTTTACTGGCTTCCCAGTTGAAGTCGGTAGTGGGTACTCGGGAGGCCAGATCTGCTCTCTGAAGTTAAGGGTTCAAGGTGTTGGCCAGTGTAAAAAATGCATAACATTCTGTAAATGTGTCTGCTATTGATTTATCATCAGTAATGTGTTCCCTGTCAGAGGTGCTTAGAGAAGACGCTCCAGAAGCCTGTTTTTGCTTTCGTAGCCTGTTGGCCAAAAGGCGGTCACATGTGTCCCCTCCAACATAAAAAGAGTTACGGAGGCGGAGAGCGGCATATTTAATCCTATCAAGATCTATCCATGCCAATTGTGAGCGGAGAGCCATCAGTTGATGCCAGACAATGTGTGCCGGTGCGCTGATGGATACTTTCCAATTCTTTCACCTGCTGCAAAATGGTATCCCTTTTCTCTTTATGCAGGTTATTATCTGCAGCAGAGATAACAATGAGTTCCCCTCTTAAAACTGTTCTGTGGGCCGCCTATTGCGTGGCAATAGAGAGATCGGAGTGTTATTGAATGAGAGATAGCTAGTTATGGCTTGGCGGACCTGTGTCACCACTTCAGGGCGCTGCAATATTCATCCTCCAAGTCTGTTCAAAGAGTGCCATCGGGGGGGAGTGTTATTGAAAGGGATACCACTGTGTGATCGGATAGCACAGCTGGGAGTATCTCCATTTTGGAGGTTAGTTTGCATATGTCTTTCATCCCAAGCAGATAATCTAACATAGCTTAAATTTTGTGCGCATGAGAGAAAAAGTAATATTCATGCGAATGCGGGTGGAATGCTCTCCATAAACCCTTAATACCCATCTTGTTAAGTACCCAATGCCCATTTTTTGATGGAGCGTCTATCTGGTCGTGTCTGTGTGTCTACCTGTCTAGGTCATTATCTAAGACTAAATTGAGTTCTCCCCCATCAGGACCCTCCACTCCTATGTAGACATCACCTCAGTGACTGCTGTGCTTATGAAAGTTTCTTGTCCCTCATTTGGGGCATAGATAGTGCCCACCTCAAAAGATTGATAGTTGAGAGTGAAATGATAAATAAGGAGTCAACCTTTCAGTTCTGCCCCCTTGGATCCGATTTTCCCCTTGAAGGTATGTGCTACCAGGATGGCTACTCCCGCTGTCTTAGTGGATGCAGGGGAGAACAATTGATGTGGTAAGGTCTATGAGCGGAGTCGATGACAGTACAGTGAAAGGAAATGTGTCTCCTGGAGCACACATAGATCTCTCCCTGAGTTCTCCAGATAGGACAGAATCGCTTTGTGTTTTACAGGGCTATTAAGGCCGTTCAAATTGAGGGTAAGGACCCTAAGGGTTTTAACTGTCATGGGTCTTGCCAGGCCTGAAGGCTGTAGTACGCTTCATTCTGTTTCTAGTAAAGCACTCAATGTATTGTCTCCCAAACCCTGCTGATGCCATATATGTACAGTGTTGTGGCCGCTGCAGAGAAAAGTGTAGCCCAAACTAAAGAACACGAAAGGAAAAACAAATGAGTGCAAATGAGAACATGAATGTACAATTTAGGAGAATGGACAGTTTCAAATGTCCAAAGGTAAGGTGTTCAAACCATGGCCACAGTTCCCCATCCCCCTGACACACCATCCAGCAAGTCATCAATATGAATGGGGATAGTTGTGTGCCCAGCTATAATATGAAGAGTCAGTCTTAGCCAGCGCCATAGGGATTGACTCCAAAACTGCTTATTGACCCTTAGCAATCATTGTGGGATCCGTGCGAGTGCTCCCATTCCCTCCCATGCCAGCAAGGCCGATGATTTGTTGAGCTGGAAGGAAGGGGAGGTCTCTGATAGCGATCTGTCAGCAGCCAAGTCTATACCCAAAATCCGACATGTTTCTTACAGGGTCCGCAGTTGTAAATGCTTTCCACCCAGATGAAAGATGAGTAGGGCACCCCCATGTTCCACAAGTGAGAGGTAGCAAGTCAGAAATCTCACCTTTTCTCTAAGATGATCGTCGCCAGATCCTGGTATAGTGTGGGTGTTTGGTCTCTGAAATTGATAGAATGTCTCTCCCGAGCCCTGCACAGTATATTTTCTTTCACCTGGAAATCGTGGATGCAAACCAAAATGTCAATGGTGGGAGATTATGATTATGGTAGTCCTCCACTATTTGCTTGGTCAGTTTTTATTTCTATGTCTGAAGGGGCCTCCAATTTGGAACAACAGAGATCTTTAACATAACCAATGAGATCCTCGCCCGCTGCCTTTGATGAGATTCCTCTGATTCAGATATTGTTCTGAAGAGATCTATTTTTGAGGTCCTCAGCATGGGCCTGAACGTCAATTTGATGGTGAAAGAGGTGAATGATCTCTTGCTGTATGGTTCCCACGTCTTTCACTTGACTGTTTCCTTGCTCCTCCATGGCTGCTACATGGTCACCAAGGAAGTCAAGGTCTTTCCGGATCTCTTTTATATCCTGGGAGAGGTCCTTTTTGACTGCCTGCAGGTCATCTCTAAGGGACATGAAGTGGAATTCAAGGAAGGAGCAAGACACCGGCTCCTCCACAGCTGCATCTTGGATGTTGAGGGGCGATCTCTGGAGAAACCAACAGCCGGCCTGGAGAGCATGCCTTTAAGGGTGCATTCCTTTTTAGATAGGGCTGGTATCATTGCACCTTGCTTCCAATTGGCACTCTTTGGGCCCATGTCCATGAGGACAGTCACGCCGGGCTGTACTGCCAGGGAAGTCATGACACACAGAACATTGTAGGCTGTGCTCTAATTCAATGCCTCTGGGGGATAGAAGGTGCTGTGCCACAGTGAGGTTTTGACCATGCAGCCTCATATCGCCAAGTAGGTGTGTGGTGCAGGGAAATGAGATGACAGCGCTAGGTGGCCCCAAAAAGTGGAGCAGCCCCTGAGTCTAACAACCACTGGAGAGGTGAAACTCACACAAAAAAGGGGGGGACCTTACTCTAGCCCCAGGTGAGGATAGCCAAAAAGGAGTTCCTGCAATGGCAGTTTCTAGGCCTCTGAAATACATAAGCCCTGCCTAGGCTTACAGGAGTTAAGCTCTTTCAGTTGTGGCACTGGGTGGTTTATTGACCTAGCTATTGTATACCACTGATGCCGCGCTCAGTGCCCCCTCAGCGTAGCGTAGGGTGGGTAGACATTGAGTCACAATCCCTGCGACTCACCTGTAGCTGCCACAGCAGATGGTAGTGCAGTTTCAGGCAGGACCCCGCCCCGGATCACAGCGTAAGGCCACAGGCTTCCCTTTTGTGCCTCTCAGCTGCCGGAGGTTGCTCCCAAAGCAACCCAAGGGCGCTGTCAGGAGGATGTTTGGACCTATATATCGGACTTCTCCCACACTCCTGATGTGCTGGAACAGTTCCAGAGGCTTTTTAGGGAGGTCGGGTGCCATTGTATGGCTTAGGCAGGTGGCAGGAGCAGAGATACGGGGAAAGGTATCCTACCCGCCTGCCATCTTGGCCACACCACCCCCAAAAAATATCAGTTTTTAAACATTGAATAGTCTAGGCTCAATTTACTAAACTTGATGCCTTTTCCTCTGTTTACTCATTCACAAGGTGCATTTGTACATCAGTGTCCTTGCCGTTGAAAAAAGGTACAGACCTACTGCTCATTTCATCAATTTCATATGGCAAATGTTACTCCTTTCAAAACTTCGTGTCATGCACACTACCATATGGACTAAGGGCCTTCTCCAGTAAACACTTTTTGTATTGTCCACGCACACACCAGCTGATTACCCTACTGGCTAGATTGGTGCTTTCTGGCTGCCTATTTATTTAAGTAGACTCCTTCCTGTTCAACTGGACTATTTATAAAGTAGTAGACCATTCAGTGAGTAGCTTGCCTCTATTAACCTTCCTCCTTCCACACTCTCACACCTTCATAGTGGTTGACCCAAATGCTGCTATTTGCTTTGGAAATAAACTCACAGCAAAATAGAAACCATGAAACCTAGCAGAAGACCTACAGAATAAATTATAACCACTAGCTAACTACAATTTGGCCAAATATCTCTATTGCTTCCTCCTCCTTCCATAACACTGCTAGGTGCTGTGCCACAAGAAAATATCACCCATATGGTCCCTCAGCATGACACCAAAAAACTCTGCCAGCCATGCACTCTCCTGCAGTGTAGCTCTGCTCACTGCCTGATAGTGAGCTTTAGCATCCCACAACAGAGAATCCAGTGCTATGTAAATGCAGAAAGACAATATAATCTTGCTTAGCACAAAGGCTTGCAAATGCCGAGCTGCAATGTGGTCTTCTCAATAATAATCTGACAAAGATTGGTATTATATTTTAAAGCACAGACCCTCAGTAGGTGTATTTTAAATATGCTTGGCTGACATTTCCATTACATCAGCCTAATCTTGCATAATTTTGTGTTACGATTAATATGACAAATTCCAGAAATTATGGGCAACATTTAATAAACTTTCATGCGGCACAGCACAGCAAGCCACCCTGCTACACGGCATAAATGGGAAAGGGCAGGAAAAGACTGCATTTAACATTATACATTACATTCCTGTCCTTTCCTTGCACTGGTGCACAAACTGCTGCCTAGCACTAATGCAGACACCCTTCTGCCATGGTGCAAGGGTGCCTGAATTGCAGTCAGGATTATTTTTGTGCAGGAGGATGCACCTTCCTACACAAAAACAATCCTCAGAGACCTTTTCCTCTTACTATGGTGTGCTACAGAATACAGCAAACATGGAAAGAGGAAACAACAAGGAGAAATAAAGATATTTGTCCATGTTATGCCTCACCTGGGGAGAAGTAGAATTTTGGCACCTAATAGTAGTAATGGTTAATCTGGGAAAGTGCCACAATCCATGGGTGAATGCGTAGGAACACCCACACTCAACCCTTGCAATGCCTCCATGAGGCATTGCATTGCGTTACTCTAGATTTATCAAGTCATGTATTGTCACACCAGGTGTCCTTGCGTGGCTTCATAAATCTCATTTGGTAGTTGGATGGCACTTGCTCCAATTGCATGGCACAAGAGCAATTGCAACTGCTTGATAAATTTGCCCCTATGCTTTTATGCCACATTTTATAATGATGCACCATTCACAGTAGAAACGTATGTGACAATTGTGGGGGCTTTTTTCACATAAATGCATTGTTGTGACTTGAATTGCTACTAAGCATCCTTTCCCATAGCTTCCTCTTTCTGCTCAGCTAGTATGAATATGATGTAGTAGAATGCTGGAGTGCTTGGTGATGTAATAGAATGCTGGAGTGCCTGGTGTGGCTGTTAGAGTGTCGGTTGGACTATGTGGGCTGAGCACTAAGGAGGCTAATCCTGGTGAGGCTCCCTTCTATATACTTAATTAATTGCCTGAAACTTACCATCTTAATAACTTGCAACTAAGTCTTAATAAATCCTATTCTGTAACTTACTCTATAGCTACCTGGAATTCCTTTCCATAACAACACTGGGGACAATTAGGAGAAAGAACCTTCATGTTGTGAAAGATGGAGTGTATCTGGACCTGCTGAAGTAACTGAAGTAAAGAACCCTGAAGCTTGAAGGAAAAGAAATGCCCTGGTTAGCCTACCAGTGCCCCTTATCATCTGGGCAGCCTGTAGTCTGGGGTGTTTGACCTTCTTTACAACAAGGGATTTGAACAAGATTGCTTCCCTGTTTGCCATGTGTTTTTTTCTTCTGATCAGTGCAGTGTGCAGCAGAAGCAGTGGACCACTTATTTCACATGGACACACTGTGAGCGGTGGACTATGGGGTTGTTTGATATACTTGCAGCCTGCTGTCCTAGTGTATAGTCTGCTCAACTGTGCACAGGTCTGATGCCTGTTTGCCCTGACGTGCCATTAAAGATTTAATTATGTGTGGGGGCACAATGAGTCACTGGCCCTGATCTCCTTTGTGCTTCCTATTTTGAGCTTAGGTGTGGCAGCTGTATATACTGGGAGGCGATCATTACAACGCCTTGCACTAGGGGCATGCTGGACTTAGGAATAGTATTAATTACTATTCCTACTCCAGTTTTCTCAACAGTAGGGAAGGTGTTGGAATTCATTTCTAATACCTCGCGCCTCCTAGTGGAAGTTGTTGTGACCACATTGTAATGGTACAACAATGTAATGACAGCATCATAAATGCTGTTTCCCACAGTATAGGGTTGTGTACCCCGGTGTGTTTTGCCTGAGACGATAGGTCCTGTCAGGCATACAATAGTGTGCTTTATAGGGTTGTGCACCCTAGTGTGCGTGGCCTGAGACATTAGGTCCTGTCAGGCATACAATATTGTGTGCTTTATAGGGTTGTGCACCTTAGTGTGCGTGGCCTGAAACACTTGTCCTGTCAGCCTTACAGTTTGGGTTTGCATTGCAGGATTGTGTACCCTAGCTAGTGTAAATGTGGTAGTATCATTTCCTGTTGTGTACAGAAGGGGGGAGTGAGGGTGTTACACCACTGAGGTGTCCTTAGGGTGTTACACCACTTTGGTGTCCTTATTTCTCCAAGTCCTGCATATGGCAATAATGCAGTAGGACTGTTTTGTTTCCCTTTCCTTCTGTGGTCCTTTCAATCTGCATTTAGTTAGTTATAAACTGTATGTCTTTCTCTTGTGCTTATGATATTTTAGGATGTGCATTTCAATTGCACATTGTTTTATATTGTTGTTTTCCCTAAGGAAGGAGATGTGTTGTGACTTGAATTGTTACTAGGCATCCTTTCCCTTAGCTTCCCGTTCCCTGCTGCTCAGCCAGTATGAATGTGATGTAGTGAAATGCTGGAGTGCTCTTTGATGAAATGGAATGCTGGAGTGCCTGGTGTCATTGAGAGAGTGTCAGTTGGAATGTGTGGGCTGAGCAGCAAGTAGACTGCTCCTGGTGGGGCTCTCTTCTATACATTTAGGAAGTGGCGGAGTGAGGCATTAGCCGTCATGGCTGAACGCCTCACTCCGCCACTTCTGAAAAGCAAGGCTGCTCCATATTTACGATATGGTGCAGCCTTGTATTTCCCCCTGCGAAGGCGCTACACTTAGCAGTGTATCGGCAAACCAGGCACCTTTGCACCATAGTGCAAGAGTGTCTGCATGCACGGGAGGATTGTTTATGTGTAGGAAGGTGTTCCTTCCTGCACATACACAATCCTGAAATGCCATTTTATCACTTCTATGTGTGTTGCTTAATGCAACACACATGGAAGTTACAAAATGTAATTTTTTAAAGGATTGTTTATGTACAGGAAGGGGGACCTTAGTGTACATAAACAATCCATGGCATTTTGCTTTTTCTATGTGTGCTGCACAAGTCAGCACACATGGAAAAGGCAAAAACGAGGAGAAATTCTGCATTCCTCTTCGTTTCGCCAACTTAAGACCAGGTTTTACCTGGTCTTAATTTTGGCGCTGCCTCCTATGCACGCTGCCCTTGCACATAGGGGGCGGCGTCAAAATCAGTGGGTGTTGCGGTGGAAAACCTACCGCAAAACCCACTGACCACCCCTTTCACGCTAACCATAGCGTGAAAGGGGGCCATATTTACAAGGCAGCGTTAAGCCACGTTAAGTGGCTTAACGCTGCCTTATAAATAAGGCTTAGCCCCTATTGCCACCACAACGTCGATAAAAGTGACGTTGTGGTGGAGATAGGGGATTGTACATTTGGCCCTTTATTACTTACCTGATACGCACCATCTTAACAAATCTTATTCTGTAACTTACTCTACAGCTACCTAGACTTCCTTTACGATCACAACATGCGTCCTCACATTTAAATGAGCACATTGATGCCGTTTGTGCTATAATATATAGTGCCAAATGCCTCTTTTGCATTTCACTTAATTAGGCATGTTTTTTCTGAATTTTTACATAATTACTCAAAAACAAGTTACTGAAATTTTAACGCACCTCTTATTTTAACCTTTGTGTCCACCATAAGACTTAACAGACACAAGTGATTAGCTCTAGATATGTAAGTATTTAGGGATTTAAGGGATGTAAATACATATTGAATTTGTTTGACTAATAATTAAAACAATCGGTAGAGGCAACTGAATTGACAACATGGAACACATTTCAACTTTTTATTTTTTTCTGGGCAAACGTTCTAATAATATCCATGGCTGCCTCTTGAATAATGTCCCCAGACGGCAGCAGCAAGAGACCAGCAGTGTGAGGCTAGAGTCTGCCAAGTAGATTTATCTCAATGGATGATCTGTCAGGTATTTTTATGATGGATATTAAAACTAATGGCATTACCGTCCCTCTTAACTGTCCCTTCTGCCCAATCCCAGAAGTCTTAAAAGGAGATTCAGTTCTGAGCCACACAATATAAAGCCATTTTGTGAAATGCCTACTTTCTTCCCTGACGTTTTTTATTCTCAGAAACTCAGGGCTTGTATAGTTTGAGCACCGTTGTTAATACAGATGTAAGGGTTGATTTAGAGGTTTCAGGAAAAAATACATTATTCCTATAATGGATAATGACTTTTCGACACGTTCATTATCAAGACAGGCGATAAAATTATCGCCGCTTTAGCGGCAGAAAACTGCCGCTAAAACGGCGATAATGGGCTTGATAATATGCTCTATGGAATTCCAATTGAAGCCCATGTTAGATGTGAAGGACATCTAACTTGAGCTTCAATTGGATAATTTTATCACCAGTCTTGATAATATGCCCATGTTCTTTTATGTTCTTCTAAAAAACATTTGCTCAATTTCGTCACCTTGATTCAGGTTTTAAAGCTTGAATGGAATGCGTGCTATGACACCTGATCAATAGAGATAGTCTGTCAGTGGCACAATGGTTTAGTTTTGTAAATATCCCTTTTATAATATAATTGGTGATGCAAACTCCTATATATTTATGAATTTAATTGGACACTTAGGCCCAGATGTGCGAAGCCATTTAGCATTTCTAAATCGATTTTTCGTCCCGTTAAGGAATGCTAAACAGCGTTTTGGCCTGTACAAAGGCCGTTTGGGAATCGCAAAATGCGATTTCTACCCAGAAGAACTCGCATTTTGCGACACTCAAATAGAAAATCGCATGGAGGGATTTCCTATAAGTGATTTCCAATGCACATGTACAAAGCATTTCGTAAATGCGAATTGGGCATTTAGGAGATGCTGTTACCATCGACTCAAAGTTGATGGTAATCATGTGCAATTTAAAAACCGCACCCCAAAATATGGGGCATATCAACAACAACCGGCGAAAATTATCGCTCAGCGCTCTTAGCGTGAGGATAATTATCGCCGGCTAGCGTGAATTTTTATCGCTGAGATAGCGTGCTATTAGCAACGCTTATCTCAATAGCGATAAAAATCTACACGCTAATAGGCTAACATGTGATTATCGCTGGAAACCCAGCGATAATCACACGTTACCTTGTTGATAGGGATAGGCAAACTTAGCCATGATATCCTCCTTCCATAGGATATCATGGCTAAGTCTGAAAATTAGCAGACGTAAAAAAGCAGCGTTAACCGCGGTTAGCGCTGCTTTTTTTGTCTCTAACAGGGTTAGCGACATTCTTGATAATAGGAGAAATGTCGCTTAGCGACATTTCTCCTATTATTCTACTCTGGAACGCCCCCTTTGCATCTCATTAGAGATGCAAGGGGAAGCGTAGAGTAAAAGGGTGCTAACATGCAAATTTGCGTGTTAGCACCCTGTGCTAGTTTTATCTCTGCTTTTTTGGCTTTTAAAGCCAAAAAAGCAGAGATACAGCCCTTGTTGATATGCCCCTATGTTTGTAAGTGACTTAGAATATCTAACACCGTTTCAAGTCAATGTTGTAAAACGTTATTTGGTATTTTAAACAATCCTGTGGAAAAAGTTACGTTTAACAATACCCTTCAAACACTGTGCCACACTGTGCCGCACTAGAGCTGAGATGGGCTTTGAAAGTATGTGTGACATCTCATGTTGTCTCACTCTTTCCGAGTCTGCGAACCTCAAGGTGACCCTCCTGACACCCCGTCCACGCTAGCGTGGCGCGTCTGACGGCCAGGGCCGCTGCTCGGTGTCTGCGGCGCTGTCCGATCACTTGATGAATGCAGTGTGTCCGACATGGCGACCAATTACTGCCAGTTTACATTTCAATGTCAGCCCGGCCCGATGGCATTACGGTGACCTTTATGAGAATCCGCGTGATTTGTGAGCCTGTGTCTGGCCCAGATGAACACTAAATCATTATTCATCTCCCAGCTACAGCTGTAAAACTCTGCTGCTTATTATCACCGCGTGTCCCGTTGTTTATTATCATCCGTCAAGTAGAAAATGTTCCATAATCTGAAATCAAGTGAGTGCATTTGGAAAGGTCAAGTTTGTGTAGACGTCTCTTTTTACAGCTCTTTACTTCCATGTTGACTAAGGCTCGATTATTAATATCTCCTGATTAGTTTATTATTCGCCCTGCTGCGTATTAGCCATCTGCATGTTAATCAGTATGTCCACTCAACTGTCCGTCAATCTATCCAATTACCTGCCCACCCGCCCATCGCCCTCTCATCCACATTTACTTCAGAACCCAACCGTGCGTCAGCTGAAATATCCATCAACCAGTGAAAATATCCATCCATTCATCCATCCATCCATGCATCCATTTTATTTGTGTTGTCACTGCTAAAAGATGGAGCAAACACGTAAACATTCAACAATATTGCATACTTAAAGCAGCAGACTAGAGCAGGCTCTGACAGACTTAACTGATACTGCAATAAATGGGTTTTGAGTGCCATGCAAATACAAGGGAATTATGATGACAACATGACTAATCTTAGGCACAGTAATTGTGAATGGTAGTTCCAAAGATGACTTATTTATTCGGTATGTACCCAAAGCTATCAACTTGCTTCTTCTAGTTTTACAGCCAGCAGAGATCGAAAAATTATGATGATAGTATGGTCAGAAAAAAGAAATTGAGTTTACCCATGTAAGTACCGACCTTTATAGAGCGACCAATTAAAAGAACAACAGTATATTGTGTGATCAAACACGTTTAATCCACCAGCTAAGATGAGGCTGGTTCACTGGATGTTAAAAGTGATTACCAAAAGCACATGAGTGGCATCTTACTGCTATCTAGATATGAAGTCTTCTCGGATATTCAGGGGCATATGTGCAAGCCCCTATCTCCACCAGAACGTCACTTTCTCGGAGTTGTGGTGGCGATAGGGGCTTCGCCATATTTATAAGGCAGGGTGGTTTAACCCAGCTTTGTAAATAAGGCCCCCTTTCCCGCTATACTTAGCGTGAAAGGGGAGGGCAATGGGTGTTGCGTTGGGTATTCCGCCACAACACCCATTGATTTTGATGCTGCCCCATATTTACAAGAATGGTATAAATATGGGGCAGCGCCAAAATTAAGACCAGGGAAAACCTGGTCTTAACAGGGCGCAACAAGGAATAATCTTTACTGCTCCTCATTTTTGCTGTTTTCGTGTGCTGTATTGTGCAGCACACATAACAACAGCAAAACACCATGCATGATTGTTTATGTGCAGGAAGTTGTTCCTTCTTGCACATAAACAATCATTTTAAAAATGACGAGTTGCAACTTCTATGGGTGCTGCACAAATCAGTGCAGCCCTGTGTTTCAGAAGTGGCGGATCACGGTGTTATGCCAGAAAGGCTAAAGCCGCACTCCATTACTTCCTTGTAAATATGCCCCCTAGTATTGTGAGCTCCATAGAAGGAAGGGTTGCCCTGCACACACACCTGGTAAAATTGGTCTCAATGTAAACTGGGCAGATTCAACAGCAAGAGGAGCCTTTGTAATTAATATTATAAAGAAACCAATGGTTTATCTCATTGTTTTTTGCGTGTGTTGTTCAATAAAAATATTTCACTCTTAAAGCGTGCTGCTTTCCTTTTCTTCCATGGGCCTACTGTTGTATAGTGGTGCTGGAACTATTCTTTGAATGGGGTTGTTGTCCAATAATGTCTCCTCATTGAAGCATAGGGGGATATTTGACAGTATTTCTTCTAAAACACTTAAAATGTTGCCCGATGAAAAATCTCTGAAGGGCACTATTACTTTTAATTGTCAATCTAAAATCCTTCCGGTCTTAGCTGGATGCTGCAGCACCTCTCACACTCCAAATTCCAGCACCACTGCTATTGAACACTTTTAATCTCGGAGGAACCATTGTTTTCATTACAAATTGGTGAGATTGGTAACATGATTGCAGTTAATTTGGTTGCAATGTAGCACAAAGCAAGCACAACTGCCTGAAGGAACACTAGAAATGGACACGACTAGAGTAGAATGATGAGAACGGGGTCGCGAATAGTAGTAGAAGCAGAGCAGGAATTCAGTTTTAGAAGGCCGAATCTTGAGATAAATGTCATTGAAGTCAACACACAAGGGTTTTAGCTGCTACTTCCAGACAGCACTTTAACATCCAGCTTGGTGCTATCTTCTTATTGATGAATGCTAATGCCATCAGCTGGGAAAATGCATCGTAGCCAGGATCAAGCTTTCTGGAACTGCGCATAGTTGTTAAAGAGGAGAGGACTTGTGAGAGTCCATCTTCTCAAACAGAACTATGACACTAAATATAAATAATTTAGGGTTCCAGTCTTCAAAATCTTTAGACACTATTGACGACTCTTCAACAAAACACCAATTTTCTTGTAAAAAAGACAAATAAGCACGGTTTCCTTGGCATCTTATGTTAGCACCCTAATTAAAATGCAGACGACAACTGAAATAGACATATGTTGTTGTAAGGTTCATGTCTTCTGCACAGAGACCCCTTTTTCATTCCAGTTTGAAGACACGTGATCCTGCTTCCACTGTTCAATGCTATTTAACGGGCCGCCTTGTGACACCAAAGTGCCTTTAGAATACAATCAATCAAGGAAATTATAAGAGCACTACTCACCCATGAGGGTCTCAAGGCACTGAGGGGGGTGGGGTCAGCATTTCTGTATCAGTCGAAGAGGCAGGTCTTCACAGCCTTCCTGAAGGTGTTCTGGGAAGGGGCACGTCTGATGTCGGTGGGGAGCTCGTTCCAGGTCTTAGCCGCGATGTAGGAGAAGGATCTTCCTCTGGCTCTGTGGATGCGCGGGGATTCGGTGAGGAGGAGGTTGGTGGAGCGGAGGTTGCGTTTGGGCACGTGGAGGGTGATTCTGTGGTGGAGTTATTGGGGTCTGGTGTGGTGTAGGCATTTGTAGGCGTAGGTGAGTATCTTGAAGGTGACTCTTTTCTTGATGGGGAGCCAGTGGAGCTTGCGTAGGTGTGGGCTGATGTGTTCATGTCGAGGGACCCCGAGGAAGAGTCTGGCGGCAGTGTTCTGTATTGTCTGGAGCTTGCGGAGTAAGGATTTGTTGATGCCAGCGTAGAGGGCATTTCGTTAGCCCAGCCTGCTGGTGATCAGTGTGTGGGTGACTGTCTTCCTTACCTCGGGGATCCATTTGAAGGTCTTACAGAGGATGCAGAGGGTGTTGAAGCAGCTGGAGGTGACAGTATTGACCTGTCGTTTCATGGTGAGGAAGGAGTCAAATACAATCTTTCAATCTCTCCCTATTCTGGAGGAACTACCCCAGGAAGAGCACAGTGATGCTGGTATCCTGAATCTCAATCCAGGGACTACAGTCTATGGTGTCTCCAGCTTTACACCAAGATCCAGATTCCACAGGGGAACCTGCTGCTGCAATTTCAGCAATCCTACAATCTTAACTACCGATCTGGGTAACCATGAATCTCAACATGAGTCAATATCGACATTGATGATCCCTTTTTGAGAAGCAGCACTATATGAAAATGAAGGTGAATTCTGCATGGAGGACTTTTCATCACAATCCACAGTCACTCTACGCCATCTATTTCTTTTTGCATATCCTTGTTTTTTTTACAGGTGCCTGATACCACCTTGGCCCTATGTTTGGATCACTACAACAATGTTTCTTTTTCATCATGTGGCTTACAATGCTGACTGTTGTTCTACTGCTACTGACATTACATATCTGAAAGAACTGCATATAAACACAAACGGACCTGACTTGCTCTGAACAATTAACAGTATTTTGAAGACAACTTTGAAACTTCCTCACAGGAAAGGCTCACTGTCACTAACCTGTTAGTTTGATTGTTCAATTTTAAAAAAGGGAGCGTCAACACACCACATTCCACATCAAAAGAAAATTTGTAACCACACAAAGTTTGTGAAAAAAGTGAGAAAGGTCAGAAGGTATCTCACTTTAGTATCACCAAGGGGGGGGCTTGCTGGTTGGTACTCACTAGCTCGCCCACTTTATCATCATTGGTAGCTTTCTTGACCAGAAGACTGGTTACCCCGGCAGCCCTGATGAAGTTGTCTAAATAGGTTGGCAACGAAACATGTCGGCCATTCACTTTTGAAAATGGCCCAATATAAGCCATTTTTTTAATATGAGGACGCTCACGGCACCTAATAAAATTGTGTTCAGCAAGTGAGTCTTACCCTATTTTAAACTTTGACAATTGCATTTCTTTTCTCATGGGGACCAGTGGGCACTTAGTGACACAAGCACTGTCAGTGCATCTATACCCATTTTCACCTCTGAGAAATTTGAAAACACACACACTCTTTTCTTCTGGTCAAGAAAGCTACCAATGATGATAAAGTGGGTGAGCTAGTGAGTACCAACCAGCAAGCCCCTCCTTGGTGATACTACCGTGAGGTACTTACTTACCTTTCTCACTTTTTTTCACAAACTTTGTGTGGTTACAAATTCTCTTTTGATGTGGAATGTGGTGTATTGACGCTCCCTTTTTTAAAAAATTGAACAATCAGACTAACAGCTTAGTGACAGTGAGCCTTTCTTACGAGGAAGTTTCAACGTTTTTAAAAAACAACTCCTCAGATGTCTTCAAAATACAGTTAATTGTTCACAGCAAGTCAGGTCTGTTTGTGTTTATATATTGTTGAGTGGGGGTGACCTTACTGTTTACCCCTTGGTGCTCCTTTTGTGTTTGTGAAAGAACTGCTCCAAAAACCATGGTTCGAACACACCAACTGCATCTCTCACCCTACAGAGCTTGTCAAGATCTCTATGTTGCCAACATTATGGCTTATCCTGTGCATGAGGGCATAGTCTGGAAAAGGGTTCCTTATTAAGTTATGGCACCCCCTGAGACATTGCATAGGCATATGTGTAGAAAGTTTAAATGAATTATGTTATAATTCCGGATTCCTTTTCAGGTCCATGGGACGTTGATACTGTACAACAAATTACTGATTGATTTATCTGTTTATTCTACCTTTGAAATAAAGGTTCATGTTTTCATGTTCTAAATTACAAAGAAATGTATTGTTTTCATAAGTGTGGTTATTATAAAATACACAAAAGCATTGAATCCTGAGAATTGTGCAATTATATACACTATACACAATAGGAACACTGCAAGGCTTTGCACATAATAAACAAAAGTTTCATAAAAATGTTTCTTATTCAATGTCAAGTACATCTGCTTTTTGCTACTAGCTGAAAACAGATAAACTTCAGAGAAAGTTGGTTAAATATGAACAAGACTCACAGACACTGTCACACTGCACATTTCGGTGAAACTCCTCCTGTCCAATTCTACAAGCATTGGAAAGAAAACATTACTGATAGTAATTTAACTGAAACGATCCACAATCGTATATTGACTGCATTCAGAATGAGGTTTCCCATTTGACTGTTTGTGATTTTAATGTAAAACTTTATGGCTTTACGATACATACAAATGCTTCTATACAATGATTCATGTCTTATTATTCCTACATGTTAACTGTCCAAAAACAAATGAAATCATTTTGATATTATTTAATATTTACTTGTGAAAGAAATTTGTTTTGAAAGTGTGCCTTTTCACAAAAGTGTATTTGATAGATTATGCACATTGGCAAATTAAAAAGAGATTGTTATAACCTAAATTCAAAAAAAGGTATTTTAACCTCAAGTGGCAAGAAAATCATTTTTTTCTGCAAAGAGTTTATTTTTTTTATCTGAGAGTGAAATACTTTCAAAGTCTGGATATTTCACTGATTTGGATGCCCTGTTGCACAACAACTTTTATTTGTTAACAAATAATGTGGAATGCAGTTATCTACAGAGAAGCAGTGCCATAAAGGTGGAATTCTACTTTCGCAGCAACTGTCCGTGAGCACTGGACGTTTGGCAATCTACAAGCAAAGCAAATGTTTCAAACCAATAGGTTGCACTGACCTATTGCACTGCAGCTGCCAACTCTGAAGCAATCAGAAGTTGATGTGTCATCAAAATCACCAAATATTAATCCACCAGCAGTGCTAAATTACGCCACAAAACATCTCTTCTTCATTGGAATTCATCGGCAGCAAGGACATGCTTCTTCTGCTCCAGCAACATCAGAAAATGATGTGAATTCGTGAGCTGGTTCATCGAATCAAACAGCTGTTGTTCTATTTGCTCCGCTGTGTTTCACAAGCCATCACCAAAGACAAAAGAACATTCAACCTTTGAATTCAGTGGAGAGATCAGGTCCACATCATCAGCGGAAAGAAACAAAGGTGACCAGATTGCATCCAAATGCACTTAAGTAAAAAACAACACGTACAGTGTCTTTAATGAACTGGTCTCTGTATATTTTTCTTTTACTTTTTGCACACAGCCTCTATAATCAGATACGGAAACACTTTGTCTAGTTTCCTTTTATTTTTCATTGCACATAAAACCCTTGTTTACATTCCTCAAGTTAGACCGGACAGCCTTAGGGTGGTCTTTCCCAAACACTTTGCCTCTTTGCCTCACCTTTTTGCTGATTTCTTTTTGTTAGCCTTAGGACTGTGAGCACTTTCTCACTGCCAAACAGGGCAAAAGTGCAGGTGCTTCTCCCCTAAAACATTCTTTGATTGACTTATCCTCAATTGGAATATTTAATTGACCCAGCCAATGTAGCAACTCCCTGGTAGAGTGTGCTACATGTGCCTACGGGCCTGTAAATTAAATGCTACTAGTGGGCCTGTGGCACTGACTGTGCCACCCACACAAGTAGCACTTTAAACATATCTCAGGCCTGCCACAGTAGAGCCTATGTGTGCAGTCTTACTGCTGTGTTGACTTTGCTATTTCAAATCCCTTTACAAACCCTAAACTCCCAATTTATTACATATAGGCCACCCCTAAGAAGGCCCTAGGCAGTCCATAAGGCAGGGTGCCATTTAATTAAAAGGTAGAACATATCATGTTAAGTTTTGAATGTCCTGGTAGTGAAAAAAATAATAATAAATTACTACTGTGAGCCCTAGCCCTCTCATAGGTTGACATTGGGAATTCCTTATTACATATTAACTGTAATCCCCTATTCAGAAGGCGCAGCTCTATCATGTTTCATATCATTGGATTGGTTATGATAAATCCTCTTTGCTGGCTAAATTGAATTTATCATTACAGTTTTAGAAATGCCACTTTTAAAAAGATACCTGTGCCACTGGATTCAAGCTAGCATTGCTGATGAGGTGTGAAGCCCCGGAACCAGTCCCAGCATGCTTGTTTCCGGTCCAGGGAGGACATGGCTTGGCATTTTGGTCTGGACTGTTCCCATGAGGCACAGTGTCAAGACTGATTTGCATATGGCTGGGTCTAAACTGGGGTGGCATGGTGAGCAAAAGAACAATGGATTTAACCCAGATCTAGTGACTGGGGAGAATGTTTGATTTTCTCTGCATTCCGTCCATCATCACTGTGTCTTTTGCTTTCTCGCCCTGTGTGCACCGGGCATGCCGAGACGTGGGTCTCGTGCTCACTGTGCCACTGTATTCAAGCTATCCTGGCTGATGAGGGGTGATGCCCCGAAACTGGTCCCAGGATGCTTGTTTCCCATCCAGGGAGGACCTGGCTAGGCAGTTCGGTCTGGACTGTTCCCATGAGGTACAGAGTCAAAACTTATTTGCATATGGCTAGGTCTCAACTGGGATGGCATGGTGAGCAAAAGAACAATGGATTTAACCCAGATCTATTGACTGGGGGTAAATGTTTGATTTGCTCTGCATTCCCTACATCATCTGTGGGACTTTTGCTGTCCTTTACTTTTAGAAAGATGGCGTATCTTTGCTATAGCTCTGCGTGCTTGGAGCCTGTCTTCAAAACATGTCTGTGGTGAGTGACAGGTGGACCTTGTGCATTCCCTCTAGACAGCCACACACAAAGGAATGTTATGTGTGACTGAGTGGCCATCCACAGACTGATGGGTCATCCCGGGCAGCATAGGAGGGAGGAGCTGACAAATACACCTGAATAGGCAGTGTCCTGTCCCTAGACAAGGGGATGCATACCCCCCCCGTTGTGAGTCTGGAGCAAGAGCTGGGAGGGAGGACCTCTGTGCTTTTAAAAACCCCTCTTTGAAGTCACCTTCAATTCAAAGGCACAACTGGGTATAAGTACAGGGTCTCAGACCGCACCAAATCAGTCCCTACTGGATCTGTGAAGAAATTCTGCAAGGAGATAGGACTGCTGTCCTGCTACAAGGATTGTCACTCTGCCTGACAGCTGCTCTGGAAGAATTGCTCTTCTGCTATGCTGCCCTGCTGCCTGCTACCCTCAGCCCTGCTGATGAAGAACTGGACTAACTCACTTGAACCCAGAGTGATCTTCAAAGGCATGCTGGCTTGCCTCCTATTTTAAGATTCAGAAATATCAAAGTCTTAATGCCTGCTCCTGTGCCTGGTCCATCGGAAGTGGATTCAGATGTTTGCTCCAGTAAACCCAATGCATCCTCTGCTGCATGAATGAGAACCAACCCATTGCCGCTTTTGCGGGAATAGAACTGGTGCATTTCACTTGGAAGCAGCGCACCTCCATCAGAGCCTACATATCAGAGCCACCTCATTGCCGCCACTGTAGTGACAGATGAACAATGCATCACCTCAAATGCGTGGAGAAATCTAGCACATTGGCTTCAGAACGACACATCTCCGACCCGGCGCTTCCTCTTCTGAAACGGCACATCAACATCATTGTGTGGAAAGAATGTAAGCATCACCTCATCTATAGGATCGACACCAAAGAATTACTCAACTGCACCCCGCATCTCACTGTTGTGACCAGGATCAAGATACTTTTTGTCAGTGGGCCTTGCATGCCTTCTGTCCCCATCCCGCACTCCATCACGGTCAGTCAGATCTCTTGACTTTGCCCCAATCCAGCATGACTAGATTACCCAATAGGTACTTACTGCTTCGAAGTGGTACTTTTTCACTTTCAATCTTCAAAAAATCATATCTTGAGTTTCATTTGTGGTAATTTTGGTCTGTTAAGGGGTCAGCTTTATCCCCAGGTACGTTAAGTCTTTCTTGGCGCCCTGGAAGGAGGTGGAGGCCCCCAAGTATTTCATATCCGCCTCTGGTAGAGTTAGGTTAAGGAGAGAGGATTTATGTTAATTAATGCGGAACTCCGCTATCTCCTTGAAGCGTCCCAACTCCTCTCAGAGTGTCGGTATAGAATGTTGTGGGTCCGATACTGTTAGCAGGATTTCGTCAGCGAACACTGATATTTTGTGTTTGTCGGTACGGAATTGGAGTTCCCTGATTCCTTGATTCTCTCTGAGTCGTGCGGATAGCAGTTCAACGCTGAGCGCAAAGAGAGGTGGGGATAAAGTTCATCCATGTCTCTTCCCTCGTTCCAGAGTGAAGGAGTAGGAGGCGACTCCGTTAACCAAAGCCTTTGCACTAGGGGCCGCAAAGTTAGCCCTGACCATATCGATAAATGGCTTACAGAAACCAAATCTTTGAAGGGTCCACACGGTCAAATGCCTTCTTGGCGTCTAAACCAAGAAGAACTGAGGGTATCTGACATTTGTTTGCTTTTTCTATTAGGTGGATCACTCTGCGTACATTATCATGAGTTTTCTGCCCTTGATAAATCCTGATTGATTCGGGTAAATTAACCCCGGCATCAAGTTTTCCATACGTGTGGCTAGAATTTTTTAGTATAATTTAGCATCCAAGTTCAGGAGTGCTATGGGATGGTACGATCCACATTACCTTAGATCTTTTCTGGGTTTGGGAATCACAGTGATCAGAGCTTCACTCATAGTGCATGCTGTTTGTTTAGGAGCAGTTATGTGATTAAAAAGGGTGGTCAGATGGGGGATCAATTCTTTACTGAAAGTTTTGTAGAATTGTGTTGACAGGCCATCAGGGCCAGAAGATTTATGTAGTTTTAGACCACTGATCGCCCTCCGTACCTCTTCCTCTGTGATTGTTTCCCCTAGCTGTTCGTTCTGGAGCGGTGTGACCTGTCGGATATCAACCGTATCAAGATATGCTGTTTGAGTCTGAGAATTGAGTGGGTCAGCCGTGTATAGTGTACTATAGAAGTCCCTGAAAACTGTTGCTTTCTCTGCATCGTCAAATGTCTGTGAGCCTGAGGGTTCTTGAATATCCCCTATGTAACCCTTTTCCCTCTTAATCCAAAGTTGACGAGCCAGATGTGCTCCCACGTTATTGCCCTGTGGATACGAGGTCTGTTTAAGTCTAAGCAGAGTCAATTCCGCCCTGCCCTTCAGGGTTGTGACCTTTCTTTGAGTTGCGTGCGTAGGGTTGGCCTTGTGTGTTTGTTCTAGCGTTTTCAGTTCCCCTTCAAGGGTCATTCTCTCTGCCGTTCGTTCTTTGTGAAGAGACACCATTAGTGTTATGCATTGGCCCCTAGTTACGGCCTTGAATGCGTCCCAATTGTTCGTTGGATACGTGTCTTGGGGATCATTTAGCTGGAAAAAATCCCTAATTGAGGTGCGTAAGGCGTCGCGTAGTGTTTTGTCTTGTGCTAATGCACTGGGGAAAAACCATTGTTTGAATTTAGGTTTAGGGCTTTGCCACTCCAGGGCGACTGCCACAGGTGCATGATCGGAGATGATAATAGGGTGTATGGTGGCATTTTGGACTAGTTTATTAAGGGCTTGGCTCATGAATATGTAGTTGAGTCTCGAGTAGGTACGATGAATGTGAGAGAAGAAAGTGTAATCTTTATCCTCTGGGTGTGCTTCCCTCCAGGTGTCTAAGACCCAGTTTGTGGATAGCTTGCTTCAGATTCTTTGGAAAGCTACCTGCGTGGGCCCGATGGGGGTGTGTACTGTCATTCCCGGAATGCCATGTCAGAATGAAGTCTCCCATCAGCATTATGTCTCCCTCTGCAAAGCCCCCCAGTATGGTCAGGGTATTGTGGATAAAGGCCGCCTGGTTTATGTTAGGCACGTAGACTGCCGAGAACGTGCATAGTCGCCCCATATTTGACCTTTTACCAGCACTACTCTCCCTTCCTTGTAAATTTTAAAATCTGTCAGTTGGAATTTGAGGGATGAGTGAAAAAGGAGGGCGACTCCATTGTATTTTGTAGAGGCGGATGATATGTAAATTAAGGGATATGCTTTGTGCTTTATTCTGTGGTCATCCGATCTTTTAAGGTGGGGCTCCTGGACTGCCACCATGTCATAGTGTTGATCAGTGACATATTTCCATATATTCTGGCGTTTAGAGGGGGCATTCATCCCCTAACATTCCAAGTCAGCGTGGTGATCACCATCTTGGCTGTGTGTACTGTGTTGCTAAATCTTGTGCACACTTCTGTGTCAGCGAGCCCCCTTCTGTGATCTCCTCCAGAAGCCAACTCCGATCTCCACCCCCTCCCGGTCTTTCGTTGGAGCTTATCCAGTGTGAGTAGCCCCGTGTTGTACTGTCAGTGCTGCTCCTGCCTCCCAGGACCCCGTATAAGAAATAAAAAGGCAAAAAAGAAAAACCTGTAAGAAAATGAAAAAGTAAACTAGTGTCTAGCTTTGATATCTGTAACGTTGGGACAACGTGTCCCCATCTCGGGTCACCAACATGGTGTCCGTTCATTATTTGAGGCGAGTCGGACCATGGTTCGCCACCAAGGTCTGTTCAATGAAGTTACTTTGTAAAACAAGTTCTGCTTCTTTAGTGTGAGTCCTGTGGATTTTCCCCAGGTACGCATTTCCATTCTTTGACTCTCAATCCTTTAACTGCCAATGAAATTTTCTGGCTAGAAATGGAGAATAAGGAGTGATGTCATACTCTCCAGACTTTTTGGGGACATTGGTGATTGCCGTTGTTCAGTTATGGTATCTCGGGTGAGAGTGGGGTAACGTCTTTGAGACTCGTCCGGGGGCCGGGGCTCTCAAGTTTTCTTTGCTTTGTTTCTTGTGCGATCTGGGGAGACGAGTGGCTTGCCATCGATTCCCTTTTCCCGCTCCCTGCTGGGGTTCATCCTGTTGGTCTCCGAAAAAAGTGCCTCCGTATCAGCTTCTGGTGGGGGAAGGCCCAGCACTTTGAAAGCTTCCTTGACTTCAGTTACGTGGTGTGCTTTATTACGGTATTCAAAGCCTAGGCCAAAGGGGTAGGTCCAGCGGTATCTGATGTTGTCTTGCTGGAGTTTCTCCATGACTGGTCTGAGCTGTTGGCGGCGAGCTAGAGTTGCCTGTGCTACATCTTGGCATAGTTGACAAATATACCCTTGGAACTTTACTACTTATAGTCGCCTAGCCGCTTGTAGCATGGCCTCTTTGGTCTTGAACGAGTGTAGCTTTGCCAGGGTGTCCCGTGGTCTATGGTTCTCTCCTTGGTTAGACCTCCCTACTCTATGAACTGTCAATTGTTATTTTTGTTGCTGCCGTCCCAAGTGTTTTGGTGAACGGGCCCATGACAAAGACCTCCATATCTGGCACCTCCACTCCCTCTTCAAGATTGCGTATTCATATATTTTCCCGTCTTGATCTGTTCTCCAAATCCTAATTTTTCAGTATGGTGGCTTGCAGTTGGATTTGGAGGTCTTGTGTAGTTGTTGTCAATTGCTCCGTATTCCTTTCCAGATCTGCAGTTGTAGATTCTATATCCATTACTTTGGCTCCCACCGAGTCGACATCCTGTTGTAAATTGTTGAGTCTACCGCTAAGGTCAGCCCTGAGCGAATCCATAGATTGCGCCATATCCGCCTTTAGCTCCTCTTGCAGCTCGTGTTTGAATTCCCTTAGGGAAGCAAGAAAGTCTTGCTTAGACAGTGCCATGGTGTTTTCCCCTGTGGTAGGCACCTGAGGGTCTTTGTTGGCTGTGGGGATGAAGTAGGAGGAAACTCTAATGTTTTGCTGCTTTTCTGGTGGCATAGAGGAGCCCTATGTCAGTACCGGACTTGCTGAGGTTTCCTTTTTTCTAGCTCCTAGCGGTGCAGAGACCTAACCCTTGTGCTTCTTTTTCTCTTACATGGAAGTTCTTGTGGCAGGATAAAGTTGTTCTGGGGCCTGTTTTGGCACCTTTTCTCCTACTGTGCAATATGGTCCTGTTGTTACACTGCTATGCGTTCTCTCTTCTCACTACGATAGGCCTTTGTATTGCTCAGCCGCGCAGTTGTGAGTAGCTATTCTGTCTATGGGGGGGGGGGGGCAGGTGAGTAAGTGCTCAGAGGGTCGATCGGTGGGGTCTTCACCCTCGTTAGTGCCTCAGCGTAATGATAGTTTTTGGCCATTCGCTCCATTTACAAAGAAGCAGCTCGGCCGGGCGCCATCAGGCACCCAGCATTTGTCGCTCCGTGTCGCCTCAGTGCCCCCATTCAATGGGCTTCAGCTGAGTCTCCGGTGCTGGTGTGTATGTGCTGCTAGCTCTTCAGTGCCAAGATTTCACTGGATTCCCCCGCGGTGGCCCCTGCTCCTCCACGGGGTTGGCGCCTTCCTCCATCCCGCCTATAGGGTTGCATGTGCCACACTCACCGGTGCCGTCCATACGGAGTTTGGAGGGGCTCCTGTATTTCGCCGCTGTGTGTGTGCTGCCACAAGCAATTAGCGGTGACTTCAGGTTTCCTCCGCACCGGCCGCGTGCCGCGCTCCGACCTGGATCCAGCTTTTACCGGCCTTTTTGTCATTGATCACTATACGGGCTACATCGGTCAGTCTTAGGCAGCCCCTGTCCACACTCGACACTCACCAGCGGTCCACAGGAAAGAATTTTCACTGTTGCCAGCAGAGTTGTCTAGTTAATTGTGCATTATTGGGGTCTCGGTGGCGGAGCAGTCGTGGATTACATCCACATGGCCATCTTGGCTGGCCACTCCCCCCCTCAGCAACTGTGTTTTAATGCAAAACTGTCTTACTTAATTTTGTCTAGGAAAATTCAAAGTGTGATAACTAGGCATATCACACTGAGTAGGAAAAGTCATCTAAAAAGTACTCTAAAGAGTAATCTAAAAAGTAATTACAACTACCTATTGTCTACATGTTTTACAAACCTGTAAAAAAATCATATATTCATCCAGCTTGCTTGTTGCTCAATCTGTCTTGACAAATAAAATGTGTCTTACCTGTACCAAGTCTTGCTTGGTTCTAAAAATAAAATACAACAAAGAAATTGTTTTGATACCAAAAATTGATCTGAGTTCAGTCTTTAAGTGTGTGACATCATTTCCTGCCTAAGTGTGTCCAATAAATGCTTAACACTACCCTCTGATAAAGCCTTACTGCTCGCCCACACTACCACAAATAGAGAGTAAGGTGCTATCTACTTCTACCTCTGTAAGCCTTTGGGGATTCACTGGACTCTGTGCATACTGTACCTTACTTTGGTATGGTACATACAGAGCCTGCTTCCTACACTTGTGCATTAACGGGCAGCAGCTTTCGGTTACTTAGCTGTCGATGCTGGGACTGGCAACTTCTTACTGTAATATATAACACTTGCTGCCAGTTCTGTGACTTTGGGGAGCTGTATTTGGGTATCATCCAACTAAATGGACTTCATGTGAGTGACTTTCCAATTAGAGGAATGAAAGTCAGCCAGAAGCAAAGTCATTGTGGTTAAGCGGTTACTAGACAGATTACTATTTGCTCTGATTAACAGTATAGCAGTATAACCACCAAATGTGAGGGGGTTTTAAGGGTAAACAACGTTTATGACAAAACTTTTTCCCCGCAAAGACATCTGATCAGTAAAACCATCCAATGAAATGGATACATTTTTCGGCTACATCACAAGCAAATGGCGTGAGGGAATTGGGGTGAAAAAAATGCATAAACCGGGCAAACTCTGGGGCATATCAACAAGGGCTTTATCTCTGCTTTTTTGGCTTTAAAAGCCAAAAAAGCAGAGATAAAACTAGCACCCTATCAACAACAGGGTGCTAACATGCAAATTGGCATGTTAGCACCCTTTTACTCTACGCTTCCCCTTGCATCTCTAATGAGATGCAAAGGGGGCGTTCCAGAGTAAAATAATAGGAGAAATGTCGCTAAGCGACATTTCTCCTATTATCAAGAATATCGCTAACCCTGTTAGAGACAAAAAAAGCAGCGCTAACCGCGGTTAACGCTCCTTTTTTACGTCTGGTATTTTTCTGACTTAGCCATGATATCCTATGGAAGGAGGATATCATGGCTAAGTTTGTCTGGCCCTATCAACAATCTAACGTGAGATTATCGTTGGTTTTCCAGCGATATCTCACGTTAGCCACTTAGCATGAGGATTTTTATCGCTATTGAGATAAGCGTTGCTAATACACGCTATCTCAGCGATAAAAATCCACGCTAGCCGGCGATAATTATCCTAGCGCTAAGTGCGCTTAGCGATAATTATCGCCGGTTGTTGTTGATATGCCCCTCTATTACTGATAGTTCTATGCAAAAGCCTACCACCATCACTTAAACGTCGTTGTTAAATACATCAGTTATGCCCCGAAGCAGTAACAGAATTCGGAGATTGCTATTTAAGATGTATATAACCAGTGTTAATATTGTTACTGGTAATAAATTCTGCCTCTTTACTGAGCTGCTAGATTGCTCGTAATGAACACGAGGTGTCATAGTAATTAGCGTAAATGTATAAACACAGCGAAGCAGTAAATGTGTCAGTTAATGCCAGGGAAACCCGCAATTAAAAAATAGTTTCTGCAACGGCGTTACAACTATTTACTTTGACCATGTACCAAAGCAGTTTACTGGATGGAAAGAAAGCTTAAGAAAATGTAAATGGCGTTTATGTATTTCACTGTAGGCTATTAAGCACAGATATAACTACCATCCATCCGCCGAGTTATCTCGTTTGAATAACATGCACATCCTTCTGTAAAAGAGTAGCCTAGCTTCTATTTGAAAACCACTTCAGTTTTCACAATAAGGCAAGTGGAGGAATTAAGGGGCATATTAACCAGCCAGGCGATAAAATTATCGCCGCTTTAGCGGCAGAAAACTGCCGCTAAAACGGCGATGATGGGCTTGATAATATGCTCTAAGGAATTCCAATTGAAGCTCAGGCTAGATGTCCTTCACATTTAACATGGGCTTCAATTGGAATTCAATAGAGCATATTATCAAGCCCATTATCGCCGTTTTAGCGGCAGTTTTCTGCCGCTAAAGCGGCGAAAATTTTATCGCCTGGCTTGTTAATATGCCCCCAAATATGTAATAAAAAACACTACTTTGTCCTACAATCAAAACCTGAATATCATAACAACAGAATAGCACCTAGGCAAAGGCGATGAGCTCTAATAAAATGATACGTTTACCTCTTACACTTTGGACAACTTTATGCATCTCTCTGCCAGAGCTTTTTGAGTCAAGCAAGGGTTTGTATTGATGCAAACCCCACATGGACATATCACTGCCCATAGAATGAAAATGTAAATATATGTTCGTTTTTAAAAAATGTGTTAACATTTTTGTAGCATCTCAATAATCCTGGAATGCAATCCAATGAAAAGTTGCCATGACCGTATACGGTGTAGCAATATTAAATATGCAAGTGTTTTCACAGGAAATCTATTCTGCCCAACGCATTAGGTAAGATTAGCACCGGCCAATAAATTGTGCTAGAATCAAGGGTTTATGGCGCTCTGTTGATTAGGTCACATATCAAACTCAGGACTCTAAGGGACGTAAACAAACGATATGTTTTCGTCATTTTGTACAATTTAAGTAATCTAGTTGTGCAAACCAGCTCTGTCTTCCCCCGACTGGTTGGATAGGGGAATTACCTGAACACAACTTTTCTCATATTTTCAGCATTTATTTTTTTCCAAAACATAATAATGACTTAATCAATGTCTTCTGCCTGCAGGCAGAGTGTTGGTCTGCCAAAAACGTACAGGTTTTCTATGACATGGGGGACCCGCAGCTGGAATCAGTACATTTGGGAAATTTCAAAAGGAACTGAAAGTGAAATGTCGGCATAGGATTAAGATCTTTGATCACAGGCATCACTTCCTGGGTTGAAAGAAAACCTACCACAACCATACAGTCAACATTCTAGCACGCTAAAGTTTCTCATTCTGGTGGGCATATTTACAAGCCCCTATCCCCATCAAAACGTCATTTTCAGTGACATTGTGATGGCGATAGGGGCCTCACCACTTAACGTGGCTTAACGCTGCCTTGTAAATAAGGGCCCCTTTCACGCTATGCTTAGCGTGAAAGGGGAGGGCAATGGGTGTTGCTGTGGGCGTTCCACCGCCAAACCCATTGATTCTGATTATGCTTCCTAATTACAAGGAATGCGTAAATAGCAGGCAGCACCAGAATAAAGACCAGGGAAAACCTGGTCTTACCCTGCCGCAAAAAGGAGGAAAGGGGGCTCTTCCTGTACATATGTTCACCTGCACGCAGACATGCTTGCACTATGGTGAAAGGGTGCCTGCGTTGGCGCTAGGCTGCTAAACTCAGCGCCAGCGCAGGGTGAAACACAGGGCTGTGCCATATTCTCGTAAATATGGTGCAGCCCTGCGTTTCAGAAATGGCGGAGTGTGTCGTTAAGCCAAGGAGGCTAACGACAGGCTCTGCCCCTTCTTTGTAAATATGCCCCTGGGTTTCAGACTTCCCTTGGCCTCATTGGCGGGTCAGGAGAATGCACTGAGCATGATGTTTGTCAGGTATTGCTTTTGGATCTTTTAGCAACGCTACCCAAAACATGGCTATTCATTTGACATTTGCAGGCGATTCTGTGTGAGAGAGACTCAAAGCTTCGGAAAAAAACATCACTTGTTTTCTGTGACCAAAAACTCCATACTACTAGCAAATGACAAAAGTGCTATTTTTAATATTCTGACACTTATCCTAAAAAATGGCCCCCCACACTTGGCCCGTCATATTGTATTAGAAAATAACAGGCTAAACCAGTAATAGTCAAAGAATGGCCAGGAAACCCATTCGACCCCCCTGACCTTTACATGTGCACCCCTGGTCAACAGCAGCACTGGGCTGCTGTCTACTGACTCAGCATTTACATTTAAAAAGTTAAGTAAAAGGGCAAGAATTTATTAATAAAAGGTTTATTGAAGTTAAAGAAAGTAAGTAACTAGGGTGCCTTTGACTGCTAACCTTTAGATATATCTTCATTTTTAAATTCATCTTGCAGCATAAGTGTAAAAGCATGATAAATTCTATCAAAATTCAAACAGTGTATTTCATTAACGTGAAAATTCATTTTACCTTAGTACATCAGTTTATATCAGTGAATTGAGATGCCTTTTGTTTTAAAAGTGATAATTTTCAAACATGAATTTAGAAACAGTTACAGCCCCCACACCCTGACAACAATGCCAATAGTGAACTAAGAAGGACGTCATTTGTTATGTGAACTGTTTGGGTGGCTTGGATTCCTATTATACATTAACTACATTATAGATCATTAAATCAAATACAGAAGGTTTTGCACAGCACACATCCTTAAGTCATGTATGTGATATTGAAGATAAAGGAGGTAACATGAAATACAATTATGCAATTCAGACACTAGGGGCCTGATTCACAAATGTAAACTTACACTTCTGTGTAAGTTTAAGATTGTTGGCTATTCACAAGGTAATTTATGAGTACTATATGTACGAATGTGGAGTCTCTGCATGTAAATAGATAGGACTGTCTTAACTATTTATGTGCTGAGACCCCGCTCTCCTAAAGATACTACTCGTAAATCCCTTTCTGAATACCCAACAATCATGAACTTCCACAAAAGTTTAAGTTTACCTGTTTGAAACAGGCCCTAGATGTATATGCTTTGCTTCCCACCCACCCACCTTACCAGAACCAAGTCCCACCTGCCCGCTCATGCCCTCCCACTCACCCTGCTAGCATCAATGCAGCCCTTGGTCACATCACAGACCAAACTTTGTGGTCCCTGGAAATTGCTTGTGAGTACAGATGGGCTAAACCTTTGACCATAGGAAGACCACATTGACTTGAGATTGTCAGTTTTGGTCTGTTGACTCTTTCATGATAAATACTATAATTTATAATAGGAGATGGTGTTGTGTGAAAAGCATGACTTTGCCCAAGAAAGGAGAAAAATCATGTTTTTTAGATTCTATTTAGCATAAGAAAAAATCCAAAGAGTCTGACTTCTTGTTGGTCACAGATGTGTGAAGGCGTCCCCTGCAAATGGGTCTAATGGTGTTTGAGTCTTTTTTTTGGACTAGCAAAACATCCCATTAGTGTTAGAGATGGGGGTCTCAAGTTGGCAGATTAGTACCCTGTCCAAGTAGGTGTGAAGTGGGGCGGTGCACCTCATGGTGCTGGCAGGTCACAGTGCAAGCAGCATCGTCGTCGTCATTGAACCGCTGTCATCGACCGTGCCCTCTGTGGTGCCTTCAGGTTATGGAGCTGGCAGCGGCATCGTTGACGGCGTCGCGTTGCTTTTTCTTCTGTTGCAACACAAAACACACATTCTTGGTGCTGGTAGCAGATAAACGTGAAGTCTTTGCTGTTCCCGAGACTTCTTTAACTGGGGGCAAGTTCTACCTCAAGCCCTTGGAGAACCTCAAGAAAATAAGATGAAGAAAGTCCAGTCCTTTCATTGCCCAAGACAGAAGCAGCAACTGCATTTCCACTCAGCAAAGCACAGAGCAAAGTGGTAGTCTCTCCTCACAGCTTCTCCAGCTCTTCTTCTTGGTAGGTTCCGTGATCCCAAAAGAGTTCTAACGTTCCGTGGTCAGGGCCTCAATATTTATACCACATTTCCCTTTGAAGTTGGTACAAGCAAAGTTCCACTGGCATACATAAACCAGTTCTGCCAGGCTCAGGTCAGATTCACTCCAGTAGGGGGAGACAGCTTTGTGGAAGACAGCCACAGTCAATTCAGGTGCAAGTGACTACTCCTCACACCACTCTAAAGGCAGCCAGGTCTAGTTAGCCTGGCTGTGAGTCACCTAGGAAAGGCAGGATACACTTCAACCCCCCTTGTGTCTGTCTAGTGTGAATGCACACCCCCTACTCCTATCCCTCTGAGCCTGGCCGGGGAATTCACAAATGGCAGAGGCACACAGGATGGTTCAACAAGAAAATATCCGCTTTTTAAAAGTGCCATTTTCAAACACACAATATAAAAAACATCTTTACTAAAAGATGTATCTTACATTCTGAGTTCAGGAAGCCTATACTCCATTTCTCTATCTTGTCCCAAAAGAAAGTTATACTTGTAAGATGTTACAAAACAACTCCCACGTTAGCCTATAGGATGGATAGCCTTTCAATAATGAAAATGAAATTGGCCGGATTTCACTATCAGGACATGTAAAACACAATAGTGCATGTCCTACCTTTCCCGTACACTACACCCTGCCAATGGGGGTACCTTGGGTATACCTGAGGGGTGCCGTACATGTAAGAAAAGGGAAGGTGATGGCCCTTGCCAGGTTGGCATTGCAGTAAAAAAAAAAACGCTACAGCAAAAACCTTTGTCATGAGCTGCGGCACTGGCAGCCATAAATGTATATAATTGAGCAAAAGATAGATTTTACAAATAAATTTAGCTATTTGGGCTTTCTCTTCGACCAAAACGGTTCCTGGACCCATGCGGTGCAAGCCAGAAAACTGGCTTTCATGAAAACCACTGCCGCCCTAGTTACTTTTGCTATAAAAATTGGGCAGCAGACCCCCACGTGAGGTATTACAGATATACAGGGTAAAGAGTGTCTCGACTGCAATGTATGGTGCCAGGATCTGGGAATATTGAGATGTCCAGGCCCTCCAAACTGTTGAAAATATGTTTCTACGATTTATACTGGCTGTCCCAAGCAGCACCGCATCATATGTTTGTCACTCTGAACTGGGTATCCCTTATATTACAGATTTAATTAAAGTGGAACCAATCTTCTTTTGGCACTGATTACGGACATCTGCAGAAACCAATCTTAACAAGGATATTTTAAATGATATTTTCAAAATGGGTGGTGTTTAAGAATTCCATGGCGAAATATGTGCAGGATTTTATGAATGATCTAGGCCACTCAGAGTTTTATACAAAGCCGTGCACAATGGATACTCTGACAAGAAAAGAGTTAAAAGTGAAAAGTTTAACTCATTTTGAGTCTCAGACTAACAGTTGAAATGCCAAAGCCTACAGTACTGCATAAGCATATGATTTTAACCACGTATAGCATCCAACCATATCTCACATCAGTCTGTGGCAAGTACGACATACTCTTATTGACACGATTTAGATTAGGGTTACTGCGTAGACTAATGAGTTTTCCAAGATGAATGATTGGTCAAAAGTGTTGCAACTATGCCCTTGTGACGATCGCTCAGAGCAAACAACACTCCAAGGGGTTTTATTCTGTAAATTTTACCAAATGCAAAGAAAGAAATGGATTTTACCCCCCTTAAAAAAGCTTGGTTTTAGACAATTTCGTCCCGCCTTTTCAGCATTACAGTTTTTAGATCATGATTATATAGTTTGGTTTTAGCATTGTATTTAAAGAGCATAATGAAATGTAGGAAATCCAAAATAATGTGATTGCCAGATGGTCCAAAATTGAATTATGTAAAGAGGATCTAAATAAGTGATTTTTAAATGCCTGTGTATTATTTCCTTGCAGAGCGATCTTTTGTATAATACTTATGTGATTTTATGTGATTATATGATTTTCGAAATAGAAATCCAATAAAGCTATTTTTGAATGATTGATTGATTGATTGAGTGAGCCAATGGCAAATCTGTAAATAGTGTATCCTCTCCTATTCCTTCAACTCAAAGTCTCTTTAAAACTGCTCAAACTAGAAAGGTCCCACCTCATCCAATAAATGGCCTAAAGACCTAAAGCCTCTCATGTACCACTGGGAGAAGCTGGCGGAATCTAACCACGGTGTGAAGTCTGTGTTACCCAAAATGTGAGTCAACGGGGAAGGGATTGAAGTCAAAGCTTTCAACGTGGCCACCAGATCCCACACCTCATTGGTAGCTCTAGTAATACAGTAGGAGTATAGGCTCTAAGCTCTCTGCAGTCTGCGCAAGAAAGGGACCTTCCATAGATGTTCACCCGCCACTGCTCGATCCATTTATAGCCATTGTTTCTCAGATTCATCAGGGCTCCATTTCAATAGGGAGTGGAGCTGTGCATCCGGACAGTAATGCAATAGGTTGGAGATCCCAGTCCCCCTTTCCAGGTCAATCGGTAGCTCTGTTCCTGACTCATATTGGGTCTCCAATCAAGCCAGACAAAATGATTCAGCTCCCCCTGCAAGTTATTCACTATACCAATGGGGAAGCAAGTAAAAAGTCCTGAAAGAGGGACAAAACATGTGGGAGGATCGTCATCTTTATCACTTCTACTTGAACTAGCCAGGAAAGTGCTTCCATTGGGTCAGATCTTGCTGCACTTGCCGGATTAAATTCTGATAGTTATTGGCCACCAAAGTGAAGTTGGGCATATGTCTTATGGACAAGTCAGTAAAAAGGCGTAATCCTGTGCCTCAAGATGCTGGTCTCGTCACACATCGAATAAGCTCATCTCCTGCAACTCGTGACCCCCTTCCAGTGAAAGGGCCTCATTGTGTCCAAAGCGCATTACTGATCTGTCCAACTCATTATCGAAGACAAGGTTAAGGTCCCCTCGGATCACTACCACCCAATCTTGAGAGTCCATCATCTCTGCTACACTACATTTGAGAAAGCGTTCCTGTCTGACTGACCAACAAAGCGAGAATAAAGCTGAAATCTCCCAGGGTAACCAATATGCTAGCAGTTGCCTCTTGATAATAGGCAGTCTATTGTCCACCTGACTCCGAAAGTAGTAAGAGACCAGAATGGTCACCCCTGCTGTTTAAGTGATGGCAGAGGAAAAAACTGGTGTGGAAATGCTTTTTATTTGAGCCTATGCTAATCTCCAGGAACCAAATGGGTCTCCTGCAGGAGGCAGAGGTCTTCTCCAGTCTGCTCCAGATAAGACAGAAACGCTCTATGCCTGATTGGGCGATTAAGACCCTTCACATTAGGGGAATGACCTTCAAGCTAGCGTGTTGTGAAGGGTGTGGTGTATGCTGCTATGCCTGTAGGTCAAATTCCTAGACATATCTTCCACCCACTGAAGGGAACCAGGCCAGGGAAGGCAAGCTGCACGTGGGAAGCAAAAGCATTGTTGACCCTTATGGAATGTGAATACCTCCCAAACAAAAACTCCAACTGTAAACAATGAATGTTCTCAGTTTAATTGAAACTTATGATATTTTAGGGTATTTTTTTTTAAACATTTCCGTCTGTATTTCTCCGTATTGCTTTTTTGGCCAACTTATTGATATTTCTCTATATTTATTTTATGTTTTGAGAGTAAATGGAGCTGTAAAATGGCATATTTCCAAATTGATTTAACTCTTGGATGTTCACTCATGCATGGATGCCTGTCACGTTTTAGCAAATTAAGCAGTTACGTATAACAAAAGACTACACTGACAGGTACACATAAGCATTATACTACATATAAATGTTAACATATGTCTGTTTTTAAGAAAATCTAATCCTGTGTTTTTTTAACTGTACATGCTTTCTATCTGCTTAGCTGTTGCGTGGAATTCATGAAAGACAGCATGGAGAGTCTCTCAGAAGAAGCGCCATTTTCAGTATTTTGATACTAAAAATAAATATAGACAGGAAACATATTGTTTTCTGTCTGTATTTATCTGTAAAAATCAGTAAAAAAGAAAAACCAGAAGTCTTACTTATGATACTGATCACATCCAGGAATGTCCCAAAGGAATCCCGGGTGAAGGGGTTCATTAGAGTACCTCCAACACCACCTGGAAGCACCTCCTTCCCCCACCCCCAACTGCGGGGACCACACTTCACCCCCAGTGCCAGTTGTAAGAAAATCAGCAGATCTCAGGGCATCTCGGATTGGTGTCCAGCCGGTCAGGTTCACCAGCCAGGATATCTAACACTGTCTGCCTCTCCATGGCTATGATGGCTTGGTCTAGGAGCAGTTTCTTAGGGGAGGCCGAACCTCCACACCACTAGCATTGTTTTTTAATCCTCTGATCACAAGGGCTCTTCAGTGGGTCAGACCATCCATGTCCACTATATTCAACAGACAGCACGTCTCGGACAGGGATCCCAGTTGATGTAATCACCCTTTCCACAAGAAAATCAAAGGAGTAAGAGATGCCTTTGTTACACAGGAAGGTCGTCACTTGCCGGAAGACCTTTGGGATTCTGCAGAGTAAGATCTGAGGAATATATGACGTTACAATGCAAACAATTACAACGCATGCCTTTACAACACAACTACCATTACATCACATGATTTTACAACGCGTGCCATTACAACACATACCATTACAACGCATAATACTTTTAGGGTAACAATGGGGTAAGTTTTGGATAGTGTAGGGGTGCAAATTACTATTCCCTCTCCAGTGAGTGCAACAGAAGGGAAAGTGTTGGATAGTGTAGGGGTTAAAATTACTATTCCCATGTACCCCAAAACCCATACTCACCAGAAAACTAAACAATCTCCTTTACTTACCTTATAATGCATTGTAATGGCATGCGTTGTAATGGTATGTGTTGTAATGGCATGCGATGTAAAGGCAGTTGCGCTGTAACAGCTGCATTGTAAAGGTAGTGCGTTGAAATGACTGTGTTGTAATGGTTGTTTCCTGAGCTGAGAGATCCCGAAAGAGTGTCAATTTATGTCCTCAAAATTGCAAAGGAAGAATATCGTTTCTTTCAGTTTGTAATCATGGACACAGACCAGGATGTCAGTAGAACGGGTGTTGTCCAGGCCAGGTGGACTGACTCTGTGAATCCTATCCAGTTAGAACTCCACATCTGATGAGGCATCAAGTGAGGCATCAAGTATCTGTAGAAAGAGGACTATCATATATTCCTGGATATCCTGGCCTTCAGCCTTGTTTTTTGCTCCCCTGACACGAATGTTATTTCTTCGTGACTGATTCTCTAAATTCTGAGCATGCGCTTGCAGGTCAACCTGTTTATCTCGGAGGCAAAGAACTTCCAGCTGTAGCCACTCAAGCCCCCATTCTCGGCTAGATTTGTGATCCTGAATGGCTAATACTCTGTCTCCCACCTCTGTCAAGTAATGACAGACATCCTTTAGGTCCTGGCAGAGGTCCTTTTTAACAGTCTGCAAGTCCTCACAAAGGGAGGCCAATAAACCCTCCAGAAAGGACCTCATCACGGGTCTGTTATTGTTACTGCTGTTTGTCTCATGCTCTACCTGAGTAGGGGGTTGGCTCCACCAAGGAGCATCTGGTAGGTCGAGTTAGCATCTCCTTGAGACATCTCTCCTTCTTTGACCAAGCTGCTGCCATGGTCCAAGAGTTAGAGTGCTGTTTTCTGATTCGATCAACGTGGGGAGTGACATGAGTCCACAGCTGAAGGGGGAACAATTCCAAGATATAGAATGCTGAGTGGGGCTGGGGTGATTCTCATTGCAATGTCACAGTCAAGCAGCAAGGTAGTGGGCCCTCGCACCATGTGAACCCTGCACTGATGCCTTCCCGCTAATCTCAGAGCAAACCTCAGCAAAAGAGTCCCAGGGCATGATAGAAAGGGGACACTCCTATTCCCATCCACAAGGGTATTGGTATGTAAAGAGGTGACAAATCCAATGCTAGTGTGGATATTTCACAGTTATCCCCTGCTGGCGGAAGGGGTAACCCTCATAGCCACTTGAGTGTAGGACAGTGTAGCCGCAGAAGGCTTGAGGGCCAACATGACCTTATCAAGAACTACATGCTCTTTGTGTAGTACCACAGCAGGCCCAGGCTGCCGCTCACATCACCTAGTAGCCTCTCCCTGGTGCACAGGTACCTAGACTCAATAAGCTTTATTGTAGATACAATCTTCTTCAGACTAAAAGCCTGCTTCTGGGCCGGTGATCTCCTATAAAACCCACACACTGGATAGAGAGGACCAAAGGGAGGACGTCTAGGAACACGTCCAGGACAAGATGCTGCTGTTCACTGTCCTCCCCTCCACCTTGGGGAGGCCACTGCTTAGGCCTGCATACACTGCCAAGTCAAAAAAAGGGGGGCTCTAGCCTGGGTTGCTGACAGTTGATCAGGGGTAAAAACGGTGCAGTTATACCCTTAGGAAGGCCCCACAAAGGGAGAGAGGTGAACACTCTCACCACCTCAGCTCTCATAGTCTCTGCCTATAAGCTCTCAGGATGTTGTGTAATGTGCCACAGTTGCAAGGCTTAGTCTTAGTGATGCATGAGTAATTTACACTTTAAGTACAGGTGTAGCCACCAAATACTACTGCACTTCTGAAAGTGCACTTTCAGGCACTTCTCCCCAGGTAATATTTGATGGACACATCTGTACTTCAAGTGTAAATTACTAAGGTGCCTGAGGATAGCAAGGAGTTCTTGACCCCTTGAAGAGAGACAGTGCTAGTTGAGTGGATCACGGTTCCGGGTCAGCAGACGGTGGTAAAAACACTGGAGAGGTACATGGAGAAAGAGAACGTTTGAGGGCCATAGAAGTAGAGAGTGAGGTGATGAGGGAAAATTAGGTAGGGAAAGATGCTTTACCATTTTTATCTATTGTGTGCCTCCATTTCCAAGAGGTTGAGGTTTAATTCAGAATTGTTTGGTATCATGAGTGCTTGAACTAGCTGAGAATTGGTAAACGCATTTAAAAGTTGCTCTAAGCAGGGGTCCCTAAAAGTCCTTAAAATAGTCCTGATGTAACTCAAAGTATCCTTGACTAGAACAGCTGTACCACCTTGCACTGAAATATGCAGAACTCTCCCAGTACCAGACATGCTAAGTCTGCTTTCTGTAGCGCTTGAAGCTACAATGTTCTTCTTTTTATCTGTACATACACAGTATAGACTAAGTCCTCAAACCAAAATCCTATTAAGTACGCATCAAGTAAAAAGGGTCTTCTTCCAGGAGATTATGAGCGGACATCTCGCTATGCACCTGTGTCCTCCTAAAATACTGTGTAAGCCGCACACCAATCTATTATAGAATGCATGATTTAATACGATTGTGTTCGGTGCCGCTCATTGCAAGGATCCTTAAGAATGGTTAGATGTGCTAGCAATAGCCACACAGGCAACTATACAAACATCATTAAGTGACAGGGAGTAATTGTGAAAAAAAACAAGTGAACCAGAAGCCACCAAGAATTAAAATCCAGTATGAGGTAGAGAAGCCACATTTGCATTGAAAACTAGTTTGGGCGCTAGATTGAGACACAAGTACAGTTGATAGCGTACTGTTGTTCCACTATGCCATCTCTGGAACTCAGTCCTGTAATTGTGCTTCTATATTGGAGTTCATCATGCTGATATATATATGTTTGTGTATATATATATATATATCAACTACTTGCTTCACCCGTGCCATCGAACTCACAGCGGTTGCCTCCGGATGGGGGGTGAGTCCGTCAGTGTTACATAACAACTACGCTCCGAATCTTCGGAGCACTCTCGGGAGTTCAGGTAAGATTTATTTTCAGTAAATGCATTTTGGCATTGGCCTTCATCAGTACAAATAAATCCATATTATGAACACAGCGTGGGGTTTCTTTTAAAAGCAACAATGTCTTCCCTTATTGGTGGGGCTCTTGCCAACTCTGATTGGTGGCATTTCCTTTGTCAGAGGTGTGTCTCCCAGGGAACAGATGGCCTCAATGTCCCACAATGCAACATTTGCTTCAATTCATTGTGTCCCAATCGGCGTCTTTTGCTAATGCCACAACTGTTCCCTTTCATCCCGCCGCCACTGTAGTTACCCCGTTAATCTAAACACTTGCTGTGGCAATTTCCCTCGCCCACTGCTTATGGATTTCACAGGAACACCGCAGGTAACACTCATAATACAGTGTACCTTGGATTTCAATAATCAACGTCCTTTCGGTTTGACGGTATTCCTGCTGGCAGTGGTTCAGACGGCGAACATAAACCAATTATATATATATTCACTGAAAAAAACATAGGTTTCAGGGACGTTATTGTGACAAATTAGCATTTAAAAAAACCTTAGAAATTCACTGAAAAAGCCATAGGTTTCAGGGATGTTATAGTTAGTTGCACATTTCACTCGTTCTGACTGACTGAGAGAAACATGGCGGCCGGCTGACGCGGGCCGCGGGAGCTCCGGACCAGCACAGAGGAGGGACCCATGAACGAACCTTAAGGTGCGGGTGGAGAGCATAATTTTTCTGTATATGCCTGTGACTCCACTATTAACCATTGTATTCTACATCTATTCGACGGATATTTGGATCCGTATGACGGTGTGAAGGTGTCTGGCTGCACTAGGACCCTGTCAGCTTGGACGGCGGATGGGGGCGGAAGTTTTCGTCGGATTCAGTGTGGAGCGGCGCCGACAGGGAGAGAGAAGCTACGGGAGTCGAGCAGGTCTGTGGCAGCGTTCAAGAGCTGCAGTCATTAAGATCGACTTTTGGCCACTCCGTAGTGGAAGAAGAATCATACGGTCAGTGAAGGGAGAGGTCTTTAAGGAAAAACCGGGAAGTGGTACATCAGCGGTTTTATCCTTACGGAACATACAGCGTTTTCCTTGTTTGCAGGCTTTAAATGTGATAGGCTGCTTAGAGTCGTATAACTTTTCTCTGATCAAGCTCCCGGGGTGGTGTACTCTACACAGTCTGTGGCCCCCTATAGGGATGGACGTTTCTTCGAAAGGGTTAAAGGCTTCCTGCGACGTAGGAGTGCCGGCGCCGGTGGGTGAGAGAGACTTACAGACCGGGGAGAAGCAATTTGATGAAGTGGCTACAGTGGGATCAAATCCGTTATCTAAGAGAAGTAGATATCAACTCCGTTCACAGTTAGAAAGTGAGTTGCAACCTGTTTTTTCTAGTGAGGGCGGTATAATTGTTCCTACTACACCACGCCAAAAGAAAAAGAAAGAAAAGGGGGGCAAGACAGGAGAGAGAAAAAAGAGACAGGTACCTGAAGGACGTGCCCCCTTATTTAAATCCACTCCTTCATTAAAAACTTTCTTTAACATTATGGAGAAAGCAGCCAACTCTAAAATTATAGTATCTCCCCCTGTCACATCTCCTAACACCACGGGTGTGCCTAGTGCGCCTAGTGCCTCTAGTACAACTAAGGTTAATAGTACTACCCCTGACGAGCAGGGCAGTGTGGCTAATCTGGATATGGTGAATCCCCTGATCCAGATAGAGAATAGATTCTCTGTTTTGATGTCGGAGACTGATGGTGCGGTTCAAGGGAATCTGCTCGAATCCTCTGAGTTCACTGCTATACATCAGACTCCGCAAAATCCTGCCGTCGACACACTTTTATGTCCTCCAAATGATACAAACGAGTCTGGAGCAGCAGGCATTGATGACATTGATGGTATGAATGGAGGCTTAGATAGAGGCAGTAGCCAGCTAGCGCAACTTTTTCACTCCCTCCGTGGAGATATACTGTCTAAATTTGAGATATCCGAATCTAATCAAAGGGAGATAAACAAGAAATGTATAAATTTGGAGCAGAAGATGGATGATATTTGCAATCGAACCAAAGCACTAGAGACAGAGGTTGCTACTTTATCTCAGACCTCACACATGCACTCTGAAGACTTGAGAGATTTAAGGGCTCAGAACAGGCTGCTCCAAATGGATGTGGAAAGATTAGAGCTCCATGCCAGGAGAAATAACCTGAAATTCCTGAATGTGCCTGAAGGGTTAGAAAATGGTGACGTCAAGGCTCTTATATGTAAACTCCTTAGGGAGGGGATATTAAAAGATAAGCCAGAGATTAACTTGGAAACGGAAATTCAAAGAGCTCATAGGGATCCATTTAGGCAACATCCTAATAGGAAAGCCCCAAGGAAAATTTTGGTTAATTTCCAAACATTCTCAGTCAAGGAGCTGATATTGGGGCGAGCATTGATTGATAAATCCCTTCAGATAGATTCCACGAAGTATTTAATTCGCTCAGACGTGGGCCGGGCAACAGCTCAGAGGCAGTGGGAGTTAGGCACTAGAATGCCAGACTTGAGAAGTTTAGGTGCACAGGTGCAGATGAAGTTTCCGGCCGCCTTACGAGTGGTCTGGTGTAATAGAACATATAACTTCACGTCGCCTCAGGAAGTAGATACTTTCTTGTCGGACAATAGAAAAACCCCATAACCTCAGAATTACTTGAAAAAGGAGGGGGATCGACCCATTCTTTGTAACTTTCTGTAATTTCCTGTAATATATTATATGCTCAAGATCAAAATATAGTCAACTAGACTTGAACAAAATAGTAAATAGTAAAAGAAGTTTTTTTTTTTTTTTTTTTTTTTTTTTGAGTATCAAGTATCATTTCAGCTCTACTCCCTTATAACTGAATACCTGGAGTCCTTGAGTCACCTTATATTAAATATAAGAAATTAAATATAAGAATTTAAAGGGTATGTCACTTAAATGTCACCTTATTAGAAGGTTGCTTGCTCTCTTTTTTTCATTTTTTTTTTTTTTTGTTTTTGGGTTCCCTTTCTCATTGTGTTGGGTTCACAAACTCCCAAACAGGCGACATGATCGCCAAAGTTCATAAGGGGGGGGTTTCTCACGGGGGGGGAGGGGAGGTGAGGGAGAGGGAGAGTAAAAGGGGTAAAAAAGAAAAAATTGTTCCTCATATAATTCTTGAAAAGAGAGAAGGAGACAAAACTTGGGCCGGCCCAGATATGGGGGGAAGAATAGACCATCCAAGGAGGAGATCAGATAGGAAAAAGATAGGAAAACTACCTGATGAATAACACACAAAATAGGATAAAATTTATTAGCTGGAATGTTAATGGTTTGAGAAATAGCAGGAAAGCGGCTAGAGTTAGTGAATTTTTAAATAGAACAGAGGCACATATCTGTCTATTACAAGAGACACATCTAGAGTCCCACGAATGTGAGACAGTATTCGGCAAGTTAAGGTGGGTTCAAGAGATTTGTTGCTCAAAACAGATTGGAAATACAAGGGGAGTGGCTATAATAATCAGATCTAATAAAGGAATTCGAGTAGACAAGTTCGAGACCGATCAGTCAGGGAGATGGGTGGTTGCATCTCTGCTAATTGAAAGCTCCCCATTAACATGTGCAGTATATTATGGGCCTAACCAGGATATGCCGGGAGCGTTATTAGGATTAAAAACTAGTCTTTCAGCTCTGACAACACCAGTTTTGCTGGGGGGGGATTTTAATTTGGTTTTAAATGAAAAATTAGATCGCACTTCTAGAGCCAAGTATTCCCCCCCCCGTAAGTCACTAGCAGAGCTGAAGAATATCACTAAGGATTTCAATCTTATAGATATATGGAGGGTGAAAAACGGTAATAGGAGAGATTTTTCGTTCTATAGTCGTAAGTACAGACACCATTCAAGGATAGATTATTTTTTGTTAGATCAAGCCCTTTACTCTAATGTAGATTCTATTGAGTACATCCCAGCTATACTCTCTGATCACTCTATTGTGGAATTAACTATAAATTTAAAGAGTAAAAGCCAACAGAGGAGGTGGACATTGGATAGATCCATATTGATACAGGATGAGGTAATCAGCAATTTGAAATTAACTATAGAGGAATATTTTCGATTTAACTCTGGGACAGTAAGCGATCAGAATATTTGGGAGGCATTTAAGGCATATATTAGAGGGATGTTAAGTATGGTAATGGTTAAAAGGAATAAGATTAGGAGACAGACTGAAAAGGAGAGCCTCGCTAAGATTAAGCAAAAGGAAGAACAACTACAGCAGGCCTCTGCCGAACTTCAAACTACTAATATATTAAAATTCCAGAATGAATTAGACCATTTGCGTGCAGAATTCCAAGCAAATCTTGATAAAATAGTAAAAGAAAAGTGGGACTCAAGTAGGCTCCAGAATTTCTCATATGGGGAAAAATGCGGTCGACTTCTTGCTTGGAAGGTCAGATCAGATAGACTCCGAAATCAGATTAGTAGTATATACCTCCAGAATACAGGTTCAATCACTCATGACGACACCCGGATTCGGGAGGAGGCAAGGTTGTATATGCAAAATTTATATAAAGATGATCTGTGCCCCTCCACTCAGAACATCGAATATTGGTTAAATCAGACAGAGATTCCACAATTAACTGAAATAGATAGAACTGTTCTGGCCGCGAGCATCAGGGAAGAAGAAGTTCTAGAACAGATAAAAAAGATGGCCAGAGGTAAGGCAGCTGGTCCAGACGGGCTCCCAATAGAAATATACCAGATAGAATCAGGGGAAGCTGTCTCTGCCTTGACGGTCCTATTTAATAAAATTTACTTACAGGGGGATATTATACCAGAATCCTGGTCTGAAGCCACTGTAGCTCTGATTTTGAAGCCCAACAAAGACCCCCTTAAAATTGAGTCATATAGACCTATTTCACTGTTGAATTCTGACTACAAAATCTTTGCGGGGGTTCTGGCAGCAAGATTGGCTAAAGTAATAAAAACAATTGTACATCAGGACCAAAAGGGTTTTATTCCTGGTAGACAGTTAAACGAGTTAACCTTTAAAGCCATAGCGGCAATAGATGTAGCTATATCTAAGAAACTCCCGCTGAGCCTTACGGCTATTGATGCCGCTAAGGCTTTTGATCAAGTACACTGGCCATATTTATGGTCGGTACTCTCTAGGTTCGGATTTCCCATGAATTTTGTTGTAGCCGTTCGGTCCCTATATAAATGTCCACGGGCAAAAGTACTGGTAAATGGTTTACTCTCAGACTGGTTTACAATTACGCGTGGAACAAGGCAGGGGTGTCCTCTATCACCCCTGCTATTTAATCTTTATATTGAACCTTTTGTTTGCTTGCTGAGGGCGGACCCAGTGATACACCCTTTTAGAATTGCAGATCTCGAGTTAAAATTCGCCTTGTATGCGGATGACCTTTTAATGTTCTCCTCTAATCCAGAGGAGGCTATTCCGAGATTGCTTGAACAAGCAGAATTGTTTGGAGTAATCTCGGGATATAAGGTAAACAGAGAAAAAACAGAGATTATGCATTGGAATCAGGTGGGCGGAACTGTTGTAGCTAAGACGCGCATGAGGTACTTGGGCATAATCTTGTCTCATAATATTCTTGAAATAGCCAAAGTAAATATGACAAGAATTTATAAGGATATTTGTGATCTATTACAAAGATGGTCTGGGCTTTCTCTGAGCATTTATGGTAGAGTAAATTTAGTAAAGATGATTATCCTCCCAAAAATCACATTTTTGTTTAATTCCATCCCGTTGACATTTCCTGTATCTGACATCGCCAAAATGCAGGGGAGAATTGGTTCCTTTATTTGGAACGCTAAGACACCAAGGATCTCCTGGAAAAAATTAAGAAGAAACTTAAAAATGGGAGGTTTAGCTCTCCCGGATATATCTATTTACTGCCATTCATTTCATTTTAAGAATTTTAGAATGTTAGCTGGAAAGACAGATGCTTCCCCTCAGGGTCTCTTGTTTCAAGCTCTACTATATGGTATACCTAAAGGGCAAGAATATTTTTTATTTAAGTACGGCGATCCTAGGTTCTTCAAGAGGGTACGATTAAAGGTATTGGAAACAGCCCTTAAGAACTGGGTATATCTCAGGAAAAGCCTAAAAATCCCGTATTATGCACCCCAAGCTCCGATCTGGGACTCCCCGGGCACCCCAGAATGCCTTAATGATCAATTGTCTCGCCCTCTTAAAATGGCTGGCTTGTTCTATTGGCAGGATTTAGAGAAAGATTCCCAATTGTTGAATTGGGAGAAGCTTTCTGGCCTGACAAACGGTACCCTATCTAGATATAAGTACTATCAGCTGGCAGGGTGGTGGGCAACTAAATCTTGGGACTTTGAGGCACTGAATTCTAAGTTTGATTTTGTATCCAGAAGAGGTGTATTGAATCAGGAGGTGTCTTTCTGGTATTCGGCTATTCTTGAGCCAGAAGCGATATCAGAATCGGAACTTCATACTCTCTGGGGTAATGTTATTAGTATTGATTTAAACAACTTGATGAAATTATGGGGAGATTCTCACGTTATGTTACATGCTGTGGTAAAATCGGCTCTTCTTAAAAGAAACCATTTATACACTACTTATAGAGTATATTTATCCCCAAAAAAGTTAACTAAGATTACAGGTCTACATTATCAGTGTCCAAGATGTAAATTACCATCGGCAGATGACTATCATATGTTCATGAGTTGCCCTGAAATAGTAGCTTTTTGGGCAAAGGTACAAACCTTTCTAGCTGAGGTACTTGATAAACAGATCGAAATTACCACAGGTTTGATTATGTTCGGATTACATATTGATTACCATCTTAACGATCCGGGATCTAAACTTATTTTTTATGTTATTATTCTGGCAAGACGTGAGATATGTAGAGCATGGAAAAACATAAATGCCCCTACTTTTTCAGATTGTTTGAAACATATAATTTATACTTGTGAATCTGATATGGCATGTGACTGTAATAGTTATGGTAATGTTTGGGCACCCTTGGTTGCATGGCGGAACAGATAGGGAATATTCCAATGATTTCACCTGGGCACTACATGGCTGGTCCCTTCAATTCGATGTTGGTTTATATCACGTCGCGAAGAGAAGTGGACTGTAGAAGTAGTGATGGCTTGAGGGATTGAGCCTTTCCTTTTTCTCCATATCGGCCTTAAACACCAGGGTCGGGATAGGTTGACCATGGAGGAGAGGTTATGGCCGCCCATCAAGATCGCCCTTATTTCTTGGTATATGAGGAATAAAAAAAAAAAAAAAATAAAATAAATAAAAAAAAAGAAAAAAACATAGGTTTCAGGGACGTTATTGTGACAAATTAGCATTTAAAAAAACCTTAGAAATTCACTGAAAAAGCCATAGGTTTCAGGGATGTTATAGTTAGTTGCACATTTCACTCGTTCAAAACCATAGAAATGTGACCGTTATAGTTAGTTGAGCTAACTATAACTCACGCCCCCGCAATGCACTGCTGATGACGTCACATATTACATCATTCACGACATGGTCACTGACATCACTGATGACATCACTGATGACATCATGTGTGTTTCTGTAAAGTTTAAATATGTTTTATAAATATACTGGCCAAGGTATATTGAAGAATGAGGATTTAGTAGATGCATGACTGACTGTATAAGTGAGTGATTAAATCTGTCTCACTGAATTGATGGGTTGGTGACTAAACTGTGTGAATATCTGTATCAGTCTGTCTATTGCTGTGTAAGCTACTGCATTGGTTGATGAGTAGCTACATGAGTGTCTATATGGGTTATTGATTGGTTGCCTGAGTATTTGTGTGGGTGCCTGAGTGTGTGTGTGTGTGTGGGTGGTTGGGAGGTGTGTGACTTTGTGCATAGATGTGTGAGTTCTTTATTCACTGGCTGTATGGGTTCAAGACTGCATGTGGAAACAGCTCTATGGGTGGGTGAGTGTGTGTATGGGTGTGTTGGTGAGTGAATGGATATCTCAGTGCTACATGTCCAAGTAACTACATATGTAAAATGCAGTGCATGAGAGAGTTGGAGTATATAAATGACTATACATGAGAGCCAGTGATTGTGAGAGTGCTGTATGGATGAGTGTATACTTGTATCAGTGATTGCATAAGAGAGTAAGTATCTATTAGTATCACTATGAATAAGTTAATTTGTGTGTGTAAAACTGTATAGCTGAGTAAATAGAAGTGTGATTGATTCTTTACATGACTGACTACATGTGTGAGTAACTCTGGATGAGTGGCGGGGTGTGAGTGTTTGTATAGGTGTATGAATGCCTATAATAGTGTTGTATTGATGAGCCACTGCATGTATGTGAGACTGTATGGGTGAATGCGTGGATGTGTGTATAGACCTATAATCAGTGCGTGCGTACATAGTAACTGGTATTGGTGTCTCTATTGTTTCGAAAATGCTAGTCTGTATTTTAGAGTGGGTATATCAAAGCTTTTATTAAGGTATGAGGAGGTGCATCAGATTTTCACATGGATGATGTCATTAGTGATGTCATCAGTGATGTAATTTGAGATGTCATCAGTGATGTCATCAGTGATGTCACTGACCATGTCATGAATGATGTCATATGTGACATCATCAGCAGTGCATTGTGGGGGCGTGAGATATAGTTAGCTCAACTAACTATAACGGCCGAATTTCTATGGTTTTACACAAGTGAAATGTGCAACTAACTATAACGTCCCTGAAACCTATGTTTTTTTCAGTGAATTTCTAAGGTTTTTTAATGCTAATTTGTAACTATAACATCCCTGAAACCTATGCTTTTCTCAGTGAATTTCAAAGGTTTTTTATAATGATAATTTGTAACTATAACTTCCCTGAAACCTATGTTTTTTTAGTGATTTTCAAAGGTTTTTTAAATGGTAATTTCTAATTATAATGTTCATTAAACCTATAGTTTTTTCAGTGATTTTAAATCATCATTCCATTCTCAACCTGGTGAAAACAGCCGATATCGCCATTTTTCCAGCGATAGCTTCTGCCCAAAAAAATCGCCACAAATGAGAGCAACAACTAACGCTAATAATATGCACAGTAGGCTTTCCTAAGCAAAAATAACATGAAAACACCACTTCCCGACATTTTCAATGAGCAGCCAAATCGGCGATGTGATCCAAAAAACAGGCAATAAGCTGCGTTAGCAGTAGGGATGTAACATCTGCCTTTTACTGGTGTAAAGTAGGATGACTACCTACAGTGTGAAAGGGATCCCAGCCCAGAATCACATCTGAAGTCCAACACATGTCATAGACCTACTCTTCATGCACCTCCCACACCCAAGAAGGCCACAAAACCCACTGCCACCACCCTCAGGACCTCCCCTGGACCACCCCCCCTACTACCACCGAGACAGCACACAACAGGACAGCGAACCTTCCAAAAACGGCATGGCCCCTCAGCCACACAATAGCTGAATGTTGCAAGATGTGGCAACTAAACATGTGTGAAGGATGCAAGTCACCCACCAATAATAATGCACACAATACCAAGTGTAGCGGTGATGTGCTGGTTGCCTCAGGTGCCACTAAGTGTGCAGCTCAACTCAACACCACGTGGTTGTGGGCCACAACTAACTACAACATCTTTGAAACCTAAATAATATCCTTTTAGTATCATTGCTTCAAGAACTCTTTTGACATCAATTATAGCTTTAGTACAATGACCAAATTCATCTTGCAAGTCCAAAGGAACACTGAATGGCAGTCTACACTGCGGACAGCAGAGCTCACAGTTCAAATTCAGTTTTGATGTATTTATTACAGAGTGAACTGTACTCTATGTTGTTGGATTTTTTCAAGAGGAAGTCACAAAATGCATTCCTCGATGTCTGTGCTGACTACTGCCTTCGATCTACACTGTGGACAGCAGGGCTCACAATTCAGATGGAGTCGCGATTGCAGATGACGCAGTCCAGTAGGCAAGAGACATAGCTCCCAGTGCGGCCCGCCCACAACATGCATCGTCACTGGCTGCGCACACGCTGAGCGCCACACCTACCACTAACTATACAGCTCAAGTCAACACCACGTGGCTGTGGGCCCTTCCTGACCACTGCCTCCGGTCTACACTGCGGTCAGCAGGTCTCACAATTGAAGATAAGTACCGATGCAAATTGTGTAAGAGACTATAATCGGTTAAGAAAACCAAATGCTCCCAATCTGTGCAGCTAAAGTCAACACCACGTGGCTGTGGGCCTTTGCTGACTGCTGCCTCCGGCCTACACTGTGGTCAGCAGGGCTCGCAATTCAAATTCAGTCTTGATTCATGAATTTCAGAGTCCAGTAGGCAACTAACTATAACGTCCCCGAAACCTACACATTTCAACAATGCATTCCATACATATTTCATCTTTTGTTACCTACACTGCAGTCAGCAGAGCTCACAATTTGAGTCTTGATTTATTAATTGCAGACAGAATTGTACTCTATGTCCTCGGATTTTGTCAAGAAGAAGTGACAAAAAGCATTCCTCGATGTCTGTGCTGACTACTGCCTTCCATCTACATTGCTGATAGCAGGGCTCACAATTCACATCGAGTTGCAATTGCAGATGACGCAGTCCAATAGGCAAGAGACATTGCTCCCAGTGCGGCCCCCCCGGACCACGCATCATCGCTGGCTGCGCACACGCTGAATGTTTCTAATGACCCTATCTCAGTGCAGCACAACTCATGGATCCTTTATGATACAATATTTTCTATATAATTTCACATCTGGTGCCCCTACCTCAGTGTACCTCAAAAATTCATGGACCCTTTACAATATCTTTTGAATCTTTTGTGTATTATTTCACATCTGGTGCCCCTACCTTAGTGCGGTACAAATCATTGACCATTTATGATTGAATCTCTGCGTCTGATCCAATGATTACTGTTCTACTTGTTGCCAGCACCGACCATTCCTGGAGGGCTGGCTTACACTCACACCACACGCATCCAGCACAGACGTCACTGGACATGTGACCCTGGTAATAAAAAGGAGTCGAGCGCACGTGCCCATACCCAGTTCCACTATCTATCTGTGTCCGTGTGTTCATTATGTATGCAACATGCTGCCCCTGGGCCCTAACACATTACATTGTGCTCTGGTCAGCGTATGCCACCAACTTACCTTTGAAAGTGGGAGAAAACTTTGGTTATGTAACTTTGTCTCGGTCATTGTACAAGTACGTACGTAGAGACTGGATGATTAAAGTACTGCAAGGAGAGTGTGAATTTTAAAGTGCGTGGGGATTGGTGGAGTGATTGCGCAGCCTAACTCTGACAATGAGCTTGTCTCTAATTGGCTGCCCTCCATGTCCCAAAAACTGAATTTTGGACTTTGCATGGCCCAGTATTGCTACAGCTGCAATACTCCACTGACTGTGCAATAAACATTCACATCCACACAGATGTGTCATGTCCACTATCTTTCTTGTATGGAACTATGAATGAATGTAGGGTCAGTGATTCCCCGTACCTTCCATGTTGGCCATGTTGTGGGACTTGGCACACAGAGTGACGCTTGTGACCCGGGTGATGGCAGCACTACAACAAGAACACATGCATGCCAGTGTTGCCAGATTTTTAAAGCATTCTCTACCCCAAAGGCAACCAAAAAATAGTCCAAAGTAGCCCAATATTGCTACTTTACGGAAGGAGGGCCAGGGACATCGTCAAGCAGGCGGTGAATGCATTGGAAATGATGTTGCAGCAGGCTGCCAAGTAAATATTTGTCTAATAAAGCGTTTTAACATACTAGTTTGCTGAAGCGCTGTATATATATTTATAATCTGGCAACTAGCACAAACCAACATTTTACCGCACAACCGGGAAAAATATAGCCCAATAGCGCGTGATCTAGCCCAATCTGGCAACAGTGCCGCATCAGTTGATTCCTCATACAGCTCACGATGGAGCCACGCCCATAGCTCCGGAGTCACTCTTCACAGCCTCACGCAGGACTGGCATACGCCAGGCCAGCCCACTCTGCTTACGCTTACAGGGAAGGACAACAACACTACATGGCCCAGATTTTCATTGTAGTGATCTGTTGGTCACAGGTCTAGTTGTCATTATGCCACAGCCACTCCCTCATGACTGGTATACACCCACACCACAACCATCCAGCACAGGCATCATAGGACACGTGACCCTACCAATAAAAAAGACCGGGCACACGTGCTCTACGCCATTTTAAAGTTGCCCCTACCGCATGCACTGTCATGGCCCGTCCTGGTGCTCCGGACACCTCATGTAGGCCTACCGCCACATGCGTGGCCTCACTGGTCACTGAGTTAGTGGCAGCTCAAGGACTGAGCAGGTGTGTAACCTGCGATGATGATCGGTGCACTAGTATGTCCTCTGCAAGACGCAGCCCCAAATGTGAGACCTGTTGGCCTGCGGAGGGGGACTGCATGATGTGGAGGGTGCCCTGTCCGCAAAAAGGTGAGCAGTGAGGCCTGGGTGCGCAGCGGTGGGCAAATACGTCTGGGCGGCAGGAGTGGAAACACAAAGGCGGCACAGCGATTTAGGTGTACACAGTCGTATATACTCTCCCATTACTAATTCTGTACTATGTTTCAGATGTGGGAGCTTGAGGGCTCCACTAGGTCCTGGCACATGGTTGGAGACACAGCAGTGGTGTAAAGGTGAGCTGTGAGGGTTTTGTCAACAGTATGGGCACTCAGTGTCCCTCTTCATCTCTTCCTTTCTCTCCTTCACACTCTTTCTCTCAATCTTCTTCTCACACTCTTTCTCTCTTTCTCGCTCTCTTCCTATTGCTCACACTCTTTCTCTCTGTTCCTATCTCTCAGTGTTTCTCACTCTTGGTCTCTCACTCTTTCTCTCTTTCTCTTTGTCTTCCTCTCACTCTTTCTTTATTTTTCTCTCTCTCTTCCTCTCACTCTCACTGTTCCTCTCTTTCTCTCTTTCTCTCTGTATTCCTCTCACTCTTTCTTTCTTTTTCTCTCTGTCTTTCTCTTACTCGTTCTTTCTCTCTCTAGCTCTCTTTGTCTCTCCTTTAATGGACGCATGACGCACAATCTTATCTTGCTTTTTATCTTGCAGGCCTGCGATGATGCGTGGCCATCCTGCAATCAACACTCAATCTGAATTGTGAGCTCTACTTCACAGCGTGTGCACAACGGGTGAGGAGGTTTCTTCGGCACGTGGTGGACCCTCTTCGACACACGCTGGTGGTGTAAGGTGAGCAGAGAGTCTTGCTTGTGCAGCAGTGGGCAGTCACCTCGGGCAGTGGGGGTTGATGGGGTGCAGCAGGCTGGGTGTGCAGTGGCACGCAGTCACTTCTGGGCAATGGGAGTGCATGGGGTGCAGCAGCCTTGGTGCGCAGTGGCTATCATACACCTCTGGGCAGTGGAAGTGGATGGGGTGCAGCAACCTTGATACACAAAGTCGGGACAGCGATTTAGGCATGTGCAGTTGTATGTACTCATCCATTACTGATTCCATACTATGTTTCAGATGACTAAGCTTGAGGGCTGCCCTATATCCTGGCACTTGGTTGGAGACACACCGGTGGCAGAAAGGTGAGCTGTGAGGATTTTCTCCACAGTGTCAACACTCACTCTCCCTCTCCAACTCTTCCTTTCCGTCACTCAAACTCTTTCTCCCTCTCTCTCTCTCACACTCTCTATCTCTTTCGTTCTCTCTCTCTCACTCTTTCTTGTTTCTCTGTCTCTTCCTCTCTCTCTCTTTCTTTCTTTCTCTCTCTTCCTCTCTCTCACTCTTTCTCTCTCTCCCTTCCTCTCTCTCACACTGTTTCTCTCTCTCTTCCTCTATTTCACTGTTTCTCTCTTTCTCTCTTCCTTGTATCTCACTCTTTCTCTATATTCCTCTCTCTCACTCTTTCTCTCTGTCTTTCTCTCACTCTTTCTTTTTCTCTCTCTCTTCCTCTCACTTCCTCTGTTTCTCTCTTTCTCTCTGTCTTACTCTCACTCTTTCTTTCTTTTTTCTCTGTCTTCCTTTGATGGACGCATGACGCACACTCATATCTTGCTTTTTATCTAACAGGCTGTGATTCACAAATGGACATGCCCCCCAACACCAACACAGCTGAACGCGTGTAGAACCTGCGATGATGCGTGGCCATTATGATAACGCCTCAGAATGTTGCTTCAACATGTGGTGCACCCTCTTACACCACGCCGGTGGCGGAAGGTGAGCATAGAGGCTTCTTGCTGCAGCAGCGGTCAGTCATCTCTGGGCGGTGGGAGTGGATAGTGTGCAGCAGTCTGAGCGCAGAGACACCTCCGAGCAGTGGGAGTGGATGGGCTGCAGCTGCCTGAGTGTACTTTGCCAAAATAGAGAAATAGGCGTATGCAGTTGAATGTACTCTACAATTACTAATTCTATACTATCTTTCAGATTACTAAACTTGAGGGTGCACTATGTCCCGGCACTTGGTTGGACACACACTAGTGGCACAAAAGTGAGCTGCGAAGATTTTCTCCAGTGTCAACTCTCCCTCTCCATCTCATCCTTTCTCTCTCTCACACTTTCTCTCTTTCTCTGTCTCCTCCTCTCTCTTATTCTTTCTTTCTCTCTTCGTCTCTCTCACTCTTTCTCTCTCTCTTCCTCTCTCTCACTCTTTCTCTCTCTCTCTTTCTCTGTCACACTGTTCCTCTCTCTCTCTTTTCCTTGTATCTTACTCTTTCTCTCTTTCTCTCACTTTTTCTCTGTCTTCCTCTCTCTCTCACTCTTTCGCTCCTCTCTCTCACTCTTTCTGTCTCTCTTCCTCTCTCTCACTGTTTCTCTCTCTCTTCCTCTCTCTCACTCTTCCTCTCTCTCTCTTCCTCTCTCCCACACTGTTTCTCTCTTCCTTGTATCTCACTCTTTCTCTCTCTCACTCTTTCTCTCTTTCTTTGTCTTCCTCTCTCTCTCTCACTCTTTCTTTGTTTCTCTCTCTCCCTCACTCTTTCTCTCTTTCGCTTTCTCCTTTGCTGGGCGCATGACGCACCATCTTATCTTTCTTTTTGTCTTTCAGGCTGTGATTCACAAATGGTCCAGCGATGACACGACATGGCTGTACATAGTTTTATTTGTTGTTGGTTTTTTTTTAAATACATTTTTTATCTGTAAATCCATACATGACTAAGATTCTTATTTGTCCAACCTAACGTGACTGTCACATTTCTTTGTGGGGGTTGGGGGTGAGGGGGGATGGCGGACAAGGAGCACTTGCTGGGGGATGTCAGAGCAGTGTCGGGTGTTCGACCTGCATGATCCTTGCCTCCATTGCATCTGTTCTCAGAGACTTACGATACAGTGGGCTGGCTCGTAGATAAAGAGCTGCGAGCCAACTGGCAGGCTCATAGAGGGAGAACCGCGGCCCGTTATTTCGCAGAGGGAGAGCTGCAGGCCAGCTCGCAGAGGAACACCTGAGGGCCGACTGGTATAGGGAAAGGTGCAGGCCGTCGGCTTCCAACGGGATAGCTGAGGAACAGTGATGCGGGTAGAGGAAGCGTGAATGGGGTATCTCGCAGAGAGAGACCTGCGGTATATTTCTAGTCTTGGCTTCACAGATACAACTGCGGGGACGAGAACTCACACCCAAAGAGCTGTGAGCCAACAAGTGGTTTGCGGAGGGAGACTTACGGGACCAAGAATGTTGTTGGAGGTATGCTGTTGATGGGGAAAAGGGTGCGTTACCTGCTGATGTAGAGAGATGCAGCATGAAAGAGGTATCTCGCACAGACAGAGCTCTGGTATATTAAATTGCCCCCGGAACCTTTCTTTGATATTTTCACTCGATGCGAGGCACAAGATGGCTGCTAACACTTCCTGGTTGGAAGTGTTAGCAGCCAATCAGAGGCAAGCTCGTGCTCGGGAGTTAGGCACCATCCAGATATATATCTTTTTTTCCTTTAATATCTCAAAAACTACTGAACATCTTTACATCATTTCAACAAAAGTGCGCTTTCTAGACCAAGACCTTTCTCCCTGCCAAATTTGGCTTAATTCCGTTCAGCAGTTTGACCTGTAGCCTTGTCCAAAGTTTCCTGTAGAAAATGCATTGAGAAAACACTTTTTCGGACCCCCCTTTTTCCTCAGCCCCCAATCACCGTGTAATATGTCTTCGCAGCTGGATGGCTTTGGTCGTGAGTGTAAATATCTCGCAATAAACTTGCTTTCAATCTACAACCAACCTTGTACGTCCGCAATACAATCCTAAACTTTCAAGATACGAGCTGATCAAAAAAGAGAAACTTTCTGTAAAATTTAATAAAGATTCGTCAAACGACGCCAAAGTTATAAGCACTTGGAGGGCTCCAGGAGGGGGGCCGTGCAACACCCCTCCCAACATGAGTGAAGACCTGGGTCTGTGGGGACCCCAGCGGGCCCCTGCAGCCCCAGCAAGCCCCCGCTATTATTTTTTAAGAAATGCCCCCGAGACCTAGCCCACCAAGGTTTTTTAAATGCTAATTCCTAACTATAACGTGTGTGAAACCTATGGTTTTTTCAGTGAATTTGTACGTTTTTTTAAATGCTAAGTTACTTTACGCCATTCGTGGCGTGCGCGCCCACTTAACGTAGTTCGTTCCGTGCGCGCACGGTGCGCTTCGCGCATCGTGCGCCCACTTTACGCAGTTAGTGCCGTGCACGCACGGTGGGCAGGCGGTGCGCTACGCGCACCGCGTGCCCACGTTACGCTAGATGGGCCATGTACGCACGATGCGCTTCGCGCACCGTGCGCACATGGAGGACATATGATGCACTTCGTTTTGAAAGGTAATATTTTAATTTTTCGTATATGTTATAGGCCATGCACAAATGGTGCCCTTCGGGCACCATTTGCACACGGGGTGGAGAGAGTGTGGATAATTTTTTTTTGTAATATTTTTTTTAAAAATATTTTAGTTTAACTCATCTTTAATAAGCCATGCACAATTGGTGCCCTTCGGGCACCAATTGCACACGGGGTGGGGAGAGTGTGGATAATTTTTTTTTTTTATAATTTTTTACCGTACGCGTACGGTAAGCGTAATCGGCGAAATTAGCGAAAAAATAAAAATTCCGTTTTTGGCCTTGGGGGATCTTTGGGGACTCCCTCAACATTGCTATGTGTGTGGGAGCTGTCTAAACAGCCCCTTTACATGTTTTTGGGCTTAATATTTTAAACATCACTCTCAGTGCGAGAGAGAAAATGGCGGCCGCCGCTTCCTGGTTTCGGCCGATTCGAATGTTTACTAAGATCTAAGAGCCAATCAGAATCGCGCTCGCGCACGCCACCGTACGCGTACGGTAAGCGTACCGTAAGCGCACCGTAAGCTGGCTCAGATATATATATTGATTTAAAGGCTATTTTCTCAGAATCTACTGAACAGATTTACACCAAACCTACAAAAGGCACTTCCTTGACCTGAGGACTACCTCTCTGCCAAATTTCTAGTAATTCTGTTCAGCCGTTCGGGCTGTAGCCCTGTCTAAAGGTCCTATGGAAAAATGCATTTGAAAAACGCGTTTTGGGACCCCCCTTTTATCTCAGCCCCCGCTTGACGAATCCCCCCGAGACTTTCAGGGAAGGAGCGGAGCGTAGCGCCCCACCTATTTTGAAACATTCGCGAGGATTCGTCGACCGGCGCCAAAGTTATTCAAAATAGAATGTTGCGGATTTCCTATGGAAACGTGGTCCTAACTATAACTACCAGTAGGTAATATATATATATATATACATATATATATATATCACATCCAAAGCCCCCCACAACGAAGGAGCAGGCACACACACAGGATCGTTTGGACCAGCGGTTTAATGGATTGGCATAATGCATTTCGGTTAAATACCTTCCTCAGATGCCTTCCCTGACCAAACCAAACAGTCAGTGTCCATCTTTAAAAAGCGCCTACTTCACTCCGATAGGCAAAGGTGACACGGTGTGCGTGACAGGCGATTGGGCACCAGGTAAGTACCCTCCCCCATGTGGGTGGTGTTCCCAAATTCTGTCAGTTGCACCAATCACTCGAGCGCCTTTCCGCCGGTCCCACAATCCAACATCCAGCCGCTTTTCTTTTGCGGAAAGTCCCGACATGGAGTCCTGGACTGAAGTCAGTCCCAACCATTGTTGTTAAATCTCTCAGAAAAGCGGCGGCGCAGCGATTTTCCAAAACCTTGAAAAACGTCTAACTTGCCACTTAGCTCACCGCACTTGCTTGTGGATGGGGTGCCCAAGGTGCTCAGTGGCCATGCACCACAATATCACATCCAAAGCCCCCCACAACGAAGGAGCAGGCACACACTGAGGATCGTTTGGACCAGCGGTTTAATGGATTGGCATAATGCATTTCGGTTAAATACCTTCCTCAGATGCCTTCCCTAACCAAACCAAACAGTCAGTGTCCATCTTTAAAAAGCGCCTACTTCACTCCGATAGGCAAAGGTGACACGGTGTGCGTGACAGGCGATTGGGCACCAGGTAAGTACCCTCCCCCATGTGGGTGGTGTTCCCAAATTCTGTCAGTTGAACCAATCACTCGGGGGCCTTTCCGCCGGTCCCACAATCCAACATCCAGCCGCTTTTCTTTTGCGGGAAGTCCCGACATGGAGTCCTGGACTGAAGTCAGTCCCAACCATTGTTGTTAAATCTCTCAGAAAAGCGGCGGCGCGGCGATTTTCCAAAACCTTGAAAAACGTCTAACTTGCCACTTAGCTCGCCGCACTTGCTTGTGGATGGGGTGCCCAAGGTGCTTAGTGGCCATGCACCACAATATCACATCCAAAGCCCCCCACAACGAAGGAGCAGGCACACACAGAGGATCGTTTGGACCAGCGGTTTAATGGATTGGCATAATGCATTTCGGTTAAATACCTTCCTCAGATGCCTTCCCTGACCAAACCAAACAGTCAGTGTCCATCTTTAAAAAGTGCCTACTTCACTCCGATAGGCAAAGGTGACACGGTGTGCGTGACAGGCGATTGGGCACCAGGTAAGTACCCTCCCCATGTGGGTGGTGTTCCCAAATTCTGTCAGTTGCACCAATCACTCGGGCACCTTTCCGCCGGTCCCACAATCCAACATCCAGCCGCTTTTTTTTTTGCGGGAAGTCCCGACATGGAGTCCTGGACTGAAGTCAGTCCCAACCATTGTTGTTAAATCTCTCAGAAAAGAGGCGGAGCGGCGATTTTCCAAAACCTTGAAAAACGTCTAACTTGCCACTTAGCTCACCGCACTTGCTTGTGGATGGGGTGCCCAAGGTGCTTAGTGGCCATGCACCGCAATATCACATCCAAAGCCCCCCACAATGAAGGAGCAGGCACACACAGAGGATCGTTTGGACCAGCGGTTTAATGGATTGGCATAATGCATTTCGTTTAAATACCTTCCTCAGATGCCTTCCCTGACCAAACCAAACAGTCAGTGTCCATCTTTAAAAAGCGCTTACTTCACTCCGATAGGCAAAGGTGACACGGTGTGCATGACAGGCGATATATATATATATATATATATATATATATATATATATATATATATATATATATATATATATATATATATATATATATATATATATAACCTATTGGCAGTCGCCAGTAGGTAGTTATAGTTAGGACCTATTTTCCATAGGAAATCCGCAACTTACTATTTGGAATAACGTTGGCGTCGATTGATGAATCTTCGCGAAATTTTCCAAACTTTTGGCCAGCTCCAGGCCGCTCCTATCCTGAAAATTTCACGGTGATTCATCAAGCGGGGGCTGAGAAAAAAGGGGGGTCCCAAAACGCATTTTTCCCATGCATTTTCCCATAGGACCTGTTGACGCAGCTACAGCACGAAGTGCTGAACGGAATTACACCAAATTTGGCAAAGTGGTAGTCCTCAGTTCAGACTCGTGCCTTTTGCTTAAATGGTGTAAATCCGTTTAGTAGTTCCTGAGAAAATCAAAAGTAAAATCACATATATATCTGGGCGGAACCTAACCACACATCTCATCGTGAGATATGATTGTCTATCAGCACTTCATCCAAGAAGTGTTGGCAGCCATCTTGGGACCAATATACATGATAGCACCTCATTAAAAAGCATTGCAGTTAATAAAAGGTTTTAAGACTTTAGTTACATTATAAATCATTTGTTGATGGTACCATACTCATTTTAGGAATTGTGGTGTCTTCTAAGGTGATTTTACCATGTGAAAAAGCCTTCTGCTGTGATATCATGAATCATGTTTGAGAGAAAACTATTTTTTCATGCTTTTCCCACAGAGGTTTGGAAGGTGATCTATAAGCTAACACATTATCTTTCTCAGTGATGTGAGAATGAAGTCTGACATTCTCAGTAAAACATGTACATCCAACAAGGGCAGAGACTGTCAGTTAATTCCTTTGTGTTCTACTGCAGCTTCCCAGAGTGTTCTAAAGAAAAAGTGAACAAACTGACTCCTGACCTTATCCTTTTAGAGCGTCGCCCCTGAAGAAGGGCTAAGATAGCCCGAAATGCATTGGGCAGTTGGATTAATGACGCATTAAACAAGAAGGAATATAATTCTGTCTGTCTGAGGGAGCCTCCCTCGAGCCGGTTGAGCTGACGAGCTCGTGGAGAGGCACCTGCGCGCCTTGAGAGGTACTGTGACCTGAGAATACTTTGGCAGCCTGCTCAGCAACCCCAAATATTTGATGCCTAATCTCTACTGATGACGGCTAATGATCCAGAAACACGTGTATAGAGATGGCCAGTACAACTTTGTAATTACTCGAGACAATCCTGCAAGCACACACGCTTGGTGAACTGCATTGACCACAACGCTCAGGGGCGACCCGCTGGGAGGTGAAGCAGTGTGATCCCACATTGGTTTCCTACTTTGTGTAAAAGTGTTGCATCCAACATTTTCTTGGAACAGGACTGTTTCTACATTTTAAGAATCATAATTTTAGTACTGTATTGTGAATTTTTGTCATTTGGTCTTTTTTTGGTTTAGATAAAGATTACTTATTTTTCCAAACTGGTGTGGTGTCCATTTGTGGGGTTTTCACTGTCATACTGTAGTTGCTCACAGATGCTTTACACACCATGTTATGTTATGATAATTTATTTATAGGGCGCACGATTACCCTGAGGTGTCCTGGCGCTAGCTCAACTCTAATGAGAAACGTGGTGGCACGGAGAGAAAGTGTGGCTGTAGGGAATTATTTGTTAAAAAGCCAGGTCTTGAGTTGCTTCCTGAAGGCTAGAAGGTTTGTAGAGTTCCTCAGACTCCATGGAAGTGCGTTCCAAGCCTTGGCCGCACCTGTGATAAAACTTCTCCCTCCCCACAAAGCTCACAAATTTGGCTCCTAATGAGCGAAGGGTTCTTTTGGGAGTGTACCATCGAAATTGATGGGTCAAAAACTCGGGACCCAGACCATGAAGTGCCTTAAAGACAGTGCACAGTGATTTGAATTTCACCCTTTTCCTGATGGGAAGCCAATGGGAAACCATCACTGCGATAAGCCTCTCTGCTTGTGCCAAGCTACTAAGGGGGTGAGCAGGGGTTATTTTAGACGTTCATCCCTCTTACCCTGACTAGGAAGAAGGGTCCTTACTTGGACAAAGGTATCTACCTCTGCCTACTGGAGACCACCATTTCTAACACTGGTGGGCAGCGGTGAGAATCTGGACTTGCATTTGTGTCTTACATACAGTGATTGGTGTACACTACTAATAGAGTTCAGATCATCACGCAACCACATACAATTGGTGGAACTTTTTTCTTTGGGACTATTTTTTCTTGCAACTGAGAATGGCCAATCTTCATCATGTCAAAGCCAGCATCACTTGCATATGTGGATATTGAGTTTGAGAAGGATAAGGTTGAAACTTACAATGTGCCACAATTGAAAGCTATCTGCAAAAAGTTTAAAATCCCTGTAAACAGGCCTCTCCTGAAAGAAGGAATTCCAAAAGGTGCTGAGGGCCTGGTTGGAGTCAAGGGATGCCAGCAAGCATGACGACCAACCTGTGGAGGAGGTGGAGGATTTAGATGAACAGTAGAATAGGCTATTGGGTCCGCCTGGGGGGAGGTTACCTTCTCGGCGGGGAAGCAGTGTATCTTCAAAGGAGCTGTCTCCAGCAGAAGAGCTGTAGGACAGGGAGACAAAAAAGGAGGCATGAATTGGAGCTCAAAAAGCTCAGGCAGGGAAGAGAAGATACGGAGATGGCATTTCAGAGGGAGAAATTAGCCAAGGAAGAGAAAAAGATGGTCTTAGAGCATGAAAGAGGTTTGAGGGAACTGGACCTAAAAGCAAAAAGTATAGATTCCTATCCCAATGGTGGCAGCGCACCATCAGTACCTGGAGAAGAGAAGATACACATCCCCAAGGAGGTTATTAAGGATTTTGTAAAGCAGGAAGACATTGGTCAGTGGTTTAAGGCCTATGAGGCAGCGATGAGGTCCTACAGAGTCCCTGAGAGGGACTGAGGACTAGGGTTGTGGAGCTGCTTTGTCTCTTAAGGGAGGAACATGTTGCTAGCATTACCCACTGAGGACCAGATGTCTTATACCCCCATGAAGGAAGCCATGATAAGGAGCTATGGTTTGACCCCATAGCTATACAGGCAGAAGTTGAGAGCTTGTAAGAATCTGTTGTCAAGCACTTGGGTGGAGTATGTCTACTATTTTTGCAAAGCACTGGATGTATGGGTGAAGAGTAGCCAGCTAAATGATTTTCAGGGGCTCTATGATTTGGTTGCATGGTAACACCCATGCAACCAAATCAACTCAAATAATTCTTTTTCAGAGCTACGCAAGCACTTGATTGACAGTAGGCTTACTGACCTGAGGAAGCTTGCTGTGAAGGGGGACCGCTGGGTCAGTACCAGGGTCCAAAAAGGTAATGTGGGGATATGTCCCTTCAGGTAAGCCTGTTCAGAAGGGCCCCAGCGCATGTCATGGTCAGGTGGGTCACTTCCGGGGGAACCCTAGGTGTCTTAAAAAATTACCATGGCATCCACTGGTGCACCATTCCTGGAGATGGCTAGTGTAGCCTTGGGGGAGGAGTCTGATGCCCAAGAGGTGTGGGGGTCTGCAGAAATTACCCTGGTCTCTTTAGGAGACAGTGAGATGGTCCCAAGAGCTTATCTACCTGATAACACTAAGACGTACAGGAAGTGTGTGCCCATCAATGGCCATAGTGTGGAAGCCCTGAGAGACACTGGAGCCAGTGTACAAGCTGTCATTTGTCGGCTAGTGTCTGAGGAGCAGGTGGTCACCAACACATTCTACCCAGTAGTTGAAGCGGACAACTCCGAGTGCCTCTGCAAAGTGGTGCATGTTCCCTTTGAATGGGGGGGGCAGTCTCAGGTGCCTTGAACGTAGCTGGGATGCCAGCCATGCCTGTGACTCTGCTAGGCAATGATTTGAAGAGTTCTTCTAGGGAGAAGGTGGAGCGTAAGTCTCTTTTGGAGAAGTTGGGTTTGCCTGAGTGGGCTGGTGTGACCACTCGGTCTATGGCAGCCGGTAAGGGAGATCAAGAGGACATGGAGCCTGAAACAGAAGCCCAAGTGCCTGCCAGAAGGAGAAGGTTCAGGGGGCATGGGAAACCAGCCCCTGAAGTTCACACGGTCTAGGAGGAAGCAAAACTTGAGGGACATGCCCTGGAGCCTACAGGGTAGCAAGTGGCAGAACTGGGGGACCTGCCTGAGCTGACCATTGGAAGGAGGAATGGGGCCCCTCCAGGAAGTATTTCTGCCAGGAACAGCAGAAATGCCCTTTTCTTGTTGGTTTGCGGCAGCAGGCTGCAAACCAGGTAGCTGGTGATCAGTCTGGATCACATTGGATTTACTGGGAGAATGGTCTCCTGTATAGTGAGCCTAAGGTTGTTGATCCCTTGTGCTGGTGGTACCCCAGCGCTTCAGAGCCTTCCTACTGGGGCTGGCTCATGATGTGCCTTTGGCAGGGTATTTGGGGCACGAGAAGACCTTTGAAAGGCTTGTCACCCCCTTTAACTGGCCTCAAATGTGTAAGACCGCTGACACTCATTGTAGGTCTTGCCAGACTAGCCAGGCAAGTGGTAAGAGTGGGAGGAAGTGAAAGGCTCCTGTCCAACCTTTCCCTGTAGTCAGCACCCCCTTTGAGACGGTGGGTATTGGCATTGTGGGGCCTCTCGATCCCAAGAAAGTCATGGGCAACAGGTTCATCTTGGTTTTGGTGGACCATGCCACCCGGTACCCGGAAGCCATTCCTCTCTGGACTGTGATGGCCCCCGTGGTAGGTCGTGCATTGATGGGGATTTTCTCCCATGTGGGGTTCCCCAGAGAGGTGGTGATTTACCAGGTTCCAACTTCCTAACCCTGGGCGTAGTTCGCGAAGTTGCACTACGCGAAGCTACGCAAAGTGCACTTCGCACTACGCGAGCTACGCGTAGCACTTCGCGAACTGCGTAGTACCCTGTTCGCACTGTGCAAGATGCCGTTGTCAATGATTGCACAGTGTGGACAAGCATCCGGCACTGTGCAATCATTGAAAACGGCATCCTGCTCAGTGCGAGCTGTAGTTTTCTGCCGCTCGAGTAGATTTTTACTCGAGCGGCAGCTTTCTCAACGCGGACTGGTAGTTTCTCATCGCGAGCGGTCGCGAGCATACGCGACCAATCGCAATGAGAAACCTGAACTCCTTGATTGCACAGTGTGGACAAGCATCCGGCACTGTGCAATCATTGAAAACGGCATCCTGCACAGTGCGAGCTGTAGTTTTCTGCCGCTCGAGTAGATTTTTACTCGAGCGGCAGCTTTCTCAACGCGGACTGGTAGTTTCTCATCGCGAGCGGTCACGAGCATACGCGACCACTCGCAATGAGAAACCTGAACTCCTTGATTGCACAGTGTGGACAAGCATCCGGCACTGTGCAATCATTGAAAACGGCATCCTGCACAGTGCGAGCTGTAGTTTTCTGCCGCTCGAGTAGATTTTTACTCGAGCGGCAGCTTTCTCAACGCGGACTGGTAGTTTCTCATCGCGAGCGGTCGCGAGCATACGCGACCACTCGCAATGAGAAACCTGAACTCCTCACGTTGAGAATCTCGCCGGGATGTTTATTTTCCACGCTCGCGATCAGCAACTTGATGTTGCTGATCGCGAACAAAAAAAAAGTCTCGCCTGGATCTCATTTTGCTTGCTCGCGGTCGCCAACTTGATGTTGAGGACCGTGAGCAAGCAAAAAATGACCGCTGCACTACACAACACTACGCTACGCATGTTTGCACTGTGCTACGTGCAATTCACGTAGTGCGAAGCAGCGCAAACTTCGCAAACTACGCGAGCGTAGCGTAGTGCTTTGCCCAGGCTTACTTCTTATCCAAGTATATGAAGTCCCTGTGGCAGGAGTGAGGTGTTACCCTACAAATTCACCACTCCTTACCACCCCCAAGGTAATAGGCTGGTTGAGTGATTCAACTAAACCCTGAAGGGCAGGATTATATGTCTTGGTGAACTCATGAGGCGTAAGTAGGACGTCTTCTTACCATGCTTGTTGTTTGCTTACCGGGAGGTACCACAGAAGTTCTTAGGGTTCAGTCCCTTTGAGCTCCTGTATGGGTATCCTGTAAGAGGACCTCTATGTCTGGTCAAAGAAGGCAGGGAGAAAGCTCCTAGTAAACCTCCCAAGGATGTATATAGCTACATGATAGCCTTCAGGAACCAGACCAAGCGCTTCAGGCAACTTGCTCAGGCGAATCTGGAAGCCAGCCAGGAAGAGATGAAAAGCTGGTATGATCAGAATGCCACACTGATCGAGTTTCAGCCTGGTCAAAAAGTGTGGGTCATGGCCCCAGTGGAGCCTTGTGTGCTCCAAGATAGGTGGACTGGTCCATTTGAGGTTGTGGAGTGCAAGAGTAAATTCACCTACCTGGTGGACTTTGAGTCTCCAAGAAACCCCTTGTGGGTCCTGCATGTGAACCACCTTAAGCCCCACTTAGAGAGGTCCGAAGTGGGCCTGCTCCTAGCAACAGATGCTGGAATGGAGAAGGAGACTTAGCCTCTTTCTAACCTGCTATCTGCTAAGGAATATGATGGGTCAATGGACGGTGTAAGTCTCTTCCTCGCCCTGACTCCTGAACAGCAGAGTGACTGCCGCCAACTGTTGGGACAGTTTGCTGCTCTGTTCTCCCTGACCTCTGGTGTCACTCAGTGGTGTGTCCATGATGTGGACACTGGGGACAGTCCTCCTGTGAAACACAACATTTATAGAGTGACTGACAGGGTCAAGCCTTGCATCAAGGAAGAGGTCTCCAAGATGTTAGTGCTAGGGGTGATTGAACCCCGAAACAGCCCTTGGGGCAGCCCAGTGGTTTGGTCCCAAAGGCTGCCACACCCAGTGCCACGCCAGAACTCCGGTTCTTAGTGAACTACCAAGGGCTCAATTCCGTCACCAGGACTGATGCACACCCAATCCCCAGAGCTGATTTGGTCATCGATCGGTTGGGAGCTGCCCAGTACCTCAGTATGTTTGACTTAACGTCTGGGTACTCGCAGATGGCCTTAACCAATGGGGCCAAGGAGAGGTCTGCATTTTCAAACCCAAAGGGGCACTAACAATTATGGGTGATGCCCTTTGGGTTGAAGAATGCCCCTGCCACCTTTCAGAGGTTGGTCAACCAGGTGTTGGCTGAACTGGAGGATTTCAGTGATGTCTTCCTGTATGACATCTCAGTGTTCAGTACCACTTGGGAGGAAAATCTGCACTACCTCTGGGAAATGTTGAAGGCTCTGCATAGGGCAGGCCTCACGATCAAGGCAAGCAAGTTCCAGATCGGGCAGGGTTTGGTGGAGTACTTTGGGCACAAGGTAGGGAGCTGCCAGGTGGCACCCCTACAGCCCAAGATTGATGCCATTTGGCTTGGGAACCCCCCACATCATTGTTGCCCCCTTGACAGAGCTGACGTCCAGGAAGCAGCCCAGGAAGGTGAACTGGACTGACACCTGCCAAAAAGCTTTTGATGCCCTGAAATCTACCATGTGCATGGCGCCCGTGCGAGGCATTCAATTTCTCACAGGAATTTGTGGTGCAGATAGATGCTTCAGATAATGGTGTAGGGGCTGTGCTCTCACAGCTAAATGAGAAGGGTCTAGACCAACCTGTAGCCTTCATGAGTAGGAGGTTACTTCCACTGGAATAGAGATGGAGTGCGATTGAGCGTGAGGCTCAGGGCCGGACTGGCCATAGCAGGCACTGGGTGTTTCCCTGAGGGCCACCAGGGTGGGGGCCTATTTTGGGCCCCTTAGGCCGGTTTTCTTATTAGGGGCCTACAATATCAGCCCCCTGTTACAAAATCGGCCAAAACCGACCCTTGCAAACAGCATGACCACACCCCCCCTCCCTGGGGCCGGCCAAGCAGTTTGCCAGTGCCGGTTTCAGGTCCCAGTCTGGCCCTGGTGAGGCTTTTACTGTGGCCTGAGTGCTGAAGAAGCTGAGGGCCTACTTGTTTGGTACTCACTTCTGGGTTCAGACCGAACACAGGCCCCTCAGATGGCTGATGCAGATGAGGGGTGAGAACCCAAAGTTGTTGAGGTGGTCCATTTCCGTACAGGGATGGACTTCACGGTGGAACACCGCCCTGGTACAGAACATGCCAATGCTGATGGTCTGTCCAAATTTTTCGGCCTTAGTGAAGAGAACTCCCAAGAGGGTGGGTAGTTCTTCCCACATTTCAGCTGGAGGGGACACGTGCTAGACCTGGTGTGGATTTCCCCTGTATTTTTGCCTTTGCCTCCTGTGTTTTTTGCTGTGTATTGAACTTTGTTTTCTGGTCTAGATGCTATGGGCACTTTGTCACTGCTGTTCAGTGTCAAAGTGAAAGTGTTCCCTTTGTAAATTGTTGTTATGGACTTTTGATTCCATGATTGGCATATTTGTTTTACTAGTCAGTTCCTAGTACAGTGCACTGTGTGTGCCCAGGGCCTGTTAATCAAATGCTGCTAGTAGGTTTGTAGCACTGATTGTACCACCTACACAAGCAGCCTTGCAACAAGGTCTCATGCCTGCCATTGGGGTGCCTGTGTGCAGTCTAGTACTGCCATGTCGACCTGGCAAGTGCACCCACTTACCAGGCCCTAACCTTCCCTTTTCTTACGTGTTAGTCACCCCTAAGGTAGGCCCAAGGTACCCTTGTGAGCAGGGTGCAGTGTATGTGAAAGGTAGTACATGCCCTGATGTGGGTGGCATGTCCTGATAGTGAAATACTGCCAATTTCGTCTTTCACTACAGTAAAGCTATATGTTCCCAAAGGATAGAATGGGGAGTTTGCTTATAACATTTTATAAGCATAACTACCCATGGGAACAAGTCAGGAAAATAAAGTTTGATATGCCTGAACTCAGAATGTTAAAATGCATCTTTTAGTGGGGGTGATTGTTACATTCTGGGTTTGAAGATACCACTTTTAGAAAGTAGGTATTAACTTGCCTAACCATCAAGTGTGCCTATGCTAGGGTGTGTATTGACTGTCTGGCTTAGGAGTTAGAGGGGCTGGGGTGTGTATTCTGTTCAGACAGCTACTTGGGGGGTTGAGGTGTGTCCTCCCTTCGCAGCGTGAGTCAGGGCTGGGCTGCGATTCAGAGTAGGGGGAGAAGATTTCTTTTACACCGGAATGGCCTGGGCTGCATTAGACAATGCTATCTCCTCCTCCTGCCAGGAAGCTGTATTATAGAGGACAGAACTGGTTTTGGCTGGGCAAAGAACTTTTCTGCCACAGAGAACAAAGGATTTTGTATTATAAAAAGAGGGGCCCAGACCTTTAGATCACTTCTGGGAATCAAGAGGCACTTTTGCCAAGGAAAAGAGCAGGAGAAACTAAAGAGGAATACTGCCCCTGTGCTGTTTGCTGTCCCGGGTTGGCCTGCAGTGGCTACTTTCTGTCAAGCTGAGGAGAAGGACTTTGCCATTTGCTGTGTCCCCTACTTAAGGAAGATCTCCAAGGGCTTGCCTCCTGTTCTGAAGTCTCAGGGACACAGAGACTTCAACCCACTCCCCCTGAATGCATTTGCTGGGAGTTCTGACCTGCTGAGAGGTGCCTGCCAGTGTCCTGGGCCTCTGGAGGTTGTTTTGGATTGAAAACTACAAGAACTGTGAAAATTGATGCATCGCCTGTTTCCGACGCATCGCACCAGTGCGAGAAGAATTTTCAGACACATCACCACCGCCGAAGAGTCGACGCAGTGCCTGCTTGTGGCTGAAGTGTGTGCCGTGCGCAGAATCCTGTGCACCGGTCTCCGATGTCTGAGATCACCGCACCCATTCTGACAAAGGACTTTCTGTGGAAGAACTGACGCATCGAGGGAACACCGCTGAATTAATCGCAGCACATCCCGGGTATTCATGCATCACATTGTACCTGATTGTCACGAATCGCATCAAAGATTCAAGTCTGTCGCATCGTTGGCGGACACAGTAAGAAACTCACGCATCACCTCCCCACACAGTAAGAAACTGACGTATCACCTCCTCTCCGGTAAGAAACCGACGCATCACCTCCCCTGCGCAGCAGTAAGGAGCCAATGCATCACCTTCCCGGAGTGTAAGAAACCAACGCATCACTTTCCCTTTGATCCTTTTTGCTTGCATTTTTCGATGCATCTAAAATACTTTGTGTAAAAGTTTCACATCCAACATTTTCTTGGAACAGAACTTTTTCTTTCTTTTAAGAATCATATTTTTAGTACTCTATTGTGGATTTTTTTGGTTTTGGTTTAGATAAAGATTACTTATTTTTCTAAACTGGTGCGGTGTCCATTTGTTGTGTTTTCACTGTATTACTGTATGTGTTCACAAATCCTTACACACTGCCTCTGAGATAAGCGTGTCTGCTCGTGCCAAGCTACCAAGGGGGTGAGCAGGGGTTATTTTAGCAGTGTACCCCCCTTACCTTGACTAGGAAGAAAGGTCCCTCCTTGGACAAAGGTATTTACCTGTGCCAACTAGAGACCCCGATTTCTAACAGTTTCCATTTCAGATTTAGTTTTAATAATAAAACACTACAAAATGTAAAACAAATAAATTGGTACATATATGGCACAAGGACGGTTGAGGAGGGTCATAAAAGAGGACACACACTACTGCACCATCTGTAGAGGGAAAGAAGTAGCAAGGCAGGTAGGAGGAGGCAGAGCTTGTGAAAACACGAGCACATGTATGGAGTCAGTCCCCCGAGACAAATAAAAAAGTACCTTCAAAAACTAGAGCACTGGAGGGGCACAACTACTTGGTCCATGATCTGGAGGGGGGCTAAACACAAGATGAGGCATGAGACATGCATACCATAGACAAATAGGGACAAAGGATATTTAAACGACGATGGAGCGAGCAAATGTTAAGCCAATGGTTGGGCCGAAGCACACAGATTTTAAACAGCATGTCTCTTTAAAGCTCTTTAAAGAGCGAGTGTGCCTGGGAGATCGTCTCCCACTGCTACTTTTGGTACACTACAGACACAATCAGTACATCTAGAGGCTTTTCTGCCGCATTTCAAAACCCAGTAGGTCTGCCTATTAACTGAAAATGCAAAGCAAAACTTTTTGGCTTTGTCAATACTTGGTAATTTTGATTCTATCTGAGATACTTTCCGATCAAGTACCTACAGTGGGCTGGTATTAAGATGGGGACGACAGATGTGCAATTGTGGAATGCATATACCAGAAACATTACTTAATTTATTAATAATTTGTCAACTACATCATAAGACAAAGGAAATTTCCTGAAGTGAGGGTTCCTAGAAACATATTTACGGCTAATAACTAAAGACTGTGATCCACTGCTAAGAATTAAAGAGGAATATGCCTTTGCACTGGACTCAAATATAGGAGCAGTTCTGGTCACTGAACCATACTGACCTGGGTAAAAAACAATCTGCACCCTTAATTGCGTGATGGAGTGATAAGTCCGAGAGTTAAAATTCCTATATATTGGGGGCGTGGCTTGCACGGCAATGGGTATATATTTGTATGTTGTGTGCAGTTTTTTATATATATACATTTGTTTTAGGAAAGCCATCATTTGTACATGTGGTGTTTATATACTGAACCGCAATAAAATTAAATTAGTTTTATTGAGGTTTTTTTTTAACGGATTACTTTTATTCAATTAACCTTTCGTATTAAGGGATTTGTAAACGGTTTACTTATTGTAATTGCTGAAGTGATTTCCATAAAATAATGGCACATCCTGCTAATATCAAAATTAAAAAATATATTTGTTCTTCCTACCGTATGAACAAATAGACTGTAAAAAGCTCTGCTGCCTAGGTTATCGCTATGTAATGCATATATAATGTTTCAGATGCATTCAATGGTCATTGGAAATACAAAATGGAAAACGTTCTAATTTTCATTTTCAAAGTGGGCTTTTTTTCCAGTTTTTCAGAGGGAAGGCTTCAGAATTATTTCCTTGTGTCATTCTTCGCCTTTAGATTTGTCTTTTTCTCAATTCTTTGCAATGTACAAGGCAGCAGCGAAGCCCTCCGAAATGCCTGCTTCAGATCAAAGAATAACCCTAGAAAGTATAATGTCAGCCAGGAAGTTTTCAGAAAATTATATCTGTCCTGAAAAAAAATGGGCCTGCCATGCAAAGAAAAGGAAGCCAGAGAACCACTATTACGCATTCAGAAATAGACTGACAAAGCCCCCTGCAGGTGCGATTTCGCACCGGAGGAACGCGGGGGATTTTGACACTTTGTCATGACTGAGCCAGCTGGTATTCACAGACCCCAGCTAATGACCTGCAACGTCAATCTGCTCTCGCGCACTGGTGATTGGTGCTAAGGAGCAGGCTCGCGAGCTTCCTGCGTGTGTCATTCATATTAAGAAAGGGTAGAAAGCCTATGATCTCCAGGAATGTAGCAAAGGTCCTTCAGTTGGACGGTCTGTTGGCTCTTTGAGAAAAGATACGTTTCTTCAGTGGTTTTCTCTTTCTCTTCTTTTGTTTCGGTCAAACTATCAGACGACAGTGGTGTGTGTGTGTCATTATGACACTTTATACGTGGAAGACTTTGTAAGACAATTGTAGTCGTTATTTAAAAGCTGCTCCAGCTGTGAGTCATATGCATACTGCAACGCCTCTTTCCCAGGTTATGAAACACGAATAAGGCCCCATTAAACCACGAGTCTCCTGCCTCAAAAGTGACACGAGTTTTGCGGTAGCACCACACTGCTGAGTTTATTCCCCCGTGCACAACCAGCCAGGAAAACATTAGTTAGGCGTATATGTAGTAAAGTGCCAAGAATTGAGAGAAGAACTCCAAGAAACAAGAAGCACGCATCTCAAACCCTCTCCACAAATCTATAATGGGGTGGTAATACCGTAAACCTTGTAACTAACGCCATACCGTATTAGCAATCGCAGGTGTGGTAATACTTCATTGATAGTTCTTCTGAGAAACTAAGGATGATGGCCAAAGGGCTGTATAGGAATGGCACGAAACGTCACACAGGTTAAGAATCAGGATTAAATGCAGTATTCTGGGCTTTGCAATCACCAGATCTAACTTGCCTCTACTTCTCACTTGGGACGCAATGTGTGACCCATGCAGTGTCGACTCACACAGGTAATCGCGGTGAGGCGGGGTGGGGCGGGCAGGGGGCAGTGGAATTCGACATAAGGCGAGATAGTGAAAAGTAAATAAATAAATAAAAACACTTACCTTGCACTTGCCGCATTGCCGACTCGGCGATGGGGCGAGCGCACGGTAAGTGGTTTTATTTATTTTTCACTATCCTGTCATGTGTTAAGTTCCCCTACCCCCCACCCCACCCCACCCAAAATCTCACTGATGCACCGCACTTACCTGTGCGAGCCGCCACTGGATCGCTGGATGTAGGCAGGAAAGCAATTTTAATTAAGGCGGTGTAATCTGAGTAATTTTGATGATTCCACGTTACTCTGACAAGGAACTTCTGATAACTCAATGACACTCACTTGCATAATTAAAAGTAACTTTTGGGAAAAAATCCAACTGCAAGAGCACATTCAGTGAGCCACTGCTCACGCTGCTATTTATGTTCTTTTGCATTTAGAGCTATTTTCGCAAAATGTAGCCTTGCACCCATTTTGGGCACAAGAGTGCCAGTTGGGGAAAATCCTACCCCAAGTGAACACTTAGCTATTCATGTTTTGTTGCATTCAGCACTATTTCTTAGAGAAAAATCCATCTTCGTCACCATTTGGGAAGCTAAGGGTCATTTTTGTTTAAGAATATAGCTCTAAATGCAGAATGACACTTTTTGTGCAATTTGTAGGTTATTCCACCTGATTACGCAACACACAACCACATGAGTAACGCCTTACCTGCAATATTAATTTTTTTCTTGAGTATCTGAAGAAAGCAGGATCTGAAGCACAAAATAACCGGAACTTTGTCCTGTGGTACGGCTAAAATCTACTCTATTCAAACAGTGCCCTCAGGTTAGTTCTCCAAGGAAGAATCTGAAAGAGTGAAATGTATCCACAACCAAAGATATAGTATTTCTTGATTGATGAACACAAGAACCTGGGTGACAGGAGTACTGGAAGATCTTACAATTTACCTTTCTAAACTACTTGGGATTTTATGTTTTTTAATCACCATTGTATTCCATACAGAGCAATATTTTACTATACTGCTTTACTGGCTTGACTAGGTGTACAGTTTTTGCTAAACTTAGTGATTACCCAAAAAAGTCTTTGAATCCGTGACTTCCTTTACCACCAGGTGGGTGCTCCTTGTTCTGCTAGCCACATTCCATTGATTTCCAAGTTTAGAAATCATCACTGATTGGTGGTGTAAGCTGTTGTCGTAACTTGCCAGAAGGTCAGAGAATAGGAGGATTTAGGATCATCAAAACTGTTTATATATGGTGCTGCTTTGGGGTAGGCGTGAGTGCGATGGGGGGGTTGGGGGGTTTCTTTCTTTCTATTTCTTTGGTTAATATTGCAGCTGCATTGCTCTCAATTTGTCCTATTTTGCTCCAGAAAGTGTCAAAGTCATTTCTATGTACATTTTCTGTGCACGAGTTGCTGGGTGACAGTGCTCTGCAATATCTTTGTTATTTGGCCAATAAAATCTGTTTAAAAAAAAAAAACTGTTTATATATAGTGTAAAATGCAAGCAAAAAAGATATAACAAGTATGAGAAACTCATGGGTCGGTTGTTCATTGTCATAGCTGTACTTTTTAGCCATGCCTGTAAAATATAAAGGGCCAGATGTATGGAACCATTTTGCATTCGCAAACGGTGCGAATTGCAAAATACGTCTGTTTTCAAATGCAAAATGGCATTTCCGTATGTATGAAAGGCTTTGGTATTCGCAATTTAGGTAATAACAATTTTTAGTAATTACCTAAATTGCAAATGCAATTAGGGAATCGTATTTTGCGAATCCCTATTGTACATGTAGGCAAGCCGTTCCTATATGCGAACTGTATGTTTAGGAAACGCTAATTACCATCAACTTCAAGTTGATGGTAACCATGTGTGAATGTTGAAAAATGAAAAAAATAAATGAATTTTTCAAAGTGCCATGTTGCGCTCACATGCCTGTAGTGCATGTGTGCGCTTGACATGCACTATTAAAATTTTGGGGGTGCTTCAGGGGAATCTTAGGCCCCCGGGCGCCCTTGGCTTTTCAATTGCTAATTTGCAATTACCAATTTGGTAATCGCCAATTAGTAAATGCAATACCATTCATTACTCTGGACCTTTAGGACCATTGGAAAGAATGGGGTCATATTACCTAATAGGGGTTCGCTACTTACTGAATCGCTATTAGTAATATTGAGGATTCACAAAAAATTTTGCGATTCCTACATACTTAGCATTTTGCCATTCCAAAATGGCAATTCGGTAAAGATCTCTATTTCAAATTCGCAATATGCTATGTACATACATCTGGCCCAAAGTCTGTAGATATAATCTGTAAATGATGTCTTGTACGGAATCAGTAAAATCACTATCTAGAATGTAATCCAGGGACAGGTGGTCCCTCTAACGGCAGAAAAGTTTGACTGCTCGGGGTATGTATGAGGTGTAAGACATTGCTAATCTTGTGTATATTACCATGGCACTCCCAATCCTGCTGTGTTCACACATTGTTTTGTCCGCACCTGACAAATATAGTGTGTCTAAGTATAGCGAGATAGTGCAAAGAACCAAGGACCACTCCCCTCTATGCTCCTCAACTAGGAATAAATTCCTAAAACAACATTAAACGCAAAAAGGTTTAGCACTTTCAACAGTAAGGACAAGACAATGTCCAAAGCAGTGAGCACATAAGAAGATGTTCAGATCCCAGATGTTAGTTTCTTAACAGGGTTGTTCTTTATTGAGTTTTTAAAATGTCATAGTTTCCATGTTCAGAAGACTTTTATATAGTATGCATCACCACGATTGCGGCTCGATAACCAGCAGCGTGTATGCTCGTCAGTTTCAGGTATTTTTTTTTTTTTTTTTCATATCCAGAGTGAGGCATCAATTGAGGAGTTAGCAATATGGCAGGAAAGCACAGCTAATTTGGATGAGGATGGGTTTTGGACTGACAAATCTGGTAAGCAGAGATGTATGCTACCGGATGCTTATGTCTTCCCTGTGGTTACCATGGTGCACGGGCCGGCAGACCTTAGTGTGTAGGGAATTTGCAAGCTACTAGATTCTGTTTAGCGGAATGACAATATTCCCAAAGTTGCAGCCCACCTGGTTAAGTACTGCATGGTCTGTTTGATGCACCATCCTGGGAAGGAGACCCCCACTCCTGTTGGCAGTTTTGCACCGCCTTCCTTCCCAAGCGAGGGTTCTCCAGATGGATTACATCGAAATAGAGTGAGTCAATAACTTGAAATATGTGTGGGTGGTTGTCTGTGCATTCAGTAAATGGGTTGAGGCTTACCCCACTAAAGAGAACACTGCCATGGCGACGGCGAAGGTACTCTTGAAGGAGTTCTTCCCGCACTTTGGTTTGCCCAGTTTGATTTGGAGTGACAATGGCAGTCACTTCAATGCCAAGGTCATTCAATTGGTGTGCAACGGGCTGCTTATTAGGCAAAAGTTCCATGCGGCGAACCACCCCCAATTCAGCAGGCCTAGTTGAAAAGTGCAATGGTACTCTCAAGCTGAAAATGGCCAAGATCAAAGAGAGCACAGGATTGCAGTGACCAGATGCTTTAACCCTAGCACTAATGTCTACAAGAGTAACAGCCCACTCTAGAACAAGATTGTCCCCATACGAGGTCATGTTTGGCCACCCGGCAAATGTTTGGGGCGTCCCGTGACCTTGCAGGTTGTCCAGCATACCCCTTGCTTATAGATTACTTTTCCGAGTTGACTAAAAAATGTGATTCTATTCACCAACAGATCGCTGAGAAGTTACAGCAACATCCAGAGGGTCCAGGCCATGAGATACGGCCAGGTGACTGGATACTAATCCGAAATTTTCAATGGAAGAGCGGCTTGGAAGCCATGCTGGAAGGGACCCCTGCAGGTGCTTCTGGCCACCAGGACAGCGTTGAAATTCGATGGTCGGAAGAATTGGATACACAGCACCCATTGCAAGACGGTGCCCCTTCCACTGCCCTGAGATCAGTGGGTCGCGGACGAGATTGGGGACTGTGAGACGGAGCAGGTGCCACGGTTCATTCCCTTCTCAGATGCCCGGCTCACGTGGGCACAGACGGAAGAGGAGAGTAATGCAGTGCTGAATGAGGCGGTGCCACCTGAAATTAGGGCCATCCAGGAGCCCCAGCCTGTTGTCCCACCTGTGATTGAGTCACGTTCAGTTGAGCCCCCAACCACCGACTTGCCTGAGTCCGACCCTTTGCCCCTTGGTCCCCTTGAGCCTGACCCCTTGTTTCCTGACCCTGCTGTGCCTGGAGTGTTGAGGTACAATTTGCTCCCCCTTAAGAGGAACAGTGCACGAAAGGGAAAGTCAGGTTAGTAGGGATGGGCTGCATTGCTGAAGGATAGGGTGAGCGTACCCTGTCCGTGGTACCGATGATAGCTTAGGGACAGGGAGATTGGTGTGTTATTCAGACAGTCACCAAACAGGGCAAATGAACTGTGTTTCCGAGGAGAGGTATTTTGCCCTGCAAGGGGAATCTGGATCTGAGCTAGACGAACAGCTCCACCGCCGGTGCTCAACAGCGTCTATATCTAATGAACAATATATTGTCTTAATTTCTTGCTTTTATTCCAGCTTAGCTCCAAGTGTAAGTCTTTTCCGCTGCTTTACAAGAATGTACCCCTTTGGTCGCCCCATTCAGGAGGAGGAGCAGCCTTTTGTAGTTCCGCGTTCTGATTGGGATGGGCCTGTTTGGTCCTCCTGGTCTGTAAAAAGTAAAGTTGTGTTTTTAGCAATTATTTTGATTTCTTTAATATTGATACTTGGGGTAAAGTACTTTCTTTAGGAGAAATATCCTGTGCACACTTTGATTGGTACTACTCCTGTTCCCCCCAGGCATATCTTTGTTACCCTGGCGCCTCACAAGGAGGAGCACAGGAAGTCCTATAAAGATAATGTTTTCATTCAGACCTTGCATCAAACGCACGCTGCTTATATTACGACAAAATGTTGTGTATGTGGTTTGCTGCCCTCAGTAACTCATACAAGTGAGAACTTGCTATCCATGCCATTGTCATATGTTACTAGTTGTGAGGGGTGGTTTGTTTTGCTTAGCATGGTCCGTTCATTTCAACAGGCTTACGAATTGGACCGAAAGAGTACTAGTTCTCGTACCCTGACACAAAGTGTACGTTTCCAGCATAGAGTACACCCCGGTGCTCCCACAGGTCGAGAGCCGTTTGGCAGGTTGTTCTTAAGTTCTTGCATGCATGCGTAGAAGGGAGTAAAGAAAGGAAACTGGTCTCAGGCGGAAAGGGACAAATTTCTACAGTTCAACGCATCAGAATACTACCAGTCCTTTCAGACCCGCAACATTACCGAAGATAAGCCGATACTCTAGTCAGTAGTGGATGTCATGGCTCCTTTCTGTGTCTAAGGGGCTGGAAAATAGAGGTGGGGGAGAGGAGATGGAACAGTACGTATAGTTTGAGAGCAACATCTGGTCCACCCCTAATCCCGCCACATAATGTCTATTTTATTTGTGGAGCTCATGGTTATGTTTGGCTTCCTGAGGGGTGGTCGGGAAGGTGTTGCCTCTCTTATCTTTTGCCACCTGTGTATATAGACCCTCCCAGCTACCATAGGGACCACCGCCTACAGCGTAGAGGCGCTCATGTGCCCCGGTTTAAGAGAATGATTAGCATTGATTACATAGATCAGACAGACACCACCTTAGAGCAGTTTATGGACGCAATGAAAGCCATCAGACCTATAGCTAATAGTCTTAATATTAGACGGCTCACTTGGGTGGTGGAAGGAGTCATTAATATAACAGCAGGAAGTTTGACAAATATCACAGTAGAGGTCCAGGCTACGAGACTTGTTGCCTTTCAAAATTGTATGGTTTTGGATGTTATTTTAGCTGATCGGTTTGGGGCCTGTCACATTACCGGCAGTAGCTGTTTTGTGTGCATCCCTGACCACGCTCCCACCGTGTACACTGCCATACAGAAATTGCATAAAATAGCCTCAGAGATACACCAGGAGAATGGTACATGGTCATTCACGGGATGTTTCTGGGGCCTGTTCACCACTTGGGGTTGGAAGATCCTTATTTTCCTGGTTGCCATAACAGGTGTTATCTTGCCATGTTGTCTGTGTATATACTGCCCCCCTGCCTGTTGTGCCTGCTGTGTATCAATGCTCAAGGCATGAACCAGGACCCCGAGACGTGATTCTCAATGCAAAAGCTATGATGATGCAGGGTATTCAGGATATGCCAAGTATCAATGAGGGTATTTTGAATATTGATTATCTGTGTTTAACATTTTTTTTAAGGTATTAGTTTCACTGGACAGTTTATAGGTTAGCAATGGTAGTCTATGAGTGAATGTTCCTTTTCCTCTGTTTTAGAATTGTAAAGACCCTTACCTGATGCCACCAATAAAGCATAGCATGAATGCTAAAAGGAGGGTCTGTTAGATTTGAAATGTCATTCCTGTGAGGCACACACTTGAAAATCTCCCTTTGTAATGCTTATACTCTATTTCGTATTAAGTTAGCATTCATGGTGCCATCTTTCTTGGCGTCATCTTGTTTTGTAACCGAGATCGAGCTCCTGTCTCATAATGCCTGCCTCAGCAGAAAGGCTGCCTCTGCGCCTCCAGCTTTTACTTCCCAAGGTTGAAGCTTCGCTGCACTAATGAATGTAGTATCCATTGTTGCATACCTTTGCCGTTAGATAGACTCGTTCCCACATCTTAGAATGGTATGCACCGGCCGAGCAGCCTTGGGGTCGAGATAACATGTACCCAGCCCTGTTCCATGTCTCATCCTTGTTTGCCTCCTTTGTTCACCATGGCCTGTGCTGGAAAATTCCAGTTTGGGAGTGACTTTAGAGGTGTTGGAAATGTATATTTTGTGTTACGTGTGAACGAGGTTCAGTCCCTCGGCAGCTATCCTATGAGGCTGGTCAGACCGGACTCCGCTGCAGTGTACTTCTAATAAATATGCTTGGTTTGTATTCTCTTCTGTCTTCTCGACTCTTCATTCATTAGGAAGGCAGAGAGGTGGTCATGAGTAACCTGGGTGACCTTAATTGGGTCACTTCGTTCAATACAGACTATTCAAGTGTAGGTGGGACTGTGCCCAGCTCCTCCCTCCCATCCTGCCAGTGACGGCCCATCCAGGCACACTATTGTGCGTGGCTGTCTAGGGAAAATACACAAAGCCTCAACTACACCCAGTCATGTGACCCAGAGACATGCTGTAGGCACCAAGTGGCTAAGCAGGAAAATGTCAACTATCTAAGCGTGGAATTTTCAAACCTGTAATGTAAAAATCAGACATCACTGTAAATAAGGATTTTTCATTACAATTCCAAAGACACCAAACACAAATGAGTCACCTGATCCTATTTTGAAGTTACAGCAAATTAAATGTAATAAGGTAGCTCCATTGTTATCCTTTGGAAGTGGTAGGCTTTGCAGTAGTGAATAACTAATTTAAGAGTTTATTACTATTGAGACCAGTAAAACTAAAAACGACATGTTCCACTTTTTAAATACATTGCACCCTACACCATGGGCTGTTCGGGGCCTTTCCAAGAGGTGACTTATTTGCATTAAGTAGTGAAGGTTTAAGCCTGGCAGAGGGTTTATTTTGGCAGGTCAAAATGGCAGTTTAAAACTACACACAGGCTGCAATGGCAGGCCTGGGACATATTTAAAGTGCCACTTACGTGGGTGGCCCCCTAGTATCACTTAATTTACAGGCCCTGGGCACAGGTAGGGCTACTCACTAGTGCCTTACAAATAAATGAAATATGCTAATTGGGGATAAGCCAATTCTGCCATGATTTAAGGAGAGATCATGAGCACTTTAGGATTCTGCACCCTTTACCACTGCTAACCCGGGCAGAAGTCAACAAAAACAAAGTCAGCCAACAAAAAGTCAGGAAGAAAAAAGTTAGGAGGAAAACTACCACAAGGATGCAAGGTCTAAGAAAGACCTATTATGCATACCAAAATCTTACTTAACTGCCTGCTTATTGGTGGATGGCTTGGTTCATGTGTTTCATCCACCTGAATAAAGTTTGGAACTTTTACAGTTTACAAGATCCCTTACTTTTCACTTTTTAATTTGATATATGTTCCACTCAAATATTTCCCTCAAGATATTGTACAGACAGTTTTTGTTTCTGTCTTCACTCCTCCCTTCCATGTCCCTTTTCCACTTACCAGCCACTTACACTAAAAGTAATATTGCATCTCATATGGAGCTTTGACATTACAGCATACTTTTTCACCTTTATTTCCTCTCTTTCCCCATTCTTCCTGGCCTATACATTACACACAGTCTCTTTCACATATTAGCAACATTCCAACAAAAGTAGCAACAACACCAATTTGTGATTCCATTGGTACACCCTCTTTCTTGACTATCAAGCCCTGCACAAGGTGAATCACATGGAGCAAAGCTAAACCAAAGGAAATGATGGACGGAGTGTTGAACATTGCAAGCACTCACCCCAGTCAACTGATCTGGGTTTAATCCATCACCGTTCTTTAGCCCACTCTGCCACCCCAGTTCAGAATGGAGCAAGGCACGCAAAGGAAACAAGAGCCTTTACCGCACCCACATACACAAGCTGTATAGCCCAGATCACGGTCTATACATGTCAATGAGCTCACAGATTAAATAGAGAGCCAAAACACTATCTGTTTCATAAAAAATACCAGACATTGTACTATTCCACGCAAATCACCTTTCAGCTTTAGAAACCCTGAAAATGCTAAATGATTGAGTAAGCATGGTGGTCCACACACAAGAACGCAGTTGAGAACCAAAGGGTGACTAAAGCTGAAAGGAAAAGTGAAGTAGCCAATTTTTTTCCGAAGTCTCACAGTTTTAAGATATTTAAGACATAGAGTGATCCGGGCAGATGCTATATCTTTGAGAAGGTCTTGCTACAAGAAGTAAAATTGGTAGTTGTCTCCTTATACACACCCAGTGAATCGAAACTCTTTCTTTTCCAGACTGATCAGATGATTCACAGTATCTGCTAGAGTTAGGAGAGTGATGGGAGACTGACATTCGACCATAGACTCCTTTGTGGACAAATCTTGCAGACCAGGCCAGGCCAAGGTTGTTATGGAGACCAGGGTACCTAGCTTGACCTAATGAAAGTCTATGCATTACTAGATGTGTAGCTTGCTGTACCCACACAAGAAGAAATATACCTTTTGTGATGTTTTGACCAGCATCTGCACTTATATAGATTACTTTCTAACTTCAGCCAACACCTCCCCTTTAATCTCATCATGCAACATTTAAGGGAGCAGCATTTACAACCAAACCCTGCTCCAAGCTGGTCCCCCAACACATTACTGGATGATGAAAATATTCAAACATCAACTGCATAAAAAGGTTTCTACAATCACTTATAGAAACATTAATTACAAATACTTTAGCCTGTTCCTAGTGGTGGTAATTAAAGCTTGTGTCAGAGTTTACATGATGAGGGAACTATGATGCGTATAAGGAAATCCTCTGAGGAATAAGCAGCATCTGAGACAAACAGAGATATTACAATATGCTATAATAATATATTCTCCAATGCTGAGCTGTTACAACAATGGACCAGGGGAAAGGACAAACTCAACTCCACCAAAGCACTTAGGGACTATGGATTTCAAATGAAATGCTAAATGCGTGGGAGTCACGCATGTTGTTTGAATTTTTAAAAAGGCAGAACAAGAAGGTGGGCTTAGACTGGAATTCAATCAAGTCATTATCTCTCTTCCTGAAGACTGGTAAAAAAAAACTAGATTGTGCATGCTGGAGTCACAAATCACTAAAAAAGATATGATTATCCTGGCCAAAATTCTAGACAACAGGTTAAGCGTATTTATCCAAGTCTCATACATCCAAATAAGGAAGTCTTTCTGCCAGGTAAAATTTCAAGATAAAATATTGATACCTCATCTCTTAAGATAGTCCAGAAGTGATCAGAAAGAAAGTAAAGTCCTATCCCGAGATGCTGAGAAGGCATCTAATTGTGTGCACTAAGGCTACCTTTTCAGAATATTACAAAGGAGCAGCATGGGAACTAACTCTGTAGAACAAGATCTGATGGGTTTACAACATTCCTGTAGCACAATTCTTGTGCAATTATTTTCTCTCAACCTCATGCCCTAGTAAATGTGAAATCCACCAGAGCAGACCACTTTCTCCTCTGTTTAGGTGGGTGATTGGCCCATTGGCAGCCAATATGCACCAGACCCAGACTTGTAAAGGAATACACACAGCTAGGGATAAAAAAAACTGTTTGTGTGTAGATGAAGTACTTATGACACCTTCAGAACCAGTGACCCCAGTACTGCAAGAATCATAGATATTTGCTGCAGTTTCAGGCTTCTCAGTTTATCATATTAACTTGACAAAGAGTGAAGCCTTGCCTAGGGCTAAATAATCAACCAGAGCAGGTCTGAGTGATCTTCCATTTTTATGAATCCCTCGAAATATTAAATGCTCGAATGTCACCATTAAACTAGGCCTGAGTAACTTGGCACATGAGAATATTCAACTATTGTATCGAAGACTGTCACACGACTTCTCTCCTTGGTCTGATCTGGAGTTTTCACTGTGGTGCAAAGTACAAGTTATTACATTGAAATGTAATTATGTTAATGCCATGATAACTCTGACATTTCCTATCACCACTATGTCCGAGATTGGCTCCCTGATCAAATGGTTTATCTGTAGCCCAACATAACAGAATCAGATCTCCAAATTGCATGCTACCATGACAGTCGGTGGCCTGAGATTAGGTCATATAAAGTCTCATCATCTTGTGCATCATTTGAAGCATCTAGTACATTTATTCCCCACTGGCCTATTGCAACCCTTACGGGCCTATGTTGAGGAGCATCCATCTGTTAATGGGGAACATAGACCTAGCCTGTAGCAAAAGCCTCTCAATTAGGGAATCACTTTACCAAATTATGCACCTATTCCGTGGGCCCGGCATAAACTTTATTAGGTAGACTGCCACATGTATGATGAGACCTGTCAGAGGAAGGTATACTAATTTCTGATGATATTGTAGACAAAGGACAGCAAAATTATTTCCATCAACTGCTTTCTGACTTTTGGACTACGTCCCTACTCACATTTTTGAAGATGCAAGCAACATGACTGAGATGGTCCTGCCCAAACCTTGATCAGTGTTGGTCCTGAATCTGGTCCTTCACAAGATTGTCATATTGTTTACAGTTCCAGGTCATAGCCTCACTTATTCTGCTAAAAGACATGTTGTGAATGCACAATTTGAGAGTTCACAGGAGGCGATGGTTTTTAACAGCCCTGGCAGTAGCAGAATTAAGTATATTATGTCTATGGGAATCTTTACCGGCACTAACATACTCGATCTAGCACTCAGAAATGTTAAATATGGCAGATTACAAATGTGTCATTTAGAACTTCATAATCAATCAGATATCTTTGAAAGGTTTTGACGACGCTTCATTAAGAACACTGTTAGAAATGGGGGTCTCTAGTTGGCAGAGGTGGGTAAAAATCCCAAAGTACGGCACCGACCACGAGGTGCGCGACGTCAGGCACGTAGTAAAGCATACCCCCAAAGAACAGTACCTTGGAATTGATGAAAGCAAAGACAGTGTACGGCTTCGGGGAGGTGATGCTTCATTGGTGCCAAATGGCGTTGGTTCCTTACGACCCCAGGGGAGGTGACGCCTAGGTTCCTTACTGTGGTGCAGGATAGGTGAGACATTGGTTCCTCTCAGGGGGAAAGGGAACTCAAGCAAGTATACACAATGCTAAAAAAATATACAGGCAACACAACAATTATTTTATACAAAACAATTTGGACAAATTAAACTTATTAAGCATGACAATGTTGATTTATTTTATAGAAAAACCTTTTTTATTTTTTATTTTTCTTATCAAAATGTATTATCTTGTGATGAATAATATATATTGTTAAAACCATCAATCCAAAAAGAACCATTGTATCACAATTGTGTAACCATGAAAGCGAATTCATTTAACATTCATCAGTATTTTGATATCTTTATACATTGCACAGTATAAATAAATGGTGGGATCCAATATGATCGTAAAAAATTAGAAGGCTGGCAGTAGGCTTAAACACACTATAAGCTGGGGTGCCTTCATCAGGGGACCCTCACAACTTTCAATATCACTGTGTGAAGAATAGCTACAGAGAATATGGCTACTCTCACTTATTTGGGTTTGTCGACCGAACGTCCTGTATTTTATCTTAGGAAGATCTTCAATGGGTGGATCGTATTCAATTGCTGTGTAATGGTATAGAGACGTTTATAGGAGCCAAATACTTAAGGTCCAAATACAGTTTTCTAGATACAGGACACCAATTACATTATGAATCACAAGTGGCTCTGGTGTCCTAATGTAACACAATTGGTCATCAGTACGGCTAAATATTGGACTATCAACAATTACCCGACACGTTATGCAGTTCCTTGAGATATAGGACTGCTTCTACTCGACAGGACGGATACACGCTGCCTATGTTGAACACTTTACCTCTCTGGTTTCTGCCTGCCTCTATCTAGCTGGTCGGAGGAACTCCAGTTCCTTACTGTGTTGGAGAGGTGACGACATGGTGGCAGTGAGGCGTCCGTTCCTTACAACGGTGCGGTGTCGAATTGTAATGTTTTCACTGTATTACTGTGTGTAGGAACCTGGGGTCACCAGGCCCTATAGGTGGTAACGTGGCGCGAGCCGGTCGGGCAACCAGAGGGCTATGTGTTAAGCAACCATACACCACACGCTTCTCATGGACTAGGGACACACACAATAAGGGACGCCACACAGTTGAAATTATGCAAATACTTCAAGTTTATCCAAGTAGGGCTGGTTAGATGCAGTTCAAGAGATAACAGTGTCATGCATGAGTTGTAATACAGACATTAAGCATACACAGGCCATACATGAGAGATGAATGCAGTTCCTACTCTAGACATGCGGTTCATGGATATGGCTAGGCACAGGTGATTCTAGCGCTGCACGCGTTAAGCAAGGTTTCTCTGAACGGGGCATCTAGCACAGAACAATACTCGTGATGGGTGACACTGGATACTTCAACACGGAGCCTGTAGAACGAAGCGCTCCTTGTAATCAGTGACACGTAACCCTTTGAAGTAGAGCATATAAACTAAGCGCTACTCGTAGTCACGGACATGTACTACGATCGAGCAGAGCACATGAAGCAACGCGCTTCTCGTAATCACGGGCATGTAATACGTTCAGGCCAAACATATGAAGCAATGCGCTTCTCGTAATCACAGGCATATAATACTTTCAGGCAAAACATATAAAGCAATGCGCTTCTCGTAATCACGGGCATGTAATACTTTCAGGTAAAGCATATAAAGTAATGTGCTTCTCGTAATCACGGGCATGTAATACTTTCAGGCAAAGCATATAAAGCAACGCTCTACTCTCAATTTTCAGGAGCATGTAATACTTTCAGGCAAAATCTATAAAGCTTCACGTTCACAGTCACTGGCTCCTGGGACGGTGAAACGGAGCAGGGGAAGCCAAGCGCCGCCCGTAATCCAGGCTAGTCGGTTTCTCTAGAGTGGAGCTTTCAGCGGAGAGCGCCACCAGACTCGAGGAGCAAGTCTCGGGGTGCCGGTGCAGTTCGTGAGGCACCGCGCTCAGTTACGCTGAAGGGGGCACACAGAAAGGATCCCTCGGCGGGGTCTCTCCGTCGCGCAGGCAAGGGGGGGAACTCCCACGGAGGGGACAACCCGGGCCGGGTGCGGTGAGGTTCCCAGACCAGCAGGGGGCGCACCAAGGGGAATCCCGGCCTCCGGGTTTACCTCCGTCTCGGCGTCAGCAGGCGTCCGCCCTCACGACGCTGGGGGACCTCGGCCCCGATCTTGCGCTTCTCCTCACACGGCTGTGACGGCAGCGGCGGGGCCCCGGGCTTCTCCTGGGCCTCGCGACACAGCAGGGCACTTCTCCAGGCCTCCAGGCCGCGGCGGTGAGTGCGCTGGCTTCGTCGATGCCGGGGGGGGCTCAAATTAAGGATGGGGGTAAAGTGCTCAGCGGAGCACGCTGCCGGGGGTCCCAGACCAGGGCAGGGAGCGCGGGGGTCACAGCGCTAGTACCTGGTCGATCCCCGGTGGCTTGGCAATCGATTTTGCATTTAGTTCGATAGGTCAGCTTGGACACGCTGTCTCAGCTCTGGCATTCAAGGCTTACAACTCGCTCTTGTCATGCAGTCTCAGTTCTTGAAGTTAAGTTTCAGTTCTCAGTTGACAGATGAAGTCTTTTGGCGCAGATGTATCTGGCGCCCTTAAGGGGTTCTGTTACTGGGGGTAGGAATGGAGAGGGCGACTAGATCCTTCCTAGTCAGGCTGGCAGAGAGTCTCTGGGTCCTCCTACTACTGGGCAAGATCAGTGGGATTCACAGGGCACCTCACTCACTTTAGAGGCAGTACCTAAATCCTGTCACTCTCAGAGGCATAAGTCCCTGGCTAGGCCCTACCGCCTACACTCCTGGTGGATTCTTCCAGCTCTGCTTCACCCCAATGGCCAACTCACCACAAAAGTTTCCCTCCCACTCTTAAGTAGCCCTAGGTCAGGTGACCTCTAGCCAAGGCGGCAAAAGTAAAACCCCACCTCCCTTCTAGAAGGTTCCAGCATCTTCCAGGAGCTTCCCCACTCTACCTATGGGACAAAAAGGCGGGCTGGTGTCGCAACATTGTTGTGGGTCCCAGCCAGCTCCTGGCAGCTAGGGTGCTACTATGAAAAACGACCACCCTGCAGTAGCAGGGGTCTGTGGCAGCCATCTTGGGTGAAGGGAGCACCTGCACCTTAACACTGCAAAAACGAAAAAAATGAGGGAAAAAGGGCCAAGTCCAACACTGTGTGTATTAATAAATGCTTTACCCACTGCCTCTGAGATAAGTCTGCTCGTGCCTAGCTACCAAGGGGGTGATCAGGGGTTATTTTCAGAGTGTATTCCCCTTACCCTGACTAGAAGCAAGGGCCCCTATTTGGACAAAGGTATCTACCTCTGCCAACTAGAGACCCCCATTTCTAATGACCACTTACTCCTAACCTGCACTACTGACACATAATTAACTATAAATGGGTAGGATTGCCTTCTAAAGCAATTCTCCACTTGCTATGATATAACCCTGTTGCTGACCAATCTCTGTATGCCTAGTGTTGGATAGATACACCCTTACAAATGTCTGACTGCTAGATAAGTAGTATGGGAATACATCTTGCCCCCATTCAGCTCTAAATTTTGACTGCTAATTGCCCTATTTCCTGCCCAATTTTCTCACATGAATGATCACATATATATGACCCACTATAAATCTTAGCAAGTACATTAGTTAATGGTCTTTTCTAACCCCTACATACATGTCTATTTACCCGTCGTCCACACATGATACTACTACCTATTTTATAGTCTGATGTTCATAACCCCGGCCTCCTCTCATCTCCTTTAGGCTATTTATCACACACAAGCCAACATGCTTAAGACTTTCCCCGCATACCTATACCCGGGTCTACCACACGATCAGGCGTACAATCCACCCCTCTGTTTTATGATGATAAGTCTCCCCAAGTTCAGCTATTATATAAATCTCAAATAACTAATGTCTTACACTGATTGAGTCCTAGTTGTGAACACTGGAAATTATGCAGTAATGATGTTAATAACATGATAAATATAAGGAATTGCTTATAAAAAGCATATTGCTACTATGTGTGGGCATCAAGAATAACAAGACTAAAACTTCACCCCTTTCCCCAAGCCCACCACTCTTCTCAGTGCCATCTAGTGTCTAGTATGATATACAGTGGCCAGACTGTGCAGAATCTTCATAGTCTGGACACACCTACATATATTAATGTGACACTTCCCCGTTAAGTGCTCTACATAAAACATGTTTGTCTTGTTCACTTGTGTTAATTGTCCTAGTAAAAAAATGCCTCTTTTTGCATGATAACCCAGGGTTTGTTCGGTCTGGTTCTGCTGTTTTTTTTTTACTCTGTGCACTGGGATTCTTCTAACCATGCCCCAGTGCATGTGATTGGACGCCTAAACATTTCAAAATTGGCTATACTCCTAATTGGCACATATATATCTATATTATAATTCTTTATTTTAAACTTTTTGATAATACACTAAAAACATCAATATAAATTTAAATTAAACAACCAACTTTCGCACAGTCTTGTCTGCTCACAAGATATCAAAAGCAAAGTAAAGATGTCACAAACCCGCACCTCCATAATTCCACCCACCCACCCATAGAAGATTCACAATCTTACACGTGAATACACATATATGCTCTTTCAGTTCTGAAACTGGGAACATAATGGGAACTGAATATTAGCTGCACACAAGATGCCCCACCCCACTACCTGTCAGAATACTAATAGAAACATTGGGTTGGGGCCCTCTGAGTATCAGCATCGTCAAAGCTGGAGAACTCCTGCATAACACCAGCCCAAATTATAATATTATTCCCCAAGTTGTCATCCTTCCTGACCTGAAAAATGTAGATCTCCTCCGCAAGGGCCCGTTCTATGGTGCCCTTCACCCACAGCTACATGTCCAGGGATCGTCTGCTCAACAAGCATATTGCTATTCAACTTTTTGCCAGTACAAGTGCTAACTGGACAAATGTATGTTACATTTTTTTCAGTTTATGGTGTATGGTGATTCCCAATAGGTATGACTGCGGAAATAGGGGCATCATGGTCCCTGCTCAACCACTCCATAGCAACAAGCCAGTAGTCTTGTTTTCAGGTAGGTTTAATGAAGTGGATCAACTTAAAAAGAGCACTCCCCAAGACAGGTCCAACCTGCTCACAGCCATTGCCCATTCTTTATTTGTTTACAGTCCATCTATATCGATTATTCAAGCCTGTCTGGCTCTCAAAGTGGGCCCACCTCTATCCGCCTTCATTGCTTTATACTTTAGGTTTATCAGGGGTGTTTCTAAGCCGAAGTGAAGAATTACATCTAGGGTGTGTGATGACGGAAGAGCATTGGGGAAATATGTTCAAATTTCTCCTGCTATGTCAACAGCTTGGCATACTGGAGAAACTGCTCAGGGCCTACTCCAGAAAAGACTCCTGAGCCTCTTGGAACATTATAAAGGTCTCACCAGGTTACAGGTCGCCTAAGCGCTCATAGACCCCATCCCACCAATGTGTCAGGGACTTAGTTGAAGCAATGTCTTGAAATGATCTCAGATTCCATTTTGGAATATTCCTTACAAAGGGCGGTCATTAAAGGATCTTAGTAACTATTCGCTCCCTCACCCTAGCCATGTGCTGGACTACAATAGGGGACCCTGTCGCAGAGCCCAGCATCTCTCATAAGTAATACTGATTGGTTTTATCCTCAGCGGTACCCCTTCAACAGTCATTTTTCCCAGTTCTCTATGCCCTCTATCCAGTGTGCGGCATGTTAAATATGGACTGCATAATAATACAGCTCTAGGTTGGGAAGACCGAGACCTCTCTTTTTCTGATCCAGTTTCAGGGTGATCAGACACACATGCTGCATTTCCGAACCTACATCAATATATTCAGCAGACTAATAAATTACTTAAAGGTGCTTAAAATTAGTAAGTCTCACGGAGCAGAGATAATTTTGAAGAGTATATAAGCAGTGCAGAAAGAGAATAATCTCTGCCATGACAGTGAGAAAGCAAGTTTCAGAAGCTTATAAATTAATGTAGCCTGTTAAGGAATCTACCCATGAGGTGCTTGCACTGTTATCCCTCAATTAGTGCAACCATCACCCTAAGTACCAGACCTTGTCTACTTCTCACTGCATCCACTGCACTTTAACCAGCCGACAGGCGCATCGAGTCCTGGGGTGAACTGACATAGAACAGAGCATCATCCCCATATAGTGACACTGTGTGACTGACTTCTCGCCAGCCATCCTCCAGTCCATGATCTTGTGCTAAAGTACAATAGTAACTGCTCCAGGACCAAGGCAAAAAGGGATGGTTAAATTGGACAACCTTGTCTGATTTCTCTTCTAATGCTCAACCTTCTCTACACAGTTCCTCCCACATAATAGCCTGACTCGGTTGCATTAGACTGGGCCACGGCCCATCACTCAATACCTCCAACAAATAGGTCCAATTCAGGGTGTCAGAGGGTTTCTCCAGATACACAGCCACCAAAGAAAGCTCCTCATTTTGATCAGTAATGAGCAGAACACGTATGTGAGCCTGTGAATGTTCATGGCAGTTTTGCAGCTAGGGATGAACCCACATTGGTCCTCGTGGACCAAGTAACCCACCACCCATCAAATTGAATTGCTCAGGACCTTGCACAGAACCGTACGGTCTGTGGTGATCATGGTCAATGGATGGTAGGACAACAGGTCCGCCGCATTACCCCCGGGTTTAAGCAGCATACAGATAACACCTTCATGCATAGTGGAAATCAGCATGCCAGAGTGTCGGGCCACTTTGAGCACTTCTAAGAATTTGGCAGTTTAGGGTGAGGCAAAGGTCTAGTAGCACTCGGCCAGGAATTCATCCTTATTGGGTGTCTTACCCTTGGACATAATTTGTAGAGCCTCTTCCAACTCTTCCAAGGTCTTCTCAGCTTCAAGGTCTACCACTATAACCTTGGCTACCTACAGTAACCTCATCTTAGATAGGAAGAAATGGGCAGATTCAGATATGTCAATCTGCAGGTTCCCATATACTACCTGCAGATGTTCCCGAAAATAGTTATTTATAGTCTATGTGTCATTGCAATATGCAATTGTACCATCCTGACAATCTAGGAATTGATATGGGGGGAATCTCATTCTCCCATCTCAGTATCCACGCCAACAACCAGATTGTTTTGTTACCCGCACTATATAACCTTCAGCTATATGCCTTCAGACTGATCTTGTACCATATTTTACCAATGTCATGTTCAATCGCAATCGAAGGTTGGTGCTATTCAGAAGTACCTATATCTTGTTGCTGCAGTTTAGGTAACCAAGCTTTCTGCATACCTAGGTCTTGCTGTAATTGTTTTTTTAACGCCATATACCCTGTCATTCATTTGATCTACAAGAAATGGAGCCTCATTTTTCACCAATAAGAGGTAAGTTAATTTTTGAAGGTGACAAAACACACAGCATCTGCCAGCAGCTCTGTCAACCTTTTATACCACGCCACCATCCAATAGACCCCTCACCACTCACACTTCAGCTTTAAGGGGGAGTTGTCAGACAAATACCTGCCAAGATTTTTTACAGAGGAAATATCCAAATTGTCTTCTCCAATGGCCAACATGTGATCAAGGCAACTTTAGGAATTGTGATTGAAGGAATGGCAGTAGTGTTAGCTCTGTGTGGTATGCAATGCCTCATCACATCAAGAAACCCCATGTTAGACACCTCCTCAGCAAGCGTTGCAGTCATTCCTGGTTTTGTATACAGTTGTGGTGGATGCCTATTCAGAGCGCCATCTAGGATGCAATTGAAGTCTCTGGCCCATACCACAGGGACATTCATATATTCAGTTATCAAAGCCTGCATCTTATATAAGATTTTGTCATCAGTATTTGGGGTATATGAATTGATAAAAAAAAGAGGTCCTTGCCATCCAAGTCACCCCAGAGCAAGACATACCTGCACTCCACATCTGCCTCAGAGTTGGTAACACAAAATGAAAACCCTGGGACAATCCATACCAGTACCGCCCTGGCATAATAATAAAATGTGCCTGAATATATCTGGCATCGCCATTTTTGAGCGATCTTGGTGTTCTATCCATCCATGAGATGTGTTCTTGAATGCAGGCTATATCTACCTTGTTACGTCTTAAAAAGGATAACATCCTGCGTCATTTGGTGAAACTGCCCAGCCCTCGAATGTTCCATGTGATAATTCTGTATCCTATCCTCATGTGTTTGGTAAGAGGCCCAGGAAAGGAATAGGAGGGACACACACTCTTTACGAGTCCTAGAGGACGGACACCAGGAGTGGTGAAAGCACACATCCTACCCGAATAAAAACAGTGCAACAACAAAGCCTATGTGGGAAAACAGATCACATTCATCAAAAACCAAGAACCCCCAAAGCTCCCAGCCCCTCAGATAGACATATTAGAACCACAACATGACATGTATGCCCATTGATTTGGACTACATGAAGAGGCCCAGCACAGTAATCCAACATGTCTAGAACAATAACACAACCTCCTATTGATCATATGAAACTACTTGGTAGGAAAGCATGAGTGGAAGCTCGTTGCCTAGAACCAGATAGTGCCTGAGGATGGACCAAAGGGCCAGTACTCCACGTACCCTAAACCTTTACAGAGTTGATGGCTGGTTAAACAAAACTTTAAAATAAAAATGAGAACTAACAAGTTTTTTAAGGTTTAGATAAGGGGTGGCTTAGAACTACCCACCTACTGTTGACCCCACTGCGACCCCTACTGCCCATTTGCTCAAGGGAAGGTGGTAATTAGTGTCTGACAGACTGGAGTCCATTTAACCAGCAACTGGCCCCAGGCACCGGCTGCATAGCTCCCACTTCAGCACTTAAATGGTCGCATGTATCAGACATTAGTGTTAGTGGGCTTAATAGTTTCTTCCCCTGATTGAGTTAGGAGCATTCCAGGTGCATTAGTCCTCCAGAGTACAATATCACGTCCCCCTGCATGGTGCCATCCTCCTGGATCAAGATGTGCAGGCTGATTGGCTAGCAGTCCCATGGCATCTTGCACTCTTGCAACCCTCCTCCATTTCCCAGTCTGCCCCTACCAGAGCATCCGCTTTGTACTCAGATCCCTGAGAGACCAACTTGTTCCACATTTCCATCTAGCTCCACACTTCCAAAATGTTTGTCTTACTATTGTCTATCACTCGTAAGTGAGGAGAATAAAGCAACATGTACTTGAGAAACAAGGCTCTGAGTATGTTTCAGCTCCAGAAAAGACTTTCTCTGTATCTGTAAATTTTAAGTTAAGTGAGGGTAGGTGGTAACTTTAGGATTCTTATAGTGTAAAGCCCCTGCTCCCCTAGCAACCCCAAGCACATTGTTTCGGTCTCTATAGATGAACATTTAGACAACCAGTGGTCTGGGAGGTTTGCCCTGCTGAGGCCTCCCATTAAAATGTTCTGTCTTTGGTCACAGCATCATGACCATTAAAATCATTTCAAAATGTGGCCCATACTTCAGTTATATAAGTGATTTTAGCCTCCTCGGGTAAATGCAACAGGGTGAGAGGGCAAGGGAAGGAGCAAAGAGACAAAGGACACATATGTGAGGTATGCAGAAAGCACGTTTTGTGAGGGGTTACCAATGCCTGACTTCAACATACAGTTTTTTAAAGTACCCTACAGCAAACAATCCTACAGTGCCCCGCTCTGCCTAAACCCAACATGGCGAAACACTTCTTTCCTTGTGCAGAGCTCCTGTGCCCACCCTCCAAATGTGGCCAAGGAAATCAGTAAACCCCCCCCTGTGGTCACATAAACGGGTTACGAGGGCAGCTTCTCTCCCACTGGATTTGATGCCTGGCTGACTATCAAGACAATGGAATGGTGTTAGCTACCTTCTGAACTTTTATTAAGAGTGGACGGTGATAGATTAAACAGTATACATGCCAATAAAGTTATAAAGATATGCATTACAACCCTTCATACAAATTTAACTGCTGTTTTGTGTCTACATATCACATCTTTTCTGATATTTAATTTGTTTCATAAAATGCCTTTCACCATATAATTAAGGCGAGCATTCATCTCTGGAGGTTATAGAAAAAATCTGGGTAGTTCAGGCAATGTTTCAAAGTCTTCTGGCAATTTTTTATCCCTTGGCTATTTCAACCTAAATTCCTTATCCATTCAGTACAAACATAAATTGGCTTCCCCAATTCCCCCAAGGTCCTATGATTATTAACGTTGTTTCACCAATATGCAGGCTTAGCGGAAGAGACATCACATACCTTTTGATCTTCATCAGATTACAGGAAGTGACCGCATGAAAAGACAGACAGTAAATACTGCAGAACAATTTATTCTGTAATTACCTTCTGTTTATTATTATTATACATTTTTAGTGTTTTATAAAGAAATCCAGCGCTTACACATAAGCAAAGTAAAGTGCAGTAAAAAGTGATATAAGAAGAAAATGTGCTTCACACATAAAAAGGCACACAAGTCCTTTTTAGGTCTCGCTGAGACAGCGAAAGCTGTCTCTTTGAGACATTTTGTAAGTGGGTTTTCAAAGTGCTTCCCCTGGCATTGAGCTACAGTGCACGAGGCGTGCACGCGCGCAAAGCAGCCATATGGCTTTACGTCGCTCTCCTTCGTAGCCCCTCTCCGCCCCCTTCCCTGCTGCTATTTCACACCAGTTTATCAGAACTCCCGCTTCTTTCCCCCACCCCCCCACCATCGCGTCTCGCGCGTCCAATGCTTGTTCATTCTCCCCGCCCCCCCATCTCGTTTTGCGCGGACAATGCTTGTTCATTCTGCTTCATGTAACACGTACTGGGAAATTCTGCTCCGCTGGCTGCGAGCCAATTCCTTAACCACTGGGAGTCGAGTCCCCCCCCATCAGTGGGCCCCTCCCCTCCACGGCACCTCGCCTGACGTACTTTGCGGGGCGCACTAGGCTCCGGCACAGACTTTCAATTCTGGCTCCAGTGGTAGTGCTATTGTCTGCTTCCCTCTCCTTCACCGAGTCGTGGATTAGAGCATAAGAACATAGGGGCTTCGCCTCACCGAGAAAAAAATATAATCAGGTTTAAATTTGTCTTCACGGTGACTTTATATCAAGACCCGCCGTCCGCCGCTATCGCCAGGTCCAGGTTAGAAAAGAGACGCTAAAAAAATACCATAGTTTTAACTGTGTTTGCTTTGTGCGCGTAGCTTTTCGGCACGTCTTAAACATATATTTTTTGGAACCGCCGAGGAGAGCGTACTTCCTTACCTTAGCCGTTTGAGACCAAATAATTACTCATTCGCTGCTACTTATAATAGCGGGGTTTTATTTACCGCTTAATAGGACACTACTACGCTTTCTAGGCACTGTAAAAACTAGGTATATTTATGACCCACTTTTTACCTACCTCGCAAGGACTGAGGTTCCATTAGCATGTAAATCACTATTAATTGGTCTTCTGCCTGGGCCGGAATGCTCCCGGCTGCGCTGCCGACTTTGGTGCAGGAAACCAGAGTTCGAGCCGCAGGGGTCGCTTCCACATCCTGTGATTCTGGGCAAATCACTTCATCTCACCGTGCCTGAATGTGTAATGTAAATACGGTGCTCATGTACAGTGCTCCAATACCTTCGGGTCGAGTTCGCGCTATATAAAAGATGCAGAAAAAAAAAATGACACAATGTGACCAGTTCGAAAAGCTTTGCTGTTTTTCCATGGGGGTCTCGCAGTCCTGATGGGACAGGGCCCTCTCACAAAGGTTATAAGCGAGAACTTACAACGAAGTCCTGTGCTTGATACTGTCTTCAATGTGAGAGAGAATGGCTTGGATTTGCCATCAGGTCAGAGTCGGATACCAAATTACAGGTTCTACTAGTGGGACGAAGAAACTCCAGATATTCGAGTGGATGACGACTTGTGCTTAAAGGCAGGAACATTTATTTTGCTCTAATTTTATAACTTTTGTGCTGATCCAAGTAAACTTGGAGATCGAACAGTAAATTAGCCCTTAATAGAAGTCAGTGGCTGGTCGCCACCGTGTAAGGGGGACGGGCGGGCGTGTGCTTGTAAGAGACCACGGAAATCATAAGTGCACAAAGACAATGGACGTTCCGGAGTATGTGGCAGGCCCACTGGTGTAAGATTATGCGGTTAAGTTACGTTGGCACCACATGTGTGTGTTTTAAGACCACAATCATCTCGAAGTACAAACGCAAAGTATTCACTGTTGGCTCTGAGGCATGCTTGAAGGGTACATGCGCATCACAATATGTGGAGGTTACATGGCTGCTGCAGGCCTTGTGGTATTACGGTGTGTCGACGAAGCGAAAAGCGATCATGGGTCTCAGACAGCACGCTTTTGAGATCTAAGAATCCACTCATGGGTGGAACAGCTCCCCTGCAATGGAAGGCCAGCCATGCATGGAATACCGTCAGGGAGGTTCCTATGACGCTATTTGTGACAGCATTTGCGAAGGTCATAAGGGGAGCAACAGATAACAAAGCTCGATTCAAAACCTTAAAAGATTATTTTTTTAAACTTTTGAATTTCGGGTTTAAACGTAAATGTCATTGAAGTGTTTTGAATTGTATATTAACATTAATCAGAGCGCCTAAGATACACAGGCGGAGAGCAGCGCTTTATAAAACTCCTACACAAACAAACAGTAGTGTCCCTTCTCGGTGATCTAGAAACCCTTCCTCCCTTCTACCATCACTGAACTCTACAAAACGGCAGATTGTAAAATCGCCTCTCTTCTCTGCAGACGATGCTACAAAGGACTGGAGATTTGCAGGCCTCTGCTGCAGAGTAGCGGGAGGAACAGACAAGAGCCGTGCGCAGTCTGCAGCCAGGACACCTTGTATAGCAGGCCTGTCTGGGACTCAAGGCAACCACTTAACTCTTCCTCCTGTCCCTGATAAAGTCACCAATCACCAGAGTCGCTCTGTCAGCCCTGCGAGAGGTGACGTGCACGAAACGTCCACCGCAACCTCCTAAATTACCAATTAGGCGATGCAAGTCTATCTATCCTGCATACAACTCGAAGCCCAGACATAAGCCTCCTTCAAAAAAGATGTAAAAGTGCATCTAATTAACAAATTCACATCCTAAGACTTTAAATCATATGTGACTGTTAGCAACATAATCCTATCTACCACTGTCTACTTCTTTTTGTATTGAATGTCGATTATTGAATGTATGTATATTACGGTGAGCAGTCTATATATCGACTTTTTAATATCGAGGGACAGAAATATCGAGTCAAAAATATCGAATGTACAAAATATCGAAATAGATAATATCGATGTGAAAAATATCATTTTTTTTTTTACTTATATGTCGATGTAAGTAATATCGTTAGTAATAATATCGACATGTGAAAATATCGTCATTGTATGTTTAGTAAATATTTTGAAGTTGTTTGTGTAAATAGTTAAAATGTATATAATATGAGAAATATTTATATTGTTTTAGGGGCGGGATGTTGGGTTATAGGGGATAAGGGTGGGGAGTGTTTTAAAAAAGTTAATTAATTTTTTTAATATATTGTAAAATTTAATTAGAATTTTTTTTTTAAAATGTGAAATGTATATTTAATTTTAGGAGCGGGATGTTGGTTTATAGGGGATAAGGGTGGGAATTGTTTTAAAAATGTTTATATATTGTTTAATTTAAAAAAAAAAATTATTTAGAAAATGTAAATTAAATTTCGAATTTTACAAATATTATTAGGAGCGGGATGTTGGTTTATAGGGGATAAGGGTGGGAAGTGTTTTAAAAATGTTTCTATAATGTTTAATTTTTAAAAAAAATTATTTAGAAATTGTAAATTAAATTTAGATTTTTAAAAATAATTTTAGGAGCGGGATGTTGGTTTATAGGGGATAAGGGTGGGAAGTGTTTTAAAAATGTTTATATATTGTTTAATTTAAAAAAAAATTTATTTAGAAAATGTAAATTAAATTTCGAATTTTACAAATATTATTAGGAGCGTGATGTTTGTTTATAGGGGATAAGGGTGGGAAGTGTTTTAAAAATGTTTATATAATGTTTAATTTAAAAAAAAAAAAAATTTAGAAATTGTAAATTAAATTTCTAAATTTACAAATAATTTTAGGAGCAGGATTTTGGTTGATAGGGGATAAGGGTGGGAAGTGTTTTAAAAATGTTTATATATTTGTTAATTTTTAATAAAAATTATTTTTAAATTGTAAATTAAATTTAGAATTTTACAAATAATTTTAGGAGCGGAATGCTGGGTTATAGGGGATAAGGTTGGGAAGTTAATTTAAAATGTTTATATATTTTTAAATTTGAAAAAATAATTATTTAGAAAATTTAAATATAATTTAGAATTTTACTAATCCCATAATTAAATATAGATTTCAGTCAGAATAGTAAATTAATTAAGTTTAGTGTCCAGCACTTATCTTAATTAAATATAGAGTGGAGTGGGAATAGTAAATTAATTAAGTTCAGTGTCCAGCAGCTACTCTAATTTAATATAGGTTGGAGTGAGAATAGTAAATTAATTATGTTCAGTGTCCAGCACTTATCTTAATTAAATATAGACTAGAGTGGGAATAGTAAATTAATTCAGTTCAGTGTCCAGCATCTACCCTAATTAAATATAGTTTGGAGTGAGAATAGTAAATTAATTAAGTTCAGTGTCCAGCACTTATCTTCATTTAATATAGACTGGAGTGGGAATAGTTAATTAATTAAGTTCAGTGTCCAGCACCTACTCTAATGTCATATAGGTTGGAGTGAGAATACTAAATTAATTAAGTTCAGTGTCCAGCACTTATCTTAATTAAATATAGACTGGAGTGAGAATAGTAAATTAATTCAGTTCAGTGTCCAGCACATACTGTAATTAAATATAGGTTGGAGTGAGAATAGTAAATTTATTAAGTTCAGTGTCCAGCACTTATCTTCATTTAATATATATTGGAGTGGGAATAGTAAATTATTTTAGTTCAGTGTCCAGCACTTATCTTAATTTAATATAGACTGGAGTGGGAATAGTAAGTTAATTAAGTTCAGTGTCCAGCATCTACCCTAATTAAATATAGATTGGAGTGAGAATAGTAAATTAATTAAGTTCAGTGTCCAGCACTTATTTTAATTAAATATAGATTGGAGTGGGAATAGTAAATTAATTAAGTTCTGTGTCCAGCACATACTCTAAGAAAATATAGGTTGGAGTGAGAATAGTAAATTAATTAAGTTCAGTGTCCAGCACTTATCTTAATTAAATATAGACTGGAGTGGGAATAGTTAATTAATTAAGTTCAGTGTTCAGCACCTACTCTAATGTAATATAGACTGGAGTGGGAATAGTAAATTAATTAAGTTTAGTGTCCAGCACCTACTCTAATTTAATATAGGTTGGAGTGAGAATAGTAAATTAATTATGTTCAGTGTCCAGCACTTATCTTAATTAAATATAGACTAGAGTGGGAATAGTAAATTAATTAAGTTCAGTGTCCAGCATCTATTCTAATTAAATATAGATTGGAGTGAGAATAGTAAATTAATTAAGTTCAGTGTCCAGCACTTATCTTAATTAAATATAGATTGGAGTGGGAATAGTAAATTAATTAAGTTCTGTGTCCAGCACATACTGCCAACTCAGTGAATTGTGGTGTACCAGAAACTCACCTCAGAACCCAGAAACCAGTCTCTGGCTAGTATTAGTGTCCCATTCGTTATCCGAGATTAGGCTCAGAGATCCCAATGAAAAGACAACCCAGAATAAGCGACTCAGTATACTCTCAGGAATGGTGGGAATCGGAAATACCTGTTCGTATATTATTCTCACATCAGTCCACAACAAGAATCAACAGAGACACGGTGAAAATAAAAAAAGTTTATTTTTATAGACCACGTGTCCTAAAATGCAGTAGTTTGGCTAATACAAGCAGACAAATGATTAAAATCAAAACCATCAGCATCGTTACAATACCATAGAATATAAAAGGGGTGATCATATTATAATGACAGTGGATAATACCACCTTCCCTTTACTAGGAAGCTAATATTATTATTATGCTAATAGAAGGTCATTTAGGCTTCAATAGGGGACCCCATACCTCAAAAATCAGCTTACTGAAATCACATCACAGGAGCATCAGGAGTCTTCTCGCAGGAAGGCTCGTCTTCGGTCTGAATAATATACATGATGTCTGTGTTATTAAAAGAACCAACTTTCAGGTATTTACAGTTGCCTGTGTGTTATGTCTAAATAGTGGGTCGATCAACCTAGAGTAGAAAACATGCATTGTCTAACAAACCAGACTGTTTTGTCACGCCATGTACAGACCAAGGTCCCTGCGCAGAGCTCGGGATGGTAACAACAGATTGTTTCCGTGTGAGGCAAAGCTCGAGTCAGCAGTTTGTTTAAGCAATAACATGTAAACGCAGTGTCGTGCGCAAAAGCGGCAAGATGGCTTTCTAACATCTAACGCGGTTATGCTAACTTAACAATGTATGTACGTATTAAGGGAGTCCTCACTACATGCCCCCTTGATCCAAGCACTATACAGTAGGCAAGAGAAAAGAGAATGCAAAGTTCAGTTTCGACAGAGCAGAACAAGGCGTATTCAATTAATAAACAATTTATAGTTCAGGCAAAAGCCGAAAACATGAAAACCTAAAAGGGGAGAAAAAAACCACAAACGTGTGATGGGAAAAATTAAAAATTGTTGCTGTGGACAGCAGTCCAAAGGCACGGGAGAAAAAACATAGAGGACCACAGTTTATTCAATCCATGAACGTATATGCAGCATACGTGGCCACTGCTTCCAACAAGAAATCGTTTGCAGAGCCACGAAAAGTTTTAGCCATCCAATTAATCAAAGAAAAGGAACATACATGTTCTTCAATGAGCGGAGCTTCTAGCACAATCAGAGGGCAACCCAATTGTTCCTCCAGATAGCTCATATTCAAGAAATCATAGGCTGCTCTTGCGATGTCCCAATTACCCAGGATACCATGCGCCGCACCACAGGCCATAATCCGAACACCAGAACAGGCAAACTCGTGAGACACTAAGGGCCTCATCAGTCGATCATAATCCGGCACCGGAGACACCGTGTTGGTTAAGCGCAAATCCAAAGGCCATTCAAAGGGACAATCTAGGCAGTGAAAGACTGGCTGTACGCAGGTGAAGTAGGAATACCGGAAGGATAATCCATACGCCAGGCTCAAAGTCGCCAATGGCAGCGGACCATAATATTCAAGCATCCTGTCACGGAGAAGATGCAGACGGGACAGGTTGTCGTGTGGCACAGAAAGAGCAGCCATTTCGCTGTATGAAAAGTAAAAGCAGCACTCCTGCCACAAGCGCCAGAATCAGCGGGACACCTCCAAAGATGCTCGAGAAAATAGAATGAAAAAATGCTGGAATCACACCAAAAATAGTTTGGAAAGAGGTCACGAGGCCCGAGCCCACAAGCTTAAAAAAATGAGCCAGGCTGGTCGTGGACGAGGCATTGAAAATTGTTTGGATCAAAGCTCCAAAATGTAGGGGGAGGTCAGTATTCAAAAGCGCCTGTACCTCAGTACACGTATTTGCAACGTGAAGGACAAATGTTTCACCGGAGGAAGTCAATGGCACCTCCTTTTGGGACAATAGCACCCTTATTCTGCTCATCTTGTTGAACTCTGCCTTCAAGGTCGGAATCGAAGGCCAGATGGAAACATCCAGCCGCCCATGCGGGGTGGAAATAGAACATTATTGCAGCAGACAACTCTCTGCGATACAGTCACTATGTAAGGGATTCCCACTAACATCCCGCAGCAAGCTTCATTGTTCAAAATTAAATAACTACCGTTTGCAAGCAGCCTGAAAGATGGCGTAATCACTGGCACTGGGATACCTTTCAGGACGCAGGCCAAATTTGGAGCTTGTACATTGTATGCACCGTGTAATTGAATGTGTCTACATACTACAGAATGATCAGGTGTCGTTGTACATTCCTCACCTGTCAGATAAACCTCAGTACCGTCCCTTGTACATCTATACATAAAAGGGAGGGACCAAACCTCATGTATGAAAGCGGTGCCCAGCTGTTCATATCTACCCAGAGCATAGTGTTTCATACAGGACGTAAACTTGAAAAGTGCGAACGGGAGAGTGATCAACCCATGTAATAACCACACGCCTGTATCCAATTCCGCTACAGAGAAAGGTAAAGGTTCTAATTTTTCAATATGTAACAATGAATATGTAGCATCTTTCATGGACATTAACTGCTGTTTTTCAGTAAGGTTAAAGGGAAGAAATAAAGATGTTGTATTAAAATAGTCCCAGGGGACCTTCCCTGCCTTTAACGTTTGTAATGTCCATGTTATTGGTTGTTTTCTGTATGTGGCCTTTCTATTGGATGGTTTGATTTTTTTTTAGTTAATTGGTTTCCTTTTATGGAAAATGCTAAGTAAGAGTATATTTAGTTTTAAAGGAGGAGAGTTTTAAATTATTATATATAAAAAGATTGTTTATAATGTGTAGTGAATGTTTTTTAAATGTGTTCGAAATGCCAATGTGAAAATTATTTCAGTGTTTTTTTATTATGTTGTTAAATATTGAGGTCGCTATAAATGTTATGTTTATGTTTAAGTAGAATCTCATTTGAAAATGTATGTTTTGGTAAAATATTGTCTTTATGTTGTTGAAAGTATTGGTTTTATTAGTATTAGAATTGTCGATATATTTAAAGAAACGATATTATTGATGGCTATATTTTGGTTATCGATATTTGTGACATGTGTCATATTTATTAACTCATGTCGATATTTAGTATTGCGATATTAATGTGTGCGATATTTGTGTGATCGATATCATTGTATTACGATATTGTAGTGTCGATATTAGTGTAGTTTTTTAAATAAGTATACAATGTCGATATTTTTGATGTCGATATATTTGATGCAATATTTGTGTAGTTCGATAATGTGTCTGTCGATAATATGTCAGAGATCCATATATTACCCCCCAACCATCTAACGTTTCTGAACGGTGTAATGCAAAGCACTCTGATACCCTCTAGGATCATGTTTGCGCTATATAAAACTTTATAAACTGTATAGGAGAGGTTGACAAATCGATATTGTCACACAAATGCATATTATACCTCCTTCAACCATTTCGGAATTCCTTGCCAAAACTTTTGTGTTGCATGTTAAAATGAATATATACTGTGCTTAGTGCTGCTGAGTCAGCTGCAAGAACCACTGACAATTACTGAAGTACGAGTTTGTACTCATCGCGAAAAGCATTTGTGTGTTGAGCATTAAGCGGAGCGTTGTGTTTTGCTAGTGTAATATTGCTTAAGCAATGCTTCCAAATGCTTCCAAACATACACAGACGCAGTGGGTGGCGGGAGATCATTACGCACAGTCTTCTTCATAACAATGCCTTGGCGTGTGAGGACCTCTGCGCCTGTTTCTGACTCCTGTTTTTACTTCTACTGTTTGTTTGAACCATTCTCCGGTCCAGTTATCCACAGGTAGCCTGCTGGCTGCAAAGGAGCTATAACACGATGCTGCCATGCACCTCAGCGTCAAACTCCGCTGTATATGAATGCATGTTTTGTACATGTCCAGTTATGGTATTTTGGTAGTCTTGAAGTCTTTGAAGTGAAAGTAGGCTGCTAGGCCACTGCATCGGTCAGGTATGGACAGCTTAGAAAACATTGCAAGAATGCATAAACACAAATCCAACAGCAGTGCCGAGCTTTTTCAAAGTATGTTATAAAAACAGAATTATGAGAGCGACTTTTTCTGGCTTGAAAAAAATTGATTTATAGTTACAGGCTTCTTTTTCTGACATTCTGTGTAATTAGCTCTCACTGTTCACAAGCTGCTAATCGCACAGCAGCAGACAGTCTTCCACCTCATGCACAAATCTCAGGTTATTTCAGAATTCATGGTATTCAACGCACGAGGGTTCAGCCGAGGGTAGCGGGGCCGTTCATCTGTGGGTTGCTGATTCGTAACTAACTCTGGGTTTGCCATCCTTGGAAGGCTGAGAGTGTCTTGCCAAGACTGGAACTCATGATACACCGATGTCAGCAGTGAGCGTTTAACTCCTTGGATAAACTGGCTGTCAGGTGCAGAACACTTTGTGTTGAAAGTCAAGAAAGGTGCATCTCACTCCCAGAATGCATTGCTTATTCGGTAAACGCCCCTGACATGGAATAATCTGGTGAGGCTGCCTTTTTAATCACTTTTGATGATTTGATGCACACACTAGTGACTATTGTGAGAAAACTAAAATTCACTTTGCTCGCTTATGCAGTGTTCTAATTGTAAACGTTCTATGTCCGTAATTAGTAAAATATATTTCACATTTGTATTCCCTTTTCTCTTCATAGAGTACTCTTATTTAAATGTTTTCCCTTCCTGCTGCCACCTTGTGGCAGTATTGAATATTATTACTCTTGCCTGGATTGTAAAGGTATACCAGTAGAAGTGCAGGTAAGTGCTGTAAAAGCAGGCCGGATGTTTGTGAATAGCCACAAAGGTGTCTCACTCACCCTTTTCCACTGCATTGCCTTTAACTCGGTGTTGGCATTACCCTGAGAAGGCTCGTCTACTCATCTTAGTGTCACGTACAAATGTAAAGGTTGCCCGTACATTGTGTGACGTGATCACCCGATCACGAACTTTTTAAATGTAGACATTCCACCACTGGGACAGGCAGATAGAAGTTGCCAGCATTGACAGGACAAAAAACAACCTCAAGACATTATTTATTGTTAATACTTTTTTAATATGGTCATTCAGTTGTACATAATGCTTTCTTGGTCATAATCAAGTTAACTAAAATGGTTTTGACACTTCTTTATTATAACTTTTCAGCATAATGCAGACTTCTGACAGCACAGCTTAAAGACACAGGCAAAGTCAATGTCTCTAGCTAAACACTTATAAGGTCCCAAAGGCGAGACCTATTGGCTATGCCAATGCTTGTTTATAATATTGCAGTTTGGGGAAGAGAGTCTATTCACGTGTTGCCGACGGCGTTTCAACCTCTGGCAATGTGAGGTCATCATCAGGATGGGGCGTTAGCACCCACTATCTGGAAATAAAATTTACAGTTAAAGATTATTCTTACACACACGTTCTTATTAATTATCACTCCTTTAATTGAAACAGCACTCACTGATTCACTCATACCTTCCTTTACTGGCATTGCCTCTTTTATCTTCATGCACTGTCACTCTCACTCACAAACATGCTCTCTTGCAAACACACAATTATATATTAAAACTATTTTTTTTAACTAACTGGAGCACTAGGAAAGATCCCATTGCAGCTCATGGTGCTCCATTTTGTAATCAATCCAATAGTGAAACATAAACCAGTATTCACTACTAAAATAATAACAAAAGGTAGAAAACAATGAGGATTGGGCCCGATGCCTATATAAAGCAGAATGCGCCTGTGTTCTTGGCTTTAATTGTGCCACCACTGTGTTCAGGGGTCACAAAGGCGTAGTCAGGGGTCGCAAACTCGCAAAGACAGAGTCAGGAGTTGCAATGGACAAGCCAATGGTCATAGGTGTAACTCTTTGGTGATTTGTAAATGACATCCAAACCCCTGGCCATGGAAGAGGGATCAAGCTGTGAGTTTTGCCAAAGCAGACCAGTTCAATCTTGTTAAATCAAATTCACCTGTGCAGGACCAACATTCAGAGTTTAGAAATTACTGTGTTGCCTCTACCTGCCAACAAACATAGTTTCCACATCTTTTGTCAATTTAATACAATCTAGACACCAAAGCAAGACAGACAGTCCCATAGCCAAGAGCTGTTTCCACACGGCTTGGAAGTCCCTCTATCTGGATTGTGTAGTTGAGCATAGATCAGGGAAAAGGAGAAAGCATTTACCCTATATTTCTAATGCTTATCTCAATATTACTTCTTTCTTGAGGACCACATCTCTTTGATCTGGGTCTGCTGGGAGTAAAATAATCATATTGTCAGCAAACCACATAAACCTTTTAGGCAATCTGTACGCTTTCATGACTAAAGTGTCTCCCTCTTGACTTAGCAGAGCAAGGCGATCTGTGAAAAAGTGTTCCATCACCAGTGACAGAGGAATTGGGAGGAATAGCAAGATATGACCAGTAACAATATTTGGGCTACACGTTTACAGTTTTGGCCAATCTCATTTCTGCATTATTTGTAAATGTGGCAAAAATCTCACTCCAAAATCTCCCTCCTGTGTCCCCATGTGCCCTCTTCCATCTTTCGAAGAATAATTGGTATAATAGTCACAATGTTAAAAATTAAACTGTTAGTTTAAACACAACATTACTAAAGACTTTAAGTATATGATCACATCAGACAGTGCTGAGCCGAGCTAGCTGGGACATGCCGATATCCCGGCTCCCAATCCAGCTCCCGACCCCTCAACTCTTTGCTGCAGTTCCTCGCAAGTCCACTGCAGCCTGCAGCACCTGCAGCTCCTCACGAGGTACCCGCGACCGTGCAAGTGTGGCAGCCAACAACCACTGCCACAGAGAGCGAGCCCCAGGCAGTCCACGGTGTTGGCCCGGTTAGTTCTGTGTGCGGCTTGCGAACGAGCCTAGTGAGCCCTACTCACCACCATCACTGCTTTCATCTCTGCCTTCACTGCCACTGTGGGCCTGCAGAGCCCTACTCACCATCAGCAACGCCACCATCTCTGCCACTTTGGGCTGCAGGAAGATCCAGGGGCAACCTTGTCACCATGGCAGCAGGAGCTAGGAGGTAAGAGGAGCGGAGATGGGCTGGTATTGCCCACTGGTATCGGACACTCACGGGGCCAGTGGGCCTTGAGAGACTGAGGGCTGTGTATTACTGAGCCCTACAAAGCTCCTTAACCCCCCCCCTCCAGAAATAAAGGTTTGGACACAATGAGAGAAAGCACTGTGCAAGGAGGTGTTAGGTGCCAGGTGTAAGGCGCCACATGCGCCATGGTCTCTACCACAGCCTTGTTAGCTACCATCGCACCTACCTCCTCAACCTACCTCTGCAAACCATGTGCCCTCCTGTGCCAGCCTGCACCACACCAGCACCAGATAAATACAGACAAACTAGGCAACTAGGCAGAAACAGTTACACAACACTCCTGCAGCTGCCCATAGTCAACCATATGTCACATCTGGTAATAGCCAGAAGCCTTCCACCAGTCCCAGCAGCAGTGATAAGAGGTGCTACAATCTCACTGGCCAGATCGCGGGCAGTATGGCATCAAGACTACCCCAAGACCCAAAAAGGCCAGGGCCCACACCACGGACTCCATGGACCTCAAGCGTTGGAGGATTGAGAATTACATAGACACAGATCAGGAGGCACCACCAGATCAACCAGCAGCCCCTAGTTCCCCAGAATTCCTGGTCCCCCAGGCTTTCCCCCAAGGCAACATGGAAGAAAAGCTCCAGAACCCAGATTACAGACTTTTTCCAATGGTCGTCAAATCAACCATTGATTGCTGGTATAGAGGATGACACCCCAGATCCTGTGTAAGCCGTTACCCCAGCATTAATTCATGCAACATCAGACATCACAGTAGATGGTACAACAATCTCCCCAAGCACCACACAACTTCGTACTAGGGCACAAGAGCACAGCCAGGAACAGACGGCTCAGCTGATGCCGACTATGCCCCCAGTCTCACTGTTCTGATATGATGAGATGCGGCCAGCTGCAGCTCTTGTTGCAGCCACAGCCACCATGGCAGCCTTTGGCAGAATCCACTCTTTGTTTACCTCTAGTCCCTAGGGCTTCATAGCCCTCTCTGTGTATTTGGACCCGCTCCATTCGGGTTAGGACCTGGGAGTCCAAGAGCACAGTACAAATCCAACCAAGACAGCTCAACTTTTCCAGCCGACCTTGAACCAAGATGATGCAGATAAAATTCATATTGGAAACACCTTGCTTGGCCTCGCCAGCGGCCATCAGAGATCAGAGTGGCTCAATCATCTAGACTCACCTAAGGCAGGCTTAAAAGAGGAACAGAAGGAGCACAGTGCTCGAACTCGCTCTGGGGTCTTCATATCAGCTTTATCCTCATTCTTACCCAGACCTCCATTATCTACGTCAAGCCTCTTTGGAGAAGCAGTGCTTGAAATAGGTCCAGAAATTTGAGACCAGTGCATCACGAGTTCCAGCGTCCCTGCTAATAAGCCAGACTCCTCACCCCAGGGCCACAATGTGTCAACAAACAACTCATCAATTCCAATCACACAAGTAATCGACTGGGACGCTTCCTACTGAGCACAATACGCCCCATAGCTGCATCTCTATCTTATCACTTGGACAAACTAGAGGTTTAAGTAGACATCCTCGGCTCTCTAGCTACCCTCATCCCAGGCAATTACAGAAACTGGACAAACTGAACAATTTGATCAAGCATGCGCAAACCGTAGTTAAATTGGCTGACCCCCTATAACTCAGGGAGATACCTGCCTGTGCTCCCCAATCCTGAACAAGCTGGCTACACTGCTGAAGGATTTTAAGTTGCAGCTCCCCCCCCTTCCATTCTCCCAGTAAGAGAGCATGCCTTAAAATCTTCTCCCAAAGCAACGAACAAGATGCACGGCCCTCTAAATTGCCTTTCTACAAACTGAAATCCACATTTAGACATTGTCGTTTGATATAATGCACTGCCCCAGTCTCGCTGTGGTGTACGGGCTACCTCCTGTGGTCTGATATTGTTTACTTTGAGCAACTGCTTGTTGCAAGAGGTTGTCCCCCTCGAGACTTTTTTCTAAACTGCTTGATTACTTCTTGCACCAACTGCGTATTTTTACACAGCATGGTTTCCAGGGAGAGCCCAAATTATTCTGAAGAATATATACAAAGAATTCTTTGTGGACCTTCTCTCCTTTCCACTACCAACACTTCTGCTCCATCTGGAGCCAGCGAATCCCGCATTTTACTTGACAGACTCAAGAGACTAAAGAAGAAACAGATCCGCACTGATTTACACGCATGCATGCTGACGGAATACTTAAAATCTAATGTTATTCCGCTAGGACTACAAATCCGCAACGTCCCTGCCATTTTCACACAAGACCCTAAATTTAGATCCGGATTCAGTCACCTGGCGACCACCTGCTCTAGACATTGGATGGTCCTCGGAATCGATACAGCCTTGGAACACAGCCGCAAGGAGCTAGCCGAAATCGCTGAATTGGAGAAACTCATCCTTGAAGAAAATACCATCACAGACGCAAAGAGCCTCCTGGACAAAATAAGTGCAACCATCTCCACTTTTGACACCTTTGAACAAAATAAAAAGATAAACAAAATCCAAAGGGACATTTGCAACTACAACAATGAGCAGACCTACCCATATCTGAAGGACGACTTCTATGACACACCATACCAACCTCCTAGACAACAAAGAAATTGGGGAAGATTCCGCAATCATCTACATGTATCATTTTCGGACTCTTCCAATACCTCAGCTGAGGAATCCAGCCCAGGAGAAGGACCTAGCACCTCAAGACCCCAAAGAATTCAACCGCCAGACCACAACCTTTACTACCAGTCAGTTTTTTAGCATCAAACCGAGGCAGAGGCAGGGGCCGCTCGAGAGGCAATTACCAGTACCAATACTCCGGAGAACGTCAAACCAGACGGAAATTTTACCAATGGGGCCCAAACTAAGTTCAGCCAGCAACATAGACCCTCCGATGACGCTCCCTATTTTCAATCTTTCATAACAAACCTTACCTCCTACGAGATCAGCCTTCTCAGCAAAGACTATCCTTCGTCCCTACAGATAGAAGCAATTTCTTTGAGATTCAGGACAACTTACTACAATTCTTTAGAAGAATTAGACTCAGACAATTCTTTTCAGAGAGACCCTCACGTGAACAGAACACCCGTTCTATTTTCCAATTACCTTCTACCTTCAATCCTCCGTCAGTACTTATGCCCTCTGAAGTACTTACCTTCGAGAGAAGAGTCCTACTTGAAATGAAAGATATTCAACAACAATGCGAATTTGTCCCTTATAACTTATCTTTATCTGAAAAACAGGATCTTCAACATCTGAGCAAGAACAAGGACATAATCATTAAGCCCACCAACAAAGGGGGAGGTATTGTCATACAAGATCAAACTAAATATGATATGGAAATACTCCGACAACTCAACAATGCAGAACACTACCGTGCCCTTGTATCTGACCCACTACCGGGAATAAGATCTAAAATACAAAATCTCACTGACCAGGCCAAACTGGATAATATCATATCTAACAAAGAGGCCATATTTCTCAACAACAGTAACCCCGGTACTCCTGTACTCTACGTCTTGCCCAAGATACAAAAAACCAACAAAACCCTCCTGGTAGGCCTATTGTGTCAGGGTGTGGCTCTATCTTGGAACCCATCGGCAAATACATCGATAATATCCTTAAAGAGTTTGTGCCTCTGACTGACACTTTTGTCCGGGATAGCATGGATCTGATTAACCTCATCGAAGATACCCCTTTTACACCAGGTAGGGATTTGATGGTCGGGATGGACATTGAGTCCCTCTACACCAATATACCCCACAGAGAAGGTCTTGAAGTTATAAGAACTATCCTTAATAATCGTCCACTTCCCACAAGGATACCTACTGACTTTGTGATGTCCCTCCTAGAAATCGCCTTAGAGAACAATGATTTCCTGTATAAGGATACTTACTATTTACAGAATAAAGGAGTCTCTATGGGCGCGTGCTTTTCCCCGAATTTTGCAATTCTTTATGTCCACCACCTCGAAAGCACATTAGTTCTTACCAACCTCAATCCCTTTAGGAACAACATCACATTTTGGTGTCGATACATAGACGATATCTTGCCCATTTGGACAGGAGACAAGGTTACTCTATCACAATTTGTCGATTGGTTACACAACTGCCAACAACATTTGAAATTTACTATTGACCCCAAAGATGAGGACCTTCCATTTCTAGACCTCACCCTACGGGTTGAAGACCAAAAAATTGGGACTACACTCTACAGAAAACCAACGTAACGTGACACTCTGCTCCTCTATTCAAGCTACCTTCCACAAGGCCTTCGAGATGGTCTTCCGTTTGGCCAATTCCTATGGATTCGACGCAATTGTAAATGGCGCAGGGACTTCTTCAGGGAGGCCGCAATATTAACCTCTAAACTCATCGCCCGAGGTTATCCCTAGAAATTGGTCACAAGGGCACGAAAACGAGCTTGGTATAACCACCGTGAGACCTTACTCACCCCAAAGGAAAGAAGACTCGGATCCCTTTGGTCTCCACTTTCTCTCCCTCCAGTAACAAGCTGTCCAGGATTATCAAATCACATTGGAACATCCTGGCTCCTCTTGCCATCTTCAATGAACCCCCTTTATTTTCTTATCGCAGAGGAAAAAATATAGCTGACCACTTGGTACATGCCATCACTTGGCCTCAAACCACCTCTAGGGTTGAATCTGTCCGGAGCTCTTGGATGCTCCCACCGCTGTTGGGTCATTACAAATGCCAGAGATGTTTAGCATGTTCTTCCACTACTAACACCAAAACCTTTGAACATAACGGACTTAAATTTGATCTACATTCTTTTACCAATTGTAGGTCTCAGGATGTTATTTACTCGATAAAATGTCCTTGCAACATGCTGTACAGAGGACAAACCACCCAAATGGTTAAGGACCGCATCCTACAACATCGGAGTCGCATCAGATGTGGGGTTCTGACAGCACCCTTGGTCTCCCATCTCAAAGAAAAAAAACACAATGAATAGGATTTCACTTGGATGGTGATTGACCAACCATCGAAACCAATAAGAGGTGGTAATATCCAAAGACTTTTGAACAGATGTGAATGTCGCTGGATAGCCCGCTTTAATACCATTGAACAGGGCTTGAACTCTCACGATGAATGGAATTCCACAGTCATAATTTCTGTGCTAACCATTGCTGCCAACCCTGTATACTGTATACTTACAATGTTGCTTTCCAATCTTGGATATCACCCACATGCAACCATCAAGTGCCCTCATTTAGTCTGTCTCTCTTCCTCTCCCCCTCTTTTCCCCTCACAACCCCCCCTCCTTTTTCTTCCCCCTTTTCCGTAGCCTTATCGACCTTTTCAATTGATGACATATTCTTGTTTCTGACGAAGCCTTAATGTACATTTGTTTAGAATAAGCTATTTTCCATCAACCGCAATTGTATAACCATTGTTCACATATTCATTCTTGTTATGTTAATTGAATTGTCCATGTACTAATCCTTTATTATATATCTGTTTCTCCTTCTCTTCCCCGTTTCCTCTTTCCCCTTCCCCTTCCCCCCTGCCATGCCCCGCCTCCTTCCCCTTCACCTCGTTCTCTTCTGCCGATGGCTATGGGTTTCCAATTCCTGACTATCCCTTGCATCTTACTATGTTCTAATGTACATTTATTCAGACAATGCATTTCTCCATCATCTGGATTTGTATACCAATGTTCATATATTCTCCCGTTTTACCATGCCAATTGTATTGGCCATGTATTTATTCATTTTATCTCCAACTCTGTCTCCCTTCTCAATTGTACATCGTCTCTGTAACTTGCATGATCGCCTTGGTATAACCACCGTGAGACCTTACTCACCCCAAAGGAAAGAAGATCTAATACTCGGATCTTTTTTGTCTCCACTTTCTCTCCCTCCAGTAACAAGCTGTCCATGATTATCAAATCACATTGGAACATCCTGGCTCCTCTCGCCATCTTCAATGAACCCCCTTTATTTTCTTATCGCAGAGGAAAAAATATAGCTGACCACTTGGTACACGCCATCACTTGGCCTCAAACCACCGCTAGGGTTGAATCTGTCCTGAGCTCTTGGAAGCTCCCACCGCTGTTGGGTCATTACAAATGCCAGAGATGTTTGGCATGTTCTTCCAGTACAAACACCAAAACCTTTGAACATAACGGACTTAAATTTGATCTACATTCTTTCACCAATTGTAGGTCTCAGGATGTTATTTACTCGATAAAATGTCCTTGCAACATGCTGTACATAGGACAAACCACCCAAATGGTTAAGGACCGCATCCTACAACATCGGAGTCGCATCTGATGTGGGGTTCTGACAGCACCCTTAGTCTCCCATTTCAAAGAAAAAAACCACAATGAATCTGATTTTCAGGGAAAACCAGGTCTTAACTTGGCAAAACAAGGAGAAATCCCACACGCTGAGGGCTTACCGGCGTCTCTCTGTAGCTGTTGGACTTTTGCTCACAACTAGCCGCACCCGCTCCGCGGGTGCCGCGTCGCAGTTCTGGGCTTGTGTTGCTGTTGGGAGCACGTTTGCTCACAGCCATCAGGAAGGTCTCGAGGAAGCAGGGATTGAGCCTGTACTATCAGCGCCGCCGCAGGGACTCACCTAACCAGGAGCCCCTGCTTTCCGGCACACCTGCTGACCTGCTGCCCCTCCCACCCCTCGCTCAGAGGGTGAAAAGCGTTCGAGCTCCTCACTCCGGTGTGATTCCCACACGCTGAGGGCTTACCGGCGTCTCTCTGTAGCTGTTGGACTTTTGCTCACAACTAGCCGCACCCGCTCCGCGGGTGCCGCGTCGCAGTTCTGGGCTTGTGTTGCTGTTGGGAGCACGTTTGCTCACAGCCATCAGGAAGGTCTCGAGGAAGCAGGGATTGAGCCTGTACTATCAGCGCCGCCGCAGGGACTCACCTAACCAGGAGCCCCTGCTTTCCGGCACACCTGCTGACCTGCTGCCCCTCCCACCCCTCGCTCAGAGGGTGAAAAGCATTCGAGCTCCTCACTCCGGTGTGATTCCCACACGCTGAGGGCTTACCGGCGTCTCTCTGTAGCTGTTGGACTTTTGCTCACAACTAGCCGCACCCGCTCCGCGGGTGCCGCGTCGCAGTTCTGGGCTTGTGTTGCTGTTGGGAGCACGTTTGCTCACAGCCATCAGGAAGGTCTCGAGGAAGCAGGGATTGAGCCTGTACTATCAGCGCCGCCGCAGGGACTCACCTAACCAGGAGCCCCTGCTTTCCGGCACACCTGCTGACCTGCTGCCCCTCCCACCCCTCGCTCAGAGGGTGAAAAGCGTTCGAGCTCCTCACTCCGGTGTGATTCCCACACGCTGAGGGCTTACCGGCGTCTCTCTGTAGCTGTTGGACTTTTGCTCACAACTAGCCGCACCCGCTCCGCGGGTGCCGCGTCGCAGTTCTGGGCTTGTGTTGCTGTTGGGAGCACGTTTGCTCACAGCCATCAGGAAGGTCTCGAGGAAGCAGGGATTGAGCCTGTACTATCAGCGCCGCCGCAGGGACTCACCTAACCAGGAGCCCCTGCTTTCCGGCACACCTGCTGACCTGCTGCCCCTCCCACCTCTCGCTTTACGCCCCCATAAAGGGACGCCCCTTCCCCGCTGTGCGGGAGCACGCGGGAGTATCCGGGAGAAGCCCGGGACAAGGGCGGGACCATCTTTGGCCATCAGTGGCCAGAAGAGGCCGGGCCGGGCCACATCTCTTGGCTCTGCTAAGTGGGTACGAGAAAAACGGGAGTATGGCCACAGGCACTAGAGCTAGTAAATCTAGGAAAGCTGCGGGAAACACAGTCATAGGCACAATGGACCAATTTATATCCCGGGCAGTCTCCATTGTAGAAAAGGAGATAGTTCTAGCTGAACGAAGACTATCCCGGGACTCTATGGGCCTGACACACAAGCGCTCATCTTTGGGCACCCTCGCCCTAGCCCCTAGCCCAGTAAATGTACCACCTACACCACTTGTGGTAGTCGACTCACCGGTCACTGTCGAGAGGGTGAGTCGGATTAGGGTAAGCTCTGAAACGGTAACGACCATTGCACCAGACATTGCTCATGACTCAACACATTTTAACCTACTCGACTCATGCAATCCCTTGCTGGGGGTCCAATACGACGACCCTGAATCTGAGATTAACAACGCCCAAAGCCCTCTTGTTACATCTAACAAGGCTTTACACCTTCCCTTTACAGCTGCACCTACCGAAGTTGGTACCTCCTTAGTAGCGGCTTTAGCGACTGTTCCATCTGGGAAACCAGTTTCAGGTTCTGCAGTACCCAGGAAAAGAAAGCGCCCTGTTAGCCCTTACAGGGGGGGTCCTCTAAAACCACGTAGTAAATTAAGCAGGCACAACGCGACCAAAGGGGGTATCTCTAAAACAACTAATGCTCATACTAGAGTCTCACTACCCAGGGGCCTGGTTTGTCCGCTAGGCACACCTGTCCCGCCAGCGTCTCCTGGCACCACCCCAGTTCCTCAGGTAGCGCACACTGATACTGTCCTCCGACCTCTAGACGTTGAGGGCCTACTTAGGTCTGTGGTGATGCCCCTTGCAGACAAGATTGATTGTCTCACACGGAAATTAGCCACCCTTGAGCAATCAATGTTGGATAACTTCTATGCTGTGAAATCACTGGTTAAATTCTACTCCAAGAGGCAGGGAGAAGACAACGGAGGGTCAAGGTGTGGTACAGTAATACCAGTAACACTAGTACCCTCGGAGTCAATGTCTTGCCATACAGTACCTATACCTGGGAAGGCCCCACAGTTACTGCAACCAAATACAGGTATCAGTCCTGCTCCACAAACTTCTAATCTTATACCTAGTCTGGGCCCCCCAAGGAAAAAATCAAATAGTCAAGCAGCAAAGACCTCCAAAGTTAAAGTTAATTTTGCCCCTAACCCAGAGGATATAGCGTCAACCTCCAAGGTAGCTGAAAATACGCCAACCGTGCCGAATGGAAATATAATTGTACCTATTTCCATTTCCGGCAGTCAGGTTGTGCCTAAACCTCTAGCTAAACCCCCAGTTAAATTACCACCGGGCAGGACAAAAATTAGCACACCCAATGCTAGCCTCCCCCCTGGGTGCCAACCGTATGTGGTAATCCTCACGGGGGTCCCGGAGCTTGAAGAGGGTTCTTGCGAGTTGTACTCTGATCTCAAACACAAGACCCTGTCCTGGCTCAGATTAAATAGACCTCTCCCAGGGCATATTGATGGTAGGATAGCCCATGTCCGCCGTGTGGGGTGGATTGGAAATAGACGCAAGGACTTAACCGGGGACTGCGTGCTAATTAACTTCAGTGATCCCAGAGCAGCAGGTATGATCTGCAGTCAGCAGTCGCCACACAATTTTTGCGACATACAAACCAGGGACTTGGGGTATTTCTATCGTCCCCCTCCGTTATCTGGGTTTGAGAAGCCTTTGCCGGATGAGGGCAGAGGTGCATGGTATCCTCACTATCCAACCTTGGATGCCAGAGTAAGGGCAAGGACGCCGACTCAAGCGGCTCCACCCCAAGGATGGGGTTGGTGACTCGATAATCAAGTTGCATTAAACGCCCCTCCACCCAAGGCAAATGGGTTGTACACAGCAGTGAGTGTCCCCTCGTCATTAGTTACCCCCCACACGTTCCAGCCAACGTCCTTCACCACCATCTCCTCTCCTTCAGGCAGTCGATCTGAGTCTACTGAGCTCATGGAAGGAGTAGAATACTCGGGGTCCCCGAGCAGGGTTGCTGGATGTGCAGGGCCACTGATTCGTCCTATCCTGAAGGCTATCAGTTGGAATGTGGCAGGCCTGAATAACAAGTTGGACGCCCCGGACTGGGTGGCGCTTACAGAGCCCCACGCCGTCTGTGCCTTTCAAGAAACGTGGTGCGTGGAACCAAGGCACAGAGTAGGATATGCTTCCTTCTCTGTCCCGGCAGGTATACCAGTATCAGGAAGAGGGCGCCCATTTGGAGGTCTTTTAGTCTGGGTCGATATAACATTAGGTTGGCGAGTGTATCACCATCCCCAAAAATCACCAGATTTGATGTGGCTCACTGTAATATGTCCAAATAAAGTTGAGCAGCTGGAGATTTTTAACATTTATACACGAGGGGCTTCTGGGAGGGCCTCGTCACCAACCCTCCTGGCTCTAGAAGCAGCCCTGGGGGAGTGTCGTGGCGACTCATTAATTTTGGTGATGGGGGATCTTAACTGCACATTCGAGCCTTTGATGGCCGACGAATCCTTGGACCTGTTTGACGAAGATTCGAGGAGAGGCGTTCCGCCCCTCGATCTTCCAATTGTCAAAAGGTGGACACCCAGAATCGTCCAACTGAATTCCCTTACATGTGAGTTTGGCTTGAGAGCAACAAACGGGAGAACACGGTCAGACCCAGAGGGTGCACATACGTATAATAGGGTGGGTCACTCATCTAGGATAGATTATATCCTCTTAAACTTTTCCTTGTGGGCCCACTTGGAGGATATGATAGTCTTGCCTTCCTTGGAAAGTGATCACAATGCACTCTCATTATCCCTAATACATTGGTGGAGGGCCAGTGGCTTACTAATTGGAGCTCCTGCGGCACTCGAGCAGAGGTCATTGGGGGGGGTGGTCCCTTCCAATTGTCTCAGACGTTTAAAATGGGACAAAGTGGCCATCGATGAAGAAAAACTATCTTGCATCAGAGCCGTTATTGCCGCAGCCTCTGAAACCCTGGAAAACCAACCTCCTAGCCCGCATAAGACAGCAGCCATGTTCAGTGAGGTTTCGACAGCGATAGGGGACTTGTTCCTGGCCAAACCAAATCCCAAGGTAAACAAAAACCATGTTAAGCGACAGGGCAAATTAGGCTGGTACTCACAGGCGTGCCGCGCTGGAAAAAGAGCTCTAATCATGGCAGTAAAGAGTGGTGATGCCCTAGCAATAGCTGCTAAACGTAAGTCCTACAAATCCACAATTAATATAGCCAGGAGAGACTGGGAAGACACCTTCTGGCAGGAGCTTCGCGCAGCAAGCATAGAAAAAAATGCAAAAGGTTTTTGGGACCTGTTACGAAAAAAACATAGACCCCTGGATACCGTCATTACATGCAATATAACCGAGGACCAGTGGCACTCACACTTCTCGAAGCTGTATACTGCACCTGCTGCAGAAGCGATGGTCTTCCCTTTACCTCAGATTCTTCAAGGTGCCGGCAACTATGAGGAGAGTTTATTTTCCAGGAAAGAGGCTGAAATTGCCATAAAATCCCTGGTTCCTCGCAAAGCAGCTGGACCTGATGGCCTACCTGGCGATCTTATCCGCATGGACATAAGCGAATGGGCTATGATGATTGCCTCGCTATTGAACGCAGTCATGGCAGGCGCCCCCCTCCCTGCTTCTTGGATGGCAGCTGAGGTGGTTCCCCTGCACAAGAAAGGTTCAAGAGATGACCCAGCTAATTATAGACCGATTAGCTTAATAGACTGTTCCCAAAAAGTGGCGGGCAAGGTCCTCTTATATAGGGTCCAGCAGTGGGCTGACGAGAATAAGATACTCTCTGATTTTCAGGCTGGGTTCAGATCCGGGACAGGGACGATAGAACAATCGCTAAGGCTACTTATGATCTACTGGAAGGTCGTCACAATTGGAAAGGGTACCTTATATCTGGCCTTCATCGACCTCCGCACGGCCTTCGATTTGGTGCCTAGAAACAACTTGTGGAAAGTGTTGTGCGACCTGGGTATGCCACCCTACTTGCTTCATTTGATCATGAGATTCCACGAAAATAACTATGCCCAAATACGTTGGGGGTCAAATGGTCAAAAGACCTCAAGAATAGAGGTGAACAGAGGTGTACGACAAGGTTGCGTACTTGCCCCAACCCTGTTCTCCTTATACGTAAATGGAGTGGTGGATTTTTTGACTCAGTCTCCAGCAGATGCACCCCGTCTGGCAGGTCGCCTAATTCCTACCTTACTCTTTGCCGACGATACTTTACTTTTGTCAAAATCTCCGATGGGCCTCCAGCAGCTTCTTTCTGGATTTGACACCTTCTGTAAGCAGCGAGGCCTTTGTATTAATACAGACAAAACTAAGTATCTCATTTTGAATCCCCCACACAAGCTTGGCCCCCCTCCAACATTGGGGCACGTTGCTCTAGAAAGAACTAAAACGTTTGACTATCTGGGCATTCGCTTGGTGGATACAATGAAATGGGACTGCCACTTGACCAAAATGTTGTTGAGCTTAAAAAGAGTGACTGGGGCCCTGTTGAAAGAACAGAGAGCAGCATCTACAAGACCAATAGCGGCAGTAATGGATATTTACTCCGCCAGAGGAGTAAGTGCAGCACTTTACGGGGCGGAGCTCTGGGGGATGTCAAATATGAAAGTGCTAACTCGAGCTGAGAATGCCTTCCAGAGAAGCCTAATGTCTCTCGGTCCCTCTGTTCCCATTTTACCCCTGCAATTGGACATGGGTTGCCGGGCGATTGAAGATCAAGGAAAACTACGCCCCCTGTTACTGTGGGCCCGCATCTGGAGAGTGCCAGAGCTCTCAAGTTATGCGGATGGCCTACGGGAGATAATTAATTGCCCCGGCTGGGCAAAAATAAAATGGCTAAGGGACGTCAAGGCTCTATTTATAAATCTGGGGCTGGAAGAAGCATGGCACCAACAGTCGGCCCCGCCCAAATCCATGCTAAAACAAATTTATTGGACATGGGTGGCAAGTAAAAGGAATTCTTCCTCAACGATCTGCAAATCCACCAGAAATTTTGTGGAGCATAAAGATGTCCCTATCAGAGAACTGTACCTGGACATTGTTACTGCCCCATGGGATAGATCTCTGTATTTCAAATTCAGAATAGGTCTTCTCCCGGTTATGGAACTCATATGCCACTGGAAAATACCACACCAGACTGCGCCATGGTGTCCATTTTGCCCTCAGCGTTATGAATCTGTCCCCCATCTGTTATTCGAGTGCCCCGCCTATAAGGTTCCCCGAATGAAATGGTTAAAACCGATGTGCCTTACTTTGGGCACTAGACATTGTAACGTGGCATTACGAATTTTACTTACAGACACTCGCCCATTCTTCGCATGCGCCACCTCGAAGTATTTAGGTTGGGCATGGCGAATACGGTCAAAAAGACTTAGGCAAATTGTTTAATCATGATTTTAATTCTTTTAGCTAATTTGAATAATTTTCCTTTTAGACAAATGTAGAAAAAATGTTGAATTTTAGAATATCTAGGGTTTTTTATGTTTTCTATTTAGTAAATGCTCTAAATGACCTTTAATGTATGTACGCTTTTTAAGATATTTTATGTCAAAATAAAGCCTATTTGACTTTGACTTTGACTTATTTCTTCTCGTTTTTGCTTTTTCCATGTGGCTTGCCTTGTACAGCACACATGGAAAAAGCAAAACGCCTTGAATTGTTTAAGTTTAGGAAGGTGACCCTTCCTGCACATAAACAATCTTTTAAAAAAATGCCATTAGGCAGCACACATCGAAGTGACAAAACGGCATTTCAAGATTGTTTATGTGCAGAAAGGGGGACCTTCCTGTTCATAAATAATCTTCCCCTGCATGCACACATCCTTGCCATAGTGCAAGGGAGCCTGCGTTAGCACTAAACTGCTAAGTGTAGCGCCAGCATGGGGGGAAACGCAGTGCTGCACCATATTCTTGTAAATATGGTAAGCCCTGGGCCAGACTGGAAACCCTAAGCAGCCCTGGCAAATGTTTTCAAACCAGTCGCCATACGGTGCACGCCAAGTGTAGTGAGTGAGCCTGACCACTACAAAGGGGGCTTTTGGAGGCTCTCCCCCCAAGAAATGTAGGAAACAATGGTGCATTCTAAAACACATTCATCATTATATAATAAATTGTATTAGCTTTTAACGAATAGTTAATGAAGACCTTACTATACACTAGGATACGATATTCTTTGTTGGGGTTCTTCAACGATTCCCTTATTATCACCCTTCAACAGTGACTCTCTTCACCCAGTGGTCAGCATTGACTTTAACAATAAAAATATATTTCTGCCCAAATAAACCTTTTAGCAGCATCAGGATAATGAAAGACTGGGAAAAAACATAGGTTACTAACTTGTACCATGCAGTTTGCAAGCAGCTCTTTGATGACAGTTTATAGGTCACTGTGCTAGATTTTGGTTGTCACTTATGCACTGCACAGTAACAAAATATTCTCTGTGACAAGAGCAGTAACACACTCACCTATGAACATAAAATACTGTTTTTCAAAATGCATGGTACACGTTCTTTGCAGCAGGCATATTAACCCTCTGTGCTACACTAGATAACTCAAAGCTGCCACTGGACAAACTCTCATCTCTCCAGCAGGTGCATTAATCACTGGCTTTATTTTTACACTTTTATTGCTGCTCGAAAACTGCTAATTAGACAAGGAACTTTGCAGTGCTTTTAAAACTGCTTCCTGCGGACCCCATGGGAATGTGTCACGGACCCCTAGGGGTCCGCGGACCACAGTTTGGGAAACACTGCTATACTGTATACTTACAATGTTGCTTTCCAATCTTGGATATCACCCACATGCAACCATCAAGTGCCCTCATTTAGTCTGTCTCTCTTCCTCTCCCCCTCTTTTCCCCTCACAACCCCCCTCCTTTTTCTTCCCCCTTTTCCGTAGCCTTATCTACCTTTTCAATTGTTGACATACTCTTGTTTCTGACGAAGCCTTAATGTACATTTGTTTAGAATAAGCTATTTTCCATCAACCGCAATTGTATAACCATTGTTCACATATTCATTCTTGTTATTATGTTAATTGAACTGTCCATGTACTCATCCTTTATTATACATCTGTTTCTCCTTCTCTTCCCCGTTTCCTCTTTCCTCTTCCCCCCTGCCACGCCCCGCCCCCTTCCCCTTCACCTCATTCCCTTCTGCCGATGGCTATGGGTTTCCAATTCCTGACTATCCCTTGCATCTTACTATGTTCTAATGTACATTTATTCAAACAATGCATTTCTCCATCATCTGGATTTGTATACCAATGTTCATATATTCTCCCGTTTTACCATGCCAATTGTATTGGCCATGTATTTATTTATTTTATCTCCAACTCTGTCTCCCTTCTTAATTGTACATCGTCTCTGTAACTTCCATGATCGCCTTGGTATGACCACCGTGAGACCTTACTCACCCCAAAGGAAAGAAGATCTAATACTCGGATCCCTTTTGTCTCCACTTTCTCTCCCTCCAGTAACAAGCTGTCCATGATTATCAAATCACATTGGAACATCCTGGCTCCTCTCGCCATCTTCAATGAACCCCCTTTATTTTCTTATCGCAGAGGAAAAAATATAGCTGACCACTTGGTACACGCCATCACTTGGCCTCAAACCACCGCTAGGGTTGAATCTGTCCTGAGCTCTTGGAAGCTCCCACCGCTGTTGGGTCATTACAAATGCCAGAGATGTTTGGCATGTTCTTCCAGTACAAACACCAAAACCTTTGAACATAACGGACTTAAATTTGATCTACATTCTTTCACCAATTGTAGGTCTCAGGATGTTATTTACTCGATAAAATGTCCTTGCAACATGCTGTACATAGGACAAACCACCCAAATGGTTAAGGACCGCATCCTACAACATCGGAGTCGCATCAGATGTGGGGTTCTGACAGCAACCTTGGTCTCCCATTTCAAAGAAAAATACCACAATGAATCTGATTTTCAGGGAAAACCAGGTCTTAACTTGGCAAAACAAGGAGAAATCCCTTATTTCTCCTCGTTTTTGCTTTTTCCATGTGGCTTGCCTTGTACAGCACACATGGAAAAAGCAAAACACCTTGAATTGTTTAAGTTTAGGAAGGTGACCCTTCCTGCACATAAACAATCTTTTTAAAAAATGCCATTAGGCAGCACACATCAAAGTGACAAAACGGCATTTCAAGATTGTTTATGTGCAGAAAGGGGGACCTTCCTGTTCATAAAGAATCTTCCCCTGCGTGCACACACCCTTGCCATAGTGCAAGGGAGCCTGCGTTGGCGCTAAACTGCTAAGTGTAGCGCCAGCATGGGGGGAAACGCAGGGCTGAACCATATTCTTGTAAATATGGTGAGCCCTGGGCCAGACTGGAAACCCAAAGCAGCCCTGGCAAATAATTTCAAACCAGTTGCCATACGGTGCACACCAAGTGTAGTGAGTGAGCCTGACCACTACAAAGGGGGCTTTTGGAGGCTCTCCCCCCAAGAAATGTAGGAAACAATGGTGCATTCTAAAACACATTTATCATTATATATTAAATTGTATTAGCTTTTAACAAATAGTAAATGAAGACCTTACTATACACTAGGATACGACATTCTTTGTTGGGGTTCTTCAACGATTCCCTTATTATCACCCTTCAACAGTGCATCTCTTCACCCAGTGGTCAGCATTGACTTTAACAATAAAAATATATTTCCGCCCAAATAAACCTTTTTAGCAGCATCAGGATAATGAAAGACTGGGAAAAAACATAGGTTACTAACTTGTACCATGCAGTTTGCAAGCAGCTCTTTGATGACAGTTTATAGGTCACTGTGCTAGATTTTGGTTGTCACTTATGCACTGCACAGTAACAAAATAATCTCTGTGACAAAAGCAGTAACACACTCACCTATGAACATAAAATACTGTTTTTCAAAATGCATGGTACACGTTCTTTGCAGCAGGCATATTAACCCTCTGTGCTACACTAGATAACTCAAAGCTGCCACTGGACAAACTCTCATCTCTCCAGCAGGTGCATTAATCACTGGCTTTATTTTGACACTTTTATTGCTGCTCGAAAACTGCTAATTAGACAAGGAACTTTGCAGTGCTTTTAAAACTGCTTCCTGCGGACCCCCTGGGAATGTGTCACGGACCCCTGGGGGTCCGCGGACCAGTTTGGGAAACACTGCTACACTGTATACTTACAATGTTGCTTTCCAATCTTGGATATCACCCACATGCAACCATCAAGTGCCCTCATTTAGTCTGTCTCCCTTCCTCTCCCCCACTTTTCCCCTCACAAGCCCCCTCCTTTTTCTTCCCCCTTTTCCGTAGCCTTATCTACCTTTTCAATTGTTGACATACTCTTGTTTCTGACGAAGCCTTAATGTACATTTGTTTAGAATAAGCTATTTTCCATCAACCGCAATTGTATAACCATTGTTCACATATTCATTCTTGTTATTATCTTAATTGAATTGTCCATGTACTCATCCTTTATTATACATCTGTTTCTCCTTCTCTTCCCCCGTTTTCTCTTTCCTCTTCCCCCCTGCCACGCCCCGCCCCCTTCCCCTTCACCTCGTTCTCTTCTGCCGATGGCTATGGGTTTCCAATTCCTGACTATCCCTTGCATCTTACTATGTTCTAATGTGCATTTATTCAGACAATGCATTTCTCCATCAGCTGGATTTGTATACCAATGTTCATATATTCTCCCGTTTTACCATGCCAATTGTATTGGCCATGTATTTATTCATTTTATCTCCAACTCTGTCTCCCTTCTCAATTGTACATCGTCTCTGTAACTTGCATGATCGCCTTGGTATAACCACCGTGAGACCTAACTCACCCCAAAGGAAAGAAGATCTAATACTCGGATCCCATTTGTCTCCACTTTCTCTCCCTCCAGTAACAAGCTGTCCAGGATTATCAAATCACATTGGAACATCCTGGCTCCTCTCGCCATCTTCAATGAACCCCCTTTATTTTCTTATCGCAGAGGAAAAAATATAGCTGACCACTTGGTACACGCCATCACTTGGCCTCAAACCACCGCTAGGGTTGAATCTGTCCTGAGCTCTTGGAAGCTCCCACCGCTGTTGGGTCATTACAAATGCCAGAGATGTTTGGCATGTTCTTCCAGTACAAACACCAAAACCTTTTAACATAACGGACTTAAATTTGATCTACATTCTTTCACCAATTGTAGGTCTCAGCATGTTATTTACTCGATAAAATGTCCTTGCAACATGCTGTACATAGGACAAACCACCCAAATGGTTAAGGACCGCATCCTACAACATCAGAGTCCATTCAGATGTGGGGTTCTGACAGCAACCTTGGTCTCCCATTTCAAAGAAAAAAAACACAATGAATCTGATTTTCAGGGAAAACCAGGTCTTAACTTGGCAAAACAAGGAGAAATCCCTTATTTCTCCTCGTTTTTGCTTTTTCCATGTGGCTTGCCTTGTACAGCACACATGGAAAAAGCAAAACGCCTTGAATTGTTTAAGTTTAGGAAGGTGACCCTTCCTGCACATAAACAATCTTTTTAAAAAATGCCATTAGGCAGCACACATCGAAGTGACAAAACGGCATTTCAAGATTGTTTATGTGCAGAAAGGGGGACCTTCCTGTTCATAAAGAATCTTCCCCTGCGTGCACAGACCCTTGCCATAGTGCAAGGGAGCCTGCGTTGGCGCTAAACTGCTATGTGTAGCGCCAGCATGGGGGGAAACGCAGGGCTGCACCATATTCTTGTAAATATGGTGAGCCCTGGGCCAGACTGGAAACCCAAAGCAGCCCTGGCAAATAATTTCAAACCAGTCGCCATACGGTGCACACCAAGTGTAGTGAGTGAGCCTGACCACTACAAAGGGGGCTTTTGGAGGCTCTCCCCCCAAGAAATGTAGGAAACAATGGTGCATTCTAAAACACATTTATCATTATATAATACATTGTATTAGCTTTTAACGAATAGTAAATGAAGACCTTACTATACACTAGGATACGACATTCTTTGTTGGGGTTCTTCAACGATTCCCTTATTATCACCCTTCAAAAGTGCCTCTCTTCACCCAGTGGTCAGCATTGACTTTAACAATAAAAATATATTTCCGCCCAAATAAACCTTTTTAGCAGCATCAGGATAATGAAAGACTGGGAAAAAACATAGGTTACTAACTTGTACCATGCAGTTTGCAAGCAGCTCTTTGATGACAGATTATAGGTCACTGTGCTAGATTTTGCTGTCACTTATGCACTGCACAGTAACAAAATAATCTCTGTGACAAAAGCAGTAATACACTCACCTATGAACATAAAATACTGTTTTTCAAAATGCATGGTACACGTTCTTTGCAGCAGGCATATTAACCCTCTGTGCTACACTAGATAACTCAAAGCTGCCACTGGACAAACTCTCATCTCTCCAGCAGGTGCATTAATCACTGGCTTTATTTTGACACTTTTATTGCTGCTCGAAAACTGCTAATTAGACAAGGAACTTTGCAGTGCTTTTAAAACTGCTTCCTGCGGACCCCCTGGGAATATGTCACGGACCCCTGGGGGTCCGCGGACCAGTTTGGGAAACACTGCTACACTGTATACTTACAATGTTGCTTTCCAATCTTGGATATCACCCACATGCAACCATCAAGTGCCCTCATTTAGTCTGTCTCCCTTCCTCTCCCCCTCTTTTCCCCTCACAACCCCCCCTCCTTTTTCTTCCCCCTTTTCCGTAGCCTTATCTACCTTTTCAATTGTTGACATACTCTTGTTTCTGACGAAGCCTTAATGTACATTTGTTTAGAATAAGCTATTTTCCATCAACCGCAATTGTATAACCATTGTTCACATATTCATTCTTGTTATTATCTTAATTGAATTGTCCATGTACTCATCCTTTATTATACATCTGTTTCTCCTTCTCTTCCCCCGTTTCCTCTTTCCTCTTGAGGTTCTGTAGCGATCCGAACCCGTGAATTCGGTATCGTAGTACTGACACGATTTTGGTACCAATGAACCGCAAATGATCCATTATATACATGACAGTGTTTTCGCTGCGCAACTAGCATTAATTCACTGGAAAATAGGGCATTCTGTCACTAAAGTCATGGCATCCATTTTAGTTACGGCATCCATTTTGTTTCTTGCCCTCACATAGTCAATGAACGGACGATGACCTCGGCAGAGTCACCTTGTTAAGGACACGTAAGCTCGAGCCCCAAGAAAGGTTGACGCTGCATGACTAGGCAGAATCAAGCTACCTCCCTTGCCTGAGGCCACTCCTGCTATACTGGTTCTCGTGTCCGTTGTCCTGACTGAAAGGCCGAAGACGGTAGCCATGCCCGTTTATGATCCATAAACACCTCTTATCCTACATTTCAATCCTTTGCACCTGGCTCTGCTCCTTACCTTCTGGGCTTTTACAATGGGGAGGTTACGATTTTTATGATGGGGAGGATCGGGCAAAGAATGGAAAACTGTCGAGAGGACTTGATCGAATACCGAAAACCTACGACTAATTATTGTTTGATGTCAAATTTACTGTTTGTTTGGGATACCGGGTTAGGCATGAGAAATATTCGTGTAATGTAGCCCAAAGACATTTTACGTGTATTTAAAGAGTAACCCACTTAATACAATTTGAACAGTCTCGTAGATTCTGCCTCTGTGTGGTTCCTATGATTTCTGTGTCCCTGCAGTAAATAAACCTTGGTCTTTGACGCCGCCATCGAGAAGCCCGTGTCTCTGTTTATTTGTGCACCGGGACAGGAGGAACTCAGGGGTCTTCGGGTGTTGTTTCCCTGACACCTCTGGACTCTTAAAAGTCCAGAACCTCAAATTGGCGCCCACAGTGGGGCGACGTCATCCGGTACCGGTCCAAAGCCTGAAAAGTTCGAGAAGTTTCGTGTGAAGATTCCGGAGGGAGGTACCCCGCTTCATCGATCCCTGCATGTCGTAAAAGTGGCCCGACGATCTCTTCCACGAGGGTTCCCGTTCCCAGACGGCTACAGAGGACCGCTGCCTTGACTGTCGCCCTGTCTTGGACCCGAGGTGCAGACCTTAGTACGGCGAGACGTAGACGGGTTCTCCTTGGTGACGTCTTCCACATTTCAGTTAAGTATTAAGTGGGCTACGCTCAGTTTGGTTGTTCCTTGTTGCTCTGGTTTAAATTCGTAGATTATCATTGGTTGCTCTTGTTTAGATAATCTTTGTTTTGGTATTGGTTCATTTTGGTAGGTCTAAGTTCTCTGCGTGTTTTGGTTAGAATTTGTCTTTGTTGCCAGTACCAGTACCAGTACCAGTAGTAACTGTTTCTTGTCCTGGTTACGTTGCAACGGGGATTCCCGGTTGGAGGATTCGTGTTTGGTTCCTCCGATTGGAACTCCTACATATGAGCTCTATTGTAAACATGGTGTTGGTCCTATTGCGTATAATGAAGTATGGGTCCGTTATACCAGAAGAGATGGTGTCCTTAGTTGGCCGCCGCATGGTAGTTTCGAAACGGAAATACTAGACAATCTAGAAATGAAGTTGTTCAAGAAAAAAGCCCGGCCGGCAATGTTTGATTCTTTTCGCGTATGGCGCAAAGAAGCCAAACAGAGAGAAATTAGGAAAACGAAGAAAGAACAGAAAGAGAAAGGGTTGACTTTAATGGAGTCTGCTAGGCAGCTGCATGTCAACGAGACTGAGAAAGCAATGGAGATGGAGAATAAAAAATATAATTTGGCAATTGATAAATGTTACCCTGTATTGCCATCTTGTCCTACTAAGCCGATGGAGGATCATGAAAAGGATCCTCTGTTGTCTTACCTGTTGAATTCACCCCCACCGTATGCACAGGGTATTACAGTACCACAGTTGCTACCTGTTGTACAGCCAGCTGCTGGTCAGCCTGGAATAGGTGCTCCACTTCCTTTGATTCCAGCTCCTACCATTCCCGTGGTCAATGTTCCTTCGGCACCCCCTCTTCCTGGGGCGCCGCCCGTTCCGCCTTTGCCTGTCGTTTCGCAAACTGCTTTACCTACTACTCCTACCCTTACTATTTCATCTGCTTCAGCTGTTCTGTCTCCGAACCCTGTGAACATTCTGACTCCGCTTTCCGTTCGTCGGAAAATAACCGACTCTGTAACTAATATCTTAACTCCTCTCTACAGGTCTTTAATTGGGACCCCCGTTTCTGACTCTATACAGAGACGTAGCCAGTTTCCTGGTCCCCAGGAACGAGACACGTTAGATTCGACAGCTCTTAAGTTGATGTCGAAAGCTGCGAAGTATGATGCACAGAGAGTGTTAGATACCTTTATGCAATGGAATGAACCAACCCAACATTATGTTTTTGACGTGATGTGTTCTCTTGTACGTGAAGAATGGGAAGATGATGATTTAGACTCCGTCCCCTCTGACCTGATAAATATTCAACAGAAATTTGCCGCAGGAATGGTGATAGGTCCAGAAGTAAGGGGAGCGATAGAACTGATTTTAGCTTATAGGGATGAGTCCCCACTTCGAGCGACAAGAGACCCTGATGGTTCACCGAGTACTACTAGGAAAAAACGAGGTCAATATCCGATGAGGGAAGTTCCACCGATATGGCGTGATGCAGTTGCAGCTGATGGGAACTTGGGTATTGCAGCTGCTCCGGCACATTTCCAGAGAGTGTGGATACACATCCCTTGGAAACAGGCCGAAGTATTAGCCGTAAAACAAGCGTTACCGGACCCGCGTAAAAATCCTGCTGGTTATTACAAAGAGTTAACGCAGACAGTTCAAGCGTGTGTCATGAATTTAGCAGACATTGAAATGCTATTTGGTAATGTGGTACCACAGCCTATATGGGCCAAAATTCGGCAAGAGAACCACCCAGTCGCCTTAGGAGGTGATTGGGCAGCTATTATAGCGGCAGATACGCAACAAATTGGCGGTGCTAAACCTGAACCTCTGATTGCTGCTTTACCTGGCAGAATAATTACTCTGATGAAAACGCTGATGCCAGCGTTACGAGTCAATTGGGATAAATTATCGGCATGCAAGCAAAAGAAGGACGAAAGCGTCTCTGACTTCTTCACTAGATTTGAAGAGACCTTCGTAGACCACAGTGGGCAAGATATGAGTACTGAGGGAGGCCAGAGATTGTTTGTCGACAAATTCGTGTTTAATTTACTACCTGAGCTTAGTAACAAGTTAAAGGATTCTGAAAGTGCATGGGCAGTGTCGACAACAGCACAGATACTTGCAACTGCTCAGTATTACGAGAACAGAGAGAAAGAAGAGAAGGAAAAGTCAGAAAAGAAAACAAAAGATTTAAAGACTAAAGTTCTTCTGCAACAGGCGTATCCGCCTCGTTCGAATCAGTCAGATTTACGGCAGCGACCCCAGTTTCAGCCACAACCACAATTCCAGCAAGGGACGGCCCAAGGATTTAATTATAGTTTTCCGCGACAACAGTTAGCATGGAATCAGTGTGCTTATTGTAAAAAGGAGGGTCATTATAAGAATGAATGTCCAGTACTGCACCCACAAACTAGTGGTGTCCCAGCTCAGAGAGGTAATGTAGAATTTATGCAAGCTCCTAGAGGTAGAGGACGTGGTACGATGACACCACAGGCTGATCGCCAATCGAATTATTTCGATCAGCGAAATGCACAATCTGCGCAAACAGGTAGATCTCCACAGTACCACGTTGAAGATTACTATGATCATAATGAGGAGATTCAAAGAAGCGAGCACTAGGACAGCCGCAGGCAAAGAGAGGGAGTAGTATCAGTTCCAGTTGATCAGAGTGGACCTTATGTCGCAGTAGTTACCTCAGGCGTGGTCGAACCGTTTCTGTTGGATACTGGTGCGGCAAAAAGTTCAATTATGCATGCGAAACTCCCTGGCGCACCTTTGTCTGGCTTAACGAACACTTCGGTAGGATTCTCAGGCGCCCCTGTTCACAATCCTGTTTCTAGTCCTTTGTCAATATCTGTTGGGCCATGCGAACTAGAAGCACCCCTTATCTTAACAACCGGTTGTAATGAGAATCTGCTTGGTTTAGATCTGTTGAAACGCCTGCACGCGACACTGTACTGTTCCCCTTCAGGAGTACAGCTCACATTAGGCAAAAGAGTCATCTCTCCAATGTATATGTCGATGGATAAGCTCCCACCGGAGCTGCGTTCTCTCCCTGATACTCTTTGGGCGACTGGTCCTAACGATGTAGGCCTCTTGGAAATTCCCCCTTATGTGGTAAGTCTGAAAGCTAATGTTAAATTCCCACGAATCCCACAATATCGGATTTCGAATGAAGGGGAACGAGCACTCTTATTGATTGTGAAAGACTTAATACAGAAAGATGTGATTGAGGAAACTAGAGGGAACGTCTGCAATAGTCCTGTTCTGCCGATTTTGAAACGTACTGACCATTCCAAACCTCCAATTTACAGATTTGTGATTGACCTCAGAGAAGTCAACAAAATAGTGATTCCACAGTTTCCTGTAGTCCCAGATATCACTGCATTACTGACGTTGATTCCTGCCTCAGCTTCATGGTTTACAGTGATCGACTTGAAAAATGCCTTTTTCAGCATTCCCATAGCCGAGGAAAGTAGAGACATTTTTGGTTTCTCCTTAGGAGGTCGCAGCTTCAGGTTCAAACGCGCTCCACAAGGTTATTGTGAGAGCCCTTCAATTTACAGCCAAGCATTGAAGAGTCAATTAGATGCCCTTGTACTACCTCATGGTGTTGCTCTGATCCAATACGTAGACGATCTTTTACTGGCTGCTGATGACAAGGAAACTTGCAAAGCAGCTACAATTTCTTTATTACGTCATTTGTTAGACTTACATCACAAGGTGTCACCTTCTAAACTGCAATATTGTTGCCAAGAAGTGACCTACTTAGGTCATCTTTTGTCAAAGGAGGGAAGAAGGTTGACCCCAGAGAGAATCAAAGCAATTTCACAGATGACTGTACCAAGCACACAAAGAGAAGTGCGTGCGTTTTTGGGTATTACGTCATACTGCAGGCAATGGATCCCACATTTTTCTCTCATGGCGAAACCATTGGTAGCCCTGACTGGAAAAGGTGTTCCGAGCCCTTTGCCATGGTCTGATGAATGTCAACAGAGCTTCTCTGACTTACGTGATGCGCTGTGTTCAGCTCCTGTGTTGGGTACTCCTGACTACAGTAAGCCGTTTACTCTATATGTCCATGAAAGAGAAGGTTGTGCATTGAGTGTATTAACGCAACAATTTGGTGACAAACAGCGGCCTTGTGCATATTTCTCATCCACATTAGATCCGGTAGCCAGAGCGTTGCCAAGTTGTTTGAGAGCTACAGCAGCAGCTGCAGTGTCTATTCGACAGTCTGCTGGACTAGTCATGAACAACATGTTAGTAGTCATGGTTCCACATGCTGTGGATACACTCATGAATCGAACGAAAACTCAGCACCTCACCAGTGCTAGACTATCAGGCTATGAGCTGACGCTTTTGGCAAGTCACATTCAGATCAAGCGATGCAACATATTGAATCCAGCAACACTGTTGCCGACTACTCAGGAGTCGAGTGATTCAGAGCCCCATGACTGTTGTTTCAGAACTGAGGAAGAAACAAAAGGTAGGATTGATTTAAAAGATACTCCATTACTAGATCCAGATGGCACTTTATATGTCGATGGGTCTTGTTTCAAATTACAGAATGGTGATGTGACGGCCGCGTATGCAGTTACGACCTTGAGTACGATTGTTGAGACTGCAAGAGTAAGTCAGAATTCTGCCCAGGCTGCAGAATTAATTGCATTAACAAGAGCGTGTGTTTTAGCTGAGGGAAAGAGAGTGAATGTGTTTACTGATAGCCAGTACGCCTTCGGCGTTGCCCACAATTTTGGGCGTCTCTGGAGAGAAAGAGGTTTTCTCACGTCCCATGGGACTAGGATCCAACATGGACAGTTAGTCAGCGATCTATTGGAATCCCTGACTCTACCGAATGAAGTTGCAATTGTGAAGTGCATTGCACATCGGAAGATTACGGATGATGTTGGCCGTGGAAATGCGTTTGCTGATGAGGTCGCCAAAGAGACGGCCAAGAACATGACGAGCCGAATGTATGTTGCAACGTCTGCAAGATGGATTGTGGAATCAGGAATGTGTGAGAATACGATTGAAAGTGTGAAAACAATCCAGAATGAAGCAACTGAAAATGAGAAGAATGAATGGAAGGAGAAAACGGGTAAAATGGATTCAAGTGGATGTTGGGTCGATTTGTCTGAGCAGCAGCGTTGGATGTTACCTGATGCGTATGTACTTGCAGTAGTCACGATGGCTCATGGACCGGCGCACATCAGTTCGAAAGGGATCTGTAAAATGTTAGCTCCAGTATGGAAGAACGATGGAATTACTAAGTGTGCAGAAAGAGTGGTGAAAAATTGTATGGTATGCCTGATGCATAATCCTGGCAAGGGAACCCCAACCCCAACTGGCCATTTTGCTACCCCTTCTTGTCCCTTTGAAGTGATTCAGTTGGATTATATCCACATGGATAGATGTAACAATCTCAAATACGTCCTAGTGGTAGTCTGTGCCTTTTCAAGATGGATTGAGGCATATCCATTAAAGGATAACACTGCTATGTCCACTGCCAAAATCCTCCTCAAAGAATACTTCCCCAGGTATGGTATGCCAAGGATTGTTTGGTCGGACAATGGAAGTGAGTTCGTAGGGAAAGTTATGAAGAGTGTGTGTGCGGGTCTGGGTATTTCCCAAAAATATCACAGTGCGAATCACCCACAATCAGCGGGTTTGGTCGAAGGATACAATGGCACCCTGAAGCTGAAACTTGCGAAAATTCAAGCTTCCACTGGTCTCTCTTGGCCAGACGCACTGCCTTTAGCTTTACTGTCCACCAGAGCGACTGTACACTCTCGAGTAGGGCTTAGCCCATATGAGATTGTGTTCGGCCGCCCTGCTAATGTTTGGGGAGTCCCTAGGCCAAAGGAATTCAAACAGATTGAATACCCAATGTTGATTGATTACCTTCATGATCTGACTGCTAAATTGAGCCTTATTCATCAACAGGTATTCGAATCCTTGCCTAAACTGCCGGAGAGTCCAGGCCACACGTTGAAACCAGGCGACCAAGTGGTAGTTCGGAACTTTGAACGTACCCGGAACCTCCAGCCAAGATTCGTTGGTCCGTTCCAGGTCCTCCTCACAACAAGAACTGCAGTCCGCCTAGCTGGAAGGAAAAACTGGGTGCACGCCAGCCATACGAAGCGTGTCCCCCTTCCACTCCCCTATGATAACTGGGTTAGACAGGGAATTGGTATATCTGAGACAGAACCTGTTCCTAGGCACATCCCTTTCAGTGATGCAGAGTACATAACGGACCACCCACGAACGGGAACACAGAACTTTGTCACTCCAGCAGGAACCGCTCCTTTGAATCCCGAACCGAGTACTGTACAAAGTGAACATTTGTCGCCTGTGGAGTCGAACATTTACGCACCTGTAGACCAGCTATTTCAAGACCAGACAAGACCCGGAAAGTGCAGATATAATCTACGTTCTCATGTTATGAACTAATGACATTACATAATTACCATTCTGTTTGAAAACTGTTTTGATCTTTCTGCATTCCATTCAGTCAGGAAGTTTGCTCAAAATTTTTTATCTTTTTTTTTTTTATTATTTCTCTCACCTTGCCATCTGGGTTACCGTAGGGTCGTAACGTGTGCCTTGTTTTAATTTGCAGGGAATCAGACACTAGGTCGGTTTCTTCTGTTTGTCTTGGGAACTCCCAGGATAAACAGAGGCAAGTTTTTAACAGGTACAAACCATCCGTTGCGAACGGTTGTAGAAGATGGAGCTTCCTGAATTACGACGGGTTAATGTCATAAATGTGCACAAGACAAAGCTATATGACATATTGTATAGCAAATGTTTTCTAATGCAATGTACTCTGACACTTCTAATTGTTTTAATAACTTTGGCAGGCGGAATTATTTTTGGTATTCAGTTGATCTTTACACCTGTTGCATCTACAGTATCTCCCCATGCTCCTGTTTCTCCGACTGTTGTTTCTCTTCAGTCTTTCCATCCTTTTCCTGCCCACGAACAAGCCCGACGTTCTGAGTTTATAAATAACACTTTCATTCAACTCTTGCACCAACATCAACTAGTGGTTAATACAACAAACTGCTGGGTGTGTGGTTTGATACCACATACCATGGACAAGGGCATCCCCTATTTGGTTCTGCCTTTTAGTTATAATGGATCATTCTGGGCATTTCAGACCATGTTCGCTTATGCCCTAGAGACCTATCCTCCACGACCTCCGTGTTCCACCCGGTATAACTCTGCTAACAGAGCCTTGGTAAAAGGAATCACCGACATGGTAAGAGATGTCAATAATACTCCGTTCATTCCCAAGGATGAATTGCGAGTTTACATGGGTTGGAATGTTACGGAATATGGCATTACTCTGGGTGAGAACAAACGTAAGAGCTCAACTCCGATCTGGGTCGTACCCCACCAAGGTCAAGTCTGTTTGCAAGGTAATGGGAGGAATCCGAAAGCTCGACTAGGGAAGAGTGACTGTATCGAAACATATGTTTTTCCGTCAGAGTCTTCCCCGGCATTCTTAGCTGCTAAGGGTACCTATTTTGTTTGTCAAGACAGAGCATACACATGGCTGCCTGCTGACTTCTCAGGCTCATGTTACATCGCTCAACTGTTACCTCCGACATACACTGCTGCACCGGACTATCACAAAACTAGAGTTGTGAGAGGTGTTTTCAGTAAAGAAGATACTGCTGGCCAAGAAGCAGGAGACTTTTTCAAGGGTTTCCTCCCATTCTGGGGGCCTATGGCCAACGGTAGAAACTTACGTCAACTAACACGGGTGGTTGAATCGACTATCACTGAAACGGCGGGTGCTCTTAGTAACCTGACAGCTGAGCTTCAAGCGGATCGCCTCATGACGTTACAGAACCGTATGGTCCTTGACGTGTTACTTGCAGATCGAGGTGGAGTATGTAAGATGATCCAATCAAGTTGCTGCGTTTTTATTCCAGATAATGCGCCAACGGAGGCCATCTCTAAGTTACATAAGATTTCTGACTCTATTCATGTAGAGGAAGGTGACTGGTCATTAATGGGATGGTTCTGGAGCCTGTTGTCTGCGTGGGGATGGAAGGTTCTGATAGTCACTGGTGTTGCGTTAGTATTTTTATTTTCGTGCTGTCTCATTGTTCAGTGTGGTCCTGCCTTATGTAATCTCTGCATTTCTACATGCGTAAGAAGACCACCTGTTTTTAGAGATACGCCACGGGATAGAGTAATGCTCCAACAACATATCAGTGACCTGATGAACATAGAGATGGACTCTGACATAGAGTGAGTTTTTGCCTATGTATGGGCAAAAGGACGGTCTGAGGGTCTGTAGCGATCCGAACCCGTGAATTCGGTATCGTAGTACTGACACGATTTTGGTACCAATGAACCGCAAATGATCCATTATATACATGACAGTGTTTTCGCTGCGCAACTAGCATGAATTCACTGGAAAATAGGGCATTCTGTCACTAAAGTCATGGCATCCATTTTAGTTACGGCATCCATTTTGTTTCTTGCCCTCACATAGTCAATGAACGGACGATGACCTCGGCAGAGTCACCTTGTTAAGGACACGTAAGCTCGAGCCCCGAGAAAGGTTGACGCTGCATGACTAGGCAGAATCAAGCTACCTCCCTTGCCTGAGGCCACTCCTGCTATACTGGTTCTCATGTCCGTTGTCCTGACTGAAAGGCCGAAGACGGTAGCCATGCCCGTTTATGATCCATAAACACCTCTTATCCTACATTTCAATCCTTTGCACCTGGCTCTGCTCCTTACCTTCTGGGCTTTTACAATGGGGAGGTTACGATTTTTATGATGGGGAGGATCGGGGAAAGAATGGAAAACTGTCGAGAGGACTTGATCGAATACCGAAAACCTACGACTAATTATTGTTTGATGACAAATTTACTGTTTGTTTGGGATACCGGGTTAGGCATGAGAAATATTCGTGTAATGTAGCCCAAAGACATTTTACGTGTATTTAAAGAGTAACCCACTTAATACAATTTGAACTGTCTCGTAGATTCTGCCTCTGTGTGGTTCCTATGATTTCTGTGTCCCTGCAGTAAATAAACCTTGGTCTTTGACGCCGCCATCGAGAAGCCCGTGTCTCTGTTTATTTGTGCACCGGGACAGGAGGAACTCAGGGGTCTTCGGGTGTTGTTTCCCTGACACCTCTGGACTCTTAAAAGTCCAGAACCTCACTCTTCCCCCCTGCCACGCCCCACCCCCTTCCCCTTCACCTCGTTCTCTTCTGCCGATGGCTATGGGTTTCCAATTCCTGACTATCCCTTGCATCTTACTATGTTCTAATGTGCATTTATTCAGACAATGCATTTCTCCATCAGCTGGATTTGTATACCAATGTTCATATATTCTCCCGTTTTACCATGCCAATTGTATTGGCCATGTATTTATTCATTTTATCTCCAACTCTGTCTCCCTTCTCAATTGTACATCGTCTCTGTAACTTGCATGATCGCCTTGGTATAACCACCGTGAGACCTTACTCACCCCAAAGGAAAGAAGATCTAATACTCGGATCCCATTTGTCTCCACTTTCTCTCCCTCCAGTAACAAGCTGTCCAGGATTATCAAATCACATTGGAACATCCTGGCTCCTCTCGCCATCTTCAATGAACCCCCTTTATTTTCTTATCGCAGAGGAAAAAATATAGCTGACCACTTGGTACACGCCTTCACTTGGCCTCAAACCACCGCTAGGGTTGAATCTGTTCTGAGCTCTTGGAAGCTCCCACCGCTGTTGGGTCATTGCAAATGCCAGAGATGTTTGGCATGTTCTTCCACTACAAACACCAAAACCTTTGAACATGACGGACTTAAATTTGATCTACATTCTTTTACCAATTGTAGGTCTCAGGATGTTATTTACTCGATAAAATGTCCTTGCAGCATGCTGTACATAGGACAAACCACCCAAATGGTTAAGGACCGCATCCTACAACATCGGAGTCGCATCAGATGTGGGGTTCTGACAGCACCCTTGGTCTCCCATTTCAAAGAAAAAAACCACAATGAATCTGATTTTCAGGGAAAACCAGGTCTTAACTTGGCAAAACAAGGAGAAATCCCTTATTTCTCCTCGTTTTTGCTTTTTCCATGTGGCTTGCCTTGTACAGCACACATGGAAAAAGCAAAACGCCTTGAATTGTTTAAGTTTAGGAAGGTGACCCTTGCTGCACATAAACAATCTTTTTAAAAAATGCCATTAGGCAGCACACATCAAAGTGACAAAACGGCATTTCAAGATTGTTTATGTGCAGAAAGGGGGACCTTCCTGTTCATAAAGAATCTTCCCCTGCGTGCACACACCCTTGCCATAGTGCAAGGGAGCCTGCGTTGGCGCTAAACTGCTAAGTGTAGCGCCAGCATGGGGGGAAACGCAGGGCTGCACCATATTCTTGTAAATATGGTGCAGCCCTGGGCCAGACTGGAAACCCAAAGCCGCCCTGGCAAATGTTTTCAAACCAGTCGCCATACGGTGCACACCAAGTGTAGTGAGTGAGCCTGACCACTACAAAGGGGGCTTTGGGAGGCTCTCCCCCCAAGAAATGTAGGAAACAATGGTGCATTCTAAAACACATTTATCATTATATATTAAATTGTATTAGCTTTTAACGAATAGTAAATGAAGACCTTACTATACACTAGGATACGACATTCTTTGTTGGGGTTCTTCAACGATTCCCTTATTATCACCCTTCAACAGTGCCTCTCTTCACCCAGTGGTCAGCATTGACTTTAACAATAAAAATATATTTCCGCCCAAATAAACCTTTTTAGCAGCATCAGGATAATGAAAGACTGGGAAAAAACATAGGTTACTAACTTGTACCATGCAGTTTGCAAGCAGCTCTTTGATGACAGTTTATAGGTCACTGTGCTAGATTTTGGTTGTCACTTATGCACTGCACAGTAACAAAATAATCTCTGTGACAAGAGCAGTAACACACTCACCTATGAACATAAAATACTGTTTTTCAAAATGCATGGTACACGTTCTTTGCAGCAGGCATATTAGCCCTCTGTGCTACACTAGATAACTCAAAGCTGCCACTGGACAAACTCTCATCTCTCTAGCAGGTGCATTAATCACTGGCTTTATTTTGACACTTTTATTGCTGCTCGAAAACTGCTAATTAGACAAGGAACTTTGCAGTGCTTTTAAAACTGCTTCCTGCGGACCCCCTGGGAATGTGTCACGGACCCCTGGGGGTCCGCGGACCACAGTTTGGGAAACACTGCTATACTGTATCCTTACAATGTTGCTTTCCAATCTTGGATATCACCCACATGCAACCATCAAGTGCCCTCATTTAGTCTGTCTCTCTTCCTCTCCCCCTCTTTTCCCCTCACAACCCCCCCTCCTTTTTCTTCCCCCTTTTCCGTAGCCTTATTGACCTTTTCAATTGTTGACATACTCTTCTTTCTGACCAAACCTTAATGTACATTTGTTTAGAATAAGCTATTTTCCATCAACCGCAATTGTATAACCATTGTTCACATATTCATTCTTGTTATTGTGTTAATTGAATTGTCCATGTACTCATCCTTTATTATATATCTGTTTCTCCTTCTCTTCCCCCGTTTCCTCTTTCCCCTTCCCCCCTGCCACACCCCGTCCCCTTCCCCTTCACCTCGTTCCCTTCTGCCGATGACTATGGGTTTCCAATTCCTGACTATCCCTTGCATCTTACTATGTTCTAATGTGCATTTATTCAGACAATGCATTTCTCCATCAGCTGGATTTGTATACCAATGTTCATATATTCTCCCGTTTTACCATGCCAATTGTATTGGCCATGTATTTATTGATTTTATCTCCAACTCGGTCTCCCTTCTCAATTGTACATCGTCTCTGTAACTTGCATGACCGCCTCAGTCTTTTTTCTCTCTTCTTACTTCGCCACACTACCAGCACCTCTCCCTGTGCGCTCTAGTTGCCATGCCCCGCCCCGCACGTGACCCCCTCGTTTCTATGTTTACGCCCCCCGGCCATTAGTCTGCAGATCCTGCCGGACTAACGCCGGTTCGCTGCATGCCACGATTCTTCCATTGAGCGATTCACTCCTATCCCAATCGTGAGTACCTCCGCATTATGAACCTCAGCTATGTGCACCACCCGCCTCAGCCCCGCCCCGGGACCTCGGTCCTAATCCCTTCTCTCCTTTTTATCCCCCCAGAGTACCCATTCACTGGGTTCCGGACTGCCGTCCTTATACAGTAAGTTCCTTCTCCTCCACCTTCGCTTCCGATCACTCCCCTTCCTCCCTCACTTCCCCCTTTTGCCTTTCCAGCCTCCCGACTGACCACACGGAACTCACTATACAACTAAGGAAACAAAATTCATAAAGCACTATTTACAATAAAGTAGAAATTGCTTTATCCTACCTTCACCAAGTCAAAACCAAATTAAATTTCTCTCTCCTCGGATTGTACAGTGCCACGCTCAGAACCGCCTCCAAATTCTACATTTGCAGACTGGGCTCTGCAGAATCGTCAAACAGGCCAAATTTGCACAGTAGCAGCAGCAAGTGCCCACACCAATCGGCCCTTAAAGCAGGGCAGCAGACAGTTCCAAGGACAAGACCCCTCAGCGACTCAAGAAGAGCCACCTAAATCTCCACTAGGCACACCTGCACCTACTGTTTGTTCAAACAGCTCATAAAGCCGTTTAAAAAGGTCATCATCAAAAAGCGATTCACAGGCAACCAGAAAACCACTCAAGTCAGCACTTCAAACCACCCAACAGAGCACTTTTCAGTGAAAAACATGATGACGCCATTCAATTGCACGATTCTCCAATTCAAACTTCGAGAACCAACAGAGCATCTTACAGCAAAAAACATGACGACCTCAACGAATTGCACAACTCTCCGACTCAAATCCTGAGAGCTCAGGGATCTGTCAACAGAATGTCAGCCCCTCCCAGGACGAATCTGCTGGTCTTTACTTCTGAATACCAATCAAGGGGGGGGGCATGACATGTTAAACAGGGGCAATATGATTCTTCTACTGCAATTGATCTCAGAACTAAAGCACATAAAATCAGCTAACATCCTGGCTATCGAATTTTTAGAGCCAAGAAGAAAGCATGAACCAGAACCCACCCAGGTCTCATTTCTTTCTTTCACAAGGGTGGAAATGATCTAGGCAAACTCCACAGTCTTTGAAAGGTGGGGAATAAAAATAGAGTGGACGAGGGCCAAAGGATACCCAACAGTACTTCGCACCAACACAATGCCCAGACTCAATCTATATTAAAAAGCGCACAAGGACCCCAAGGCTCAAAAATATCAACCACCCTCAACTGTTCGATCTCTCATGGCAAACGCCTGACTGGGAATGAAAATAAACAAAGAGGACACAACCACAGCAAGTCTAAGTCGACGCTGCGTTTCGGTGAGAAGTGGATCGTTCACCTTCCTCGGGACAGTTTTCTAGATCTTTCTTTAGATTTCAAACAAAATTCGATCGATTCAGGATGTCCACATAGCACATAATTTTTCACATTTTGAGGGAATGAGAATAGTCCACTCAACAATAGGCGTTAGGTATTGGCCAAAAGATTAAAAATGTTCGTTGGTGCCACCATTTGAAATTGCGAGTCTCTATTTGACAATATAAAGAAGGGGCATGTAAGTGTATACACCTGTTATTACACTTTAGGGTAGGTATATTTTCTAAACTGAGGGAATTTGCACTGACCCAAGACTGGAGCAAACCCCTCTCCCATCCGGTCACTAAGAAATTAACATCTCTCACAGCCAAAAAAATGTCAAGACAGGTAGATTTGCAGCCGTATGCAAATGCTCCCACACGTGGTCAGTCATAAACTCATACTCCTCAACCAAGAAGCAGAGTTACATCACCTGCACGCATCCTATATGGATCAAAGCACGGCTTGTGGCTCTAAGAATGGGCGTGTGGAATTGTCTAGCTCGCCTTCTGTTGTGGCGCGGCTAGGTCACTCATGACACAAGCTGCCACTTATGCAGATGAGGAAATTACTGCAGCAAAGGAGAACTCTGCTCTGTGCCAACGTCATCAGGATAGGAGCGCGCACCTGCTGGCAGGCAGTAACTGGCAGCCTGAATCTACTAAATCCACAACTAAACATTAAAACGGTCATATTTCTTTGGACGGCAGTGAACAAATTGGATTTAGTGCTGCGCAACACACTCTCAAACGCTGCACTCATTGGCCTCTGAGCTTACCATCCTCATTTGATCTGCTCCAAAATGCCCTGCCGGGACTGCACCGGCCAGCCAATGAACAAGAGAACTCTTGCTGTCTATTCCAATCAACGGTTTTACATCCAGGCGCTTGCTCTGTGAAATTTACACACAGCTCATTACTCCTTTTAGCAAAGTTGGCTTAGTTGTATGCACTGTAGGCTGGCACTCCTTGCACAGAGCCGCCCCAAAACGCACTGTCTGGACTGCACCAGGCCAGCCTTCGACCAAGAGAACTTTTGATTTCCCTTCCAACCGTTCTACACTTAGACCTGTGCCTTGTGAAATGTGCACACTGTTTGAAACTCTTTGGATTCATTGAAGGGCACTAGTGCTGCGGCAACACATTCTTAAATGCTGCAGTCATTGCCCCCAGTGCTTACCATCCTCATCTTATGTGCTGCAAAATTCACTGTCTAGACTGCACCAGGCCAGCCACTGAATAAGAGAACTTTTGCTCTCCATGCCAGTCGATTGCTTCACATCCAGGCCCTTGCTCTGCGAAATGGGCGCACCGCTCATAACCCCTTTGCGCAAAGTTGGCTTCCTGTTGCTCACTTTAGGCTGACACTCCTTGCATAGATTCGCTCCAAATTGCACCATCTGGACTGCACCAGGCCAGCCTTTGAGCAAGAGAACTTCTAATTCCCATTCCGACCGTTCTGTACAGACGCCTGTGCCTTGCGAAATTTGCACACTGTTCGAAATTCTTTTGTGTGTAGCTGGTGTTATCACTTTCAACAGGACAATTTTTCCTCTCTGTCCACTTCTTCAGCACTGGGTCTGGGTCCTGTGTTTTATGCTGTAGGCCCACTGCTTAATCCTCTATGGGCCTCATTTATGAAAAGTGACGCACCGCCGAGTGAAAACAGCGATGTGTCACTTATCATTGCGCCCTCCTTGCGACATGCTGGATGCATTATATTTACAGTATGACGCATCATGTCGCAAGGAGCTACAGATACATCAGTATTTCTGACATATCTGTAGGTGCTAAAATGACGCATTGCTGGAGTGTGCCGCAAGAGTGACGCAACTCCAGCAATGGGTCATTTCACATGGACAAGTCCCATGTCAAATGTGCCTTCTGTCAGTCTTAAGCCTGCTGTGAGGCAGGCATAAGATATTGATGCATTTGCGTCCTAGAAGTGGCACAGTGAAGTCTCACAGATTTCACTGCGTCACTCCTACGAGGCTTACCTGCGTCAGAACGCCCACCCTGCATACATTATACCTGGCGCAGGTATAATGTGGCTCAGGGGTTTAGAGAGTGACGCATCAACCTAGATGCTTCACTTTGTGAATTTGGCGCAACATGGCACATTTTTTACCCTGCTGGTGCGTCACAAAAAGTGACGCACCGGCGGTGCAAAAGTGACGCAAGGGCTCATAAATAAACCCCCATGTGTTTCTCAGCCACTAGGAAAGCAAGACCTATCTGAATTTCCTCCGTCGGCTCCCAGCAATATTTTTATCGTATGGTTTTATTTGAATCTTGTACATTACAATCATTTTTACTGTTTGTTAAGGTTTTTATTAACCGTACAATAAATTTTACTTGACTATATGACCAGGACACTGTCCATTGCTGATCATGCAGACCATCTACACAGTCTTTCCATTTGCCTTTCACATTTAACTCTGGTTTTTATTTATCTATGCATATGGCTTTACATAGTCTGACTAATATTGACTTGCTTTACCTGCTAAAGTATTAAAAAATTCTGATATCTTTGAGGAAACATGTCTCATATACCTCTTGCAGTTTTGAAAAGACTACTGTACTAGGTGTCATATTCGTTTGCTCTGTTTTATATATGCTGGGCTTGTAAAAGTGATAGGGGTTGTTTTAATGAATGCATCCCTCATTTGATTAAACTCCACTTCCTTAGATCTCATATAGATCTCCTCTGTTTTCCTAAAGTTAAGGCCCTATAAGATTGCCGCTATTCCACATGGTGTGTGGTCATTACTTATATTCTAGTGAGTAGGATTAAGTGTTTTCAGACTAGAGCAACCACATATTGTAGACTCCCATTTGCACCTACAAGAGACCATAGTAATTTGACCCAGACGTGTCTGCAACCACTAACTTCTCGTCTTTACCTTTTTTTCTAAAATCCGCAAAGCCAGAAATTGGAGCTGCACCGCAAGGTAATAGTTCTCCACGTCAGATATATTCATCCTGAGTCCGCACCTCAAATTTTTTTTTTCTATAATTCTCTCTGCTGTGGTGATACCAGACAACCTTCCCAGGTGCCTCTCTTATATCCACCTTCAAGAAGGTGTCCAATTGGTGCAAAATCTGATCATTACTTTAATACACAATAGCTTTACCAAGTGGCTAAAATGGGACCCAAACATAATTCTTTCAAATATTTGTTTAAATATTTCCATCCCTCCGAATCATATATTTTTCCGTGACTGGAGTTGCCTACACACATCTCCCAAAACACGAGACAGACTAGAATTTAGGGGCATATTTACAAACCCCAATCACCACCACAGCGTCACTTTCAGTAACCTGGTGGGGATAGGGGGTTCGCCTTATTTACAAGTCAGTGTAAAGCCACTTAACTTGTCTAAACACTGCCTTGTAAATAAGACCCCCTTTCATGCTGTATTTAGTGTGAAAGGGAAGGCAATGGGTGTTGGGGTGGGCGTTCCACCGCAACACCCATTGAGTTTGACGCTGCCCCCTATTTACAAGGGTCTCGTACATAGGGGGCAGCACCAAAATTAAGACCAGGGAAAACCTGGTCTTAAAACAGGCGAAATGAGGAGAAATTATTTATTTCTCCTCGTTTTTGCTGTTTCCATGTGTGCTGCGTTGTGCAGCACACGTAGAAACAGCAAATAGCCATTAAATGTTTATGTGCAGGAAGGTGACTCTAAACACCATAAACAATCAAAAAGAAAAAAGTTACGTTCTGTAACTTCTATGTGTTCTGCATTAAGCAGCACACATACAAGTTACAAACCGTCATTTAAAAATTGTTTATGTGCAGGAAGGGACACCTTCCTGCACACTATGGTGCAAGGGTGCCTGCACTGGCGCTAGGCTGTTGAGTTAGCGTCAGTGGCGGGGAACACTTGGCTGCAGCAAACTGTTGTAAATATGGTGCAGCTCTGCGTTTCTGAAGTGGCGGAGTGCGGCGTGCAGCCAGGAAGCCTAAGGCTGCACTACGTCTCTTCATTGTAAATATGCCTCTTAGCACTACAATTTCATCTTTGATTATCTCCATCTCTGTTGGATGATACCTGCACCATAATAGTTTAGCTTAATGTCACTTCTATCTCCAGCTTGTCTGGCTGTTCGGACTGTTTTATAACTGCCTTGGGTAGCTGGAGATCATCTCATAGATGCTCAATTCTTTCTTTACAAGTGTTCACCCGATTTTCCTCACAAAGGAATTTCTGAGGAGAGGAGAACTGTTTTTTCATCAGACTTTTAAGGAAATTCACTACGTTCGTCTCCCTGACTGAATAGTAACTAGTTTCGGGCATCTCTGAAACTTGTATTGCATAGTTTGAAACACGCCCAACTTCTCCACTTCCATTAACATCTGATCAAATGGGGTACTGGGACTGTTTATCGTCTCATGGTTTCTTTTTTCAGTTAGTTATGGCTGTTCTTCATTTTCCTTGTTGTGCCTGTGATGGTTTCTAACTGTACTTAAACAAGAACCACCCAAATGTCCGTGCATATACAACAATAACAATGGAACACACAGACTACGATTTTGGATGCGAACAGCAAAATTACTGTTATTAGCATAATACACACAAGCATTTGCAATGCAATAGGTCTCGCATTACTGAATGTTTGAGCTATTGGCTTTGCATATAATAATGCAACAACAATAGCTCAAACTTTCAGTAATGCGAGACGTATTGCATTGCAAATGCTTCTTTTTTTAGTGTGTGCTGTGCTGCTGACAAAGGAAACCCTCCGATGCCAATCAGGCTTTTAAATAATGAGTTCAGTGCGAGGGTGATGTACGAAGTTTAAAAAATGAGAGCTTGGCATAACTTCGGAGGCTGAAGTGTCGGTGGTGGGGTTGGTTGGACGAGGGGGGGGTCTGTGGCCATCCAGAGTCTCCTACCTCCAGTTCGCACAGTCTAGGGCACTTCCCTGTCGTTATTTGCATATAAAGTGATATATATATTTTGCATCGCTATTCAGTGGTGGGTTAGGGGCAGGTGTATCTCCGTCCGAAACGAGCTGAATGTTTTAGTGAGAGCAGGGGGTGGGGGAGATTGACGGGCGCAATTTACGGCGCTCTCGCGGTGGTAGGTACAGTGTCGTCGATATGGCACATGTATGATCGAGCCTTTTATGGTTTCGACATTTATTGATCACACCACACGGGGTTTCTTCGCAAAACTGTAATACGCCCCACTCTTTATGTTTTCAGACGCAGTGTTTTTTAGTGTGTGCTGTGCTGCTGACAAAGGAAACACTCCGATGTCAATCAGGCTTTTAAATAATTGAGTTTGGTGCGAGGTTGATGTACGAAGTTTAACAAGCAGTGTTCTTTACACTGTTACATGGGAAGCAAACGAAAATGAAATGAATCACATTCTATGGCACAGAATGAATAATCACACTTGCAAACATTGTAATCAGCTGGCAGAAAGGTGTGACTGTTTACTGATACGTCGTTACGATTTAAGAACACTGCTATTGGTGGGGAGCTGCACTTCGCGCAATAATCAGTCCACGCAAGGTACTTTGCGTAAAAGGCCATTTTATTAGGACAGGGTTGGACAACCATAACCAGAAACATAACACAAATCGCCAACAATCCCCAACAACAACATTCCTCGCTACCCATACTCTCCAAGACTCCAACTACTCCATAGCCACTTCACACCGCAACCTTCTCACTTCCTTTCGCTTCCTCACTTCCCTTCCAAAACTCCACCACCATCTCCATTCGTCGTCCACTGCTCTGACGCACCCCCACGTTCTCCCCAGTATCCCCCTCCCCGGGAGGGTGAGTATGCCCGTCATGGACTCCTCCCCCCTCCCCAATCCGCCCCACACACACACACACAACCCGTCCTAAACTGGCACGCTGAAAACATGACCTCCTCAACTAGTCATGTGATTGCCGGGTGGGTGGGTGGCCAACGGTCCACTAACTACCCTCCCTGCGGCGCTGGGGAATGGAAGAGGAAGGACTTCCTCTTCCTGCCCCTTTTAACCCTACCTGCGACCCCACCCCTTATCCCACCCCTTCCTCCCCTGTCCTTCAATATGCGCGAACTCCCCGGGGGAAGACTAGACCGCTGGTCTTACTTCCCCCGGGGGCCTCCTCGCGCAATAATCAGTCCACGCAAGGTACTTTGCGTAAAAGGCCATTTTATTAGGACAGGGTTGGACAACCATAACCAGAAACATAACACAAATCGCCAACAATCCCCAACAACAACATTCCTCGCTACCCATACTCTCCAAGACTCCAACTACTCCATAGCCACTTCACACCGCAACCTTCTCACTTCCTTTCGCTTCCTCACTTCCCTTCCAAAACTCCACCACCATCTCCATTCGTCGTCCACTGCTCTGACGCACCCCCACGTTCTCCCCAGTATCCCCCTCCCCGGGAGGGTGAGTATGCCCGTCATGGACTCCTCCCCCCTCCCCAATCCGCCAACCAGGGAAACCCCCGGAGGGCGGTTACCTGCCCCACCCCACACAAGTGCACCTTTCGCCCTCACCTCCTCCTACACCAGATCGACTCATTCCACAGCCCACTGATAAAATCCCTCATCTCCATCATATAGTAGGCGTTGCCCATGTGCGAAAGGTGCACGCCATCAGCCCTAAAAAGCAAGGGCTCTTCAAGCCGCAGACCAGGATGCGCCAGCACCTTGATCCCACAGTCCTCACAAAAGACTCTCATTGCCCTATTCAATTTTCTGCGGGCACGTTCCACCGCCGCGGGCTTCAGCGCCCCCCTCCAAACTTTTCTGGGAATGAACTCTGTCCACACAATACAAGCGCCAGCCAGATTGCGTTTGATCGCTGCCAAGTCCCGCTGCATCAAGTAGATCAAGGACACCGCCGACTGTCGCACCAGATCGTTCTCTCCCAGGTGAATGACAAGCAAATCCGGACAGCCCTGCTGCGAGACCTTCTTCGTGAGCCAAGGCAAAAGTTCTCCCCATCGCATCCCACTCCTACCCCACCAAAAAACCTCATGACTGCAACTTCTCAGGCCCAGGCTACGCCCGTACACCTGCCTGTCAGCAAACTTGGCAGCCCAATGCACAAATGAATGTCCCACTATCCAGGTAACCGTCTTGGCTCCAGGACCCCCAACACAACCTACGAAGAAAAAAGGAGCATTAGCAACAAGAAAGGGGCACACAAAACGCTCACACAGCCGCCGCACACCCTTCCGTCCTACTTCCTCACGTACCGCTCGCAGCAGCGCGAACGCCATCTACCAATCCTCCTGATCTTATCCCAGGACCAACCCAGCCGTGCCGCCGCCGTCGCCGCGCCGATCCGGAAGGAGTGAGTCCCAAACCCCGCCGGGTCTCGCCCTAAGCGCCGCAACGCCATGCGCAGTACCGCCAAGAGCTGGTAAGCCGTGACCCGTTTCCCAGAAGCATGACAGAAAACTTCCCCCCCCAAACGGCCACACTGCACGCAAAAACTGCTCCACTCCCGCACCGGGCACGCTGCCAACTCCCCCGACTCATTCAGCCACACCCACGTGCCTCTGCCAACCTGATCCGTCTTGGAACGCCCCAGCCATATCCCCAGGCGCCCCCCATCCACACGGACATCCTCAAACCTCAACCCCATGCCCCCCCTACCCCCCAGCAACTCTGAAACCCGAAAGGCCCCAAAGAACATCCACGTCATACACAGGCGGAACAACGCCAACTCATACCGATCGTAACACAAAACCCCCAACTCTCCCAAAACATCCACCAACAGGCCAAAAGTAATCGCCTGGCGCAACGGCGCCCCCCCCCGCCCCCCCCGCTCCCTCGTCCAGCCCTTCAGCATCCTGCTCAGCAACTCGCCCTTGGCTGGATCAAAACCCAGATAGATCTTCCCATAGAAAGAAATCCCTGCCAATTTCCCCGCAATTGTCACTGACGACAAACCCCTGTCCATGCAGTGCAAAACATAGCGCACGACACCCGCTTCACACTCATCCTGCGACATCCGCCAGTCCTCCCGCGACCAACCCAAGAACGCCCCCAACTCCACCCATGCCATACGATAAGTCCGCCGCGTGGACTCGGCAACAGACTGCTCCACCAGATTCACCACTCTCACTCCCCCCAGCTCCAGATACCCTCCGGCACCTTGGTCTTGGCAACGTCCGCTCCGGGCGCCAACCTTCGGAAACGCTGCCACTGCGAACGAGACAATGCATCCGCGATGTCATTGCTAGCGCCCGGCACATGTTTCGCGCGAAACAGCACATTCAAGCGCAAGCACAGCAGCATAAAACTTCGCAGCAAGCGCAGCACCCGCAGGTCCCTGGCCCTCTGATGGTTCACCAGTTCCACCACCGTCATGTTGTCCACATGAAAAAGCACCGATCGGTTCCGGAATTCCTGCCCCCACACCTGCAGCGCCACCAACAGCGGGAAGAACTCCAGAAACGCAATGCTCCTGCCCTGTGCCAACCAGTGCGCCGGCCACTGCTCCGCACACCACCGACCATCCCAGAAAACACCAAAGCCGCGCGCCCCAGCCGCATCCGAAAAAATCTGCACTTGCCACACCATGTTGTCATCCGCAAAGTCCAAGGAGACCCCATTGAAGTCACTCAGGAACCCCTGCCACACTCGCAGATCCGCCCGGACGCCCACCGAAATCCGCACCCGGTGATGCGGCAACACAGCCCCTGACATGGCCAAACCGAGCCGCCTGCAAAACGTCCTGCCCGCCCGCACCACTCGGCACGCAAAGTTCAGCAAGCCCAATAAACGCTGGACGGACCTCAGATCAATCTTCCGTTGCACCATCACGTGGCTCAGACACTCCTGTATCTCCAAAACCTTCTGCTGGGGAAGACGCGCCATCCATTCCACAGAATCCAATTCAATCCCCAGAAACGCCAGACAACAACTGGGCCCGGCCGTTTTTTCCGGCGCCAACGGCACACCAAACTCCCCCGCCATCCTCTGAAACTGGTCCAAAGCCGCCCCACATTCCCCCGTCTGACCACGGCCTACAAACAAGAAATCATCCAAATAGTGGGACACCAGCCGGTGCCCCGCCCTGTCCGTGAAGGCCCATTGCAAAAAGGAACTGAAAGTCTCGAACAGCGCACAGGACACCGCGCACCCCATGGGCAACACCTTGTCCACAAAAATGGCCCCACCGAACTGCATGCCCAGCAACGAGAAATCCTCCGGGTGAATCGGCAGAAGGCGAAACGCCGACTTGATGTCACACTTGGCCAATTCCGCCCCCCGCCCACACAGCCGCACCAATCCAATCGCATCATCCACCGACGCATACAACACCCGGGAATCCTCCTCCGCGATGAAATCATTCACTGACCGCCCCTCAGGCCAAGACAAATGGTGGATCAAGCGAAACTCTCCAGGTTCCTTTTTTGGAACCACCCCCAAAGGGGATATGATGAGCCCAGGCAGCGGCCACGTGTCAAACGGGCCGGCCACGCGACCCTCCAACACCTCTTTGCGCAATTTAGCCTCCACGACCGTCGGCAACTCCTTTGCTGACCGCAAGTTCTCTGCCCACCTGCACTCCCGTGGCCCCTGGTACCCCACTCGAAAACCCTCCGTGAACCCCCAAAACAGCCGCAGCGCCGCCCCCTGATCGGGGTAGCGGGAGAGCCACGGACCCATGGCCTCCACACTAACCGGTGTAGGAGCCCTTTGGCCCAGCCTGCCCCCGTCCTTTCGTGACCCGCCATTGCTCGGACGGGGTGGCCAAGGTGAAACACTGCGTGACCGGGTGCTTGCCACCACACTTAGAACACTCGTGTTTAAATTTGCAGGGGTGGCGGGTGCAGAATCCCTTGTTGAAATTCCAACACGCCCCAGTGGTGGCTCCCCCACTCTTCGCAGGCTGCCCAGTTGCGCCGGCAGCGGCAGCCTGTCCTCCCCCACCCCCAGTTCCACTTGCGCCCCCCCCCGCCCCCCCCGAGGCGGGACGGGACTGAAAAGACCGATAAGCCACCGGAAGGCCACTCGCAGTGTGTGTCGCCGCAGAGGACTGGGTGGAAGCCATCCACTGCACCCACAGTTCCTGATCTACCTCTCCCCAGGGCTTGTCCGGGTTGACGCTGACCCTCGCCCGAAATTCCTCGTCATAACTTAGCCAGGCAAAACCCCCAAAGTGCATCTGCGCTTTTCTGATGATATCCATGTATTTAAACAACGCAATCGCCCTATCCGGATGCTTCTCGCAATAAATACTGGCATAAATCAGGAAGGCCGACGTCCAATTCTCCATAGTTATCGGCACCCGTGGCCGCCGTGTCAACTCCCACTCCTCCTCTTTCGACCCCTCTTTCGCCTGAATCTCCCGATGCAACAATTTAAAGACGTCCACGTATTCGTGTTTCCAAATCCTGCCCCTTGTCTTTTCGGACAGATGGGACCCCAGGGGCATCGCCAACCCCATATAAGGCAGTTTCTTCTTATGCTTCTCACCCCCGTCCTCCTTCCCATCTGTCACCTTCTCCGTCTGAACACCAGCTCCCACCATTCGCTTCACATCCCCCTCTGGGGCCGCCGCCTTAGCCGGCACCTGCGGCTGCGCCGCCTCTCCCACCTCCCTCACCGACCCATCCCCCACCCCCACAGACCTACAAGACTTCTTACGCCCCCGCCCAAGCCCCTCATCCCACGCCCCCCACCAAGTGCTCTCACCTGTCAAAGTGCGTGGCACCTCCTGCGCCCGTCCGCCTGGACCCGGGGCCGACACCCTCGCCGCTGGCGCCTTGCTGCAGCTGGCTTTGCTGTCCTGGAAAACACCAAACTTTCTCGTTGCCACCGGCCCCGTCACCTCACGCACCTCGCCTTCTTCCAACTCTTCACTTTCAGACTCATAATCCAGCTCGTCGACCACCACGGGCTCACTAGGCTCCAGGCGCACCTCACGCACTACCCGCTTCATTCCTTTTCCTTTCTCTCCAAGGACAAACTCATACTCCGGCGCCGATGATGCGCGCTCCCTCGATGGAGGGCAGGCCGCCGCGGACCCCCCTACTGCTTCGTCCCGGCGTCTGGAGGCCGTAGTGCGCCCCGCCGGCCCACCCCGGCCTCTACCAGCAATCAGCGCTGGCGTGGATCCCACCCCCCCCTCGTGACCGGCATAGTCCGAGGGGGCCCCAGCGCCACCAGGTCTCTGAGACGTCAAGTCCGTCCCTGCCTCATCCAGCCACACCCAGCGCCCGCGCCCCCGAGCCGGCCCTGCCCCTCCCCCGCGCGCAACCACCCCTCCCCCGCGCGCCACTATCCGCTCCGCCGCGCGCTCCTCCTCCCGCTCCCTGGCCGCGCACATCGCTGCCCAGCGCCGCTCCGTATCGTCAATCAGCCGCCGCTGCTCCCGGATACGCTCCTCTAAGGACATCTCGGCCCAACAGTCATCCCACCGGCCCTCCCCCGCGACCCGCGCCCCACGGCCGCGGCCTGCGCCCCCAGAGGGGCCAGGCGTCACCAGCCCCGACCCCCGGCCCCCCGCCGCCTTCGCCGGGCCCTTGCCTTTGCCTCCCCGCCCCCCACCCTTCCCCTTGCCCCCACCCCCCACAACCGGCCCCTGGTCCCCCCCCCCCCGCCCTCGCCCCCCGCGGACTCACTCCCCGAAAGATACAGGGAGAAATCATCCCCAACCCGCTCCTCCACGTCCTCCGCCACGTCGCTGTCCTCACTGTAGTCCACCAGGAACGAGGCCCCCCCGCTGCCCCCAGCCCCCGCCCCCACCCTGGCCAGCCGCGCCTCCGCCGCCCCACCCTCGCCCTCAACAGCCCCCCCGCCCCCCCCCACAAGCACCTCCACTGACGAACCCAGCACCGGGAGGCTCAGACGCCCATCCCCTGGCTTCCCCCCAGGCCCTGCCTTCTTACCCCCGACGGTCCACTAACTACCCTCCCTGCGGCGCTGGGGAATGGAAGAGGAAGGACTTCCTCTTCCTGCCCCTTTTAACCCTACCTGCGACCCCACCCCTTATCCCACCCCTTCCTCCCCTGTCCTTCAATATGCGCGAACTCCCCGGGGGAAGACTAGACCGCTGGTCTTACTTCCCCCGGGGGCCTCCTTGAAGAAGTTGGCTGTGCAGTACATGCTAAGTGTATCCAGTTGTTGGAACAGAACAACTGGCGCTGAATAGAGGCACAGCCGATAACAGCACAGCGGCAGAAAATAACCGCAGAGAGGCAAACTGCCACTCGGAGGTTTCATTGACACATTGTTCACAGCCAGATGAATTGCCTGTGATTAAAAATAAAGCCGTAAGATAGTGTTACATGCTCAAAAACACCACCTCCCCGTCCAAAACCAACTTGTAGTGCACTACACTTTTAAAAAGACGTACATTAGTTTGATTCAGTTACCCAAAAACACACGAGTATTGGCTTCGTAATAAATGTAATGCCTGCACAAAAATACGTTAAAAAAAAGTAATCGTTTGTTTTAAAAATAATTTAAATGTTTGAGTTCTTAGGGTCAAATTTGTATCATAAGACCAAAGATGCCAACTTTAAATTTGGAAGGGAGCAGGCTCAAGTCACAGCAGTACCTCACCATGCTATAATTGTAGACATCATTCGAACCCCCGCTAAAGGCTAAAGCCTAAAGTGTTCCGTCTGAAGACGTGGTTTTCGGGGGCTAAAAGCAGACAGAAAGTCTGCTAGAGTGTGATGTTTTCAGTGTGAAAATCTACACTTGAGAAAGGAAACAATGTCAGGCTAATGAAGCGCTAAGAAGCAGAACGAGACAGATCGCAATCTATTCGTAGGCAGCATCTGTGGGATGTCGAACCAGCACAGCAGGACGGTAAATTTGTGTTCACACCATCGGCAGGCCGGCAACTATCTAAAATAAAAGCATTTGATGTACATCTCGCAAAAGTTAACCAAACCTCTTTAGCAAGAATTAGTTTATACATTTTCTACAAATGTACCGGGTAAAGCTTTGAACTTTCAAAAACCCATTATCTCTTCGGCACAAATTAAGCAGTACAATATCATTCAATGCTTAAAATCCACAACGCCCCCAGCTTGTGATGTAGTAGGCTGTTAAATATATATCTTGCTAGCAGAAGCCCCTGTGTGCACCTAAATAAAGCACTAAGGTTTAAACGTGTGAGGCATATGTAATAAATAAACGATAATAAATAAAACGTTTAAGCTAAAATTCAATGTTCACCATAGTATACCGCCTAACTAAATTTTTGCTATTCCGATTAGTGCACCGAAGCAGGTTTGAGTCATAGCCTGTCTTTAAAAACAAAACGCTAACGTTTTGTTTGTGTAATGTAACTAGTGGCTAGGTAAAACGGTGCAATACTTTAGGGCAGAAATGCTGCAAAGGTAACATATATTTCTTCCCCTCGTATGACGGTGAAAAAGGAGAGTTCGATTGACATCACTAAGGCAATTTGTAGATGTTAGCATACTGTTGCGCGAAACTGGCATGTTTCTACGCCGTTCACCGCAGCCATATATATAACCAAAATGAAAACATAGCTGCACGCAGCCATGACTGTTCCTATGCAAATAGGGGTCAAATAATGAAACGTTTCCTCGACATATAGTAAACAAGCTACAGTTCAGTCTGTGTGGCTGAAGTCATGTTTGTGAACCAAAAACTATTTTATTGCACGGACGGCTCGCTAAGCAATGTTCAAAGCACCTGCCCCGGAACATCAAATAAATCCAGCGCTGCGCTGAGTATGTTAAAAAAAAAATACAAGTAATATCGCACGAAGCGCTTGAAAGTTTAATTAAATAAAAATAACATCCCGCAAAGTGTGCGCTCTGAGCATCCCCCCTACATGTTTTAAAAATAAAAGTAACTACGTGATGTATGTGAAGCGGGCGCCATAGTATTTAAATGTTTTAAAAACATCAAAGCGGGCACCATACTGAAACACATAGCGGCGTCCATGTATTTAAAATGTATGCGCGTGACAGACTGTAAAGCGCATGGCGCGCTGAATGTTGGAGGAAAGCATGCCTTGCCTGCAGTAGGAGAAACGCATTGAAGAAATTGGTGCTTACAAATTAAATAAGACGTACCGTGTAACAAACGAAGTACAAGCGGACGCGAAAGTGAAAGTGATCGCAATCGCGATCAAACATCAAAGCGGCCATGAAAGTGAAAGAAAACGAATGCTTTCAGGCTGCCAAATGGTGCGCGCGCCTGGAGCACATGCACTGTAGTTGGCGGCCTGAAATGCACTCGTTTCCACTTCCAAAAGTCGCTTACTATAAGTCTCACCAGTGCAGCGCTAAAGCGCTGTCTCAGGCGAGACCTAAAAAACAGTGAAAATACTCGAACAGTAGGTTCCAGTGGATTAATTCACATCATAAATAACATCTTAGAGTCGATGCTTGGACGAAGTAAGTGCAATGTGACCTCCATGTGAAGAACAGCCAAAAAACCACGAAATACAACATGCAAAGTCATGGGAATTCACCATGTATATGCACTAAAACTAAATAAATACTCGCAGGATCCTTTCCAGACGGTTAGGGTGCATTGTTACCGCAAGTCCAGCTGTGTCTCTCACGTTAGATCTGCTCCGTGGGCAAGATTCTTGCTCTCAACGACTCCATCCTGGTCCTTGAGCTGTGCGCTCTTTCTCATAGATACCATAGCCTGTGAGTGTTTATTTTGTTTTGATGCATACACTCAGAGGTGTAGCAAGGGAGGGGCAGTCTACCTTGGGAGGCACGAGTTTTGGGCTCAGGGCCCCCCCTTACCTGCAGCCATCGCAGGAATCGCCAGCACTCCCCGACACCCCCCCCTCCCCTCTTACCTGCGGTTGTCACAGGAATCAGCAACAACCATCCCCCCCCCCACCCCACCCCTTTGCTCTGACATGCTGCCGCAGGCGCAAAATGCAGGGACCACCATGGCTGACCCATGGCCTAGCTTCGCCACTGCATACACTTGATGAATTCCCTTCACTTTGCATGCTGTATTTCAAGGCCTGCATTTTAGTTTGAATCAATTTCAGATCATAAGTGTGTCAGGCCATCGCAAGTCCTGAAGAGACCCTTGTATTCATAATAGAGGCGATGCGCCGTTGACACTCTTTGAAATTAAACTACCTGTCAGATCATAAATGTTGTGTTGATAAATATGTGGCTGTTGTAATGGAATAGAAATATGTGGTTGTTTGCATATCAACATACCGATGTATTTCACTACTTTTTTCACTCAAATGGTCGGTTGCAGTTCTTCCTCACATGGAGCTCACTTGGCGCTTACTTCGTCCAAGCATTGACTCGAAGATTAAATTTATAATGTGAATACATCTGCTCTTTCTACTGGAACCTACTGTTTGAACATTTGAATTATTATCTTAGTTACAAATAAGTTCTGTGGGAACCATAGGGATTGTATGTAATGGTGTCTAAAGCATGCCCTTTCAACAGGAACTTAAATGTATCCTATTCCACTCTATACTGCAGTCTGTACACATACTCACCTCTAAATCAATGTGGATTTCTTTTCATCCATGTTCAAAAAGCCGAATCCACCAGTGTGTGAGATCAATTTTTCTCTAGCAAACCTCAGTAAAGATGGCATTAAGGGCCTTATTACAAGTTCGGCAGTCCTGAGGACTACCATACTCACAGTGGTGGATCGACCACAGCTGCCGCTGCAGACCTGCCCACAGTATTCTGAGTGTGATGTTCGGACCACCACGCGGCTGATGTGTCTGCTGGGATCTAGAATAACACGGCGGTCGTGCAGTGGGAAGGGGCAGGAATATGCTGGTGTGTCGCTGTGGGACAGCCAAACATATTCAGATTTGCCTTTCCACCACCCATTTCATGGTGGTGGGCCTGCAGTGAAAAGGGTGGCAGAGAGGCAACTCAAGGGGCCCTAACAGGCCCGTGCTACTTCTGGGAATGCATGCAGGGGGGCACATGTTGAGTCCCCCGTAATTGTACCGTCAATCCTGCATGGTGCAGGAAAGTGCTGCAAGTGCTGTCACAGCCGTGGTCTGCTGTTAAGGCTCTCCTATGAGCCTTACACAGTCACCCGTGTGAGACCACTGCAGCATCGCCCGCTCACCCTGGATTACACTTATAATCCAGCGGCCGGGTGCATGACAGGCCTGGCTGCCGTCCCATCTGCATGGTGGTGGCGGGCCAACAGGAGGACCACCAAACTTGTAATAAGGCCCTAAGTATTTTTGAGCGAGGAGAGTGGGTACGTCTCACATCAAGATAGTGAGGCAATCCATTTTGTAGATAAGGTTTACATTTAGAAACAAATAAGAACAAAAGGAATATCCTACTTGAATTACTACTTTGGTTTGCTTCTCTATAAAGCGATCAGATGCACCAATTTGACTTGCAGGATATTTGATGGAGGTAATTGGAGAACTCAAATTCCTCTTACTAATTTTTCCCCTTGCCACTTTTGCCCTGTTCACGCTTTGGATATACAAATTTGTTTTTTGTGGGTGTTTGTGTGAGATTCTCTGTAAATTTTATGTGCTGACTGGCCTTTTTTGTTGCCTCACCTTCCCTGCTTATGACACCAAGTTTGAGTCACTGCTGAATGGATATCCTCACCACCACCTAAAATTTGTCAAAACCACAGCTTAATCAAATGCAGTGGATTGCTGGAGTTATCAAATTTAAAGGGGTTTGTTAGCTGTTACCTAGGGTATCCTTAGTGACCTGCTCCCCTTCTTTGCAATTCAATTTCTTTCAAACCTTTCTCAGTTGCAGTCTGAACCTACACAGGCAAAGCTGAGGTGTTGTTCACTTGTCAAATCATGGATACTTGTAAAAGGTATGCAGAGACCATCTTGTCCTTCCCCTCTACAGCCTCGAATCCGAGAACTTGTTAGTGAACCCTCACCCAGAGTTTTAAATACTACGATGATTGGTAAATTTGACGGGCAACATGTCCAGCATAATTACAAGTAACCTACTTAGAAATGAAGAATAAATTCAGGAATATGCAAGTCCATATCCAAATCGTGCCCTAATTCTTCTATTGTGGGCCATTTTCCAACCAATCACCCAAACATATTTTTCATTCAGATCAAATGCCCATGGGGACTGGGGAATGTAATCTCTAGGGTGAAGTATTATCAAATAAAAAATAAAAAATAAATATATATATATATATTACCTACTGGCGGTAGCCAGTAGGTATAGTTAGGACCTAGTTACTATAGGAAAATGGCAACATTCTATTCGCAATAACTTTGGCGCCGATTGATGAATCTTCGTGAAATTTTCAAAACTAATTCTTTGTTGAGATCAGCTCCTATGTTAAAAGAGTGGGGGTGATTCATCAGGGGGGGCCGAGAAAAAAGGGGGGTCCCAAAACGTGTTTTTTCAATGTTAATTTCCATAGGAAACTTTAGACAAGGCTATAGGTCGAACGGGTGAACGGAATTACCTCAAATTTGTCAGGAAGAAGGGTCTTGGTCTAGAAAGCACACTTTTGTTTATTTGGTGTAAATCCGTTCAGTAGTTTTTGAGAAATATCATAACTTACAGATATCGATATTTGGGAATTCTGCCATCTCATTGGCTGAGGCGTTACGAGCACGAGCTTGCTGCTGATTGGCTGCGAGCGCTGCGAGCGTTTGCAACTAGGAAGTGTTGGCCGCCATTTTGTGATTCCGTTGAAGCGAGTAAGGGGGAAAAAGGGCAAAACATGTGGGAAAGAGGAGGTTAGGAGCATTGTTACCTTTGTGGGGTGTTTAGGGTGTGCTATAGAGGGGGTGCAAAGCGAACTACTCATACCTACCGGTCTGAAAGTGCTGGGAACGGAATTTAAGTGACGTATTGCGTAGTCTGATGCTGCTAAGGTGAGCTGCTGCGGGAGTCGGGGATGAAAACGTGAGCCTAAAGTGTGTGTCTTATGGTGTGAAGTCATGTGCCCTGGCCGCTGCAGCACACCTGTGGAAGTAGTGTCAGCATGTGTTTATACCTACTAGGACGAACTGCTGACTCCTACTGGTTTGAAAGTCCTGGGGTAGAGAAAATATGTGAGGTATTGTCTAGAGTCTCATGGTGCTAAGCTGAGGTGCTGCCAGAGTCGGGGATGAAAACGTGAGTCCAAACTGTGTGTCATATGCTGTGAAGTCATGTGCTCTGGCCGCAGTGCCACATCTGTCTAGTAGAGTCAGCATGTAGTTATACCTACTCGGAGGAACTTTTGTTTTGAACATTGTAACTTGTGTATGGTGCTTAGGGGGTGTTATACCGGGAGTGTGAAGGTAAATTTGCATGTATCAAATCAATACGGTATTTGTAAAGCGCAAACTACTCACCCCTATGGGTCTGAAGGCCCTCAAGGCCGGCGTGGAAATTATGTGAGCTATTAAGTGAGCTATTGCCCAGAGTCACATGGTGCTGAGCTGAGGTGTCCAAAGGTGTCCTTCATAAGCATTTCCAAACCTACCCCAGTCAATGTGCCTAGGTCATTTCCACCACAATGCACAATCATGAGGTCAGGGTGTGGAAGATGCAAAGAGGTTTTAACCAAAGGTAGCAATTGGTGCAACTTCAATCTTCTCTGTGTAAACCTTTTAATGTCCACATTTTGTAAACCTAGGTCTAAGTCAATATGTCTGTGTTCTGCATACCTCTTGCACCTGAAAATATAGCTATGCCCTACGATCCACACTAGCATTTTGAAGGTATGGTTGGAAGATATGGAAAGATGTCTATAGCTCATGCAGTTCCTTGGTAGAATAAGAGATATGTTTAAAGATGGGGAAGTACTTTTTTTTGCAAAAACCAAAGGAAATGATGGACGGAGTGTTGAACATTGCAAGCACTCACCCCTAGTCAGCTGATCTGGGTTTAATCCATCACCGTTCTTTAGCCCACTCTGCCACCCCAGTTCAGACATGGCCATATGCAAATCAGTCTGACCCTGTGCCTCATGGGAACAGTCCAGCCCGAACTGCCAAGCCATATCTTCCCTGGACCGGAAACAAGCTTCCTAGGACCGGTTTCTGGCATTTCAGCCGTCTTCAGCCAGGCTTGCTTGAATCCAGTGGCAAAGTGAGCAAGGGACTCACGTCTGAGCATACCCTGCCAACTTTTGGAGAACAAAGCAAAAACCAAAGGAAATGATGGACGGAGTGTTGAACATTGCAAGCACTCACCCCCAGTCAACTGATCTGGGTTTAATCCATCACCGTTCTTTAGCCCACTCTGCCACCCCAGTTCAGACATGGCCATATGCAAGTCAGTCTGACCCTGTGCCTCATGGGAACAGTCCAGCCCGAACTGCCAAGCCATATCTTCCCTGGACCAGAAACAAGCTTCCTAGGACCGGTTTCTGGCATTTCAGCCGTCTTCAGCCAGGCTTGCTTGAATCCAGTGGCAAAGTGAGCAAGGGACTCACGTCTGAGCATACCCTGCCAACTTATGGCGAACAAAGCAAAAACCAAAGGAAATGATGGACGGAGTGTTGAACATTGCAAGCACTCACCCCCAGTCAACTGATCTGGGTTTAATCCATCACCGTTCTTTAGCCCACTCTGCCACCCCAGTTCAGACATGGCCATATGCAAATCAGTCTGACCCTGTGCCTCATGGGAACAGTCCAGCCCGAACTGCAAAGCCATATCTTCCCTGGACCGGAAACAAGCTTCCTAGGACCGGTTTTTGGCATTTCAGCCGTCTTCAGCCAGGCTTGCTTGAATCCAGTGGCAAAGTGAGCAAGGGACTCACGTCTGAGCATACCCTGCAAACTTATGGCGAACAAAGAAAAAAACCAAAGGAAATGATGGACGGAGTGTTGAACATTGCAAGCACTCACCCCTAGTCAACTGATCTGGGTTTAATCCATCACCGTTCTTTAGCCCACTCTGCCACCCCAGTTCAGACATGGCCATATGCAAATCAGTCTGACCCTGTGCCTCATGGGAACAGTCCAGCCCGAACTGCCAAGCCATATCTTCCCTGGAGCGGAAACAAGCTTCCTAGGACCGGTTTCTGGCATTTCAGCCGTCTTCAGCCACGCTTGCTTGAATCCAGTGGCAAAGTGAGCAAGGGACTCACGTGTGAGCATACCCTGCCAACTTATGGCGAACAAAGCAAAAACCAAATGAAATGATGGACGGAGTGTTGAACATTGCAAGCACTCACCCCCAGTCAACTGATCTGGGTTTAATCCATCACCGTTCTTTAGCCCACTCTGCCACCCCAGTTCAGACATGGCCATATGCAAATCAGTCTGACTCTGTGCCTCATGGGAACAGTCCAGTCTGAACTGCCAAGCCATATCTTCCCTGGACCGGAAACAAGCTTCCTAGGACAGGTTTCTGGCATTTCAGCCGTCTTCAGCCAGGCTTGCTTGAATCCAGTGGCAAAGTGAGCAAGGGACTCATGTCTGAGCATACCCTGCCAACTTATGGCGAACAAAGCAAAAACCAAAGTCATCATTTCCTTTGGTTTTTGCTTTGAGGCACAGAGTCAGACTGATTTGCATATGGCCATGTCTGAACTGGGGTGGCAGAGTGGGCTAAAGGACGGTGATGGATTAAACCCAGATCAGTTGACTGGGGGTGAGTGCTTGCAATGTTCAACACTCCGTCCATCATTTCCTTTGGTTTTTGCTTTGTTCGCCATAAGTTGGCAGGGTATGCTCAGACGTGAGTCCCTTGCTCACTTTGCCACTGGATTCAAGCAAGCGTGGCTGAAGACGGCTGAAATGCCAGAAACCGGTCCTAGGAAGCTTGTTTCCGGTCCAGGGAAGACATGGCTTGGCAGTTCGGGCTGGACTGTTCCCATGAGGCACAGGGTCAGACTGATTTGCATATGGCCATGTCTGAACTGGGGTGGCAGAGTGGGCTAAAGAACGGTGATGGATTAAACCCAGATCAGTTGACTGGGGGTGAGTGTTTGCAATGTTCAACACTCCGTCCATCATTTCCTTTGGTTTTTGCTTTGTTCGCCATAAGTTGGCAGGGTATGTTCAGACGTGAGTCCCTTGCTCACTTTGCCACTGGATTCAAGCAAGCCTGGCTGAAGACGGCTGAAATGCCAGAAACCGGTCCTAGGAAGCTTGTTTCCGGTCCAGGGAAGACATGGCTTGGCAGTTCGGGCTGGACTGTTGCCACAAGGCACAGGGTCAGACTGATTTGCATATGGCCATCTCTGAACTGGGGTGGCAGAGTGGGCTAAAGAATGGTGATGGATTAAACCCAGATCAGTTGACTGGGGGTGAGTGCTTGCAATGTTCAACACTCCGTCCATCATTTACTTTGGATTTTGCTTTGTTCGCCATAAGTTGGCATGGTATGCTCAGACGTGAGTCCCTTGCTCACTTTGCCACTGGATTCAAGCAAGCCTGGCTGAAGACGGCTGAAATGCCAGAAACCGGTCCTAGGAATCTTGTTTCTGGTCCAGGGAAGACATGACATGGCAGTTCGGGCTGGACTGTTGCCATAAGGCACAGGGTCAGACTGATTTGCATATGGCCATGTCTGAACTGGGGTGGCAGAGTGGGCTAAAGAATGGTGATGGATTAAACCCAGATCAGTTGACTGGGGGTGAGTGCTTGCAATGTTCAACACTCCGTCCATCATTTCCTTTGGTTTTTGCTTTGTTCGCCATAAGCTGGCAGGGTATGCTCAGACGTGAGTCCCTTGCTCACTTTGCCACTGGATTCAAGCAAGCCTGGCTGAAGACGGCTGAAATGCCAGAAACCAGTCCTAGGAAGCTTGTTTCCGGTCCAGGGAAGACATGGCTTGGCAGTTCGGGCTGGACTGTTGCCACAAGGCACAGGGTCAGACTGATTTGCATATGGCCATGTCTGAACTGGGGTGGCAGAGTGGGCTAAAGAATGGTGATGGATTAAACACAGATCAGTTGACTGGGGGTGAGTGCTTGCAATGTTCAACACTCCGTCCATCATTTACTTTTTTTTTTTGCGAAGTACTTTTTTTTGCCATACAAAACGATACGTGATTGGGAGTTGAACAGCATTATTTTTTAAAAGTAGGGTGCACATTCGTTTTGTGGAAAAGCATCTTTGTGATTGGTTAAGAAAAAGCAGTTTCAAAGTGGAGTACATATTATAGGATAGAATTTGCTCAACTGAACCACAACTTCTACTTGCATTTGGAAGGCACTGTTCGAACTTAAAACAATCGTGAACTTTTAACCTGCACGTGCCGTTAAATGTTCGAGAAAATGTAGCAAAAAAATATAGTTACTGTTAGAAACCGGCCTCGTGGCAAGGCCATCCCTAACCCCTAGCCACACACCCTGACCCGTGCACCTCATTCAGCCCCCGAGTACACGACCTAGCCGGCCTTCCCGCATGGCTCCACACACACCCGACCCGGACTTCCCTGTCCGTGCCCTCCATCTTCCCAGCACCACCGGGCCCGCGTGCCCCCTTCATGCACCTACGATGGCCGCCCGGCTCCAACGCGACCCAGGCATAGCGGCGCCGCCCCGGCTGGAGGACATCGCGCTCCCATGGAGTGAGAGAGGGAGGAGCAGTTTCCATCGCACCTCTGACCTCCCCTTGGGAGATGGGTTTCGATCGGCCCTCCGGCCCCCCTGAGGGCTGGCTCCACGCCTGCTGGGTGTCTGGGACTCCTCCCGACCCGACCCTGAAAGGATCAAAGGACGACATGGTAGAAAACCCCAACAAGCGACCCCCAGGTGCTAAGACCCCTGCCCAGGCAGACTCCGGACATCAAAGAGGAGTTGAACTATAACAAGGGGTGCTCTGGGACTATCGGCAGATTCGATTCTGGAACCACGAGAGCCCTGCTGATGGGGTCGCGGCTCCCGTGCAACTTTGGACTACCTGAGCCCTGCTGAGTGACTCGCGGCTCCCCTGAAAATCGTAAGACCTCCGACCTTGTGCTTGAGCCCTGCTGAGTGACTCGCGGCTCCCCTGAAGATCGTAAGACCTCCGATCTTGTGCTGGAGCCCTGCTGAGTGACTCGCGGCTCCCCTGAAGATCGTAAGACCTCCGACCTGGTGCTTGAGCCCTGCTGAGTGACTCGCGGCTCCCCTGAAGATCGTAAGACCTCCGACCTTGTGCTTGAGCCCTGATGAGTGACTCGCGGCTCCTAAAGACTCTCCCGGTCCGGCTGGACCTCCAGTGACCACAGCGTTTCCCCCGGCTCGAGGATTGTGAGCTGTGCGCCGGATACGCTCCTGCATTGATCCGGATCCCCAAAGACTGTCCCGCTACCCCCTATCCCTACTGAGACTCTTTGAGCCCGTGCTCTATTTTGTACATATCCACCGTGCTGATCAGAAAGATCCTGCGAAGCTGATTATATAAAGATCTGTTCCCAAGAACGTACAGTGTGGTGTCCCTTTGTCGTGTGGTGCAGTGTGTACAATCCAAGAAACGAGACTCTTCCCCTGAGGAGTCTCCCGCCAGTGCCCGGCTACGATACTCCGAGGGCAGGTCTCAGGGTGGTCAGGTACCTCCCGGCCTCCTCTGAGGCCGCCTTCTAACATTGGTGGCAAGCGACGGGATTCGGGCCCATAATCTAGAGATCGTACCGTAAACGGCTGACGCACTTCCGGCAAAGACGGCAGAAGAAAACGCCATGAGTCTCGCAGAAGCCGACGCGAGTGCTGTGTTCCAGGCGGAACAACTGGAAGAGTACACGCACAAAGAACTGAAGCAATTCTGCAAAGAACTAAAAATCGCTACCACTGGTCTCAACACCAAGGAAGATATGCAGAAGGCACTGAAAGCTTGGGTGGAATCCAGAGCACCCCGCCCAGAAGGAGCGGTGGAGCTCCACGACGAAGCTGGACTCTCCCAAAGAGAAAGCAGCAGCAACCAGGTACGAAGCTTTGTACCAGATGGGGGTCTATCCCCGGAAGAACTCGCAGACAGAGAGAGAAGTCGTAATCACGAACTCGAACTGGCCAAACTGAAAATCGAGGGCGAGTTGAAATTAGCTGAGAAAAAGCTAGCAGTGGAACAGATGCGAGTACAAGGCGAGCTAGAAGAGAAGAAACTCCAACGGGAGCACGAAGGAAGAAGACTTCAACTGGAGCACGAACGCAGCTTGAAAGAAATCGAGCTCAAAGCAAGGAGCGAAGAGGCTCGACCCCCGGGGAACCAAGAGACGGCCCCCCCGGCGGAGCAGAAGGTCCACATCCCCAAAGATGTGGTCAAAGAATATTACAAAAACGATGACATCCAACAATGGTTCAAGGCATACGAGGTCGCCATGACCTCCCACCGAGTCCCGCAGAAGGATTGGGGGGCCGGGTTGTGGGGCTGATTTTTGAGTGAGGGGAGAGACACCCTGCTCGACCTACCATCCTCTATGCAGACCTCCTACAGCCACATGAAGGAGGCCCTCCTCACAAGGTACGGCCTCACCCCGGAGATGTACCGCCAGCGGTTCCGGGACTGCACGAAGATCCCTAGCACCACGTGGGTGGAGTATGTAAACTTTTTCAGCCTTGCATTCGACGGGTGGATTAAGGGCAGCAAAGTAACCACCCTGGACGAACTAACTGACCTCATGCTATGGGAACACCTGGCCGCGAACTGCTTTGTGGAACTACACCAGCATCTGCTCGATAGCAAGCTCACAGATCCGAGGAAGCTGGCTGTCGAGGCGGATCGCTGGACCAACACCCGGGTCTCTCGGAGCCCGGTAGGAGAATACCCCGAGCCAGTCAGGGACCACCCCGCCAGAGAGGGGGGGAACCAGGGAGGGCAGAAAGAGTCCCAGTCCGGTCCTCCGAAAAACCAACCTCCGCACTTCCCGGCACCCCCACCAGCTGTATCCGGTCCACCCGTGAGATGTGGGCACCGGGTGACCATCACTTGTTTCCGCTGCCAGAAGCCCGGGCATTACGCCAACGACCTCGAATGTCCCATGGCCCTGCGCATCCACACTGCAGCCCCCCCAGCCAGACAGATAGCCAATGTAGCCCTAGGGGAAGAGATTGAGGAGACCGCAGAGTGGGAACCCGCCGCCATGGCCTTAGCATCCTTAGGAGACAGAGAAATGGTCCCTGGGAGCCTCCTGCCCTCCAACACGAAGAAATACGGGCAGCTTGTGACGATCAATGGCCAACAGGTAGAGGCCCTTCGTGACACCGGAGCGAGCATCACCGGTGTCCTCAGCCACTTGGTCCACGAAGACCAGGTCCTCCCCAATATATTTTGCCCTGTAATTGCAGCTGACAACACTGAGAGCCTCTGAAAGGTAGCCCTGGTACCGTTTGAATGGGGAGGAGTGGTCGGTAAGTTGAAAGTAGCCGTAAGAACCTCCCAGCCGGTCGACTGTCTCCTGGGGAACGACCTGGAAAGTTCCCTCTGGAAGCAAGTCGAGCGCAAGACCCACCTAGGGATGATGGGTCTCCAGGAGTGGGTGTGCGCCACCACCCGATCTATGGCGGTCCGACTGCCCCCCCTTGGGGAAGTCGAGGACGCACCTGCCCACGAGGACAGGATTGTCCCAGCCGAGGTTCCCCACATCCCCCCACGAGGAGAAGCTGTCGCCAGCAATGAACCCCTACCTTCCGACCCCGCGCAGATCACAGAGTTAGGCGATCTGCCCGAGTTGGCCCAGTGGCGCCACGAGGGGGGCCCCTCCCGAGAGGAGTTCTGCCTGGAGCAAGCTACCTGTCCTTCCCTGGTCGGACCCCGGCAGCAGGCAGAGGCCCAAGCCGCGGGCGACCAATCGGGAACACACCGGTTATATTGGGAAAATGACCTGTTGTACAGCGAGCAGAAGTCGGTGGAGCTAGGATCCGCCCGGGTGCTGGTGGTACCCCTACGCTTCCGAGACTTCCTCCTGGGCTTGGCCCACGATGTCCCTCTCGCAGGCCACTTGGGCCAAGACAAAACCTACAATCACCTGGTGACTCACTTTTACTGGCCTAAGATGAGAGCAGATGTAGAAGCCCACTGCAAGTCCTGTCCCACGTGCCAGGCTAGTGGGAAAAGTGGAGGAAAGCGCAAGGCTCCTCTCCAACCCGTCCCTGTCGTCAGTACCCCTTTTGAACGGGTCGGGATCGACATCGTGGGGCCCCTGGACCCCCCAACCTCACAAGGTCACCGCTTTATCCTCGTCCTAGTGGACCATGCCACCCGATACCCTGAGGCCATTCCCCTACGCACCGTCACAGCCCCCGTGGTGGGCCAGGCGTTGATGTGGATGTTTTCCCATGTGGGTTTTCCCCGCTAGGTCGTGAGCGATCGCGGGATGAACTTTATCTCCAAATACATGACGTCCCTGTGGCAACAATGTGGAGTGTCCTATAAGTTCACCACCCCGTACCATCCCCAAGGAAATGGCCTAGTAGAACGGTTTAACCGGACTCTGAAGGGGATGATCGCGGGCCTGGAAGAGCCCCTCCGGCGTAAGTGGGACGTCCTGCTCCCCTGCCTTTTTGTTCGCCTACCAGGAAGTTCCCCAGAAATCCTTGGGGTTCAGCCCGTTTGAGTTACTCTACGGGCATCCCGTCCGGGGGCCCCTCAGCCTGGTCAAGGAAGGGTGGGAGGCGGTGCCCCGAGACCCCCCACGAGATGTGTTCCGCTACGTTCTGACCCTCCGAAACCAGACTAGGAAGTTTTGAGAACTGGCCGAGGCCAACCTGGAGGCGAGCCAGGAAGAAATGAGGCGCTGGTACGACCAGAATGCCACTCTGGTCGAGTTCCATCTGGGCCAGCAGGTATGGGTCATGGCCCCAGTGAAACCGTGCGCCCTCCAGGATAAATGGACCGGGACCATCAAAATCATTGAGCGGAAGAGCCAGGTCACGTACTTAGTGGACGTCCAGTCACCTCGGGACCCCCTCCGGGTCCTTCACGTGAACCGCCTCAAGCCTCACTTCATGCGGACAGAGCTGAGTCTACTGCTGGCCACCGATGACGGGGCAGAAGAGGAGTCCGATCCCCTCCCTGACCTCCTGTGCACCAAGGAGAAGGATGGTTCCGTGGAAGGAGTGAACCTCTCTCCATCCCTCACTTTCCAGCAACGCGAGGACTGCCGCCAGCTCTTAGGGCAGTTCCCCGACCTATTCTATCTTGTCCCCCAAGTCACCAACTGGTGTGTCCATGACGTGGACACCGGGGACAGCCCGCCAGTGAAGCACCAAGCCCACCGATTCCCTGATCGAGTCCGGTCCTGCATTCAGGCCGAGGTCTCGAAGATGTTGACCTTGGGGGTGATCGAACCCTCAGACAGCCCCTGGGCCAGCCCCGTGGTATTGGTCCCGAAAGCAGCTGCCCCGGTGTCGCCCCAGAACTCCGATTCTGCATGGACTACCGGGGACTCAATGAAGTCACCCGGGTCTGCTCTTTTCCTCAGCACCTTCGATCTAACCTGCGGATACTGGCAAATTGCGCTCACAGAAGGAGCCAAGGAGCGGTCCGCCTTCTCCACCCCGGATGGGCACTATCGCTTTCGCGTGATGCCCTTCGGGATGAAGAATGCCCCGGCCACCATCCAGCGACTGGTAAATAGAGTCCTGGCCGGGCTGGAAAAGTTCAGCGCCGCCTATCTAGACGATATCACGGTTTTCAGTTCCGAATGGAGTGAGCACCTCCAGCACCTCCGGAGGGTGCTAACGGCCCTGCGCCAGGCAGGCCTCACAGTAAAAGCCAGCAAGTGTCAGATTGGGCAAGGGTCGGTGGTCTACCTGGGGCACCGGGTCGGAAGCGGGCAGGTCGACCCTCTGCAGCCTAAGATCGACGCCATCCTAGCCTGGGAGCCACCCACTACCCAAACGGAGGTCCGAACCTTTCTGGGTCTTACCGGCTACTACCGGAGGTTCATACGGGGGTACAGCAGCATTGTCGGTCCCCTCACGGAACTCACGTCCAAGAAACAGCCCAAGAAAGTGCAGTGGACCGCTGCCCACCAGGAGGCGTTCGATGCCCTGAAAGCGGCCATGTGTACTGCCCCCGTGCTCCGGGCCCCCGACTACTTCAAGGAGTTTGTGGTACAAACTGATGCCTCCGAGCATGGCATTGGAGCAGTCCTGTCCCAGGTGAATGACCAAGGCCTAGACCAGCCCGTAGCCTTCCTCAGCCGACGGCTGTTACCCAGAGAACAGAGATGGAGCACCATTGAGCGCGAGGCGTTCGCCGTAGTCTGGGCCCTCAAGAAATTACGACCCTATCTGTTCGGCACCCATTTCAAAGTCCAAACCGACCATCGCCCCTTGCGATGGCTCATGCGTTGCGAGGAGAAAACCCCAAACTACTGCGGTGGTCAATCTCCCTCCAGGGGATGGATTTCACCGTCGAGCACCGCCCTGGTACGGACCATGCCAACGCTGACGGCCTCTCCCGGTTCTTCCGCCTCAGCGAAGAGAACCCCCAAGAATATGGGTAGTTCTCTCCGGCTTTCAGCTGGGGGGGACGCGTGTTAGAAACCGGCCTCATGGCATGGCCATCCCTAGCCACACACCCTGACCCGTGCACCTCATTCAGCCCCCGAGTACACGGCCTAGCCGGCCTTCCCGCCAGGCCCCACACACACCCGACCCGGACTTCCCCGTCCGTGCCCTCCATCTTCCCAGCACCACCGGGCCCGCGTGCCCCCTTCATGCACCTACGATGGCCTCCCGGCTCCAACGCGACCCAGGCATAGAGGCGCCGCTCCGGCTGGAGGACATCGCGCTCCCATGGAGTGAGAGAGGGAGGAGCATTTTCCATCGCACCTCTGACCTCCCCTTGGGAGATGGGTTTCAATCGGCCCTCCGGCCCCCCTGAGGGCTTGCTCCATGCCTGCTGGGTGTCTGGGACTCCTCCCGACCCGGCCCTGAAAGGATCAAAGGACGACATGGCAGAAAACCCCAACAAGCGACCCCCAGGTGCTAAGACCCCTGCCCAGGCAGACTCCGGACATCAAAGAGGAGTTGAACTATAACAAGGGGTGCTCTGGGACTATCGGCAGATTTGATTCTGGAACGACGAGAGCCCTGCTGACGGGGTCTCGGCTCCCATGCAACTTTGGACTACCTGAGCCCTGCTGAGTGACTCGCGGCTCCCCTGAAAATCGTAAGACCTCCGACCTTGTGCTTGAGCCCTGCTGAGTGACTCGCGGCTACCCTGAAGATCGTAAGACCTCCGGCCTTGTGCTTGAGCCCTGCTGAGTGACTCGCGGCTCCCCTGAAGATCGTAAGACCTCCGACCTGGTGCTTGAACCCTGCTGAGTGACTCGTGGCTCCCTTGAAGATCGTAAGACCTCCGACCTTGTGCTTGAGCCCTGCTGAATGACTCGCGGCTCCTAAAGACTCTCCCGGTCCGGCTGGACCTCCAACGAACACAGCGTATCCCCCGGCTCGAGGATTGTGAGCTGTGCGCCGGATACGCTCCTGCATTGATCCGAATCCCCAAAGACTGTCCCGCTACCCCCTATCCCTACCGAGACTCTTTGAGCCCGTGCTCTATTTTGTACATATCCACCGTGCTGATCAGAAAGATCCTGCGAAGCTGATTATATAAAGATCTGTTCCCAAGAACGTACAGTGTGGTGTCCCTTTGTCGTGTGGTGCAGTGTGTACGATCCTAGAAACGAGACTCTTCTCCTGAGGAGTCTCCCGCCAGTGCCCGCTAACGATACCCCGAGGGCAGGTCTCAGGGTGGTCAGGTACCTCCCGGCCTCCTCTGAGGTCGCCTTCTAACAGTTAAGTTTAAAAAAATTGATGAACTTTTAAACTGCACGTGTTCTAGAATGTTCTAGAAAGTGTGTTGATAGAATACGTTGCACTTCTGACTTCTATGTGTTGTTGAATATTAAAAAAACGGTTTATATGGAAAATTCAAAAGAAACCAATAGAGAGAAGTTTTGAAGCCTAAAAGAATCAAGGAACTATTCCAATTGGTTCTTTACATGTGTTTACGTCTGGAGCAACAAAATTATAGACACAACAGCACCAGGAAGAAGCAGGGAGTGGGGGGACGGGGGGAGATGGGCAGAATGGCACACATGCACAATTAAGTACAGCACAAGTATAGACAAACAATGGCCAAAATGAAACACACCAACAAGGAGCACAAGTCACACAACTCGCCAACATCACACCACTGAACGAGCATAGAAGTGAAAACCACGATGCATTCATACAGGATGTGTACAAAGGCCGGTCGTTGGTGTTGTGGGATGTCTGCGACCGTGGTTATCATGGATGAGATGCCCAGCACGTGGCACATGGGGAGTTCACTGTGTGTTACATTGCCAAACAGCTGCTTCTCCCTCCCACGAGCCCCCACACTTTTCTACGGTGCACGGTTGTATCTCGTGCACTCATACGGAACACCATTGTAATGCCTATTCGCGCATTGTTAGAACAGGCGGTCTCTAAGTGGCAGAGGTATACACTTCTGACAAATAGGGACCCACCAACTCTAGTCAGGGCAAGGGGATTACACACTCAGATAACCCCTGCTCACCCCCTTGGTAGCTTGGCAGAGCAGACAGGCTTATCTCAGAGGCAGTGTGTTAAGAATTTATGACCACATACAGTAATAAAGTGAATACACTACAAATGGACACAACACAGGAGTTATTATAAAAATAAGTATCTTTATATAAGGCTTAGCACAAGACCGAATAACGACAAAAATATACCACAATCTTAATAAATACTCTTTGGAAGGAAAATGATAGTTCAGGTAAAGTTTTCTTCTTAGGAAATAAGTCTTTAGCAACAGAAGTAAGTATTCTTCTGAAAACACAGTTCTTGGCAACAATGTGACCCCCACAGGAGTCACACGACGTCGAGTTTATGATATTCCCAAGGTTCGGCGTCGACCGCGAGGAGAGCTACGTCGAGCCTGGAGTTGCAACAGACCCCACAAACACAGTACCTTTGGAAATGAAGAAAACGATGATCCACGGCGTTGAGATGTCGGCGTCGAGGTCGGCGTCGATCGTGCCTCGGAGTCGGGTCGATCCACAGCAGCGTCGAGAGATGTCGGGCCGGAGCAGCGCTCACGGCGTCGAGAAGGGCGTCGAGTCGATGCGATCAGCAGCGGCCTCGAGACGGGGTCGCTTGGAGCTGGAGCCGATACTCACTACTCACTGGCGTCGATACCGGCGTCAAGACGGGGTCACTTGGAGCTGGAGCCGATACTCACTACTCCTGGCGGCGATCGGGCCCGGCGGCCGGCGTCGAAGGCTCGGAACACTGGAGCCGTTACTCACGATGTCGAGCTGGATTCGGCGGCGTCCGGTGACGTCGAGACTACAGATTTCCCCTGTGCACTGGAAACAACACTTTCCAGCAACCAGCAATTCAGTAGAGGGTGAAGTCCTTTGGCCCTGTTACTTCAACAGGAGGCTGGCACTCTTCCAGCCCTTGGAGATTTTCTAGCAAGCTTTTGAGAGTACACACCAAGTTCCTCTCTCCTTATTCCTTGGCAAAAATAAAGAAGCAGCTTAAGGTTCCCCCCAGCAAACAGCACACTGGCAGAAGGGGGAGGCAAGTCCTTGGATCAGCAGGCTTCTTGTCCTTGGTAGAGGTTTCCTTGTCAGAAGTGATCTGAGTTCTTGGTTCAGGGGTCCTTCTTTTATACCCCTTTTCTGCTTTGTTCCCTTTGTCCAAGCAGGGAAATTCCCCCGATCCCAGGTTTGTTGTGGGTGTTGCCAGGCAGAGGCACCTGGCCTATTCACTGAGCAGGGCAGAGTCATCAGCCGCCCAGCAGGAGGCGGAGCCAGTATTGTCACTGGCAGGAGCAGGGCTATCAGTCGCCCGGCAGGAGGTGGAGCCAGCATTGTGTCAGGCAGGGCAGGCTATCAGGGACTACTCTTCCCTCACTCTAAGTGTAAATGCCTCATTCACCCCACACTGACTCATTCAGACCTCTGTAGCCACCCAGCCCCTGACACACACACCAAACCAGAAGAGACCGGTGGATAGTTGGACAAGAAAATAGCCACTTTCTAAAAGGGCTATTTTCAAACACAGAATTTAAAAACCATCCATCCTAAAGGGTGTGTTATTAAATTCTGAGTTCAGGGATACTAAACTCGACCTGCTACCATGCTCCCTGAGTCAGATAGACTATAATGGAGTTAATAATCAGTCTGCCCATTCTGGCCTAAAGGAGGCAGGTAGCCCTTCAATAGTGAAAAACGAAAATGGCTGTAATTCACTATTAGGTCATTCCACACACATCAGGGCATGGCCTACCTTTTACCAACAATGCACCCAGCCCTAGGGCCTACCATAGAGGTGTCTGAAATGTGGCAAAGTGAAGGTGTTAGAGACTGGCAAGCAGGTTACCTTGCCAAGTCGACATGGCAGTCAGGGACTGCACACAGGCTCTGCGATGGCAGGCCTGGGACACATTTTACAAGCTGCTTCTGTGGGTGGCACAACCAGTGCTGCAAGCCCACCAGCAGCAGTTAACTTACATGCCCTTGGCACACGCAGTGCACTAGACTAGGGTCTGAACAGTAAGTCAACCTAAGCCAATCATGGTAACACCAATCAATGTAACAATTTAACATAGGGAGCACATGCACTGTGGCACTGATCAGCAGTGGCACAGTGCCCAAAGCAATAGTCCGGCAAAAACATCGTAAACAGAGGAGGCAAACAAAAAAAAACAAAAAATGGAGGAGAGACTCATGCCAATGATGCCAGTTCTAACACGCATGTACAGCTACATTCAAACTACACCATCACAGTGCCGTTTGGAGGTGGTGCAACATCAAGTGCTGCAGCCTTTGTGGCAGGCCACACCAGAACACAGAGACACACTTACCATACACGGACATATCCGAGACACCCTGCTCCCCTTGCCGGATAGGCACACCCCTGCGCTGACCTGTGTACTCCGGACCAGCACATGCCGGTTGTGCTGCAGGAGGATGTGTGCGTAGGTGTGTCCAGGCTCACTGCAAACGCTGAGGTGACAGCACACTGTGATGTTGCAGGGCTCGTGCCTATCATGCTAAGACAATGACCACAGGGACACACTTGCTCAGATAAGGGTTTGGGGGGCGTTGGCGGTCCTGGAGTCGTTGCGATGAGTCTTGTGGCCTTCATGGGTATCCCTGCATCATGCTCATTGATTCTATGGCACCTGTGGGTGTTCTGGTGTGGCTCTTGGCTGTGTTCCGTTTCATGGTGCAGGTAGTATTCCTGCTTAACACCAGCAGAAAGCAGGTGTAAAATATCTGGTGCTAACGTGGCTTATCGCCGGAATTTGTTTTGCATTGCAATTGGTGTGAAAGCTGTGATTTTTTTTGTGTGCAGAACAATATACGAACTGAGCAGTGTATCTCGTCATGATCCAGCACTTGACGCACTATTCCCAATCAATATAAATACAATGAGAGTTCTTAATTGATTTTGTGATGTACACTGTAAATGCAGCCACTACCTCAGCGCAATTCAATACTGGATTTTAGTATTTAGAATAAATCGCAAAGGTGCACCTCGTCTCTTTTTGTACGGGAACAGCTAGTCTGCATTTCATTATCAGCTGGAAGTAAAGTTGAGATAAATCTAACACACTATTCAGAAGTTGGTGTAAACTGCAGACATCACCAGTATTCCCACGATAAGTGCCCCAAAATTTAACACCATGGTGGACTCCATCAAATAACAGTAATAAGGACAAGAAAGAGTCACACAGCCATGAAGAGAACAACCAAAAACATTATTAACTTTTTTTTTAACTTTATTTTTTTATAAATATATATGTAAATGATAAACTAAAAACTATTTGCAAAATTAATTTTTTATTAACATATATATAAATGATAAACTAATAAACAAAAGGTAACAAAAATAATAGAAAACAAGAAGGCGGAAAACTCCTTTGGGGGCCATGGATGTCAACGACAGAGCCTGGAAAATAAAGCCCACCATGAGGACGTGTGTAATGGGCATATCAAAGGAGAGAGGCACAGAGAAACAGAGAAGGAAAAAAAGCCAGAGGGAAAGAAAGAGAGTGAGAAAGGAAGAAGGAAGAGAGAGAGTTAGAGAGAGAGTTAGAGAGAGAGAGAGAGAGAGAGAGAGAGAGAGAGAGAGAGAGAGAGAGAGAGAGGGAGATACAAGGAAAAGAGAGAGAGAGAGAAACAGTGTGAGATACACAGACACTACCGCCTCTGCGCATCCATGAGCAAATAAATACCTGGTGCCACCGGAGTGTGCAGCAGTGGGCACTTCACGTGCCCGTCAAAACTCCGCGCATACCAGATATGTCGTGCATCCCAGATATGTCGCTGAGTCCTGAGTCATGAATGGCAGAGACCGCATCATCTTCTCCACATCCCGGCAGATCTCACACATGTCACTGAGTCCTGAGTCATCAATGGCGGAGACCACATCAGCTTCTCCGCGGCCCGGCAGGTCTTACACATGTCGCTGAGTACAGAGTCATCGATGGCAGAGACCACATCAGCTTTTGGGGCTGCTAAGCCTGTGGAACTCAAGTGTGTGCACGTGGTGGTAGGCCCCTGATGGCCATATGTGGTTTAGGTGGTACTAACCCTGTGCATCTGAAGTCCGCGCCAAGGGGGTGGTAGGCCCCTGATGGCTATACAGATCAGGGTGCAACTAACCTTCTGCACAACTTTTCAAAGACTCTTTATGGTTGAGACACGAGGAGCATCCACCACCTAGTCAGCACCGGCAATAAAGGATGTGACGTTGTCGATCTATTAGATTTGCGTGGTCTCATGGCCTGTGACGCATGTGCCGGATGGGTATGTGCAAACCTGCCCTGAGCGAGTGGCTGTGAGATGTTGAGAACTAGACCACTGACCTGCACACCAACAGCGAGTACACCTGCGACAGATAGCTATGTGGGGGCCAATGTCGGAACGTAATCGCAGTGGCATGGCGTACGACGGAACAGGGCAGGGATAGCTATAATAACGCGGATGGCTCATAGTACTGCATCTGTGAGTCGAGCGGACTGATCGCAGCTGGCCTTCTGCGAGCCTGGGTGCGAACTGTTCATAACTCACTCTACATAAGCATTGAAAAAACATTTTGTGATTCAGTCCGTCACCTGGCATTTGTCCGAGGCATTTGTGAAAACATATTGGAGTTCTTTCTGTGACAGATACCCCTTTGACGCTGCCTCTCCCCACATCAGCAGGTAACGCACCCTCTTCCCACATTACCATCATACCCCCAACAACCTTCTTGGGCCTGGAAGTGTCCCTGTGTGGTTGGACAAAGAAGAATCTTAGTCATGTATAGATTTACATATAAAAATATTATTAAAAGAAAAGAACAACAAATAAGACTGGTGCTGTGGTCGCTGCCACAAAGTTGGGGTCACTGCCATTCAGGACTCAGGACACAGTTACACATGTGGGATCGGCTTGTGTTAAAGAGGGTTAGTGGCAGCAGAAGTATTGAGACTGTATGAGCCTGTGATGATGCTTGGTGTGGACTGGAAGCAATGTGTCTTGGGTACTGGACTGCGTCATGTGGAGTCAGGACTCTATCTGAATTGTGAGGCATGCTGACCGTAGTGTAGGCCAGAGGTAGCGGTGATCAAGGGCCCACAGCCACATGCATACGTTGGTGGCCCCACCGGCCTGCGTAGTGGAGGTTCTTTGGCAACACGTGTCGCCGGCCTTCCATATGCAAATACCCCTCACTAATCAAAGGGAGTGATGTGCTGTGGTCGCTGTTACGAAGTTCGGGTCACTGACGTTCAGGACTCAGGACACAGTTACACATGTGGGATCAGTTTGTGTTGAACAGGGTTAGTTGCACCACGTGCTGTTGTACTTGCATATGGAAGCACTGATGAGAGGGAGTATGCTGCTGTGGTCGCTGCCACAGACATGGGGTGACTGCTATTCAGGACCCAGGACACAGTTACACATGTGGGATCGGCTTGTGTTAAAGAGGGTTAGTGGGACTACATGTTGCCGGCCTTGCATATCGAAATATGCCTCACTGATCGAAGGGAGTGTGGTGCTGTGGTCGCTGCCACGGTCTTGGGGTCACTGTCATTCAGGACTCAGGACACTGTTACACATGTGGGATCGGCTTGTGTTGAACAGAGTTATTGGCACCACGTGTCGCCATGTCATTTGAGATGTCATCAGTGATGTCACTGACCATGTCATGAATGATGTAATATGTGACATCATCAGCAGTGCATTGCGGGGGCACAAGTTATAGTTAGCTCAACTAACTATAACAGGGGAATTTCTATAGTTTTCTATGAGTGAAATGTCCAACTAAGTATAACATCCCTGAAACCTATGGTTTTTTCACTGAATTTCAAAGGTTTTTTAATTGCTAATTTCGAACTATAACGTGCCTGAAACCTATGTTTTTTTCAGTGAATATATATATTTATATATATATATATATATATATATATATATATATATATATATATATTTTTCACCAAAGGCCCAAGCATTTGAGGACGCACTCAACAGGTAATGTAAAACCATCCGGTTTATTTAGAAAGGAAAATCCAGCATCTTTGTTCCAGTCTTTCAAGTCTTCGTGCCTGACGCGTTTCAAGGCTTCCAGCCTCTTATTCTTAGGCGGCTTGTAACGTGAGTGTTGGCAGAAAGCTCTAATTAGCAAGCTAATTGCATGCAGCTATTTTGTACTGGCCCCCAGTGGGCCTGGCTAAGTGCATTTTTTTCAAATTTTTTCTTTGAGCATGCTAGGATTTGTAGTCCATTTAGAGCATTTATTATCTTTTGTAAGTTTTGTTAACATTCACTCCTTGCAGCTACCGTCAGGTGCCTTTGAATGTCATGTGCGCTCTCAATGCCTTGGGGGCACTTTGGATGAAATTATTTACACGGCAGCCCAGCCTTGGAGAGCTGCACCACCTACGATTCTAAGGGGCTGTGAGTCAGAACCATGTCGGACTCAACCAGCACTTCGGAGGCGGAATAATCAAACGTGCACCGGCATCATGGCTCACTGAAGGGCAACAATGTGATGTACAGAAACACTTGACAGCGGAGCCCACTAATGGTAACAATGAACTCTGACCTAGGACTACAAGTCCATGAATGCACTGCGAAGCATTCCGCTTCTTGCAAAACCCACTGGGGGTATTTAAAGATCGATGAAGGTTCAGAGTCATCTGCTGCAGGTGTGCATTCCATCCATGACTAAGAGGCAGGAGCCTCGAAATGCATCGGATTTTTAAAACAAGTGTATGCCGTTGCACGCTTTTCCTTTATTAAACCGTCAGGTGCCTTTGAATGTCGTGTGCGCTCTCAATGCCTTGGGGGTACTTTGGATGAAATATATATATATATATATATATATATATATATATATATATATATATATATATATATATATATATATATATATATATTCATTTTGTCTTCGTCTTCACACAATCCCCATCACAGAAAAAATTAATGCGAACTCCAAATTCTTGTGCAGTTTGTTTATTTTGCCCTGACACGTTTCAGCCTCGACAGGCCTTGATCACATGACGCGCTCACAGAGTTTTTTTGCTTATTTAACGTGCCAATGTGCATATACATGTGATCAGAAAAATCTAGGCAGAGACAAAATACTTTGAAGCGTCCGTCATGGAACAAATACATGTTGAAATTCAATATAGGTAAGACACGACATTTACACAGTAAAAACAATTAGTTAAATTAACTAAAATCATTTAAACTTGTATTAAAATGTCAGTCAAGAGCAGCACCGTAATGTAAAATACATAAGATAACGAATTGTATTATCTATTTGCCTGCTCATCGCATATTGTGTTAATATTTTAAAAACACATTATACTCCATTTGATTACCCAAACACGATTTGCTTTTTTATGCAGATTCCACATAGTATGGTTTAGTACAGCCCAAGTGGGCATGCTTACCGTATTTCTCGGTCTACCTTCCTTATATAAAAAAGTGCTAAGAGCTTAAAGGTGCAGCAGTGCCACCATATTTTACATACATGTCCATAAAGTGCTAAACGTGCATATGTCAACATATTCCAACAATTAAAAAACAATTTTTTGTGGCAAATTGTTAATTGTAGCGGATTGCTGACAGGTAGGGATATGCATTACAAATAAATCATCTCTAATTTTACTTTTCTATTCTTTCTGAGTGCTGCGATCATTACATGTCTGATCACAGACATGTGTAAAAGTCCTCACTTGAGTTGTGGCCTTCTGGTGTCTTAATATCCAGTTTGATTATATATCGTGTTTCCAACTTGCTAAGTTGTGCTTCCCGATTGCCACCTCGTCTTAATGCGGGATATTACAAAGTATTTAAGATGTTCCTGATTATTACTATACATTTCTTTAAAATGACGTGCAACTGGGTATGTTGCGTCTGAGTTTGTGATTGCTCTCATGTGTTGCACTATTCTCTTGTGGACTTGGAGCTTTGTGCTGCCCACATACTGCAACCCACAAGAGCATTCTAACACATATATCGCAAATTCTGTTCTTCAAGTTAGCAATTTATTGATTGTGATTGGAAATTGCCTTAATGGAGTTGTGTAAGATGTTTTGTTGACACCACACCTACACACACGGCAAGTGGTGCATTCCACAAACCCTTTACGTGAAGTCAACCAATTGGTTGTGGGTTAACTTCTGGACTGCTGCTAACTAAAGCGTTCCTCATCGAACTGGGTTTTCTAAAAGTATTCTTGATGATTTTACATAATGTATTCTGTTGTTTGTTGTAAGAGAATATTAATCTGATTTCCTGATCTAACTGGTGGATGCCTACTCTGTTTGCTGGAATGATAGTAGGTTTGGCTAGCATTTCTGTTCTGTTTAACACACCTGATTTTCTTATGGCGCCGTCAACTATGCTTTCCGAGTATCGTCTTCCAAAGAATCTTATTTTGCTTTGTGTTTTAGCCTCTACTAAATCTTGTTTATTCCTGCAAATACTCCTGATTCTCAACATCTCCCCCTAGGGGATGCTGTTTATCAAGTGCTTTGGATGGTAACGTGTGGCGTGCAGTACACTGTTTCCCTCTGTGGCTTTACGATATAACTTTGTCTCTATTTTTTACTGTAAATATAGACTTCTATATCTAGGAAACAAACTGACTGTTTGCTAATGGTGGCTGTGAACTGTAGGTTCAGGGTGATGTTATTGATTTCTTTAACAATATTGCCTGCACTCTCCTCAGTTCCCCTCCAAATCACAAACAAGTCGTCAATGTATCGTAACCAGGCGATGACGTGGTTTTCCATTGCCATTCTATGTTTCACATTTAAAACCATCTCCTCCCACCATCCCATATGAAGGCAGGCATAGCTAGGTGAAAAGCATGCTCCCATTGCTAATCCCCGCGTTTGTTGAAAAATTTGGTTGTGAAACAAAGTAGTTATTTTCTAAGCAGAATGATACCATGTTGACTATCATTTTGTTATGCTGATAGACATACATTGGTCTGGACCCAAGATAATGTTCTATGGCCTTTACACCATCCTGGTGGTGGATACTGGTATATAGGGAAGTCACATCAAGGGACATTAAAAGATACTCCTGTTCACACCCATAGTTACCAATGTTCCTGAAAAAAATCACTGGAGTCTTGGATGTATGATGGTAATCCACATACGTACTCCTGCAGGAAAAAGTCAATATACCTGGAAGTGTTTTCATGTAGAATTTCTTGTGCTGAGATGACCGGCCTGCCAGGAGGTTTTGTTGCATGTTTACGTACTTTGGGAATAAAGTATATTACTGGCATGGTGGGGTGATCATTTTTGAGATATTTGAATTCGTCCATGCTCAGTAGACCAGCAATTTCCATGCTATTCATGTGGAATAGAATTCATGCCAAGATGCACAAGCTAGTTGAGAGCTACTCCTTTTGTAGCACTCTGTTTTTTAGTTGTTTAGTCGCTTCTTCCATATAGTCTTGTCTTCGCCAAATGACTATATTCCCTCCTTTATCAGAGTTTCTTATGATGATTTGATCGTTGCTCTGTACTTTTTTTAATCAATCGGTTGTACTTGTCCTTCTGATAGTTGTATTTCTTGTGTACACTTGATACTCGGTAAAATAATTTTTTTACCTCGGAGGTTACATTTTCATTGAAGAAATGTAGTGAGTCTCTTAACATGATTGGGTGGAATGTTGATTTAGGTTTAAAGTGCGTGCGCATTGTTCCAAATTTATTGATTGTTGTGGTTTCTAATTCGCCGCTGTCGTCCCTATTTTCTTTTTCCATTTGTAGTAAATTTGTGAGTAGTTCAGCATCCGCTGCTGTCAGGATGTTGGGACTATTTCAGTCATTTTGTTTGTCTTCTGAAGGAGATGGTATTTCCTCAATTTTAATTTACAAATAAACTTGTAGACATCCATGCGTGTCTGAGCGTATTTGAAGTTGATTTCTGGGCAGAAGCATAACCCTGGAGAGAGCAGTTGTGTTAAATATATATATATTCACTGGAAAAAAACCAAAGGTTACAGGGATGTAATAGTTAGTCTCAGATTTCACATGCACAAAACAATAGAAATTCAACAGTTATAGTTACCTGAGCTAACTATGATGTACGCCCTTGCAATGCACTGTTATGACCTCATGTATTACATCACTCATGAGATGGTCAGTGACATCACTGATAAAATCACTGATGACATCTAAAATGACATCATTGATGACATTATCCAGTGAGTGTAAGTGTTTTGAAAATGTTTCTCAGACTTAAAAATATCTAGTAAGCTACTGCATGAGTTAAATTTCAATTCTTTCTGTACTACTAATGAGTGATACTATTTCTAGCATTTATCATATGAATGTTTGTGAGATTGTTTGAATATTTGTGTTCATTGATGGGGTGACATAGGGGTAGGCGTGGTACGACCCGTACCCACGCTCTTCAGGCCTGGGTATGGGTATGGGCCGTATGCCTACGTCACCCCAACAATGGTGGTACGGCCCGTACACACATTCTGAAGGCCTGGTTATGGGCCGTACCACCATTCGTGGGGTGACGTAGGGGTATGCGTGGTGCGACCCGTACCCACGCTCTGAAGGCCTGGGTACGGGCCGTACCCCTGCGGCACCCCAACATTGGGGGTACGGCCCGTACCCAGGCCTTCAAAGCGTGTGGGCGGGTGGGTGGATGTCATGCTACAATCCACATCAGTGGACAGAGACATAGGGGTGGGTGCCTATCACTCCCAGCAGTGCCCAGACATCTGAGGGGTGGGTGCAGAGGACTCCCAGCAGTGCCCAGACATATGATGGGTGGGTGCCTATCACTCCCAGCAGTACCCAGACATATGAGGGGTGGGTGCAGAGGACTCCCAGCAGTGCCCAGACATATGAGGGGTGGGTGCAGAGGACCCCCAGCAGTGCCCAGACATATGAGGGGTGGGTGCCTATCACTCCCAGCAGTGCCCAGACATCTGAGGGGTGGGTGCCTATCACTCCCAGCAGTGCCCAGACATCTGAGGGGTGGGTGCAGAGGACTCCCAGCAGTGCCCAGACATATGAGAGGTGGGTGCCTATCACTCCCAGCAGTGCCCAGACATATGAGGGGTGGGTGCAGAGGACCCCCAGCAGTGCCCAGACATATGAGGGGTATGTGCCTATCACTCCCAGCAGTGCCCAGACATCTGAGGGGTGGGTGCAGAGGACTCCCAGCAGTGCCCAAACATATGAGGGGTGGGTGCCTATCACTCCCAGCAGTGCCCAGACATATGAGGGGTGGGTGCCTATCACTCCCAGCAGTGCCCAGACATCTGAGGGGTGGGTGCAGAGGACTCCCATCAGTGCCCAGACATATGAGGGGTGGGTGCCTATCACTCCCAGCACTGCCCAGACATATGAGGGGTGGGTGCAGAGGACTCCCAGCAGTGCCCAGACATATGAGGGGTGGGTGCAGAGGACTCCCAGCAGTGGACAGAGACATGGGGGTGTGTACATCATCCTCCGATGAGCAAAACTCCATGGGTGCATGAAGGCATCCACAATGTGCAACTATGTTGAGAGTGCCATGACAACACATCACTGACAGCAGTGTCCCACTCCCATGAGCATGGATGTCCTTCCCCCACTGCATGACACACCACATGTGGGTGTGATGACAAATTACACATGCATACCCACCCCTGGCGGTGGCAGCACAATACACACACTGAGATCATGCAACAAGACTGTATCCTCATGTTAAACCCCACTAAACTAAGAGAGCCTAAGGGAACACACACTGTCACCCACATTCCAGGACTGATAGGAATGTACAGGTGCTGGGGCAGCCAACAAGTTGTTGCCTCCCATGGAAGGAAAAGGGTGGAGTACCCACAGATACAATGCCCACAATTGTCAGTCAGGTGCCCAAATACCCTGCAGAACAAGTAACACATGTGTGCTAGGCTGGGAGTACACACATGCATAGTGTGGAAAAGGGACCATGTCCACATGAAGCCATGGCAACATACTCCATACCCAAGTACAGTGACTACCAAGGATGGCACAGACGATGCAGGCGGAGACATTGCTGAGCAGGCATGGGCAAAGTTGAAGGGATCCCTCACACAGCAAGGAAATGTAGACACAGGTCAGCACAACAATTGGGAAACATCCTGCAGGGAAGAAGTCAGGTGCCAAAGAGGAAGCAACACACCTTGGGACAATGTCACCATACAGTAAGAGCTTACATGACCAAAGATTATTTGCAGAGACCTTGTGATGGCTCGCAGATACCAGGGTCCTCCCCATGAGCAGCACACTACAACATTTCCCAGACACCTAACACATTATCACCACCCCAACTCAGGGAGCAGCAGCACCAACAGCAATACCAGAAAAGCATTTGTGTGCAAATGAAAAACAAAATGCTTTATTCAGCATAAAAAATGATTGGATTAGAAATGTACACTATATACAAGGCCCATAGGCCAGTCCATATGCAAATTCATGGGGGGGGACACATTGGGACGCGTCTCCCCTAGCTTGCCTGCACAGTTCAGAGTTCCTTTTCATCCACAGGGGGGGGCATCATGTGGGGGGGAAGGACCAGGCACCGCAGGGACAGGAGGGGCAAGGGTAGGTGTTGTGGGTGCAGGGACGGACGACTCCACCACAGGGGGTGGGGCAGCGCCAAAGGTGGTGGTTAGGATGGCGCTGCACATGGTTGCAAGGTCTCCCAGCGTCTCCCCTGCACCCGAAGGAACCACAGGCCCCAAGGAGGGGGGGGGGGTCGGAGGGATGGGTTGCAGCGCTACTGGGGGAGGGTGTGGACAGGGGGGGGACTCAACTTCCCTGCCCGGGGACTTCCTCGACCGCTTTCGGGGTGGTGTCACACTGGGGCTGAGGGACAGACTGGCCATGAAGGACTCCTTGTCCGACTGTTGGGCAGGGGAGTGGTTTTGGAGGAAGTGGGTCGTGAGGACTGCGGACTCCCACTGTGGCTGCCTGTCTGCCGTTTGCCCCCGACCCAGTGGGTGTGCCAACTTCCCCCTGTGTGTGCGTGACAGGAGGTGTGTGCTTGGCCTTCCCTGTTGGTGTGCTGCCTGTGTCTGGTGGGGTGCGTGCATTGGGATGTCTGGGTGTGCTTGGGACGGGCATGGGAGTGGGAAGTGTGGATGGTGCAGGGGTAGGGGGGACGGAGCGCTGCAGGAGACCCACTGCTGCCATCACTGACGAGTCCATGGACCTCAGCAACATCCATTGGTCAGACATCGCTGCTGACATGCCCTCCATGTACGACACCATCTGTGTCAGCAGTCTGGTGTGGCCATGGAGGACATTAAGCAGCGATGTCTGACCAACCTGCAACTGCCGCAGGATGTCCACAGACTCGGCATTGACGGCAGCAGGGGAGACAGGGGCAGAGGGTGCGGAGCCTGGCACGAAGGAGACATGTTGTCGCCTAGCACGGACATAAGGGACCCGAGCAAGTGGGAGGGCGGTGATGGGAATGGAGGGGGCGGCAAGAGATGTACTGCTGATATCAGCTGTGGGAGCAGCCTCCGCCCCCTCTGGGAGCTCAGCCTCGGACCCGTCTGCGTCATAGTCGGTGTTGGGACTGGACAGGTCCTCCGCCTGACTCCCCTCGCCCTCCGTGCCACTTGCTGCGCCAGACTCCCCAGCACTGGTGGCACCGGTGCTGGATCCCTCCTCCACGTCCGTGCCGGTGTCTCCCTTGGTGTCCCCGGACGATGCTGTGGGCAAGGTGAAGAGACAGGAAATAATCAGACATCTGTATACATATGACACATGAGTCCAAACTACATAGATCGCAGTGCATAGCATGAAAAGCATCATGAATAACATCTACAATACTACGCACATATGTAGGCCCTGCACTACACAGTTGGTTGACCCACCATGCCACTTTGAAACAATGGAGAGCATGAAACAACAGCAAAGAACTTGATATCGAATTATACAGAGAAGCTAGTGTCTGTGGACAGTCGAGCACAGCATCTGGCCCACACACCGTTGCCAAAAATGGATGAGCAGGAACCATGTCTTTTAACTTTTGACACATGCTGCAAAGCACAAACATTAAACCCTGCACAACATGAATGGGTCAATTCTTGTTGAGTGTCTGTTCAGACTATCATCACACACAGGCCAGACCTGGCAAGGAGACAAATAAGGTTTGGACATGTAGGCCTTGCCCGCACAAACCCCGCCCTACCTGAGACAATGTGATTGAGACAGAGGAAGGACTTACACCTCTTAATCAGGGATGCCAAAAATGGGCTCTATTAAATCCTAATTGCACTCCAACTACCCCTCGTGGGGCTGACCACACATATTATTGACAAACAACAATCATCAGATAGTTGTACACAGACACACAGGCACTGGCCAGTGTGAGTATGCACAGGCCACGTTGGGTCACCCTGTACAGTGGACACATGTAGCACACTTTACGTAAATACAAATTAGGCCAGGGTACAATGCCACAGAGGTCAACCTATGCTGAAGACACTGAGAATGTCCACAGTGTTGGATGACACACATGATTCCTAGGAAAAGGTGTCTCAGGGGACTGTAGTGGCCACACTGCTCCATGGTCCTGGATAGATCTGATTGCAACAGGAGAAACTGTCCCCGCACTATGCATATCTCCCCCTCATGCACATCATGTCTGAGGCCACAACATCGGTCATGCATGCTGCAAGGCAGTTCATTTTAAGCCTCACACTCCTATGTTGAGACTCTGCATCAGTGCCAACAATCATGGACCCCCAAATGACTGAACTGTACAGGGCACAGGCAAGGTCCCAACACATGTCACAGACCACCCCCACACATTATGCTGCACGCATTGGGCACTTGGATTAACTGCCAGCCTAGATTACCTTGTGCTAGAGTGACTACACACAGACCAGGAAACACATGTCAAGGAGGGGAAGGGAGGAAGAACAGCAGTGGATGACTTTGGGGAACAGAATATGCAAAGCACATATCAACCCTGACAGTGTATCCATGCGACTGAGCACTCCCAAAAGCTGGTGACACACAACAAACACACATGTACCTACCCCCTTCCTGCTGCTGCTTCTCCCGTTGCCGCCTATCCATGTCAGGGAAGACCACTGCCAGGACACGCTTCATTTGGTGGGTCAGGCGCCGGCGCCCGCGGTTCTTTCCTTCTGGTGAGTCCCCCAGCAGGACCTGGGCGATCCTCCTGGTCCAGCACCGGATGTCCTGCCAGAGTTTCCTCACCTGGGCCAGGCGCCGACTGCGACCCTCCACCGACCTCACGGACCTGATTGCCCGCTTCCATATCTCCCCCTTGGCGTAGGCGGCTACCTGTGAGGATGACAAAGTGAGACAACATCAATACACCTGCTCCATGTCACAGAGACACACATTAGAACAATTAGGCTTGTTTGAACAAGGCATAGTATGCAGCCAACTCATTGCACCTTTGTCATAGGGACATTCTCCTCTGGGGAAGGCCAAATGCACTACGTGGCATTTAAAGTACACAGGTGGCATGAGGGGTGCGACAGAATCAATGATCATGGCTCACACTGTGCATCACAAGCAACACCAGGATTATGGACAGCACCTCAAAGCAGTCACATGCCCCAGGCCACTGACGCAACCTCAGTGGAGTACACACACACATAGGCACAGGACAATCACCTGCCATTGGCAACTGCGGGTACAAACATCACTCTGCACATGTGCCACTTGACTGGGGGGGAGTCACAGGTGTGGGGCTAGCTCAGCACGTCAGACACACAGCATGGCTCCCTGCTCACATCAGATCGGTAGGGCATTTGCATCCTCCATGCAGCTGGGGTGCAACACTACACATAGACACTCACCCACATGACAGGGGTCTTACACACACACACCAATGTCCAGGGGCTGTACACATCATTTGGACACTATCACCACAGGTACACTCACCTCACACACATCTGTGGGTACAGTCACCTGTCACACTGGGGGGACCACATAATCACATCAGGACTATAGAAACAACATTCCCAGGAGGATTAGCCAGGCTGAATGTGGCATGCACCATGCAGTGATTGTCACAGTAAGCACAATGCAAGTGAGGAGTGCAGATATGAACCACATCATGCTCTGCATGGGAGACATAAGGCATTCCCCCCCCCTGGGACCCACCATGAACAACATTGCATGTCTGTCACACCTGGACACAATGCCAGAAGTGACAGACACAAATTAAGGGCACAGTCAAAGCTAGTGGAGTCAGCACTCACCCGCTCCCCTGGTCTGCCATACAGGATGGTGTACTGTGGGATGATGACGTCCAGCAACGCCTCATTCTCCTCTTGGGTGAAAGGCTGGGCCCTCTCCACAGACCTGGACATGGTGCCAGAGGAATCACAAGCAGCAGCAGTGGTGTGGAATGAAAGGTTGTGCATGCAAGTGCTCTTTCATGGGTCCTAGCTGCCTTTTATCTTCCTTGCTGGGCTGTTTCATTTACAGGAGTACAGAGTGATTGGTCAATCTCATTTGCATCCTTCGTTTCCTCCAATCCCTATAAACCTACCCCAGTGGGGGCCTTTGCATGGTTCAAAATTTGAGCATGATGTCAAGTCAACAACCACATAGTATATTGTCTCCAACCGACTTTTGCTGGCCACCTGATGCAAATTTTTGAACTGGAAACTCGGTCTCCATGACAACCAGCATGCATTTAGGCCCTTATACTTGTCCCTCATGTGTCCCCTATGTAATTTCACTATCCACACACAGGTACAGTGCGTACCACACGTACCCCTAGGGCACCACTACTCCAGTGATACGGTCCATACACACGTGTGTAGGCCCCGTAGCACTATGGTAGTGGTGCCATAGGCATATGCCATAGTGCTACGGACCGTACCCGCGTGAGTATGGTTCGTAGCACTATGGCGTACGCCTATGGCACCACTACCATAGTGCTACAGACCGTACACACGTGGGTACGGTCTGTAGCACTATGGCGTACGCCTATGGCACCACTACCATAGTGCTACAGACCGTACACACGTGGGTACGGTCCGTAGCACTATGGCGTACGCCTATGGCACCACTACCATAGTGCTACAGACCGTACCCGCGTGTGTACGGACCGTAGCACTATGGTAGTGGTGCCATAGGCATACACCATAGTACTACGGTCTGTACACACGCAGGTACGGTCCGTAGCACTATGGTAGTGGTGCCATAGGCATAGGCCAAAGTGCTACGGACCGTACACATGCCCTCAGAGCGTGTGTACGGTGCGTTTCACAGCTTACACTGGTGATAGTAGGAGCACAGGAAAGGAATGGAGGTGTCAGACTCACACAAGGATGCACATCAAGTCATTTTCAGTGCAGTCCTTCATGTGTAGGGCCTAGGTGTGTCAGTCAGTGATGTGGCACATGTCTCCTCATGTGTCAAGCCAATAGTTGTGTCATGACCTGTGTACACATGTCATGTGTGATGGGGCACTATGTGGCGCACTTCCCGTTCACACATTGTACATGTGTGCATGTAGTTCAAACTTGTCAAACACTGCATCACTGGCATGGCACAGTCACCAACACCCGCAACTGTCCCCTGATGCCAGGTACACGGATGATGACACCTGACATCTCACTACCAGCGTGCCACAATGTGACTATGTCATGTGTGTGTCATGTGTTCCAATGATCTTGCTGTTGGTGTTCCATCAACGGCATCTGCTGTGGCTGCATCCAACATGTGTCTGTGTGTAGATGTCCATGTCACACTATTACACAGACCAGGACACATGTGGAATGACACGTAACGTGTGTCTGTATGCATCGGACTGGGACTTGCAAGCTTAGGACATATCAGCGTAGTCTCAATGTCTGTGTGATCATGTTTGACATGTACCCCTTCATTGCAAGGTGTGTGGTGTGTCCATTTCCCATGACATGTGACCTGTGCGTCTAGCTTGGCACCAGCTGTCTGTATGAGATGACTTCCTTCAAATGCACATATGTGGATGTATGTCACTCCTGTAATTTGTCTGCCTGTTCACTCACACTGCCCCACCGCTACTTTCATGGCATGTCATGTAGACCTTGACAATTCACGTTTGTAGCTGGCTCTTGGTAGGAGTATCACCTTGCTGGCATACGTGTGCAGGTTGTATTGCACAGTACAGACTCTGTATGTGGCATATGTGTATTAGCTGTTGAACTTGTGCTGAGTGCATTGACATTGGTGTAGTAATGTACTCAATCTTAGTTATTACTTCCAGTTTTCTGCAGGGCACCGCCTCTCCCCTGACCAATGCCCGACTTGGGTGCCATGAGGGAGCGTGACTGCATACGCCGCTACAGATTCTCCCAACAGTTAATTGAGGACCTGACGAACAGGCTGGCACCACACCTCCAACCGCGACACAGTTATCTGACTGCGCTGACCCCCAAGATGAAGGTGATGTCAGCCCTACATTTCTTTGCCACCGGTACTTTTCAATTCACCATAGCTGATGTGGGTGGCATGTCCCAGACCATGTTCAGCCGTGTCCTGCATGATGTGTTAGAAGCCATGTTGGAGCACCTGGATGAATTCATCCATTTCCCAACTCGTGAGCAGTTGACAGGTATCAAGGGTGAGTTCTATGCCCTGGGAGGGATGCCCCATGTAATTGGGTCCATTGATGGGACACATGTGGCTTTGGTAGCACCACAGGCACAGGGGGTAGCCTATAGAAACCGCAAACATTACCACTCCATTAATGCCCTTGTGGTGTGTCTTGCTAACATGCAGATTTCCCATGTCTGTGCACGTTTTCCAGGGTCAGCACACGATGCCTACATCATGAGTCATAGCAGGGTGCCAGAAATGATGCTGCAGCTGCACAACGAACGAGCATGTCTTGTTGGTGGGTAGACTCTGTTTGTCCACTATTTAGCGTTGTCTTAGTATGTGACGGCATCACCTGACCAACTTCTTTACATGATGTTTCCATGTAGGGGACTCTGGCTATCCCAACATGCCATGGCTGGTGACGCCTCTCCGCAACCCCAGAACAGCTGCAGATCACCGTTACAACAACGCCCATGGGCAGACCAGGCGAGTGATTGAGAGGACGTTTGGCCTCCTGAAGAGCCGATTCCGGTGCCTCCACAAGACCGGAGGGTCCCTCCCATATGCACCGGTGAAGGTCTGCAAAATCTTCCTCGTGTGCTGCATGCTGCACAACATGGCAGTGGAGAAAGCTGTGCCACTCATCCTGGATCCCGATGAGCAGGACCATCCACTCGTGGAGGATGACGGCCTTGGTCACGAGGCAAGTGAGGAGGAGGAGGAGGAGGACATCCGGAGTCAGCTCATACGCAACTTCTTCTCATGATGGTGAGTCCCTGGGTCTGAGTGTGCACGCTTGGAGCCTTGTGTGGCATGTGTTGCAATGTGTGTGTCCAGCTGACTGTATGCTAAGTGACTTTGAGGTGTGTTCTGATGGGTCACTCCAGTGCTGATGTCATTCCACACATTTCAGCTGACACACTCATTTGACAACTAGCATGGTGTCGACCTTAGTCATTTGTAGTACATGACCATGCATGCGGATGGCTATGTATTTCCTGTCTTCTTGTGTGTCCCTCATCCCCAGGTCGTTGCGCATGCTGTCTGCTCGTGGCATCGTTGTGCTCCTGCTAATCCTCATGAGTATTGCAACGTGTGCTGAATCAGCGTTACATGCACGGACATGGTGATAAGCCTCCTTTGGGTAAGGGTTACAGCAAGGCATTTTGGGGGTGGTAGTTGCTTGGAATGTGTGTGCACTGCTCCTGTGCAGGCTTTGTTACTATGCATACATGTGGACTCAACATGGTGCACATGACATGTAGAATGACTCACATGAAATGATGGTCACACTTCGTGACAGTCATCTGTAATGGGATAGTGGAATTTGATGAAGGCATCAATGTGTGTACAACTTGCCTGGGAAACATACACGAGGAAACGGGTGGACATATTGAGGGACATCCCCATGAGCGGCTCTATGGGGAATTGCAGCCTCTTCGTGTGCAGCAGGGGATGTTTGGGTCACCCCCTTCACTTGTGTGCCAGTACCATGGATTCACTGCATCTGTGGTGCAAAGGGGGTGTTCAGTGTAGGTGCCACTATGTTATTCATATTGACCTGTGAGTCAGTTAACATTGATGCTTTTGCATAGGTGTGAGCCTGAGTAATAAAGGTGTTCCTCAGCCTTCAAGGTGCCTCATCTCTGTCAATACAGGTCTCTTGCCACTGTGCATGCGCCATGTCTGGCATGGTTGTCAAGGATTGTGCATATGTGTCTATGTGTACATTAGCAACCGGCATGCTGTTGTTCATGTATGTAATTCTCTATTGTGCATGATGTCCATGGGTGTGTATGTGGTTTGGCATGTTGGTCCCCGCAACGGGCCCTCGACCCCTTCTGGGGTGTGTTTCCTGTGTGCAGCTCAGCCTTCAGTTTCCAGATCCGCTGTCAGTCTTCTTTGGTGATTGTGCATCCTTTGTCTCTGGGTGTGCCATTGGACACCGGGTACTCCTTCGTTGGCATACACCTGTTGCAGTGGTCCTTTCAGACATCCTATTCTGTCCGTGGATATTGTGTTATTGTTCCCAGGACATGCCGCCTGGTGTTGCAGCCACTGCAGCAAGGGCACACGTAGTTTCCAGAACTGCCAACACACACACATCAAAGATGCTCCTCCCTTCCTCCCTCCACCCATTCATTTGGCTGTCATCAGCTTGTCTGTGCCACAGTTGCGTCCACGCGGTGCCAAAGGCAGGACCCTCAGGTCCTTGCATGACCCACATCACACTACAGTCTGATGTTGCAGCCACCCTCCAAGCAAGGTCCATCCACACATCTCCCGCCTGCTCTCAGGCATACACTAAGCGCACACACAACTCCTTTGCATGATGAGTGTGCAACTTCGACTGCCTACACAGCGCTGGCACGCATTCCAGGCCCTGCAACACCCACCAGGTCATGTCCCTCCTACTCCCCACCGGCTCTGTACCCCTGCAAGGCCATGGGAGTGAGACTCAATGCTTCTGCATGTAGTATGCTGTCGTCGTTGGGCACATGGCACAGGTATCATCTCTCAGCGTGTCAATCTGCAATGTGTCCAGGACCCCCCTCGCCACCATCACATGTGCACACAACCTCATCATCAACTCGTACGCCATTGCAAGCCAGGCGCTCCTCACCCTCAGCAAGGACGAAGACATTTCCAGTTCCAATATTCAAGATTGCATGAGATTTATAGATGAATGTCAGAACAGCAGCCACCTGAGGCTGGACTTGTACAGGACTGAGGTCAACATCGGAGGATTGTCCCCTTACAGCTGGGTCACCCGCAGAAGCCCCGCACAGGCACCCAGTGTCCACGCACACAAGATGTTGTGCATCATGGATAGCTTGCTCACATTTATCATGCTAATCACCAGCATCTGTACCTCACACTGCAACACCCTCTGCATTATGCACATAATCCCCAGATGGATCCACTCCAAGGAAAGACGGACCATCCCCCAGGTCCACGACAACATCCGTGTCAAATAATGCCCTGCCCTCTACAGAGCAGCCACATACACACTCCCGGGACTCTTGTCCACACCCAGGCTGCCTCTGCACACCTCAGCTGCAACATCCCACGCCCCAGCCACATCACCGTCCAGCAGAGATAGCTGCAATGGATCACTGTGTGCTGCAGGATGACCTTCAGACTCCCCACCCACACTCAGGAGGCAGGCCACAACCCTGACCAAAAACCAACCTTGTACCACTGTCATCCGAGAGCCCGTAGTGCCATCTCCGTGCATCCAACCTTGACCTGGCCACCATTCTTCACATCCACCTTACTCCAGCATGCAGGACATAGTTCTCCCAACTGGGAACACATACCTGGGACTCCCTCCCCGGGAACCTCCAAATGAGGCATGACCTCTACGCCTTAATGTTACTCTTCCAAATAGGTGTGTCCGCACAGTTTAGCAAGCCCCCCCTCAGCAGCTTGAGGCCATCACAAGTGAGTATTGTGCTCCATGTCTGCATTGAATGATAACTTGTGACCCATGTGTGTCCTGTACCAAACTCAGACCCCAGGGTATGGATGGGTGGCGTTAGTTCAACACTCAGGCATAGTTAGACATTTACACGCACATATGTTGTGGACTCATGCCAAATGACAGCAACATCTCATGACAGAAAAATAATTTATTTTTGGTGGGATGAGTCTTGTGGTAGATGTACAAAGGTGCTCTACCGGGTGCATAGAATCCAAAGTTCACAGGGGGAGATGGCATCCTTGTCAGTTTGAGTCATCAGACTCCAGACCACAGTGTTGGTCATCATTGGTCAGACTGTGACCAGCAAGTCCATGTGGCAGGGAATGTCATTGCGTGGTGTGCTGCAGTTGCGCCAGAGGGCCAGGTGCCAGGCCAGGTGACCTGGGAGATGTTGATGGTCCGCTGACTCTCAAGGTCTTTTCCATGGACAACCCACCTTCCTGGGGGGACCCTCAGATGCAGGCCTTGACGATGCTTGTGATGCTCCGTCGGACGAATCCTCCTCCTCCTCCCTCCCTGTGGCTGGTGGTGGTCTTCGCCTGGTGTCACAGGGAGGGTTGCCCATGTTGTCGGCGATCCGGCGGAGTGAGCGGCTCATGCGCGTTTGCACCGCCAGGAACTCAGCCAGTCTTGCCTCCATCCGTCCTTGGTGTCGTTGTTGACTGGCATGTTGCTCGGCCTGCAGGTTCTGCATCTCGTCGAGGGTCCCCTTGATGTCTGTGAGGCTGGACACTACCTGTCTGATGCCCCTGGTGTAATGCCGGTATGTGTCCAGGATGTGGCGCATGTGTGCCATACCGGTTCCCTCAGCTGTCTGGTCAGGTTCTCGCCTCCGCCTGCCTCCACTCCCACCACCCCTGGCCACACGAGCCTGGCCTGCCATTGTGGGCACATCAGGTCTACGGGACCCCTGAGGGATGGCATTAGTGGTATCATCTGCCTCCTCCTGGGTGCCCGGAGAACCTGGTCCCTCCTGGTCAGACTTGCTGTGTTGTTCAGTGCAAACAGGGCTCCTGGGTGTCTCCTGGGATGTGGCAGGAATGGGGGTGGTGGTTGGCACAGATGTACCTGACACAGGTGCTGCAGGGGCTTGGGCACCAGAGGGGCCAGGTTGGTCGGGGTCATCCACGGAGTGGTGAGAGTCGTCGCTGCCGGTGGGATCATCTTCACGCTGAGCCTGGGACTGTGAACGTTCCCCCCCATTGTTGGGGGGAGGGCGATGACGTTGCCCTGTGTGTGAGAGAGAGACAATGTTAATGCTGTTTCTTGCCACATCCATGTTTCATGCATATTCAAGTAGTGACAGTTCCTCCAGGTGGTGGGATGTGCCTAGCATTCCTCTCAATGTCCACTTGTGGATGGGTATGTTGCGGGGGACAGATTGGCATGTGCTCCTGAGTGTTTTCCCTGTCGATATTTGGCTCAGATGCTTATTTGGCTATGGATTGGTCTTGTTGTGTCACATGTCCATTGTGAGAGTGGGTGAATCCGTAGCCTGCCCCGGGGGTGTGTGCTTGTGTGAGGGTGTGTGTGTGACCGGGCCTCTGTTGGGTGTAGTGTGATTTGTCATTGGGTCTGAAGAACCAGAACCTTATGGGCCTGGCGGCGCAGGATACGCCTTAATCTCCTGGGTTCACCTGCTTTAACTAACAGAGACACGGGACACTCTGTCAGGCGTATAAGATCAGATTTATTAGCTGCAGCTAGTACAGTTGTCCTAGAAGAACACACGGTATGTTCTCAGGAGACTGTCACTTTACTCCGTGGCGCACAATCTTTTATAGTGCATAGATAACATATAGATTAACCAGAAACACACCCAATACATACATAAAGAGCCAATAAGAAAAGGTCAAAAACAAAACATAGCCAATAGAAAGAATTTAAAAACAAGGTATCGAGTAACCCGAAGAAGCCTCTCCTCCAACTGTGTTTGTCACCCCTCCCCACAGGTTAATTCATTAACGTGTCTGCAACTGACTCGCAGGTGGAGAGATACACTTGTGTGCTTTGGAGGACAGTTGTGAAACGAGAGAATACGAGCAGAGAATAGCGAAGGCCAGTAGATAAGATAAAGTCAGAAGAGAATAGTGTGAACCAACAGATAGATGAGACAGGGATTAGTCAAACCAGACAGGGATTAGTGTACTCGGCCAGTCCCTGTCACCAGTTCGTAAACAGAGGCAGAAGGCTGTTTTGACACAATACTACAGGAAAAGCAGAAAAGACCTTGTTCGCCGTGCTGCCTGAGTGAGGGCAACACAAAATGGCGGCGGTACACAAAATGGCGTCCCAATACGATCGAGATCAAAAATCGAATTTCCTCAGATCCTCCTTTTGCCAGAACTCAGGCAAAGTACACAGACTCACGTTAATCTGAGTCGATGGCCATGAGGTCATCGAGCTGTTGCTGCAACATCATTTGAATGTTCTCTGTCCTCTGTGACTTAGGTCTTGGGATGCATACAGTAGCACAAAGGCCGCAGATGGCGGGGCCACAGTGCATACAGAGACAACAAGAGAAAATGATGGCTAACACCATTCCAAGGAATGTTAATACCTTCCATCCCCATTTGGACAGTAGTCCCCAAATCCATCCCAATAACGACCAATCTCCTTCGTCTTGATGAATCGATTCGGAGATTGTATGTAATTTAGAAATGGCTTGGTATACTGTCGGAGCATCGTCAGGTATATAAATACAGCAACTAGATCTGATCAATTTACAGACTCCACCACGGTCCGCAAGAACAACGTCTAAGGCAACTCGGTTCTGTAATGTCATAAGACGATTCGCCTGTAGTTCTGCTGTGATATTACTCAAAGCTCCTACAGTGATATCTCTAGTAGTTTCTACAACACGAACCAGTTGCCTTATATTTCTGCTGTTGGCCATTGGACCCCAAAAAGGAAGAAATCCTTTGAGGAAATCTCCTCCCTCTTGTCCTGCTGTGTCTTTGGAATCAATAATTCCTCTGCCATATCTGTTTCGATGATGATTGGAAGAAGCAGTGTATGTAGGGGGAAGAAGGAAGGCTATATAACATATTCCAGAGAAACCAGTCGGTAACCACGTATAGGCTCTAGCGTGGCAGATAACATACGTGCCTTGAGATGGTACTAGCGGTGGCGAGTTCTGAGATAAGTGGATGTACGCATGGGAACAAAAGCTTTTTCTTTGTTCAGTGTCAGCAGTCTGGCCATTTATCTGTAAACAGAAATTGCCTTGATGAGGAACAGTCCATATTGGTGGAGACTTTCTCTGTATAACCTTGTTATAAAGGCTTGTGATGTAATGAGTGACGTTCCAATCAGTATATGCTTTCCTTTCATCAACAGAAATTTTACTATTCTCCATGATTTTAGCCATAGCTACCATTCCCTTTATCAACGAACCATGACTAAAATCTGGTCCACCAATATATGAACTGATGGGTCGTTTAAATCGACTCTGATATGCGTTAGAGAAGATTACAAAATAAGCCCAAGCGGAACCTTCATAGGATAACGGAAGGACTAAATATGGCATCCCTTTATTTGTGGTATGGGGCATAAGTCCACACACCCAACAGTCGGTTGTATTAATTAATAATTGGTGCTGGTGTAATAACTGGACAAATGAGTTATTGTAATATTCGGTTCTTCTAATGAGCTCATGTTGGGGAAGCGTATTAAATAGATGTGGAGAGACAGTAGAATAAGAAGACAAAGAGATAGAAGCAGGGACAACTTTTTGCTGCATAGCATGAACAATCCAACCTATACATGCCAATAAAATACACAATAATATAAAAACACATAACGTTACACCACAACGACTGTACATTAATTTACAGTACTTTTCTCTCATTTTGTTCTTTTTCTCTCTTTCTCCTAATGTAGTCTCCATCTTCTAAGTGGATGCTCACGGCAATCTTCCTTAATCACTTGGTTATGATTATCTGCCGTCCTATGACACTACAAGTCCTGCAGGCCTATTGCCACTACTCAGGTCACAACCAAGACTCCTACCGTGACCCTGCAATCGGGATACAAACTACATGGAAGAGAGAATCTCAAGTTTTCTTAATTGGTCTTGGTCTTAAATTGTAATTATCTTTATCTGGTACAGTCTGATCCTGAAACAATGTTCATGGATTCGTGGTATTTAAGCGGAGATGTGGTGGTACAGCTTTCTGGAGAATGTCATCGTCCTTTTTCTCCGATAATGTTCCATTCAGGCGTGCATCACTAAAAGGTATAAATCGAGGAATCTTTTCGCTTTCAGAGTCACTTATACCCTTATGGACCCACTGATCAAAGGGCAAAGGAAATGGCACCTTCTTACAATGCACGCCGTGAATCCAATTCTTCTTTCCTTCGACCTTTACTGCTGTTCGCGTGGTAAGGAGAACCTGCTGAGGTTTCCTCCACCGAGGCTCCAAATTCTTCGTCCTTTGGAAATTCTTTACACAAACCCAATCACCTGGCTGGATGGAATGACCTGGGTCTGTGGAGGCCTCTGGCAAAGTGTTCTGCACCTGTTGATGGAGAACACGCAATTTAGTTGTAAGGTCGTGCAAATAATCAATCAACATCGGGTATGGTATGTCAGAATATTTCCTAGGGCGAGGGACTCCCCATATATTAGCTGGGCGTCCAAAGACAATCTCGTATGGGCTAAGTCCCAAACGAGAATGCACAGCTGTTCTGGTGGATAAGAGAGCCAAAGGTAAAGCATCGGGCCAATTAAGACCTGTACTGGCTTGTACCTTAGCAAGCTTGAGTTTTAGAGTACCATTATAGCATTCTACTAGACCCGCTGACTGTGGATGGTTTGCCGCATGGAACTTTTGCTTAATACCAAGACCCGCACAAACTTTTTGAATGATTTGGCCCACAAATTCGCTCCCATTGTCACTCCAGACAATGCGCGGCAAACCAAATCTAGGGAAAAATTCTTTTAGTAGAACTTTGGCAATAGATAAAGCAGTGTTGTCTTTCAGGGGGTAAGCCGCTATCCATCTAGAAAAGGCGCATACTACTACCAGAACATATTTGAGATTGTTGCATCGTTCCATATGAATGTAATCGATTTGCAACACCTCAAATGGATAGGTCGGGGGAGCATAGTGACCTGCCGGAGTTGGGGTTCCCTTTCCCGGATTGTACATCAAGCAAATAATGCAATGTTTCACTACATTATCTGCACACTTCGGGATTCCTTCATTCTGCCACACTGGAGCCAGAAGCTTGCATATTCCTTTTGCACTTAGGTGGGCTGGACCATGCGCCATAGTAACTACAGGCAGTACATAGGCGTCTGGTAACAGCCAACGCTGGTGCTCTGACAATTCTACCCAACATCCCATCTCATCTAACATTCCAATACTTTCTTTCCACTTACTCAACTCTTTCTCTGTAGCCTCTTCTTGAATCAATTTCACACTTTCTACTGTGTCTTCACACATTCCTCTTTCTCTGACCCAATTCGCAGGGCCCGCAACATACATGCGACTCGTAGCATCTCTGGCTGTCCTTTTTGCTACTTCATCGGCAAAAGCATTCCCGCGACCAACATCGTCAGTAATCTTTTTGTGCGCACTACACTTCAAAATTGCTATCTGGGTAGGCAAAGCAAGTGACTCAAGGATGTCAGTCACTAACTGTCCATGCTGTATCTTAGTGCCGTGAGAGGTAAGGAATCCCCTTTCTTTCCACAGACGCCCAAAATTGAACGCCACACCAAACGCGTACTGGCTGTCGGTATATACATTTACTCGCTTGCCCTTTGATAACACACACGCTCTGGTCAAAGCTATCAATTCAGCTGCCTGAGCTGAATTATGTCTGATGCGTGCTGTCTCCACAATTGTATGCAGGGTAGTAACAGCATAGGCTGAAGTTGTCTTTCCATTAGGAAGTTTGAAACAAGAACCATCCACCCATAGGATTCCATCCGGATCTACTAGTGGCGTATCTGTTAAGTCAATTCTACCTTTTGTCTCTTCCTCAGTACGGAGGAAACAATCATTTTGATCTTGAACATCTTTCGTTTCTGGAATAGGCAACAAGGTAGCCGGATTTAAAGTGTTACATCGTTTGATGTGCACATGACTTGCCATATCCAGACAAACGAGCACTAGTAAGATGCTGCGTTTTCGTCCTGTTTAGCAAAGTATCCACTGCATGTGGTACCATAACAATGAGAGTATTATCTAGCACCACTCCAGCCGATTGACGAATAGAAATTGCTGCTGCTGCTGTCGCTTTGAGACAACTAGGTAATGCCTTAGCTACTGGATCTAATGTAGCCGAAAAATAGGCACATGGTCGCTGTTTATCTCCAAATCGTTGCGTTAAGACTGACAACGCGCAACCTTCTCTCTCATGGACATAGAGCATGAAGGGCTTACTGTAATCAGGAGTACCCAATACAGGAGCAGAGCACAGAGCAGCACGTAAGTCAGTAAAACTCCTCTGACATTCGTCAGTCCACGGAAGGGGCTGAGGTGTACCTTTCAAAGTGAGTGCCAACAAAGGTTTGGCCAACTAAGAAAAGTTCGGAATCTACTGCCTACAATAAGAAGTAATGCCTAGAAAGGCACGCACCTCTCTTTGTGTGGATGGCACAGACATTTGCGCAATTGCTTGAATACGTTCTGGGGTTAATCGCCTTCCCTCCTTTGATAAGAGATGACCCAAGTAGGTAACCTCTCGGCGAACATTTTGTAACTTGGAAGGTGAAACCTTATGATTAAGATCAGACAAGTGACGCAACAATGCAACAGTCGCATTTTTACATATATCCTCTGAATCAGCAGCGATTAACAAATCGTCCATGTATTGAATAAGAGTAGCACCAGACGGCAAAGGAAAAGCGTCAAGCTGACATCTCAGAGCTTGACTGTAAATAGAGGGGCTTTCACAATAGCCTTGGGGTGCGCGCTTAAATCGGAAACTTCGGCCTCCTAGAGAGAAACCAAAAATATCCCTACTCTCTTCGGCAATGGGAATACTGAAGAAAGCATTTTTCAAATCAATGACGGAAAACCAAGCCGCTGAGGCAGGTATCATTGTCAACAGAGCAGTGATATCTGGGACAACAGGAAACTGTGGTACAACAACTTTGTTTACCTCCCGAAGATCAATTACAAAGCGATAAACAGAAGGTTGGGAAGGATCTGTACGTTTAAGAACCGGAAGAATAGGGCTATTGCATATGTTTCCTCTCGTTTCCTCAACCACACCCTTCTGAATTAAATCATGTATGATATCCAAAAGCGCTCTTTCACCTTCATTGGAAATTCTGTACTGAGGAACACGTGGTAATTCAGCATTGGGCTTGAGAGTAACAACATAAGGTGGGATCTCCAGACAACCAACATCATTTGGACCCGTAGCCCAAAGCGTTGCAGGAAGAGAGAGCAATTCAGGTGGAAATTTATCTTTAGACAAATACATTGGAGAAGTCAATTTCTCTCCTAAAGTAAGATGTACACCAGAAGGAGAACAATATATCGTAGCATGCATTCTTTTCAATAAGTCCAAGCCCAACAGATTCTCACCGCAATCATTCGTCAATAGAAGCAGAGCCTCTAAATCATAAGGGCCAATTGAAATAGGCAAAGGGCAAGAGACCGGATTACGAACTGGGGTGCCAGAAAATCCTACAGATACATTCGTTAAGCCAGACAAAGGTGCCCCAGGGAGTTTAGAATGAATGATAGAACTTCTCATCGCACCAGTATCTAAAAGAAATGGCTCTGAAACACCCATTGTAGTGACATTAACATAAGGTCCATTCTGATCTACTGGAATCGATACAACTCCCTCACTTTGTCTATGGCTGTCCTAGTTAGCATGAAGGCTTTCATTCTCGCCTTCAACATAGTGATCATCATTGTAATACTGTGTAGACCGAACGTTTTGCTGATCAAAGTAGTTCACAGAATTTGAAGGAGGAAGGGATCGCTGTTCTTGAGTCAACACACCTCGACCTCTACCTCTGTTTGCTGATTGGAGGCCACCACGACCTCGTGGAGCAGATAGTGCTCCATTGCGCTGTAATAAAACCGGACAACTATTCTTAAAATGACCTTCCTCCCTACAATAGGCACATTGATTAGGACCTAACAAAGGTCGCGGAATATACGGCTCAGGCTTTTGATATACCCTCTGAAACTGCGAAGGCTGTTGAAATTGGGGCTGAGCATAACGAGGAGGATAAGCTTGTTGCAAAAGAACCTTAGTTTTCAATTCTTTAGTCTTTTTCTCTTGCTTATCTTTTCCTCTTTATCCCTATTCTCGTAATATTGGGCAGTAGCCAATATCTGGGCAGAAGAAGAAACAGCCCATGAACTCTCGGAGTCTTTCAACTTGTGTGACAGCTCGGGAAGCAAATTAAATACAAATTTGTCTACGAATAATTGCTGTCCACCCTCTGTAGTCATATCTTGACCACTGTGATCAAAAAACGTCTCCTCGAAATGAGTGAAGAAATCGGAGACGCTCTCATCTTTCTTCTGTTTACATGCAGCTAGTTTATCCCAATTAACTCTCAAGGCAGGCATCATCGTTTTCATTAATGTAATAATCCTACCAGGTAGTTCTGAAATCAAAGCATCAGGCTTAGCACCACCCACTTGAGCCGTATCCGCGGCAATTATAGCATTCCATGAACCACCCAATTCTTGAGCGTGATCCTCTCTACGAATCCTAGCCCATAACGCTTGTGGGACTACGTTTCCCATCAACATATTAATATCGGCTTGATTCATGATACAGGCATCAACAGTTTGTGACAATTCTTTATAATAACCCGCAGGATTCTTACTAGGGTCCGGTAGAGTCTGTTTAAGAGCTAAAACTACAAATCTCTTCCATGGGGCATGTACCCATATACGCTGGAAGTGAGCAGGAACAGCTGGATTACCACCCTGAGCTGCAACCGCTCCTCTCCACACTGGAGGAACCTCTCTCATTGGGTAATTTTTCAGTGTCAACCTAACCGAAGGATCGGAGTCAAGAAAAGTGTGAGAGGAAAATAAGGATCTAAAGGTGACAAGTGTCCTTACAGCGTCCTCAACCTTAGATCCCACAATGAGTCCTTTATCAAAATCAGTCTGAACATCTAACAAACCCTGAGGAACCGAACCCAAATCCATATTTAAACAAGAGTGTCGCACATAACATTGAAAACATATCTCTGCGTGGGCGCATTCCATTGTGAAAAGGTGGACATAATATCGGGCAAACTATTTTGGGGACCCCTCTCGATCCAATTACGAGTGAGAGAGTCCAACCTTTCTCGTTCTTCAGAAGCTGGGAACTGACTACGAGACTGTCTTCGAGAAAAAGCCGGAGACACATTTAAAGCCTCAAAGAAAGGAGATAGAAGACCAGAGACAGTGTCTGTGAGTCGTTTACGCACAGACGGAGAATTGGACATAAGAGTAGGGGACAAGGTATTAGGCGAACTAACAGAAGAGGAAACAGTAATTACAGGTGGAGCAGAAGGTGAAGAAGATCGAAGTTCAGGAGATGAGGGCAAAGTAGTCGAAGGCAAAGCTAGTGGAGGCAATACTGGAAGGGGCAGATGCGGAAGAGCCGGAACAGGCGGAGGCACAACTGGCGGCTGAACAGGCTGTAACAATGGGGGTGCATTAGCACCTTGCGCATAGGGCGGAGGCAATCTCAATAAGTGAGACATCAAGGGATCTTCCTTTAAGTCCTTTCTTTTATCGGGAGGGGAAGCAGGCAACACTGGATAGCATTTATCTATCGCCATACGATGCTGTCTTTCTGAAATTTCCATCGCATTATCGGCTTCATTATTTTTAAATTGTTGAGTAGCCTGTATAATCGTCATACCCTGTGCTTTTCTATCTCATTTTGCTTGCTTAATTTCTCTCTGTTTGGCTTCCTTACGCCAAAGGCGGAAAGAGTCAAACATTGCCGGCCGAACTTTTCTTTTAAATAAAACTGCTTCCAAATTATCTAGAATATCTGGCTCAAAACTACCATTTTCTGGCCACTTTAAAACACCATCATTCTTCGTATATCGGATCCATGCTTTGTTAAAGGCAATGGGGCCAACCCCATGTTTAGAATAGAGCTCATAAGTGGGAGTTCCAACCGAAGGAATTGGACAAGAGTCCTCCAGCCAGGAATCACTATCGCAATCAAAACAACAAAGTTTTCCAAACTTAGTCAGACCAGGCATCGTTATTTCACTGGACTGTTCACAAACATCAAGGGGGTTAAATCAATTAACACAGTACAAATGTACTCACCCCTCGGCTTCGGCTTTTGCAATAGCCGAATCAAAGACCCAAAGAACCAAAGACCAAACAAAATTGTGGGAGCTACCCACCAAATACTTAACTAAGGATGTCTTCTTACGCCAACAGAGGCCCGTCTATCGTCTCGCCTTACCATACATCACCAAAAAGAGGGCCAAGGCAGGGCGGTAGTCAGGGCAGCAGTCGTCAGTAGCCGTCAGGAAGGAGTAACCACGCTGCAAAAGACCTTCGGACCACTTCGACATACAGGGGTCGCTTGACGTGGTTCGCGATTCCTCCAGAATTTTCTTGCGGGGTTCCCCACGACCTTTAGGCAGAACCACTACCACTGAAACCACTCCACGTTGGGCGCCATTTGAAGAACCAGAACCTTATGGGCCTGGCGGCGCAGGGTACGCCTTAATCTCCTGGGTTCACCTGCTTTAACTAACAGAGACACGGGACACTCTGTCAGGCGTATAAGATCAGATTTATTAGCTGCAGCTAGTACAGTTGTCCTAGAACTACACACGGTATGTTCTCAGGAGACTGCCATTTTACTCCGTGGCGCACAATCTTTTATAGTGCATAGATAACATATAGATTAACCAGAAACACACCCAATACATACATAAAGAGCCAATAAGAAAAGGTCAAAAACAAAACATAGCCAATAGAAACAATTTAAAAACAAGGTATCGAGTAACCCGAAGAAGCCTCTCCTCCAACTGTGTTTGTCACCCCTCCCCACAGGTTAATTAATTAACGTGTCTGCAACTGACTCGCAGGTGGCGAGATACACTTGTGTGCTTTGGAGGACAGTTGTGAAACGAGAGAATACGAGCAGAGAATAGCGAAGGCCAGTAGATAAGATAAAGTCAGAAGAGAATAGTGTGAACCAACAGATAGATGAGACAGGGATTAGTCAAACCAGACAGGGATTAGTGTACTCGGCCAGTCCCTGTCAGCAGTTCGTAAACAGAGGCAGAAGGCTGTTTTGACACGATACTACAGGAAAAGCAGGAAAGACCTTGTTCGCCGTGCTGCCTGAGTGAGGGCAACACAAAATGGCGGCGGTACACAAAATGGCGTCCCAATACGATCGAGACCGAAAATCGAATTTCCTCAGGTCTCCCAGGTGATGTGTCTGTCCCCTCATGGTGCATGCTGGCATGACAGTGTGTGTGAGTTCCTGTGCTAGGTATGTGAGGTCGTGGAGTTGTTGTTTGAGTGTACAGTGGCCACAGGAGGGCCTTGTGCTGCCTACAGCAGGGCCAAGTGTCAGCCACCTTGTCAGTACTTTGCCAGTCCCTGTGCATTGGGCATGGTGCATGGGTATGTACCTAGGCCATATGGGCTGTGGGCATTGGTGTCTACTTCTGAGTTACACAATGTGTTGTTTGAGGCCCACCCTCCCAGCATCCCGGACATCCAGTCTTGGGTTTGTGGTTGTTGTGGCCTGGGACATGGCATTGCCTTTATTAGTGAATGGGGCATGGAGACGTTAGTGGCATGAGCGTGGTTCTTGAGTGTGGTTGTGTGCGGTGAGGGCATGGGGTAAGTTGCGTGCATTTGGTGTGTTTGTGGTGTGGATGCCATTCCCCCCATGTTACGTGAGTTGTTAGTGTACTCACCAGGCTCTGCGACTCCTTCGACTCCGTGTACTCCCACCGGCGGAAGCGTGGCCATCACCTTCTCCTGTTCATGAAAAAATTGTGAGCCGCGGTTTGCGGGTCACAGTGGAGTTGCACAGCATTATGTTAGTTGAAATTTGAATTACTAAGGTGAAGGTGAATTAATTTGAATACCGATGTTCATAATGATGTGCAACTCCACTGTGACCCGCAAACCGCGGCTCACAATTTTTTCATGAACATGAGAAATTGCGACAGGAACGGAGCAAAATACGAGTGCTGCACGCTAAACTTGGGAAAATAGTATTAAGGAACATAAAGTCGAAAGAAGGGTGTGCTTCAGAACATTATTCAGTTGTCATCACCTTCTCCTCCCAGGGATGGTAATGTACGGGTCTGCGGGGCAGCCCACCTCCAATGATGTTACTCTGGGTGTATTCCTCGTTCATTTTCCTCTTGACTGTCCTGCGCAGATCTTACCACCTGGATTGGCATTCATGCCTGGTCCTTCGGATGGGCGCAACTGCATTCACCTTATCGACGACACTCTGCCACAGGCTGGTTTTTTGGGCTATGCTGGTCTGTCTGACCAATGTTCCAAAGAGCTGTGGCTTGACTCTGATGACTTCGTTGACAAGGAGGTCCAGCTCCGCACTTGTGAACTTTGGATTCTTGTCTGTGGGCATGGTGTGGGGTGTGGCTGTGGATGGTTGTGGGTGTGTGGGTGTGAATGTGACGGTGTGTTTGTGAATGTGAAGAAGGGGTGTTTGTGAATGAGGTTGTGTGAAGGTGTGTGAGTTAAGGTGTAGTTGAGGTGTTAGTAAGGTGCAGTAGTTTGTCTGTGGGGTCTGGCAGCAGTGGGTCTGTTGCAAAGGCTCATGGGTTGTGTGTGTGGGCCCTTTTTATTGGTCCTTGAGTGGGTGTGGCTGGGTTTGAATTTGTTGTGGGTGTGTTATAGGAGTTGTTTGTGGTTTGGGCCTCTGTTTGCCTGTTAGGATGTGCCAGGTCAGTCATTGAGAAGAAGTTTGTCATGTAGACGTGTTTTGTGGTGTTGTGCGAGTCGATTTGACCCTCCTTGTGCTGTTTTACAGTGTCCTGGTTCTGTACGTGCTTTTTTCGCATTGGTACGGTCTGTCCATACGCGATGCTGGGTAAGGTTAATGTGTTACGGTGTGGGGGTACGGTGCGTACAGTTGCGGTGCTTGTCTACGGTGTTGGGGTACAGTGCATACAGGTGCGGTGCTGTGCTACGGTGTTGGGGTATGGTGCGTACGGGTGCGGGGCTGGGCTATGGTGTGGAGGTACGGTGCATACAGGTGCGGTGCTGTGCTACGGTGTTGGGGTATGGTGCGTACAGGTACGGTGCTGTGCTACGGTGTTGGGGTACGGTGCGTACGGGTGCTGGGCTGGCCTACGGTGTGGAGGTATGGTGCGTACAGGTGCGGTGCTGTGCTACGGTGTTGGGGTATGGTGCATACAGGTGCGGTGCTGTGCTACTGTGTTGGGGTACAGTGCGTACGGATGCGGGGCTGTGCTACGCTGTTGGGGTACGGTGCGTACAGGTGTGGGGCTGAGCTACGGTGTTGTTGCACGGTGCGTACGGGTGCGAGAGGCTGGGCTACGGTGTTGGGGTACGGTGTGGAGGAGGGGTACGGTGCTGAAATATGGGGGGTACGGTGCTGACATATGCGGGGTGCGGGGGGGCTGTACGTCCCATATCCGGGCACAAGTTTACCCGTGTACATGTGTGCTACAGCGTTCGCTCCGTACGGGGCCTTTTACATGCGGTTGTGTATTCAGACGGCTGGTACGGATCGTACTTGCGCGCTCGAACTTGTGTTTTACGATTTGCACGGACAAATTTCCACCTCCCTCTCGTACGCTTTTCCCAACGCTATTCAGACGTAAAAATTCCCGGGTCCCTCTCGGACGCTTTTCCCGACGCTATTCGTAAGTAATTTTCACGTCTGAATCGCACTTCGCTGTTTGTAAGGTACTTGTACAATTCGTACGTGAAAATTTACGGATACGAGTCGTACGCAATTTAAAAAAAAAAATCCCTGGGTCTAGTGGGCATTTCTGCTGCAGCAGGAATGCACAGAAGAGGCAAAAACCCTTTCCTTTCCCCCGATGCCTCTTTTGGATAAATCCCCACCTCCCCAGCCACAAAACTTACCTGTTTGTTCCCCGATGCGCTGGAAGCAAATGGCTTCCTGCTCCTCAGGGAACAAAGGGGAACCTCCAATGACGTCAGCGTGCCTCGCATGCTGACGTTATTGATGACGTGTACGGGGCAGGGAAAGCCCCTGCCTTTCCCGGTAAAAATACCCGGATCGGCGTCCCATGGGAGGAGCGCCAGCGCTTCCCCCATGGGTGGGTGCAATGACAAGCTGGACTCGTCATGAGCACACGCCCACTATGTGCCATGACGAGTCCAACTCGTCATGAGTACAGAAGGGCTTAAATCCTTTTTTTAAAAAATTTTTCTTAACTCAGTGGATCCGTTGCAGTTCCACAAACCAAAGCAAATATTCAATACAAACCAGCACATTCAGGATTCATTTGTATGGGTTTGTGAGTGATTGTATAACTGTATATGTGGGTCTGTGAGCGGGTGTGTGATTTTCCGTATGGGTCTGTGAGTGGGTGTCTGAGTGTTTCTGTGGGTCTGTGAGTGTGTGGGTGCATGAGTGACTGTGTGGGTATGGTTCTGGATGTGTGAGTGTCTCTGTGTATCTGTGAGTGGGTGTGCAAGTATCTCTACGAGCCTGTGAGTGGTTGTTAGGGTGTCTGCAAGGGTCTGTGAATGGGTGTGTGAGTTTCTGTGTGGGTGTGTGAGTGTCTCTGTCAATCTGTGAGTGGGTGTTTTTTGAGTGTCTCTCTAATTCCGTGAGTGGGTATGAGAGTGTCTGAGTGAGTCTGTGAGTGGCTGTGTGAGTGTTCCTATGGGTCTGTGAGTGGGTGTATGAGGGGCTGTTTGACTGGGTGTGTGAGTGTTCATGTCAGTTTGTGAGTGGGTGTTTTTTGTGTCTCTTTGGGCCTGTTAGTGAGTGTGAGGGTGTCTGCATGAGTGTGTGAGTGAGTATGCGAGTGTCTCCTTGGGTCTGTGAGTGAGTGTGTGAGGGGCTGTTTGGGCATGTGACTGGGACTGTGAGTTTCTCTGTAGGGGTGTGTGAGTGTCTCTGTGAGTGGGTGTGATAGTGACTGTGTTTTGCTACCTCTATGGTGTCAGGGAACCTCTACCCTGACCCTTTTAACTGTTTGCACACTACTTTACAGCCACAGGGACTGTTTCCTGACACATAAATTGGCAGCTGAAACTTTTCTCTCAGGCTGCGACCAAGCAATCACAGTCTTGCTGTGGCCGTGAAGCCGCATGTTCACTGGTGGTGGATCCGTGGATGGTCAGCATCCCTAGATATATATATATATATATATATATTTCTTTTTCTTTCAATAGCTCATAAACTTCTGAACGGATTTAAACTAAATAAAAAAAGGTCACTTGCTGAACCAAGACCTGCTTTTCTGCCAAACTTGGTGTAATTCCATCCAGCGGTTCAAGTTGTGGTCGTGTTCAAAATCACTATTAGAAATTGGATGGAGAAAAAATATTTTGAGCGCCCTCATTTTCTTGGGCCGCTCTTGACCAATCACCCCGAAACTTTCAACACAGCAGTTGAACTAAGCATCATGCTAATTTAAAAAGTGTCATGAAGATTCTACAAATGGTGCCAAGGTTACTGGCAGGGGAGGCTCCTTCATGTGGGCAGAAGAGCGTCACCCCACGGCTTTCTTGCAGTGCGAGAAGCAGAAACATAAAATAGTATTTTAAATATAATGTTATGTTTCTGCTTCTTGCTCTGTGAGAAAGCAGAAGGCAGGGTTTGGTTGGGGACGGGCAGGTAGGCATTCCAGATCCAGGCAGGGGTGGAGTGGCTTACCAGGCGAAGGTAAGTTTAATTTTTTTGTTTTGAAATTTAACCCCCCTACCCGTGCAACTCCCTCCCCAACCGTGATTCATGCTGGCTGCGACTGGTTACTAGGAAAACAAAAAATGCTTATCCTATAGAAACTAGGTCCTAACCATAACTACCTATTGGCGATCACTGGTAGGATATATACATTACCTACTGGTGGTCACCAGTAGGTAGTTATAGTTAGGAGCTAGTTTCCATAGAAAGAGCGTTTTTTGATTTGCCAATAACTTTGGCGGTGTTTGACGAAACTTCATTAAAGTTTCAAAACGAATGGGTCAGTCACGTATGCTACTGTCTTGAAAATTTCAGAGTCAAGCTGTGGTGGAGAAAAAGGGGGCATCTCAAAATGCATTTTCTCCATGGTAATTTCAAAAGGAAATTTTTGACACAACTACAGCCTGAACTGCTGAACAGAATTACACCAAATTTGGCAAAAATATGGCTCTTGGTTCATAAAGCCCTCATTTTGTTAAATGGGGTAAATCAATTCAGTGGTTCCTGAGACATTTAAATATTTCTCAGATGTACAACTGTGGCGGATTACTGACCCCTGTCTATCTTGTGCCTGAGATCGGATTGGCTGCAAACACTTCAAACCAGGAAGTGTTTGCAGCCATCTTATGACTCGATCGAACCGAGTCACAAGAAAAAACATGAAAAAACCAAAAGGGGGCAGGTTAGAAACACATATCACATATGAGCAACAGCTGTCGCCTGAAGTTCTGTTATGACATCAGGCGACAAGGCCTCCTGTTACTTCCAGTAAGCTCCACACAGTGGGATTGCTGAGAGATGGTCATGGCCATGCCCCCTTCTGCACCACTCTGCAAACGCACCTCTCAGTGCATTGTTGGTGGGGAGATGAGGTCCCCTTGTCTCCTGAGGGCCTCATGACTAAAGTGGACTTCATCCCCCAAGCAGCAGTGCACCAAGAGGCATGTTTGCAGAGTGGAGAAAGGGGCGTGGCCTCTGACCTCCTCTGAGCAATCCAGGTGTGTGGGTCTTACTGAAGGTAAGAGGAGGGCTAGCTGTCCCCCAAAAACTCTCAAGAGCCAAGGGGACTTCATCCCCCTACTAGTAGTGCGCCACGAGGTGTGTTTGCAGAGTGATGGAGAAAGGGGGCATGGCCTGCTATCAGATCTCAGCAATCCTGCTATATGGGACTTACTGGCGGTAATCGGAGGGGCAGTTGTCCCCAAGGACATCCTTGGGTGCCAACTACCCATCCTGTTACCTACAGTAAGTCCCACACAGCATAATTGCCAAGAAGTTGTCAGAGCCCATACTCCCTTTCTCCACCATTCTGCAAACCTGCCTCCCGGTGCACTACTAGTTGGGGGATAAAGTCCCCTTGGCTCCAAGGGACCTTGGGGGCCAAGAAGCCCTCTTGGTACCTCATGTAAGTCCTACGCAAAAGAATTCCTGAGAGCTGGTCGGAGGTCCAGTCCCCCTTCTCCACCACTCTGCAAACATGACTGCTAGTTAAAAAAACATAGAAATTCACACAAAAAGACAAAGGTTACAGGCATGTTATAGTTAGGAATTAGCATTTAAAAAAACCTTAAAAATTCACTGAAAAAACTAAGGATACAATGACGTTATAGTTAGCTAATAGAATAAAAAATAACTTAGAAATTCACTAAAAAAAACAACGGTTACAAGTACGTTATAGTTAGGGTCAGATTTAACTCATTCAAAAAACTGAGAAATTCAACTGTTGTAGTTACCTGAGTTAACAATTTTGGTGTGGTATTATAGGGTAGGAAATAAAATAAATGCATTTATGTATTCATTAACTTATTTGCTTGTAATTTTTTTCTAGTTAAAACATTTTTTTATATGTATTTATAATTTTTTTTTATATATTATTTGTAGGTTTTTGTTATATGTAATTAATATTATATTATGTTTCTTTTTATATATTTAATATATTTGATTTCCAATTTTTTTTTAAATGTTCCCCTCTAGCACTTTCCCTACTGTTGCACTCAATGGAGTGGGAATAGTAATTTTTATCCCTCCGCTATGCACCACTTTCTCACTGGAGTGGGAATAGCCACAGAGCTGCGTTGCAGAGAGGTGGTCCGAGGCTATGCCCCTTTTTGCACCTCTCTGCAACTCTGTTGCGCTTACTGGAGGTACCTGGTGGCCTAGTTGGCCCTCAGGAACCCTTAGGATTCAAGGGGACTTAATCCCCCAACTTAAAACACGCCACAGAACGGGTTTGCACACGTCACATCAGGCCCCACCCCCTTCCTTCACCACTGTGCAAACGTGCCCCGTGGCACATTTTAAGGTGGGGGATTAAGTACCCTTGAATCCTGAGGTTCCTTGGGGTCCAATTAGACCACCAGGTACCTCCAGCAAGTGCCACAGAGCTGCGTTGCAGAGAGGTGTAAAAAGGGGGGGCCTTGGACCACCTCTCTGCAACGCAGCTCTGTGGCGCATACTGGAGGTACCTGGTGGGCTAGTTGGCCCCCAGGGACCAGCAGTATTCAAGGGGAATTAATTCCCCAACTTACAACGCGCCACAGGGTGCACTTGCAAAATGATGCACTGAGGAGGCGGGGCCTCCGTCGCGATGCCGGTTTTTATTTTTTATTTTATTTTTTTATAAGGGGGGGCTGTGTGGCCCCCTTCTTTTCCTATTTTATGAGGCCCTGGGGACCCCATACCCCAGGGCCTGACCTCTATTTTGTTTATTTTTTTAAAAAAATACGGGAAGGGGGCCGCGTGGCCCCCTTCCCAAGGCCATAAAAAATATTTGGCGGGGGCCACGTGCCCCCCACTCCGAGGACCCTATTACCCTGGGCCGGCCTTTCCTTTTTTTTCCTATTTATTTATTTTTTGGGGGGAGGGGGGCCATGTGGCCCCTCTCCCGGGTCACTTCTAGCCCCAGGGACCCCATCTCCTGGGGCCTGGCCACTCTGTCGGGGACCGTGGGGGGAGCCCCATTGCCCCCATGGACCTGCCGGCTCCCTGCCTCCTGCAGGAACCAGCATTGCTTTTGGACAAGGGGAGCTGCTAGGCCTTTGTGGTAAAGCAATCTGCTTTGGATTTTGGAAGCAAGAGCAGGAAACCTGCTCTCGCTTCCAAAATCCAAACCAGAGTTTGCTATGGCAGGGCGGGAGGCACACGGCTCCCGCCCTGCCATAGCAAACAGCAGTGTCCCGGGGGTGGGCACCCTGGGACACTGCAGGAGCCGGCCCTGGGGGGGGGGCGGTCCCCAGGGCTATCAAGGGCTCCAGGAAGGGGGGCGTGCAGCCCCCTCCGTACTGGTGCAAAGCCCCGGGGAGGTGGTGGTCCCCGGGGAGAGTGGGGGGGGGCTTGAACCCCCCACACAGGTTTAAAAAAATATAGAGCCCCCAGTGAGGTGGTGGTCCCTGGGGCAGCGTGGGGGATTGGGACCCCCATGCATTTTTTTTCAAAGCCCCGGGGGTGGCGGTCCCTGGGGCTGCAGGGGGGCCATGTACCCCCTGCAAATATTTTAGAAAAGCCCCAGGGGTGGCGTTCCCCGGGGCTTGGGGGGGCCTTTGAGCCCCCCACCCATTTAATGCACAAACCCCGGAGGGAGGGATGTCCCTGGGGCAGCAGGGGGCCATGAGCCCCCCGCAAATATTTTCAAAAAGCCCCAGGTGGTGGCGGTCCCCGGGGCTGGGGGGTCCCTTTGGGCCCCATTACAGAATAAAGACTGCCCACAGGACTTGTCCCACCCAGGGGCTAAATAATAACGTAGCGCGGGAGTCCGCAACTCGTTCTTTTTTTTTTCGCGGCCGGATATGCGGATCCTCCACGCATCCCGCAATTTTGTTTTACATTTTTAGGGCCCTGGAGGTCCTTGTAGGACCCCCTGAGCAGGCCTAGGGGGTCAGGGGGTTTCCCCCCAGCCCCCTTTTCGTGTTTTGCGCATTTGTTTTTCTCTTTTCTTGTGCCTCGGTTCTACTGAGGTACAAGATGGCTGCCAATACTTCCTGGTTTGAAGTGTTGACAGCCAATTAGCATGAAGCTCGTGATCGGGAGGGTGCGCGGATCCTCCGCGGCCATAGATATTACTATCTTTATTTCTTAATTTCTCAAAAACTACTGAACGGATTTACACCATTTTTGAAAAGGTCGCTTTCTGAACCAAGGGCTACCTTTGTGCTAAATTTGGTGTAATTCCATTCAGCAGTTCGGGCTGTAGCCGCGTCTAGAACTTCCTATGGGAAATAAAATAGGGAAAAACGTGTTTTGGAACCCCCTTTTTTATCGGTCCCCGCTTGACGAATCACCCCCAATCTTCCAGGTTAGGAGCTGTCCGGAACTGGCCATTAGTTTTGAAAATTTTGCGACGATTCGTCAACTGGTGCCAAAGTTATTGGGAATAGAATGTTACGACTTTCCTATGGATAATAGGTCCTAACTATAACTACCTACTGGTGACTACCAGTAGGATATAGATATATATATATATATATATATATATATATTACCTACTGGCGGTCGCCAGTAGGTAGTTATAGTTAGGACCCTATTTCCATAGGAAAACCGCAACATTCTATTTTGAATAACTTTGGCGCCGGTCGACGAATCCTCGCCAAATTTTCAAAATAGGTGGGGCGCTGTGCTCCGCTCCTACCCTGAAAGTCTCGGGGGGATTCGTCAAGCGGGGGCTGAGATAAAAGGGGGGTCCCAAAACGCGTTTTTCCCATGCATTTTTCCATAGGACCTTTAGACACAGCTACAGCCCGAACGGCTGAACAGAGTTACTTGAAATTTGGCAGAGAGGTAGTCCTCGGGTCAAGGAAGTGCCTTTTATAGGTTTGGTCTAAATCTGTTCAGTAGATTCTGAGAAAATAGCCTTTAAATCAATATATATATCTGAGCCAGCTTACGGTGCGCTTACGGTGCGCTTACCGTACGCGTACGGTGACGTGCGCGAGCACGATTCTGATTGGCTGTTAGTTCTTAGTAAACATTCGAATCGTCCGAAACCAGGAAGCGGCGGCCGCCATTTTCTCTCTCGCACTCTTAAGCGGAGAGGAAAAACAAAGGCAAAAAACATGTAAAGGGACTGTTTAGACAGCTCCTTACCACCTAGCCTTGACTAATGGGTCCCCACAAATACCCCAAGATCAAAAATTCATTTTTTTTTTTTTACGAAAAATCGCCGATTACGCTTACCGTAAAAAAATAAAATAAAATAAAAAAATAAATAAATATCCACACTCTCCCCACCCCGTGTGCAAATGGTGCCCGAAGGTGCACCATTTGCGCATGGCATACCAAACAAGTTGTAAAGGTATAAAATTACCTTTCACAGCGAAGGGCATAATATGTCCTCCATGTACATGGCCCATCCACGGCACTAACTGCGTAAAGTGGGCGCGCGGTGCGCGAAGCGCACCGCGTGCTCACTGTGCGCGCACGGTGCGTGAAGCACACCGTGCGCGCACGGAACGAACTGCGTTAAGTGGGCGCGCACGCCACGAATGGCGTAAAGTAACTTAGCATTTAAAAAACCGTACAAATTCACTGAAAAAACCATAGGTTTCACACACGTTATAGTTAGGAATTAGCATTTAAAAAACCTTGCAAATTGACTGAAAAAACCATAGGTTTCACACATGTTATAATTAGCTGGACATTTTACTGATAAAAAACCAATGAAATTCCCCCGTTATAGTTACTGTAGGCAACTATAACTCACGCGACCGTAATCCTCTGCTGATGACATATGTGTCTTTATGAAAAAAAAACATTTGTAATATATGTATAGCTAAAATTTAATGGAAGAAGACATGGGCAAATAAGTGTCTAAATACAGTATTAGCATCAGCAGAGGATTGCGGTCGCGTGAGTTATAGTTGCCTACAGTAACTATAACGGGGGAATTTCATTGGTTTTTTATCAGTAAAATGTCCAGCTAACTATAACATGTGTGAAACCTATGGTTTTTTCAGTGAATATATATATATATATATATATACAAATAAGAAGCAGAGACATCTGGGTAGTTCTCAAGTTTAGGGGGAAAGCAGCTCCTGTATAGAGCACTCTCAACACCAGTGACACTCTAGATCTGCTCACCTCAAATGTCTGCTTTTCTATCAAAGTTTTTAAGCATAGGATTAGCACAATGCCATCCACGCCAAGATAGAAAAGGACAAAGTCTTTTGCCATCTCTACAGCAAAGTCTTTAAGCATAGGACTAGCACAGCACTACACTACAGCAAAGTCTTTAAGCATAGGACTAGCACAGCACTGTGCTAGTCCTATGCTTAAAGACTTTACTGTAGAGGTGTCTTCCTACTATGGGGCCGATTCCGATTCGGGTCGGAAAGCACTCCGACCGAGCCGGATCCGGAGTGTTTTCCGACCAAGCCGGAATCCTGCAGTCCGACCGAGCGAGTACGATGCGGCCGTATGCTGCTGGACTCGGTTCGGTCGGACTCCCATAGAAGTCAATAGGAGCCGGTCATACAACGCGTACATGGGCTCCCATTGACTGAATGTGTACGTCTCGCACAAGGGTGCCCCCTACAGTGGGTATGTGTCGGTGCCATACGCACCGTACATGCCTGTGATGGGGGGACCCTTGGGTCTCCCCTGTGTCCGAGTCGTAGGGCTGCGGGTGACAGGGGGTCCGACGCGGAACCCCAAAGGCACCTTCCCGGGCGTTTTGCGAGCCGGACACTCCGGCTCACACCGGCTGTCCGACGCGTGCATCGTACTGGCTCGGTCGTAAATCGCATCTATTGTACGCCACGGTCAGCTTACGGCCGAGATGTACGGAGCGGTTTGGACCCGGAAACGACTCCGTCGGTGAATTTCACGTAGCTCGCATTGTACTTGCTCGCTCGTACAGCTGTACGAGTCGGGCGGAAAACACGCATATGTCTCGTAGTTTTTCTGACCGGATCGCGTTCGGTGCCCTTCCGACCCTGATCGGAATCAGCCCCTAAGTAGTACTAACTAGTACACCATCAATCCTCATGCAGGAGAAAGAAAGACCTTTGCCAATAAAGAATGCCTGAATTCTTTTGGGACCAGTCTGGCAGAGTAAACTCTGGCGCTTGGGCTCACAGAACAACAACTACATGACCACAGTTATAGCCTACAGAACACACATGCCCCTTTCAAATGCATATATTGCCTTTTCAGGAAATGGGGTTAGTATCCACGTACACGACAGTGCCAATCCCCACGTAGCCCCCACATTGCCGAGTAGCCTTGCACTTTTATTTCTTAAAGCTACTACTGGTGGCTGAATGGCGATTACCTTTTGACGTGATAAGAGGGCCTGAACCGAAAATCAAACAGAGTAGGAAAAGCCATTCCTTCAGAGCAGTGTGCTGCATGTTCCTCCTCATAGACCAAAGATAACATCTACATTTAGAAATAGGCTATTAGTAATTTACCGGCAGAACAAAAAAAACATTCTGTGGAGACAGTTTTAGCTCTATAATGTATCTCTTTGAATGGAAAGACGCAGTTACAATTAAAAAGAAAGTTGCACATCACAAAAGAAATTAAATCTTTATACAAGTTTGAGGGACATTCCAACCTTGGTCTAGAAACTAAAGGAACACCGAATCTGCCAAATACAGGGGCGGAAAAGCCTTTCGGACAAAATCACGGTCTACAGAGCTTCAAAGGAAAACAAACTTTGGCACAGCAAACACGTCTGCGTTGCCTGCTGACTTTTGGCTTTGTCAATAAATATTTTATCTGTTAACATGCTTTCTATTAAGGCACTCATTGAATGAAAATAAGCATTATCTGAATGCCAAAATATATACATTTTATATAAAAGCACACATTCCACCATTATTCTCCAGTCCTGAACTGGAACACTTACTATGCAGATGTGCACACAGTTTAAGAGCACAGTGACATTACTCACAGTCAGGTAAGCCAAAGGCTCTGTTGGGCTGACCCTGTGCCCAATGCTTTGGTGTGAAAAAGAAAAAATTGAACCAATGGATGATCTCAGTATATATAGGGCGGAAAAAGCAGAGTGCACTGGTGGAATTTGTCTCAGATATTTGAGCTGCCGTACAAATTGCAAAGTAGACCATTGTACCAACAGACTATTGCAGGAACAACATTGTGCACCAAATGATCAGCAGAAAGGTTGGGGCACGCACATACTAGACATTTGGAATATGTATAATCCGCAAATGTGGCTATCAATTTTCATCACCACTGGAATAATCCAAACCCTGGATGCCATGTTATCTGCCTGATGAGAGGTTCCCAGGAAAGCACACTCCATGGAGGGATAAGGATTCATGATGCTGTTGAGAGGAAGAGGATCTGATATTTCAACGCTCCTCCATTGAGCAGAGACCAACCTGAACGAGATGGCGCAGAGGCAATGCGATTTTCCCACTCTGCCACCATAAAAACTGAATTAGGTTTAGTAGCTAAGAACGAGGAGGCAGATTTACAAGCCCCTTGCGCCACTTTCGCGTCACTTTTCCCATGTTAAAAAAAGACCTAATAGTGGCGCAAGGGGCTTGTAAATCTACCCCAAGGTGAGTAAATGAGCTTTCCTAGTGCATTAAACATGCCACAGACTACAGATGTGCTTGTGGTCTGTGATGCTGCTCGAAAAAGATCAAACGCGCGGAGTAACTTTTGGGAAATTGCCAATTGAATATTTAGCTTTTAAATGGATTCCTTCTCCAGGCAAAGGTGTAGCCAGAAGACGTTCCTCCACATGTAATCAATTTGGGATTGGCAGTACAGGCTTAACTGTCACCACTGGAGCAGGGTCAAGACTGATTTACAAATAACTGGGTTCGCTCGAAGGTAGAATGGTGTGCACAATAAAGAAGGACTGGGATGCAGTCCGAGTAATTATCAGCGGCTCATATTTATGCAAGCACTCCATCCGTCGCTTTTTTGTATACTTCAGTACATACTCAATCGGACTTGTGACCAATGTTTATTTAAAAAAAAAAACAGGATGTACATGTATTTGATTTCTCATCTTAAGCGTGCCTCTGATAAAGTCCAGACAAAACAAGCATTAGCAAAGCCAATAGATCTGGCTTTAAGATGTTATCACATACAAATAATTTTCACGCACACATATTTGCATACAAGAAAATCCGACCTATTTGTTTGTTAATACAAATTTGGTCTTGTCACATCACAATAGTTATCATGAAGCATAAGGGTCGCCTTTTTGGCTAATGTGGCAAACAATCTCAAGGACACAGGATTTAAAGTATAGGGACATAAGCATTCAAAGCTGCTGAGAATTTTGTTTCTGGACTGGCATTATAACACAGCATGCAATCTACCCACACATACATTTTTGTATTTAAGGCCAACACAGGTATGCAGACCCTATACGATTAACCTTAGCAAGCGAGCTCCTGAGCAATATCTCTAGACCACTCACTACCATAGCCTGAAGCTCACCCACCGACATCTTTCCAGAACCCACATACACATCCGATAGACTTGTGTTAAAAATGGGGGTCTCTAGTTGGCAGAGGTTTGCACCTTGTTTAAGTTGGGACCCTTGCTTCTAGTCAGGATAAGGGAGTTACACACTTTGGATAACCCCTGCTTACCCCTTGGTAGCTTAGCACGAGCAGAAGGCTTATCCCAAAGGCAATGTGTAAAGTATTTGCACCCAGACACACAGTGAAGACACTACAAATGGACACCACGCGTGTTTAGAAAAATAAAGTATCTTTATTTAAACCAAACAAGACAAAAAAGGAAAAGAATCCATTATGTACAGTTCAAAATATGACTTTTAGAATGATTACTGGAAAATAAAGCTCATAGAAACATATAGCTCAAACTGCTGCTATTATGACATTGTGACAGGCGCAACTACAGGCGAGCTGCTTGGGCCGGTTACGAAGTCCCACAGACTCCCAAGTAGCACTACCTTGGAAAATGAAGTCAACGGATCATGCACAGGGTCGTGGAGGTGAGGCATCAGTGGCCAAGGCAAGGCCAGCTCTTTACTGCCACAGGGGAGTCGAAGCATTGAGTCCACGCATAGGCAAGGCATTGAGTCCAGGCTGGCAGGCGGGGTGAGGCGGCATCTGCACTAAGGTGTCGGTTCCGTTCAGCATTGCGGTGTCAATGAGTTTGGGGAGTCACCCACATCAGTTATCAGCTCTGTGATGTAAAGAGATGCATGCGCTGGTGGCAACCTCAATCTGTGCAAATGCTGGTGCTGGAGAGATCAATAACTTGCAGGCATTGGCTGGTGTCGCAGCTGCAGTGCAGCAAGGGCAGAGCATTGTGCAGTTGATGAGCGGTACCCACGGCCTCTGTGCAGGTTGCTGCATCACTGGCGACAGCACTGACGGCGGGATTGGACCACCAACCACACAATTCCAAGGGCCCAGGAACTGATTTTGGTGCTCTTTGACTATCAGGAGTCCAGCAGAGGAGGCAAGGTGCTGTTTTGCAAGATGCAGGTGAAATCTTTGTGTCCCTGAGACTTCAGAACAGGAGGCAAACTCTACTTCAACCCCTGGAGAATTTTCTTAAGCAAGATATAAAGGCAAGGCAAAAGACCAGACATTTCCACTGCCCACAGACAGAAGCAGCAACTGCAGGCCAACCCTATAGTTCTAGGGTTTTAGGTCTAATATTTATGTCCCATGTTCTCTTTCCAGTATTTATTGCAAGGGTATTGGAGCTCAGTAACAAACTGTTCTGTCATCCCTGGTCCAGCTTCACTACAGGAGGAGGAGACAGGATTATGCAGAGCAGACCCAGCCTACTAAGGTGGCAGTGAAAACTCTTCCCACTACTCTAAATGCAGAAAGGTCTATTCAGCCTGGCTATGAGTCACCCAGGAAAGGCAGGGCACATCTCAACCCTCCTTTTCTAGAGTGGATGCACATCCTCAGTCCCTGCCACTCCAAACCAGACAGTGTATACACAAACAGGTAGAGCCACACAGGACGGGTAAACCAGAAAATGATCACTTCATAAAAGTGACATTTTCAAACGCAAAATTGAAAAAAACACACCTTCACCAAAAGATGTGCTATTAAATTCTGAGTTCAAGGAGCCTAAACTCCAAATCTCTATTTGTTCCCAATTGAAAGTTACACTTGCATGTAAAATGTTACAGTGTAGTTCCAATGATAGCCTATGGGACAGCCAGCCTTTCAACAGTGAAAACCAAAATACACAGTATTTCACTATGAAGACATGTAAAACACACCAGTACATGTCCTACTTTTCACATACACTGCACCCTGCCCATTGAAGTACCTTGGGCCTACCTCAGTGGTGTCTTACATGTTAAAAAAAGGGAAGGTTAGGGCCTGGCAAGTAGATGCACTTGCCAGGTTGACATGGCAGTCTAATACTGCATATGCAGACACTGCAGTAGCAGGTCTGAGATAAATTTGAAAACCTACTGGTTTGGGTGGCGCAATCAGTGTTGAAGGCCCACCAGTAGCATTTGGTTTACAGGCCCTGGGCACACACAGTGCCCAGAATGCTCCCCCTACTAGGGAACCACTTCGACTAGCCCTCCTGAACTGTAGATCTTTACCTAGGCACTCCTTACACATCCACCATCTGATTTTGGATCACAAGCTTGATGTGCTATTTTTGTCGGAAACGTGGACATCTGACAGTTCGGATTTTGACATGGCGAACGCTCTTCCCCCCGGATTTTGTATCTTTTGCTTGCACAGACCGCGAGGCAGAGGGGGCGGGCTGGCCATTATATATAGAGATATTTTGACATGTAGGGCCGCTGAAGGGTCTATCCTGGATGCGGAAAGTTGTAGCTTTAAGATTCAATTGTCCCCCAACGACTCACTGTCGGGGTTGCTGATTTACCGGCCTCCGGGCAACATCAAGCAGTTCGCGAACTCTCTGCTTGAAGAGGCCCCATTGCTAATAGCGTCGGCACCCAACTTTCTCCTGCTTGGAGATTTAAACCTACATTTCGATTCAGCGGAGGATAAAGCTGCAAACGACCTTAGATCTGAACTTGGGCTGGGGAACATCACCCTCCATAATCAGGAGCCCACCCACGTCAAGGGCCATTTATTGGATACGGTGTTTTCTAATCTTCCCCGTCTTTCCATGTCACCGTCCTTGCCTCTCCCTTGGACGGATCACTTCCTGATCCCCTTTCAACTGGGTTTTGTTACAACTCCCCCATCTCTCCCGGCAGCCACAGCACAAGTACCAGTAAGGGCATGGTCGAAACTCCCGGTCGGCGATCTTACACGCAAGCTGACACATACCATCCCGGTGCTTAATAGGGATCCTATAGAGGCAGATGAGGCTTTCTGCGAATGGCTCAGCACAGCTTTAGACGCGGTACTTCCCCTGAAAATAGCCAACAGGAAGACGGGGGGCCCCAAATCCTTATGGTTCACCCCAGAGCTGGGTCTTCTGAGAAAAATTTGTAAAAAGAAAGAACGTGACTGGCGGAAAAACTGGGCAGGAAACTCCAAAGAAGAGTACAGGGCAGCCATGAGAACTTATAAAGTGGCGCGCAATGCCACCAAAGCGGCCTACCTTGAAAATAGGATAAAATCATCAACCAATTCTTCAAGGGAAACCTATAAAATTCTCAAAGAGCTGCTCAAAGTTCCAGTATCTCCAGAACCCTCAGAGGGGAGTACGGACCGCTGTAACCTTCTGGCCCAGTACTTTGACCAGAAAATTCAAAACATCATAGCCGGCCTCCCCGTGTCCCGTCAGAGCCTGCCCTTGGGGGAGAGCCGTCTGGCCACTGATAGAGCCGTGCTGGACAAGTTTGCCCCGATCACCAGGGAAGCTTTCTGTAAAGAGTTGGCCGCGCAAAAAAGTGGCTCTCCGACGGATCCCATGCCTATGTACATCCTAAAGCAGTTTATGGATGTCATAGCGGGACCGGCAGTAGATCTACTCAATGCTTCCTTTGCCGCCGCCAAGGTCCCCCCCAGTTGGAAGCAGGCTATAGTAAAAGCCCTGCTAAAAAAAGCGGGGCTTGATCCCACCGATTTGTCCAACTTTCGGCCAATCTCCTTACTGCCAGGGATGGGAAAGATTGCTGAGAAATGGGTTAACCGGCAACTCTCGTCCTTTTTGGAATCTAACGAGTTGTTACGGCACACCCAGACTGGCTTTCGGCCCGGTCAAGGCACTGACTCGGCGCTGATCACCATGGTAGAAGAGGGCAGGTGCATCTTAGATTCAGGAGGATCAGCAGCCCTGGTCCTCCTGGATCTGAGCGCGGCATTTGATACGGTGGATCATAAGATCTTGATCCACCGGTTGGAGGAGCTGGGAGTAAGAGGCCTGGCGCTCACCTGGCTAATGTCATTCTTGAGTGATCGAACATATCAAGTGTGCGAGGGCAACTATAGATCAGTGCCCACCCCCCTTCAGTGTGGTGTCCCGCAGGGCTCTTCACTGAGCCCTACGCTTTTTAACGTCTACATGGCCCCACTGGAGGGGGAGGTCGCACCCTTTGGAGTGAAACTCGCAACGTACGCGGATGACACCCAATTGATTGTTTCGCTCTCGCTCGCAGAAAGCCATGGTGAGAAGTTTGCCGCCTGCCTTACCAACATCATGGCATGGATGGCCGACTCAAGACTCAAGCTTAATGCCTCTAAAACCGAGGTGATGTTGCTGGGAAATCTCTGCACCTCCCTCCCCAAATGTATGTGGCCGACTTGTTTAGGAGATCCTCCGACCCCGAAGGGATCCATAAAAAGTCTCGGCGTCTGGCTTGAACCGGAGCTGTCGATGCACACTCAGGCGAAAATAACTGCAGGGTGTTGCTATGGGCTGCTCCGCTCAATACGGAAAGTTATGCCCTTACTCCCATTAGACTCTAGGAAATTGCTGGTACAGGGCCTTATTCTGTCAAGACTGGATTATAACAACGCCCTTTTCCTGGCTGCACCGGAATACACCTTGAACGTGCTCCAGAGGGCACAGAATGCAGCTGCAAGACTGCTGACGAACACACCTAGAAGAACGTCAGCAAAACCGGCCTTGAAAGCGCTCCATTGGCTGCCCATAAGAGCGAGAGTGAAATTCAAAGCGCTCTGTACAGTGTTCAGAGTCCTCCAAGGCACAGGCCCTCCGATCCTCAGAGATCTGATCCGCCCTTACAAATCAGTACGAACGCTCCGCTCTGGCGAGGAAAACCTGGTAGCTATCCCGAGAGCAAAAAGAACAAGGACCGGAGGACGCCGCTTTTCAATAAACGCGGGTCAGCTATGGAACTCCCTCCCAACATCAATGAGGAAAGAACCTAGCTTGACCAGATTCCGAAAATCCCTTAAAACGTTCCTTTTCCCCCAGAATGACTAACATCTCTGGATGCGGCTCAGAGGAGGTCTGTCTGTGTGTACACGTAGCGCTGGGACGCTCAAGGGCAGCCATGCGCTTTAGAAATTCTTTTTCATTTCATTTCATTCATTTCATTTCATTTCACTTTGCTAGGGACTTAGCAGTAAATAAAATATGCCAATCATGGTTAACCAATCATAATTACAATTTAAACAGGGAGCACTTGCACCTTAACACTGATCAGCAGTGGCAAAGTGCCCAAAGCAACTAAGCCAGTAAAAACAAAATCCAGCACACAGTAAAAAAATGCAGGCGGTAGAGGCAAAAAGTCAGGGGAAACCACACCAAGGATGCCAAGTGTAACAACTTCTCACAAACAAACAGACTGCCAACACACGCCTCACTGTAGGAGGCCCAATATGACACTCTCGTAATCCACTAATTGATGGATTCCTGCAGGACACTGACTCACGCCTGCAGACCATGCTCCAATAAAGTGTTGCAGGCCAGCCAAGGAGAACCATGTAGGCCTTGCACTGATAAAACCCATTTACTCGGCTGAACACCCCTATAGTTCCTTTTTTTCTCCTAGCTGAAAGCTGCCCTCATGGTGAAAGTTGAGCTTTACTAATAATGAATTACTATGATAGAACACTTTTACTCACACCTTCAGACCACCCATTGCCACCTTCTAATCCACCCCTAAGCCCCCCTGATGCCCCTTAGGTTTCACATCAGAACACTGTGTCAGACTCCCAACCAATGAACCCCTATTGTTTCCAGAGAGCTCACACTGGTACACTGCCAGCATACGCACCCTCAAGCTGCCCATGTGCATAAATCTACAGAATGGTAACTAATACACTTCTTGAGGTCCCTATCCGACACTTTCTTTATGACCCCACCTAAACAAAGAAGTATTTTGTTGAAACAGCCTAACACAATAGTTATAACCACATTTGAGGATCTTACAGGCAAGACTGTGATACGTTTTTATTTTTTAAGTTCAAATAAATAACATGAAAGAATAAAAATCAGTTGACACCATTGACTTCTCTGGAGTGTCAAGTTTAATATTGAATCCTAAAGGTTAACGTGAGGTGATAGGAGTCTTGGTAATCCCAAAGTAGCTTGCTAGGTTGTGGGGTCTCTGGGGGTTTTAATATACCAATTGTTTATATTCTCTAAATAAATATTCTTTTAGTTACAGATTTCGTTTTGGGAATAATAATGCCCGTGGGGAGCCATCACTGACTGTCCATCCACATCTATATGTATAGTCAAACGTCATACATGGTGTGTTTTTATTAAACAGAAGAATAGCAGTGATGAGCATTTATCCACTACCACCATTTGCCTTTTGTCCTAGTGACATGTAATGGCTTGAAACTCACTGTATAGAAAGCCAATTTATGATCCTTATGTCCCAGTTTTTGCCCCTCAAATATCCTTCCAGCCACAATAGCCAGCACTTATGAGGCCATAGATGGGACAAAGGGTTAATTTTTAATGTCTTTGGGAAGAGGCGTGAGAGACCTCTATCCAGCTGACTGAAATTAAAAGAAACAAGCATTGGCATAGCCAATGGGTCTCGCCTTGGGATCTGATGAGTGTTTTGCCAGAGCTATTGGCTTTGCCAATGTCTTTAAGCTATGTTGTAGAGTGACAGGCGGGTGTGCTTCATATTGAAAAGTTATTATAAAAAAGTGTAAAAGCATTTTTTTACCTTATACAAGGTACAAGAGCGCACACTGCCCGTCCCCATCACCTGGGAGGACTGCAGGCACCTTGGGAACCGAAAGATCACCTCCAGACATTCCAGGAGTTGAGAATCATTAACAGAGATCAGTTATGCTTTAATTCAGTCTGAGCTCTGCAAGTGCTACAATGGAAGTGCAGGGGGATAAAAGAAGGAGGGAGGTAGGTCACATCCTGCATGGATCACGGACCAGTTATCAAGGGAAGGGTCAGTGGGCACACAGGGGGGGATGCGCTCAGAAACAGAAGCCACTCCTGAAGCACTAACCTTGTACACCCTCGTTCAGACAATTTGTTTCATATTAGCACGAACTTGACCCGAAACGGGTATCAGAGCGCCTTACATAGCACCAGTTGCATTACATGAGGACACATGAATTTTTTTTATTTTTTTGGCTAGGCATGGGGAGATTAAGTGATTTGCCCAGAATCGCAGGATGTTCAGCGTAATTGCTAAGACTCGAACCCAGCTCCCCAGATTCGAGGTCGACCACCCTAGCCGTTAGGCTAACTCCTCTCCCCTATGTTGGGAAACAATACACATCAATTTACTAACAACTGAAACAATGTGGTGAATCTGCAGAAATCTACTCATCACACGTTGAACCCAATTTAAAACGCTCCTGACATTTCTAGACGGGTTGTAAGACTATTTCGTGGTCAATAAAACTAAACCACAATTATAATATTTCCATTTCATCCCTTGCCGCTACATCGCGATGTTGATGGTAAGTACGTTTTTATTTGTTTACCCCCACGTCGTTTATCTAATACTGTTAATACTGTTAACTATCATACTGTTGTGTGCAGATTTATATTCCGTATATAGGTTTCCCGATTTCTGCCCTTATATGGGTACAATTCACATTGCCCTTATTTGGACATAGAAATACGGCCCTTATTTAGACATTGCCCATACAAACCAAATAAAGGCATGGCCACCTACATTCATCCATCCATGTCACAACAAATTCTTGGAAAACCAGACCCTTAAGCCTTTAGGAATTTCCCTCAGCTTGAATATTGATTTCTCCAAAAACTCATCAAGTATGCATGAACATCTATTCCTTGGGGTTCATTAATGACGTTCCTCTCTCCGACTCTTACGTGAATACTGGCATACCTAGACACCCTCAAGGTATAAATATACCAGCACTTGCCCTGGCAAATTGCGGTTCCCGGAGGATTCGATCCAACCCAGACTACGCGGTTCGCCACGGCAATTTCAGAAGGAGATCGAGTTCCAGCCTGACGCACTGACCCGACGCTGCCATCCTCCTCGCAGAAAATCCAGCTCCAGTGCTCTCTGACTTCCCTTGAGGGGGGGTTAGACTATCGAGTCCAGAAAAGAGATTCCAACCTCTCTCATTCTCAGGTATGGAGCTGACTAGAACTTAGAGAAACATTTGGCAACTCTCAGCTAAACTAAAATATAGCTAGCTATATTTTAGAAACAGCACCTACTTCAAACCTCGTACTGCACTTAGGTTAGGTACACTGGGGTAGAACAATTTAGAAGCATCAGTTGAGTATCACATTTTAGCATTATGTTATTTATGTATGTATTTTGATTAATATATGTCATAGCTACAAACCATGCTATTGCAGTATTATTTTATCTTACTGCTAACCTCGTACATATTGTACTTCGCAGTCTGTCTTTCGATTGTAGCAATTCATATCTCTTGCATGAGAAATAAGGCTGTTCAATAAACCCTTTTAATGAAACGCCTGTCTCTCTATTTCTGTGCAACTCTGTAGAAACGAAGCATGCACGATTGACTGAGTAAAACTGTTATCTATTGTTTCCACGATTCTGAGACTGTTCCAATTCTAAAAGAAAACAAAGTTGTCATGTTTATGCGGTTGTCAGAGACTAATCCCTTCTTGTATATTCGAGAAGTTTCTAGTGACCTCTGAGTTAGCTGGCACACACAAGTAATTAAGTTTAATATACTCGATAGAGACATACTGACCTTAGTCCTATGTCAAATGTATAGTGTATGTTATTCCAATGCACAGAGCCTATCAGGGATACAGGAACAACACGGCGCCCAATGGTTTGGTAAGGCACTAATTTAATGCTAGATACTGAAGTAACTCAGTCGTGCTTTTCTCAGAGACCCTCTACTCATAAAACTCCATAAGACGTCTGGAGTGGGTAGGGATAGTATCCGCTATAGCTGAGTAGGACGAAAGTCCTATGTATTAGCTGTTTGGTTAAGTTCACCATTGAAGGATACAGTGTTCCAAAATATTGTGCACCTTATCTTTGTTTCCTTGAAACTTGCTCTGCATTTTTCATTTCAACATGTCCGAAAACGGCACACACACCAATACTGGTGGAGCTGGGGCTGATCAAGTCGCAGCAGCTTTTAATCGTACAGGTTTTCAAGAAACCGACGAGGATGCTATAATCATTCATCCAAATTTGAGGAAAGCCATCACTCTAAAACTTATAAAACATGGTCTGACACCAAGAGGTGGTAGGGAAGTTTTCGTGATAGAGGCACATGAATCTCACCAGACAGAGGTATTCTATTCATGGATAGTATTCCCAGAATCAAATCCAGTAACAGACTTGTTTCACTTCTACAAAGAAGATGAACCACCAGAGGAATATATTCCTTTCGAGGATATTGAAATTCCACTCACATACCAGGAGCATGAGCTCTGGTTTAAAGGCGCCCTAAAACATTACAATCACATTACCAGGCTAGGTCCACTAGGTAGACCAGGAGCAACATGGCCGATTTTAGCCAGCTACACACCTGACCCTGACATTGAATCAATGTCAGATGAGGAATTACTTAAAAACATACAGAAGCTAACAGAACTATACAGTTAAACCACAACTGTCTGAAAGTCCTGATAAGGTCTTCCCTAAAAACACTCCTACCTCTTCCAAAAAGAAGTGGGAAAATAGCAAACAGAATTCCAAAGAGAAGCATTCTCATTCCAAAGGCAGGTCTCCTCCACAGAAGGAGCCCTCTGAAAGGAGGTACAACCTCTGGAATAGGGATAATTTGAGAAAACCTGACAGATATCCAGATAATGATACACGTTCCTCTCGTCCCTTTCAGATATCGTCACAGACATCCGAAAGAAGAGGATGGCCAAAAAACAAGGAAGACCGCGTGAAGTCCAAAGACGATCAACACGTTCAGAAAAATAAAGCAAAACCTCAATTCTCCAAGAAAAAGGTAGCAAGTCTAAAGATCAGACAAGACGAGAATACTGAGAACCCAACTCAGGAATGGAGAATGGGCCGAGACCTTGCTGGACAGTGCAGCAGAAGTTACAATAGCTCGCCAGAACCTGCAGGGACTTCTGGAGACAGTGGACTTGAATGAAGACTTACAAGTTGAGACTGTAGACACCAGGGTTAGTTCTCCACATAGGTTATATGAATTAACACTCCGGATGGAGGGAGACATACCAAGATAAGTGAAAGGACTCTTTTGGGAGCATCTTTCAAAGGGTTATGATATACTTCTGGCAGAACAGGACTGGCCACCAGAATTTATCAGGGAGTGCCCAAATGGCGAGGCCATCATTAGGCCTGCCTTCTCCAATCATATTCCAGTTCATTTAAAATATACATTAACCAGGAAATTGGCAGTAGCCCAAGCCCCAGCACTGTATAAAAATTATGTAGGATGGGATGAGGACTCACCATAAAATCCAGTTCAGCAAGATTTTAAAATCAAGTTAAAATATCAACCGACTGCACAAAGGCAGTACCCAGTTAAGCAAGAAGCTAAAAAACAGGTCAGGGAGATGCACCTCATCAATGAACAATCTTTTGTTTCCTGTCTCCAAAACAGACAACACATATTGTCTAGTTTTGGATTACAGACACTTAAATTCTTGTTGCAAAATATTTGCAGTGCAAAATGCACACAGTACAGCATTAATGAATAACTTTGTGCGTAAAAAATATAAAACCACATTAGACATTTCAAATGGTTTCTTTTGTCAAAATATTGCACCAGAAAGCAGATATTTGATCGCTTTCTCAATAATGGGGACTCAGAGTCAATTTTGTCGACTGCCTCAGGGATTCAAGAACAGCCCGGGGTTATTCTCAGCAAGGGTAACAGAGTTACTACAAACTTATAATGACCAGGCATTGTCATATGTCGATGATATATATCTGACAGACGATGACCTGCATAGGCACTTGAACAGGGTGAGCACCATAATATTGGGCTTCGCCTCAGAGGGTTACAAATTCAACTTTAAGAAGTCAAAAATTGCACACATCAACGTCCTTTTCCTATCAAGTGAAGGCAAAAGCCTGGCAGCCAACTTTTTAGAAAAGTGTGCGCTGCTCCAACCTCCAAAAACGCTGAACAATTTACAGTCAATTCTAGGTTTCCTGAATTTTGGAAGAACTTATATTTTAAATTACACAGAAAGGGTTAAACCTCTCTACGAATTAATCAAACCTGACACAAAAACACGCAGAAATTTTGCGTTCACTACAAACAGACATGTTAGCAACTAAACACTTGCAAACACACGTAAGCGTATGCAACCTAGTGATCCGAATAAATACGGGTCAATGCGGATTCACCTACTTAACTTTTAACGAAGGTGAAAAAGTACCAATTGCATACAAATCCCACTTGTATACGCAAGCAGAAATGAAATTCACTTCTACAGAAAAAATTCTGACAGCAGTTCAAACTGCTGTAGCAAAAGAAAGAGCCCTAGCACAGGGGACATGCATTATGGTTGCGACTCCTGTACCAGCCCTAGAGGCAGTTACAAAGGCTTGCATTCCAAATGGAAAAGCTTTACATACGAGATGGATACAATGGGTTAATTCTCTTGCTCTAACTGATGTTGAATACGTTTTTGATCCATATTTAAAAACACAAGCATTCCTGCAATATGAACACGAATGTCCTCTGCCTACTGAAATTCTCCCTCTTGACCAGTACGAATTTATAATTTATTCTGACGGATCTGCACAGCCCGCTACAGGGAGTAAACAAGCTTACAGTGCAGCGTGTGCTATCGTTAAAGGTCGCATGCGAGATGGCAAATTCAGACCAATGGTCACAAAAACCCAATCTCTAGGAGATTGTACAGCTCAGCGAGCTGAACTACAAGCATTTAACATGGCACTTGAAAACACAGATCGCGAATTCCCCACACTCATAGTGTGTAATTCTTTTTACTGTGTTAAACCTTACAATGAATATTTACAGAATTGGATTCAAAATGGTTTCAAAGATGCAAAAGGTGACACAATTAAGCACAAATTGCTTTGGGAACAAGTAGTTCAGTTGCGAAACGGACTACAAAACACTCACGTGATACACACGCTGAGTCACCAACGTGATGCCATTCACGTTGAAGGGAATTCATTAGCTGATGAAGCCGCGAAAGGGGCTGTGCAAGCGGCTTCCGTAGCTGCAATCACTCGTTCCAAAAACGAAAATAGACAGCGAAATAATGCTGGCTGTCAATGCATCAAGCAAAGGCAGCGGTGCGGCATTACCTAAAAAGTTTCCACTCAAATACTCATATGTAATTGATGTGAACAAAGTTCCGTTTGCTCGAATCCCTGGAGTGGGGGATAGAGTAATTCCAAACATGGAACATAGACTAGGGCTAATCGTAGCAGCACATGAAGGGCTTGCCTCTGCCCATGCAGGTGTTTCCGTCACAGTACCATTACTAAAACAAAGGTACTGGTGGCCCGGCATTAGGAAACAGACTTGAAATTATGTTTTGGACTGTGAGATATGCCAGAAGATGAAAGTCTCTACTGTGAAACGTACTGCGGAGTCGCCCCTGTTAATTTCAGATAAACCATTAGCTTGTGTTTACCTGGACCACTGTGGTCCCTTACAAAGGGATGGGAACTATAAATATATCATGGTCACAGTGGATTTGTGCTCTAGGTTCCTATGGATGTGGCCTCAGCACTCGGCTGACGCTCAAACTGTTATAAAAGATTTGAGAGTCTTTATCGGCACATACGCAATAGGCACACTACATTCTGACCAGGGTCCTGCATTTAGCTCAGGGCTTACAAAGAAGCCATGGCCAGTCTGGGCCTAGCATTGCGGTATTCTTCTCCATTCCATCCTGAGGGAAATTCTGTTGTGGAATGAAAAAAAAACGGGAAATAAAGCAGTCTATAACAGCTAGGGTATTAGGTTCGGTTGATGGGTGGGTCAAACATTTATATGGGGTCCAGTGCGCACTTAACAACTTGCCAAGAAGTTCTCTAGGGGGTGTCACTCCATAGGAGGTCCTGTTTGGGACTAGAATGTTGGTTCCAGACTTAGATATGTAAGGCACAGTGGTGGAAAACAAACAATTTGATATCAAAGATCGTTTGGCTGTTTTACAGGACTTAAAAGAACTTAGAAAGCAACAAAGCAACGTGGTCCTGAAGCCAACCACCACTGAGAAAAATCCGGCCGTTCCAGCAAGGCCTGTCTGGATCCCAAAGCTTGGGGATCTAGTCAGAGAAAAGATCGCAGACAAGAAGGAGTTTGGGCCTTCTTACAGACAACCAATACCTGTCCTAGCAATCCACGGATCAAGAACAGTACTTTTGCCGCCCCTTGCTGGTAAAAAGGAAAAAAGATTTGTGTCCATCGACCTGATCAAACCACACTATGTGGCCGATACTGAACAGTAGGCCAAGTGGACTCCGCCAATGTAGCAGATGCACTCCTCTAGCTACAATCCAAGAGATTCAAACTGAGAGACTCATCACCTTTGAAGAATCGACAGTAAGAAATAGAAGACTAGCAACAATGCTATGGACCTTGTACCTCTTGAGACCCAAATAACAGTTCGTCCTGATACACCTATTCACAATGAAGTAACAAGTGATTAACTGGTTCCAGCATTTTCATCAAATACGGATGCAATTCCAACCATTGACATAACTGCTTCTGGCTATTTCATGAACTTTGATACATTTTCTGAGGATCCCAGCGAGCCTGAAACGATGCCAGTACAAAGAACTTTCAAAGAACAAGCAACAGACTTTTTTCATCTACTGAAAAAGACTTATCTGGTTTCACCATGGATTGAACTATGGATTGTTTTGGGAATATTCTTCTTTCTACTTTGGTTAGCTCTGGTAATAACTCCTGGTATGCTGATTAATGGAGGATATATTCAAATGGACACAGCAAGTAAAAGAGTGAACTTGCTTCTCCAGCCACACAAATCATCCCATCGTGAAGCAAGAGACTTGTCAGCAGTGAACATCACAGCGATTCGTATACCAGATGGTATAGTTTGGGACAAAACCGAATATGACATTTTTGATCCGTCTGAGCTTTTGAAAATTCCACATTTATTCAAAATTTCATTAAGTGACTTTATTACCTCCAGTACCTTTTCTGATGATTGGGACTTCGAGACTGTTAATAATATGATGTCAACTGCATTCACTAATAATGAATATTTACAAGGTTCATCAGACTATGAACAACTGTATTGTTATAACCACTATGGTCATCATTTCTTGCATAAATCTGCAACACCTAGAAATGTATTTATGTATAACCAATGGGAACATTGTCCTACGCCACCAAAGGGTAGCTCGAAAACATTTGCAATGAAATTTCCAAATTTTTCTGGGTTTAATATCTCGAATACAGAGAAATTTTTTCTTTCAGAATGTCAATAAGACAGGAATGAAAACTATGTTAACGAATACCAAACAGATTTATTCTGCAGCCTTTAATGCCCAACTGTCTAGACATGGTTACGACTTTTGGAAAGACAACATTGAGACAAAAACTGTCTGGGGTACTAAAAATTGGCAAGTACAGGGAATAGAAGCATTGTTAAGAGCCTGAATCATCCCTGAGCAAATTATGTTTTTGAACGACACTGTCCAACAGACATCATGCCTTGGTATAGCCAAGATATAAGACATGAACACTCAGTCTATACCTGCACCTACAAGTGAAAGCACTACACAGGGGGAGGTCGACATACATACTATTTTGAAAAATAACAGATCAGATCCTCAATGGAAAAAATGGTTGCTCTGGCCCTTGGACACAAACAACTGTCAAGATAGATTCCTGAACAAAACACAAGGTTTTACCTTTCATAGGCCAGACCTACATTATGTCCAAAGACAGCATCCGGGGGTAGTAACAACTTACAGTGTAGGGAAACTTTGCCTTGATTGGCTACAGAAAGCTAGCCTAGAGGATGTAAATCAACACTTAACTTTACTTCAAGAAGGCGCAGACCTTAGGGAATTCTTGCTAGGTCCAAGAAAACCGCGTCAAAAAAAGTTTCATATATGCCGGTATCTACGCTGCTTATAATGAAGCATGGAAGGTCACCCAAGCAGAGACTGCAGAATGAATACGAGAAATTGATCGTATTCATTTAGATAAATCTCTCTCTGTAGTAGACAATGGATTAACGACGCGGTCGTCCAGGATATATTCTTTGGACAGCATTGTATCCTCTGTCATAGACATCATGGAACAAGACTTGGTCATGTTGCAAGATGTCTCAATGCAAAAATGACTGGGTCTCTGAAGGTCTCAAACCAAAACTTCAGTATACGCTGAGGTGTAGATACATTCTACTTTTGTACCGTGTATGCCTCTCTGCATTAGTATGAGGTAGTCACCATCAGCTTTACACCTTCATTTGTTTTATTTTTCTAAAAAAATAAATTATATATACAAACGGAAAATAATTCCTTTTACAAACGGCAGTCCCCAATTTTTACAAAAAAAACCCCTGTCCACAATACAGGAAGAATCAATCAAATAAAAATTGGAACACACACTTTTTGAAAAAATGTGAAAGACGAGATGACACCTCACGTGCGCACCACCAATTGAGCTTGCTGGTTGGTACTCACCAGCTATGCCCACTTTTATCATCATTGGCTGTCATCTCTCTTATAAAAATTGTATATAAAGTGTCCAAAAATAAACAGTGATATTAGATAGTGAATAAATCACATCCCACGATGCGACCAAAGTGAATGTAAAATTGAAAAAGGATGCACTTTTTCACGAAACCAACTTTATTATTCCTTCTCTGTGCACCTAATTCAAATTAACCCCTTCAGGGCGGCGCAGATTACCACGCTGTGCTGAAGGTTCCGTGCATGGGCGGGGCCATGACGGAGCGGTTCCGTCATGCGCACAGCACGACCGACGCGCATGACGGAACCGCTCCGTCATACGCATCGAAGGGTATTAAAAAGGTTGCTTATCATGCATACCATTATATTGAGCCAACATGTTTCATCGCCACAACGATTTTAGGCAATTTCTTCAGGGAAAACCGGGTCGCCTGGCACCAGTGATGGACACTTCTAAAACTTTTTCGGGGACTGCCAAGAGTAAAAACAGACACACAAACCTCATTCATATGTTCCAACTCTCTACACATGGTAAGTTTTGATACATAAAAATTTCTATTTAACCAAAATGTATCATTTACCCTTGCTGAGCCACACTTCCTCATACCGGCTCGTTTTTATAGGTCACACATTGGGCTCCATAAGTGAGTCCTCACCATAGGATTCGCATTCAGCTGTAATGCAAATCTAAGGATGACAAAAGTTACATTGGATGATCACATGATGACCCCAATACTTCTATTCCTTCATATATCGGACCATCATTACAAGTGCCTAGATATCGACGGGGTCACAACACCTCCATTGAATGTATATCATGTATATCATCGTATACCAAGTACTCTCGTATTTCAATACTTTGAAACTTCCCACTCATTCGCAACGCGTTCCGCTCATCTTATCCGGCAATTTGTATGTTGAAACAACATCCCGCTTGAAACATTTATCGGGACACAAGTAACATTACATAACATCTCTCAACATTCTCCAGTGTTCGTAAGAAAATGCTGTTCATCCGCCCGTCTCTGCTAAATTAACCGAGACGCCGGACATTTTAAAACCACTGCTCTATTCCAAACGAACATCCATTCTTATCACCCGGGGCCTCACGGAGCGTCTTGTCTCAACCGGTTGGTCTTCGTAAGCTAACGCGAACATTTCAATGTTCTCGCGAGACACCGCCGATGACGTCACGCTATCCTGACGGTACTCGCCATCTTGAATCGGGCTTCTGTGCATGCAGTTAATGCTTAAACCTTCCCGTTTTCTGCACAAAGCGGAACTTATCTAGATCGTTTTATTACATGCAATGCAGCGTTTACGTACATCTATCCCCGATTCCAGGCTCGTACACACTGTCATTTTTATTTTGATTTTCCTACTCAAACTTGTAGAACTTTGTCGGGTTCCTCTCCCTTTATCAAGCATAATCAATGAAAAATTCAGGAAAAATGTGTGTGTTTTATCAACCATTACCATACGTGTGATATTGTACTATAAAGCTCATTAAAAACAATATATGATGCAGATTACTATTTCGTGTTGTGGGCATTCGTGTCGGCAGTTATCATTCGAAAGCCTATTGATACACCAAGTGTTCTCTTAATATCCAACATAACCAGAAGGAACAGGTAATACAATCAGTATTGTCCTAACCTAAAGTCTCTTCTGTATAACATACATTATTGGGTGCCAAACCCAAATGCAATTGCAAACTACAGTGAATGCCATGCGTATAAAATCTTCACTGTTACATAATCAAAAGTTAGAGCTAAGAGCATTACACATACTATGGCTCAAAAACACCAAAGGAAGCAAAGAGTGCCCATACTCTCAATTCCCTATCATCAATATTTTGCCTTATTCCATTCGATTTGATCGTTCAACCCAATTTGATCGCTTCTCTCTTCGAAAATCCAACGTGCCTCTTTAGAGGCCAACAAGCCCTCAATATTCTGTGGGTCTCCTACTATTTTCTCAAGTACTACCCAGGTGAAAGTAGGTTTATTCTTATGGCAATGTTATACCAGTTTAGTTGTTAAATTCCCCGTTCTAATTGTGCTGAGATGTTCCTGTACTCTGATTTTCATCTTTCTCGTGATTTCTTAGATTTGCATTACAGCTGAATGCGAATCCTATGGTGAGGACTCACATATGGAGCCCAATGTGTGACCTATAAAAACGAGCCGGTATGAGGAAGTGTGGCTCAGCAAGGGTAAATGATACATTTTGGTTAAATAGAAATTTTTATGTATCAAAAGTTACCATGTGTAGAGAGTTGGAACATATGAATGAGGTTTGTGTGTCTGTTTTTACTCTTGGCAGTCCCCGAAAAAGTTTTAGAAGTGTCCATCACTAGTGCCAGGCGACCCTGTTTGCCCTGAAGAAATTGCCTAAAATCGTTGTGGCGATGAAACATGTTGGCTCAGTATAATGGTATGCATGATAAGCAGCCTTTTTAATTTGAATTAGGTGCACAGAGAATGAATAATAAAGTTGGTTTAGTGAAAAAGTGCATCCTTTTTCAATTTTACATTTACTTTGGTCGCATCGTGGGATGTGATTTATTCACTATCTAATATCATTGTTTATTTTTGGACACTTTATATATAATTTTTATAAGAGAGATGACAGCCAATGTTGATAAAAGTGGGCATAGCTGGTGAGTACCAACCAGCAAGCTCAATTGGTGGTGCGCACGTGAGGTGTCATCTTGTCTTTCTAATTTTTTCAAAAAGTGTGTTCACATTTTTATTTGATTGACTCTTCCTGTATTGTGGACAGGGTTTTTTTTTGTAAAAATTGGGGACTGCCATTTGTAAAAGGAATTATTTTCCGTTTGTATATATAATTTTTTTTTTAGAAAAATAAAACAATTGAAGGTGTAAAGCTGATGGTGACTACCTCATACTAATGCAGAAAGGCATACACGGTACAAAAGTAGAATGTATCTACACCTCAGCATATACTGAATTTTTGGTTTGAGACCTTCAGAGACCCAGTCATTTTTGCATTGAGATTGTTTGAGTGGAGGGCGACTTGGTGTCTCTTTTTCCCTCTATAGCTCCTAATTGTTGGTACATGTTGCAACATGGTCAGTCATACATAGCTACGTTCTATCATGCTATTAGGCTGGACGCTTCAAAACCTGCGTTCTGGCTATGTGCCTTGGCGTTTAATCAATACTACGTCACTGTTTGCAGAATTCAATCTCACTGACAGACAGATCAAAATGGCACAAAGGGGAGCAGACTATACGGTGCTGAGCATTGAAAAACTGGAGAAATTACCATTCACAGTGGCAGAAAAACCAGCTACTGAGTGGATCATACATAGTAAGATTACTCTGCCTGTTACGACTTTCCATTTTCAGTATTGCCTAAAAAATATACCAGCAGGCAAATATGAAAGGTTGGGTAAAGAATACATCAAGACATCCTGGGATTTACCTTACGCACATAGATGTTGGAGTGGGGGACGCTAAGTGTTTCTTAGCGGTGAAAACTGTGAACACGCACTGAGCGGTTCTCTCCTTTGTCAGGGTATTAACTTACACGGGGCCTGTGACGGTTCCACTACAAACTTATCCTGCCACCTGCACGGTTCTCCGGCAGCAGTGATTAATTAATCTTTGGTCATCTTTCAAATGGGAGTTACATTATGTTGAATGATCACAGCTGCTGTGGCATGCTGCCAGGTATCCCATATCTTGTAACGGTTACATCCAGGGTCACTTGCTGTATGCAAGTCTTGTTTCCACAAATAGACATAGTCAGGGAGTCGCCTTTATGGCCTTCACTGAATATCTCTTCTATCCGAATTGATACTCTAAGCAGAATGAAAGCCATTCTTTTACAAAAAACTGTGCCTTTGACCTCTGCCAAAGAAACCTATGATCTCCTAGTCGCAAGGACTTCTGCGGAGATGCATATCCTTTTGAATACCAACAGCTCTGTGCATTTCTCAGAAATGTTAGGTCGTATCTTAAACATGTCTGATTTGAGCGGTATTGTACATGTATTTAAGAACGTGTGTGCAGGACTGTCAGCACCTTTTCAAGCAGTCCTTTGAATTTTTCCAAACTTCGTGCACTTTTAGCACTCATTGCAGGGATACTATTTTTGCTCCTATTGCTACGATATGGCAAGCCAAATCACCAACAACACCCAGTTCACCGTGGAGAGAACTCTATTGGAGATGAAGTGTCGTGAGCGCATCGTCCTCGTCTATGAGAATTAAACACAACTTCTGTCATTCAGACCAATTTGGCAAGATTGCACCTTACCTGTTCTACGTTGCCTGCTATGCGGTCAAGAATGCGTGCTGGACATTTGTCTGACACTTCCATCAGGCATGCCTACGGATATCAATACTCTGCTGGACCCGATAACGGCCCATGCTATGTGTTCTACCCAGCGGCTACCAGTCCTGATGGCGGCATTCATTGAGATCTCACAGACGCAACATGCTACTGTGGAGGTACGAGAGGAAACACCAGGCGCACAGGTAACATCCAATCCGGACATTGCTGATGCTTCCTATGCTGAAGGCGATAGTTCGCATCTATGTGCTGTTGTTCTTCTACACGAGGTATTCCAACTCTCACCCACAACAGTAGACAACTTGTTGTCTACAGGATTAGAACATTTTATGTTTTCTCCATCCCCACACACTGACTTTTGATTCAAGCACACAGTGTTCCGGAGAGACTCTGAATTTGGTCTTCATTCTTTTTCAAACGTAGTACTGACTTTGGAACTTTTTCTATGATTATATATTTTTTCTCTCTTCTCTGTCCCAAAAGTGTATTTTTCAGCACAGTAAGCTGCTTATAGTAGAACTATTCATAGAGAACAGAATTATTTGATAACACTTCCAGGGACAGTATGCCACCTTGTCATGAATAACAATTTGACTTATGTAACCTGATATGAAATGGTTTCGGCCCTTTTGTTCTTCTGTATTTATGAGTAATTTCATCACATGTATATATTTTGGTTCATTCATTTAGCATTCCAATGTGATGCTATGCTTAGAATGGAACATTGCCTTTAATATGTACAACACTTTATGCATAGCAATTGTTTTGTAATGTATTTTTAGAACATATGTTTTTGATATGTTTTTAGCTTATGTTAGCAAACCCATGCGATACTCTGTTTTAAGATATGTTTAAAACATTTAGGATTTAGTAACGTCGTTCATACGAAACTGGAGTGGGTGTTGTGTGCAGATTTAGATTCCGTATATAGGTTTCCAGATTTATGCCCTTATATAGGTACAATTCACATTGCCCTTATTTGGCTATAGAAATCCGGCCCTTATTTAGACATTGTCCGTACAAACCAAATACAGGCATGGCCACCTACATCCGTCCATCCACGTCACATCGAATTCTTGGAAAACCAGGCCCTTAAGCCTTTAGGAATTTCCCTCAGCTTGAATGTTGATTAATCCAAGAACTCATTAAGTATGCATGAACATCTATTCCTTAGCGGTTCATTCATGACGTTCCTCTGCCCGACTTTTACGTCAATACTGGCATTCCTAGACACTTTCAAGGTATAAATATACCAGCACTTGCCCTGGCAAAATGCGGTTCCCCGAGGATTCGATCCAACCCAGACTACGTGGTTTGCCATGGCAAGTTCGGAAGGAGATCGAGTTCCAGCCTGATGCTCTGACCTGACGCTGCCATCCTCCTCACAGATAATCCAGCTCCAGTGCTCTCCGACTTCCCTTGCAGGGGGTTAGACTATCGAGTCCAGAAAAGAGATTCCAACCTCTCTCATTCTCAGGTATGGAGAGGACTAGAACTTAGAGAAACTTTTGGCAACTCTTGGCTAAACTCAAATATAGCTAGCTATACTTTAGAAATAACACCTACTTCAAACCTCGTACTGCACTTAGGTTAGGTACAATGGGATAGAACAATTTAGAAGCATCAGCTGAGTATCACATTTTAGCATTATGTTATTTATGTATGTATTTTGATTAATATATGTCATAGCTACCAACCATGCTATTGCAGTATTATTTTATCTTACTGCTAACCTAGTACGTATTGTACTTCGCAGTCTGTCTTACAATTGTAGCAATTCATATCTCTTGCATGAGAAATAAGACTGTTCAATAACTCTTTCCTTGAAACGCCCGTCTCTCTATTTCTGTGCAACTCTGTAAAAACGAAGCATGCACGATTGACTGAGTGAAACTGTTATCTATTGTTTCCACGATTCTGAGACTGTTCCGATTCGAAAAGGAAACAAAGTTGTCATGTTTATGTGGTTGTCAGAGACTAATCCCTTCTTGTATATTCGAGAAGTTTCTAGTGACCTCTGAGTTAGCTGGCACACACAAGTAATTAAGTTTAATATACTTGATAGACACACACTGACCTTAGTCCTATGTCAAATCTATATTGTATGTTATTCCAATGCGCAGAGCCTATCAGGGATATAGGAACTACACTACAATATTCACCTGTTATACTAACCTATATTTACACTGTGGTGCAGTGAATGCAATATTATTGTCATGATATATAATACCTGACAACAATGGGGGGTATACTCAAAGACAGGGGCTTTAGTTAGCGCTATAGTGTTGTATTGTGTTCCGTTGTGTCACACATTATGACCATGCTCGTAGCCTCTTCCAGGTGAATAAACAATTTTCACCAAAAACAAAGATGTGTGTTGTCAAGTGTATAGCAAGGGAAGCACTCATTATTCACATGTTTGAGGATGCGCTGGTCGCATACGTCATAACGCCTAACATTCTAAAGGGGTGGTGGGGTAAGGTACCTGTGAGACATGGACTGGAAGGGTGTCACTGCTATGCCCACGTGCTCCTACTGCATTCATGGGGTTGACCTTCTAGATTGACAGGTACCACATTTAGGGTGCTGTATGTGGTCTTTCACTTGTACTATATTTGATCACCATTGATTGGGTAGATTAAATTTGCTACTGGTCCTGAAGAATTGCCGTCTACATGACAGTTTGGCATGAAACATGTTGACCCTAGAGCGCAGTAGCCTGTAACACTACTACAGGGGTGCGCCACGCTTAGTTTTAATCAGGAGAGGGGCCATACACATAGTTTGGATCGGACCCACACCTCCTGTTTTAAACTCACTTTCCTTTACATCTACATTAACTAGGCCCCTCACACGCACTGCACCTTACAGCAAGGAATTAAGGATCTCCGCCAAAGAGCCCCTTCACGGGTGCCCGTCGGGTATTGCAGCGCCAACCCGACGAGGAGCAGACCCAATGATGAAGAATGACACCTAGATGGCTGGGTGTGTGAGGGTCCTAATTCCAACCAGAGGAATTCCCCTCCTCTATCTAGATATTTGGGGGTCTATTAGGATGGCAAGCGGATTGCCACTGCCCGTATGGTGGTGGCGATCTGCCCGCCATTTCCGTCCGCCCGCCTAACATTTCGCCCAATGCAAAAAGAACTATTGATGGACAGAATGCAGAACAATGTCATACATTCACCCCAGTACAAAGATCTGGTTCTAAGTCCATCGTTTTTTTGCTCACCATGCCATTCCAGTTTGGACCCAGCCATATGCAAATCAGTCTTGACCCTGCTCCCAATGGGAACAGTCCAGCCCGAACTGCCAGGCCAGGACCTCCCTGGACTGGAAACAAGCATCCTAGGACCGGTTTGGGAGTTTCACCCCCTCTTCAGCCAGGATAGCTTGATTCCAGTGGCATGGAGAGCACTGGACTCACATCTGAGCATACCCGTCCCACTCGGGGTGACAAATGCAAAAAGAACTATTGATGGACAGAATGCAGAACAATGTCATACATTCACCCCAGTACAGAGATCTGGGCCTAAAACAATCGTTTTTTTTGCTCACCATGCCATTCCAGTTAGGGCCCAGCCATATGCAAATCAGTCTTGACCCTGCTCCCAATGGGAACAGTCCAGCCCTAACTGCCAGGCCAGGTCCTCCCTGGACTGGAAACAAGCATCCTAGGCCCAGTTTCTGGGTTTCACCCCTCTTCAGCCAGGATAGCTTGATTCCAGTGGCATGGAAAGCACGGGACTCACGTCTGAGCATACCCGTCCCACTCGGGGTGACAAATGCAAAAAGAACTATTGATGGACAGAATGCAGAACAATGTCATACATTCACCCCAGTACAGAGATCTGGGCTTAAATCCATCGTGTTTTTTGTTCAAGCTGGACTGTTCCCATGAGGCACAGGGTCAAGACTGATTTGCATATGGCCAGGTCTCAACTGGGGTGGCATGGTGAGCATAAGAATGATGGATTTAACCCATATCTCTTGACTGGGGGTGAATGTTTTGATTTGTTCTGCATTCTGTCCATCAATTGTGTGTCTTTTGCTAACATTTCCCCCCTGCCATATTACGATGGCGATGGGGACCCAGGCGGACAGAAAGACTGTCCGCAAGTTTTCCGCTGGTAGGCAATCCGCCCGATTGTCTATCGGGCGGAAAAGACCTGCAATATGGTGGCAGTGCCTTCCAGGCACCGCCATCCATATTACGATGATGGCGGTCTCATGTCTTTCCATGGCTGAGTCTCCGCCATGGAAAGGCATGCGGAGAATGCCTTTGGGGGCCCGTTGTGGGCCCCCAGGGGTTGGGGGGCAGGTGGCTGCACTTGGGGGTACCCATGGCACCCCCCAACATTTGCATGCACAAGGTGCCTGTCACGTTGTGCATGCAAATGCACAACATGCCCTTTTAACATTGTGGCGGGTGCTGAATACAGCACCGCTCGCCACAATGTGAAATTTACAGGATGCGACCAGCATGGAGGCGGTCGCATCCTAATTTGTCACATCCTATTTGCCACAGCGGGACCGCCGCACCACTGGCAGCCGGTCCCAGCACCACTAGGGTGGCGGGCGGCTAATAGATCCCTAAGTGAGCAGCTGCTCTCTTATGCAACCTGTTTTATTCAGTTAGGAACTTCATACCCTTTTGTATTAAGCATTAATGGATGCCAGGCGCTGGTTTGGTGTCCCCCAGCTACACTCTTATTTTGATACCAGAAACAAGATGCGCTAGTTGGCAAATAACCTTCCACCTGTATAACTTCATGTTTTATATAGGTGATCTGTTGTGCACTTTTTGCATAATAAGGAAGAGAGAAAATTTTTATGTTTCAAACTTTTCAAGTACATATTAAAGAAACACTGATAACAGTGCAACCTATAAATATATATTTTACACTTCTTTCGTTGCTTGTATGCTGCGATGTCGGGAAAAGGGCATATCGCTTATGTAAACAATGAATTCAGAGTGAGTTTAAATCATTTGGTGACATTCAAGTTTTTTAGATGGAGAAAACTATTTTACTCGGTCTAAGCAAAGCTTGAAATATTTTCTTCTGTTCTCTTTGTCTCAATGGAGCTAGTTAAATGCTCGCAGCAGACGTTTGCGGTTGTGTGCCGCTCGTTTGTTCGAATACTGGTTCAGTCAACTGAGTTCTCCACGGTCTGTGGAGTGAGTGCAATCACATCGCATCATGGTAAAGTCTATTACTTATAGAGCTTTAACAGAGTAGAAAGGCGCTTAGGAGTGATCTTCAAAAAAGGTTACAAAATGGTGCAAAATAGCTTTACTAATTTTGGACACGTGCAAAATGTGTACAATATTGTTAAGTCATGCGCGGGAAAATTCACCGCTGCCCCAGGGCTATAGCTCGTGTGCGCCTTGATACAAAGCTCGAATTCGAGTTACATGTTCAAAGGACTCGGCGGCATTTAAGAGTTGCACAACTGAGGAAGCCGGGGTTGCATTTCTAAGGGAAACACGGCAGATTTGTGCAGGGTTTTTGTTCCATTAATCTATTTTTTGCGACTGTTATAGCAGCAAGTTAGTTCTGCACATCAAAATTTAGAGGCTCGGGGGAAATGGGATTAAACAGAGCAAAGCAGTGTGGAAAGGGGTTTGTACCTCGGAGGCCCACAGATGAGAACAAGCGCGGCAGCGAAAGTGAAAGCGACGCGCTATGTTAAATTAGTAACCTGATACACGACCAGTTGCCAGCCTGCGCGCCGCTGCTCACTCCCGAGACCCAAAGGCCATGGGAGTAAACGTTTAGAGGAAAGGTGGGACATAAACCCATCTTTGGCCATTTGCGTGCTTTCATTATTGAAAGCCACATACAAAAGCCAATGGAATGTGTGGAAGGAGTCTGACCCACACGGAGAAGTCTCTGGGAAGTCTGGAGTGATGCCAAGATGCCCTCTCCTAGACAGCGCATGCGCGCTGCGCTAGTCTCAACCTAAAAAATTATTATGACTCAGAATTCTGTTACTAAAGCACGCGTTTGTAAGCTCCAATAATTACCAGTAGGAGGTAGTGGGAGTATAGTTTGTCATTTGTATTCTGGATGGGAGGTGCAGAGAAGGGCTATTGGAGTGGGATGTACTTCGGCCCAGACCATGAAACCTGCTGATATGGGGGATGAGGGACAGCTTTCAATGACCTCACATTCATAATGTGCAGCAGGGATTGATGAACTGCTCTCATGTTGAGGCCTATTGCACCCCGTTAACTTATCATTCCTCCTGGGTTGGTGTGAGGGCTTATTTATGGACTCATGTAAAGACCAGCTAGTGCTAGGTGTAAGTTTTGCACCGATTGGGAGTGGGACAATTTAATAAATGCAGCAGACTTATTAAATGCAAACTGTCCTACGAAAGTGTGATTGCAACGAAAAGAGGCCATGGGACACCTAAACTTGGCAGAGATTTGTTACGTCAGGAATACCAAAAAGCCTTACAGATACGAAGTTTTGAATGATCCTGATCGTGTCTGGGCGATCTTACATATACCAGTGTGAGATTACTGGCATGAAATAACAGCTGGGCAGACTAAATAAAATTATCCAACTCCTCATTCTTCACATATCCTCTAGCACAAGATTTGATGCAATCTAAATTGGATGGCCAAACATGCAGCTACCTTATCCCCCAATTTGATTCAGCTGTTCCTATAACTCTTGGTTTCTTCGGTCCATTGCTGCTTGTAGTAGGGAAACTTGAATGGGAGGCCCTCTCCTATAACAGCTCTAATCTTCTTCCTATGTCACCAGGATCACTAGTTTTGCCCGCAGAATTCAATAGATCACTGGGGTTCAGCACTAATTAAATCACATACTGTGACTGCATTTCCTGATGTGAGAAACCGAGTCAATGTAGGATGCTAGGTCTTGAAGATACTGAGTAGGGTTCTTTTACAGCTGCAGCCAGAACATTTCATCACAGCCTTATGCTATTTTCCAAATTTCTAGCTGCTCCAGTGAAGAAGCTGCTGTTCGAATACCACTGACAGCAAGTATAGAAGACCAGAACATCCCCCCTTTCACTTTTGTTGAAAGGGCTGATTACTCAGCTGATGCAAAGCTCGATGAATTACCTTCAAGCTCCTCACGCACACCTACAAAGCCCTCTACAATGCTGGACCTGCATACCTCAACCACCGCCTCTCCTTCTACCCTTCCACCAGACATCTCCGCTCCGCCCAACTTGCCTTGGCCACCATCCCACGGATCCACAAGACCATGGCTGGAGGAAGATCCTTCTCCTTCTCCTACCTCACTGCGAAGACCTGGAACTCCCTGCCTCTGCACTCAGGCAATCCCCATCGCTGCTGCAATTCAGGAAGGATCTCAAGACCTGGCTCTTCGACTGAACCACATATCCACTCCCCAACCTACTCAGCTCCTTAAGACGCTCACGGGTGAGTAGTCGCGCTTTATAAAAAACATGATTGATTGTTGTACTAGAAACAATATCCAACATATGCTTGCTTCATGTTCACAAACCAATGCAGGACATGGCAGAGGGAACAGAACACCCACATACAGCATAACAGAAGTTAGTCATTAAGTATCATTGTCTACCAGCAAACTAAACCAGGAATCAACCATAACACAACAGGACATAATCTGACAGAACATCACATAGATTGAACTCAGCCCAGATTTAGAATTATCCAACTATCAGGAAAAGGAGAGGCTTACTGACCTAAAAGATGTGTAAGCAATTGTATACATTCCTCCGTTTCCATCCATCAGACACCAATATCCTTTTTTTACTACTCATTTATGTTATCTCATTCTGCCAACAGAGAAATATATCAAGTCACATGACTAAAAACAGTAGAACTATTTGAATTTCAAATGTAACTAGCAAAAGCGCAGCAGTGACATATTGGTGGCAAAATACGTGCATTAGAAATGACAAGAGTATAGCACAGCTTAATTAGAAAGCTGTATGGTGAGCTGGTATTTTGGATTGCCTCCATTTCCTTTGCTTACAGTGAAGATCTTGATTGAACTTGAGTAGGTTATGGGAGAAACAGCTTTTGCATTAGGTTTTTTTAAACAGTAGTCCAAGTTGCTTTTGCTGTGTTTTCATGGCTGTAGCTAATAACATTTTAACCTGTTCCACGACGTATTCCACTCATGAAACTCAATTGGTATACTTTATTCCCTTTGGGAAACTACAGAAAAGCCTATTCACAAAAGCATGTTGGAGTGCATAAAGTAATACTAATGCAGTACTTTTAAGTACTCTTACTTTTCTTTGTGACTTTGCCTGAAAACACCTAAAATGGGGAAAAAGGAGTGGAGCTTAGCCGCACTAAAGATGCCCGAAGTTTTAGCTCACTCTGCCAACTAGCACTCGTAGGTGCCTTTATTTATGGAATTGGGATGCCCACAGTGCTCCTAATCATCACCTTCACAAGATGAGTAAGTGGTGGGGTTGATCGAGGGAACCAAATGAGGTGACTGCATTCTTGATAATTAGACAATGACAGCCTCCTGATCCTTAACAATAGAGCCTACTGCAAACCCAGAGAGGCTGCTATCCAAGAACAAAGGAAACTCCAAGGGTTCTGACCTAACCTGATCAAAGACTACCTTATGAGACAAGCGGTCCACCAGAAAGTTGTGAAGTATGAAGTGCATGTAGGGAGACGGACATGGGAGCTATTTGATTGTACTCAGGTAAATACTATTGTAAAATCTTTATTTCGGCATAATAGCCATAAAAGAAGAACATATATAAAATAAACCCCAAAACTAGTTATAATATTAAAAACAGTTAAAAATGTGGAAAAGAAACTGTACATCCAGATTAACGATTTATGCAGTTTGTCAGTAGTACTCGTCGCTTAAACCACATAGCAGCCAGGAATTTTGAACCAGCGAATACAGTAGATCTCGTCACATCTGATTTGAGTATTCGGAATGCATTCATGCAAAGAGCGAACCCCAGATTTTTACACAAAGGTACGAGCCAATACCTTCTAGGCTTACTATAAGCCGGGCAAAAAAATAAAATATGATGTTCATTTACATTATCACAATTGCAACCGGGACAATTCATTGGAGAAGAGGTAGACCACCTGGTCGTAAATGCTCTAAGCGGTAGGGTTCCATATCTCCATTGCAGATACAGTTTCCTGGCTAAAATGGGGTAGATGTCATCTAAAAAAAGTTCAAAATTATATACGTGTTTAATCTTTAAAAAAGATTCTGTGAGAGTGCCCACCTCTTGATTATGGAGGAGAGAATCCAACTTACTATCATAAAACAATCTAGAGAGGTGTTTGAGAGAGATCGCGTTACAACTATTCAAAGGGTCGTCCCATAAGGCGGGTATGCCCAACCTACCACATTCGCTCTTAACATACATAAGCCAGGGTATTTTCCATATCTTGGGCATACATAGTTTTTCTGCCAATTCCAGCCTGTAATTTGATAACTCAGGAGTTGCCCAGAGCCTACGCCAAAACCTTAAGGGTTTGACGCCAAGCTCGTGGGCGATCGGTCTTATACCCAGATCTAACCTCAATGGGAGGAGTGGAGTGCTGGATGGTAGGGCCAATAGTTTTCTTAGGAATTTATTTTCAGTCATGCTAATGTCAGACTTACAAACATGACCCCATAGTTCACCCCCAGACATCACCGCGCCCCTGGCTTGTGTTTTATAAATCTCTAATGGTCGAATTGTTAGCAAGCTTTAGAATGCCCCCTGCCAACTGTGCTAATTTCAGTTGGGACTTGGTTTGCTGGGGGGGCCACGTCATACTCTCGTTGATAGTTACCCCTAAGTAATCAAATATCTGGACGCTCTCCAGTCTTGTAGTGCCTATTTTTGGACTGGGGCGAGTAGTCGCTGGTGGATTGAAAATCATAAATGTAGTTTAAATCTCCAATCCCCACTCAAGGCAAAAGGACTCAAATCCGTCCAGTATGCGTTGAATCCCCATTGGGGATTTTGAGAGCAGGAAGGTGTCGTCTGCAAACATAATTGCAGGCACCTGATTTCCCGCCAGCTTTGGGGCATCAGTGTTTCGAACCGTATTCAAATGAGTGATCACTCCGTTGACATAGAGACAGAACAGGGTCGGTGCCAGAACGCACCCCTGCCTTACCCCCCTGTCAAAAGAGAATCGTGTTGTCAAGGCTCCATCCTTCCCGCACCTTACCCGGGCAAAATTTGCTTCATGGAGCCTCATCAAAATGTACAAAAGATGATGCGTAGAGGGCACCTCCATGCCTCTCAGGATGGCATTGTACAAGATGCACAAATATCGGGCCCATATCCTTGGTTCGTGTCTAAAGAGGTCACCCGGGAGTTTGTCCAAACCCGGAGCTTTACCAGAAATAACTTTACCAATTGCTTCATGGACCTCTTCTAGCGTAAATTCGAACACCACCTCGGATGAGGTGGATATGAACATGTTCCTATCAATCCCCCCAGATTCAAAGCCCTCAACTGAGCTGTACAGGCTCCGGAAGTGCTCCTCCCAAACCTCCGCTGCTATATTAGGTTCGATTGCCGACACCGGCTCCCCCGAGCCAGTGTTGACAATGGACCAAAATTCCCGGTGGTTTCTAGTTGCGAGGGCAACTGTCAAATTTGTCCATTTATCATGGTCCCACTCAGTCTTTGCACACTAAAGCAGTCGTCTATATTCAACTCTCCTTTTTTTTATTAAGAGTTTATTATTGTTCTGCTTGAGTGCCTGTATAAGCTTTGATTTAGACTTTCTGCAGGAGGCATTGTACCAGGAGGACGGATAAGCCCTCTTGGTCCGTCTAGGTACCGGAGGGTTCAACACTTCAGCCAGGGTACTTACTAAGGCAACATGGAGTGCCTGGAGTTTAAGGTGGTAATCAGTGGGGCAAGGTTGAGCAATTAGGGCGCTTACCTCATCAAATACGGGAACTATCCCTAAATATAGATTGTATAGTTCTTCCGGGTTGGCTACCAAATTATCCCACCTGACTCTGCGCCTGTTGTTAGAAATGGTCAGCCTAGTGCCTAAGTCCACAGGGCTCGTGCGAGTTTCGTTCTGAAAACCAGCCAAGCTTAACTCCAGAATCAGTGCGTTGTGGTCGCTTTCAATTCTGGGGGAAACAGCAAAGTTGTTAACCCTGGGCCACAGCCTTGTTTCAACCAGGATGTAGTCCAGGCGAGACTCATGGCCCACTTTGTTAAATGTACACTTTGCTGGCATGTCCGAAGACGTGCGGCCATTGCAAGCCCTGATTGAGTGATCCAGGGTTAGAGAAGTAATTTGAATGGCTAAGGGAGACCATGACCCCGATACTGGGGCCTGGGGTAACGGAATTGCCCAATGGTCGTCCTCTGCCATTGAGACACCATCCCTTAGACCGGCCAGTGGCTCATAATGGCAGTTCAAGTCACCCCCCACCACAAGGTGAACATCACTAGGAATAGTGTGTAAAAAAGACAACAAATACTACTAACCCGGGGCCATCTAGTAGTGTACACCGATCTAGTATTCAGGTTTGAAGTGGTAACTACCAAAGTAGGAGGAAGCCTCTCTTTATATCAATCAATCTCTCATCACCTTCTATCCCCCTATGAGGTGCCTTTCTTCAGCCAACCTATCCTTAGAGTCAGTCCCTAAAACGAAAAGGGCTTGATGTGGAGGCCATTCCTTCTCATACAACCCCGCCAGATTATGGAATGCCCTTCCTTCGCATCTTCGCTCAGTGACTCATCATCTCTCCTTTCGAAGGCTACTGAAGACCTGGCTGTTACAGAATATGGACTGATAAACATCCGTTTGTTGCTCTGCCTGATGCTGCAAGCGCTGGGATGCCTTCAGGTAGCTATGCGCTTAATAAATGCTGAATAATAATAATAATAACAACAATAATAATAATATACTGGAGGACTCTTGGCTGGACATAAAACATAGGGTAGTAGTCCATCTAATGGATGCCTTCCCAGGTGGCAAGATAGTTAAATAGCTACACATACCATGTTTACACAATCCACACATATGTAAACCGAAAACACTGGCAGGGACTCAATATGAGCTTCCCTATTGTCCTTGAGAGCTTCTGAGAAGCTGGGTCAAATTAATAGATTTTGTTAAGTTTATCAAAATTTAGAAAAGATAAGTGCATCATTAGATTGCATAAGGTAATTAGACAGATTAATAAAGGCCAAATAAGTACCAAAGCTCAAGAGTTTGGTAAGTGTCATGAATTTGCCAGTTTAAGTAGTCCCTGAAAGAAGCGACCACTAAACGCATATGTGTCAGTTCAGGGAAGAAACCGAATGAGTCTGCATCAGGCAAGTTAATTTGCCAGGCAAGTTCTTCAAATCTCCTTTAGCAGTTTGTAATCAGCATGCAGAACAGCAGTTGTCCGTCACCATCACCATCAAGCTGCATATATGCAAATCGCAATGCCAAATCAAAACTCTAACACATACGTCAATTTACACAATATTATAGTCTTATACAGATGGATAATTACGCAGTCCTTAACCCATACAGTATCTAAAACATTAGAACAATGCTCTTTTAGCCAGAGAGTATGAGAGGGTTCAAGAGGACAGTTTCCCAGACAGATGTCCTGAAATGGTAAAAATGTTGTAGAAAATCTTTCGTACAGTACGTGGAATCTTAGGAAAGAAATCTCTGTTTCACATAATTGAGGAGTTTTCTCACGAACAGTGAGCTTAGCAAGGCAGGAAACTTTATGTATGCATTCAGGCCCATATTAATTTAAGCTAATATAGCGCACAATATATAGAATTTTAACCATACATTCATGATAGAACATGAAGATGTCATGATTTTAGCATAACTTCTGATGCACTTAGAATCATTTAGTCTGATTACAAATAATACGTGTCAGTATGGGGTACTTGTAATTTTTTGTAAGTACCAACATGTAAATAAATTTCAGATGATACATTTAAGATTTTGTTTAAAACAAATAAGACATATATATGTACAGTACATTCTTTGTTTCACAGCAGCAGCATGAAATAGACATGTGTGGCATCTACTTTTATTTTGTCATTTTCGGTGCACACGGTTACACACCCAAAAGGTGACTTTTTAGTAAAATTCACTATCCTAATCAGGATTGATCATAAAATTTGATACATTTCATTAATTAATCTTAAATATAAATGATGTTTAAAAATTATTAGAAGCAAACTATATAAGGTGAGAGTTCACCCATTTGCACGTTTTCCTAACACACGTTAATAATATGTAATACTATGTCAATTTATATATCACAAACTATATTATTAATGAATTATGTCACCCAGTCTAAATATTTTTCTGCTTGCTTTTATGATTCAGTACCTAAAAATTATCTTGTCATAGCATGTTTTTATGAAAGTGTAGTAGGTGTACATTTATTATTTTTCTCTCAGAAAGTGTTGTATTCGGTTCCTCTTGTCATTAAATGTAAGTATGATTTCCTCTCTAACATTACCAATCAAGAAATCGTATGTCTTTGTCGAGGTCTGCTCATCGGCTTATGTTTTCGGTCCCTATCAGTGGGCAAACAAATGTCTACAATCCATACCTCTGCCATGCCTGACCCATCCCTTGAGACCATTCTGGAGGTAATATCAGTGACAGAGGTCAAAGGTGACACCATGGACTGTAAAATCACAGAGGTGATTGGAGGAAACACTGCACTCTTCCACGGTTCCCTGGAATCTACAGATCAGTGGCTGTGAGTGGTGGAGGACAAACTATTTATCCTGGGTTTGATGACAGGAGCTATGCACCTTCTCTGCAAGGTAGTAGATCTGGGGGGCCATTCCCTCCAGGACATTATTCGAGTGCACAGAATTCGAGATAAGATGGGATAGGATTATTTGTTCATGTTCGTGGCAGTCTTTACTTGCAAGAGATGTATACAATGTTAACACATGAAGTCGGGACATAAAGGGGTAAAGTAGAAAGGCCGAGAGAAACTATTGCAAAGTGTACACAATTACATTGATCTCTATGGGAATGAGTACTGTTGGATAAGATGGGGGTTGTGCCTCAGTATAAATATGTATTCTCCAGTGGCGTAACACATGCCCCCTCAGCTCCCATGGTGCGGGGGGCCCCAAGCTCCAGGGGGACCCCTCAGCACAGTAATTGGGCAGGAGAGCTCCCGATTTAGTCAGGAGGGGACCCCTCCATGTACCTTGCAGGGGGGGCCCCTCAAGTTTCGTTACGCCAGTGATATTCTCTATACTACCACTGCTAATCCACAAACCTATCCTGCAACGGCTTATGCCAGATAATAAAATACTTTTAATGGAGAAATACTCAGCCATTTTGGAAAATGGGCAGGTCACACAAAAATACTCCTTCTGGAAGGCTTGGGCTCCCTCACATGGAGGCCTATTTCTTAGCACACCAACTATCCTAAGGTAAGGATTTCTGATGCGTGCGACCTGTGGACCGCGAAGGGTGGAACTTGAAGCATGCTTCTAATCTATTGAGTCCATTCCTCGTCGAAGGGAAAACAGATCCCTGTCCTCACAGCAATCCTGGTTACATAAAAACATGCTCATAGAAGGCTCAGGGTCCCCCCTGTGGCTATATCATAATAATGGAGTCCTTATAGGAGGCTCAACTGAGCAATGGAAAGGGTAGAGGCAGAGTGGTATTCTGAACATAGCTCAATTACTGATGGGTGGGTCTCTTGAAATCTTTTATCAATCCTAGCACTGAATTTGATCTCAATCCTATGCTGTAATGGACATAATGGTAGCTGGGGCATTGCCTTTGGAGTAGGTTGGGTCCTCGATCTATGGAACTGCCTTGTTCCCCAGTCCTGAGGTGCTTAGAAGTATGGAGCCATAACAGAGAGTTGATGCCAGTTCTACATGGTGTACTCATTGGATGCTACTTTAGCACAGAAACATATAGCCCAATGAAATTACACCGGCAGACATTGTAAAGATTACACTCAGGAAGGCTGGGCTACTTGGCTCTTCTGTCATGATCAATATATGAGCCAGTCTGAACTCAAACTATTTTATGTTAAGACACAAAACCTCTGTAAGGCCGGGGCTTCTGAACCTTTCTGGGAATTGAAGCAAGTTGCAGTGCATGAACGAGTAGTATCTAAAATTAATGAACAGTTTACCTATATGGGATGTCACTGGCACTGACTGGGAGAAGTGAATACATTTCAAACAGTGGTAACAGGACCACTTATACAGTCGTGCCTACTCCTCTGTGGGTGTTAATCTAATTCTAGCTCCAGTGACTGTTGGACTGTAATCTGGATCTGCCAAGCAGGGTCTGGGATATAGGTTGTACGTGAAATAATTCAGAAAATCTGGTTCTGGGTAAATACGGAGCACTATAGATTATTGCTTATTTCGTGTATACTACGGGATTAATGACGCACGATAGGTGGAATTTGGTCCTGGTTTCTCTACTACCTTTGGTGAAGGCACGTTCGTGCCTCCATCTTGAATTTAACCACATTCTCTTTTCTCCCTCCCTTTCCCCTATGGCCCTTCTCCCCCTATTTATATGTTCAGCACCGACAGATGGGTTCAACTTCCAGCAGACTGGTGCACCAATTCATTTGAAAGACACTTACAGTAGTCCTAGGAGGCATGTTGTTAGCTACATCTTTTTACAATGTACACTGAATCCGACTGCGACCATACACAATGTTTTCTGTTGATTGACCTTAGTATTGTATGTTTTAAAAACTAAAGCGCTTGACAATAAAAGCGTACATACAATTAAAACACATTAAAATTATTGTGCCCCCTCTTAGCACCTTTACTAATAGGGAATTTAACGTTTCAGGGCAGATTCACAAAGGCATTTGAGAGGACAGTAAAAGATGGTAGTTCTAATACTCACAAGGTCTTTTAAATTAGCCCGAAAACTTTTAATTACACTTAAGTTCCGTTTTCAATCATGTATGTATTGTGTGTCACAGATCAAACATGAACCAAGGAATGCTAAACTAATGTTCTAGCTTAGTGTTCCCCAAACTTTGGGCCACAGGCCGATTTTGCAAAAGTCCAAATAGTAACGTTTTGAATTTATTTTGTCACATTTGCTGCACTTCAAAGACAGAGGTCAAATGTCAGACTATGTATTTTTACAAATTGCTGCTTAATTTGTTAGCATGGTGATTGGTGTTTAGAAAACTGCTAACTTTGAAGTCAGAAAAGGAAAAGTAAAGTGAATTATGTTGCAATCTTGCAGGTGTAGAGGGAGTGTGAAAGTAAAGCTTGCAGCATGTCATTTTTGTGACAACAAAATAGTAATATCTGCAAATAAACAATACACATTTAGCAGTTTGGAAAGTAAAATTGAAGCACATTTTGTTGTAATTCTGAAGTGTGATAGAAACAAAGATTTTATTAGGATCATTACAAATCAAGACACTTTCCTTGGTGATGCACAAATGATAATTATTCACGGAAACCCGATTCCCGCACAATATCATTTGTGTACAATTTAGATATATCAGTAAAACCGTATGCATGTGCAAATTTTGTGGAAATTTCAACGGAAAATGTGCTGTCGGTAAACAAAGGGCGCAACCACACAATGCTTTAGTTACATTAAAAAAATAGTCTGCCTCGTGCATTAAACCTAGGTGAGTCAAGACAGATCATTGTTCTAAAATATTAAGGGGTCCATTAGGATGTCAGGTGGTGGCACCATCGCGGTGCTGGAGGTGCAGAAAAATGCTTTTTTCCGTCCACAAGCAGTGGTCCTCACGCCCACCATATTAGTATTGTCAAACATAGCCCATTTACCGATCGCCGCGGTGCGACACGCACTGCCATCAAAGTGTGTCCGCCACCACAGCGGTGGGAACCAATGGAGACCCTCTGCCGTGCGGAATGACATCCACCCCGCTCCACAAATTAGGATGACCCAAACAAGCAGACGCACCGCAGCGGAGAAACCGCCCAACCAGAAACAGCGGAAGTACGACAGCGGAGCGCGAAACCAGAGTCCTGGTCCACATCACCCGGTCACGACTGCCATGGACCCAGCTGTACATGTCTTTCTGGTTCTGTACCTGCTACATCACCAGGAACTCATGGACCGCTGCAGACGCCGCCGCTGGTACGCAATAACACAACACACAACACATGGGCTGAAACAGGGTCAAAATCCACATTAGACACCCTGGTGGGGACAGGGACACATCCACAAGGGCACCCACACATCACCCACCTGCCACCAAGTCACCCCTCTGCATCCTGGACACACATCTTCCACGACCATGCAACAATGTCCCGGTCACGTCACCGCAGCGGTGAACACAAGGAAATACATGCGCACAATGCAGAAGGCAGGACCAGTGGCAGGCATGGGCAGGGCACAAAGACCACAGGGCCACACCCCCCACCACATACTAGCACACCCTATGAAGGCAAATGCCATGTGCCCCTTCTGTGCACCCCATGCACAACAACAAGCCAGGTCAATACACACCCTGCACCACACATCAAACAACCAGGGAGACAGACACTGCAGGAGTGGCTGCACAGGAACACACAACACACAGCACAGTAGCACAGGGCCAGGGAATCACACACACCACCACAACACCACACTCAGGGAAACAAAAATGCGGACAAGCACCAAATGAACACATACAAGGAACAAACATCCAAATTGACACAGCCTGCTTAGTCACACATACATACCACAGACTGACACAAAGACACATACACATCCCACATGCCAACAGCAATGGAGCACAACAAGTAGGAAAACCAAAGTGGGATGCACACAATTGGAAGGCCAAGGAGACACACAACAAGCATGTGTACATCACATGCAAGACAAGGAACAGAGAACAACACCCTCACACCATCAAAGCACACATGGCTGGTACAGGCAGTGAGGACAAACCACAGACATCACAGTGCAACAACACAGGTAGACAGCAAGGCAAACCATGTAGAGGCACAAGGATGAAAGGAAGGCCCGGAAGTCAAACTGTGAACAGCCACACATCTATACAACTACTTCACAGGAGTACACCAGCCGCACCACACACAGGGACCATTGACACAAGCCATGACTGACAAACACCAGTAGGAATCCACACACATACCTCCCTCACACCAGCAGCACACAACACCAGTGCCAAATACACTGAAGACTGGCAATACTTGCCAGTCAACACACACACAAACAATAACACACCCTGGGGGTAGCCGCAAACATCACACACACACACACACACACACACACACAGGGATGCCGCAACAAATGTCTGCACAACAAAAACAACACACAAACACATGACCCAACAGAAACACACACAGAACAACAAAAACAGACATGCCCTGTGCAGCTAAACTGAGGAAAGGGAATGGGAGCACAGATACAACAGGAGGGCACAACATCATCAATGCACAGACAACATACCACAACACACACAGGAAGTGCATCACACAGAACAACACAGCCACATCAAACAAACAGCAGATGCACAGGCACAAAAATCACACATCAAAAACAGCAGGACATCAGGGGATGCACACCAGGCAATGACAAGGCAACAGACACGTACAGCACTGCATGCACAAGAAGCAGTGTGTGCACACCAGGCATACCAGCCACACACAGACATCAGTGACAGAACAGCAACCCACACAACACCATACAGCACAGCACAAAGACAACAGCACACCCAGGAAGTGAAGCAATAACACAGACAACACACATACATCAAACACAACACCAACAGATGCACAAGTCTGGGACACAAAGGTGGAAACAACTTGACCAGAGGACTGGGCAGCACACACAGTTGGACTGCATAGGAGCAACCATGACTGCCAAACAGCACCAACACATCACATACAACTCATTGGGGAAATGCCCTGAGTGACACATTGACCCTGGACAAAGAACTGCACCACAAAGCACAGTGGCACAAATGAAGCTGGTCTTGGGGACTGTCGGGGCACCGGAACATGGGGAGAGAGCGGAACAGCTGAGGTAGAGCTATCAGTGGCTTGGCAAGCTGGAGGGCTCCTTGGACCAGGTGGTGTAGTGGCACATGGAGGTGGAGTCATGCAGACGGGAGACACGGTGTGTCTTGGACATTGTGGAGGGGTGCCTTTCCACTTCTTGGGGATTCCAAATGGCTTGCCTGACTTTGGATCAATGCGAAGTGGTGTGGGCACAACAGGCACACTCACCACCAAAACTGCATCAGGTGCAGGCACTGGCAACCCTTCAGGTGATGTGGTGGACCCAGCGGAATGCTTTTCCTCTGCTCCCCCTTCCCATGTTTACTAGGTGTCACACCTACAGTGCACTCCGGCACCTGCTTCACAGGGCTTGGAATGGGAGTCGAGGTGGTGGGTGAATCTGCCTTGGAGCCCTTCCTAGATGTACCCTTGGCATGCACCACCTCCTTAGTGGGCACAGACACTGTCAGCTTCTATTTGGGAAATGCTTTAGGGGCAGGAGAGTCCTTGGACGGGGATGCCTCTGAGGCATGTATGCCCGAGGCCTGCTGCTTTGCTTTTAGTCCACTGGTGTTGCTTTTTCTCCCTGCACTCTGGGGTGGCTTTGGTCTTCTGTGGGGATGGTGTCTGCGGCCGGGACTGCTTGGGTTGCAGCTGCTGTGTGCTCCGTGTGCTGCATTGTGACTGTGATGTATGTAGACCTTGGTCACTGTTGTCAGACGTGGCCACTGCCAGGGGGGTGGACAAAGGGACCGGAGCTGGACTGTGAGTGTGTGCCTGTTGAAGGGCAGACGTCACTGTTGATGACAAAGCCTGGACTGTCCGGTGCAGCCCACCCAGGTCAGAATGTATGCCCTTCATGAAAGCAATCACCTGGGCCAATTTTTTGTCGTGGTCAATGAAGGCATTGAGGAGAGCTGTCTGGCCTACACACAGCTGGCACAAAAGGTCCACAGACTCAGCACTGATGGCAGCAGGGGGGACAGGGGCAGCGGTGCCAGGGGTGAAGGACACTCTTCACCTCTTACTGAGGCGGACACGGGCAGCACCAGATGAAGTGGCTGGGACGGTGGGCGCTGGCTGCGGTGTGGTGGAAGACGCTGCAGAGTCCCCGTTCCCTGTGCCCTCCAACATGGATGCATCCCCGCTGGCATCAGATTATGTGGTGCTTTGCGTCTCAGGCTGGGATTCCTCCAGCAGACTCCTGTCCCCCTCTGAGGCGCTGATGACATCTGTGTCACTGGACACCTGTGCAGCTGTTGTGCTTGTTTCACCCCAACTAGTGTCCGTCTCTTGTCCCTCCGTGACCACAGGAGATGCTGCATGAGAGAGAGAGATGTAGGGTCAGGTCAGTGACAGCAACAGAACAAACATATGCAAGCAATGCATTACAAAAGATGACCACATCTACATGTTGCACACCACCCTGTGCAATCACATCGTGCCAACTCACTATATAGACTCAAGCAGTGTGTGGAAACTGGACACTCAGGCATGAGTGAGCCATGTGATGACCACACAGCACAACACCCTGCTTGTGGCTCTGTTCAACCAGACACACAACTAGCTCTAAGCACACCTAGGGACATGATGGGGGCACACAATTGCCAATGGCAGATCTGGATGGAACAGGAGGGGACAACACAGACCCAGACTACAACATGACAGTCCACAATGGACATTAGCTCATGCCACCCACCATGTTGTACTGTGGTGACAATAGTATGGTGCACATTGCTGTCAGATGTGTAGGCCTCCCATCTGGGTGCATGCAATGGACGCATTGATGAAGACACAGTCAGGTTGGGCACACTGCCGTTCCCTCCCATGGGATTCCCAAGACTACCCCAGTGCAGAGGAAACCGGAAGAGCACAACTCAGAATGTAATGTGAATGCACAGCATCCAAATCACTGTTGTCAGTACAGGTAGGGCAAATGCATGCCACCGGCACCCAGCCCAGCAGCCACTTACATGCCACAACATCACACTACCAACATCACAAAGGCCAGCGCTGGCACAGGCTCTGTACACATGCAGCCATTCCCAGCCAAAATCACCCTCCCCAAATGCTCACCCCTGGCTTGCTGCTGATGCTCCTTCAAACGTGCATCCAGTTCAGGCTGTGTCACCATCAAGATGTGTCCCATTAGTGGTGTCATGCTGCGCCGTGCCAAACGCCCAGTATGAGAAAGCAGCACCAAGTTCATCTCTGCCACCTTCTTTGCCAGCCGGCTGATGTCGTCCCACCTCTTATGAATGGGTGTGCCGTCGGTTTGAGACCCCCAGAGCTCAAACCTTCACGGCAATGGCCCTCCACACGGCCTTACGCTGGTGTACCTTGAGCTGCAGGCATGGGAGACAAGAGGGGGAAATGATCAGGGACACAATGTTATGTCCCAACAGCTATTAGTATAGCCGCAAGATACAAACTCATCACATATCCAACGATATGTCTATCAGAGACTAGAGTACATTTCACATGGTACATCTGCATGAGAAAAGCTGGTCTGAATGCATGCAGGTGTGAGGGGGAACACAGTACTGGAACCCCTATGTAGCCTGCCCACATCTCCAGTCCATTGTTGGGTTGAGCAACACATACATCACATATCAACCTGTGTGGGGGGGTGACCCAATGTGGCCAGGACTGGGCAGCCCCAATGTCCCTTCCCTGTGAATAGATAACTGTGTCATGGATGTCAAATTGAGGGACATGATCTCACAACTGCAAAATGCCATTCACAAGGGCGGTTGTGTGCAATCTACAGTGCTGAGATGGCCCATAGCTGGAGTGCAATGTGAAAAGACTGATGTCATACTCTGTAAGTGAAGTGATGTGTCCTTGTCTTTGTAGATGGGCACTGTGCTGCCCAGCTGGGCTCACACTGAGATGGACTACAGGCGCACACAGAGCCATCCAGCCAAGCAATCACTGTTCTGACTACAGCATGAACAACCTTCGGTGTCACTGTAGGGCTGACAACACAACACAGGTCACTCATGCATACATGTGCAGGCAGGGAAACCTGTGGCACTGGGTACACACACCCTCCCCCTGGAGACAGCATGTCAGGCAGTGTATGACACTACCCCACACTCCCAGGCACATACTGCATCATTCCAACTACATGTGTGGCCCCCCCTGCTCTACCACCCCACTGTTGACGACTTACCACAACATTTGGGGCACCATATAGCCTTGGGTACTGAGTGAGCACCTCATCCACCAAGACCTCCAGCTCCTCGCTCGTGAAGGGACTGGCAGCAGGCTCTTGGAGCAGTGGAAATGTGAGGCTCAATTCCACACATATATAGCCCACTGGGGTTGTTTCAAAGGTGCCAAGCTGCAGCAATTGGTGGTCCAGGTCTGCCTCTTTCAAATGCATCCAATGACCGCCCCTGCTGTGGCGGAGCACGCCTACCGCGATTTTCAAAATTGCATCATGCCACCGCTATCGAGCTTTCCATTGGCTCTAGGGCAAGTTCCATGGTGGGGACACACCGCCGGGGCCTGGTGTGCGCTAGCGCGATGGTGCATCTTTCAAATGCATCCAATGACCGCCTACGCAGTGGCGGAGCACACCTACCGCGATCTTCAAAATTGCATCATGCCACCGCTATCGAGCTTTCCATTGGCTCTAGGGCAAGCTCCATGGCAGGGACACACCGCCGGGGCCAGGCGGTAGCTACCACGATATGGGTGCCATACATTGACACGAGGTGAGGTTCTGTAATTCTCGAGTCTGACTCCATTTTGTTCTGTGCCACCATTTTGTGTTGCCCTCACGTAGGCCTGTGAAGGTAGCCTGGCGAATAAAGTGGCCTGGCCTTCTTAGTTCATGTATACATTAACTAGGTTTCTTTTTGACTCTGAAATGAACTTTAAGAAACTGACCTCTGCACCTGAAACTGACCCCGCAAAGCCAATTTCCCTGATCGATCTTTGTCTGAGATTGCCAATCAATGTTCAAGACATCGTTAACTTTTAGCTTCCTTGCACATGCCTTATTTTGTTCAGCATCTGTTACAGTTTCTTTTTTATGTTTCTTCATTACATGGGTTATGCTTTCAATTATAGGTTTGTCCGGCTTGTGGAGATTGAATTTGGGACATTCCTAATAATTAACTTTTGGGTTGGGATACTGTAAATTGAGTTTTTGTTATGTGACACTTTGTTTGAAAATGTACCTTATTGGCTAGAATTTTGTGCAGTGGGTGTACATTTTTAATGTGAATATTGGGTATAAAAGGAGACGTCTCGCCTTAGTAAAATGAGCAGTCTACTGAGAATTTACACTGTGATGTATTTCTAGGATCGCTGTTACTAGCTGCAGCTAATAAACTTGGTCTCTGATGCCATCCAGAAGTATTCCGTGTCTCTGTATACCAAGACAGGTGAACTCGAAGATCTTAGGCGTGCCCCTGACGCCGCTGGGTTAAACCCCGGTTCTTCAGAGGCACTGCGATTTAGGCGGCAGAGCATGCCAACCGCCATTTCCCCATGCCTCCATGCCTATCACTAACGCACTTGTGTGAATGGTTATGCTGGTGACACACCTCTGGGGCCAGGTGGTAGCTACCACGATATGGGTGGCGGAGCATGTTCACCACCATTTCCCCATGTCTCCATGCCTATCACTACCTCACTTGTGTGAATGGGGGTGCTGGTAACACACCGCCGGGGCCAGGCGGTAGCTACTGTGATATGGGTGCATTACAATCGCAATGGCCATCTGGAAAACATCAACGGTGCAGAGTGCCCACATGGTCAATGGCACATCATTGTGCACAAAATGCCAATGTTCCATTTACTCCACTGATGGGTACACATGCCATGTTTGTGTGTGTGATTTCGTAGATTGGCCTGTACTCACTCGCATGTCAATTATGCATTTGATGGTTGGGTGGGCAGGACAGTGTTGTTCTGGACTCTACAATGTGTACACATGTCAATGTGTTGAGGTGCAGTGACAATCACAGCAATGCTCGTCTTAATGAATGATGATCCATTTTGCATTGCCTCTCATGTCTGCTCATGCACCCATTCGTCATTCCGGCGCCGAAGGTGGTCATTGTGTGGTGGATGTGTGCCCGGTTGTAATGATGCATTAAGGTGTGACAGGTACAGCAGCTAGGTATGAGACAGTGGTTTAGATTTGTTGAACATATACTGGATGCTATACTCCCAGGCGTGCCCATGTGAAATGTGGCCATCTACCTATGTGCATTCACATTGACCAAGGTGGTGTTTGAGGTACTTGTCTTGTGTAAGTTGACAGGTGTGCCCTTTGTGTAGCTGAAGGTGTCCCTACATGTAAGCTGGTCTGTAACTCAATATTGATGGCAGTCATTGTTGTTGTTGTGTCATCCAGAACCTGATATGCTGTGCACATCTCATGATGTATTGCATTGACATGTCATGTGTCCACTATCATCTCAAATAGGAGGAGGCCAAATTTGACTCGTCACTTGACGGTGCTGGAGGACATGGAGGATGTTGCGATCATACGGAAATGCTGTATGGATAGAGCCACTCTGAAAACCCTTTGTGATTTTTTGGAGCACCACCTACAGCCTCGCCAGACATATCCAACAGCTTTCACCCCTACTTAGAAGGTGACGGCGGCCCTGCATTTTTTTGCCACTGGATCGTTCCAAGAGACAGTGGCCAGCGCAGGTGGGATGTCACAACCGATGTTCAGCATGGTGCTGCCTGATGTACTTTCCGCATGATGATATACAAGGACAGATCCATCCATTTCCCCAAGGGGGCTGAATTGCCAGCTATGAACGAAGAATTCGGTCCCCTTGGACACATCCCCAATGTTCTTGGTGCCACTGATTGCACCCATGTCGAGCTTGTGCCACCATAAGCCAGTGAGCACATTTTCAAGAATCGCAAGCATTACCACTCCATAAATGTGCAGGTGGTGTGCCTGGCAGATATGACCATCTCCCACGTGTGTGCCAAATTCCCAGGCTTCGCCCATGACTCCTACATACTGCGGAACATCATTGTGCCCCAGCTGATGGCTAATCTGCTTCCAGAGCGTTCATGGATAGTGGATGAGTATACCTAGTCTTACTGCGTGCTGGGTGTGTGGGCTGCTGCCCTTAGCCTCTACTTGTGTTTGTCATACCTAGGTGACTCTGCATATCCCAACCGTCCCTGGTTGCTGAGCCCACTGAGGAATCCCAGGACCCCAGCTGACATCTGCTACAATGAGGCACATGGAAGGAGACGTGTGGTGGAGCATACTTTTGGTCTGCTCATGTCAAGTTTCCGCTGCCTGGACAAGACCGGAGGTGCACTGGCATACTCACTCGGGAAGGTGTGTCAGAGTGTAGTGGCATGCTGCATGCTCCACAATCTAGCCATTCACAAGGAAATTCCTCTGCTCCTGGATGATGGTGAGGACCCAAGGCCCCAGCCTGCAAACCAACCTGTGTCCAGTGATGAGAACAGTGGAGAGGAGGAAGGTGTTAACCTGCGTCAACAGCTCATCACACGCTACTTCACTTGAAGGTGGGTGACAATGTGCAACATACCCATTGTCTGCTGATATTGCTGTTGTCGTGAAGGGGCATGTGAGAATTGTAACAAAAGCCAGTTGTAGACCCAGCGGTGTTTGGCAATGTTTCTGGGACAGGTCATTTGGGACATCTACAGGACGTGTATATTGACACTTGTTGCACATTGTGACGTATGCATGTTGGGTTATCCTGATGGTAGGGGTTGTGCGTTGTCGGTGATGCCACACCCAGACCAGTGAAAGAAGTTCTGTTGTGTTTCCCTTGGTACCTTCAGCTTCTCCTTGCCTACATGCTGCCCATGCTCCTGGTACATTGTGATCATGTTGAAGGCTGTACATCCTGCAACCGCATCCTCTCCCTGCCATCCTCCATCAGTGGTGTGTGGTGGTCATCCTTTGGGACAGGGAGGGTGTTGCAGGCAGCAGTGGTGATGGCAGTGGCCGCACAGTCCGTGACAGCGGGGGTCTGCTGTGAAGTTGTTGTTGCCGCAGATGTGATGGGGGGGGGACAATGGGGTCCTGGGACCTGTTGCTCCCTGGCACACCAGATGGGCCAGCTTAGAGCTCATCGTCCATGGAATCCTGGGAGTCCACATCCGAGAGTCCATGTACCGGGGGGGGGGGGGGAGACTGGCTCTGCAGGTTTCTGGTGTTGTCCTCTGCAGTGAGTTCTTGGTCACCTGTGGGTCAGATGGGAAATGGTCATTGTAGTGCACCCGGAATGCTTTGTGTTAGCTGTGTGTCATTCACTTTTTGTACACTGCACAACTGACAGATCATCACATTGTTTACTATGTGCACTACTGTGCTTCCTAACATGATGCAGTGGTACATGCATTACTTGTCCATGGTGTGAGGTGTCAAGGCATACCATGTGACCCGTGCAATTAAGGATTACAGGGAACTGTTGCCATCTAGGGCCTGGCAAAACATGTGTTTAATTGAGGACTCATTGTTGATTTGTTTGACCTGGCAGGCATCACATCTGGCCATGGACTGGCCATTGTCATCTCCTGCATAGCTTTGTCCTGTCATGTGCATATCTTGATTTGTGCCACCACACATGCTTACATATTTTTCAAATGGTCCTTGTTGCACTTGCCCCATGGCGATGCACATGTAAATAGGTGCTGTGCATGATTGTGCCCTAACGTTCTTCTACTTGTGCATTGGTGTGTCACACTTTGGTAGCTGTGACAGTTTCCTTAGCTTACCTGTGTGCACACTGTGCTTAGCAATGAGGTAGGTGTGCCTATTGGTACAATGAGAGGGCTGGTGTTGTCATATGGCACCATTTCATTTTTGACGAATGGGTGGGTGCACGTACTGTCGACTTACCTGTAATGTGCCCACATTTGGGTTTGTTATGTCACACATGTGTGTGTGTGTGGTGGCGGCTTAAATCCTGCTCAGTGGGGTCACAGTCCAGAATCATATGTTTACCTACCTGTAATTTTGTTTGGTGTACTGCAATGGCTTTCAACTGCTTCTGGGGGGGTGGGGGGAGGGTTCCATCCTGCTGAGGTGTGGGGCATGGTGGGAGTGGTCCCACCCCCAAACACCCTCACTGTGAAGATGGCTACCTACCTGTTAGTTTGTTGAGGATGATGTTATGGCTTCCAACTGCTTCTGGGTGGTGGAGTGCTCCATCCTGCTCAGGTGTGGGACAGAGGGAATGTTGGGAGTAGTAGTGCAAGCCTCCCACACCCAGACACCCTCACTGTGAAGATGGCTACCTACCAGTTAGTTTAATGAGGGTGATGTAATGGCTTCCAACTGCTTCTGGGTGGGGTGGGGGAAGGCTCCATCCTGCTGAGGTGGTGGCCAGGGTACATAGTGGGAGTAGTGGTACAGGCCTCCCACCCACACATACCCTCACTGTGAAGATAGCTACCTACCTGTTAGTTTGATGAGGGTGATGTTATGGCTTCCAACTGCTTCTGGGTGGGGGGTGTGCTCCATCCTGCTCAGGTGTGGGAGAGAGGAAATGTTGGGAGTAGTAGTGCAGGCCTCCCACACCCAGACACCCTCATTATGAAGATGGCTACCTACCTGTTAGTTTGATGAGGGGGATATAATGGCTTCCAACTGCTTCTGGGTGGGGTGGGGGAGGGCTCCATCCTGCTGAAACAGGGGGCAGGGTACATGGTGGGAGTAGTGGTACATGCCTCCCACCCACAAACACCCTCCCAGGGAAGATGGCTACCTACCTGTAAGTTTGATGAGGGTGATGTAATGGCTTCCAACTGCTTCTGGGTGGGGTGGGGGAGGGCTCCATCCTGCTGAGGGGGGCCAGAGTGCATGGTGAGAGTAGTGGTACAGGCCTCCCACCTACAAACACCCTCCCAGGGAAGATGGCTACCTACCTGTAAGTTTGATGAGGGTAATGTAATGTCTGACACATGCTTCTGGGTGGGGGAGGGCTCCATCTTGCTGATACTGTGGGACAAGGGGGCCTGGTGGGAGTTGTAGTGCTGTCTGCCTGTACACATGCCCCCATCAAAATGTTGGTAGTTACGTTTTGGGTGAATGGGAGTGGGTGAATGTTGTATCTGTGAGATGTTTTTGTGAGTGTGTGGTGTTTTTGTGAGTGTGTGGTGCAGATGGATGGAATTTGTCCTTGGTGGTGTAGCTTTGTAGTTGTGCAAGACAGTACATAGCAAAGTGGTGGTAGTCATTTGTTTGTACTTACCAGACTCCACTCCCCCGGCTACTCCTATGAGACTCTGTGGATGCAGTATGGCAAGCACCTTCTCCTCCCATGGTGTGAATGTTTTTTATGGAATGGGAGGGCCACCGCCAGTCCTCTGAGCCAGCTCACAGTTCTTGCTCCTCCTCTCCTTGACCACCCTCTTCAGATCATGCCACCGCTTCATGATCTCCTTTTTTGATCTTGGGGTGGTCCCTACTGCATTGACCCTCTAGACTATCCTTGCCCACATTTGTGTCCTTGTGGCTAATGGTGTCTGTTGGACCAGGCTACCAAAAAGCTGTGGTTCCACTCTGACTATCTCATCTACCATGACTGTCAACTCACTCTGTGAATTTGGGCATTTTCTGTGTGGCCATGGTGTGTGATGTGCAAAGTGGTTGTGGGTGCAGGAGTGTGCGTGGTGGTTGTGGTTGTGATGTGTATGGTGTGTGTTGTGCAGGGGGATTAGTTGTGCTGGTGTGGAAGTGGTGGTGGTACTGTGTGTGGTGTGACTAGTCGGAAACTGTTACATGAGCACTCCACTGTTGAAGGTTGGATGTGGTACGCGACTCTCGATAGATGTAAAATAGTAAATTCATACAATGGGTGAGAGTGTCAGTGTGGAATAAATAGGGGTATTCATAATATACAATACACACTATGAAACGGAGTGAGATACGAAGTCTGACTGACTAAAAGTTTTTAAAAACGTCTTTTTTCCACAGGTGGATGACGAGTTAGCGATAGTGCAGCTCTAAAAATCGGGGAAAGAGTACTCAATACAACCCCGTTTGGTATAGTGGAGGCAGGTACGAATGCCCTCGGCCTCTACATGGTAAATACCTCCAATTGAAACGAGTAATTGGTGTGTAAAAGACTTGACTATGAATACATGTGGTTGGTCCGTTTATATTGATAATAGAACAGAAATTGGCTATTCTGTTTTGTTTTCTTTTCTGTTTTTAACAGCCCTTCCGCAACATAAAAGCATTTGTCCAGTGAGGTGCTTGATTGAAACCCTATGCCCTGATGAATTTGCCAGAACAAAGATAAGTGGCAATGAAACATGTTGGCCTTCTTTATAAAGGTTAACAACATCGAGTGCTTTTATTTTGAGTAGACTCACTAGTTTGAATAAAGAGGGTTACTTTAAGTGAGTTTCTAACTCAATTTTAAATATTGCTTGGGACATCTGGTTCTTCGCAATACACGGGCTTCTTTCTTTGATGGGGACAGTAAAAAACGTTTCTTTCCTGATCTGTTTCCTTTCTCTTTTCACTGGACACTAGTTTCCTGACTTTTGTGAGTGGGCAACCAATGATGATAAAACGTGGGCATACTGGCGAGAACCGGCTGGCAGCCTCCCTGGTGTTGCGTACGTGAGGTGCCCTCTCACTCTCACTTTCATTTTTCTGAGGTTTCTTCACCTGTTTATTGTGGAGGAGTGATTGTCAGGTAGTGGAGGGTTGCTATACTGGTTTCTTCTGAAATTAAAGAGGGCTTGGACTACATTAATTTGGATGCAATACCAGTAGCGGAGGGGAAATAATTATTCCCATTAGCTGTGTAGTTCCTAAGTAAAATTGTAAATCCTCTTGGTGCTAAGCCTTTTTTGGTTTAATGATTGTTGAGAGGAGGGCGGCTTGGCACATACCCTCTATAGCTCCATATTGTGATGCAGGCAAGAGAACGCAATTTCAATTATATACTTTTTGATTGATCTTTATGTCAGTTTTGTTTTCTCTTTACTCATTGGGCAATGTATCCATTGTATACTTAAAGGAATCACATCCAGGTTAATGATATAATTGAGGCTAATGACACTGGAAAATAGTCATTTAAGGTTTGGCGGCATCGAGCATTTGTCTTATAACATGGGTACACCTCTCTGTCAAATTCACTGCTTTTCTGCCTTGGTTGGACATGGGACAAATCATGGGGCGTCACATTTGCTGCGATCTTCTGCTTGGGGTGAATACCACAATCTATGTCCACCCTGGGAGGGCCAACTCCTACCTGCTGAACTCCACAACACCGAGGGCTTCTGTACTCTGTCTCCTGCAGGGGTGAGCTGCTGCATGTGTCAGCACTCCTGCTGAGAATAGTTCTACAATCCCTTGCTCATCTTGTCCACCTGTGTCATATAAGGAATGACGCACTCCTGCAGCGCGAGATGCGCCTGTGCGAACCCGTGACAATGGCGGGCCCATCCGTGTTCGGAGGAGGCTGGGCCACCCCCTTAACATTTTGTTCTACACAAAGGTAATGTTATTTAATTTAAGTTGCACTGCTGCACTCTGGTTACATAGTAAGTTTACTTTGTCGGCGCTGGAATTTTGAGCAACATTGCTTCACTGGAAGTTCTGAATCTGGCTTAACATGGCAAAATGCAAGGGGAGCTGCTACCAAAGCCAGAGAATCTAGGAAATTTAGGAAATCCGCTGGCAAAAACCGTGTATATAATAGTATTGATTCCTTATTGGTCTTATTCGTAGAATGCAAACAGCTATTAGTGCCTGACCTTAACTCTTCGCCCTCTAGAGCTTCAAGCCCCCACTCCTCGCCTTCTACAGACAATCGCCGTAGAATACCTATTATGTTTCTAAGAACGAGGGGACAGAGACGCAAAAACTCTTCTGCTGCACAAACTCTCCCATATCTCATCTAACCTATGGGTATTTCAACCTCTTCATTTCCCACTGTTACTCTAACTCCTGACTTATAACCTGATGCACTCTCCTGCAGCAATCATGTTGACCCCCTGCACAACATGCAGGAAGAGCAGCCACACAATGACACATCTGATAAATGACAACCTAATCACCTAACAGGTGCACTAGTACAAATTAGGCATTTCTTGTCTCACTTATTCAATCTTTAAGACAGGAGATGGGTGTATTGAAATCTATGGTGATGACTCTGACCTAAACAGTAAATCAGTTAGTAGATGCGTCTAGGAAACCATCTCCCACTTGTACCCAAATACATCCTAAGCCCCTTTTACATTTTTCAATTATAACACAGACACCGCCCACTAAAGCTAAACTTTTACCTATGGAGAACCCATTTACAAGGTCTGCGGGTAGCAGAATCGTTTTTTCAACAAAGCGTAACGACGGTCTAATGGCTAGTCATAACTTTCCATAAAGTGTCACCTGTTACGATTCCACCTATGACTACGAACCCAGGGGATCATATGGGCACGAATACAAAAATCATTGCCACTTAGATAACTTTAAACAGCCATCTTGTGGCTATATTACGATTACTAATATCCCTAAATTATCTTATCAATTGCCTATAGAGACACAAGACTCTCTAAAAAACAAGGCTGTTCTCTCATTTGAGATGACATTTTTAGTGCAAAAAGGTCGCAAAATGAAAATTCAGTGTTCAATAATGTAGCCTTAACCTTGTCCACTTCCAACCTGGCAAACAATTTAGTTGATCTTGATCATAGGACCCCCATCATGCTCCTCTAATATTCAGTTTAAATATAACAGATCACTAACACATTTAACTACTGGATCTAGTATTTTTTTTCACTCAATCATGATGACTGACTTACCCAGTTACTCTTAATAATGATCTTCTGGGTCTCAAAAACCTAGCTAATGGTGAACATCCACATATTGACAAGGCCAGTAGCAACTCAGTATCTTTATCTAGCCCCTGCATCAATAGCCTTCATTAAAAACCAAATCTACTCACATCAGGCCATTTCACTCGTTATAGGGATCATCCCACTCCAGTCTCCAGCAACATCCCAGACACACTATCTCTGATGATCTGACTGGGCCTGAACATTTAAATTCCTCTGAAGCAGCTCCTATGGTACCACCTGCCTGTCTCTAAACCCAGAACATGGATCTACCTGGCTGTCTGCCCTACTTCGAAAAGGAAAACTCTGATCCAGTCACCAACAATCTAGCGCTAGTTTCATAGAACATAGCAGATCTTCAGTCCAATATTCAAATGCCAGACTGGATCTTTCTCGTGGACAATTATGACTTATGTTGGTTCCAAGAAATCTAGTCTCTGGATCCTTTACACAGGCTAGGTTTCCTTAACCATTTCACCCTTGCTACCTCCAAATAACGGGGCAGACTTTCTGGAGGCCTCACCATATCGGTTAGATCCTCCGTCTACAGTGCCACCTGACATCTTCATCTTGAGTCCTCCAATATTTTGTTTACTGAAATAAGTAGAAAAAATAAGCCCAAGATAATTCTTGTAAACATCTATGCAAGAGGGACTAGAGGTGGGGTTCACTCCAGTACAATCTAGGTATTGGAAGGTCTACTTGACCAACTTCTTCCTAACCAAAGCCCAATAATAGCGGGCGACTTTAACTCCACTTATTAAACCGCTTGATATCCACGGGCCAATTTGTCTGGTAATAAAGATATGACCTGGCCCCTTCCACCACTGACCATTCTCCCCCATTCACAGATGGATCCTGACGGCCATGCAGTTGCAGGCCCTAACATCAGAAAATGGGCTCAGGGCTGCAAACAGCTGCACCAAATATGACCAAATGGTTGCCCACACTTTCAACAAGCCATTGAATACTAGTGGGATAGATTTTATCCTAATCGATGAAGGTTATGGGCTTTGGTCAATCACATATTTGTGCTCGAAAGGTGTGAAAGCAATCCCAATCCTCTTTTGCTGTCTCTGAAGGAACTTCATTCCACCATTTCTTCTGCTCTTGCTTCTCTTCTCCTAATCAGGGATGTCAGACCAACTTTAGACAAACACCACCTAAAATGGAATCAAGCAGTCAATCGCCCTGACATCCTCTCTGCTGTTGCCACTGACATCAGCGAAACAATGAATACGATTGAGGTAGGGCAAATTGATTTGTGCTATCTACTGATCACAAACCATGCTGCCCTGTTTAATCGCATATCGGGAGACTTTATCATCCCAACACGTCCTAGAAGAGGCCCACCGAAGCAGAATCTCTGGCATCAAGCTGACCTGCGCAGTATTTCCACGGCCCGTAGGGCCTATAAGATAGCAGTATCTACTGCAAAAATAGGCTGGGACGACCAGAGATGGCCTGCCCTTGAAGCAGCTTCTGCAGAAGGAGACTTTACATTATTTTGTGAGATAGTTGCCCGTAGGGAAACTCCATGTTGCCTCTTTTACGTGTACTGTGCATTTTGGCACCTTATAAGCCGCCAACAGCTCTAATATTTTGTCCAACATGGGACAACAGCTTACATTCCCCGAGCTTGCTCTTTTCCCCTTGAAGACATGTTCGTTCTTGCTGATGTTGACCACTTTTTATCGGCTACTGTGAGGGGATGCTCAGCAGGGCCGGATAGTGTCCCAGCTGAAGTTTTTTTTTAACAGATAAAGATATTTGGGCTTGTTATATTGTGTGAATTACAAATGCCATCACCACAGGGGGTCCTATTTCCGAATCCTGTAAAAGTGCCACCATAATTCCCGTTCATAAAAAAGGGGATTAGTCTGTCCCAAGTAACTACAGATCAATACGCCTCATCAATTGCATACAGAAAATCTTTGGCCAATGTGTCCTTGAGAAGATCCAGGATTGGATCTCTGACATGTCTGTTCTTAATCTTAGCCCTTACCAGGCAGGATTTAGATCCAAAACTCCACAGTAGACCAGGCGTTTAGGTTTTTACTTCTGCACTGGTGCACTGTTGTAGTCAACAAGGGCAACTTGTATGCAGCCTTTGTTGATCTGCGCTCAGCCTTTGATCTAGAGCCACGTTTTAGTCTTTGACAAACACCTGGAGACATAAAAATGGCCCACACCTATTGACATTGGTAGACCATCTCCATGAGGACAATTTTGCACATGTTAGATGGGGAAAGCAGAACGATTTGACAGATTGGATTACAGTATGCAGAGGTGTAAGACAGGGTTACGTTCTGGCCCCTACATTATTTTCACTGTATATATACTATGTTGTTTCCATTTTGACTGGCTTTGAAGCGGATGCACTCTCTATGGCCCAAGTTAAAATCCCAATATTACTATTTGCAGTTGACACTCTCCTAGTCTCCAAGACCAGAGCGGTCTGCAGTTTATTCTTAGCCGTTCCTGTTGCCCAGTTCCTTCAGGCCATGTGGACATTGATTAGAAAGCTTTTATTTCTCTCATAATGCAGCTGACACCCTCCTTTTACTGTGCCTGCACTCAGAAGTTTTAATATGGTTTTATCCATTTTAACATTTATAGATATTTTATGACAAACTGAATTGTATTGTAATGTTGCTTATTCTATGATATTTTTATGTGTATTGCATATGTACTTTCAAAGCCCCGAAATAAAGTATTTTTGACATGACACTAGATTTCTGTTATTAAATATTCTTTCATTGGTAATCCTCCGACGTAGCAGACGGCACATTCACAGTGCCAGTCACCTGGCATTATTTACAGGTGGCGGACAGCCCAGTGGCGTAACACTGGCCCATGCAGCCCACGCAGCTCCTGCCTTGTGGGGCGCCCCCAAGCTCCAGGGGGCCCCTGCAGCACCGTACTTTGGCCAGAGAGCTCCTAATTGAGTCTGAAGGGAGTCCCTCCACATGCCTTGCAGGGGGCCCCTCAAGTTTTGTTACGCCACTGGGACAGCCCCTTGTTTTTCCCTACCTGGGACCACCAGGAAAGACTAAGCAGTACCTCATATAGATGGCTTAATAGCCCCCAAACGAGAGAATACTCAGGGGTATATTCACAATAACTTGTGATAACTACCGCAAGAGTAGCTTAATGCAACTCTCAACATCGCAGCCTGTCGCGGGAAAATCACGCTGTGCCAACCAAATATTCACAACGCAGCGGAAGCATGCAATAGTCACCAGATAACGCGGCAAATGGCTGCGCAAAAATCAACGCCGCGCCGCAAAAATATGAAACCCAAACGCAAACAATCATGAGGCCAATCGAGGTACAAAAAGTAGCGAAAACCAGAAACAAGCCAAAGCATGTAGGAACATGGATGCACCTTGACCCAGCGCAGAGACCAACGCAAACCCTACAGCCCCCACAGACCACCAGCAAGGAACAACGGGGATGGGGACAGCTGAGGAGAAGAGGGAGAGGAAGACGGGGTGCAGTCCACTGCAAAACCAGATCAGCGTCACGGAGGTGAAAGAACACTACCATCAACTGCCCCACAAGTAGACCACCTGGAATGCAGTCAGAGTGCCGAGGAGGCCAAGAGGTGCTGGCATGATGTGACAACCTAAACCAGGCACAAACCCGCTGCCAACAGGAGGGCTGCAACGGCGACAGGAGGTGGTAGTCCTGCGACACAGGAGGAGCTGGAGGAAACAGAGGCCACAGTCATCAGTGTGGAGACGGTGCAAGTAGTAGGGAGTACGGACACAACTCGAGAGGACCTGACACAACATCAACAGAGTGAATAACAACCAGGGGTGTGGGGTACGGGGGGAGATGGGCACAACAGCACACATGCACAACGAGGTGTAGCACACTGCACACCTACAAACACCCAGGATCATGTCCCTCATACCCTTGGCACACTGCGGCACACACACATAGCAAGAACAGCACACCTACATTGACGACAACGTGGTACAATGCGCAAAGCCTACACCGCAGAACAGAGGACACAACTGGCTCCGCACATGCACAGAAACATTCCTACTACATCTAATAGAGCAGGAAACTGCAAAATGGAAATGTACGCGTATGACCTCACATCCATCATGTAGTCCAAATATACACTGTCCCGCAGAAGAATCCAGCACCTCCCAGTCACAATGTACATTGTCATACAGTCTGCATGTAAACCAGTACAATGCGCCAACATACATGTCAACACAATGTCAACATGCATCTCCCCTTCACATTGCCGAGGGGCACACAACACCTCCAGCAGGGCACAGAAGACAACACATCTGTGATGCCGGAGAGGACCACCACACCTTCGACACCGATGCCCTACAACAGCCCATGGATATCCCATGCAACCCACCACCAGGACCCGGGCAGCCAAGCTACTTAGAGGAGAACACAGAGCCTGCAACAGACCATACAGCAGGAAGCACCCGCAAGCACAACCGGCTCACGACACTTCACCCACCCACACATGGCACCCCAATGTCATGTGTCAGCACGCCAAAAGGAGGGGGCCCAACAGGTGTGAGTGGGCTCCGAACCCATGGAAGGCGAACTAGATCACATACGTTGGTGTCTATTACCCTTCAGGGACCACCCACACCCCACAAAGGAGAGCCACACTGTCATGGAGACACATGCAGATGCACATTCACAGTACACAACAATGCCCAGGAGCCCACACAAATCAGTCACACACTTACGTTGGCTCTGCATACTACGGCCCAGGCCACTCCCCTTACGAATTGAGTGGGCTACAACAAAGCTACATGTCCAAGCTCAATCCACTGTACACAGCACAAGGTAACGTTGTAGGGCCCTGGGCCCCCATGCATACAACAAGACCACAGGGACACACGCAGACATTATGTTGAACTGGCTACGGGCACGTGCGCCCGGCCCCTTTATTGGCAGGGCCACATGATCAGTGACGCCTGTGCTGGATGTGTGTGGGGTGGGTGCAAGCCAGCCCTCAGGGAGTTGTTGGTGCTGTCAACAAATACAACAGTTAACCCAATGAATACGTAAACAGACAACTTCAGCATCACAGGGACAACTGTGGAGCATGATGGAGGCAGCCTGAGAAAGTCCAGAGGGCACACAATGAGCAAACAGAAGTGGTCAGGAGTTGCAGCGCACTGAGGTCTGAGCACTACAGCTGAGCACGCCCATGTGAAGAAAAAGTCTTGGATTGTGTCCCTTTGAGATATTCCTGATGCAGATGCAGTGGGGTGTGTTACACCTGCATCCTCTTCCTCATCAACGTCCCAGGTCTCCCACACTGTTTTAGGTGACATCGCTGCGCAACCTCTCCACAGCACGAAACTCAATCTGTAACGGACGATGGCTTGCGAGTCAGTGGCACCTGGAGTGCCTAGCAGGGTATCAGTCTGATGATGGCATTCACAACAGTTGTGAGCAACACCATAAGTCTGTCAGGACCACCGTTTCGTCTCTGGTAGATGGCGGTTGGAGGTGGTCCTGTCGGTGGTGGCGTGTGCCTCCTACAGTGGTGTGACCTTCAGGCCGGTCAGGACTCGATTTGATGTGTAAGCCCTGGTGGCAAACAGTTGAGGCCGGAGGCAGCGGACAGTGCAGGGCCACAGACACCTGGCATTGATGACCCTAAGGCCATTGCCTCAGAGGCCATCCGGTGTCTCAGAGGAAAGGGTCCCAGACCTGACCAGCACAGAGTTAGTGGCCCCGGATGCACAGCGGCCGGCACAGCACCCTGCCATGGGACGGTGACTTCCGGTGCAATGAGGTAGGTCTACGCGCAGTGAGCGGGTCCTCATCGATGTTGAAGGAGAATGTGGCAGAGTATTGCGGGGAACAGAGGAAGGTGTCCTCCAGGGCATAATGCGGAAGGTCTCTTGTTATCCAAAAGCAGCAAATGGTGGAGTGAAAAGCGACAGCCTCGTTTTCACCTCCAATTCTGTATCAGCTACATGAGGATGAAAACTATCCCCTTGTCTATAGACTCAAACGCCACAAATGTAGGACCAGAGAGTGTCCATGAATGTCGGGGAACAGACTTAGTGGCATCGGTGCTGAGAGGGGATGCAGTCTGCGATGATGTGGGTACACTGATATGAACTCCGCCATCGCTAAATCAAGACTCTGTGACCTACTGGACCACAGGGTAGGCCGGAGGCAGCGGTCAGCAGTGGCCCACATCCACCTGTCGTTGGCTCATGATGCAGAGACTTAGTGACACCAGGGTAGTTGTCAGTAGTGTTCGATCACCTCTGTAACGATGATCCAATACCCTCCGGACTGCAATGTGTCATTCTACTCACCTTGGGTGCGATTATATGTATTCTGACTTTGTATAATCGATGTTCAGTTCCAATTCTGTGACCTACTCTTGCTCAGCGTTGGCCGAGGGCAGTAGTCCGCGTAGGCCCACAGACACGTGTGGTTGTAATGCTATGCACAGACTTGGTGGCATCACATCGAAGGGAGTATAGTGACATGAACTCTGCCCTAAATAATGTTCACTGCCATGGTGTAATCAAGACTCAATTCCAAATGTGTGACCTACTTGACTGTGGTGTAGTCTGGAGTCAGCAGTAGAGTACGTCAACGAGAAAGGAGTAAAGCGGGCCTGTGTCATGGAGGCCGTGATGGTCTGAGAGACTGTCAAGGTCACGGGCCTCTGGCTTGGAGCTTGCGCTGGCACATGGTGGGCCCTCCTTGACACACACCAGTTTTGGAAGGTGATCAGTGTGGCCTGGCTGCGCAGGGGCAGGCCTGACGGGTTTGAAGTCCAGCGGGCAGGCGCACAGGATCGCAGGCAACTCCGCTCAGGAGGACGGCATCGGCCTCGTGGCGTGGTGAGAGGCGCTGCCCTGGCAGAGACGTTGGGCTTTCCGGAAGAGGACCACGCCCAGGGCTACGTGCTGGTTATTCACACCCCTACGCTGGCCTGGCGTACGCCGGGCCATCCCACTCTGCTCACGCTTACGGGGGGGACATAATAGGCAACTTTTCCGCAATCTCTCCCACTGCCTGGGGTGACATGATTGTGTCCACTGTCCACTACACTCCATACACCAGAGGTGTATGTCACCATGGGTATGGGAGTGTTCGGCATACTACGGTCTGTCCATCACATCTCCGCCACTCTTGGCATTGTGTACTTTCCCAATCATGGTTCCCCTGCATCCTTCACACATGCCTGGTTGCCACCTCTCCCCACATTGGGCTAGTGTGGCTGAGGTGCCATGTTGTTGATGGCTCATGTTCACGGCTTGCCCATATTGCCATTGCGAGTTGTTCAGTCGTGTCTGGTGGGTGGGCATGTTCTTTTGCATGTTGGTTGTGATTTTGTGTCGTGAGCATTGCCAAGGTTGTGAGTTGCATGGTTGTCGAGTTGAGGTGAGTGGGGTGTTCATTTGGAACTTGCCAAGGGGCTGTGCATTTCCCTTGGTACCATCCTGGGAGCGCTGATTGCTGCTGGACTGTCGGAGGATGAAGGTGCCATGCACAGAGGCTGGGTATTTGGAGGCGACATTGATGGAGGTTCCATGGTGTGCGGATGTTGCCTGCACATTGATGTTGGACGTGTGCTTTCTGTTGCGGTGATTGTGTGCTGTGTCACCAGGGGGCACAGGTATGACATGTGTGTTGTGGACTGCCCCCAACACGTGCGTGCATCCAGCTATGGCGTATGGTCCTTGCTTGGTCTCCAGCGGATCCTGTGCATTGTGTTGGACATATAGGGACTGGGGTACCAGGCTGATGGTGATGTTCAGGACAGGTGTGAGGGGCTTGGATGTGGCTGGCTGTGAGACTCTTCTGACTCCGGCGAGTGTTCGTTGGGGGGTACCAGGGGCCAACAGGTGCAGCACAGCCAGCAGCTTTGTGTGGGGTGGGTTGTTGGTTGCCGCTGTGATGTTGCCATCGGCCTGTTGGAAGTTGTTGGTCAGGATGCGTAGGATGGTTGTCCTTTTGTGCCTGTAGTGGGCAATGACATGGTCAGGTGTTGGGTCTGTGAGGCGGTGTGTTTCCTGGGGGTCCGCTGTCTTTGTCTGCGCAGCCTCTGTGGTGGTCCAGGGGGGGGGTTCCAGTGGGTGTTGGGGTCCTGGGGTGGTGGCTGTGGGTGTTGTTGCCCTCTTGGGTGTCCGGGCTGCATGTCCAGTGGCTCCATGGCATCTGTTGCCCTTCCGATGTGGCTGTGGACTGGGCTCCCTTTTGTGGTGCAGGCTGTGGTCCGACTTTGCACCAGGTCAGAGCAGGTGTTATTTTCCTGCTGCTAACGCGCCTTATTGCCGGTTTTGTGTTCTTATCGCAGTTCTGGCTTGTCGTTGTGAAAATGGTGGAGTGGTGTTGATGCGGCTTTTTGCACAGGAACGCCTACTCTGCATCTCATTAGCGACAGTTGCGGGGGTCATCTGTGGTGATGTTTTTTGCGGCTGCTATCGCATGTCAACTGATGCTGTGGGCTGTTAACACCAGCTTGTGATTGGGGCGATAAGTTTATCGCAACTTTGGCTGCGGTAAAGTGCCGTTAACTCGGCGATAGCTCCTTGTGAATATCCCCCTCAGTGTGCATCAAGCCCACTGTAATTTATAAGAATAAAGCCCTGCTTTGTGATATTCTACTTGCAGAGCAAAATACATTCTATAGAGGGTGCATACATTATTACGCCTACTTGGTAATCAGTGCCTACAATGGAGCCGCATAATCACTTTTTCACAGTAGGTATAGAGATCCTCGACAGACAGGCGGAGAGGTCTCTAAACCCAGCATGGGAGTGAATGTCCGAGCCTCCCTTGTTCTGGTGGGACGCTCATCAGGGTTTAAAACACCCCAAAAATTCGAACATTTGGAAAAGGCAAGGATCATTTCAGAGAAAACAAATCCAATCTAAATCTATCCAACACAGCTGTGCTTGAGCTTCTATTGCTGCTGTGTTTTCAAAGTTCACAATGTGCAGCTAGGCTGAATTTCCATCTAAACCGAATGAGAAATTAGCTTGCCAAACGATGGGATAATGGTTTCCAGCAAGGCTCGCCTCATATGAAGCTGTGCTGCTCTTCCTCTGGAGTGCGTCATCTTTCTCTTAAGGCATTACATTATGATGCACAAAACAGAGTGTTGTACATAATGATTCAACTTTAGGAAATCCCAGGCGTGAAAGCTAAGCCTAAGCTCAATTACAGACTCCAAATCCCGCTCCAGGCAGCCTGGAGTACACTTGTTTGCTGGAGTTCAATTTATTTTGATCTGTGAATCTGTATGCAGCGCGGACGCGCAGCTTGATGTTTTAGAGAACAATGGGAGCAGCCCTTCACGGCGTGGACACCGCAAAGAGAAAGAAAGACAAAAGAAGGTTTCAATATTAGAAACCTTTCTGTAATGCCAGAAGAAAAAATGATCTCATTAAGGTAAACCCTCTTAAAAATGCAAGCCACAAAGAGTTGGGAAAAACAGTGAATCTAAAAACCCAGAAAGAACATTGGGAACAAAAAGCAATGCCTCCAACTAATCCATAACAGTTTCTTCACTGATTCCAGACTAACCTAACAAAATAAACAGTGCTGAATATAATGCAGCGTTCAAAAGGTTATTTGAAAAATTCAAGGCAAGAACTTTCAGGTGTTGGGGCGTTCTTAAAATTACATGGGGAGATAACAAAAGAATCGATTAGCTTACAGTCCCAAACGACGACCGGTTTAGGTCTGCCTTCAGGAAAAATCAATTGAGCTCTCTTGAAAGAGGAATGGTTATCCATAGCAGATTAGTTTGTGAGAGCTCCAACAAGGATTTTGCTATTTGCTTATGCAGTGTCGTTCAAGTGCATTTTCAACAACTTTATTTTTGTTATCAGCAAACAAACCATTGTCCAGAGGAGACATCTCAGTCAAACAAGGTTTTATTCAGTGAGGCTGACATCCGGATCACACACAGACCATATAGTAGATTAACATTTTGCCTGGCAAGCATTTTGATTAGGCTGGAGTAATCAAAGCAATTTCAGTAATTCTGTGTTGCTCTTTGACGCAGAATTACTGATAAATACGAGATTACTTCTCCTTGTGTAATTAAAAGTAATTTGGGGGAAGGGGAGAAATCGTACCCCAAGAGCACATTTAGAGAACGTGAGTGGCTGTTTGCGCTTGCTATTTGTGTTCTGTTACATTTAACACAATATCTTCATGCAAAATGCATCCTCAAGTCCATTTTGGATGTGAGGGGGCATTTTTGTGCTAAGAAATACCGCTAAATGCAGAATTACTCTTCTCGCGTAATTTCGTGCACTTCTTATATAATTCTGCGTGATTATCCTACACAGAATTATGGGCCATATGTATGAACACATTTTCCCATAGACACAGAATGGCCAAAACCCTTTGATACATATGGCCTGATGAGAGTTGCTTTTGCATTTGTCACCCCGAGTGGAACGGGTATGCCCAGACGTGGGTCCCGTGCTCTCCATGCCACTAGAATCAAGCTATCCTGGCTGAAGAGGGGTGAAACCCCGAAACCGGTTCTAGGATGCTTGTTTCCAGTCCAGGAAGGACCTAGCTTGGCAGTTCGGGCTGGACTGTTCCCATGAGGCACAGGGTCAAGACTGATTTGCATATGGCTGGGTTCAAACTGGAACGGCATGGTGAACAAAAAAATGATGGATTTAGGCCCAGATCTATGTACAGGGGTGAATGTATGACATTGTTCTGCATTCTGTCCATCAACTTGTTTTTACTTCTGAGAGTTACACCATCCCCTAATGAGCATGCAATGGTGTCACCAAGCATGATTCTGGCGATTCCCCGTATAGAGCCATAAGACTTAAAGATTACAACATTGCATCGCAACATTAATGTCACAATTATATTGAGCAATAGTGACATATGCACACCGCAAAATACCAGTTAATTCCCCTTAGTGCGTACAACCCTACCACTGAGGATCACAAGGCTAAGTCTCAAGATCGAAACAACTCGTCCACCATCAGAAAAATATTCAGCCATACAAACTGCATTCATTCTACTCCTCTTTCCCAGAGGAAGAGAACAAACCAACTAATTGCAACATTGTTGGGGTCCTGGGTGTAGCGTTTAAAAAAAAAACATATTTTTAATATAACTCCTCCAAGCCATTTTCTACGTTTATGGTGACTTAGCTTTCCCAATCCTTTAACAATAGAAATTGATTTTTTATTATATCAGATTTAACAAAGATGCCCACAGCACATATAAGTGAAGGCGGAGAAATTATCATCGGTTCACTGATTTTTTATTTTTATTTCCATTAAACTCATTGAAATCCTCTAGTAATATAGCCTTGTGTAGCACAACCAGAATTGTGTGTGTTTTTGCCATAAGATATTACAGGGCTCTTAACCTGAACCCTTAATCGAGAACAACTGACATGTAAGGTAGCTGGGCCCGGATACAGGGAATGTGTACAGTTTTGGATTGCTCTGCCAGGCAGTCGTCTAGTGTGCCACTGGCATATGGACCTGCTTGAAAGGGCCAGTTTGTGGCCATGTTCTTTTTGGTCCCTGGGCCTTGACACTGTTTTGTTCATTACAATAAGGCACCAGTGTGCTTACTAGGGAGACAATGAGTTAAGTTACTGTTGAAGGCTTAATAAAGACAACAAACCTAGTAAAAGTTGAATACCTGAATCAAAGTAGTCCTTTTAGAAAAAAACATTGTAAAACTTTTAATTCTATTTAGGGCCTTTCTGAGATTCATTTTTAAATTAGGAATTCTGCAAATAGCTCCGTCTAGTTGAGAGATCTTTTTCTTGAGATGCATTTTATTGAGCTTTTCACGATTCATCCAATGCCAATACGTTTCGAATCTCACAGAGCAACAATTCTCTCCTAGTATCTCAAAACGTATTCCGTAACACGTTTCATAATCATTGACTTCCAACATTTTGCATTAAACGTAGAGCCCAAGTAACCGCGCTGGAGAGAGAAAATTTGGCAAATAAGCGATAAAGCATTAGACAGACTGATTTGCATATGGCCATGTCTGAACTGGGGTGGCAGAGTGGGCTAAAGAACGGTGATGGATCAAACCCAGATCTGTTGACTGGGTGTGAGTGTTTGATTGGTTCTGATGCTCCGTCCATCACCACCCCCTTTTGTACCGCTTTGTTCGCCATAAGTTGGCAGGGTATGCTCAGACGTGAGTCCCTTGCTCACTTTGCCACTGGATTCAAGCATGCCTGGCTGAAGACGGCTGAAATGCCAGAAACCGGTCCTAGGAAGCTTGTTTCCGGTCCAGGGAAGGCATGGCTTGGCAGTTCGGGCTGGACTGTTCCCATGAGGCACAGGGTCAGACTGATTTGCATATGGCCATGTCTGAACTGGGGTGGCAGAGTGGGCTAAAGAACGGTGATGGATCAAACTGAGATCTGTTGACTGGGTGTGAGTGTTTGATTGGTTCTGATGCTCCGTCCATCACCATCCCCTTTTCTACCGCTTTGTTCGCCATAAGTTGGCAGGGTATGCTCAGACGTGAGTCCATTGCTCACTTTGCCACTGGATTGAAGCAAGCCTGGTTGAAGACGGCTGAAATGCCAGAAACCGGTCCTAGGAAGCTTGTTTCCGGTCCAGGGAAGGCATGGCTTGGCAGTTCGGGCTGGACTGTTCCCATGAGGCACAGGGTCAGACTGATTTGCATATGGCCATGTCTGAACTGGGGTGGCAGAGTGGGCTAAAGAACGGTGATGGATCAAACCCAGATCTGTTGACTGGGTGTGAGTGTTTGATTGGTTCTGATGCTCCGTCCATCACCACCCCCTTTTGTACCGCTTTGTTCCCCATAAGTTGGCAGGGTATGCTCAGACGTGAGTCCCTTGCTCACTTTGCCACTGGATTCAAGCAAGCCTGGCTGAAGACGGCTGAAATGCCAGAAACCGGTCCTAGGAAGCTTGTTTCCGGTCCAGGGAAGGCATGGCTTGGCAGTTCGGGCTGGACTGTTCCCATGAGGCACAGGGTCAGACTGATTTGCATATGGCCATGTCTGAACTGGGGTGGCAGAGTGGGCTAAAGAACGGTGATGGATCAAACACAGATCTGTTGACTGGGTGTGAGTGTTTGATTGGTTCTGATGCTCCGTCCATCACCCCCCCCTTTTGTACCACTTTGTTCGCCATAAGTTGGCAGGGTATGCTCAGACGTGAGTCTCTTGCTCACTTTGCCACTGGATTCAAGCAAGCCTGGCTGAAGACGGCTGAAATGCCAGAAACCGGTCCTAGGAAGCTTGTTTCCGGTCCAAGGAAGGCATGGCTTGGCAGTTCGGGCTGGACTGTTCCCATGAGGCACAGGGTCAGACTGATTTGCATATGGCCATGTCTGAACTGGGGTGGCAGAGTGGGCTAAAGAACGGTGATGGATCAAACCCAGATCTGTTGACTGGGTGTATGTGTTTGATTGGTTCTGATGCTCCGTCCATCACCACCCCCTTTTGTACCGCTTTGTTCGCCATAAGTTGGCAGGGTATGCTCAGACGTGAGTCTCTTGCTCACTTTGCCACTGGATTCAAGCAAGCCTGGCTGAAGACTGCTGAAATGCCAGAAACCGGTCCTAGGAAGCTTGTCTCCGGTCCAGGGAAGGCATGGCTTGGCAGTTCGGGCTGGACTGTTCCCATGAGGCACAGGGTCAGACTGATTTGCATATGGCCATGTCTGAACTGGGGTGGCAGAGTGGGCTAAAGAACGGTGATGGATCAAACCCAGATCTGTTGACTGGGTGTGAGTGTTTGATTGGTTCTGATGCTCCGTCCATCACCACCCCCTTTTGTACCGCTTTGTTCGCCATAAGTTGGCAGGGTATGCTCAGACGTGAGTCCCTTGCTCACTTTGCCACTGGATTCAAGCATGCCTGGCTGAAGACGGCTGAAATGCCAGAAACCGGTCCTAGGAAGCTTGTTTCCGGTCCAGGGAAGGCATGGCTTGGCAGTTCGGGCTGGACTGTTCCCATGAGGCACAGGGTCAGACTGATTTGCATATGGCCATGTCTGAACTGGGGTGGCAGAGTGGGCTAAAGAACGGTGATGGATCAAACTGAGATCTGTTGACTGGGTGTGAGTGTTTGATTGGTTCTGATGCTCCGTCCATCACCATCCCCTTTTGTACCGCTTTGTTCGCCATAAGTTGGCAGGGTATGCTCAGACGTGAGTCCATTGCTCACTTTGCCACTGGATTGAAGCAAGCCTGGTTGAAGACGGCTGAAATGCCAGAAACCGGTCCTAGGAAGCTTGTTTCCGGTCCAGGGAAGGCATGGCTTGGCAGTTCGGGCTGGACTGTTCCCATGAGGCACAGGGTCAGACTGATTTGCATATGGCCATGTCTGAACTGGGGTGGCAGAGTGGGCTAAAGAACGGTGATGGATCAAACCCAGATCTGTTGACTGGGTGTGAGTGTTTGATTGGTTCTGATGCTCCGTCCATCACCACCCCCTTTTGTACCGCTTTGTTCCCCATAAGTTGGCAGGGTATGCTCAGACGTGAGTCCCTTGCTCACTTTGCCACTGGATTCAAGCAAGCCTGGCTGAAGACGGCTGAAATGCCAGAAACCGGTCCTAGGAAGCTTGTTTCCGGTTTAGGGAAGGCATGGCTTGGCAGTTCGGGCTGGACTGTTCCCATGAGGCACAGGGTCAGACTGATTTGCATATGGCCATGTCTGAACTGGGGTGGCAGAGTGGGCTAAAGAACGGTGATGGATCAAACACAGATCTGTTGACTGGGTGTGAGTGTTTGATTGGTTCTGATGCTCCGTCCATCACCCCCCCCTTTTGTACCACTTTGTTCGCCATAAGTTGGCAGGGTATGCTCAGACGTGAGTCCCTTGCTCACTTTGCCACTGGATTCAAGCAAGCCTGGCTGAAGACGGCTGAAATGCCAGAAACCGGTCCTAGGAAGCTTGTTTCCGGTCCAAGGAAGGCATGGCTTGGCAGTTCGGGCTGGACTGTTCCCATGAGGCACAGGGTCAGACTGATTTGCATATGGCCATGTCTGAACTGGGGTGGCAGAGTGGGCTAAAGAACGGTGATGGATCAAACCCAGATCTGTTGACTGGGTGTATGTGTTTGATTGGTTCTGATGCTCCGTCCATCACCACCCCCTTTTGTACCGCTTTGTTCGCCATAAGTTGGCAGGGTATGCTCAGACGTGAGTCTCTTGCTCACTTTGCCACTGGATTCAAGCAAGCCTGGCTGAAGACTGCTGAAATGCCAGAAACCGGTCCTAGGAAGCTTGTCTCCGGTCCAGGGAAGGCATGGCTTGGCAGTTCGGGCTGGACTGTTCCCATGAGGCACAGGGTCAGACTGATTTGCATATGGCCATGTCTGAACTGGGGTGGCAGAGTGGGCTAAAGAACGGTGATGGATCAAACCCAGATCTGTTGACTGGGTGTGAGTGTTTGATTGGTTCTGATGCTCCGTCCATCACCATCCCCTTTTGTACCGCTTTGTTCGCCATAAGCTGGCAGGGTATGCTCAGACGTGAGTCCCTTGCTCATTTTGCCACTGGATTCAAGCAAGCCTGGCTGAAGACGGCTGAAATGCCAGAAACCGGTCCTAGGAAGCTTGTTTCCGGTCCAGGGAAGACACGGCTTGGCAGTTCAGGCTGGACTGTTCCCATGAGGCACAGGGTTAGACTGATTTGCTTATCGCCATGTCTGAACTGGGGTGGCAGAGTGGGCTAAAGAACGGTGATGGATTAAACCCAGATCAGTTGACTGGGGGTGAGTGCTTGCAATGTTCAACACTCCGTCCACCATCTCCTTTGGTTTTTGCTTTGTTCGCCATAAGCTGGCAGAGTATGCTCAGACGTGAGTCCCTTGCTCACTTTGCCACTGGATTCAAGCAAGCCTGGCTGAAGACGGCTGAAATGCCAGAAACCGGTCCTAGGAAGCTTGTTTCCGGTCCAGGGAAGGCAGGGCTTGGCAGTTCTTGCTGGACTGTTCCCATGAGGCACAGGGTCAGACTGATTTGCATATGGCCATGTCTGAACAGGGGTGGCAGAGTGGGCTAAAGAATGGTGATGGATCAAACCCAGATCTGTTGACTGGGTGTGAGTGTTTGATTGGTTCTGATGCTCCGTCCATCACCACCCCCTTTTGTACCGCTTTGTTCGCCATAAGTTGGCAGGGTATGCTCAGACGTGAGTCTCTTGCTCACTTTGCCACTGGATTCAAGCAAGCTCGGCTGAAGACGGCTGAAATGCCAGAAACCGGTCCTAGGAAGCTTGTCTCCGGTCCAGGGAAGGCATGGCTTGGCAGTTCGGTCTGGACTGTTCCCATGAGGCACAGGGTCAGACTGATTTGCATATGGCCATGTCTGAACTGGAGTGGCAGAGTGGGCTAAAGAACGGTGATGGATCAAACCCAGATCTGTTGACTGGGTGTGAGTGTTTGATTGGTTCTGATGCTCCGTCCATCACCATCCCCTTTTGTACCGCTTTGTTCGCCATAAGCTGGCAGGGTATGCTCAGACGTGAGTCCCTTGCTAACTTTGCCACTGGATTCAAGCAAGCCTGGCTGAAGATGGCTGAAATGCGAGAAACCGGTCCTAGGAAGCTTGTTTCCGGTCCAGGGAAGACATGGCTTGGCAGTTCGGGCTGGACTGTTCCCATGATGCACAGGGTTAGACTGATTTGCATATCGCCATGTCTGAACTGGGGTGGCAGAGTGGGCTAAAGAACGGTGATGGATTAAACCCAGATCAGTTGACTGGGGGTGAGTGCTTGCAATGTTCAACACTCCGTCCACCATCTCCTTTGGTTTTTGCTTTGTTCACCATAAGTTGGCAGGGTATGCTCAGACGTGAGTCCCTTGCTCACTTTGCCACTGGATTCAAGCAAGCCTGGCTGAAGACGGCTGAAATGCCAGAAACCGGTCCTAGGAAGCTTGTTTCCGGTCCAGGGAAGGTATGGCTTGGCAGTTCGGGCTGGACTGTTCCCATGAGGCACAGGGTCAGACTGATTTGCATATGGCCATGTCTGAACTGGGGTGGCAGAGTGGGCTAAAGAACGGTGATGGATCAAACCCAGCTCTGTTGACTGGGTGTGAGTGTTTGATTGGTTCTGATGCTCCGTCCATCACCACCCCCTTTTGTACCGCTTTGTTCGCCATAAATTGGCAGGGTATGCTCAGACGTGAGTCTCTTGCTCACTTTGCCACTGGATTCAAGCAAGCCTGGCTGAAGACGGCTGAAATGCCAGAAACCGGTCCTAGGAAGCTTGTCTCCGGTCCAGGGAAGGCATGGCTTGGCAGTTCGGGCTGGACTGTTCCCATGAGGCACAGGGTCAGACTCATTTGCATATGGCCATGTCTGAACTGGGGTGGCAGAGTGGGCTAAAGAACGGTGATGGATCAAACCCAGATCTGTTGACTGGGTGTGAGTGTTTGATTGGTTCTGATGCTCCGTCCATCACCATCCCCTTTTGTACCGCTTTGTTCGCCATAAGCTGGTTCGGGCTGGACTGTTCCCATGAGGCACAGGGTCAGACTGATTTGCATATGGCCATGTCTGAACTGGGGTGGCAGAGTGGGCTAAAGAACGGTGATGGATCAAACCCAGATCAGTTGACTGGGGGTGAGTGCTTGCAATGTTCAACACTCCGTCCACCATCTCCTTTGGTTTTTGCTTTGTTCACCATAAGTTGGCAGGGTATTCTCAGACGTGAGTCCCTTGCTCACTTTGCCACTGGATTCAAGCAAGCCTGGCTGAAGACGGCTGAAATGCCAGAAACCGGTCCTAGGAAGCTTGTTTCCGGTCCAGGGAAGGCATGGCTTGGCAGTTTGGGCTGGACTGTTCCCATGAGGCACAGGGTCAGACTGATTTGCATATGGCCATGTCTGAACTGGGTGGCAGAGTGGGCTAAAGAACGGTGATGGATCAAACCCAGATCTGTTGACTGGGTGTGAGTGTTTGATTGGTTCTGATGCTCCGACCATCACCACCCCCTTTTGTACCGCTTTGTTCGCCATAAGTTGGCAGGGTATGCTCAGACGTGAGTCCCTTGCTCACTTTGCCACTGGATTCAAGCAAGCCTGGCTGAAGACGGCTGAAATGCCAGAAACCGGTCCTAGGAAGCTTGTTTCCGGTCCAGGAAAGGCATGGCTTGGCAGTTCGGGCTGGACTGTTCCCATGAGGCACAGGGTCAGACTGATTTGCATATGGCCATGTCTGAACTGGGGTGGCAGAGTGGGCTAAAGAACGGTGATGGATCAAATCCAGATCTGTTGACTGGGTGTGAGTGTTTGATTGGTTCTGATGCTCCGTCCATCACCACACCCTTTTGTACCGCTTTGTTCGCCATAAGTTGGCAGGGTATGCTCACACGTGAGCCCCTTGCTCACTTTGCCACTGGATTCAAGCAAGCCTGGCTGAAGACAGCTGAAATTCCAGAAACCGGTCCTAGGAAGCTTGTTTCCGGTCCAGGGAAGGCATGGCTTGGCAGTTCGGGCTGGACTGTTCCCATGAGGCACAGGTTCAGACTGATTTGCATATGGCCATGTCTGAACTGGGGTGGCAGAGTGGGCTAAAGAACGGTGATTGATCAAACCCAGATCTGTTGACTGGGTGTGAGTGTTTGATTGGTTTTGATGCTCCGTCCATCACCACCCCCTTTTGTACCGCTTTGTTCGCCATAGGTTGGCAGGGTATGCTCAGGCGTGAGTCCCTTGCTCACTTTGCCACTAGATTCAATCAAGCCTGGCTGAAGACGGCTGAAATGCCAGAAACCGGTCCTAGGAAGCTTGTTTCCGGTCCAGGGAAGGCATGGCTTGGCAGTTCGGGCTGGACTGTTCCCATGAGGCACAGGGTCAGACTGATTTGCATATGGCCATGTCTGAACTGGGATGGCAGAGTGGGCTAAAGAACGGTGATGGATCAAACCCAGATCTGTTGACTGGGTGTGAGTGTTTGATTGGTTCTGATGCTCCGTCCATCACCACCCCCTTTTGTACCGCTTTGTTCGCCATAAGTTGGCAGGGTATGCTCAGACGTGAGTCCCTTGCTCACTTTGCCACTGGATTCAAGCAAGCCTGGCTGAAGACGGCTGAAATGCCAGAAACCGGTCCTAGGAAGCTTGTTTCCGGTCCAGGGAAGGCATGGCTTGGCAGTTCGGGCTGGACTGTTCCCATGAGGCACAGGGTCAGACTGATTTGCATATGGCCATGTCTGAACTGGGGTGGCAGAGTGGGCTAAAGAACGGTGATGGATCAAACCCAGATCTGTTGACTGGGTGTGAGTGTTTGATTGGTTCTGATGCTCCGTCCATCACCACCCCCTTTTGTACCGCTTTGTTCGCCATAAGTTGGCAGGGTATACTCAGACGTGAGTCCCTTGCTCACTTTGCCACTGGATTCAAGCAAGCCTGGCTGAAGACGGCTGAAATGCCAGAAACCGGTCCTAGGAAGCTTGTTTCTGGTCCAGGGAAGGCATGGCTTGGCAGTTCGGGCTGGACTGTTCCCATGAGGGACAAGGTCAGACTGATTTGCATATGGCCATTTCTGAACTGGGGTGGCAGAGTGGGCTAAAGAACGGTGATGGATCAAACCCAGATCTGTTGACTGGGTGTGAGTGTTTGATTGGTTCTGATGCTCCGTCCATCACCACCCCTTTTGTACCGCTTTGTTCGCCGTAAGTTGGCAGGGTATGCTCAGACGTGAGTCCCTTGCTCACTATGCCACTGGATTCAAGCAAGCCTGGCTGAAGACGGCTGAAATGCCAGAAACCGGTCCTAGGAAGCTTGTTTCCGGTCCAGGGAAGGCATGGCTTGGCAGTTCGGGCTGGACTGTTACCATGAGGCACAGGGTCAGACTGATTTGCATATGGCCATGTCTGAACTGGGGTGGCAGAGTGGGCTAAAGAACGGTGATGGATCAAACCCAGATCTGTTGACTGGGTGTGAGTGTTTGATTGGTTCTGATGCTCCATCCATCACCACCCCCTTTTGTACCGCTTTGTTTGCCATAAGTTGGCAGGGTATGCTCAGACGTGAGTCCCTTGCTCACTTTGCCACTGGATTCAAGCAAGCCTGGCTGAAGACGGCTGAAATGCCAGAAACCGGTCCTAGGAAGCTTGTTTCCGGTCCGGGGAAGGCATGGCTTGGCAGTTCGGGCTGGACTGTTCCCATGAGGCACAGGGTCAGACTGATTTGCATATGGCCATGTCTGAACTGGGGTGGCAGAGTGGGCTAAAGAACGGTGATAGATCAAACCCAGACCTGTTGACTGGGTGTGAGTGTTTGATTGGTTCTGATGCTCCGTCCATCACCACCACCCCCTTTTGTACCGCTTTGTTCGCCATAAGTTGGCAGGGTATGCTCAGACGTGAGTCCCTTGCTCACTTTGCCACTGGATTCAAGCAAGCCTGGCTAAAGACGGCTGAAATGCCAGAAACCGGTCCTAGGAAGCTTGTTTCCGGTCCAGGGAAGGCATGGCTTGGCAGTTCGGGCTGGACTGTTCCCATGAGGCACAGGTTCAGACTGATTTGCATATGGCCATGTCTGAACTGGGGTGGCAGAGTGGGCTATAGAACAGTGATGGATCATATCCAGATCTGTTGGCTGGGTGTGAGTGTTTGATTGGTTCTGATGCTCCGTCCATCACCACCCCCTTTTGTACTGCTTTGTTCGCCATAAGTTGGCAGTGTATGCTCAGACGTGAGTCCCTTGCTCACTTTGCCACTGGATTCAAGCAAGCCTGGCTGAAGACGGCTGAAATGCCAGAAACCGGTCCTAGGAAGCTTGTTTCCGGTCCAGGGAAGGCATGGCTTGGCAGTTCGGGCTGGACTGTTCCCATGAGGCACAGGGTCAGACTGATTTGCATATGGCCATGTCTGAACTGGGGTGGCAGAGTGGGCTAAAGAACGGTGATGGATCAAACCCAGATCTGTTGACTGGGTGTGAGTGTTTGATTGGTTCTGATGCTCCATCCATCACCACCCCCTTTTGTACCGCTTTGTTCGCCATAAGTTGGCAGGGTATGCTCAGACGTGAGTCCCTTGCTCACTTTGCCACTGGATTCAAGCAAGCCTGGCTGAAGACGGCTGAAATGCCAGAAACCGGTCCTAGGAAGCTTGTTTCCGGTCCAGGGAAGGCATGGCTTGGCAGTTCGGGCTGGACTGTTCCCATGAGACATAGGGTCAGACTGATTTGCATATGGCCATGTCTGAACTGGGGTGGCAGAGTGGGCTAAAGAAGGGTGATGGATCAAACCCAGACCTGTTGACTGGGTGTGAGTGTTTGATTGGTTCTGATGCTCCGTCCATCACCACCACCCCCTTTTGTGCCGCTTTGTTTGCCATAAGTTGGCAGGGTATGCTCAGACGTGAGTCCCTTGCTCACTTTGCCACTGGATTCAAGCAAGCCTGGCTGAAGACGGCTGAAATGCCAGAAACCGGTCCTAGGAAGCTTGTTTCCGGTCCAGGGAAGGCATGGCTTGGCAGTTCGGGCTGGACTGTTCCCATGAGGCACAGGGTCAGACTGATTTGCATGTGGCCATGTCTGAACTGGGGTGGCAGAGTGGGCTAAAGAACGGTGATGGATCAAACCCAGATCTGTTGACTGGGTGTGAGTGTTTGATTGGTTCTGATGCTCCGACCATCACCACCCCCTTTTGTACCGCTTTGTTCGCCATAAGTTGGCAGGGTATGCTCAGACGTGAGTCCCTTGCTCACTTTGCAACTGGATTCAAGCAAGCCTGGCTGAAGATGGCTGAAATGCCAGAAACCGGTCCTAGGAAGCTTGTATCCGGTCCAGGGAAGGCATGGCTTGGCAGTTCGGGCTGGACTGTTCCCATGAGGCACAGGTTCAGACTGATTTGTATATGGCCATGTCTGAACTGGGGTGGCAGAGTGGGCTAAAGAACGGTGATGGATCAAACCTGATCTGTTGACTGGGTGTGAGTGTTTGATTGGTTCTGATGCTCCGTCCATCACCAGCCCCTTTTGTACCGCTTTGTTCGCCATAAGTTGGCAGGGTATGCTCAGACGTGAGTCCCTTGCTCACTTTGCCACTGGATTCAAGCAAGCCTGGCTGAAGACGGCTGAAATGCCAGAAACCGGTCCTAGGAAGCTTGTTTCCAGTCCAGGGAAGGCATGGCTTGGCAGTTCGGGCTGGACTGTTCCCATGAGGCACAGGGTCAGACTGATTTGCATATGGCCATGTCTGAACTAGGGTGGCAGAGTGGGCTAAAGAACTGTGATGGATCAAACCCAGATCTGTTGACTGGGTATGAGTGTTTGATTGGTTCTGATGCTCCGTCCATCACCACCCCCTTTTGTACCGCTTTGTTCGCCGTAAGTTGGCAGGGTATGCTCAGACGTGAGTCCCTTGCTCACTGTGCCACTGGATTCAAGCAAGCCTGGCTGAAGACGGCTGAAATGCCAGAAACCGGTCCTAGGAAGCTTGTTTCCGGTCCAGGGAAGGCATGGCTTGGCAGTTCGGGCTGGACTGTTCCCATGAGGCACAGGGTCAGACTGATTTGCATATGGCCATGTCTGAACTGGGGTGGCAGAGTGGGCTAAAGAACGGTGATGGATCTAACCCAGATATGTTGACTGGGTGTGAGTGTTTGATTGGTTCTGATGCTCCATCCATCACCACCCCCTTTTGTACTGCTTTGTTCGCCATAAGTTGGCAGGGTATGCTCAGACGTGAGTCCCTTGCTCACTTTGCCACTGGATTCAAGCAAGCCTGGCTGAAGACGGCTGAAATGCTAGAAACCGGTCCTAGGAAGCTTGTTTCCGGTCCAGGGAAGGCATGGCTTGGCAGTTCGGGCTGGACTGTTCCCATGAGGCACAGGGTCAGACTGATTTGCATATGGCCATGTATGAACTGGGGTGGCAGAGTGGGCTAAAGAACGGTGATGGATCAAACCCAGACCTGTTGACTGGGTGTGAGTGTTTGATTGGTTCTGATGCTCCGTCCATCACCACCACCCCCTTTTGTACCGCTTTGTTCGCCATAAGTTGGCAGGGTATGCTCAGACGTGAGTCCCTTGCTCACTTTGCCACTGGATTCAAGCAAGCCTGGCTGAAGACGGCTGAAATGCCAGAAACCGGTCCTAGGAAGCTTGTTTCCGGTCCAGGGAAGGCATGGCTTGGAAGTTCGCGCTGGACTGTTCCCATGAGGCACAGGTTCAGACTGATTTGCATATGGCCATGTCTGAACTGGGGTGGCAGAGTGGGCTAAAGAACAGTGATGGATCATACCCAGATCTGTTGACTGGGTTTGAGTTTTTGATTGGTTCTGATGCTCCGTCCATCACCACCCCCTTTTGTACCGCTTTGTTCGCCATAAGTTGGCAGGGTATAATCAGACGTGAGTCCCTTGCTCACTTTGCCACTGGATTCAAGCAAGCCTGGCTGAAGACGGCTGAAATGCCAGAAACCGGTCCTAGGAAGCTTGTTTCCGTCCAGGGAAGGCATGGCTTGGCAGTTCGGGCTGGACTGTTCCCATGAGGCACAGGGTCAGACTGATTTGCATATGGCCATGTCTGAACTGGGGTGGCAGAGTGGGCTAAAGAACGGTGATGGATCAAACCCAGATCTGTTGACTGGGTGTGAGTGTTTGATTGGTTCTGATGCTCCGTCCATCACCACCCCCTTTTGTACCACTTTGTTCGCCATAAGTTGGCAGGGTATGCTCAGACGTGAGTCCCTTGCTCACTTTGCCACTGGATTCAAGCAAGCCTGGCTGAAGACGGCTGAAATGCCAGAAAACGGTCCTAGGAAGCTTGTTTCCGGTCCAGGGAAGGCATGGCTTGGCAGTTCGGGCTGGACTGTTCCCATGAGGCACAGGGTCAGACTGCTTTGCATATGGCCATGTCTGAACTGGGGTGGCAGAGGGGGCTAAAGAACGGTGATGGATCAAACCCAGATCTGTTGACTGGGTGTGAGTGTTTGATTGGTTCTGATGCTCCGTCCATCACCACCCCCTTTTGTACCGCTTTGTTCGCCATAAGTTGGCAGGGTATGCTCAGACGTGTGCCCCTTGCTCACTTTGCCACTGGATTCAAGCAAGCCTGGCTGAAGACGGCTGAAATGCCAGAAACCGGTCCTAGGAAGCTTGTTTCCGGTCCAGGGAAGGCATGGCTTGGCAGTTCGGGCTGGACTGTTCCCATGAGGCACAGGGTCAGACTGATTTGCATATGGCCATGTCTCAACTGGGGTGGCAGAGTGGGCTAAAGAACGGTGATGGATCAAACCCAGATCTGTTGACTGGGTGTGAGTGTTTGATTGGTTCTGATGCTCCATCCATCACCACCCCCTTTTGTACCGCTTTGTTCGCCATAAGTTGGCAGGGTATGCTCAGACGTGAGTCCCTTGCTCACTTTGCCACTGGATTCAAGCAAGCCTGGCTGAAGACGGCTGAAATGCCTGAAACCGGTCCTAGGAAGCTTGTTTCCGGTCCAGGGAAGGCATGGCTTGGCAGTTCGGGCTGGACTGTTCCCATGAGACATAGGGTCAGACTGATTTGCATATGGCCATGTCTGAACTGGGGTGGCAGAGTGGGCTAAAGAACGGTGATGGATCAAACCCAGACCTGTTGACTGGGTGTGAGTGTTTGATTGGTTCTGATGCTCAGTCCATAACCACCACCCGCTTTTGTACCGCTTTGTTCGCCATAAGTTGGCAGAGTATGCTCAGACGTGAGTCCCTTGCTCACTTTGCCACTGGATTCAAGCAAGCCTGGCTGAAGACGGCTGAAATGCCAGAAACTGATCCTAGGAAGCTTGTTTCCGGTCCAGGGAAGGCATGGCTTGGCAGTTCGGGCTGGACTGTTCCCATGAGGCACAGGTTCAGACTGATTTGCATATGGCCATGTCTGAACTGGGGTGGCAGAGTGGGCTAAAGAACAGTGATGGATCATACCCAGATCTGTTGACTGGGTGTGAGTGTTTGATTGGTTCTGATGCTCCGTCCATCACCACCCCTTTTGTACCGCTTTGTTCGCCATAAGTTGGCAGGGTATGCTCAGACGTGAGTCCCTTGCTCACTTTGCCACTGGATTCAAGCAAGCCTGGCTGAAGACGGCTGAAATGCCAGAAACCGGTCCTAGGAAGCTTGTTTCCGGTCCAGGGAAGGCATGGCTTGGCAGTTTGGGCTGGACTGTTCCCATGAGACATAGGGTCAGACTGATTTGCATATGGCCATGTCTGAACTGGGGTGGCAGAGTGGGCTAAAGAAGGGTGATGGATCAAACCCAGACCTGTTGACTGGGTGTGAGTGTTTGATTGGTTCTGATGCTCCGTCCATCACCACCACCCCCTTTTGTGCCGCTTTGTTTGCCATAAGTTGGCAGGGTATGCTCAGACGTGAGTCCCTTGCTCACTTTGCCACTGGATTCAAGCAAGCCTGGCTGAAGACGGCTGAAATGCCAGAAACCGGTCCTAGGAAGCTTGTTTCCGGTCCAGGGAAGGCATGGCTTGGCAGTTCGGGCTGGACTGTTCCCATGAGGCACAGGGTCAGACTGATTTGCATGTGGCCATGTCTGAACTGGGGTGGCAGAGTGGGCTAAAGAACAGTGATGGATCATACCCAGATCTGTTGACTGGGTTTGAGTTTTTGATTGGTTCTGATGCTCCGTCCATCACCACCCCCTTTTGTGCCGCTTTGTTTGCCATAAGTTGGCAGGGTATGCTCAGACGTGAGTCCCTTGCTCACTTTGCCACTGGATTCAAGCAAGCCTGGCTGAAGACGGCTGAAATGCCAGAAACCGGTCCTAGGAAGCTTGTTTCCGGTCCAGGGAAGGCATGGCTTGGCAGTTCGGGCTGGACTGTTCCCATGAGGCACAGGGTCAGACTGATTTGCATGTGGCCATGTCTGAACTGGGGTGGCAGAGTGGGCTAAAGAACAGTGATGGATCATACCCAGATCTGTTGACTGGGTTTGAGTTTTTGATTGGTTCTGATGCTCCGTCCATCACCACCCCCTTTTGTACCGCTTTGTTCGCCATAAGTTGGCAGGGTATGCTCAGACGTGAGTCCCTTGCTCACTTTGCCACTGGATTCAAGCAAGCCTGGCTGAAGACGGCTGAAATGCCAGAAACCGGTCCTAGGAAGCTTGTTTCCGGTCCAGGGAAGGCATGGCTTGGCAGTTCGGGCTGGACTGTTCCCATGAGGCAAAGGGTCAGACTGATTTGCATATGGCCATGTCTGAACTGGGGTGGCAGAGTGGGGTAAAGAACGGTGATGGATCAAACCCAGATCTGTTGACTGGGTGTGAGTGTTTGATTGGTTCTGATGCTCCGTCCATCACCACCCCCTTTTGTACCGCTTTGTTCGCCATAAGTTGGCAGGGTATGCTCAGACGTGAGTCCCTTGCTCACTTTGCCACTGGATTCAAGCAAGCCTGGCTGAAGACGGCTGAAATGCTAGAAACCGGTCCTAGGAAGCTTGTTTCCGGTCCAGGGAAGGCATGGCTTGGCAGTTCGGGCTGGACTGTTCCCATGAGGCACAGGGTCAGACTGATTTGCATATGGCCATGTATGAACTGGGGTGGCAGAGTGGGCTAAAGAACGGTGATGGATCAAACCCAGACCTGTTGACTGGGTGTGAGTGTTTGATTGGTTCTGATGCTCCGTCCATCACCACCACCCCCTTTTGTACCGCTTTGTTCGCCATAAGTTGGCAGGGTATGCTCAGACGTGAGTCCCTTGCTCACTTTGCCACTGGATTCAAGCAAGCCTGGCTGAAGACGGCTGAAATGCCAGAAACCGGTCATAGGAAGCTTGTTTCCGGTCCAGGGAAGGCATGGCTTGGAAGTTCGGGCTGGACTGTTCCCATGAGGCACAGGTTCAGACTGATTTGCATATGGCCATGTCTGAACTGGGGTGGCAGAGTGGGCTAAAGAACAGTGATGGATCATACCCAGATCTGTTGACTGGGTTTGAGTTTTTGATTGGTTCTGATGCTCCGTCCATCACCACCCCCTTTTGTACCGCTTTGTTCGCCATAAGTTGGCAGGGTATGCTCAGACGTGAGTCCCTTGCTCACTTTGCCACTGGATTCAAGCAAGCCTGGCTGAAGACGGCTGAAATGCCAGAAACCGGTCCTAGGAAGCTTGTTTCCGTCCAGGGAAGGCATGGCTTGGCAGTTCGGGCTGGACTGTTCCCATGAAGCACAGGGTCAGACTGATTTGCATATGGCCATGTCTGAACTGGGGTGGCAGAGTGGGCTAAAGAACGGTGATGGATCAAACCCAGATCTGTTGACTGGGTGTGAGTGTTTGATTGGTTCTGATGCTCCGTCCATCACCACCCCCTTTTGTACCGCTTTGTTCGCCATAAGTTGGCAGGGTATGCTCAGACGTGAGTCCCTTGCTCACTTTGCCACTGGATTCAAGCAAGCCTGGCTGAAGACGGCTGAAATGCCAGAAAACGGTCCTAGGAAGCTTGTTTCCGGTCCAGGGAAGGCATGGCTTGGCAGTTCGGGCTGGACTGTTCCCATGAGGCACAGGGTCAGACTGCTTTGCATATGGCCATGTCTGAACTGGGGTGGCAGAGGGGGCTAAAGAACGGTGATGGATCAAACCCAGATCTGTTGACTGGGTGTGAGTGTTTGATTGGTTCTGATGCTCCGTCCATCACCACCCCCTTTTGTACCGCTTTGTTCGCCATAAGTTGGCAGGGTATGCTCAGACGTGTGCCCCTTGCTCACTTTGCCACTGGATTCAAGCAAGCCTGGCTGAAGACGGCTGAAATGCCAGAAACCGGTCCTAGGAAGCTTGTTTCCGGTCCCGGGAAGGCATGGCTTGGCAGTTCGGGCTGGACTGTTCCCATGAGGCACAGGGTCAGACTGATTTGCATATGGCCATGTCTCAACTGGGGTGGCAGAGTGGGCTAAAGAACGGTGATGGATCAAACCCAGATCTGTTGACTGGGTGTGAGTGTTTGATTGGTTCTGATGCTCCATCCATCACCACCCCCTTTTGTACCGCTTTGTTCGCCATAAGTTGGCAGGGTATGCTCAGACGTGAGTCCCTTGCTCACTTTGCCACTGGATTCAAGCAAGCCTGGCTGAAGACGGCTGAAATGCCTGAAACCGGTCCTAGGAAGCTTGTTTCCGGTCCAGGGAAGGCATGGCTTGGCAGTTCGGGCTGGACTGTTCCCATGAGACATAGGGTCAGACTGATTTGCATATGGCCATGTCTGAACTGGGGTGGCAGAGTGGGCTAAAGAACGGTGATGGATCAAACCCAGACCTGTTGACTGGGTGTGAGTGTTTGATTGGTTCTGATGCTCAGTCCATCACCACCACCCGCTTTTGTACCGCTTTGTTCGCCATAAGTTGTCAGAGTATGCTCAGACGTGAGTCCCTTGCTCACTTTGCCACTGGATTCAAGCAAGCCTGGCTGAAGACGGCTGAAATGCCAGAAACTGATCCTAGGAAGCTTGTTTCCGGTCCAGGGAAGGCATGGCTTGGCAGTTCGGGCTGGACTGTTCCCATGAGGCACAGGTTCAGACTGATTTGCATATGGCCATGTCTGAACTGGGGTGGCAGAGTGGGCTAAAGAACAGTGATGGATCATACCCAGATCTGTTGACTGGGTGTGAGTGTTTGATTGGTTCTGATGCTCCGTCCATCACCACCCCTTTTGTACCGCTTTGTTCGCCATAAGTTGGCAGGGTATGCTCAGACGTGAGTCCCTTGCTCACTTTGCCACTGGATTCAAGCAAGCCTGGCTGAAGACGGCTGAAATGCCAGAAACCGGTCCTAGGAAGCTTGTTTCCGGTCCAGGGAAGGCATGGCTTGGCAGTTTGGGCTGGACTGTTCCCATGAGACATAGGGTCAGACTGATTTGCATATGGCCATGTCTGAACTGGGGTGGCAGAGTGGGCTAAAGAAGGGTGATGGATCAAACCCAGACCTGTTGACTGGGTGTGAGTGTTTGATTGGTTCTGATGCTCCGTCCATCACCACCACCCCCTTTTGTGCCGCTTTGTTTGCCATAAGTTGGCAGGGTATGCTCAGACGTGAGTCCCTTGCTCACTTTGCCACTGGATTCAAGCAAGCCTGGCTGAAGACGGCTGAAATGCCAGAAACCGGTCCTAGGAAGCTTGTTTCCGGTCCAGGGAAGGCATGGCTTGGCAGTTCGGGCTGGACTGTTCCCATGAGGCACAGGGTCAGACTGATTTGCATGTGGCCATGTCTGAACTGGGGTGGCAGAGTGGGCTAAAGAACAGTGATGGATCATACCCAGATCTGTTGACTGGGTTTGAGTTTTTGATTGGTTCTGATGCTCCGTCCATCACCACCCCCTTTTGTGCCGCTTTGTTTGCCATAAGTTGGCAGGGTATGCTCAGACGTGAGTCCCTTGCTCACTTTGCCACTGGATTCAAGCAAGCCTGGCTGAAGACGGCTGAAATGCCAGAAACCGGTCCTAGGAAGCTTGTTTCCGGTCCAGGGAAGGCATGGCTTGGCAGTTCGGGCTGGACTGTTCCCATGAGGCACAGGGTCAGACTGATTTGCATGTGGCCATGTCTGAACTGGGGTGGCAGAGTGGGCTAAAGAACAGTGATGGATCATACCCAGATCTGTTGACTGGGTTTGAGTTTTTGATTGGTTCTGATGCTCCGTCCATCACCACCCCCTTTTGTACCGCTTTGTTCGCCATAAGTTGGCAGGGTATGCTCAGACGTGAGTCCCTTGCTCACTTTGCCACTGGATTCAAGCAAGCCTGGCTGAAGACGGCTGAAATGCCAGAAACCGGTCCTAGGAAGCTTGTTTCCGGTCCAGGGAAGGCATGGCTTGGCAGTTCGGGCTGGACTGTTCCCATGAGGCAAAGGGTCAGACTGATTTGCATATGGCCATGTCTGAACTGGGGTGGCAGAGTGGGGTAAAGAACGGTGATGGATCAAACCCAGATCTGTTGACTGGGTGTGAGTGTTTGATTGGTTCTGATGCTCCGTCCATCACCACCCCCTTTTGTACCGCTTTGTTCGCCATAAGTTGGCAGGGTATGCTCAGACGTGAGTCCCTTGCTCACTTTGCCACTGGATTCAAGCAAGCCTGGCTGAAGACGGCTGAAATGCTAGAAACCGGTCCTAGGAAGCTTGTTTCCGGTCCAGGGAAGGCATGGCTTGGCAGTTCGGGCTGGACTGTTCCCATGAGGCACAGGGTCAGACTGATTTGCATATGGCCATGTATGAAGTGGGGTGGCAGAGTGGGCTAAAGAACGGTGATGGATCAAACCCAGACCTGTTGACTGGGTGTGAGTGTTTGATTGGTTCTGATGCTCCGTCCATCACCACCACCCCTTTTGTACCGCTTTGTTCGCCATAAGTTGGCAGGGTATGCTCAGACGTGAGTCCCTTGCTCACTTTGCCACTGGATTCAAGCAAGCCTGGCTGAAGACGGCTGAAATGGCAGAAACCGGTCCTAGGAAGCTTGTTTCCGGTCCAGGGAAGGCATGGCTTGGAAGTTCGGGCTGGACTGTTCCCATGAGGCACAGGTTCAGACTGATTTGCATATGGCCATGTCTGAACTGGGGTGGCAGAGTGGGCTAAAGAACAGTGATGGATCATACCCAGATCTGTTGACTGGGTTTGAGTTTTTGATTGGTTCTGATGCTCCGTCCATCACCACCCCCTTTTGTACCGCTTTGTTCGCCATAAGTTGGCAGGGTATGCTCAGACGTGAGTCCCTTGCTCACTTTGCCACTGGATTCAAGCAAGCCTGGCTGAAGACGGCTGAAATGCCAGAAACCGGTCCTAGGAAGCTTGTTTCCGGTCCAGGGAAGGCATGGCTTGGCAGTTCGGGCTGGACTGTTCCCATGAGGCACAGGGTCAGACTGATTTGCATATGGCCATGTCTGAACTGGGGTGGCAGAGTGGGCTAAAGAACGGTGATGGATCAAACCCAGATCTGTTGACTGGGTGTGAGTGTTTGATTGGTTCTGATGCTCCGTCCATCACCACCCCCTTTTGTACCGCTTTGTTCGCCATAAGTTGGCAGGGTATGCTCAGACATGAGTCCCTTGCTCACTTTGCCACTGGATTCAAGCAAGCCTGGCTGAAGACGGCTGAAATGCCAGAAAACGGTCCTAGGAAGCTTGTTTCCGGTCCAGGGAAGGCATGGCTTGGCAGTTCGGGCTGGACTGTTCCCATGAGGCACAGGGTCAGACTGCTTTGCATATGGCCATGTCTGAACTGGGGTGGCAGAGGGGGCTAAAGAACGGTGATGGATCAAACCCAGATCTGTTGACTGGGTGTGAGTGTTTGATTGGTTCTGATGCTCCGTCCATCACCACCCCCTTTTGTACCGCTTTGTTCGCCATAAGTTGGCAGGGTATGCTCAGACGTGAGCCCCTTGCTCACTTTGCCACTGGATTCAAGCAAGCCTGGCTGAAGACAGCTGAAATGCCAGAAACCGGTCCTAGGAAGCTTGTTTCCGGTCCAGGGAAGGCATGGCTTGGCAGTTCGGGCTGGACTGTTCCCATGAGGCACAGGGTCAGACTGATTTGCATATGGCCATGTCTCAACTGGGGTGGCAGAGTGGGCTAAAGAACGGTGATGGATCAAACCCAGATCTGTTGACTGGGTGTGAGTGTTTGATTGGTTCTGATGCTCCATCCATCACCACCCCCTTTTGTACCGCTTTGTTCGCCATAAGTTGGCAGGGTATGCTCAGACGTGAGTCCCTTGCTCACTTTGCCACTGGATTCAAGCAAGCCTGGCTGAAGACGGCTGAAATGCCAGAAACCGGTCCTAGGAAGCTTGTTTCCGGTCCAGGGAAGGCATGGCTTGGCAGTTCGGGCTGGACTGTTCCCATGAGACATAGGGTCAGACTGATTTGCATATGGCCATGTCTGAACTGGGGTGGCAGAGTGGGCTAAAGAACGGTGGTGGATCAAACCCAGACCTGTTGACTGGGTGTGAGTGTTTGATTGGTTCTGATGCTCCGTCCATCACCACCACCCCCTTTTGTACCGCTTTGTTCGCCATAAGTTGGCAGAGTATGCTCAGACGTGAGTCCCTTGCTCACTTTGCCACTGGATTCAAGCAAGCATGGCTGAAGACGGCTGAAATGCCAGAAACTGATCCTAGGAAGCTTGTTTCCGGTCCAGGGAAGGCATGGCTTGGCAGTTCGGGCTGGACTGTTCCCATGAGGCACAGGTTCAGACTGATTTGCATATGGCCATGTCTGAACTGGGGTGGCAGAGTGGGCTAAAGAACAGTGATGGATCATACCCAGATCTGTTGACTGGGTGTGAGTGTTTGATTGGTTCTGATGCTCCGTCCATCACCACCCCTTTTGTACCGCTTTGTTCGCCATAAGTTGGCAGGGTATGCTCAGACGTGAGTCCCTTGCTCACTTTGCCACTGGATTCAAGCAAGCCTGGCTGAAGACGGCTGAAATACCAGAAACCGGTCCTAGGAAGCTTGTTTCCGGTCCAGGGAAGGCATGGCTTGGCAGTTCGGGCTGGACTGTTCCCATGAGACATAGGGTCAGACTGATTTGCATATGGCCATGTCTGAACTGGGGTGGCAGAGTGGGCTAAAGAAGGGTGATGGATCAAACCCAGACCTGTTGACTGGGTGTGAGTGTTTGATTGGTTCTGATGCTCCGTACATCACCACCACCCCCTTTTGTGCCGCTTTGTTTGCCATGAGTTGGCAGGGTATGCTCAGACGTGAGTCCCTTGCTCACTTTGCCACTGGATTCAAGCAAGCCTGGCTGAAGACGGCTGAAATGCCAGAAACCGGTCCTAGGAAGCTTGTTTCCGGTCCAGGGAAGGCATGGCTTGGCAGTTCGGGCTGGACTGTTCCCATGAGGCACAGGGTCAGACTGATTTGCATGTGGCCATGTCTGAACTGGGGTGGCAGAGTGGGCTAAAGAACAGTGATGGATCATACCCAGATCTGTTGACTGGGTTTGAGTTTTTGATTGGTTCTGATGCTCCGTCCATCACCACCCCCTTTTGTGCCGCTTTGTTTGCCACAAGTTGGCAGGGTATGCTCAGACGTGAGTCCCTTGCTCACTTTGCCACTGGATTCAAGCAAGCCTGGCTGAAGACGGCTGAAATGCCAGAAACCGGTCCTAGGAAGCTTGTTTCCGGTCCAGGGAAGGCATGGCTTGGCAGTTCGGGCTGGACTGTTCCCATGAGGCACAGGGTCAGACTGATTTGCATGTGGCCATGTCTGAACTGGGGTGGCAGAGTGGGCTAAAGAACAGTGATGGATCATACCCAGATCTGTTGACTGGGTTTGAGTTTTTGATTGGTTCTGATGCTCCGTCCATCACCACCCCCTTTTGTACCGCTTTGTTCGCCATAAGTTGGCAGGGTATGCTCAGACGTGAGTCCCTTGCTCACTTTGCCACTGGATTCAAGCAAGCCTGGCTGAAGACGGCTGAAATGCCAGAAACTGGTCCTAGGAAGCTTGTTTCCGGTCCAGGGAAGGCATGGCTTGGCAGTTCGGGCTGGACTGTTCCCATGAGGCACAGGGTCAGACTGATTTGCATATGGCCATGTCTGAACTGGGGTGGCAGAGTGGGCTAAAGAACGGTGATGGATCAAACCCAGATCTGTTGACTGGGTGTGAGTGTTTGATTGGTTCTGATGCTTCGTCCATCACCACCCCCTTTTGTACCGCTTTGTTCGCCATAAGTTGGCAGAGTATGCTCAGACATGAGTCCCTTGCTCACTTTGCCACTGGATTCAAGCAAGCCTGGCTGAAGACGGCTGAAATGCCAGAAACCGGTCCTAGGAAGCTTGTTTCCGGTCCAGGGAAGGCATGGCTTGGCAGTTCGGGCTGGACTGTTCCCATGAGGCAAAGGGTCAGACTGATTTGCATATGGCCATGTCTGAACTGGGGTGGCAGAGTGGGGTAAAGAACGGTGATGGATCAAACCCAGATCTGTTGACTGGGTGTGAGTGTTTGATTGGTTCTGATGCTCCGTCCATCACCACCCCCTTTTGTACCGCTTTGTTCGCCATAAGTTGGCAGGGTATGCTCAGACGTGAGTCCCTTGCTCACTTTGCCACTGGATTCAAGCAAGCCTGGCTGAAGACGGCTGAAATGCCAGAAACCGGTCCTAGGAAGCTTGTTTCCGGTCCAGGGAAGGCATGGCTTGGCAGTTCGGGCTGGACTGTTCCCATGAGGCACAGGGTCAGACTGCTTTGCATATGGCCATGTCTGAACTGGGGTGGCAGAGTGGGCTAAAGAACGGTGATGGATCAAACCCAGATCTGTTGACTGGGTGTGAGTGTTTGATTGGTTCTGATGCTCCGTCCATCACCACCCCCTTTTGTACCGCTTTGTTCGCCATAAGTTGGCAGGGTATGCTCAGACGTGAGTCCCTTGCTCACTTTGCCACTGGATTTAAGCAAGCCTGGCTGAAGACGGCTGAAATGCCAGAAAACGGTCCTAGGAAGCTTGTTTCCGGTCCAGGGAAGGCATGGCTTGGCAGTTCGGGCTGGACTGTTCCCATGAGGCACAGGGTCAGACTGCTTTGCATATGGCCATGTCTGAACTGGGGTGGCAGAGGGGGCTAAAGAACGGTGATGGATCAAACCCAGATCTGTTGACTGGGTGTGAGTGTTTGATTGGTTCTGATGCTCCGTCCATCACCACCCCCTTTTGTACTGCTTTGTTCGCCATAAGTTGGCAGGGTATGCTCAGACGTGAGTCCCTTGCTCACTTTGCCACTGGATTCAAGCAAGCCTGGCTGAAGACGGCTGAAATGCCAGAAACCGGTCCTAGGAAGCTTGTTTCCGGTCCAGGGAAGGCATGGCTTGGCAGTTCGGGCTGGACTGTTCCCATGAGGCACAGGGTCAGACTGATTTGCATATGGCCATGTCTCAACTGGGGTGGCAGAGTGGGCTAAAGAACGGTGATGGATCAAACCCAGATCTGTTGACTGGGTGTGAGTGTTTGATTGGTTCTGATGCTCCATCCATCACCACCCCCTTTTGTACTGCTTTGTTCGCCATAAGTTGGCAGGGTATGCTCAGACGTGAGTCCCTTGCTCACTTTGCCACTGGATTCAAGCAAGCCTGGCTGAAGACGGCTGAAATGCCTGAAACCGGTCCTAGGAAGCTTGTTTCCGGTCCAGGGAAGGCATGGCTTGGCAGTTCGGGCTGGACTGTTCCCATGAGACATAGGGTCAGACTGATTTGCATATGGCCATGTCTGAACTGGGGTGGCAGAGTGGGCTAAAGAACGGTGATGGATCAAACCCAGACCTGTTGTCTGGGTGTGAGTGTTTGATTGGTTCTGATGCTCCGTCCATTACCACCACCCCCTTTTGTACTTCTTTGTTCGCCATAAGTTGGCTGGGTATGCTCAGACGTGAGTCCCTTGCTCACTTTGCCACTGGATTCAAGCAAGCCTGGCTGAAGACGGCTGAAATGCCAGAAACCGGTCCTAGGAAGCTTGTTTCCGGTCCAGGGAAGGCATGGCTTGGCAGTTCGGGCTGGACTGTTCCCATGAGGCACAGGTTCAGACTGATTTGAATATGGCCATGTCTGAACTGGGGTGGCAGAGTGGGCTAAAGAACAGTGATGGATCATACCCAGATCTGTTGACTGGGTGTGAGTGTTTGATTGGTTCTGATGCTCCGTCCATCACCACCCCCTTTTGTACCGCTTTGTTCGCCATAAGTTGGCAGGGTATGCTCAGACGTGAGTCCCTTGCTCACTTTGCCACTGGATTCAAGCAAGCGTGGCTGAAGACGGCTGAAATGCCAGAAACCGGTCCTAGGAAGCTTGTTTCCGGTCCAGGGAAGGCATGGCTTGGCAGTTCGGGCTGGACTGTTCCCATGAGGCACAGGGTCAGACTGATTTGCATATGGCCATGTCTGAACTGGGGTGGCAGAGTGGGCTAAAGAACGGTGATGGATCAAACCCAGATCTGTTGACTGGGTGTGAGTGTTTGATTGGTTCTGATGCTCCGTCCATCACCACCCCCTTTTGTACCGCTTTGTTCGCCATAAGTTGGCAGGGTATGCTCAGACGTGAGTCCCTTGCTCACTTTGCCACTGGATTCAAGCAAGCCTGGCTGAAGACGGCTGAAATGCCAGAAACCGGTCCTAGGAAGCTTGTTTCCGGTCCAGGGAAGGCATGGCTTGGCAGTTCGGGCTGGACTGTTCCCATGAGGCACAGGGTCAGACTGATTTGCATATGGCCATGTCTGAACTGGGGTGGCAGAGTGGGGTAAAGAACGGTGATGGATCAAACCCAGATCTGTTGACTGGGTGTGAGTGTTTGATTGGTTCTGATGCTCCGTCCATCACCACCCCCTTTTGTACCGCTTTGTTTGCCATAAGTTGGCAGGGTATGCTCAGACGTGAGTCCCTTGCTCACTTTGCCACTGGATTCAAGCAAGCCTGGCTGAAGACGGCTGAAATGCCAGAAACCGGTCCTAGGAAGCTTGTTTCCGGTCCAGGGAAGGCATGGCTTGGCAGTTCGGGCTAGACTGTTCCCATGAGGCACAGGGTCAGACTGATTTGCATATGGCCATGTCTGAACTGGGGTGGCAGAGTGGGCTAAAGAACGGTGATGGATCAAACCCAGATCTGTTGACTGGGTGTGAGTGTTTGATTGGTTCTGATGCTCCGTCCATCACCACCCCCTTTTGTACCACTTTGTTCGCCATAAGTTGGCAGGGTATGCTCAGACGTGAGTCCCTTGCTCACTTTGCCACTGGATTCAAGCAAGCCTGGCTGAAGACGGCTGAAATGCCAGAAACCGGTCCTAGGAAGCTTGTTTCCGGTCCAGGGAAGGCATGGCTTGGCAGTTCGGGCTGGACTGTTCCCATGAGGCACAGGGTCAGACTGCTTTGCATATGGCCATGTCTGAACTGGGGTGGCAGAGGGGGCTAAAGAACGGTGATGGGTCAAACCCAGATCTGTCGACTGGGTGTGAGTGTTTGATTGGTTCTGATGCTCCGTCCATCACCACCCCCTTTTGTACCGCTTTGTTCGCCATAAGTTGGCAGGGTATGCTCAGACGTGAGTCCCTTGCTCACTTTGCCACTGGATTCAAGCAAGCCTGGCTGAAGACGGCTGAAATGCCAGAAACCGGTCCTAGGAAGCTTGTTTCCGGTCCAGGGAAGGCATGGCTTGGCAGTTCGGGCTGGACTGTTCCCATGAGGCACAGGGTCAGACTGATTTGCATATGGCCTTGTCTGAACTGGGGTGGCAGAGTGGGCTTAAAGAACGGTGATGGATCAAACCCAGATCTGTTGACTGGGTGTGAGTGTTTGATTGGTTCTGATGCTCCGTCCATCACCACCCCCTTTTGTACCGCTTAGACAGACCTCATACCAGGGTGGCCAATGCTACAGTTTCTTTACACTGGCATAAAACTTGCGGCAGGTTCTGTCCCAGGCACTGCTAGTCGTCATTGAATTTGCTTACACACTATGCCAAGACATTTCACGTTCTGTGTCCTCACTCTTTTTCTCAGGTGGAATTATGCTCCCTCTATCATCCAGCAATAGTATGTCTTTTAATATTGTTTCCCAGGATTCAATATAGTCTAGACTCCTCAGCCCCCTGCCTACCTGTCTCTTCAATGTTGTGCCCTTACAACAGCCGTGGGCCGCCTGTATAGCGGAGATGGGCCACGCACCCTACCTTTTTTCCAAACATGAAGAGTGTCTGTACGGCTGAACAAAGATCAGCCTGACAGACACTCTTCTTACTCAGGGCAGGCACCCATTATCTAGACATGCACTAAATGTTCAGGTGCCCGGCTTCCTGGGCTGAACTTTGCCAGGGTGAGGATTTCACGGCCCTGTGGGTGTGATCTATTCAGCAAACACATCATTGTCCAGAGGAGACATCTCAGTCAAGGAAGGTTTTACTCAGCGGGAGCGACATCTGGATAACACACAGACTATATGGTCCATTTACATTTGGTCTGGGCAGTATTTGGATTATGCTATGAGGGAGAGCGTCACTGATTGCCCCAGACCTGGGCGCTTCAGTTTTAAGCCCTGAAGTGTCCAGTGCCGAGTGTCAACCAGTGACACCCTTTCATGGAGTGGGATTGGGTCAGCAGTCTCACTGACCCCATCACCCTCTTCGGTGTGATATATAACCTATGCAAGAAAGAATACTGTATTACCTTAAAGAGCACATTGTGCAATACTTTCGAGGTATGCACTAGAATCCTACCCCAGTCTTCATAGCTGATGGGGATGCCCTGTCTGCTGCCCAACTCTTGGGTAAGGACTCAAATCCATCCTTTGATTGTGCCAGGAGTGCCTTCTACATTGATTTTGCATGCCTTCACCCACAAACATCTCAGACACTCTAAAGCCCATATACACCTGCGAGCTCAGCCACCCCTGCTCGCAACCACTTTGGTATCAAAGTCACAACCGCCCCATATAACAGGAAGTAGCATGAGGGGAGACTGTGCGTGTCCATTAGATCAGCAAAATCTGCAACCACCCCATTCACACAGAGATCCCCAGCTGTGCTAACCCCCAGGCTTCCCACTCATGAAGTCTGCTCCAATTACCTTGTTGTGGTAAGGACAAAAGGCCCATAAGTGGGAGTTGTAGGCATAAGGTGCTCATGTGTGCTTCAAAGCGTGAGACCACACATACCAGAGAGTGGCAACCAAGGTCCCTTCACCTTGTGGCGGGGGCTAAAGTATTTATTCAAGGGGCCACAGTGTTGTCTCAGTGGTGGGAAGCCCACCAGTGATCACACCATCACACTGCCAATTGCAGCTACACTGCCAGGTAATACCGCTCCAAGTCCAGGACAGCCATACCATCCTCCGAAGCAGGTAATCATAATTGCTCTAGCACTATTCTCCTCCTTTGAGGCCCCCATATAAGCTGGAGCAGTAAGACATCAGTGTTTCTAAAACAAGGTTTTTAGATATTGAAAGAGCTGCAAAAATATATAGCAGCCTGGAGAGGAGGACCATCTTTGATAAGGCCACGCTGCCCATCACCGTCAGCGGCATCAATTGCCAGAATCTAATGGACTGTCACAGCAAGATCATAGCTACAACAATGTTGCTGTCCAACAGACTATCCACTGTACAGTAAATTCATACCCCCAGGTACTTTAAGTACTTTATAGTGACCAATTCCCAGCACAGTGTACTCCTGAGGGCCTCAGGTCCGTCTCCCACCCAAGAAGCCGATAATAGATACCTGTAGGACTTCTCCCAAATGACCCAGAAACCCAACAGTATTCCAAACTGCTCCAGGGGCCTAAAGCCCTCCTCTACTTCTTTCACCACCCCTCTCATATACAGCATGATGTCATCTTTATATAATGACATATAGAGGGATGTTTAATTAATCACTATCCTATGGTAGTGCTTGCCTGATCAAATAGTGCTAGCCAGTGGTTCTAGTGCCATCGCACACAACACTTGTGATAGTGTGCAACCCAGCAGGGTCCATCTGGCTACTGAATATCTCTCAGAGATAATACTGCCTGTCTTCACTCGGCTGTTGGGTTAGTTTATAATGGTTTATTCCAGTAGACAATATAACAAGTCCCTCTGCAGGGATTTTAAGTCTTTTTCTATACCTATTACTAGCGCTAATACCTTCGGACAGTGCTGCAGTGGGTGATGGAGCACCTGAGCCAGTCACATAATATTTGGAGTCATGCTGCGCGTGGGAATAAACCACTATTTGGTCCAAGTGGATTAAGTCTTGTAACCAGGGTAATAGCCCATTTTCCAATATCTGACTCAGAATTTTATAGTAGAAGTTCATTAAAGAATGTGCTATGCGATGCAGCGTTCTGACTGCCTCTGTCTAGTTTAGGCAATGCCATAATCAAAGTCTCACACAAGGATAGGGATAATTTCCCCAACTCCCTAGCTTTGTTATTCCCTGTCATCAAGAAGGGAGCTAATTTCTCATCATATACAGCATAGAATTGAATGCGGAGCATGTGAGCCTGGTACCTTTGCTCTCATCATTTCTTTAATGGCTACTCTGACTTCCTGCTCGGTGATGACGTCCACCAGGCACTTCACTTCCAACAGGCGATATAGTTGATCATGTATGACTTATCCTTTTCCCTGAATCTGCATTCTAAACCGCAAGTACAGTTCGTGAGATAGAATGCATTGTTGTCTTTCATTTTAACAGGCGGACTTTACTCTAGGTCTTCTGAGTACTTAAGCTGGAAAAACGACTGCTATGCCTTGATTTCTTGTGCATCTTGTTTCGTAGTACTCACCTAATTAGTAGCTTGTTATGAACTGAGCGTTATAGACACTATTAGGCAAGGGGAAGCGGAAGGTGTCCGCCGGATACAGATCAGCTACGGTCGGATTTCCTGAGGACACTCAGCGCAACCTCTCCACGCAACTTTCTCCACTTTCTCCACGCCTCGCGGAACCTGCTGCGCGGGTCCCGCTTCGCAGAGGGGCGCTTTCCTTCCCGGGTTGAAGCTGCTGCTGGGGTAAAACAGGGGCTGCGAGCAAGAGGGCTGGGACCCCATTTCTCAGGAGTCCCAGGAACCCGCGCCCGCTCCACCTGGGCTGCTCTCCCTCCCTGCCCCGCCCCCAACGACCGGGTGAACAAATACCGGCTTGCCTCGTACTCCGTGGGACCTTCTAGCAAACCTGCCATTGCCATTTTGGATTTCCTGAGGACACTCAGCGCAACTTTCTCCACGCCTCGCGGAACCCGCTGCGCGGGTCCCGCTTCGCAGAGGGGCGCTTTCCTTCCCGGGCTGAAGCTGCTGCTGGGGTAAAACAGGGGCTGAGGGCTGCGAGCAAGAGGGCTGGGACTCCATTTCCCAGGAGTCCCAGGAACCCGCGCCCGCTCCACCTGGGTTGCTCTCCCTCCCCGCCCCGCCCCCAATGACCCGCCCATTACCACAACAGCCATAAAATAACGCGTGCTTACCGCTGCGCGGGAGCTCGCCGGGAGAAGCCCGGGACAAGGGCGGGACCGTCTAAGGCCGTCCAAGGACGATCAAGGTTGGGTCGGGGCTACTCCCTTTATCAGTGATCCCAGATCTCTTACTTTAAACTGTTTGGTTGTAAGTTATAGCACTATATATTTAGTTGTTTCCTAGAACCCACATGATGTCCTTGCGCTCAGGGAAGGGTAGACAGGTTACCGTAAAAACGAACAATGGGAAAGCAACTGGAACTTTAGACGATTTTATAACTCGGGCAACTGTGATCTTAGAAAAAGAAATAGCCCTTACCGAAAAGCGTTTGTCCCTAGATCTAATAACAGGCAAACGCTCATCCTTGGGAGATATTGCCTCTAAAATTACCCCCAATAAGGCACCCACTCCCGAGAAAAGTGCAGATAGTGCAGATAGCAACCTAGAGGCTAGTCCAAATCTAGTGGCACTCTCTGACTCCCAGACAATCACGATAGCAGACCCAGGGGACTCCCAAGCTGAAGCACCCACACTCACTCCTATACCTATTTCATCAGGTATCACGGGGGATAACGCCTTAGACGGCAATTTGAGCAATAATGGGCCCATCCACATACAAGATCATGTAGTAGTCTGTGAGCGGGAACCAAACAATCCGAACAAACGTAAAAGAGGGGGAAACCATAGAAAAGGAACCAGATCCAAGTCAGCGAAGCCAGCACCACCCAAAGTTCTGACAAATCCAACTAAACAAAAGGGCACCCACCCAGTTGACGCGGGACAGAAAATTTTCTCTTTTAACACCAATAATAATGACCGACTTTTGGGGGAAATTGAGAAATCGGTTCAGATGCTCTTGCTGCCTGTTCTAGAGAAAATTCAAATTGTTAATTTAAAATTAGACCAATTGGAACACCTTATCTCTCTTAACGCCAACTCCCTTGAAACTCTAGTAACTAAAAATAAATCACTCGAGGTGGGGGGTACTAATAACAATAATAAAAACAGTAACGCCAATAATAGTAATTCAAAAAAAGGGGGAGAGAATAAAAATGCCAGTAAAACACCTAAAACACTTATAACTGGTGACCCTAAGGCAGCATCGGTCCCCTTAGCACGAACAAAACCTGTTCCATTAGCTCGTACTAAACCTGCAGTGGCGGGCACTGTGGGGCCCCCTAGTCAAAATATGGGTAGTACAGTACTAACACCAGAAGTTACTACTTCTAAACAGGGAACTACCCAAGGGCCAAAACAAACATCTTCGCAGGGGCCTGCAGCAAACAATGACAACGAGAGAGCACATAAAAGGAAATCACCACCTGTAAACTTGCCCCCAGACTCAGCTCCTTTTATGGTAATACTCACAGGAGTACCCCCAGTTTTGTCTAATAAAACGGAATCAAACCAGGAGTTAAAAAACAAAGTAATATACTGGCTCAATAATAACAGACCACTCCCTCCTGATTCTAAAACAAAAATACTTAGTGTACGCAGAGTTCCCTGGGTGGGCCCAAGTGAGAAGGACCTAGAGGGGGACTGTATCCTGATCAACTTCAGCGACATCTGGGTAAAAAATATCATCTGCTGTAAACCAAGATTTGCTGGAGCTGGGGATATTCAATGTATAGGTCTAGAATATTTCTATCCAAATTTGAATCTTGTTCCCCCGACTTTGCTTTACAAAAACACTGGGCAGACATCTAACAGTGAAACACACCCTGGGTGGGCCGGGAGAAATAGAGCCGTATGGCCAAACCAAAACAACTGGGGTCCTCTGCAACAGAGTGATGGTTTCTTTAGGGGATCAATTTATAACAATAACAACTCTTCGCAAACCTGGTATAATGAACTAAGACCAAGATTCCAGGGGGAAGACTACCTAGGATGGTTTCCAAGTAATATCCCCCTAAGAAACCGCTTTGATGCACTTGCGGGCATGGAAGAGATAGATTGACCATCACTAAGTTCTCCTGGCAATACTAATACTCTGACAACAGGAGAGCCCAGCCAGAGGGAGAAGGGAGAAAGCTGTGACGATAACTCACGGGAGAATGTTTCCGTTGGTGACGATCGTACTTCTAACCCCCAAGTCCCTGAGGCTGGCCTTACTAAAGAAAGCGAACCAAGTCCAATCATCTTAAGGCATAATCCGGAAGTATTACCTGAACCAGTCGGAAAAAACCAAAGCGAAGTAAGGATGCGCCTTATTTCTTGGAACATTGCTGGGCTCGCCTCAAGATTGGAGGATGAGGCATGGTTAGACTTTGTGGGTGACTGTGACATCCTGTGCCTCCAGGAAACATGGAGCCGATCCACTCAGAACATCGAGGGCTTCCAAGCCTTTAATACCCTAGCGATACCTTCACAAGCGGGTAGGGCAAAAGGTGGCCTAATGACAGCAACCTCTTTAAAACTATGCAAACTTGTATCTTCTATGATAGTTGATTCCCCATGGTTTCAAGTGCTAATGTTGGTTAATTTGTTTCCTGAACCATTGTTGTTGATTAATTGGTATTACAACATCTTTGACAACAATGAGACAAGCGTAATGTTGAAATTGGAGGAGGCCATAGCCAGGGCACGCCACGAGCAACCCCTACTATTTGTCATCTGGGTGGGAGATTTCAACTGTTCATTATGCACCTACGGGGACTCGAAGGTGTGTGGCTTGAGAGACTCCCATGATCAACCCCTGTTACACTTCAAACATACACCCCAGGGGGACGCCTTAAACAACATCATTATTCTAAATGATCTATGCATAGTGGAGCCCTGGGTTGGTCCAAATTTTGCTCCAATACCGACGTTTCAGGGAAGTAGAGGTATGATGAGTTTTATTGACTTTGTAATTGTCTCTAGTTGGCACTTCCATCATGTTGATAAGTTGGAAGTAATTGCTAACGCTGCCAGTGACCACAACCCTCTAAACTTATCCCTGCTTTGTCCCGTTAAACCCAAACATTCTGTTTGGGAGCAATCTGTAAAGTATAGTAGGAACCAAGGTATCACACTTAAATGGGGCAAAATAGACGCGGCAGGTCTTGAGGCAGAGATCCTAAATGGATATAGCTCTGAGTACGAGGCATGTCTAACACCTACAACTCCCCCTGAAAAGGTCATAGGGAATTTTGAATCTCTATGTGGGCATGTAGCCGAACGCCTCACAAAACCAATTGGTAAAAGCAAAATGCTAGGTCCCAGATGGTTTGATGCCGCATGTTCGGCAACACACAGATCCTTGAAAGCGGCATTAAAACAAAAGCCTAGGAACATAGAACTGGTTAGAGCATCTAGACTGGCCTATAAAGAAGCCATAAGAATAAGGAAGTTGGACTTAAAAAACCAAGCCTGGGAAGATCTAGAAAAGGCCTCGGAATTGAAGGACAGCAGGCTTTTCTGGGAAGTTATCAATCGCCCCCTTTTTATAAGTAATGGCAAGGATAACATTGTGATGCAGATTGCATGCGAAACATGGGAATCACATTTTGGGAACATTTTTAACCCACATGGTACTTTATCCAATGAACCATCACTAGGAGACGCTAGGGAATCGGTGGTCTCTCAATCTTCTTTGTCCTTGAGCTCATCGCTCACCTTACAAGAAGTGGAAGATGCTCTGTCGAAAGGCATACCATTAAAAGCACCCGGCCCTGATCTAGTGCCTTTGGACTTTTTTAAACACAATGTTAAGGTTTGGGCCCCCCTGTTGTTAAATGTTTTTAGAGCAGTTGTCATTAGCCGTATTCCGGCATCATGGAAGGAGGCAGTAGTGGTGCCAATTTTTAAGAAGGGCGATAGATCAGACCCCCGATGCTATCGCCCAATCTCATTAATTGATGCATCGTGTAAGATATTGGGTAGGGTCATTTTAGCCAGACTAGAAACATGGGCAGATTCGGTGGGCCTTATTGTGAATTCCCAATATGGGTTCAGAAAAGGTAAAGGTACTGTTGAACAGTGCCTGAACCTGGCCCTGATCATAGGGAAATACATGAAGGCAAGGAAATCCTCCATCCACCTTGCCTTCATGGACCTTTCAAGTGCATTCGACACTGTGTGTCGGAGCAAGCTGTGGCAAATGATGGAGGTCATGGGTTTCGAGGAACCCTTGGTAACCTTGCTCCGCAGACTCCATGAATCCACTACTGTAGCCATAAGGTTTGGGCCAGGGGGAGAGAAAACTAAGTCTATCCTCTCAACTGAGGGCGTTCGACAAGGATGCATATTAGCTCCTTTTTTGTTTCTTGTGTACACCAATGGTCTGGAAAAATACTTGTTGGACCACTGTCATGATTTTCCAAAGGTCAACGGCAGGAGCATTCCAATGCTTTCTTACGCCGATGACACGGTACTTATGACACTCACAGGAAACAGTATGCAGCACTGTCTTGATGCCTTCCACAAATTCATGTTGGACCTAGACCTCAAGGTAAACTTCGCCAAATCCTTTGCTATGGTCTGTGGCCCAAAGGGTACCAAAACCAGAAAGTTTGTAGTCAATAACTCCACCATTGAAAAGGTTGAAAACTTTAATTATTTGGGAAACCTCTTCAACAACAAACTAAGCTGGGCCCCGTTAATGCAGACTCGAGTTCAAGGTGCTAGTCGCTCTATAGAGGGTCTGTTTCGTTTCTGTGGCAAACTAGGACAAAAACCTGTTATACATCTAAAAACCTTGTATAAAGCTAAATGTTTGTCGGTTGCTACTTATGGGGCAGGGGTTTGGGGGACTGAAAGCCCTGACACGATACAGATCATGGAGAACAAATTTTTAAAGCGTGTATTGGCTATTCCATCAGGCTCCTCAAACAGATTTGCCCACAACGAAATAGGTCTAAGCTACGTGAGTGACACCATTCGCCTTTCCCCTTTACTGTTATGGGGCAAAATATGGCTATCAGAGGACTTACAGCTCACAAGAGATATCCTCCGGGATTGTCTAAAATTGGCAAACATGAAACAGATCCCCTGGCTATCTTATGTAAATGAAATGCTCCATAAAATAGGCTTGGGTGACATTTTTGACAACCCCGAAAATATACAGGGAGATATCAAAGCTGTAATTAAAACAAATTATTGGAAATCACCGTTTGTGAATTCCCTGGTTAGCCCTTATGTTCCTAAGGCTACTTTGCAGCACCAGTTTTATTTAACCTTCACAAACCATATGCAATGGCGATTCTACTTGACAAGGTTTAGGCTACACATCTTGCACTTCCTTTTTGCGTTTCCTAAACAGGGGGGTTGGTGTGAGAGACTGCCCCCCTGTCCTTGTAATAACAAAGATAGCCAAAGCACGATGCATATTGTTCTTTTCTGTTCCCTATATAAGGACCCGAGAATCAGGTTTATTAAGCCGATCCTTAAGGAAAAGCAACCATGCCATTATAAAGAGGGTTATGATTATTTATTATCTCTGTGTTTACCTGGTGTCTGCTGTGCAATGTTAAATTTTATACGGGTGTCACTTTTGATTAGAAAACGGTATGGCTAAATCTGGCCCCAAGAAGCTGACCCTTTGATCATGTATATTGTATATTGTTGCATCGTGATTTTCTTATTTATTTCACCTGCCCTTCAATGTATGCCCCGGCACGAAGAATCTATGAAATCATCTAACTTGATTGGAAGTAAAAGCTATGGGGTCTTCATCTGTGATTATATTAGCTAATGAATTTTATTAGTTTAGTGTTATAACTGTAAGACTGTCTTTTAAAAATGAACTTGAAATAATGTTTGTAAATGAAATTGTTTGACTTTTATGATTCTTTTGTTTTGAATCGAATAAAGTTTTTGAAACGAAACGACTTATCCTTGTATTGCTTGTGTGCACAGAGCCTCCTGCAGGGCATATAGTTGTATATAGTAATTTATAAATATCTCACATTGATTTCCAACTGCATATGAACGAACTCCCCACATAAAACCTTGATATGAAACATCGGGGATCCTGTCTTTTCCGGGTGAGCCAACAATGTCAGCAGTCTTCTGGTGCTCATGATGACCTTCATTAATATAGTGGTGGTAGGTATAACCCCGCAATAACTCTATCAGGGTCTGCAGCATTTCCTGCTGCTCTCACAATCTAGCTCCTTCAGATGGTACTCCACCACGTCTTTTTCCAAGTGTTTGAGAAGCATTTTCTGCTTAAGTATGTCCTTATTCAACTGTATCCGGATTCCACATGTTGCAGCAGGCATCCGCAAAGCTACACTGTGACATCCACCTGCGGAGTTCCTGGGCAGTCTAGTGGTGAGCTGTGCTGGGCAAGAGGGAGTGTGACTTTTCTAGTGCTGTGTCCAAAATGCAAGTGTAATCTCTCTCAACAAGCCGGGGTGATGTACGACGCTCATCAAATGCAGCGCTAAACCTTCTAACATGACCCACTGGTCCACATTAGGAGCATATGTATTTCGAGAGTGCCATATCTTTCCCCTCCAAATATCCTGCCAGCAAGATGCGTCAGCATTCTTTGTCTACAACCTCCTTGCTTGGAGGGTTAAGACCTTTCACGTTCCATGTGAGTGCCTGCAAATTTGCCATAAAACCAGTCATATACTCCAGTTTTGTCCCCTGAAGGGCTTGACCTAGCCCGTGGGTCTCCAATACCAATACCACCCTGTCTCTCAGGCAATGGGCAATAGTGGATCTGTTATCTTAAGGATAGTCTTCCCCAACTTTTTGCAGTATCTTTTTATTGTCTTTAGGACCTTTAGGACTCTGAGCACTTTATCATCACTAACCAATGCTAAAGTGCATGTGCGTCTCCTCTAAACATGTTGACATTGGTGCATACCTAATTGGCATATTTAGATTACCTGTAAATCCTTTGTATCCCATATACCCAGGACGTGTAATCTAACTGCTACTGGTGAGCCTGCAGCTCTGATTGTGCCATCCACACAAGTAGCCTTTCAAACCTGTCTCAGGTCTGCCATTGTAGGACCTGTGTGTGCAGTTTACTGCCACTTCAACTTGGCATTCAAAACCACTGGCCTTGCCTTGAACTCCCCTTTTATTACACATAGGTTCTGGTGTGAAGGACATCAAACCTGGGCTTCTATTTGAATTCTCTAGGGCATATTATCAAGCCCCTTTTCGCCGCTTTAGCGGCAGTTTCCTGCCGCTAAAGCGACGATAATGTTTGTGCCATTCTTGATAATATGGCCCATGGTTTTTCTCAAAAGTCTCATCTTTCCTAGAATCTTCAAAGAGTTATCGCTAATGTACAATAATTCTAGCAAGAAGTCGATCCAGCTTATAAGTGGTTAAGATGGTCATTCCAGTTTGACCTATAGACAGGCTTTGGGGCTCAACAGTATGTTCGATAACTGAAGGCTCAGGTGGATGAGTAACACACTGGCTATGTAAGTAGTTCCCATAAACTCTAAACTTGGGTGTTTAATTACATAGTAGACTGGTCGTGCAGCTTCGAAAGAGGAATATTGCACTTGCTCTTCAACTTTAGTAAAGAAAGAAAGAAAGAAAGAAAGAAAGAAAGAAAGAAAGAAAGAAAGAAAGAAAGAAAGAAGAGAGAACCCTCTGACATGAAGAGTGATGCTGATTTGTAATCATTGAATAGAAACTATAGTATAGAATGTTATACTTGGCACCCTTGGCATGGTTTGCCCTGTCTTTTTGCCTCTGACTCCTAGATTTATGACTGAATGCTTTACTTCCTTTTTTGTGGGTTTAGGGACTCTGGGCACTTTTCCACTGCTGATCAGTGTTAAAAAGCAAGTGCTGCCTTCGTAAATTATGATTCTGGTTGGTTATCCATGAATGGTATATTAGGTTCACCCTAGTCCCTAGTAAAGTTTACTGTGTGTGCCCAGGGCCTGTAAATAAAATGCTACCAGTGGGCCTGCAGCACTGGTTGTGCTACTCATACCAGTACCCTGTCAAGTGTGTCTCAGAAATGCCACTGCAGTGTCTGCGAAGTGCAGTTTTTAACTGCCATGTCTACCTGGCAAGTGCTCCAACTTGCCAGACCATAACCTTCCCTCTTACTACATGTAAGCAGCCCCATGGGCAGAATGCAGTGTATGTGAAAGTTAGGACATGTGCTGATGTGTTTTACATGTACTGATAGAAAAATACTGCCAATTTCGTTTTTCACTATTGCAAGGCCATAGTATATTGGAGCTTCCTTGGAACATTTTACAACTGTAACTTTCATTTGGGAAGAGAAAGAGATTTGGAGTTTGGGCTCCCTGATCTCGGAATTTAAAAATACATCTTTTAATGAAGGTGGTTTTTGAATTTTTGATTTTAAAATGCCACTTTTAGAAAGTGGGTACATTCTTGCTTTATCATTCCGTGTCTCTGCCTGCCTGTGGAATCAACGTCTGGTTTAGACTGTCAGGGGCCTGTTTGTGCATTCACTCTAGACAGTCACACACATGGAGTTGAGGTGTGTCCTGCATATCCTGATGGCTCATCACAAGGCTGATGGGTCTTTCTGAGCTAGAGTGGTGGGAGATGTTGTCACTGACATCTGAATAGGGCTGTGCCTGTCTTCGCACAGTTCTATCTCCCTTCCAGTGGTGTGTGTCTGGGGCCAAGGCAGGGCAATCATTTGAGAACAACAAAGATTTTCTTTTGAAGTATGCCTACTTCAAAGGCCAAAAGGGGTACATACGTATTTTACCTAAAACCTCAGACTTTGAGAACACTACTGGATCAAGAGGAACCTCTGTCAAGGAGAAGAGCCGAAGAGCTATGAGGGGGAGTACTGCCCCTTTGCTGTGTGTTGCTTTGCTGGTTTGGCCTGCAGTTGCTTATTCTGCTTGGGAGAAGAAAAGGACTGGACTTTGCTGTGTATTCTCCTTATGAAGTTTCTTAAATGACTTGTGCGTGCTTGCCTCCTGTTACAAAGTCTCAGAACCATCAAAGACTTCATCTGCAGCATCCCTGACCTCCACTGCTGGGATTTCTGACCTGCCAAGTCGTGCCAACTCCAGTTCTGTGCCACTGGAGGTGTTTTCTGGGCTGTAAAGTTCAAGAAATGGATTGCTGGCTCTGTTACAGATGATGCTGGCTGCACCAACACTGTGGTCACCACTCGCAGGGTGAGCACACCAACGACCGCAACAACGCAGACCCAATGCCTGCTGACGCTGGGCCCGTATCAACTCTGAGTTCATCCTTGAGTCAACTGCAGGCTCCCCGACCGAGGACACTGCTTGTGGAACGCACAAAGCACCACCCTGATGCCTGTTGACCCCAGCGCCTCCCATGCACCACTGCAGAGTCGTAACTGATGTTGTTGACTCATCGACATCACACCGTCATATGGAACTAATGACTCACCGTCGATGCCACCTCACCTCCCCTGTGATAATAAGGACTCCCCATCGGCAGTAAGAAACCGGCGCCACCTCAGCCCATCGATGCCTCACCACCGTGACGCCATGCAATGTCTTTTGACTTCATCACTTTTCAAGGTAATGTTTTGGGGATCTGTGTGACTCTGTGGCTGGCCAGCATACATCACAGTCAGGGCCGTGCTGTGAATTTGTACCTGTCGCAGATGTCCAGATAGCCCTGGTTGGAGCAGTTGTTTTCTAGGAACTTTATTTTTATTGTAAACATTTAAAAACTGATATTTTGTGTAAGGTATGTTGGATTTTGTTGTTTTGGTCTTGTTTGGTTTCGATAAAGATTCATTATTTTTCCAAATTGGTGTGGTGTCCATTTGTAGTGTTTTCACAGTATTACTATGTGTGTTATCTACAAAGGCTTTACACATTGCCTCTGAGATAAGCTTGACTCCTCGTTCAAAGCTACCAAGGGGGTGAGCAGTGGTTATCTGGGTGTGTAACTCCCTGAACTTAATTAGAAGGAAGGGTCCCTAATTGGACAGGGTGCAAGAGACTGCCAACTAGAGACTCCCATTTCTAACATTGATTGTCAGTGGCGAGGATTTGCACTTGTGTTTGTACTTAACATACAGTGATTGGTGTACACTACTTCTGAATGCAGTCCATTACACAACTACATACTGTTTATTTGCTTTCTCCTATTTTTGTGACAACCCTTGAAGTAATCTACAAATCATGTCTGAGCTTGGTGACCCAGCAAGTGAGGTTGCAAATTTGGTGTTTGAGATTGAGACGTTGTAGTCTTACAAAGTGGATCAGCTCGAAAAATTTTGCAAAGATTTTGGATGCCCCGTTAGAGGCTCTGCTAGGAAGGAGGAGCTTCAAGAGGTGCTATGGGCCTGTTGGGCAGCAAGATTAACTGGGGAGACTGAGAATGTGGATCTGGATGTACAGAGCCAGCAAGAAAGGTTTGGAGCTCAGGATCTGCCTGTGGTTGGAGTGCCCTCCAGGCCTAGCAGCAGTGTGTCATCTAGAAGTTTGACCCTAGATGAGATGGAGGACTGACAGATGGCCATGGACAATGAGTTGGAGCTTCTGAGGCTTCAGATTAAAATGTTTGAAATGAAGCAAAAGCAACAAGAAAAACAAAAAGGAGAAGGCCCTTGCCTTAGAAGTAAAGAAATTGCTGTTGGATCATGAGCTAAGTTTGAAGTACCTGGACATCAGGGCCAAGCAGGCAGAGTCAAGTTCACATAGTGACAGCGTGTCTTTAGTGCACACAGAAGGGAAATGACATACACATAAGAATGTGGTGAAATAATTTATTTGAGGGATGACATTGGCCAGTGGTTTGGGGTATATGAGGTAGTAATGCAATCCTACAGGGTCCTGGAGAGAGATTGAGGGGCTGGCTTGTGGAACCGCTTCACCGCAGAGGGGAGGGACACCTTGCTAACCTTGCCCACAGAGAATCAGGTGCAGTGCCACTTCATGAAAGAGGTCCTGGTCAGGAGCTATGGGTCAACCCCAGAGATGTACAGAAAGGAGCTCAGGGCCTTTAAGAAGCTTGAGTCACAAACATTGGATGAATATGTTGCTTCCTTCTGCTTAGCATTGGAAGGTTTGGTGAAGGGTAGTGAGTTAACTGATTATCAAGGGCTTTTTGATTTAATTGCCTGGGAGCACTTGCCCAATATTAGCTTACCAGAGATGTGGCAGCACTTGATTGATAGTAATCTTACTAACCCCGGGAAGCTTGCTGGGGAGGCACACCGATGGGTCAGCACCAGGCTCTACAAGGGGTATGTGGGAGACTTTGCTAGAGGTGGGCATGTTCCCAAGCAGAAGAGTTGGGGGTAAACAGAGGAAGTTCTCTTAAGTCCTCAATCAAGTTCCCAGGGTGAGAATTCTCATCCCCCAGGTGAGAAGAAGCCTTGGATCTCCACAGGGAAGCCTGCAGAGAAAAATCATTGCAATGGTTATGCATGCGGTCAGGAGGGTCACATGAGAGGGTACGCCAAGTATCTCGAGTGGACACTGTCACACACTGGTGTAGTCACTGGGGTTGGCCAGTGTAACGCTTTGGGAGGAGATGGTTCCAGGGGAAGGGTGGGAACCAACTGAAAGGACCCTTGTATCACTAGGGAACAACGAGGTGGTCCTGAGAACCCTCCTCCTTGAGAATACTAAGAAGTATAGGCAGTGGGTGACCTTCAATGGACAGAGGGTGGAGGCTAAGAGAGACAATGGAGCCAGTGTGACTACAGTAAGGTGTCACCTGGTGTCTGAAGAGCAGGTGGTCCCCAATGTGTTTCACCAGGTAGTTGCTGTGGACAACTCTGAGAGCCATTACAAGATGGCACAGGTTCTCTTTGAGTGGGGGGTCTCAGGACTCTTGAGGGTGGCTGAGTCCAACCATGCCTGTTGACTGTCTGCTAGGGAACGACCTGTAGGATTCCCCCTGGTGTGGAGTGGAATACCAGGCGCTCTTGGAGATGGTGGGTCTGCATGAGTGCGTGTGTGTGACCGCTCGGTCAATGGCAGCCATCAGGGGTGATCAAGAGGACCTGGAGACAGAAAAAGTGGACCAGGGACCTGCCAGAAGGGGCAGGGGGTGTGGGAAACCAGCCCCAGATGTTTCCATGGTTAGGGAGAAGGTTGCCCCTGGGGGGGGGTGCCCCGGAGCCTACAGGGGAGTAAATGGGTGAACTGGGGGACTTGCCTGAGCTGCTCCATTGGCAGAAGGGGGGGGGCTCCCACCAGGAGCAAATTCTGCATGGGGCAGCAGGAATGCCTTTCTCTTTTGTGTTTGCAGCAGAAGGCTGCAAACCAGGCAGCTGGAAATCAGTTAGTCTGGACCACATTGGATCTACTGGGAGAATGGTCTCCAGTATAGTGAGCCTAAGGTTGCTGAGCCTGGGGCAACCTGGGGTACTCCAGTGCTTCTGAGCCTTCCTACTGATCTGGCTCATGATGTGCCTTTGGCAGGACATTGGGGCAGTACAAGACCTGTGAAATGCTCGTCACAAATTTCTGGTGACACCAAAAGTGAACAAGCTCTGATACCTATTGTAGGTCTTGGCAAAGTTGCCAGGCAAGTACTAAAATTGGGAGGAGATGTAAGGCTCCTCTCCTACCTTCCCTTGTTGTCAACATCCCTTTAGAGCAGGCGTGAATTGACATTGTGGGACCTCTGGACCCCAAGACAACCTTGGGCAATAGGTTTATCCTGAGCTTGGAGGATCATGCCATCCAGTACCCAGAGGCTATACCTCTAAGAACAGTGACGGTGCCTAAGATGGGCCAGGCACTAATGGGGATGTTTTCTCGCATTGGGTTCCCCAAGCAGGTGGTGTCTGACCAGGGTACCAAAGTCATATCCAAGTATATGAAGTCTTAGTGGGAGGAGTGTGGTGTAACCTACAAGTTCACCACTCCTTACCACCCCCAAAGTAATGAGTTGGTTGAAAGGTTCAACCAAACCCTGAAGGGAATGTCTGGTGCTCTTTTAGACTCCTTGATGCGTAAAAGAGACGTCCTCTTACCATGCCTTCTCTTAGATCACAGGAAGGAACCACAGAAGTCACTGAGGTTCAGCCCCTTTAAGCTGCTGTACAGGCACCCTGTGAGAGGACCTCTCAGGCTGGTGAAAGAAGGCTGGGAGAAAGCTCCCAGTAAGCAACCACAGGATGTATTTAGCTACATGCTGGCCTTTACAGACCAGACTGTGCAGTTCAGGAAGCTCGCTCAGGTGAACCTGGAAGCAAGCCAGGAAGATATAAAACACTGGGATGGCCAGAATGCAACTTTGTTTTTATAACAGACTTTATTATTTTCAAACATGTGATAACATAGTCATGGCATATCAGGGTCATAGAATGTGACCACAGTGTGTTTTATTACCAAGCTATCAACTTAGCAATGTAGGGAATATATTGTTCAACGTTTGGCATTAGTATTTCGGTGTACAGAATAATCATACTAAACAAAACACCATTCCCTCGCCCCTCCCGGACTCTATTAGCTAGAAATACCCACCACCCCACCCACACTAGACTCATTGCAATTACAGCATTGCATATACATATCCACCGAGATGCCAAGCGGAGCAACCTTGAGGTCAAGTCTGATATTCGTACAAATTATTTATATGCATGAGGTCTTGATGGGGTCTGTCATTTAGCCATTATATTCTCAAGTCTATCATTGCTTAGATTAGGTTCACATTATTATTCAATGCAGTGAAGGTTCATCAGTCCCAAACTGTTCCACCATCATATCCCATTCCATGGCTATCAGGTTTTTCCTTAGGCCTCTGTTTTCCTCTCTACGTAGTGCCATACTTTCAGCCCTCCCCCATCACACTACTTCGGTGTGCCATATTTGTGCTAACGGAGGCTACAGAGATTTCCATCTCATTGTGATTGATCGTTTTACCAAATTAAGCTATAGGTTGGCAAACCTGTGTTGCGTTCCCTGTGATTTGCGCTTTTTTACAAAGCCTCAATATATCGAATTTCACTTTGTTTTGCCCCATTCCTGGTGTTACCTCAGCAAGGCGTTTGTATACCGCCTCATGGCCAGAATGCCACTCTGGTTGAGTTTCTACCTGGCTAGAAAGTGTGGGTCATGGCCCCAGTTAGGTAGTGTGCTCTCCAGGACAAGTGGACTGAGCCTTTTGAGGTGGTGGAGCGCAAGCATGATGTCATCTCTCTGGTGAACTTCGAGACTCCAAGGAAAGATTTGAGGGTCCTGTTTGTGAACTATCTCAAACCTCACTTTGAGAGGCCTGAAGTGAACATGCTCCTGGTGATAGATGAGGGAACAGAAGAGGAGAGTGAGCCTCTTCCTGACCTCCTGTCTGCCGAGGAGCAGGGGGACTGTCATCATTTTCTGGAATAGGTTTCCTCTCTTTTTCCTTGACCCCAGGATTAACCCACTGGTGGATCCATAATATGAACACTGGGGATAGTCCACCTATAAAACACAAAATTTACAGGTTGACTGACAAGGTCAAAGCCAGCACTAAGGAAGAGGTTTCCAAGATGCTAGGCTTAGGATTGAAAAAGCCATTTAACAGTCTTTGAGCCAGACCAGTGGTCTTGGTCCCAAAGGCCGCAGCACCCGGTGCAGCACCTGAACTGTGGTTCTGTGAGGAGTACCGTGGGCTCAACACCATCACTAAGACTGATGCAAACCCCATCCCCAGAGCTGATGAGCTCATAGATTGCTGGGAGCTGCAAGTTTCTCAATACATTGTATTAAATGCCTAGGTACTGTCTGATTGCTTTGACTGATGGGGCCAAAGAGAGGTCTGCATTCTCCACACCAGAGGGGAACTACCAGTTTTGGATTATGCCCTTCCAATTGAAGAATGTTCCTGGCTCCTTTTAGAAGTTGGTCAAGTAGGTGTTGGCTGGGCTGGAGGATTTCAGTGCTGCCTACCTGGATGACAATGCAGTGACCACTTCCAGCTGGGAAGCTCAGTTGCACCACCTCTGGGAAGTATTGAAGGCTCTGCAGAGTGCAGGCCTCACTATCAAGGCCAGTAAGTGCCATATAGGGAAGACGTCTGTGGTTTACTTAGGGCACCAGGTAAGGAGCGGCCAGGTGGCGCCCCTACAAACTTAGATTGACACCATTCTGGTCTGGCAACTCCCCCAAAACCTAGACTGAGATGAGAGCATTTTTGGGCCTTACTGGTTTACAGGATATTTGTGAAGGGCTATTGCACAATTGCTGCCTCCTCGACTAAGCTGACTTCCAGGAGGCAGCCAAGGAAAGTGATCTGGACCGCTTTTGATGCCCTAAAGGTAGCCATGTGCACAGCACCTGTGTTCAAGGAACTAGACTACTTCCAAGAGTTTGTTGTGCAGACAGATACTTCCGAGCATGGTGTAGGGGCAGTACTCTCACAGTTGAACGAAGAGGGCCTGGACCAACCTGTAGCCTTCATTAGCAGGAAGTTACTTCCCCGGGAACAGAGGTGGAACGCAACTGAGCTATAAGCTTTTGCTGTGGTCTGAGTGCTGAAGAAGCTTAGACCCTATTTGTTTGGGTCTCACTTCCGGGTTCAAACAGACCACAGACCCCTCAGATTGTTAATGCAGATGAGGGATGAGAACCGACTGTTGAGGTGGTCCATTTCCATCCAGGGGATGGACTTTACAGTGGAACACTGCCCTGGCACAGAACACACCAATGTTGGTGGTCTGACCAGATTCTTCCGCCTTAGTGATGAGAACTCCCAAAAGGGTTATTAGTTCTCCATGGAGGGGACATGTATTAGACCTGGCCGCAGCATGGTTTTTCCTTTTTGCCTCTGCCTCCTGTATTTTTGATTGTATGCTGGACTTCGTTTTTGCTGGTTTAGGTACTCTGGGCACTTTACCACTGTTGATCAGTGCAAAATTGCAAGTGGAGTTTGGGCTCCCTGATCTCAGAACTTAAAAATCCATCTTTTAGAAAAGTTGTTTTTTAAATTTTGGGTTTAAAAATGCCACTTTTAGAAAGTGAAAGACACACAACTGATGGACGGATTGCCGAAGAAATCAAAACATTCACCCCCAGTCAAGAGATCTTGGTTAAATACATCATTCTTTTGCTCACCATGCCCCCCTAGTTTAGACCTAGCCATATGCAAATCAGTCTTGACCCTATGCCTCATGGGAACAGTCCAGCCTGAACTGCCAAGCCAGGTCCTCCCTGGACAGGAATCAACCATCCTAGGACCGGTTTCAGGGTATCACCCCTCATCAGCCAGGATAGCTTGAATGCAGTGGCACAGTGAGCCCGGGACCCACGTCTGGGCATACCCGGCTCACTTAGGGCAAGAAAGTAAAAGACACACAATTGATGGAAAGAATGCAAAACAAATCAAAACAGTCACCCCCAGTCAAAAGACCTGGGTTAAATCCATCATTCTTTTGCTCACCATTCCACCCTAGTTTAGACCTGGCCATATGCAAATCAGTCCTGACCCTGTGACTCATGGGAACAGTACATCCCAAACTGCCAAGCCAGGTCCTCCCTGGACTGGAAACAAGCATCCTAGGACCGGTTTCGGGGTTTCACCCCTCACCAGCCAGGATAGCTTGATTCCAGTGGCACGGTGAGCCCGGAACCCACGTCTGGGCATGCCCAGCGCACTTAGGGCGAGAGAGCAAAAGACACACAATCGATGGACGGAATGCAGAACAATTCATGCACCCCAGTCAAGATGTATGGGTTAAATCCATAATTATTTTGCTCATCATGCCACCCCAGGTCAGACCTGGCCATATGCAAATCAGTCTTGACCCCGTCTGTCATGGGAACAGTCCAGCCTGAACTGCCAAGCCAGGTCCTCCCTGGACCGTAAACAAGCATCCTAGGACTGGTTTGGACCTAAAACCTCAGACTTTGAGAACACTACTGGATCAAGAGAAACCTCTGCCAAGGAGAAGATCTAAAGAGCTGTGAGTATGAGTACTGTGCCTTTGTTGTGTGTTTCTCTGCTGGGTCAGCGTTCAGTTGCTGCTTCTGCTTTGGAGAGGAAAAGGACTACATTTTGCTGGTATCCTGCTTATGAAGTTTCTCCAAAGGCTTGTGTGTGCTTGCCTCCTGTTAAGAAGTCTCAGGGCAATCAAAGACTTCATCTGCAGAGACCCTGAACTCCACTTCTGGGAGTCTTGACCTTCCAAGTGGTGGTAACTCCAGCTCTGGGACACTAGGGGTGTATGCTGGACTGCAAACCTCAAAAAAACAATTGGCAACGTTACCAATGCCACTGCCTGCACCTGTGTCGTGGCCAGCGCTCGCTGGGTGAGCACAGCACCGACGGTGATGACAAAGCTGACCCGACAGTTGCCTACGCTGTGCAGGTCCCATATTGACTGTGACTTTATCACTGAGGCCGATGCAACACCCGGATCAAGGGCATTGCTCGTGGAGCACACAAAACACTGTCCCGAGACCTGCCGGCGCCAGCACCTCCCTCGAACCATCGTGGAGTCAATAACTGACAAGGGTGACTTCCCGAACTCATTGACACTGCATGGTCATATGGAACGGATGTCTCTCTGCCGATGCCGCCTCCCCTCCCTTGCACAGCCCGGACTCGATGCCTTGCCTCCTGTGTGATAGAAAGGACTCAAAACCGCGTCCTCCTTGTTGCAGAAAAGAACCGACACCTCATCTGCCCATTGATGCCTCACCTCTGTGACACAGTGCAACATCTTTTGACTTCATCAAAGTACTATTTTTGAGGCCTGTGTGACTCTGTGGCCTGCCCGCACACCTTGCGGTCTGTGCTGTGTTGTTGATTTGACTCCTTCCCGGTTAGAGCTATTTTCTTCTATGAGCTATATTGTTCACCATAAACCTTAAAAAAAAGATATGTTGAATTATTTATGTTGGCTTTTTGTTGTTTTGGTCTTGTTTTGTGTTTCTAAACTGGTCTGGTGACCATTTGTAGTGTTTTCACTGTGTGTGTTATGTACAAACGCTTTACACATTGCCTCTCACATAGGGGGTGAGTAGGTTTTTTTGGGGTGTGTAACTCCCTTTTCATGACTACATGTGAGGGTTCCTACTTGAAAATGGTGCAAGCCACTACAAACTAGAGACCCTCCATTTCTAAAGAAAAATACCGCCGTAGCACAATGTGTGTAGGATCACTAGTCTTATGAACCTATTAACTTCCACATTAAAAAACTCTACTGTGCTTGTTGATGGAATCAATAAACCCTTAATAGTACTGTTGGGGCAATGCTTCTAAGAAAAACGAAGAGGGTCCAAACATTAACATGAGGGTGAAAACCGTATGACTTAAGTATTTAAGAACCAACCTCAACCACTAGGGTTAATCCCGTTTTTTGTAAATTGTAAGGAAAGACCTGACACCCAAGATGGCACCAAGTCCCTGCTAACTTCATCTGTGAACGGTAAACAGACAAAGTTGACAATCAGTAGCTCAACAGTGAGATTAGCATAGGCTCTAATAACAAAAGGTCAGCACTCTTTCCTTCAGTTAATCAGAAAACTCTTGCTGCCTTTTCCTTGATCAATCCTGTTGTGGGGCTAATTATGAGTTAGTTATAGAAGATCAAGGCTTCAGTAGGGAACCAGGGCCTCATTTATAATAAAATGGCATAGGGCAGCGACACAAGTCAATTTGCTGTGCTTCCTTATCCCCAATTTAAAAGGGCAGGAATGCACTGTATTTACAAGATACAGTGCATAGCACTGATATCCCATAGCACCCACACATACATATACAAATACAGTGAAGACCCACAAAATAACACAAGGCCACAACAGTTGGAGAGAGCTTGGCTGCCGGTGTATTATTGAAAACGTAAGCAAGACAAAATTGTGTTAACTTATGGGCGATTCAAGTGCAGCCAGCGGATGAGCAACCAATGCTGACAACCCACCTGATTAGCCAACGAGTGCCTGGACTACACACCACCGGGGCCTATACCTTTTGGGGTTTCCCACACTCAAGTGTAGTGGTGGAGCAATACAGGGCAAACCCCCAGTTCAGGTCTAAAACTGCTCATGGGACAAACTGGAGCCGTCACTTTCATCCTTGGGTTCTACGATAAAGACTCCTGGGGAGTTGGCATGGAGCACCCCCTCTGTGCTCCCTTCATGATTTCTTTCTGCACCAAACACGTTTGGATCACCCTCTAACTCTGCCTACAACACCCGCCAAAAGAGAATGGGGGCCAAGGACACCAGGTTTTTAACCCCAAGCCCATCCTCAAGGTGAACCCTGCCTCCGTAAGTGACTTTTTCAGCCCGTGGGGGAGTGGACAAGACCCTCTTGTAACCTCCTGTACCCCCCTCAAACCAGATGGTCATGGAGGAGGGAAGTGTCAATGGGGCAGGGGGATGTGGCACGAGGCCCCTTCCTGTCAAATTGTCACACAGGGAACCCAATTCATATACTTCATGTACTTCCTGCCTGCGCCGGCACACAATTTGGTGTCTAGAGCCAACATAGGCACCCTTGCACCATCGTGCAAGGTTGTCTGCGTTGTTGGCAGGATTATTTTTGTGCAGGAAAGGACACTTTCCTGCACAAAAATAATCCATGGAGGGTTTTTCCTCTTTCTATGTGTGCTGTATTCTGCAGCATACATAAAAAGAGGAAAAAACGAGAAATAAAGATATTTCTCCTTGTTATGCCACCACTTGAGATGCGTACAGTTTCAATGCATTCCCAGATTTGCAGATCCTTGTAAATTCGGAAATGTGTCAAAACCCATGGGGGTTGCATGGGAAAACCCACAGCAGTGCCTACGGACTGCCCCCCTTACGCAGTGAAAAGCAACACAGTGACTTGCGCAGCTTTGCCTTATACCATATCTATGAGGCCATGGGAAGCCACTCAAAATGGCTTTGTTTGGCCTCATAGATATCAGTCTGCAGAGCACTCTGCGCCACTGAATTATCATAAAAAGTGTCTTACCGGCAGCACAAGGGGCTTGTAAAAAAGTACCCTAGTCTTCTAGCCCGCAACAGGGATTCCCTTCTTAGTCAATCCAGCCAAAAGAAAAAAATCATCAAATGCAGTTTGTAGCACTAAATATAATGGAGTTCGGAATAACTTCAACATTTTACACTTCTCTTCCACTTTAATTCTGATAATCCCCCATCTTTTCCGCCTGCATCAAGTGTTACATATTTTGGGTTTGAGAAGGACCATATACGGCGCTACCCTAAGTCAAACGGGATGACAGACCCTTCCTGAAATACGATATGAAAAAGTACAAAAGCTCTGAGGGAAGACAAAAACAGCAGCCCATGTTTTACTTTGTGATTTAAAGCCGACTGTGAGAGGCACAAGCTCAAATAAAGTAGTACCTGGTGATACTTACCAGCCTAAGCAGAGCACTTCAGCAAAATCAAATAAGAAAGCTGATTTTTTGCCCAGATTATCCATCGTTGCCAATTGTGATACCTGAAATAGAAGAAATATTTTGGATACTGCAAAACACAGGAAATTAGCCATTAGGAACTCAAGGACAGATTCTTCAGCTCTACATAAAGCCAAGGTGGGAGAATATTCAAACTGGTCATGGACTGCATCTGAAACTACTGCCCTCGTTCTTTTTCATGGACCGGTTTTTAGGACTTGGGAATTGGGTTGCCAAAAATGCATAGGAAACATGATCTTTTGCCACTACAGCAGTCAGCTTAGCGATTACGCGAAATAGCTCTAGGTTTAACCCGAGGCCCTTAAAATTCTATTCCAAGGGTGGCTAAGAGGTCCAGATCAGTCACCGTGGACTTACACCCTAAAATGAATATAACGTGAAATGGTGCAAACGAACACATTTGGATCATGCTCTTCTCAAGGACAGAGTGACTGACTGGTGCTATGCAGTACAGTCACTACTCAGATGGCCCAGAGGCTGTTCCTTCTATTAGTGATTTAGAGCAATCCACCCCACCCCCACCACTACCATTGATGGTGTTCATAAGAGCAAGATGGATGGGGACATTTGGGCATTTGTAAATAAGTTTGATGTCCAGAAACATGGCCATCACATGCAAATCTCGTAGAAGGCTATAATGCCTTAATGTGTGGTGCTGCCATACAGGAAGATTCCCACTCTAACATTAGAAATAGGCATTCACACTCAGGGATCCTTTACATTTTGGTGCTCATACAGACGTTCCAACTTTCTCATCTCTGTAATTCACAAGTAATTTGATAGTGTTTTAATGTTACTTTTCACATAGAAGAAACAGTTAAGAGCAAGTCATCTATAGTTCAGGGTATTCATATTAAATTAAATATACCTTGTGCCCCTTCGGCCAGTGAGGTACGTTAAAGGAACTTTCCCCAATATATTTCTAAAGGGTGTATCTTCTAGCTTGACCATCTGAGTATTAGCTGGAAGACCAGAAACAGTCCCTTAGAGACTCTTGTATGTGCAGTTGATAGAAGGCCCTTGGTTTTGCACACATTAGAGCGTATAGCCTCGTAGGGCCACCAGCAAGCAAGCTAGTGTAGATAACCTTTACTGTGTATCTAACTCCAGCAGTCTTTTTTGTTGACTCACAAATAAGTGGACCGAATGCTGTTGATCGCCACTAGCAAGTTGGAGGTCCCCCATCTAATGTGTTGCCAAGATTTTCTATGCCCATGTTCTTATTAAAATCGTGTAAACCAAATATGTTCAAGTCTTGAGTGAATAAAATACAACAGCAATGAGTTAATTCAAAATAGGACTTCCACAATTTCATTAGTATATTGTGGTGTCCAAGGTTGAAGCACAGGTTTGGAGCCAGATGTGTAAACACAAGTTTCTTGGTGCACAGCCCGTACAACTTCACAGCCTGATAATCCCCAACTGACACAGACCATGTTCCGATACCACAAAGTTTTGTGATGATGTAGAAGTGTTCTGTGATGAATGACACACTGAACATTCAAGCCAGCCCACCTGTCTGTGACAGCATATTTTAAAAATAACGTTGGCCATTAGGTATGTTAAACATTTCTATTATAGATTTGAACACAATCAACTACTTTGTGTGCCTTATATAGCATAATTGGCAATAAAGAGGGGTAGGCCCTATTACACTCTGCTAGATTGGGCCGGTAAATACTATAAACACACAATATCTAGCTGACTGCTTGAGATGCTGTCAATTACTTAAACAGACTCTGACCAAATCCTATAGATGTCTTGGTCTACATCATTTAATTATAATAGACGCATTTCTTAAAGACTCTGGGGCAGATTTACAAGCCCCTTGCGCCTCATTTACGCCGCCGTTGCGTTATATAGGGCGCTACCCTAAGTCAAATGGGAGGGCAGACCCTTCCTCAAATACGATATGAAAAAGTACAAAAGCTCTGAGGGAAGACAAAAACAGCAGCCCATGTTTTACTTTGTGATTTAAAGTCGACTGGGAGAGGCACAAGCTCAAATAAAGTAGTACCTGGTGGTACTTAGTACCAGCCTAAGCACAGCACTTCAGCAAAATCAAATAAGAAAGCTGATTTTTTGCCCAGATTATCCATCGTTGCCAATTGTGATACCTGAAATAGAAGAAATATTTTGGATACTGCAAAACACAGGAAATTAGCCATTAGGAACTCAAGGACAGATTCTTCAGCTCTACATAAAGCCAAGGTGGGAGAATATTCAAACTGGTCATGGACTGCATCTGAAACTACTGCCCTCGTTCTTTTTCATGGACCGGTTTTTAGGACTTGGGAATTGGGTTGCCAAAAATGCATAGGAAACATGATCTTTTGCCACTACAGCAGTCAGCTTAGCGATTACGCGAAATAGCTCTAGGTTTAACCCGAGGCCCTTAAAATTCTATTCCAAGGGTGGCTAAGAGGTCCAGATCAGTCACCGTGGACTTACACCCTAAAATGAATATAACGTGAAATGGTGCAAACGAACACATTTGGATCATGCTCTTCTCAAGGACAGAGTGACTGACTGGTGCTATGCAGTACAGTCACTACTCAGATGGCCTTGAGGCTGTTCCTTCTATTAGTGATTTAGAGCAATCCACCCCACCCCCACCACTACCATTGATGGTGTTCATAAGAGCAAGATGGATGGGGACATTTGGGCATTTGTAAATAAGTTTGATGTCCAGAAACATGGCCATCACATGCAAATCTCGTAGAAGGCTATAATGCCTTAATGTGTGGTGCTGCCATACAGGAAGATTCCCACTCTAACATTAGAAATAGGCATTCACACTCAGGGATCCTTTACATTTTGGTGCTCATACAGACGTTCCAACTTTCTCATCTCTGTAATTCACAAGTAATTTGATAGTGTTTTAATGTTACTTTTCACATAGAAGAAACAGTTAAGAGCAAGTCATCTATAGTTCAGGGTATTCATATTAAATTAAATATACCTTGTGCCCCTTCGGCCAGTGAGGTACGTTAAAGGAACTGTTAGACCTGACATCATTGGCATGAGTCTCTCCTCCATTTTTTTCTGTTTGCCTCCTCTGTTTACGATGTTTTTGCTGGATTATTGCTTTGGGCACTGTGCCACTGCTGATTAGTGCCACAGTGCAAGTGCTCCCTATGTTAAATTGTTACATTGATTGGTGTTACCATGATTGGCTTGGTTGACTTACTGTTCAGACCCTAGTCTAGTGCACTGCGTGTGCCAAGGGCGTGTAAGTTAACTGCTGCTGGTGGGCTTGCAGCACTGGTTGTGCCACCCACAGAAGCAGCGTGTAAAATGTGTCTCAGGCCTGCCACCGCAGCGCCTGCGTGCAGTCCCTGACTGCCATGTCGACTTGGTAAGGAAACCTACTTACCAGTCTCTAAACCTTCACTTTGCCACATTTCAGACACCTCTATGGTAGGCCCTAGGGCAGGGTGCATTGTTGGTAAAAGGTAGGTCATGCCCTGATGTGTGTGGCATGACCTAATAGTGAATTACAGCCATTTTCGTTTTTCACTATTGAAGGGCTACCTGCCTCCAATAGGCCAGACTGGGCAGACTGATTATTAACTCCATTATAATCTATCTGACTCAGGGAGCATGGTAGCCAGTCGAGTTTAGTATCCCTGAACTCAGAATTTAATAACACACCCTTTAGGATGGATGGTTTTTAAATTCTATGTTTGAAAATAGCACTTTTAGAAAGTGGCTATTTTCTTGTCCAACTATCTACCGGTCTCTGCTGGTTTGGTGTGTGTGTCAGGGGCTGGGTGGCTCCAGAGGTCTGAATGAGTCAGTGTGGGGTGAATGGGGCGTTTACACATTAAGGGCCTCATGTAGGTAAATAAATTTTACCGGTTCTTAAATACCGAGCCGTACCGAATCGGTAAATTAGAATCGGTAAGTTATATGTAGGTAAAAATTCGTTAACAGTTACCGATTCGGTAACATTCGGTAAATACGAATCGGAATTCACCGAATCGGTAAATACCGAGGTGATAATTACCGATTCGGAAAATACCGAGGTGGTATCTACCGAATCGGAAAATACCGAATCGGTACGTACGGATTCGGTAAATAACATCACATGACTTGACGAAACAGCTAATCCTGTGCAACGACAGCCCACCCAACCAGGAACTGCCCACACCCAGGCAGGTGTACACAATTAGCCGAAGTGGCCACACCCAGGCAGGTGTACATAATTAGCCGACCCTGGAGAGGCTCGGAGTGCAGAGGAGAGGCAGGGAGCAGTTGCATGTGCGAGCGGGAAACGAACAGCATGTCCAGCCAGAGCACACAGAAAGACGGAGGGGAAAGGAGGAGGAAGCTCAAATTCAGCCCCAAGGAACTCCAGGTGCTGGTGGAGGAGGTGGTGAAGCAGCACCAGAAGCTGTTTGGGAGGCAATCTCTGCAAGTGCCTGAGGCCGAAAAGCGCAACATATGGCTGGCCATCCAGGCGCAGGTCAATGCTGTGGGAGTGACCCACAGGGAAATTGAGGTCCTCAAAAAGCGCTGGTATGACCTGAGGATTGTGACCAAGAGGAAGATGGGCGACATCCAGAAGGAGGCCAGCCAGACCGGAGGTGGAACCAACAGGGCACCTGCCCTCACCGAACTGGAGGAGCTGGTGGCAGCCACACTCGAGCAAGAGAGCGTCGTGGGTCTTGGGGACGCCGACAGCTCTGCCAGAGCCGCAACACACCAAGGTAAGACGAAAGCACAGCAATGTAGCCGCCCCTACCCCTATCCCACATCCCCCATTGTGAAACGCGAATCACACTGCAGTCCACACGTGTCAGTGCAGACAGGCAATGCATTCCGGGAGATGTAGTCAGGGCCACACTAACCATGACGTAAATGTCACAGGGCAACAAGGCATGTCACGCACTCGAGGCACAAGGAGACAGAGGACAGATTGGAATGTGAAATGATTTATTGTGACGCTTGCAATGCAGCCCTTCGGGGACACTGAGCCAATGTTGTTTTTCTGTCCACAGATGTGACATCATGCAGTACAGGGCATGCTGCAGGGGAGACGGCACACCGGCCACAAAAATCACCTCTAGCCACCACGAGTTCAGACCAGGGAGCAGGCCCACTTTCAGCCGCACCACCTACGCAGCCAGCCGCGCCGCACACAGAGCCACCATCACCTCACCGAGAGCCAGCATCACCACCACCAGAGCCAGCATCGCCACTCATGTTCGATTCACCGGCCACATCTCCGCTTGCAGGTGTGAGAATGAGGAGGCGTCCAGCAGCCAGGCTACGAGCCTTCGACACCTCGTCAGACGACAGCATGGGCCCAGAAGACCGCACCGGGCCCCAGGAAGGGAGCCATCCCACTGTGCCCCACACCTCACAGGCAGCACAGACGGGAGCAAGAGGGCGCCGCAGGTCGCGTGTCCAGAGTCCACCAGCACCCACTGACGGCCATGGTGTCTTCTTGGGGCTCGAGGGCCAAATGTTGAAGCAACAGCGCCTGCAATCAAAGGCAGTAATGTCAGTCCAGAGGCACATGCGGGTGATGAGGACAAGCTTAGTCAACATGGACACAAACATTGGCGGCATGGCTGCGGGCATTCGGGACATGTCCCAGTCAATCCAGCAGTTGTGCAGCAAATTAGATGCTGACATCGAAGCACGGCGCCGGGAACGCCAGAGAAGGGACACTACCAGCAGGGCACTCAACCGTCTGGCAACTGCGACTTCCCTACTTTGCCGGCGCTCTGTGACGATGCAGGAGGGCCTAACACAGTGCTGCAGCGACCTGTCACGGGGGATGGTGCAGGTGACAAGTGCACTAGGGGTGCTATTGACAAGTCAGGCGTCGACAACTGCTGCAGGGGATGCTGCGGAGAGCATCGACACCAGCAGCAGCATCACACCCCCCGTCCCAGAAGCACGCAGGAGCAGCAGGCGGCTTGGGGTTGGCTCTAGTGAGGATGCACAGGCCGTGCAATCCACCACTGCAGCGCGTCTGCGCAAACATTGATGTGGCCCTGCTTATCCACTTGCCATTGGGTGACGTAACCCTGGACATACTCATTGTATAGATGGCATATTGCCAGATTGGCCTGTTCATGTGTTCATGGCGTGGTGCCACATTAAACTACGTCATGACTTCTCACGACTCGCTGTGTCCCCTCACTTACTCAGAAATAGTTGCATGTGATCTCTGCCCGTCTCTCTCTCCCATCGATTGCAGTTGGCACTCTAGCTGCGCTGCCCTCTGGCTGGCCTGACTCATCCTCGTTGTCCTCAAAATATGTTAGTTCCACATCTGTACCTTTTTTCGTGGCAAGGTTGTGCAGCATTGCACAAGTGGCAATTATCTTGCAGCAGGTGATGGGTTTGTACTGGCGTGCGCCTCCGCTCTTGTGGAGGCAGCGGAACCTGCTCTTCAGCAGTCCAAACGTGCGCTCCACCACATTGCGTGTAGATTTGTGGGCCACGTTGTATCGTCTCTCACTCTGGGTTGCTGGGTGTAGGTAGGGAGTGAGGATGAATGAACGGCATGCATATGCACTGTCGCCTGGATGAGTAAAAGGGAACCATCAGTTACATGCCTCTATACACTCTGATTTGCAGGTTTCAAGGGGCGTCACTGTTACTTACCCAGCAGGTATCCGTCTCCGAATTCTCCGGCTCTCAGTCGTGTGTAGATCCCACTATTCTGGAAGATGTAAGAGTCGTGGGTGCTCCCAGGAAACTTTGCAACAATATCTGTGATGATGTTCCCTGCATCACAGATGACCTGCACATTGATGGAGTGGGTGGACTTCCTGTTCCTGTAGATGTGCTCTGTGTCAGCTGGAGGACAGATTGGGATGTGTGTACCATCAATACAGCCGATGACATGGGGGAACTGTGCCATGTGATAAAAGTCTGTTTTTGTTTTCTGCAGTGCAGCCTGTGTGTTTGGGAAGCTTATGTAGTGGTGCATTCTCTGCATCATGGCATCCAGGAACTTCCTGAAGAAACGTGACAGGCAACTCTGGGATACCCCACCCACCGCAGCTATCACCACCTGATAACTGCCGGATGCCAACAGATGTAGGCTGCAGAGCACCTGCACATGTGGGGGTATGGCGTGCGCCCTTCTTATTGGCTGGTCCAGGAGTGGGTGAAGGTCCCTGATTAAGTCCATGATGGTTTCGGGGTGTAGCCTGTACCTCTCATGTATCTCTGCATCAGTCAGCTGGAATAGTGTGATGCGCTGTCTGTAGATTTGTTCCTCCCGTCGCCACACCCTCAGTCCTGCTGCCTGTAGACGTAGGCGCCTTGCAATGACGTACATGGCGGCCATGTTGTCCACGCAGTTGCATTTTGGGATTGCTTATGTGCATTGTTGATGGTTACCACCTGCTTTCCATCCGTGTTAATTACCGACTCTTATTTACCGATTTTCCTGGATTTCTTAATTACCGACTGCTCCTACATGTCATTTTAAATTTTTACCACTTCATATTTACCACTTCATATTTACCGATTCGTTAATAATGTATTCGGTAAATATGAATCGGTATTTTAGAATTCGGTAACTATGAATCGGTATTTACCGCCTCATATTTACCGAAAAGTGGTTTTTGGACTCCTACATCTCACTTGTCTGAATACCGGTCGGTAACGGGATATTTACCGAATTTCGGCCGTTACCGACCGGTATTTGGCTACCTACATGAGGCCCAGAGTGAGGGAAGAGTAGCCTGCCCTGCCTGACACAATACTGGCTCCGCCTCCTGCTGGGCGACTGATAGCCCTGCTCCTGCCAGTGACAATACTGGCTCCGCCTCCTGCTGGGCGGCTGAGGACCCTGCCCTGCTCAGTGAATAGGCCAGGTGCCTCTGCCTGGCAACACCCACAACAAACCTGAGATGGTGGGAATTTCCCTGCTTGGACAAAGGGAACAAAGGAGAAATGGGGTATAAGAGAAGGACCCCTGAACCAAGAACTCAGATCACTTCTGACAAGGAAACCTGTACCAAGGACAAGAAGCCTGCTGATCTAAGGACTTGCCTCCCCTTTCTGCCAGAGTGCTGTTTTGCTGTGGAGGAACCTGAAAGCTGCTTCTTTATTTTTGCCAAGGAACAAGGAGAGAGGAACTTGGTGTGTACTCTCTGAACACTTGCTAGGAAATCTCCAAGGACTGGAAGAGTGCCAGTCTCCTGCTGAAGTCACAGGGCCAAAGGACTTCACCATTTGCTGAATTGCTGGAGAGTGTTGGTTCCAGTACACAAGGGAAAATCTGCAGTCTCGACGCCGCCGACGCCGCCGAATCCAGCTCGACATCGTGAGTAACGGCTCCAGTGTCCCGAGCCTTCGACGCCGGTCACCGGGCCCGATCGACGCCAGCAGCAACGCCAGTGAGCAGTGGGTATCGGCCCCAGCTCCAAGTGACCCCGTCTCGACGCCGGTATCGACGCCAGTGAGGAGTGAGTATCGGCTCCACCTCCAAGCGACCCCGTCCCGACGCCGCTGCTGATCGCATCGACTCGACGCCCTTCTCGACGCCGTGAGCGCTGCTCCGGCCCGACATCCCTCGACGCCGCTGCGGATTGACCCGACTCCGAGGCACGATCGACGCCGACCTCGACGCCGACATCTCGACGCCGTGGATCATCGTTTTCTTCGTTTCTCAAGGTACTGTACTTGTGGGGTCTGTTGCAACTCCAGGCTCGACGTAGCGCTCTTCGCGGTAGACGCCGAACCTTGGGAATCTTGTAGACTCGACGTCGTGTGACTCCTGTGGGGGTTACATTGTTGCCAAAGAACTGTGCTCAGAAGAATACTTTGCTAAAGAACTATTTGCCAAGAAGAAACCTTACTTGAACTATTATTTTTCCTTCCAAAGAGTATTTATTAAGACTGTGGTATATTTTTGTCGTTATTTGGTCTTGTGCTAAGCCTTATATAAAAATACTATTTTTATAATAACTTCTGTGTCGTGTCCATCTGTAGTGTATTCACTTTATTACTGTATGTGGTCATAAATGCTTAACACACTGCCTCTGAGATAAGCCTGTCTGCTCTGCCAAGCTACCAAGGGGGTAGCAGGGGTTATCTGAGTGTGTAATCCCCTTTCCCTGACTAGAGTTGGTTGGTCCCTATTTGTCAGAAGTGTATACCTCTGCCAACTAGAGACCGCCGGTTCTAACATTGGTGGTCAGCGGTGAGGATTTGAACTTTGCATTTATGACTCATGTGCAGTGATTAGTGTACGCTACATAGTGAAAGCGGACCATAACGCAGCCACAATCTGTTTTTGGTAGGATATCCTATTTTTGTTCTCCGCTTTCCTGGAGCTTATTTTCTTAAACACTGCCAGTTTTGACCATGGAGAATGCCAGAGCTGCTACACCTGTGGAGATTGTTGTGGGGGAATTTGATAAGGAGAAGATAGATTCCTACAAGCTAAAGGATCTAAGAGGATTTTGCAAGCAGTTTAAAGTTCCTACCACAGGTCTCAAATTGAGAGGCGACTTCCTCAAAGCGCTGAAGGCCTGGTTAGAGGCCAGAGATCCCTCTGACCCGGTGGTGGTACCGGAAGAGGAAGAAGAAGAGGAAGAGCCCACAGGTGGGCCAGTGTCATCTCCAGGCAGCAGTGTTTCCTCTAAGAGCCTTTCTCCTGAAGAGTTGGAAGACAGGGAGAAGGAGAGGGAATACAAGTTAGAGATGGCAAAACTTAAATTAGGAGGGCAGTTGGAATTAGAGAATGCAAGAAGCAAGAGAGAAGCTGAAATGGAGAGCAAAAGATTAGATTTTGAGAGAGAGAAATTAGCGTTTGAACGTGAGAAGATGGTGAGGGAGATGGAGCTTAAAACTAAGAGTTTAGAGTTGAATCCCTCTGGTGGCAGCACTCCATCCATGCCTGCAGAAAGTAGGTTTTATTTTCCTAAGGATGTGATCAAAGATTACAGTAAGAATGAAGATATTAGCCAATGGTTTAAAGCGTATGAGTTAGCATTGTTGGCCCACCGGGTCCCTGAGAAAGATTGGGGAACGGGGTTGTGGAGCCGCTTTACAAATGAAGGGAGAGATACCTTGTTGAGCCTTCCTGCTGAGGATAGGATGTCTTATACTCATATGAAAGATGCTTTAATGCTGAGATACGGCCTAACCCCAGAAAAGTACAGACAAACCTTTAGAGAATGTAAGAAGTTGCCTGGTACTACGTGGGTTGAATATGTGTCTTTTTTCTGCAGAACCATGGATGGTTGGATAAAGGGTAGCAAGGTTGATAGTTATGATGCTCTTTATGATTTGTTTGCTTGGGAGCACTTGTCTAATAACTGTTTTCCAGAGCTACGCCAGCACCTTGTTGATAGCAAGATATCTAACCCTAGAAAACTTGCTGAGGAGGCGGACCGCTGGGTCAGTACCAGGGTCCACAAGGGTCCAGTGGGAGACTCAGCCAAAGGTGGGCAGGGTCCCCAGCAGAAGAGTGGGGGGGACAGGGGTAAACAGAGGGAGTTTCAGAAAGGGCCCCAAAGTAGTCCCCAAGGGAACCAAGGGAAGGGTTCCCAGCCTCCCCCTGTAAAGAAGCCAGAGGCCCCGACAGGTAAACCTGTTCACAGGGGCCCCATGACCTGCTATGCCTGTAAGCAGGTGGGACACCGTTATTATGATCCCCAGTGTCCCATGAAGGATTCGAATGCACCGCCGCGTGCACCCCCTCGTCAGGTAGCGAGTGTAGCCCTGGGAGGGGATGAGATGGGTGCCCCCGGTGGGTGGGGTCCCGCAGAAATGTCCCTGGTCTCTTTAGGAGACGTGGAAATGGTCCCTCCAACCCCTCTGCCTAGTAACACTAAGAAATATGGGCAGTGGGTGACCATTAATGGCCATAGGGTGGAAGCTCTCAGAGACACCGGAGCGAGTGTGACAGCTGTCAAGTGTCACTTGGTGTCCAGAGAGCAGGTGGTCCCTCATGCATTCTACCCCGTTGTAGCTGCTGACAACTCACAGAGTCAGTGTGAGGTAGCTCAAGTTCCTTTTGAGTGGGGGGGTCTCAGGTACTCTTCAGGTTGCTGTAAGGCCCGCCATGCCTGTTGATTGTCTCCTGGGCAACGATTTGGAGGACTCCCCTTGGGCTAAGGTGGAGAGAAAATCGCATCTGGAAATGTTGGGTCTGCCTGAGTGGGTGTGTGCGACCACCCGGTCCATGTCAGTCAGTAAGGGTGTTGATGGGGCCCTGGAGCCTGAAAGTATGGCCCAGGTCCCAACCGTGAAGAGAAGAGGCAGGGGGCGCGGGAAACCGTCCCCCATCGTTCCCGCGGTCCAGGAGGGAGCAGACCCTGAGGGGGATGCCCTGGAACCGACAGGAGAACAAGTGGCCGAACTGGGAGACCTGCCCGAGCTGACCCATTGGCAGCAGGATGGTGGTCCCTCCAGGGAGGAATTTTGTGCTGAACAGAAAGTGTGCCCTTCTCTTGTGGGTATGAGGCAGCAGGCCTCAGCCCAAACGACAGGTGATCAGTCAGGATCACATTGGGTCTACTGGGAGAACGACCTCCTGTATAGCGAGCCTAAGGCTGCTGAGCCTGGGTCAGCCCGTGTGCTGGTGGTACCCCAGCGCTTCAGAGCCTTCCTACTGGGGTTGGCTCATGACGTTCCGTTAGCTGGACATCTGGTGCAGGACAAGACCTATGACAGGCTTGTCACCCATTTTTATTGGCCCCAGATGAGAAGGGATTCAGATATCCATTGTAGGACCTGTCAAACTTGCCAGGCAAGTGGGAAAAGTGGGCAGAAGCAGAAGGCTCCCCTCCAACCTTTTCCCGTCGTCAGTACCCACTTTGAGCGAGTGGGAATTGACATTGTGGGGCCACTGGACCCCAAGACAGCCATGGGCAACAGGTTTATCCTGGTCTTGGTGGACCATGCCACCCGGTACCCGGAAGCCATCCCTCTCCGAACAGTGACGGCCCCCGTGGTGGGACGGGCACTGATGGGTGTTTTCTCCCGCATGGGGTTCCCCAGAGAGGTGGTGTCAGACCGGGGCACCAACTTCATTTCGAATTATATGAAGTCTCTGTGGAAGGAGTGTGGGGTAACCTACAAGTTTACCACTCCTTACCACCCTCAAGGTAATGGGCTGGTTGAGATATTCAACCGGACCCTAAAAGGCATGATCATGGGTCTTGAAGAACCAATGAGGCGTAAATGGGACGTCCTCTTGCCATGCCTGCTGTTTGCTTACCGTGAGGTGCCACAGAAGTCTCTAGGGTTCAGCCCCTTTGAGCTTTTGTATGGTCACCCGGTAAGAGGACCTTTGAGTCTGGTCAAAGAAGGCTGGGAGCAATCTCCCAGGAAACCTCCCCAGGATGTATATAGTTACATGCTGGCCTTTAGGAACCAGACTCGGCGCTTCAGAGATCTTGCTCAGGCAAATCTGGAGGCCAGCCAGGAAGAGATGAAGCGGTGGTACGATCAGAATGCCACTCTGGTTGAGCTTCAACCTGGTCAGAAAGTTTGGGTCATGGCCCCTGTGGAACCTTGTGCGCTCAAGGACAGGTGGACTGGACCATTTGAGGTTGTGGAGAAAAAGAGCGATGTCACCTACTTGGTGGACTTGAAGTCTCCCAGGAACCCCTTAAGGGTCCTGCATGTCAACCGGTTAAAGCCCCACTTAGAAAGGTCCGAAGTGGGCATGCTCCTTGCCACAGATGCTGGGATGGAGGAGGAGAGTGAGCCTCTTCCTGACCTCCTGTGTGCAAAAGAAAAAGATGGGTCAGTGGATGGTGTTGTCCTCTCTGACACACTGACCCCTGAGCAGCAGCAAGATTGTCGCCATCTGTTGGTACAATTCCCTGATCTGTTCTCCTTAATCCCTGGTGTCACTCAGTGGTGTGTCCATGATGTGGACACTGGGGACAGCACTCCTGTGAGGCACAAGGCCTACAGGGTGACTGAAAAGGTCAGAGCATATATCAAGGAGGAGGTCTCCAAGATGTTTGCCTTAGGGGTGGTTGAGTCCTCTAGCAGTCCTTGGGCCAGCCCAGTGGTCTTGGTCCCCAAGGCTGCGGCGCCTGGTGCTTCACCAGAACTTCGGTTCTGTGTGGATTACCGAGGACTCAATTCGGTCACCAAGACTGACGCGCACCCCATCCCCAGAGCTGATGAGCTCATCGATCGGTTGGGGGCTGCCCGGTACCTTAGTACGTTTGATCTAACGTCTGGGTACTGGCAGATCGCCTTGACTGATGGGGCAAAAGAGAGGTCTGCATTCTCCACACCAGATGGGCACTACCAGTTCCGTGTGATGCCCTTTGGGATGAAGAATGCCCCTGCCACATTCCAGAGGTTGGTTAACCAGGTATTGGCCGGGCTGGAAGATTTCAGCGCCGCATACCTGGACGACATAGCAGTGTTCAGCGCCAGCTGGGAGGAACACTTGCGCCACCTCCAGGAAGTGTTGTTGGCCCTGCGCAGAGCAGGCCTCACAATCAAGGCTAGTAAGTGCCAGATTGGGCAGGGTTCAGTGGTGTACTTGGGGCACCAAGTAGGGAGCGGCAAGGTGGCCCCCCTGCAACCCAAGATAGATACCATCCTGGCTTGGGAACCGCCCAAAACCCAGACTCAGGTGAGAGCCTTCTTGGGTCTCACGGGTTACTACAGGAGGTTTGTCAAGGGGTATGGCAACATTGTGCACCCCTTGACCTCGCTGACTTCCAGGAAGCAGCCGAGACTTGTGATCTGGACTGACGCCTGTCAGAACGCCTTTGACACCCTGAAAACTGCAATGTGTACAGCACCGGTCCTCCAGGCACCCGACTTTTCAAAAGAATTCATTGTCCAGACAGACGCTTCAGAGCATGGTGTGGGGGCTGTTCTAGCACAGATGAATGAGGAGGGCCGAGACTTACCTGTAGCCTTCATCAGCCGGAGGTTACTTCCCAGGGAACAAAGGTGGAGTGCGATAGAGCGTGAGGCATTTGCTGTGGTCTGGGCGCTGAAGAAGCTAAGACCCTACCTGTTTGGGACTCACTTCCGGGTTCAGACAGACCACAGGCCCCTCAGATGGTTAATGCAGATGAGGGGTGAGAACCCAAAACTGTTGAGGTGGTCCATTTCCCTACAGGGGATGGACTTTACGGTGGAACACCGCCCTGGTACAGATCACGCCAATGCTGATGGTCTGTCCAGATTTTTCCGCCTTAGTGATGAGGACTCCCTGGGTGAAGGGTAGTTCTCCCCACATTTCAGCTGGAGGGGACACGTGTTAGACCTGGCATCATTGGCATGAGTCTCTCCTCTATTTTTTTCTGTTTGCCTCCTCTGTTTACGATGTTTTTGCTGGATTATTGCTTTGGGCACTGTGCCACTGCTGATCAGTGCCACAGTGCAAGTGCTCCCTATGTTAAATTGTTACATTGATTGGTGTTACCATGATTGGCTTGGTTGACTTACTGTTCAGACCCTAGTCTAGTGCACTGCGTGTGCCAAGGGCGTGTAAGTTAACTGCTGCTGGTGGGCTTGCAGCACTGGTTGTGCCACCCACAGAAGCAGCGTGTAAAATGTGTCTCAGGCCTGCCACCGCAGCGCCTGCGTGCAGTCCCTGACTGCCATGTCGACTTGGTAAGGAAACCTACTTACCAGTCTCTAAACCTTCACTTTGCCACATTTCAGACACCTCTATGGTAGGCCCTAGGGCAGGGTGCATTGTTGGTAAAAGGTAGGTCATGCCCTGATGTGTGTGGCATGACCTAATAGTGAATTACAGCCATTTTCGTTTTTCACTATTGAAGGGCTACCTGCCTCCAATAGGCCAGACTGGGCAGACTGATTATTAACTCCATTATAATCTATCTGACTCAGGGAGCATGGTAGCCAGTCGAGTTTAGTATCCCTGAACTCAGAATTTCATAACACACCCTTTAGGATGGATGGTTTTTAAATTCTATGTTTGAAAATAGCACTTTTAGAAAGTGGCTATTTTCTTGTCCAACTATCTACCGGTCGCTGCTGGTTTGGTGTGTGTGTCAGGGGCTGGGTGGCTCCAGAGGTCTGAATGAGTCAGTGTGGGGTGAATGGGGCGTTTACACATAGAGTGAGGGAAGAGTAGCCTGCCCTGCCTGACACAATACTGGCTCCGCCTCCTGCTGGGCGACTGATAGCCCTGCTCCTGCCAGTGACAATACTGGCTCCGCCTCCTGCTGGGCGGCTGAGGACCCTGCCCTGCTCAGTGAATAGGCCAGGTGCCTCTGCCTGGCAACACCCACAACAAACCTGAGATGGTGGGAATTTCCCTGCTTGGACAAAGGGAACAAAGGAGAAATGGGGTATAAGAGAAGGACCCCTGAACCAAGAACTCAGATCACTTCTGACAAGGAAACCTGTACCAAGGACAAGAAGCCTGCTGATCTAAGGACTTGCCTCCCCTTTCTGCCAGAGTGCTGTTTTGCTGTGGAGGAACCTGAAAGCTGCTTCTTTATTTTTGCCAAGGAACAAGGAGAGAGGAACTTGGTGTGTACTCTCTGAACACTTGCTAGGAAATCTCCAAGGACTGGAAGAGTGCCAGTCTCCTGCTGAAGTCACAGGGCCAAAGGACTTCACCATTTGCTGAATTGCTGGAGAGTGTTGGTTCCAGTACACAAGGGAAAATCTGCAGTCTCGACGCCGCCGACGCCGCCGAATCCAGCTCGACATCGTGAGTAACGGCTCCAGTGTCCCGAGCCTTCGACGCCGGTCACCGGGCCCGATCGACGCCAGCAGCAACGCCAGTGAGCAGTGGGTATCGGCCCCAGCTCCAAGTGACCCCGTCTCGACGCCGGTATCGACGCCAGTGAGGAGTGAGTATCGGCTCCACCTCCAAGCGACCCCGTCCCGACGCCGCTGCTGATCACATCGACTCGACGCCCTTCTCGACGCCGTGAGCGCTGCTCCGGCCCGACATCCCTCGACGCCGCTGCGGATTGACCCGACTCCGAGGCACGATCGACGCCGACCTCGACGCCGACATCTCGACGCCGTGGATCATCGTTTTCTTTGTTTCTCAAGGTACTGTACTTGTGGGGTCTGTTGCAACTCCAGGCTCGACGTAGCGCTCCTCGCGGTCGACGCCGAACCTTGGGAATCTTGTAGACTCGACGTCGTGTGACTCCTGTGGGGGTTACATTGTTGCCAAAGAACTGTGCTCAGAAGAATACTTTGCTAAAGAACTATTTGCCAAGAAGAAACCTTACTTGAACTATTATTTTTCCTTCCAAAGAGTATTTATTAAGACTGTGGTATATTTTTGTCGTTATTTGGTCTTGTGCTAAGCCTTATATAAAAATACTATTTTTATAATAACTTCTGTGTCGTGTCCATCTGTAGTGTATTCACTTTATTACTGTATGTGGTCATAAATGCTTAACACACTGCCTCTGAGATAAGCCTGTCTGCTCTGCCAAGCTACCAAGGGGGTAGCAGGGGTTATCTGAGTGTGTAATCCCCTTTCCCTGACTAGAGTTGGTTGGTCCCTATTTGTCAGAAGTGTATACCTCTGCCAACTAGAGACCGCCGGTTCTAACAGGAACTTTCCCCAATATATTTCTAAAGGGTGTATCTTCTAGCTTGACCATCTGAGTATTAGCTGGAAGACCAGAAACAGTCCCTTAGAGACTCTTGTATGTGCAGTTGATAGAAGGCCCCTGGTTTTGCACACATTAGAGCGTATAGCCTCGTAGGGCCACCAGCAAGCAAGCTAGTGTAGATAACTTTTACTGTGTATCTAACTCCAGCAGTCTTTTTTGTTGACTCACAAATAAGTGGACCGAATGCTGTTGGTCGCCACTAGCAAGTTGGAGGTCCCCCATCTAATGTGTTGCCAAGATTTTCTATGCCCATGTTCTTATTAAAATCGTGTAAACCAAATATGTTCAAGTCTTGAGTGAATAAAATACAACAGCAATGAGTTAATTCAAAATAGGACTTCCACAATTTCATTAGTATATTGTGGTGTCCAAGGTTGAAGCACAGGTTTGGAGCCAGATGTGTAAACACAAGTTTCTTGGTGCACAGCCCGTACAACTTCACAGCCTGATAATCCCCAACTGACACAGACCATGTTCCGATACCGCAAAGTTTTGTGATGATGTAGAAGTGTTCTGTGATGAATGACACACTGAACATTCAAGCCAGCCCACCTGTCTGTGACAGCATATTTTAAAAATAACGTTGGCCATTAGGTATGTTAAACATTTCTATTATAGATTTGAACACAATCAACTACTTTGTGTGCCTTATATAGCATAATTGGCAATAAAGAGGGGTAGGCCCTATTACACTCTGCTAGATTGGGCCGGTAAATACTATAAACACACAATATCTAGCTGACTGCTTGAGATGCTGTCAATTACTTAAACAGACTCTGACCAAATCCTATAGATGTCTTGGTCTACTGAGGAAATATGAATTTTGTGATCAGTTATGTCCCCTATCGTAGACCCCAACGGCTCCATGTACATGCTATAAGTACATGTATGTTCCCTCCTGTTCCAGTTCTGAAGACGTAAATATATGTGCGTCCACCGCCAACATGTCCTCTTTCAGATCCACCATGAATGGGTCAGATATTCCTTTTCTAAGTATGAAAGGCCACCGACTTTATGTGGTTCACTTTCCACATTTTACAGATTCAGGCGAGTAGGCCCGAATTCTGTCATCAAGCCTTTTCTGCCTTCTGCCTCTGAAAGCTCCAGTCTGAGCCTGCATCTGTGACCATGAACTTTGTCTTACTCCCTGCGCGGCTAACGGTGCCTGATCCAGCCCGTCGCCTGCCAAAAACTGTATTTCACCTTCAAGATTATCTCCTCCGCCCCTCATCCGATGCATTCCTGTCTAGTAGTTTAGGTAAACATTCCTCTAGCTACCGTGCACAGGGCCAGGCCTCGCTGCCCTCATGCAAGTAATTCATAGCCCCGTCACCATGGAATATTCCTACCCCCTCGCATCTAGTGTAGACACTTAGACGCTTGTACACGCACTAACAGTCAGTATAGTCAGTATAGAATAAGATTCTATCCTAAGAGACCTCTCTTTTTGGATAACACTGTTCTTTAAACATAGGATATTAGATATGATTTGGGATTAGGTTGACATACCCCAGACTTCTGTCTCCACATGTAGAGCTAAATGTCAAGTCCCCTTCACCCTCTAGTTGCACGTCAATCACACGTCATGCGGCTGCGCGCGCATCTCTACCAACTATTTCTGCTGACATTGCAGGATTCTCTTATGGATCCACCCACTTATGACATCATGTATGATGACGTTTATTAAATTACGCCCTCTATTAGCTACGTATGCACCTTTTATCAGCTGTTACGCCTCTTGCATCTGTTTCATTGTAATGTATTTTCTATAAAACTGCTTATCTGTCAATAATATATGTTCCTTCCTTCCTGAACTTTCGTGGTGATGGAATAGAAGGCCCACAATTCGAATTGTATTCCTTTGTAAAGGAATAAAGCCTTTTTAAACCCTCTAATACCACGGATTCTGCCTCTCATTTTACTGAGTTATTCTTAATAGACTTTACCGCATAAAAAATAGTACCGGTAACGAAATATTTACCACATAAATTGGCGCCCGAACAGGGACACTTTCTCATCTCACGCGCCGGCGGTGCGTTGCAGGCCCGGTCTCCTGCCACAGCTGAACGGACAAAAACGCGTACCCGCAGGATTTCCTGTATCTCCTTCCGGCCAAGCGGGGACGACTGAGGCTGCGATCAACACCCAGACGAGGCGGTGAGAAGTGCGAAGTATCCCGACCAGAGCCTAGCTGAGAGAGCAAGATCCGAGGTATACAGAGACCCGCCAGGTTCCGAAGTTCCGAGTCCAGTCGAGTCGAGTCCAGTCCGGTCCAGTTTCAGTTCCGATCCGAGGCCTTCCGTTCCGAGCTACCCGGTGAGTACCATTACCGGGGAGGCATTTTACGTGCACATAGTCTGTGCCGGTCAAGACGGGTTTGGGTACACAAATCCGGTCTGCACTGTTTTAGCAGTGTATCTGTACTGTTTAGCAGTATATATAGTATGTTTTGCATATAAATATATATAAATAAGTATTATCTAGTGTCAGTATAATGTCAGTAACTAGTTTTCTATTAGTCATCATTGTTCGTAAAAACCGTTAAGTGTTAAATGTTTTAAAATACGTTCTATATACTGTGGTGTGAATGACTGTTCATTATTGTGTTTTTGTATAAAGTGTGTTCTAGTAATAAGGTCTAAAAATGCCGCTCTTTTCGAAACTAAGACAGATCAAAACTAGAAAAGGTGTACTCGAAGAAGCCGTTCCCATCCCACCGAGGGACACTCCAGGGTACTTTATGTATCATAAGCATGGCCTAGATGCCGTATTATTTCTTGATTTATGGGTGGACTACACCAAAGAATTACCAGAGAGTCAGAGATGGCCCGCAGCGGGGACCTGGGATGCAGATTGCATCATGAGAGTAGAAGAAGAATTATGGAAAAAGAAAGCCAGACAGTCACAGAAAGATGCCATTGAATTATGGCGTAAAGAATCGTATAGACGTACGGAAAAAGCACTTAGACAGGAAGATAAGAGTAAGGAGAATTCAAATAAAACCCGAGAAAATCTGTTAATTGAGGAAGGTACCCGAGTAAAATCAGAACAAATAGATAGACAAAGAAACGCCCTTATGAATGGTATGTATCCACTTCTGGCCGAAGGGTTACCTAAGGCTACTCCGGAAATACCAAAAGACTTGCCACCTCCATTGTTTCCGATAAAAGCACACCCCAAGGGGCATCCCAGAACTGCAGAAGATGTTTTCCTTTCCTCTTATTTAGATGACGCAGCTCCCGAGTATGCTAATACCGCACCACATAGACCGCTTGCCGATGATGCTCATCGCCAAGATCCTCCGTCTGTACCTCCGCAACAACAAGCTCTGACACACATTCCGACAAGCACATCTGTTTCTACAGCTTTTCCCTCAACGACGGTTGCTGTCTCACCTTCAACAAATCCTTTCACGTCCAGCACCCCAGACGGTGCTACAGGAGGTACAACAGACATTTTTTCTACGCCACCCAGAGGAAATAAATTTTCCCTTAGAGAATTAGCACACCAACGTACGCCCAAACTAGCAACTCCCGACATGCTTAAGGAACTTCTAGTAGATTGTAGATATGATCCTGTGCCCGGAAAACGGGACGAAATGCTGCTGTCATCATTACGTATTAGACGAGCTGCGATATATTTAACGAAGCTACCAGGAATGGCTACACATTTAGAAAATATATATCACTTTGTCCAGTCAGGACGAGGTCCTGAAAGTATTAGCAGAGCCATGGAGTACCAGAAAGCGGAGGTACAGGGACAACTGTTACGTTTCCTCATAAATTGTGTAATCAGAAATCAAGACCGGCCTGGGGTAAATACGGAAGAAATGCAAAAACTTGTCATTTGGGGCCAGAATATATCAGAAGGGAGACATGATAAACAGTTATGTATAGTAGCTATGTACCGAAAGATCCGCAAAGAAATAGAAAGAATACACGAAGAAAGATTAGAGGTAGACGCCGCTGACCTAAACAGAGAGGAGGAGGAGCATGAATCAGAGCAAGTAGACACGATAGCTTATGTAGGTAAAGGAAGACCCCATAGTAATACCAGAGGTTTTAACGACCCAATACGTCCAATACGTCCGGAATATAATAGACATTTTCCAAACCCTATGCTAAATACAAAATCCCCTGAACACTTATTCCAAGCCGCTGATAAATTACTCCGAGACCGAAGGGGGTACCACGTGCTCGATTCCATGGACGAACAAGAATTAGCCAGGTCAGCAGTACAATGGGCTGACAGTCCCGGCGAATACAATGACGATGTTTAGCTAGTATATACATCGTTTAGCTAGTATATACATGATTCAACACCTCCTTATATTATATAAAAGCCAACACTCCGATCCAGGACCCTTACCTGACATATTGACAGAACTACTCACGAATATATGGAGAGGGTCAGGTACTGATTTGATTAAGGAAATTCTAGAATCCCGAAACCAATATTTAAATTTCATATGCCCAGAACACGTTCCAGTTCCCATCATGGGAAGAAAAATGTATCACATAGATAGACAGAACCCGTTACGCGAAGTACACCCAATTAGAGGTGCCGGTGATAACTTTACACGCGTGTTTGTGTACACGCCTATAACTAAACTGGAATTATTAGAAATGAAGAAAGTAGTACCGAGCCATGACAAGGACCCAGCAGGTTTCCACCGTGAGATAAAAGACATGTTACTCATGGGAGAGTATACCTACCCCGATATTATGAAAATATTAAAAGTCCTGTTACCCGCCGGTGTTTATGAGAAACTCAAAGAAAAAGAATGGGAGGTGGGAGACCAAAAGATAGATTGGACAGCATTAGAAAACGAAGAAAAGGCCCGAGCTGCAGGAGCAGGGCTTGGGGAAAAGACTACAGCACTAGCAGGATTACTAATACAGGTACTGCCACGTTTATTAACTACGAAAAAGGAAGGCTGGGGTGCAATCTCAGCCTGTAAACAAAAACCAGATGAAGACACTAGTGATTTCTATTCCCGATTTGAAAAATGTTTTAGTATAAATAGTGGCATAAAAGCCAGTAGTGAGTCATATCCACATCTGTTTGTGACAAAATTAGTTGAAAATTCTCTGCTACAAGTCAAGAATAGAGTATTGAAATTCGAAAGTACCTGGCAAGGTAATACCCCATCACAGATGCTACAGATGTTACAATATCATCACAATAGAATTAGAGAAGAACAAGAACACGAACAAAGACGTATGAAAGATACAAAAATGAAAATGCTTGTTGCACAGTCAGTTCCAGCTGATAGTCATCAAAAGGGTGATTCCACAAGTCCTGCAAAAGGGACATGCAACTATTGTAAACAACCAGGTCATTATATACACGATTGTCCAGTCCTGAAACATAATATTGCCACAGGTAGAACGCATGAGAGACCACGTCCACCTAGACAGGATCAGAATCAACAACAAATCTCTCAGAATGCACAACCGAGGTTAGCTCCACAACAATTAGCTCCGCAACAGGCAGCTCCACAACAGATCGTAGCACCACCACAAGCGCAGCCTACTGCTGCAACTCAAGCAACAACACAACAAATGTATCAGTATGCACAAACAGATTATCCCGATTACCAGCGATACTCATGAGATAGCCTAGAGAGGGAAGTTGGCTTACCCCTTATAGAGGTTCCTGTAGACCAAGAGGGACCTTATGTACATAGTGAACTATTAGGGGAAGACAGAAAGTTTTTACTTGATACAGGGGCAAGCAGAACAACTATAAGACGTAGTGAAGTTCCAGGGGCACCCCTCTCAGGCTCACAAAATATTTCCCTTGGATTCTCAGGAAAACCGATAATAAATGACGTAACACAACCTCTTCCACTTACAGTCGGTCCATTAACACGTACTACAGATTTATTGCTTACTAAATCATGTCCAGAAAACTTGTTAGGCATAAAAACATTGAAAGCTCAAGGAGCCATAATATGTTGCTCTCCGGAAGGAGTACGACTATTTTTACGTGACTTTAAAGGTCACTACGTATCCAGAGACATGGATCACCGACTGCAGAATTTACCTACACATTTGTGGGCACAAGGCCCAACTGATGTTGGTTGCATGAACATTACACCATATCGAGTCACACTAAAGACAGGAGTAGTACTACCACGAATGCGACAATACAAGTTACCTCCAGATGCTGTAGTGGCTTTACTGCAAATCATTGACGAGCTTATTACCCAAGGAGTGGTTGTGGAAACTGACTCCAATGTATGTAATTCACCGATAATTCCGATTCTCAAAAGAACGGATCCAAAAGCACCACCAGTATATCGATTAGTTATTGATCTGCGCGAATTAAATAAATGTATTGTACCACAATACCCTGTGGTCCCAGATATCTCCTCATTACTCACAGCTATTGACTCAGAAGCAACGTTCTTCACTGTAATTGATCTCAAGAATGCTTTCTTTAGTGTCCCAATAGATCCGGAAAGTCAATATTTGTTCGGTTTTAGTTTAAATGGACGAAGTTTTAAATTCACACGCGCACCTCAAGGATTTACAGAAAGCCCCAGCATCTATAGCCAAGCACTGAAACGAGAACTTGACAGTATCCACATGCCAGTTAACACTGCCTTGCTTCAATATGTCGATGACCTGCTGATCACCGCCCGAAGCGAACCGGAATGTGAAACAGCGTCACTGACGGTTTTGAAATTTCTGGCTGACAAGGGGCACAAGGTGTCCCCTTCTAAGCTGCAATTCTGTGTCCCGCGAGTTGTTTACCTTGGGCACTCGCTGTCCAAGGAGGGAAGGCAGCTTACACCCGATCGCATCCAGTTAATTGCTAACATGCCACCACCCAAGACACAAAAGGAGGTGCGGGCTTTTATAGGCCTCACTTCATACTGTAGGCAGTGGATCCCTCAATATGCATTTCTAGCAAAACCACTCATCCAGTTGACAACACAGGAGGCAGCCACATCGACTGTCCTCCCTTGGACTCCAGAACATACACATGCCTTTGAAAGCTTAAAGAAAGCTTTATGCCAAGCACCTGTCCTAGCAACACCATGTTACAGTAAACAGTTTACACTCTTTGTTACAGAACGCGAAGGTACTGCTTTGTCAGTACTCACTCAGGAACAAGCAGGATCACACAAACCATGTGCTTATTTCTCTAGTACATTAGATCCAGTAGCTCAGGCACTTCCAGCGTGCCTGAAATCAGTGGCAGCAACAGCTTTAGCAATCAGACAAAGCGATGCCATAGTGTTAGGACATCAATTGACAGTACAAGTACCACACGCAGTGGAGGTTCTCTTGAACCGCACACAAACACAACACTTGACTATAGCAAGACTCACCGGTTCCGAATTAACATTGTTTCAGCCACACATAGAAATCAGACGTTGTAATACGTTAAATCCTGCCACACTGTTACCAGTAGGCGGAACAGATCCATTGGCACATGATTGTGTCGAAGTCATTACTATCACGACGAAACCCAGACAAGACTTGACAGATATCCCTTTGTCAGATCCAGACTTGACATTGTATGTAGATGGGTCATGTATGAGAACAAGTACAGGAGAGTTAGTGGCCGCTTACGCAGTCACAACGGACACTGAAGTCATTGAAACAAATTGTATTAACACTTTGTCAGCTCAAGCAGCAGAGCTCACCGCTCTGACACAAGCCTGTATCCAAGCCACAAATAAAAAAGTCAACATATACACAGATTCACGTTATGCATTCGGAGTCGTCCATGACTTCGGCGTACTGTGGCGAGAGAGAGGTTATTTAACTTCTCACGGTGCCCACATCCAACACGGACCCCTCATTCAAGCCCTATTAGACGCGATTCATCTACCTACTGCAATATCGATTATGAAATGCAAAGCCCACACAAAAGTTAACGATATCATTTCTCAGGGTACTGACCTAGCTGACAAAACAGCTAAACAGACTGCTCAGAATCAGACTCACACAACTAACATGACAAAGACAATAGTCTTAACACCAACACATTGCATGACAGTTAAGGATCCCGCCCTTGATGTAATTGACATACAGACACATGCTACACCAGAAGAAATAAAGTAATGGACTGAATTAGGAGGGATCCAAACAGATCAAGGATGGATGACGAAGGAAAAATCTATATGGTTTCTTCCCGACTCAATGGTCCAAGTCATCATTAACACTATACATAGTCCAGCGCACCTAGGAGAAAAAGCTATGCTAGACAGCATTCAACACATTTGGTTCAACAAACATTTACGAGCCGCAGCTAAACAAAAAGTTCGTACCTGTATGATATGTTGTCAGTTTAATCCAGGTAAAAGCATCCCCGTAGAACAGGGTGGATTCCAAACTCCCGATCATGCTTTTGAAGTCCTCCAGATGGATTATATCCAGATGGAACGATGTCGAGGATTCAAATATGTTCTCGTAGTTGTCTGTGCTCTTTCCCGTTGGACAGAAGCATACCCGGTTTCAGATTACACTGCCCCGACTACTGCCAAACAGTTAGTGCGAGAATTCTTCCCACGGTACGGTTTACCACGTGTTGTCTACTCAGATAACGGCCAGCCGTTCTCATCCGAATTAATGAAACACGTTTCCCTTCTATTAGGCTATCAATGGAAATTTCACTGTGTCCGACATCCTGAGGCAGCAGGTCTCGTGGAACGTCATAATCAAACTCTGAAAATTAGATTGTCCAAAATATGTAGAGAAAAAGGAGTTGATTGGATAGTAGCCTTACCAGTTGCGCTCTTTTACATGAGAATGGTAGCGCATTCTCGAACGGGGCTATCCCCGTATGAGGTGATCTTTGGTAGACCACCAAATATGTGGGGGACGCCTATACCTCGTAAAATCACTGATGTTGACTGTAATATGCTGACAGATTACCTGGCTTCCTTGATGTCTGCACTACAATCTTGTCGTTCACAGGTATCCGCAGCTTTTCCCGACAATACTGAGGTGAAACCCCATGACGTGGTTCCTGGAGACTTGGTGTTGGTCAGGAACTTTGACCGGAAGACCCAACTGGATCCTAGGTGGAAGTCACCGAAGTTAGTTTTACTTACCACAAGGACAGCTGTGAAAATCGAGGGAAGGAAAGGGTGGTTGCACTCGAGTCATATCAAGAAATTTTATGGACTACCATCCAGCGTAGAGACTCAACCCTGTATTCCCTCACAGACAGACTCAAAGCTCCCTTTGGCTGAATTAACGAAACCAGAACTGTATAAACTAAAATTGAGGTCCAGTAAGTCAGACAATTTGATTGTTTAAGTCCTCTCCAAGGTGAATCGGTTGAATTTGTCTCTGACATGTATCCTCTGGACCGGAATAGAGAAAGAAATAATCAAATGCTGCTCAAGAAGCATGCGTATTGTAAATCATTTCGTAGTCACTGTACAGTAACATTATTAATTTTGTTTTTTCTAAGTCTTCTGATCATCATTGTCAGCATCCTATTGCACATGTATTATCCTATTCCTAAGCGTGCTTATAATATAACTGCAGAACATTGTTTTAGTGAATTACCTCCACATGAATTGTCTTATAGATTTGCGCTGCGCAACAATACATTCATTAGTATGCTACATCATTCCCATCAAACCAGCAATGCCACAAATTGTTGGATATGTGGCCGACTCCCTCCCTATCAGAACTATAAGGGAGTTTTGCCCCTCTTTCCCTATCCGTTCACACACAATGGCTCCTGTGGAGCATGGTTTAGTTTGATTAATTCCCTAGATTCAAATTCCGCAGTTTATCAAGACAACTGGGTATGGGGAAACCTGAACTTAGTTTTGCTTAAAGTCTGCTACCCTAACAAGGAGGGACTTCCCAAAAGAACAGGAACTGATCTAGAAAATGAAGTATATGGATTAGGTAATTTTACACTTAATCTTATGATCCTGAACGTTGAATCTGAAGCTACACCAATCTTGCCCGCCATGTCAGTATTCCCAGTAAAGGGGGAATTATGTATAAGAAAGAATGGCTCCATACACATGGGCCATAGTAAATGCACCACTGTAATAAAATTCAGTGATCAAGGCAAGTCTACATTTAGAGCTTCTCGTCATTCCTACTTTATATGTGGCCAGACCGCATATATACGCCTACCTTTAGATTGGGATGGTACCTGTTACATAGCATTCCTTCTACCACCTGTTTTCCTAGCTCCTCCTGATTATCATAGAAATACCCATTTAGTACACAATAGACAGCAGAGAGATCTCCCAATTGTCGATTACACTGAAACAGCATGGGAAAAATACACAGATTTCAATAAAGGTTTCTTTCCCTATATAGGTACAGTCACTAATAGTAAACTGATACGTAGATTAACCAGAACCCTTGAAGCAGTAGTGAACGAAACTATTTCCGCCTTAGGCAATTTAACAGAAGAGCAGTCTGCTATGCGGATTGTTGTGCTTCAAAATCGTCTTGTCCTTGACGTCATCCTGGCCGATAGGGGCGGAGCTTGTAGGGTCATCGGATCAAGTTGTTGCATTTTCATACCAGAAAATTCGCCGTCAGTATATAAAGCCATAACCCGCCTTCATAAGATTGTAAGCCAGATACACCAGAATCCAGGCACCTGGACTTGGTCCGGTTGGTTCTGGGGCGTGTTGTCAGCCTGGGGATGGAGAATCCTATCCTTCCTAGGTATTGGCTTTCTCATATTATTCAGTTGCTGCTTATGTCTACAATGTGGGCCAGCGATTTGTGGTCTGTGTGCCACCTCGTGTACCCCACATCCAAGTTTTCGCTCAAGATCCCGGAAGAAGAAAGAAGAACAAATGATGTTATATGAACAGATCGATGGATTGATGAAGATCGATATCTCCTAAGGGTCCGAAGGGGACAAGGAGGGAATGAGGAAATATGAATTTTGTGATCAGTTATGTCCCCTATCGTAGACCCCAACGGCTCCATGTACATGCTATAAGTACATGTATGTTCCCTCCTGTTCCAGTTCTGAAGACGCAAATATATGTGCGTCCACCGCCAACATGTCCTCTTTCAGATCCACCATGAATGGGTCAGATATTCCTTTTCTAAGTATGAAAGGCCACCGACTTTATGTGGTTCACTTTCCACATTTTACAGATTCAGGCGAGTAGGCCCGAATTCTGTCATCAAGCCTTTTCTGCCTTCTGCCTCTGAAAGCTCCAGTCTGAGCCTGCATCTGTGACCATGAACTTTGTCTTACTCCCTGCGCGGCTAACGGTGCCTGATCCAGCCCGTCGCCTGCCAAAAACTGTATTTCACCTTCAAGATTATCTCCTCCGCCCCTCATCCGATGCATTCCTGTCTAGTAGTTTAGGTAAACATTCCTCTAGCTACCGTGCACAGGGCCAGGCCTCGCTGCCCTCATGCAAGTAATTCATAGCCCCGTCACCATGGAATATTCCTACCCCCTCGCATCTAGTGTAGACACTTAGACGCTTGTACACGCACTAACAGTCAGTATAGTCAGTATAGAATAAGATTCTATCCTAAGAGACCTCTCTTTTTGGATAACACTGTTCTTTAAACATAGGATATTAGATATGATTTGGGATTAGGTTGACATAACCCCAGACTTCTGTCTCCACATGTAGAGCTAAATGTCAAGTCCCCTTCACCCTCTAGTTGCACGTCAATCACACGTCATGCGGCTGCGCGCGCATCTCTACCAACTATTTCTGCTGACATTGCAGGATTCTCTTATGGATCCACCCACTTATGACATCATGTATGATGACGTTTATTAAATTACGCCCTCTATTAGCTACGTATGCACCTTTTATCAGCTGTTACGCCTCTTGCATCTGTTTCATTGTAATGTATTTTCTATAAAACTGCTTATCTGTCAATAATATATGTTCCTTCCTTCCTGAACTTTCGTGGTGATGGAATAGAAGGCCCACAATTCGAATTGTATTCCTTTGTAAAGGAATAAAGCCTTTTTAAACCCTCTAATACCACGGATTCTGCCTCTCATTTTACTGAGTTATTCTTAATAGACTTTACCGCATAAAAAATAGTACCGGTAACGAAATATTTACCACACTACATCATTTAATTATAATAGACGCATTTCTTAAAGACTCTGGGGCAGATTTACAAGCCCCTTGCGCCTCATTTACGCCACCGTTGCGTTATATAGGGTGCTACCCTAAGTCAAATGGGAGGGCAGACCCTTCTTCAAATACTATATGAAAAAGTACAAAAGCTCTGAGGGAAGACAAAAACAGCAGCCCATGTTTTACTTTGTGATTTAAAGTCGACTGGGAGAGGCACAAGCTCAAATAAAGTAGTACCTGGTGGTACTTAGTACCAGCCTAAGCACAGCACTTCAGCAAAATCAAATAAGAAAGCTGATTTTTTGCCCAGATTATCCATCATTGCCAATTGTGATTCCTGCAATTGAGAAAATATTTTGGATACTGCAAAACACGCAGCAGCGGCGCAAATCCTGCACCATGGTGCGGCGTACTTACAATGTGACACATCTGGGAGATGCGTCACGTTGTAAAGCCCTGCGCCACATGTAGGCGTTCCGGCGCAGGAACACCTCCTAAAAGTGGCTGAGTCAAATCTACAAGATTTCACTCAGACACTTTTAGGCCCATGCTGCATCAAAACCCTGCGCCTGCCTGAAGCAGGCGTAAGGATTGACGCAGCATTAATAAGATAGGGCCCCTCAGAGCAATGCTGGAGCTGCGTCGCGCTTGCGACGCAACTCCAGCAATGTGTCACTTTTACAGCACAGATGCGTCACGCATCTGTGCCGTTTTTGCCCCATGGTGCGCCGCATTGTAAATGCGGCGCATCCATGGTGGCGGAGCTGTGGCGCACAATAACTGGTGCATCCCTGCTGATATGCAGGGATGCGCCAGTTATTGTAAATATGCCCCTCTTTTTTTGAGTTCACAAAACAGATTTGGACTATACTTCAGAATTATACAACATCAAAACATACTAACAAAAGGAATTCAATTCATTTTTCAAAAGACAAAAAACAATTAAATGCAAATATTTAGCCAGTCAGAAACAACAAGGTAACCCATATATCATTTCATCACATTGTTTATACTACATGCTGGGGTTACCAGCCTACGGGGACAAAGTATTAAGCACAACAAAGGGTTTGTACATTTAAACACTTTATTTCCCTCCCTTGCAAATCTTATTTATGAGAGAAACTAGTCCCCCAGTGGTAAAGTGTGCCAACGCGTTTCAAATCCCACTTACTTTAAAGGGATTCTCTTCAGGGCTATGACTGGAAAGGATTCTAGAAATCAATACAAAAAGAGGAAGAGAAATTCAGGTCTTCAATCTGCCCCTCTTGTCTGGCTATTTCATTTTGTTTTAGAAAAGGGGGGGGGGGGTTGAGTACCTGTTAGATGTATATAACAGTGGATTCTCCGTTGATTTTTAGCCTTGAGTTGCTCGTGTGGCTGACCTTTGATGGCCTAAAACATTAGCGAATATACAAAATTACTAACTCCTCTTTTCTAAAGAAACTGTTCAAAACAGCATGAGGCAGCCTTTGGACTTACTTATTTGATCGTCTTAGTTGACTCACAAGCTGCAAATCGTCCTGGACTATTAGTACGAGACAGGGCAAAGCCTCGTGTATGTTTTCCTGAAGCGATCACAGTACGATCAAGTTATGTAAGGATTTGTGCCTTTGATGTTATTTAATTGTAGTTGTAACAGTGTTGCGAACGTTCAGACTCACTTGTAGGAACTTTTGTGTAGCCGTTCGTGTTCGTGTAAACCATGCAACTTCAAAATCAGGTGCAGAGTTCAGTTTGTTCAGAGTTAATCGTCATTAACTAAGGGTGCAGTGAGCTTTCAAAAATGTCAGTGTGAGTCAATTTTCTAAAAAAAGACGACCGCATGAGGTTATTTTAAAGTTTGTGCTCAGAGATTAGTAGGCTTTTCATAAAAAAACATTGTTGCAAGAGTTCCGATTTACTTTGTGAAGCGACTGTTGTCGATAGTTACATCGATGCAGCTTGTGCGTGCAGCTTGGAATCTGCCTGCTTCGCTGTTCGTTCCTAGATGTCGGTTGGCTAAATCAGCGGCGTAACATTGTGCTAAGCTCATTACTCTCAAGTATTCCACAAGTGGATTCTAGGATTTGTAGTGCAAATCATTGGTGGTATAGATTAAATTGCATTCCTCAGTGATTTGTTCTCGATATTTCGGACATTTCATTGATGCCGGATATGGCACCACTACATTTAATTATTAGACTTCCATTTGCGTGCATAGCTTTCTTCAGGTTTGGGCAGGCGCAAAACAGATAGAGTAGGTCTCCTCTGGGTAAACCACAAAGATGACATGCAATGCCCTCTTTCACTTGCCATGGTGGTTTCTTTTTCTGTGCCAGCAAGCGCAGATCCGGAGAGAGCGGTACCCCGAGTCAATTTTTGACTGAATTTATGGGACTTTTGTCTCTGTTCTTTGGCTCCTGGTGCATAGGGATGCCCAGTTTCAAGTCTTGCGAGGCTTGTCCCCGCGTGATGTCGGTGACGGACCCGCACCGCATGCGTCTCTATTGCCTGGAGCATGACCACGACTCCATGTTGTAACCCCAACTGCCGGGCCATGGCTCTGAAAACTTTGCGGGAGCGGTCCAGAAACATGCTTGATGCCCGGGAGTCAGCTCCAGGCCATTCCAGGTCCTGGTCCCGTGGGAGGTTGAGGGACCGGTCACGGGGCCGCCACCATTGTTCGGCGAATCACAAGAAGTCGAAGAAGTGACATCTCTCTTCGCCTTCCCGTAGCCTGTTGCGTGACACGGCTGAGGGTGCGGGTGGTGCCACCCCCATGGCTCTGGCAGAGCCTACCCATTTACTGATGGCCTACCAGCCCTTCCCAGGTCCGTCGGCGACTCCAGCCCAATTGCAGGAATTTCTGTCAGCCATGGCCCGTCTCTTTGGTCTGTCGGGCCCCACAGGTGCGCCTTCCGGCCCCGCGGGTCCAACTGGGGGTCCTCGCCCTGCTTCGTCGCCGGCTCCGGCCCCAACGTAGTCGACGGCTTCAGCCTCGGCACCGCGAGACCCCCATGGATCCATGCATGGATCCCAGCTGATGTCGGGTGGCCTCGTATGACCTCCACCAGCATGGACGTCTATGCCACCGCCGCCGGCGTTGGCCAGCTCCCCGGCTGATGCCGTCCCCGGCTTCCACCCCAACATAGAGACGTGCCGGACCGGTGCCGATCAATGCCGATGCCGACGCTGATGGGGAATTCCTATCCCTTTCTCCAACCTCCTCCTTCTTTTCCACCTGCCCAGTAGGTTACGGATGACGGGGAGGAGGGGGAGGCAGCCCAATGCGAGTTAGACCCGCACTGGGAAGAGGATTTGGAGGACGCAGGTGGACTGGCTTTTTCTCCAGAACCTGGCACACTGTCTCCTTGTACCGTGGCTACGGAGAAGGGTGGTACTTATTCAGCGGTGTTGCGTAAGGCAGCCGAGGCTCTCCCCCTCGAGCTCCCTACAGTGGCTTTCAGGACTAACCTTCTGACAGAAGTGCTTCGGCCGGCGGCTTTCTCTGCGGAGCCACTGCTCCCCTTCAATGACGCACTTTCAGACGTTCATTTGGGCACCTGGTCGAGGCCCAACACAGGTGCTCCTATGGATAGGAACGTGGCCCAATGCCATCGCCCAGCCCTGGGCGACCCCATTTTCCTCTCCAAACACACTACGCCTGAGAGCTTGGTTGTCCAAGCCTCTGCATCCCCGAGCGCAGTCCTTCCACACCTCCGGACAAGGAATCCAAGAAACTGGAGCAGTTTGGGAAGAAGATTTTCCCTTCCGCCAGTTCTGGGTTGCGGTCTGTGAACACCGCATGCCTCTTGGGCCGTTATTCCCACTCTGTGTGGGATATGGTGGCACAAGTGCTGCCTCAGTGTCCGGAGGAGGCCCGGACGGTGCTTTCCCAAGCTATTGCTGAGGGGAGAGATGCATCCAAGTTCACAATTCATTGTGGCCTTGACACTGCCGACTCGCTGGGCAGAACGATTTCCGCGACAGTGGCGCTATGCCGTCATGCCTGGCTGAGGACAACTGGTGATGTCCAGAATACTCTGATGGACATGCCTTTTGATGGCACTCGCCTTTTTAGCGACAAAGCGGACAGTGCGCTGGAGCGTTTTAAGGACTCGCGGGCACCGGCCAAGTCCTTGGGCCTTTCAGCCACGCACACTCCTTCTGCTTCTGCTATTTTCTCCTTTCGTGGCCAAGGAAGGGGGACACAAACATGTTCATTTCAAAGCCACAGGCATGAGCAGCAACAGTCTCAGCGCAGCTGCAGATGTGGGACACGCCGAGGTGGGTCACGGGCCAGCGGGCGGATCAGTCCACCACCTCCCCTGCCACCACTGCCTCCAAACCTTCTTAGTCCAGTGTTTCAGGCCCACCGCATGACTGTGGGAGGCAGGATTCGACATCATCTCCCCCACTGGCGCACCATCAGTTCGGACAGTTGAGTTTTACAGATAGTCCGAAGAGGCTACTTCCCCCCCTTCAAGACTAACCCTCCAGTCATGTTGCCTCAGTGCCACCACCTGTCGGGTGATCACTTGGCACTTCTCCAGCAGGAAGTTGTGGAACTCTTGGCCAAGGGGGCCATCGAGCGTGTTTAGACGTCAGAAGTAGGTCGTGGTTGTTACTCCCACTACTTCTTGGTTCCAAAGAAGGACAAAGGCCTGTGTCCTATCTTAGACCTTCGGAACGTCAATCGCTTCCTCCGGAAGGAGAAGTTCAAGATGCTCACACTTGCTCAGATCTTGGCTGCCCTAGATCCGCATGACTGGATGGTAGCATTGGACTTGCAGGACGCTTATTTTCATATCCCCGTTCTGCCAGCCCACCGGCGTTACCAGTGGTTCTCAGTCGGCCACAAACACTTTCAGTTCACCGTGCTTCGTTTTGGCCTTACCAGAGCCCCTCGAATGTTCACGAAAGTGATGGTGGTGGTCGGAGCTCATCTGCGCAGATCAGGGGTTTCAGTCTTCCCCTATCTCGACGACTGGCTGTTGAAGGCGGGCTTGCCCCAGGCAGTCATCTCCCACCTTCAGACTATGGCCGACCTCCTGCATTTGCTGGGGTTCTGAAGTCGCACCTGATTCCCTCTCACAAGCTCCTCTTTATCGGAGCGGTTCTGGACACGGCGCAGTTTCGGGTTTATCCTCCCGAAAAGCGAGTCCGGGACATTCGGGCTATGATTCTGATCTTTCGGCCCTTGTCCTGGGTTTCGGTCAGGATGACCTTGAGGCTGCTGACAAATCATGCCACATGGCATATGGGGGTTCTGCAGTGGGACCTGAAGTTACAGTGGGCACAGCATCGGGGGAACCTGTCCGAGTACGTCCAGATCCCGGAGGGCACTGCACAACAATTGCAGTGGTGGCTCAAGAACCAGCATTGGGTCAGCGGCAGATCCCTCTTCCTTCCCCAACCGGAGGACACAGTGGTGAAGAATGCGTCCCTCCTGGGATGGGGCGGCCACATGGGAGATGCGGAGATCAGAGGCCTCTGGTCTCCGGTGGAGTCCTGGCTCCATATCAACCTTCTTGAGCTCTGGGCGATCCTACTTGCACTGAAAGCATTCCTTCCCTGTCTCAAGGGGAGAGTAGTGCAGGTGTTTACAGACAACACCACCGCCATGTGGTACTGCAACAAGCAAGGCGGGGCGCGGTCGTGACATAGATATGGCTGGAACATCAAGGTATTTCCTTGGTGGTTCAACACTTGGCAGGTTCTTTGAACGTCAGGGCGGATGAACACAGCCGCAGGTGCATGATGGATCACGAATGGTGTCTTCACTCAGAGGTGGCGCAAGGTCTCTTTCAACAGTGGGGAGAGCCTTGGTTAGATCTATTCGCAGCCGAAGAGAATGCGCAATGTCATCATTTCTGTGCCTTGGAATTTCCAAGGCGGCGCTCGCTCAGTGAAGCTTTTCGTCGCGAGTGGAGTTGCGGTCTATTGTACGCCTTTCCACCTATACCACTTCTACCCAGAGTGCTGAGGAAGATTAGGCACGACCGGGCCCAAGTAATTCTTGTGGCTCTGGACTGGGCTCGAAGAGTTTGGTATACCAAGCTACTCAGTATGAGCGTGAATCCCCCGATCTGACTGACTCTTCAGGAGGATCTTCTGGCACAGCAGCAGGGACGGTCCTTCACCCGAACCTGTCCAGCCTCCACCTCCTTGCATGGAGATTGAGCGGCGACAGTTGATTCCTTTTGACTTGCTTCCTGAAGTCTGTGAAGTCATTCTGACAGCCAAGCGTCCCTCCAGTAAATCGGTATATGCCTGCAGGTGGAGCAAATTTGTGGCATGGTGCACAGCAAGGGCTGTGGATCTCCTTTCTGCCCCTCTTTCAGAAGTCCTTTTGTTACTTCTCTCTTTGGCCCAGCAGGGCTCTGCTCTGGGCACTATTAAGGCAACCTTTCTGCAATTTCAGCCTCTCAGGCTCCCTGATCAGCCCTCACTATTTTAGTCCCCTGTTGTCAATAGATTTCTCAAAGGCATTACTCACCTTTTCCCTCCTATTCTGTTTGTGATTCCGCAGTGGGACTTAAATCTGGTTCTTACTTATTTGATGTGTGCTCCTTTTGAGCCGCTTCACAACTGTCCTCTTTGTTTACTGACTTTAAAGACTGCTTTCCTGGTGGCCATCACCTCCGTTAGACGCGTGAGTGAGTTCCAGGCTCTTTCCTGTAAACCTCCTTTTCTGTCTGTTCATCCGGACAAGGTTGTGCTTCAAACTCGTCCTTCCTTCTTGCCAAAGGTTGTTACTGCCTTCCACATTGGGAAAACTATCACCTTGCCCACTTTCTTTCCGCCTCCGCATCCTTCCAGAGAGGAAGAGAGGCTGCATTGTCTGGACTCAAAACGTGCGCTCTCATTTTATCTGAATCGCACACAACAGTTCCGGGTGTATGACCAGCTCTTTGTTGGCTACGTAGGCGTCAAGAAAGGCCGGGCTGTGCACACGAGGACAATCTCCCGCTGAGTTGTCTTGTGTATCAAATCCTGTTATTCTCTGGCCAAAAAGGAACCTCTGGTGGGGCTGCTTGCCTATTCTACCAGGGTGACAGCAGCTACTACTGCATTGGGACGTGGTGTCCCCCTGCAAGACATCTGTCAGGCAGCCACGTGGGCCTTGTTGTACACTTTTACTAAGCATTATTGCCTTGACAGCCAAGTCCAGAGAGACGGCTTTTTTGGCCGTTCTGTTCTCTGTGACTTTCTGTCGTGATCTTAGTTTGCAGACCCACCACCGGGGTTGGTATTGCTAGGGTATCTATTCTAAGGTAAGGAATCTATCACTAAAGTGTTTTTTTCCAGATGCACAAGTTACTTACCTTCGGTAACGATATATCTGTAAGAAACATTAGTTAGTGATAGATTCCTTACCGCCCCACCCATCCTACCCGTTCTGCGAACTGATTTCTAGGGTTAAGGTCATCCCTTTCAGGGCCCTAGTTTCAATACACCAGTGGTCATTATCTTACATGGCTGTGCGTTGCTGGCACAGAAAGTCGTGTACAGAACTGACGTCACCGCGCAAGGGCAGCGTCTAAGTAGCTGCCGCGTCATCATCCCGGCGATCATGACGCCTACGACGGACGTGGAGCCGCACTACGCCATCTTCTGGCGTGCAGGGGTACTGCTGACGAAAACTTTCCGGATCCAGTCTGACTCCTGGGGTTAATTCTAAGGTAAGGAATCTATCACTAACAAATGTTTATTACAAATATATAGTTACCAAAGGTAAGTAACTTGTGCATTCCCATAAAGCTTTCACTTTCATTGTTTTTTGTTGGTTTTTTTGTTGTCCTTATTCGCCTTATTTAACTCCCAAAACTGACCTCCAAGCTGTACCTCTGCCAAAGTAAACACCATTGAGGAGATCAAGGATTCTCAGCAGAGGGAGGGGATACTGAATTACATGATAAAACTGCCCACCACTAGGTCCTAACCCCAAACGATTAAGATCATTGGGCCATCTCACAAGGTCATCATCCACAAAAACTGCTCTTTTTGTAGCCATTGGATTGCATTCTAACTTCCTCTTCTACACAATTTATCAAGGGTGCCCACATCTTCTCTACTTTTTTTTACATGTGAGCGTTTGAAGTTCATCTTGCAAATGTAGATTCCTGAGTTCAGCCATTCGGCCTTAGAAGAGCCAACTGGGGAAATCTACTGTTTACATATTTACTTCTGCCCAATAAAATCAAATAGAACAGCAGTTTACTATTGTATGCCTGGGGGCCTCTCACTTCTGGCAACCACCCAAAAATGATTAGTTCAGGGTTTACCTCCATTAAAGACAGCACTTAACACCTTACCAACTTCTCCCCGAAACTCCTGTATGCTGGGACCAAGCACAACCATATGTAAACCATGGGTTGTAAGTAGTCCACATTTCTTGCAGTGCATCTTTCTAGTACCTCTAAATTGTGATAGTTTTTTTGATGACCAAAAAGCCCTGTGGAGGGAAAAAAATAATTTCTTACAAGACAGCTGGACTTTACCAAACTGTACAAAAGTCAAAGGATATTTGCCATAATCTGTTGATCCTTACATCCAACATAGTTTCTCCCCACAAGACAACTGGTAAACCAAAGTCTCAATTCTAGTTATCCAAAGTTATCCCATACCAGACTGCCACTTCCTTTTTCCGGTGGGGCCCATAATCAACAACTCCTACAAATAATTTGTGTCACTCTCTTCTTCTCCCAGAGATTGGGCCCAACTTTGAAATTGATGAAATGTGCACACATGCTTTACACATTGACTCTTAAGTTAAGCCTGACTGCTCTGTGCCAAGCTACCAGAGGGTGAGCACAGGTAAATTTAAGTTGTGTTTCTAACTTACCCTGACTAGACTGGTGGTCCCTACTTGGACAGGGTGCCAACTAGAGGCTCCATTTCTAACACCATTGTTGTCCAAAGAATTTTGTTGAAGATATTTTCACTGGAGTGCTTCAATCTGTAACAGCTCCTTATAAAGGCACACTGTCTAGCAATTGTTTACCAAATAAGGCCAAATTCTAGAAAAAACGGCGGCACATTTTTTGGAACCTTAACGACTTGTCTGTGTGCCTTAGCAAGTACACTGTTGAGGGAGTCTTAAGGACCTCGCTACCGTAGGTGAGTGTCAGGAGAGGGTTTGCTGCCATGATAGTTAGCTTTGGCAGAATAATCAGGCCATTTGGATTGTTGGAAAGAGTGCAAAATGGCTGCAATAAGTACATTAGCTGTTCTTATTTGTAGTTGCTTTTAGGGGAGAGAAGTGTCTTCGTCATCTATGAGGACACCCAGATATTTCTATATATCCAAATTGTCAAGGGGCTGCTTGTTTAGTGACTTCATTGCACAGCACTTGGTATGCCTCAAAATGGTCATAACTTTAATTCTTATTTCTATTAGTTTCTAGTTCATTGTCACAAGCATTCTTAGAATAGTGTATTTCCTGGAAAGGCAGGCTTTGTTCCCTATTTGTATCCTTATCCAGATGTTTGTGTAAAGCTGTTGGATTCCTCTCAGCAGGAGTGATTGTATACCCCAATTTTCAAGCTTTGCCCATAGTTTGCCATGATCCATGCAGTCGAAAAACGAGATTGAAAGTCTACGAAACATAAGTGGACTTGAATATTAGATTTTTTCTGTGTATTTGATGGTGAGTGCCAGTGTTGTAAATTGGCAGCGATTGGCTTAGCATTAGCGGAATCCGTCTTGTATTTAGAGGCTATCTTGTCCATCTTGCGCAATCCATTATGTATTTCTGACAGCCATTTTGTTTGCCATGTGCTCACCATGTGCTTTGTCCTCCCTCAGTGTTGACTGCTCTTGTAATCTGCCTAGAAATTAACTATATTTAGCATCTTCCACCTTTGCACATGCCCAGTGAGTTTTCAACTGTCCTTGCAGCTGTTAGTAGGAAGTAACCGTCAGGATGTGTTTACTAGCATTGGCAAACTGTTAACTCCTCCTACTTGTCGACTGTGCATTTCTATATGACCTTATATGTACATAAAATCTTCTGCTGTACTTGTACCGCCCTCTTTCAAGCCCCTGTGTGGGTATAAAAGGACCATGCTCCTTCTGTTTGGTGTGCTACTTCATTCAATACCGAAGGGTGCTGTGTGAATGTAGTTCCACCTCATGAGGTTTATTAAACTTTGTATTTTCTATTCCAGTTTCTGTGCCAACTTCTTCCTATTGGTCTGAGGACTCTGTGCAGAGAAGGGCGAACCCCTTGCACTGGTAGGCCTAGCTGAGGTCCACTTCTACAAATTGGCGCCCAACCAGTGGGGCTCATCGGCGACTCGGATGCCCAAAGGATTGGTCGCGACGAAGAATTCGAATCTCGCTCTGGACGTCTCATCGCTACTCGATGAGACCCGAGTCTTGGCAGCCACGGCGTTTTTCCTTTCTTTCTGATCTGACCATCCAGGTGGTGCCGGTCCTCGACTGAGATCTCTTCTGTTGATTCGCCGTGCAGTGACCATTTGGTCGATTTTAGAACTTGGCAGTTGGAACCTGGACACCAAGTGATTGGTAAGTGTCATTCTGCGGCACTTGCTGTTGGTTTTTATGCCTGGGATTGGTAAGGTAGTTTAGTAACACTTACTGCGGCTTTTGTATTTTGGATTTGTGTTGGCCAACTTAGATTTCTATGTGATTCATATATAAATTGCAATTTATATAGGCAGGTAATGAGGAGAATTGTCTCTATCTGAATTGATTTGAATGGCAGATCGTACTAAAGGTACCTTAAGTACTACTTTGATTATAATACTGCATATTCTGCACTATTTTTGGCATGCCTGTTTTTAGCAAACTTCGTAGGATGTGTTGCTTTTGTAGTGGTACCAATTTGAGACTCGATGAAGCACAACCGGCCCCCCCGGAGGGGACACCTAATAGGGATATGTATATTAAGCATGGTCTTTCTTCTATAATGTACAGCACATTATGGAATAAATACACTCGTAAGGATCCTGAGTTGCGTTGGCCTATGTATGGGTCATTTGATTTATGAAAGATTGAGTATGTGGAACAATGTCTGTGTAAGCGAAAGACTAGGCAAGATATGTTTGTGTACGAATGTGGGAGAAAGAAGTGCGTGAACGAATGAAGCGTGAGCAAGCCTTGATTGAAAAAGAACAGCGAAAGAACATTTATGCGAAAGCATTAGAGTTGAAGAACAAAGAAATAAAAGAGTTAAAAGTGAGAGAAGATAGGGAGCGCAATTTACAGGTAACTGGCCAATATGCTGTTCGGCGGCCCCTTTACCCTATACTTAATAAACCACAAGATGATTCCTTATTATTAGATCGTCCTCCACCTCCGTATACTGTTCCTTCTGCCGCTCATGAGTCAGATGAGGACTCTAGTTCGGAGGAACACAAGGCACGAGAAACTCGTTCTATATTGACCGCTGCGCGTTCAACCCAGCTTAGATCTGCTGCTCGTAAAGCAGTTTGTAGCATTGCCCCCACCTCTGAACTTCTAGATAGTATGAAAGGGTGGCAGGAAAGGGAGCAGCTGTATTTTACTGAGGTGTTTGCCGCAGAGGTCCTTGAGCTGTTTAAGAAATATTCTTAGGAGTTAGAGCCCGACGATGTAGCAGTTAATTGTAAGCAAATGCGTGATGGTCTTTTTGTTTTCCCCCAGGTGAATGATACAATCAGGCGTTTGGTTAAACTGCGTGTTGATGCAGTCCATTTGCGAGAGGAGAAAAAGGCTGCAGACGTAGCTGCAAAGACATCTCAGACCGGCATGGCACAAGCTTCTATCTCCGGAACAGATAAGACTATGATAGTTCATGCGAAACCTATGCGGGAGGCCGCGCCTTTGTATGTTCCTCCTAAAGGACAGGGTACAAGTGATGATAAGGCCTCTATCGATGCAAAGGGTTGTTTTATTTATAATTGGGTTTACACTCCTTGGAATAGGACGGATGTCATGGCACTTAAAACTGCATTAACTGATCCACGGAAAAATCCAGCCGCTTTCTATGGGGAAGTTGAGGGTGCTATTAGCTCTTGTACTATGACTTTGCCTGATATTGATTTATTTTTCAGATTCATATTACCGCCTGATATGTGGAGAACTGTTCGTAAAATTGATGATCGTGCAGCTTTTGGGGCGTTATGGAAAGAGTTAGAACAAATGGATGTGGAAAGGGAACCCGCACAGAAGCCATGTCAGTTAATTTTAGATCTTCCCGCAGCTACATTAGTTAAGTTAAAAACGATTATTCCCCCTAAAAAGATAGATTGGACTGTTTTAGCGTCTTGTAAGCAAAAGGCAGATGAATCGGTCTCTGATTTCTTTACACGCTTTGAAGAAGCATTCCACTATTTTAGTGGCCAGTCATTGACAGATGACACGGGCAGACATCTGTTTGTCGATATATATGTCGCAAACCTGTTGCCAGGAATAGCTAGTCACTTAAAAGCCAGTGAGAGTTCATGGACTACCTCTTCTCCGGTTTCTCTCTTGACTATGGCTCAGTATTATGAACGCCAGGAATTAGAAGCAAAGGGTAATGAGGATAAGAAGACTAAAGAATTAAAAACAAAGGTTATGTTGGCTCAGGCTTATGGTCCGCCTTTTAGAGGTAGTGATAGAGGTGGACGTGGATCTTATGGTTCGTCTTTCCCTTCTTATACTCGTTCGAATTTGTCTGTTGACCAGTGCGCGTACTGTAAGAAATTTGGGCATTGGGCTTCCGATTGTCCAGCACTGTGTGCTCAGCAGTGTCCACGTGGTCGGGGACAAATGAGAAATCGTTCAGGATATTCAGGGCCTAGAGGAAGCACAGGTGATCGTGCTCGGTTTGATGCTAATATAAGTGGGCAGAATGGGTTTAACACTTTTGATAGAAGAAACCAATATCAAATGTCCGACTATGTGCCGTCTGATTCTCAAGATTCTGCCTATACATAGGATTGCCTAGGATGGGGTAAGGAATCAGTTGAAGTTCCAGTAGATCAGAGGGGTCCCTATGTTACAGCAACTGTTTTGGGTTCCCCTGATCAGTTTCTGGTTGATACAGGAGCTACTCGTAGCGCCTTGTCTAAACAATTGGTTCCAAGGGCTCCCCTGTCTGGCTTAACCATTACATCGATAGGTTTCGATGGAACCCCTTCCCTTAGCCCATTGTCACAACCACTTGCATTCCATGTGGATAAATTTACTGCTCCGTGTCCATTTTTGCTTTCCCCGAATACACCAGACAATATTGTGGGTCTTGATATGCTCAAGTATTTCACGGCTACGATACGATGTTCTCCAGAAGGTGTACGTGTTATCTTGAATGACAACCATCCTGTGAAGGAGAGAGCTTGTCTTGTTAAAGAGGATATTGCATTAGCTTCACTCCCTAGTAATTTGTGGGCTACTTCAGACACTGATGTAGGGCAAATGGTTATTCCACCAGTACATATTAGTGTCAAGGAGGGCGCTGTGCTGCCACGTTTGCCTCAATACAAAATTTCACAGGAAGGAGAAGAAGCACTCATACGTATTGTCCATGATCTCATTGAAGTGGGGGTTGTTGAGGAAGTTCCTTACAATGTTTGTAACAGTCCGATTCTTCCTATTCTGATAAAAGATACTGACACTAGGATTTACCGATTCATTATTGATTTGCGAGAAGTTAACAAGATTGTAGTACCACAATACCCCGTGGTTTCTGACATAACAACACTTCTTACTTTGGTTCCTCCGACAGCAACTACATTCTCTGTGATAGATTGAAGAATGCTTTCTTTTCGATCCCTATTCATCCTGATAGCCGATATTTGTTCGGTTTCACTTTGAATAATCGATCGTATAGATTTCGTAGAGTTCCTCAAGGCTGTACTGACAGTCCTAGTATTTACAGTCAAGCATTAAAAAGACAACTTGATTCTTTTGTTTTGTCTGAAGGTGTGGCTCTCATACAATATGTCGATGACATCTTGTTGGCAGCCGATACCCCTGAACAGTGTGAAAAATGTACTTTGTCCTTGCTATCTTTTCTTGCTTCCCATCATCACAAAGTGTCACAAAAGAAATTGCAATATTGTAGACCGAAGGTAACCTACTTAGGTCACCTTCTGTCTAAGGAGGGCCGTGCACTCACACCAGATCGCATTCAAGCTATTTTAGACACACCAGTAAGCCCCTTACTCAGAAAGATGTCTGTGCATTCATTGGTCTTACTTCTTTTTGTAGGCAATGGATATTAGGGTTTTCACACATTGTTAAACCCTTGCTAGCACTTTTGACTAAAGATACTCCAATGCCCCTCCCATGGACAGATGAATGTGAGACTGCTTTCCGACAGTTACGACAAGCTCTTTGTTCAGCACCAGTGTTAGGTACTCCAGATTATACGAAGCCTTTTACACTCTATGGGATGAGAAAGATGGATGCACATTGTCAGTTTTAGTACAGACACACGGTGACAAACAGCGTCCCTGTGCATATTTTTCAGCAGTACTTGATCCTGTTGCTCGTGCGTTACCTGGATGCTTCCGTTCAGTTGCAGCAACAGCTGTGTCAATGCGTCAGAGTGAAGGGATAGTTTTGTCACATAAACTGTTGGTGCTGGTACCCCATGCGGTTGATGCCCTTTTAAATCAGACGAAGACGCAGCATTTACCTAGTGCTCGTCTGATAGGATACAAATTGACATTGTTGGCCCCTCACATTACACTAAAGAGATGTGCGATACTAAACCCAGCCACTTTGTTGCCATACCCGGTGACTCAGTCTCAGTCACAGGAGTCTCATAATTGTATATTCCTTACTGAGGAACAGACAAAGGGTTGTGTCGATTTGCAAGACACGCCCCTTTCAAGTGTTGATGGGGAACTATGGGTTGATGGGTCCTGTTTGAAGTTACCAGATGGTACAACGTCAGCTGCATATGCAATTACAACACTTCAGACGGTAGTTGAGACAACTCGTATTCCACAGAAGTCAGCTCAGGCAGCTGAGCTAATAGCTTTAACACGAGCATGTGAACTTAGTACTGACTTATCTGTGAACATTTAAACAGATAGCCGCTATGCTTTCGGAGTGGCTCATGATTTTGGGCTACTCTGGAAGGAGAGGGGCTTTCTTACATCCCACGGGATGCAAATAATGCATGGAGAATTAGTACATAATCTCTTGACTGCTTTAACATACCCAAAGAGAATAGCAATTGTTAAATGTAGCGCACATAAAAAAAATAATTGATAGGATAGGACAAGGCAATGCTTTTGCAGACCAAACAGCCCGTGAAACTGCCATGCAGCAAAGCACCACGTCTATGTACGTAGTGAAGTCACAGGCTGAACATTGGCATGATACCAGACAGGAAGTGCTAGATATGCAGAGATCTGCTTCTGCAGAAGAAATTGAGCAATGGTGTAAGGAGGGAACATTGGACGATGAGGGCTGTTGGAGGAATAAAGAGATGAGCAAGTGGAGACTGCCTACAGCCTATTTACAACCTATGATTCATATGGCACATGGGCCGGCACATGTTGGAGCCTCCTCGATCACAAAACTGCTCACGCAAGCTTGGGAGCATCCAGAAATTGCTGGCACAGCTAAAAAGATGGTGCAGTCTTGTCTGATTTGTCTTCAGCATAATCCTGGTAAAGGGACACAAACTCCTACAGGAGGGTTTGCTACGCCAACCGCACCTTTTGAAGTTTTGCAAATGGATTACATCCATCTTGAGCGCTGTAATAACTTAAAGTATGTTTTGGTAGTGGTATGTGCCTTCAGTAAATGGATCGAGGCATACCCTACGAAGGACAATACAGCTCTCACTACAGCAAAGGTACTTTTGAAGGAATTCTTCCCTAGATTTGGTGTCTGTAAGCTTTTATGGAGTGATAACGGACCCCATTTTGTTGGCCAAGTTGTCGACTATGTCCTGAAGGGATTAGGAATTAAACACAAGTTCCACGCTGCTTTCCATCCACAATCAGCAGGGCTAGTGGAAAGGTATAACGTCACACTTAAATTGAAACTGGCGAAAATACTGGCTTCCACATCCTTGAATTGGCCAGACGCATTACCTTTGGCACTGTTGTCCATTAGATCAGTGCCACATTCGCGATCTGGTCTTACACCATATGAGGTGGTGTTTGGAAGGCCTATGAACATTTGGGGAATTCCTAAACCACGCCCCATACATGATGTACAATGTGTGTTGATGAGTGACTACCTATCACAATTGACTGACAGTTTGGTTTCTATTCATCAACAGGTTCGAGAAGCTCTTCCTGATAGGTCTGCAGGTGAAGGCCATGGACTTCGACCTGGAGACCAGGTGATGATCCGATCATTCCAGAGGTCGAGCAGCTTGGAACCGAGGTGACACGGCCCAGAGCAGGTGCTCCTTTCAACGAGAACTGCGGTCCGAGTGACGAACAGGAGGAACTGGGTGCACTCCACCCATTGCAAGAAAGTGCCGTCTACCTTGGTGGATCCTGCTGCCTTAATCGACCATCGGGACATGCTGGATACAGAGAAAGGCCAAGCCACATCACCTGACGAACTTGAGGGAGTCTTCCCGGACCACAGGATTCCTGGAGTATCCCGATACCAACTGAGACAACGGAAAGTGCCCGCATCGCCGAAATAGACTGGTTGAGCAACCGCCCTGGGTTAGTGAAACGGAATGCCGATGTGGCAAGGGGGGAGGATCAGTCTTGTATAGTGTAGCGACACCCGTCTTGACCCTCGGTGAAGAAACCAACGGCTGCCCAGGGATAAGAGATCCAATGATTGTTTTCAACGACAAGCTGATCATGTCCACAATGAAATCAACTGTTGCTAAGAGAAAGATCATTTGTGCTATAGGGTTTGTTGTTGCTATGGTGGCTGTAGCAGTAATAACCTGGTTCGTTGAGAAAGTGGCACCTGCTCGAGAGCTTTTGATTGCCACTACTCCAGTATCAGTTGAACACCACTACTTTACGCTTCCCTACCATGAGCAGAAGCATCGACAATCCTATTTAAATAATACCTTTATCCAGATGTTGCATCATACTCATAATGCCACAAATATTACCAACTGTTGGGTGTGTGGGATGATACCTGCACATCAAAAGAAAGGAGGAACACCTTTTATTCCTCTTCCCTTTTCTCATAATGGTTCTTGTCAAGCTTGGTATGCGCTTTTGTTTGCATCTGGAAGACGCACAGTAGGCGGGCTTCTTTTCGCCTTAATAAAGTATGCTACCAAGATAAAGATGGTTATCCTCAAGCCAAAGGGACCAAATGGGAATGGGAAGAGTATCAACCGGACAATATTTCAACACCATATGTCTTCACAAATATGAGAACTTTTACCAGTAATGAACAATTTGTGATTTCTGTTACTAGAGCTAAAGCAGATCTATGTGTAAGCAGTATTGGGAGAATTCCAGTGGGGAAAAGCGAATGTACTGTAATTCTGACTATTGAAGGTATAAATAATAGCGGTTTTATAGTCTCACATAATACCTGTTTTGCCTGTGGTAGCCACAGATATTATCAACTACCTGCTGGGTGGTCAGGTGTGTGCTATGTGTCCTTTCTATTGCCCCCTGTGTTTCTGGCACCTGCATCATATCACCGGGACCTTAAATTATTTAACGATATCTCTAGAAATAGATACAAGAGGACAATAAGTACTGACGAAGTAGACCAAACTGATACCACTCTGCAACAATATGTCGATTTTAATTTAGGTTTGTTCTTCTTTGTGGGTGCTGCATTAAACAGTAGGAAAGTAAGACGATTAACTAGAGTTGTGGAAGCTGTTACCAATCAGACAGCTATGGCACTTGGGAACATTACGGAGGAGCTGCAAATTGCAAGGATTGTAGCTCTCCAGAACCGAATGGTTCTAGATGTGGTTCTGGCGGATCGAGGTGGTGCATGTCGCATCATCGGTAGCAGCTGTTGCGTATTCATACCGGATCACTCACCTTCAGTATACGACGCAATATCAAAACTGCATAAGATTGCTGCAGAAATTCATCCAGAGACTAGTACTTGGACTTTTACTGGATGGTTTTGGACTCTTGTTTCTGCTTGGGGCTGGAAGCTACTGACTATCCTGTGTGTAATGATTACGATACTTTTTACATGCTGTGTATGTATCCAATGTGGTCCAATGCTTTGCTCCATTTGTATCTCTGCCTGTATACCTGTCAAAAGGAATGTTGCAGAAACAGAAGCCCAACAAATGTTGAATAAAGAGGTGGCCGAAATAATGCTAATAGATGTACGGGATGCATATTTAGATTACCCCAGAGGAACAGATGTCTTCAGCTAATGCTTAAAGTGTCGTCTGTTGTAAATTGGCAGCGATTGGCTTAGCATTAGCGGAATCCATCTTGTATTTAGAGGCTATCTTGTCCATTTTGCGGAATCCATTTTGTATTTCTGACAGCCATTTTGTTTGCCATGTGCTCACCATGTGCTTTGTCTTCCCTCAGTGTTGACTGCTCTTGTAATCTGCCTAGAAATGAACTATACTTAGCATCTTCCACCTTTGCACATGCCCAGTGAGTTTTTAACTGTCCTTGCAGCTGTTAGTAGTATGTAACTGTCAGGATGTGTTTACTAGCATTGGCAAACTGTTAACTCCTCCTACTTGTCGACTGTGCATTTCTATATGACCTTATATGTACATAAAATCTTCTGCTGTACTTGTACCGCCCTCTTTCAAGCCCCTGTGTGGGTATAAAAGGACCATGCTCCTTCTGTTTGGTGTGCTACTTCATTCAATACCGAAGGGTGCTGTGTGAATGTAGTTCCACCTCATGAGGTTTATTAAACTTTGTATTTTCTATTCCAGTTTCTGTGCCAAGTTCTTCCTATTGGTCTGAGGACTCTGTGCAGAGAAGGGCGAACCCCTTGCACTGGTAGGCCAAGCTGAGGTCCACTTCTACACCAGAGCCAGGATGTTTGTTTGTAAGAGTGCCTTTTCCTTTAGTAAAAAAACCCTGTTTGATTTAAGGGGAAAATATTATTTGCTCTGGACCAGGCTGTTATGTCTTTCACTAGAAATTACGCAAAATACTTGGTTTCATTGTCCAAAAATGCTATATGACGATAATTTTGTGGTTTGGACCTATCTCCACATTTAAATATCGTATTTATTATGGATCCACGCCAGCCATCTGGTATTGTTCCTGAGATGGACACATCATAGAAAAGAGAAGTGAGTTTACCGGCCCAAAACGAGGGATAAAATACCATTGGTACAGGGAGCACTGTCCTGCCCAGCTTGTGATTTTTTTTATTTTATTTTAGTTTTGTGGAATAAAACATGATTTTGCTGGATTCCTGGGTCTGAAGCACTGCACTTTATCTGTGTTTGACATCTGGGGCGTCCATGTGTTTCGTCAGTGACTGCCACAGGTGAGTTGGCCTAATGGCTAGGGCTTTCGACCTTGAATCTGGGAAACTGGGTTTGAGTCTCGGCAATGACGCTGAACATCCTGCGATTTGGGCAAATCACTTAATCTCCCCGTGCCTACCAAGTAAAAATGAATGTGTCCTCATGTCATGCAACTGGTGCTATGTAGAATGCTCTGATGCCCAATTCGGGTCAAGTTAACGCTATATAAAACTCTGTAAAAAAAAAAATGTATATCTGTCTTCTGGCTATTTCCTCAGTAAAGTAGATGGCCCAGATTACCTCAGGCATGTTTGAGTTGATTTAAGCTTTGGGTGGTCTTAAAATTGAATGTACTATTTTTCAGAAGTTGGAATTTATGTGCTTGCTGACTTAAAGTAGCGTAGCCCAAAAGACAGCTGGCTGAACTTTCCTATCTTTTAACCCCTTCCTCGCTCATGGCGGAACCGCTTCGTCATCAGCCACGGTTGCCGTGTGCTCATGACGGAACGGTTCCGTCATGACACGACCGTTGGCGGCCACTCCGCCCACGCGGTGCTGTTTCCCCGCCTGTGCGAGGGGACAACGCAACTGGGCGGAGTCATGACGGAACCGTTCCGTCATGAGCACAGCTCAACTGTGGCTCATGACGGAGCGGCTCCGTCATGAGCACCAGGCCACCGCGCTGCCCCCCCGCACCCCCCAGCGCCGCGGCGGAATTCCCGCCGCGGCGAAGGGGTTAATTGCTGTTTCTTACACTGCTTTTTTGCGCTTATCAGTTCGTTAAGAATGTGGGGGTGAAGGTGCGATTTTCTTTAGGGACTGGGGGCCTTGGTTTAGTTTCTGCAGTCGGCAGGCCGGAGAGATTTTCTTCTGGCCATACAATTGGCATAAAGTCGTGTTTTGGCGAGTGCCACGATTGTCCTTATTATATGATTCGATGAAACTGCAGCAGAATACATCCCAAGATAGTATCTGGTCACTGTATTCAAGCTCACATTTGCTTTTTGTTTTCTATGCCATTGACGCAATCTGGGCTATTGAGTAAGCAGAATATTTTATTCATTTTCATTCAACAGTGTACAGGCTGCCGACATCTTCTCATTCCTCTGAAAGCCTGGATAAGACCAAGTTGAATTTCAGGATCTGAAAAAGGTGGAAACTGTCAGTGGTCGGATCAAAACAAATGAAGGCAATTTACTTGGAGAAGTAGGAATGGTAAATGTAGGAAGGTAGGATCCTTCTGCATGGTGAACCCCACTTTTTTGCCTAGTGCTACGCTGGTTCTTGACTAGTCTGACTGTGATCCTGCTAATCAGGACCCAACTCTATCTGATTTCTCCATAAATTGTTATGTTCAGTAATTAGGTACATCCCCAGATTGGATACTGGGGTGCCCTTATAAGTCTCTCGTATGGGGTACCCATGGGCTGAAACATGTATTATGCTACCCCTGAGAGACCATTCAAAATGGAACTGCCATTACAGCATGTGTAAGTTGGTGCTTGCACCTCTTACTAACAATATAGGGTTCCTATATCTAGGGTCACTGCACTTAAAACCAATAAGTCACCCCCATAACAGGCCTTTGCAATTCTTAAGGCAAGGTGCTTGGTTCTAAGTCAGAGGGTGCCCCTGCATGAGCAGGACACACCTGTAGCCTACGGAGTTCATTCTCTCGGGTTGTCAGTGAAGGAGCCATATACTATATAGAGGGACACAGTGTGATCACGCGATTACCATCTTGAAAATGGCTGCAACAAATCCTAATAGGTTTGGTATCCAACATGTTGGAATCATACCTCCCACACCATAAACGGTGTGGGAGGTATGATTCCAAGCACTGGAAGAGCCCTCCGGTATGCTCTCAGTGTTACCGGTGCCAACTTTCTAGACCAAGACAGCACAAAATGGTTGCTGCTGACCAGATACCCGTTTCTGCCCTCCTGCTGCTGAGCCAAGCTCGAGCAGAGGAAGGTGGAACAATAGGCATGCTGTCACAGGGAGGTGTGACCACCTCCCAGACAGAATTTAGTGTATTGGGACCAGGTGAGTGTGCTTGTCAGTTCCAGAAAGTCTGCATGAGGGGCACACTTGTTGTCCTTGTGCATAGTGCAGTTCCAACCAGTTCTGAGAGCTGGTGGATCCCGCTCTGGCATGAAACTGGACAAAGGACATGGGAGTAACCTACCCCCTGTCCAGACTCTCCCCTGGGAGGGTCACCTGAAACTTCCCAACCCTTTCCCTAGGGCACTTAAGAGCTTATCTGGGTGCAGGTCCCTAAATTCATTGTGGGATAAGATTCAGATCAGACACCACTGCACTTCTCCCGTCTGGGCACTCTGGACTTCGCTGGACTTCCTTTGAGCTCGACCTCATCTCCCTTCCAGTCTGCTACATTGTCTGTGCCTGTTCATCATACAGGAACATTCCAAGGCCTGTGAAGCATCAAAGATACCTGAAGAAATGTTTCTTGGAGTGAAGGAGTTACTCCTCTGCATTTGCAGGCATCGCAACTAAGTGGTCTGCATATGCTGAGCTCCTCCAGACTCTGTGGGCTCTGCACCACAGGGGGTGGTTTTCCACAGGTCCTGAGGCCTTCCCTGCCCTCTCACCAAGTTTAAGGCCAATATCCCTTGTGGGGGTTGCAACAACTGAACCACTGTGCACCTCGCCCAATTTACAGTTGCAAAGGCTTGTTGGATTATTTCCAAGAAGATATTGGGTCTCCACGTAGCCCCAACCTTGAGCACCTCCAGTGACCAGAATCTACAGCCACACCACATTGTGTGCAGCGAGGCCTGCATCTTTTGATGAGCTGCTTGAGGTCCTCTTGCGACTCCAGTGCCTCCTGTCTGTGGAACATAGACTCTGTCCCCTCTGCTTGCACGTGCCTCTCATCAAGAAGACATCCTTGGGTTCCACTGGACACTTTCCTTCTTCGCCAGCGGCACTTTCCTGAAGTCCTCCATTAGTTTGAATTGCGGTTTCTGACACCACTTCACACGCATGCACCAAGCTTCCTTGGTGTAGGTAACATGGGTACTAGGGTATCCACAGGTGTGGTGGCTCTCCAACCTTCAGTTTTCTCTCTTAAATCCTATCTAGACTGGTGCAAGGTGCTAACTTTCATAAGTGGACATCATACAACAGGCCAGCTTCTCACATTGGTGTGCAGCAGTTGGGATTCAATCATGTATTGTTTTACCAGATACATTTTTGTGTGGATTAATTGAAAAACTATCACAACTGCTAGTCACATATAATATAAGCTTAGAATAAGTAAGTTCTAATGAACTTGGGGTTGGGTAAATCAAGGGTTTAGCACACCCTTTCTCCAACCTAACAGAGTTTAGTTCACACTAAGTTAGGTAGGTGCAACATCACACCACACTTAAAATGTCTTCCAAAGGAGATGCCAGTGGCTCTCTGACTTCTAGATACAGTGAACCTCCATTTCAAGAACTGAAAGCACTTTGTGCCTCTAGAAAGTTGAAGACAGGGAAAAGAGCAAACACTCAACACCTCCTAGAGGTGCTACTGTTAGATGACCTCAGGAAAACCTCGGGTCAGATAAACAGGAAAGAGTGGGTGGGGCAGGGATAGAAGATAGGCCAGGAGGGGGACCCCTCTTTGACCTAGAATCCAACCCTGACCAGGGTGAGCCTGAAGACTCCCACCTGGACAACTCAGACCTCCCAGGGGATACTGCAGGTGGCCTTGAGGAGGCCCCCATTGTTCCTCTTGGGAGAGTGCAGAGTAGACCTAGGAGGTCTAGATCCTCCTCAAGGGAATCCGATGCCTCATGACATTCAGTAGGACCCCCATATCTAGTAAGAGGGACCGCTCTTTTGGTAGGGAATACCAACTTCTTGAGCTTGAGAAAGCTAGGCTTAGGCTCAGACAAGAGCAGTTGGCCCTTGACAAAGAGTCCATAGAAGTCTAGAGAGCTAGGAAAGAGTTGGGACCAGAGTCCCATGATGGCAGCAACAAGGTCCCTAGAGTTAGTAAAACTTATTTTAGGAACCTGGGCAAGATAGTCAGTCAATAACTTTATTTCGGCCATTGCAGACATAAAAGTGTCACTGGCATACAGTACAATACAGACATAGTAAAACATTTGAATGAAAATAACAATCTGTTGTGACATATAGGGGCATATTCTCAAGAACGTGTAATAACTACCGCAAAATTAGCTGAATGCAACTCTTCACATCGCAGTCTATCATACGAAAATAACGTTGTGTCAACGTGGTTTTCCCAACACGGCGGTACCATGCGATAGTCCCAGGATAACGCATCAAATGAACGCGTTAAAACCAACGCGATGCCGCAAAAACGCAAAACACAAACATGAAAATAGTAGTGATGACGCCAATCGCGATACAAAAATCAGCGAAAACCACACACAGGCCTGCAATTCCCACGCGTCATGTGTGAAAATGCACTATAAAACTAGGAAAAAAACATCCAAACAAAAGTCAAACAGCAGCGAAGTACAATGGAGGTAGCCGGAGCAAGTACAGAGGTCAAACAGAACCCCACAAGTCCCCCGGAGGACCAGCCTGGGACCTCGGGGTCAGGGTAGGGCAAGGACAAGAAGAGTAGGAAGAAGCAGTTCAGTCCGCAGGAAAACAGGATCCTGATAACGGAGATGATAGAACACCATCAACTACTGTTCTTCACCTCCACTGTGACGCTGGGAACTAAAAATGGAATATGGCAGAACATCGTGGACAAGGTGAATGCAGTCGGAGTGCTAAAGAAGACAATGGATGAGGACAGGAGGCGTTGGAATTATGTGAAGCGCAAAACCAAGCAGAAACTCGCAAACAACCGGAAGGCAGCAATGCAGACTGGAGGTGGGAGTCCAGCGCCACAGGAGTAGCAGGACGAGATGGAGGAAATGGTGCCCACAGTCATCAGTGGGGTGCCGGTGGCAGGAGTTGGCGACCGGACATTGCTCAACATGACCGCACACAACAGGAACAGGGTGAGTAACGACCAGGGACTGGGGGGACAGGGGGAGATGGGCACAATGGCACACATGCACAATTAAGCATAGCACATCTGGGGACAAACCATGCCCCAGACCCACAACTCCCACCAAGCGACCAATGCACACAAGTATGCAACATCTCAGCACTGCATAAGAACAGAAGCCAGAGGCACACCGCATGTAAGGGATAAGAGGCAGCTATATCAGAGCTGCAGTGGCGACTCCCCCAAAATGCGACACACACACAGCACATGCAGAGCACATCAACATTGACAACGATGTGGTACAAACCGCAACACATCCACAACAGAACAGAGGACACAACTGGTGCTGCATGTGCGTAGAAACTGACCAATCACATATGGCATATCAGGGAAATGTGAAATGAAGCTGTACAAGTACAAACACACATCCGTGATGTTGTCGAAATGTCCACTGGCCCACATCAAATAGGCAGCTCCCCCCAAACAGTCACAATGTATGCTGTCATGCAGCCTGAATGTAAACATGTACAATGCGTCAACGTACATGTGAACACAATGTTAAACTGCATCTCCCCTTTACATTGCAGGGGGAAATCCCACACCTCCTGCAGAGCAGTCTGAACCTCTCTTCTCAGATGATGAAGAGGACCACCACCCCTTTGACTCCGATGCCCTCCAACAGCTCATGGAGAGCCTCTGCAGCCCACTTCCAGGAGCAGGGCAGCCCAGCTCCTACGAGGATAAACCACCGCCTGCACAGAACACATAGCAGGCAGCACCCACCACCACTGCTGCCTCCCAGGACCCCCACGACAAACAAATGGCCTTCCAATGCAGTGTGTTGGGGTACCAGGAGAAGCTGGATGAACAGATGCAGGTGGGGTTCGACCACATTGCAGCCAAACTAGATGCCATACATGTGTATCTAAGTCCCATCAGGGACCACTCACAGTCCCTAATGGACACCCACAGTCCGCTCTATGCTCTCCAACGAACCATGGCTGACATCGCTAGAGTCCTGACTCTGCGACAAGAATGACTGTCCAGTCAGAGTGGCTCCAGCGAACTTGCCCGGGAGTTGGGACACATGAGCAGGATCATGGAGAACATGGAGTGGACGCAGGCGGACAGAGCAGCTTCACACCAGCGAGAGGTAGCTGGGTCCCTTAACGCCCTAAAGACCCTCCTCATGGCATTGCTGCCACAAGGCCTGGCGCTGATGCATGCTGCTGCTACCACCCCATCCACATCTCCGGCCCCTGATGTGTCAGTGCCACACAGTGCGGCAGACATTCCATCTCCGGCCCCTAAGGTATCACTGCCACACAGTGCTGGAGACAGACCCCCACCACCCACACGTGAGGCACATCCAACAGCAGAAGATGAAGACGGGGATGTATGTATGTTTGTATGAGATTTATAAAGCTCAGGAATCACTCCCGTAGTGGTATCTCCGTGCTAGCATAGAAAACCGAGCCGGCTGACATGGCTTTACAAGGCTCAGATCTTAAACAATTCCGTCTTCAGGAGTTTTCTGAAACGCATCAAGTTAGAGCATTTCCGAAGAACCTCTGGCAGGGAGTTCCAGTGTTTAGAGGCCAGGAAGGCGACTGTTTTGCCTCCAGTACGACTTTTCTTAAAATGAGGAACCACCAGAAATCCTCTATTTTCTGACCTCAGATTCCGGTTCGGGCGATACAACTTAAACTTATCTGCCATGTAGCTAGGGCATTTGCCAAAGACTGCACTGTGTGCAAAGCAGAGCTTAAACTTAATTCTCTGGCGAATAGGAAGCCAGTGAAGTGACTTCAAAAGTGGCCCGGCGGTGGTACGAGGAGATTTACTAAGAACTAAGCGTGTAGTCTACTAAGGAAAGCCTCCTTTGCAGATGCCAATAAGGCATTACAGTAGTCAAGGCGACCGATTATCAGAGCCTGAACTAAGGTTTTGCGTACTGTCAGAGGCAGCCAAATGAACACTCTGCGCAGCATACTCAAGATGCGATAGCAGGTCCCAACAGTGGTCATAACTTGATCTTTCATTGACAACCATATGTCCAACTGAACTCCTACGTTTTTTGCCACCAAAGTAGGAGAGGGAGCGGGGCCCAACACCACCGGCCACCATCCAGGTGCCCACGAGGTAAGTGCAGGACCAAATAACAGAATTTCAGTTTTGGCCGCATTTAGCTGCAAGAAATGATCCGTCATCCATTCTGCTATGGCAGTCATGCCTTCCGCAAAACGTTGATCAACTAACTCCCTATCATTATCAAAAGATAGGAGTAGTTGCGTATCATCTGCATAAGAAAATGGCTCAAAGCCAAACTTTCTAATAGTTTTAGCAAGGGGGGCCACTTAAATATTGAATAAGGTTGGGCTTAGACATGAGCCCTGGGGCACCCCCTTACTGAGCTTCACAGTACGTGAGCAAAATGGGCCTAGATTAATAGTTTGTGTACGCTGGTCCAAAAAACTAATAAGTCATTTAAGCGCCAACTCCTGCAGACTGAGGATGAATTCGTCTTCGTGGCCAGAAGGAGGCAGTAGCATTCATGTCCGCCATGTGGCCTGTTTCTGCTTGGTTCTGCCCTCTGCATCATCACCTTCCACTGTCCCCCGATGCACTCTGCAACACTCACCTTGGACCTTGACATGGACTGCCATATTCTGTTTGGTCACCAGTGACACAGCTATCAGACTGCGGACTGAACTCCTCCTCTTCTGATGTACTTATCATTCCCTGAAGGACTCTGGCTGGCCCTCCACGGCCCAACAATGTAAAGTTGGGTTTGCATGGCCCTGTACTGTTCCAGCTGCAACACTCCACTGAATATGCAATACACATTCATGTTAACACAGATGTGTCATGTCTATGATCTTTAAAGTGTGAAAGTATGGATGAATGTAGGGTCAGTGATTTCCCCTTATGTCCGTGTTGCTCATGTTGTGGGACTTGGGTCACAGGGTGACACATTGCCGATTGCGGTTCGGGTGGCGCCGCCACTACAACAGGGACACATCCATTAGTTACTTCCTTGTCCAGCCCAGGACGGAACCATGCCCAGAACCCCGGGGTCATTGGTCAAACCCTTACGCTAGACTGGCATACGCCAGGACAGCCCACTCCCCTTACACTCGCAGGGGGGACGACAACGCTACATGTCCCAGGTCTTCCCTGTAGGGATCTGCTGCTCACAGGTCTAGTTGTCAGCATGCCACAGCCACCCCCTCATGGCTGGTTTACACCCACACCCATCCACCACAGGTGTCACAGGACATGTGACCCTGCCAATAAAAAGGGCCTGGTGCACATGCTGGACGCCATTTCCACTCTCTAACTGGGTGTCCCCGTGTGGTTATCATTTATGCATGAGGGCCTAGGGCCCTGCCACCTCACAATGCCCCGCGCCGGGAGTGAACTGATGGCGTGTGCACCACCGGACTCAATCATAAGGGGTCCATGGCTAGCGGTGCACAGACTTGGTGGCACCGGATACACTGTCAGGCACAGGCACACCACCAAGGGCTGGTGTCTTTCGGTGCACTGAGGTAGGGGCACCTAAAGTGCTGAGCAGGTGTGCAGCCAGCGATGATGCTGTGTGCACTGATATGGTCTCTGCCATTGCAAAATCAAGACCCAGAATCAAGTGTGTGACCTGGTGGCTGGTGGTGTGGGGCTGCGTGATGTGGAGTGTGCCATGGTTGCGGGCCACAGGCTTGGAGCTCCCACCAGCATGTGGTGGGCCCTCTTGGAGACACGCCAGTGGTGGAAGGTGAGCAGTGAGGCCTGGTTGCGCAGGGGCAGACAATCACCGCTGGGCGGCATGGGGGTTAGGGTGCAGCAGCCCGGTTGCGCAGGGGTGGGCAAGCGATGATGGCATGTGCAACTGTATGGACTCTGCCATTCATGTCTCTGGAAACAGTTTCAGATGGGGGACCTGGGGTACTGTGGTGTATACCGGCAAGTGGTTGGAGACACACTGGTGGCAGCAGGTGAGCAGTGAGGCCTGGGTTCACAGTGTTGGCGCTCTCTCTCCCTCTCCCTCACTCCCTCTTTCCCTCTCTCCGTCTCTCTCTCTCTCCCTCCCTCTCTCTCTCTCCCTCCCTCTCCCTCTCTCCCTCTCTCCCCCTCTGCCCCCCTCCCTCCCTCTCTCCCCCTCTCCCCCCTCTCCCCCCCCCCTCTCTCTCTCGCTCTCTCCTTCTCTCCATCTCTCTCCCTTTCTTACTCTCCTTATCGCTTTCTCTCTCTCTCTCTTTCCCTCTCCTTCTTATCTAGATTTCTGTCTTGCAGGCTGTGACTTACAGATTGTCCTGAGAAGACCTGCCATGACTCTTCAATATTGTTGTTTTGGGTTTATTCTGTAATAAATGTCTTATTTGGATATTATGAGATGAATGGATGATTTTCCGTTTTTTGACCACACATGTATGTTAGGTGTTGTGATTGTGCAGCTTCAGGCGAATTGTTTTGTTCATGATATCTTTTTCCAATGGCGGGGGTACCCGGGGTGGGCCCAGGGGGGGTCCTGGGGGTAGTGGCCGTGGATGTTGTTGCCCTATTGGGGCTCTGGCCTGCATGTTTAGTTGCTCCAGGGGATCTGTTTTTCTTCATGTGTGGCTGTGGGCTGTGCTCTCTTGTCTAGTGCCGGTTGTCGTCCGACTTTACAACAGTTAAGAGCAGGTGTTAAAAGCTGCTGCTAACGTGCCTTATAGCATGTTTTGTGATCTTATCACTGATCTGATCTGGCTGGTCGTTGAGAATGTTGTGGAGTGGTGTGGTCGTGGCTTTTTGCTTGGGAACGCCTACTCTGCATCTCATTAGCGATAGTTGCTGGGGTCATCTGTGGCGATGTTTTATGCAGATGCTATCGCAGGCAACCTGGTGATATCGGCTGTTTGCACCAGCTTGTGAATAGGGTGATAAATTTATCGCGACTTTGGCTGCGATAAAGTGCCGATAACTCGGCGATAGATCCTTGAGAATATGCCCCTTAGATTTTTCTCTTTAAGAATCCAGACTTCCTAATACTCTAGGGGATAAAAGAGGTCCACAAAAGTGCAAGTGTGTTAAGTATAAAAGACTTAGGGGTATATTCACAAGAACGTGTGATAACTACCGCAAGAGTAGCGTAATGCAACTTTCAATATCGCAGTCCATCGCGGGAAAATAACCCTGTGACAACGTGGGATTCACAACAAGGCGGTAGCATGCGATAGTCTGCCGAAACCGCAGACAATGTCTGCGATAAAACCACCTCGATGGAGATAAAAACACAAACCACAACACCAAAAAACCTGCAATGGGCCAAAGCGCGATGAGGAAATCAGCAATAAGCAGCGCCAGGCCTGCAACACACACCTGGCGGGTGGGAAAAATCTCCATAAAAGCAGAAAAAACACCCACACACAAACTAACCTACACCCAAGCACCATAGAGGCAGCCGGAGCAGGTGCAGAGGACGAGCGCAACCCCACTAGCACCCCAGACGAGCAGCCTGGGAGCTCGGGGACAGGGAAGGGCAAGGACAAGAAGACAAGGAAGACGAAGTTCAGTCCGCAGGCGAACATGATCATAGTCATGGAGGTGATGGAACATCATCAACAACTCTTCGTCACAGCCAGCGTGTCACTGGGCACCAAAACTGCAATATGGCAGGACATTGTCGACAAGGTGAAAGCCGTCGGAGAGCACAAGCGGACAATGGACGAGGTCAAGGGGCAATGGAATGACATCAAGCGGAAGACCAAGGAGAAACTCTCCGCCAACCAGAAGGCAGACCAGAGGTGGGGGCCCAGCACCACAGTTGGAGCTGGATGACATGGAGGAGCTGGTGTCGACAGTCATCAGTGTGGAGACTGTGGCCGGAGTCGGGGGACCAGACACAGCTCGACAGGACACAACATAACTGCAACAGGGTGAGTGACTGACCACCAGGTACAGGGGGGACGGGTGGAGATGGTCACAATGGCACACATGCACAATCAAGCAGGGCACAGTGCACACCCACAATGACACTGGGTCATCGCCCAGATCCACAGACTGTCTCAATGAACAATGTCATGTTGTCAGAATGTCAACCTGTACCATGCGGCCACATACATGTGGACACATTGTAATACACCATCTCCCCTTCACATCGCAGGGGCACCATCAACACCTCCTGCAGAGCAGTCCCAGCCACTCTTCACGGATGACGAGGAAGACAATGCCAACATCGACACCCAAACCATCCAAGACATCATTGACCTCATCTGCCACTCACCTCCAGGCTCAGGGCAGGCCAGCTACATCGATGAGACCGACCCACCACCCAAACCACCCAGCAGCCAGCAGAAGGCACCCATGGCCCCGGCACCCTCCCAAGACCTCCAGGAACAAAACATGGCCTTCCAACGCCGTGTGCTGGAGTGCCAGATGGAGACGGCTGAGCAGGTGCGGGATGGGCTTTGGCATCATGGCTGCCAAACTGGACGCTATCCTTGGGTGTCTATGTTTGCCCCATGGTCTCCAACAAGCACTGACTGACATTGCTGGAGTCATGACGTAAAGAGAAAAACACCTGTCCGATCAGGGTGGCTCCACAGATGCCAGCCGTGAGCTGGCACACATACGGAGGCTCGTGGAGGGCATGGTGCATATGGAGACGGAATGGATGGCAGCCACTGCTGCACATCAGCGAAATGTAGCTGGTATCTATGATGCCCTACGGACCTCCACCATGGGATTGCCACCACAAGGCATGGCGCAGATGAATGCTACTGCCCTCACACCATCCACATCCCTGCCCCCTGGTGTGTCAGTGCCACCCAGTGTGGCAGCCGGATCCACTCAGGCCCCTGATGTGTCAGTGGTACACAGTGTGGCAGCCGGTTCTGCAACACCCACAGGTGGGGCAGGGCACACAGCCGGGGACAAGGACGCAGATGGGACTGTGGTCAGAAGGACCAGGCACTAGCATTCTTTACAGCCACCTGGCCTGTTTCTGCTTGGTCCCGCACATGGCCTCATGACCTTACACTGACCCACGACACACTCTGATGCACTCACCTTGGACAGCGACATCGACCGCCACTTCTGGATTGGTGATCAATGACACAGCGACCAGGCTGCAGACTGTACTCTTCTCTTCAGCAGGACTTGTCATCCCCGGATGGACTCTGGCTGGCCCTCCATTGCCCTGAGCCGCTCCAGCTGCATAACTACACTGGATGTGCAATAAACATCCATTGACGCACTGCTGTGTCACGTCTTTCATCAGCCATGTATGCATCTGTGGATGAATGTAGCGGCAGTGATTACCCTTGTGTCAATGATGCTCATCCTGTCAGATGCCAGTCAGAGGGTGCTACATTGCATTTTGTGTACCAGGTCCCGTGGACACTACAACAGGGACACATGGTATCACTCACTTCCATGTCCGGACATGGACTGACCCACACCCAGAGCCCACGTGTCATTGTGGCAAGCCCTGCGCTGGTCCAGCAGACGGCAGGCCAGACCACTCCGCTTACGCTCAGAGGGGGGCCATCATTGCTACCCGTCGCAGGCATACTCGCTGGTGGTGTGCAGGTCACTGGTCTAGTTGTCAGCATGTCACAGCCACTCCCTGAGGGTAGATTTGCATGCACACCACACCCATCCGGCACAGGCATCACAGGCCATGTGACTCCGCCAACATAAGAGGCGGACGACGTCACATTCTCCTCTGACTGTGGCGACTGGATGAAGGATGCCACGGTTCCCAATCATGAAGGGCCCAAGAGATTGTTTGCGCACAGGGTTAGTGGCAACCCAGGCCTGCGTAGGGCACGGGCCAACCACCACGTGGCGCTGACTGGGGTTGCACAGGGATAGTGGCAACCCAGGCCTGCGTACAGCACGGGCTGACCACCAAGTGGAGCTGACTGGGATTGCACAGGGTTAGCGGCACCGGGCGCATTGCGACAGGCACCCCGCCACAGGACGGTGACTTTGGGTGCACTGAGTCAGTGGCACCTTAAGCTGCTGAGCGGGTAGGCACCCTGCGATGATGCCCTGTCCCGGCGGTCCGGGCAACTCAGGTTTCGTGTGCCCTACTGGACTGCAGTGTAGGCCAGAGCCAGTGGGCAGCGCGGGTCTACCGCCTTGTTGCCTCACTTCTGGGTCACAGACTTTGTGGTACCCATTGGGCTGATCATGTGTGCAAAAGACACACAATTGATGTACGTAATGCTCAACAAATCAAAACTGAGCGGGGGTGCAGCCTGCGATGTTGCCGGGTGCACTGGTATGTCCTCTGCCATGGAGTATTCATGACCCAGCACCAAACGTGAGACCTGTTGGCCTGCGGAGCGTGGCTGCATGGTGTGGAGGGTGCCATGTCTGCTGGCCCCGGGCTTGTGGCTTGCAGCGGCACATGGTGGGACATGCAGTCTACACACCAGTGGCAGAAGGTGAGCAGTGAGGCCTGGGTGTGCATGGACGGGCATGCTCCGTGGGCGGCGGGTGCCTTTGTGATGCCTCTGCCTGGGCAGGTGCTGGTGTCTTGTGCAAGTGTGTGTACTGTGCCAGTCATGTGTCTGTACTCTGTTTCAGATGACGGCTCTGACTCAGATGTGTGTCCTGGTGTACTGCTCTACATACCTGTACGTGGATGGAGACACACCGGTGGCAGCAGGTGAGCAGTTTGGCCTGAGTGTGCAGGGGCGCCTGCCTGTCTGTCTCTGTCTCTGTCTCTGTCTCTGTCTCTCCCTCTCTCTCTCTCTCTCTCTCTCTCTCTCTCTCTCTCTCTCCTTTCTCTCTCTCCCTCTCTCCCTCTCTCTCTCTCTCTCTATCTCCCTCTCCTCTCTCTCTCGCCCTATCTCCCTCTCTCTCTCCTCTTCTCTCTCTCTCTCTGTCCCTCTTTTCTTCTCTCTCTCTCTGTGTCTCCCCCTCTCTTCCTCTCTATCTCTCCTTTGCGCTCTCTCGCTCTGTCCTTTGATGTGCGCAGGACACACCTTCTCATCATGTTTTTTGTCTTGCAGGCTGTGACTTGCGGTCTGTCCCGCGGGGAGCTGCCATGTGTCTTCATTTAATTTCGGTGTTCATGTTAATAAAGTTTTATTTGTTTGATGGTCTTTTTGTTTTCCCCCAGGTGAATGATACAATCAGGCGTTTGGTTAAACTGCGTGTTGATGCAGTCCATTTGCGAGAGGAGAAAAAGGCTGCAGACGTAGCTGCAAAGACATCTCAGACCGGCATGGCACAAGCTTCTATCTCCGGAACAGATAAGACTATGATAGTTCATGCGAAACCTATGCGGGAGGCCGCGCCTTTGTATGTTCCTCCTAAAGGACAGGGTACAAGTGATGATAAGGCCTCTATCGATGCAAAGGGTTGTTTTATTTATAATTGGGTTTACACTCCTTGGAATAGGACGGATGTCATGGCACTTAAAACTGCATTAACTGATCCACGGAAAAATCCAGCCGCTTTCTATGGGGAAGTTGAGGGTGCTATTAGCTCTTGTACTATGACTTTGCCTGATATTGATTTATTTTTCAGATTCATATTACCGCCTGATATGTGGAGAACTGTTCGTAAAATTGATGATCGTGCAGCTTTTGGGGCGTTATGGAAAGAGTTAGAACAAATGGATGTGGAAAGGGAACCCGCACAGAAGCCATGTCAGTTAATTTTAGATCTTCCCGCAGCTACATTAGTTAAGTTAAAAACGATTATTCCCCCTAAAAAGATAGATTGGACTGTTTTAGCGTCTTGTAAGCAAAAGGCAGATGAATCGGTCTCTGATTTCTTTACACGCTTTGAAGAAGCATTCCACTATTTTAGTGGCCAGTCATTGACAGATGACACGGGCAGACATCTGTTTGTCGATATATATGTCGCAAAGCTGTTGCCAGGAATAGCTAGTCACTTAAAAGCCAGTGAGAGTTCATGGACTACCTCTTCTCCGGTTTCTCTCTTGACTATGGCTCAGTATTATGAACGCCAGGAATTAGAAGCAAAGGGTAATGAGGATAAGAAGACTAAAGAATTAAAAACAAAGGTTATGTTGGCTCAGGCTTATGGTCCGCCTTTTAGAGGTAGTGATAGAGGTGGACGTGGATCTTATGGTTCGTCTTTCCCTTCTTATACTCGTTTGAATTTGTCTGCTGACCAGTGCGCGTACTGTAAGAAATTTGGGCATTGGGCTTCCGATTGTCCAGCACTATGTGCTCAGCAGTGTCCACGTGGTCGGGGACAAATGAGAAATCGTTCAGGATATTCAGGGCCTAGAGGAAGCACAGGTGATCGTGCTAGGTTTGATGCTAATATAAGTGGGCAGAATGGGTTTAACACTTTTGATAGAAGAAACCAATATCAAATGTCCGACTATGTGCCGTCTGATTCTAAAGATTCTGCCTATACATAGGATTGCCTAGGATGGGGTAAGGAATCAGTTGAAGTTCCAGTAGATCAGAGGGGTCCCTATGTTACAGCAACTGTTTTGGGTTCCCCTGATCAGTTTCTGGTTGATACAGGAGCTACTCGTAGCGCCTTGTCTAAACAATTGGTTCCAAGGGCTCCCCTGTCTGGCTTAACCATTACATCGATAGGTTTCGATGGAACCCCTTCCCTTAGCCCATTGTCACAACCATTTGCATTCCATGTGGATAAATTTACTGCTCCGTGTCCATTTTTGCTTTCCCCGAATACACCAGACAATATTGTGGGTCTTGATATGCTCAAGTATTTCACGGCTACGATACGATGTTCTCCAGAAGGTGTACGTGTTATCTTGAATGACAACCATCCTGTGAAGGAGAGAGCTTGTCTTGTTAAAGAGGATATTGCATTAGCTTCACTCCCTAGTAATTTGTGGGCTACTTCAGACACTGATGTAGGGCAAATGGTTATTCCACCAGTACATATTAGTGTCAAGGAGGGCGCTGTGCTGCCACGTTTGCCTCAATATAAAATTTCACAGGAAGGAGAAGAAGCACTCATACGGATTGTCCATGATCTCATTGAAGTGGGGGTTGTTGAGGAAGTTCCTTACAATGTTTGTAACAGTCCGATTCTTCCTATTCTGATAAAAGATACTGACACTAGGATTTACCGATTCATTATTGATTTGCGAGAAGTTAACAAGATTGTAGTACCACAATACCCCGTGGTTTCTGACATAACAACACTTCTTACTTTGGTTCCTCCGACAGCAACTACATTCTCTGTGATAGATTGAAGAATGCTTTCTTTTCGATCCCTATTCATCCTGATAGCCGATATTTGTTCGGTTTCACTTTGAATAATCGATCGTATAGATTTTGTAGAGTTCCTCAAGGCTGTACTGAGAGTCCTAGTATTTACAGTCAAGCATTAAAAAGACAACTTGATTCTTTTGTTTTGTCTGAAGGTGTGGCTCTCATACAATATGTCGATGACATCTTGTTGGCAGCAGATACCCCTGAACAGTGTGAAAAATTTACTTTGTCCTTGCTATCTTTTCTTGCTTCCCATCATCACAAAGTGTCACAAAAGAAATTGCAATATTGTAGACCGAAGGTAACCTACTTAGGTCACCTTCTGTCTAAGGAGGGCCGTGCACTCACACCAGATCGCATTCAAGCTATTTTAGACACACCAGTGCCCCTTACTCAGAAAGATGTCTGTGCATTCATTGGTCTTACTTCTTTTTGTAGGCAATGGATATTAGGGTTTTCACACATTGTTAAACCCTTGCTAGCATTTTTGACTAAAGATACTCCAATGCCCCTCCCATGGACAGAAGAATGTGAGACTGTTTTCCGACAGTTACGACAAGCTCTTTGTTTAGCACCAGTGTTAGGTACTCCAGATTATACGAAGCCTTTTACACTCTATGGGATGAGAAAGATGGATGCGCATTGTCAGTTTTAGTACAGACACACGGTGACAAACAGCGTCCCTGTGCATATTTTTCAGCAGTACTTGATCCTGTTGCTCGTGCGTTACCTGGATGCTTCCGTTCAGTTGCAGCAACAGCTGTGTCAATGCGTCAGAGTGAAGGGATAGTTTTGTCACATAAACTGTTGGTGCTGGTACCCCATGCGGTTGATGCCCTTTTAAATCAGACGAAGACGCAGCATTTACCTAGTGCTCGTCTGATAGGATACGAATTGACATTGTTGGCCCCTCACATTACACTAAAGAGATGTGCGATACTAAACCCAGCCACTTTGTTGCCATACCCGGTGACTCAGTCTCAGTCACAGGAGTCTCATAATTGTATATTCCTTACTGAGGAACAGACAAAGGGTTGTGTCGATTTGCAAGACACGCCCCTTTCAAGTGTTGATGGGGAACTATGGGTTGATGGGTCCTGTTTGAAGTTACCAGATGGTACAACGTCAGCTGCATATGCAATTACAACACTTCAGACGGTAGTTGAGACAGCTCGTATTCCACAGAAGTCAGCTCAGGCAGCTGAGCTAATAGCTTTAACACGAGCATGTGAACTTAGTACTGACTTATCTGTGAACATTTATACAGATAGCCGCTATGCTTTCGGAGTGGCTCATGATTTTGGGCTACTCTGGAAGGAGAGGGGCTTTCTTACATCCCACGGGATGCAAATAATGCATGGAGAATTAGTACATAATCTCTTGACTGCTTTAACATACCCGAAGAGAATAGCAATTGTTAAATGTAGCGCACATAAAAAAAATAATTGATAGGATAGGACAAGGCAATGCTTTTGCAGACCAAACAGCCCGTGAAACTGCCATGCAGCAAAGCACCACGTCTATGTACGTAGTGAAGTCACAGGCTGAACATTGGCATGATACCAGACAGGAAGTGCTAGATATGCAGAGATCTGCTTCTGCAGAAGAAATTGAGCAATGGTGTAAGGAGGGAACATTGGACGATGAGGGCTGTTGGAGGAATAAAGAGATGAGCAAGTGGAGACTGCCTACAGCCTATTTACAACCTATGATTCATATGGCACATGGGCCGGCACATGTTGGAGCCTCCTCGATCACAAAACTGCTCACGCAAGCTTGGGAGCATCCAGAAATTGCTGGCACAGCTAAAAAGATGGTGCAGTCTTGTCTGATTTGTCTTCAGCATAATCCTGGTAAAGGGACACAAACTCCTACAGGAGGGTTTGCTACGCCAACCGCACCTTTTGAAGTTTTGCAAATGGATTACATCCATCTTGAGCGCTGTAATAACTTAAAGTATGTTTTGGTAGTGGTATGTGCCTTCAGTAAATGGATAGAGGCATACCCTACGAAGGACAATACAGCTCTCACTACAGCAAAGGTACTTTTGAAGGAATTCTTCCCTAGATTTGGTGTCTGTAAGCTTTTATGGAGTGATAACGGACCCCATTTTGTTGGCCAAGTTGTCGACTATGTCCTGAAGGGATTAGGAATTAAACACAAGTTCCACGCTGCTTTCCATCCACAATCAGCAAGGCTAGTGGAAAGGTATAACGCCACACTTAAATTGAAACTGACGAAAATACTGGCTTCCACATCCTTGAATTGGCCAGACGCATTACCTTTGGCACTGTTGTCCATTAGATCAGTGCCACATTCGCGATCTGGTCTTACACCATATGAGGTGGTGTTTGGAAGGCCTATGAACATTTGGGGAATTCCTAAACCACGCCCCATACATGATGTACCATGTGTGTTGATGAGTGACTACCTATCACAATTGACTGACAGTTTGGTTTCTATTCATCAACAGGTTCGAGAAGCTCTTCCTGATAGGTCTGCAGGTGAAGGCCATGGACTTCGACCTGGAGACCAGGTGATGATACGATCATTCCAGAGGTCGAGCAGCTTGGAACCGAGGTGACACGGCCCAGAGCAGGTGCTCCTTTCAACGAGAACTGCGGTCCGAGTGACGAACAGGAGGAACTGGGTGCACTCCACCCATTGCAAGAAAGTGCCGTCTACCTTGGTGGATCCTGCTGCCTTAATTGACCATCGGGACATGCTGGATACAGAGAAAGGCCAAGCCACATCACCTGACGAACTTGAGGGAGTCTTCCCGGACCACAGGATTCCTGGAGTATCCCGATACCAACTGAGACAACGGAAAGTGCCCGCATCGCCGAAATAGACTGGTTGAGCAACCGCCCTGGGTTAGTGAAACGGAATGCCGATGTGGCAAGGGGGGAGGATCAGTCTTGTATAGTGTAGCGACACCCGTCTTGACCCTCGGTGAAGAAACCAACGGCTGCCCAGGGATAAGAGCTCCAATGATTGTTTTCAACGACAAGCTGATCATGTTCACAATGAAATCAACTGTTGCTAAGAGAAAGATCATTTGTGCTATAGGGTTTGTTGTTGCTATGGTGGCTGTAGCAGTAATAACCTGGTTCGTTGAGAAAGTGGCTCCTGCTCGAGAGCTTTTGATCGCCACTACTCCAGTATCAGTTGAACACCACTACTTTACGCTTCCCTACCATGAGCAGAAGCATCGACAATCCTATTTAAATAATACCTTTATCCAGATGTTGCATCATACTCATAATGCCACAAATATTACCAACTGTTGGGTGTGTGGGATGATACCTGCACATCAAAAGAAAGGAGGAACACCTTTTATTCCTCTTCCCTTTTCTCATAATGGTTCTTGTCAAGCTTGGTATGCGCTTTTGTTTGCATCTGGAAGACGCACAGTAGGCGGGCTTCTTTTCGCCTTAATAAAGTATGCTACCAAGATAAAGATGGTTATCCTCAAGCCAAAGGGACCAAATGGGAATGGGAAGAGTATCAACCGGACAATATTTCAACACCATATGTCTTCACAAATATGAGAACTTTTACCAGTAATGAACAATTTGTGATTTCTGTTACTAGAGCTAAAGCAGATCTATGTGTAAGCAGTATTGGGAGAATTCCAGTGGGGAAAAGCGAATGTACTGTAATTCTGACTATTGAAGGTATAAATAATAGCGGTTTTATAGTCTCACATAATACCAATTTTGCCTGTGGTAGCCACAGATATTATCAACTACCTGCTGGGTGGTCAGGTGTGTGCTATGTGTCCTTTCTATTGCCCCCTGTGTTTCTGGCACCTGCATCATATCACCGGGACCTTAAATTATTTAACGATATCTCTAGAAATAGATACAAGAGGACAATAAGTACTGACGAAGTAGACCAAACTGATACCACTCTGCAACAATATGTCGATTTTAATTTAGGTTTGTTCTTCTTTGTGGGTGCTGCATTAAACAGTAGGAAAGTAAGACGATTAACTAGAGTTGTGGAAGCTGTTACCAATCAGACAGCTATGGCACTTGGGAACATTACGGAGGAGCTGCAAATTGCAAGGATTGTAGCTCTCCAGAACCGAATGGTTCTAGATGTGGTTCTGGCGGATCGAGGTGGTGCATGTCGCATCATCGGTAGCAGCTGTTGCGTATTCATACCGGATCACTCACCTTCAGTATACGACGCAATATCAAAACTGCATAAGATTGCTGCAGAAATTCATCCAGAGACTAGTACTTGGACTTTTACTGGATGGTTTTGGACTCTTGTTTCTGCTTGGGGCTGGAAGCTACTGACTATCCTGTGTGTAATGATTACGATACTTTTTACATGCTGTGTATGTATCCAATGTGGTCCAATGCTTTGCTCCATTTGTATCTCTGCCTGTATACCTGTCAAAAGGAATGTTGCAGAAACAGAAGCCCAACAAATGTTGAATAAAGAGGTGGCCGAAATAATGCTAATAGATGTACGGGATGCATATTTAGATTACCCCAGAGGAACAGATGTCTTCAGCTAATGCTTAAAGTGTCGTCTGTTGTAAATTGGCAGCGATTGGCTTAGCATTAGCGGAATCCATCTTGTATTTAGAGGCTATCTTGTCCATTTTGCGGAATCCATTTTGTATTTCTGACAGCCATTTTGTTTCCCATGTGCTCACCATGTGCTTTGTCTTCCCTCAGTGTTGACTGCTCTTGTAATCTGCCTAGAAACGAACTATATTTAGCATCTTCCACATTTGCACATGCCCAGTGAGTTTTTAACTGTCCTTGCAGCTGTTAGTAGTATGTAACTGTCAGGATGTGTTTACTAGCATTGGCAAACTGTTAACTCCTCCTACTTGTCGACTGTGCATTTCTATATGACCTTATATGTACATAAAATCTTCTGCTGTACTTGTACCGCCCTCTTTCAAGCCCCTGTGTGGGTATAAAAGGACCATGCTCCTTCTGTTTGGTGTGCTACTTCATTCAATACCGAAGGGTGCTGTGTGAATGTAGTTCCACCTCATGAGGTTTATTAAACTTTGTATTTTCTATTCCAGTTTCTGTGCCAAGTTCTTCCTATTGGTCTGAGGACTCTGTGCAGAGAAGGGCGAACCCCTTGCACTGGTAGGCCTAGCTGAGGTCCACTTCTACACCAGAGCCAGGATGTTTGTTTGTAAGAGTGCCTTTTCCTTTAGTAAAAAAACCCTGTTTGATTTAAGGGGAAAATATTATTTGCTCTGGACCAGGCTGTTATGTCTTTCACTAGAAATTACGCAAAATACTTGGTTTCATTGTCCAAAAATGCTATATGACGATAATTTTGTGGTTTGGACCTATCTCCACATTTAAATATCGTATTTATTATGGATCCACGCCAGCCATCTGGTATTGTTCCTGAGATGGACACATCATAGAAAAGAGAAGTGAGTTTACCGGCCCAAAACGAGCGATAAAATACCATTGGTACAGGGAGCACTGTCCTGCCCAGCTTGTGATTTTTTTTATTTTATTTTAGTTTTGTGGAATAAAACATGATTTTGCTGGATTCCTGGGTCTGAAGCACTGCACTTTATCTGTGTTTGACATCTGGGGCGTCCATGTGTTTCGTCAGTGACTGCCACAGGTGAGTTGGCCTAATGGCTAGGGCTTTCGACCTTGAATCTGGGAAACTGGGTTCGAGTCTCGGCAATGACGCTGAACATCCTGCGATTTGGGCAAATCACTTAATCTCCCCGTGCCTAGCAAGTAAAAATGAATGTGTCCTCATGTAATGCAACTGGTGCTATGTAGAATGCTCTGATGCCCAATTCGGGTCAAGTTAACGCTATATAAAACTCTGTAAAAAAAAAAAATTATATCTGTCTTCTGGCTAATTCCTCAGTAAAGTAGATGGCCCAGATTACCTCAGGCATGTTTGAGTTGATTTAAGCTTTGGGTGGTCTTAAAATTGAATGTACTATTTTTCAGAAGTTGGAATTTATGTGCTTGCTGAATTAAAGTAGCGTAGCCCAAAAGACAGCTGGCTGAACTTTCCTATCTTTTAACCCCTTCCTCGCTCATGACGGAACCGCTCCGTCATGAGCCACGGTTGCCGTGTGCTCATGACGGAACGGTTCCGTCATGACACGACCGTTGGCGGCCGCTCCGCCCACGCGGCGCTGTTTCCCCGCCTGTGCGAGGGGACAACGCAACTGGGCGGAGTCATGACGGAACCGTTCCGTCATGAGCACAGCTCAACTGTGGCTCATGACGGAGCGGCTCCGTCATGAGCACCAGGCGACCGCGCTGCCCCCCCGCACCCCCCAGCGCCGCGGCGGAATTCCCGCCGCGGCGAAGGGGTTAATTGCTGTTTCTTACACTGCTTTTTTGCGCTTATCAGTTGGTTAAGAATGTGGGAGTTAAGGTGCGATTTTCTTTAGGGACTGGGGGCCTTGGTTTAGTTTCTGCAGTCGGCAGGCCGGAGAGATTTTCTTCTGGCCATACAATTGGCATAAAGTCGTGTTTTGGCGAGTGCCACGATTGTCCTTATTATATGATTCGATGAAACTGCAGCAGAATACATCCCAAGATAGTATCTGGTCACTGTATTCAAGCTCACATTTGCTTTTTGTTTTCTATGCCATTGACGCAATCTGGGCTATTGAGTAAGCAGAATATTTTATTCATTTTCATTCAACAGTGTACAGGCTGCCGACATCTTCTCATTCCTCTGAAAGCCTGGATAAGACCAAGTTGAATTTCAGGATCTGAAAAAGGTGGAAACTGTCAGTGGTCGGATCAAAACAAATGAAGGCAATTTACTTGGAGAAGTAGGAATGGTAAATGTAGGAAGGTAGGATCCTTCTGCATGGTGAACCCCACTTTTTTGCCTAGTGCTACGCTGGTTCTTGACTAGTCTGACTGTGATCCTGCTAATCAGGACCCAACTCTATCTGATTTCTCCATAAATTGTTATGTTCAGTAATTAGGTACATCCCCAGATTGGATGCTGGGGTGCCCTTATAAGTCTCTCGTATGGGGTACCCATGGGCTGAAACATGTATTATGCTACCCCTGAGAGACCATTCAAAATGGAACTGCCATTACAGCATGTGTAAGTTGGTGCTTGCACCTCTTACTAACAATATAGGGTTCCTATATCTAGGGTCACTGCACTTAAAACCAATAAGTCACCCCCATAACAGGCCTTTGCAATTCTTAAGGCAAGGTGCTTGGTTCTAAGTCAGAGGGTGCCCCTGCATGAGCAGGACACACCTGTAGCCTACGGAGTTCATTCTCTCGGGTTGTCAGTGAAGGAGCCATATACTATATAGAGGGATACAGTGTGATCACGCGATTACCATCTTGAAAATGGCTGCAACAAATCCTAATAGGTTTGGTATCCAACATGTTGGAATCATACCTCCCACACCATAAACGGTGTGGGAGGTATGATTCCAAGCACTGGAAGAGCCCTCCGGTATGCTCTCAGTGTTACCGGTGCCAACTTTCTAGACCAAGACAGCACAAAATGGTTGCTGCTGACCAGATACCCATTTCTGCCCTCCTGCTGCTGAGCCAAGCTCGAGCAGAGGAAGGTGGAACAATAGGCATGCTGTCACAGGGAGGTGTGACCACTTCCCAGACAGAATTTAGTGTATTGGGACCAGGTGAGTGTGCTTGTCAGTTCCAGAAAGTCTGCATGAGGGGCACACTTGTTGTCCTTGTGCATAGTGCAGTTCCAACCAGTTCTGAGAGCTGGTGGATCCCGCTCTGGCATGAAACTGGACAAAGGACATGGGAGTAACCTACCCCCTGTCCAGACTCTCCCCTGGGAGGGTCACCTGAAACTTCCCAACCCTTTCCCTAGGGCACTTAAGAGCTTATCTGGGTGCAGGTCCCTAAATTCATTGTGGGATAAGATTCAGATCAGACACCACTGCACTTCTCCCGTCTGGGCACTCTGGACTTCGCTGGACTTCCTTTGGGCTCGACCTCATCTCCCTTCCAGTCTGCTACATTGTCTGTGCCTGTTCATCATACAGGAACATTCCAAGGCCTGTGAAGTATCAAAGATACCTGAAGAAATGTTTCTTGGAGTGAAGGAGTTACTCCTCTGCATTTGCAGGCATCGCAACTAAGTGGTCTGCATATGCTGAGCTCCTCCAGACTCTGTGGGCTCTGCACCACAGGGGGTGGTTTTCCACAGGTCCTGAGGCCTTCCCTGCCCTCTCACCAAGTTTAAGGCCAATATCCCTTGTGGGGGTTGCAACAACTGAACCACTGTGCACCTCGCCCAATTTACAGTTGCAAAGGCTTGTTGGATTATTTCCAAGAAGATATTGGGTCTCCACGTAGCCCCAACCTTGAGCACCTCCAGTGACCAGAATCTACAGCCACACCACATTGTGTGCAGCGAGGCCTGCATCTTTTGATGAGCTGCTTGAGGTCCTCTTGCGACTCCAGTGCCTCCTGTCTGTGGAACATAGACTCTGTCCCCTCTGCTTGCACGTGCCTCTCATCAAGAAGACATCCTTGGGTTCCACTGGACACTTTCCTTCTTCGCCAGCGGCACTTTCCTGAAGTCCTCCATTAGTTTGAATTGCGGTTTCTGACACCACTTCACACGCATGTACCAGGCTTCCTTGGTGTAGGTAACATGGGTACTAGGGTATCCACAGGTGTGGTGGCTCTCCAACCTTCAGTTTTCTCTCTTAAATCTTATCTAGACTGGTGCAAGGTGCTAACTTTCATAAGTGGACATCATACAACAGGCCAGCTTCTCACATTGGTGTGCAGCAGTTGGGATTCAATCATGTATTGTTTTACCAGATACATTTTTGTGTGGATTAATTGAAAAACTATCACAACTGCTAGTCACATATAATATAAGCTTAGAATAAGTAAGTTCTAATGAACTTGGGGTTGGGTAAATCAAGGGTTTAGCACACCCTTTCTCCAACCTAACAGAGTTTAGTTCACACTAAGTTAGGTAGGTGCAACATCACACCACACTTAAAATGTCTTCCAAAGGAGATGCCAGTGGCTCTCTGACTTCTAGATACAGTGAACCTCCGTTTCAAGAACTGAAAGCACTTTGTGCCTCTAGAAAGTTGAAGACAGGGAAAGGAGCAAACACTCAACACCTCCTAGAGGCGCTACTGTTAGGTGACCTCAGGAAAACCTCGGGTCAGATAAACAGGAAAGAGTGGGTGGGGCAGGGATAGAAGATAGGCCAGGAGGGGGACCCCTCTTTGACCTAGAATCCAACCCTGACCAGGGTGAGCCTGAAGACTCCCACCTGGACAACTCAGACCTCCCAGGGGATACTGCAGGTGGCCTTGAGGAGGCCCCCATTGTTCCTCTTGGGAGAGTGCAGAGTAGACCTAGGAGGTCTAGATCCTCCTCAAGGGAATCCGATGCCTCATGACATTCAGTAGGACCCCCATATCTAGTAAGAGGGACCGCTCTTTTGGTAGGGAATACCAACTTCTTGAGCTTGAGAAAGCTAGGCTTAGGCTCAGACAAGAGCAGTTGGCCCTTGACAAAGAGTCCATAGAAGTCTAGAGAGCTAGGAAAGAGTTGGGACCAGAGTCCCATGATGGCAGCAACAAGGTCCCTAGAGTTAGTAAAACTTATTTTAGGAACCTGGGCAAGATAGTCAGTCAATAACTTTATTTCGGCCATTGCAGACATAAAAGTGTCACTGGCATACAGTACAATACAGACATAGTAAAACATTTGATTGAAAATAACAATCTGTTGTGACATATAGGGGCATATTCTCAAGAACGTGTAATAACTACCGCAAAATTAGCTGAATGCAACTCTTCACATCGCAGTCTATCATACGAAAATAACGTTGTGTCAACGTGGTTTTCCCAACACGGCGGTACCATGCGATAGTCCCAGGATAACGCATCAAATGAACGCGTTAAAACCAACGCGATGCCGCAAAAACGCAAAACACAAACATGAAAATAGTAGTGATGACGCCAATCGCGATACAAAAATCAGCGAAAACCAGACACAGGCCTGCAATTCCCACGCGTCATATGTGAAAATGCACTATAAAACTAGGAAAAAAACATACAAACAGAAGTCAAACAGCAGCGAAGTACAATGGAGGTAGCCGGAGCAAGTACAGAGGGCAAACAGAACCCCACAAGTCCCCCGGAGGACCAGCCTGGGACCTCGGGGTCAGGGTAGGGCAAGGACAAGAAGAGTAGGAAGAAGCGGTTCAGTCCGCAGGAAAACAGGATCCTGATAACGGAGATGATAGAACACCATCAACTACTGTTCTTCACCTCCACTGTGACGCTGGGAACTAAAAATGGAATATGGCAGAACATCGTGGACAAGGTGAATGCAGTCGGAGTGCTAAAGAAGACAATGGATGAGGACAGGAGGCGTTGGAATTATGTGAAGCGCAAAACCAAGCAGAAACTCGCAAACAACCGGAAGGCAGCAATGCAGACTGGAGGTGGGAGTCCAGCGCCACAGGAGTAGCAGGACGAGATGGAGGAAATGGTGCCCACAGTCATCAGTGGGGAGCCGGTGGCAGGAGTTGGCGACCGGACATTGCTCAACATGACCGCACACAACAGGAACAGGGTGAGTAACGACCAGGGACTGGGGGGACAGGGGGAGATGGGCACAATGGCACACATGCACAATTAAGCATAGCACATCTGGGGACAAACCATGCCCCAGACCCACAACTCCCACCAAGCGACCAATGCACACAAGTATGCAACATCTCAGCACTGCATAAGAACAGAAGCCAGAGGCACACCGCATGTAAGGGATAAGAGGCAGCTATATCAGAGCTGCAGTGGCGACTCCCCCAAAATGCGACACACACACAGCACATGCAGAGCACATCAACATTGACAACGATGTGGTACAAACCGCAACACATCCACAACAGAACAGAGGACACAACTGGTGCTGCATGTGCGTAGAAACTGACCAATCACATATGGCATATCAGGGAAATGTGAAATGAAGCTGTACAAGTACAAACACACATCCGTGATGTTGTCGAAATGTCCACTGGCCCACATCAAATAGGCAGCTCCCCCCAAACAGTCACAATGTATGCTGTCATGCAGCCTGAGTGTAAACATGTACAATGCGTCAACATACATGTGAACACAATGTTAAACTGCATCTCCCCTTTACATTGCAGGGGGAAATCCCACACCTCCTGCAGAGCAGTCTGAACCTCTCTTCTCAGATGATGAAGAGGACCACCACACCTTTGACTCCGATGCCCTCCAACAGCTCATGGAGAGCCTCTGCAGCCCACTTCCAGGAGCAGGGCAGCCCAGCTCCTACGAGGATAAACCACCGCCTGCACAGAACACATAGCAGGCAGCACCCACCACCACTGCTGCCTCCCAGGACCCCCACGACAAACAAATGGCCTTCCAACGCAGTGTGTTGGGGTACCAGGAGAAGCTGGATGAACAGATGCAGGTGGGGTTCGACCACATTGCAGCCAAACTAGATGCCATACATGTGTATCTAAGTCCCATCAGGGACCACTCACAGTCCCTAATGGACACCCACAGTCCGCTCTATGCTCTCCAACGAACCATGGCTGACATCGCTAGAGTCCTGACTCTGCGACAAGAATGACTGTCCAGTCAGAGTGGCTCCAGCGAACTTGCCCAGGAGTTGGGACACATGAGCAGGATCATGGAGAACATGGAGTGGACGCAGGCGGACAGAGCAGCTTCACACCAGCGAGAGGTAGCTGGGTCCCTTAACGCCCTAAAGACCCTCCTCATGGCATTGCTGCCACAAGGCCTGGCGCTGATGCATGCTGCTGCTACCACCCCATCCACATCTCCGGCCCCTGATGTGTCAGTGCCACACAGTGCGGCAGACATTCCATCTCCGGCCCCTAAGGTATCACTGCCACACAGTGCTGGAGACAGACCCCCACCACCCACACGTGAGGCACATCCAACAGCAGAAGATGAAGACAGGGATGTATGTATGTATGTATGAGATTTATAAAGCTCAGGAATCACTCCCGTAGGGGTATCTCCGTGCTAGCATAGAAAACCGAGCCGGCTGACATGGCTTTACAAGGCTCAGATCTTAAACAATTCCGTCTTCAGGAGTTTTCTGAAACGCATCAAGTTAGAGCATTTCCGAAGAACCTCTGGCAGGGAGTTCCAGTGTTTAGAGGCCAGGAAGGCGACTGTTTTGCCTCCAGTACGACTTTTCTTAAAATGAGGAACCACCAGAAATCCTCTATTTTCTGACCTCAGATTCCGGTTCGGGCGATACAACTTAAACTTATCTGCCATGTAGCTAGGGCAATTGCCAAAGACTGCACTGTGTGCAAAGCAGAGCTTAAACTTAATTCTCTGGCGAATAGGAAGCCAGTGAAGTGACTTCAAAAGTGGCCCGGCGGTGGTACGAGGAGATTTACTAAGAACTAAGCGTGCGGCCACGTTTTGGCCAACCTGTAGTCTACTAAGGAAAGCCTCCTTTGCAGATGCCAATAAGGCATTACAGTAGTCAAGGCGACCGATTATGAGAGCCTGAACTAAGGTTTTGCGTACTGTCAGAGGCAGCCAAATGAACACTCTGCGCAGCATACTCAAGATGCGATAGCAGGTCCCAACAGTGGTCATAACTTGATCTTTCATTGACAACCATATGTCCAACTGAACTCCTACGTTTTTTGCCACCAAAGTAGGAGAGGGAGCGGGGCCCAACACCACCGGCCACCATCCAGGTGCCCACGAGGTAAGTGCAGGACCAAATAACAGAATTTCAGTTTTGGCCGCATTTAGCTGCAAGAAATGATCCGTCATCCATTCTGCTATGGCAGTCATGCCTTCCGCAAAACGTTGATCAACTAACTCCCTATCATTATCAAAAGATAGGAGTAGTTGCGTATCATCTGCATAAGAAAATGGCTCAAAGCCAAACTTTCTAATAGTTTTAGCAAGGGGGGCCACATAAATATTGAATAAGGTTGGGCTTAGACATGAGCCCTGGGGCACCCCCTTACTGAGCTTCACAGTACGTGAGCAAAATGGGCCTAGATTAATAGTTTGTGTATGCTGGTCCAAAAAACTAATAAGTCATTTAAGCGCCAACTCCTGCAGACTGAGGATGAATTCGTCTTCGTGGCCAGAAGGAGGCAGTAGCATTCATGTCCGCCATGTGGCCTGTTTCTGCTTGGTTCTGCCCTCTGCATCATCACCTTCCACTGTCCCCCGATGCACTCTGCAACACTCACCTTGGACCTTGACATGGACTGCCATATTCTGTTTGGTCACCAGTGACACAGCTATCAGACTGCGGACTGAACTCCTCCTCTTCTGATGTACTTATCATTCCCTGAAGGACTCTGGCTGGCCCTCCACGGCCCAACAATGTAAAGTTGGGTTTGCATGACCCTGTACTGTTCCAGCTGCAACACTCCACTGAATATGCAATACACATTCATGTTAACACAGATGTGTCATGTCTATGATCTTTAAAGTGTGAAAGTATGGATGAATGTAGGGTCAGTGATTTCCCCTTATGTCCGTGTTGCTCATGTTGTGGGACTTGGGTCACAGGGTGACACATTGCCGATTGCGGTTCGGGTGGCGCCGCCACTACAACAGGGACACATCCATTAGTTACTTCCTTGTCCAGCCCAGGACGGAACCATGCCCAGAACCCCGGGGTCATTGGTCAAACCCTTACGCTAGACTGGCATACGCCAGGACAGCCCACTCCCCTTACACTCGCAGGGGGGACGACAACGCTACATGTCCCAGGTCTTCCCTGTAGGGATCTGCTGCTCACAGGTCTAGTTGTCAGCATGCCACAGCCACCCCCTCATGGCTGGTTTACACCCACACCCATCCACCACAGGTGTCACAGGACATGTGACCCTGCCAATAAAAAGGGCCTGGTGCACATGCTGGACGCCATTTCCACTCTCTAACTGGGTGTCCCCGTGTGGTTATCATTTATGCATGAGGGCCTAGGGCCCTGCCACCTCACAATGCCCCGCGCCGGGAGTGAACTGATGGCGTGTGCACCACCGGACTCAATCATAAGGGGTCCATGGCTAGCGGTGCACAGACTTGGTGGCACCGGATACACTGTGTCAGGCACAGGCACACCACCAAGGGCTGGTGTCTTTCGGTGCACTGAGGTAGGGGCACCTAAAGTGCTGAGCAGGTGTGCAGCCAGCGATGATGCTGTGTGCACTGATATGGTCTCTGCCATTGCAAAATCAAGACCCAGAATCAAGTGTGTGACCTGGTGGCTGGTGGTGTGGGGCTGCGTGATGTGGAGTGTGCCATGGTTGTGGGCCACAGGCTTGGAGCTCCCACCAGCATGTGGTGGGCCCTCTTGGAGACACGCCAGTGGTGGAAGGTGAGCAGTGAGGCCTGGTTGCGCAGGGGCAGACAATCACCGCTGGGCAGCATGGGGGCTAGGGTGCAGCAGCCCGGTTGCGCAGGGGTGGGCAAGCGATGATGGCATGTGCAACTGTATGGACTCTGCCATTCATGTCTCTGGAAACAGTTTCAGATGGGGGACCTGGGGTACTGTGGTGTATACCGGCAAGTGGTTGGAGACACACTGGTTGCAGCAGGTGAGCAGTGAGGCCTGGGTTCACAGTGTTGGCGCTCTCTCTCCCTCTCCCTCACTCCCTTTTTCCCTCTCTCCGTCTCTCTCTCTCTCCCTCCCTCTCTCTCTCTCCCTCCCTCTCCCTCTCTCCCTCTCTCCCCCTCTGCCCCCCTCCCTCCCTCTCTCCCCCTCTCCCCCCTCTCCCCCCCTCTCTCTCTCTCGCTCTCTCCTTCTCTCCATCTCTCTCCCTTTCTTACTCTCCTTATCGCTATCTCTCTCTCTCTTTCCCTCTCCTTCTTATCTAGATTTCTGTCTTGCAGGCTGTGACTTACAGAATGTCCTGAGAAGACCTGCCATGACTCTTCAATATTGTTGTTTTGGGTTTATTCTGTATTAAATGTCTTTTTTGGATATTATGAGATGAATGGATGATTTTCCGTTTTTTGACCACACATGTATGTTAGGTGTTGTGATTGTGCAGCTTCAGGCGAATTGTTTTGTTCATGATATCTTTTTCCAATGGCGGGGGTACCCGGGGTGGGGCCCAGGGGGGGTCCTGGGGGTAGTGGCGGTGGATGTTGTTGCCCTATTGGGGCTCTGGCCTGCATGCTTAGTTGCTCCAGGGGATCTGTTTTTCTTCATGTGTGGCTGTGGGCTGTGCTCTCTTGTCTAGTGCCGGTTGTCGTCCGACTTTACAACAGTTAAGAGCAGGTGTTAAAAGCTGCTGCTAACGTGCCTTATAGCATGTTTTGTGATCTTATCACTGATCTGATCTGGCTGGTCGTTGAGAATGTTGTGGAGTGGTGTGGTCGTGGCTTTTTGCTTGGGAACGCCTACTCTGCATCTCATTAGCGATAGTTGCTGGGGTCATCTGTGGCGATGTTTTATGCAGATGCTATCGCAGGCAACCTGGTGATATCGGCTGTTTGCACCAGCTTGTGAATAGGGTGATAAATTTATCGCGACTTTGGCTGCGATAAAGTGCCGATAACTCGGCGATAGATCCTTGAGAATATGCCCCTTAGATTTTTCTCTTTAAGAACCCAGACTTCCTAATACTCTAGGGGATAAAAGAGGTCCACAAAAGTGCAAGTGTGTTAAGTATAAAAGACTTAGGGGTATATTCACAAGAACGTGTGATAACTACCGCAAGAGTAGCGTAATGCAACTTTCAATATCGCAGTCCATCGCGGGAAAATAACCCTGTGACAACGTGGGATTCACAACAAGGCGGTAGCATGCGATAGTCTGCCGAAACCGCAGACAATGTCTGCGATAAAACCACCTCGATGGAGATAAAAACACAAACCACAACACCAAAAAACCTGCAATGGGCCAAAGCGCGATGAGGAAATCAGCAATAAGCAGCGCCAGGCCTGCAACACACACCTGGCGGGTGGGAAAAATCTCCATAAAAGCAGAAAAAACACCCACACACAAACTAACCTACACCCAAGCACCATAGAGGCAACCGGAGCAGGTGCAGAGGACGAGCGCAACCCCACTAGCACCCCAGACGAGCAGCCTGGGAGCTCGGGGACAGGGAAGGGCAAGGACAAGAAGACAAGGAAGACGAAGTTCAGTCCGCAGGCGAACATGATCATAGTCATGGAGGTGATGGAACATCATCAACAACTCTTCGTCACAGCCAGCGTGTCACTGGGCACCAAAACTGCAATATGGCAGGACATTGTCGACAAGGTGAAAGCCGTCGGAGAGCACAAGCGGACAATGGACGAGGTCAAGGGGCAATGGAATGACATCAAGCGGAAGACCAAGGAGAAACTCTCCGCCAACCAGAAGGCAGACCAGAGGTGGGGGCCCAGCACCACAGTTGGAGCTGGATGACATGGAGGAGCTGGTGTCGACAGTCATCAGTGTGGAGACTGTGGCCGGAGTCGGGGGACCAGACACAGCTCGACAGGACACAAAATAACTGCAACAGGGTGAGTGACTGACCACCAGGTACAGGGGGGACGGGTGGAGATGGTCACAATGGCACACATGCACAATCAAGCAGGGCACAGTGCACACCCACAATGACACTGGGTCATCGCCCAGATCCACAGACTGTCTCAATGAACAATGTCATGTTGTCAGAATGTCAACCTGTACCATGCGGCCACATACATGTGGACACATTGTAATACACCATCTCCCCTTCACATCGCAGGGGCACCATCAACACCTCCTGCAGAGCAGTCCCAGCCACTCTTCACGGATGACGAGGAAGACAATGCCAACATCGACACCCAAACCATCCAAGACATCATTGACCTCATCTGCCACTCACCTCCAGGCTCAGGGCCGGCCAGCTACATCGATGAGACCGACCCACCACCCAAACCACCCAGCAGGAGGCACCCATGGCCCCAGCACCCTCCCAAGACCTCCAGGAACAAAACATGGCCTTCCAACGCCGTGTGCTGGAGTGCCAGATGGAGACGGCTGAGCAGGTGCGGGATGGGCTTCGGCATCATGGCTGCCAAACTGGACGCTATCCTTGGGTGTCTATGTTTGCCCCATGGTCTCCAACAAGCACTGACTGACATTGCTGGAGTCATGACGTAAAGAGAAAAACACCTGTCCGATCAGGGTGGCTCCACAGATGCCAGCCGTGAGCTGGCACACATACGGAGGCTCGTGGAGGGCATGGTGCATATGGAGACGGAATGGATGGCAGCCACTGCTGCACATCAGCGAAATGTAGCTGGTATCTATGATGCCCTACTGACCTCCACCATGGGATTGCCACCACAAGGCATGGCGCAGATGAATGCTACTGCCCTCACACCATCCACATCCCTGCCCCCTGGTATGTCAGTGCCACCCAGTGTGGCAGCCGGATCCACTCAGGCCCCTGATGTGTCAGTGGTACACAGTGTGGCAGCCGGTTCTGCAACACCCACAGGTGGGGCAGGGCACACAGCCGGGGACAAGGACGCAGATGGGACTGTGGTCAGAAGGACCAGGCACTAGCATTCTTTACAGCCACCTGGCCTGTTTCTGCTTGGTCCCGCACATGGCCTCATGACCTTACACTGACCCACGACACACTCTGATGCACTCACCTTGGACAGCGACATCGACCGCCACTTCTGGATTGGTGATCAATGACACAGCGACCAGGCTGCAGACTGTACTCTTCTCTTCAGCAGGACTTGTCATCCCCGGATGGACTCTGGCTGGCCCTCCATTGCCCTGAACCGCTCCAGCTGCATAACTACACTGGATGTGCAATAAACATCCATTGACGCACTGCTGTGTCACGTCTTTCATCAGTCATGTATGCATCTGTGGATGAATGTAGCGGCAGTGATTACCCTTGTGTCAATGATGCTCATCCTGTCAGATGCCAGTCAGAGGGTGCTACATTGCATTTTGTGTACCAGGTCCCGTGGACACTACAACAGGGACACATGGTATCACTCACTTCCATGTCCGGACATGGACTGACCCACACCCAGAGCCCACGTGTCATTGTGGCAAGCCCTGCGCTGGTCCAGCGGACGGCAGGCCAGGCCACTCCGCTTACGCTCAGAGGGGGGCCATCATTGCTACCCGTCGCAGGCATACTCGCTGGTGGTGTGCAGGTCACTGGTCTAGTTGTCAGCATGTCACAGCCACTCCCTGAGGGCAGATTTGCATGCACACCACACCCATCCGGCACAGGCATCACAGGCCATGTGACTCCGCCAACATAAGAGGCCGACGACGTCACATTCTCCTCTGACTGTGGCGACTGGATGAAGGATGCCACGGTTCCCAATCATGAAGGGCCCAAGAGATTGTTTGCGCACAGGGTTAGTGGCAACCCAGGCCTGCGTAGGGCACGGGCCAACCACCACGTGGCGCTGACTGGGGTTGCACAGGGATAGTGGCAACCCAGGCCTGCGTACAGCACAGGCTGACCACCAAGTGAAGCTGACTGGGATTGCACAGGGTTAGCGGCACCGGGCGCATTGCGACAGGCACCCCGCCACAGGACGGTGACTTTGGGTGCACTGAGTCAGTGGCACCTTAAGCTGCTGAGCGGGTAGGCACCCTGCGATGATGCCCTGTCCCGGCGGTCCGGGCAACTCAGGTTTCGTGTGCCCTGCTGGACTGCAGTGTAGGCCAGAGCCAGTGGGCAGCGCGGGTCTACCGCCTTGTTGCCTCACTTCTGGGTCACAGACTTTGTGGCACCCATTGGGCTGATCGTGTGTGCAAAAGGCACACAATTGATGTACGTAATGCTCAACAAATCAAAACTGAGCGGGGGTGCAGCCTGCGATGTTGCCGGGTGCACTGGTATGTCCTCTGCCATGGAGTATTCATGACCCAGCACCAAACGTGAGACCTGTTGGCCTGCGGAGCGTGGCTGCATGGTGTGGAGGGTGCCATGTCTGCTGGCCCCGGGCTTGTGGCTTGCAGCGGCACATGGTGGGACATGCAGTCTACACACCAGTGGCAGAAGCTGAGCAGTGAGGCCTGGGTGTGCATGGACGGGCATGCTCCGTGGGCGGCGGGTGCCTTTGTTATGCCTCTGCCTGGGCAGGTGCTGGTGTCTTGTGCAAGTGTGTGTACTGTGCCAGTCATGTGTCTGTACTCTGTTTCAGATGACGGCTCTGACTCAGATGTGTGTCCTGGTGTACTGCTCTACATACCTGTACGTGGATGGAGACACACCGGTGGCAGCAGGTGAGCAGTTTGGCCTGAGTGTGCAGGGGCGCCTGCCTGTCTGTCTCTGTCTCTGTCTCTGTCTCTGTCTCTGTCTCTCCCTCTCTCTCTCTCTCTCTCTCTCTCTCTCTCTCTCTCTCCTTTCTCTCTCTCCCTCTCTCCCTCTCTCTCTCTCTCTATCTCTCTCTCCTCTCTCTCTCGCCCTATCTCCCTCTCTCTCTCCTCTTCTCTCTCTCTCTCTGTCCCTCTTTTCTTCTCTCTCTCTCTGTGTCTCCCCCTCTCTTCCTCTCTATCTCTCCTTTGCACTCTCTCGCTCTGTCCTTTGATGTGCGCAGGACACACCTTCTCATCATGTTTTTTGTCTTGCAGGCTGTGACTTGCGGTCTGTCCCGCGGGGAGCTGCCATGTGTCTTCATTTAATTTCGGTGTTCATGTTAATAAAGTTTTATTTGTTTCTTCAAAAGTGAATATGTGATGCTTATTTCCTGTGACGACACATGCATTTCAACTGTTGTGATTGTGCGACATCATGCAGAATATATTGTACATGTTTTTGTGGAGCTGATGTGGAATGTCTTTGTTGGGAGGGGTGCCAGGGAGGGGTGGTCTGGGGGGTGGTGTGGGTGGGTGTTGTGGCCCTCTTGGGTGTCCGGGCCTCATGATGGGTGGCCCCATGGCATCTGTTGCACTTCCGATGTGGCCCTGGGCTGGTCTACCTTTTGTGGTGCTGGCTGCCGTCCGACTCAACACCAGGTCAGAGCAGGTGTAGATTTCCTGGTGCTAACGCGCCTTATCGCCTGCTTTGTGTTTTTATCGCCAATCTGTCTGGTCGTTGAGAATGTTGAGGTGTGGTGTGGTTACAGCTTTTGGCATGGAAATACCCACTCTGCATCTCATTACCGATAGTTGCGGTGATCCTCTGTGGCGATGTTTTTTGTGGCTGCTATTGCGGGTAAACTGGTGCTGTGGGCTGTTAGCACCAGCTTGTAAATGGGGAGGTAAATTTATCACGACTTTCGCTGCGATAAAGTGCAGTTAGTTTGGCGATAGCTCCTTGTGAATATGCCCCCCAGTAACCATCATACAAAAGCAGGTACCTAGGATTGATGAAATCAGCCTGATCCTCAGTTATCGAATCAGGGCCTGAAAGGTGCCAGTGCCTAGAGTGCAAGGAGACTGAAGTTTGATTACATATTTCCATAAGCTGGTTCAGCTCAGACTATCTAGAGTAAATAATAAAACAGAGTTAAAAGAGCAATAAAAATAGCTAAGATTATGTCTAAGAACTGTAGGAGCAAAAGTCTATACAGCAAAATTTGACTGGATGACCCACCATGCAGGTACTGTTCTAAGATTTGTTCAGATCCGAACTAATACATAGATACATGTATAAAATCATTTAAAAATATTAAAATAGAAAAGGGTTGCATCAGTTACATGGTCAATGCATACCTCCTCTGATCCACATTTTGCTTGGAAATTTAGCAACAGCACAGATGATTAGCATGAAAGAATCAGATTTTAAAATACATAGTTCATTGCTATGGCAGCGGGTGCCTAGCTGTCTACAAACAGGAGCTATCCACCTAGATATCAAATGGTGGTACCTAGCACATGTAAAAATAATGTGACTGATGGACTTGGCTGCAAGAGACCAGCCAGGACAGAGTTAACAGGAAGGGAACCAAATCAAAATTTAATGTAGAGTTTCCTATCCTGAGCGTTTTTGATAAACTCCAAATATTGCTCAAAGGCGCTTTCCAGCTTAAACTTCATGAAATCAAGTGTCAAACGAACCCCGGATGGATGGGAAATAAGGGGCTGCGCCACCCATTCCCAGTAATATTTCTTAACCTGATCTTTAGTTGGAAGAGAGTCTGGAGTATCGGTAACCCATGTGCCATCCATCCCTAGAGTGGCCATCAGTAATTTTAACCTAGTTAGCCTGCCAATTTTCTTGTGGCTGTCCAACGCATAGACCTCATCTAGAGCAAAAGCATATGGTTTTAGCTCAGGGATGTTTTTTAAACATAGCCCAAAGAGCAGAGGGCCTAGCTGTGCTTTTTGTACAATCGAGAATCTACCCATGTCTAATCTCAGTGGTTGCAAGGGGGTACTCTGTCGAAGATAACAAAGTGATCTCAATAATTTATTTTCAGTCACTAGGAGTGCATCCAGTTTTTCAAACCCCCAGAGTTCCGCCCCATAAAGGGCTGATCCCACTGCTTTATGATAATAAATGCAAAGGGGGGCGGCTATTGGCTTGTTCATTGAGATCTTGTGCTCTTTGATAAGTGCCCTTGAGATGCGTCTTAGTTGGAAATTCTGCCTCTTAACATGATGTCTCCTAGAAAGGTCGTCAGAGAGAGTGACACCTGGTAATCAAAGCTACTCACTCTCTCTAGTGGTTTCCCCTCTAGGAACAGCTTCCCCTTAAAGGATCGGTAAGGGTTAATCATTAAAAGCTTGGCCTTTGCAGTGTTTATCTGAAGACCTCTTAGTGCGCAAAAAGACTCAAAGCGTTTGAGAAGGGATTGCAGGCCACTCAGTGTCTTAGAAACTATCAGAGTGTCATCTGCAAAAAGTAAGGTTTTCACCTTAACCCCCCAAACTCCTCCCCCGGGTCGGCACATCTGCTGCACTCTCAGCAAGAAACCGGACAGCGCCATTGATGAAGAGTGAGAAGAGAGTGGGGGACATTACACACCCCTGTCGGACCCCTCTATCAACCCTGATCGGGTCTGACAATTGACCTTGGTTACCCCAGCATACCCTTGCATAATTGTTCTCATGCAGGTGAACGGTCAATGCTAAAATTTCAGGAGGGATGCCCATTTACTTCAAGACACACCAAAGTTTGTGTCTGGAAATGAGGTTGAATGCATACCATAAATCAATAAATGCTACGTATAAGCACACCTGCAAGATTGTCACCTTCTTCCAAGTTAGAAATTGGGAGCGGAAAACCTGATCGACAGTGCTAACTTTCTGTCTAAACCCTGCTTGAAAAGGGGACAGAATGTTGTTATCATCTATCTAAGTATGGATTTTCATAAGAAGTGCTCGGGCACAGACCTTTTGGGCACGGTCGTTCATGCTACTAGGTCTGTAAATCGAGGGCATTGAGCGATCACCCTTCTTGAACACTGGAATTACCTCAGCCCCTTTCCATGAGGAACAAATTGCAGAGCCAGCGGCTATTCAATTGGCCAGGGCCAGAATGTACCATGACCAATTCTCGACGTTACTGAGAAATAAATCACCAGGAATGGCATCTGGCCCGGGGGCTTTAGGGCTAAAAATTGCATTAATACTGGATCTTATTTCAGCTAGAGAGAAAAACCCATCAATCTGAGAACAATCATAAATGACAGCTGGGTCCTCATTGGCATGGACAGGCTCTCCAGTGTATAGAGACGAGAAGTGGCAATGCCATTCCTTGACTACAATATTATTGTCAGTTGACTGTGACCTATTTTCCTGTCCCCTAGTTACAAAAAGCAAGAAACGTTGTGTATCTTTATTCGCGCAAGCATCATTAATCAGTGACCAACACTCCACTTCCCAATCCTTTTTTGCCCTTGAGAATCGCTTTCTTATAGGTTTGCCTTGTTTACCTCACTTGAATCAAATTATTTGATTGGATAGCAGTGGCCAATTGAGTTCTAAGGTCCCTGCACTCTAGCATGAATCAAGCAAACTGCGATTTTGAGCTTTTTTCCCACCTTGTGAATGTCATTGTATTTTAAAATAAGTGGACAACAAGTTAAAAAAAATAGTGTGACAGTCAGCAGTCTTGGCGAGATCACCCGGAGGTTCTAGCAGACTGAGAATCAGTCTAGTACTAGCCTCAAAGTTGGTATTAAAAAGATCTAACTTCTCTCAGTCCATTACTACACTTGCCCATTTAAGACGCCCATTATCAATAGTAGATTGAATCACCCTGGTGGCGAGAGTAGTATCAGTGGAATTTAAGCGTCTGGCCCAAGGAGAGATAAGAATTAACTCAAGGGGATTGTGATCGCTGTCCGTAGTAGACCCTACAACCATGTCAATAACTTTGGGCCATAATCTCAGGTCTAGCAGAATCAATTCGGCTCATTTTAGTGGTCCGGTTAAAAGTATTTGCTCCTGACGTATCAGAGTTGGTTCACCCATTTGTAGCCCTCAAACCAAATTTGAGGGTTATTGCATTAAGCTGCAGTGCTGTTTTGGACCATTTTTTTTATAGGAGTAAGGTCCAAAGGGAGAATATGCCATAACTCCTCCTCATCCCTACTTCCACACAAGTCATCCTGCCCAAGTGGTTCGAAGGTGACATTAAAGTCTACTGTGACTAATAATGGTAATTGGGTATCTCTAGCATCTAAGAGGTTTTCCAACTCCTGTAGGGTGGATGATGTACTTACCACTTTTGTCCCTCTAACGTGCACATTAAAAAGATCCACCCCCAACTCATCCTCTGCCCTTATCTGGACAGCTAGTACATCTGGACTGTTGGTCTTGAGTTCTTTGACAGAACAGTGAAGATCGATTTGGACTAAAATTAATAAACCCCCAGCTGGGCGCCCAAATTTGTTTGTAACCGCAGAGCAGTGGAATGTGATGTACCCTGGGATAAAAATGGGCAAAGGGGACCACGTTTCTTGTAGAATACAGATGTCATGCTTTTCTGTATCCCCGTGAGAGTAGAAGGATTGAACCTAGCTTCCAGTGCGATGAAATTGTGAACAAGGTTCGCAACGCCAAAATGCAGCTCTTTACAGTCTGTCAGGGAATTAACCCCATTAATCCTTTTGGTCCCATAGATGTCCTCTCTGATTATTGAACTACACCCGCTCACATGGCGAATCCAATGTATAAATTTATTGACAACCGACTCCTAGTTTTCGTGACATGTGGGTAACGACAGCCTGGAAACGTTGGTCAGAAAAATGCTCTTGGGGGGCCCTTGTGGTGCAACTCACCTGCCAGATAAAACTAGGCAGAAGCGAGCATCGATGGGGGGAGGGATTGGGGGACCACTAATTGGCAGCAGGCCTGATGTACGACAGCAGTCATTATTATCACAGGGCTTAATATCCCTAAGCATAGGGACAGAGGAATTCTTACGGGTGGGATTTGCAACCAATCTAAAGGGTTTTTTTCTGTGGGATTTTTATCGAGATCCATCAAAAATTTACAAATTCATCCAAATAGCACAATGTAAATATCCAATAATAAAAGCTTTCACAATAGCCCTAATGATCACAAAAAGTCTGTTGAAAACAAGCTACATAATCACGAGAAAAAAAGAAAGAAAAAAAAAAGATGGCTTTGAATAAGATAAGACAATAGAGATGAGATACAGTATTCTTACATCAATAACTAGGTTATCACTAAAATGCCCATAAAGGAGTAAAATATAAATCTGGGTAAAGCTGAAAGTATTGTGTGAGATTAAGGCAACTAATGGTGTTTTGACAAACTAAAAATCAAATGCAACGTTGCCTGCCAGATCTATAATGTGCTAAGGTGTCTATAGTGATTAGGGCCAATAAATTATGCAAAAATATCCACCTATAGGTCATAATTAATATTTGTTGTCCTATTGACTTAAACCATTTTTTTTAAAGGGAAGCTGAAGTGTCTATAGTGCAATAAAGTGCTGTAAAATAGGTGTCGATAGTGCAATACAAGTGCAAACGAGTATACAAATATGTCAACACATACAACATTTGTTAAACTTTCTGCATATTAGGACAGCCTTTAAAAATGTAAGCTCTTATTTAAATTATGAAATTTTTGAGTCGAAATGGGCCGCCCAGATTTTTCCAAACTTCTTAATCCCTTCAATTCGTAATACATACAAGCGCTCCCTGTTCCTAACCTGTTTCAACTTCTGAACCCATTCACATTTTGTTGGTACCAGGTCTGATCGTCATCTCTGAAGCAGGAGTGACCTGGTGACCGCCATTGCAATATAAAGTAACTTAACCAAGTTATCAGAGAGATGTAAAGAAGTGTCACAGCCAAGGACTTCAACCAATTATTGGAGTCTAATATGATGAAACATTCAGCCTCCAGATGACGAGAAATCTCATTCTAGAACCCCTGAATTGAAGGGCACTGTGATATAATATGCATCCAATTGGCTATCAGATGATTTAAGCAACGGAAAAACTGACCGGATTGGCTTGGGTAAACCTTGAATAAAAAATGTGGGGTTCTATATAGAAGCCATTTACTGAAGAATAGCATCCAGCGCCAATTTGCTCCCCTTAATGTTGTAAAGTTAAGTTTATTTAATTCAGACCACATACTCGCTGTAACCTCCACACCTTCGTGTTTTTCCCGTTTTGTTATTGCTTTCTCAGAGAGATCCGAACCCCTGATAGAGGCAAAAAAAATGTTTCCACTCCCCTGGTTTCCTGACTGTGATTTCTTCAAAAAGAGCATATGCCAGCTTTTTTTGTTCATTAATCAGTATCAGTTCCAAATTGTTAAAGAACCTGATCAGAATATTAAAAGACCAATGAAGCAGGAAATCATTCAGAATAACTCGCATATTTCAGAAATATTCAGCCACCTATCGATCCTAATGAAATCTGAGATCTTCCGAAAGCCGGCCTTGACCCAATTTAGAATAATTTCGGTCGATTCTCTAGCTCCAAATACTGAAGCGAGTTCAGATACTGGAGTTGAAGAATTAATAACTGGAATTGTATATCTCCTATAAAAATCCTGACGTTTATCAAAGAACCACTGCATGCACTTATGACGCACCAATTTGTAGGGATTTCTAGATTTTTAATGGACAGCGTATCTGATGCTCTTTACAGAATAAATTAATAAAATAATTTAAGAACAATCCTGTATTCCAATCTGACTTAAAACTAGACAAATATTGTGCAAAATATACAGAATAATAATCCCTGAGATTAGAGAGGGCTAACCCACCATTCTCCACCTCCTCATATATAGTGCTTAGTGCAATTCGGGGAGTTTTCTTTCCCCAAAGAAAGGATGAAAGCATGGACTCTAAATTGGCAAAAAAAGGTGTTGTTAAAACACACAGAGTTGCAAAAAATAGAAAATTAAATAGCGGCAGAACAGACATCTTAATCAGAGAAACCCTTCTCATAATAGTCAACGGGAGAGGGTCCAACCAAAGGAATAGATCCTGTACTTTCAATAGAAGTGGGACATAATTTAAATCATACAAGTCAATGATTTGAGACAAGAAAAAAAACAGATATCTTTTTGGTTTAGAATTTAGACAGGACAAAATGTCAGGATGTAACACATCGGGCTTGCATCCGCCTTGGATTAGTTTAGTTTTCTTTTTGTTGATATTATTCCCCACGAGCAATTCATTCTGCTCAAAAACCTCAAAGACTTTTGCTTGGACCCCCTATCACCCTCGATTATAAGCATGATATTGTCCTCATATAATTTTAGTTTCCCCATAGTAGGTAAAGGGGGACGGATATCTACATTATTTAGAAAAGCGATGGCCAAAGGTACAATAAATTTTTTTTTATAAAACTTGGCACAGTGGGCAGCCTTGTCTAGTCCCTCGTTTTACACTGATTTGTCCTGCCTCGGAGGCATTAACTATGATATTGGCTTCTGTGTTAAGATATGTTCTCTGAATCAACCCCGCGATCTTAGGTGGTATACCAAAACTGAAGATATGGAATAAAGTCTCCCAGACCATGAGATCAAACGCCTTCTCAGCGTCTAAAAGAAAGACCAAGGCATTTTCTTGGTCTCGAAATATTCCAATGCTTCTGCGAGATAATGCATGTGAGTCCCAAGCTGTCTCCCTGCTATAAACCCATTTTGATCAGAATGTATCAGCATCGAGGCTATAACATTGAATCTATTGGCTAAAAGTTTGGTGATGATCTTGTAGTCAGAGTTTAAAAGTGTGATTGGGCGATATGAATTGGGGTCTTCTTCGCAGTCTTTTCCCTTTTGAAAAAAACGAAGTTCCCTTTTTTTAAATGAAACAAGAATCGGGTCTCCCTGTAAGATTGAATTAGCAACCAGCAAAAAATATTCTAAAACACCATCTAATTTTTTTTTTTTATTAACTCAGTTATGATATCCCCCAGCTCTTCTCTGGAGAAAGGGCACATCATTCTTCTTTTATCGGCCTCAGGAAGTATTGGAATTTCCTGTTCCTGGAAAAACTTGTCCAGGAATGCAATATCAATGGATTGTTGTTGACCATAGATATTCTTATAGTGTTGAAGCATTATGTCAATTATAACCACTGCATCTTCCCTTGGGGTACCAGTTACAGGGCTCCACAAAGTACTGATTTGGTTACCTGCTGCCTGCTGCCTGGCCTGCTATGCAAGGAACTGCCGGTGAAATTGCTCTCTTCATATACCTTTTGCCTATGGTTGCTATTAGATGTTTCACATTCTGCATAATAAACTTCGGTGAGATCCCGTTTGGCCTGATCGAGTTTTCTTTGATTGGGGGCTGAGAGATTACTGAAAGAAATATCGTAGCACCTCTGCACCTCCTGTTCTAAATTTTGCTTTATTTCATTCTTTTTTCAATAACTTTCAGCATCCTTTCCAAAAGCTAGGCCCTAAATATAAGCCTTCAGAGAGTCCCAAACAATGTGGGTAGGAGCTCCCCCATGATTTCTTATGAGAAAGCCCTTTATCTCTATTTTACAGAGTAGAACCCAACTTTATTCCGGGAGATATTGCCTATTTAAAGTCCATCTCTTAGAATGAGTCAAAATCTTACCTAACTCGTGCTCTAAAATGAGCATTGCATGATCTGAAAATCTGTTCGGAAGGAATTTCTGCTGACTAAAAATCAAGGACTTGGAAATAAAAAAAGAAATCAATGCGTGAGGAGGTGCGAAATCTGCCCGAATACCCGGTATATGCAATCTTAGTCACGAATACTTCCCTCCAGGGGTTGATTATATCCAGAGTTTTCCTATAATTTTGAATAATTCTGCAGGTTTTAGCTTTCAATAGTTTTTTTAGAAATGGCCGAAGAATCAATTTTGGTATTTGCTAGAAAGTTAATATCTCCCCCTATAATCACTTTCCCTGGAGTTTGTATTAGGGATTGAAAAAACTCTTCATATGGTGCCGGATTATCCTCAACTGGGGAATATATGCTAGCAAAGGTTAAAAATCTATTTGCCAATTTACAGGTCACCCAACACCACCTTGCTCTCTGATCACCTACAAAATTAACCACCTTGGCTTGAAGTCTTTTGCCCAAGAAAATTGCTGTGCCGCGAAGTGATGCGGAGGAGAAGGAGGAGAATCCCTGGCATGTTGCTCAGGACCTAAACATTGGAAAATCTGCTAGCTTCCCCTTTGCTATATGAGATTCTTGAATTAAAATAACGCCTGGAGTTTCTGTCTTAATCCATGATTCAATAGCACATATTTTCTTTTTAATATTGAGTCTGTTTACATTAAAATAAACCACCTTCAGGATTTCATTATTATCCATTAACACACTACAGATATGATCCTAAAGGGGACACAAGATGGGCTAGAGTATGCTGGAGGGATACAGGATCTTTTGTTACTCCCACACTTGCCCTAACAGGATAGAGATTTATTGGAAACATTTGGATGAGTCTAGAATTTACAAATGGATCTCTTTTTTCCTTCTTGTTACCCATTCCACCCCCATGGACCCTCTCCCCAAAAAGCTGCGATGAGCAGTGCACCATCCCTGCTCACGCCTGACAGGCTTACCCAATTCCCCAAAACTGGCACCTTGACCTTGTGCCAGGAGCTGCCGGCCTACATACCCCTCCCCCCTCATCCAGGGCTTGAAAGAAAAAAAGAAAAAAGACTCAGAAAGAAAAACTGAAAATAAACCCCGCAACAAATTTGTAAGAGAGATAAGAAAAATGGAAAAGCCAGACTCAAAAAAGAAAGAGAAGCAGACAAAAGAGCAAATGTGCAGCTTAATTATAACAGCAACTATAAGGTCCTAAGCTTGGAGATCTCGGACTTGACTTGCTTGAGGATATTTGTTGCAGTAGTTCCTGTGCTTCATGGATATTGAAAAATTCATGGAATCTACCTTTAACGAGTACTTTTAATTTGCTTTGTTGTGCAATCATTGCCTGTGTCCTCTTTTCTTTAAATAAGTGCAACATATTAACAAACTCTTTCCGCCTTTTTACTGCGGAGGGAGAGATGTCAGAGAAAATGCGACATAATGGGTCCTCCAAGGAGGTGAACTGTCTCTGCTTTATGGCCTTAGATAGAATTTGTTCCTTGACCCTATAATCCCCAAAGTTAACAAGGATTGTCAGTGGGAATTTAGCGTAAGGGGGTGGATGCACAGGCACCCGGTGGGCCCTCATAATGGTAAGATCCCCATTAAATTCCAGGAGGATATTTATCTTAATGAACGAATCAACCGATTGTAGTGTCTGCTGCACCTCGGGCCTTCTGGGATACCAAGAATACGAAGATTATAGCGCCTAAAGTGATTCTCCAGTTTCTCCAATTCTAATTCCTTTGCGGATTTTTGGCTCTGATAAGCCGCAGCTTTGTCGTTCATAATAGTGACCTGGCCCTCCAACTGTGAGATTCTAGTCTCCGCCTCATGAAGTCGCGCTGGAACCCGAGCAATGTTATCTTCAATTTTAGAGAGACAGGCATGGATGGGAGCAATTTCTGTGGACTGAGAAGCTATAAGCTCTCTAATCTCATCCAGTATTAAGTTGAGGAGGCTCTTAGCATCCCATTGCAGAGGGAAAGATCTGTCATCCTGAGAACAATTTTTCGGTATTGATTCAGTCCCAACTTTAGATTGCACTAGAGATGTTATAGGAGAAGCTACAGAAGAAACATTGTTATCAGGGACAGCCTACCCACCATTCTTGAGAGCGGGTAGATCCGATAAGCTCCGATCAGGGGAGGATTGTACTTGAGGTTGTAAAAAAACAACACTGTCACGGCAGAGAGATGCCCCCTTTATGGAGTTTGCAGATGGTTCAGCTGCTGATGGAACACTCTCCGCCCCCTCTATGCCAGAGGGTAACCCAGATTTAGCTTTAAAAAATAGAGGGTATTTTTTAAGTTTCTTAGATTTCCCAGCCACAGCGTTGTCCCCTGGAGTCATCTCATCTGGATCCTCCGAGCTTTGCACAGTTAAGGGGCCAGCCCCAGAAGAGACAACAGGAGCGGGACTGATACTGGTGTCCATATCAGCAGAGGCTCCCCCGAGTGATGTGTCTGGGAGAGCTCTGCAGTGGTTTTCTCTGAGTTTTCTATGGGCAGACCCAAATCTTTCCTCATTATTGCTGCGTGGTTAGTCTGGGCTGCTGCTTGTCCAGCCTGCTTTTTGACCCTCTGTACCAGAACTGGGGAGTCAAGATGAGATGCAGCTGTATTTCTGGAGAAATTTCGCATATTGAGAGTCCAAAAGTTTTTCTACTACTTTCTCGAGATGTATTGCTGGATAATACCAGGAAACGAGAAAGAAGGCTCTGGCGCAAAGAACTCCCCCAGCGACCCTTGACCAAGTAGCACAGAAGCCCCATGCACAGAAAGGCAGTGGAGCACATGACCTTACACCTTGGAGAGAAACCTGGTTGTCCCCGATGGCGTAGTGGAAGTGGGTCTCAGAGGAAGTAAGGCAGCTTGGATACTGGGAGGGAAAGCTGCCCAATCCAATTTTTTTTTCTTGATTAAAAATATGCGACCTTAATGTACTTTATATCCTCCAAATTTGTACCAGAACAGCTCAGGAGGTGCCTACAAAAAACAAATGAAGAAGCCAGCAGCTTAGATGGTGTTAAGGCTCCCACCAGCTAGAATGTGAAAACCCCTTTTGAACTCAAAGTGGCTTTTTCCAGCTGGTTTGTTCTGTGAAAGTCTGCCTTTTTTTTCTTCTTCACGCAGTCCCTTACTGCTGCCTCCTGCTGCCCTGGGGAAGAAATTAGCCCCATAGCTTATGCTTGATTTTTTAATGAGCACCAGAGCCTCAATAGCTCCCGCTCTCACTCAAAAGATCAGCTGCAGCCATATCGCCGCGTTACAGCGTCTCCTGCTTCTCGTTGGCATCCCGGAAGTGGAGCGGGGAGTGGCTAAAAACGATCAGCCAGTCAGCATTCCGCCGTTCCCAGAGCGACCATCCTCTCATCTCACTTGTGCCACCATCCTGAGGTTGAAACAATTGGGCTATCAAGAGTAGTGGTGCGGGTCAAAGATTTTACAGGAGGCTGCTTTAAAGGTTGAGCTTCGGTAACACCTTTGTTTATTAACAATCTAATTTGTTCCGTTAGCTCTTGAACTGCCTTTTTCAGAAAGGCATCCTCGGACCTCAGATCAACTATAATCTTAAATGAATCTTGACCCTTCAGAACCTGGTCGTTGGTGGCAATCTCGCGTGAGGACTGTGCTGAAGTGTCTCAGGGCACTAGGTTGACTCTCGATTCCTGTCTCCCGTCATCTAGGCTGTGGGACTCACCTAGCCCCAACCCCACTACCACCGGGGGCTCATGCATAAGCTGGAGTGGGAGTAATCTATTGGAAAGGGTAGGATCAGTAGCAAAACTAGTGATAGCTGAAGTGTTATCTAGAACCCTAGCAGGAAGTTCAGATCTTATCACCTTCTCTACCTCTTCTATAACATTGTCTGAAATATGAGACACTAATAAGTGGTTGGGAGAACAGTTTTTTGTACTGCGTGTTTTAGGCTTTCTAAACATAGATGGAATACGTTTGGGCTGGCAAGACTTTGCATTGTTAGAGTGATCTGGTGGGCAAGGGGGGCAGGGGGTTAAGAGTAAGTCAGCTGGCTGAGTTAAGATATCTTCACATACGACAAGAAGATCATCTATGGAATCAAGGACACAGTTACCTTCTGCCGACTTTCGTACTTTATTGGTTTTGTTAGTTTTTGGTTTCCCCATTTTCAAAGTCTCTGGACTTCCTTTTCCCAATGATTATTTATTGGGCTTTATGTTGCAAATCTAAGGTATAGCCTAAGTACCTCCCCTGCACCCTTTCTTGCACAGAATTAAAACTAATATACCCAGCACGCAGCCTAAAGAGCACAAAGATCACAACTTCATTAACCAACAGGAGCTGGGAGCTACTGCGGCTGGCCTACATTTGCGTGTCACTGTACCCACTCAATAAAATTTCAGTTCTGTCAGTTCTATGTTGTGTCTGTAATAAAACTAGGACAGGGGTCGGAAAACAAACAACAAGCAGTGATCAAACAGCCCAAGGAACCAAAAAATACAACCCAAAGGAGCAAATGGGCCAGGACCAGATGCTGAACTGGTGTGGCAGCTGGGGGGGGAGAACAAAGTCAAAGTTAAAGTCAGAATCAGAATAATTTTCACTCACAGTTAGATAGCCCACCAAAGGGGGTGGCCCTGCGATGCCTCTTCCTGGCAATGTCGTGAAAGTGAGGAAATATGAATTTTTATGGTCAATTGTGTCCCCTATCTAGACCCCAACGGCTCCATGTACATGCTACACGTACATGTATGTTCCCTCCACTTCAAGCTATGAAGACGCAAATACAATTGTGTCCAACGTTAATATGTCCTCTTTCAGATCTGCCATGAATGGGCCAGATATTCCATTCCTAAGTATGCCTTGCCACCGTCTTTGTATGGTATACTTTTCATATTTTCCAGCTCTGGCCAGGTAGGCCCTGAATTCTGCCATCGAGCTTTTTCCTGCTTCTGCCTCTGAATGCTCAAGCCTGGACCTGCATCTGTATCCATGAACTTTGTCTTACTTCCTGCGCGGCTAACGGTGCCTAGCCCGGCCTGTTGCCTGCCAAAAACTGTATTCAGCCTTCAAGTTATCTGCTCCGCTCCTCAAGAAATGCATTCCTGTCTAGTAGCTTAGGTAAACATCCCTCCAGCTGCAGAGCAAAGGGCCCGGCCTTACTGTCTCCGTGCAAGTAATTCATGATTCTCGTTACCATGGTAGGCCCATGCCCCCTCGCATCTCATGTAGACACTTAGACGCTTGTACACGCACTAGCAGTCAGTATAGAATAGGATCTGTCCGAGAAGACCTTTCCTTCCAGATAATATAGTTCCTTAAACACAAGATATTAGATATGATTTAGGACTAGGTTGTCCTGACACCCCAGACTTTTTGTCTCCTCATCTAGGGCTAAATGTCAAGTTCCCTTCACCCTCTAGTTACACGTCAGTCACACGTCATGCGGCTGCGCGCGCATCTCTGCCATGTATTTTTGCTGACTTTGCAGGATTCTCTTATGGATCCACCCACTTGTGTCATCATCATAATGACGTTTTTAGTATACGCCTCTATGCACGCCTATTGTAACGCCTTTTTCATTACGTATGTGTATTCTTATCAGCTGTAACGCCTCCTGCATCTGTCTTTACTGTAATGTATTACTATATATACTATAACCTGTCAATAATGTATTGCTGATCCCTTCCTGAACCCTCGTGGTGACGGAACTCGATTGCCTGGTTCGAACCATCATCGTCATTCCTTTGTAAGGAATAAATTCCCTATTATACCCTCGAATACCACGGATTCTGCCTCTTATTTTTCTGAGTTATTCTTACTTGATTTTACCGCATAAAAATAGTACAGGTAATTTAAATTTACCACATAATTGGCGCCCGAACAGGGACACCTCTCACACCCCACGCGCCGGAGGTGCGTTGCAGACCCGGTCTCCTGCCACAGCCGGACGGACAATTACGCATACCCGCAGGATTTCCTGTATCTCCCTCAGGCCAACGGGGGCGACTGAGGCTGCGATCAACACCCAGACGAGGCGGTGAGGAGTGCGGAGAATCCCGACCAGAGCCTAGCTGAGAGAGCAAGATCCGAGGTATACAGAGGCCCACCAGATTCCGAAGTTCCGAAGTATCTAAGTCACGAGTCGAGTCCAGTCCAGTTTGGTCTAGTCCAGTCCAGACTTCCGAGGCCTTCCGTTCCGTGCTTCCCAGTGAGTACCGTTGCTGGGGACGCATCTAGACGTGCACATTAGTTTGTGCCGGTCAAGACGGGTCTGGGTACACAGACCTGGTCTGCACTGTTTTAGCAGTGTATCTGTGCTGTTTAGCAGTACATACAGTATATTTAGCATTATGCAGTTAACTAGTTTTATTCTAATTATTATTGTTCGTTCTAAAATGTTTTGATATGTTTTTAATGTCGTGGTATGAGTGATTGTTCGATCTCCATTATTGTGTTTATTGTAATTATTGTGTTCAAAACCGAGTAAGAATTAAGTAGCAAGGTTCAAGATGCCTTTATTTTCAAAATTAAGACAGATAAAAACTAGAAAAGGAATACTCGTGGAAGCTGTTCCCATTCCACCTAGGGACACCCCAGGGTACTTTATGTACCATAAACATGGCCTAGATGCCGTATTATATCTTGATCTATGGGTGGACTACACCAAGGATTTAGCAGAGAGCCAGAGATGGCCCGCTGCTGGAACATGGGATGCAGATAGCATCATGAGAGTAGAAGAAGCATTATGGAAAAAGAAAGCCAGACAGTCACAGAAGGATGCCATTGAACTATGGCGTAAAGAATCGCATAGACGCACAGAGAAAGCGCTCAGAAAGGAAGAGAAAAGTAGGGAAGATTCAGAAAAAGCCCGAGAAAACATTTTAATTGACGAAGGTACCCGAGTAAAAACAGAACAAGTAGACAGACAACGAAACACTCTTATAAATGGTATGTATCCTCTTCTGGCCGAGGGTTTGCCTAAGGCCACCTTGGAGGTACCAAAAGATCTGCCACCTCCGTTACTCCCGATTAAAGTACATCCCAAGACCGCAAAAGACATTTTCCTTTCTTCCTATTTAGACGATGCAGCCCCCGAATATGCTAATGGTGCGCAGCCACGCACACCACCCGTTAACGACGCCCAACCCCAAAATCAGCTGCACCCACCTCCGCAGCAACAAACTCCTACTCAAGTTCTAACCATTCCATCTGTTTCTACAGTCCTTCCTGCACCCACACTCTCTACCCTACACCCAACAAATCCTTTTGGACTTGGCACCTCAGGAGGTGCGACAGGAGGTTTTTCCACGCCACCGCCAACAACTAGATTAACTTATAGGGATTTAGCATACCAACGTACACCCCAAAGAACTAATGACAATATATTAAATGAGCCTCTTTCAGATTGTAGATATGATCCAGTGCCAGGAAAACACGACAGAATGTTGCTATCTTCAGTACGTTTACGACGAGCTGCAAACTATTTAATTACGTTACCAGGAATGGTTGAACATCTAGACAAAATATATCGCTTTATCCAAACAGGGCAAGGTCCTGAAAGTATTGTCGAAGCCATGGGATACCAGAAAGTAGACATGCAAAAATTATTGTTACGCTTTTTTATAAACTGCTTGATCAGAAACAGAGATAGGCCTGAGGTAGATTCGGATGAAATGCAGGTTCTTACCAAATGGGGTCAGAATATAACAGACGGGAGACATGATAAACAGAAGTGTATAGAAGTCATGTGCCGAAGGATCAGGAAAGAAGTAGAACGAATACATGAAAGAAGAGTAGAAGCAGATAAAACTGAATCAGAGGAAGAGGAGGAGGAACAGTCAGAAATGAACACAGGACAATTTGAATTGCCAGCTAAACAAATGATAGCTTATGTCGGAAAAGGAAGATCTTTTAATAAAACAATACGTCCGATACGTCCAGAATGTAACAGAATTTTTCAAACAGCTATCTCAAATCCAAGGACCCCTGAACACTTATTCCAGGCTACTGATAAATTACTTCGAGAACGAAGGGGGTACCATGTGCTCGATTCTATGGATGAACAAGAATTAGCCAGGTCAGCAGTACAATGGGCTGACAGCTCTGAAAAATACAGTGGTGATGCGTTAGCACACACGTTTCTGAATCTCGCCCCAGACGAACAGCGTTTAGCTAGTATATACATGATACAACATCTCCTTATATTATATAAAGGCCAACACTCCGATCCTGGTCCCCTACCTGATATATTGGTAGAACTACTCATGAATAAATGGAGAGGTCTAGGTACCGATCTAATTAAAGTAATTCTAGAATACAGACATAGGTATAGTGCCTTTTTGTGTCCAGAACATGATCCAGCTCCTTCCATGGAGAGAAAAACGTATTACATAGACAGACAGAATCCCTTACGCGAAGTACACCCAGTCAGAAATGATGACAATACGTTTAGACGCGTGTTTGTATACACGCCCATAACTAAAATAGAACTATTGGAAATGAAAAAATTAGTGCCCAGCCATGACAAAGATCCAGCAGGTTTTCACCGTGAACTAAAGGACATGTTACTCATGGGTGACTATACCTATCCTGACATTATGAAAATATTGAAAGTATTATTGCCTGCCGGTATTTATGAGAAACTCAAAGAAAAAGAATGGGAAGTGGGAGACCAAAAGATTGATTGGACCGCATTAGAAACCGAAGAAAATAACCGAACTGCAGGCGTAGGGCTTGGGGACAAAACAAAAGCATTGCCAGGATTACTAGTACAAGTATTGCCACGTTTATTAACTACGAAAAAGGAAGATTGGGGAGCAATCTCAGCTTGTAAACAGAAACCCGATGAAGACACTAGTGATTTTTATTCCCGATTTGAAAAATGTTTGGTATTAATAGCGGCCTGAAAGCAAGTAGCGATTCATATCCACATCTTTTTGTAACAAAACTAGTCGAGAATTCCCTACCACAGGTTAAAAACAGAGTATTGAAAGTTGAGAGCACTTGGCAAGCTAACACTCCTTCACAAATGTTACAAATGTTACAGTATCACCAGAATAGAATTAGAGAAGAACAAGAACACGAACAAAGACGTATGAAAGACACGAAAATGAAAATGCTCGTTGCTCAGTCAGTTCCAGCTGACAGTCATAAAAAGGGTGCGACACAGTCCAGTAATTCAGCGGTTCCCGTTAAAGGGACATGCAACTATTGTAAACAGCCAGGTCATTATATAAACGATTGTGCAGTTCTGAAACATAATATCTCCACGGGTAAAACTAAGGAGAGACCGCGTCCGCCTAGACAGGATCAGATCCAACAACAAGCACCTCAACATGCACAGCCTATGCCGGTTCCACAACAGACCGTAGTGGTTCCACAACAACAGCCACAGCCTATTGCTGCAACACAAACACGACACAACAGATGTACCAGTATGCACAAAATGACTATCCAGAGTATCAGCGCTACACATGAAATAGCCTAGAGAGGGAAGTTGGCTTACCCCTTATTGAGGTTCCTGTAGATCAAGAGGGTCCTTATGTACAGAGTCAAGTATTAGGGAAAGACCGAAAGTTTCTACTTGATACAGGGGCAAGCAGAACAACTATAAGTCACGATGAAGTTCCAGGGGCACCCCTCTCAGGCTCACAAAATATTTCCCTTGGTTTTTCAGGAAAGCCTACTATTAACGAAGTATCGCAACCACTTGCATTTACAGTCGGTCCATTGACACGGACTACAGATCTATTGCTTACAAAATCATGCCCAGAAAACTTGTTAGGTATAAAAACATTGAAAGCTCTAGGAGCTATAATATGTTGTTCTCCGGACGGAGTACGACTATTTTTGCGTGACTTTAAAGGTCACTACGTATCTAGAGACATGGATCACAGGTTACAGAACCTACCTGCACATTTATGGGCACAAGGCCCCACTGATGTAGGTTGTATGCACATTACACCATATCGAGTCACACTCAAAGCAGGAGTGGTACTACCACGAATGCGACAATACAAGTTACCTCCAGATGCTGTAGTGGCTTTACTGCAAATCATTGACGAGCTCATTGCACAAGGAGTGGTTGTAGAAACCGACTCCAATGTATGTAATTCTCCGATCATTCCGATTCTTAAACGAACTGATCCAAAAGCACCCCCAGTATATCGATTAGTTATTGATCTGCGCGAATTGAACAAATGCATTGTACCACAATATCCCGTGGTCCCAGATATCTCTTCATTACTGACAGCTATTGATTCAGAGGCAACGTTCTTTACTGTAATTGACCTCAAGAACGCCTTCTTTAGCGTCCCAATCGATCCGGAAAGCCAATATTTGTTCGAATTCAGTTTAAATGGACGAAGATTTAAATTTGCACGTGCACCTCAAGGATTTACAGAAAGTCCTAGCATCTACAGCCAAGCACTGAAAAGACAACTTGACAGTATTCACATGGCAGTCAACACTGCACTGCTTCAGTATGTCGATGATCTGCTGATCACCGCCCGAAGCGAACCCGAATGTGAAAAAGCATCACTGACGGTTTTACATTTCCTAGCCGACAAGGGGCACAAGGTGTCCCCTTCAAAGCTGCAATTTTGTGCCCAGCAAGTTGTGTACCTAGGGCACTTGCTGTCCAAATGGGGGAGACAGCTCACACCTGACCGCATCCAGTTAATTGTAAACATGCCACCACCCAAGACACAAAAGGAGGTACGGGCCTTCATAGGCCTCACTTCGTACTGCAGGCAGTGGATTTCCCAATATGCATTTTTAGCAAAACCACTCATTCAGTTGACAACCCAGGAGGCAGCGACATCGACTGTCCTCCCTTGGACTCCAGAACATACACAAGCATTTGAAGACTTAAAGAGAGCTTTATGCCAAGCACCTGTTTTAGCGACACCATGTTACAGTAAGCCTTTTACACTCTTTGTTACAGAACGTGAAGGTACTGCTTTGTCAGTACTCACTCAGGAACAAGCAGGATCACACAAGCCATGTGCTTACTTTTCTAGCACATTAGATCCGGTAGCTCAAGCTCTTCCTGCGTGTCTGAAATCAGTTGCAGCGACAGCTTTAACGATCAGACAAAGCGATTCCATAGTATTAGGACATCAATTGACAGTACAAGTACCACACGCAGTAGAGGTTCTTTTGAACCGGACACAGACACAACACTTGACTATAGCACGACTGACAGGTTACGAACTCACATTGTTTCAGCCACACATAGAAATCAGACGTTGTAGTACATTAAATCCTGCCACACTTTTGCCATTAAGTGGAATAGACCCACTGGCACATGATTGTATTGAAGTCATTACTATTACGACGAAACCCAGACAAGACTTGACAGATGTCCCATTACCAGACCCAGACCTGACACTTTATGTAGATGGTTCATGTATGAGAACAAGTACAGGAGAGTTAGTGGCCGCCTATGCAGTCACGACAGACACCGAAATCATTGAAACAAATTGTATTGACACATTATCAGCTCAAGCAGCAGAGCTTATTGCTCTGACACAAGCCTGTATTCAAGCCAAGAATAGGAAAGTTAACATATACACAGATTCACGTTATGCTTTCGGAGTTGTAGACGACTTCGGAGTCCTTTGGCGAGAGAGAGGTTATTTGACTTCTCACGGTGCCAAAATTCAACACGGTCCCCTCATTCAAGCTCTATTAGATGCAATACATCTGCCCATTTCAATATCTATCATGAAGTGTAAGGCCCATACAAAAATCACCGATATTATTTCCCAGGGTAACGACCTAGCAGACCGAACAGCTAAGCAAACAGCACAGAATAGGACTCATGCAACTGACGTGACAAAGACAATAGTTCCGACACCGACACACTGCATGACAGTTAAGGATCCCGCCCTTGATGTAATTGATATACAGACACATGCTACACCAGAGGAAATAAAGAAATGGACTGAATTAGGAGGGATCCAAACAGATCAGGGATGGATGACGAAGGGAAAATCTATATGGTTTCTCCCCGACTCAATGGTTCAAGTTATCATTAACACAATACATAGTCCAGCACATCTAGGAGAAAAAGCTATGTTAGACAGTATTCAACACATTTGGTTCAACAAACACTTACGAGCTGCAGCCAAACAGAAAGTGCGAACTTGTATGATTTGTTGTCAGTTCAATCCAGGTAAAGGCGTACCTGTAGAGCAGGGTGGATTTCAACCTCCCGATCACCCTTTTGAAGTCCTCCAGATGGATTATATCCAGATGGAACGATGTCGAGGATTCAAATATGCGCTCTTTCCCGTTGGACAGAGGCGTATCCCGTCTCAGATTACACTGCCCCGACTACTGCCAAACAATTAGTTCGTGAATTCTTCCCACGGTATGGTTTGCCCCGTATCGTGTACTCAGATAATGGCCAGCCGTTCTCATCCGAGCTAATGAAACACATTTCACTCTTGTTAGGCTATCAATGGAAATTCCACTGTGTCCGACATCCCGAGGCAGCAGGTCTCGTGGAACGTCATAATCAGACCCTGAAAATACGACTTTCTAAAATATGTAGAGAGAAAGGCGTCGACTGGGTAGTAGCCTTACCAGTTGCACTATTTTACATGAGAATGGTAGCACATTCTCGCACAGGGCTATCCCCGTACGAGGTGGTCTTCGGTAGGCCACCAAATATGTGGGGGACGCCTATACCTCGTAAAATCACTGATGTTGATTGTAATATGCTGACAGATTACCTTGCTTCCTTGATGTCTGCACTACAATCTTGCCGTTCACAGGTAGCTGCAGCCTTTCCCGACAACACCGATGTAAAGCCCCATGAAGTGGTTCCTGGAGATCTAGTTTTCGTAAGAAACTTCGACAGGAGGAGCCCGTTGGAGCCTCGTTGGCAACAACCTAAGCTGGTTCTTCTAACGACGAGGACAGCAGTGAAGGTCGAGGGTCGCAAGGGTTGGTTACACTCGAGTCATATCAAGAAATTTCATGGACTACCATCCGATCTGAACTCTCAGCCCTGCCCCCTTCCAGAGACTGATTCAAAACTCCCCCTGGTTGAACAGACCGAATCTCAAAACTATAAACTGAAACTAAGGTCTAGCAAGTCAGACAATTCAATTGTTTAAGTCCTCTCCAAGGTGAACCGGTTGAATTAAGTCTTTGACATGTATCCTCTAGACCGAATTAGAGAGAGAAATAGACAGAAACAGCTCAAGAAACATGCATACTGTAAATCACTCCATAGTCACTGTATAGTGACATTGTTGATTATGTTTTTTCTAAGTCTTTTTATTATTGCTGCAAGTATACTGTTACACATGTACTATCCTATTTTCAAGCGTGCTTACAATGTTACTGCCGAACATTCTTTTAGTGAACTACCTCCACATGAGTTGTCCTATAGATTTGCGCTGCGCAACAACACATTCATTAGTATGTTACACCATTCCCATCAGACCAGCAATGCTACAAATTGTTGGATATGTGGCCGACTCCCTCCCTATCAGAAGTACAAAGGAGTTCTGCCTCTCTTTCCGTACCCGTTCACACACAATGGTTCCTGTGGAGCATGGTTTAGTTTGATTAACTCTTTAGATTCAAATACTGTAGTTTACCAGAGCAACTGGGTATGGGGAGACCTGAACTTAGTTTTGCTTAAAGCCTGTTATCCTAACAAGGAGGGACTTCCCAAAAGAACAGGAACTGACCTAGAAAATGAAGTATATGGATTAGGTAATTTTACACTTAACCTCATGATTCTGAATGTTGAATCTGAAGCTGCACTAGTCTTGCCTGCTATGTCAGTATTACCAGTCAAAGGTGAATTATGTGTAAGAAAGAATGGTTCAGTACACCTGGGTCATAGTAAATGTACTACTGTGATCGAATTCAGTGATAAAGGCAAGTCTACATTTAGAGCTTCCCGTCACTCCTACTTCATCTGTGGTCACACCGCATATATACGCCTACCCCTAGATTGGGATGGTACCTGTTACATTGCATTTCTCCTGCCACCTGTTTTCCTAGCCCCTCCTGATTATCATAGAAATACCAATCTAGTACACCATAGACCCCAGAGAGATATCCCGATTGTTGACTACACCGAAACAGCATGGGAACAATATACAGACTTCAATAAAGGTCTCTTTCCTTACATAGGTGTTGTCTCAAATAGTAAACTGATACGTAGATTAACCAGAACCCTTGAAGCAGTAGTGAACGAAACTACCTCTGCCCTAGGCAACTTAACAGAGGAGCAGTCTGCGATGCGGATTGTTGTTCTCCAAAATCGTCTTGTCCTTGACGTCATCCTAGCCGATAGGGGCGGAGCTTGTAGGGTCATCGGATCAAGTTGCTGTGTTTTCATCCCAGAAAACGCGCCATCTGTATATAAAGCTATAACTCGTCTTCACAAGATTGCAAACCAGATACATCAGAATGCAGGCACCTGGACTTGGTCCGGTTGGTTCTGGAGCGTGTTGTCAGCCTGGGGATGGAAAGTCCTATCCTTCCTAGGTATTGGCCTTCTCATAGTATTCAGTTGCTGCCTGTGTTTACAATGTGGACCAGCGATTTGCGGCCTGTGTGCCACATCGTGTATTCCACGTTCAAGTTTTCATTCAAGATCCCGGAAGAAGAAAGAAGAGCAAATGATGTTACATGAACAGATTGATGGATTTCTGAAGATCGATATTTCATGAAGGGTCCGTAGGGGACAAGGAGGGAATGAGGAAATATGAATTTTTATGGTCAATTGTGTCCCCTATCTAGACCCCAACGGCTCCATGTACATGCTACACGTACATGTATGTTCCCTCCACTTCAAGCTATGAAGACGCAAATACAATTGTGTCCAACGTTAATATGTCCTCTTTCAGATCTGCCATGAATGGGCCAGATATTCCGTTCCTAAGTATGCCTTGCCACCGTCTTTGTATGGTATACTTTTCATATTTTCCAGCTCTGGCCAGGTAGGCCCTGAATTCTGCCATCGAGCTTTTTCCTGCTTCTGCCTCTGAATGCTCCAGCCTGGACCTGCATCTGTATCCATGAACTTTGTCTTACTTCCTGCGCGGCTAACGGTGCCTAGCCCGGCCTGTTGCCTGCCAAAAACTGTATTCAGCCTTCAAGTTATCTGCTCCGCTCCTCAAGAAATGCATTCCTGTCTAGTAGCTTAGGTAAACATCCCTCCAGCTGCAGAGCAAAGGGCCCGGCCTTACTGTCTCCGTGCAAGTAATTCATGATTCTCGTTACCATAGTAGGCCCATGCCCCCTCGCATCTCATGTAGACACTTAGACGCTTGTACACGCACTAGCAGTCAGTATAGAATAGGATCTGTCCGAGAAGACCTTTCCTTCCAGATAATATAGTTCCTTAAACACAAGATATTAGATATGATTTAGGACTAGGTTGTCCTGACACCCCAGACTTTTTGTCTCCTCATGTAGGGCTAAATGTCAAGTTCCCTTCACCCTCTAGTTACACGTCAGTCACACGTCATGCGGCTGCGCGCGCATCTCTGCCATGTATTTTTGCTGACTTTGCAGGATTCTCTTATGGATCCACCCACTTGTGTCATCATCATAATGACGTTTTTAGTATACGCCTCTATGCACGCCTATTGTAACGCCTTTTTCATTACGTATGTGTATTCTTATCAGCTGTAACGCCTCCTGCATCTGTCTTTACTGTAATGTATTACTATATATACTATAACCTGTCAATAATGTATTGCTGATCCCTTCCTGAACCCTCGTGGTGATGGAACTCGATTGCCTGGTTCGAACCATCATCGTCATTCCTTTGTAAGGAATAAATTCCCTATTATACCCTCGAATACCACGGATTCTGCCTCTTATTTTTCTGAGTTATTCTTACTTGATTTTACCGCATAAAAATAGTACAGGTAATTTAAATTTACCACAAAAGGATGGGCCCACCTTTGGCCCAGGCTCGGCCCGGGCGCAGCCTGCACCGTGGAAGTCAGTTGGCGCTTTTCAATGCTTGGGTGGCCCCTCCTTCCTCTGGGCAATGCTCTCTGGGACCTGCAGTCTTCCACAGTGCAACCAGGCAGCAGCAGCAACAAGGGCGGTGGCCCGCACTGCTGGAGTCAGTTGGCGCTTTTCAGTGCTTGTGCGGCCGTCCTTCCTTGGGGCAATGTTTCTGGGACCTGCAGTCCCCCGAAGAGCAACCAGACAGCAGCAGCAACGATGGCGGCGTCCCTCCCTGCCATGATGGGGATGACATCAACAAATGGATAACTGCTTTTGAAAGGGCCTGGAAAGGTCAGAGGGTCCCCCAAGAGCAGTGGGCAGCTATCGTGTGGCTCTCCTTTGCTTCCTACTAATTAGGTATTTTAAACCTTCTGTTTTTCCACTCCACTTTCACTGCACTACACATTTTCCACAACTTAGTGCTCCTAGGAAGTAGTTCTGCAAGTTGCAGCACGCGTCAATCAGCAGCGGATTGAGAGGACCCCAATGATGAAGCATGCCACCTAGGGGAAACCCTGGTGGGTGAGGGGACTCTAGAAAATCATTTTTCTTTCTGGAAAGAGGATTTTCATACATGTTCAGTGAAAACCCTGTTCTTCCCCACGGTTAGGTTTTTATTTCTGGTATTCCAGATTTTGTGAAACTTCATTCAGCTAGGAGGGTGAACCTAACCTCAACCTCTAACGCCCCTCATCTTTTGATTGACACCAGAGATGAGATAGGACAGGGTTAAGCGGGATCTAGAGGTGAGAAGAGACTCTTAAAGGATAGTGCCAGAGATGTGATGGTACCCCACGGAAGGGACAATGAGTGTACTAGGGCGGGAGTTGAGGAACGGAATTTATATGGATCAGTTGTTGGAGGGGTGCCAACGGTCATAAAAGGTAGCGATTGGGGTGGGCTAAAGAACTCATGGTTTGGTGTGGAAATGGGATGAGACAGATAGAGTGCAGAAGGTTAAACTTAGCAGAGACGTGATGGGGCCACAGGAGAGGGTGGGCTGCAGGGAAAGGGAGCAGAAGTGAGAAGAGACATTAATAGAGACTGGTGCAGGTGGTGAAATGAGGCTATGGGGAATGAGGAAGAGGAAAAAGGTGAGATGGGAAAATGAGAAAGAGGGCCCAGATGTGAGCTGGGACAGAAGAGGGAGGAGCAGGAGATGAGACCAGACAGTGGGAGAGGGGAGCTCAAATTGAAACAGGACAACATGGGAGGGTTTCAGAAAACAAAAAGCACTACAGGGAGAGGTGTGACAGAGAGATAAGGGCCCCTGAGTGAGATGAGACAGCAAGAGAGTGTAACCAGAGATATGACAGGACAGCAGGGGGCAGAGACAAAACAGTACATCACCCTAGAGGTAAGAGGCGGCATCAGAGAAAGGTACCAGATGTGAGACTGGACACAGGGGAAAGAGGGCAATAGATGATAAAGGCTGTGGGGGAGGGGGACAAAGGTAAGGCATGACAGCAAAGGAAGAAGCAGAGATGAGAAGGCATAGAAGGACACTGGGGACAAGAATTGACACGGCAGCATGTGGAGAGGGCCAGAGATGAGATAGGACTGCAGGAGGAAGGGGGACAGAGGTGAAATTAGGGGAGGTGGCAGACGTACCACATGGCCGTGTGGGGAGGTGGGCCAAAGGTGAAAGAGAGCTACTGGGATGACTAAAGAACACAGAGGGCTATGGCCAGTGGAGCGAATGGGTTACTGGAAGAGGTGGGCTACTGGTGATACAGGACTGCAGAGGATGTGGTCTAGATTGAAAGATAGGCAGTGCAACAGGGGAGGGGGCAAGTTGAGAAGCAACACTTAAGAGGGAAGGGCTTTAGGAGAGACAGAGCTATATAAGTGAAGAAAGGCAAGAGGTAGCACAGGACAGTAGGGAGACAGAATAGAGGCACGCAAACTGGTGGTCGTAGGGTTAGAGATGAGAGAGGGCTCCTGGGGAGGGGGGCAAAGTGAGACTTGGAGCTATGGGTGGCGTGGAGCCAGAGGTAAATGTCTTTTGGTACTGTCAAAAGTACGTTGGGAAGAAGGGCTAGTTGAGAAGGGAAACTGTGGGAAGGAAAGACTGAGGTAAATTGTGACAGCAGAGAGAAGGACCCCAGAAGTGACACAGGGTAACAGGTGGATTGTGGCCAGCAGTTACATGGGAAAGGAGTAAGGGGTATCCTGAGTAGCCTTAGGTGACATTTTCATTACACCAGTATAATCTACCTTAGTTCTGGATATTATGCTATTGCGCCATGTTGCAAAATGACATGCTATTTGCGGAAATAATTTACAGCAAACACACTGGAACATCATAAACATCAGAACATGTGTCCTTTGTGCGTGGTGCTTTTGTGTTTTTACACTCTTTGTTAGAGCACAAAATGCATCCTTGTGTCCAAAAAGATACAGGAGGATGCTTTTTTTACATAAAATTCTAAGCTAAATGATACTTTTGCATTCCGCATAAGTGTGCAAAGTTTTTCTGGAATTTTGCATAGTTACAAAAAAGCTAATTACTCAAATTTCCCACACCTCTAGTCCTGAGGCGATGCCGTACAGCTGGGGATGGTGCCTGCCGTGAAATGGAGCAGCAGGGGAGGGGGCAAGAGCTGAGGTGGGCAGTCAGGTGGAGGGGTGTTGGTTTCAGAACACCAATGTGCAAAGGTAAAGGGTTGCCAGATACGTGCAGGGAAGCAAGGTGAGTGAGATCAGAGATGAAATTAGTCTATGTCCGTGCTGGTCAGAGGAGAGACTGGGCTGTGGAACAAGGGGAAACTGAGGTGAGATTGGAAAATGGGAGAAGTGGGTAAAAAGGGATGTGGACTAGCAAGTGAGTGGTGGGCCTGTGGTGAGACACGGTGGCGTTTTGGGGGAAGCCAAAGAAAACATGGGAAAGTGGGTGATAGAAGCCAGAGATTTAATTGGTCAGTGGGCGATATATGCCACTGTGCCTCAAATGAGAGAGGGTATGGTGAGTCACGGCAGTCAGGAAGGGGCTAAAGGAGACTCAGGATAGTAAAGAGGGGGAACCAATAGTGGTGACCAAGCACAGAGAGGGCCAAAGGTAAACATGGCAGTATTAAAAGGAGGAGCTAGAGGAGAGATGAAACTATGGGGCAAGGGGGCAAAGGTAGAGAAAGGATTATTGGGAGAGGGAGTCAAGAGTTGACTCACAGAAGGTGAGCCAGAGGTGAGACATAACAGAGAGGGAGGGGCATGCGTGAGTTGGGACAGCAGGGGGATGAAGTACAAAAGCTGGATCGATCGGTGAGGAGGGCCATAGGTGTGACAGAACACCAGAGGCAGGGGCAAAATGGAAGACAGGGTTACAGTGGAAGGAAAGCTAGAATTGAAACAGGAGAATGGGGTAAGAGGTAAAGTCATAAAACTGGACTAGAATGGGGGAAGGTCCACAGGCAAAACAGGTCTACAGGGGCAAAAAGTCAGATAAGACAATGAGAGGCGAGCAGTCTGAGGTCAGTTGAGAGATTATAGGGGGTGGGCTAGAAGTGAGACATGATTATGGGGCAGGGACAGAAAAGTCACATGGATGCATGGAGAAGGGGGTCAGAAGAGAGAAAGACCTCTGTGTATGTTGTAGACAGAGTAGAGACGTGGCTGGCTGAGGGCATAGGGCTGGTCAAGAGTTGACACAGAACAGAAAGAGAAGGGTGGCAAAAAATTACACTGGATAGCAAGGGACAATAGGTGAAACATGAGACTGTGTAATAGGGTAACCAGTATTACAGGAAAAAGGGGACCAGAGAGGAGGTGTGCCAGACTTGAAATGTGACAGTGGGGAACCAGGGGCCAGCAGTAAGACAGTACATCAGGATGACAGGTTCCAGATATGAGACTGGACAGCAGTGGTTGAGATTGGCCAAAGATGAGAACTGGCAGCAAGTTGAGAGGGCCAAAAGTGAGATGAGACAACAGTGGGACTATGGTGAGATGAGCAGCATGGTTAGGGGCTATCAGTGAGAAGGAGAAACTGGTGGGATGTGACCAACAGAAAAGGGGGTGATGCGGGAAATCAGGTTAGAGGGAAGATGGGACTACTTGTGTTGGAGTGCTGCAGTTAACATAAAGGGTGGTGTGCCAAAAGTAAGACTGGATAGCAGGGAGAGTGGTGGGCAGAGGTGAGAATGAGGAGCATAGAGGAAGCCTGTGGAGTCACCAAAAGGTAAGGGGAGGGTAGTCAGAGATGAGTGTGGACAGCAGTTACCAGAGCTGATAATGAGCCATGAACAAGAGGGAGCACAGCAGACACTGTGCCTCAGTGTGGAGGACCAAAATGAAACACGGCTGCTGGGAGAGGTTGTGCGGGGGTGAGTTGCATCAGTTTGATGGGACAGCAGTTGAGGGACCACTGATGTGAGATGACACAGTGGCGGAAGGGGTCAAGAAGTGAGATGGGGCAGAGGAGGAGGGACCAGAAGCTAGAAGAGGCAGTGGTGAGCAAGAGGAACTAAAGGTGAGACAAGTAAGTAGGGGTGGTTGACTAAAGGGGACACAGTTAGATGGGGATGGGTACCAAAGGTAAGCCAGGTCTAATGGGGGAGTGGGACCAGAGGGGCATTAAGAATGGGCCAGAATTGAGACAGGACTGTGGTGGAAATGAAATCATAGGGGAGACAAAATAGCTGGGGGAGAGGGACTAGAGGTGATATGGGTCGGTCAGAAACTGGGGGGACAAGAGTTGAGACCAAGCTACAAAGGCAGGGGAAACAAGTGACCCCAGCATATAGGGGAAGGGAGCCTGAGAATGAGATAAGCAGTGGGTAGAGGTTGGCCACAAAAAGCAAGGAAAGTGGGTGAGAGGTGGGGCTGGATGTATTGAGATAAGTTGGAGGGTAGAATGGTCAGAGCTGATACATGATAGTGGACAATGTACTAAGAGGTGATAAGCGCTAGTAGTTAAAAGGGAAAGTGGTGAGAGAGGACATTAGGAAAAGGGGTGGTTAGAGGTGACATGTGATACAGAAAGAGTGGGCAAGAGTGGGGCAAAGTTTGGGACAGTGACAGCCGCTGAAGATATCAATGGCGCAGCTCATCCGGAGAAGTCTTTGCTTGTGCAAAGCCTTCTCGCTAAGTTTACTTAGGATGGCCTCTCAACAAGGAAAAGCAGGTGATTCACACACATATGAGACTCTGAAGGTGACCCAGGCACGCAACAAAGTGCTACATTTAGAGCTGAACCGACCCGAGAAGAGGAATGCCATGAACCTGGCCTTCTGGAGGGAGATGGTGGAATTTTTCAATAAGATCGCCCAAGATTCTGACTGCCAGGCAGTAGTGCTGTCCAGAGCTGGCAAAGTCTTCACTGCAGGTCTTGATTTGGTTGATTTTGGAGGTGCGGTATTGCAGCAGAAGGGAGACGATCCAGCCAGAATTGCCTGGAATATACGCAAGAAACTCCTGGAGTATCAGAAAACTTTTAATGTGTTAGAAAACTGTCCAAAGCCAGTTATTGTTGCCTTCCATGAAGCCTGTATTGGAGCAGGGGTGGATCTGATTACGGCTTGTGATATTCAATACTGCACCCAGGATGCATTCATCCAAGTGAAGGAGGTGGATATTGGATTGGCAGCTGATATCGGCACACTTTAGAGGTTACCGCAAATCATTGGGAACCAAAGTTTGGTGAACGAGCTGACTTTCACTGCCAGAAGAATGATGTCAGAGGAGGCTCTAAGCAGTGGCCTAGTGAGTCGTGTGTTTGAGAAAAAAGAAGCAATGCTAGAAGGCGCTTGCAAGGTGGCTTCCGAGATCGTTAGCAAAAGCCTGCTAGCTGGTCAAGGGTCAAAGGTGAACTTGGTGTACTCCCGGAACCACTCTGTGCCAGGGGCCTTGAACTACATGGCTACTTGGAACATGAGTATGCTGCAGACAGAAAATCTCATGAAGTCTGCCATGGCGGCAATGGGGGAGAAGACCCCTTGGGATGTTGTATACTCCAACTCTGAGTGTTCCCCTACAAAAGGACCATTGTGCACTAGAAGAACTATCTTTGTGACGCCGAGCAGGTGTTGGATTGAATCTAATTGTAATATTGATTCTAAAGCTTGTGCTTTGTTTGCCTTTGGTAGCTCTGGTCAAGTGAATCACATTTAAAATACTGCCCCACCCCCTTAAGGCGGCTTTCTAAAATAGATGCAATTAATAATTTACAACTTTGTAGAATGTGAAATACGGGTTAGCACATGAGATGAAAATAAAGGGAGTATTCTAAACATCTGGAAGTTTTGATGGTGAATATGTTCCTGACCTTCTAAGGGGAGAGTTCCAAATTAAAGGCACTGTACTTAAGACCTAACATTGTTGTTTCATGGACCCATGGTGGTGGGAACAGCATTTAAACTGGCTGACCACACTAATTGTGAAGAAAGCCTTTTCTGTCCTTGTAGGCTCTCAACTTATATTGGGCACTGTTGGTAGAATACTTTAGGAATTTTAAAAATGTGAATTTTACATTGTCTTCCGAAATGATTGTATATTAATGGCTAAGAGGTGATAAGTGTTAGTAGTTAAAAGGGAGAGTAGCGAGAGAGGACATTAGGAAAAGCGGTGGTTAGAGGTGACATGTGATACAGAAAGAGTGGGCAAGAGATGAAACCAGGACTTGGGGAATAGGTACCAGATCAGATTCTGGGATTCAAGGAGAGAGTGCCAGAGGTGAGACAGTGCTTCTGGGGGAGAATGGCCACCATTAAATGGGACATCAGGGCAAAGAGCCAAGAGGTGACAAAGGATAAACGTAGGATAGCAAGGGTCAGAGGTGAGATAGGCTAGTAGAGAAGGGTGTCTAGAATAGTAGACTAGAGACACAGGGAGAGGGGCACTGATGAGATTGAAACGTGGGGGTGGGGATGCAGAGATAAACCTGACAGCAAGGGAGAAGGCAAGAGGTCACACAGAACTGGAGGGAAGGGAGGCAAGATATATACATGTTAGCGGTGGGCCATAAGTGAAACTGAGCTTTGGAAGGATGAGAGACCTGTCTCACCTCTTTCCCTTTCATAACTATTCTTTGCTTCTTTCCCCCTTACCCAGATGCCCACTCTCACCTCTAGCCCTGAAAACATCTTGCTCTATTCTCCTATAACATGTTACACATCAGATTCTACACACCCATAGCCCATGTCACCTCCATTGACCCCAGTAGCCGATTTCAGCTTGCACCCCTCCCCTTGATGCGCTGTCTCATCTCAGACCACCCTGTCCCCTGCGCTCTCTGTTTCCTGTGGCCACTATATCTCACTGTCCCATTTCACCTCTAGCTTTCCTCCCTGCTGTCCTGTCTCACCTCTGGCTACCCTCTCTTCATATCTCTGAGTCTTCCAGGCCCCCTTCCTACTGGTAGCTCCATTACACTTGTAGCCCTCCATTCCTGCAGTTCTGCATCATCCCTGGTCCTCTGCTGTAGCATTTTACCTCTGTTCACCATCCCCTGTATTACCTCTTTCCACCTCCTTGTTGCCATGTCTCAACTCAGGATCCCCTCCTGCAACAGCATCCTGTCTCCTCTATCCTATCTCTAATCACTGCCCCTTCTCTCAGACCGAAAAACTCAGTATTTCTTCTCAAAAGGGCAAATAGGTTGCACTGGTGCTCCTGACTTGAACTAGGGCAGCAGAGTAGCAGACTTCTGATTAGCCACCAACTTCCAAAATTACTGGCAACCCATGATACACCTTACACCTTAAAGAGAGATTTCCACACCAACCACTAACCCAGCAGGACACTGCTCACTTGGGAATGTGAGAGGACCCATATTCAGCATCATGTGAAGCACATTCCTCGTATCCTGTCTGAGCAATAGCAAAGACTACCTCTATCCAACGCGTTCACTGTTAATCAAGACAAAATCAAAATGCCACATTCTGGGGGTTTATGTACTAGGATAGCAGTGTATGATGTTTGTAGAAAACATTTATAAAGACAAAGTCAAACAGTTGTTGTACTGTTGTTTACAGAGGGTCGATTGTCTCATATTTGCTAATATTTGTCAAGAATTGGTACTCCCCCTTCCTTGACTCAGTTATGAATAATCAACCATGTTGGCACACATACGCTTTGAATGTAGATCCGCTACTATCCATTTTCCTGTGACCTCCTTTTTCAACAGTTCTCTATTACTTGTAACAGTCAGCAACCACATGTAAATGTGTCACTATCTTTAGTGTGTACTTTGGCTTTTATTCTTGCAACAGCTTATTCTCAACCCTAATGATCAGCAAGGCCACAAAATTGTGTCAAATCATTGGTGTGCACTATTCTTTTAATTCTATTTGCAGTTTATTCTTAGTCAAGAAAAACAGAATGGCCAGGACATTGTTTCATTATCATTGGTGTATAATTTAATGTTCATTACCAGGAAGGACATGGCATTGTGTTCAAATATTCAGCATGTGTACTCAGCATAGGCATTGCAGTCTTGGCTCAGTTGTGCCCTGCCATTTCTTAGCTGCTTTTCACAGCATCAGGTACCCAGATAGAAACCACTGGTAACCACATAGCTCACTTTTTCTAGCTCACTTGTTTTTGTTTTCAGACTCATCCTAACATTATCTCATCTGTGGAGCCCTCCCTTTTGTAGTCCCATGTCTTCTTGTGTAACACTCTTGTTGTAGCCCAATCTCACTTCTGGCCCAGTCTACTGCCTCAGTTATACTACCTCTGACCTTGCTCCCCCTTCTCATTTCTTGCCATCCCTTATTGCTGTCTTGTCTCACCTCAGGCTCTCTTCCCCTGATGTTTATTCTCTGGACCAATTCACTTGGTAGTCCCAGTTCATCTATGGTCCCCACTCCCCTGTAAACCCATGCCTCCCTTAGTCACCACTCACATAGCCATGCCTCACATATGATCCACTCCCACCACTGTCCTGCCTCACTTCTTGCTATCCTTAACCCATTGTCCCCATCACTTCATGTCTCTTGCCCATTATCTTGTATCTACTTCTGTGTATTCTGAGGTCCCCCTATCTTCAAACTCAAGGGAGGTACAGAAGGGACGGGCCATGAGGGACAGGGATAGAGGAGGATAGAGGACTGTGGTGGAGGTGGGAGGGACACAACACTGGGAAGGGGGTTTGCAGAGACACAGGACAGCAGGGGAGGTAAGCCACTGGTGACAATGGAGTGTGGGCAGAAATGAGACAGTGCAATAAGTGTTGTAGGTGAGAGAGGGACTAGAGGCATGAGAGGGCCAAAGAACATGCAGCGTTATGTGGAGAGTGTCACCTGAGTGAGAAGGTGCTACTGGCATAAGGGCCCAGAGGTCAGATAAGACATGAGGGGGAAGAGTTACAGAAGTTAAAGGTGGGGTGATCTAGAAATGAGGCAGACAGCAGTGGGTGAGGGGGACAAAGTTTAAATGGTGCTGTGGTCTGAGTTGAGATGAAAGATTAAGAGAAGGGCATTCAGTAGTGACACAGGACATAGAGGGGGGCTATATTATAGTCAGTGCAGGAGGTGGGGATTCCAGAAGTGGAGGCTGGCTGCATCCAGAGATGGGTTGCAGGAGTTTGATGGCAATGGGTGGAGTGTGACCGGAGGTGAGAGGGGGTAGTTCGACAGGAGGCACATGAGGCTACATGAGTGTGGCCAGAGGGCAGACAGGGCTACACTAAGAGCTGTCAATAGAGGGAAACTAAAGGTGAGAAGGGGCAGCAAAGGGCAGTGGAAAATGTTGATATAAGATAGGTGAGGGGGTCAAAGATGAGACAAGACAGTGGTGTGAAGGAGAGAAGAGTTAACTGAGAACAGTTGAGATGAGGCTAGAGAGGTGAGAGGGCCAGACGTAAGAGACAACCAAGGAGTAAGGGGACAAAGTTTAAATTGGACAGCAAATGAAAAGTGGCAAGAGGTGGAAGGCCAATGGAGGGAAGGCAGCCAGGGAAATACTGGACAGCTATGGGTCCAGAATTGAGGTGGGGCAATGGGGTTACGGGGACTAGAGAAGACAAAGAGCTACAGGGTCATAGCACTACATTATGAACATGACCAGTAGTGAGCTCATGCACCAGGGGAAGGGGACAAAACTTCATGTGGGACAGGTGGAGGAGATGGCTGGAAGTTACACGGGGCAATTGAGGTCAGACGTATGACGAGGCACTGGGGGTGCAGGGGGAGGGCAATATTGGAGAGGTGGGACAGTGGGGGAAGGGGGGTCCAGAGACAATTCAAGACACCAGGGTGACAAGATCCAGAGGTGAGACAAGACAGAGGTGATTGAGGACAAGAGGTGACACAGGACAGTGGGGAATGAGGCAAGACTGTACAGTTGGGGCCTGAATGTGACACTACAGAGGGGAGGAGGCAGAGTTCATATTGGCACGGGTGTGGAAACGTATGACAAGATTCAGGATGAGAGTTGTGATCCACAGGTGACACATTGTAGTGGAAGTTGTGAGGGAGAAGCAGCTGGGGACAGAAGGAGGGGGAGGACCAGTGGTAACTAGGAACATCTTGGGTCAGAGGTGAGCCAGGACAGCAGGGGCTTGATTTGAAACAGGGCTACAAAAGGAAGACACTAGTGGTGAAATGGGACTGTAAGGGGAGAGAGTACAGAGATTATTTGTTACAGGAGGGCAGAGGGCTTCATCTGTTTTGCTCTGCACCCACCCAAAAAATGTTCGTGGATCCAGCCCCTTCTAAAACTTTATGGCAAGCATTGGAGGGGCAGGACTGAGCAAAGGAGATGAGTTTATGAGATTATATCAGCGGTGCTTTTTCTGTAGCTCAGAAGCCATACTAACTGTGAACCTTCTATAATAGCATCAAAGAATAACCTGATTGGACAACAAACTAGCTCCCCATAACTAATGTTATCTCCGGCCTTGAGTAGCAAGTTATTTCCTCCACCTCTTTCAATCCTTCCCCTCGATGCTTGACAGTCACTATAATTTTGAAACAGGCTTCCTGTCCCATTCTGAAAAAAAATGAGGTTCCACATGTTGCCCCTCTTTTTACAGCAAGGGTATCCTTGGTCCCCATGTTAGCATGGAAAATGAGTGTGCATGCCCCTTTTTTAAAAGTAAAATAGTCATAAATCTGATGCATTCGGCCCTCTGACTCAGGGTTCCAGTGCTGCTGCACCTACTTCACCAATAATAGCTACTGCCCTGTGAAGCAGGCTTTCTACTTTGTTAAAAAATGGGCTGCCATCTCTGCCTAGCCATCTTCCTGCCATCCCTCTGATGCCAAAACTAAAGTGTCTCTTCTCTGCTTTGGTTCTCCCCTTCCTTGGGCCATTGCTCTAGGCCCGGAGCAACACTGGGACAGAAAGTAAAACAGCTATATTTGGGGTTCATTTGTCCCCTGGGCCGTGATGCCTCTGCACTTTTAGCTCTCCTAAGTAGGGTGTGTCCTCTTCCCACTCCACTGGGCAATCACTACTAGGCTTGAGGCCCAAAGCAGGTTTTCTGCCATTTGTATTAAAACAAGCTCCACATTTAGCCCCCCTTGTTGCTTGGTTCCTGGTCTGCGTGCAACAAGGGTGTGCGGAGCAGTAATGCTAGAAAGAAATATGGCCCCCAGCCCCTTTTTCATAGTAAGACAACCAGAATTGGGGTGCAGTGACAACTCACACCTGAACCTCATGACCAGCACCAGCTGCACTAATGGCACTCTCAATCAAATGAACCCCTATATTTCAACCTCCTCCCAGGGCAGCTCTCCAAGGAACCATTCGCTGTCTACTTGAAAGCAAATATAGAGGACCCACATAGTGCCCCCTCTCTTTGACAGTATTCATGCATCTCCTTCCTTTCCTCTTTCTATTGGGCCATTCCTCTGAAGCCCCAGGGTTTCAGGGCATCAGGGCTATGCATCAGAATGCAACCCTGCTGGCCCCCTCACTACCACCCACTGAACTCACCTTTTTGCAGAAAACAACTTCATAAACAGTTAATGTTGACCCTGAGGTGCCTCTGTCTGAAAGAAAATGATGGGGATAGGGGGACATGGGAGTATTGGCGGAAGCTCCTGTGTTGTTAAGCTGAAGGAGGTACAGAGAGCCAAAGAAGAAGCAAGCTTTCTTACAAGGGTGGCTGCTACCTGTGAGAAATGTAGGTGTGTCCAATCATTTAATCACCAATTATGTAGGCTGTTTTGGAGCAATTATAGGTTATAATTACTGGAGTCATTTGAAGCTTAAAGGTGACAAAGATATAGGACCAGATTTACCAGCACTTAGCTCTAGGTTTGCTTCGTAAAAGTGACACAAACCCACAGGAAAGTCTGGGACAATTTACCATTTTACGCAAAAAAGGGGGTTGCTTTGGAAAAGTCCACATAGTACCACAAAGTTGCTTGATGCACTACTTTGTGCCATAGTTTGGTACATGGGCATTCCTATACAGCCACCCATGGGTTTTGATGCAAATCCCTGTCTACTTAAATTTGTAGATGGCACTCTGTGCCAAAACCTTACACCTCCTCGAGGCAGGGGTAACCGGTAGAAATGTTTTCATGTCTTTTTACTTTTCAAACTTTCTCATATGTGCTGCATTGTACAGGACACATACAAAATGGGAAAAGTATTAAAGGATAGTATTTTTGTACCGGGAGCATCCCCCTCAAGTTCAAAACCTATGCTTTAGAGAATGCACACATCCTAACACTGTGGGACAAGGGTGCGCATGGAAGCCAAAAGTGTGATTGCGCTGGGGGAGAAAAAAAGTGCCATATCTCAGTAGATATTGCACATTTGTTCTCTCTCACTGAAGCAATGCAGCATAGAAGCTTTATTGTTATTATTGTTATGATAATTAATAATATTTAATTTAATATAGTGCACACATCGCCCCCTGAAGGGGGTATCTCAGTGCTAGAACAGTCTCAGGCAAAAACAAGAGCATCAGCCCAAAAAAAAGTCTTGATAATTTTTCTAAAAATATGATGATGCATGCAGAGATTTAGATGAAGAGGTAAATTATTCCTGGATACAGGGGCCAACTGCGAAAAGGCTCTGCCTCTACATCTAGTTAGTGAAATACAAGGTACAGTCAGCATAGCTTTGTCCAAAGATCTGAAGTTCCTAGCTGGGGAGTAGTGTCTAAGTTTTTGCTTCACACAGCTCGGACATTTGCCCATCAAGGCATTATGTGTGAGACAGCAGATTTTAAAGATGCTTCTTTACCTTTCTGGCAACCAATGTAGCAATTTCAGCAGTAGTATAAAAGAAGTGCCCGAAGGGAGACTGCAGACAAGCCTAGCTGCCGTATTTTGTACAACTTGTAATTTGGACATAAGTGTCTCATTTGCTGAAGCTAACAGAGCATTGCCGTAGTCCAGTCTGCTAATTATCAGTGCATGCACTCATGTTTTCCTGACTGTAATGAGAAGAAATGGAAAGGCTCTCCTCAGTGGGTGTTTTGTATTAAAGCAAGTGCTTTGGCTGTTGCGCTGCCTTGTGTCAAATATTAGTAAATGTGGCCCATAATCTTTTTGAGTGCATCCTATTAATTGAGAAAATAATGATTTCAATAGATCCAGTCTGAATAGTTATTAATAAAAAGTATATTTTCAAAGCACTTGTTTTATCTTACATGCTACAAACGTTTGTGGCATCCTATCCTATGATGTGTGCAATACAATTTCAAAATAATGATTTACATATTCACAGTGCTTTCTGTCTTATACTTGGATCTCATAGCACTATAAATAAACAAGTCATTATTCCTCAGCATCAGCCAATAATTAATTCTGTGATGCTCATGTCACATACACATCTGCTGTGATTGCATTGGCGAACTGAGGTTTCATAACACAAGAGAAAATATAATCAAATAACAACAAGGATTTCCTACACCTATATACTTGAATTTACCAATGATTAACTTAGCTTGCATTATTTTTCATTAATTGATTGTGCACCTTTATTTTATAAGGAGTTTAATGAACATGAAAACAATGCTAAATACTTTGAGAATACTTTGGGGCAGATCTACAAGGAAGTGCCGCAGAGCGACAACGCAAGCCCTTTGGCTGCGCCACGCTGCGGCACTTCCGAAGCACAGGAATGCGACATATTTACAATATTATGCCCAATTCCTGTGCTTCCCCCTGCGCTGGTGCACAAACTGCAGCCATGCACCGGCCCAGGCACCCTTGCACCATGGTGCAAGGATGCCTGCGTCATGGGGGGGATTGTTTTTGTGCAGGAAGGGGCATCATTTTTCAAAGATGTATTTGGTTCATGTCGAATAACCCATAAAGGCATTGCATCAATATATAATACAATTCTGTAAAATCATCCATCTCACAGTATAACACCAATTAATAAAATTAAATATAAATACAGAAACGATAAAATTGTTAAAATATTTCTAGTAAAACATGCATCATAATACACTGTGGGTTGCAGGCTTCTGATCACATGGTAAGATCACAGGGCACGTAGGCTAATTCGTTTCATTTCCCACGTCACTCAATGAGTCTCTAACACGGAGCGCCTTGGAAGGAAAATAGCAACACTGTAACAAACATATCATATCACTTAGGTCATACAAGTACTTAAAAACCTCACATTGGTAAGTAGTTATTTCTTTTAAAAAATAGAGATTTGTGTCAAGTATTGTGGATTAAAATAAGATACAATTTACAACCAAGCTGATCATTCAGTGCAGTGTAATGACCCACTGACACATTGTGGAGATCTGACTAGGCCCTTTACCCTTAACAGACCTTAAATGCATGTTCCTTTAGATCCCTTTTAGAGTAGCCAGTGAAGTCCTCCGGGTATGCCCAGAGGTCCCTATCTAGCTTCCCCAGGCTCAACAACAACTGTTTTATGTGCTGTAGCCAAGGAATTTTGTTAGCCTGGTCTAGGCCTATACAGTCCTTAATGAATGATCTGGTGAAATGGATCTCTAATTTAGGCCTGGGCAGTGAACTTCGCTCCGTTCAGGGGGTTTGCGGAATTTTCTGCACTCTGCCCTCCTCGGACCTCGCGGAGTGCTAAAAACTCCACTTCGCGATTGGCAGCGGAGTTTTTTCCCCACTCGCGAGCACAAACGATAAGTTCGCGTGCGCGAGCTGACGCTCGGGTAGAAATTCTACCCGAGCGGAAGGAATACCAGCACAAACTGCAGTTCGCACTGCACTCTGCCACTCGCGGAACCGTCGCAGAGTTTTTTTGTAACTTCGCGGAGTTCCGGGTAGCAAAACTCCGCGAACTACACCTAGGCCTACATTTGGACCATACAGATTGAAGAACCAGAACCTTTTGGGTCTGGCGGCGCAGGATACGCCCAAAGTCTCCGGAGTTCTCCTGCTTCGCTACACTGAGACACGGGACACTCTGTCGGCGTTAGAAGATCAGATTTATTTAGCTGCAGCTAGTACAGTTATCCTAGAAGTACACAGAGTAGGTTCTCAGGAGACTGCCACTTCACTCTGTGGCGCACAGGGTTAAATACTATACAAGGTTCAGGCATATTGACCCAGAGCCCTCCTAGAACATACAAGAAAGAGCCAATAAGGAAAGTTAGAAAACAGAGTGGAACCAATGGGAAAGGTTGGAAAACAAAAGTGTCAGATGACTCAAGAGACCTCTCCTCCAACTATGTTTGTCATCCCACCCTCAAATTAATTTATTAACAGATTCATGACTAACTTGCTGGTGGCGAGATATGTTTGTGTGTGTTGGAGGGCAGTTGTGAAACGAGAGAATGCTAGCAGGAGACAGTGAAGGCCAGTTGATAAGATAAGGTCAGGAAAGAATAGTTTGAATCAACAGATAGTTGAGACGGGGATTAGGAAAGCCAGACGGGGATTAGTATACTCGGCTAGTTCCAACACCAGCTTTGCAAATAGAGGCAGAAGGTGTATTTCGACACCAGGCTACAGAAAAAGCACAATAGACTTTGTTCGCCGTGCTGCCTGAGTGATGGCAACACAAAATGGCAGCGGGCCACAAAATGGCGGGTCGATTTGATCGCGATCAAAAAACGAAGTTCCTCAGACCCTCCTTTTGCCAGAACTCAGGCAAGATAGACTCATGCTAATCTGAGTCCACGTCAATAGCCATGAGGTGATCGAGTTGTTGCTGTAACATCATTCTTATGTTTTCTGTTACTTGTGGTTTGGGTTTTGGGATGCACATAGTAGCACAAAGATCACAGATAGCGGGACCACAGTGCATACAAAGGCAACAGGAGAAGATAATGGTCAAGATTATACCAAGAAACGTCAATGCTTTCCAACCCCATTTAGACAGTAGTCCCCAAAACCATTCCGTTAAAGACCAATCTCCTTCGTCCTGATGGATAGACTCAGAGATTATATGTAACTTAGAGATAGCTTGGTATACTGTCGGAGCGTCATTAGGTATGAAAATACAGCAACTTGACCCGATCAATTTGCATACTCCACCACGATCGGCAAGAACAAAGTCTAAGGCAACTCGATTTTGTAAGGTCATAAGACGATCCGCCTGTAGTTCTGCCGTGATGTTACTTAAGGCTCCCACAGTGATGTCTATTGTAGTCTCTATGAGACGGACCAGTTGCCTTAAATTTCTGCTGTTAGCCATTGGACCCCAGAAGGGAAGAAATCCCTTAAGGAAACCTCCTCCCTCTTGTCCTACTGTGTCCTTTGAAACAATAATCCCTCTGCCGTATCGGATTCGGTGATGATTTGCAGAAGCAGTGTAAGTAGGGGGAAGAAGAAAGGCTATATAACAAGTACCAGAGAAACCCGTTGGTAACCAAGTATAAGCTCTATTATAGCAGATGAAATAGGTGCCTTGAGATGGCACTAGAGGAGGCGAGTTCTGAGAAGAATAAACGTACGTGTAGGAGCAGTTATTCCTTTGTGTAGTGTCAGAAGAGCGATCATTTATCTGTAAGCAGAAGTTACCCTGTTGTGGTATAGTCCAAATTGGTGAGGACTTTCCTTTTCCAACTTTACTACTAAGACTAGACATATATTGGGTGACGTTCCAATTAGTGTACGCTTTTATTACGTCAATGGAGATTTTACTATTTTCCATGATTTTAGCCATAACTACCATACCCTTAATCAAAGAACTATGACTAAAATCCGGATAATTAATATGTGAACTAACAGATCGTCTGAATTTACTTTGATAAGCGTTGGAGAAGATGACGAAGTAAGCCCAAGCAGAACCCTCATAAGAAAAAGGGAGAACTAGATATGGCATTCCTTTCTCTGTGGTATGTGGCATAAGACCACACACCCAACAATCAGTTGTATTAACCACTAATTGGTGCTGATGTAATAGCTGGATAAAGGAATTGTTATAATATTCGGTTCTTCTGACAAGTTCATGTGAAGGAAGAGTGTGAAAGAGGTGTGGAGAGATAGTAGAAGAAGGCAAAGAAGAAGAAAGGGAGGCATCTTTTGGCTGCAAAGCATAAATTATCCAACTAATAAACGCCAAAACAATACACAATGATATAATAATACCTAAAGTTATGCTGAAACGACTGTACATTATTTTACAGGATGCTTTTTTCATTTAGTCTTTTCTTTCTTTATTACCTAGTGTAGTTTCCATCTTTCTAATGGATGCTCACGGCAATCTTCCTCAAGCACTAACTCACGATGTTCCACCGTCCTATGACACTGAAGATCCTGCAGGCCTATTGCCACTACTCAGGTTGTGAATTAGACTCCTACCGTGACCCTGTAACCGGGACAGAATACTACACAAGGAGGAAGAGTCTTAAATGTTCTTTGGTCTTGGTCTTAAATTATACCGTTCTTTCCCCGGAACATTCTGGTCTTGGAACAATGTTCGTGGTTTAGTCGTATCCAAACGGCGATTTGATGGAATTGCTTCCTGTAAAATGTCGTCGTCCTCTTTCTCAGACTGTGTCCCACTCAGGTGTGCATCGCTGAAGGGTACGAATCATGGAACTCTTTCACTTTCACAGTCACCAACAGCTCTGCATTCCCATTGATCGTATGGCAAAGGCAAAGGCACTTTCTTACAATGCACATCGTGAATCCAATTTTTCTTTCCTTCGACTTTAACTGCTGTCCTTGTAGTCAACAAGACCATTCGAGGCTCCCGCCACCTGGGTTGCAAATTGCTGGACCTCTGAAAATTCTTTATGCATACCCAGTCACCTGGTCGGATGGAGTGACCTGGGTCTGTGGAAGCCTCTGGCAGAGCACTCTGAACCTGTTGATGAAGAACACGCAATTTAGTCGTAAGGTCATGCAGATAATCAATCAACATTGGATATGGCAAGTCTGAGTATTTCTTAGGGCGAGGGACTCCCCATACGTTGGCCGGACGGACAGAAACCACTTCGTATGGGCTAAGTCCCAAACGAGAGTGTACTGCAGTTCTGGTGGATAGCAGAGCTAACGGCAAAGCATCGGGCCAATTGAGTCCTGTACTTACTTGAACCTTTGCTAATTTTAACTTCAAGGTTCCATTGTAACATTCTACTAAACCCGCTGACTGTGGATGATTTGCCGCGTGGAACTTTTGATTGATACCAAGACCTGCACAAACTTTTTGCATGACTTGGCCAACAAATTCGCTCCCATTGTCACTCCAGACAATGCGCGGCAAACCAAACCTGGGGTAGAATTCTTTTAGAAGGATTTTAGCTGTGGATAGGGCTGTGTTATCCTTCAGAGGGTATGCTTCTATCCATCTTGAAAAGGCGCATACTACCACCAGAACATATTTGAGGTTGTTGCATCGCTCCATATGAATGTAATCGACTTGCAACACCTCAAATGGATGTGTCGGAGGAGCAAAGTGACCCGCTGGAGTTGGGGTTCCCTTTCCCGGGTTGTACATTAAACAAACAATACAGTGCTTCACTACATTGTCTGCACATTTTGGGATACTTTCATTTTGCCACACTGGAGCCAGAAATTTACAAATTCCTTTTGCACTTAAGTGGGCTGGACCATGCGCCATAGTAACCACTGGGAGAACATAGGCATCTGGTAACAGCCAACGTTGATGTTTAGATAATTCCACCCAACAACCCATCTCATCTAACATTCCCGTACTTTCTTTCCACTTGCTCATCTCCCTCTCTGAAGCCTCTTTCTGAATCGCTTTTAAACTTTCCACTGTATTCTCATACATTCCTCTCTCTCTGACCCAATTCGCAGGACCTGCCACATACATTCGACTTGTTGAATCTCTCGCTGTTTTCTTCACTATTTCGTCTGCAAGGGCATTTCCCCAACCAACATCATCCGTAATCTTTTTTGTGTGCACTACACTTCACTATCGCTATTTGGGTGGGTAAGGCAAGTGATTTGAGGAGATCAGTCACTAACTGACCATGTTGTATTTTGGTGCCATGTGAAGTGAGGAAACCCCTTTCCTTCCAGAGACGCCCAAAATTGAACGCTACACAAAAAGCGTATTGGCTGTCAGTGTACACGTTCACTCTTTTCCCTTTCGATAATACACAAGCTCTTGTTAATGCTATCAATTCTGCTGCTTGCGCTGAATTGTGGCTAATGCGTGCAGTTTCCACAACCGTATGTAAAGTAGTTACAGCATAGGCTGAAACTGTATCTCCATTAGGCATTTTAAAACAAGAAGCGTCTACCCATAGAGTTCCATCCGGATTCTCTAGCGGTGTGTCTCTCAGGTCAATTCTTCCTTTTGTCTCTTCCTCAGTACGGAAGAAACAATCATGCTGGTCCTCAACATTTTCCTCATTTGGAAGGGGCAACAGAGTAGCTGGATTTAGGGTATTACATCGTTTGATGTGTATGTGACTAGCCAAAAGTGTCAGCTCGTAACCAGTTAAACGAGCACTCATAAGATGCTGTGTTTTTGTTCTGTTTCGCAAAGTATCCACTGCATGTGGCACCATGACAATGAGAGTGTTATCTAACACCACTCCAGCAGACTGTCGGATAGAAATTGCTGCTGCTGCTGTTGCTTTGAGACAACTAGGCAATGCTTTAGCTACAGGATCCAATGTAGCCGAAAAATAGGCACATGGCCGCTGTTTGTCTCCAAATTGCTGTGCTAAAACTGACAATGCACAACCTTCACTCTCATGAACATAGAGCGTAATAGGCTTAGTGTAATCTGGGGTGCCTAGTACAGGAGCGGAACACAGGGCGGTACGTAGGTCAGTGAAACTCTTTTGGCACTCATCAGTCCATGGAAGGGGCTGAGGCGTATCTTTTAAAGTGAGTGCCAACAAAGGTTTGGCAATTAGAGAGAAGTTAGGGATCCACTGTCTACAATAGGAAGTAATACCCAGAAAGGCACGTACTTCCCTTTGTGTGGATGGTACAGACATTCGCGCAATTGCCTGAATTCGTTCTGGTGTCAATCGTCGTCCCTCCTTTGATAGGAGATGACCCAAATAGGTAACCTCTCCACAAACATATTGTAGTTTGGAGGGTGAAACCTTGTGGTTCAGTTTAAACAAGTGGCGTAACAATGCAACAGTGACATCTTTGCAGATATCTTCTGAATCACCGGCGACTAATAAGTCATCCATATATTGGATAAGAGCAGCACCATACGGCAAATGAAAAGTATCAAGATGATATTTTAAAGCTTGGCTGTAAATAGAGGGACTTTCACAATAGCCTTGGGGTGCGCGCTTAAACCGGAAGCTACGGCCTCCAAGAGAGAAACCAAAAATGTCCCTACACTCTTCTGCAATGGGAATACTGAGGAAGGCATTCTTTAGATCGATAACAGAAAACCAAGTCGCTGTGGAAGGTATCATTGTCAACAAAGCAGTGATATCTGGAACAACAGGAAATTGTGGGATCACAATTTTGTTTACTTCTCGCAGATCAATTACGAAACGGTACACAGGAGGCTGAGAAGGATCAGTGCGTTTAAGAACAGGAAGAATAGGACTTTTACATGTATTACCTCTTGATTCTTCAACCACACCCTTCTGAATTAAGTCATGAATGATTTCCAAAAGCGCTTTCTCACCTTCAGCAGAAATTCTATATTGTAGGATGCGTGGTAATTCCACATTGGGCTTGAGAGTGACAACATAAGGCGGAATCTCAAGACAACCCACATCGTTCGTACCCGTGGCCCAAAGTGCTGTTGGAAGAGAAAGTAATTCAGGTGGAAACTGATCTTTGGATAAATACATTGGGGAGACCAATTTCTGTCCTAAAGTGAGATGTATGCCAGAAGGAGAACAATATATTGTAGCATGCATTCTTTTCAATAGGTCAAGACCCAACAGATTCTCACCGCAACCATTCGTTAACAGAAATGGAGCTTCCAAATCATAAGGACCATCTGAAATAGGCAAGGGGCCAGAAACTGGATTGCGAACAGGGGCGCCAGAAAATCCTACGGAAACATTCGTTAAGCCAGACAAAGGTGCCCCAGGGAGTTTAGAATGAATGATAGAACTTTGTAGTAATCAAGACGAAGGTGAGTAGAGTTGAATTGAGGTTTATTAGAACAAAACTGCACAGCAGACAAGAGCCAGGACAACTGCCTCCCACACCAACCGCTTCTCCTCTCTTCTCAACTCCCCACAGTTCTATCCCTCGTAACTAGGCAACCCAACATTCCACACTATTAATACAGGCAAAGATAAACAGCTGTAAACAGGTGATAGATACAGGTGTAGAGTATAACATATCCTCCTTTCTCAATAATAACAAAATATACATTGTACTTAAGAACAGACATACCACAATCAACCCAGTAAACAAAAAGGGAAAAAGAAAAGGGAAAATAGCAAACCAAAAAAATACACAGAAAATTAATACAATTAGTACTACATTCCCATTTCTTCAAAACAACGATAGTTCCATATAATTCTATCCATAGAGGAGATAACAGAAAATTTCTAAAATGTTACACTTAAAGCGATATATAGAGTCTCTGTAAGAAAGAACAAAACATTACACAGCAGTACGGTATCTCATGGGAATCACCCTAGGTCTTGAACTTTTCCTCAGAGCAAAAGAAGAAGAAACAGCACTCTTGCCATTACCTAAACCAGCAGGAGTAATACTCCCACCGCTGCTGTAAGAATGTGTACCAGTAGAAGAAACATCATGAGTAATTCTAACTTTAACAATTTTGCTGGCATTCCACCATTTACCTCCTTCCACTTGCACAGAGTTCCTACCCAACCTAGTGACAGATATAGGAGAACCAAATTTGCTTTCCCCCTTTCTTACGTGCACTGGCGATCTAACACGAACAAGATCTCCAACCTTTAGAGGCACACTTTTCACACCTCTCTTGCTGTCGAACCAAGATTTTTGTTTGGACTGAGAGTTGGAAACGTTCTCTTTGACTAACAACATGAGACTGTCAATATCCGGCACAGTTTTAATCCACTTGTTCATCCAAGCTGGCTTAAAACTAGTATTAGGCTTCCTTCCTCTCAGTAGGTCGAAAGGAGACACTTTAGTCGTTGAATGCGGAGTGGTCCTGTAGAACCACAACATACTATTAAGGGAATTCAATATATCACAGTTACTTGACTTAGCCCATTTGATGCAATCACCCAAAACCCTGTTCAGTCTCTCAACCAAACCATTCGACTGGGGATGATAAAGTGAGCTCCTAGTGTGTTGAATGTTGCACGATTTTAGAAAAGAATCAAATTCACTGCTAGTGAATTGTGAACCATTATCTGTAACCATACAACCAGGAAAACCCTCCCTCAAAAACAAATCCTTCAAAAATAGAATAATGTTCTTGGTGGAAGCTTCTTTAACCAGTTTTATCTCAAGGACCAGGATAAAACGACATCCACCAGGAAGGATTTCTAGAGGTCCCATAACGTCTAAGCCAACCTTGGACCAAGGTTCTGATGGACATTCAATAGGCAAAAGAGGAGGAGTAAAAGTTTTTAAACCTTTGTCAGCAGACCTACAAATGTGACAGTGACTGACCACACTATCAATATCGCTATCCATAGCGGGCCACCAAAAAAATTCACGAACACGTCTTTTCGTGAGAGTGGAACCCAAATGTCCCTCATGAGCCTTAAGAACAATGTCATTCCTAAGACTTTGAGGAGCTATGAGCTTCTGCCCCCTTAACAAAATACCATCTTCAAGAGAAATCTCTGTTTCAATTTTCCAAAAGGGCTGTAAAGAATAAGGAAGAGACCGTTCCTTAGGCCAACCTGATTTAACAAAACCACACACACGTTGGAGGATATCGTCATCTGAAAGAGCTCTAATCCAACTTTCAGCAGATTGAACCCCATGTTCAACTAAATCAAGTGAGGCTACTAAGCAATCGTCGGAATCTTCTTCACCAATTTCAATAGAAGACTTCTCATGTTCCACATCTTTAACAGGGAAACGAGAGAAAAAATCCGCTCTGAGATTCCTACCTCCAGCGATATGTACCACATCAAAATGGTACTGCATAAGACGTGAAACCATACGGAGGATCCTCGGGGAACAACATTTATTACTTCCACCCCCGAGAATAGAAATAAGCGGTTTATGGTCAGTTCTCAATAGGAACCGCTTACCCCAAATATATGTTCGAAATTTTTCGATTGCCCACAAACAAGCTAAAAGTTCTTTCTCTATAACTGAATACTGGAGCTCGCCATCTCTCAAAACCCTTGAAGCAAAGGCGATAGTGTTCTCCCCTTTTGAACTATTCTGTGTGAGCACAGCGCCTAGACCAACTTGACTGGCGTCGACCGTGATACAAGAGGATAACACCGGGTCAAAAGGCTTCAAAGCATTCCTCTTAACGAGGGATTCCTTTACAAACTGTAAAGCCGTTTCACATTGAGGCGACCATTCGAAAGAACAACCTTTTGAAAGTAAGGAACTGATGGGCCTAACAATGGTCGCATAATTTGGTATAAACTTTGAGTAAAATTCCAATAAACCAAGAAGCGACTTTACACCACTTTTATCACACGGCGTTGGAGCGTTACTTATAGCATCAAGCAATCCTTGTCTTGGTTTGATCCCCTCACCTGAAATGAGATGACCTAGATATTCAATTTCCTCAGTAAGGAACATGCACTTCTCTGGCTTGACAACAACACCATGATTTTGGAAAGTCAACAATACCTTTTCAAGAATAGAGTTGTGAGTTATACTGTCTTTAGAATGTATCAGGACGTCGTCCTGAAAAACAAGTACACCGGATATCCCTCCTAACATGTTCTGCATGACCCGCTGAAAGACTGAAGCCGCAGAGGCCAGACCAAAGGGCATTCGTTTGTACTGAAAAGTACCTAGTGGAGATACAAACGCAGTAAGTGGACGAGATTCAGGTTCCAATTCAACCTGGTGGTAAGCACTTGCTAGATCTAGTTTCGAGAAAAACTTGGACCCTCTAACACTAGCAAACAGATCAGAGATCTTAGGTAATGGGTGAGAATCAACCCATATTTCTTTGTTAAGGGATCTCAAGTCAATGCAAACACGCAGTTTCCCACATCTCTTGCGTGCAACGACCAAAGGCGAAAGCCAAAGAGACGATTCAGTGGGCTCGATGATTCCATGATCGCACAATGACTTAAGTTCCCTCTCAAGATCTTCTCTCACACTGAAGGGCACACCTCTTAATTTATGTTTGATAGGTAGTGCACCATCTTTTACTAAAATCTTGTGCCTGAACCCTTTAATAGTACCTAATCCCCCACTAAAAACCGAGGGAAAACGTTTACTCCATTGACACAATTGTGAATCATCAGACACCAGGAGCACTTGCTCAGAAGCACCAGGCCTGAGCATCATCTTAAAAAGACCCTGATGGTACCACCCCAAAATATTGAGACCTTTTACTGCCACATACACCTTTCCGGTAATTGACCTATCTTTGAATACCAACTCATCCTCAAAAAACCCCAAGAGATCTATTTTCCGTCCCTCATAAGAGACAGGTGAACGGTCTGGAGGTTGGAGAGGTCTTTCTCCCCAAGTTTGAAGAAAAAGATCTTGCGTGATCATGGTAATTTTTGCACCAGAATCGACTAAGAGATTGAGTGTTTTTCCCCCCACAATGATTTCAGCAATAGGATCTACACATTCCTTTGATTCATCAATGGTGCCTACAAATTCATTAATGACGGATACCACAGATACAACTTCAGGATCTGAGTCTTGATCTGACTCCATAACACAAGCAACTGACCTTCTGCTAAATTTACGCTTCATGCATACTTTTGCGAAGTGTCCAATCTTCTTGCAATAGTTGCAAGTTACATTAGCTCCGGGACACTTAGCACCCTTAATGTGGGGTGGATTACCACAACGATAGCACATATGTTTTTGATTTTGAAAATCAACATTACTTTTACCAGAATTTTGAAGTTTTTGAGCACTGCTCTTGGGCTTATTATCAATAGTTTTGACTTTACTATTAGAAGAAACAACATTAACAGCATCAGTGGGTTTATCTTCTAGCTCCTTCAAAGATGTTTGCGAAGTTTCAATGCTCTTCGCAATCTTCACTGTCTCATCCAGAGAAGGATTAGCTAACGAGAGTAGCTTTTGACGAATTTGCTTGTCTCTACAGTGGCAGACAAATTGATCACGTATGAGTTGATCAGTGAATGCTTCAAACTGGCAAACGGAAGCAAGTCTGCGTAAAGCAGAGATATAAGAGTCAACGTCTTCACCTTCATTTTGGTACCTTTTCAGAAACTTATGACGTAGAACCATTAAACTGGGTTGTTTGTCGAATCTTGTCTTTAACTTTGTTAATGCATCTTGATAAACATCGACTGGTTCATCAGGCACATAAACAATTTCTGGCAAGTGTTTGAAGATGGAGCGCCCCTCAAAACCAAGTGAATGAAGCAATAGCCATTTTTTCCGATCATTGCTAAATCTAGAAGCACCTATTGCTCCTAAATACGTTTCAAACGCATCAAACCAAATTTCCCATCTTACTGGTGGTTCCCCTGGAGATTCAAGGAAAGAGGGAGGAGGAGCAACAGATTGCATGGTGAAAACAGTGAATAAAAAAAAAAAAAAATAACCCTGAGCACTATCGCACTTAAATGAATACTTGTTTACTAGATTGTGAATTGTAAGAAAGGTGTGCGAATCACCGTAGATCGGTTAACCCACAACGAAATGTCTTAGTGTTGTAGAAAGGTGTGTGAATCACCGTAGATCGGTTCACCCACAACAAAATGTCTTAGGATTGTAGAAAGGTGTGTGAATCACCGTAGATGGGTTCACCCACAACAAAATGTCTCACGATTGTAAACGTAGACACAAAGATCAGCTGAGCGTTGAGTTGAAGAGATGTTGCCTGGTAGAACTGTGACTCTATTGAACGAAACGTGGTTGGCAAAACCCTCGGGGATGGCAACTGTCTGTAAAAACAAAATGGCGGCACGTTTAGCACGTCGTACCGGGTGGCTCTCGGCACGCAGAAACAGCTTGAAGAACAAACAGCAGCAGAGAGGAATGCACGGACTGATGCGGAGGACGCGATGCGTTGTCAGGCAACCACAAGAGTAACTCAGCGGTGAGGAATGCACGGACTGAAAGGATTCTTTGGAAGGACGTGATGCGTTGTCAGGCAACCACAAGAGTAACTCTGCGCATGCACCTGCGCGTGATGGTGAGACGTTTAAATATGAAAACTCCTTAAAACAATAATAAATGACTTATATCTGCACCGATGGGACTGCTGGCGCTTCTGCGAGACATAAGAGCATGTACAAACGAGAAAAAAAAACAGTGTTCTTGCGATGAGACGTGAAACACCCTTTTCGTCCAAACGGAACAGTTTTAACTTTTTTTTTTCCCGAGAAAGACGCGCAGCTGATTTCCGTTTAGATTAAAACGAAAAACTTGAACAGTCTTACCGCCAGGCAGGTTGAAAACGAGGGTACATGGCCTTCAAAGCTTCCGTTGCACGCAGGGTAGAGCGTGTTGCTGTGCAGTAGAAACGATCGTCGCCAATAAATTGTAGTAATCAAGACGAAGGTGAGTAGAGTTGAATTGAGGTTTATTAGAACAAAACTGCACAGCAGACAAGAGCCAGGACAACTGCCTCCCACACCAACCGCTTCTCCTCTCTTCTCAACTCCCCACAGTTCTATCCCTCGTAACTAGGCAACCCAACATTCCACACTATTAATACAGGCAAAGATAAACAGCTGTAAACAGGTGATAGATACAGGTGTAGAGTATAACAAACTTCTCATTGCTCCAGTATCCAGAAGAAATGGCTCTGAAACACCCATTGTAGTGACATTAACATAAGGTCCATTTTGATCTACTGGGATTGGCACAACTCCCTTACTTTGTCCATGGCTGTCCTAGTTAGCATGAAGACTTTCATTCTCGCTTTCAACATAATGGTCTTCATTGTAATAATGTGCAGACCTCACTTTCTGCTGATCAAAGTAGTTCATGGAATCGGGAGAAGGTAGGGCACATTGTTCTTGTGTCAACACACCTCGACCTCTACCTCTGTTTGTTGACTGGAGGCCAGCACGACCTCGTGGAGCAGGTAACGCTCCATTGCGCTGCAATAAAGCCGGGCAACTATTCTTAAAATGACCTTCCTCTCTACAATAGGCACATTGATTAGGACCTAACAAAGGTCGCGGATTTTATGGCTCAGGGTTTTGATACAACCTCTGAAACTGCGGGGGCTGCTGAATTTGAGGCTGAGCATAATGTGGCGGATAGGCTTGTTGCAAGAGAACCTTCGTTTTTAATTCTTTCGTCTTTTTCTCTTGCTTTTCTTTTTCTTCCTTATCTCTATTCTCATAATATTGTGCAGTAGCCAATATCTGAGCGGAAGAAGAAACAGCCCATGAACTTTCTGAATCTTTTAATTTGTGTGACAGCTCGGGAAGCAAATTGAATACAAATTTGTCCACGAATAATCGCTGTCCACCCTCTGTAGCCATGTCTTGACCACTGTGGTCGATAAATGTCTCCTGGAAACGAGTAAAAAAGTCAGAGACACTTTCATCTTTCTTTTGTTTGCATGCTGCTAGTTTATCCCAGTTAACTCTCAATGCAGGCATCATAGTTTTCATTAACGTAATGACTCTACCAGGAAGTTCCGAAATCAGAGCATCAGGCTTTGCGCCACCCACTTGGTCTCTATCTGTATTAGTTATAACATCCCAAGTAGCACCTAGTTCCTGCGCATTATCCTCTCTACGAATCTTAGCCCATATTGTCTGTGGGACTACATTTCCCATTAGCATGTCAATATCTGCTAGGTTCATAATGCAGGCATCAACTGTCTGCGATAATTCTTTATAATAAACTGAAGGGTTCTTACGAGGATCTGGTAGAGTCTGCTTAAGGGCCAAAACTTCAGATCTCTTCCAAGGGACATGTACCCATATACGTTGGAAATTAGCAGGGATAGGTGCATTACCACCTACTCCCGCAACCTCTTCCTTCCATACTGGAGGAACCTCTCTCATAGGATAATTTTTCGACGTCAGTCTAACCGACGGATCGGAATCAAGGAAAATCTGAGAAAACAATAAGGATCTATAAGAGATAAGTGTCCTTACAGCTTCCTCAACCTTAGAACCCACAATAAGTCCTTTTTCAAAATCAGTCTGAACATTTAACAGATCCTGTGGGATCGGACTCGAACTCACATCTTCCCATTCTTTAATGAGAGTGTCGCACAGTACATTAAAAACGTATCTTTGCGTAGGCGCATTCCATTGCAAAAAGGTAGGCATAATATCAAGCACACTGTATTGTGGACCCTTCTTGATCCATTTTCGTGCAAGAGAGTCTAACCTTTCTCGTTCCTCAATATCTGGGAACTGACTACGAGATTGTCTTCGAACAAAAGCCGGAGACACATTTAAAGCTTCAAAGAAGGGAGATAGAATACTAGTGACAGAGTCTGTGAGACGCTTACGCACAGACGGTGAATTAGACATAAGAATTGGAGACAGAGTATTAGGGGAACTGACAGGAGAAGAATGGATAACTGCAGGAGGAGCAGAAGGCAAAGGAGATCTAAGATCAGGAGATGAGGGTAAAGAAGTTGAGACTAACGATAAAACCGGCAAGGGCGGCAATACTGGAGGAGGCAAATGCGGAAGTGCCGAAACAGGCGGAAGTGCCACTGGTGGCTGAACAGGCTGTAACGGCAGAGGTACATTGGCACTTTGCGCATAGGGTGGAGGCAACCTTAATAAATGGGACATTAGGGGATCTTCTTCTATATCTTTCTTATTATCAGAAGAAGAAACAGGCAACATCGGATAGCATTTATCTATCGCCATACGATGTTGTCTTTCTGAAATTTCAGTCGCATTATCAATTTCATCGTCTTTGAACTGTTGGGCAGCCTGTATAATTGTCATTCCCTGTGCTTTCCTATCTCGTTTTGCTTGTTTAATTTCTTTCTGTTTGGCTTCCTTACGCCAAAGGCGGAAAGAGTCAAACATTGCCGGCCGGGCTTTTCTTTTAAATAAAACTGCTTCCAAATTATCTAGCACATCAGGATCAAAACTACCATTTTCTGGCCATTTGAGAACACCATCTTTCTTCGTGTATCGGGTCCATTTCTCGTTAAAGGCAATGGGGCCGATACCATGTTTTGAATAGAGCTCATATGTGGGAGTTCCAACTGAAGGAATCGGACAAGAGTCCTCAAGTCGGGAATCCCTATTACAACCAAGACAACAAATTCTTCCAAACTTAGTCAGACCAGGCATCTCGAGATTTTTCCTGTCTGTTCACAAACTTCAAGGGAGTAAAACTCAGTTTACGCAGCACAAATGCACTTACCCTCGGCTTTATCTATCGCGAGAGATAAATCTAAGTACCCAAAGAAATCAATCAAAGAACCAAACTTGTGGGCGCAACCCACGAAAATACTTAACTAAGGATGTCTTCTTCCACCAACAGAGGCCCGTCTATCGTCTCGCCTTACCATACATCATCAAAGGAAGGGCCAAAGCAGGGCAGCAGTCAGGGCAGCGGTCGTCAGTAGCCGTCAGGAAGGAGTAACCGCGCTGCAAAAGACCTTCGGACCACTTTCGACATACAGGGGTCGCTTAGTGTGGCTCGCGAACCCTCCGGAATTTTCTTGCGGGGTTCCTCACGACCTTCGAGCAGAACCGGTGCCACTGAAGCCGCCCCACGTTGGGCGCCAGTTGAAGAACCAGAACCTTTTGGGTCTGGCGGCGCAGGGTACGCCCAAAGTCTCCGGAGTTCTCCTGCTTCGCTACACAGAGACACGGGACACTCTGTCGGTGTTAGAAGATCAGATTTATTTAGCTGCAGCTAGTACAGTTATCCTAGAAGTACACAGAGTAGGTTCTCAGGAGACTGCCACTTCACTCTGTGGCGCACAGGGTTAAATACTATACAAGGTTCAGGCATATTGACCCACAGCCCTCCCAGAACATACAAGAAAGAGCCAATAAGGAAAGTTAGAAAACAGAGTGGAACCAATGGGAAAGGTTGGAAAACAAAAGTGTCAGATGACTCGAAGAGACCTCTCCTCCAACTATGTTTGTCATCCCACCCTCAAATTAATTTATTAACAGATTCATAACTATCTTGCAGTTGGTGAGATACATTTGTGTGTGTTGGAGGACAGTTGTGAAACGAGAGAATGCTAGCAGGAGACAGTGAAGGCCAGTTGATAAGATAAGGTCAGGAAAGAATAGTGTGAATCAACAGATAGTTGAGACGGGGATTAGGAAAGCCAGACGGGGATTAGTATACTCGGCTAGTTCCAACACCAGCTTTGCAAATTAAGGCAGAAGGCGTATTTCGACACCAGGCTACAGAAAAAGCAGAATAGACTTTGTTCGCCGTGCTGCCTGAGTGATGACAACACAAAATGGCGGCGGGCCACAAAATGGCGGGTCGATTCGATCGCGATCAAAAAACGAAGTTCCTCAAGATCGGCATAATAAAAGCGATCTGCTGTCTAGGATAACTGACAGAAAGTTAGCTCCCAGTTCTTAATGAACAATAGATTCCGGTTCTGAGCGGGGTACAGCTAACAATCTCTTAAAAATGTATTTTCTTGCCATTGGGATGCCATTTCTTGCCATTAGAATGCAATTGTCTCGCGTGACCCAGATCCTGTTACCACATGTCACAGAAATAGTTTTGGCATTATAAAGGGTTAATAGCTCTACCATCAATTTAGTACCTAATTTAGAGGCAAACCTGGCTAAGCCTTCGATGTTTCTGATCATGTTAGATGCATAGCTTTCTCTATGGCACTTCCAGTCCAATTTGGAGGATATCTGGATCCCAGTTCTAGGGGTGTTCGCACCAATTGCCTGCAATGGTGTTTCCACTCCATTTATATAAAGGGAGAAGAGTAAGGCCGGCAATATGCACCCCTGCTGGACCCATCTACCTATACTAAAGGATGGAGTTAGTTCGCACTTTGTTCCAAAGAGGACCGTGGCTGTTAAATTACTGTACATGTAGGCCAAAAGCAAGATGATCTCCTTTGGGGCCTCCAGTTTTTCCATACACTCCAAAAGTCTGCAGTGATTGACCACGTTGAATGCACAGCTTAGGTCGATGAAAAATATATGTAGTTGACTCTTCTTTGGACAAGATGAACGTCCCCGTCGAAAGGTTGAGGTTGAGCGATTGCTTAACCTTCCCCAGGCCTTTTCTCAACCCATATTTCATTTTCTCCTACCCTCATTTCTAGTCTCTCTAACAAGCCTCTGCCCAACAATTTAGTGTAGGAGTCGTGAGTCATGTAGAGAGATGGAACGATAACATTTAGGATCTTTCTTTGATTCCTTCTTAAAGATAGGTATGATGACAGCGGTAGACCAGGATGGAGGTACATAACCAGTTCCTACCGCAATGAGGACCTTTGTCAGAAGCAGAGCCCATCATTCTGGTTCTGGCTTATAGGCATCCATTGGGAACCTATCGGGGCCAGGAGCTTTTCCTTTGGACTTTTGAAGAGTAAAGACCATTTCAGTTGGGGATATCACTAATGGGGGTGAGAAGCTCCCTCATTTAAACTGGGGAGAAAAGAAATCGAGCCAAATTGATGCACGCAATGTGCGGGGGTGACTGAGGATTGCAAATTGGGGCCTATTCCCTTGGTAAACATTAGGGAATTTGCCATTCTGTGGCCTGAAAAAGCTACACCCAAGTTTACCCTTGTAGTTCTTTCTATATATTTTTTGTTTCATTATTATAGGAAGTTTTGGCTTCCTGGACCGCTAGGATGTCCCTGGGGCGTTGGTTTAATATTTTGATCAAACTATTTTGTTCCTTTGAACATTGGCAGTGAAACCAGCCACTTGTATAATTTGTTTGCCACTTTGGCCTTGCCGTCAGTAGTTGATTAATAGAACTTGATGTATGGATATGGGCATCCCGTGACTCCACATGATTAATTTGTGGAGCTAGATTTATTATAATTTGGTCGGTGTTCCCAGCTAATAAATCTTTTTAAAAACTAGTGGGATTAACACCTACCCATTTAATTCTATGCCGTTCAGACCTGTGGGAGTAATGTTTTCAATTTTCCCTGTATCAGGGATTTCTGGTGGATACATCTGCCTGTGGATTTCTCACCTTTTTAATTATCCCCATTCGCAGCATTTCACAGAAACTTTTCTCCTTAGCTCTCCCACATCGGCGAGGGTGTCACAATAGAATGGCTCCCCATGCGACTCCAAGTGATGTCATCAGAGCCACAAGAAGAACCCATCAGGGTGCTGACGTCAGTTCCCTTTTGTGCCACGCCATTGACATGAATTCTTTTTTTCCAGAGCTCTCCATTTCTGGGAGTTTCTTTGTTGCAAGTTTTTGGGTCATTGTAGCAGCGACTGTGGCTACCCAAGGTAGTCCGGATTCAAGTCATGCAGGGAATGTGGGGGTCAGATGTCATATTACTGACCTCAATGAAGATAGTTTGCGGTGTGTCTCGTCCGACCACGATGTCGGGAAGTGTTCATCATGCAGGCGCATGAACTACAAGGATTTAAGGAAGAGGGAGGCCAATCAGTTTATGGCTAAAGCAAAAGCGCAGAAAAGAGGTCGAAGGAGGTCGAGATCCTGGTCCAAGTCGCTGACTCCACATACCTTGAAGTCATAGAGAAGGCATAAAAAGTAGCGGCACTATGGATCTCAACGTCGTTCGTCAAAGGATGGAACACCGAAGTCGGGGTCTCTGGCATCATCGCAAGGATAAAGTCTCTCCTGTCTCTAGCTCCGAAAGCGGTGACTTCACCGGTGCTAAGAAAAATGACGCCTCTGCTGCCATCTACTCCACCCCTGGGTCCAGGGTCTCCGGCATTGCAACCAGAGCCGGTTGTGCTGCCTCCTCAAGCAGTTTCAGAACCCACAGTTCCGGATCCAGGGTATCCATCCTTCCTGACTTCTGGTACAGATCCTTTGCATTTCCTCAATACGATGTTTGGCTTGTTTGCCAGAGCATCTAACCCTGCTGGTGCGCCAGTTGGCCCCATGGATCTGCTGGCATACTCCCTGAGATGCTTGCCACCTCACTTCCCTCAGGCACCTCTCATGGCTTTTATGCCAATGGCTCAGGGGAATTGGCCTCTCCTGACGCTGCGGATCGCTATGCCGTTGCAGTCTCTGAAAGGGAGAGTGCAGTTGGACAGATATTGTCCAACGCCATGTGGCTCCGGTCCAGCACCGGCACAATTTCATCTGGAGTCGTCTACAATCCCAGTGGACCTCCCTTCAACGCCGATCCCTAGTCACTGGCACCAGCGATGATGGTTCAGTGAATGAGGTCTAGAAGGTAAGTGCAAAGGTTAATGGAAGAGGAGGAGTATCAACAACAGCATGAGGAGGCTGAGGAGGGTGAGATTGTCGATTCTGTTCAAGAATGTGAGGGCCGCAGGAGGCTAGTGACCTGGAGCCATATGCTGAAGGGAGGTCTCCTCACCAAAAGGTCTTCCAACACAAGAGGAGACCTCGTATCAGTCTGTCATTAAGAAGGCTGCTGATCTGCTGTATTTACCATTGCCTACTGCAGAACTGAAGATTAACATCTTGACAGATGTGCTCCATTCCCCTTCATCTGTATCGGAGCCTTTGCTTCTTTTCAATGAGGTTTTGACTGAGCCTATCTTGGAGGTGTGGCAGAAACCAATGATAGCTCCTGCGGTGTTCAGGTCTGTGGCAAGGAGGTATAAGGTGGCTCCGGTGGATCTTGCATTCCTATCCACCCACCCATCGCCGGAGACTTTAGTGGTCCAAGCATCATGCTTCTCTAAGCAGTCTGCATGGTCATTCCCGTCTACGACTGCAGATAAGATATCCAAACATATGGAGCAATCTGCAAATAAAGTATTCTGTTTGGGTAGTATGCCTCTGAAGTTGATGAATGCGACATGCCTGTTGGGCCGCTATATCCATGCTCTGATGGACTCCATGAGGGTAGTGCTCCCGAAGCTTCTGGAAGATGTTTATGTACATTTTCCTTAGGTAATTTCAGATACTCGTGCTGCAGCCCACCAGGTCATGCAATCGGGTCTAGACACTGAAGACTCTGTTGCCAGGGTAATGGGTTCCTCTATTGCGACCAGGAGGCACACTACTGTGAGTCGTGCCTTTCCGCCTCTGCAGAGGATTCAATGTATCAAGGGTATTATTCCACTTTTTCAGAATGGAGCAGTTGTCCAATCCTGAAGGTCTTGCTCCTGCTCGGTCTGTTTGCTTCCTGGATACTGTTTGTCAACCATGCATGCTGGCACATAGGGCCCTCCAGTGGTGCCTCGGCAGGAAGTGTTTTCAACACAAAAGAGATTTCAGGGAGGTGGTCAGGATCTCCAGAGATACTGCATCGGATCTGTTATGGTTGAATGTTTCGGGCAACGTGTCTCAAGAGAAGCCATTTCAACCTCCTTCTCAGTTGGCCACAGTGATAACAGATGCTTCCGCAATTTGGTAGGGATCTCATCTGTGGGATTTGGAGGTCAAAGGCCTTTGGTATCCAGAGGAAAGATGGTATCACATCAATCTTCTGAAATTGCAGGCAAGACGTTTGGCTCTCAAGGCCTTTCTACCCTCCCTTCATGGTCAGTCGTTCAGGTTCTGACTGACAACACTACCGCAATGTGGTACATCAACAAGCAGGGAGGAGTAGGGTCGTATTGTCTCTGTAGAGAGGCTCTGCGACTCTGGTCCTGGTCTCAAGACCATCAGATTTGTGTGATTGCGAATCATCTGACCAGAAAGCTGCATGTGAGTGCGGATAGTCTCAATCAGCAGTACTCGGACGATTATGAGTGGCTTCTCTATCCAGAGATGGTCCATCAAATTTTCGGAATGCGGGGGCTTCCTCAGTTGGACCTATTTACTACTCATGAGAACACACACTGCCCGTCGTACTGCAGTATCCAGTATCCGATGCAGGGTTCGTTGAGGGACGCATTTCAGTTAGATTGGAACTCACAGCTACTTTACACGTTTCCTTCCATACCTTTGATTCCTCGTTTTCTAAGGATGATTCACCAAGACCTGGCCCAAGTCTTATTGATCAGCCTGAATTGGCTGTGAAGGTTGTGGTACACAGACCTCCTTTACCTCTCATCGCACCCTCCGCTCCATCTTTCTCTCAGGGAAGACCTCTCGCAATCACAGAGGCAGGTTCTACACCCCCCCCACCTCCAGAGCCTGCACCTTCATTCCTGGAGTTTGAACGGGGTAACCGGAGTTCTTTCTCTCTCCCACCAGATGTGGTGGATGTTATTTTATCGGCCAGGAGACACTCCACCAAATCTGTCTATTTTGGTAGGTGGGCCAAGTTTAAGTCCTGTGGAGTACGATCTATTGATCCTTTGCAGGCTCATTTGTCTGATATTCTGAGTTTATCTCTTTCCCTTGCTCAACAGGGTTGTGCAGTAGCTACTGTTAAAAGCTACTTGTCTGCCTTGTCAGCTTTTCTATGTTTGCCAGAACAACCCTTGTTGTTCAAATTTTCCATACTTATAAGATTCATTAAAGGTCTCATTAATTGGTTTTCTCCCACCCCCTTTATCGTGCCTCAGTGGGATTTAAATGTAGTTCTCACTTTCTTGATGGGTTCTCCCTTTGAACCTTTACATAGTTGCCCCTTAAGGTTCTTGGTGTTTAAGAATTTATTTCTGGTTGTAATCACTTCCGCTAAGAGGGTGAGTGAGTTGGTTATGTTATGTTATGTTATGTTATGTTATGTTATGTTATGTTAGATGATTTATACAGCGCATGGCGTCCCAGCGCTAAAATCCAGGATTGCAGGATGAAAAGCATAGGAGATGTGAATTAGTTCAGGAAAAGCCATGTTTTATGGCCTTTCTGTAGGCCAGATGGATCTGGATACTTCTGATGGACACAGGTAGAGAGTTCCAAAGTGCTGACGCCAACGCCTTAAAAGAGCAACCCCCGGCTCTTGCTCTTTTGACCCGGGGGATGCATGCTAGGTGCAGATCCGCTGAGGGCAGCATGTGTCATGGAGAATATGGCGCAAGCAGATAGGAAAGAATAGGAGGCGCTTGTAGGGTGAGAATTTTGTGAGCAAAGCATAAGGTCTTAAAATTAATTCTCTTATCAATTGGCAGCCACTGTAATTTAGGGAAGTGTTTTGATACAGAGCAAAATTTAGGAAGAGCAAAAAGAGATTGTGCTGCCGCTTTTGTACCCTCTGTAAGTGCTGAATCCCAGTATTATTTGCGTCTAAATAAAGAGAGTTACAGTAATCCAGTCTAGATAAAATCGTCAATAGGATAATGATCTGACGAGTTTGCGGGTCAAAAGGCCCTAACAGGGGCATGAGTCCACGTAGAAGCCTAAAACATGCCCCTGCAACTACTTTTATTTGAGCTTCGAAGAACAGAATACTGTCCACCCCAACACGCACATTTTTCACAGCCTCCTTGGGCAGGGGCGTGGGCCCCCGCGTACCTGGCCACCATTGTTCTGTCCACAGATGGCTGTCTTTCCCTAGCAGCAGAATTTCAGATTTTCTGCCATTCAATGTAGGAAGTTAGCTATCATCCAGTTTGCTATCGCCATCATATCTTCCTGAAATTTAGTGAGGTTATGCTTGCTGTTTTGGGAAAAAGAGATAACCAATTGGGTGTCATCAGCATCGAGTATTAATGACAACCCTCTGTTTCTTGCCACTGGCACCAGATTTTGTAAGTAAATATTAAAGAGCATAGGACTCAACATCGATCCCTGTGGAACTCCATAATGAACGGCGTATTCCCGAGAGCAGTAAGGGGGTGCAGTATCCTGGAAGGTCCTGCCATCCAGAAATAATCTGAACCAGGCCAGGGCCATGCCACCAATACCTATCTCCTGCAAGCGATGTAGTAAGTTCTTGTGATATACCTTATCGAATGGGGGCTGAGGTCGAAGAGAATCAAAACCGCAGAGTTTCCTTCATCCAAAGTGCTACGTAATTGCTCCGTCACCGCCAACAAGGCGGATTCGGTGCTGTGACATGATCTGAAACTGTTGTGTGAGGAGTCCAAATTCTCATTGGACTCTACGAACTTCGTTAGGATGGAATTCACATACAATTCAGTGGCTTTACCCAAAAAGAGGAGCCAGGATATAGGGCGGTAGTTTTCTGGTTTGGATTCGTCCCAAAGAGTTTTTTTTTAATAACGGGGCGACTTTGGCATGCTTCCATGCAAAAGGTACTGACGCCGTGGTCAGAGATAGGTTAATCCCCTCACCACAGACCGGTAATAGATGTTTTAGAAATTTGAGGAACTGGTCCAGTTTTATAGGGTCTGCTGGAGAGCCTGATTTTATTTTATTACAGAGGGACCTCTGTGAGAGATAGTAAAGGGAAGGAGAGAAGTGTCCCTCCTTTGCCATTCACATTTTTCCTTTTCCTTCCATCCTATTCATGTTATCACTTGAGGTCGGGACGTTTTTATAGATATTCTCCACCTTGTTCGTGAAGTAGGTGGCCACCTATTCACACTGAGCAGTTGAAGTGATGGAAGGTTTGGCTGTTACTTCGGGTTCCTCATGTTATTGAGAAGAGAAAAATTGTTTTTGAAGGATTGCTGCTCTCTTTAATTTTGGAGGCAACAAAATCTGCCCTGGACTTCCGAATCAACTTGTGGTAAGCCTTGTTGGATGCGCAATACTGACTTTTGGCTACTGGGTCATATAAGCATAGCCATGCTCGTTGAAGCCCCTTGCAGTTCTTTCTTGCAATGGTCAGGAACGTATTAAACCATAGGTTAGACTGAGTTCTTTATCTGTGACTGAGCTTGGCTGTAATACAGCTGTTCAGGGCATGAGTAAGCCAATCCTGGAAAAGGTTGAATGCTGCATCCATTTGGAGGCAACTAGGGCTTTTGTACTTGCAGTAGGTCGCAAAAATGATCCTGATCTAGTTTGTGCCGTGGGCGTTTTAGCATGGTGTTAGACCTGGCACCTTGGTGTGAGTCTCCATTTCTTTGCTGTTGCCTCACGTGTTTTTGCTGGTGTTAGAGGCTTTGGGCACTGTGCCACTGCTGTCCAGTGCCACAGTGCCAGTGCTCCCTATTGTAACTTGATGTATGAATTAGTGATTCCATGATCGGTTGGTTTGGTTTACCTGTCAGACCTTAGTACAGTGCACCAGGAGTGCCCAGGGCTTGTAAATCCAAATGCTGCTGGTGGGCTTTCAGCACCGGTTGTGCCACCCACAGAAGCAGCCTGTAAAAGTGTGCCTAAGGCCTGCCATTGCAGAGCCTGCATGCAGTCTGGTACTGTCATGCTGACTGGGCAAGTGCACCCACTTGCCAGTCCCCAAACCTTCCCTTTTCTTCATATCAGACACCCCTATGGTAGGCCCAAGGGCAGGGTGCATTGTAAGTATAAGGTAGGACATGCCCTGGTGTTCCAGAGAAGGCCCCAAAGTAATCCCCAAGGGAAAAAAGTTCCCAGCTTCCCCAACAGAAACCGTCTGTGGTCCCGTCAGGTCCACCTGCTCAAGGGGGACCCCTGAAACGCTACAAATGTGGGGACCTTGGTCATAAAGCGAATGATCTCAGGTGCTGCCAGTTCGTGAAGAGAGCACCCCCTGGTGCAGCCCCCCGGCAGATGGCTTGTGTAGCCAGCAGAGACGTCCCTTGTCTCTTTAGGAGACTGTGAGGTGGTCCCTAGGACTCAACTGCATGATAACACTAAGAAATACAGGCAGTGGGTGACCATCAATGGCCATAGAGTGGAGGCTCTTAGAGATACAGGAGCCAGTGTGACAGCTGTCAAGTGTCATCTGGTTTCTCAAGAGCAGGTTGTCCCCAATGCATTCTATCAAGTTGTTGCTGCTGACAACACAGAGAGCCACTGCAAGGTGGGTCATGTTCCCTTTGAGTGGGGGGGGGGGGTCTCTGGTACTCTTCAGCTAACTGTGAGGCCCGCCATGCCTGTTTGTTAGGGAACGATCTGGAGAGCTCACCTTGGGCGAAGGTGGAGCGGAGTGCTCATTTGGAAATGTTGGGTCTGCCTGACTGGGCATGTGTCATCAAACGGTCCATGGCAGCCAATAGGGGTTCTCAAGAGGACCTGGAGCCTGAGAGGGGGGCCCAGGTACCTGCCGTAGAGAGAGGAGGCAGGGGGCGTGGGAAACCGTCCCCCGAAGTTCCCACGGCCCAGGAGGGAGCAGACCCTGAGGGGGATGCCCTGGAGCCTACAGGGGAGCAGGTAGCTGAACTGGGGGACCTACCTGAGCTGACTCATTGGCAGCAAGAAGGAAGACCCTCCAGGGAGAAGTTCTGTGAGGAGCAGAACAAGTGCCCTTCTCTCGTGGGTCTGCGGCAGCAGGCTGCAGAAGAGGCAGCAGGTGATCAGTCTGAGTCACATTGGGTCTACTGGGAGAATGGTCTTCTGTATTCTGAACCTAAGGTTGCTGAGCCTGGGTCACCTGTGTGCTGGTGGTATCCCAGCACTTCAGAGCCTTCCTACTGGGGCTGGCTCATGATGTGCCATTGGCAGGACATTTGGGGCAGGACAAGACCTTTGAGAGGCTTGTCACCCACTTTTATTGGCCCCAAATGCGCAGGAGTTCAGACACTCACTTCACTGCAGGACATGTCAGACTTGCCAGGCAAGTGGAAAGAGTGGGAGGAAGTGCAAGGCTCCTCTCCAGCCATTCCCTGTGGTCAGCACCCCCTTTGAACGGGTGGGTATTGACAGTGTGGGGCCACTGGACCCCAAGACAGCCATAGGCAACAGGATCATCCTGGTCTTGGTGGACGCTTCATAGAAAAGTACACAATCAGTCAAGTGGCTAGACAATTGAGTATCTTATAAAACTGGATGATACCGGGTATTAGCCCTTAAATTTCTTTTTAGATGTGTACGCTACTTATGACATAGGGTTGTTTGTCTTGTGATATGTACTCTCTTACCTTATATTACTGTGATATTATTTTTATTGTATTGTTTGAATCATTTGCTGGATTGAAATATTATCATGTATCATGATTTTTATGACTATTTGTACTGTTTGATTCTTGTTTTTATATGAATAAATGTATTTATCAATTTATCACACTTTTGATGCTGTCAGGATTGTCTATTGGATATATATGGTCTCACTTATAATGATTGTTAGTAATATGAGTGACTGATAAAGAGTGGAACGGATTGATACAAGTGGTGTTTTTTCTCCAAAGGATAAAATCTTTGAGATACCTTGGTGGACCATGCTACCCGGTACCCGGAAGCCATACCTCTGAGGACAGTGACGGCCCCCGTGGTGGGACTAGCGCTGATGGGAATTTTCTCCAGAGTGGGATTCCCTCGCAAGGTAAAGTCAGACGAGATACTAACTTCATTTCCAAGTATATGAAGTCCCTGTGGCAGGAGTGTGGGGTAACCTACAAGTTTACCACTCCTTACCACCCCCAAAGAAATGGGTTGGTTGAAATGTTCAACCGAACCCTAAAAGGCATGATTAAGGTCTTGAGGAACCTATGAGGCGTAAGTGGGACATCCTATTACCATGCCTACTCTGCTTACCGTGAGGTGCCACAGAAATCTCTAGGGTCAGCCCCTTTGAGCTTCTCTATGGCCACCCAGTGAAAGGACCTCTGAGTTTGGTTAAAGAAGGCTGGGAGCAAGCTCCCAGGAAACCTCCCCAGGATGTATATAGCTACATGCTGGCCTTTAGGAACCAAACTAGGCGTTTCAGGCAACTCGCTGAGGCGAATCTGGAAGCCAGCCAGGAGGAGATGAAGCGGTGGTGCGACCAGAATGCCACTCTGGTAGAGCTTCAGCCTGGTCAGAATGTGTGGGTCATGGCCCCAGTGGAGCCCTGCGCACACTAGGATAAGTGGACCGGACCCTTTGAGGTAGTGGAGCGCAAAAGTCCGGTTACCTACTTGGTGGACTTGCGGTCTCCCCGGAACCCCTTGAGAGTTCTGCATGTCAACTGCCTGAAGCCCAACTTGGAGAGGTCTCAAGTAGGCATGCTCTTAGCGACAGATGGTGGAATGGAGGAGGAGACCGAGCCTCTTCCAGAACTCCTGTCGGCGACAGAGCAAGATGGGTCAGTGGATGGTGTCAACCTCTCTTCCACCCTGACCCCTGAGCAACAGAATGACTGCTGCTAGTTAATGGGACAGTTTCCTGATCTGTTCTCCCTGGTTCCCGGTGTCACTGATTGGTGCGTCCATGATGTGGACACTGGGGATAGTACACCTGTGAGGCACAAAACCTACAGGGTGACTGACAGGGTGAGAGCTTGCATCAAGGAGGAGGTCTCCAAGATGTTTGCGTTAGGGGTGATTCAGTCCTCTAACAGTTCTTGGGACAGCCCAGTGGTCTTGGTCCCAAAGGCTGCCGCACCGAGTGCCACACCAGAACTCCAGTTCTGTGTGGACTACCGAGGGCTCAATTCAGTCACCAGGACTGATGCGCACCCGATCCCCGGAGCTGGTGAGCTCATAGATCGGCTAGGGGCTGCACAGTAACTCAGCACGTTTGACCTAACATCTGGGTACTGGCAGATCTCCTTGACTGATGGGGCAAGAGAGAGGTCAGCATTCTCCACACCAGTTCCGGGTGATGCCCTTGGGATGAAGAATGCCCCGGCCACCTTTCAGAGGTTGGTCAACCGGGTGTTGGCTGGACTGGATGAGTTCAGTGCCGCCTACCTGGATGACATCACAGTGTTCAGCACCAGTTGGGAAGAACATCTGGACCACCTCTGGGAAGTGTTGATGGCGCTGCAGAGGGCAGGCCTCACAATCAAGGCGAGTAAGTGCCAGATCAGGCAGGGTTCCATGGTGTACGTGGGACACCAGGTGGGGAGTGGCCAGGTGGCGTCCCTACAGCCCAAGATTGAAACCATCCTGGCTTGGGAGCCGCCCAAGAACCAGACAGAGGTGAGAGCCTTTTTAGGACTCACAGGTTACTACCGGAGGTTTGTCAAGGGTATGGCAACATTGTTGCACCCTTGACAACGCTGACTTCCAGGAAGCAGCCTAAGAGAGTGATTTGGACTGACACCTATCAGAAAGCTTTTGAGGCCCTAAAAACTGCTACGTGCACAGCGCCCGTGCTCTTGGCACTCAACTTCCCCAGAGAGTCCATAGTACAAACAGACGCTTCAGAGCATGGTGTGGGGGCTGTTATGGCACAGATGAATGAGGAGGGCCTAGATCAACCAGTAGCCTTCATCAGTAGGAGGTTACTTCCTCGGGAACAGAGGTGGAGTGCTATTGAGCATGAGGCATTTGCTCTGGTCTGGGCACTGAAGAAGCAGAGGCCATACCTGTTTCGGACTCACTTCCGGGTTCAGACAGACCACAGGCCCCTCAGATGGTTGGTGCAGATGAGGGATGAGAATCCAAAGCTGTTGAGGTGGTCCATTTCCCTACAGGGGATGGATTTCACGGTGGAACACCGCCCTGGTAAAGAACACGCCAATGCTGATGGTCTGTCCAGATGTTTCCGCCTTAGTGATGAGAACTCCCAGGAGGTAGGGTAGTTCTCCCCACATTTCAGCTGGAGGGGACACTTGTTAGACCTGGCACCTTGGCGTGGGTGTCCTTTCCATTTTTATGCTGTTGCCTCATGTGTTTTTACTGGTGTTAGATGCTTTGGGCACTGTGCCACTGCTGTCCAGTGCCACAGTGCAAGTGTTCCCTATTGTAAATTGATGTATGAATTAGTGATTCCATGATTGGTTTACCAGTCAGACCCTAGTACAGTGCACCAGGAGTACCCAGGGCTTGTGAATCCAAATGCTGCTGGTGGGCTTGCAGCACCGGTTGTGCCACCCACAGAAGCAGCCTGTAAAAGTGTGTCTAAGGCCTGCCATTGCAGAGCCTGCGTGCAGTCTGGTACTGTCATGCTGACTGGGCAAGTGTACCCACGTGGCAGTCCCTAAACCTTCCCTTTTCTTCATATCAGACACCCCTATGGTAGGCCCAAGGGCAGGGTGCATTGTAAGTATAAGGTAGGAAATGCCCTGTTGTGTGTGGCATGTTCTAATAGTGAATTACAGCCATTTTCGTTTTTCACTATTGAAAGGCTACCTGTTCTCCATAGGCCTGAATGGGCAGTTTGATTATTACATCATATAATCCTAACTGACTCAGGGAACATGGTAGAAATTCAAATTTAGTATGCCTCAACTCAGAATGATAAAATACATCTTTTAGTGAAGTTGGTTTTAACATTCTGTGTTTGAAAATACCACTTTTAGAAAGTAGGTATTTTCTTTTCTAACCATTCAAACCTACCTCTGCTAGGCTGTGTATTCCTTGTCTGGAGTTTGAGTGACAGGGCTGGGGAATTCCAGGAGACAGGGTGAGGCAGCCCAGTGGTGAATAGAGAGATCTGCATCTAGATGGGAGGGAGGAGTTGCACATGGGACATGAATAGGGCTGTGCCTTCCCTCCACAATGCTGGCTCCACCTCCTGTGTTGCGTCTGATGTCTCTGCCCTGCACTCTGAAAGGAAAGAAGGAGTATTGTAAACAAAGTGCTCCAGGACTGACCAAAACTGGTTTGGACTAGGCAAAGGCCTCTTTGCCTTCAGAGAACAAAGGAAAACTTAATATAAATATTGGTACCCCAACCCAAGAACTTTAGATCACTTTGGGAAACAAGAAGAAACCTTTGCTGAGGCGTGGAACCAGAAGAAACTGAGGAGAGACTATCCCTAAACTGAAGTGCTGCTTGGGGGATTGACCTTCAGTGGTTGCCTGACTGCCAAAGAAAGGAGAAAGGGCTTTGTGTGCATTTTCATTCAACTTGTGTAAGGATCTTCAAGGGCTCGGAAAAGAGCTTGCCTCCTGCTGAAGTCTCAGGGACAATAGACTTCAACCACCAGCTCTCCAGAGTTCCTTGGAAGTGCCTGCTGCTGTTTGGGCCTTCTGAGGGACTGCATGTTGAAAGGAGCTGGAAGCGCGACTCACGGAGGAGAAGCGTGATGCCGTCACAGCCGCTGCCGTCGCATGCCAGAAGAAGGGTGACGCCACTGTAGCTGACGCACTGCACTGCATCATGAGAAGCGTCGCGTCCCGCAACACTGAAGTAGCATGTCGCTGTCGCAGTCGCAGTAGCTGTCGTATAGCACCGCATCAAGAGAAGTGTCTCGCATCGAGGAAGAAGCGTGTTGCTGTCGCAGCCACTGCCGTCGCATCTTGGATGTCGCCGCTGTAGCTGTCGCATTGCACCGCATCAAGAAAAGCGCCTCGCATCCACAGAGAAGCATGCCACTGTCGCATCACGGAATAAGGGTGCCGCCGCTGCAGTTGTCGCATTGAGCGGAAGCATCTCTCAACGTCGGAGAAGAGTGTCGCTGTCATCGCATCACGGAACAAGGGTGTAGCCGCTGCAGGTGACGCATCGAGTCGAGTCTTCTCGCAACCTCGGAGAAGCATGCCGCATCAGGAAGATATTCACGTCTTTATTTCTTTGCACCAAACTTTCATCGCATCACCATCGTTGCAACACTTCCGTTGCCCTGCGTGTCGCATCTAAAGGTACATTGAACTAAAAGTGTTGCATTTAAGAACTAAAGAGAACTAAGATAAAACTACCATTTTAATTAACAGTATTGTGGATTTTTGTCGTTTATGGTCTATATATGTACATCTATATAAAGAATACTTACTTTTAATATACAACTGTGTGGTGTCCATCTGTAGTGTTGTCACTTGAGTACTGTATGTGTTCACAAATGCTTTGCACACTGCCTCTGAGATAAGCCTGTCTGCTTGTGCCAAGCTACCAAGGGGGTGAGCAGCGGTTATTTTAGGAGTGTACCCCCTTACCCTGACTAGAGGCAAGGGTCCCTATTTGTCACAAGTGCATACCTGTGCCAACTAGAGACCCCCAAATCTAACACATGGGATGAGTACAAATCTGTTTAACGTGACCTTGCCAGTGTAGGGATATGGAGATAAGAAAGTTGTCTGATCACGTCGTAGGGAGAGGGGGAGGATCTTTATAAAGGGCAAATTGGAAAACACGGGATTTAAAAAATGCCCCGCTAAGAGAGTAGAACTGGGGATGCATTGCAGCAGTGGGCACACTACTTAATCAGGTAAAAAACTGGCAATCTCCTTCTTATGGTCATCTTCCAAATGGAGATTAAGGTCTCAGAGGAAGTTAAAATGGCAGATTTGCTAGCCAAAATGGTGACCCGGTTAACCAGCGCTTCCCTAAATACTTTAGATGGGCCTGGAGGTCGATAGATAAATAAGCCGGAAACTTTAAAATTGTAGTTACAAGTGATTTTAAAATGGCCATTTTCACAATCTGGGATGTTTTCTCTGGTAAAACTGAGGGAATAAAACTCTTTAAAGATTATTGCGATGCCCTGACCTCTGTTACTGACTCTGTTTAATTGTTTCATGGCATAGCCTTAGGGTAGCACCAACCAAGGCTTGGATACAGAGTCCTGTGTCAGCCAGGTTTCAGTTAAGAACAGCACATCCGGGGATTCATCTTGTAGTAGGTCAAACACCTCTGCATGGTGTTTGACCAACGACCGATAGTTTAGGCTGAGAAGCTCAAACTCCAAGGTATGAGGAGGTGGTGCAGAGGTAAAACCGCCCGCCCTCATTTTAAATCCACATTCTTTGCTGTTGAGAGGGCTGATCCTAGGGGCCCAAGCACAGTTGATACAAGTGTTGGATTGAGCTTTGATAGATAGGAGCTCATCCCGCGAGTAAGCTAGCTCGTGGCTGTTTGAATGGACTAAGTGCCTGGTGACTGGCGATGTCCAGGCGCGGACGGGCGCAGATGGGCTTGCCTTTGGCGCGCCTTTTGTGCGCCCGCTGCACACGTCCACGCTGCTGCATGCATCAAGTAACTGGGGCCCAACTGGCTCCTACCAACTAGCGTCCGATTGACCAAGCTCAGCCAATTAGCGCTAAGCACCAGCCGTGGGCGGAACCGTATCACTTCTGAATGAAAAATTAAAGTGCAGGAAGCTTTAAAAGCAAGTCAAGCGATAAACAAAATTAAAAGAAATGCGGCAAAAATTCAATGTGCAAAACATGAAACACGGCCCCCCAGGACCTATAAACAACCTCCAATAATTTTTGCAGCGTAAATACTTGTTAAGAAATGGTGCATCCATGCTGCGGCATGCATAAAGTAGCCAGGGGCACAACTGGCTCCTCCCGGCTAGCATCTGATTGGCCAAGGTCAGCCAATCAGCACTAAGCACCAGCCGGAGACTGAAGCGTGTGGCGGTAACTTTAAAAGCGAGTCAAGCAATAAAACAAATTAAAAGAAATGCAGCAAAAATGTAATGTGCAAAGCATAGGATGAGTACAATCGGTTTAAAGTGATCTTGCCAGCGTAGGGATATGAAGATAGGAAAGTAGTACGATCATGTCATAGGGAGAGGAGGGGGGATCTTTATAAAGGGCAAATTAGAAAACACAGGATCTAACAACTGCCCCGCTAGAGCGTAGAACTGGGGACGCATTGCAGCAGCAGGCAAGCTACTAAATCAGCTAAAAAACTTGTAATCTCTTTGTTATGGCCATCTTCCAAATGAAGAATAAGGTCTCTGAGGATGTAAAATTTGGCAGATCGGCTAGCCAATATGGCAACCAGGTTAACCAGCGCTTCCCTAAATGCTTTAGTTGGGCCTGGATGTCGATAGATTATTAAGCCGGAAACTGTAAAATTGTAGTTAATAGTGATTTTAAAATGGGCATTTTCACAATCTGGGATGCTTTCCCTAGTAAAACTTCAGGAATAGAACTCTTTAAAGATTATCGTGATGCCCCAACCTCTGTTACTGACTCTGTTTAATTGTTTCATGGTGTAGCCTTGGGGTAGCGCCAACCAAGGCTCGGATACGGAGTTCTGTGTCAGCCAGGTTTCAGGTAAGAACAGCACATCCGGGATTCCTCTTGTAGTAGGATAAACACCTTTGCATAGTGTTTGACCAACGACCGAAAGTTTAGGTATGAGGAGGTGGTGCAGAGGTAAAACCGCCCGCCCTCATTTTAAATCCACATTCTTTGCAGTTGAGAGGGCCGACCCTAGGGGCCCAAGCATAGTTGATACTAGTGTTGGATTGAGCTTTGATAGATAGGAGCTCATCTCGCGAGTGAGCTAGCTTGTGGCTGTTTGAATGGACTAAGTGCCTGGTGACTGGCGATATCCAGGCTCGGACGGGCACAGATAGGCTTGCCTTTGGTGCGCCTCTGGTATGCCCTCTTCATGCGTCCGCGCTGCGGCATGTATCAAGTAACCAGGGGCACAACTGGCTCCTCCCGTCTAGCATCTGATTGGCCAAGGTCAGGCAACCAGCACTAAGCACCAGCCATAGGCGGAAGCGTATCACTTCTGACTGAAAAATTTGAGTACAGGCAACTTTAAAAGCCAGTCAAGCGATAAAACAAATTAAAAGAAATTCGACGAAAATTCAGTGTGCAAAACATGAAACATGGCACCCCAGGACCTACAAACAACCTCCAATACTTTGTGCAGCGAAAGTACTTGTTAAGAAATGGTGCATCCGAGCTACAGCATGCATAAAGTAGCAGGGGGGCACAACTGGCTCCTTCCGGCTAGCATCTGATTGGCCAAAGTCAGCCAATCAGCACTATGCACCACCCGGAGACGGAAGCGTATCACTTGTGACTGAAGAATGAAAGCGCAGGTAACTTTAAAAGCGAGCCAAGCAATAAAACAAATGCAGCAAAAATTCAATGTGCAAAGCATGAAACACACCCCCCCCAGGACCTATAAACAACAAGCTGCAAGCTCTCAGCTCCAAGCCTCAATTTACTTAATTCCATGTGGATAAGATGGTTCTTAGGACCAGAGCTGCTTTCCTACCTAAGGTGGTTAATCCTTTCTATCCTCCCCCTCAACTCTTCGATTGAGGAGGAGAGACTCCACCGCCTAGACCCTAAAAGGGCAGTCAGCTTCTACCTGGATAGGACTAAGGACTTCATGTTGGACAACCAACTCTTCATCGGATATGTGGGCATGATGAAGGGCAAGGCAGTCCACAAAAGAATGTTGTCCAGGTGGATTATCCTCTGTATCAAGATCTGCGATGCCTTGGCCAAGAAGGAGCCTCCTGAAGGTATTCACGCTCATTCTATCAGAGTTAAGTCTTCTTCATCTTAGCTGAAAAGATAGAGCACCATATTTGAGATCAGGCTACAAAAGTATATGGGGAGGGGAACAAGGAGTGAGAAAGGGCATTGGGTGGAGCAGACCGACAGTTGAGTGAGAACATTTTGACAAGGGTACCCCAGAGGAGGTTGGCCAGAGGTGAGGTGGGGCTGTGAGTCCAAAGGAGACACCAGGGTGCAAGAAAGAAGGACAGTACTGAGATGCAGCTGTAAGCTGAGATGTGGAATAGGTGATAGGGAGCAGGAAGGGAAATGGGCCGGAGATGAGATGGGGCAACAAGGAAATGGAAAGAGGTAACAGAGGACAGTGGTGAAGGGCAACCAAAGATAACATGCAGCCATGAAAGAGACCTGAAGGAACTGTATGGGGAAAGGGGCCAGTAGTTATTTCGGTGAATGGGGGAGGCATGATGCAACACCGGATAGCAGGGGTTTGCACCAGTCGTAACGTACTGTGGGGCTGGAAGGAAGATGGGCCAAGATTAAAAGGGGGGCTAGATGAGAGAGAAGGCTTTGTTGTGAAGACCAGAGGAGTGAAAGTGCTACAGATGGTAGTGGATGAGAGGTGAAGCATAGCTACAATGAATAGAGGAGCTTGAAGTGGAATCGGAGAGCGGGTAGCCAGAGGTGAAATGGGACAGAAAGTGATAGTGTGGCAAAATGTGACACAGAACCACAACCAAAGATATGATTGGGCATCAGAGGATGAGACCATTTGGAGGTGAGATAGGACAGCAGGTGGTCAAATGTGACATTGGACAGTATGAAGGAAACTGGGAATTGGGGAAGAGGGTCATATGTGATATAGAATGATGGGTTGATGTGGACCCCAGGAGGCAGGGGGTTAGAAGTGAGACCAGCAGTGGGGGAGAAGTGGCTCATAGATGACACATGGCTGTGGGGTTGGTGGCCAGATGAGGCACAAGGCTACTGTGGGAAGGTGGCCGGAGTTGAGACAGGACTTATAGGATGGACCACACAACTGGAGTCAGAACAGCGGATTGGGGTTGGCCAGTGATACAAATGTGTAGTTAGGGAGGGAGAAAAGAGGTGAGACAGGGCAACAATCAGAGGTTGACTGTGGTGAGAAAGGTCTACAAGGGTGTTTGACAGAGGAGAAACAGCGGTGTGAGGGTAGGGATAAATCTAAAATGTGGAGCAGGATCAGGTGTGAGAGGAGAAAGCAGGGTGGAGTGAAGTTAGATTTGAGATGGGACAGACCTGGGAGGGGATGAAGTGATAAGATGGGGCAGGTAAGGTAACCACAGGTGAGATGGTCTGCAGGTAGAGTTGGCCAGAGGTGAGATGGAGCAACAGTGGGCCTACGATGGGACAGGGTAAGCAGGTTTAGAGGGCTAGCAGTGAGACAAAATAACTGATGGCGGGGCCCAGTGGAGAACGGGGCCATGGGAGAATCAGCTGAGAGATAAGATGGCGCTACAAGTGGAGGAGACTTTAGTTGACCTGGGGGTGGTGAGCCAGAAGTGAGACTGGATATCAGGGGAGGGGGCCAGAGTTGAGATGGTACAGCAGTTGCATAGAAGGGAGGGAGTGAGGTGGGGGTAGTGTGAAATGGGATCCAGATTTGAGGTAAAAAACTGAAAAGGCCAGGGGAGGCAAGGGACAGCAAGAGTGGGAGGCCAGAACTGATACAGGACTGTTTTGTTCCAGAGGTGAGACAGATGGGGTGAGGTGCAGAAAAGACATGTTGCTTCGGAGCAGAGAGGTCAGAAATGAGAGTGGGTCAAAAGGATGAGATCCTGAGGTGACTTTAGGTGGGGAATTGAGTGTGAATTCACACCAACCATGCAAGGAACACATAAGTGAGCAGAGACAGTGGGGTACGGGAGCTAGATGTGAAATGGCAGAGTGGTGAGGGCAGAAATGAGATGGGACAGTGGTGGTTAAGGGAGCAGATGTGAGGCCAGGCTGCATTTGGGAGAGAGGTAGGATGGAACTGTATGAGGAATATGGGCCATAAGACACAGGGAGCTAATGGGCTGTGGGGAGGAATTGGTAAAGAGTAAAGAACTTGCTACAGGGTGATGGGGACAGAGGTGAGACAGGACATTGGGGAGGTGCAGGGGTTCAGAGATGACATCGGATCACGCTTGAGGGATGACAAAGAAGAGACAATGCTACAGGAGAAGGGAAACAGAGGAGATGTATGGTTAGAAGAATAAGGGGTTAGAAGTAGGCCTGGGCAGTGACTCTGCTCTGTTTACTGAGTTTGTGGGGTTTTCTACACCACAGAGAGCAGAAAACTCTGCTTCACGTAGCAGAGTTTTTTCCCCACTCGCCAATGGTAAGTTGGTGAGAGCAAGCTTCTGCTCAGCTAGAATTTCTACTTGAGCGGCAGGAAGATTAGCGCAAATGGCAGTTCGCACTGCATTTTGCCACTTGTGGAACTGCGTGGACTTCTACAAAGAACTCCGCAAACTCTGCCTAGGCCTGTTTAGAAGCAAAATGGGGAAATGGTAGAGGGGGCAGAAGAGGAGAGCAAGGGGTGAGATGGGGAAGCATAGATTTCGAAGTAGGGCAAGGCAATGGGGGAGTCTGACCAGGGTAGAAATAATGTTAAAGGGGGGGCAGGGGTGAGATGGAGCTATAGGGCGCTAGAGGTAATAGAAGACAGCATGGGGAGGGAAGCCAGGTGTGAGAGAAGGCAGCCAGAGTGTGGGGTCAGAGGTTAAAACAAACAGTACCGGGGGAGTTCAGAGGTGAGATAGGACAGTGCCAAGTCATGGATCTTAGGAGATAGGGGACAGTGGGATATGGTGATGCAAGAGGTGTAACTGGGCAGCTGGGGTACAGGCCAAAGTGATGTAGGTTTATTGGGTGTGATCAGGGTAGACACATGGGTAAAGGGTGAGGAGCTCAGAGGTAAAAGGAGACTTCATGACTTGGCAGGCCGGATGAGAAATTGGACAGTAGAAGAAGGAGTCAAGAAGGGTGATGGGACAAGGTAGAATAGGGGGGTAATGGGTAAGCCAGGTTAGTGGGTGTAGGAAGGGCAGAAGTAAGATAAGATTATGTTGTTTCAGAGGTGAAACACTTTTATGTTGGAAGGATGGTCAGAGGAGTCATATCACCAAAAAGAAAAGAGGGCAGAGGTGGTGACGGATTGGTGGAGTTTGACCACAGAAGACAGTAGGTGGAGGAGGCATGAGGTAAAGAGGTGTGACAATGCAGTGAGGGAGATTGGCCAGAGGTGATAGACCAAAGGACGCAATTGTGGATAACATGGGAGGGGATCGACAGGAGCCTGCCTGCCTGGGGTAAGGGTCCCAAGGTGAGATGGTAAAGCAAGAGGGCAACTGGAAGAGAGGGGGTATGTGGTGACAGGATCATGGGAGGTAAGTGGATACAGGGGGCAGAAGGCAGATGTATGATGAAGCAGTGGGGCTAAGGGAGCCAGAGTTAACAGGGAGGTGGTAGTGTAAGACCATTTTACTTGAGGAAGGTGGCTAGAGAAGACATGGGGCTTCAGAGAGAAGGGATAGCAGGTGTAAGATGGATGACAGGAGTTAGGACACTGGAGACACGAGGTAGCAAGGCAGGAGATCCAGAGATGACAGGATAGGGAGGAGGAAGAATAGGTGACACTGGGATGGAGGGGAGAATGGAAAGAGACGACCCAGGACAGCAGTTCGCCTGAGGTGAGATAGGACAGTGGTGGGTGTGGAACTAGAGAAGACACAAGACGAGTGACATGGGAGAGTGGTGAGCACATTCTAGAGGTGGAAAAAGAGTCTGAAGAGAGAGTACCAGAGGTGGAATGGTGCAGCAAGGAAAGGGCAATAAGTAAACTAAGGTGGGGGGTTGAGGCACATAATTGATAGGAGTCTGTGTTTGGAAAGAGGCCAGTGGTGAGAGAAGAAATGAAGCAAGTGGGGTTGGGCTAAATAATTCATGGTTTAGTGGGGCAATGGGATGAGAGAGAGTTCAGCAGGTTGGAGGTAGCGGAAATGAGATTGTGGCTAGGTTGGTGGCAAGAGGATAGAGAGGGCTGCAGGAGAAAGGGGGCAGAAGTGAGAAGAGATATTAATGGAGAGTGTTACCAGTGGTGAGATGAGGCTATAGTGAATGGTGATTGGGGGACATAGGTGAGAGGGGAAAATGAGGAAGAGGGGACATGTGTGAGATGGGACAAAAGAGGGAGGTGCAAGAAATGAAACAGGGCAGTAGGGAAGGGCAGCTGGAATTGAGAAATGACAATAGCGGGGAGGAGGTTCAGTGGAGAAAAAGCACTACAGGGAGGAGGGTGCCAGAGAAGATATAGAGAGGCAAAGCACCCAATGTGAGATGAGACCGTGGGAGAGGGAACCCTGAGACAGGACAGCAGGGGGGCAAATACAAGATAGGACAGCAGACATAGCAGGCTAGAAGTAAGAAGCGGCATCAGAGAAAAGGGCCTTATGTGAGACTGGACACTGGGTAAAGATGTAAATAGAGTGAGAGGGTATGGGAGGGAGACAAAGGCGAGACATGACAGTGAAGGAAGCGGCCGAGTTGAGATGGCATATCAGGTAAGTGAGCAAGAGTTGATACAGGACAGCATGTGGAGAGGGCCAGAGTTGAAATGGGACAGTAGGAGGAAAAGGGCAGAGGAATGCAGTGGGAGAGAGGGCAGAGGTACCAAGTGACATCATGGGGAAGTAGGCAAGAGCTGAAACAGAGCTACCAGGATGGCTAGAGTGGACTGAAGAGGATGTTGTCTCGATTGCGAGACAGGGTGTAGGAAATTGGAGTAATATGCAGTGAGGCTGGATAGTCTTCAATATACAATAACCTCACAATACCCCAAAATAGGTCCTTTGGATTCACACTAATAAATCCCTAGCTCTGTCCTGGTAAAGAGGCACAGACCAGTCAGGCCTTACTAGAGGAACATGTGTTAAGCATTTCAGAGTACCAACATGAACGATAAGTAATTGACACGACTCCAAAGAAATCTGACATCAATTTATAAAAATAATGCAGATTTTGAATATAAATGTAGTCAGCAAAATAAACACAATTGGATGAGTATAGCCAGAGTTATAGATTTTACATGGAAAAATAAATAAATCAGTACAATTTACAACATCAAAACTTAAACGTGGTCAATGGAAAAAAGCACTAGTAACAATCGATAACTTGCAGGTCAAGTCCAATGCAAACCACTGGGGGAAAAGATAGTACGGGCCCCAGGACCAGGCCTCACCAGTCAGTTCAATTTTACCTGGCTCATAGGGCCCGGGTGCAGAGCGGTGCTGGCCATCCCTGGTGCTGAAGCGGGATCTGCGGGGGATTTGGTTTTACTGTTTAGACTGTGCTGGTGAGGAAACAGATGCCAACACTTCACAACAGGCCACTGAGGTGATGAGTTGAAGATGCTGCGAACAAAGGTAGCGGTAGCCAAACTGGCCACCAACAAGCCTTGGTTGGGTCAATCTAAGCCTGAAGTTACATCGATGTCCTAGAGTCTTGGGTAAAGCGGTAGCCACCGGAAAGTTGCTGGAGATCAGGACTTCATTTCCCACAATGCACTAGACCTTTTACTATTGACAATCCCTCGATGAGCTCATTGCCCAGAGTTTTTGTTTCCCGGGGTGTTTGGTGCCTGCGGACTGCAGAGGACTAGTGCCTTTAGTCCAAGGGAGTTCTGGAGTTGTCTTTGGCTCTCAGAGTAGTTCCCCGTTCTTAGGGACCCAGTCTCTGGTTCGGGGCGAGTCACAGTCGTGCAGAGCAGGGTCGTTGCCACAGGTGCAGAGTATTGTACCTTTGCTTTGTGCAGGTCCTGAAGTCACGGACTCAGGTCTCTTCTTTGTCCTTCATTGCAAGTCGATTCAGATCTGAGGTTCTGTTGCCAGGGATGCCATTCATACCCTAGAGTTAGGGTGTTTAGGGGTGTGTGTGCATGGAGCCAATGGGCTAATAACCACAGTGGCTAATCCACCCCTGGGTGACCACATCTGGGTGTGTGTGTCACCTTTTCTACCTGGAACCCTCTCTTCTGCCACTTTTAACAATGGTAGAACACTTTCTTGTCTGTACAGATCAGGTAGCCACCCCCTAAGGGGTGTGGCTAGCCTTCTGGGAGCCCAGTTCTCTTTTATTAGGGGCGAACCTTGCCGAAATCTCCAGACTACAGAGAGTCCAGAACGCGGCTGCCAGGGTGCTGGTAGGTCTTCCTCGCCAATCCTCGACGACCGGAGCCTTGAAAAAATTACACTGGCTCCCGGTGGGCAAAAGGATCCAGTTTAAGGCACTATGTTTAGCCTTTAAAATCCTTAAAACCGCCTCTCCCCCAATGCTGTGCCCCCTCCTGTCGGAGTACACTCCTAGGAGGTCGCTTCGATCAGAGGGACAACATCTTGCGACCATTCCTCGCATCAGACTGACCAGAGTAGGCGGCCGTTCCTTTAGCTTCCTAGCTGCCAAGTTATGGAATAGTCTTCCGGAAACCATCCGTGGCATGCAGGACCTTTTGACCTTTAGAAAGGCTATCAAAACTCACCTTTTTCAATAATTGCTTCCCTCTCTTTGCGTTCCTTTCTCTCTGCATTAGGTTTTTTCGCAGCGCCGGGACGCCCCTTGGCTGGGGCAGCCGTGCGCTATATAAGTCTCTATAACATAACATAACATAACATAACATAACATAACATAACCCTTCTGACTGTCTGATTTTCCTGCCTGTCTGGGAGCAACTGTACCTGTGGGCAGGGGGTTAGCTGTTTCCTCCTCTGGCAGACAGTTGATATGCATAACAGAGGTGGTGAAAGCTTTGAAGCTCACCTCCTTGATTTGCCACTTTACTAGCCATCCTGTCAGGGAGGGAGGTGTCACCTTCTTCCCATCCAGGCCTTTGTTTCTGACTCCTTGGAGTTTTCACACTCCCTGACAGGGGGTCAAATTCCTGTCTTGGTGGCAGCAATTGTAGGCCAGAACATTGGAAAGGATGGACAAACCATGTGGGCAACCTCTATGCTAGCCACCTGGTTGCATGTCATGATAAATCCAACTTTAGAATAAAGTTGGGTTTAATGATATAAGTTGTGTGATACCAAGCATGCTATATTTCAGTAGGGTCATAATGCGCGGGTGCTAGCCCATGTTAGCCTAAGGCTATCTGAGCACTGATAGTAGCCCTTAATGATAAGAGGCTACTATAGGGACATATCAGCTTGCACTTATATGTCCCCACCTGTAATATAATGTATCCTGCCTCCTGGGCTCAGGAGGCCTACCTTAGGTGTGACTGATGTATATAAAAAATAGGGCTATGACTCTGCCACTCATGTTGAGGACAAAGTCGAGTTGGAGCAGTTTGCACTTCTCCTGCAATCTGCAATTGCAGGCCTGCTGTCATCCAAGTACTTGGGTCACTCAGGGTAGCACAATTATTGCTTCAGGACCTGGTGAGCTCTTTAACTCCCATGGCCTGGGTATCACTGGCACTACTTATCAGGGACTTATAAGAGGGTTAAAGTATTTACCAATTGGGGTTGTCAACTCGCATATATCAGTTTTAGGGAGAGATCACTGGCACTGGGGCATGGTTAGCAGGCTTCAGTGCACTTTCAGAGTCTTAACCATCAGCATTGGAGACAAAAATGTGGGGATGACTATACCAAAAAGGGCACTTTCCTTCACAGGGTTTCAAGGAAGGGGGCAAGAGTATACACAACAGTTAAACAGGAAGGACCTTAAGTATTTAGCACAAGACAGTAGGGAGCCAGGGAAGAGGCAGGCCAACTGGTGTGAAGAGGGCTAGGGACGAGACAGGGGTCCAGGGGGAGGGGTCAAAATGAGACTTGGAGCTATGGGTGGCATGTGGCAGAGGTAAATGACTCATGTACTGCCAAGAGTACATGGGGAAGGGTGCGCCAGATGAGAAGGAAAACTGTGGGAAGGAAACTCTGAGGTGAATTGTGACAGCAGAGAGAAGGAGCCCAGAGGTAAGGCAGGGAAAGAGGTGGCTTGTGGCCAACAATGACATGACATGGGGAAGTAGGCAAGGGGTGTCCCGAGTAAGCTCGGGCAAAATGTTCTTTAACCAGTGTAATCAAGCATAGTTCTAGAAATTACACTACTACACCATGTTGCTTAAATATGTGCCATTCATAGTACAAATGTTGTTCAAGGTACTTTTGCACAATTTTCTATATCTCAAAATGCATCCTTGCATCTAAAGTGTGTGCGAGGATTCATTTTGCACTAAAAGTCTGTGCCAAATGCTTTCTGGTGTGATACTCTACAGGAGGAAGGGTCAAGATGTGAGATGGAGCAGCTGTGAGAAGGGGCAAGAGCTACGATGGGCAATCAAGTTGAGGTAGGTTTCAGGAGTCAGATGTCCAAAGGTAAAGGGTTGCCAGATGTGTGGCAAGGCAACAGGGTGGGTGGGCTCAGAGATTAAACAAGTCTACGTCTGTGTTGGTCAGAGAAGGTCCGGGCTGTTGGACCACTTTGGGATCAAGAACTCACTCCAGCAGAGCTCAGGCAGGTCCAGTTGCAGAGCCAGTTACAGCTGGTCTTCTGGTCAGCTGCAAGGAGGCCTGTGGAGCTGATTGTGTCCCTCTTGCTAAGAACAGGTCAGCCAACTCACACCTTGCAGTCTCTCTGGTAGTCCTGCATTCAAGGAGATCGTCCTCTCTCCTTCAAGCAGCAAAGCTGACTAATGTTCTGAAGAACAAAGCAGTACTCAAGCTGCAGGGCAGTCCTCCGAAGGTCAAGGCAGGTCTCAAGCAGCTGGACAGTCCTCTGGAGTTTAAGGCAGGCGTCAATGACAAGGGTAGCTCTCTGGAGTGCAAGGCAGTACTTCTGTAATCTTGCACAGGTCCAGGAGTGTACTGGAGAGTGAGTCTGAGGTTCCACTATTTATACATGGTGACCACTTTGATGTGGAAGAAACCTCTGGAGTTTTTTGCCCACAGATGGTTCTTGAGTGACAAAAGCCTGGTTTCATGTTCTTTGTGAGGGTACTGAGGCAGCGCCTTTGAACTGTAAGTGGGGCAAGGAACAGCTCCACCCTTTCCATTCTGGCAGAATGGCCTTCTCCAAGCTACACCCAGGGCACAACATATAGTGCTGATGGTGGAACAATTCACAATCCCAGGCAGCTGGAAATTCCTAGAAGGTCTCAGAAAATCTAGGGCAGAAAAATGCCAGCTTTCTAAACATGGCCTTTTCAAACGTGCAATCTACAATATGACTTTACCACTGAAGAGGATTTTAAATTATACTACATTTCAGTCCAAACCTAACATTTCTACCTGCTTCCAATCAAAAAAGTTAGCACTTATTAAATAAATGTAATAAGATACCCAATGGGAGAGCTGGGACTTTCAGTAGTGAAAAACTAATTTAAGATGTTTTCACTACCAGCCCTATGGGCTGTTTAGGGCCTATCTTAGGGGTGGCATATGTATTAACAAGCAAGGTTTAGGTTTACCAAAAGGTTTATATTGCCAGGTCAAATTGGCAGTTTAAAGCTACACTACAGGCTGCAGTGGCAGGCCTGAGATATGTTTTAAAAGGCTATATTAGTGGGTGGCAAAATGAGTGCTGCTGCCCACTCATAACATTTAATTATACTATGGATTTACAATTAATCTACTAAGCAGATGTAGGTCAATTTTACCATGTTGCAGGGAGAGATGACAAGCACTTTAACATGGGTTAGCACTCGTCAAGTGCAGAGTGGCCTAACAACTAACAAATCGGGTTGAGAAATGGAATGGAGTGAAGGCAAAATGTTTTGGTGACCCTGCAGAGAGGGACAAGCCTATTAGCAAACTTATTTAATGATGATAGAATTGGTAGGAACTTCAGTACTGGCCCGTATAATAAGTGCAGGAGTCGTGAAAGCATATTTGTCATAATGTGTATAGAATGCTCGTTGGTTTCACAAGCAATCTCCAGCTTACTAATGGACAAGTGGATGATACTATTTCCACTTCACATTTCGACAAGTACTCTTAATGCCTGCTGCACTTTTTTCTACAAATAAATCAAATCATAATCTTACTTCCAACTCCTGAATTGACAAGAAAATGTTCAGGGTTATCTATCAAGAAGGGCAAGAAAAATGGGTGGGTTGGCCCTATACTGTTAATTTCTGATTTTTTCCACATTAATTCCCATGGGAAACATGGAAATGTCTGTCGCATCTACAGAAAAAATGACAGAAGGTAATTACACCAAATTTCACAAAAGATTTAATCTTTACTCCTAAAATGCGCTTTTTGTGATATGGAACAAATCTATTCAGCTATTTGAGAAATTTGTGTTTAAAGAGGTGCTCATGAAGCTGTGTAATAAAATGTGTATATCTAGGCTGGTGGTGTCCATGTATGCTCAGATTGGCCACTTTAAAGAGGACTTGTCCATCCTGAACAGCTGGACACAACCTAAATAGTATGTTGCGGCAGCCACTACAGACTTCTGAGACATGGCATGTGGCATCTTAGTTCTCAAAATGAAAAAATTTAAGTAGGTAGTTTGAACACTCCCTGGTCCCAAGGGACATGTGTGTGGAGGGGGTGTCCTGAAGCAACCCCACCTCGACTGGCTAGCCACAACACATGTTGGACTCTGGGACATGGTGCTCATCGAAATGCATGTTGTGGAAGCCTGTTCTGAAAGTCACAAAAAGCAGCACATATAAAGGATGATAACAGATTTTAGTTTTTAGTCACAATATAAATCATTTGTTGGTGCCGACATACTAATTTTAGTAATTGGTTACTATAACTTACACCCCACTATGAACTGCTTATGTTCTCACATATTTCATCACTCATGAAATATAAAATATAATTGATAACATCACTGAAGACATCAGTGACAACACCACAGACATCGACAGCATTGAGTTACTGAGTGTACAGGTGTGGATCAATAACATAGAAATACCCTAAGGTAGTCTAATTATGCATTTCAAAAGTTATACGTTGCACCATAGAAAAAATAAATAAATATACAATGTAGAATAAAGCCAAAGTCGGTTTAAAAAAATCTGTGAGAAAAGCCAGAATTGGACATTACATAATATTATAATTTTTTTTATAGTAGTTTATTTTATTTCAAACCAGTCATTTACAAAAAAACACATTAGTACACACTTATGATCAGTATGTGGCAGACAGAAACATTAAGCCATACAAAACAAGACAGGATGCGAATACCACAATCAAATAGCTAAACGAGCATTTACAGTAGTGTTTAAATCCACCTTTATGCCAATTGAGACAGGACATGTTTTTGTCAGTGCCTGAGAGCTTTATGACCTGTGACATTACAGATTATTGAATACTGTATAATGTATGGGTGGCACACTTAGAAGTGGCATTCCTCATACTGGTGTAAGCATGGCTGTAAGGTTCTATGTCATTTTGCTAATCTCATAATTGTGTTTAGTGTATTTTACTAAACTATGGAGCCTGACAGATGGTGCCTTTAAAGTGGCAAATGTTTACCTCTCATCCTCTTTATCTAAAACTGGGGGACTCCTGAAGTTTGTAAGAGGGTAATCCCATTAAACTGAATAAAAACAAATTGTACACAGGTGTTGACTGTTGAATTTGTTCAAGTCCACCAACACTATTGGACTGTGTCACAATGATTGTATAGATTCCATCAGGGCAAGGATGTTTTTCACTAGGAGGGCTCACAGTGACATTAAATAGATGAGAGAAGCTTGAGTTGCCTGTCCTCTCTCAGAACCCAGAGGTGAAAAACATCCCCATTATTCACTTTCTACCAATTTGTAGTTTTAGATTATGTATGGCCCTTAAAATCATCTGCCCCTGCTTTCATTTGCTAGAAAAGGGCAGTGGAGTAATCGGAAAGCCATGAATAAAATGGCAGCCCCCTTTAAAAAAAAAAGTACTAGCCGCCTGCCACCCATCACCTTCCTCTCTCTCAAAGCTATGTGATCTAGACCCCACACTCCACTGAAAGGCTCTGAAAAAGCCCCATTAGAGTAGCCTGGACTTTCTATATGACATAACAGACAGAAATACAATTTTGATATACCAGTGTAGAACTGAATAACCAGGTTTTCTTTACAGCAGCTTTACAGCAGCTCCCACTTTGAGCCATACATAACTAAAGAATTACATATAGATACGAATTACTTTGTTTCTGAGTGATATCATTTTGATGAGAGTGAAGCTTGAGCTGCCTGTGATGTCACTCAGATTGCTGATGTGAAAAACATCCATTTAATTCACATTCTACCCATCTATTTTATGTTGCATATGGTTCCCCAAGTCTTCTGTCCCTGCTTCCAACATATAAACAGAGCCAGAGGAGTAATGAGGGAGCCACGTGAAACATGAACAGAAAAAAAACATTACCACCTATCCACAACACACTCTCACATACACCAAACTCCCTTACACACAGATGACTCTTTCAAAATGCCTTTTTCTTGCTTCCTTTCAAAGTGGCTGATTGTATGACCCACTTTCATACACAAAGAAAAGTGAGTAGAGAGATATTCACTTAACGCACATGGAGACAAACACTGGTCATGATCATCATTTTTTTTATATCTACATATCATATTGGCCTCAAAGACTTAATGGTTGACTCTACTTGCACTTAATTTTTTTTATCTGTTTATACCTGTTAATTTCTATTTTTTTGGAGCTTAGGTAATACATTTGTTCTATTTTATGTAAAACCTAGGTTTGCAGCATTCTACTTACTTCTCCGGTGTACTGGGTTGGAGTTGCTTTCTCTCACCCTCACCAGTGCTTAGTTTGAGCTGGTACTTCCCAGTGGGGGCCACCAGTACTCCTTTTTGGGAACAGGTACTTAGGGGCACTGGGAACACAAAACAGCCCAGGCAATTCAGCTTGACTGGCCCAGAGTGGGGTGGGGGTGGTGGGGTGAGTGTGAAGCACTGCAGCCGCTTTTGTTACAGGGGGTGGAAATTGCAGCACTGCTGCAAAAGCGGCTCCCTATAACAAAAGCGGGCCCCACCACTCCAAAGCCGGCCCCCACTAATCCTGCCCACCGGGAAAACAACCTGTGCCCGGTACGGCCAGTCCGGTCCTGAATGGGTTGTTCTTGGCTCAGTTTGCGGTCATAGCACGATGCATGCGGAGAACCAGTGTCAAACGACCTTAACTACCACGGTTGGAGCCAACATCCACCATCTACCCTGTGGCTCATAAATGGGATTTGACACCTATATTTGATGTTACCAATTTCCCCAAAGAACTTATAAGATATTTGCCTTCCCACCTGAATCCTATGGAATTATTACCTCCTGTCACTCACAAGTGTCCTCTGAACAGAATTACCTTGTGGCCACAGAGCCATCCTACCTTCAAATGTACATCTTTTTACGGTTGAAAATCAGCTAACTTCGCAAAGACCGTGCCACACACTGAATTAAAGCGTCATCTGCGGCCAATACAGGAGCAAGGCAAAAAAGCAGCACCTTCTGCCTCAAACAAGGGCTAAAATCACAGAATTACCAAATCGCTACGTTTATACGCCCGACAGAAGCCTGACGTGGCAGACAGAAACAATTTGTTTTCAATTATCTTCAGCATTTTTAACACTACTAGCTTGGAGGGGAGGAAAATCTTTCAACACATGTTTTCCAATCTATTTCTCATCAGACCTGAGGGTGATTAGAGGAGATGGGACCATTTGCTGCTAATGAAGATATTGCCAATAGAGACGGAAGAGCGGCCTGTGTCTGCTTTGATTAGACAGGGCTGGGGCGCGAGCCAAGTGAACGGGAGGCTACAAACCGCGAATGATACAAAGGGAACGAGGCAGGCCGGGCCTCGCCATGATTTACAGGGAGGAAGGAAGTAGTGCGCAGGGTGATCAATACCTGTCAGATGGAAATGTTATGATAAAGTTCAGGTTCTGTGAGAAATAGCATCTTTATGACAGCGAAAATGTTAAGCTTAACTGGGGAAAAAAGGCACGTTGAGTTCGAGGATCATTGGCTGGTATATAACATTGTGTCATGCTCATTCCGAGAAGAGTTTATTTCTGTGATATATTTCCACCTCTACCTGGGATGTCACTCACTGTGTGACAGAAAAAGAACGTCAGCGTGTCAGCTCTGACTGCCCAATCAAGAGAGCTCTCGAGTAAATGACAAGAACAAAGTAGACATTCATCGGATTGCTCCATCAATATGTATACACAGAATTTTCAAATTATAGTTAAAATTACAGGAAACAAATCAACATATACCTGGAAAAAAATGTACAGCCAACTTTTCAGTAATGCTTCAATTGAAAAGTTTCCCGTAGCATACAAACTTAATCGTTAATTTATGCTGGAAGTTGAGGGAGGGTGACACCAACACTGTGTAAACTTAATCGTTAATTTATTCTGGAAGTTGAGGGAGGGTGACACCAACACTGTGTCTCTGGACTTTGTTTCGTCTTCAGGCTTTCACCAAGAGCCAGGGGGAGAAAGGAAGAAAAGGAACAAAAAAGGATGAGAAACAAGGGAAGGAAAACATTGACAATAAAGAAAGTTGGAAAGAAAATAACCTGCAAGATAGAGACATGTAATTTAGGGTAGTGGAAGAGAGAAAAGAGGTGGAATCAAGATTAGGCATCTTTGATATTTGCACCTCTAGCGTTCAGTAGCAGAGTCCCAAGACTATAAGCCTCTGCACTGTTTAAATATTTTTAAAATTAGGCCCCGCAATAAACTTGGCAGATTTTACTTTCCATAGATATAAACATGGTTCTTGTTGCAGTGGAAGTTTCATTGCTGGCCCAACAATGACTCCTCTAGCTTAGTCACTTCACTCAGATTCTGTACTTCACCCACAGATGCATTGGTTCTCTGAGGAACCTTGCTTGTCACTGAGAGGGGTAAGAAATCAGGGTTTTAAACTGTCGGCCACCCACTGAGGACCAATAATCAGTAGCCAACTCACAGATTAGTTATCAGGTTTTAAGCACACTACTTTCAGATCCATGCTATAGATAGAGTGATCAAGTATTAAGCACACTACTTTCAGAACCATGCTACAGATATAGAGTATTGCAATTGGAAGTCCAAACCTCCTAAAGTAGTCCATTCTAACAAGAATCATACAAACATACATACAGTAGCTCTGCTGTGGCTAAACAGAACAAGAGCAAAGTATCCAATGTTATCAAAATGATCTATGACTCTATCATGCATTAGAAATCGAATAATTGTAAGCACAGTTTCCGTGGAAAGCACATTAAGACGCAATTAATAAAGACTGAGGCACATTTTAGATTGTTTGGTTATTGTATAAAAGATCCAAAATCAATGCAGCTAAGTAACATTTTAAGCAGTCTTATAGCATGTAGTACGAAACCAGACATTTAGCCAAAGTAAATCTATTGCCGAATAAAAGAATACATAATGAGGATGGTGTAAGCTTAGGGTTTCCTACCACCAACAAAGGTAAGAGGATGGTTCAAAAGAGTACTGTAAAGTATCTTCCAGAGTCTTCTTGTGATTTTAAGATTACATTTAATGTTCAGTTATGGAGAAATACGTACATAGGTACTGAGGTCTCAAGGAGGCAACTCCAACTGATACATAAGAGTTCCAAGCCTTGCCTCACACATTCCAATGGTAACAATGCATATAATAAATGTTCAGGTGAATGTGGAAATTCCACACATGTCCTGTAAAGTAAGGTAAGTACAAATAACACAGAAACGCACAGTAAAAGCAACAGAAGCATAAACACCACATATCTCCCCCTTTTGCAAAAACGAAGAAGAAGGAAGAGGAAAGAAGAAACAAAACAAAAAAAGCGACATAATTAATCATTGAATTCCAAGGAACTCTCTTGGTCCTTGAACTTCTCCTGACAATCAAAGGATCATAACTTTTCTTTCGCACATTGGAGAGATTGTCAATGTTCTTGACCTTGGCCAAACGGGAAATATTCCACCATTGGCCATTATCCAATTTCATAGCCTGACCTCTAATAATTACAATGCGTGCAGGATCTCTAAACTTAGGTTTCCCTTTTTGCAGTAATAGAGGTTCTTTGATGTGAACCCAATCACCAATGGAAAACTTGATCACTCTTTTAGTGGCAGGCAGTTTAGACTTTTCGTATCTGCGAAGACTAGCTTTATCACTCAGAAACTTAGCTTTGGAAGCTTCTTTCAACACTGTGCAATCCTCATTCAATTCTTCTACCTTCCAAAAGGGAGTGAGAGTGGATACAACTTTTCTTCCTCTCATTAACTCGAAAGGGACAGACCCAGAAACAGTGTGAGGGTTTGTTCTGTATGCCCAGACAGCATCTCTAATTGCAGTCTCACAATCCATTCTCGCCTTGATGGCACTTCGTGTGCATTCAACCAAAACCCTGTTGAACCTTTCAACTTTACCATTGGCTTGGGGAAAATACAGTGGAGTGCGTAAATGTTTCACATTTTAAATTCTTGCATGGAGGTGGAGGTAAACTGAACACAGTTGTCAGTTAATAATTCTTCAGGAAGCCCTTCCCTACTAAACACATCTTGTAGCAAGCGAATGACCGACTTGGTTTTGGGTTCTGAAACACCTCTAACTTTTACCCATCTGAAGAGATGATCAATGAGAACAATGAAATATCTCATGCAATTAGGGAGTACGTGGAATGGTCCTAAAAAATTCTAGCGCAACCCTTTGCCAAACTTTGCTGGGACATAAGACAGGTTTATAGGGTGGAGAACATGTGTTTGTCACTATACGAAAGTTGGGTGCATTCGTTCACAAGTGCCTCAACCACACGATCAACACTGGGCCACCAAAAGTTGTTTTGAATTCTGCGTTTGGTAGAAGTCATGCCTAGGTGACCAGAGTGGGCTGTTTCTAGAATTCTTAACCTGAAGCAGGAAGGAGGTACCAATTTTCCCTCTCTAACAAATACCTTTTTTTCGAGGGATAACTCATTGGCAACTTTGCAGAAGGGTTGTAAAGTGAGATCAATGAACCTTTCTTTGGGCCAACCTGCTACAACAAAATTCATGACTTGTTTGAGAGTGGAGTCACTTTCTAAAGCTTTGCTCCACTCTTCCATGTTGGCGTAAATGACAGTCTCATCAACAGTAGCAATGATGCATTCTTCAATGTCTTCCTAATCCTTTGCACTAGGACTGGGATCTTGGACGGGGAGTCTAGACAAAAATTCAGCCTTAACATTTTTGCCTCCAGCTATATGTTGGACAGAGAAATTAAACTCTAAAAGTTTTATGGCCAATCTAGCCAAAATATCCACTAATGGTTAGTGGTCCCTTCTAAGCCAAAATCATCTCCCCCAAAGGTAAGGTCTGCATTTTTCCAATCCCCACACACAAGCAAGCACCTCTTTCTCGATGACCGAATATCTTAGTTCGAAATCCTTCATCCTACACGATGCAAACCAGTAGTAACTTCCTCATTGCCCACCATCTGTGAGAGAGCAGCACCCATGCCGTAAGCACTGGCATCAACAGTAACAAAGGTAACACAACCTTCAACATATGCCTGAAGCGCTGGAGCAGATAAGATACTCTCCTTAATGAGTTGAAAATGATCTTCACATGTCCAAACAAAATCAGTGCCTTTCTTTAATAAGCTCCTGAAACATTCAGTAAGACTGGCAATTTTTTTAAATGAATTTCAAGTAAAATTCACACAAGCCAATATAGGATCAAAGTTGATCCTTGTCAACAGGGTCAGGAGCATTAACAATGCAGTCTACAATACTTGGTTTGGGTTTCACACCATCTTTGGAAAGAATATGTCCCAAATATTCTATTTCATTAACTGCAAAAATACATTTGTCATCCCTAACTGTGACATTGTTGTTTTGCAGAATTGACAAGACTTTCTCAACTACGGCATAATGGTCTTCCTCAGAAACAGTATGAATTAAAGTGTCATCTTGGAATATAACAACATTAGATACATCTTGGAAGATATTGCTCATAACTTTTTGAAATACCGAAGCGGCTGATGCCAGTCCAGATGGTATTCTTCGAAATTGAAAGGTACCATCAGGTGTAACAAAAGCTGTTAAGGGTCTGAATGACTTATCCTGTTCCACCTGATGGTAAGCTGCCCGTAAATCAAGCTTTGAAAACCTTGTGACTGGCCACCGTTGTGATGAGGTCATCGATGCATGGCAGAGGAAAATTCTCCACCCTAATGGCATTATTAAGTGGGCGTAAGTCCACACACAAACGTAATTTGCCATTCTTTTTTTTGGCCAGAACTACGGGAGAAAGCCATAGAGTGGCATCGACTTTCTCTATGATACCATCAATTTGCATCTTTTTTAACATTGTTGAAAGCTCTGATCTAATGCTGTGAGGAACATTGCGTAGTATGTGTTTTATGGGTATAACACCTTCCTTGACCTTGATGGTGTGCGAAAAATCTTTAATCAAACCAATTTTTTGACTAAAGACATTCTTGCATTTTTCTTTCCATAATGCGTGATCAGAAATAGGATTGGCTAGAGAAACAGGGTGCTTGTGACCAGGTTTAATAATCATGCCAAATTCTGGCTGATGCCAGCCTTCCAAGGACATTAATACCTTTGTACGCTATGTAAGTTTTTCCAAAGATGGTTTTTGTTTCAAAGGTAATGTTGCCGGTGAAATACCCTGCCAAATCAATTTTACTGCCTTCAAATGCGGTGGTGATGACATCAAGAGGCAATAAAGCTTTGTGTGCCCACAACTGTTTGTATGTATCAATATAAATTATGGTAATTCTTGCTTCTGCATCTATTAGAAGGAGAATGTTGACATCATCTATTTTTATCTGAACTAATGGGTCACTAATTTTGTTGTCGGTTTGGATGTTGTTGATGTCTACAGAATCAACAGCTAAAAGTAACTCTCCAAGTTTCTTTTCAACAACCTCATGTTCATTGTATATAGAATGGTCTTGAACATAACGGACAGGGGTGCGTCTGCCTCCTCTACAGACATTGCCAAAATGGCCAACTTTCTTGCACTTCCAGCATTCCTGTGTTGCAGCAGGGAAATTCTTAAAGTTGGAAACATGCGAGGTTGAACCACATCTATAGCATAGAAACCTGGGGCGACCAGAGAAAGCACCTTTGCCACTTCTGGTGCTGGCATCAAGAGGAGCTTTGGGCTTTCTGGAAACTGAATCAGATGTGTTCAAAGCTTGAGGGTCTTTGTTTGAGGATTTAATAACGCTGGTGGTTGAGGATTCAACCTCTAGTTGTTGGGCATCCAACTGGGAGCATTCAATACTCTTAGCTATGTCGATAGCCTCATCAAGAGATGGATTCTTACCAGACAATAATTTTTGTTGAATCTTTTGGGAGTAACATCTAGAAACTATTTGATCTCTGAATAATTGTGAGGTAAAATTTTCGAAATCACAAAACCCAGCAAGAACCTTTAAAGCAGTGACATATGTGTCAATAGATTCATTAGGACCTTGAACACTTGTAAATAACTTATCTCTGTGGACAACAACATTAACTTTTCCTTCAAAATATATAGATAATTTTTTAACAGAGAATTGAAATTCATCAAGATCGCCACTGTTGCCTCCTGAATAAGCAGGCAGATGATTGAAAACATTTTGGCCTTCAAAGCCCGAGTAGTAATACAAGAGACTGCGTTTTCTGTCGGGTATAAACTGCAAACCATCAAGAGCTCCCAAATATGCATCGAAAGACCTGTACCAAAGACGCCACTTAACAGGTGGTTCTCCAGGTTCCTGTAAATAAGGAGTAGGAGGAGTGACAGACTGCATGTTGAATGAAAGAAAAAAAATGAAGAAAGCGCAGATAGAAACTGTAGGAAATATGAAATCAGATGAAATTTCAATTGTGAAAAATACCAATAAAAAGATATGCACAATGCAGTTTTGTGGTTGTCGTTATTATAAAGCGTGTTAATCTCTGTTAACACGAAGTCAAGAGTACTTTGCAGAAGCGTGATAATCGCTGTAAACATGGAGACCAAAGCACAGTGTAGAAGTGTGTTAATCGCTGTTAACACGATGGATGGAGTGGGCAGAGCGTGAAGTCAGCATGTGCTGAAAATCAATGGGTGTACCATGATACACCATAGGTAGTGCTGTGGTGGAACGTGCAGAAAAATAATGTGCTCGGCGATTCTCTCAACACCAGGGATAGTGTTAGTTCCTTTGTGGAAATGAAGGTGAAAAAAAAATTGACAGGAGGAGCTCGGCTGCGGTGCGCTGGCATAGGAGGAGCTGTAGGAAGGATGAAGACTCCGTTCAGAAAGGGCTGAGGTGAAAATATGGCTCCGTCGGGATTGACGTGAGCGGAATTCTCAACACGACAACAGAGAGGAAGCCATGGCAACAGGTAGGCTTAGCAGCACAGTGTAGAGCTCGAGCAGAATGCTTGAGCCAGTAATTGAAAAATGCAGATAGAACGAGCGCAATAACGTGCGGACTAGTAAAGTTACACTACTCATGATGATAGAAGCAGAAAAGGGCTGCAGAAATATAAAGTGGTAGAAAAGGAGCGTTGAGCAGTTCTTTTGCGACACAGGGAGAAAGTGTCCAAAACATTCAAAACCGTATGAGGCTCCAAAGCGGGTAAACTGCTCCTCGGTTAGACGGATCCTTGAGCCTTTGAAAGAGGACGTAAAATAAAATCATAGTACCTTGATTTGAAGCAGAAGCTTGTGCGTAGAAAGTGAGGCTGACCTTGAGCTGAATTGATGTTGAGAACAAAGCTGATTTTGGGTTGAAGAGGAAAAGGAAAAAATCAGCATGTAGAGTGAAGTCTCAGGCGGTTCTGCATCCCAAGCTTGTCGCCAAATTTGTAAAGTATCTTCCAGAGTCTTCTTGTGATTTTAAGAATAAATGGAATATTAAGTTATGGAAAAATAAGTACATAGGTACAGAGGGCTCAAGGAGGCAACTCCAACTGATAGTCTCAAGAAAGTAAAATAGTTATAGTAGGTGATTTTAACACAACATTTGAGCCACTTGCCAGAGAGGAATGGCTCCTCATTGAAGAGGAAGATACTCAGTGGGGAATTCCAAAGTTGGAGCTTGCTCCCATAAAGAAATGGACAGAGCCGGTAATACAGATACATTCTGCTTGCTTAGAGAAAGGGCTCAGGGCACTAAATGGCAGGACTCCCCAAGATAAGCTAGGGCTTAACACATTTAACAATGGGTTGAGTAAAAGCAGGATTGACTATGTACTCATTAGCCTGAAACTCTGGCATACCGTCGACGATATGGAGGTGAGGGATCGACTTGAAATCCTCTGTGTGTAGCTTTGAAATGGTGGCTGCCTGAACAAGTGTCCTCTAGAGAGATTGAACTACACTCTCATGATGTTTTCCCTACGAATGACATGAGACGACTCAAGTGGTCGAGCGTAGTTGAAGACCCAGGGGTTTTGGATAAAATCGCAAAGGAGGTTGAACACGCTCTAATAACGCTGAATAGCACATGTCTTAACAACATTAGTTTGGAGAACGTCACCCAGTCCCACGATAGTCTTTTTTACACTTGAGAACTTATTTTTTTAAACCTCATAAGTCAAAGAAAGTAACACATCAGAATCCCTGTCGCTGGTACAATAGCGATTGCCGGCGGACAAGAGCTTGGGAAGGCCATTAAAGGTGGCTAATTAGCCACATTACGTGCTGCTAGGCAGACATACAAAAACTCCATGGCCAAAGCAAAACGCTCTTGGGACGAAAAAAGGTGGCAGGACCTTAAAGAGGCTAGTAATAAGAAGGATAGTAAAAATTGCTGGAAAATTATTAATTGGGACAGAGATTGTACTCCTGAATCTCCAACTAATCATGTTTCGCAGGAAGAGTGGGTTAAACACTTTGGACCACAATATGCACGTAGCCCCCTAGAATCGACTGTGGGTGGGGCAAGCTGTGTATTTTTTGTAGATGAGGCTTTCAACATCAAAGACGTTGACACAGCCCTTGGTGCTGTCATTGGAGGGAGAGCTCCCGGCCCAGATGGTATCCCTGCTGATGAGTTCCTCCACAACAAAGCCAAATGGGGAAAATATATTTTACTATTGGCTAATGCAATTGCGCGAGGAGCTTCAATACCGGACTCCTGGAAAGGAGCCAAAATAATCCCCGTGTATAAAAAAGGTGAAAAATCATTGCCGGGGAACTATCGTCCCATTAGCCTGATTGACTAATTACAAAAAATACTGCGAAGACTAATCCTTAATAAGATCCAAGACTGGGCTGAGGAGCATAGCATACTGTCACCTTTGCAAGCTGGTTTCCATGTATACACAAGTACCATCGATCAGGTGTTTCGTTTTGTTTTATTACACTGGAAGGTGGTGGTTCTGGGCAAAGGCAGCGTGTATGCTGCCTTTGTGGATTTAAAATTGGCTTTTGATCTTGTCCCTCGCTCTAGGCTATGGATGACCCTTCAAGATTTAGAGCTGCCCACTGAACTTTTGACGCTTTTAAAGAGATTGCATGAGGGTAACTACTCAAAAATACGTTGGGGCTCTCAGGGCCATGTGACTGATTCTTTTCCTGTTGAGCGAGGGGTGCGCCAGGGATGCGTTATGGCCCGACCCTGTTCACTGTGTTCATTAATGGGATAGTTGATTGTATGACACGAGTGAATACAGATGCCCCATTTTTAGCTGGGATTAAAATCCGATTTTAATGTTCGCAGACCACACAAGGATAATCTCGAAGACTCCGAGTGGGCTCCAACGAGCTCTGAGAGTATTTGAGGAATTTTGCTCTGCTCATGGTCTCGAAGTCAATGTGTCGAAAACAAACTTTTTATGACATTTAATCAACATAAAATGTTTTTAAAGGTGGCATTTTAATGAATAATCGTCCCCTGGAGAAAGTTAGGGAGTTCACATATTTAGGGGTGAATATACAGAGAGACCTAAAGTGGAACCACCAGATTGACATGGCCACACTGAAACATCGGCAACTGTCAGTGACCCTACGCCTTGAGCATAACAGGTCTCTGACGAAACCTATTAGACCAGTGCTCCAAGTTTACGACGCAAAAGTGGTAAGCTCTGCACTGTATGATGTAGAACTATGGGGGCTAGAGAACTTGTCTAAACTTAGCGTTTCTGAAAACAAGTTCCTGTGAGGCATTATCAATCTTCTACAAAGCACACCACTGTGTCCGCTGTTCTACGGCCTTTGGAGGAAACCCCTCCGTGAGACTACCAAGTTACGCACAGTGTTGTATTGGCGCAGATTGTGGAAAACACAAGAACTGGCACCATATTCCGAGGGTTTTATGGACATCATAAAAGTTGATACTTTCCATAAAATCAGTTGGTTGTGTGGCGTTAAAGATATCCTAGTTAAAATTGGAATGTCAATGCTCTGGGATGAACCTACTACAGCTTGTTTTCCAACAAAGAAGGTTTTAAAAGAAAAATACTGGGAGATGGTTACACTCAATGCCCTTAGTGTCAGTGATGCATCCCCTTTAACAGGAATATTCTTGGAGTTCAAACTCATCCCGAGTTATGAACCATACTGGGACACTGTCACCAAACCTCTAGATAAGAAGCTCTACTTTCAGCTGAGAGCGGGTACGCTGCCCCTAAGGTCTTTTACTTCAAGGTGGAATAAAGCATGTGAAACCCCTCGTAGGGTATGGTTGAGGCCCGTATGTAAACTTTTGGGGACAAGAAGTAGTCTGGCAGCTGAAAGAATACTGCGTACGAATACCTCATCCCCTATATTTTTAGCAGTTGCCAGATATCTAGGGTGGATGTGGATAATTAGGTCAAAATCCATCTCTATTTAAAAATGTGTTTGTAAAATTGTGTCAAAATACTCTTTTCGTTATTTATTTTAGATAACCAGATCCATTCCCACATTATAGTGTTCCCCAATAGTATGAATTTCTATTTATAGTGCTTTTTGTGATTTTTTATATACACTATCTTAGGCTATGAAATGTCTGTGATAGGTTTGACTAACTGTGAATGTAGAGTATGCTTCAGGATATCATGAATTATTGTGGATACATAAAATATGTGCAAATTGACCACTGACCAAGCAGGCATTTGTATACAATTGTGTGACTTTTTTATTGTAAATATCACATTTTCATGTGCTTTTATGGCTATGTGTCGAATAAAGCTTGTTTGGATTTGATTGGTAAAGTATCTTCCAGAGTCTTCTTGTGATTTTAAGAATAAATGTAATGTTAAGTCATGGAGAAATAAGTACATAGGTACAGAGGGCTCAAGGAGGCAACTCCAACTGATACATAAGAGTTCCAAGTATTGCCTCACACATTCCAATGGTAACAATGCATATAATACATGTTAAGGTGAATGTGGGAATTCCACATATGTCCTGTAAAGTAAGGTAAGTAGAAATAACACAGAAACGCACAGTAAAAAAGCAAGAGAGGCATAAACACCACAAGTACTCTTCAAAGGTGAAGTAAAAGTCCACTAAAGGCAAGTCCCTGGAACTGGGCAAGGGGAATAAAGCTATAATCAGGAAAGTTTCTGGTTCGGTCTCTAACCACATAGCTCCACATTGTCCAACAGGCAAGTTCATCAGTGAAGAGAAGACACATGGGGCTATAATCAGGAAAGGTTCTGGTTTGGTCTCTAACCACATAGCTCCACATTGTCCAGCAGGCAAGTTCATCAGTGAAGAGAAGACACATGGGGCTCTGCAATGGGACTCAGTTTGGGTCCAGAATGATCTCTGCATGAAAGGGAGAAGAGAGCAAGACCTCTTCGTCTCCAAGGAAGGTCACTTTTTTACTTCAAATATTCCATCTGTGACATCAATTCTCACAGAACAATGGTCTGATCATCATGTGATCATTCTTCTGCTCACCAGGTACAAGATTGATATGTCAACATGTTTTCCCATGTTGCTCATTAGAAATGACTGTCCATTCCGTCCACACAGGTTAAATGACAATGAGCCTATTTACTTTGCAGCTCTTCATGACTTGAGTTTAAGGTGCAAGATTTCATTCAGAAAAAAGTACCAATGAAAGTATCTGTCCCTTTAAGAATGTCATGTGAAAATTCAAAGAAAGCAACATTGAGAAAAACTTAACTTGAGCTCATCATGCCAGGCAATTAAATAATGTAGGCCTAAGCATCAAAGGGAAACCAATGCATTTTAAAGTCAGCATTTCTTAATTAGTAAAAGAAACTCATAGCTAAATTCAAGCATAATTAAATAAATCAAGCATATAATACAAGGAAATATTTGCAACATTTTACAGTACTTTTTGTATAAAAATGTTCAACTCTAAATATGAGTAATATGGGACTACTACCCCTATTTCAAAATTACATATGTGCAAACTATTCTTACAAATTATTTTAATCAAATAGTTTTAGGAAATCTAAGACTCTAATAATGAAAATAATTTATGCTGAAAGTTTCATTCATTTAGTGTGAAGCATGTATATGTAGCACCAATTTTTTGTTTGCCACTGTGCATTAAAATGAAAGCAATAGAGATGTAAAGTCTCATCATTAATATTTGCACAACTGTTTGGAAGACCCAATTGTTACATGGATATACTGTCTCATATTAATATTTTGTGTTATTCTGCATCATAGAAAGCATTTCCCATAAATAATCATTCATAACCACTTTGTTAAAGTATAGTAAGCATGACAATCATATTATTCTCATAATTCTACTATTTCTACAATTCCATGCACACTTTTTTGGTGATGGTACTTCAACATTTCTCAGTTTGAATGTTATTTTGCTAGACGTGTTCAAAATGCACATTAGAGTTCCATTGTCAAAATGATTTTCTATATTTTGTAAAGAATGATCAGCTTTTACGCTGCTTCATGCTTATCTATTGTTAATTTGACATTTAAAAAGAAGGGGTCTAAGAACACCTTCATATCTATATATATTGGATAGTGTACAGCAGCCTGATTCATGCCTTCAGCCACCTCCAATATATAGTTACACACCAGTACGAATAGGTTTGCAGTTTGATGCCTTGACCCATTCAGATTAAACTTTCTCTTAGACTAAACATCCTTGGTGTGGTTACCCCCCAACCAAATTTTTACCTTCACTCCATTGATTTGCTGAACTTATTTTTGTTGCCATTAGGACGGTGCACTCTACTCCTGCTAACCAGAGGTAAAGCATATGTGATCTATGCCTAAAACATGGTAAAACTGGCTTACAACTAATTGGCACATTTAATTTACTTTAGGGTTCTAGCAAATGGTACTACATGTAGCCAGGGTCTATAATTAAATATTGCTAGTGGGCTGCATTCTACACAAAAATGTAACCCAATATTCTCTTGCAGGCTTGGGAAACTGTATACAGGTAAGTACAGATGTCAACAAGGGATTTACTTAGAACCAACACTTCAAGTATCCTTATTATTAATCATTGATGCTTATGAATAACACCTCAAAATATTAAATATTATTTACTTTCTAAAGAATAATTAAAAAAAAAAAAATCAATCAAAAATGCAGGTGTGTATATTTTTTCAAGTTTATATTGAAATTAGATAAAATAGTAACAGGGGTTCAAAATATAAATCTATATATATTCAGAAAATGTATAATGCTATTGTAACAAACATAGGCCCTTATTTATGAAGGGCTTATGCTGCCATTGCGTCACTTTTTGTGATGCTGCAGTGCCGTAAAAAATGCACCACACTGTGCCATAGTTACATAGTGATGCGTCCAGGCTGATCCGGAATTTTGTAAACCCCTGCGCCACATTGTACCTACATAATGTGTGCAGGGTGGGAGTTCCCCAGTAGAAAAGGCTTGTAGATGTGGCACAGTGAAATCTATGAGATTTCACTGCGACACTTCTACGAGTTCACTGCGCCAAATCCTTATGCCTGCTTCACAGCTGGCTTAAGGACCTGTGCAGGTACTTTTACATGGGACTCGCCCATGTGCAATGACACATTGCTGGAGTTGCGTCTGTTTTGCGACACACTTCAGTAATGCGTCATTCCTGCGCCACCAGATACGTCAAGAAGCCTGACTTTTCTGGTCAATTCTTGCGTCATGGAACGCTGTACTGTAAATATGCTGCATCCAAGGTGTCACAAGGAGGGTGCAATGAAAAGTGTTGCATCGCTGTTTTCAACCAGCAATCCAACACTTTTCATAAATGAGGCCCGTTGTCTTTGTACTATGAGATGTACCCCTGTTTTGAACCCCTGTTGCTAGTGGGCTGAAGCACTCATTTTTCCACCCGCTAATGTAGCCTTTTAAAAAATGTCTCAGGCCTGCCACTGAAGCCTGTCATAAAGTGTTAAACTGTCCTGACAGGTTTATAAAGAGATCCTGCCTCACCATACGAGTCAGCTGGGTCTTCACATAGCTGAGCCATGGTATTTTGTGTGCGTGGTCACAGTTTAGATAATCTCAAATTATTTTCCAGTTGTGGGCCGGTTCTTCATTTACCCAGATCAAGCGCAATACCATGATTGGGGCACTTTGTATATGGCCGGCGGGTGGTCAGCCCCAGTTCCCAATGGCAAATAATAGAAGGCAGGCTGGGGGGGCAGCAAACAGTGATCTTCTAAGGAATATATTTTCCGATCTATGTAGGATGGACGAGTTGCGAAATCCCCACACCCCAGCTCCATGCAGAATACCGGCACAGCATCTGGAGGTGTTGATGTTAATGAGGGGCTTGTGCGGTCTACAGCTAAGTTTCCTGGAGACCCTGATTAGGGCCTCAAGTGTTCTATCGGAGCTCCTCTAAGGGCCCTCCTCTATGAGGTGGGCCCTTAACCTCTATGAGGTGAAAGAAGCGGCGATTGATGTGCCACAGGTGCAGCGGAGAAACCCTTTTCATTATTATATACAGATCAAGCCAATCATCTCACCACAAAACCAGAGTTTGAATTTAGATCGAAGTGTAATCTTTAGCTTTCAACAAAAAGAATAAAATGGAAAGGGGGTGTTACAAATGCTCAGTTTCAGGATGCAAAGTTTGAACAGGTCCTCTCCTCACCTCATTAACAGAACCAGATCACAACAAACTGCATGAAAGACTAAGACATCATACTTATCAATAGAATGCCAAAGCCATTGAGACATCATTTAAGGGTTTCAAATATTATTATGTTCCGGTTTGTATAACTTGAACTACTTTTCAGCCCTTATGATCTAAACTAAACTAACTATTACTGGCTGGTTAAAACTGCATTCCTTCACATCCATACTATGTGTGGGATCCTCTCCAACACTTGCTCACCCAGCTGCCCTGATCCTCACAGTCAGTGGCACTCTCCATCAACAGCATCCATGGAAGCCTTCCATCCAAAACAGAGAAGAAGGTTAAATGGTTCAGAGCTAAGCATCTCCCCAAATCCTGGGATAGAAGAGGACAAACCACTGTTACTCCTGCATTATGGAAACTCAATCAGTTACCAATTAAACAGGAACTGATGCTCATAACCATTGGCCTTATAAGTAAACAGAAACTGATGCTCATAACCATTGGTCTTATAATTAAACAGGAACTGATGCTCATAACCATTGGTCTTATAAATATGTCTTCACAGTTGCAACAGCAGCTGAATGCCTGCTGTCCAGATTTACGCATTTTCTTAACTGTGATAATCATGTTTGAATGCATGATCATTCCACATTCTTGGTCTAACCTTAGAAAGCAAAATCTCACTGACAACCTTTCTTGAGGTGGACTTTGTAAAGCATTGGAAAGGATTTAAAGCTCATCTTTACTGTCAAATACATGTATTAGACCTTTTCTGAAAACGTCTATATTCCTTCATGTCATCGCCTCCTCTTTCGCAGTTTAGATCTCAGGGTAGTTAGAGCGACTGAAAAAACAATGTCTTATAAATTAAGAGCACAAGTTGGATGGGACTTCCTCGGCCCTCATTGAAGTTCCTAGTGTGGGACATTGCTTTCATAATCCCTAATTTTTTTGTGAATTTAAACCACCAGATATAATAATTCAACCCATATCATGAATAAATAAATCACTGTAAAACACAAACTTGTTTACCGGGCAATATATTGTAGAATCACCATTACAGAAAGACATCGTTATTACCTTTTTTATATTGAAATGGTTTAGTCAAACACTCATAGACAGTGATAGCTTTCAAAGTGAGTGACTCTTATCCTAGAACAAGCTTTTGGAAACTAAGGGTCTCATTTATGGGGAATTGGCAAAGGGCAGTGCCACAGGTGTTCTTGCTGCAATGCTCTATGACAATCTGAAAGGGCAGGAATGCACCGTATTTATGATATACAGTGCATTCTTGTCCTTTCGCCCAGTGCTGTCTCACAATTTGCTGCCTATCGCCAACGTAGGCACATTGCATGCTGGATTGTTTACAAAATACAATGAGGCTCACTTACCGGGAGAAGGCTGACATGAGATGCAACAAATGAGATCCTTGAAATGGACCCTGGACTGCTGATCTCTTTCCTAACATCCCCGCGCACTATCAGCAACTGTATTTAACCCCTTCGGTGCCACGCCCTTTCCCCCTCCTGTGCCGGGCATTTCCCACGCGGGTGGGTTTCATGACGAGATAGTCTCGTCATGGGCACAGCGCGACTGTGCTCCATGACGAGACTATCTCGTCATGGGCACAGAAGAGGTTAAAGTACTGGGCACCTGCATGTGACCACTTGGCATTCTACTTGGTGAGGGACACAGCAATGCGCAAACGAAGAACTGTAAGGCAGGCAGCCACACATACCAGGACTTTAATCATTCGATGCCACACTACACTGTAAACTATAAAAAATGCTCTCTTTCTCTACCCTTGATTATTTACGTTTGTTGCTTAGTTTTTGTGCAATTTGAACGTTGAATGCTGTTTTCTTCTTCCAGGGATTTTTTACATTTCTCTCCTGGTTTTCCCCTAAACTTTGCTAAGGCTCCTAGAAGCAACACTTCACCCTTTTACATGCTAAAAAGGCAAAATACACCCCTAAACCTAACCAGAGTGTTTTCAAGAGATTGCTTAATCTTTTTTGTGGTTCACTGTGTGCTTGGAAAGTGTATTTGGCACTCGTATTGGGCTATAAAAATTGCTTTTAAGAGCCTGAAAAGCAGTATTTTAGTGGTTTTAAATTTGGGCCCTGAGATAGGGGTCTGATTGGTTCATAAGGCTAGAGTTTCTCTTGGACTGAGGGCTTAGGGTTTGGGTTTTGATTGGTTGCTAGGGATAAGGCTGTGATTGGTTAATAGGACCTGGGTTCCCATGAACTCTTGGGTTTAGGGCTAGGGTTCTGATTGGCCAAAGACCACCTGATCACTGCGGCTATTTAAACTTTGGGCTCACAGTGTCTCAGCCCATATGCCAAGGTTAAGGGTGAAGAGGACAAGAGCAGTTGCCTGTTTGGGCCGGGTCAGGCTTAGGGCCAGAGATACTGCCAGCACCTCCCCTAACCCATACACCTTCCACCCTAAACCAATGCAAATAAAAGAAACATGCCACTCCACAGCTTCGTATGTCCTTGTATAATACACAAGATTACTCCACAAAGACTAAACAGCCCACCAACTTACTTTAAACCACCATCTCCATCACCTACACACACAGAGACCCAACACATTCCCTTCTAGGCATGCTGGACAAGAATTTCGAAGGAGACAAAAAACAATATTGCTATCCAGATATATTTAATACCAACACTAATAGTACACCAGCTAAAAGTTCAAATAATTCTGCTGACTAGTCTAGGAAAACTAGTCAAGCCACCACCAAAACAAAATCTCTAGAATGCCTAGTAATAAATGCTTGATCACTTTTAAAAAACAAGCACAACATCTATGACTTACACCTTACACACCGACACACAACCTAACTTACTATTGATAAAGGAATCGTGGTTGGGAGATGACAGAGTTCCGGTGTTGCATGAAGCTGCTCCTCCAGGCTATCAAACTGTCCTACAAAATTGCATAGGCAAAAGAGATGGTGGACTAGCTGTGATATTTAAGGAAACAATTAATCTCACTAAATCTGTCAAAATTCCCATACAATGATCTGAAGCCCTCATCACCAGATGCAACCCTAGGCCAACATCCTCCTATAACTTCCTCCTTCTTTTTGACCATCCCCCTAGAAATGCAAAGTTCCCAGACATTTTTATTATTAATGCAGCTTATAGAGCGCACAGCTACCTCCAACGGAAGTGTCCTGGCGCTAACAGCAGGAGTACAGGCGCAGCCAAAAGGGACCAGGAGGGCTAATGGCCAACAGGGCCTTGTGTCCGATCAAACAGCCAGGTTTTCAGGGCTTTTCTGAACACGGGTTCTGACCTGGCCTTCCGTAAGTGCTCAGGCATAGAATTCCACAGTGCCCCTGTTCTTACCGAGAAGGCCTGGCCACCAATACAAGCTTTTGCAAAACAAGGAGTCACCAATAACTCTTGGTGATTTAACCGTAAGGCCCTGGTCTTATGGTATTTCTGGAGTCTTTGCTTGAGGTATTGGGGACCAGTATCTCTAGTAGCTCTGTAGGCCACGGTCAGCACCTTAAATTCTAACCGTCTCTTGATCGGTAACCAGTGTAGGCTCCGTAGATGGGGGGTGATATGGTGACGGAGTGGCACATTCCTAATACGCCTAGCTGCCGCATTTTATATAATCTGCAATTTCCTAATCAAACAGTCTGGCAGACCTACATAGTCAAGTTGGGAATGACTAGAGCATGGACCACTGATTTCCTGCAGTCCATTGGCAGGAGATGTAGGAATCTTCGCATGGCTTTCAACTTCCAAAAACAGTAAGAGGAAACTTGGCAGATCTGAGATCTGCCCGATAAGTTGGTATCTAGCTTGAACCCAAGGTTCCTTGCCGATGTCGCTGGAAGAGGCAGAGGATTTAACTCAGCTGGCCACCGAAGTTCCGACCTGGGGGATGAGGATTGATTGAAAAATAAACCTCTGTTTTTTCTGTGTTTAGCTTCATGCAGATATCCGTCATCCAAGTCGTAACTCTCCGCAAACACTGTCTGAATTTAGTGAAGGCAGCTTCTGTGTGTTCCCTAAAAGAGAACACAAGCTGAGTATCGTCAGCGTACGAAACAACTTTCACCCCAAGTTGTGCAATAATTAGAGCTAGGGGGAAAGGTAAACATTGAAAAGAGTAGTCCTCAAAGCCGAGCCCTGCGGGACTCCACACACCAAGGGGCTGGAAGAAGGCATATACGGGAATAGGAACACTTTTTGAGATCGGCCCTCCAAAAAGTTGCGGAACCAGCTCAAAACAGTTCCCGTGACTCCCAGAAGCTCAAGTCTTTCTAGGAGGATCTGGTGTGACACAGTATCAAATGCTGCGGATAAATCCAGCAGCACTAGCATCACACAACTACCCTGATCCATCGTTTCCCATATGGATTCTGTCACTTCCAGCAGGGCTGTCTCGGTTCTATAACCAGACCTGAAGCCCGACTGGGAATTGTAAAGAAGTTTATTGAATTCTGCCAGTTGTTTTTGGACTTCTTTCTCAAGCACCTTAGCTGGCGCGGAGAGGAGAGAAATCGGCCTAAAGTTCTTTAATTCAGCTGGGTCCGCGTCTACTTTCTTCAGGTTTGGCTGAACGAAAGCTGTTTTCCAGACATGTTTCTAGGCACATTTTCAAACCTTATGATACTACCCTCCAACCTTTGCATCCATTGTGAACTATGTACTACAAATGGTTCTGTCGGGTGGTCAATTTCTTAGCATTCCATCATAAATATGTAACATGAAACACACAAAAGTGAGTTTTTCAAAGATTAGTATATTATACTTTTTTTCTTTTTGTATATGGGAGGCTGTCACCAAAATAATTGGGAAAGAATAACTTGACTTATTGGCGAATAAGTGACATAAAGTGACAGAGTGACAAAGTGAATACAATATGTACAGTGTGAGCGTTTAAAAATGTATAAGATATATAAGATGTATGTATCAATCAACATCCGTCCCAATACAAATAAATCTCCAATGGCCCTCATTTGAGTCCTTTTTCTTTGTAAGGGGTGGAGAATGTAGGGTATGGATTGTGAGGAGGCATCGACGTTTTGAGTCCAGAATGAGCGTTAATTGACAAAAATCACAACGGGTCTTTTCAGGACCGGGGTATGGACAGCCAGTAGTAGTGGAACTGAGTTCCACTTTTAGGTCTTGAAGGAGACTGGTGAATCCACCATCCGTTAGGATTATGTATTACACACACAGCTACAGCCTACTGATTTTCACAGAGGCCTTGACCAAGATCAAGCAAGTTTCGGCTCATCCATTCTGGTTTCAACACGCTGGCATTTTCTCCAGCTGTTGCTGACCAAAAGGTACTCCACGCATCCTCTCAACCATTAAGGCGGCCCATGGGAATCTCATCGCCTTATACCTCAACTTTAATTTGCTTCTCAATATAGCAATGAATGGATCAGTTAAAAATGTAAAATATTAAAAATAGCAATAAAAGTCCTATTTACAAGCGATATTTCATTATACAATTCTGATAAAAGTTCAAGAGAATGAGTGCAAAGAAATTGCAACACCCAATACATGTACATTTGGTACACCATATCCAAACAAACTTTAGAAATTGTGCAAGAACAAACACTATTACTTGCGATGTGTCTGTGCTCAATATCCTAAAGGCCTCCAGATACCTCTTGGTTCCTTGGGACCTACAGATTGGCAATATCCATGTATTTTTGGGGATAACATAGACTTGGCAAAGAATAGGATATGGACTACCATTTCTTGTGCTTCCATACAGGCTGTGCATAGATCATCTTTGTTTGCTACTTCTGACCATTTACTACAGAGAGACTTAGGGCCAGATGTACGACCCTTTCATTTAGCGCCTCGCAATTTGCGACACATTGCCAGTCGCAAATTGCGAGTCGCTAAATGAAATTTACAACAGTGTGTTAACACTGTTTTGTGATTCCCAATTTGGGTTGCAAATTGGGAGGCTCATTAATATTAATGGTCCTCTCACAATTTGCGAAACAATTGGGAATGCCAGCCCTCCCAGGGATGGTGGCCTGCTGGGCTCAGCAGACCACCATATCTGGGACTGCTTTTTAATAAAGCAGCTTTTATTTTTTAATGCAGTTCGTTTTCCTTAAAGGAAAATGGGATGCATTTAAAAAAATATATATATATGAAACGTTTTTGTTTAATTTTTTAAGGGTAGGCAGTGGTCCTTTGTACCACTGCCTGCCCTTGAAAAATTATTTTGCGTGCATTTCTATGAGAGGGGCACCTGGAGCAGTCATCGAATACGCGGCAGCCCTTGCCGCGGGGAATGCACCCTCCTGATAACTGGGAGCTACGGGGCGGGGTATTTACCCGGCCTCATGTGTTGAGTGCATTTCTAAGAGAGGGGCACTTGGAGCAGTAATTGAACACGCCGCAGCCCCTGCCGCGAGAAACGCACCATCCCGATAACTGGGAGCCACGTGGCGGGCTATTTACCTGACCTCATGTGTGGGAGTCTGTTGATGGCGCATGATGCATCTTCGCGCTGGGGCCCATCTGTGGGCTTTGATTATGGACAGCAATGAAACAGTGATGCGCCCATATTGGGTGTAATTTGATGGACGCACTACAGGACCCAGAATGCTTTGCCCTATGATGGGCGTGGGATGTAATTTAAATCTGTGGGTGTGTCCTCTTGCATTTGTCAAGCCTCTGAGGAAGAAGCAATCTAGCTTTGAAACGCGTCAGGCTTTTTGACATGCTGTAACGCCATCAGCGCTGTGAGATGTTTGCCTTATGAAGGATTGCTACATCAACTTTTTCGAGTGCATTTCTATGAGAAGGGCACCTGGAGCAGTCATCGAATACGCAGCAGCCCTTGCCGCGGGGAATGCACCCTCCTGATAACTGGGAGCTACGGGGCGGGGTATTTACCCGGCCTCATGTGTTGAGTGCATTTCTAAGAGAGGGGCACTTGGAGCAGTAATATATATATATATATATGTATATATATACATGAACCTGTGTCGGACTTCTCCGTAGAGGCAACTCCTGTGGATTTATATATATAAATATATTTATATATATATATATATATAGATAGATATAGATATATATAGTAGGGATATTGATTGTGTGGAAGCCCAATTGGAAAGCAGGCAACGCTTTATAAGTAGAGGGTATACCACCAAAGTGCTTGATTTAGCAATAAATAAAGCTAATTCCATTACACGTCTGGCAGCACTCAAGAGTTGCCCTGCTCCCACTATGTCATCTGAACCGATAGGCCCCAGTCTCGAACCACCGAGACTCATTACCACCTACAATCGACAACATAGTAAGGTGCGTACGATGTTCAACAAAAACTGGCCATTGGTTCGTAATGATCCGATCCTGGGTGAACAGTTACCCAAACTCCCAGCTATCACTTTTCGTAGATGTCGTTCTATGAATGATATGCTGGTGAAGAGTAGCCCTGAGGTCAGTACTAGCAATACATGGTTACAGAGCTCTAAAGGTTTTTTCAAGTGTGCAAGCTGTAAAGCCCTGGGCACACACGGTGCACGGTACTCGGGACTGACTAGTAAATCAAATCAGCCAATCATGGAAACCCCAATCCATAATAACAATTCACAACAGGAGTACTTGCACTTTAACACTGAACACCAGTGAGAAAGTGCGCAGAGACACTAAACCAGCAAAAACAGAGTAAAACCCAGGAGGTCAGAAAGCAAAAAGTCAGGGGAAACACGCCAAAAGATGCCAAGTCTAACAATGGCAAAGCGGATATGGCATCTAAAAAATGTTTAATGTTTTTTCTAGCAGCACAGACCACCAGTGCTGGGGCCAGCTGGATGGTGGCACCATGCACGGAGCAGAAACAGCAGCTGCAGGGGTGAGCCAGCAGAAGTGGCGGGCGGTAGTAAGTCATATTGCTTGCTTATTGTCAATTTATATACACGCTGCAAGGGTGTACATTGTACTGTTGAGAGTGAGATTAAGTTGTGAACAGTTGAATACACCCCTTTACTCACCATTAGCATATACAGCAAGAGTTGAGTGACTATTGGTCTCTTCAATCTTCAACTCAGCAGAGAACGTTTCATGAAGAAGAGTCAGAACTTGATGGGTTGATGGGAAAGATGAATGGAAGGAGGAACGACGGGTGAAATGTAATATGACTGGCAGAGAAGGATGCATGGGTAAAAGGATGGATATAGGGGGCTGATAAAATGCATGCATGTGTGGGTCGATGAAGGATGGGTGAAAGGTGAAATAAATTATGCCTGCCTGCTTGTGTAAAAGTCTATGGGTGAAAGGAATCCTCTGGGTGGTTGGATCGGAAATAGGAAGGATGGGTGGTTAAAATGAGAAATGTATGTTGGTGAAAGTTTTGTTGAGAATGATAGCAATATTTGGATGGATGGATGGATGGATGGATGGTACTAGTATTCATAGTGAAGACTGGATGAAGGGAATGTAAAACTTGAACGGTGACGAGGTAGCAAAGCCAAGGGTGAAGAATAACAATAATGCTTGATGAAAAATGCAGGGAAAAACGGAAAAATCCCTGAGAGGAAGTGTAAACAAACGATTTTCGTATCAGGGTTTGTGATTCAAAGGTTTGAGCGAGTTTGTATTTCAGACTACTCTCTTAACTCACAGTAGTTTTCAAGCACAACATATATTATGTACCTCTACCCTACCCACCCATATTTCATCAATTGCCTCCCTCCGAGGCCCACTCCCTACTCAAGGTATTTCACCAGTGTCAGCCATGGGTGGCCTATCGGCTGCAGGGTTACAATAGTAGCACCTCATGTTGTGCTATATATCATTCATACATTAGTAACTATTCATTTGCCTTGTTGTAGTCAGGGTGAAAGGGAAAGTGAGCATTTGATTTAACAGAGCATGGCCACACTAGCAAGAGAGATAATTGTGGAGTACAGCTGCCCCAACTGCAGACAATAGCAAAGTATAACACGAGTTATGCAACAAAAGTATCTCTATCTAGGGTGCAAGCTGAGCTGGTGTGCCTGCAATAATTTAGCTAAATGAGCGAGAAGAAGAATACTTGTATACTTCATAGTGATTAATGCCTGGAAATTGTAGTCACATCAAAATCAAATGGCTCGAGGAATTGAGGATACCAGCAAATGTTATGTACTGCTCGTGCTACTGTACCACTATATGATTTTATGTGTTACTGTTTTGCTAAGAGTAGTGGTTACAATTTGTCTTTTTTATTTCATGATATATCTTCTAAGGACACGGAGGGGAGTGGTTGTTTGAATTTCTCTAGTATATAGATATTTGTTGCTCAGCAATCCTCCACAGTTTTTCTCTTACCTGTGATTAGGCGAAGCGATGGCTGCTTGGTTTTCCAAGGTGCAATGGAGGTGGAAGTAGACAATAGCAGCATCCTTGCAGACAAGTCGTTGAATACAAGTGAAAGCACCAGATCCAGAAGTGAGGTTTCACTCCCTCGTAGCCGAACTAAAACTGTAGGATGGGGAACATTCTTCTCAGGAATCTAATTACATTGAAATAAAAACCTGAGTTACTGACGATTTATATTCATGCTTTGCACAAAAAAGTACAACTAGTGGTACACAAGAACTGTCAAATGAGAAAACATGATAAGAAATGCTAAAGTAAAATAATTAATCAGAATGGTAAACTGTTAATAGATACAAACGGAAGTCGACGCGAGCTATGAAGTGGACAAGAGTAACCTTTAGTGCTGGAAGAATGACGATGCTGGCAATTATGAATTATGTTCCTTTGAAAAAAATTTAATTGATACATTGAATACTGTGCATGGGTGGGCAATCTAATATATAATAATATTGCCAGTATGGGCTATACTTAGAGCAGACGAAGATCCTCGCCCTGCCTTGAGGTGGTATGTTTTCATCACATCCGCCCCACCAAGGGTGTGATCAATAAATAGTGTATATTTAATTTAGCCACACTTCAATAAATCACACAGCCCAGGGGAAGAGGGTTAGGGTTTAGATGAATGGATTGGAAGGGGGATTTGAGTTAAGGGTTTGACAAAGACAAACACTACAGAAGGACAACACATTCATCTTGGCAGTCGACCATCATGCATTTGTATGGGAGGAAAAGGAAATGCATGCATTATGATGAATACTAGTAAAGGTAAACCAAATCAAATGGTCTATCTGCCCCCAGAGAGACCTATGTTACATTATGTTCCGTAACTGTTGTACTGAGCTTTGAAAGATATCCAATACAAATAAAAATATCTGTAGGAGTTAACTAACAAACATAAATAACACACAAAAATTATACTGAAGTGCCAAATTCGGAGTTGCATCTGCATTCCTCTTCAACTGTCCGTCAATCTTGGGTGCCAGGCAGATGCGGTTCGGTAAGGTAGGTGTGAGTATGTTACATTGTTTTTCCAGTATTGCGCCGGATAAAGGCCAGGGACTGTAGATTGAAAATCAAAAATGATATTGAAGAGTCAGGGAGAAAAGTTAAACTGCATGAGGAGGAGTACGCAACAAGAAGAGAAGCCTCAAAGGCAGCATGGATAAATGTCTGTTTCTGGAGTTACCTCAACAACAGGTCCCCCCACCCAACAACCACTTATCTTCAGATTAAACAACAAATTGAAGCCAGACAGCATTGAGCAGTGAGCACACACAATCACAGCAACATAACATTTTCCCAATCAATTAGAAAATCAAAGCACCGCTGTCAGTTACACCACTCGCCACCACCACTACACAGACTTGTTTAGGTCTGGCACTGCTATTTACCTTTAGGCCACTTCAAAGTCATCCTCATCCAAATTGGTTAGTTTCAGTGAACTTGAATCTTTTTCTGGTGGCAGTTCTGGCAGTAGTCACGATCACGCTCATGCCCACGCGCTGAGTCATTCCATCATCTCAGATCCTCCTGAGTCTGACCCCGAGTATGGTGTCCATGAATTAGATTGGCCTGTAGTAGTACCATTTTGTTATTGAGCAACAAGAAGGAAAAGATGAAGTCATTTTTTGTGTAGACTAGATTTGTGTTTGCAAACTTTGCATTATCTAAGGGACTGGTGGTGTCTGAGTCTTTGAAGAGTAAAAATATAAAGCATAAAACAATAAAAAACAAAGCAGTGTGGAGTGTGGACTATGTAGAGATAAACCTGGTGAAGGAATCCTGCTATCCTGTCTTCCAAAGGTGAAGGACAAAATAAATAACCTTCAGGGGAAAATGTAAAATTATTGATCAGCCACCGGTAGGCCAGGCAACCAACATTTTGGGAATCTCAAATTAATCACTTACACATTAAGCGTAACAAACAAACACCCAGTCTCACACTGCCTTCCAGCACATGAATCATCTCATCTCTTCTCAATCTATTCTCAACATGTTGATTTTATTTAAACACATTTTATTGAGGTATAAAAACATAGGCACAGTGAAGAACCCAAATAGTGCTTTAAATGTACACATTTAAAATCGAAATCAGCACTTAGCAGGATACTACATTTCCACATTACATCATCCATCATTGGTAAACAAAGAGAAAAAGAAACCCCCTCCTGACGTGGGGTAATGTGATCAGAAATTAGGTTAATCCCCCATACCTCACCCTCTGTCCTGCAGTAAGAGTCAGTGAGATCTACTAGTTGGTATCTCTCCGGCCATCATCTATATCATGCAACTCTAACAAACCCCCCTCCCCCCAACCTTAACTAACCCCTCCTCTCTCCCCCACCCCAGCCATGCAGCTGAGTTAATAAAGTTTTTGCTGCTAGATCTGTGGGCAGGCCAGTCATGTTCCGTGGCCTATATATTTCAGACCTCAAGTATCAGTGTCAGGGACAGATGTTCTCCCAGGGTTGCCCCATCCTATCTGCGCTGTGCTCCCTAGTCAATCAGTGCCTCCCAACATCAGTTGTCTGCTGCTGGATCCCCGCATTCTGGAGTGCCATCAGTGTCGCCAGTTGGGTATTTTACCAGCTACACCATTGCCACCCATGCACGCGCCATCTCCAGGGATTAGTCGCTCCCAGTTCGGCTGGCCATTCGCAATCTACAGTTCCCCTTCGCTTCCGCCCATTTCACTAACTCCCTAAACCATCGCGCTAAGTTGGGGCCATTCTTTGCCTTCCAGTGGCTGGTGATCTCCCTCTGGGCCAAGACCAGCCACAGGTCTATAAACTTGCTAGTGACTTTGGTCCTGGCAGTGTGTGGGAACCAATGCAACAAACAACAGCTCGGTGTCAGTGCTACCCCTCTCTCCGCTGCCACCGCTAGCGCAGACGTCACCCCCCTCCAGTACTCTCCCAGATGTGGACAGTCCCAAAACATGTAGAGGAACCCCGCCCTCTCTAGGTTACACCATGGACACGCTGTTGAAACACCGAAGTATTCATTCACCTTACCCGGGGTCAGGTACGCCCTATGCAACACGTAGAAGTGGATTAGCTGGAAGTGGGCAGTACTGGAACACTTCCAGGCCCATTCTAAAAATGCCCCCCACGACTTTTCCTCAATGGGTTCACCCAAATCCTCTTCCCACTTGAGACGCAGGGCCGTCAGGGGCTGACTCAAGCTGTGGGTAATCCTCTTCTAGAGGCACGTGACCGCCTTAATCGTTCCCGCCGCCGTTACTACATATTGGCAGGCCAGTGAGTTCTGAAGTTCCGCCATCCCTTCCCGCCAATGTCTTCTAATGGCTGCTGTCAGTGCGGCATGAAGATGAAAGTCCCCTAGTGGTAGGTCATGGCGCTCCAACAGGTTATTAAAAGGTAGGAGGCTACCATCCTCAAATAGGTCCCCTATAGTAGCGATCCCTGCATCCTCCCAGTCTCGCAGCCTACCCAAATCCACTCTGTGAGGTAAGGCCTCACATATCGCCAGCAGGATCTCCGGAGCATAGGGGGTGCGCTTGCACGCACGCATGACCAATCAGTTCCAACACTGGCGCACCACCTGTAGGTCAGGCGGGACCATCCTATTCCTCATTGGCAATCGCAGCAGCACACGGGAGAACACAACCAAGGGAGGGTCCGGCCCATCAGGCCCCTCCCGGAGCCTGATTCGGCTTGCCACCCATTTGGTGAACCATTGTAACTGTGCTACATGATAATAGGCCTCTGGCAAGGCAAAGCCTCCCTTCACCCTGGGCCACTGCATGGTGACCAGGGCCACCCTGCGTCGCCCCGTTCCACACAGGAATCCTGTAAGCAGTGTGTTGAGCTGTGCGAACACCTTAGGTGTCCCAAAAAAATGCAGAAGCCTGGGCAGTGTGACCATCTTCACCAAGGCAACGCTGCCTGCAACCGATAACGGGAGTTTTTCCCAAAACTCAAAGCAGCTCTTGACCTTACGTACAGCTCGCCCTATGTTGCCCTGCAGCATGTCGTTAGGGTTGTGATATATCTGGGTTCCGAGGTAAGGTAAGCAGCTAGTTTCCAATGGGACCCCCTCCGCCGATTGCGTCACATCCCTGTCTGGGTGTGTGGGAAAAGGACAGGATTTAGACCAGTTCACACGAAGCCCCACAGCCCCTCCCAGAGAATGCAGCAGTCCCTTAGCTCCCTGGAGGGCCCCCTCTGAATCAGCCAGAAAGAAAAGGAGATTGTCGACATACAGCGCTATGTGTTGTAAGTGTCCTTCCACCATCAGCACCTGAACTTGGCTCCATTGCCAGCGCGAAGAGCAGGGACGACAGCGGGCAACCCTGCCTCGTGCCCCTACCCACTTTGCAAACAGCAGAGATCCACCCTCCCGTTCTGACCCTGGCCCTGAGTTGTTATACAAGCTTGCCGTCCATTCCACGAAGCGGTCTCCCAGGCCAAATGCCCTCAGGACCGCAAACAGATATGGCCACTCTAGACTATCGAAGGCCGTCTCGATGTCAACCATAAAAATGCAAGCCTCCTCCTGCAATAGGTGTCCGCCCGTAAGTTACGCAGTAGCCTCCGTACGTTCATCGCCGTGTTCCTAGTTGGGATAAATCCCGCTTGCTCCACGTGAACTAACATTGACATGTGGGCCATTAGCCAACTAGCCAGGATTCAACTTAGTATCTTATTGTCCAGATTAAGCATGGCAAGCGGTTTGTATGCAGTCTGGTCCCAGACGGTTTACCCGGTTTGAGGAGAGGCACGATGATTGCTTCCCTTGTGGAAGCCGGAAGACAACCCTCCCATCGTGCTTTGTTATATACTACGACTAGCTTCGGGGCCAGGATATCTACAAATTCAGAATAGAATTCTATTGGATGGCCATCCGTCCCCGGTGTCTTGTTCCTAGCCATATGCTTGATAGCGCTACGCACTTCCTCCACCTCAACATCTTTACCAAGCTCCTCCGCTGCCTCGTTATCAATCTGGGGGAGTTCTAGCCTCTCTAAGAATCCTGTTCCATTGGCAGCCCCAGGATCAAGCCTACTCTGGTAAAGAGTGGTATAATAGTTCAGAAAGTGTGTGTTGATGGCTTGTTGAGTATAAGACACCACCCCCCCTGATCCCGAATCTCCCGGATCGGTGTACATCTGCGCTATGGGTTTGCCAACCACGCCAGCAGCGCCCCAGACTTGTCCCGTTCTGCTTGGGCCCGAGTGGTGTAGGCCCTATAATCAAAGGAGCACAGCCTTTCCACCTGTGTCGCCACCTCCTTGCAACGCTGCAAGCAGGTCTTCCTGCCTATCAGGCCATACCTGTCTCTCCTTTTCCAGGTCACGGAGCCTATTCTCTGCCCGCAGCACATCCTGTGTCAACAACTTTCGGACTCCCACCACCTCCCCAATGCAACTCCCTCTAATTACAGTTTTGAACGCGTCCCATTCGATAAGTAGGTTAGATGCAGACCCAGCGTTATCTAGGAAGTAGTCATCAATCGCAGAGCCAATCGTGTTCTTAAACACCGGATCTTCTAGCGCCTCCGGTCTCAAACGCCAAGTAGGCATGGCTGGCCACGCCCGTATCCAATCCAGCTATATTAGCAACGGGTTATGATCAGAAAATGTTCTGGTCAAATATTCACTAGGGGTAATCCCTCTGTGGACCCATGAAGAGCAAAGGAACGAGTCCAGATGAACATGTAACTCGTGCAACCCAGAGAAGTATGAGTAGTTCCTATCTCCCGGGTGGTGAGCCCTCCAAGTATCTATCAGTCCCCATTGGGACTGCCACGCCTGCCTAGTTGCTGCAAGTCTATGCATGGGAGCATCTGGGAGAGGTGGATGAGAGCGATCCAGGTCCACGTCAGTAACGCAATTGAAGTCACCCCCCAGCAGCACTGAATCTGACAACAGGGGCGCCAGCTTCCCGGAGAGGCACGCAAAGAAACCAGCTTGGTCTACATTGGGGGTGAAGAGGCTCCCTAGCACTAAATCCCTGCCGTCCAACTGTCCCACTACCACCACGCATCTACCATCTGGGTCAATCAATTGCTTAGTGCTCTGAAACAGAACCCCCGCCCATCTCAAGATCAATGTGCCCCTGGCGAAGGCCGAGTGTGAGGTGTTGAACAACTGCCCCCTCCATCTAAGCTGCAGCACCACCCCTCCTTCTGTGTTAAATGTGTTTCCTGCAGCAGAGCGATCTGTACTCCCCTCTTCACCAAATATGTGTGATTCTTGTGTTGGCGTGTCATAGTGTGCATGCCCCTGACATTCCACAACACATTTAAGTCCTACGGTGGAACCCATATCTTGAACCACAATGATCTTCCCTCCTGCCCCTCCTCAGCAACATGCCTGACCCCAGTAAAACCCCCCCAACCCCATGGAACTCCCCAACACTCATTCCCCAGGACAGGTACCTTCCATGTTGCATCAAAAACGGTATTGACATCCTAACTCCCCATCCCTCGGACAAGTGAGAACATCTCTCCCATCCAAACCATGCACTCTCGTGCTGTAACAGTCAGTGTTCAACAGTGGTGGCTGGGCCAGTGTTCACCTGGAGGAAGGCCTTCCTCCCCGCCCCCCTGGATCCCCCTCCCAGTATGTAGCTCTTATATTGTAGTGCTGGGACCCCTCGGTATGTTATTCAGAGCAGTACTGGACCCGACCCCCACCCCCCAGCATAAATGTTCAGGTTGTACTTGCGTGCCGTGGATGAATCACATCAGGTAATCTGCTGATTTGGGGGTTACATCCGGTAGGATCTAGCTGGCATCCCCCACTGTGCTCGAGCTGGCTTCAGAGTCCGAGTCCCTTTGTTCCTCTTCAGAAAGACAGGGGGCATCCTGTGTTTCCGTTATGCTCACGGAGGCCACCGCTGTCACCGCGTTTTCTCTGTCTCAGCATGCCTCTTCCAGTGTTGGGTGGCCCTTGGGTTTTTTCCCTCCACCAGGGGAATAGGTGTGGTCCCTCTCAGTTGTATCTTTGCCAGTACGCCGTCTGTCTCGCATGTCCTGGTCCTCGATCCAGTCCCAGACATCCTGAGGGGTGTTGAAGAATGCAGTGTCCTATGCGGAGTCTAGCTGGGAACATCATAGAGTAGGATACCCCCATTTAGCACAGTTTCCTTTTGGCTGAGACGAAGGATGCTCGCTGTCACTGCACTTCCCTGGAGAAGTCGGGGAAGATCCTAACAGTACTATTGTCTATTTTGAGTTGTCCTTTGACTCGCGCCAGGTTCAGCACATGGTCATTATCTTTGTAAGATAGAAGGCGGGCCACCACTGGCCCCAGAGGTCTTCCAGGCTGGGGTGCCCGAGTGGGAACTCTGTGTGCCCTTTCTAGGGCGAAGAACGTCGAGAGGCCCTCTGTTGCCACTTCCTTTTGCAACCAGTTCTCCAGATAAGTCACCATATTGTTCCCTTCAACTTTTTCGGGCAATCCCGTGACCCTGATATTGTTTCGGCGCTCTCTATTTTCTGCGTCTTCAGCATGCTGCTCTAGTACTTGAACCCTTTTTTCAATGTCCGTGACCTTACATGTGTTTGTGGTCACTTGTGGTTTCAAGTCTTCTGTGTCTTCTTCCATAGCAGTGACCCGGTCTGCCAATTTTCAATGGTTGACTCTCAGCAGGCCCAAATCTTCTCGGAGTGTGTCAATTTTGGTTTCCACCACCGTCTGTGACTTTTCTATGGCCTGCAGGATGTCATGGAGTGACAGTTCGCCTTGGATTGTAGCCTTCTCATTTCGGGTCCCTGTGTGTGTGCGCGCCTCCCCGTTATTTTCGCATGCTGACTCCTGTTGCTCCGTATCTCGTCTCTTGGTTATTCTACCCATGTTTCGTTTTGGGTTTGCGCCGTCTGTGGAGACCGTGGTGCAGCCACTGTCAGCTCTACAAGAGTTCTTGATTCCTGAGCCAGGAAAGAGGTTGATCGTTTGGAGTATAGGTGCACACCGCTAGTTTCAGAGACTGTTCTGAGTCAGTCAGAGCCATGCTACAGTCTTACGCTGTGCCTTGCGGCGTGCGCTTTGCACTCTCTGCCGAATCCATACCACCAGGATCTGATGGGGTCTAGCTCACTGGGGAGTTTAGAGTGATGCCCATCCTGAAATATCCTACAGCGGCAATATGCCTGCCTACTCAGCTCCTGGCATGCAGTTCGGCGCTGGCTTCCGCTCTCTCACTCGGCCATTAATGGTTACGTCGTGTAGAAAGTTCGCTCTGCAACCCCAGGTGTCACAAGGTCTCGAATAGTGCTCCCCGCCCTTTCTGTTCTGTGGTGTTGCAGCACCCGAGCTCTTTTCCCTTGTTGCCTGCGGGCTCTTCTGGGGTATATTAAACAATCCTTCGCATTGTCCAGGTAGACCCGGGCTACCTCTCCATCTGGCGAGCCCTTTGGTGTCCCAGAAGTACCAGTCGCAGTTCCACTAGGTCTGCCCGATGGCCCCGGTCACATCTGCCTGCCCCTGCCCTTACTCGTCAATCGCCTCTGCCGCCATTTTAGGAGTCAGTGTACTAGGTTGCGATTTGACCCCCGTCACAGGGTCCACATTGTAAGGGGTACAGGCCAGGCTACGAGCGCCACCCTCATCTGTCTTCCTACCGTTACCAAGGGATTGTGCGGTATGCACCGCTTTCCAGGAGTGTTTTAGTGATTGCCGTGTTGTCGGGTTTCCAATGAGGCATCCTCCTGCCGGCCTCTGTGTGTCTGACGAGGGTCTGCCGCACTGTTCACAGTGAGTCGTCATGCAGGCGTTCATGCTTCCCAATGTAAGGGTTCAAGGGAGGATCTTTTGCCCTCTGTCCAGTGCAAGGGAGGATCTTTTACACACTGCCCTGTGCCTGGGAGCTTCACGGCTCATGCTCTCGCAGATGCGGCCTTAAATAAATGGCCCTGCAGTGTTCCTCCCTGTAACTGCAATCAGAATCTGTGCCTGGGGGTCAGGCGGGGTGCTCAGCTTTCAGGGAGAGCTCTAAATATTTTCGCGCCTCCTGGGCTCCAATGGGGTCTCCTCTTGCTGGCGTCTGGGTATGGGGTGGGCTTTTGCTGGTCCTCTCCCAACCGGCCGCCTTGCAGGCGTCTATGCTCCCCCAATGACAAGGGCTAGTGGGAGGACCTGGCGCGCTCTGCCCTGTGCTCAGGGGTTCCAGGTGTTCGTGCTCTCGCAGGTGCTTCCCTAAGTTAATGGCCCCACAGTATTTCTCCTTACCGCCTTGACCGGAGCTGTTTCCGATCTCACCCGCTGGGCTCGCTCCCGTCTGGCAATTCCAATGTCTTATGGGGTGCAGGGTGTAGTTCAGTGCATTGACCCCCGTCTCCTGCAAGACAGGTCCGCTATATGTGCGGCCGGGCGCTCACCTGATCCCGGTGCCAGTCTGCCTCCTTCGCTCCGCGGTCCACACCGCTGGCCCTCGGTCCCCCTCGTGCAACCAGCTACAGGGCCCACCAGCGGGGCCGCCACTGCATCTGATGAGTATGCGAGACGGGTGCCAACGGTGATTATTCGGATCAATCTCTGCCACGGTTGTCTGCAAACTCTGCTATCAGGCCACGGCCGCCATTTTGAGTAGTCTCGCGGCTCTGCATTCCGGCTCCTGTCTTGAGCTTTTCTCCACTAATGCCGGCCTGTGCCTCTGTTGATTACGAACCCCAGTAGTTCTGATATTGTGGGAGTCGGTTTGGATACCTGGGGGCCCCCTGAATTGGGCAGGATGGTACTGGGAAGGGGATCACCGGCGAGAGCTCAGATTCAGGCTCCCGTCTCCTCGGCGTCAGGCCACACCCCCGATTCTCAACACGTTGATGATGACATATCACAACAAGCTCATACATCACAACAACAAACAACAATCACTCAGTGTGCAATGCATGCCAGCATTTGCCTTTTCTTTCGGGGTGCTCACTGTGATCAATTGGTGGTACATTGCAGAATGTAGATCCTCCATTTGTTCACGGAGCAGAGAATAGGGTGGGACATTTGGATGGGGCAGTCCCCCTAGGGTAGGAAAGAATAGATAGTCACAGTCCAGGGTTGGTGGCAGGCACACATTTGTTTGTATTCTCCGTCCAATATCTGGCTTGAGAGAAATGAATTTGGAGGGCAAGTCGGAAGTCGGACTTCTTCGCTGACTGCATGCAGGTGCAACTCCGATCCAGCAATCAAAATGTGTCTAAGAGTAAGTCAGTGGGGATGAATTGGTCAACCAGACAGTCAGAAACAGACAAATAAAAAAGTTAATGTTCCCTACCAATATATTTTTTTGGGGGGTGCAGGGAAGTAGAGCTCGTCCTCAAACTCTGGTGGTTCACCCAGAAGTAGGACATCTAACACACTACTTCCATGACCCAAGTCTCTGTCATCTTCTTCCTGTGGTACTATATGTATAGTGTAATCCGGTGGTATAAAGTGCTGATTCATTTTGATCATGGTTAATCTCGCCACGTTTTGGAGCGAGAGACTGGTCCTGCTCACTGTGACAGCAGCACCAGCATCACTGAAAACATGCTCAGCGGAGACCCTGGCTACAGGGCAAGCCAGATAGTTTATTACCAGACTGCTGAGCAATGGCCATTGGCGCATCTTCCCATACCAATACACCAATGGGTTTTGATCAAGGCAGACCTTTGTTGTGTCATTCAAATAGGCCTGATCTATTCGCTCAATGTTCATTGCTGGTGCTCCACTTTGCTTGACTTCTTTTCCCTTCACCTCTGTGCTGAAATTAAGCCCTGCCAGTAGAAACACCTCAGTTTCAGTTCTGTGGGCTGATGCTCCTCGTCTTGGTGTTATTGATGGTGTTCTTGTCTTTAGTTTTGCCTGCTGTGAGCCAACAGTATTACCCTGAGGGTCTGAACTTAAATACTGCACCATAGGACTTGTGCCCTGGACCAGTGGGCCTCTAATTCCCTGTCGTTTTTTTTCTAGCTCACTGCCTTGCTCAGCTATCCATGTTTTGTATTTTCTAATATTCCGTCTGAAAAAGGAATGATAGTGGACAGTAATGGTTTGTACTGTGGGTCAAGAATGGTGGCAGAGATGTAATGTTTGGGGGCACAATGTCTCTTTGTACCCTTTTTTAGCAGAGAAGCAAAGGATTAAGCTCTCCACCAAGTTACATGCATCCTTTTTCTCTTCCACCCCTGCATACATTACACACACCTCCTTTAGCTGTTCCTGTAACGTGCAACAATGGAACAGCTTGGCCCATGTTACTGTCCTCTTTGCTGACTTACTGTGTGAACACCTCAAAAGGAAGCAGCATTTCTTTTGGGCATTTTACTAGGCCCCATTGGTCCATCCCAATGATCATGACTTTTACAGTTGCATCTCCTCTTTGCTTGACATAGTCATTGATAGGTCTGTACTGCTCAAACAGGCTTTCAAGCATGTAATAAGTGGAATTTCAGAGTGTTGGCACCTCCTGCATTAACAGGCATTCTATTATCATGCAGAATTAACCCTCAGCTGTATCTGAACTTTAAATGAATGACTGAAATTAGTGCAGATTCTTCTGCAGGTGGAGAGTAAGTTGCTTACTTGGTTTTCTTTTTTGAGAAAGTATTATATAACGATGTTGATGCAGTGCACCGAACACAGGACCCTGAAATAACCACCATCGGCTATGGCCTTAACTATATTACTGCAATTGTTTGTAGCAGCAAATCCAATCTTAAGCCCTCTTGGTTGCAGCCATTCAAAGACGTTGATGTTATAGTCTTCCAAAATGGTTGCAGCTGTATGTGATTTCTTCATTGCAAATATCACTACTGTGGCATGTTTCCAAGCAGCATTAAAAATCGGCTGCTGAAATTTATTTTCTCTAGACCCCACAAAAGAGATACAGTGTGCAGTGATGCATCTGTAATTAGTCGTTTGGCAACTGGTCCACATGTCTGTGTCAAGTGGATAGTGTGAACAGCACTTTGCTGCTAAGCTTGTCCAAGCAATTCAAGCACATCGTGATATAGCACTGTAACAGCAACTCTAACAAAATAGGACCGGCTGGGAACTTTCCATTTTGGGCAGATGGCTGACACAAATTCAAAGAAACCCACCCCTTCGCCAAAAGAAAAAGGAAGGAGGTCCTGCGCTAACATTTTAGCCAGCTGTGCGTTGTACAAACGTGCCATTTGGTGGTTGCGTTCATACTGCCTCTCTGGCCTAAACATGGCAAGAATAGCAGCCAGAACGTTTTTCTTTCCTGATGTCACTGCTGCAGGCAACTTCTTGGGATAAGGTGGTGGTAGGCTCAATGTGCTTTTTGTCGGGGCTGTCACTGTTCCCTGTTGCTTTGGTGTTGATGATGACATATCACAACAAGCTCATACATCACAACAACAAACAACAATCACTCAGTGTGCAATGCATGCCAGCATTTGCCTTTTCTTTCGGGGTGCTCACTGTGATCAATTGGTGGTACATTGCAGAATGTAGATCCTCCATTTGTTCACGGAGCAGAGAATAGGGTGGGACATTTGGATGGGGCAGTCCCCCTAGGGTAGGAAAGAATAGATAGTCACAGTCCAGGGTTGGTGGCAGGCACACATTTGTTTGTATTCTCCGTCCAATATCTGGCTTGAGAGAAATGAATTTGGACTTCTTCGCTGACTGCATGCAGGTGCAACTCCGATCCAGCAATCAAAATGTGTCTAAGAGTAAGTCAGTGGGGATGAATTGGTCAACCAGACAGTCAGAAACAGACAAATAAAAAAGTAAATGTTCCCTACCAATATATTTTTTTGGGGGGTGCAGGGAAGTAGAGCTCGTCCTCAAACTCTGGTGGTTCACCCAGAAGTAGGACATCTAACACACTACTTCCATGACCCAAGTCTCTGTCATCTTCTTCCTGTGGTACTATATGTATAGTGTAATCCGGTGGTATAAAGTGCTGATTCATTTTGATCATGGTTAATCTCGCCACGTTTTGGAGCGAGAGACTGGTCCTGCTCACTGTGACAGCAGCACCAGCATCACTGAAAACATGCTCAGCGGAGACCCTGGCTACAGGGCAAGCCAGATAGTTTATTACCAGACTGCTGAGCAATGGCCATTGGCGCATCTTCCCATACCAATACACCAATGGGTTTTGATCAAGGCAGACCTTTGTTGTGTCATTCAAATAGGCCTGATCTATTCGCTCAATGTTCATTGCTGGTGCTCCACTTTGCTTGACTTCTTTTCCCTTCACCTCTGTGCTGAAATTAAGCCCTGCCAGTAGAAACACCTCAGTTTCAGTTCTGTGGGCTGATGCTCCTCGTCTTGGTGTTATTGATGGTGTTCTTGTCTTTAGTTTTGCCTGCTGTGAGCCAACAGTATTACCCTGAGGGTCTGAACTTAAATACTGCACCATAGGACTTGTGCCCTGGACCAGTGGGCCTCTAATTTCTTGTCGTTTTTTTTCTAGCTCACTGCCTTGCTCAGCTATCCATGTTTTGTATTTTCTAATATTCCGTCTGAAAAAGGAAAGATAGTGGACAGTAATGGTTTGTACTGTGGGTCAAGAATGGTGGCAGAGATGTAATGTTTGGGGGCACAATGTCTCTTTGTACCCTTTTTTAGCAGAGAAGCAAAGGATTAAGCTCTCCACCAAGTTACATGCATCCTTTTTCTCTTCCACCCCTGCATACATTACACACACCTCCTTTAGCTGTTCCTGTAACGTGCAACAATGGAACAGCTTGGCCCATGTTACTGTCCTCTTTGCTGACTTACTGTGTGAACACCTCAAAAGGAAGCAGCATTTCTTTTGGGCATTTTACTAGGCCCCATTGGTCCATCCCAATGATCATGCCTTTTACAGTTGCATCTCCTCTTTGCTTGACATAGTCATTGATAGGTCTGTACTGCTCAAACAGGCTTTCAAGCATGTAATAAGTGGAATTTCAGAGTGTTGGCACCTCCTGCATTAACAGGCATTCTATTATCATGCAGAATTAACCCTCAGCTGTATCTGAACTTTAAATGAATGACTGAAATTAGTGCAGATTCTTCTGCAGGTGGAGAGTAAGTTGCTTACTTGGTTTTCTTTTTTGAGAAAGTCTTATATAACGATGTTGATGCAGTGCACCGAACACAGGACCCTGAAATAACCACCATCGGCTATGGCCTTAACTATATTACTGCAATTGTTTGTAGCAGCAAATCCAATCTTAAGCCCTCTTGGTTGCAGCCATTCAAAGACGTTGATGTTATAGTCTTCCAAAATGGTTGCAGCTGTATGTGATTTCTTCATTGCAAATATCACTACTGTGGCATGTTTCCAAGCAGCATTAAAAATCGGCTGCTGAAATTTATTTTCTCTAGACCCCACAAAAGAGATACAGTGTGCAGTGATGCATCTGTAATTAGTCGCTTGGCAACTGGTCCACATGTCTGTGTCAAGTGGATAGTGTGAACAGCACTTTGCTGCTAAGCTTGTCCAAGCAATTCAAGCACATCGTGATATAGCACTGTAACAGCAACTCTAACAAAATAGGACCGGCTGGGAACTTTCCATTTTGGGCAGATGGCTGACACAAATTCAAAGAAACCCACCCCTTCGCCAAAAGAAAAAGGAAGGAGGTCCTGCGCTAACATTTTAGCCAGCTGTGCGTTGTACAAACGTGCCATTTGGTGGTTGCGTTCATACTGCCTCTCTGGCCTAAACATGGCAAGAATAGCAGCCAGAACGTTTTTCTTTCCTGATGTCACTGCTGCAGGCAACTTCTTGGGATAAGGTGGTGGTAGGCTCAATGTGCTTTTTGTCGGGGCTGTCACTGTTCCCTGTTGCTTTGGTGTCTCGACCTGAGTGTTGTACCATTGTGATGTTGCTGGTGTGGGCGATACTACTGCACTGCTGGGTAGAGGACAGCTTTGTGTAATAAGGATGTCTTCCTCTTCTTCTCCTTACGTGATTTAGATTGGATTTAGATTCCTTGTTCAGCCAGCTTTCACCCCTTTCTCCAGCAATACTTGCAGTTGTTTGGTCGCTAAGGTTTGCCTCCCAACGGATTGTATGGTGCTTTGTCAAGTGGGATGTTTGGCCCGTGGTACCATAGTTTGTACCGAGCTTTCCCTGATTATCACCTGCTCCGCAAAGGGAGAATATGACAATGTTCACCTCCTTTTGGCTAACAGAAAAGAAATCCCAAACCGAGGAGCTCAACTTACTGATGCTGCTGGTGCCACTTCCAATGTCCGATGAATTGGCGGAAGGTGGGCTTTTTGATGTTTGCCTCTCCGGCTCTGCAATACCTACTTCTGCTGAGGTGGTTCTGGATGTAGGTCTCTTCCTTGACTTTGCAAATATGGCAGCTGACGGTGCTTTGATCTGTGGTGCCACTGCCACATCCCCCCCCCGGAAAGTTGGGATGGGATAACGTCAGTCTCCACTGGGGCTGGTCTAACATCCATGATGATTGGCTTGTTGTCATCCTCCTCTTCTACATCTGCCTCCATAACTCTAATGCTTTCTGGAACCTCCCTTTTCTCTAGCCTCTCCTGAGTCATCTTGTGCCCTGTCTCACTCTCAAACTGAGGGGGGATCCAAGGGGTGTGTATATCATCAGAAGGGAGGCTTGAAGAAGAAGATGATGCACCGCTAACCCTCCTTCTTCTAGCTGGAGATCTAGAAGACAATGGATCGTCTGGAGCAGATTGCTCTACTTTTACAGCATGAAGTTTAATCTCTTGAACTGCTCCTACCTCAGAAGGAACTACTATTGGCAGTTGTGGCTGCTGTTCTTGTTGTTGTTGTCCACTTCCCTAAGTTTCATGCAAAGATTGGGTAGTACTTTGCGATAGAGAGAAAGTCAATGTCAACATCACCGCTCGACTGGCTGCCTCTGTGACATACATGAGCTTGTGCCCATATTGGGGTGGGCCCACTGATTTGGGGGTGCTGCTCCCAGGTCCCCCACAGACGCTGGTGTGGCGGCTCCGTTTTTTGTTTTCCAAAAAACCCCTGTGGGGACATACCAGTGATGGTTGTGGTAAGCTCCTTCTTCTCACTGGCTACTTTCTTGGTAGCAGTTTTAGGCTTAGCAGTGGCACATTATTTTGGAGCCATCTTGAAACTGGTAGATAGCAGTGGCACTTAGCTTCACAAGTTGAAGAAATGTCTGATGTGTGGGTCACTCACGCGTCACACCGTGCACAGGCCTTCTTTCTGGCAGTCCTGTGAGTGATGTGTTGTCTCTTGTTGTTGTCATGTTGTGCACCTAAAAGATAAGAAGCAAGAAGGACATCAGTGAAACATGGCATTGTTGCTGTTTAATTAGTAGCACAAACAAAAAAATATCATGTATTGTGTGGTCACTGCTGTTACTTCCTCAAATAACTATACAGTGTAAATATATCTACTCATTTGTAAAACGGAAAACCACACCAACATATAACTACTTTTATGGTGACTGACCACTCAGACTGACGTATTAGGAGTAACCACACATTAAGTAGGGAATCTCCGCACCACCTTTTTACCAGCACCAGCCCCCCCCCCCCGACTTATTAAAGTTTTCTGTCTTAAGGGGCCAGGTCCTTTTTAACTCACATCTATATTCACCCCAGACCCTCCCTTTGCATTACACATAGCACTTTATCATCAGTGCTCCCGCGTAGTCGCAGGCCATAGCACGCCCCGTCCCGCAGCGGGGCGGGAAGACCCCTATGATGAAGCATGACACCATGGGTCATTCTTGGTGTGTGAGGGGTATTTAAATAACTCGGTGTGTGTCCAACCATTGCGAGACACGCACACTCTACCACCTTAGTTTTCTGAACCCAGATTTTTTGTTTTCTCCAAGAGGTGGATCCTTTTGTTTGTTAACTAATTCTTAGTGGAGGACGTATCCACCTCCAGCGCCCATGTAGGGCTTTTTCCTCTACACTCCCTAATCCTGTTATTATTAGCACTCAGGAAGAATAACAGAGAGCAAAAACAACAGCAACAACATATAGATGAAACTGTTTGCTTTATGTGCGGCATATAACGTCACGTCACTCACGACATGTGATGTGGCACTGACTCTGAGGGAGGTGCATCTGACAAATGACGATGGAAGGAATAATCCCTAGATAATCAATGCTGCTGTGCATCTATAGCAGACATAGGGTTTATTTGATTGCAGCAAGATGTAGTGGGAAATGGTATAAACAAATAAAAAAAAATCAAATCATACAACACATTTTTTAAAAATTGAAAAACGAATCAACAAATTAATGAGAAAAAGAAATTGCAAAAATGCAATTAATTAAACATAAGTGAAGTTATCCTCAAAGATACAATAATACGTTATTATTAAACTGCTTTCTCATTGACTGCCATCCACTCATCCTTTGGCAAAAAGGGCTGAATTTGATTAGAGGCACAAAATGGCTGCCAACCAGTCTCACTTTGTCATCAACAACTACACTGAACAGGAAGACATTCATTCGGAACTAGGAGAAGACATGCAGGCCTATAGAGAAAGCACACTGGCTGGATCCACAAAATGGCCGGCAGCCACATAGTCATTACAACAAGAAGCTGGAGGCCTACAACAAAGAACGCATTCAGGCCTATGGCAAAAGCACATTGGCTGACTATACAAAATGGCCACCAGGCTCATGGTCAATCACAACAAGAAGCTGGAGGCCTACAACAAAGAACGCAAGCAGGCCTATGGTAAAAGCACATTGGCTGCATACACAAAATGGCTGCCAGCCACATGGCCACAACAAGAAGCTGGAGGCCTATAACAAAGAACACATGCAGCCCTATGGCAAAAGCACACTGGCTGCCTACACAAAATGGCTGCCAGCCACATGGTCACAACAAGAGGAAGGAGGCCAGTAAAATAATCAAACAGCACATGCAGGCCTAGGCCAGGGCAGTGCACTGACTATACAAAATGGCCCCTGGCCAGTGGCCAAATGGTATCTGGAACTAAGGCAAATATTGACGTATGGCAATCACACAAACACACACACTGGCCTGACAAAGGAGGCATGGTAAAACAGAGAAAACATCATTAATTCAGCAATGGCAAAAAATAAATATTGGGCTAAAATATTTTTTATTTACAAGACACATCCTTCAACGGCATTACCCCACCAAGTCCTGACTCCTATACACTGTTTGCATGCCAAAAAACATGAAATACCACAAAAAAACATTTTGTATTTCAATCCAAATCCATCCATGGCCTAAATGCTGTAAACACCACAGAAATTGTTGTTTCATACACCCATGACTAGCACTGGGTCTGCTGGCTGGAAGGCCAATTAGCAGACTACTAGGCCACATATTCAATCAACATTTCAAATGTATTAAAAAGCATGTGGAAAGTGTAGTAAATAAAAAAAACATTAGTCCTTTGTAAATGAAGATAAATGAAATGCACAGAAATCACTTGTGAAATCAAAAATTCAAAGTCCTTAAATCCAATGGGATATGCAGCAGACACAAAGAGTGATCCTTCCAGCTCCAAATCTAAGTGAAAAGTGACCAGAGATAGGCAAAGCAGTGGGAGGAGCCTGCTGGACAGGAACAGGAAGTTGAAGACTCTGGGGCACTTCCTTCCAGTTGAAAAGCAAGTAAAAATAAAAAGACTCCACACACACAAAATCACCGCCAAATGATCCGCTAGAAGTTGGTGGCATGCCTAAATGACGTGTTGGCGAATGCAAAATCGCGCAGGAGCATTCGGCGGTTGACCAATCTCGTGGTGCCCACGAACTACCCTGAAAATTTTGTAGGCGATCACGAGCACCCAGTAAGTCGCTCACGCACGTACAAAATAGCATTCAGAGCACGCAGACCAAAAAAAACTCTGCTCTATGGTGGAATACTTAGTTTAATGGTAACTCTGGGTTCTCTGCAGAATGCGGAGTTGCCGAATTCTGCAAAATCCACGAACGGAGCATAGTTTTATGTCTGGGCTTAATGGGTAAGTAAATGCATGTGTGAGTGGCTCTATGGAAAGGTGAGTAGATGTGTGAGATCCCATAGAGGTATGAGAGTGGGTATAGAGTGCTTGTATGGATGTTTGAGTGTCTGTGTGAGTGTTGTATAGGTGAGTGAGTGCCTGTGTAAGTGCTTGTATGAGTGTTTCAGTGGGTATGTGAGTGTTTGTATAGATGAGTGAGTGAGTGGGTTATGAGTGAGTGAGTGTATGTGTCAGTGGCTGTATGGGTGAGTGAGTATGTGGTTGACTACTTGTATGGGTCACAGTAGCGGCTCCTGGAGGGAGTGCTGCGGGGCGGTGAGGTGAGGCGGGGCGGGGGAGGGGCAGGGTAGGGGGTAGTAAACTCCATATTAACCCCTTCAGTGCCACGCCCTTTCCCCGCCCTGTGCCGGGCGTTACATTAGCGGGCGGGGTTCATGACGAGATAGTCTCGTCATGGGCACAGCGCAACCGTGCTCCATGACGAGACTATCTCGTCATGGGCACTGAAGAGGTTAAGGTCGAATGGATTTCAGTAACTAAATAAATAAATAAAACAAATTACATTGTGCGCTGCATCGCCGGTTTTACGTTGCAGCTCGCACAATGTAATTCATTTTAATTATTTATTTAGTTACTGAACTCCATTTGGCCTTAATACAGAGTTTACAATCCCCCATCCTGTCCCTCCCCCGCCCCGCTCCTCCGCCCTGCAGCACTCCCTCCAGGAGCCGCTACTGATGGGCCAGTGAGTGGTTGTAAGTGTCTATATGGGTGAGTGAGTAGGTGTATGAGTGACTGTATGGATGAATGAATATGTGTGTAAGTGTATGTGTGGATGAGTGAGTCGGTATGTGAGTGACTGTACGGATGGGTGTTTGTGTGAGTGGCTATATGGATGAGTGAGTAAGTGCATGAGTAGTGTATGGGTGAGTGAGTAGGTGCGATAGTGATATATGGGTGAGTGACTGGGTTAGTGTCTGTATGGGTGAATAAGAGAATACATGAGTGTATGTAGCAGTGTGTGACTGGGTGTATGAAAAAGTCTATCAGCACATGTAGATGGCCCAGTCCCTACATCATTATGTGGCTCGTTGTATACCTTGACAAGTTAAGCTTCTCGAATAACATTGAAAGAAGTAATGAGGAAATTACATTAATGTAATAGATGGTTCCATTTATCTGTTTAAAAAGAAAATAAACATAAGTATAAGCTAGTATTACATTTTCCAAATTGTACAATACACTTCAAACAAAACAGTGAACATTTCTTATACTGTAATAGTATCTTATATGACACTAAAGCATTCCATTTTCCCTTTCTTACTGTTCTCAGCTTTCATACTTGTTCACCAAAAACAGTTTACTGCATGAAGCTTCATCCTTGAACAGTGGGGGAAAAATCATGTAGATTGTACAGCAAATCCCCAAACCTGCACAGTATATCACTGTAATTTAGAGGCACAATGCACTGCACTCACTACATTTCGTTAATCAGTTATTTTACTTACGGTTATTACACTACTCTAAACAAACTTATCTTAAAATATTTGTTTTATTATCATACCAGGTACAATACTACTAATAAATGTAAACCACACTTGAATTTTGCACATCTTTTGAAAACATCACCTCTGGTCGGTTGAATGATGTTAAAAACTCTGATGGTCCATGTGGATAAAATCCTATACGTTACTTTTGTCCACAAATAGTGTGTAGAAGTTTGCTTGAAGAAAGGAAAAGTTTTGTAGTTTGAAAGGCAGTTAGTTAGAAATTTAAGCTAACTGGGATTGCATTGTGTCCATTCAGTTTCACTCTTTAATTAGACAGTGCAGGATCCCGATGTTATATTAACTTCTTTGTGGGAGATAAAAGAACTGTTTTTCTTTAGGGGAGAGGAGTTGACCTAACGGCTAAGGCGCTCGACCTCGGACCTGGGGGAACTGGGTTCGACTCTCGGTAATGACGCTAAACATCCTGTGATTCTGGGCAAATCACTTAATCTCCCCATGCTTAACAAAAATGAATGTGTGTCCTCATGTAATGTAACTGGTGCTATGTAAAGCGCTCTGATACCTGATTGGATTCGGGTCAAGTTCGTGCTATATAAAACTCTGCAGAAAAAAAAAACTGTTCAATTTTGGAGAACTTTTTAAAGCCATCTCCTCTGATAGGCTGAATGATGTCTAAAGCACTGGCGATCCACATAGAAGAAAGACTGTACATTACTTTTTTTTGCCAGAACTGCTCTTCAGAACTTTGGTTGAAGAAACAAAAGGTAGGAATTCTGTTGTTCTGAAAGGAAGTTTTAGTTTTAAATTAAGATAGATGTCGTGGCATTCCATCCATCCAGTTTCACTCTTTAATTAGACAGTAGAGTGTCCAGATTTTACATTTACTCCTTCATGAAAGATGGCAGCCTAAATAGTATAAGTTTTTCCAGAAATTGACATTTGTCCTGCTTTGAAGTTTGTAATTTTGGTTTCCAATTTAGATCCATCTGCTCTGTATCATTGCAGCAACAATATAAGTTATTTGCCACTTCTTTTTATATGCAATGTAGACATTACATATGCTCTACAATTTGGACAGGTCATATTTTGGTTAGCCTTTTTGATCAATCTGTTGAAAGGCGGTTTTAAAATCCAGTGCTGTAAAGAACAGATATCTCTCAGAATTTGTTTCAGTAGTAGATGAAAAATAGCAATCTTCACAGCCCTGGTTCCATTTGTAACTCAGTCCAAAAAAGTCATCTATGTTTGTTTCTTCTTCTACTAAAACTCCAAGCAGGACTATTACAAATTCCTGTGTGCTTGTTCAGTGTTTGAGTACATAGTACTGATCCACAACATATAACTACTAGTTGTCAAATGCCTGAAGCACAACGTAGTATAGTCTTATCAGTAAGTAAACATTGTTGCAAACCACACATTTTGGAACATAATCTCTTCTGTGCTTTCTGTTCTATTGCATTTATAAGATGTGGTAAATGAAACAGTACATTGAGAACAATATTTGCATAACAGTTGACACCAAAAGTGTTTGACAACTAGTAACCTACAATCTCTCCCTCATTCTCCAGTTTTCTCTTTTAACATCTTCCTTGTTGTCTTTCTTTTCCATTTTTTCAGCAACATCTGTAGATTCTTTTGTGAGCTTCTGCTTTGGACAGATTATTTATTTTCATAAATGGGATACTGTCCTAAATGAGGGGGTGACACACATTTTAACCGATTGTGTTCACTGACATAACTTGTATCTGCATTAACTTTGGTGTCATCAAAATCAACCCAAAACAAACTAGACAGTGTTCTTACTTGAGACAATGCAACATATGCGATTACAATCTTTAAACACAGTACTACCAATAATAATAAAAGGTGCCCATACACTTAAACCTTGAGATAAGTTGGATAGGTACAGCAAAAGCTAGAGACATTGGGAACTGCTGTATATGAACATATAAGCCTTCTACAAGCACAAAACGCACTACACATTGGCCTATCTGCTTTGTGCCATCCATCTGATCAAATTTTAAGGCTGAGTATTCAACCTCATCACTATTTGGAGAATGATGGAAAACAATAACTTAACCCAGAGTGCCATTTACTGATCCTTCTTCAATCCTTACATTTCCACGCAAAATTACTCAACAGTTTTTGCATACGCATAAACAGTTTTTTATTCCTGCAGTATTGGATACAGATTTCTCCAATGAATCCAATTTTGCTTGTAGCATTCCACTCAGCGTTACTGTTACTCCCTGGTGTTCCATTTTGTCAATAGCTGTAACTTCCAAAATTACTTCTTTCTCCAGTTTGAGTAATTGTTAGTTAAAATTGGAGCACTCCTAAAGTGTAGCCATTGAACAGACTATAGATTTGCCTTATTCAATTACATAGAACATTAGCTGTGCTGCTGTGTTCTTAGTGGCGAAATGTTTGGTGATAAGTTGACTTTCTAAGGTACATTCCCCCACCTTTGTCAAAACTCCTACTCTAATGTCCTTCAGAATATTTCTGAATTCCATGTCAGATGCTTCATGCATATACCTCAGTAGATCCTTTCTTTTAAAGTTTAGCCAAATGTTTACATTGTCAATATCTCCCAATTTTTTTTTAGCTTCATCATTTTGAAAAGTCTTCAAAGCAGGCTGTCTTTTGACAGGGGTAAGTTGCAATAGATCACCGAAGACAAGTAAATGCTGTTCTCCAAAGAGCACGTCATACTTCATTTTTAAAATCTGGTGCATTCTCAAGTATAGAAAGGCAAGAATTATGATTGAGACCATGCTCACCTCATCAATGATCAAAAAAATCGGTTTCTTCAACACTCTTGACACCTCATTGACAAGCTTCATCGGATAACTTTTGTCATTGTAATGTATTGCCATGATTAATAGGTAGCATTAGTAGATGATGCAGAGTGATTCCTTTAATGTTTTGTGAAGACAATCCAGTAGGTGCTGTTACTACACACAATAAATTAGATTCTGTAGTCCTCGGTAGGGAAGCAGTAAGAACTTTGATTAAAAAGCTTTTCCCAGTGAGAGCTTGACCACTGATATATAACAGTATTGACTTAAATGATGAACATTTACATTCCTTCTTCTTATGGAGGAATACATGCTCTATTTTCTCTTTTACCTCTATACACATTTCTTTCTGCTCATAGTTCAAACTAACTGTTCCAAATCAACACTTTCCTGTCTTGCATGTTCCATTGCAGTTTCCACCACATTAATGGCTGCTGCATCTTTGTTTTCATTTAAGGGTTGACAAAGAGGATCTTGACTCAGTGGTCCAGAACTTCAGTGGCTTTGTGAGCTCTCCTTAGGTATCTCAGCAGCAATTGATAACTCCTTTTGAATCTCATCATTTAACATTTGCAAATAGTTTGTGAAAACTGAATAACCAATGCTTCCTTTCACAGCATTGAAAGAATCTCTACAGCAGTCATAGTATCCAAGTATTCTGATTCAGCACGCCACGGCTTGGAGAGTTGTAGAAGTGCCAAATAGAAAAACTCACTTTTGTTTGGAGTTTGGCAACTACATTTTTTGTGGTTAATTAGATTATCTTTCGCATGTTTCACCAAACAACCGTCATATACAACTATGGCACATTTCGCTTTGTTTATGTTTTCTATTATATTTCTTCTGTATGTGTAGTGTTGAAATACTTCATAAAGGCACGTATCATCTATATGTGGACTACCTATTTGATAGTACATTATCTAACATATTTGATTTCACAATCTCTGTACTTTCCAGGCCAAATTCTGCTAGGCACTCCTGAGAAATCCACACTGATGTATGCTCAATGTCACAACATGTCCTACCTTATAAACAATGTGAGGGTGTCACTGGAGGTGCTAGCTATGTTATTCATAAAGGTACTGTTTAGTGACACTGTTTATTGCACACATCATTACACCAGCTTCTGAGACGTGCATACATGTAGGGTTTGTGAGAGTGTGCCTGTACATTGTCACTGACCTGCACATTGAGAGAATCATTCAGATGTTGTGGGAACATACATTCTGTGATGTTGCTTACAGGGACCCAGAAAATAAGTTTGGACCAGGGATACAATGGCCCTAGCCTCATCCACAGTGGTGTGGCCCCGGGGGGTTTGTAGGTAGTGTCACAGCCCCATGATTGATGTATCGATGTAGACAAAGATGGCTAAGAGTGTTTTCAGTCAGGTTATGTGCAGTGCCTGTAGAATTTTCCCTGGGGATGTTTGAATTGCCCACAATGACATGCACACAGTCTCTGTCTTCTATGTTGTGGTAGAATGTTGCGAATTTTGTGCTTCATTGTGTTTTTCATCTTCTCCACATGAGGATATTGAGTGGCATGACTGTACTGGGGGTAGTCTCTCACAGGGGCTTAACTGATGTACACGAGAGAGTCACTTACAAGCATGTAAGCTGTACATCTGTGATTGGTATATTATCCTACACAAACAATATATACCTACTCCTGTCATTGCACAAAATCAATGTTATCAGATATGAGTTACATTACACCGGCAAGAAGCCTGGACTAATGGATTTGCCTATGGTTGCAAGTTACATTAGTTATTGGAGCAACAACTGTGACTTCATTGCATAATGTTATGATAATTCTTCAGTCCTGACCAGACAACACTGGGACTTGGGTATTACGAGTCTCTTTGCAGTTACATCAGTAGGTGGTACTGCTGCAGAGTTGAAGTGGATTCACACACTGAGGGTGTGTGCAAATCAGGAGAGTCCAATGGAATCTCTGCATCCGCGTTTTCAACCTGCGGATGCTAGCCACCGGCAGACACCGGTCAATTTCAAGGCCTGCTACACAACTTTCACTGCTCACTCTTTCCACTGGCTCTTCGGGCCCCCTCATGTCCTGCTTCTCATGAAATAGGTATTAGTAAGATGTCCCAGTGTGATGACTTGGAAACATGTGGTTCACATACCCCCACTCAAACTAAGCAAGCTATACCCCTGCTTTTCCATGGCGGTGCACTGATTCAGACTTACAGGCGGTTGCGTCCATGACGGTGTTATCTTTGAGCATCATTGCACAGATACAGCAGCGGCAGAACGTATAGGATAGGCTCCATGTCAGCACAGGATGAGGATGCTGTGTAGAAGTGAATGTTGGCCTTTTACCCCTCCCTTTCCACCAGCTATGATGCTGTGGTTAGATTGCCACGGTCGGCTTGTCGAAAATGCACATTGTAATTGGGTAGGTGGTTCATAAAGCTGTTCGGTCTTCGACAGGCTCCATTGGTCCATTCCGACGTCACCATGGTTGGAATTTCCAGTCAGAGCCAAAGGGATTGTGGCAGTCAGTTTTCTGTGCATACACAAGCATTGTAATCTGGCGGTCGGTGCGACTGCTTTCGATGAGACCGTGGCGGTCTGACAGCCTCCAACAAGTATGAGAAGCCAGTCCAACTGGCATCATAATTTGGCCCTTAAATCCACATCCCGAAGCTTCATTAGCTGATACTATAAGCTATCTATTTAGACCAGCTCAATCTTTGGACATGGCTTATGCACATAGAAATAACCTAACAGTTAAGGTAGAGAAAGCTGAAAAGAAATTCATAGATTTAGTAGATGAGGTAATTGGACTATTAAAACTTCTGCACCTTCTAAACTAACTCTCTGAAATTTACTTTGAAAAAGAATATAAATAGTTGAAGGGATGGCTACATTAGCTTTAGACTGGTGACATAAAGGAAAGCTTTGCATGTATAGAAAAAGGGCAAATAATACCACAGAATTTGTAGGTTTTAGTGAGCGTGAACATACATTTGATGTTTATGAGAATTGGGGAAGATATGGTGTGAGTGCAAATGAGATAGTGGGTGATATTTGTGGAGCTTTAAAACTTTCTGTAGGAGTAGTATTAAACTAACAAAAATGAGAAAACATTATACTATAGTTGATAAATTAGGCACCAGTACAGCTGAAGGAGCTCCTATTGTAGATATTGAAATGATTTCAATAAGATCAATGGTAATACAAAATTGAACTGCCCTAGACATCTTTCTTGCGAAGGAAGCCAGAGTCTATCAGTTCTTAAAGGTTCAACTATGTTACACCTGCATACCAGATAAGAGCAGATATTTAAAAAACATTAAAAAACTACTGAATTGAGATAATGCAGTGTTGAGGAACATGGCGGCCGGTAGCTAACGGTCGCGGCCGCACTCACCTCGGGTCTTCACGGGATGAGGAGGAAAGAAGGGAGGTAAGAGAGGCATTCCGGGGCCCGGTGAGCTGTTTTTCTTTGCCTGGTGAAGCGCGTGCAGTTTATGGCAAGTCCCCCTCTGTTCCAATCGCCCGGACTCGATGGGCCTCAGCAGTCAGTCTCTCGGCTGGAGATGGGAGGAGGCAGCGAGGCTCCGTAGGCGCCGGGTCCTTGCCTGTCTTTGGTTCCGGGTCTCGGGGGCAGTGTCAGCACAAACAGCGGCGACGCCGGAGCGGCAGCAGGGTCCCTATCGAAAGCACTTCGAGCAGGCTGCTGAGATATCAAAGGCGAGAGCTGCATGCCACCCTGCAGAAGAAAATAGAGGTGTAATTCAAGCACCAGTGGGGGTTGAATTTCCGGTAAGGCGCAACGACGAAGTTTTAAGCTTGGTGGGCTCGGTCCCGGCGTTCTGGGGAGGTGGCATTGACATTCTGAGTAAGTGTATGGAGGTGAATGAAAGTGGTTCTACAAATGGTATTGTTTCTCCTCCTAGAGTGGGTCGCTATACCCTAAGAACAAGAGCTGCTTACTCTCAGCAGAATCTAGAGGTTACACACGTCTCTGCAATCCAAAAAAAGACATCCATTATTAACTTAACTAAAGCAAAGTTAAGGAGGTCTGGGGCTAGATTCGGGGAGAGTGATGAAGAGGAGGAGGAATTAAAACAAAGAGGAGTTTCCAAAACTAAAATTAGAGTAAAAAAGAAACCCGTACTTACCTCAAAAATCACCCCCTCATTAAAAACCTACTATAGAGTCATGGCTACCACAGTGGAACCCAATCAAACCACGGAAGAGACCCTTGAAGATACGGAGGGGTTTTTCTCCAAAGTAAAAACCAAGTCTAAACAGTCTAAACTGAAATTAGCTGTAAGTGACGGGGGAGCTTCCTCCCCCGTGACCCCGTTTTCTCAATGCAAACAAAGGGGGGCTAAGCAATCCACTAAGCGGCCCACTGGGTCTCCAACTGACTCCCCAGTGCTTAAGGCCCCTCAACAAGATGTAACCCTCTCCAATAGGTTCAACGTTTTGGGACCACAGGATGAGGAAGAACCCGCACCGTTTAAAGATCCCCCAGGAGACTCCTCAATAAAAGCGCCCCCTCGGTGTCTCATAGCGGGAAGCTCGGAAGCAGCAGAGGGCTCCGAAGTGCGATCTCTGTCGGATATATTAATCACCATGAAGAAGGAGATGCTTAGTGGATTTAAGGTCTCAGAACTAAACCAAGCAGAGCTTGCGGGAAGGTTCTCTGTTTCCGAAGCCAATCAGGCGGCGATCAAGGCTTCTTGTGAAGCTCTGGCCCAGAGGCTCGACGAGGTGGCTGCAAGGACGGACCTTCTCGAAGCAGAAATACCTGGCATTAAAGAAAACATAAGTGAGGCCGCAAAGGAAGTAGGGAAGTTAGCCTTACAACAAAAGGTTCTGAAAGACGACATCGAAAGGTTGGAAAACCACTCAAGGAAGAATAACCTAAGGCTCCTCAATATTCCCGAGAACTTGGAAGGTTCAGACTTAAAGGGGTTTGTCATCTCAATCTTAAAGGGGACTGTTCTGAAAGATCAGTCTGACATTGATTTGATGTCAGAAATCCAAAGAATTCACCGGGACCCCTACAGGAAAAATCCAAAAGGACTGAAACCCCGGAAGATTTTGGTTAACTTCCTCTCATACTCAGTAAAAGATCTAGTTTTATCACTTGGTCTCAAGGAGGGTTCCTTAACTTTTTCCCCCAATGGTTCAGATTCATTTACCTTTCAAATAAGGTCTGACATTTCTCACATAACGGCTACAAGGCAGTGGGAAATGGGCAGTAGAATGGAGGAATTGAGGTCTCTGGGTGTTAAGGTACAATTAAAATTTCCGGCTCAGTTGCGCACCATGCATAACAATCAGATGCACTTATTCCACACAGTTGAAGAAGTAGACCACTTCATGGTTGGATTAAGGAGGGCAGAGCAGGCAAAATGAGGTTTTTCATCTAAACAAGCGAGGGCCTCTCCACAGGATAGTATATCCTTCGTAACACTCCCTTTTTCTTATCCTGCCTCCAATCTTTTCCTCCAGTACATTATTTTCTCTTTTTCTTTCTTAAACCCGAGGTGAGCGTGACCTAATGGGTTCACCCATCTTTAAGGGAGGGTTCCTCAAGGGATCAGGGGCACGCACGGGGTAATGGGAGGGGTGGGATCCAGGGGGGGGACACTATGGGTGGGCAAGGAATAAAAATAAAAATAATAAAACCAAAATAACCTCATCTCACTTTTGGGAATCAACTTTCAATATGACATCAATGCGGGAGGGCGATGAATATGGATGGCAAATGTAACTATTGATCAGGCCGGTTTGGGTCTTCTTTCCTGGAATGTAAATGGGCTACGATGTATCAGGAGGCAAAGGCTGATTATGAAATACCTGGAGCTTTCAGAAGCTCGGGTTTGCCTCCTACAGGAGACCCACCTAACCACAGGGGAGTCGAATAAACTATTTTCAGGGGCACCCTGGATAAAAACCTTTGGTGTCTCGAATCAATGTATGAATAGCCGTGGGGTGGCCGTCCTAGTTAAACGGGGACTAACCTGCTCAGTTAAATCCATCCAGACGGATCAATCAGGGAGATGGGTGATAGTGCAGTTGGACTTTGGGGGGACTGTTTTGACCTGCGCCTCATTCTATGGGCCGAATATTGATGACCCTTCTTATATTGTTAAGCTACAATCTAAGCTTATGCTGGTGGCTCCCCCAATAATTGTTGGAGGTGATTTCCATTGCCCTATTAGATCCTATTCTGGACCGGTCGAATCAGGTGCGTTCCATCTCAACCCCCCTTGTCAGACGGGCAATGAAGAATCTGATCCATGATCTCGGCTTGGTCGATGTGTGGAGGGTCACGAAAGGCGATAGGGCTGGATATACCTTCTACAGCAAGAGATTTCATCATTCCTCTAGGATCGACTATTTATTAGCCAGCAAGTCTCTATTTGGAAAGTATTCTGATATATCTATCCTTCCCAGCCACCTTTCGGACCATTCCCCTGTTTTCTGTTCCATCAAAAAATTACTAATAAAATCTCAATTGAGATGGACTCTCAGCAGGGGGAGGTTAGATGACTCAGACCTAATTCAGGCTATAAAAACGTCCTCTCTGGAATTCTTTGACACCAATATAAGTTCAGCAGCCATCAAGGTAGTATGGGACGCCTTTAAGGCTACACTGAGAGGTCAATTTCATAATCTTATATGTTTTAAAAATCGCTCTGAAGGGAGTGCGTTAAAGATGGGCGAAGAAAAGATCAGATTGCTAGAAGTCGAGCATTTGAGGCTATTAAAATCCTCAGACGGACAAGGGCTGTTGCAGATAAATCTTGAACTTGAACAAGCAAGACAAAGATACAGGGGTATTTTAGAAGAGAAGTGTAAGAAGCAATGGGAAAGGAGTAGAATGGAGAACTATGAGTATGGAGAGGGCAGGGTAGGGGGTAGTAAACTCCATATTAACCCCTTCAGTGCCACGCCCTTTCCCCGCCCTGTGCCGGGCGTTACATTAGCGGGCGGGGTTCATGACGAGATAGTCTCGTCATGGGCACAGCGCAACCGTGCTCCATGACGAGACTATCTCGTCATGGGCACTGAAGAGGTTAAGGCCGAATGGATTTCAGTAACTAAATAAATAAATAAAACAAATTACATTGTGCGCTGCATCGCCGGTTTTACATTGCAGCTCGCACAATGTAATTCATTTTAATTATTTATTTAGTTACTGAACTCCATTTGGCCTTAATACAGAGTTTACAATCCCCCATCCTGTCTCTCCCCCGCCCCGCTCCTCCGCCCTCCAGCACTCCCTCCAGGAGCCGCTACTGATGGGCCAGTGAGTGGTTGTTAGTGTCTATATGGGTGAGTGAGTAGGTGTATGAGTGACTGTATGGATGAATGAATATGTGTGTAAGTGTATGTGTGGATGAGTGAGTCGGTATGTGAGTGACTGTACGGATGGGTGTTTGTGTGAGTGGCTATATGGATGAGTGAGTAAGTGCATGAGTAGTGTATGGGTGAGTGAGTAGGTGCGATAGTGATATATGGGTGAGTGACTGGGTTAGTGTCTGTATGGGTGAATAAGAGAATACATGAGTGTATGTAGCAGTGTGTGACTGGGTGTATGAAAAAGTCTATCAGCACATGTAGATGGCCCAGTCCCTACATCATTATGTGGCTCGTTGTATACCTTGACAAGTTAAGCTTCTCGAATAACATTGAAAGAAGTAATGAGGAAATTACATTAATGTAATAGATGGTTCCATTTATCTGTTTAAAAAGAAAATAAACATAAGTATAAGCTAGTATTACATTTTCCAAATTGTACAATACACTTCAAACAAAACAGTGAACATTTCTTATACTGTAATAGTATCTTATATGACACTAAAGCATTCCATTTTCCCTTTCTTACTGTTCTCAGCTTTCATACTTGTTCACCAAAAACAGTTTACTGCATGAAGCTTCATCCTTGAACAGTGGGGGAAAAATCATGTAGATTGTACAGCAAATCCCCAAACCTGCACAGTATATCACTGTAATTTAGAGGCACAATGCACTGCACTCACTACATTTCGTTAATCAGTTATTTTACTTACGGTTATTACACTACTCTAAACAAACTTATCTTAAAATATTTGTTTTATTATCATACCAGGTACAATACTACTAATAAATGTAAACCACACTTGAATTTTGCACATCTTTTGAAAACATCACCTCTGGTCGGTTGAATGATGTTAAAAACTCTGATGGTCCATGTGGATAAAATCCTATACGTTACTTTTGTCCACAAATAGTGTGTAGAAGTTTGCTTGAAGAAAGGAAAAGTTTTGTAGTTTGAAAGGCAGTTAGTTAGAAATTTAAGCTAACTGGGATTGCATTGTGTCCATTCAGTTTCACTCTTTAATTAGACAGTGCAGGATCCCGATGTTATATTAACTTCTTTGTGGGAGATAAAGAACTGTTTTTCTTTAGGGGAGAGGAGTTGACCTAACGGCTAAGGCGCTCAACCTCGGACCTGGGGGAACTGGGTTCGACTCTCGGTAATGACGCTAAACATCCTGTGATTCTGGGAAAATCACTTAATCTCCCCATGCTTAACAAAAATGAATGTGTGTCCTCATGTAATGTAACTGGTGCTATGTAAAGCGCTCTGATACCTGATTGGATTCGGGTCAAGTTCGTGCTATATAAAACTCTGCAGAAAAAAAAAACTGTTCAATTTTGGAGAACTTTTTAAAGCCATCTCCTCTGATAGGCTGAATGATGTCTAAAGCACTGGCGATCCACATAGAAGAAAGACTGTACATTACTTTTTTTTGCCAGAACTGCTCTTCAGAACTTTGGTTGAAGAAACAAAAGGTAGGAATTCTGTTGTTCTGAAAGGAAGTTTTAGTTTTAAATTAAGATAGATGTCGTGGCATTCCATCCATCCAGTTTCACTCTTTAATTAGACAGTAGAGTGTCCAGATTTTACATTTACTCCTTCATGAAAGATGGCAGCCTAAATAGTATAAGTTTTTCCAGAAATTGACATTTGTCCTGCTTTGAAGTTTGTAATTTTGGTTTCCAATTTAGATCCATCTGCTCTGTATCATTGCAGCAACAATATAAGTTATTTGCCACTTCTTTTTATATGCAATGTAGACATTACATATGCTCTACAATTTGGACAGGTCATATTTTGGTTAGCCTTTTTGATCAATCTGTTGAAAGGCGGTTTTAAAATCCAGTGCTGTAAAGAACAGATATCTCTCAGAATTTGTTTCAGTAGTAGATGAAAAATAGCAATCTTCACAGCCCTGGTTCCATTTGTAACTCAGTCCAAAAAAGTCATCTATGTTTGTTTCTTCTTCTACTAAAACTCCAAGCAGGACTATTACAAATTCCTGTGTGCTTGTTCAGTGTTTGAGTACATAGTACTGATCCACAACATATAACTACTAGATGTCAAATGCCTGAAGCACAACGTAGTATAGTCTTATCAGTAAGTAAACATTGTTGCAAACCACACATTTTGGAACATAATCTCTTCTGTGCTTTCTGTTCTATTGCATTTATAAGATGTGGTAAATGAAACAGTACATTGAGAACAATATTTGCATAACAGTTGACACCAAAAGTGTTTGACAACTAGTAACCTACAATCTCTCCCTCATTCTCCAGTTTTCTCTTTTAACATCTTCCTTGTTGTCTTTCTTTTCCATTTTTTCAGCAACATCTGTAGATTCTTTTGTGAGCTTCTGCTTTGGACAGATTATTTATTTTCATAAATGGGATACTGTCCTAAATGAGGGGGTGACACACTTTTTAACCGATTGTGTTCACTGACATAACTTGTATCTGCATTAACTTTGGTGTCATCAAAATCAACCCAAAACAAACTAGACAGTGTTCTTACTTGAGACAATGCAACATATGCGATACAATCTTTAAACACAGTACTACCAATAATAATAAAAGGTGCCCATACACTTAAACCTTGAGATAAGTTGGATAGGTACAGCAAAAGCTAGAGACATTGGGAACTGCTGTATATGAACATATAAGCCTTCTACAAGCACAAAACGCACTACACATTGGCCTATCTGCTTTGTGCCATCCATCTGATCAAATTTTAAGGCTGAGTATTCAACCTCATCACTATTTGGAGAATGATTGAAAACAATAACTTAACCCAGAGTGCCATTTACTGATCCTTCTTCAATCCTTACATTTCCACGCAAAATTACTCAACAGTTTTTGCATACGCATAAACAGTTTTTTATTCCTGCAGTATTGGATACAGATTTCTCCAATGAATCCAATTTTGCTTGTAGCATTCCACTCAGCGTTACTGTTACTCCCTGGTGTTCCATTTTGTCAATAGCTGTAACTTCCAAAATTACTTCTTTCTCCAGTTTGAGTAATTGTTAGTTAAAATTGGAGCACTCCTAAAGTGTAGGCATTGAACAGACTATAGATTTGCCTTATTCAATTACATTGAACATTAGCTGTGCTGCTGTGTTCTTAGTGGCGAAATGTTTGGTGATAAGTTGACTTTCTAAGGTACATTCCCCCACCTTTGTCAAAACTCCTACTCTAATGTCCTTCAGAATATTTCTGAATTCCATGTCAGATGCTTCATGCATATACCTCAGTAGTTCCTTTCTTTTAAAGTTTAGCCAAATGTTTACATTGTCAATATCTCCCAATTTTTTTTTAGCTTCATCATTTTGAAAAGTATTCAAAGCAGGCTGTCTTTTGACAGGGGTAAGTTGCAATAGATCACCGAAGACAAGTAAATGCTGTTCTCCAAAGAGCACGTCATACTTCATTTTTAAAATCTGGTGCATTCTCAAGTATAGAAAGGCAAGAATTATGATCAAAAAAATCGTTTCTTCAACACTCTTGACACCTCATTGACAAGCTTCATCGGATAACTTTTGTCATTGTAATGTATTGCCATGATTAATAGGTAGCATTAGTAGATGATGCAGAGTGATTCCTTTAATGTTTTGTGAAGACAATCCAGTAGGTGCTGTTACTACACACAATAAATTAGATTCTGTAGTCCTCGGTAGGTAAGCAGTAAGAACTTTGATTAAAAAGCTTTTCCCAGTGAGAGCTTGACCACTGATATATAACAGTATTGACTTAAATGATGAACATTTGCATTCCTTCTTCTTATGGAGGAATACATGCTCTATTTTCTCTTTTACCTCTATACACATTTCTTTCTGCTCATAGTTCAAACTAACTGTTCCAAATCAACACTTTCCTGTCTTGCATGTTCCATTGCAGTTTCCACCACATTAATGGCTGCTGCAGCTTTGTTTTCATTTAAGGGTTGACAAAGAGGATCTTGACTCAGTGGTCCAGAACTTCAGTGGCTTTGTGAGCTCTCCTTAGGTATCTCAGCAGCAATTGTTAACTCCTTTTGAATCTCATCATTTAACATTTGCAAATAGTTTGTGAAAACTGAATAACCAATGCTTCCTTTCACAGCATTGAAAGAATCTCTACAGCAGTCATAGTATCCAAGTATTCTGATTCAGCACGCCACGGCTTGGAGAGTTGTAGAAGTGCCAAATAGAAAAACTCACTTTTGTTTGGAGTTTGGCAACTACATTTTTTGTGGTTAATTAGATTATCTTTCGCATGTTTCACCAAACAACCGTCATATACAACTATGGCACATTTCGCTTTGTTTATGTTTTCTATTATATTTCTTCTGTATGTGTAGTGTTGAAATACTTCATAAAGGCACGTATCATCTATATGTGGACTACCTATTTGATAGTACATTATCTAACATATTTGATTTCACAATCTCTGTACTTTCCAGGCCAAATTCTGCTAGGCACTCCTGAGAAATCCACACTGATGTATGCTCAATGTCACAACATGTCCTACCTTATAAACAATGTGAGGGTGTCACTGGAGGTGCTAGCTATGTTATTCATAAAGGTACTGTTTAGTGACACTGTTTATTGCACACATCATTACACCAGCTTCTGAGACGTGCATACATGTAGGGTTTGTGAGAGTGTGCCTGTACATTGTCACTGACCTGCACATTGAGAGAATCATTCAGATGTTGTGGGAACATACATTCTGTGATGTTGCTTACAGGGACCCAGAAAATAAGTTTGGACCAGGGATACAATGGCCCTAGCCTCATCCACAGTGGTGTGGCCCCGGGGGGTTTGTAGGTAGTGTCACAGCCCCATGATTGATGTATCGATGTAGACAAAGATGGCTAAGAGTGTTTTCAGTCAGGTTATGTGCAGTGCCTGTAGAATTTTCCCTGGGGATGTTTGAATTGCCCACAATGACATGCACACAGTCTCTGTCTTCTATGTTGTGGTAGAATGTTGCGAATTTTGTGCTTCATTGTGTTTTTCATCTTCTCCACATGAGGATATTGAGTGGCATGACTGTACTGGGGGTAGTCTCTCACAGGGGCTTAACTGATGTACACGAGAGAGTCACTTACAAGCATGTAAGCTGTACATCTGTGATTGGTATATTATCCTACACAAACAATATATACCTACTCCTGTCATTGCACAAAATCAATGTTATCAGATATGAGTTACATTACACCGGCAAGAAGCCTGGACTAATGGATTTGCCTATGGTTGCAAGTTACATTAGTTATTGGAGCAACAACTGTGACTTCATTGCATAATGTTATGATAATTCTTCAGTCCTGACCAGACAACACTGGGACTTGGGTATTACGAGTCTCTTTGCAGTTACATCAGTAGGTGGTACTGCTGCAGAGTTGAAGTGGATTCACACACTGAGGGTGTGTGCAAATCAGGAGAGTCCAATGGAATCTCTGCATCCGCGTTTTCAACCTGCGGATGCTAGCCACCGGCAGACACCGGTCAATTTCAAGGCCTGCTACACAACTTTCACTGCTCACTCTTTCCACTGGCTCTTCAGGCCCCCTCATGTCCTGCTTCTCATGAAATAGGTATTAGTAAGATGTCCCAGTGTGATGACTTGGAAACATGTGGTTCACATACCCCCACTCAAACTAAGCAAGCTATACCCCTGCTTTTCCACGGCGGTGCACTGATTCAGACTTACAGGCGGTTGCGTCCATGACGGTGTTATCTTTGAGCATCATTGCACAGATACAGCAGCGGCAGAACGTATAGGATAGGCTCCATGTCAGCACAGGATGAGGATGCTGTGTAGAAGTGAATGTTGGCCTTTTACCCCTCCCTTTCCACCAGCTATGATGCTGTGGTTAGATTGCCACGGTCGGCTTGTCGAAAATGCACATTGTAATTGGGTAGGTGGTTCATAAAGCTGTTCGGTCTTCGACAGGCTCCATTGGTCCATTCCGACGTCACCATGGTTGGAATTTCCAGTCAGAGCCAAAGGGATTGTGGCAGTCAGTTTTCTGTGCATACACATGCATTGTAATCTGGCGGTCGGTGCGACTGCTTTCGATGAGACCGTGGCGGTCTGACCGCCTCCAACAAGTATGAGAAGCCAGTCCAACTGGCATCATAATTTGGCCCTTAAATCCACATCCCGAAGCTTCATTAGCTGATACTATAAGCTATCTATTTAGACCAGCTCAATCTTTGGACATGGCTTATGCACATAGAAATAACCTAACAGTTAAGGTAGAGAAAGCTGAAAAGAAATTCATAGATTTAGTAGATGAGGTAATTGGACTATTAAAACTTCTGCACCTTCTAAACTAACTCTCTGAAATTTACTTTGAAAAAGAATATAAATAGTTGAAGGGATGGCTACATTAGCTTTAGACTGGTGACATAAAGGAAAGCTTTGCATGTATAGAAAAAGGGCAAATAATACCACAGAATTTGTAGGTTTTAGTGAGCGTGAACATACATTTGATGTTTATGAGAATTGGGGAAGATATGGTGTGAGTGCAAATGAGATAGTGGGTGATATTTGTGGAGCTTTAAAACTTTCTGTAGGAGTAGTATTAAACTAACAAAAATGAGAAAACATTATACTATAGTTGATAAATTAGGCACCAGTACAGCTGAAGGAGCTCCTATTGTAGATATTGAAATGATTTCAATAAGATCAATGGTAATACAAAATTGAACTGCCCTAGACATCTTTCTTGCGAAGGAAGCCAGAGTCTATCAGTTCTTAAAGGTTCAACTATGTTACACCTGCATACCAGATAAGAGCAGATATTTAAAAAACATTAAAAAACTACTGAATTGAGATAATGCAGTGTTGAGGAACATGGCGGCCGGTAGCTAACGGTCGCGGCCGCACTCACCTCGGGTCTTCACGGGATGAGGAGGAAAGAAGGGAGGTAAGAGAGGCATTCCGGGGCCCGGTGAGCTGTTTTTCTTTGCCTGGTGAAGCGCGTGCAGTTTATGGCAAGTCCCCCTCTGTTCCAATCGCCCGGACTCGATGGGCCTCAGCAGTCAGTCTCTCGGCTGGAGATGGGAGGAGGCAGCGAGGCTCCGTAGGCGCCGGGTCCTTGCCTGTCTTTGGTTCCGGGTCTCGGGGGCAGTGTCAGCACAAACAGCGGCGACGCCGGAGCGGCAGCAGGGTTCCTATCGAAAGCACTTCGAGCAGGCTGCTGAGATATCAAAGGCGAGAGCTGCATGCCACCCTGCAGAAGAAAATAGAGGTGTAATTCAAGCACCAGTGGGGGTTGAATTTCCGGTAAGGCGCAACGACGAAGTTTTAAGCTTGGTGGGCTCGGTCCCGGCGTTCTGGGGAGGTGGCATTGACATTCTGAGTAAGTGTATGGAGGTGAATGAAGGTGGTTATACAAATGGTATTGTTTCTCCTCCTAGAGTGGGTCGCTATACCCTAAGAACAAGAGCTGCTTACTCTCAGCAGAATCTAGAGGTTACACACGTCTCTGCAATCCAAAAAAAGACATCCATTATTAACTTAACTAAAGCAAAGTTAAGGAGGTCTGGGGCTAGATTCGGGGAGAGTGATGAAGAGGAGGAGGAATTAAAACAAAGAGGAGTTTCCAAAACTAAAATTAGAGTAAAAAAGAAACCCGTACTTTCCTCAAAAATCACCCCCTCATTAAAAACCTACTATAGAGTCATGGCTACCACAGTGGAACCCAATCAAACCACGGAAGAGACCCTTGAAGATACGGAGGGGTTTTTCTCCAAAGTAAAAACCAAGTCTAAACAGTCTAAACTGAAATTAGCTGTAAGTGACGGGGGAGCTTCCTCCCCCGTGACCCCGTTTTCTCAATGCAAACAAAGGGGGGCTAAGCAATCCACTAAGCGGCCCACTGGGTCTCCAACTGACTCCCCAGTGCTTAAGGCCCCTCAACAAGATGTAACCCTCTCCAATAGGTTCAACGTTTTGGGACCACAGGATGAGGAAGAACCCGCACCGTTTAAAGATCCCCCAGGAGACTCCTCAATAAAAGCGCCCCCTCGGTGTCTCATAGCGGGAAGCTCGGAAGCAGCAGAGGGCTCCGAAGTGCGATCTCTGTCGGATATATTAATCACCATGAAGAAGGAGATGCTTAGTGGATTTAAGGTCTCAGAACTAAACCAAGCAGAGCTTGCGGGAAGGTTCTCTGTTTCCGAAGCCAATCAGGCGGCGATCAAGGCTTCTTGTGAAGCTCTGGCCCAGAGGCTCGACGAGGTGGCTGCAAGGACGGACCTTCTCGAAGCAGAAATACCTGGCATTAAAGAAAACATAAGTGAGGCCGCAAAGGAAGTAGGGAAGTTAGCCTTACAACAAAAGGTTCTGAAAGACGACATCGAAAGGTTTGAAAACCACTCAAGGAAGAATAACCTAAGGCTCCTCAATATTCCCGAGAACTTGGAAGGTTCAGACTTAAAGGGGTTTGTCATCTCAATCTTAAAGGGGACTGTTCTGAAAGATCAGTCTGACATTGATTTGATGTCAGAAATCCAAAGAATTCACCGGGACCCCTACAGGAAAAATCCGAAAGGACTGAAACCCCGGAAGATTTTGGTTAACTTCCTCTCATACTCAGTAAAAGATCTAGTTTTATCACTTGGTCTCAAGGAGGGTTCCTTAACTTTTTCCCCCAATGGTTCAGATTCATTTACCTTTCAAATAAGGTCTGACATTTCTCACATAACGGCTACAAGGCAGTGGGAAATGGGCAGTAGAATGGAGGAATTGAGGTCTCTGGGTGTTAAGGTACAATTAAAATTTCCGGCTCAGTTGCGCACCATGCATAACAATCAGATGCACTTATTCCACACAGTTGAAGAAGTAGACCACTTCATGGTTGGATTAAGGAGGGCAGAGCAGGCAAAATGAGGTTTTTCATCTAAACAAGCGAGGGCCTCTCCACAGGATAGTATATCCTTCGTAACACTCCCTTTTTCTTATCCTGCCTCCAATCTTTTCCTCCAGTACATTATTTTCTCTTTTTCTTTCTTAAACCCGAGGTGAGCGTGACCTAATGGGTTCACCCATCTTTAAGGGAGGGTTCCTCAAGGGATCAGGGGCACGCACGGGGTTGTGGGAGGGGTGGCATCCAGGGGGGGGACACTATGGGTGGGCAAGGAATAAAAATAAAAATAATAAAACCAAAATAACCTCATCTCACTTTTGGGAATCAACTTTCAATATGACATCAATGCGGGAGGGCGATGAATATGGATGGCAAATGTAACTATTGATCAGGCCGGTTTGGGTCTTCTTTCCTGGAATGTAAATGGGCTACGATGTATCAGGAGGCAAAGGCTGATTATGAAATACCTGGAGCTTTCAGAAGCTCGGGTTTGCCTCCTACAGGAGACCCACCTAACCACAGGGGAGTCGAATAAACTATTTTCAGGGGCACCCTGGATAAAAACCTTTGGTGTCTCGAATCAATGTATGAATAGCCGTGGGGTGGCCGTCCTAGTTAAACGGGGACTAACCTGCTCAGTTAAATCCATCCAGACGGATCAATCAGGGAGATGGGTGATAGTGCAGTTGGACTTTGGGGGGACTGTTTTGACCTGCGCCTCATTCTATGGGCCGAATATTGATGACCCTTCTTATATTGTTAAGCTACAATCTAAGCTTATGCTGGTGGCTCCCCCAATAATTGTTGGAGGTGATTTCCATTGCCCTATTAGATCCTATTCTGGACCGGTCGAATCAGGTGCGTTCCATCTCAACCCCCCTTGTCAGACGGGCAATGAAGAATCTGATCCATGATCTCGGCTTGGTCGATGTGTGGAGGGTCACGAAAGGCGATAGGGCTGGATATACCTTCTACAGCAAGAGATTTCATCATTCCTCTAGGATCGACTATTTATTAGCCAGCAAGTCTCTATTTGGAAAGGATTCTGATATATCTATCCTTCCCAGCCACCTTTCGGACCATTCCCCTGTTTTCTGTTCCATCAAAAAATTACTAATAAAATCTCAATTGAGATGGACTCTCAGCAGGGGGAGGATAGATGACTCAGACCTAATTCAGGCTATAAAAACGTCCTCTCTGGAATTCTTTGACACCAATATAAGTTCAGCAGCCATCAAGGTAGTATGGGACGCCTTTAAGGCTACACTGAGAGGTCAATTTCATAATCTTATATGTTTTAAAAATCGCTCTGAAGGGAGTGCGTTAAAGGCGGGCGAAGAAAAGATCAGATTGCTAGAAGTCGAGCATTTGAGGCTATTAAAATCCTCAGACGGACAAGGGCTGTTGCAGATAAATCTTGAACTTGAACAAGCAAGACAAAGATACAGGGGTATTTTAGAAGAGAAGTGTAAGAAGCAATGGGAAAGGAGTAGAATGGAGAACTATGAGTATGGAGAGAGGGCTGGGGCTCTTTTGGCGTGGAAAGCGAGATCCGAACGCTCGAAGAATGATATAGCCGAGCTGGTGATAAATAACCGAGGGGATAGATCCACAGATGCCGGTGACATCCAAAACACCATACTTACTCTATTTGCAGATCTCTACGGGGAGAATTTATCCCCCTCCAAACAACAAATCCGCGGGTGGCTAAGCTCAAAATCCCTCCCCACGCTAACACAGGCTAATAAAGACCTCCTTGATTCCCCAATCACGTTGCAGGAAATAAGAACCCAAATAAAGAGCTCCAAAAATGGTAAAGCCTCCGGTATTGATGCCCTCCCAAATGAAGTGTATAAATCCCTCTCCGAGGAAGTCATTCCGGTTCTGGGTTCCTTGTTCCATTCAATTTACAGCCCAACAGGCCTTGTCCCTAATTCATGGAGGGAGGCTATCATTGTTCTGATCCTTAAGCCAGGGAAGGATCCAGCTAGAGCCAATCTCCCTGCTAAATGCAGATTATAAAATCTTCATGGGCATTTTGGCAGGGAGATTGGGAAAATTAGCCCCGGGATTGGTCAATGCAGATCAGAAAGGGTTCATTACTGGGAGACACATTCAGGAACAAACCCAGCTACTTATTGGGAACATTGATCTGGCGATCTCTAGACTCGAACCCTTGGCGGTGGTCGCGTTAGATGCCGCCAAGGCCTTCGACAGGGTATGTTGGGCCTATCTTTGGGAGGTGCTGGAGGAGATGGGATTTGGTCCAATTTTTATACACACTCTGAAAAGGTGCTATCAGGATGCCTCAGCTAGAATTCTCATCAACGGCGAACTTACCCCTAGTTTTAATATCCAAAGAGGGACTAGGCAGGGCTGTCCTATCTCCCCTTTATTGTTCGATCTTTACATTGAACCTCTCGCTCAGGCTATAAGACTAGATGAGACTATAACCCCGTTCAAGACTCAGCAATATCGTTCTAAAATCGCATTATATGCGGACGATATAATTATCTACACAGATAACCCCGAGATATTACTGCCAAAGCTCTATTTAGCTAACTCCTCGAAGACGGAGGTTATGTGCTGGAACATAGATCAGTGGAGTTGGGCTACCAGCAAAAAATTTAAATATCTTGGTATTGTCATCGTAAAAGATCTTGAAAAAATCCCATCTATCAATATAGAAAAAACAATAAGGGAAATCGATCAGTTATTTGCAAGGTGGAGGAACCTCCCTTTGACCATCTTTGGGAAGGTGAATCTAGTCAAAATGACAATCCTCCCGAAATTAACCTACCTGTTTAATGCAATACCTCTAGGTTTTCCTAAACACTTTATCTCGAAGGCGCAAAGTAAAATCGGGAGCTTTATCTGGGGTGAGAAAGGGGTTAGGCTCTCCTGGAAAAAACTGAGACGTCGCCTAGCCAAAGGGGGATTGGCTCTCCCAGATATACAGTGCTACCTGGTCGCCTTTCAGTTTAAGGCCATTAGGATGCGCCTAGTAGAACCGACTGCATGTTCTTGGGGTAGGCTGTTGGGAGAGTTGGTTAACTCAGAATGCCGTGGAAATAGAGTTGGGTTTCTCTACAAGTTTGGTTCACCAAAATTTTTTAAACGAGTAAGGCTGAAGGTGATCAAAAATGCTTTGGAGGTCTGGTATTTCATTCGCTCTAGATGTGGGATAGGCTACTACTCTGATCAGGCACCGATTTGGGACTCCCCGGGGACCCCCCCTGCCTCCAGAGAGAGCTGGGGTTGAGATCTGGTCTGAGTTGGGGGATGAAAATGGCATACATCCTTGGGAGGTATTGAAAGCAAGAATTGGTATGGGGTTTTCAAGATTTAAGTTTATCCAACTAAAATCCTGGTTTGAAACAGAAAAGGAGAATTTAAGGGGAAATGGAGAGGTTGAAGTTGCATTAAAAAACATTCAGCATCGGAAAAAGGAGATCTCCATATGGTATAGGCTACTGATCAACGCGGATGATGTCGGTATCCCCCAACAGGTGTCAGCTTGGAACAATTCTCCATTTGAAGCCGATATCGGGAATCTCTTGGAACCCTCCGTGACCCTGCTTTATAAATACACCAAATCAGCTAGTCTGAAGAAAAATCATTTTTTTGTTACCAACCGAATCTACTACACTCCGGAGAAGATCTCGAAATTCGCCCCCAATCCCGAACCAAGGTGTCCCAGGTGCTTGCTCCCTAAAGCCAATGACATACATATCTTTTTTGATTGTCCCAAATTAGGATCATACTGGGAAGGGGTGTGCAGATATGTATTTATGTCCTTTGGAACTGACATTCTGTTGAACGGCTCTCTGATTTTCTTTGCTAATGATCAGGTGTCCACTGCCAGTATGGCTCAATCCGATAGAGGGTTGTTACTATGTTTGATTTTGTTGGCCCGAAGGGAGATCTGTCTAAGATGGAAGGACCCCCTCCCTCCGAAAATCGAGGACTGGTTAAAATCCGCACTTGCTATGGCCCGATTAGAATCTTTGAGCACCAGCTCTGGCCCCCCTACATTGTGGGCACCCTTTATACGTATGGGTCAGGAATTGAGACTCTGCTGATCCCCTGTTGCCGATGTTAAGGGTCGATAAAAACCATGGTCCTATGATTAACACCTAAATCCCGGACGATATAAGGGGATTGGTTGGATAACCTAAACAAGTGCAGGTGGGCGGAGGGCGCCCCATCATTAAACTGACCAGTTATGCCCTGCAAACAGTTTATAGGTGAGATGAGGACAAAAAAAAATTACTGAATTAAACAAATACTTTAAAGTGTTAAAATCCGATGGTGCCAGGGAAATTATAGGAGAAGGATTGGCAACTGTTAGCAACTCTTTGGGTAACTTAGGTAATGGACTATTGATGTCTATGTTGAGACCATTAGTGGTGATATCTTTGTGCAGAATGATGATGATATTATCTATCAAATTCTATTGGTATAAATAGAACAAACAGGGAGTGAAAAGAATACAATCGGATCTTAAACTAGAAGACCAACAATGGAAATACTTTTTTTAAATGAAAATTCTGGAAGAATTCGGATGAAAAAGGCTTAAGACAGTAAAGCTGTAATTTGTGATGATCTGATGTGGATAAGTGTGCAGACTTGATTCGCCATCAGAGGGGTGCTTGTTACAGCGTAAAAGCTGATCATTCTTTATATAACATAAAAAAATATTTTGACAGTGAAACTCTAATGTGCACTTTGCACATGTCTAGATAAACAACAATGAAACTGAGAAAAGTTGAAGTACGCTTGCAATTATAGATATAGAAAACCTTTAGAATAAGGAATTTATCATGTTTAATAACTGGTTACCTTATTATATTATCAAAGTTGATGTGAAAGAATATTGATGGAAAAAGCTTTCTATGATGCAAAATAACAAAATAATATCAAATTATTGATATGAAGTAGTATATCTGTGTAACACATGACTCTTACATACAATTGTGCAATTTTTTGGTGATGAAACTGAGCAGTTCTATTGTTTTCATTTTAGTGCACCATAGCAAATGAAAAACTGGCATACATTAAAATAGTAACACTGTATATGATTGAAACTTTCTGAATAAATTATTGACATTATTAGAGTCCTAGATTTCCTAAAACAATTTTATTTTAATGATTTTTAAAAGTAGGTTTCATGCATTTACTTTTAAAATTGTTTTAATAGACAATGATTAGAGTTGAACATTTCTATGCAATAACCACTGACAAACATAACACTAATTTATCTTTTGATATGCTTAATATATTTCATTAAGCTTGAACTTAGAAATATGTTCATTTTGCTAAATAAGTAGTAGTGAGTTTAAAAATATTAAATTGTATTTTTTCCTTAGGTTGCATTGTTTCATAGCCAAGTAATGGACTATTGTTACGTTTCCTCAAATGTTGCTTTACCTGTCCTTTTTACGCAACATTCTAAAATCAATAGACACTTAGTTTGGTACTTCATTGTGAGTGAAGTGATGGGAACTTGACCCTCCAACGTAATACAGCAACAGCAAATAGAGCAACAAAGTATATAGGCTCTTTGTCAACTGACCTGTAAGGATGGAATGGACACTCGTTTCTCATGACCAACATGGGAAAATCAGTTTTGTACATGATGAACAGAAGGATGATCACATGACATTCAGACCATTGTACAGTGACAACTGATGTCACAGATGAACAGTTTGGAGTATAAAAAGTGTCTTTCCTAGGAGGAGGAAGCACCTTTTCCCCTTTGTTCTGCAAAGCCTCAATTTTTCTCAAGCTTGCATTGTCAAATGCCTGCTTGATTACCTTTTATGCTGTTGCCTTCTTTTTTTTTGCTTGTCTCCTGGAGGAATTGAAGCTCTCTGGGGAGACACCAGACTTGAACTTTCCTGATTATAGCTCCATTCTCTTTGCCAATGCCCATGGACTTTCCTTAGTAGACATTAACTTGGTCCCTTGGCCCATGCTAAGAGAACTCTACTGAACATTCTCCTATCTGTTAGTGGTAGGAAACTCTAACCTGAACCATCTTCTTTATGAATTCTTTTATTAGGCAATCAATTTATTTAGACAATATATGTGATTTTATGCTGTAAGACTCATGACTGTACTGCTTAAGATGTTACTTATATGCATTGATTTTGGATCTTTAATGCAAGAACCACATTTTCTAAGATTTGTCTGAAGTCTTTATTAATTGTGTCTGAATGCTATTTCCACAGAAATTGTGCTTATATTTATTCTGCTTTCTAATGCAGAATAGACAGAGTCACAGAATATTTTCAGAACATCAGGTTCTATTGCTCTTGTTCTGTGCAGCCACAGTAGAGCTTCTGATGTTCATGATTCATGTTATATTGAACTTCGTTAGGAGGTTTGGTCTTCCAATTGTGAAACTCTATATACAATCCAATCCAAGCTTTATTCAACAAAAATGTCATAAAAGCACAATACATAAAATAAATATTTCATACATGATACTCTATATCTATAGCATTGTTCTGAGAGTCGTGTACTTAAACTTGATCTCTAATGTGTGAGTTGGCTACCAATTATTGCTCCTCATTGGGCGGCCAATAGGTCAAAATCCTGATTTCTCACCCCTCACTGCGACAAAGCAAGGTACATCAGAGCACCAATGCATCTGGGGTGAAGTATAGAATCTGAATAAAGTGACTTTGGGGCATATCAGCAACAACCGGTGATAATTATCGCTCAGCGCTCTTAGCGTGAGGATAATTATCGCCGGGTAACGTGGATTTTTATCGCTGAGGTAGCGTGCTATTAGCAACGCTTATCTCCTCAGCGATAAAAATCCTCACGCTAACTGCCTAACGTGAGATTATCACTGGAAACCCAGCGATAATCTCACGTTAGCTTGATGATAGGGACTCACAAACTTAGCCATGATATTCACCTTCCATAGGATATCATGGCTAAGTCAGTCCTGAAGCAGGCGTAAGGAAAGTAGCGATGACAGGGGTTATCGCTACTTTTCCTGACGCTATGCTTCATAGCGTGGGGCTTGATGATAGGAGAAATGCCGCTTAGCGACATTTCTCCTGTCATGTCAGGTCAGGAACGCCCACTTTGCATCTCATTAGAGATGCAAAGCTGGGCGTTAGGAATCCCCACGCTAAAGCAAGGTTTAACGCGTTAGCGTGACCTTGCTAATTAGGCGATAAAATTATCGCCGCTTTTCGGCCGAAAACGGCCGCTAAAGCGGTGATAATTTATTATCGCCTCCTTGTAAATATGCCCCTATGTTTGGGCCCAGAAAAGAGAAAAATCTTCTGGTGCAACAACACATTCGGTTGAAGTCTTACTGTGAACCACACTTCCACCTTTATCTGTGACCACCATATGCTGCAGGTACAACCTAATACATTTATGGGCATATTTACGTGGGGATATTGCCACTACGATGTCACTTTTAGCGACTTTCTGGTGGCATTAGCCCCTTCTCCCTATTCACAAAGTGGCGTGAAGCCTTGTAATTAAGGGCCGTTTTCACTCTTCACTTAGTGTGAAAGGGGCATTCAATGGTTGTTGCAGTGGGTGTTCTGCCCAACACCCATTGCTTTTTGACGCTCCCTCATATTTACAAGGCTGTGGCAGCACCAAAAACGAAGACCAGGGAATACCTGGTCTTAGACTGGTGATACAAGGAGAAATTATTAATTTCTCCTTGTTATTTGCTCTTTCCATGTGTGCTGCATTCTGTAGTACACATACAAAGAGCAAATTGTCTTTCATGTTTGTTTATGTGCAGGAAGGTGTCCCTTCCTGCACACAAACAAACGCCCCTGCAGCGCAGGCACCCTTCCATTTCTATTGGCTGTAACATACTATTTCCTATTGTTTTCAGTGTGTGCTCCTCTCATTTATCTCTAGAGGCCCAAGAACTTCTTTTCATCCGCATTGGTGGGTTGAACGTTTTTTATTCAGTTTCATCTACACCACATTTTTTGTTTAAGTTTACCTAATCTCTCCCTGCCTGCACACATTTGAAGCATGTTTGCAATCTCTCCCTACTTGCATGCATTTGAAGTGTGCGTGTTGTCTGCATGCTTTTCACGGAGCCCGCTCTGGTATTTGAAGCCCCTCCCTTTCATGTGCTCATGAACCAGGCTTGTATTTCCTGGAAGGCTTTGATGATCGAGCCATTCAGTACCGGCCACAGTTGATTCCTTATAAGGAAGCATTCACTGTGGATCTGCAGCCCCACTAAGGTTCTCCCGTGGGAACCCACTGTTGCACAGCTGACGACAGTGCAAGCTGCACTGTACAGCTCGCGGCTTTACGTTGATGGCCCTGGCCCTTCTCTGTCTTCTCTCCCTATCAGAATTAAATGAGCGCATTGAAAAAAGAACAAATCATGCAATCAGCATTTACAAAGAAAACATAACCCGCTGCCTCCCCCATTTAGAGGCCGGCGCTTGTTAACATAGCAGCAGCAAAGACAAAGTGCAAACAGAGGGACTGAGAGTGGGCACTGTTTTATGAATTTTCAAAACTGTAAATTAATCTGCTGGTTCTTGTTATAACTGTTTTTTGCTGATGCTTTGTAGTTGCATTGCCATGCAGCCTGACCGAGACATGTTTTACTGTTGTACTTCTATATGAGTTGTGCTTGATGGGAACGTGTTATTGCCTCTTGTCTGGACGGCAGGCAAATCATCAGCAATTGTCCTCAAGTTGAGACCCATTTCCATCCTGATGGGCCCATTAGAATCAACTGAGCGGGTGTGGATTGCTTGCAAACAATTTAGCTCTTTGTATACATTCTGTTAAGCAAGTTATACATATGCTAATTAAAAAAAAAATTTCCACCTACTTCCATTCTTTTACAGACTTGATTGGCACATCTCCTTATTACATCGCTGATACTATTGTAGTATTTTATTTGGAAATCTGTGCTCCGATCGGCTCTTTACAAGACGGTCAAAAGTGGCGGTTATGCCGGTCCCTGACATCTTTGGAGGGGCGTGCCTGGGGCGGCGGATGGTGACGAGGTTGGCCCCAGCCCTGATTTGTTACCTTGGTAAGGGAGTGGGAGAATGCCCGGGAAGCACTCAAGTGCTTCCGGGGCATGGTGAGGCGGTTCCAAATCTGGATACTGACGTTTTTTTACTGAAGGCCCCCATAAAAGAGGGGCGGAGCGGCAAGACGGTCTTGACCGACAGACATTTCATTTCGGACTCGAGACGATGATCGGACGTTCTTGGGAGGACATCTTATTTCAGTGCCGGCGCAGAGACGGTGATCGGACGTTCGTGGTTCGTTGGTGACTCCGGTGGTGACTCCAGGATCAGCGACGTTCGTGGTTCTTCCCAGCACCAAGAGAAGGACATGACTGACCCACCATGATCCCTGCCAAGCAGCCAGAGCAAGTCGACCTGGTAAGCGCCATTTTCTATCCTTTGTGATAGATGGGCCCTGCTTCCTTGCTTTACTCATTTTGTATTACGATTTTTGCTTAATTGCTTGTTTCATTTCCTCTGCTTGATTGATTTTTTATTCTGATTACACTGTATTATTGATGTACTCTGCCTGATTGTTTCATTTCCTCTGCGTGATTGATTTTTATTCAGATTGCAACTCATCATGTATGCGCTCTGCTTGATTGATTTTTCTTCATATTGCAATTTATCATTTATGCCCTCTGCTTGATTAATTTTGAACTGTGATTCATCATTTATGCGCTCTGTTTGATTGCTTGATTCTTTCTGCATTCTGTTTTTCGTCGGGAGACTCGTGGTCTGACCCACTCTGCCCTCTCTCCGACTCCTCTAAGGTGCCTAGCCTGCGTCTCCCTGGCTTGACTGTGCACCGCAGTGGAGAGGGACTGAGAGTCCATACCCTGTGCGGCTGAACCCCAAAGCTGGCCTTCGCCCTCTGGCTCGCCCGGCTACCCAAGGCGCTCCACCGCACCCCCACCAAGCAGCATCAACCATGGAGGCAGACGTCACGGCTCAATCCGGCAACACCGAAGACAACATGGAATGGCACACTAGGGCAAAGAGAGGACGCGACTCATGCCAGAACTCACCAGAAAAAGCAGCAAAGCTTGCCAGCGCATCCCCCACAAGCAACGCAATTCCAACCACAAACCGCTATCTGGTTCTCCAAAGTAACCAGGACAGTGACGCCCACCCTCAGGACCACAAGGCATCTAAACCCAGGACCTCTTCAGGTCCCACAAAGCGACTACGGATCCCTCCCATCATCCTGAAGAACTTAGCCACCCACAAGGTCCTCGTGGAGCTACTGGAGGAACACTGCACCTCCACCTTCACAATCAAGCCCCAGGAGGACTACGCCAAGATCATGCTCACCACATCAGAGGACTACAGGAGTGTGACCTGCATGCTTACAGAACAGAAAATGGAGTACCACACCTTTTCATTGACCGCTGCAAAAGCCAAGCGCTTTGTAATATGGGGACTCCCAGCAAACGCATCCCTTGGGCATATCACTCAGGACTTATCGGAACTTGGACTTCCAAAAATATAACACAGATCGCCTCTCCAGCGGACAGGATGGGAAGCCAGCAGACCTCTCAGCAGTCACACGGCTCTGCAGTTGCACCGTCACCACAGAAGCACCAAGAGGAAAACGAGGACCGGTCATGTGCTACAACTGTCAGCGTTTGGGGCACACCTCTGCTTTCTGCCATCAGAAGCCAAGGTGCGTACGCCGTGGAGGCGAGCACACCTCTAACCAATGCACAAGGAACCAAGAAACCGAACCAGCAATATGTGCTAACTGCACAGGACCCCACCCAGCAAGCTATCGTGGCTGTCCCTACCTGCAGAAGGTAAAGAAGGATGGACCACGCAAACAGCCCCAACCACAAAAGACTTCCCTACACTCAACTGCAAGAGACCAGGGACAAAGGAAGACTTACAAACCCACATTGGCACAGAGGATGCCAACTGTCAATCCAACTAACAGCCATTGCAATGCACATGTGAATGGAAGAACATACGCAGAAGCAACAGGACCCAAACAGGACAGCCCACCACCAACAACTGCCCCAGCACCATCCTGTGAAATAGGCTCAGCCATCAACTGTCAGGAACTCATCACAAAGATTGCGAAAACAGTTGCAGACATGAACATCCAACCTGTGGTGACAATGGTGGCGAATCTCATCGCCTGACTTTTCCACGGTGAAGAAAACACCCGCAATGGCAGCAAAATCTAAACGAAACACCCTCTTCTTGATGTGGAATGCTAACAGCATTCAGAAGAAAACTGCAGCACTCCTGCACCTGATGGAAACCATGGATGTGAGTATAGCGCTTATCTCCGAGACCCATCTCCAAGGAAGCCATAAGCTCAACTTAGCAAACTACAGGGTGTACCGCACAGATCACACCACCGGAGCCAAGGGCGGAGGAACAGCGGTGATTGTCAGCACAAAAGTGAAGCACCACGAGATCTCACTACCACCAGTGGGGAGTATTGAAGCAACTGGCATACAGATCCAGACATCTGCAGGACCTCTACAGCTGATCGCCGCCTACTCACCCCCAGGCAAGCTAAGCCCAAAGGACTTGGATGCTTTAATGGACCCCTGCATCCCAACATTAATTGACGGAGACCTAAATGCCAAGCACCAGTGCTGGAACTCTCGCACGGTAAACAGCAAAGGACACACTCTACTTGCCCACTCAAAGAAGGAGGACTTAGTAGTGGCTGGCCCAACTCAACCAACACACTATCCAGGCTCTGCACTGCATAAACCGGACGTTCTGGACATCTTCTGCATGAAGAATCTCTCCCAGTCTATGGAGCTGGAAACCTTAACAGCACTGACGTCCGACCACAAGCCAGTTTTGATCACAGTTGGAGACGTGCTTGAAGATCAGCAACAGGGCACCAGGCACAACTACAAGAAGGCAGACTGGAGCCTATACAAGAGAAGCCTGGAGGAGACACTGGTCCCTGGCCCCCTACGCTGCACTGAAGACATTGACCAGGCAGTTCACCACTTCACAGCTGCAGTCCACACTGCCATCGAGCGCAGCGTTCCCAAGCAGAAACTCCAACACTGCTCTATCTACGACCTCCCAAAGGGCATCAAGCAGTCGATAGGTGACAAAAACAGAGGCCAGAAAGAGTGGCAAAGGAATCGCACCCCCGACCTGCTGAAGAAGTACAATGAGCTGACAAGGCAGCTGAAGATGTAAATAAGCCAGCACAGAGGTGAAAAGTGGGAAGCAGCTATGGCTAACTTGAAGGACTCAGACAACTCTCTCTGGAGAATGACCCGACGCTTGACTGGGAAGAAGGAACCAAACCCACCGATACAAGGGAAGACTCACTTGGCATGCAGCAACAGGGACAAGGCTGAGGTCTTCGCTGACACGTTGGAGGCATCCTTCAGGCCTAACCAGGCAAGCAAACTGGCAGCAGAAGTCGAGCAAGAGGTCGCTAAGCAACACCGGGAGCACCCACCAGAAACAGAAGCTGCAGTCATTGAGGAATGCTCAACGGGCGAGTTACTGGCCCTGGTAAAGACACTGAAAAACGGCAAGGCACCAGGAAAAGACAGAATAGCCAACCAAGCCATCAAGATGCTCCCAGATGCCGCAGTGAATCACCTTGCTGAGATATTCAACGCATGTATGCAGCACCAGTATTTCCCTAACGCCCGGAAAGAAGCAAGAATCGTCGGATTCCTCAAGGCTGGGAAACCACTACGAGATCCTGCAAATTACCGCCCCATAAGTCTGCTATCTGGCCTATCAAAGCTCTTCGAAAAAGTTATCCTTGCCCGTCTCATGGACTTTGCGACAAGCGAAAACCTCCTTACCAAAGAACAGTTTGGGTTCTGGAAAGACCACTCAACCAATCACCAACTTCTCAGAGTTTTGGACATCATCAGCCATGGGTTCAACATCAACAAGTCTACTGGAGTAGTCTTTCTGGATGTAGCCAAAGCATTCGACCGAGTATGGCATGAGGGACTGCTTTACAAACTTATCAAGCTCAAGTTTCCAAGCTACCTGGTTAAACTGCTGTCTAGCTACTTGTCAAAACAGACCTTTCACTGGCGGTACGAGAAGAATGCTCAACGTCACACCCAATCCTTGCTGGAGTGCCTCAGGGATCAATCCTAGGACCATTCCTCTTTAATATATTCACAAACGACATCCCCACGGACCTAAAGAAGACTGATCTTGCTCTTTACGCCGATGATGTTGCAGTCCTCTCCCAATCCTTCAGTGAAAAGGAAGTGGCTAAGAACCTTGAGACATCACTCAGCAGACTCTCCGAATGGTACAGCGACTGGCAGATCACCCTGAACACAAGTAAAACCACAGCAACATTATTCACCAGGAAGCTGAACAGGAAACCCTCACAGATCTTCCTCAATGGGGAAGAGATCAAATGGTAAAACAGCAGCTCCTACCTGGGGGTGACTCTGGACCCTAAACTCACATGGAGAAACCACATAGAGAAGACCTGACAGAAAACAGCAACAAAGCTGTCTGCATTATACCCACTCCTAAAGACCAAGTCGATGCCCTTGCAGAGCAAGGTGCGAGCAGTCACCGCAATAATTCGACCAACTATGATGTACGCTTCACCAGTTTAAAGTGGCTGCCGCCCGCAGCATCGGAAAGACCTACAGAGACTACAGAGCAGGGCATTACAGATTGCAGCAGGTGCTCCTATCTTCAGAAGAACAGCAGACCTCCACAGAGACCTAGGTGTTGAGATGTTGGATGACCATCTCCGCAAACTCAACAGGACATTCTACAAAGGATTGGATCAAAAAGAAAACCCACTGATCAGGAAACTTGCAGACATTTCTACAAACCCATTTGACCACTACCCGAGGCCCATCGAAGCGCTAACCTTGTGAAACTGAAACAGCAACACAGCATCCAAAAACTCATCATTGCCAGAGGGCAAACCGCCACGGCATGTACCCAAAACTCATCACTGTCAGAAGGCAACCGCCACGGCAGCCATCAAAAGCTCATCACCATCAGAAGACATTTGACAGACGAAAACAAGACTCTGGGATAAAACTTGCTGACACTTCTGCAAATCCAATTGACCGCAACCCACGGCCTATCACAGCGCTGACCTTGTGATCCAACCTCAACTGTGACAAAGCGTCACACATCAATAAGACAACCTAAACAGCGACTAAAAAACTCAAAATTAATGTGGAGTATGAGGCTATTGCCTCGGTATCCAAAAACTCACCACTGTCAGAAGGCATCTGACAGACGAAGACAAGACACACAGATGAGAAGACGGTCTTTTCCCTCGCCACTCCATATCACCGTCTCAACGGAAGCCAGCAGCAAGACAAGGGTGTAGATTTAATGTAACTGTAAGAGGACAATCGACCCTTTATCTCTGCATTTTACTATTTTATCACCGAGGTGTTTTCGTTTAAATGCCAGGACATGAAAAATATTCACTCTAACTTGATTTATTTCTCATGGTTTTTGGCACTGAAAGGGGCAAAACATTTCAGTCTAGGGCCCAATAGGAAAACAGCGCTGAAGACTCAAAACCGAACATAGCCTCACTGTCCACAGTCTTTCTTCATCCATGTGTGTCACTGACTGGCCCTCTCTCATGTTTGGCCTGCGGTCTCTTCTCACGCTGTTACCGCCTGGACCTCTTTGATTTCTGACAGCAACCTATTCTCGTGCTGGTACAGCTCCTTATATCAGTCCTTTGGTCTCTTCTCATGCTGGCACTGCCTGCTCCTCTGCTCATTTCTATCCCACGGTCTCCTCTCACGCTGGCACTGCCTGGCTCTGTTCTTAATTCAGTCCCACTGCATCCTATTCACATTGAAAATGAGTGCCCTTTCATTTCTATGCTGCAGCTCTCCCTTGTCTCTGACAGGCCTTTCCTAATTTTTGACTCAGGGCTTTCTCTGCGCCCAAACACTTTCCTTGGTTCACTCAAGCACACTCCCCCCACCCCCCTTGGTCAAGAAGTATTATATTGAGCAACTGCTCACCAAGCCAAGACTTCCAACAACAACAAAAAGTATTATTAATCACATAGGTGAAACCTAATGCATTTACCAATGCTTGTTAACCTGTGTCACTGGAGTGAGGCCTACATGCTAACTCGCTTTTTAAAGGCACACACCAGTGTGCTTAACTCACCCTTGGTCTTGGCTTAACGCCACATCGTAAATATGGTGCAGGGTATTGCGCCATTGGAGCATCGGTAAAAGTGACGTTCCTGCGGCGCAATCCCCTTGTGAATATGGCCCTTGGTGTCTGGAAATGGACTTCAAGAAGGGAAGTTTGAGACCCCAAAAATTATGATCTGCACAGCAGCCAGCCTGGTAGCTGTGTGAAGAGAGAATCTATGCAAGACTTCTGCCTGTGACCATTACATGGGGCCAAGGCCTGCTAGTCTCCCTGCTGGGTGAGGGAACATCACCCAGAGAATCCATGACCACATGCCCTGGTGCACCAGCATCTGCCTGCTTGCCAAGACCAGTATGCATTGTAAGGAAGAGGAGAGTGTTTGGGGGAGTGGGTTCCAGTGGAGAACCCTGTCGAGTAGACTCCCTATGCAAGATGTGAGGAAATGGCTACTGCACTGATTGGGTTGATACCCTGTGCAGAACAGAGTTAGCAACCCATGTATGCCAGGAGAGGGCTGCCATTCATTTAGCTGTCTTTCGTTCTGCACCAAACGGGCCAAGGCCCGTGCATCGTAGCAATGTTTCTCCCCTGTATGCCACGAGGGTCTGCCGTGGAAAACACTGGCATGCAGTAAGGGCCATAAACTTGCGTTGCTGCATAGTGGTGACTCCACAGCCAGGAACAGCCAACATGGGGAAGAATGCTGTGGTTAGTGCATAACCTTGTGTTTTCTTTGCAAGGTGGCCACCCCATATACCAGGAGGGGGAACTGTGGAGAATATAATTGTGCTGATCAGGCCAGAGCCCATAGAATGTGAGTTGCGTTGACCTCATATGCCAGAGGGGGTCACCGGGAGCACCAAGGACTGCAGCTTGTTCTGCGCCTCCAGAGATATGAGAGTGCAGTAGGAGCACCTGTGCACCATCACTCAGGTGACGGATCCCTAACATAACCATCGGGACGCGTGCTCTTTCCCTTGTGGTGCAATTACTGAGACTTACGTGCCTGCCGTGAGGGGAACGGCCTTCGTTGGGGGTCCAAACTTCATCCCAGCACAGCGCTTTCTCCCGCTGCCGTGAGGGGAACGGCTATTGGAAGACTATATATCCCAGCGTCCTTTGCCCCGAGCTTGCTTTCAACGTCATCAGGCAGCGCCGGGGAGGAATTTAAGCCCAACAGTAGCCCCGCAGCACGGGATGCGCGCGGGCTGCGCCCGGGCGAAGCCCGGGCCAAGGGCGGGCCCGTCCTTGCCCGTCAAAGGCCGAAGGAGGCCGGGCTGGGCCATTCCCCTTAAATCGTGCTGGGGGCTACTTGGACTTTGTATTATTTACATATGTGGTAATTTTATGTGTTTTTCAGTCTTGTATTTAATCAGTCAAAACCTTTTTAACGTAGCTCTCATATTTTAACTATTTGTGTTTTCAAGGTAATTAGCTGTGTTACTCACAAGGAGTATTTTGCCTCTAAATTCCTTGTGACTAAACCATGGGGAAACATTCTAAGACCTCTACCACTCGCCCAATGACTAGGCAATTAGCAAATCTGAATCCCCACTCCCGAGCCTTACAGCTATTGATAAAATGCTCCAGAAAACTATTGGGGTGGTAGCTTCAGCAATTGAAAACACTGAAAGGCGGCTGTCAATTACTCCTGCTATTCCGCCTGCATCGTCCTTAGACGATTGCTCTGTAGACTTACTAAATCAGGATGATGCGGAAGCTTTGTCGTTTATGTTGCCCTCCTTTACACATTTACCATATGCCCAGGCTCCTCTCGTTGAGAACGTGTCAGTAGAGGCTGCTTTGCTTACATCTTCCATGGTATCCCCAGTGGCACATAAACTGTGAGTACGGCCAAAGAAAAAGAAAAAGAAGTTAGTTAAAAAAACGGCTAAAACTTCGGTGCCATCTCTGCCCACTCCTGGTCATCCAGATACTGTTCCCCATCCACCTACCTCGGGCCCGCCAGTGTGGGTCACCCACTTAATAATTTACCTACAGACTCTTATAGACCAGGTTTTAAATGTTCATTTTAAATCTCTGTCGACTAGGATCGACAGACTTGTAACCCTGATTAACAATAAAGGTGCAGGGAAAACTCAGCCAAATCTTGCCTTGCGAGATCCTGGTAGCTTGGGGGGTCTGGGAACTTCTGCTATGTCTAGTAATGTCACCCCACAGGTTCCCTGTATTCCTCAACAACCTACATTACAAGACCCAGCCCAGCTGCCAATGATGATGCCAACTCAACCTTCAAACGCTCCTGATCCATTTACCTGTCCCAACTCGCCTCGAGCTGCTACTGGTCTGCCCTCCTGTGAACTACCCCCCATCCCAAAGGCTCTCAGAACACAGAGTCTGGGGGCGGGTAGGCCTCAACCTAACCCGCCTGTGAACTTTGGTAAAAAGGGTTTGGCTAAATCTTTTTCCTACCCGCAGTTACCCCCTGAGGCTTCACCATATGTGGCGGTGCTTACGGGAGTACCTCCATTGCCTAGTGACAGGGGGGAATCCTACTATGAACTAAAAAATAAAGTTATCCACTGGCTAAGCAATCATAGACCTTTGAATTGAGTAGGTCGGGGTGAGATTCTGTTTGTGCGGAGAGTGTGTTGGTTGGAGACCAGACCTAAAGATATCTGCGGGGATTGTGTTATAATAAACTTTAGGGACCCGACAGTGGTTGGTCATATACTGGATCATGGAGGACCGACTAAAGTTGGCTCTATCAACACTTGTCACTTGGGGTACTTTTACACGCATCCCCGTATCTCTAGGCCTACGGAATTACCCTATTTGCATCAAGACATTCAGGAATACGATTATAATATTCCGGTCGCCAACTAATTTAATGCACTTAGTTCTGTGGATTGACCACCACCATTGAGGGATGCTGAAGGAAGGGCTATGAATATGAAAGGGGGTCAGGCAAAGGGTGGCTGTAGCATGGAGGTGGGCCCCCACAATTTGGCACATGGAACCGGGTTAGGAGCAACTGCTATCCTCCTATCCCCTCAAAGTAATAGCCTAGTACATGGGATGATAGAGTCAGTTACCATAGACCCAGTAGTATCTCCCTTTTTTGCTGCCTGTGATTTTTCTGAGGACTGTCCTTCCCAAATAGAGACACGTAGACCCTTAGTAGGGTCTTGGAATGTGGCTGGACTGGGGTCTAAACTCCCCAATCCAGAGTGGGGAGAACTTATGGACAGCTATGACATATGTTTGTTTCAGGAAACTTGGCTACTGTCCATTCCAGTAAGGGTAGGTTATGCGTCCTTTTATGTACCTGCGGTTCAAGGAGCTAGGGGAAGACCTCCGGGGGGGTTAGCTATCTGGGTCGCCTCTCATCTTGGTTGTTCAGCTAAGATCAGTGCTCAGATATTTTATGCTTAATGCTTAACTTCCCTGCTGGATACTCGTTGGTAGTACTTAATGTCTACCTACGCCCTAATCCCTTCCAGTTGGGTTTATCGATTTTGGGTGCTCTAGACGCTCTTCTACACTCTCTTCCCCCTTCGTCCCATAAAATCATAGGCGCTGATTTTAATTGTCATTTCGAACCCCTTTTTGGGATCCCCTCAGTGACCTCGGATGAGGATGAAAATCGCAAAATCCCAGACTGTATTATGTACCCGGAAAAACGTTTATTGCCTCTGGCCCTTGAGATTAATAAGTTAGTTATTTTACATTCTTTGAGGGCCTGCAATGGCAGACTTCTTCCTGATGTCCCGGGTTCTCATACCTTTAATAGTCCTGGGAATTGCTCAACAATTGATTATATTTTGGTGAGCGTGGAATTCTGGGGCTATTTGGGAGCTTTCTCTGTCATTCCTAGGGTCGATAGTGACCATAACCTACTGTCATTAGAACTAGCAAATACTATCGGCGGTCGTAGTGTTTCTAGGGGTCTTGCAACATCAAGTAGTGTGAATTTGGTTTTAGCGGCAGGTGGTAGACGCATCAGGTGTGCAAAAATTGTGACAGAAGAAGCAAAGCTAGCGGAACTATACCACCATGTTGCCTGCTCTCTAGCAGAGGTCTCCCACCTTTTGAGTCTTAGTGGAGATTTCTCCCAGCTTTACCTCCCGGACCTGCAGTCTATTCACAATAAACTCCTTAGCTCTATGGTCGACTATTTCTATAGCACTACCACACAGAGGCCTAGGATAACCAAGAATGTTCACTGGTATAACAAAAGTTGCAGGTTGGCTAAGAGTGCTTTGATTAGGGAAGTAAAACTGGGCACCCAGTCAAGCATTAGATCTGTGAGGGATAACTATAAAAACCTGATGAAGGAGGCAAAATCCGAGTGGGAGGACTCAAGGTGGAAGCATGAAGCTTGCCCTAGAAGCGCGTGACTTCAGGGCATTCTGGAATCTTGTTCGAACTGGTTCGGCAGACAGTCCTTCCGCAATCATTCCCAATCTTAGCGAAGAGGTGTGGCTAGAGTATTTCAAGCCCCTCTATTCGCTTAGTAATCCCGTTTGTGGATCAGACTTAGTAACCCAAGCTAATGCCATTGCCATGACTTACCTGGAACATGGGGATCCGGAGAGCCGATCCTGCACCCTTTTGGAAATCGAGCGGGCTCTTAGTAGCCTATCACTGGGGAAATCCCCGGGTCTCGATAGGATCCCAGGTGACTTATACCAAAGTGAACAAAAAATCTGGGCTCCCTACATTTGGGTCTATTTTAATGCTATTTTGCAGGGCCTTGAGATTCCCAAGACTTGGCTAGGAGCCGAAATTATACCTATCCACAAAAAATCTTCCCTCTTGGACCCGGCTAACTATCGCCCTATAAGCTTGATTGATGTTTTACAGAAACTGTTTGCCCGCATGCTTTTAACAAGATTACAGAGTTGGATGGAGGAACATCACATCCTAACTTCTCTTCAGGCGGGCTTTCGAGCAAAAGTTTCCACCATTGACCAACTGTTCAGGTTACAGCTGGTCTATTGGAAGACGGTTTCTATGGGTGCTGGCAATTTATACCTGATTTTCGTGGACCTTCGGTCCGCGTTCGACATGGTTCAAAGGGAGAAGCTTTGGGCCCTACTATTGGAGATGGGCGCCACCCCTTATCTGTGCCATCTATTTAAGCGAATGCATGATGGAACCTATGCAAGGGTGAGATACGGGAGATGTGGGGAAATCTCGGGTCCTTTTCCGGTTGAAAAGCGCGTGGGGCAGGGTTGCGTTTTGGCTCCAACATTATTTTCTCTCTTCATTAATGGGCTGATTGATCATTTATTGTGTGCCAGTAATCTGGATTCCCCAAGGTTAGCGGGGCGAAAGATACCTGCCCTAATGTTCGCGGATGACACGCTTTTATTGTTAAAATCATCTATGGGCATCCAGCGTACACTAGAGGCATTTTGCTCCTTCTGTAAATTAAGGAATCTGGAATTGAATTTATCTAAAACTAAATGTATGGTCTTCAGCTCTAGTTCAGCCAATTGTCCTCATCCCCAGGAAGGAACAGTGCTAGACCGAGTATCTTCATTTGATTACCTGGGGGTAACTCTTAATGATAAAATAAAATGGGGGTCTCATTTGGTGAAGGCCAATCTGAAGCTGACACAATCTGTGGGGGGTATTTTGAAGGTTTTTAATAACACATCATTTAAGCCCCTGGGCCCCCCTATGGAAATTTAAAAATCTCAAGTAAGAGGGGGTGCGCTTTACGGTGCAGAGCTTTGGGGCCATTGTAGCGTTGCCCCCCTAATCGTAACCGAGAACAGTTTCATTAGGCGGCTTTTGAAATTACCAATGAGTACCCCCCTAACCCCCTTGAGATGGGATTTAGGCCTGGTTCCTTTCGAAGAGATTGCCCTAAATCGACCACTTTTGTACTGGAGACGCCTCTGGTCTACACCTGAGCTTGTGAGCTATAGGCAGACCTTGGTGATCTTTTGTCAAGAGGGAATTTGAGGAAAATCTCATGGTTAATGTACATTAAGAACCTTTGCTATGCTTTTGGTAAGGGGGACCTGTGGACGACACCAGAAGAGTCATGCCTCCTACAGACCAAGAAATCACTGAGCGCGGCTCTTCACCAGTATCGGAAGGAAACACTATTAAATTCTTCTTTGGGTAGGCTCACCAATACCTTTTTGGACATTAAGACCAGTCCCCATTTTGAAATCTTTTTAGACGTTATCCAGCCCCCACTGGCTAAGAAATTATGGGGCAGATTTATGAGCCCCTTGCACCACTTTTGCGTCACTTTTAACATGGGAAAAGTGACGCAAAAGTGGCGCAAGGGGCTCATAAATCTGCCCCTATATATCCAGTTCAGACATGGTTCTTTACCACTGAGGGCTTTAACCCATAGATGGTCCAGCGCGCTCTGCCCTACGAGTTTTTGTCCAGAGTGTGCTGATACCTGTGAGACAGAGTTGCATGTTGTGCTCTTTTGCCCTCTTTACATCAAGGCTAGAGCAAAATGGATTATCCAACTCTGTGGGTCTAGGGGTATTAGGGATTACCAGGAGGTATTCAGAATCCTTAAATATGACACTACCCCTATGATAGTGTTTGTGATGGCTAGATTTCTCCTTTCTATGTGGTACTCAAGGTGTAAAAAATAAAAAATTGATAGGCCATAAATTGTTCCCACAGTGGTGACTTTAGTGCGGCAGCGAAAGCACGCCTAGCCATGAGATTTGTCTAGGGATGGGATGTTCTTTCATTTGTTTACATCCTCACTACCTTGCCCCTTTGAATAATGTATTCAATTGTGTTTTACATGTTTATTTAACTTTTAAAATTAGGTTTTTAATTTTTGATGGATTGAACCACATGTAAATGCTCATTTTTTAATAATCTCATTGTAAATATGTATTTATGTCTTTTTATGGTATTATACCGCAATAAAAGTTTTGACTGACTGAGTGACATAATCATCGTAGCCACCTCCCATTAGGAGACTAACCAAACACTCCCTCCCCACAGGAGAATTGTATCGAGCCTCCAGTCACTTCTGCAGCGCAACTATTAGGCTGTGAGCGAGACAATGTGTTTGCAGAGTGCTGCTGCCGGGGCAGTGCACAGCTGACTCACCTGAACTCATCTGCAGCTGCTGTGAGCACCCATGGAAGGGGCACACTCAGGAACTCCTAATGCTTTACACCTGGAAGATTTATTTTTGAGTCATAGTGGACTCTTAAGACTCAGACTACTAGTGGGACATACCCTGGATGTTGCCAATAGTGAATAGGGAATAACCATGATTGCTAACGTGAGAAATGAGTGGGACCAGGGACCACCAAAGAAACACTAGAGTGCCAACCTCATGAAAGGATTATGTAATTGTTTGTGTTTGCTGTATTTTTCCTTTGTGTGATATGTAGTCGAAACAAAATACTTTCCTTTTTTCATAAAAGAGAGTATTTGGCTGGGCAACGATTTATTGCTTGCTGCTGTTCATATGCACTATCCTGTATCCACTTGTCTACTCCCACAACCAACACCATCTACCCCTACCACCAACACCCCCAACTCCTAACCCACTGGAGCTTGCTGGGACCATGATTACCACGAGAGTCTGTTGAAGAAAGGGGTACTTGGCCTAGTTTCTCGGAATGAATGAATGAAAATGGTACTTGTAAAGTGCACTGTCACTCTCAGAGCATCCTGGCTCTACCTCAAACATCAATTAGCTGTTGCAAGATAAATAGATCTAAAAGCAACCAGAAATAAAACAGAACAACATCCATGAGCAGGAACAAGTTAAGTTAAGCAAACAGCAATTAATCAGGTGCAGAGAACAACCACATTTTCAAGCTTCTCTTAAAAGTGGCTTCATTAATCATAAGTTGAAGAGAACTAAGAAATTGATTCTATGACGCTCTTGAAACCATAGTTTAGCTTTGAATTGGATTATTTTGCACTACTTTGCAACTAGCAGCTTTTGTAAATAATATCTATAGTTGCACACTATTTTTTTAAAACATACATTTTGCACATTGCATTTTATATATTAGGTATTTTCAGACAGATTCCTGAAGTGCTAAAGCTGTAATGCACTTTACCTGTATATTTTGTTGAATAATGAAGTTATTAGAGTCATAACTATGCTATAAATTGGATATTTTGCACAAAGCACTTTAATGTATATGGCTATCAGGGTCTGCTGCTTGGGGTTTCTTTTACCATTGCACGTTTTTTATGTATTTTATTGTATATTGTGAAACATGAAGATATGTCCAATTTTTTGGTTGCTTTTATGGTTATGTCTAATTTAACAGACTAAAGCTTGTTTGAATTGAATTGAATTGATTCCAGGCATTAGATCCCAAACGGCAAAAGATGTGCATCCTACTGAGTTTAGCCTAAAAGTGGGAGGTTTCAATAGATTATAATTAGAAGATTCAAGGGTCTTCTGCATTCTATAAAGGGAGAAATGATTAGGCAGATATTTGGGGTCATTAGCTTGGAGGGACCTGAAAACCAGGAGCAAATATATGAAAAAAACCTTGTTGTGAATAGGGAACAAACGCAATTCTCTATGCCCCTGAGAAACAGAGCTTTTCCTAGGCAGTTGGAGCACAATCCGTCGGCTGAATGTTTAACCACTTGGAGGCTGTGTAGAAGTTGCTTAGAATTACCTAAATAGAGGCTGTTACAATAATTCAACCTAGAGGGAATGAGCGTAAATACTACCATTTTCCTTGTGGCCAAAGGTAGATAATCAAAACTTTTTGGGGTGAGTTAATCATGGAAAAACACTTACCTGCAACTGACAAACTTCCAGCCGAAAGGAAAAAACATTAGCAGATTTTACTCCTAGATTTCTGGGAACTTCTGTCGGAGATTGTCGGAGGTGTGTTTTGTCCACATTGAATGTCAGATGATTGCTTTTCATCCAGCAGATAATACTGGGAAAACATTTCTTGAAATTTTGTTCTGACCCAAAATAATTTTTGTGCAAGCATAAAATCAGTTGAGTACCAGCTGCATAGAAAGTAGTTTAAATACCAAAGGAACTATTCAGAGATACCAATAGGGTATGTAATAAGTGTTAAATAAGGACAGACTAAGTGATGATCCCTACGGAACACCTTATGGTAGTTATTCTACTTTCGAGATAAACTGACTAATTGACACCAATCACCTCCTATATGCAAGGAAAGTCCTAAGCCAGAACCAAGCCTTGCCAGTAATGGCAATTCCAAAGAGGCGCTAAAGAAGTATAGAATGTGAAATGTTACCAGATGCTGCTGGTAAGTCCAAAAGGATTAGGACAGTATTATGGCCACTTTCCAGCATCATCTTTATTGTTTCAGACACCTCAAGCTGGACTGATTCCGTAAAGTGTCCGGGCCTGAAACCAAATTGGGAAGGGTGCAAAGCATTAGAATTTTCCAAGAAGGTCATCAATTGTTCATTTACCAAACTTTCTACCATTTTAGTAAGAGGATGAGGAATGAGAAAGGCCTTAAAATGGCCATAATTGTGGAATCTGCTGAAAGGTTTTGAAAAAGAGGTCTCTACCACTGCCATTGTCCAAGGCACTGGAAGTACTCCTAGAGAAAGTGATATATTCAGCACACGATTGATAACTGGAATCACAATTTCTATAACCTTTCGAAAGATGGCAGTTGACCAAGGATTGAGAGTAGAGAGAGATTTAAAAGAGAGAATTGCATTTTCTGACTGCAACAACGAGATAGGCTGAAAAACAGCCAAAGAAGAATTTGGGGACATGATAGCTTGGCCTTGAAAATGGTCAACCTCTACGCTATTAGTCACAAAGCCTTTTTCAATCATTTAAATGTTTTCTTCCAACAATTTGGATAGTCTTTCAAAGAGAGATTGCAATGGATTATCATCTCTTGATGAGGTTTTAGGTTGTAAAATATGGAGTTGGAAATTTGAGAAATCTTCTTGGAGTCATAGTTGGTGAGCACCAGTTGAGAAGTATAACATTTATATTTTTTACATCTCTTTTCATACATAACTTTTCAGGGTGATTTTAAATCCTGTGTGGCCTTCAGGTTTGTAGGCAGTTTGACATTTTTGTTCTAACTGCTTACTGATATTTCCTTGGCTAATGAAGCCGTAAACCAGGGAGGAGAGGTGGCAGAACAGCTTCTGCCAAGGTGAACTAAAGGAGCTATGTAATCTAAGCCATCTATTATCCAGTGATTAAATGCTTCTAGATCATTGACAAACTCTCCGTTTAAAGATATATAGATAGCAGCTAACTGGACCTGTCATGATATCATTTTCTGATACCTTAACATAATTCAGCAGAATGTAAGATTTATCTGTTTGTAGGAGTAATATACAAATATTGATTTAAATGGCACAGTCTAAATTTTCATATAATTCTTTACACTCATTTTACTCGTTCTAGTGTAGGGTGTCAGAGAGCTTTACAAAACACACAGAGGCATAATACATCATGTAAGTGTGTAAATCAATGTATAGGAACTGTTAGATCAGACATCTAGAGTTATATAATCTAGGAATCACATAGCCAAACTTGCAGATATTATGGGTTAAGAATGAATGTTCAGGAAAAATGCGTAGGGCCTGATTTATATCATGGCAGAGGGGAATTCTGCATTACCAACATGATGGATATCCCGTCCAACATATTACGATTCCATTATATCCTAAGAAGATCGTAATATAGTGGACAGGATATCTGGCACATTTGTGATGGAGTATCCACCCGAAGAGATCTAAACAAGGCCCAAAGTCAGGATATATAACACAACAGACTGACTGTGGGTGTCTTTACAATCAAGACGTATTACTTCCCAAATAAAGCACTGCCTCCTTGCAATCATAGAACCAAATGAGAAAAAACCCAAAAGGGATCTCAACCCATGACTCACAGTTTGCATGCATCACCTTGATGAGGTAAATAGACCACTGTGCTACAATAGAAGGCTTGTAACTTATAAATTGTAAGTAACAAAATGATCTCAGTGTCAAAAGCAGTAGCCCAATTTACCTATCGAAATAAAATACAAATCTGTGATTTGCATGTTACATGATGCGTTTTGCAGCAGGAATATTAATCCTCTATGCTATATGAACCAAAACTGTAACTGGAAAAAACATTGAATTCTCCGAGAACAGCGTTAACCACTAGAGTTATCTTACCACTGTCATAATCCCCTCAAAATTGTGGGCTACACAGTGGTCTCTGCAGCAGTTGCCTTTATTTTTAAATGCTGCCTCTTTGAGACCAGTAAATGATCTAATACAGGTTTACTGTCACATATGTCCTTGTTGCCAATATCTTTGAAGCAGATTTTTAAAACCAAATGTATAAGTTAACTGTTAGAGTCTGCTTTTCAAGCTCCGCCCCTCGTGACTCCACCCTTTTTCTCTGCCACACTTGGACCTCCAATTTGTGGGTTCCCGTAGTAAACTTCTTCCAATTCTAGCACTGATTGACCATGCTGTCCGACATTTCAAATTTGTAATTGTTTATGCAAAGAATACAATTCAAAGGAACATATTGATTGATGTATGGACAAATCACTGGCAATCAACATATAGCAGAGGAAACATTACCTTTGCTTAGGTACTTGGCCCTCTTGGTGCTGAATTAGGCCACTCACTTCCCTTATTAATCGGGCCCTGTAGCCAGTGGCGGCTCCTCCGCTATGGCGGAGGAGTATCGCCCCACTGCTTTCAAGCAGTGCGGGAAGAGGAAACATAACATGATAATAACTTTAATTTATTATCATGTTATGTTTCCTTGCGGGCGGCAGGGTTGGAGGGGCTGCTCTACTCATGATGCAGGGCAGGGGGAGTGGTTCGTCCACTCAAGTTTACAATGACTGTTTGGTCAGCCCTCTCGTGCTGCCCAAAACAGTCACACACAGTCCCCTTTTCTCCACGCAGGCTGCATTGCACCCTACAGCCCCTGGCTGAGCACAGTGTCACGGTGCTAAGACCAATCACAATGCGCCGTTGGAGCGTTGTCATTGGCTTAGGGGTTGGAGCCTGGCTGCAGGCTTGCTGTTCTTGAAAGTGGACTCAGGAGAGCAGCGGCAGAAACGAGGGACCCGGCCTGAAGGAAAGTTGTTTTTTTCATTTCCAACCCACGCTCCCCACCCCCGCATGACATCCCTGTGACCCCCCTCGCGAACCCTGCATCCACCCCCCCACCATGAACCATGTTGGCTGCCCCTGTCTGCAGCAGATTAGGCTGTGTAGAGTTTGTTTTTGCCAGCTTCTATTTCTGTATATAATTAAATTGAAATTGCCTTCGGAAAGACTTCAGAAATGTGCATTACAAATAACATAAACCCATGCAGGACGACAAATTGACAAGATTAAGGGTTATTTGAGACTGTTTTTGACATCTGTCAGTATGACACAGAGGGACCTATGATGAAACGCTGCCAAGAGCGACTGCATTTCAGCCTCCACCATGGCAGTTTGCTATATTCAGATGCAAAAACACGTGATGCCGCGCTACTATAATTGTGTCTCACAAAAACATGAAACAGGCACATCAAAGGACGCAAACGTACTATGTTAGAAGAAAAGTTTGAAAAACCTTAGGAGTCTGAATCCTGGTGACATGAACGTTTTAAACACCTTCCCATCTTACTGAATGGTGTCTTAAAAACACCCACGCTATGTCTTTCTTTTGTCTAATTAAATCTACCACATTAGACTCGCCTGCGCGCCAGCCATGCTAATGATATCATCTGGTTGTTTCAAACTACAGGTGCATCGATCTGCAGCAATTGTAGCTTGAATTTGCATGTGTTTATTTATGTCATATTAGCATGAGAGGCATGGTGACACAAAGTATGATTCAGCAAAATATAAACAGCATAAAATAGACCTTAAGAACATGGCCAGGTACTGTCTGTGCTCAGTAGTCCTAAAACCATGGAACATATTTATTTATGAGCCCCTTGAGCTGTTGGAATGTCACTTTTTCTGATGATCTGACAGCACAAACTACAAAATCCTATCTATGAGGTCGCGCAATGTCATTGTGTGTGGCTTTGAATGGCCTCATAGATATGGAGTAATGCAAGGCAGTGGAAATCGATGCATTGTCTTACTCTGCGCTAGGGAGATGTTCCATGAGCCTTGTGGTGGGTTTTTCCACACAACACCCAAGGATTTTGGCACTTCCCCAAAAGTACAAAACCATGAAGTACAAAACCATGCAAACCAAGGGTTGCGCGAAATTCTTAAGCTTCCCCAGGGGAGGAGCAACGGGGAGAAATATCTTTATTTCTACTCGTTTTCTTCATTTTTTCATGTCTTCTGCATTCTGCAGCCCACATACAAAGAAGAGAAAGCTCTCAGGATTGCTTTGGTGCAGGAAGGTGCCCCTTCCTGCCCACGAACAATCATGCCGACAACACAAGCACCCGTGCACTATGGTGCAAAGGTGCCTGCATTGGCGCTAGACTGCCGAAATGGAGTCAGCACTGGCAGAAAGGACAGGAATGCACTGTATTGGATAAATATGGCGCATTCATGCCCTTTCACTTTGACGTAGGGCAGCACAGCAAGGTGACTTTCTGTGCTGCCCTATGCAAAAATCCCATAAATGAGACCCCAGCTGTTGAGACCGCTCCTTATGACACTCTCCCGTTTTGCCCTCCCCCTCAACGTGAAAAAAAGAATCTTAACCAGGGCAGCAGTACCACTCATCACAGACCTCTGATGAAATTTTAAAGGGACTCCTTTGTTGAGCATGCTGCCAAGATCAGGCTCTAATTGTAAAATATGTTCACCTGACAGTGATCCTGAATCCTGAAGTGCCCACCATGGAATCCACAGAGGGGCAGGAGTGGTGAAGGGCACAGCTCAGGCTCTAAACGTGACAGATCTATAGTCACTGTGTGGGCTCCTGTTGCCAAATATTAGCAGCTTCTGTATATCTTTAGGCCCACAGTAAATAAAACTAAAATATTTTACAAAGTATGATTCAATGTTCCTAATGGACCGTTATAGATATTTCACAACCTCAACAACAGAATTGGAGCATGTTAAGTATTATTTACAATAAATCCATTGTTGTTACTCATTTATCTTATGCAGTGAACACTCATTGACAAAGACAATAGTCATGGCTTGATTAAGCTGAAATATCAGTTGTATTATTTGTCTGAGCGCAATAACAGAAAGAGGTAGCAAAATACCAGGTAGTTAAGCCACATTCTTAATTCCATGGGCCACTGCCCTTTGTGTGACGCCCCCAATTATTTTATCCAACTTTAATTTCAAAGTAAGAATATGTATGACCATTGAGCTGTTGTAAATGGAAAGAAGGGTAGTATCAGACAGGGTAAATGGAGTTATGAGACTGAGGAGGTGGCTCAGTAATGGATTTTGTGCATTTGCTACAATCCATCATCTGGTGTGTAATTTACAGATTTTAACAAAAATATCATTGTTAGCTTAAACAGGCCAAATGCTACTGGAACGTTGCAGCACATGGTGCCACGCAGTGGGAGACACTTCCCAGTAACTGGCTGGACACTTTTCAGATTCTTATTACTGTTTTTGGGTACAAAACTGTTACAAATGAGGTGAGACCTTTGACCTGACAGTGATTTCTTGTGTAAAAATGACAAAATAGTAAAGCAACCTGGTTTCACTCGTTTTTAGAAGATCGCTTTCAGCAGGTATTTGTCCACCCCCACGTGTCATCACAGAAACCCCTTGTGTGTGGTGTTCACAAGGGCTCAGCTCTGAGCCCACTACTATTCAATGTCTATCTTACCCCCCACGCAACTCTGGCCGAGCAATGGGGAGTAAAAGTGGTACCAACGCTGATGATACTCAGCTGGTGTTCTCTTTCAGAGAACACTCCGTGGCTGCCTTTGTCAATTTCAAACAATGCCTGAATAATATCTCGGCTTGGATGATGGAAAGCTGCTTGAAATTGAACACCGAGAAAACAGAGGTCTTATTTTTTAATCAATCTTCCTCCCTTCTTCCAGAGCTCTGGTGGCCATCAGAGTTAAACCCTCCACCAATCACCGTAAATTCAGTTAGAAATCTGGGGTTCAAATTTGATTCAGACATTTCCTGAAAGGCCTAGATTTGCCAAGTCTCCTCATCTTGCTTCTGGAAGCTAAGAGCCCTACAGAGATTACTTCATCTCCTGACTATGGATTGCAGGAAGACAGTGGTTCTAGTTTTGGTCACATCCCAGCTTGTCTATTCCAATAGCCTCTATGTTGGACTACGAGCATATCTGACCCGCAGGCTGCAAATAATTCAAAATGCTGTTGCCAGACTTATTAGGAAAGTGCTGTTCGGCCACCACATATCCCCTCATCTGCAGAGCCTCCATTGGCTGCCTGTCAAAAGGAGGATTGAGTTTAAGGCACTCAGCTTCACTTACAGAGCCACTAGAGATCGTGGCCCACATTACCTGAAACAAAGACTGCAAAACTATCATCAAGACAGGGTTGTGAGATCTAATCACCTGAAATTGTTCAGGATTCCTTGCTTTTCTAAGGCCAGGATGGGAGGCCAAGCCTTTTCTGTGAGAACAGCAGCAGTTTGGAATTCCATGCCTATCCATCTGCACATCACAGTCAGAATTGGCATTTAGGAAAGTGTTGAAAACCTGGCTCTTTAACCTCTCCTAGTTCTTCCCTCTTTTTCCTCCCTTGAATCTGCATTTAGTGCCGGGACACCTCCGTTGGAGGTAGCTGTGCACTCTGTAAATGTCATTTACTTACTTACTTACTTACTTACTTTGCCACATAATTTATTCAAATCTGCTGCATAATGTGATCCTCCCCTGTTGTGTGCAGATTTAGATTCCGTATATAGGTTTCCCGATGTATGCCCTTATATAGGTACAATTCACATTGCCCTTATTCGGACATAGAAATCCGACCCTTATTTAGACATTGTCCGTACAAACCAAATCCAGGCATGGCCACCTACATCCGTCCATCCACGTCCCAACTAATTCTTGGAAAACCAGACCCTTAAGCCTTTAGGAATTTCCCTCAGCTTGAATATTGATTTATCCAAGAACTCATTAAGTATGCATGAACATCTATTCCTTAGGGGTTCATTCATGACATTCATCTACCCGACTTTTACATCAATACTGGCATTCCTAGACACCTTCATGGTATAAATATACCAGCACTTGCCCTGGCAAATTGCGGTTCCCGGAGGATTCGATCCAACCCAGACTAAGCGGTTCGCCACAGCCAGTTCAGAAGGAGATCGAGTTCCAGCCTGATACACTGACCTGACGCTGCCATCCTCCCCGCAGAGAATCCAGCTCCAGTGCTCTCTGACTTCCCTTGCGGGGGGTTAGACTATCGAGTCCAGAAAAGAGATTCCAACCTCACTAATTCCAAGGTATGGAGCTGACTAGAACTTAGAGAAACGTTTGGCAACTCTTGGCTAAACTAAAATATAGCTAGCTATACTTTAGAAATGGCACCTACTTCCAACCTTGTACTGCACTTAGGTTAGGTACACTGGGGTAGAACAATTTAGAAGCATCAGATGAATATCACATTTTAGCTTATGTTATTTATGTATGTATTTTGATTAATATACGTCAAAGCTACAAACCATGCTATTGCAGTATTATTTTATCTTACTGCTAACCTCGTACATATTGTACTTTGCAGTCTGTCTTACGATTGTAGCAATTCATATCTCTTGCATGAGAAATAAGACTGTTCAATAAACCGTTTTATTGAAATACCCGTCTCTCTATTTCTGTGCAACTCTGTAGAAACGAAGCATGCACGATTGACTGAGTGAAACTGTTATCTATTGTTTCTACGATTCTGAGACTGTTCCGATTCTAAAAGGAAACAAAGTTGTCATGTTTATGCGGTTGTCAGAGACTAAATCCTTCTTGTATATTCAAGAAGTTTCTATTGACTTCTGAGTTAGCTGGCACACACAAGTAATTAAGTTTAATATACTCGATAGAGACATACTGACCTTAGTCCTATGTCAAATCCATAGTGTATGTTATTCCAATGCACAGAGCCTATCAGGGATATAGGAACTACACTACATGGCACTCAATGGTTTGGTAAGGCACTAATTTAACGCTAGATACTGAAGTAACTCAGTCGTGCTTTTCTCAGAGACCCTCTACTTATAAAACTCTATAAGACGTCTGGAGTGGGTAGGGATAATATCCGCCATAGCTGAGTAGGACGAAAGTCCTATGTATTAGCTGTTTGGTTTTGTTCAACGTTGAAGGATACAGTGTTCCAAAATATTGTGCACCTTATCTTTGTTTCCTTGAAACTTGCTCTGCAATTTTTCATTAAAGAATGTCCAACCACGGAGCTGTTGTTGTCGACAACGGTACAGCTGCGGCTGACCATACAGGTCTTAATGAAGACGAGGTGGGTGTTATACACATCCCACCAAATTTAAGGAGAGCCATCACTCTAAAACTTATAAAACATGGTCTTTCACCAAGAGATGGTAGAGCAGTTTTTGTGATAGAGGCACATGAATCTCACCAGACAGAGGTATTCTATTCATGGATAGTATGCCCAGAATCAAATCCAGTAACACATATATTTCACTTCTACAAAGAAGATGAACCACCTGAGAAAGATATTCCTTTCGAGGATATTGAAATTCCACTCACATACCAGGAGCATGAGCTCTGGTTTAAAGGCACCCTAAAACATTACAATCACATTACCAGGTTCGGTCCACTAGGTAGACCAGGAGCAACATGGCTGATTTTAGCCGGCTATACACCTCATCCTGACATTGAAACTATGTCAGACGTAGATTTACTTGCTCAACCCAAGGAGTTAATCAAGATATATAGACAATTGGTTCAATATGTCATGCGGACTTACACAGTCCAACAACCATTAACAATTCAAAATCCAGCCCCTCATCAGGGGAATACGTCAAAAATTACTCCACAGACTTTACACTCAGTTATGGGTAAATTACCCGCAAAACGTGAACAAATTCCATTCTGGTTAGCTCAAAAAATTACTCAAATCGAAGCAGTATTTCCTAATATTACCCCTTTTGAAAAACACAGAATTTTAACAATTTGTTTACCAATGGGATCACACCACATCTGGAAGATTGCACCTCTTGGGGCACAGTCGTTGCTGCTATCTACACAAAAACACATGGTGTTCTGTCATTGGTGGTAATACCTGATGTCCTGAAACAGATTCAAAACGAATACGGGGCAGAGTCTGCTCTGAATTGAGGTATGAAGTTACGACCAGGTGTCAGCAATAATATTATCTAATATTAAAGAAGAAGCAGCATCAGTGGCGATCCGCCAGAAACTACAGGAATTTGATGTAACAGAACAACCTCAAGAACTAGCCAGAATAATTGAAAAATCCTATGAGGAATTAGGCAGAGACAGTCTGGGAGGGACTAAAAAGAAGTGGGAAAATGGCAAACAGAATTCCAAAGAGAAGCGTTCTCATTCCCGAGGCAGGTCTCCTCCACAGAAGGAGCCCTCTGAAAGGAGGTACAACCTAAGGAATGTGGATAATTTGAGAAAACTGACAGATATCCAGATAATGATACACGTTTCTCTTGTACCTTTCAGATATCGTCATGGACATCCGAAAGAAGAGGACGATCAGAAAACAAGGAAGAATGCGTGAAGTCTAAAGATGATCAACACGTTCAGAAAAATAAAGCAAAACCTCAATTCTCCAAGAAAAAGGTAGCAGGTCTGAAGATCAGACATGCCGAGAATACTGAGAACCCAACTCAGGAACGGAGAATGTGCCCAGACCATGCTGGACATTGCAGCAGAAGTTACAATAGCTCGCCAGAACCTGAAGGGATTTCTGGAGACATTGGTCTTGAATGAAAACATACAAGTTGTGACTGTAGAGACCAGGTTTAGTTCTCCGCATAGGTTATATGAAATAACACTCCGGATGGAGGGAGACATACCAAGAAAAGTGAAAGCACTCTTTTGGGAGCATCTTTCAAGGGGTTATGATATACTTCTAGCAGAACAGGACCAGCCACCAGAATTTGTCATGGAGTGCCCACATGGCGAGGACATTATTATATCTGCCTTCTCCAACCATGTTCCAGTTCATTTAAAATATACATTAGCCATGAAATGGGCAGTAGCCCAAGCCCCAGCACTGTATAAAAATCATGTAGGATGGGATAAGGACTCACCTCACCATAAACTCCAGTTAAAAAATCAACCGACTGCACAAAGGCAGTACCCAGTTAAGCGAGAAGCTAAAAAACAGGTCAGGGAGATTTTAGATCAACTTGAATATCAGGGGGTGATTGAAACATGCACCTCATCAATGAACAATCCTTTGTTTCCTGTCTCCAAACCAGACAATACATATCGTCTAGTTTTGGATTAGAGACACTTAAATTCTTGTTGCAAAACATTTGCAGTGCAAAATGCACGCAGTACAGCATTAATGAATAACAGTGTGCGTAAAAATTATAAAACCACATTAGACATTTCAAATGGTTTCTTTTGTCAAAATATTGCACCAGAAAGCAGATATTTGACCGCTTTCTCAATAATGGGGACACAGGGTTAATTTTCTCGACTGCCCCAGGGATTCAAAAACAGCCCGGGGTTATTCTCAGCAAGGGTAACAGAGTTACTACAAACTTATGATGACAAGGCATTGTCATATGTAGATGATATATATCTGACAGACGATGACCTGGATAGGCACTTGAACAGGGTGAGCACCATAATATTGGGCTTCGCCTCAGAGGGTTACAAATTCAACTTTAAAAAATCTAGAATTTCCTACCTCAACGTCCTATTCCGCCAAAAACGCTGAAAAATTTGCAGTCAATTCTGGGTTTCCTGAATTTTGGAAGAACTTACATTTTAAATTATGCAGAAAGGGTTAAACCTCTCTACGAATTAATCAAACCTGATTTTAAAATAACACATTGGACACAAAAACACACAGAAATTTTGCGTTCACTCCAAACAGACATGATAGCAGCGAAATACTTGCAAATACGCGTAAACGTACGCAACTGAGTGATTCGAATAATTCCAGGTCAATGCGGATTCACCTACTTAACTTTTAAAGAAGGTGAAAAAGTACCAATTGCATACAAATCCCACTTGTATACACAAGCAGAAATGAAATTCACTTCTACAGAAAAAATTCTGACAGCAATTCAAACCGCTGAAGCAAAAGAAAGAGCCCTGGCACAGGGGAAACGCATTATGGTTGTGACTCCTGTACCAGCCCTAGAGGCAGTTACAAAGGCTAGCATTCCAAATGCAAAAGCTTTATATCCGAGATGGATACAATTCTCTTGCTGCAACTGATGGTGAATACGTTTTTGATCCATATTTAAAAACACAAGCATTCCTGCAATATGAACACGAATGTCCTCTGCCTACTGAAATTCTCCCTCTTGACCAGTACGAATTTATAATTTATACTGACCAATCTGCACACCCCGCTACGGAGAGTAAACAAGCTTACAGTGCAGCGTGTGCTATCGTTATAGGCTGCATGTGAGATGGCAAATTCAGACCAATGGTCACAAAAACCCAATCTCTAGGAGATTGTGCAGCTCAGCGATCTGAACTACAAGCATTTAAGATGGCACTTGAAAATACATATCGCAAATTCCCCACACTGATAGTTTGCGATTCTTTTTACTGTGTTCAATCTTACAATGAATATTTACAGAATTGGATTCAAAATGGTTTCAAAGAGGCAAAAGGTGGCACAATCAAGCACAAATTTTCTTTGGGAACAAATAGTTCAGTTGCGAAATGGACTACAGAACACTCACGTGATACACACGCTGAGTCACCAACGTAATGGCGTTCAAGTTGAAGGGAATTCATTGGCTGATGAAGCTGCGAAAGGGGCTGTGCAAACGGCTTCCGTAGCTGCAATCACTCATTCAAAAACTAAAATAGACAGCGAAATAATGCTGGCTGTCAATGCATCAAGCAAAGGCAGCGGTGTGGTATTACCTAAAAAGTTTCCACTCATATATGATTGATGCGAATGGTGTTCCGTTTGCTCGAATCCCTGGAGTGGGGGATAGAGTAATTCCAAACAGGGAACGTAGAGCAGCTTTGATTTATGAAGCCCATCTGGGAGAGGGTCTGATACATCTGGGGATCTCAAAGACAATTTCAGAACTAAAAGAGATGTACTGGTGTCCAGGGATGAATAATTTCATTCACATTTTCATTAAAAACTGCATAGACTGCAATAGAGATCGCAGTACAGAACGCCACCAAATACCTGACTACAACATAGCCAGTCCAGTTCAGACACCATTATTAGACAGCATTAGACCATCTACGTGCAGGCGTCCTCTGGGACAAATGCGATCCCAGAAACCCTAAGTCTAGGTTCCTATGGATGTGGCCTCAGCGCTCGGCTGACGCTCAAACTATTATAAAAGATTTGCGAGTCTTTATTGGCACATATGCAATAGGCACACTACATTCTGACCGGGGTCCTGCGTTTAGCTCTAGGGCTTACAGAGAAGCCATGGCCAGTCTGGGCGTAGCATTGGGGTATTCTCCTCCATTCCATCCTGAGGGAAATTCTGTTCTGGAAAGAAAATACTGGGACATAAAGCAGTCTATAACAGCTAGGGTATTAGGTTCTGGGGTGGGTGGGTCGAACATTTACATGGGGTCCAGCGTGCAATAAACAACTTGCCAAGAAGGTCTCTAGGGGGTGTCACTCCATATGAGGTCCTGTTTGGGACTAGAATGTTGGTTCCGGACTTAGATATGAAAGGCACAGTGGTGGAAACAATTTGATATCAAAGATCGTTTGGCTGTTTTACAGGACTTAAATGAATTAAGAAAGCAACAAAGCAACGTGGTCCTGAAGCCAACGACCACTGAGAAAAATCCTGCCGTGCCAGCAAGGCCTGTGTGGATCCCAAAGCTTGGGGATCTAGTCAGAGAAAAGATCGCGGATAAGAAGGAATTTCAGCCTTCATACAGACAACCAGTACCTGTCCTAGCAATCCACAGGTCAAGAACAGTACTTTTGCCGCCCCTTGCTGGTAAAAAGGAGAAAAGATTTGTGTCCATTGACCTGATCAAACCACACTATCTGGCCGATACTGAACAGTAGGCCAATGTAGCAGACGCACTCCTCTAGCTACAATCCAAGGGGTTCAAACTGAGAGACTCAGCACCTTTGAAGATTCTACAGTAAGAAATAGAGGACTAAGCAACAGTGCTATGGACCTTGTACCTCTTGAGACCCAAATAACAGTTTGTTCAGATACACCTGTTTACCACGAAGTAACAAGTGATCAACTGGTTCCAGCAATTTCATCAAATACGGATGCAATTCCAACCATTAACAGAACTGCTTCTGGCTATTTCATGAACTTTGATACGTTTTCTGAGGATCACAGCAAGCCTGAAATGACGCCAGTACAAAGAACTTTCAAAGAACAAGCAACAGACTTTTTTCATCTACTAGAAAAAATGTATCTGGTTTCACCATGGACTGAACTATGGATTGTTTTGGGCATATTCTTCTTTCTACTTTGGTTAGTGTGAGAAGGTGGCCTGATATATGCTGTCCACTAATTCTAGTGGGCACCTTGTATCAGTCCAAACAACCCCTTATGGTGATAGGTTAAAGACAACCTTTATTGAAAGCTATCCTAGTGGTAGCTATGGAGAGCAGCCTTCAGGCTAAGTCTTGAAGGGATGTAAAGCAGCATGTTTTACCAGTCTATAATCTCTTGAATGATCAAATGAAAGGACAACCACACCAGGTATATATTTAAAATATATGTATTTAGGTTAACACACACCCCTCTAGTCTCTTTATGAGGCTGGAGTTCGAAGTACTTAAGTTACAAGATAGCAATCATCAGTATATGCACAAAAACACGTTTGGACCCTAGGGGCGTACCAAGCCATATACCAAAAAAGTGGTATAAGAACCACAACTGGAATAGGCACTAGGCTTATTGCCTCTAGAATCGCTGGGACCCCAAGGAACCACCCAAGGTAGTGACACAGGGGACCCACGGGGACTGTATGCAGTGTTAAAACATAACCGCGGGTTCCTATTTTTTTCTACGGGCAATGTCGCGGTTGGAAATTTAAAGATTAGGGGCACTTCTAATCGAGCCTGGACCAAACCCTTTTGGACTTAAGAAGTTCTAGGGCTAGCACCCACGGGAGCACCGGAGTACTCGAGTTACCTCACCCAGGGAAGCCGGGTGCATAGGTGTCTTTTGGTGTTGGGTCGCGTCGTCGATTTCAATGGAAGCCTGCAAAGAACTGCTGCTGCCGTGAAGAGGAGAAGTGTTCGAAGAGATCCAAGCCTGGATCTAGGATGTAAGGAACCTGAGAGCAGAGGGGACAGAGTCTGGGTCACTTGCCAGTGACCTAGGGCAGGATGGACCAATGCCCACAGATGTCGGGTGCTTCAGGTGAGTTGATGGGTGTCTTGACTCTTCAGCCACGAGGTCCAGGAGGCGTCGACGAAGTCCACGAGCCGGATTCGAGCTGTCCCACGAAGTCTGTCGAGTGCTGCGGTATCGGCGACCAGAATTGGCCCAACAAGCATTGGCAACAGCAAGTCACTGGAATTCAGAGAAAGGACTGTGGTGCAGACCAGCAATGTCGGAGGGACTCACCTAGCAAAGTTAAGTCACGGCACATCTGAAAGCAACCAGTTAAGTCCAATCAGAAAAGGAGTCACCTTCATGGGGACCTGCTAGCCAACGGGCTAGTGATCGTGAAGGAGCCTTGAGCGGTCGCACTTGAAGCTGGCCCACATGTCACTCGTAGAGTGGAGGCCAACAATCTTCAGAGCAGGAGGTGCTCAAGGCTGGAGCTACTAGGAGCCCAAAGCACAACTTCAAGGAGGACCAGAAAGATAGTGTTGCTGCAAAAGTTCACGGTGACCAGGGGCCACGGTTCCACGTCACCCACGATAGCCACGGGCCTCAGCTTTGCTGTGGACTCAGGGTATCCTCACGGAAGTCTGGAAATCCACCTCTGGGGATGCAGAGACTTCGGCGTCCGGCGGGAGCTTCAGAATTGCAGACCAGTCAGTTGCTTCTTTGGTGCCTGCCAACCAGGGGAGTCACTCCTTGACCCCAAGGGAGATTTCTTCAGTCTTCTAGTCAGGATAGAACGTCGAAGGTCCAGGATGTACATTGCAGAGTTTCATCCAGAGTAATCTAAAGTCCTAGGGACTGGATTCCTATACTTATACTAAGTTTACGGGATGGACTAACTATAAGGCCCCACCTATGGGTGCACCCACCCTGCCCCAATACACATCTGCCTGTCTGGGGAGGTGGTTACACCTCTCTGTGACAGGAAACCTATTGTCCAGGCCTCCCCTGCCGGAGTTTCCCCCAGCAGCAGGAGGACAGACCCGTGTCTGTGGCAGTGGCATCCATTTTGTGATGCCAGGGCTTTGGAAAGTTTTAACCGGGTTTAGCCAGTGTGAACATGTCTCTCCCTCTAGAAGGGTGGAATGCCACCCCCGCCGCCAGGACTGGCGGGGGGGGTAGTATTCCAAAGCGTTCGACACCAACCATGACATGTTTTGATGCAGCCATTCCAAAGTTAGCATTTACCACGAGGTTATAATGCACTTGAGAGTATATGGTATGGCTATATCACACAACAGCCATAAGGAAGTATTTCCAAATGTTGCAGAGGGTCTCAGCTCATGCTTGGGCACCCTCTCACATAAAACCAGGCACTCTGCCTTCAGGATTGTCAAGGCCTGCTATAGGAGTGGATTACAGGTTTATAAGTGTCTTTATAAGGTAGTGATATAGGTAGCCTATACCACAGTAAGGGGTGCAAGCACACCCTTACTCAGGCTGCAGTAGCAGACCTGTGGTGTCATTTTGGAGTGCTTCCCAGGGATGGCATAATACATGCTGCAGTCCCTAGTAGGCCTCTGAGGTACCTATGCCCTAGGTACATAGTATACCATATACTAGGGGCCTATAAGGCACTCCAGAATCCAATTAGATATGTACTTAATGTACATGGAAACCATTTTAGAGAGGAAGTAGCTAGGCTGTGGTCCTGATTAGCAGAGCCACAGCCAGACTAAGGTCGAAAAACAGTGAAACACCAGCAAAAAGTGGGGGTACCCATGTGAAGCAGATCCTCCTCTCCTACAGTTAGCTCTGGTAATAACTCTGGGTATGCTGATTAATGGATGATATATTCAAATGGACACAGCAAGTAAAAGAGTGAACTTACTTCTCCAGCCACACAAATGATCCCATCGTGAAGCAAGAGACTTGTCAGCAGTGAACATCACAGCGATTCCTATACCTGATGGTATAGTTTGGGACAAAACCGAATATGAGATTTTTGGCCCGTCAGAGCTTTTGAAGATTCCACATTTATTTAAAATTTCATTAAGTGACTTTATTACCTCCAGTACCTTTTCTGATGATTGGAACTTCGAGAGTGTTAATAATATGATGTCTGATCTAGAGATGTCAACTGCAATCACTAATAATGAATATTTACAAGGTTCATCAGACTATGAACAACTGTATTGTTATAACTACTATGGTCATCATTTCTTGCATAAATCTGCAACACCTAGAAATGTATTTATGTATAACCAATGGGAACATTGACCAACGCCACCAAAGGGTAGCTTGAAAACATTTGCAATGAAATTTCCATATTTTTCAGGGTTTAATATCTCGAATGCAGAGACATTTAACTTTAAGAATGTCAACAAGACAGGAATGAAAAATATGTTAACGAATACCAAACAGATTTATTCTACAGCCTTTATTGCCCAACTATCTAGACAGGGTTACGACTTTTGGAAAGACAACATTGAGACGAAAACTGTCTGGGGTAGTAAAGATTGGCAAGTACAGGGAATATAAGCTTTGTTTAGAGCCTGTATCATTCCTGAGCAAATTATGTTTTTGTTACGACGCTGCACAACAAACATCATGCCTTGGAATAGCCAAGATAAAGGACATGAACACTCCGTCTATACCTGAACCTACAAGTGAAAGCAATACACAGGGGGAGGTCGACGTACATACTATTTTGAAAAATAATAGATCAGATCCTGAATGGAAAAAATGGTTTCTCTGGCACAAACAACTGTCAAGATAGATTCCTGAATAAAACACAAGGTTTTATCTTTCATAGGCCAGACCCACGTTATGTCCAAAGACAGCTTGTGGGGGTAGTAACAACTTACAGTGTAGGGAAACTTTGCCTTGATTGGCTACAGAAAGCTACACTAGAGGATGTAAAACAACACTTAACTTTACTTCAAGAAGACGCAGACCTTAGGAAATTCTTGCTAGGACCAAGAAAACCGCGTCAAAAGCGTTTCATATATGCCGGTATCTACGCTGCTTATAATGAAGCATGGAAGGTCACCCAAGCAGAGACTGCAGAACGAATACGAGAAATTGATCGTATTAAATTAGAGAAATCTCTCTCTGTAGTAGACAATGGGTTAACAACTCTGTCGTCCAGGATATATTCTTTGGACAGCATTGTATCCTCTGTCATAGACATCATGGAACAAGACTTGGTCATGTTGCAACATGGTCAGTCACAGCTACGTTCTATCATGCTATTAGGCTGGACGCTTCAAAACCTGCGTTCTGGCTATGTGCCTTGGCGTTTAATCAATACTACGTCACTGTTTGCAGAATTCAATCTCACTGATAGACAGATCAAACTGGCACAAAGGGGAGCAGAGTATACGGTGCTGAGCATTGAAAAACTGTAGAAATTATCATTCACAGTGGCAGAAAAACCAGCTATTGAGTGGATCATACATGGTAAGATTACTCTGCCTGTTACGACTTTCCATTTTCAGTATTGCCTAAAAAATATGCCAGCAGGAAAATATGAAAGGTTGGGTAAAGAATACCTCAAGACATCCTGGGATTTACCTTACACACACAAATGTTGGAGTGGGGGACATGAAGTGTTTCTTAGTGGTGAAAACTGTGAACACACACTAAGCGGTTCTCTCCTTTGTCAGGGTATTAACTTACACAGGGCCTGTGATGGTTCCACTACAAAATTATCCTACCACCTGCACGGTTCACCGACAGCAGTGATTAATCCAATCTTTGGTCAACTTTCTAATGGGAGTTACATTATGTTGAATGATCACAGCTGCTGTGGCATGCTGCCCGGTATCCCATATCTAGTAACGGTTTCGTCCAGGGTAACTTGCTGTATGCAGGTCTTGTTTCCCCAAATAGACATAGTCAGGGAGTCGC